>NC_059139.1:49864877-55585891 GCF_020740605.2 Lemur catta | reverse complement strand
GGATTCTTATGCTAATGCGTCAACATTGCTATGGTCCTTAAAATAATGGTGAAACCATAGTGCAAAAACACTTAAAAGAACACTTTCTTTATAGGCTCTAGTGCCCAGTATTAGAAATGCCAAATTTACTGGGCCTCAGCGTACATTTGTTTCTGAAGACTATCGTATGCTTAAGGATACAGAGAGCAACATTATCACAATTATGGTGAAAAGTGTTCAAAAAATACCAAATAGTTCTCAACCTAGTGGTTATTTCAAAAGTTGTGCCGCACACCTCTTGGAAAGATCGAGGTAATTTGGGCTAGCCTTCCTTTGGTCTAGAGAAGGAATCGCGATTCCTAGCTGATGAATCAAATGATTCTGAAAATAACTGTGAAAAGTGCTGACCCTGTTTCAGTCAAGACTGAAAGAGGATCCGCACTATTCACCTCTCACACAAAGGCGCACTTCTCAGGTCTGGCACTAGTCCAACAAACCCAGGACAGACAGAGGCCCTGCACTTGCCACTCCAGAAAAATATCTCAACTCCAAAAAAGGATTCCTATGGTAACGGTTGAAAAGTGCTCCCGTTCTTGACACAGTGGTGAAAGGATGGTGAAATAATACTGAAAACAATCGTATCTTCAAAGGCTCTGGTGCCAGGTATGGGAAATACCAAGTTAACTGGGCCTCAGTAGAGTTTTCCCTGCTAAAAGCATCATAGGCTTAAGGATGCAGAAACCAACCTTATCATTATTACGCTGAAAAACGCTATGGAAATGGCACCTCATTACCAACATACTGGTTATTTCAAAAGCGTCAGGATGAAATCTGAAGCACGATCCACACTTTTCCCATCTCACGAAAATATGCTCTTACCAACTCTGGAGGTAAACAAATCAAACACAGGGCTGACAGAAGCTCCACACTTATACCCCACACAGAAATCTCAACTACCAGGAAGGATTCTTATGCTAATGCGTGAAACCTGCTCTGGTTCTGAAAATCATGGTGAAACCACAGTGGAATAATACTTAAAAGAACACTTTCTTTATAGTCTCTAGTACCAACTATTGGAAATGCCAAGTTTACTGGGCCTCAGCATACTTTTCTCTGTGAAAACTATCGTATGCTTAAGGATACAGAGACCAACCTTATGACAATTATAGTGAAAAGTGCTACGGAAAAATACCAAATATTTCTCCACCTAGCGGTTATTTCAAAAGTTGTGCCACACACCTCTTGGAAAGATCCAGTTACTTTGGCCTAGCCCTCGATTGGTCTGGAGAAGCAATCGCCATTCCTAGGTGATGAAGCAAATGATTCTGAAAGGAACACTGAACAGTGCGGATCCTGTTTCAGACTTTAGACTGAAACAGGATCCGCACTATTTACCTCTCACACAAAGGCGCACTTCTCATGTCTGGTGCTAGTCAAAAAACCCAGGACTGACAGAGGCCCTGCACTTGCCACCCCAGAAAAATATCTCATCTCCAAAAAGGATTCTTTTGCTAAGGGTTGAAAAGTGCTCCCGTTCTTGAAACAGTGGTGAAAGGATGGTGAAATAATACTGAAAACAATCGTATCTTCAAAGGCTCTGGTGCCAGGTATGGGAAATACCAAGTTAACTGGGCCTCAGTAGAGTTTCCCCTGCTAAAAGCATCATAGGCTTAAGGATGCAGAAACCAACCTTATCATTATTACGATGGAAAACGCTATGGAAATGGCACCTCATTACCAACATATTGGTTATTTCAAAAGCGTCAGGATGAAATCTGAAGCACGATCCACACTTTTCCCATCTCACGAAAATATGCACTTACCAACTCTGGAGGTAAACAAATCAAACCCAGGGCTGACAGAAGCCCAGCACTTACACCCCACACAGAAATCTCAACTAGGAGGAAGGATTCTTATGCTAATGTGTGAAACCTGCTCTCGTTCTGAAAATAATGGTGAAACCACAGAGGAATAATACTTAAAAGAACACTTTCTTTACACTCTGTAGTACCAACTATTAGAAATGGCAAGTTTACTGGGCCTCAGTGCACTTTTGTCTTTGAAAACTATCGTATGCTTAAGGATGCAGAGACCAACCTTATGACAATTATTGTGAAAAGTGCTATGGAAAAATACCAAATAGTTCTCCACCTAGTGGTTATTTCAAAAGTTGTGCCACACACCTCTTGGAAAGATCGAGTTACTTTGGCCTAGCCTTTGATTGCTCTGGAGAAGTAATCGCCATTCGTAGCTGATGAATCAAATGATTCTGAAAAGATAGGTGAAAAGTGCGGATCCTGTTTCCGTCTTTAGCGTTTTTCACTGTAATAGTGATAAGGTTGGTCTCTGCATCCTTAAGCCTATGATGCTTTTCCCAGAGAAAACTCTACTGAGGCCCAGGTAACTTGGTATTTCCCATACCTGTCACCAGAGCCTTTGAAGATACGATTGTTTTCAGTATTATTTCACCATCCTTTCACCACTGTTTCAAGAACGGGAGCTCTTTTCAACCCTCAGCATAAGAATCTGTCTTTGGAGATGAGATATTTTTCTGGGGTGGCAAGTGCAGGGCCTCTGTCAGTCCTGGTTTGTTTGACTAGCACCAGACATGAGAAGTGCGCCTTTGTGTGAGAGGCCGGCTCGTTTCTCATCAGAGAGAGTGAAACCAGCAAAGGTGCCTTCTTCCCATCTGTGAAGGATGTCACCGCCCAGGGGGAAATATTCAAGCACTATAAGATCCGCTCCTTGGAGGAAGGGAGCTACTACATCTCCCCCCCGGTCACCTTCCCCTCACTCCAAGCCCTGGTGCAGCACTACTGCAAGAAAGGGGATGGTTTGTGCCAGAGGCTGATCATTCCCTGCGTGAGCTTCGCTCCTCAAAACCCCTGGGCCCAGGATGAGTGGGAGATCCCCCGGCAGTCTCTCAGGCTGGTCAGGAAACTCGGATCGGGGCAGTTTGGCGAAGTCTGGATGGGCTACTACAGAAACAATGTGAAGGTGGATATCCAGACCTTGAAGGAGGGAACGATGTCTCCGGAAGCCTTCCTGGGCGAGGCTAACCTGATGAAGACTCTGCAGCATGAGAGTCTGGTCCGGCTCTACGCCGTGGTCACCAAGGAGCCCATCTATATTGTCACTGAGTACATGGCCACAGGGTGCCTGCTGGACTTCCTGAAGACAGACGATGGTGGCAGACTGTCCCTCCCGAGACTGATCGAGATGTCAGCCCACATCGCCGAAGGGATGGCGTACATCGAGCACATGAATTCTATCCACCGCGACCTAAGGGCGGCCAGCATCCTGGTGTCTGAGACCTTGTGTTGCAAAATCGCTGACTTCGGTTTGGCCAGGATCATCGACAGTGAATACACTGCCCAGGAGGGTGAGCAGAGCCCCACAACTGCAGGGGAGACCTTGGGCCTTACCTCCCCAACTTCCCAAAGCCTCTTGAAATTACATGGTATGGCCCCGTGTGCAGAGACCTGAGAGCACTGTGGTTTCTACAATTCTAGACCAGCATTTTCCTAACTGTGTTCAGCAGAGTAGTAATGCCCCCAGACCTCCCATTGAGGAATGGCTTTAGGATAAGGTAAGTCTGGAGAGACTGCAGTTCATCGCCCTTCCTGCCTTGGGGATTCCCAATGCACATCAGCATAAAGGCACTGAGAAGTCCTGCAGCCAAGAAACAATTCACATTCACCTCACCTGGTGTCTCCTGAACTAGCTTCAGCCCCCAATACTATTTCCACCTGGCTCCTATTAATCTCCTGCAGAACTAGGCTTTCACAGAGCACACTTTGGGAAACACAGCTCAAATGTGCGAGCAGCAAACCTTACACCTGAATTAGGGTCTGCACAGAGATTTTAGTTTTCTTTGCTAATATAACTGAGGTACAAGTTGACCTCACAAGAGGATCTGAGGGGTCAAATACATTTGCCTGAGAGCAAGACAGATTCGCCAAGCATATGAATCAGCTGTGCAGAAGGGTAGATGCAGCTGGTTCCCTGGGAAACTTCAGGCTGGATGGGCCACTGAGAGAGCCGGGCAAGAGGAGGGAGTGCAAATCGAGCCCTGTGATCTGCTAGGAACACCGACCAGGCCCACCGCTGTCACAGGCCCTCATGGGGCATCAGGATGCAAGTCCTTCTTCATCGTGACTCTAGGCGGCAAACGAATACAAAAAAAAAAAAAAAAAAGGAAGAAGACTGAAACAGTATCCGCGCTTTTCACCGTTCCTTTCAGAACCATTTGATTCACCAGCTAGGAACGGCGATTCCTTCTCCAGACCAATCGAAGGCCACGCCAAAGTAACTGGATCTTTCCAAGAGGTGTGTGGCACAACTTTTGAAATAACCACTAGGTTGAGAATTATTTGGTATTTTTTCGTAGAAATTTTCACCATGATTGTCATAAGGTTGGTCTCTGCATACTTAAGCATACGATAGTTTTCACAGACAAAAGTATGCTGAGGCTCAGTAAACCTACAATAGTTGGGACTAGAGACTATAAAGAAAGAGTTCTGTTAAGTATTATTCCATGGTGATTTCACCATTATTTTCAGAACCAGAGCAGGTTTCACGCATTAGCGTAAGAATCCTTCCTGGTAGTTGACATTTCTGGGTGGGCTGTAAGTGCAGGGTTTCTGTCAGCCCTGGGTTGATTTGTTTACCTCCAGAGTTGCTAAGTGCATATATGCATGAGATGGGAAAAGCGTGGATCCTGCTTCAGATTTCATCCTGACGCTTTTGAAATAACCAGTATGTTGGTAATTATTTGCCATTTCCGTAGCATTTTTCACCATAATAGTGATAAGGTTGGTCTCTGCATCCTTAAGCCTATGATGCTTTTAGCAGGGAAAACTCTACTGAGGCCCAGGTAACTTGGTAATTCCCATACATCGCACCAGAGCCTTTGAAGATACAATAGTTTTCAGTATTATTTCACCATGCTTTCACCACTGTTTTAAGAACGGAAGCACTTTTGAACCATTACCACAATAATCCTTCTTTGGAGCTGAGATATTTTTCTGGGGTGGCGAGACCAGGGCCTCTGTCAGTCCTGGGGTTGTTGGACTAGCGCCAGACATGAGAAGTGCTCCTTTGTGTGAGAGGGGAATAGTGCGGATCCTGTTTCAGAACTTTTAACCATAGCCTTCAGAATCATGTGATGCATGAGCTAGGAATGAAGATTCCCTCTCCAGACCCATTGAAGGCTAGGCCAAAGTAACTCGATCTTTCCAAGAGGTGTGTGGCACAACTTTTGAAATAACCGCTAGGTGGAGAACTATTTGGTTTTTTTCCGTAGCACTTTTCACTGTAATTGTCATAAGGTTGGTCTCTGCATCCTTAAGCATAGGAGAGGTTTCACAGACGAAAGCATGCTGAGGCCCAGTAAACTTGGCATTTCCAATAGTTGGTACTAGAGACTATAAAGAAAGTGTTCTT
Organism: Lemur catta; assembly: GCF_020740605.2. Taxonomy (NCBI): domain Eukaryota; kingdom Metazoa; phylum Chordata; class Mammalia; order Primates; family Lemuridae; genus Lemur; species Lemur catta. Next base: position 55,580,467 of record NC_059139.1, on the reverse strand, counting down.
TTAAGTATTATTGCACTGTGGTTTCACCATTGTTTTCAGAACCTGAGCAGGTTTCACGGATTAGCATAAGAATCCTTCCAGGTAGTTGAGATTTCTGGGTAGGGTGTAAGTGCTGAGCTTCTGTGAGCCCTGTGTTTGATTTGTTTACCTCCAGAGTTGGTAAGAGCATATTTATGTCAGATGGCAACAGTGTGGATCGTGCTTCAGATTTCATCCTGACGCTTTTGAAATCACCAGTATGTTGGTAATTATTTGCCGTTTCCATAGCGTTTTCCACGGTAATAGTTCTGAGGTCGGTCTCAGCATCCTGAAGACTATGATGCTTTTCGCAGAGAAAACTCTGCTGAGGCTCAGGTAACTTGGTCTTTCCCATACCTGGTAACGGAGCCTTGGAAGATAGGATTGTTTTCACTATTATTTCACCATTCTTTCACAACTGTTTAAAGAACGGAAGCCCTTTTCAACCATTAGGGTAAGAATCCTTCCTTGGAGATCAGATATTTATCTGGGGTGGCAAGTGCAGGACCTCTGTCAGTCCTGGGTGTGTTGGATTAGAGCCAGGCATGACAAGCGTGCCTTTGTGTGAGAGGTGAATAGTGAGGATCCTGTTTCAGTCTAAAGACTGAAACAGGATCCGCACTTTTCACCATTCCTTTCAGAATCATTTGATTCATCAGCTAGGAACGGCGATTCCTTCTCCAGACCCATCGAAGGCTAGGCCAAAGTATCTTGACCTTTCCAAGACGTGTGTGGCACAACTTTGGAAAGAACCGCTAGGCGGAGAACTATTTGGTATTTTTCCATAGCACTTTTCACCGTAATTGTCATAAGGTTGGTCTGTGCATCCTTAAGCATAGGAGAGTTTTCACAGACGAAAGCATGCTGAGGCCCAGTAAACTTGGCATTTCCAACAGTTGGTACTAGAGGCTATAAAGAAAGTGTTCTTTTACGTATTATTGCACTGAGGTTTCACCATTGTTTTCAGAACCTGAGCAGGTTTCACGCATTAGCATAAGAATCCTTCCTGGTATTTGAGATTTCTGGGTGGGGTGTAAGTGCGGGGCTTCTGTCAGCCCTGTGTTTGATTTGTTTACCTCCAGAGTTGGTAAGTGCATATTTACCTGAGATGGCAACAGTGTGGATCGTGCTTCGGATTTCACCCTGACAATTTTGAAATCACCAGTATGTTGGTAATTATTTGCCGTTTCCATGGCGTTTTCCAGCATAATAGTGATTAGGTCGGTCTCTCCATCCTGAAGCCTATGATGCATTTCGCAGAGAAAACTGTGCTGAGACTCCGGTAACTTGGTCTTTCCGAAACCTGGAACCAGAGCCTTGGAAGATAGGATTCTTTTCAGTATTATTTCACCATCGTTTCACCACTGTTTCAAGAATGGGAGCCCTTTTCATCCATTAGCGTAAGATTCCTTCTTTGGAGGTTAGATATTTATCTGGGGTGGCAAGTGCATGGCCTCTGTCAGTCCTGGGTCTGTTGGACTGGTGCCAGGCATGAGAAGTGCGCCTTTGTGTGAGAGGTGAATAGTGTGGATCCTGTTTCAGTCTGAAGACTGAAACAGGATCCGCACTTTTCACCGTTCCTTTCAGTATCATTTGATTCATCAGCTAGGAATGGCGATTCCTTCTCCAGACACATCGAAGGCTAGGACAAAGTATCTCGACCTTTCCAAGACGTGTGTGGCACAACTTTGGAAAAAACCGCTAGGCAGAGAACTATTTGGTATTTTTCCGTAGCATTTTTCACCGTAATTGTCATAAGGTTGGTCTCTGCATCCTTAAGCATAGGAGAGTTTTCACAGACGAAAGCATGCTGAGGCCCAGTAAACTTGGCATTTCCAATAGTTGGTACCAGAGACTATAAAGAAAGTGTTCTTTTAAGTATTATTGCACTGTGGTTTCACCATTGTTTTCAGAACCTGAGCAGGTTTCACGCATTAGCATAAGAATCCTTCCTGGTATTTCAGATTTCTGGGTGTGGTGTAAGTGCGAGGCTTCTGTCAGCCCTGTGTTTGATTTGTTTACCTCCAGAGTTGGTAAGTGCATATTTACCTGAGATGGCAACAGTGTGGATCGTGCTTCGGATTTCACCCTGACAATTTTGAAATCACCAGTATGTTGGTAATTATTTGCCGTTTCCATAGCGTTTTCCAGCATAATAGTCATTAGGTCAGTCTCTCCATCCTGAAGCCTATAATGCATTTCGCAGAGAAAACTCTGCTGAGGCTCAGGTACCTTGGTCTTACTGAAATCTGGCACCAGAGCCTTGGAAGATAGGATACTTTTCAGTATTATTTCACCATCGTTTCACCACTGTTTCAAGAATGGGAGCCCTTTTCATCCATTAGCGTAAGATTCCTTCTTTGGAGGTTAGATATTTATCTGGGGTGGCAAGTGCAGGGCCTCTGTCAGTCCTGAGTCTGTTGGACTGGTGCCAGGCATGAGAAGTGCGCCTTTGTGTGAGAGGTGAATAGTGCGGATCATGTTTCAGTCTGAAGACTGAAACAGGATCCGCACTTTTCACCGATCCTTTCAGAATCATTTGATTCATCAGCTAGGAATGGCGATTCCTTCTCCAGACCCATCGAAGGCTAAGCCAAAGTATCTAGACCTTTCCAAGACGTGTGTGGCACAACTTTGGAAATAGACGCTAGGCGGAGAACTATTTGGTATTTTTCCATAGCACTTTTCACCGTAATTGTCATAAGGTTGGTCTCTGCATCCTTAAGCATAGGAGAGTATTCACAGACGAAAGCATGCTGAGGCCCAGTAAACTTGGCATTTCCAATAGTTGGTACTAGAGACTATAAAGAAAGTGTTCTTTTAAGTATTATTGCACTGGGGTTTCACCATTCTTTTCAGAATCTGAGCAGGTTTCACGCATTAGCATAAGAATCCTTCCAGGTAGTTGAGATTTCTGAGTGGGGTGTAAGTGCTGGGCTTCTGTCAGCCCTGTGTTTTATTTGTTGACCTCCTGAGTTCGTAAGTGCATATTTGCGTGAGATGGGAACTGTGTGGATCCTGCTTCAGATTTCATCCTGACACTTTTGAAATCATCAGTATGTTGGTAATTATTTGCCGTTTCCACAGGGTTTTCCACGGTAATAGTTCTGAGGTCGGTCTCTGCATCCTGAAGCCTATGATGCTTTTCGTAGAGAAAACTCTGCTGAGGCTCAGGTAACTTGCTCTTTCCCATACCTGGCAACGGAGCCTTGGAAGATAGGATAGTTTTCACTATTATTTCACCATCCTTCCACCACTGTTTCAAGAACGGGAGCCCTTTTCAACCATTAGGGTAAGAATCCTTCCTTGGAGATGAGATATTTTTCTGGGGTGGCAAGTGCAGGGCCTCTGTCAGTCCTGGGTGTGTTGGACTAGCGCCATGCATGACAAGCATGCCTTTGTGTGAGAGGTGAATAGTGCGGATCCTGTTTCAGTCTAAAGACTGAAACAGGATCCGCACTTTTCACCGTTCCTTTCAGAATCATTTGATTCATCAGCTAGGAATGGCGATTCCTTCTCCAGACCCATCGAAGGCTAGGCCAAAGTATCTAGGCCTTTCCAAGACGTGTGTGGCACAACTTTGGAAAGAACCGCTAGGCGGAGAACTATTTGGTATTTTTCCGTAGCACTTTTCACCGTAATTGTCATAAGGTTGGTCTGTGCATCCTTAAGCATAGGAGAGTTTTCACAGACGAAAGCATGCTGAGGCCCAGTAAACTTGGCATTTCCAATAGTTGGTACCAGAGACTATAAAGAAAGTGTTCTTTTAAGTATTATTGCACTGTGGTTTCACCATTGTTTTCAGAACCTGAGCAGGTTTCACGCATTAGCATAAGAATCCTTCCTGGTATTTGAGATTTCTGGGTGGGTTGTAAGTGCGGGGCTTCTGTCAGCCCTGTGTTTGATTTGTTTACCTCCAGAGTTGGTAAGTGCATATTTACCTGAGATGGCAACAGTGTGGATCGTGCTTCGGATTTCACCCTGACAATTTTGAAATCACCAGTATGTTGGTAATTATTTGCTGTTTCCATAGCGTTTTCCAGCATAATAGTCATTAGGTCGGTCTCTCTATCCTGAAGCCTGTGATGCATTTCGCAGAGAAAACGCTGCTGAGGCTCAGGTAAATTGGTCTTCCCGAAACCTGGCACCAGAGCCTTGGAAGATAGGATTCTTTTCAGTATTATTTCACCATCGTTTCACCACTGTTTCAAGAATGGGAGACCTTTTCATCCATTAGGGTAAGATTCCTTTTTTGGAGGTAAGATATTTATCTGGGGTGGCAAGTGCACGGCCTCTGTCAGTCCTGTGTCTGTTGGACTGGTGCCAGGCATGAGAAGTGCGCCTTTGTGTGAGAGGTCAATAGTGCGGATCCTGTTTCAGTCTGAAGATTGAAACAGGATCCGCACTTTTCACCGTTCCTTTCAGTATCATTTGATTCATCAGCTAGGAATGGCGATCTCTTCTCCAGACCCATCGAAGGCTAGGACAAAGTATCTCGACCTTTCCAAGACGTGTGTGACACAACTTTGGAAATAGCCGCTAGGCAGAGAACTATTTGGTATTTTTCCGTAGCACTTTTCACCCTAATTGTCATAAGGTTGGTCTCTGCATCCTTAAGCATAGGAGAGTTTTCACAGTCTAAAGCATGCTGAGGCCCAGTTAACTTGGCATTTCCAATAGTTGGTACCAGAGACTATAAAGAAAGTGTTCTTTTAAGTATTATTGCACTGTGGTTTCACCATTGTTTTCAGAACCGCAGCAGGTTTCACGCATTAGCATAAGAATCCTTCTAGGCAGTTGAGATTTCTGAGTGGGGTGTAAGTGCTGGGCTTCTGTCAGCCCTGTGTTTTATTTGTTTACCTCCTGAGTACGTAAGTGCATATTTGCGTGAGATGGGAACTGTGTGGATCCTGCTTCAGATTTCATCCTGACACTTTTGAAATCACCAGTATGTTGGTAATTATTTGCCGTTTCCATAGCGTTTTCCACGGTAATAGTTCTGAGGTCGGTCTCTGTATCCTGAAGCCTATGATGCTTTTCGCAGAGAAAACTCTGCTGAGGCTCAGGTAACTTGGGCTTTCCCATACCTGGCAACGGAGCCTTGGAAGATAGGATTGTTTTCACTATTATTTCACCATCCTTCCACCACTGTTTCAAGAACGGGAGCCCTTTTCAAACATTAGGGTAAGAATCCTTCCTTGGAGATGAGATATTTTTCTAGGGTGGCAAGTGCAGAACCTCTGTGAGTCCTGGGTGTGTTGGACTAGCGCCAGGCATGACAAGCATGCCTTTGTGTGAGAGGTGAATAGTGCGGATCCTGTTTCAGTCTAAAGACTGAAACAGGATCCGCACTTTTCACCGTTCCTTTCAGAATCATTTGATTCATCAGCTAGGAATGGCGATTCCTTATCCAGACCCATCGAAGGCTAGGCCAAAGTATCTCGACCTTTCCAAGACGTGTGTGGCACAACTTTGGAAATAACCGCTAGGCGGAGAACTACTTGGTATTTTTCCGTAGCATTTTTCACCGTAATTGTCATAAGGTTGGTCTCTGCATCCTTAAGCATAGGAGAGTTTTCACAGACGAAAGCATGCTGAGGCCCAGTAAACTTGGCATTTCCGATAGTTGGTACCAGAGACTATAAAGAAAGTGTTCTTTTAAGTATTATTGCACTGTGGTTTCACCATTGTTTTCAGAACCTGAGCAGGTTTCACGCATTAGCATAAGAATCCTTCCTGGTATTTCAGATTTCTGGGTGTGGTGTAAGTGCGAGGCTTCTGTCAGCCCTGTGTTTGATTTGTTTACCTCCAGAGTTGGTAAGTGCATGTTTACCTGAGATGGCAACAGTGTGGATCGTGCTTCGGATTTCACCCTGACACTTTTGAAATCACCAGTATGTTGGTAATTATTTGCCGTTTCCATAGCGTTTTCCAGCATAATAGTCATTAGGTCGGTCTCTCCATCCTGAAGCCTATGATGCATTTCGCAGAGAAAACTCTGCTGAGGCTCAGGTACCTTGGTCTTCCTGAAACCTGGCACCAGAGCCTTGGAAGATAGGATACTTTTCAGTATTATTTCACCATCGTTTCACCACTGTTTCAAGAATGGGAGCCCTTTTCATCCATTAGCGTAAGATTCCTTCTTTGGAGTTTAGATATTTATCTGGGGTGGCAAGTGCAGGGCCTCTGTCAGTCCTGAGTCTGTTGGACTGGTGCCAGGCATGAGAAGTGCGCCTTTGTGTGAGAGGTGAATAGTGCGGATCCTGTTTCAGTCTAAAGACTGAAACAGGATCCGCACTTTTCACCGTTCCTTTCAGAATCATTTGATTCATCAGCTAGGAATGGCGATTCCTTCTCCAGACCCATCGAAGGCTAGGCCAAAGTACCTAGACCTTTCCAAGACGTGTGTGGCACAACTTTGGAAAGAGACGCTAGGCGGAGAACTATTTGGTATTTTTCCATAGCACTTTTCACCGTAATTGTCATAATGTTGGTCTGTGCATCCTTAAGCATAGGAGAGTTTTCACAGACGAAAGCATGCTGAGGCCCAGTAAACTTGGCATTTCCAATACTTGGTACCAGAGACTATAAAGAAAGTGTTCTTTTAAGTATTATTGCACTGTGGTTTCACCATTGTTTTCAGAACCGCAGCAGGTTTCACGCATTAGCATAAGAATCCTTCCAGGTAGTTGAGATTTCTGAGTGGGGTGTAAGTGCTGGGCTTCTGTCAGCCCTGTGTTTTTTTTGTTTACCTCCAGAGTTGGTAAGTGCATATTTGCGTGAGATGGGAACAGTGTGGATCCTGCTTCAGATTTCATCCTGACACTTTTGAAATCACCAGTATGTTGGTAATTATTTGCCGTTTCCATAGCGTTTTCCACGGTAATAGTTCTGAGGTCGGTCTCTGCATCCTGAAGCCTATTACGCTTTTCGCAGAGAAAACTCTGCTGAGGCTCAGGTGACTTGGTCTTTCCCACACCTGGCAACGGAGCCTTGGAAGATAGGATGGTTATCACTATTATTTCACCATCCTTTCACCACTGTTTCAAGAAGGGGAGCCCTTCTTAACCATTAAGGTAAGAATCCTTCCTTGGAGATGAGATATTTTTCTGGGGTGGCAAGTGCCGGGCTTCTGTCAGTCCTGGGTGTGTTGGACTAGCGCCAGGCATGAGAAGCGTGCCTTTGTGTGAGAGGTGAATAGTGCGGATCCTGTTTCAGTCTAAAGACTGAAACAGGATCCGCACTTTTCCCCCTTCCTTTCAGAATCATTTGATTCATCAGCTAGGAATGGCGATTCCTTCTCTAGACCCATCGAAGGCTAGGCCAATGTATCTCGACCTTTCCAAGACATCTGTGGCACAACTTTGGAAAGAACCACTAGGCGGAGAACTATTTGGTATTTTTCCGTAGCACCTTTCACCGTAATTGTCATAATGTTGGTCTGTGCATCCTTAAGCATAGGAGAGTTTTCACAGACGAAAGCATGCTGAGGCCCAGTAAACTTGGCATTTCCAATACTTGGTACCAGAGAGTATAAAGAAAGTGTTCTTTTAAGTATTATTGCACTGTGGTTTCACCATTGTTTTCAGAACCACAGCAGGTTTCACGCATTAGCATAAGAATCCTTCCAGGTTGTTGAGATTTCTGAGTGGGGTGTAAGTGCTGGGCTTCTGTCAGCCCTGTGTTTTATTTGTTCACCTCCTGAGTTCGTAAGTGCATATTTGCGTGAGATGGGAACAGTGTGGATCGTGCTTCAGATTTTATCCTGACACTTTTGAAATCACCAGTATGTTGGTAATTATTTGCCGTTTCCATAGCGTTTTCCACGGTAATAGTTCTGAGGTCGGTCTCTGTATCCTGAAGCCTATGATGCTTTTCGCAGAGAAAACTCTGCTGAGGCTCAGGTAACTTGGGCTTTCCCATACCTGGCAACGGAGCCTTGGAAGATAGGATTGTTTTCACTATTATTTCACCATCCTTCCACCACTGTTTCAAGAACGGGAGCCCTTTTCAAACATTAGGGTAAGAATCCTTCCTTGGAGATGAGATATTTTTCTGGGGTGGCAAGTGCAGAACCTCTGTGAGTCCTGGGTGTGTTGGACTAGCGCCAGGCATGACAAGCATGCCTTTGTGTGAGAGGTGAATAGTGCGGAACCTGTTTCAGTCTAAAGACTGAAACAGGATCCGCACTTTTCACCGTTCCTTTCAGAATCATTTGATTCATCAGCTAGGAATGGCGATTCCTTCTCCAGACCCATCGAAGGCTAGGCCAAAGTATCTCGACCTTTCCAAGACGTGTGTGGCACAACTTTGGAAATAACCGCTAGGCGGAGAACTACTTGGTATTTTTCCTTAGCATTTTTCACCGTAATTGTCATAAGGTTGGTCTCTGCATCCTTAAGCATAGGAGAGTTTTCACAGACGAAAGCATGCTGAGGCCCAGTAAACTTGGCATTTCCAATAGTTGGTACCAGAGACTATAAAGAAAGTGTTCTTTTAAGTATTATTGCACTGTGGTTTCACCATTGTTTTCAGAACCTGAGCAGGTTTCACGCATTAGCATAAGAATCCTTCCTGGTATTTCAGATTTCTGGGTGTGGTGTAAGTGCGAGGCTTCTGTCAGCCCTGTGTTTGATTTGTTTACCTCCAGAGTTGGTAAGTGCATATTTACCTGAGATGGCAACAGTGTGGATCGTGCTTCGGATTTCACCCTGACAATTTTGAAATCACCGGTATGTTGGTAATTATTTGCCGTTTCCATAGCGTTTTCCAGCATAATAGTCATTAGGTCGGTCTCTCCATCCTGAAGCCTATGATGCATTTCGCAGAGAAAACTCTGCTGAGGCTCAGGTACCTTGGTCTTCCTGAAACCTGGCACCAGAGCCTTGGAAGATAGGATACTTTTCAGTATTATTTCACCATCGTTTCCCCACTGTTTCAAGAATGGGAGCCCTTTTCATCCATTAGCGTAAGATTCCTTCTTTGGAGGTTAGATATTTATCTGGGGTGGCAAGTGCAGGGCCTCTGTCAGTCCTGAGTCTGTTGGACTGGTGCCAGGCATGAGAAGTGCGCCTTTGTGTGAGAGGTGAATAGTGCGGATCCTGTTTCAGTCTAAAGACTGAAACAGGATCCGCACTTTTCACCGTTCCTTTCAGAATCATTTGATTCATCAGCTAGGAATGGCGATTCCTTCTCCAGACCCATTGAAGGCTAGGCCAAAGTACCTAGACCTTTCCAAGACGTCTGTGGCACAACTTTGGAAAGAGACGCTAGGCGGAGAACTATTTGGTATTTTTCCATTGCACTTTTCACCGTAATTGTCATAAGGTTGGTCTCTGCATCCTTAAGCATAGGAGAGTATTCACAGACGAAAGCATGCTGAGGCCCAGTAATCTTGGCATTTCCAATAGTTGGTACTAGAGACTATAAAGAAAGTGTTCTTTTAAGTATTATTGCACTGGGGTTTCACCATTCATTTCAGAATCTGAGCAGGTTTCACGCATTAGCATAAGAATCCTTCCAGGTAGTTGAGATTTCTGAGTGGGGTGTAAGTGCTGGGCTTCTGTCAGCCCTGTGTTTTTTTTGTTTACCTCCTGAGTTCGTAAGTGCATATTTGCGTGAGATGGGAACAGTGTGGATCCTGCTTCAGATTTCATCCTGACACTTTTGAAATCACCAATATGTTGGTAATTATTTGCCGTTTCCATAGCGTTTTCCACGGTAATAGTTCTGAGGTCGGTCTCTGCATCCTGAAGCCTATTACGCTTTTTGCAGAGAAAACTCTGCTGAGGCTCAGGTAACTTGGTCTTTCCCACACCTGGCAACGGAGCCTTGGAAGATAGGATTGTTTTCACTATTATTTCACCATCCTTTCACCACTGTTTCAAGAAGGGGAGCCCTTCTCAACCATTAAGGTAAGAATCCTTCCTTGGAGATGAGATATTTTTCTGGGGTGGCAAGTGCCGGGCTTCTGTCAGTCCTGGGTGTGTTGGACTAGCGCCAGGCATGAGAAGCGTGCCTTTGTGTGAGAGGTGAATAGTGCGGATCCTGTTTCAGTCTAAAGACTGAATCAGGATCCGCACTTTTCCCCCTTCCTTTCAGAATCATTTGATTCATCAGCTAGGAATGGCGATTCCTTCTCTTGACCCATCGAAGGCTAGGCCAATGTATCTCGACCTTTCCAAGACATCTGTGGCACAACTTTGGAAAGAACCACTAGGCGGAGAACTATTTGGTATTTTTCCGTAGCACCTTTCACCGTAATTGTCATAATGTTGGTCTGTGCATCCTTAAGCATAGGAGAGTTTTCACAGACGAAAGCATGCTGAGGCCCAGTAAACTTGGCATTTCCAATACTTGGTACCAGAGACTATAAAGAAAGTGTTCTTTTAAGTATTATTGCACTGTGGTTTCACCATTGTTTTCAGAACCGCAGCAGGTTTCACGCATTAGCATAAGAATCCTTCCAGGTAGTTGAGATTTCTGAGTGGGGTGTAAGTGCTGGGCTTCTGTCAGCCCTGTGTTTTATTTGTTTACCTCCTGAGTTCGTAAGTGCATATTTGCGTGAGATGGGAACAGTGTGGATCCTGCTTCAGATTTCATCCTGACACTTTTGAAATCACCAGTATGTTGGTAATTATTTGCCGTTTCCATAGCGTTTTCCACGGTAATAGTTCTGAGGTCGGTCTCTGTATCCTGAAGCCTATGATGATTTTCGCAGAGAAAACTCTGCTGAGGCTCAGGTAACTTGGGCTTTCCCACACCTGGCAACGGAGCCTTGGAAGATAGGATTGTTTTCACTATTATTTCACCATCCTTCCACCACTGTTTCAAGAACGGGAGCCCTTTTCAACCATTAGGGTAAGAATCCTTCCTTGGAGATGAGATATTTTTCTGGGGTGGCAAGTGCAGAACCTCTGTGAGTCCTGGGTGTGTTGGACTAGCGCCAGGCATGAGAACCGTGCCTTTGTGTGAGAGGTGAATAGTGCGGATCCTGTTTCAGTCTAAAGACTGAAACAGGATCCGCACTTTTCACCGTTCCTTTCAGAATCATTTGATTCATCAGCTAGGAATGGCGATTCCTTATCCAGACCCATCGAAGGCTAGGCCAAAGTATCTCGACCTTTCCAAGACGTGTGTGGCACAACTTTGGAAATAACCGCTAGGCGGAGAACTACTTGGTATTTTTCCGTAGCATTTTTCACCGTAATTGTCATAAGGTTGGTCTCTGCATCCTTAAGCATAGGAGAGTTTTCACAGACGAAAGCATGCTGAGGCCCAGTAAACTTGGCATTTCCGATAGTTGGTACCAGAGACTATAAAGAAAGTGTTCTTTTAAGTATTATTGCACTGTGGTTTCACCATTGTTTTCAGAACCTGAGCAGGTTTCACGCATTAGCATAAGAATCCTTCCTGGTATTTCAGATTTCTGGGTGTGGTGTAAGTGCGAGGCTTCTGTCAGCCCTGTGTTTGATTTGTTTACCTCCAGAGTTGGTAAGTGCATGTTTACCTGAGATGGCAACAGTGTGGATCGTGCTTCGGATTTCACCCTGACACTTTTGAAATCACCAGTATGTTGGTAATTATTTGCCGTTTCCATAGCGTTTTCCAGCATAATAGTCATTAGGTCGGTCTCTCCATCCTGAAGCCTATGATGCATTTCGCAGAGAAAACTCTGCTGAGGCTCAGGTACCTTGGTCTTCCTGAAACCTGGCACCAGAGCCTTGGAAGATAGGATACTTTTCAGTATTATTTCACCATCGTTTCCCCACTGTTTCAAGAATGGGAGCCCTTTTCATCCATTAGCGTAAGATTCCTTCTTTGGAGGTTAGATATTTATCTGGGGTGGCAAGTGCAGGGCCTCTGTCAGTCCTGAGTCTGTTGGACTGGTGCCAGGCATGAGAAGTGCGCCTTTGTGTGAGAGGTGAATAGTGCGGATCCTGTTTCAGTCTAAAGACTGAAACAGGATCCGCACTTTTCACCGTTCCTTTCAGAATCATTTGATTCATCAGCTAGGAATGGCGATTCCTTCTCCAGACCCATCGAAGGCTAGGCCAAAGTATCTAGACCTTTCCAAGACGTGTGTGGCACAACTTTGGAAAGAGACGCTAGGCGGAGAACTAGTTGGTATTTTTCCATAGCACTTTTCACCGTAATTGTCATAAGGTTGGTCTCTGCATCCTTAAGCATAGGAGAGTATTCACAGACGAAAGCATGCTGAGGCCCAGTAAACTTGGCATTTCCAATAGTTGGTACTAGAGACTCTAAAGAAAGTGTTCTTTTAAGTATTATTGCACTGGGGTTTCACCATTCTTTTCAGAATCTGAGCAGGTTTCACGCATTAGCATAAGAATCCTTCCAGGTAGTTGAGATTTCTGAGTGGGGTGTAAGTGCTGGGCTTCTGTCAGCCCTGTGTTTTTTTTGTTTACCTCCAGAGTTGGTAAGTGCATATTTGCGTGAGATGGGAACAGTGTGGATGCTGCTTCAGATTTCATCCTGACACTTTTGAAATCACCAGTATGTTGGTAATTATTTGCCGTTTCCATAGCGTTTTCCACGGTAATAGTTCTGAGGTCGGTCTCTGCATCCTGAAGCCTATTACGCTTTTCGCAGAGAAAACTCTGCTGAGGCTCAGGTAACTTGGGCTTTCCCACACCTGGCAACGGAGCCTTGGAAGATAGGATTGTTTTCACTATTATTTCACCATCCTTTCACCACTGTTTCAAGAAGGGGAGCCCTTCTCAACCATTAAGGTAAGAATCCTTCCTTGGAGATGAGATATTTTTCTGGGGTGGCAAGTGCCGGGCTTCTGTCAGTCCTGGGTGTGTTGGACTAGCGCCAGGCATGAGAAGCGTGCCTTTGTGTGAGAGGTGAATAGTGCGGATCCTGTTTCAGTCTAAAGACTGAATCAGGATCCGCACTTTTCCCCCTTCCTTTCAGAATCATTTGATTCATCAGCTAGGAATGGCGATTCCTTCTCTTGACCCATCGAAGGCTAGGCCAATGTATCTCGACCTTTCCAAGACATCTGTGGCACAACTTTGGAAAGAACCACTAGGCGGAGAACTATTTGGTATTTTTCCGTAGCACCTTTCACCGTAATTGTCATAATGTTGGTCTGTGCATCCTTAAGCATAGGAGAGTTTTCACAGACGAAAGCATGCTGAGGCCCAGTAAACTTGGCATTTCCAATACTTGGTACCAGAGACTATAAAGAAAGTGTTCTTTTAAGTATTATTGCACTGTGGTTTCACCATTGTTTTCAGAACCGCAGCAGGTTTCACGCATTAGCATAAGAATCCTTCCAGGTAGTTGAGATTTCTGAGTGGGGTGTAAGTGCTGGGCTTCTGTCAGCCCTGTGTTTTATTTGTTTACCTCCTGAGTTCGTAAGTGCATATTTGCGTGAGATGGGAACAGTGTGGATCCTGCTTCAGATTTCATCCTGACACTTTTGAAATCACCAGTATGTTGGTAATTATTTGCCGTTTCCATAGCGTTTTCCACGGTAATAGTTCTGAGGTCGGTCTCTGTATCCTGAAGCCTATGATGATTTTCGCAGAGAAAACTCTGCTGAGGCTCAGGTAACTTGGGCTTTCCCACACCTGGCAACGGAGCCTTGGAAGATAGGATTGTTTTCACTATTATTTCACCATCCTTCCACCACTGTTTCAAGAACGGGAGCCCTTTTCAACCATTAGGGTAAGAATCCTTCCTTGGAGATGAGATATTTTTCTGGGGTGGCAAGTGCAGAACCTCTGTGAGTCCTGGGTGTGTTGGACTAGCGCCAGGCATGAGAAGCGTGCCTTTGTGTGAGAGGTGAATAGTGCGGATCCTGTTTCAGTCTAAAGACTGAAACAGGATCCGCACTTTTCACCGTTCCTTTCAGAATCATTTGATTCATCAGCTAGGAATGGCGATTCCTTCTCCAGACCCATCGAAGGCTAGGCCAAAGTATCTCGACCTGTCCAAGACGTGTGTGCCACAACTTTGGAAATAACCGCTAGGCGGAGAACTACTTGGTATTTTTCCGTAGCATTTTTCACCGTAATTGTCATAAGGTTGGTCTCTGCATCCTTAAGCATAGGAGAGTTTTCACAGACGAAAGCATGCTGAGGCCCAGTAAACTTGGCATTTCCAATAGTTGGTACCAGAGACTATAAAGAAAGTGTTCTTTTAAGTATTATTGCACTGTGGTTTCACCATTGTTTTCAGAACCTGAGCAGGTTTCACGCATTAGCATAAGAAGCCTTCCTGATATTTCAGATTTCTGGGTGTGGTGTAAGTGCGAGGCTTCTGTCAGCCCTGTGTTTGATTTGTTTACCTCCAGAGTTGGTAAGTGCATATTTACCTGAGATGGCAACAGTGTGGATCGTGCTTCGGATTTCACCCTGACAATTTTGAAATCACCAGTATGTTGGTAATTATTTGCCGTTTCCATAGCGTTTTCCAGCATAATAGTCATTAGGTCGGTCTCTCCATCCTGAAGCCTATGATGCATTTCGCAGAGAAAACTCTGCTGAGGCTCAGGTACCTTGGTCTTCCTGAAACCTGGCACCAGAGCCTTGGAAGATAGGATACTTTTCAGTATTATTTCACCATCGTTTCCCCACTGTTTCAAGAATGGGAGCCCTTTTCATCCATTAGCGTAAGATTCCTTCTTTGGAGGTTAGATATTTATCTGGGGTGGCAAGTGCAGGGCCTCTGTCAGTCCTGAGTCTGTTGGACTGGTGCCAGGCATGAGAAGTGCGCCTTTGTGTGAGAGGTGAATAGTGCGGATCCTGTTTCAGTCTAAAGACTGAAACAGGATCCGCACTTTTCACCGTTCCTTTCAGAATCATTTGATTCATCAGCTAGGAATGGCGATTCCTTCTCCAGACCCATCGAAGGCTAGGCCAAAGTACCTAGACCTTTCCAAGACGTGTGTGGCACAACTTTGGAAAGAGACGCTAGGCGGAGAACTAGTTGGTATTTTTCCATAGCACTTTTCACCGTAATTGTCATAAGGTTGGTCTCTGCATCCTTAAGCATAGGAGAGTATTCACAGACGAAAGCATGCTGAGGCCCAGTAAACTTGGCATTTCCAATAGTTGGTACCAGAGACTCTAAAGAAAGTGTTCTTTTAAGTATTATTGCACTGGAGTTTCACCATTCTTTTCAGAATCTGAGCAGGTTTCACGCATTAGCATAAGAATCCTTCCAGGTAGTTGAGATTTCTGAGTGGGGTGTAAGTGCTGGGCTTCTGTCAGCCCTGTGTTTTTTTTGTTTACCTCCAGAGTTGGTAAGTGCATATTTGCGTGAGATGGGAACAGTGTGGATGCTGCTTCAGATTTCATCCTGACACTTTTGAAATCACCAGTATGTTGGTAATTATTTGCCGTTTCCATAGCGTTTTCCACGGTAATAGTTCTGAGGTCGGTCTCTGCATCCTGAAGCCTATTACGCTTTTCGCAGAGAAAACTCTGCTGAGGCTCAGGTAACTTGGTCTTTCCCACACCTGGCAACGGCGCCTTGGAAGATAGGATTGTTTTCACTATTATTTCACCATCCTTTCACCACTGTTTCAAGAAGGGGAGCCCTTCTCAACCATTAAGGTAAGAATCCTTCCTTGGAGATGAGATATTTTTCTGGGGTGGCAAGTGCCGGGCTTCTGTCAGTCCTGGGTGTGTTGGACTAGCGCCAGGCATGAGAAGCGTGCCTTTGTGTGAGAGGTGAATAGTGCGGATCCTGTTTCAGTCTAAAGACTGAATCAGGATCCGCACTTTTCCCCCTTCCTTTCAGAATCATTTGATTCATCAGCTAGGAATGGCGATTCCTTCTCTTGACCCATCGAAGGCTAGGCCAATGTATCTCGACCTTTCCAAGACATCTGTGGCACAACTTTGGAAAGAACCACTAGGCGGAGAACTATTTGGTATTTTTCCGTAGCACCTTTCACCGTAATTGTCATAATGTTGGTCTGTGCATCCTTAAGCATAGGAGAGTTTTCACAGACGAAAGCATGCTGAGGCCCAGTAAACTTGGCATTTCCAATACTTGGTACCAGAGACTATAAAGAAAGTGTTCTTTTAAGTATTATTGCACTGTGGTTTCACCATTGTTTTCAGAACCGCAGCAGGTTTCACGCATTAGCATAAGAATCCTTCCAGGTAGTTGAGATTTCTGAGTGGGGTGTAAGTGCTGGGCTTCTGTCAGCCCTGTGTTTTATTTGTTTACCTCCTGAGTTCGTAAGTGCATATTTGCGTGAGATGGGAACAGTGTGGATCCTGCTTCAGATTTCATCCTGACACTTTTGAAATCACCAGTATGTTGGTAATTATTTGCCGTTTCCATAGCGTTTTCCACGGTAATAGTTCTGAGGTCGGTCTCTGTATCCTGAAGCCTATGATGATTTTCGCAGAGAAAACTCTGCTGAGGCTCAGGTAACTTGGGCTTTCCCACACCTGGCAACGGAGCCTTGGAAGATAGGATTGTTTTCACTATTATTTCACCATCCTTCCACCACTGTTTCAAGAACGGGAGCCCTTTTCAACCATTAGGGTAAGAATCCTTCCTTGGAGATGAGATATTTTTCTGGGGTGGCAAGTGCAGAACCTCTGTGAGTCCTGGGTGTGTTGGACTAGCGCCAGGCATGAGAAGCGTGCCTTTGTGTGAGAGGTGAATAGTGCGGATCCTGTTTCAGTCTAAAGACTGAAACAGGATCCGCACTTTTCACCGTTCCTTTCAGAATCATTTGATTCATCAGCTAGGAATGGCGATTCCTTCTCCAGACCCATCGAAGGCTAGGCCAAAGTATCTCGACCTGTCCAAGACGTGTGTGCCACAACTTTGGAAATAACCGCTAGGCGGAGAACTACTTGGTATTTTTCCGTAGCATTTTTCACCGTAATTGTCATAAGGTTGGTCTCTGCATCCTTAAGCATAGGAGAGTTTTCACAGACGAAAGCATGCTGAGGCCCAGTAAACTTGGCATTTCCAATAGTTGGTACCAGAGACTATAAAGAAAGTGTTCTTTTAAGTATTATTGCACTGTGGTTTCACCATTGTTTTCAGAACCTGAGCAGGTTTCACGCATTAGCATAAGAAGCCTTCCTGATATTTCAGATTTCTGGGTGTGGTGTAAGTGCGAGGCTTCTGTCAGCCCTGTGTTTGATTTGTTTACCTCCAGAGTTGGTAAGTGCATATTTACCTGAGATGGCAACAGTGTGGATCGTGCTTCGGATTTCACCCTGACAATTTTGAAATCACCAGTATGTTGGTAATTATTTGCCGTTTCCATAGCGTTTTCCAGCATAATAGTCATTAGGTCGGTCTCTCCATCCTGAAGCCTATGATGCATTTCGCAGAGAAAACTCTGCTGAGGCTCAGGTACCTTGGTCTTCCTGAAACCTGGCACCAGAGCCTTGGAAGATAGGATACTTTTCAGTATTATTTCACCATCGTTTCACCACTGTTTCAAGAATGGGAGCCCTTTTCATCCATTAGCGTAAGATTCCTTCTTTGGAGGTTAGATATTTATCTGGGGTGGCAAGTGCAGGGCCTCTGTCAGTCCTGAGTCTGTTGGACTGGTGCCAGGCATGAGAAGTGCGCCTTTGTGTGAGAGGTGAATAGTGCGGATCCTGTTTCAGTCTAAAGACTGAAACAGGATCCGCACTTTTCACCGTTCCTTTCAGAATCATTTGATTCATCAGCTAGGAATGGCGATTCCTTCTCCAGACCCATCGAAGGCTAGGCCAAAGTATCTAGACCTTTCCAAGACGTGTGTGGCACAACTTTGGAAAAAGACGCTAGGCGGAGAACTATTTGGTATTTTTCCATAGCACTTTTCACCATAATTGTCATAAGGTTGGTCTCTGCATCCTTAAGCATAGGAGAGTATTCACAGACGAAAGCATGCTGAGGCCCAGTAAACTTAGCATTTCCAATAGTTGGTACTAGAGACTCTAAAGAAAGTGTTCTTTTAAGTATTATTGCACTGGAGTTTCACCATTCTTTTCAGAATCTGAGCAGGTTTCACGCATTAGCATAAGAATCCTTCCAGGTAGTTGAGATTTCTGAGTGGGGTGTAAGTGCTGGGCTTCTGTCAGCCCTGTGTTTTTTTTGTTTACCTCCAGAGTTGGTAAGTGCATATTTGCGTGAGATGGGAACAGTGTGGATGCTGCTTCAGATTTCATCCTGACACTTTTGAAATCACCAGTATGTTGGTAATTATTTGCCGTTTCCATAGCGTTTTCCACAGTAATGGTTCTGAGGTCGGTCTCTGCATCCTGAAGCCTATTACGCTTTTCGCAGAGAAAACTCTGCTGAGGCTCAGGTAACTTGGTCTTTCCCACACCTGGCAACGGAGCCTTGGAAGATAGGATTGTTTTCACTATTATTTCACCATCCTTTCACCACTGTTTCAAGAAGGGGAGCCCTTCTCAACCATTAAGGTAAGAATCCTTCCTTGGAGATGAGATATTTTTCTGGGGTGGCAAGTGCCGGGCTTCTGTCAGTCCTGGGTGTGTTGGACTAGCGCCAGGCATGAGAAGCGTGCCTTTGTGTGAGAGGTGAATAGTGCGGATCCTGTTTCAGTCTAAAGACTGAATCAGGATCCGCACTTTTCCCCCTTCCTTTCAGAATCATTTGATTCATCAGCTAGGAATGGCGATTCCTTCTCTTGACCCATCGAAGGCTAGGCCAATGTATCTCGACCTTTCCAAGACATCTGTGGCACAACTTTGGAAAGAACCACTAGGCGGAGAACTATTTGGTATTTTTCCGTAGCACCTTTCACCGTAATTGTCATAATGTTGGTCTGTGCATCCTTAAGCATAGGAGAGTTTTCACAGACGAAAGCATGCTGAGGCCCAGTAAACTTGGCATTTCCAATACTTGGTACCAGAGACTATAAAGAAAGTGTTCTTTTAAGTATTATTGCACTGTGGTTTCACCATTGTTTTCAGAACCGCAGCAGGTTTCACGCATTAGCATAAGAATCCTTCCAGGTAGTTGAGATTTCTGAGTGGGGTGTAAGTGCTGGGCTTCTGTCAGCCCTGTGTTTTATTTGTTTACCTCCTGAGTTCGTAAGTGCATATTTGCGTGAGATGGGAACAGTGTGGATCCTGCTTCAGATTTCATCCTGACACTTTTGAAATCACCAGTATGTTGGTAATTATTTGCCGTTTCCATAGCGTTTTCCACGGTAATAGTTCTGAGGTCGGTCTCTGTATCCTGAAGCCTATGATGATTTTCGCAGAGAAAACTCTGCTGAGGCTCAGGTAACTTGGGCTTTCCCACACCTGGCAACGGAGCCTTGGAAGATAGGATTGTTTTCACTATTATTTCACCATCCTTCCACCACTGTTTCAAGAACGGGAGCCCTTTTCAACCATTAGGGTAAGAATCCTTCCTTGGAGATGAGATATTTTTCTGGGGTGGCAAGTGCAGAACCTCTGTGAGTCCTGGGTGTGTTGGACTAGCGCCAGGCATGAGAAGCGTGCCTTTGTGTGAGAGGTGAATAGTGCGGATCCTGTTTCAGTCTAAAGACTGAAACAGGATCCGCACTTTTCACCGTTCCTTTCAGAATCATTTGATTCATCAGCTAGGAATGGCGATTCCTTCTCCAGACCCATCGAAGGCTAGGCCAAAGTATCTCGACCTGTCCAAGACGTGTGTGCCACAACTTTGGAAATAACCGCTAGGCGGAGAACTACTTGGTATTTTTCCGTAGCATTTTTCACCGTAATTGTCATAAGGTTGGTCTCTGCATCCTTAAGCATAGGAGAGTTTTCACAGACGAAAGCATGCTGAGGCCCAGTAAACTTGGCATTTCCAATAGTTGGTACCAGAGACTATAAAGAAAGTGTTCTTTTAAGTATTATTGCACTGTGGTTTCACCATTGTTTTCAGAACCTGAGCAGGTTTCACGCATTAGCATAAGAAGCCTTCCTGATATTTCATATTTCTGGGTGTGGTGTAAGTGCGAGGCTTCTGTCAGCCCTGTGTTTGATTTGTTTACCTCCAGAGTTGGTAAGTGCATATTTACCTGAGATGGCAACAGTGTGGATCGTGCTTCGGATTTCACCCTGACAATTTTGAAATCACCAGTATGTTGGTAATTATTTGCCGTTTCCATAGCGTTTTCCAGCATAATAGTCATTAGGTCGGTCTCTCCATCCTGAAGCCTATGATGCATTTCGCAGAGAAAACTCTGCTGAGGCTCAGGTACCTTGGTCTTCCTGAAACCTGGCACCAGAGCCTTGGAAGATAGGATACTTTTCAGTATTATTTCACCATCGTTTCACCACTGTTTCAAGAATGGGAGCCCTTTTCATCCATTAGCGTAAGATTCCTTCTTTGGAGGTTAGATATTTATCTGGGGTGGCAAGTGCAGGGCCTCTGTCAGTCCTGAGTCTGTTGGACTGGTGCCAGGCATGAGAAGTGCGCCTTTGTGTGAGAGGTGAATAGTGCGGATCCTGTTTCAGTCTAAAGACTGAAACAGGATCCGCACTTTTCACCGTTCCTTTCAGAATCATTTGATTCATCAGCTAGGAATGGCGATTCCTTCTCCAGACCCATCGAAGGCTAGGCCAAAGTATCTAGACCTTTCCAAGACGTGTGTGGCACAACTTTGGAAAGAGACGCTAGGCGGAGAACTAGTTGGTATTTTTCCATAGCACTTTTCACCGTAATTGTCATAAGGTTGGTCTCTGCATCCTTAAGCATAGGAGAGTATTCACAGACGAAAGCATGCTGAGGCCCAGTAAACTTGGCATTTCCAATAGTTGGTACTAGAGACTATAAAGAAAGTGTTCTTTTAAGTATTATTGCACTGGAGTTTCACCATTCTTTTCAGAATCTGAGCAGGTTTCACGCATTAGCATAAGAATCCTTCCAGGTAGTTGAGATTTCTGAGTGGGGTGTAAGTGCTGGGCTTCTGTCAGCCCTGTGTTTTTTTTGTTTACCTCCAGAGTTGGTAAGTGCATATTTGCGTGAGATGGGAACAGTGTGGATCCTGCTTCAGATTTCATCCTGACACTTTTGAAATCACCAGTATGTTGGTAATTATTTGCCGTTTCCATAGCGTTTTCCACGGTAATAGTTCTGAGG
This sequence comes from Lemur catta, assembly GCF_020740605.2. NCBI lineage: Eukaryota > Metazoa > Chordata > Mammalia > Primates > Lemuridae > Lemur > Lemur catta. The sequence continues at coordinate 55,559,362 of NC_059139.1, read as the reverse complement.
TCGGTCTCTGCATCCTGAAGCCTATTACGCTTTTCTCAGAGAAAACTCTGCTGAGGCTCAGGTAACTTGGTCTTTCCCACACCTGGCAACGGCGCCTTGGAAGATAGGATTGTTTTCACTATTATTTCACCATCCTTTCACCACTGTTTCAAGAAGGGGAGCCCTTCTCAACCATTAAGGTAAGAATCCTTCCTTGGAGATGAGATATTTTTCTGGGGTGGCAAGTGCCGGGCTTCTGTCAGTCCTGGGTGTGTTGGACTAGCGCCAGGCATGGGAAGCGTGCCTTTGTGTGAGAGGTGAATAGTGTGGATCCGCACTTTTCCCCTTTCCTTTCAGAATCATTTGATTCATCAGCTAGGAATGGCGATTCCTTCTCTAGACCCATCGAAGGCTAGGCCAATGTATCTCGACCTTTCCAAGACATCTGTGGCACAACTTTGGAAAGAACCACTAGGCGGAGAACTATTTGGTATTTTTCCGTAGCACCTTTCACCGTAATTGTCATAATGTTGGTCTGTGCATCCTTAAGCATAGGAGAGTTTTCACAGACGAAAGCATGCTGAGGCCCAGTAAACTTGGCATTTCCAATGCTTGGTACCAGAGAGTATAAAGAAAGTGTTCTTTTAAGTATTATTGCACTGTGGTTTCACCATTGTTTTCAGAACCGCAGCAGGTTTCACGCATTAGCATAAGAATCCTTCCAGGTAGTTGAGATTTCTGAGTGGGGTGTAAGTGCTGGGCTTCTGTCAGCCCTGTGTTTTATTTGTTTACCTCCTGAGTTCGTAAGTGCATATTTGCGTGAGATGGGAACAGTGTGGATCGTGCTTCAGATTTCATCCTGACACTTTTGAAATCACCAGTATGTTGGTAATTATTTGCCGTTTCCATAGCGTTTTCCACGGTAATAGTTCTGAGGTCGGTCTCTGTATCCTGAAGCCTATGATGCTTTTCGCAGAGAAAACTCTGCTGAGGCTCAGGTAACTTGGGCTTTCCCATACCTGGCAACGGAGCCTTGGAAGATAGGATTGTTTTCACTATTATTTCACCATCCTTCCACCACTGTTTCAAGAACGGGAGCCCTTTTCAACCATTAGGGTAAGAATCCTTCCTTGGAGATGAGATATTTTTCTGGGGTGGCAAGTGCAGAACCTCTGTGTGTCCTGGGTGTGTTGAACTAGCGCCAGGCATGACAAGCATGCCTTTGTGTGAGAGGTGAATAGTGCGGAACCTGTTTCAGTCTAAAGACTGAAACAGGATCCGCACTATTCACCGTTCCTTTCAGAATCATTTGATTCATCAGCTAGGAATGGCGATTCCTTCTCCAGACCCATCGAAGGCTAGGCCAAAGTATCTCGACCTTTCCAAGACGTGTGTGCCACAACTTTGGAAATAACCGCTAGGCGGAGAACTACTTGGTATTTTTCCGTAGCATTTTTCACCGTAATTGTCATAAGGTTGGTCTCTGCATCCTTAAGCATAGGAGAGTTTTCACAGACGAAAGCATGCTGAGGCCCAGTAAACTTGGCATTTACGATAGTTGGTACCAGAGACTATAAAGAAAGTCTTCTTTTAAGTATTATTGCACTGTGGTTTCACCATTGTTTTCAGAACCTGAGCAGGTTTCACGCATTAGCATAAGAATCCTTCCTGGTATTTCAGATTTCTGGGTGTGGTGTAAGTGCGAGGCTTCTGTCAGCCCTGTGTTTGATTTGTTTACCTCCAGAGTTGGTAAGTGCATATTTACCTGAGATGGCAACAGTGTGGATCGTGCTTCGGATTTCACCCTGACAATTTTGAAATCACCAGTATGTTGGTAATTATTTGCCGTTTCCATAGCGTTTTCCAGCATAATAGTCATTAGGTCGGTCTCTCCATCCTGAAGCCTATGATGCATTTCGCAGAGAAAACTCTGCTGAGGCTCAGGTACCTTGGTCTTCCTGAAACCTGGCACCAGAGCCTTGGAAGATAGGATACTTTTCAGTATTATTTCACCATCGTTTCACCACTGTTTCAAGAATGGGAGCCCTTTTCATCCATTAGCGTAAGATTCCTTCTTTGGAGGTTAGATATTTATCTGGGGTGGCAAGTGCAGGGCCTCTGTCAGTCCTGAGTCTGTTGGACTGGTGCCAGGCATGAGAAGTGCGCCTTTGTGTGAGAGGTGAATAGTGCGGATCCTGTTTCAGTCTAAAGACTGAAACAGGATCCGCACTTTTCACCGTTCCTTTCAGAATCATTTGATTCATCAGCTAGGAATGGCGATTCCTTCTCCAGACCCATCGAAGGCTAGGCCAAAGTATCTAGACCTTTCCAAGACGTGTGTGGCACAACTTTGGAAAGAGACGCTAGGCGGAGAACTAGTTGGTATTTTTCCATAGCACTTTTCACCGTAATTGTCATAAGGTTGGTCTCTGCATCCTTAAGCATAGGAGAGTATTCACAGACGAAAGCATGCTGAGGCCCAGTAAACTTGGCATTTCCAATAGTTGGTACTAGAGACTCTAAAGAAAGTGTTCTTTTAAGTATTATTGCACTGGAGTTTCACCATTCTTTTCAGAATCTGAGCAGGTTTCACGCATTAGCATAAGAATCCTTCCAGGTAGTTGAGATTTCTGAGTGGGGTGTAAGTGCTGGGCTTCTGTCAGCCCTGTGTTTTTTTTGTTTACCTCCAGAGTTGGTAAGTGCATATTTGCGTGAGATGGGAACAGTGTGGATGCTGCTTCAGATTTCATCCTGACACTTTTGAAATCACCAGTATGTTGGTAATTATTTGCCGTTTCCATAGCGTTTTCCACGGTAATAGTTCTGAGGTCGGTCTCTGCATCCTGAAGCCTATTACGCTTTTCGCAGAGAAAACTCTGCTGAGGCTCAGGTAACTTGGTCTTTCCCACACCTGGCAACGGCGCCTTGGAAGATAGGATTGTTTTCACTATTATTTCACCATCCTTTCACCACTGTTTCAAGAAGGGGAGCCCTTCTCAACCATTAAGGTAAGAATCCTTCCTTGGAGATGAGATATTTTTCTGGGGTGGCAAGTGCCGGGCTTCTGTCAGTCCTGGGTGTGTTGGACTAGCGCCAGGCATGAGAAGCGTGCCTTTGTGTGAGAGGTGAATAGTGCGGATCCTGTTTCAGTCTAAAGACTGAATCAGGATCCGCACTTTTCCCCCTTCCTTTCAGAATCATTTGATTCATCAGCTAGGAATGGCGATTCCTTCTCTTGACCCATCGAAGGCTAGGCCAATGTATCTCGACCTTTCCAAGACATCTGTGGCACAACTTTGGAAAGAACCACTAGGCGGAGAACTATTTGGTATTTTTCCGTAGCACCTTTCACCGTAATTGTCATAATGTTGGTCTGTGCATCCTTAAGCATAGGAGAGTTTTCACAGACGAAAGCATGCTGAGGCCCAGTAAACTTGGCATTTCCAATACTTGGTACCAGAGACTATAAAGAAAGTGTTCTTTTAAGTATTATTGCACTGTGGTTTCACCATTGTTTTCAGAACCGCAGCAGGTTTCACGCATTAGCATAAGAATCCTTCCAGGTAGTTGAGATTTCTGAGTGGGGTGTAAGTGCTGGGCTTCTGTCAGCCCTGTGTTTTATTTGTTTACCTCCTGAGTTCGTAAGTGCATATTTGCGTGAGATGGGAACAGTGTGGATCCTGCTTCAGATTTCATCCTGACACTTTTGAAATCACCAGTATGTTGGTAATTATTTGCCGTTTCCATAGCGTTTTCCACGGTAATAGTTCTGAGGTCGGTCTCTGTATCCTGAAGCCTATGATGATTTTCGCAGAGAAAACTCTGCTGAGGCTCAGGTAACTTGGGCTTTCCCACACCTGGCAACGGAGCCTTGGAAGATAGGATTGTTTTCACTATTATTTCACCATCCTTCCACCACTGTTTCAAGAACGGGAGCCCTTTTCAACCATTAGGGTAAGAATCCTTCCTTGGAGATGAGATATTTTTCTGGGGTGGCAAGTGCAGAACCTCTGTGAGTCCTGGGTGTGTTGGACTAGCGCCAGGCATGAGAAGCGTGCCTTTGTGTGAGAGGTGAATAGTGCGGATCCTGTTTCAGTCTAAAGACTGAAACAGGATCCGCACTTTTCACCGTTCCTTTCAGAATCATTTGATTCATCAGCTAGGAATGGCGATTCCTTCTCCAGACCCATCGAAGGCTAGGCCAAAGTATCTCGACCTGTCCAAGACGTGTGTGCCACAACTTTGGAAATAACCGCTAGGCGGAGAACTACTTGGTATTTTTCCGTAGCATTTTTCACCGTAATTGTCATAAGGTTGGTCTCTGCATCCTTAAGCATAGGAGAGTTTTCACAGACGAAAGCATGCTGAGGCCCAGTAAACTTGGCATTTACGATAGTTGGTACCAGAGACTATAAAGAAAGTCTTCTTTTAAGTATTAATTCACTGTGGTTTCACCATTGTTTTCAGAACCTGAGCAGGTTTCACGCATTAGCATAAGAATCCTTCCTGGTATTTCAGATTTCTGGGTGTGGTGTAAGTGCGAGGCTTCTGTCAGCCCTGTGTTTGATTTGTTTACCTCCAGAGTTGGTAAGTGCATATTTACCTGAGATGGCAACAGTGTGGATCGTGCTTCGGATTTCTCCCTGACACTTTTGAAATCACCAGTATGTTGGTAATTATTTGCCGTTTCCATAGCGTTTTCCAGCATAATAGTCATTAGGTCGGTCTCTCCATCCTGAAGCCTATGATGCATTTCGCAGAGAAAACTCTGCTGAGGCTCAGGTACCTTGGTCTTCCTGAAACCTGGCACCAGAGCCTTGGAAGATAGGATACTTTTCAGTATTATTTCACCATCGTTTCACCACTGTTTCAAGAATGGGAGCCCTTTTCATCCATTAGCGTAAGATTCCTTCTTTGGAGGTTAGATATTTATCTGGGGTGGCAAGTGCAGGGCCTCTGTCAGTCCTGAGTCTGTTGGACTGGTGCCAGGCATGAGAAGTGCGCCTTTGTGTGAGAGGTGAATAGTGCGGATCCTGTTTCAGTCTAAAGACTGAAACAGGATCCGCACTTTTCACCGTTCCTTTCAGAATCATTTGATTCATCAGCTAGGAATGGCGATTCCTTCTCCAGACCCATCGAAGGCTAGGCCAAAGTATCTAGACCTTTCCAAGACGTGTGTGGCACAACTTTGGAAAGAGACGCTAGGCGGAGAACTAGTTGGTATTTTTCCATAGCACTTTTCACCGTAATTGTCATAATGTTGGTCTCTGCATCCTTAAGCATAGGAGAGTATTCACAGACGAAAGCATGCTGAGGCCCAGTAAACTTGGCATTTCCAATAGTTGGTACTAGAGACTCTAAAGAAAGTGTTCTTTTAACTATTGTTATTGCACTGGAGTTTCACCATTCTTTTCAGAATCTGAGCAGGTTTCACGCATTAGCATAAGAATCCTTCCAGGTAGTTGAGATTTCTGAGTGGGGTGTAAGTGCTGGGCTTCTGTCAGCCCTGTGTTTTTTTTGTTTACCTCCAGAGTTGGTAAGTGCATATTTGCGTGAGATGGGAACAGTGTGGATGCTGCTTCAGATTTCATCCTGACACTTTTGAAATCACCAGTATGTTGGTAATTATTTGCCGTTTCCATAGCGTTTTCCACGGTAATAGTTCTGAGGTCGGTCTCTGCATCCTGAAGCCTATTACGCTTTTCGCAGAGAAAACTCTGCTGAGGCTCAGGTAACTTGGTCTTTCCCACACCTGGCAACGGCGCCTTGGAAGATAGGATTGTTTTCACTATTATTTCACCATCCTTTCACCACTGTTTCAAGAAGGGGAGCCCTTCTCAACCATTAAGGTAAGAATCCTTCCTTGGAGATGAGATATTTTTCTGGGGTGGCAAGTGCCGGGCTTCTGTCAGTCCTGGGTGTGTTGGACTAGCGCCAGGCATGAGAAGCGTGCCTTTGTGTGAGAGGTGAATAGTGCGGATCCTGTTTCAGTCTAAAGACTGAATCAGGATCCGCACTTTTCCCCCTTCCTTTCAGAATCATTTGATTCATCAGCTAGGAATGGCGATTCCTTCTCTTGACCCATCGAAGGCTAGGCCAATGTATCTCGACCTTTCCAAGACATCTGTGGCACAACTTTGGAAAGAACCACTAGGCGGAGAACTATTTGGTATTTTTCCGTAGCACCTTTCACCGTAATTGTCATAATGTTGGTCTGTGCATCCTTAAGCATAGGAGAGTTTTCACAGACGAAAGCATGCTGGGGCCCAGTAAACTTGGCATTTCCAATACTTGGTACCAGAGACTATAAAGAAAGTGTTCTTTTAAGTATTATTGCACTGTGGTTTCACCATTGTTTTCAGAACCGCAGCAGGTTTCACGCATTAGCATAAGAATCCTTCCAGGTAGTTGAGATTTCTGAGTGGGGTGTAAGTGCTGGGCTTCTGTCAGCCCTGTGTTTTATTTGTTTACCTCCTGAGTTCGTAAGTGCATATTTGCGTGAGATGGGAACAGTGTGGATCCTGCTTCAGATTTCATCCTGACACTTTTGAAATCACCAGTATGTTGGTAATTATTTGCCGTTTCCATAGCGTTTTCCACGGTAATAGTTCTGAGGTCGGTCTCTGTATCCTGAAGCCTATGATGATTTTCGCAGAGAAAACTCTGCTGAGGCTCAGGTAACTTGGGCTTTCCCACACCTGGCAACGGAGCCTTGGAAGATAGGATTGTTTTCACTATTATTTCACCATCCTTCCACCACTGTTTCAAGAACGGGAGCCCTTTTCAACCATTAGGGTAAGAATCCTTCCTTGGAGATGAGATATTTTTCTGGGGTGGCAAGTGCAGAACCTCTGTGAGTCCTGGGTGTGTTGGACTAGCGCCAGGCATGAGAAGCGTGCCTTTGTGTGAGAGGTGAAAAGTGCGGATCCTGTTTCAGTCTAAAGACTGAAACAGGATCCGCACTTTTCACCGTTCCTTTCAGAATCATTTGATTCATCAGCTAGGAATGGCGATTCCTTCTCCAGACCCATCGAAGGCTAGGCCAAAGTATCTCGACCTGTCCAAGACGTGTGTGCCACAACTTTGGAAATAACCGCTAGGCGGAGAACTACTTGGTATTTTTCCGTAGCATTTTTCACCGTAATTGTCATAAGGTTGGTCTCTGCATCCTTAAGCATAGGAGAGTTTTCACAGACGAAAGCATGCTGAGGCCCAGTAAACTTGGCATTTCCAATAGTTGGTACCAGAGACTATAAAGAAAGTGTTCTTTTAAGTATTATTGCACTGTGGTTTCACCATTGTTTTCAGAACCTGAGCAGGTTTCACGCATTAGCATAAGAATCTTTCCTGGTATTTCAGATTTCTGGGTGTGGTGTAAGTGCGAGGCTTCTGTCAGCCCTGTGTTTGATTTGTTTACCTCCAGAGTTGGTAAGTGCATATTTACCTGAGATGGCAACAGTGTGGATCGTGCTTCGGATTTCACCCTGACACTTTTGAAATCACCAGTATGTTGGTAATTATTTGCCGTTTCCATAGCGTTTTCCAGCATAATAGTCATTAGGTCGGTCTCTCCATCCTGAAGCCTATGATGCATTTCGCAGAGAAAACTCTGCTGAGGCTCAGGTACCTTGGTCTTCCTGAAACCTGGCACCAGAGCCTTTTAAGATAGGATACTTTTCAGTATTATTTCACCATCGTTTCCCCACTGTTTCAAGAATGGGAGCCCTTTTCATCCATTAGCGTAAGATTCCTTCTTTGGAGGTTAGATATTTATCTGGGGTGGCAAGTGCAGGGCCTCTGTCAGTCCTGAGTCTGTTGGACTGGTGCCAGGCATGAGAAGTGCGCCTTTGTGTGAGAGGTGAATAGTGCGGATCCTGTTTCAGTCTAAAGACTGAAACAGGATCCGCACTTTTCACCGTTCCTTTCAGAATCATTTGATTCATCAGCTAGCAATGGCGATTCCTTCTCCAGACCCATCGAAGGCTAGGCCAAAGTATCTAGACCTTTCCAAGACGTGTGTGGCACAACTTTGGAAAGAGACGCTAGGCGGAGAACTAGTTGGTATTTTTCCATAGCACTTTTCACCGTAATTGTCATAATGTTGGTCTCTGCATCCTTAAGCATAGGAGAGTATTCACAGACGAAAGCATGCTGAGGCCCAGTAAACTTGGCATTTCCAATAGTTGGTACTAGAGACTCTAAAGAAAGTGTTCTTTTAACTATTATTATTGCACTGGAGTTTCACCATTCTTTTCAGAATCTGAGCAGGTTTCACGCATTAGCATAAGAATCCTTCCAGGTAGTTGAGATTTCTGAGTGGGGTGTAAGTGCTGGGCTTCTGTCAGCCCTGTGTTTTTTTTGTTTACCTCCAGAGTTGGTAAGTGCATATTTGCGTGAGATGGGAACAGTGTGGATGCTGCTTCAGATTTCATCCTGACACTTTTGAAATCACCAGTATGTTGGTAATTATTTGCTGTTTCCATAGCGTTTTCCACGGTAATAGTTCTGAGGTCGGTCTCTGCATCCTGAAGCCTATTACGCTTTTCGCAGAGAAAACTCTGCTGAGGCTCAGGTAACTTGGTCTTTCCCACACCTGGCAACGGCGCCTTGGAAGATAGGATTGTTTTCACTATTATTTCACCATCCTTTCACCACTGTTTCAAGAAGGGGAGCCCTTCTCAACCATTAAGGTAAGAATCCTTCCTTGGAGATGAGATATTTTTCTGGGGTGGCAAGTGCCGGGCTTCTGTCAGTCCTGGGTGTGTTGGACTAGCGCCAGGCATGAGAAGCGTGCCTTTGTGTGAGAGGTGAATAGTGCGGATCCTGTTTCAGTCTAAAGACTGAATCAGGATCCGCACTTTTACCCCTTCCTTTCAGAATCATTTGATTCATCAGCTAGGAATGGCGATTCCTTCTCTTGACCCATCGAAGGCTAGGCCAATGTATCTCGACCTTTCCAAGACATCTGTGGCACAACTTTGGAAAGAACCACTAGGCGGAGAACTATTTGGTATTTTTCCGTAGCACCTTTCACCGTAATTGTCATAATGTTGGTCTGTGCATCCTTAAGCATAGGAGAGTTTTCACAGACGAAAGCATGCTGGGGCCCAGTAAACTTGGCATTTCCAATACTTGGTACCAGAGACTATAAAGAAAGTGTTCTTTTAAGTATTATTGCACTGTGGTTTCACCATTGTTTTCAGAACCGCAGCAGGTTTCACGCATTAGCATAAGAATCCTTCCAGGTAGTTGAGATTTCTGAGTGGGGTGTAAGTGCTGGGCTTCTGTCAGCCCTGTGTTTTATTTGTTTACCTCCTGAGTTCGTAAGTGCATATTTGCGTGAGATGGGAACAGTGTGGATCCTGCTTCAGATTTCATCCTGACACTTTTGAAATCACCAGTATGTTGGTAATTATTTGCCGTTTCCATAGCGTTTTCCACGGTAATAGTTCTGAGGTCGGTCTCTGTATCCTGAAGCCTATGATGATTTTCGCAGAGAAAACTCTGCTGAGGCTCAGGTAACTTGGGCTTTCCCACACCTGGCAACGGAGCCTTGGAAGATAGGATTGTTTTCACTATTATTTCACCATCCTTCCACCACTGTTTCAAGAACGGGAGCCCTTTTCAACCATTAGGGTAAGAATCCTTCCTTGGAGATGAGATATTTTTCTGGGGTGGCAAGTGCAGAACCTCTGTGAGTCCTGGGTGTGTTGGACTAGCGCCAGGCATGAGAAGCGTGCCTTTGTGTGAGAGGTGAATAGTGCGGATCCTGTTTCAGTCTAAAGACTGAAACAGGATCCGCACTTTTCACCGTTCCTTTCAGAATCATTTGATTCATCAGCTAGGAATGGCGATTCCTTCTCCAGACCCATCGAAGGCTAGGCCAAAGTATCTCGACCTGTCCAAGACGTGTGTGCCACAACTTTGGAAATAACCGCTAGGCGGAGAACTACTTGGTATTTTTCCGTAGCATTTTTCACCGTAATTGTCATAAGGTTGGTCTCTGCATCCTTAAGCATAGGAGAGTTTTCACAGACGAAAGCATGCTGAGGCCCAGTAAACTTGGCATTTCCAATAGTTGGTACCAGAGACTATAAAGAAAGTGTTCTTTTAAGTATTATTGCACTGTGGTTTCACCATTGTTTTCAGAACCTGAGCAGGTTTCACGCATTAGCATAAGAAGCCTTCCTGATATTTCAGATTTCTGGGTGTGGTGTAAGTGCGAGGCTTCTGTCAGCCCTGTGTTTGATTTGTTTACCTCCAGAGTTGGTAAGTGCATATTTACCTGAGATGGCAACAGTGTGGATCGTGCTTCGGATTTCACCCTGACAATTTTGAAATCACCAGTATGTTGGTAATTATTTGCCGTTTCCATAGCGTTTTCCAGCATAATAGTCATTAGGTCGGTCTCTCCATCCTGAAGCCTATGATGCATTTCGCAGAGAAAACTCTGCTGAGGCTCAGGTACCTTGGTCTTCCTGAAACCTGGCACCAGAGCCTTGGAAGATAGGATACTTTTCAGTATTATTTCACCATCGTTTCCCCACTGTTTCAAGAATGGGAGCCCTTTTCATCCATTAGCGTAAGATTCCTTCTTTGGAGGTTAGATATTTATCTGGGGTGGCAAGTGCAGGGCCTCTGTCAGTCCTGAGTCTGTTGGACTGGTGCCAGGCATGAGAAGTGCGCCTTTGTGTGAGAGGTGAATAGTGCGGATCCTGTTTCAGTCTAAAGACTGAAACAGGATCCGCACTTTTCACCGTTCCTTTCAGAATCATTTGATTCATCAGCTAGGAATGGCGATTCCTTCTCCAGACCCATCGAAGGCTAGGCCAAAGTATCTAGACCTTTCCAAGACGTGTGTGGCACAACTTTGGAAAGAGACGCTAGGCGGAGAACTAGTTGGTATTTTTCCATAGCACTTTTCACCGTAATTGTCATAAGGTTGGTCTCTGCATCCTTAAGCATAGGAGAGTATTCACAGACGAAAGCATGCTGAGGCCCAGTAAACTTGGCATTTCCAATAGTTGGTACCAGAGACTCTAAAGAAAGTGTTCTTTTAAGTATTATTGCACTGGAGTTTCACCATTCTTTTCAGAATCTGAGCAGGTTTCACGCATTAGCATAAGAATCCTTCCAGGTAGTTGAGATTTCTGAGTGGGGTGTAAGTGCTGGGCTTCTGTCAGCCCTGTGTTTTTTTTGTTTACCTCCAGAGTTGGTAAGTGCATATTTGCGTGAGATGGGAACAGTGTGGATGCTGCTTCAGATTTCATCCTGACACTTTTGAAATCACCAGTATGTTGGTAATTATTTGCCGTTTCCATAGCGTTTTCCACGGTAATAGTTCTGAGGTCGGTCTCTGCATCCTGAAGCCTATTACGCTTTTCGCAGAGAAAACTCTGCTGAGGCTCAGGTAACTTGGTCTTTCCCACACCTGGCAACGGCGCCTTGGAAGATAGGATTGTTTTCACTATTATTTCACCATCCTTTCACCACTGTTTCAAGAAGGGGAGCCCTTCTCAACCATTAAGGTAAGAATCCTTCCTTGGAGATGAGATATTTTTCTGGGGTGGCAAGTGCCGGGCTTCTGTCAGTCCTGGGTGTGTTGGACTAGCGCCAGGCATGAGAAGCGTGCCTTTGTGTGAGAGGTGAATAGTGCGGATCCTGTTTCAGTCTAAAGACTGAATCAGGATCCGCACTTTTCCCCCTTCCTTTCAGAATCATTTGATTCATCAGCTAGGAATGGCGATTCCTTCTCTTGACCCATCGAAGGCTAGGCCAATGTATCTCGACCTTTCCAAGACATCTGTGGCACAACTTTGGAAAGAACCACTAGGCGGAGAACTATTTGGTATTTTTCCGTAGCACCTTTCACCGTAATTGTCATAATGTTGGTCTGTGCATCCTTAAGCATAGGAGAGTTTTCACAGACGAAAGCATGCTGAGGCCCAGTAAACTTGGCATTTCCAATACTTGGTACCAGAGACTATAAAGAAAGTGTTCTTTTAAGTATTATTGCACTGTGGTTTCACCATTGTTTTCAGAACCGCAGCAGGTTTCACGCATTAGCATAAGAATCCTTCCAGGTAGTTGAGATTTCTGAGTGGGGTGTAAGTGCTGGGCTTCTGTCAGCCCTGTGTTTTATTTGTTTACCTCCTGAGTTCGTAAGTGCATATTTGCGTGAGATGGGAACAGTGTGGATCCTGCTTCAGATTTCATCCTGACACTTTTGAAATCACCAGTATGTTGGTAATTATTTGCCGTTTCCATAGCGTTTTCCACGGTAATAGTTCTGAGGTCGGTCTCTGTATCCTGAAGCCTATGATGCTTTTCGCAGAGAAAACTCTGCTGAGGCTCAGGTAACTTGGGCTTTCCCACACCTGGCAACGGAGCCTTGGAAGATAGGATTGTTTTCACTATTATTTCACCATCCTTCCACCACTGTTTCAAGAACGGGAGCCCTTTTCAACCATTAGGGTAAGAATCCTTCCTTGGAGATGAGATATTTTTCTGGGGTGGCAAGTGCAGAACCTCTGTGAGTCCTGGGTGTGTTGGACTAGCGCCAGGCATGAGAAGCGTGCCTTTGTGTGAGAGGTGAATAGTGCGGATCCTGTTTCAGTCTAAAGACTGAAACAGGATCCGCACTTTTCACCGTTCCTTTCAGAATCATTTGATTCATCAGCTAGGAATGGCGATTCCTTCTCCAGACCCATCGAAGGCTAGGCCAAAGTATCTCGACCTGTCCAAGACGTGTGTGCCACAACTTTGGAAATAACCGCTAGGCGGAGAACTACTTGGTATTTTTCCGTAGCATTTTTCACCGTAATTGTCATAAGGTTGGTCTCTGCATCCTTAAGCATAGGAGAGTTTTCACAGACGAAAGCATGCTGAGGCCCAGTAAACTTGGCATTTCCAATAGTTGGTACCAGAGACTATAAAGAAAGTGTTCTTTTAAGTATTATTGCACTGTGGTTTCACCATTGTTTTCAGAACCTGAGCAGGTTTCACGCATTAGCATAAGAAGCCTTCCTGATATTTCATATTTCTGGGTGTGGTGTAAGTGCGAGGCTTCTGTCAGCCCTGTGTTTGATTTGTTTACCTCCAGAGTTGGTAAGTGCATATTTACCTGAGATGGCAACAGTGTGGATCGTGCTTCGGATTTCACCCTGACAATTTTGAAATCACCAGTATGTTGGTAATTATTTGCCGTTTCCATAGCGTTTTCCAGCATAATAGTCATTAGGTCGGTCTCTCCATCCTGAAGCCTATGATGCATTTCGCAGAGAAAACTCTGCTGAGGCTCAGGTACCTTGGTCTTCCTGAAACCTGGCACCAGAGCCTTGGAAGATAGGATACTTTTCAGTATTATTTCACCATCGTTTCACCACTGTTTCAAGAATGGGAGCCCTTTTCATCCATTAGCGTAAGATTCCTTCTTTGGAGGTTAGATATTTATCTGGGGTGGCAAGTGCAGGGCCTCTGTCAGTCCTGAGTCTGTTGGACTGGTGCCAGGCATGAGAAGTGCGCCTTTGTGTGAGAGGTGAATAGTGCGGATCCTGTTTCAGTCTAAAGACTGAAACAGGATCCGCACTTTTCACCGTTCCTTTCAGAATCATTTGATTCATCAGCTAGGAATGGCGATTCCTTCTCCAGACCCATCGAAGGCTAGGCCAAAGTATCTAGACCTTTCCAAGACGTGTGTGGCACAACTTTGGAAAAAGACGCTAGGCGGAGAACTAGTTGGTATTTTTCCATAGCACTTTTCACCATAATTGTCATAAGGTTGGTCTCTGCATCCTTAAGCATAGGAGAGTATTCACAGACGAAAGCATGCTGAGGCCCAGTAAACTTAGCATTTCCAATAGTTGGTACTAGAGACTCTAAAGAAAGTGTTCTTTTAAGTATTATTGCACTGGAGTTTCACCATTCTTTTCAGAATCTGAGCAGGTTTCACGCATTAGCATAAGAATCCTTCCAGGTAGTTGAGATTTCTGAGTGGGGTGTAAGTGCTGGGCTTCTGTCAGCCCTGTGTTTTTTTTGTTTACCTCCAGAGTTGGTAAGTGCATATTTGCGTGAGATGGGAACAGTGTGGATGCTGCTTCAGATTTCATCCTGACACTTTTGAAATCACCAGTATGTTGGTAATTATTTGCCGTTTCCATAGCGTTTTCCACAGTAATGGTTCTGAGGTCGGTCTCTGCATCCTGAAGCCTATTACGCTTTTCGCAGAGAAAACTCTGCTGAGGCTCAGGTAACTTGGTCTTTCCCACACCTGGCAACGGCGCCTTGGAAGATAGGATTGTTTTCACTATTATTTCACCATCCTTTCACCACTGTTTCAAGAAGGGGAGCCCTTCTCAACCATTAAGGTAAGAATCCTTCCTTGGAGATGAGATATTTTTCTGGGGTGGCAAGTGCCGGGCTTCTGTCAGTCCTGGGTGTGTTGGACTAGCGCCAGGCATGAGAAGCGTGCCTTTGTGTGAGAGGTGAATAGTGCGGATCCTGTTTCAGTCTAAAGACTGAATCAGGATCCGCACTTTTCCCCCTTCCTTTCAGAATCATTTGATTCATCAGCTAGGAATGGCGATTCCTTCTCTTGACCCATCGAAGGCTAGGCCAATGTATCTCGACCTTTCCAAGACATCTGTGGCACAACTTTGGAAAGAACCACTAGGCGGAGAACTATTTGGTATTTTTCCGTAGCACCTTTCACCGTAATTGTCATAATGTTGGTCTGTGCATCCTTAAGCATAGGAGAGTTTTCACAGACGAAAGCATGCTGAGGCCCAGTAAACTTGGCATTTCCAATACTTGGTACCAGAGACTATAAAGAAAGTGTTCTTTTAAGTATTATTGCACTGTGGTTTCACCATTGTTTTCAGAACCGCAGCAGGTTTCACGCATTAGCATAAGAATCCTTCCAGGTAGTTGAGATTTCTGAGTGGGGTGTAAGTGCTGGGCTTCTGTCAGCCCTGTGTTTTATTTGTTTACCTCCTGAGTTCGTAAGTGCATATTTGCGTGAGATGGGAACAGTGTGGATCCTGCTTCAGATTTCATCCTGACACTTTTGAAATCACCAGTATGTTGGTAATTATTTGCCGTTTCCATAGCGTTTTCCACGGTAATAGTTCTGAGGTCGGTCTCTGTATCCTGAAGCCTATGATGATTTTCGCAGAGAAAACTCTGCTGAGGCTCAGGTAACTTGGGCTTTCCCACACCTGGCAACGGAGCCTTGGAAGATAGGATTGTTTTCACTATTATTTCACCATCCTTCCACCACTGTTTCAAGAACGGGAGCCCTTTTCAACCATTAGGGTAAGAATCCTTCCTTGGAGATGAGATATTTTTCTGGGGTGGCAAGTGCAGAACCTCTGTGAGTCCTGGGTGTGTTGGACTAGCGCCAGGCATGAGAAGCGTGCCTTTGTGTGAGAGGTGAATAGTGCGGATCCTGTTTCAGTCTAAAGACTGAAACAGGATCCGCACTTTTCACCGTTCCTTTCAGAATCATTTGATTCATCAGCTAGGAATGGCGATTCCTTCTCCAGACCCATCGAAGGCTAGGCCAAAGTATCTCGACCTGTCCAAGACGTGTGTGCCACAACTTTGGAAATAACCGCTAGGCGGAGAACTACTTGGTATTTTTCCGTAGCATTTTTCACCGTAATTGTCATAAGGTTGGTCTCTGCATCCTTAAGCATAGGAGAGTTTTCACAGACGAAAGCATGCTGAGGCCCAGTAAACTTGGCATTTCCAATAGTTGGTACCAGAGACTATAAAGAAAGTGTTCTTTTAAGTATTATTGCACTGTGGTTTCACCATTGTTTTCAGAACCTGAGCAGGTTTCACGCATTAGCATAAGAAGCCTTCCTGATATTTCATATTTCTGGGTGTGGTGTAAGTGCGAGGCTTCTGTCAGCCCTGTGTTTGATTTGTTTACCTCCAGAGTTGGTAAGTGCATATTTACCTGAGATGGCAACAGTGTGGATCGTGCTTCGGATTTCACCCTGACAATTTTGAAATCACCAGTATGTTGGTAATTATTTGCCGTTTCCATAGCGTTTTCCAGCATAATAGTCATTAGGTCGGTCTCTCCATCCTGAAGCCTATGATGCATTTCGCAGAGAAAACTCTGCTGAGGCTCAGGTACCTTGGTCTTCCTGAAACCTGGCACCAGAGCCTTGGAAGATAGGATACTTTTCAGTATTATTTCACCATCGTTTCACCACTGTTTCAAGAATGGGAGCCCTTTTCATCCATTAGCGTAAGATTCCTTCTTTGGAGGTTAGATATTTATCTGGGGTGGCAAGTGCAGGGCCTCTGTCAGTCCTGAGTCTGTTGGACTGGTGCCAGGCATGAGAAGTGCGCCTTTGTGTGAGAGGTGAATAGTGCGGATCCTGTTTCAGTCTAAAGACTGAAACAGGATCCGCACTTTTCACCGTTCCTTTCAGAATCATTTGATTCATCAGCTAGGAATGGCGATTCCTTCTCCAGACCCATCGAAGGCTAGGCCAAAGTATCTAGACCTTTCCAAGACGTGTGTGGCACAACTTTGGAAAGAGACGCTAGGCGGAGAACTAGTTGGTATTTTTCCATAGCACTTTTCACCGTAATTGTCATAAGGTTGGTCTCTGCATCCTTAAGCATAGGAGAGTATTCACAGACGAAAGCATGCTGAGGCCCAGTAAACTTGGCATTTCCAATAGTTGGTACTAGAGACTATAAAGAAAGTGTTCTTTTAAGTATTATTGCACTGGAGTTTCACCATTCTTTTCAGAATCTGAGCAGGTTTCACGCATTAGCATAAGAATCCTTCCAGGTAGTTGAGATTTCTGAGTGGGGTGTAAGTGCTGGGCTTCTGTCAGCCCTGTGTTTTTTTTGTTTACCTCCAGAGTTGGTAAGTGCATATTTGCGTGAGATGGGAACAGTGTGGATCCTGCTTCAGATTTCATCCTGACACTTTTGAAATCACCAGTATGTTGGTAATTATTTGCCGTTTCCATAGCGTTTTCCACGGTAATAGTTCTGAGGTCGGTCTCTGCATCCTGAAGCCTATTACGCTTTTCTCAGAGAAAACTCTGCTGAGGCTCAGGTAACTTGGTCTTTCCCACACCTGGCAACGGCGCCTTGGAAGATAGGATTGTTTTCACTATTATTTCACCATCCTTTCACCACTGTTTCAAGAAGGGGAGCCCTTCTCAACCATTAAGGTAAGAATCCTTCCTTGGAGATGAGATATTTTTCTGGGGTGGCAAGTGCCGGGCTTCTGTCAGTCCTGGGTGTGTTGGACTAGCGCCAGGCATGGGAAGCGTGCCTTTGTGTGAGAGGTGAATAGTGTGGATCCGCACTTTTCCCCTTTCCTTTCAGAATCATTTGATTCATCAGCTAGGAATGGCGATTCCTTCTCTAGACCCATCGAAGGCTAGGCCAATGTATCTCGACCTTTCCAAGACATCTGTGGCACAACTTTGGAAAGAACCACTAGGCGGAGAACTATTTGGTATTTTTCCGTAGCACCTTTCACCGTAATTGTCATAATGTTGGTCTGTGCATCCTTAAGCATAGGAGAGTTTTCACAGACGAAAGCATGCTGAGGCCCAGTAAACTTGGCATTTCCAATGCTTGGTACCAGAGAGTATAAAGAAAGTGTTCTTTTAAGTATTATTGCACTGTGGTTTCACCATTGTTTTCAGAACCGCAGCAGGTTTCACGCATTAGCATAAGAATCCTTCCAGGTAGTTGAGATTTCTGAGTGGGGTGTAAGTGCTGGGCTTCTGTCAGCCCTGTGTTTTATTTGTTTACCTCCTGAGTTCGTAAGTGCATATTTGCGTGAGATGGGAACAGTGTGGATCGTGCTTCAGATTTCATCCTGACACTTTTGAAATCACCAGTATGTTGGTAATTATTTGCCGTTTCCATAGCGTTTTCCACGGTAATAGTTCTGAGGTCGGTCTCTGTATCCTGAAGCCTATGATGCTTTTCGCAGAGAAAACTCTGCTGAGGCTCAGGTAACTTGGGCTTTCCCATACCTGGCAACGGAGCCTTGGAAGATAGGATTGTTTTCACTATTATTTCACCATCCTTCCACCACTGTTTCAAGAACGGGAGCCCTTTTCAACCATTAGGGTAAGAATCCTTCCTTGGAGATGAGATATTTTTCTGGGGTGGCAAGTGCAGAACCTCTGTGTGTCCTGGGTGTGTTGAACTAGCGCCAGGCATGACAAGCATGCCTTTGTGTGAGAGGTGAATAGTGCGGAACCTGTTTCAGTCTAAAGACTGAAACAGGATCCGCACTATTCACCGTTCCTTTCAGAATCATTTGATTCATCAGCTAGGAATGGCGATTCCTTCTCCAGACCCATCGAAGGCTAGGCCAAAGTATCTCGACCTTTCCAAGACGTGTGTGCCACAACTTTGGAAATAACCGCTAGGCGGAGAACTACTTGGTATTTTTCCGTAGCATTTTTCACCGTAATTGTCATAAGGTTGGTCTCTGCATCCTTAAGCATAGGAGAGTTTTCACAGACGAAAGCATGCTGAGGCCCAGTAAACTTGGCATTTACGATAGTTGGTACCAGAGACTATAAAGAAAGTCTTCTTTTAAGTATTATTGCACTGTGGTTTCACCATTGTTTTCAGAACCTGAGCAGGTTTCACGCATTAGCATAAGAATCCTTCCTGGTATTTCAGATTTCTGGGTGTGGTGTAAGTGCGAGGCTTCTGTCAGCCCTGTGTTTGATTTGTTTACCTCCAGAGTTGGTAAGTGCATATTTACCTGAGATGGCAACAGTGTGGATCGTGCTTCGGATTTCACCCTGACAATTTTGAAATCACCAGTATGTTGGTAATTATTTGCCGTTTCCATAGCGTTTTCCAGCATAATAGTCATTAGGTCGGTCTCTCCATCCTGAAGCCTATGATGCATTTCGCAGAGAAAACTCTGCTGAGGCTCAGGTACCTTGGTCTTCCTGAAACCTGGCACCAGAGCCTTGGAAGATAGGATACTTTTCAGTATTATTTCACCATCGTTTCACCACTGTTTCAAGAATGGGAGCCCTTTTCATCCATTAGCGTAAGATTCCTTCTTTGGAGGTTAGATATTTATCTGGGGTGGCAAGTGCAGGGCCTCTGTCAGTCCTGAGTCTGTTGGACTGGTGCCAGGCATGAGAAGTGCGCCTTTGTGTGAGAGGTGAATAGTGCGGATCCTGTTTCAGTCTAAAGACTGAAACAGGATCCGCACTTTTCACCGTTCCTTTCAGAATCATTTGATTCATCAGCTAGGAATGGCGATTCCTTCTCCAGACCCATCGAAGGCTAGGCCAAAGTATCTAGACCTTTCCAAGACGTGTGTGGCACAACTTTGGAAAGAGACGCTAGGCGGAGAACTAGTTGGTATTTTTCCATAGCACTTTTCACCGTAATTGTCATAAGGTTGGTCTCTGCATCCTTAAGCATAGGAGAGTATTCACAGACGAAAGCATGCTGAGGCCCAGTAAACTTGGCATTTCCAATAGTTGGTACTAGAGACTCTAAAGAAAGTGTTCTTTTAAGTATTATTGCACTGGAGTTTCACCATTCTTTTCAGAATCTGAGCAGGTTTCACGCATTAGCATAAGAATCCTTCCAGGTAGTTGAGATTTCTGAGTGGGGTGTAAGTGCTGGGCTTCTGTCAGCCCTGTGTTTTTTTTGTTTACCTCCAGAGTTGGTAAGTGCATATTTGCGTGAGATGGGAACAGTGTGGATGCTGCTTCAGATTTCATCCTGACACTTTTGAAATCACCAGTATGTTGGTAATTATTTGCCGTTTCCATAGCGTTTTCCACGGTAATAGTTCTGAGGTCGGTCTCTGCATCCTGAAGCCTATTACGCTTTTCGCAGAGAAAACTCTGCTGAGGCTCAGGTAACTTGGTCTTTCCCACACCTGGCAACGGCGCCTTGGAAGATAGGATTGTTTTCACTATTATTTCACCATCCTTTCACCACTGTTTCAAGAAGGGGAGCCCTTCTCAACCATTAAGGTAAGAATCCTTCCTTGGAGATGAGATATTTTTCTGGGGTGGCAAGTGCCGGGCTTCTGTCAGTCCTGGGTGTGTTGGACTAGCGCCAGGCATGAGAAGCGTGCCTTTGTGTGAGAGGTGAATAGTGCGGATCCTGTTTCAGTCTAAAGACTGAATCAGGATCCGCACTTTTCCCCCTTCCTTTCAGAATCATTTGATTCATCAGCTAGGAATGGCGATTCCTTCTCTTGACCCATCGAAGGCTAGGCCAATGTATCTCGACCTTTCCAAGACATCTGTGGCACAACTTTGGAAAGAACCACTAGGCGGAGAACTATTTGGTATTTTTCCGTAGCACCTTTCACCGTAATTGTCATAATGTTGGTCTGTGCATCCTTAAGCATAGGAGAGTTTTCACAGACGAAAGCATGCTGAGGCCCAGTAAACTTGGCATTTCCAATACTTGGTACCAGAGACTATAAAGAAAGTGTTCTTTTAAGTATTATTGCACTGTGGTTTCACCATTGTTTTCAGAACCGCAGCAGGTTTCACGCATTAGCATAAGAATCCTTCCAGGTAGTTGAGATTTCTGAGTGGGGTGTAAGTGCTGGGCTTCTGTCAGCCCTGTGTTTTATTTGTTTACCTCCTGAGTTCGTAAGTGCATATTTGCGTGAGATGGGAACAGTGTGGATCCTGCTTCAGATTTCATCCTGACACTTTTGAAATCACCAGTATGTTGGTAATTATTTGCCGTTTCCATAGCGTTTTCCACGGTAATAGTTCTGAGGTCGGTCTCTGTATCCTGAAGCCTATGATGATTTTCGCAGAGAAAACTCTGCTGAGGCTCAGGTAACTTGGGCTTTCCCACACCTGGCAACGGAGCCTTGGAAGATAGGATTGTTTTCACTATTATTTCACCATCCTTCCACCACTGTTTCAAGAACGGGAGCCCTTTTCAACCATTAGGGTAAGAATCCTTCCTTGGAGATGAGATATTTTTCTGGGGTGGCAAGTGCAGAACCTCTGTGAGTCCTGGGTGTGTTGGACTAGCGCCAGGCATGAGAAGCGTGCCTTTGTGTGAGAGGTGAATAGTGCGGATCCTGTTTCAGTCTAAAGACTGAAACAGGATCCGCACTTTTCACCGTTCCTTTCAGAATCATTTGATTCATCAGCTAGGAATGGCGATTCCTTCTCCAGACCCATCGAAGGCTAGGCCAAAGTATCTCGACCTGTCCAAGACGTGTGTGCCACAACTTTGGAAATAACCGCTAGGCGGAGAACTACTTGGTATTTTTCCGTAGCATTTTTCACCGTAATTGTCATAAGGTTGGTCTCTGCATCCTTAAGCATAGGAGAGTTTTCACAGACGAAAGCATGCTGAGGCCCAGTAAACTTGGCATTTACGATAGTTGGTACCAGAGACTATAAAGAAAGTCTTCTTTTAAGTATTAATTCACTGTGGTTTCACCATTGTTTTCAGAACCTGAGCAGGTTTCACGCATTAGCATAAGAATCCTTCCTGGTATTTCAGATTTCTGGGTGTGGTGTAAGTGCGAGGCTTCTGTCAGCCCTGTGTTTGATTTGTTTACCTCCAGAGTTGGTAAGTGCATATTTACCTGAGATGGCAACAGTGTGGATCGTGCTTCGGATTTCTCCCTGACACTTTTGAAATCACCAGTATGTTGGTAATTATTTGCCGTTTCCATAGCGTTTTCCAGCATAATAGTCATTAGGTCGGTCTCTCCATCCTGAAGCCTATGATGCATTTCGCAGAGAAAACTCTGCTGAGGCTCAGGTACCTTGGTCTTCCTGAAACCTGGCACCAGAGCCTTGGAAGATAGGATACTTTTCAGTATTATTTCACCATCGTTTCACCACTGTTTCAAGAATGGGAGCCCTTTTCATCCATTAGCGTAAGATTCCTTCTTTGGAGGTTAGATATTTATCTGGGGTGGCAAGTGCAGGGCCTCTGTCAGTCCTGAGTCTGTTGGACTGGTGCCAGGCATGAGAAGTGCGCCTTTGTGTGAGAGGTGAATAGTGCGGATCCTGTTTCAGTCTAAAGACTGAAACAGGATCCGCACTTTTCACCGTTCCTTTCAGAATCATTTGATTCATCAGCTAGGAATGGCGATTCCTTCTCCAGACCCATCGAAGGCTAGGCCAAAGTATCTAGACCTTTCCAAGACGTGTGTGGCACAACTTTGGAAAGAGACGCTAGGCGGAGAACTAGTTGGTATTTTTCCATAGCACTTTTCACCGTAATTGTCATAATGTTGGTCTCTGCATCCTTAAGCATAGGAGAGTATTCACAGACGAAAGCATGCTGAGGCCCAGTAAACTTGGCATTTCCAATAGTTGGTACTAGAGACTCTAAAGAAAGTGTTCTTTTAACTATTGTTATTGCACTGGAGTTTCACCATTCTTTTCAGAATCTGAGCAGGTTTCACGCATTAGCATAAGAATCCTTCCAGGTAGTTGAGATTTCTGAGTGGGGTGTAAGTGCTGGGCTTCTGTCAGCCCTGTGTTTTTTTTGTTTACCTCCAGAGTTGGTAAGTGCATATTTGCGTGAGATGGGAACAGTGTGGATGCTGCTTCAGATTTCATCCTGACACTTTTGAAATCACCAGTATGTTGGTAATTATTTGCCGTTTCCATAGCGTTTTCCACGGTAATAGTTCTGAGGTCGGTCTCTGCATCCTGAAGCCTATTACGCTTTTCGCAGAGAAAACTCTGCTGAGGCTCAGGTAACTTGGTCTTTCCCACACCTGGCAACGGCGCCTTGGAAGATAGGATTGTTTTCACTATTATTTCACCATCCTTTCACCACTGTTTCAAGAAGGGGAGCCCTTCTCAACCATTAAGGTAAGAATCCTTCCTTGGAGATGAGATATTTTTCTGGGGTGGCAAGTGCCGGGCTTCTGTCAGTCCTGGGTGTGTTGGACTAGCGCCAGGCATGAGAAGCGTGCCTTTGTGTGAGAGGTGAATAGTGCGGATCCTGTTTCAGTCTAAAGACTGAATCAGGATCCGCACTTTTCCCCCTTCCTTTCAGAATCATTTGATTCATCAGCTAGGAATGGCGATTCCTTCTCTTGACCCATCGAAGGCTAGGCCAATGTATCTCGACCTTTCCAAGACATCTGTGGCACAACTTTGGAAAGAACCACTAGGCGGAGAACTATTTGGTATTTTTCCGTAGCACCTTTCACCGTAATTGTCATAATGTTGGTCTGTGCATCCTTAAGCATAGGAGAGTTTTCACAGACGAAAGCATGCTGGGGCCCAGTAAACTTGGCATTTCCAATACTTGGTACCAGAGACTATAAAGAAAGTGTTCTTTTAAGTATTATTGCACTGTGGTTTCACCATTGTTTTCAGAACCGCAGCAGGTTTCACGCATTAGCATAAGAATCCTTCCAGGTAGTTGAGATTTCTGAGTGGGGTGTAAGTGCTGGGCTTCTGTCAGCCCTGTGTTTTATTTGTTTACCTCCTGAGTTCGTAAGTGCATATTTGCGTGAGATGGGAACAGTGTGGATCCTGCTTCAGATTTCATCCTGACACTTTTGAAATCACCAGTATGTTGGTAATTATTTGCCGTTTCCATAGCGTTTTCCACGGTAATAGTTCTGAGGTCGGTCTCTGTATCCTGAAGCCTATGATGATTTTCGCAGAGAAAACTCTGCTGAGGCTCAGGTAACTTGGGCTTTCCCACACCTGGCAACGGAGCCTTGGAAGATAGGATTGTTTTCACTATTATTTCACCATCCTTCCACCACTGTTTCAAGAACGGGAGCCCTTTTCAACCATTAGGGTAAGAATCCTTCCTTGGAGATGAGATATTTTTCTGGGGTGGCAAGTGCAGAACCTCTGTGAGTCCTGGGTGTGTTGGACTAGCGCCAGGCATGAGAAGCGTGCCTTTGTGTGAGAGGTGAAAAGTGCGGATCCTGTTTCAGTCTAAAGACTGAAACAGGATCCGCACTTTTCACCGTTCCTTTCAGAATCATTTGATTCATCAGCTAGGAATGGCGATTCCTTCTCCAGACCCATCGAAGGCTAGGCCAAAGTATCTCGACCTGTCCAAGACGTGTGTGCCACAACTTTGGAAATAACCGCTAGGCGGAGAACTACTTGGTATTTTTCCGTAGCATTTTTCACCGTAATTGTCATAAGGTTGGTCTCTGCATCCTTAAGCATAGGAGAGTTTTCACAGACGAAAGCATGCTGAGGCCCAGTAAACTTGGCATTTCCAATAGTTGGTACCAGAGACTATAAAGAAAGTGTTCTTTTAAGTATTATTGCACTGTGGTTTCACCATTGTTTTCAGAACCTGAGCAGGTTTCACGCATTAGCATAAGAATCTTTCCTGGTATTTCAGATTTCTGGGTGTGGTGTAAGTGCGAGGCTTCTGTCAGCCCTGTGTTTGATTTGTTTACCTCCAGAGTTGGTAAGTGCATATTTACCTGAGATGGCAACAGTGTGGATCGTGCTTCGGATTTCACCCTGACACTTTTGAAATCACCAGTATGTTGGTAATTATTTGCCGTTTCCATAGCGTTTTCCAGCATAATAGTCATTAGGTCGGTCTCTCCATCCTGAAGCCTATGATGCATTTCGCAGAGAAAACTCTGCTGAGGCTCAGGTACCTTGGTCTTCCTGAAACCTGGCACCAGAGCCTTTTAAGATAGGATACTTTTCAGTATTATTTCACCATCGTTTCCCCACTGTTTCAAGAATGGGAGCCCTTTTCATCCATTAGCGTAAGATTCCTTCTTTGGAGGTTAGATATTTATCTGGGGTGGCAAGTGCAGGGCCTCTGTCAGTCCTGAGTCTGTTGGACTGGTGCCAGGCATGAGAAGTGCGCCTTTGTGTGAGAGGTGAATAGTGCGGATCCTGTTTCAGTCTAAAGACTGAAACAGGATCCGCACTTTTCACCGTTCCTTTCAGAATCATTTGATTCATCAGCTAGCAATGGCGATTCCTTCTCCAGACCCATCGAAGGCTAGGCCAAAGTATCTAGACCTTTCCAAGACGTGTGTGGCACAACTTTGGAAAGAGACGCTAGGCGGAGAACTAGTTGGTATTTTTCCATAGCACTTTTCACCGTAATTGTCATAATGTTGGTCTCTGCATCCTTAAGCATAGGAGAGTATTCACAGACGAAAGCATGCTGAGGCCCAGTAAACTTGGCATTTCCAATAGTTGGTACTAGAGACTCTAAAGAAAGTGTTCTTTTAACTATTATTATTGCACTGGAGTTTCACCATTCTTTTCAGAATCTGAGCAGGTTTCACGCATTAGCATAAGAATCCTTCCAGGTAGTTGAGATTTCTGAGTGGGGTGTAAGTGCTGGGCTTCTGTCAGCCCTGTGTTTTTTTTGTTTACCTCCAGAGTTGGTAAGTGCATATTTGCGTGAGATGGGAACAGTGTGGATGCTGCTTCAGATTTCATCCTGACACTTTTGAAATCACCAGTATGTTGGTAATTATTTGCTGTTTCCATAGCGTTTTCCACGGTAATAGTTCTGAGGTCGGTCTCTGCATCCTGAAGCCTATTACGCTTTTCGCAGAGAAAACTCTGCTGAGGCTCAGGTAACTTGGTCTTTCCCACACCTGGCAACGGCGCCTTGGAAGATAGGATTGTTTTCACTATTATTTCACCATCCTTTCACCACTGTTTCAAGAAGGGGAGCCCTTCTCAACCATTAAGGTAAGAATCCTTCCTTGGAGATGAGATATTTTTCTGGGGTGGCAAGTGCCGGGCTTCTGTCAGTCCTGGGTGTGTTGGACTAGCGCCAGGCATGAGAAGCGTGCCTTTGTGTGAGAGGTGAATAGTGCGGATCCTGTTTCAGTCTAAAGACTGAATCAGGATCCGCACTTTTACCCCTTCCTTTCAGAATCATTTGATTCATCAGCTAGGAATGGCGATTCCTTCTCTTGACCCATCGAAGGCTAGGCCAATGTATCTCGACCTTTCCAAGACATCTGTGGCACAACTTTGGAAAGAACCACTAGGCGGAGAACTATTTGGTATTTTTCCGTAGCACCTTTCACCGTAATTGTCATAATGTTGGTCTGTGCATCCTTAAGCATAGGAGAGTTTTCACAGACGAAAGCATGCTGGGGCCCAGTAAACTTGGCATTTCCAATACTTGGTACCAGAGACTATAAAGAAAGTGTTCTTTTAAGTATTATTGCACTGTGGTTTCACCATTGTTTTCAGAACCGCAGCAGGTTTCACGCATTAGCATAAGAATCCTTCCAGGTAGTTGAGATTTCTGAGTGGGGTGTAAGTGCTGGGCTTCTGTCAGCCCTGTGTTTTATTTGTTTACCTCCTGAGTTCGTAAGTGCATATTTGCGTGAGATGGGAACAGTGTGGATCCTGCTTCAGATTTCATCCTGACACTTTTGAAATCACCAGTATGTTGGTAATTATTTGCCGTTTCCATAGCGTTTTCCACGGTAATAGTTCTGAGGTCGGTCTCTGTATCCTGAAGCCTATGATGATTTTCGCAGAGAAAACTCTGCTGAGGCTCAGGTAACTTGGGCTTTCCCACACCTGGCAACGGAGCCTTGGAAGATAGGATTGTTTTCACTATTATTTCACCATCCTTCCACCACTGTTTCAAGAACGGGAGCCCTTTTCAACCATTAGGGTAAGAATCCTTCCTTGGAGATGAGATATTTTTCTGGGGTGGCAAGTGCAGAACCTCTGTGAGTCCTGGGTGTGTTGGACTAGCGCCAGGCATGAGAAGCGTGCCTTTGTGTGAGAGGTGAATAGTGCGGATCCTGTTTCAGTCTAAAGACTGAAACAGGATCCGCACTTTTCACCGTTCCTTTCAGAATCATTTGATTCATCAGCTAGGAATGGCGATTCCTTCTCCAGACCCATCGAAGGCTAGGCCAAAGTATCTCGACCTGTCCAAGACGTGTGTGCCACAACTTTGGAAATAACCGCTAGGCGGAGAACTACTTGGTATTTTTCCGTAGCATTTTTCACCGTAATTGTCATAAGGTTGGTCTCTGCATCCTTAAGCATAGGAGAGTTTTCACAGACGAAAGCATGCTGAGGCCCAGTAAACTTGGCATTTCCAATAGTTGGTACCAGAGACTATAAAGAAAGTGTTCTTTTAAGTATTATTGCACTGTGGTTTCACCATTGTTTTCAGAACCTGAGCAGGTTTCACGCATTAGCATAAGAATCTTTCCTGGTATTTCAGATTTCTGGGTGTGGTGTAAGTGCGAGGCTTCTGTCAGCCCTGTGTTTGATTTGTTTACCTCCAGAGTTGGTAAGTGCATATTTATCTGAGATGGCAACAGTGTGGATCGTGCTTCGGATTTCACCCTGACACTTTTGAAATCACCAGTATGTTGGTAATTATTTGCCGTTTCCATAGCGTTTTCCAGCATAATAGTCATTAGGTCGGTCTCTCCATCCTGAAGCCTATGATGCATTTCGCAGAGAAAACTCTGCTGAGGCTCAGGTACCTTGGTCTTCCTGAAACCTGGCACCAGAGCCTTTTAAGATAGGATACTTTTCAGTATTATTTCACCATCGTTTCCCCACTGTTTCAAGAATGGGAGCCCTTTTCATCCATTAGCGTAAGATTCCTTCTTTGGAGGTTAGATATTTATCTGGGGTGGCAAGTGCAGGGCCTCTGTCAGTCCTGAGTCTGTTGGACTGGTGCCAGGCATGAGAAGTGCGCCTTTGTGTGAGAGGTCAATAGTGCGGATCCTGTTTCAGTCTAAAGACTGAAACAGGATCCGCACTTTTCACCGTTCCTTTCAGAATCATTTGATTCATCAGCTAGCAATGGCGATTCCTTCTCCAGACCCATCGAAGGCTAGGCCAAAGTATCTAGACCTTTCCAAGACGTGTGTGGCACAACTTTGGAAAGAGACGCTAGGCGGAGAACTAGTTGGTATTTTTCCATAGCACTTTTCACCGTAATTGTCATAATGTTGGTCTCTGCATCCTTAAGCATAGGAGAGTATTCACAGACGAAAGCATGC
Organism: Lemur catta; assembly: GCF_020740605.2. Lineage (NCBI taxonomy): Eukaryota > Metazoa > Chordata > Mammalia > Primates > Lemuridae > Lemur > Lemur catta. The sequence continues at coordinate 55,531,386 of NC_059139.1, read as the reverse complement.
TGAGGCCCAGTAAACTTGGCATTTCCAATAGTTGGTACTAGAGACTCTAAAGAAAGTGTTCTTTTAACTATTATTATTGCACTGGAGTTTCACCATTCTTTTCAGAATCTGAGCAGGTTTCACGCATTAGCATAAGAATCCTTCCAGGTAGTTGAGATTTCTGAGTGGGGTGTAAGTGCTGGGCTTCTGTCAGCCCTGTGTTTTTTTTGTTTACCTCCAGAGTTGGTAAGTGCATATTTGCGTGAGATGGGAACAGTGTGGATGCTGCTTCAGATTTCATCCTGACACTTTTGAAATCACCAGTATGTTGGTAATTATTTGCCGTTTCCATAGCGTTTTCCACGGTAATAGTTCTGAGGTCGGTCTCTGCATCCTGAAGCCTATTACGCTTTTCGCAGAGAAAACTCTGCTGAGGCTCAGGTAACTTGGTCTTTCCCACACCTGGCAACGGCGCCTTGGAAGATAGGATTGTTTTCACTATTATTTCACCATCCTTTCACCACTGTTTCAAGAAGGGGAGCCCTTCTCAACCATTAAGGTAAGAATCCTTCCTTGGAGATGAGATATTTTTCTGGGGTGGCAAGTGCCGGGCTTCTGTCAGTCCTGGGTGTGTTGGACTAGCGCCAGGCATGAGAAGCGTGCCTTTGTGTGAGAGGTGAATAGTGCGGATCCTGTTTCAGTCTAAAGACTGAATCAGGATCCGCACTTTTCCCCCTTCCTTTCAGAATCATTTGATTCATCAGCTAGGAATGGCGATTCCTTCTCTTGACCCATCGAAGGCTAGGCCAATGTATCTCGACCTTTCCAAGACATCTGTGGCACAACTTTGGAAAGAACCACTAGGCGGAGAACTATTTGGTATTTTTCCGTAGCACCTTTCACCGTAATTGTCATAATGTTGGTCTGTGCATCCTTAAGCATAGGAGAGTTTTCACAGACGAAAGCATGCTGAGGCCCAGTAAACTTGGCATTTCCAATACTTGGTACCAGAGACTATAAAGAAAGTGTTCTTTTAAGTATTATTGCACTGTGGTTTCACCATTGTTTTCAGAACCGCAGCAGGTTTCACGCATTAGCATAAGAATCCTTCCAGGTAGTTGAGATTTCTGAGTGGGGTGTAAGTGCTGGGCTTCTGTCAGCCCTGTGTTTTATTTGTTTACCTCCTGAGTTCGTAAGTGCATATTTGCGTGAGATGGGAACAGTGTGGATCCTGCTTCAGATTTCATCCTGACACTTTTGAAATCACCAGTATGTTGGTAATTATTTGCCGTTTCCATAGCGTTTTCCACGGTAATAGTTCTGAGGTCGGTCTCTGTATCCTGAAGCCTATGATGCTTTTCGCAGAGAAAACTCTGCTGAGGCTCAGGTAACTTGGGCTTTCCCACACCTGGCAACGGAGCCTTGGAAGATAGGATTGTTTTCACTATTATTTCACCATCCTTCCACCACTGTTTCAAGAACGGGAGCCCTTTTCAACCATTAGGGTAAGAATCCTTCCTTGGAGATGAGATATTTTTCTGGGGTGGCAAGTGCAGAACCTCTGTGAGTCCTGGGTGTGTTGGACTAGCGCCAGGCATGAGAAGCGTGCCTTTGTGTGAGAGGTGAATAGTGCGGATCCTGTTTCAGTCTAAAGACTGAAACAGGATCCGCACTTTTCACCGTTCCTTTCAGAATCATTTGATTCATCAGCTAGGAATGGCGATTCCTTCTCCAGACCCATCGAAGGCTAGGCCAAAGTATCTCGACCTGTCCAAGACGTGTGTGCCACAACTTTGGAAATAACCGCTAGGCGGAGAACTACTTGGTATTTTTCCGTAGCATTTTTCACCGTAATTGTCATAAGGTTGGTCTCTGCATCCTTAAGCATAGGAGAGTTTTCACAGACGAAAGCATGCTGAGGCCCAGTAAACTTGGCATTTCCAATAGTTGGTACCAGAGACTATAAAGAAAGTGTTCTTTTAAGTATTATTGCACTGGGGTTTCACCATTGTTTTCAGAACCTGAGCAGGTTTCACGCATTAGCATAAGAAGCCTTCCTGATATTTCATATTTCTGGGTGTGGTGTAAGTGCGAGGCTTCTGTCAGCCCTGTGTTTGATTTGTTTACCTCCAGAGTTGGTAAGTGCATATTTACCTGAGATGGCAACAGTGTGGATCGTGCTTCGGATTTCACCCTGACAATTTTGAAATCACCAGTATGTTGGTAATTATTTGCCGTTTCCATAGCGTTTTCCAGCATAATAGTCATTAGGTCGGTCTCTCCATCCTGAAGCCTATGATGCATTTCGCAGAGAAAACTCTGCTGAGGCTCAGGTACCTTGGTCTTCCTGAAACCTGGCACCAGAGCCTTGGAAGATAGGATACTTTTCAGTATTATTTCACCATCGTTTCACCACTGTTTCAAGAATGGGAGCCCTTTTCATCCATTAGCGTAAGATTCCTTCTTTGGAGGTTAGATATTTATCTGGGGTGGCAAGTGCAGGGCCTCTGTCAGTCCTGAGTCTGTTGGACTGGTGCCAGGCATGAGAAGTGCGCCTTTGTGTGAGAGGTGAATAGTGCGGATCCTGTTTCAGTCTAAAGACTGAAACAGGATCCGCACTTTTCACCGTTCCTTTCAGAATCATTTGATTCATCAGCTAGGAATGGCGATTCCTTCTCCAGACCCATCGAAGGCTAGGCCAAAGTATCTAGACCTTTCCAAGACGTGTGTGGCACAACTTTGGAAAGAGACGCTAGGCGGAGAACTAGTTGGTATTTTTCCATAGCACTTTTCACCGTAATTGTCATAAGGTTGGTCTCTGCATCCTTAAGCATAGGAGAGTATTCACAGACGAAAGCATGCTGAGGCCCAGTAAACTTGGCATTTCCAATAGTTGGTACTAGAGACTATAAAGAAAGTGTTCTTTTAAGTATTATTGCACTGGAGTTTCACCATTCTTTTCAGAATCTGAGCAGGTTTCACGCATTAGCATAAGAATCCTTCCAGGTAGTTGAGATTTCTGAGTGGGGTGTAAGTGCTGGGCTTCTGTCAGCCCTGTGTTTTTTTTGTTTACCTCCAGAGTTGGTAAGTGCATATTTGCGTGAGATGGGAACAGTGTGGATCCTGCTTCAGATTTCATCCTGACACTTTTGAAATCACCAGTATGTTGGTAATTATTTGCCGTTTCCATAGCGTTTTCCACGGTAATAGTTCTGAGGTCGGTCTCTGCATCCTGAAGACTATTACGCTTTTCGCAGAGAAAACTCTGCTGAGGCTCAGGTAACTTGGTCTTTCCCACACCTGGCAACGGCGCCTTGGAAGATAGGATTGTTTTCACTATTATTTCACCATCCTTTCACCACTGTTTCAAGAAGGGGAGCCCTTCTCAACCATTAAGGTAAGAATCCTTCCTTGGAGATGAGATATTTTTCTGGGGTGGCAAGTGCCGGGCTTCTGTCAGTCCTGGGTGTGTTGGACTAGCGCCAGGCATGAGAAGCGTGCCTTTGTGTGAGAGGTGAATAGTGCGGATCCTGTTTCAGTCTAAAGACTGAAACAGGATCCGCACTTTTCCCCCTTCCTTTCAGAATCATTTGATTCATCAGCTAGGAATGGCGATTCCTTCTCTAGTCCCATCGAAGGCTAGGCCAATGTATCTCGACCTTTCCAAGACATCTGTGGCACAACTTTGGAAAGAACCACTAGGCGGCTAACTATTTGGTATTTTTCCGTAGCACCTTTCACCGTAATTGTCATAATGTTGGTCTGTGCATCCTTAAGCATAGGAGAGTTTTCACAGACGAAAGCATGCTGAGGCCCAGTAAACTTGGAATTTCCAATACTTGGTACCAGAGACTATAAAGAAAGTGTTCTTTTAAGTATTATTGCACTGTGGTTTCACCATTGTTTTCAGAACCGCAGCAGGTTTCACGCATTAGCATAAGAATCCTTCCAGGTAGTTGAGATTTCTGAGTGGGGTGTAAGTGCTGGGCTTCTGTCAGCCCTGTGTTTTATTTGTTTACCTCCTGAGTTCGTAAGTGCATATTTGCGTGAGATGGGAACAGTGTGGATCGTGCTTCAGATTTCATCCTGACACTTTTGAAATCACCAGTATGTTGGTAATTATTTGCCGTTTCCATAGCGTTTTCCACGGTAATAGTTCTGAGGTCGGTCTCTGTATCCTGAAGCCTATGATGCTTTTCGCAGAGAAAACTCTGCTGAGGCTCAGGTAACTTGGGCTTTCCCATACCTGGCAACGGAGCCTTGGAAGATAGGATTGTTTTCACTATTATTTCACCATCCTTCCACCACTGTTTCAAGAACGGGAGCCCTTTTCAACCATTAGGGTAAGAATCCTTCCTTGGAGATGAGATATTTTTCTGGGGTGGCAAGTGCAGAACCTCTGTGAGTCCTGGGTGTGTTGGACTAGCGCCAGGCATGAGAAGCGTGCCTTTGTGTGAGAGGTGAATAGTGCGGATCCTGTTTCAGTCTAAAGACTGAAACAGGATCCGCACTTTTCACCGTTCCTTTCAGAATCATTTGATTCATCAGCTAGGAATGGCGATTCCTTCTCCAGACCCATCGAAGGCTAGGCCAAAGTATCTCGACCTGTCCAAGACGTGTGTGCCACAACTTTGGAAATAACCGCTAGGCGGAGAACTACTTGGTATTTTTCCGTAGCATTTTTCACCGTAATTGTCATAAGGTTGGTCTCTGCATCCTTAAGCATAGGAGAGTTTTCACAGACGAAAGCATGCTGAGGCCCAGTAAACTTGGCATTTCCAATAGTTGGTACCAGAGACTATAAAGAAAGTGTTCTTTTAAGTATTATTGCACTGGGGTTTCACCATTGTTTTCAGAACCTGAGCAGGTTTCACGCATTAGCATAAGAATCCTTCCAGGTAGTTGAGATTTCTGAGTGGGGTGTAAGTGCTGGGCTTCTGTCAGCCCTGTGTTTTTTTTGTTTACCTCCAGAGTTGGTAAGTGCATATTTGCGTGAGATGGGAACAGTGTGGATCCTGCTTCAGATTTCATCCTGACACTTTTGAAATCACCAGTATGTTGGTAATTATTTGCCGTTTCCATAGCGTTTTCCACGGTAATAGTTCTGAGGTCGGTCTCTGCATCCTGAAGACTATTACGCTTTTCGCAGAGAAAACTCTGCTGAGGCTCAGGTAACTTGGTCTTTCCCACACCTGGCAACGGCGCCTTGGAAGATAGGATTGTTTTCACTATTATTTCACCATCCTTTCACCACTGTTTCAAGAAGGGGAGCCCTTCTCAACCATTAAGGTAAGAATCCTTCCTTGGAGATGAGATATTTTTCTGGGGTGGCAAGTGCCGGGCTTCTGTCAGTCCTGGGTGTGTTGGACTAGCGCCAGGCATGAGAAGCGTGCCTTTGTGTGAGAGGTGAATAGTGCGGATCCTGTTTCAGTCTAAAGACTGAATCAGGATCCGCACTTTTCCCCCTTCCTTTCAGAATCATTTGATTCATCAGCTAGGAATGGCGATTCCTTCTCTTGACCCATCGAAGGCTAGGCCAATGTATCTCGACCTTTCCAAGACATCTGTGGCACAACTTTGGAAAGAACCACTAGGCGGAGAACTATTTGGTATTTTTCCGTAGCACCTTTCACCGTAATTGTCATAATGTTGGTCTGTGCATCCTTAAGCATAGGAGAGTTTTCACAGATGAAAGCATGCTGAGGCCCAGTAAACTTGGCATTTCCAATACTTGGTACCAGAGACTATAAAGAAAGTGTTCTTTTAAGTATTATTGCACTGTGGTTTCACCATTGTTTTCAGAACCGCAGCAGGTTTCACGCATTAGCATAAGAATCCTTCCAGGTAGTTGAGATTTCTGAGTGGGGTGTAAGTGCTGGGCTTCTGTCAGCCCTGTGTTTTATTTGTTTACCTCCTGAGTTCGTAAGTGCATATTTGCGTGAGATGGGAACAGTGTGGATCCTGCTTCAGATTTCATCCTGACACTTTTGAAATCACCAGTATGTTGGTAATTATTTGCCGTTTCCATAGCGTTTTCCACGGTAATAGTTCTGAGGTCGGTCTCTGTATCCTGAAGCCTATGATGATTTTCGCAGAGAAAACTCTGCTGAGGCTCAGGTAACTTGGGCTTTCCCACACCTGGCAACGGAGCCTTGGAAGATAGGATTGTTTTCACTATTATTTCACCATCCTTCCACCACTGTTTCAAGAACGGGAGCCCTTTTCAACCATTAGGGTAAGAATCCTTCCTTGGAGATGAGATATTTTTCTGGGGTGGCAAGTGCAGAACCTCTGTGAGTCCTGGGTGTGTTGGACTAGCGCCAGGCATGAGAAGCGTGCCTTTGTGTGAGAGGTGAATAGTGCGGATCCTGTTTCAGTCTAAAGACTGAAACAGGATCCGCACTTTTCACCGTTCCTTTCAGAATCATTTGATTCATCAGCTAGGAATGGCGATTCCTTCTCCAGACCCATCGAAGGCTAGGCCAAAGTATCTCGACCTGTCCAAGACGTGTGTGCCACAACTTTGGAAATAACCGCTAGGCGGAGAACTACTTGGTATTTTTCCGTAGCATTTTTCACCGTAATTGTCATAAGGTTGGTCTCTGCATCCTTAAGCATAGGAGAGTTTTCACAGACGAAAGCATGCTGAGGCCCAGTAAACTTGGCATTTCCAATAGTTGGTACCAGAGACTATAAAGAAAGTGTTCTTTTAAGTATTATTGCACTGGGGTTTCACCATTGTTTTCAGAACCTGAGCAGGTTTCACGCATTAGCATAAGAAGCCTTCCTGATATTTCATATTTCTGGGTGTGGTGTAAGTGCGAGGCTTCTGTCAGCCCTGTGTTTGATTTGTTTACCTCCAGAGTTGGTAAGTGCATATTTACCTGAGATGGCAACAGTGTGGATCGTGCTTCGGATTTCACCCTGACAATTTTGAAATCACCAGTATGTTGGTAATTATTTGCCGTTTCCATAGCGTTTTCCAGCATAATAGTCATTAGGTCGGTCTCTCCATCCTGAAGCCTATGATGCATTTCGCAGAGAAAACTCTGCTGAGGCTCAGGTACCTTGGTCTTCCTGAAACCTGGCACCAGAGCCTTGGAAGATAGGATACTTTTCAGTATTATTTCACCATCGTTTCACCACTGTTTCAAGAATGGGAGCCCTTTTCATCCATTAGCGTAAGATTCCTTCTTTGGAGGTTAGATATTTATCTGGGGTGGCAAGTGCAGGGCCTCTGTCAGTCCTGAGTCTGTTGGACTGGTGCCAGGCATGAGAAGTGCGCCTTTGTGTGAGAGGTGAATAGTGCGGATCCTGTTTCAGTCTAAAGACTGAAACAGGATCCGCACTTTTCACCGTTCCTTTCAGAATCATTTGATTCATCAGCTAGCAATGGCGATTCCTTCTCCAGACCCATCGAAGGCTAGGCCAAAGTATCTAGACCTTTCCAAGACGTGTGTGGCACAACTTTGGAAAGAGACGCTAGGCGGAGAACTAGTTGGTATTTTTCCATAGCACTTTTCACCGTAATTGTCATAATGTTGGTCTCTGCATCCTTAAGCATAGGAGAGTATTCACAGACGAAAGCATGCTGAGGCCCAGTAAACTTGGCATTTCCAATAGTTGGTACTAGAGACTCTAAAGAAAGTGTTCTTTTAACTATTATTATTGCACTGGAGTTTCACCATTCTTTTCAGAATCTGAGCAGGTTTCACGCATTAGCATAAGAATCCTTCCAGGTAGTTGAGATTTCTGAGTGGGGTGTAAGTGCTGGGCTTCTGTCAGCCCTGTGTTTTTTTTGTTTACCTCCAGAGTTGGTAAGTGCATATTTGCGTGAGATGGGAACAGTGTGGATGCTGCTTCAGATTTCATCCTGACACTTTTGAAATCACCAGTATGTTGGTAATTATTTGCCGTTTCCATAGCGTTTTCCACGGTAATAGTTCTGAGGTCGGTCTCTGCATCCTGAAGCCTATTACGCTTTTCGCAGAGAAAACTCTGCTGAGGCTCAGGTAACTTGGTCTTTCCCACACCTGGCAACGGCGCCTTGGAAGATAGGATTGTTTTCACTATTATTTCACCATCCTTTCACCACTGTTTCAAGAAGGGGAGCCCTTCTCAACCATTAAGGTAAGAATCCTTCCTTGGAGATGAGATATTTTTCTGGGGTGGCAAGTGCCGGGCTTCTGTCAGTCCTGGGTGTGTTGGACTAGCGCCAGGCATGAGAAGCGTGCCTTTGTGTGAGAGGTGAATAGTGCGGATCCTGTTTCAGTCTAAAGACTGAATCAGGATCCGCACTTTTCCCCCTTCCTTTCAGAATCATTTGATTCATCAGCTAGGAATGGCGATTCCTTCTCTTGACCCATCGAAGGCTAGGCCAATGTATCTCGACCTTTCCAAGACATCTGTGGCACAACTTTGGAAAGAACCACTAGGCGGAGAACTATTTGGTATTTTTCCGTAGCACCTTTCACCGTAATTGTCATAATGTTGGTCTGTGCATCCTTAAGCATAGGAGAGTTTTCACAGACGAAAGCATGCTGAGGCCCAGTAAACTTGGCATTTCCAATACTTGGTACCAGAGACTATAAAGAAAGTGTTCTTTTAAGTATTATTGCACTGTGGTTTCACCATTGTTTTCAGAACCGCAGCAGGTTTCACGCATTAGCATAAGAATCCTTCCAGGTAGTTGAGATTTCTGAGTGGGGTGTAAGTGCTGGGCTTCTGTCAGCCCTGTGTTTTATTTGTTTACCTCCTGAGTTCGTAAGTGCATATTTGCGTGAGATGGGAACAGTGTGGATCCTGCTTCAGATTTCATCCTGACACTTTTGAAATCACCAGTATGTTGGTAATTATTTGCCGTTTCCATAGCGTTTTCCACGGTAATAGTTCTGAGGTCGGTCTCTGTATCCTGAAGCCTATGATGCTTTTCGCAGAGAAAACTCTGCTGAGGCTCAGGTAACTTGGGCTTTCCCACACCTGGCAACGGAGCCTTGGAAGATAGGATTGTTTTCACTATTATTTCACCATCCTTCCACCACTGTTTCAAGAACGGGAGCCCTTTTCAACCATTAGGGTAAGAATCCTTCCTTGGAGATGAGATATTTTTCTGGGGTGGCAAGTGCAGAACCTCTGTGAGTCCTGGGTGTGTTGGACTAGCGCCAGGCATGAGAAGCGTGCCTTTGTGTGAGAGGTGAATAGTGCGGATCCTGTTTCAGTCTAAAGACTGAAACAGGATCCGCACTTTTCACCGTTCCTTTCAGAATCATTTGATTCATCAGCTAGGAATGGCGATTCCTTCTCCAGACCCATCGAAGGCTAGGCCAAAGTATCTCGACCTGTCCAAGACGTGTGTGCCACAACTTTGGAAATAACCGCTAGGCGGAGAACTACTTGGTATTTTTCCGTAGCATTTTTCACCGTAATTGTCATAAGGTTGGTCTCTGCATCCTTAAGCATAGGAGAGTTTTCACAGACGAAAGCATGCTGAGGCCCAGTAAACTTGGCATTTCCAATAGTTGGTACCAGAGACTATAAAGAAAGTGTTCTTTTAAGTATTATTGCACTGGGGTTTCACCATTGTTTTCAGAACCTGAGCAGGTTTCACGCATTAGCATAAGAAGCCTTCCTGATATTTCATATTTCTGGGTGTGGTGTAAGTGCGAGGCTTCTGTCAGCCCTGTGTTTGATTTGTTTACCTCCAGAGTTGGTAAGTGCATATTTACCTGAGATGGCAACAGTGTGGATCGTGCTTCGGATTTCACCCTGACAATTTTGAAATCACCAGTATGTTGGTAATTATTTGCCGTTTCCATAGCGTTTTCCAGCATAATAGTCATTAGGTCGGTCTCTCCATCCTGAAGCCTATGATGCATTTCGCAGAGAAAACTCTGCTGAGGCTCAGGTACCTTGGTCTTCCTGAAACCTGGCACCAGAGCCTTGGAAGATAGGATACTTTTCAGTGTTATTTCACCATCGTTTCACCACTGTTTCAAGAATGGGAGCCCTTTTCATCCATTAGCGTAAGATTCCTTCTTTGGAGGTTAGATATTTATCTGGGGTGGCAAGTGCAGGGCCTCTGTCAGTCCTGAGTCTGTTGGACTGGTGCCAGGCATGAGAAGTGCGCCTTTGTGTGAGAGGTGAATAGTGCGGATCCTGTTTCAGTCTAAAGACTGAAACAGGATCCGCACTTTTCACCGTTCCTTTCAGAATCATTTGATTCATCAGCTAGGAATGGCGATTCCTTCTCCAGACCCATCGAAGGCTAGGCCAAAGTATCTAGACCTTTCCAAGACGTGTGTGGCACAACTTTGGAAAGAGACGCTAGGCGGAGAACTAGTTGGTATTTTTCCATAGCACTTTTCACCGTAATTGTCATAAGGTTGGTCTCTGCATCCTTAAGCATAGGAGAGTATTCACAGACGAAAGCATGCTGAGGCCCAGTAAACTTGGCATTTCCAATAGTTGGTACTAGAGACTATAAAGAAAGTGTTCTTTTAAGTATTATTGCACTGGAGTTTCACCATTCTTTTCAGAATCTGAGCAGGTTTCACGCATTAGCATAAGAATCCTTCCAGGTAGTTGAGATTTCTGAGTGGGGTGTAAGTGCTGGGCTTCTGTCAGCCCTGTGTTTTTTTTGTTTACCTCCAGAGTTGGTAAGTGCATATTTGCGTGAGATGGGAACAGTGTGGATCCTGCTTCAGATTTCATCCTGACACTTTTGAAATCACCAGTATGTTGGTAATTATTTGCCGTTTCCATAGCGTTTTCCACGGTAATAGTTCTGAGGTCGGTCTCTGCATCCTGAAGACTATTACGCTTTTCGCAGAGAAAACTCTGCTGAGGCTCAGGTAACTTGGTCTTTCCCACACCTGGCAACGGCGCCTTGGAAGATAGGATTGTTTTCACTATTATTTCACCATCCTTTCACCACTGTTTCAAGAAGGGGAGCCCTTCTCAACCATTAAGGTAAGAATCCTTCCTTGGAGATGAGATATTTTTCTGGGGTGGCAAGTGCCGGGCTTCTGTCAGTCCTGGGTGTGTTGGACTAGCGCCAGGCATGAGAAGCGTGCCTTTGTGTGAGAGGTGAATAGTGCGGATCCTGTTTCAGTCTAAAGACTGAAACAGGATCCGCACTTTTCCCCCTTCCTTTCAGAATCATTTGATTCATCAGCTAGGAATGGCGATTCCTTCTCTAGTCCCATCGAAGGCTAGGCCAATGTATCTCGACCTTTCCAAGACATCTGTGGCACAACTTTGGAAAGAACCACTAGGCGGCTAACTATTTGGTATTTTTCCGTAGCACCTTTCACCGTAATTGTCATAATGTTGGTCTGTGCATCCTTAAGCATAGGAGAGTTTTCACAGACGAAAGCATGCTGAGGCCCAGTAAACTTGGAATTTCCAATACTTGGTACCAGAGACTATAAAGAAAGTGTTCTTTTAAGTATTATTGCACTGTGGTTTCACCATTGTTTTCAGAACCGCAGCAGGTTTCACGCATTAGCATAAGAATCCTTCCAGGTAGTTGAGATTTCTGAGTGGGGTGTAAGTGCTGGGCTTCTGTCAGCCCTGTGTTTTATTTGTTTACCTCCTGAGTTCGTAAGTGCATATTTGCGTGAGATGGGAACAGTGTGGATCGTGCTTCAGATTTCATCCTGACACTTTTGAAATCACCAGTATGTTGGTAATTATTTGCCGTTTCCATAGCGTTTTCCACGGTAATAGTTCTGAGGTCGGTCTCTGTATCCTGAAGCCTATGATGCTTTTCGCAGAGAAAACTCTGCTGAGGCTCAGGTAACTTGGGCTTTCCCATACCTGGCAACGGAGCCTTGGAAGATAGGATTGTTTTCACTGTTATTTCACCATCCTTCCACCACTGTTTCAAGAACGGGAGCCCTTTTCAACCATTAGGGTAAGAATCCTTCCTTGGAGATGAGATATTTTTCTGGGGTGGCAAGTGCAGAACCTCTGTGAGTCCTGGGTGTGTTGGACTAGCGCCAGGCATGAGAAGCGTGCCTTTGTGTGAGAGGTGAATAGTGCGGATCCTGTTTCAGTCTAAAGACTGAAACAGGATCCGCACTTTTCACCGTTCCTTTCAGAATCATTTGATTCATCAGCTAGGAATGGCGATTCCTTCTCCAGACCCATCGAAGGCTAGGCCAAAGTATCTCGACCTGTCCAAGACGTGTGTGCCACAACTTTGGAAATAACCGCTAGGCGGAGAACTACTTGGTATTTTTCCGTAGCATTTTTCACCGTAATTGTCATAAGGTTGGTCTCTGCATCCTTAAGCATAGGAGAGTTTTCACAGACGAAAGCATGCTGAGGCCCAGTAAACTTGGCATTTCCAATAGTTGGTACCAGAGACTATAAAGAAAGTGTTCTTTTAAGTATTATTGCACTGGGGTTTCACCATTGTTTTCAGAACCTGAGCAGGTTTCACGCATTAGCATAAGAATCCTTCCAGGTAGTTGAGATTTCTGAGTGGGGTGTAAGTGCTGGGCTTCTGTCAGCCCTGTGTTTTTTTTGTTTACCTCCAGAGTTGGTAAGTGCATATTTGCGTGAGATGGGAACAGTGTGGATCCTGCTTCAGATTTCATCCTGACACTTTTGAAATCACCAGTATGTTGGTAATTATTTGCCGTTTCCATAGCGTTTTCCACGGTAATAGTTCTGAGGTCGGTCTCTGCATCCTGAAGACTATTACGCTTTTCGCAGAGAAAACTCTGCTGAGGCTCAGGTAACTTGGTCTTTCCCACACCTGGCAACGGCGCCTTGGAAGATAGGATTGTTTTCACTATTATTTCACCATCCTTTCACCACTGTTTCAAGAAGGGGAGCCCTTCTCAACCATTAAGGTAAGAATCCTTCCTTGGAGATGAGATATTTTTCTGGGGTGGCAAGTGCCGGGCTTCTGTCAGTCCTGGGTGTGTTGGACTAGCGCCAGGCATGAGAAGCGTGCCTTTGTGTGAGAGGTGAATAGTGCGGATCCTGTTTCAGTCTAAAGACTGAATCAGGATCCGCACTTTTCCCCCTTCCTTTCAGAATCATTTGATTCATCAGCTAGGAATGGCGATTCCTTCTCTTGACCCATCGAAGGCTAGGCCAATGTATCTCGACCTTTCCAAGACATCTGTGGCACAACTTTGGAAAGAACCACTAGGCGGAGAACTATTTGGTATTTTTCCGTAGCACCTTTCACCGTAATTGTCATAATGTTGGTCTGTGCATCCTTAAGCATAGGAGAGTTTTCACAGATGAAAGCATGCTGAGGCCCAGTAAACTTGGCATTTCCAATACTTGGTACCAGAGACTATAAAGAAAGTGTTCTTTTAAGTATTATTGCACTGTGGTTTCACCATTGTTTTCAGAACCGCAGCAGGTTTCACGCATTAGCATAAGAATCCTTCCAGGTAGTTGAGATTTCTGAGTGGGGTGTAAGTGCTGGGCTTCTGTCAGCCCTGTGTTTTATTTGTTTACCTCCTGAGTTCGTAAGTGCATATTTGCGTGAGATGGGAACAGTGTGGATCCTGCTTCAGATTTCATCCTGACACTTTTGAAATCACCAGTATGTTGGTAATTATTTGCCGTTTCCATAGCGTTTTCCACGGTAATAGTTCTGAGGTCGGTCTCTGTATCCTGAAGCCTATGATGATTTTCGCAGAGAAAACTCTGCTGAGGCTCAGGTAACTTGGGCTTTCCCACACCTGGCAACGGAGCCTTGGAAGATAGGATTGTTTTCACTATTATTTCACCATCCTTCCACCACTGTTTCAAGAACGGGAGCCCTTTTCAACCATTAGGGTAAGAATCCTTCCTTGGAGATGAGATATTTTTCTGGGGTGGCAAGTGCAGAACCTCTGTGAGTCCTGGGTGTGTTGGACTAGCGCCAGGCATGAGAAGCGTGCCTTTGTGTGAGAGGTGAATAGTGCGGATCCTGTTTCAGTCTAAAGACTGAAACAGGATCCGCACTTTTCACCGTTCCTTTCAGAATCATTTGATTCATCAGCTAGGAATGGCGATTCCTTCTCCAGACCCATCGAAGGCTAGGCCAAAGTATCTCGACCTGTCCAAGACGTGTGTGCCACAACTTTGGAAATAACCGCTAGGCGGAGAACTACTTGGTATTTTTCCGTAGCATTTTTCACCGTAATTGTCATAAGGTTGGTCTCTGCATCCTTAAGCATAGGAGAGTTTTCACAGACGAAAGCATGCTGAGGCCCAGTAAACTTGGCATTTCCAATAGTTGGTACCAGAGACTATAAAGAAAGTGTTCTTTTAAGTATTATTGCACTGGGGTTTCACCATTGTTTTCAGAACCTGAGCAGGTTTCACGCATTAGCATAAGAAGCCTTCCTGATATTTCATATTTCTGGGTGTGGTGTAAGTGCGAGGCTTCTGTCAGCCCTGTGTTTGATTTGTTTACCTCCAGAGTTGGTAAGTGCATATTTACCTGAGATGGCAACAGTGTGGATCGTGCTTCGGATTTCACCCTGACAATTTTGAAATCACCAGTATGTTGGTAATTATTTGCCGTTTCCATAGCGTTTTCCAGCATAATAGTCATTAGGTCGGTCTCTCCATCCTGAAGCCTATGATGCATTTCGCAGAGAAAACTCTGCTGAGGCTCAGGTACCTTGGTCTTCCTGAAACCTGGCACCAGAGCCTTGGAAGATAGGATACTTTTCAGTATTATTTCACCATCGTTTCACCACTGTTTCAAGAATGGGAGCCCTTTTCATCCATTAGCGTAAGATTCCTTCTTTGGAGGTTAGATATTTATCTGGGGTGGCAAGTGCAGGGCCTCTGTCAGTCCTGAGTCTGTTGGACTGGTGCCAGGCATGAGAAGTGCGCCTTTGTGTGAGAGGTGAATAGTGCGGATCCTGTTTCAGTCTAAAGACTGAAACAGGATCCGCACTTTTCACCGTTCCTTTCAGAATCATTTGATTCATCAGCTAGGAATGGCGATTCCTTCTCCAGACCCATCGAAGGCTAGGCCAAAGTATCTAGACCTTTCCAAGACGTGTGTGGCACAACTTTGGAAAGAGACGCTAGGCGGAGAACTAGTTGGTATTTTTCCATAGCACTTTTCACCGTAATTGTCATAAGGTTGGTCTCTGCATCCTTAAGCATAGGAGAGTATTCACAGACGAAAGCATGCTGAGGCCCAGTAAACTTGGCATTTCCAATAGTTGGTACTAGAGACTATAAAGAAAGTGTTCTTTTAAGTATTATTGCACTGGAGTTTCACCATTCTTTTCAGAATCTGAGCAGGTTTCACGCATTAGCATAAGAATCCTTCCAGGTAGTTGAGATTTCTGAGTGGGGTGTAAGTGCTGGGCTTCTGTCAGCCCTGTGTTTTTTTTGTTTACCTCCAGAGTTGGTAAGTGCATATTTGCGTGAGATGGGAACAGTGTGGATCCTGCTTCAGATTTCATCCTGACACTTTTGAAATCACCAGTATGTTGGTAATTATTTGCCGTTTCCATAGCGTTTTCCACGGTAATAGTTCTGAGGTCGGTCTCTGCATCCTGAAGACTATTACGCTTTTCGCAGAGAAAACTCTGCTGAGGCTCAGGTAACTTGGTCTTTCCCACACCTGGCAACGGCGCCTTGGAAGATAGGATTGTTTTCACTATTATTTCACCATCCTTTCACCACTGTTTCAAGAAGGGGAGCCCTTCTCAACCATTAAGGTAAGAATCCTTCCTTGGAGATGAGATATTTTTCTGGGGTGGCAAGTGCCGGGCTTCTGTCAGTCCTGGGTGTGTTGGACTAGCGCCAGGCATGAGAAGCGTGCCTTTGTGTGAGAGGTGAATAGTGCGGATCCTGTTTCAGTCTAAAGACTGAAACAGGATCCGCACTTTTCCCCCTTCCTTTCAGAATCATTTGATTCATCAGCTAGGAATGGCGATTCCTTCTCTAGTCCCATCGAAGGCTAGGCCAATGTATCTCGACCTTTCCAAGACATCTGTGGCACAACTTTGGAAAGAACCACTAGGCGGCTAACTATTTGGTATTTTTCCGTAGCACCTTTCACCGTAATTGTCATAATGTTGGTCTGTGCATCCTTAAGCATAGGAGAGTTTTCACAGACGAAAGCATGCTGAGGCCCAGTAAACTTGGAATTTCCAATACTTGGTACCAGAGACTATAAAGAAAGTGTTCTTTTAAGTATTATTGCACTGTGGTTTCACCATTGTTTTCAGAACCGCAGCAGGTTTCACGCATTAGCATAAGAATCCTTCCAGGTAGTTGAGATTTCTGAGTGGGGTGTAAGTGCTGGGCTTCTGTCAGCCCTGTGTTTTATTTGTTTACCTCCTGAGTTCGTAAGTGCATATTTGCGTGAGATGGGAACAGTGTGGATCGTGCTTCAGATTTCATCCTGACACTTTTGAAATCACCAGTATGTTGGTAATTATTTGCCGTTTCCATAGCGTTTTCCACGGTAATAGTTCTGAGGTCGGTCTCTGTATCCTGAAGCCTATGATGCTTTTCGCAGAGAAAACTCTGCTGAGGCTCAGGTAACTTGGGCTTTCCCATACCTGGCAACGGAGCCTTGGAAGATAGGATTGTTTTCACTATTATTTCACCATCCTTCCACCACTGTTTCAAGAACGGGAGCCCTTTTCAACCATTAGGGTAAGAATCCTTCCTTGGAGATGAGATATTTTTCTGGGGTGGCAAGTGCAGAACCTCTGTGAGTCCTGGGTGTGTTGGACTAGCGCCAGGCATGAGAAGCGTGCCTTTGTGTGAGAGGTGAATAGTGCGGATCCTGTTTCAGTCTAAAGACTGAAACAGGATCCGCACTTTTCACCGTTCCTTTCAGAATCATTTGATTCATCAGCTAGGAATGGCGATTCCTTCTCCAGACCCATCGAAGGCTAGGCCAAAGTATCTCGACCTGTCCAAGACGTGTGTGCCACAACTTTGGAAATAACCGCTAGGCGGAGAACTACTTGGTATTTTTCCGTAGCATTTTTCACCGTAATTGTCATAAGGTTGGTCTCTGCATCCTTAAGCATAGGAGAGTTTTCACAGACGAAAGCATGCTGAGGCCCAGTAAACTTGGCATTTCCAATAGTTGGTACCAGAGACTATAAAGAAAGTGTTCTTTTAAGTATTATTGCACTGGGGTTTCACCATTGTTTTCAGAACCTGAGCAGGTTTCACGCATTAGCATAAGAATCCTTCCAGGTAGTTGAGATTTCTGAGTGGGGTGTAAGTGCTGGGCTTCTGTCAGCCCTGTGTTTTTTTTGTTTACCTCCAGAGTTGGTAAGTGCATATTTGCGTGAGATGGGAACAGTGTGGATCCTGCTTCAGATTTCATCCTGACACTTTTGAAATCACCAGTATGTTGGTAATTATTTGCCGTTTCCATAGCGTTTTCCACGGTAATAGTTCTGAGGTCGGTCTCTGCATCCTGAAGACTATTACGCTTTTCGCAGAGAAAACTCTGCTGAGGCTCAGGTAACTTGGTCTTTCCCACACCTGGCAACGGCGCCTTGGAAGATAGGATTGTTTTCACTATTATTTCACCATCCTTTCACCACTGTTTCAAGAAGGGGAGCCCTTCTCAACCATTAAGGTAAGAATCCTTCCTTGGAGATGAGATATTTTTCTGGGGTGGCAAGTGCCGGGCTTCTGTCAGTCCTGGGTGTGTTGGACTAGCGCCAGGCATGAGAAGCGTGCCTTTGTGTGAGAGGTGAATAGTGCGGATCCTGTTTCAGTCTAAAGACTGAAACAGGATCCGCACTTTTCCCCCTTCCTTTCAGAATCATTTGATTCATCAGCTAGGAATGGCGATTCCTTCTCTAGTCCCATCGAAGGCTAGGCCAATGTATCTCGACCTTTCCAAGACATCTGTGGCACAACTTTGGAAAGAACCACTAGGCGGCTAACTATTTGGTATTTTTCCGTAGCACCTTTCACCGTAATTGTCATAATGTTGGTCTGTGCATCCTTAAGCATAGGAGAGTTTTCACAGACGAAAGCATGCTGAGGCCCAGTAAACTTGGAATTTCCAATACTTGGTACCAGAGACTATAAAGAAAGTGTTCTTTTAAGTATTATTGCACTGTGGTTTCACCATTGTTTTCAGAACCGCAGCAGGTTTCACGCATTAGCATAAGAATCCTTCCAGGTAGTTGAGATTTCTGAGTGGGGTGTAAGTGCTGGGCTTCTGTCAGCCCTGTGTTTTATTTGTTTACCTCCTGAGTTCGTAAGTGCATATTTGCGTGAGATGGGAACAGTGTGGATCGTGCTTCAGATTTCATCCTGACACTTTTGAAATCACCAGTATGTTGGTAATTATTTGCCGTTTCCATAGCGTTTTCCACGGTAATAGTTCTGAGGTCGGTCTCTGTATCCTGAAGCCTATGATGCTTTTCGCAGAGAAAACTCTGCTGAGGCTCAGGTAACTTGGGCTTTCCCATACCTGGCAACGGAGCCTTGGAAGATAGGATTGTTTTCACTATTATTTCACCATCCTTCCACCACTGTTTCAAGAACGGGAGCCCTTTTCAACCATTAGGGTAAGAATCCTTCCTTGGAGATGAGATATTTTTCTGGGGTGGCAAGTGCAGAACCTCTGTGAGTCCTGGGTGTGTTGGACTAGCGCCAGGCATGAGAAGCGTGCCTTTGTGTGAGAGGTGAATAGTGCGGATCCTGTTTCAGTCTAAAGACTGAAACAGGATCCGCACTTTTCACCGTTCCTTTCAGAATCATTTGATTCATCAGCTAGGAATGGCGATTCCTTCTCCAGACCCATCGAAGGCTAGGCCAAAGTATCTCGACCTGTCCAAGACGTGTGTGCCACAACTTTGGAAATAACCGCTAGGCGGAGAACTACTTGGTATTTTTCCGTAGCATTTTTCACCGTAATTGTCATAAGGTTGGTCTCTGCATCCTTAAGCATAGGAGAGTATTCACAGACGAAAGCATGCTGAGGCCCAGTAAACTTGGCATTTCCAATAGTTGGTACCAGAGACTATAAAGAAAGTGTTCTTTTAAGTATTATTGCACTGGGGTTTCACCATTGTTTTCAGAACCTGAGCAGGTTTCACGCATTAGCATAAGAATCCTTCCAGGTAGTTGAGATTTCTGAGTGGGGTGTAAGTGCTGGGCTTCTGTCAGCCCTGTGTTTTTTTTGTTTACCTCCAGAGTTGGTAAGTGCATATTTGCGTGAGATGGGAACAGTGTGGATCCTGCTTCAGATTTCATCCTGACACTTTTGAAATCACCAGTATGTTGGTAATTATTTGCCGTTTCCATAGCGTTTTCCACGGTAATAGTTCTGAGGTCGGTCTCTGCATCCTGAAGCCTATTACGCTTTTCGCAGAGAAAACTCTGCTGAGGCTCAGGTAACTTGGTCTTTCCCACACCTGGCAACGGAGCCTTGGAAGATAGGATTGTTTTCACTATTATTTCACCATCCTTTCACCACTGTTTCAAGAAGGGGAGCCCTTCTCAACCATTAAGGTAAGAATCCTTCCTTGGAGATGAGATATTTTTCTGGGGTGGCAAGTGCCGGGCTTCTGTCAGTCCTGGGTGTGTTGGACTAGCGCCAGGCATGAGAAGCGTGCCTTTGTGTGAGAGGTGAATAGTGTGGATCCTGTTTCAGTCTAAAGACTGAAACAGGATCCGCACTTATCCCCTTTCCTTTCAGAATCATTTGATTCTTCAGCTAGGAATGGCGATTCCTTCTCTAGACCCATCGAAGGCTAGGCCAATGTATCTCGACCTTTCCAAGACATCTGTGGCACAACTTCGGAAAGAACCACTAGGCGGAGAACTATTTGGTATTTTTCCGTAGCACCTTTCACCGTAATTGTCATAATGTTGGTCTGTGCATCCTTAAGCATAGGAGAGTTTTCACAGACGAAAGCATGCTGAGGCCCAGTAAACTTGGCATTTCCAATACTTGGTACCAGAGACTATAAAGAAAGTGTTCTTTTAAGTATTATTGCACTGTGGTTTCACCATTGTTTTCAGAACCGCAGCAGGTTTCACGCATTAGCATAAGAATCCTTCCAGGTAGTTGAGATTTCTGAGTGGGGTGTAAGTGCTGGGCTTCTGTCAGCCCTGTGTTTTATTTGTTTACCTCCTGAGTTCGTAAGTGCATATTTGCGTGAGATGGGAACAGTGTGGATCCTGCTTCAGATTTCATCCTGACACTTTTGAAATCACCAGTATGTTGGTAATTATTTGCCGTTTCCATAGCGTTTTCCACGGTAATAGTTCTGAGGTCGGTCTCTGTATCCTGAAGCCTATGATGATTTTCGCAGAGAAAACTCTGCTGAGGCTCAGGTAACTTGGGCTTTCCCACACCTGGCAACGGAGCCTTGGAAGATAGGATTGTTTTCACTATTATTTCACCATCCTTCCACCACTGTTTCAAGAACGGGAGCCCTTTTCAACCATTAGGGTAAGAATCCTTCCTTGGAGATGAGATATTTTTCTGGGGTGGCAAGTGCAGAACCTCTGTGAGTCCTGGGTGTGTTGGACTAGCGCCAGGCATGAGAAGCATGCCTTTGTGTGAGAGGTGAATAGTGCGGATCCTGTTTCAGTCTAAAGACTGAAACAGGATCCGCACTTTTCACCGTTCCTTTCAGAATCATTTGATTCATCAGCTAGGAATGGCGATTCCTTCTCCAGACCCATCGAAGGCTAGGCCAAAGTATCTCGACCTGTCCAAGACGTGTGTGCCACAACTTTGGAAATAACCGCTAGGCGGAGAACTACTTGGTATTTTTCCGTAGCATTTTTCACCGTAATTGTCATAAGGTTGGTCTCTGCATCCTTAAGCATAGGAGAGTTTTCACAGACGAAAGCATGCTGAGGCCCAGTAAACTTGGCATTTCCAATAGTTGGTACCAGAGACTATAAAAAAAGTGTTCTTTTAAGTATTATTGCACTGTGGTTTCACCATTGTTTTCAGAACCTGAGCAGGTTTCACGCATTAGCATAAGAAGCCTTCCTGATATTTCATATTTCTGGGTGTGGTGTAAGTGCGAGGCTTCTGTCAGCCCTGTGTTTGATTTGTTTACCTCCAGAGTTGGTAAGTGCATATTTACCTGAGATGGCAACAGTGTGGATCGTGCTTCGGATTTCACCCTGACAATTTTGAAATCACCAGTATGTTGGTAATTATTTGCCGTTTCCATAGCGTTTTCCAGCATAATAGTCATTAGGTCGGTCTCTCCATCCTGAAGCCTATGATGCATTTCGCAGAGAAAACTCTGCTGAGGCTCAGGTACCTTGGTCTTCCTGAAACCTGGCACCAGAGCCTTGGAAGATAGGATACTTTTCAGTATTATTTCACCATCGTTTCACCACTGTTTCAAGAATGGGAGCCCTTTTCATCCATTAGCGTAAGATTCCTTCTTTGGAGGTTAGATATTTATCTGGGGTGGCAAGTGCAGGGCCTCTGTCAGTCCTGAGTCTGTTGGACTGGTGCCAGGCATGAGAAGTGCGCCTTTGTGTGAGAGGTGAATAGTGCGGATCCTGTTTCAGTCTAAAGACTGAAACAGGATCCGCACTTTTCACCGTTCCTTTCAGAATCATTTGATTCATCAGCTAGGAATGGCGATTCCTTCTCCAGACCCATCGAAGGCTAGGCCAAAGTATCTAGACCTTTCCAAGACGTGTGTGGCACAACTTTGGAAAGAGACGCTAGGCGGAGAACTATTTGGTATTTTTCCATAGCACTTTTCACCATAATTGTCATAAGGTTGGTCTCTGCATCCTTAAGCATAGGAGAGTATTCACAGACGAAAGCATGCTGAGGCCCAGTAAACTTGGCATTTCCAATAGTTGGTACTAGAGACTATAAAGAAAGTGTTCTTTTAAGTATTATTGCACTGGAGTTTCACCATTCTTTTCAGAATCTGAGCAGGTTTCACGCATTAGCATAAGAATCCTTCCAGGTAGTTGAGATTTCTGAGTGGGGTGTAAGTGCTGGGCTTCTGTCAGCCCTGTGTTTTTTTTGTTTACCTCCAGAGTTGGTAAGTGCATATTTGCGTGAGATGGGAACAGTGTGGATGCTGCTTCAGATTTCATCCTGACACTTTTGAAATCACCAGTATGTTGGTAATTATTTGCCGTTTCCATAGCGTTTTCCACGGTAATAGTTCTGAGGTCGGTCTCTGCATCCTGAAGCCTATTACGCTTTTCGCAGAGAAAACTCTGCTGAGGCTCAGGTAACTTGGTCTTTCCCACACCTGGCAACGGAGCCTTGGAAGATAGGATTGTTTTCACTATTATTTCACCATCCTTTCACCACTGTTTCAAGAAGGGGAGCCCTTCTCAACCATTAAGGTAAGAATCCTTCCTTGGAGATGAGATATTTTTCTGGGGTGGCAAGTGCCGGGCTTCTGTCAGTCCTGGGTGTGTTGGACTAGCGCCAGGCATGAGAAGCGTGCCTTTGTGTGAGAGGTGAATAGTGTGGATCCTGTTTCAGTCTAAAGACTGAAACAGGATCCGCACTTTTCCCCTTTCCTTTCAGAATCATTTGATTCATCAGCTAGGAATGGCGATTCCTTCTCTAGACCCATCGAAGGCTAGGCCAATGTATCTCGACCTTTCCAAGACATCTGTGGCACAACTTCGGAAAGAACCACTAGGCGGAGAAATATTTGGTATTTTTCCGTAGCACCTTTCACCGTAATTGTCATAATGTTGGTCTGTGCATCCTTAAGCATAGGAGAGTTTTCACAGACGAAAGCATGCTGAGGCCCAGTAAACTTGGCATTTCCAATACTTGGTACCAGAGACTATAAAGAAAGTGTTCTTTTAAGTATTATTGCACTGTGGTTTCACCATTGTTTTCAGAACCGCAGCAGGTTTCACGCATTAGCATAAGAATCCTTCCAGGTAGTTGAGATTTCTGAGTGGGGTGTAAGTGCTGGGCTTCTGTCAGCCCTGTGTTTTATTTGTTTACCTCCTGAGTTCGTAAGTGCATATTTGCGTGAGATGGGAACAGTGTGGATCCTGCTTCAGATTTCATCCTGACACTTTTGAAATCACCAGTATGTTGGTAATTATTTGCCGTTTCCATAGCGTTTTCCACGGTAATAGTTCTGAGGTCGGTCTCTGTATCCTGAAGCCTATGATGATTTTCGCAGAGAAAACTCTGCTGAGGCTCAGGTAACTTGGGCTTTCCCACACCTGGCAACGGAGCCTTGGAAGATAGGATTGTTTTCACTATTATTTCACCATCCTTCCACCACTGTTTCAAGAACGGGAGCCCTTTTCAACCATTAGGGTAAGAATCCTTCCTTGGAGATGAGATATTTTTCTGGGGTGGCAAGTGCAGAACCTCTGTGAGTCCTGGGTGTGTTGGACTAGCGCCAGGCATGAGAACCGTGCCTTTGTGTGAGAGGTGAATAGTGCGGATCCTGTTTCAGTCTAAAGACTGAAACAGGATCCGCACTTTTCACCGTTCCTTTCAGAATCATTTGATTCATCAGCTAGGAATGGCGATTCCTTCTCCAGACCCATCGAAGGCTAGGCCAAAGTATCTCGACCTGTCCAAGACGTGTGTGCCACAACTTTGGAAATAACCGCTAGGCGGAGAACTACTTGGTATTTTTCCGTAGCATTTTTCACCGTAATTGTCATAAGGTTGGTCTCTGCATCCTTAAGCATAGGAGAGTTTTCACAGACGAAAGCATGCTGAGGCCCAGTAAACTTGGCATTTCCAATAGTTGGTACCAGAGACTATAAAGAAAGTGTTCTTTTAAGTATTATTGCACTGTGGTTTCACCATTGTTTTCAGAACCTGAGCAGGTTTCACGCATTAGCATAAGAAGCCTTCCTGATATTTCAGATTTCTGGGTGTGGTGTAAGTGCGAGGCTTCTGTCAGCCCTGTGTTTGATTTGTTTACCTCCAGAGTTGGTAAGTGCATATTTACCTGAGATGGCAACAGTGTGGATCGTGCTTCGGATTTCACCCTGACAATTTTGAAATCACCAGTATGTTGGTAATTATTTGCCGTTTCCATAGCGTTTTCCAGCATAATAGTCATTAGGTCGGTCTCTCCATCCTGAAGCCTATGATGCATTTCGCAGAGAAAACTCTGCTGAGGCTCAGGTACCTTGGTCTTCCTGAAACCTGGCACCAGAGCCTTGGAAGATAGGATACTTTTCAGTATTATTTCACCATCGTTTCACCACTGTTTCAAGAATGGGAGCCCTTTTCATCCATTAGCGTAAGATTCCTTCTTTGGAGGTTAGATATTTATCTGGGGTGGCAAGTGCAGGGCCTCTGTCAGTCCTGAGTCTGTTGGACTGGTGCCAGGCATGAGAAGTGCGCCTTTGTGTGAGAGGTGAATAGTGCGGATCCTGTTTCAGTCTAAAGACTGAAACAGGATCCGCACTTTTCACCGTTCCTTTCAGAATCATTTGATTCATCAGCTAGGAATGGCGATTCCTTCTCCAGACCCATCGAAGGCTAGGCCAAAGTACCTAGACCTTTCCAAGACGTGTGTGGCACAACTTTGGAAAGAGACGCTAGGCGGAGAACTATTTGGTATTTTTCCATAGCACTTTTCACCGTAATTGTCATAATGTTGGTCTGTGCATCCTTAAGCATAGGAGAGTTTTCACAGACGAAAGCATGCTGAGGCCCAGTAAACTTGGCATTTCCAATACTTGGTACCAGAGACTATAAAGAAAGTGTTCTTTTAAGTATTATTGCACTGTGGTTTCACCATTGTTTTCAGAACCGCAGCAGGTTTCACGCATTAGCATAAGAATCCTTCCAGGTAGTTGAGATTTCTGAGTGGGGTGTAAGTGCTGGGCTTCTGTCAGCCCTGTGTTTTTTTTGTTTACCTCCAGAGTTGGTAAGTGCATATTTGCGTGAGATGGGAACAGTGTGGATGCTGCTTCAGATTTCATCCTGACACTTTTGAAATCACCAGTATGTTGGTAATTATTTGCCGTTTCCATAGCGTTTTCCACGGTAATAGTTCTGAGGTCGGTCTCTGCATCCTGAAGCCTATTACGCTTTTCGCAGAGAAAACTCTGCTGAGGCTCAGGTGACTTGGTCTTTCCCACACCTGGCAACGGAGCCTTGGAAGATAGGATGGTTATCACTATTATTTCACCATCCTTTCACCACTGTTTCAAGAAGGGGAGCCCTTCTTAACCATTAAGGTAAGAATCCTTCCTTGGAGATGAGATATTTTTCTGGGGTGGCAAGTGCCGGGCTTCTGTCAGTCCTGGGTGTGTTGGACTAGCGCCAGGCATGAGAAGCGTGCCTTTGTGTGAGAGGTGAATAGTGCGGATCCTGTTTCAGTCTAAAGACTGAAACAGGATCCGCACTTTTCCCCCTTCCTTTCAGAATCATTTGATTCATCAGCTAGGAATGGCGATTCCTTCTCTAGACCCATCGAAGGCTAGGCCAATGTATCTCGACCTTTCCAAGACATCTGTGGCACAACTTTGGAAAGAACCACTAGGCGGAGAACTATTTGGTATTTTTCCGTAGCACCTTTCACCGTAATTGTCATAATGTTGGTCTGTGCATCCTTAAGCATAGGAGAGATTTCACAGACGAAAGCATGCTGAGGCCCAGTAAACTTGGCATTTCCAATACTTGGTACCAGAGAGTATAAAGAAAGTGTTCTTTTAAGTATTATTGCACTGTGGTTTCACCATTGTTTTCAGAACCGCAGCAGGTTTCACGCATTAGCATAAGAATCCTTCCAGGTAGTTGAGATTTCTGAGTGGGGTGTAAGTGCTGGGCTTCTGTCAGCCCTGTGTTTTATTTGTTCACCTCCTGAGTTCGTAAGTGCATATTTGCGTGAGATGGGAACAGTGTGGATCGTGCTTCAGATTTTATCCTGACACTTTTGAAATCACCAGTATGTTGGTAATTATTTGCCGTTTCCATAGCGTTTTCCATGGTAATAGTTCTGAGGTCGGTCTCTGTATCCTGAAGCCTATGATGCTTTTCGCAGAGAAAACTCTGCTGAGGCTCAGGTAACTTGGGCTTTCCCATACCTGGCAACGGAGCCTTGGAAGATAGGATTGTTTTCACTATTATTTCACCATCCTTCCACCACTGTTTCAAGAACGGGAGCCCTTTTCAAACATTAGGGTAAGAATCCTTCCTTGGAGATGAGATATTTTTCTGGGGTGGCAAGTGCAGAACCTCTGTGAGTCCTGGGTGTGTTGGACTAGCGCCAGGCATGACAAGCATGCCTTTGTGTGAGAGGTGAATAGTGCGGAACCTGTTTCAGTCTAAAGACTGAAACAGGATCCGCACTATTCACCGTTCCTTTCAGAATCATTTGATTCATCAGCTAGGAATGGCGATTCCTTCTCCAGACCCATCGAAGGCTAGGCCAAAGTATCTCGACCTTTCCAAGACGTGTGTGCCACAACTTTGGAAATAACCGCTAGGCGGAGAACTACTTGGTATTTTTCCGTAGCATTTTTCACCGTAATTGTGATAAGGTTGGTCTCTGCATCCTTAAGCATAGGAGAGTTTTCACAGACGAAAGCATGCTGAGGCCCAGTAAACTTGGCATTTCCAATAGTTGGTACCAGAGACTATAAAGAAAGTGTTCTTTTAAGTATTATTGCACTGTGGTTTCACCATTGTTTTCAGAACCTGAGCAGGTTTCACGCATTAGCATAAGAATCCTTCCTGGTATTTCAGATTTCTGGGTGTGGTGTAAGTGCGAGGCTTCTGTCAGCCCTGTGTTTGATTTGTTTACCTCCAGAGTTGGTAAGTGCATATTTACCTGAGATGGCAACAGTGTGGATCGTGCTTCGGATTTCACCCTGACAATTTTGAAATCACCAGTATGTTGGTAATTATTTGCCGTTTCCATAGCGTTTTCCAGCATAATAGTCATTAGGTCGGTCTCTCCATCCTGAAGCCTATGATGCATTTCGCAGAGAAAACTCTGCTGAGGCTCAGGTACCTTGGTCTTCCTGAAACCTGGCACCAGAGCCTTTTAAGATAGGATACTTTTCAGTATTATTTCACCATCGTTTCCCCACTGTTTCAAGAATGGGAGCCCTTTTCATCCATTAGCGTAAGATTCCTTCTTTGGAGGTTAGATATTTATCTGGGGTGGCAAGTGCAGGGCCTCTGTCAGTCCTGAGTCTGTTGGACTGGTGCCAGGCATGAGAAGTGCGCCTTTGTGTGAGAGGTGAATAGTGCGGATCCTGTTTCAGTCTAAAGACTGAAACAGGATCCGCACTTTTCACCGTTCCTTTCAGAATCATTTGATTCATCAGCTAGCAATGGCGATTCCTTCTCCAGACCCATTGAAGGCTAGGCCAAAGTACCTAGACCTTTCCAAGACGTCTGTGGCACAACTTTGGAAAGAGACGCTAGGCGGAGAACTATTTGGTATTTTTCCATAGCACTTTTCACCGTAATTGTCATAAGGTTGGTCTCTGCATCCTTAAGCATAGGAGAGTATTCACAGACGAAAGCATGCTGAGGCCCAGTAATCTTGGCATTTCCAATAGTTGGTACTAGAGACTATAAAGAAAGTGTTCTTTTAAGTATTATTGCACTGGGGTTTCACCATTCATTTCAGAATCTGAGCAGGTTTCACGCATTAGCATAAGAATCCTTCCAGGTAGTTGAGATTTCTGAGTGGGGTGTAAGTGCTGGGCTTCTGTCAGCCCTGTGTTTTTTTTGTTTACCTCCTGAATTCGTAAGTGCATATTTGCGTGAGATGGGAACAGTGTGGATCCTGCTTCAGATTTCATCCTGACACTTTTGAAATCACCAGTATGTTGGTAATTATTTGCCGTTTCCATAGCGTTTTCCACGGTAATAGTTCTGAAGTCGGTCTCTGCATCCTGAAGCCTATTACGCTTTTCGCAGAGAAAACTCTGCTGAGGCTCAGGTAACTTGGTCTTTCCCACACCTGGCAACGGAGCCTTGGAAGATAGGATTGTTTTCACTATTATTTCACCATCCTTTCACCACTGTTTCAAGAAGGGGAGCCCTTCTCAACCATTAAGGTAAGAATCCTTCCTTGGAGATGAGATATTTTTCTGGGGTGGCAAGTGCCGGGCTTCTGTCAGTCCTGGGTGTGTTGGACTAGCGCCAGGCATGAGAAGCGTGCCTTTGTGTGAGAGGTGAATAGTGCGGATCCTGTTTCAGTCTAAAGACTGAATCAGGATCCGCACTTTTCCCCCTTCCTTTCAGAATCATTTGATTCATCAGCTAGGAATGGCGATTCCTTCTCTTGACCCATCGAAGGCTAGGCCAATGTATCTCGACCTTTCCAAGACATCTGTGGCACAACTTTGGAAAGAACCACTAGGCGGAGAACTATTTGGTATTTTTCCGTAGCACCTTTCACCGTAATTGTCATAATGTTGGTCTGTGCATCCTTAAGCATAGGAGAGTTTTCACAGACGAAAGCATGCTGAGGCCCAGTAAACTTGGCATTTCCAATACTTGGTACCAGAGACTATAAAGAAAGTGTTCTTTTAAGTATTATTGCACTGTGGTTTCACCATTGTTTTCAGAACCGCAGCAGGTTTCACGCATTAGCATAAGAATCCTTCCAGGTAGTTGAGATTTCTGAGTGGGGTGTAAGTGCTGGGCTTCTGTCAGCCCTGTGTTTTATTTGTTTACCTCCTGAGTTCGTAAGTGCATATTTGCGTGAGATGGGAACAGTGTGGATCCTGCTTCAGATTTCATCCTGACACTTTTGAAATCACCAGTATGTTGGTAATTATTTGCCGTTTCCATAGCGTTTTCCACGGTAATAGTTCTGAGGTCGGTCTCTGTATCCTGAAGCCTATGATGATTTTCGCAGAGAAAACTCTGCTGAGGCTCAGGTAACTTGGGCTTTCCCACACCTGGCAACGGAGCCTTGGAAGATAGGATTGTTTTCACTATTATTTCACCATCCTTCCACCACTGTTTCAAGAACGGGAGCCCTTTTCAACCATTAGGGTAAGAATCCTTCCTTGGAGATGAGATATTTTTCTGGGGTGGCAAGTGCAGAACCTCTGTGAGTCCTGGGTGTGTTGGACTAGCGCCAGGCATGAGAACCGTGCCTTTGTGTGAGAGGTGAATAGTGCGGATCCTGTTTCAGTCTAAAGACTGAAACAGGATCCGCACTTTTCACCGTTCCTTTCAGAATCATTTGATTCATCAGCTAGGAATGGCGATTCCTTCTCCAGACCCATCGAAGGCTAGGCCAAAGTATCTCGACCTGTCCAAGACGTGTGTGCCACAACTTTGGAAATAACCGCTAGGCGGAGAACTACTTGGTATTTTTCCGTAGCATTTTTCACCGTAATTGTCATAAGGTTGGTCTCTGCATCCTTAAGCATAGGAGAGTTTTCACAGACGAAAGCATGCTGAGGCCCAGTAAACTTGGCATTTCCAATAGTTGGTACCAGAGACTATAAAGAAAGTGTTCTTTTAAGTATTATTGCACTGTGGTTTCACCATTGTTTTCAGAACCTGAGCAGGTTTCACGCATTAGCATAAGAAGCCTTCCTGATATTTCAGATTTCTGGGTGTGGTGTAAGTGCGAGGCTTCTGTCAGCCCTGTGTTTGATTTGTTTACCTCCAGAGTTGGTAAGTGCATATTTACCTGAGATGGCAACAGTGTGGATCGTGCTTCGTATTTCACCCTGACAATTTTGAAATCACCAGTATGTTGGTAATTATTTGCCGTTTCCATAGCGTTTTCCAGCATAATAGTCATTAGGTCGGTCTCTCCATCCTGAAGCCTATGATGCATTTCGCAGAGAAAACTCTGCTGAGGCTCAGGTACCTTGGTCTTCCTGAAACCTGGCACCAGAGCCTTGGAAGATAGGATACTTTTCAGTATTATTTCACCATCGTTTCCCCACTGTTTCAAGAATGGGAGCCCTTTTCATCCATTAGCGTAAGATTCCTTCTTTGGAGGTTAGATATTTATCTGGGGTGGCAAGTGCAGGGCCTCTGTCAGTCCTGAGTCTGTTGGACTGGTGCCAGGCATGAGAAGTGCGCCTTTGTGTGAGAGGTGAATAGTGCGGATCCTGTTTCAGTCTAAAGACTGAAACAGGATCCGCACTTTTCACCGTTCCTTTCAGAATCATTTGATTCATCAGCTAGGAATGGCGATTCCTTCTCCAGACCCATCGAAGGCTAGGCCAAAGTATCTAGACCTTTCCAAGACGTGTGTGGCACAACTTTGGAAAGAGACGCTAGGCGGAGAACTAGTTGGTATTTTTCCATAGCACTTTTCACCGTAATTGTCATAAGGTTGGTCTCTGCATCCTTAAGCATAGGAGAGTATTCACAGACGAAAGCATGCTGAGGCCCAGTAAACTTGGCATTTCCAATAGTTGGTACTAGAGACTCTAAAGAAAGTGTTCTTTTAACTATTATTATTGCACTGGAGTTTCACCATTCTTTTCAGAATCTGAGCAGGTTTCACGCATTAGCATAAGAATCCTTCCAGGTAGTTGAGATTTCTGAGTGGGGTGTAAGTGCTGGGCTTCTGTCAGCCCTGTGTTTTTTTTGTTTACCTCCAGAGTTGGTAAGTGCATATTTGCGTGAGATGGGAACAGTGTGGATGCTGCTTCAGATTTCATCCTGACACTTTTGAAATCACCAGTATGTTGGTAATTATTTGCCGTTTCCATAGCGTTTTCCACGGTAATAGTTCTGAGGTCGGTCTCTGCATCCTGAAGCCTATTACGCTTTTCGCAGAGAAAACTCTGCTGAGGCTCAGGTAACTTGGTCTTTCCCACACCTGGCAACGGCGCCTTGGAAGATAGGATTGTTTTCACTATTATTTCACCATCCTTTCACCACTGTTTCAAGAAGGGGAGCCCTTCTCAACCATTAAGGTAAGAATCCTTCCTTGGAGATGAGATATTTTTCTGGGGTGGCAAGTGCCGGGCTTCTGTCAGTCCTGGGTGTGTTGGACTAGCGCCAGGCATGAGAAGCGTGCCTTTGTGTGAGAGGTGAATAGTGCGGATCCTGTTTCAGTCTAAAGACTGAATCAGGATCCGCACTTTTCCCCCTTCCTTTCAGAATCATTTGATTCATCAGCTAGGAATGGCGATTCCTTCTCTTGACCCATCGAAGGCTAGGCCAATGTATCTCGACCTTTCCAAGACATCTGTGGCACAACTTTGGAAAGAACCACTAGGCGGAGAACTATTTGGTATTTTTCCGTAGCACCTTTCACCGTAATTGTCATAATGTTGGTCTGTGCATCCTTAAGCATAGGAGAGTTTTCACAGACGAAAGCATGCTGAGGCCCAGTAAACTTGGCATTTCCAATACTTGGTACCAGAGACTATAAAGAAAGTGTTCTTTTAAGTATTATTGCACTGTGGTTTCACCATTGTTTTCAGAACCGCAGCAGGTTTCAAGCATTAGCATAAGAATCCTTCCAGGTAGTTGAGATTTCTGAGTGGGGTGTAAGTGCTGGGCTTCTGTCAGCCCTGTGTTTTATTTGTTTACCTCCTGAGTTCGTAAGTGCATATTTGCGTGAGATGGGAACAGTGTGGATCGTGCTTCAGATTTCATCCTGACACTTTTGAAATCACCAGTATGTTGGTAATTATTTGCCGTTTCCATAGCGTTTTCCACGGTAATAGTTCTGAGGTCGGTCTCTGTATCCTGAAGCCTATGATGATTTTCGCAGAGAAAACTCTGCTGAGGCTCAGGTAACTTGGGCTTTCCCACACCTGGCAACGGAGCCTTGGAAGATAGGATTGTTTTCACTATTATTTCACCATCCTTCCACCACTGTTTCAAGAACGGGAGCCCTTTTCAACCATTAGGGTAAGAATCCTTCCTTGGAGATGAGATATTTTTCTGGGGTGGCAAGTGCAGAACCTCTGTGAGTCCTGGGTGTGTTGGACTAGCGCCAGGCATGAGAAGCGTGCCTTTGTGTGAGAGGTGAATAGTGCGGATCCTGTTTCAGTCTAAAGACTGAAACAGGATCCGCACTTTTCACCGTTCCTTTCAGAATCATTTGATTCATCAGCTAGGAATGGCGATTCCTTCTCCAGACCCATCGAAGGCTAGGCCAAAGTATCTCGACCTGTCCAAGACGTGTGTGCCACAACTTTGGAAAGAGACGCTAGGCGGAGAACTACTGGGTATTTTTCCGTAGCATTTTTCACCGTAATTGTCATAAGGTTGGTCTCTGCATCCTTAAGCATAGGAGAGTTTTCACAGACGAAAGCATGCTGAGGCCCAGTAAACTTGGCATTTCCAATAGTTGGTACCAGAGACTATAAAGAAAGTGTTCTTTTAAGTATTATTGCACTGTGGTTTCACCATTGTTTTCAGAACCTGAGCAGGTTTCACGCATTAGCATAAGAAGCCTTCCTGATATTTCAGATTTCTGGGTGTGGTGTAAGTGCGAGGCTTCTGTCAGCCCTGTGTTTGATTTGTTTACCTCCAGAGTTGGTAAGTGCATATTTACCTGAGATGGCAACAGTGTGGATCGTGCTTCGGATTTCACCCTGACAATTTTGAAATCACCAGTATGTTGGTAATTATTTGCCGTTTCCATAGCGTTTTCCAGCATAATAGTCATTAGGTCGGTCTCTCCATCCTGAAGCCTATGATGCATTTCGCAGAGAAAACTCTGCTGAGGCTCAGGTACCTTGGTCTTCCTGAAACCTGGCACCAGAGCCTTGGAAGATAGGATACTTTTCAGTATTATTTCACCATCGTTTCCCCACTGTTTCAAGAATGGGAGCCCTTTTCATCCATTAGCGTAAGATTCCTTCTTTGGAGGTTAGATATTTATCTGGGGTGGCAAGTGCAGGGCCTCTGTCAGTCCTGAGTCTGTTGGACTGGTGCCAGGCATGAGAAGTGCGCCTTTGTGTGAGAGGTGAATAGTGCGGATCCTGTTTCAGTCTAAAGACTGAAACAGGATCCGCACTTTTCACCGTTCCTTTCAGAATCATTTGATTCATCAGCTAGGAATGGCGATTCCTTCTCCAGACCCATCGAAGGCTAGGCCAAAGTATCTAGACCATTCCAAGACGTGTGTGGCACAACTTTGGAAAGAGACGCTAGGCGGAGAACTAGTTGGTATTTTTCCATAGCACTTTTCACCGTAATTGTCATAAGGTTGGTCTCTGCATCCTTAAGCATAGGAGAGTATTCACAGACGAAAGCATGCTGAGGCCCAGTAAACTTGGCATTTCCAATACTTGGTACCAGAGACTCTAAAGAAAGTGTTCTTTTAACTATTATTATTGCACTGGAGTTTCACCATTCTTTTCAGAATCTGAGCAGGTTTCACGCATTAGCATAAGAATCCTTCCAGGTAGTTGAGATTTCTGAGTGGGGTGTAAGTGCTGGGCTTCTGTCAGCCCTGTGTTTTTTTTGTTTACCTCCAGAGTTGGTAAGTGCATATTTGCGTGAGATGGGAACAGTGTGGATGCTGCTTCAGATTTCATCCTGACACTTTTGAAATCACCAGTATGTTGGTAATTATTTGCCGTTTCCATAGCGTTTTCCACGGTAATAGTTCTGAGGTCGGTCTCTGCATCCTGAAGCCTATTACGCTTTTCGCAGAGAAAACTCTGCTGAGGCTCAGGTAACTTGGTCTTTCCCACACCTGGCAACGGCGCCTTGGAAGATAGGATTGTTTTCACTATTATTTCACCATCCTTTCACCACTGTTTCAAGAAGGGGAGCCCTTCTCAACCATTAAGGTAAGAATCCTTCCTTGGAGATGAGATATTTTTCTGGGGTGGCAAGTGCCGGGCTTCTGTCAGTCCTGGGTGTGTTGGACTAGCGCCAGGCATGAGAAGCGTGCCTTTGTGTGAGAGGTGAATAGTGCGGATCCTGTTTCAGTCTAAAGACTGAATCAGGATCCGCACTTTTCCCCCTTCCTTTCAGAATCATTTGATTCATCAGCTAGGAATGGCGATTCCTTCTCTTGACCCATCGAAGGCTAGGCCAATGTATCTCGACCTTTCCAAGACATCTGTGGCACAACTTTGGAAAGAACCACTAGGCGGAGAACTATTTGGTATTTTTCCGTAGCACCTTTCACCGTAATTGTCATAATGTTGGTCTGTGCATCCTTAAGCATAGGAGAGTTTTCACAGACGAAAGCATGCTGAGGCCCAGTAAACTTGGCATTTCCAATACTTGGTACCAGAGACTATAAAGAAAGTGTTCTTTTAAGTATTATTGCACTGTGGTTTCACCATTGTTTTCAGAACCGCAGCAGGTTTCACGCATTAGCATAAGAATCCTTCCAGGTAGTTGAGATTTCTGAGTGGGGTGTAAGTGCTGGGCTTCTGTCAGCCCTGTGTTTTATTTGTTTACCTCCTGAGTTCGTAAGTGCATATTTGCGTGAGATGGGAACAGTGTGGATCGTGCTTCAGATTTCATCCTGACACTTTTGAAATCACCAGTATGTTGGTAATTATTTGCCGTTTCCATAGCGTTTTCCACGGTAATAGTTCTGAGGTCGGTCTCTGTATCCTGAAGCCTATGATGCTTTTCGCAGAGAAAACTCTGCTGAGGCTCAGGTAACTTGGGCTTTCCCACACCTGGCAACGGAGCCTTGGAAGATAGGATTGTTTTCACTATTATTTCACCATCCTTCCACCACTGTTTCAAGAACGGGAGCCCTTTTCAACCATTAGGGTAAGAATCCTTCCTTGGAGATGAGATATTTTTCTGGGGTGGCAAGTGCAGAACCTCTGTGAGTCCTGGGTGTGTTGGACTAGCGCCAGGCATGAGAAGCGTGCCTTTGTGTGAGAGGTGAATAGTGCGGATCCTGTTTCAGTCTAAAGACTGAAACAGGATCCGCACTTTTCACCGTTCCTTTCAGAATCATTTGATTCATCAGCTAGGAATGGCGATTCCTTCTCCAGACACATCGAAGGCTAGGCCAAAGTATCTCGACCTGTCCAAGACGTGTGTGCCACAACTTTGGAAATAACTGCTAGGCGGAGAACTACTTGGTATTTTTCCGTAGCATTTTTCACCGTAATTGTCATAAGGTTGGTCTCTGCATCCTTAAGCATAGGAGAGTTTTCACAGACGAAAGCATGCTGAGGCCCAGTAAACTTGGCATTTCCAATAGTTGGTACCAGAGACTATAAAGAAAGTGTTCTTTTAAGTATTATTGCACTGTGGTTTCACCATTGTTTTCAGAACCTGAGCAGGTTTCATGCATTAGCATAAGAAGCCTTCCTGATATTTCAGATTTCTGGGTGTGGTGTAAGTGCGAGGCTTCTGTCAGCCCTGTGTTTGATTTGTTTACCTCCAGAGTTGGTAAGTGCATATTTACCTGAGATGGCAACAGTGTGGATCGTGCTTCGGATTTCACCCTGACAATTTTGAAATCACCAGTATGTTGGTAATTATTTGCCGTTTCCATAGCGTTTTCCAGCATAATAGTCATTAGGTCGGTCTCTCCATCCTGAAGCCTATGATGCATTTCGCAGAGAAAACTCTGCTGAGGCTCAGGTACCTTGGTCTTCCTGAAACCTGGCACCAGAGCCTTGGAAGATAGGATACTTTTCAGTATTATTTCACCATCGTTTCACCACTGTTTCAAGAATGGGAGCCCTTTTCATCCATTAGCGTAAGATTCCTTCTTTGGAGGTTAGATATTTATCTGGGGTGGCAAGTGCAGGGCCTCTGTCAGTCCTGAGTCTGTTGGACTGGTGCCAGGCATGAGAAGTGCGCCTTTGTGTGAGAGGTGAATAGTGCGGATCCTGTTTCAGTCTAAAGACTGAAACAGGATCCGCACTTTTCACCGTTCCTTTCAGAATCATTTGATTCATCAGCTAGGAATGGCGATTCCTTCTCCAGACCCATCGAAGGCTAGGCCAAAGTATCTAGACCATTCCAAGACGTGTGTGGCACAACTTTGGAAAGAGACGCTAGGCGGAGAACTAGTTGGTATTTTTCCATAGCACTTTTCACCGTAATTGTCATAAGGTTGGTCTCTGCATCCTTAAGCATAGGAGAGTATTCACAGACGAAAGCATGCTGAGGCCCAGTAAACTTGGCATTTCCAATACTTGGTACCAGAGACTCTAAAGAAAGTGTTCTTTTAACTATTATTATTGCACTGGAGTTTCACCATTCTTTTCAGAATCTGAGCAGGTTTCACGCATTAGCATAAGAATCCTTCCAGGTAGTTGAGATTTCTGAGTGGGGTGTAAGTGCTGGGCTTCTGTCAGCCCTGTGTTTTTTTTGTTTACCTCCAGAGTTGGTAAGTGCATATTTGCGTGAGATGGGAACAGTGTGGATGCTGCTTCAGATTTCATCCTGACACTTTTGAAATCACCAGTATGTTGGTAATTATTTGCCGTTTCCATAGCGTTTTCCACGGTAATAGTTCTGAGGTCGGTCTCTGCATCCTGAAGCCTATTACGCTTTTCGCAGAGAAAACTCTGCTGAGGCTCAGGTAACTTGGTCTTTCCCACACCTGGCAACGGCGCCTTGGAAGATAGGATTGTTTTCACTATTATTTCACCATCCTTTCACCACTGTTTCAAGAAGGGGAGCCCTTCTCAACCATTAAGGTAAGAATCCTTCCTTGGAGATGAGATATTTTTCTGGGGTGGCAAGTGCCGGGCTTCTGTCAGTCCTGGGTGTGTTGGACTAGCGCCAGGCATGAGAAGCGTGCCTTTGTGTGAGAGGTGAATAGTGCGGATCCTGTTTCAGTCTAAAGACTGAATCAGGATCCGCACTTTTCCCCCTTCCTTTCAGAATCATTTGATTCATCAGCTAGGAATGGCGATTCCTTCTCTTGACCCATCGAAGGCTAGGCCAATGTATCTCGACCTTTCCAAGACATCTGTGGCACAACTTTGGAAAGAACCACTAGGCGGAGAACTATTTGGTATTTTTCCGTAGCACCTTTCACCGTAATTGTCATAATGTTGGTCTGTGCATCCTTAAGCATAGGAGAGTTTTCACAGACGAAAGCATGCTGAGGCCCAGTAAACTTGGCATTTCCAATACTTGGTACCAGAGACTATAAAGAAAGTGTTCTTTTAAGTATTATTGCACTGTGGTTTCACCATTGTTTTCAGAACCGCAGCAGGTTTCACGCATTAGCATAAGAATCCTTCCAGGTAGTTGAGATTTCTGAGTGGGGTGTAAGTGCTGGGCTTCTGTCAGCCCTGTGTTTTATTTGTTTACCTCCTGAGTTCGTAAGTGCATATTTGCGTGAGATGGGAACAGTGTGGATCCTGCTTCAGATTTCATCCTGACACTTTTGAAATCACCAGTATGTTGGTAATTATTTGCCGTTTCCATAGCGTTTTCCACGGTAATAGTTCTGAGGTCGGTCTCTGTATCCTGAAGCCTATGATGCTTTTCGCAGAGAAAACTCTGCTGAGGCTCAGGTAACTTGGGCTTTCCCACACCTGGCAACGGAGCCTTGGAAGATAGGATTGTTTTCACTATTATTTCACCATCCTTCCACCACTGTTTCAAGAACGGGAGCCCTTTTCAACCATTAGGGTAAGAATCCTTCCTTGGAGATGAGATATTTTTCTGGGGTGGCAAGTGCAGAACCTCTGTGAGTCCTGGGTGTGTTGGACTAGCGCCAGGCATGAGAAGCGTGCCTTTGTGTGAGAGGTGAATAGTGCGGATCCTGTTTCAGTCTAAAGACTGAAACAGGATCCGCACTTTTCACCGTTCCTTTCAGAATCATTTGATTCATCAGCTAGGAATGGCGATTCCTTCTCCAGACCCATCGAAGGCTAGGCCAAAGTATCTCGACCTGTCCAAGACGTGTGTGCCACAACTTTGGAAATAACCGCTAGGCGGAGAACTACTTGGTATTTTTCCGTAGCATTTTTCACCGTAATTGTCATAAGGTTGGTCTCTGCATCCTTAAGCATAGGAGAGTTTTCACAGACGAAAGCATGCTGAGGCCCAGTAAACTTGGCATTTCCAATAGTTGGTACCAGAGACTATAAAGAAAGTGTTCTTTTAAGTATTATTGCACTGTGGTTTCACCATTGTTTTCAGAACCTGAGCAGGTTTCACGCATTAGCATAAGAAGCCTTCCTGATATTTCATATTTCTGGGTGTGGTGTAAGTGCGAGGCTTCTGTCAGCCCTGTGTTTGATTTGTTTACCTCCAGAGTTGGTAAGTGCATATTTACCTGAGATGGCAACAGTGTGGATCGTGCTTCGGATTTCACCCTGACAATTTTGAAATCACCAGTATGTTGGTAATTATTTGCCGTTTCCATAGCGTTTTCCAGCATAATAGTCATTAGGTCGGTCTCTCCATCCTGAAGCCTATGATGCATTTCGCAGAGAAAACTCTGCTGAGGCTCAGGTACCTTGGTCTTCCTGAAACCTGGCACCAGAGCCTTGGAAGATAGGATACTTTTCAGTATTATTTCACCATCGTTTCCCCACTGTTTCAAGAATGGGAGCCCTTTTCATCCATTAGCGTAAGATTCCTTCTTTGGAGGTTAGATATTTATCTGGGGTGGCAAGTGCAGGGCCTCTGTCAGTCCTGAGTCTGTTGGACTGGTGCCAGGCATGAGAAGTGCGCCTTTGTGTGAGAGGTGAATAGTGCGGATCCTGTTTCAGTCTAAAGACTGAAACAGGATCCGCACTTTTCACCGTTCCTTTCAGAATCATTTGATTCATCAGCTAGGAATGGCGATTCCTTCTCCAGACCCATCGAAGGCTAGGCCAAAGTATCTAGACCTTTCGAAGACGTGTGTGGCACAACTTTGGAAAAAGACGCTAGGCGGAGAACTATTTGGTATTTTTCCATAGCACTTTTCACCATAATTGTCATAAGGTTGGTCTCTGCATCCTTAAGCATAGGAGAGTATTCACAGACGAAAGCATGCTGAGGCCCAGTAAACTTGGCATTTCCAATAGTTGGTACTAGAGACTATAAAGAAAGTGTTCTTTTAAGTATTATTGCACTGGGGTTTCACCATTCTTTTCAGAATCTGAGCAGGTTTCACGCATTAGCATAAGAATCCTTCCAGGTAGTTGAGATTTCTGAGTGGGGTGTAAGTGCTGGGCTTCTGTCAGCCCTGTGTTTTTTTTGTTTACCTCCAGAGTTGGTAAGTGCATATTTGCGTGAGATGGGAACAGTGTGGATGCTGCTTCAGATTTCATCCTGACACTTTTGAAATCACCAGTATGTTGGTAATTATTTGCCGTTTCCATAGCGTTTTCCACAGTAATGGTTCTGAGGTCGGTCTCTGCATCCTGAAGCCTATTACGCTTTTCGCAGAGAAAACTCTGCTGAGGCTCAGGTAACTTGGTCTTTCCCACACCTGGCAACGGAGCCTTGGAAGATAGGATTGTTTTCACTATTATTTCACCATCCTTTCACCACTGTTTCAAGAAGGGGAGCCCTTCTCAACCATTAAGGTAAGAATCCTTCCTTGGAGATGAGATATTTTTCTGGGGTGGCAAGTGCCGGGCTTCTGTCAGTCCTGGGTGTGTTGGACTAGCGCCAGGCATGGGAAGCGTGCCTTTGTGTGAGAGGTGAATAGTGTGGATCCGCACTTTTCCCCTTTCCTTTCAGAATCATTTGATTCATCAGCTAGGAATGGCGATTCCTTCTCTAGACCCATCGAAGGCTAGGCCAATGTATCTCGACCTTTCCAAGACATCTGTGGCACAACTTTGGAAAGAACCACTAGGCGGAGAACTATTTGGTATTTTTCCGTAGCACCTTTCACCGTAATTGTCATAATGTTGGTCTGTGCATCCTTAAGCATAGGAGAGTTTTCACAGACGAAAGCATGCTGAGGCCCAGTAAACTTGGCATTTCCAATACTTGGTACCAGAGACTATAAAGAAAGTGTTCTTTTAAGTATTATTGCACTGTGGTTTCACCATTGTTTTCAGAACCGCAGCAGGTTTCACGCATTAGCATAAGAATCCTTCCAGGTAGTTGAGATTTCTGAGTGGGGTGTAAGTGCTGGGCTTCTGTCAGCCCTGTGTTTTATTTGTTCACCTCCTGAGTTCGTAAGTGCATATTTGCGTGAGATGGGAACAGTGTGGATCGTGCTTCAGATTTTATCCTGACACTTTTGAAATCACCAGTATGTTGGTAATTATTTGCCGTTTCCATAGCGTTTTCCACGGTAATAGTTCTGAGGTCGGTCTCTGTATCCTGAAGCCTATGATGCTTTTCGCAGAGAAAACTCTGCTGAGGCTCAGGTAACTTGGGCTTTCCCATACCTGGCAACGGAGCCTTGGAAGATAGGATTGTTTTCACTATTATTTCACCATCCTTCCACCACTGTTTCAAGAACGGGAGCCCTTTTCAACCATTAGGGTAAGAATCCTTCCTTGGAGATGAGATATTTTTCTGGGGTGGCAAGTGCAGAACCTCTGTGAGTCCTGGGTGTGTTGGACTAGCGCCAGGCATGACAAGCATGCCTTTGTGTGAGAGGTGAATAGTGCGGAACCTGTTTCAGTCTAAAGACTGAAACAGGATCCGCACTATTCACCGTTCCTTTCAGAATCATTTGATTCATCAGCTAGGAATGGCGATTCCTTCTCCAGACCCATCGAAGGCTAGGCCAAAGTATCTCGACCTTTCCAAGACGTGTGTGCCACAACTTTGGAAATAACCGCTAGGCGTAGAACTACTTGGTATTTTTCCGTAGCATTTTTCACCGTAATTGTCATAAGGTTGGTCTCTGCATCCTTAAGCATAGGAGAGTTTTCACAGACGAAAGCATGCTGAGGCCCAGTAAACTTGGCATTTCCAATAGTTGGTACCAGAGACTATAAAGAAAGTGTTCTTTTAAGTATTATTGCACTGTGGTTTCACCATTGTTTTCAGAACCTGAGCAGGTTTCACGCATTAGCATAAGAATCTTTCCTGGTATTTCAGATTTCTGAGTGTGGTGTAAGTGCGAGGCTTCTGTCAGCCCTGTGTTTGATTTGTTTACCTCCAGAGTTGGTAAGTGCATATTTACCTGAGATGGCAACAGTGTGGATCGTGCTTCGGATTTCACCCTGACACTTTTGAAATCACCAGTATGTTGGTAATTATTTGCCGTTTCCATAGCGTTTTCCAGCATAATAGTCATTAGGTCGGTCTCTCCATCCTGAAGCCTATGATGCATTTCGCAGAGAAAACTCTGCTGAGGCTCAGGTACCTTGGTCTTCCTGAAACCTGGCACCAGAGCCTTGGAAGATAGGATACTTTTCAGTATTATTTCACCATCGTTTCCCCACTGTTTCAAGAATGGGAGCCCTTTTCATCCATTAGCGTAAGATTCCTTCTTTGGAGGTTAGATATTTATCTGGGGTGGCAAGTGCAGGGCCTCTGTCAGTCCTGAGTCTGTTGGACTGGTGCCAGGCATGAGAAGTGCGCCTTTGTGTGAGAGGTGAATAGTGCGGATCCTGTTTCAGTCTAAAGACTGAAACAGGATCCGCACTTTTCACCGTTCCTTTCAGAATCATTTGATTCATCAGCTAGGAATGGCGATTCCTTCTCCAGACCCATCGAAGGCTAGGCCAAAGTATCTAGACCTTTCCAAGACGTGTGTGGCACAACTTTGGAAAGAGACGCTAGGCGGAGAACTAGTTGGTATTTTTCCATAGCACTTTTCACCGTAATTGTCATAAGGTTGGTCTCTGCATCCTTAAGCATAGGAGAGTATTCACAGACGAAAGCATGCTGAGGCCCAGTAAACTTGGCATTTCCAATAGTTGGTACTAGAGACTCTAAAGAAAGTGTTCTTTTAACTATTATTATTGCACTGGAGTTTCACCATTCTTTTCAGAATCTGAGCAGGTTTCACGCATTAGCATAAGAATCCTTCCAGGTAGTTGAGATTTCTGAGTGGGGTGTAAGTGCTGGGCTTCTGTCAGCCCTGTGTTTTTTTTGTTTACCTCCAGAGTTGGTAAGTGCATATTTGCGTGAGATGGGAACAGTGTGGATGCTGCTTCAGATTTCATCCTGACACTTTTGAAATCACCAGTATGTTGGTAATTATTTGCCGTTTCCATAGCGTTTTCCACGGTAATAGTTCTGAGGTCGGTCTCTGCATCCTGAAGCCTATTACGCTTTTCGCAGAGAAAACTCTGCTGAGGCTCAGGTAACTTGGTCTTTCCCACACCTGGCAACGGAGCCTTGGAAGATAGGATTGTTTTCACTATTATTTCACCATCCTTTCACCACTGTTTCAAGAAGGGGAGCCCTTCTCAACCATTAAGGTAAGAATCCTTCCTTGGAGATGAGATATTTTTCTGGGGTGGCAAGTGCCGGGCTTCTGTCAGTCCTGGGTGTGTTGGACTAGCGCCAGGCATGAGAAGCGTGCCTTTGTGTGAGAGGTGAATAGTGCGGATCCTGTTTCAGTCTAAAGACTGAATCAGGATCCGCACTTTTCCCCCTTCCTTTCAGAATCATTTGATTCATCAGCTAGGAATGGCGATTCCTTCTCTAGACCCATCGAAGGCTAGGCCAATGTATCTCGACCTTTCCAAGACATCTGTGGCACAACTTCGGAAAGAACCACTAGGCGGAGAAATATTTGGTATTTTTCCGTAGCACCTTTCACCGTAATTGTCATAATGTTGGTCTGTGCATCCTTAAGCATAGGAGAGTTTTCACAGACGAAAGCATGCTGAGGCCCAGTAAACTTGGCATTTCCAATACTTGGTACCAGAGACTATAAAGAAAGTGTTCTTTTAAGTATTATTGCACTGTGGTTTCACCATTGTTTTCAGAACCGCAGCAGGTTTCACGCATTAGCATAAGAATCCTTCCAGGTAGTTGAGATTTCTGAGTGGGGTGTAAGTGCTGGGCTTCTGTCAGCCCTGTGTTTTATTTGTTTACCTCCTGAGTTCGTAAGTGCATATTTGCGTGAGATGGGAACAGTGTGGATCCTGCTTCAGATTTCATCCTGACACTTTTGAAATCACCAGTATGTTGGTAATTATTTGCCGTTTCCATAGCGTTTTCCACGGTAATAGTTCTGAGGTCGGTCTCTGTATCCTGAAGCCTATGATGATTTTCGCAGAGAAAACTCTGCTGAGGCTCAGGTAACTTGGGCTTTCCCACACCTGGCAACGGAGCCTTGGAAGATAGGATTGTTTTCACTATTATTTCACCATCCTTCCACCACTGTTTCAAGAACGGGAGCCCTTTTCAACCATTAGGGTAAGAATCCTTCCTTGGAGATGAGATATTTTTCTGGGGTGGCAAGTGCAGAACCTCTGTGAGTCCTGGGTGTGTTGGACTAGCGCCAGGCATGAGAAGCGTGCCTTTGTGTGAGAGGTGAATAGTGCGGATCCTGTTTCAGTCTAAAGACTGAAACAGGATCCGCACTTTTCACCGTTCCTTTCAGAATCATTTGATTCATCAGCTAGGAATGGCGATTCCTTCTCCAGACCCATCGAAGGCTAGGCCAAAGTATCTCGACCTGTCCAAGACGTGTGTGCCACAACTTTGGAAATAACCGCTAGGCGGAGAACTACTTGGTATTTTTCCGTAGCATTTTTCACCGTAATTGTCATAAGGTTGGTCTCTGCATCCTTAAGCATAGGAGAGTTTTCACAGACGAAAGCATGCTGAGGCCCAGTAAACTTGGCATTTCCAATAGTTGGTACCAGAGACTATAAAGAAAGTGTTCTTTTAAGTATTATTGCACTGTGGTTTCACCATTGTTTTCAGAACCTGAGCAGGTTTCACGCATTAGCATAAGAAGCCTTCCTGATATTTCAGATTTCTGGGTGTGGTGTAAGTGCGAGGCTTCTGTCAGCCCTGTGTTTGATTTGTTTACCTCCAGAGTTGGTAAGTGCATATTTACCTGAGATGGCAACAGTGTGGATCGTGCTTCGGATTTCACCCTGACAATTTTGAAATCACCAGTATGTTGGTAATTATTTGCCGTTTCCATAGCGTTTTCCAGCATAATAGTCATTAGGTCGGTCTCTCCATCCTGAAGCCTATGATGCATTTCGCAGAGAAAACTCTGCTGAGGCTCAGGTACCTTGGTCTTCCTGAAACCTGGCACCAGAGCCTTGGAAGATAGGATACTTTTCAGTATTATTTCACCATCGTTTCACCACTGTTTCAAGAATGGGAGCCCTTTTCATCCATTAGCGTAAGATTCCTTCTTTGGAGGTTAGATATTTATCTGGGGTGGCAAGTGCAGGGCCTCTGTCAGTCCTGAGTCTGTTGGACTGGTGCCAGGCATGAGAAGTGCGCCTTTGTGTGAGAGGTGAATAGTGCGGATCCTGTTTCAGTCTAAAGACTGAAACAGGATCCGCACTTTTCACCGTTCCTTTCAGAATCATTTGATTCATCAGCTAGGAATGGCGATTCCTTCTCCAGACCCATCGAAGGCTAGGCCAAAGTACCTAGACCTTTCCAAGACGTGTGTGGCACAACTTTGGAAAGAGACGCTAGGCGGAGAACTAGTTGGTATTTTTCCATAGCACTTTTCACCGTAATTGTCATAAGGTTGGTCTCTGCATCCTTAAGCATAGGAGAGTATTCACAGACGAAAGCATGCTGAGGC
Organism: Lemur catta; assembly: GCF_020740605.2. Classification (NCBI taxonomy): domain Eukaryota; kingdom Metazoa; phylum Chordata; class Mammalia; order Primates; family Lemuridae; genus Lemur; species Lemur catta. The sequence goes on along the minus strand of NC_059139.1, from coordinate 55,486,930 downwards.
CCAGTAAACTTGGCATTTCCAATAGTTGGTACTAGAGACTATAAAGAAAGTGTTCTTTTAAGTATTATTGCACTGGAGTTTCACCATTCTTTTCAGAATCTGAGCAGGTTTCACGCATTAGCATAAGAATCCTTCCAGGTAGTTGAGATTTCTGAGTGGGGTGTAAGTGCTGGGCTTCTGTCAGCCCTGTGTTTTTTTTGTTTACCTCCAGAGTTGGTAAGTGCATATTTGCGTGAGATGGGAACAGTGTGGATGCTGCTTCAGATTTCATCCTGACACTTTTGAAATCACCAGTATGTTGGTAATTATTTGCCGTTTCCATAGCGTTTTCCACGGTAATAGTTCTGAGGTCGGTCTCTGCATCCTGAAGCCTATTACGCTTTTCGCAGAGAAAACTCTGCTGAGGCTCAGGTAACTTGGTCTTTCCCACACCTGGCAACGGCGCCTTGGAAGATAGGATTGTTTTCACTATTATTTCACCATCCTTTCACCACTGTTTCAAGAAGGGGAGCCCTTCTCAACCATTAAGGTAAGAATCCTTCCTTGGAGATGAGATATTTTTCTGGGGTGGCAAGTGCCGGGCTTCTGTCAGTCCTGGGTGTGTTGGACTAGCGCCAGGCATGAGAAGCGTGCCTTTGTGTGAGAGGTGAATAGTGCGGATCCTGTTTCAGTCTAAAGACTGAAACAGGATCCGCACTTTTCCCCCTTCCTTTCAGAATCATTTGATTCATCAGCTAGGAATGGCGATTCCTTCTCTAGTCCCATCGAAGGCTAGGCCAATGTATCTCGACCTTTCCAAGACATCTGTGGCACAACTTTGGAAAGAACCACTAGGCGGAGAACTATTTGGTATTTTTCCGTAGCACCTTTCACCGTAATTGTCATAATGTTGGTCTGTGCATCCTTAAGCATAGGAGAGTTTTCACAGACGAAAGCATGCTGAGGCCCAGTAAACTTGGCATTTCCAATACTTGGTACCAGAGACTATAAAGAAAGTGTTCTTTTAAGTATTATTGCACTGTGGTTTCACCATTGTTTTCAGAACCGCAGCAGGTTTCACGCATTAGCATAAGAATCCTTCCAGGTAGTTGAGATTTCTGAGTGGGGTGTAAGTGCTGGGCTTCTGTCAGCCCTGTGTTTTATTTGTTTACCTCCTGAGTTCGTAAGTGCATATTTGCGTGAGATGGGAACAGTGTGGATCGTGCTTCAGATTTCATCCTGACACTTTTGAAATCACCAGTATGTTGGTAATTATTTGCCGTTTCCATAGCGTTTTCCACGGTAATAGTTCTGAGGTCGGTCTCTGTATCCTGAAGCCTATGATGCTTTTCGCAGAGAAAACTCTGCTGAGGCTCAGGTAACTTGGGCTTTCCCATACCTGGCAACGGAGCCTTGGAAGATAGGATTGTTTTCACTATTATTTCACCATCCTTCCACCACTGTTTCAAGAACGGGAGCCCTTTTCAACCATTAGGGTAAGAATCCTTCCTTGGAGATGAGATATTTTTCTGGGGTGGCAAGTGCAGAACCTCTGTGAGTCCTGGGTGTGTTGGACTAGCGCCAGGCATGAGAAGCGTGCCTTTGTGTGAGAGGTGAATAGTGCGGATCCTGTTTCAGTCTAAAGACTGAAACAGGATCCGCACTTTTCACCGTTCCTTTCAGAATCATTTGATTCATCAGCTAGGAATGGCGATTCCTTCTCCAGACCCATCGAAGGCTAGGCCAAAGTATCTCGACCTGTCCAAGACGTGTGTGCCACAACTTTGGAAATAACCGCTAGGCGGAGAACTACTTGGTATTTTTCCGTAGCATTTTTCACCGTAATTGTCATAAGGTTGGTCTCTGCATCCTTAAGCATAGGAGAGTTTTCACAGACGAAAGCATGCTGAGGCCCAGTAAACTTGGCATTTCCAATAGTTGGTACCAGAGACTATAAAGAAAGTGTTCTTTTAAGTATTATTGCACTGGGGTTTCACCATTGTTTTCAGAACCTGAGCAGGTTTCACGCATTAGCATAAGAAGCCTTCCTGATATTTCAGATTTCTGGGTGTGGTGTAAGTGCGAGGCTTCTGTCAGCCCTGTGTTTGATTTGTTTACCTCCAGAGTTGGTAAGTGCATATTTACCTGAGATGGCAACAGTGTGGATCGTGCTTCGGATTTCACCCTGACAATTTTGAAATCACCAGTATGTTGGTAATTATTTGCCGTTTCCATAGCGTTTTCCAGCATAATAGTCATTAGGTCGGTCTCTCCATCCTGAAGCCTATGATGCATTTCGCAGAGAAAACTCTGCTGAGGCTCAGGTACCTTGGTCTTCCTGAAACCTGGCACCAGAGCCTTGGAAGATAGGATACTTTTCAGTATTATTTCACCATCGTTTCACCACTGTTTCAAGAATGGGAGCCCTTTTCATCCATTAGCGTAAGATTCCTTCTTTGGAGGTTAGATATTTATCTGGGGTGGCAAGTGCAGGGCCTCTGTCAGTCCTGAGTCTGTTGGACTGGTGCCAGGCATGAGAAGTGCGCCTTTGTGTGAGAGGTGAATAGTGCGGATCCTGTTTCAGTCTAAAGACTGAAACAGGATCCGCACTTTTCACCGTTCCTTTCAGAATCATTTGATTAATCAGCTAGGAATGGCGATTCCTTCTCCAGACCCATCGAAGGCTAGGCCAAAGTACCTAGACCTTTCCAAGACGTGTGTGGCACAACTTTGGAAAGAGACGCTAGGCGGAGAACTAGTTGGTATTTTTCCATAGCACTTTTCACCGTAATTGTCATAAGGTTGGTCTCTGCATCCTTAAGCATAGGAGAGTATTCACAGACGAAAGCATGCTGAGGCCCAGTAAACTTGGCATTTCCAATAGTTGGTACTAGAGACTATAAAGAAAGTGTTCTTTTAAGTATTATTGCACTGGAGTTTCACCATTCTTTTCAGAATCTGAGCAGGTTTCACGCATTAGCATAAGAATCCTTCCAGGTAGTTGAGATTTCTGAGTGGGGTGTAAGTGCTGGGCTTCTGTCAGCCCTGTGTTTTTTTTGTTTACCTCCAGAGTTGGTAAGTGCATATTTGCGTGAGATGGGAACAGTGTGGATCCTGCTTCAGATTTCATCCTGACACTTTTGAAATCACCAGTATGTTGGTAATTATTTGCCGTTTCCATAGCGTTTTCCACGGTAATAGTTCTGAGGTCGGTCTCTGCATCCTGAAGCCTATTACGCTTTTCGCAGAGAAAACTCTGCTGAGGCTCAGGTAACTTGGTCTTTCCCACACCTGGCAACGGCGCCTTGGAAGATAGGATTGTTTTCACTATTATTTCACCATCCTTTCACCACTGTTTCAAGAAGGGGAGCCCTTCTCAACCATTAAGGTAAGAATCCTTCCTTGGAGATGAGATATTTTTCTGGGGTGGCAAGTGCCGGGCTTCTGTCAGTCCTGGGTGTGTTGGACTAGCGCCAGGCATGAGAAGCGTGCCTTTGTGTGAGAGGTGAATAGTGCGGATCCTTTTTCAGTCTAAAGACTGAAACAGGATCCGCACTTTTCCCCCTTCCTTTCAGAATCATTTGATTCATCAGCTAGGAATGGCGATTCCTTCTGTAGTCCCATCGAAGGCTAGGCCAATGTATCTCGACCTTTCCAAGACATCTGTGGCACAACTTTGGAAAGAACCACTAGGCGGAGAACTATTTGGTATTTTTCCGTAGCACCTTTCACCGTAATTGTCATAATGTTGGTCTGTGCATCCTTAAGCATAGGAGAGTTTTCACAGACGAAAGCATGCTGAGGCCCAGTAAACTTGGCATTTCCAATACTTGGTACCAGAGACTATAAAGAAAGTGTTCTTTTAAGTATTATTGCACTGTGGTTTCACCATTGTTTTCAGAACCGCAGCAGGTTTCACGCATTAGCATAAGAATCCTTCCAGGTAGTTGAGATTTCTGAGTGGGGTGTAAGTGCTGGGCTTCTGTCAGCCCTGTGTTTTATTTGTTTACCTCCTGAGTTCGTAAGTGCATATTTGCGTGAGATGGGAACAGTGTGGATCGTGCTTCAGATTTCATCCTGACACTTTTGAAATCACCAGTATGTTGGTAATTATTTGCCGTTTCCATAGCGTTTTCCACGGTAATAGTTCTGAGGTCGGTCTCTGTATCCTGAAGCCTATGATGCTTTTCGCAGAGAAAACTCTGCTGAGGCTCAGGTAACTTGGGCTTTCCCATACCTGGCAACGGAGCCTTGGAAGATAGGATTGTTTTCACTATTATTTCACCATCCTTCCACCACTGTTTCAAGAACGGGAGCCCTTTTCAACCATTAGGGTAAGAATCCTTCCTTGGAGATGAGATATTTTTCTGGGGTGGCAAGTGCAGAACCTCTGTGAGTCCTGGGTGTGTTGGACTAGCGCCAGGCATGAGAAGCGTGCCTTTGTGTGAGAGGTGAATAGTGCGGATCCTGTTTCAGTCTAAAGACTGAAACAGGATCCGCACTTTTCACCGTTCCTTTCAGAATCATTTGATTCATCAGCTAGGAATGGCGATTCCTTCTCCAGACCCATCGAAGGCTAGGCCAAAGTATCTCGACCTGTCCAAGACGTGTGTGCCACAACTTTGGAAATAACCGCTAGGCGGAGAACTACTTGGTATTTTTCCGTAGCATTTTTCACCGTAATTGTCATAAGGTTGGTCTCTGCATCCTTAAGCATAGGAGAGTTTTCACAGACGAAAGCATGCTGAGGCCCAGTAAACTTGGCATTTCCAATAGTTGGTACCAGAGACTATAAAGAAAGTGTTCTTTTAAGTATTATTGCACTGTGGTTTCACCATTGTTTTCAGAACCTGAGCAGGTTTCACGCATTAGCATAAGAAGCCTTCCTGATATTTCAGATTTCTGGGTGTGGTGTAAGTGCGAGGCTTCTGTCAGCCTTGTGTTTGATTTGTTTACCTCCAGAGTTGGTAAGTGCATATTTACCTGAGATGGCAACAGTGTGGATCGTGCTTCGGATTTCACCCTGACAATTTTGAAATCACCAGTATGTTGGTAATTATTTGCCGTTTCCATAGCGTTTTCCAGCATAATAGTCATTAGGTCGGTCTCTCCATCCTGAAGCCTATGATGCATTTCGCAGAGAAAACTCTGCTGAGGCTCAGGTACCTTGGTCTTCCTGAAACCTGGCACCAGAGCCTTGGAAGATAGGATACTTTTCAGTATTATTTCACCATCGTTTCACCACTGTTTCAAGAATGGGAGCCCTTTTCATCCATTAGCGTAAGATTCCTTCTTTGGAGGTTAGATATTTATCTGGGGTGGCAAGTGCAGGGCCTCTGTCAGTCCTGAGTCTGTTGGACTGGTGCCAGGCATGAGAAGTGCGCCTTTGTGTGAGAGGTGAATAGTGCGGATCCTGTTTCAGTCTAAAGACTGAAACAGGATCCGCACTTTTCACCGTTCCTTTCAGAATCATTTGATTCATCAGCTAGGAATGGCGATTCCTTCTCCAGACCCATCGAAGGCTAGGCCAAAGTACCTAGACCTTTCCAAGACGTGTGTGGCACAACTTTGGAAAGAGACGCTAGGCGGAGAACTAGTTGGTATTTTTCCATAGCACTTTTCACCGTAATTGTCATAAGGTTGGTCTCTGCATCCTTAAGCATAGGAGAGTATTCACAGACGAAAGCATGCTGAGGCCCAGTAAACTTGGCATTTCCAATAGTTGGTACTAGAGACTATAAAGAAAGTGTTCTTTTAAGTATTATTGCACTGGAGTTTCACCATTCTTTTCAGAATCTGAGCAGGTTTCACGCATTAGCATAAGAATCCTTCCAGGTAGTTGAGATTTCTGAGTGGGGTGTAAGTGCTGGGCTTCTGTCAGCCCTGTGTTTTTTTTGTTTACCTCCAGAGTTGGTAAGTGCATATTTGCGTGAGATGGGAACAGTGTGGATCCTGCTTCAGATTTCATCCTGACACTTTTGAAATCACCAGTATGTTGGTAATTATTTGCCGTTTCCATAGCGTTTTCCACGGTAATAGTTCTGAGGTCGGTCTCTGCATCCTGAAGCCTATTACGCTTTTCGCAGAGAAAACTCTGCTGAGGCTCAGGTAACTTGGTCTTTCCCACACCTGGCAACGGCGCCTTGGAAGATAGGATTGTTTTCACTATTATTTCACCATCCTTTCACCACTGTTTCAAGAAGGGGAGCCCTTCTCAACCATTAAGGTAAGAATCCTTCCTTGGAGATGAGATATTTTTCTGGGGTGGCAAGTGCCGGGCTTCTGTCAGTCCTGGGTGTGTTGGACTAGCGCCAGGCATGAGAAGCGTGCCTTTGTGTGAGAGGTGAATAGTGCGGATCCTGTTTCAGTCTAAAGACTGAAACAGGATCCGCACTTTTCCCCCTTCCTTTCAGAATCATTTGATTCATCAGCTAGGAATGGCGATTCCTTCTCTAGTCCCATCGAAGGCTAGGCCAATGTATCTCGACCTTTCCAAGACATCTGTGGCACAACTTTGGAAAGAACCACTAGGCGGAGAACTATTTGGTATTTTTCCGTAGCACCTTTCACCGTAATTGTCATAATGTTGGTCTGTGCATCCTTAAGCATAGGAGAGTTTTCACAGACGAAAGCATGCTGAGGCCCAGTAAACTTGGCATTTCCAATACTTGGTACCAGAGACTATAAAGAAAGTGTTCTTTTAAGTATTATTGCACTGTGGTTTCACCATTGTTTTCAGAACCGCAGCAGGTTTCACGCATTAGCATAAGAATCCTTCCAGGTAGTTGAGATTTCTGAGTGGGGTGTAAGTGCTGGGCTTCTGTCAGCCCTGTGTTTTATTTGTTTACCTCCTGAGTTCGTAAGTGCATATTTGCGTGAGATGGGAACAGTGTGGATCGTGCTTCAGATTTCATCCTGACACTTTTGAAATCACCAGTATGTTGGTAATTATTTGCCGTTTCCATAGCGTTTTCCACGGTAATAGTTCTGAGGTCGGTCTCTGTATCCTGAAGCCTATGATGCTTTTCGCAGAGAAAACTCTGCTGAGGCTCAGGTAACTTGGGCTTTCCCATACCTGGCAACGGAGCCTTGGAAGATAGGATTGTTTTCACTATTATTTCACCATCCTTCCACCACTGTTTCAAGAACGGGAGCCCTTTTCAACCATTAGGGTAAGAATCCTTCCTTGGAGATGAGATATTTTTCTGGGGTGGCAAGTGCAGAACCTCTGTGAGTCCTGGGTGTGTTGGACTAGCGCCAGGCATGAGAAGCGTGCCTTTGTGTGAGAGGTGAATAGTGCGGATCCTGTTTCAGTCTAAAGACTGAAACAGGATCCGCACTTTTCACCGTTCCTTTCAGAATCATTTGATTCATCAGCTAGGAATGGCGATTCCTTCTCCAGACCCATCGAAGGCTAGGCCAAAGTATCTCGACCTGTCCAAGACGTGTGTGCCACAACTTTGGAAATAACCGCTAGGCGGAGAACTACTTGGTATTTTTCCGTAGCATTTTTCACCGTAATTGTCATAAGGTTGGTCTCTGCATCCTTAAGCATAGGAGAGTTTTCACAGACGAAAGCATGCTGAGGCCCAGTTAACTTGGCATTTCCAATAGTTGGTACCAGAGACTATAAAGAAAGTGTTCTTTTAAGTATTATTGCACTGGGGTTTCACCATTGTTTTCAGAACCTGAGCAGGTTTCACGCATTAGCATAAGAAGCCTTCCTGATATTTCAGATTTCTGGGTGTGGTGTAAGTGCGAGGCTTCTGTCAGCCCTGTGTTTGATTTGTTTACCTCCAGAGTTGGTAAGTGCATATTTACCTGAGATGGCAACAGTGTGGATCGTGCTTCGGATTTCACCCTGACAATTTTGAAATCACCAGTATGTTGGTAATTATTTGCCGTTTCCATAGCGTTTTCCAGCATAATAGTCATTAGGTCGGTCTCTCCATCCTGAAGCCTATGATGCATTTCGCAGAGAAAACTCTGCTGAGGCTCAGGTACCTTGGTCTTCCTGAAACCTGGCACCAGAGCCTTGGAAGATAGGATACTTTTCAGTATTATTTCACCATCGTTTCACCATTGTTTCAAGAATGGGAGCCCTTTTCATCCATTAGCGTAAGATTCCTTCTTTGGAGGTTAGATATTTATCTGGGGTGGCAAGTGCAGAACCTCTGTGAGTCCTGGGTGTGTTGGACTAGCGCCAGGCATGAGAAGCGTGCCTTTGTGTGAGAGGTGAATAGTGCGGATCCTGTTTCAGTCTAAAGACTGAAACAGGATCCGCACTTTTCACCGTTCCTTTCAGAATCATTTGATTCATCAGCTAGGAATGGCGATTCCTTCTCCAGACCCATCGAAGGCTAGGCCAAAGTATCTCGACCTGTCCAAGACGTGTGTGCCACAACTTTGGAAAGAGACGCTAGGCGGAGAACTACTGGGTATTTTTCCGTAGCATTTTTCACCGTAATTGTCATAAGGTTGGTCTCTGCATCCTTAAGCATAGGAGAGTTTTCACAGACGAAAGCATGCTGAGGCCCAGTAAACTTGGCATTTCCAATAGTTGGTACCAGAGACTATAAAGAAAGTGTTCTTTTAAGTATTATTGCACTGTGGTTTCACCATTGTTTTCAGAACCTGAGCAGGTTTCACGCATTAGCATAAGAAGCCTTCCTGATATTTCAGATTTCTGGGTGTGGTGTAAGTGCGAGGCTTCTGTCAGCCCTGTGTTTGATTTGTTTACCTCCAGAGTTGGTAAGTGCATATTTACCTGAGATGGCAACAGTGTGGATCGTGCTTCGGATTTCACCCTGACAATTTTGAAATCACCAGTATGTTGGTAATTATTTGCCGTTTCCATAGCGTTTTCCAGCATAATAGTCATTAGGTCGGTCTCTCCATCCTGAAGCCTATGATGCATTTCGCAGAGAAAACTCTGCTGAGGCTCAGGTACCTTGGTCTTCCTGAAACCTGGCACCAGAGCCTTGGAAGATAGGATACTTTTCAGTATTATTTCACCATCGTTTCCCCACTGTTTCAAGAATGGGAACCCTTTTCATCCATTAGCGTAAGATTCCTTCTTTGGAGGTTAGATATTTATCTGGGGTGGCAAGTGCAGGGCCTCTGTCAGTCCTGAGTCTGTTGGACTGGTGCCAGGCATGAGAAGTGCGCCTTTGTGTGAGAGGTGAATAGTGCGGATCCTGTTTCAGTCTAAAGACTGAAACAGGATCCGCACTTTTCACCGTTCCTTTCAGAATCATTTGATTCATCAGCTAGGAATGGCGATTCCTTCTCCAGACCCATTGAAGGCTAGGCCAAAGTACCTAGACCTTTCCAAGACGTCTGTGGCACAACTTTGGAAAGAGACGCTAGGCGGAGAACTATTTGGTATTTTTCCATAGCACTTTTCACCGTAATTGTCATAAGGTTGGTCTCTGCATCCTTAAGCATAGGAGAGTATTCACAGACGAAAGCATGCTGAGGCCCAGTAATCTTGGCATTTCCAATAGTTGGTACTAGAGACTATAAAGAAAGTGTTCTTTTAAGTATTATTGCACTGGGGTTTCACCATTCTTTTCAGAATCTGAGCAGGTTTCACGCATTAGCATAAGAATCCTTCCAGGTAGTTGAGATTTCTGAGTGGGGTGTAAGTGCTGGGCTTCTGTCAGCCCTGTGTTTTTTTTGTTTACCTCCTGAGTTCGTAAGTGCATATTTGCGTGAGATGGGAACAGTGTGGATCCTGCTTCAGATTTCATCCTGACACTTTTGAAATCACCAGTATGTTGGTAATTATTTGCCGTTTCCATAGCGTTTTCCACGGTAATAGTTCTGAGGTCGGTCTCTGCATCCTGAAGCCTATTACGCTTTTCGCAGAGAAAACTCTGCTGAGGCTCAGGTAACTTGGTCTTTCCCACACCTGGCAACGGAGCCTTGGAAGATAGGATTGTTTTCACTATTATTTCACCATCCTTTCACCACTGTTTCAAGAAGGGGAGCCCTTCTCAACCATTAAGGTAAGAATCCTTCCTTGGAGATGAGATATTTTTCTGGGGTGGCAAGTGCCGGGCTTCTGTCAGTCCTGGGTGTGTTGGACTAGCGCCAGGCATGAGAAGCGTGCCTTTGTGTGAGAGGTGAATAGTGCGGATCCTGTTTCAGTCTAAAGACTGAATCAGGATCCGCACTTTTCCCCCTTCCTTTCAGAATCATTTGATTCATCAGCTAGGAATGGCGATTCCTTCTCTTGACCCATCGAAGGCTAGGCCAATGTATCTCGACCTTTCCAAGGCATCTGTGGCACAACTTTGGAAAGAACCACTAGGCGGAGAACTATTTGGTATTTTTCCGTAGCACCTTTCACCGTAATTGTCATAATGTTGGTCTGTGCATCCTTAAGCATAGGAGAGTTTTCACAGACGAAAGCATGCTGAGGCCCAGTAAACTTGGCATTTCCAATACTTGGTACCAGAGACTATAAAGAAAGTGTTCTTTTAAGTATTATTGCACTGTGGTTTCACCATTGTTTTCAGAACCGCAGCAGGTTTCACGCATTAGCATAAGAATCCTTCCAGGTAGTTGAGATTTCTGAGTGGGGTGTAAGTGCTGGGCTTCTGTCAGCCCTGTGTTTTATTTGTTTACCTCCTGAGTTCGTAAGTGCATATTTGCGTGAGATGGGAACAGTGTGGATCCTGCTTCAGATTTCATCCTGACACTTTTGAAATCACCAGTATGTTGGTAATTATTTGCCGTTTCCATAGCGTTTTCCACGGTAATAGTTCTGAGGTCGGTCTCTGTATCCTGAAGCCTATGATGATTTTCGCAGAGAAAACTCTGCTGAGGCTCAGGTAACTTGGGCTTTCCCACACCTGGCAACGGAGCCTTGGAAGATAGGATTGTTTTCACTATTATTTCACCATCCTTCCACCACTGTTTCAAGAACGGGAGCCCTTTTCAACCATTAGGGTAAGAATCCTTCCTTGGAGATGAGATATTTTTCTGGGGTGGCAAGTGCAGAACCTCTGTGAGTCCTGGGTGTGTTGGACTAGCGCCAGGCATGAGAAGCGTGCCTTTGTGTGAGAGGTGAATAGTGCGGATCCTGTTTCAGTCTAAAGACTGAAACAGGATCCGCACTTTTCACCGTTCCTTTCAGAATCATTTGATTCATCAGCTAGGAATGGCGATTCCTTCTCCAGACACATCGAAGGCTAGGCCAAAGTATCTCGACCTGTCCAAGACGTGTGTGCCACAACTTTGGAAATAACCGCTAGGCGGAGAACTACTTGGTATTTTTCCGTAGCATTTTTCACCGTAATTGTCATAAGGTTGGTCTCTGCATCCTTAAGCATAGGAGAGTTTTCACAGACGAAAGCATGCTGAGGCCCAGTAAACTTGGCATTTCCAATAGTTGGTACCAGAGACTATAAAGAAAGTGTTCTTTTAAGTATTATTGCACTGTGGTTTCACCATTGTTTTCAGAACCTGAGCAGGTTTCATGCATTAGCATAAGAAGCCTTCCTGATATTTCAGATTTCTGGGTGTGGTGTAAGTGCGAGGCTTCTGTCAGCCCTGTGTTTGATTTGTTTACCTCCAGAGTTGGTAAGTGCATATTTACCTGAGATGGCAACAGTGTGGATCGTGCTTCGGATTTCACCCTGACAATTTTGAAATCACCAGTATGTTGGTAATTATTTGCCGTTTCCATAGCGTTTTCCAGCATAATAGTCATTAGGTCGGTCTCTCCATCCTGAAGCCTATGATGCATTTCGCAGAGAAAACTCTGCTGAGGCTCAGGTACCTTGGTCTTCCTGAAACCTGGCACCAGAGCCTTGGAAGATAGGATACTTTTCAGTATTATTTCACCATCGTTTCCCCACTGTTTCAAGAATGGGAGCCCTTTTCATCCATTAGCGTAAGATTCCTTCTTTGGAGGTTAGATATTTATCTGGGGTGGCAAGTGCAGGGCCTCTGTCAGTCCTGAGTCTGTTGGACTGGTGCCAGGCATGAGAAGTGCGCCTTTGTGTGAGAGGTGAATAGTGCGGATCCTGTTTCAGTCTAAAGACTGAAACAGGATCCGCACTTTTCACCGTTCCTTTCAGAATCATTTGATTCATCAGCTAGGAATGGCGATTCCTTCTCCAGACCCATCGAAGGCTAGGCCAAAGTATCTAGACCATTCCAAGACGTGTGTGGCACAACTTTGGAAAGAGACGCTAGGCGGAGAACTAGTTGGTATTTTTCCATAGCACTTTTCACCGTAATTGTCATAAGGTTGGTCTCTGCATCCTTAAGCATAGGAGAGTATTCACAGACGAAAGCATGCTGAGGCCCAGTAAACTTGGCATTTCCAATACTTGGTACCAGAGACTCTAAAGAAAGTGTTCTTTTAACTATTATTATTGCACTGGAGTTTCACCATTCTTTTCAGAATCTGAGCAGGTTTCACGCATTAGCATAAGAATCCTTCCAGGTAGTTGAGATTTCTGAGTGGGGTGTAAGTGCTGGGCTTCTGTCAGCCCTGTGTTTTTTTTGTTTACCTCCAGAGTTGGTAAGTGCATATTTGCGTGAGATGGGAACAGTGTGGATGCTGCTTCAGATTTCATCCTGACACTTTTGAAATCACCAGTATGTTGGTAATTATTTGCCGTTTCCATAGCGTTTTCCACGGTAATAGTTCTGAGGTCGGTCTCTGCATCCTGAAGCCTATTACGCTTTTCGCAGAGAAAACTCTGCTGAGGCTCAGGTAACTTGGTCTTTCCCACACCTGGCAACGGCGCCTTGGAAGATAGGATTGTTTTCACTATTATTTCACCATCCTTTCACCACTGTTTCAAGAAGGGGAGCCCTTCTCAACCATTAAGGTAAGAATCCTTCCTTGGAGATGAGATATTTTTCTGGGGTGGCAAGTGCCGGGCTTCTGTCAGTCCTGGGTGTGTTGGACTAGCGCCAGGCATGAGAAGCGTGCCTTTGTGTGAGAGGTGAATAGTGCGGATCCTGTTTCAGTCTAAAGACTGAATCAGGATCCGCACTTTTCCCCCTTCCTTTCAGAATCATTTGATTCATCAGCTAGGAATGGCGATTCCTTCTCTTGACCCATCGAAGGCTAGGCCAATGTATCTCGACCTTTCCAAGACATCTGTGGCACAACTTTGGAAAGAACCACTAGGCGGAGAACTATTTGGTATTTTTCCGTAGCACCTTTCACCGTAATTGTCATAATGTTGGTCTGTGCATCCTTAAGCATAGGAGAGTTTTCACAGACGAAAGCATGCTGAGGCCCAGTAAACTTGGCATTTCCAATACTTGGTACCAGAGACTATAAAGAAAGTGTTCTTTTAAGTATTATTGCACTGTGGTTTCACCATTGTTTTCAGAACCGCAGCAGGTTTCACGCATTAGCATAAGAATCCTTCCAGGTAGTTGAGATTTCTGAGTGGGGTGTAAGTGCTGGGCTTCTGTCAGCCCTGTGTTTTATTTGTTTACCTCCTGAGTTCGTAAGTGCATATTTGCGTGAGATGGGAACAGTGTGGATCGTGCTTCAGATTTCATCCTGACACTTTTGAAATCACCAGTATGTTGGTAATTATTTGCCGTTTCCATAGCGTTTTCCACGGTAATAGTTCTGAGGTCGGTCTCTGTATCCTGAAGCCTATGATGCTTTTCGCAGAGAAAACTCTGCTGAGGCTCAGGTAACTTGGGCTTTCCCACACCTGGCAACGGAGCCTTGGAAGATAGGATTGTTTTCACTATTATTTCACCATCCTTCCACCACTGTTTCAAGAACGGGAGCCCTTTTCAACCATTAGGGTAAGAATCCTTCCTTGGAGATGAGATATTTTTCTGGGGTGGCAAGTGCAGAACCTCTGTGAGTCCTGGGTGTGTTGGACTAGCGCCAGGCATGAGAAGCGTGCCTTTGTGTGAGAGGTGAATAGTGCGGATCCTGTTTCAGTCTAAAGACTGAAACAGGATCCGCACTTTTCACCGTTCCTTTCAGAATCATTTGATTCATCAGCTAGGAATGGCGATTCCTTCTCCAGACACATCGAAGGCTAGGCCAAAGTATCTCGACCTGTCCAAGACGTGTGTGCCACAACTTTGGAAATAACTGCTAGGCGGAGAACTACTTGGTATTTTTCCGTAGCATTTTTCACCGTAATTGTCATAAGGTTGGTCTCTGCATCCTTAAGCATAGGAGAGTTTTCACAGACGAAAGCATGCTGAGGCCCAGTAAACTTGGCATTTCCAATAGTTGGTACCAGAGACTATAAAGAAAGTGTTCTTTTAAGTATTATTGCACTGTGGTTTCACCATTGTTTTCAGAACCTGAGCAGGTTTCATGCATTAGCATAAGAAGCCTTCCTGATATTTCAGATTTCTGGGTGTGGTGTAAGTGCGAGGCTTCTGTCAGCCCTGTGTTTGATTTGTTTACCTCCAGAGTTGGTAAGTGCATATTTACCTGAGATGGCAACAGTGTGGATCGTGCTTCGGATTTCACCCTGACAATTTTGAAATCACCAGTATGTTGGTAATTATTTGCCGTTTCCATAGCGTTTTCCAGCATAATAGTCATTAGGTCGGTCTCTCCATCCTGAAGCCTATGATGCATTTCGCAGAGAAAACTCTGCTGAGGCTCAGGTACCTTGGTCTTCCTGAAACCTGGCACCAGAGCCTTGGAAGATAGGATACTTTTCAGTATTATTTCACCATCGTTTCCCCACTGTTTCAAGAATGGGAGCCCTTTTCATCCATTAGCGTAAGATTCCTTCTTTGGAGGTTAGATATTTATCTGGGGTGGCAAGTGCAGGGCCTCTGTCAGTCCTGAGTCTGTTGGACTGGTGCCAGGCATGAGAAGTGCGCCTTTGTGTGAGAGGTGAATAGTGCGGATCCTGTTTCAGTCTAAAGACTGAAACAGGATCCGCACTTTTCACCGTTCCTTTCAGAATCATTTGATTCATCAGCTAGGAATGGCGATTCCTTCTCCAGACCCATCGAAGGCTAGGCCAAAGTATCTAGACCATTCCAAGACGTGTGTGGCACAACTTTGGAAAGAGACGCTAGGCGGAGAACTAGTTGGTATTTTTCCATAGCACTTTTCACCGTAATTGTCATAAGGTTGGTCTCTGCATCCTTAAGCATAGGAGAGTATTCACAGACGAAAGCATGCTGAGGCCCAGTAAACTTGGCATTTCCAATACTTGGTACCAGAGACTCTAAAGAAAGTGTTCTTTTAACTATTATTATTGCACTGGAGTTTCACCATTCTTTTCAGAATCTGAGCAGGTTTCACGCATTAGCATAAGAATCCTTCCAGGTAGTTGAGATTTCTGAGTGGGGTGTAAGTGCTGGGCTTCTGTCAGCCCTGTGTTTTTTTTGTTTACCTCCAGAGTTGGTAAGTGCATATTTGCGTGAGATGGGAACAGTGTGGATGCTGCTTCAGATTTCATCCTGACACTTTTGAAATCACCAGTATGTTGGTAATTATTTGCCGTTTCCATAGCGTTTTCCACGGTAATAGTTCTGAGGTCGGTCTCTGCATCCTGAAGCCTATTACGCTTTTCGCAGAGAAAACTCTGCTGAGGCTCAGGTAACTTGGTCTTTCCCACACCTGGCAACGGCGCCTTGGAAGATAGGATTGTTTTCACTATTATTTCACCATCCTTTCACCACTGTTTCAAGAAGGGGAGCCCTTCTCAACCATTAAGGTAAGAATCCTTCCTTGGAGATGAGATATTTTTCTGGGGTGGCAAGTGCCGGGCTTCTGTCAGTCCTGGGTGTGTTGGACTAGCGCCAGGCATGAGAAGCGTGCCTTTGTGTGAGAGGTGAATAGTGCGGATCCTGTTTCAGTCTAAAGACTGAATCAGGATCCGCACTTTTCCCCCTTCCTTTCAGAATCATTTGATTCATCAGCTAGGAATGGCGATTCCTTCTCTTGACCCATCGAAGGCTAGGCCAATGTATCTCGACCTTTCCAAGACATCTGTGGCACAACTTTGGAAAGAACCACTAGGCGGAGAACTATTTGGTATTTTTCCGTAGCACCTTTCACCGTAATTGTCATAATGTTGGTCTGTGCATCCTTAAGCATAGGAGAGTTTTCACAGACGAAAGCATGCTGAGGCCCAGTAAACTTGGCATTTCCAATACTTGGTACCAGAGACTATAAAGAAAGTGTTCTTTTAAGTATTATTGCACTGTGGTTTCACCATTGTTTTCAGAACCGCAGCAGGTTTCACGCATTAGCATAAGAATCCTTCCAGGTAGTTGAGATTTCTGAGTGGGGTGTAAGTGCTGGGCTTCTGTCAGCCCTGTGTTTTATTTGTTTACCTCCTGAGTTCGTAAGTGCATATTTGCGTGAGATGGGAACAGTGTGGATCCTGCTTCAGATTTCATCCTGACACTTTTGAAATCACCAGTATGTTGGTAATTATTTGCCGTTTCCATAGCGTTTTCCACGGTAATAGTTCTGAGGTCGGTCTCTGTATCCTGAAGCCTATGATGCTTTTCGCAGAGAAAACTCTGCTGAGGCTCAGGTAACTTGGGCTTTCCCACACCTGGCAACGGAGCCTTGGAAGATAGGATTGTTTTCACTATTATTTCACCATCCTTCCACCACTGTTTCAAGAACGGGAGCCCTTTTCAACCATTAGGGTAAGAATCCTTCCTTGGAGATGAGATATTTTTCTGGGGTGGCAAGTGCAGAACCTCTGTGAGTCCTGGGTGTGTTGGACTAGCGCCAGGCATGAGAAGCGTGCCTTTGTGTGAGAGGTGAATAGTGCGGATCCTGTTTCAGTCTAAAGACTGAAACAGGATCCGCACTTTTCACCGTTCCTTTCAGAATCATTTGATTCATCAGCTAGGAATGGCGATTCCTTCTCCAGACCCATCGAAGGCTAGGCCAAAGTATCTCGACCTGTCCAAGACGTGTGTGCCACAACTTTGGAAATAACCGCTAGGCGGAGAACTACTTGGTATTTTTCCGTAGCATTTTTCACCGTAATTGTCATAAGGTTGGTCTCTGCATCCTTAAGCATAGGAGAGTTTTCACAGACGAAAGCATGCTGAGGCCCAGTAAACTTGGCATTTCCAATAGTTGGTACCAGAGACTATAAAGAAAGTGTTCTTTTAAGTATTATTGCACTGTGGTTTCACCATTGTTTTCAGAACCTGAGCAGGTTTCACGCATTAGCATAAGAAGCCTTCCTGATATTTCATATTTCTGGGTGTGGTGTAAGTGCGAGGCTTCTGTCAGCCCTGTGTTTGATTTGTTTACCTCCAGAGTTGGTAAGTGCATATTTACCTGAGATGGCAACAGTGTGGATCGTGCTTCGGATTTCACCCTGACAATTTTGAAATCACCAGTATGTTGGTAATTATTTGCCGTTTCCATAGCGTTTTCCAGCATAATAGTCATTAGGTCGGTCTCTCCATCCTGAAGCCTATGATGCATTTCGCAGAGAAAACTCTGCTGAGGCTCAGGTACCTTGGTCTTCCTGAAACCTGGCACCAGAGCCTTGGAAGATAGGATACTTTTCAGTATTATTTCACCATCGTTTCCCCACTGTTTCAAGAATGGGAGCCCTTTTCATCCATTAGCGTAAGATTCCTTCTTTGGAGGTTAGATATTTATCTGGGGTGGCAAGTGCAGGGCCTCTGTCAGTCCTGAGTCTGTTGGACTGGTGCCAGGCATGAGAAGTGCGCCTTTGTGTGAGAGGTGAATAGTGCGGATCCTGTTTCAGTCTAAAGACTGAAACAGGATCCGCACTTTTCACCGTTCCTTTCAGAATCATTTGATTCATCAGCTAGGAATGGCGATTCCTTCTCCAGACCCATCGAAGGCTAGGCCAAAGTATCTAGACCTTTCGAAGACGTGTGTGGCACAACTTTGGAAAAAGACGCTAGGCGGAGAACTATTTGGTATTTTTCCATAGCACTTTTCACCATAATTGTCATAAGGTTGGTCTCTGCATCCTTAAGCATAGGAGAGTATTCACAGACGAAAGCATGCTGAGGCCCAGTAAACTTGGCATTTCCAATAGTTGGTACTAGAGACTATAAAGAAAGTGTTCTTTTAAGTATTATTGCACTGGGGTTTCACCATTCTTTTCAGAATCTGAGCAGGTTTCACGCATTAGCATAAGAATCCTTCCAGGTAGTTGAGATTTCTGAGTGGGGTGTAAGTGCTGGGCTTCTGTCAGCCCTGTGTTTTTTTTGTTTACCTCCAGAGTTGGTAAGTGCATATTTGCGTGAGATGGGAACAGTGTGGATGCTGCTTCAGATTTCATCCTGACACTTTTGAAATCACCAGTATGTTGGTAATTATTTGCCGTTTCCATAGCGTTTTCCACAGTAATGGTTCTGAGGTCGGTCTCTGCATCCTGAAGCCTATTACGCTTTTCGCAGAGAAAACTCTGCTGAGGCTCAGGTAACTTGGTCTTTCCCACACCTGGCAACGGAGCCTTGGAAGATAGGATTGTTTTCACTATTATTTCACCATCCTTTCACCACTGTTTCAAGAAGGGGAGCCCTTCTCAACCATTAAGGTAAGAATCCTTCCTTGGAGATGAGATATTTTTCTGGGGTGGCAAGTGCCGGGCTTCTGTCAGTCCTGGGTGTGTTGGACTAGCGCCAGGCATGGGAAGCGTGCCTTTGTGTGAGAGGTGAATAGTGTGGATCCGCACTTTTCCCCTTTCCTTTCAGAATCATTTGATTCATCAGCTAGGAATGGCGATTCCTTCTCTAGACCCATCGAAGGCTAGGCCAATGTATCTCGACCTTTCCAAGACATCTGTGGCACAACTTTGGAAAGAACCACTAGGCGGAGAACTATTTGGTATTTTTCCGTAGCACCTTTCACCGTAATTGTCATAATGTTGGTCTGTGCATCCTTAAGCATAGGAGAGTTTTCACAGACGAAAGCATGCTGAGGCCCAGTAAACTTGGCATTTCCAATACTTGGTACCAGAGACTATAAAGAAAGTGTTCTTTTAAGTATTATTGCACTGTGGTTTCACCATTGTTTTCAGAACCGCAGCAGGTTTCACGCATTAGCATAAGAATCCTTCCAGGTAGTTGAGATTTCTGAGTGGGGTGTAAGTGCTGGGCTTCTGTCAGCCCTGTGTTTTATTTGTTCACCTCCTGAGTTCGTAAGTGCATATTTGCGTGAGATGGGAACAGTGTGGATCGTGCTTCAGATTTTATCCTGACACTTTTGAAATCACCAGTATGTTGGTAATTATTTGCCGTTTCCATAGCGTTTTCCACGGTAATAGTTCTGAGGTCGGTCTCTGTATCCTGAAGCCTATGATGCTTTTCGCAGAGAAAACTCTGCTGAGGCTCAGGTAACTTGGGCTTTCCCATACCTGGCAACGGAGCCTTGGAAGATAGGATTGTTTTCACTATTATTTCACCATCCTTCCACCACTGTTTCAAGAACGGGAGCCCTTTTCAACCATTAGGGTAAGAATCCTTCCTTGGAGATGAGATATTTTTCTGGGGTGGCAAGTGCAGAACCTCTGTGAGTCCTGGGTGTGTTGGACTAGCGCCAGGCATGACAAGCATGCCTTTGTGTGAGAGGTGAATAGTGCGGAACCTGTTTCAGTCTAAAGACTGAAACAGGATCCGCACTATTCACCGTTCCTTTCAGAATCATTTGATTCATCAGCTAGGAATGGCGATTCCTTCTCCAGACCCATCGAAGGCTAGGCCAAAGTATCTCGACCTTTCCAAGACGTGTGTGCCACAACTTTGGAAATAACTGCTAGGCGGAGAACTACTTGGTATTTTTCCGTAGCATTTTTCACCGTAATTGTCATAAGGTTGGTCTCTGCATCCTTAAGCATAGGAGAGTTTTCACAGACGAAAGCATGCTGAGGCCCAGTAAACTTGGCATTTCCAATAGTTGGTACCAGAGACTATAAAGAAAGTGTTCTTTTAAGTATTATTGCACTGTGGTTTCACCATTGTTTTCAGAACCTGAGCAGGTTTCACGCATTAGCATAAGAATCTTTCCTGGTATTTCAGATTTCTGAGTGTGGTGTAAGTGCGAGGCTTCTGTCAGCCCTGTGTTTGATTTGTTTACCTCCAGAGTTGGTAAGTGCATATTTACCTGAGATGGCAACAGTGTGGATCGTGCTTCGGATTTCACCCTGACACTTTTGAAATCACCAGTATGTTGGTAATTATTTGCCGTTTCCATAGCGTTTTCCAGCATAATAGTCATTAGGTCGGTCTCTCCATCCTGAAGCCTATGATGCATTTCGCAGAGAAAACTCTGCTGAGGCTCAGGTACCTTGGTCTTCCTGAAACCTGGCACCAGAGCCTTGGAAGATAGGATACTTTTCAGTATTATTTCACCATCGTTTCACCACTGTTTCAAGAATGGGAGCCCTTTTCATCCATTAGCGTAAGATTCCTTCTTTGGAGGTTAGATATTTATCTGGGGTGGCAAGTGCAGGGCCTCTGTCAGTCCTGAGTCTGTTGGACTGGTGCCAGGCATGAGAAGTGCGCCTTTGTGTGAGAGGTGAATAGTGCGGATCCTGTTTCAGTCTAAAGACTGAAACAGGATCCGCACTTTTCACCGTTCCTTTCAGAATCATTTGATTCATCAGCTAGGAATGGCGATTCCTTCTCCAGACCCATCGAAGGCTAGGCCAAAGTATCTAGACCTTTCCAAGACGTGTGTGGCACAACTTTGGAAAGAGACGCTAGGCGGAGAACTAGTTGGTATTTTTCCATAGCACTTTTCACCGTAATTGTCATAAGGTTGGTCTCTGCATCCTTAAGCATAGGAGAGTATTCACAGACGAAAGCATGCTGAGGCCCAGTAAACTTGGCATTTCCAATAGTTGGTACTAGAGACTCTAAAGAAAGTGTTCTTTTAACTATTATTATTGCACTGGAGTTTCACCATTCTTTTCAGAATCTGAGCAGGTTTCACGCATTAGCATAAGAATCCTTCCAGGTAGTTGAGATTTCTGAGTGGGGTGTAAGTGCTGGGCTTCTGTCAGCCCTGTGTTTTTTTTGTTTACCTCCAGAGTTGGTAAGTGCATATTTGCGTGAGATGGGAACAGTGTGGATGCTGCTTCAGATTTCATCCTGACACTTTTGAAATCACCAGTATGTTGGTAATTATTTGCCGTTTCCATAGCGTTTTCCACGGTAATAGTTCTGAGGTCGGTCTCTGCATCCTGAAGCCTATTACGCTTTTCGCAGAGAAAACTCTGCTGAGGCTCAGGTAACTTGGTCTTTCCCACACCTGGCAACGGAGCCTTGGAAGATAGGATTGTTTTCACTATTATTTCACCATCCTTTCACCACTGTTTCAAGAAGGGGAGCCCTTCTCAACCATTAAGGTAAGAATCCTTCCTTGGAGATGAGATATTTTTCTGGGGTGGCAAGTGCCGGGCTTCTGTCAGTCCTGGGTGTGTTGGACTAGCGCCAGGCATGAGAAGCGTGCCTTTGTGTGAGAGGTGAATAGTGCGGATCCTGTTTCAGTCTAAAGACTGAATCAGGATCCGCACTTTTCCCCCTTCCTTTCAGAATCATTTGATTCATCAGCTAGGAATGGCGATTCCTTCTCTAGACCCATCGAAGGCTAGGCCAATGTATCTCGACCTTTCCAAGACATCTGTGGCACAACTTCGGAAAGAACCACTAGGCGGAGAAATATTTGGTATTTTTCCGTAGCACCTTTCACCGTAATTGTCATAATGTTGGTCTGTGCATCCTTAAGCATAGGAGAGTTTTCACAGACGAAAGCATGCTGAGGCCCAGTAAACTTGGCATTTCCAATACTTGGTACCAGAGACTATAAAGAAAGTGTTCTTTTAAGTATTATTGCACTGTGGTTTCACCATTGTTTTCAGAACCGCAGCAGGTTTCACGCATTAGCATAAGAATCCTTCCAGGTAGTTGAGATTTCTGAGTGGGGTGTAAGTGCTGGGCTTCTGTCAGCCCTGTGTTTTATTTGTTTACCTCCTGAGTTCGTAAGTGCATATTTGCGTGAGATGGGAACAGTGTGGATCCTGCTTCAGATTTCATCCTGACACTTTTGAAATCACCAGTATGTTGGTAATTATTTGCCGTTTCCATAGCGTTTTCCACGGTAATAGTTCTGAGGTCGGTCTCTGTATCCTGAAGCCTATGATGATTTTCGCAGAGAAAACTCTGCTGAGGCTCAGGTAACTTGGGCTTTCCCACACCTGGCAACGGAGCCTTGGAAGATAGGATTGTTTTCACTATTATTTCACCATCCTTCCACCACTGTTTCAAGAACGGGAGCCCTTTTCAACCATTAGGGTAAGAATCCTTCCTTGGAGATGAGATATTTTTCTGGGGTGGCAAGTGCAGAACCTCTGTGAGTCCTGGGTGTGTTGGACTAGCGCCAGGCATGAGAAGCGTGCCTTTGTGTGAGAGGTGAATAGTGCGGATCCTGTTTCAGTCTAAAGACTGAAACAGGATCCGCACTTTTCACCGTTCCTTTCAGAATCATTTGATTCATCAGCTAGGAATGGCGATTCCTTCTCCAGACCCATCGAAGGCTAGGCCAAAGTATCTCGACCTGTCCAAGACGTGTGTGCCACAACTTTGGAAATAACCGCTAGGCGGAGAACTACTTGGTATTTTTCCGTAGCATTTTTCACCGTAATTGTCATAAGGTTGGTCTCTGCATCCTTAAGCATAGGAGAGTTTTCACAGACGAAAGCATGCTGAGGCCCAGTAAACTTGGCATTTCCAATAGTTGGTACCAGAGACTATAAAGAAAGTGTTCTTTTAAGTATTATTGCACTGTGGTTTCACCATTGTTTTCAGAACCTGAGCAGGTTTCACGCATTAGCATAAGAAGCCTTCCTGATATTTCAGATTTCTGGGTGTGGTGTAAGTGCGAGGCTTCTGTCAGCCCTGTGTTTGATTTGTTTACCTCCAGAGTTGGTAAGTGCATATTTACCTGAGATGGCAACAGTGTGGATCGTGCTTCGGATTTCACCCTGACAATTTTGAAATCACCAGTATGTTGGTAATTATTTGCCGTTTCCATAGCGTTTTCCAGCATAATAGTCATTAGGTCGGTCTCTCCATCCTGAAGCCTATGATGCATTTCGCAGAGAAAACTCTGCTGAGGCTCAGGTACCTTGGTCTTCCTGAAACCTGGCACCAGAGCCTTGGAAGATAGGATACTTTTCAGTATTATTTCACCATCGTTTCACCACTGTTTCAAGAATGGGAGCCCTTTTCATCCATTAGCGTAAGATTCCTTCTTTGGAGGTTAGATATTTATCTGGGGTGGCAAGTGCAGGGCCTCTGTCAGTCCTGAGTCTGTTGGACTGGTGCCAGGCATGAGAAGTGCGCCTTTGTGTGAGAGGTGAATAGTGCGGATCCTGTTTCAGTCTAAAGACTGAAACAGGATCCGCACTTTTCACCGTTCCTTTCAGAATCATTTGATTCATCAGCTAGGAATGGCGATTCCTTCTCCAGACCCATCGAAGGCTAGGCCAAAGTACCTAGACCTTTCCAAGACGTGTGTGGCACAACTTTGGAAAGAGACGCTAGGCGGAGAACTAGTTGGTATTTTTCCATAGCACTTTTCACCGTAATTGTCATAAGGTTGGTCTCTGCATCCTTAAGCATAGGAGAGTATTCACAGACGAAAGCATGCTGAGGCCCAGTAAACTTGGCATTTCCAATAGTTGGTACTAGAGACTATAAAGAAAGTGTTCTTTTAAGTATTATTGCACTGGAGTTTCACCATTCTTTTCAGAATCTGAGCAGGTTTCACGCATTAGCATAAGAATCCTTCCAGGTAGTTGAGATTTCTGAGTGGGGTGTAAGTGCTGGGCTTCTGTCAGCCCTGTGTTTTTTTTGTTTACCTCCAGAGTTGGTAAGTGCATATTTGCGTGAGATGGGAACAGTGTGGATGCTGCTTCAGATTTCATCCTGACACTTTTGAAATCACCAGTATGTTGGTAATTATTTGCCGTTTCCATAGCGTTTTCCACGGTAATAGTTCTGAGGTCGGTCTCTGCATCCTGAAGCCTATTACGCTTTTCGCAGAGAAAACTCTGCTGAGGCTCAGGTAACTTGGTCTTTCCCACACCTGGCAACGGCGCCTTGGAAGATAGGATTGTTTTCACTATTATTTCACCATCCTTTCACCACTGTTTCAAGAAGGGGAGCCCTTCTCAACCATTAAGGTAAGAATCCTTCCTTGGAGATGAGATATTTTTCTGGGGTGGCAAGTGCCGGGCTTCTGTCAGTCCTGGGTGTGTTGGACTAGCGCCAGGCATGAGAAGCGTGCCTTTGTGTGAGAGGTGAATAGTGCGGATCCTGTTTCAGTCTAAAGACTGAAACAGGATCCGCACTTTTCCCCCTTCCTTTCAGAATCATTTGATTCATCAGCTAGGAATGGCGATTCCTTCTCTAGTCCCATCGAAGGCTAGGCCAATGTATCTCGACCTTTCCAAGACATCTGTGGCACAACTTTGGAAAGAACCACTAGGCGGAGAACTATTTGGTATTTTTCCGTAGCACCTTTCACCGTAATTGTCATAATGTTGGTCTGTGCATCCTTAAGCATAGGAGAGTTTTCACAGACGAAAGCATGCTGAGGCCCAGTAAACTTGGCATTTCCAATACTTGGTACCAGAGACTATAAAGAAAGTGTTCTTTTAAGTATTATTGCACTGTGGTTTCACCATTGTTTTCAGAACCGCAGCAGGTTTCACGCATTAGCATAAGAATCCTTCCAGGTAGTTGAGATTTCTGAGTGGGGTGTAAGTGCTGGGCTTCTGTCAGCCCTGTGTTTTATTTGTTTACCTCCTGAGTTCGTAAGTGCATATTTGCGTGAGATGGGAACAGTGTGGATCGTGCTTCAGATTTCATCCTGACACTTTTGAAATCACCAGTATGTTGGTAATTATTTGCCGTTTCCATAGCGTTTTCCACGGTAATAGTTCTGAGGTCGGTCTCTGTATCCTGAAGCCTATGATGCTTTTCGCAGAGAAAACTCTGCTGAGGCTCAGGTAACTTGGGCTTTCCCATACCTGGCAACGGAGCCTTGGAAGATAGGATTGTTTTCACTATTATTTCACCATCCTTCCACCACTGTTTCAAGAACGGGAGCCCTT
The DNA here is from genome assembly GCF_020740605.2 of Lemur catta. Taxonomy (NCBI): domain Eukaryota; kingdom Metazoa; phylum Chordata; class Mammalia; order Primates; family Lemuridae; genus Lemur; species Lemur catta. The sequence goes on along the minus strand of NC_059139.1, from coordinate 55,461,839 downwards.
TTCAACCATTAGGGTAAGAATCCTTCCTTGGAGATGAGATATTTTTCTGGGGTGGCAAGTGCAGAACCTCTGTGAGTCCTGGGTGTGTTGGACTAGCGCCAGGCATGAGAAGCGTGCCTTTGTGTGAGAGGTGAATAGTGCGGATCCTGTTTCAGTCTAAAGACTGAAACAGGATCCGCACTTTTCACCGTTCCTTTCAGAATCATTTGATTCATCAGCTAGGAATGGCGATTCCTTCTCCAGACCCATCGAAGGCTAGGCCAAAGTATCTCGACCTGTCCAAGACGTGTGTGCCACAACTTTGGAAATAACCGCTAGGCGGAGAACTACTTGGTATTTTTCCGTAGCATTTTTCACCGTAATTGTCATAAGGTTGGTCTCTGCATCCTTAAGCATAGGAGAGTTTTCACAGACGAAAGCATGCTGAGGCCCAGTAAACTTGGCATTTCCAATAGTTGGTACCAGAGACTATAAAGAAAGTGTTCTTTTAAGTATTATTGCACTGGGGTTTCACCATTGTTTTCAGAACCTGAGCAGGTTTCACGCATTAGCATAAGAAGCCTTCCTGATATTTCAGATTTCTGGGTGTGGTGTAAGTGCGAGGCTTCTGTCAGCCCTGTGTTTGATTTGTTTACCTCCAGAGTTGGTAAGTGCATATTTACCTGAGATGGCAACAGTGTGGATCGTGCTTCGGATTTCACCCTGACAATTTTGAAATCACCAGTATGTTGGTAATTATTTGCCGTTTCCATAGCGTTTTCCAGCATAATAGTCATTAGGTCGGTCTCTCCATCCTGAAGCCTATGATGCATTTCGCAGAGAAAACTCTGCTGAGGCTCAGGTACCTTGGTCTTCCTGAAACCTGGCACCAGAGCCTTGGAAGATAGGATACTTTTCAGTATTATTTCACCATCGTTTCACCACTGTTTCAAGAATGGGAGCCCTTTTCATCCATTAGCGTAAGATTCCTTCTTTGGAGGTTAGATATTTATCTGGGGTGGCAAGTGCAGGGCCTCTGTCAGTCCTGAGTCTGTTGGACTGGTGCCAGGCATGAGAAGTGCGCCTTTGTGTGAGAGGTGAATAGTGCGGATCCTGTTTCAGTCTAAAGACTGAAACAGGATCCGCACTTTTCACCGTTCCTTTCAGAATCATTTGATTAATCAGCTAGGAATGGCGATTCCTTCTCCAGACCCATCGAAGGCTAGGCCAAAGTACCTAGACCTTTCCAAGACGTGTGTGGCACAACTTTGGAAAGAGACGCTAGGCGGAGAACTAGTTGGTATTTTTCCATAGCACTTTTCACCGTAATTGTCATAAGGTTGGTCTCTGCATCCTTAAGCATAGGAGAGTATTCACAGACGAAAGCATGCTGAGGCCCAGTAAACTTGGCATTTCCAATAGTTGGTACTAGAGACTATAAAGAAAGTGTTCTTTTAAGTATTATTGCACTGGAGTTTCACCATTCTTTTCAGAATCTGAGCAGGTTTCACGCATTAGCATAAGAATCCTTCCAGGTAGTTGAGATTTCTGAGTGGGGTGTAAGTGCTGGGCTTCTGTCAGCCCTGTGTTTTTTTTGTTTACCTCCAGAGTTGGTAAGTGCATATTTGCGTGAGATGGGAACAGTGTGGATCCTGCTTCAGATTTCATCCTGACACTTTTGAAATCACCAGTATGTTGGTAATTATTTGCCGTTTCCATAGCGTTTTCCACGGTAATAGTTCTGAGGTCGGTCTCTGCATCCTGAAGCCTATTACGCTTTTCGCAGAGAAAACTCTGCTGAGGCTCAGGTAACTTGGTCTTTCCCACACCTGGCAACGGCGCCTTGGAAGATAGGATTGTTTTCACTATTATTTCACCATCCTTTCACCACTGTTTCAAGAAGGGGAGCCCTTCTCAACCATTAAGGTAAGAATCCTTCCTTGGAGATGAGATATTTTTCTGGGGTGGCAAGTGCCGGGCTTCTGTCAGTCCTGGGTGTGTTGGACTAGCGCCAGGCATGAGAAGCGTGCCTTTGTGTGAGAGGTGAATAGTGCGGATCCTTTTTCAGTCTAAAGACTGAAACAGGATCCGCACTTTTCCCCCTTCCTTTCAGAATCATTTGATTCATCAGCTAGGAATGGCGATTCCTTCTGTAGTCCCATCGAAGGCTAGGCCAATGTATCTCGACCTTTCCAAGACATCTGTGGCACAACTTTGGAAAGAACCACTAGGCGGAGAACTATTTGGTATTTTTCCGTAGCACCTTTCACCGTAATTGTCATAATGTTGGTCTGTGCATCCTTAAGCATAGGAGAGTTTTCACAGACGAAAGCATGCTGAGGCCCAGTAAACTTGGCATTTCCAATACTTGGTACCAGAGACTATAAAGAAAGTGTTCTTTTAAGTATTATTGCACTGTGGTTTCACCATTGTTTTCAGAACCGCAGCAGGTTTCACGCATTAGCATAAGAATCCTTCCAGGTAGTTGAGATTTCTGAGTGGGGTGTAAGTGCTGGGCTTCTGTCAGCCCTGTGTTTTATTTGTTTACCTCCTGAGTTCGTAAGTGCATATTTGCGTGAGATGGGAACAGTGTGGATCGTGCTTCAGATTTCATCCTGACACTTTTGAAATCACCAGTATGTTGGTAATTATTTGCCGTTTCCATAGCGTTTTCCACGGTAATAGTTCTGAGGTCGGTCTCTGTATCCTGAAGCCTATGATGCTTTTCGCAGAGAAAACTCTGCTGAGGCTCAGGTAACTTGGGCTTTCCCATACCTGGCAACGGAGCCTTGGAAGATAGGATTGTTTTCACTATTATTTCACCATCCTTCCACCACTGTTTCAAGAACGGGAGCCCTTTTCAACCATTAGGGTAAGAATCCTTCCTTGGAGATGAGATATTTTTCTGGGGTGGCAAGTGCAGAACCTCTGTGAGTCCTGGGTGTGTTGGACTAGCGCCAGGCATGAGAAGCGTGCCTTTGTGTGAGAGGTGAATAGTGCGGATCCTGTTTCAGTCTAAAGACTGAAACAGGATCCGCACTTTTCACCGTTCCTTTCAGAATCATTTGATTCATCAGCTAGGAATGGCGATTCCTTCTCCAGACCCATCGAAGGCTAGGCCAAAGTATCTCGACCTGTCCAAGACGTGTGTGCCACAACTTTGGAAATAACCGCTAGGCGGAGAACTACTTGGTATTTTTCCGTAGCATTTTTCACCGTAATTGTCATAAGGTTGGTCTCTGCATCCTTAAGCATAGGAGAGTTTTCACAGACGAAAGCATGCTGAGGCCCAGTAAACTTGGCATTTCCAATAGTTGGTACCAGAGACTATAAAGAAAGTGTTCTTTTAAGTATTATTGCACTGTGGTTTCACCATTGTTTTCAGAACCTGAGCAGGTTTCACGCATTAGCATAAGAAGCCTTCCTGATATTTCAGATTTCTGGGTGTGGTGTAAGTGCGAGGCTTCTGTCAGCCTTGTGTTTGATTTGTTTACCTCCAGAGTTGGTAAGTGCATATTTACCTGAGATGGCAACAGTGTGGATCGTGCTTCGGATTTCACCCTGACAATTTTGAAATCACCAGTATGTTGGTAATTATTTGCCGTTTCCATAGCGTTTTCCAGCATAATAGTCATTAGGTCGGTCTCTCCATCCTGAAGCCTATGATGCATTTCGCAGAGAAAACTCTGCTGAGGCTCAGGTACCTTGGTCTTCCTGAAACCTGGCACCAGAGCCTTGGAAGATAGGATACTTTTCAGTATTATTTCACCATCGTTTCACCACTGTTTCAAGAATGGGAGCCCTTTTCATCCATTAGCGTAAGATTCCTTCTTTGGAGGTTAGATATTTATCTGGGGTGGCAAGTGCAGGGCCTCTGTCAGTCCTGAGTCTGTTGGACTGGTGCCAGGCATGAGAAGTGCGCCTTTGTGTGAGAGGTGAATAGTGCGGATCCTGTTTCAGTCTAAAGACTGAAACAGGATCCGCACTTTTCACCGTTCCTTTCAGAATCATTTGATTCATCAGCTAGGAATGGCGATTCCTTCTCCAGACCCATCGAAGGCTAGGCCAAAGTACCTAGACCTTTCCAAGACGTGTGTGGCACAACTTTGGAAAGAGACGCTAGGCGGAGAACTAGTTGGTATTTTTCCATAGCACTTTTCACCGTAATTGTCATAAGGTTGGTCTCTGCATCCTTAAGCATAGGAGAGTATTCACAGACGAAAGCATGCTGAGGCCCAGTAAACTTGGCATTTCCAATAGTTGGTACTAGAGACTATAAAGAAAGTGTTCTTTTAAGTATTATTGCACTGGAGTTTCACCATTCTTTTCAGAATCTGAGCAGGTTTCACGCATTAGCATAAGAATCCTTCCAGGTAGTTGAGATTTCTGAGTGGGGTGTAAGTGCTGGGCTTCTGTCAGCCCTGTGTTTTTTTTGTTTACCTCCAGAGTTGGTAAGTGCATATTTGCGTGAGATGGGAACAGTGTGGATCCTGCTTCAGATTTCATCCTGACACTTTTGAAATCACCAGTATGTTGGTAATTATTTGCCGTTTCCATAGCGTTTTCCACGGTAATAGTTCTGAGGTCGGTCTCTGCATCCTGAAGCCTATTACGCTTTTCGCAGAGAAAACTCTGCTGAGGCTCAGGTAACTTGGTCTTTCCCACACCTGGCAACGGCGCCTTGGAAGATAGGATTGTTTTCACTATTATTTCACCATCCTTTCACCACTGTTTCAAGAAGGGGAGCCCTTCTCAACCATTAAGGTAAGAATCCTTCCTTGGAGATGAGATATTTTTCTGGGGTGGCAAGTGCCGGGCTTCTGTCAGTCCTGGGTGTGTTGGACTAGCGCCAGGCATGAGAAGCGTGCCTTTGTGTGAGAGGTGAATAGTGCGGATCCTGTTTCAGTCTAAAGACTGAAACAGGATCCGCACTTTTCCCCCTTCCTTTCAGAATCATTTGATTCATCAGCTAGGAATGGCGATTCCTTCTCTAGTCCCATCGAAGGCTAGGCCAATGTATCTCGACCTTTCCAAGACATCTGTGGCACAACTTTGGAAAGAACCACTAGGCGGAGAACTATTTGGTATTTTTCCGTAGCACCTTTCACCGTAATTGTCATAATGTTGGTCTGTGCATCCTTAAGCATAGGAGAGTTTTCACAGACGAAAGCATGCTGAGGCCCAGTAAACTTGGCATTTCCAATACTTGGTACCAGAGACTATAAAGAAAGTGTTCTTTTAAGTATTATTGCACTGTGGTTTCACCATTGTTTTCAGAACCGCAGCAGGTTTCACGCATTAGCATAAGAATCCTTCCAGGTAGTTGAGATTTCTGAGTGGGGTGTAAGTGCTGGGCTTCTGTCAGCCCTGTGTTTTATTTGTTTACCTCCTGAGTTCGTAAGTGCATATTTGCGTGAGATGGGAACAGTGTGGATCGTGCTTCAGATTTCATCCTGACACTTTTGAAATCACCAGTATGTTGGTAATTATTTGCCGTTTCCATAGCGTTTTCCACGGTAATAGTTCTGAGGTCGGTCTCTGTATCCTGAAGCCTATGATGCTTTTCGCAGAGAAAACTATGCTGAGGCTCAGGTAACTTGGGCTTTCCCATACCTGGCAACGGAGCCTTGGAAGATAGGATTGTTTTCACTATTATTTCACCATCCTTCCACCACTGTTTCAAGAACGGGAGCCCTTTTCAACCATTAGGGTAAGAATCCTTCCTTGGAGATGAGATATTTTTCTGGGGTGGCAAGTGCAGAACCTCTGTGAGTCCTGGGTGTGTTGGACTAGCGCCAGGCATGAGAAGCGTGCCTTTGTGTGAGAGGTGAATAGTGCGGATCCTGTTTCAGTCTAAAGACTGAAACAGGATCCGCACTTTTCACCGTTCCTTTCAGAATCATTTGATTCATCAGCTAGGAATGGCGATTCCTTCTCCAGACCCATCGAAGGCTAGGCCAAAGTATCTCGACCTGTCCAAGACGTGTGTGCCACAACTTTGGAAATAACCGCTAGGCGGAGAACTACTTGGTATTTTTCCGTAGCATTTTTCACCGTAATTGTCATAAGGTTGGTCTCTGCATCCTTAAGCATAGGAGAGTTTTCACAGACGAAAGCATGCTGAGGCCCAGTTAACTTGGCATTTCCAATAGTTGGTACCAGAGACTATAAAGAAAGTGTTCTTTTAAGTATTATTGCACTGGGGTTTCACCATTGTTTTCAGAACCTGAGCAGGTTTCACGCATTAGCATAAGAAGCCTTCCTGATATTTCAGATTTCTGGGTGTGGTGTAAGTGCGAGGCTTCTGTCAGCCCTGTGTTTGATTTGTTTACCTCCAGAGTTGGTAAGTGCATATTTACCTGAGATGGCAACAGTGTGGATCGTGCTTCGGATTTCACCCTGACAATTTTGAAATCACCAGTATGTTGGTAATTATTTGCCGTTTCCATAGCGTTTTCCAGCATAATAGTCATTAGGTCGGTCTCTCCATCCTGAAGCCTATGATGCATTTCGCAGAGAAAACTCTGCTGAGGCTCAGGTACCTTGGTCTTCCTGAAACCTGGCACCAGAGCCTTGGAAGATAGGATACTTTTCAGTATTATTTCACCATCGTTTCACCACTGTTTCAAGAATGGGAGCCCTTTTCATCCATTAGCGTAAGATTCCTTCTTTGGAGGTTAGATATTTATCTGGGGTGGCAAGTGCAGGGCCTCTGTCAGTCCTGAGTCTGTTGGACTGGTGCCAGGCATGAGAAGTGCGCCTTTGTGTGAGAGGTGAATAGTGCGGATCCTGTTTCAGTCTAAAGACTGAAACAGGATCCGCACTTTTCACCGTTCCTTTCAGAATCATTTGATTCATCAGCTAGGAATGGCGATTCCTTCTCCAGACCCATCGAAGGCTAGGCCAAAGTATCTAGACCTTTCCAAGACGTGTGTGGCACAACTTTGGAAAGAGACGCTAGGCGGAGAACTAGTTGGTATTTTTCCATAGCACTTTTCACCGTAATTGTCATAAGGTTGGTCTCTGCATCCTTAAGCATAGGAGAGTATTCACAGACGAAAGCATGCTGAGGCCCAGTAAACTTGGCATTTCCAATAGTTGGTACTAGAGACTATAAAGAAAGTGTTCTTTTAAGTATTATTGCACTGGAGTTTCACCATTCTTTTCAGAATCTGAGCAGGTTTCACGCATTAGCATAAGAATCCTTCCAGGTAGTTGAGATTTCTGAGTGGGGTGTAAGTGCTGGGCTTCTGTCAGCCCTGTGTTTTTTTTGTTTACCTCCAGAGTTGGTAAGTGCATATTTGCGTGAGATGGGAACAGTGTGGATCCTGCTTCAGATTTCATCCTGACACTTTTGAAATCACCAGTATGTTGGTAATTATTTGCCGTTTCCATAGCGTTTTCCACGGTAATAGTTCTGAGGTCGGTCTCTGCATCCTGAAGCCTATTACGCTTTTCGCAGAGAAAACTCTGCTGAGGCTCAGGTAACTTGGTCTTTCCCACACCTGGCAACGGCGCCTTGGAAGATAGGATTGTTTTCACTATTATTTCACCATCCTTTCACCACTGTTTCAAGAAGGGGAGCCCTTCTCAACCATTAAGGTAAGAATCCTTCCTTGGAGATGAGATATTTTTCTGGGGTGGCAAGTGCCGGGCTTCTGTCAGTCCTGGGTGTGTTGGACTAGCGCCAGGCATGAGAAGCGTGCCTTTGTGTGAGAGGTGAATAGTGCGGATCCTGTTTCAGTCTAAAGACTGAAACAGGATCTGCACTTTTCCCCCTTCCTTTCAGAATCATTTGATTCATCAGCTAGGAATGGCGATTCCTTCTCTAGTCCCATCGAAGGCTAGGCCAATGTATCTCGACCTTTCCAAGACATCTGTGGCACAACTTTGGAAAGAACCACTAGGCGGAGAACTATTTGGTATTTTTCCGTAGCACCTTTCACCGTAATTGTCATAATGTTGGTCTGTGCATCCTTAAGCATAGGAGAGTTTTCACAGACGAAAGCATGCTGAGGCCCAGTAAACTTGGCATTTCCAATACTTGGTACCAGAGACTATAAAGAAAGTGTTCTTTTAAGTATTATTGCACTGTGGTTTCACCATTGTTTTCAGAACCGCAGCAGGTTTCACGCATTAGCATAAGAATCCTTCCAGGTAGTTGAGATTTCTGAGTGGGGTGTAAGTGCTGGGCTTCTGTCAGCCCTGTGTTTTATTTGTTTACCTCCTGAGTTCGTAAGTGCATATTTGCGTGAGATGGGAACAGTGTGGATCGTGCTTCAGATTTCATCCTGACACTTTTGAAATCACCAGTATGTTGGTAATTATTTGCCGTTTCCATAGCGTTTTCCATGGTAATAGTTCTGAGGTCGGTCTCTGTATCCTGAAGCCTATGATGCTTTTCGCAGAGAAAACTCTGCTGAGGCTCAGGTAACTTGGGCTTTCCCATACCTGGCAACGGAGCCTTGGAAGATAGGATTGTTTTCACTATTATTTCACCATCCTTCCACCACTGTTTCAAGAACGGGAGCCCTTTTCAACCATTAGGGTAAGAATCCTTCCTTGGAGATGAGATATTTTTCTGGGGTGGCAAGTGCAGAACCTCTGTGAGTCCTGGGTGTGTTGGACTAGCGCCAGGCATGAGAAGCGTGCCTTTGTGTGAGAGGTGAATAGTGCGGATCCTGTTTCAGTCTAAAGACTGAAACAGGATCCGCACTTTTCACCGTTCCTTTCAGAATCATTTGATTCATCAGCTAGGAATGGCGATTCCTTCTCCAGACCCATCGAAGGCTAGGCCAAAGTATCTCGACCTGTCCAAGACGTGTGTGCCACAACTTTGGAAATAACCGCTAGGCGGAGAACTACTTGGTATTTTTCCGTAGCATTTTTCACCGTAATTGTCATAAGGTTGGTCTCTGCATCCTTAAGCATAGGAGAGTTTTCACAGACGAAAGCATGCTGAGGCCCAGTAAACTTGGCATTTCCAATAGTTGGTACCAGAGACTATAAAGAAAGTGTTCTTTTAAGTATTATTGCACTGGGGTTTCACCATTGTTTTCAGAACCTGAGCAGGTTTCACGCATTAGCATAAGAAGCCTTCCTGATATTTCAGATTTCTGGGTGTGGTGTAAGTGCGAGGCTTCTGTCAGCCCTGTGTTTGATTTGTTTACCTCCAGAGTTGGTAAGTGCATATTTACCTGAGATGGCAACAGTGTGGATCGTGCTTCGGATTTCACCCTGACAATTTTGAAATCACCAGTATGTTGGTAATTATTTGCCGTTTCCATAGCGTTTTCCAGCATAATAGTCATTAGGTCGGTCTCTCCATCCTGAAGCCTATGATGCATTTCGCAGAGAAAACTCTGCTGAGGCTCAGGTACCTTGGTCTTCCTGAAACCTGGCACCAGAGCCTTGGAAGATAGGATACTTTTCAGTATTATTTCACCATCGTTTCCCCACTGTTTCAAGAATGGGAGCCCTTTTCATCCATTAGCGTAAGATTCCTTCTTTGGAGGTTAGATATTTATCTGGGGTGGCAAGTGCAGGGCCTCTGTCAGTCCTGAGTCTGTTGGACTGGTGCCAGGCATGAGAAGTGCGCCTTTGTGTGAGAGGTGAATAGTGCGGATCCTGTTTCAGTCTAAAGACTGAAACAGGATCCGCACTTTTCACCGTTCCTTTCAGAATCATTTGATTCATCAGCTAGGAATGGCGATTCCTTCTCCAGACCCATCGAAGGCTAGGCCAAAGTATCTAGACCTTTCCAAGACGTGTGTGGCACAACTTTGGAAAGAGACGCTAGGCGGAGAACTATTTGGTATTTTTCCATAGCACTTTTCACCATAATTGTCATAAGGTTGGTCTCTGCATCCTTAAGCATAGGAGAGTATTCACAGACGAAAGCATGCTGAGGCCCAGTAAACTTGGCATTTCCAATAGTTGGTACTAGAGACTATAAAGAAAGTGTTCTTTTAAGTATTATTGCACTGGGGTTTCACCATTCTTTTCAGAATCTGAGCAGGTTTCACGCATTAGCATAAGAATCCTTCCAGGTAGTTGAGATTTCTGAGTGGGGTGTAAGTGCTGGGCTTCTGTCAGCCCTGTGTTTTTTTTGTTTACCTCCAGAGTTGGTAAGTGCATATTTGCGTGAGATGGGAACAGTGTGGATCCTGCTTCAGATTTCATCCTGACACTTTTGAAATCACCAGTATGTTGGTAATTATTTGCCGTTTCCATAGCGTTTTCCACGGTAATAGTTCTGAGGTCGGTCTCTGCATCCTGAAGCCTATTACGCTTTTCGCAGAGAAAACTCTGCTGAGGCTCAGGTAACTTGGTCTTTCCCACACCTGGCAACGGAGCCTTGGAAGATAGGATTGTTTTCACTATTATTTCACCATCCTTTCACCACTGTTTCAAGAAGGGGAGCCCTTCTCAACCATTAAGGTAAGAATCCTTCCTTGGAGATGAGATATTTTTCTGGGGTGGCAAGTGCCGGGCTTCTGTCAGTCCTGGGTGTGTTGGACTAGCGCCAGGCATGAGAAGCGTGCCTTTGTGTGAGAGGTGAATAGTGTGGATCCTGTTTCAGTCTAAAGACTGAAACAGGATCCGCACTTATCCCCTTTCCTTTCAGAATCATTTGATTCATCAGCTAGGAATGGCGATTCCTTCTCTAGACCCATCGAAGGCTAGGCCAATGTATCTCGACCTTTCCAAGACATCTGTGGCACAACTTCGGAAAGAACCACTAGGCGGAGAACTATTTGGTATTTTTCCGTAGCACCTTTCACCGTAATTGTCATAATGTTGGTCTGTGCATCCTTAAGCATAGGAGAGTTTTCACAGACGAAAGCATGCTGAGGCCCAGTAAACTTGGCATTTCCAATACTTGGTACCAGAGACTATAAAGAAAGTGTTCTTTTAAGTATTATTGCACTGTGGTTTCACCATTGTTTTCAGAACCGCAGCAGGTTTCACGCATTAGCATAAGAATCCTTCCAGGTAGTTGAGATTTCTGAGTGGGGTGTAAGTGCTGGGCTTCTGTCAGCCCTGTGTTTTATTTGTTTACCTCCTGAGTTCGTAAGTGCATATTTGCGTGAGATGGGAACAGTGTGGATCCTGCTTCAGATTTCATCCTGACACTTTTGAAATCACCAGTATGTTGGTAATTATTTGCCGTTTCCATAGCGTTTTCCACGGTAATAGTTCTGAGGTCGGTCTCTGTATCCTGAAGCCTATGATGCTTTTCGCAGAGAAAACTATGCTGAGGCTCAGGTAACTTGGGCTTTCCCATACCTGGCAACGGAGCCTTGGAAGATAGGATTGTTTTCACTATTATTTCACCATCCTTCCACCACTGTTTCAAGAACGGGAGCCCTTTTCAACCATTAGGGTAAGAATCCTTCCTTGGAGATGAGATATTTTTCTGGGGTGGCAAGTGCAGAACCTCTGTGAGTCCTGGGTGTGTTGGACTAGCGCCAGGCATGAGAAGCGTGCCTTTGTGTGAGAGGTGAATAGTGCGGATCCTGTTTCAGTCTAAAGACTGAAACAGGATCCGCACTTTTCACCGTTCCTTTCAGAATCATTTGATTCATCAGCTAGGAATGGCGATTCCTTCTCCAGACCCATCGAAGGCTAGGCCAAAGTATCTCGACCTGTCCAAGACGTGTGTGCCACAACTTTGGAAATAACCGCTAGGCGGAGAACTACTTGGTATTTTTCCGTAGCATTTTTCACCGTAATTGTCATAAGGTTGGTCTCTGCATCCTTAAGCATAGGAGAGTTTTCACAGACGAAAGCATGCTGAGGCCCAGTTAACTTGGCATTTCCAATAGTTGGTACCAGAGACTATAAAGAAAGTGTTCTTTTAAGTATTATTGCACTGGGGTTTCACCATTGTTTTCAGAACCTGAGCAGGTTTCACGCATTAGCATAAGAAGCCTTCCTGATATTTCAGATTTCTGGGTGTGGTGTAAGTGCGAGGCTTCTGTCAGCCCTGTGTTTGATTTGTTTACCTCCAGAGTTGGTAAGTGCATATTTACCTGAGATGGCAACAGTGTGGATCGTGCTTCGGATTTCACCCTGACAATTTTGAAATCACCAGTATGTTGGTAATTATTTGCCGTTTCCATAGCGTTTTCCAGCATAATAGTCATTAGGTCGGTCTCTCCATCCTGAAGCCTATGATGCATTTCGCAGAGAAAACTCTGCTGAGGCTCAGGTACCTTGGTCTTCCTGAAACCTGGCACCAGAGCCTTGGAAGATAGGATACTTTTCAGTATTATTTCACCATCGTTTCACCACTGTTTCAAGAATGGGAGCCCTTTTCATCCATTAGCGTAAGATTCCTTCTTTGGAGGTTAGATATTTATCTGGGGTGGCAAGTGCAGGGCCTCTGTCAGTCCTGAGTCTGTTGGACTGGTGCCAGGCATGAGAAGTGCGCCTTTGTGTGAGAGGTGAATAGTGCGGATCCTGTTTCAGTCTAAAGACTGAAACAGGATCCGCACTTTTCACCGTTCCTTTCAGAATCATTTGATTCATCAGCTAGGAATGGCGATTCCTTCTCCAGACCCATCGAAGGCTAGGCCAAAGTATCTAGACCTTTCCAAGACGTGTGTGGCACAACTTTGGAAAGAGACGCTAGGCGGAGAACTAGTTGGTATTTTTCCATAGCACTTTTCACCGTAATTGTCATAAGGTTGGTCTCTGCATCCTTAAGCATAGGAGAGTATTCACAGACGAAAGCATGCTGAGGCCCAGTAAACTTGGCATTTCCAATAGTTGGTACTAGAGACTATAAAGAAAGTGTTCTTTTAAGTATTATTGCACTGGAGTTTCACCATTCTTTTCAGAATCTGAGCAGGTTTCACGCATTAGCATAAGAATCCTTCCAGGTAGTTGAGATTTCTGAGTGGGGTGTAAGTGCTGGGCTTCTGTCAGCCCTGTGTTTTTTTTGTTTACCTCCAGAGTTGGTAAGTGCATATTTGCGTGAGATGGGAACAGTGTGGATCCTGCTTCAGATTTCATCCTGACACTTTTGAAATCACCAGTATGTTGGTAATTATTTGCCGTTTCCATAGCGTTTTCCACGGTAATAGTTCTGAGGTCGGTCTCTGCATCCTGAAGCCTATTACGCTTTTCGCAGAGAAAACTCTGCTGAGGCTCAGGTAACTTGGTCTTTCCCACACCTGGCAACGGCGCCTTGGAAGATAGGATTGTTTTCACTATTATTTCACCATCCTTTCACCACTGTTTCAAGAAGGGGAGCCCTTCTCAACCATTAAGGTAAGAATCCTTCCTTGGAGATGAGATATTTTTCTGGGGTGGCAAGTGCCGGGCTTCTGTCAGTCCTGGGTGTGTTGGACTAGCGCCAGGCATGAGAAGCGTGCCTTTGTGTGAGAGGTGAATAGTGCGGATCCTGTTTCAGTCTAAAGACTGAAACAGGATCTGCACTTTTCCCCCTTCCTTTCAGAATCATTTGATTCATCAGCTAGGAATGGCGATTCCTTCTCTAGTCCCATCGAAGGCTAGGCCAATGTATCTCGACCTTTCCAAGACATCTGTGGCACAACTTTGGAAAGAACCACTAGGCGGAGAACTATTTGGTATTTTTCCGTAGCACCTTTCACCGTAATTGTCATAATGTTGGTCTGTGCATCCTTAAGCATAGGAGAGTTTTCACAGACGAAAGCATGCTGAGGCCCAGTAAACTTGGCATTTCCAATACTTGGTACCAGAGACTATAAAGAAAGTGTTCTTTTAAGTATTATTGCACTGTGGTTTCACCATTGTTTTCAGAACCGCAGCAGGTTTCACGCATTAGCATAAGAATCCTTCCAGGTAGTTGAGATTTCTGAGTGGGGTGTAAGTGCTGGGCTTCTGTCAGCCCTGTGTTTTATTTGTTTACCTCCTGAGTTCGTAAGTGCATATTTGCGTGAGATGGGAACAGTGTGGATCGTGCTTCAGATTTCATCCTGACACTTTTGAAATCACCAGTATGTTGGTAATTATTTGCCGTTTCCATAGCGTTTTCCATGGTAATAGTTCTGAGGTCGGTCTCTGTATCCTGAAGCCTATGATGCTTTTCGCAGAGAAAACTCTGCTGAGGCTCAGGTAACTTGGGCTTTCCCATACCTGGCAACGGAGCCTTGGAAGATAGGATTGTTTTCACTATTATTTCACCATCCTTCCACCACTGTTTCAAGAACGGGAGCCCTTTTCAACCATTAGGGTAAGAATCCTTCCTTGGAGATGAGATATTTTTCTGGGGTGGCAAGTGCAGAACCTCTGTGAGTCCTGGGTGTGTTGGACTAGCGCCAGGCATGAGAAGCGTGCCTTTGTGTGAGAGGTGAATAGTGCGGATCCTGTTTCAGTCTAAAGACTGAAACAGGATCCGCACTTTTCACCGTTCCTTTCAGAATCATTTGATTCATCAGCTAGGAATGGCGATTCCTTCTCCAGACCCATCGAAGGCTAGGCCAAAGTATCTCGACCTGTCCAAGACGTGTGTGCCACAACTTTGGAAATAACCGCTAGGCGGAGAACTACTTGGTATTTTTCCGTAGCATTTTTCACCGTAATTGTCATAAGGTTGGTCTCTGCATCCTTAAGCATAGGAGAGTTTTCACAGACGAAAGCATGCTGAGGCCCAGTAAACTTGGCATTTCCAATAGTTGGTACCAGAGACTATAAAGAAAGTGTTCTTTTAAGTATTATTGCACTGGGGTTTCACCATTGTTTTCAGAACCTGAGCAGGTTTCACGCATTAGCATAAGAAGCCTTCCTGATATTTCAGATTTCTGGGTGTGGTGTAAGTGCGAGGCTTCTGTCAGCCCTGTGTTTGATTTGTTTACCTCCAGAGTTGGTAAGTGCATATTTACCTGAGATGGCAACAGTGTGGATCGTGCTTCGGATTTCACCCTGACAATTTTGAAATCACCAGTATGTTGGTAATTATTTGCCGTTTCCATAGCGTTTTCCAGCATAATAGTCATTAGGTCGGTCTCTCCATCCTGAAGCCTATGATGCATTTCGCAGAGAAAACTCTGCTGAGGCTCAGGTACCTTGGTCTTCCTGAAACCTGGCACCAGAGCCTTGGAAGATAGGATACTTTTCAGTATTATTTCACCATCGTTTCCCCACTGTTTCAAGAATGGGAGCCCTTTTCATCCATTAGCGTAAGATTCCTTCTTTGGAGGTTAGATATTTATCTGGGGTGGCAAGTGCAGGGCCTCTGTCAGTCCTGAGTCTGTTGGACTGGTGCCAGGCATGAGAAGTGCGCCTTTGTGTGAGAGGTGAATAGTGCGGATCCTGTTTCAGTCTAAAGACTGAAACAGGATCCGCACTTTTCACCGTTCCTTTCAGAATCATTTGATTCATCAGCTAGGAATGGCGATTCCTTCTCCAGACCCATCGAAGGCTAGGCCAAAGTATCTAGACCTTTCCAAGACGTGTGTGGCACAACTTTGGAAAGAGACGCTAGGCGGAGAACTATTTGGTATTTTTCCATAGCACTTTTCACCATAATTGTCATAAGGTTGGTCTCTGCATCCTTAAGCATAGGAGAGTATTCACAGACGAAAGCATGCTGAGGCCCAGTAAACTTGGCATTTCCAATAGTTGGTACTAGAGACTATAAAGAAAGTGTTCTTTTAAGTATTATTGCACTGGGGTTTCACCATTCTTTTCAGAATCTGAGCAGGTTTCACGCATTAGCATAAGAATCCTTCCAGGTAGTTGAGATTTCTGAGTGGGGTGTAAGTGCTGGGCTTCTGTCAGCCCTGTGTTTTTTTTGTTTACCTCCAGAGTTGGTAAGTGCATATTTGCGTGAGATGGGAACAGTGTGGATCCTGCTTCAGATTTCATCCTGACACTTTTGAAATCACCAGTATGTTGGTAATTATTTGCCGTTTCCATAGCGTTTTCCACGGTAATAGTTCTGAGGTCGGTCTCTGCATCCTGAAGCCTATTACGCTTTTCGCAGAGAAAACTCTGCTGAGGCTCAGGTAACTTGGTCTTTCCCACACCTGGCAACGGAGCCTTGGAAGATAGGATTGTTTTCACTATTATTTCACCATCCTTTCACCACTGTTTCAAGAAGGGGAGCCCTTCTCAACCATTAAGGTAAGAATCCTTCCTTGGAGATGAGATATTTTTCTGGGGTGGCAAGTGCCGGGCTTCTGTCAGTCCTGGGTGTGTTGGACTAGCGCCAGGCATGAGAAGCGTGCCTTTGTGTGAGAGGTGAATAGTGTGGATCCTGTTTCAGTCTAAAGACTGAAACAGGATCCGCACTTATCCCCTTTCCTTTCAGAATCATTTGATTCATCAGCTAGGAATGGCGATTCCTTCTCTAGACCCATCGAAGGCTAGGCCAATGTATCTCGACCTTTCCAAGACATCTGTGGCACAACTTCGGAAAGAACCACTAGGCGGAGAACTATTTGGTATTTTTCCGTAGCACCTTTCACCGTAATTGTCATAATGTTGGTCTGTGCATCCTTAAGCATAGGAGAGTTTTCACAGACGAAAGCATGCTGAGGCCCAGTAAACTTGGCATTTCCAATACTTGGTACCAGAGACTATAAAGAAAGTGTTCTTTTAAGTATTATTGCACTGTGGTTTCACCATTGTTTTCAGAACCGCAGCAGGTTTCACGCATTAGCATAAGAATCCTTCCAGGTAGTTGAGATTTCTGAGTGGGGTGTAAGTGCTGGGCTTCTGTCAGCCCTGTGTTTTATTTGTTTACCTCCTGAGTTCGTAAGTGCATATTTGCGTGAGATGGGAACAGTGTGGATCCTGCTTCAGATTTCATCCTGACACTTTTGAAATCACCAGTATGTTGGTAATTATTTGCCGTTTCCATAGCGTTTTCCACGGTAATAGTTCTGAGGTCGGTCTCTGTATCCTGAAGCCTATGATGATTTTCGCAGAGAAAACTCTGCTGAGGCTCAGGTAACTTGGGCTTTCCCACACCTGGCAACGGAGCCTTGGAAGATAGGATTGTTTTCACTATTATTTCACCATCCTTCCACCACTGTTTCAAGAACGGGAGCCCTTTTCAACCATTAGGGTAAGAATCCTTCCTTGGAGATGAGATATTTTTCTGGGGTGGCAAGTGCAGAACCTCTGTGAGTCCTGGGTGTGTTGGACTAGCGCCAGGCATGAGAAGCATGCCTTTGTGTGAGAGGTGAATAGTGCGGATCCTGTTTCAGTCTAAAGACTGAAACAGGATCCGCACTTTTCACCGTTCCTTTCAGAATCATTTGATTCATCAGCTAGGAATGGCGATTCCTTCTCCAGACCCATCGAAGGCTAGGCCAAAGTATCTCGACCTGTCCAAGACGTGTGTGCCACAACTTTGGAAATAACCGCTAGGCGGAGAACTACTTGGTATTTTTCCGTAGCATTTTTCACCGTAATTGTCATAAGGTTGGTCTCTGCATCCTTAAGCATAGGAGAGTTTTCACAGACGAAAGCATGCTGAGGCCCAGTAAACTTGGCATTTCCAATAGTTGGTACCAGAGACTATAAAGAAAGTGTTCTTTTAAGTATTATTGCACTGTGGTTTCACCATTGTTTTCAGAACCTGAGCAGGTTTCACGCATTAGCATAAGAAGCCTTCCTGATATTTCAGATTTCTGGGTGTGGTGTAAGTGCGAGGCTTCTGTCAGCCCTGTGTTTGATTTGTTTACCTCCAGAGTTGGTAAGTGCATATTTACCTGAGATGGCAACAGTGTGGATCGTGCTTCGGATTTCACCCTGACAATTTTGAAATCACCAGTATGTTGGTAATTATTTGCCGTTTCCATAGCGTTTTCCAGCATAATAGTCATTAGGTCGGTCTCTCCATCCTGAAGCCTATGATGCATTTCGCAGAGAAAACTCTGCTGAGGCTCAGGTACCTTGGTCTTCCTGAAACCTGGCACCAGAGCCTTGGAAGATAGGATACTTTTCAGTATTATTTCACCATCGTTTCACAACTGTTTCAAGAATGGGAGCCCTTTTCATCCATTAGCGTAAGATTCCTTCTTTGGAGGTTAGATATTTATCTGGGGTGGCAAGTGCAGGGCCTCTGTCAGTCCTGAGTCTGTTGGACTGGTGCCAGGCATGAGAAGTGCGCCTTTGTGTGAGAGGTGAATAGTGCGGATCCTGTTTCAGTCTAAAGACTGAAACAGGATCCGCACTTTTCACCGTTCCTTTCAGAATCATTTGATTCATCAGCTAGGAATGGCGATTCCTTCTCCAGACCCATCGAAGGCTAGGCCAAAGTATCTAGACCTTTCCAAGACGTGTGTGGCACAACTTTGGAAAGAGACGCTAGGCGGAGAACTATTTGGTATTTTTCCATAGCACTTTTCACCATAATTGTCATAAGGTTGGTCTCTGCATCCTTAAGCATAGGAGAGTATTCACAGACGAAAGCATGCTGAGGCCCAGTAAACTTGGCATTTCCAATAGTTGGTACTAGAGACAATAAAGAAAGTGTTCTTTTAAGTATTATTGCACTGGAGTTTCACCATTCTTTTCAGAATCTGAGCAGGTTTCACGCATTAGCATAAGAATCCTTCCAGGTAGTTGAGATTTCTGAGTGGGGTGTAAGTGCTGGGCTTCTGTCAGCCCTGTGTTTTTTTTGTTTACCTCCAGAGTTGGTAAGTGCATATTTGCGTGAGATGGGAACAGTGTGGATGCTGCTTCAGATTTCATCCTGACACTTTTGAAATCACCAGTATGTTGGTAATTATTTGCCGTTTCCATAGCGTTTTCCACGGTAATAGTTCTGAGGTCGGTCTCTGCATCCTGAAGCCTATTACGCTTTTCGCAGAGAAAACTCTGCTGAGGCTCAGGTAACTTGGGCTTTCCCACACCTGGCAACGGCGCCTTGGAAGATAGGATTGTTTTCACTATTATTTCACCATCCTTTCACCACTGTTTCAAGAAGGGGAGCCCTTCTCAACCATTAAGGTAAGAATCCTTCCTTGGAGATGAGATATTTTTCTGGGGTGGCAAGTGCCGGGCTTCTGTCAGTCCTGGGTGTGTTGGACTAGCGCCAGGCATGAGAAGCGTGCCTTTGTGTGAGAGGTGAATAGTGTGGATCCTGTTTCAGTCTAAAGACTGAAACAGGATCCGCACTTTTCCCCTTTCCTTTCAGAATCATTTGATTCATCAGCTAGGAATGGCGATTCCTTCTCTAGACCCATCGAAGGCTAGGCCAATGTATCTCGACCTTTCCAAGACATCTGTGGCACAACTTCGGAAAGAACCACTAGGCGGAGAAATATTTGGTATTTTTCCGTAGCACCTTTCACCGTAATTGTCATAATGTTGGTCTGTGCATCCTTAAGCATAGGAGAGTTTTCACAGACGAAAGCATGCTGAGGCCCAGTAAACTTGGCATTTCCAATACTTGGTACCAGAGACTATAAAGAAAGTGTTCTTTTAAGTATTATTGCACTGTGGTTTCACCATTGTTTTCAGAACCGCAGCAGGTTTCACGCATTAGCATAAGAATCCTTCCAGGTAGTTGAGATTTCTGAGTGGGGTGTAAGTGCTGGGCTTCTGTCAGCCCTGTGTTTTATTTGTTTACCTCCTGAGTTCGTAAGTGCATATTTGCGTGAGATGGGAACAGTGTGGATCCTGCTTCAGATTTCATCCTGACACTTTTGAAATCACCAGTATGTTGGTAATTATTTGCCGTTTCCATAGCGTTTTCCATGGTAATAGTTCTGAGGTCGGTCTCTGTATCCTGAAGCCTATGATGATTTTCGCAGAGAAAACTCTGCTGAGGCTCAGGTAACTTGGGCTTTCCCACACCTGGCAACGGAGCCTTGGAAGATAGGATTGTTTTCACTATTATTTCACCATCCTTCCACCACTGTTTCAAGAACGGGAGCCCTTTTCAACCATTAGGGTAAGAATCCTTCCTTGGAGATGAGATATTTTTCTGGGGTGGCAAGTGCAGAACCTCTGTGAGTCCTGGGTGTGTTGGACTAGCGCCAGGCATGAGAAGTGTGCCTTTGTGTGAGAGGTGAATAGTGCGGATCCTGTTTCAGTCTAAAGACTGAAACAGGATCCGCACTTTTCACCGTTCCTTTCAGAATCATTTGATTCATCAGCTAGGAATGGCGATTCCTTCTCCAGACCCATCGAAGGCTAGGCCAAAGTATCTCGACCTGTCCAAGACGTGTGTGCCACAACTTTGGAAATAACCGCTAGGCGGAGAACTACTTGGTATTTTTCCGTAGCATTTTTCACCGTAATTGTCATAAGGTTGGTCTCTGCATCCTTAAGCATAGGAGAGTTTTCACAGACGAAAGCATGCTGAGGCCCAGTAAACTTGGCATTTCCAATAGTTGGTACCAGAGACTATAAAGAAAGTGTTCTTTTAAGTATTATTGCACTGTGGTTTCACCATTGTTTTCAGAACCTGAGCAGGTTTCACGCATTAGCATAAGAAGCCTTCCTGATATTTCAGATTTCTGGGTGTGGTGTAAGTGCGAGGCTTCTGTCAGCCCTGTGTTTGATTTGTTTACCTCCAGAGTTGGTAAGTGCATATTTACCTGAGATGGCAACAGTGTGGATCGTGCTTCGGATTTCACCCTGACAATTTTGAAATCACCAGTATGTTGGTAATTATTTGCCGTTTCCATAGCGTTTTCCAGCATAATAGTCATTAGGTCGGTCTCTCCATCCTGAAGCCTATGATGCATTTCGCAGAGAAAACTCTGCTGAGGCTCAGGTACCTTGGTCTTCCTGAAACCTGGCACCAGAGCCTTGGAAGATAGGATACTTTTCAGTATTATTTCACCATCGTTTCACAACTGTTTCAAGAATGGGAGCCCTTTTCATCCATTAGCGTAAGATTCCTTCTTTGGAGGTTAGATATTTATCTGGGGTGGCAAGTGCAGGGCCTCTGTCAGTCCTGAGTCTGTTGGACTGGTGCCAGGCATGAGAAGTGCGCCTTTGTGTGAGAGGTGAATAGTGCGGATCCTGTTTCAGTCTAAAGACTGAAACAGGATCCGCACTTTTCACCGTTCCTTTCAGAATCATTTGATTCATCAGCTAGGAATGGCGATTCCTTCTCCAGACCCATCGAAGGCTAGGCCAAAGTATCTAGACCTTTCCAAGACGTGTGTGGCACAACTTTGGAAAGAGACGCTAGGCGGAGAACTATTTGGTATTTTTCCGTAGCACTTTTCACCATAATTGTCATAAGGTTGGTCTCTGCATCCTTAAGCATAGGAGAGTATTCACAGACGAAAGCATGCTGAGGCCCAGTAAACTTGGCATTTCCAATAGTTGGTACTAGAGACTATAAAGAAAGTGTTCTTTTAAGTATTATTGCACTGGGGTTTCACCATTCTTTTCAGAATCTGAGCAGGTTTCACGCATTAGCATAAGAATCCTTCCAGGTAGTTGAGATTTCTGAGTGGGGTGTAAGTGCTGGGCTTCTGTCAGCCCTGTGTTTTTTTTGTTTACCTCCAGAGTTGGTAAGTGCATATTTGCGTGAGATGGGAACAGTGTGGATCCTGCTTCAGATTTCATCCTGACACTTTTGAAATCACCAGTATGTTGGTAATTATTTGCCGTTTCCATAGCGTTTTCCACGGTAATAGTTCTGAGGTCGGTCTCTGCATCCTGAAGCCTATTACGCTTTTCGCAGAGAAAACTCTGCTGAGGCTCAGGTAACTTGGTCTTTCCCACACCTGGCAACGGAGCCTTGGAAGATAGGATTGTTTTCACTATTATTTCACCATCCTTTCACCACTGTTTCAAGAAGGGGAGCCCTTCTCAACCATTAAGGTAAGAATCCTTCCTTGGAGATGAGATATTTTTCTGGGGTGGCAAGTGCCGGGCTTCTGTCAGTCCTGGGTGTGTTGGACTAGCGCCAGGCATGAGAAGCGTGCCTTTGTGTGAGAGGTGAATAGTGTGGATCCTGTTTCAGTCTAAAGACTGAAACAGGATCCGCACTTATCCCCTTTCCTTTCAGAATCATTTGATTCATCAGCTAGGAATGGCGATTCCTTCTCTAGACCCATCGAAGGCTAGGCCAATGTATCTCGACCTTTCCAAGACATCTGTGGCACAACTTCGGAAAGAACCACTAGGCGGAGAAATATTTGGTATTTTTCCGTAGCACCTTTCACCGTAATTGTCATAATGTTGGTCTGTGCATCCTTAAGCATAGGAGAGTTTTCACAGACGAAAGCATGCTGAGGCCCAGTAAACTTGGCATTTCCAATACTTGGTACCAGAGACTATAAAGAAAGTGTTCTTTTAAGTATTATTGCACTGTGGTTTCACCATTGTTTTCAGCACCGCAGCAGGTTTCACGCATTAGCATAAGAATCCTTCCAGGTAGTTGAGATTTCTGAGTGGGGTGTAAGTGCTGGGCTTCTGTCAGCCCTGTGTTTTATTTGTTTACCTCCTGAGTTCGTAAGAGCATATTTGCGTGAGATGGGAACAGTGTGGATCCTGCTTCAGATTTCATCCTGACACTTTTGAAATCACCAGTATGTTGGTAATTATTTGCCGTTTCCATAGCGTTTTCCACGGTAATAGTTCTGAGGTCGGTCTCTGTATCCTGAAGCCTATGATGATTTTCGCAGAGAAAACTCTGCTGAGGCTCAGGTAACTTGGGCTTTCCCACACCTGGCAACGGAGCCTTGGAAGATAGGATTGTTTTCACTATTATTTCACCATCCTTCCACCACTGTTTCAAGAACGGGAGCCCTTTTCAACCATTAGGGTAAGAATCCTTCCTTGGAGATGAGATATTTTTCTGGGGTGGCAAGTGCAGAACCTCTGTGAGTCCTGGGTGTGTTGGACTAGCGTCAGGCATGAGAAGCATGCCTTTGTGTGAGAGGTGAATAGTGCGGATCCTGTTTCAGTCTAAAGACTGAAACAGGATCCGCACTTTTCACCGTTCCTTTCAGAATCATTTGATTCATCAGCTAGGAATGGCGATTCCTTCTCCAGACCCATCGAAGGCTAGGCCAAAGTATCTCGACCTGTCCAAGACGTGTGTGCCACAACTTTGGAAATAACCGCTAGGTGGAGAACTACTTGGTATTTTTCCGTAGCATTTTTCACCGTAATTGTCATAAGGTTGGTCTCTGCATCCTTAAGCATAGGAGAGTTTTCACAGACGAAAGCATGCTGAGGCCCAGTAAACTTGGCATTTCCAATAGTTGGTACCAGAGACTATAAAGAAAGTGTTCTTTTAAGTATTATTGCACTGTGGTTTCACCATTGTTTTCAGAACCTGAGCAGGTTTCACGCATTAGCATAAGAAGCCTTCCTGATATTTCAGATTTCTGGGTGTGGTGTAAGTGCGAGGCTTCTGTCAGCCCTGTGTTTGATTTGTTTACCTCCAGAGTTGGTAAGTGCATATTTACCTGAGATGGCAACAGTGTGGATCGTGCTTCGGATTTCACCCTGACAATTTTGAAATCACCAGTATGTTGGTAATTATTTGCCGTTTCCATAGCGTTTTCCAGCATAATAGTCATTAGGTCGGTCTCTCCATCCTGAAGCCTATGATGCATTTCGCAGAGAAAACTCTGCTGAGGCTCAGGTACCTTGGTCTTCCTGAAACCTGGCACCAGAGCCTTGGAAGATAGGATACTTTTCAGTATTATTTCACCATCGTTTCACCACTGTTTCAAGAATGGGAGCCCTTTTCATCCATTAGCGTAAGATTCCTTCTTTGGAGGTTAGATATTTATCTGGGGTGGCAAGTGCAGGGCCTCTGTCAGTCCTGAGTCTGTTGGACTGGTGCCAGGCATGAGAAGTGCGCCTTTGTGTGAGAGGTGAATAGTGCGGATCCTGTTTCAG
Source organism: Lemur catta (assembly GCF_020740605.2). Classification (NCBI taxonomy): domain Eukaryota; kingdom Metazoa; phylum Chordata; class Mammalia; order Primates; family Lemuridae; genus Lemur; species Lemur catta. The sequence goes on along the minus strand of NC_059139.1, from coordinate 55,438,034 downwards.
TCTAAAGACTGAAACAGGATCCGCACTTTTCACCGTTCCTTTCAGAATCATTTGATTCATCAGCTAGGAATGGCGATTCCTTCTCCAGACCCATCGAAGGCTAGGCCAAAGTATCTAGACCTTTCCAAGACGTGTGTGGCACAACTTTGGAAAGAGACGCTAGGCGGAGAACTATTTGGTATTTTTCCATAGCACTTTTCACCATAATTGTCATAAGGTTGGTCTCTGCATCCTTAAGCATAGGAGAGTATTCACAGACGAAAGCATGCTGAGGCCCAGTAAACTTGGCATTTCCAATAGTTGGTACTAGAGACTCTAAAGAAAGTGTTCTTTTAAGTATTATTGCACTGGGGTTTCACCATTCTTTTCAGAATCTGAGCAGGTTTCACGCATTAGCATAAGAATCCTTCCAGGTAGTTGAGATTTCTGAGTGGGGTGTAAGTGCTGGGCTTCTGTCAGCCCTGTGTTTTTTTTGTTTACCTCCAGAGTTGGTAAGTGCATATTTGCGTGAGATGGGAACAGTGTGGATGCTGCTTCAGATTTCATCCTGACACTTTTGAAATCACCACTATGTTGGTAATTATTTGCCGTTTCCATAGCGTTTTCCACGGTAATAGTTCTGAGGTCGGTCTCTGCATCCTGAAGCCTATTACGCTTTTCGCAGAGAAAACTCTGCTGAGGCTCAGGTAACTTGGTCTTTCCCACACCTGGCAACGGCGCCTTGGAAGATAGGATTGTTTTCACTATTATTTCACCATCCTTTCACCACTGTTTCAAGAAGGGGAGCCCTTCTCAACCATTAAGGTAAGAATCCTTCCTTGGAGATGAGATATTTTTCTGGGGTGGCAAGTGCCGGGCTTCTGTCAGTCCTGGGTGTGTTGGACTAGCGCCAGGCATGAGAAGCGTGCCTTTGTGTGAGAGGTGAATAGTGTGGATCCTGTTTCAGTCTAAAGACTGAAACAGGATCCGCACTTTTCCCCTTTCCTTTCAGAATCATTTGATTCATCAGCTAGGAATGGCGATTCCTTCTCTAGACCCATCGAAGGCTAGGCCAATGTATCTCGACCTTTCCAAGACATCTGTGGCACAACTTCGGAAAGAACCACTAGGCGGAGAAATATTTGGTATTTTTCCATAGCACCTTTCACCGTAATTGTCATAATGTTGGTCTGTGCATCCTTAAGCATAGGAGAGTTTTCACAGACGAAAGCATGCTGAGGCCCAGTAAACTTGGCATTTCCAATAGTTGGTACCAGAGACTATAAAGAAAGTGTTCTTTTAAGTATTATTGCACTGTGGTTTCACCATTGTTTTCAGAACCGCAGCAGGTTTCACGCATTAGCATAAGAATCCTTCCAGGTAGTTGAGATTTCTGAGTGGGGTGTAAGTGCTGGGCTTCTGTCAGCCCTGTGTTTTATTTGTTTACCTCCTGAGTTCGTAAGTGCATATTTGCGTGAGATGGGAACAGTGTGGATCCTGCTTCAGATTTCATCCTGACACTTTTGAAATCACCAGTATGTTGGTAATTATTTGCCGTTTCCATAGCGTTTTCCACGGTAATAGTTCTGAGGTCGGTCTCTGTATCCTGAAGCCTATGATGATTTTCGCAGAGAAAACTCTGCTGAGGCTCAGGTAACTTGGGCTTTCCCACACCTGGCAACGGAGCCTTGGAAGATAGGATTGTTTTCACTATTATTTCACCATCCTTCCACCACTGTTTCAAGAACGGGAGCCCTTTTCAACCATTAGGGTAAGAATCCTTCCTTGGAGATGAGATATTTTTCTGGGGTGGCAAGTGCAGAACCTCTGTGAGTCCTGGGTGTGTTGGACTAGCGCCAGGCATGAGAAGCGTGCCTTTGTGTGAGAGGTGAATAGTGCGGATCCTGTTTCAGTCTAAAGACTGAAACAGGATCCGCACTTTTCACCGTTCCTTTCAGAATCATTTGATTCATCAGCTAGGAATGGCGATTCCTTCTCCAGACCCATCGAAGGCTAGGCCAAAGTATCTCGACCTGTCCAAGACGTGTGTGCCACAACTTTGGAAATAACCGCTAGGCGGAGAACTACTTGGTATTTTTCCGTAGCATTTTTCACCGTAATTGTCATAAGGTTGGTCTCTGCATCCTTAAGCATAGGAGAGTTTTCACAGACGAAAGCATGCTGAGGCCCAGTAAACTTGGCATTTCCAATAGTTGGTACCAGAGACTATAAAGAAAGTGTTCTTTTAAGTATTATTGCACTGTGGTTTCACCATTGTTTTCAGAACCTGAGCAGGTTTCACGCATTAGCATAAGAAGCCTTCCTGATATTTCAGATTTCTGGGTGTGGTGTAAGTGCGAGGCTTCTGTCAGCCCTGTGTTTGATTTGTTTACCTCCAGAGTTGGTAAGTGCATATTTACCTGAGATGGCAACAGTGTGGATCGTGCTTCGGATTTCACCCTGACAATTTTGAAATCACCAGTATGTTGGTAATTATTTGCCGTTTCCATAGCGTTTTCCAGCATAATAGTCATTAGGTCGGTCTCTCCATCCTGAAGCCTATGATGCATTTCGCAGAGAAAACTCTGCTGAGGCTCAGGTACCTTGGTCTTCCTGAAACCTGGCACCAGAGCCTTGGAAGATAGGATACTTTTCAGTATTATTTCACCATCGTTTCACCACTGTTTCAAGAATGGGAGCCCTTTTCATCCATTAGCGTAAGATTCCTTCTTTGGAGGTTAGATATTTATCTGGGGTGGCAAGTGCAGGGCCTCTGTCAGTCCTGAGTCTGTTGGACTGGTGCCAGGCATGAGAAGTGCGCCTTTGTGTGAGAGGTGAATAGTGCGGATCCTGTTTCAGTCTAAAGACTGAAACAGGATCCGCACTTTTCACCGTTCCTTTCAGAATCATTTGATTCATCAGCTAGGAATGGCGATTCCTTCTCCAGACCCATCGAAGGCTAGGCCAAAGTATCTAGACCTTTCCAAGACGTGTGTGGCACAACTTTGGAAAGAGACGCTAGGCGGAGAACTATTTGGTATTTTTCCGTAGCACTTTTCACCATAATTGTCATAAGGTTGGTCTCTGCATCCTTAAGCATAGGAGAGTATTCACAGACGAAAGCATGCTGAGGCCCAGTAAACTTGGCATTTCCAATAGTTGGTACTAGAGACTCTAAAGAAAGTGTTCTTTTAAGTATTATTGCACTGGGGTTTCACCATTCTTTTCAGAATCTGAGCAGGTTTCACGCATTAGCATAAGAATCCTTCCAGGTAGTTGAGATTTCTGAGTGGGGTGTAAGTGCTGGGCTTCTGTCAGCCCTGTGTTTTTTTTGTTTACCTCCAGAGTTGGTAAGTGCATATTTGCGTGAGATGGGAACAGTGTGGATGCTGCTTCAGATTTCATCCTGACACTTTTGAAATCACCACTATGTTGGTAATTATTTGCCGTTTCCATAGCGTTTTCCACGGTAATAGTTCTGAGGTCGGTCTCTGCATCCTGAAGCCTATTACGCTTTTCGCAGAGAAAACTCTGCTGAGGCTCAGGTAACTTGGTCTTTCCCACACCTGGCAACGGCGCCTTGGAAGATAGGATTGTTTTCACTATTATTTCACCATCCTTTCACCACTGTTTCAAGAAGGGGAGCCCTTCTCAACCATTAAGGTAAGAATCCTTCCTTGGAGATGAGATATTTTTCTGGGGTGGCAAGTGCCGGGCTTCTGTCAGTCCTGGGTGTGTTGGACTAGCGCCAGGCATGAGAAGCGTGCCTTTGTGTGAGAGGTGAATAGTGTGGATCCTGTTTCAGTCTAAAGACTGAAACAGGATCCGCACTTTTCCCCTTTCCTTTCAGAATCATTTGATTCATCAGCTAGGAATGGCGATTCCTTCTCTAGACCCATCGAAGGCTAGGCCAATGTATCTCGACCTTTCCAAGACATCTGTGGCACAACTTCGGAAAGAACCACTAGGCGGAGAAATATTTGGTATTTTTCCATAGCACCTTTCACCGTAATTGTCATAATGTTGGTCTGTGCATCCTTAAGCATAGGAGAGTTTTCACAGACGAAAGCATGCTGAGGCCCAGTAAACTTGGCATTTCCAATAGTTGGTACCAGAGACTATAAAGAAAGTGTTCTTTTAAGTATTATTGCACTGTGGTTTCACCATTGTTTTCAGAACCGCAGCAGGTTTCACGCATTAGCATAAGAATCCTTCCAGGTAGTTGAGATTTCTGAGTGGGGTGTAAGTGCTGGGCTTCTGTCAGCCCTGTGTTTTATTTGTTTACCTCCTGAGTTCGTAAGTGCATATTTGCGTGAGATGGGAACAGTGTGGATCCTGCTTCAGATTTCATCCTGACACTTTTGAAATCACCAGTATGTTGGTAATTATTTGCCGTTTCCATAGCGTTTTCCACGGTAATAGTTCTGAGGTCGGTCTCTGTATCCTGAAGCCTATGATGATTTTCGCAGAGAAAACTCTGCTGAGGCTCAGGTAACTTGGGCTTTCCCACACCTGGCAACGGAGCCTTGGAAGATAGGATTGTTTTCACTATTATTTCACCATCCTTCCACCACTGTTTCAAGAACGGGAGCCCTTTTCAACCATTAGGGTAAGAATCCTTCCTTGGAGATGAGATATTTTTCTGGGGTGGCAAGTGCAGAACCTCTGTGAGTCCTGGGTGTGTTGGACTAGCGCCAGGCATGAGAAGCGTGCCTTTGTGTGAGAGGTGAATAGTGCGGATCCTGTTTCAGTCTAAAGACTGAAACAGGATCCGCACTTTTCACCGTTCCTTTCAGAATCATTTGATTCATCAGCTAGGAATGGCGATTCCTTCTCCAGACCCATCGAAGGCTAGGCCAAAGTATCTCGACCTGTCCAAGACGTGTGTGCCACAACTTTGGAAATAACCGCTAGGCGGAGAACTACTTGGTATTTTTCCGTAGCATTTTTCACCGTAATTGTCATAAGGTTGGTCTCTGCATCCTTAAGCATAGGAGAGTTTTCACAGACGAAAGCATGCTGAGGCCCAGTAAACTTGGCATTTCCAATAGTTGGTACCAGAGACTATAAAGAAAGTGTTCTTTTAAGTATTATTGCACTGTGGTTTCACCATTGTTTTCAGAACCTGAGCAGGTTTCACGCATTAGCATAAGAAGCCTTCCTGATATTTCAGATTTCTGGGTGTGGTGTAAGTGCGAGGCTTCTGTCAGCCCTGTGTTTGATTTGTTTACCTCCAGAGTTGGTAAGTGCATATTTACCTGAGATGGCAACAGTGTGGATCGTGCTTCGGATTTCACCCTGACAATTTTGAAATCACCAGTATGTTGGTAATTATTTGCCGTTTCCATAGCGTTTTCCAGCATAATAGTCATTAGGTCGGTCTCTCCATCCTGAAGCCTATGATGCATTTCGCAGAGAAAACTCTGCTGAGGCTCAGGTACCTTGGTCTTCCTGAAACCTGGCACCAGAGCCTTGGAAGATAGGATACTTTTCAGTATTATTTCACCATCGTTTCACCACTGTTTCAAGAATGGGAGCCCTTTTCATCCATTAGCGTAAGATTCCTTCTTTGGAGGTTAGATATTTATCTGGGGTGGCAAGTGCAGGGCCTCTGTCAGTCCTGAGTCTGTTGGACTGGTGCCAGGCATGAGAAGTGCGCCTTTGTGTGAGAGGTGAATAGTGCGGATCCTGTTTCAGTCTAAAGACTGAAACAGGATCCGCACTTTTCACCGTTCCTTTCAGAATCATTTGATTCATCAGCTAGGAATGGCGATTCCTTCTCCAGACCCATCGAAGGCTAGGCCAAAGTATCTAGACCTTTCCAAGACGTGTGTGGCACAACTTTGGAAAGAGACGCTAGGCGGAGAACTATTTGGTATTTTTCCATAGCACTTTTCACCATAATTGTCATAAGGTTGGTCTCTGCATCCTTAAGCATAGGAGAGTATTCACAGACGAAAGCATGCTGAGGCCCAGTAAACTTGGCATTTCCAATAGTTGGTACTAGAGACTCTAAAGAAAGTGTTCTTTTAAGTATTATTGCACTGGGGTTTCACCATTCTTTTCAGAATCTGAGCAGGTTTCACGCATTAGCATAAGAATCCTTCCAGGTAGTTGAGATTTCTGAGTGGGGTGTAAGTGCTGGGCTTCTGTCAGCCCTGTGTTTTTTTTGTTTACCTCCAGAGTTGGTAAGTGCATATTTGCGTGAGATGGGAACAGTGTGGATCCTGCTTCAGATTTCATCCTGACACTTTTGAAATCACCAGTATGTTGGTAATTATTTGCCGTTTCCATAGCGTTTTCCACGGTAATAGTTCTGAGGTCGGTCTCTGCATCCTGAAGCCTATTACGCTTTTCGCAGAGAAAACTCTGCTGAGGCTCAGGTAACTTGGTCTTTCCCACACCTGGCAACGGCGCCTTGTAAGATAGGATTGTTTTCACTATTATTTCACCATCCTTTCACCACTGTTTCAAGAAGGGGAGCCCTTCTCAACCATTAAGGTAAGAATCCTTCCTTGGAGATGAGATATTTTTCTGGGGTGGCAAGTGCCGGGCTTCTGTCAGTCCTGGGTGTGTTGGACTAGCGCCAGGCATGAGAAGCGTGCCTTTGTGTGAGAGGTGAATAGTGTGGATCCTGTTTCAGTCTAAAGACTGAAACAGGATCCGCACTTTTCCCCTTTCCTTTCAGAATCATTTGATTCATCAGCTAGGAATGGCGATTCCTTCTCTAGACCCATCTAAGGCTAGGCCAATGTATCTCGACCTTTCCAAGACATCTGTGGCACAACTTCGGAAAGAACCACTAGGCGGATAAATATTTGGTATTTTTCCGTAGCACCTTTCACCGTAATTGTCATAATGTTGGTCTGTGCATCCTTAAGCATAGGAGAGTTTTCACAGACGAAAGCATGCTGAGGCCCAGTAAACTTGGCATTTCCAATACTTGGTACCAGAGACTATAAAGAAAGTGTTCTTTTAAGTATTATTGCACTGTGGTTTCACCATTGTTTTCAGAACCGCAGCAGGTTTCACGCATTAGCATAAGAATCCTTCCAGGTAGTTGAGATTTCTGAGTGGGGTGTAAGTGCTGGGCTTCTGTCAGCCCTGTGTTTTATTTGTTTACCTCCTGAGTTCGTAAGAGCATATTTGCGTGAGATGGGAACAGTGTGGATCCTGCTTCAGATTTCATCCTGACACTTTTGAAATCACCAGTATGTTGGTAATTATTTGCCGTTTCCATAGCGTTTTCCACGGTAATAGTTCTGAGGTCGGTCTCTGTATCCTGAAGCCTATGATGATTTTCGCAGAGAAAACTCTGCTGAGGCTCAGGTAACTTGGGCTTTCCCACACCTGGCAACGGAGCCTTGGAAGATAGGATTGTTTTCACTATTATTTCACCATCCTTCCACCACTGTTTCAAGAACGGGAGCCCTTTTCAACCATTAGGGTAAGAATCCTTCCTTGGAGATGAGATATTTTTCTGGGGTGGCAAGTGCAGAACCTCTGTGAGTCCTGGGTGTGTTGGACTAGCGTCAGGCATGAGAAGCATGCCTTTGTGTGAGAGGTGAATAGTGCGGATCCTGTTTCAGTCTAAAGACTGAAACAGGATCCGCACTTTTCACCGTTCCTTTCAGAATCATTTGATTCATCAGCTAGGAATGGCAATTCCTTCTCCAGACCCATCGAAGGCTAGGCCAAAGTATCTCGACCTGTCCAAGACGTGTGTGCCACAACTTTGGAAATAACCGCTAGGCGGAGAACTACTTGGTATTTTTCCGTAGCATTTTTCACCGTAATTGTCATAAGGTTGGTCTCTGCATCCTTAAGCATAGGAGAGTTTTCACAGACGAAAGCATGCTGAGGCCCAGTAAACTTGGCATTTCCAATAGTTGGTACCAGAGACTATAAAGAAAGTGTTCTTTTAAGTATTATTGCACTGTGGTTTCACCATTGTTTTCAGAACCTGAGCAGGTTTCACGCATTAGCATAAGAAGCCTTCCTGATATTTCAGATTTCTGGGTGTGGTGTAAGTGCGAGGCTTCTGTCAGCCCTGTGTTTGATTTGTTTACCTCCAGAGTTGGTAAGTGCATATTTACCTGAGATGGCAACAGTGTGGATCGTGCTTCGGATTTCACCCTGACAATTTTGAAATCACCAGTATGTTGGTAATTATTTGCCGTTTCCATAGCGTTTTCCAGCATAATAGTCATTAGGTCGGTCTCTCCATCCTGAAGCCTATGATGCATTTCGCAGAGAAAACTCTGCTGTAGCTCAGGTACCTTGGTCTTCCTGAAACCTGGCACCAGAGCCTTGGAAGATAGGATACTTTTCAGTATTATTTCACCATCGTTTCACCACTGTTTCAAGAATGGGAGCCCTTTTCATCCATTAGCGTAAGATTCCTTCTTTGGAGGTTAGATATTTATCTGGGGTGGCAAGTGCAGGGCCTCTGTCAGTCCTGAGTCTGTTGGACTGGTGCCAGGCATGAGAAGTGCGCCTTTGTGTGAGAGGTGAATAGTGCGGATCCTGTTTCAGTCTAAAGACTGAAACAGGATCCGCACTTTTCACCGTTCCTTTCAGAATCATTTGATTCATCAGCTAGGAATGGCGATTCCTTCTCCAGACCCATCGAAGGCTAGGCCAAAGTATCTAGACCTTTCCAAGACGTGTGTGGCACAACTTTGGAAAGAGACGCTAGGCGGAGAACTATTTGGTATTTTTCCATAGCACTTTTCACCATAATTGTCATAAGGTTGGTCTCTGCATCCTTAAGCATAGGAGAGTATTCACAGACGAAAGCATGCTGAGGCCCAGTAAACTTGGCATTTCCAATAGTTGGTACTAGAGACTATAAAGAAAGTGTTCTTTTAAGTATTATTGCACTGGGGTTTCACCATTCTTTTCAGAATCTGAGCAGGTTTCACGCATTAGCATAAGAATCCTTCCAGGTAGTTGAGATTTCTGAGTGGGGTGTAAGTGCTGGGCTTCTGTCAGCCCTGTGTTTTTTTTGTTTACCTCCAGAGTTGGTAAGTGCATATTTGCGTGAGATGGGAACAGTGTGTATGCTGCTTCAGATTTCATCCTGACACTTTTGAAATCACCAGTATGTTGGTAATTATTTGCCGTTTCCATAGCGTTTTCCACGGTAATAGTTCTGAGGTCGGTCTCTGCATCCTGAAGCCTATTACGCTTTTCGCAGAGAAAACTCTGCTGAGGCTCAGGTAACTTGGTCTTTCCCACACCTGGCAACGGCGCCTTGTAAGATAGGATTGTTTTCACTATTATTTCACCATCCTTTCACCACTGTTTCAAGAAGGGGAGCCCTTCTCAACCATTAAGGTAAGAATCCTTCCTTGGAGATGAGATATTTTTCTGGGGTGGCAAGTGCCGGGCTTCTGTCAGTCCTGGGTGTGTTGGACTAGCGCCAGGCATGAGAAGCGTGCCTTTGTGTGAGAGGTGAATAGTGTGGATCCTGTTTCAGTCTAAAGACTGAAACAGGATCCGCACTTTTCCCCTTTCCTTTCAGAATCATTTGATTCATCAGCTAGGAATGGCGATTCCTTCTCTAGACCCATCGAAGGCTAGGCCAATGTATCTCGACCTTTCCAAGACATCTGTGGCACAACTTCGGAAAGAACCACTAGGCGGAGAAATATTTGGTATTTTTCCGTAGCACCTTTCACCGTAATTGTCATAATGTTGGTCTGTGCATCCTTAAGCATAGGAGAGTTTTCACAGACGAAAGCATGCTGAGGCCCAGTAAACTTGGCATTTCCAATACTTGGTACCAGAGACTATAAAGAAAGTGTTCTTTTAAGTATTATTGCACTGTGGTTTCACCATTGTTTTCAGAACCGCAGCAGGTTTCACGCATTAGCATAAGAATCCTTCCAGGTAGTTGAGATTTCTGAGTGGGGTGTAAGTGCTGGGCTTCTGTCAGCCCTGTGTTTTATTTGTTTACCTCCTGAGTTCGTAAGTGCATATTTGCGTGAGATGGGAACAGTGTGGATCCTGCTTCAGATTTCATCCTGACACTTTTGAAATCACCAGTATGTTGGTAATTATTTGCCGTTTCCATAGCGTTTTCCACGGTAATAGTTCTGAGGTCTGTCTCTGTATCCTGAAGCCTATGATGATTTTCGCAGAGAAAACTCTGCTGAGGCTCAGGTAACTTGGGCTTTCCCACACCTGGCAACGGAGCCTTGGAAGATAGGATTGTTTTCACTATTATTTCACCATCCTTCCACCACTGTTTCAAGAACGGGAGCCCTTTTCAACCATTAGGGTAAGAATCCTTCCTTGGAGATGAGATATTTTTCTGGGGTGGCAAGTGCAGAACCTCTGTGAGTCCTGGGTGTGTTGGACTAGCGCCAGGCATGAGAAGCGTGCCTTTGTGTGAGAGGTGAATAGTGCGGATCCTGTTTCAGTCTAAAGACTGAAACAGGATCCGCACTTTTCACCGTTCCTTTCAGAATCATTTGATTCATCAGCTAGGAATGGCGATTCCTTCTCCAGACCCATCGAAGGCTAGGCCAAAGTATCTCGACCTGTTCAAGACGTGTGTGCCACAACTTTGGAAATAACCGCTAGGCGGAGAACTACTTGGTATTTTTCCGTAGCATTTTTCACCGTAATTGTCATAAGGTTGGTCTCTGCATCCTTAAGCATAGGAGAGTTTTCACAGACGAAAGCATGCTGAGGCCCAGTAAACTTGGCATTTCCAATAGTTGGTACCAGAGACTATAAAGAAAGTGTTCTTTTAAGTATTATTGCACTGTGGTTTCACCATTGTTTTCAGAACCTGAGCAGGTTTCACGCATTAGCATAAGAAGCCTTCCTGATATTTCAGATTTCTGGGTGTGGTGTAAGTGCGAGGCTTCTGTCAGCCCTGTGTTTGATTTGTTTACCTCCAGAGTTGGTAAGTGCATATTTACCTGAGATGGCAACAGTGTGGATCGTGCTTCGGATTTCACCCTGACAATTTTGAAATCACCAGTATGTTGGTAATTATTTGCCGTTTCCATAGCGTTTTCCAGCATAATAGTCATTAGGTCGGTCTCTCCATCCTGAAGCCTATGATGCATTTCGCAGAGACAACTCTGCTGAGGCTCAGGTACCTTGGTCTTCCTGAAACCTGGCACCAGAGCCTTGGAAGATAGGATACTTTTCAGTATTATTTCACCATCGTTTCACCACTGTTTCAAGAATGGGAGCCCTTTTCATCCATTAGCGTAAGATTCCTTCTTTGGAGGTTAGATATTTATCTGGGGTGGCAAGTGCAGGGCCTCTGTCAGTCCTGAGTCTGTTGGACTGGTGCCAGGCATGAGAAGTGCGCCTTTGTGTGAGAGGTGAATAGTGCGGATCCTGTTTCAGTCTAAAGACTGAAACAGGATCCGCACTTTTCACCGTTCCTTTCAGAATCATTTGATTCATCAGCTAGGAATGGCGATTCCTTCTCCAGACCCATCGAAGGCTAGGCCAAAGTATCTAGACCTTTCCAAGACGTGTGTGGCACAACTTTGGAAAGAGACGCTAGGCGGAGAACTATTTGGTATTTTTCCATAGCACTTTTCACCATAATTGTCATAAGGTTGGTCTCTGCATCCTTAAGCATAGGAGAGTATTCACAGACGAAAGCATGCTGAGGCCCAGTAAACTTGGCATTTCCAATAGTTGGTACTAGAGACTCTAAAGAAAGTGTTCTTTTAAGTATTATTGCACTGGGGTTTCACCATTCTTTTCAGAATCTGAGCAGGTTTCACGCATTAGCATAAGAATCCTTCCAGGTAGTTGAGATTTCTGAGTGGGGTGTAAGTGCTGGGCTTCTGTCAGCCCTGTGTTTTTTTTGTTTACCTCCAGAGTTGGTAAGTGCATATTTGCGTGAGATGGGAACAGTGTGGATGCTGCTTCAGATTTCATCCTGACACTTTTGAAATCACCACTATGTTGGTAATTATTTGCCGTTTCCATAGCGTTTTCCACGGTAATAGTTCTGAGGTCGGTCTCTGCATCCTGAAGCCTATTACGCTTTTCGCAGAGAAAACTCTGCTGAGGCTCAGGTAACTTGGTCTTTCCCACACCTGGCAACGGCGCCTTGGAAGATAGGATTGTTTTCACTATTATTTCACCATCCTTTCACCACTGTTTCAAGAAGGGGAGCCCTTCTCAACCATTAAGGTAAGAATCCTTCCTTGGAGATGAGATATTTTTCTGGGGTGGCAAGTGCCGGGCTTCTGTCAGTCCTGGGTGTGTTGGACTAGCGCCAGGCATGAGAAGCGTGCCTTTGTGTGAGAGGTGAATAGTGTGGATCCTGTTTCAGTCTAAAGACTGAAACAGGATCCGCACTTTTCCCCTTTCCTTTCAGAATCATTTGATTCATCAGCTAGGAATGGCGATTCCTTCTCTAGACCCATCGAAGGCTAGGCCAATGTATCTCGACCTTTCCAAGACATCTGTGGCACAACTTCGGAAAGAACCACTAGGCGGAGAAATATTTGGTATTTTTCCATAGCACCTTTCACCGTAATTGTCATAATGTTGGTCTGTGCATCCTTAAGCATAGGAGAGTTTTCACAGACGAAAGCATGCTGAGGCCCAGTAAACTTGGCATTTCCAATAGTTGGTACCAGAGACTATAAAGAAAGTGTTCTTTTAAGTATTATTGCACTGTGGTTTCACCATTGTTTTCAGAACCGCAGCAGGTTTCACGCATTAGCATAAGAATCCTTCCAGGTAGTTGAGATTTCTGAGTGGGGTGTAAGTGCTGGGCTTCTGTCAGCCCTGTGTTTTATTTGTTTACCTCCTGAGTTCGTAAGTGCATATTTGCGTGAGATGGGAACAGTGTGGATCCTGCTTCAGATTTCATCCTGACACTTTTGAAATCACCAGTATGTTGGTAATTATTTGCCGTTTCCATAGCGTTTTCCACGGTAATAGTTCTGAGGTCGGTCTCTGTATCCTGAAGCCTATGATGATTTTCGCAGAGAAAACTCTGCTGAGGCTCAGGTAACTTGGGCTTTCCCACACCTGGCAACGGAGCCTTGGAAGATAGGATTGTTTTCACTATTATTTCACCATCCTTCCACCACTGTTTCAAGAACGGGAGCCCTTTTCAACCATTAGGGTAAGAATCCTTCCTTGGAGATGAGATATTTTTCTGGGGTGGCAAGTGCAGAACCTCTGTGAGTCCTGGGTGTGTTGGACTAGCGCCAGGCATGAGAAGCGTGCCTTTGTGTGAGAGGTGAATAGTGCGGATCCTGTTTCAGTCTAAAGACTGAAACAGGATCCGCACTTTTCACCGTTCCTTTCAGAATCATTTGATTCATCAGCTAGGAATGGCGATTCCTTCTCCAGACCCATCGAAGGCTAGGCCAAAGTATCTCGACCTGTCCAAGACGTGTGTGCCACAACTTTGGAAATAACCGCTAGGCGGAGAACTACTTGGTATTTTTCCGTAGCATTTTTCACCGTAATTGTCATAAGGTTGGTCTCTGCATCCTTAAGCATAGGAGAGTTTTCACAGACGAAAGCATGCTGAGGCCCAGTAAACTTGGCATTTCCAATAGTTGGTACCAGAGACTATAAAGAAAGTGTTCTTTTAAGTATTATTGCACTGTGGTTTCACCATTGTTTTCAGAACCTGAGCAGGTTTCACGCATTAGCATAAGAAGCCTTCCTGATATTTCATATTTCTGGGTGTGGTGTAAGTGCGAGGCTTCTGTCAGCCCTGTGTTTGATTTGTTTACCTCCAGAGTTGGTAAGTGCATATTTACCTGAGATGGCAACAGTGTGGATCGTGCTTCGGATTTCACCCTGACAATTTTGAAATCACCAGTATGTTGGTAATTATTTGCCGTTTCCATAGCGTTTTCCAGCATAATAGTCATTAGGTCGGTCTCTCCATCCTGAAGCCTATGATGCATTTCGCAGAGAAAACTCTGCTGAGGCTCAGGTACCTTGGTCTTCCTGAAACCTGGCACCAGAGCCTTGGAAGATAGGATACTTTTCAGTATTATTTCACCATCGTTTCACCACTGTTTCAAGAATGGGAGCCCTTTTCATCCATTAGCGTAAGATTCCTTCTTTGGAGGTTAGATATTTATCTGGGGTGGCAAGTGCAGGGCCTCTGTCAGTCCTGAGTCTGTTGGACTGGTGCCAGGCATGAGAAGTGCGCCTTTGTGTGAGAGGTGAATAGTGCGGATCCTGTTTCAGTCTAAAGACTGAAACAGGATCCGCACTTTTCACCGTTCCTTTCAGAATCATTTGATTCATCAGCTAGGAATGGCGATTCCTTCTCCAGACCCATCGAAGGCTAGGCCAAAGTATCTAGACCTTTCCAAGACGTGTGTGGCACAACTTTGGAAAGAGACGCTAGGCGGAGAACTATTTGGTATTTTTCCATAGCACTTTTCACCATAATTGTCATAAGGTTGGTCTCTGCATCCTTAAGCATAGGAGAGTATTCACAGACGAAAGCATGCTGAGGCCCAGTAAACTTGGCATTTCCAATAGTTGGTACTAGAGACTCTAAAGAAAGTGTTCTTTTAAGTATTATTGCACTGGGGTTTCACCATTCTTTTCAGAATCTGAGCAGGTTTCACGCATTAGCATAAGAATCCTTCCAGGTAGTTGAGATTTCTGAGTGGGGTGTAAGTGCTGGGCTTCTGTCAGCCCTGTGTTTTTTTTGTTTACCTCCAGAGTTGGTAAGTGCATATTTGCGTGAGATGGGAACAGTGTGGATCCTGCTTCAGATTTCATCCTGACACTTTTGAAATCACCAGTATGTTGGTAATTATTTGCCGTTTCCATAGCGTTTTCCACGGTAATAGTTCTGAGGTCGGTCTCTGCATCCTGAAGCCTATTACGCTTTTCGCAGAGAAAACTCTGCTGAGGCTCAGGTAACTTGGTCTTTCCCACACCTGGCAACGGCGCCTTGTAAGATAGGATTGTTTTCACTATTATTTCACCATCCTTTCACCACTGTTTCAAGAAGGGGAGCCCTTCTCAACCATTAAGGTAAGAATCCTTCCTTGGAGATGAGATATTTTTCTGGGGTGGCAAGTGCCGGGCTTCTGTCAGTCCTGGGTGTGTTGGACTAGCGCCAGGCATGAGAAGCGTGCCTTTGTGTGAGAGGTGAATAGTGTGGATCCTGTTTCAGTCTAAAGACTGAAACAGGATCCGCACTTTTCCCCTTTCCTTTCAGAATCATTTGATTCATCAGCTAGGAATGGCGATTCCTTCTCTAGACCCATCTAAGGCTAGGCCAATGTATCTCGACCTTTCCAAGACATCTGTGGCACAACTTCGGAAAGAACCACTAGGCGGATAAATATTTGGTATTTTTCCGTAGCACCTTTCACCGTAATTGTCATAATGTTGGTCTGTGCATCCTTAAGCATAGGAGAGTTTTCACAGACGAAAGCATGCTGAGGCCCAGTAAACTTGGCATTTCCAATACTTGGTACCAGAGACTATAAAGAAAGTGTTCTTTTAAGTATTATTGCACTGTGGTTTCACCATTGTTTTCAGAACCGCAGCAGGTTTCACGCATTAGCATAAGAATCCTTCCAGGTAGTTGAGATTTCTGAGTGGGGTGTAAGTGCTGGGCTTCTGTCAGCCCTGTGTTTTATTTGTTTACCTCCTGAGTTCGTAAGAGCATATTTGCGTGAGATGGGAACAGTGTGGATCCTGCTTCAGATTTCATCCTGACACTTTTGAAATCACCAGTATGTTGGTAATTATTTGCCGTTTCCATAGCGTTTTCCACGGTAATAGTTCTGAGGTCGGTCTCTGTATCCTGAAGCCTATGATGATTTTCGCAGAGAAAACTCTGCTGAGGCTCAGGTAACTTGGGCTTTCCCACACCTGGCAACGGAGCCTTGGAAGATAGGATTGTTTTCACTATTATTTCACCATCCTTCCACCACTGTTTCAAGAACGGGAGCCCTTTTCAACCATTAGGGTAAGAATCCTTCCTTGGAGATGAGATATTTTTCTGGGGTGGCAAGTGCAGAACCTCTGTGAGTCCTGGGTGTGTTGGACTAGCGTCAGGCATGAGAAGCATGCCTTTGTGTGAGAGGTGAATAGTGCGGATCCTGTTTCAGTCTAAAGACTGAAACAGGATCCGCACTTTTCACCGTTCCTTTCAGAATCATTTGATTCATCAGCTAGGAATGGCAATTCCTTCTCCAGACCCATCGAAGGCTAGGCCAAAGTATCTCGACCTGTCCAAGACGTGTGTGCCACAACTTTGGAAATAACCGCTAGGCGGAGAACTACTTGGTATTTTTCCGTAGCATTTTTCACCGTAATTGTCATAAGGTTGGTCTCTGCATCCTTAAGCATAGGAGAGTTTTCACAGACGAAAGCATGCTGAGGCCCAGTAAACTTGGCATTTCCAATAGTTGGTACCAGAGACTATAAAGAAAGTGTTCTTTTAAGTATTATTGCACTGTGGTTTCACCATTGTTTTCAGAACCTGAGCAGGTTTCACGCATTAGCATAAGAAGCCTTCCTGATATTTCAGATTTCTGGGTGTGGTGTAAGTGCGAGGCTTCTGTCAGCCCTGTGTTTGATTTGTTTACCTCCAGAGTTGGTAAGTGCATATTTACCTGAGATGGCAACAGTGTGGATCGTGCTTCGGATTTCACCCTGACAATTTTGAAATCACCAGTATGTTGGTAATTATTTGCCGTTTCCATAGCGTTTTCCAGCATAATAGTCATTAGGTCGGTCTCTCCATCCTGAAGCCTATGATGCATTTCGCAGAGACAACTCTGCTGTAGCTCAGGTACCTTGGTCTTCCTGAAACCTGGCACCAGAGCCTTGGAAGATAGGATACTTTTCAGTATTATTTCACCATCGTTTCACCACTGTTTCAAGAATGGGAGCCCTTTTCATCCATTAGCGTAAGATTCCTTCTTTGGAGGTTAGATATTTATCTGGGGTGGCAAGTGCAGGGCCTCTGTCAGTCCTGAGTCTGTTGGACTGGTGCCAGGCATGAGAAGTGCGCCTTTGTGTGAGAGGTGAATAGTGCGGATCCTGTTTCAGTCTAAAGACTGAAACAGGATCCGCACTTTTCACCGTTCCTTTCAGAATCATTTGATTCATCAGCTAGGAATGGCGATTCCTTCTCCAGACCCATCGAAGGCTAGGCCAAAGTATCTAGACCTTTCCAAGACGTGTGTGGCACAACTTTGGAAAGAGACGCTAGGCGGAGAACTATTTGGTATTTTTCCATAGCACTTTTCACCATAATTGTCATAAGGTTGGTCTCTGCATCCTTAAGCATAGGAGAGTATTCACAGACGAAAGCATGCTGAGGCCCAGTAAACTTGGCATTTCCAATAGTTGGCACTAGAGACTATAAAGAAAGTGTTCTTTTAAGTATTATTGCACTGGGGTTTCACCATTCTTTTCAGAATCTGAGCAGGTTTCACGCATTAGCATAAGAATCCTTCCAGGTAGTTGAGATTTCTGAGTGGGGTGTAAGTGCTGGGCTTCTGTCAGCCCTGTGTTTTTTTTGTTTACCTCCAGAGTTGGTAAGTGCATATTTGCGTGAGATGGGAACAGTGTGGATCCTGCTTCAGATTTCATCCTGACACTTTTGAAATCACCAGTATGTTGGTAATTATTTGCCGTTTCCATAGCGTTTTCCACGGTAATAGTTCTGAGGTCGGTCTCTGCATCCTGAAGCCTATTACGCTTTTCGCAGAGAAAACTCTGCTGAGGCTCAGGTAACTTGGTCTTTCCCACACCTGGCAACGGAGCCTTGGAAGATAGGATTGTTTTCACTATTATTTCACCATCCTTTCACCACTGTTTCAAGAAGGGGAGCCCTTCTCAACCATTAAGGTAAGAATCCTTCCTTGGAGATGAGATATTTTTCTGGGGTGGCAAGTGCCGGGCTTCTGTCAGTCCTGGGTGTGTTGGACTAGCGCCAGGCATGAGAAGCGTGCCTTTGTGTGAGAGGTGAATAGTGTGGATCCTGTTTCAGTCTAAAGACTGAAACAGGATCCGCACTTTTCCTTTTTCCTTTCAGAATCATTTGATTCATCAGCTAGGAATGGCGATTCCTTCTCTAGACCCATCGAAGGCTAGGCCAATGTATCTCGACCTTTCCAAGACATTTGTGGCAAAACTTCGGAAAGAACCACTAGGCGGAGAAATATTTGGTATTTTCCGTAGCACCTTTCACCGTAATTGTCATAATGTTGGTCTGTGCATACTTAAGCATAGGAGAGTTTTCACAGACGAAAGCATGCTGAGGCCCAGTAAACTTGGCATTTCCAATACTTGGTACCAGAGACTATAAAGAAAGTGTTCTTTTAAGTATTATTGCACTGTGGTTTCACCATTGTTTTCAGCACCGCAGCAGGTTTCACGCATTAGCATAAGAATCCTTCCAGGTAGTTGAGATTTCTGAGTGGGGTGTAAGTGCTGGGCTTCTGTCAGCCCTGTGTTTTATTTGTTTACCTCCTGAGTTCGTAAGTGCATATTTGCGTGAGATGGGAACAGTGTGGATCCTGCTTCAGATTTCATCCTGACACTTTTGAAATCACCAGTATGTTGGTAATTATTTGCCGTTTCCATAGCGTTTTCCACGGTAATAGTTCTGAGGTCGGTCTCTGTATCCTGAAGCCTATGATGATTTTCGCAGAGAAAACTCTGCTGAGGCTCAGGTAACTTGGGCTTTCCCACACCTGGCAACGGAGCCTTGGAAGATAGGATTGTTTTCACTATTATTTCACCATCCTTCCACCACTGTTTCAAGAACGGGAGCCCTTTTCAACCATTAGGGTAAGAATCCTTCCTTGGAGATGAGATATTTTTCTGGGGTGGCAAGTGCAGAACCTCTGTGAGTCCTGGGTGTGTTGGACTAGCGCCAGGCATGAGAAGCGTGCCTTTGTGTGAGAGGTGAATAGTGCGGATCCTGTTTCAGTCTAAAGACTGAAACAGGATCCGCACTTTTCACCGTTCCTTTCAGAATCATTTGATTCATCAGCTAGGAATGGCGATTCCTTCTCCAGACCCATCGAAGGCTAGGCCAAAGTATCTCGACCTGTTCAAGACGTGTGTGCCACAACTTTGGAAATAACCGCTAGGCGGAGAACTACTTGGTATTTTTCCGTAGCATTTTTCACCGTAATTGTCATAAGGTTGGTCTCTGCATCCTTAAGCATAGGAGAGTTTTCACAGACGAAAGCATGCTGAGGCCCAGTAAACTTGGCATTTCCAATAGTTGGTACCAGAGACTATAAAGAAAGTGTTCTTTTAAGTATTATTGCACTGTGGTTTCACCATTGTTTTCAGAACCTGAGCAGGTTTCACGCATTAGCATAAGAAGCCTTCCTGATATTTCAGATTTCTGGGTGTGGTGTAAGTGCGAGGCTTCTGTCAGCCCTGTGTTTGATTTGTTTACCTCCAGAGTTGGTAAGTGCATATTTACCTGAGATGGCAACAGTGTGGATCGTGCTTCGGATTTCACCCTGACAATTTTGAAATCACCAGTATGTTGGTAATTATTTGCCGTTTCCATAGCGTTTTCCAGCATAATAGTCATTAGGTCGGTCTCTCCATCCTGAAGCCTATGATGCATTTCGCAGAGACAACTCTGCTGAGGCTCAGGTACCTTGGTCTTCCTGAAACCTGGCACCAGAGCCTTGGAAGATAGGATACTTTTCAGTATTATTTCACCATCGTTTCACCACTGTTTCAAGAATGGGAGCCCTTTTCATCCATTAGCGTAAGATTCCTTCTTTGGAGGTTAGATATTTATCTGGGGTGGCAAGTGCAGGGCCTCTGTCAGTCCTGAGTCTGTTGGACTGGTGCCAGGCATGAGAAGTGCGCCTTTGTGTGAGAGGTGAATAGTGCGGATCCTGTTTCAGTCTAAAGACTGAAACAGGATCCGCACTTTTCACCGTTCCTTTCAGAATCATTTGATTCATCAGCTAGGAATGGCGATTCCTTCTCCAGACCCATCGAAGGCTAGGCCAAAGTATCTAGACCTTTCCAAGACGTGTGTGGCACAACTTTGGAAAGAGACGCTAGGCGGAGAACTATTTGGTATTTTTCCATAGCACTTTTCACCATAATTGTCATAAGGTTGGTCTCTGCATCCTTAAGCATAGGAGAGTATTCACAGACGAAAGCATGCTGAGGCCCAGTAAACTTGGCATTTCCAATACTTGGTACTAGAGACTATAAAGAAAGTGTTCTTTTAAGTATTATGGCACTGGGGTTTCACCATTCTTTTCAGAATCTGAGCAGGTTTCACGCATTAGCATAAGAATCCTTCCAGGTAGTTGAGATTTCTGAGTGGGGTGTAAGTGCTGGGCTTCTGTCAGCCCTGTGTTTTTTTTGTTTACCTCCAGAGTTGGTAAGTGCATATTTGCGTGAGATGGGAACAGTGTGGATGCTGCTTCAGATTTCATCCTGACACTTTTGAAATCACCAGTATGTTGGTAATTATTTGCCGTTTCCATAGCGTTTTCCACGGTAATAGTTCTGAGGTCGGTCTCTGCATCCTGAAGCCTATTACGCTTTTCGCAGAGAAAACTCTGCTGACGCTCAGGTAACTTGGGCTTTCCCACACCTGGCAACGGAGCCTTGGAAGATAGGATTGTTTTCACTATTATTTCGCCATCCTTTCACCACTGTTTCAAGAAGGGGAGCCCTTCTCAACCATTAAGGTAAGAATCCTTCCTTGGAGATGAGATATTTTTCTGGGGTGGCAAGTGCCGGGCTTCTGTCAGTCCTGGGTGTGTTGGACTAGCGCCAGGCATGAGAAGCGTGCCTTTGTGTGAGAGGTGAATAGTGTGGATCCTGTTTCAGTCTAAAGACTGAAACAGGATCCGCACTTTTCCCCTTTCCTTTCAGAATCATTTGATTCATCAGCTAGGAATGGCGATTCCTTCTCTAGACCCATCGAAGGCTAGGCCAATGTATCTCGACCTTTCCAAGACATCTGTGGCACAACTTTGGAAAGAACCACTAGGCGGAGAACTATTTGGTATTTTTCCGTAGCACCTTTCACCGTAATTGTCATAATGTTGGTCTGTGCATCCTTAAGCATAGGAGAGTTTTCACAGACGAAAGCATGCTGAGGCCCAGTAAACTTGGCATTTCCAATACTTGGTACCAGAGACTATAAAGAAAGTGTTCTTTTAAGTATTATTGCACTGTGGTTTCACCATTGTTTTCAGAACCGCAGCAGGTTTCACGCATTAGCATAAGAATCCTTCCAGGTAGTTGAGATTTCTGAGTGGGGTGTAAGTGCTGGGCTTCTGTCAGCCCTGTGTTTTATTTGTTTACCTCCTGAGTTCGTAAGAGCATATTTGCGTGAGATGGGAACAGTGTGGATCCTGCTTCAGATTTCATCCTGACACTTTTGAAATCACCAGTATGTTGGTAATTATTTGCCGTTTCCATAGCGTTTTCCACGGTAATAGTTCTGAGGTCGGTCTCTGTATCCTGAAGCCTATGATGATTTTCGCAGAGAAAACTCTGCTGAGGCTCAGGTAACTTGGGCTTTCCCACACCTGGCAACGGAGCCTTGGAAGATATTATTGTTTTCACTATTATTTCACCATCCTTCCACCACTGTTTCAAGAACGGGAGCCCTTTTCAACCATTAGGGTAAGAATCCTTCCTTGGAGATGAGATATTTTTCTGGGGTGGCAAGTGCAGAACCTCTGTGAGTCCTGGGTGTGTTGGGCTAGTGCCAGGCATGACAAGCATGCCTTTGTGTGAGAGGTGAATAGTGCGGATCCTGTTTCAGTCTAAAGACTGAAACAGGATCCGCACTTTTCACCGTTCCTTTCAGAATCATTTGATTCATCAGCTAGGAATGGCGAGTCCTTCTCCAGACCCATCGAAGGCTAGGCCAAAGTATCTCGACCTTTCCAAGACGTGTGTGCCACAACTTTGGAAATAACCGCTAGGCGGAGAACTACTTGGTATTTTTCCGTAGCATTTTTCACCGTAATTGTCATAAGGTTGGTCTCTGCATCCTTAAGCATAGGAGAGTTTTCACAGACGAAAGCATGCTGAGGCCCAGTAAACTTGGCATTTCCAATAGTTGGTACCAGAGACTATAAAGAAAGTGTTCTTTTAAGTATTATTGCACTGTGGTTTCACCATTGTTTTCAGAACCTGAGCAGGTTTCACGCATTAGCATAAGAATCCTTCCTGGTATTCCAGATTTCTGGGTGTGGTGTAAGTGCGAGGCTTCTGTCAGCCCTGTGTTTGATTTGTTTACCTCCAGAGTTGGTAAGTGCATATTTACCTGAGATGGCAACAGTGTGGATCGTGCTTCGGATTTCACCCTGACACTTTTGAAATCACCAGTATGTTGGTAATTATTTGCCGTTTCCATAGCGTTTTCCAGCATAATAGTCATTAGGTCGGTCTCTCCATCCTGAAGCCTATGATGCATTTCGCAGAGAAAACTCTGCTGAGGCTCAGAAACCTTGGTCTTCCTGAAACCTGGCACCAGAGCCTTTTAAGATAGGATACTTTTCAGTATTATTTCACCATCGTTTCCCCAGTGTTTCAAGAATGGGAGCCCTTTTCATCCATTAGCGTAAGATTCCTTCTTTGGAGGTTAGATATTTATCTGGGGTGGCAAGTGCAGGGCCTCTGTCAGTCCTGAGTCTGTTGGACTGGTGCCAGGCATGAGAAGTGCGCCTTTGTGTGAGAGGTGAATAGTGCGGATCCTGTTTCAGTCTAAAGACTGAAACAGGATCCGCACTTTTCACCGTTCCTTTCAGAATCATTTGATTCATCAGCTAGGAATGGCGATTCCTTCTCCAGACCCATCGAAGGCTAGGCCAAAGTATCTCGACCTGTCCAAGACGTGTGTGCCACAACTTTGGAAATAACCGCTAGGCGGAGAACTACTTGGTATTTTTCCGTAGCATTTTTCACCGTAATTGTCATAAGGTTGGTCTCTGCATCCTTAAGCATAGGAGAGTTTTCACAGACGAAAGCATGCTGAGGCCCAGTAAACTTGGCATTTCCAATAGTTGGTACCAGAGACTATAAAGAAAGTGTTCTTTTAAGTATTATTGCACTGTGGTTTCACCATTGTTTTCAGAACCTGAGCAGGTTTCACGCATTAGCATAAGAAGCCTTCCTGATATTTCAGATTTCTGGGTGTGGTGTAAGTGCGAGGCTTCTGTCAGCCCTGTGTTTGATTTGTTTACCTCCAGAGTTGGTAAGTGCATATTTACCTGAGATGGCAACAGTGTGGATCGTGCTTCGGATTTCACCCTGACAATTTTGAAATCACCAGTATGTTGGTAATTATTTGCCGTTTCCATAGCGTTTTCCAGCATAATAGTCATTAGGTCGGTCTCTCCATCCTGAAGCCTATGATGCATTTCGCAGAGAAAACTCTGCTGAGGCTCAGGTACCTTGGTCTTCCTGAAACCTGGCACCAGAGCCTTGGAAGATAGGATACTTTTCAGTATTATTTCACCATCGTTTCACCACTGTTTCAAGAATGGGAGCCCTTTTCATCCATTAGCGTAAGATTCCTTCTTTGGAGGTTAGATATTTATCTGGGGTGGCAAGTGCAGGGCCTATGTCAGTCCTGAGTCTGTTGGACTGGTGCCAGGCATGAGAAGTGCCCCTTGTGTGAGAGGTGAATAGTGTGGATCCTGTTTCAGTCTAAAGACTGAAACAGGATCCGCACTTTTCACCGTTCCTTTCAGAATCATTTGATTCATCAGCTAGGAATGGCGATTCCTTCTCCAGACCCATCGAAGGCTAGGCCAAAGTATCTAGACCTTTCCAAGACGTGTGTGGCACAACTTTGGAAAGAGACGCTAGGCGGAGAACTATTTGGTATTTTTCCATAGCACTTTTCACCGTAATTGTCATAAGGTTGGTCTCTGCATCCTTAAGCATAGGAGAGTATTCACAGACGAAAGCATGCTGAGGCCCAGTAAACTTGGCATTTCCAATAGTTGGTACTAGAGACTATAAAGAAAGTGTTCTTTTAAGTATTATTGCACTGGGGTTTCACCATTCTTTTCAGAATCTGAGCAGGTTTCACGCATTAGCATAAGAATCCTTCCAGGTAGTTGAGATTTCTGAGTGGGGTGTAAGTGCTGGGCTTCTGTCAGCCCTGTGTTTTTTTTGTTTACCTCCAGAGTTGGTAAGTGCATTATGCATGAGATGGGAACAGTGTGGATGCTGCTTCAGATTTCATCCTGACACTTTTGAAATCACCAGTATGTTGGTAATTATTTGCCGTTTCCATAGCGTTTTCCACGGTAATAGTTCTGAGGTCGGTCTCTGCATCCTGAAGCCTATTACGCTTTTCGCAGAGAAAACTCTGCTGAGGCTCAGGTAACTTGGTCTTTCCCACACCTGGCAACGGCGCCTTGGAAGATAGGATTGTTTTCACTATTATTTCACCATCCTTTCACCACTGTTTCAAGAAGGGGAGCCCTTCTCAACCATTAAGGTAAGAATCCTTCCTTGGAGATGAGATATTTTTCTGGGGTGGCAAGTGCCGGGCTTCTGTCAGTCCTGGGTGTGTTGGACTAGCGCCAGGCATGAGAAGCGTGCCTTTGTGTGAGAGGTGAATAGTGCGGATCCTTTTTCAGTCTAAAGACTGAAACAGGATCCGCACTTTTCCCCCTTCCTTTCAGAATCATTTGATTCATCAGCTAGGAATGGCGATTCCTTCTCTAGACCCATCGAAGGCTAGGCCAATGTATCTCGAACTTTCCAAGACATCTGTGGCACAACTTTGGAAAGAACCACTAGGCGGAGAACTATTTGGTATTTTTCCGTAGCACCTTTCACCGTAATTGTCATAATGTTGGTCTGTGCATCCTTAAGCATAGGAGAGTTTTCACAGACGAAAGCATGCTGAGGCCCAGTAAACTTGTCATTTCCAATACTTGGTACCAGAGACTATAAAGTAAGTGTTCTTTTAAGTATTATTGCACTGTGGTTTCACCATTGTTTTCAGAACCGCAGCAGGTTTCACGCATTAGCATAAGAATCCTTCCAGGTAGTTGAGATTTCTGAGTGGGGTGTAAGTGCTGGGCTTCTGTCAGCCCTGTGTTTTATTTGTTTACCTCCTGAGTTCGTAAGTGCATATTTGCGTGAGATGGGAACAGTGTGGATCCTGCTTCAGATTTCATCCTGACACTTTTGAAATCACCAGTATGTTGGTAATTATTTGCCGTTTCCATAGCGTTTTCCACGGTAATAGTTCTGAGGTCAGTCTCTGTATCCTGAAGCCTATGATGCTTTTCGCAGAGAAAACTCTGCTGAGGCTCAGGTAACTTGGGCTTTCCCATACCTGGCAACGGAGCCTTGGAAGATAGGATTGTTTTCACTATTATTTCACCATCCTTCCACCACTGTTTCAAGAACGGGAGCCCTTTTCAACCATTAGGGTAAGAATCCTTCCTTGGAGATGAGATATTTTTCTGGGGTGGCAAGTGCAGAACCTCTGTGAGTCCTGGGTGTGTTGGACTAGCGCCAGGCATGAGAAGCATGCCTTTGTGTGAGAGGTGAATAGTGCGGATCCTGTTTCAGTCTAAAGACTGAAACAGGATCCGCACTTTTCACCGTTCCTTTCAGAATCATTTGATTCATCAGCTAGGAATGGCGATTCCTTCTCCAGACCCATCGAAGGCTAGGCCAAAGTATCTCGACCTGTCCAAGACGTGTGTGCCACAACTTTGAAAATAACCGCTAGGCGGCGAACTACTTGGTATTTTTCCGTAGCATTTTTCACCGTAATTGTCATAAGGTTGGTCTCTGCATCCTTAAGCATAGGAGAGTTTTCACAGACGAAAGCATGCTGAGGCCCAGTAAACTTGGCATTTCCAATAGTTGGTACCAGAGACTATAAAGAAAGTGTTCTTTTAAGTATTATTGCACTGTGGTTTCACCATTGTTTTCAGAACCTGAGCAGGTTTCACGCATTAGCATAAGAAGCCTTCCTGATATTTCAGATTTCTGGGTGTGGTGTAAGTGCGAGGCTTCTGTCAGCCCTGTGTTTGATTTGTTTACCTCCAGAGTTGGTAAGTGCATATTTACCTGAGATGGCAACAGTGTGGATCGTGCTTCGGATTTCACCCTGACACTTTTGAAATCACCAGTATGTTGGTAATTATTTGCCATTTCCATAGCGTTTTCCAGCATAATAGTCATTAGGTCGGTCTCTCCATCCTGAAGCCTATGATGCATTTCGCAGAGAAAACTCTGCTGAGGCTCAGGTACCTTGGTCTTCCTGAAACCTGGCACCAGAGCCTTGGAAGATAGGATACTTTTCAGTATTATTTCACCATCGTTTCACCACTGTTTCAAGAATGGGAGCCCTTTTCATCCATTAGCGTAAGATTCCTTCTTTGGAGGTTAGATATTTATCTGGGGTGGCAAGTGCAGGGCCTCTGTCAGTCCTGAGTCTGTTGGACTGGTGCCAGGCATGAGAAGTGCCCCTTGTATGAGAGGTGAATAGTGCGGATCCTGTTTCAGTCTAAAGACTGAAACAGGATCCGCACTTTTCACCGTTCCTTTCAGAATCATTTGATTCATCAGCTAGGAATGGCGATTCCTTCTCCAGACCCATCGAAGGCTAGGCCAAAGTATCTAGACCTTTCCAAGACGTGTGTGGCACAACTTTGGAAAGAGACGCTAGGCGGAGAACTATTTGGTATTTTTCCATAGCTCTTTTCACCATAATTGTCATAAGGTTGGTCTCTGCATCCTTAAGCATAGGAGAGTATTCACAGACGAAAGCATGCTGAGGCCCAGTAAACTTGGCATTTCCAATAGTTGGTACTAGAGACTATAAAGAAAGTGTTCTTTTAAGTATTATTGCACTGGGGTTTCACCATTCTTTTCAGAATCTGAGCAGGTTTCACGCATTAGCATAAGAATCCTTCCAGGTAGTTGAGATTTCTGAGTGGGGTGTAAGTGCTGGGCTTCTGTCAGCCCTGTGTTTTTTTTGTTTACCTCCAGAGTTGGTAAGTGCATATTTGCATGAGATGGGAACAGTGTGGATGCTGCTTCAGATTTCATCCTGACACTTTTAAAATCACCAGTATGTTGGTAATTATTTGCCGTTTCCATAGCGTTTTCCACGGTAATAGTTCTGAGGTCGGTCTCTGCATCCTGAAGCCTATTACGCTTTTCGCAGAGAAAACTCTGCTGAGGCTCAGGTAACTTGGTCTTTCCCACACCTGGCAACGGAGCCTTGGAAGATAGGATTGTTTTCACTATTATTTCACCATCCTTTCACCACTGTTTCAAGAAGGGGAGCCCTTCTCAACCATTAAGGTAAGAATCCTTCCTTGGAGATGAGATATTTTTCTGGGGTGGCAAGTGCCGGGCTTCTGTCAGTCCTGGGTGTGTTGGACTAGCGCCAGGCATGAGAAGCGTGCCTTTGTGTGAGAGGTGAATAGTGCGGATCCTGTTTCAGTCTAAAGACTGAAACAGGATCCGCACTTTTCCCCTTTCCTTTCAGAATCATTTGATTCATCAGCTAGGAATGGCGATTTCTTCTCTAGACCCATCGAAGGCTAGGCCAATGTATCTCGACCTTTCCAAGACATCTGTGGCACAACTTTGGAAAGAACCACTAGGCGGAGAACTATTTGGTATTTTTCCGTAGCACCTTTCACCGTAATTGTCATAATGTTGGTCTGTGCATCCTTAAGCATAGGAGAGTTTTCACAGACGAAAGCATGCTGAGGCCCAGTAAACTTGGCATTTCCAATACTTGGTACCAGAGACTATAAAGAAAGTGTTCTTTTAAGTATTATTGCACTGTGGTTTCACCATTGTTTTCAGAACCGCAGCAGGTTTCACGCATTAGCATAAGAATCCTTCCAGGTAGTTGAGATTTCTGAGTGGGGTGTAAGTGCTGGGCTTCTGTCAGCCCTGTGTTTTATTTGTTTACCTCCTGAGTTCGTAAGAGCATATTTGCGTGAGATGGGAACAGTGTGGATCCTGCTTCAGATTTCATCCTGACACTTTTGAAATCACCAGTATGTTGGTAATTATTTGCCGTTTCCATAGCGTTTTCCACGGTAATAGTTCTGAGGTCGGTCTCTGTATCCTGAAGCCTATGATGCTTTTCGCAGAGAAAACTCTGCTGAGGCTCAGGTAACTTGGGCTTTCCCACACCTGGCAACGGAGCCTTGGAAGATAGGATTGTTTTCACTATTATTTCACCATCCTTCCACCACTGTTTCAAGAACGGGAGCCCTTTTCAACCATTAGGGTAAGAATCCTTCCTTGGAGATGAGATATTTTTCTGGGGTGGCAAGTGCAGAACCTCTGTGAGTCCTGGGTGTGTTGGGCTAGCGCCAGGCATGACAAGCATGCCTTTGTGTGAGAGGTGAATAGTGCGGATCCTGTTTCAGTCTAAAGACTGAAACAGGATCCGCACTTTTCACTGTTCCTTTCAGAATCATTTGATTCATCAGCTAGGAATGGCGATTCCTTCTCCAGACCCATCGAAGGCTAGGCCAAAGTATCTCGACCTTTCCAAGACGTGTGTGCCACAACTTTGGAAATAACCGCTAGGCGGAGAACTACTTGGTATTTTTCCGTAGCATTTTTCACCGTAATTGTCATAAGGTTGGTCTCTGCATCCTTAAGCATAGGAGAGTTTTCACAGACGAAAGCATGCTGAGGCCCAGTAAACTTGGCATTTCCAATAGTTGGTACCAGAGACTATAAAGAAAGTGTTCTTTTAAGTATTATTGCACTGTGGTTTCACCATTGTTTTCAGAACCTGAGCAGGTTTCACGCATTAGCATAAGAATCCTTCCTGGTATTTCAGATTTCTGGGTGTGGTGTACGTGCGAGGCTTCTGTCAGCCCTGTGTTTGATTTGTTTACCTCCAGAGTTGGTAAGTGCATATTTACCTGAGATGGCAACAGTGTGGATCGTGCTTCGGATTTCACCCTGACAATTTTGAAATCACCAGTATGTTGGTAATTATTTGCCGTTTCCATAGCGTTTTCCAGCATAATAGTCATTAGGTCGGTCTCTCCATCCTGAAGCCTATGATGCATTTCGCAGAGAAAACTCTGCTGAGGCTCAGGTACCTTGGTCTTCCTGAAACCTGGCACCAGAGCCTTGGAAGATAGGATACTTTTCAGTATTATTTCACCATCGTTTCCCCAGTGTTTCAAGAATGGGAGCCCTTTTCATCCATTAGCGTAAGATTCCTTCTTTGGAGGTTAGATATTTATCTGGGGTGGCAAGTGCAGGGCCTCTGTCAGTCCTGAGTCTGTTGGACTGGTGCCAGGCATGAGAAGTGCGCCTTTGTGTGAGAGGTGAATAGTGCGGATCCTGTTTCAGTCTAAAGACTGAAACAGGATCCGCACTTTTCACCGTTCCTTTCAGAATCATTTGACTCATCAGCTAGGAATGGCGATTCCTTCTCCAGACCCATTGAAGGCTAGGCCAAAGTACCTAGACCTTTCCAAGACGTGTGTGGCACAACTTTGGAAAGAGACGCTAGGCGGAGAACTATTTGGTATTTTTCCATAGCACTTTTCACCGTAATTGTCATAAGGTTGGTCTCTGCATCCTTAAGCATAGGAGAGTATTCACAGACGAAAGCATGCTGAGGCCCAGTAAACTTGGCATTTCCAATAGTTGGTACTAGAGACTATAAAGAAAGTGTTCTTTTAAGTATTATTGCACTGGGGTTTCACCATTCTTTTCAGAATCTGAGCAGGTTTCACGCATTAGCATAAGAATCCTTCCAGGTAGTTGAGATTTCTGAGTGGGGTGTAAGTGCTGGGCTTCTGTCAGCCCTGTGTTTTTTTTGTTTACCTCCAGAGTTGGTAAGTGCATATTTGCGTGAGATGGGAACAGTGTGGATGCTGCTTCAGATTTCATCCTGACACTTTTGAAATCACCAGTATGTTGGTAATTATTTGCCGTTTCCATAGCGTTTTCCACGGTAATAGTTCTGAGGTCGGT
Source organism: Lemur catta (assembly GCF_020740605.2). NCBI lineage: Eukaryota > Metazoa > Chordata > Mammalia > Primates > Lemuridae > Lemur > Lemur catta. The sequence continues at coordinate 55,408,082 of NC_059139.1, read as the reverse complement.
CTCTGCATCCTGAAGCCTATTACGCTTTTCGCAGAGAAAACTCTGCTGAGGCTCAGGTAACTTGGTCTTTCCCACACCTGGCAACGGCGCCTTGGAAGATAGGATTGTTTTCACTATTATTTCACCATCCTTTCACCACTGTTTCAAGAAGGGGAGCCCTTCTCAACCATTAAGGTAAGAATCCTTCCTTGGAGATGAGATATTTTTCTGGGGTGGCAAGTGCCGGGCTTCTGTCAGTCCTGGGTGTGTTGGACTAGCGCCAGGCATGAGAAGCGTGCCTTTGTGTGAGAGGTGAATAGTGCGGATCCTGTTTCAGTCTAAAGACTGAATCAGGATCCGCACTTTTCCCCCTTCCTTTCAGAATCATTTGATTCATCAGCTAGGAATGGCGATTCCTTCTCTTGACCCATCGAAGGCTAGGCCAATGTATCTCGACCTTTCCAAGACATCTGTGGCACAACTTTGGAAAGAACCACTAGGCGGAGAACTATTTGGTATTTTTCCGTAGCACCTTTCACCGTAATTGTCATAATGTTGGTCTGTGCATCCTTAAGCATAGGAGAGTTTTCACAGACGAAAGCATGCTGAGGCCCAGTAAACTTGGCATTTCCAATACTTGGTACCAGAGACTATAGAGAAAGTGTTCTTTTAAGTATTATTGCACTGTGGTTTCACCATTGTTTTCAGAACCGCAGCAGGTTTCACGCATTAGCATAAGAATCCTTCCAGGTAGTTGAGATTTCTGAGTGGGGTGTAAGTGCTGGGCTTCTGTCAGCCCTGTGTTTTATTTGTTTACTTCCTGAGTTCGTAAGTGCATATTTGCGTGAGATGGGAACAGTGTGGATCGTGCTTCAGATTTCATCCTGACACTTTTGAAATCACCAGTATGTTGGTAATTATTTGCCGTTTCCATAGCGTTTTCCACGGTAATAGTTCTGAGGTCGGTCTCTGTATCCTGAAGCCTATGATGCTTTTCGCAGAGAAAACTCTGCTGAGGCTCAGGTAACTTGGGCTTTCCCATACCTGGCAACGGAGCCTTGGAAGATAGGATTGTTTTCACTATTATTTCACCATCCTTCCACCACTGTTTCAAGAACGGGAGCCCTTTTCAACCATTAGGGTAAGAATCCTTCCTTGGAGATGAGATATTTTTCTGGGGTGGCAAGTGCAGAACCTCTGTGAGTCCTGGGTGTGTTGGACTAGCGCCAGGCATGAGAAGCGTGCCTTTGTGTGAGAGGTGAATAGTGCGGATCCTGTTTCAGTCTAAAGACTGAAACAGGATCCGCACTTTTCACCGTTCCTTTCAGAATCATTTGATTCATCAGCTAGGAATGGCGATTCCTTCTCCAGACCCATCGAAGGCTAGGCCAAAGTATCTCGACCTGTCCAAGACGTGTGTGCCACAACTTTGGAAATAACCGCTAGGCGGAGAACTACTTGGTATTTTTCCGTAGCATTTTTCACCGTAATTGTCATAAGGTTGGTCTCTGCATCCTTAAGCATAGGAGAGTTTTCACAGACGAAAGCATGCTGAGGCCCAGTAAACTTGGCATTTCCAATAGTTGGTACCAGAGAGTATAAAGAAAGTGTTCTTTTAAGTATTATTGCACTGTGGTTTCACCATTGTTTTCAGAACCTGAGCAGGTTTCACGCATTAGCATAAGAAGCCTTCCTGATATTTCAGATTTCTGGGTGTGGTGTAAGTGCGAGGCTTCTGTCAGCCCTGTGTTTGATTTGTTTACCTCCAGAGTTGGTAAGTGCATATTTACCTGAGATGGCAACAGTGTGGATCGTGCTTCGGATTTCACCCTGACAATTTTGAAATCACCAGTATGTTGGTAATTATTTGCCGTTTCCATAGCGTTTTCCAGCATAATAGTCATTAGGTCGGTCTCTCCATCCTGAAGCCTATGATGCATTTCGCAGAGAAAACTCTGCTGAGGCTCAGGTACCTTGGTCTTCCTGAAACCTGGCACCAGAGCCTTGGAAGATGGGATACTTTTCAGTATTATTTCACCATCGTTTCACCACTGTTTCAAGAATGGGAGCCCTTTTCATCCATTAGCGTAAGATTCCTTCTTTGGAGGTTAGATATTTATCTGGGGTGGCAAGTGCAGGGCCTCTGTCAGTCCTGAGTCTGTTGGACTGGTGCCAGGCATGAGAAGTGCGCCTTTGTGTGAGAGGTGAATAGTGCGGATCCTGTTTCAGTCTAAAGACTGAAACAGGATCCGCACTTTTCACCGTTCCTTTCAGAATCATTTGATTCATCAGCTAGGAATGGCGATTCCTTCTCCAGACCCATCGAAGGCTAGGCCAAAGTACCTAGACCTTTCCAAGACGTGTGTGGCACAACTTTGGAAAGAGACGCTAGGCGGAGAACTATTTGGTATTTTTCCATAGCACTTTTCACCGTAATTGTCATAAGGTTGGTCTCTGCATCCTTAAGCATAGGAGAGTATTCACAGACGAAAGCATGCTGAGGCCCAGTAAACTTGGCATTTCCAATAGTTGGTACTAGAGACTATAAAGAAAGTGTTCTTTTAAGTATTATTGCACTGGGGTTTCACCATTCTTTTCAGAATCTGAGCAGGTTTCACGCATTAGCATAAGAATCCTTCCAGGTAGTTGAGATTTCTGAGTGGGGTGTAAGTGCTGGGCTTCTGTCAGCCCTGTGTTTTTTTTGTTTACCTCCAGAGTTGGTAAGTGCATATTTGCGTGAGATGGGAACAGTGTGGATCCTGCTTCAGATTTCATCCTGACACTTTTGAAATCACCAGTATGTTGGTAATTATTTGCCGTTTCCATAGCGTTTTCCACGGTAATAGTTCTGAGGTCGGTCTCTGCATCCTGAAGCCTATTACGCTTTTCGCAGAGAAAACTCTGCTGAGGCTCAGGTAACTTGGTCTTTCCCACACCTGGCAACGGCGCCTTGGAAGATAGGATTGTTTTCACTATTATTTCACCATCCTTTCACCACTGTTTCAAGAAGGGGAGCCCTTCTCAACCATTAAGGTAAGAATCCTTCCTTGGAGATGAGATATTTTTCTGGGGTGGCAAGTGCCGGGCTTCTGTCAGTCCTGGGTGTGTTGGACTAGCGCCAGGCATGAGAAGCGTGCCTTTGTGTGAGAGGTGAATAGTGCGGATCCTGTTTCAGTCTAAAGACTGAATCAGGATCCGCACTTTTCCCCCTTCCTTTCAGAATCATTTGATTCATCAGCTAGGAATGGCGATTCCTTCTCTAGACCCATCGAAGGCTAGGCCAATGTATCTCGACCTTTCCAAGACATCTGTGGCACAACTTCGGAAAGAACCACTAGGCGGAGAAATATTTGGTATTATTCCGTAGCACCTTTCACCGTAATTGTCATAATGTTGGTCTGTGCATCCTTAAGCATAGGAGAGTTTTCACAGACGAAAGCATGCTGAGGCCCAGTAAACTTGGCATTTCCAATACTTGGTACCAGAGACTATAAAGAAAGTGTTCTTTTAAGTATTATTGCACTGTGGTTTCACCATTGTTTTCAGAACCGCAGCAGGTTTCACGCATTAGCATAAGAATCCTTCCAGGTAGTTGAGATTTCTGAGTGGGGTGTAAGTGCTGGGCTTCTGTCAGCCCTGTGTTTTATTTGTTTACCTCCTGAGTTCGTAAGTGCATATTTGCGTGAGATGGGAACAGTGTGGATCCTGCTTCAGATTTCATCCTGACACTTTTGAAATCACCAGTATGTTGGTAATTATTTGCCGTTTCCATAGCGTTTTCCACGGTAATAGTTCTGAGGTCGGTCTCTGTATCCTGAAGCCTATGATGATTTTCGCAGAGAAAACTCTGCTGAGGCTCAGGTAACTTGGGCTTTCCCACACCTGGCAACGGAGCCTTGGAAGATAGGATTGTTTTCACTATTATTTCACCATCCTTCCACCACTGTTTCAAGAACGGGAGCCCTTTTCAACCATTAGGGTAAGAATCCTTCCTTGGAGATGAGATATTTTTCTGGGGTGGCAAGTGCAGAACCTCTGTGAGTCCTGGGTGTGTTGGACTAGCGCCAGGCATGAGAAGCGTGCCTTTGTGTGAGAGGTGAATAGTGCGGATCCTGTTTCAGTCTAAAGACTGAAACAGGATCCGCACTTTTCACCGTTCCTTTCAGAATCATTTGATTCATCAGCTAGGAATGGCGATTCCTTCTCCAGACCCATCGAAGGCTAGGCCAAAGTATCTCGACCTGTCCAAGACGTGTGTGCCACAACTTTGGAAATAACCGCTAGGCGGAGAACTACTTGGTATTTTTCCGTAGCATTTTTCACCGTAATTGTCATAAGGTTGGTCTCTGCATCCTTAAGCATAGGAGAGTTTTCACAGACGAAAGCATGCTGAGGCCCAGTAAACTTGGCATTTCCAATAGTTGGTACCAGAGACTATAAAGAAAGTGTTCTTTTAAGTATTATTGCACTGTGGTTTCACCATTGTTTTCAGAACCTGAGCAGGTTTCACGCATTAGCATAAGAAGCCTTCCTGATATTTCAGATTTCTGGGTGTGGTGTAAGTGCGAGGCTTCTGTCAGCCCTGTGTTTGATTTGTTTACCTCCAGAGTTGGTAAGTGCATATTTACCTGAGATGGCAACAGTGTGGATCGTGCTTCGGATTTCACCCTGACAATTTTGAAATCACCAGTATGTTGGTAATTATTTGCCGTTTCCATAGCGTTTTCCAGCATAATAGTCATTAGGTCGGTCTCTCCATCCTGAAGCCTATGATGCATTTCGCAGAGAAAACTCTGCTGAGGCTCAGGTACCTTGGTCTTCCTGAAACCTGGCACCAGAGCCTTGGAAGATAGGATACTTTTCAGTATTATTTCACCATCGTTTCACCACTGTTTCAAGAATGGGAGCCCTTTTCATCCATTAGCGTAAGATTCCTTCTTTGGAGGTTAGATATTTATCTGGGGTGGCAAGTGCAGGGCCTCTGTCAGTCCTGAGTCTGTTGGACTGGTGCCAGGCATGAGAAGTGCGCCTTTGTGTGAGAGGTGAATAGTGCGGATCCTGTTTCAGTCTAAAGACTGAAACAGGATCCGCACTTTTCACCGTTCCTTTCAGAATCATTTGATTCATCAGCTAGGAATTGCGATTCCTTCTCCAGACCCATCGAAGGCTAGGCCAAAGTATCTAGACCTTTCCAAGACGTGTGTGGCACAACTTTGGAAAGAGACGCTAGGCGGAGAACTATTTGGTATTTTTCCATAGCACTTTTCACCATAATTGTCATAAGGTTGGTCTCTGCATCCTTAAGCATAGGAGAGTATTCACAGACGAAAGCATGCTGAGGCCCAGTAAACTTGGCATTTCCAATAGTTGGTACTAGAGACTATAAAGAAAGTGTTCTTTTAAGTATTATTGCACTGGGGTTTCACCATTCTTTTCAGAATCTGAGCAGGTTTCACGCATTAGCATAAGAATCCTTCCAGGTAGTTGAGATTTCTGAGTGGGGTGTAAGTGCTGGGCTTCTGTCAGCCCTGTGTTTTTTTTGTTTACCTCCAGAGTTGGTAAGTGCATATTTGCGTGAGATGGGAACAGTGTGGATCCTGCTTCAGATTTCATCCTGACACTTTTGAAATCACCAGTATGTTCGTAATTATTTGCCGTTTCCATAGCGTTTTGCACGGTAATAGTTCTGAGGTCGGTCTCTGCATCCTGAAGCCTATTACGCTTTTCGCAGAGAAAACTCTGCTGAGGCTCAGGTAACTTGGTCTTTCCCACACCTGGCAACGGAGCCTTGGAAGATAGGATTGTTTTCACTATTATTTCACCATCCTTTCACCACTGTTTCAAGAAGGGGAGCCCTTCTCAACCATTAAGGTAAGAATCCTTCCTTGGAGATGAGATATTTTTCTGGGGTGGCAAGTGCCGGGCTTCTGTCAGTCCTGGGTGTGTTGGACTAGCGCCAGGCATGAGAAGCGTGCCTTTGTGTGAGAGGTGAATAGTGCGGATCCTGTTTCAGTCTAAAGACTGAAACAGGATCCGCACTTTTCCCCCTTCCTTTCAGAATCATTTGATTCATCAGCTAGGAATGGCGATTCCTTCTCTAGACCCATCGAAGGCTAGGCCAATGTATCTCGACCTTTCCAAGACATCTGTGGCACAACCTTGGAAAGAACCACTAGGCGGAGAACTATTTGGTATTTTTCCGTAGCACCTTTCACCGTAATTGTCATAATGTTGGTCTGTGCATCCTTAAGCATAGGAGAGTTTTCACAGACGAAAGCATGCTGAGGCCCAGTAAACTTGGCATTTCCAATACTTGGTACCAGAGACTATAAAGAAAGTGTTCTTTTAAGTATTATTGCACTGTGGTTTCACCATTGTTTTCAGAACCGCAGCAGGTTTCACGCATTAGCATAAGAATCCTTCCAGGTAGTTGAGATTTCTGAGTGGGGTGTAAGTGCTGGGCTTCTGTCAGCCCTGTGTTTTATTTGTTTACCTCCTGAGTTCGTAAGTGCATATTTGCGTGAGATGGGAACAGTGTGGATCGTGCTTCAGATTTCATCCTGACACTTTTGAAATCACCAGTATGTTGGTAATTATTTGCCGTTTCCATAGCGTTTTCCACGGTAATAGTTCTGAGGTCGGTCTCTGTATCCTGAAGCCTATGATGCTTTTCGCAGAGAAAACTCTGCTGAGGCTCAGGTAACTTGGGCTTTCCCATACCTGGCAACGGAGCCTTGGAAGATAGGATTGTTTTCACTATTATTTCACCATCCTTCCACCACTGTTTCAAGAACGGGAGCCCTTTTCAACCATTAGGGTAAGAATCCTTCCTTGGAGATGAGATATTTTTCTGGGGTGGCAAGTGCAGAACCTCTGTGAGTCCTGGGTGTGTTGGACTAGCGCCAGGCATGAGAAGCGTGCCTTTGTGTGAGAGGTGAATAGTGCGGATCCTGTTTCAGTCTAAAGACTGAAACAGGATCCGCACTTTTCACCGTTCCTTTCAGAATCATTTGATTCATCAGCTAGAAATGGCGATTCCTTCTCCAGACCCATCGAAGGCTAGGCAAAAGTATCTCGACCCGTCCAAGACGTGTGTGCCACAACTTTGGAAATAACCGCTAGGCGGAGAACTACTTGGTATTTTTCCGTAGCATTTTTCACCGTAATTGTCATAAGGTTGGTCTCTGCATCCTTAAGCATAGGAGAGTTTTCACAGACGAAAGCATGCTGAGGCCCAGTAAACTTGGCATTTCCAATAGTTGGTACCAGAGACTATAAAGAAAGTGTTCTTTTAAGTATTATTGCACTGTGGTTTCACCATTGTTTTCAGAACCTGAGCAGGTCTCACGCATTAGCATAAGAAGCCTTCCTGATATTTCAGATTTCTGGGTGTGGTGTAAGTGCGAGGCTTCTGTCAGCCCTGTGTTTGATTTGTTTACCTCCAGAGTTGGTAAGTGCATATTTACCTGAGATGGCAACAGTGTGGATCGTGCTTCGGATTTCACCCTGACAATTTTGAAATCACCAGTATGTTGGTAATTATTTGCCGTTTCCATAGCGTTTTCCAGCATAATAGTCATTAGGTCGGTCTCTCCATCCTGAAGCCTATGATGCATTTCGCAGAGAAAACTCTGCTGAGGCTCAGGTACCTTGGTCTTCCTGAAACCTGGCACCAGAGCCTTGGAAGATAGGATACTTTTCAGTATTATTTCACCATCGTTTCCCCACTGTTTCAAGAATGGGAGCCCTTTTCATCCATTAGCGTAAGATTCCTTCTTTGGAGGTTAGATATTTATCTGGGGTGGCAAGTGCAGGGCCTCTGTCAGTCCTGAGTCTGTTGGACTGGTGCCAGGCATGAGAAGTGCGCCTTTGTGTGAGAGGTGAATAGTGCGGATCCTGTTTCAGTCTAAAGACTGAAACAGGATCCGCACTTTTCACCGTTCCTTTCAGAATCATTTGATTCATCAGCTAGGAATGGGGATTCCTTCTCCAGACCCATCGAAGGCTAGGCCAAAGTATCTAGACCTTTCCAAGACGTGTGTGGCACAACTTTGGAAAGAGACGCTAGGCGGAGAACTATTTGGTATTTTTCCATAGCACTTTTCACCATAATTGTCATAAGGTTGGTCTCTGCATCCTTAAGCATAGGAGAGTATTCACAGACGAAAGCATGCTGAGGCCCAGTAAACTTGGCATTTCCAATAGTTGGTACTAGAGACTATAAAGAAAGTGTTCTTTTAAGTATTATTGCACTGGGGTTTCACCAGTCTTTTCAGAATCTGAGCAGGTTTCACGCATTAGCATAAGAATCCTTCCAGGTAGTTGAGATTTCTGAGTGGGGTGTAAGTGCTGGGCTTCTGTCAGCCCTGTGTTTTTTTTGTTTACCTCCAGAGTTGGTAAGTGCATATTTGCGTGAGATGGGAACAGTGTGGATCCTGCTTCAGATTTCATCCTGACACTTTTGAAATCACCAGTATGTTGGTAATTATTTGCCGTTTCCATAGCGTTTTCCACGGTAATAGTTCTGAGGTCGGTCTCTGCATCCTGAAGCCTATTACGCTTTTCGCAGAGAAAACTCTGCTGAGGCTCAGGTAACTTGGTCTTTCCCACACCTGGCAACGGAGCCTTGGAAGATAGGATTGTTTTCACTATTATTTCACCATCCTTTCACCACTGTTTCAAGAAGGGGAGCCCTTCTCAACCATTAAGGTAAGAATCCTTCCTTGGAGATGAGATATTTTTCTGGGGTGGCAAGTGCCGGGCTTCTGTCAGTCCTGGGTGTGTTGGACTAGCGCCAGGCATGAGAAGCGTGCCTTTGTGTGAGAGGTGAATAGTGTGGATCCTGTTTCAGTCTAAAGACTGAAACAGGATCCGCACTTTTCCCCTTTCCTTTCAGAATCATTTGATTCATCAGCTAGGAATGGCGATTCCTTCTCTAGACCCATCGAAGGCTAGGCCAATATATCTCGACCTTTCCAAGACATCTGTGGCACAACTTCGGAAAGAACCACTAGGCGGAGAAATATTTGGTATTTTTCCGTAGCACCTTTCACCGTAATTGTCATAATGTTGGTCTGTGCATCCTTAAGCATAGGAGAGTTTTCACAGACGAAAGCATGCTGAGGCCCAGTAAACTTGGCATTTCCAATACTTGGTACCAGAGACTATAAAGAAAGTGTTCTTTTAAGTATTATTGCACTGTGGTTTCACCATTGTTTTCAGAACCGCAGCAGGTTTCACGCATTAGCATAAGAATCCTTCCAGGTAGTTGAGATTTCTGAGTGGGGTGTAAGTGCTGGGCTTCTGTCAGCCCTGTGTTTTATTTGTTTACCTCCTGAGTTCGTAAGTGCATATTTGCGTGAGATGGGAACAGTGTGGATCCTGCTTCAGATTTCATCCTGACACTTTTGAAATCACCAGTATGTTGGTAATTATTTGCCGTTTCCATAGCGTTTTCCACGGTAATAGTTCTGAGGTCGGTCTCTGTATCCTGAAGCCTATGATGATTTTCGCAGAGAAAACTCTGCTGAGGCTCAGGTAACTTGGGCTTTCCCACACCTGGCAACGGAGCCTTGGAAGATAGGATTGTTTTCACTATTATTTCACCATCCTTCCACCACTGTTTCAAGAACGGGAGCCCTTTTCAACCATTAGGGTAAGAATCCTTCCTTGGAGATGAGATATTTTTCTGGGGTGGCAAGTGCAGAACCTCTGTGAGTCCTGGGTGTGTTGGACTAGCGCCAGGCATGAGAAGCGTGCCTTTGTGTGAGAGGTGAATAGTGCGGATCCTGTTTCAGTCTAAAGACTGAAACAGGATCCGCACTTTTCACCGTTCCTTTCAGAATCATTTGATTCATCAGCTAGGAATGGCGATTCCTTCTCCAGACCCATCGAAGGCTAGGCCAAAGTATCTCGACCCGTCCAAGACGTGTGTGCCACAACTTTGGAAATAACCGCTAGGCGGAGAACTACTTGGTATTTTTCCGTAGCATTTTTCACCGTAATTGTCATAAGGTTGGTCTCTGCATCCTTAAGCATAGGAGAGTTTTCACAGACGAAAGCATGCTGAGGCCCAGTAAACTTGGCATTTCCAATAGTTGGTACCAGAGACTATAAAGAAAGTGTTCTTTTAAGTATTATTGCACTGTGGTTTCACCATTGTTTTCAGAACCTGAGCAGGTTTCACGCATTAGCATAAGAAGCCTTCCTGATATTTCAGATTTCTGGGTGTGGTGTAAGTGCGAGGCTTCTGTCAGCCCTGTGTTTGATTTGTTTACCTCCAGAGTTGGTAAGTGCATATTTACCTGAGATGGCAACAGTGTGGATCGTGCTTCGGATTTCACCCTGACACTTTTGAAATCACCAGTATGTTGGTAATTATTTGCCGTTTCCATAGCGTTTTCCAGCATAATAGTCATTAGGTCGGTCTCTCCATCCTGAAGCCTATGATGCATTTCGCAGAGAAAACTCTGCTGAGGCTCAGGTACCTTGGTCTTCCTGAAACCTGGCACCAGAGCCTTGGAAGATAGGATACTTTTCAGTATTATTTCACCATCGTTTCACCACTGTTTCAAGAATGGGAGCCCTTTTCATCCATTAGCGTAAGATTCCTTCTTTGGAGGTTAGATATTTATCTGGGGTGGCAAGTGCAGGGCCTCTGTCAGTCCTGAGTCTGTTGGACTGGTGCCAGGCATGAGAAGTGCGCCTTTGTGTGAGAGGTGAATAGTGCGGATCCTGTTTCAGTCTAAAGACTGAAACAGGATCCGCACTTTTCACCGTTCCTTTCAGAATCATTTGATTCATCAGCTAGGAATGGCGATTCCTTCTCCAGACCCATCGAAGGCTAGGCCAAAGTATCTAGACCTTTCCAAGACGTGTGTGGCACAACTTTGGAAAGAGACGCTAGGCGGAGAACTATTTGGTATTTTTCCATAGCACTTTTCACCATAATTGTCATAAGGTTGGTCTCTGCATCCTTAAGCATAGGAGAGTATTCACAGACGAAAGCATGCTGAGGCCCAGTAAACTTGGCATTTCCAATAGTTGGTACCAGAGACTATAAAGAAAGTGTTCTTTTAAGTATTATTGCACTGGGGTTTCACCATTCTTTTCAGAATCTGAGCAGGTTTCACGCATTAGCATAAGAATCCTTCCAGGTAGTTGAGATTTCTGAGTGGGGTGTAAGTGCTGGGCTTCTGTCAGCCCTGTGTTTTTTTTGTTTACCTCCAGAGTTGGTAAGTGCATATTTGCGTGAGATGGGAACAGTGTGGATCCTGCTTCAGATTTCATCCTGACACTTTTGAAATCACCAGTATGTTCGTAATTATTTGCCGTTTCCATAGCGTTTTGCACGGTAATAGTTCTGAGGTCGGTCTCTGCATCCTGAAGCCTATTACGCTTTTCGCAGAGAAAACTCTGCTGAGGCTCAGGTAACTTGGTCTTTCCCACACCTGGCAACGGAGCCTTGGAAGATAGGATTGTTTTCACTATTATTTCACCATCCTTTCACCACTGTTTCAAGAAGGGGAGCCCTTCTCAACCATTAAGGTAAGAATCCTTCCTTGGAGATGAGATCTTTTTCTGGGGTGGCAAGTGCCGGGCTTCTGTCAGTCCTGGGTGTGTTGGACTAGCGCCAGGCATGAGAAGCGTGCCTTTGTGTGAGAGGTGAATAGTGCGGATCCTGTTTCAGTCTAAAGACTGAAACAGGATCCGCACTTTTCCCCCTTCCTTTCAGAATCATTTGATTCATCAGCTAGGAATGGCGATTCCTTCTCTAGACCCATCGAAGGCTAGGCCAATGTATCTCGACCTTTCCAAGACATCTGTGGCACAACTTTGGAAAGAACCACTAGGCGGAGAACTATTTGGTATTTTTCCGTAGCACCTTTCACCGTAATTGTCATAATGTTGGTCTGTGCATCCTTAAGCATAGGAGAGTTTTCACAGACGAAAGCATGCTGAGGCCCAGTAAACTTGGCATTTCCAATACTTGGTACCAGAGACTATAAAGAAAGTGTTCTTTTAAGTATTATTGCACTGTGGTTTCACCATTGTTTTCAGAACCGCAGCAGGTTTCACGCATTAGCATAAGAATCCTTCCAGGTAGTTGAGATTTCTGAGTGGGGTGTAAGTGCTGGGCTTCTGTCAGCCCTGTGTTTTATTTGTTTACCTCCTGAGTTCGTAAGTGCATATTTGCGTGAGATGGGAACAGTGTGGATCGTGCTTCAGATTTCATCCTGACACTTTTGAAATCACCAGTATGTTGGTAATTATTTGCCGTTTCCATAGCGTTTTCCACGGTAATAGTTCTGAGGTCGGTCTCTGTATCCTGAAGCCTATGATGCTTTTCGCAGAGAAAACTCTGCTGAGGCTCAGGTAACTTGGGCTTTCCCACACCTGGCAACGGAGCCTTGGAAGATAGGATTGTTTTCACTATTATTTCACCATCCTTCCACCACTGTTTCAAGAACGGGAGCCCTTTTCAACCATTAGGGTAAGAATCCTTCCTTGGAGATGAGATATTTTTCTGGGGTGGCAAGTGCAGAACCTCTGTGAGTCCTGGGTGTGTTGGACTAGCGCCAGGCATGAGAAGCGTGCCTTTGTGTGAGAGGTGAATAGTGCGGATCCTGTTTCAGTCTAAAGACTGAAACAGGATCCGCACTTTTCACCGTTCCTTTCAGAATCATTTGATTCATCAGCTAGGAATGGCGATTCCTTCTCCAGACCCATCGAAGGCTAGGCCAAAGTATCTCGACCTGTCCAAGACGTGTGTGCCACAACTTTGGAAATAACCGCTAGGCGGAGAACTACTTGGTATTTTTCCGTAGCATTTTTCACCGTAATTGTCATAAGGTTGGTCTCTGCATCCTTAAGCATAGGAGAGTTTTCACAGACGAAAGCATGCTGAGGCCCAGTAAACTTGGCATTTCCAATAGTTGGTACCAGAGACTATAAAGAAAGTGTTCTTTTAAGTATTATTGCACTGTGGTTTCACCATTGTTTTCAGAACCTGAGCAGGTTTCACGCATTAGCATAAGAAGCCTTCCTGATATTTCAGATTTCTGGGTGTGGTGTAAGTGCGAGGCTTCTGTCAGCCCTGTGTTTGATTTGTTTACCTCCAGAGTTGGTAAGTGCATATTTACCTGAGATGGCAACAGTGTGGATCGTGCTTCGGATTTCACCCTGACAATTTTGAAATCACCAGTATGTTGGTAATTATTTGCCGTTTCCATAGCGTTTTCCAGCATAATAGTCATTAGGTCGGTCTCTCCATCCTGAAGCCTATGATGCATTTCGCAGAGAAAACTCTGCTGAGGCTCAGGTACCTTGGTCTTCCTGAAACCTGGCACCAGAGCCTTTTAAGATAGGATACTTTTCAGCATTATTTCACCATCGTTTCCCCACTGTTTCAAGAATGGGAGCCCTTTTCATCCATTAGCGTAAGATTCCTTCTTTGGAGGTTAGATATTTATCTGGGGTGGCAAGTGCAGGGCCTCTGTCAGTCCTGAGTCTGTTGGACTGGTGCCAGGCATGAGAAGTGCGCCTTTGTGTGAGAGGTGAATAGTGCGGATCCTGTTTCAGTCTAAAGACTGAAACAGGATCCGCACTTTTCACCGTTCCTTTCAGAATCATTTGATTCATCAGCTAGGAATGGCGATTCCTTCTCCAGACCCATCGAAGGCTAGGCCAAAGTATCTAGACCTTTCCAAGACGTGTGTGGCACAACTTTGGAAAGAGACGCTAGGCGGAGAACTATTTGGTATTTTTCCATAGCACTTTTCACCATAATTGTCATAAGGTTGGTCTCTGCATCCTTAAGCATAGGAGAGTATTCACAGACGAAAGCATGCTGAGGCCCAGTAAACTTGGCATTTCCAATACTTGGTACTAGAGACTATAAAGAAAGTGTTCTTTTAAGTATTATTGCACTGGGGTTTCACCATTCTTTTCAGAATCTGAGCAGGTTTCACGCATTAGCATAAGAATCCTTCCAGGTAGTTGAGATTTCTGAGTGGGGTGTAAGTGCTGGGCTTCTGTCAGCCCTGTGTTTTTTTTGTTTACCTCCAGAGTTGGTAAGTGCATATTTGCGTGAGATGGGAACAGTGTGGATCCTGCTTCAGATTCCATCCTGACACTTTTGAAATCACCAGTATGTTGGTAATTATTTGCCGTTTCCATAGCGTTTTCCACGGTAATAGTTCTGAGGTCGGTCTCTGCATCCTGAAGCCTATTACGCTTTTCGCAGAGAAAACTCTGCTGAGGCTCAGGTAACTTGGTCTTTCCCACACCTGGCAACGGAGCCTTGGAAGATAGGATTGTTTTCACTATTATTTCACCATCCTTTCACCACTGTTTCAAGAAGGGGAGCCCTTCTCAACCATTAAGGTAAGAATCCTTCCTTGGAGATGAGATATTTTTCTGGGGTGGCAAGTGCCGGGCTTCTGTCAGTCCTGGGTGTGTTGGACTAGCGCCAGGCATGAGAAGCGTGCCTTTGTGTGAGAGGTGAATAGTGTGGATCCTGTTTCAGTCTAAAGACTGAAACAGGATCCGCACTTTTCCCCTTTCCTTTCAGAATCATTTGATTCATCAGCTAGGAATGGCGATTCCTTCTCTAGACCCATCGAAGGCTAGGCCAATATATCTCGACCTTTCCAAGACATCTGTGGCACAACTTCGGAAAGAACCACTAGGCGGAGAAACATTTGGTATTTTTCCGTAGCACCTTTCACCGTAATTGTCATAATGTTGGTCTGTGCATCCTTAAGCATAGGAGAGTTTTCACAGACGAAAGCATGCTGAGGCCCAGTAAACTTGGCATTTCCAATACTTGGTACCAGAGACTATAAAGAAAGTGTTCTTTTAAGTATTATTGCACTGTGGTTTCACCATTGTTTTCAGAACCGCAGCAGGTTTCACGCATTAGCATAAGAATCCTTCCAGGTAGTTGAGATTTCTGAGTGGGGTGTAAGTGCTGGGCTTCTGTCAGCCCTGTGTTTTATTTGTTTACCTCCTGAGTTCGTAAGTGCATATTTGCGTGAGATGGGAACAGTGTGGATCGTGCTTCAGATTTCATCCTGACACTTTTGAAATCACCAGTATGTTGGTAA
The DNA here is from genome assembly GCF_020740605.2 of Lemur catta. NCBI lineage: Eukaryota > Metazoa > Chordata > Mammalia > Primates > Lemuridae > Lemur > Lemur catta. Next base: position 55,392,996 of record NC_059139.1, on the reverse strand, counting down.
TTATTTGCCGTTTCCATAGCGTTTTCCACGGTAATAGTTCTGAGGTCGGTCTCTGTATCCTGAAGCCTATGATGCTTTTCGCAGAGAAAACTCTGCTGAGGCTCAGGTAACTTGGGCTTTCCCATACCTGGCAACGGAGCCTTGGAAGATAGGATTGTTTTCACTATTATTTCACCATCCTTCCACCACTGTTTCAAGAACGGGAGCCCTTTTCAACCATTAGGGTAAGAATCCTTCCTTGGAGATGAGATATTTTTCTGGGGTGGCAAGTGCAGAACCTCTGTGAGTCCTGGGTGTGTTGGACTAGCGCCAGGCATGAGAAGCGTGCCTTTGTGTGAGAGGTGAATAGTGCGGATCCTGTTTCAGTCTAAAGACTGAAACAGGATCCGCACTTTTCACCGTTCCTTTCAGAATCATTTGATTCATCAGCTAGGAATGGCGATTCCTTCTCCAGACCCATCGAAGGCTAGGCCAAAGTATCTCGACCTGTCCAAGACGTGTGTGCCACAACTTTGGAAATAACCGCTAGGCGGAGAACTACTTGGTATTTTTCCGTAGCATTTTTCACCGTAATTGTCATAAGGTTGGTCTCTGCATCCTTAAGCATAGGAGAGTTTTCACAGACGAAAGCATGCTGAGGCCCAGTAAACTTGGCATTTCCAATAGTTGGTACCAGAGACTATAAAGAAAGTGTTCTTTTAGGTATTATTGCACTGTGGTTTCACCATTGTTTTCAGAACCTGAGCAGGTTTCACGCATTAGCATAAGAAGCCTTCCTGATATTTCAGATTTCTGGGTGTGGTGTAAGTGCGAGGCTTCTGTCAGCCCTGTGTTTGATTTGTTTACCTCCAGAGTTGGTAAGTGCATATTTACCTGAGATGGCAACAGTGTGGATCGTGCTTCGGATTTCACCCTGACAATTTTGAAATCACCAGTATGTTGGTAATTATTTGCCGTTTCCATAGCGTTTTCCAGCATAATAGTCATTAGGTCGGTCTCTCCATCCTGAAGCCTATGATGCATTTCGCAGAGAAAACTCTGCTGAGGCTCAGGTACCTTGGTCTTCCTGAAACCTGGCACCAGAGCCTTGGAAGATAGGATACTTTTCAGTATTATTTCACCATCGTTTCCCCACTGTTTCAAGAATGGGAGCCCTTTTCATCCATTAGCGTAAGATTCCTTCTTTGGAGGTTAGATATTTATCTGGGGTGGCAAGTGCAGGGCCTCTGTCAGTCCTGAGTCTGTTGGACTGGTGCCAGGCATGAGAAGTGCGCCTTTGTGTGAGAGGTGAATAGTGCGGATCCTGTTTCAGTCTAAAGACTGAAACAGGATCCGCACTTTTCACCGTTCCTTTCAGAATCATTTGATTCATCAGCTAGGAATGGCGATTCCTTCTCCAGACCCATCGAAGGCTAGGCCAAAGTATCTAGACCTTTCCAAGACGTGTGTGGCACAACTTTGGAAAGAGACGCTAGGCGGAGAACTATTTGGTATTTTTCCATAGCACTTTTCACCATAATTGTCATAAGGTTGGTCTCTGCATCCTTAAGCATAGGAGAGTATTCACAGACGAAAGCATGCTGAGGCCCAGTAAACTTGGCATTTCCAATAGTTGGTACTAGAGACTATAAAGAAAGTGTTCTTTTAAGTATTATTGCACTGGGGTTTCACCATTCTTTTCAGAATCTGAGCAGGTTTCACGCATTAGCATAAGAATCCTTCCAGGTAGTTGAGATTTCTGAGTGGGGTGTAAGTGCTGGGCTTCTGTCAGCCCTGTGTTTTTTTTGTTTACCTCCAGAGTTGGTAAGTGCATATTTGCGTGAGATGGGAACAGTGTGGATCCTGCTTCAGATTTCATCCTGACACTTTTGAAATCACCAGTATGTTGGTAATTATTTGCCGTTTCCATAGCGTTTTCCACGGTAATAGTTCTGAGGTCGGTCTCTGCATCCTGAAGCCTATTACGCTTTTCGCAGAGAAAACTCTGCTGAGGCTCAGGTAACTTGGTCTTTCCCACACCTGGCAACGGAGCCTTGGAAGATAGGATTGTTTTCACTATTATTTCACCATCCTTTCACCACTGTTTCAAGAAGGGGAGCCCTTCTCAACCATTAAGGTAAGAATCCTTCCTTGGAGTTGAGACATTTTTCTGGGGTGGCAAGTGCCGGGCTTCTGTCAGTCCTGGGTGTGTTGGACTAGCGCCAGGCATGAGAAGCGTGCCTTTGTGTGAGAGGTGAATAGTGTGGATCCTGTCTCAGTCTAAAGACTGAAACAGGATCCGCACTTATCCCCTTTCCTTTCAGAATCATTTGATTCATCAGCTAGGAATGGCGATTCCTTCTCTAGACCCATCGAAGGCTAGGCCAATGTATCTCGACCTTTCCAAGACATCTGTGGCACAACTTCGGAAAGAACCACTAGGCGGAGAAATATTTGGTATTTTTCCGTAGCACCTTTCACCGTAATTGTCATAATGTTGGTCTGTGCATCCTTAAGCATAGGAGAGTTTTCACAGACGAAAGCATGCTGAGGCCCAGTAAACTTGGCATTTCCAATACTTGGTACCAGAGACTATAAAGAAAGTGTTCTTTTAAGTATTATTGCACTGTGGTTTCACCATTGTTTTCAGAACCGCAGCAGGTTTCACGCATTAGCATAAGAATCCTTCCAGGTAGTTGAGATTTCTGAGTGGGGTGTAAGTGCTGGGCTTCTGTCAGCCCTGTGTTTTATTTGTTTACCTCCTGAGTTCGTAAGTGCATATTTGCGTGAGATGGGAACAGTGTGGATCGTGCTTCAGATTTCATCCTGACACTTTTGAAATCACCAGTATGTTGGTAATTATTTGCCGTTTCCATAGCGTTTTCCACGGTAATAGTTCTGAGGTCGGTCTCTGTATCCTGAAGCCTATGATGCTTTTCGCAGAGAAAACTCTGCTGAGGCTCAGGTAACTTGGGCTTTCCCATACCTGGCAACGGAGCCTTGGAAGATAGGATTGTTTTCACTATTATTTCACCATCCTTCCACCACTGTTTCAAGAACGGGAGCCCTTTTCAACCATTAGGGTAAGAATCCTTCCTTGGAGATGAGATATTTTTCTGGGGTGGCAAGTGCAGATCCTCTGTGAGTCCTGGGTGTGTTGGACTAGCGCCAGGCATGAGAAGCGTGCCTTTGTATGAGAGGTGAATAGTGCGGATCCTGTTTCAGTCTAAAGACTGAAACAGGATCCGCACTTTTCACCGTTCCTTTCAGAATCATTTGATTCATCAGCTAGGAATGGCGATTCCTTCTCCAGACCCATCGAAGGCTAGGCCAAAGTATCTCGACCCGTCCAAGACGTGTGTGCCACAACTTTGGAAATAACCGCTAGGCGGAGAACTACTTGGTATTTTTCCGTAGCATTTTTCACCGTAATTGTCATAAGGTTGGTCTCTGCATCCTTAAGCATAGGAGAGTTTTCACAGACGAAAGCATGCTGAGGCCCAGTAAACTTGGCATTTCCAATAGTTGGTACCAGAGGCTATAAAGAAAGTGTTCTTTTAAGTATTATTGCACTGTGGTTTCACCATTGTTTTCAGAACCTGAGCAGGTTTCACGCATTAGCATAAGAAGCCTTCCTGATATTTCAGATTTCTGGGTGTGGTGTAAGTGCGAGGCTTCTGTCAGCCCTGTGTTTGATTTGTTTACCTCCAGAGTTGGTAAGTGCATATTTACCTGAGATGGCAACAGTGTGGATCGTGCTTCGGATTTCACCCTGACAATTTTGAAATCACCAGTATGTTGGTAATTATTTGCCGTTTCCATAGCGTTTTCCAGCATAATAGTCATTAGGTCGGTCTCTCCATCCTGAAGCCTATGATGCATTTCGCAGAGAAAACTCTGCTGAGGCTCAGGTACCTTGGTCTTCCTGAAACCTGGCACCAGAGCCTTGGAAGATAGGATACTTTTCAGTATTATTTCACCATCGTTTCCCCACTGTTTCAAGAATGGGAGCCCTTTTCATCCATTAGCGTAAGATTCCTTCTTTGGAGGTTAGATATTTATCTGGGGTGGCAAGTGCAGGGCCTCTGTCAGTCCTGAGTCTGTTGGACTGGTGCCAGGCATGAGAAGTGCGCCTTTGTGTGAGAGGTGAATAGTGCGGATCCTGTTTCAGTCTAAAGACTGAAACAGGATCCGCACTTTTCACCGTTCCTTTCAGAATCATTTGATTCATCAGCTAGGAATGGCGATTCCTTCTCCAGACCCATCGAAGGCTAGGCCAAAGTATCTAGACCTTTCCAAGACGTGTGTGGCACTACTTTGGAAAGAGACGCTAGGCGGAGAACTATTTGGTATTTTTCCATAGCACTTTTCACCATAATTGTCATAAGGTTGGTCTCTGCATCCTTAAGCATAGGAGAGTATTCACAGACGAAAGCATGCTGAGGCCCAGTAAACTTGGCATTTCCAATAGTTGGTACTAGAGACTATAAAGAAAGTGTTCTTTTAAGTATTATTGCACTGGGGTTTCACCATTCTTTTCAGAATCTGAGCAGGTTTCACGCATTAGCATAAGAATCCTTCCAGGTAGTTGAGATTTCTGAGTGGGGTGTAAGTGCTGGGCTTCTGTCAGCCCTGTGTTTTTTTTGTTTACCTCCAGAGTTGGTAAGTGCATATTTGCGTGAGACGGGAACAGTGTGGATCCTGCTTCAGATTTCATCCTGACACTTTTGAAATCACCAGTATGTTGGTAATTATTTGCCGTTTCCATAGCGTTTTCCACGGTAATAGTTCTGAGGTCGGTCTCTGCATCCTGAAGCCTATTACGCTTTTCGCAGAGAAAACTCTGCTGAGGCTCAGGTAACTTGGTCTTTCCCACACCTGCCAACGGAGCCTTGGAAGATAGGATTGTTTTCACTATTATTTCACCATCCTTTCACCACTGTTTCAAGAAGGGGAGCCCTTCTCAACCATTAAGGTAAGAATCCTTCCTTGGAGTTGAGATATTTTTCTGGGGTGGCAAGTGCCGGGCTTCTGTCAGTCCTGGGTGTGTTGGACTAGCGCCAGGCATGAGAAGCGTGCCTTTGTGTGAGAGGTGAATAGTGTGGATCCTGTTTCAGTCTAAAGACTGAAACAGGATCCGCACTTATCCCCTTTCCTTTCAGAATCATTTGATTCATCAGCTAGGAATGGCGATTCCTTCTCTAGACCCATCGAAGGCTAGGCCAATGTATCTCGACCTTTCCAAGACATCTGTGGCACAACTTCGGAAAGAACCACTAGGCGGAGAAATATTTGGTATTTTTCCGTAGCACCTTTCACCGTAATTGTCATAATGTTGGTCTGTGCATCCTTAAGCATAGGAGAGTTTTCACAGACGAAAGCATGCTGAGGCCCAGTAAACTTGGCATTTCCAATACTTGGTACCAGAGACTATAAAGAAAGTGTTCTTTTAAGTATTATTGCACTGTGGTTTCACCATTGTTTTCAGAACCGCAGCAGGTTTCACGCATTAGCATAAGAATCCTTCCAGGTAGTTGAGATTTCTGAGTGGGGTGTAAGTGCTGGGCTTCTGTCAGCCCTGTGTTTTATTTGTTTACCTCCTGAGTTCGTAAGTGCATATTTGCGTGAGATGGGAACAGTGTGGATCGTGCTTCAGATTTCATCCTGACACTTTTGAAATCACCAGTATGTTGGTAATTATTTGCCGTTTCCATAGCGTTTTCCACGGTAATAGTTCTGAGGTCGGTCTCTGTATCCTGAAGCCTATGATGCTTTTCGCAGAGAAAACTCTGCTGAGGCTCAGGTAACTTGGGCTTTCCCATACCTGGCAACGGAGCCTTGGAAGATAGGATTGTTTTCACTATTATTTCACCATCCTTCCACCACTGTTTCAAGAACGGGAGCCCTTTTCAACCATTAGGGTAAGAATCCTTCCTTGGAGATGAGATATTTTTCTGGGGTGGCTAGTGCAGAACCTCTGTGAGTCCTGGGTGTGTTGGACTAGCTCCAGGCATGAGAAGCGTGCCTTTGTGTGAGAGGTGAATAGTGCGGATCCTGTTTCAGTCTAAAGACTGAAACAGGATCCGCACTTTTCACCGTTCCTTTCAGAATCATTTGATTCATCAGCTAGGAATGGCGATTCCTTCTCCAGACCCATCGAAGGCTAGGCCAAAGTATCTCGACCCGTCCAAGACGTGTGTGCCACAACTTTGGAAATAACCGCTAGGCGGAGAACTACTTGGTATTTTTCCGTAGCATTTTTCACCGTAATTGTCATAATGTTGGTCTCTGCATCCTTAAGCATAGGAGAGTTTTCACAGACGAAAGCATGCTGAGGCCCAGTAAACTTGGCATTTCCAATAGTTGGTACCAGAGACTATAAAGAAAGTGTTCTTTTAAGTATTATTGCACTGTGGTTTCACCATTGTTTTCAGAACCTGAGCAGGTTTCACGCATTAGCATAAGAAGCCTTCCTGATATTTCAGATTTCTGGGTGTGGTGTAAGTGCGAGGCTTCTGTCAGCCCTGTGTTTGATTTGTTTACCTCCAGAGTTGGTAAGTGCATATTTACCTGAGATGGCAACAGTGTGGATCGTGCTTCGGATTTCACCCTGACAATTTTGAAATCACCAGTATGTTGGTAATTATTTGCCGTTTCCATAGCGTTTTCCAGCATAATAGTCATTAGGTCGGTCTCTCCATCCTGAAGCCTATGATGCATTTCGCAGAGAAAACTCTGCTGAGGCTCAGGTACCTTGGTCTTCCTGAAACCTGGCACCAGAGCCTTGGAAGATAGGATACTTTTCAGTATTATTTCACCATCGTTTCACCACTGTTTCAAGAATGGGAGCCCTTTTCATCCATTAGCGTAAGATTCCTTCTTTGGAGGTTAGATATTTATCTGGGGTGGCAAGTGCAGGGCCTCTGTCAGTCCTGAGTCTGTTGGACTGGTGCCAGGCATGAGAAGTGCGCCTTTGTGTGAGAGGTGAATAGTGCGGATCCTGTTTCAGTCTAAAGACTGAAACAGGATCCGCACTTTTCACCGTTCCTTTCAGAATCATTTGATTCATCAGCTAGGAATGGCGATTCCTTCTCCAGACCCATCGAAGGCTAGGCCAAAGTATCTAGACCTTTCCAAGACGTGTGTGGCACAACTTTGGAAAGAGACGCTAGGCGGAGAACTATTTGGTATTTTTCCATAGCACTTTTCACCATAATTGTCATAAGGTTGGTCTCTGCATCCTTAAGCATAGGAGAGTATTCACAGACGAAAGCATGCTGAGGCCCAGTAAACTTGGCATTTCCAATAGTTGGTACTAGAGACTATAAAGAAAGTGTTCTTTTAAGTATTATTGCACTGGGGTTTCACCATTCTTTTCAGAATCTGAGCAGGTTTCACGCATTAGCATAAGAATCCTTCCAGGTAGTTGAGATTTCTGAGTGGGGTGTAAGTGCTGGGCTTCTGTCAGCCCTGTGTTTTTTTTGTTTACCTCCAGAGTTGGTAAGTGCATATTTGCGTGAGATGGGAACAGTGTGGATCCTGCTTCAGATTTCATCCTGACACTTTTGAAATCACCAGTATGTTGGTAATTATTTGCCATTTCCATAGCGTTTTCCACGGTAATAGTTCTGAGGTCGGTCTCTGCATCCTGAAGCCTATTACGCTTTTCGCAGAGAAAACTCTGCTGAGGCTCAGGTAACTTGGTCTTTCCCACACCTGGCAACGGAGCCTTGGAAGATAGGATTGTTTTCACTATTATTTCACCATCCTTTCACCACTGTTTCAAGAAGGGGAGCCCTTCTCAACCATTAAGGTAAGAATCCTTCCTTGGAGATGAGATATTTTTCTGGGGTGGCAAGTGCCGGGCTTCTGTCAGTCCTGGGTGTGTTGGACTAGCGCCAGGCATGAGAAGCGTGCCTTTGTGTGAGAGGTGAATAGTGTGGATCCTGTTTCAGTCTAAAGACTGAAACAGGATCCGCACTTTTCCCCTTTCCTTTCAGAATCATTTGATTCATCAGCTAGGAATGGCGATTCCTTCTCTAGACCCATCGAAGGCTAGGCCAATATATCTCGACCTTTCCAAGACATCTGTGGCACAACTTCGGAAAGAACCACTAGGCGGAGAAATATTTGGTATTTTTCCGTAGCACCTTTCACCGTAATTGTCATAATGTTGGTCTGTGCATCCTTAAGCATAGGAGAGTTTTCACAGACGAAAGCATGCTGAGGCCCAGTAAACTTGGCATTTCCAATACTTGGTACCAGAGACTATAAAGAAAGTGTTCTTTTAAGTATTATTGCACTGTGGTTTCACCATTGTTTTCAGAACCGCAGCAGGTTTCACGCATTAGCATAAGAATCCTTCCAGGTAGTTGAGATTTCTGAGTGGGGTGTAAGTGCTGGGCTTCTGTCAGCCCTGTGTTTTATTTGTTTACCTCCTGAGTTCGTAAGTGCATATTTGCGTGAGATGGGAACAGTGTGGATCCTGCTTCAGATTTCATCCTGACACTTTTGAAATCACCAGTATGTTGGTAATTATTTGCCGTTTCCATAGCGTTTTCCACGGTAATAGTTCTGAGGTCGGTCTCTGTATCCTGAAGCCTATGATGATTTTCGCAGAGAAAACTCTGCTGAGGCTCAGGTAACTTGGGCTTTCCCACACCTGGCAACGGAGCCTTGGAAGATAGGATTGTTTTCACTATTATTTCACCATCCTTCCACCACTGTTTCAAGAACGGGAGCCCTTTTCAACCATTAGGGTAAGAATCCTTCCTTGGAGATGAGATATTTTTCTGGGGTGGCAAGTGCAGAACCTCTGTGAGTCCTGGGTGTGTTGGACTAGCGCCAGGCATGAGAAGCGTGCCTTTGTGTGAGAGGTGAATAGTGCGGATCCTGTTTCAGTCTAAAGACTGAAACAGGATCCGCACTTTTCACCGTTCCTTTCAGAATCATTTGATTCATCAGCTAGGAATGGCGATTCCTTCTCCAGACCCATCGAAGGCTAGGCCAAAGTATCTCGACCTGTCCAAGACGTGTGTGCCACAACTTTGGAAATAACCGCTAGGCGGAGAACTACTTGGTATTTTTCCGTAGCATTTTTCACCGTAATTGTCATAAGGTTGGTCTCTGCATCCTTAAGCATAGGAGAGTTTTCACAGACGAAAGCATGCTGAGGCCCAGTAAACTTGGCATTTCCAATAGTTGGTACCAGAGACTATAAAGAAAGTGTTCTTTTAAGTATTATTGCACTGTGGTTTCACCATTGTTTTCAGAACCTGAGCAGGTTTCACGCATTAGCATAAGAAGCCTTCCTGATATTTCAGATTTCTGGGTGTGGTGTAAGTGCGAGGCTTCTGTCAGCCCTGTGTTTGATTTGTTTACCTCCAGAGTTGGTAAGTGCATATTTACCTGAGATGGCAACAGTGTGGATCGTGCTTCGGATTTCACCCTGACAATTTTGAAATCACCAGTATGTTGGTAATTATTTGCCGTTTCCATAGCGTTTTCCAGCATAATAGTCATTAGGTCGGTCTCTCCATCCTGAAGCCTATGATGCATTTCGCAGAGAAAACTCTGCTGAGGCTCAGGTACCTTGGTCTTCCTGAAACCTGGCACCAGAGCCTTGGAAGATAGGATACTTTTCAGTATTATTTCACCATCGTTTCACCACTGTTTCAAGAATGGGAGCCCTTTTCATCCATTAGCGTAAGATTCCTTCTTTGGAGGTTAGATATTTATCTGGGGTGGCAAGTGCAGGGCCTCTGTCAGTCCTGAGTCTGTTGGACTGGTGCCAGGCATGAGAAGTGCGCCTTTGTGTGAGAGGTGAATAGTGCGGATCCTGTTTCAGTCTAAAGACTGAAACAGGATCCGCACTTTTCACCGTTCCTTTCAGAATCATTTGATTCATCAGCTAGGAATGGCGATTCCTTCTCCAGACCCATCGAAGGCTAGGCCAAAGTATCTAGACCTTTCCAAGACGTGTGTGGCACAACTTTGGAAAGAGACGCTAGGCGGAGAACTATTTGGTATTTTTCCATAGCACTTTTCACCATAATTGTCATAAGGTTGGTCTCTGCATCCTTAAGCATAGGAGAGTATTCACAGACGAAAGCATGCTGAGGCCCAGTAAACTTGGCATTTCCAATAGTTGGTACTAGAGACTATAAAGAAAGTGTTCTTTTAAGTATTATTGCACTGGGGTTTCACCATTCTTTTCAGAATCTGAGCAGGTTTCACGCATTAGCATAAGAATCCTTCCAGGTAGTTGAGATTTCTGAGTGGGGTGTAAGTGCTGGGCTTCTGTCAGCCCTGTGTTTTTTTTGTTTACCTCCAGAGTTGGTAAGTGCATATTTGCGTGAGATGGGAACAGTGTGGATCCTGCTTCAGATTTCATCCTGACACTTTTGAAATCACCAGTATGTTGGTAATTATTTGCCGTTTCCATAGCGTTTTCCACGGTAATAGTTCTGAGGTCGGTCTCTGCATCCTGAAGCCTATTACGCTTTTCGCAGAGAAAACTCTGCTGAGGCTCAGGTAACTTGGTCTTTCCCACACCTGGCAACGGAGCCTTGGAAGATAGGATTGTTTTCACTATTATTTCACCATCCTTTCACCACTGTTTCAAGAAGGGGAGCCCTTCTCAACCATTAAGGTAAGAATCCTTCCTTGGAGATGAGATATTTTTCTGGGGTGGCAAGTGCCGGGCTTCTGTCAGTCCTGGGTGTGTTGGACTAGCGCCAGGCATGAGAAGCGTGCCTTTGTGTGAGAGGTGAATAGTGTGGATCCTGTTTCAGTCTAAAGACTGAAACAGGATCCGCACTTTTCACCGTTCCTTTCAGAATCATTTGATTCATCAGCTAGGAATGGCGATTCCTTCTCCAGACCCATCGAAGGCTAGGCCAAAGTATCTCGACCTGTCCAAGACGTGTGTGCCACAACTTTGGAAATAACCGCTAGGTGGAGAACTACTTGGTATTTTTCCGTAGCATTTTTCACCGTAATTGTCATAAGGTTGGTCTCTGCATCCTTAAGCATAGGAGAGTTTTCACAGACGAAAGCATGCTGAGGCCCAGTAAACTTGGCATTTCCAATAGTTGGTACCAGAGACTATAAAGAAAGTGTTCTTTTAAGTATTATTGCACTGTGGTTTCACCATTGTTTTCAGAACCTGAGCAGGTTTCACGCATTAGCATAAGAAGCCTTCCTGATATTTCAGATTTCTGGGTGTGGTGTAAGTGCGAGGCTTCTGTCAGCCCTGTGTTTGATTTGTTTACCTCCAGAGTTGGTAAGTGCATATTTACCTGAGATGGCAACAGTGTGGATCGTGCTTCGGATTTCACCCTGACAATTTTGAAATCACCAGTATGTTGGTAATTATTTGCCGTTTCCATAGCGTTTTCCAGCATAATAGTCATTAGGTCGGTCTCTCCATCCTGAAGCCTATGATGCATTTCGCAGAGAAAACTCTGCTGAGGCTCAGGTACCTTGGTCTTCCTGAAACCTGGCACCAGAGCCTTGGAAGATAGGATACTTTTCAGTATTATTTCACCATCGTTTCACCACTGTTTCAAGAATGGGAGCCCTTTTCATCCATTAGCGTAAGATTCCTTCTTTGGAGGTTAGATATTTATCTGGGGTGGCAAGTGCAGGGCCTCTGTCAGTCCTGAGTCTGTTGGACTGGTGCCAGGCATGAGAAGTGCGCCTTTGTGTGAGAGGTGAATAGTGCGGATCCTGTTTCAGTCTAAAGACTGAAACAGGATCCGCACTTTTCACCGTTCCTTTCAGAATCATTTGATTCATCAGCTAGGAATGGCGATTCCTTCTCCAGACCCATCGAAGGCTAGGCCAAAGTATCTAGACCTTTCCAAGACGTGTGTGGCACAACTTTGGAAAGAGACGCTAGGCGGAGAACTATTTGGTATTTTTCCATAGCACTTTTCACCATAATTGTCATAAGGTTGGTCTCTGCATCCTTAAGCATAGGAGAGTATTCACAGACGAAAGCATGCTGAGGCCCAGTAAACTTGGCATTTCCAATAGTTGGTACTAGAGACTATAAAGAAAGTGTTCTTTTAAGTATTATTGCACTGGGGTTTCACCATTCTTTTCAGAATCTGAGCAGGTTTCACGCATTAGCATAAGAATCCTTCCAGGTAGTTGAGATTTCTGAGTGGGGTGTAAGTGCTGGGCTTCTGTCAGCCCTGTGTTTTTTTTGTTTACCTCCAGAGTTGGTAAGTGCATATTTGCGTGAGATGGGAACAGTGTGGATCCTGCTTCAGATTTCATCCTGACACTTTTGAAATCACCAGTATGTTGGTAATTATTTGCCATTTCCATAGCGTTTTCCACGGTAATAGTTCTGAGGTCGGTCTCTGCATCCTGAAGCCTATTACGCTTTTCGCAGAGAAAACTCTGCTGAGGCTCAGGTAACTTGGTCTTTCCCACACCTGGCAACGGAGCCTTGGAAGATAGGATTGTTTTCACTATTATTTCACCATCCTTTCACCACTGTTTCAAGAAGGGGAGCCCTTCTCAACCATTAAGGTAAGAATCCTTCCTTGGAGATGAGATATTTTTCTGGGGTGGCAAGTGCCGGGCTTCTGTCAGTCCTGGGTGTGTTGGACTAGCGCCAGGCATGAGAAGCGTGCCTTTGTGTGAGAGGTGAATAGTGTGGATCCTGTTTCAGTCTAAAGACTGAAACAGGATCCGCACTTTTCCCCTTTCCTTTCAGAATCATTTGATTCATCAGCTAGGAATGGCGATTCCTTCTCTAGACCCATCGAAGGCTAGGCCAATATATCTCGACCTTTCCAAGACATCTGTGGCACAACTTCGGAAAGAACCACTAGGCGGAGAAATATTTGGTATTTTTCCGTAGCACCTTTCACCGTAATTGTCATAATGTTGGTCTGTGCATCCTTAAGCATAGGAGAGTTTTCACAGACGAAAGCATGCTGAGGCCCAGTAAACTTGGCATTTCCAATACTTGGTACCAGAGACTATAAAGAAAGTGTTCTTTTAAGTATTATTGCACTGTGGTTTCACCATTGTTTTCAGAACCGCAGCAGGTTTCACGCATTAGCATAAGAATCCTTCCAGGTAGTTGAGATTTCTGAGTGGGGTGTAAGTGCTGGGCTTCTGTCAGCCCTGTGTTTTATTTGTTTACCTCCTGAGTTCGTAAGTGCATATTTGCGTGAGATGGGAACAGTGTGGATCCTGCTTCAGATTTCATCCTGACACTTTTGAAATCACCAGTATGTTGGTAATTATTTGCCGTTTCCATAGCGTTTTCCACGGTAATAGTTCTGAGGTCGGTCTCTGTATCCTGAAGCCTATGATGATTTTCGCAGAGAAAACTCTGCTGAGGCTCAGGTAACTTGGGCTTTCCCACACCTGGCAACGGAGCCTTGGAAGATAGGATTGTTTTCACTATTATTTCACCATCCTTCCACCACTGTTTCAAGAACGGGAGCCCTTTTCAACCATTAGGGTAAGAATCCTTCCTTGGAGATGAGATATTTTTCTGGGGTGGCAAGTGCAGAACCTCTGTGAGTCCTGGGTGTGTTGGACTAGCGCCAGGCATGAGAAGCGTGCCTTTGTGTGAGAGGTGAATAGTGCGGATCCTGTTTCAGTCTAAAGACTGAAACAGGATCCGCACTTTTCACCGTTCCTTTCAGAATCATTTGATTCATCAGCTAGGAATGGCGATTCCTTCTCCAGACCCATCGAAGGCTAGGCCAAAGTATCTCGACCTGTCCAAGACGTGTGTGCCACAACTTTGGAAATAACCGCTAGGCGGAGAACTACTTGGTATTTTTCCGTAGCATTTTTCACCGTAATTGTCATAAGGTTGGTCTCTGCATCCTTAAGCATAGGAGAGTTTTCACAGACGAAAGCATGCTGAGGCCCAGTAAACTTGGCATTTCCAATAGTTGGTACCAGAGACTATAAAGAAAGTGTTCTTTTAAGTATTATTGCACTGTGGTTTCACCATTGTTTTCAGAACCTGAGCAGGTTTCACGCATTAGCATAAGAAGCCTTCCTGATATTTCAGATTTCTGGGTGTGGTGTAAGTGCGAGGCTTCTGTCAGCCCTGTGTTTGATTTGTTTACCTCCAGAGTTGGTAAGTGCATATTTACCTGAGATGGCAACAGTGTGGATCGTGCTTCGGATTTCACCCTGACAATTTTGAAATCACCAGTATGTTGGTAATTATTTGCCGTTTCCATAGCGTTTTCCAGCATAATAGTCATTAGGTCGGTCTCTCCATCCTGAAGCCTATGATGCATTTCGCAGAGAAAACTCTGCTGAGGCTCAGGTACCTTGGTCTTCCTGAAACCTGGCACCAGAGCCTTGGAAGATAGGATACTTTTCAGTATTATTTCACCATCGTTTCACCACTGTTTCAAGAATGGGAGCCCTTTTCATCCATTAGCGTAAGATTCCTTCTTTGGAGGTTAGATATTTATCTGGGGTGGCAAGTGCAGGGCCTCTGTCAGTCCTGAGTCTGTTGGACTGGTGCCAGGCATGAGAAGTGCGCCTTTGTGTGAGAGGTGAATAGTGCGGATCCTGTTTCAGTCTAAAGACTGAAACAGGATCCGCACTTTTCACCGTTCCTTTCAGAATCATTTGATTCATCAGCTAGGAATGGCGATTCCTTCTCCAGACCCATCGAAGGCTAGGCCAAAGTATCTAGACCTTTCCAAGACGTGTGTGGCACAACTTTGGAAAGAGACGCTAGGCGGAGAACTATTTGGTATTTTTCCATAGCACTTTTCACCATAATTGTCATAAGGTTGGTCTCTGCATCCTTAAGCATAGGAGAGTATTCACAGACGAAAGCATGCTGAGGCCCAGTAAACTTGGCATTTCCAATAGTTGGTACTAGAGACTATAAAGAAAGTGTTCTTTTAAGTATTATTGCACTGGGGTTTCACCATTCTTTTCAGAATCTGAGCAGGTTTCACGCATTAGCATAAGAATCCTTCCAGGTAGTTGAGATTTCTGAGTGGGGTGTAAGTGCTGGGCTTCTGTCAGCCCTGTGTTTTTTTTGTTTACCTCCAGAGTTGGTAAGTGCATATTTGCGTGAGATGGGAACAGTGTGGATCCTGCTTCAGATTTCATCCTGACACTTTTGAAATCACCAGTATGTTGGTAATTATTTGCCGTTTCCATAGCGTTTTCCACGGTAATAGTTCTGAGGTCGGTCTCTGCATCCTGAAGCCTATTACGCTTTTCGCAGAGTAAACTCTGCTGAGGCTCAGGTAACTTGGTCTTTCCCACACCTGGCAACGGAGCCTTGGAAGATAGGATTGTTTTCACTATTATTTCACCATCCTTTCACCACTGTTTCAAGAAGGGGAGCCCTTCTCAACCATTAAGGTAAGAATCCTTCCTTGGAGATGAGATATTTTTCTGGGGTGGCAAGTGCCGGGCTTCTGTCAGTCCTGGGTGTGTTGGACTAGCGCCAGGCATGAGAAGCGTGCCTTTGTGTGAGAGGTGAATAGTGTGGATCCTGTTTCAGTCTAAAGACTGAAACAGGATCCGCACTTTTCCCCTTTCCTTTCAGAATCATTTGATTCATCAGCTAGGAATGGCGATTCCTTCTCTAGACCCATCGAAGGCTAGGCCAATGTATCTCGACCTTTCCAAGACATCTGTGGCACAACTTCGGAAAGAACCACTAGGCGGAGAAATATTTGGTATTTTCCGTAGCACCTTTCACCGTAATTGTCATAATGTTGGTCTGTGCATCCTTAAGCATAGGAGAGTTTTCACAGACGAAAGCATGCTGAGGCCCAGTAAACTTGGCATTTCCAATACTTGGTACCAGAGACTATAAAGAAAGTGTTCTTTTAAGTATTATTGCACTGTGGTTTCACCATTGTTTTCAGCACCGCAGCAGGTTTCACGCATTAGCATAAGAATCCTTCCAGGTAGTTGAGATTTCTGAGTGGGGTGTAAGTGCTGGGCTTCTGTCAGCCCTGTGTTTTATTTGTTTACCTCCTGAGTTCGTAAGTGCATATTTGCGTGAGATGGGAACAGTGTGGATCCTGCTTCAGATTTCATCCTGACACTTTTGAAATCACCAGTATGTTGGTAATTATTTGCCGTTTCCATAGCGTTTTCCACGGTAATAGTTCTGAGGTCGGTCTCTGTATCCTGAAGCCTATGATGATTTTCGCAGAGAAAACTCTGCTGAGGCTCAGGTAACTTGGGCTTTCCCACACCTGGCAACGGAGCCTTGGAAGATAGGATTGTTTTCACTATTATTTCACCATCCTTCCACCACTGTTTCTAGAACGGGAGCCCTTTTCAACCATTAGGGTAAGAATCCTTCCTTGGAGATGAGATATTTTTCTGGGGTGGCAAGTGCAGAACCTCTGTGAGTCCTGGGTGTGTTGGACTAGCGCCAGGCATGACAAGCATGCCTTTGTGTGAGAGGTGAATAGTGTGGATCCTGTTTCAGTCTAAAGACTGAAACAGGATCCGCACTATTCACCGTTCCTTTCAGAATCATTTGATTCATCAGCTAGGAATGGCGATTCCTTCTCCAGACCCATCGAAGGCTAGGCCAAAGTATCTCGACCTTTCCAAGACGTGTGTGCCACAACTTTGGAAATAACCGCTAGGCGGAGAACTACTTGGTATTTTTCCGTAGCATTTTTCACCGTAATTGTCATAAGGTTGGTCTCTGCATCCTTAAGCATAGGAGAGTTTTCACAGACGAAAGCATGCTGAGGCCCAGTAAACTTGGCATTTCCAATAGTTGGTACTAGAGACTATAAAGAAAGTGTTCTTTTAAGTATTATTGCACTGGGGTTTCACCATTCTTTTCAGAATCTGAGCAGGTTTCACGCATTAGCATAAGAATCCTTCCAGGTAGTTGAGATTTCTGAGTGGGGTGTAAGTGCTGGGCTTCTGTCAGCCCTGTGTTTTTTTTGTTTACCTCCAGAGTTGGTAAGTGCATATTTGCGTGAGATGGGAACAGTGTGGATCCTGCTTCAGATTTCATCCTGACACTTTTGAAATCACCAGTATGTTGGTAATTATTTGCCGTTTCCATAGCGTTTTCCACGGTAATAGTTCTGAGGTCGGTCTCTGCATCCTGAAGCCTATTACGCTTTTCGCAGAGAAAACTCTGCTGAGGCTCAGGTAACTTGGTCTTTCCCACACCTGGCAACGGAGCCTTGGAAGATAGGATTGTTTTCACTATTATTTCACCATCCTTTCACCACTGTTTCAAGAAGGGGAGCCCTTCTCAACCATTAAGGTAAGAATCCTTCCTTGGAGATGAGATATTTTTCTGGGGTGGCAAGTGCCGGGCTTCTGTCAGTCCTGGGTGTGTTGGACTAGCGCCAGGCATGAGAAGCGTGCCTTTGTGTGAGAGGTGAATAGTGTGGATCCTGTTTCAGTCTAAAGACTGAAACAGGATCCGCACTTTTCCCCTTTCCTTTCAGAATCATTTGATTCATCAGCTAGGAATGGCGATTCCTTCTCTAGACCCATCGAAGGCTAGGCCAATGTATCTCGACCTTTCCAAGACATCTGTGGCACAACTTCGGAAAGAACCACTAGGCGGAGAAATATTTGGTATTTTTCCGTAGCACCTTTCACCGTAATTGTCATAATGTTGGGTGTGCATCCTTAAGCATAGGAGAGTTTTCACAGACGAAAGCATGCTGAGGCCCAGTAAACTTGGCATTTCCAATACTTGGTACCAGAGACTATAAAGAAAGTGTTCTTTTAAGTATTATTGCACTGTGGTTTCACCATTGTTTTCAGAACCGCAGCAGGTTTCACGCATTAGCATAAGAATCCTTCCAGGTAGTTGAGATTTCTGAGTGGGGTGTAAGTGCTGGGCTTCTGTCAGCCCTGTGTTTTATTTGTTTACCTCCTGAGTTCGTAAGTGCATATTTGCATGAGATGGGAACAGTGTGGATCCTGCTTCAGATTTCATCCTGACACTTTTGAAATCACCAGTATGTTGGTAATTATTTGCCGTTTCCATAGCGTTTTCCACGGTAATAGTTCTGAGGTCGGTCTCTGTATCCTGAAGCCTATGATGATTTTCGCAGAGAAAACTCTGCTGAGGCTCAGGTAACTTGGGCTTTCCCACACCTGGCAACGGAGCCTTGGAAGATAGGATTGTTTTCACTATTATTTCACCATCCTTCCACCACTGTTTCAAGAACGGGAGCCCTTTTCAACCATTAGGGTAAGAATCCTTCCTTGGAGATGAGATATTTTTCTGGGGTGGCAAGTGCAGAACCTCTGTGAGTCCTGGGTGTGTTGGACTAGCGCCAGGCATGAGAAGCGTGCCTTTGTGTGAGAGGTGAATAGTGCGGATCCTGTTTCAGTCTAAAGACTGAAACAGGATCCGCACTTTTCACCGTTCCTTTCAGAATCATTTGATTCATCAGCTAGGAATGGCGATTCCTTCTCCAGACCCATCGAAGGCTAGGCCAAAGTATCTCGACCTGTCCAAGACGTGTGTGCCACAACTTTGGAAATAACCGCTAGGCGGAGAACTACTTGGTATTTTTCCATAGCATTTTTCACCGTAATTGTCATAAGGTTGGTCTCTGCATCCTTAAGCATAGGAGAGTTTTCACAGACGAAAGCATGCTGAGGCCCAGTAAACTTGGCATTTCCAATAGTTGGTACCAGAGACTATAAAGAAAGTGTTCTTTTAAGTATTATTGCATTGTGGTTTCACCATTGTTTTCAGAACCTGAACAGGTTTCACGCATTAGCATAAGAAGCCTTCCTGATATTTCAGATTTCTGGGTGTGGTGTAAGTGCGAGGCTTCTGTCAGCCCTGTGTTTGATTTGTTTACCTCCAGAGTTGGTAAGTGCATATTTACCTGAGATGGCAACAGTGTGGATCGTGCTTCGGATTTCACCCTGACAATTTTGAAATCACCAGTATGTTGGTAATTATTTGCCGTTTCCATAGCGTTTTCCAGCATAATAGTCATTAGGTCGGTCTCTCCATCCTGAAGCCTATGATGCATTTCGCAGAGAAAACTCTGCTGAGGCTCAGGTACCTTGGTCTTCCTGAAACCTGGCACCAGAGCCTTGGAAGATAGGATACTTTTCAGTATTATTTCACCATCGTTTCACCACTGTTTCAAGAATGGGAGCCCTTTTCATCCATTAGCGTAAGATTCCTTCTTTGGAGGTTAGATATTTATCTGGGGTGGCAAGTGCAGGGCCTCTGTCAGTCCTGAGTCTGTTGGACTGGTGCCAGGCATGAGAAGTGCGCCTTTGTGTGAGAGGTGAATAGTGCGGATCCTGTTTCAGTCTAAAGACTGAAACAGGATCCGCACTTTTCACCGTTCCTTTCAGAATCATTTGATTCATCAGCTAGGAATGGCGATTCCTTCTCCAGACCCATCGAAGGCTAGGCCAAAGTATCTAGACCTTTCCAAGACGTGTGTGGCACAACTTTGGAAAGAGACGCTAGGCGGAGAACTATTTGGTATTTTTCCATAGCACTTTTCACCATAATTGTCATAAGGTTGGTCTCTGCATCCTTAAGCATAGGAGAGTATTCACAGACGAAAGCATGCTGAGGCCCAGTAAACTTGGCATTTCCAATACTTGGTACTAGAGACTATAAAGAAAGTGTTCTTTTAAGTATTATTGCACTGGGGTTTCACCATTCTTTTCAGAATCTGAGCAGGTTTCACGCATTAGCATAAGAATCCTTCCAGGTAGTTGAGATTTCTGAGTGGGGTGTAAGTGCTGGGCTTCTGTCAGCCCTGTGTTTTTTTTGTTTACCTCCAGAGTTGGTAAGTGCATATTTGCGTGAGATGGGAACAGTGTGGATCCTGCTTCAGATTTCATCCTGACACTTTTGAAATCACCAGTATGTTCGTAATTATTTGCCGTTTCCATAGCGTTTTCCACGGTAATAGTTCTGAGGTCGGTCTCTGCATCCTGAAGCCTATTACGCTTTTCGCAGAGAAAACTCTGCTGAGGCTCAGGTAACTTGGGCTTTCCCACACCTGGCAACGGAGCCTTGGAAGATAGGATTGTTTTCACTATTATTTCACCATCCTTTCACCACTGTTTCAAGAAGGGGAGCCCTTCTCAACCATTAAGGTAAGAATCCTTCCTTGGAGATGAGATATTTTTCTGGGGTGGCAAGTGCCGGGCTTCTGTCAGTCCTGGGTGTGTTGGACTAGCGCCAGGCATGAGAAGCGTGCCTTTGTGTGAGAGGTGAATAGTGTGGATCCTGTTTCAGTCTAAAGACTGAAACAGGATCCGCACTTTTCCCCTTTCCTTTCAGAATCATTTGATTCATCAGCTAGGAATGGCGATTCCTTCTCTAGACCCATCGAAGGCTAGGCCAATGTATCTCGACCTTTCCAAGACATCTGTGGCACAACTTCGGAAAGAACCACTAGGCGGAGAAATATTTGGTATTTTCCGTAGCACCTTTCACCGTAATTGTCATAATGTTGGTCTGTGCATCCTTAAGCATAGGAGAGTTTTCACAGACGAAAGCATGCTGAGGCCCAGTAAACTTGGCATTTCCAATACTTGGTACCAGAGACTATAAAGAAAGTGTTCTTTTAAGTATTATTGCACTGTGGTTTCACCATTGTTTTCAGAACCGCAGCAGGTTTCACGCATTAGCATAAGAATCCTTCCAGGTAGTTGAGATTTCTGAGTGGGGTGTAAGTGCTGGGCTTCTGTCAGCCCTGTGTTTTATTTGTTTACCTCCTGAGTTCGTAAGTGCATATTTGCGTGAGATGGGAACAGTGTGGATCCTGCTTCAGATTTCATCCTGACACTTTTGAAATCACCAGTATGTTGGTAATTATTTGCCGTTTCCATAGCGTTTTCCACGGTAATAGTTCTGAGGTCGGTCTCTGTATCCTGAAGCCTATGATGATTTTCGCAGAGAAAACTCTGCTGAGGCTCAGGTAACTTGGGCTTTCCCACACCTGGCAACGGAGCCTTGGAAGATAGGATTGTTTTCACTATTATTTCACCATCCTTCCACCACTGTTTCAAGAACGGGAGCCCTTTTCAACCATTAGGGTAAGAATCCTTCCTTGGAGATGAGATATTTTTCTGGGGTGGCAAGTGCAGAACCTCTGTGAGTCCTAGGTGTGTTGGACTAGCGCCAGGCATGACAAGCATGCCTTTGTGTGAGAGGTGAATAGTGCGGATCCTGTTTCAGTCTAAAGACTGAAACAGGATCCGCACTTTTCACCGTTCCTTTCAGAATCATTTGATTCATCAGCTAGGAATGGCGATTCCTTCTCCAGACCCATCGAAGGCTAGGCCAAAGTATCTCGACCTGTCCAAGACGTGTGTGCCACAACTTTGGAAATAACCGCTAGGCGGAGAACTACTTGGTATTTTTCCGTAGCATTTTTCACCGTAATTGTCATAAGGTTGGTCTCTGCATCCTTAAGCATAGGAGAGTTTTCACAGACGAAAGCATGCTGAGGCCCAGTAAACTTGGCATTTCCAATAGTTGGTACCAGAGACTATAAAGAAAGTGTTCTTTTAAGTATTATTGCACTGTGGTTTCACCATTGTTTTCAGAACCTGAGCAGGTTTCACGCATTAGCATAAGAATACTTCCTGGTATTTCAGATTTCTGGGTGTGGTGTAAGTGCGAGGCTTCTGTCAGCCCTGTGTTTGATTTGTTTACCTCCAGAGTTGGTAAGTGCATATTTACCTGAGATGGCAACAGTGTGGATCGTGCTTCGGATTTCACCCTGACACTTTTGAAATCACCAGTATGTTGGTAATTATTTGCCGTTTCCATAGCGTTTTCCAGCATAATAGTCATTAGGTCGGTCTCTCCATCCTGAAGCCTATGATGCATTTCGCAGAGAAAACTCTGCTGAGGCTCAGGTACCTTGGTCTTCCTGAAACCTGGCACCAGAGCCTTTTAAGATAGGATACTTTTCAGCATTATTTCACCATCGTTTCCCCACTGTTTCAAGAATGGGAGCCCTTTTCATCCATTAGCTTAAGTTTCCTTCTTTGGAGTTTAGATATTTATCTGGGGTGGCAAGTGCAGGGCCTCTGTCAGTCCTGAGTCTGTTGGACTGGTGCCAGGCATGAGAAGTGCGCCTTTGTGTGAGAGGTGAATAGTGCGGATCCTGTTTCAGTCTAAAGACTGAAACAGGATCCGCACTTTTCACCGTTCCTTTCAGAATCATTTGATTCATCAGCTAGGAATGGCGATTCCTTCTCCAGACCCATCGAAGGCTAGGCCAAAGTACCTAGACCTTTCCAAGACGTGTGTTGCACAACTTTGGAAAGAGACGCTAGGCGGAGAACTATTTGGTATTTTTCCATAGCACTTTTCACCGTAATTGTCATAAGGTTGGTCTCTGCATCCTTAAGCATAGGAGAGTATTCACAGACGAAAGCATGCTGAGGCCCAGTAAACTTGGCATTTCCAATAGTTGGTACCAGAGACTATAAAGAAAGGGTTCTTTTAAGTATTATTGCACTGGGGTTTCACCATTCTTTTCAGAACCTGAGCAGGTTTCACGCATTAGCATAAGAATCCTTCCAGGTAGTTGATATCTCTGAGTGGGGTGTAAGTGCGGGGCTTCTGTCAGCCCTGTGTTTGATTTGTTTACCTCCAGAGTTGGTAAGTGCATATTTACCTGAGATGGCAACAGTGTGGATCGTGATTCGGATTTCACCCTGACACTTTTGAGATCACCAGTATGTTGGTAATTATTTGCCGTTTCCATAGCGTTTTCCACGGTAATAGCTCTGAGATCGGTCTCTGCATCCTGAAGCCTATGATGCTGTTCACAGAGAAAACTCTGCTAAGGCTCAGGTAACTTGGTCTTTCCCACACCTGGCAACGGAGACTTGGAAGATAGGATTGTTTTCACTATTATTTCACCATCCTTTCCCAAGTGTTTCAAGAACGGGAGCTCTTTTCAACCATTAGGGTAAGAATCCTACCTTGGAGATCAGATATTTATCTGGGGTGGCACGTGCAGGGCCTATGTCAGTCCTGGGTGTGTTGGACTAGCACCGGGGATGACAAGCGTGCCTTTGTGTGAGAGGTGATAGGTGCGGATCCTGTTTCAGTCTAAAGACTAAAACAGGATCCGCACTTTTCACCGTTCCTTTCAGAATCATTTGATTCATCAGCTAGGAATGGCGATTCCTTCTCCAGACCCATCGAAGGCTGGGCCAAATTATCTCGACCTTTCCAAGACGTGTGTGGCACAACTTTGGAAAGAACTGCTAGGCTGAGAACTATTTGGTATTTTTCCGTAGCACTGTTCACCGTAATTGTCATAAAGTTGGTCTCTGCATCCTTAAGCATAGGAGAGTTTTCACAGACGAAAGCATGCTGAGGCCCAGTAAACTTGGCATTTCCAATAGTTGGTACCAGAGACTATAAAGCAAGTGTTCTTTTAAGTATTATTGCACTGTGGTTTCACCATTGTTTTCAGAACCTGAGCAGGTTTCACGCATTAGCATAAGAATCCTTCCTGGTATTTGAGATTTGTGGGTGGGGTGTAAGTGCAAGGCTTCTGTCAGCCCTGTGCTTGATTTGTTTACCTCCAGAGTTGGTAAGTGCATATTTACCTGAGATGGCAACAGTGTGGATCTTGCTTCGGATTTCACCCTGACACTTTTGAAATCACCAGTATGTTGGTAATTATTTGCCGTTTCCATAGCGTTTTCCAGCATAATAATCATTAGGTCGGTCTCTCCATCCTGAAGCCTATGATGCATTTCGCAGAGAAAACTCTGCTGAGGCTCAGGTAACTTGGTCTTTCCGAAAACTGGCACCAGAGCCTTGGAAGATAGGATTCTTTTCAGTATTATTTCACCATCGTTTCACCACTGTTTCAAGAATGGGAGCCCTTTTCATCCATTAGCGTAAGAGTCCTTCTTTGGAGGTTAGATATTTATCTGGGGTGGCAAGTGCAGTTCCTCTGTCAGTCCTGGGTCTGTTGGACTGGTGCCAGGCATGAGAAGTGCGCCTTTGTGTGAGAGGTGAATAGTGCGGATCCTGTTTCAGTCTAAAGACTGAAACAGGATCCGCACTTTTCACCGTTCCTTTCAGAATCATTTGATTCATCAGCTAGGAAAGGCGATTCCTTCTCCAGACCCATCGAAGGCTAGGCCAAAGTAACTGGATCTTTCCAGGGGGTGTGTGGCACAACTTTTGAAGTAACCGCTAGGTGGAGAATTAATTGGTATTTTTCCGTAGCACTTTTCACCGAAATTGTCATAAGGTTGGTCTCTGCATCCTTAAGCATAGGAGAGTTTTCACAGACGAAAGCATGCTGAGGCCCAGTAAACTTGGCATTTCCAATAGTTGGTACCAGAGACTATAAAGAAAGTGTTCTTTTAAGTATTATTGCACTGGGGTTTCACCATTGTTTTCAGAACCTGAGCAGGTTTCACGCATTATCATAAGAATCCTTCCAGGTAGTTGAGATTTCTGAGTGGGGTGTAAGTGCTGGGCTTCTGTCAGCCCCGTGTTTGATTTGTTTACCTCCAGAGTTGGTAAGTGCATATTTGCGTGAGATGGGAAGAGTGTGGATCCTGCTTCAGATTTCATCCTGACACTTTTGAAATCACCAGTATGTTGGTAATTATTTGCCGTTTTCATAGCGTTTTCCACGGTAATAGTTCTGAGGTCGGTCTCTGCATCCTGAAGCCTATTACGCTTTTCGCAGAGAAAACTCTGCTGAGGCTCAGGTAACTTGGTCTTTCCCACACCTGGCAACGGAGCCTTGGAAGATAGGATTGTTTTCACTATTATTTCACCATCCTTTCACCACTGTTTCAAGAAGGGGAGCCCTTCTCAACCATTAAGGTAAGAATCCTTCCTTGGAGATGAGATATTTTTCTGGGGTGGCATGTGCAGGGCCTCTGTCAGTCCTGGGTGTGTTGGACTAGCGCCAGGCATAACAAGCGTGCCTTTGTGTGAGAGGTGAATAGTGCGGATCCTGTTTCAGTCTAAAGACTAAATCTCAGTATAGTTTTTTCTGCGAAAAGCATCATAGGCTTCAGGATGCAGAGACCGACCTCAGAACTATTACCGTGGAAAACGCTATGGAAATGGCAAATAATTACCAACATACTGGTGATTTCAAAACTGTCAGGATGAGATCTGAAGCACGATCCACACTGTTCCCATCTCACGCAAATATGCACTTACCAACTCTGGAGGTAAACAAATCAAACACAGGGCTGACAGAAGCCCAGCACTTACACCCCACTCAGAAATCTCAACTACCTGGAAGGATTCTTATGCTAATGCGTGAAACCTGCTGCGGTTCTGAAAACAATGGTGAAACCCCAGTGCAATAATACTTAACAGAACACTTTCTTTATAGTCTCTAGTACCAACTATTGGAAATGCCAAGTTTACTGGGCCTCAGCATGGTTCGTCTGTGAAAACTCTCCTATGCTTAAGGATGCAGAGACCAACCTTATGACAATTACGGTGAAAAGTGCTACGGAAAAATACCAAGTAGTTCTCCACCTAGCGGTTACTTCAAAAGATGTGCCACACACCTCCTGGAAAGATCCAGTTACTTTGGCCTAGCCTTCGATGGGTCTGGAGAAGGAATCGCCATTCCTAGCTGATGAATCAAATGATTCTGAAAGGAACGGTCAAAAGTGCGTATCCTGTTTCAGACTTTAGACTGAAACAGGATCCGCACTATTCACCTCTCACACAAAGGCATGCTTGTCATGCCTGGTGCTAGTCCAACACACCCAGGACTGCCAGAGGCCCTGCACTTGCCACCCCAGAAAAATATCTCATCTCCAAGGAAGGATTCTTACCCTAATGGTTGAAAAGGGCTCCCGTTCTTGAAACAGTGGTGAAAGGATGGTGAAATAATAGGGAAAACAATCCTATCTTCCAGGCTCCGTTGCCAGGTATGGGAAAGACCAAGTTACCTGAGCCTCAGCAGAGTTTTCTCTGCGAAAAGCATCATAGGCTTCAGGATGCAGAGACCGACCTCAGAACTATTACCGTGGAAAACGCTATGGAAATGGCAAATAATTACCAACATATTGGTGATTTCAAAAGTGTCAGGGTGAAATCCGAAGCACGATCCACACTGTTGCCATCTCAGGTAAATATGCACTTAGCAACTCTGGAGGTAAACAAATCAAACACAGGGCTGACAGAAGCCCAGCACTTGCACCCCACTCAGAAATCTCAACTACATGGAAGGATTCTTAGGCTAATGCGTGAAACCTGCTCAGGTTCTGAAAACAATGGTGAAACCCCATTGCAATAATACTTAAAAGAACACTTTCTTTATAGTCTCTGGTACCAACTATTGGAAATGCCAAGTTAACTGGGCCTCAGCATGCTTTCGTCTGTGAAAACTCTCCTATGCTTAGGATGCAGAGACCAACCTTATGACAATTACGGTGATAAGTGCTAAGGGAAAATACCAAGTATTTCTCCACCTTGCGGTTATTTCAAAAGTTGTGCCACACACCTCCTGGAAAGATCCAGTTACTTTGGCCTAGCCTTCGATGGGTCTGGAGAAGGAATCGCCATTCCTAGCTGATCAATCAAATGATTCTGAAAGGAACGGTCAAAAGTGCGCATCCTGGTTCAGCCTTTAGACTGAAACAGGATCTGCACTATTCACTTCTCACACAAAGGCGCACTTCTCATGCCTGGCACCAGTCCAACAGACCCAGGACTGACAGAGGCCTTGCACTTGCCACCCCAGATAAATATCTAACCTCCAAAGAAGGACTCTTACGCTAATGGATGAAAAGGGCTCCCATTCTTGAAACAGTGGTGAAACAATGGTGAAATTATACTGAAAAGAATCCTATCTTCCAAGGCTCTGGTGCCAGGTTTCGGAAAGACCACGTTACCTGAGCTTCAGCAGAGTTTTCTCTGCGAAATGCATCATAGGCTTCAGGATGGAGAGACCGACCTAATGACTATTATGCTGGAAAACGCTATGGAAACGGCAAATAATTACGAACATACTGGTGATTTCAAACGTGTCAGGATGAAATCCGAAGCACGATCTTCACTGTTGCCATCTCAGGTAAATATGCACTTACCAACTCTGGAGGTAAACATATCAAACACAGGGCTGACAGAAGCCCCGCACTTACACCCCACACAGAAATCTCAACTACCTGGAAGGATTCTTATGCTAATGCGTGAAACCTGCTCCGGTTCTGAAAAGAATGGTGAAACCACAGTGCAATAATACTTAAAAGAACACTTTCTTTATAGTCTCTGGTACGAACTATTGGAAATGCCAAGTTTACTGGGCCTCAGCATGCTTTCGTCTGTGAAAACTCTCCTATGCTTAAGGATGCAGAGACCAACCTTATGACAATTACGGTGAAAAGTGCTACGGAAAAATACCAAATAATTCTTCGTCTAACGGTTCTTTCCAAAGTTGTGCCACACATGTCTTGGAAAGGTCGAGATACTTTTACATAGCCTTCGATGGGTCTGGAGAAGGAATCGCCATTCCTAGCTGATGAATCAAATGATTCTGAAAGGAACGGTGAAAAGTGCAGATCCTGTTTCAGTCTTTAGACTGAGACAGGATGCGCACTATTCACCTCTCACCCAAAGGCACGCTTCTCATGCCTGGCGCTAGTCCAACACACCCAGGACTGACAGAGGCCCTGCACTTGCCACCCCAGAAAGATATCTCATCTCCAAGGAAGGATTCTTACCCTAATGGTTGAAAAGGGCTCCCGTTCTTGAAACAGTGGTGAAAGGATGGTGAAATAATAGTGAAAACAATCCTATCTTCCAAGGCTCCGTTGCCAGGTATGGGAAAGACCAAGTTACCTGAGCCTCAGCAGACTTTTCTCTGCGAAAAGCATGATAGGCTTCAGGATGCAGAGACTGACCTCAGAACTATTACCGTGGAAAACGCTATGGAAACGGCAAATAATTATGAACATACTGGTGATTGCAAAAGTGTCAGCATGAAATCTGAAGCAGGATCCACACTGTTCCCATCTTACGCAAATATGCACTAAGGAATTCTGGAGGTAAACAAATACAACACGGGGCTGACAAAAGCCCAGCACTTACACCCCACTCAGAAATCCCACCTACCTGGAAGGATTCTTATGCTAATGCGTGAAACCTGCTCAGGTTCTGAAAAGAATGGTGAGACCCCAGTGCAATAATACTTAAAAGAACACTTTCTTTATAGTCTCTAGGACCAACTATTGGAAATATCAAGTTTACTGGGCCTCAGCATGCTTTCGTCTGTGAAAACTCTCCTATGCTTAAGGATGCAGAGACCAACCTTATGACAATTACGGTGAAAAGTGCTACGGAAATATAACAAGTAGTTCTCCACCTTGCGGTTATTTCAAAAGTTGTGGCACACACCTCCTAGAAAGATACAGTTACTTTGGCCTAGCCTTAGATGGGTCTGGAGAAGGAATCGCCATTCCTAGCTGATGAATCAAATGATTCTGAAAGGAACGGTGAAAAGTGCGGATCCTGTTTCAGTCTATAGGCTGAAACAGGATCCGCACTATTCACCTCTCACACAAAGGCGCACTTCTCATGCCTGGCACCAGTCCAACAGACCCAGGACTGACAGAGGCCCTGCACTTGCCACCCCAGATAAATATCTAACCTCCAAAGAAGGAATCTTACGCTAATGGATGAAAAGGGCTCCCATTCTTGAAACAGTGGTGAAACGATGGTGAAATAATACTGAAAAGAATGTTATCTTCCAAGGCTCTGGTGCAAGGGTTCGGAAAGACCAAGTTACCTGAGCCTCAGCAGAGTTTTCTCTGCGAAATGCATCATAGGCTTCAGGATAGAGAGACCGACCTAATGACTATTATGCTGGAAAACGCTATGGAAACGGCAAATAATTACCAACATACTGGTGATTTCAAAAGTGCCAGGGTGAAATCCGAAGCACGATCCACACTGTTGCCATCTCACGTAAATGTGCACTTACCAACTCTGGAGGTAAACAAATCAAACACAGGGCTGAAGGAAGCCCCGCACTTACACCCCACCCAGAAATCTCAAATACCAGGAAGGATTCTTATGAGAATGCGTGAAACCTGCTCAGGTTCTGAAAACAATTGTGAAACCACAGTGCAATAATAGTTAAAAGAACACTTTCTTTATAGTCTCTGGTACCAACTATTGGAAATGCCAAGTTTACTGGGCCTCAGCATGCTTTCGTATGTGAAAACTCTCCTATGCTTAAGGATGCAGAGACTAACCTTATGACAATCATGGTGAAAAGTGCTACGGAAAAATACCAAATAGTTCTCCGCCTAGCGGTTCTTTCCAAAGTTGTGCCACACAGGTCTTGGAAAGGTCGAGATACTTTGGCCTAGCCTTCCATGGGTCTGAAGAAGGAATAGCCATTCCTAGCTGATGAATCAAATGATTCTGAAAGGAACGGTGAAAAGTGCGGATCCTGTTTCAGTCTATAGGCTGAAACAGGATCCGCACTATTCACCTCTCACACAAAGGCGCACTTCTCATGCCTGGCACCAGTCCAACAGACCCAGGACTGACAGAGTCCCTGCACTTGCCACCGCAGATAAATATCTAACCTCCAAAAAAGGAATCTTACGCTAATGGATGAAAAGGGCTCCCATTCTTGAAACGGTGGTGAAACGATGGTGAAATAATACTGAAAAGAATCCTATCTTCCAAGGCTCTGGTGCCAGGTTTCGGAAAGACCAGGTTACCTGAGCCTCAGCAGAGTTTTCTATGCGAAATGCATCATAGGCTTCAGGATGGAGAGACCGACCTCATGACTATTACGCTGGAAAACGCTATGGAAACGGCAAATAATTACCAACATACTGGTGATTTCAAAAGTGTCAGGATGAAATCTGAAGCACGATCCACACTGTTCCCATCTCACGCAAATAAGCACTTACCAACTCTGGAGGTAAACAAATCAAACACAGGGCTGACAGAAGCCATGCACTTACACCCCACACAGAAATCTCAACTACCTGGAAGGATTCTTATGCTAATGCGTGAAACCTGCTCCGGTTCTGAAAACAATGGTGAAACCCCATTGCAATAGTACTTAAAAGAACACTTTCTTTATAGTCTCTAGTACCAACTATTGGAAATGCCAGGTTTACTGGGCCTCAGCATGCTTTCGTCTGTGAAAACTCTCCTATGCTTAAGGATGCAGAGACCAACCTTATGACAATTACGGTGAAAAGTGCTACGGAAAAATACCAAATAGTTTTCCGCCTAGCGGTTCTTTCCAAAGTTGTGCCACACACGTCTTGGAAAGGTCGAGATACTTTGGCCTAGCCTTCGATGGGTCTGGAGAAGGAATCGCCATTCCTAGCTGATGAATCAAATGATTCTGAAAGGAACGGTGAAAAGTGCGGATCCTGTTTCAGTCTTTAGACTGAAA
This sequence comes from Lemur catta, assembly GCF_020740605.2. Classification (NCBI taxonomy): domain Eukaryota; kingdom Metazoa; phylum Chordata; class Mammalia; order Primates; family Lemuridae; genus Lemur; species Lemur catta. Next base: position 55,362,610 of record NC_059139.1, on the reverse strand, counting down.
CAGGATCCGCACTATTCACCTCTCCCACAAAGGCACGCTTCTCATGCCTGGCGCTATGCCAAAACCCCCAGGACTGACAGAGGCCCTGAACTTGCCACCCCAGAAAAATATCACATCTCCAAGGAAGGATTCTTACCCTAATGGTTGAAAAGGGCTCCCGTTCTTGAAACAGTGGTGAAAGGATGGTGAAATAATAAGGAAAACAATCCTATCTTCCAAGGCTCCGTTGCCAGGTATGGGAAAGACCAAGTTACCTGAGCCTTAGCAGAGTTTTCTCTGCGAAAAGCATCATAGGCTTCAGGATGCAGAGACCGACCTCAGAACTATTACCGTGGAAAACGCTATGGAAATGGCAAATAATTACCAACATACTGGTGATTTCAAAAGTGTCAGGGTAAAATCCGAAGCACGATCCACACTGTTGCCATCTCAGGTAAATATGCACTTACCAACTCTGGAGGTAAACAAATCAAACACAGGGCTGACAGAAGCCCCACTCAGAAATCTCAACTACCTGGAAGGATTCTTAGGCTAATGCGTGAAACCTGCTCAGGTTCTGAAAACAATGGTGAAACCCCATTGCAATAATACTTAAAAGAACACTTTCTTTATAGACTCTGGTACCAACTATTGGAAATGCCAAGTTAACTGGGCCTCAGCATGCTTTCGTCTGTGAAAACTCTCCTATGCTTAGGATGCAGAGACCAACCTTATGACAATTACGGTGATAAGTGCTAAGGGAAAATACCAAGTATTTCTCCACCTTGCGGTTCTTTCAAAAGTTGTGCCACACACCTCCTGGAAAGATCCAGTTACTTTGGCCTAGCCTTCAATGGGTCTGGAGAAGGAATCGCCATTCCTAGCTGATGAATCAAATGATTCTGAAAGGAATGGTGAAAAGTGCGGATCCTGTTTCAGTCTTTAGACTGAAACAGGATCCGCACTATTCACTTCTCACACAAAGGCGCACTTCTCATGCCTGGCACCAGTCCAACAGACCCAGGACTGACAGAGGCCCTGCCCTTGCGACCTCAGATAAATATCTAACCTCCAAAGAAGGACTCTTACGCTAATGGATGAAAAGGGCTCCCATTCTTGAAACAGTGGTGAAACAATGGTGAAATTATACTGAAAAGAATCCTATCTTCCAAGGCTCTGGTGCCAGGTTTCGGAAAGACCACGTTACCTGAGCTTCAGCAGAGTTTTCTCTGTGAAATGCATCATAGGCTTCAGGATGGAGAGACCGACCTAATGACTATTATGCTGGAAAACGCTATGGAAACGGCAAATAATTACCAACATACTGGTGATTTCAAACGTGTCAGGATGAAATCCGAAGCACGATCTTCACTGTTGCCATCTCAGGTAAATATGCACTTACCAACTCTGGAGGTAAACATATCAGACACAGGGCTGACAGAAGCCCCGCACTTACACCCCACACAGAAATCTCAACTACCTGGAAGGATTCTTATGCTAATGCGTGAAACCTGCTCCGGTTCTGAAAACAATGGTGAAACCACAGTGCAATAATACTTAAAAGAACACTTTCTTTATAGTCTCTGGTACCAACTATTGGAAATGCCAAGTTTACTGGGCCTCAGCATGCTTTCGTCTGTGAAAACTCTCCTATGCTTAAGGATGCAGAGACCAACCTTATGACAATTACGGTGAAAAGTGCTACGGAAAAATACCAAATAGTTCTCGGCCTAGCGGTTCTTTCCAAAGTTGTGCCACACACGTCTTGGAAAGGTCGAGATACTTTGGCCTAGCCTTCGATAGGTCTGGAGAAGGAATCGCCATTCCTAGCTGATGAATCAAATTATTCTGAAAGGAACGGTGAAAAGTGCGGATCCTGTTTCAGTCTTTAGACGGAAACAGGATCCACACTATTCACTTCTAACACAAAGGCACGCTTGTCATGCCTGGTGCTAGTCCAACACACCCAGGACTGACAGAGGCCCTGCACTTGCCACCCCAGAAAAATATCTCATCTCCAAGGAAGGATTCTTACCCTAATGGTTGAAAAGGGCTCCCGTTCTTGAAACAGTGGTGAAAGGATGGTGAAATAATAGTGAAAAGAACCCTATCTTCCAAGGCTCCGTTGCCAGGTACGGGAAATTCCAAGTTACCTGAGCCTCAGCAGAGTTTTCTCTGCGAAAACCATCATAGTCTTCAGGATACAGAGACCGACCTCAGAAGTATTACCGTGGAAAACGCTATGGAAACGGCAAATAATTACCAACATACTGGTGATTTCAAAAGTGTCAGGATGAAATCTGAAGCACGATCCACACTGTTCCCATCTCACGCAAATATGCACTTACCAACTCTGGAGGTAAACAAATCAAACACAGGGCTGACAGAAGCCCAACACTTACACCCCACTCAGAAATCTCATCTACCTGGAAGGATTCTTATGCTAATGCGTGAAACCTTCTCAGGTTCTGAAAACAATGGTGAAACCCCAGTGCAATAATACTTAACAGAACACTTTCTTTATAGTCTCTAGTACCAACTATTGGAAATGCCAAGTTTACTGGGCCTCAGCATGCTTCGTCTGTGAAAACTCTCCTATGCTTAAGGATGCAGAGACCAACCTTATGACAATTACGGTGAAAAGTGCTATGGAAAAATACCAAGTAGTTCTCCACCTAGCGGTTACTTCAAAAGATGTGCCACACACCTCCTGGAAAGATCCAGTTACTTTGGCCTAGCCTTCAATGGGTCTGGAGAAGGAATCGCCATTCCTAGCTGATGAATCAAATGATTCTGAAAGGAAAGGTGAAAAGTGCGGGTCCTGTTTCAGTGTTTAGACTGAAACAGGATCTGCATTATTCACCTCTCACACAAAGGCGCACTTCTCATGCCTGGCACCAGTCCAACAGACCCAGGACTGACAGAGGCCCTGCACTTGCCACCCCAGATAAATATCTGACCTCCAAAGAAGGAATCTTACGCTAATGGTTGAAAAGGGCTCCCATTCTTGCAACAGTGGTGAAACGATGGTGAAATAATATTGAAAAGAATCGTATCTTCCAAGGCTCTGGTGCCAGGTTTCGGAAAGACCAGGTTACCTGAGCCTCAGCAGATTTTTCTCTGCGAAATGCATCATAGGCTTCAGGATGGATAGACCGACCTAATGACTATTATGCTGGAAAACGCTATGGAAACGGCAAATAATTACCAACACACTGGTGATTTCAAAAGTGTCAGGGTGAAATCCGAAGCACGATCCACACTGTTGCCATCTCAGGTAAATATGCACTTACCAACTCTGGAGGTAAACAAATCTAACACAGGGCTGACAGAAGCCCTGCACTTACACCCCACCCAGGAAACTCAAATACCAGGAAGGATTCTTATGCTAATGCGTGAAACCTGCTCAGGTTCTGAAAACAATGGTGAAACCACAGTGAATAATACTTAAAAGAACACTTTCTTTATAGTCTCTGGTACCAACTATTGGAAATGCCAAGTTTACTGGGCCTCAGCATGCTTTCGTCTGTGAAAACTCTCCTATGCTTAAGGATGCAGAGACCAACCTTATGACAATTACGGTGAAAAGTGCTACGGAAAAATACCAAATAGTTCTCCGCCTACCGGTTCTTTCCAAAGTTGTGCCACACATGTCTTGGAAAGGTCGAGATACTTTGGCCTAGCCTTCGATAGGTCTGGAGAAGGAATCGCCATTTCTAGCTGATGAATCAAATGATTCTGAAAGGAACGGTGAAAAGTGCGGATCCTGTTTCAGTCTTGGGATCCGCACTATTCACCTCTCACACAAAGGCACGCTTGTCATGCCTCGCGCTAGTCCAACACACCCAGGACTGACAGAGGCCCCGCACTTGCCACCCCAGAAAAATATCTCATCTCCAAGGAAGGATTCTCACCCTAATGGTTGAAAAGGGCTCCCGATCTTGAAACAGTGGTGAAAGGATGGTGAAATAATAGTGAAAACAACCCTATCTTCCAAGGCTCCGTTGCCAGGTATGGGAAAGTCCAAGTTACCTGAGCCTCAGCAGATTTTTCTCTGCGAAAAGCATCATAGTCTTCAGGATGCAGAGACCGACCTCAGAAGTATTACCGTGGAAAACGCTATGGAAACGGCAAATAATTACCAACATACTGGTGATTTCAAAAGTGTCAGGATGAAATCTGAAGCACGATCCACACTGTTCCCATCTCACGCAAATATGCACTTACCAACTCTGGAGGTAAACAAATCAAACACAGGGCTGACAGAAGCCCAGCACTTACACCCCACTCAGAAATCTCAACTACCTGGAAGGATTCTTATGCTAATGCGTGAAACCTGCTCAGGTTCTGAAAACAATGGTGATACCCCAGTGCAATAATACTTAACAGAACACTTTCTTTATAGTCTCTAGTACGAACTATTGGAAATGCCAAGTTTACTGGGCCTCAGCATGCTTCGTCTGTGAAAACTCTCCTATGCTTAAGGATGCAGAGACCAACCTTATGACAATTACGGTGAAAAGTGCTATGGAAAAATACCAAGTAGTTCTCCACCTAGCGGTTACTTCAAAAGATGTGCCACACACCTCCTGGAAAGATCCAGTTACTTTGGCCTAGCCTTCAATGGGTCTGGAGAAGGAATCGCCATTCCTAGCTGATGAATCAAATGATTCTGAAAGGAACGGTGAAAAGTGCGGGTCCTGTTTCAGTGTTTAGACTGAAACAGGATCTGCATTATTCACCTCTCACACAAAGGCGCACTTCTCATGCCTGGCACCAGTCCAACAGACCCAGGACTGACAGAGGCCCTGCACTTGCCACCCCAGATAAATATCTAACCTCCAAAGAAGGAATCTTACGCTAATGGTTGAAAAGGGCTCCCATTCTTGCAACAGTGGTGAAACGATGGTGAAATAATATTGAAAAGAATCGTATCTTCCAAGGCTCTGGTGCCAGGTTTCGGAAAGACCAGGTAACCTGAGCCTCAGCAGAGTTTTCTCTGCGAAATGCATCATAGGCTTCAGGATGGATAGACCGACCTAATGACTATTATGCTGGAAAACGCTATGGAAACGGCAAATAATTACCAACACACTGGTGATTTCAAAAGTGTCAGGGTGAAATCCGAAGCACGATCCACACTGTTGCCATCTCAGGTAAATATGCACTTACCAACTCTGGAGGTAAACAAATCTAACACAGGGCTGACAGAAGCCCTGCACTTACACCCCACCCAGGAAACTCAAATACCAGGAAGGATTCTTATGCTAATGCGTGAAACCTGCTCAGGTTCTGAAAAGAATGGTGAAACCACAGTGCAATAAGACTTAAAAGAACACTTTCTTTATAGTCTCTGGTACCAGCTATTGGAAATGCCAAGTTTACTGGGCCTCAGCATGCTTTCGTCTGTGAAAACTCTCCTATGCTTAAGGATGCAGAGACCAACCTTATGACAATTACAGTGAAAAGTGCTATGGAAAAATACCAAATAGTTCTCCGCCTAGCGGTTCTTTCCAAAGTTGTGCCACACACGTCTTGGAACGGTCGAGATACCTTGGCCTAGCCTTCGATGGGTCTGGAGTAGGAATCGCCATTCCTACCTGATGAATCAAATGATTCTGAAAGGAACGGTGAAAAGTGCGGATCCTGTTTCAGTCTTTAGACTGAAACAGGATCCGCACTATTCACCTCTCACACAAAGGCACGCTTGTTATGCCTGGCGCTAGTCCAACACACCCAGGACTGACAGAGGCAATGCACATGCCACCCGAGAAAAATATCTCATCTCCAAGGAAGGATTCTTACCCTAATGGTTGAAAAGGGCTCCCGTTCTTGAAACAGTGGTGAAACGATGGTGAAATAATACTGAAAATAATCCTATCTTCCAAGGCTCTGATGCCAGGTTTCAGGAAGACCAAGTTACCTGAGCCTCAGCAGAGTTTACTCTGCGAAATGCATCATAGGCTTCAGGATGGAGAGACCGACCTAATGACTATTATGCTGGAAAACGCTATGGAAACGGCAAATAATTACCAACATACTGGTGATTTCAAAATTGTCAGGATGAAATCCGAAGCACGATCCACACTGTTGCCATCTCAGGTAAATATGCACTTACCAACTCTGGAGGTAAACAAATCAAACACAGGGCTGACAGAAGCCCAGCACTTACACCCCACCCAGAAATCTGAAATACCAGGAAGGATTCTTAGGCTAATGCGTGAAACCTGCTCAGGTTCTGAAAACAATGGTGAAACCACAGTGCAATAATACTTAAAAGAACACTTTCTTTATAGTCTCTGGTACCAACTATTGGAAATGCCAAGTTTACTGGGCCTCAGCATGCTTTCGTCTGTGAAAACTCTCCTATGCTTAAGGATGCAGAGACCAACCTTATGACAATTACGGTGAAAAGTGCTACGGAAAAATACCAAATAGTTCTCCGCCTAGCGGTTCTTTCCAAAGTTGTGCCACACATGTCTTGGAAAGGTCGAGATACTTTGGCCTAGCCTTCGATAGGTCTGGAGAAAGAATCGCCATTCCTAGCTGATGAATCAAATGATTCTGAAAGGAACGGTGAAAAGTGCGGATCCTGTTTCAGTCTTTAGACTGAAACAGGATCCGCACTATTCACCTCTCACACAAAGGCACGCTTGTCATGCCTGGAGCTAGTCCAACACACCCAGGACTGACAGAGGCCCCGCACTTGCCACCCCAGAAAAATATCTCATCTCCAAGGAAGGATTCTTACACTAATGGTTCAAAAGGGCTCCTGTTCTTGAAAGAGTGGTGAAAGGATGGTGAAATAATAGTGAAAACAACCCTATCTTCCAAGGCTCCGTTGCCAGGTATGGGAAAGTCCAAGTTACCTGAGCCTCAGCAGAGTTTTCTCTGCGAAAAGCATCATAGTCTTCAGGATGCAGAGACCGACCTCAGAAGTATTACCATGGAAAACGCTATGGAAACGGCAAAAAATTACCAACATACTGGTGATTTCAAAAGTGTCAGGATGAAATCTGAAGCACGATCCACACTATTCCCATCTCACGCAAATATGCACTTACCAACTCTGGAGGTAACCAAATCAAACACAGGGCTGACAGAAGCCCAGCACTTACACCCTACTCAGAAATCTCAACTACCTGGAAGGATTCTTATGCTAATGCGTGAAACCTGCTCAGGTTCTGAAAACAATGGTGAAACCCCAGTGCAATAATACCTAACAGAACACTTTCTTTATAGTCTCTAGTACCAACTATTGGAAATGCCAAGTTTACTGGGCCTCAGCATGCTTCGTCTGTGAAAACTCTCCTATGCTTAAGGATGCAGAGACCAACCTTATGACAATTATGGTGAAAAGTGCTATGGAAAAATACCAAATAGTTCTCCACCTAGCGGTTACTTCAAAAGTTGTGCCACACACCTCCTGGAAACATCCAGTTACTTTGGCCTAGCCTTGGATGGGTCTGGAGAAGGAATCGCCATTCCTAGATGATGAATCAAATGATTCTGAAAAGAACGGTGAAAAGTGCGGATCCTGTTTCAGTCTTTAGACTGAAACAGGATCCCCACTACTCACCCTCACACAAAGGCGCACTTCTCATGCCTGGCACCAGTCCAACAGACCCAGGACTGACAGAGGCCCTGCACTTGCCACCCCAGATAAATATCTAACCTCCATAGAAGGAATCTTACGTTAATGGTTGAAAAGGGCTCCCATTCTTGCAACAGTGGTGAAACGATGGTGAAATAATACTGAAAATAATCCTATCTTCCAAGGCTCTGATGCCAGGTTTCAGGAAGACCAAGTTACCTGAGCCTCAGCAGAGTTTTCTCTGCGAAATGCATCATAGGCTTCAGGATGGATAGACCGACCTAATGACTATTATGCTGGAAAACGCTATGGAAACGGCAAATAATTACCAACACACTGGTGATTTCAAAAATGTCAGGGTGAAATCCGAAGCACGATCCACACTGTTGCCATCTCAGGTAAATATGCACTTACCAACTCTGGAGGTAAACAAATCTAACACAGGGCTGACAGAAGCCCTGCACTTACACCCCACCCAGGAAACTCAAATACCAGGAAGGATTCTTATGCTAATGCGTGAAACCTGCTCAGGTTCTGAAAACAATGGTGAAACCACAGTGCAATAATACTTAAAAGAACACTTTCTTTATAGTCTCTGGTACCAACTATTGGAAATGCCAAGTTTACTGGGCATTTCAGTCTAAAGACTGAAACAGGATCCGCACTTTTCACCTGTCACACAATGGCACGCTTGTTATGCCTGGCGCTAGTCCAACACACCCAGGACTGACAGAGGCAATGCACATGACACCCGAGAAAAATATCTCATCTCCAAGGAAGGATTCTTACCCTAATGGTTGAAAAGGGCTCCCGTTCTTGAAACAGTGGTGAAACGATGGTGAAATAATACTGAAAATAATCCTATCTTCCAAGGCTCTGATGCCAGGTTTCAGGAAGACCAAGTTACCTGAGCCTCAGCAGAGTTTACTCTGCGAAATGCATCATAGGCTTCAGGATGGAGAGACCGACCTAATGACTATTATGCTGGAAAACGCTATGGAAACGGCAAATAATTACCAACATACTGGTGATTTCAAAATTGTCAGGATGAAATCCGAAGCTCGATCCACACTGTTGCCATCTCAGGTAAATATGCACTTACCAACTCTGGAGGTAAACAAATCAAACACAGGGCTGACAGAAGCCCAGCACTTACACCCCACCCAGAAATCTGAAATACCAGGAAGGATTCTTAGGCTAATGCGTGAAACCTGCTCAGGTTCTGAAAACAATGGTGAAACCACAGTGCAATAATACTTAAAAGAACACTTTCTTTATAGTCTCTGGTACCAACTATTGGAAATGCCAAGTTTACTGGGCCTCAGCATGCTTTCGTCTGTGAAAACTCTCCTATGCTTAAGGATGCAGAGACCAACCTTATGACAATTACGGTGAAAAGTGCTACGGAAAAATACCAAATAGTTCTCCGCCTAGCGGTTCTTTCCAAAGTTGTGCCACACATGTCTTGGAAAGGTCGAGATACTTTGGCCTAGCCTTCGATAGGTCTGGAGAAGGAATCGCCATTCCTAGCTGATGAATCAAATGATTCTGAAAGGAACGGTGAAAAGTGCGGATCCTGTTTCAGTCTTTAGACTGAAACAGGATCCGCACTATTCACCTCTCACACAAAGGCACGCTTGTCATGCCTCGCGCTAGTCCAACACACCCAGGACTGACAGAGGCCCCGCACTTGCCACCCCAGAAAAATATCTCATCTCCAAGGAAGGATTCTTACCCTAATGGTTGAAAAGGGCTCCCAATCTTGAAACAGTGGTGAAAGGATGGTGAAATAATAGTGAAAACAACCCTATCTTCCAAGGCTCCGTTGCCAGGTATGGGAAAGTCCAAGTTACCTGAGCCTCAGCAGAGTTTTCTCTGCGAAAACCATCATAGTCTTTCAGGATGCAGAGACCGACCTCAGAAGTATTACCGTGGAAAACGCTATGGAAACGGCAAATAATTACCAACATACTGGTGATTTCAAAAGTGTCAGGATGAAATCTGAAGCACGATCCACACTGTTCCCATCTCACGCAAATATGCACTTACCAACTCTGGAGGTAAACAAATCAAACACAGGGCTGACAGAAGCCCAGCACTTACACCCCACTCAGAAATCTCAACTACCTGGAAGGATTCTTATGCTAATGCGTGAAACCTGCTCAGGTTCTGAAAACAATGGTGAAACCCCAGTGCAATAATACCTAACAGAACACTTTCTTTATAGTCTCTAGTACCAACTATTGGAAATGCCAAGTTTACTGGGCCTCAGCATGCTTCGTCTGTGAAAACTCTCCTATGCTTAAGGATGCAGAGACCAACCTTATGACAATTACGGTGAAAAGTGCTATGGAAACATACCAAGTAGTTCTCCACCTAGCGGTTACTTCAAAAGATGTGCCACACACCTCCTGGAAAGATCCAGTTACTTTGGCCTAGCCTTCGATGGGTCTGGAGAAGGAATCGCCATTCCTAGCTGATGAATCAAATGATTCTGAAAGGAACGGTGAAAAGTGCGGATCCTGTTTCAGTGTTTAGACTGAAACAGGATCTGCATTGTTCACCTCTCACACAAAGGCGCACTTCTCATGCCTGGCACCAGTCCAACAGACCCAGGACTGACAGAGGCCCTGCACTTGCCACCCCAGATAAATATCTAACCTCCAAAGAAGGAATCTTACGCTAATGGTTGAAAAGGGCTCCCATTCTTGCAACAGTGGTGAAACGATGCTGAAATAATACTGAAAAGAATCCTATCTTCCAAGGCTCTGGTGCCAGGTTTCGGAAAGACCAGGTTACCTGAGCCTCAGCAGAGTTTTCTCTGCGAAATGCATCATAGGCTTCAGGATGGATAGACCGACCTAATGACTATTATGCTGGAAAACGCTATGGAAACGGCAAATAATTACCAACACACTGGTGATTTCAAAAGTGTCAGGGTGAAATCCGAAGCACGATCCACACTGTTGCCATCTCAGGTAAATATGCACTTACCAACTCTGGAGGTAAACAAATCTAACACAGGGCTGACAGAAGCCCTGCACTTACACCCCACCCAGGAAACTCAAATACCAGGAAGGATTCTTATGCTAATGCGTGAAACCTGCTCAGGTTCTGAAAACAATGGTGAAACCACAGTGCAATAATACTTAAAAGAACACTTTCTTTATAGTCTCTGGTACCAACTATTGGAAATGCCAAGTTTACTGGGCCTCAGCATGCTTTCGTCTGTGAAAACTCTCCTATGCTTAAGGATGCAGAGACCAACCTTATGACAATTACGGTGAAAAGTGCTATGGAAAAATACCAAGTAGTTCTCCACCTAGCGGTTACTTCAAAAGATGTGCCACACACATCCTGGAAAGATCCAGTTACTTTGGCCTAGCCTTCGATGGGTCTGGAGTAGGAATCACCATTCCTACCTGATTAATCAAATGATTCTGAAAGGAACGTGAAAAGTGCGGATCCTGTTTCAGTCCTTTAGACTGAAACAGGATCCGCACTATTCACCTCTCACACAAAGGCACGCTTGTCATGCCTGGCGCTAGTCCAACACACCCAGGACTGACAGAGGCAATGCACATGACACCCGAGAAAAATATCTCATCTCCAAGGAAGGATTCTTACCCTAATGGTTGAAAAGGGCTCCCGTTCTTGAAACAGTGGTGAAACGATGGTGAAGTAATACTGAAAATAATCCTATCTTCCAAGGCTCTGATGCCAGGTTTCAGGATGACTAAGTTACCTGAGCCTCAGCAGAGTTTTCTCTGCGAAATGCATCATAGGCTTCAGGATGGATAGACCGACCTAATGACTTTTATGCTGGAAAACGCTATGGAAACGGCAAATAATTACCAACACACTGGTAATTTCAAAAATGTCAGGGTGAAATCCGAAGCACGATCCACACTGTTGCCATCTCAGGTAAATATGCACTTACCAACTCTGGAGGTAAACAAATCTAACACAGGGCTGACAGAAGGCCCTGCACTTACACCTCACCCAGGAAACTCAAATACCAGGAAGGATTCTTATGCTAATGCGTGAAACCTGCTCAGGTTCTGAAAAGAATGGTGAAACCACAGTGCAATAATACTTAAAAGAACACTTTCTTTATAGTCTCTGGTACCAACTATTGGAAATGCCAAGTTTACTGGGCCTCAGCATGCTTTCGTCTGTGAAAACTCTCCTATGCTTAAGGATGCAGAGACCAACCTTATGACAATTACGGTGAAAAGTGCTACGGAAAAATACCAAATATTTCTCCGCCTAGCGGTTCTTTCGAAAGTTGTGCCACAACACGTCTTGGAAAGGTCGAGATACCGTGGCCTAGCCTTCGATGGTTCTGGAGTAGGAATCGCCATTCCTAGCTGATGAATCAAATGATTCTGAAAGGAACGGTGAAAAGTGCGGATCCTGTTTCAGTCTAAAGACTGAAACAGGATCCGCACTATTCACCTCTCACACAAAGGCACGCTTGTCATGCCTGGTGCTAGTCCAACACACCCAGGACTGACAGAGGCCCTGCACTTGCCACCCCAGAAAAATATCTCATCTCCAAGGAAGGATTCTTACACTAATGGTTCAAAAGGGCTCCCGTTCTTGAAAGAGTGGTGAAAGGGATGGTGAAATAATAGTGAAAACAACCCTATCTTCAAGGCTTCCGTTGCCAGGTATGGGAAAGTCCAAGTTACCTGAGCCTCAGCAGAGTTTTCTCTGCGAAAACCATCATAGTCTTCAGGATGCAGAGACCGACCTCAGAAGTATTACCATGGAAAACGCTATGGAAACGGCAAAAAATTACCAACATACTGGTGATTTCAAAAGTGTCAGGATGAAATCTGAAGCACGATCCACACTATTCCCATCTCACGCAAATATGCACTTACCTAACTCTGGAGGTAACCAAATCAAACACAGGGCTGACAGAAGCCCAGCACTTACACCCCACTCAGAAATCTCAACTACCTGGAAGGATTCTTATGCTAATGCGTGAAACCTGCTCAGGTTCTGAAAACAATGGTGAAACCCCAGTGCAATAATACCTAACAGAACACTTTCTTTATAGTCTCTAGTACCAACTATTGGAAATGCCAAGTTTACTGGGCCTCAGCATGCTTCGTCTGTGAAAACTCTCCTATGCTTAAGGATGCAGAGACCAACCTTATGACAATTACGGTGAAAAGTGCTATGGAAAAATACCAAGTAGTTCTCCACCTAGCGGTTACTTCAGAAGTTGTGCCACACACCTCCTGGAAACATCCAGTTACTTTGGCCTAGCCTTCGATGGGTCTGGAGAAGGAATCGCCATTCCTAGCTGATGAATCAAACGATTCTGAAAGGAACGGTGAAAAGTGCGGATCCTGTTTCAGTCTTTAGACTGAAACAGGATCCGCACTACTCACCTCTCACACAAAGGCGAACTTCTCATGCCTGGCACCAGTCCAACAGACCCAGGACTGACAGAGGCCCTGCACTTGCCACCCCAGATAAATATCTAACCTCCAAAGAAGGAATCTTAAGCTAAGGGTTGAAAAGGGCTCCCATTCTTGCAACAGTGGTGAAACGATGGTGAAATAATACTGAAAATAATCCTATCTTCCAAGATTCTGATGCCAGGTTTCAGGAAGACCAAGTTACCTGAGCCTCAGCAGAGTTTTCTCTGCGAAATGCATCATAGGCTTCAGGATGGATAGACCGACCTAATGACTATTATGCTGGAAAACGCTATGGAAACGGAAATAATTACCAACACACTGGTTATTTCAAAAATGTCAGGGTGAAATCCGAAGCACGATCCACACTGTTGCCATCTCAGGTAAATATGCACTTACCAACTCTGGAGGTAAACAAATCTAACACAGGGCTGACAGAAGCCCTGCACTTACACCCCACCCAGGAAACTCAAATACCAGGAAGGATTCTTATGCTAATGCGTGAAACCTGCTCAGGTTCTGAAAACAATGGTGAAACCACAGTGCAATAATACTTAAAAGAACACTTTCTTTATAGTCTCTGGTACCAACTATTGGAAATGCCAAGTTTACTGGGCATTTCAGTCTAAAGACTGAAACAGGATCCGCACTTTTCACCTGTCACACAATGGCACGCTTGTTATGCCTGGCGCTAGTCCAACACACCCAGGACTGACAGAGGCAATGCACATGCCACCCGAGAAAAATATCTCATCTCCAAGGAAGGATTCTTACCCTAATGGTTGAAAAGGGCTCCCGTTCTTGAAACAGTGGTGAAACGATGGTGAAATAATACTGAAAATAATCCTATCTTCCAAGGCTCTGATGCCAGGTTTCAGGAAGACCAAGTTACCTGAGCCTCAGCAGAGTTTACTCTGCGAAATGCATCATAGGCTTCAGGATGGAGAGACTGACCTAATGACTATTATGCTGGAAAACGCTATGGAAACGGCAAATAATTACCACCATACTGGTGATTTCAAAATTGTCAGGATGAAATCCGAAGCACGATCCACGCTGTTGCCATCTCAGGTAAATATGCACTTACCAACTCTGGAGGTAAACAAATCAAACACAGGGCTGACAGAAGCCCAGCACTTACACCCCACCCAGAAATCTGAAATACCAGGAAGGATTCTTAGGCTAATGCGTGAAACCTGCTCAGGTTCTGAAAACAATGGTGAAACCACAGTGCAATAATACTTAAAAGAACACTTTCTTTATAGTCTCTGGTACCAAGTATTGGAAATGCCAAGTTTACTGGGCCTCAGCATGCTTTCGTCTGTGAAAACTCTCCTATGCTTAAGGATGCAGAGACCAACCTTATGACAATTACGGTGAAAAGTGCTACGGAAAAATACCAAATAGTTCTCCGCCTAGCGGTTCTTTCCAAAGTTGTGCCACACATGTCTTGGAAAGGTCGAGATACTTTGGCCTAGCCTTCGATAGGTCTGGAGAAGGAATCGCCATTCCTAGCTGATGAATCAAATGATTCTGAAAGGAACGGTGAAAAGTGCGGATCCTGTTTCAGTGTTTAGACTGAAACAGGATCTGCATTGTTCACCTCTCACACAAAGGCGCACTTCTCATGCCTGGCACCAGTCCAACAGACCCAGGACTGACAGAGGCCCTGCACTTGCCACCCCAGATAAATATCTAACCTCCAAAGAAGGAATCTTACGCTAATGGTTGAAAAGGGCTCCCATTCTTGCAACAGTGGTGAAACGATGGTGAAATAATACTGAAAAGAATCCTATCTTCCAAGGCTCTGGTGCCAGGTTTCGGAAAGACCAGGTTACCTGAGCCTCAGCAGAGTTTTCTCTGCGAAATGCATCATAGGCTTCAGGATGGATAGACCGACCTAATGACTATTATGCTGGAAAACGCTATGGAAACGGCAAATAATTACCAACACACTGGTGATTTCAAAAGTGTCAGGGTGAAATCCGAAGCACGATCCACACTGTTGCCATCTCAGGTAAATATGCACTTACCAACTCTGGAGGTAAACAAATCTAACACAGGGCTGACAGAAGCCCTGCACTTACACCCCACCCAGGAAACTCAAATACCAGGAAGGATTCTTATGCTAATGCGTGAAACCTGCTCAAGTTCTGAAAACAATGGTGAAACCACAGTGCAATAATACTTAAAAGAACACTTTCTTTATAGTCTCTGGTACCAACTATTGGAAATGCCAAGTTTACTGGGCCTCAGCATGCTTTCGTCTGTGAAAACTCTCCTATGCTTAAGGATGCAGAGACCAACCTTATGACAATTACAGTGAAAAGTGCTATGGAAAAATACCAAGTAGTTCTCCACCTAGCGGTTACTTCAAAAGATGTGCCACACACCTCCTGGAAAGATCCAGTTACTTTGGCCTAGCCTTCGATGGGTCTGGAGTAGGAATCGCCATTCCTAGCTGATGAATCAAATGATTCTGAAAGGAACGGTGAAAAGTGCGGATCCTGTTTCAGTCTTTAGACTGAAACAGGATCCGCACTATTCACCTCTCACACAAAGGCACGCTTGTTATGCCTGGCGCTAGTCCAACACACCCAGGACTGACAGAGGCAATGCACATGACACCCGAGAAAAATATCTCATCTCCAAGGAAGGATTCTTACCCTAATGGTTGAAAAGGGCTCCCGTTCTTGAAACAGTGGTGAAACGATGGTGAAGTAATACTGAAAATAATCCTATCTTCCAAGGCTCTGATGCCAGGTTTCAGGAAGACTAAGTTACCTGAGCCTCAGCAGAGTTTTCTCTGCGAAATGCATCATAGGCTTCAGGATGGATAGACCGACCTAATGACTATTATGCTGGATAACGCTATGGAAACGGCAAATAATTACCAACACACTGGTAATTTCAAAAATGTCAGGGTGAAATCCGAAGCACGATCCACACTGTTGCCATCTCAGGTAAATATGCACTTACCAACTCTGGAGGTAAACAAATCTAACACAAGGCTGACAGAAGCCCTACACTTACACCTCACCCAGGAAACTCAAATACCAGGAAGGATTCTTATGCTAATGCGTGAAACCTGCTCAGGTTCTGAAAAGAATGGTGAAACCACAGTGCAATAATACTTAAAAGAACACTTTCTTTATAGTCTCTGGTACCAACTATTGGAAATGCCAAGTTTACTGGGCCTCAGCATGCTTTCCTCTGTGAAAACTCTCCTATGCTTAAGGATGCAGAGACCAACCTTATGACAATTACGGTGAAAAGTGCTACGGAAAAATACCAAATAGTTCTCCGCCTAGCGGTTCTTTCCAAAGTTGTGCCACACACGTCTTGGAAAGGTCGAGATACCGTGGCCTAGCCTTCGATGGTTCTGGAGTAGGAATCGCCATTCCTAGCTGATGAATCAAATGATTCTGAAAGGAACGGTGAAAAGTGCGGATCCTGTTTCAGTCTTTAGACTGAAACAGGATCCGCACTATTCACCTCTCACACAAAGGCACGCTTGTCATGCCTGGTGCTAGTCCAACACACCCAGGACTGACAGAGGCCCTGCACTTGCCACCCCAGAAAAATATCTCATCTCCAAGGAAGGATTCTTACACTAATGGTTCAAAAGGGCTCCCGTTCTTGAAAGAGTGGTGAAAGGATGGTGAAATAATAGTGAAAACAACCCTATCTTCCAAGGCTCCGTTGCCAGGTATGGGAAAGTCCAAGTTACCTGAGCCTCAGCAGAGTTTTCTCTGCGAAAACCATCATAGTCTTCAGGATGCAGAGACCGACCTCAGAAGTATTACCATGGAAAACGCTATGGAAACGGCAAAAAATTACCAACATACTGGTGATTTCAAAAGTGTCAGGATGAAATCTGAAGCACGATCCACACTATTCCCATCTCACGCAAATATGCACTTACCAACTCTGGAGGTAAACAAATCAAACACAGGGCTGACAGAAGCCCAGCACTTACACCCCACTCAGAAATCTCAACTACCTGGAAGGATTCTTATGCTAATGCGTGAAACCTGCTCAGGTTCTGAAAACAATGGTGAAACCCCAGTGCAATAATACCTAACAGAACACTTTCTTTATAGTCTCTAGTACCAACTATTGGAAATGCCAAGTTTACTGGGCCTCAGCATGCTTCGTCTGTGAAAACTCTCCTATGCTTAAGGATGCAGAGACCAACCTTATGACAATTACGGTGAAAAGTGCTATGGAAAAATACCAAGTAGTTCTCCACCTAGCGGTTACTTCAAAAGTTGTGCCACACACCTCCTGGAAACATCCAGTTACTTTGGCCTAGCCTTCCATGGGTCTGGAGAAGGAATCGCCATTCCTAGCTGATGAATCAAACGATTCTGAAAGGAACGGTGAAAAGTGCGGATCCTGTTTCAGTCTTTAGACTGAAACAGGATCCGCACTACTCACCTCTCACACAAAGGCGCACTTCTCATGCCTGGCACCAGTCCAACAGACCCAGGACTGACAGAGGCCCTGCACTTGCCACCCCAGATAAATATCTAACCTCCAAAGAAGGAATCTTACGCTAATGGTTGAAAAGGGCTCCCATTCTTGCAACAGTGGTGAAACGATGGTGAAATAATACTGAAAATAATCCTATCTTCCAAGGCTCTGATGCCAGGTTTCAGGAAGACCAAGTTACCTGAGCCTCAGCAGAGTTTTCTCTGCGAAATGCATCATAGGCTTCAGGATGGATAGACCGACCTAATGACTATTATGCTGGAAAACGCTATGGAAACGGCAAATAATTACCAACACACTGGTGATTTCAAAAATGTCAGGGTGAAATCCGAAGCACGATCCACACTGTTGCCATCTCAGGTAAATATGCACTTACCAACTCTGGAGGTAAACAAATCTAACACAGGGCTGACAGAAGCCCTGCACTTACACCCCACCCAGGAAACTCAAATACCAGGAAGGATTCTTATGCTAATGCGTGAAACCTGCTCAGGTTCTGAAAACAATGGTGAAACCACAGTGCAATAATACTTAAAAGAACACTTTCTTTATAGTCTCTGGTACCAACTATTGGAAATGCCAAGTTTACTGGGCATTTCAGTCTAAAGACTGAAACAGGATCCGCACTTTTCACCTGTCACACAATGGCACGCTTGTTATGCCTGGCGCTAGTCCAACACACCCAGGACTGACAGAGGCAATGCACATGCCACCCGAGAAAAATATCTCATCTCCAAGGAAGGATTCTTACCCTAATGGTTGAAAAGGGCTCCCGTTCTTGAAACAGTGGTGAAACGATGGTGAAATAATACTGAAAATAATCCTATCTTCCAAGGCTCTGATGCCAGGTTTCAGGAAGACCAAGTTACCTGAGCCTCAGCAGAGTTTACTCTGCGAAATGCATCATAGGCTTCAGGATGGAGAGACCGACCTAATGACTATTATGCTGGAAAACGCTATGGAAACGGCAAATAATTACCAACATACTGGTGATTTCAAAATTGTCAGGATGAAATCCGAAGCACGATCCACACTGTTGCCATCTCAGGTAAATATGCACTTACCAACTCTGGAGGTAAACAAATCAAACACAGGGCTGACAGAAGCCCAGCACTTACACCCCACCCAGAAATCTGAAATACCAGGAAGGATTCTTAGGCTAATGCGTGAAACCTGCTCAGGTTCTGAAAACAATCGTGAAACCACAGTGCAATAATACTTAAAAGAACACTTTCTTTATAGTCTCTGGTACCAACTATTGGAAATGCCAAGTTTACTGGGCCTCAGCATGCTTTCGTCTGTGAAAACTCTCCTATGCTTAAGGATGCAGAGACCAACCTTATGACAATTATGGTGAAAAGTGCTACGGAAAAATACCAAATAGTTCTCCGCCTAGCGGTTCTTTCCAAAGTTGTGCCACACATGTCTTGGAAAGGTCGAGATACTTTGGCCTAGCCTTCGATAGGTCTGGAGAAGGAATCGCCATTCCTAGCTGATGAATCAAATGATTCTGAAAGGAACGGTGAAAAGTGCGGATCCTGTTTCAGTCTTTAGACTGAAACAGGATCCGCACTATTCACCTCTCACACAAAGGCACGCTTGTCATGCCTCGCGCTAGTCCAACACACCCAGGACTGACAGAGGCCCCGCACTTGCCACCCCAGAAAAATATCTCATCTCCAAGGAAGGATTCTTACACTAATGGTTGAAAAGGGCTCCCAATCTTGAAACAGTGGTGAAAGGATGGTGTAATTATAGTGAAAACAACCCTATCTTCCAAGGCTCCGTTGCCAGGTATGGGAAAGTCCAAGTTACCTGAGCCTCAGCAGAGTTTTCTCTGCGAAAACCATCATAGTCTTCAGGATGCAGAGACCGACCTCAGAAGTATTACCGTGGAAAACGCTATGGAAACGGCAAATAATTACCAACATACTGGTGATTTCAAAAGTGTCAGGATGAAATCTGAAGCACGATCCACACTGTTCCCATCTCACGCAAATATGCACTTACCAACTCTGGAGGTAAACAAATCAAACACAGGGCTGACAGAAGCCCAGCACTTACACCCCACTCAGAAATCTCAACTACCTGGAAGGATTCTTATGCTAATGCGTGAAACCTGCTCAGGTTCTGAAAACAATGGTGAAACCCCAGTGCAATAATACCTAACAGAACACTTTCTTTATAGTCTCTAGTACCAACTATTGGAAATGCCAAGTTTACTGGGCCTCAGCATGCTTCGTCTGTGAAAACTCTCCTATGCTTAAGGATGCAGAGACCAACCTTATGACAATTACGGTGAAAAGTGCTATGGAAACATACCAAGTAGTTCTCCACCTAGCGGTTACTTCAAAAGATGTGCCACACACCTCCTGGAAAGATCCAGTTACTTTGGCCTAGCCTTCAATGGGTCTGGAGAAGGAATCGCCATTCCTAGCTGATGAATCAAATGATTCTGAAAGGAACGGTGAAAAGTGCGGATCCTGTTTCAGTGTTTAGACTGAAACAGGATCTGCATTGTTCACCTCTCACACAAAGGCGCACTTCTCATGCCTGGCACCAGTCCAACAGACCCAGGACTGACAGAGGCCCTGCACTTGCCACCCCAGATAAATATCTAACCTCCAAAGAAGGAATCTTACGCTAATGGTTGAAAAGGGCTCCCATTCTTGCAACAGTGGTGAAACGATGCTGAAATAATACTGAAAAGAATCCTATCTTCCAAGGCTCTGGTGCCAGGTTTCGGAAAGACCAGGTTACCTGAGCCTCAGCAGAGTTTTCTCTGCGAAATGCATCATAGGCTTCAGGATGGATAGACCGACCTAATGACTATTATGCTGGAAAACGCTATGGAAACGGCAAATAATTACCAACACACTGGTGATTTCAAAAGTGTCAGGGTGAAATCCGAAGCACGATCCACACTGTTGCCATCTCAGGTAAATATGCACTTACCAACTCTGGAGGTAAACAAATCTAACACAGGGCTGACAGAAGCCCTGCACTTACACCCCACCCAGGAAACTCAAATACCAGGAAGGATTCTTATGCTAATGCGTGAAACCTGCTCAGGTTCTGAAAACAATGGTGAAACCACAGTGCAATAATACTTAAAAGAACACTTTCTTTATAGTCTCTGGTACCAACTATTGGAAATGCCAAGTTTACTGGGCCTCAGCATGCTTTCGTCTGTGAAAACTCTCCTATGCTTAAGGATGCAGAGACCAACCTTATGACAATTACGGTGAAAAGTGCTATGGAAAAATACCAAGTAGTTCTCCACCTAGCGGTTACTTCAAAAGATGTGCCACACACATCCTGGAAAGATCCAGTTACTTTGGCCTAGCCTTCGATGGGTCTGGAGTAGGAATCACCATTCCTACCTGATTAATCAAATGATTCTGAAAGGAACGGTGAAAAGTGCGGATCCTGTTTCAGTCTTTAGACTGAAACAGGATCCGCACTATTCACCTCTCACACAAAGGCACGCTTGTCATGCCTGGCGCTAGTCCAACACACCCAGGACTGACAGAGGCAATGCACATGACACCCGAGAAAAATATCTCATCTCCAAGGAAGGATTCTTACCCTAATGGTTGAAAAGGGCTCCCGTTCTTGAAACAGTGGTGAAACGATGGTGAAGTAATACTGAAAATAATCCTATCTTCCAAGGCTCTGATGCCAGGTTTCAGGATGACTAAGTTACCTGAGCCTCAGCAGAGTTTTCTCTGCGAAATGCATCATAGGCTTCAGGATGGATAGACCGACCTAATGACTTTTATGCTGGAAAACGCTATGGAAACGGCAAATAATTACCAACACACTGGTAATTTCAAAAATGTCAGGGTGAAATCCGAAGCACGATCCACACTGTTGCCATCTCAGGTAAATATGCACTTACCAACTCTGGAGGTAAACAAATCTAACACAGGGCTGACAGAAGCCCTGCACTTACACCTCACCCAGGAAACTCAAATACCAGGAAGGATTCTTATGCTAATGCGTGAAACCTGCTCAGGTTCTGAAAAGAATGGTGAAACCACAGTGCAATAATACTTAAAAGAACACTTTCTTTATAGTCTCTGGTACCAACTATTGGAAATGCCAAGTTTACTGGGCCTCAGCATGCTTTCGTCTGTGAAAACTCTCCTATGCTTAAGGATGCAGAGACCAACCTTATGACAATTACGGTGAAAAGTGCTACGGAAAAATACCAAATATTTCTCCGCCTAGCGGTTCTTTCGAAAGTTGTGCCACACACGTCTTGGAAAGGTCGAGATACCGTGGCCTAGCCTTCGATGGTTCTGGAGTAGGAATCGCCATTCCTAGCTGATGAATCAAATGATTCTGAAAGGAACGGTGAAAAGTGCGGATCCTGTTTCAGTCTAAAGACTGAAACAGGATCCGCACTATTCACCTCTCACACAAAGGCACGCTTGTCATGCCTGGTGCTAGTCCAACACACCCAGGACTGACAGAGGCCCTGCACTTGCCACCCCAGAAAAATATCTCATCTCCAAGGAAGGATTCTTACACTAATGGTTCAAAAGGGCTCCCGTTCTTGAAAGAGTGGTGAAAGGATGGTGAAATAATAGTGAAAACAACCCTATCTTCCAAGGCTCCGTTGCCAGGTATGGGAAAGTCCAAGTTACCTGAGCCTCAGCAGAGTTTTCTCTGCGAAAACCATCATAGTCTTCAGGATGCAGAGACCGACCTCAGAAGTATTACCATGGAAAACGCTATGGAAACGGCAAAAAATTACCAACATACTGGTGATTTCAAAAGTGTCAGGATGAAATCTGAAGCACGATCCACACTATTCCCATCTCACGCAAATATGCACTTACCAACTCTGGAGGTAACCAAATCAAACACAGGGCTGACAGAAGCCCAGCACTTACACCCCACTCAGAAATCTCAACTACCTGGAAGGATTCTTATGCTAATGCGTGAAACCTGCTCAGGTTCTGAAAACAATGGTGAAACCCCAGTGCAATAATACCTAACAGAACACTTTCTTTATAGTCTCTAGTACCAACTATTGGAAATGCCAAGTTTACTGGGCCTCAGCATGCTTCGTCTGTGAAAACTCTCCTATGCTTAAGGATGCAGAGACCAACCTTATGACAATTACGGTGAAAAGTGCTATGGAAAAATACCAAGTAGTTCTCCACCTAGCGGTTACTTCAGAAGTTGTGCCACACACCTCCTGGAAACATCCAGTTACTTTGGCCTAGCCTTCGATGGGTCTGGAGAAGGAATCGCCATTCCTAGCTGATGAATCAAACGATTCTGAAAGGAACGGTGAAAAGTGCGGATCCTGTTTCAGTCTTTAGACTGAAACAGGATCCGCACTACTCACCTCTCACACAAAGGCGAACTTCTCATGCCTGGCACCAGTCCAACAGACCCAGGACTGACAGAGGCCCTGCACTTGCCACCCCAGATAAATATCTAACCTCCAAAGAAGGAATCTTAAGCTAAGGGTTGAAAAGGGCTCCCATTCTTGCAACAGTGGTGAAACGATGGTGAAATAATACTGAAAATAATCCTATCTTCCAAGATTCTGATGCCAGGTTTCAGGAAGACCAAGTTACCTGAGCCTCAGCAGAGTTTTCTCTGCGAAATGCATCATAGGCTTCAGGATGGATAGACCGACCTAATGACTATTATGCTGGAAAACGCTATGGAAACGGCAAATAATTACCAACACACTGGTTATTTCAAAAATGTCAGGGTGAAATCCGAAGCACGATCCACACTGTTGCCATCTCAGGTAAATATGCACTTACCAACTCTGGAGGTAAACAAATCTAACACAGGGCTGACAGAAGCCCTGCACTTACACCCCACCCAGGAAACTCAAATACCAGGAAGGATTCTTATGCTAATGCGTGAAACCTGCTCAGGTTCTGAAAACAATGGTGAAACCACAGTGCAATAATACTTAAAAGAACACTTTCTTTATAGTCTCTGGTACCAACTATTGGAAATGCCAAGTTTACTGGGCATTTCAGTCTAAAGACTGAAACAGGATCCGCACTTTTCACCTGTCACACAATGGCACGCTTGTTATGCCTGGCGCTAGTCCAACACACCCAGGACTGACAGAGGCAATGCACATGCCACCCGAGAAAAATATCTCATCTCCAAGGAAGGATTCTTACCCTAATGGTTGAAAAGGGCTCCCGTTCTTGAAACAGTGGTGAAACGATGGTGAAATAATACTGAAAATAATCCTATCTTCCAAGGCTCTGATGCCAGGTTTCAGGAAGACCAAGTTACCTGAGCCTCAGCAGAGTTTACTCTGCGAAATGCATCATAGGCTTCAGGATGGAGAGACTGACCTAATGACTATTATGCTGGAAAACGCTATGGAAACGGCAAATAATTACCACCATACTGGTGATTTCAAAATTGTCAGGATGAAATCCGAAGCACGATCCACGCTGTTGCCATCTCAGGTAAATATGCACTTACCAACTCTGGAGGTAAACAAATCAAACACAGGGCTGACAGAAGCCCAGCACTTACACCCCACCCAGAAATCTGAAATACCAGGAAGGATTCTTAGGCTAATGCGTGAAACCTGCTCAGGTTCTGAAAACAATGGTGAAACCACAGTGCAATAATACTTAAAAGAACACTTTCTTTATAGTCTCTGGTACCAAGTATTGGAAATGCCAAGTTTACTGGGCCTCAGCATGCTTTCGTCTGTGAAAACTCTCCTATGCTTAAGGATGCAGAGACCAACCTTATGACAATTACGGTGAAAAGTGCTACGGAAAAATACCAAATAGTTCTCCGCCTAGCGGTTCTTTCCAAAGTTGTGCCACACATGTCTTGGAAAGGTCGAGATACTTTGGCCTAGCCTTCGATAGGTCTGGAGAAGGAATCGCCATTCCTAGCTGATGAATCAAATGATTCTGAAAGGAACGGTGAAAAGTGCGGATCCTGTTTCAGTGTTTAGACTGAAACAGGATCTGCATTGTTCACCTCTCACACAAAGGCGCACTTCTCATGCCTGGCACCAGTCCAACAGACCCAGGACTGACAGAGGCCCTGCACTTGCCACCCCAGATAAATATCTAACCTCCAAAGAAGGAATCTTACGCTAATGGTTGAAAAGGGCTCCCATTCTTGCAACAGTGGTGAAACGATGGTGAAATAATACTGAAAAGAATCCTATCTTCCAAGGCTCTGGTGCCAGGTTTCGGAAAGACCAGGTTACCTGAGCCTCAGCAGAGTTTTCTCTGCGAAATGCATCATAGGCTTCAGGATGGATAGACCGACCTAATGACTATTATGCTGGAAAACGCTATGGAAACGGCAAATAATTACCAACACACTGGTGATTTCAAAAGTGTCAGGGTGAAATCCGAAGCACGATCCACACTGTTGCCATCTCAGGTAAATATGCACTTACCAACTCTGGAGGTAAACAAATCTAACACAGGGCTGACAGAAGCCCTGCACTTACACCCCACCCAGGAAACTCAAATACCAGGAAGGATTCTTATGCTAATGCGTGAAACCTGCTCAAGTTCTGAAAACAATGGTGAAACCACAGTGCAATAATACTTAAAAGAACACTTTCTTTATAGTCTCTGGTACCAACTATTGGAAATGCCAAGTTTACTGGGCCTCAGCATGCTTTCGTCTGTGAAAACTCTCCTATGCTTAAGGATGCAGAGACCAACCTTATGACAATTACAGTGAAAAGTGCTATGGAAAAATACCAAGTAGTTCTCCACCTAGCGGTTACTTCAAAAGATGTGCCACACACCTCCTGGAAAGATCCAGTTACTTTGGCCTAGCCTTCGATGGGTCTGGAGTAGGAATCGCCATTCCTAGCTGATGAATCAAATGATTCTGAAAGGAACGGTGAAAAGTGCGGATCCTGTTTCAGTCTTTAGACTGAAACAGGATCCGCACTATTCACCTCTCACACAAAGGCACGCTTGTTATGCCTGGCGCTAGTCCAACACACCCAGGACTGACAGAGGCAATGCACATGACACCCGAGAAAAATATCTCATCTCCAAGGAAGGATTCTTACCCTAATGGTTGAAAAGGGCTCCCGTTCTTGAAACAGTGGTGAAACGATGGTGAAGTAATACTGAAAATAATCCTATCTTCCAAGGCTCTGATGCCAGGTTTCAGGAAGACTAAGTTACCTGAGCCTCAGCAGAGTTTTCTCTGCGAAATGCATCATAGGCTTCAGGATGGATAGACCGACCTAATGACTATTATGCTGGATAACGCTATGGAAACGGCAAATAATTACCAACACACTGGTAATTTCAAAAATGTCAGGGTGAAATCCGAAGCACGATCCACACTGTTGCCATCTCAGGTAAATATGCACTTACCAACTCTGGAGGTAAACAAATCTAACACAAGGCTGACAGAAGCCCTACACTTACACCTCACCCAGGAAACTCAAATACCAGGAAGGATTCTTATGCTAATGCGTGAAACCTGCTCAGGTTCTGAAAAGAATGGTGAAACCACAGTGCAATAATACTTAAAAGAACACTTTCTTTATAGTCTCTGGTACCAACTATTGGAAATGCCAAGTTTACTGGGCCTCAGCATGCTTTCCTCTGTGAAAACTCTCCTATGCTTAAGGATGCAGAGACCAACCTTATGACAATTACGGTGAAAAGTGCTACGGAAAAATACCAAATAGTTCTCCGCCTAGCGGTTCTTTCCAAAGTTGTGCCACACACGTCTTGGAAAGGTCGAGATACCGTGGCCTAGCCTTCGATGGTTCTGGAGTAGGAATCGCCATTCCTAGCTGATGAATCAAATGATTCTGAAAGGAACGGTGAAAAGTGCGGATCCTGTTTCAGTCTTTAGACTGAAACAGGATCCGCACTATTCACCTCTCACACAAAGGCACGCTTGTCATGCCTGGTGCTAGTCCAACACACCCAGGACTGACAGAGGCCCTGCACTTGCCACCCCAGAAAAATATCTCATCTCCAAGGAAGGATTCTTACACTAATGGTTCAAAAGGGCTCCCGTTCTTGAAAGAGTGGTGAAAGGATGGTGAAATAATAGTGAAAACAACCCTATCTTCCAAGGCTCCGTTGCCAGGTATGGGAAAGTCCAAGTTACCTGAGCCTCAGCAGAGTTTTCTCTGCGAAAACCATCATAGTCTTCAGGATGCAGAGACCGACCTCAGAAGTATTACCATGGAAAACGCTATGGAAACGGCAAAAAATTACCAACATACTGGTGATTTCAAAAGTGTCAGGATGAAATCTGAAGCACGATCCACACTATTCCCATCTCACGCAAATATGCACTTACCAACTCTGGAGGTAAACAAATCAAACACAGGGCTGACAGAAGCCCAGCACTTACACCCCACTCAGAAATCTCAACTACCTGGAAGGATTCTTATGCTAATGCGTGAAACCTGCTCAGGTTCTGAAAACAATGGTGAAACCCCAGTGCAATAATACCTAACAGAACACTTTCTTTATAGTCTCTAGTACCAACTATTGGAAATGCCAAGTTTACTGGGCCTCAGCATGCTTCGTCTGTGAAAACTCTCCTATGCTTAAGGATGCAGAGACCAACCTTATGACAATTACGGTGAAAAGTGCTATGGAAAAATACCAAGTAGTTCTCCACCTAGCGGTTACTTCAAAAGTTGTGCCACACACCTCCTGGAAACATCCAGTTACTTTGGCCTAGCCTTCCATGGGTCTGGAGAAGGAATCGCCATTCCTAGCTGATGAATCAAACGATTCTGAAAGGAACGGTGAAAAGTGCGGATCCTGTTTCAGTCTTTAGACTGAAACAGGATCCGCACTACTCACCTCTCACACAAAGGCGCACTTCTCATGCCTGGCACCAGTCCAACAGACCCAGGACTGACAGAGGCCCTGCACTTGCCACCCCAGATAAATATCTAACCTCCAAAGAAGGAATCTTACGCTAATGGTTGAAAAGGGCTCCCATTCTTGCAACAGTGGTGAAACGATGGTGAAATAATACTGAAAATAATCCTATCTTCCAAGGCTCTGATGCCAGGTTTCAGGAAGACCAAGTTACCTGAGCCTCAGCAGAGTTTTCTCTGCGAAATGCATCATAGGCTTCAGGATGGATAGACCGACCTAATGACTATTATGCTGGAAAACGCTATGGAAACGGCAAATAATTACCAACACACTGGTGATTTCAAAAATGTCAGGGTGAAATCCGAAGCACGATCCACACTGTTGCCATCTCAGGTAAATATGCACTTACCAACTCTGGAGGTAAACAAATCTAACACAGGGCTGACAGAAGCCCTGCACTTACACCCCACCCAGGAAACTCAAATACCAGGAAGGATTCTTATGCTAATGCGTGAAACCTGCTCAGGTTCTGAAAACAATGGTGAAACCACAGTGCAATAATACTTAAAAGAACACTTTCTTTATAGTCTCTGGTACCAACTATTGGAAATGCCAAGTTTACTGGGCATTTCAGTCTAAAGACTGAAACAGGATCCGCACTTTTCACCTGTCACACAATGGCACGCTTGTTATGCCTGGCGCTAGTCCAACACACCCAGGACTGACAGAGGCAATGCACATGCCACCCGAGAAAAATATCTCATCTCCAAGGAAGGATTCTTACCCTAATGGTTGAAAAGGGCTCCCGTTCTTGAAACAGTGGTGAAACGATGGTGAAATAATACTGAAAATAATCCTATCTTCCAAGGCTCTGATGCCAGGTTTCAGGAAGACCAAGTTACCTGAGCCTCAGCAGAGTTTACTCTGCGAAATGCATCATAGGCTTCAGGATGGAGAGACCGACCTAATGACTATTATGCTGGAAAACGCTATGGAAACGGCAAATAATTACCAACATACTGGTGATTTCAAAATTGTCAGGATGAAATCCGAAGCACGATCCACACTGTTGCCATCTCAGGTAAATATGCACTTACCAACTCTGGAGGTAAACAAATCAAACACAGGGCTGACAGAAGCCCAGCACTTACACCCCACCCAGAAATCTGAAATACCAGGAAGGATTCTTAGGCTAATGCGTGAAACCTGCTCAGGTTCTGAAAACAATCGTGAAACCACAGTGCAATAATACTTAAAAGAACACTTTCTTTATAGTCTCTGGTACCAACTATTGGAAATGCCAAGTTTACTGGGCCTCAGCATGCTTTCGTCTGTGAAAACTCTCCTATGCTTAAGGATGCAGAGACCAACCTTATGACAATTATGGTGAAAAGTGCTACGGAAAAATACCAAATAGTTCTCCGCCTAGCGGTTCTTTCCAAAGTTGTGCCACACATGTCTTGGAAAGGTCGAGATACTTTGGCCTAGCCTTCGATAGGTCTGGAGAAGGAATCGCCATTCCTAGCTGATGAATCAAATGATTCTGAAAGGAACGGTGAAAAGTGCGGATCCTGTTTCAGTCTTTAGACTGAAACAGGATCCGCACTATTCACCTCTCACACAAAGGCACGCTTGTCATGCCTCGCGCTAGTCCAACACACCCAGGACTGACAGAGGCCCCGCACTTGCCACCCCAGAAAAATATCTCATCTCCAAGGAAGGATTCTTACACTAATGGTTGAAAAGGGCTCCCAATCTTGAAACAGTGGTGAAAGGATGGTGTAATTATAGTGAAAACAACCCTATCTTCCAAGGCTCCGTTGCCAGGTATGGGAAAGTCCAAGTTACCTGAGCCTCAGCAGAGTTTTCTCTGCGAAAACCATCATAGTCTTCAGGATGCAGAGACCGACCTCAGAAGTATTACCGTGGAAAACGCTATGGAAACGGCAAATAATTACCAACATACTGGTGATTTCAAAAGTGTCAGGATGAAATCTGAAGCACGATCCACACTGTTCCCATCTCACGCAAATATGCACTTACCAACTCTGGAGGTAAACAAATCAAACACAGGGCTGACAGAAGCCCAGCACTTACACCCCACTCAGAAATCTCAACTACCTGGAAGGATTCTTATGCTAATGCGTGAAACCTGCTCAGGTTCTGAAAACAATGGTGAAACCCCAGTGCAATAATACCTAACAGAACACTTTCTTTATAGTCTCTAGTACCAACTATTGGAAATGCCAAGTTTACTGGGCCTCAGCATGCTTCGTCTGTGAAAACTCTCCTATGCTTAAGGATGCAGAGACCAACCTTATGACAATTACGGTGAAAAGTGCTATGGAAACATACCAAGTAGTTCTCCACCTAGCGGTTACTTCAAAAGATGTGCCACACACCTCCTGGAAAGATCCAGTTACTTTGGCCTAGCCTTCAATGGGTCTGGAGAAGGAATCGCCATTCCTAGCTGATGAATCAAATGATTCTGAAAGGAACGGTGAAAAGTGCGGATCCTGTTTCAGTGTTTAGACTGAAACAGGATCTGCATTGTTCACCTCTCACACAAAGGCGCACTTCTCATGCCTGGCACCAGTCCAACAGACCCAGGACTGACAGAGGCCCTGCACTTGCCACCCCAGATAAATATCTAACCTCCAAAGAAGGAATCTTACGCTAATGGTTGAAAAGGGCTCCCATTCTTGCAACAGTGGTGAAACGATGCTGAAATAATACTGAAAAGAATCCTATCTTCCAAGGCTCTGGTGCCAGGTTTCGGAAAGACCAGGTTACCTGAGCCTCAGCAGAGTTTTCTCTGCGAAATGCATCATAGGCTTCAGGATGGATAGACCGACCTAATGACTATTATGCTGGAAAACGCTATGGAAACGGCAAATAATTACCAACACACTGGTGATTTCAAAAGTGTCAGGGTGAAATCCGAAGCACGATCCACACTGTTGCCATCTCAGGTAAATATGCACTTACCAACTCTGGAGGTAAACAAATCTAACACAGGGCTGACAGAAGCCCTGCACTTACACCCCACCCAGGAAACTCAAATACCAGGAAAAATTCTTATGCTAATGCGTGAAACCTGCTCAGGTTCTGAAAACAATGGTGATACCCCAGTGCAATAATACTTAACAGAACACTTTCTTTATAGTCTCTAGTACCAACTATTGGAAATGCCAAGTTTACTGGGCCTCAGCATGCTTCGTCTGTGAAAACTACCCTATGCTTAAGGATGCAGAGACCAACCTTATGACAATTACAGTGAAAAGTGCTATGGAAAAATACCAAGTAGTTCTCCACCTAGCGGTTACTTCAAAAGATGTGCCACACACCTCCTGGAAAGATCCAGTTACTTTGGCCTAGCCTTCAATGGGTCTGGAGAAGGAATCGCCATTCCTAGCTGATGAATCAAATGATTCTGTAAGGAACGGTGAAAAGTGCGGATCCTGTTTCAGTGTTTAGACTGAAACAGGATCTGCATTGTTCACCTCTCACACAAAGGCGCACTTCTCATGCCTGGCACCAGTCCAACAGACCCAGGACTGACAGAGGCCCTGCACTTGCCACCCCAGATAAATATCTAACCTCCAAAGAAGGAATCTTACGCTAATGGTTGAAAAGGGCTCCCATTCTTGCAACAGTGGTGAAACGATGGTGAAATAATACTGAAAAGAATCCTATCTTCCAAGGCTCTGGTGCCAGGTTTCGGAAAGACCAGGTTACCTGAGCCTCAGCAGAGTTTTCTCTGCGAAATGCATCATAGGCTTCAGGATGGATAGACCGACCTAATGACTATTATGCTGGAAAACGCTATGGAAACGGCAAATAATTACCAACACACTGGTGATTTCAAAAGTGTCAGGGTGAAATCCGAAGCACGATCCACACTGTTGCCATCTCAGGTAAATATGCACTTACCAACTCTGGAGGTAAACAAATCTAACACAGGGCTGACAGAAGCCCTGCACTTACACCCCACCCAGGAAACTCAAATACCAGGAAGGATTCTTATGCTAATGCGTGAAACCTGCTCAAGTTCTGAAAACAATGGTGAAACCACAGTGCAATAATACTTAAAAGAACACTTTCTTTATAGTCTCTGGTACCAACTATTGGAAATGCCAAGTTTACTGGGCCTCAGCATGCTTTCGTCTGTGAAAACTCTCCTATGCTTAAGGATGCAGAGACCAACCTTATGACAATTACAGTGAAAAGTGCTATGGAAAAATACCAAGTAGTTCTCCACCTAGCGGTTACTTCAAAAGATGTGCCACACACCTCCTGGAAAGATCCAGTTACTTTGGCCTAGCCTTCGATGGGTCTGGAGTAGGAATCGCCATTCCTAGCTGATGAATCAAATGATTCTGAAAGGAACGGTGAAAAGTGCGGATCCTGTTTCAGTCTTTAGACTGAAACAGGATCCGCACTATTCACCTCTCACACAAAGGCACGCTTGTTATGCCTGGCGCTAGTCCAACACACCCAGGACTGACAGAGGCAATGCACATGACACCCGAGAAAAATATCTCATCTCCAAGGAAGGATTCTTACCCTAATGGTTGAAAAGGGCTCCCGTTCTTGAAACAGTGGTGAAACGATGGTGAAGTAATACTGAAAATAATCCTATCTTCCAAGGCTCTGATGCCAGGTTTCAGGAAGACTAAGTTACCTGAGCCTCAGCAGAGTTTTCTCTGCGAAATGCATCATAGGCTTCAGGATGGATAGACCGACCTAATGACTATTATGCTGGATAACGCTATGGAAACGGCAAATAATTACCAACACACTGGTAATTTCAAAAATGTCAGGGTGAAATCCGAAGCAAGATCCACACTGTTGCCATCTCAGGTAAATATGCACTTACCAACTCTGGAGGTAAACAAATCTAACACAAGGCTGACAGAAGCCCTACACTTACACCTCACCCAGGAAACTCAAATACCAGGAAGGATTCTTATGCTAATGCGTGAAACCTGCTCAGGTTCTGAAAAGAATGGTGAAACCACAGTGCAATAATACTTAAAAGAACACTTTCTTTATAGTCTCTGGTACCAACTATTGGAAATGCCAAGTTTACTGGGCCTCAGCATGCTTTCCTCTGTGAAAACTCTCCTATGCTTAAGGATGCAGAGACCAACCTTATGACAATTACGGTGAAAAGTGCTACGGAAAAATACCAAATAGTTCTCCGCCTAGCGGTTCTTTCCAAAGTTGTGCCACACACGTCTTGGAAAGGTCGAGATACCGTGGCCTAGCCTTCGATGGTTCTGGAGTAGGAATCGCCATTCCTAGCTGATGAATCAAATGATTCTGAAAGGAACGGTGAAAAGTGCGGATCCTGTTTCAGTCTTTAGACTGAAACAGGATCCGCACTATTCACCTCTCACACAAAGGCACGCTTGTCATGCCTGGTGCTAGTCCAACACACCCAGGACTGACAGAGGCCCTGCACTTGCCACCCCAGAAAAATATCTCATCTCCAAGGAAGGATTCTTACACTAATGGTTCAAAAGGGCTCCCGTTCTTGAAAGAGTGGTGAAAGGATGGTGAAATAATAGTGAAAACAACCCTATCTTCCAAGGCTCCGTTGCCAGGTATGGGAAAGTCCAAGTTACCTGAGCCTCAGCAGAGTTTTCTCTGCGAAAACCATCATAGTCTTCAGGATGCAGAGACCGACCTCAGAAGTATTACCATGGAAAACGCTATGGAAACGGCAAAAAATTACCAACATACTGGTGATTTCAAAAGTGTCAGGATGAAATCTGAAGCACGATCCACACTATTCCCATCTCACGCAAATATGCACTTACCAACTCTGGAGGTAAACAAATCAAACACAGGGCTGACAGAAGCCCAGCACTTACACCCCACTCAGAAATCTCAACTACCTGGAAGGATTCTTATGCTAATGCGTGAAACCTGCTCAGGTTCTGAAAACAATGGTGAAACCCCAGTGCAATAATACCTAACAGAACACTTTCTTTATAGTCTCTAGTACCAACTATTGGAAATGCCAAGTTTACTGGGCCTCAGCATGCTTCGTCTGTGAAAACTCTCCTATGCTTAAGGATGCAGAGACCAACCTTATGACAATTACGGTGAAAAGTGCTATGGAAAAATACCAAGTAGTTCTCCACCTAGCGGTTACTTCAAAAGTTGTGCCACACACCTCCTGGAAACATCCAGTTACTTTGGCCTAGCCTTCCATGGGTCTGGAGAAGGAATCGCCATTCCTAGCTGATGAATCAAACGATTCTGAAAGGAACGGTGAAAAGTGCGGATCCTGTTTCAGTCTTTAGACTGAAACAGGATCCGCACTACTCACCTCTCACACAAAGGCGCACTTCTCATGCCTGGCACCAGTCCAACAGACCCAGGACTGACAGAGGCCCTGCACTTGCCACCCCAGATAAATATCTAACCTCCAAAGAAGGAATCTTACGCTAATGGTTGAAAAGGGCTCCCATTCTTGCAACAGTGGTGAAACGATGGTGAAATAATACTGAAAATAATCCTATCTTCCAAGGCTCTGATGCCAGGTTTCAGGAAGACCAAGTTACCTGAGCCTCAGCAGAGTTTTCTCTGCGAAATGCATCATAGGCTTCAGGATGGATAGACCGACCTAATGACTATTATGCTGGAAAACGCTATGGAAACGGCAAATAATTACCAACACACTGGTGATTTCAAAAATGTCAGGGTGAAATCCGAAGCACGATCCACACTGTTGCCATCTCAGGTAAATATGCACTTACCAACTCTGGAGGTAAACAAATCTAACACAGGGCTGACAGAAGCCCTGCACTTACACCCCACCCAGGAAACTCAAATACCAGGAAGGATTCTTATGCTAATGCGTGAAACCTGCTCAGGTTCTGAAAACAATGGTGAAACCACAGTGCAATAATACTTAAAAGAACACTTTCTTTATAGTCTCTGGTACCAACTATTGGAAATGCCAAGTTTACTGGGCATTTCAGTCTAAAGACTGAAACAGGATCCGCACTTTTCACCTGTCACACAATGGCACGCTTGTTATGCCTGGCGCTATTCCAACACACCCAGGACTGACAGAGGCAATGCACATGCCACCCGAGAAAAATATCTCATCTCCAAGGAAGGATTCTTACCCTAATGGTTGAAAAGGGCTCCCGTTCTTGAAACAGTGGTGAAACGATGGTGAAATAATACTGAAAATAATCCTATCTTCCAAGGCTCTGATGCCAGGTTTCAGGAAGACCAAGTTACCTGAGCCTCAGCAGAGTTTACTCTGCGAAATGCATCATAGGCTTCAGGATGGAGAGACCGACCTAATGACTATTATGCTGGAAAACGCTATGGAAACGGCAAATAATTACCAACATACTGGTGATTTCAAAATTGTCAGGATGAAATCCGAAGCACGATCCACACTGTTGCCATCTCAGGTAAATATGCACTTACCAACTCTGGAGGTAAACAAATCAAACACAGGGCTGACAGAAGCCCAGCACTTACACCCCACCCAGAAATCTGAAATACCAGGAAGGATTCTTAGGCTAATGCGTGAAACCTGCTCAGGTTCTGAAAACAATGGTGAAACCACAGTGCAATAATACATAAAAGAACACTTTCTTTATAGTCTCTGGTACCAACTATTGGAAATGCCAAGTTTACTGGGCCTCAGCATGCTTTCGTCTGTGAAAACTCTCCTATGCTTAAGGATGCAGAGACCAACCTTATGACAATTACGGTGAAAAGTGCTACGGAAAAATACCAAATAGTTCTCCGCCTAGCGGTTCTTTCCAAAGTTGTGCCACACATGTCTTGGAAAGGTCGAGATACTTTGGCCTAGCCTTCGATAGGTCTGGAGAAGGAATCGCCATTCCTAGCTGATGAATCAAATGATTCTGAAAGGAACGGTGAAAAGTGCGGATCCTGTTTCAGTCTTTAGACTGAAACAGGATCCGCACTATTCACCTCTCACACAAAGGCACGCTTGTCATGCCTCGCGCTAGTCCAACACACCCAGGACTGACAGAGGCCCCGCACTTGCCACCCCAGAAAAATATCTCATCTCCAAGGAAGGATTCTTACCCTAATGGTTGAAAAGGGCTCCCAATCTTGAAACAGTGGTGAAAGGATGGTGAAATAATAGTGAAAACAACCCTATCTTCCAAGGCTCCGTTGCCAGGTATGGGAAAGTCCAAGTTACCTGAGCCTCAGCAGAGTTTTCTCTGCGAAAACCATCATAGTCTTCAGGATGCAGAGACCGACCTCAGAAGTATTACCGTGGAAAACGCTATGGAAACGGCAAATAATTACCAACATACTGGTGATTTCAAAAGTGTCAGGATGAAATCTGAAGCACGATCCACACTGTTCCCATCTCACGCAAATATGCACTTACCAACTCTGGAGGTAAACAAATCAAACACAGGGCTGACAGAAGCCCAGCACTAACACCCCACTCAGAAATCTCAACTACCTGGAAGGATTCTTATGCTAATGCGTGAAACCTGCTCAGGTTCTGAAAACAATGGTGATACCCCAGTGCAATAATACTTAACAGAACACTTTCTTTATAGTCTCTAGTACCAACTATTGGAAATGCCAAGTTTACTGGGCCTCAGCATGCTTCGTCTGTGAAAACTCTCCTATGCTTAAGGATGCAGAGACCAACCTTATGACAATTACGGTGAAAAGTGCTATGGAAAAATACCAAGTAGTTCTCCACCTAGCGGTTACTTCAAAAGATGTGCCACACACCTCCTGGAAAGATCCAGTTACTTTGGCCTAGCCTTCAATGGGTCTGGAGAAGGAATCGCCATTCCTAGCTGATGAATCAAATGATTCTGTAAGGAACGGTGAAAAGTGCGGATCCTGTTTCAGTGTTTAGACTGAAACAGGATCTGCATTGTTCACCTCTCACACAAAGGCGCACTTCTCATGCCTGGCACCAGTCCAACAGACCCAGGACTGACAGAGGCCCTGCACTTGCCACCCCAGATAAATATCTAACCTCCAAAGAAGGAATCTTACGCTAATGGTTGAAAAGGGCTCCCATTCTTGCAACAGTGGTGAAACGATGGTGAAATAATACTGAAAAGAATCCTATCTTCCAAGGCTCTGGTGCCAGGTTTCGGAAAGACCAGGTTACCTGAGCCTCAGCAGAGTTTTCTCTGCGAAATGCATCATAGGCTTCAGGATGGATAGACCGACCTAATGACTATTATGCTGGAAAACGCTATGGAAACGGCAAATAATTACCAACACACTGGTGATTTCAAAAGTGTCAGGGTGAAATCCGAAGCACGATCCACACTGTTGCCATCTCAGGTAAATATGCACTTACCAACTCTGGAGGTAAACAAATCTAACACAGGGCTGACAGAAGCCCTGCACTTACACCCCACCCAGGAAACTCAAATACCAGGAAGGATTCTTATGCTAATGCGTGAAACCTGCTCAAGTTCTGAAAACAATGGTGAAACCACAGTGCAATAATACTTAAAAGAACACTTTCTTTATAGTCTCTGGTACCAACTATTGGAAATGCCAAGTTTACTGGGCCTCAGCATGCTTTCGTCTGTGAAAACTCTCCTATGCTTAAGGATGCAGAGACCAACCTTATGACAATTACGGTGAAAAGTGCTATGGAAAAATACCAAGTAGTTCTCCACCTAGCGGTTACTTCAAAAGATGTGCCACACACCTCCTGGAAAGATCCAGTTACTTTGGCCTAGCCTTCGATGGGTCTGGGGTAGGAATCGCCATTCCTAGCTGATGAATCAAATGATTCTGAAAGGAACGGTGAAAAGTGCGGATCCTGTTTCAGTCTTTAGACTGAAACAGGATCCGCACTATTCACCTCTCACACAAAGGCACGCTTGTTATGCCTGGCGCTAGTCCAACACACCCAGGACTGACAGAGGCAATGCACATGACACCCGAGAAAAATATCTCATCTCCAAGGAAGGATTCTTACCCTAATGGTTGAAAAGGGCTCCCGTTCTTGAAACAGTGGTGAAACGATGGTGAAGTAATACTGAAAATAATCCTATCTTCCAAGGCTCTGATGCCAGGTTTCAGGAAGACTAAGTTACCTGAGCCTCAGCAGAGTTTTCTCTGCGAAATGCATCATAGGCTTCAGGATGGATAGACCGACCTAATGACTATTATGCTGGAAAACGCTATGGAAACGGCAAATAATTACCAACACACTGGTGATTTCAAAAATGTCAGGGTGAAATCCGAAGCACGATCCACACTGTTGCCATCTCAGGTAAATATGCACTTACCAACTCTGGAGGTAAACAAATCTAACACAGGGCTGACAGAAGCCCTGCACTTACACCCCACCCAGGAAACTCAAATACCAGGAAGGATTCTTATGCTAATGCGTGAAACCTGCTCAGGTTCTGAAAACAATGGTGAAACCACAGTGCAATAATACTTAAAAGAACACTTTCTTTATAGTCTCTGGTACCAACTATTGGAAATGCCAAGTTTACTGGGCATTTCAGTCTAAAGACTGAAACAGGATCCGCACTTTTCACCTGTCACACAATGGCACGCTTGTTATGCCTGGTGCTAGTCCAACACACCCAGGACTGACAGAGGCAATGCACATGCCACCCGAGAAAAATATCTCATCTCCAAGGAAGGATTCTTACCCTAATGGTTGAAAAGGGCTCCCGCTCTTGAAACAGTGGTGAAACGATGGTGAAATAATACTGAAAATAATCCTATCTTCCAAGGCTCTGATGCCAGGTTTCAGGAAGACCAAGTTACCTGAGCCTCAGCAGAGCTTACTCTGCGAAATGCATCATAGGCTTCAGGATGGAGAGACCGACCTAATGACTATTATGCTGGAAAACGCTATGGAAACGGCAAATAATTACCAACATACTGGTGATTTCAAAATTGTCAGGATGAAATCCGAAGCACGATCCACACTGTTGCCATCTCAGGTAAATATGCACTTACCAACTCTGGAGGTAAACAAATCAAACACAGGGCTGACAGAAGCCCAGCACTTACACCCCACCCAGAAATCTGAAATACCAGGAAGGATTCTTAGGCTAATGCGTGAAACCTGCTCAGGTTCTGAAAACAATGGTGAAACCACAGTGCAATAATACTTAAAAGAACACTTTCTTTATAGTCTCTGGTACCAACTATTGGAAATGCCAAGTTTACTGGGCCTCAGCATGCTTTCGTCTGTGAAAACTCTCCTATGCTTAAGGATGCAGAGACCAACCTTATGACAATTACGGTGAAAAGTGCTACGGAAAAATACCAAATAGTTCTCCGCCTAGCGGTTCTTTCCAAAGTTGTGCCACACATGTATTGGAAAGGTCGAGATACTTTGGCCTAGCCTTCGATAGGTCTGGAGAAGGAATCGCCATTCCTAGCTGATGAATCAAATGATTCTGAAAGGAACGGTGAAAAGTGCGGATCCTGTTTCAGTCTTTAGACTGAAACAGGATCCGCACTATTCACCTCTCACACAAAGGCACGCTTGTCATGCCTCGCGCTAGTCCAACACACCCAGGACTGACAGAGGCCCCGCACTTGCCACCCCAGAAAAATATCTCATCTCCAAGGAAGGATTCTTACCCTAATGGTTGAAAAGGGCTCCCAATCTTGAAACAGTGGTGAAAGGATGGTGAAATAATAGTGAAAACAACCCTATCTTCCAAGGCTCCGTTGCCAGGTATGGGAAAGTCCAAGTTACCTGAGCCTCAGCAGAGTTTTCTCTGCGAAAACCATCATAGTCTTCAGGATGCAGAGACCGACCTCAGAAGTATTACCGTGGAAAACGCTATGGAAACGGCAAATAATTACCAACATACTGGTGATTTCAAAAGTGTCAGGATGAAATCTGAAGCACGATCCACACTGTTCCCATCTCACGCAAATATGCACTTACCAACTCTGGAGGTAAACAAATCAAACACAGGGCTGACAGAAGCCCAGCACTAACACCCCACTCAGAAATCTCAACTACCTGGAAGGATTCTTATGCTAATGCGTGAAACCTGCTCAGGTTCTGAAAACAATGGTGATACCCCAGTGCAATAATACTTAACAGAACACTTTCTTTATAGTCTCTAGTACCAACTATTGGAAATGCCAAGTTTACTGGGCCTCAGCATGCTTCGTCTGTGAAAACTCTCCTATGCTTAAGGATGCAGAGACCAACCTTATGACAATTACGGTGAAAAGTGCTATGGAAAAATACCAAGTAGTTCTCCACCTAGCGGTTACTTCAAAAGATGTGCCACACACCTCCTGGAAAGATCCAGTTACTTTGGCCTAGCCTTCAATGGGTCTGGAGAAGGAATCGCCATTCCTAGCTGATGAATCAAATGATTCTGTAAGGAACGGTGAAAAGTGCGGATCCTGTTTCAGTGTTTAGACTGAAACAGGATCTGCATTGTTCACCTCTCACACAAAGGCGCACTTCTCATGCCTGGCACCAGTCCAACAGACCCAGGACTGACAGAGGCCCTGCACTTGCCACCCCAGATAAATATCTAACCTCCAAAGAAGGAATCTTACGCTAATGGTTGAAAAGGGCTCCCATTCTTGCAACAGTGGTGAAACGATGCTGAAATAATACTGAAAAGAATCCTATCTTCCAAGGCTCTGGTGCCAGGTTTCGGAAAGACCAGGTTACCTGAGCCTCAGCAGAGTTTTCTCTGCGAAATGCATCATAGGCTTCAGGATGGATAGACCGACCTAATGACTATTATGCTGGAAAACGCTATGGAAACGGCAAATAATTACCAACACACTGGTGATTTCAAAAGTGTCAGGGTGAAATCCGAAGCACGATCCACACTGTTGCCATCTCAGGTAAATATGCACTTACCAACTCTGGAGGTAAACAAATCTAACACAGGGCTGACAGAAGCCCTGCACTTACACCCCACCCAGGAAACTCAAATACCAGGAAGGATTCTTATGCTAATGCGTGAAACCTGCTCAAGTTCTGAAAACAATGGTGAAACCACAGTGCAATAATACTTAAAAGAACACTTTCTTTATAGTCTCTGGTACCAACTATTGGAAATGCCAAGTTTACTGGGCCTCAGCATGCTTTCGTCTGTGAAAACTCTCCTATGCTTAAGGATGCAGAGACCAACCTTATGACAATTACGGTGAAAAGTGCTATGGAAAAATACCAAGTAGTTCTCCACCTAGCGGTTACTTCAAAAGATGTGCCACACACCTCCTGGAAAGATCCAGTTACTTTGGCCTAGCCTTCGATGGGTCTGGAGTAGGAATCGCCATTCCTAGCTGATGAATCAAATGATTCTGAAAGGAACGGTGAAAAGTGCGGATCCTGTTTCAGTCTTCAGACTGAAACAGGATCCGCACTATTCACCTCTCACACAAAGGCACGCTTGTTATGCCTGGCGCTAGTCCAACACACCCAGGACTGACAGAGGCAATGCACATGACACCCGAGAAAAATATCTCATCTCCAAGGAAGGATTCTTACCCTAATGGTTGAAAAGGGCTCCCGTTCTTGAAACAGTGGTGAAACGATGGTGAAGTAATACTGAAAATAATCCTATCTTCCAAGGCTCTGATGCCAGGTTTCAGGAAGACTAAGTTACCTGAGCCTCAGCAGAGTTTTCTCTGCGAAATGCATCATAGGATTCAGGATGGATAGACCGACCTAATGACTATTATGCTGGATAACGCTATGGAAACGGCAAATAATTACCAACACACTGGTAATTTCAAAAATGTCAGGGTGAAATCTGAAGCACGATCCACACTGTTGCCATCTCAGGTAAATATGCACTTACCAACTCTGGAGGTAAACAAATCTAACACAGGGCTGACAGAAGCCCTGCACTTACACCTCACCCAGGAAACTCAAATACCAGGAAGGATTCTTATGCTAATGCGTGAAACCTGCTCAGGTTCTGAAAAGAATGGTGAAACCACAGTGCAATAATACTTAAAAGAACACTTTCTTTATAGTCTCTGGTACCAACTATTGGAAATGCCAAGTTTACTGGGCCTCAGCATGCTTTCGTCTGTGAAAACTCTCCTATGCTTAAGGATGCAGAGACCAACCTTATGACAATTACGGTGAAAAGTGCTACGGAAAAATACCAAATAGTTCTCCGCCTAGCGGTTCTTTCCAAAGTTGTGCCACACACGTCTTGGAAAGGTCGAGATACCGTGGCCTAGCCTTCGATGGTTCTGGAGTAGGAATCGCCATTCCTAGCTGATGAATCAAATGATTCTGAAAGGAACGGTGAAAAGTGCAGATCCTGTTTCAGTCTTTAGACTGAAACAGGATCCGCACTATTCACCTCTCACACAAAGGCACGCTTGTCATGCCTGGTGCTAGTCCAACACACCCAGGACTGACAGAGGCCCTGCACTTGCCACCCCAGAAAAATATCTCATCTCCAAGGAAGGATTCTTACACTAATGGTTCAAAAGGGCTCCCGTTCTTGAAAGAGTGGTGAAAGGATGGTGAAATAATAGTGAAAACAACCCTATCTTCCAAGGCTCCGTTGCCAGGTATGGGAAAGTCCAAGTTACCTGAGCCTCAGCAGAGTTTTCTCTGCGAAAACCATCATAGTCTTCAGGATGCAGAGACCGACCTCAGAAGTATTACCATGGAAAACGCTATGGAAACGGCAAAAAATTACCAACATACTGGTGATTTCAAAAGTGTCAGGATGAAATCTGAAGCACGATCCACACTATTCCCATCTCACGCAAATATGCACTTACCAACTCTGGAGGTAAACAAATCAAACACAGGGCTGACAGAAGCCCAGCACTTACACCCCACTCAGAAATCTCAACTACCTGGAAGGATTCTTATGCTAATGCGTGAAACCTGCTCAGGTTCTGAAAACAATGGTGAAACCCCAGTGCAATAATACCTAACAGAACACTTTCTTTATAGTCTC
Organism: Lemur catta; assembly: GCF_020740605.2. NCBI lineage: Eukaryota > Metazoa > Chordata > Mammalia > Primates > Lemuridae > Lemur > Lemur catta. Next base: position 55,320,306 of record NC_059139.1, on the reverse strand, counting down.
TAGTACCAACTATTGGAAATGCCAAGTTTACTGGGCCTCAGCATGCTTCGTCTGTGAAAACTCTCCTATGCTTAAGGATGCAGAGACCAACCTTATGACAATTACGGTGAAAAGTGCTATGGAAAAATACCAAGTAGTTCTCCACCTAGCGGTTACTTCAAAAGTTGTGCCACACACCTCCTGGAAACATCCAGTTACTTTGGCCTAGCCTTCGATGTGTCTGGAGAAGGAATCGCCATTCCTAGCTGATGAATCAAACGATTCTGAAAGGAACGGTGAAAAGTGCGGATCCTGTTTCAGTCTTTAGACTGAAACAGGATCCGCACTACTCACCTCTCACACAAAGGCGCACTTCTCATGCCTGGCACCAGTCCAACAGACCCAGGACTGACAGAGGCCCTGCACTTGCCACCCCAGATAAATATCTAACCTCCAAAGAAGGAATCTTACGCTAATGGTTGAAAAGGGCTCCCATTCTTGCAACAGTGGTGAAACGATGGTGAAATAATACTGAAAATAATCCTATCTTCCAAGGCTCTGATGCCAGGTTTCAGGAAGACCAAGTTACCTGAGCCTCAGCAGAGTTTTCTCTGCGAAATGCATCATAGGCTTCAGGATGGATAGACCGACCTAATGACTATTATGCTGGAAAACGCTATGGAAACGGCAAATAATTACCAACACACTGGTGATTTCAAAAATGTCAGGGTGAAATCCGAAACACGATCCACACTGTTGCCATCTCAGGTAAATATGCACTTACCAACTCTGGAGGTAAACAAATCTAACACAGGGCTGACAGAAGCCCTGCACTTACACCCCACCCAGGAAACTCAAATACCAGGAAGGATTCTTATGCTAATGCGTGAAACCTGCTCAGGTTCTGAAAACAATGGTGAAACCACAGTGCAATAATACTTAAAAGAACACTTTCTTTATAGTCTCTGGTACCAACTATTGGAAATGCCAAGTTTACTGGGCATTTCAGTCTAAAGACTGAAACAGGATCCGCACTTTTCACCTGTCACACAATGGCACGCTTGTTATGCCTGGCGCTAGTCCAACACACCCAGGACTGACAGAGGCAATGCACATGCCACCCGAGAAAAATATCTCATCTCCAAGGAAGGATTCTTACCCTAATGGTTGAAAAGGGCTCCCGTTCTTGAAACAGTGGTGAAACGATGGTGAAATAATACTGAAAATAATCCTATCTTCCAAGGCTCTGATGCCAGGTTTCAGGAAGACCAAGTTACCTGAGCCTCAGCAGAGTTTACTCTGCGAAATGCATCATAGGCTTCAGGATGGAGAGACCGACCTAATGACTATTATGCTGGAAAACGCTATGGAAACGGCAAATAATTACCAACATACTGGTGATTTCAAAATTGTCAGGATGAAATCCGAAGCACGATCCACACTGTTGCCATCTCAGGTAAATATGCACTTACCAACTCTGGAGGTAAACAAATCAAACACAGGGCTGACAGAAGCCCAGCACTTACACCCCACCCAGAAATCTGAAATACCAGGAAGGATTCTTAGGCTAATGCGTGAAACCTGCTCAGATTCTGAAAAGAATGGTGAAACCACAGTGCAATAATACTTAAAAGAACACTTTCTTTATAGTCTCTGGTACCAACTATTGGAAATGCCAAGTTTACTGGGCCTCAGCATGCTTTCGTCTGTGAAAACTCTCCTATGCTTAAGGATGCAGAGACCAACCTTATGACAATTACGGTGAAAAGTGCTACGGAAAAATACCAAATAGTTCTCCGCCTAGCGGTTCTTTCCAAAGTTGTGCCACACATGTCTTGGAAAGGTCGAGATACTTTGGCCTAGCCTTCGATAGGTCTGGAGAAGGAATCGCCATTCCTAGCTGATGAATCAAATGATTCTGAAAGGAACGGTGAAAAGTGCGGATCCTGTTTCAGTCTTTAGACTGAAACAGGATCCGCACTATTCACCTCTCACACAAAGGCACGCTTGTCATGCCTGGCGCTAGTCCAACACACCCAGGACTGACAGAGGCCCCGCACTTGCCACCCCAGAAAAATATCTCATCTCCAAGGAAGGATTCTTACCCTAATGGTTGAAAAGGGCTCCCAATCTTGAAACAGTGGTGAAAGGATGGTGAAATAATAGTGAAAACAACCCTATCTTCCAAGGCTCCGTTGCCAGGTATGGGAAAGTCCAAGTTACCTGAGCCTCAGCAGAGTTTTCTCTGCGAAAACCATCATAGTCTTCAGGATGCAGAGACCGACCTCAGAAGTATTACCGTGGAAAACGCTATGGAAACGGCAAATAATTACCAACATACTGGTGATTTCAAAAGTGTCAGGATGAAATCTGAAGCACGATCCACACTGTTCCCATCTCACGCAAATATGCACTTACCAACTCTGGAGGTAAACAAATCAAACACAGGGCTGACAGAAGCCCAGCACTAACACCCCACTCAGAAATCTCAACTACCTGGAAGGATTCTTATGCTAATGCGTGAAACCTGCTCAGGTTCTGAAAACAATGGTGATACCCCAGTGCAATAATACTTAACAGAACACTTTCTTTATAGTCTCTAGTACCAACTATTGGAAATGCCAAGTTTACTGGGCCTCAGCATGCTTCGTCTGTGAAAACTCTCCTATGCTTAAGGATGCAGAGACCAACCTTATGACAATTATGGTGAAAAGTGCTATGGAAAAATACCAAGTAGTTCTCCACCTAGTGGTTACTTCAAAAGATGAGCCACACACCTCCTGGAAAGATCCAGTTACTTTGGCCTAGCCTTCAATGGGTCTGGAGAAGGAATCGCCATTCCTAGCTGATGAATCAAATGATTCTGAAAGGAACGGTGAAAAGTGCGGATCCTGTTTCAGTGTTTAGACTGAAACAGGATCTGCATTGTTCACCTCTCACACAAAGGCGCACTTCTCATGCCTGGCACCAGTCCAACAGACCCAGGACTGACAGAGGCCCTGCACTTGCCACCCCAGATAAATATCTAACCTCCAAAGAAGGAATCTTACGCTAATGGTTGAAAAGGGCTCCCATTCTTGCAACAGTGGTGAAACGATGGTGAAATAATACTGAAAAGAATCCTATCTTCCAAGGCTCTGGTGCCAGGTTTCGGAAAGACCAGGTAACCTGAGCCTCAGCAGAGTTTTCTCTGCGAAATGCATCATAGGCTTCAGGATGGATAGACCGACCTAATGACTATTATGCTGGAAAACGCTATGGAAACGGCAAATAATTACCAACACACTGGTGATTTCAAAAGTGTCAGGGTGAAATCCGAAGCACGATCCACACTGTTGCCATCTCAGGTAAATATGCACTTACCAACTCTGGAGGTAAACAAATCTAACACAGGGCTGACAGAAGCCCTGCACTTACACCCCACCCAGGAAACTCAAATACCAGGAAGGATTCTTATGCTAATGCGTGAAACCTGCTCAGGTTCTGAAAACAATGGTGAAACCACAGTGCAATAATACTTAAAAGAACACTTTCTTTATAGTCTCTGGTACCAACTATTGGAAATGCCAAGTTTACTGGGCCTCAGCATGCTTTCGTCTGTGAAAACTCTCCTATGCTTAAGGATGCAGAGACCAACCTTATGACAATTACGGTGAAAAGTGCTATGGAAAAATACCAAGTAGTTCTCCACCTAGCGGTTACTTCAAAAGATGTGCCACACACCTCCTGGAAAGATCCAGTTACTTTGGCCTAGCCTTCGATGGGTCTGGAGTAGGAATCGCCATTCCTAGCTGATGAATCAAATGATTCTGAAAGGAACGGTGAAAAGTGCGGATCCTGTTTCAGTCTTTAGACTGAAACAGGATCCGCACTATTCACCTCTCACACAAAGGCACGCTTGTTATGCCTGGCGCTAGTCCAACACACCCAGGACTGACAGAGGCAATGCACATGACACCCGAGAAAAATATCTCATCTCCAAGGAAGGATTCTTACCCTAATGGTTGAAAAGGGCTCCCGTTCTTGAAACAGTGGTGAAACGATGGTGAAGTAATACTGAAAATAATCCTATCTTCCAAGGCTCTGATGCCAGGTTTCAGGAAGACTAAGTTACCTGAGCCTCAGCAGAGTTTTCTCTGCGAAATGCATCATAGGCTTCAGGATGGATAGACCGACCTAATGACTATTATGCTGGAAAACGCTATGGAAATGGCAAATAATTACCAACACACTGGTAATTTCAAAAATGTCAGGGTGAAATCCGAAGCACGATCCACACTGTTGCCATCTCAGGTAAATATGCACTTACCAACTCTGGAGGTAAACAAATCTAACACAGAGCTGACAGAAGCCCTGCACTTACACCTCACGGAAGGATTCTTATGCTAATGCGTGAAACCTGCTCAGGTTCTGAAAAGAATGGTGAAACCACAGTGCAATAATACTTAAAAGAACACTTTCTTTATAGTCTCTGGTACCAACTATTGGAAATGCCAAGTTTACTGGGCCTCAGCATGCTTTCGTGTGTGAAAACTCCCTATGCTTAAGGATGCAGAGACCAACCTTATGACAATTACGGTGAAAAGTGCTACGGAAAAATACCAAATAGTTCTCCACCTAGCGGTTCTTTCCAAAGTTGTGCCACACACGTCTTGGAAAGGTCGAGATACTTTGGCCTAGCCTTCGATGAGTCTGGAGAAGGAATCACCATACCTAGCTGATGAATCAAATGATTCTGAAAGGAACGGTAAAAAGTGCGGATCCTGTTTCAGTCTTTAGTCTGAAACAGGATCCGCACTATTCACCTCTCACACAAAGGCACGCTTCTCATGCCTGGCGCGAGGCCAACACACCCAGGACTGACAGAGGCACTGCACTTGCCACCCCAGAAAAATATCTCATCTCCAAGGAAGGATTCTTACCCTAATGGTTGAAAAGGGCTCCCGTTCGTGAAACAGTGGTGAAAGGATGGTGAAATAATATTGAAAACAATCCTATCTTCCAAGGCTCCGTTGCCACGTATGGGAAAGACCAAGTTACCTGAGCCTCAGCAGAGTTTTCTCTGCGAAAAGCATCATAGTCTTCGGGATGCAGAGACCGACCTCAGAAGTATTACCGTGGAAAACGCTATGGAAACGGCAAATAATTACCAACATACTGGTGATTTCAAAAGTGTCAGGATGAAATCTGAAGCACGATCCACACTGTTGCCACCTCAGGTAAATATGCACTTACCAACTCTGGATTAAAACAAATCTAACACAGGGCTGACAGAAGCCCTGCACTTACACCGCACCCAGGAAACTCAAATACCAGGAAGGATTCTTATGCTAATGCGTGAAACCTGCTGAGGTTCTGAAAACAATGGTGAAACCACAGTGCAATAATACTTAAAAGAACACTTTCTTTATAGTCTCTGGTACCAACTATTGGCAATGCCAAGTTTACTGGGCCTCAGCATGCTTCGTCTGTGAAAACTCCCTATGCTTAAGGATGCAGAGACCAACCTTATGACAATTACAGTGAAAAGTGCTACGGAAAAATACCGAATAGTTCTCCACCTACCGGTTCTTTCCAAAGTTGTGCCACACACGTCTTGGAAAGGTCGAGATACTTTGGCCTAGCCTTCGATGAGTCTGGAGAAGGAATCGCCATTCCTAGCTGATGAATCAAATGATTCTGAAAGGAACGGTAAAAAGTGCGGATCCTGTTTCAGTCTTTAGACTGAAACAGGATCCGCACTATTCACCTCTCACACAAAGGCACGCTTCTCATGCCTGGCGCGAGGCCAACACACCCAGGACTGACAGAGGCCCTGCACTTGCCACCCCAGAAAAATATCTCATCTCCAAGGAAGGATTCTTACCCTAATGGTTGAAAAGGGCTCCTGTTCTTGAAACAGTGGTGAAAGGATGGTGAAATAATATTGAAAACAATCCTATCTTCCAAGGCTCCGTTGCCAGGTATGGGAAAGTCCAAGTTACCTGAGCCTCAGCAGAGTTTTCTCTGCGAAAAGCATCATAGTCTTCAGGATGCAGAGACCGACCTCAGAAGTATTACCGTGGAAAACGCTACGGAAACGGCAAATAATTACCAACATACTGGTTATTTCAAAAGTGTCAGGATGAAATCTGAAGCACGATCCACACTGTTCCCATCTCACGCAAATATGCACTTACCAACTCTGAAGGTAAACATATAAAACACAGGGCTGACAGAAGCCCGGCACTTAAACCCCACTCAGAAATCTGAACTACCTGGAAGGATTCTTATTCTAATGCGTGAAACCTGCTCAGGTTCTGAAAACAATGGTGAAACCCCAGTGCAATAATACTTAAAAGAACACTTTCTTTATAGTCTCTAGTACCAACTATTGGAAATGCCAAGTTTACTGGGCCTCAGCATGCTTTTGTCTGTGAAAACTCTCCTATGCTTAAGTATGCAGACACCAACCTTATGACAATTACGGTGAAAAGTGCTACGGAAAAATACCAAATAGTTCTCCGCCTAGCGTCTATTTCCAAAGTTGTGCCACACAAGTCTTGGAAAGTTCTAGATACTTTGGCCTACCCTTCGATGGGTCTGGAGAAGGAATCGCCATTCCTAGCTGATGAATCAAATGATTCTGAAAGGAACGGTGAAAAGTGCGGGTCCTGTTTCAGTCTTTAGATTGAAACAGGATAGGCACTAATCACCTCTCACACAAAGGTGCACTTCTCATGTATGGCCCTAGTCCAACAGACCCAGGACTGACAGAGGCGCTGCACTTGCCACCCCAGAAAAATATCTCATTTCTGAAGAAGGACTCTTACTCTAACAGTTGAAAAGTGCTTCCATTCCTCAAACTGTGGTGAAAGGATGGTGAAATAATATTGAAAACATTCGTATCTTGAAAGACTCTGGTGCCAGGTATGGAAAATACCAGGTTACCTGGGTCTCAGTAGAGTTTTCTCTTTGAAAAGCATCATAGGCTTAAGGATGCCGAGACCAACCTTATCACTAATAGGGTGCAAAACGCTATGGAAATGGCCAATGATTACCAACATACTGGTTCTTTCAAAAGTGTCAGGATTAAATCTGAGGCGCAATCCACACATTGCCCATCTCACGCAAATATGCACTTACCAACTCTGGAGGTAAACAAATGAAACACAAGGCTGACAAAAGCCCTGCACTTACACCCCACACAGAAATCTCAACCACCAGGAAGGATTCTTCTGCTAATGCGTGAAACGTGCTGTGGTTCTGAAAATCATGGTGAAACCACAGTGGAATAAGACTTAAAAGAACACTTTCTTTATAGTCTCTAGTAAGAATTATTGGAATTGCCAAGTTTCCTGGGCCCCAGCATGCTTTTGTCTGTGACAACTATCCTATCCTTAAGGATGCAGAGACCAACCTTATGACGATCATGGTGAAAAGTGCTACGGAAAAATGCCAAATAGTTCTCAACCTAGTGCTTGTTTCAAAAGTTGTGCCACACACCTCTTGGGAAGATCGAGTTACTTTGGCCTGGCCTTCGACTGGTCTGCAGAAAGAATTGCCATTCCTAGCTTATGAAGAAAATGATTCTGAAAGGAAGGGTGAAAAGTCCGGATCCTGTTTCAGTCTTTAGACTGAAACAGGATCCGCACTATTCACCTCTCACACAAAACCTCACTTCTCATGTCTGGCGCCAGTCCAACAGACCCAGGACTGACAGAGGCCCTGCACTTGCCACCCCAGAAAATTATCTCATCTCCGAAGAAGTATTCTTACGCTAACGGTTGAATAGTACTCCTGTTCCTCAAACTGTGCTGAAAGGATGGTGAAATAATACTAAAAACAATCGTATCTTCAAAGGCTCTGGTGCCAGGTATGGGAAATACCAAGTTACCTGGGCCTCAGTAGAGTTTTCTCTGCGAAAAGCATCATAGGCTTAAGGATGCAGAGAACAACCTTATCACTATTAAGGTGCAAAACGCTATGGAAATGGCCAATAATTACCAATATGCTGGTTCTTTCAAAAGAGTCAGGATGAAATCTGAAGCGCGATCCATACTTTTCCCATCTCATGCAAATATGCACTAACCAACTCTGCAGGTAAACAAATGAAAAACAGGGCTGACAGAAGCCCCGCACTTACACCCCACACAGAAATCTCAGCTAGCAGGAAGGATTCTTCTGGTAATGCGTGAAACTTGCTCTGGTTCTGAATACCATGGTGAAACCACAGTGCAATAAGACTTAAAAGAACAATTTCTTTACAGTCTCTAGTACCAAATATTGGAAATGCCAAGTTTCCTGGGCTCCAGCATGCTTTTCTCTGTGGAAACTCTCCTATGCTTAAGGATGCAGAGACCAACCTTATGACGATCATGGTCAAAAGTGCTATGGAAAAATACTAAATAGTTCTCAACCTAGCGGTTCTTCAAAAGTTGTGCCACACAACTCTTGGGAAGATCCAGTTACTTTGGCCTGGCCTTCGATTGGTCTGCAGAAGGAATTGCCCTTACTATCTGATGAAGCAAATGATTCTGAAAGGAACGGTGAAAAGTGCGGATCCTGTTTCAGTCTTTAGACTCAAACAGGATCCGCACTATTCACCTCTCACACAAAGGCGCACTTCTCATGTCTGGTGCTAGTCCAACAAACCCAAGACTGACAGAGACCCTGCACTTGGCACCCCAGAAAAATATCTCATCTCCAAAGAAGGATTCCTACGCTAAGGGTTGAAAAGTGCTCCCGTTCTTTAAACAGTGGTGAAAGGATGGAGAATTAATACTGAAAATAATCGTATCTTCAAAGGCTGTGGTGCCAGATATGGGAAATCCCATGTTACCTGGGCCTCAGTAGATTTTTCTCTTTGAAAAGCATCCTAGGCTTAAGGACGCAGAGAAAAACCTTATCACTATTAAGGTGCAAAACGCTATGGAAATGGTACATAATTTCCAACATACTGGTTTTTTCAAAAGCGTCAGGATGAAACCTGAAGCACGATCCACACTTTTCCCATCTCACGCAAAATGCACTTACCAACTCTGGAGGTAAACAAATGAAACACAGAGCTGACAGAAGCCCCTCACTTCCATCCCACACAGAAATCTGAACTACCAGGAAGGATTCTTCTGCTAATGCGTGAAACCTGCTCTGGTTCTGAAAATCATAGTGAAACCACAGTGGAATAAGACTTAAAAGAACACTTTCTTTATAGTCTCTAGTATCAACTATTGGAAGTGCCAAGTTTACTGGGCCTCAGCATAGTTTTGTCTGTGAAAACTATTGCATGCTTAAGGATGCAGAGACCAACCATATGACAATTATGGTGAAAAGTGCTACGGAAAAATATCAAATAGTTCTCAACGTAGCGGTTATTTAAAAACTTGTGCCACACCTCTTGGAAATATGGAGTTACTCTGCCCTGCCTTCGATTGGTCTGGAGAAGGAATCGGGATTCCTAGCTGATGAATCAAATGATTCTGAAAGGAACGGTGAAAAGTGCGGACCCTGTTTCAGTCTTTAGACTGAAAAAGGATCCGCATTATTCACCTCTCACAAAAAGGCGCACTTCTCATGTCTGGTGCCAGTCCAACTAACCCAGGACTCACAGAGGCCCTCCACTTGCCTCCCCAGAAAAATGTCTTTTCTCCAAAGAAGGATTCCTATGCTAACGGTTGAAACGTGCTCCCGTTCTTGCAACAGTGTTGAAAGGATGGGGAAATAATACTGAAAACAATCGTATCTTCAAAGGTTCTGGTGCCAGGTATGGGAAATACGAAGTTAACTGGGCCTCAGTAGAGTTTTCTCTGCGAAAAGCATCATAGGCTTAACGATGCAGAGACCAACCTTATCACTATTAAGGTGCAAAACGATATGGAAATGGCACATAATTTCTAACATACTGCTTATTTCAAAAGTGTCAGCATGAAATCTGAAGCAGGATCCACACTTTTCCCATCTGATGCAAGTACACACTTACCAACTCTGGAGGTTAACAAATCAAACCCAGGGATGACAGAAGCCCTGCACTTACACCCCCACCGAAATCTCCACTACCAGGAAGGATTCCTATGCTAATGCGTGAAACCTGCTCTGGTTCTGAAAATGATGTTGAAACCACAGTGGTATAATGCTTAAGAGAACACTTTCTTTTTAGTCTCTACTACCAACTATTGGAAATGCCAAGTTCACTGGGCCTCAGTATGCTTTTGTCTGTGAAAACTACCGTATGCTTAAGGATGCAGAGACCAACCTTATGACAATTATCTTGAAAAGTGATATCTTGAAAAGTAGAGTTTTCCTTGTGAAAACCATCATCGCCTTAAGGTTGCAGAGACCAACCTTGTCAATATTACGGTGAAAGTCACTATGGAAATGGCACATAATTACCAACATACTGGTTATTTCAAAACCGTCAGGATGAAATCTGAAGCACGATCCACACTTTTCCCATCTCACGCAAAATGCACTTACCAACTCTGGAGGTAAACAAATCAAACACAGGGCTGACAGAAGCCCTGCACTTACACCCAACACAGACATCTCAACTACCAGGAAGGATTCTTATGCTAATTCGTGAAACCTGCTCTGGTTCTGAAAATGATGGTGAAACCACAGTGCAATAATACTTAAAAGAACACTTTCTTTATAGTCTCTAGTATCAACTACTAGAAATGCCAAGTTTCCTGGGCCTCAGCATACTTTTGTCTGTGAAAACTATCCTATGCTTAAGGATGCAGAGACCACCCTTATGACAATTATGGTGAAAAGTGCTACGAAAAAATACCAAATAGTTCTCAACCTAGCTGTTATTTCAAAAGTTGTGCCACACACCTCTTGGAAAGATCCAGTTACTTTGGCCCAGGCTTAGATTGGTCTCGAGAAGGAATCGCCGTTTCTAGCTGATGAATCAAATGGTCTGAAAGGAACGGTGAAAAGTGCAGATCCTGTTTCAGTCTTTTTTTTTTTTTTTTTTTGTTTTATTCCTGGGCCACCTAGAGTCACGATGAAGAAGGACTTGCATCCTGATGCCCCATGGGCCCTGTGACAGCGGTGGGCCTGGTCACCGTTCCCAGGAGAACACAGGGCTCAATTGGCACTCCCTCCTCTTGCCGGGCTCTCTCAGTGGCCCAGCCAGCCTGAAGTTCCCCAGGGAACCAGCCGCATCTACCCTTCTGCACAGCTGATTCATATGCTTGGCGAATCTTGCTTGCTCTCAGGCAAATGTATTTGACCCCTCAGATCCTCTTGTGTAGTCAACTTGTACCTCAGTTATATTAGCAGAGAAAACTCAGAGCTCTGTGCAGACCCTAATTCAGGTGTAATGTTCGCTGCTCGCACATTTGAGCTGTGTTTCCCAAAGTGTGCTCTGTGAAAGCCTAGTTCTGCAGGAGATTAATAGGAGCCAGGTGGAAATAGTATTGGGGGCTGAAGCTAGTTCAGGAGACACCAGGTGAGGTGAATGTGAATTGTTTCTTGGCTGCAGGACTTCTCAGTGCCTTTATGCTGATGTGCATTGGGAATCCCCAAGACAGGAAGGGGGATGAACTGCAGTTTCTCCAAACTGACCTTATCCTAATGCCATTCCTCAGTGGGAGGTCTAGGGGCATTACTACTCTGCTGAACACAGTTAGGGAAATGCCGGTCTAGAATTGTAGAAACCACAGTGCTCTCAGGTCTCTGCACACGGGGCCATACCATGTAATGTCAAGAGGCTTTGGGGAGTCGGGGAGGTAAGGCCCAAGGTCTCCCCTGCAGTTGTGGGGCTCTGCTCACCCTCCTGGGCAGTGTATTCACTGTCGATGATCCTGGCCAAACTGAAGTCAGAGACTTTGCAACACAAGGTCTCAGACACCAGGATGCTGGCCGCCCGTAGGTCGCGGTGGATAGAATTCATGTGCTCGATGTATGCCATCCCTTCGGCGATCTGGGCTGACATGTCAATCAGTCTCGGGATTGACAGTCTGCCACCGTCGTCTGTCTTCAGGAAGTCCAGCAGGCACCCTCTGGCCATGTACTCGGTGACAATATACATGGGCTCCTTGGTGACCATGGCGTAGAGCCGGACCAGCCTCTCGTGCTGCAGAGTCTTCATCAGGTTGGCCTGGCCCAGGAAGGATTCCGGAGACATCGTTCCCTCCTTCAGAGTCTTGATGGCCACCTTCACATTGTTTCTGTAGTAGCCCATCCAGACTTCGCCAAACTGCCCCGATCCGAGTTTCCTGACAAGCCTGAGAGACTGCCGGGGGATCTCCCACTCGTCCTGGGCCCAGGGGTTTGGAGGAGACAGGCTCACGCAGGGAATGGTCAGCCTCTGGCACAAACCATCCCCTTTCTTGCAGTAGTGCTGCACCAGGGCCTGGAGTGAGGGGAAGGTGACCCGGGGGGAGATGTAGTAGCCCCATTGCTACAAGGAGGGGATCTTATAGTGCTTAACTATTTCCCCTTGGGCGGTGACATCCTTCACAGACAGGGAGAAGCCACCTTTGCTGGTTTCACTCTCTCTGATGAGAAACGAGCCGGCCTCTCACACAAAGGCACACTTCTCATGTCTGGGCTAGTCCAAAAAACGCAGGACAGACAGAGGCCCTGCACTTGATACCCCAGAAAAATATCTCATCTCCAAAGAAGGATTCCTACGCTAACGGTTGAAAAGTGCTCCCGTTCTTGAAACAGTGGTGAAAGGATGGTGAAATAATACTGAAAACAATCGTATCTTCAAAGGCTCTGGTGCCAGGGATGGGAAATACCAAGTTACCTGGGCCTCAGTAGTGTTTTCTCTGTGAAAAGCATCATAGGCTTAAGGATGCTGAGACCAACCTTATCACTATTACAGTGAAAAACGCTACGGAAACGGCAAATAATTACCAATATACTGGATATTTCAAAAGTGTCAGGATGAAACCGGAAGCACGATCCACATTTTCCCATCTCACGCAAATATGCGCTTACCAACTCTGGAGGTAAACAAATCAAACACAGGACTGACAGAAGCCCTGGACTTACACCCCGCATTGAAATCTCAACCAAGAGAAAGGATTGTTACGCTAATTCGTGAAACCTGCTCTGCTTCTGAAAATAATGGTGAAACCACAGTGGAATAATACCTAAAATAACACATCCTGCATAGTCTCTAGTACCAACTATTGGAAATTCCAAGTTTACTGGGCCTCAGCATGCTTTTGTCTGTGAAAACTATCGTATGCTGAAGAATGCAGAGACCAACCTTATGACAATTACGGTGAAAAGTGCTACGGAAAAAATACCAAATAGTTCTCAACCTAGCGGTTATTTCAAAAGTTGTTCCACACACCTCTTGGAATGATCGAGTTACTTTGCCCTAGCCTTCCTTTGGTCTGGATAAGGAATCGCCATTCCTATCTGATGAATCAAATGATTGTGAAAAGAACGGTGAAAAGTGCAGATCCTGTTTCAGTCTTTAGACTGAAACAGGATCTGCACCAGTCACCTCTCACACAAAGGCGCACTTCTCATGTCTGGCGCCAGTCCAACAGACCCAGGACTGACAGAGGCCCTGCACTTGCCACCCCAGAAAAATATCTCATCTCCAAAGAAGGATTCTTACGCTAAGGGTTGAAAAATGCTCCCGTTCCTCAAACAGTGGTGAAAGGATGGTGAAATAATACTGAAAACAATCGTATCTTCAAAGGCTGTGTTGCCAGGTATGGGAAATACCAAGATACCTGGGCCTCAGTAGAGTTTTCTCTGGGAAAAGCATCATAGCCTTAGGGATGCAGAGACCAACTGTATCACTATTATGGTGCAAACCGCTATGGAAATGGCCAATAATTACCAACATACTGGTTATTTCAAAAGAGTCAGGATGAAATCTGAAGCGTGATGCACACTTTTCCCATCTCACGCAACTATGCACTTACCAACTCTGGAGATCAACAAATGAAACACAGGACTGACAGACGCCCCGCACTTACACCCCACACAGAAACCTCAACTACCAGGAAGGATCCTTCTGCTAATGCATGAAAGCTGCTCTGGTTCTGAAAATCATGGTGAAACCACAGTGGAATAAGACTTAAAAGAACACTTTCTTTACAGTCTCTAAAACCAACTATTGGAAATGCCAAGTTTCCTGGGCCTCAGCATGCTTTTGTCTCTGAAAACTGTCCTATGCTTAAGGATGCAGAGACCAACCTTATGACGATCATGGTGAAAAAGTGCTACGGAAAAATACCAAATAGTTTTCAACCTGGCGGTTCTTCAAAAGTTGTGCCACACACCTCTTGGGCAGATCGAGTTACTTTCCCTGGCCTTCGATTGCTCTGCAGAAGGAATCGCCCTTACTAGCTGATGAAGCCAATGATTCTGAAAGGAACAGTGAAAAGCGCGGATCCTGTTTCAGTCTTTAGACTGAAACAGGATCCACACTATTCACCTCTCACACAAAGGCGCACTTCTCATGTCTGGCACTAGTCCAACAGACCCTGGACTGACAGAGGCCCTGCACTTGCCACCCCAGAAAATTATCTCATCTCCGAAGAAGGATTCATACGCTAAAGGTTGAATAGTGCTCCCGTTCCTCAAACTCTGTTGAAAGGATGGTGAAATAATACTAAAAACAATCGTATCTTCAAAGGCTCTGGTGCTAGGGATGGGAAATACCAAGTTACCTGGGCCTCAGTAAAGTTTTCTCTGCGAAAAGCATCATAGGCTTAAGGATGCAGAGACCAACCTTATCACTATTACAGTGAAAAACGCTACGGAAATGGCAAATAATTACCAATATACTGGATATTTCAAAAGTGTCAGGATGAAACCAGAAGCATGGTCCACATTTTCCCATCTCAGGCAATATGCACTTACCAACTCTGGAGGTAAACAAATCAAACACAGGACTGACAGAAGCCCTGGACTTACACCCCGCATTGAAATCTCAACTAAGAGAAAGGATTGTTACGCTAATGCGTGAAACCTGCTCTGCTTCTGAAAATAATGGTGAAACCACAGTGGAATAATACCTAAAATAACACATCCTGCATAGTCTCTAGTACCAACTATTGGAAATGCCAAGTTTACTGGGCTTCAGCATGCTTTCGTCTGTGAAAACTCTCCTATGTTTAAGAATGCAGAGAGCAAACTTATGACGATCATGGTGAAAAGTGCTACGGAAAAATACCAAATAGTTCTCAACCTGGCGCTTCTTTCAAAAGTTGTGCCACACACCTCTTGGGAAGATCGAGTTACTTTGGCCTGGCCTTCGATTGGTCTGCAGAAGGAATCGCCCTTACTAGCTGATGAAGCAAATGATTCTGAAAGGAACGGTGAAAAGTGCGGATCCTGTTTCAGTCTTTAGACTGAATCAGGATCCGCACTATTCACCTCTCACACAATGGTGCACTTCTCATGTCTGGTGCTAGTCCAACAGACCCAGGACTGACAGAGGCCCTGCACTTGCCACCTCAGAAAAATACCTCATTTCTGAAGAAGGACACTTACGTTAAGGGTTGAAAAGTGCTCCCGTTCCTCAAACTGTGGTGAAAGGATGTTGAAATAATAGTGAAAACAATCGTATCTTCAGAGGCTCTCTTGCCAGGTATGGGAAATACCAAGTTACCTGGGCCTCAGTAGAGTTTTCTCTGCGAAAAGCATCATAGGCTTAAGGATGCAGAGACCAACCTTATCACTATTAAGGTGCAAAACGCTATGGAAATGGCCAATAATTACCAATATACTGGTTCTTTCAAAAGAGTCAGGATGAAATCTGAAGCGCGATCCATACTTTTCCCATCTCATGCAAATATGCACTAACCAACTCTGCAGGTAAACAAATGAAAAACAGGGCTGACAGAAGCCCCGCACTTACACCCCACACAGAAATCTCAGCTATCAGGAAGGATTCTTCTGCTAATGCGTGAAACCTGCTCTGGTTCTGAATATCATGGTGAAACCACAGTGCAATAAGACTTAAAAGAACACTTTCTTTACAGTCTCTAGTACCAAATATTGGAAATGCCAAGTTTCCTGGGCTCTAGCATGCTTTTCTCTGTGGAAACTATCCTATGCTTAAGGATACAGAGACCAACCTTATGACGATCATGGTCAAAAGTGCTATGGAAAAATACCAAATAGTTCTCAACCTAGCGGTTCTTCAAAAGTTGTGCCACACAACTCTTGGGAAGATCCAGTTACTTTGGTCTGGCCTTCGATTGGTCTGCAGAAGGAATGGCCCTTAGTATCTGATGAAGCAAATGATTCTGAAAGGAACGGTGAAAAGTGCGGATCCTGTTTCAGTCTTTAGACTCAAACAGGATCCGCACTATTCACCTCTCACACAAAGGCGCACTTCTCATGTCTGGTGCTAGTCCAACAAACCCAGGACTGACAGAGACCCTGCAATTGGCACCCCAGAAAAATATCTCATCTCCAAAGAAGGATTCCTACGCTAAGGGTTGAAAAGTGCTCCCGTTCTTTAAACAGTGGTGAAAGGATGGAGAATTAATACTGAAAATAATCGTATCTTCAAAGGCTGTGGTGCCAGGTATGGGAAATCCCATGTTACCTGGGCCTCAGTAGATTTTTCTCTTTGAAAAGCATCCTAGGCTTAAGGACGCAGAGAAAAACCTTATCACTATTAAGGTGCAAAACGCTATGGAAATGGCACATAATTTCCAACATACTGGTTTTTTCAAAAGCGTCAGGATGAAACCTGAAGCACGATCCACACTTTTCCCATCTCACGCAAAATGCACTTACCAACTCTGGAGGTAAACAAATGAAACACAGGGCTGACAGAAGCCCCTCACTTCCATCCCACACAGAAATCTCAACTACCAGGAAGGATTCTTCTGCTAATGCGTGAAACCTGCTCTGGTTCTGAAAATCATAGTGAAACCACAGTGGAATAAGACTTAAAAGAACACTTTCTTTATAGTCTCTAGTATCAACTATTGGAAGTGCCAAGTTTACTGGGCCTCAGCATAGTTTTGTCTGTGAAAACTATTGCATGCTTAAGGATGCAGAGACCAACCATATGACAATTATGGTGAAAAGTGCTACGGAAAAATATCAAATAGTTCTCAACCTAGCGGTTATTTAAAAACGTGTGCCACACCTCTTGGAAATATGGAGTTACTCTGCCCTGCCTTCGATTGGTCTGGAGAAGGAATCGGGATTCCTAGCTGATGAATCAAATGATTCTGAAAGGAACGGTGAAAAGTGCGGACCCTGTTTCAGTCTTTAGACTGAAAAAGGATCCGCATTATTCACCTCTCACAAAAAGGCGCACTTCTCATGTCTGGTGCCAGTCCAACTAACCCAGGACTCACAGAGGCCCTC
The DNA here is from genome assembly GCF_020740605.2 of Lemur catta. NCBI lineage: Eukaryota > Metazoa > Chordata > Mammalia > Primates > Lemuridae > Lemur > Lemur catta. Next base: position 55,303,035 of record NC_059139.1, on the reverse strand, counting down.
CACTTGCCACCCCAGAAAAATATCCATTCTCCAAAGAAGGATTCCTATGCTAACGGTTGAAACGTGCTCCCGTTCTTGCAACAGTGTTGAAAGGATGGGGAAATAATACTGAAAACAATCGTATCTTCAAAGGTTCTGGTGCCAGGTATGGGAAATACGAAGTTAACTGGGCCTCAGTAGAGTTTTCTCTGCGAAAAGCATCATAGGCTTAACGATGCAGAGACCAACCTTATCACTATTAAGGTGCAAAACGATATGGAAATGGCACATAATTTCTAACATACTGCTTATTTCAAAAGTGTCAGCATGAAATCTGAAGCAGGATCCACACTTTTCCCATCTGATGCAAGTACACACTTACCAACTCTGGAGGTTAACAAATCAAACCCAGGGATGACAGAAGCCCTGCACTTACACCCCCACCGAAATCTCCACTACCAGGAAGGATTCCTATGCTAATGCGTGAAACCTGCTCTGGTTCTGAAAATGATGTTGAAACCACAGTGGTATAATGCTTAAGAGAACACTTTCTTTTTAGTCTCTACTACCAACTATTGGAAATGCCAAGTTCACTGGGCCTCAGTATGCTTTTGTCTGTGAAAACTACCGTATGCTTAAGGATGCAGAGACCAACCTTATGACAATTATCTTGAAAAGTGATATCTTGAAAAGTAGAGTTTTCCTTGTGAAAACCATCATCGCCTTAAGGTTGCAGAGACCAACCTTGTCAATATTACGGTGAAAGTCACTATGGAAATGGCACATAATTACCAACATACTGGTTATTTCAAAACCGTCAGGATGAAATCTGAAGCACGATCCACACTTTTCCCATCTCACGCAAAATGCACTTACCAACTCTGGAGGTAAACAAATCAAACACAGGGCTGACAGAAGCCCTGCACTTACACCCAACACAGACATCTCAACTACCAGGAAGGATTCTTATGCTAATTCGTGAAACCTGCTCTGGTTCTGAAAATGATGGTGAAACCACAGTGCAATAATACTTAAAAGAACACTTTCTTTATAGTCTCTAGTATCAACTACTAGAAATGCCAAGTTTCCTGGGCCTCAGCATACTTTTGTCTGTGAAAACTATCCTATGCTTAAGGATGCAGAGACCACCCTTATGACAATTATGGTGAAAAGTGCTACGAAAAAATACCAAATAGTTCTCAACCTAGCTGTTATTTCAAAAGTTGTGCCACACACCTCTTGGAAAGATCCAGTTACTTTGGCCCAGGCTTAGATTGGTCTCGAGAAGGAATCGCCGTTTCTAGCTGATGAATCAAATGGTCTGAAAGGAACGGTGAAAAGTGCAGATCCTGTTTCAGTCTTTTTTTTTTTTTTTTTTTGTTTTATTCCTGGGCCACCTAGAGTCACGATGAAGAAGGACTTGCATCCTGATGCCCCATGGGCCCTGTGACAGCGGTGGGCCTGGTCACCGTTCCCAGGAGAACACAGGGCTCAATTGGCACTCCCTCCTCTTGCCGGGCTCTCTCAGTGGCCCAGCCAGCCTGAAGTTCCCCAGGGAACCAGCCGCATCTACCCTTCTGCACAGCTGATTCATATGCTTGGCGAATCTTGCTTGCTCTCAGGCAAATGTATTTGACCCCTCAGATCCTCTTGTGTAGTCAACTTGTACCTCAGTTATATTAGCAGAGAAAACTCAGAGCTCTGTGCAGACCCTAATTCAGGTGTAATGTTCGCTGCTCGCACATTTGAGCTGTGTTTCCCAAAGTGTGCTCTGTGAAAGCCTAGTTCTGCAGGAGATTAATAGGATCCAGGTGGAAATAGTATTGGGGGCTGAAGCTAGTTCAGGAGACACCAGGTGAGGTGAATGTGAATTGTTTCTTGGCTGCAGGACTTCTCAGTGCCTTTATGCTGATGTGCATTGGGAATCCCCAAGGCAGGAAGGGGGATGAACTGCAGTTTCTCAAAACTGACCTTATCCTAAAGCCATTCCTCAGTGGGAAGTCTGGGGGCATTACTACTCTGCTGAACACAGTTAGGGAAATGCCGGTCTAGAATTGTAGAAACCACAGTGCTCTCAGGTCTCTGCACACGGGGCCATACCATGTAATGTCAAGAGGCTTTGGGGAGTCGGGGAGGTAAGGCCCAAGGTCTCCCCTGCAGTTGTGGGGCTCTGCTCACCCTCCTGGGCAGTGTATTCACTGTCGATGATCCTGGCCAAACTGAAGTCAGAGACTTTGCAACACAAGGTCTCAGACACCAGGATGTTGGCCGCCCGTAGGTCGCGGTGGATAGAATTCATGTGCTCGATGTACGCCATCCCTTCGGCGATCTGGGCTGACATGTCAATCAGTCTCGGGATTGACAGTCTGCCACCGTCGTCTGTCTTCAGGAAGTCCAGCAGGCACCCTCTGGCCATGTACTCGGTGACAATATACATGGGCTCCTTGGTGACCATGGCGTAGAGCCGGACCAGCCTCTCGTGCTGCAGAGTCTTCATCAGGTTGGCCTGGCCCAGGAAGGATTCCGGAGACATCGTTCCCTCCTTCAGAGTCTTGATGGCCACCTTCACATTGTTTCTGTAGTAGCCCATCCAGACTTCGCCAAACTGCCCCGATCCGAGTTTCCTGACCAGCCTGAGAGACTGCCGGGGGATCTCCCACTCGTCCTGGGCCCAGGGGTTTGGAGGAGACAGGCTCACGCAGGGAATGGTCAGCCTCTGGCACAAACCATCCCCTTTCTTGCAGTAGTGCTGCACCAGGGCCTGGAGTGAGGGGAAGGTGACCCGGGGGGAGATGTAGTAGCCCCCTTGCTACAGGGAGGGGATCTTATAGTGCTTAACTATTTCCCCTTGGGCAGTGACATCCTTCACAGACAGGGAGAAGCCACCTTTGCTGGTTTCACTCTCTCTGATGAGAAACGAGCCGGCCTCTCACACAAAGGCACACTTCTCATGTCTGGGCTAGTCCAAAAAACGCAGGACAGACAGAGGCCCTGCACTTGATACCCCAGAAAAATATCTCACCTCCAAAGAAGGATTCCTACGCTAACGGTTGAAAAGTGCTCCCGTTCTTGAAACAGTGGTGAAAGGATGGTGAAATAATACTGAAAACAATCGTATCTTCAAAGGCTCTGGTGCCAGGGATGGGAAATACCAAGTTACCTGGGCCTCAGTAGTGTTTTCTCTGTGAAAAGCATCATAGGCTTAAGGATGCTGAGACCAACCTTATCACTATTACAGTGAAAAACGCTACGGAAACGGCAAATAATTACCAATATACTGGATATTTCAAAAGTGTCAGGATGAAACCGGAAGCACGATCCACATTTTCCCATCTCACGCAAATATGCGCTTACCAACTCTGGAGGTAAACAAATCAAACACAGGACTGACAGAAGCCCTGGACTTACACCCCGCATTGAAATCTCAACCAAGAGAAAGGATTGTTACGCTAATGCGTGAAACCTGCTCTGCTTCTGAAAATAATGGTGAAACCACAGTGGAATAATACCTAAAATAACACATCCTGCATAGTCTCTAGTACCAACTATTGGAAATTCCAAGTTTACTGGGCCTCAGCATGCTTTTGTCTGTGAAAACTATCGTATGCTGAAGAATGCAGAGACCAACCTTATGACAATTACGGTGAAAAGTGCTACGGAAAAAATACCAAATAGTTCTCAACCTAGCGGTTATTTCAAAAGTTGTTCCACACACCTCTTGGAATGATCGAGTTACTTTGCCCTAGCCTTCCTTTGGTCTGGATAAGGAATCGCCATTCCTATCTGATGAATCAAATGATTGTGAAAAGAACGGTGAAAAGTGCAGATCCTGTTTCAGTCTTTAGACTGAAACAGGATCTGCACTAGTCACCTCTCACACAAAGGCACGCTTCTCATGTCTGGCGCCAGTCCAACAGACCCAGGACTGACAGAGGCCCTGCACTTGCCACCCCAGAAAAATATCTCATCTCCAAAGAAGGATTCTTACGCTAAGGGTTGAAAAATGCTCCCGTTCCTCAAACAGTGGTGAAAGGATGGTGAAATAATACTGAAAACAATCGTATCTTCAAAGGCTGTGTTGCCAGGTATGGGAAATACCAAGATACCTGGGCCTCAGTAGAGTTTTCTCTGGGAAAAGCATCATAGCCTTAGGGATGCAGAGACCAACTGTATCACTATTATGGTGCAAACCGCTATGGAAATGGCCAATAATTACCAACATACTGGTTATTTCAAAAGAGTCAGGATGAAATCTGAAGCGTGATGCACACTTTTCCCATCTCACGCAACTATGCACTTACCAACTCTGGAGATCAACAAATGAAACACAGGACTGACAGACGCCCCGCACTTACAACCCACACAGAAACCTCAACTACCAGGAAGGATCCTTCTGCTAATGCATGAAAGCTGCTCTGGTTCTGAAAATCATGGTGAAACCACAGTGGAATAAGACTTAAAAGAACACTTTCTTTACAGTCTCTAAAACCAACTATTGGAAATGCCAAGTTTCCTGGGCCTCAGCATGCTTTTCTCTCTGAAAACTGTCCTATGCTTAAGGATGCAGAGACCAACCTTATGACGATCATGGTGAAAAAGTGCTACGGAAAAATACCAAATAGTTTTCAACCTGGCGGTTCTTCAAAAGTTGTGCCACACACCTCTTGGGCAGATCGAGTTACTTTCCCTGGCCTTCGATTGCTCTGCAGAAGGAATCGCCCTTACTAGCTGATGAAGCCAATGATTCTGAAAGGAACAGTGAAAAGCGCGGATCCTGTTTCAGTCTTTAGACTGAAACAGGATCCACACTATTCACCTCTCACACAAAGGCGCACTTCTCATGTCTGGCACTAGTCCAACAGACCCTGGACTGACAGAGGCCCTGCACTTGCCACCCCAGAAAATTATCTCATCTCCGAAGAAGGATTCATACGCTAAAGGTTGAATAGTGCTCCCGTTCCTCAAACTCTGTTGAAAGGATGGTGAAATAATACTAAAAACAATCGTATCTTCAAAGGCTCTGGTGCTAGGGATGGGAAATACCAAGTTACCTGGGCCTCAGTAAAGTTTTCTCTGCGAAAAGCATCATAGGCTTAAGGATGCAGAGACCAACCTTATCACTATTACAGTGAAAAACGCTACGGAAACGGCAAATAATTACCAATATACTGGATATTTCAAAAGTGTCAGGATGAAACCAGAAGCATGGTCCACATTTTCCCATCTCAGGCAAATATGCACTTACCAACTCTGGAGGTAAACAAATCAAACACAGGACTGACAGAAGCCCTGGACTTACACCCCGCATTGAAATCTCAACTAAGAGAAAGGATTGTTACGCTAATGCGTGAAACCTGCTCTGCTTCTGAAAATAATGGTGAAACCACAGTGGAATAATACCTAAAATAACACATCCTGCATAGTCCCTAGTACCAACTATTGGAAATGCCAAGTTTACTGGGCCTCAGCATGCTTTCGTCTGTGAAAACTCTCCTATGTTTAAGAATGCAGAGAGCAAACTTATGACGATCATGGTGAAAAGTGCTACGGAAAAATACCAAATAGTTCTCAACCTGGCGCTTCTTTCAAAAGTTGTGCCACACACCTCTTGGGAAGATCGAGTTACTTTGGCCTGGCCTTCGATTGGTCTGCAGAAGGAATCGCCCTTACTAGGTGATGAAGCAAATGATTCTGAAAGGAACGGTGAAAAGTGCGGATCCTGTTTCAGTCTTTAGACTGAATCAGGATCCGCACTATTCACCTCTCACACAATGGTGCACTTCTCATGTCTGGTGCTAGTCCAACAGACCCAGGACTGACAGAGGCCCTGCACTTGCCACCTCAGAAAAATACCTCATTTCTGAAGAAGGACACTTACGTTAAGGGTTGAAAAGTGCTCCCGTTCCTCAAACTGTGGTGAAAGGATGTTGAAATAATAGTGAAAACAATCGTATCTTCAGAGGCTCTCTTGCCAGGTATGGGAAATACCAAGTTACCTGGGCCTCAGTAGAGTTTTCTCTGCGAAAAGCATCATAGGCTTAAGGATGCAGAGACCAACCTTATCACTATTAAGGTGCAAAACGCTATGGAAATGGCCAATAATTACCAATATACTGGTTCTTTCAAAAGAGTCAGGATGAAATCTGAAGCGCGATCCATACTTTTCCCATCTCATGCAAATATGCACTAACCAACTCTGCAGGTAAACAAATGAAAAACAGGGCTGACAGAAGCCCCGCACTTACACCCCACACAGAAATCTCAGCTATCAGGAAGGATTCTTCTGCTAATGCGTGAAACCTGCTCTGGTTCTGAATATCATGGTGAAACCACAGTGCAATAAGACTTAAAAGAACACTTTCTTTACAGTCTCTAGTACCAAATATTGGAAATGCCAAGTTTCCTGGGCTCTAGCATGCTTTTCTCTGTGGAAACTATCCTATGCTTAAGGATACAGAGACCAACCTTATGACGATCATGGTCAAAAGTGCTATGGAAAAATACCAAATAGTTCTCAACCTAGCGGTTCTTCAAAAGTTGTGCCACACAACTCTTGGGAAGATCCAGTTACTTTGGCCTGGCCTTCGATTGGTCTGCAGAAGGAATGGCCCTTAGTATCTGATGAAGCAAATGATTCTGAAAGGAACGGTGAAAAGTGCGGATCCTGTTTCAGTCTTTAGACTCAAACAGGATCCGCACTATTCACCTCTCACACAAAGGCGCACTTCTCATGTCTGGTGCTAGTCCAACAAACCCAGGACTGACAGAGACCCTGCACTTGGCACCCCAGAAAAATATCTCATCTCCAAAGAAGGATTCCTACGCTAAGGGTTGAAAAGTGCTCCCGTTCTTTAAACAGTGGTGAAAGGATGGAGAATTAATACTGAAAATAATCGTATCTTCAAAGGCTGTGGTGCCAGGTATGGGAAATCCCATGTTACCTGGGCCTCAGTAGATTTTTCTCTTTGAAAAGCATCCTAGGCTTAAGGACGCAGAGAAAAACCTTATCACTATTAAGGTGCAAAACGCTATGGAAATGGCACATAATTTCCAACATACTGGTTTTTTCAAAAGCGTCAGGATGAAACCTGAAGCACGATCCACACTTTTCCCATCTCACGCAAAATGCACTTTCCAACTCTGGAGGTAAACAAATGAAACACAGGGCTGACAGAAGCCCCTCACTTCCATCCCACACAGAAATCTCAACTACCAGGAAGGATTCTTCTGCTAATGCGTGAAACCTGCTCTGGTTCTGAAAATCATAGTGAAACCACAGTGGAATAAGACTTAAAAGAACACTTTCTTTATAGTCTCTAGTATCAACTATTGGAAGTGCCAAGTTTACTGGGCCTCAGCATAGTTTTGTCTGTGAAAACTATTGCATGCTTAAGGATGCAGAGACCAACCATATGACAATTATGGTGAAAAGTGCTACGGAAAAATATCAAATAGTTCTCAACCTAGTGGTTATTTAAAAACGTGTGCCACACCTCTTGGAAATATGGAGTTACTCTGCCCTGCCTTCGATTGGTCTGGAGAAGGAATCGGGATTCCTAGCTGATGAATCAAATGATTCTGAAAGGAACGGTGAAAAGTGCGGACCCTGTTTCAGTCTTTAGACTGAAAAAGGATCCCCATTTTTCACCTCTCACAAAAAGGCGCACTTCTCATGTCTGGTGCCAGTCCAACTAACCCAGGACTCACAGAGGCCCTCCACTTGCCACCCCAGAAAAATATCCATTCTCCAAAGAAGGATTCCTATGCTAACGGTTGAAACGTGCTCCCGTTCTTGCAACAGTGTTGAAAGGATGGGGAAATAATACTGAAAACAATCGTATCTTCAAAGGTTCTGGTGCCAGGTATGGGAAATACGAAGTTAACTGGGCCTCAGTAGAGTTTTCTCTGCGAAAAGCATCATAGGCTTAACGATGCAGAGACCAACCTTATCACTATTAAGGTGCAAAACGATATGGAAATGGCACATAATTTCTAACATACTGCTTATTTCAAAAGTGTCAGCATGAAATCTGAAGCAGGATCCACACTTTTCCCATCTGATGCAAGTACACACTTACCAACTCTGGAGGTTAACAAATCAAACCCAGGGATGACAGAAGCCCTGCACTTACACCCCCACCGAAATCTCCACTACCAGGAAGGATTCCTATGCTAATGCGTGAAACCTGCTCTGGTTCTGAAAATGATGTTGAAACCACAGTGGTATAATGCTTAAGAGAACACTTTCTTTTTAGTCTCTACTACCAACTATTGGAAATGCCAAGTTCACTGGGCCTCAGTATGCTTTTGTCTGTGAAAACTACCGTATGCTTAAGGATGCAGAGACCAACCTTATGACAATTATCTTGAAAAGTGATATCTTGAAAAGTAGAGTTTTCCTTGTGAAAACCATCATCGCCTTAAGGTTGCAGAGACCAACCTTGTCAATATTACGGTGAAAGTCACTATGGAAATGGCACATAATTACCAACATACTGGTTATTTCAAAACCGTCAGGATGAAATCTGAAGCACGATCCACACTTTTCCCATCTCACGCAAAATGCACTTACCAACTCTGGAGGTAAACAAATCAAACACAGGGCTGACAGAAGCCCTGCACTTACACCCAACACAGACATCTCAACTACCAGGAAGGATTCTTATGCTAATTCGTGAAACCTGCTCTGGTTCTGAAAATGATGGTGAAACCACAGTGCAATAATACTTAAAAGAACACTTTCTTTATAGTCTCTAGTATCAACTACTAGAAATGCCAAGTTTCCTGGGCCTCAGCATACTTTTGTCTGTGAAAACTATCCTATGCTTAAGGATGCAGAGACCACCCTTATGACAATTATGGTGAAAAGTACTACGAAAAAATACCAAATAGTTCTCAACCTAGCTGTTATTTCAAAAGTTGTGCCACACACCTCTTGGAAAGATCCAGTTACTTTGGCCCAGGCTTAGATTGGTCTCGAGAAGGAATCGCCGTTTCTAGCTGATGAATCAAATGGTCTGAAAGGAACGGTGAAAAGTGCAGATCCTGTTTCAGTCTTTTTTTTTTTTTTTTTTTGTTTTATTCCTGGGCCACCTAGAGTCACGATGAAGAAGGACTTGCATCCTGATGCCCCATGGGCCCTGTGACAGCGGTGGGCCTGGTCACCGTTCCCAGGAGAACACAGGGCTCAATTGGCACTCCCTCCTCTTGCCTGGCTCTCTCAGTGGCCCAGCCAGCCTGAAGTTCCCCAGGGAACCAGCCGCATCTACCCTTCTGCACAGCTGATTCATATGCTTGGCGAATCTTGCTTGCTCTCAGGCAAATGTATTTGACCCCTCAGATCCTCTTGTGTAGTCAACTTGTACCTCAGTTATATTAGCAGAGAAAACTCAGAGCTCTGTGCAGACCCTAATTCAGGTGTAATGTTCGCTGGTCGCACATTTGGGCTGTGTTTCCCAAAGTGTGCTCTGTGAAAGCCTAGTTCTGCAGGAGATTAATAGGAGCCAGGTGGAAATAGTATTGGGGGCTGAAGCTAGTTCAGGAGACACCAGGTGAGGTGAATGTGAATTGTTTCTTGGCTGCAGGACTTCTCAGTGCCTTTATGCTGATGTGCATTGGGAATCCCCAAGACAGGAAGGGGGATGAACTGCAGTTTCTCCAAACTGACCTTATCCTAATGCCATTCCTCAATGGGAGGTCTGGGGGCATTACTACTCTGCTGAACACAGTTAGGGAAATGCCGGTCTAGAATTGTAGAAACCACAGTGCTCTCAGGTCTCTGCACACGGGGCCATACCATGTAATGTCAAGAGGCTTTGGGGAGTCGGGGAGGTAAGGCCCAAGGTCTCCCCTGCAGTTGTGGGGCTCTGCTCACCCTCCTGGGCAGTGTATTCACTGTCGATGATCCTGGCCAAACTGAAGTCAGAGACTTTGCAACACAAGGTCTCAGACACCAGGATGTTGGCCGCCCGTAGGTCGCGGTGGATAGAATTCATGTGCTCGATGTACGCCATCCCTTCGGCGATCTGGGCTGACATGTCAATCAGTCTCGGGATTGACAGTCTGCCACCGTCGTCTGTCTTCAGGAAGTCCAGCAGGCACCCTCTGGCCATGTACTCGGTGACAATATACATGGGCTCCTTGGTGACCATGGCGTAGAGCCGGACCAGCCTCTCGTGCTGCAGAGTCTTCATCAGGTTGGCCTGGCCCAGGAAGGATTCCGGAGACATCGTTCCCTCCTTCAGAGTCTTGATGGCCACCTTCACATTGTTTCTGTAGTAGCCCATCCAGACTTCGCCAAACTGCCCCGATCCAAGTTTCCTGACCAGCCTGAGAGACTGCCGGGGGATCTCCCACTCGTCCTGGGCCCAGGGGTTTGGAGGAGACAGGCTCACGCAGGGAATGGTCAGCCTCTGGCACAAACCATCCCCTTTCTTGCAGTAGTGCTGCACCAGGGCCTGGAGTGAGGGGAAGGTGACCCGGGGGGAGATGTAGTAGCCCCCTTGCTACAGGGAGGGGATCTTATAGTGCTTAACTATTTCCCCTTGGGCGGTGACATCCTTCACAGACAGGGAGAAGCCACCTTTGCTGGTTTCACTCTCTCTGATGAGAAACGAGCCGGCCTCTCACACAAAGGCACACTTCTCATGTCTGGGCTAGTCCAAAAAACGCAGGACAGACAGAGGCCCTGCACTTGCCACCCCAGAAAAATATCTCACCTCCAAAGAAGGATTCCTACGCTAACGGTTGAAAAGTGCTCCCGTTCTTGAAACAGTGGTGAAAGGATGGTGAAATAATACTGAAAACAATCGTATCTTCAAAGGCTCTGGTGCCAGGGATGGGAAATACCAAGTTACCTGGGCCTCAGTAGAGTTTTCTCTGCGAAAAGCATCATAGGCTTAAGGATGCAGAGAGCAACCTTATCACTATTACAGTGAAAAACGCTACGGAAATGGCAAATAATTACCAATATACTGGATATTTCAAAAGTGTCAGGATGAAACCGGAAGCACGATCCACATTTTCCCATCTCACGCAAATATGCGCTTACCAACTCTGGAGGTAAACAAATCAAACACAGGGCTGACAGAAGCCCTGGACTTACACCCCGCATTGAAATCTCAACTAAGAGAAAGGATTGTTACGCTAATGCGTGAAACCTGCTCTGCTTCTGAAAATAATGGTGAAACCACAGTGGAATAATACCTAAAATAACACATTCTGCATAGTCCCTAGTACCAACTATTGGAAATGCCAAGTTTACTGGGCCTCAGCATGCTTTTCTCTGTGAAAACTATCGTATGCTGAAGAATGCAGAGACCAACCTTATGACAATTACGGTGAAAAGTGCTACGGAAAAAATACCAAATAGTTCTCAACCTAGCGGTTATTTCAAAAGTTGTTCCACACACCTCTTGGAATGATCGAGTTACTTTGCCCTAGCCTTCCTTTGGTCTGGAGAAGGAATCGCCATTCCTATCTGATGAATCAAATGATTGTGAAAAGAACGGTGAAAAGTGCAGATCCTGTTTCAGTCTAAAGACTGAAACAGGATCTGCACTAGTCACCTCTCACACAAAGGCGCACTTCTCATGTCTGGCGCTACTCCAACAAACCCAGGACTGACAGAGGCCCTGCACTTGCCACCCCAGAAAAATATCTCATCTCCAAAGAAGGATTCTTATGCTAACGGTTCAAAAGTGCTCCGTTTCTTGAAACAATGGTGAAAGGATGGTGAATTAATACTGAAAACAATCGTATCTTGAAAGCCTCTGGTGCCCGTATGGGAAATACCAAGTTACCTGGGCCTCAGTACAGTTTTCTCTGCGAAAAGCATCATAGGGTTAAGGATGCAGAGACCAACCTTATCGCTAGTAGGGTGAAAAACGCTACGGAAATGGCACATAATTATCAACATACTGGTTATTCAAAAGCGTCAGCATGAAATCTGATGCACGATCCACACTTTTCCCATCTCACGCAAATATGGACTTACCAACTCTGGAGGTAAACAAATGAAACACAGGGCTGACAGAAGCCCAGCACTTACACCCCACACAAAAATCTCAACTACCAGGAAGGATTCTTATGCTAATGCGTGAAACCTGCTCTGGTTCTGAAAATAATGGTGAAACCACAGTGGAATAATATTTAAAAGAATAGTTTCTTTATACTCTCTAGTACCACCTATTGGAAATGCCAATTTTACTGAGCCTCAGCATGCTTTTCTCTGTGAAAACAATCCTATGCTTAAGGATGCAGAGACCAGGCTTATGACAATTATGGTGAAAAGTGCTATGGAAACATACCAAATAGTTTTTAACCTAGCGGTTATTTCAAAAGTTGTGCCACACACCTTTTGGAAAGATCGAGTTACTTTGGCCTAGCCTTTGATTGGTGTGGAGAAGGAATCGCGATTCCTAGCTGATGAATCAAATGATTCTGAAAGGAAGGGTGAAAAGTGCGGATCCTGTTTCAGTCTTTACACTGAAAGAGGATCCGCACTCTTCACCTCTCACACAAAGGTGCACTTCTCATGTCTGGTGCTAGTCCAACAAACCCAGGACTGACAGAGGCCCTGCACTTGCCACCCCAGAAAAATATCTCATCTCCAAAGAAGTATTCTTATGCTAATGGTTTAAAAGTGCTCCCGTTCCTGAAACAGTAGTGAAAGGATGGTGAAATAATACTGAAAACAATCGTATCTTCAAAGGTTCTGGTGCCAGGTATGGGAAATACCAAGTTACCTGGGCCTCAGTAGAGTTTTCTCTGCGAAAAGCATCATAGGCTTAAGGATGCAGAGACCAACCTTATCACTATTATGGTGAAAAACGCTATGGAAATGGCACATAATTAACAACATACTGGTTTTTTCAAAAGCGTCAGGATGAAATCTGAAGCAGGATCCACAGTTTTCCCATCTCAGGCAAATATGCACTTACCGATTATTTTTCCTGACACAAACTTTCTTAAGCATGATTGTTACCCAACTTTTAAACCTTTCCCATTTGACAGATTGACAGAAGTATTTCTTTTTTATTTTAATTTATATTTATTTAATAATAAATGACAGTTTTCCACAGTTTAATTGTGTATTTAACTGGTTTTACTGTTAGCTGTCTATTCATGCCCTATGATTCATTTCTACAGGATTATTCTTGTCTGTCATTGATTTGAACAACTCTTTCTGTAGAAAGGAAAGCCTTCTTTTTTAATATGTTGTCATAATCTGTCCCACTTTTCATTTATTTTTAAATTTGCTTTGTGATTTTCTATTCATGTGTTATAAATTTTTAATTTTTAGGAAATCAAATGTATTAATCTTTTCATTTAGATGTCTATATTTGTGATAATTAACAATGGAAACATAAATAAGTTAATTAATATCTTTGGGTGTCAGTTTCCTACTTAACAGGTAGAAGCTGATAACTAGAAGATATTTTTCCCAGATCCAATAGTATATAATTCTTTTCAAATATTTCTACTTTGCTTCCTTTTAGCTGGGTTGCTTCTCTGAGAATCAAAGTTTAGAGAGAAAAGTTCACTCAGTCAAATAATTCCCCATTCACTAGTAATACACTTGAGAACAAACCTTTGGTTGTATCCTGTTCCTATTCCTTGCCAAATATATTAGTATGTGAAAATTTCCCAACCAAAAGACGACATTCTTTCTTAATGTGAGAGCCGTGCTCATGTCTTGGTGGTTCCAATAGAGGGGAGTCTTCCAATTGGGAAGAAGTGTCTTCCTCATGGATGTTTTCTCACGTCAAACAAGAGTTTCTATTTCTTGGTTAAATCTCACCAAACAATTCCCCTGTAGTGTATTCTTTAAATTTTCCCTCATAACTTTCCTAGACTTTTTTTTCAAGAAAGACAAGAACAGATGTAAACATAAGCAACTTCTAAGGCATGATTTCTTACCAGTGGTAGGTGAGCTGTTTTAGGTAATACAAATTTAAGACCTGTAATCTTTTCTTTATCTCCAAATTCATACTCCATTTTTCTTTCAGGATATCAAGATCATACAACCTTAGATGTAAGATGATGATTATATCACATAAATAAGATAAACCAGTGTGTGTGTATACATACAGATATATGTAACCATAATCTGTTCTTAACTTGCAAACTGGCTGTATTTGAAAATGCATTTTGGAACTAAGAATGTATTTATTTTTTAAAAAATGGTGATAAGATTCCCAAGTGAGTTCATAAGATTCTATTTAATAGATAAAGTATCTAAAAGAAAAAGATTACAGGAATGGTAAGGAACAGAATGTGGATCCTGGGAAATTAAGGAGCAATGATTAGAAGAGTTTTTCCCTCTTAATTCTTCTGTTACCATTCTCCTCAGTGTTTCTGAGGTTACGAAGGGCTGCAATCAGAGAAAATGGGTGAAGTTTATTAACAGTGAGAAGAAATGGAGAAATACAAATCAATTGCTTTATATACTCATTTTATTTCAGAGTTATAAGTGGGCACCAGGCTGCTGTAGTATCCAAAAATAGTGATATGTTTCTTTTCTTTCTCTTTTCCTCCTAATTTTTCCATCTTCTATCTGTCTGCTCCCATCCTAGCACAACAATCCAAATTCAAATTCACTGGCATTATAGCAAGGTAAGAAGCAAGAACCAGGGTAGTGTGTATATATGTGTAGGGTGAGAACTGCATCTGACAGTGAGAGGATTTGCAGTAATTAGGAGAAAGCTGAGGGAGAAACAGATTCTGCAAAGCAGAGAGGAGGAAGCAGAAAGAGCTCTTCCTCTGTAGTACACGAAGGCAAGTGTTTCCAAAGTCTTACGACTTAAAACTTTAGAAGTAGATTTAAGTCTATCTTGTACAATCTCTCACTACATTCAGGAATTCCCTCTAAAATTTTCTTAAGAGTCAGTTGTGCAGACATTGCTTGCACAATTTCATTTATAAGACACCTGCTCAGGGGGTGTCTTTCCCTCAGCAGCACTAAGGAAGGTGGTAAAGTATTAATAAGTGGCTGAGCACATGGGCTCTGGAGACAGATTGTTTTGTTTCAAGTCTTGGTTTCATTGCCAATAGGACCTTAGAGGAGGTGGTGAATGTCTTTGTATTTCAATCCCCTCACCCTCCACCAAAATAACAGAGCGTTTTAGGTATCGAATAAGGAAATTCCTGTAAAGTGAGTAGGACATGATTGATCACCTAAATCTTGGAAAATCTCAGCTATTATTATAATTAACAATATGGGAAAATTGAATTCATTGAACTAAACTATTTCCACTTGAAAATCTAATTCCTCTGAAAAATTGTTAAGGTTTATTGGCTCAGCATGGAAAGGAGATCTATGCAGTAACTCATATTTATATCACGATATTTCTGTTTTAATACTATCCAAATTTAAATTATAAAGTTTTTGCTTTCAAGAGTTATTACCAATTTGCTATACCCCTGATTAATATATATTTATTATTAACATAGGAGGTACCTCCAACCTACTCCCAATACTGGAATATTTTGGGGTCCACTGGTGAAATGTAGTGAATACAGAGGTCAGCGTGACAGACATTGTACCTAAAGTCAAGCCCACATTCCAGTTCATTGTCTAACCATCATTATAACAACTTCTCAAAACAAACAAAAAAAAATCAAGAACTATTACTAAGAAAAAAGCATGAAGAATAAGATTTTCATGTTTTTCTTAGGATAATCTTATTTTGTTGATTTTTGCTGTCTCATAGAAACTCATGTTCTACAACGATAGTTCACATCAATTGGTCAATCAGCATTCAAAATGTCACCAGTGGCTCAGAACACTACATATAATTTGGTAACAGAGACAATGTTTCAAATTAGATACAGCCTCACAGACAGCTAATCAACATCACTCTGTCAAATGTATGTTAAAAGAGATTCTAGTCAACTATATGTAGCAAACATGGTGAAGAAAAATAACTCTACCAGCAGTTATACCACAATTGGAATTATATATGTGTGTCCTCTTTGGTGATATGAAGAACCCAGAGAAAGATGAGGCATTCTTAACCACTTTTTATCTCTTCTAGTAGAAACATCAGCTTGTCTTTGTCACTGACATAACCATGACTATATTTGGAAAGGATATGAGCATATTACACCTCTTGAATATCATTGCATCCATTTCCACATTGGCCACGAATCATTAATTGTATTTCTCTTAGCTCCTCCTGGAAAGTCTTTGTGTAAACTACCATAGAAAATGTGTAAAAAATCTTTTAAGTGTATTCACTTGACATTAGCTCACTAAGTTTTATTTTATGATTACAAATTAGAGGCCCAAACCCCCAAAACTTCCAATTTTTAAAATAGAGCAGACCCTAAACTCTGTCTAGTAAAACACTATGATGTCTGAGAGAACAACTGGTCTTCTTGGGTGATGGTTTATAAGAATCTGACATGGCACATAGTAAATAATAGTTCTTAAAACACTTGACTTATTTTGCAGGAATTGTCACATAACCAATCACATTTATTGGAATTATTGTGCTACTTTTTAGGCTACGCTATGTTCTTGTCCCTTTTTTCTTTCTTTGTAGCAGAAATTAAGGGCTTAAGTTGTTACTATTATTTCTTTAAAGAAGATACTTCCAATCTACGCTTTGAGGTTCTTCTCCTAGCAGTTGCTCTGATGACAATGCCTCCCCAATCCTGTTCTTGGTTGCCCCCAAAGATGGGCATTTTTACTACTTTATTATATTTTCTGAGGGAAAGCTAACAGGTTATTCTAACAGAAACAATAGCATAAGTACAAACATATTAAATTACAATATCCAAATTATGTGAGAAATTCCCACATAACCTTCTAACTCAAGAGCAAGTTTATGTACAATTTCTCTATTTTATTTTTTAATAAAAGGTTTTGAATTTGAGTTCTGTAGCTGTCATAAAAATGCTTTCTCAGATATCTGCCATTAAAGAGCATTATTGACTGAAGCCACAGTTACTGGATTCCAAGATCCATCCACACACATTTGAGCTATGGCTGCCCTGTCCATGCTGATGATTGAGCAAAGCTGGGAAACTAAAGCAGGTTCATTCCTAGGAGATGCAGGACTCCTCTAACAGGAAACTTTGGCTTGAAGAGTCCTCAACAGCCTTGCTGAACACCCTAGAACTGTACTGCAATCTAAGACTCTTCCATCCAAACTTCCTTCTTTCCCCCTCTTTTTCACAAGTCAGACCCACTGTGTTTTCTGACAGCTTTTCAAACACCCCCCTCACTGGACCTTTTTAATTTGCCTTCACAGGTATTTTCCCTAATAAATCCTTTAAGTGTGTTTCCCCATATTGGGATCGGCTTCTTAAAGGCCGAAATTGCACAAGGCCTCATGAAATTGTTTCATTCCATCTCTGAGAAAAAAGAACGTTAATGTAGACAAAACAATTGTTGAAAGATTGAAAAAGAAAAAAAATTAACAGATTAGTCTAGTGGAAATAAATAATATTTAACTTGATGTATTCTAGAAAATGAATCAGAGATTCTTGTTATAAATTTATATTAAATATTCTAAAAAACATTTATATTTATTAAGTTTTAGTGATCATGCATGTACAGGCAAATGGCAATTTAGAAAAGGTTTGTTAACACATAGTGGATAATTTTAAAACATTCTTTGTAGAAACTGAAGCCACATAACAAGAGATATAAAACTACTTGCCCTTGTCTTTGTCAAATGTACATAAAGTACCTCACATTGGGAGAAGATTAAAAGTGCCCCCTAAAAATCGCAGGTTTCATTATCACAGATTCTATCTTTAGTCTGTCACTCCTGCTACCTTAACTAATCCACACTGTTTTTCCAACTAAACTTTGGTTTCTTATCTGAACCACAAACTGTTCAGAAAGAGGAAGAGAAGCAGAAATTGATAAACCACAGTAAAGTGATATCTTATCAGGAAGGTTTAAAACCACTCTACCTTCTGTTTCAATTACCAGTGACAAGCTGGGCATAAAACATGCCATAGAAAATGTCACTTGCTGGATTAATTTGTTTCACCTCTGTTGAGAAACAACAGTCCATATCAGGATTCTGTCTGCTGCTTGGAGAAAATGTAAATCAAACAGCTCTAGCTCCAAGTATTTTTATAATTCCAAAATAAAAACAGTAGATTATGGGCAAGAAAGTATGACTATCCCTACGAAGTGGGGGGGGGGGAAGAAGCAATTTGTGTAATGATCCAATCACAAATGATTACAGTAAAGAAAGCACAATATTATATAATATAATTAAATTCTGGGCTTAAATATGTATGACAGTTCCTCTTAGAATTAATGGAAAATACAATAGTGAATGTATAAAAGGTAATTCTACACTGAGAAACTTGAATAAGTAAATGGAAAAAAAAACCTAGGAAAATTAGAAATGTGTGTTGGAGGATCAAATAATATTAGTTGGCAGGAGTGAAGGCTCATGAAGAGTGTCTTTAGGAATAATATTGAAAAAGATGACCACATGAAGCTTATGGAAGATATTGAGGGTCACAATAAAAAGTGTACTAACTAGTATGTCCTAGTCAAGATGAGGTGTATGTTGGATGCCTATGAGGTAAGCGTTTGTCTTACATCTAAGGGTGCTGTGAATTAAGCAAGTACAATAGGTTTAAGTGAGCTTTGTTCATAAGAAGTTATCAAACATTTGAAGGTTTGTTTTCTTTTTCTTTTAAGTCATTAGATGAGATTGCAAACTAGTTACCAGTGCATTCCTTTCCATTCTAAGATGTTCTATTTGCCCAAAGTATGCTTTAAAAATATTTTTCTCTAAGACGGCAATATATTTAACATTAAAATTGGGAAATTATAAAGTATGAATTTCTGTCTTGTCAAGGAAAAGGTAATTAGGAGGTATCATAATGCTTGGCCAGCATTCCTCTATGGCAGTACTCAATGAAGCTGACTTGAGCTGCTCGTTAGAGTAAGGCATGCACTATACTAGAGTTTGCCAGTTTCCTCTATGTGCTTAGTTTTGTAGACATTAAAATCCCCTACATCAGGCCATGGAGATTCACTTTTGCTTCCTAATATATGAGCTTCAGATATATTGGTCCAAAATGAAACAGGGCTGAAGGAAATGAGATCATTTTACATTTAAAGCAAGAAGGACCTGAACTAGAATGATAAAAGTGGCAAGGCAGAGTGGAGGTTAAAAGCTAAAATTCAGAAGTTACCATTATTTTTTACTTCAGAAGATGTGATTGTATATAAAAGGTGAAAAGGTCAAAAAAGATTCAAAGTGGGAGAATAATAAGCACATTTAGAATTCTGGATATTTGTCAAAAATGAAGAATTAGAACTCAAGAAAGACCTCAGCGATAAACATGAAGATTGGAAATTATTGAAATAGAGGTGAAAGAAGAGACTATTAGAACACGATGACATTTTCAAGTAAATGAATAAAAATATCCAGGATCTGATCTTCAAGGAATGCCCATATTTAAGTCCAAAAAGAAAAATAAAGGAAGGAAATGAGTACAGGAAAGAGTGGTTCAGAAGGCAGGAAGAGAACAAGTATATTGACTACTGGGAAACCAAAAAAATGGACAACCCCAAGGAATTCATTATTGTTGAATATTTCTGAAAAGTCAAGAGGAAAAGACTGAGAAAAGAGATGGGATTCAAGGAATGATAGTACCATCTTTTATTTACCCTGTACCAATGATTGTAGGAAGTGATTTACATTCATTTATATCATTTAATTATCACAACAACCATATAAGTTAATACTATCATATCCATTCTGTGAGGAATGGCAGTTTAGAGAAGTTAAGAAACAATTTTAGCCCCAGAAGGAGAAAGCATGGGTGATCATACATAAAAGATTTTTATGGGTGTGGTCTAAAAGTGGTGTTTATTACTTTCACTCACATTCCATTGGCTAACATGGCTACACGTAAGTGCAAAGGAGGTTAGTATGTGCTCAAAACAAAGGGAATGAATTTGGTGACCTACTGCCAGTCTCTGCTACAAAGGGAAAAAATACAGTAAAGCTCTCAGCAGTAGTTTTTAATCCTTTTTCATGCAAATATTATTTTTCTGAATTAATGGATTACTAATGGGCATTTTGCTTTTGCAAAAAGAAAGCCAAATTGCAAGCTGTTACAGAGTAATTCAAGCTAACCTACTCTTTTACAATAATGTAAAAGTTTGCCTTGATTGTGGATTATTTGCATTTCTAAAGTTTAATAAGGTTTTGATTCAGGTGAGGAAAAGCCCTGGATTAGAAAATAACATTTACCTCTATCACTGCAGTAATCTAGAGAACGTGATGGTAGAAGTCAGATTCAAAATATCACCACTGAGGGAGATTAACTGGTCTTTGCCAGCTGACAGCAGGAGAATGGACAATAAGATGAGAGAAACAGAAAGATTCACCCTGTAAAGAGTCATCATTTGTGGTATTTATGGCCCCTGTATAGTTGTAACATTTTCTTTTCTCAGTTGTAATTTCGTTCTGCTATCTCCAAGCTTTCACTGAAGTTTGGTTTAGAGTTACAGCTGGGACTAAGCAGAATTTTGTAGAATTAAGGGGGAAGTCTGTTCCCATGTTTGGAGTGAAGAATTATGGGCAGCCTGATGGCAGGCTGGGAAAGCAGTAGCTAGGTAACCTGCAGAGGCTGGAGCATGAACCAGCATCCTTTCGCTAGGACTGGAAGATTGTGGTTGAGAAATACTGAGCCATCAGAATCCAACATAAACCCTAAGCCTTCTGAAGTCACAAAACATAGAAATTTTTAAAAATATTTCCCTTACTTATGAAAAGGGGCTTACTCTTTGATGGTGGGATATTTAAGGGACATCAGAGTTAATACACGGGATATAAGAAAATTATTTCAGCACTATAATTGAAGTTAATGTTTTTGTGTGAAAGTAGGCAGCACAATTTATGGCTTGGAATCTATTTACCCAAAAGAATGTAATAATGCCTATTTTATACGTTGTTTTCTGGTAATATAAGGTATATGAATCTTCTCTGGAAACTCTAAGGCACTATGCAAATCCAAGGGAAAAGCATTCATGCTGAAAATCACAAAAATTCCTATATATTAATAATTTGTTGCCTAATAAAAAGGTCAATTTTTCTTTTTGATATTCTATGGATTCAATTTGACAGTTTCTCTACCCCTGAATTTTTATATGTACATTGTGTGTGTATATATATATGTATATATATATATATATACACACACACACATTGATAGACCAATGTATGTCAGTAATAACATTTTCATGTTGAACCAAAAAATATGGCCTGGAAATATTTTTATTTTTTCTCAATTAGCTCAGATAAGAAAAAGTTTGCATACCAGTGCTATGAGGGAAAGAGTTTATCTCCACTGAATCACTAGAGTAGGTAGTGGAGGTGTTAATAAGAATTACATCCAGGCTACTGTAAAGGTTAAAGTCTGCCTAAAGCTATGAACATAATTTAAATTAAAAAATGGAACTTGCTCTTGCCATGTTGATCTGTATACTTTTGAGTCAAAAGAAAAAAAACATATTCATTTAAAAACGTTATTGAGTTATCAAAATGCAATGCAAAAATATGATATTTAGGTAGAAAAGGTCAGATTTTAATAAAAGCAGGAGTCTCAAAAACTTGAAATGTCAAGATTCTGTAGAAAATTATGAAATAATTTTTTAAACTTACTTTTTGATTGACTGAAACTGTTTCTTAAGAATTATCAGAAAAATGCAATGTGGCACACATTGATATAGCCCTTTGTAAAAGGTGTGAGTGATAAGTTCTTTTCTGGGGAGTAATATTTGTGAGAAAGAGAATTGGAGGGAGGGTATGTTTACAGGTATGAATTTAAGTAGTAAATGCTACTGCTTTGGTAACTTTGGATTTTTTTTAAGAGATTTGGCATCTCTGGATTTTTTAATAGATAAGCCCTATGAACATGTATGAAAATACACCTAGAGCTTCTTAATATCTTTCTTTTTTTAAATGTCAAGTGAATTGCAGTGGAAGGAATGAAATTGTCTACAAAAAGGTGTGTTTGGTGAGGTGAAACAAAATAAGCAAATTGAAAATCCAAAATAATAACTTCCTAAGAATCAGATATTCATATAAATTGTGGGTAATTTTATTAGGAACTTAGGCCATTGATTGTCAGTAGTACCACTGGCTAAACTTCATTTCTAAAGCTTGACCTTGTTCAGGAATTGTGAGGTCCTCTATTTCACTTTTGAATGGTGCCTCTCTGGCCATCGTGAAATTTATAATCGACTTCTATGTGGATTATGGGGTATTCAGAATTCAATATTTGTATTTTAAAGTATTCTAGCATTCTGGGTAGCATCAAAGTTTAATAAAAAGGGAAAAATCAGGTAAGGGATCTTCCCCTCCTAAGATTTCAGATAAAGAGTAAAATTATTGCAAAAAAGGATGTAGTTCTTCCCATGAGAGAACATTGTCCATGTCAACTTATATGATATGATTTATAGAACAACATACCTACCAAAAATTCTGTCTGACATTTTACAAAATTGCTTTTCTTGTGTTAAGACATGCAAAGGCTTTAACAAACAACTTATCCATGATTGATATCTCAGGTTCAGTGCATAATCTGTATCACTTCCCAAGGGGAGACTCAGATACTGTGAAGAAACTGAAAACAAACAAGCAAACAAGCAAACAAAAAAACACTTAATGGCCTGAGAGAGAATTGAGGGGTACCACATAAAATAGGATGAAAATGCTACCTAAAGGAAATAAATTTTTTTGTTTCACAATTTCTTCTAGACCTGTGGTAAGCAAAGTTGGCTTCAAATTGATTTTTTTCTGGACTTAGGAAGTTTATTTTCTCTTTTTCTCTTTTACTTTAAGGGATAGTAACAAACAGGAATTCAATAGTACTTATTAAACTAGAAATTTGTCTTTCTGATTGGCAACATTGCATACAGAGTTAAAAAATGAGGAACAATCTTTGTCTCCCCTTTTTTGAGAATAACAGCATGTTATTTTAATTTCAGAATATTATGGGGGTAGAAAAGGCTTTGTTACACATACTGTCTTTGCACCACCCGAGTCAGAGCTACAAGCATGCCCATCCCCCAGACAACACGCATCTCACCCATTAGGTGTGAATTTATCTATCCCTCTCCCCACCACCTGCCTGACACCTGATGAATGTGACTTCCATATGTGCATATAAGTGTTTATCAATTAATACCAATTTAATGGTGGGTACATATGGTGCTTATTTTTCCATTCTTGTGATACTTCACTTAGTAGAATGGGCTGCAGCTCTACTCAGGATAATATGAGGTAGTTCACCGTGTTTTTTATGGCTGAGTAGTACTCTATGGTGTGTGTGCGTATGTATGTATGTATGTGTGTATATATATATATATATATATATCACATTTTATTAATCCACTTATGGATTGATGGGCACTTGGGTTGTTTTCACATCTTTGCAATTGTGAATTGTGCTAATATAAACATTCAAGTGCAGGTATCTTTTTTATATAATGCCTTTTTTTCCTTTGGATAAATACCCAGTAGTGGGATTGCTCCATCAAATGGTAGTTCTACTTTTAGTTCTCTAAGGTATCTCTGCATTACTGTCCACAGTAATTGTATTAATTTTCAGTCCCACCAGCAGTGTATTAGTGTTCCTATCTTTCTGCATCCACACCAACATTTGTTGTTTGGGACTTTTTGATAAAAGCCATTCACACTGAAGTTAAGTGATATGTCATTGTGGTTTTCATTTGCATTTCTCTGATGATTAGAGATGTTGAGCATTTTTTCATATGTTTCTTGGCCATTAGTCTGTCTTCTTTAGAAAAGTTTTTGTTAATGTCTTTTGCCCACTTTTTTAATGGGGTTGTTTGATTTTTTCCTTGCTGAGTTTTCTGAGTTCTATGTAGATTTGTAGATTCTAGTTATCAGCCCTTTATTGGATATGTAGCATACAGATATTTTTTCCCATTCTGTAGGTTGTCTATTTGCTCTAATGATAGTCTCTTTGGCTGTGTAGACAGTTTTTAATT
Organism: Lemur catta; assembly: GCF_020740605.2. Classification (NCBI taxonomy): domain Eukaryota; kingdom Metazoa; phylum Chordata; class Mammalia; order Primates; family Lemuridae; genus Lemur; species Lemur catta. The sequence continues at coordinate 55,279,046 of NC_059139.1, read as the reverse complement.
TGATTAGGTCCCATTTATTTATTTTTGTTGTTGCTGTGATTGCTTTTGGGGTCTTTTTCATAAATTCTTTGCCTAGGCCAATGTCTATAGGAGTTTTTCCAACGTTTTCTTCTAGAATTCTCAAAGTGTTTTTTAAAATAGTATTTCTCTAGGGTGTACCCACAGAAATTGCATACCAGGCAAACTTTTGTTTAGAAATATGGATTCACTTTGCAAGAACGGTGGGCTATGGAAGGTATTAGAAAGAGAGAGCACGCGAAAGAAAAAAAAAGAGGGAGGTAGGGAGAAAGAAGGAAGGATGGGAAGGAAGAAAAGAAAGTGGGGAAGGAAAAGGGAAGAACAGAGAAAAAGAAGATATTTTCCTTTAAGGAGTGTGTGCTCAACACCTGGAACAGTGTCCCCTTATTGCCTCCCAGCTCTACCACTCCCATTCTTCTAATAAACATTCTCCTCTATTTTTTCAAAATTGATATTATTCATACCACTAAGCTTTCCTTAGCTTCCCCTTCTGCAGCCTGGAAAATGGGTCCTTCCTGATTCTTCTCAGGTTCTGCAGTAGACCATGAATTCAAATACCAGAAACTGTGGCTGGTGTGATAAATGTGTGCTTCATATTGGATATATAAATAAAAAAATTTATGAATATGGTTATGGCTTTCTCCATTTGCAAACATCTTTTATTTTTTATAAGACCTAGTTTTAATTTCTTCACGGGCATCTACCTTCCTGTGGCACTTTATACATATCTCTACATTATTCTAATTTATGGTGATCTAAAGCGAATGTATCTTTACTGAAATTGAGATCTTCATGGGTTTTTATTTTCCCTTCTCCTGCAGGTGCCTACTAGTAAGACATAGTATGCATGCAAGATGCTTAAATACAGTGAGGATGAGTAGCACAAAGGAAAATTTTGTATTTAAAAGAGCTGTTTTCCAGTTGATTAGTTTGGTCTTGTATACAATTTGCTTAGAAACAGGGTTTCAGAGTTAATAAGCTCAGGGACATATTATGCTTGAAATGAAACTTTACTTTCTGTGTGTTAAAATCTCTTGGTATAATGGTAGACTTACCAATCCTACTTGTAATTCTATTAATTTTTATTTTATATCTCTGGAAGTTAAGTATATATAAAATTAAAATCATTATATACTTCTGGTCAAAAATGTATTTCATCATCATATGATATCTTGGTCCTTTTGGGCTGCTATAACAAAATGCCATAAACTGGTGGCATATAAACAACAGAAATTTATTTCTTACAGTTCTGGAGTGTGGGAAGTCTAAGATCAAGGCAGATTCAGTGCATGGGGATGGCCTTCTTACTAATTCACAGACAGTAGTCTTCTTGCTGGGTCTTTGCATAGCAGGGTGCTATACCTTGTTCCTCTTTTATCTGGTCACTCATGCCTTTCAGGAGGGCTCCATCCTTATGCATAATCACTCCCAAAATTCCCATCTCCTAATACCATCATGTTGGGGGAGAGCATTTCAACATACAAATTTTAAGGGAACATGTACCTTCAGGACCATAGCATGTGGTGATCCCCAATATGAGTCAAAATCCAATCAGGAAAACAGAAACCATTTGAAGTGGTTCAAACTATTACAGCCTTGCCCGGTTCATCACCCTCTGCTCAAGAGGAAACCAATATACTGAGACAGGAAGGGTTATAGCAGAAAAAGAGTTTAATATTGCAGGTGCCATGTGAAGACATGGGAGGAAGTTCTCAAATCTACTACCCCAAGAATTTGGGAGAAAAGGTTTTTAAAGATAGTTTGGCAGGCAAAGAACTAGGCAACTGGATCTGCTGATTGACTGGGTTTGGGGTGGAACTCTAGGGGTGTAGAAGTTGTCTTTTTTGCTGAGTCAGTTCTTGGGTGGGGATCACAGTACCAGTTGAGTCAGTTCTTTGGTATGGGCCACTAGTCTGGGTGGGCCAGCTGTTCCACCAGAATTCAGGGCCCACACTATATCTCAAAAACTAGCCTTAAGTTTCACAAGGGTGTTGTTATCTATAGGAACAATGAAGAAAGCTAAGAATCTTTATGATCATTAGCTATATGACTCCTGATCAGTAAGTAATAATAGGAAAGCAAGCTATGGAACAATAGTATATAGATATATGAAAAAAAAATATATATGGAAATATATATATATATTTCCCTTACCAGAGTTCCCACCATGTGGCCCTTTATTAATTTTATAAAAGGTGGTATCAAGATGGAATTAAAACCAAGAAGTAGTTACACAGATGATGGGAAAGTTGAAAAGCCAACAGGGAGTATTGAGGCACCCCAGGAATTAGTAACAGAAAAAAATCATTCGATGCTTAAACTGGAGGGAAATAAAAGGGAAGAGGAGCTGGAGATACTTGAAAACCAGAAGCAGAGAGACTGTAGGGAGAGAGCTGCAGCCACAGAGGTTAGGGGCTCACTAGGGAAGATATGGCCCAAGGCACAGAGAGAAGAGTAAAAACACTGGAGCCTATCTCCCCACCTCAATCTCCTGCTGGTTCCCCCCTTTGATCGGGTTAAACAGAACCTTGAAAGTGTAGGCTGCAAGGACTAGAGCCCTGTGCAAAGGGCACAGTCAAGGGGAGAGAGAAATGGATCAGAGGGAAAATAGGCCAGATTCAAGGACATTTTTCTTATTTATAGAATAAAACATAAAGCATATTTTATTTGATATTAAAAGCTTTCTATTGGTAAGTTTTGTTTGGCATAACGTTTTTTTTGCTATTTTGTTTTCAACAATTTGTTTTATCCTTGTTTTAGATGTTTTAAATACAGCTTTTGGTAAGAAACACATAGCTGGATTTTTCTTTTTTATTCTTATTCTCACACTATTTTCTGTAACTAAAGCATTTTTATTTTTTGCAATATTTGAATTAACTCATATCATCACTTTTATGTGCTTTCAATTTGCTTTGCCTTTCTGTACATTTATTAGCTCTATTCCTGCCTTCTTTTGCATTGAATGGTTTTTCTTAACATCCCAATATTTTCCTCCACTAGCTTGGGAACTATAGTCTCTATTTATTTGGTAATTATCATGGAAAATTGAAAATGTTCAAAATCTAAAATAATTTATTTTTAATCCTTTCTATTGATGACTGGATGGTATTAGGCTTTATTTTTCTCCTGTAAGGAAGCTAAATAGAATAATTAAGAAAAAAAATAATTTAATAACCTCTATAATTTCAAGTCACCAAAGAAGATAAAGTGACCTATCTCTATTATTATGGTGAAAATATCCATTTGTGCTTTAACTAGCATGAAATCACAGAATAGATCACTTCATAGAAACACAAGATCTGCTGGAATTGTCACATTACAATCCTTAGGGCAAAATTATAAGTCCACTTGGGTGAGCAATCAAATACAGTTAATCTTCTAGGTAATTGCAGTTGTTGTTCTGGCTGAATCTTAGAATAGATAATAAAGAATAATTTGGAGACTGCATCATGTTATATACTAGTAGTTACATACTAGTAGTTATGTAGGTTATATACTAGTAGTAAAGATAGTTTGCCACTAGCCCAATTATCCTTCTGAACAGTGCCTTTTATCTATCCATAGGACAAACAACAAAGAAGTCTAGAAAGGCAAGGCTACAAGATAATTTAATGTAGTTCATCTCCTCTAATCTGTGCATAATTTACTTTGGAAGTAGGGTTTATTTAACAAAAAGGATAAATGAATATATATAACTTTTTTCCAATAAACATAGTGCTAGAAGTTCTAGCCAGAGAAATTAGGGAAGCAAAGGAAATAAAAGTATTCAAATTGGAAAGGAAGAAGTAAACTTATTTCTGTTTAAAGATAATTTTGTATGTAGTAAATCTTAAAGATCACACACACGCAAACATGCACACAAACACACACACAAAGCTATTAGAATAATGAGTTCAGCAAAGCAGCAGGATACAAAGTCAACACACAAAAATCAGTTGCATTTCTATACACTAATAGTGAACAACCTAAAAAGAATACTATACAAACAAATCCATTATAATAACATCAAAAAGAAAATAATACTTAGGAAGTAACTTAACCATAAAAATGAAAGACTTGTACAATGAAAACTAAAAAAACATTACTGAAAGAAATTAAAATAGACACAAATAGAAACACATCTCATGTTTGTAGACTGGAAGACTTAATAGTGTCAAAACGTCAATACCACTGAAAGAGATCTACAGATTGAATGCATCCCAAATATGTTTGTGGTAGAAACAGAAAAATCTATCCTAAAATTCATATGAAATCTCAAGGAAACCCAGAATAGACAAAATAATCTTAAAAAAGAAAAACAAAGTTGGAGTACTTATGCCTCCTGATTTCAAAACTTACAATAAAGCTATAGTAATCAAATGTGGCACTTGTATAAAGACAGACACGTAGATTAATGAAATAAAATAGCCTAGAAATAAACCCTTATATGTGGTCAAATTATTTTTGTTGAGGGTCCCAAGCCCATTCAATTAGGAAATGATAGTCTTTACAACAAATGGTACTGGGAAAACTGGATATCCACATGCATAAAAATGAAGTTAGATCCTAATCTTAACCATATGCAAAAATTATCTCAAAATACATCAAATATCTAAATGTAAGACCTAGAGCTACAAAACTCTTAGAAGAAAATATAAGGGAAAAGCTTTATGAGACTGGTTTGGCAATGATTTCTTAGAAATGATACCAAAGGCACAGGGAACAAAAGAAAAACTAGACAAATTGTACTTCATGAAAATGTAAAATTTCTGTACACCAAGAGGCAATATAAACAGAGTAAAAAAGCAACTCACAGAATGACAGAAAATATTTTCAAATCATATTGTCTGATAAGGGATTAATACCCAGAATATATAGGGAACTCCTGAAACTAGACAACAAAAAGATTGACTGATTAAAAAATGGGCAAAAGATTTGAATAGATATTTCACCAAAGAAGATATACAGATGACCAAAAAGCACATGAAAACTTGTTAAATATCACTAATCATTATGAAAATGAAAACCAAAACTAATATGAGATACTATTTCTCATCCACTAAAACGACTGCTATCAAAAACACAGAAAATAATAGGTGTATTGACAAGGATGTGGAGAAATGGAAACCCTTGTGCACTTTTAATGGGAATGAAAAATGGTACACCTGCTGTGGAAAACAATATGGCAGTTCCTTCAAAACTTAAAAATAGATTACTCATATGATCCAGCAATTTCCAGTTCTTTGTACATACCCAAAGGAATTAAAAGAGAGTCTCAAATATATATTTGTGCACCCATGTTTATAGCAGCATTATTATAGTATCTAAAACATGGAAGCAACACAGGTATCCATTGATGGATGAGTGTATAAGCAAAACGTGGTATATATTATACATAAATGGAATATTATTCTGCCTTAAAAATGAAGGAAAGTCTGCAATATGCTACAACATAGACAAACCTTGAGGACTTTATGCTAATTGAAATAAATCAATCCTAAAATGGCAAATACTGTATGATTCTACTTATATAAGATACTTAGAGAAGTAAAAATCACAGGCACAGAAAGTAGAATGGTGGTGCCAAGGGCCGGGGTGAGGTGGAATGGAGAGTTATTGTGTAATGAATGTAGTAGTTTCAGTTTCAACAAGATTCAAGAGTTATGGAGATGGATGGTAATGATATTTGCACAGTGTTATGAATTTATTTAATAACATTGAACTATATACTTGAAATGGTTAAGATGGTAGATTTTATGTGTATTTTATCACAATAAAAATTGAAAAAAATCTGAATTTAGTAAAGATTTTCCAGAATATTGGATTTCTGCAAAATTCATACCTGCTATAATGTTTCTATCATCATTTATTTATAAATTACCATGGATTCTAAAATAAGCTCCCTCTTCTCTAAAAGTTTTACTGTTTTTGGCACTTTTAAATTTCTTCTAATTCACTTAAATATTATTTCTTCAGGATTTAATGTAATCTATTTGTGTCTCAGGTGAAATCTCACTATTTTTCTATACATAATGAATGTTCAGACACATGGTAGTCCTAAGTGACAAGTCTGCTAAATTTTAGCTTTTTATCAATCATTTACATATATACATATATATTTGTTGGGATTTGCAACCATATTTGCAAGTCTGTCATAAAATTAATGTAAACAAAATTTACATAATATACTAGGGGCAAAGAATGCATAAAATATTTCTTTATCTGTTAGGTCATTAAATATGAAATGTCTGATTTCAAATCAAAAGTTTAGTTTATTATATCTCAAACAAGAAGCAGTACAAATAATCAAAGTACATGCTTACACTATTGACACAGTTTTGCCATTTTAATGGTAGCTTGCTTATGCCAGAGGCAAAGAAAGCCTGGAGAGTGAGTGGTGCTGAAATCGTGACAGACGTTTTCCACAGTTTGTTGAGAATTAAATATTTTTCCTTGCAAGAAGTGGTCCAAAGCCTGGAACAAGTGCTAGTCAGTTGGCGCAAGGTCAGGTGAATATGGTGGATGACAGAGAATTTCCAAGCCCAGTTTGGATAGTTTGAGCAGCATTGATTTTTGCAGCCTGTGGTCTTGCAAAAGGATGGCCTGTCTCTATTGGCCAATCTTGGATGCTTAATGGCAAGCGTCTTCACCATTTCATCCAACTGGTTGCAGCAGACATCCACTGTAATTGATTGACCAGGTTTCATGAAGCTGTAGTGGATAATACCAGTGCTGGACCACCAAACAGACACCATTAGCTTTTTCTGATGAATATTCAGTTTTGGACTGTACTTTGGCACTTCATCTTTATCTAACCACTATGCTGAACACTTGCAATTGTCAAAAAGAATCCATTTTTCATCACACGTAACAATATGGTGTAGAAATGGTTTGCCTTTATGTTGTGATAGCAAAGAAATGCAAGCTTTGAGGTGATTTCTCTTCTGATGCTCATTCCATTCATGTGGTACCCATCTATCCAACCTCTTTACCTTTCCCATCTGTTTCAAATGCTCCAATATTGTTGGAATAGTCATTTCAAACCTTGCTGCTAATTCACACATAGTTTGAGATGGATTTGCCTCCACTGAAGCTCTCAGCTCATCATCAACCACCTTGGTCTCAGGTCACCCACATGGCTCATTTTTAAAATTAAAATCACCAGAATGGAACTTCTCAAACCACCTATGTACTCTGTGTTCATTAGCCACATCCTTCTCAAACACCTTGTTGGTATTTCCAGTTGTCTGCACTACATTGTTTCCATGACAGAGTTCATATTAAAAAATAACGCAAATTTTTGACTCATCTATGTTTTCATAAAAATTGCTCTGAAAAACCCCCAAAATTTGAAAGATAATCAAATGGCCAAAACATGCATTTGAAAGCATGAAGACGTACCTTGACAATAAAAAAAAAATGTCAAAGTCAAATATCAGAGATATCAACCGTCAAACATAGTACTTAAGGAAATTGGATATTCCATACTTAATAACCTAATATATTTTTGTCAAAGTGAGCCATCATCAACATGTGAGAAGCAGTATGTGATTTATTTTCTTATTCATTCTTTTTATATTCTCCTATTCCACTTTGTTTTTCCTCTTTAATGATCTTGCTCCTGCATTTAACTCTTTGTCCATATTTCCATGTCAAGATAAAAAGCTAGTCTGTATTGTTTGAGGTAACCAACAATGTTAGGACAATGTGGCTAATTTCACAGAGAATAAATGTCTTGGCATTGCCTTTACAATCAGTGAGACATGACTTTAGGATCAGTATAACAAAACCTCCTCAAAGAATATTTGGACATCACTTGAGAATATTAATTATTATCAAGTGATAATAATTAAATACTTTCATTTGTAGGATCTAAAAAGAAGTCCAACTTTTTAATACACCAAGGAGTAAATATGTTAACTTTGACTAAATTATGCTACTGCAGAAACAAACTTCCCCCACATCTCAACGGTTTACAACAACCACGGTTCATTTCTTCTTCAAGTCATATGCCCATCATGTGTCCTTAATCCTGTTCCTTGCAATCTTCACCTTGACACCTAGACTAAGGAAGTGGCACTCATATGGGACTTCACCATTCATATGGCAAAGGGAAAACAACACCAAGTGAAGCATGTGTCAGCTCTTTGAGCTTCCATTCAGAAGTGTCACCCATCGTTTCCTCTCAACTTTTGTTGACCAGAGTAAACCAAAATAATACCAACTACCAAAAAGAATATTTTTCCCATGTATTTCCTACAGTTGTCAAGTAATCTTTTGGTTCTCTATATAATGGGAAAAATTTTTAACAAGTTCTTATTACAAGTTTCAGCAGGAAAAAATAATGCAAGTTCAAATAAAAATGTTCTGGCAGGGGAACTTTGTATCATTTGAAGATCAATCAGTAAATGCTCCATGAAGGAATAAATGCATAAATAAGAAAAACAATTACATTTCTTCAATAAATCTTTGTATAAGCCAGGAAGTTCTTTTTATTTTGTGTTATTTATTGTGCTCTCCACTCCATTTCCCCACGTTTCCCCCTACCCTTACTTCTCATTTATAGGGACATTCCAAATAGACTTGGAACTGTAATAAATATAAGAATGTTAATGAATATGTAAAAACCAGTATTCCCAATATTTCCAAGAGTATAAATTATATACCTATTATTCTGAAGCCAAAGCCTTTGAGATTTATAACCCATTTCTAAGTTATGTTGGTTCTCAGGTATTTAATATTTTGGTGGCTTCCTCCAGTTAAATGAAATCTCTGATTACTTCATAAGTTTTTACTACCCTCTCATGCTCAGTGAATGTTGTTCCTGAGCTTACATTCTGCTGTCATAAATAACTAATGCCATCTTCCTTAAATTACTATCAAAGGAATTTTATAGCAAACTTCTTTATAAAGACTACTGTTGTGCGATGAAATGAATGTGTATCACTAATGACCACTCATTGAGCCTAAGTATGTAGAAACAATTATAGCATTTTTCTCTTTGCTTATCCCAACCTCTTTTCCTGGTGTTCACACTCGAGGGGCTCACACTCCATAAGCTGCCCTCTTGTCTCTCCAAACGCTAGTTAGTAGCACCCCTTCAGCTAAAAATTAGCCCATCCCTACTACTTCTTCTAATTTTATCTTGTTTTCTTCTTTCAAATTGATGTCATAGAGTAACATTTTTATGAAATAATACATGCTCGTATATTTAATACTGACAGGTTAATAACCCATGACAAGGAATTCTATCCAAATTATGAGATAAAAAAATTGAAGCAGGATTTGGACTTTGGGATTTCATGATCATAAACAAAATCCTGTGGTTTTAAGACCCAGAAATAATGCCAGTGATTTGCTGCTTGGCATTTTATACTTGAATACCTAAAGTAGAAATGATTAAATTATTAAGAGTGTTTTATAGGTGTTAATCATAGATAACCATAAATGAGCAATTATATACACCATGTTCTGAAATACATGAGTTATCTCAAATGTTACGTTACATAGAATTTTTTCTTTTCTGAAACTAAATATGATCTGAATGAAGATAGAATTTCACCATGTTAAACATATAAATTTTATTATAGAAATATTTTGTGAAATAAATCCATTTTACTTAATGTTATTGTATTATATCAAGATAAGGAATTACAGAATAATAACTATTCACTGAGCTGTTAGGTTATTGTGTTAAGGCTAAATTGACATAATCTATTTGTATTTAGACATTTATTAATACACACAGAGCCAGAAGACCTACAAAGTCAGAACTCATTTCTGTAGTGGACATAATGAAGATGGCACTGTTTCAAAGCTTGGGGTTGGGATAAAGATGAGGCAAGTAAGGAATTGCCTTCAGGTTTAAAATTGAAGACATGCCCATTGCCTCACTCACCTCATGATATCCTGCTTTATCAAGATAAATATATTAATGCATTATTTTGAAAAATCAAATTTAATGCAAAGCAACCATGATTAACAAACTATCAATATTTTAAATAGAAATGGGATTAGTGAAGTTGGCCTCATAAGTCATGGAGGATGGTACCTACAAGGTGAACTTCAGGCAGCCTATGAGACCAGCTGAAATTATAAAACAAAGGTGGTGTAACTGTGCATATTTGTGTATATATTCACATACTATTTTTGCAAAATGGTTTATGTATCCCATCACATACACAGGAGAGACTCTCCTTCTCAAAAGATTAAGCATTTCTAATCTTCATGCCATTATTTATATGAGCATAAAGTGTGAAAGTGAATTAGGGAACAAAAGTATAAAAACAGGAGTACAATTCTTGCCCAAGATCTAAAATTTATTAGCAATATTACTAAATTTTTGAGAGAAGCAGTATAAGCAAGAAGCATGAGATCTACAGCCAGGCAATATGGATTTGTAAATGGAACTCACCACTAACTAGCTCTGTAATCTTGGGAAAGTCGTTTAATCTTTCTGTACCTTAACTTCTTCGTCTGTTAATAAGTATAATTATAGTGTCTACATTACAGGGTTGCTGTGACGATTAAATAAGTGAATATACAGAAAGGTCTTGAAAGTGTCTGACATAATATAAGCACTATTTAAATGTTTTAGTTACTATTGTTACTATTTGAGGAAAGAATTATATCACAAAAATAATGGCTTTCATAAATTCCTATGAAAATTATTTAGCCCTAGTTTTTGAGAACAAAATATTGTAAACACTCATAATACCTTAGCAATATTATATACAATTCAAAAGCTATTTTCATTTACCCTTGTGTTGGTAGATCCAGTGATTAACATTAGTTTACAAATATAGAACAATAATGAAACTACATCCCTTTAAAATATTTTATAGCTTATTTTGCATTAATTCAATAAGGCCATAATTATTTCAAATTATGTGGCTTCATTGCATAAGAGACACACAGTTGTGTATACGAGTCAATATTGTTTTCAACTAATGAGAACAAAATATATAATTGAAAAGTTTAAGTTCTTTCAATACTTGGGTAAGGATAGACACAAATATATAGTTGTTTCCATTGTTAAATGATCACCCTAGCCATTGAAATAGGTATCTACTAAGATCATTTTCTTTTTCACATGGTTAGGAGTGGGTAAGTTGCCTAATAAGAGATGACTTCTTGCTATTACTGACTAATTTTAATATATTAACTAAAATCCATTAATGCTAGCCTTTGAACTGTGAAAACACTGTCTGGTCTCTGTGACTTGAAGTTTTCTCATATTAAATCCATTAATTAAAATTACGATGAGATGGGGTGGATTGGGACAGCATGGGATTTCATCATGTTACTCTATGGCATACAATTTAAAACTTATGAACTGTTTATTTCTGGAATTTTCTATGTAATGTTTTCAGACCCAAGCTGAATATAGGTCACCAAAACCATGGAAAGTGAAACCACAGATAAGGGAGGGTTGTTGTAAATAGAATACATATTGGGAAGAAATAAGTAAAATAAAATTGTCTTTGTTCTATGGAGAAAATTCAAAATAATTGAGCACATAAAAGCCTCCAGGAACTAAATAAGGATTATAGCAAGGTAGACAATAAAAGGTTAACACGCAAAAATCAATTGCTTTCTTATATACCAGAAAGAAACAAGTGGAATTTAAAATTAAAAACACAATATCATTTACATTGCACCCCTAAAATAAAATCTTTAGGTATGAATCTCACAAAATATGTACAAGATATATATGAAGAAAATTACAGTATAAAGATAATTAAATTTTAAAAAGAACTAAATAAACGAAGAGACATTCCATGTTCATGTATAGAAAGACTGAAACTTAACCATAAAACTACATAAATCAAGAAGATATGGTATTGTCAAATGAATAAACCATTATATCAGTGAAACAGAATGGAGATCCCACAAATAGAATCCACATAAATACAAACTGATATTTGATAGAGTAGCAAAGACAATACAATGGAGCAAAAACAGTCTTTTCAACAAATGGCTCTGTATCAAGTAGAGATCCACATTAAAATAAAAAAATGAATCTAGACACAGACACCCTTCACAAAATTAACTTTGGAGCAGCTAGGACAGTGGAAGGAGCAGCAGAGGCCAGCCAGCCCAGCTTTGCAAAAGCTTTAGGCATGTGGCATCCCGCAGGCACCAGTACAGGGCCTCCCTCTGCCAGGATGCCCCAAAGGAAGGTCAGCAGGTCTCAAAGCACAGGAGGAGATGAGCACTGTTGTCAGCTAAACCTGCTCCTGCAAAAGTGGAAACAAAGCTAACAAAGGCAGCAGGAAAGGATAAATCTTCAGACAAAAAATGTTGGCGTGGATGTGGAGAGATAGGAACACCCATACACTGCTGGTGGGACTGCAAAATAGTGCAATGTCTGTGGAAAGTAGTATAGAGATACCTCAAAGAGCTACAAGTAGAACTGCCATTTGATCTAGGAATCCCATTACTGGGCTTCTGCTCAAAGGAACAAAGGACATTCTATGAAAAAGACATCTTGCACTCAAATGTTTATAGCAGCACAATTCACAATTGCAAAGATGTGGAAACAACCCAAGTGTTCATCAATACATGAGTGAATTAATAAAATGTGGTATATGTATACTATGGAGTTCTACTCAGCCACAAAAAACAATGGTGATCTAGCACCTCTTGTATTATCCTGGATAGAAGGGGAGCCCATTCTTCTAAGTGAAGTATCCCAAGAATGAAAAAACAAGCGCCACATGTACTTACTATTCAAATTGGTTTTAACTGAGCAACACTTAAGTGCGCATATAGTAGTAAAATTCATCGGGTGTCAGCAGGTGGGAGGGGGGAGGAAGGGATGGGTATATACACACCTAATGTGTGTGGTGCTCACCGTCTGGGGGATGGACATGCTTGAAGTTCTGACTCGGGTGGGGCAAATGCAGTATACATAACCGAAACATTTGTACCCCCATAATATGCTGAAATAAAAAAAGTTAAAAAATATTGCCAAAAGTGCAAAATAAAAGGACAATGGATTTTAAAAAAAAGAAAAGCTAAAAACAATTTAAAAATTAAAAAAAATATGTGACTAGAGATTGCTCTGCATGAACACCACAGTGTCATTCAATACACAACAAAGGAAATGGCCCCTTCTGGAGATACGCAGCACTGAATCAGCAAAATTATACAAAGCAACCATGAGCATTCCACATTCCAGGTGGAGTATGGCACATAGTTAGACCACACCTGTAACTCTAATTTGAAAGCATTAGAGACAAATACCCTGAGGTGGGAATTACTCAGCCACAAGGGTAAAACAATATCAAGTCATTGCATACTATTCAAAAATTCACAGATGTATTGTGTTGGAATGTGGTCAAGAAACAGAAAGCTACTCAACTTTAAATAACACTCAAAAAATTCAAAGGAAATCCTAGCCAATTCATGTGGTTCAGTGCTAATAAGATAATTGCTTTTAAAAATGAACTATTTTATCAATAAATAACTCTTTTGCAGTGCTTACACTTTTAAATGTTATTAAAGGGATTAGTACTGGGAGGGTAGATACGAATGAACTGCGGCAACTGTAGTTAGGCCTTAGAAAATACAAAGTAAGCAACATAGCACATTCTATTGATTAAATAAATTAAGCAATTAAACATGTTTTTCTAAGGTTGTCACTTTCATGTAGGTGTTTATTTAGAGAAAAATACAATGTAATAAGAAAAATAATATTTAATTAGTGGGCCAGTTTATGTAGAAAATGAAGGAAACAGGAAAAGTAACATGATCTTTATCTATGGATTAGAGAACAAATTATATGAAGTAACCAAAATAAGCACAGATCCCTGATGTTTTATCTGTTTCTGATGTCAGTGTTAATATAGCAAGATGGTAATAAACCTAGGAGCCACTAAAATAAAACTCTTCTTGGTTAACAATGTCTTTATCCACTTATTTTGTCTCTCTCTCTCTCTCTCTCTCTCTCTCTCTCTCTCTCTCACACACACACACACACACACACACACACACACACACACACACACACACACAGGTGAATAGAGGATATTATGATTTGATCTTTTAAAACAGGTTTTAAGTGATCAGTCACATTTTGGTAAAACACTATTCTGTAATGAATTTAATTAACTGCAAACCCTGTGTTTCCCACTGTTAATTATCCTACCATTGCTTGCAAAATATACCTGTGGCTAATTTCATTACAGCTGTAAGACACCAGCCTTCTTGAAGATCAATATTCTGTTTACATGTTTGATTTTTCTGCTGGTAGGTAGGTGTGATTAATTGAGCTCAGTGGCACATAATTTTAATTAATAGATTTTATACTTTGAAATAAAGAAACTGCCAGTTCCATTGAAATGCTCAGACTGGATATTTAAAACAACTATCATTAAGATACTAGAATGCTAATGAATAAAGTAGACAATATGCAAAAACAAATGGGCAACGTAAGCATAGAGATGGAAATTCGAGGAAAGAAGCAAAAAGAAATGCTAGAGATCAAACCAGTTATTATTGTTTCAAATATTTTTTCCTGTTCTTTTCTGCCTTTCTTCTCGTTCTGGTAGTCCCTTTACATGTATGGTACATATTTTGTATTTAATAGTTGTCCATAGTTCTTGAATATTCTGTTCTATAGTTTTTGTCTTTGTTCTTTTTATTTTGTAGTTTTCAAAGTTTATATTGATATATCCTCAAGCTTAGAGATTCTTTCCTCAGTCATGTCCAGTCTACTAATGAGCCTATCAAAGGCATTCTTCATTTCTGTTACAATGGTTTGATCTCTAGCATTTCTTTTTGCTTCAATGTTGATGATGTATTTTGATAACTAAGTGGCAGTTTCCATGTTTTCTTTTTCTGTAAGGCTTACCTATGGCTAAAGAAAACCAAAGATTCTCTAGGACTTCTCTATTTTCTTTGGTCCTTTTTGAGACAACCCTGATGATTTTGATGTGTTAATAATTGTACTTGTTCAATTTCACATCTGCAGGAAATTTTTATTGTTCCTCCTTCCCACTTAAGCTCCTAGGAAAAAGCATATAACCATGTCTCAGATTGCACAGACCCGTAAAATTATTTTTTAATTACTTGACACTACTGAAATTGAATGGCTAAGCTTTAGTAAAAGCTGAAGCATGGGATATTTTTAATAAAATTTTATTTTAGGACTAATGATCTGAGTTTTATCATTTATATTGATCCAAACAGGTGTCAGTAAGAAAATTAAAGCAAGATTATACACACTACATTGAGCTCAACCTGGTTTATTTTTCTAGTTTTCAATTTTTTAAGCATTTTCCATTATTATGCTTCATCTGCCTTTTTTTTAATTTAGACATGGGAGACATCTGGAAAACTGCTTTGCAGACAGAGCAACTGGATTTTATTTGCAGGAAAACAGGAGGAGAGGCGGAGAAGACAATCATAGGTCTCAGCCAAGTCCTGAATCTTTTATCATGGTATTATCAAGACTAATTTTCTTAATATGTTGAAAAGGAGGAAGAAATTTTGAAAACTTTTTTCAGATACTATGTTTTGTGAAAATAAATTGGTTATAAACGAAACCAATAAAGAAAGAAAGAAATCCTGTAAAAGAAGTTAAAAAGAATTACATAAACACAATTATACATCATGGGTGTATTAGCCATTCTCTCAATCATATTTTCATATTATTATAGAGAAACTCAGATTCTATGAAGTTATAAATGCATATAATGAAGATAAGAAAAATATAAAGGTTGATGTTTCCATTATGGTGATGAGAAAATGTTGCTTTGAATATATTATTTTCTTACCTACTAAGTTTTACATATTAAAATATAGCTTTAGATTTGCATAAAATTATTCCATTTCAGTTACACAGAGTAAGATAAATAAAACAAGTAACAAGCAAACCAATTTATAAAACAAGATAATAATTACCATTCTAAACACCAATAGATTATTTCTTAAACTAGAAGCTTTATTAGTTGGTAATCATAAAACATTCATAATTAATTGTTTAGGATGGTAAAAAGCCTAATATATTTTAGGATATGTTTGAATAGCATATTTTTAAATTAAATTTCCTTTAATTTTGTTAAATATAATTGCTTAAAATAACATATTTTTCATTAGATATTCTCAATATTTTCACTCATACCTTTTTTATCATTTTCTCCTACTTAAAAATGTTTCATTTAAATAATGTCTTGAATAATTTACTTAATAATTCCTAAGTTTATTCCAACCCAATACAATGCTACTATTTAAAAGATTAGTATTTTCTGCATGCTTAAACTTTATAAAGTAATTCTATTTCAAGGATTCCTTCTAAGCAAATGAACAAAGTGTACCACAAAAGAAATGATATATTACTAGTGAACAACAATTCACTCAAATGCATATCAATAAAAAATGCAAATATTTGCATACAATAATTTGAAAATAGTGTAAAGTGAGAGAATGTCATGGCTAAAAATGTTCTTTATTGTTTTTTATAATTTCCCTTCAATGTGAAATCTTTTCTTTAAAAAATTTTGGCTAAAATGTCAGAAGTAAGAATAATCACATGCATCATAATGTTATGTTACTGTACTATAACAATTTGTTCAGTATGATATTTGTGTTGGTGGTGATGCCACTATAAACACACCTACTGAACTGCCAGTCATATAAAAGTATGGCACAAACAATTATACACAGTACATAATATTGTGATGATAACAAGTGACTATGTTCCTGGTTTATGTATTTACTAGACTATACCTTTTATCATTAGTTTAGAGTGTACTTCTTCTAATTATAAAGAAATTTCACTGTAAAGAAATATGCTGTTTCCGTAGCGACAGCTTCATACATCTCACGTTTACCATCTCTCTTGATTGCATCATTTTCTCTTGTGCTTAATTTAATCTCATGTTGTTTTGTTCATCATGTACCCCTAACCATACAAAATCCATTGTTAATGTTGCTAGTAAGAGACTATGTCCCAGCTGACCTGAAACTAAAATTAAAAGTGATTAAGGACTACAGAGGTGGAAAATCAGTGGTGGTTATTGTACGCCTGTCAGGCATGTCCCATTCTATCATAGCTACAATCTTGAAAAACAAGAACAAAATGATGGAAGCTGCTAAAGGATCTTCTTCATTGAAGGCAATGAGATGTACAAAAATTTGAGAAGGGTCTATATTGGATATGAAGAAACTTCTAATAACCTGGATTGAAGACCAGACACAGAGCTACACCCTTCTCACCACCATGAGGATCATGGCCAAAACAAGAAGTTTGTTGTGATATTGAAAGAATAGGCTGGACATGACTACAATGTTGAATTTACTGCTAGCTCTGGATGGCTTAATGGATTCAAGACTTGTCATTCATTACATAATGTGTGAGTGGTGATGTGAAGGCAGCTGAAGAATTTTTGGAAACTCTAAATAAGTTACTTGTGAAGGAAAATTACTTGCTATAGAAAATCTTCAATATAGATGAAACCTCCGAAATCTGGAAATGAATGCCTTAAACGACTTTTATCCATAAGGAGGCCAAGTCAATGCCAGCTTCAAGGCTTTTAAAGGGCAGGATAATCTCATCTGGGGGCCATGTTACAGACTATGATTTAAAACCCTTTGGATCTGGAGTGAGAACTTCAGCCTATCAACAAGCACACACTGCCAGTGGACTACAGGAGCAATAAGAAACCATGCATGACCCAGCTCCTTTTCCAGAGTGCCCTCCTAAATTGCTATGCCCAAGAAATAAAGAAGTACTGTTTGGAGAATAACATATCTTTAAGGATTTTGCTTATTATTGATAATGGTCCCACATAACCTCTTTTATTGTTGATCTTCATCTCAATATCAAAGTGGTGTTTCTCCTTCCAAACACCACCTCTTGGATCCAACTAATGGATCAAGGAGTTATAATGGCTTTTAAGGCCTACTACCTGAGAAGGACCTTTGCATAGGCCACTGATGAAACTGAGAAGGACACTGAAAAGACATTGATGAAATTCTGGAAGGATTACAATATTAATATCTGCACTAAGAACCTTGAATGGCATCTGGAAGAAGAGACTCAAGAAGTTTGTCCATGAATTCAAATATTCCGAGGATGATGAGGTTACAAAAATCAACAAGGCTATGGATGAGATGTTAAACACCCCTAACCAGGGTGTGGATGAAGATAACATTGAGAGACTCCTAGAGGTGGCTCCCGCGCAATTGACTAATGAAGAATGGAGGGATGCACTAAAGAGGAATGCATTGCTGAAGAAGAGGCAAGAGAAAAGGGACTACAGAAGAAGAAAAAGAAGAACTTTCAATAAAATTCACAGTGAAGGGTTTAGCACAATCTTTTTCAGACATCAACAAACTCCTTAAAAAGTTTGAAAGCATAGATGCTAACACTGAAAGATTTTCCTTAGTAGAGAGGAATGCTCATGGTACATTATCTGCTTATGAGCAAATCTATGATTATAAAAAACAACAAACAAAAAACAAAACTTAAAAAGACATACCAAAAACCAAGCAAAACACACTGGAGATCTTTCTTTTCAGGAATGTAGAAAAGAGTGACACTTTCTCAAGGAGAACCCGAGGCAGGTCCTTCAGTAGATATTGCAGAAGAAGGTATTATCGTAGAAGATACAGGTTCATGCATGTTATTGTCCATAAAACTTTCCAGTGAGAAAAGATGTGGAGGAGTAAGACAGTGACATTGATGATCCTGACCTTATGTAGGTCTAGGATAATGTGGGTGTTGTGTGTCTTATTTTTTTTTAAAAAAAGACAGTTTAAAGATTGTAAAGGAAGGTTTTAAAAATATAAAAGAGCTTATAGAATAAAGATATAAAGAAAGAAAATTCTTTTGTACAGCTGTGCAATGTGTTTCAGTTTTAAGCTGTGTTACTACAAACAAGTCAAAATTAAAAAAACATAAAAGATTTATAAGGTAAAAAAGTTACAATAAGCCAAGGTTAATTTTCTACTGGAGAAAGAAATTTTTTTATAAACTTAGTTTAGAGTAAGTGTATAATGTTTACAAAGTCTACAGTAGTGTACAGTAACCTCCTAGGCCTTGACATTCATTCATCACTCCCTCTCTGACTTACCCAGAGCAACTTCCAGTCCCACAGGCAGGCTCTATTCATTGTAAGTACTTTATATATTTTTAATAGGTGTACCATATTTTTACTGTACCTTTTTTGTCTATTTACACAATAATTACCATTGTGCTACAGTTGCCTACAGTATTCAATATAGTAACATGCTGTATAGGTTTGTAGCCTATGAACAATAGGTGATACCACAGAGCCTAGGTGTGTGGTTGGCTACATCATTTAGTTTTGTGTAACACACTTTATGATGTTTGCCCAATGACAAAATCGCCTAACAACACATTTCTCAGAATATTTCTCTGCAGTTAAGTGACACATGACTGTATTTAGAAAGGTCTCTTATAGAAATTTGCTTCTGGCCAAGATGGAATGACACGAACAAAATATTCTAAAACAACCACCAAAACCAGGTAAAATATATGGGACAATAGTGTTCAAGATACTGGACATTGGGTAACAAAAATTAGTGATTTCTGAGAATTTGGAAAAAGATTATTTGAGGCCTACAATACCTTGGTTTACTGTCTATAAAGTGTATCCAGACCACAGTGTAGGAAGGTGAAACCCAAGTGGGACTCAGAAATTTTCCTTTGTTTATGCAACAAAATTTTTTAATGCCTGCTATGTTTAGAGAAAAATATAAGCAGTGAATAAGTTCCTGATTTTGCCATCGTGAAGATTAGGTGAGAGGAGATAGCCAACTGCAATACAGTGACATTTCCAATGATAGTACCTAAGTAATCTATAAATGATACCATCTGCCTGCCATACTTCAAGTTTAGTTGTGGTTGACATTCCTGCCATTTTGCTTTATATTATGATCTTTTATTTATATTCATCTGCCACCTACATACTTTGGAACTTCTTAGTGTATTATCTTAAATACTAATGTACCCACTTGACTTTGCACATTGTAGGTATTCAGTAATTTGTTAGGCATTGTTAATTATGCTTATATAAAGGTAGGTGAATAATTTTTAAGAAAATAGTTGCTGTAATCCAAGAGATTTGTGTTCAAGTAAGTCCCCTTATATAATTTGCTATGTATAAAACCTTGGAAAGGTATTTAAATAATTGTAGCTTAGTTTCCACTTGTGTAAATAGATATAATAATATCTGCTTAACAAGACTTTCATGAGGATTAAATACAATGTTACATATACATACTTACTTAGCTTGGTTGCAGAGCTATGTTTGTGTGATTGTTATGTTATCATCATTCAGAAGTAAATCAAATGAAGCTACAATAAAACCCTTCCAGCACCAATATCTAATGGCAAAAGAATGCTTTTTTGTTTGTTCTCAAATTTGGGTCAATATCTGAGTTTAGGCCAGGTGTGGTGGCTCACTTGTGTAATCCTAGTATTTTGGAAGGCTAAGGCTGGAGGATCCTTTGAGGCCAGGGGTTGGAGACCAGCCTGAACAACATAGTAAGACACTACCTGAACCAAAAATAGAAAAATTACCTGGGCTTGGTGAGGTACATCTGTAGTCCCAGCTAATCAGGAGGCAGAGGCAGGAGGATCGCTTGATCCCAGGAGTTTGGGGTCCACTGGGCTATGATGATGCCACTGCACTAGATTGGACAACAGAGTGAGACCCTGTCTCAAAAACAAATAAACATACAGAAATATCTGAGTTTAGTAACAAAAATTATAAAGAGAAGGACTGGCACTACTTACCTTTTGATATTTTATATATTCAAAATTCTGAAAAGTAGAAAAACATTTTTAAGGAAAAAAGATTTTAAATATTAAAGAATTAAGTAGATTGATATGACAATAGCATCACCTCTAACAAATTCATTAAAGTCATCATGTTGAAAAATTTCATTCTCATCAAGCCTCTGAGTTTGTGCTGTTTTATTCTACTGTCATAATCACTGATTTAATAAACTACTTTCTTGATTAATGTATTCAGGCCAATTTGATTAAGAATCTCTAAATTTACTTTAGCTACTACATCATAAATAGATGAAGTAACAATGAGAGTTTGGATATTTGTCTTCCAAGAGTGGAGTTTTAACCCAAATTACCTGCAAAATAGTATATTTTGGTTCATCTGAAATATTTCTTTTATGTCCATCATACTTCTGGGAACACCCTACATAAAAAAAAATACAAAGCTATTGTCTAAACATTATGTGCAATTTTGAATCCTAGCAATAGTTATTCAGATGTATCTGCATATAGATATATATGTATGTATATCTATCTATCTGTCTTAGGCTGTTTTGTGTTGCTATAAAGAAATACCTGAGACTGGATGAGTTATGAAGGAAAAAGGTTTATTTGGCTCATAATTCTAATGCCTGGAAAAGTTCAAGATTGGGTATCTGGGTCTGGTGAAGGCCTTAGGCTGCTTCTAGCTGCTTCTGTTCGTGGCAGAAGACTAAGGAGAGTTGGCTGTGCACAGATCACCTGGCGAGAGGAGAATCAAAAGAGAGAGCAGCCCTAGGCTCTTAACAACCAGCTCAGGCAGGAACTAATAGAATGAGAACTCACTCACCCCAAAGGAGGGCATTAATTTATTCATGAGGTCTCTGCCCCCTGACCCAAATACCTTCCATCAGGCCCCATTTCCAACATTGGGGACCAAACTTCAACATGAGATTTAAAGGTGACAAATATCCAAACCATAACATTATCTATCTATCTATCTATCTATCTATCTATCTATCTATCTATCTATCTATCATCTATCTATCTATCTTTATATTATTATTATATCTGTGACTTAACTAATTCTTCTACTTAAACTAAATTTTTCATCAAGACTTCTTAGCTTTTAAAATACCCTCAGCATTTATATAGAACAAAATAGCTTAGAACAGAATTTTAAAATGTTTAAATAATATATGTAGTATAGCTATATGATGTGAATGCCAAATACTACAACTGAAATGTCTTCATGTAGTCATTAAAGCATATGAAATATACATTTACAACTCTTTAAATATTTATTTTGAATGTAATATATGTTTTCTAGATTCTACTGTCATTTTATAAAGGATTGAATTAAAAGGATAAAATAAGTTTTATAGAAAATTTGCTTGGGGATTCTTGTATAAAAAAGTGATGTTGGGCCAATTTTCAAGGTAGGATTTAAATCTTATTTTAATTACGTTAATTGTGCTCAGGTATAGTATACAACTTGCTATTGTAAAAAACAAATTGTGTTTGGTTATTGGCATTATTTTCTTTCTCAGGAGTTTTGAATATGTCTTTAAGATTGCAATAGTAATCAAAATAGGAACACTTATTGCCCAATATATAAAAGGAACAAAATCAATTGCTCTGCAATTCTAACCACTTTCCATTAAAGAAATTGCCAGTTACATCAAATGGAGGTCATATTATATACAGCTACACTCAGCAATCTCTTTTTCTTAAGCTACCCTATGATATTTGGTACTGTGAGGGATAGGATGGCAAAGAAATCTACTTGGTAACAAATGTCTTAAACTATTAGCATTAGTGTGAATTTGTTTGAATATTTTGCATTTAAATATACAAACATTCAGTGACATGTCTTCCACTACGGGTACTGCTATGTTGGTAGTAATGTGTGGTTTCACTCAATGTTTCAAAGAAAGTTAATAGGCCGGGCGCGGTGGCTCACGCCTGTAATCCTAGCACTCTGGGAGGCCGAGGCGGGTGGATCGCTCAAGGTCAGGAGTTCGAGACCAGCCTGAGCAAGAGTGAGACCCCGTCTCTACTAAAAAAATAGAAAGAAATTATCTGGCCAACTAAAATATATATAGAAAAAAATTAGCCGGGCATGGTGGCACATGCCTGTAGTCCCAGCTACCCGGGAGGCTGAGGCAGTAGGATCGCTGAAACCCAGGAGTTTGAGGTTGCTGTGAGCTAGGCTGACGCCACGGCACTCACTCTAGCCTGGGCAACAAAGCGAGACTCTGTCTCAAAAAAAAAAAAAAAAAAAAAAAAAAAAAAGAAAGTTAATAAAGGCAGCTTTTCATTAATTTTTAAATAGATGAAATTATATTCCCCTTTGTATGTTTTCATTCCCTAAAAACATTGTTTGGAATTCTTTTTATTAGAAAGAAGTATTGAAGCTCCTTTAGTTATATCAAACATGAATTAATTAAATAATATTTAACTCATTCTAAACAGTTAGTTATAAAATGCCTTAATTATAAACTGGCAACTTGTTAATTGAAGTTAATGCAAGTCAAAACTACAAGATCCATAGTGTATGATTTACTCAGGTTGTTTATTGGTTTTGCTTTGTTTTGTTTTGTTTTGTTGTTTTTTTTACACTTCAGCTAAGGCTTTAAGTTACTTGTTAATGAGTGTACTTAGAAAGTAGGGTCATTCTGTAGTTATTTTTAGTGAGTTCACTTTATAGTAGAAACATATATATATATATATATATATATATATATATAATTGGATTTTAATGAAATGTGTTCTAATCAGTTTTGGTCATAAATTCATTATATGTATGTAATAATGGATGTGCTATAAATAATAACCATAAACATAAATGCTCAGCATGTCTTTTTTGTTAATAACATTTTTGCCTATATATCTTTAAAAATAAAAACATGACCTTGTTGCCATGCACCATTCTACTTTCTGCCATAACAATTATTGTATTTTGAAGTACTATATAATTAATGGACTCATTATTTTTATTGTTCATTGTCTACCCCTCCTTCACTAGAATGTGAATTCCATGAAGGCAGAGATCTTCCTATACATTGTTCACTGTCATCTCCCACATATCTAGAACAGAGAATGGTATACCATACTCAGTAAATATTGGCTAAAATAATACTTGAATGAAATGCTGTTAGTGGTTTTATTCTAACAAAATTTTCCAATCTTCTTGAAATAGATATTTTTGAAATGCTATATTTTAGTATTTGATATAAATAGAAGAAAAAATGAAGAGATGAAAATCATGGTAGAAAAATTAAAATATTTTAATTATCCTCCACTAAAAATAATACCAGACATTTGGTAACTTTGATATATTATTTAATTCACTCTCTCCCAAAGCTTTCACTTAACTACAAGTATGAATGAATACTCATAACAATAATAGCAACAATGATCATAATAGTAACAACAGTAAAAAATACAAATCCCTACAGAAAGAGAAAATTGGAGGAAAAATAGTAGTAGGTGAGAGATAGCTACAACATGTTAGAGCATGAATGAAAAAGTAGGAAAGCTGAATGCTAATTGCCTATAACACAGACATTTCAAACAATTCTTCTAGTAAAAATTTCTGTTAGAGATGGTTCCATGGGGAGGTGATAAAAATAGAAAAAAAAATGGTCGATGAAACTAGAATCTTCTATACACATTCTTAATTTTATATTGCCAGGCAACTACTCCTCTGAAATCAGACAACTTGAAGTTTTTGTCCCAGGAAACATTTTCTGTCCCGACAGAGTTCTCTAAGACAGCAGGTACAGCTGAGTATACAGAATTCAGGAAAATTAAGGGGACAAATTCTACATACTAACTGGAGAGAATTTACCAATCACCTCTTACCACTGGGTTCCTATAAGGATGGCAACATTCTTATGCCCTCAAAATGAAATTGGAAGATTGCTCTATGAGTAGATTGAAACATTCAAGAAAAAGGATTTGCTGATACTGACATTTGTGCACCATCCCTCAAAGTGAGTGGATCAATCTAGTAAATACTTAAAATTCCTTTAGGAGTTAAACTGAATGAAACAGGAATATATGTAATAAGATGGATAAAATTTTATAAGCATTGTGTTGAGAAGAAAAATGTTTCAGGATACATCCAATTTACCTAATTTTTTCTCATACAAAGCAATAATATATATTTGAAGAATATATATATATGCATGAATGTATAAAAACATTAATGGGAATGTATCACACCAAATTAAGAAAGAGGCTTTGTCTAAGGAGGAGGAAAGAATGGGGTGTTGGCTTTATCTGTGTCTGTATCATTTTGTTAAACAATAAAGTTGAAGCAAATCTGGGGAGAGAAATTTAGAATCTTTTAGATCTAAATGGTAACCACAGTTGTTTCTCTTAAATTATATTTTTATTTGCAAAAATATTTCTAAAATATAGAAAATACTTTTTAAAATAAGGATATTTATTCTACTGTAAATTAGAATAAATCATAACATCTGGCTATTTCATGAATACTGACTTTGCTGAAAGAGAAATTGGTGGTAGGTAAAGATAGAACACCCAAGGACCATTTCCTTAAGCCTTCTCAGCGATGGTTGAGCAAGATTATACCAACACTGAAGTTTAAGGATGGAGTCTTTGGGATTGCTTAAACATAACCCTTCATTTTCAGGATCAGAATGTCAAGAACATAGAAAGTTGTCAGGAGTGCTAAAGCATCTGCTTAGAGTTTTACACAAGTGGATGAAAAGACTAGGGCGCACTGGAAATAAAACAATGAAGAAAAATTTAAGCAAGAGGAAGAAAATGCTTACTCTGTCTTGACCCCTCACTTTAATGCAATTGTATATAGCTTGCATGGCTTAGTATAGCAAAGAGAAAATGAAAGTCAAATTGCTGGTTTCCCCGTAGCACTCCAATTGCATTAAAATAAGAAAATTCTAATAGTGATTGCATGCAATTCTTTTTGTATATTATTTTTATTTAATAACAAAGAACCTAACAATTAGATTTGACAAGAGGATGATTCAGAAAGAGGCATATAAATAAATGGGTAAAGTTCAGAGACATTTTAAAGAGGACAAAAGGATAGTAATTTTTGGACTGTCCTATGAAATCCTGACATTCTGTAGAAGTGTTACAGGGTCAGCCAAGTTATATCAGAAGGCTACAGGGGAAGTGTCCTACAAGCTCCGTCCCCTGACTTTATTAAAAGAATTTCTACTTTTAATTGTTTGCATGTTGGATATTCACATAATATTTTTAGGTAAAAAGGCTATGATACTTATGTCAGTACATGTTTGAAACTGTTGACTAAAGGATGTGCAAATTACAGTACATCTTTATAAGTCTATCTGACTTTAACATTTTTAGCAGATTTTAAATAGATGTTAGTACCATTTTTAAGATAGATATTAGTACTATTTTAAAAGATGCAATATTTTCATAGGTTTGATAGATACTGCATTTAATTAATGTAAACCAAACTTATTATTAGTTTCACATTAAGTAAAACTCTGCTTTCAGGTACTAGTTTCTCAATCACTCTAAAAACTGAATTTGTAGGACAGATACTAATTTCAAATAGCAGCAATTCAAATAACATGATAAAAATTCAGACTGTCTAAATGATGACAGTGAATAAGCTTAAAAACCTGCTTAGATGATAGGTAGAGAAATAGATAGATGGATACAAAGGATACAGAGATATAGCAATATAAAGATGGATATTTTAACTCTTTTCTGATTGCACACACTGTCCCATAAATTACTTCTAAAATTAAAACATACCTTGCATATCAGAAATGAACAGGGGATATCAATATAGATAACATTACATTAAAAGGATAATAAATAATATAAACAACTCTCTACACCCAAATTTGATAACCTAGATGAAATGGAGCAATTCCCTGAAAAATGCAATCTGCACATTTTAATCCTATTAAAGAAATAGAATCAATAATTAAAACCTTCCAAAACAGAAAGTACCAGTCTCAAATACACTCACAGTTCAAATCAGTCAAACATTAAAAAATATATATATATTATAATGTATATGTATATATTTATATATAAAATAATTTTTTACTCTCTTTCAGAAGACAGAAGCAGAGAGTACACTTCCTAACTTTTTGATGTGGACAATATTATCCTAATATCAAAACAAGATAATGACTTTATAATAAAAGAAAACTATATAACAGTATCTCTCATGAGCATGTATGTAAAAATTATCCACAAAATAATAGTGAATCAAATTTAGCAATGTATGAAGATAGTTATACACCATTAACAAGTAGGATTTATTCCAGGCATGCAAAGCTGGATCAACATTTGTCAAAAACCATAGAATATACAACTCTAAGATTGAACCCTAATATAAACCATGCACTTTGGCACTTTGGGTGATAATGATGGGTCATTGTAGATTCATTGATTAGAACAAACCTACCATTCTGATGTGAGATGCTGATGGCTCGGGAGGATATGCATTATGTGGGTGGGGGTATATGATAACTCTCTGGACTTCCTGTTCAATTTTGCTGTAAACCTAAAACTGCTCTAAAAATAGTTTATTAAAAATATCTTGAATATTATTTTTATCAATTTCAAACTTTCTAAAGAATATGTTTAAAATTATTGGTATAATTAAAATAAATCAATATCTCTAAGTTCCAACCTTACATCCACATTCCTTTTGATGGACCCTGTGGACCCTCTAACATTCCATCCTGAACCTGCTCACAGCAACTCTCTTTCTCCCTCCTCCCCTCCCTCCCTCCTTCCCCATCTTCCTTTTATTTTTTCTTCTTCATTCTCCACCTCTTACTTTTCCTTTCTTAGGCTTCTTTATGTTGTAAATGATAGAGACATTTTCAGATTACCTGAGGTGTTGAGGGAATATGACACAAATTTATAGCAGAAGTCAGGCAGCAGAGCACAATGTCTCTACAGTCAGGAAGCCAGGTCTCCGTAGGACTGGCTCTTAGTTCAGGACACCATGTCAGATGATACCAGGCATCTGGCTCTGGTGATCACCAGTCTGGTAAGTCAGCTTCTTCTTGTCCCCATATGCTCCTGCATCATATGGTCTACTACTTCCCTTGATTTGTCTCACCTATAAAGTAGCAGTAATAAGGTCCACTGGAATCTATCAATCATCATGAAAATAAAGCATGTCATTGGGCACAAAAACTGTGAGCTCCTGAACTAGACAACTAATGTGTAAAAGCTCCACCAAATGTCATATTTTCTTGATCTGCTAGTTATATAAATGATTTTCCTCTAACATCTCTGATAGACATTCACCTAAACTAGTTGTCATGAAATTCATGTACATTAGCTTACTGCTCCACTTCGATTATCTGCTAAAGTCTTTGATTTGTCCACCTGAGGTTTTTTTGTTTTGTTTTGTTTTGTTTTGTGTTAAACTATCAGTAAAAACTACTTAATACATAAGGTACTTGGGGAATATGTGCTAGTGGTGCCAAAGGTAATCAATAGAGGAAAAAATCATGAAATTCTTTACTTAGTTTAAATTCCTTATGAAGATTACAAATAGAAAAATAGTTTCTGTGATTTAAAATTGCTAATTGTCATATATCCTTTCTTTAAAATTATCCTTTTTAGGTAGCTAAGTAGCACTTTGCATGAACACACTAGTTGGTAATTTATTTATTGGCATATATATTAATATGTGTGTTTGTGCAGTGTGTGCGTTTCTGTGTATATATGAAATAACACTAATAACTAAACATTGAACTTGATTTCTTACATTGTAACATCCTGAAGAGGAAAGATGACTTCTTTGTTTCATGTACTGTACCATAGAGCACAATTAGAACTCAGCAAATTAAAATAATAATAACAAAGTTTGTATAATAAAAATGGTCACAGAGGGGAGAGTAGGAGAGTGGAGCCCAGTAATAATAATTGATGTAATACTAGTCTCCAGATGAACATGTAATTTTCCATCTCTTTTGCTCTCAGGAGCCTCTTAAAATTATTCAGATGAAGTCTCTGACTCTCAGAACTCCAAGGATATGTAAATGCAAGAATTTATAGTCTAAGTTTGATATAAGTAATGGGTCAGTGCACATCTGGGAAAAAAGCATAAAAGAACAGTCAGATTGGGGTGTTTTATTTTTCATTCAATATCATTTATTTGGAGAGTGGGTGTCTACCTCACACTGAGAATAAAAGTCTCCAAGCCTTCAGGATAGTGTTTATCCCAGAAACAGGGGGAGCCCTCAAGTTTTCATTTTGGGGAGAGTGACAAAGAGATTTAAAAAAAAGTTTGAAAAAATACCATCCAGACCTTGGTCTTCGCGTTTATATAACAGCCCTGGGTGAAAAGTATTTTCCCACTCCTCAATGCCCTTTTCTCCCAAGCTGAGTGTAATTTTAAGTATTTACATAAACACTATGAACAGACAAAAGATACCACCTGATTTCAAATCAGGGGTCTCTAGACAATGAGGGTTTAGTATCAATCTAAACACTTTCCAGTCAAACTGAGAAAACCAAGGAGGCGGGGAAGGAAGGAAGGAAGGAGAGAAGGGAGAAAAGGAAGAAGGAAGGAAGGTCACTGTTACAAGAGATATTTAAAAATAAAATTTTGGGGAGAAGTGGTAATATAGGAATTGATTTCACTTATGTTGGGCTGGGATATGGTAAGGAAAGCTAGGAAGAGCTCGGTTTGCCTGGAAAAGCATAGAAACAGAAGTAGGAGAGAGGAGGGCATACCTAATTGCTCCTTGAATAAAGATCCATAAGTGTGTGCATATTGTATAAGCTGCAAATAAGCCAGGCTGATTAAAATACTGGACATATAAGGAGGAGTAATTGAAATGAGTGTGGAAGAATTACCTTAACTAGAACTGTTAAAGGTACTAAATACAAGGCTCAGAGCTTTATAATTTGTTCTCTTGTAAATAGAGTGTCATTGATGAAATTTAGGTAGAAGACTATTACAGTCATATACAAATTTTGAAAATTTATTTCTGAAAAAAACATTAACAAATGAGTGGAAAACAAAAGAGGCAAAGACTCAGAAGTTAAGAGCTGAGGAGGCCTGAGTATGCTCTGGAACTGAAGGTGGCAGCGAAGGGGTGAAATTGACAGGATTTGAAAAGATTGAATAGGAAGACCAGGAAGGATAAAGAGTTCAAGGAGTTCAAGTTTCTAGAGAGGAGTTCAAGTTTCTAGAAACTGTGTGTGAAGCCATTACCTGAAATAGATAACATACTAAGAAATTAGGAGAGGGCAATAGGAAGTTTATTTAGTAAACTATGTCAGATTGCATTGCAACACTCTCAGATAACCTCAGATAATGAAGGACCTTAAAAAATAATAATAATAATAAAAACCATACCATTAGGACGAGTAGAGAAATGGGGATTGTTGATCTTGCCATACAGAAGGCAAAGGGTGTCCTATATTCACCACACTAATGCTCCTCCATGTTGGAGATTTGACTCATCTGTGTCGCTCCTTTGGTTCCTCCTATTGTTACCAGTTTAATAGTATCTTGGTTCTCATTATTTTTTTCATATCTTTTTACATGATATCTATTGTACTTTAAAAATAAAGTAAAAAGAAAATATACTTTGGAATATGCTAATGAACTAAGAAGATAAAATCAATAGGAAGTGCAAGTCAAAAGGACTTTCAAATATGTGTCAGGTAACTGTGTTTCTCTTCTCTTGGTCAGCCACGGAGACTAATACTGCTTTGGCTTTGTGTAACAGATATAACAACTTGAGCTCATGAAAATATATTGACTTATTCATTTAATTAATAAACAAACATGGATTGGCTCTGAAGTTGCTAAAAGAATTGAACAATGTATGAAGTACATTGAAAATGTGTATCAAGCTTGCATCAATTAAATCTTACATTTCAAAATGTGGTAGACGGAATAGTGGCCCTCCAAGGTTATTCACATCTTCACTCCCAGAATCCATGAATATGTTATGTGATATGACAAGAAGGGATTAAGGTTACAGATAGATTTCCTTTTGCTAACCAGATGATCTTGACATGAGATTATTGTGGATTATCCACATAGGCCCCAATATAATCATAGGGGCCTTATTCGCTAAAGGGGAGCGTCAGGGGATCAGTGTCAGAATGAGAAAGATTTAACCACCTATTGTTGGCTTTTAAGATAGACAGGAAAAACCAACCAACAAATGCAGGCAATTCTTAGAAGCTGAAAGAAAAACAAAAACAACAAAAATAAACCCCCTAAAAACTGATTCTAGTCTAGTCTCCAGAAAGGAATGCACCTTTACTGACTCCTTGATGTTAGCCCAAAGAGACCCATTTATTGGTATTTTAAACCACTCAATTTGTGGTGATTTGTTACAGCAGCAATGACAAACTAATATTTTGGGTGATTTTAGTTCTTTAAATGGACAATGGAAATACGGTAAATTAGTAAATTACTTTAACATGTTATTTGAGAGCATCAAATTCTTTAATAAAATTTCTGTAGCACACATGGAAAGCTATTTATCTAAGCTAAATTTCTGAATGTGGAGACTTTCCTTTTGGCCTTCAGTCATCTCACACACCCTCATTTACGTGACAAAGTATGAATCATTCTATATCTAAATTCCAGATAGAATTTTAAAGCAGATACCATGCAACTTTCAATCCCCAGGGACTAATAACAATTCATGGTGCTCCAAAAATTGATCATTGATGTACAAATATATATATCTACTCCTTAATGGCTGATTAATGAGAAATGACTGACCATGGTAGAGAACATCTGAAATGGACCCCAATCGTCCACATCTCCTGGTGTTCGTGAGTTTGTATAATTCTCTCAACTTGTGTTAGAGCTAGACTTAGTGACTCACTTCCAGTGAACAGAATGTGAGAACAGTAATAGGATATTACTTCTCTTGCTAGCTACCTTTCTTGCTCAGAGGGCAAGCAGTTACAATGTTATCAGTTATTCTTTGTAGAGGTCCAAGTTGTAAAGAACCAATGGGTCTGGTCAACAGCCAGTGAGAATCTGAGGACTGCCAAAAAGCATGATGTGAATGATCTTGGAAGTGGATCCTCCCCCAGTGAATCATCGAGATGACTATAGTCCCAGCCAATGCTTTAGTTGCACCTTATGAAAGACCCTGAGCCAGTGGACCCACTTCAACCATGTCTAAATCTCTCATCCACAGAAACTATAAGTTAATAAATGTTTATTGTTTCAAACAACTATGTCTTCAGATAATTTGTGATGCAGTAATAAATTAGTATTAATAATGCATTAACTGAAATACATGAAGAGTAAATGCTATAGCATATATAGACATTTGGGTGGTATTTGGAATAAAAATACTTTGCATCTGGCATTTTTGAAAACCTTAGCCTAATAACTACCTGAAACATATACAATATTTGGTGTGTTGAAATGACCTGAGAAAGGTAGGATTTATTTGGACAATATTGCTGGAAGGCTAGGACAATATCTTTCCCTTCCTTCAACCAAGCTAAGTGAGGGGACATGTAGAAAGCTTAACATATGTCCCTTGTGGTTTGAGGATCATAGCTGAATAGTGATTGATTCACATCTGAAAAATCTACAGACAAGAGATTGACTGAAGTGGACTGTGGGAGCAGAATAATGGGATCAGTACAAAGATATGTACATCTTCCCCTGGGCCACCTGTGAATTTCAAGAGGAAGTCATAGTACATCATTTTGAAAAGAGCTACTACAATACAAGATGAATTTCTTCTCAGGTTAATCAACCACAGCATAAGGAGTTAGAGATACATAATAATATTCAGAAGGTACCAAAAAAGTGAGCCAGTCTATAAGAGGCATTTCCTGTCAAAGAAAAGGACTCTCTAATCACTGAAATGAAATTTTTGACTTGGAAAATTTTTTTCTTGGAGTAACCAAAGAAATTCTTTGAAATGTCAGTATAACAACAACAACAAAATTAAAAAATGCCACTTTTTGAAATTTTAGTCACTCCTGATTTTATTGTGTTGACATTTTGATATCTTAATTTTTTAACTAATATAGGTATGGTTAAGGTCAGGCAGATAATTTTTAACAATGCCATGTAAACTTATTGAAACTTGGGCTTATTTTAAATAAGAGTTCATAACTGGAGTGGAAAATTTGTAAATGTATTATATCCTATAAATAGATATTTACAGGAATAGGCCATGTGAAGACCAAAAAATCAAAGAAGCTTCAAACTATGAAGGGTCAATATCTGACTTTTTCTCCACTGACATGACTTTAAAGAATCAATGTTTTTTATTTTCTTTACCTGAAAGGAAAGCATTAAGTTAGTACCCAGAGACTTGCTTTCTAGATCTGTTATTGAGATTGCTTTCCTAAAGTACATTTTGAGATTAATAATTTAAAAAGCACACTCAAATTTTTAAGAAATATTTCCCTTTTAAAATTTAGAAAAATAAAATAAAAAATAATTACATTTTTTAATAACATAAGAATTCTCCTAAGACAGTGGAATATGAAACATTTGTTTAACAATTGTACGAAGAAAACTTATATAAAACTTATAGAAATATTGTACTTTGCTGCTGAATGATAGATGGGCACATTTGAAAATATGCTTTTAGATATATGAGAACAATTTTACTTAACCCCCCAATATACATGCCTTTGGAAAGAAACTTCCCCTAATTTTATATATTTAGTAATTCTTCTCATATAGTTATTTTTTCAAATTAAACATTGGACAAATGTTGATCAGTGTGGAAAATTAGATGACTGACCTAAGTCTTTATAATGGTATACTAAACAAATGTTATTCCTATATTTCAGTCAAATAACTAATATTGGAGAATCATATGGCACAATGTGATATTAAATTCAGGGTATAAAATAGTACAGACATTTTGATCCCATTTTGTGTGTGTGTAGATTTTTATGTGGATGGGTGTTCACCAAGCGTTTGCTCTTTGTACCAAGTTTGCAATACATAAATTTTTATTTTATGTTTTACAATTTTTGTTACATTCTGAATTTTCTACAGTAAATATATATTACTCTGATATTTTAAGAACCAAATCATTTTTCTAGAGGAATAGAACTAGATTGTTTTCAGAAACAGAAAAAAAAAAAGCCTATTCTAATTAAGCTATCATGACAATCAAATGAATACTTTATAAGTTTTATTTTGGCCATAAGTTCCCGGTAGTGTAAAATATCACTGTGTTTTAGTAAAGTCGACATTTCTGGATTTGGCAGAAGTCATGAATAAGTTGTCATGTCCTCTATATTCTAACTTAAACTTAAGTACTAATCAAGTAATGAATAATATTTCAATAGTGGAGTGAAGGAAAAATAATTGGATTTACCTCAGGCATGAAACTAAGAAAACTAGGGAGATAAATGTTTAATAATAAATATTTCCTAAATAGCAAAATATAATTATGTGGTTAACAGAGTTTCGTTACCTCCATTTACCACACCTAAGCCATGAAATGGCCAATCAAAAACAAGATCAGTGAAATAATTCTATGCTTTGTATGGAAC
This sequence comes from Lemur catta, assembly GCF_020740605.2. Lineage (NCBI taxonomy): Eukaryota > Metazoa > Chordata > Mammalia > Primates > Lemuridae > Lemur > Lemur catta. Next base: position 55,244,779 of record NC_059139.1, on the reverse strand, counting down.
CAGAGAAGACCCTATATAGCAAAAGCAATCTTAAGCAAAAAGAACAAATTGGGAGGAATCAATCTACCTGAATTCAAGCTATACTACAAGGCTATAGTGACTAAAAGAGCATGATACTGGTACAAGAACAGAGATATAGACAAATAGAACAGAACTGAGAACCCAGATATAAAACCATCCTCATATAGCCATCTAATCTTTGACAAAACAGAAACAAACACACACTGGGGAAAAGAATCCTTATTCAATAAATGGTGCTGGGAAAATTGTATAGCCACATGTAGAAGACTGATACAAGATCCACACTTATGTGCACATATAGTAGTAACATTCATTGGGTGTCAGGCAGATGGGGGGGGAGGGGATGGATATATTCACACATAACGGGTGCAGTGTTCACCGTCTGGGGAATGGACAGGCTTGAAGCTCCGACTTGGCTGGGGAAAAGGCAATATATGTAATGTAAACATGTGTACCCCTGTAATATGCTGAAATGAAAACATTAATTAAAAAAAGATTAATTCTCTTTAGGTAACATTTTTCAGTGTTTTTGATACATCCTGAATTTGTATAATCTTTATAAGTAACTTGCTAATCTTTTAACATCTAGGAAGTGCAGATCATTTTCCCTCTTATCCATTATCCTATTTGTTTTGATTAGATAAAATTGTGAGCACAGATTTAAACAATATGTTATCAATTTTAATCTTCTTCCCTCAAATTTCGAAATAATAAATCATACTAGCACAAACAAAATGGCTCTTTAACATTTCACTTTTCACCAGACTCCAAACCTCAGCAGCAGCTATTGTTTTTCCTTTTCCCATCCTTGCGATAATGATGATGATAGAGAAGGAGAGGACGAGAAAGTGGGGAAGGAGGAGATCGAAGAAAAAAAGGAAGAGTGAGTAGAAAAAAGGGAGATGAAGGAGAAGAAGAAAAAGGACGAGAAAAAGAGAAAGAAAAAGAAGCAACCATTTTAATGAAATATGCCAGGCATTATAGCAGGCTGTTTATAGAAATTATTTTGTTCAATCCATGTAATAAACCTGTGAAGATTGTATTAGTTTCTACATTTTACAGATGAGAGAAATCAACATTCTGAGAGGCTGGATAACTTGGTAAAGGTCATACATGATGCTGTGTAAAGCTGCAGTCAGAACCTAGGCTTTCTTACTCTCAAGTGCTTCCCATTTTGTTGCCTTGGATTTTTTCCTCCTCTTCCCCTTCACTCTCTTTCTTCCCTCTGTATTCCCCACTTTCAGCAAAGTAAGCTGCCTTCAGGGGAGGAACAGGGTCACAGGGTCACAGTGCTGTAAAATGACTGTGTTCCAACTATTCTAGATTTCCATCTCACACAGATGCTAAAAGCATTTTGTTCTTGTAATTGTTAGACCATAAAATATTTGTGAATATTTTTGTGCATACTTTAAATAAAATAAAACATTAAAATATTCACTTTTTGAATTCATATTTATATTTTTTTCATTTTTCCTATCTACAAATAAACCTCTCAGTGCTAAACAGAGAATTTAAACACCATTTGAATGTGTAAAATAAAATGAACAATTTTATTACCTGTGTAATTTATGTGAAAAATATAAATTATTTTACCTTACTGGGGATTGAGTTTCAGAGACACCTTGATTTAAATCATGACTTATTCACTTAATTCTCTAAATTCTGCATTTTAATTTGTAGAATTTTTTAAAATCTGAGGCACTTATGAAAAAGGAACAAATGATTAAGATAAAAATCAATGTCATGGAAGTCATTATATAGATAATTTAGCTGAAATAGTTTGTTGAACTGATTAATATTTCTTTGAAGAACTATATTAAGTAATCAATAACTACTGTGATAACATTTTAATTATACAATTATTCTGTATTTCAAATGTTCAAGAAAAGATATACACATACATAATTGAGTTAATTTAATTAAATGTTTAAACTTATCGGCCTGTAAAAAGATATAGTTTTTGATTCCATATATTAAAATATGTCATTTTCACATATTATCCATACTCTATTATGGTATTTAACCAAGCTAATCCTAAAGACTGTGACTAAAATAAGTGGTATGCGTTAGTTTTATTTGGAGACACAAAATTCTTTTGATGGAAATAAAGTAACCATCTATATATTATAATAACAAAACCTTGCTTGATAAATAATTCAATGGACATTGAGTTCTGGCCTATGGTTATATTAATATAGTAACTATTATAGTTGATGGTAAGTTAAAGACAATGTATATCTTGTTTCTGTGATTTAGGTTTATGTATAGAAATTTTGTAAATTATATATGTTATCAGACCTGTCACTTATAAAATTTAAATTTTATCCCCATAATTATCTATTAAATAAAATTAAAAATTTAAAGTTTGGTCATGGCCTTTTACTTTCCAATTAATTATGCAGAAAGCATGAAACATAGCATTTTGGAATGACATGTTTTTTGGTTTAGTTAGTTTACAAAAAAATGTAGAAAGTAAAGATTTGTTTGCTTTTCAAATACATTAGTATTTTTATTTAGATCTAATATTAATATTGAGTAAAATAAATGGAAACCTTGAACCAAATCTATAAAAATTAGCTGACTTGGTGTATTACTACATAATTATTTAGTCATCTGAAACTATGGTTTGATTGCTTTTGTATTAAATTTATTTACAGAATTGTGAAAATCAATGTGTTTAAGGGCATAACAATAATCAAAGTAGAGACCATTTGTTCAGGAAAGAAAAGAATTCAGTGCATATGTGGTCAAAGTAAAGATTCAGGCAGGTTCCTTATTTAATATAAGCCATTCAGTGCAAAAATACAAACTAAAATATTTCTTAACCGATGTAATATCTATTCATCTGGGATCTCTCATATTTTCTTATGTTTTGTCTTTTGGGGTTTTTGTGCTTTTTGTTTTGTTTTGTTTTTGGCTACAAGGTAATTACTTTCACAAATTTAATGCAAAGGACATAAACTGGTCTAATGTGATCTTAGAATGTCAAAATATTCCTTAATAAGCTTGAAAAATAAGAAGTAAATGTAGAAAGTGAGCAACTTGAATACATTAATAAATAGAGGAAATTCTCCTAAGACCAATAACAAAATGTGAAGTTTACATTTCAAAAACCTATTTCACTTTAAGAAAAATAAAAAACTGCATTGCTAAGTGTGACTTTCTTATAGTTTGAATTGTGTTCAAATATGAATTTATTAAGACTGAAACATTCTAAGATTCCATGGGTTAAACTAGTAATTGTCTCCAAAATAAAGGTTTCTCACCCTTCATATCAGGTGAGGTATGTGAAAATTTCCAAACCTGTTAAAACAAAGCTCAAAAGCAAAATAGGAATTGTGAAATGGTGACAAAAGTGACACAAAGAATGTTGAATTTCAGACCTATAAAGCAGGTAAATCATGTAGACTGGATTACTAAATTTAGTGTATACATATGCACGCACAATATATACTCTTGCATATATAATTATATGAATATATATTTTAGAGCATGTAATTATATGTAGATGAAGATCCAAGGCTCAAATAAAGCAAGAAGGGGAGAAAAAAGGAAGGCAGAAGGAAGGGAGGGAGGGAAGAAAGAGGGAGAAAGAAAGAAAGGGAGAGAGATTGACCAAGAGTCAGCATCTTTGGACTTTCAAAATATTTTTTCACTGTGTTTAACCAGAAATTTAAATTGTACTTATTTTTCTCTTATCAGTGAGTATTCTTGTCATTGCATATTTGAATTTCAGTGTAATAGTGAAGGATTCATCTTTTTAAATAAAACTGGTAAGTCATTTCATAAAATATTTTCATAGTACTTTTAACTAGTACAATATATTTGGCCTAGGAGCAGAACAGTACATTTAAGGCATACTTTTAAAATGAAAGAGCAAATACTGTAAATTAAAAGAATTTGAGCTTTAGAAGACATTTCCCAAGTCCATCTGAAGAAAAAATCAGTCTGTATTAGCTTTATATAGATTTGGGCAGCATTACCAATATGATAGAGATTGGTTTCACAATATCAAATTTTGTCCATCTGAATAGATATTTAATGCTACATCTGAGACTTTCTCAATATCTTCATAGAACTAATGGATTTTTTACTATAAATTTCTTCTTCAAATTTTCCCAACTTCTACCATATTCTATCTCAGTGAATCATCCCATAAGTATTAGTAGTTTCTAGCTTTTTCTTATTATGTATAATGTCAAAGTCCCAATTCATTAAGAAAGCTTGAATTTTAAAATTAAAACATTTTAAAGGGGTTATTTTACAATTACCAATACAAGAAAAACAAAAATCTAGTCAAATATGTGGAAAATTGAAGTTTTAAAACTAATTATGACAAAATAGCTTTTAATGAATTATCTCTCAATGTCAGACATAACAAATGTGTTTATTATCTGTTATATATATTTAATATATTCATATATCACATATATATTTATGCATCTCTATATCAATATTCAAACATGTTTATTGTTCGTTCATAATTAGAAAGAACACCGTTTCATCTGTTAACAAATGCCATTTAATTTTAAATGACATTGCTTGTGTCATTAATAAATTACTAACAAAAGTCAAATATTTCACAATTTAATATTTCTGGAAGAGGAAAAATCCCTGGTAAATCAATGAATGTAAATCTATGACAAGGCTATAACCAAATTATTTTGGTTCTTTGTATTGCAGCCAAAAACCAGATAGCCTTCTTTAGATGCTACCATGCAAATGAAAGCTCCCATAAAACTGTTGAAGCTTCACTTGAGAATTCCGAGCTGAGTAGAGGGAGTGTTAAAATCACAGCAAGAGATTCAACTCAGTCCAATGAATGTATCCTGTTGCTTTAAAAATGGCATCGATCTTATGCAGCAGATGTGGCTCTTGGTTATTCAGGGCTCCACTATCAAAAGATGCCGTGACTTAAATGAAAACTTACCCTTTTGCATTGTAGGCTCTATTGTGATTGAGCCTGCCTGTGTTCCAATGCCTTTACTGTCACCAGAGTTTCTGGCCCTCCCCACTTTTGCTGCTTCTACTACTACTTTACATTTTGTATTTCTTCCGTAAGGCATTCAGAGTCGTTGGTGTTCTTTTCATTGTGCGTTGGAGCTATAATGCCTCCTTTCCTGAAACTTCTAGTTAGAGATTCCTTAAGCATAGACTTTTTATATCCAGCACTTGAAAGTACGGAATAAAGCAGAGTCTATAATGAGATGAAAGATTCACTGGTGCACAATTTCAAGTTGGTATGTTTCAGCTTAAAGAAAACGGCAGAGAAGATGTACATTTGGGTTTTGTTCCTTCCTTCTTCCATTATGCACCTTCATTTTGCCTTATCTTTGACCTCAAACTCCAAGACCTCATGCAGCCTTCTCAGGAAAGATATTCCACCTCAGTCTTCTTTGAAGCCTCTCCAGCTTTGAGAACTCAACTAATGTATGTCATATTCATTCAGGATTCTTCTTTCTGAACAACAAGCTTTTAAGGTAAAAATAACTTTAGCATGTGTGACTGAGAATAGCTTAATGTGTTAAAACACCCAGATATTTGCCCAAGTCACTTTTAAAAAGATGTTCAGTTCCTAGAAGCAAGTAATCAAATTGTCATCCTGTATATATTTTCAGAAGATTATGATAATGTGATGATTTCTCTTACTGGCCACAGCCTTCTAAAGGAGCTGAGAATGTCTCCTCCCTTTCCCTCTCCATCCACATGCATCTCTGCCTGTTTTTCTCTTAGAGCAACCTGGCAGATTCACACTCTAACTCTCTGCTTGATTGAAATGTCACAAACCTGCAGGCATATCATAAGTGTTCTTCTAGCCTTTTGCATGTACCTCTATTAGCACTTATCTCACTCTTTCGCAATTACTTGAGTATATTTCTGCCTGCACCACATGATTTTAAGCTCTTAAAGCACAGAAAATTTTTCTCACTTGCGCAAGTATTTATTAAAACACTCTGTTAAATGAATGAATAAATAAATGAATTCTCAAGTGAATGAATATGGATGGAAATTCAGTTTGAGGATAAGAGTCTGCATAGGTGACTATGGTTTGTATTATTTGGTCAAGTTATGTAATCTTTAATGTAAGTTTCATCACCTGTGTAATGGACATAGTAAACTTTCCGTCTGAAGATTGGTGTGAGAATCAAATGTGATTGTGTATGTAAAAGCCGAGTGTAAACTACAGTGCAAATATTGTCTATTACTTCATAGCCAGATTCTCCCAGTTATTTAGCTGTTATTCATGTATTATCTACTGATTTTGTGTTTTTTCCAGATGTTACTTTCATTGTACACTATGACAGATTGTATTTTGGGTCCCCATTATTTGCACCCCTTTCCTTGAAGAATTATATATCTCCACTTACTGCCATGTGGCAAGCACTGCCTTCCTTTTCGCTGCTACCCCACTGGCAACAGGCTTGTGCACATGACTTGCCTTGACCAATAAAATGTGAGCAGAAGTGACAGTGTGCCCTTTCCCAACATTTGCTTTAAGAGCCAGTATGTCCTTTTGCTGCCTTCTTGCTCTTTCGCCTGTGTCATAGGAACAGCATATCTCCCATTGGGAGCTTCTCCTTCAGCCCAGATCTTGGAATAAAGGAAAAACAATGAGCAGTCATCCAACCACCACTGACCCCTGCATTTAACAGGAGCAAAAAATAAAGCCTTTTGCTCTAAGTCATGTTGACACTATAATTAATCATCCAGACTAGGACTCCTTTGAGAATTAATGGTGTGCTGTTCATAATTACACCAAGACAGTAGACATAAACATGGACAGTGCCGGGCAAATGGGAAGACTGTACACCTTAGCTACATAACATAGTTTGAGTTAAAATTCTGCAAGGCATATTATAAAAAATTTAAGTATTACTCCCAATCTTTCCCAATCTTTCCCACTCTCCCCCTCACTTCTTCCCAATAAAATCTTATCTTAATTTTGGTTCTGTCAACAGTGTCTGTTAATATTACTTTGATTCTGTAAATACTTTTCTGTCTTTTCTATGTATATTATATTATTAATTTTCATTTGCTGCATAATTTTCCCCTGGAATTAATTTTCATTTTTAATCTTTTGCCCACTTTTTTATGAATATGTCATTAATTCAACTTTAAACTTGCTTCCAGTTGTCTAAATACCCTATTTATTCCTGTGCATCAGAAATTTGTCAATTTTATTTTTTTGAGGAACTCCCAGAGGCCCCTGACTTTCTCTTGACAAAATTACATGTTCTCTAAATCTGAGATAAATTTGTCATTGATCATTCTCCCTTCACCAGCATCTTGTGTATGGCTTTCAGTGCAATGGTCATTTGGCTCAATTTATAGTACCAAAAATGTAAAATTATCTACAAATATTTCATAGTAGGTAATTAGCAAGATAAATTATTGTACAATCAAAGGAACATAAAATATTTTCTGATATGTAAAAAGGTTTGTGATTTGTAAGTCATGACACTATCACAGAACAATCAAACCTGATTCTATTAATAGATAAGGGGAAGAACCTCCAGGGAATTATTGGATTCTTTTTTAAAAAGAGAGATATTAAATACTAGACTTTGTACAATTAAGTACTGAGCTGGTCAGAACAGTAAAGATTTGTCTAGTAAATTTAATATTACTACATTTTCAGTCATGACCTAATAAGGTACATGAGTTCATCATTTAAATAGAAATTGTGAATTAGCCATGATGGCTTAAACCTACATAGGATTTGTTCTTTGGACCATGAAGTTAGCAGAACCAGTTTAAGAGTAAAATTGCATCTTTGGTCTGTGTAAGGTTTTGGAATTGTGGTGGCCATTACTCCAGTTCAAGTCCTTATACTTCAGTCTTGAAATTATACTTCTGTGTAAAATAAAAAATATAGAATTATTTTAGACACATGCATTGATTTATTTATAGTGTTCAGTTTTCCAAAATATTTTCTTTTGTTGTCTGTGCACATTATATATATTGTTTAAAAGACTTGAATTTATAATAGTTATTTAACATTCATGTGCATATCTTAGAGTCTTTCTTAAAAGATAGCTGGCATATTTTGTGTGCTAAGTTTTTCAGCAATATTGCCTTATTGTAACTAGAAATAGCGTGCGTAGCTTACTAAAAAAGAAAATGATTTATCATGAAAGCGAATGGGATCAAGTGCAAGCAAGTATTGCATATTAGCAGGGAGGAGCTCCTTCTGAAAGATAACAGGCATGGTGTTGTCTGAAAACTGAGTGGCTTCCAGAGACAACAGTTCTTAATAGCCTATCTAGCCAAGTCGTGGTTAAACAGAAGAAAAACTTGGTTGGAAAGTTCTATTATGGAGAAAGGACTTGTTTAAATTCCTTGGAAATGGCCAGTACCTGCAAGACTGCTAACTTAACAATAGTGAGGGATGTCAAGAGGAGAGCAGAGAACCTGCTTGCAAAATGCCTCCTTCTTTCCTTCTTTAGGATGAGTTTTCTTTACATGCAAGCATCTATTCAATCATTCATGCATTCAAAAGTATTTATTATACACCAACTGTATGTCAAGAACATATTTTATGCCAATAAAACAAAAGCATTTCTTAAAGAGAGACACATTATGGATTTGGAGACACATTAGAATGACATTTGCCCAAACAGAAGTCCTTGGACAGAAAGCCCAGGTGAACCAGAAGTCTTGCAGAAACATGCTTAATTCCACCAGAGATGTTTTACTTCCTGAAAAAGATTCATAGCTTCCTACCAGACAGACACCAGACAACAGACAAACTCTAACCACACACACCCCTATTGCACCATTCCCCTTGATAATAAACAGTGGCTTTGAGATGATATTCAGATGCACATAAATATTTGTGTAAGGTTTTTTGGACTGGCTGGTGCCAGAGAAAGACGAACAAGTTGAAAGGGATAAGTAAAGAGGCTTTATTGGAGCGCTCCCAGGTGGGGGTAACGAGTCCCAAGAGAGGAACCCGGGCGAGGTTCCCAGGTCCGGGGGGAGAGAGAGGGAGAGACCTGAGAAGTTGCACAGCCCAGAAGTTTCAGTGGGTTTATATATGTTTTTTTAGGGTTGGGGGTGGGGGTTTCTTTGGTGGAAAGATTTATGGCGGGAAGAGCAAGGAACTTTCTGTTGCAGTTTTAGGGCAGGTGTGGAGAAATAGGAGGGGCTGGTGGTATGGGTGGACTCCAGGAACCGTGAGGGACTCCAGGAGCCGAGACCCTTGTCGTGGTAACCATCAGGTGTGGTTATTCTTTTAACTTAGCTGGGCCTAGCAGGCATTGTTCTCAGCAGGTCTCATGGGCTCTTTCTTTTTTCCATTAGGGAGGGGAGGGGTGCCCGCCACCAGCCTTACAATTTGTATTTCCCATAAGGGACCTAAACAAAATAGCAAATATGAGAAATTTTATTTCACTACTCTCTTAATTATTTTCCTTTGGAATAACTTGTATATCCTAAATCTTATTTTCCTCTATCTTTAAAGTGTCCTTTAACTTCACGCTGCGTGCAGTCTCTCCAAGTACCCACACCAAAGTGCCTTCTGTCCAGCACCCACACTAAGGTGCCTCCTCTCCTTCTCTCCCAAATTTTGACTCTATACTGTTACTTATTTCTCCCTGAAACAAACAAAAACACCCCCAGATATTCTCTTCCTCAGAATGACTGATTAAGTTTTAGATTATTTAATTAAGTCATTTTACTATAATAATTCACTATAATCATTTAATATAATCACTAACTCAGCTAAAATTTTTAAAATGAATAATATTATTATATATTCATAGCATCAACCCCAGAAGCTATGAATATATATGGGGAACTTTGGAAACCAGAGTTGAAAAAGCAGCTCTCTAGGGCAGACTGGCCCATGAATTGATTTTAGTGAACATCTCTTTTATCTTTGAGGACTGACAGCAGAAGCAAGAGTGTCAGAGTGAAGTAAAAGGGCTTGTGCTAAAGTCTCTGACTGGTTAGAATTATACAGCGCTAATTCCTCAAATAACTGAGGCACCTTTCTCCTTCACAATTCTGTTAACTTCTGACTTCCTGCCTAGAACTTCTTTCTGACTCCTTTCATTTTTCTCTGTATTTAAACGTTTAGCTCAAGCTTAGTCCTTCCACATGAAGCTTTTTAGAACTGCACAGGCCACAGGAGTCCCGCGGCACATGTGGCTATCCTGAAGTCCAGTTGAATATTTCCTACCTCCTTGAGTAAAAAAGCCCTTTCAAGCAATGGAGCATAGCTATGACTTTGGGTGTTTTTATAGGAAAAGTAGCCGAGAAGCCATTTTGTGGTTTAAGGATAAATATATGATTTGAAGAAACAGTGGGGAAGGCTGTTAAATTTCTCTAGGTAGGAAAGAAATAGGAATTAGGGTGTGAAAGAGAGTAGAGACAGTAGAGAGGAGTTTGTGGAGAGCAGAGTGAGAGAGGGTCAAGTAGTTTAGAAGTAGAACAGCACCTACCTCCAGGGAAATGTTGCTGAGGATAAAAATGAAGAATATTTGATTTAAGTTATTTGTTACTTTTTCATTTTTTCCTTCTACCCTCTCAAATCTTCAGTAGAATCTTCTGCACACACACAAGCGCTCTGTGAGTCTCCTTTGAGGAAATCAAGAAAAGGAGGGGTTATGTTTTACTTTTGAGGCTACACAGTTGGGGAACTGGAGTTATTATGAACATAATAGTTGTACTTCTTCTGTTATAGAATCCATGTCAACAATTAAACCCTTAGTTACCTACCAGCATAGGGAGTTGGCCCACTAACAAGAGATAACCCTCAATAACCTGCTGAGAAATCTCTGCATGGAACATAGAAAATGTCAGAACTATTGTGAGTGTGTGTATGTGAAGAGTGTCTGAGAAAAACATAGAACTAAGGTATACTGTGGTACCAGACTCTCCATGATGCAATAAATTATAGCACTGTTTTCTGGAAAATTTCTCAGCCCTAGGTGAGGAGTGTTTGTTGGGCAGAACCCAGGACTTGAAGAAAGAGAAACAGTCATCTTTTTTATATGTAACAAGGAAGCAATATTCTCTGAACAAAATGTAATCCTTTTGCCACCAAAGACTCAGTGACAGGTGGAATTTTTTGATTGACCACTGGAAATATGTCAATGCTGGATGTGCTTATGGGCTGAAGCCTGGACATAGAGAAGCAGAAATGCCCATCTTTTAATTATACTGTTGCAAAATCTGAAATTTCTAGATAAAATGCAACTATGTATTTCGTGGATAAAATTTTTTTCCAAATTTTAACATGTCTGAATTTGGACAACTTATAATTGCTCTTATTGAGAAGCAGATGTGATATAGTTGTCATCACCTGCCCCTGTGTATTAGAAATTATAGAATGGGTGTCAGCTGCTTTGACAATAATCCTGGAAATAATAGTATAGCATTCTCTTAAGAAATGCTAGATCAGCAATGCCCATGTAGCCTGGGGATGATTATGTGTGGAAAAAACAAAAACACTAATGATTCTTGTCAAAAATTTGGAGTCTAAATATAAAGAGGTTTTAGTTTTAGAATCCTTTAACCAATTTTTTCGCTCACATTTGACTTTTTATGTTTGCACCAAAGTGATCTATAGAAAAGAGATATTTCAGTAAGAATAAAATAAAAGCTGCAAGTGATATAAAAATATTTGGTCATAGTTAAATTGACAGAAGCTTTTTTCTCCTTTTCTTTTAGTGGTAAATATAATAGTGCACATATTATAGGTGGCATCTTAGATCTGATAAAATTTGAAAATTTGACCCCAGTCAAGCAAAAGTTAACACATATGTAGAGGTACTGAGGAATAGAATTGAAAAGATTAATGTTACCTACTTCAAAGAAAGCAGAAACCCTTGCCCGAGGGTCTAAAGATTTCAGGGTAATAATCTAATTTCCTAGTATCTTTGTGTGGAACCAGGTTAACATATACAGCCTAAGGATTCAGTCTGACTTCCCCATGCCTTGAAGATACTGTAGTAATGACAGCTGTTTATTTCCCAATTACCTTGTGCTTACTTGTGATTTTCTTTGATGCAAAAAAATTTTGTCTGGCACAGTGAACCCAGACCTAAGAAGACTGTCATAGAGCTCAGATTTAGCATGAGAAGTAACATCCTGTGGGGAAGGATGCCTAACATTCCATGTATCTATGCACCTGAATACAATTCACCACCAACTGGAGGATAGATGGTGTATAGAACTATGAATAAGAGCTGAAAATGCAGAAATGAACGTCCTAGAATGGAGCAGTTCCCCATCTTCTATTTACCTTAGAACTTATTTCAAACCTAGGATCTCTTCAGCTAGACACTCCACCCGGAGGGGACTTCAGAAAGTAAACACCTAGGAAAAAGAACAGAGCAGAACAGAACTTATATCCTTTCTGAAGGATAGAAAACATTTACCATTTATTTGCTTACATTGTCTCTGGGCCACAAAGGAAAGATGCCAACTTCATTGTTCACGACTCTTTGATATGCAGGATCAAACATCCCTAGGAAACTAATTGGGGATAAAGTCTGGAAGTTTCAACTAAGTATTGAATGTATTTAGTCACCACTACATCATATATAGGGAACAAATTTAGAGACAACTCTTGTGGGGTCCTCAAAATTTTACTAGAGGAAACAAGTAGTTGGTTGAAAAATTATTATTATATTTAAGTAGCTAGCATTGTAGTTCCTCTTGGGAAATAATTTTTTTTTTTTAGAATATACTGAGAAAATTCTGTAAAGTAGAGCTGAGGTTCTAAAATGACATTGGAAGCAGGCAGAAAGACAAGCAGTAGCTTTAAATAAAAAAAACAAAACAAAACTGGTGGTGAAGAAAATCAGAAAAGAAAGAGGGGACAGGGACATTGCAGATAAATCCAACAAACATGCTGGCATCCAAAAAACATCTCTACCATAGTGGAGAACGGTGACCAATGAGCTTTCTAAAATGATGATTCTAATATTTAATAAAATATATCTTTTAGTATTCTTGTTGAAGCAGACATATTGATTTATCCAAACCTATAACAAAATCAACTATACAGGTTGAGCATCTTTAATCTGAAATTTGAAATCCAAAATGTTCCCAAATCTGAGACTTTTTGAGCACTGCCTGACATGACTTTGCAAGCAGCAATAAATTTCCAGTAGGTACTGTGACGCCTCTTGGCAAAAGAAGGAAAGTAAGAGAACTAGATGCTGTTCACCCCATGTGATATCACTCAAAACTCTGTAGGGGTAAGAGGCTATTGTGCTACTTAGTTACTCTGCACACATTATTTTTTCACTGTGTTAATGATATGTCATATTTTTTACTGTTAAGCAATCATGTGAATAAATGTAAGAAAATGATTGCTTATAGGTAGCACATAAATTCAGTCAGTAATGATAATGATGCCAAACAACCACGAGTGCCCAAGATAGTGACACCTCTACTTTCTGATGTACACAAACTGTTTCATGCACAAAATGATTTAAAATACTGTATAAAATTACCTTCAGGCTATGTGTATAAGTTGCATATGAAACAAAACATAAATAAATTTTGTGTTTAGACATGAGCCTCATCTCCAAGATCTCATTATGCATATGCAAATATTCCAAGGTCCAAAAAATTCCAAAATCTGAAACATTTCTAGTCCCATGCATTAAAGATAAGGGATATCCAACATGCACAAGTTGTTTTTGTTTTAGTTTTTGGTCACTTGCTTGTTATTTTTTTTTATTTTATTGTTTGATTAATTAGTACCAATTTAATGGTAAGGACATGTGGTGTTTGTTTTTCTATTCTTGTGATACTTCACTTAGAAGAATGGGCTCCAGCCCCATCCAGGGTAATACAAAAGGTATGTGCTTCCTTGTTATTTTGATGATGGTATGTAAATCAGATAAAATGGGCCAGGTTTCATATCAAGGACAATTTAGTTTAAACAGGAGCAGCCTGTTTGGAATGTTAAGATGACTCATGAAGCAGAGTTGACAAAAAGGAAGGAAAGCCATCTCTCGCTTTAGGCTGGAGACCCTGGAGATAAGGGGAAATATGAACATCTCAAAGTATGTGGAAGACAAGTCCTTTTCTTACCTGAAATCATAGCAATATTAACAAATACGACTTCTAAAAAATAGTAGATTCTATATCAAGCATAAAATTTACTAGGTTTTAAGTGATTTGGCTTTTTTGTTTTCCTTGAAGCAATTGCATTTTCAATAAAAGGGATTCTGCATTCTCTGAACACAACCCAACACCAACACAATGGCATACAACTATGAGTCTAAGTGAAACAATAAATACAATAAAACCCAGGTATTTAATAGTGCCATAGTGCCATAATGCCCCTCAACATTGTGGAATTAGTTTTAAATTTTAAAACAAGAATTCTTTTTTTAAAATTTCCTCTATTTCAAATTTCCTTCCACTTAAGAGATTTAATATAATTTGGGAAATCTATTCTTATAAAAATTTCTAACAATATTTCTTATTATCTAGTTAAAAGTATTTGACCTTTCAATAAATTCCCTATCTTCTTGTCTTATAGAAGTATGATGGACTTCAAGTCTTCTTATTTTAAGAAATAATTTTAAACTTCAAAAATTGATATCAAAGTTGTACCTATAAGAAGCCTAGCTAATTCCTGAACACCTCTAAATTTCAAGAGCAAAAATTATTTTATTTTAGACAATATTTTCATCAATTATCTCAAGTGGCAGGTAGACAAAAACAAAGAAAATAAAAATTTTAAGAAATTATAATAAAGTTATTCTAATGCCCCATCTCAAAAAAGAATCATTGAAAGTCACTTAAATGCAATTCAGTTATATCTGCTGTTTTTCTAAGGGAAAATTTAATTTAATATTGATAAAAATTAAAAGTTTAAACAACTTAAGCAATTTTTAAGCATGGTTTACTCTTCTTTTGAGGTTCATACAAATCACTTTCCCCTTGCTGGTACAGGTAAATTGCATCTCTTTGTTTGCTCTCCCTTTCTGCAGCACAGAGCCAGCCTAACTTCTACAAGTGAAATAGAGATATCAAGACTGACAGTCCATTCATTTCATACCAGTTAGTAGCAGGATTCTAAAATTTATCAGTCTGAAAGATATCCCTTTAAGGCCAAGGTTTAAGAACAGTTTATGAATACATGTAAGGGTGAGAAAGTACAGCTCTCTATAAAGTTCCTGGAACAGGGCAAGGAGGATATTCCTCAGTTGCTTTGGCTTAGGTCTGTAATTGCAGTCAAGCCAATTAATTTTCTTTTTTTTCTCCTTCCTTCCTTCCTTCCTCCCTCCCTCCCTCCCTCCCTTCCCTCCTTCCCTCCTTCCCTCCTTCCTTCCCTCCTTCCTTCCTTCCTTCCTTCCTTCCTTCCTTCCTTCCTTCCTTCCTTCCTTCTTTCATTCTTTCCTTTGTTTTCTTTCTTTCTTTCTCAGCAGAGTCAATGTAAAATAATATTTAAGGCACTTGCCAGATTTAAACAAATAAAAATCCACAGTTATGGAAGGATAACTATTTTGAGGTAATAAAAGACTCCATTCACCAAAATGGACCTTTTGGGATATACA
This sequence comes from Lemur catta, assembly GCF_020740605.2. NCBI lineage: Eukaryota > Metazoa > Chordata > Mammalia > Primates > Lemuridae > Lemur > Lemur catta. The sequence goes on along the minus strand of NC_059139.1, from coordinate 55,229,228 downwards.
TGGAATTAACAGAGAAAGAGGTGAATATTTGGCATTAGAGAACTTGGCTTTAAGTTCTTACTCCACTATTTACAAGTTTGTGTGATCTTCAGCAAGTTACTTACCTTCTCTAAGCTTACGTTTTCTCATCTATGAAATGAGAATACTCAGAGATTGTAGTGAGCCTTGAAAGAAAAGAGTGTTAGCTATTATCATCACTACTTCATAAAGATGTCCCAAATATAGAAGTAATTTGCTTCAGGATATTTAACTCTGAAAAACATCATCCAGGCACAGGCATGACTGAGGACAGATGCAGTTATGCCTGTGCCTGGAAGATGCAGATGTTGTCCTATAGGCTTGGAAGATACTCTGTCCTGAAAGCAAATACAAGGGCAGCTTTCTGGCCTAAATGGGCATAGAGCTCTGGGTGTCTGCCAGGAAGTAAAAAATGTCTGATACTTCTGAGGCCCATAGTCTCTTCAAGGAGTTTGGCTCAGACTTCAATTCTCTACAGTTCTATAATCTCTTCTCCTTTTGGAAATGTCCTGCTCAACCTCTTAGTCTAGCTGGACAAAAGCCAACAGTCTGGGTGGGTCCTCTCATCCTTACACTCCTCCTCCTGAATTCCATAATCAAAAATATTGCTTCAGGTGTATCATATCCTGGGATAAGTGACTATCATGTATTTTGGTTCTACCCTTTGCTGCCCAAAGTTGAAAATACTATAATTAACTGATAGAACACATTTTCTTTTTCTATTATATTTTGTTCACCTAAATGAGAGTGCTTGGATATTTTACTCCTCTAAGAACAAACCAGACAGATAATAGAAAAAAAATAATTTTGTAACCAGGCCTGCTCATATCTGAAATAATGAGACTGTCTATGTAATGGACAAAAAGATTTAATGCATTTTATTCAACCTACAGATTCAGAAACACTTGACAGCAGGCTATAGAGATATGTACACAGAAATATGTAATCATAAAGGTAAGAAAGATAGTGTGATCAACTCCAATAAAATAATTGAAAACATAGGAAATAAACTTCAGCTGAGACACTTAATAGTTATTAGATGATAGGAATATGAACAAATGTAAGTGGATCTGACCAAGTTCTGCCTGGGTTTGGCCCTCTCTAGCATATAAGGAATATTCTTTTTCCATCTCATAATGTTTTTCACCTTCTCACACTGGCTTAATGATTTTTTTTTTGTATTTTGATAATAGTATAAGAGCTTGAAATTATCCAAATTCTACCTTGATCATCACATATTCAGTACTCATGGCTGTAGTCAAGTGGCTGGGACCCAGGAAAATTTATATAGATCAGCACACCAAGGCAAAGAAAATGTAAGCATAGAGAATTAGTATGTGTTGTAATACCAAACCTCAAATTCCTCATTCGCAGTTCCAGTATCCAAAAAGCTCTGATATCCAAAAGCTTTTTTCAGCTAATGACAAAACCAGACCTATCCTGATGTGTGATTATTTATTGATTTTTTTCTTGTTTAAATATTTATATTACTTTCCTTGTTTAAATATTCACATTATTCATATGTGTTAGACATATTAACATGGCTGATTAGGAGATGCTGTTCCAGACCCCACTGGGGTGTCATATAATACAATTATGGTGACTATTTTTCATAATGGTTGTGAGTTTATGTAAAAGCAATCAACTTGCACTTCTCTGTTTTGAATTCAATATAACATCTCACAAAAAAATTCAAAAGGAATGATTAATTAGGCACACATCTATGACAACTAAGAGGGCTTTTGTGTCAAGGGACATTTTTATGTCAGGGACTACATCCAGAAAACTAAAACGCAGAAATTTAAATAATTTAAGTTTAGAGATCCTTCTTCAAGGAAGAAGATTTTATTGCTTTCTACAAATATCTAGTTGATGGAATATACTATCTTTAGTAGCAAAAAAATTGTCATCTTCACACTAATTTTTGCCTGCTTCTTTGTGTTTGGTTAGTCAATGAAAGCATACAATCTAAGTTATCACATCTATTTCTGATTGACAACAAAGTCTCACATTTATCATTTGTAAATATGAATCCAGTGACACAATTACAGAGAGTGTAATTAAAGCAAATATAAAATAAAAATTGACTTAATTTTCTCAAAAATACCAGGTCACAGAAAATGACACAGATGCAGCTGTGCTGCTGCATATTTTTGTATTCTCTTTATCGTCTCCTGTTCGGTGAAACATCTGCTTCATTTTCCAAACTACTAAAGAGGCTTCCAGCCCTAATAGACTCCACACTGAGTTTTATGGATCTTATTAGTTGAGTTCTTCTCTCCCCTTTGTTCATCTGAGGAGCACCTTTATCATAAATCAGTGTTTAACTAGACAGTTTGGTAAGGTGATTGTTGAAATTCTCATTTATAAGCCTCTCAAACTTTTATCTGAGATCTTTCTTTCCATTTTAAACTTAAAACTATTTGTATAAGAAAACACTCTTTATAATAATAAAATATTTAAACGACCAAACTCTTAATGGTTGTATGTGATATACGTATGTAAAGTTATATGAATGGGCATGCATATGAATGTCTGTGTGCAGTCATGCATTGCAAAATGATGTTTTGGCCAAAGACAGACCACATATATGATAGTGGTCCTGTAAGGTTATAACACCATATTATTACTGTACCTTTTCTATGTTTAGATATGTTTAGATACATATATACTTACCATTGTGTTACAATGGCCTACAGTATTCTGTACCTGCCGTACAGGTTTATAGCCTAGGAGCAATAGGCTATACCATCTAGCCTAGGTGTACAGTAGGCTATACCATCTAGGTTTGTATAAGGAAACTCTGTATTTGCAAAGTGACAAAATTGCATGACAATGGACTTCTCAGAGCATATCTCTGTCATTAAGTGAAATATGACTATTTGTGAAAATATAGACATCTACATAAAGACATAAACCATATCTCTATTTAAGAATGCTTGGTATTTTTTTTAATGATTATAAATGGGTGATTGTGGCATTGTGGAGTTTGTCTTGTCAGAGTATGATATAAGACTATGATAAATTGAGGCCTGGTGGGTTAACATTATTTTGGAAAAGTACACAATTACCACAAAACTTTAAAAGGTCATACTAATGAATTAAAAAAGGACAAAGAGTAAACAATCATTGAAAGATTTTATATATATATATATATACACACACACACACACTCACACACACACAGAAAGAGAGAGAGAGAGAGAGAGAGAAATGAAGTCTCTACATATAAAAGTGTTCCGTAACAAGAGATCATACCAATTGGAACAAAAAATTGTAACATTTATAATAAAAACTTTCCTGAAATGTACCAAGAATTAATTTTATTATTATAAGATTGCCTCCTTGAATATCAATTTTTAAAAATGGAGGTTTAGTCATATACAGTGAGTACAAAGAAAATTTTGTGGATAAATAAAATATGCTACAAATGTCTGTGTAGTTCTCCTACAAAGAAAAAAGAAAACCAGGCTCACTTCATCATCTGCTCTCACAGTGTGAGAAGAAAGTAGATGTATCTAAAGAGTATGACAAACATTATTTCATATGAAATGTCCTCCATTTTGAAGAAGCCAGGAAGTTTGAATGGGATCACCCTCATGCTCAGTTCCAGGTATTATTGATACCAACCCCGTTGCTACTGTGACTGTGGCACTCCAGGGCATTGACTGATTAGCCCATCCAATATTGGATGTCTTATTGGGCACAGCGATTGTTTCTGAGGTGAGATTGTGAATGACATTGGTGAATCAGAGAAAAGTTCGAGAGTTCTGGGGAGTGACTGGGAATAATAAAAAGTGAAGTCTGCTCTGTATGGTGTGCTGTGTAGGTGTAACGTCTGAGACCCATACAGTCATTCAGCTACTGGCATGGAAACCAGTCAGAGAGCAAGGCTAACCAAAATATTAAAACTGGAGGGTAACCAAGAGAAACCACAGTTTATCAAAACAATGCAAAAAACTCAAAACTTTAAAAAAATTATGTTAAACATAAAGCAAAGTAAGTGTTTTTTCCTTCATTTTTAAAATAATTGGATCTGAGGTATAGAATTGGACTATTAGAATCAGGGAATGGACAGAAGGACTTTTTTTCCCCCTCTCAATGGATTAAATTAATACTAAATATATATTACTTCATAATACTTTTAAATAAAATATAATTCGTGTGAAATTTTTCTTAAAAATCAGCAATTTTCCTTCAATCTGTGTCTTTATGCAACAGCAGTTTCGTGAGGAACTTTCACTAACACCTTTTAAGAGGCCAGGCTCTGTTGCCAGGCCCATGCTCTTGGAAAAGCACATACTAGCTGTATAACATGCACATCTTTAATCTCATCGTGCCTCAGTTTATTCACCTGAAAATAGGTAAAAATAGTACTCATCCCAATATGCTTATGTGATGATTAAATAATGTGATATATCCATTACCTTTAAAACAGCCTTGATCCATAGGAATCATTCTATAAAAGTTGTTAATATATTTATTCACCTGAAAATAAGTAAAAATAGTACTCATCCCAATATGCTTATGTGATGATTAAATGACGTGATATATCCATTGCCTTTAAAACAGCCTTGATCCATAGGAATCATTCTATAAAAGTTGTTAATATAGTTATCATTACAATTACTTTTGTTTTCTATAGGAAGTAGTAGTAGTACCACCATAATGCCATCAAAAGTGTGTTGTACTCTTTATTGCCCACAGTCACCACTAGGATTTGGGGATCTTTGTCACTAAAGTTACTAAAGAATTAAAATATTTACTAAAATATATATTATTTCTAATAAACAATTTCTTTTTGTCAGACAGCTTTGTACAACTTTGATCTGCGTTTTTTAAATTTTGTAATTAGTGGATTTCGTAGTTACTGAGTACACAAAGTAGTTCATGCTGGGAGGAGGGTAGTGGAAATGCTACTGCAGTTGAAGATACAAAGTGAGCAAATTCTCTCAACTGGCTTGGAACTCCAACTTCAGCCTGAATGCAACACACACTTTTTGGAGAAGAGAAGGGCATTCAAAAGTACTCCATTACTACTTACTTTAAAAAAAAAGAAAAAAAGAAAAGACTTCATATATATCTGTTCACGATGACTCCATTTGGTGTTAAAATCAGGTGAGATGGCAAAATAAGGTACTGGTTTATTTGGTGGAAAAATCAGGTTTATCCTTGTGCTACCTGCATACCTGCTTGAGCCAGATATGATACCATTTATCAAGTGCTAGTGCTTTCTAAGAGCCAGGCCCCATGCTGAACAATTTCCATGCATTGATATCTTTCATTTTATGGGCAGGCACTTCTCTAGTTTGCCTTTGCCATGTGAGAAAGCTGAAATTCAGAAAGATTTTGTTACTTGCTAGTGGCAACATCAGGGAAGACCAAACAGTGGCTCTAGAGCCTGCCTGCTTGATAATGACTATGCATTGTCACTGTACTGCTTTGTACCAGACTGTAATCGTGCTGCTGGTGCATATATACAAGAACACTGAGGTGCAAGGCCCATGTTTTAATATTAAGCATTGGCATTACCTGTTTTTGCAGCAAGAGTGTGTGGTATTCGCATTTGTTCCCTTAGTAATGTAGAATTACATCATGAAATACAGTAATATGGAAAACTGGCATTTCAAAACGTTAGATACTGGATGGAGGAAGTTGTTCAATGTCTTATCTCAGATTTTTGTAGAGGGTAATTATTTTAGTAACATATTTTCATGTCTAAATATTACTAAACTTATTACCTAACTCCTTAAGTGTTTTGAAAATAAAACTATTTCAGTTCAGATATCAAAGAAGAACTGTAAGATGTTCTCTGATTTCAAGACTGGCTCCTTGAGTGTGAAAGATGGTAACAGTGAAGATTTAGAGAATCACAGTTAAAATGTGTTTCAAACTGACTGATGGTATTAAGCACAAAATTTTTATTTTAGAAAACTTACTTTGGCGTCCTAAACTAAAAATATCTTCAGAGTGTTAGCTGAGAATCTGAACAGATAATTGTCTACAAGTATGTCTATATGTTGATAATATGTACATGCACACATATATAATATCTATGCCTACGTATGTATATGAAAGAAAAAGTACAGAGAGAAAAAAATCATAAGAAAAATAATTAAGGTTTGAATGAATCAAACGGTTTTTGTGAGTCATACTTTATGCTACATAAAGCTTTGAAATAACTTTATTAAAATGTCAAACTAATTTACTATGTTTTACAATACTATTGTCACAATAATGCTAGAGTTGGTTCACTAAAAATTGAATTATCTGAACGTTTTGGATGTAGGTACTCAGAATATTACATTTCAATTTCATAGCATTTCTTAGATGATAGCTAGGTTTAATATTTATAAAATGCAGGTATATAAATATACATATAACATAGTGAGTAGTTAAAAGGTAGGTTCAGGAGTCATTGTCCCAGGATCTAAATTCCAATTCTAATACATAACTAATTAACTGTAACACTGCAACATGTTGCTTTACATCTATAACCTCATTTTTCAAATTAGTAAAATGGGACTAATAGTAATATTGGTTATTCTGAGAATTAATTTAAGTAACAAATGTGATATATTAATACTTAAGAATGCCTTATAGCAATCACTCAATAATAGTTTTATTATTATTTATTTTTAATTTTTTTTATTTCAGCATATTACGGGAGTACAAATGTTTAGGTTCCATTACTGGGCATCTACCCAAAGGAAAAAAAGACATTCTATAAAAAAGACATCTGCACTCGAATGTTTATAGCAGCACAATTCACAATTGCAAAGATGTGGAAACAACCCAAGTGCCCATCAATACAGGAGTGGATTAATAAAATGTGTTATATGTATACCATGGACTTCTACTCAGCCACAAAAAACAATGCTGATCTAGCACCTCTTGTATTATCCTGGATAGAGCTGGAACCCATTCTATTAAGTGAAGTATCACAAGAATGGAAAAACAAGTGCCACATGTAATCACCATCAAATAATTTTATTATTATTATTAATGCACATTAACATGATTCTGTGATTTTATATGAACATAGAGAAGAGTCTCAAGGAATTTTTCCCTAGTATTTAACACTGATTGTATTGTATAAAAGAATGAGTTGCTAAATAAGGGGGTGTTGCAAGGAAGTTGGGGGAAGGCCAAAAAGAAAAAAAAGATAAAAAATCTGTGTCCATCTAGGTTGCATATAAAATATAACACCCAGTTAAATTGGAATTTCAAATAAACAAGGAACAATGTTTTAGTATAAGTATGCACCAAGCTATATTTGGGACATACATATATTAAAATGTATTTTTCTTTCTCTGAAATTTATATTTAACTAGGCATCTTGTATTTATTTTTTTAATTGTTTTTTGCTAAATGTAGCAACTCTGTGCCAGCCCTAAGGAAAAATCATACAACATGTGTAAGATAATCTAATTTATGTAAATTAATGCATCTATCTATATATGGGTATTCTGTATATGCATATAAATTCAATTCTTTAAAAATCTTTATATTTTAATCTGTAGATAGTTCCATTATAACTATACAAAGAAAAAAATTACATATAGCATGATTCTCTTACAATAAAATCAAGCAAGCATAAAAATATTTATATATATATATATATATATATACACATACTTGTACATGTTTTTTAAAAGAAAATAGGCTTAAAGCAAAAAATATTCTGGGAGGTGCCAAACCTATTTATAAAATGACTCTCAGAATTGAATTTGCATTAGTTTACACAAGGTGCGACTGGGAAGAGATGTGCTAATTTTAATATTACCTAAAGCCCATCACTTAAATCTAGTAATAAGGTATTTCATGAATGCTGGATCTGAAACACGTAATCAAATTTTTTATAACTCAATATGGGAATTTGATTATCTAAGCATAGTTGATTTTGTGTGATGCTGCATTGATCTAAACCTCATCTTTACATTTAAAGTAGCACAGGCTAATACAGTGTCAAAATTTGGATTTCTTTTTGAACTCACAAAGTAGCAAAGGGGAACTAATTCCCTTAATTAGCTCCAGGTGAACACCCAAGAATTTTATGTATGCATCATATATTCAAAATTATGATCTAAAATCCTTGGAGACCATCAGGCAAAACCCTCCCTGATGAATCAACTACAGCTATTTTATGAGAAATTCAAAATTGTACTGAGATTAGCCACTCATTACTTTTTTATTTTTGAAGAGTATGAGGACTTTCAATTTCCTCCATGTAATTAGCAACTCTTTGTTTACTAGATTCTGGCTGTGCCTATAACTTGTAATTTCTGCTCTTTTCTGTTAATTTCCTTCACTTTAATACGCAAATTTAACATAAATCAAATCAGTGGAGGTAAAAATCTAATTTAATTTATATAATATTTCACTGCTGTCATTAATAATTTCCAGTAGGTCTGCTACAAGTTTATAACATTAAGGTAATTATTCTAATTGCATGAGCAACTATAATTGTTAGTTGGTGTCTCTTCTTGGTTCAATTATATGGAAAAGGGATATCAGATAATCAAAACAATTAAAATGGTTGATGTAATTGGTGAAGGATAGAAATTAGTCTTCAGAATTTCAAGCAAGGCTTAATTTATGTTCCAAGACACTTTTTAAAAAGAGTCTCTTCTATGCATGTACACAGGAAAAAGAAAAGAAAGAAACAAAGAAAGGGTTGTTTTTCTCTGTCTCATTATCACAGATATAAAGTATCCTAGTTTTCACACACAAAGATGAAACTAGTGACCCATAATGAATAAAGCACAAGGTTTAAATTATTTTTCCAAAGTAGTCATCATTTTAGAAATGCAATTTCACATTTTAATTTAGTCGCTATTGCAGTTAATGATACACAGCAGTGGTGACTTACTGAGGTGAGAAGTCAATCTGTGGTCACTTAAATGGAACAGAGCTAAATATAAAATCTATAACTATGAACTCATTAGTACCCTGCCCTGATCAATTAAATTAACTAAATTCAAAATAGATGTAATTATCAGTATCATCATGTTAACAAAAACAGTTAGAATTTGCTGGATGTTTCCCATGTTCTCTGAGATAATACACAACCACCAAAAGGAAAAAACAAATCAGTTTACACATTTACAAATCACTCATACAATTACTTTACCTATAAGATGACCTCTAACTGCTTTATGTAAATGTGTCTTATTTTAGCATTATTTGGACATGTGTAATAGGAAATTGGGCTCTTATTAAAAAAAAAGATGTTGTTCTCAATAAATCCAAGTACTTTACCGGAGATTTCTTGCCTTTTTCAACTTTTAATTTCTTGGCTTACCCACTGCTCTTTTGGTTTCAATAAACAAAAACCCATTCAATTTCAGAATAAATGAAAAAAGAGGGTGAGACTAGAGAGTAAGTTTATTCTAAGGTCAGCAAAATCTCATCGAATAGAAGAACCAAGAGTGGTAGAGCTTGATGTTCTGGAGGTGCTCAGTCAGAATGGGCTCATCTCCTCATCCCTCAGGCTCAGCAAGTCCACCTCTACACTTCCTTCCTAGCACTCCTGCTTCCATCTGTGACTGTTTCTCTGTTTCCTCAGCTTGTCTCACAAATTTAGTTCAAGGTGTTTTTAAAAATCAGAGTGTGAGGTATCTCTACTCTGTTCACATCAAAAAGTTTTATCTGGACTCATGGTGCCTTGGGTGTTTGCCTGCCCTCGTCCCTTAAGCATGACTAGGATGATCCTGCGTTCACGGAAGTTGTGAGTAGGAACAGTTTCCCCTGTACAGAGCTGTGGACTGAATTGCAGAAAAGTAAGTGGCAAGTAGTGCTAGCCAAACTTGAGACGGAGTTTGACACTACAACTTTTTGGTCGCGTAAAGAATTTTGATCTTCACCCTAAAATCAGAGAAGGGATTTATTCTTGATGCACACACTCTGTGCTTTGAAAAGGCAATTCCGACTAGTGGGTTGAGAATAGATTGGAAGGAATATACAGTAAATTGAGACCAATAAAGAGGCTATTGCAGCACTTCAGACAAAGTTTAGCAATGGCATCAGCTAGGGTGGTAAAAGCAGAAGTGGAGGAAAATGGGAAAATTTGAAAGTGATTTGGAGTCAAAGTTACCAGGGACAAATGATGGATTAGATGAGGCAGGGGAGGGCAGTGAGGGAGAGAGATGTGTATAAGGTTTCTGGTTTTAGTTGGAGGGACAGTATTATTCTCAGACACAGACAGTCTAAAGAAGAGTTATGTACTCTATCTTAAAATTTATTTAATACTTCTATGGAATATTGCCTAGCACAGTTGTATAATATAGCCTCAGAAATTATATTATGACTTAAAATTCACTAAGTAGTTTTGAGATTAACAAATTTTTTAATCATCATTTATGTATGAGGAATTAGCAGCTTTGGAAATACTTTTTCTTTTATTTTTAGTTGACATGTAATAATTGTACGTATTGATGGAATATTGATGGAATACAGAGATGTATTTCTCTTTTTTGCCTTTTTTTATTTGTATAAATTTAAGGGGTACAAGTAAAATTTCATTACATGGGTATATTGCATAATGATAAGTTCTGGGCTTTTAGTTTATAATAAATGAATAAATGTACATTATAACTGTTACGTAATTTCTCACCATCCACCCCCTTTTACTCTCCCACCCTTCTGAATCTCCAATGTTTATTATTCCCCACTCTTTGTCCATGTTTCCATTATTTAGCTCCCACTTATGGGTAAGAACATGTAGTATTTGACTTTCTGTTTTGGAGTTATTTTACTTAGGATAATGGTCTCCAGTTTCATCCAGGTTGCTGCAGAAACCACGATTTCATTCTAAATGGTTAAATAGTATTCCATTGTGAATATATACCACACTTTCTTCTTTCTTCTAACTATTTTATTCTTTTTTTAAAAAATGTATTTTAATAGATTTAGGAGGTACAAATGTGTTGTTGTTGTTACTGTTGTTACATAGATTAATTGTATAGTAGTGAAGTCAGGGCTTTTAGTGCAGCTGCCACCTGAACAAGATACCCAATAGGTAATTTGTCATCTCTTACTCCCCTCCCACCTTCCCCAGTTCTAAGTCCATTATACCACTCTATATGATCATGCATACCCATTGCTTAGCTCCCAATTATAAGTGAGAATGTGCAGTACTCCCATTCCTGAGATACTTCAGTGAGGATAATGGGCTCTAGTTTCATCCAAGTTGCTGCAAAACATCTTTTTTCATTCTTTTTTATGGCTCAATAGTATTCCATGATATATATATATATATATATGTTCCATGATATATATATATATATTCCATGATATATATATATTCCATGATATATATATATACACACTCCATGATATATATGTGTGTGTGTGTGTGTGTGTGTTGCTTCCATATCTTTGCTTGTGAATAGTGGGGCAATAAACATACAAATATAGGTACCTTTTTGATTTCTTTTTCTTCAATTACACAGCTGTAGTTGGAATGCTGGATTGAATGGTAGTTCTATTTTTAGTTTTCTGAGAAATCTCCATACTATTTTCCATAAAGGCCATATGGCCTTACATTCCCGCCAGCAGTATAAGCATTCCATTTTCTTTGCATCCTCTCCAACATCTATTATTTTTTGACTTTTTAATAATAGCCATTCTAACCAGTGTAAGATGATATCTCTTTGTGGTTTTAATCTGTATTTCTCTGATATTTAGTGATGTTGAGCATTTTTTCATATGTTGGCCATTTGAATGTCTTCTTTGAAAAATGTCTCTTTAGGTCCTTTGCCTATGTTTTAATGGGCTTATTTGTTTTGTTGTTGTCCTTGAGTTGTTTGAGTTCCCCATAAATTCTGGATATTCGTTTTCTGTCAGGTACAAATTTGTGAATATTTTCTCCCATTCTGCAGGTCAGAGTGATATTTCAACATGTGTATACAATGTGTAATGATCAAATCATGGTAATTAGCAAATCTATCACCTCAAACATCTATCATTTCTTTGTGTTATGAACATTCAAAATCCTCTCTTATAGTTTTTTGAAAATGTACACCAACTTATTTTAACCAAATTCACAATACAGTGTTGCAGAATACTGGAACTTATTCTTCCCATCTATCTATAACTTTGTATTCATTAACCACCCTCTCCCTATTCTCTCCTCTACCCCACTCTTCCCAGCTTCTAATAACCACAATTCTATTCTTACTTCTATGACCTCAATTTTTTTTTTTATCTCTCATATATAAGTGAGAACATGCAGTATTTATCTTTCTCTGCCTGACTCATTCCATTTAGCATAGTGCCCTTCCGGCTCATCCACATTGGCTACAAATGTAAGTATTTTTTCTTTTTTTATAGCTGAATAGTATTCCATTGTGTATATACACCACATTTTCTATATCCCTGTCTCTGTTGTGCCCTTCTACACCACTGAATATTTTAGGAGTTTTTTTTATCAAGGCTAATTATGGAGAGACTAGAAGGGCCATTTGATATGAGTTTCACATTTAAGAATGACCTCAAATGAGAGGTAGTTCTATTTAAGCTTACTGTAATTTGTGTGTTTTATGATTTAATTAGTTAAATGTGAAATATTAAAATTTCTGTAACTATATTTTCCCATTTCTTCATATTCTTTCAAATTACTAAGCAGCATTAATAATTGGAAGTGGCCCAGGCAGGCTCTTATTTTCTGAGGGGCCTTGTTTTTCACACTCACTGATGAATGACTAAGAAAAATAATTGTACATTCTATAAAGCTTGAAATGAATTCAACACAATATTTCACTGATCACCTAAAAGCCTGTAAACCTCAAGGAACATTCCGTGGTGCCACCAGGTCAGCCTCTGATGAAGCTGCAGTAGGCAGAGATGGGGGAAAAGAGAAGATGAATATGCTAATTTCCTTGCCCTGAAATGAACTTCGAAAGCCTTTATGTTCACCTAAATCTGGAAAAAAATTACATAGATCAATGTTTTCCATATTCCATAAGAAATTGTTATGCCACATCTAATTAGAAGTTGTATTATTGACAAAGGAGAGACAGGCTAGAGCACCTGGCCCACTGCTAGCTTATTTAGAAGAGTCATGGGATCTGTAACTTTCATAGGGCTCTACTGAAAAGAAAGGAAAAATCTGTGGCTAATGAAATGTCAAAAATATAACATCTCTAAGGGTTTGGCTCATCCTTTCAGAGTGCACCAGTGGGTCACCACCAAGCTTAAACTTAAATCCCCATACAAACTGAGGCCTTGGGTTGTGAAGAATGTTTGTTTGTTTTTTTTCCTTTCTCTCTCTATCAGTCATGTTTTCCTACTTTCCCAAACTAAAACTATTTATTTCTTAAGGAATAATTGCATCTATGAGATTTGGGATTACTGTGCATTTATTATATGGAGTGCTGTCATTTTATCCATCTATGTAAGTGGCATTAATATGCAATGTAAGTGGCATGTCTATGTGATTTTTGTCAGATTGCTAATGTGGTCATGAGTGGCAGCAGTGAAACTGTATGTGCTTGTGTTTGTTTTTGCCTGTCATAATTTATTAACTCTAATTACCGGAATCCTTTTTCTGTATACAGAACCTCTAATTTAATTTCAATCCCATCTTTTATTTTATTGGTTATCCAGGGAGATCTAATCAGAGAGAATAATCAACTGAGTAAGCATCTCTTAAAAAGATATCTTTGGTGGCATAATAAAAGAGACTAAAGAATGAGGTTGAATGGGTCAGGATTTGAGTTTCAGAATTTTTCCTAGTATTTGGATCAAATTGTGCAAGTCCTTAAAATTTTTTGAGCCTCAGTTTCCCCATGTGTTGAAACAAGATAAGAATTTCTAGTAAAGGTATTATAGTGTAAATGAAGTGATATTGTATGTGGAAGTACTTAAACACTAACATTTAGCACAAAGGTCAGTTTTTAAAAATTTATTATTTATAAATTAATAAATATATTAAACAGTACAGACTTATGGTAAAGTGATAGCCATTACTATTATAAAACAAGTCTCAGTTTGGCATTTTTGTAGCAAATCACATTAATGTTTTAAAATACTCTCACTAAATAACTATTGAATGTATATAACACTGCAGTGAGATTTTCAGTGTCTTTTCTAAAGTTTTACTCATTTGTTTAAACTAAAGAAAACATTATAAGGATAGATGAAAGTATATTTAATTTTAAATATTAGAAATTTCAAATTAGAAGTTAAAACTATGCCTTGAGTATGGATTCATTATATTTAGCTTCTACTTAAAATATAATTTCATTATTGACCAAGACAACTTCATATTGGGTATTAATATCTGGCTCAAAAAACACCTATTTTATAATAAATTTACTTTTTATTATTTATTTTTAATACAGAAAAATTTGTTATGAATTTCCTTGGCATTCATTGTGTTCATAGTTTCTCAGTTTTAGCATAGTGTTCCACACTTATTACTGTATCTACTGTAATACAGATAGAGCATAGCTCAAATTATAAGAAAAGGAAATGTACAAAATGGCCACAGTATTTTTGTTTTAAAAAATAAAATATTTTTCAACAGGTACGCAGTTGGATATCTGCCACCCCTCAGTGCTTGCAAATAATATATGTCAAAGTTTTTTAAAAAGAGAAATATGACCTGAACCAAATGAAAATGTAGGAAAAAGGCCATAAAATTTATTAAGATAGTTTAAAACTTTGAAATTAACCAAATTGTAAAATAAGGGCATAAGTGCCACTACTTCTATTTTTTATCTCACTAAATAATTCAATTTCTATTTAAATACTTCTGTAATTCTATCATTTTCTTTTGACACACTTGAAATGTAATTAAAATGCTATGTTTTAAAAATCAGCATACATTTTTGTACCTATTTAGGTTTTCATACTTTTGAATGTGATTTACGATGTTCAGGGCCTCATATATTTCCCCAAAAAATGCTTTCAACTTTATCAATAAAAAAGAAATAAAATTATAAGCTTAATTTTCAAAAGTTATAACTGATATAAAATTATGAAAGCATATACTACTTTATGTGGACAAAATTGGTTCTGAAAATACATGCTACCGTCAGAGTTTTCTGAAAACAACCACAGAAGAGTGATGTGAAAAGATTAACTTTTTAATATTCCAATACGTTTTTACTTGCAATTTTCTCTGTCAATACATAAAGAATGTAGACTCATGAACACAAGTATTGAGGGTTGGTTGGGTTTTTTGTTTGTTTTGTTTTTTTCCTCACAGACCATGGATCATATTTAACTTTTGAGTCAGTTATATGTAACAATGACCGTGGAGTCAAGCAATAATTGGGAAAATTTCTCCAGCAGCTCATAAAATTATATCTGTGTCTTACTTGCAAGCACTGAGGGGTGGCAGGTTAAGCAGGTTAAGAACTTTCCAGAGTGGTATTGGAGGTTGTTTAAATTGCAATTACAGTTTATAGTGCAGCTGTTAAAATCCACCAAACCAAATTTTCCAAATGACCTTTTCCATTTACCTAAGGAATTTTGCCAAATGTTTAATTCGTAGGCCTCTCACTTGGGCCTTTTTACAAAAATACACCTTTGAATGAATTATCTCATCGTTAACTTTCACACACGATATTGAATGCCTGTAGGACACCTATTTTATCAGTGGAGTTAACTGTCTTTCATAGAGGTGATGCTTTCAGATGTATAATTTTCATTTAAAAAAATAAAATAACTCTCCTGAAAAGAAGAGGACATCTGGAGGAATTCTTTTTTAATGTCTGTTAAAGTTACCTAATTAATATTATGAATTCAATTTCTGAAATCTGTGTGCCATAATGGAGAAAAGACTGAAATAGCAATATCAGTGCACTTATCTCACCCATGTAAATGTCAAGTGACATATGAACAGAATACATTAATCCCTCTTTGATGATTTATATTTAGCAATATCTATATTAATTATATTTTTACTATCCAAAAAGTAAACATTATATACTTAAATTTTTCATTTAACAAATAGTACAATTAGCCAAATAGGAGAATACTATTTAAAAATTTATTTAGCTGTGGCCCATTTTGCAATCAAAATGAATTAGTTTTAAATAATATCAAGCAAATTAAACAAGGTTTAAAATGCGTTTGATTTAGTCCCAGCTACTCAAGAGGCTGTGTCAGGAGGATAAGTTGAGACCAGGAGTTTGAGACCAGCCTGGACAACATAAGGAGACCTCATCTCTTACTAAAAGAAAAAAAAAAATGTGATTGATTTAATTAGCCACACCTCTTTTAGAGAAAAGGGAAAGATGATGAGTGCCTGGAGTCCTCAACCTTACTACCCTTCTTATCAGTGAAATGACCTTCTCTGTATCATAGGTGTTCAACTCCAGCTCTATTCTCTCACTGGTGACACAGCCAGTATATTTCAATACTAAAAGTTCAAGAACAGAATCAAATATTAATAGCAACACCTCCAGACTATAAATTCAAACTTTTGTAGAACATGACATATAAATGAAAGTTGAGCAGGTGTATTTTGTAGTGGTTGAAAATGAAGGCTCAGAGGGTATAAGCTTGAGCTATGAGATCTTGGAAAAATTACTTGACTTTTCTAAGCTTATGTTTCCTCATCTGAAAAGTGGTAATAATACCTGCACCTGCCAGCCAAAGTTTTGGGTAGAATAATAGAAAATAATGAAGAAAAAGCTCTCAGCACAAAGCCTGGCAAATTGCAAGTACTCCGTAAATGAGACCTATTATTATAAGTAAAAGTGAATATATTCCGCCAATATATTGACAAAATAAACACACAAACTAGTTTGATTGCCAAAAGGAACATGTGTGTCCAGTATTCATGCAGATACTCTAAATAACCCAAAAACATGTTTAGGATATTATAATTTAATTAGTTGCAGGGTCAAGTGTCTGAAGGTCTGGAAGTAGTTGCCTTTGAAAGAAAGTGAGAGACACACATGGAAGATGGGTGAAGTTGAAGTGGAAGGGGATAGAGAATAATGATGCAAATTCTACTAGGCCTCAGGCAGTTCCTTCAAATTGTGTATGAGTTATTCTAGTTAATGTTCAACCCCAGGGTTAGATTAAACCATCGTGACTCTGTTTTACAAATCAGAAAACTGAAATGCAGAGAAGCCAATTATACTACCTATAGCGATAATCAGTTAGAAGGGTAGATGGGACTTGACCCCAGATTTGTCTGTTCCTGTCTCAACCCACACTCTTTACAGCTACATTATAGGGCCTCTTGTAAACAGAATTTCAGACATGTATTTGTACACTGTGATTGCAGAAATAAGTATATGGACCATTAGACTGAGAGTCTCATCTAAGTAACTGAAGGGGAGAAGGTGGACAAAGCAGCTTCCAAGGATCACTATCTGAGGCAATTAAGCCTTGGTTGTTGCAGCTTGTTGGGGCTTTGCATAACAAGAACTTAATTTGCATTCCTAGCTCTACCAATTGCTCTTGATATAGCATTGCTCTGGGACTTTCACCTTTCTAAATCTTGGTTAGTTTATTTTAAAAATGGAAATGTGATTCTTTTGTTGTTGTTGTCATTTTTACATTGTTTAAATAACAAGGGTAGACTATGACCTGAAAGATAAAGCACACATTGGTAAAGATGAACAAAAGCAATCTCTCCCTCCGTGAGCACAAATGCAATAGAAATATGCTTGATAAGACTTAAACACATCAGTTGCAATTTAGCCATTAATGCCAGATGTCATAAAGCTAGTGAGATTAATTTACATAAACACATATTGGAAATAACAACTTATTAAAAAATAAATAACTAAGGAAATTTTCACTGCATTAATAAGTTTACAACATTTGGATATTTGGCAGAAATGATGTCACTGTCTTCTGCATGGTGAAGTGAAAAATTCAGCACTGTGCACCTTTATCCTTCATGTTCTGATCTCACAGCTTTGCTCAGTGATGAGTCAGAGTCACCTTGAAGTGTTTAAGGACAACAGTTGAAGAAATTATATACATAGTGAGAGGCCTCTAATGTCCCAATTACTTTATACATAGTAAAACTCTCTCAATAAATGCAACTTGCATTTAATTGTATATCAGAACCATTGATAGGTGAAAAGAATGTAAACAGCACTATTTCCTCATTTTCTAATGATGACTCTATATAATTGTATGAAGAATTTGGAGATAAAATCCATGGAGTAAGAGAATCAGAAACTGGGGAGAGCTTAGAAGCCATCACTGACATTGTCCCCCTACAGGAGGCACGTCTCCATAGCCATGCCCTTGTCTTTTGGCTACCTTGAATTTTGAACAAAAGCCTTTGAGAACCGCATCATTCAGCGATCTAGGCAGCCAGAAGACTTCTTGGGATGTATGTAAATCTAGAAAGAAGGTTATTAGTCTTAAGAGACAAGTAAATCCTTGTATATAAAATTAGCAACCAAAAGGTCCCGAGTCCTGGCATCGTATAGACCAGGATTTCAATTCTAGCCTGCCACTTATAAGCTCTGTGTTCTTGGATAAGTTAGTCTCTTTAAGCTTCATTTTCTACATATATAAATGGTTTTAGTAATATCAGTGTAGAATTATCTGATTCAGAATTAATTTGGATGATAATATTATAATTGTACTTAAGTCTTAATGTCCTTCACGTGTCCAAATTTAATTCATTTAGTTTATAAAAACTGATTCACTCTATACTAGATTATAAAAACTCCAGGTAGTATTGTTAATTAAAATTATGATTGTTCTATAATAAATACTCAATATATATTATTAATAGCTATTCTAAAAGCTACAGGATGAGAACATTGTATTTCTACTAATTCGATACATGGAAGCTTATGAAGAAAATAATTCTGTTATGAAAGTTGTTTTGATACTAATCAAACAGCTAATAATTTTATTATTCCATTTGTTCTTTTTTGGTAGGTATGAAGAAAATAAAATTTGTATTTTTAAAAGCTCATACTCTATTATCTTATACAAATGGAAAAAGATAGCATACAACTTCAAACAGTAGTGAAATTTTAATGCTATATATGGGGCAAAACACCAAAATTATTATACACAGAGCACTCTGGTAATATTCCTTCCAGTTTTAGTCAAGACATTGTTTGGTACTGAAGTACTGGAGGTGATTTATTATAGATACCTATTTTATTTTCTGATATGGCTTTTATTGAATTTTTCCCTAGTATTTGTCTCTTTATGGAAATTCTCCTTCCTCTCAGGAAAGCCATGAAGCAATTGCTCTTTGTCATGTAAAATACTTATGTTATTTCATTCTATGAAAAAAATCTGTATACAGCCTAAAACTTAAACCTGAATTTTTATAGCAGACAGAAGCCTTGATGATGGAATAGAAATAAAAATATAGTATTTATAATTACTATATCTTGAGGAAAAAATAAAGATCCAAGCCCAAAACACAAAGGTCTTTTATAGCTACATACAAATGGAGGAGAAAAGAGAAAAAATATGTTCATTCCCCAAACTGAAGACAAGGATAAGGAAGTATTATGACTTTCAACTCTCATTTGCAGTGCTTCTACCTCAAAGCATCATCACATATCATAAGTTCATGTTCTGCAACAGTAATGATGCAGTTTCAAATATAAATGGTACAGGAAAGTAAGCCATATGAAAAAGCAGCAGGAAATTGTTGTACCAAAATATAACTTCCTTTAGGAAAAAGACTTAATAGGAATCCCGCTGCGCACAAAAACAAGTTATTTAGACATAGGTAAATTGACATTTCAGTCATTTCAGCTCTTTGGAGCTTGAACATGGATATAACAGTACTTATGAGTTGAGTTCATACAGCTTCTTGCATAATTATATGTTGGGATATATGATTAAAGTGAATCCATGTGCTAAATCATGCAAACAATGAGTCAAATTAATTTAGCAGGAAAACTAGACATGTCTCTCTTGTATTATAATATGAAATATTTTAAAAGGAAAAACTCAGGGGAAAAATAATATTCATTTCTTTTTTTTACTTGTTCAACTCAATACCAGTTGAGTTTGCCTCTCACTTCACTTTAATACAGAGCAAGCAAGAATATGCTCCAGGATTGTTTTATCAACTTTATTGAGATATAATAAATTTCAGCTATTTAATTTATTCAATAGTGTAAATTTGGTTTGTTTCCAGGTTTTTTTGGTTTTTTTTCTGAGACAGAGTCTCGCTCTGTTGCCCGGGCTAGAGTTCCATGGCATCAGCGTAGCTCAAACTCCTGGGTTCAAGCGATCCTCCTGCCTCAGCCTCTCGAGTAGCTGGGACTACAGGCATGCGCCACCATGCCCAGCTCATTTTTCTATATATATTTTTAGCTGTCCATATAATTTCTTTTTATTTTTAGTAGAGGCAGGGTCTCACTTTTGCTCAGGCTGGTTTCGAACTCCTGAGCTCAAACAATCTGCCCGCCTGGGCCTCCCAGAGTGCTAGGATTACAGGCATGAGCCACCGCGCCCGGCCTCCAGTTTTAAGCTATTGTGGTTACAACAGGTATGCACATTTATGAACATGTTCTTGCACTAATATATGTTTTTATTATCTTTGGTAAAACTCCAAGAGTCGAATGGCTGTGCCATAAGGTAGGTAAATGTTTAAATATTTTAGGTTACTGCTAAATAGCTTGCCAAAATTCTTATACCATTTTATTTGCCACCAACAGGGTGTGGGACTTGCAGTTGCTCTAAGTCCTCATAAACACTTTGTATTGTCAGCCTCTTTGCTTTCCTCTACTCTCTATTCTCATGCTTTTACTCTGCGTTTCTCTGATGCTGAATATTTTTTTCATGTGCTCTTTGGACATTTACATTCTTTTGTGAAGTATCTATTAAATAATTTTCCCATTTTTTTAGTTGGTTTCCTTTCTTCTTACTGTTGAGCTGTAAGAAATCTTTACATATTCTGGATGCAAACCCTTTGTCAGATTTGTCATTTTAAATATTTTCTCATGTTCTGTGGTTTGCCTTTTCATTTTCTTAACAGCCATTCAAAGAGCAAATATTCTTAATTTGAATGAAGTCCAATTTCTTAAGCTCTAGGGTAATTTTAAAACAGTTGAAAATCATTTTCCTTGAAGCTATCTAAATCTGTGTGTAGATATTCTGGTTTCTCAATCAAATGCAAGGTTATCCTGCTTAGATTTTTATAACACTCTTCTTTGAGCCATTTTCCACCTGGTTAGACATATTTTACTTCACAGGGCCAAGAGAACACAAACCTCTGTTAGCAGCCAACACTCAAATGACTCATGAATTCACAAACCTCCCATGAAAGCATTAGCGAAGAAAAAGTAAAATGGCCTGTTCCATTTCTTTAGGCTTTCTTCCCATTTAATTAGGCCTAGAATTTTTGAATAGGTGAAAGAAATTAAAAAAGAACCATTTTAAAGCAGTACAGGAAGTGTACCAAATGCCCACAAATAGGAGGAAATATTTTGCATGGTTTCATATAAAGTACCTCAATCTGGGAATCTACACATATACATGATAAATCATAACAAGATATAAATAAGTCCAAGTGAACTGACAAATTAATCATAAAAGTATAATGGAATAATTATTATATTAGTGAAAAACTAACAACTAGATAACATTCTTGCTCTTGATGTAATCAAGTGATATACACAAACACATGCACAAAATTGGCAGGTTCAAATAAAAACTATTTTTGCAGAGTGAAAAAGAACAAAATTAAAATTAAGAGAAAAGACTGTCATCAAATATGTTAACCTCAAATATAAGAAGGTTAATATCCATAATGAATAAAAAGTAATATACTTATATAGGTATAACCTGACAAGACATACAATAAATGTATATGATTAAATATACAGTAATAATCAAGGCAATTAAAATAAAGCAGTTTATAATATGGATTGAGCATCCCTAATTTGAAAATCTAAAATCTGAATTATTTCGAAATCTGAAAGCTTTTGAGAGCTGACATGTTGCCAGAACTGGAAAATTGTGCACCTGACCTATTGTGATAGATGGCAATCAAAATGCACTCGAAACTTAGTTTCATGCACAAAATTATTAAAATTATTGTATGAAATTACCTCAAGCTCTATGTATAAGGTGTATGAGAAACACAAATAATTTCATGTTTAGACTTGTGTCCCCTTCCCAAAATATCTCAGTATGTATATGCAAATATTCCAAAAACCAAAAAAACCCTGAAATTCAAAACACTGTTGGTCTCAAGCATTTAGATAAGGGCTACTCAGTCTGTATAACTCTTATATTTAAAAACATATTACAAATTGTTTAGTATGGATTGTGATGAAGCCAGCACAAGTAAACACAGGATGTAATGTTGTAAATATGTGTAAGTTATTTTGGGAAATATTTTGGCAATGGCAATGTGTATGAAGAAAAATCATAATGTTTGTATTGTTTGATATTAGAATTGGTTTCTTTCTTTTTGGAAAAATGTCTCCTGGGGAACAAAATAGTTCCCAGTTGAGAACCATTGTTTTAAGAATTACTTTTATTTCTGAAATATAGGTAATAAGGTTTCCGAATGTAATAAGCTTCCAATTATTTGCTCTTATTTTCCATGTTCATTACAAACTTCATAACAGAGGATTTGGACATTTAATTAGTACAGGCCCAAACAAAATCTGATATCATGGGTTTTAAAAATCTATATCCCAGGGATGTAAAGTACTCATGTTAAGCTCTGATTCTGACAGAATGCATTTGGATTAAATTGCAAACCCCAGTCAGGTATTGTTTAAAGGACAGGCCATAATTATTTTTCAGCTATGAATGCAGGCAATCATATAAGTATGAGTTGGCTTTTAGTCCTCTGTCACATTATAGGCAGTTTTTTTGTTTGTTTTACATGTATAGCTTAATAGTGTTGAACAATTCAAATTTTATACCATTTTTTTGAAATTACTTATTTTTTAATATGTCATTTAGATAAGTCAAATAATGTCATGACAACAGCTTCCATTTTGAAGTCAGAAAGCTGGGTCTGAATCCCAGCCCTGCCATTCACCGGTCATGTGAACCTGAGAAAGTTACCTATTAATAACTTCTCTGAGACCATGTATTTTATTTACTTATTTTTTTAGTTTCAGAATACTACAGTGGTACACATGTTTTGGTCACATGATTTGATTTTGTACAGTTTGAGTCAAAGTTAAAAGTGTGTCCATTAGCCAGATAGTGTGCATTGTACCAATTAGGTGTGAATTAACATATTCCCTCTCCCACCGTCTGCTTGATTTCTCTTGAGTTTATTACCATATGTGCACATAAGTGTTGATTGATTAGTTCTAATTTAGTAGCGAGTACATATGGTATTTGTTTTTCCATTCTTGTGACACTTCAGTTAGAAGAATGGTCTCCAGTTCCATCCAGGTTGTTCCAAAAGGTATTAGTTTACCATTTTTTTATGGCTCCATGGTATACATATACCACATTTTATTAATCCACTCATGTATTGATGGGCACTTGGGTTGATCTCACATCTTTGTGATTGTGAATTGTGCTGCAATAGAGAGTCAAGTGCTACTTATTTGTTTACATTGATTTTGTAACCTTAGACTTTGCTGAATTTATTTATCAATTTCAGTAGTCTCTTGGCAGAATCTAGAGTTATCTAGATATAAGATCATATTGTCAGCAAAGAGCAATAATTTGAGCTTTTCTTTCCCCATTTGAATACTCTTTATTTCCTTGTCTTGCCTGATTGCTCTGGCTAGGATTTCCAGCCCTATGTGAAATAGAAGTAGTGACAGTGAGCAACCTTGTCTAGTTCCAGTTCTACATGGGAACACTTTCAATTTTTCACCATTCAATATGATGTTGTCTGTGGGTTTGTCCTATATGGCTTTTATAATTTTAAGGTATATCCCATCTATGCCTATTTTGTTAAACATTCTTATCATAAAACAGTGCTAAATTGTGTCAAATGCTTTTTCTGCATCTATTGAGAGGATCATATGGTCTTTGGTTTTGCTTCTATTTATGTAGTGAATCACATTTATGGATTTGTGTATGTTGAAACATTCTTGCATTTCTGGGATGAAGCCCACTTTGTGGTGGATTATTTTTTTGATAAGCAGCTGAAATTGGTTTGTTAGGACTTTTTTGAGATTTTGCATCCATATTTATAAGGGATATTGGTGTGTAGTTTTCTTTTTTGCTGTGTCCTTTTCTGGCTTTGGTTTTATGGTGATATTGGCTTTATAGAACAAGTTGGGGAGGATTCCTTTATCTCGATATTATGATATAATTTCTTCAATATAGGTACAAGTTCTTCTTTGTAGGTCTGGTAGAATTCAGCTGTGAAATCATCTAGTCCAGGACATTTTTGTTGTTGTTTTTGGGAGATTTTTTATTGCTGCTTCAATTTTGTTGCTTGATATTGGTCTGTTCAGGAGTTCTATTTCTTCCTGATAGAGCCTAGAGATGTTGTGGTTTCCAAGAATTTGCCCATTTCCTCGATGTTTTAGAGTATGTATACATAGAGATTTTTATAGTATTCAGCAATAATTTTTTTTATTTTCATGGTATCAGTTGTAATCTCTCCTTTTTCATTTTTGATTGTGCTTATTAGGGTTCTTTCTTTTTTGTTCCTGGTTAATTTAGCATGAGGCCTGTCAATTTTATTTATCTTTTCAAAGGACTAGATTTTTGTTTCATTAATCTTCTCTATAATTCTGCTGCTATTGATTTCATTTAGTTCTGCTCTGACCTTAGGTATTTCTTTTCTTCTGATCTAGCAATATATTATCTCCAAAAAGTATAATTGGGACCTCCAGATACTTGAAAAAAATTACATAGAATAAAATTATTGAAAATGAGGGAAAGATTTATGCTTACAGAAAAAAGAATCTCTTTTGCCAGTTATTAAGTACTTAAGAGGGACATAGATTCTCGTGTATACATATAGCATTTTACTATACTTAATAAACTTAAGATATTAAGTAAGTGGGGAATAAATAGTCACACAGATTGATTTATCTCAGTAAATAGGTTTCCATGATTTAATAAAATACCATTATATAATAAAGTTAAATGAACACAACAGAAAAAATATATAAAGTCATCTTATTTTTTTCTGAGCTGTTACTTCTAAGAAACATGTGCTTAAATCCAAAATAATTAGTAACAATTCTCAGGAATAAAAATAATTAGTAACAATTCTTCTGGAAATGAATTCTTCTCAATAGTTAAATTTAATGTTTTATTGAAGGAAATTTGTCCAAATTGGAATTTTATTTTATAAAATAACAACACCAACAACAATAAAATCAGATCAAAACTTTTAAAAGCAAACCTAACTGATAAGATTTCAGTCTGTACCAATTACATTCAAACACCTGAAGTACAAGAACTCAAGATAACATATTCTAAGTGTCATCCTCTTTCCTCTTAGCTCACTGATGCTTTTGGTCCAGCTCATCTGTGCCATCTGGGTCTGCTGTCAGATATTAGAGATTGTTCGAG
Organism: Lemur catta; assembly: GCF_020740605.2. Classification (NCBI taxonomy): domain Eukaryota; kingdom Metazoa; phylum Chordata; class Mammalia; order Primates; family Lemuridae; genus Lemur; species Lemur catta. The sequence continues at coordinate 55,203,785 of NC_059139.1, read as the reverse complement.
GGATAAATAGTACATATTTTTCTAAATCATTAAATTATAAAAAATCACTCATTTGGGTTTTTGACTAGTTCTTATTTTTAATAGAATTACATTTTTTCAAACATATAAAAGTGTTTGACTTTAAAATAATCATTAAAAGCTTTAAATAAAAACATGTGATTGTCTATTCCACTTATTTCTGCTACCCCATCCCACTCCCCAGACATAAGCATTCCAATTCTTCCTAGTTTTCCTTTCCACACTGCTAGCACAAATGTACTTCAATTCATCAGTAGTAGATATTACTTACTTGCTCTGGTAGATAATGATTTAGCCTTTACTTCACATCACTTGTCACACCATCTTTCTAGTATGATATCACAATTAGGGTTAGACTAATTTTGGTATCTTTATTATTATTATTATTACATGTTCAACCATGCCATTTATTATTAGTACCTTCTCTTTTCTAGACCAATCTTCTATTTCTTCTACATTTCTTTTTTTTCCTTTTAAATTATCTAGTCTTTTTTTAACTTATGAAATCTAACCACAAACTTCATCCACAACTCAGCAAAATTGCCCTTGACAAAAAACCCAGTCTGTATTATCTGGATTGGCTGCTGTTGTGGGCCTTCTGTGCAATGATTATCCTAGGATTTCTTCTCACCACTGTCTTAGGGTCTCCCTCCATTTTCCTTGTTTTGAATTCCCTAATTCCTGAATTACATGTCTTCTTTCTTAGATATCTGCAATAAACATGCAAATAATTTATTTTTAGAATGTATAAATAAATACTAGAAATCTATACAAATATACAACGGAACAACTAAAAATGGTCCAAAGATATTTCACAGCAGTGGATGTTCAAACATATGAAAAGGTGCTCAACATCATTAATCATTAAGAAAAAGCAAACTAACACCAAAATGAGATAAAAGCATACAACCACCAGAATTGATACAATTTTTGAAATGACAAGACCAAGATTGGCAAGTATATAAAGTAAACAGCACACTCATGCATTGCTTGTGAATGTGTAAATTATTAAAATCACGTTGGGAAATTGTGTGTCAATTTCTACTAGAGCTAAACCATACCTACCTATGACCTAGCAATTTCACTTTAAAGTATACTCCCAGGAGAATTGAGTCGATATAGTCACCAAAATACATACACAGGAAAGTAGAAAATGGCTTTACATACAATAACCAAAATTGGAAAACAATCCAAATATCTCACAAGAGTAGAATGCATAAGTAAATCATGGTTTATTCACGCAATGGAGTACTACATAGCAATCTATTTTTAATTAGAAAATATGTTCCTTTTAAACACAACAGAAGTGAAACCAATTGACATAATGATGAATTAAAGAAACCAGAAACCACTAAAAAAAGTTTACACTTTATGATTCTATTTATTTTTTCAAAAATAGGTAAAATTGGGTTATAGAAATGCTATCTTGATTGAGGTGATGATTTCACATGTGTATACATGTATCAAACCTAATCAAATTGTATAATTTAAATATGTACAATGCAATGCATTTCAATTATATGTCAATAAAGTTTAAGCAAAATGCTTAAATCAAACACAGGTCAAAAATTGATATAAGTCAAAACAATAATTACTTAATCAGGAGGATATTAACTAGGAAAGAGCCCAAGGAAATTTTGTAAGGTGCTGAAAATGTTCATTATATATACATATTTTCTGGTGTTTATGTGTGTGCGTGTGTGTGTGTGTATGTTTGTAAAGGTTCACCAGATTGTACTGTTAAGATGTGTGCACTTCATTCAGTATATATATGTTTCAATACAAATCTAAGAAATGAAAAAGAATTCTTTTGGAGTATTGTGTCTTGATGTTAATTTACAACATATTTTTAGTGGTAGAAGTGATAAATTACAAGACAGATTTTTAAAGCATGAGACAATAGAAATTGCTAATAGAGTTGATATGATATAAAAAAAAAGACATAAGTCAAGAAAAGCTCCTAAGGTTTGCCCTGAGTTACTGGGTATGTAGTGATGTCATTTACAAAAATGAAAAATAATGGACCTGAGGCACGTATATGATTGGAGATGGATGTGTTTTTTCTCTTCCTTTTTAAAATTTTTTTGTGAAGCCTATTAAAAATCTAAGTGAATGTGATGAATAAGAGGCTTAATGTATAAGTCTGAAGTTTAGCAGAAAGATTAAGACTTAAGACTATAGGTTAAATTTGAGAGTCAGAAAACATAGATGGTACTTTACCCTTAGAATTAAATGAGCTCACTTAGGGGAGTTTTTGTTCAAAGATCGAACACTGTGGTATACAAAGAGTTAAAATTCAGCCAGTGTAGTAGATCTTTTCAGTTCAACCAAGAAACCACAGCCAAAAATATGAGGGAAAAATGAAGGAATGATGAGCCAGAATTCAATGAATATATTATTTAAAGAATGATATATTGTTTAAAGTAATTCCAATTTGATACCTGTAAAATTAAAGATACTAGCTATTACAATAGAAACAGCTTAAAATCTTGGTTATTTTACATCCTAAAAGTTTATTTCTAGCTCATATATATCCAGTTTTGTTAGGTGGAAAGAGTTAGGAACCCAAAGCTGAAAAAGGCTCAGTCTTCTTTAACATTATTTTCCAACATCACCCTGAACATCAGTAATCAGCTGGCATGTGGCAGAAACCTAGAAGTGATACGTATCACTTCTGCCTACTTACCTCTGACCAGAACTTAGTCATGTAGCTGTGAACCATGTGGCAAATCTATTGGTACGGTGAGAAGCCGGACAGCCTCTGCAACAAATATCAAAATTCCCTCAGATTGACTTGCATTTACCAAAACCATTTTTCCCTTCTTTGTGTACCTATATGCTCCTATTACATTTTGTGTAATTAGTTCAATGCAATTACATGTCTGCCTGTAACTAACCTATTTTAGACATTTATCTCCATGAGTTCAAGCAAACAGATCACCATAAAAATAGAGAATTTTCTGATGACACTTTAATGACAATTTAAGTTAGTACACAATTTGCCTAAGCACATCTGGATGGATCTTGTAGTTTGGCCTCAGCAAACCATTCTATTAATAATAAGTAGTGCTGTGTCACAGTTCATTTGATTTTGTTATCTACACATACACAAAGGGGGAGACTTCACTAGTAGAGCTTCTTTGAAAGAGAAAGAGAAAGTCTTTGGAGAGCAGAAAGATAGTGTCTGAACAGTTAGACCCCTCGCTTTTCAATAAATTATACTAATTAATTTTAAGACTAAGAAGAAGGACAATTCTTGATGTTTTAATGAATGATAAGGAGGAAAATCCAAATAAAAGAAGCAGTTTCCAATAAAGCGTAACATGGGGCCAGAAAGAACACTGCGCTTAGACCAGCAAAATAGAGTCTATACTTTTCTCCAATTATTGGTTCAGTGAACTGGGAAAATGCACTTAACCTCTTCATGAAGTCAGATAATGACATCTACTTCACCAGGCTGTTGTTGAATATTAAATGTAGCAAAGTAAGTAAAGTGATTTTCAAGCTATAAAGAATGGCATTCAAGGAAGTATATCATTTCTTCTATTTTGCATATTTTCATGAGCAATTTCTTTTTTCTGACCAGACATACATACTCACGTTTGTGTGACTGCCAATATAAATACCATCACTAGCTTTACTTTGGCTTATATCATAAAACTGCACAATACTGTGTGCATAATACTATATGGTTTTATGGTTTATATCATAAAACTGCTTAGTACTGTGTGTATAATCCACACGTGTATGTACACATACATTTGCATGTACACACAATATTATGTATATACAACTAAATCAATACGTAATATTGAGGTGCATATGATTTATTGATCGAATATCATGTCATAATATTAAAATGTTGCCTAAATGAATTAATTTTTACCTCTTAATGAAACAGCAAACATTAATAATGTAACACCAGTGGAAAAAAATTATATAGAGTGACATATAGGAAATATGAATAGTTTCTTATCCATTTCAACAATATTGACACTGTTTTCTAAATGCTAAAGATACTATACTCTTTTATAAATATGGTTCTTTATGGTCACTGAAGCAGGAAAGCACAGACATTAAATACAAGAATGGAGTAATTCCCAGGGTCTTCAGGATTGTGTGAATTTCCACTCAATGTAGATATTTCTTGACTTGAAAAAAAAATTGTTTGATAGAACTCCTATTGAAATAATAAACAAATGCTATTGAGCAGAAATAATAAAAATTGTGGGCTAAAAGAAATTGAAATAATTTAATAAAAGAAGTTTTGAAATACAATAATTTTGCTACTTCTAAGTCCTTTCCATACACAGTATGGTTTATGACATTAAATTATAGTGATATAGTTCCTCTTCCATTTTCAATTTATTTAAAGAGACCCATGGCAGAAGTAAAATCACGAACACAACCTTTCTTTTTCTTTCCCCACAGGTTATAGACTCACATAACTGTTCCTTTGCTTTCTATTTAGTTCTGTAATGGAATTGTTCTGCAACACAGAAATTCCTCATCACAGGCTGGGAAAACCTAGCCTTGATGGAAAATTTCACAGTTCACCACCGGTTTTTGTCCAGGAGATGTTTTGTTTTTTAAGACGTTTGAAATACTGCCTCTCATTAAATCATTTCTATAGCACATGTGGACTGAACATACAAGTTTCTGAAAGTCCTATAAAAATTAAAGTCAAGTAGTAACCTCAATAATTTCACACTGATTTTTGGAATACAATAAATCTTCATTTGGCTTGTCCATAAAAAATGAAATAATACTTTCTACATACTTGTGCCCAATTGCAGTAATGATGAAGTACCTGTTTTAGTTACGAGGAAAACCAAGAAATAAAAATTAGGAAACTATTCAGTTTTTCCTGAAAAGAAATGCCAATGATGTATCACACTGTGACAATAAGTCCATGTGTTGAAGGAAGAGAACATGTTAGGGTAGTAAGAAAACCCTTCATTTAAATGATACATAATACAAAGGGCACCTAGATGCTGATGGAAAATAAATAAATTTTGGAATCCAAGGTGATCCATACACAGCCATTAATTCTTATTGTTCTATATAATCTCAAAATACTATGTGTATTGATTTCCTATTGCTGCTATAACAAATTACCACAAACTTCGTGGCTGAAAACAACACAAATTTATTTTCTTTACAATTCCAGACGTCAGAAGTCTTAAAATCAAGGTATTGGCAGAACTGTGTTCCTCCTAGAGACTCTAGGGAAGAATTCATTGCTTTGCTTTTTCCACCTTCTGGAGACCACCCACATTCCTTGGCTTGTGACCCCTTCCTCAATTTTAAATCCAGCAGAATAGCATCTTCTTACTTTTCTGACCTCTGCTTCCTTCTTCACATCTTCTCTGTGACTCTCCAGGGCCTACTGAGACAATCAAGAATAATTTTCTACTGCAAGATCCTTAATCACATCTGCTACATCATAATAATAAGGTAACACAATCACAAACTCCAGGGATTAGGACATGAACATTTTAGGGGTGCATTATTTAGCCTACCACACTATGTAAACAATATGATATTTAACTAATAGAATGAACTTTCTTAATTTTCCAGCATACATTTCCTATCAATGATCCTAAATTTTTTCAGCATCTGATATCAAAGTTTATGGAAGTCTGGGTTTACAGTTAAGGACAATTCAGTTCATTTAATATGTGTCATTCAATGAAGGTACTCTGAACAAAAAACCCTTGCTTCCTATTAAAAGTTGTATTATCTTCAGATCAAGACCATGCAATTTATTTATTACTAAAGGAAAATAATCTCAACATTCAAAATCAATTTTCTTCAAATCTGTGTTATTCAAATGTGAGCTGACGTTTACTGACCCATCTGGTTTTTGCCATAGTTATTAGTTTTTATCTTCCTCTCACTAAATATTGTGTACAAAAACTCAACTCCCTCAATCAGTTTCTGCTATAGTTTCACTCACACCAAGTATTTCAAAATTAGAGTTATAATCAAGAGAATGCATCATCCACTTCACAATCTAAGACATTCAAAGTCTCTCAAATTCCTTTACTTCTTTCCTGGTCTTCTGCACAGTAGTGCTATTTTTTCATCAAATTTAGCAGAGGTTATCAAAGGTTTTTTTTCCAAAAATTAGACATATTGAGTAAACTTTTCTCTACCACATTTCACATAATATATTCAATTTGTTTAGCAGTGAGAGAAGCAGATGAGAAAATCATAAAATATTCACTGCTTATTTCTTCCATGTATAGATGGAATGTAATATTAAAGTAGTAAATACTAGTTGGGGTGTTAGTTATTGCCCAGGATGTCAGAGAGAATCAAACCTTTGGTAATTATTCTGAGTGTTTGGGATAGGGGTTTTGAAATGGTTTGTTGTAGAGCTCTACAGGTAGAAACTTCAGTTACAAACTATAATCAAGAAATAGATTACAATTTAATAATTTCTACACTATTAAATATTGTATGATGTCAATCACAACAAAGAAACTGGACAATTATTTAAATTCTTCAATGATGTGAGTTTAGTATCTCCTTTAGTTAGCCTATGGAACTGTTGAAAGAATCAGGGTACATAAATGCTTTTTCTAATTTTCAAAAAATCTGTTACAATTATCTTACTTAACAGTTATTAAATGTTTGTTACAAATGCCTTGGAAACTCGAAAATCTCTCTAAATATAAGAACATGTCTTTGTTTTCTCTCTTTCATTTAATTTTATATTAGTATTTAATATTTGAATTTTGTATAGCATAACTATTTACAAAACAGTTTGTGTTTGCCTCCTCAAGGAATAAATGATGAAAAACTTCCAGAATCTTGAAGTATCTAAATTATGGATTTATTGTGACCGGCATGATGATTGGCTATCCACAATCATTCATATCCTGGATCTCCCTTGATTTCCTTTTATTATGTTACAAAATGCTAAAATATTTACCTTCTCGTACTCTTGCAGCTGGGGTAGTCAAGATCCCCGTTCTAAACAATGAACCCTAGCAGAAACTGCTTGGTGGGGCTCCAGAGAAAGCATATGAAACATGGACAGAATCATCAGACATGACATTTTTTTTCCCCATTTACCCTGTCTACTGTTTCCTGCCTGGATTAGAGATCTGATCCTTAAAAGTAGAGTGGCCAGTTTAGAACATTAAAAATTGAAGTCACATGCCAAAGGTAACAGAGCAGAAAAGGAAAGTACCTGGATCCTGAGAACTTAATCCACTGTACTAGCACTGGGTAAAGCTATCATTTATTTAAATTGATATTTCTGGGTTTTTTTTTTTTTTTTGAGGCGGAGTTTCACTCTGTTGCCTGGGCTAAGCTCACAGCAACCTCAAACTCCTGGGCTCGAGGGATCCTCCTGAGTAGCTGGGACTACAGGTGCTCACCACAACACCCAGCTAATTTTTTGTTTAAATTTTAATTTCCCAGCTAAGTTCTTCCATTTTTTTTTTTAATAGAGACGAGTCTCACTCTTGCTCAGGCTGGTCTCAAACTCCTGACCTCAAGGGATTCTCCCCACCTTGGCCTCCCAGAGGGCTAGGATTACAGACGTGAGCCATCATGTCTGGCCAGATATTTCCGGTTTTCTTTTGCTTGTGTCAGAATAAAATCCTGATATTTGTTTTTATTTATTCTTTTGGGGATTCTTGCCAAATTCCGTGTATGTGTATGTGTATTTGTGTGTGCACCAAAATATATATTTACATAAATACATGTAATCGCTAGAGTAAATAGAAAATACACAGTTTTTGCATTTACAACTTTTTTGTGATAACTTTCTATAAAGGAAGCTGCAGGGAGATGTTATATGCAAAAACATAAAAAGAAATACCTATTCAAATTGAAGTCACCTGTAAGGGTGACATTCCTGGATGTTTTACTAAGACTCCCTTCTGTGTGCCCTGAGCCACTTCATCCAAAGCCCTAGTGCTCCAGTGAAATCTAAAACATTGCCCTGGACAAAGGGAGTTGCTCTATGAGCATGGTCTACAATCCTTACTTTGAAAGTCCAGTACACGTGGTATATTCAGAAGTACGAATTGAGTTCAACAAAATTTAATAAATGATTTTATTTACATTTTATCTGTACTTGTAAGTAGCACTAAACTTAGAGTTTCATAACCATTTGTGCTTATTCAGGCCATTTAGTAAGAAATGTCTAGAAAATACACTTTATGATTCAGCTGCAGTGATTACTAAGGCAATTGGCTCCTGAATTTTTAGAAAATTCTATATTTGAGCCCAAATGGCATCCTGAAATAAAGTGTGCCTTTTATCGCTGGGTATTTTAAGATCCTCAATCATTACTATTTTTTGAAGAACTTCTTTATTTCTTAGTAAACTCAAAAAGGATATTTCAACTCCACCACATCAAATTTTACTAGTGCCAATGTCCCATTACGTTGTGGGGGGTTCTAGTATGTGTTTGAAGCCTTGTTAAATATTGTACCCGCAAATGTGTTTTAATTCTCAAAATTACCTAGATGAAACTTGGAGATTTTAAGCAATTTGTCAAATTTCTCATGACTAATAAGAGACCAATCCAGAATTTTAGTGGTACCTGACTTCGGAGGCAGCTTTCTTCAGCTCTACACCTTAACAGCGGCAGCTTGCAAAAATTGCTTTCCATCTTCCATAAGAACTCACACATTTTACCACTACCATATTTCACAGGGTCTGTGCTCTACTTTTTCAATAATTCTACAAAAACAGTTTCAGGGCTTCAGAGAAATATTGAACTCTTCTTCCCCAGAATTTCTCTATCCAATTTCAAGTTTTACAAAAGAGGGTGCTGCAATAACTCTCTCTCTTTGGCATAAACTATTCTTCATTGCTGTTCTGATGCAAAAATAGGCTTGTCAAATTCTGTCTACCCACTCAAACCATTTGCAGCAACAGAGAGGTACACATTAAAATAAATTAAAGTATGATAGCCATAGTAATTTTAAAACTTTCCCCTAACATGCTTTTTAAGTTTTAGACTTTGACGTTTCATAACAATATAGTGTTCTTTCAGAAATGTTGTCAATTTTTGCTGCTCTCCCAGTTTCATCTTATCTACAAATTAAATTATTGACAGGCTTTACATAAAGATTCTTGAAATATTTTATATTTTCAGAGTGTTGGCAGTGATTATGCTGAAGCTACAAAAAGCAAATGTAATGGACTTGGAATTCAGAGACCCTTATTTATCATTCAAGAAGTCAAGATCCACCTTTGCTAATTCTAATGTTTTAGGGGAAAATAACTGCATTCTGTCAGTTTTTAAAATTACTTATTAGTTCCTAATGTGCCTTTATATTTTTTCCAGAGATAAAGTCAATGAAATTATTTTCTTATAATTTTGAATTAAAACAGTTTTGAGACTTAGAAAAGCAGTAGAGGCAGAAAAAATAGTAATTTAGACATAAAATATTTTTAAAATTTTCACGTTTATCACCACTACTTAGATACACATATACAGTTTATACACATGTATTTATACGTGTATGTGTGTATATATGTATGTGTATGCAAATACATACAAACACATGTGTTAAGCAAAATATACTTGAAATTATATGCACCTGGTGAAAGATAAGATACTTCACAAGGCAAAGAATTCTACATACTTTGCCGCAGTCTCTGATCCATAGAACAGGTCATTCATCTGTCTGACCATTTCGCCCATCTTGACTTTCAATAAAAATGTATTGATTGTTTAAAATATATATTTTCAATTTCAATCTTCAACTAATTTGAACCACCATCTCACACATATTGGCATAAAAAAGCCCCCACATAGTATAAGACACTGTAATATAGTGGCATTGAGCACAAATTCTAGAGAGGCCACCGGTGTTTGAAATACATGTTTGTTGTTTACTTATTGTATGATGCTTGACAAGTTCCTTATACTCACTCGTCTCTGTTTCTGCATCTGTAAAACAGAAAGAGAAACAGACACCACTTCTGCTTAAGGTAATGATCTGAAAGGTGTGCCCTTCACTTCCACTCACCACCCATTGGCCAGAATTTAATCACATGGCACATCTTACCACAAATATTGTCTAGTAAATGCACTTTTTATCTTGAGTCTTAGATGCCTGTTTAAAAATCAGGGATAATTAATGCTAAGTGGTAACCGAGCATCTATTTATTTTCAATATGGCCACAAAGAATAATAATTTTAAACGATTAGTCAGATCCTACCATACCTCTGTTCTAACATCCATTAGATTAGATGACTAGTTTGATGATTATTTTACACAAAACTTTGTAATAGCTAGCTCATGTTTCACTTAAATAAAAGCCAAAGTCTGGCAGGAACCATTCTACCTAATATTAATATTAAGACTTACTATTATGACCTGATAAATGTTCAAAATTGGGTTCCTCAGGAAAAAATGTGTGTGAATGTATGCATGTATTAGTTTATTATAAAATTTGCTAATATAAAAGACATGTAACACAAGTTACAAATAAAAATAAAATACGATAATTTCATACCCTTATAACTTCAGATTGAATAGTTATTTATTCCAAAATCCAATATTTAATAATTCTATTGCCAACTGCAGTGTCTCAAATTCAGGACACAAATAAATAAATGTTTAATCACTATCAAACTCAACTTAGTAACCTCTCACATCATTGACAAACAAGTGCAGTTCTGACAAGAATGCTGGTTGATAATTTTGTTTATGTTGATAATGCAAAAGTGAAACCACGAAGACATGCCAGAACTTGTCTCATTAGTCAGTGATGTGAGTGACTTCTTTGGTACCTCAGTTGATAGTTTTTGGATACTAGAAGAATATTTCCCCAATTTCTCTTTGTTGTTTTCAATGTAGCAGTTACAGACAGAGTCCCCTTGTTTTATTTGTACTATTAAGTTTTCTCTATCACTTTGTCCATCACTTTCTTAACTCAAGAGACAATTAAGGAAGCAACTAATTAATCACTGAGATGTAGCATTTAACAATGTCTATGTTGTAAACACTCCCACAATGGTCAATGCCATGCCACCAATGTGCTATCTCTGAATGGAAGGTAGGGAAGCGATGTGGAGTAACATATATTATACAGTATAGTATTTCCACCATTTTGATATAGTAGATGTAAATAACTTCAAGACTGTCTAAAATAGTAAATAGTAAAATATAGTTAAATAATTAGGAGCTGATGAGTTCTAAGTATTTTCTTTCATTTTAATATAATGTGTTTAATTGTAAGTTTATGTAATTGAATTTTAAAATGGAAATACAGAAAGGATAAAAAATTTCAAGGTCACTTCATTCTTATTTTGCACTGCAGCTCAAACATTCTTTGTATCCTGAGGGAAGGGAATATAATTCTCATTTTTAGAAACATTCTTGAAAAATATACAAAATATATTTTATATTTTCAAAGAGTATACCTCAGAAATATGTTTTTCAGAGTCATTTCCTTAGTAATATGTTTGTGTCAAATGAAGTTGCGTTTCAAAATCCAGCATCCATTAGATTTGATGACTAGTTTGATGATCATTTTACACACTCCCAGCATCAAATTAAATATATTGTAAAGATTGTAAGCAAACACAGTTGTCAGAAATTTCAAATCTATTTCTCAAAACAAGATCAAGTTTAGAGACCAAACTTGCGGATGAACATATATTCATTTTTAAGGAATGATATTTCTCACATTAGCTTTATTGGCCCATAAGTCTTATAGGTCAGAAGAGGCAAGTCAGAAGAGGCACATTCTTTTGTTTTAGCCTTAAGCAGAGTCTCACATTTTTCACTCTTCTGCCTCATAAAGTCCAGCAGATTGGGTTATAAATACTAAACTAGTGGGATCTACTGCCAAATACTGGAGTCTCTTCCCCCACTTTTCAATCTCTATTTCTTTTCAGAGGACTTCTAACCTACTCCTGTCCACAGCCTTCAGGCAAAATTTTCCAGCACTAACTAACACCCACACTTTCTTTGTCTTTTCCCTGTGGTATAGATCAAATACAGGGATCATGAAAATGTTGTGACAATCAGAAAATACATGGACTAGATAGAAATGTAGGTATTTGTATTGCAAGAAGATTCTGAACTTGGAAAAGTTCAGTCATTGAAATCTTGCAAGGTATTCTTTTGGTAATAGGATTTGGAGTTTTTTAACAAGAGTTGGATAGTGAAAGGGAAATAAACCTTACCAAATCAGTACTAGCCTGCTAGATGAAATAGAGTTTTCAGGTTTATACTCTCTGATTGAGACTATTTATGTAACCTCATGAAAGTCATAAATACCCTCTATCTCGGTTATCTCATTGGTTAAAAAAAAGTTTGGAAACAGATGTTCTAAAATAGCTCTTAAGCTCAGTAATTTTATTAAAATATTTTTATATTTTAGTATGAAAATTGATGGTGGCAAGGTTGGGAATAATAGAAAGTTTCATACCTTCAAAAAGAAGGTAGTAATTCAGACCAAACCTATTGTTAAATAAGTGAGCCTAATACAATGTTATGCTGAAGTGGCACTTTTGTAACCAGAGAAATCCCTTAGAAAATTTTGATGGAGCATAATTTGTATTTGTAACATTCCTCATCTTCTTTTCAGTGGCTTCTTTCCCAGATGACACTGTGTTTATGTTGCATTTTAAAAGACTTGAATTTAGCTAATAATCATTCTAATGTAGCCAGAAAAGGACTTTCCTGAAAAATAACTTACATATGTCATGTAATTACATATCTCATGTAATTATCAATAAGGTAAGTGTTGTTATGGTTTCTTAATATGGAATTCTCACCATTTGCAATTGAGAAATCCCAAGATCAGAAACATCAGGACACAACACATAGTTATGTAGCTTCTGATGGTCGAAATTGGAAATGAACTCAAGATCTTATGACTGCAGTTGATATTTAACATTCTGCCTCCCTGATGGCTTCTACTCCTGCAGAACAGGGTGGATTCATAAGGAAAATTATAGATGCAGAGTCTATACAGTCCTTAATGGGAAATGAGCTTCAGTGATTTTTATGATAAAGGTTTGGGAAAACACAAGATGGTAATTACAACTGCTCTCAGGTTTCCTAAAGGACAAGAAAAAAGAGACAATGTATAGGATCTAAGTTTAGGAACACATGCAATCCATTCCGTTCTAATATTCTAATGGTGCTGATGGCCTAGTGTATACAAAAATAAAAATTTCTGTCCATATTATAGATATAACATACATATAGCCCTTAGGAGATCCCCAAGCAATTCTTGTACCTTGAGTTATATAAGAAAAGTTAGAAAGAATTAGAAAAAAGATTATTAAAATTTCTAACTATAAAAAATAAACACATTTAGCCTCAATATCAATATACTCTAATATTAATAACTGAAAGGCAAAAGAACCATTATGTTAGACTTAGTTATTTCTGTTTCCATATATGATAATTTGACAAATAAATATTTGTATATATGCATATGCATGCATGTGTTTCTATTACGTAGGTACAGGTGTGAATCATCCTGTGCTACCATTTAAAATCAAATTAATAATCTGGACAGAAAAAAATTCCATAAAAAACCAAAAAATATATATATTTAAATTATTTTCCTGTCTGTGTATTTGGCTGATTTGTTTTTGTTCATCAAACATTTATCAGTTATTTAGTGTATGCCAGGGATCAGCACAGCTGCTTAGGCTACAGTAGAGAAATAGATAAGATCACTGCCCTCAGGAAGCTATTATTTTTGTGAAAGAAACAGACACAAATGCAATAACCACATATTTAAATATAAAATTATTAATGTGGAATTAAGATATACTAAAAACAGAAAATAGCATGCATTTTAAAAATTAGTTCAGAAGTATGTGCATTCCATTTGTATGTCTTCTTTTGAAAATTATCTATTCAAGTCCTTTGTCCATCTTTTCACTGGGTTATTTTCTTACTACTGAGTTTTTTTTCTTACTATTAAGTTGTTTTTGAGTTCCTTATATATTTTGGAATATATGTATATTAAGCCCATATCAAATACATGGTTTGAAAATATTTTCTCCCATTCTATAAGTTGTCTCTTCATTTTCTTATCTGTTTCCTTTGCTACGCAGGAGGTTTTTAGTTTAATCTAATCCCATTTATCTATTTTTGCTTCGGTTGCCTATGGTTTCGGAGTCATATCCAAAAAATTGTCGCCTATACCAATGTGATGGAGCTTTTCTCATATGGACAACAGGTATATGAAAATTGCTCAGCATCACTAATCATCAGAGCAATGCAAATTACAACCACAATAACATATCATCTCACACCTGTTAGAATGACTATTATAAAAAAGATGGGAGATAAAAAGTGTTAATAATGATGTGGAGAAAAGGGAACTAACACTACTCTTGGTGGGAATGTAAATTAATATAGCCATTATAGAATGGTCTTCAGAACCTTTCTATATGGAGGTTCTTCAGAATATTACAAGTAGAACTCCCATATGATCCAGTAATTTCCCTACTGGGTATATATCCAAAGGATATAAAATCAATATATCAAAGAGACATCTGCACTCTCATGTATATTGCAGCACTATTCATTATAGCTGAGTTATTAAGATGAATGGATAAAGAAATGTGGCATATATATATGTATATATATGTGTGTATATATATACACACATACACACACAGTGGAATACTATTCAGCCTTAAAAAAGAAGAAAATCCTTTCATTTGCAAGAGCGTGGAAGGACATTATACTAAGTGAAGTAAGCCAGACACAGGAACACAAATATTACATGATCTCACTTATATGTGGAATCTAAGAAAATTCATAGAAGTAAAGAGTAAAAAGGTGTTTACCAGGGGCTGGGTGGAATTGGGGTGAGGTTGGTCAAAGAGTACAAAATTCTAGTTAGACAGGAAGAATGAGTTCAAGAGATCTATTGTAGGTTGAATAGATTTGAAAGGTTCTTACAACAAGAAAAAATAAGTATGTGAGATAATACATTTGTTAATTAGCCTAATTTAGCCATTCTACAATTTATACATATTTCAAAACATCATGTTATATACTATTTTTTTAAAGTGTATGCTGTTTGCTCACATATATAACTCTAGTGCATTATTGAATTTCTTAATGAAGTGGTGAAATACAATTATGATTTTAAAATATGAAAAAATAAAGATTTTCTGCTTAATATAAACTGGAAAAGACATAAGAAAGACACAACAGGTTGCCTAATGACACCAAGTAAAGCACTCCTTCTTGCGGGACTATGGATATATTAAAAAATTCTTAAATTAGCTTGAATTTTTTAAAAGTGCTTTTGATTGTGACTTAGATTTTTCTCTTCACCTTTGTCTGAAAATAATGTAGCAAATGAAACCCAAAGACATGTATCAACCTATGATCCAAGACAAAGATGTTACAATTATCCAGGAAAATAAATTGAGACATAGTGGTTAGGCTTTTTAATAACTATTTTAGTCAGATCTTGAAATATCTGTAATGGCTTTACTTAGGCATGGGCAGAAATGGTCTTTGGATTAATGATGTTCCTGATGTTCCTTGATGTTTCTTACTCCTTGAATTAATGAGATGGAACAAACTGCTGGAGTCAGCAACAAAAGTAAATATTGTACATCAATTCAAAAGGAAACTCAACAAGTTTTCTATAAGAAAGAAATGCAGCAAAGTTATTGTGACTATGTTTTGATGTTGTTGTTTTCTTGGAGGCCTGAAAAATAGGATAACAACACTTCAGCTTACGTTTCAGCAATCAATAACATAGTTTATTTTCTTCATCTGTATTCATTTGCATATTCTAAATGGCTTTTGTTTTATGATTTGGGAACCTCATTTTTCAGATAAGTATAAGAAAAATTACTAATTACTGAAGAAACAGTTTTCAGGGAACATTTATCATCAATGTTCTATTAAGTTAAATGGTAGCGATGCAACAGTACCTTGTAATGTCTGTGGAATCATATTTGGTAGAAATATTTGACAAAGATATACATTTTATAATTTTAAGGCTTTATTGAATGTTTTAAGTGGAATAAATACCCCTTGTCTATATTACTTCTGTAATAAACTTGGTTAATTAATGAGAAAAAGAAAACCATGAGCATTATGAAACAAGACTTATTTTCACAGAACGTTATTGGTGATGGAAAATTAGAAATTTATTTTCATTTGTACTGCATTTGCTAAAAATGTTTTTGTTTTCCTAACATTCATACTTTAAAATAAGTAACAATCCTTTATTATGCATTTAGTGTAAGAATAAATATCTATTATAAGAATAAGAATATTTTAGAAATAAAGGCAATAGTATAATTCATAGTTGAAAATGTACTTTGGTATAAAGTGGAATTAATTTAATTTTAAGATATTATTATCTATAATATACACCCCAGGCAGAATATGATATTGCAACTCAATGCCATTAGCATAATTTAAAGAACCTGTGTTAGAGAAATGTGCATGTAGCAAAACTGGCCACTGTAGGTAAATTGTTTCTGGTTTCATTGCAGGCACAAAGACTACATTTTCCAGACCCCCTGTTACAGGTGTGTGGCTGAGTGCTGGCCAATTATATGTTGATGGACATAATGTGTGCTATATCTAAAGCTAATACACAAAATTATTCTATAATCCTCCAAATCTTCTTTCTAATTTCCCCTGGAAGGTAGATAGAAGATTCAGCCAGGGGCTCCTTGATTTCAGGGGAAGGGCAGCTTGATAGATGCCCAGACCCCTGAATGACGGCCTGGAGCAGAACCACTGCCTATGCTCCACCCTGTTAATTTGCACTAGACTGTGAAGCAGATATAAAGTAAAGTTTTGTTGTGATAAACCATGAGGATTTTGGGATTGTTTGATACTGCAGCTAAAGTTAGTTATGCTAACAAATACACTGAGAAATGTAAATAAGATTCTGTTCAGGTCACAAAAATGTGATAAGAAAAATAAGCCTATAGAATTCAAGGTGACATTCCTCTTACCCGCTGACTCTGCAAGGCAATTGCTGCTATCTGGATTCGATATAAATTTCCTCTGTTTTCCCTTATAATGTATACCCCATGTTAAATGTCTGGTGATTGGTGCATAGCAAAACGCTACTTTTCCCAGCATTCCTTGGAACTAGCTGTGAGCTTAAGTGTCTGTCAATTGATTTTGAGAAGAAAATACATGTGCCATTTCCAATTGTTTAGAAAAACTTTATTTTTAATCTTTTTAAGGGCTGAGTCATGGACTTGGCAATGAGCCAGCTTTTACCATGTAGATTAAGACAGAACATTCCAAGAAATGGCAGAGCAAGCAAATGGAAGCATTTTTCATCCCTAAATGACATGTCTTAGACCACATGAGAGCAAAAGAAATTTCTGTCTTATTCACACTACAGTATTCTGGCCTCATCAGTACAGGAGCAGCATGTATCCTAACAAATAAATACATCTTATAAACCCAGATAGTTTCCCCATTTATTCAATTCTGAATTTGGATGAGAAGTTTCAGAAACTCTTTCTGAATTCCAGTATTATCAATTATCTTAAACTCTATTACCCAGTGCCTTTGGTTTTCTCTATTTCTGATTAGTCTCCTTAATATACTGAAAAGAAAAACTGCCACCTTTTCTTGTGTGTTTCAGAGTAGAAAATAATTTGTTCATATTTTCCTTTTTCTGTACTCTCCTGAACAATTGTCCCCGTTTTTCCCTCTTTATTTACAAACTTCCTCAAAATATATGCCTTTT
This sequence comes from Lemur catta, assembly GCF_020740605.2. NCBI lineage: Eukaryota > Metazoa > Chordata > Mammalia > Primates > Lemuridae > Lemur > Lemur catta. The sequence continues at coordinate 55,186,061 of NC_059139.1, read as the reverse complement.
TGCTGTTGGAAGAAAAATTCATTACTCCATAGGCATAGTATAATAGTAAACATCTACTGAATAGCAAAAGGAATAATTGAGGAATTGCTTAATTGTCTTTTTTTAAACATTTTGATAAAGGTAAGCAATTAAAAAAAAAACTAATATTGCTGATATAAATAGACACCACAAAGAAAAGAGATGGCCAGAAAGTATAAAATTTCCCAAAGAGAAAGAGCACCTTCACCTTCTCCTGCCTTTTTAACCCATCACATCTAGGTAATATTTATTGGTTAAATGATCACTCACGTTACCTCTCATTACACAGTCACTTATCATTTGTTTTCTGTGTCTGTAGCTGCAATGACTTTTACTGTGAATACTTCACATCATTTCTAATGTTGGAAATATCCTAATTGATTTCTTACCATATTCCCTCAAGAAAAGCTTCTAATTACTATTGGTGTCATTTTTGCTCCTTCTTTGATGTTTAACTTTGATAATTTGAGAAAAGACAAGCTCTACTGAAATATTTAAATTAAAATGATCTACCTTTCTAGATAATTTAATTTAAAGGCTACATTTGAAAAGGCACCATAGTGTGTTACCACTGTTGGCCTTCAAGTTGGAATACCTGAGCTCATATTTGAAATTGTCACACATCAGCTTTTTTGAACTACGTTTCAACAGCTCCAAGATCTTTAAAATGAAGGCACTAGACCAGAAGAAACATTTTTAATTATTCAATTGAAACAAAAGAATAATTGTAAAATACATTTCAGGTTAAGAAAACAATAAAATAAATGTCCACATTCCCATCTAAGTTAAGAAATAGATCATAATCATTATCTTTGAAGATCCACTTGGTATACTTCAATCCATTGCCTTTGCTCACTTTTGAGAAAATATAACTATCCTGAGTTTTTATATTATTTGCATTTTGTTTCTTTATAATATTACCCTATGTGGTTGCAACATGTACTGTTAACAATTTTAGCTATATGAAATTTTAAAAAGTTGTCAGTCCAATTGTATCGTATCTAGACTTACATCTATACAAATATCTATGTATTTGTAGGAAGTTCCATTACATTTTGGATAATTTTAGGATTTTTGTTTCTTTGTCTGTGGTAGTCTGAAATTTCATGGTGATATGTCGTACACATGGTTTCTTTTTTATTTAACAACTTGGGATTCACAGAGATTTCTGAGTTGGAGGAATGCTGTCTTTTATTAATTAGTTCTGGAAACTTTTCAGATAATCTTTTTCTTTCCTATTTTCTTTCTCCTCTTCTTTTCACAGTATCCTCCATGGCTCTCAATATTTTTTGCATAGTTTCTGTGTCTATATTACTCTGTAACATATTCTGAACAGTTTCTTCAGGATCTATTTTTCAATTTTTTGGTTACTATTACAGCTATGCCTAAATTTATAATTACATCATCATTTTTATTTTTGGAAGTCTGTTTTATTCCAAGTTTGCCAAGTTTGTCTGTAGTTTCTTCCTTCTGACCTTTACTCATACTATAAATTTCCAGTTTTATTCAAGTTCCTAACGTTTTTGTTATTGTGAAATATATAACACATATATAAAAGTCCACAAAATATAAAGATTGATTAAATCATCACAGAGTGAGTGCTTGCATGACTTTTACTGAGGTCAAAAGATGGTACATTTCCATTAGCCTTCTCCTCATACCCTTTCCAAATCATGACTTTCTCGCTAGTTTGTAATGGTAATTACTATACTGAAGTTTATGGCAACAGTTTCATTAATTTCTGGGTTTTTTTTAATTAAACACACACCCATAAAAATATAAATTAATGTTGTTGATTGTTGAAACTGAATGAATGAAATTCTTTATCTTCTTTCACTCAGAAAATCTGCTGTACATGTTGGTGAAGATGTGGAGAAAGGGAAACTCTTATATGCTGTTAGTAGGAATGTCAATTAGCCCAGCCGTTATGGAAAGTAGTATGGAGATTCCTCAAAAAATTAAAAATAGAATCACTATATAATCCAGCAATCCCATTACTGAATACAGACACAAAGGAATTGAAGAGATATCTGTGCTCCCATGTTTACCACAGCACTATTTACAATAGCTAAGATATGGAATCATCCTAAGTGTCCATCAGTGATGAATGCATAAAGAAAATGTGGTATGTATATACAGTGGAAGACTATTCAGCTATAAAAAAGAATAAAATATTCTATTTGCATCAACATGAATGAACATGCAGGAAATAATGTTAAGTGAAATAAGCTTGGCACAGAAAAACAAATACTGCATGATCTCACTCGTGTGAAATCTAAAAAAAAGTTAAGCTCATAGAAGTAGAGAGTAGAATAGTGGTTACCAGAGGCTGGTGGGTGGGATGGAGAAAGGTTGGTGAATGGGCACAAAGTCACAGTTAGATAGAAGGAATAATTTCTTATATTACATAGTAGGGTGAACATAGCTAATAACAATGTATTGTATATTGCGAGGTAGGAACATAAAAGAATCTTGAAAGTTATCACCACAAAGAAACGCTAAAGGTTTGAGGTGATGAACATGCTAACTACCTTGAATTGATCATTACACAATATGTACATGTATTGAAATATCACACTGACTCCATAAGCATGGATAATTAATATGTGTCAAATATAAAGAAAATTTTTAAAATGTGTTGTGACTTTCATGCATCTTGTGTTTAGTTGAAATGTTTTCATTATTATTGAATTATAGTAATATATGGTGAAAATAGAGTACCTTATGCATATATTTTATCCTTGTTGGACATTAGATTGTTTCCTATTTAGGGGCTATTACAAGAAATTAATATCAATATTCTTGTTGTGACACTTAGAAAAGATGTCATAATTTTATTTTTTGTCAAATTTCAGGAGCACAATTGCTTGCTCATCAGATGTATGGAACTTCACTTTTAGTAGATAATGCCAAATTATCATCTAAATTAGTTGTATTAGTTTTCATTCCCATCAGCAGGGAATGACTATTTCTCCTGCTATAGTGTCACAAATACTCAGTGCTATCCTTTTATTTTTTTACCATTCCATGGATTTTCCCATATCATATATATTTCCAAATTTATTGACTTAAAACTGTTGATATTTTCTTACCATTAAAACAAATGCTGTAGAATTTGTAGTGATGTTCTTCTTATTATTCCTAAATCTGGTTATTTGTATTTTATCTCTCTTGTCTTGATCAGTCTGTCCTTTCTACTGCATACTTGCATTCTGTTTCATTAATTTTTATTTTATATGGTCTGTATTGGGCTGTCCTTATCACCGTCACCATTGAATCACTTGATGGACAGTTAATGACATGAAATTAACCTTAGATTACTCTAGGTCATTTTCCAGACCCTATTGTGCCTGGGCTATCTGGCCTGTGGGCTGAGGAATTCCCTGCATTCTTTTGCAGATTGGCAGGGCTTTCCTCATTCCCCCAGGAGTGGCAGATTTACACCTAACAGCCACAAAAAACAATGGTGATCTAGCACCTCTTGTATTGTCCTGGATAGAGCTGGAGCCCATTCTACTAAGTGAAGTATCACAAGAATGGAAAAACAAGCACCATCAAATTGGTATTAACTGATCAACACTTAAGTGCACTTACAGTAATAACATTCATCTGGAGTTGGGCAGGTGGGAGGGGAGGAAGAGATGGGTATTTTCACACCTAAGGGATGTGGTGTGGACCGTCTGGGACATGGACACTCTTGAAGCTTTGACTTGTGTGGGGCAAGGCAATATATGTAACCTAAACATTTGTACCCTGGTAATAAGCTGAAATATAAATAAATAAATAAAAGAGGAAATGTTCCTCATCTCTGATATTCCCCCAGATTTTTCTCTTACTAATCTATGTTGATCTTTTCTGGCTACCTACTTTGTTGATTAGTGCTGACTTCTTATTTTAAACACTCTCTTGTTCCATTTTTCTGATCTTCACTGAGTTTGGTTTTTGGTAGTTCACACAGCTCTTCAGACCAAGTGCCAGTAACTGTAAAAGAGAGATGATCTCACTGCCCACCATGGTGCTAAGTCATTGACTAAATTAGCCAGCCGTCACCCACCACTCTGCATGTGAAGAAAGCATCCCTCACAGAATATTACTGACTCACATCCATCGAATCCAAACATACCAGTTTAAGAAAATTAACCTGATTAGCAAGAAAAGCTACCCATCAGGCCAATAAATAATTTATACATCCTTACTTAACATGCTTTCTTGCCTGTCTTTACTAAAGAACTAAAAGAGAGAGCTGCCCTTGACACAGTTGCTTAATTTTCTGTTTCATTGGATTTTGTTTGATTTAGAAGAAAAATGAAAGAATGGCTCTGATTGTGACATTGTAAGTCATAAGAAGAAGATACTTTTTCCAATAGAAGAAATTTGTTCTTTAAGCATTTTGCAACATACAGCATTAAACTTTCAAGATCCCTTCACCTAAATAGTATATTTTGTTCAGTTCACCATTTATATCAGTATTGGGAATGCACATTCATAGCATTACCAGGCAGGGCACACACACAAAAAATGATGGTGTCACTTTGAAAACTGAAGTGTCTGTTAAATTTGCTGTGGAATTTTTTTACATTATGTGCAAGAATCCATAATTACTGTACTTGTCTTTCATTTGAAATATTGAATTGGTATTTGGGCAACTTCAATGTACATTAATACATTTTTAGAGTTAGGGAAGGCACTATCTACTCTAAAATCTAACTGTAAAAATTTGATTTCAGTTTATGATGTGCAATAAATATTTTGACATTCTCAAATCTGGGCAATGGAACTGGAAGTGCTACCCTATTTATTCTTAAATAAATATTTATACTATATCCTCTATACAGAATATATGTAGAAATACTATATAACATGAAACTTTCAAATTATTTGGAAACATATCACCAATAAGAAAAAACATTATTTTATAAACAATAGAATGTATTTTATTACATTGCATTATATATCATGTTCAATCTCACATTAAATTAGAATAATAAAATCAATAATGGTGAGACAAGTTATAGTAACTTATCTCCTACAGAAAATGTTAATATTTCTAAGCCTCAAATTTTCTTAGAATAGAGAAAATGATATCTATTCTGTACTGTTTCTCTAAGCAACATCAATAAAATGCAAAGTAGCTGATCTATCTCATAGTATGCCCTCTGTATGTGAAATTGTATTCTTTTATTTTGGGAGGAAGGAGAGGTTTTAAAATACATTAATGTTATAAATATTATTAATAATATTACCAGTTAAAACTTTGAAAATCAACCAGTACATTTATTTAAAAGGTGTAAATCAAGCCTCATCTTTATATACACACACACACATATATATGCACACATGCACATATATACATGAAAACAGCATGTTGAAAAAAATATGTTTACCCTATCTTACAATCACATATACGGGTAATCATATGTGTGTATAATTATATATTGGCATTTAACATATACAGTCATATGTTGCCTAGTGACAGGGGTACATTCTGAGAAATATGTTGTTAGGCAATTTTGTTGGTGTGTGAACATCATAGAGTATACTTACACAAACCTAGATAGTACATCCTACCACACACCTAAGCTATATGGTACAGCAGCTAGTCTACAAACCCATACAGGCTGTTACTGTCCTGAAACTGTAGGCAATTGTAACACAATGGTAAGTACTTTTGTATCTAAACATACAAAAGCAGAAGTAAAAACATGGTATAAAAGGTAAAACATGACGCATTTGTATAGGGCACTTACCATGAATAGAGTTTGTGGAACTAGAAGTTGCTCTGGGTGAGTCAATGATTGGTGAGTGAATGTGAAGGCCTAGGACGTTACTGTACACTACTGTAGACTTTATAAACACTGTATATTTAGGCTACACTAAAATTATTTTTAAAATTTATTTTCCAATAACAAACCTCGGCTTAATGTAACTTCAACTTTATAAACTTTTACATTTTTAACTTGTAATAACATTTAACTTAAAACACAACTACATTGTACAGCTGTAAAAATATATTTTCTGTCCTTATGTACTTATTCTTTAAGGTTTTTTCTATTCTAACTTTTTTTTTACTTTTAAAACTTTCTTTGTTACTAAGACACAAACACACACACATTAGCCTAGGACATCAATATCACTGTCTTCTACCTGCACATCTTGTGCTACTGGCAGGTCTTCAGAGGCTATAACACATGGAGCTGTCATCTCCTATAGTAACAATGCCTTCTTCTGGAATACCTCCTGCAGGACCTGCCTGAGGCTGCTTTACAATTAACTTTATTTTTTTACAAGTAGAAGGAGTACACTCTAAAATAATGATAAAAAGTATAGTACAGTAAATACATAAACCAGTAACATAGTCATTTATTATTATTATCAAGTATTATGTATTGTACATAACTGTATGTGCTATGCTTGTATACGACTGGCAGTGCAGTAGGTTTGCTTGCATTCAGCATCACGACAAACACGTAACCTGTTGTGCTACAATATTATGATACCTACAACGATGTCACTAGGTGATAGAAATTTTTCAGCTCCATTATAATCTTACGAGACCACAGTAGTATATGGGATCCATCACTGATCAAATCATTGTTATGCAGTGAATGACTGTATATCATTATGTAATGATATCCAATGATAATGTAGGTTGCTTCTGATTCATTAATAATCAATTAGAAAACATGGCAAAATGTTGTTCATTGTGAAGCGCATCCAAAAATCATTTCATGGATACTACTGTCCATAACTGTTTTCACCCATTTATGTCCTTTGCCTTCCTTAGACTTGGTAGGAACTGTGCACTGGACTCCCATAGTCTGTTTCTACTTCCCAGAATAGCCTGTCTCTGATCAGTGTGGTCCTCTTCCTTCTTGTCAAAAGAAAAATGCCTTTCTTTTTAAAATGATCTTTTTTAGCATGGTTCTAATTAACTCCTTCATGTAGCTAGAAGGAAATAAAAGTACTTTCTCATGGGTTTCTTTCTTTCTTTTCAAAACAGAGACATATTCTGCTACTGTGTGGGTTCCATTGTTGCCAATTAGTCACCCCATTCCCAACTCTGGCTTAAAATGATGGCATATGACTCAGCAGCACAGCTTTTGTTGTGTATATTTGAACACTTTCATTTTATTATGGAAACGTTTAAATGTAAGACAGTAAAAAGGATAGTATGATAAAGAGTTCATATACTGAACACGTAATTTCAACGTATATCAATGTTTGCTAATCTTTCATCTATTTAATATTTCCCACATTTTTTGCTTCAGTATTTTAAAGCAAAACCCTATATATCTTTTCTCCCCTAGAAACTTCACAATGTAATATCTATAAAAAAGTAAAGATTTCTCTTTTTTGAACTAATCACAATACCATTATCACACTTAATCAAATCAAAGGTGATTATTTCACATTAATTGATACTAATCTGTGTCCAAAATATTCCTAATTGTCTCAAAAAATTATTTTTAAGTTTGATTTGATCAAATGAAGATACACATCAGGTCAGCATATTGGATTTGGTTAAAATGTGCCTCAAGTGGTTTATTTTAATCTGTAACATCCCCAACCGCTGTTATTTTTCACAGCACGTATTTGTTGAAGACAAGCTCATTTGCCCTGTAGAGTTTCCCGCATTCTAGATTTGACCTATTGTTTCTTCATTAGGTCATTTAACATGTTTCTTTAGATCCTGAATTGCCTGTAAATGAGGATATATTTAGTGGCATACAATTCAGGTTGAATTTGTTTCAGCAAAAATATTAATACATCATAGGTGGTGGTGTGTACTTATCATATCATACCAGGAGATACATAATGGCTGATTGTTCCAGTTTTTGATCGTTTATGTAGCTAAATCTATCAGTCTTTTCTTTATGGAATCTGGCTTTTAAATCAAAGAAAAGTTTTCTACATTCCCTGCTGGAAAGCAATATATGGTACTTACATGATTTTATTATATTTTATTTTTATATTTAAGATACACTGATATTTATCCTATTGGATGATGGGAGGAATTTTATAATTTTCTATTTGGATATCTATTTGTTCTAGCACTATTTACTAAAAAAAACCTTCTTTGTCTCTACCTTTATTATAAATTAAAGTCCTTTATGCATTTGAATCTATTTCTGAATCTTCTTTTATGTGCAACTTGTCTATCCATGTACCAATGGCACACTTTTAGAGAGCCTTGTAATATACATCTTCTTTTCTTGAAAGCCTTGTTTTTATTTTAAAATATTTAATTGACAAAGATTGTATTTGTACAAGGTGTACAATGTCATGATTTGATATATGTATACCTTGCTTAATGATTACTGCAATCAAATTAATTAACACATACACCATCCATGCTGTACATTAGATCCCCAGATCTGTTCATGTCATAATTTAAAGTTTGCATCATTTGGCCAAAAATATACTTTCTTTAATAATTGATGTTGGGAAAACAGGATATCCACATCCACATGCAAAAGGATGAAATTGGAAACTTTTCTTACACCATATACAAAAATTAACTCAAAATGAATTAAAGATTTAAATGTAAGATCTGAAACCATGAAACTCCTAGAAAAAAATTGGGGAAAAGGTCCTGAACATTGATCTTGACAATTACTTTTTTTTTTTTATATGTGATGCCAAAAGCATAGGTAACAAAAACAAAAATAACAAGTAGGACTAAAACTAAAATGCTGCTACATGGTAAAGGAAACAATGAACAAAATGAAAAGTTAACCTACAGAACTGGAGAAAATATTTGGGAACCATAAATCTGAGAAGGGGTTAATATCAAATGCAAATCAAAATCGGTAGATATTATCTCACACCTGTTAAGATAGCTACTATCAAAAAGACAAGAAATAACAAATATTGACCAAGGTGTGGAGAAAAAGAAAACCCTTCAAGACTGTTGATAAGAATGTAAATTGATACAGCTGTTATGGAAAACAGTATGGAGATTCCTCTAAAAATTAAAAATACAATTACCATATGACCCAGAAATTTCTCTGTTGGGTATATATCCAACAGAAATGAAATCAGCACCTTGTAGAGATGTCTGTGCTCCCATGTTCATTACAGCATTATTCAACAATAGCCAACATATGAAAACAACCTAAATGCCCATTAACAAATGAATAAAGAAAATGTGCTACATATGTACAATAGAGAATTATCCACCATCAAAAGAATGTGAGTTTATTTCTGGGCTTTCTATTCTGTTCCACAGGTCTATGTTATACTTTTATGCCAATACCATGCTGTGTTGGTTACTATGACTTTGCAATATAGTTTGAATTGGAAAGTGTGATGCCTCCAACCTTGTTCTTCTTTCTCAAAATTTCTTTGACTATTGAGGGTCTTTTGTGGTTCAATATAACTTTTAGGATTGTCTTTTCTATTTCTGTAAGTAATGCCATTGGAATTTTGAAAAGGATTGTATTGAATCTATGGATCATTTTGGGTAGTATTGATATTTTAACAATATTAATTCTTCCAATCCAGAACATGAGATGCCTTTACATTTATTTGTGTCTTCTACTATTTCTTTTGGCAATGTCTTATAGTTTTCAATGTATAAATCTTTCACCTCCTTGGTAAATTTATCTCTAAGTATTTTATTCTTTTGGGTATTATTATAAAAGAGATTGCTTTCTTAATTTCATTTTTGGCTAATTCATTGTTAGTGTGTAGAAATACAACTGATTTTTCTATGTTAATTTTTGCACCCTGCAACTTTACTGAATTCATTTATTCTTCTCTTTTGGAGGAATGTTTAGGGTTTTCTACATATAAGATTATGTCACCTGCAACCAGAGGCAATTTACCTTCTTCTTTTCATATTTGGATGTCCTTTATCTTTTTTCCTTCACTAATTGTTCTGACTAGAACTTCCAATACTATGTTTAAAAGAAGTGGTGAGAGTGGACATCTTTGTTTTGCTTCTGATCTTAGAAGAAAACAAAAGCTTTCAGAATTTGACAATTGAGTATGATGTTAGCTGTGGCCCTCTCTATGTGATCTTCATTGTGTTGAGATACATTCCTTCTATACCTAATTTATTGAGAGTTTTTACCAAGAAAGGATGTTGAATTTTTTTTAATGCATTTTCTACATCTATTGATATGATCATATGATTTTTACCTTTCATTGTGTTAATGAAGTATGTCACATTTTTTGATTTACATATGTTGAACCATCCTTGAACCCCAGGTATAGCTCCCACTTGATTATTGTGTATGATCCTTTTAATCTGTTGTTGAATTCAGTTTGCTAGTATTATGTTGAGGGTTTTTGCATCTATTTTCATCAATCAGAGTTATTGGCCTGTAATTCTCTTTTCTTGTAGCTTTTTTATATGGCTTTGATATAAAGATAATGCTGGATTTGTAAAATCAGTTTGAAAGTGTTCTTTTCTCTTCAATTTGTTTGGAAAAGTTTTAGGAGGATCAGTATTAATTTACTTTAAATGCTTGATAGGATTCACCTGTGAAGCTGTCTGGGACTGTCTTTCTCTCTCCTCATTTTTGAAGGACAGCTTTGCTGGGAATAGTACTGTTGGTGAAAGGTTTTTGGTTTTCTTTCTTTCAGCACTTTGACTATATCAACCTCACTTTCTCCTGGCTTGCAAGCTCTCTTTTGAGAAGTCTACTGAAAGCCTCATGAAACTTGCCTTGTATGTGACAAGACTTTTTCTCTTGCTGCTTTCAAGAATCTCTCTTTGTCTTTGACTTTTGACAATTTGATTATAATGTTTCTCTGAGTTTTCTTCCATGGGTTGTTATTGATTGAGATTCTTTGAGCTTCATGGATCTAGATGTCTCTCAAACTGCAGGTAAAAGAGCTAGAGTTGAGTTTTGGAGTCATTTCAGGATTTGTTTTAGGACTGAGGTTGGCAAGCCTCCCCCGGTGACTCGGGTGGGCTTGATTCCTTTGGGATCCCTGTGCAGGCAGAACTGCTGTCAGACTGTAGTCAAAAGGAGCTAGAATTGGTTTTCAGAGTCCACAGCTAGAATAGTCATTGGCAGGTCTGTAACTTGAGGCATGAATGGGTGTGACTCCTCCCAGATCCCTTGATAAATGTTTCTGGTAGCAACACCAAGACCAAATGGGGCTGTAGCCAAGTCCACATGGGCACAGAACTGTTTCCAGGTTAGGAGCTAGAACCACGCTTGGTGATTTCACCACCTGTTCTTATATGGGTCTGCCCTTTCAAAATGCTCCTCCTAGGTCTTGAGCTACGCTGGGGTTTCACAACCTCTTACCTGAATCTCAAAGTTCCAACAAAGGCACCTTTGTCCATGAATGGATAACAATTATTGTTCCTATGGAGGGATATGAGCAAAGAACTTTCTATTCTGACATCTGGCTGGTGTCACTGCTCTGTAATATACTTTAATATATAACCCTCATAACCCTCTCAACTCCTCTTCCAATGCTCTTTTTTTCAATGTTTCCCAGGCTATTTTTGCATAATTATTTTCTGAATGAATTCTGAAATCAACTTATATAGCGTCCAGAAAAAAATGCAGTTTTATTTTGATCAAATTCTATTTATAATTTAATATAAAAATACTAGGGACAATTGATAGTCTATAAAGTTTAAATCATTCTATACAAGAATATTTTCTTTCTTGTGAATGTTTCCCTTTTATTCAACTATATTCTTGTTCCTTTCTGGAGTGTTATATTGAATTCCTTATTTGTTGTTTTTTTTCCCTTCCACATTGCCTGTTTTCTTTATAGTTAGGTAAAATTTTTTTTGGCTGTCTGTAGCATCTTCTTTTCATTGTATCATTTAACTGGTGATTGTGTATATAAATATCTTGCATTTTAATGAAACCAAATTTTCTCTAATGACAAGCAAAAATCTATATTTGATTATAAATACATTTCTGGGTTGAAGTTACGGATTAATATGAGCCTTTTATGTTATTGAATTTCTTTTTATGCATCATGCACAATTTTTAAAAATCCAAATGAAAATTGTTTGGCTCTTATCTTAATACACAGGTACACGTGCATGTTGGAAAAGGCTGTTATGTGCACAGTGTTTTGACCCCCTCTCTGTCACATCAGAATACAGCACTTTCTTACTAAGAGATTAAGAGTCCTCATACCACCTTGTGCTACACTTACCATCTTGTATGTGAATATTTTTCCCTGTTTTAGACTCATTGGGTATTCCTTTGTTCTGCTTAAGTATGTGCATCATATGGCACCACCACTATATCTGTTCTCTCTGGAGAGTAGACAGAGTCTTTCTGTTGTGGGACAAGAGGAGCCTGTGCAGGCTAATTGCCTTGCATCAGCTGCCAGGAGGAGCCTGCTGGCCATGGGAAACTGAAGTCCACTACTAAGATTGATCTTGCTCTGTCCCTTCTCTGTGCGAGTGAAGTGTTTCCAACCAGTGCTTGACTGCATTGTGTTTGCCTTGGCAACTCCAGTACCTAGATGAGTTGGCAGAAGTGTTACAACTTCTGCTCCCCATAACATGCAACAGATACCACTTTTTGAACAATATACCATTGGATATACTAGGGTAGAAGATTTTAAAGTCTATGAGAAAATTCTGAACAAATGTTCTATTGACATTGTTAATAAGGTTCTAAAGTTGATTAAACAGGATTACTGGCTTGAATTCACTTTGTTAAATAGGAATAGGCAAAATGTACTCAAAAAAGAAGAAAAAATATTCCGTAGTGTCACTATTTTCACCAAGTAGACAACATTGATGTTTTATGATGATAGGAATATTTTCTAAACATATAACTTTGGGCCATGCATTAGGTGATTCTATTAGACTTGCTGGCTTTCTAGGCCTGACAATTATTAACAAAATTAGAGTAAATGCATGGATGAGGTCAAATATTGCTTTATTATTTTTTGTTTTATATTCCAATGCATGCAGAAATTACTATTGATAGAGCTAATATCTGTATAGAAAACATATATTTGTTTAAATTATTCTTTGCTTTTATTCAGTGTTCTCTTTTGCTCCCATTCATTGAAAACTTCTATCTGAATTCATACATGTAACTTTAAAGAAGCTTAGTTGTCTATAGAGGATTATTACCTGCAAATAATTTTTAATATCACATGGCATCTTCAGAGTTCTTTATGTAGTTTTTGGTTGTAATGCCTGCTGTCTCAAGTTCTGCATAGCTTGATTAGCACGTCTGTTTACTAGTCATGTTCGCAACTGAATTCCCATGACTGGAATTGAATTTTGTGTTATACTAGGGATTTAATAAAAGAAGTAAGGGCAAAAGGTGCTTATGTTATAGTTACAAATGTATTAAGTGCCAGAATTCTTGTCTTCCAGAAAATCACTAATTCTGGCTAATGAGAAAAACGTATATGGACATAAAAATAGATTTTATAATATAAATACAGCTATAAAATATATTACTATAAATAAATAAATAATGCTATGATAAAACTATGAAAAAAGTTAATCTTTGCCTTTTGAGGATTAATGGGTTTGTGTTTTATAGATTTAAGAGATTTCATAGTGTAACTGTATGAAAGATGTCTAAATTTAGCACCTAATTCGTATGTAAGATATGCTTTATTTGTATATGTCAACTAGATTTTAGAAGAGAAAGTAGTAGATTAATAAGGCAAAGACGCACATAGCCCTTTCTCCCCACACAGACTCCTAGTCTTTCTTAGTGGTCCCCACTTTGGGAGGACTATAGGGCATGGAGTTCATCAGACTGCAGTAAATCATCTCATACAGCTTGTTTATACCCTACAGGTAGAGGAGGGAAGACAATTTAGCTGAAGCGTGCCTCTGCTCATTTATTCCACAACAGTCACTGCTGGATAAATTAAGCTAATCCTCCAAAGAAATGTTCCAATCACCTCTGTAATTACTTCCTCTATGGAAACACAGTGAATGTGGCCCTAATTACTATGCTATAAGATACAGTCTGAAATGCATTGTTATCTATATGAAATGGAAAGGCACTGTGTACTCATGAAATCTAAGATTATATTTAGTGTGAAATGGTTTTGAAGGTTATAAGCAAACTTGCAAATTAAAAGTCACTGAGAAGACCTACTTTCATGTTTCTCTTTCTATGTAACAGTGAAAATAGGTTAAGATATAAAAGCTCTATTTCCATGGTTAGAATTCGAAATCTTTAAATTTGACGGTGCTGAAATTCTTAGTCTCATGAAAATTTTGAAATCAGAATATTATCATTAGCATTTTCCCCTTAAACAGTCTACATGTTTCAGTCTATCAGAGAAAATGGAGAAGCTCTAAATTAAAGCCAGTGGATTAATAACTCTGACTTAGAGCAGAGGCAATTTTAGCCTGGCTAATTTTTCATATCTGCTCAATTAACCTCATAGTGCTTTAGAACAAAAGGCAGCATGACGAGTGTCATTTAAATTAAACAAATGCCATTTATCTGTCAAGGTGCTGACTTATATCAGCCACTCCAAGCCAAGACCACGATATCAAATGGAGTAGACAAGCAGTGGACCGCTGGGATTTAATTCTCCAGCATTTCAGAAATTATGCATAGCATAATATGTGAAACTTGCTATTTAATGAGCTCTTTGAGATTATCTAGGAAAGCAGGACTAGGTTATCTACCCAGTAGCATTTGTAAAATACCTAGTTTATATTCTACTGTGTCCCTTGTCACTGGGGAGAAGCACCTACTCCTGGGAGTGATGTCAATGATTTCTAATTAAACATTATACCTCTCATTTTACATTCAAGGCATTTATTTTCAGAGACTGGAAAGCAGATATCATTATGGGGTTGTCTGAATAATTTTCTATTTAGCAGCTGCAGTTATCAATGATGCTTTCCTGATAAAGCATTTCAGTCCCAAACAGATACAAAACTTGAATAGAAATCAACTGAATATCATTGTAATTTGCTAGAAAAGGGAATTACTGCTACTTAGCATTCACATTCTTTAGGTGGACAGGCATTATACACTTTATAATCATCATCTATGTTTTTATACTCATAATTTACCTATTATGTTAATAGTATGATCTCTTTTTCAATCATTTAAAGAAAAAAGTTTACCAAATACAATTTAGAATGAACATTCACTCCATAATCATTTTGTAGATACTATATTTTGAATTTTAGCATGAAATATCAAAATGCACTTTGCCACAGAGCCATTCTTGTCTCTGTCCAATAGTATGAAATTTTCTTCAAATAACCTCTATTACATTTATGAGACCACATAGCCAGTTTATGAGAGGTCTTGGACTAAGACCTAGATGTGTGTAGTGAACATGTCTAATGAACCAATGGGAGGAGGAAATAGGGGTCTATATAGATGCAGGACCTAGAAGCTTCCTGCATTTATTTAGACTAGGGAGGCAAACATCAGGAAAGAGGGTTAATTATCTTTCCCTCATGTTGTCCCCAAATAAGTTTTATAGAATCAAGTCCAACCCAGTAATCAGGGTTCTACAAACTGAAATATATTTCTCTAAATTTCTGTGAATTATTGGCTGCCAATTTAAAAGGCCTTACAACTTTGAGGTAATAATTATTCTGCTGATGTTGAATAGCAGCAATTATGGGATTTTTGTACTGGTTCCTACATCAGTGTTTGGGGCCCTGGGTACCAAAGCTTCAGGGATACCAGCCGTGGTCTTCTTCTGATATGAGAAAAGCTGGGAACAGATTTGCCACTTTGAATATCAGCAATATTTCAAGGTTAGGAAAGGAGAAATGGAGAATTCCTTCTTTATACGCTAGAGATTGAGTTCTCTTAGCACGTCTCAGAGAATCACTCAAAGATGATTCTCAGAACCATTTGGGAAGAATTTGCTGAGGACTAGAGTCTCTAACAGATCTGTAAGGACGGAGCTAGGAACTTGGTGCTGTGGGTGCTGCTGTTGCTCAACTTCTTATTCCCAAACCAGGCTGAATTGAGAAATAGCAGTTATCCAGGAAGTCAGTGTTTTCATTTACTTATTTGTACAAGGAAGCACATGGAGACTGACTAAAATTATTTTGTAAAATTCTTTAGTATCTTTTTATTTTTTTATTTCAGCATATTATGAGGGTACAAATGTTTAGGTTATGTATATTGCCCTTACTCCCCACTCCCTGCCAAGTCAGAGCTTCAAGCGTGTCCATCTCCCAGACAGTGTGCATCGCACCCATTATGTATGTATATACTCAGCCCCCCTCCCCACTCCCATCTTCCAGACACCTGATAAATGTTATTCCTATATGTGCACTTAACGTGTTGATCAGTGAAACCAATTTTATGGTGAGTACATGTGGTGCTTATTTTTCCATTCTTGGAATACTTCACTTAGTAGAATGGGTTCCAGCTCTATCCAGGATAATACAAGAGGTGCTAGATCACCACTGTTTCTTATAGCTGAATAGTATTCCATGGTATACATATACCACATTTTATTAATCCACTCATGAATTGACAGGCACTTGGGTTGTTTCCACATCTTTGCAATTGTGAATTGTGCTCCTATAAACATTCGAGTGCAGATGTCTTTTTCATAGAATGTTTTTTGTTCTTTTGGGTAGATGCCCAATAATGGGATTGCTGGATCAAATGGTAGGTCTACTTGTATCTGTTTAAGGTATCTCCATATTGCTTTCCACAGAGGTTGCACTAGTTTGCAGTCTCACCAGCAGTGTATGAGTGATCCTATCTCTCCGCATCCATGTGAACATTTATTGTTTAGTACCTTATTAAAATGTCAGATGCTGACTCTAATCTTCTAGAATCAACACTTCACTAAAGATGTGAGCTACACTGAATACATTAAAAATATATTCAAGTATATTTTCTTCATTTTTCTGTTAATACATATTAGTATCAGTGTCACTCATTTAATATTGGCAACAAATGGTGAAACATTAAAAATTAAATAGTCCAGCTACTCCAGAATTACTACAAATCATAATCATTTTTACTATATTTGTGTATAATTATTTAAAATTAATTTGTTTTACCTTAGATTTAGAGAGCAAAATTACATAATTTGAATTGAATATTTGCTTAGGAATAGATTTAAATAATTTTGTGTATTGAAAATGAAACAATTATACAAATATATAAATTATATAAACAATTATAAATATAATATTAGAACAACAAAAAATAAACTTTTAAAATAATTGGTCCTCATTTATCTATGTAGTTTAGAGTATCATTTCCAAATGACACTCATTACATAAATATATTATCCTTAAAGGATGGAACATTACCATATATCACATATTTTGTGTATACATTACTTTTTTAAAATAGGAAGGTAGTAAAGCTAAATTCAGGAAAATAGGATAAGAAGTAAGTCAAATTTGATAGGCTAAGAAAGGAGAAGTTATAGTGGGAAAACAGAAAAATTGTCTGGAGAAGGCTGTCTCAGATGAGGTCATCCCTGGTTATTAGGTAAAAAGAAGACATGAAGCCAGAATGAGGGGGAATTTTTTTAAATAAATAAGTAGAGGTATTATGATTATGAATTACATAAAAATATTAAAATTTTATACAGAATGACTAGTATTTTTATTTTTTATATCAACCCTGATTTTTATTTGCTGTTTTAAGAATTATCTAATGCTATATTCTCATAGAACAGAAAACAAATACCAGAATCAATTATTAATGTGTTTCATTGATAAGAGGGAGATTCTAGAGTGGTACAGGGACTGCATGTTTAGCCTCCCTGATAGCCTGGTTCTGAAGTCTATACAAGAAGGATGACATCAGCATCTGCTTCTGCTGAGGGCTTCAGGGAGCTTGCACTCATGGAGGAAGGCAAAGTGAAGCCAGCATGTGCAGAGAGATTACATGGTGAAAGTGGAGGCAAGAGCAAAGGGAATGAGATGCCAGATTCTTTTAACAACCAGCTCTCATGGGAACTAATAAGAATGAGAACTCACACCCCACCCCAAGGGCATTAATCTATTCTTGAAAGATCCATCCTCATGATTTAACATCTCACATTGAACCCCACCTTCAACTGGAGGATCAAATTTCAACATGATATTTGGAGAGGACAACATTAAAACTATAGTAGGTAAAAAATGCATAAACATGCAAAATAATAATATAATAAAGAGATAGTGGAGCTATATAAAAGCAAAGTTTTGTATATTATTGAAAGTAAATTGTTATTCATTTGAGCTATATTGTTATACACTAAGATGTTGATTATAATTCCCAACCACTAAATAAATAAAGAGAAAATAAATAATATCATAAATGATAAAACGAATTATAATAGTATATTGGATAATATTTATCTAATAAAAAAGAAGAGAGTAATGGAGGAATTGAATGACAAAAATACATATAAAAAATGAATAGCAAAATGGCAGATGTAATTTTTTCCTTATCCTAAATACATTAAAACAAATGTATTAAAATGCTGCAATTTAAAGGCAGAGACTAGCAGAATGGATTTTTAAAAAGCGGTCTAACTATATCTTGTCTACAAGACACTAACTTTAGATCCAGAGACACAAATGATTTGAAACTGAAAGGAGAAAAGACATATTCCATGCAAATGGCAACCAAAAGAGAACCAAATGAGCTAATGTCACATAAAATATATTTTAAGACAAAATTTGTTATAACAAACTATGAAGGAAGGATGTTATATTAGTCCCCCTTTATCACAGGGGATGTGTTCCCAACCCCAATGAATACCTGAAGCTGCAGATAGTACCAAACCCTACATCTCCTATGCATAAATACTTTTTCCTTCACAACTTTATGGATAGAAGATTCATTCTTATGTAGATCCTAGCAATCGCAGTATACATTTTTTTTTGTTTTATTATTAAGTTGAAAACATTTACCTTTTTACTTGAAGAAAGCACTTAATAGCTGATCTTTTGCCTAACTGAATTGCCAGCATCACTACTTTCTTCTTTGGAGCCATTATTAAGTAAAATAAGGGTTACTTGAACACAAGCACTACAATACTGTGGAAGTTGATCTAATAACATATGCAGCCACTAAGTTGCTCACAGGTAGATAGCATATATAGCATGGATATGCTGGACAAAGGGATGATTTATATCCTGAGAGGGACAGAGTAGAATGGAGTGAGATATCATACTACTCAAAATGGTATCTAACATAAAATGTATGAATTGTTTTCTACAAATGTTTATTTGACATTTTTGAATCATGGTTGACCATGGATAACTGAAAACACAGAACGTGAAACTGCAGATGAGGAGAAACTACTGCATGTAATGACAAAGGGGTCGATTCATCAAGAAGATATTACAATAACAAACATATGTCCACCTATTTAATAACAACACATCCCAAATAAATATATGAAGCAAAACAAGACAAAATTGAAGGGAGAAATAGGTAGTTAAAAAATAACAGTTGGAAACTTCAGCACCATACTTCCAATAACGAGTATAACAACTATAAAAAGATAAACAAGGGAATAGAAGACTTGAACAATACTATAAACCAATTAGACCCAACAGACATATATGGAATGCTCCACCCAAATGCAAAATACACATTTTTCCCAAGTGCACATGTAATATTCAGGATAGAACATATTTAGGAAGATGAAAAGTCTCAAATTTTTAAAAATTAAATCATACAAAGTATTTTTTTTCAATTACAATAGAATGAAAATACAACTCAACAGCAGAATGAAATCTGGAAAATTTGTAAAACTGTGGAAATTAACATACTCTTAAAAATGGGTCAAGGAATAAATCATAGAAGAAATTAGGACATACTTCAAGTTGAATAAAAATAAAAATAAAAATACAACCTACCAAAGCTTATCAGAAGCTGTAGAAGTACTACTCAGGGGGAAATATTTAGTCCATTTGAGCTGCTATAGTAATACATCATAAACTGGGTAACTTTATAAAACAGAAATTTATGTCTTACAGTTCTGGAGGATAGGAAGTAAGAGTTCAAGGTGCTAGACTATTCAGCTCAGGGCCCACTCTCTGGTTCATAGATGGTTGCATGCTAGAATAGGCAAGGCAGCTCTGCAGGAGCTCACTTACAAAGGCACTAATCCTGTTTATGAGAGTCCCACCCTCATGACTTAATTACCTCCCAAAGACCTCAACTTCTCACACTGTCAAATTGATAATTAGCTTTCAACATATGAATCTGGGAGTGAACACATTCACACCATAGCAGAAATTTATAGCTATAAATGCCCACATTAAAAAAAAGAAAAGTCTCAAACCAACAACCTAACTTTACATTTCAAATAACTAGAAAAAGAACAAAACCAAAATCCAGTAGAAGAAAACAAAAACAATTAGAGTAGAAATAAATCAATAGTAAATAGAAAAATAAAGACTTAACAGAAGTAAAAGTTAGTTCTTTCTTTGCAAAGATAAAAAAATTAACAAACTTTTACCTAATCTGGACCAGAAAAAAAGAACACTCAAATTACTAAAATCAGAAATAGATATGAGTATATTATTGCTATCAAAGATTAGATGATTATATGAGGATGGTTTTATATTTGGGTTTTCTGTTCTGTTCCACTGGTCTGTGTCCCTGCCCTTGTGCCAATACCAAGCAGTTTTAAGCACCACAGCTTTGTAGTATAGTTTGAAGTCTGGCAAATCAATACCTCCCATTTTGTTTTTATTGCTTAAGATTGCTTTTGCTATACGGGGTCTTCTCTGTTTCCATACAAAGTGTATAATTATTTTTTCTAAATCTGTGAAAAATGATGTTGGTAATTTAATAGGAATTGCATTGAATCTATAGATTACTTTGGGTAGTATAGACATTTTAACGATGTTAATTCTTCCAATCCATGAGCATGGTATGGATTTCCACTTATTTACGTGTTCTGCAATTTCCTTCCTTAGCGTTTCATAGTTCTCTTTATAGAGGTCCTTTACCTCTTTAGTTAAATATATTCCTAGATACTTTATTTTCTTTGTTGCTATTTTGAAAGGTATTGAGTCCTTAATTTGGTTCTCCAATTGAATGGTATTGGCATATATGAATGCCTCTGATTTGTGTGTATTGACTTTGTAACCTGAGACATTACTGAATTCGTTAATTAATTCCAGGAGTCTCTTGGTTGAGTCCTTGGGGTTTTCCAGATACAACATCATATCATCAGCGAAGAGTGAGAGTTTGATCTCTTCTGTCCCTATTTGGACACCTTTGATTCTGCTCTCTTGTCTGATAGCTCTCGCAAGGACTTCCAATACAATGTTGAAAAGTAATGGGGACAGTGGGCAGCCTTGTCTGGTTCCAGTTCTGAGTGGGAATGCTTTCAATTTTTCCCCATTCAGTATGATGTTGGCTGTGGGTTTGTCATATATGGCTTGTATTATTTTTAGGTAGGTCCCATTTATGCCTATGTTGTTAAGAGTTTTTATCATAAAAGGGTGTTGAATTTTGTCAAATGCTTTTTCTGCATCTATTGAGAGGATCATATGGTCTTTATTTTTGCTTCTGTTTATGTGGTTAATTACATTTATAGATTTTCGTATGTTGAACCACCCCTGCATCTCTGGGATGAAGCCTACTTGGTCGTAATGAATTATTTTTTTAATCAGCACTTGGATACGATTTGCTAGGATTTGATTACAGAAATAGAAAGGATAAGAGAATAATAATATGAAAAATTGTATGCTAACAAATTGAACAACCTAGATGAAATGGAAAAATTTCCTAGAAATACAGAAACTATCAAAATAACTCAAGAGAAAATAGAAAACTGAATATTCCTACAATAGATAAAGAGATTGAATAAGGTTTCAAAAAACTTCTAACAGAAGAGCCCAGGACCAAAGTGTTTCACTGGAAAATCCTACCAAATACTTAAAGAATAATTAAGAGCAATTCTTCTCAAACTCATCCACAAAATGGGAGTGACACTTCATAATACATTTTGTGAAGCCAGTATTAACCAGACAAAGCTATTGCAAGAAAACTACAGATCAATACTCCTTATGAATAGATGCATAAATCCTCAACAAAATAATAAAACATTGAATCCAACATCATTAAAAGGGTTATATACCACAAGCAAGTGAGGGTTTATCCTAAGAATGCAGGTGGTTCCACATATGAAAATCATTCAATATAATATAGCATATTAATAGAATGACAAAGAAAAGATCATCTTGAATGACACAAAAAGGATTTTGTGTTTTTTGTGGTTAAATATTGAAGATTTTAAAGACTATAATTCTTATCTTTTTTTCTTAAAACTATCTCCAGAAGAAGAAAATCTGTAGCAAACATGCTAATAAACAAGCACTGGTTCTCATTTGCTCTAAGACTACGTCTAGAAAAAAATAGAGCATTATGATTCCAAAGATGAATGTGGATGTTATAAATCCAGATAATATTTCAATTTTACAAGTAGAAAATTTAGACAGAGAATAGAAAGAGAAGGTAGAAATTAGTTTAACATACTGATATATGTATAATTTATACCTTTGGGATTAAATGATATCACATAATGATAACTGAAAGTGAAAAAATATAATTAATTAAAATAGGCTGGTAAAAAGGAAAGGACTTAAGAAGTGGAGGTGGGGAGAAATACAGTATTTTCATTATTGTTCATAGAAAGCAGTCAGCAAATACAGTCCAAAAATATATTATGCATGATCTTATATCACATTATAGCTATAAAGTTAGCCTCAAAGTTACCATGCCCACTTTGCCAGTGGACTATTACCAAGTCGTTAAAAAAGTATTAGGTGCCTCTATATATACAGGTATTGAAAACCTTCTAGATCAAGGATCAACAAACATTTCTTTTTTCTCTGTAAAGGGCTGGATAGTAAATTTTCTTTTATTTCAGGATATTATGCTGATACACACACGTTTTTGTTACATAATTTGCTTCTGTACAATTTGAGTCAGAGTTACAGGTGTGTCCACCCAGACTGTGTACATTGTACCTGTCAGTGTGAATTTACCCTTCCCCTCCTCCTCCCTCCAACCTGCTTGATTTCTGTTGAGTTTTACTTCCATATGTGCAGAACGGTATAGTAAATATTTTAGTCTTTGAGGACCAATGAGGTCTCTGTAGCAACTATTTAACTCTTCTGTTGTAGCATGAAAGCAGCCATAAACAAGGCAGCAATAAATGACAATGGCTTTATCCCCGTAAAACAAGAGATGGACTAGATTTGACTTGTGGGCTGCAGTTTGCCAACCTTTGTTACAGTTAAAATGGTAAGAGAAAACAAAATCAAGGTACAAAATCATTTGTATAAATATGATGCCATTTATATAAAAAATATCAAGCATATTATTTCATATGTATTAAATAACTCTATAAAGCCAAACAAGAAACTGGTAATAGTAATTTTCTCTAAAGAGGGGAGCTCCGTAGCCGGGGACAGGTTGGAAAGGAGGCATACATTTCACTGAATACCAATATGCACCTTTTGAATTTTACACAATGTTCATGCATAACCTATTATAAAATAGTAGCAAATAAAATATTTTAAAATAAAATAGAGCCATATGTAAAATATAAGATAGAATTAATACAAAGTATTAACAAAACCAAAAGTTGATTTTTGAGAAACTGATGAAATAAACAACTTTCTATCAGGAAGATGTTATACAGAAGACGTAGAAACAAGCCTTAACAAACTTTGCAATACTTTCATTCATTAACGGCATCTTAAGCAAATAAATTCCACACACACAGGCATACACATGCCATGTAATTAGTAGGGATTCCCTGATGAAGCTCATAAGGTAAATTAGCCATAAAACTTATCAAGAACCTCACTAAGTAATTTTGCATATCCCATTATCCATAGCGTCATTCTGATTATATATTTTATGCAACTATACCAAAGAACAATGTGAATAATTTAAAATTCAGTAGTAGATTATGCTATCAATCTTAGTGAAAGTTTTTTTCTTTTTCTTTTTTCCTTTTTATTTTTTTGTCAATAGATTATGTCACTGAGAAGCATTGATATACTCTAATAGAATTGGTGCAAAAAAGTAGAGAACATTGGCCACATTTTTTTCAATCCAAATGAAAATGTCTTTTTTTTAATTCCTATGCTAAAATGTAGGTTTCTTTACTTTTTATGGGCTCTTATTATTAGAGGAATGCAAATTAGATATTCAGCAATATTCTTTTAGCTATACATGGTATTATATTTACTTATATGAGAAATGGTAACACGCAGGCAGGTTTATCTTATTAATTCCTTTTCTTTAAATAGTATATTAGTGTACAATCTGTAGTCTCATTTTATTTCATCTTCAAAACAACACTTGGAGATGGTCACACGTTTTAAAGTTGCACCTTTTAGAGATGACAGGTGGTTACTCGAATCATCCAACAATTTATTGCTATAATTTTGGTAGGAATTCTTTAGGCCATTGAAAGTAGCAGTAATTAGTCTTCTGTGGGCCAGGCACTTTGAGATAGACTACAGTAATGAAAACAGTAATGGGCGAGATAAATTTCTCTGCCTCATCAAATTGGCTACTTCCCCCAGCACCACCACTGAAGTTGCAAAAATATCCAATTCCCCAATGAGGTCAAAGGCCAGGCCACTTTGATCCTGTCACACCACCATTTGTTTCTAGGGCCTGCTGAACCTCGACCCAGACGAATCAACTGAGGTCACCACTTCCGTGCTGGTCCCCCTCACCCCCTCCCCATTCATGATCCAGTCTGCATTTTAAGATATGAACTCTAAAAGTCATTGCTCTTCATCGATAGCGATCGCTCTAAAAGCTCTTCCCATTTCTCATTCATCCACAGATCTGGTATCTCTCCCTTTTTAAAATGAGAAGCTTCAGTTAGAAATTAGGTGATGTTATTACAGTGTTAGGTGGGCCATACACTAACCATAGTTTATCAATCTCATGTTTCTGTTTTCTTGGTACTAATAAACTGTCTAGACAAAATGCTCCCACATAAATACTGATTGAATGTTACAGTTTTCTGTTTTCAAATTGCAAAACACACACACAAGAAGTTTATGTATCATTTTGTAAAGTCAAAGTCACCTTCAACAGAAAGTTATTTTAAATGAAAGCAGAGAACATCTACAAGTTTATTACTAATTAACATGGAACATCAATTGAAATGCTTTACGTTGGAACTTACTAATAGTGTTTTTTTTTCTTTGAAGCAATATTTTATCAGGTTGATAATATAAGGCTAAAATAAATTAAATTGCATTTTTTTGAGATCTATTGCATATATTTTTATTTCTCAGGCCAGAAGTTCTATTGGAAAATTTTATTCTATTAATTTGACATTTTTAGGTTTTCTTCAGTTTTTTAAAGAAACTATGTTCTCTATTAAGTATTCTGTTATAATCAGGTTTTAGAAATATACTTTTTAACTTTTGCTCCAGAAGTTTTAAGGAATAGTCACTAGTCTTCAAACTATTAAGTAATTAATTAATATTACCTTGAAGGTATTGGTTAGAAAAAAATGTTCATGTTTGACACAAGGCTGGAGATTTTCCTTAACAAGATACCTTTCCAAAGACAAGATTCTTAGGCTCCATCTTTTTACTCTTCACCTTGGATGGCATCTACCTATGCATCTGTCTTCTTGGGCAGATTGTTAATTTCTTGAGGGTAGGAACTGACATTCTATTAATTGTGGTAGTAGCTGGTATGAAAAATACTTTAATACATTTTTTTCCATTTTTATTTTATTACACAGATAGTGTTGAACTTAGTTTTTAATTATAAAAAAATACAAATGTTTCTAGGCTTTTTCTTGATTTTGTAAAAGTTGAAAAATACAGGTTTATTATAATTATGAATAAAATTTAAAATATATATCAAATGTTTCTTATGTGTGAGGTAATCCCTTAATATATGTATATGTATGTTCTCCCTAGTATATGTAAAAATAAAGTTTTTTTTCAAGGCAATTATAATGAGTGTTCTATCTTTCCAATTACCAGAGAGAGGCAAAAACCTCTTTATAGCACTTACATACTTAATCAATTTTGGTAAGGGGAAAGTGGGGAGCATAGACATACTGGTATAGTGATCACCATTATTCCACAACATTTTTTCCATGCAAACTACTTCTTGTAATGCACAAATCTGAACCTGTAAATGGATATGTATGTATATAGTTTCCTAAAGAATCTGGTAGATTTTAGTCCTTTCTATTGCAACCTATATTAATATAATATAGGTCAATGCTTGACATTTTGTAGACCAAAATTTCAACAACTATCTGTCCATTTTTCCATTACAGTTTTGTACACTGACACCACATATTTTGTTCATTTCATGAATTTAAATCTTGCTTATTTACAAGTGTTAGAGAGAGATTGGTAGGTAATTTACTCTACTCAGTCTTTAAGGAGTAGACTAAGCGTGAAACTGCAAAAAAAAAAAAAAAATCAATTCCATAGACAATTGACTCTCTATTTTTGTTAATGGAAGACATTATCATTGTAATCTATCTGTGCTAATGGAACAGTGTCACAAATAACAGAAAATATTAGCCATAGTAATGCCAACATCGTTTACATTTGGCATTGCAAAGTATTTATGTTTACATTTAAAGACAGGCTTATCTAATATTCTGGGAATTCATGCAACTTCTAACAAAATAATGATGTTATTTGATCAATCTCCAATTACTTCCCATCATTAGCTGTGTGCCCTAACCAATCTCTATTATTTGGTATTCTTCAAACATGCATTAAGTTTTCTTACCTTCGGATTTCTGAACTTGCATTTTCTGCTTCCTGAAATACCATATTTCTTTACTTATTATCTTGAAAATTTTTCAAAGAGGAATTCCCTCCCAGAATCTCATTCTAACTAGATGTGACTCTAGCCCTTTTCTTAGATTGGAAATATAATGTGAGCAACATATGTTATTTAAAATTTTCTACAAGCTACTTTACAAAAGGAAAACAAATAAAATGATTTAATATTTTTTTACTTAACCCAATATATAAAAAATATAATTTCAACATGTAATCATTATGAATATTAACTATGAGATATTTTACTTTTTTGTACTAGGTTTTCAAAATTCAGTGTGTATATAGCACTTAACAATTTTGGGCTAGCTTCCATTCCAGTGCTCAGTAGACACATGTGGTGAGTTCCTACTTGGTGTCTGTGGTGTCCTCTTTTACATACCACAGACTTAGAGAATATAGTTCATATACAACATATTTTCCATGAGGACTTATTTTGGTATATTTAAAAATTATTAAGTTTATTGAGGTATAACTTGCATGCAATTAAACACACAGGTTTTAATTGTACATTTCAGTGAGTTTTGACAAATTTATACACTCATATAACAACAACCTTATTACAGAGTTCCCTATTGCTGCTGTAACAAGTAACCACACTTAATAGCTTAAAAGAACATAAATTTATTAAATTATAGTCACAGAATTCAGAATTCTGAAATGAGTCTTATGGTGCTAAATCAAGGTGTGAGTATGGCTGATTCCTTCTGGAAGCTCCTGAAGAGAATCAATTTTCTTGCCTTTCCAGCTTCTAGAAGTTGTCTGCATTCATTGCTGCATGGCCCCTTCGTCCATCTCCGTGTCTGCACATCACTTCAACCTCTGCTTCTGTCATCATATCAACTTTTCTTGTTTTGACCTTCTCGCCTCCCGTTGTAAGTAGCTTTGTGATTACACTAAACGCACCTGGATAATCCAGGATAATCTGCCCATCTCAAGTTCCTTAATCTAATTGTCCTTTCTACCATGTAAGATAACATACCGACAGGTTCCGGCCATTAAGATGCAGACATCTTTGGAGGACCATTATTCTGTCTACCACACACCAAAAGCAGGATAGAGAAAATTTATATAATCACAGAAAGCTCCTTGTTCTTTTTCAGGAAATTCTCACTAACCTCAAAGCCCACAAATCACTGATATTATCTCTGTTCACCTTAGATTAGTTTTGCCTATTCTATAACATCATATAAATGAAATCCTGTAATATATACTCTTTTGTGTCTAGCTTCTTATACTCAGCATGTTTTTGAAGTTCATCCATAATTTTGTGTATACCAGCAATTGCTTAAACTTTATTGCTTAGTATTACTCAGTTGTAAGAATACACCATAATTTTGTTTGTCCACTCCCTGCGGATGGACAAATGGGTTGTTTTCAATTTGTGGCTAATTTGAATATAGCTGCTATAAGCATATATGTATATTTGTGGGCATATTTTTACTTCCTTTGTGTAAACACTTAGAATAAAAAATTTTGGTAATAAACTAGATGTATATGTAACTACAAGACACTGAAATGTTTTTCAAAGTAATTTTACAAATTTACACTCTTAACAGCAATATATGAGAACTCAGTTGTACCGCATCTTTATCAATGATTGGTATTTTCAATCTTTAATTCTAGCTATTGAAATGAATTTGAAGCAGAATATAATTGTGGTTTTAATTTGCATTTTCTAATAATTAATGACTATCTTTTCAACTATTTATTGACCTATTATATAGCTATTTTATGAATTGCCAATAAATCTTTTGTTACATTTTGTGTTGCTTGTTTTCTTATTACAGAGTTGTAAGAATTTTTTATATATTTCACATACAAGTCCTTTGTCAGAGATATGTATTAAAAATATTTTCTCCAATCTACATCTTTACTTCCTATTTTCTTAACAGTATCTTTAAAGGCCAGATGTTTTTCATTTTGATGAAGATCAATTTATCATGTTTTTCTTCTACAATTTTGGTGCTCCAAGAAATCTTGTCTTCCCTTATTGCTATAAATATTTTCTTATATGTTTTGTTGTTATAATTTTAGTTTTTATGATTAGATTTAGGACAATTTTTAAACTAATATTTTTGATGAGGTGATATAGGGATAAATGTTTATTTTTTTCTCACATGTATATCCAATTAATTCAACAGGATTTGATGAAAAGATTTTCATTTTCTCACTGAATAGATAGGTATCTTGACAACTTTGTCAATTAACTTGTATATGTGGACCTTTTTCTATTAATAAACTCTCTATAATTATTCCATTCACCATGTATCTATTCCTAATCATATATTTCCTCTGTTAGATTTTTAGCTATAACTCTTTTTTATTTTATTTTAGTGGTTGTTCTAGAAATTATAGTAAGCATTTTTAACTTATCAAAGTCTATTTAGAATTAATATTGTATTATTTAATACTTCTTACCCTTCAGAGAAGTAAGACCCATACAACCGTACACATCCTTTTATGACTCTCTCTGACTTTTTGGCTATTGATGTTTTACATTTTACTCCTACATATAAAACCCACCTAACAATTATAATATTTAAATAGTCATTTGTCTTTTGAGAAACTAAGAAAAAGGTTAATCTTTATATTTAACTATGTATTTACCATTTCTCACATTTATTTCCTGTTATAGATCTCATTTTCCAGCTAGTAGCTTTTTCAGTTATCCTGACAGGCTTCTTTCAGTATCTCCCATAGTGTAGGTCTGCTGGGAACATATTCTCTCAGCTTTTGTTTATATGAAAATATCCTTATTGCTCTCTGATTTTTGGAGGATATTTATATTAGCTATAGAATTCTGAATTGGCATTTTAAATCACTAAATATATTTATAATACTTAACTCTGAAAGGCTTTTCTACTATTTCCAGTATCTGGGAGGTCTTAGGGTTGGGATCTGTTTCGGTTGATTGCACTTTTTCTCTTTATGGAACACATTTTCTTATCTTTTTGTATGTCTCATTGCATGCTACCTTTTACATATGACATTTTATGTCATCTTCTTTTAAAGAAATTTGAATATTTTTCTGGAAAAAAGGCAGTTTACTGAAGACTTCCTTTGTTTCAGTCAACAATTGGTTTTAAACTTTTCAAAGGAAAGTCTAGGTAACCCTTACTAGAGGGTATAGTTACCATTCCTAAGTTGTTACCTTTTTAGTGTCTTGGCTAAATGACAGATAAGGTTTCTCTACTTTGGTTGGAGGAGAACTCTAAAGTTTCCCAGTACTGTACAACCTCTGCCATTTCCATTTGTTCTCAGTGTTAAAGCAACCGCACTTTTCTCAGGTTCAAAGAGTCTCATCCTGAGCTCATATTGTCCAGCCCTAAATCATGAACCCATGGGGAACCACCACACAAACTTCTGTGCTCCTTCTCTGCTTGGCTTCCTCCTCTACCATACTCTGCCTGCAAGTATCAGCTGTTTCAGCACTCCCAAACTCCAGTCTCTGCCTCCACAGCTCAATGGGATTCTGCTTAGGTTCTATCTTCCTCTGCCACAGTCAGGAACCTTTTACCAGATAGAGATCGAGAATATGCATAAGGCTTATCTCATGTGTTTCCCTTCACTGATCAATTTCAGTCATCACTTCCTAATAGCCAATGCCTGAAAATGGTTACCTAATATATTTTTTCCCAATTTTGTAATTGTTTATAGTGGGAGGGCAAGTCTAAGTCTAATTACTTCATCATGGTTAGAAGAGGAAATCTTTCCATGAAGAAATATGCAAATACATATAATCTTTCCTTCTAAGTCTCCTTCTAAGAAAGTAGGAATAGCATTTGGCAGGACTCTGAAAATTATAAGATCACTATAGTATAGATGGTATGCTGACTATTTAATAAGTGAGTGAACAAATGAATGATCTAGGATTCATTCATAGATTATTCAATTTTCTATCCCCTCCTTTTTGCTAATTTCTAGTCTTTGTTGTATGATTGCATTCATTAAATCTCAAGCTGATAAAAAATATATGCGATCATATTTACTTCTAAATTGTCTCATTTCAAATTTCCTTCAGTGGAAAGTACACAAGCTATTTTTTTTCTTTTTAAGATCTTCTCATCAGATTCTGGCTTAGTAAAGAAAGCAAATACTTGGTGATAATTAGAATGAGTTCCTAAAACTTTATTTTTTTTAATGGCTGGGGATTTGCTCCACATATTCATTTTCTTTTTTCAACACTACTCAAATTTATGCTGTTATAGCTGTAGTCTTTTATGAAAATTTATTTTTATGTTATAAAACTGAGATTGACTTTGAGGGCTATATTTATAAAACATTATTTGCATATTCAGAGTGTTTCTAGAAAGTAGATTTTCTATGTATGTTCAAATGTACTGTATAAAACTAGGTTCAATGTATACTTGCTTTATTGAAAATATATCCATATAGAGTACCTAGGTTTACAAAAGCATTCAGATTCTGGTGGGTTTTCAGAAAGCAGCTGCACTGTAAATGATTTATATCAAAATACATAGCATAGATTTTACAGGTATTGTCCCTATTTGTTGTGGGGGATTTCCTTTCTAAAAATTTTCCATCAGTTCTATTTATTTCATTTCTTAAAAGAGGTTTATTGTTGCAGCCTACAATCTAATATGAAATTGCAGAATGCTGGCTCATTGCCCCTCAGAATAAATCACCACATTGTATCTTTTATTCAAAACATGGTTTGATGTCTGCACTGTTGAGGTCTATGGTTTTATACAAACCAAATATACTTACAAAACTAAATAAAGTCTTAGGGATCTTTAAAAAGTGGTATCAAATCTGTCCATATTTCACAGAAAATTCCTAGGAGTCATTTTAATTTAAGAATGTTTCTTGAAAAAAAAATGTAACGAAGTTAAGGGAGACCCAGATAGAAACTGAAATTTTAACTCTTGGAAATTCAGAAGTGCCATTTTATATTATAGTGTTTACATTAGAAGTAACACCAAGACTGAACATTGAAACTTGCTTTTACAAGTGGCCTAGATTTTTGAAAGAGTGTTGATATTTGCAGGTCATTTATTTCTTAAATAGAATATATAGCACCCATTTGAATGAGACTTTTTACTAGGTGGCTGTCTATATGTGTTATTTCTAGCAAAAGTAGAAAAGGCCCTATTACTCAAAATTATCTCCCTTGCAAATCAAATGCCAACATTTGAAGTTCATTCCCTTGAGTCTTAAAGATTATATTGATTATACTTTTATGTGATTTCTCTTAGAATTTCTTTATCAATTAACCAAATTATTGATCATCAACCTTGTGCCAGACTGTACCAAATCTCACAGAATTTGCATTCTATTGTTGAGAAAAAATGAAAAGAAAAAAGCATAAGAGAAATGGAGAAAATTAAGGCAATGGAAAGAGGCATGAATATGCTACTTTATGTGGACTTGTCATGGAGCTTTCTCTTGAGGTAACATGTAAGCAGAGACTTGAGTGATATTGAAGTTAGCCATGTGGAGGACTTAGCAAAGAAAATTCCAGGCAACAAGAAATATAGAGACCTTGAGATGGGGGTATGTTTGAGAAACAATGGGCCATCGTGGCCAAAGCAGAGTTTGGAGGGAGATTGTTAAGAAATGAGATCCTGCTAACAACACCAGATGACCTAGAAATTTTGGAAGAATCCCAACTCCTACCTCCATTTTCCTCATTACCAAAATCTAATCAATTCTGTCTATTCAAAGGTCAGTTCTTAAATTATAACTCAGAATCCACATTTGGTAATATTCCCCTTCTATATGTTCACATTCACTGTTTTAGTTTAACTTCCTCACTTTTTAACCTAGCTATTAAAAATACCTCCTGATTCAGTGTTTTTCACATTTGCATGGCCATAGGCAACAGTGTTAAACTGCAGATCCAGTGGCTCCATTCCCAAACCAGTGAGTCATAAATTTAAATGCAGGGACTGGAGAAGATAGTTCTTAAACAATTGCCTTATCTGAATCTTATGATTAGATGTGTTTAGAAATTACTGTTATAAATGTTATACCTGTTTACTGATTCTTAGAACTCTAGTCTTTTTTCTGCCTGTCAGATTTATCATCCCTTTCTCCCAGCAAAAAACCTAATCCTGTAGTTTTCCTGTTTTCCCTTGCATAAACACTTCAATAAGACAGCATATTTTTAAATTCTTATAAATTTATGTAAGACTTTTCATAGTTTAAATATAATTTTCATCCTTAGCATCATCTTCTGTCTCTTCAGGGTACATCCACACGTACAAACATATATGCTTTGCATTGCTTGTCATCCAGATTCCAGTAGGTTCTCTGAAGTTATTAGATATTTTTAGGGTCCTGAATTTTTCTCTTTCTATTATGCAAATGCATATATGTGTCTATGTCCTCTGCTTTGACAGTAGTTTGACCTTTAAATCAGCAGGGAAAAAAACTAATTATTTTTCAAGAATTAGGTCAAATATATTTATTTTCTATTTAGACGTTATTGTCCTCCTTTGGCAAATGACAAATTGGGTTGACCTCTACTGTGCTCCACATGTAGAACTTATGACAGTGTCATAATTTAAACTATGTAAATTAAATATGTAATATCAAATAATAAATATGTAAATTAGTTCCTTATCCATTAGAGTGTGAACTTCTTGAAAGCAAGATTGTATTTCATTAATTTTTGATTTGTAATTACCAGCAAAATTCATGCGTTATATATTGAAAGTTTCCGTGTACTACTTTAAATCCGGTTATTTCATTTTCCAAAGTATTGACCCTTTGTTTAGGGGCAATTATATATATGTATATATATATTTTTTTTTCTCTCTCTCTTCAGGCTAGAGAATGGAAGAGGAGCAATTATACATATTGAGTTTATTTCTAAAGCACTTGGTTTAATTGAAAATGGAGTAATCTAAAGAAAAACAATATATATTATTCAGGAGGAATAGAAAAAATATTAATAGAAGGAAACTCCCAAAAAGGGGGGATCTTCTATCCAAAAGAGGAGAAACATCGCCAAATGTTTCAGAAGAGGGTAAGAGATGGATGATTATGTAGGCGATGGGAATGGATATAAATTGATACTTTAAGAAACAACTGTGGAGGGGAAAAGGTAAAGCACTAAACTGGAGACTTGACTGAGCCTTTTATTCAAGTTAAGAGACGTTAGTTTTTTGGTTTTATTTTGTTTCTAAGCATGAATAATTTGATCATATTTCCATACAAAGAGAGGAAAACAGATGTTGGAGTGGGAAGTTAAAGATATACTTGTGGGAAGGGGAAAACTAAACATATTGAGATTTGCAGAAATGAGATATGTGTGAGTGGAGAGTGGGGGCTGGGGAAGCAAATGATTTTGGAACACAGAATAAGGAAGTCTCCTTAACAGGAGATTTAAGAAACAAAACAAGACATAAAAAGTTTTTTAAAAACTAACATTACAATTGTTTTTATATGTTTCATTGATGAAGTATTAGGTCATTAAACATGAAATGTCTGATTTTGAATTAAAGGTTTAGTTTATTAGATCTCAAACAAGAAGCAGTACAATTAATAAAAGTATGAGCCTAAACTATGGACAGTTTTGCCATCTTAAGGGTAGCTTGTTTATGCCAGCAGCAAAGAAGCCTGAAGAATGAGTGGAAATCTTGAAAGGCATTTTTCACAGCTTGTTGAGAACTGAATATTTTTTTCTTGCAAGAAATTGTCAAAGCCTAGAAGTGATAGTCAGTTGGTATAAGGTCTGGGGAATAAAGTGGATGACAGAGAGTTTCCAAGTCCTGCCTCTGTAGTTTGAGCAGCATTGTTTGTGTGACATGTGGTAGAGGGTTGTCTTGCAAAAGGATTGGTCTGTCTCTATTAACCAATCTCAGCTGCTTACTCACAAGCATCCTCATCATTTCACCCAATGGGTTGCAATAGACATCTGCTGCAATGGACTGAACAGGTTTCATGAAGCTATAATGGATAATACCAGCGCTGGACCACCAAACAGACACCATTGGCTTTTTTTGATGAATATTCGGTTTTAGACTGTGTTTCAGCACTTCATCTTTATCCACACATTGTGCCAAACACCTTTCCAATTGTCAAACAGAATCCATTTTTCATCAAATGAAACAATACGGTGTAGAAATGGTTCACCTTTATGTCCTGACAGCAAAGAAAGGCAAGCTTAGAGACGATTTCTCTTTTGATGCATGTTTAATTCACACAGAACCCATCTATCCAGCTTCTTTACCTTGCCCATTTGTTTCAAATGGTCCAAGATTGTTGGAACAGTAACGTCCAACTTTGCTGCTAATTCACACGTAGGTTGAGATGGATTCGCTTCCACTACAGCTTTCACTTCATCAGTATCCACTTTGGTCTCAGGTCACCCACCCACTTGGCTCATTTTCAAGATCAAAATCACCAGAGCGGAACTTCTCAAACCATCAATAATACTGTGTGTTCATCAGCCACATCCTTCCCAAACAGTCGAGATTGCTTCCACGATGGGCCTTATATTCGAAAATAACACGAATTTTGACTTATCCATGGTTTCACAAAAATTGCTCTAAAAAAACATTTGAAAGATAATCACAAGCCAAAATGTGCACTTGAAAGACTGAGGATGTACCTTCACAATAAAAATAAAACAAGAAGTTATAAAGTGAAATGACAGAGATAGTAACTGTCAAACTTAGTTACTCAATGTGCTCATCTATATCTGAATACATATCTTTGACTGAAGCTATTTTATTCTCCTTAAATTTCAAAACAATTTCATATAGTCAGTGCTTCAAGAATAACTATTAAAATGATGTTCTGAGGAAATTGTGGTCTACAACATAGTGTCAATGTATTTGGACCCAATAGACTTGGGACATGTACATTT
This sequence comes from Lemur catta, assembly GCF_020740605.2. NCBI lineage: Eukaryota > Metazoa > Chordata > Mammalia > Primates > Lemuridae > Lemur > Lemur catta. The sequence goes on along the minus strand of NC_059139.1, from coordinate 55,150,464 downwards.
ATTAGTTGGAAGACACAGTGTCTGATTTTAAGACCTATTATAAAGCTACAAAATCAAGAAAGTGTGAAATTGCTGTAAGAATAGACAATAATATCAAGGTAACAGAATAGATGGTGCATAAATGGACTAACACATATTCAGTAAATTGATTTTCAATAAAGGTGGCAATATAATTTAAAGATTAAGGAAAGTTTTTATTTTCCACTTAACAACTGGATATTCATAAAGAAAAACGTAAACTTTAAGTCCTACCTCACATCATACACTTTCTTTAATTTGAGATGGATCATAAAAATGTCAGGACTATAACTGTAAAATTTCTAAAATAAACATAAAGAATATCTTAATTGTAGGGTCAGGAAAGATTTCTTAGAGAAAGGAAGCATAAAAAAATAAATGATTATTTGTACTTGGTTAAAATAAGAAAAAAATTTATTCATCAAAAATGCTATTGAAAAAATGAAAACGTAAGCTACAGATGGAAGAAAATAACCATAGTGTGTATATCTGACATTGTATCAGTTGTAAGAGGATATATAAAAAAATATAAATCATTAATAAAAAGAATAATAACCCAATGAAATAGGTAAAAGACTTAAATGGATACTTAAAAAAAAAACAAAAACATAAATGGCCAAAAGCACATACAAAAGTTCTCAATATCATTAGTAATCAAGAAAATAGAAATTAAAACCACAAGATACCACTTTCTATTAATAAAATGGTTTCATGTTTTTTATAAATATAATTATATACTGATGACTGAACAATTGCCCTCATATTATTTATCCATTAAAAGTGAAAAAATGTTCACACAGGAATGTTCACAGCGGATTTATTAATAACATCCAAAAATAACAAACAACTTAAATGTCTAATAACAGGAGAATAATCACCCGATTTGTTGTTTTCTCATATAATTGAGTACTATTTGGCAACAAACAGAAATAAACAACTGATACATGCAACAAGGAATAAATACTAACAGTACTGTTTTGAAAAAAGAAGCTCAACACAATATAAAAACTATGGTTCTATTAATATGACATTATAGAAGAAGCACAACTCATCTATGCTGATAGAAAACAGGACAGTGATTATCAAGGATTGGGTGCTGGAGGATTAACTGAAAAAGAGCCCTTTCTGTGGTTATAGAAATAGTCTATACCTTGAATGGAGAATTGACGCATAAACCTTTGAAAATTCTGTAAGGCTTGCTGGAACGACAAATTAGATTAAGGGAGACTTTATCTCTATTTCTGTTAGTATGATGCATTACTTTGCCCTTTGAGAGTAAAGCCATACCTAATCTTGCTGTGAAAGGCATATCATTTCATATGAGATTGTGATGGAATACTGCAGAAGAAAACAGTTATTTTTATATATGCAGGTAAATTTTGAGAAAACAGAAATACACTTTTGAGTATTTGTAATTTTATCTATCTATCTATCTCTATATATAAGCTATCCATATATATGTACATATAAAAAACTGTGTTGAATCAAAGAACCAATTTTTACCTCTTTGAGTCTGTGGAGTGATGATATGGAAGCACAGATGAAAACATGTATCAGGAACACCAATTAATGTAATGAGCTGAGATTAACAAATGGAAATTTGTTCATTTATTTATTTTTTTCAAACACATGTGCAAACATGTATTGAAGAGTTTCACAGTGGGGTCAATCATTGATCAGAATAAGAACTTAGCAGCTAAATTCAGGGGTGAGAAACGTTGGGGCTGCTCCTTAAACCCAAAGGGAAGTTCTCCTTTGCTTTTTTGTTTATCCATATTGTTTCTTAAAATGAATTTTGTTTTATCTAGAATGATTCATAAGCTTTTGGTCCTTTTTACAAAATCAAGAAATGTGTTGGTTATAATCAAATCTAAATAATAGCCATCTTCTTTAAATAAACACTTAAAAGAAGTAGTATCCATTGAAAGTATTTTACAATAACAAAACATTGGAAATAATAGCTAAAAACACTTCTCTTTAATGCCATGCACTGATATATTTTCAACCTCCAGAATAAAACCCTTTTCTCACAACTTTTCATCAGTGAGCAATCTATGATACTTTGTAGAAATTACCCTTTCACATGACAGAAACAATTTTCCTTCAGAGAAGAAAATAAATACAGCAGCAGGCAATCTTTTGAATTAATTTTTGTATTGTTCTCAAATGGTATCTTGACAGTTATTAACAAAAACAATAACATTTTATGATAAAATGACCTAATATGCAGCAAATCCTGTACTTTGTTGTTCAAATTTTGAGTTGTTAGCATTTAAGAAATAAATCTCCATATAAAGAAAGGTGGAATGGAATCTTTCCTAACAGTTTTAACCCAAACTGATGAGTGTTAAATCCGTTCACAAGACTTCCCTCCTTCTAAACTAAAATTGAAACACAACCCAAATTTAACATGCCAGTTGAGGTATATCAACAAATATTTACAGAGTACTCATTTAAAAAAATTGTATAGATGTCATTTTAGTTGGGCTTTAAATCATTAGAAGATATTAACGCATTGAAATAATATTTAAATGGTTTAAATTATTTTGAACCCCTATGTATAAATAATCTCACCTTCCTATGAAATTGCATAGTACTTTTTTTGGATAGCTCTCTGTAACTTTTTTAAGTTCTACTTTGCATTGCTGTTAGTCTTTTACTTGTTGCAGATCCCCTTTCTGTCCGTAGCTCCTTAATATTAATATGAGAGTCCATTTCCAACTCAGTTATCTTTGTCCTTCATTGCTCACGCATCAATAACTTAATGAATGTTTAATAAAATAATAATCCTTGAAAATAAGAAAAGTAACATACATATACATAACATCACATTTCCAGGATCACAAACACATGTACTAGTGGGAGCTAACAAGGACGACTGTCTAAAAATCAATGAACAAAACTTAAAGTTAAAATAGCAGCATTACCTAATGGTTTATGTTTTATAGAGATTAGCCAGTGGACTTTTGACATTTGATAGATATTCAGACACATGAACATCCATAGTACTTGGTGTTGTCTGTGTAAATGAATATTTATAAGAAAAGCCTTGAAGATTTATTCCACTTCTCCATAGATGTGACTGGATTTCACCACTTTATTCATAGCTTGGGCTTGTCTGAATATTACTCAATTACTCAAATCTTTTGTTTTTATCTGCCTTAGGCCCTCCCAACCTTAACTTAGATTAAAACCATAAAAAAGTCCATTTTTAAAGCTGTACAAAGAAAACACTACATCAAAACTGTTAATATACACCTCAAACAGAAAACATGCATATCTTCATTTGTCTTTCACCTCATTTATGTCAGCCTATATCTTACTGACAAAAATTGCTTTCCAGCTTCAGACAATCTAATTTGACTGTGATGCTCTCTGGCACTTGAGTATTACTATATTTCCTTGGTTAAAGTACGAGATTTGCAAAAGCAGTCCAAAAACTTTATTATCATGGCAGAACATCAAGGCGTTTCTTGAACATTCATCACAACAGAATGTGTGAGAGCTGGAGGAGAATGAATCATCCTAGATTACCTATCCAGTACTTGAGAGGCCTACCACAAAACAGCAGCAGCAGAGATTAACTTGCTGGAGTTCCCAGGAAATTTACAGAGGCTGTTCTATGGAGAAATAGAAACCCCATTTGCAAGATCCTTACCTGTGAAAGGTAACTTAAATCAGAAGAAGCTCAGACCTGAAAATTCTGCCAGAGTGCCTCATAGGTCAAGGTAATCCTGATAATCTTTCCAACAATCTCCTTTTTCATTGGATGTTTTTACTCTTTGAAAATGTATGTGCATTCAAATGCACGTTAAGTTGACATTGGAATACAAAATCAACACTGTTGTTACTCATGAAAGATTTTCATAGTACTGGGAAGATATTCAGATAGACATCTAAATCCTACAATTTTGCCCAGAGAAGTGAACCTTGATCTGAGATATCTGTGTGTCTTTCTAGTTACCAAACTTTTGCAATCACTACCTGCAAGTTGGTCTTTCTAAGTAGTTTAATTAATTAATCACTATAGCCTATCAGTCTACACTATGGCCTGGTTAAAATGTCAGCTTTTCTCTATACTGAGCACCTTTCCAATTTCTACTTCAATGACTTTCCTCATGACCATACTACGCTGACTTAGGAAGAATTCACAGCTATTACATACTTTCTGGGAAGAACTTTTGTAATTTCTGTCCCTGTGTAAGCAGAAAAGTCACCCAAAACATTTCCTTCCTTCCTCTAACCCTGAAAAATGTGCCTTTGCATCTAATATCCTTATTGGGACATTCAGCTGGACTAAGGCACTGAGGAACCTGGAAAAAATAATATTTGCACCTAATTCTTTAAAAAATTCACGCTTAATATATTAAACTAAATTTGAAAGTCTCCACAAGGCTGATAGATCACAGTTAGGTAACCAATCGTTTTCATACTTAACACTGCACTCTGTTGAGATTTAGAAAGGGTATGCAATTTAACAATGTATAAATACTAAGCATGGATTTCTACAAGTATGGATATATGACATATTTATATAGCATGAGCATCAATTGTCCAGGTGTATCCTAGGAGAGGACCATCTACTAATAGACAGAATAAATAAAGAAATAATTCAATATTTATTTGATTATTTGTTTATATCTCAAAATATATCTCTAAGCAGGTCCCAAACAGATCCCTGTATTGGTCATAATGGAAGAGGATATTATAATCTGTTGGATTCTGGTGCTCTGGATAACAGAAGTAATTTAAGAATTCCTTATATTCTTTTCAGCATGTGCCTCCTCTCTGTTGCACTATTGAATTTAAACTACATTGATTTTTTGTTCCCAAAGTTAAAATATACAGTTTTCTACATTTTTATAGGTTTGGGTTTGGATTGAAACACATTCCACTCGATTTTCTCAGAAATAAGTAATTAATTTTTTTTCATTATAGTGACTATTTTGATGTTTTTTAGTGTCTGTTTAAATGTGAAGACAGCTGCAATGACAAACTATACTTTAAAAGGAATTACTTGAATTCTTTCCTCTGTACATCTATGATTATAATAGTAGAAAGCCTAAGAAATATAATGAATTTAATCTTTTTATTTTTATGAATTTGAATTCTGAGTTTTTACAAAATAAAGGAATATATAGCAGTATAAGAGTATTTTCATTAGGTAGAAAATACGATTACTAATAATATACTTACTCTATCAACGCAAATAAGGAGGCCATAAGCCTGAGGTTGTCTCTGCACCCAGAGCCTTTACCTAAGTAAACTGAAATTTAACTAGGAGGCATTTCTTGTAACTAACTTTTAAAAAAGAGAGCGAGAGCGAGCCTCAGGCACTCATAAACAGACACCAATTGATTGCTTGTATACCTAGAGACCTCTCATCAGACCATACTTAAATAAGGCAAACAGCTGTCTATAGCCAATTAAGTAATTTCTTTCCTTTCGGTGTTCACCCTTAAAAACCTTGCTGCTCATGTTACTGGAGCAGAGGTTTTTGAACCTCTTCCAATTTTGGATGCTACCTGATTCATGAATCATTCTTTTCTCAAATAAACTCCATTAAATTTGTTTTGTCTGAAGTTTTTCTTCTAACAACTCTTAATTCAAATATTAATATATGGACGGTTGTTTTTATCAAATATTGTGCTCATTACTAATTGATCTTCAAACAGTGCCTAACAAATTTGATGCAGAATTACTTCAACATCAACAAGTACTTAAATACCTTTTTTATATATTTTTTTTCATTTCAGCATGTTATGGGGGTACAAGTGTTTAGGTTATATATATTGCCTTTGCCCAAGCATGTCCATCCCACAGATGGTGAGCACTGCACCCATTAGGTGTGTATATACCCATCCCCTTCCATGTTATTACTATATGTGAACTTAAGTATTGATCACTTATCTCCAGTGAGAATGGCCTGAAAACAATAAATGCTGGCATGGATGCAGAGAGATAGGAACACTCATACACTGCTGGTGGGACTGCAAACTAGTACAACCTCTGTGGAAAGTAATATAGAGATACCTCAAAGAGCTACAAGTAGAACTACCATTTGATCCAGCAATCCCATTACTGGGCATCTACCCAAAAGAACAAAAGACATGCTATAAAAAAGACATTCACACTAGAATGTTTATAGCAGCACAATTCACAATTGCAAAGATGTGGAATCAACCCAAGTGTCCATCAATACATGAGTGGATTAATAAAATGTGGTATACCATGGACTTCTACTCAGCCACAGAAAACAATGGTGATCTAGCAACTCTTGCATAATCCTGGGTAGAGCTGGAACCCATTCTACTAAGTGAAATATCACAAGAATGGAAAAAGAAGCACCACATGTATTCACCATCAAATTGGTAGTTAAATACTTTTAACTTGTAATTCTGGTCTGGAGAAATCTCGAGTTTCATTGTTTAATTGAGTTTGTTGAAGACTAAATTATGCATTCGTTTTACATATTTCTTTCTAACATTTTCATACTATATTTTCTACTTTTATATTTTTTTCTAAATGACTTTAAGTTTACTTAGTTTTTAAGAACACTAAGTTTTGAAATAAATGGTTATAATTGATACTGTATAAATGACATACCACTGTATGGGTAGAATTTTTAAATCTCCTTAAATTCTTAAACATAATCTCTCCCTTATTTTAAAATATCCTGCTGATTTTAAGCTCTTCAATGCATATGCACATTTGCTTACTTGTTCCTTCTCTTTACTATAATGTTAATGTAACATGCAGCATGCACAGAAAGAAGTAAGCCTTGTTACAACTATTCTATTCATTCTAGTTGTAAACTAAAATAACCAGGTAGAATTGACTGTATATGAACAATCATATCTAGACCTGGTTTCTGGTGCTTGAGGCTTTATTAAAGGCCCCCTAATTAGCATGAAATGATTGAAAACACACAGTAAAATGAGTTTTATAGGCCTTCTGCACCATGGCAAACAATGAGATTCAATATCAATCGCTAGAGTATTTATTCTTGATTGAACTTATGATTAACCTAACTAGAACATTCTAGAGAGATAACTCAGATGGTATTCTTTCAGGCTTTTGGGCTCAAATAGAGTGTCCTCCCCGTACCCTGGGTTATCTGCTTCTTTCTTACAAGCTTTGTCACTTAGTTCTTGGGTGATTTCTTATACAGGTTCTCAGTTTCATTTTTGAAAACTGAGTCATTTGAAAACTGATTGCTTGGAAAACATTTCTTTCTTTTAAAAAGAAAAGGTTTTAAATATAGGTTGCTTTCTTTGCCTGTTGGAGAGTCCTGGTCCTCTTTGTATACTTAAGTCTGACCTCTCTGAGCCTCTGCCTTTCCTTGTAGCATTCACTCTGCCATATTTTGTTACCTATTTTGGTGACAAGTGAGAGAATGTGAACCTCTTTTGAATTACCTACAGGAACAACCATTGCCACTAATAGAGAGGCACTTAGTGCCTCAAATGATTAATCATTTTCTGAGAAGCACTAGGTCATGAGCATGAGCATTTAATTGTCTCTTTTCCCCTATCGTGAAGGTTACATTTAAACAGCTTTATTTACACAATTTAACTCATGCTGTCAATCTTTAACATCTGCCAAATGTTTCTACAATTAATTCATGTCAAATTTTATCACTTTCTCTTTGAATATTTTCTAGTTCTGAATGGATATTCCAGAGCAGTGGTTCCTAAACTTGAGCATATGTTGGCAGCACGTGGAGTTCATATTAAAACAATCTGAGAGCCCTAGCCCATTTCTTATTGAATAGGTCTGGAATGGGGTCTGAGAATTTACTTTTCTAACTAGCTCTCAGGTAGCGTAGATAACGCTTTATCAGGGGCATGATTTTGAAAACCACAGCTTTGGCAGAGAAGACAAAGGTTTTCTCCTCTTTGAAGAAAAAAGTCTGCACCAATATATAATAAAATAACAGTTCTTCCTTATACCTACTTGTTAAACTTATTATCCATAAGCTATAAATATTCATAGACTCAGAGTACTAAAAAAGTTGTGGATTTCATGTTTCCTTATTTATTTGTTTTGAGTAAGAGAAGCTAGAATGTTTAGCCAGTTACAGAGCTGAGATTAAAATCAAGGCTTCTCAACTGTCAGTTCACTGGTCTTTCAAACTCCCATATATTGTTCTTAGTTTTATCTAGTTAATAGTACATACAATGGCACTAAAATACTAAATGCCAATTTTAATTAATGTACTATTTCAGTTTTTCAGAGTCATAGCATGCAGTTTACTGTAGAGCTATAGTTCGTTTAGACAAAGTCTCTGTATGATCCATCATAACTCTCATGCTTGCTTTGAGTGATAATAAAATTAGGGAGGTTTACTGAAATATCTTTATACAGGCTTTGCAGAGGAAATCAAAAAGCATGGTTTGAAAAAAAGTGTCACACAGCGAGTCAGGAAACCATGATTCTATACTTGGCTTTATTGCTAATTGGCTGTGAGAGATCCTGAGCAAATAAGTCACCTTTCCTGGGCAGTTTGGTTTCCAGACTTTGTCCTGGGTCACCAGCATCAGAGGACATTAAATACCTCAAAGAAGCCCAGGAAAAGCTTTGCCACATCTTTCTCTGTGTCCTGGACCTGAGGCAACAGTATATAAATGAGGAGAGAGTGTGCAGGTGGTGCCATTGACAATGTGGGAGATGGACACTGCTTCACAGTGTGGGAGGACTTCAACAGAATTGCAGAATAACAGAGAAATGAACTTGTCAAATTCTTCCTCTCAGAGGCGATGAATGCAATAGACTCTTCCATAAAGAAGTGTCATTTTCCAGCAGTGCCAAGTGTCCATTTATCTTGCCTCTCTTTTATAGTTCTAGGAGTAGAAAAATTAATGTGCTTTTTCAATGGTAGCACATGATGGCTAAATAATGTTTAGTATTATTAATTTATACTATTCTTAACTTTGTATATATATAGGTCTAGAAGTAACACGTATGAAGAATGATAACCAATCTTTAAATCGCTACCTTGATGAATATTGAATGTTGGAAATGAAAACAATTTTAATCTGTATTTAATAAAAATAAATTTACAGTAACTTAAAAACTCAGCATTATTTGTTATAATTTAAAATACTGTTAACAAGAAGCTTATGACAATGACATTGATTTGGTTAGCATTTTGGCCCCAAATCCAGAAACATATTTTGTGTGTATTTATATATGTGTGTGTGTGTGTGTGTATGTGTGTGTGTGTGTGTGTGTAGTGTCATGTACAGCACTTAGTCTGAATTTTCTTCAGGAGGCATGGCCTCAGTTGTGCCTATAACGATGATTTTTGGGAACAATTTATATATCAAATACAATACATGCTGAATCATCGCCAAAATGAAATATCTTGATGAATGAAACACATAACAAATCTGACCCCAGGCACTCTCAGACATGAAATATGAAAATCAACTAAATGCTGTTAAGGCAATTTGATTAAGTTTTAAAGATGTATAAGAAACGTTACTGAAGTGACAGATGATTCTTAAGCCAAGAGCAAATCATAGTTTCTATAAACTGTAAATTATGCTCATTTTTTATTTATTCTGTACATAGTCATTGGGTATGAAATTTTGCTTGCTATTAATATTAGTAAAAACATAAAAGAACAGGTCTATGTTTGTCAATTGTACTTAAAAATAATTGTTTAAACAATCAAAAATGTTTAGAGAAAATAGAGATTGTTTTAGGAAAAAATAGATTTGCGGCAAAAATTGACCTTTAAAACAAGAACAATAGAACAATGAAACCAAACATTTCTGTGACTATGTAAGATAAAATTCCCAGAGAAGTAATGCTAAAACTATTTACTATATATACCTTTAATTTTGCCATTATATACATAAAGGTATATTCCTGACTGAAGAGAAATTAACAAAGTGATCAACGTATTACTTTTTTAAATTTTCTTTATAATATCCCAGCATTAAAAATATGAAAGAACTTCAGAAATATTGTGTGATGCATTAAGTGCCATGAAAATTATATGAATAATTAAAGCATCTTGTGTTTTTGATAATTTACAATATAGGAGCTTGTTACAATTTTTGCACACAACTTGTAAAATGAATAGCTTATTTCCAAATATCAGAGTGACTATGCTATCTATTGATATTTCCAGTTGCCACTGCCTCAGCAGAGTGAAGTTTTGCCATACTGAAATTAATATTAAGGAGCTACATAAGAATTAAAATCACTCAAAAAACATTTTCTAATTTGGCATCACTTGCAACGAAGAATAAGTTACATGAAAATTTTCATTGCAACAACAGAAATTTTGATTTTTCTGAAATTAAGGCAAAAATACATAAATTTTTCAGCTTTCAGGGGTTGTGAATGACAAATAAAAATTGCATATATTTAAGGTGTAATACTTGATGTTTGATATATGTATACAATGTGAAATTATGACCACAATCAGGCTACTTAACATGTTCATCATTTTTCATAGTTACCTTTTTGTGTGCTTATGGTAAGAACACTTAAGAGCTACCCACTTAGCAATTTCAAGTATACAATACAGCATTGTTAACTGTAGTTCTCATGCTATATATTAGATCTCCAGAACTTATTCCTGCTGCATAACTGAAAACATAAAACAAAAATATGGATTATGTGTCTTTATTTTATTGCTGATCTTGACACCACCAAAATACTCCGACTTGTGCAGTAATCATTAAATTCAGTTGTTTAGAGTATTTTACCAAGTTTAATTCATATTAAACCCATAGCTTTTCTAATATTATTTTGGCATTCATAGGTTAGCTGTCAAGGAAAGAAGACAGAACATGTTTCACTTAAAAATCTATGGCTTAATTCATGACTCTTAAAATATATATGAGCCTCCACTTACTCTTTTGCCCGAGATCATCATGCAAATGAAAAAGGTATATCTTTATACCTTCATTTCTTAGGTAAAGATTATGACTTTGATGATCTCTCAGACCATCGTATATAAGTTTCTGTGTTCATAATCAGAAGAATATTACCACCAGCCTTTCCTGGAAAGGCTGACTGACTCTCAGGGCTTCAAGTCTCCCTTGGACTTAGTAGAGGTGTGACCAGGGCCAATTATATCATGTAGTGATGATAATGATGCTGTCTTGATTGTGTACATTTTGGTTCTGCAAAACAACTTACTTATCCTCAGTAAAACTGTCATCTTTCCTAACAGCCATGCAGTTAATTAAAAAACTATAAGATTGCCCTGATTTTCTCTCTTGGCACTGTCTTTTTAACTACATTGGAATTATCTCAGAATATTTCTTTAAATCTTTTAAATATTCTCAAGGCATTCACGTTTGAGTTATTTCAGGTTCAACAAACAAACACAGCTCCAAATTTCTGCCCAGTACTATGTCTGCTGGTAATGACTGTACACAGCAGAACAAAATATGATTTCATTTACGTATTTCACTTAAAACGGTGACAACAAATATGAACTTTTGCAGCTCAAGGACAAATAAAAGGAGAATTTAAATGGGATGTTTTCTCTCAGAGAAGGAATCTCATTATACAGTTTCCAGTTCTAGAAACAAGCAAATAATCAATGAGACTTCCTTCTTTGCTCAAAGTTACCAGATTCTCCCGGGATACATTTACATAGTTTTACTATCAAGTGAATTGTAGGAATAAGCCATTTTTTTTGAGAATGTCAATAGAATAATAAGTAACTTCTCATTGTGGAATAGTTTCAGAACTCTTAACACAAATGGAATTTTCTGACTTGCTACCAAGAACACCACCACCAAATTAATAATATCCAATGAACAGAGCTGGTAGCTGCAGATGTTCCATTTTTATTATTTATAATTTTTGATAGCATTAAGGGACTACAAGTATTTTTTGGCTTTGAGATTATTGTACTGTTCTGATGATGGAAATCACTTGCACATCAGCCTTCACTCTTGTAAATATTCTATGGAGTCAGAAGAATGTGCTTTCCGTTGATGTCTTATTACTCAATTATGAAGCAGAGAAATTGCTTCTTCATGTGTATTACAAGAACAAAATGACCTCATACATAATTAATCAGAAAACAGGCCCTACTGGTGATGGTAGAATTCACATGCAAAAGAGAAATTATAGATTTACTTTTTCCAGGAGAATCTGAACTTGTCATTAACTTTGAAAATGAGAAAACCTAAACTGATATTGAAATACTGAGTAGGTGTGTTACTTAGTAAAATAAAGCTTAAATTAAGAACTATGTTAACTAAAAATTATATTGACACAGAGGTGAAAGAGAAAAAAGATGATTTTTTTAAAAGATGAATTACATCTCACTTTATTTACTTATAATAAACTACATTACAAGTATAGCCAGACTCTCATATCAGAGCAATAATCTTCTAAATTCTGAAATTCTGCCTTGCAAACCTACCTCGGAGAATAGTTTTGGAGTGGAATATAGTCATCTTTCAATAAGTTCTTTCCACGGACTCACATAAAATCTTATTTATTACCTTATTATTGCCTGTTTGGCCTGAAGCAACCTCCAAGAGAACAATTTCAGCTGATTTTTTTTTCTATCATGCTCAAAGAGATAATGAAAGTCTCTTTTTCAGTCATGCAAATTACCACAGACCTGCAGGTTTTGGGGCCTGAACAAAATTAGAGATAGTCTAAAATGAAACGTAGGCTAGAAAAATTGCCACTACAACTGATATCATGATTCAGGGATCTTTATTTAAATGATCAGTTTCTTTGCTGACACATCCTTCCATATTCTAATATTGAAGTTCATTTTGCTATATTGATAATCAGCACTTTTTTCCATAACCACTGTCAGGATCATGTTTATTTTTTACTTGTTTATTTGTTTATTTCCTGCCCCTCCAATGAAATGTAAGCTCGATGTCTGTCTATTCATACCAAAATCACAGGACTTGGCACAATCCCTAGCAGTGATTTATTGAAAAATGGAGTAAACAAGTAGGCTTGTATCCTTGAGCCACAATAATATTTTTCTTACTTTTCAACACTTTCATTATACAAAGATATACAGGTATATTTCACTGTGAGAGATGAATCATAGCTTTTTTTTTTATTTGTTATTTGGCACTATTGTTGGATTGTTTTTGTTTTTGTTTTTGGTCTGAGTATTTACAATTGAGTTGTTTCAAGGCCTAGGCATTTTATGAGGAGGAATTCATTCTGGCACTGTGTGATAATAGCCTGCAATGGAGATCATAGTTTGTTCCTACTATCTCCTTTTACATTGAAGAAAGTAGACAAAATATTAGAAATTTTTATATTTCTTATGCTGGAGTTTAGAAGAATAGGAACATGGTGTTTTTTATTGATAGAATGAAGCTTTTATGTTCTACCAGATGAGGCATAAGTGATATTAATCAATGAGAAATGACAGTACATCCCAACTACTGTAAGGATCTACCACATTGGAAGGAATTTGCTCTGGTTCTGGTGATACAACCACCACTATAATTAGATAGTTCATTTATTTCATTTGATAGTCTCAACTTTATCCTTGGATTTGTCTAGACCATTAAAGAGCTTTGGATTTGGATTACACCATATGGCCCTTTTGTCTAATTGCTTTTATCAAACTGAGTTTGATTTTAGGCTACCAGCCAACACTCAAGGACATGAAAAATAATAAAAAATACAAACTTGTAATTAAGTCTGTTGTGTAGATACTGTTGAGAGCATCCTACAGTGTATCATAAAATATCTTTTTTAGGAAGACCCACAATAGAAATTTCCTTCAGATATTTTAGAGAAAGTTCATTTTTAACAGCCATTTGCTGTCATCTTTGGACTTGGAATATTGCAACTGACTGGCTTTTTTTCTCTATTTTTTTAATCTAGGAAACACTTTTTCTCATGGATAATGAAAATCACCATTTTCTGACTGCCCTTTTTTTCCTTTTCTTTCCTTTTTTTGTTTTTTCTAGACAGGATCTTGTGTTCTACCATGAGAACTAGAGTGCAGTGGTGTCATCGTGGATCACTGCAACCACCAATTCCTAGGCTCAAGAGATCCTCCTGCCTCAGCCTGCCAAATACCTGGGACTACAGGTGGATGCCACCATATCTGTTGATTTTTTTTTTTTAAGAGACAGAGTCTCACTGTGTTGCCAAGGCTAGTCTCAAACTCTTGGCTCAGGCGACTCTCTTGCCTCAGCTTCTCAAAATGCGAGGATTACAGGCATGAGCCACTGCACCCAGCCCGGCCTTTCTTTTTCAACTTTGTATTCAGTAGGCTTAGAATCAAATTTGGCCCCCCTTTCTAGTAATTGTGTATAGGAAATACATTTTACATTCCTGTTTGCCAGCTTAGTCTTGGCTTTATCATATTCCTATTTCTCCCCTGATTTCCTCAACTATTCATTACATTCTTTTTTACCGTCTTTATTTTTCTAAGCTATCTCAAATCCTTTGCTGCCAAAGGGCTGTATAAATCTATTCATGACATATTCTTAGCAATGTTTAAAGTAATATCTTCACTTATGGGATAACTTCATACCATATAAGACCCTCCATAGATTTGTTGTCTCTGTTGTATCTCTTATGTCAGCAACTTCCACCCCACATCACCCTCTCCTGCCTTCTCGGCACTCTCAGTCCCAAGTCCTCCAGAAAACCATGGTGTTCCATGATTTTATATTAACTGGGCTGCTATTACTATTCTCGCTTGATCTTCTTACCTTCAAAGCCCCATTAGATAGCACCAATACCCTATCCTTTGTTTTCTTTATTATATCCTGTATAAATCTGTATCTTTTAATTAATGCAGACATTTTGATAGCTCCTTCCCAACCTCTCTCTATCATCAGAGTATAAACTCTTTGAAGGTAGAGGTTACATTTCTTATTTGTGTTTAAAAACCAAGAAACTGCCTATTTCCTGCCATATTATGGATGTTCAATATATGTCATATGAATATTGGGTGAATTAATTTGAATATATTATTGAACACTACAGAGTCTATGGGGATCGCCACAGTTTTACCAAGATTGGGTCAGAGAGTGGATATATGATTGCCTGTGCTACGCTCCCTCTTTCAATGAGTGGAACTATAATATATGAAAATAATAGGGACAATGCAGTGTTGTTAAAATATATTACTGTCATATATTCAAAGAAGGAATTTATCTTCCAAAGTCCAAATTTTTAAAATAAAATAAAAAATATAGACAGTGTATTTGTGAATATATACATGTATAGAGTGTTCAGTCTTTACAGAGATGTAGAAATTCATATGAATGTAGACAGAATGTATCTATTGGTAAGCTTTCTTTGATTGTCTAGAAGCTCACCACCACCATACACTTTAAGTTCTTTGAAAATTTAAAATAAGTCATTAGGAATGATGCTTTCACCCATATGTTACTGAACAAAGAAAGGGCTTTGAAAACCAAACTAATTATTTTGGATAAAGTCAATGTTTTGATATAAAGAGATGATTCATGTAAAATAGAACTGATATTTTCATTCTGTAGACTATCAATCTCTATCCAACTGTTCTAATTTCCAAAGATTGTCAGTACTTCTATTTTCAGATATGAATCAGGAGATGAGATCATTGATAGGAAATTTCAAGGAATATTTATTTCAAAAGTGTTCAAGAAAACCATTGGACTGTATCTTAATTCTACTCTATGTTGAAAAACTTAAATAATTACTTTTTATTATGTAACTTTATATATTTGTTCTATTAAATATAATCATTAACACTCTCAACATAGGTAGCCTGAGAGACTCCTCTAGTATAGCCAGTACTGTACAGATGATAGCTTTATGGGTTATGAGATTACATAATACTATATATTGTTCTCTTTTGAAGGAATCTCATGGACTACCCTAGTCCAACCCCCTCTAGTAATATTGAATTAATTTAGGGCAAGAAATGTAAAGTGAAGCTCAATAAAACTAGAAATGTATGTGATTTAAACAACTGGCTAAATCTTTCACAGGATTTATGGTTTTGAAGAAGAAAGTAAATCTTCAGCTATGTATACATGCTTTAATTTTCTTCATATGGTAGTATGTTAATCCATTTTTTGTTCAAATGGTAGTATATTAATAAAATTGTGCCACGTGTATAAATCACATACATGAATGTATAACTGGGACCATAGGAAATATGATAGTGTCTCTCTGATACAGGATTTATATTTTATGGAAGTAGCAATTAATATTAATATATGAAAGGCATATATGTAGTGGCTTTCTTTATTTCGTCAGGATTAATGTTCTTCAATGTTTCTTTTTTTTATTTCAGAATATTATAGGGGTATAAATGTTTTGGTTACATAGAGTGCTTTTGTACTGCTTGAGTCAAAGTTGTAAGTGTGCGCATCACAGAGATAGTGTACATTGCACCTTTTAGGTACGATTTCACCCATCCCTGCCTTCCCACTCCCATGTACAAGATTTCTGTTGAGTTTTACTTCCATCCATGCACATGAGTACTGATAAGTTAGTTCTAGTTTAATAGTGAGTACATATGGTGTTTGTCTTTCTATTCTTGTGATATCTCACTTAGGAGAATGGTCTTCAGTTTCATCCAGATTGTGGCAAAATGTATTAATTCATTTTTTATGCCTGAGTAGTACTCCGTGGCATACATATACCACATTTTATTAATCCACTCATGATGATACTTACCTGGCAGGGAGATACCATGATCACAAAGGTGGTTTTCCCAGGGTGAGGCTTATCCATTGCACTACGGATGTGCTGACCCCTGAGATTTCCCCAAATAGAGGAAACTTGACAGCATAATTCGAGGTAGTGGGGGACTGTGTTTGCACACTCCCCTGGGATAAAATTTTTTCAGTAAAAAAACAAATCCATTCATGAATTGATGGGCACTTGTGGTGATTCCATATGTTTGCAATTGTGGATTGTGCTGCAATAAACATTGGAGTGCAAGCATCTTTTTGATAAAATGACTTTTTTTTCCTTTGGGTAAATACCTAGTGGTGGCATTGCTGGATCAAATGGTAGGACTACTTTCAGTTCTTTGAGGAATCTCCTTACTATTTTTCATAATGTCCCACCAACAGTGTGTAAGTGTTTCTTTCTCCCCATATCCATGCCAGCATCTATTGTTTTGAGACTTTTGATAAAAGCCGTTCTCCCTGGTGTTAGGGTATATCTCATTGTTGGTTTTGATTTGCATTTCTCTGAAGATTAGTGGCCTTCAGCATTTTTTTCATATGATTTTGGCCATCAGTATATCCTCTTTTGAAAAGCTTCTGTTCATACATTTTGCTCACTTTTTAACAGGGTTGTTTGATTTTTTTCCTTGTTCAATTGTTTGAGTTCTTCAAATAGCCAAAGCAATCTTAAGCAAATAGGACAAATCTGGAGGTATCACTTTACCAGGCTTCAAGCTTTACTGCAAGGCTATAGTAACCAAAACAGCATGGTACTGGTACAAAAACAGAGACGTAGACCAGTGGAACAGAAAAGAGAACTCAGATATAAAACCATCCACATATTGCCATCTGATCTGTGACAAAGTAGACTGCAATATATACTGGAGAAAAGAAGCCCTATTCAATAAATGGTGCTGGGAAAATTGGATAGCCACACAGAAGAATGAAACAGGATCCATATCTCCCTCCCTTTACAAAAATTAATTCAAGATGGGTAAAGAACTTAACTATGAGGCGTGAAACCATAAGAATTCTAGAAGAAAATGTTGAAAAAACTGTTCTAGATGTTGGCCTGGGCAAAGATTGTATGAACAAGACTCCAAAAGCAATCACAATAAATGGAACTTGATTAAATTAAAAAGCTTCTGCACAGCCAAGAAAGCAATCAACAGAGCAAACAGACCACCTACAGAATGGGAGAAAATGTCTGCATGCTAAACATAGGATAAAAGGCTAATAACCAGAATCTAGAAAGAACTCAATGTTTTTTTTAACCTACTATTTGGATATTAAAAAATCCAGATTACATGATTACAAATGTCAGTAAATATTAAGCACATACACATTAAAACATTATGTTGGGTAATAGATTAAGTAATTACAGAAAGTATAATTAAAGAAGTTAATAGATTAGAGGATTAAGGTCTATATAAGCTATTTGAAATTAGAAACTAATTACATAGACTAGCTCCCCAGTATTAGGGATGGTCTTATATTTTCAAGTGTATTTGCTTTTAATTCCTTAGACCTAGTAAGGCCATTGCAATTACGTTACAGAAAGCAATGTATGAAATTCATATAGTTCTAGATTTTATGTTAAAAATGTCATTTTTAGGAAGAAGTAAAATTATCTCTGTTCACAGATGACACAATCTTATATGCAGAAATCCCTAAAGATTCCACAGAAAAGCTGTTACATCAAATAAATGAATTCAGCAAAGTTGCAGGATACAAAATCAATACACAAAAACCAATTGGGTCTCTACACTAACAACGAACAATCAGAAAAAAAACTTAGTAAGTTCTTATTGTAGACGTAATATATTAAGTAATTTCATCTTTCCCATGGGTACTTAGAAATTTTTTTTCAAAAGTTGAGACAGACTTTTTAAAACAATTCTTTATATTAATTTTGTTTTTGAGAACTTTTTTAAAAACTGTAAACTCTGAGAACAATATAGACAATTAAAGAAAATGAAAAATAAAGTATTTTTGATGAAAGCATGGCATTTGAAAACACATTTTCTTTGACCTCCTGCCTTACTAACACTTATTGGTGAAAATCAAAGCTCATTTAATAGTGTTTAAAACATCCTCCTATCACTATACTTTTGGGCCAATTTTTTTTTTCATTTTCCCTTTGCAAATGATTTAATGTGCTGTTAAAACATGTTTTAATAAAAGTGAAACCTCTAATAGTTCATAGTGAAGGTCATTGCTTCTGTGAAAATCTTTCACATTTTTAATCTTCCAATGTGAGTCCCCTGGTAGATGACTCGACTAGTACTAGAAAATATTACCAATAAATTGAATTGCTTCGAGTTAATCCATTATTTTTTTTGCATTCTCATCTATTTATTTTCTACAAAGATAAACTTTTTTTTTAAACTAGGAAGATATACACAACCTATTTTTGGTTATTGTTATTTTCTACTTTTGGAGTAAAATGTATCCTCAGAACTCAGATACTTACAAAGTTATGTAGGAAATGGAAGTAGCACTGTCATAAAGGAAGTAACACTGAAATAAGGTTGAACATCTGAATGGAGGTTGCAAAAGAGCTCCCACTTTGTAGAGCTCTTTTCTTTCCATATTCTCAAAATGAAAATTGGAGGACTGCAAACTCTGTTTCTTGATTAATCAGACAGTCTCTCAAGAAATATTTGAAGTCATCTTTTACCACAATTACTAAGTCATTAGAGAGAACTTAAAATTCCCAAGCCTTTAGATAATAAGCTAAAGACCACTTGAAGGTACTACTGAGAGTAAAAAGTTTGGCATTAGTATATTTAGTCACAGATGGTAAATGGAATTTCTACTGTCTGCTGCATCCCAGATAACCGAGATTAAATCTCCCTCTCCCACATTTCTTGCCACATCTTTTAAGCTATTTTTTGTCTCTATGAAGTTTATTTTCTTCTGCAGCAGTTTTAAATTTGAGCTTCTAAAGAGATTGATACCTTCTCATTTTCTTTGGAGGATAAGTGATAGATTGCCTTTGTAAATGAAGACTCATGCTGTTACTGTCTACAGTTTGGAATAGTCATGTTAGATTAAACAGCATTCTGTTGTGGGCCCCTTATTAATTATGATGCTTCCTGCTGCCATGCTGATTCTTTTTTTCTGGAGGCTCTACTATGGAGAAGCACAGCTTCTTTCAAAGAAGCCCATCACAATGCAAGCAGCTCATTAACTTCAACCTTCCTCCCAGTTTCCTATGACAGGCTGAGGAACCTTCCCTAACTAACTTTAGAGAGAGATAATAAAGTTTTATTTCCCTTTCACAGAAATTCAAGGGCAGTTCATCGTGTTCTTTTCTTCCAGACAGAATTTTGAACAGAACTAAAGGAACTCAAAACTTTTTTTTTTTTTTTTTTAATGTTCTGGATGTCACTAAATTGGAAGTTACTGTAAATGGGCAATAACTCATTCCATTTGATAGTCTTCATATTTTATTTTTAAAAAATGTGGGCATTTCTATGTATGTATTTGCTTCAGAGAATAATGAGATGAAGTGAAATCCTTATGGCTCTCTTCCCAAATTCAAGTTCTATAGCAACTTTTGTTTAGTTTTCTTTTCTTTCCTTTATTTATTTATTTGGTCTCAAGCAGTGGAGTACTTGTCTAATGTGGAACCCTTCAAATGTGAATACACCTTACGTCTCTCAAATTTCAAAATTCACATTACTTCCTTTGGATTTTCTTTCCAGAAATTTTCTAAAATCGTAAATACCTCTGGAAAGGGGTACCTATCTGGGTGATTTAGTCAATATGTGTGAATCAGTCTGAAGAGGCAATGTTTTGCTACAATAACAGACACCCTCCAAAATTTCAGTATCCAGACACTACAAAATAAGTGTTTCTTATGCTACTCATCTAATGTGGGTCGGCAGAGGGCTTTGCCCATCATAGTTACTCTGGAACAAAGGCTAATGGAGACTCCATCTCCTTACATGTCTCCATCACTGCTGGGACCTGAAAAAGGAGGGCACTGGACTATACACTGGCTTTCAAAATTCTTCCTGGAAGCAGCACGTGCTATTGCTCACAATTGGTCAGGTAAAGTGAGTGCTGTGACTATGCCTAAGTTCAAGGTGGTAGAAAAGTGCAACCCTACCTACAAGGAGAAGGAAGAGAATATTGTAAACAGCCCCGGTGACCACCACCACACAATTTTAAGCTAGTTTTTTATACTACATTCTGTCTGGTAGCTAGATTGGATAAGGGTTAGAAATTTGTAGATGAGGGGTAAAAGGTAAAGATACTTTTGGAGCCCAACAAACCAACCTAAGAGGCATAGAAGAAACATGAGACTAGGCACCTCTTTCAGTGACAGGAAGAGTCGTACAGAAGCAAATGTCCCGGCTCACCAGCCTTTTGTGCCCTTCACTAAAAATAGACAAAAATTTTTTTGAAAAATAAAATGCAATACACTATATCAATAAAATATTAATTACTACATAATCAATGACATTTATAAGGTATTGTTTTTAAGCGATGGATTTCTTGAGAGGAAACACTATACATTGTTGGTGATGCAATGATTTGGTAAGTACAGTATAAGATATACAGTTTCCTAAGAACAGGGGCTGCATTTTATTTCTCTCTGTGTCTTCAGTTGCTAAGTTACAGCTGAACATATTCACTAAAGAACATAAAAAACATAACGTGGGAACTAAGTGGCCTGAGTTTTAGGCTTTGCCTCATCACTTATTTGCTAAGTAAACTATAAGCAAGTAGCTGTTGCTTTTGCCTACTTAGCATTCGTTTCTCTTTCTTCTAGTAATGGTTTCATAATCCCCACACCCACCTCTTGAATAACTCCAGACATTTGCTAGGTCCATGTGATTCTATTGATTTTTTTTTTTTCCTGGCTTCCAGGATAACTCATATCTCAACATAGCCCATCCCATGGTCACATAATTGTTTCATAGAGAGGGTACCTGTTCAACATTTTCCATGGGTTGACAAAGTTTTTTCATTGGGAGAAATTTTTTTTAACTATTAGTGGAAAAAAAGTTCTATTTTTATCTGTTGGGTGCTGAGGGGATATGATGCCAGTCTGGAAAGGTTGTCTGCCATATTGCCTACAAAAGGGAAACACTTGTCTGAGAAAGCAGGCAACAGAAAAACTCTGACCTGAATGGTGGAGAGATGAAGACAATATGAAAAGCAAATAGATTAAAGTTATTGTTTGAGCCTCACTTGATTTAACTTTTAGGTGTGACCTTTCAATTATAGGACACAATTCATGTCCTTTTCATTAAATCTAGTTTGAGTTGGAGTTTCTGAAACACAAAGCATCCTAAAAGCTAAACTTTACTGAGCCTGTTTCTGCATGTATAAAAAGAAGTATTGCTGTAATAATATGTGAATTTCCCTAAAATAATTACAAATCCTTAAAAATGCTATGTGCAGTAGGTTTGTGGAAGATTATAAATCCAGTTGTAGAAATGCTGGGTTTGAGATGTCTGTAGTACACTTTAACAGAAATAAACATTTGAGTTGGATACCCCTGTCTGGACTCCATGAAATATATACTGGAGGAAGATATAGATTTGGGAGTCATTGACATAGTAATGGTAATCAAAGCCCAGGTGATAAATAAAAGTACCCCGTTGGAGTGTGTGTATATTAATAGAAGAAGTGAATACTGTATATTTTAAATTTGATAGAGTATGAACCACAATGGAGCCAGGGGCAGAGGTATGTTTGATCTAAGGTTGCCAAGGGAACACAGTGGCCAGTTTGTGTAGGACCTAGACCCAAAGTGAGGAAGGAATGTATCATTTATCACTCAGGCAAATCAGTGAGAGTAGGAGCAGGGTTAAGCAAGAGACAGAATAACATTTCAACTGTCATTATGATCACTCTTGTGGAAGAAGAGAAGATGGATTATATGTGGAAGTGAATGATGGCAGAGAGACTAACCCATTATTCCAGCTCTTTAAACCAAAGATAATAAGGACCTAAATTATGAGAATGGAAGTAAGAATTAAGACGAGTATAAGGTTGTAAAGATATTTAGGAAACAGAATCTTATACACAATTAAAGGTATTTGAGGGCTGAGGAGAGAAAGTATTTCAGCATAAGAGTTTTTTTTTTTCCTAGTGTAACTGAGAGAATAGTGACAATTCAATCATTTCCCAGTAGATTATTACTACTGAGTTAACTGTTGTCCTGTTATAGCTATTTTCAATTTTTTGTTAGTTTTTAATAATTAAAGAAATTTTTTATTTTATCTAAATTTTCAAATGTCATGACATGAAGTTTTTCATAAGACTCTAGTATTAACTTTTTATTCGCTTCTAATTCTGTAATCACTTTTACACTCCTGATGTTGTTAATAGTCATCAGTGCTCTTTCCTTTTCCACGATGAATCTTTCCAGAGGCTTGTTTCCTTAAGGTAAAAACAATAATTTTTTTTGTCTTTTTAAAGAATAAATTTTTGACTTTGTCAAAAAAAGGAAGGGCTATGTTTTTATAAATTATGAGGATTTATAGTTCATTCTTTAAGACGTTGATCAAGTTTTAAATCCTCTTAAAATTGCCTTATCCTACTCCTGCCCACCGGATATTAACTGACCCATTCTCTTATAACTCTGTGAATACCTTCTTCTTCAGACTTATAACCCTCCATTTTAATCATCGATTACATTCTTTTGCTTTCCTAACAAACTGTGAGCTTTTTGAGGGAGGATCTATTTTCTTTCTCCATATATGCATAGCACTAAGCACCTGGACTGGCTCTGAGGAATGTTTATTGAATGTATTACTCTAATTTCTACTTTTCTCTTTTTCAAGCATAATTGCCACTAACCTACAAGCCAAGTAAAAGGCTTAATTTTCCTGCTACTTTTACGTATTTTCCCTCTGATGCTTTCCTTGTCATAAATTGTTCTCACCACTGAGAGCCACTGTTCTTCATGTTATAAAACACTAACTGGACAACACTCCCTCCCTTCTTCCACTGAGGCTTGAAACAAATTTGATGGAGCAGACCTAAGCCATTTTATCATGTCAACTTTCACAAGACCAATGCATTGGACTACAATGAAAAAAACAATTCATTACTAAAAGGTAAAGTGAATCATAAAAGAGAACTACAAGATAAGAGGAACTAGGTGGAAATTCTAGCTGACTTTTCCTAATAACACATAAGGAGAGAAGATTTAAGACAGGGGCCTTCACCAGAAGAATGGATCTTGTGAATTCTCCTAATGCACTTATCTCTTTAAATCTCTATGTCTAATAGAACTCATTGTCTTCCTTTGGGAAAAAAATTGTACCTAATTCACAGGTAAATATGTTGGTTCTCTACTGTGTCTTCATTCCTGGCCAATACCTGGAATTCAGCTGTATAAGCAATAACATCTACCTGTACTCACCGCATAAATTCCAAGGAAATTCCAGGCTGTGAGCACATGCTAAGTGGAAGCTCAGATTTTAGTCCAGTTTTGTCACCAGCAAGAGTCAGGAGTCACTGATTTCTTTACCTGGTAAATAATTTACTTTCTCCAAAATGTATTGAATCATTTCCCTCTAAGATATCACAATTTAACTCATTTTTAAAGAAAGACTATTTTGTACATTAACAAATGGATGTGCCATTACAGAACAAGGAATATGAATGTATTTTTGTCTCCTCTACCTGAGACTTCACTAATGTGTAATGCTTACTCCATTTATTAGGAACTTCTCATCAAAGTTGGGTCCAACTAAATTATTTTAATTCAGAATCTCACTATGAGATGGAGGTAGGTTGCCACTCTGCCCAGCAAGAATGAATGAATAGATGAATGAATAAGTGGATTTTGTTTATATTAGATATGTCTAATCATATCAAATGATTCTTACATAATACCTACATCTATTGTTTTGGCTTTTATTATTTTACTGGTTGCATATAATAGTGGCATATCTATAACTCATTTAACTGTAAGTGGTCTGTCTCTAATAAAACTGGGCTTGGTTTCTTATAGACAATGATTTAATGAGAGGGGGCATTTATTACACATGCAAACACGCTTGCATGCTGAGATTAAGTATTTAAAAAGATGAGGCAGCTGTAATTGTCTGCATGCTAATTTGCCATGAAATGTTTTCAGAGCCCTAGGGACACAAAAGCTTTATGCTTAATGTTTTAGTCCAGTGTAACAAATAATTTCAAAAATCATTAGGACCAAAAACTGTTCCTTTTTTGTTTTTGTTTTTGATTTTTACTTTGGTAACTTCTCTGTATTTATTACTACCATCATTGCATCAACTCTTAACTGTAAGACAGAAACCTCAGATCTATCCTCAGCTCCTTGCTTTCCTTTCCACCCATGTACGTCATTAGGTCCTGATTATTTTGCTTTCTAAATGTGTCTAGAATCATTGGCTGTCTTCATCATCACTGGCACTGCTTAACTCCATGTTCTTATTCATCGCATCTGGATTATTATGACATAGCATTAACTGGCCTCCTTTTTTCTGATCTTAAACATTTCAAGTCACTTTTCGTACTATAAAATAATATTACTCTCATATAAATCTTTTGATTGCTTACTGTTACCTATGAATAGAATCTAAACTCTTTCATTATTTGGTTCATTTCAAATTCTCCAGACTCACCTGTACAACTTACTCCCCAACTTTGATTTTATTCTCCAGCCAGCTTTGCAGCTTTTGTACTGGGGACCATGTTTTAAAACTTCCATGTTTCTACAAATACTACTCCCTCTGCTTGACTCAGGCTTCTGCCTTCTATATCCTTGACTAGCTACTTTGCAATCTTTAAACACTTCAGTGTCATTGCCATTGAGAAGCTCTATCAGATCTCCTCCTCTGGCCTCCTAACATACTGCATTGGCCAGTATCTTAGTTCTTTCATTGATGTGGTAGTTGCCTCTTTACTCATCTGCCTAATCATTAGACCCACTAGGGCACTAGCACTATATCTTATTTCACTGTACACCTTCAGGTATTAGCAGAGAAGTAAGTATTCAAAAATATTTAGACATGTATTCATGGACAGTGTTTTGTATTTCTGTGATATCAGTTGTAAGGTCACCTTTTTCATTTCTGATTGAGCTTATTTGGGTCCCTTCACTTCTGTTCTTGGTTAATCTGGCAAAAGGTCTGTTGATTTTGTTTATCTTTTTGAAGAACCAACTTTTTGTTACATTAATCCTTATATTTTTTTGTTTATTTTCTAATTCATTTAGTTCTTGCTCTGAACTTTGTCATTTCTTTTCTTCTGCTGGCTTTGAGTTTGCTTTGTTCTTCCTGTTCTAGTTCCTTGAGGTCCCTATGGGGGGCTGTTACGCCAGCACGGGGACTGCCAATGCCCAGTTGTGCAGGCAGGGGTTTGTCTCAGTGGCCCTGGATCCATGGAAGTGAGCTAGAGCTGCTGGTCGGCCAAGGTTCTCCCCCTACACCTAAGACCCATTGAGGCAGTCACCTCAGTCTTCCCAAGTGGTGCCTGTGGCATCTGGGGTCCTCTTCTGCTCAGCTCCCATGCTGGGAAGGAGGCATGCTCGGACCCCAGAAACAGGGCATGACACAGGGAAGTGTCTGTTCCCTCCCTGGCCCAGGAGGGGTGACATTAAGGCTACTGCTGGAAGGCTGGGTCTTGAGTGGACCTGGTTCCATGCATCAGAGTGAACAGGATGGTGTCAGTTGCACAAATCTGGGATCTGTAGGCCCCAGATCTATGCTGCGCCTGTTCTCTAGTAGAATGTCTCTGCATAGACTTTCAGCTGCACCCCAATCACCCCAGAGGTGTGCAGTAGAAGAGGGAGCCCCCTCACAGATTGAGCTGCCTGTAACTTTTTTTCTTTCCTAAAAAGCAATGTCCCCTCGGGTTGCTCCTATCCTTCTGTCTTCACCGTTTCCAGGCAATGTGAATTGTAGTGGGACCCCATGCTTAATCTCCAAGATGGTGGGTGAAGCTTGTGAGTAAAAATCAGCCACACCCTGTTTGACTGGGTTGGTCGATGCTGTAATGAACTCTAGAGTTGTTCTCCCTGTCAGTGCTTTATGCCTGCAGGAAAGAACCAACTGCAGAGCTGTTCTTTTATGCCTGTAATAAGATCTACATAAATCTCTATGCTCATGAACTAGAGAAAGTAGAGGAAATGGGCAAGTTCCTGGAAACACACAACCTCCCAAGAGTCAACCAGGAATAAACAGTAGTATAAAACCTCCCAACAACAACAACAAAAAAGCCCTGGACCAGATGGACTCACAGCCGAATTCTATCAGATCTACAAAAAATAGCTGGTACTTATAAAACAGAAATTATTCCATAAAATTGAGAAAAAGGGAATCCTCCCGATCTCATTCTATGAAGTCAATATCGCCTTGATACCAAAGCCAGGAAAGGATACAACAAAAAAATAAACTACAGATTAATATCCTTTATGAATATAGATGCAAAAATTCTCAATAAAATACCAGCAAACTCAATCCAACAGCACATCAAAAAAAAATAATAATAATAATAATCCACCAGGACCAAGTGGACTTCATCCCAGGGATGCAAGGTGGTTCCACATAAATAAATCCATAATTGTGATTCGCCACATAAACAGAAGCAAAAACAAAGATATAAAATTAAAAAAAAACTTAGACATTAATTCATGAGTTAATAAATAGGTAGAGTAGTTCTTGTTTATAATTTTTCATTTGTTTAATTGATCAATGCTAAGATGATATAAGATTTGTCTTAATCACTTTTAGTAGTTTTTCTCATGAGAACATTTCCATGATGATTAAGTTATTTGAGGTAAATAAAGTAGAAGAAAATAGACAGAATTTTCCTAATTTCATGATGCTTTGTATATGTTTATCACCCTGAATTCCTCTGTCCATATCCTGTGGAAGCTAAAACCTTATTCAAGTTTTCTGTAAATTTCTCACAATCACCTCTAGTTCTGCATGCCTCCTTTCCCTGCCCTAAAAAGTTTAATTATTGCATCTCAATCCTAAGAGTTCTTTCTGTATCTATCAATTTATAAAACATAGACTTTGTCTCAGTTTTCTGAAAAAGTTCAGACTCACAGGTAATTTGTTGATACAATAGACTTCACTGAAGTTATTGCAGGGCAGGGACAGGGGTAAGAAGGTGGTTTGTATAATTATATCAGTGCAGATATCATACCTCATGTAAATTCCTTCAGCCACTCCTTCACTATAAATATTTATTTTTCAGCTTGTTTTACTTAACTATGTTACCCCATCTTCATGCCATTTCACTAGCTCATTTCTTTTCTATCACTTTTATTCTGTGAACTACCCAGGAACTTCAAATTCTTTTCTTTGCATTTTGCAGAGTAATTAATCTCTTCCTAATTTCTATTGATAAATTCTTCTCAAAACAAACTTTTGCATATTGAAATCAATTAAGAAAGAATATATTTTCATTGAATAAATTCCATCTTTGCATTAATTATAATGTTTCAATATAAGAAATGGAAACCACTCAGTGTAAAAAAGGCAGAGAGGTATTTAATACAGGTAATTAGGTACTTACAAAATCATGGAAAGGGATGGAGAAATGGACCATAGGCCTAGGTTTAGTAATAAAGGAGAAATCTACAGACCTACTATACCAAATAACTACTACTTCTGAGAACACTATTGGAACTATTGAGTTGAAGATCATAGAGCTTAGCTGTAATCTTAGATTATGAAACTCCAGTCAGAAGCAGCTGTTGCCTATGGTATGCTACCATCATAACTGTTTCTTGACAAACATAAATTGTCAATAGATATTGGAACATGAAATCCTACCACTACTCTGCTTCAATTGCCTCTCAGCATACAGAAAGCCTGAGGATAGACATCAGAATTTTTGCTATGATATCATGTTGTTGCAGTTTCGTTTACAAGAAGAAAATACCAATAGTAAAAAGATGGCTCCACTTTATTTCTGCCTTCCGAAATTGCATGAGAATATATAATTGGGAGCTCTAATTTATACTCAGAACCCTGGCCATAAAGGAGTTGTATAAATGCTATAGGTTAAGCTGCCATCTGTCTTCTAATACTCTATGCTCATTGAAGTAGAGGTTCATATGTCAGTGGTTCCATTGTTTATCTTCACCCCTGGCCTATAAAGGACAGATACTAGGATGTTATTCAAGGATGCTGGTGCACACTTCATCAGTGTATTTTTCAATGCATCAGCTAAATAAGTGTTCCTTTTACCTTCTCAAGAAATAAATAGTCAGGAGATGTGAGGGTGGTTACATTTTTATCTCCCTAAAACTTTAGACTCCTCCATCCCCACTAAACCTAGGAATTTTAAGGATCTCAAATTCATTTATTATAGGTTAAATTTATGTCCAAATTGCTATTTACAACTAAGCAAATTTACAACTACTCCAAAATGCTGTAGTCAAATCTTTGAATCCAAATTTTCTGGGTATGAATAATACCATATCTAAATGGATGAGATTTTCTGGTAATCTCACCCTTACAGATGCAATAAATTAAATGCAAACATTAAATGCCTTTTTCCCTAGGGCATCACTTTTAGAATCTGTTCCCATACATGTTCTCTAGTATTCTCCCAATATATAAGTTCTAACAGTTCTTTGCTTCTTTTAATGTGATAGGATATCCTTTTAGTTAAAAATGTGAAAGAAACAAAGAAAGGGAAATGGAATTCAGTTTCAACATAATTATGTCAGGTGCAATCCTTATAAGATCTTTAGGCAGGGCAGGCCCAGCTTCAAAAGATGGAGGCATGAGCAATGGGGAGTAAGAGGCTGATTCTACTGTGAAGACAATCCATAGGTCTTGAAATATCAGCCTATATATATTAATCTGAATTTATCTAATATTCTCATCCATTTTATTTCTCAGGGCTTTAGTCATGTCTATTCAATACATAAGGTTTCAAATAAGAAGACTTAGAAGACTATGAATTAAACTTAAGTTGTATCTGATTTCTAGCTACATCAGCTTCTGTGACTGCAGACATAAGAGGTTATATTAATATAGTAGAGTAGCTCCTTGGCCTTCTGTGCATTTCTGGAGCCAAGAATTTAAAACCTGATCAAGACATTTTCTTTCTTTAGCCTTTCCAATTCAGTCAAAAGTTTCTGGCTCATTCCACAGTACTTGTAGTCATTATTCCTACTCTAATGATCTACTGCAACAGCCACTTGGTTCACCAGTGTTTTGTCTTTAATAGACACTTCATTCCATGTGACCACCAAGATAATGTAAGAAACTCTTTAGCCATCTTATGCCATGAACTGTCATCATGCCATTTTCCCATGAAAAGTAACTCAACATTGCTGCTAGAAAACATGCCTACCACCAAACACTGAATCAGTCAGGTTTTAGTAAAGAAAATTGAAATCACTTTAAGTATTTTAAAGGAGAGACTAATTTAATGTAGGAGTTAGATATATACAAACTTATTAGAAAGGATGGATGGAAGAATGAGTTCTAGCCTGCATTTCACGTTGTCTACCATAACCTTTTTTAAGGCATATAGGTATTTTAAGAACAGGTTTTCTCCACCTCCAGTTGCATACTTTAACAATTCCAAAATTATGACACATTGCTTTCTGAAAGGTTGTTATTAAATTGATGATGTCTTAGAGTTATGGAAATGTAGCATTTATCATCTAGTTATCACTTAATTTCCATTCTGTTCTCAGCAAGACTATCTTGAGCAGCATTCATCTTGATTTTTCTAGTAGCCACTTTGGTTAACTTCTCCATCCTAGTCACTGCCCTAATGTCCTTAGTCTTTAAATTACCACTTTCCTAGGGCTATTTCCTTTTAGCCTCTTATCAGACTTCTTTCCACACTTATATGAATGTAGAAATGAATTAAAAATTCTTTAAAAATATACCACATACAAGGAGAGTTTTATTTTTTAATGAAAGTATGCAGTTAAATTTTAATCTTGTATTACGAGTTGAACTTTGTTACCTCTAAAATCACACCCTATGAAAGGTTCACTTCTCTAGGTACACAGAAAGAACTCACGTAAATCTCATTATATTAGGCTTTAGGATTTTCAATTGTATTATGAATTCTGATGTAGATGTTATTGCTATTATTTTTAATGATTTTTAATGCCTGTTTCCAAGCGCTAAAAGGCAAAGACAATATAGAATAAAGAGCTAAAACCCTATTTGTTAAAATGACTCAATAGATAGAGACTATGAATGAGGAATATACAGGTAGAAAGGAAGCATTATTAAGAAACACTACTTTAACCATAATGTTCCTTATTCAGAAACCTTCGATGGATCCCATTACTTTTGTTATTTTGGAAGAAACCTGAAGCTGTGGATGGAAGAGCCAAGCTCCAATTCTAAAAGTGACCTTAGGTGGGTCATGAAGTTCCTCCAACCTTCACCCTGTCTTCAGCAAAAATGTTACATACAACTCTGAGGGTTGTTAGGAAGATTAAATGTGATAATACAATTGTAATGGCTGACAACATGACATCTAAGAAGCTCAAGAATGCAGAACACCTGTGTTCTCCTAACCAGTTTATGTTATTAATAGTAATACATACCCCAAAAGGTAGAGAAGAGGACAAGTAACTATTTTCTGCTAGTATGAGCAAGATACTTAACATTGGTTGACTTCTAAGAGGTATATTTTTTCAAAAATCTAATTTCCCTCTGATGCACTTTTTGTGTGCTTTCCCAGCATGAATTAAAATTCTATAAACAATAAAAACAGATAAAAGTACAGAGAGACAATATTGCCTTGAAATTTGCATCTTGACATTGTTCCATTAATGAACAGGGTGAAACTCACATCCTTCAAAAGACTAATGCAGGGACATCTCCTTTCTTTGCAAATGCATATCATGGAAGAATGATTGGTATTGCTTTCCTACTGTGCAACAAATTTGTTAAGTGGAACAGATTGAAAATATCATGGCATTTCCCACAGACATGGGACATGTAAATCAGCTTGCAAATTGAATGGGATCACAAAGAATCATTTGAAAATGACTCTGAGACTGAAAGTTGGAGGACAGAATGTTAAGTGATGGGTAGGAAGTAAGTGCCAGCTATGACTCAAGTAAATGATACGTAAACCGTGAAAAAGAATCTGTGCCAACAGGTCAGGTACATTTAGTATGCATGAGTTTGTGGTGCCTGCATATTGAATTTGTGGAAGAAGATAACATACTAAATTGTTTGAAAGTCAATGTTGTTGAATTGGAGAATTATATTAAAAAAATTCATGTAATATATTGAACCAACCAACTAAACCAAGATTCTAAACCAACTAATCATATTCAGTAATTTCACTTGAGGATGCAGAGAGAAGATGAGAATTGACTTTTACCAAGTAAAAGAAATGCTCAGCCACTAAGTTTGCCATTTTGATAAAACCAGAAGCACAACATGTCACAGTCAGGGTTGCTCCCATAGCAAAGGGACCACGATACTTTGACTCTAGCTCTCAAAAGCTGAGGATCTGCATCCCGATTTGACTCAGAAAAGGAAAGAATAAGAATCTGCCTCTAAAGAGGCTGCACCTCTGATATAATGAGAGAATAAAAGGAAAAGAGCCAGAGGGACTGCTTTTACTCAAGGACAGTTGGTAACTGAGTGCATTAAATACAGAGTCCTTCAGTTCAAATGGATCTTGGAAGCCACTGAGTCCAACCCTCTTTAGTGCATGACTCTCTCCAAGAAAATGAGCAGTACATGCTAATTTGATACTACGTAGTTAACTCTGATAATAAAAACTCACTTATTCATGAGTAGCCCTGTTCAATAGAGCTTTGTAATTATTCAGAATCTCTTCTTT
The DNA here is from genome assembly GCF_020740605.2 of Lemur catta. Taxonomy (NCBI): domain Eukaryota; kingdom Metazoa; phylum Chordata; class Mammalia; order Primates; family Lemuridae; genus Lemur; species Lemur catta. The sequence goes on along the minus strand of NC_059139.1, from coordinate 55,118,005 downwards.
ATATATGACCATTTGACTTCAATATAACTTTTATTCAGTTTTCATATGCAAAACTCACTCACACACACTTGTCTTTTACCTGTAGACCTTCAAAAGGTAGTTATAGTGTTAAGTTCTTTCTAATTCTCTTTAAGCGGGCCGATCACTCTCAGAATTAGTGAAATGACTAGCTTTTCCTCAAAACAAGGGCAGCAATGGCAGTGTAAAATATGTCCAACAACTGGTGCTTTGCTTCATTTCCTACGTATAATTCCTACAACTTTATTTTATTATATAATTAAACTGAAGCATAGAGAGGCCAGCAACCTGCCCAAGATCACACAACTGAGTACTGGATGCCAGGATTGAATTCCAGACACTCTATCTATGGGGTCAGTGTTCTTAGCTACTTTATTTGGCTGACAAAAAAAACAACAACAAAAAATTATTTTATCGTTTTAACACTGCATTTTCCAAGAAACTCACTGAAAATTAAAAAAAAGAAGAAGAAAAGAAAATATGAATGGCAAATAAGAGTCCATAATAAATAAATGATTAGGGAAGAATAACTAATATATAAAAATCAATAGACATTACTGCTATTCATCAGTGAATCAACATTTTATTAATGGATTCTGAAAAATTTAGTTGAACTCAGAAAAAAAAAACAGAATAAAATATGTAGAAATAGCAATCTAGGCAAAGGATAAGGAAGTGATTAAATTTCTACTTTTAAAATAATTTAAAAATTACTCTCTTCGGAATAAATTTAACTTCAAGAAATGGGACATACAAACATCAAAATATTCAGCCCATATAAAAACCTACGAAAAGGGAAGTGAAAATTATATAGCTCTTACAAGTGTGATTAGCTTAATTAGCTTTTGACTTTAAGCCTCTGCAGCCTTCTCAAGGGGCTCTTCATCTGAACCATAGAACACAGGAAATTTTCTCATTCCAGCTAGTGATGAAGCAGAACTAGTACTATTCTAGATTCACAGGAAAGAAATCAATTCATTACATACTATGTAATGAATCCAGTGTCTTCTGAAACTGTTACTATTGAAAGTTAGAATACCTTTAATGCACTGTTCTTGTGGATCATCATTGCCATGTGCAGGTACTTTAGAATTCACAATTAAAGGTTTAATAATGAAATAAAATGTAGATGTTAATTTACTAGCAATTTTGTCTGCCAAGAAGAAATTATAAGTTTGCTTTTTTATATGCTTTTCACCTTTCTGGAGATCTTGTAAATAACTTCCTGTATAATTATTCCCGTATAGAATGGTCTCCGGCTCCACAAAATATATGTAAAATAATTCTTGTCACAACCCATAAACCTCTATTTTAGCCAAAAATGAGTTTTAAAAATGACAAGAATAGAGTATATGCTAGATCTTTTCCCTGTGAGTCATGTTATTCATCATCTCTTTCTCTGACAGTCAGTCACTAATTATGTTAGATAACACTTTTCCTAATGACTAAATTTCTCTCAAATTATAAAATAAATGTCTTTGGAAGCTACGTTAATATTTTCATGTGGTCACATCACTGTTGATTAAAAGAAGTTATCAATTTACTGTAAAGATGTACCCACATGGTAATTCTACCATCCACAAATAGAGCATTTCTAAAAATTCCATCTGAAACATCAATGCTGTAAAGCATCATTCACAGGCTCCACACATCAAAGCCATCTTTGCTTTTTTAAACTCTTTTGCTTATAATTCTCCACCAAAATATTTCACCCCATATGCACTTACTGAGCCTTTTCAATCTTGCTTTTACTGTAGTTCTCACAAATGTCCTCTCTTCACTATTTCCAACTCACTTGGATCTGTTTCCAGATTCTTCTAGTGGTTGTTACATGTCCTTCCTGCCCAACCAGCCAGTGCTCTGTTCAAAAACCTACTTTCCCTTACCCACTAATTTTGACAGTGATGGTATCAATAGTGATAATTTTAAACTCCAACAAAAAGATCATTTCCCAATGCATTTACATTTTTCTGAATGCTGATTTTAATAATTTTATTGTCTGGTACACTTTTTGTTGTTTCATCATATCTATTATTTGTATATCTTAATTTTTTTTCTACTTTGTTTATAAGCATCAGTGAATTGTATTTCTTTTATATTACCCAAAATTTAGTTTGATGTGTCAGGTTCTTGTGGAAAGATAAAAACTAAAGGGATAACTAACATTCCATAAGAAGTGCCTACCACTTCCAGCTGTGATGGATCAATAAGCATGAGATTTACTGCCTGAAATAACTAAAACATGGATAAATCGTATGAAACATTAGCTTTTTAAATGCTTGAAATCAGGCAATGAAGGATAGTGATCCCTGAGAGATAATAAACAAGCCAAGTGAGTCCTACCATCATCCAAGCAATGATATGCCCAGGCCTTGGAAAACTTTACAGGATATAGCACTGAAAGAGGGAACCCAGGTGGAGCCCAGTAGTTTCCATCAGTTGAGAAGACAGAGGTGAGAATATAGGAAGTACAAGCAGTAAGAGTTTTCAGGTCAGAATACCAGAGAAGGAGCTTCTTCATTCTGGAGATCTGCAAAGGGTCTCCATCTAGTGTTCAGCTGAGTACTGATCAGATTATGTATGTAAGAAAACTACCCAAGGCAGAAGATAAACCACCATATTATAGGCAACAGTGCCAGACACTCACACAAAATGAAAACCTCATGATTCATGGCCATTGGGTAGAATTCACAGAAGGGTCTTGATTCAACAATGGGGAACAATTAGCCTTCAATTGAGCGCCGTTCTTGTCCCATTCAATACGTTTTAAAAGCAAGACCCAAAAGGATCAAACTGCATCCCAGTAATTTAAACTTGACTGGGACAGAACAAAGCTTCTGAATATTTGTAGGAATACAAATATATCAAGTACCCAACAATCTAAAAATCACAATATCCCACACTGATCAAAAATTACCAAAAATTTTACCATGAAATATTTGCATCTGCTGAAGGATTAACACATTTGCAGAGGGATATATACTGTAATGTTAATAATGATCTATTATGTATTTAAGTACTACAATATTATAAGAATGACTGTATCAGATGATTAGCTATCTCTCAGTTTTCATTCTGGTATTGGTGATTCAATAGAGAATATACATAATTGGAATTTTCCTATCACGTTTCACTATTCTTAAACTAAAAAATTGATGAATTTACATAATTCTGATTTACTTGGGGATATCTATTGGCCATTATTTTTATGTAAAATCCTCACATTTCACTTAGTCATTTTTCTTCTTTCTAATCCTCAGCTCCAATGCTAACAACAAAAGACGAAAATTTTTCTTCTTGTTTTTTATTATTTCCTAATTCTCTTATTTAATTTGAGGTTTGATTTTATTTATATTTACTATGATGGAATTACATCATGAAAATAATGAAAGCCTTAAAAGTTCTCTCATAATTTTTCATTATTAGGATATCAATCTGTTTATCAAAGACTAGTTTATTCAATTTTAAATTTTTACCTTTTGAAAATTTGGAGCTAGGCTCTAATGTTCTACAAAGTATCCTTTACAGTCTAATAATTTAGAACTATTCTGTGGCTTGCTCTCTATACCAAAGTTAGTCAGCAATGTTCTTCCATTTCTTCTTTTTAAAACTGACTAAATTCAACCATGCTTATTCACTAAACATCTCCTTGGAGAAGGAAAAAATAATATCAAAACACTTATCATTTAAATTAAACAAAACAGAGTGAGACAATGCCCTAAAATATCCTTCAGTTTGAATTATCCTTTTCTAATTAGATGAAAGAAACAATTGTGCTATAAATGCCACATGCAATACTATCTTATAAATATGTTATCAATTTCAATATCCTCTAGCTTTTTCTTCAAGGAGACAAAATAGTATCATCTTAGAAGGTTTTAAAAAATCCTCTTAAAAGGATAATTTTTCAAGGAGCCTAAAATGCCTTTTGTTGTGACTCTTTGAGTGTTAGAATATTCCTTAGAGTTAAATAAGGACTTTATTCAGTTACAAGCATAGTGTATTGTTATAAACACTTTAGTCCATGCTGTGAACAGAGGATCAGAGATTCATGGAACGTGGGGCAATGTTGAGAGGTATAATGGAAAATTTGGAGCTTCAACAGAGAGAAGGGAGTGAAGATAACAGCTCACAGTGCTAGACTGGGCACCTAAAAAGCAACATAAAAGAAGAGGATAACTGAAGAATAGAATAATGTGTGAGATCATTTCAGTGTGAGTGTGGGAGGAAAGACCCATAAAGAGAGAGAAAAGGGGATAAATAAACTATCTGAACGGTCCAACAGTAATTTTGGAAGTCAAATTTCTGTTCTTTTGTTCTGGATCACTGTGACAAGAAGAGGTAATATACATTACAATTTCTGAAATGGCTCCTGGATGTGAGGTATATAAACAGTCTAACTATATTATAGAATCCATCTAAAGATAGAATATACTTTTGAGTGATACACTGGAGAATTTTGTTCTGAAAATGTCATAGTCTATTTTTATCACCAGGCTATGGCCTCATGTTTAGATTTATGCTGTTATATCTGTCATAATTCCTTGTAAATGTATTGACTCTCAACATAAAAGGGAAGACTCTAATATGATAAAGTTTGAACTTCATATAGGAAAGGCCATACTGTTCATTTTATTCAGCTCAATAATGTCAAGTAGGTAGAATATAGGCCTACTTAAAGTTTATGTTTTAATAAAATTTGCTATTGGTCATTTCTTAAACTACAGCTGATGTCAAGAAGCATAGATGGTGAAAAATCAGGAAATTGAGGTTCTATTTAAATAGGGAAATGAGGGTCATTGTCAAGTAAAAGTTTACAATACTCTTGCTATTGTAAAGTGATCATAAATGCTCTGTTTATCGTAGGGGTTTGTTTCAATGCTGGCTGTTTTGTAAAAGCCACATTTTTGTGTCCATCAAAGTCCTATGGGTCCTGTTCTATTAAATACACTCTTTTACTCACCTCTTTAAACCACATTCACCTCCTGCTCTCAGCAGCTCATCCAGAGCCTCTCACTACAGGAGTTCCCTCTCTCTAAAAGTTATCATTTTGTGTGCAGTAATTTTAGGATGACTCAAGCCTGGCTTCCTTTCAAGTTATCCACCTCGCCCAATGGAACATCACATATTAGGAATACAAACTTTTTGCTGTCTTCTCTTTTTTCCTTGCCATTAAGTACTACTCCAGGTAGCCTCAGACTTCCAGAACTTTCCTGGCAAAATGGTAGCATTCTCTATATTCATATATGTTCCTCCAAACTCCAAGTCCTCAAGAATTCTTCCACTGTGCATCAGTCCAGTGGGAGCCCAGGATGTGCAATTGTGTGTTAGCAATGCAGAAAGTGCAAATCACCCAGACAGTCTCCTCTGGCAATCCTACTCATTGGTTCTTCTGGAGCCTCCTTCTCCTGTTTGAATGGCTATAATCAAAAAGGTAGGAGACATGAGTGAAGGTGTAGAGAAAATAAACCCTGGTACACTGTTGGTGGGAATGTGGATTGCTACAGCCACTATGAATAACAGAATGTAGGTTCCCAAAGAAATTAAAAATAAAACTGACATATGAGCCAGCAATCTTTTTTCTGGGTATACACCTAAAAGAGATGAAATCACTACCTCGTGAAGATACCTGCACTCCTGTGTTCAGTGTAGCATTATTCACAATAACCAAGATGTGGAAAGAACCTCAGAGTCCATCAACAGAGAAATGATTGAAATGTGGTGTGTGTTTATATATATACATACACACATACATATACACACACACACACACACACACACACTTATATGTAAGTACAATATTATTCAGCCTTTAAAAAAAAGGAGACTGTCATTTAACACATAAACGCACCTGGAGGGTATTATGCTAAGTGACATAACTTGGGCACAGAAAAAGAATATTGCATGATCTTACTTATATGTGGAATCTGAAAAAAAAATGTCAAATATACAGAGTGGAGAATAAAACCATGGTTCCCAGGGGTGGTGGGGAGGTTGGGCAGGAATTGCAAAGATATAGCTCAAAGGATACAAAGTAGCAAATATGCAGAATAAACAAGCCGAGAAATCAAATGTACAACATGACAACTTTGGCTAATACATTTGCATTATTTTGGATACTTAAATAAGTAGAATTTAGCTGCTCTTGTTACTGAAAAGAAGGTAACTGTGAGGTAATAGATGTTATTAATAATTTACTTCACATAGTAACCATGTCTATACATATCCCAAAACATCATGCTGTAAACCTCAAATATACACAATAAAATTTATTAAATATAAAAAGTTTAAGTAAAATAAATAAATAAACAATAAAGTAAGTGGCTTGGGATGAGCATGCTTTGGGTTCTTAAAACAAGCATTGTAATTTATTGACCTGGTGCTTTATTGAGGTCAGAGACCCTTCAACGTGACTCTCAATTCTGAGGGAGCCACTTCTCAATGGACAGAATGAGTGGCTCACCTGATATCTGTTCACGGCCTATACACTTGATTTGACCACCCATTCATGCATTTGCCAAATGTGAGTACCTACCAACTACCAGATACTATTTCTATCTATGGTGTTTACTGTCTAGTGAGAAGACAGTTATTGAAATCAAATAAATTAGAATAGTGCTCAAATGTTACACTAGAGGTGGATAGAGTGCTATGTAAGTTCATACAAGATTTTAATAAACTCTGGGACATTAAGGTAAAGCTTTCAGAAAACATAATATTTAAAATTAGTCTTAAAGGATGATTATAACTTTTATAAGAAGAGAAAGTAGACACATAGCATCCAGCCTATCAGCTCATGCTTGTAGAGGAGATTAATCAGGTTAAGTGTATTTGACATGAAATAAAGTCAGATGTGTGGATTCTGTTATGGTTTTCACTGTCAAACTAATATTTATTCAAATAGGATAGATTGCTGGCCTTAAACCCTATTAAAATATCTTGGCCTGTGAATGATAGTGAATCTTGTACACTTTAGATAACATCAAAAACTGTTAAAATTCTAAATCTGAATATTTAAAGTATAATATAGTAGTTAATGTGTTTTTATGCATTGTGTTTAAAGAGATCAGATACCTATATTTTTGCATCATAAAGAATTGTACACCGTAGCTAGACAGGCATTCTCTAGCTATAAATTGTAGAAGTAGATTCTTAAGTAATATATTTTTATTATGTGGATGTCAAAATAGCTAAACCAATTTTAATTTTTCTATTCGTGCTAATATCACATCTTTGTCTAGATATTTTAACTTAGGTAGAAGTAAAAAAAAGTAATTTCTATGATATAAGTTTATATTCACAGAAATAGTTTAGTTATGGGCATTCATTATTTATAAAGTACTTTTGGATGTATCATATTTATTTATACTTTACATGTATTCAACATTATCAAAAGACATTTATGTTGGATTTTAATTAAAAATTTCTATCAAGTAGTCTAAATATTCCTAAACCACCCCTTCACTGGGAATCAGTGAGTTGGAAATTACATGAGCAAGATCGGTACATGTATCCAGATTGTGAACCTTGTATTGTCATGCCCCGTTACCAACTTCAGAGAACTCATTGAATTTTTTAAAATTAAGTTTTCAGAACACTTTTTTATATAAATCAAACTGTCCCTCAAGCAGATCACTCAAATTATTCATACAAGTCAAAAAGTGATCTTCTATGTTAGAGACAGTAAATATATAAGAAATTTTGCCATAGTTTGAACTAAAACTATTTTAAGTTCAAAAAAGATTATGTTTCTCTTCTTCTAATTATAGGACTTACATGTTGGATTCTATGTCCCTCTTTACCCATTCATATGTTCTTTTATGCTTTTTTAATATTTCATCCTTCTCTCTCCTAATACATACACACACACACACACAAATGCACAATTATGGTCAAATTTTTGTTTTAGCCTTCTTTTAGGCTAAAACATACATAATATATTCTAAATGCATTTATTTAATAAAATGTATGTGTAGTTACAGAATCAATAGTAAGACACAAATTAGACTTGGAGCTTAATATTTTAGTTAATTTTCATACTGGAAAACATACTCTGTTAACTGTCAGCAGCATCAAACAATTTCATATAAAAGTTTAACAGTGCTTACATTGAAAATAGTCTAAAATAAAAAGAAGCTGAAATAGTCTATGTATAAAGAACTGAGAATTTGAAACTATGTTAATCCTAAAATATACTGTGTGCATGTACATATCGAACATATATTATGCATATGTCTATATACAACTGCATGTAGTTTTATGTGTGTGTGCGTATATATATACACACACATATGAAATGATGTGAGGAAATGAGGTGGTAAGATAAGAGTGTCTAAAAATCAGAAAATGCTAGAAATTATTATTAGTTGGTTGGACTGACTGTGTTTCAAAGCTCCTCTTGGTAAGTTTCAACTTGAGTAACCACAGTGCCTTTTCCCTACACCTGCTCCCCAAATGACCATGTCTGATTTTATGTTTAAAGAATGAAGCAAAAACTGAGATGTTATAGCCTATTTATAATAATTTGATATTATAAATCTCCTGAGATTTCTCTTTCATCTTCCATCTTTCAACCTCAATACTTTTGGCCAAACTAGGCCTCTTGTTTCTTTTATTTCTTCTTTTTCTTTATTTTTCTGGGAATTAATCTTTCTCCCAGTTATATACCAATGTTGAATTTTATTTACTCTAAACATGCACCTTATGAAGATTCTAAATCAAGATTCAGGCCCAGCACAGTGGCTCATGCCTGTAATCCTAGCACTCTGGGAGGCCGAAGCGGGCGGATCGTTTGAGCTCAGGAGTTCGAAACCAGCCTGAGCAAGAGCGAGACCCCATCTCTACTAAAAAATAGAAAGAAATTAGCTAGACAACTAAAAATATATAGAAAAAATTAGCCAGGCATGGTGGGGCATGCCTGTAGTCCCAGCAACTTGGGATGCTGAGGCAGAGGGATCGCTTGAGCCCAGGAGTTTGAGGTTGCTGTGAGCTACGCTGACGCCATGGTGACAGAGCGGGACTCTGCCTCAAAAAAATAAATAAATAAATAAATCATGATTCATATCTCTCCAGTTTATTTTATCCATAGCTCCTTCATGATTGGCCAAATGGTATCATTGGTAGGAAAAGGTAAAAACGTCAGAATAAGAAGAATTTTTTTTTTGTTAAAATTGAAAATATTTTTTTCAATGCTTTTCTTTACTTGGAATCTCTTTAGCTCATTTGTTTTCTAGGTCTTATTTAATTTGCAAATTTATTGAGTATAAAACAGATCATATTCTAGCAACCAATTTTGTTTTAGTAGTCAAAAAATATAGATATTAGATATTTCCTAATTCCAAGATCATTTAACTATGATTAGGTGGGGTAGGAGGAAAGAAACAACTTTTATCCTGAAACACATTTTATTTACTCTTTGAGACTAACCATGAGGTTCTTAAATTTCAGATTTAAAAAAGCTACTCTGTATGTCCCCTGTAGGCAGTTTCTTTTAAGGAAGAAATGCTTTTTGTTTTAAGATATAAATATTTACTATTATAATACCATTGGGTGGCTCAAGCATTCTGTTATTTATTTATGGATATGAAAGTAGAAATCTCTGGGAAGAGGAACAAAAATGAAAGGCTAAAATTTTCTTCTTTCAGCTATAAATTATTGAAATAAACTTACTATGTAACAAGTAAATACCATAATATTCCTCCAATCTAAACACTGAATATTTTCTAAAGAACATATATAAAAAGAAAACCAGAGAGCTGGTTTTCTATACACTTAACTGCATGATCTGAAAACTCTAATGCCAACTTTAACCTGGAGAGGAATAATAAAATTACTGTCATTTGGAGAATACCTTAATGACAATAGTCATTATTATGGTAAACAGCATAAATACAACATGATCCAGAATCTGAAATATTTTAATAATGAAAACTGCAGTCTTTTAAACACAAAGCACACAGTAGAACATCACTGACTAAACATTCTTTCAGCACAACTCTATGAAACCTCAAGAATGATTGCATCTGATTCCTATTTATTATGCTTAGCGATGTAACTCTCTCATATTGCACTCATTACAGCCACGTGTTGTAGCTTTAATAATAGGTAAGGAATATAGCAAAGAACTTAATTTTCACAGATCATAATAATTGCAAACTTCTTGTTGATACCTGATCCACTAATTAACCATCAAAATTTCAGATCGATGTCTACTGCCTGAATTATTTTGATACCTGCTCTTGGCATGTTCCTGTCAGTAAGAAAACAGAAAACATCAACAAACCTCAAAGGAAACAACTTTTCAAGTGTTGTGAGATGTCATTCAGTACTTCCCTATAGCTTTAGAGATAGGAAATTATGGTGAGAGTAGAGCCATACTTTTTGACAAAAAACTAAAAGAAAAAGGAAAGAGAAAGAGAGGAAAGGGAAGGGAGGCAGAGGAAAGGAAGAAAGGAAGAGAAATATTATCACAATATCATGTCATAATTATATGCAAATGTGGCCTACGGTACAATTGTTTAGGTGTTTTCTTAACATTCAAAGATTTTTGGTTTATTTTTTTCCTTCATTGCCTTTGATAAGCCTTGGCCATCATGGCAAGGCCTAATTTTAACACTTTCCAACCAATGCATTTATACATGTCAATGTAGTAACTGTGTCACTGCGTATAGAACAGAACAGTATCAAATCAGTATTTTCAACTGGATGTTAAGCCCCACTGAAGTTCTGACCAAGGGAAAAAGCCTCGGGGATTTATTATTAAAAAAGAAGCTATTTAACAGTTATAAAAAAAATCAACCATTTGCCCCAAACACACAGCAAAGTAGGGTAAAAGAAAACAAAGTAACATTGTGTAATTAATAGAGAGCGGTCCCCAACCTTGTTGGCACCAGGGACCAAACATTTTCAGGGAAGACAATTTTTCATGGACCAAGGAGGTGGATCTCTGAAAAAATAAGTAAACCAGAAACCTTTTTCTGCCTTATTGCACATCAACAGCTAAATAATATCATTAACATTTCAAACTATGTAAATAAAGGAAAATTTGGTAAGTTCAAAAATAGCATGATTTCAAACAAGCTCAAAATAAGCAGATATTATATAGTGCACTGGATAAAATGCCAATGCCCTCAGGATGCAGGTGAAGTAAACAGATAAGTAAACCCATAACATTTTTTAAGAAATAAATTGACAACAATTATATCAGTAAGATTATATAGTACTTAATACTATTATTTTTAAGGCCTTGGACAATTGCCCAAGCCATAGAAAATAATATTTTTTGAAAAATATTTCTATTATCTATTTTCAACATTCAAAAAAAGTTCTCCAATAAGTAAATTATATGAGACCATATCATTTTAGAATTGTTCCACGGGGTGGGGCGGGGGTGGGGGGTGGAATTTTTTTCCCCAAGTATTGAAGTCTAATTCAATTCTAAATTAATGAAACTGAATTACTGAAGACAATTAAATTTTACATGCATTTTATTCTACTACAATTAGTTGCCAGTTTTCATTATATTTCAATGCAGTTCAGTGCAGAAATTTTATTAAAATTAAATTTTTAGGAAAAATATGCATTTTTCTACTTCTCAGTTGTTGTATTTCCTCCTTCAGGGAAAATTCTTTCATGTACATTTGGTCCAAAATTTGCCAAAGGAGATTTTTTTATTAGCTTAGATTTAAATAAAGAACTTATCAAATGGTTTAAAGACAAATCTCATTAGACATTAAAACTATTCACCATGACTTTTTCTTGTCATAACATATTATTTTTGTGGTTTCTGATTGTTTAAACATAGAATTCCTGCTGTACTTTTGAAGCAATGCCACTAGGGTTGTAAATAATGGTCAAAGGCAGAACATACTGAATATAAGAGAATCCAATTTCATATTTTTGTCCCAGACGGTTGTAGCAAGATTATATTTAGATTAAAGCAATTTCTTTTTCTACTCTGATGCACACAACCTTTTAAAATGCCTGCAACAGAGATATAGGCTTCAATGTGAATTGCAAATGACCTTTTAACACTTTAAACTATTACTTATATGTCCTAAGTTACTGCAAAGTTTCAAAAAAGGGAACTTTTTTGCTTGTCAATGTTCTTTATATTTACATTTATGCATTACTTTGCATATCTGATATTCGCATGTGCGCATTCTCTTTTAAGGATATAAACATCATGTTCCTGGAATAAAAAAACTACGAAGTATTCTTCAGAGTGACTTGGGAGGCCAACAGGTCCTCTAATTCTGATGTAACCCTTGTAGGGTTTTTTTATAACATCATAGCCACATACCAATAGCAACTGAGAGACATAGATAGAGCTTAGTTAACATCTGCCGAGATAGAAATGACAGGCAAGCTCATATGTTTCAATTAGGTATCAAGAAAGAATGTGTTTTATCCTGGCCAGAAAAGAGGATTATAAAATTTGAATAGCTATTATATAACAAAGACTTTTCTCTTCTTCCATTTTAAAAAGTCCCATAGAAATATTCATAGATACATTAAATATATGTGAATGGCCTTTAACAATATCTTAATATCAAAGTATCAAGACATAAACTTTATAACATATTTCCACCCATCATAAATATTAATATTTAGATAAAATAAGGCAACTGTGCTACCAATTAAATAGATATATTTTTGAAACTTTAATTTCTATATAACAATTTGAAAACATAATGTCCCACATATGTGATGCTAAATCCAAAAAGGGAAATGCACAACTTGTTAAATCAGATATTATATGACAATTCATTTCATAGCAATTATATCTGCCAGTTAAGGAAAATTTAATTTTAAAGTGTGAGCGATCTGACAATTTTCATAGGTTGTAGTAAAGGAGCTGACAAGGTACAGAACTGAGGGTACAGGAAACTGGAAAAAAATACTTTATAGAAAACACTGTGCTTACCACTTATGAAAGCATTGCTTGTATATTATGTCATTTATGCTTCACAACAACCCATTGAGAGATGTATAATTATCATTTCCCTTTTACAGATAAGAAAACTAGCATATATAAAGGTTATATACATATTACGTGCGTAAAAGTTATATGACTATCTTCCTGGTTACTAAGTGACAATACGAAGGTTTGAATTCAGGTGGCCAGAACCCATGCTCTCCACCCCTACACCATGTCTGTCCTCAAAAAGATTACAGAAAAAAAAAAAAAAAAAAAAAAAAAAAACCTCAAAAGCAGACAGAATTTTTTTTAAAAAGGGGAGGAATCATACATAGGTAGAACCTTAACCCTGGAAGGCAGAGAGGTGTCGACTACTTTAGGTAGGAAGCAGAGGTAGGAAATGATTAAATAGTGATTCACCAATATTGTGAGATGTTGTGGAGAGGGTTCTGATTATTGAGGTTGATGAAATTTGGCAAATTAGGCAGCATGGCCTCAATCATCCATGAGAAGATTATTCTGTGAAAAAAAAAGAGTAAGAGAGATACAGGATCCACATTTAAATATTTTCAGAAAAGATTTGGAACAGCCACTCTGGGGAAACAATCGGGAGAAAATAAGAAAAAAATAAAAAGAACAGCTGAAAAGTAGTAAGGACTGAGTTGAGGTGGGTTAACATGACATGGTTATAAATGCAGTAAGAAAATATGTGTGGCAATAGGAATCAATGACTTTGATAGTTAAAAATAAGAGGTTTTGTTAATAATATGTGTTACTGAGAGATATAAAATTAGATCTTGAGTCTGAGCCTTTTTGAAAGAATCATGGGGCATTTTATGCAAAGAACTTGATCATTAAAGTGCACGATTCACTCTCAGTGTAGATGACATGCAACCAAATATAACAGACAGTAAGGAAGAGCAAATGGAGACCCGGGTGTTACAGCTATGTAGGGAGGAAGAGGTGTACTTCGGAAGTTAGGGGAAATGGTGATGCAGATGTGGAGAAAGAAAAGCTCTAAAATTGAGATTCTGACAGCCAGATACAACCCAGCACTTCAAAATAGTGAACCTCTGGAGTAATCAGTGATCCGGAATTGGTGAACAGGGCTCACGTGCCTTCTCTTTTGGAATGTCGCAGGATATGTGAGAAAGTAAAGCCTCCCTGAGGTCAAGCTCTGGGGAAAGGTGTAATTCTGGGAGAGGTTATGGACTTCAGACAAAGAAATGTGATGGACTGGATGACTGGAAGACTATTTCTGGAAAAGAAATATTGTTCTCTTAGGGCAGGAGGTGAAGTGGAGAGCGGTTGCTCTTTTATGTTAAGAAGCTCCCTCACTGGCAGCGGAGAAAACAGGTAGAGAGACTGACTCATCCTGGAAGAAATGAGAGTTCAGGGAAAACTATAAAGGACGCAGATTGTGCCAAAGGGCAAGCAGAGCAAACAGCGAACAAGTACAAGAAGTCAGGAGTTGGCTGAAGGATAAAAGAAAAATAGCCCTGCCAAAATGTGTTCATAGAAAAAGTTGAAGGGTGAGTGGTTTCCATTTGACTGAAATATTTGAATACCTGAATGTAGGAGATGCAGAGACAATAGCACTTTGGAAGGCGAGGTCACAATGGCCCTGTGACCCAGAGGACTGCGGTAAGATATTTGAGTGGGACGAGGAAGATTGCCTAATGACTCTATAGCAGCAATATTATGAATTATAGAACTTGACCTTCCTACTAAGGCATAGAGAGAAGCCCTAACCAGTAGTAATTTTATTTAGAATGCTTTGAAATTATTTTTCACATTTATTAATATTTTAAATATTTTAAGTCTAGGGTACTAGGTACAAATTACTTCTGATGTTTATGTTCTAAAAACTTCATTGTCCTCAAAATAATCGGTGACATTATGTGCTATTATATGTGGTAAATCTGACCCATGATACAACGTCTGCTACATAAGTCCTTTTCTACCTTACAGACCTGTCACGGTATGTAATCCCTATATACAAGTAGTTTCCTACAAGTACAAAAGAAAATTTACTTTGAGCAACATTATTTCCACATTTTATTTGCCTCTGTAAAACATCAAAGAAGGAATTTTTCATTATTGGTTCAGTTTTTCCACGTGGGTTGTTTCTATGTTTGCCCCCAAGGCTCTTTAAAGATTTTTTTCTGTCTAGGCTAATCTTTTGAAATTCTGTGATTTCTGTCACCTAACCCATGTCTACATGACAGCAAACAAATGTTTCAGCAGGAATAATTGGTTCCTAGAGGAATGGGAGGCATCATCCGATGTCCAAACAAAATCATTAAAGCAGTTCTTTGCATCTGGGAGAACTGAAGAAGACATCTCTGAATCAGATTTTTTGTAGCATTTCAATAATCAAAAATATTACATAACCTTATTGTGAAGGTGAAAAAAAAAATTGCATTCAGTGTTGTAAGCTCCCTGAGACTGCCCACACTTAACTCTCCTCCCAGCACTATCTCTAGACCTTTTATAGAAACACCTACCCTCTCCTCTCCCACTCCACATCTTTCTTTATAATCCCCAAGTATGAAACTCCACCTCGGAGCCTGAATTAACATTTTAAATTTAGTTAGTAAGAACAAATATGATGAATTCTCCATTATTTTGACAGGATTGAAATTGCTCTAGTGATTCATTAATCAACTTATCAAATATGGAGTGGGATAGTGAATTTACTAATTGAAAGTCAAGAAATAGAGCTTAATTGTTTAATGTCAAAAGCTCAGGGACAGATTTCAGGTAATTGCTAGGAAGCCTATTCACATGAGTTCTAAAATATAAGCACTTGATCTAGGTTAAACTAAAGACACTTTCTAATTATTTGGTAAAGGCTTCCCAGGCACACACTTCGATATGGATTAAATAAGTAACTTAAAGAAAACGATGTGCCTAATTGTGAATAAAATTTTAATTGAAGTCTGCTGTAAAACTATAAAACTGAAAACAAATTACATATATGCAAAAAAGAAGAGATATTGCATGTTAAAAATAGGCATTTGAAACAAATTATGTTCTCAAAAGAAAGCAGTGTATTATCTATTCTGAAAACATAATTTGTTTTTAATATGCTATAGAGCAAGGATTTATTGTTATGTTGGTAGCACATATAAAAACGACAATGTCTCTAAGCTTTCAAACTGAGCAGAGGAATTTAAACATTAAGTTTCAAGTTAGGGAGACCCTAATTTCTATTAAAACACATAAAAATGGCCTACATGTATCAAGGTGATTTTACATATTTTGATATTTTTTTTTCAGTCATAAGTCTAGGCAATGAGAGTATGAGCGGATGAGCCTGGAGTACTTTGAAATTTAGGGAAGTAGCTTTAAAATACAAAACCTTAAATGGCTTCAATAGTCAGTACTATTAAGAATAACTTCCATCAATGTCCAATACATTTCTGCAAATCAAGTTTCACGTTTTAACTTGCCTTATAGGCCTTTCCAACAGGATGTCTTGCCAGCACATCAATTTCAACAGGTCCCAAAATGAACTTTTAACACAGCTCCTCCTCCAAACCAGGTCCTCTATTCTCCTGTTTTCACCACATCTCTATTTATTATACCACCCTCTCAGTCATTAAGACCCAGAACCTTTGCATCGTTTTCATAGTTAAGTTTGTTGTTGACTGTTGAATGAAAAACAAGATGCAAATAACTTTTCATGCATATGTAAATGTGTATTAGAAATATCAAATATGACATATATATTAATACATGAATCGTTTATATCAAACATTAATAGTAATTATAACTAGGAGAATAATGTAATACTAAATTTCATTTTGTGTTAATCTATTTTAAGAAGATTAAACATAAAACCAATTTTTTGAAGATTAGCTCTGTGTGATAGAAATATTGGTGTTTAATATACTTCTGTTTTTAAAAATCATTTTTCCAAAGCAAAAAGATATATACATGTATGACAAATTATCAAAGAATAAATAAAGAGCAGAAAAGAGAAGAATGGGTAAAGCTAACCAATGGAGGACATAGTTAATACCTAAAGTATAAAGAAAAAGACGCTGTACAATGCAAACCATTAAGGTGCCAAATTCCTCCTTTGCAATAAGTTCGGCTTCTGCCTGTTTTCACCATTCCCACTTCCCACATCCTGTTTTCCAACTTCATTATCTGTTGTCTGGACAGTGATACAAAGCTTTCTAGTAGATCACCCTGATTGTAAATTCTCTTAAATCCAAAGTAAGTTTTACATGGTGTCAGAGTATACTTCTTTATATCTTTTATAAGCTCCTATGGCAAATGGAATAAAATTTTAATTTTAACTCAATATTCAAGGTCTATGGTGATCTGGAACATGTCTTCCTGAAAGGCTTTTGTTTATCCTACCTCTGTTTTTCTCATCCAGGTCCATTCTCTGTTTTCTATTCTCTCTTCTCTTAGTTATCTACCGTCCTCAATCATGAAGACCTTGTCCTATGTTTCTATATCATGCTAAACTACACATCTTTTTTATTTTAAGGTTTAAGGCTTACTCAGATGCCATCTCATCTGTATAATCTTTATCAATTTTGCTAATAAAAGTAATGTCTCCATCTTCTGCTTAGGTATAAAATTAGGCTCTGAGTTTGGTGCTTATCACTTTCTGCTTCATAATGTAATTGTTAACATGTATAACTTTTCTTTTTTTAGCCTGTAAGATCTTGAAGGATGGTTTGTACTTACATTAACTTAGGTAGTAACTAAAATGCGTAGTACAGTATATTGTACCTACTAAATAATCAAAAATATTGTCAAATATATATTAGTTACCCATAGCTGTCAGAAAATGTTTCTGGATTCAACAAAATGTCATACTTCTTATAATGCCCTTTTCCATGACAACCTAAGCAACATGTTAAGCTCTGATCAGCAACAATATCCATTCACAGCCCTTTCATATAGTGGAATTTTGTATGCTTTCCTGCTCATCAGTGTCAATAAAGGCCTTCCTTTTCAATCACTAGAATTATGCCAATGACAGTGAAATTGAATAAAGTGGAAAACTGTCAACTCTTTTTTCCCAAGGGGCTCATTGCCCACAATGCAAACTTACCCACAGTGCTCCTAGACACACTGGGCTCTTCATCTCATGACTTGTGGCATAGTACAAATTTTTGCCAAGCTGAAACTCCTCATTAGTCATATGTGGTTTTAGATAGTGTATATATTGTTTTCCCAGTAATTATACTGGAAAACATGATTAACCCTTTAATCTTCTTCTCCAATCTCTTTTGTAAGTTAAAAAAAAAATGGTTCTTGAAAATCAGACTTTTAGTTTATGAACAGAGAACACAATGAAACTACCTACAGTTGCCTATTATCTTTTCCACATGTATTAATAAGATTACTTAAGATTAATTTCATTTAACCATGTGTGAGCCCTTAGATTCACTATTTGAGAAATAAAACAACACAATTAAATTCATTTCCTTTCCAAAATAATGTTAGTAATGTATCTGCTTAATATAAACAACTTTGATTTTCGTTCAAGGCACTATTTTGTTTGTGATCAAGTTTTATCATCAGAACAACATGCATTAGCTAGAGCGGAGATGACATTGATGAATGAGGAAGATCATTAAAAAAACAGTTTAATTGACTTACCTATATTCATTAGTTGTAGCAGGGTTAAGAGAGAAGCCTACTTGCCTTACATCTAAACAACAATCCTAACATCTGCTCAGTCTTTTGCTCGATTTAATCATTGGTATGTCATCTTGTCACTAGAAAATAAACTCCTTAAGAGCAGAGATCATTTTTATCTTCCTCAGTGCACTGTGCATGTAGGATGATTCATTAATTTATTGTATTAAGCAGAAAAATGCACCCTCCAGTGCTCCCAGTATCTCTCTCCCATATTATCTCCATTTGACTAGGGAAGATAAATGCTTCCCTGGCAGCTAACACAGAACACAGTATACATCCTCCTGACATTACATCAAAAAATCACAACAATGATTTTACTAAAAGGTTTATATGGTTAAGAAATTATTTTTGTTTTTTCCCAAATAAAAATATAATACCTATTCATTTGATGAAATACATAAAAGTATTAATAAATCTATGTAAAATGGATCTCATCTCCAATTCCCTTACACCAAAGTATATTTTTGGTATATATAATCATCATTTTCTCTCTCTCTTTTTATATATGTGTATATATATATATTTAAAATATTATCTTTCTACATAAAATTTGAATCGTAATCTGCATATCACTTTTCAGCCAATTCTTGACTTGCTCACTTAATACTTTGTAATTATTTTCACATATTATCAATTACAACAACATATTAACGAAGAAAATATCTAAGGGTACCTAGTGAAATATGGTTTCAGATTTATGCTATTCTGGCTGGTACTTGAGCAAGGGATCACTTCATTCTGTATGGCTGATATTGATGAGTTTTCTGTTTCTCAGTAGGGTGGCACAATATTTTATGTAAAAGTTAAATAAGAATTAGAAGTATGAAATACACAATGCAAAACAAGTCTGCAAAAACTTTTAAATAATTAAAGTGATCAAAGAAAAATGAGTTTAAAAATTATGAAATGAAAGGCAGTTTTGAAACTATATATCTAGATATAATTGTTTCAATTAGAAATTCAGAAGTGAGAAGATATTTGAAACAGCTCGTGAAAAAATTAGCAAACTGTAAGAAATGAAGAAATTATCTGAACATATCACCAAAGTCAAATTATCAGAAATAGGAAAGAGAATTTACAAAACTTGAAAGATGGAGGGACAGCATCTAACAGATGAGGGAAAGGAAATATTTTAGAAGTAATAGCTAAATGTTTTCTGTTGATGATGGACATACGTACTCAAAATCAACAAACGCAATGAATGCAAAAAGGATCAATAAAAAATTACTTGCACATCTAGATATATCATTTTAAAACTACACACTAAGAACAAAGAAATGTTAAAGGTGGCCAGGAGGCCAGAGGCAAAAGATGAATTACCTAGAAAGAGTTAACTGCGTAGTTCTCAATAATAAAAACAGAAATGAGAAAACAGTGGAATACATTTTCCAACATGCCAAAAGAAAATGTTCAATGACTAAGATTGATTTACAAAAATATATATATCTTTTAAGAGTAATATAAAGACAGTATTAATCATATAAAAACCTAAGAGAGTTTATCAACAATAATCTCACTAAACATCTCAAAAATATGTTTTTCAAGGAATAGGAAAATGATGTAAAAAGAAGTTCTGACATACAAGAAGAAATGGTGAGTGAAGAAAGTGGTAAGCACTTGGGTATATCTAAGCATATATTGACTATAAAAAGTCAAGAATAACAAATATGATAAAATAAAAAAGGGAAAAAAATCAAACTATGATATTTGTCTACAATGCCATCTGAACCAGGATGAGGAGCATAATCAGAGTCAGAGCTGTCTATAGTCTTTAAATTATTTAAAAAGATGTAAACATTAATAAATTTTATTTTTATTAAATCAAGTATGGAATTAAAATACCAAAGGTAACCTTTAAGAAAAAAAAAATGTGTCCCTTACAAATAAATGTGAGAGTATTATTAAGAAAATATTTTATTCAAAAGGGCTAAAGAAAGCATAAAAATGTGATTAAAAAATCACACTAAGGTTCTCTCTATATTGGAATAGCTAGCCTTTCACACAGGACAACTATACAAGCTAAATATTAGATAGAAGGATAGATGATAAATAGAGTTATATATGTAATATATGGAGTATTGTATTTGTAGTATTATAAGATTACCTATAAATCTATATTTATGTTTCTATACACATATTTAAATATAACATACATATATTATGTATTATATCTGTATAATTGTAGTTTGAAATTACATTTTATATGTATGTACTATATATATCATATATACATACAAACACACTTATTTATGGTTGTTTAAAAATTATTAGAAAACAACCAGACTTGAGAGGCCGAGAACAGGAAGAAGGATACATTGATGTGAGACTTGGTTTTCCTTGTGGTTTCCCCTTGACGCACACATCTGCCCGTTGGAGCTAAGGGGATAAAAGTGAAAATGAAAGGATCAACAGTATCACCAATCTGAGGTAACCAAAAATTAGACTTCAAAGTTCTCAATCATTCAGTATTTGAGGAATCAAAGATCCTGAATATTTGTGTTCAAGTCTTTTAAAGACATTTGCCAACTTGTAAACCAAATGATAACTTTTTAAAAAGTAGTAAAAGTTAGAAGTAAATCAAATAGTTAATGATTATAAAAGAAATCACAATAAAAACCACAAATTCCTGAAATTAAATGATAATAAAAGCATTGTGCATAAAAATTTATGAGATGCTGCTAAAATGATACTTTAGAAGAAAACTCTTGTTTATATTAAGAAAAGAAGAAATAATATACTTTAGAGAAGAAATTGATGAGATTGAAAATGAAGGTAAAATAAAATTAACTGACCAGAAAACTGTTTTGTTTTGTTTTGTTTTGTTTTGTTTTGTTTTGTTTAGGTTGTTTTTTGAGATGAGGTCTAGACAGGTTGTCTAGGCTGGTCTGGACTCCTGTGCTCAAAGGATCCTCCTGCCTCAACCTGTCAAGTAGCTGGGACTATATACACAAGCCACCACACTTAGCTTGGAAAACTGTTCTTTGGCAGATGAATTGTAGCCGCTATGAGAATGCACTTCACAGACCCCAGTGTGGATGGAGCATAATTGACAAACAGTAATTGTCATGTTTGCTCTGAAATCCATTGTCGTGTTTGCACCAAGACCGAGACTCCCGTGGGCTTCTCCCAGTCTATAACTAAGCAAATCAGGGATAATAATGCAAGCTTGATTCTAGGAGATATGGGACTCCTCTCATGGCTAACTTTAGCTCAAGGACTCCCTTCAAAGGCATTGCCATATCTTATTTAGACTGGACAGCAGTATAGGACATGTTCACCCAACTTTCTCTTCTTTTCTTGTCTTCTTTGGATGAGACTTGCCTGTGTTCTGACAGCTTTCTCAGTTCTTCACTAGCTCCCTCCCAATTTTCTCTTATGCAGACATTTCTCTTAATTAAACCCTTGCAAATTTAATTCCATCTTACTATCTGTTTCTTACAGGATCCAGGCTAATTAAAAAAAAAAAAAACAGCTTTTCCAAGGTTAATAACAAAAAAAAGAAAATAAAACACAAATAAATATTTGTAGGAATTAAAATATGATAATTGAAGATAACAAGAGATTTTTTAAAAGGTAAGAGAAGTGTGAAAAATGTGAGCAAATAAAATTGAAAATATAGATATTAATACACTGAACGATGTCCTAAAAAATATAACTTACTAAAACTGACTTAAGGGGGCAAGGAAGAGCCTAATAGCATATAAGCAGTCAAAAAGTCAAACAATTTTTAAAATCTTTGCCAAAATGAAAGACAAAACCCAAATTATTTTACTGAGAGTTCTATCAAATACAGAACAAGATAACCCCAATGTTATGAAAAGTACTCACAAAATTGAGGAAGGCGGACAAAGGGAGCAGGAAAAACTGCCAGGCACATTTAAAGAAATTAGTATTATCTTGATGATAATTGCATTTAATATTTTAATGTATGATCCACTTTGAGTTAAATTTGTGTGAAAGGTATAAGATCTGTGTCTACATTTTTTTTCTATGTAAATGTTCAGTTGTTTCAGCACCATTTGTTGAAAAGATTATTTTGTCCTTTGCTCCTTTCTCAAAGATCAGCTGACTATATGTATTCTGGGCTTTCTATTCTGTTTCACTGTCTATTTGTCTGTTCTTTGTCAATACCACAAAGTGTTGATCAATGTAGCTTTATAGAAAGTCTTTTAGTACAGTAGCATCAATCCTTTGACTTAGTTCTCTTTCAATATTTTGTTGGATAACCTGGGTCTTTTGCAAAACTATAAAACTCCTAGAAGATAATATAGGAGAACATTTAGATTACCATGAATATGGCTATTAGTTTTTAAATATAACACCAATATCAAGATCCATAAAGAAGTTGGATAAGCTCCATAGTTGATAAGCTGAATATCATTAAAATTAAAAACTTCTGCTTTGTGAAAGACATTGCCATGAAATCAGAAAATAAGGCAAAGACCAGGGTAAATTATTTACGAAAGACATATCTGATAAAGGACCCTAATACAAAATATGCAAAGAACACTGAGGTCTCAATAATAAGAAGACAAACAACCTGATTAAAAAATGGACATAAGACCTAAATAGACATCACAGCAAAGAAGATATACAGATAGCAAAAAAGCATATGAAACGATGCTCAACAGCATATATACTTAGGGAACTGAATTGAATTGATAGCTACTTCACACATATTAGATTAGCCAAAAATCCAAAACATTGACCACACCAAATGCTGGTGAGGATATGGACCAACAAAAATTTCCATTCATTGCTGGTGGAAATGTGAAATGAAACAAACACTTTAAAAGATAGTTTGGTAGTTTCTCACAAAGCCGAATATACTCTTACCATGTGATCTAGCAATCATGTTCTTTGATATTTACACAAATGAATTAAAAACTTATGTCCACACAAGAGCCTAAAAACAGATGTTCATAGCAGCTTTATTCATAATTGGCAAAACTTGGAAGCAACCAAGATGTCCCCAGTAGGTGAAAGGATACGTAAGTTGTGGTATATAGACAATGGAATATTATTCAACACTAAAAAGAAATAAGCTACTAAATTATGAAAGGACATACAGTCAGCTTAAATGCATGTATCTAAAGGAAAGAAGCCAATCTTAAAAGGCTTCTGTGAAAAATATATTCTCTGATTCAACTATATGATATCCTAGAACAAACAAAACTCTTGAGACAGTGTAAAGATCAGTAGTTGCCTGGACAATGGGGGAAAGGAGGAATGAATAGAAGGAGCACAGATGATTTTTAGGGCAGTGCAACTATTCTTTATGACATGATAATGGTGGGTACATGTTATTATACATTTTTCAAAACCCATAGAATATACAATACCAAGAATGAATCCTAATGCAGACTATGGATTGTGGGTGATAATTATGTATTATTGTCAATTCATTGATTATAAAAAATGTACCATGCCTTAGTCCATATGTATTGGTATAAAGAATACATGAGGCTGCGTAATTTATAAAGAAAAGAGGTTTATTTGGGTCATGGTTCTGTAAACTGTACAAGAAGCATGGCACTAGCATCTGGTTCTGGTGAGGGCCTCAGGAAGCTTCCAATCAAGGCAGAAGAGGAAGGGGAGCTGGCATCACATGATGAGAGGAAGGAAGCTAGAGAGATAGAGAGAGAGAAAGAGAGATTGGTGCAAGACTCTTTTCAACAGAATGGCACCAAACCATTCATAAAGCCCCATGCCCAGAATACCTCCCATTAGGCCCCACCTGCAACATGGGATCAAATTTCAACATGAGATTTGGAGGGGACAAATATCCAAACTATATCATACCACTGTGATTTGGGATGTTGATAGTAGAGGTGGCTGGGCAGGGAGGGCTAGTGAGGAACTCACTATACATAGGAACTCCCTGTACTATCTGATCAAATTTGCTGTGAACCTAAAACTGCTCTAAAGAAATACATTTTAATAAAAAAAAAAACGTATATTGTAAGGTGTGGCAAATAATTTGTGTACCAATGAAAAGAAGAAAAAAGAACAATGTTGACAATTAACTATAACATAATGCTTTAATGGCACTTAGATATTTTGATTACTTATTTTTTTAAATCGGAGGATCTTGCCATAGGGCACTCTAGTACCGTGGTATCAAAGATATACAATAAAAAGTGATTGGAAGGACTTTCTGTGAGCTTATTGAGATCTCCCTTCACTGCAGAGATTGAGTTTTGCAGGATGCCAGCTCCATCCCAGGTGACTCAACCTACAAGACGTTAACTATGCAAGACATATCGTTTTATATATAGCCATCTTTTCACGATTTTTAAGTTTTTAAGTTTTTCTGATTTGTAACTGTGGTAAAGTAAGAACGTCTATTATTCTCACATTTCTTCTAATAGCACTGTCATTAAACCAATTTCTATGAACCTGTTTAAACTTTCATCTAAATTTTGGATCTCAATTTCTGACATTTTTATTCAAATAAAATGAATGTATTACATAGTTTGTATTAGTATACATGTTTTTATTAATATGAGCTTTTTCCTGGATCAACAAAAGTAATACTTCATTGTTCCATGTGTAAGGCAGCCACAATGTTTACTTTTATCATGTGGCAAATGAAATAAAGCAGCTCTTTAAAAATTCCTGCTAAATTTGATGCAGTAGCATTTTAGATATATGTTCCTTTTGATAATGTCGTAAGACTTCATGTTGCTGAAGAAAAATGTTTAGTATTTAAAATTTGTATTGAGTTAGGAAATACAAAAATCAGTAAAATTGAACCAATCAGACTACCACATTGTAGAGAATGTCTTATCACAGGGTGTCACATCCTCCTTTATGTTATTACGTCTTCCCTGTAACAATATAGAATCGAGTGTATATTTGTGTAGGCTCATATCAGTTCAGAATTGACACTGAAAATAATTGTATAAACATTAACACTATAGAATATTTCCTATAAAATATTCTATAAATATTTAGAGATAAGTACAATAATTTTTATTTAGCACATTCCAGAGAAGAAAAAAGTTTTAAATATTGTCATTTTTCAGTAGGTAGTTCCTGTCCTTGATTTAATCTGTCAGTGTGTAGTATAAAGTATGAATCAAATATTAATGAATAGTTAAGATTCTGTGAAATATTATATACTTTATACTAAATTGATCTTCCTGCTTTTATCTTCAGTTATATAGGTAATATTCATCAACTATGACAACAACTAAATAATAGACATTATTGATGATATAACACTAAAGGTCTGGTTAACATTCACTATAAAAACCTCCCTCTTTCAAGTTTGAAGAATTATATATTTCAGAATAATAATAATTGAAATGTGTTCATACTTAAAATGAATATTTTTGGTATTTTCCATAAATATCATGAAACCTCTTGGATCTCTGTATCTAGTATATTTCAACCACTTTACTAATTAATTTATGTATAGGCTTTGCAAATAAATTTAAAATTTGGTGAGCTAATCTTGTAATTGATATAATGAATATAAACGTATTGATTCATTCAACATATATATTATGGTTAGACAGAAACTAAGGACAATTTTTTTTAAACCTGAATTTTTATCAAATGAAAATTATCTGGAGAAAAGAAATAATAAAAGAAGCAAAAGAAAGTGTGATAAGTTAGAAGAATATATATTTTACTGTAGACATTAATTTTATAAAGAGTTGAAAGATAAATTATTTAGGTAAATTTTAATTGCCCATTATACTTGCCCATGATCTACTCTATGTTTTGCTTTATTTTTCATGAATATAGTCAAATCAAATGAGAGATTGGAAAGTTGTAAATATAATTTTATAAGTTATTTCTGGCATATCGCAGACACAGAAAATGGCATTTTAAACCTGCCATACACTTAAAATGTAAAACATTGTAAATACCTTTAAAATCTATGTCTAGCTCTCACCAATAGTATATCTTACCTGTGAGGTGAATGTGGATGCTCTGTTTCCTAGGATTTCAAATGCTGTAAGGGTGGAAAAATGTGGATGCTGCTAAAAAAATTTTAGATTAAATAGAGAAGAAATTTCACTACCTTCTTTACAAAAATAATAATATCTGTAATGTACATATGTAATGATGCTAGAAAAAATATTTCTATGTGAAAAGTCTCCACGGAAAGTTTTGTAAGATTGAAATTCATTTGATTACTTGCTTGACATACTTCATTATATCATTATTTTCAATCTTTCTCAAAAGTATGTTCACAGGTGCCAATTTAATTAACCCAGAAAAATTAATTTTAAAATGTTAACAGAAATTGGCCAAAAGTATATTTAATAGTAAAACAAACACAAATTATTGATTAGAGTTTTCTAAAGTAAGCTGTACTATGTCAGTGTACACAACAATATAAAGAAAACAGAAGAGTAAACAACATGCAAATAGGTTACAGTTTCCCTTTAGCTCTCTTTACACACTTTAAGCTTTTTTAGATCATTCTATCATTGATATTTTCCTAAACAGTGTGCTGCTTAAAGTCAAGGTTGTATCATTTTTATTTCGTATATATGACTCTTAGCTCCTTATGTAATGTGCTTATAAAAATATGATCTATTTGAAGGCAAAATAAAATGTATATTATAGCATCTTAGGCTTCCACCAGCTACTGGCAAGAATTGATTGAGTGAGGTGTGGAAAACCCCATTAGGAGATCAATCCTTCAACAAAGCATTTACTAAGTGCTTAGTTTAAAGCCCAGATCCTTGCTACAAAGTTTCCAGATATATTTGACCAATCAATGTTGTTATTCACTTAAAGTGTTAGGTAATGTAAAGTATTTGTTGAAAGAAGTTATTACTTTGGCAGACTAATTGTCGCCTAATCTATTCAAATTTATTATTTTGTTTATAAAATAGGATCAGTATTTTCTACCTTTTCCTTATAATACTTGCCAAATTATATACTAATAATCTATAGAAATATATTGCAATGGTTACAGAGGTACTTTTTTAACAAAAAATAGTATGTAAAAATGTAGAGATGTAAGGTTCACAAGCTGACCCAAGTCATAACTTTCTCCCATTCAATGGTCTTTTGAAACTCACAGCATACATTTTTGAAGTTTTATTGCAGATAAAGAAGAAACAGTAACTATCTATATGAAATTATTATACTTTTAAACAATCGGGCCATCTGGTAATTCCTGTACCTAGGGATTCAACTTCTTACTTTCAAATCGTGCTTTCTAAAGGACAACTGAATTCTCAAAATCATCAATAGATTTTTTAAAATTTAGTTGACTATTAGACAAAATCAATTAATGAGTATAGGTGAAGTCAGTGAAACCAAGATAGCAACACCTTTCCTTTGTTTTCCTTTGGCAAACATTCCAGGAAAGGAAAGATCCAGTATCTTTCTACACATTGACCCACACAACCCTGTTACCTTGAAGGGAGCCATGCAACATTCAGAGCTGTGTGGATATGCTGCCAAAGGTACAGAAGGCTTTGGCAGTGAAGAGCAACATTTTGCATATTTGTACTATGCCCATTGCAGTGACAGCTGCTGAGACAGATTTCAAAGTCTTTTACACCGCCAGTTACCCACGCATTTCTATCCTTGGCACCCCTTTCAAGAATAGAAAATGCCAGCTGTTACTCTGGCTACCAAGTCAGTGCATAGAATTGCTTTCTCTTTCAAAATAAATAAATAAGAAATAAATAACAATGACAGGAAGTAAAATCTAAGCTGAGAGGTGAACAACCAACTAAAAAAAGTTTCTATTAGCACTTCCAACTAGCACATCAATACTTTTGGCTCACACTTTACCCAAAATATCATGCTGCTCCTCATCTTTCTTGAAAATACAAACAAAATTTAAAAACAAAAATCTGCTAATGGCCTGGATGATGTGTTTGAGGGGTTGGAGAGATTGCAGTATGTTCCTTAAGGAGTGCCAGAAAATGTCAGCCGCCTATGAATCTCAGCAGTCAGTGCAGTGGTTCCTATCCAAACCTCCTTGGTTTCATACAACAGCTTTTTAAATGTTATCGCTATTATGTGATACTTAAAATCCAGTTAATGATTAAAACAGCTTTTGTAAATAATTAGGGCATGTGGGAAAGACCTAGATAAAGGAGCTCATGGTTATATAGTTTTTTTGCTATTCAATGCAAACATATCACTGATAAAAGTAGAGGTTGGCATCATGCTTAGTTAAATTTTAAAATACTTATTAGTATTAATACCTCTTTAACTATTTAATAACCTTTCTGGTTCACTTTTTGTAAGTGTTATTTTTGATACATTTTAAATCTTTTTGATTTAAAATAGACTCATAAGTACATTAGCACAACATTGGAAAACAATCTATTTTTACTGAACTCCTACAGTTTGTCATTAAAAAAAGAAAAATTAAGTTAAAATTCACAGTTAGATTTAAGTTCTACCATGTAAGTATATGAGTTGTGCAATTATTGGGATTACATTCCATAAAGCATATTGTACTATTTGTTCAAATTAAGCTGATAAACATTTTGAAGCATTCCATAACTAATTATATGAGATTTTCTAGAACACCTATCATTAAATGCTAAATGCCAGACTTAAATTGACAGAAAAAAATGAAGATATCATTGACTGATAGTTTTTTAAATTCTTGGTTATATTTCATTTCATACTTACTATGTTAAAAGAATATGTAAAATATACAGAATCAACCAAACAAATGAGCCAGTGGCCCAAGAAATGAACAGGCCCTTTAGGAGGAATTGTGCTACTTGTTTAATTGTTTTAAACTTTATTTTAATTTAAAATGCTTTCAGAAAAATAAAATAATAGATTATAATTCTTGTTGCACACCTGGGATTAAAATTAAGACTGTACATTAAAAAATTGACATAATATCTGAGTTTTGACAAAATGTATGTTTTCCATTCCAGCTACTTTCTAGCAGGTTATTTGTTGGGTCTTTCTTTTTTATTACTTTGTTTAAATAAAAATTGACCACTTCTCTCACTGCAAGGGAGCCAAATTTTATTCATCCAATATCTAGCTCATTCTTTCTTCTCTTTAAAACATTAATTCATTTCATACCTAGGCCATTCTTTTTTCCCTCCAGAACTGAAATCTTGCCTAT
Organism: Lemur catta; assembly: GCF_020740605.2. Taxonomy (NCBI): domain Eukaryota; kingdom Metazoa; phylum Chordata; class Mammalia; order Primates; family Lemuridae; genus Lemur; species Lemur catta. Next base: position 55,088,315 of record NC_059139.1, on the reverse strand, counting down.
TTCTCAATCTGGTTTTACAAAAGCCATCATATTACATTTAGAGAACAATGAAATACTCTTCACCTAAATCCTTTTATGTCCATCAGTGATTTTTTTTTAAGACAGTCAGACATTTCTTCTCTCCTCCCATCTCTCTTGTCAGTATGCTAATATTTCTGAAGCTTGTATTCTTTAAATTTGCAAGCATGCAAACTTCAAAGTTGAAGAAATTAATTAAATTGTTACACAGTATAATATTACAAATGTAGAAGGAATATATCCATATTTGGTACTATAAAAAAGGCCACCTCTCATATGGTGCTCTGAGCATCATACAAACATGATCCATAGGAATATTTATAGTTTTAGGACACTTGAGTCATGGGTTTAGCATATTACATTCAAGGAGGTTTATGTGGTCTTCTTTAAACATAATTTGAGATGTGTCTTAATTATCTATTTCTCCTTAGCAAAAGCATTTTGAAAATGATACATTCAATATAGCATTGACTTGTGTTTACTAAATCCATGTAGTTTTGAAATCTGACTTTTTTTTCTGGCATGATATAAATTAAGACCAGAAGTCCTATTTTCTTATGACACAAAGTTTACATTTGAAAACTGAAAGTAAAGTTTTGTTTCACTTTACTTTGTTTTTGGTGCAAAAGGTTTTTGTTGCAAAAGGTTTTTGTTTTTCACACCGCTCCTGCCATTTGCTCCAGAGGTTCTTTATTAGAGTGAGTACTCCTGTGTCTTGGAGGAATGTAATTTACCTTCCTAGAATTCATTCTGGAGGTACAACATCTGGAAAACTCATTTCTAGTATCTTGCTTGAGAATGCTCATATAATTTTACTAAGCTTGTGTTCTTCTCACTTCAGGTCATAATCTGTGATTTTCCACGATGTCTCTGGCTTTCCCATACTTTTGCATCTATGGGTTCTTTAATACTTAATACAACTATTTATTTAGATCTAGTTCCTAACATTCTCATTACACAAATTATGTCTAATAATATATAACCACCCTGCATTTTACATTTAAAAGCAAGGAAAAACCTAAGAGATTTGTCCTAAAACACACAATAATATAAAAACAATGATGTGAATTTACACTTAGCTATTCCATAGAATGTATTTATTTTTCTCCACCTTAATATTTTGCCTTCTAGTTTATTATTATATTTCTACTTTAAAATTTGGTATAGAGAGGAGAGAACTGGATTTAGAAATTAGTAGTTTTGGGAGACTTCAGTCATATCAGTAATACTTAAGATTATATAAGTCATGCAGTTATACATTATTGTTTATTAAAAATAAATTATGCCTTTTGAAATTCTAGTTGGTCTTAGAGTTTATGAAAAGTTAGTATTTTAATAGCTGAGTCAGAAAAAAAATGTTTCACCATAAAATTCTGGAAGTAGAATTAAGTATTTTCTAGTAAATCACAGGCTAGTTTAGCTATAATTGTTTCTTCAATTGTGGCAAAGTTGAGGTCTAGCTTTAGTTTTTAGTAAGTTGAGATTCTGCCTTAAAAGGGAATTTTATAGAAGAGTGTTTTTTTTTCCATTGAGAAATAGATGTGGATAATAAACAGCTGTTTTTCCCCTAGGAAAGCTATAACTTTAGAACTATGTCTTTGGAAACTTCTCTTTTCATGGTAACCTAAGACATACTTAACCCAAACATTTTATGTGTCTCTCTAAAAAGTTTTCTTTCTCTTACATGTGGTTACCTACATATTATTTCCTGAGCTCTTGTGCCAACCTAGGGCAAGTAATTTTTTGTTTTTTTGCATAAGGGACTTTTCATCTTATTGCTTGATATGTTATAAAATTATATTCAATCATAAGATTTTAGGCAAGAAACATTATACTATAATACTAAAATAAGGTTAATAATAAATAATTGATTAAAGTGGAAATTTCTTGCAAACTTCTTTGGAATCAGTTAGGCCCAACAATGCCCAGCTTCTCATTATCAAGGAAATTCGATAGAAAAGATATCTCTAGAAAAGATTTGTAATGTACATTTTGAAGGACAAAAGAGGTAGATAAAGCACACGCCTGTCACATTAAAAAGTAAGTTTGTGTCAATCCCTTATTAAAAAAAGTATGAGTTCATCAGTCTATGAAATTCTTTTAGGGTAAAGCAAAATACCAGATATGATAGATTTCATCATGACAGATCAGAAAGTAGTAGACACAGTAGGTACAGTCTGCAACTAGAAGAGGGACAAATTATGGGCTTTTGGTCTCCTTATAATCTTCCTCTACTGGGATCCCTAGCACTCATGGATTTTGCTGTCCCCTGGGACTGGAATACATACCACAATCAGTACGGAAATTTTAATTACAACTGATGGAGTCAAGGAAATAATGAAAAGTAATCCAGAGCCAGAGTAAAGCACATCAATACACTATCAACTATATTTCCAAGTTAGAATTTTAAACAAAAACAGGAGATTTTTATTGCTCTTAATACTAAAAAAAACCTTGTGGGGCATTCACTCTTCTGTGCAAAATATATGAAAAATTATTTTCCTTAGGCATACTCTTTATCGAAACTTGTGTTTTTGTCATAATAAATTGCATAATTAATTTAATATGAATATATAAAACATAGATTTACTTATTCTCTAAGTGAATAAAAACAAATTTGAAACTTGAAGCACAGAAGATAAAGCTAAAATTTGAAATTTTTTGAATGGATTTTCATCTCTCATTCCTCTATGCTAAATGTATCTTATAAATAATTTATTTATGGCTTTTCCTTCAAGAATGTGACTTACCTTTCAAAAATCATGAGCTTTTGTTAGAAATGTCACCACCACCACATGGATTACTGAATCTCAGCTCATAAGCCATGATCATTCCATTTGTTCAAGGATGTAGAAAGAAGACAGCTTGATTTTGTAAAGCTAGACTGCTGAGCAGCAAAATAGCTGTGCTTTACCTCATGATTGTAGCCAATGAAATCAGCAGTTAAAGAATAAGCAAATCAGACTATTTCTAAAAGGATAGCCTCAAAAATATTCGCTACCAGGCACCCTAGGAAAACCATGTGAAGTCATTCCTACAAGAGGCCAGGTTTATATCCTCAGGAGCAAGCGATTGTTGATTGTCCCTTGATATTGCATATGATGGCTTGAAAATGAACTTGAAACATGTTAATTAAGCTGCATGTGTGGTTCATTTCAGAAATTAATATAGTAAGATTGAAAGCAACCAGGGAATAAAACGAAATAAAAGTTTCACAACCTTTGACTTACATTCTCACACTATAGTAGTAGAAAATCAAAGTAATTGTCATCCGTGTTTTGGTATATATCTATATTTAATAGGAACATTTTCTCCCTTCACACATTGGTGTGATATTCGTTAGCCAGTTTGATTTAGCATTAACATGTTTACCTACTGATTTATTAACTGCAGAAAAAATAATACACGTAGAATAATTCTAGCAACATTTTATATTAACTAAATTTAGGTTAATTAAAATGTGAATGACTTTGACTACATCATATCTACTTTAAGTAAGTGAACATCCAAAGAATGAATCCAGTGGAATCTAGAACGAAGTTAGTATTTACAGAAATAAAGGTATGTAGAAGTGGTGGAGATAATTGAAGCCAGAATAAACAATCATGCCTTCCTTATCAGAAATTGGGAATCTTTCTTAAATATACAAACCTACTTGAGTATATGATGGAGTAGATGGAAAATTACGTGGAATTTAAAGATAAGACATTAAGTGGGTTGCTTCTGGCTCTATGCCCAAATCCCATGGAAAAAGTTTTCACTCTCCCTGCTATTAGGGAAATTTCCACAAGTGCCGATCCCTGTTCATACTATTTTTGTTGGCAATGGTGGTTTTTATTTATTTATTTGGGGGGGGTTTGGTTTTGCTTTTGATCACCTTTTTTCTAGAAAATGAATTGATAGTACCATGAGTTTCCTTTACTTTGAGATGTATAAATTTTTCACACCTGTATGCTCTTGAAGTGAGGATTTCTAGAGAAGATGGGAGTGAGTTCATATGAGTTTAAGCAAATGGGTACTCGGTTTTCAGCAGCAGCAACAGCAGTCCATGAGTTCAAGATGCAGAGATAGAAAAATATAAACTACCAGCTGTAAGCTCAGCTACTCATTTAAACAGATTGCCTGCAATGAATTAGTCTTTACCCCTTCTACATAAATTTATCCATACAGCTTGAGAAAAAGATATCTGTTTGTGCTATTAACCCTGGTAATAATTTCCCTGTATTTTAGTTATTTATTTTGGAAATAAAGCAGGATTCACACTCATTATATGTGATAGAGAAAAATTGATAGCAATGTTGTATCATAATTATGAAGCACAAACTTGGTTGGAATATTAGCTACTGGTATTCTGTAGTTGTGTAAGCTTGGGCAAGTTATGTAATCTCTCTACGCTTCAATTTCCTCATTTATATGTGTTTAATAGCTAACCTACAGGTTCTTAAGTACTAAATTAGATCATGTATGAAAATATGTTTAGTTCAAGTTGTGACAGAGGAGTTTACACTAAGAGGTGGCCATTATCATTAATAATACCCATATTTATAAAATAAATGAATTACTGTCATATCCACTATATCATGTTGATAATTGTGATAGTTAATTTTGAATGTCAACTTGACTGGGTTAAGGGATACCCAGATAGCTGGTAAACCATTATTTCTGGGTATGTATATGAGAAGAGATCATCATTTGCATCAGTAGACTGAGTGAGGAAGATCCACCCTCACTAATGTGGACAGGCACCATACAATTTGTTGAAGCCCCAGGTAGAACAGGCAAAGGAAACGGGAATTCCTCTCTCTTCCGGAGTTGATGCATCCATCTTCTCCTGCCCTTGGAAATTAGAACTCCAGATTCTTAGGTTTCGAACTCCAGTACCTAGAGCAGTGACCTCTCAGCTTCTGAGCCCTTCAGCCTCTGACTGAGAGTGGTTACACTGTCGGCTCCACTGATTCTCAGCCCTTTGAACTCCGACTCAGTTGCACCACGGGCTTCACTTAGCTAACGATCAATCACTCTATCTATCTGTCTATCTAATCTATCTATATCTTATTGGTTCCATTTTTTGGAGAACAACAACACAATAATTTTGTCTACAATTCAATTTTAGAACATGACTGTAACCAAGTTTTCCTCTACATGCATTATTTAACCAAAAACTAGTTAATACTATAATATTCAAAAATGTTGAGTGATATACTAAAAATGGCAATGTAGCAGTGGTTAAGAACATTGATTATAGCCCTCATTAGGTCTGAAACCACCCATGCAATCTTTTAGTATAGTTTTGTTTTTTAATTTAATTAATAAACTTTTTTAAATTTAAAATTTACAGAAGATAGAGAGTTCCCATATAACATCTCTTTCATCTAATTTTCCACATTATTAATATCTTGAGTTAGTGTAGCATGATTTTTATAATTGATTAGCCAATATGGACACACTATTAACTGAAGATCATAGTTTACATTAGGGTTTGCTCTTTGTGTTGTACATTCTATGGATTTTGACAAATATGTAAGGAAATGTATATGCCATTACAGTATCATATAGAATAGTTTCGATTCCATAAATATTATCTAAGCTCCACCTATTCATCTCTTTCTCCTTCTGCACAAACTCCTGGCAACCACTATTTTTTTTTTTTTTTGTCTATAGTTTTTCACTTTCATTGCTAAATAATATTTCATTGTATGGATGTATCACAGTTTGTTTATCCATTCACCTATTGAAGGCCATTTGATTACTTCTAAGTTTTGGCAATAAAGGTAATACCAAAATTTGTGTGTAGGGTTTTATCTAAATTTTTAAATTTTAATTATTATGGATATTTAATAGTTATAAATGTTTATGGGGTACATGCAATGTTTTGATATAGGAATACAGAGTGTAATGATCAAATGTCCATCAACAGATGAATGGATAAAGAAAATGTGGGATTTGATAAAACTAAAAAGCTTCTGCACAGCTAAGGAAATAATCAACAGAACAAATAGAAAACCTACAGAATGGAAGAAAATATTCACAAACTGTAAACATCTGATAAAGAGCTAATATCCAGAATCTACAAAGAACTCAAGCAAATCATCAAATAAAAACAGACGACCTTATTTTTTAAAAAAAAAACAGGCAAAAGACATTAACAGAAGCTTTTTGAAAGAAGATAGACAGATGGCAATAAACATATGAAAAAATACTCAACATCACTAATCGTCAGGGAAATGCAGATTAAAACCACAATGACATATCACCTTACCCCAGTTAGAATGGTTTTTCTTAAAAAGTCCAAAAACAATAGATGCTGGCACAGATGCAGAGAGAAAGGAACACTTATACACTGTGGATGGGACTACAAATTAGTGCAACCTCTATGGAAAAATAGTATGGAGATTCCTCAAAGAACTAAAAGTAGACCTACCACTCAATCCACCAATCCCACTATTGGGTATCTGTCCAAAGAAAAGAAGTTATTTTATCAAAAAGACACATGCACTCAAATGTTTATTGCAGCACAATTCACAATTTCAAAGATGTGGAATCAACCCAGTGCCCACCCACTCATGAGTGGATTAATAAAATGTGGTATATGTATACCATGAAGTACTACTCAGACATAAAAATGATGAATTAATGCTTTTTGCAACAATTTTGCATGGAACTGGAGACCATTATCCTAAGTGAAGTATCTCAAGAATGGAAAAATGAACACTACATGTACTCTCTGTTAAATTGGAACTAACCAATGAGCATACATGTGCACAGAGGGAAGGAAAACTCAGTAGAAATCAAGCAGGTGGGAAAGGGGACTAGAAGGGCAAAAACCTACCTATTGGGTACAACGAACACTATTTGGGTGATGGCTACATGTATACCTGTGACTCAAGCATTACAAACGTGATCGATGTAACCAAAAACATTTGTACCCCCTTAATATTTTGAAATGAAATTAAAAAGAAAATGCAGTACATATACACAAATGGAATATTATTCAGCCATAAAAAGAATGAAATCCTGTCATTTGCTACAAATGGATGGAACTGGAGGATATTATGTCAAGTGAACTAAGCCAGAAACAGAAAGACAAATATCGCAGGTATGTAGGTTTTTGTGTAGACAAAGGTTTTTCAACTCCAGTAGGTAAATACTAAGAATTTTAATTGCTAGAGCATATGGTAAGATTATGTGTACTTTTGTAAGAAATTAAAAACTGTTTTCCAAAATGGCTGTACAAGCAATACCCACAAGCAATAATAGTTCTTTTGTTACACATTCTTGCCAGCTTTTAGTGTTTCAGTGTTTTGAATTTTGGCCCTTCTAATAGATGTGCGGTGCTATTTTAATTTTCAATTTCATAATGACATAGCATGTTGAGTATCTTTTCATATGCTTATTTGCCATCTGTATACTTTCTTTCCCATGCAAACTTCAATAGGCTAATGACCTCTAGATCATAAAATAATTGGGCAAGCAAAGTTGTTCCTATACTGGAGAAGTGAGGTGCCAAGAAGTTCAAAAAGGTAATAATGGTTGTTTAAAGCTATTTTCAAAGATAACAGGAAACTGTAAATTTACATGATTGGGATTTAAACCCAGAATGGGGAAAAATTGATTATAATCAATAATTATAATTTATTTGTTAGACCAATTCTTTCAAAAGAGGGACCTAATATTCTTTATATTATACTTTGTTGCCTATAAGATATTATCCACATTTCCCTTGTTCATTTGTATAAATGGATGATTCAACTCTGATTTAATCTATTTCTTCATAAATATCTATATTAGAATCTTATATTGTATTGTCTCTTAATTCTCGGCTACTGGAAATTTATATTATGATTAAACAGTTTACTTTTCTGTATTATAAGATGGAAAATAAACATTTCCACTTCCTGTAATAAAAATAGTCCACATTGAGACAGCCGATGATGCTCCCACATGCTGGGAAAAATATTTCACTGACAGACTCTGTCATCTGGATTATTGCAAATGACACTGAGGCAATTGGTCTGGTATGTTTCCAGACACATTTCTGACAAAGCCAATCATTTGAATATGTCAAATGCATTCTGCCACTGTTTTAACATAGGTCCCAACCCTAAAATATATTCCCACCATTAGGATTTCATAGTGTGTATAAACACAGTGAATAAAGATTCTGAATAAAGATTCATGAAGCTGTTGGGAAAGCTAACTCCAATAATGTGCTTTTATCATTGATGATCTTGTGTCACCTTACCTTCTGCCACCTCCTGCCAACTATTACTGAAATCACTCTTTAGTGAAATTAATTGCCCAATTCACTTTTGCTGTTTCAGTTTCATTTCTATTTCTGTTTCAGAATATTAATGTTTTATCCCTTTAAGGGATACTTTCTAGATTCTAAATCTTGGTTTACTGTCACTGAGGTTATGTCTGCTGCTACTCTACTCTTTTTCCAGACAAAGCAGAGATGGGAGTTGTTGACAAGATAAAGGTGTGCTCATTGTGGTAAATAGTACCTTTAGGAGTCTGGAAGGGGAACATAACAACTGATTTATTTTTGCACCTATAAAACATGTCAATTAAAGATACATGGCACAGCTGTATAAATGGAGAAAATAAAACTTGACAGAATTAAGTTTAAAGTACGGGGAAACAAAGAACAGAAGGATAAAAAGAGAGGCCTGCAAAGCTGTTTAAATAAATAAACCTAAGGACCTAAGTTTTTTTAAATGAGATGTTGAAAATTTAATGCACAAGACACAAATCAAGGAAATCATTGGACTCACTTAAGTTCTAAAGTGGATGTAAGACAGGTTTGTCTTACAGCTGTGTATCTGTATGCTACAACCTAACTTTAGCTACCTAGCATTCGAATGTTTTTTCTCTTGAAATGGAATAAGTCCTCTCCTCTTTTTTTCTCTGAGAGCCCTCCCAGAATTTCCTTCTACTTAATTCATAATTTTTCTATTCTTTATAGGAGCATGTTCTGTCTACTACCATAACACTTCTCATAGCATGCCCATGACTGTGGGTCTTTCTCTTTATTTGACTGAACACCCCAAGAGCCAGTCCTTGTCCTATTTATATTGACTTCTACTCTCTCCTCTACCACGTAGCACAAGCTCTAAAAAATTACTCCAATAATTTATTTCTATTATTTTCATAACGGAAAAAATTGTGAACTTTTACCTTTCAAACAGTCTATACAATTTTTTTTATTATAATTACCTATCATGTATAAACACAAAGAGAGACAAATGAGTGGTTAGAGTCTGAGGTTGGTGGCACTATATCTTTTACTTCTTGTCTTCAGCCTCCACAAAAATCCCACATGTGTTATGTAATATACAGAGGAACCATTTAGAAAACATCCATGGTATCATTTCCAACCACAACCTTCAATTCAAGGCAACATGCCCAGGGCTTGCTTTGAACTAACAGTGAGTCAACTCAGTACTGTACTATTAAAGAACACATTTTCAGGTTCTGAGCAGAAAGACTTCTCAGAAATTCTAAGTCCTTACTAAGAGGGAAAAATTTTGAAATAGTCTTATGAGTTGAGATGAATAAAGTATTAACTATCCTTCTAATTCACTCAGCAAGATTTTTGTGAGTGTCAAATCCTGTTTTGAAAAAGTCAAATTGTTCTAGTGACTTAGCATAAGGGAATTAAGAAAGTTTAAATAAAATGTCTTGTTTAGAAAACAATGTTGTTAATTGAATGCTGTTTAAGAGTAATAAACACTAAGATGCCAGTAGGGAATTGTTTTAAGGAAGTTCAAGTAGATAGTACAAAATAAATTATGGGAAACAAAGTAAAAGTCACTATGGAAAGGCTCTAACCTTTGTCCTTGCAAATTTCAAAATTGAGATGATCTGATCAAACAATCTATTAGGGCCATGACCCAAGTATTATTGAAAATAAATATTAAATGAATATGTTCTGTATTTTTTATTCTCCTAACTTATATTATCTAAAGTGCTATCTGTTAAAAACAGATAATAACATTATAAAATAAAACAATGATTTTGATCAGTGAACCATATTTTTATTTAGCATTATAGTCTTTGTATTCTCTAGAAGACAATCAGACATATGAATTACATTATAAAATATTCCTTTATCTTTTTCTGTATATAATCTGAGTAAACTTATTGGTATTGATTGTTAGAGCTTTGTTGACAAATTTTGTTTTTGCAAAAGAGCTTCTAATTCCTGCAAAGCTGTTGCTGAGATAAATGACAGAAACCTCTTGGACTGATAATTGGGTAAGATGAAAGCAATTACAACTCCAGTTGGTCTACATAAGAGACTGCCACTATACCTATAGGAAGGATCAAGAGCTGGCTGACATTTTCTGCATGCAGACTGACTCCAGAGAAGGACTAAATCAATTCCCTTCCAGCCTTCTGGGTATATTAAGAGGACCCAGTAATAAGAGAAGAAGAGAAGTAGGGTTCAAAACAATTAACATGTATTACCACCTAAACAACTTCTTTTGCTACTGAGCATTTGGGTTTCATTCTATTAATATATCTTTTGGAGGGAAGTAGAAAGAACTAATGCTTATGGTAATTATGTGACTATTTAATAACTATATAAAACAGAAAGAGAATTGTAGGGTGATTCATTAGAGCAATATCAAATGACTGTTCTAATAATCTATTGTTGTACAAGAAACTACCTCAAAAGTTAGTATGTTAAAACAACTGTAATCATTTCTTTTTCTCATGAAATCTGTAATTGAGGAAGTTTCCTGTCTGTTTCATTCAGCATTACCTGGCATTGCTTAACTGAGAACTGAAGAATCTGTTAGCTTCCAAGAGGATTCACTAACGTGGTTGACAAGTTTGTGCAGGATCCAGCTGAGACCCTAGCTTGGACTGAGGGGTGGAGATCTTGCTCTTTCTTATGTGGAGCTCTCTCTGTGGCTTGGCCTTCTTCACAGCCTGCTGCCTGAGTTTCAAAATCAAGCACCCCAAGAGAGTCAGCAGAACCTCTATCCCTCTCTATATCCTAGCCTCAAAACTCTCAATGGTCACTTTCATCTTACTTTATTAGCTGAGGCAACACAAAGGCTCTTCCAGTTTCAAGAAAAGGGGGAATAGAATGCACCTATTTATGAGGAAGTAACAAGGTCTATAGTTCCATCCAGGTTGTAACAAAAGGTATTAGTTCTCCATTATTTTTTATGGCTGCTTAGTACTCCATGGTATACATATACCACATTTTATTAATCCACTCATGTATTGATGGGCACTTGAGTTGATTCCACATTTTTGCAATTGTGAATTGTGCGGCAATAAATATTCTAGTGCAAGTGTCTTTTTTTTTATTTCAGAATATTGCTGGAGTGTTATTGGAACTAATCAAGCAAGTGTCTTTTTTATAAAATGGCTTTTTTTCCTTTGGGTAAATTCCCAATAGTGGGATTCCTGGATCAAATAGTGGGGTTGCTGGATTGATTTTTTGAAGTATCTCTATACTGCTTTCCATAGAGGTTGAACTAATTTGCAGTCTGACCAACAGTGTATAAGTGTTCCTTTCCACATCCATGCCAGCATCTGTTGTTTGGGGACTTTTTGATTAAAGCCGTTCTCACTGGAGTTAGGTGATATTTCATTGTGATTTTGATTTGCATTTCCCTGATGATTAGAGATAATAAATAGAGTGAACAGACAACCTACAGAATGGGAGAAAATATTTGCATGCTATACATCCGATAAAGGGCTAATAATCAGAATCTATAAAGAACTCAAGCAAAACAGCAAGGAAAAATCAAACAACCCCATTAAAAAGTGGGCAAAAGATATGAACAGAAGCTTTTCAAAAGAAGAAAGACTAATGGCCAATAAACATATGAAAAAATGCTCAAAGTCTCTAATCATCAGGGAAATGCAAATCAAAATCATCTGATATTTTTAACATCAGCTGGAGTCTTGACATGTCTAAATTAGTCAGGCTTTAAGCTTATTAATGAGTTTATGACATGCATTCTCAATAAGGGCAAACCCACCCCAAAGGGGTTAAAAATTGGTTGGCTAGAGATGGACCAAAAATTGTAATCATTTTATGTATGAACACAGATGTACATACATTACATAAATACATATACAATACCTTGTAATATTAAATTTTTATAGGAAGAAATTAGAAAAAAAAAGGTCTAATAAGCTTGTTTAGGGGAGTGACATTGAAAAGGGTGAGAAATACTAGAATATACTAAAATCCCAACCTCTTATCGAACATCCTTCACCAAATGAAATTAATTCCTTAAAGACCTATATATAAGACATAAAACTAGGCAAATATAGCAACACAACCAACAGCCTGGCATTACTTTATGTTCATTCATAAGTTCTTAATGTATTATAGTTTCCTTCATTTTAATTTGTGAATTGATGTATAGCTTTAAAAGCTTTTTGGCATGATTGGAAAGATTACATACTAAAAATAAGGTTATGTTCAAAGAAGTAAAGTATAAATACAAAATCACAATTGCATTTGTTAATAAATTTATTTTCATGCAGATTTATATTTTTATTTTTTTTTCCTTTTTTTTTTATTTCAGCTTATCATGGGGGTACAAAAGTTCAGGTTATATATATTGCCCATGACCTGCCCATCCCTTTGAGTCAGAGCTTCAAACGTGACCATTCCCCAGACAGGGCACAATGCACTCATCATGTAGGTATACACCCATCCCCTCCCCCCACCCCCCACCTCAGATTTATTTACAGAGTTATTGTTAAACTATTTTACAAATGTCCAAAACTTTTTCACACTATGTCTTTATACACAGATAGTTTATTGGCAGAGGAAGCTAAATTTGTTTACTTAACCATGTATTATAGAATTAAATGGTTTCATTCAGCAAAATAGTTTAAAAGTATTTATTTTGTGGATGATGATTTTAATAGGTCAAATTGTGTCTTTTTCAAATTAGCCATTTCATGAAGACATGGCCATGATTTTTTCTCTAGAGCAAAAAAAAAAAAAAAGCCCAAAATGTGGTAAGTAAAGATTTAACAATCAATAATTTCTCAGAAAGTCAAGTTCTTATTGAAATTTTAAGCACTAGAGAAGATACATGTATTAATATGTGGAAGAGCTTGAAGAAAATTCATAATTAAACAGAGTTTTCTGGTAATATTTTGAAATTCAGAAGGCAGAAAGAATTAAATACTGTTGGGCAAACTGGAAGGTCTTAGGAGGCCCATGGAAACTGAAAGAAAAATTTGAAATAACACAGTAAGTACAGCTTGGAAAGGTAAATATTAATCCCCAATTTGTAGATTCTAAAATAGGATGAAATCAGTCAAGTAACTGTGACATGATCAACATCTAATAAGTGACAGAATTTGCAGTTTTTGAATACAAGCCTCTCTAATAACAAAGACCTTTTTTTTTCCCCTATATCATCACCCCTCTCCAATACATGGTACCTGACTAAAACATAGAACTTCCTTGGTAAAATATAGAACTCCTAGGTAAAATACAATTTCCAACAGATAAGAGAAAATTTCACAGAAGGGAACATCATGTGTAGACCCAGAATAGACACAGTTTGGTGGAGGCTGGGGGGATATAACACAGAGGTCACCACACCTGATATGGGTTCGTGTTATGGAGTAGTAAGAGTTAAATTTAATACAAAGGGGTGATATGCTGTTATTTTTTAAAAAAATAATTTGCTTCTTTGATAAGTATATCAGTAAAATGTTTTTGGTTTTAGTCCTCCAGAAAAGTTACCTTCTTTGTTTTGAGCTTTATAATTTTAGTTATTCCAGAAGAACTTGAAACTGAAGACACTAGTAGGTGAGTGATAAGCAGCCTTTCAAAATCTCCTTCCTCCATGATTCAAAATAACTCACAAAATATGACATTTGATGACATAAAAATAATTTTTTTAAAAAAGTTGCATGACAAAAAAAATTCCACAACCAAGGTCAAAACATACTGATAAGCAAGGAGAAAAATATTTTCAATGTATACCACAAAGGCCAATATCCCTAATTTGTAAAGAACTCTTAAAAATTGAGAGAAAATGCCAAATATTTAGTAGGAAAATAGGAAAAATACATGAGCAAACAATTCATAGATGAGACATGCTTTATTCTCCTCTTAGTGTAAACCTTCCGGAAACTTTCTACCAAGTCAAAAATTCACCACAAATCCTCTTACACATGCTCTACGTGGCATCCAATGTAACTCTCAAGGATGTTTAATATTATGTAGAATTGTGCCCTTCGATCTTAAATTGTACTTATTTTATGGTTTTAAAACACTAAGTTAAAAAGTAAGCTTCTTCTAAAATTGAATCAGCTGTCATTGAATTGCTTGAATACGTCACACTTCTTTCTTAAGTCACTTTGTGCTTGTTTTTGTGATAATACTATTTAATTATCCACTGAAAACCAAAAAACTTACCATTATTTACTTTTCTAAATCTAGAAAAAGTTTGATATTTCTTCAAATTTACTCATTTGTTTTAGACTCTCCTCACTACCCTACCACATATTTTTTTTTAATTTCTAGAAAAGTCCTGAACTGATCCATCATCCCAATTGTTTTAGGTAGATATGCCGTTTGAGCACAATATGGTCCAATCCTCTTGGCACAGATGATTGAACTGGGTGTAGGGATGTGATCTAAGCTGTGGCAAAGAGTCCATTTCATATGAATTTGAATCTGCTACTGAGATAGTAAAGTTATTCTTGGAGATTCTGGACAGCAGTGTGGAACAGTAGTAGTAAGCAGAGCCTCTCAAATAAGATTGAGTACGTTTGATGTCTTCCACTTAATAGATGTGTAACCACAAAGTTAGTTATTAACCTCTGTTGTCTCAGTTTTCGTGATGATGGAAGTACTTACTTTATTGTGTTCCTGTGACTATTACATAGGATAAACTATGTATAGAGTGCCCAACACTTAGTAAATACTCAATAATTGATGGTGATGCTTGTGTTATTGTTTTTGTTTTATTGTGGCTTAGGAATATTATAGACCAAAAATGAAAAGACACTCACCTGCGAGTCAAGAAATAGATAGACTAATGGCACTGGAGTCCTTGCTTTCAGTTTTCTTTGATGTCTAGTGAATTTCTCTTCCTAGATTCCATGAGTCACTGAACTTACCTCATAATAAAATTTCTTAGTGCTTTGATGTATTTTAGATATATCTACTTTCAGTCAGAAAAGCCACACCTAATATAAGAATCCTACACATACCTAGAATATTATCTATATTATTACTACATTTATATTACTTCTTTTAGAAATTTAGTAAGTAGCCTATGATTTAATAGAGGTTTTATCTTATTTAAATATGATTAAACTAAAACTATTAGTAAGAGTTGTCCGTGATATTGTTTGATGTCCCTCTTTTGATAGTAAATGTACATTTGACATGTAGATACCAGAATTACTTATCATTCTATCTATTCACCTTCAAATTTAATTAACCCTATTTTAATGGAGTAGCTAATGAAAAAACACATATGACAGTGACAAATTATTTGGCAGCCTATATTACTTTAATAAACACATCATTTTAAACCTTTACCATTTGTCCTTTGCTTTAATTATAGCTAAAAATTGAGTAAAATTCTGAATTATGTCACAGAATAAGACACACGTGATTAAACCTTTTCCATTTTTAATCAATGGTTATGTAGGATATTGTATTCCTTTGTTTAGAAATAGAAAGAGTCTACAAATGGGAAATGTCTTCAACTTCTCACAAAAAGAATGCTTAAACACCATAAAGCATTCAAATAATGGAACATTATTGAGTGATTAATAATGATGCTATATATGTAAACATTTTTGAAAATCATTCAAAATATGTTAATGGTGAAAAGACAAATAAATCCTTGTTACTAACTGACTCATACTAAAATATGTCTGTATGTGTATATATGTATATACATAAATATGGCATATGTGTTGTGAAGTATATATGTGTATATACATAGTTATATATAGTTATACATGTGCATATGTATATGTATGTGTGTATAAACACACATACACAGGCATACCTCAGAGATATTGCTCAGAGGTTCAGTTCCAGACCACTGCAATAAAGCAAATATCACAATGAAGAAAGTCACATCAATATTTTGGTTTTCCAGTGCATGTATGTTATATTTACACTATACCATAGTATACTAAGTATACAATAGCATTACATCTAAAAAATGTACACAAATTAAAAATACTTTATTACTAAAAATCACCAGTAATCATCTGAGCCTTCAGTGAGTCATAGTCTTTTTACTGATGGTCTTGCCTTGATATTGATGGCTGCTGATTGATCAAGTGGTTGCCGGTTGCTGAAAATTGGATTGGCTATGGCAATTTCTTAAAACAAGACAACAATAAAGTTTGTTGCATCAATTGATTCTTCCTTTTATGAAAGGTTTCTCTGACGCATATAATGCTGTTTATTTCCTTGTCATTCATGTGTTCACAGGAGTAGCACTTTTATTTCTTTCAAGAACTTTTCCTTTACATTCACAATTTGGCTCTTTGGCACAAGAGGGCTACCTTTGGGCCTATCTTGGCTTTCTACATGCCTTCTTCCTCACTCAGCTTAATCATTTCTAGCTTTTGATTTAAAGTGAGAGACATGCAACTCTTCCCTTCACTTGAACACTTAGAGACCATTGTAGAGTATTAATTGGCCTTACTTTAATATTGTTGTGTCTCAAGGAATAAGGAGACCCAAGGAAAGGGAAAGCGACAAGGGACTAGTCCGTCAGTGGAGCAATCAGAACACACACATTTGTTGATTAAGTTTGCCATCTTTATATGGGTGTGGTTTGTGGTGCACCAAAACAATTGTAACAGTAAAATCAAAAATCACTGATCACAGATCACTACAATAGATATAATTATTATGAGAAAGTTTGATATACTGGAAAAATTACCAAAATGTGACACAAAGACACAAAGTGAACACATGCTGTTGGGAAAAAAATGGTGCTAATACACTTGCTCAACACAGGGTTACCACAAACCTTCAATTTGTAACAAATGCAATATCTTAAAATTACAAAACTGTACAATAAAATGAAATAAAAATTTCTCCAGAAGTTGACCCTGAGTAAAGACGTTAGGTATATGTGGTAGATTTTACAGCATTTCACTTACCTATTTTTACATAATAAATTTCCTAATAGTAGCTTAAAGCAACAAACATTTATCTTACACAGTTTCTGAAGGTTTGAAGTAAAGAAATGGCTTATAGGGACAGTTCTGATTTAAAATTTCTTCTGAAGTTGTAGTCAAGGTGTCACTTGTCATCTGAAGGCTTAACTGAAACAGGTCTGCTTCCTAAAGGTCTGCTGTACTCAATACAGGACTCAATGGGCTACTTAATGGGCTCAGTAGCCAAATAGCCAATGGCTGGAAGTCTTAGTTTCCCAGTAACTATTAACAGAACACACCATCACTTCTGCCACATCCTCTTCATTAGAACTGTGTCATTAACTCCAGCTCATACTCAGGGGAAGGGGAATTAGGCTCCACCTCTTGAAAGGAGTATTAAAAACTGTGTAGATTTATTTTAAAACCACCACATTAATTTAATCTCAGGAGGGATTGGTAGAGGAATAGAGATATGAGACAAGGAATGAAAAGAATTCAAAACAGAGTATGTTAATATGCAGGTTAATAATTGCTATGGGCAACTAGGCTTAGTTTCTCCTGGGAACCTCTGGGAGAAGGTTTGGAACATGCCTGTGTTAGACTGAGTACTCTGAGAAGAAGACACTGAGTCTAGGTTGGACATGCAATAAATTTATTTCAGAAAATGTCTATGAAGGGTAAATGGCAGGAAGAAGAGTGGGCAGAGAGGGTATTTACAATGCAGTGCAGGTCTGCCACCTGTGAAAGGGATGGAAAGAGGACTTGATGGAGAGTATCAAACAGCAGTGCAGTTCTATGAGTTTCAGGCCAATTGGGAGTATTCATTAGAGAAATACCAGACCCTTCAAGATTGAGCTAGCATTAGTAATCTACTCTGCTCAGACATTCACTGAGAGTGGCTCTAAAGAAGTCTGGCTGCAGAACAAAATTAGTGGTGGATCCAGAAATGTGGCAGCTAGACTATCAGTCAGCTATGATCCCTGCAGCACGAGATCTAAGCAGCATATTTTCACAGATTCTACAGTTCACCCATTGCACTGCACAAATGTAATTTTCAATGCAGGTTCAAGGAATAGCTTCACAATGTTTCCCATGACCGTTTTTTCTTTAAGATAAACTTAGAAGCAAGAGATTGATGACACCAGCTACACCACCCACAGCTGCAGTTGGTGTGGGGGTCATTAGTTATCCTTTCTCTCCTCATATCTGTTCTAAAATCCCCTCACCCTCAGCTAATGCCCTGGCAGATTTTGGGTCTAATCTTGTGTTGTGATCCAAACCTTCATTCCTGAGGGTCTAAGCCCTTGACCACCATATGTTTCACATGCTGTAGTTATTGTCCCTTCAGTTACAATCGGCATGAGGGTACTAAAAGAACCCGACATGGATAACCCATGTTCTGTATATTTTTCTGCCTCCCTAATTGTGTCAATGCAGTCCTACCACCTCCTGCTTCTGAGCATCAGTGACTCTGGCAAAGACAGAGTCATTTCTTCACTTCGAGTCCAAAGTGCCCTGGTGGCAGTGGTAGCCTGTACTTTAATGATATCCTTGCCATGCCAGTGACACCCTCTTTGACCATTAGATGGGCAAACTTCATTTTACCTTTGTTTTCTCCTACTATTCTTGGCCCTAAATGTGTTATTTTCAGATTTTTTGAAAAGAAAACAAAATAGAATTAGATATGCAAGCAATTTATTGGGGAAACACCTGTGAGAAATAAAAGGAAGGAAGACAAGTTAAAAGGAAGACTCTTCAGATCATAGTGCACATCTGACACCTGTGAAAAGAGTGGGGAAAGAAAAAGGATCAGGCAAGAAGAAACTCAGTAAACTTTGTGGGGCTAATGGGGAATCCTGCAGCCTTAGTTTCCCTTTAGAGGAGTTCCATTGCTAATAGGAACAGGCCATCACAACGTCTTAGAGTTTCACCTAAGTTTCAAGAAAGCTGAGATTTTTATCCTTTAACTCCCATCATTACTGGCCAAGGACTGCCTCCTGGGACTTGGACTCAGCAGCACTTCAGCTGAAAGGAAGTTTTCAAGAAGATATGACGGGCATGTGCCATTGAGGGTCTAAGCGATACTTGTGGTGCACCAACAGAATTTTCTGTAGTCATATATATTTTTAGAAAAAGAAAATCTGAACAACGAGGGGGGAACCAGGAAGATATAAAGGGCATGGATTACATCTATTTAAAATACGTTTAAGCAAACACACAGGGAGAAAACACAAAAAATGATAGTTATATTGTATGATTATGGGTTTTTTATTATAAACAAAAAGGAAATTTATTGGCACAAGTAAACAAAGAAAGAATCTATTACAAAAAAAGTTTGCACATTTGGCAAATCTCAGACCAATATATAGCTCACAATTTCTCATTGTTACTTTATCTTTTGCCTCAATTAAAATGAAATTTGGAATTAGGTTTAAAAATTGGTTTTGCTTTAAATTGTAACCTCATAGTCACATTTGGAGAAAATCATAAAAAAGAATCTGGTTGAAAAATAGTACTGCTAATGATACTACAAAATTTTTTTGTATTAACTGCAATGGAATTAGCATTTTAATAACCACAGAAAAGAAATACCAATGCAGAATACTGCAGAGATAACCCTTCTGCTGAACACCATGAAGGGTATATTTCCACTATCATACAGCTCTGCAGGAAGATCAAATAGTTAAACCCCTTCCTTCTCTCCTGCAAGGCTGCTCCTTTTCTGTTGGCAAGAATTGGGAGTTGGAGATGGGGGGAGACATTCTGCTTCATGAGGCTAAAAACAACAAAGAAAATAAAAGAAAATAAAAATCATCTTAAATATAGATAGAAGTCAATTTACATCAAAGGACAAAGACTTGGCTGCCAACCAAAACTAAATCCCCAAAGAAGAATTTTGAGCACATTTGACATTTTCCCTGCTTTAATTTATTTTGGATTCTGAATTGACAAGACATTGGATGCCCTTCTTTGAATTCTGGTTATTTTGCATTTGGTCCTAACCCCAGCCTAGCTTCAATTTGACTCAACCTTCTGACCACCATTATTATCCCTGAGATCAACACTGTCTTTCTTTTTTTTAAAAGGAAAAAAACACAAGGATCTGCATTACAACTGCTATTTAATGGTTTTTGATTTTTAAATTCAATTTGCTTGTTCTCTTATACATTTTTCCCTAAATTTCTCTTTTGATATTGTAACCTTATGTTTGGAGAATGTTCCCTTTTATTTTTATGTTATTTGTTTTATTTTTGTGGCACTTTTTTTCTAACATGTATTTAGTCTTATATATTAATATAATAGTGGGTTTTTTAAATTAAGTCTTTTGTACTTTGTTCATAACTGATTTAATAGTCTTCTACCGAGTTCTGAGGCTCTCTGGGACTTTCAAAACATATTCCTGAGATTTCTGAACACTTAATAATGAAACCCTGAAAATATATGTCAAATGTGTTTTGTATCATCTGGATGCCTAAGAGCAAATATCACTATATTTGAGTGGCTACATTTATGTTTATTGTATTATTGTGTCGGCAATAGTACTACTTCATCAGAGGCTAATGAGGGGGAAAAAAGTGGACAATAACACAACTCACACGAACTGAACAAAAAATATTGTCACTGATCTACACATAAAAATCTTAGTATAGTTTGAAATAGAATATTTTATCACAGTTAGTCTAGAAGAGCCTGTGCATAAGAAACTGGTTGTCACATCATGAAAGGCAATTTTGTTTCAGCAAAACATTATTTGTCAAACAAAATTGATATTGTTAATTTGAATTGTTTTTATAGTTTATATTTAATTGTAAAATTGTTTGGCTTTACAATTTTGTGACAGCTATAAGCATAACGGACTTATGTCTGCTTTTATTTTTCCATGATTTTAAACACCATTGCAATTAAAATACATTATGTCAGTGTTGTGGGTTCATGATTTCTTTTCCTTTAAAAGTGATGTGTACATTTTTCAAGTATAAGTAACTCTGGATTAAGTTATAGCTATATGCAAAAATTCCTGAAAACCCAAAATGAAAATAAAATTATAAAATCTAATAGTGCACAAGTGCAGAATTCAGATACTTTCTTCTATCCTCTAG
Source organism: Lemur catta (assembly GCF_020740605.2). NCBI lineage: Eukaryota > Metazoa > Chordata > Mammalia > Primates > Lemuridae > Lemur > Lemur catta. The sequence goes on along the minus strand of NC_059139.1, from coordinate 55,067,055 downwards.
AAAATCTGTGGACACAGGTTTCTTGTGCCTAATACTTTTCTCTGAATTGTTTCAGGGAATTTGAAAGGCATGAATTAGCTAGCTAGCTAATCTCATAATATTACCAATTATTTTCTTCCAGTTCATGACTAGGCTTATACTTTGATCTATACCCCCTTATTTCTAACATGTTTGCAGAGTATTTCTCAACAACCATTTTCACATTCTGTCTCTTTTTTATGTACATATTCAGTTGCCTCTGTTTGTATTGATAAATATTGGTTCATGATGAAGATACTCACACTTTAAAAATATTCATGTTCCTTATAGTTACCTCCCATTATGGCTTTCAAGGTTATCAGAAAATTTCGTGACTCTTACAGAAATATTTTAGAACATAATTGACCTTTACTTTCTTGCTGGAAAATTAAGAAGAAAGGATAACTTTTTTCCAAAAAAAAAAATCATTTTCCAACTATTATAAAGCAAATGATAATGTAATCTCTTTAGAGGAAATGATATAAACAAATGATAACATCTTTATATTATTTTATATTAAGATGGGAATAACTTGGAGAGAGTAGATTAATACAAAATACTGTGATCATTATAATCCCACTAGGTTCAGTTAGGGAACTAAGCACTATTATTTTTTTTCTCAAAATATTTTTACCTAGGGCCGGGCGCGGTGGCTCATGCCTGTAATCCTAGCACTCTGGGAGGCCAAGGCGGGCAGATCATTTGAGCTCAGGAGTTCGAGACCAGCCTGAGCAAGAGCAAGACCCTGTCTCTACTAAAAATGGAAAGAAATTATCTGGCCAACTAAAATATATATAGAAAAAATTAGCCGGGCATGGTGGCGCATGCCTGTAGTCCCAGCTACTCGGGAGGCTGAGGCAGTAGGATCCCTTAAGCCAAGGAGTTTGAGGTTGCTGTGAGCTAGGCAGATGCCATGGCACTCACTCTAGCCCAGGCAACAAAGCGAGACTCTGTCCCAAAAAAAAAAAAAAAAATATTTTTATCTTCATGAGCCCAACCCATTGAATTTTGATTCATTAAACATAGAGCATACATCTCCCTTGAAAATCTTCAGCATTGTTCTGTAAATCATATGGTTCAACAATATAAAATTAAAATACAAAAACAGCATTATTACTTAAACCACTGTTACTGATAAATAATGTTTTATTCTTATAACTATGGATCCAAGGAAAAATTAAAATCAATGAAGAAAAGTCAGTAGCGAGAATGTTATCCATTTGAAAATATGATTTAGAAAATGAAGCACATATTAGAATATAAAATCTTCCCCAAATTAAAAATCTATAAAAAGTCTACATCCAGCCACAAAAAACAATGGTGATCTAGCACCTCTTGTATTGTCTTGGATAGAGCTGGAGCCCATTCTACTAAGTGAAGTGTAACAAGAATGGAAAAGCAAGCACCATCAAATTGGTATTAAGTGATCAACACTTAAGTGCACATATAGTAATAACATTCATCAGGTGCCGGGCAGGTGGGAGGGGGGAGAGAAGGATGGGTGTATACACACCTAATGGGTGTGGTGTGCACAGTCTGGGGGATGGACACCCTTGAAGCTCTGACTCGGGTGGGGCAAAGGCAATACATGTAACCTAAACATCTGTACCACCGTAATATGCTGACATTAAAAAAAGACTATATCATTTATAAGAAAACATTAAAAATGTAATTATAAAAAATAAAAATGTGAAACTTCTTAAGAAATACTAGAGTAGAAAGGCAATAAATAGGCCAGGCACGATGGCTCACGCCTGTAATCCTAGCACTCTGGGAGGCTGAGGCAGAAGGATCATTTGAGCTCAGGAGTTCAAGACCCACCTGAGCAAGAGCTAGACTCGTCTCTACTAAAAATAGAAAGAAATTATCTGGCCAACTAAAACTATGTAGGAAAAAAAAATTAGCCGGGCATGATGGCATATGCCTGTAGTCCCAGCTACTCAGGAGGATCGCTTGAGCCCAGGAGTTTGAGGTTGCCGTGAGCTAGGCTGACGCCAGGGCACTCTAGCCCAGGCAGAGCGAGACCACATGTACTCACCAGCAAATTGGTTTCCCTGATCATCACCTAAGTGCACATTTGGGAATAACACCAATTAGGTATCGGACTGAGGTGGGGGGTAGGGAGAGGGGATGGGTGTATGCCTACATGATGAGTGCGTTGTGCACCATCTGGGGAGTGGTCACGCTTGTGTGTTCTGACTGGGGGGAGATTGGGAGAGGTGGGGGGGATGGAGTATAACTACATGATGAGTGCAATGCGCACTGCCTGGGGAATGGACATGCTTGAAGTTCTGACTCGGGGGGATGGGCGGGACATGGGCAATATATATAACCTGAACTTTTGTACCCCCATAATAAGCTGAAATAAAAAAAAAGAAAAAAAAAGAAAGGCAGTAAATATTGGTACAGAAATAAAGATGTAAATATTTTTATGAAAAAATTCACTGACCCTCTATCAGTTCAGTTCCATTAAGGTCAAGGTCTCCATGATGCACATCCTTAATGAGAGCTCAATAAATGTTCTCAGCTGTTTAAATTATAACAGGATAATTAATGTTTATAATAATAACCCATCAAGCACTTCAAGAGATTTAACTGTAATTGCTTTGATGCAATGTTATCTTTTATACTACAATTTTAAAACTAAATGTATTCTGTTGCATATCTAATATGTAAAAAAAAATAATATATAGGAAGTTTATACATTGAAATAATTGATTGATGAGAATACCATGTTTCCTATTCTGATAATTTTAGCTTACAGTGATCTTACTATTTTTGCAGATCTGGGAAGGTATATGGTAAGTAACACTGCTTTAATGAGAAAACTAAATTTCCAAAAAATCTGAGTAGGACTTCTTCCAGAGCTTCTACAAAACAAGAATTTTTCCAATTCAATTAGCATATCTCAAGCTTCCGCTAATTGCAGTGAATGTTTTGTGTGTTTTAGCAATACTAGAAATGAATAAGACACAGTGCTTCCCTTCCAGCACTGCTGCCTAATGGGTACAAACTGAATACGTAGATATGGTTGAGTGGAACCCAGAAATCTCTACTTTCCCCCTGTCTCTTCATGCTACACTTTGCACCTGTTGCCTCACCACTGTTCCAGAGGGATTCTGACTACATAGATTTACACTGGGTTTGAATTATTGTAATTTAATAAAATTTATACGAAGTTTGTAATTAATAATACATGTTTATATTAAAAACTTCTGTTACTAAAAACCTAAAAAGAGAAAACAAAAACAAAGAACCAAATGACCAAGATGCTAAGTACATGGTTCAAAGTAGACACTCAGTATTACTAGAATGGTTAGCCATTGGCTCAGTTCGTTAGAATACAGTGATGGGATCAAGGTTAAAGATAGAATCTTCCATGAGTCAGAATGCAGTATGCATTCCAAAGCCAGACTGATGAAAATGCATAACCCTGCCAAAAGGGGATATGACATCAGGCCATGCTAAGTCATCACTGGCTGTGGAAATACAGAGCGCTATTACTCGTGTATTGGAAATACTTTCATGTAAAATAGGTATCACTTCAACATTGTGATGAACAAAAAAGACAGACTGTCATTGTCTTGTCAAAAAATAAGCTATAATACTTATGCTGGGCATGGTGGTTTATGTCTGTCATCCTAGCATCTTGGGAGGCTGAGGCAGCAGGATCACTTGAGGCCAGGAGTTAGAGACCAGCCTCTAAAAACAGTGCAAGACCTTATCTCCACAAAAAAATTAAAAATTATCCAGGTGCAGTGGCATGTACCTGTATTCAGAGCTACTTGGGAAGCTGAAGCAGGAGGTTGGCTTGAGCCCAGGAGTTTAAGGTTGCTGCATGCTATAAAGACACCGCTGTACTCCAGACTGGCTGGGCTACAGAGTGAGACCGTGTCTCAAAAAAAAAAAAAAAAAAAAAAACAGAACTAGGAAATTCTGATACACAGTGATGAGTAGCAGATAAAGAAGAAAAATGCCAGATTTTATTTCTTACTTTTTCTAAGATTTGAAAAATATCCATTCCATTTAGTAAATAAATTGACATTGGTAGGTTAGATATCTTTATGATTCTTTTGTTTTAGCATTTTTCTTTAGGTTGGTGATAAAAACATTGTTTCTTTAAATATTTACCAGCAGAAATGGTAGAAAATCAAAAGGTATGTTTACTTCAATACATATTTTTTAAGGAAATAAAAAACAACAGTCAGATTCTGTGATTCCACAATATTTCAGAAAATTCAGACACTTGCCATTACTGTATATGTCTTCCCAAAATTTTCTTGTCTATTTATTAATACTCTGAAGGTTACCATGACACCTTTAGCAACCAGTTGCATTTTCCTTTCTCTGAGAAACTGATCTTCTTTTTAAAAGAAATATTGGCTTCCCCAATATAAACATCCTGTGTGTATTCGTTTTTTCTTTCACAATTTTTTAAAGATAACTATTTGCTGGGTTTATATCTCAAATTGCTCAAATACTGTATTTTTCTCTATATTATCACTATGTTTTAAGCAACATTTATCCTCACAAAAAAAAAAAAAAAACTTAGGGAGAAAACAAATTGTAATACAAAGAGTTGGAATGGATACTAAATTAGACAAATGCAGTAAATAAGATTGTTTTTCCATTTCTTTCCCATTATTTCAGACAGAAGTAAAGCCATGGCCTACTATTTTGAAAAGCTATAAAATGTTATCTTTCCAGTAATGAATACCTGATCAACTTGTGATATTTTCATAACTCCTCTTATATCTAATGGAATTACAGGTGTATCCTGTTCCTAATGTTGACTATATAGCTAATATACTTCAGCTAACAACCCAATGTATTCATGAAAAAGAGATAGGCTGCTGATCATGGCAGAAAAGCTACAGCATAAGCATACTCAGAGGCTGTCTATCAGAGTCAGAAAAGGCTGTGGTGCATATGGGCCACAAGAAGCCTAATGCTGTGGGTTGCTGCTTGAAATATGTAATTACCATAAGAAGCATGATTCACAAAAAGCAGTGCAAAGCACGTGATGGGTGTATGCTTATCTTTCCAGATACAAGGTCTGTCTGGAAAGTATCCAGCCACGTAATATGAAAAACAGAGACATTTATTGAAGATACGAGATACAAGAAACATGGTACATAGGACAATGATGCCTCAGTCCCCTTCAAAGTAGACACCTAGGGACCTCACACAGTTCTCCGAGTGTCTCTTAACCTAACTCATACAAGTCCAACATTCTCAGGTGTTCTGCTTGTTGCAGGCCTTCCAGAACGTGGATCACTTTCAACAGATTCTCAACCGTCTTTGAAGAGTTTGTGCCACACTTTTATTTGTACTGCTCTCATTGCATCATCCCCAAAAGCCTTCTCAATCATCCAGATAGTTTCTGTGGAGGAATGTTCGAGCTTAATGCTAAATTTGATGCAGATTCTATGCTCTACTTGGCTCTGTCATTTTGAATGCAATAGCCACACAGGACACATGCTCACTCAATGGCATCTAGTGCCCACTGACTAGTACAGTGAAGGCATCATTGTTCACGCATGCCTGTCCCAGTCCACTCTCCTTGGCGGCCAGGTTAAATCAATGTCATGCAAATCATTCTCATTATATTAACAATGGCTGGATACTTTCTGGACAGACCTTGTGTACCCCCTACCTAGCCACAAACAAAAGTGACATATGTTACTAGAGTTTGGCAGTTTCATAGGTATTTTATAATATAAGAATCAGTCTTTTTCTATTTAAGTCTAATTTACAGTAGATAATCATGCAGTCAAATCATCATGAGCACAAGTAGTCAATAACTAAAAATAATTTTTTCTTCCTATTAAGAGAACAGAAATAGAGAACACTGTTAATCCTCTTTGGAAATACTGACAAACAAGTTAGAAAGAAAGCGAGGGAGGGAGGGAAGAGAGGGAGAAAGAGAGGAAAGAAGGAAGGCAGGAAGGCAGGAAAGCAGTAAGGAATGGATAGGAAAGAGGGAGGAAACAAAAGAGAAAAAGAAACCATATTTGAAAGCTTTTCTTCCTGAGCCTATAAGCCTTACATATAATGCAATTATATTTTAGAAGCCAAGTAAAATGAGTATAGATTCCTTTATTCAAGCAAACATGACCCAATTTAGTCAATCACCAAAATGAATGCTAAAAAGAGTAATGTTCAGGAAATTAATTAGCAACCTTCTATCAAGTCTCCCACATGTGGGGAAACCAATGCAAGCGATATCTCTTTATTTTTCTTTACTATCACTGAAAAGCAAACTAAATCCTATTATTGAACATAATTTCTTAAAAGGATAAAATAAAAATAAAATGGGCACATATTCTATCTACATCCCAAGTGCTAAATGACATACCTTTGTTTATATATGGAGAGAAGAATCATTTCAAATTTTTCCCAAAGTTGATGAGTTTAATAGGAAAAAATGAGAATTAAAGAAAAAACTTAAATTATTTTTCCTAGTTTTTATCATATTCTTCACATCAAAGGCCTTCCAGCTCTGAAACTCAACTTCAAATCTGTAAGTACTATTAATGAATGTAATTTTTATCTACTGCATAATTCTATAATTAACCCTCTTAACCTATTATTTTGCCTTTTATTTAGCAATATGTTCACATAGCCTTCAAGGAAATAGTACAACTTCACTATATGAATCTTAATCTTATTTCTGTTTCTTTTTGACCTACCTGAAAAAGGATTTCATTTAATCTGTGGAAGTCATTACTCATTTAAACCTTTTTTTTCATCTTACCCATCTTTTTTTAATCTTACTGAATCTTTTTTTTAAATCTTACTCATCTTTAAAAATGATCAAAATTGAATCGTGGAAAAATAACAAAAAATATTTTTCCTTAACTTAGAGACCAATAAAATATGGGTTTTTTTTTAAATCTTTCTATGTGTTTTTAGAATATGATAAACATTTTACAATTCTCACATTCCTACCTGAGCAATGTATTATTACATTGGTCTACTTTTATTGATAAAACTAAGGCTCAAGTGATGATATAATTATTCTTGTTAGCTCATTTCCTGAGATCTGAAACTGGGTTTTAAAGCTGGTGAGACTACAGGGTTTGAGCTCGTAACACCATGCCTATTTCTCCCTGTAGCACTTAGAGTTATGGATTGATCTATCTAGTCATGTGTCAAATAGAGGGATCAAGCCTTCTTTCTCTTTGTTCACCTCCGGTTCTTTACATATGATGTGCAATAACATTCAAATGAATGAATCATTAAATGAGTATTCTAAAACACCTACTTATCACAGTTTGCAGCAGCTTGGTTGCTGCTCTCAAGTGACTTCTGAAAATTGCCTTTTCAGATTTTTATCAGGCATGTTTTAATATCTCTTAGAGTGTATGATGTCACTTGCATAGAAAAGTTGTTTAAATACAAGTTTTACAAATAAACATGTAAGCATCAAATAATAGCAACAAATGACTCAGAGCAATACTTGATATGTTGCATCTCTTAACTTACAAAATGATAACAAATTTTTATTTTATACTTAATTGTATAAATTTGTATTATAATTTAGATGATCTTAAAATATTAAAGCCCACATTTTTATAAACTAGGTGTTTATGCATAGCCATAAGGGATTAATTGAGCATAGACAGCACACACTTGAGACTCCAAATTGAATAATTTGATTTGTAAACAGGTACTTAGTGTACTAGAAGCCATTACACATGCAATTATCTGTCTTCAATTAATTGTGTGCATCTCTAAGGAGCGACTTAAGAATGTTTGTTTCAATTTCACTGGCTTTAAGGCCTGATATCTATAAACATTTATTTTACTTATGCTATAGCTTTCAACTTTGGAAAAAAACATTGCTAGCAGCAATTATTATGTGCCTGTGAGGAAACATTGGGACTGGAATAATCGTATTCTAGGCTTAAGTCCTCTTCCATTCAGCCCCCTCAGTCCTCACACACATACACACATGCCCAGAAAGAAAATCAAGTTAAGACTGCTCCCTAAGATGGTAAATCATGTATTAAGAAATCCATATTTGTAAATAAGAAATTACTCTCAGTTTAATAACTCTTTCTACTGAGTGCATTTCTCATCCAACTGCTGAATGGCAGAAGCCCAGTTTAGGTTGCTTAGTCACCTATGCTGTTGTTAATATTATTCCTGTAATAAACTGGATATCAATTATGTCAAAGCTAAAACACACAGAAGACACAACATAAGCCTCAAAGATGGCTTCAAAGCTATCATTTTACAGCTGCCTTTAGAGAGATGTGTCCTGTTTCCTATCTCTTCAGTCATAAAAAGACATTTCTCACTTAGCTACTAAGACACCCATTACTCTCTGTTTCTGTTTGCTTAGAAATTTAGTTCTCCCAACATGTAATTGATCCCCTTCCTCCTCACTATTCTCCTAGTCTTCTTCTATCTCTACCTCCTCCTCATCCTTCTCCTTCTTCTGTTCTTCCCCATAACCCCACAAAGATGGAAATTACAACTTCAAAACAGGGAGGACAAAAGATTCCCTAGACTCTATAGTCCTCCTAAGCAGGGGACAGGTCTTGCTTATCTCCCTTCAACAGCTTTTAAAAGAGTGACTGGGATGTTCGTAAAAATCAGTAAGTTATTGGTAAATGAGTGAAGATTTTTTCACTTAAACATCAAAATGGTAATGTCATTCTGGAAATCCTTTTTGAAACTGCCAGTCTGAATTTGCTGCATTTCAATCTTTGTTATTTTCCTGTACTTTCATCTATTGTATACAACAGGCAGAATCTACTTTTGACACTGGATTGTGATAAAATTGTTATTGTCTATCGCTATCACTTATTGAAGACAGGCATTGTTATGAGAACCATGAGATAACATGCACAAAAGGCTATGGAACCCTTAGAGCTGTTTTGTAGAGAGAATCTTAGTTTGGACTCTAGAAACCAACCATGAGAGGAATATTTCAGCACAAGTTGTTTATTTGGGAAGATCAAAGAATAAGATTAGGGAAGTGTGGAGGTGAACTAAGAAAAGGAAAGCTGCTACTACAGATGTTCCAATAAGCCAGCTGACATAGAGAGTGACTGAAGCTTAACATCACCTGAAAATTCTGGGAAACAGAGCACCACAAATAGCTCAGAATTGCCCCACCTTAGCAGTGCAGAAATTGAGGTGTTTATCAATTCCTAGTAGTTACTCATGGGATGGTGTTAATTCCTCATCACTCTTGGCTCATAGTGGATTTCTATAGTCTTCAGGCACAGAGAGGCAGATATGGGCAGTCGGACATAGAAAGTCAGAGCTTTTACATGAGGGAGTTTAAACAAGCTTAAGTGGGTGAGTGGAGGCACAAGGAGGGACAATGGCAGCATTTGCAGGAGCTAGAGTGGATCACGCAAAGTTCTAGATTCTATTAGACAACCAATTGAAAACGTCGATAACAAGTCTGGATTTCATGAGAGACTGCTAAAAAAGGAATGAAAGCATTGTGAGTATGTCACAGAGAGGCCATTTTAACCCAAGGGGTAGGAAAAAAAAACAGAGACAAAAACGTCTGTGGCCTCCTTATGAGGTAAGTGAATTTGAGTTATAATGCTTAGTGTTTAACTAACATCATTTATCAAAGTATTTATTGCGCATGTACAAAAAGGTAAAATTGAAATATTGCTTCGTGCAGTAACATTAAAAAGCCCAAATCTGTCATCTTTATTTAAGATTTAGAATCACCACCATTCATCTTCTCTCAACTGTTAAGCTTTAAAACTTGCAGCCTATAATCTCCAAAGGATTTTGTTAAGGATTCTTTTATTTATTATTTTACTAGAAGGTCAATTGTTTAAAAATGGATTCATTCCAAAGACTCAGGTTGCATATAAATCCCTACCATCAGTACTCATAAAAGTTTGACCAGAAAAGAAGTCTAAAGCATTGTTTGGATAATTCTAATTGAATGTAAGTCTTTCCACACGGGGCTCACAAGCCTTCATCTTCACATGGTGTGTAGCGTCCACAGAGTCACTTCATAAACATCACCAAGGCGAGCTTATTGCTTTTAAAGGTTAACAGTATTGCCCCCCCCCCCAGCCTCGCGTCGCCACCTGGCTGCGTCGGGGACTGCACAGACTGACCCCGCAGGGGCCACCAGCCCCGGGAGGTGCCTTGCAGCTGTTTATCATAAAGGAAGAGGGAGCATCTCCATGGCCATGTAGTTCGGGTTCCCTCGCAGGCTTCCCCTCAGAACCTCCGGGTGAATACGGTTTCCCCTCCTAGCCGGGCCTTTTCGCGACGGCGGGCTCCCTGCGCCACCGCCCGCGGCCCCTGCGGCTTCCCGGCCGGGACCGCGCCCCCAACGCCACCGCGAGCGCGGGGGGTCGCCCGGGCGGAGCCCGCGCCCGGCCCAGCCTGGGGGGTGGTTGGGGCTGTGGGCTGCTGGACTCAATGTGTCCTCAGATTTTTAAAAAATAGTGTCGTTGTATGGAGAACACTGGAACCTTTAAGTCCGCGTCCCCCCGCCCCGTCCGTGTTGCGCTTGGTCCAGCGTGTGACTCCAAACATACTTGGTAGGGAACTGTTGCTGTATTTGGACTCGTTTACATAAATTTTCCACCTGTGGGAGGCGCTGGTGGTGGGCTCGCGGAATCCTGAAATAACGCTTAATAACGCGAAGTCTTCCATCCTGGGGAGTGCGCACACGCGGGGAGGCGTGGGAAGGACTAGGTGACCGACCCGGCCCTGACACCAACCGGCCGAGCCGCGGGGCACATCGCTCCTAAGACTCCGGCAGTGTTAGCAGAGGGGCCGTGGTGTGGGGGGCGGACACCCGCCCCCGTGGGATTAAGAGAAAAGAGGCTGGATTCCCTTCCTTAAAATGCTCTGATCTTACAGAGACGCAAAATGGAGAGATTAACAATAAAAAAGATGAAAGCAAAAAAACAAGTTAATATTAAAATACTGGTTTTAAAGGTAAAATTATCTCTAATTAATAACCTGATTAATATTTTAGAATATTGATTTTTAAAGATTAAAATTATTTCTAATTTTTCATTTAAAATTATGTCCCTAATTAGACATAAATTTCTAGAACTAGATATTCAGAGATACTTAAAACTCAACACGCTTAACTATAAATGTAAAATATAAATTCTATCCGGTAGAAAACATGTACTTCCTTAGAGATTACATATCCATGTCATACCTATTACCATCCACTCAATATCCCAAACAGGAATATTGGGAGTCAGGCTTTCTCTCTTTTTTTTCTCACTCAGGAAATGACACAATCATCCATCCAATTACAGAAGTCAAAAATCTGGTAGTTCTCCCATTGTTCCCACATACAGTTCATCATCATGTTCTATCAACTTGACCTCCAAAACATGCTGCAGTCCAAATCCAGAGGGACTACTTCTCTCCATCCTCACTGCTAGGATCCTTGGTAAATTACCATCATCATACCATCATCATCCTTGATAGATAATTGCAATACCTTCCTAATTTATCTCCTTACTCCAATTACTTGGACTACAATCTATTTTCTATACATCAGAGTGGTATTTTCAAAAATGGAAATCAGTTCATGTTGGAGTTCCCAATTACAACTCTCTAATTGGTTTTCATCACACCAGAATAAAATACAAATTTCTTAGCCCTGTTTACAAAATTCATGTAGTCTGATTCCTGATTACATCTCTGACATTCTGACATCATTTTATACTACTGTACCCCCTCCTACTGTGCTCAGATACACTATAATTTGTATTACTTTTTTTAGCCGATCTAATTCATTTTTAATTTTTGGTTAGGAGCGTCTTAAAGAATGAGGAGGACTTAATTAAGTAAAGTGAAGCACTCACAATGTGCAATTATAAAAGCATTCAACCAATGTAGTTACTATGAGGACAGCTATAGTGTATTCTGGGAACCACAGCAATTCAATGTTGCTGCAGCATAAATGAGGAATGGTGAGAGATAAGGTGGGAAAGGTAGCAAGAATAAGATAAAGGCCTTCTAGGCTTTGTTAAACACCTTGATTTTTATATTTTTGATAGGGTATTTGATCAAAACTCCTTATAGAATCTCATTAGATTTGTATATCTTTTCCAAAAGGAACAAAAATCACTTAAAAGAATTTTTACAATATTCTCCATACAATTTCAGGAAGTGTCCTAACCCCCTCAATGCCATTCTTGGACAAGGGTTGAACATCCTTGCTAGACAAGAAAACAAATGACCTGATTAAATAATGAGCAAAAAGCCATATGGAGAGACCCACATAAAAGAAAAATGAAGACCCTAGCTGATAGCCTTATCTAAGTGCTAGCTGAAGACCAACTGTGAGCTACACGAGTGAAGCCATTCTGGACCTTCCAACTATCCATCCTAGCTCTCCAGCCAGCACTATATGAACTAGGACATCCTCTCACCCCTGTCAATCCACAAATCATGAGCAATAATGAATATTTTCAGCCACACACAAAAAAAATTTCTCAAAAAAAGCCATACAAATGACCAACAGATACATAAAAACATTGTTTTATACCACCAATTATTAGGAAATGAAAATTAAAACCACAATGAGATATCACTTCACATCTATCAGAATAGCTATTAACAGAAAGATGAAAGATAAGTGTTAGTGAGGATGTGGAGAAAAGGGAACCCTAGTACACTGTTGGTGGGAATGTAAATTAATACAGCACTATGGATAACAGTACGGAGTTTGCTCAAAAAGCTATAGTAAAAATAGTGTTACCATATGATCCAGCAATCCTACTTTGGGTATATATCCAAAGGATTTGAAATCACTATGCAGAAAAGATACTGCACTCTCATGTTTTTTGGAGCGTTATCTATAATAGCCAAGTTATGGAATCAACCTAAGTGTCAATTCACAAATAAATGGATGAAGAAAATACATTATTTATATACAATGGAATGTTATTCAGCCTTAATAAAGAAGAAAATTCTACCATTTTTGACAACATGGATGAAGCTGGAGTACAGTATGCTAAGTGAAATAAGCCAGGCACAGAAAGAAAAATATCCCATGCTCCTGCTTATATGTAGAATCTAAAAACCAGAGCACGTAGAATCAGAGAGCAGAATGGTAGTTACCAAAAGCTGCAGAATGGGGTGAATTGGGGAAATGATGGTCAAATAGTACAATGTTTCAGTTAGACAAGAGGAATAAATGGTAAGTATTTGAGGTGGTAGATATGTTAATTAGCTTGATACAAGCATTCCACATTGTATGCACATATCATATCATCACTTTGTACCCTATAATTACACACAATTATAACTTGTTAATATCTAATAATAAAAAGTTAAATAATAAAAAGTTAAAAATTTTTGCTGGAGTCCTTCTGAGTTATTGAATGATGTTAATCAGTGTGGAACTTTAAGTAATGTATCATGGTGAACTTTGTCAATAGAATGGATGTGCAAAAGACAATATTGGAGATGCGAAGAATGATTAGTAAATTATTCAATAAGTCAAGAAATGATGAGACAAAATGATGGATTTTGTATACATGTTACAGACATTTTTTAGATGATGTCCAGAGGAAATAGTGATTTCTCGTATTCAAGTAGTGACAAGAAAAGAGCAGTAAATGTCTATCCCTAGTTTTCTGCCCTGGGTTCTTCATACACCCCATCCCATCTTGAATTCTGGTCACCTTTAACTCCTATTAGTGAGTTAAATTTTTCACTACTCCGAGAATGTCCACAAATGGCCAGGAAATCGCCTTGAGCATTGATTTTGGTGTTACAAATATATGTCAGCAAATAGGCAAATTATAAAATATAGAATCTGCAAATAATGAGGATCAACTGAGTCTTTTTTATATTTAAATATTTTAAAATACACACAAAAGAAAGAACATAATGAATCAGTCCAATATATCCAACACCTAGGCTGACCAATTGTCAAGATTTTGCCACATTTCCTTTATTCATCACTTTTTTTTCTCTATTATTCTTTGCTGAAATGCTTTAGGAATTATTTCCAGACATCATGTAATTTCATTCCTATGTGTTTCTTAAAAATAAAGGCATTTTCTTTTATAATTGCAATGATATTATCACACCTTACAAAATTAACACTATTTCCTTTGAATCATGTAATACAGATTCTACAGCAAATTTCTCTATTATTTGTAAAAATATCTGTGGCACATTCATGTTCATATGTGTATTATTCACAATGAACCAAAGGAGAAAACAACTCAAATGCCCATCAATGGATGAACGGTTTTAAAAATGTGGTGTACGCATGCAATGGAGAAAGTATCATTCATCCTTAAAAAGCACTGAAATTTGCATACATACTACTATTAATACAATATGGATGAACCTTGAACACATTATGCTAAGTTAAGCCAGGCACCAAAGGACAAATAATATATGATTCTACTTATATAAGGTAACTAAATAGGCAAATTCATAAAGGCAGAAAGTAGCATAGCAGTTACTAAGGGCTGGAGGTGAGGAAAATGGTGAATTATTGTTTAATGGCTACAGAGTTTTAGTCTGGGATCATGAAAAAGTCCTGAAGATAAACAATGATGATGGCTCCACAAAAACGTGAATATACTTAATACCACTGAACAGCATACTTAAAATGGTAAATTTTATGTTACAAAATTTTATCACAGTAAAAATTTATCCTATAATATAATATTTTTTTAAAAGGCATATCCATTAATTCTCCGAAGAATATAAACAAGGTGGACCTAATTTGTCAGTCAAAAATCTTACATTTTTGCTTTGTCTTCTTGCTTCTCCACAGTGTCATTTGACATTTCCTTCTACCCCAGTGCTAATCGAAACATGGATGGGAATCTGCAACATGGATTTCGGAGAGCTGAGAGCCAGAGAGCTTATCAGAAATGTAGAATTTGAGGCCATTCCCTAGACCAGAATTAGAATCTTCATTTTAACAAGATCTTTAGGTGATTTATATGAACATTAAAATCTTTTCTATACCCTGTAATGGAAATTACCTCCACAGGTTTAGTCATGCTGAAGTTTGGCAAAATGGGTTCTCGGTCTGAATAGTATGCTGGGATCACCTGGGAAGAATTAAAAACATCCATAAACATAGGTTTTTGCCACCAGAGATCTTATGTAATTGGTCCGAGGTTTGGCCTGGACATTCTTTGGTTTTCTTTTTCAAAGACCTTCGGGAAGCTCTAATGTGCAGCCAAGGTTGGGAACAAAGGTCATATCAGGAGACACTCATCAGGGGTCTGGTTGTCCCACTCCTATCGATGCTATGAGTTATCAGTTCTTATGGGGCCAGCAGAATCCTTTATTTACAACGTTTATCAACCAGGTTTGATGGAATAAGTATATCATTTGGGTTTAATTGATTTAGAATCTTAAATCAGATATATATGAAGCCAATAGCCAAATGGATTAATTAGCTGATCCTTTAGTGCTTCATACAATAGTTATAGGAATCTCCAATGTATTTGGAAAATCAAATTAGACATTTAAAACAAAACTTCAAACATACATATCCAATACAAATTTTTGAAAGAGATTTTCTTAGAAATATTCATTAATTCAAATTGAAACTTATGAAAATTTTTAATACTCACATATTAATGTAAAAAATGTTTAAGCAAATTAACCAAATGACTTTTAAGATAGCATATTGCTGTGGTTTGAATGTGTCTCCCAGAAAGCATCTGCTGGAAACTTAATCCCCTATGCAACAATGGGGAAGAGGGTGCTAATCAGCGGTGTTTAGGCCATGAGAGTCCCACCCTCAACAATGGATTAATGCCAATTGTAAAAGGGTTTGAGGCTGTGATTTCAATTTCTTATTCTCTCTCTTTTCCCTTCTGCCGCAGGATGATGTAGGGGAGAATAAGAATTGCTTGGTAGGGACCATGGAGACTCTGACCATACAGGATTGATTGTTCAGTTTTCCAGAGTAGGTGAGGAGGACGGGGTAGGCAGCCCCAGTATCAAGAAGATAATTTACTGGCCTACCTGCCACCTGGAGAGTTACCCTTGCCTCTAGTCCAGTGATCATTATCTGTCAAGGGGCTGACGGGAGTGGACTGCTTCATTGTTGTACCATGATCGATAAGGTCTGGAGACCGAATTCCCAGTGTCTGATGGCACTGATGACAAGAGGCCTTGTCCCTGTTGGGGCAGGCTTTGGCCCAATGCTCTTCCCGTTGGCAGATGTGGCACCAGAGATCCCTTCTTTTCGTGGGGGCTTTGGCCATTGGTCTGAATGTGGCTGCCAATGCTGCCATTTACTGGGCATGCCTAGCCTCCTTCCTCCATGCCTCCTCCTGATCATGACACTCAAGCTCAGAAGGTTTGTTATAGAAAACAGAATTAGCAGCAGCCAGCATGCTGTCCAGGGTGGTGGTAGGGCCCTGGTCAAGCTTCTGGAGCTTTTTCCTAACATCTGGTGCTGCTTTGGTCAAGAATGTGTCTTTTAATATCACTTGTCTCTCACAGGAGTTAAGATCGAGAGTGATGTCTCCCCATTGCTTCCCGGACCTGAACCGGGAAGGTTACAGTGTTTTCCTTGGGCCCCTGGGTTATGGCAGAAACCTTGGAATAATTGATCACCTTTTGCCTGGCAACCTTGAGGGCAGCCTGGACACATACTACAAAATGTTCTCTCTCCCACCTCTTTTCTGAGGAATTATTATCCCACCCTGGGTCAGTCATGGGCACCCCTGTTTTACTCGCTGGATAGCTAGGATCCGAGAGACGTAATTTGGTGGCAAATTTTTGTGCCTCCGTTAACACTCCTGATTTCTCAAAATCATTTAAAGTCTGGCTTAGAGTAACATGTACATCTTTCCAAGACAAGTCATAAGCTAGATGCAAATGTTGGAATGTCTCTGCAGACCTGTTGGGGTGATCAGCGTAGCTCCCCAGATCCTTTTTTATTTGTTTTAACTCTACTAAACTAAACGGCTTATGAACCAGGATTGGTCTGAACTCCCCCACTGCTTCCACCAAGGGGAGGAGCCAAGTGAAGTGGCCTTTACCTCTGGTGGAGGTAGCGACGGCACCACCTTCAGGCCTCCCTGTGTATGGGGAAGCTCAGAAGGTGGGAACCTGAGGAGGATCTCTTAACACCATGGTCCTACTTGGCTCCAAACACCCCTTGTACCACAGCGGATTTTCACGTAAATAAAAGAAAACATGTACCTACAGTATTTTGGCCCATTTTTCCTTCCCTTTTGCAAAAGGGGTCCACTTGTAAGATGGTGGGGTGATTTAGAGTCCCATGTGGTGGCCACTGATCTCTGCTGTCCAGCTTGTCCTGTGGCCAGGTGGTTGCTCAGAAGAAGATTAAACATTTCTTCTTCAGAGTGTCTGGATCAAACTCGTCCCAGTTTGAGAGAACACACCCCAAAGGGGTGTTAAGAGGGATTTTTGATCCCTGTGAACCCATCTAGAAAGTAAAGAGGGAAGAAAAGGGGGTGAGCAAAAGGAGAGACTTTGCCAGCTGAGGTCTGTTAGAGCTAGGTGTCCCCAGGTGATGACCCAGGCCATCTAGCCAAGGAACAAGGAAAGAAAGGGGAGAGCCTATAGGCACTGAAGTCTGTTAGAGCCGAGTGTCCCCAGGTAATGACCTGGGCCATTTGGCCAAAGTACTGGTCCAGACATCTCCTTTCCGATTCATAGGAAGAGTGGCTGTGCATGACCCCTCAAATGTAAGAAACTCTCATTATTTCATTATTTTAAGCACCAGGACAACAATATCTGTTGGTATAACAATCTGGTCATTTGTAAAAGTACAAGCATCAGCAATTGGGTGGCCAGCCATGATAAGGAAGACACTTTCTGGGACAGAACAAAAGCAGCAGCTTGAAGGTGAAGGAGACAAGCCTGATAAGAAAAATAAAAAAATAAAATAAAAAAAAACAGGGTTGTAAGTATTTAACTGTGCCCCACGTGGTAGAGACATGACGGGGATAGATGTAGAAGCGATGCCTTAAGGTAACCCAGACCTGTTCGTGTACAGGCATGTCCACAGGCTGTGCAAACCCTCTGGCCAGGAAGGGCCCTACAAAGAAGGCACTGACTGAGTCCTGCTCTCTTTATTACCAGGCGTACAAATTTACTCCGAGTGAGTGAGCTGGCACTAGATAGCTTAGTGTGGACACAACCAGGAAAGGAAACATTATTTAGCCTTAACACGGGAAAGGGGCCATCAACACTCCATCAGATTGGAAACAAAAGTACATTGTCAAAACTAACATGAAGCCTGGAAGCACAAGAGTTACAGTGCAGGCTCTCTGCCCTAAAGTAAAATAAAATGAAAGACTTCTCCCCTATTGCTAGGGACAGGTCCCCAACCTCCTTATCACACACCTGGGTTTAGCCGAGAACTCAGCCATGAAGTCTGAGAAATGGCAAAGGTGGACAAGTGAAAGCAAGTACCAGCGCCCCCTTGAGGCCTGGCTGTGAGGCAAGAAAATCAGAAGCAAAAGCGTTTTCATGGAAAAAGGAGAGCTGCCTTACCCAGACAGAGTGATCGAGTCAGGGCACCAAAATGTTGGGTCAGCAATCTGAAATGTCGGTTCTTGGTGCCCTCCTGGTGGTACAATGGGGTCTGGAAGGTGACCTAGGACAACCTAAGCCTAATTATCATGTCATTAGCTTAAATCTACATTACGGTTCAGCCCCCGCCTCGTGGGCTTTCAGAGAGGCTCATAGGAGATCCGTATGCGCAGTTTAAGACTCAGGTCATATAACTCCCAACTGCCCATCAAAATGGTCCCAAGTGATGTCTGAACCACAAGGGAGGGCTCGATCTAGACACTATAAAACAAGACAACCAAGGCATTTTTGGTACAACAAGGGGCCCGTTCATTGTTCTGTGGCGAACATGTCTTGCTCTTGCTCTATAATCCTATCTTTCCTCAATAAACCTTGTTTGATGTTTACCTTGCTTTGGGTGTGTCCGGTCATTCTTTGGCCAAGACACCAATAACTGACATTTCAGACTGCTGACCCAGTAGATGTAGGGGTGTAATATTCTAAGGAACAAAGAAAAACAAAAAGAAAACAGAAAGAGTGTGTGAATGGAAAAAAAAAAAAAAACTCAGTTTTTCCCACCTTACTCTCACCAACATCTTTCTGATACCAGATGTGTGGGGTTTCTCCCCATCAGCAAGCAAGCAATCAGTTCTGCAGAGGATTCCACAGCTGCCAGTCCTCCAGTTCAATTCTGATGCTATCTACCTGGAGTTAGTGTCGGATTTCACAGGTTCGGGGCCCAGTCCCACAAGACTGCCCCCAACTTCCAATGCCAATGATAAGCCCCAGGTTGTTGTACCTGTGCTTCTGCCCACTAAGTTGGGATTCCCACAACCCTGTCCTTTGGTTCAATTAATTTACTAGAGTAGCTCACAGAACTCAGGTAAACATTATTTTTATATTTATATAAAGGATATTACAAATTATACAGTTGAAGAGGTGAATAGGGTGAGGGATGGGGAGGAGGCACAGACAGAGCATCCACGTCCTCCCTGGGCATGTCACCCTCCAGGAACCTCCACACATTCACTTACCCAGAAGCTCGTGCAAACTCTGTCCTTTGGGGCTTTTGTGGAGGCTTCATTATGTAAGAATGATTGATCAAATCATTGGCCATTGGTAATCAATTTAACTTTCAGTCCTTCTCCCCTACTCACAAGTTGGAGGATGAGAGTAAAAGTCTCAACCTTCTAATCTTATCTTGGTTTTTCTGGTGACCAGTCCCCATCTTGAAGCTACCTATAGACTGCCAGCCATCAGTCACCTCATTAGCATACAAAAAGACACTTAGTACTTTGAAGATTCCAAGGATTTTGGAAATTGTATGCCAGAAAACAGAGAAAAAGACCAAATATATATTTCATAATATCACAGTGTGGGTTATAGACTTGTACATGGCAATAAGCAATATAATTTAATAAAACTATAAATAAAAGCAGCATGACCTGTGGATGCAATTATCTCTGCCGTGGAGTTCTAGAACATTACCTATTCTGATGAAATACAGCTCACTTTATTTTAATTGAATGAACCTGCCTAGTTGGAAACACTTTTCTGACAGTTATTCTGTTGAAGTCTGTTGAAGTTATTTCTTTTTGAGTTAACTGAAAGATGTGTCCTAGAAGGATAAAACAATGAGACAAGGACAGGAAAGAATTAGGAAAGTGTAGTGGTAAGGAAACAGGCCAAATAAAACTTACTGTCCAGATGTATCAATAACTATTGGGCTGGGTAAAAAAATATATATACATTTAGAAAGGAATGCAATTATAACAAATTCTGCCTATTTTATTACCCTGGAGTATGAACAGAGATTCAACTTCAAAAGCTGTCTATGTCCTTATATTTCCTCTATAAATCCCTTTCCAGAGTTCTTGGGACAACAGTTAAGTTGACAGATCTGATCTTCTTTCCAGCCTTTAATCAAGAACTAAATGCAACTTAAGTTTAAAGTGATACCTAAAGAAGTCTAAATAGGCCTCTAATATAACTGTACATATTAGCAAGCAAGTATCAATTGTATAGGAAAACCTCTATAAGGAGCACCGTGAAAGAGAATTAAATAATGCAAAAATCACTCAGGCTCAGTGAAAACCTATTGCAGAAAAGCAACTCTGGGTTGCATTTAGCCATAGGGTATTATTTAGCTAACGTTACAACATATGAATTAAGATTAACTCTGTAATTTATACATTGTTAAAGCCCTGTCCTCATATTTTTAATAAATAGCTGGATGAAACCTAAATAATATTTGGAAGATGTTTACTTTCCAGTTTGCAAAAAGGAAGATTTAAGATTCACACTTAGATCTTAGTAGCAGTTCTGCCATTTACTAATTGTGTACCAGGTAAACATTTGTTTAAATTTTGTGACCCTCAGTTTCTGCCTCCACACAGTAAGATTGTATTAGGACAATATGATATATTTGCTTCTTTCTGGCCGGTAAAAATACAAATATCAGTGATTGCACAATTAGATCTGTGTTGAAGAAGTAAAAGTGCTTGTCTTTGTATTGGAAGTAAAGTTCACATTGATACCATTCAATTTTGATAGAATTTTTTTTCTGAGGAACATGTTAATCCATTGGTGATTTAAGAAATTTAAAAGATTATTTTTTAGTTTATGTACTGGCATTTAAAATATAATGTTCCCAATCACTCTATTCATCCACTAACAGCATACTTCATTCATCTATTCATTTAAGCAATACTTATGAAGCAATGTCTATGCTCCAGTTACGATGGTATGCACTGGACATACGGTGATGTTCCCTGCTGCCTAGAACACAGAGTTTAGCAGGAAAAGCAAAGAGTAAGCAAAATATAAAGCAAACAAAAACAAAAATGTAGTTACACACAATAAGCACCTAGTAGAAGAACAGAACAAAGTGTTTTGAATGGTGATAGTGAAGACTCTACTTTAGATTTGGAGATGAGGGAAGACAATGAAAGAGGCTTTCAGGCAGCCTCACTACAGAAATGAGTTAGCCTGAGGTGAGAAAGTGGTTGGCATATTTGAGGAAGTGAAAAGACATCATGATTTCAGGGTGATGAAGAAAAGGACAGCCCCAGGTGAGGATGAGAGCCTGCATAACATAGAGTATTGTAAGCTTCTGATGGGGCTCAGAAAACAGTTCCCTAAAATGAGGGTCTCAGAAGCAAAAATTCTCTGATCTCCCCTTGTCCTCCTGCGTCTTGGTCCCAGTCGTCCCTGAGGCTAGCCGTAGAAATGAGTCTCTCTTCCCCAAGGTGGGTCATAGAAACCGGAGCCTCTTTTCCTCATACTCAGCCATAAAACTTAAAAATATTACTCTAATTTTCTCCCACCTTTCTGTGTGAAAATTAGCTATAAAATAGTATCTGACCTCTCTTGTTTGACTGTAAGACTGTGCCGTTCCACAAAGGGTCCTGTCCCACACACAGAAGAAAGGAATGCCTGCTCAGAGGGCCCAAGCAAAGTCTAGACAGACAGGCCTTACTGGGTTCCAACACTCAGCCTGTTAGCATCAGATCATATGCTTTTTGTCCAATCATATTTCCAGAGGGCTGTCCATACTTTGTTGAACCTAAGCATAAAAATGGACAATTTCCCCTATATCTGAGTTTTCATTCTGAAGGCTCTCGTGTATACACACTAAAATAAATGTGTAACTTTAACTTTTTCCTCTCATTAATTAATCTGCCTCGTGTCAGTGATTTTTCAGTGAACGTTAGGGAGGCAAGAGCCCCCCTCCCTATGCTTCCTTAAGGCAGTAGGGTGCTACTTACGGGCAATTGAAAACCATTAAAGGGTTTTAAGCATTGGAGTGACGGAAAATGACTTACATTTTTACAAAGATGACTGTGAAAGTCAAAGTTTATATAGTGAAGAGGGCAATAACAAACGATGCAGACTAGTACGGAGCTTTAGGAAAGAGACTTTGTTGGTAATGGCAAAGAGGAAGATGGAAGAAAACATTACTAATGTTTAGGAAGTGATCACACACTTACAGGGAAACCAGCCTCCCCAGTTTGGGGGTTTGTCTTGCTTTGGACTGGTCTGTTTTAGCTGGAATGATTCATTTGAGGGGTCCATGTTTGAGGAAAGTGGGTAGCAGAAGCCATTTGCAATAGTACACTTATTATGGATCAGGATGTGTAAGTAGACAAAGTAGGGCAGTGAAGACAGGAGGGAATTGATGGATAGTAAGTGGTGGGATTCATGGCCTGGCAGTCTCAAAGATGGAGAATGATAGTGGGGAAAGGGTATTCTTCAGCCAGTGAACTGAAAGGATAAAATCACGTAAATATTTAAAAATGGTGCATCACTGTCCATGTGCAAGTCACCAAATGGTAAAAAGCATTAAAAGTAACTAAAAGACTGAAGCATGAATGCATCAATAGATGAATGAATGTAATATGACACTTACATCTTAGTTTTTGTACTCAGCTGTGTGTCTTTTTGATACCTGAGCAATTTATAGAAATGTCTATTACTCAAGAGACAGATAGGTTCAGGACTTTTTTTCCCCATAACATTGGGATGTGATTTAAATGAATTTAATGCAACACTATGTTACTGAAAAGCTGTCAAAATCACTATAAATTAGTGTTAATTCAGAATTATCTCAAAATTTTAATGAAATCTTTTCAACAATCTTTTAAATTGAACAGGTTGTTAGCGATGTAACTGGCCTGTCATTTAAAAAAAAATTTTGCCTCATTATTTAAAGAAAATAACTTGTAAAATTTGAAACTATAGTGAGATGAAATAATGTGAGAAAAATCTGTCATTCAGATAATTAAGTTCAAAAAGCCCTATTTGATAATCAAAATATGCTGAAGTCTATAATTTAAATACATAAAAGTAAGTACATTCAAAATTAGTTCTTCTCCCTATAAGCCACAATTCCTTATATGTAAACAATATGTAACAATTATCTTAGACTGCCTTTTAGACTCTACACACATGCAGACCTTTAAGATTTAAATGTATATGTGCACGTGTACACATATACTTATGTACTATGTTTTAAATAAAGTACATAACAGTGTAATAGATATGAGGTGGTCATTATTTTAAAGTTCATGATCAAAAATGTAAAAAATATTAATGTTTACTGTGAGACTATACTTGAATTAGAATTATTTTAAATTTAAGATAGCAAAGTTTTTTGAGTATCATCTACGTGTTAGGTTTCATGCAAGCATCGAGGAATAAAACTGCATACTTGTCTTCAAATCATTTCAAGATTTTTTAAACTTCATTTTTAAATTTATTTTGCCCATTTAACATTTTAAAATTTGCAACAATATAGTAGTCTTGTGGTGTTTATGTCACTGGTTGTATTTAACATACTATTTTCATCAAAATTATTTGAAATTTAGATATTTGCTTGAAATATTTTAGCTCTATTTTAACAGTGGTAACACTATTTTAAATCACATAATTTTACTATTACAGCAAGGATACAAAGTATTGGATGTAGTTGTTACATATATACTACTGTAAATGTTTCACAAACCCTTAAGAACAATTGATAACATTTTTATCTTGAAGACCATGTTCCCCCAGGTCCCTTGCAGCTCCATATGCTCATGTACAATGGTCGGGACAATGAGTTGTAATGAAAGCAAAGTACTAAGCAGGGGGAGGGGATGGGTGTATACCTACATGATGAGTGCGATGCACACTGTCTGGGGAATGGACACGCTTGAAGCTCTGACTCGGGGGAATGGGGGGGCATGGGCAATGTATATAACCTGAACTTTTGTACCCCCATAATAAGCTGAAATTTAAAAATAAATAAATAAATAACATGGAAAAAAAATAGAATGCAAAAAAAAAAAGTGATTCTCAAGAGATGGCAAGCATATACCCATACTCTTGCCTTTTCTGTCTCTTCTACCCTACTGCTTAAAATTCAAATGCTATCATTTGTGACCTGAACTTAAGATCATACCTTGGAACAACAGGAATATTGATATCCTATTGCAGAGTCCCTGACACTGTGGTGCAACCTGTAAGCCCTAACACTGCATATCAGAGACAGAAAGAGAGAGAGAGAGAGAGAGAGAGAGAGAGAGAGAGAGAGAGAGAGAGGGAAAAGATTTTGTTTAGACTCCTCCTATGTTAGATTTTTAATTTTATTTTGTCATGCGCAGTTTAGCAAAAATGCTTCCTCTGCTTTCACAGTCTCCCTCACCCACATTAGCACTATTGTTTTGATTAAAGACACTATATATTCTTTCACAACATTATGGAGGAACTCTGCAAAATAAACCACTAAACTGCATTTTTATTTTTAAAATAGAGTGACCCTGGGAATGATCATTTCTTTTTAACTTTCAATTATTATTTTTTTTTTCTATTCCTTGAGATTGCTGACACCCGACTTTGTCTTGTCTGGTGGCTTTCTTTCTGTAGCATCTATCATCAACCTTTCTTGATTAAGAACTTTCCAAACAACAGCAGGATGCTCTGAGATGAATGCCGAATAACTGTGGAATCACTCATATTGTGGGACACTCTCTGCCAAGCCAAAACTGTATTGGCTTTTAAGGGCTTGTTGTAAAATGTTGACATCCAGACAGGTGGATTGTTGAGTTTTGCAGGGCTGTTTTAAAGGGTTGAATCTCAGCCCCTGTCTACTTTGGGCTAGAATGTACTAGTTTCCCTTAGAATTCATAGGGTATTAATTAGGTTCCAGGTATCTACATTTAAAAAGTAATAATAAAGTGCTAAATAAGAAGATATCTTGATTATTAGACTGGAAACATTATCAAGAATGTGAAAATTAATTTAATGTCAAGACATTAACTTTTTTTACATGTATGCAATTTTAACTGGTGAGGTAGAAGCAAATGCCTTCACTGCAAGGAGACCGTTTTATGTGCCTTTAAATTCGAAGCTCCCTATGAATTGAACAGGAATGTCAGGAGAATGCATCTGTTTAGCAACTTGCAGTTTGGAGAATATTCTTTAAGAATACTACATTAGCATCAAAATGGCAATGTGCAGATTGGAAGGATATTATAATGGTTTGCAAAGTCTCACCCTCCTTCACTTAAGAATGTGAAGGCAGCACCAGAGCCATCTGGGTTGAGAGCTGTTGGTTGCCTATGTGCTGATATTACTGCTGCTGATTGCAAAGCAGAAGGGGGAAAAAAAGAGAAAGAAATGAAAAGAAAAGAATAGAAAAAAAGAGGTTCCCTGTATATGCCCTCCAGCTGAAGGCAATACCAAACTCACAAGTCAAAGAGATACTATTGAATTATGAGTGTTCAAAGCTCACTTAATAAGTAACTGGGATTAGTGCTGTCTCTTAAAAGTGCTTCCTTGAGTTCAGGCTCTATTTGCAGAAAAGAAATGAAAAATAATAGAAGCTGCTCAGTAAATGATAAAGAAATAGAAAATAGAAAATAAGAAAATAGCCCAGAGTTCAAAGCAGGGAGGTTGGTTTAAGGTGAAAGCATAACTTCCCTTTCACAAGCAGTGCAATGTGTAAAAGACATTTCTCAATGTCTCTCTGTATAAAATGTACCAGTTATGCCAAGCTATACGTTTACAGTCAAAGGTAAATGCAATGACAACATGATGGTCTTGAGGTGTATTACACTTTGCATCCAGAAAAACACCTTTAATTCAGAGCATTGTTAGTAAATTAGATTTTCCTGGAGGATTGGGCATCCACAAATGCACCATTCTTTCCCATGTCGGTCCCTTTATTCTGTGGGGAGCAAAGATTCTTTATGTTGCTACTTATATCATGAATGTAATGGAATCTTGGGGGCACCTTCCTAAGAATCTGACTTGCTTTCTGCCAACCTTTTGACCCAGCTCTCAGTACACTTGGTTTTAATCATAATGTGCTTCCATCCAGAAGACTCTAGGTCATTCCCAACAGAATAGGTAAAAGCATTGTCTTACCACTTAGAGGTCAGGCTGCAGTGTAACATTTTTAATAATCAGAACTCACATTTTAATGGGGATTTACAGTTAACAACGTGCTATCATTAGCATTATCTCATTTGATTATAGGCTGGTTTGCCACTGTGTGTCTTGCATTTAATAGGAATTCAGAAAGTATTTGTGAATTGATTAACTATATAATCTTCTTGCTAATGCAAGCAGTGAAATGTTCAGTAACCCTGGTTACATCATTACCTCAGCTGTCTGGTCCATCGTGATAATTTCCACAGGGAAACAGCCTCTGAGAACAAACACTACAGCCTTACTGAAAATGTGGGAAGGTTTAGCCTGGCAATTAGATAAGGGTGTGGCTCTTTGTGCTGTGCAAAGAGAAAAGCTGCTGCTTTGTTTACCTGGTGTACCAAATACTACACCTGCAGCCACTCTGAAGCCATGACTTGTCCCATTAATATCCCAGTCACAGTGATTTGTTCTTACAACATTTTTCATCATGCTAAGCAATACTTAAGTGTGCTTTGGCATCAGATTGCTTTTGGGTTTTGTTCCATAATGTTTTCATTAAATGTGTATGCTAAAAGAGGAGTGAGTCAGGGAATAGAAATTACCATTGGAAAATTTTAGCCAGGCAGGCTTCATAAATAATGCTTTGTTTTCAGTACTGATGTCAATCCAGGCGAGCCTTTCAATGTCTATCTTTGTTATTCTGAATGTTGCAGTTGCTAGTACTGGAGCACACTCTCACTCTCCCTTTTTGTAAGAAAACACAGATAGAAAGATTGTAGATGAAACCATTACTGAAGATCAAAAATTTGACTTCCACAGAAAAAGCAGACCTCGGGATACGAATAAGTGCAAAAATGGAACAAATTATAAGTTTGTTTACTGTTCCATAATAAAAAAAAAAAAAAAAAACAAGGAGAAGAAGAAAAGGAAAAATAGAATGGTAAGCCAAGTGGGATATTATTTTTACAAAATGCAGTAAGTGAGTGAGAGGTACTTGTTTTCAAATACTTAAGAAATTTTGTTGAGAATGAAAGTCCTTTGATATGTTTTAAACCATTTGGGGATGCATACTTTCATACAAAACAATCCCACAAGCAATGGGGGAATACATTAAATGACACATGCTTAGTTTGCAGTTGCTTGCAGCATGTCATTTAATCCTGAGCTTGGGAAATGCTCATCAATCTTGCACGGCAGACACACTTAAGGTGACCTCACAGTCATACCCTTGTATGATCCCTTCACCTAGAGTGCAGGAGGAACCTGTGCCATGCTTCAAGCCAATTAGAATGTGGCAAAAGAAATGATGTATGTTTGTTACATAAGACTCTCTGATGGATAATTTTATGTGTCAACTTGACTAGGCTAAGAAATGCTCAGATAGCTAGTAAAACATTATTTCTGGGTGTGTCTATCAGGGTGTTTCTGGAAGAGATTAGTATTTGAATCGGAAGACTGAGTAAAAAAGACCCACCCTCAGCAATGTAAGAGCCCATCATTCAATCTGTTGAAGGCATTAATAGAACAAAGGCAAAGGAAGGATAAATTCACTCTTGCTTCTTGAGCTGGGACATCTATCTTCTCCTGCCCTTGCACATGGGAGTTCCTGGTTCTTGAGCCTTCAAACTCTGAGACTGACACCAGTGATTCCAGTGTCCCACTTCCTATGCCCCTCTTCCAACTCTGACTGAATTCCACCACTGGCTTTCCTGGTTCTCCTCCTTGCAGAGGGCACATTGTGGGACTTTTTGGCCTCCATAATTATGTGAGCCAATTCACCGTAATAAATTTCTGTATATATAGTATTTGTTTTGTTTCTCTAGAGATCCCTGACTAGTACATAGTCTTAGCAGATTAGAAGGAGATTCTCTAGATGGTTTTAAAGAAGCCAGCCATATGCTGGGACCTGCTTATGGAGAAGGCTCCTTGGTGTGGAATTTTGGGCAGCCTCTAAGACATGAGGGGGCCTACAGCCAACAGCCAGCAAGAAGCTAAAATCCTTAGTCATACAGCCACAGGAAGTTAATTCTTCCAGCAACCTCAATTAGCTTAAAAACAAATCTTCCCTAGTCATGCCTCTAAATAAGAATACAACCTGGTTGAAATCTTGATTGCATTCTCTGGAGTCTCTGAGCAGAAGACCCAGCTAACCTATGCCTAGACTCAGTCCACAGAAACTGTGATAATAAATGTATACATTTTTAAGCCCTTGAGTGTGTGTGTGTGGCAATTTGCTAAATAGCAATAAAAAATGAATACGCCCAGTGTCACCAAATTTAGCACAATGACAGCATTTGTAGCACCTATGTAGCAGTGCTATTGCAAAGCAGAAGAATTTGGTGAATAACCTTTCTAGAACAGGTTGACTTTCTGTGGAGTAAAATGAATGGTAGTACCATTTTGAGATTAAAGAAGATACATTTAAGGAAATGAAATTACTCATTAATTTCAGAGAAATGAGAATGAAGTATTGAGAGTTATGAATTACATATCAAGTGATAATGATTTGCTTATCTTTTGAAAACAAAATCAATATATGAATTATTAAATCTAT
Source organism: Lemur catta (assembly GCF_020740605.2). Classification (NCBI taxonomy): domain Eukaryota; kingdom Metazoa; phylum Chordata; class Mammalia; order Primates; family Lemuridae; genus Lemur; species Lemur catta. The sequence goes on along the minus strand of NC_059139.1, from coordinate 55,038,062 downwards.
ACTATAGGAAAGGAGAAAGTAATGTGAGCTATTAGATGTTTGGAAAATTTGAGTAAAATTTAATGCAGCAGAATCTTAAGATTGGTTACAGATGCATAACTGAGGAACAATTGAATTATCTTAATATGCATTGCATATGAAAGGATAGAAAAACTCTCTGAGAAAATATTCCCAGTTTTAATAAAGAGTAGATATTAAGACTTTTGCATTAAATTTTCATGAAATAGAATTTGGTTGGACATGATGGGAAAGCCTATTGGCAACAATATTTGATAAGGATTGTAGAGCTACTAAAGAGGATGAAGAATTGATATCTGTTGGATAAAAGAATGAACTAATTGCCATATATGTTAGGTAATATATAAATCTCCTCCTTTAGCTGCTCTAGGGAACTGGGTATCCCATGGCTTCTCCACTAGAAATGCTGCCTACAGAAGCTGGAGTAGAGGTTGAGGCTGGTTGTGCAGAATGTGTTTTGATGCCACAGTTTGGAGCCAGCCCATTGAACTACCAAGAGCTAAAGTTGGTTTTCAAAGCGTGGGGACCAGCCCTGGCTGGGGAATTAGGCAGAGCAGGCCAAAGGGGAATGCTCATCTCAACCACCATGAAAGCTGGGGAGTTCTCTTTGGTGACCTGCACCTTGGATGGCCTGATACAGTAGGGCAGAGGCTATGGTGCAAAACCTGGAGGGCATTGGACTCCCTGTGCTTCATGTCCATTGGGACATATTAAACACAGGCTGGTGTCTTACTGTTACTGTCCCTCACATGAAAAAAAAATCTGATTTTTTACTTGCAAAACTTTTTGGTGGCAAAGTTCAAAGAATACTTAGAGAAAATGGTCTATGCTTGTGGTCCCCAACTCCCAGGCCAAGGACCGGTACTGGTCCCCGGCCTGTTAGGAAGCAGGCCACAGATCTACGCCTCCCTACCACCCCAAGCTCTGTTTCTCCCCGCCACCTTGGAAAAATTGTCTTCCATGACACCTTTCCCTGGTTTCAAAAAGGTTGGGAACTGCTAGTCTTTGCCAAAGACCCGAACATTTATATTGCGTTCTTAAATAAAATGTTTCTGTTGTGGGACTTTTGTGTTACTCTTTCTATTGCAAATGCTCGTGGCTTTTTTTTTTTTTTTTTTTTTTTTTTTTGAGACAGAGTCTCGCTTTGTTGCCCTGGCTAGAGTGAGTGCCATGGCATCAGCCTAGCTCACAGCAACCTCAAACTCCTGGGCTTAAGCGATCCTACTGCCTCAGCCTCCCGAGTAGCTGGGACTACAGGCATGCGCCACCATGCCCGGCTAATTTTTTCTATATATATATTTTTTAGTTGGCCAGATAATTTCTTTCTATTTTTAGTAGAGACATGGTCTTGCTCTTGCTCAGGCTGGTCTCGAACTCCTGACCTCGAGCGATCCACCCACCTCGGCCTCCCAGACTCCTAGGATTATAGGCGTGAGCCACCGCGCCCGGCTTTGAATGAGCTTCTCTTTCACAGCCTCTTTACTCATATCTGTCTTGATCTCAAATTCTATCTCATGGTTTCTTAGCTCTGTTACCTCCTGTCTTGATCTCGCATTCTGTCTCATGGTTTCTTAGCTCTGTGATCTTGGATAAATTACCTATCCCATTTCTCTTTTCTCAAGTACCTCATCTGAAAATGGGTCTAACATCTCACAGAGATGATGGCAGGATAAAATAGGGTCATAGCTATATATTATAGTACAGGTACTCAAACTTTTCATCTTTTTTTTTCCCATAGATACAGTTTTAAATTATGATTGTATTCACCTCAAAAGGTCCAAATGTTTATCCATAAAACGTTTTGCCACGAGGACTCCAGCTTTCTTTCAAGATTCTGGAGGAATAAAAGTTTTATGGCATCACAGTCAATTCAATAAAATATGAACTCTCACATGTGTTCAACACTGACATCTTTCGAACTTTCCAAGAATTGCCTATAAGCCTAAGGAAACTGCTGTTGACCTTTGCTTACAGCTCAAATTTACAGTTAAAGGTTTAGAAGGCCAATGGTCTTTTATTTTCCCACCTTTTGTATTTGGCCACATGAACAATTATAAAGACTAAAAGTGGTAAAATAACAGAGCAGGTTAAACTGTGTGGTATTGCTCTGATGTGCTAACTTTTACAAAGTCAATATTTGAAAAGCTAAGTACATTCTTTCTTCAAGGCACTCACTATCCTCCCACACCACCTGTAATTCTCTTAAACAAATGTTTATGTAAGTATCATTTAGCAATATTTGTTTGTTGTAGTTTAAGTTTTGATTTTTTACACTTTCTTCATAATGCTGGTAATAAAATGGGTAGACAACAAAAATGTTTTCTCCAAAAAGTGTAGAAAGATAAGTAGACTATCATCAATGAACTAGTTTATAACGAATAGAGGAGAAATCAAGGTCATATGTGAGTAGAAATTTGTATATTATGGTTTCAGATAATAAAGATCAGCAAAGCATTTTCCAAGATGTAGTTCTGATTAGGTAAGATCAGTAAAAATTAGTGTTCTCATCTCATTGGTCTTTCCTGACAAGCATCCCAAAAATCCAACAAAAATATCTTAAATTCAGTTGAAACAGTGGTTCTGTAACTTTAACATCACCCCATCCAATGAAGTTTTGCTTGATTTTTTGTAGCTTTTGTTTGCATAGGAAGGTATGCTAACATTATTTCTGGAATATAGAAGAGAGAAGAAAGACACAACTTAAAAACATCTCTCTGGTGCAGCCAGCCATGTACCATAAGCACAGATAGAGAAAAACTACTGAGAATAAATTATTCTCTGCATTTGACATGACCATAATTTGGATAAGGAGGAAATGGAACACCCTAGAATTACTGAAAGACTAGAATGAAAAGGGCTAAATTACAAAGGCTAAAATTCTGATTGGTTATATCATTTCCCCCAAATCAAGGCTTTCTTTATTGTTGGAACCTTCAAACTATAAATTAATTTTTTTATGTAGAGCACATCTGTTTTCTTGGCATTGATTTGATCATTTTTTTCTTGTTATATAAATGTATTAAAATTTGAAGACAATTCTGAAGCTCCCCAATGTTTTGTTTCAACACATCTTTTAATCCAAAGAATGAAAAGTTTTTCAATTCATCTTCTGATATGCATTGTATTTTTTTTTTTAGTATTTTCTTAAGTTTAATTTTGTTTGCTTTTGCATATTTTTAAAAATGTATTTTAGACTGGGTTCCAAAATGTCAATATAGAGGAAAGCTGGCTTTACTTCTCCAAATAGAAAACCAAAAACAAATACATAGCACCAGGATTTTCACCAGCAATACCCTAGTTTATAGCAATAAATGCCTTTATCAAAAAAGTAGAAAGACTTCAAATAAACAACTTTATGATGCACCTCAAAGAACTAGAAAAGGAAGAACCAACTAAATTCCAACTTAATAGAAGGAAATAAATTATAAAGATCAGAGTGGAAATAAATAAAATTGGGACTAAAAGTAGAAGATCAATGAAACAGACGTTGGTTCTTTAAATAGATAAACAAAATTGACAAACCTTTACTTAGGCTAACTAAGAAAAGGAGGAGACCCAAGTAAATAAAATCAGAACCCAAAAAGGAGACATAAAAACTGAGACCTCACAAATACAAAGAATCATTAAAGACTATTATGAACAACTATATACCAACAAATTGGAAATCATAGAAGAAATGAATAAATTCTTGGACACATACAACCTACCAAGATTGAACCAATAGGAAATAGAAAATCTGAGCAAACCAATAACAAGTAACATGATCAAAGCCCTAATAAAAAGTGTCCCATCAAAGAAAAGCCCAGGACCTGATGGGTTTGCTGCTGAATTCCCCCAAACATTTTAAGAATAATTGATACTCATTCTTCTCAAACCTTCCAAAACATTTAAAAGGAGGCAATACTTCCAAATTCATTCTACTAGGCCAGCATTATCCTAATAACAAAACTAGACAAAAAGACAACAAAAAACTGTAGACCAACATCAGTGATAGACATAGATGCAAACATCTTCAACAAAATACTAGCAAACTGAATTCAACAACTCATTAAAAAGATCGAACGTGATCAAGCGGTATTTATCCCAAAAATGCAAAGATGGTTCAACATATATAAATACATAAATGTGATATATTACATCAACAGAACCAAGGATAAAAACCACATGATTGTTTCAATAGATGCTGAAAAAGCATTTCATAAAATTCAACATCCCTTCATGATAAAAACCCTTATCAAAATGGGTTTAGGAGGAACATACTTCCTAATAATAAAGTTCAGATATAACAAACCCATGGCTAATATCTTACTGAACAGGAAAAAATTGAAGGTCTTTTCTCTAAGGACTGGAGCAAGACAAGGATGCCCACTTTCACCACTATTATTCAACATAATGCTGGAAGTCCGGGTCAGAAAAATAGGCAAAAGGAAGACATATAGGCATTCAAATTGGCAAAGAAGATGTCAAATTAGTCTTGTTTGCAAATGACATTATCTTATACTTAGAAGATTAAGACTTCACCAAAAAACTGTTAGAACTGATAAGCAAATTCAGTAAAGTTACAGGATACAAAATTAACATACAAAAATCAATAGCATTTATATATGGCAACAGTGAACAATCTGAAAAAGAAATCAAGAAGTCAATCCCATTTACAATAGCTACAAAAAATATAAAATACCTGTCAGTCAATTTAACCAAATAAGTGAAAGATCTATGCAAGGAACACTATAAAACTCTAATAAAAGAAATAAGAAGATTTAAAAAAATGGAAAGATATTCCATGCTCCTGGATTGGAATAATTAATATTATTAAAGTGGTAGTACTACCTAAAGTAATTTATAGATCAAATGAAATACTTATCAAAATACCAGTGACATTCTGCATAGAAATAGAATTTAAAAAATCCTAAAATTTGTATAGCGACACAAAAACTCCTAGATAGCCAAAGCAATCCTGAGCAAAAAGAACAAAGCTGGAGACACCACATTACCGGATTTCAAAATTTACTGCAAAGCTATAGTAACCAAAACAGCACAGTACTGGCATAAAAACAGAACAATGGTACAGAATGAAGAACTCAGATATAAACCCATGCCTTCACAACCACCTCTTCTTCAACTAACGTTCCAAGGAACCTTCCTCAGGAAGCTGGATAATTATATTCAAAAGAATGAAACTAGACCCCTAGCTCACACTATACACAATATGAAGTCAAAATGGATTACAAACTTAACCCTAAGACCTGAATCTATGAAACTATTAGAAGAAAACACTGGAGAAATGCTCTAGAATATTGCTATTGCCATACTTTTTGAGTAAGATTTCAAAAGCACAGGCAATCAGAGCAAAAATAGACAATTGTGAATACAACAAGCTAAAAGTCATCTGCATATCAAAGGAAACAATCAATAAAGTGAAGAAATAACCCACAGAATGTGAGAAACTATTTGTAGACTATTCATCTGACAAAGGATTAATAATCAGAATATGAAAGGAGCTTAAATAACTCAATAGCCAACCCTCCCTAAATAATTTTATTAAAAATGGGCAAAAGATCTAAGCAGACATTTCTCTAAAGAAGATATACAAATGGCCAACAGGTATATGAAAAAATGCTTAACATCACTTATCATCAGAGAAATGCAAATCAAAACCACAATGAGATATCTTCTCATCCTAGTTAAGATGATCTATATCAAAAAGATGGGCAATGACAGATGCTGGAGACGATGTGGAGAAAGGGGAACACTGCACACTGTTGGTAGGAATGTAAATTAGTCCACAGTCACTATGGAGAATATTATGGAGGTTTTTCAAAAACTGAAAACAGAACTACCATATGATCCAGCAATTCCATTACTGGATACATAACCAAAAGAAAGGAAATCGATATATGAAAGAGATACCTGCCTCCCATGTTTATTGCAGCATCATTCACAGTAGCCAACATATGGAATCAACCTAAATGCCCATTAATGGATGAATGGATAAAGAACATTTGATATATGCACGCAGTGGAGTATTATTCAGCAACAAAAAGAATGAAATCCTGTCATTTGTAGGAACGTGGATGGAACTAGAGGCCACTGGTAAGTGAAATAAGCAAAGCACATAAGGACAAAATCTCATGTTCTCACTCATATGTGGGAGCTAAAAAAATGGATCGTATGATGATAGAGTACATTGGTGGTTACCAGAGTCCCAGAAAGGAAAGGGGGAGGGCATGTTGAAGAATAAAGAAAAGAATATAAATGTATTTATTACCACTAAACTGTCTCCTTAGAAATGGTAAGGATGGGAAATTATACATGTATATCTTACCTCAATGAAAATAAATAAATAAATAATTTGAAAAATTTTAATTAAAAATAAAAATTGTAGGTATTTATTCTGTACAATGTGTTGTTCTGAAATACATACATCATACATTGTGGAATAGCTAATTGAGCTAATAGACACATGTATTACCTTAATACTTATTTTTTTGTGAAGAGAACACCTAAAATCTAATCTCTTAGCAATTTGCAAGAATATATTGCATTGTTATTAACTGTAGCCAGCATGTTGTACAATAGATCTGCTGAACTTGTTCCTCCTGCCTAACTGAAATTTTGTATCCTTTGACCAACATCTCCCCAACCCACCAGCCCCTGGTAACCGCCTTTCAACTTTGTATGAGTTCAATTTTTTTTAGGTATGAGATCATGAGGTATTTGTCTTTCTGTGCCTGGCTTGTTCACTTAACATAATGTCTCCCGAGTTCATCTATGTTGTCACAAATGACAGGATTCGTTTTTTTATAAGGCTGAATAGTAATCCATTTTGCATATATATATATAGCACATTTTTAATCCATTAATCTGTTCATTGCAGCGTTATTCACAGTAGCCAAAATGTGGATGACTCGTTGATTTTAAACTTGTCCTATCATATATCTATCTTGTTTCCCGATTAAAGAAGGTAGAGAAGGGGAGAGTAAACAGAAGAAGGAGAGAGTGAAAGAGAGACACCTTCTGATTAGGGAGGTGGCAAAAGAAATAGAAGATTATGTCCCTTTTTAAATTTTATATCTTATTTGGTGTAAATGCTTAGTGTCAAATTCTAGTTTTAGAGGGGAATGGCAGTGAATAACAGAATCACCATTAAACAAAGATGTAAGAAGAAAATATGAAATAATAAATAAGAATAAAAGGCAATAAGAAGCAGAACTGGCAAAATGGAAGGGGCAGGAAAAAAACAAGTAAGATAGTAAAGTAATAACAGTATCAACATTTATTGAGGGTCATTTATGTTCTGGTCATTTAATGTTCACAACAATGCTGCAAACTCCGCATCTTAATTTTGCAGATCTTACGTAACTATAAGAATCTTACTTAACTATTAATACAAGGTGGTGAAACCAGTATCTGCAAATATGGCTGTGTGATCCCAACGTGCCAGAATGCCATCATCAGATACAATGTATTGTCTATTCTTATGCTATTATAGTTTCTAATTTTCTCAACAGTATTTTCTTGGCTTTCATGGTGAATGCAATTCACAATAAATAAAATTTCATCAGGGGTAGAGAATCACATAGATTCCAGGAGCAACTGCCAAGGCACATTAATGCATGGCTGACCTTTCGTGTAACCCTGGCTATAAATTTATGTAGAGTAACTGCCTGATTTTAAATTCTTAGACTTTTAGCTTTATGAACATTAATACCCTTTCACACCTGAATGTATGCCACTCATTTCAAGGAAGAGAATTAAATTTTAATCAATTGACAGACCTTAAAATTATATTATCTAAAATGTAAAGAGTTTGTTATAATTAATATGAAGAATTTAATGCCATGGGTCTTGTCTGGATACTCTGAAAATGTAGTTGTTAATTCTTTAAATGAGCCACAGAGCAAAATTAAAGCACACGATTGGAAATAGTTATTTCAGAAGTCCATAATAAATTTAGCTTTTGAGATTTATACTGCTGTCTCTGTGTGTATTAAGCAATGACAAATAGATTCGGGAAGATTTTAGATTTATGACATATCAATTAGGTGATAAGTGAATCTCTAAAGATTTCTTGGAGTTTTGATAAGCATCCAAGATTTCAGGAAATTATTAGAATTTTATCTCAAACCAAATAAAATTTTAGTCAAAAATAAATCAGACAGAATATCCCATGAGACCAAACTGTTATATATAAATTGGGGTGAGTATTACTCATCGTTGGGATTACAAATACTTTTTTGTATTGGTAATTATTCATTTACTCATTACCTACTAAGTACCTTTAATGTGACTAGCATTAAGGCTCAGGCAATAAGACAGATATATAAATAAGATACGGCCACTTCCTCGCAAATAGCACACAATCTCATAAAGGATATGCCATGTGAAAAATAATTACACTTCTGAAAAGTGCTAATAGAGTACATGGCTAGGATAGGATTTGGAGGACGCTAGGTTCTGCCAGGATTGTGCTTGAGGTAAGAGAATTGCCAGGAAATTCTCTTAAGAAGAAATGACATTTAACAGAGTTTTGAGTATATTAATTAGATAAAATGAGTTTAATACAAAATCCTAACTCAGGAATCCATTGTTTGCTAATGTTCTCAAAACAGAGTCATAATAGTCCTATCTCTTATTTCCCACAGGTTGGCATTCTGGGAGACACTTTACAAACTGTTATAACTGGGTTTTTTTGTTGTTTTTGTTTGTTTAATGAGGTGACCTAAGTTTTGTATTACTTTCCATAGGAAAAGCCATTATTTTCCTCAAATGTGAAAGTTGCTTTTTGTTAATAATTAAAGACATTAAATTATGGGATTATTCAATCACTGTAAATAGAATCTCTGAGACAAAAGGTATGCTAAAGCCCATAGGAGAACACCCTAGGAATTTCTGACTCTGGGATTTGCCTAGCAACGAGCCTATAAGGAATTTTCACTTTCACATGAAGGAAACCTTATGACATGTCCCTGTATCTACTCAGGCTTACTTAGCTTCCGGAATATCCCTATGACACTCTGTCCTCTAAAAACTCATCTTCACACTCTCAGCCTCATTACCTCCCTAGTCCATACTTTGTTTTTATCTCTAGAAGCTTGTTTCATGGCAACAGACTAATAGTATTTCTCCTGTATTTGCTCTCTTAACTTGATGCAATTTTTCTTTCCTATAAATGCAGTTAGACTGCCCCAGCTTTGTAGACATGATTTGAACTTGAACTTTCAGACAATTTTTTTTAATTGGCTTTAGTTATATTCAAAGATCATTTAGCATACCCACAAATGCAATTCAGATTTTATTCTTCTGCAGAATTATAGCTGTTAGTTTCATTTCTCTAGAAGGGACACTGCAACAAAGACACACTGATTTGAAGAATTTCTTAATGCTCTACAAAGAATGAGTTAAAGAAGTTCACTTTTCCAGCACATTAAATAGAATAAAAAACTGATTAGCAGAGTCATGGAATTTGAGAATGTGATGAAATAACTCCATTATTCTTTACAAATGGAGAAACTAAGACCTAAAGAGTCTCATTACCTAAATGTTTATCCAGAATAATTTATTTTTTTAAACTTGATAACTCTATCTTTACAGCATGAATTTCACACTTACTTCAAATATGTTTAACTTTTATAATTCAGAGTTGGAATTAATTCCCCCTGAAATTTTGTGAAGTTTCTCAGTTATTGTCCAAAACCAAAAATAAAAAATAAAAAAATAGCTCCCCAAAACTCCTGATTTTAAAAAGCAAATAGAATTTTTTTTTGTTTTTTAGTGCTGAATATTTGTAATCTATTTTACAGGTGGATAGCTCATCAACAGCAACGCTATGGAAAAAAAATACATAATTAAAATGTTCAAAATCTGTAGATATGTTAGGCCTGATAATTAAGATATCCACTTGTTCATTTTTATTGCTTGACCAGGAATAAATATTGTTTCCAAAAGACCTATTCCAAAAAGGATTGAAATAATTTCCTAAAGCACATGGAGAAAGAACACATAAAATGTAATGTAACCTTCCATATTCACTCAAGCCTGATGTTATTCTAGGCCAACGTTGCTTATATGTGGAGAGAATATTGAATATAGCATATAGAATAAAATAATTAGTTTTTCTACTAAAAAAAAAAAGGAGAAAAGAAAGCAAGTTTCAAAGGAAAATGAAGAAAAACAATACAGTGAAGTCAGGAATAAAGTAAGTTAATATAATTCATGTCCTAACACAACATACTGCTGCAGTTAAGAGCAAGAGAAACTCTGACCTTCCTTTTTTTCCCCATTTTTTGTAACATTTACCCCACTCTCAGGTAAAAATCACATTAGGTTATGGTGCAATCAAGCAAACAATATTATTTGAATTAAGCCTTCTGCTACTTTTATTTTTAATCAAGTTTCAGGAAAAAATTGCTGACTCCCTTTAGCTGCATGTTCCATAGTTTGCTACTTTTTAATGTGAAGAAAAGAAGAATTTTTTCCTACCAATAGTAATAGTCATTCAAAGAAAATATTTACATTGTTTTCACAGGCAGTCAACCAAGAGAACTATGAGCAAGAGTTTATCAGAAATATTAGTTGAATAAAAGAATAGTATTGATTTATTTTGAAAGTATAATCCACACTGCCTCTGTCTCAGCATGTCATCTCTAACGTGAATGTTTTTTAAATAACTAAGATAATTATTTTTTTTCCTACAAACAGATGACAACCAAAAGAAAAATTAAAGAAATGAAAATGTATTTTTCACCCTCTGGAAAATGATGAAAACCAAAATTCAGCTGTCACATATTCCATTTAGTTTTGTACTTTTCATGTGATACGAACATTTAAGACTATTCTCTAATTGATGTTTATATTTATCTGTTCACACAAAGTATTTCTAAAAGTAGGTAATAGGTGAATAATTTCTCCTAGATTTTGTAAAAATTGAAAATAAATTATCAAAGATTGGTGGTTTTATATCAACTGTTAAATCATTTCATATCAAATTAACATCAAACAGTTAGATATTCCTTAGTCTTTATGATAGGGTATGCAGATGGAAAGAACATCCAATTTATTTTTCAGCAGAAAAAGAATAAGCTTATGTCAGAAAGTGTGATTAAAATGTAACCCTTGCCTGTTAGTGAGACTGCAGAATAGATGAGAACTTGGAAAGTAGGTGTTAGGTGGCAACCTGTTATGCGTATGCTCTCTAATTTGCCATACTCAATCATTCTCAAATTGTGGTCAACCAAAGCACAAATAGAACAGCTGTCATTAGCATACAGTGATGTGGGAAAAAAAGGCAATATGTTTGACCTCAGCACTGTAGAAAAAGCTAACATCTAAGCCCATCTTTGTAAGTCAAATTTCAAGATTCAAATATATCATTGACTAGCAAAAGTTTTAATGAAAATGTATGGGTAAACATAATTTAATTCTACGAAATAATATACATACTACCGAATGAATCTCCAATATTATTAAATAACTATTTTTGATCCTGTGAAATTGAAAAACAATACCACACATTTTATCAGTAACAAAGAAGACACTCTTCAGAAGATAAATTGATTCTTTTATTTAATATAAAGTCAGCATTCATAAAAGTATGAATTATTTTGAAACGGTTGCAGTGATAAAATATAATGTTATTATTAATAATTCAACATATATTTTCTGAGTACTGTACTAGTTTTCTATCTCTATTTAAGAAATTACTGCAAACATAGGGGCTTAAAATAATACCCGTTTGTTAGTTCACAGTTCTCTAGGTGAACTAGAGTGCATAGTGTGCCTGGATTCTCTGCTTAGGGCTTCCAGGGCTGAAATCAAAGTGTCAGCCTGGCTGCCTTCTCCTCTGGTGGCTCTGGGGAAGAATTTTCTCGCAAGATTCTTATCAAGATTGGCAGAATTCAGTTCCTTGCTGTTGTAAGATTGAGGTCTCCAGTTCCTTGCTGGCCTCTCTCAGCTCCTAGAAGCTGCTCTCATTCCTTATCACATGGCCCCAACCATCTCCAAGCCAACAGACACAGCCCCTCCTGTCAAATCCCTCACGCTTTACATTTCTCTGACTTTCTCTGTCTTTGACTTCTAGACCCAGGTGATTATGTCAGGGCCACCCAGATAGTTTTTCTATCTAACTGCAACTGATTTGCAATCTTAACTACATCTGCAAAGTCCTTTCAAATCAGTACTTAGATTAGTGTTTGATTAACTGGGACAGGATATGTGTACATCAGGGCTTGGAAATTGTAGGGGTCGTTATAGAATTCCTCCTAGCACAAACACCTACCTCCCATTAGTCTTTGTTCTGTAAACTGAAAGCATAGCAGTGAAGAAAAAGATGCATGTCTGCTGCCGTGAAACTTAGAAACATTTTGGTGAGAGGAGAAAGACAATTTAAAAATTCAGGAGTTAATTATATTAATACATTGCTCTATAAATTATCAATAAATGTGATATTTTATAAATGATATTTTATATTGAGAAGTGGTAATTATAACAGAAAGATAAAGCAGGAAACAGGAAGAAGGTGTTCTGCGGGGAGCTGAAGTTTTAAGTAAGATTGTTAGGGAAGGCCTAACTGAAAAGGTGTCATTTGAGTAAACACCCAGGCCGGTGACTGAGCAAGATATGCAGATAACAGAACGGTGCAGAAAAAGGGAATGCAAGTCACAAAGCCTGGGAGCCAAAAGTATGTCTAGAATGCTTGAGGTGTTCCAAGAAGAGCAGGTAGGACAGTCTGGCTGGCACAGGGTAAGGGAGGGCAAGGAGATGACGAAATACATTCAGAGAAGGTACAGGGGATTTGGAGGGGGTGGTACAATCAGTTAAGACCGAGTAAGCCCTTGAAAGAACTTTGGCTTTTATTCTAAGAAAAAAGAAAAGCCACTGTAGGATTTGAATAAAAGCATCACAAGACCTGACATAAGAATCATTCTGCTGGGTTGAAGGTAGACTTTAGGGTTAAATAAGGAAGGTCGTTTGGAGGCTACTGTCATTACTAAGATGAAGGATGATGGTGACTCAGAACACAATGGAAGCAATGGATGTGGTGAGAAGCATTAATAGTTACAATACGGATATATTTCTAATGAGAACCCAATAAGGCTTCGATGTCGGGGAATGTGGGGTGTAAGAGGACAATGAAAATTAAGAATAATTTCAAGGGTTTGACAGAAGCAACTGGAAGGATGAAGTAACCAATAAATGATGTGAGGCATAATATATATGGAGCAGATGTGAGATTGAGGGAAAGCAGAATTTCAAATTTGTGTATATCTATTAAATATTTAAGAAGAGATGTCAGGTAGACAGGTGATCCTGGAGCTATCTGTGGAGTTTTAGACGGAATTATCTTGCCTCTGATTAGTGTATTAATGGTATTTAAAACCATGAGATTAGATGAGATAACCAAGTGAATTAGCTTAGAAAGTAAAAAATAAAGTATCAAGAACTGGACCCTGGAACACCAGTAATCAGAGTTTGAGAATATGGGCAGAAGACAGCAAGGGATTGACTCTGAACACAGCAGTAGTGGCCAATGATGCAGGGAGAAAAATCACAAGAATAAGATATCATAGGTGCAAGTGCAGCATGTATTTCAAAGGAGATAAATTTTTATACTCTGCCAAATTCTGCTGATAGGTTGTCTGAGTCCATTTGTGCTTCTATAACAACAATACCACAGAGCAGGTAATTTATAAACAACAGAAATTTATTTTCTCATAATTCTGGAGGCTGAGAGAAGATCAAGGTGCCAGCATTCAGTGTCTAATGAGGGGCTTCTTGTTGCATCCCCACCTGGCAGAACAGTGGAAGGGCAAAAAAACGCCTAAGCTAGTTCCTTCTTGCCCTTTTATAATGCATTAATTCATTCATGAGGGCAGAGACCTCATGATTTAATCACTTCTTAAAAGGCTCTACCTCTTAGTACCACGACAATGGGGATTAAGTTTCAACATGAATTTTGGCAAGACACATTCAAACCACAGCACATGTCAAGTAAGAGAAGAACTGAGAATTGACCATTGGATTTAACAATGTGGAAAACAATATTTATTTCAGCAATAATTTTGGTTTGATTGGAGTAAATTTAAGGGTGTATAGGAGAAAAGAAATTGAAGACAGAATAGAGACAACTTTTTAAAGCAGTTTTACCATAAAAGGAATCAGAGAGTATTAGCCAGCAGGGAAAGTGGTAGGGTCAAAATAAACTGTTGTTAACTGAGAAAAATAACAGCATGTTTGCCTGCTAATGGGAATAATCCTCTACAACTGCTGACCCCAACCCTTGGGCCACAGCCCGGTACCGGATCACAGCCTGTTGGGAACCAGTCCATACATCACTCCCTGAGTAGCCAGCGAAGCTTCTTCTGTGTTATATGTATTTATAGTCGCTCCCCAGCACTCGCATCACCACTGAGCTCCACTTGCCCCCAACTCTAATCCATGGAAATATTGTCTTCCATGAAACCAGTCCCTGGTGCCAAAAAGATTGAGGACCACTGCTTTACAATGTGAAGAGGGAAAAAAAGCTGAAATATTGTCCTTTAGTAGACCAGAGGGAATAGGATCTTATGGATAAGTGGAGGAGTGGACGTTGGCGGTGCAGGGGAAATTAATCCATAGTAATAGGAGTGAAGGCAGAATATCTGGGCACAGATGCTGGTGGCTGGATAGATGTGGTATGTGCTTATGGATATTTGTTTCTGGTTGTTTCTATTTTATGAGTTAAATCATATTATCAAATAATGTTCTGAAGATGAGAAATGTCTAGTATAGTAGAAAAATGCACCCCTGAAAGAATTAGGCGGACTGTATTCTCATACTTATCCACCCTTAAATAACCCAATAGTTATCTTGAACAGTCAGGTATAGCCTGTGTACCTCTGTCCTGTCTGCAAAAGGTAGAGATTTAACTAATACTTTCATATCGCTTCCAGCGCTGAAACGTTAGTATTTTATAGTAATAATGATATTTTTACTGAAATATTTGGCTTTAATTTTTAACTACAAGAAGTTTACCTAGTACTGTACATTTACTACATCAACTTAATAAATAAAAAACCAGGGAAATTTGCAAGCCTCCATCTTTCCAGGCAAAAAAAAAATCCTTCTCTAATTAGGACACTGAATATTTCTATTGCAAATTGTCAGGGCAAGATTTATTTTTAACACAACGGCTATGTAGGTCAATTCCCCTCACAGCAAATGACATGGAATCTTAGATTACCTAGATAAGACTTACTTTTCTAAATATTAAAGAATTTAGACATAGAAAATACCTTAGAAAGTATAATGCAAGGTCTTCAATTCTCAATAGAGAACCGAGGCCTGGAGAAAATGCACTAACTTATCCCAAGTGCATAACTATGTAGCCATTCAGAGAGAGCAGGAGCCAGGTCTGGCTGTGAAATAAGTGTTTGTATACTATGTCTGTAGGTAATAGAAATTTATTTGTCAACAGCATTATTCATCTTTCTTCCTGGGTTTGGACTATACTTGCTTACTATTTAGAGCCAGAGAGAAATTGTCTGATAAAGTACCTTTCAATGTTTGCTAATGTAAATGAGGCAGTTCTTTCACCCTTTCAACAATCAATAGGTATTTCCTGAACATTCACTATTTACTATGAATAGTCAAACCTTATTTTAAAATTGAGGATACAGCAAAAAACTTAGCACTTTCATGGAGCTTAATTGCAGTGATATAAATTTATCCTCATTTTAAAGGTAGATAAACAGGTACTGTCAAAACACATTCCTCCCATGGAGCACACGTTCCTCCCTTGGTGATAAAGAGAAGCAGAAGATGTGGTCCCTGCTCTGAAAGAGCTGATGGCATATTGAAGCAGACTGAAACAGAGAACAACAGTTGCTCTTGGCATTGATAAATGATGAGACAGGAGTGTGCACAAAGGGGAGACCCAAACTAAAACTAAGAAGTCAAACTCAACCTCCTGGTATAGCTGATGCTTATGTCCAACAAAATTGAAGATGCATGAAGAAATTAACCTGTTAAAGGCGAGGAGTTAAACAGCTTCTCAAGTCAAGTGTAAAAGTCAAGACGCAAGAAAGTAAAGAGTGTAATACAGGAAATGCAAGACATTTAGCAGAAGCAGCACAACAGGCAAAGAGAAAAATGAGATCGGTATGAGATAAGGCCAGCGAAGTACCTGAAAAGGTAGCCAAAGGGAATTCTGCATATTAACTTACACTATGGGCCAGGAATTGGGCTAAACATTTATTCTTTATAATGATCTTATAATTCAACTTAGTCAATGATTTTAGTCCCATTAAATGAAGTGGGAAAAATGAGAGTTAGAGAGTAAGCAACAACCTATAATACAGTGTGCATAAGAAGTGGAGTTGAATGAAAGTCTTCCTAAATTCAAAGTCAGTTTTTAATTGTTGCCCCAAAACATTTAAAATCTTATTATTATATTATGTGTGTTTTTTTTTGTTTATTTGCTTTTGCTTGTTTATATTTTTTAACTGATGACAAAAGGAAGCCCTTGAATGGTTTTTAGGAAGGTATTAACATGATTCAAGTAAATTTGACATTTTTGGATGGATTACAAAAAATAGATATGTGGTAAAAGGCAATATGAGAAGCAGGCAGACATTTAGGAAGACCGTTTTAGTAGGGCCTAAAGATAATGAGGGTCTAAACGAAAGTAATATAAAAAGGTTTGAACAGAATTGGATACATTCAAGCAATGATAAAAATGCTGAATTAGCAGTACTTTGCAGCAGGATGTAGAGAACAATGGACTAGGATAGGTGTGTTCTATCACTAACATTGGGAGTACAGGATGGTAAGTATAGTGGGTTGAATTGTGTCTCCACAAAAATATGTTTAAGTCCTAAGCCCTGAAATCTATGAATATAATTTATTTATAAATATGATCTTTTCAGATATAATCAGGTTAAAAAGAGGTCATATTGCATTAGGATGGGCTCTAAATCCAATGGCTTGTGCCCTTAAAGAAGAGGACAAGACACACAGAGAGACACACACAGAAAGACAAACACAGAGAGACACACACACAGGAAAGTGTGAAGATGGGGACACAGATTGGGGTGATATAGATACAAGTCAAAGAATGTGAAGGATTGGCAGCATCCACCAGAAACTAGGGGAAAGGCATGGAACAGATTATCCTTCAGCTCCTCTGGAAGGAACCCACCCTAATGAGACCTTGAGTTCAGCTTCCAGAACTGTGACAGAATAAATTTCTATTGTTGTAAGCCACCAGTTTGTGGCATTAGTAATTTGTTATAGCAAACTGAGGAAACCAATGCAGCAAGCAACATGATGGGTATGGAAAGGCATTACTGACTCAGATTATTTTTCATAACCATAATAAAGGTTGGTTAACTTTGAGGCCACTGTGGAGAAATCCAGAGGAATTAGAAATATGAAATTTGAAGATTAAGAAAGAGATCTGAACTGAAAATATAAAGAATTTTCTTCATCTTAAAACCTTTCCCTTTATTGACTAAATGATTGGCCATTTTATTTCATTCAGTTCCAAGATTAAACAACATTTCATCAGAGGAACCTCACCTGATCATTTTATCTAAAGTAAATTCTACCTACATATTACATATTTTTATTCATATCATAGCTCTCATTGCTCTATATTTTTTTCTTCCTTTCTTATATTACTTTTTCCTTCCTCATCAGAAAAGTTTAAGGAATGGGAAGGTTAGAATGGAATTATGTATGGTCTGAGAATCCGTAACTTCACTATGTTCCTTAGGAATTCCTGGGGGACACAGCCTTCACTGAGGAAGTGAGAAACACGCTAATGATGGTGGCACCAGCATCGAGATGTTTAGTAGAATGTGTCCTCTGGACACTGGCAGTGATGCAGGCTGCTGCTCTCAAGTATCAGAGTCTAATGGTAAAGCAAAATGGGAGAGGTTAGGTGGGAACATGACTATAAACCACAAGATACTTGTAATTCCATTGAAGGGCAAGAATATTAAAGTGACAGTTGGGTCATATTTACCCACAAGCATCTATAATAATGCTTGTTGTTCCTAGGGGTATCAAATAGATGGATAGTCACTTAGAGTGTTACTATATTTACACAATCAGAAGACATAGCCAATAAAGCAGAAGGCTGATGCCAGCCACTGCCATTAAACTGTTGCAGACCCTCATCCAGTTGCCACATCTAAACCAGTTCTCAGTCTCAAATGGGCTCTGCTTACCAGCACACACACACACACACAGACACACGCATTGAGGACTGGAGTGGACTAGAATAAAGTTGTAAGAAGAATTTAGAAAAGAGACAGATATAGTGTCAAAGCATTCAATATTAATATAAAAGAAAAAGGAAAAAAAATGAAGAGGAAAGACACCAAGTATGTGAGAATGTTTAAATAGGAATTTGGCAGAAGTGAAGAACTAAAGACTATGTTTTAAGCTTTGAAGGAACCTTTTAGTATACGACTTCTATAAGAAAAATCAAGAAGCCACATTCCTATAAGAGGTTTATGATATAGAATATTATAAAAGAAATTTATTAAGCTCATATGTTTGAAATTATTCAATATTGTTAATTTTTCTTAATTAAAACCCCAGATATAGCAACATCTCTGGCTTTCATGCATGGCTTATTGATTTCAAAATGGTAGTACAATTTAGGTACCCAGATGCTAAGGATGTGGGATAGGAGTCTTGCTAGACTCCTATTAATTCCTATTGCCTTTTAGTGTTTCTAGCAGGGGCTCTGTACATACAGGATTTGATAGCCAGTTAGAGCTACTCAACTACAAATGTAAGCTAAAATGGAATCAATTTCAATACAACCTTCCATAATAACAAAATCTTTTCAATCCTCAAGGCAACTTGACATCAAGTGGAGGAAACTTTAGATGAATACTATAAATTAGTTCCAGGAAGAATGATTGTCAAGGGAAACTAAAGTTAATGACAGAGAGTCATAAAACTACTTGTTAGAATTCCATGCCACAACTTTAGACCTTACATTTCTGCTCTTGTTAAATACCCTGCAGCACAAAGGTTTGTAAGAACAACTTAGCTTTTTAGATACAATAGTGGAATATTGAGCAAGTGTCAGTTAAATCATAAGACATGCTGACATTTTCTTCAGTTGAAAATTAAAGGCAAAGTTCAAGTTGTCTTGGCTTCTGCATTAATCTGGACTAGAAATGTATTGGTTTCATTCTTTGGATATGATTTTTAGAAAAAGACAATCAAATATTACAAAAATATAATAAATGTGGGTGTCAGCCCTTTTTTCTATCACTATGTAATAGAGATATCTTATATCTGAGGTTTCTTCTTGTACATGTCTAGTACTGCTCAGAGGTTGGGATATAGCTGCTGGTATTAATACAAATATCTATCAAAAAGTTTAAGCCTGAAACTAATACTATTAGTCATGTGATTTTAGTCCAGTTGCTTTAGCCTACTGTGCTCCAGTTTCTTCATCTGTAACACAAGGGGGGAATTTTAGGTAATATTAGGTTAAGAATCTTTTTAAAACATGATCAACAATAATTCACTTTTCAACATCATCAAATCAGTATATTAAAAATTCTATACATTTGATTTTGCCTTTATTTGACCTGCACTTGCATATCTTTCATAAACCCTGAGTGAACAACTTCCTATGTAAAGCTATCTTGAATAACTTGACCTTTCAGCAAAGTATTGCCCAAATTGAAACTGTACTACCATATGTAATATACTTGAGTTTTGAGTTGATTATTATAGTATTATTATAGTATTTTGAGTTGATAATTATAGTATGGTATTATATACTGGCAAAAATGGTTATAAAGTTGCTCTTTTCAGCCCAAGAAGAAAAGGTCAGATGCTGGCAATTGAACTCTTTTTGTTTACTAAATATTTTACCAAAAAGCAAAGCAATTCAAGGTAGTAACCAAAAAGCGATGAAAGAAATATTTATTTGTAATGAAAAAATTATGGAATCAAAAGGTATGGAATCATCCCTATTGAAGAGCAAAAACAAAAATCATTACCTGTAAATAAAAACACAGAAATATCAAACAAACAAACAAACAAAAAATGGGCAGGAAAGTTGGGCTTTGTGAATAAAGGGAGAGGAAGATTTCAACCTTTATTGTTCTTTTCCCTGGGGTTATGATTCTTTTTCATTTTATAGGAGAAGGGAAACTTTTTCCATCTAAAAACTCTTGGCTTTTCTAACTTTATTTAAGCACCTAGAACTGAAAACTTGCAATTTTTACACTTTGCTTAGTAGTTCTCTTCAATTTATATGAGGATTTTTATAAACTAGGAAGATTATAGAATAGGCTTAAGTACCTATTAATTTGTCTTTTTCCCATGGTAGGATGCTATGTGGATTTCATGGTGCTATAATGTTGTTATATGGCTTTTTATCACTTCTTTATAATAGAAAATGCAAAATTATTTGCAGTAATTTATCTCAAATTTTTTATAGTAGAATGTAAATGTTTAAAATATTTTAATATACAAATTTATTTTTTCCTGTTTTAGATGCATTACAAGAATTATAAGATTAAGTATGATCTGCCCCTAAGAAAACCACAGCTAATTTTTTGTTTGGTTTAGTCTGTGGAACCAATAGCAATCAAACTCTATTTTGTAAGAACAGTGGACATGATTGGTGAAAGGGGGATTTCAAAACATAAAGAAATAAAATTCCCTCTGGTAAGGATTTTCTAAAGATCCATAGGAGGTGAGAAGAAGGAACAGAAAGTTAAAGAGCAATGAAGGGCATTATCAAGTCTTGCTAGAGATTTAGACATCAAGATACAAGAAGTTCAACAAACATCTGGGGAATTCATCACATAGGGACTCAGCAAAACGTATAGTCATCAGACTGTCCAAATTCAACATGAAGGAGGAGCTCCTCTGAGCTGTGAGGCAAAAACATCAAGTAATTTACAAAGTAAAACCTATCAGGCTAACTACAGACTTCTCAGCAGAGACCTTACAAGCTAGAGGGATTAGGTCCCCATCTTCAGTCTTCTTAAGCAGAACTACCAGCCTAGAATTTTGTATCCTACAAACTAAGTTGTACATATGAAGGAGAAATAAAGACTTTTCCAGACAAGCAAGCAAACACTGAGGGAATATGTCACGGTCAGACCTGCCCTGCAGAAAATACTCAGAACTGCATTGTACATGGATCAGCACAATAAATATTCACCATTATAAAATCACCTGAAAGCTAAAGCTCACAGTTCATATAAAATAATAGCACAAGAGGGAAAACAAAGCAATATGGTACTACCCAACATGATGAACAGAACAGCATCCCACATATCAATTCTATCACTCAACGTTAATGGTCTGAATGTCCCACTCAAAAGACATAGGCTGGCTGAATGGCTGAAAGAATATAACCCAATTATCTGCTGTCTGCAGGAAACACATCTAACCTAGGAGGACTCACACAGACTCAAGGTGAAGGAATGGAAAAAAAATATTCCACACATATGGAAACCAAAGAGAGCAGGTATAGCCATTCTCATATCAGATAAAATTGACTTTAAATCAACAATTGTAGAAAGACAAAAGATGTTTGTTATATAATGGTAAAGGGAGCAATTCAACAAGAAGACATAACAATCCTAAATATATATACACCTAACACAAGAGCTCCCAGATTCACAAAGCAAATTCTATAATACTAGATCTAAGCAAAGAGATAAACAGCAGCATTGTAATTTCCAGGGACTTCAGCAACCCACTGATAGAGCCTGACAGATCATCCAAGCAGAAAATAAATAAATAAACACTGGACTTAAGCAAGACACTAGAACAAATGGGCCTAACAGACATTTACAGATTATTCTACCCAAAAACTAATGAATACATATTTTTGTCATCAGTACATGGAACATTCTCCAAGATTGATCATATCTTAGGCCACAAAACATATCTGAACAAATTCAAAAAAATTTAAATCATACCATGTATCTTCTGAGACACAGTGGAATAAAACTAGAAATCAATTCCAAGAGAAAAATTAACCTGCTGCTGAATTATTATTGTGTCAATAATAAAATTAAGATGAAAATCAAAAGATTCCTCAAACTACATGACAAGTGGGACAAAAGCTATCAAAATCTATGGGATTCAGCAAAAGGGGAAAATTCATAGCTTAAATGACTATGTCAAAATGACAGATCACAAATTAACACCCTAATCATGAATCTCAAGGAGCTAGAAAAGGAAGAGCACACCAAACTCGAGGCCAGCAGAAAAAAGATATAACACAGATCAGAGCAGAATGAAATGAAATAGAAAATAAACAAACAAGCAAAATACAAAGGATCAATGAAACAAAAATTTGGTTTTATTAGACTTCTATACCTGCTTTCTAGAATATATCAAATTCTATGGCCAAACTCTCTCCATGACTATCACATCTAATGACTCATGAACTGCTATCTTCAGAGTCTATGTTAGATCCAAACAAAATTAAAACCTCATATGAGGCTTATTGTCTGATACTAAAGTAGTTTCAATTGCAAGAACTTGTTGCTGCTTTTCCACATCTGCTAACCACTTAACATCTGATCTGCCATCTTGTTTGGCCCTCTAACATCTTTGGATATCATTATCTTTAAGTGTTCTATTCTTGTGAGACTGTATTTATACATCCATTTTTTACACACACTGTGGGCATTATTTTTTGTACTTCTATTCTGAATTTAATAGTTTCAGTATTCCTATGTGATACCCTTGAATTTTCTACAGTGTCATGTAACACTTAAGTATAGAAATTACATAAATGAAAATCACTTTATATTTCTGCACTGTTGTTTCCCTTTTAAGAAGTTGGGGATATCTAGTCCTATAAACAGACTTCAATCTCAGTAACAGGGAATATAGAAATATATCAGCATCCACGAAAACTGTAACCTCTCAATAGACGTAGGATCTAGTAACAGAAAAAGCTGTATTACAGACCTAGCTTCACAAACCCCACCTTAAATTAGCTCAAATACTAATTGGATTAGGATCATCTTCCATCAGCATAACTGCCTGTATGAAACAAAACAATTCCTTTTGGGGGGAAATAATCATCTACCAAAGCCTAAAATTATCTCTACAATTTTTCAGACACAACCTATTGCATTCAAGCAAAAATTACCAGATGTACCACAGATAAGATGATATGTCAGAAAACCAAGAGGAAATAATAGAAGCCCAAAGAAGATAGCAGATAAAAAAGTGAAAAATAACTATGATTGATACATTCAAGATAATAGAGAACAAGATAGAAAAATTCAGCAGGGATAGAGATTTAGATTTTTAAAAATCAAATTCTAGAACTGAAAACTATAATAATTGAAATTAAGAACCATATATGTATGAATTTAATGCATTTTAGATGGAGTAAAAGATACTAGTAAGCACAAAATAAGTTAGGAGAAAATATGCAGGCTGAACCTGGGAGGAAATATAATAGAAAATAAAACCAGTAAAATAGAATAAAAGGTATATGGGGCATATTGACAAGGTATAACATTACTTAGAAAGAAGAGAAAAAAATAAGTAGAAACAATATTTGAAGAGATAGTGACCAAATGTTTCCAATGCTGTCAAAGATATTAAGTCCACAAATAAATCTCTACAGCAGATTTTTTTTCAAAGCAAACAAATAAAGCCTAAGTACATCATAATAAAATTGGCAAGAAACAGAGACAAAGACAACATCCTAATGCAGCCAGAGAATTACTTCAAAAATAATTCTTAAAAAAGATTAGCAAGGAGACTAACTAGATTTCTCAATAAAAAGTAAAGAATCAGAACACAATAGAATAACACCTTCAGAGCTATAAAAGATAAAACTTCGAAATAGAACTCAAAACTCAGCAAAATTATCCTTCAAATATGAAGACAAAATAGGTATCTTTATATAAAAACAAAAACTGAGAGAATTACTAGAGGAATTTGTTCAGACAGAAAGAACAAATCCCAGATGCAATCAGCAACAGTGAAATAAAGGGAGGAATAAAGAGCAATGGGTAATGATCTCCAGTTCCATCCAAGTTGCTGCAAAAAGACACCATTTCATTGCTTTTTATGGTCAAGTAGTATTCCATAGTGTATATATACTACATTTTCTCTACTCATTAGTTGATGGCTACTTATGTTGGTTCCATATCTTCGCAATTGTGAATTGTGTTGTGATAAATGGGCTAATATGTGGATAAATCTAAATAAGTATTGACTATACAAAAATGACATCATGTAGTGTTTAAATTACACATTAAATTAAAATAAATATATTTCAAAAGATAAAGGAGTAAGGTTTTTTCAATATTTAGAAGTAGAAAAACACTCATTTGTACATGTGCTTTGTTATTTTCAGGGTAATAACCAAAAGATTAGTAAAGAATAAATAACTTATAAGCTAATAGAGAACAAAATAACAAAAATTCATGAATAACCCAGAAGACGAACAAGACAGTATAGAAAAATAAATACACTGTGGGACAGTAGAACAGTCCTATAGTTGGAACAAATAGAAAAAAGAGAGTAAGACTAAATTCAAACAGAAATGTGTTAATAATTCAGTTAAATGTGAGTAGAATAAATATTCTAAAAAAGATGTATTTTATAGATTGTTCAACAGAGTTACAAAAGAAAAGCTAGTATATGTTGCATGCAAGAGCCATAGCTTAAATATCAGGATATGAAAAAACATTAAACTAAAAGAATAGATAAATATTTACCAATAAAAAGAAGAACCAAATAAACTGAGTATAGTTATACTAAAATGAGACAAAATGGACTGTGAATTGATAAGTCTTAGTAGAAGTAAAGCAGGGCATTTCATATTAATCCCTAGGATGGTATTATGATATTAATAATTCTAAATGTGTTAGCACAACATACATAGACTCAAACTATATAAAGCAAAAACTGACATTATTTAAAGAAAAACTAGACAAATCCCATAATTATAGAGGGAAAGTTTGACAAAATCTTTGTGTCTGATAGGAAAAAAACAGACAAAAATAAAGCAGTAAAAATAGAGAATATTTGAACTACACAATTTAGAAATATGCTCTTATTTATTTATGTGTATACATACATTTCCATCCATTTAGTTGTGGAGTAATTATCTGGTTGCCTAATTGTCAAAACTTTGCATTTTCAAATAAGAGGCAGACCAGAGAGAAATAAAAGTTATTCTCCTATTTTCTGGTACATCACAATTTGTGTTTTCAGGTTAATCCTCTTGGCCTTGCAATCAGTAGCCTTCTTAGACCTAGTCAAGAGAAGCAGCTTTCCTGCTCCACAGTTTAGGGAATATCTGAACTGGTCTCTTTTAGCTATTGCCTTCTTATGAAATGAAAGGTCTGCAAGGGCATATTTTTACCATAATAAGGCTTCCATATGATACCGAAGAGTCAATCTCTCAGTCCATGAGAGTTAATTTATATATCATCTTATTTTCATTTTAATCTTCAACCCCATTCCCAGATTGTAGCTATCATTTTTTGCTAATTGTTTAGACCTTTTAAAATTATTTATTTATTTGGCTTTGAGGACATGCTAATGCCTTCTCTCCGTTTAAAGACTCCTTACCAGTGTATATTTCATATGCTTATATCATTCTTTCAAAACATTTTGAGCTTTTGTGCCTCATTTAGATAGCAAGGACTCTGTATCGATTTCCATATTTTTTTCCCTGTCTTACAAATTCACAAGACTTACAGGTTAAGATGACCTTCCACTCGATTTGACATGTATTTTGTGACTTCTGACTCTGGAGTCAAACTCTAAAGCCATGTTGATCACAGTAATATTTAGTCAGGGTTGAAACTGAGCCTCAACTGGTATGCAGAGCTTGCTTGTTAACAAATACCTCAGCAGACGGGTGCTGTCTTAGTCTGTTTTATATTGCTATACAGGAATACCTGAGGCTAGGTAATTTACAAAGAAAAAAGGTTTATTTGGCTCTTGATTCTGATGGCTAGAAAGTTCAAGTTTGGGCATCTGTATCTTGGGAGGGCCTCAGGCTGCTTCCACTCACTGCGGAAGGTGAAGGGGAGCCATCATGTGCAGAGATCACATGACAAGAGAAAAAGCAGGGCCTGGGTGGGGAGTAGCAGGCTTTTTTTAATAACTAGCTGTCATGGGAACTAATAGTAAGAATGCACTCACCCCCAGAGAAGAGCATTCATCTATCCATAACAGATTTGTCCCCATGATCCAAACACCTCCTACATTGGGCATCACATTTCAACATGAGATTAGGTAGGGACAAACAAACCATATCCAAACCATAGCAAGTACTCTATCAGAGATTAAAGTTGTATTTTTTTCTTCTTTTCTAGTGAAAGAATTGCCAGAAAACTATTTTGAAATGATTAAGGCTGAACTTCCTTAGAAAGTTTGAGAAGCAAGGGACATAAGTATTAATGCATCACTTACATTTTGAGGGTTCACCATGAAAACTTTTCAAACCACTACATGAAGTGGGGGATGGGGAGAAAGGAGGTGAAATTTTTAGGGAATAAATTTATCTTTCTGGATTGTAGAGGATGCTTCCGGAACCAACTGTTGCCCTTATAGATGATTGTTTGCAGGAACTAAAAAAGTCTGAGTATTTAAGAGCTACAACTTTGGTTGGGATAGAGGAAGTCCCTTGGCCGGTGGAAAATTATAGAATGGTGTTCAAAGGCTTATCCAATTAAACTGGACCATAAGCTCAACAGCAACAAGTTTTGGCATCACAATGATATCAAGGGTAAACTGATTAGATTTTAAGGCTTTCTTTTTTTAATAAAAATTGTAATGACTGCTTTTGGATTATTTAAGCAATTAGGATACATGGACAATTCATGTGGTTCTGAAAAAAGAGTTGATGGCTTTTAAGCAATGAATGAGAAAAATCAAAAGGAGGTGATCCTCTCTGTTTGAAATTTAGTAACCATGAATAAACATTAGAATTTAATCTGAGAAACTACTGTTCCCCAAAACTATATATTATTTGGTTGATATGATATAGATGTTGGGAATAAAATTTTCAAAGGTTTGTGATATGACTGATGTGACACAGAAGAAGGAAAATGATGACAAACAGACAGTTTTCCCTCAGCCAGACCCCAGGGACTAAGCTTGGCCCACCACAGGGGGAGGAATAAGGGCAGAATATAAAGAAATTCTTTTCAGAAGGGATGTTTTGAAGTTTTGACCCAGGCAGTGCTGATTCAGAGCCCATGTGCTGACATAAAACCAGAGTTGGAAAGTGGCCCCTTTTCCCCCTTTCTGCCTCAGGCATCTGCTCATTTTAGCAGCTCAGGGTCACTGTGTTTGCCACAGGAGAAGAGGTGTTGCCACTGGAGGAACAGCAGTGACCAACACCAGCCACTGGCCTGTGCAGAAGAACATCTCTGCCAAGAAATGTAGATAAGAGGAGACATCTTTCTGATTCCCCTCAGAAACCTTCTAAAGCCTCCCAGAAATAACTGGGAGAAAGTTTGAAGTAGACATCGATCTCTTCAAGTTATTCAAAAACCAAGCCAGCAATATTTGAGAATTTATATTAGTGTGACCTGGTTGGACCCATAGGCTGGGGAGGCAAAAGGACATTTGGTTTCAAATCAATCATTGAATATGTATGTGCAGCTCAAGGTGTACTTGGGTCCTGCACTTTTCAAGGGTGAATAAATGTTTTGTTTTGCTTTGACTTTTTAAATATAATTATTAAAAATTGATTTAAGGGAGGTCATATGAGTGTGAAAAGTTCCCTCTGATTCACTCAGTGTCATAAACTGTATAACTGAGTGTGCTCAATGCTGCTCAATAAATGTTTCTTAAACTGGGATGATATAAGTAGAAAAATCTGAGACACAGTGGGGAAAGTAACTGTGGAGGAATTTAGGGAATTTAGCAGAGTTTTCCAAAAACAAAAATTGTGGGGAAAGAAAGGATTTTTCATTTTTGTTTTGATAGGGAAACACTGTTGCCAGTTATATGGCCCTAATTATGTTAAAGCACTATTTGTTTATGATATATGTGTTAAGTAATATTACCTAATATTTATTGAGTTTTACTATATAGTAAGCGCTGGATTAGGTAATTTAGATTTGTCATCTCATTTAGTCTTCTCAACAATCCTAATGTAGGACTATTTTTTAATCTTTTTTATTTTGCATGTAAACATTGAGGAATAGGTTGGTTTAATAATTTTGGTGAGGTGCTTTTCAATAACTGTGAAGGATGTTCTTGCAAGCTAACAAGTTTGTTTGCAGCGGTTTCATGGATGCTGACAGAAAACATGAGAATTCTGGGTCAGAGACAAAGGACTTCATTGTTTATTCCAGTACGAGCAGCATGAGTTTCATGTTTGTGTCGGTTCCTTTGCCTCCAAGTCCCACATGGGCGACACAAAAGAACCCAGCTGCATGCTGCATACGCAGTGGGTCTGTGTCACAGCTGAGGAAATCTGAACGTAGGAAACCTGATGTTTTATGGTGGACAATAAGACACACTGCCTATCTGTTGTTCTAAAGGAGACCTTTGGTTTTATTTTACTGACTTTATTTTACTTTATTTCATTTTACTCCACTCCAGAGGGAGGCACTGTCTCCATAATTCAAGGCTATTCACTATACCAACATTATTGAAAAGATAAACTAGAATATAAGGAGAGTCGGTGCTCTGCTTGCAAGATGTTCAGAGAGAAACCTATTGAAAGTAGTTTCCCAAAACTATTTCTCATTTCCATATTACCTTGCCTTCCGGTGAATTTTCTCATGAGTATGGCATTCTATCTCCAGTCTCGTTAATATGCAGTTCCTCAGTAGTGTTGCTATAATTTAAACCTTGGCATTCTAACTCTGATATCTCTAACAGGCTATCAAGGGTACTAAGTACGTGTGGATCTAAGATAGTTCACACACTTAGCGCTAACTAACAAAGTACACAGGCTTTTTAGGTTGAAGGGATGAGAGAAATTAATTGAGTAGGAGAAGAGAATTTTCTGAGCTGTAGATCAGAAAGTTAGAGCTTTAATTTTGCTGTATTGATTCTCCCAGGGATTCTTCAATATCTGTGTAGAAATCAAAATTATGTCTTAATGTTGAACATAAATTTGTTTGACAACTATAAATTTATTTTTAAAAGATGTATTTAATGATTCAACAAATATATATTTAATAAATATGTGCAAATACAGGAAGAGATATAGAGAAGAATTTTCTTAAAGAGACTTACATATTTAGATCTAACTCCTGGGACTCTGATAAGTTTGTTTGTTTTATATTTATCTTCAGTCAAACACAGCTTGTCTCAAATGAATGAGAGGAAGGAGAATCACAGCTGTTGTCAGGAGAATTACTAAAGAACAAAGCATTGGCTAATACACAGCTGGTATTTGCTTTCACATTTCTAATTTTGTGTTATCTTTTTTGTTTCTTAAACATATTTTTAGGTAATTTGAAACATTTTATTATTATAGTAATAATAATTCTTTTAGTTTTCCTAAAAGAGTTTGGTGATGACTTTTCAGTTCTGCTTTCTTTTTTCTCTTTTTTTTCTGAATCATGATTCTTTAATCTCTGCTTTAATTTTTTCAGAGCTGCTCTATTTTTTAATCTATGCACTTTAGAGTAGACTTCTGGCAGTTGTTCCAAGATGCAGTATGGTTCTCAGAGCATTGAAAATGACAACTCTCTCTCTCTGTATGTATGTATCCTCTGCGTAAGGACGTTTCAATCAATGATGGACTGCGTATATAACAGTGGTCCCATAAGATTATGATACTTATTTTTACTGTATTTTTTCTATGTTTAGATATATTTAGATACACAAATACTTGCCATGTGTTAAAATTGCCTACAGTTTTCAGTACAGTACCATTTTATACAAGCTTGTAGCCTAGGAGCTCTGAAGGACACCCTGCTTCCAAGAGAGAGAGGCTATTCCCTATAAACCAGGTGTGTAGTAGGCTATACCACCTAGTTTGTGTAAGTACACTGTATGTTTGTACAATGACAAATTGCCTAAGAGTGTGTTTCTCAGAATGTATATCTATTGTTAAGGGACACATAACTATATATTTTTATATCTATTCTAATATAAATAAATTCCTAAGCACTACTAAGTCTCTAAACACTACTGTGGAGAAAGATTTTAAAGTCTCCAGATGCATTAATCCTACCATTCCTATAAGGAGTAGGACAGAGTGGTTTGCACACGAGCAAACATGCTTTTAAAGTGGCTAAGGGTGACAAAATTATGAAAGTTGAAGGAAAAAAATTAGGGAAAAAAACTTCAAGAGGGTGATGGAGAGGAGAATTATTTTTTCTACTTCAAGGAGTTTTGGACTCTGGCAGCTTTCAGAGGCTTTGTGTCTTTGGAATCAACTCTCAGGAGTTTTCTAAAGCTGACAGGTTTCTGGATCTCTGGGTGTGAAGAAGACTTTGCTCCCCACAGGACAACCGTTTAAATAGAATCAAACAATTTTCTTCTTTGGTTCTTGGCTTTTTATAAAGCTTTTTATAAAGAATTGAGAAGTACTCTGAACACAGCAGTGGTTCCTTAATTCATCAGAGGTTAGAAGAACAGAAATGCTGTTTTTTTCCGTTTTTTGGAGTATCTTGACTTGATCTTAAGTTTGGATTTTGATTTTTTTTGTGTTTGTTATATATTTTAAATCAGTGAATACATGCCTCGTATTTATGTTTTATATATTTCCTGAAGATTCTTCCTCATATACACGTTTATACTCACATATATGCGTATATACATATAAAGAATATATATGGGATGTGTAGTGTGTATATATTAAGGTACAGTTGAAAATAAAATCTAAAATGAAATATGAATTATCACACAGAATAAAGATGAGGGATGCTCCCCTCAATATTTTAAAATACAAACAGAAAGGGCAGATCAGTTTCTGAAATGATATACACCCTGTAATGTAGATCAAGGTATTTTGTTTTACAACACAGTTTCACATGTCAAGGATGAATTCTGAATACCATAATTTAACTTTAGTAAGGTGTTCTAACTGACACTGACTGTCCTTCAACTTACAACAGTGTATCGTTTCCTATCAATCCAGAGGGAAAACTCTCTATGATCACAAGCAAGAGACACATGGAAACGACATGGCTTATGACACTTATCATTGGCACACAGAAACATGATGCGGAAAAGGAATAGCACTCATCAGCCTCACAGAAGAGAAACCCCATTTCTTCTAACTCTTCTGTGCAAAATGGGCTTGTTTAAAGCAACTAGAAACTTTCCTCAGCAGTCCACAAGACAGCAAACTTAGTGGAGCCATCTCTAAAAATTAGGTTTGGGTTGCTTTGGCTTGGAGGATTCAAGTCACCTTCAGCTAATGCAGCATTCTCTAGCCCACTTACCCTGACCTAAGGAAGGAGCAGGTTGTGCCTCCATTAAAGGAAACACTACAAAAACAACTTAAGAAAAATGTCAGAAGCAGGGGTATGGATAGTAGAATAGATTTTGGAGCATCTTTCCTAAAAAAATTAACTGTGGCAGACATCAAGAATTTCCTGGACTTGACTTCCCATTACTCTGTACATGCATATTGTGGGAGTGTGAAGCAGGTTTGCTAATTACCAATCCCAAGACAGGATTCCCACTGCATGGAGAATAGCAAAGATCATCACTATGCCAACCAACAGAGACAGGAGTCCCTACACTTATGCCCACTTCATCCTGGGCTATTGTTTAGGTCCACTATGCACTGATTACCTATTTGTTGGAGTCTGATGAGATAGAACACAAACATAGCAAGTTATGCAAAGCAGGTTTATTATGCACAGACAGGCAGAAAGGGACAGAAGAAATCTCAGATCTATTGTGAGTTGGTTCCCTAAGGCTTAAGAAAGCTGCCCAGGATGAATGGAGTCTTGATTGCATGTGTTCTACTTTGCACCACAGATGAGGAACTCCAAAATGTACCCTGGTCTGGGACATGACAAATGGGGCAAAGCTCTGAAGAACACTCTGCTTCCAGGGGAGAGAGGAGCAAAGTCTGGCTATTCCCATAGTTCCCACCCAAGCCAAGCTGTTACAATACTTTTCTCAGGAGGGACAGGAACAAGGCGTGGGCTGCTTCAGGAAGCTCTCCTATCCCAGAATATTGCCCTCTCACTGCATGCTATAGTATTTTTGAGAACTACACGCAAGAAAAGGGTGAGAACTGGGTTGTCCCAAGGCCACCAGGAGAACTGTCCTGCAGAGAAAGAGGGAGATATCTGCCTCTATCTATATTTACATCTCTCTTAAAATCTCACGCCATGGAAACCAGACTATTCAGGATCTAAGATATCATTATTTTAAAACAAAGTAATATGGTATAGATAACGTGCCCAAAACTTTAAGAAAATATTTTAAAGGATTCACAGTTCTGAAAATTCTGGAAAACAACCTTCCGGGTATGTTTGGATTTCCTAATACTAAATTTAATTTCTACTCAGTCATATATATTCTTTACAGAAGAAGTTCTGTGACTTTAAGCGGTGTTATCAACATTAACAGGACAGTAAATCAAATTCTCAAGATTTTTTTTTTTAAATAGAGAAAATGGCTTACATTTTTTAAGGATATAGAATCTTAGAATATTCAAAAGTAACCCCAAAATGTTAAAAAAAATCCAATTTGCAATGTTTAAAAAGCGTAAGATATGAAAGATACTTTCTTCTATCTTAAAAAGGGAAATACACTTTATTCATGAGTGAACTCTACTTTAGGAAGATCTTTTATATTTTAGCAAGGCAGGAGCTCAAAGCTTTAACTTCTCTCAGTCATTAAGGAATAAATGATTTCTCTGATAAAGAATAATAGTTTCCATTATAAGTTTTTTAATGAGTAAAGATATATTATCACATTTTGGGGAGAGGATTCCGTTTGTGTTTTATTATTTTGTTTTCATTTTCTCCTGCAATTGTTTCTTGTCAACCAGATCTGAGATATTATCCAACATGCTACTCATCCTTGTACTTTGGATAGTTGAACTCAAGGTCCCTTCTAGGTGATTAAACTTGTCAAAGGAAACTGACATTTGTACTCATAATCTGTAATCTATTTGCTGTCACTAAGCCTACCTTCTATATGAAAATTATTCTACATAATTCCTAGTGGGAAAACAGAGCAGACTTAATGACATCCTGTGCTCCTCAGCAAGGAACCTCTGTGAGCATCATGGTTCTTTACTCACACTGCCATCAAAATTGCTGTCTCTGTAGTTATTTAACACAGGATTTTGAGTGTCTTGCATGTTGCAGACACTGTACTAATGTTACAGGGGTTCCAAAATGACTACAATGGGAACTTTAACCCCCTCGTGGCTAACCCTGAGAAAGAGATTGCATCATATATTAATATTTCCATACTTTCATACAACAACCACCCCATCAGTGACCCCAATGTGTGCAAATCTAGGAAATTTAGACTTTCAAAGAATGAAAAGAAATACCAACCTTTAAAAAATGGGAATGCCTATCTCATGTTCATTGTTTACAACGATACTTAGGAATTGATTTGAGTAGGAAATATATGAACAGTTAAAGTTGGAAAAAAATATAAGAAATAACTCGATGGAAAGCCTTCCTCCTTTCTTTAACTCCAGCTACACTGTTTCTTTCCCTAGAGGCAATGGGCATTACTAATACCTTATGCATCCTCCCAGGGATATTTTGTGCCTATACAAATAAATTCTTTTTCCTACCCAAATATAAATGCTGGGTCCACACTGTATCAGTGGTCCACACTGTTACAAACCTCTATCAGTTAGGCACCTAAGAGCTTCTAAACTCTTATTCCTGGATGTCCTATAATTTAATTAAATAGTCACTTACTGGTGGACATTTAGATGTTTAGGGGTTACCTCCCACCTTTTGCTATTATAAATAATGCTGAAAAAATCAGTTTATAAATACTTCATTTCACACATACACTAGCATATCAGGAATTACTAAATGCAGATCGTATGTGTTTATAATTTTGATAGATTTTGTCCAATTTTCCTCAGTGGAGGCTGTACCAATTAAAATTCCTACCAGCAATGTATGAAAATTAGTTTTCCCCACAACTTAGTCAAAGCAGTCTATTACCAAATTTTTGATATTTGCAAATCAGGTAGGTGAGAAATGAGAAATGAGTCCTAAGTATAGTTCAAATGTGCATTTCTCTTGGGTGAAGTCTAGCATCTAATATGCCTTACAGCTATTGGCATTCCTTCGCTAGTGAATTGTCTGTTCATATCTTTTGCTCATTTTTATTGAGTGTTATATCTAATTCCTAATTTAAAATACTGTATTTCTTTTTAATATTCATCTTGTTATATAGAAGGAAACAGTCTTTCCGAATTCCATGCCTATATCATTTATTCGTCTTTTTTCTTCCTCCTTTTCTTCAAGAACATTAGCTTCTTCTTATTAGATAGTATTTCAGATTTATTTATTTAGGTCAATTTTATTGTATTGTATTGTAATTCTTCTTGTATTAAAGGTATTAACCTTAAGGTCACTTGAACCCTTATTATGTCTGCATTTCTTCCCTAAGGCACAATTTCTTATATTCTGAGCCACCATCGTCAATATCAAAAATGGTTACAAAAAATTGTCAGACTATATACTCTTTAAGGCATAAGAAAGAGGGGTAAAATAATGTAATGAAATTTTGTAAAAATTACTACATACGTATTTAACTTATATATTCCACTTGTGTAATTATACACACACAGACATGCACAGACAGATTCATACACATGGCAGGGTGGTTATATATTTGGCTTCTGAAGTCGGATTACCCATGTTGACACCCAGGCTCTGCCATTCAGAGCAGGGGAAACTCAGTTGCCTCATATATAGAAATAGAGATAGTAGCAGTAACATATATCTATCAGAGGATTGCTGTGAAAATTAAATGAAAAAATATTGCTGTTTTATTGCATTGCTTTGACCTGGTAAGTGCATGATAAATGCTAATTGTTATTGTAATGCAGAGTGACACAGAAAAAAGCTAGATTTTCAGTTACCAATGAGAAAATTGCATAGTCTTTCTAGATACCAGTATCTTTATCTGTAACATTAGTATTGCAGTACTTGATTTCTATGTGTAATCTAACACCAAGATTCTGTTGTTCTGTGGCAATAATTACATGTGATCTTGGTTCTGAAATGTCAGCATTATAGTGGAGTTCAATCATGCACAACCAACATAAAAGCTATTATTGTAATTTTATTATTATTGTGATTAATATTATTCAGACAACTATAATTATTATTTTGATTGCTAGTGCTTATTTAGCTTTTACTTGCTACCAGACAGTAATGTTTTACAATCATCTTATTTGTTCCTCAGAAAAATTTTTAAGTACTATTATTTCTGTTTTACAAATGAAGAAACTAAAGCCTAGATGGGTTAATGAATTGACGAAGGTCAAATAACTGGAAAGTACTAAAATAGAGCTGAAGAATGAAGGAACATAAATGCAATCAAAGAAAAATTAGGAAAATTTGGATAATGGGCATGAATTTTAAAATCAATCTTTTCTACAGACCCTAGATTATAAATTCCTGAACTAAATTCTAAGTTTCTCAAAGAAAGGACCATTTATTTTTTTTCCCAGTTTCTTTTAGCACTTTATGTAAAAAGAGTAGTCTCTCAATAAAACATATTGACTGAATCAATGAGCTAATCAGCCTATTATCCTAGCAATATCTTGAAAATATATTTGTTTCTTTTGGTGTAACATGAGCAGTCTCAAGCTCTGAAGGCACAGTATTTTTAAAAATCACTGAGTATTACTGAGTAAATAAATACAGAATCGTTACTCAGAATCCAGTATTTTGGGGTCGAAGGACATCTCAATGTCCCAGTGTATTGATTTCAGAACGCATTACAGTATATTGATTTCATTAGCTGCAGTTGCAAGTGTTTTTCTATAAAGGAAATTTTGGCACAGCGTTGACAGTGATCGTTGGCTTCCCGTGTGAACATCAAGTGGTTGGCAGAAGACAAGCAAAGTGTCAGAAGACAGGCTCCTAGTGCAGAAGGTCGGGTAGACATCTGTCTTTGCTAAAGACATACCATGTTCTGATGAACTGTGGCAAACTGAGAATGTCAACATCTCCCAGAGTTAAAAATCTGGCAAAATTTAGATGATCTCTGTCCTGAATAGAGAATTTATTTTCTTTTTAATTTGATATGATGAGTTGTAAATTGTTGCAAAATATCCATTACATGGCTTTTTTTCCCTCTCAGCTTATGAGGGAAAAAAAAACACACACACAGAGCTACTACTAAAATAAAAGGATCACCAATCAGGACTGGGTCACATTGACATAGGGTAATTTTCCTTCTAGCTCTTAACGTGAAGCTTTGAAATGATGCCCAGGTTTTTCAAATCACAGAAACAATGTAGAATATTATCAGTATGATACTGATATGCAGATAGTTTAAATAACACAGACCTTTCATTTGTTTAACTAAAAGCATATTATGCCAAAACATGAGCTTTTGGTTGTTTCGCTTAAACAGTTGGTATATTCGCTTCCACTGTTTCATAAAGCAAAGAATAAAATTGGAGCCAAGAATTTCATTTTGATATTGTCAGAAAATATAGGATGTCCATATTCTAATAGCAACAATATTAACTAACACCTGCTCAGATCCTAATTCTGTCTGATAATATACTAATCATTTCATGTATATCAATTCTATATTATCTTAGTTTAGAGATGAAGAAACTGGCTTTCAGAAAGATTAAATTACAGGCCAAAGTCACTGGATTGGAAAGTGCCTTTGCCACAATGACGTCCTTTAAGTTCTGTCTGACTTTAGTTTCTGTTCTCAGAGAGTATCATGTGAACTTCTACAAATTCATATTCATTTCAATAAATACCACTATGAAGAGGAATTGGGCCCATAGAAGACTCTCCAAAATAGTGCTTGTTGATCTGCTACAAAATGAGAATAATTTCTTACAGAAAGGTTTTCCAAATGCTTTCCTGCATTTCACTCTGTAGGGATGTTAAAAGTCATTACTAAAACATAAAAAAAAAAATTAATGTAAAAATAAATATTATTGAGAGAAAAGTTCTTTCTTCTAAATTATTTAAAATTACTATGAAATATTTTTAAGAAATGAGTAAATTGTTTTTATTCATTGCTTGTTAGTAGGCCTGTAA
Source organism: Lemur catta (assembly GCF_020740605.2). Classification (NCBI taxonomy): domain Eukaryota; kingdom Metazoa; phylum Chordata; class Mammalia; order Primates; family Lemuridae; genus Lemur; species Lemur catta. The sequence continues at coordinate 55,000,860 of NC_059139.1, read as the reverse complement.
GAAATAAGGAGGTTGGGAAGTTATATGTCATGTAATTCATGAACAGAAGCCGTGATGCCCTATTTGCATGTGTGTAATAGGGGACATTTCTAAACCTCAAAATTATGTATATCATCTACTTAATTATTATTGTTAATCTGTGTTGCATATCTTTTTATTTCAACATTTGTGAATTTCTATCATATATTTTGTGCTTATTTTATAAAAATATATTATTCATTAATCCCAATCCTAAACTATTTTAAATGTGAAATTTTATGGTTCTGAAATTATGTCTAAATCAAATATACAAAAATCAGAATATTTAAAATAGAGGATGCAAAATTACAGTTTCTGATTTCCAATAAATGGGAGGTAAACAGCCTAAGATAAAACAATTAATAACTTTGGGATCAGCCTAATAGCAAGGTATTGTAAATTTCAGTTAGCTGTTTTCCTTCCTGTTCTAAAAGTATACCTGTGTGAAACAGTTTTCCCTATATGCCATAATGAAAAAAATATATACAGATAGTTTTACTTAATTACCTTCTTGCAAAAAATATTGGTCATATTTTTATTGTTGTACCAAAAATGCAAAATGCATAATGTTTCAATGTATTTTGATACTTTTTTTAATTAAATAAAAATCAGTTAATTTAATTTATATTTCTGAAGTTATGTTTACTAAATTTTTATATCAATTAATTTGTTGGAGACATACCAATTGCTGTGTAACTGATTTGACATAGTGTAGTTCTTTCCTGATGGTATTCTTCTATATATCTTTATCTGAAAATGATCCAGGTTGCAATAACCCTAGTGAAACCTCTTGTGTTAGGCAGAATTCTCCCTTCCCCTTGAGTGTGGGTGGGTCTCATGATTACTTTTATATGGCAAGGTTGAAGGAACTTTGAAGATGTAATTAAGGTCCTTAGTTGACTTGAGGTTAATCAAAAGGGAGATTATGCTGATGGTCCTCACCTAATCAGGTGAGCCCACTAAAAGAGGGTCTAGCTGTCAGACAGATTAAAAATAGCAAAGTTGCTTTTCCATTGGTCTTGAAGAAGTAAACTGCCAAATTGTGGAGGGGGCCACAAAACAGGGAACTGTGGGTCGTTTCTGGGAATTGAGGACTTCAGTCCTACAGCTTCAAGGAACTGGATTCTGCCAATAGCCAGTGAGCTTGGAGGAGAACCTCAAGCTTTGGATGCGATCGCAGCCCCGGCTGACAACTTGATTTCAGCCTAATAAAGCCCTGAATGGAGGACCTAGTTAGGCTATGCTCAGACTCCTAACTTAAGGAAACTGGAAACTGTGGGGTAATAAATTTGTATTGACTTTAACCAGTAAGTTTGTGGTCAGTTGTTACACAGCAACATAAAATGGATAGAACTAGCCATAACTATTTTCTCTGGTCTTACCATGGAGAATTTATTTGCATGCTCTTTGCATTATAGTAGGGAGAAAGTAATTGCAGATAACCATTCAAATTTTCTGGATTGTTATTAAATAGCCACTCTTTTCACTCATCAATACTAATTCTTTCCTAGTTCAAATAGCAAAATTGAATAATTGAAGCTTAATTCCCAATCAAGGCTTAAAGCAGCACAGAAAAATAAATAAATAAATAAATAAATGTCCATAAAATCAGTGGTGGGAAATAAATAATACATCATAGTTCTCTATCCAGTAGATTCAAGTCATATCCTAATTTTCTCTTAAGAAATTGAACTTGAGTTTTATTTCATTTCCAAATTCTTCTTCAAACTATGAAATATAATATGTTGAAATACATTAATTTCAAACAATCCCATTTCAACTGGACCAACCAATTCAAATATCCTGTGAGACTTATTATATAGAGCTGATGAGGAATGTATATGATGAAAATATGACTTATTTGCTATACTGAGAAAATTCACTTGTCTCTCGGTTTTTCCAATCATGATAATATCTGTGACTTACCCAACAATATAATGAAGATTATTTTATGTATAATGATATCCAAGGCAACTTCTTAAAGTGTTTTTGAATTATGCAGCAGGATGTATTTCTAAAAAGATTCCTTTTGTAAAGTTGCATTTTATAAATTAAGTATTATTTCTTCATTGATTTTTTAGAAGTGCATTTCCAAAGGGAAAAATGGCCATAAAATAATCATTACCTTCTGAAAAGTACAGTTAGTATTCTTTTTAAAATGTCTTAATTTTAACATAAATCAAAGATTTGAATACATCTTTAAAATAACAATAGATAAGTCCAGTGTTTTATGTAAATTACTGTTTCAAAGTCATATTAGATTATCTAATATAAAAATTTAAATCTCAGACAGAATCAATAATATGAATTCAGCCAAGTATGATTTTATCTCAATGTGGTAAATAATTTTAACCTGCAAAAAAGTGTTTTCTGAACCCTCGCCTTGGTCAGAACTTCTGTCACAAGTTTTCAAGTAACTTCCTCTATTTTAACAATTGGTTGGTTATATTTTAATTACTTTCTAATGCTCACCTCCATTCTCCACCACAAGCTTTTGAGCTCCACTAGGATAAAAACTATATCTATCTTGTTCTCCAAATGATTTTCATGATGTAGCACAGTACATGGCCCCAAAGAAATACTTAATGAGATGACTGTCTGACCAAAGAAGGGAGAGAGGGGTGAGGGAAGAGAGGGAATGAGGGAAAGGAAGGAGAAAGGGGAGAACAAAGTGGGGGGAGACTGAGGAGGAAGGAAGAAAGGCTGGAAAGCAAAAAGACAAGCAGGAGGAAATGAAGGAAGGAAGAGAATGGAATAAAGAAGGTAGGAAAACTATTATCATGAATTTAAAGCATAATTTGTTTCTTGACAGTAATAAAATCATATCTACTCTTTAATAAATGCCCAATAATAGACATTTGTTATCCCTTAAAGATAGGTGTCATATCTATTTTACATATTTACATCTTGTGTAATTCAAAAAGATATTCGTGAAGTTCTAATATGCAAATAGATTTCTCTGACCAATTATTCAAAAATTATTAATTTACTTTTTCTCTTCTGTAAAATGAGGATATTAAGAGCACTTATCTCGTAGGATTTTTTTTTTTTTGAGAATTAAATGAATACAAAAATTGAAAAAAATGCCTGGAACATAGTAAGTGCTCAATAAATATTATTGCTACTGTTTTTATTGTGCTACTACTAATTATTTTTGTACGTATGATTATTAAAATGAAATTAACAAAAACTTTTGTCCAAAGCTTCACACAAAGTGGCAGCACCTGAGTCTGAATAAAGGTAAGTCTGCTTCAAATCCCACATTCATTTTATTACAATAAAATGTGACCACTCTGATGTTGGAATGCTTCAAATTATAATTGATTATTTCCTTAATATAATTTCTGTAATTAAAATGTATATTCAAGACATTTGAATATCAAATCTATCTACTATTTGGAGACAGCCATTCTGTGGATATTGCCATTTTCTTAGAGCTGAGGAAACTGAATGACTTGCAGTCTACATATGACTATAAGATGAAAACGACAAGTTCCATTACTAACTTCTTCATTTGGAAACATTTGTTTTTATCTGCATAAATATTTCATAAGCAGCAAAGGAGCTGGAGAGGGAATTCCTCTTTGCTGAGGATCTGTGTGCTCAAATTTTGAAAGCAAAAAGACTGAGGTTTTTCTTTTTATATAATATACCTTTTTCAAAAGTTCATAATTTAAACTTGCAACTATTTTCTCCAGTAACTATTGACTAGTGCTAATATTATTAGAGATTTTACATTTTAGATTTTTATGCTTAAGCCCTTAGGTTGTATTGTCATGCCCTAGTTTGGTTTTGCATTATTCTCCAAGTCAGTCTCCCCTGAGTTAATGCTGGCTGCTTTTCTAACTGCACTGATTGACAGATCCTCCCCAAGAGGTCACAAGCTTCTTCTCTAGGATCCAGATGATGCAATTGCTGGAGATTCTACATGTAGTCATAGAATGTGCTTAGATGAAAATTAAAAAAAAACTAAATCTCTCTCTAGCACCAAAACTAAATTATTCAGACATTTTCCCTAACACATTGTTATTTTTCTTTTTTTTCTTCTTTTTGCTTCCAGAATAGTAGTTGAAATCAAATGTCCTGTTATAGACAGCATTTATACCCAATTAGGCCATACCTAGGTCTGTTCTTAGCACTTAGTATTTTAAGTATATATTTCAATCTAATGAATAAATGAAACTTTTTTAATGTTTGAAAAGGTAGATGCACCTGTCTTTTGCCTAATGACTTTAATTTGTTCGTAAAAACCTTGCCTCTTAAGTATAAAAGAGCCCTTAAATTAGACAAAAAATTAATTTTAATGAGAAATAAAATATTTCTCTCTAACCTAATGTAAGACACCAAAATATTTTCTAATGTCAAACAATAAGGATGCATTTCTATACATGATGTCTTAACCAGCTTGGGCTCCTATAAGAAGTACCATAGCCTAGGTGACTTATAAATAGAAATTTATTTCTCATAGTTTTTGAGTTTAGGGTACCACGATGGTTGGGTTCTGGTGAGGGCATTCTTCTGGGTTGCAGATTGCTCTCTTATCTTTATACCCTCACATGGTAGAGAGAGAGTGAGAGAGCTCTCTGGGGTCTTTTCCCAAGGACACTAATCCTATTCATGATAGCTTTACCCTCATGATCTAATTGTCTCCGAAAGGCTCCATCTCCTAATATCATCACATTGGGGGGTAGGATTTCAAGATGTGATTTTTTGGGGGAGCACAAAGATTCAGTCCATGACACATAACAATTTAAACACAAATACTGTGTATCCCCCAAAACATAGCATAAATGAGGCGTCTCACACTGTTTAAAATCTAGGCTTTCTTGTTACTCAGGTATGGTGAGACCGACAGATCAGGAGATGGCTGCCATGGAAAAGATGCTTTGTTACAGTTCCCAAGAAGAAGGAGCATACACCACAGGGCCACACGTGGAAATACCAAGGGACTCAAGAGGTAGAAGTAAGGAGAAAATGGGAGCAAAAGCCTTTATTGTGGTTTTCATGGAAGGGAATAGGCAAGACAGGGTAAGCAGGCTTAGGGTTGGCTAGTTTGAATGATTTAGAAAGCTCTCGGGACAACTAGGAGATGTCCCTAGTTGTCTGGTACATGGTCCTGGGATGATTAGGACAGAGGAATAGTGCCCTGAGTGTAAGAGTTCCATAAGGGAGGTGGTTAGAGGTATGGACTCTAGATAGTTGACTGTATATGAAAGTTATGCTTGCAGTTAAGTCTTCTACTATTTCTAGGAATTGGCTAACCTTAGGAGGGACAGTCCCTCCAAGGTCAGAAAGGCCCCAAGATGTTAAAGCAGAATACAGAAGTAGAAAACATTGTTAGTACATGTACTCACTATAGGAGAAAGATAAAATGTGATTCTTGAAGATGTGCAGAGCCATTCCTTAAAAGACAAAGTTCTCTTTCTGCACATTTTTGTCACCAGTCAGGGCTCAGAGCTATTGTACTTTCAAACTACATTTAAAACAGAGTTGTAGCATAGAAAAACACCTTTATGGGAAAGTAAAACCAAAATTAAAGAAAAGAGTATTTCAAAACGTAAAAGTAATAGAAGTTGCTACCTACTTATTGCTCTTGCTTAGTCTAAGTATACAAAATTAGTTATTTTACGTCACTCAAATATGATACATAAGTTTTGTTCCACATGATATTTTCTGATTAGAAAAAAATAGTATAAAATAATTAGTACATCTTATTTTTGCCTAAAAGCATCATGCTTAAATATTACTTTTCATAGCATATTTATTTGATGTGTTTGGGGTTAAAAAATACTAAAAAAAAAAAAAAATAGTTATTGTCCAAGAAAGAATAACTTTTAAGAATTACAATAAATCATTACTAATTGAACCATGAATTGAGACAAGTCAATTTAAACTATGTTAATAACAAAATCTACAACATTCATAATATTTCAATAAAATCTTCCAAAAAATAAAGATTGTCAACATTTATAGTACTTGCTTACAACTCCATCTGGGATAGACCTCCTTCTAGCTCCCTCTTCTCAGTGCTTGAAAGCCTTCTCACAGTTCTCTAAGACTGGTTTCTAAATGCTGATTTTTTTTTGCCCTGAGACAAAGGACCTGGAAATGTGGTGTGAAGTTGTCTGCTTTGGTGTCAAAACCTTTTTAATCACTCTAATTGTCACACTTAGTAGCTTGTCTGTGTTTCAAGAAGTTCTACTTCCTGTGCCTGAGTGCCTCAACAATGCAAAACAACAATGTGTTCATGTGGAGCCTGGGGGTCAGTACTGTTTTCAGAAGTGCCCATTCATTCCATCTCTGTTTCATCTCCAGTGTAATTCTGGGTCTCTATTAACCACTTAGCAACATTTATACTTTGAATAGTAACATTTATACATTCATAGCCTAATTATTGATAGTCTATCAAACACCTATCTCTGAAATTTTCAGTTTCATTCTTTATTTTTTCCTTCATAGCTTTTTAAAAAATGATCAAACCTTTTTTTTAATTTTCTCAAACCATAAACAAAATGAGTCAACAGTCTTTAGATAATCATAATATGTTAATTTCTTGACACTGTCACTGATATTTCTCAGAATTCTATAGCAGTGCTTTCATCCTTCTTATTTAGAGCTTCTTGTTTCTCTTTTGAGCTTTCCATCTATTTGGCAAGAACTTAGTTAGATTGCCAAGTCTATCATATCATATTCGTCTTATTAATGCTTCTTCACTTGTTAGTGTTTCCATAAAAATCTTCATGAGCATATGTATGTTACCACAGTCACGCATCCACAGATGTGAAAGCTGCAAGTAATATAAGTTTTTTTTTCCTTTCTGCTCAGCAAAATGATCAACAATATTTTATCAAATATAACTTTAAGGGCTTTTTGTTTGGATGTTTTCAGTGGTCACAGTTAACAACTCCTGCCAACCCTCTTCACCCTATCCCTAACAATAACACTGATTCATTCCTGGTTCAGACCTCTTTTGATTGGATGAGAGTGATGATTTCCAGAAAAGTGATGGTTTTTTTTAGGTTAACACATGTGCTTATGTATTATCTCCCTTGCGAGTTATTTGAAAACAATGAACATACTGTTTTGGATCATTTACTCTGTGCAAGACACTGTACTAGGCACTGTGAGGAAGGGATTTATTCTCGGACTTTTCATGTAGCTACCCCAGGTTTGCTATAGGGAATGGAGAGAGGGGTTTGGTAGAGGGGCTCAGGATGAGAGCAGTTCTGAAACCTACTTTTTAAAAAAGACATTTAATTCATACATAAGTAGTGTGTAATGACTTATCTGGATCATGAATATTTCTTTTTCTCCACTCTCATGATTAAATCCTATTTTATTAGTTCTGATTTTCCCCTGTGCATCTGGGAAAGATGAAAGACAAACAAATCTTTAAAACTCTATCTTATATTCATTTCTCCATCAGAACATACTTTGATGCAGAGAGGGAATCATTCCCTCAGTTACCTGCACTGTCACAAAGGAAATGCATTCTTCAAACCACTTCTCAGCCATGCAGAAAGCAGCCACTGAATTTTCACCCCATGCTAATATGCTATTTAGATATTATGCTGTTACTCTACTCCTCATGGGAAGAGCACAATTCTGCCCTCCCACATAAAACACAAAATTAATTAACTTAGTAACTGATCTACTAATTTATTCAAGAATTATCATTTGAATGTCCTGTGGTAACAGTGTGAACCAAACAGGCTAGGTCACACTTTGTATGAAAGTTTTGTTCTTGATGGTAAGAGTTGAAGATTTTTTAAATAAATGAATGAATAAACAAATAATTAGCAAATAAATATATCAGATGAGGGTGAGTGATTTGCAGAGAATTTAAATAAAGCAATGTGATAAAGTATAACAGGGTGGCGACTTTTAGTTTGGTGGGGAGAGAAGCCACTCTAAGGGAGTGATGTTTTACCTGGAATCCACATAGTGAGAATCAGCGAGGCTTTCCATTTCTGTGACAGATTGTTCTAAGCAGAGGGTAGGGCTAGTGCAAAGGCCCTGCGGCAGAGCAAGTTTATCATCTCCTAGATAGAAAGAAAGCCATTGTACCTGGAGCCTAATGGTGGGGAAGATTAAATATGCAATATGAGTTTGGAAGGTGAATGGACTTGAATGATGGCACCCCACAAGAGGTATGTCCATGTCGAAAGCCTTGAAACCTGTGAGTATTACCTTCTTGGGAGAAAAGGGCCTTTGCAGATATAAAGAACAACTCTTAAGATGATATTGTCCTAGATTATTCAGATAGATTTTAAATTTAATGACAAGTGTCCTTAAGAAAGAAGAAAAGACACAGATGGAAGAGGAGAAAACAGACAGAAGAGGAGAAGGTAATATGAAGACAGACACAGAGATGCTAGCATACCATAGCACTGGGCTAAAGGAGGTTTTGTTGTTTTTAGGATGGAAGATACTGCTATTTGTTTATATGCTGATACTTGTAGAGTAAGTCTTTTCACATCGCCAGAATAATTTTATTTCTTATAATATATTTCTGTTAAGATAAAATAGAAGATAATTCTCTGAGGAAAGGATTTTCAAGAGGAAAAATTCACAGAGGTGAGGATTATTACAAAAGTAATGTTTTTAAGAAGCCAAGAGTAGATAGGATCCAGAACTCAGGTGAAAAAATTGGCCTGAAATAGGTAAGACTCATCTACAGTGACATCAGAGAATACCAGTGCCAGTAGTTTAGTACACTTCTATGGAAAATGAAGAAGACATTGCTTCTTTTCCTGCCCGAAAGAGATGTTCTGCCAAGCCCATATCTGAAAAATAAGTCTCAATTTACTCAGTCGCAGCTACCATATCTGCCCCTAACTAGAATCAATACAGCCAACAACTTACCAACCATTTCCTCATATTACTCTAGGTCTCCAAAGATAAAACTGTTCAATCAAAAACATTTTTTCCAATTATTCGAAATTATATGAAAATTATATGAAATTATATGAAAAGCCTGTAACTCTTGGAAAGGAAAGAACTAACCAACCTTATTTTCCCTATACAACTTTCTTTAAAATATTAACCTCTGAAATTATATGCAAATCACAAGTCTCACAAATCCTCCAAACATCTATAAGAAATAAACTCATGGCAAATTTTCCTAGTTTATTCAAATCACAAAATGCCTTCAGTATTTTGTGAGTGGAATGTTTAGCCCTCAGTGAAGTTGATTCTAAGAAATTCCATTAGTGTGTAGAGCACTTAATAAAAATATTCTATTTCTAGTACCCGAATATAAAAATTAGAACCTGTTATCTCTAAAATGGAGCAATCTTCAGCCACTGTGTGGCCACTGAGAGGTCAGGTAATTTCTGAGATAATAAACCTCCAAATTCCTTGGAGTTTAAGTCTCATAACTGTAACTGGCTGTCAGTTGAGAATAACTCAGTTGGGCTGAATATTTAGGGTAGGTAAAAAGCTTTTCATATTTCATTAAATTGCTTCCTTTTGCTGATAATTGAGACCCAACTTGTACATGGTGGTTTTGTGATTGTGATATAAATTACCATCAGAAAATATTCTTATGTCTCCAGATTACACATAAGACAGTCAATGTGGTCTGAACTGATTTTGAATTACTGGACTAGGGAAAGTCTTGTCAAACCACTGGAAAAAATTTCATTTCTTACTGGTTTAATACTGTTAAGAAAAATATGTCGGGTTTTCTGAAGAGAGGATATTTTAAAGTTATCCTATATCATAAATACTGTGTCATAAGTCTCTAAGAGAGCAACTCATGAGTCAAGTAAGGTGTTTCCAGTAGATTTGTTAAGTTGTTTGACACAGAGACTCATTCAGGTTAACTGAAGAGAGAGCGATTATCGTAGAGATTTATATGGAGCAAGAAAGGAGGAAGAATCTCTTAGAAATTAAAGAGATAATCAGTTTGGGTCTCAGGCAAAAACAGTGTTGTGGGTTCAAAGTATTTTTTTTTTTTTTGTTAAGGACAGGAAATTATTCTTTCTCTTTCTTATGTACTAGCATTAACTTGAATCTTACATTCTTTGTATGTCAACTGAGTTCTCTACTCACTACCTGCAGGCTTCTTCATCTTCTATTTTATATATCTCTTAAATGTTTCACAACTTGCTTCATTTATTATTTACAGAGATTCTTTTATGTGCCAGACACTATGCTTGGCAGCAGTAAACAAGATGAATAAGGATCTTGCCTTCACAAAGTTTACCTTCTAGTAGGGGAGATGAGGAATAAACCAGGAACTTAAACAGGTAAAGTTAGTACCGATTGTGAAAAGTACTAGGACAGAAAGAAAACAAGGTCTTGGGATTAAAAAGGGATTAGGGTGGTAGAAGCCAGGGTATGAGTGGTGGGGATGAATAGTACTAATGTAGATATATTGATTCAAAGGAGCTAGCCATGTAGAAAGTTGGGGAATGAGCGATGAAGGCAAGGGTTTGAAGTGGGAAGAGTTTTGGTTTAATAATCATAGCAATGGCTTAGTCATAACCTCCAGTTAACTGATAGCCCACACTGGCAAAGTACATTGACTATTCATTCATCTTCCCTTTAGCGCTGGACAAAGTGCTAGTGACCCAGCTAGGGAACCTCTACATGTTCAGTTTAATTCCTTTATTGATTCTGTGATTTGCATCTCCCTAACAGACTAGGTCTTATGAAGGTGGTGACTTTTGTCTGTTTTGTTTGATGCTATATCTCTAAAACCTACAACAGTGTTTAGCACACAGTAGGACTCAAGAAACATTTATGGAAGGAAATATTTAATAAATGAACTGTTCAAAAATAAATTGATTCAGGCACGAATGAGGATTTTATCAATTTAGGTTGGAGTAATGCACTAGTGTGTAACTCAAGAGCTTTTCATTTGAGCAAGGATTGCTAGAACTTCTAAAAATGGAAGTACAAACCCATATCTTACATATCTTGAGTATGTAGTTTAGATTTACAGAATTTTTTTAAAAAGTTAAAACTACTTTTCATATTTATTTATGTACACATACATGAAGCCATTGGGAATAAAGAAAAATTATTATTAATAATTTATAATCTTTTTCTTACATGTCAAACAGAATGCAGTGCCTATACTTGTAGTTAATAAGTAGCTGTTTAATAAATGAATGAATGTGGATATACATTTCCTCTATTTTACTGTTGCCTTGGGAAAAGTTATAATATGAATTTTTTCTCTACTACAAATATATAGTAAACCTGAGATTATTTAATATTAAATATGCAAAATGTTTTCAACTATAGAATTGGTGATATTACTCAATTTTAGAATATTTTCCCCTCAAACCATAACTTCTGAATGTAGCTTTCAGAGTTTTTGCAAAGTGATGTGTTCTATGATATGAAAAATTATTTTCACAAATGTCACCCACAGAAAAGCAGTCACAGAGCAGATGAACGTTTAATTAGCTTTTCTGATATACTTCTTGTAACATTTTTTATTCATTAATCAGTTAAAAATAATTGTTTAATGTTACTCAAACCTTCACACAGTCAGATTCTGGTGGGGATTTATTTTTTTAGATTGAATTAGAAACAGACACCTATTATAAATATATAAGAAAATGATTTCCAACTCACACAAATCAGATATTTTCTGACAAATTAGTGCAGGTTTTCTCTACAGAATCTGAAAATTTCAGACTTTAAATTTCACAGTATGAGACAACTTGTTCTTCATTCTCTGGAGACATTGATACTAATTGGACTAATGATGTCTGGCATCTAATCACAAATAAGTTTGGGTCTAAATATGTATCACTGCAGCCAGTGAGGGAGAGAGAGGGCATGTGGCACACCAGCAACAGCTTCTGCCTTACTTTCTAGTAAGTATCAAGAACTTCACTTTCTAGACTGTTCTGATAAAGTAACACTTTGACATATGCTGCAGCTCCAACAAGGACACAATTACATATTAACTGCTCAGTAGCATTAAAGTCTGCCTAAAATGTCAGATTTTCAGCAAGTTGCTTTAATAATAATAGAAATAATTTCCATTCAGTCATTCACTCTACAAACCTCTCTTTGGTGTACACTCCATGTCAGGCACTGTTCTAGAAGCCATCTGGTTTACTTAGGAGAAAAACAAAACAAAACAAAAGTTGTATTACACAGAACAGAAAATTATGCAAGTCATCATGTTTTAATGTAAGTTAAAATAAACATGAATTTCAAATATTATATTAAATGTTTTTGAACCTCAGATGAGAAAACTGTGTCCCATAAAGTGGTTACATCATGTGACTAAAGTTAAGCAACAGAACACATTGCAGAGCAAAGATCAATACTCAGGGGACAACCTCAGTATTCCAGGACAGTCAAAGTGTTATATAATTATATCATTTGCAGTGAAAGCTCTTTATTTTTATATTTTATTATAGATGTGATTCAAAAGAAAAAAAAAAAACTACGAGAAGGTTTACTTTCAGTGGGACTAGTAAACGGTGAAAAGTTAGTTTCAGTCTAATGCCCAACTTTGCAGCTTCCCTATCCAGAGGCAACCGGGCTTCCCTGGTTCTTCAGTATCCTTCTAGGGACACTTCTATGCATATATAAGCATGTATGAATATATAGAGTAATTATTTTTATTTGGGAAATTTGTATTTTCTTCTGCGTTGTAGGCTAAAGGAATCAGATGGCTCTTGCATAAATAATGATCAAAAGAAAGGGGCTAGGGCTTTAGTGAAACCGTCAGGTTAGGAACAAACTTCCTCACTGTTCTGTGCTTAAATTTCAGATATACATCATCATCCATAAAGTGATGATTCCACTGACTTTTATTAGGTTAATGAGTTCTTCACTGTCCTTGTCTACAAATTGTTGAACTTTAAACTTAACTAGTTTACCCTTATACCGGGTACATAGAAATGATTCCACAGTGTACCTTCACCACCATACCATCATCTAGGGATTTCCTTCCCTCTCTTCATCGTGAGATCTGCTGCTGATATATAATGTCTTCCTTCCTTCCTTCTTTGATCCCTTTTTCATTCCTTTCTTTCCTTCTTTCTTCCTTCCTTTTCTTTCTTTCTTCTTTTTGTCTTATTCCATCCTTGGTGGATCATGCCCTTGGATAACTTCTCAAGAAAGTATACATGAGAAGCAAGCTATTAAAGTTCTCAGCCTCTCCTTTGGTTGGTAGCTTGTATGAGTATAGATTTCTAGATTGCAAGTTTTCTTTCAAAATTTAGAAATCATTGCTTCCTCATCTTGTAGCTTCTACTGCGTCTATGAAAATATCCGAAGTCATTCTGATTATGATCTTTTCTTGGAGATGTGTTTATGTTGCCTCTCAGAGAACTTCTCTTTGACCTCAGTAATCTAAAAGACACAGGGATTTGTGTTTTGTGAGAGTCTATTTTTTAACTATTATGCTGTCCATGATATTTTGCATTTGCCTTTTCTAATGCGCAGGTTGATACACAAGCTCTGCCTATGTTCCTTGTTTCGAGGAAATGATCCCAGTTCTTAGACTAAATGAGATACCAGAAAGAAATCTTAACAGATGATAAGAACAGAAACATTCCTTAGTACCCAACCACTGTTCATTTTTTGTTCTTATGTCATGTGGGATGCTCACAAAGAACATGAAATGGCAACAACCAATTCCAGATTATCTGATGCTGCATGAAGTGCAGCCAATAGGCAATATTATTATTAATATTACTATGGTAGATTGCAGAAATGGTCACCATTCTTCACTCTTTCATAGAGGCAGTTTGTTTTCCTAACCCTTGAGTCTGAACTGTCCAATAGAATGCAATGGAAATAAACATGCACCAGTACTGGGGCCTTTCTCCTTTCCATTTCTTTTCATAACTGTACCACTGCCATTTGAACAAGACCAGAGCTGGCCTGCTGGAGCATGATAAACATATGGCAAATTGCTCCCTTTCTCCAGTGAGCAGCTAGCCAAATGCCAGAATTGCTTACTTGCCTAAAGCTATAATAGAAAAGAAAACTATTTCTAACATCTCATTTCCCCAATGTATAAAAGATTCCCAAAATAAACATGACCAGAGACAATGTAAAAATCAAGAGTATGGCTGTAAGATCCCTTCTTAAAACATCTGAAAGAATTCAAATAGTGTGTATTAGACCTTCTCAACTAGACAAAAGGGTTTCTGAGAGTCTGAAGGCTGTCCTACAGCATCCTGGCATACTCAACCAATGTAAAGAGTACTATGGGCATGGCTTTTGGTGAATGTAACTGATACAATCAAATTCACTGGACCATACAAAATTTTAAAGAGAATTATACGAACAAAGGCACTGCCTGCATGGATGAAAGTGGTATTTCAAAATAAGAAAATATCTATGGGCCCCTATCTTTCTTTCAACAGAAATTGTACTAAGAAACATCCTCAGAAGGTATGTTTTCCAATAACATTTTCAGAAATGGCCAAAAGAATAGAAATGGAAGGGCATCCGAAAGGGTGGAGCTAAAAGGCATGAAATGCAAGGGACTGGGGAGTGATTTTCAGAGAACAGAATCAGATCCTAATCAAGAAAATTCTCTGTTCCTAGAAGATGTAGGCCTAGTAAAATCTTGCCCCCCTGAATTTTAGAACTGTCATGGACCAGTGATTCCATTGTTCCTCTATTTTCTCCCCAAACAAGAGTGTTTTTGTAATTTTTCTACTCCTGTCAAACAATTATATGTCAGGGTATAGAAGAAAAATAACTTTTCTTTCATAGGTCTCCGGAGAAACGTAGTTGTATCCAAAGAGCTATATCCAGTACTGATATAGATTATAAATTCCATGGCTTTGAGCCTGGTGCCAAGATTGGATGAGATTTTGGAGAATCCTGGGATGGGTGTAGCATACATAGCTTTTGGAAAGGATGTGATTAAATTCAGTTAATTTTCTGGAAGACGAGAAACACATGACTCAGTTGTTTGTATCATCCCAGAAGAGCGTCCTCTCTGACCTGTAACCACAGATGTATGAGGAAGTCAAGTTGAATCCAGGAGAACTTACCAGCAGACCACTTCCAAAATTGTTGACCTATAACTTTCATCCATGATGCTAGGCAAAAAATTTTGTATTTGTCTATTGTAATGCCAAGGTTGGCACATAAACCTTCCCTGTGCTTTAGTAGGTGGGCCCCTTAACCCTCGAAATCACTTTGGTTGTCAGTCTTGTGATGTAAAATGGAGGAATATTTTCAGGCAATAAAGAACAGTAATGTCCCACTGATCACAAATTAGTGTTTCTTTCTTATTCTCATATGGATACTCTCTGAGATTGGAAAATGGCAGCAGGCAATCCTGGACTCTGAGCTTTGTGAAGCCTAAGAAATAGTTAATGTCACTTCATTTAGTACTTATTAGAAATTTGAGTTAAAATATTCCCCACCTATATCAGCAGCCACTGTGTGAGGCAAGAACCACTTTGAGTGCTAGCTCCTCATTGTATTGTAACTCTAAAGTTGCCTTGATGTGTGGGCCCCTGTCATCAGGGAAATGACCCTGATTCTTTTTCTTAATGAAACAGGGAAGAATCTAACATATAATAAGGAAAACATTTACCATTCATCTAAACTACTATTCTCTGGATTATAGGTAAAACCTCAATTTGATAAAGAAACAAGGATGAGAAGGTATTTGACATTCATCTTCTGAACCATCAAAGATGCCCAGAAGGGAAAAGGGGTAAAGCTGAGAAAGCAGGACTTGAGTTACTCCAACCTATGCTTCACCAGAGCTACTCACCTATTTCCTTTGTAAATATTGTTATTTTCTGAGTGGTAAATGTGACATTTAAGGATGCATGGGTGTTGTCCTATCTAGTTTTCACAGCTATCCCATGAAGTAAGCATTATTTGCACCATTTTACAGATAAAAAGTCTTGAGTTTTGGGAACTGAATCACTAATCCTCACAGTTAGTAACTAGCAGGGCCTTTGCTCTCACACATACACACATACACACACAACATAAAACCCAATGCTACTAAGATTATGTTTCACCTCTACTTTATGGGTTTTATTAATTTTGGGATAAAAGAAAAATACTGCTAATATTTTGAGAACCACTGGATCACTAACAGAAGTTTCATTCTAAGTTGCTTCAAGGAGATGCAAAGTATTTAAAAACCACAAGTTTTAGAAAAAAATAGAAATAATTATTTATCTACCCCTTATGTTCCAACTTAACTTTTTTAGTAACATGGCATATTTTTAATATGTAGAACATACCACCAGATACCAACTCTTACAAGGGAGGGGGTGGAATATATATATTTTCTGGCATCACTATAGAAAATTAAAGTTTGATAGTTAGGTTATTAAAACATAAATGTGTCAAAATGAAATTTCCCCAAATAAATTTTTGAAGCACAGATGCCTCAAGCTTTCTTTTACTGAAATATCTTGAAACATCAATTCTTTAGAGCATCCTAAAGTGCTGATAAAAGAAAAATAAATAGTGATACTGATTGTATGCCAATGTAATAAAGTGCTAGGTTGATAGATGAAATTACTGGATATGAGAAGATATTTTGTTATTAACTTAAATGAGAGTTACACCTGTCAATTCTATGTATTATGGGATGATATGATCTAGCAAGGGTTAGTGTTAATGGAAAACATTTAAAATTTAATTTGCTGAAAATATTTTAGGAAAACCCCTTGAAGAATGATTAAATAAATGATAAAGCATATTCTCAGTAGGCATCAGAACATTTCAGAAATTTCATACTACTCAGGATTTAGCAATGCTTCATTAAACCACCTGGAATAACTCATATTTTGTCATAATTTTCAAATCTTTGCAATGTCACTGTGATTAAATCATATTTATGAAGATGTTAGGTTCAAATGTAAGTTAGCAATTTTTAGACCAGTAGAGATAAAGTAAAATATGTAGTAAAAATACTGTCCTGTTATAAAAAATACATTCTCATATACTTTTCATTCACTGTATATCTCCTTGCTGTGTCATGACCCAGCCAGAAGGAAAATGATCATAGTAGAAACATGATCATCCATAGTCACTGGATTTTTTTCTAGAAGATGGGATATTCATTAGGACAGAGGAAAAGCAGTGTTCTGATGGAACCATCTCTGGGACCTCTAAGTTCTTGATGCTTTTGATCAAAAATAATAATGATAATAATGGAAATAGTGACAATGATAATATTAACAGTAAAAGCATTATGTCCAAGAAATATTTACAGTATAAGTAAACATTAGAAGTCATTTTTCTAATACTCTTTCTTTGCAAGTAATGAAACTGAGGCTAAGGAGGCTAATGTATTCATACGTTGACATGAAGTTAGTTTGAGATTAATATTTTCTTAGCTTTTTCTAAATTCCATGTCAGTGTTATTTACACTTATGTTGAAAATTGTACAGTCTGTTGTTCCCACCTTGAGTGGCTGCATTTGTATATGTTGTAGTTGCAATGAACGTATTTTATGAGAAACAAAATCCCATGAGAAATTTAATAGTAATGAAATAGTAAAAATAACAAATGTAATATAATATTTTACTAAAATGCTAACAAATATAAATCAAATGTGATAATACTTCAGTTTAAATCAAATAATGCTTTTCAATGAATTTTATCTTATGTTTTTATTGAGGATTTCTCATTGCCAGGGATGTCAGTCCCAGTAACCCTAAACTGATCTAAGAATATATTTTTCATTACTGTATTACTTAAGTATGTAGCCTATGTAGGAATTATTTTGGTTGATGGGGAAGAATGTCCATCTTAGGAAAAATGAGTCATAAACATTACTTAAGATCTCCTGATGCACATGTGGGAAACACAGCATGGCTGTCAATACCTCTGGCTAACTATATGTTGTTGGCATATGCCATATTATTATGCTTTATAAAATTATTGTTACCTAAATTATAAATCAAAAAATGGCTAAATTTATCATGCAAAAGACCTTTCAAAATTCTGCTTTTATATCAAAGGAATGATGAAACATCATTTATCGAGTGTTTTGTGCCAACACACTTTGCACACTAGATTTATGAATTGTAAATTCCTCAGGACACTTGTGTGTGTATTCATCCTTTCACTTGGGGAACACTGATAGATATTCTGCTATGTGACAGACACATGGATGCAAAGTTAATCAAAGGGTATGGTTTTTGAAGGCATTAACAATCCTACTTAATATAAGACATTTGTTTCAATTTATGGATACCTGGCTGAGGAAATATTTGAATAGTCAGACATAGGTTTTTGAGCATGATATTAAATGTGGACTCCCAGATCCCACGTGAAACCATTTATATTTCCATTGAAACTAAGCTTATGGCCATGGGATGCATATGGCAAAAAAGAAAAAAAAATACCTAACAGTATTCTTTTCTAATAATATAGCTATATTCAAATTTAATTTCATGGGATATGTTTTAATATTTTCTGTTGTCTGCCAATAAGGAATCATAACACAGAATGATTTTATCACAAGGAAATTTTCCTTTCACTGAATATTTGTATATACACTAAGCAGCCACCATAGATTCATAAATGAAACCCTAGATTATGAACCATATATTTTTGGCTTTAAAGTTGTTAAACCTTCAAGACTCTATTACATTAATGTTATTCTTAAAATGGAGATATAATTCTACAAAGAAATAATAAACTGGAATTCCATAACCCACTGTACTTTAAATCTAATAATTTAATTTCAAGTAAAATGAATCATTAGTCACAGACTAAAAAATGCTTTTGCTCCAAATTTATTCCACTCTGATTTTTAAAGCTACCACCTTCATGTACTTAAAAACATAAAAAGCAATATGCCTTCATTCTAATCATAAGAGTTTTACATTTTCTGAATTCTTACTGCAAACAAGACCAAATAAGTTCATATACTTATTTCACCATTTCCTGGCACTGTTTATGACTACATGTCTTTAGATATGAGAACAGTATTCGGCAAAATGCCTACAGCAGCAGAATCTAACCACCGTACAGTGTCAAGGACATCCAGTTACTTCCTCAGGACCCATTACTGAATGTAAAACTGAAAGTCTCTGAATTTTTTTTCGGCGTCTTGTGCATCTCATGTTTTGATGTTCGATAGGTGATATCATAACCTTGGAAAATCCCCCAACTATAGCAAATCTTTTTAATGTGGCCCATTGGTAACTAGGAAATTAACAAGTACATGACATTTCTCGTGTTAAAAATGCTTCAGAGTGATTCTACCAGATTTTCCCATAAGATAGTCATTCAGATGAACTTGACTTTTGTGGTAGGTTTATAGGGTTGCTGACTTGCTTCTTGGTGTCCTGGAATAGTTATTTCTTCTCATGGTAGTATTAAAATTCTTATTTTCCACTTCCTGGGGAAAAGGTCTTTGTTCAATTGTTCTCAATCTGTTATGAAGTAAATATGTTAAAATCTATCCAGAAATTAATGTTGAAGACAATTATTGCAAAGATAATTGTTAAACAAAAATGGTCTGACAAAAAAAATTGTGACCTGTTTTGTAAAGAACACTGGGAATAATCACAACTGTGTCTAGATAAATTTCAAATATCAACCTGCTACTCATCACTCAACTGCCTAATCTGGAAAATACCAAGAAGTTATACACAAACCAGTCTTGCCTTTCACTGAACTGTCTTAATGAGGAATAGTTGTGTAGATAGACCATGTCTCCAAGTACTTATCGGATGTTTAAGGCATTTTAGTTTAATAGTTTAATGATTTCCATTGGATGGCACTCATTCTTTTGAGAGCTAATTATTATTCTAAGAATATTTAGCAAAATAAGCAACAAATATATAGAGTACCCTTTGTGATTTTCCCCAGTGTCAAAAGTCTAGTACTCTTTCAAGTGCTTAGGCAAGGATATCAACACTCCTAGGTCACTTGGGTATCATTCAGTGTACCATAGAAGTAATGATTTAGGAAAATGAAAAGTCATAATCTGCAAGTTTAAAAGGCTTTTGTTTCTATGGGCCAACTTTGTACCATCCCTATAGATAATTCTTTTTAGTTAAAATAAACTATATCATAATGAAGATAAATTGCTGGCATCGCGTATGTAACAAATCATAGTATAAATGATTTCCTAACATTTGCACTGCAAGTGTAATTCTATGCGGTATACTAATGTAAATGTATATGAAGAAATGTTTAGCGTTTGGAGGCACAGAAATATGAGAAATCTGGAGGCATTTCATTTTAGTGTTGTTGGAAATTGTGTATTGTCATATCTTTCTCACATTATGTGATATATTTCTAGCATTTTAAAATTTATTTCAACCAAGGAAAAATATACAGCAATGTGTATGGTCCCAGGGTCAATTACTAGAACACAGGTCACCCTTTTTTCTGTATAGTCTGGCTTTCCAATCCTTTTCATAGTCAAATAAATCATTAAGTTATTGCTACTTAGAAATGGAATGGAGATCATTACATTATGAAGTAATATTTTTTGTTAAATGATTTTTTGTTTGGTTTGGGTTTTACCATCTGCATCTTATTGACAAAATAATGAACAAATCTAATAAGAAGAAACATTAATCTCAGAATAAACATGAATCAATTGAATAGCTTGAGCTGTCTATTTCAGCCATAATTCCCTGGATTAAATTAATTAAGCAGATAAATCCTTAACTCATTAATAAATCTAGGGATGCTTGATGAACATCTCTAAACTTTGAAAATTACTTTGTAAAGGTTAACTAGAAACAGAACGATGGGATACCTCAAAAATCAGGCTGATTTGCTATTGCTTTTTTCTATAAATGGACAAGCTTTAGTTATTTCTTTTCATATACCTGTACAAAGAATATTTTGAAAAACAAAAGTATTCTTAGAAAATGCTACAGTATTTCAAAGTGAAAATCAAAATAATAATTATGGTAATTCAGTTGAGAATACACATTCTGTATTAAAATTTGTCAAGGATAATGAACACCTACTTATGTCACCACATTCATCATTGAGCAGCCACTATTACAAAAAGAGCCAGTTTGCCTAAAAATGCAAAGATCCGGAAAAGTTTCCTTCCTCTTTTCCTCCTCTTCTTCCTCCTCTTCCATGTTGTCCTTCTCCTTATTTTCTAATCAAGCTGATGCCACAAAATACATCCAGTCACTCAAACAAAAAACCCAGAATAATTATTCTTGATCCCTCTGTCTCTGCCCCGCAGCCAGCCAGTTTGTATTGGTAATTTTGTCTTCTAAGTACTTTTTAAAATCTTCACCCACACCTTCAACATCCCGATCACTGTTTTCATTTAGATTCAGAGCATCTCTTTTCTAGACTACTTCAACCTTCTCTTGACTACCTGCTCTTCTGGCTTGTAATCTTATCATCTTAAATCTATTATCCATACAGCTGCCAGGGTATTCTATTTAAAACACAAAAAATCTCTTAAAACTCTTCAATGTCTTTCTACTTTCTATAGGATGAAGTTTAAACTAGTTTGTATGCCCCAACTAACTTACCTTCACCTGGACCCTTTCTATCTCTCAAGACATATCTTTACTCTTGTCTGTTTGAACTTTATGATCTAACAATACTGAGTTCCATATAATTCTCTACCCACGTTATGTTGTTGTCTGTCTCAAAAGCCCTTCAAATGAAGTTGCCTGTGATGGGAATGCCCTTACTCTCACTCCTCACCTCCATAATCCCTATATGCTTGTTTTGTTTGTTTTTAAGATTGAAGTTACATATGTTTATCCCTAGTTTTCCTTCACTTCATAATTATTTGCATATGTACTTTCTTTCCCCAAAATTTTATCTATCTTTAACTCTCTGGAACTTAGCACAGTGACTAGAATAAAAACACTGAATACATTGTTATAAATAATTGTAGAGTTCAAATGAGCATATCAATTTCAAAATGTTTATGTATGTTAACTGACAATGTAAACACTCAACTTAATCTTCACAATTTAACCAGATCTTCACTTAGTCATCTGTTGAAATGGCAAGGAGGAGCTCAAGATATTACTATCACTCATTTAAAACAATTCAAAATGTGGTTACACTATGATGGATAAAGGAAATATATTCTAAGAATATGATGCCAGTCTATCTGCTTATGGGAGCATGTTCTTTTTTTTTTGTTTCTTTTTTAGACATAGGGTCTCCCTCTTCCTCAAGCTGGTCTGAAACTCCTGACTGCAAGCCATCCTCCTGCCTCGGCCTCCCAGAGTGCTAGGATTACAGGCATGAGCCACCACACCCGCCCTAAGCATGTTCTTACATGCACCAAAAAGCAGCCCTTGAAAACTACTGTGGGTCCTTTCAGGGGCAAACACAAAAACCCTCAACCCTTTACAGTGGTCAAATGATACATTGCTAGAATCCTTTTAAATTCAGTATCAGGTTATACATGATTTTCATGTTTTAAAAAGTGCTGCAATTTTAATTATATTTATGAGAAAGAAACTTACCATAGTCATTAAAATTGTAGCTAAAGCATTGGCCATTTTCTTTCAATCTTATATTCTTTATTAACATTTAAATTCTTTCCAAGATAAGCTTTAACATGTAAGGGAAAAGTATTTATATATTTGAAGTTCAATCATACATTCATTTAATAGTCAATATTATTTTCAACTTATACAGTCCATCAATTCTCTGATTTCACCTCTTCACCTCTTCTGTGTCCTGGTAATGTGTAAAAGCCAATGCAATATTTGCTAACTGCTTGTGAATATATCTTTCAGATAACTGTGATTTTTTTTTTAATGGCAGAGGTCTTGCCTTTTCAGATCTTAAAGGCAGTAGAGCTAGAGCTTTCATCAATAAAAAAATGAAGGTTACATAAAATCTTCTTACAACCGTAACTGCTCAGATTCTATTCAAATTAAATAACTCTCCAACAAGAAGTTAATATGCCCACTCAAGTGTTAGCGAGACACACCTTCAGCACAGAGTCTTTCTGTTCGGTTCACAGAATACCCTGTGGAGAAGGTGTTGATGTTGAAAAGAAAGCCATGTTTCAATTCAAAGAAAGGATGTTTAATTCATATGGAATTATTTTCCTTGTTGTTGAGTTAAGCTTTGCAGGAAACATAAAATGGAAGTCAAAGATCTAAACTCCATTCTTGGCTATGTCACCATCTTGTTGCTTCAGGTTATGGGAAGTCACCAAAGCAATTATCTCTGTTTTTCCACGTGTACAAATAAAGACCATTTTTCCCCACAAATAACTAGAAAGAATCAGTTAGAAAGTGCTGCATCTTTATTAAATGTCTGCTTCAGTAGGGTAAATGATATCTCACTGAACTGCAGGATTTAAAGGAGTTGTAAGAAATATTTCAGTTGATCAATATTTTTGATAACATATTGGGGTCTAGGGGTCAAGCTGAGAGAATATAAATCTGAATGAATAACATCAAAAGTCTGAGGGAAGGCCGAGCGCGGCGGCTCATGCCTGTAATCCTAGCACTCTGGGAGGCCAAGGCGGGTGGATCACTGGAGGTCAGGAGTTCGAGACCAGCCTGAGCAAGAGCGAGACCCCGTCTCTACTAAAAATAGAAAGAAATTATCTGGCCAACTAAAAATATATAGAGAAAAAATTAGCCGGGCATGGTGGCACATGCCTGTAGTCCCAGCTACTTGGGAGGCTGAGGCAGTAGGATCGCTTAAGCCCAGGAGTCTGAGGTTGCTGTGAGCTAGGCTGATGCCACGGCACTCACTTTAGCCTGGGCGACAGAGCGAGACTCTGTCTCAAAAAAAAAAAAAAAAAAAATGTCTGAGGGAAGACACATGCAAAGTAGTGTACACAAAGACAGAAAGGAGACAATTTCAAGGAACCAGGATCAGTCCAACATGACCACAGCACGAAGTTAATTGGGATTGGGGAAGATTGAGTCTAGAAGTTTGAAGGAATTGATGTTAGAGAGCTCATGCCTGCCATGCTAAAATAATTTGTTTAGGGAATAGCGGGCACACATTTGCAAAGGGGGCTTGAGTCTAGATTATAAAGAGCCTTGAATAGCAGATTTTTCTAAAATAATTTACACTTTTCCCTGTAGGAATCAGAGGCATGTTATGACAAATTGTGTATGAGAAAGATTCATCCCAGAATAAACTAGAAAATGTAGAGAAGGTAAGCAGGTAGCTCAACTGGTAAATAAAAAAGAAATTGTTAGTAATAAGAAGTATTATATACAGGATTTGATGACTCTCTGGATAAGGGTGAAGGATTACCCTCTGAAAGTAGGTAAATTTTCTGAAAGTTGTAGCTTAATAGATGCCCTAAAATTGAGTCTTGAGAAATGCCTGTATTTACAGGAAGTATAGTAGAAGTGTATGAGCCTAGTTTAAGAGATAGAGAAAATTTGGAAGGCTGGAAGAGGAACCATAATGGCAAGTGTGGCAAAGACTAAAGAAACTATGTTCTAGGCAACCCAACCTCACTCACCCTGATAAGCATTTCTCTCTCTCCCAGACATACAGATACAAAATGGACATCAAACACCTGGAAGATTCGTAGCAAATAGGTCATCTCCAGGAGAAATAGTAATCAACCTGGCCAAAGTCAAAATGAAGAAGAAATTCTGCAAGCACCAAGATGAAAGCATCAAATAACCTACAAAGGAAAACCCATTAGGCTAACTGCAGACTTTTCAGTGGAAACCTTACAAGCCAGAAGGGATTGGAGCCCCATCTTCAATCAACTTAAATGAACAACTTCCAGCCTAGAACGTTACATACTGCAAAACTAATTCACAATAGACAGAGAAATTAAGTCTTTTCCAGACTAACAAACACTGAGAAAATTTGCCATGATGAGACCTGCTCTACTCAGAACAGCACTATATACAAAACAGCATAACAGATACCCACCAGCAATAGATTCACCAAAACAACAAAAACAACAATAACAACAAAACCCAAACTCACAACTCCTATAAAACAATAGAACAAGAGGTAAAACAAAGAAATAAGGGACAACCCAACAGGATGGACATGCCAACATCCCACATATCAATGTAATTAATCAATGTGAATGGACTGAATGCTCATCTCAAAAAACATAGGCTTACTGAATGGATGATAAAATACAACCCAAGTATCCGCTGTCTCCAGGAAACACATCTAAACCACAAGGATGCATGTAAACTCAATGTGAAAGGATGAAGTTCTACACATTTGGAAACCAAAAGAGAGCATGTGTAGCCATTCTCTTACCAGGTAAAATTTACGTTGAGCCATAAAATGTGAAGAAAGACAAAGAGGGTCATTATATAATGGTAATGAAAGCTGTCCAAAAAGAAGACATAACAATCCTAAACATGTATGCGCCCAACAGAGGAGCTCCCAGATATATAAAGCAAATCTTACTAGAGCTAAGCAAAGAAATAAGCAGCATGACTGTAATCACTGGGGACTTCAACACACTACTCTCAGAGCTCAACAAATCATCAATGATTAAACTAAAAATCTTCTGCACAGCTAAGGAAATAATCAACAGAGCAAATAGGCAACCTACAGAATGGGAGGAAATATTGGCAAGCTACACATCTGATAAAAGGCTAATAACCAGAATTTACAAAAAACTCAAGCAAATCAGCAAGAAAAAAACAAACAACACTATTAAAAAGTGGGCAAAATATATGAACAGAAGCTTCTCAAAAGAAGAAAGACAAATGTCCAATAAACATATGAAAAAATGCTCAACATCACTAATCATCAGGGAAATGCAAATTAAAACCACAATGACATATCTCCTTACCCCAGTCAGAATGGCTTTTATTTAAAAGGCCAAGAACAATAGATGTTGGCATAAATGCATAGAAAAAGGAACACTTATACACTGCTGGTGGGAGTGCAAATTAGTATAACCTCTATGGAAAATAGTATGGAGATTCCTATAAAAACTATCAGTAGAACTACTCTCTTTTACTCAGCAATTCCACTATTGGGTATCTATCCAAAGGAAAAGAAGATTTTTCATCAAAAAGACGCTCAGGAGAAAATTCATAGCCTTAAATGCCTACATCAAAAAGATGGAAAGATCAGGAATTAATAACCTAAAGTCACACCTCAAGGAATTGGAAAAAGAAGAAAAAAAAACAAACCCAAAGCCAGCAGAAGAAAAGAAATAATGAAATAATGAATGTTTATTGTGGCACAATTCACAATTGCAAAGATGTGGAATCAACCCAAGTGCCCATCAATTCATGAGTGGATTGATAAAATGTGGTGTTGTGTGCATACACACACACACACACACACACACACACACACACACCATGGAGTGCTACTCAGCCATAAAAAAAAGATGAAATAATGCCTTTTGCAACAATTTGGAAGGAACTAGAGACCACTCTCCTAAGTGAAGTATCTCAAGAATGGAAAAACAATCACCATATGTACTCACTATTAAATTGGAACTAACCAAAGGGTACATATCTGAACAGAAGGAAGTAAAACTCAGTGGAAATTAACCAGGGGGGAGGAAGGAGGAGGGGAGGCAAATAACCCAACCTAATGAGTAATATGAAAACTATTTTGGTGAGAGGCATACCTATAGTCAGGACTCAAACATTACAAAAACTATCCATGTACCCTAAAACATCCTTACCCCTTAATACTTTGAAAATAAATAAATAAATAAATAAATGGACTTGGGCAACCTCTTAAACTCCTGCAACTTACTTTGTTTCTCTATAAACAAAGAGTGAGATTAGATTAGATCTAAGGTTCCTAGCAGTTATAAATTATTCTAAGCAGATAACTGAGTCCATTTCAACTAGCATATATTTTTCCACATTTCTGTCTTATCATATGTAAAGTCTAAAGTTTTTTAATTTCTAAGAGAATGTGCTTTCCCAAAAAAGGAATGGATTTCTGAATAGGGAATTCTAGCGAGTTCCACACTCAACTGTAGAAGAGTGGGTGGGATAAGGGAATTTTTTAACCTTTCTAAAATAGCAAATAGATGGGAATTTTAACCATCTCTATCACTGGCCTTGGGTTTCCCCTATAGGAGCAGAATGAACTAGAGAGACTCGTCAATCCTTATGTAGAACCTACCCTCACCCATCCTGATAGAGTCTGCTTCTAATGGACTCCCACTTTGCCCAAGTCTGTGTAGCCCTTTCCACGTCACAGTTCATTGGTGCTGGGGTGCTCACTTGATGAAAATTGCTACATTTACAACTTGAGATATCTACTTTGACTTTGTTGGGTTCTTGAACTAGAGTCTGTGTAAAAACCTCCACTAGGGTAGCCACATATGGGACACTGGTTGGTCTAGGTGACCACATTCTTTCTAGACTCCAGAAAGAAAGAGTAAAAGAAGCAGATGTGCAATAGTAAGCAGAGATGAGACAACATTTAGCCCAAGATAGAGTTGCAGAGACAAATGTACTCCAGAGTAGGGAGAGGGAAAGAGAGGAAAGGGGAGGAGAAAATGAAAATATGAATGAAAGGCAATGAATGGAAACTCCATAACTTTAGACCCAAGGGAGATTAAGCTGCTTTTACTTATGAGTAACATGGTATACACCTGCCAAATATCTCCCCTTTTTGAAGAGCTAACTTATGATTGCTTCTTTTCCTTGCAATCAAACAGTCTCTGCTTATGGCAATAGGACTTCACCAATTCAGTACTGATTGTCCATGCAAATACCAAACAATTTATAAACGATCAATTTAAAATGATCTCATTTCATTCAATGAGCAGAACAGATAATTACAAACTGATGGCTATTCAAGAATATAAATTAATAAGAATTTCAATTTGCAGCATTTGAGTTAAAATTTAAAATATGTGCCTCAAGATTTTTATTTCCTCTCTGCCAATTTCCCTGTTTATCACTTCCCACTGAAAAACCTAACCAGGAATGGGAAAAACCTATTAGTATTACTTATTAAGGATTTAACCTTGTTTAGGGGAAAAAAAAAAAAGAATTGCATTGCCTAATAAAATCTTCTTGGCTTTGCAAGTACTTTTTATTAAAAACTTTGGTATAGACTTCTGAAGGTTATTTTGTTTATATAAAAAAATGATGAATGAGGATTTTTACCTTAGGATACAGGTAAATGTTCTTTATTTAAGAGACATATACAGTCGTGTGTTTTGCATTATATTCAAATACATGAATGTTTTAAACATTGATATTCTCTCTTGGTTTTATAAGAGATTGTGTCAATTTCTATTGTACCCAGGGATTTTTCCACTGCTTTAGGTATAAATATACAAAAACTCACAAAAGTTGGAATTTATTGATGTATTACTAGTGTTGTAGCAATGACAGCTTGTCATATGCTTTGCAAAGGAAGTCATTAGCTAAACGGAAATTTAGGTCAGCCAACATTTCTGAATGATATTTAGGAGATCACTGAAATTATTGAAAATGTGCTTCATATTTCATCATGCAAATGTCAAACTCAATTTCTCATTCATTTATTTACAGTCATGTTCCCAATATTACCTGACTATGCAACCACTGAATATCTGTCATTTAGTAAAGCTTTACTCCCCCACATTTCTGATTCTCAAGAATTGAGGTAAATCGCTGTATCTCGTGTCTTTGAGTAAACTCTCTCTCACACAAGTAAATATTTATGCATATTATGTATGTATAAACACATGTGACAGGGATTAAACATATGAATGTATAAGTACTTATAACTTTTTCCTCTCATGCTTTTTAAAGAAAATATATGATCTGCAATGTATAATGTGTGAAGATATAAATGCACAAGTACCAGGGGTCCTGAATGCCTTACAGATTCAACAAGGTGACCAAACAGCACAGGGTCTTAAGCAATAAGAAAGAGAAGTGAACTACCATAGACTGGGAAACAAGTTAGGGGAAAATATGAATGGACAAAAATGTAATTAGGGAAACTTTTAAGAAGTTTTGATGAGAGTTGTGAGCTATACTTTCTTCTATATCATATTCTTCAAGAAAACCTGGATTTAAAAGTTACTGTAATCTTCAGGGTTTTCAGACTCAGAGTAATTTGCCTTTGCATGTGTCACCATGCTGAAATTGGACTTGGCTCAAGAAAAAGATCACCTAGTGTTGGAATAGGAGATTAGGAGACAGGGCTGAGACCTGATTCAGGGGCTTAAAGATTGGGTGGGTGCAGGTGTTAAAATAACTCTTAGGCAGAAGCTAATAATAGACTTCCCTCAGCAATAAGTTTTATGAAGGAAGATTGTTCTGTTTCATGTGCTCGTACTGTTTCCTACTCTTCTCCCAGCACCCAGAACAATGGTGGGCAAATAGTGGCTCATAAGTAATTGCTGAATGAATTCAGTCTAATTTCTGATACCTTCTACTACTGTCCTTTATTATCTAATGTTTTATTCTTTGTATTGTCTTTTAAATAGCTAGAACAGTCCCAGCACATAGTGCTTCTTCACCAAAATTTATGGAACATAAGCATGTTTGAAATTTCAGAATATTTAATCTGAGTTCAATAAAATCAACTAAAAGTAAATTTAATTAGGCTTTGTCTATCTTACTAAAGTTTAGGAAATTTATAAAACATACAAGTTTATCTTCAATTAATCAGAAAATTCAAACCATTCCTTTCTCTTAGAATTCCAACATATTTGAGTTGAATAATTATATGTTTGTTTGTAATTAGTATTTATAAGAAAGCACTCCCTTCCCCAAGAGCTATATTATTTCATTTATATTTCTTATACTATATACATTGACTTCTTTGTAGCAATATACGAACACAAAGCATAGTGAATAAATTCTATTTAAATCAGCATATTTTCCTAAGAAGTCAGCTTTCTCTTTATGGGTTCTTCTTTTTTCCATGTAAACTCTTTTTTTTTTTTTTTTTCAGATCAAGGAAGTACAAATGGAAGCTCCTAAAACTTATTAAGATTCCTGAATTCAAGCTTAGATTCATAATTCAAACCATAAAGATAGTCTGTACACTTTTATTGGTGTGTGAACATCATAACACAAGATTAAACTTTTGTAGTTGATTTCTCATTGTAGTAAACTTTCTCATCTGTACATTTGACAGTTTCTGACTCTGATTTCATTCTCTATTAAATTCATTAATGAAAATAGCATAAAGAGAACAGTCTCTGAGACTGTCTTTACATTTATTGACATAAATTGTTCAGCAGATTTTACTCAGTAACAATTTCCAATTTCCTGGTTTTCTTCATCCATTCACAGTCTATGATGTTACAGACAATTGACATCATGTTACTTGGCACATAAAGCTAAGATCAAAGATGCACTGTTAAGAAATATATTAAACCAGGTGGCTTTTTAATTCATCATCCTTAAAGATTCAGACCAATATTGCTATTTTGTTAAAATCCTTAAAATCATCTGAAAAAAGTAATAATGGCTCTTCTGTACTTTAATTGGTACAAGCCTAGAGTAGAGTTCATCTTACTTCATCTCCCTCTCACTTGTATTACAATTTGTGACATCTCTTTGGCTGCCTCCCAGATAGAGATTGCATCTCTTCATCCTTGCTCAGGGTCTAGCAGGTACCTAGGACACATAATAGGTGCTTAGCACTATGTTCTAAATTGAATCACATTAAGTTCAAATATATTCTAAAATCAATGAAATTTAAACATTATCTTTAATAGGAAGAGGTAGCTCAGGTCTAATCTGACTTATCTGCATATATATTATCACAAGAAATTCTTAAAATTAATATTATGAGAATTTTGATTATTTCTTTTTAATTTAACAAAAAATATACTCATTGTAGGTAATAATTATAAATGAAAATGAGCAAAAAGAAAAATAATAAAACCATCTAAATTCCTGCTACCCAATGGTAACTACTATTAACAGTCAGTATTTATCTTTCCAGATATTGTTCCCAAGGTGCATTACATGTTACTTCTCAATGGAAAACTGTTATGATAGCTAAAGGCAAACTGTGGTCAATTAGTCTGGAACTATTACCTAGATGACACTATGAAAGGAGAATTTTAAAAATGTAATCTTTATTTTATCTTGTCTCCTATCAAAATTTTCCATTGATCATATACATGCAGTAAGAACAGCCAGCTCAAGATTCTAATTTACTTTTATATTATTATTACTGTTGTTCTAAAGAGTCCAATTAGAGATATCAAATAATTTAGCTAAATGTTTTTAAATTTAAGTTATTTAATTAATTTAGTCATAGTACCAATGCCATCAAATGTCATAAAATTAATGAGTTGATGTCTTATGCCTCTCATTTTCATAATTAGTGTGTTATTTTGTTTAAGTTAGAACATTAAATAGAATTAAAAATAATTCAATAGAATTAAAGCTAATGAAACATTTATGTAGTGTTATCTAAGATATTTAACTGTTACATTTTTCAAGTACTATACATGATTTGCCTATAATTTTAAATCTTGTCAGGGCTCTAGGGTAAATATTATCTCATAATTAATGAGTATAAATTTTAATAAAGTCACTAATTTCTCCATTGAGCCATATAGGTAATCTATGACATAGCCCAGCACTGAGTTTTAAGGAATGTGCTCTCATAGAGTAGAGGAAAATGCATGGCATCCAACTAAAATCTGTAGTGTGGAAGCTTTAAATTGTTCCAAATCACATAACCATATTGCATCACTTTCTTCTGATAAGTAATAAATAAATAGTCTTAATCTTTCACTGCCCTTGTGCCATATACTTATGACCTATTTCTTGCCTAAGGCTTTCATTCACCAATTCTCTCACATATGTTTTCCTAACAAGTACTATTTCTCTAAACAGAAGAGTATTTGGGATGAAATGGATTTTCAGAGGTCTATCTGTCCTTATTGTCACGTAGCAATAAATCATCTTCCTAAAGAGAAAAGAAGGTAATCCAGATTTTAAAAAGCTAAGGAGGGGATGCATGTTGAGAAAATGTGCACAATAAGATCCCAACAGGATTTAGAAGGGTTTGCTTACAAAGAAAATAATTAAAACTGCAGGGGCAGATTTTGGGGAACCACAGCTAAAGTCTTTCTACTTTAAAACCCTAAAGGCTAAGAGAACAGTTAAGAAACCCAGATGAATGTCAAAGAGACTAGGTTGTCTTGAAAAACGCAATGAACTTTAGTTAAAGGACACACTAATCTAAATTGACCTCTCAGGAATGGGGTTGAGAAAATGAATATTCTATTCCCATTCTCTGTTTTCCCTCTAATTTCCTCTTGGCCAAGCCTAAGATACACCTGAGGCCTTGCAAACCCATTGATATAATCCATTCATGGTAGGGAAAAATGAAGACTTGATCTGGAGAGGAAAGAGAAAATAACCAGAACAGTTGGTGAACTGTAAGATGAAAAATGCATGAAACTAAAAAGCAAATTAAAATCAAGAGAAAAATGGTTTCTTTATTTTACCATTTAATATGAGAGAGCTCAGTACACATTTGTGAAAAAAGAAGTAGTCAGAAATTGAAAGAGATTGAAGAAAATGTGGAGAAAAGGATATTTGAGGAAACAAAGATCTAGAGTCAGCGGCTGCCATATCAATGAGAAACCTAAGTCCAAACTGATCAAGGAAAAAGGGAAAATACATACTTAGTGTCAACTCTTGACAAAACCCACAGAGATAACTTCCAATGCACTTTATATGGACTTCTCTTGGGACATTCCCAAATTTTCTCTTTTATTGTATCATTTATAAAAGCAGGTTGTCTCTCCTACCAAATTTAGATTTCTTTAGAGTGAGATCTATATATTTAATTCAGAAAATATAATGAATAACTGTTAAATACAAGGCACTGATATATGACACAAAAACAAATAGGACAAGTGTCTGATCTCTAAGAGGCAAAAATATCCTGGAGGAATACAACATAACATGTAAAGCTCTTATATAATTCACATTATTCTGAATAAGTGCTGTTTGATAAGAAAATCTTCAGGAGACTAGAAGAGAAAATAATGAATTTTGAGGAAGAAGATAAGAAGATTTCATAGAGAAAGTGCTAAGATATACCTTTAAAAACTGTTGATTTCAACTGGTAGTAAACAGAGCAGGCATATTTTCATCACAGGGAATATAGAAAAGGAGCAAAGGCAAGGAAATATGAAAATAGATAGTGTACGAATGGTGAAAAAGTCCAGTGGAATGAACACAGAGTGCATATGTAGAAAGTTTGGTATGGACCTTTCATTGTTTAACTAATATGAGTTCTTATTTACTTCCTAATTAACAGGGTTCTGATTTTTATAAGCAGGGTTTGGGAGCATTGACCCCAATTTTGAAAGAAGTGCTACTAGGAGTCAAATACTATCAAACCACATGTTTTATTACAGAGAAATCTTTCATGTAAGGAAGATCAATCAATGTAGCAGACTTCATTATTTCCTTATTTTAAGAAGCTGCTACAGCCACCCCACTCTCCAGCAACTCTGCTCAGTCAGCAGCCATCAACAGTGAGGCAAGACCTTTCACCAGCAAAAAGATGATGACTTCCTCAAGGCTCAGACAGATGATTGTTAGGATTATTTAGCAACAAAGTATTTTAAATTAAGGTATGTATATCATTTCTTTAGACTTAATGCTGTTGCATACTTAATAAAGTATAATGTAAACATAACTTTTATATCCACTGGGAAAACATAAAATTCATGTGACTCACCTTATTATGATATTTGCTTTATTGTGGGTGGTCTGGAACTGAACCCACAATATCTTCAATGTGTGCCTGTACTTATTGGCATCAGAAGCCTCTGCCTCAAGTAAGTTGATCTGGGCTGTGACTATCTGTATTCAACTCTCTCTTCAAATTTTGTGGTGGGGATTTGCCTGTGACCTCAATTCTCTGATGAATCTAAGAAAAGTGTTGGCTTTCAGTTTGTTCAGCTTTTTCTTTTTTTTTTCTTATGAGGATAGGAGTGACTTCAAAAGATTTCCAAGCTTTTTATGTATTTTAGGTAAAGTCTGAAGTATTTCAAAAAACCTGAAGTCTTTTAAAAAATATTTTGGAAATGTTCAAAAATTAAATGTATGCCAACATTTAAAGCCAATAGTACAAATGTATGCAGGAAAAAACAGAGTATCCTATGTTTGATTCATATTTTTTCCAATAAACATACTAGAAATAATTTTGTAATATTTCAAAATTCATAACATTTCTTCTACTTTCTTAATCTTCAAATGTATTCATATATCAGTGAAACATAAACATTTTTGTAATAATAGGTTAAGCCTGTTAAGATACGTTTTTATTATTTTTAGAACAGCTAATAACTTTTATAATAAAGTCATCTGGTCTTTTCTGTAGCCAAAGACATTTTACAGTGAAAGAATTTTTTGGTTTCTGTATAAAAAAGACCAAGTCCTTGACATGAAGTATTTTCATTTTTTTCTTCATGCCACTTACTCTGTCTGGAAGTCTTTTTATATAGTCCTGGCTGACAAACTTCTTTTCCTTTCACTACAGTTGTTTGCATTTCTGACTCATCTATAACCTTATAAGCAGTTTGAGTTACAGAAAAAAAGCTTTTTATCATCAGTTCCTCCTTCACCCACCAAGCATGAGTTTTTAGCCATAAACATAGCATTGTGGAAATCTTAGAGAGTTCAAAAACCATGACCTCTTCATTTTCTAGGAAGAAAAGTAAACAAGTTAAAACATAATCAAATTGATCAAGTATATGAAATAAGAAAAATGGCAAGCACAGTGGTGAAGGAATAAATGTGCTTTCAGCTCACCCCATACAGATACCATCACATTCTATATACTAGTTATATTAATATTTTTATTGCTATTTACAAATTCTTGTGTAATTATCTTAATTTGTTCCAGGCTTAGAAAAGGAAAAAGAAGTATTTTTTGTTGGCTTCTAAAATCTCATAAATAAGTAATATCTGGGATAACAGGAGTCAGCTTGTATTTTCTTAAAGAAATGTATATTCAGTATTAATCTCTCTTGGGGAGGAATAACAGTAAAGAAAGAATTCTTTTGATTATTTAATTTAATGATAACTTTGTATAGGCCACTGTCTTAGCCCACTTGGGCTTCCATGACAAAATACCACAAACTGGCTAGCTTATAAGCAACAAAAATTTGTTTGTCACAGTTCTGGATGCTGTAGACTCCAAGATCAAGGAGCCAACAGATTAAGTGTCTGGTGAAAGCCCACTTCTTGGTTCACAGATGGCCGTCTTCTCATTGTGTCCTCACATGGCAGAATGGGCAAGACAACTTTCTGAGGTTTCTTTAATAATGGCACTGATACGATTCATGAGGACTCAACCCTCATGACCTAATCACCTCCCAACCACCTCATCTTCTAATACCATCACATTGATGATTAGGTTTCAACTATTAATATGAATTTGGTGTGGACAAAAACATTCAGAATATAACAGTGATCAAGTTCTGATCATAAGAACATTTGGTATTTAGGTTTATTGACATTGTTAACTTTATATCTCCAAACAGTTCAAGCTATACTATTGATGCTTCCTCTTTGGAGTAGACCATAGGAGCCAATAAGAAAGAAGTTGCTGCCTCTGATGTAACAGAACTGGTGGAAAACAAGAATGGGGAAGGATTTCTTCCCAATTATTTGTGAAGCCTGTTACCATTACTCTTTTCAAGACTTCATCTAAAAGTTGTCTCATAAGAGAGGATGGCCCTCATTTGATTTTATAATGTAGACTTCCAGTTTCTCTAAGTAACCATTGAGTTTTTAATGATGCTTCATAAATCCAGACTAATTTTGAGCCCTAATAAATTTCTTCATAAGAAAAAAGTCACTGAATTTGTGTTGGTTTCTTAATGGAAAATATCATGCACTCAGTAAAAGATATTAATTCTCCAAAAATAGTCTCCTTCCTTCTCCTGTACAATATATTCAGTTTCAGAAACAGTACTTGGTGCTAGATATGCAAATAACCAAGACAGACTAAGGCCCTGATTACAAGAAGTTTACATTCTAAACAAGTGACTGAAACCTAACAACAAGAAAAAGATGTTCTGGGTAAGAGACAAGAATATAGGAGGGAAAAGTAGTCTAGACATTTTTTCTTTCTTTAAAAAAACTTTCTCTGTTCAATAAACACATACGTAACAAGGTTTAAAGTGTCAAGAGTTCAGAGTTAGGAGTTTTGAATATCAACCCATATAGGAGGGTGAGAAATGAGATGTACTTTCCCCTCTATACCCTTAGTTTCATATATTCAGAGCATAGGAAGAAGCAGAAATCAGGTACAATCAAAGAATTTTTCAAATAGTCAACTCTGGAATTTTTTTTTAACTTTGTGATTAACTATTGGGCAGAGGTAATTAGAAAGTTACAATGTGGAAACAGACTGTTACTTGACTGAAAAGGCACAAGAAATTCACAATGATGCCAGGCATCAAAAAACCAGACTATTTCCATTTAAGTAAAATTTTCAATGTTAGAAAAAAAAATGAAGATTCTTTAAAATGAATGTTTAATGTATCCAGATGACACTTATAAGATATTATAATAATGGAATTTTATTTTTTGCTACTTTAATTATTAAGTATACATAAAAGATGTATATATTTGTAGGGTACATGTGATACTTTGATACAGGCATACAATATGAATTAATCAAATCAGGGTAATTGGAGTGTCCATCACTTCAGGCATTTATCATTTCTTTGTGTTAGAAACATTCCAATTCCACTCTTTTAGTTATTGTAAAGTATACTCTAACTTATTGTTGATTGTAGTCACTTTGTTGTGCTATCAAATATTGTTCATTCTATCTAACTCTATAACTATCTATAGTTTTTCACCCATTAACCATCCACCCTTTATTCTTCTTTCCCCACTAGCCTTCCCAGCCTCTGGTAACCGTCATTCCCCTCTCTGTTTCCATGAGATCAATTATTTTTAATACTTAACCCCTACATATAAGTGAGACTGTATGAGATTTGTCTTTCTGTGCTTGGCTTATTTAATTTGACGTTATGTTCTCCAGTTCCATCCATGTTGTTTCAAATGACAGGATTTCATTCTTTTTGTGGTTATATAATATTCCATTGTGTATATGTACCACAATTTATTTATCCATTCATTCACTGATGGACATAGGTTGATTCCAAATCTTGGCTATTGTGAATAATGCTGCAGTAAACATGATAGTGCTGATATCTTTTTGATATACTGAATTCCCTTCTTTTGGATATATACCTAACTGTGGGATTGCTGGGTCATATGGTAGGTCTATTTTTAGTTTTTTGAGGTACCTCCGTACTGTTCTCCATACTGGTTACACTAATTTACATTTCCACTAATAATGTACAAGTGCTCCCCTTTTCCCACATCCTCTCCAGCATTCTTTATTGCCTGTCTTTTTGAAGCCATTTAACTGGGGTGAGATGATATCCCCATTGTAGTTTTAATTTGAATTGCTCTGATGACTAATGCAGCTAAGCATTTTTCATATACCTTCACAAGGGCATTATGCCATATGATGTAGGAGACAGCAGGGTTCTAAGCATTTATGGTGGCACAAGTAGCTTCTGATCTAGGAAATTACACAACTCTGACACAAAGAAAAATATGTTAGGGAAATAATCTGATATGGAAGAGAGTTTTTACATCTTGTTCCCAAAAAGGAATTGGAACCATCTTACTTGCTTAAATATCTTGGGTTGAAAATCTGCTAGAGAGATGTTAAAATATTTTGGGCCTCTAAGCCCTTTGAACTAAATTAAAATAAAAACAAAGTTTATCAAAATTTATAAAATGATGCAAAAGCAATGTCTAAAGGGAAATTTATAGCACTGAATGCATTTATTAGAAAGGAAAAAAGATCTAAAATCATTAATCTAAGCTTCCACCTTAAGAAACTAGAAAAAGAAGAGCAAAGTCAAAGTAGACAAAAAGAAATTATTAAATCAGAAATCAATGAAATTGAAAAGAGAACATAAAAATGATTTTGATAAAAAAATTTACCCTGAGCAACCAAAACAATAAAAAAGTCACCAAAACAAAAAATTGAAACAGTATAAAAACTTTAAATGTAATTCATAATGTTATATTAATAAAAAAGATAAGATCATATGATAATGTCCATAGATGCAGAAAAAGAATTTTTAAAATTTCAGCATTCATATTTACATAGCTTTTTAAGAAAATTAAGAATAGGTTTGAAATTAAATGCTTTCTCCTTGAGACTATGGATGAAAAAAGATTACTGTTATTGCTACTTCTACTTAACATTTTACCAGAGCTAGTAGAATAAAGCAAGAAAAAATGATCAAAATTGAAAAGGAATTAGTAAGTGTGTCTTTATTTGCAGAAGACTTGAGTGTGAATTTTACAGAAAGAATTCAGTAAATTTCAGATAGACTTTAGATATAAATGTGAATGATAAAATATTAGACTTATACAAGAAAAATACTGAGTATCTTCAAAATGTTGAGATAAGCAAAGCTCTTTTAAATGAGACACAATAAACACTAAACATAAAAGAAAACATGCAATTGGGCTTCAGTAAAATTGACCACTTCTGCTCATCAAAAGGCTACAAAAAAGAGAATGAAAATGCAGCCACACACTGGGAAAAGATATTCATAATACAAGTACCCAATGTAGGACTCATATCCAGAATACATTTTTTAAAAAATCTTATACATAGACATCAAAAAGGAAAACAATAAAAAATAAAAATAGTCACTAGAGAATGGACAATCCAAAAGAAAAATATGACTTAAAGATGTCCTTCATAAAAGAATATCCAAATGGCTGACAAACAAATAAAAAGGTGTTTAGCCTATTATCTGACAAGGAATTACAAAGTAAAACCACAATTAAATTCAATAACCTATGTACCAGAATTAGTTAATGACTAATGTAAAAAATAACAGTACCAGGGGTTAAGAATATCTGCAACAATAAAAACCTCATACACTGCTGGAGGAAATAAAAAGAAGTACGAACTTCTCAAAATCTACTTGGCATTATCTACTAAAGTGAGCATAATACTTTTATATATACCCAATACTCATAGGTATTATCCTAGAATTTATCCAATTCCTTCAGATATATACTGGTATGTATAAACCTAATACTTCTAAGTATATATTCATAGGTATATAACATTCAAAATGTGCACATATATGTACTAAACGGCATGTACAAAGTTACCAAGAAAGCACCATTTTGTAGCAGCCACAAAACTAAAAATAAACAAGTGGTCATCAACAATAGAATTAATACATTGTGTGTGTGTTCATATATAGAACTCTATTTACAAATTCAATGGAATAAAATACTGCTACATGCAAAATAAATTAAGCTCACAAACACAAAGTTGACCAAGATAAATAAGACTATATAATTCTACTTATATAAAGTTGAAAAAGATAAATCTTGTTGAGATGATAGAAATCAGAATAGAGTTTTATCTTTGAGAAGAGAGAGGGAGTACTTGCAAGAGGATAGGCAGTGTTTGAGATGCTGGTAATACTCTCTTTCTTGATCTGGGTGGTCCTTATACAGTTATATTCAGTTTGTGAAAAGTAAGCTGGCCACATATGTTTTGTATACTTTTCTGTATTCATGTTATACTTTAAAATTTTCCTGAAATTAGACAAAGTAAACATTATAAAGTTTGGGAATCAAAGGAAATATTGAAGCAATACGCTTTAGGGAAATTAAAAGAGGAATAAGCCATGGAAACATCATATTTTATCATACACACAAAAATGGAAAACATATTCAACTGAACTCTCTTAAAAAAGCACTTCAACGTTTGTACTATAATGAGAAAGAAAATGATTTTCTTTTTAAAAATGTCAAAGGATCAGAAACAAAAGTAGATTTAAATATATGTTATATGGTAGAATTATAGTATTCTTAAGGATTAGAATGAGATTTTAATAATTTTTCTATTAAAATTATGACATAAATTTTAGTGTTACTCTTAGAAAATTATATCCCAAGAAAATTAATTTTCATTTCTCTGTAAATGTGCCATATTTAAATCCCTAATTTGAAAGTTTATTGTTCATTTTATACACTAATTCAGAAAAAAGAAAAAGCCCCACTGAATTTAGAAATAAGGCCTTGTGTAGGGCCAGCCACTCCAGCTCCAACTCTTTACCTGCTTGCCTTGGCTCTCAGAACTCCAGCCAAAGTGACTTTTCAGTTTCTTTGTCATTCTCTGAAGCCTATGAGGGAACTCTCCAAAAGTGGAGCACTCCTATTGTTTTGATACCACAGTTGCTGCTCCAGAGGCCAACTGTGGTTGAGTGCCTGAATTATTGGTCCCAATTTTTCACACCTTTCTGCATCCATGACTCTTGGTAGTGCCTTTCCATGCTGACTCTGGGCCCGGCCACATAACTTGTTTGGCCAATGGGAAAGTAGCAAATTTGCAACAAGAGGAAGCTTGGGAGAGCAATTGTGCTTTCTCACTTCCTCTCTTGCTCTTTTGCCAAGCCTGCTGGAAGATAAGGGAACTGGTATAGAGCTGAATCAGCCCAGTTGTAACCCCAGCTGAAGCTACTCTATACTAGCCAACAGACATGGTTTTAAAAGAGCCTCTAGCAGATATACTGCTGGTCACAGGCCCTATACATGAGCGTAGTTGGGCCAGAAGCACCAAGTCAACCTGCATACTTGTGAGCTACACTTACTGTTCTAAGAATCAAAGGCACTGAATATTGGATGTAGTACATTATACAGTGTTGTTTTAGCAATAGACAACTGATACACTGCCATTCACTTCAAAGACTATCTTGGCCACACATAGCCAGGATCAGAGAAAGGCCTCAGAAAAATGAGTGATAGCAGTCTTCTGACTCTATGCTTATGTAACTCTGACTTTGCAAACAGATACCAGCTATAATCCACAACACTAGCATAACATCAAATTGTAACTTGAAATGATCACTTATTGTCTCTTTCTCGTTAGATATAGGGTTCAAAATGTTATTCTTATGGGCTCTAGACATACACACACAAAACTAGTAGCTACTGTACCTTGTCTCTTCCACAATGTCTATCCAGGCAATTTCTTCTGCCCAGGATCACTTCACATATGGTTTCCTGCGCTATTACTACACCCTTTCCCCCTTTGACTTGTTAACATCTACCTTTTCTTTAGACCTCAGCTCACTCATTGCTTCATGGATGACTGCCCTGATTTCCCTAAGTCAAGGAATCCTCATTTCACCATGTACTTCTCCTTAGTAACACTCATCACATGGCACAGTTTTACATTCATTAAAAAAATTCTTAGATTTTATCTGTTCTTACATAGATTTTAAATTTTGTGAGAGCAGAAACCCTACATATTTTTGTTTATCATGTTGTTCTACCACCTAACACAATGCCTCATGCATAAAAGACAGTCAATAATTATTTGGTCATTGATTGAATAAATTTAATTTAAAATAATCACAAAAACAATGAAAAATTAAAATTAAAATCAAATGATGTATTTGTGCATTATGTTGCATAAGATAATTTTATTTGTTATTGTCTGCCACTCTTTTACAATAAGGAAATTGAATATAATTATACTGTTGCAAAGTAAGCAAATGATAAAATGATAAAAATAACAGTAAAAACATCTGGAAAAGTTGGGGAAAAACCTACAAAGACATGAAATTTTGAGAACATGATCTACATTTAAAGATTATTTATAATTATTGAAATCTAATATAGCATACCTCAATAATTATCAAAAAGATTGTAAGAAAATCCTATACCAAATTATTGACTCAGTAAGTAGTAAATTAATAATGTAATAATGCAACATTCATATTATATTTTAATATCATAATCATTTACATTATTTGGTTGATATGAAAACAAAGTTTTCAAAGTAGATTTTCCCCATTTAGTGTCAGTATGTATTTCCTTTTATTTGTAATTTAATTATATTTTTAATAGAGAATTGAAATGAAGAGTTGGAATACTTATATGTATTATGTAAATAAGCAAATCAACCTCAACATGGCTCAAAAAATTTTTAGATATATATAGAAATGAAAGTATATTGATTTCAACATAACTGTTTATACTTTGATACTATAATATATTAGAATATACAATATACAATTATATAAGATTATGTGGTAGTGTTTTTCTACATCTACTTGGAATAAAACTCATTATTAGATGGCATTATAATATCTACTCTTATATAAAAATATAGACGTTTCTGAGCCAATCATATCAGTTGTAAAAAGCATATACTTAATTATTACCATTTAATTAGCACCTTTCCTATGTCTCTATTCTGTTCAGTCGCTAGACACTTGTGGGCTCTGGAAAATAGAAGTTTTTAGCTCATTTTATAAATTATAATATGAGGCTCTGAAAACTTGAGTAAACCATCCATATTAAAAGATATTATAAGGATTTTAATCTGGACCTTTTTTATTTTAAAACTTATTCTCCTTTTATTACACATCATCCTATCTTCCCAAAAGACAGCAACTGAGTGAAAACATGTATACATATTATCATAAGATGGTTCTGGAAAACAGATCTCTTATAAATTGGTTATTACTTAAACTGCTCAACTATAAAAGGAAAACAACTCTTAATAAAGATTATACTATTAATTATAATTAATTCTAGAGTGTATATTTTCTTCACATTTTTTCTTCATTTTTCTATACAATATATATCAGGTAGAATTATACCTGTAATAATGGAAAAATGGTGATTCATAATGGGTAGGTGGTTTAACTCCACATCATGCCAATTATCATTTGCTAAATTAGTACATAGCACAACTAAGATTTGGATTCCCATCAGTTCTTCCCTTATTGTTTCCTCCAAATAGGACCTGAAAGCAAATAATTCTTCATAGACCTGTTGCATTTCTGCACATATAGAAAGTAGAGGCACTGTCTGTTCTAAGCTATCTTTTCAAAGATGTTTGTACAGGAAATAGACTTGGAAGATAGATCCAATGTATCCCTCTGGAGCAAAAGTCAGGCATGCTTAGTGCTCATTATAAAATTTGAATTCTCCAAGCTCAAGTTTCCTCTCTTGTAATGCAACCCACTCAAATTCTAAGAACTTGATCTGATTATTTTTCCCTTGCTCTTTCCATCTTTTCAGTGAGAAATGCATATATAATGAAATTTGTATTGAATCCAAAGTTCAGTTGTACTATAATATCTTTGATTTTTCAAAAACAACTACTATCATGCTCTTATAGTTTTACTATTCTAAAAAAAATGAAGATCAAAAAGAATGTCCCTTAATTATTCTGTTTCAAAAAAATTATGTATTTTCTTACACAAGAAACCCATAAGTAACATATTTAAGTCACATTCTTGTATGTTGTTTTTGATTTATAATATTTTAATTTTTTAAATTTCCATAACCAGTGTGTTTTCTCCAATGTTAATTTTATTTGAAAGTGCATATTTTGGCAAAAATTCTGTTTTTTCTGGAATCTAATATATATCATTACTGATATAAAATAATTCTAAATATTAGATTTTCTTTGTGTATGTTTAGTTTGAGGAGATCAAGCATTTCTCCACATTTATATTATAATGCCTCATTAGGTTCTAAGGTAAATATTTAAATAATAGTATCTCTTACAAAGTTAACAGGTACTAGGAGACCTGAAAATCTCATCTTT
The DNA here is from genome assembly GCF_020740605.2 of Lemur catta. Classification (NCBI taxonomy): domain Eukaryota; kingdom Metazoa; phylum Chordata; class Mammalia; order Primates; family Lemuridae; genus Lemur; species Lemur catta. The sequence continues at coordinate 54,957,321 of NC_059139.1, read as the reverse complement.
AGTGGATAAAGTTTAGGTACCAAAATAGGAATACTTTTATACTATTATTACAAGTATATTATTCAGTAATGGAATCTTTTATTTGGAAACACTTTGGTGGGAAAATGCCTTGTTATATTTTGTTTTATCAATTAATTCTAGTGGGAAATATTTATAATTAAATGATTCCTTCTTTCATAAACTAAATACTTTTATTGATCAACAATGTCCATAAAGATTGAATACTTGCCCTAGGCATTTTTTTTTTGTCATCATTGTTGTTGATTTACTTTTTTGAACAGGAGTCTTCTTTGAAGTTTTCAGCTCTTATCAATATCTCAAGTAAACATCTTTTCCTTTTGAACCTACTCAAATATAAGCAATCTTCATCTTCAAAGTAATAGTCATTTGCCTAATAGAATATAATATATGTGAGAGATTTTAGAAGTTAAAATAATAAATATAAATTAAAAACATAATCAGATACATGAAACATCAAGGACAAAAATCACAGGACTAGAATGCATGAGCAATGAGAAAATCAGTCTGGTCTAAGCAGGAGTTGTGTGCTGTGGGGCAATTGTACATTAGGCTGTAAAGATAATGTGTGGAAATAAAATCATATTTGAACCTTATGTTTGAGGCAATGAAATCTTTGAACACTGGGCACTCTGAGCAGGAAAGAGAGAGGATGACAGCCTTACTGTCATAACAAGATGAGTTAGAGAAAGAAGAGATAATTCAGAGTCCTTGAGGGTAGATGCTGTTTCTCACTTATCTTTTTATCTCTACAGCACAGTACAGTGCCAAGAATGCAATATGTTTTGAGAAATAGTGAATGAAGTGGAAGAAAGAAATGGGAGCCAGTGTAATAATCTAGATATTAGTTGAAAGAGGGCCAATCCAAAACAAGAGTAGTATTAAAAATCTTGGGGGAAAACATAAGAAAATATAGTCAATTTTTAAAAATAAAGAATCAAAAATAACACTGAGATTTTAACCTGATAAAGCACTGAAAGAAACAGGGATGTGAAAAAAAAATAGCTAGTTAGGGGGAAAGCAATTTTAGAAGTTTTGAGGTTGATAATTGAAATAAATCTAAGAAGAGCCATAAACAGCTGGAAATACTGGACACAATCCCTAATGAGAGGTCAGTGCTGAAAATATGCACATGGCAGTTTTCTTCATAGAAGCCACAGCTAAAATCTCTGAGAATATGACATGGTTCTTCATAGCTTCTTGGTTCTCCATAGCTTCACTGCACAATATGGCTACCATTAGCCATTAGCCAAGTGGCTATTGAACACGTGAAGTGCAGGGCAACTTGAGATGGGCTATAAGTATAAATTACACATTGATTTCAGCATTAGTATAAAAATAAAAAATATAGACAGATCTCATTAATAATGTTTACATTGGTTACATGTTAAAATGACATTTTGGTTATATTTGGGTAAATGAGATACATTATTAAAATCAACATAGTCTTATTTTTTCTTTATTAATATGGCTACTAGACTATTTAAAATTGCATGTTTGGCACACATTCTATTTCTTCTGGACAGTACTGCTCTAGAAGGCCAAGGATTTGATCCTCACAGTGGGAAATTAGGTAAAAGGCTTTGTCTGGATTCGATAGCCCACAAACCAAAAACATTGTCTTTTTCACCCCTGTAATCTCTGTCTCTGACATAATATCTGACAGATGATTAATGAATAGATATTGATTAGATTTTTGAATTATCAAAAAAATTACGTATAATCAATAACAGCATTCTTGAAGTGTGTTGAACCTATCAGCATCCTCAGCATCTTCTGAGCACACGTTACAGATGGAAATTTTCAAGCCTCAACACACACCTACTGAATTGGAAACTGAGTTTGCAGAGCAGCAATCTGTTTTGACAAGCTCTCAGGTGATTCTCATGATTTCTCTAGTCTAAGAACCACTGGCATAGAGAAAGGTACGAAAATTGAAAATATTAGGATAATTTGCTGGATATTCTTAATAATAAGTTAGAAATACTCATTTTATTGTGAAATACTCATTGAGATAAATCAATATTATGGTAGGTGACATTTGAGCAACGGAAGGAAAGAGTGGAATTTCGTGTAACATACCTGAGAATTTAAAGTTCAATTATCTGCCTATTGAGATCTTAAAAATAGATACGAGTTTCACAAGGTAAAGTAGATCTGTATGAAAGTTTAAAGCAGAAATGAAATGAAAATTTAATAAGACTTTCACTTTTATTATAATGTATAAAATTGTGAAGTCTATTGTTAGCATCCTGATAAATTAAGGGGCACTCTTATATTATCTGCACATTCCTCACTTTTTAATCAGCAAATATAAGTCTATCCAGGCACATCGAGACTTCAGCTGACTCAGTGACTATCTTAATCATAATCACATTAAATGATTACTATTCCATAGAAAGACTCAACCTATAGAAATATAGTTTATTGGTATATTGATAGATATGCCCAAACACAAATTCATATTTATCTATGATCTTCACTTTCTAAAAATATGCCTTTGCTCTTTTTACTATTGTGGATTTTCTCTTTCTACCTATGCCTAGTATACACTATTGTATTTATCTGAAAAAGAACTTCATTTCGTCACTATCTCTAAAGAAAGGACATGCTTATTCCTACCTCTTCATCCTTGGCCTTGCATAAAATACAAAATAAAACTAGTTAGAAATATAATTAACTTGTTGTTCTACCTAAGAGTGAATCCCACATCACAATTTGTGTTCTGACTGCCATTAGTTATCTCTCTAGCCCATGTTTCTTAAAATCTAGAATAACTTTGGCTATTGCATAGAAGAAATGAAAATCAAAATGATCCAAATGCAGATTTTTGTTTGCTTTTCTTATTATGAATATTAAACTGAGTTAAGTTGCTGAATATGAGATATAAATTAAATGACAGTAAACATACTTAGGGGAAAGTCCAACAATTTATAATTAGCTTATGATATCACTGATGGTCTTAACAAGGGTGAATATAAATCAAGACAGAAAAAAAATTGTCGGGAAATAGAAGTAAAAATATGGTTCACATTTTTTGCAACATTAGGGATCAATAAATGTCTTGAAAGGATTAATTAAAAAATTAAGAATTACAGAATAAAGATAAATCATCTAATAGATTTCTCAATGGGTTTGTGCTGAGGCAAATATTGCTCTCCTCTAACATATAAGAAAAAATTTTTTTTATATAATTTAACTTTATTTTTTGCAATGCTATAGTATAAAGAATCAAACATTTACATAACATCCATGATGAAAGCCAGGAGTCTCATGAACACAACTGTTCACCCTCTATGTCTACTGCCCACATTTCCCATTGACCAGTATATTGGAAACGTTTTACTGATTTGTTTATTGTATTATTCCATATCTCCATGGAAAATAGTATGCTTATATTACGATTTTCTTTATTTTTGGCTTAGGAGTTATCTCTCTCCTATAGAAAAGATAAGAATTTAGCTCTCTTTAACCATGGCCCTTCTCTTTTACCATAGCATTTACAAACACACTTTTTATCTTTCTATCATCTCAATATAGTTATATAAACATTCCAGTTAAACCAATATTCAGTGTTTATGTTATTACAATTATTTAAATTCTTTTCATAACAGAGCCTATAATTAATAATCATTTTTCATACATAATTTTTGTTTCTTTGCTGTCAATAATTGCCTCATTTTGTCTTTGTTTTTATCACTAAGTCAATCTGTAACTCTTTTCTTGTTGTATAAATCTCCATTCAATATTCATATAGATTAAATGTTCTATTTTTTTATCTTCTTAAAGAAATATCTTCTACTACATTTTTCTTGACCCAATTTAAATGAGTTAATGTCTGAGCCTCTCTTACAGCTGTCATCCGAGTATAGCTCTCAACGATTGTTTTAGAGATTCCCATTACCTCTCTCAGGTTGAAGGCTTTATTTCTTGAATGTCAGACTACTATCTTCTCTTGGATTATTCTCTCATTTTAGTGAAGCACATTTTAATATAATTTTCTTAAAAAGGATACATGTGAGATAAAATTTTTGAGACCAAGAATGTTCAAAATTTATCTTTATTCTAGAGTCACATATATTGATAGTTCATCTGGGTATAAAATTCTAAGTGGAAAATCATTTCCCTTCAGATTTGTTGAAATAATTTTCCCATTGTCTTCAGCTTTAAATTATTGCTGTTGTGAAGTCTAGTTATCTTCTGTTTCTTGGTTCATTTGCATAAAACCCTATAATACTTTTTCTTCTTATAAGTTTTCAGGATCTTCATATTGCCCCCAATAATATAAAATGCCACAATGATGTGGTGTGATGTAAATCCACTTCTTTCATTCTCCTGAACCCTAGTGAATCCTGATAATTTGAAAATAGCTAACTCTGAAGATTTTGAAATTTTCTTAATTTTTGTTTTGTTGATTTACTCTTCTCTGTTTTTCCTATACTGTTTTTTTTTTTAATTTAGATATTTGCGCACTTGGCTGGTTCTTTCATTGTCCTAATTTCTTGCCTAATTTTTTTCTTGCTGTATCTTATCCTTTACTTTATATATCTTTAATCAACTCTTCTGTTTCAATTTTCTTCTTTTTTCTATTACATTTTGTTGCATATCAATCTTTTTGTTTACTTCATGTTCTTTATTTGATATAGCATCTTGTTCTTGTTTTATGCCTGGAATAAGTTATTTTAGGTTTTGAAGATATAATTATAGATTTTTTTAGAAATTTTATTCTCTCTGAATATTCTGTGTTTTTTAAACTATTCTTTGTTTACTACCCTGGTTTTTACTCATGTGAGGAACTTCCCTTTCACATTCCAATCACTGGGTGGATGACCTTTCATATTTATGAAATATTTAAGAGTATGCCAGTATAAGGCTGATTAAATACTCTGGGCCTTTGTGTGTGGCTTAGCAACATAGGCTTCTCTGTAGAATCATCAGACTTAAATTTATTTTGGGGACCCACATTTTGATCTTTAGATGTTTTATTTTAGTCTGATCAGATTCCCCAAAGAACATTTTTTAAATGTCCTTCCTGGAGGTATATACTTCTAAATTGCAGGGTTTGGGGAGCTGATGGAAGAGTTCTGAGAGATCTTAATAGTCAGCATATGAACTTTCACCATGTTTTTGACATGGTATCTTAATTATTAACTATGTGTGATATCCTTCAAGGCAGAGTTTTTATATTTTATCATCTCCAAAGGATAATCTTTTAATCTGTATGTAAGGGGTTACAGTATGGATATTTGGAGTTCTCCCACAAATTTTGTAGTTGTTTATTTGATTTACTCAAATTCACTTGCCAAAAGCCACATCCATAGTTTTTTCTAGACATGGTAGATTAGTCAGGGTTCTCCAGAGAAATAAAACCAACAGGGTGTGTGCATGCCTGAATGTGTCTGTGTATGTGTATATAGAGATAGAGAAAGAATTATTTTAAGGAATTGGATCACATGCTTGTAGAGGCTTGGTAAATCCAAAATCTGTAGGGTAGGCCAGCAAACTAGAGACCCAGGAAAAAGTTGCAATTCAAGTCCAACAGTCTTCTAGCAGAATTCCTTCTTACTCTGGAGAGGTCAATCTTTGTTCTAGTAAAGACTTCAGCTAATTGGGTAACACCCACTCACATTATAAAGTGAAATCTGTTTTACTCAAAGTTCACTGGTTTAAATGTTAATCTCATCCAAAAAAAAAAACCTGTCATGAAAACATGCAAAATGATATTTGACCTAATATTTGGACCCTATGGTCCAGCAAAGTTGACACATAAAATTAACCTTTATGTTTTATATGCCTGCCCATCTCTTTTGACTAATTTACAGGTACCTGACTATATAAGCCTTCTCTGGGGCCACAAACAATAAATCCAGCAGCTCTTTTGACTGGTTTAAAGGACTAACTATATCTGACCTTAATATTTTTAGAATCTTAACAAAGTTCTACACCACAGCTTTGATTTGATATTTACCCTAAGCCCATATATTATTGGCAGCATCCTGGACTTGATCTTTTTCCTGAAATTGTTGTAATGAACAAAACATTGATTTGGTAAGAAACAGCTCACATTTTCTAATGGAATTTGGGGCTCTCTATATTATTTCATAATTCTGTTTGCAAACTAACCTTTCTTTTCTGATTTTACCTTTTTTTTTTTTTTTTTGGTAATATCTTAACTAGCAACCACCAGCTCATACTTTCAACATTTTGATTTGAAATGTATTTATGCCTTGCTAAAATTCAGGGTATACTTTCTGTCTTTCATTATATCACAAAAGATAATTTTATGGAATGGTTCACCATTATATACAGGTTACCATTTTACCAGCTCCTATAACAGTTTCCTTAAAATTTTTGAAGGCTCCTATAGCTATTTTATCACTGACCACTCTTTCCCAAATGCTTTTATGGTATCACTTCACTTTTCTGTGCTAATTTTTGAGTTATTATCTATTACTGTGCATACTATAATTTTCCTATTTCTGCTATAACAAATTCTACAAAGTTAATGGCTTAAAATAACACAAAATTATTGTCTTGCAGTTGTAATGGTCAGAAGTTTATAATTCGTATCACTAAAATCAAGGTGTTGTTAGGGCTGAATTCCTTCTGGAAACTCCTGAAGAGAATCTATTTGCTGCTGTTTTCCAGCTCCTAGAGACTGCCCATACTCTGTGGCTCATGGCTGCCTTCCTACATCTTAAAATGCAGCAAGAGCAAACTGATTCCTTCTCAAGCTGCCATCTCTCTGGTTTTCTATAATCAAATATTTCTCTTTTTTAAAGCACTCTTGTGATTATGTTGAGCCCACCCAGAAAACCTAGGGCAACCTCCCTATTTTAATGTTAACTGATTAGTAATCTTAATTCCATCTGCAAGCCTTAATTCTCATTTGCTATGTAATGTAACATATTCACAGGTTCTAGAGATTTAGATGTGAATATCTTCGTTGAGCCATATGCTGCCTACCATATTGTGTAATAAGCAACTATAAAATCTTGGGTGGTTTAGAACAACACACATTTATTTCTAGTTCCCACATATGCTAACTGTCTGGGGTTCAGCTGGGTTTGTTGGTCTTAGGTCTAAGCTTCAGGTCAAGTTGAGACATGTTTTATAAGCCTCTCATTTTCTTTGGACCAGCAGTTGTCTGAGGCATGTTATTGCAAAAGGCAGAAGCACAGAAGAGCAAGCACAAGCTCACAAACATGTTTCAAACTTTTACTTGCATTGTATCTACTAACATATCAATAGCCAAAGAAAATGGTATAGCAAAGCCCGACATGTCTGGGGTAGAAAAATATACTTCCCATGAAGGTGTGGGGAAGAAGCATTGAATATTTGGTAAATGTATATATTTTTAATTTATACTTTATATATGTATTACATATACTTAATATATACTTTATAGATTTAAAATGTATTTTTCATATATTTAATATATAATATATATTGTATATACTGATATATATTTATATATTCAACATATATATATTCTACTTTACTTACTAAGCAAGGAATTACAGAAAATGGAAACAAACATCTTACAACTCCCCATTCACTCCACCTACATCTACGAATGCTATTGAAATAAGTAGTGTCTACTACATGCTTTAGAAAAAATTTTAATTTATCTCTTTTTATTCTCAGGTTAAAATTTTTTAAGCAAATAGTAAAGCTAAAAACACTTTTTAAAAATAAGTTCTCAAGCATCCATTGTATCAATTACCACGTACACATAAATCCATTTCAACTCTTTTTGAAAAATATGATAAGGTCCATAAATAGATTCATAAAAGCATAGTTAAGTGGTCAGACTCCTGAGAAATTGCCCCACTTTTGAAAGATTATAGAGTTGAGTATACTTGTGGGGATAGCATCTCTCAAATAAATGCTGATATGGAAGTATGATGCCAGTGCACCTATAATACTTCAAGGTCAAGACAAGATTATTCATGATAAATGTTTATTTTCATAGTCCATTTCACTGAATACCATCAATTCATACTATGATGATCTACTTTAAACTGCCTCTCAAGTCTTTAATTCTAATAGTTTTATTTTTGCATATAAAAGACAAAGTGACTGTTAGAGAAAATAAAATTCTCTAAATGAAATAAATTTCTAAGCCAAAGGTTATGATTAGAAATTTTTCCAAAAGATTATGCCCTAACTGGACTTCTGAGTTGTGTTACTTGATTCCATTATATACTGAAAGTTAACAGTTTAATAACTTTTCATCATTTGGTATTTATTTGAGCTGTTTAACTATCTTACTGCTCAATGAAACAGAAAAATACATGGTGAATAATGATCTCTGCCATCTTCACAGAATCTAAACAAGCATTTGATAATAGACTTCTTTTTTTTTTTTTTGAGACAGAGTCTCACTTTGTTGCCCGGGCTAGAGTGAGTGCCGTGGCGTCAGCCTAGCTCACAGCAACCTCAAACTCCCGGGCTTGAGCGATCCTCCAGCCTCAGCCTCCCAGGTAGCTGGGACTACAGGCATGTGCCACCATGCCCGGCTAATTTTTTCTATATATATATTTTAGTTGGCCAGATCATTTCTTTCTGTTTTTAGTAGAGACGGGGTCTCGCTCTTGCTCAGGCTGGTCTTGAACTCCTGCCCTTGAGCGATCCACCCATCTCGGCCTCCCAGAGTGCTAGGATTACAGGCGTGAGCCACCGCGCCCGGCCCTGATAATAGACTTCTTTGAAAAAAACACTTTGATGAGAAGTATTATTGGGCATATCCAATCTACAATTTAGGTAATATTTTGAAAATTTTAAATCTGATTGATCTTTTTTTATTACCGTTAAGTAAACATATACTTCTATAATTATAATTTTCATTATTTTTTATTTTTAAATAATCTCAAATTTACAGAAGAACTGCAAGTACAACATAGAGAAGTTTTTCTTTTCCTGAGGCACTTCAGTGTAAGTATACTCTCTCCAGTATAGACAGCAGCCTTATTACCTGGCCTGGGCTTTGCTTTCTTAGGCTAGGCTTCCCCTCCACTGGAAAACCAGTTTTGCTCTGTCTACTTAATTGCCTGAGGAAGCAATTACCCAGAAAAGGAAGAGGAAGGAACAGCATTAATTATACTTCTGGATTTCTTTTGTAGTCATGTTGGTTAGGAAGTACATACTGTATGATTAGAGGAATCTTGGAAAGCATTATTCCAGAAAATGGCAATTAAAAATACCTTCACTTTATCTTATGTATTTTAATCCCCACCTCTGAGATTTTTCATATAAAAATGCCACAGCTCATAAACAACAAAATTAATCACCTAACAGCATGACTCAATCATATCTACTGTTTGACTGCTATATATTTTTATTTTAGTGACATTTTTTTTTTTTTTTTTTTTTTTTTTTTTGAGACAGAGTCTCACTTTGTTGCCCGGGCTAGAGTGAGTGCCGTGGCATCAGCCTAGCTCACAGCAACCTCAGACTCCTGGGCTTAAGCGATCCTACTGCCTCAGCCTCCCGAGTAGCTGGGACTACAGGCATGAGCCACCATGCCCAGCTAATTTTTTTGTATATATATTTTTAGTTGGCCAGATAATTTCTTTCTATTTTTAGTAGAGACGGGGTCTCACTCTTGCTGAGGCTGGTCTCGAACTCCTGACCTCGAGCGATCCACCCGCCTCGGCCTCCCAGAGCTAGGATTACAGGTGTGAGCCACCACGCCCGGCCATAGTGACATATTTTAAAATAATACTTTAGATATTTGGAAATAATATAAATTGACAAAGTCTATACAATTGAAGATATTTTGAATGCATATTTCAATTAGCCTATGTTCAAACATCTGAAGATAATTTTCATACATTTGTTACAATTTTCAGTTACACTTAGTCATGGTTGTTTTTATTATATTATTCTTTCTGTTTATTTATTTTTAGTTTTCCATTTTATAGGCTAATTTTTTAAAAATAATTAATATTAAAAGGTAGTAGTCCTTCAGCCAAAAATAAATACATAGGTTAAAAAGACAGCCTATTCCAAAACAAAAATATTTCTGTCTTCATTTCTGGAAAAAAATGGTCTGTTTCTGTAACGTCAGGGGCAAGGTTTAAGCATGCTATTAGTACTAAGTGCATTTTCTAGGAGGAAGCCACAAAGTACCTTTGTGAATCAATACATTCTGAAAAAATATTTTAAAACTTACCCCAAGATAACATCATTTTCAAAGCCAAAGGACAGTGGAGGATAATAGGCATTAGAAAGTTTTTCTTTCTCTCTGTTCAGGAGGCCCCTGTGTTCTCTCATCCTGAAGACAAAAGAGTTAGATACATGGAACACGCAATTGAAGAACAGCTCAGTAATCTTGAGACAGAGACCATGACCATGGAAACTGCCACGATTGTGGAAAAATATCTGCCTTCTCTTTAATCCATTCCAGATTTTTTGCAAAGATTTTTCCACTGTGGTGTAAGTGTTATATTTAGAAATTTTTTTCTTCCATTTTCTACTGATTCTCTTCTAATAATATATTTGTATGTCATAATTTCAATAAACACAATAAGCACATGTGTTTTGAAAATATTTTTCCTTCAATGATTTTTATTCAAGGCGATCAAATAAAACATTTAATATTTAACCCTGGGAAAACTATGCATATCAATTTTTCTTGTTATGTTACGGAAAAGACATAAGAGAGGACAGATCACTTTAGTTTGGAATCATACAGCTGCTAAGAATATGGATTTTATATATTTTGATTTAACCATTATCTTCAAGTCATTCATTCAACAGGCCAACATTTATTGAATAACTGCCTTCTGCCACAAAATTGCAAAATGCTGGACCCAGGAACACAGTGATAAATGAGATTGCATATGGGCCTTACAGATATTCAGAGTCTAACGGGCGCCTACATAGAGCAGCCTTCAAAATGTTTGGAAGATTGAAAGTGAAAGTCATTTTATCATGTTCTGTTAATATCCATGAGAAAAGAACATTTGCTTTAGAAAGAAGTAAATTGTGAGAGTCAATGTACCTATAAAACATTGATTAAATATTAATAGGTTTCTATGATACATTGAAAACAAGTAGAAGTAGGAATCAACATTTCATGTATTAAATTATCTAAAGACATAGAATCTTCACAAAGGAGGGTTAAAAATTCCATCAATATGGAGTCCTCCATCTTAACCTAAGCCACTACATTCCAGCAGTCAAAGAATTAGAGGATTAATCCAATATATGATGACTGAAATCTTGACTCATTCTAAGTCTCTTCTATTTCCTTAATTGAGGAGGTTTTGAAATATCTAATTTAACAAGATAATTGCCTTCACTCTGCACTTTACTTTTCCTTTGTAGACATCCTGCACAACTGTCTGAGATAATGGTATACTTCATTATATGTTTTATTCATTTAAAAATACTGACTAAATATATACTTTAAACAAGTAATAAAACTGTTCACATTCCATTTGCCTGATGGATAGCCTCTCTTTCACTTTTGCTTTAGTGCATCTCAGTAGAGTTACATGTTTATAGTGTCATTTTAAAAATCAATAAATTCTGAGTTGATTTTCAACTTCTATAACTTCTTGTGCCCTCATATGATCTAGTAAGAGCAAGGAAATGTATCAGTTATCTATTGCTGTGAAACAAACCACTTGAAGTTTCGGTGGCTGAAAACAACAGTAATTTACTATTTCACACAATTCTGTGGGTTGGTTAAGTAGTTCGTCTGTTGTATTTGCTTGGGCTCATTCATGTGGCTGCATTAAGCTGAAGAGTGGCTGGGATGGATGGTCCAAATGCCCTCAACCACATGTCTAGAAGTTGGTGCTACTTCTCAGCCCGTGTATTTTGGTTTTCCTCCCCTTGGCCTCTTGTCCTCAAGTAGGCATTACTGGACTTCATCCCAACATTATAGCCTCAGGGTTCCAAGATGTAACAAGGAAAAGAACCAAGGGTTCTTGTGACCAGGGACATGAACCTAGGAAGGTGTTATTTATTGGTGAACACTATTAGAATATAAATTAATCACATAATTCCAGGTGTGAAAATAACTTTAGTAAACATAAATGTCATAAATTCATATGATTTGAATACATATTTAGGACAAGTTAAATTATAGATTTAATGTGCACATTTCAAACTAAAAAGCTTATTTGCCAAGTGCAGGTATGTAGCAGTTAAAATACTGGTACTCAATTAATTACCTTTGGGAAAAAATCATCATAAAATAAAGTCATAGAACCCAATAAAGGAAAGCTCCATGAGATCAGGGAGCTGGGGTTTTTTTTGTTGTTGTTGTTGATTTTGTTTTTGTTATTATAATTTTTGAAACCACTGTTTCTTCAGCACCAACCAATCTGACATACAGGATGGACTGAATTGACATAATAAATATAGTAGGCATTTTAGTTGTTTTGTTGTTAAACATATAGTATGTATTGAGTTGGTATAATAAATATAATGAATGTGCTCAAACTAGAAAGATATACATAAAGACATGCATTGGATTTATTGGCCTTACCACTGAGGAAGAATAAGAAATTAGTTAAAATCTTATTGCTTTAATGGGTTCAATTTTAGAACATAACCATTTATTGTGAGATTTTCTGTTGTTCTGCTTTGGTCTGGTTTTGTTCATTGTTTGTTAGCTTGTAATCTCACTTGAAGGTTGAGCTCACTTGTTTTAGAAATGAGAATACTGAAGCCCAGATAAATTTAATTAATCATCCAGTATTAAACATTTCAGGAACAATAGCAATTTAATCCAAGCTCTTAATGTGTTTATCTTATGGGAAAGCTATGTGTCCATAATTTCCTTTCAATATTCACTCCTGACCTCTCACCTCCTTTACGTAATAAAAAGAAACAAAAGATATGTCCTAGAAACAATATATGTAATGATTTTAACATAGGGCATTTAAATATCAATTTGTTATTGTATTTATTACTGTTACTTTTTTAAAACTATTATTTTTATTGACAGACAGACTTTCCCTGTAAAGAATAGTTAATTAAATAAGCATGCACTGCAATTCTGTTTCATTACATTTCTTTTCTCTAAATCCAATCATATCTATAAAAAATGTTTCATATTCATTTGATAACCCAACTGCAAAACACGTGTAGACATGCATATATATGTGCTCAACCTAGAAAGACATACATAAAGACATACATTGGAGTTATTGGCCTTACCATTAAGGAACGATAATCTAATAAATTAGTTAAAATCTTATAATTGCTTTAACTGATTCCATTTTAGAATATAACTGTTATTTTAACTCTAACACAGTATTAGGTTAAATGTCTATGAGGATGACAGTTTTAAAGATCATAGCATTGGCAAACATAAAGTGATTTAATTACTTCCAAGTTTTAAATCAATAGTTGATTTTTAAAATACATGTTAAACAGCATTATATTTTAATGTTAGAAATTACTTTTAATCTCATAGTAAAGAAGATTTCAAAGATCTTATTATCTAAGGATCATTTTTAAAACTACATTTTGTCATGGTTTCCTTGGAATAATTTGAATAAGGGAATTTTTCATATTTTAGGGAAGTGATGGAGCATGTTTAAATATATCAATCTTTTTATGAAGAACTGTGTGACAAAGAACACACCATTTCCTTAGCAGCTTTGGACGGCTCTGAATATTAAAATGGTCTTCATTTTACAGGCCAAAATCTGTTTCCTGGTAACTTCTCATCTAAGCACTTTCTAGAATGATCTGTCCAAAATGGACATTTCTTTTCATCCCATCAAGTACTTCTTACTACTCTATGTGGAAAGGGTAGTCTTGGTGCCAGTGGTTATTCTGGCGGTTTTTGCAAACCCCAGTGATGGAATCTTAACATGATTCCCTGGATGCCTTGCTCTTGGCATAAACTTCTCTGAGATTTTCTTATATATATTTTTTATTCTAATGGGATATGTACACCCCTGAGTGAAGGTTAGGGTCTGAGAAAATTTATCACAGTTATGCTAACCTTTTACTGCTCGACAAGAAATTTTAAACTAGCTTCCCCTCTAGGAATAGTATATCAGTAAGTATATTAATTCATAATGACTAAAGAACCTTCTCTGAAAGTAGAAATTACTATTTTATTTGTATTTTTAAATAAGATAGTGAAATATACATTTTAGATAAACCATCTTGAAGTAATTAAAATAAAAAGTTAAGTTTCTTTAAATGATTATGAAACTTAATGAAAGAAAGGCCCACATAAGTACCCTTTGAGTGTAAAAAGTCAAATACATATTATGGAAATTTAGACAAAAACATGGCTGACAGAATGCCTTTGTCACCCCATTTCTTAGATTACCCAACAAAATTTCCCTTCCCATTGTAATAAAAAAATCAGATTTCTTAAATAAAGGAGTTGAATAAATACAGTAAATGGAAAATTAAGAATCTGCATCTTGTTTCCTACAAAAAATTTCTTAAAGAGTCATCTAAGGTAGAATACTGCAGGTAATCACCTCATCAGTGTTCATAAGCAGCTGAGAAGTAGATCAGTTTTAGCCCTGTGCAAGATAATATGATAAGATTGAAAGAGATTCAATAGGCCAATCTGATCAAAACCTGGTATATACTAGGTTCTTCATACATGTGATCTCCAAAACTTAAAGGGTTCACAATACTTTTATGTAGATATTATTTAAACATTTAAAAGATGGGGAAAATGAGGCTCAGAGAGCTTAACTAACATGGTCAAAGTTCCGTAGTTAATAAAATGTGAGAAAGATAGGTTCTTTGACTCAAAGGCTATATCCACTTCTTGACACCACAAGCCAAGTCATTGCTTTTCCAGACCCATAGGAAGGAAAATCCAAGGAGTCTTGGGCTCATTTGTGGTTGCTTCAGCAGTGTAGCTTAACAACAAGAGCAAAGAACTATGAGTCAGGTGATCTGGTCTCAAATTTTCCCTCAATTAGTGGCAGGAATTCAGGTGAGTCATTTTGCATCATGGTATCCAATTTGTCATATTTATGAAATATAATGCTTAAACTAGATGATCCCTAAGACTCATTTCAGATTTGACATTCTGTGGTTCCCTCACATACACCTTTAAGTTACTTTTTCCTTTCAAATCAAGAGTTATATAGATTTAGATAATTGTATTTATCTTTTATGTCAGTTATAATCAATATTTGCAAACATGGTAGGTTATACTCCACAAGATATTGGTTAATTCCTTGCAAAAAACCTTTTAAAGTTTTCTTATGCCGATATCAAGTGTTATATTTCAATGAGTGATGTGTGACTGAAGGTCTTTTGATACTATTACTGTAAGTCTCTTATTTGGAAATTGCAAGGTCCTTTGGCTCATATGTACACTTAAATCTCTGCAGCATAGAAGCAGTGTTCCATTTTATATGTTTTATGTAATTCAGTGGTTTTCCATTTAGGAAAAAAAAAGCTGACATTTAGTTAAAACTAACAATATAACAGAAAATCTGAAAAAAAAAATGGAGGGATGGCCATATAAAATGTATGTGTAAATGTATATGTGTTCACATACACACATAACCACACACACGCAGGCCAATTTTTTTTAAGACTGAAATGCCATATTTTGCATACATTTTAAAGAAATAAAGCTAAATTACTCAAACTGTTTTAACACTGTTTTTTATGTCACTGAAATTGTCTATTCCTTTCAAATGAAAAGTGAGGAAATTTTCCAGTCCCCCTTTCTATCATTATTTATTTCTAAATTACACCTTTTTATTTTACAAAATAGAAAATGCAGCCAATAAAAAAGAAAAATTGCCTTCAAACCCATAATATAGATATAACCAATTTTTTAATCTCTTGGTATATATCCTTCCAAACTTTCTCTAAGAATTTACATACATAAATATGATCATACTACATATACTCTTTTAACCTGATTTTTTTGTTCAATATTTCATTTAACAAATACTAATTATATTAATAATATTCAATGCCTCCAAAGTATTTGTATGTGGGTTATTCAATTAATTCATTTGATTCATCATTTAGTGGTTTTCCCTTTTTTTTATATTAACAATGTACTATAAACACGTATATATCCATCTTTGCTTGACCAATGTTTCCCTGAGGATAAATTTCAAGGCATAAATTTATTAGGTGAAATGGTAAAGCAGTTATAAAAGTGTTGATATTTACTGTTAAATTTGCCTACAGAATTTTTAACATTTTACATTTGTGGGTATTTCCCAACACTCTTCTGAACGCTGAAGTCTTCTACTTTAAATAATAAATACTTTGACTAGCTAATCAAATTTTATATATATGTTCATAAGAAACATACAACTATCTGAATTATAAAAGTATTAAAAACGAAACCCCACAATCTCCCAACTGATATTTATCTTACTCCATGTAATGGAAGCCTACTGTTTTTTGATCATCTAAAAACCATTTTGTTTCTTTGATTTTCCTTTTTGAAGTGGCCTGCCCCACTTTCAGTCCACTTGACTTGGTGGAGCAGGTTCGATCCCCTAGTTCAGAGGTGTGTATGTGACTCAGGCTTCAGCCACGCAGTGCATTCTATTTTCCCATCAACAGAGGTTGGTTTAGAGCTAAGCATGCTCCCAGATTGGAAGCATTGTTTCAGAGCTTTTTTATTTTAAATTTAGAAAAGAACAGATATTTGTATATACTAAGCCCCAGAATGATAAGAGGCTGAAACTTCTGTAGCCTTTTTTCCACCATGATGAGACACATTTGTCTGACTGGAGCCAACACAGAGGCAGGCAGGACCAAGAGAGGGAAGTCAGCGCCTGTATCAATCTTTGATCCTCTGACTAGTCATATCTGAATTGTGAAAGATCTCTAGATTTATTCACATAAACAATATTTCTCATCTGGATTAAGTTTTTGGTTACACACAATTCAAGAGGTCAATGCTAACTGATATATGTTCAAATAAATTATTGAAGCTTCAATAGCTTAGTCTTCAAATACTTTCAGTAATAGATTTATTTCTGAATCTTTCAGAATTTAGCTTTTCTTTCTTATTTCTTTCTATATACACTCTATACCTCTAACCATGTTACAGACACACATATTTATGTCACTCACTGCCCTATGTCCTTTCTCATCTATGGACACTAAAACAGTTATATATTATTCCCAGTAAAAACACATAAACAAATAAGAAACAAAATGACAACAGCAAAATCCTCAATATTTTTTGCTGAAGTACATTTCATTAAATTTTCTTAATTATCTTTAAATATTATAGTCCCTCCACCCCTACACAGACTATGAGCTTTTAAAGGGCAGGTTGTCATTCGTATATTTCTTTGCCTTTTCCTCAGAGTCTTGCTTTTAACAAAATAGGAACTCAATAAAAAAATGTGCTGATGGATTGGAAACAAGTATTTAATGACAAAGAAGTAACAAAAGAGGACCTTTTTGTAGAATAGCTGATGGCCCTAAGAACCTACAAATCCATATTAAAGATAAGATAAATTGAACTGCAAAACTCTGCAGGCTACCTTGTCTGCAATATCTCAAAGATTAGTAAAATCATGTTCCTAAACAATCACACATAACATAAACTATAAAATATAGAGAGATAATCGGAGCACTATATTAGCTCAGTGCTATTTCAAATATGTTATTTTAGTCACTTGTCTTTTAATTGCTAAAGTGTATGGCTTTTCTTAATCTTTGAAAACAGAAAAAAGACCAAATTATTTTACCTGAAGCCTGGGTGTACTCTTTACATTAAAATAAATAAATGAGTAATTCACAGGAATAATTACTGTAACATGTTATTCTCCATCTAAAAAAGAGTTTCATTTACCCACTCTTGACATATACTTTAGGTAGAGTAGAGATGAAGCCTTTATTACAAGCACGGAGGCATTTTCACAATATAGCAGGCAAGCCTCGGATTATCATCAACTTCACGATTGAGGTCAAAAAAAGTAGAAAACTTGTGGCTTTATCAAAACATACAGAAATGCTGTATGACTGATGCTGGAGTCAAATAACTGGTATAAAAATAAGCCCTGAACAACAGGAGGTTTATATGAATGAAAATGGGTTTCTGTTATATGAAGCCTTTATATTATTTTGTGACTTACATGCTGAGCATCATACATTTTATTGCCTTTTAAATAAAAATGGTTTAATAATTTTACAACATATTTTGAAAAACAATGTATGTAATGTATAAAATTTTAAAATAAAAAAAATTAATTCAATTTTTAAAATTCTCATCATGGCATTCCTTAGAAATAAGTTTTGCTAACATTTTGATAAAAACCTTCCAAAATGTTTCTTATGAAACTACAAGCAAATTTTAACAGAAATTGCATCATATTGTATATAGTTTTGAAAATTATCTTCTTTGGTTCACTGAATCATGATTATTTTTCTATGTCAGTGCATTTTTTTACATATAATATTAAGAGTCACATGTATTCCATTGCTGGGAGTACCATTATTTAATTAACTAATCAATATTTACATATAATTATCCTGTTAACATTTATTAACTATTAGAAAACAAAACTTTGACAAATAAGAGAGTTAAGTTCCCATTTGTCTGTAATAAGACTTGCACTGTTCATCTCTGTTAAGCCGTTTGGATGGTTTACATGATATCTACCATGAACGAATTTCTAGCCTGTTTGTCACTTATTTTACCCTTTTATTCCAAAATGTTTACAGATTACTCCACAAATTACTGAGCAATTAATGTTAATGTTAATGAATGTTACTCTGCAAATTTTTGAGCAATTGATTTATGTATTCTAAGGAAGGATAGAGCAATTTTATAGGTTTATCACATTTCACACTGGCGGTGGATTACCCTCAATGCTAATGAGCCTAAGTTTCAGGGCCTCTGGTTTGCACCAGCCCTTTCCAAGGCCCAGGGACAGACCTGGCACTCTGTACATACAGTCATATGCTTTTTTAAAAATAAAATTTGAAAAGGTAAGGTTTTTGACCACTGTCTTCTCCCAAACTCCTCCTTTGTGAGCACATTCTATTCTGAGCGGTGGCAATGGAGAGGAAATGGACATGTGGAGGATCTGATTATGAGAAAGTTGAGTTGGGATACATTCATTTGAGGTTTAGTGGCATACACTTAGTTTGCAATCACCTCTACCCACAGCAAGGAAGTGCTCACTGTTGTAGTGCAGCAATGACTCCATGAATATTCTACCACTTCCTAGCCCAACTACACTAGGGCTGAGATAAGATGTACTATATGGAGGTAACCGGAATCAACTGTACTTTGATAGTGAAAGAGAAACATGGTTTGACAAACAGAGATGCAGAGATCTAGTCTGTGAAACAATCCTTCAAATTTTACATCTTGTTTATGAAAGAGAGTTGATAGAGTTTTATTAACTTTAACAAGAATTCTAAAAGTTTATGACATGACTATGAGTTGTGAAACATACAGAAACTTACTAAATTATTAATTTAAAATGTTTCTGGTTAATCATGATAGAAGAAGGATCAAATTATTTTTCTATTCTCTCTATAGAAATTCATATTTTAAAACTGTTAAATGAAGACGTAGGTGATCAAAAAGGATACATCCAAATAATGAGAAAAAACTTATGATATGTGACAGGCTATTAATTAATCAGTGTTTGTTTAGTGAATTTTAAAACTTTGAGGTATTGCTCAGTTTTTACAATTTTAAAAATAATCTTGGTCACTCTAAATGAATATTCATTTGTGTAGCTAATGTTTTGTATATAGCTTTGTATTATTTTTCATAGAAAGAGTCAGCAACATTATGCAAGTATCAGGTCCCACCATACCTAGATCTGCTGGCATTCACTCACTCATCAACACAAGCAAGAAGAAATATGCGACTGAATTTAGCAACACATTACTCGCATCCTTCTTCATTTTGTCTTTTTTCATGTATAAAGGGAATATTGTTAAATGTTAAAATACACAACTGAAGAGTTTAACAAAGAATTATAGTATTTTTCAGATAAACAGGCATTGTCAGCACCCGATAGAAGGTAAGTGGCTTTCATAAAATTTTCTATGGTTGAAAAAGTGAAAAAGCATATAACAAAATGATAAAGTCTAGGCAACTGTCAATTTACTTCTAAAGAAGAAAATACTGTCTGTGGTTTTCCTAAAATAAAACTAATATAGGCTCTTTTAAATGGCTTTAAGTGTAGAATGTATATTAAAAAGCATATGTACATATATGATATGCTACTTTTTAATGTATATTCAATAATCTAAATTCTAAATAGGTGAATATACCATTATATAAAATACATACATGACAAGAATCAAGAATAAAATTTAATAGTCTGGATTTTTTTCAGTTAATATATGCCCATGATGGTATTATATTAAATAAAAAGACTGAAAAACTACATAAAATATTTAAAATTTAAAGTTAAAAGATAAAAAACTGAGAGAATGCTGAGACATATTTAAGAAAATGTTATATCCCCACTATATTAAATTAAAACTTCTATGAAATTATATAAAAAAAATCTCACAATAAAAATGTGTATAGAATATAAATAGGTGATTCATATAAGATGAAAGTTATTGGTAAAAAACAAATGGAGATGTTTAACCTCACGAGTAGTCAGGGTAACACAAATTATAATAATGAGGTTTATTTGACTATTAGATTTACATAACTCCAATAGCTTTGCTAATAGTATTGTGGGAGAAAAAGGGTACTCTGGTACTCTACTGGTAGAAGCTTAACTTGGTATAAACTTTAGGAAAAATCTAAAGAGTATCTATTAGAATTTAAAATGTGTATGCTTTTCACTCAGCAATGCCTCCATTAGAAATCTTTTGCACAGTAAGAATTGCTGGGGTTTACAAAGGTATACTTACCAGACTGTTACAGGGTCATCTATGACAGAAAGATCACAACAACAAAAACTGCAGACAACCTAAAAACCAATCAACAAGGGATTGAATCATTATGTTGTATTTGTTTTATGCAAAGGAATGTTGCATACCCATTTTAAAATTACGTTTACAAATGTAATGAACCATGAATATATCTATGACACATTGCTTAATGTATAATGAGAGAGAAAGAGGATGAATGTAGGAAGTGGGGGAAAGAGGGAATGAGGTAATATATACATATTCATGTACTCTGCTCATAGGCATTCAGGAAATATTCTAAAAAGGTACATTCTAAAATGTTAGCAGTAAGGCCAGGCGTGGTGGCTCATGCCTGTAATCCTGAAACTTTGGGAGACAGAGAGGGGAGGATTACTTGAGGCAGGAGTTGATCCAGATCAACCTGAACAACAAGCCAGAACTCATCACTACAAAAAAATTCAAGGAAAAAAAAAAACAACTCAAAGCCTGGTGTGGTGGCACACACCTGTAGTCCTAGCTATTCATGAGGCTGAGGCAGGAGGATCACTTGAGCTCAGGAGTTTGAGGTTGCAATGAGTTATGATGACACCACTCACTCTAGCCCATGCAACAGTATGAGACCCTGTCTCTAACTAACTAACTAACTAAATAGGATATTAGCAGTCATTAAAAAATAGTGGCAAATTATGGTTGATTTTTTTCTGGTATTTAAAAAACATTTAAGTTAAACATCAGCATTTGCCTTAAAAAATTAATTAAACCCATCATGTTATGAAGAATATAAAAATACTTTCATTGAATTGGTTAAAATTATTTATCCTTTTTAAGTCTGGACATTAACCTGTTTCCAATATTTGATGTAATAAATAATATGAGAAATATTCTATTCATACTTAATGTAATAAATATTCTAGAATAATTACCTATGTAATTGAACTTTAATCATATACAAACTATATCAAATGATCTCCTTAGTATAAATTCTTAAAACCTGTACTAAGTCAAACTTTATATATTACATTGTTATTTTATTTTTAAGGTTCTTCATACATTTTGCTAAATTGCTTCTTAAAAAGTAGAAGCAATTAATATTCTCACTGGTAGTATGAGAATCAATTATGAGTGGAAAGTATTCTTCCTACTTTGAAGTTTCCCTTTTAATTCTTTTATTATTTTTGATATATAGAATGGTTTTTTCAATTTTTTATGTAAGCAAATTAGTCTTTAACCTCTTTCATTATTTTCACTTTAAAAATGTTCTTACTTATCCAAAAACTAGCTTAAAATATTGATATTGTTTTCTATTTATGTGATTTAATGGTAAAGGTAATTAGCTTTTTAACCAATTTTTAATTTATTTTGGTCAATTATTCAAATGGAAGCTCTTTTATTCTTTAAGAATAAACAATTACTAGAAGTATACCTTCTTTATTTGATTGCAGAAATATTCAATTATATGTGCATATTAAAAACTGGGAAATTTCATATTAAATTTTAGGTTTTAAAAAACTGAGGACTGGCCTTGCTGATCCTGTAACCCTATAAGACAACAGTTGATTATAGTTACATAGCCACTGTTCCCTTTAAATCAAGCATGCATTTTCCAATTTTCTGTCACTCATTATTGTATTGTACTGGATCCATTTCACTCTTCTATGTGGCTTGCCTCAACACAGAAGGCAGCTAGTGAGAATTTTCATCTTAAATAATAGATGAGATGTTCTAATCTAATAATAGATCAGAGAAGACTAATCAGGATTGAACTGAGCTGTGGTTTCCTTATGAAACTATGTTGTCTCTGTTGTCTGGAGCTAAATGAATTCCCATATTTGTTAAGTGAAGTGGATGTGTAGTCCTGGCAAGACCAGCCTTTTGGGTATATACGTAGAGTATGAGGGTGTATGCAGGTGAATTTAGTCAAGACTAAGAAGTTACTGAAATATCTGGGCTACACAATATTACTACTGAAGAAAATTATATCATAGCATTTGACAGACTTTAAATTTAGTGGCTTTAAAAAAAACTTTTTTGTAAAATGCCTGAGATATAGTATAAGATAAATCAATATTTTTGTAATGCATGAAAGAGTAGGTAAATGATTGAATGTCTCATGATAAGATTTCATTACTGGTGAGTTGAAGATTAACTGAGAGTAAAGATCAACTCAAACCGCCTGAAAAAATTAAACAGAGCTCAGAGTATGTAAGAAGGAAAATAGTATAAAATGAAAGAGGGAACTGGCAGTGCTTACCATGGGTTTAACTTCACAGATAAGACAAAAGTCACTGTCAAATTGACCAAAGAGACACACTGATAAGAAAATTTAATTGATAAAAATATTATTAGGTGATATTCCAAGCAGGAAAATGGGATAGAATGTTTAAACCACGTATGTTGTTCTAGTTTTCATGAGGTAGCTCAAGTCAATGTGAAACTCATCCTAAGAGGAATACATCTATAGTCCATTTGGCCCCATCCCCTTTTTTGGAGAGAATTAAACTTTACTTGACACCTTGATGATACAGTAAGGTTTAGGAAAACAAATTAATGCTAGACAACCAACACTTCTGCTTGTGAAACTTCTTAATAGAGATTTATTTTGTAGAATAATATTTAATAGCCAGAATAATAAAAAAAAATCTTAAATTTTTAGAATGTCAGTGAAAAGCAGACAATACAATTTCTCAGTATCTTAAGTTCTTTCATGGTTGTACTAGTGCCAAGGAGACTGAGGTCTCTGCAGCTTGTAATATGTTATCAGGTATTTGGCTTCCTAATTTCTCCTAAGTGTTCCACTTCAAGCCCTTCCTATGACCACATCATCCTGTCTCCCTAGCTTTCCAACTTTCACATTCCAACTGTGTATTCTGAGCTCCAGTTACCGAGATGTCAGCAGTTATCCATCTAGATATTCTTAGCTTAAGTAAGAAACGCGTCTCACCATTTTTCCTGGGAAGACCCTGATGCATTTTTTTTTCCCTCCACCTTTCTTTTCCACTTTGCCTGTTTTTAAAGAAGAGACAAAAATAAAACTTGAAATTAATTTTCTTTGTTAGACCTCTTCACTACAACTTGTTTCAAAGGCCTGAGGAACAGATTCATTATTCTTTTTAAAAGACTTACACAGCAAGATATAATACAGTAGATCTCCCTTTGCAGCTCTAGATACTTACGAAAATCTTGCTGGTGGCAAAGACAAGCCTGCTTATAATATGCTTCTGTAAGTTGTTCACGTTTGCACACCTCTGGACTGTAGCCTGGCTAGAATGCATGAGAAGTTCATACCAATGAGAGTTATTTAGATCTGTTTTGGAAGTTTTAGACAATGCAACTAATGAAGTAAATAACACATAGATAGATATATAAGGAAAAAGCAAAAAATCATTATTTGCATAGATGATTATTTGCAAGAAAAAAACAAGGACTCAGAAAAACCAGTAAAACCAAAGAACTTTGGAAGGGTGATACTATGACTTGAATGTTTGTTCTCTCTAAAACGCCTGTTGAGACTTAATCTCCAATGTGTCAGTATTGAGAGGTGGGGCTTTAAAGAGGTGGTTGGAACCTAAGGGCTCTCCCCTTCTGAATGGATTAAACCATTCATGAATTAATGGATCAATGGTTTAACACAGGAATGGGACTGGTGGCTTTATAGGAAGAGGAAGAGGGATCTGAGCTAGTATGCTCAGCCCCTTCACTATGTGATGCCCTGCACCACCTCAGGACTCTGCCAAGAGTCTCCACCAGCAAGAAGGACCTCACCAGATGCAGCCCCTTGACCTTGGACTTCTCAGCCTCCATAACTGTAAGAAATAAATATGTTTTCTTTATAACTTATCCAGTTTCTGAGTAAGAAAGGTGAAAATTTATATAACAGCATTCTAATATATCAAAGAGTCACTTAGATACATAATAGCAAACTATATTCACAATAGAAATAAAAGCACATAGTATTTTGAACATACATAATGAGAAGCACTCTGGACTGATGGAGAGTGAGAGAGAGAGACACAGACACACAGAGGTAGAGACAGAGAAACATACACAAAATTTCATTAAAGGTAGCTAGTAGGCAGAGACACATATTTCAGAACAAATAAAATAATTCTATAAAGATAGAAGCTATTTCCAAATTGACCTATAGAATTAAAGTGAACCGTCAAATTTCAATGGGGTACATTTTAATTAAAAAAGACATCTATATTAATCTAGTAGAATACATATTAGAAATTCATAAAAATTAAACAATGTGCCCTTGGTACCAGAAAAGACAGAGGATAAATTGAAAAAGCATATAAAATATCAAGTTTGTATAAAAAATTAATATTTTTAAAAGGTGATTGTATAAAAAATTAATATTTTTAAAAGGTGATTTTTTAAACCAGATTTATTAAATATTTGGTAAGTATAAATAAATTTGATGTGGCTGAAGGAAGAAATAAACTATACAAGAAAAAATTCAAATAAAATAAGAATTCTGTAGGAATATTTGCAGTTTATAAAATATTTTATGGAATGGTTATTTTTAGATGTATATCTCTAAAGGAATTATGATACTTCCTAATTTTATTTTTGTCTCATGCTATAGGCTACATGGAAGGTTTGGCCACTGTCAAAAAATTGCCTTTAATTTATTAATTCATTTATTAAGGACTGAATGAGCTTAGAAGTTAGAAGGCAACAATGCTCTAGTCTTTACTCTGATCTGTCTGTGAGCTGGTTGCTTATTGCTCCTGTGGGAAGAAATCCTTAGCTGGAAGTCCCTGAGACTGCCAGGAGCAGTGAATTAAGGTCCATGCCATCCACTTCCTCCACAGGACTATGTTTTAGGGCAAAGGTGCTACCTAAGACTAAAGAAGGAGATCTGTTTTAAAGCATTAAAAGACACTTTACAAAACTAATTAGAAGCAAAAGGGCCGTCTCCCTCATTAGGAATGTAAGCTATTCAGAGAATTCGTAAGATTATTTTTCTGCATTTGAAAAAATAAAAATTAAAAATTAAAAAGCTAAAGGAAATATAATAATAAAAATGTAAGTACACTAGAATATAAAGCAGATAAAATGATTAAACATTTTGGTGTGGTTAAAAAACATAAAAAGTAGAAGACCAATCAGCTCCTTATGTAAAGTAAACTGGATAAAATTTACAGATCAATAGCCTATATACTTAACAAAAGCAGGGCTCTTCTAAGCAGAAAACTTCCTGGTATTTTCAATCATTGCTTAAGATCCCCAGGCAGAGTCTTAGACAGAACTGAGTCACCGGCTCAGGCCATAGTCCAGAGTGACACATTATTTAGTAGGGGAAAGGAAAATGTTAAAATAATATAAAGGTTTTTTCAGCTGACACTGAGTCAGACCATCCAAGGCAGAACTGGAAACATTTCACTCTTCACCCTAAATGCTGTTCTTTTATCTCCTACTTATAAACAGAAAAGCCTAAAAATAGTTTAATATCAATATCACTAATAGTTTTATTTTTAAAATGCTAACTTAAAAGTTTTAGCAGGAGTACCTGGACTTTTAATTTACTCACCTCCAATTTGAATGTTGAAGGGATCATCTCAATTCGTTATTTTGATAAAATGATTTTAGATTGATTTCTAATGTGTACTTTCAAATTCATATTGACTTTTTCATTACATGTACACATGTATACACATAAATAGCCTTCTTGTAAACGTATAACGGCTAGTTACAAAATATAATGGGAAAATTGCATTTAGGTAGGTACATAAAAAGATAAAATAAGTTGAAACTGAACAAGAGGAACATAAAAGAAAACTTGGATATATAGGTAGGTATACTGATATTATAAATATATTTATTCTCTTCTACTTTACAAGGTCATTCTAAAGTTCATTTAGGGAAAAAATAAATGCACTTTAGTTAGGGAATATTTTTTTAAAAAGAAGTAGATGTGAGAGTGTTTTACCCTATAGTCATTAAAAATATTTTAAACAACAATGAAGAGTGTGTTACTGGTACATGAACATATGACCCATGGAATGGTCTATAAAAGGAAGCAGTAGAGCCAAATATATAGTGATTAAGTGACTGAGTTGGCATGTCACATCAACTACAAAGACATGGATTTATTTAATAAGTGGTTTGTTTATAACTGGTTGTTTTCTAGAAAACAAGTAAGAGCTATACTACTTGTTCACACAAGAATAAGTTTCAATTGTATAAGAATTACAAACACACACATGAAATACTCATCAGAGTACCATTAGAAAGTCTAAGAGAGTATGTTTATAAACTCAGAATGGTGAGGGTTTATCTTAGCAAAAATCAAAACCTAGAAATCATACAACAAAGAAGGATAAATTTTATAACCTAAATATAAAATGGTTTTTGCACAATGAAATCAAACAGTTGTAAACTAAATTAAAGGACAAACACCAACTGGATAAATTTTCTGACATAAGTTTGATGAAAAATGAGCTAATTTCTTTAATATATACCGACCTCCTACAATCAATAAGAAAAAGGTCAGCAATCCAATAGAAATAAGAGCAAAAGACATGAAATGCAGTTCACATAAAGAAAATAAACATTATTTTTAGAAAAGTTGCTCAAATCCAGCATACTAATACGTATTCAAAGCTCTGAAATACCATTTTTCATCTATCAGATTCAAAAGACCAAAGATTGCTAAGATATTTGTATCTACCACACTATAGGGAGACAAGCTGTCTGATGCAGTATAAGTGGAAGGATAAACTCAATCATCCTTTATGAATGACAATTTGGTGATATCTATCACAATTTTAAATGCATATACCCACAACCAACATCACCACTTCAAGCAATCTATCCTAATGAGTTTATCTTGCACATGTGTGCAAAATGTGCATTCACTGCAATATTGCTTACAATAGCAAAAGATTAGAAGCAACCTAAATGTCTATCAAAATGGATTTACATTAAACAAATACTATACAGTCCTTGATAAAATTTTAAAATATAAAATATTTGTGAAAAAAGCAAGATGTATGTTTACATAATTTAGTAACTTTCATAAAATGTGTATATGTACATATACACACCCTATATATACACACACATATAGACATATGTGTGTATATGTGTATGTATATATACATATGTATACACACACACATCTGTAGAAGAATACACAAGCATAGCTACTAGATACCAGTGGTAGGTCTTGGACATCAACCTTGTGTAAGGAGGGAATGACATGAGGAAAAATACTTTTATTTCCTGTACAACCTTTTGTACCTTTGAACTTCTATTGTATGCATATATTAGTTATTCAAAAATATTTCAGGAGGCTAAAAACCAAGTCACTGAAATGAGTTAACCAGAAAACTGGAGGAAAATAATTAGAAACACCAGAAATTTCTCTTACAGGGATCAGGCTCTAAAGACAAAGGTGCACTCTTGCTTAATGACCCTGTACGTTTTCTGGAAAGAGCATTCATCAGTGAATCAAGCGGGAAAACCCTGGGAACTAGGGATTTCATATAAAACTTGTAGTCTTAAAAATTAATTTTCCTTGGTATTCACAGTGGGAAGACTGAAGAAGTTTAAAACATTAACACACAGCTATGTCTAAGACATGCAGCTATCTAAATGGCAGGAATTATTTGTAATTCTTTGGAAAGATAAGATTAACACAAATGAAACAACTAGAGAAATAAAAAGCATTGGTAATTCTATGAAATGAAGGTTCTGTGGTGTTGGAATAATTTGGGGAGGTCTTAAAGGAAGACAGGAATTCAGCTAGTAGGATTTCTAAGAGGGTATTTCAGGTGGGGATAACAGCAGGCACAGAGAGGGTTGGAGGAATGAAGTAGGTTGGTGCTTGTGGGAGCAATGAAAAGAATATGCAAATATTTTAGAAAATTTAAAATGTGCTTGGAACTCTATTCAAGGAATGCGTATTTTAAAATGATAAATCAAGAAGGTCAGAGAGAATGTAGACTGTACTAAAAAAATGGCAATTACAATTACAGCAATTTAAATTGAAAATGTAAATAAATACAGTAAGTTAGACTACTGTCTAAAAAGGCATTATAACATAAGGACTGTGAAAATCGCTCTTGGAATCAGATCAGGGCTCAGATCCTGGCTCTTGGTTCCATCCCTCACTGACATCTTGATCTTGGGCAAAGTACTTAAATGTTTTGATCTTTGGTTTCGTCAACTGTTAAATGGCAATAGTAATAATACTTCATAAAGGTTGTTGGGATGCTTTAGAAAGGCAATATATGTAAAAATGCATTGGAGTTTAGTATACAGCAGATCCTCTATAATTGGTGGCAGCAGAATGTAGTAGGATCTGGATTAAGGCTGTTTAGATTCAATTATTAGCTCCAACACTTACTAACTTGAGATCGGAGGTAATTAACCTAACTACTCCAGGCCTTATTCCTTCTTTCTAAAAAAAAAAGAGATAACAGAAATAATCTACGATATCAGTTTTCTTTTTCTGTGTAACAAATTATCACAAACTTAGCAATTTAAAACAACACCAATTTATTAGCTCACAGTTCTGTAGGTCAGAATTCCAGGTGGTCTTCGCTGAGTTTTCAGATTTGGGTCACAGAGGGTGAAATCAAAGTTTTAATGGAAGGACATTTTGGATGTTAAAGAAAAATTTTTAGAAATAAAAAACAGTTTTAAAACACAAAATGATAAGAAAAATTAATAGTAGTACTGAGTATAATTTGATCACATAATCTAATATTCTATATCTAGTTTATTTATAAACATTCAATAATATAATTACATTTATTCAGTGTTATTTTTTGCATGGCAAATTGAAAGATAAAGTTAAACTTTCTAGATAATTTAATGGTGGTAGAAGATAGAGAATAAAAATAATCAGCTGTTAAGAAAAATTATTTTGAAATTCTGTATATGATTATTATCTTATTTATTATTATCATTACCTTTCATCATCATCACTATTTGTCCACTACTAGGCTAGGCCCTTTTGTGCTTATACACACCAGTGTAAGTTTGGTACTATTACTAAATCTGTTTCATAGATGAGAATACTGAGGCTTGGCAATCAACAGATTTTAATCGAGTTAAAGGAGTTATAGTGGTAGAGACAGTATTCCGACTCAGGTATGTCCTGAATCCACCATATACTTGAATCCAGGTATGCTCCAGAATCCAAACCTCTAGCCAATAAGGATAGTTCTTGAAAATTGTCTTAGTTTGGGCTGTTATAACAAACTATGGCAGACTGGGTGCCTTAAACAACAAATACTTATTTCTCACAGTTCTGGAGGCTGGGAAGTCCAAGATCAAGTCACGAGCAAATTTGGTGGCTGATGAGGGCCCACTCCCTGCTTCCTGGTAAAGAAGATGGCTGTCTTTTTACCATGTCCTCACATGGCAGAGAGCAGAGAGAAATCATTTCTCTGGTGTTTCTTCTTATAAGGGCACCCAGTCACGAGGGCTTAACTTTCATGACGTAATTGCCTCCCAAAGGCTCCACCTTCAAATAGGATCACATTAGAGATTTAGGCTTCAATATATCAATTTGGAGGGCACAGAAACATTCAGTCCAGAACAAAAATCAATAAACTTTCCATAGTTTCCCCCCTTTTTTCCTGCTACTTTATTCTGTTTTGTTTTAAAGCATTGTTTTTCACGTTATTTTCCTTGTAGCACAAAGTCTTCAATATGTTAACAGGTGTTCTGAGCAAAAGCTTATCATAGTTAAAAAAAGAAAAATCTTCAAAATGGTGAATTAAACACTTTTGGAAAAGTATCTTAACCACAGGACTTTTCAAAGTATTTAATATGTTAACTTTCACCATGAATCTCCAAGAGGCTGCTTTAATATTCAATGTTTCCCAAAATTATTTGACCATGAAATTTTTTTCCCCAGAAGCCTATTAACGTCTTGGGTAAAAGGAGGCCTGCAGAAAACAATCTGAGAAGTGCTGTCTTCAAGTGATGTATAGATTCATTTTTGGCACTTTAGGCACATATTTGAAGAAGCTATAAAACTGTAGGCTGGATCATAGTGATTAGTAAAGGTCCCTTAGCACTTTATGTAGGGTAAAAGATTCATAACAGAGTTTTGTCCTTTTGCTTATTTTATTTTTTAAAATAATTCAATCTCTGTGTTCTTTTAATTTTTCTGATATACCAATTCTGAAGAGGTTATATGTGAGTTCAGTAAGAGTGAAATGAGTCTTATCAATGTAAATTAGGTAAAGTGCCTAGAATCTTTAAAATGAAAGGCTTATTGGTAGATGATCACTATCAGTAAATGCAAAAAAAGAGGGGATAATTATGGATATGGGGCTATGGATTTATGACAATGTATCAATTTTCAATTTTTGATTGGAAATGGGACTTGAGAAAGTAGAAGTATTAAACTGGCAATGTATTTCACAAGTTGTCTACCAGGCAATACAGGATGGCATTTATTGTCCACACTCTGGGTATCTGGGCATAGAATATGCATTTTAATGCAGTTTTATATCCTCTGAAATTTTTTAAAACCCTTCTTTAAATATAAAAGAAAGATAAATGTTTAGTAACACACACTGTTGCCAAAAAATAATTTAACTTCCTAACATGCTTAAGATCATATATTACCAAAAAAGTGGAAATAACCAGGGAATAAAATAGGAAACTAAACAAAACTCTTAACCCACTCTTTTCCCTTAAATATCTCATCATAGAGAGACCAGTTTCTAATCTTACATGCTTTGGGATTTAATACTATCCTTTAGAAATAATACCTTAAAACTAAATTAGACATCTCATTGCAAATGTTAGAGAAGTACTTTAGGAAAAACATGCGACAGACTGACTGAAAACATGCTTTCAAAATTAAGTAACAATGATGTGCCAGAAAGTTGGAATTTGATTGTTTGAAACTACTTTGGTACAACTCTGAACAATGCTGCCTTATTCTAACCTGTGGCTTTAAGCATAAAAATAGACAGTAAATAAATGCATCTCCCCTTTTCTCTTAGCAAAGTGATTTTTAAAAACTGTACTTTTACCCTCCCACCAAACATGAGATCAGAATAAACCTTGTTCTGATAGGTCTTTTTTTTTCCTATTGTCGCTGTTGCTTTGCCAGTGATACATTTTAACTTCTCCCTAGTAGTATTCAGTATTACTCTTCCATCCGCCTTACATCTTGATTTCACTACATATTCCAAAAGGAAGGTAGAAATTGAAGTTTAAAGGACTCAAGGAAGCACATGGAGATGAAATTCCATGGATAATTGCCCTCTGTTATTCTTTTCTTCTTTCAAATTCTTTCAACTTCTTGCCTTCAAGAATGTTTCTTGCAATTTCTCTATGTCTGTGTTTCTGTCTCCCTTCCTACCTCCCTCTCTAGGAAGAAAAAAAGAAAAGAAAAAAAGAGCCCTGTTTCATTTTGGTACCTGCAACTGCTGGAATTGAATCCATGTACAGTAAGCAATCATTCTAACCGAAAAACAGAGGAGAAAGCACAATTGTAAGCCATGGTCTGTATTTTTGGTTCAATCACTTTCACTACAAAAAATAGTCCATTCATTTTGGTGGATAGCAGGAAAATTTGATCCACCTTAGTGATGCTTCAATAATCCGTCCTTCCCTTCTATTTTCTTGCACGGTCCCCAAACTCGCCCCACTATTTCTCATCTGAGACAGATGTCCTCCTTAACGAGATGCATGTCTCCTACTCACTTTCACCCTTTTACCCCTGTGAACAGATGAGCTCACAACCCTCTCTCCCTAGCCCTGGAGCTAACTAAAGTGCAGACCGAACAGCAGAGCAGCCCTGTCTCAGCTGATTAGAGTCTGGCTGTTGACTAGGTTGCATTTCCTGAGAGATCAGGGACAATTCACTTTGAAGGGTTCTGTCTCTCACGAAGCTTTGTGCCCCAAGAGCCACTTTTCAAAATCTAACTTCTAAATTTTCCTGGCTATACTGAGAAAGGAAGTTCAGGGGAATCCTTAACGTGGTTATTTACAAAGTCAAAGCTGGAAACCCTGAGACTCTCAAGACACCAAGGGTGCACCTCTTAACCCCCGAGTCTCCGGGGTACCGGCAATGTAGTAACTTCAGAGGTGGTGGCAGGTGCCAGGGTGTGGCTGCGGTTGTCTCCCTTTTCTCTTCCACCAGAAGGAGCCTCGAGAAAGGAGAGAGAGAGAGGGAGAGAGGGAGAGAGAAGGGGGAGACCGGAGACCAGGGGAGGGAGCAAGAGGGAGGGTGGAGGGCGGGGGGCGGAGGGGTGCGGGCGGCGCCGGGGAGCTGGGAGCGCGCTGCGAGGCTCGGGCTCACACGCACGCCGCCTCTGTTTGTACACAGTGCGCTCCCGGCCGCCCGCTCGCTCCCCTCCAGCTCACGCTTCATTGTTCTCCAAGTCAGAAGCTCCGCAGCCGCGGCGGGGAGAGCAGCGCGAGCCGAGCGCACCGTGGCCGGTCAGCCGCTGGCTCTGCCGCGCGCGCGGGGCACCGGAGCCGCTGCGGGAGCCCGCGCCCCGCCCGCCGCGCCTCGGCGGGGACCCCTCACGGCGGAGGGCTGAGCCCGCCGGCGGCTCCCGGCGCTCACCCGCCTCCGCGCCCGAGCGCAGGCGAAAGAGAAGAGGTTCCTCTCTCCGGCCACCGCTCTTTCTTGCCCGCTTCAAGAATTTGTTTAAGAAAGAGCTGCGGGAAGAAGACGTCTTCTTGAATTCTTCAGCAGGGGCGGAGTCTACTACTGCCCTGCGGTGCCACCTCGGCTACGCTGCCCTCAGCGACGACCCCTGACCAGCCGGGGTCACGTCCCAGAGACGGGATCATGAAGCGCTTGGTAGCCACCTGGCTCTTGGTCGGGCTCAGCCTCGGTATCCCCCAGTTCGGCAAAGGTGAGGCGACGGGGCCCGGGCCGCTGGGCGCGGGACGGGCTGGGGGTCCCCCGGGAAGCGCCGCGTAGGGGGCCGGAGGCGGTCCCGCGGGCGTGTCAGGGCGGCGAGCGCCGCAGGCGGCGCGGAGGAGGCGGCGAGTCCTGGGAGCCCCGGCAAAGTGCTCGCAAAGTCTGAGCAGAGTGCGCGGGGCTGAGGGGGAAGAGGGTGCGGGGTACCGCGGTGAGATCCAGGAAAGGGGAATGAGGGGAGGAGGTGGGGGACGGCGTTTCGGGTAACCGGCTGCTCCGCGGCGCGCTCGGCCACCCAGTCGCCGGGCAAACCCTCCCTAGGCAGTGCGGGCGACGCTGGCTGCGGACGCCTGGCGGGACTTTCGTGGGGGCCGGAGCGGGGAAAAGGAGAGCTCCGGGGAGTCTTCTGACTGACGTGGGAAGAGGCTGGACAGCCGCAGGGCCGTCCGCCCCCGGGTGCGGTGTGCTCTGGAGCGGGGCCCGGGCTGAGCCGTTGGCAAACCCGAACCGGGCTCTGGGAGTTTGGGTCGCGGGTGAGGTGGAGTCGGGTCTGGCAGGTCACAACGACTTTCTTTCGCCTCCCGATCCCAGACGCGCAGCATGGGTTACAGAAAACCCCAGGAACCCGCCTCTCCTTTAACCTCGGGAGACTGGAGCTTTGCTCTGCGCTCCCTCCCCGTACTAACTATCGGTAATGGAGAATGGCGCGGTGCAAGCCAACCCTCGCGCCCCCGCCCGGGAGCTGAAAAGTTGTAAAAGCTGGTCTGGTTGTACCTTCCATGACTTGCATTAGAAAAGAAAAAAAGAAAAAGGGAAGAAAGAAAAAAACCTTAAAAAGATGCAGGACTTCGATGAGTCTCCTGCCGAGTTGTTTGGGCGACTTCCAGGTCCTTAGCGAGGTGTGGCTTGTCCATACTAGCCCTCGTCCGGACCCGGCTCTCGCTGCCGGCCAAGGCTTAAATTGACGCCGGCAAAGGGCGCGGGGAGCGGCAGAGGCTCTGGGGAGGCTTGTGGGAGCTGAGCGTGGGTTTGGGGGAAGCTGGCCCCTCCTGGCTCGCCGGTGCAGGCGGTCCCTTCTAAGCGATCTGCGGGTAATAGAATCCTCTGCAGTCAGTTTCGAGTGGAAAGCTGAGTGCACTACAGGGTTTTAAATACTGTGCCTCTATAAAAAGGTAGTTGGATTAAAAAATGCGTTGACTCAGATCCATTTGAGATTAGACACTGCATGAATATTCTACACCTTCCATC
The DNA here is from genome assembly GCF_020740605.2 of Lemur catta. Taxonomy (NCBI): domain Eukaryota; kingdom Metazoa; phylum Chordata; class Mammalia; order Primates; family Lemuridae; genus Lemur; species Lemur catta. The sequence continues at coordinate 54,922,367 of NC_059139.1, read as the reverse complement.
CATGATCCTATCCATATGTTTGTTCCAGAGGAAAATTGTGGACCGTAGGGCGACTGTTTGCCCAAGAAGCTGGGTCTTGCTGGTCAGATGCCCTCGCAGATCTGGCAGTAGAGATCCATGGCTGCGTCTTGCCCGGGCCTCCTTCCCTCCCCCAGAATGAGGCTGTTTTCCCCAGCGTGTAGGCGTGTGTGTAGGTGTGTGCCTCGCCTGCGTTTACAAAGTGCCCTTCCAGTTATCAGGCAGAGGCAGCCGCTCCACTGAAGGTTAAGAAATGGTAATGGTTCTTGTGGTTGCTCAGCCCAGTCCCCAGAGATAGGAAAAAAGAGAGCGTTCCCACTGCCGATATTTTTCCTTTATTTTATATCCAGTCTAGATTCCTTCTGCACTTTGACCCCTTAGCAGGAAGGGAAAGGAGGATTGCAGGCACTCCTCTCTCCTCTTTCCCTTCCTCGTCCCCGTTTTCGGCGCAAACACGAATACATACTCACCCACTCACGCACCTACACCGTGCCACCGTTCGTCCCTGCTCGGAGGTGGAGGAGAAGAAAGTGCATCTAGCGTGTGTGGCGGGGCTTGCCTGGCTCTGTCTGGTTGCAGGAGCCCTGGGGCGCGGCGAGTCCCGGCTCGGCTCGCGGCAAACAGGAGCTCAGTCTCCAAAGACACCCACGCCGAGGGTGCCCCTTAGTCAGCCAGACGAGCCATCGTGGAGATGTTGCCTGGACTTTCCATCCTGGTCCTCCTAGACAATGCTCTGGCAGCTGTATACTCCATATTCTTCAGTAGATTTCTCCTTTTTTCAGCCAGCCTGAGGGGAGAGGGAGAGGGCGTTAGGAAAGAAATGGACCATTTTGCATTAGTTCTTTTTGTTTAAACTTGCACCTCTCTAGTTTTTTCTCCCTCACCTCTGCAGAAGGCAGAATGTAGCTTGCGTGACAGCTCCAAACAATTAAACTTTGGGAAAACTTATTGAAGCCAGTGTCAACACTGAAAATTTTCCTCGCACTCCTTCCCTCCACCCCCATGATTTATCTGACGTATGTCTTTGAGAAATTAGTGTTTTCCTTATGTGTGGGTTGCCATTTGCTTGCATTGATGCCTGGGATTTGATAAGGATATGTAACCTCTTTTATTAGTCGTCTTTATTTTAAAATTAAGCCAATGGATCAGTCAGATTGAATATTTTATTAACTCTTAAATTATTCATGGTTATGGGTTTGCTCTAAAAAATTCAATAACATGCATACAGTTGCAGCAAGCACGTGACATCTTATGCAATCTGTCCCTGTGCCTGCAGTTTGTGCCTCAAGTCTTTAAGCAAATGGCACTGTCTAAAAATGTCTAGACATGTCCTAAATACTATGAATCATTGGCATTTGCATTTTCTTTTTTTAACCAATGGCGATTTTTACTTAATTCTACATGAGAATAAATTAATATCTGAACAGTCTCACTCCAGATAACACTGTGCTTCCCCCATGATTGGTGTAGCAATATTTATGCCGAAATAACTGGTTTCTTAATTTATATTATTATTACACATTACTGTCTTCAATACCTTATGTGACCATTAAATTTTTACTTTCAAAATAAGTGCTAACTTCAGATTCAAGATGAAACACTGAAAAAATTTGAAATATTGAATTGAAAATAACAAATGAAAATAAAGTATTCTGCTGTGCCGTGACAGTTTGACATTAATGCAAATTCTTGGCCATGTCATACACTGTCATGATATAGCACAGAATATTTTCTTCTCATCCTGAAAAAGTTTTTCTGATTATTCTTAAATGTTTCCTTAGAATTAAAATGTATTTTAACTTTGTATAACTTGGAGAAAATATTTAAAATAATAAAAAATTTGAAAGAAAACTGAAATGATCTATTCTTCCTTCTTTGGCCTTGATGTTGCAGAGATCTCTAAAACTAGGTAAATATATGATACTTCTGAAAAATTCTCTAAATTAAAACTCTGTTGTGCTTTTATCAAATATTTTAAGATCAATGTTGATATAAAACATATTCAGGGTCTAGAATATTTTTAATAAACATTGTAATAAAGTTTGCTTTTCTCTCTACATACATATGGTTTTTCCTTCTTAGAAAATTATAGCAAGATAAAGTAAAGGAATAAAATACACATGACTAAAATAAAATAGCATCATTAGTCAACACCATTACAAAGATAAGTTTGGCAGTTTTTAAGAGTTTAAATTAGTAGTCCAAACTCTTAATTTTATTGATTTTAATTAAGATAAAGTTTTAATTAGGTAATTTCTTCTTAACAATTTCCATCATTTGAAGAGTTTTGAATAATGGGATGGACTGTATATGTTATCATTTGTGTACAATTTTAAAAACCTGCCTTGTTCAAGAGTTTCATAAAGCCTAAGAAAGTAATTCTGATATTTATTGTTTACTGCACATGCTTGCAGGTGCAATAGCTTTGAATATGATTTATGATGCAGTAGCTTCATTGTATCCTTGCCAAAGAAACAGTGCAGGCTTCAGAACTCGGTTCAAGCCAGAAGTAAATCATAATGAGTAGGTACTGAGTAAGAAATAACAAATTTTGCAACTATATAATTAGTGGTATGGCTTCTATCATAGCTAATCAATTTAATCTTTTTATTTGCTAAGTAGTGGGAAAACTAACATTATTATGAAGAAAAGTAGAAAACCAAAGCTAAGCCATTGCTATTATTCATTTCTTATCTGTATTTTAAGGAAGATGCCTAGTATATTTGTTTTTGTTCTTGTTTTCTTTAGCATAGTTCATGTAATGATTATAATGCCATTTGGTTAATCAAATCAAACATACATTTATAGACAAAGAGTTAAGGCTGCCCATGTAGTGTAATTATTAAAATGTTTCTCATTGTTTCCTATGTAATACTTCTAAAAATTAAGAATTATGACTACTTAAACTGAATGAATTACCACTTAATTGTTACTGAAAATGCCTCTGCGGAATCTTTGATTTGAATGAGTTGTTGAAAAGTAGACTGGAATCAACTGTGCCCTCACCAGCAGGTGTCAGGATAATCAACGGAGATCTTTTAAAGGAAAGATGGAAGAATAAAAGAAGTAAACTTGTAAATGCTAATTTGCAAACCCACATAAAGTGACTTTCGACTTTCTATGAAACTAATATTATTAGTTTTCGGTGATCTCCTGAGAAATAGAGGGAAGGCAAGTTGTACGGACCTACTGCTTTCACTATAGGATTTTACCTTGGAAACAGAGTTGCTCTTACTGCCACAGACAACCAAGCACACACTTAGCTTGAGCAATTATTTTTCAGGGATCTTCTGAGTACTTTCCAAGAAAATACATAGATATCTATGACAAACAATTATTACTGAAATTTCTGCCATACTTTCTAAGCACTCTCCATATCAACTGGAAGTTTCGTAAATAGAAATTTGGTTTGTTGATTTACATGGATATATACATTCAAATATTTACTAATATTTGTACACAGCTACCACACTGGAAATAGATGAGTACTTATATTTACTCTTTTTATCATGATGGTAAAGCGTATGTTTCCTAGAGCTTGCAAGTTTCTGTATAACACAAGTCATGTGGCCAAAAGAGACTAAATGTCATGATAAATAAAGCTTTTTCACAACCCATTTCAGCCAGTTATTAATACTCATATATGTGTCTATTGTGTATCAGTAACTAAATTTGGAGTCAGTTATTTTGTTTTTAATTGACCTTTATCTGATAACTTTTAAGTTCCTGGATCTCCTGATACGGCCCTTAAAACTGTGTTTCAGATTCACTCTTATACCCTTTCTGTGAGTTTTTTTGTACCCTAGCTGATATGCAGAATGGTTGGTTTCTAGTGGCATCCTTTCTGTGTCAGAGTCTTCCTAAAATAAAAATCTCTCTCCCTCTTCATCTCTTTCTCCTCCCCCTTCTTCCCTCCCCCTATTTCCTTGCTGGATAACGACTAGGGCACAACATCCACTATAAAGGTGATGATAGCATGCTGTCATCATTATTAAAAGATTGCAAATCTACAAAACATTGTGAAATTTGCAATTTATCTTTTTGTGAGGAAAAAAAGGAAGATAATGTAAGCCTCTGCCTTCCAAATCCTGAGGTTTAAAACATAAATGAAAATAAATTGGAATCTAAATTATGGAGCAACACAGGGTTTTGCACCTTGATTTGATTACAGTGCCCTGCCTAAAATTACAACTGTATAGTAATTTATATCCACCCCACTTGTGAAGTTACTTGCCTTGCAGCTTCATCCATGTAGTACATAGCTGAGAACCTAGGAGAAAGAATCAGAAACTCCTGACCACATAAAATAGATGTCACATTTAGGGCTTAGATCATGAATTATAGAAAAGTCTATTTCTCTTGGCTTTCAAGTTGCTGGGCCTTCTACAAACTGGATCCAGAAAATGAAAGGCATATTAGGTAATAGTCAGACTTATTCAGTGCAATAAAACATGCCAAATTTTTGACAAAGAGGAGACTAGAATAGTATATGTAAAAGCAGTGATACTTTACCATGTGAAAAACTGGGAACACTTAGTGTGGGGGGTGAGGGGGAAATGTAAAGGCCAAAAGGCAGCACCATATGAGAAAATATAATACTCGGTACCTTGGTGCTGGTATTGGTTTGCATGCTAAACAAAGGCTCACTGCAATATGTTCAACAATTTTGGGGTGCAAAGGCAGTGAAATGTATACATTATTGAAAAAAAGGTTTTTTCAAAAATGTTTTAAATTGAAAACCTGCTTAATGGTGAGTTAGATGTCTTAAGAATTTACTTATTTATAAACTTTATTTTCCTATCATGCCAGAGAAATGTTTTTTATTGATTTTTTTTCCTAAAGTAATAAAGGAAGATATTATAAGACACAGAACTCAATTTTGTAAAAAAGAAGTAGAATTTGGAATGCAGATAAGATGTTCTGCAATTATTTGGTTATATTTTAGAAAATATACTCCTATTTCATTTTTAAATATGCATTATTAGAGTGATAGTAACTGTGTAGGACTTATTCAACAGAAGATTTAGAGTGCATGATGTAGAATGGAGAATTTCAGAACAAAAATTTAGGTGAAGGCTTTTTAAACCCTAAAGCACTTTTGAATGTGATTGTTAATGTGGAGAAAGATTGACTTAGTGTTTCTGCTTTAGAAAAGAGAAAAGGTATCAAACTGATTGATATCTTTTAAAAATAATTTAATATGGTATAATATTCCATAAATGAGAGAGCCAAGGTTTTAATTTCTTGTTAGATGATAACGTGCTTGATGTGAAGATAACCCCTAAATGGGGTTAGGGCACCATGCATTCCTTAATGTTTATGCTTGGTATTTGACAAAGTGGTTTATTTTGGGAATATCAAATAATCCTTTAAGTCCCTTCTTGTATTTAGGTCAGGATGACCATTTAGATTTTACTAATACTAGAGAGTATATGAGGTTAGCCAGGGAAAAATGGACTCAAGACACTTGAGCAGAAAAATTTAGAACAGGCAAATGGGAACATTGGAGAATATTTTTATTTGAAATAAGTAGACTAATCTCTCCCTCTAATGTAGAGCAGTCTCCCACCGATGGACAGGAGTGTTCTGTCTGTGCTCACATCTGTGTTGCCCTTCTCTCATCACGTTTTCTCTCCAAATGTTACTTGAATTCTAATTTAATCCATGATATTTTTCCTATTTGTTTATGTATCTTTTACTTTCTATAGTTTAACTTCTTTATTATAAACCTTAACTTTTTTGGAATGTTGTCTACAAACAAACACCAAATTAGCATCCACAATGCTTTAATGTTTATATGCCAAATTCTCGTTTCATGTTGTGTGCTTTCTGCAGAGCCAGGGCTTAGAGTAGTGCTAGGCAAAACAAACAGTGAAACCATACAACAGCAATAACAAAATCTAAATCAGACACTTAATAGATAATTCAGTTGAATGGAACCACCGCATTCCGCCATCCCCGACTGCCCCATCAGTATTCCTTAAAAAGTTCTTGCTCATTTTAAGCAGCAGTATTTCTTTTATATAAAAAAAATAGGCCAAAAGTAGTTTCAGGAACATTAAAAAGCTTTGTTTTGCACTTTCTTACATAACCATTTCTTATCATCTGTGTTGTAAAATGAACCTACTTTGAAAGTATTTCTCAGTGGTCCTGCAAGAGCATTGTTGAAAATATAATATTAAAGGCAGGCTCTAAAGTGCTTTCTATGTTTGTTATGAATCTTCAATTAAAAAAAAAATTACATCTAATTATAGATTCCTTTGTTAGATGCAAGGTTCTGACACTTGAGGCTCAATTTAATTTTGACCTAGAAACAATAAATTTTTAGGGATCTTTCTGGTTTTTTTTTCTTCTCATTACTTGGGGTTTGCCACCATGCCAACATAAGTGTCTTAGATAAGTTAACAAGGGACATTCATTCTGATATCTTCTTAAGTACAGCAAATGAGTCTAGCATGTATTGATTGTATACTATGTGTTTCACTATTAGAGTTACCATTTTTAATTCTCATAACAACTCTATGAGGCAGGTACTATTGTTATAGACACATGAATGAAAAAATGGAGATACAAAGAGGTTAAATAACTTTCCAAGATCGTACAGTTGCTGAGTAGTTTGTTAGAATCCAGTTGGAATCTAGAGCCTGTTAATTACTAAACAATGTTGTGTCTCAATAAGTGACATCCTGTACTATCATGAGATATTTTGGTAAATGGTTTTATTATTTCTAAAACATACATATCATATCTCATCACTATTTAACTGGTAGTTATTTTGGAAGGGGTGAGTTATATTTGTTTTCTTGGGACAATAATTTAAAATTTTTGAATTTAAGTTGGTAAAGTGTCAAAGTTCTGTTCTTTTCACATTCAGAAGTGAAGGAGTAGGCCTGTTTGGTCAGAAAGGGTTAATGTGTCTTTTGGAATGCATCACTAGTAAGAATAATGAAGATGGGAGAGAGAAGAGGAGCACTTGGGAAATGATTCCAAATATGTTTTCAAAATCTTGCTATTCAATTTGATTCCAGCATGATTTTTATGATTTATTTTAATTTTCTAGTATTTCACTGCTCCTATACATTGTTTCATTGATATTCAATGTAACATGTAGGAACATGGTTTCTTTGCAATTTTTCAGATATGTAACATAGTACAAAGTGACTTTAGAGGTTAGCAAGGTTATTTTTCCGAGTTTAATGAAGGTTTTACATCTCATCCTCATTTTATTTCTGTGTAACTGCATTAAGAAATTTTAGCCAAAAAGGCACCAAATGGTCTTCAAAGCGCATCAGCTAGAATATTAGGTTTTCTGGTTTATTTCAGGAATTATATAACCAAAATATGGTTTCTTTTTTTAAAAAACTCAAACTGAATTAACTTTAATTTTTTTACAAAATAATGCAAATTACAACATCTAAGATCATCCTCATTTATATCTTCCTCTAACTGTATGTTTAACAGTTGAAATTGACCTCCACGTTAATTTACTGTATTTATTCTCCTAAAATAATAAAACGGTCATTAACATTTCATACCTCTACTTTAGGGAGCATAAACAGAGAAGATATTTTCAATCTAATTTAACAGATAAAGAACCTGAGATTCAGAAAAGTCACATGCTCTGGAATTCAAGAAACAAACAGAATTTGAAGTTGATTCTGATTGAGATCTATGTTCTCATTCCCATTTATTTCTTACTCTTTTGCTGTATCACTTTACTTGAGGTAAATATAGTTATGCTTTTTCCTTAGTTTTTGGACTCATGGGATGAGAAGGAGGAGTTGGTATGCTATTACTTTTTCAAAAACTATTTCAAACTGTTTCTCAGTCCAACACTGAACACTTTTATGCCATAGCATAAAATACCTCCTTTCCTCTTTGGAGCCCATTACTAACCTTGATGATATCCCATACTTCCTCCATGGCTTCAGAACTTTATCTCTTCTCTATTATTGTTCTCTTAAAAACTTTCACATCTGAGCTTGTGCCCTTTTAACATTCTGGTATTAAACTTCCCGGAAGATCCCAACATTAATGATTCCCATCTCTATTTTTTTAGTAGCTACTGGCAATGCTATCTGTTAGACTTTCTCATCACGTGAAATTACTCAGCTACCAGTAATTTAAATTTCTCAGACTTTGTATCTCCTACTAGGATTTTCTGTCTCTTACCTTTCCTCACCCTTCATTCCCACCGAACCCACTCTTTGTCACTACTCTAATTTCCAATCCTTCTTATCTTTGTTTTTTCCAACCTGTCTCTGGTTATCTATTTTAAGAGGTATGCAGCCACTTATGAATTTCTCCATTGGCTTTTCCCATTTTTGCTGTATTTGACATTTTTGCTTTATTAAATCCCAAACTAAAATAGTTTCCGACGTCTTTTCCCCATTCCAGCACTAGGAAACCTGGAAGACTATTAAAAGATGGTAGGATCCATTGTGGAACTGTAGGAAATGATGGTCTGAGGAAAAAGATTGCAGAGGTATTGCAGTAATTATACTACAATTATAATTTTGGTAATTATAAATTTGAGAGCATGATGATAGAAGTTATAGTTGAGGGAGGGTAGAAGACAGGATGATTGAAAAAAAAGAGTCAAGGTACTGAATGGCCAGCTGTTGGAAAAATCATCTATGGGGGCATTGAAATCACAAAAGCTTATACCATGAGGAATGTTGCAGAGGATGACAATGAACCAAAACTAAGAATCTTCAAGGAATGAGGGGATGTAATACAGAGATCAGGAGTAATTATACTAAGGAGGAGTATTGGGGAGCAGAGAGCTATGACATGAAATTAAAACTGGCTGTTTTTAGTGAGAAAGGAGGGGGAATGTTTTGAAAGTGGCAATGAGCAACAGGAGGGTCTTGTCCCCCACCTTTTGACTCCAGAAAGTACAGGAGGAAAAGCAGCATTCAATAAAGAGGGCTGCAAAGTAAACAGTATCCTGGAAGAGAGCTGGTTTCCTCTAAGCAGGATGACATATGAAGCATAGTCTTCAGGCATCATTCTCTTTGACATCTTCATTCTACAACTTTTGACACATTAAACTCATAATAATAATAGATATATGTCACTAAGAGCAATACTTTCAAGTACAAAAATATGTGTTTGTATACAGCAGCTCTTTAAAACCTCACAACAACCCGATGGGCTATTATTGTCTTTATTGACAGTTGAGGATACAGACTGAGACTAGAATAAGTGATCAGCAGTCAAAACTAGGTCTTATAGATCCAAATCCAGGAATCTTTTCACTGTAACATAATTACAGAGAAAAGCCCCAAATCCATGGAAGAATCCTTTCTAAATTTAAAGCACAGCTAGGGGATAGGAAGATTTCTGCAGTTCTGCCCTGACCTACTTTACCCTGTTCAGACAGGCCTCTATGTATTTTGAGGTTTGCATAGCTTAGGTTACTGGGAATGTGGAATATGTCTGCTTGGTGGCCTTAATTTTTGCCCATGCACAATTTGTCCAAATTGTCTTACTGGAAAACTGTTAACATTAGTACCAGGGGAATAGTTTCTTTTTCTTTTTAATATACTCATAATTGTGTACCTTGTACACAAAGAACTCTTTTTCCTTAAATTTACATGTTTCAAATATTTGTAAGCCATAATGTTTCTTTTTGAGTTTCTGACATGTTGAAGTCATACATATTTTTTCCTTTAATCTGTCCTTGTAAGCCATTCCTTTCATCATTTTAGTTGTTTCATTTGGAATCCATCCAAGTAGCCTATATATTTATTCAACAAGCTTGCCAAAAACTCAACAGAGAATTCCAGGAACGTGCTTCCCTAAAATATTGCCACACATATTAATTTGCATTTTTAAAATTTTGAAACTAATTTTTTAAAATTTTGATCTATTATTTTGCAAGTTATTTAATTTTTTGTATCAAATCACCCTTTTCTAAGTAATACATTGCTAGATTATTTTTTAAATTTTTCATAATTTTATTGTGTATTTGCCTTCATTGGAATTTTACTTAATTTTTTTTCAGTCTGCATTTAGTATAATTGTTGTTAATATCATATGATGTATGCTCTCCCCACCTGGAGTAACCTAACTTCATTTCCTGCAAATGATATTATTATGTATTTATTGTTATTTTTATATGTGTATATGTACATATTTGCTAAATAATAATATAACACACAAATTCCTCTCATGACCTTTTTATTTCATATTTTTGAGGGTCTTTAAAGTATTCGTTATTTTCTTGAAACTATCATCTGTCTCTATTTTTCTCTCTCTAAACTATATTTCTATATCTGTTTCTAGCTATCTCCTATATATTGTCATTTTTCTACTTCCAGCTCATTCTTCATCTTAAACTACACAGCCTCAGGCAATCTCTTTGATTATCTTGTCCAAATAACCCATACTAAAACACGTACATACCATATATGCCCCTGTAATTATTCTATAATTCTATCCTTTTTAATTTATCACACCTTTCAAAACTTATAGTTTTATAATCACTTTTTTATTTGCCTATTTATTTTCTATCTGTTTCTAGTGGACTGTAAGCTTGATGAGGGCATGAAAAATACTTACTTTGTTCCCTAAAGTATATCCAGCTCCAAACATGGTGCCTTACTCATAGTGGGCAGACAATTAATATTTATTTTCTGAATTCATACATGCATGCATGAATGAAAAGCAACTCAGCTGGTATATAAATCTTTTTATGGTTAAAAATGTGTTCCTTTGATAGACCCGTTAACTTATTTAATAAATTCTTATCTATTTGATGCACTGATGCATTGACTTGTGAATCATGGTACAAGAGATACATTATTAAAAAGCAAAAAATACTATAGTAATGGCAGCCTCTAAAACCTGAATAAATAAATGATCTGTTGTTTCTACAGCTGTCTAATTTATAAACACTTTAAAAGGAATATTCGTGCTTTATCTTAAATTACCAAATTGCAATAAAGTAGTTGTAATTGTATATGGAAGATAGACAATAAGCTTTAAACTGTCATTGTGTGACCAAAGGTTGACCAGAAAAGTATGTGCAACAAAATCAAAGCACTTGATGTTTTTAATTATCAGGTGGAGGAGCTGCAGGTTGCCCTGTGATCTGCTAATTGCCCCAGTACCCTGACAATCACTCTTACAAGCTCCACCAGCAATAACTTTCCTCCAACCATAACGTCTTTCCCTCCTCCCACCGTGCATTCACACCTGCTCAACTCAGAAGTACTTGGCAGAGGAGAAGAGACAACACCTGGGAGCTGTGTCTGCCTAGGAGCAGAGAACCTTCTAAACAGCTCTGTTTAGAGTTGTTTGTGTAATGACAACCTGTACGTCACTGCACACTGCTGTTTATTCCCCTTTAGGCAATGGTACCTCTACCCTTCTTAAATGCTTCATTGGTTCCAAAACAATTTATATGTTTCTGACCTCAGTAATTGTGTGATTTCCACTCCTAGTCTGAAAACTAAAAAGGACATACCATTCTAAAAAGGTATATAATAGAAAAGGGTTGTGTAGCGTAAAAACTGTAAAATCTAATACTTTACTCCTTTTTATGTGATAAGAAAGAAGCTTTGCCAACAATTTTTTTGTCTGTTTTGGGGAAAGGCAGTTAATTCCTCATCCTTGTTTTAAAGTTTTAATTATTTCTTTAACCTGTAAACAAGTATATACTCCTTGAAGAAGTTATAATGGTGGCATGTTGGTGTCTATATGTAGAGGCTTGTTTAAATAAATGAATATATTTAAGAAATAGGTTTAACCATACAATGGATCGTATCATATAGGGTTTTTTTTTTTTTTTTTTTTTTTGAGACAGAGTCTCACTCTGTCGCCCTGGGTTAGAGTGCCGTGGCGTCAGCCTAGCTCACAGCAACCTCAAACTCCTGGGCTTAAGGGATCCTCCTGCCTCAGCCTCCCAAGTAGCTGGGACTACAGGCATGCGCTACCATGCCCGGCTAATATTTTTCTATATATATGTTTAGTTGGCCAGATAATTTCTTTCTATTTTTAGTAGAGACGGGGTCTACCTCTTGCTCAGGCTGGGGGTTTTTTGTTTTATTTTCATTTTTTTTTAAGCTAGGGTCCCACTTTGTTGCTGGGGCTAGAGAGCAGTGGCATCATAATAGCTCACTGTAACCTCAAACTCCTGAGCTCAAGTGATCATTCTGCCTCAGCCTCCTGTGTTTTTCATTATTTTGTTATGATAAAATGTACATAACATAAAATTAACTATCTTAACCATTTTTTGTGTACAGTTTAGTGGTATTAAATACATTCATAATGTTGTGCAACCATTATTGTTACCGAAAGCTTGGCCGCTTGTCCACGAGGCCAAATAACGAGGACAAGAAGTTTGAGGAGGAAGGAAAGAGGGAGTCTACTTTGCAGGCAAAGGAGGAACCATGGTAGACCTTCTCACCTCAAAATCCCAAATTTCTTAAACATAGGCAGAAATACAGAGCTTTTAAAGGGAGGGTTCTCGGCCTCAGGCAATTACTGTGGTTAACTCTTCTAATCCTCCCATCTCTGCTAAAAACAAAGGCTGTGCACTCTGCCAGCCACTGGGTGGCTGGCAGCACCTGGAAGTTTTAACAGAAGACTTAACTGCAGGCAAGGATGCAGTTCCCACAAGAGTGGGGGAAGTTTTCCAGGCCATTCCCTGTTACATATTTCCCACTCTCAATATTTTCCTTCTATCTCTATGGGAGGAGGAGCGACTACTCTGTTACATTACACCAAGCATTTTCATAACTCCTTTCATCTTATAACACTGAAACTCCATGCCCATTAAACAATACCTCCCCATTCTCCCACTCCCCAGCCTTTGGCAATCACCAGTCTACTTTCTATCATTTTGACTAGTCTAAGTACCTTATATAAGTGGAATCATACAATATTTGTCTTTTTGTAACTGGCTTATTTCACTTACTGTAATGTCCTCAAGGTTCATTCATGTCTTAGTGTATGTTAGAATTCCCTTACTTTTAAAGTTTGAATAGTGTTCCATTATATCTATATACCACATTTTGCATATCCATTTTTCCACTCATGGGCACTTGGGTTGCTTCCAAGTTTTTGCAATTGTGAATATTGCTGCTATGAACATGGCTTTACAAGTATCTTTTGAAACTCTGTTTTCAGTTTCTTTGCTATATACCCAAAAGTGGACTTTCCAGATCCTATGATCATTCTATTTTTAATTTTTTGAGGAACTTGCTTACGGTTTTCCACAGCAGCTGTAGCAATTTACATTTCTATCAAAAGTGCACAGAGGTTCCAATTTCTTCACATCCTCTGCAAAGCTTTTTATTTTCTGGTTTTTTTTTTTTGATGGTAGCCATCTTAATGGGTATGAGGTGGTATCTCATTATAGTTTTGACTTGCATTTTCCTAATTATTAGTGATGTTGAGCATCTTTTCATGTGCTTGTTGGCCATTTGTATATCTTCTTTGGAGAAACATCTATTCAAGATTTTTGCCCATTTCAAATCAGTTTATTGTTTTGTTGTTGAATTTTTGAAGCTCACTATATATTCTGTATATTAATTCCTTATGAGAAATGTGATTTGCAAATATTTTTTCTCAGTCTGTGGGTTGCCTTTTTATTCTGTGGATAGTGTATTTTGATATACAAAATTTCTTTTTTCTTTTTTTCTTTTTTTTTTGAGACAAGGTCTCACTCTGTTGCCTGGACAGAGGGCAGTAGCATCATCATAACTCACTGCAACATAGAACTCTTGGCTCAAGCAATCCTGCCTCAGCTTCCCAAGTAGCTGGTACCACAGTTGCATGTCACCATGCCAATCTAATTTTTCTTCCTTTCCCTTCTCTTCCCTCTTCCCTCTTCCCTTCCCTCTTCCCTCTTCCCTTTCCTTTCCTCTCTCTCTCTCTCTCTCTCTCTCTCTCTCTCTTTCTTTCCTTTCTTTCCTTTTTGTAGAGGCAAGGTCTATCACTGTTGCTCAGGCTGGTCTTGAATTCCTGGCCTCAAGTGATCCTCCTGCCTTGGCCTCCCAGAGTGCTAGGATCTGGATCATTGCCAAATCCAATGGCAATGGATTGGATTTGGCAATCCATCCATTGCCAAATGGAAGCTTTTGCTCTATGCTAAGAATTTTATAGTTTTAGGTCTTAGATTTAGTTTTGAACCATTCTGAGTCAATTTTTATATACGGTGCTAGGTAAGGATCCACCTTCATTCTTTTGCATTATATACAGTTTTTCCAGCATCGTTTGTTGAAAAGACTGTCCTTTTCCTATTGACAATCCCCATTGAATGTTCTTGCCACCCTTGTCAAAAATCATCTGATTATTATGTGAAGCTTTATATCTGGGCTTGCTATTATTGTCCATTGATTTATGTCCACTGTCTTTATGCCAGTACCACACTGTTTTGTTTACTGTAGCATTGTAGTAAATTTTAAAATCAGGAAGTGTGAGTTCTCCAGATTGCTGCTTCTTTTTCAAGATTCCACATGGTTTTAGGATGAAATTTTCAAATTCTGTAAAAAAAAAAAAAATTATTGGGTATTTGATAGGATTGAAATAAACCTGTAGATTGCTTTGAGCAGTATTTACATCTTAAAATTATCGAGTCTTCCACTGTATGAATCTATGAACATGGGATTTGTCTCCATTTATTTATGTCTTAAATGTCTTTCAGCAATGTTTTATAGTTTTTGTTGCACAAATTGTTCACCACCTGTATTTTATTCTTTGTGATAGTATGGAAAATGAGATAGTTTCATAATTTTCTCTTCAGACTGTTAGATTTCATTCTTAGTACAAAGAAATGCACCTGATTTTGTGTTGATTTTTTTATCCTGCTACTTTTCTGAATTTATTAGTGTTTATGGTTTTCCTTTATTGAAACTTTAGAGTTTTCTACATATAGGGTCATATCATCTGCAGAGATAAATTTACTTCTTCCTTTCCAGTTTGGATGCTTTTTCTTTTTTCTTGACACCTTGCTCTGTCTGGCTAGAACTTCCAATACTATGTTGAATAAAAGTGGCAAAATTGGGCATCCTTACCTTGTTCCTAATCTGAGAGGAAATTTTTTCATCCTTTCACCATTGATTTGAATATTTTCTGTGGGTTTTTAACATATGGCTTTTATTATGTTCACATTGTTTCCATCTATTCCTAGTTTGTAAAGTGGGTATCATAAAAGGGTGCTGAATTTTGTCAAATGCCTTTTCTACATCAATTGGGATGATCATGTGTGTTTTTTTCCTTTATTCTCTTAATGTGGTATATTACATTTATTGATTTTTGTTCATTAAAACATCCTTGCATTCCAGTAGCAATTCCCATTTGGTTATAGTGTATATTTTTTTTCATATGCTACTGAATTTGTTATGCTAGTATTTTGTTTATGATTTTCTTATAAATGTTCATAAGGCATATTGGTCTATAGTGTTCTTTTCTTGTGGTGTCTTTGGCTTTGATATCAAGGTAATTCTGGCCTCATAGAATGAGTTAAAAATCCCTCCTCTTCAATGTTTTGGAAAAGAGTAAGAAGGTTTGGTATTAATTTGCCTTTAAAAGTTTGGTAGAATTCACCAGTGAAACTTCAGTTCCAGGGCTTTTCTTTGTCAGATTTCAATTCAATTTCCTTACTCATTAAAGGTCTGGTCAGATTTTCTTTTTTTTTTTGTAATTCAGCGTTGGTTTTGTGTCTCTAGGATTTTTTTCATTTCATCTAGGTCATCTAATTTGTTGGTATATATTTTTTCATAGTACTTTTCTACAATACTTTTTATTACTGTAGGATTGGTAATGTCCATACTTTGATTTCTGAATCTTTTTTTTCTTAGTCTATCTAGTTACAGGTTTGTTGCAGCTGCTTTTTGCTCCTGAGCTTGGTAGCGAAGGCATGAATAATTAATTACTCAAAACACATAGTGTTTTGAGAGAAGAGGAGAGGCCAAAGTCTGAATGAGAAAATGGCTCCCTCAGCTGAATTCCTCCCCTTATTTATTTCCAAGGGCATGTGCAAAGGATCAGGGCCCTTTGCTAATTTCTTTAACAACTTCCATACAGGTCAGCTGTTTTCAGCTGACCTTTGCACACAACCAACAAGCAGCTTTTGGCAGGCGTTTTGTTCTTTCCATCCATCCATCCTTTCTTCTAGGCCCAGCCCCCACAAAGGTTTGTTAATTTTGTTGACCTTTTTATAAAACCAACTTTTGGTTTTATTGATTTTTCTCTGTTGTTTTATATTTTCTATTTCATTTATCTCTGCTCTAGTCTTTACTATTTCCTTCCTTCTGCTAGCTTTGGGTTTAGTTCTTAATTTTTTTAGTTTTCTAAGTTGTAAAGTCAGGTTATTGATTTAAGATATTGCTATTTTTTAATGTAAGCATTTATAGCTATGAATTTCCCTATTAGCTCTGCTTTTATTGTATCCTCAAAATTTTTGTGTGTTTGTTTTTGTTTTCATATATTTCTGTGTACTTTCTAATTTGTTTTGTATTTGCTTTTTTGGTCCATTGGTTGTTTAAAAGTGTGTTGTTTCATTTCCACAAATTTGTGAGTATTTCAGTTTTACTTCTGTTATTGACTTCTTCATCTTGTTGTGGTTGTCAAAGATAGAATATCTATCTTGTGTGATATCTACCTTTTAAATTCTGTTAAGACTTAATTTGTGGCCTAACATATGGTCTATGGTGTAAAATGTCCCATGTGCACTTTAGAAGCATGCATATGCTGTATATGTCCGTTAGATGCTGTTGATTTGTTATGTTACTTGAGCACTCTATTTTCTTATATTCTGTTTGGTTGCACTACCCATTATTCAGAATGGGGTACTGAAGTCTTCGACTCTTATTTTAAAAGTCTCTATTTCTACCTAAATTCTGTCAGTTTTTGTTTCATATAATATGATGGTCTGTTATTCCATGGGCAAATGTTTGTAACTGTTATGTCTTCTTGCTATATTGAAACTTTTAGTAATATATAATGTTTTTCTTTGTCTCTTGCAACCATTTTTGATTTGAACTTTCTTTTGTGTGATATTAGTATTAACACTCTCACTCTCTTTGGCTTACCATTTGCATGGAATATCATTTTTTATCCTTTCACTTTTAATTTATTGGTGTCTTTGAATTTAAAATAAGCCTTTTATAGATAGCATATAGTTGTATCATGTTTTTTTAATTCTGCTAATTTCTGTCTTTTGATGGGAGAGTTTAAACCATGTACATTTAATGTAATTAATACGAAGGGACATAATCCTGTCATTTTGCTATCTGTTTTTTATGTGCCTTACAGTTTTTTTGTCTTTCATTTCTGTATTGCTGTCTTTTGTGTTTAGTTAATTTTTTTGCAGTGAAATGTTTAAATTTCTTTCTCATTTACTTTTGGGTGTATTCTATTGCTGTTTTCTTTGTGGTTACTATGGGGATTACATTAACATCTTAAAGTTAAGATACTTTAATTTTAATTTATACTAGCATAACTTCAATAACATAAAAACTCTGCTCCTTTAGCTCATTTCCTACTCCATTCAGTTTTGATATCACAATATTATATCTTTGTATGTTGCGTACTCAAAATATAAACTCATGATTTATTTTAAAATGCATTAGTCCCTTAAATTGTGAAGAAAACAAAAAGTGCAGTTACATACTGTTATTACATTAATACCAATTGTACATGTATTTACCTTTATTGAATTCTTTATTTCATCATACGGCTTCGAGTTATTGTCTACTGGGCTTTTATTTCATAATGAGGATTTTGTTCAGGGCAAGTCTCGTGGTAATGAATTCTCTCAGCATTTGTTTATCTGGGAATGTCTTAATTTCTCCCCCCAAATTTTGAAAGATAGTTTTGCCAGATACAGGATACTTAATTGACAGGTGTATTTTTTTGTGTGTGTGTGTGCATGCTTTATATATGTCAGACATCCGATATCTGGTCTCCAAAGTTTCTGATTGGAAGTATGCTGATGTTATTGAAGATCCGTTGTATGGAGACAAGCTGCTTCTCTATTGCTGCTTTTAAGATCCTCTGACTTTGGCTTTTAGAAGTTTTATTCGAATGTGTTTTGCTGGGCTTCTTGGATGTTTATATTTGGATCTTTCATCAAATTTGGGATGTTTTCAGACATTCTTTCTTTGAATATTCTCCATGTTCTTTTCTACTCTTCTTCTCTTTCTGACATTAGCACCAAGTTGGTCTATTGGAGGGCATCCCACAAGTTCCTTAAGCTCTGATCACTTTTCTGCTCCCTTGGTTCTTTCTGTTCCTCAGACTCAGTAATTTCATTTACCTTGTCTTCAAGTTTGCTGATTCTTTAATCTGCCTTATAAAATCTGTCTTTGAATCTCTCTAGTGGATTTTTTGTAAAGGTTATTGTAATTTTCAGTTCTAGAATTTCTTTTTGGCTTCTTATTATATTTTTAATCTCTTTATTGATATTTCTATTTTGTTCATATATGATCTTATTGACTTTTTCCGCATCTTCCTTTAGTCCTTTGAGCATCTTTAAGGCAATTGGTTTAAAGTCTTTATCTAGTAGATCTGCCATTAATTCTTTTTCAGGGATAGTTTCTGTTGATTTATTTTTTCCCTTTGAATGAACCTTATTTTCCTGTTTCTTTGTATGTCTTGTGATTTTTTTGTTGTTGTTGAAAACTGGACATTTGAATCTAATAATGTGGTAACTCTGGAAATCAAATTCTCCTACTTCCCTAGGATTTGCTACCTTTTGTTATTGTTTTCATTTTTAATTTTTTTAGACTGTCTCTGTGCTGAGGATCAGACTGAAGTATAAATATAAGGTCTTTTCAGCTCTTTTCTGTGTCTTTGCCTTTCCCAAGGCATGTGTGATCAATTTCTCATTTTCCCTTTGTAAGCAGTTACTTTTTAATGTCCTAACCTTTTATGTCTAGGGGCTTGCAACAGTGGAAGTACAACAATGGCCTATTTGTGAGCACAGATCTTGATTTCATTCTTCTGCATGTGGATATCCAGTTTTTCCAACACTGTTTATTAAACAGATTGTCCTTCCTCCATTTTGTGTTCTTGACACCTTTATTGAAAATCAATTGGGTATAAATTCTTAGTTTTTTTCCTAGGCTTTCTATGCTGTTCCATTGATCTGTTATTATGCCAGTACCATGCTGTTTTGATTATAATACCTTTATAGTGTATTTTAAAATCAGGGAGTATGATGCTTCCAGCTGTGTTCTTTTTGCTCAGGATTGCTTTGGCTAATGAGTTCTTTTTTAAATATGAATTCTAGTGGGTTTTTTTCTATTTTGTGAAAAATGGTATTGTACTTTTTTTTTTTTTGAGACAGTCTTGCTCTGTTGCCCGGGCTAGAGTGAATGCTGTGGCGTCAGCCTAGCTCACAGCAACCTCAAACTCCTGGGCTTAAGCGATCCTACTGCCTCAGCCTCCCGAGTAGCTGGGACTACAGGCATGTGCCACCATGCCCGGCTAATTTTTTCTCCATATATTTTTAGCTGGCCAATTTCTTTCTATTTTTAGTAGAGACGGGGTCTCACTCTTGCTCAGGCTGGTTGCAAACTCCTGACCTGGAGCGATCCACCCGCCTGGGCCTCCCAGAGTTCTAGGATTACAGGTGTGAGCCACTGCGACCGGCCTAGGTATTGTATTTTTGATACGCATTGCATTGAATCTATAGATAATTTTGAATAGTGTGGGCATTTTAAAAATATTAATTCTTCCAATCCATGATTTTTGTGTCTTCAATTTCTTTAATCCATGTTTCACAGTTTTCAGTTGGACCCTTATCTCACACCCCATATCTCATACAAAATCAATTCAAAATGGATTAAAGACTTAAAATATAACACCTGAAACTTTAAAGGTCCTAGGAGGCAAAAAGCTTCATGATTTGGTCCGGGGAATGATTTTTTGAATAGAACTCCAAAAATATAAGCAACAAAACCAGAAAGGTAAATGGGATTGCATCAAACTAAAAAACTTATGCACAAAAATAGAAACAATTAACAGAGTGGAGAGGCAACCAAATTTTAAACTATACATTTGATAAGTGGCTTATATAAGAACCTCAAACAACTCAATAGCAAGAAAACAAATAACTCAGTTAAATGGGCAGATGCTCTGAACAGATATTTCTCAAAAGTGGAGATACAAATAGCCAACAGATATATGGAAAATGCTCAACATCTCTAATCATCAGGAAAATGCAAATTAATAACACAGAGATGTTACCTCACATCTGTTAGAATGCCTACTATTAAAAATACAAATGATAACGAGTGTTGATGAGGATATGGACAAAGGGAGCCCTTGTACATTGTTGGTGGAAATGTAAATTAGTACAGCCATTTTGGAAAATAGTATAGATGCTCCTCAAAAAACTAAAAATGGAATATTAACCAGCAGTCCCACTCCTGAGCATATATCCAAAGGAATATAAATTGGTATGTCAAAGAGATATAAATATCTGGACTCCCATGTTTATAACAGCATTATTCACAATAGCCAAGATAATGTAAGCAACCTACGTGTCCATCAATTGATGAACAGATAAAGAAAATGAGTCATATATGCAGAGTGGAATATATACAACCTCACAAAAGAAGGAAATCCTGTTATTCCTGACAACATGGAGAAGCTGGAGCACATTATGCTAAATGAAATAAGCTGTATAGTATTTGTGTTTTCTATTTCAATCAAAAGACAAACTCTATATGATCTCATTTACATATGGATCCAAAAAAGCCAATCTCATAGAATCAAAGAGTAGAAAGATGGTTCTGTAGGCTGTAGATACAGAGAGGGATGGGGAAAGGGAAGATGTTGATTAAAGGCTATAAAGTTTCAGTTAGATTAAAAGAATAAGTTTTACTGATCTGCACTGCATGGTGACCACAGTTAATGTGTTATGCATTTCAGAATTGTTAAAGGAGTGGATTTTTTAAATTTTAATTACAGAAAAATGGTGAGTTGGTGAAGTGATGGATGTGCTGATTAGCTTGAGTCTATCTATAATGTACATATAGATCAAAACATCCTGTTGTACCCTATAAATATACACGATTATTATTTTTCAATTACAAACAAATTTAAAAATAAAGTTAAAAATAAACTTATCTCCAATATTTGAAAGAGTAGGCCCTTTTTGTCCACCTGAGTTCTGCAAGCTGTGTACAAACTGTTCTAAGAACAGGTGTTCAGCTATATCCCACAAGGCTGAGGATCAGGGATGGTTGGTTGCTGCTGTGCTAAGAGCTGATTTTTTTTTTTTTTTATTGTTGTTAGCCAACCCTGTGTAAAATGAAACAGTCTTTCTTAGTAGCAATTTTAAAACTTTTATACCTTTAAACATGGGTCCATAATAGTTGTATTAATATATTGTTATAGGGTACATGTGATGTTTTGATACAGGCCCACAATACAAATTAATCAAATCAAGGGAATTGAAGTATCCATTGCCTCCAGCATTTATCATTTATTTGTGTTAGGAACATTCCAATTTCACTCCTTTAACTATTTTAAAGTTAACTAACTTACTGTTGATTACAGTCACATTGTTGTGCTATCAAATATTGTTCATTCTATCTAACTATATAACTATATTTTTTCACCCATTAACCATCACGCTTTACCCTCCCTTCCCTGCTACCCTTCCCAATCTCTGGTAACCATCTTTCTGCTGTCTGTCTCCATGAGATCAATTATTTTTTATATTTAGCTCCCACATGTAAATGAGAATATGTGAGATTTGTCTTTCCACGTGTCGCATATTTCACTTAATACAGTGTTCTCTAGTTCTATTCATGTTGTTGCAAATGTCAGGATTTCATTCTTTTTTGTGGATATATAATATTGCATTGTGTGTGTGTACCACAATTTCTTTATCCATTTATCTGTCGATGGACACTTAAGTTGATTCCGTATCTTAGATATTGTGAATAGTGCTGCAATAAATGTGGGAGTGCAGATATCTTTTTGATATACTGAATTCCTTTCTTTTGGATATATATCCAGCAGTGGGATTGCTGGGTCATATGGTAGTTTTATTTTTAGTTTTTTTGAGGAACCTCCATACTGTTCTCCATAGTGGATGCACTAATTTACATTCTCATCCACAATATACAAGGGTTCCCCTTTCCCCACATCCTCACCAGCATTTTTTATTTCCTGTCATTTTGATGAAGCTATTTTAACTGGGGTGAGATGATATCTCATTGTAGTTTTGATTTGCATTTCTCTGATGACTAATATTGCTGAGCATTTTTCCATATACCTGTCGGCCATTTTTATGCCTTCTTTGAGAAATGTCTTTTCAGATCCTTTGCCCATTTTTTTAAATCAGATTATTTGGTTTTCTCCTATAAAGTTGGAGTTCTATATATATTCTAGTTGCTAATTCCTTGTCAGATGGGTAGTTTGCAAATATTTTCTTCTATTATGTGGGTTTTTCTCTTCACTTTGTTTATTGTTTCCTTTGCTGTGCAGAAGCTTTTTAGCTTGATGGATATGATCCCATTTGTTCAATTTTTCTTTGGTTGCCTGTGTTTTGAGGGTATTCCAAAAAAGTTCTTGCCTGGAACAATGACCTGAAGTGTTTACCCAATGTTTTCTTTTAGTAGTTTCATAATTTCAGGTCTTAGATTTAAGTCATTGATCCATTTTGATTTGATTTTTGTATATGGTGAGAGAAAAGAGTTTAGTTTCATTCTTCTGCATATGGATATCCAGTTTTCGCAGCACCATTTATTAAAGAGACTTTCCTTTCTCCACTGTATGTTCTTGGCACCTTTGTCAAAGATAAGATCACTATAGATGTGTGGATTTATTTTTTGGTTCTCTATTTTGTCCCATTGGTAAATGTGTCTGTTTTTATGCCAGTAACATGTTGTTTTGGTTACTTCAAATTCTGTGGTAGAATTTGAAGTCTGATAATGTGACTACTCCAATTTTGTTCTTTTTCCTGAGGATGGCTTTAGCTATCCTGGGTCTTTTGTGGTTCCATATAATTTTTAGCATTGTTTTTTCTATTTCTCTGAAGAATGTCATTGGTATTTTGATGGTGATTGCATTGAATCTATAGACTGCTTTGGGTAGTATGGACATTTTAACAATACTGATTTTTCCATTCCATGAACAGAGAATATCTTTTCATTTGTTGTGTTTTTTTTTTTTCAATTTCTTTCATCAATATTTTGTAGTTCTTATTATAGGGATCTTTCACTTGCTTGATTAAGTTTATTCCTAGGTATTTTATTTTATTTTATTTGTAGTTATTATAAATGGGATTACTTTCTTGGTTTCTTTTTCAGATTGTTTGCTGTAGCAGAAATGCTACTAATTTTCATATGTTCATTTTGTATCCTGCAACTTTACTGAATTTATCAGTTCTAAGAGTTTTTTTTTTTTTGTGGAGTACTTAGGTTTCTCTAGATATAAGATTATATCATTTGCAAGCAAGTATAATTTGTCTTCTTTCCAATTTGGATGCTCTTTATTTCTTTCTCTTGTCTGATCGCTCAAGCTAGAACTTCCAGTACTATGTTGAATAATAGTGGTAAATGTGCTCATCCTTGTTTTGTTCCAGATCTTAGAGGAAAGGCTTTTACTTTTTCACCTTTCAGTGTGATACTAGCTGTGGATCTGTCATATATGGCTTTTTATTGTGTTGAGGTAGGTTCCTTCTATACCCATGTTTTTGAGAGTTTTTATCTTGAAGGGATGTTAAATTTTGTCAAATGCTTTTTCAGCATCAATTGAAATGATCATATGACTTTTGTCCTTTGCTATATTAATATGGTGTATCACTGAGGTCTCCATCCCCTGGGCCAGGGACCAGTATCAGTCCATGGCTTGTTGGCAATTGGGCTGCACAGCAGGAGGTGAGCGGTGGGGAACAAGGGAAGCTTCATCTGTATTTACAGCTGCTGCCCATTGCTCCCATCACTGCCTGAGTTTCGCCTCCTGTCAGATTAGCTATGACATTAGAGTCTCATAGGAGCCCGAACCCTACTGTAAATTGTCCATGCAGGGATCTAGGTTGTGTGCTCCTTATGAGAATCTAGTGCGGGGATAATCTGAGGTGGAGGTGAGGTGGTGATGCTAGCGCTGGGGAGCGGCTGCAAATACAGATTGTCATTAGCAGAGAGATTTGACTGCACAGAGACTATAATAAATCAATTCCTTGCAGACTCATATCAAAACCCTATCAATGAGTGGTAAGTGACAATTAAGCTGCATCTGGTGGCAGGCTTTATAGTGGCAAGTGAGTTAATGTACTTCAATTGTCCACAGGCTCCGAGCCAGTACAGCCACAGGAGTTGGTCAAGGACTGCAGCTTTTGTTGCCTGACTGTCCCACAAATTTAGTCCAGGCCCCAGGGATGGCCAGAACTTGGTTTTCCTGGTGGAGGATTTCCCTCTGGCTAGCCTAATCTAAATCCTCCTTCTTTGAGCACCAGCACAATTCTGCCCTGTGCTGTGTTGCCCTGTGCCAGGACAGTCCTGAGTTTCAATGCAGTGTCCCACAATCACTTTGCTGTCCCTCCCCCAGGCACACAGATTCTGTCTGCATTGGGTACACTGGCACAGCATTGCCAGGGGATGGGAGAGGGGCAGTGTAAGCAACGCAAGATTGTCTTTTCTGCCCTCTTTAGTGCCTCTTTCCTTGATATAATGTTAAAACCAGGCAGTTATTGCTCACCTGATTTTTGGTTCTTGCTTGCGGATAGTTGGATAGTTGGATAGTGTGGATGGTTGTTGAATTTAGTGTTCGTATGGAGGGACAATCGCTAGAGATTTCTATTTGACTATCTTGCTCCGCCTCAAATCAAGAGCTGAAATTGACCCAAATTAATTACAATTTATTCCAAACCATCCCCTGAAAATTTCAAGCCTTCAATAGATTCCAGAGTTTCAAAATAACTTACATCAGACAGAATCTGCCAATGCAATTGTTTTTCAGGTGAGAAGGCAGATTCTTGGGGCTTCCTACTTCAACATCTTCCTAGAATCCTCTTACCATACAGTTTTACAATTTTGTAGTTAACATTTTGTTGACATCAGATAGATACAAGAACTATTCTGGATGCTGAAATTACAACAATGATCAAAAAGCTGAAAATCTGTCATGTAGAGTTTATATTCTAATGGAAGGAAAATAAGCAAGTAAATTATCTAGCTGCTTAAAAGGATGAGAATAAGAATTTCAGGGATCAATTTCCTTTTTATGTTGAGTGCTGAGGTTGAGTTTCACTGTTAAAAACATTAAGGAGGTGAGGTATGTATTGCAAATATGTTTTCTCAAATTTCATTTGTCTTTGTATTACATTTATTACATTTGTTCAAAGTTGTTAAAGTTAAAATAAATTTGTTTTATAAAATATATCTGTATTTCCCTTTATGATTTCTGCTTTTGGCATTATATTTAAGTACAAGGATTGTTCCTTGTTTTTCCCACCAAATAGTTGTCTGTGCATCTCCACACAACATAAAACAACTGTTAAGAAGTGAAACATATATCATATACCAAATGCTATGGTATATTTGTATCATTTCAGGGAATTATTTACTGAGCTGCTTCTCTATTAGTGTGACAGCACCGCTTGGTTTTAATTATTGTGCTTTGTTATATGTTTGTGCCATTGTGCATAATTATTTAAAATATATCTGAATATGATTTGTGAAAATTTTTGTGGGGATGTTTGCATCTATTTTCATAAAAGATGAAATGCTGTCTTTGTCAAACTTGCTATTGGAGAAATGCTAGTTTGGTAGAATTAATTAGGGAACTTCTCTTACCTGGAACACATTAAATACTATAAGAGTTTTCTGTTTCCTTAAGTTTTGAAATAACTTACCTACTAAGCAGTCTTCTCTGTTTGATGGGTACTTTTGTGAATACTGTTTCTAGAGTCTTCCATAATTAGGAGAGTATTTCCTTGTTATCCCTTTTTAATTGTTCATAATTTATCATTTCTTTTTTTACTTTTAAACACTTTTCTATTTTTAATTATGGGTACATAATTGTTGTATATATTTATAGTGTACATGTAATATTTTGGAGTGGAATTGGAAGGTTTCTATCATTTCTGACAAAATGGAACATTTTAAGAATATTTCCTAATTTATTAGCGCATATTATATGTAGTATTAAAATGTTTTTGAAGTTACATATTTATAAAATGTGAAAGAAAAATATACAAAACATATAGATTACATAAATCTATATAGAGTATCATAAATATAAAATAAAGAAGTAAGCATAAGACAAGATAAAAATTCTAGGTCTCAGGAGTCATGGTTTTCACCTTCAACAGATTGCTAACTTGATTTTCTTGTCTACAAAATGGGGATAATAATAGGGCCTGACTCAAAGATTATTGTGAGGGTTTAATACAGTTTAAGTGCTTCGAACCACATTTGTAGGTCATGATGGATATGATGATGATGATGATGATGATGGTGGTGGTAGTGGTGGTGGAGTATCTCCAGTGCCATAGCACAATGCTTGGCACACATTCTGATAAAAATAAGTTAATTGGTGAATAAATTGAGTACCAATAAATGTTTTTTAAATTTTATTATTTTCCTTTTTGGCTTAATATTTATCAAAAATCCTGAAGTCTTTTAACTGAGCTGTAACTTCCAGGCATATTGGTATATTAGGAATTGAATTCTGGATGAAACATTTACTTGCCCTGAAACCTTCTACAGGTTATATGCATAGCCTATTTCCTTATCTCTAAAGTGTGGTTAAAGCAATAATAATTTATTATAATAGAGCCATTGTAGAGATTAAAAAGTATAACCCATGTAATGTGCTTACAGACCCTGGCACAATACCAATCTTAAATAAGCATCAGGTATTATTATTTTAATAACTGTGTTGTGGCTGTTACTGTGAAGGGGACAGTTATGTTGGGACACATCCCGAAGGACAATGGGATAGAAGATATGGGAACCTGGATTGATCTGACAAATTGGCTGATCAGCAACAATCCTAGAATTTACATAAGTATACTTGTTATGCTTCTGGGTTTACATAATTATATTTTGGTGGTATTTATAATAGAATATTCTTTAATTTCTTTAATGTCCTTTAACTCACAAGATGGTCTTTTCCTTCTTTATATTCTTTGTGCCTAGATGTATTTGCTTTCTACTCTGAAGATAGACTTTAAATTGTGTTCTGATTAATAACCTATAACAGAAACTTTTAAAATATCTTAGATTATTTTTATTTTACATTTGATGTTAGAGGTCTTAATTGTGACATTGTATTTAAGGAAGTTTGAAAAATAATTTGGAATATGACCTTGTTTTAGAGCTAAGAAATACAACAGAATGTAATACACAACAGAACTAGATTTTAGAATGAAGACGGCCAAGAGCATGAAAGTTTTTATAGTCTACTCTATTCATGTCTGGTTGTTTCTGTGGTCAGTACTCAGTATTCAGAAAACTCTTTACTATTTCCTACCTTTTAGAAGTTCAAATTTAACCTGTTACAAGGGCTGTCCAGAAAGTATGCAGCCATGTAACTGTTCTCGATATATTAACAATGGCTGGATACATTATGGACAGCCCTCGTATGTAGCCTAAAAGCAGATAAAGATTAAGTGTATCTTGGGCTTCAGATTTTAACATAAAATAATTGCTTGCATTTTAAAGAATTTATTTTTACTACCTCTCCTTTTCAAAATGAACAACAAAACCAGAAGAACCCAATACTTTCCATGAAGAGAAGACATTTAAGTTAAATTCAAAATATGAATATACAAACATGTTTTAAGGATTAATATAGCACTATATGGTTTCCCACAGAATGAATTAAGTGGCTCAGATGATTTAAGAAATAAACATTAATAAATCAGGGTAGAAAATTCCTCGGTCAATTTGTATTTATTTCCACATTTACAATATTTATGACTAAAATTAGGCTATTGCAGTATTCCATATGAAATTTACATAGTTAAAACTGGTGAGATTTATCAAACAAATGTGTTGTGTATTCATTAATTTCAAATAAAATCACAATTTAAAACATTCTTTGGGGTACTACATATTAATAAATGTCTCCATAAAGGAATAATTGTAATGTGCAGATTCAGGATTATCTCCCTATTTTAAGGTCAGCTGATTAGCAATCTTAACTGCATCTGCCATGTTCCTGTTGCCAGGTAACATAACATATTTAATGGGTGTAACACCAAGTGGTGAAGATCATGGAGACCCAAGTGCTGCCTACTGCAATTGTTTATATACACAATCTTATGTAGGTATAGGTTTGTGTAACTATTCATCTATAATATGTGTCTGTGTAAGAATTTCCAAACCAGTGTGGAACAGTCTGGCTATCAAAAGACTTGATCCTGGCTCTACTAAGTACTTGCCTTGTGACTTTGGGCAAACTCCAACTTTTCAGCTTTAGTTCCCTTATTTAGCAAAAGTAGAGACAATAGTCTCTATACTACTTGTCTTTTTGGCTGTACTGTAATGATCAAAAGCAAAATGAAGCAATATGCTGGGAACAATTTTGGAACCTGAAAGCTGTCATTTGTTGTCTGTTTTCATGGAAGCTTCAAACTCTTGATTTGTTTTTTTATACCTTTATAGAATCAGACAGTATTGAAAGTAGTGACAATTCTCAGATTTTTAATAGTCTTCCCTTTGTTTATTTATTTTTGTACTTTTTACTATATGTATCCAGATGTCATGAAAACTTTTGATTACAATTGTTTGGAAAATGAACACAAAGATACTAAGAAATAATGACAAATCTGATACATAGGTAGTCACTGAATCGTGAGAACTTAACTAGTGCTGATCAGAATATGGAGAGTCCCTATATATTAAAATGGTTATATTTATATCTGATGTCCCCAAATTTCCATGATTTCACCGGTCTTTTTCTACCCTCAGTTGAGATCTAGAACTGCTGGCTTAGAAAATTCTTTTTTGTTCATACAAATATAGAAAGTTATGAAGTAAAATTATTCTCTCACCCTCATGAAAAAATTGCCACCTCTAAAAGAATCAGCGTCATCTTATCTCCTGCTACGTTCCTGCAACCTCAAAATTCAGCTTTTTCTGTTTCTAATACCAGTCAGAAAAAATGAAATTAATTCAGATTTTTCTTTAATA
This sequence comes from Lemur catta, assembly GCF_020740605.2. Taxonomy (NCBI): domain Eukaryota; kingdom Metazoa; phylum Chordata; class Mammalia; order Primates; family Lemuridae; genus Lemur; species Lemur catta. The sequence continues at coordinate 54,893,235 of NC_059139.1, read as the reverse complement.
TAATACCTGTAACACTATTAAAATATATTTTAGCCAATATGATAAAATTGTTTCTAGAGATACATGTTTTATTTATAAAAAGCTCAATTTCAAAATTGTATATGGACTATATCTTATTTTTGAATTAGCAATTTCTTGATCATACCTCTTTATACAAGAGGTAGCTTAGATTTCTACACCAAAATGCAGTTATTGAAACTTCCCCATGGTAATTATAAATATATGTAAATATACACACACACAAATTAATACTTAATTATAAAGGAAAATATTTAAATAATTTAGAAGAATAAATATGTTAATTAACTGACCTCTTTACTCAGTAATATAATTTACAAGGTGATGGCTCTTAAAAATTAAATGTATTTGTAAGTCATATTTGCAAATAGGAAAGTAAAATGTAAGCAAAATTGTTGCTAAAATTAATTTCTGTCTGTTCTTAGGGAAGTGGCATAGATCAGCATGAAGCAATATTTCTTAATTATTTCTAAAGGGGTTATTTATTTTGCTTTGATTCCCCATAATTCAAGAGTACCTTTTGAAATATTTTAGAGTGTTATTAATAATATTATTAACAGCTCCATAGTAAACCTATCTAGGGTTGGAGGTTTCAGGTCTCTGATTTAACTTTACTTGGGAGTATGTTATAAATTAAGTCAAGTGATTTGAGAATAATAAGAAGCATGAAGAATTCTTCCAGGATTAATTGTTTGTGAAGTCAATTACTATGAGCAAAACCTAGGATATCAACCCAGGCAATTGGAACATACAAGCTTTAACAGGGACTTCCTGAGCTCATTTATGTTTGCATATCAATGTGAAAATATGTATTTTAATATGTAATTGCATGATATCAAACAATATTTAGGTCATTTGGCAATATTAGGAATGTAAACCATCACTCTGTAATATTTAATAGGAAGAAGTCATACTTAGGCAGTATAACTTGTATCAGACATTTTATTTGATTCAAGAAATCTTAGGAAGGCACTATGAGGAAGATACAATTAAAAAATTTAGGGCTTATTCAGATGCCCTGACTCTCCTACAAAAGAAAATTAAAGCAAATTGAATTGATGAATCATTTGGTTGTACTCCAGGAATTTAAACACTGTTATTTCTCACACTGGAATAATAACAAAGGTGTGTAATAAAGCAAAAGATAATGTTGTGTGCTTTTAAATCTGTGAATCCAGAAATTAAAGTGGAGGCCACTTTTAGAAACCTATTAATATATGTTTATAATTAAAACTGGGTTTCTTTGGCTTTACTGCCCTTTTGGGAAGTTGGCTTATATATATTCTGCATTAAGTTTATTTTGTTATATATCTACATAAGCTTGTTATTGTAGGGTATGTTATTTAGAATGCAGCTATGGAACTACATACAGAAAACTCATGTGTAACCAAAGAGTATTTATAACTACCATTTTGGGTTATTAGACTATTATGTTTATATGGTCAATTGGTTTTTTTAGTTAATGAAAATTGCTATTATATCTGCAATGATAAAATGGTGCTCTAATTTTTTTTGAAGCAGCATAATTTATTAATATATACAAGAAACACAATGTTAAGTGTTTAGTTCAGTGATTTTTCAAAATTATATGAACATATCTAATCACTACCTAAAACATGATATATGACATTTCTATAATCCTAGAAAATTCTCCTATGCCATTTCCAATTAAATCCCATCCTTATCCCTCCCCTCTCAAACATCTGTTTTTTGATTCCTATCACGACAGATTAATATTGCCTATTCTTGGACTTTCTATCAGTGTTATGATATTGTGTGTGACTGTGTGTGTGTATCTTAGTCTGCCATCATTCACTCAACATAATGGGTTTGGTGTTCATCCTTGTTTTGCACATATCATGAGTGCATTCCTTCTTATTGTTGAATAACATTCCATATAAATATACAACAATTTGTTTTTCTGTTATCAGTTGGTGAACATTTGGGCTTCCAAGTTTTAGCTATTGTGAATAAAAATAATATAAAAATCTTATATACGTTTTTTTTTTCTTAATAGACATACAATTTTATTTCTCTTGGATGAGCACCTAGGAATGGAATTGCTGAGTCAAAGATAGATTAACATGAAAAACTAGCCAACATATCTCCAAAATTATTTGTATACTTTTGTTCTCATACATCACCTTGTTTTAAAACAGGAATTAAGTATAAATAATAGAGATTGTTGAGCACTTTGGTATGCTTCACAGCACTTACAAAAGCACTTTGCATGCAGGATACACTTGATAGACCAATTGAATTCCCAGAAAGCTGTTTTATTAATTTTTTATAACATAACAGACAATGCTATTAGAAAAATGTCAACATTTAAAATAATAAGGTTTATAAGCTAAAATAAATATAGTAAGAATATACAGAAAAATAAGATTCATAACAATCTGACCTATTAAAAGCTGATATAACAGAATCTTTAAAACAATGGGGAGTAGTTCATGAAGTCAAAAAAACTTAGAATAGCTATGGTCACCTTATTCTTTTAGAAATAAAGCTTGCACTTTAACCATCTTAGATAAATGACTCTTCTATTTATAAACATATTGATAATTATAGTTATTCCTAACTTTTTGCAGATTAGTTAGGCTCACAGGTAAGAAAACATTGTACAGATGGTTCATCCTGCCTCAGAAATTTAAAGTGCTTGCGTGTGTGTGTGTGTGTGTGTGTGTGTGTGTGCGCGCCTGTCTTGTGATGGATGACCTTATTTTAGAAGGGTGGTTATCACCAGAAAGCTTTTGCTTGGACTGAATCTGTTTTAGTTCACATTTAAACCTTTTCCAAATGAATGATACTTTCTTTTAAAAAGGTGAAGCAAAAAACTATCACTTGTCTATCTTTTCTATTACTACTCATTTTGCAGAACTGACTTAGGATAGTAGATACTGAGAGGCAAGATATATGCTTCTGAGCTACTCACTGCTGGCACCTGTTTGGCACATAAAAATATTTAACATTGTTAATATGGTGCCTAGAACATTTTAAGAAAAAATATTTCTAGAAAAATCGTGCTATATAATTGTAAGATATTCTCCAAATAAATTATTTTTGCCATTTTATGAGATAATTAAATACTTGCTTGTGTTATTGGAAAAAAGATTGCATTTTTCTTGCTTGAGAGGTCATTATTAGCAATATATTTATATTCACTGTCATCTCCAGTGGCACACATATGATTATAGTAAAATGAAATCAAAATTTCTTAAAGGACCACTTTTTGCCATGCTTGTCTGTGATAAGATTTCTCAGATGTATACCAAGTTCTACTTTGATATTTGCTTAGGTCTGTTTTCTTTTCTGTGCTTCCTGAGGATTTCATTTAAGTAATTACCAAACTGGAGGTGATAACCTACACAAGTGATGGCATTACTTATTCCTTCTTTACTAATCTAATAGGAAATGACTGAAAAAGTGCATTCAATTTTTCTGCTCACTTTATATTAAGAGATGTTTTTTGAGGCAGTGAATTTATTACCAGGCTTCAAATACCTTAGCCTTTAATTTGTCAAACTTCAGTATTTAAGTAAATTAGCAGGGCTCTGACTGAATGAATTGAACTCATGGAAGGCTGTACAAATAGTTGTTCCTGTATTTCTCACATATTTCTGTAAAGTCCAAACCATTGGGAAACAATGAGATTCTGTATTAATTACTTCTGCAACACCTGTTCTTTGAGCCCATAAAATCTCTCCTGTTTTTCTCTCTCAACCCTCCCCCTGACTTCTCTTTTCTATTCAGCAAACATCATTTAGCCTCTCACATTAACCACTTTCTTTGAGTCATCAATTCCCTTGATCTGTGGGCCTTAAGCTGCTCCCCTTTGGTCATAGTTCAAGTGAATAATTCAATATTTAAGTCAGTGCACTAAAAACAGATTTATCTTCTAAGTGTGAACTTCCAGGGATATACAACTCAAAAAAGTATAATATCAGAATATGAATTTTTAATTCCAGAATGGTAATTGTAATCACTAAGGATATGAAAATAAATGTGAGGCTTCTGGTCAATTCATTCACTCCTGTTGATCTTGGAATCAGAAGAGAGAAGAGTTTAGTTGATTGAACTGAATGTTTAATGGTAGGAGCTAAAATGGTCTGAGCACAGTAGGGAAACACCTGGCCCTCAGTCTGTTCTGCAGTTTCCATTCTCTTGATCAGTACTTGGATCGGCATTGCAGGTGGTTGGTCTCTCTGTTGATCAGGTTTTGGTGCTTAAATTGCTGAATAACCTCTTTGTCCCATCCTATTCATCCACCAAAGCATTTTGATGGGAACATGCTTTCCTTAGATATGGTAATATATTCCCTTAGTTCCAAGTCAATTCTAGCTAGCCTGGAAGTCAATCTTTTGTATCTGTTGATATTTTAACCATCAGATGACAAATTTATTTTTCAGATTTCCAGGTCTTCAGGTGGTTCCCAACCTGTGTAAAATTGCAACCTCAGTATGCATGACCCATATAAGTAGAGGGCTATAATGTTGAAATTTGTCTTGTGTTATTTATTTCAGAAATAAAATAGTGTATCTTACAAATGCAATTTGTGCTTGTACATTTAATGTTAGCGATGTGTTATAGTAAGTCATTTATCTAACTAATTACTTACCTGAACAAATTTTGAGCAAAAGTTGGGCACTAGAGATGACACTTATCCAAACTCTTGCTGTGTTAAGTATACCTGCCTTGAACATTTTATGGTACTGCTATAAAGGCAGAAATGCCTGGTACTGTTTCAATCAAGCAAATGGTTAATTTAAAATTTTTACTCCTATTTTTTTCATCTTAGACTACCACAAGCTATAAAATGTTAATTTGTGTGGGATGGAGCAGCAATAGCATTAAAATAGCAGTTTTTAATATACAAACCCAAATTCCCACACATACATGAGTGTTACTCTTCAAAGTAATTGCCTAGGGAGGCTTATTCTTTTTTTCCCCAAATGTGCCACAATTGTTCAATGGTGTTTTAAACTTTTAGTTGGAACTGCTTTCAAAACCATAAAATACAAACGAGTACCATCTTTTTCATGCCATAGTTAGCTCCTAACCCAAAACTGTTTGCTCAGCTCCATCTTTAGTTCACTAGGCATGACACTGAGATGATTTTACTCCTTTTAAAAATCATATATAACCTCAAATGACCAAAATCTGCCACTATTTAGGTTCTTCAATATACTATAGCACAATATATGAAAGCAATTCTAAAAGGGAACTTCTTGCTTTTTCAGAGCAACTTTTGTGTCGCCTGCATCACATCAACTAGGTCTAGACAGTCACAATTATGAGCAGCACTTTTCTGTGGCCTTATAGTTTACATATCATTAGCAAAAACTGCTGCATTTAGGGTCTAAAGAGAGGCAAAGATGCATTACATAGTTCGAGAAGATCAGGTATAATTCTTGAATTCAGTCTCTGTTTGTAATGTATGCACTGGAATTGGCCACCAAACCCCAAATTTCTGAGGTCCCAAGGTATATCAGAGCTAATTGTTGCTTGTGTAGAATGCTCTTGGCTGTGTGGAGGATTCTTGTGATTAGTCTGGGTTTTCTTTGTGAATCCTGCTTCCTTGTGGCCACCACATTTCAGCAGTCCGGCAGTGAAAGAAAGAGGTAGAGTACTCTGTATTCCTAGTGCTTCCACACTTGCATTTGATCCACAGGAAGGTAAGAATCTGGGAAATGGGTGTTGGTCTAGAACTAATGTGAGAATAGACATTAGAAAGATTGTTTTCTCAACATCCTAAAAGCCAAATAAATGGTATTTGAAGAATCAGACCCTGGATCATCAATATAATAAACATTAGAAGAAAATGAGTATGATTTATTAGACCTAAGATTATATAGGTGAAGAAATAACAGCATTGCATTTATCTGACTGTGGTAGGCAGAGGAATGATCCTCCAAAGATGTTTATATCTTTCCCTAAACCTGTAAAAGGAGACTATGTAGATGTGATTAAGTTAAGGATCTTTATTTATTTATTTATTTATTTATTTTGGGACAGAGTCTCACTTTGTTGCCTGGGCTAGAGTGAGTGCTGTGGCGTCAGCCTAGCTCACAGCAACCTGAAACTCCTGGGCTTAAGCGAGCCTACTGCCTCAGCCTCTCGAGTAGCTGGGACTACAGGCATGCGCCACTATGCCTGGCTAATTTTTTCTATATATATTTTTAGTTGGGCCAGATAATTTCTTTCTATTTTTAATAGAGATGGGGTCTCACTCTTGCTCAGGCTGGTCTCGAACTCCTGACCTCGAGGGATCCACCCACCTCGGCCTCCCAGAGTGCTAGGATTACAGGCGTGAGCCACCGCGCCCGGCCTTAAGGATCTTTACATGGGGAGATTATTGTGAATTATCTGGTGGGCCCAATATAATTACAAGAATGGGTATAAGTGAAAGAGGGAGGAGGGAGAGTCAAACAAGATGTGATGGCAGAATTAGAGACAGAGTGATAATTAGGGAAAAGACTGGCCATTGATGGCTTTGAAGATGGAAATGGGGAATGAGTCAAGGGGTGTGGGCAGCCTCTAGCAGCTGGTAAAGGCAGGATAACACATCTTGCCTTGTAGGAGAGACCCTAGAACATCCAGAAAGAAATTCAGTCCTGCAATAAGACACTAATATACTAACAGAAGAGTGTCCCCTGCCCCCCACTTACACAATCCTGGCCATTCCGTCCTCATCGCCATTTTGTTTTGGCACAGTGAATATTAGGAATAAGATGATTTTTTACATGATTTTTTTGTGTGTGGTTAAGATTTTTAAAATATTCATAGTGTGAATTCATCTGAAAGAACAAATAAGTTAGAGAACAATGTATTTAAACATGTTTATCAATACATTTAGAAAACATAATAGTGATGGTGAACTGAAATTATAAGTTTCTCCTGAGAGTTCATTTTCCTCAATTTTACTGTGAAGCTATACTTTCCAACATTTTTGTAACTTTATTAAAAATAAACTTTAAAAGGTGTCTATACAATTTCACAGTACTGAAATACCATTTTGTTTAATATTGCTAGAGATAAATGGGCCATCTGCTCTGATTTGGAAACATTTTTTTCATACAGAGAACCATATATTTGTGATATTCACTTTAACAGAACTTGATAGGTGATTTTTAATGAAGTGTTTAAAAATACGAGGCAAATATGAACCAGAAGTAGTACAATGATACAGAAATTCTTATGAGGAAATGAAAATTGTTAAGGCAGAAAAATTACATAAGATATCAAAGGGAATAATAAACTAGATAAATCTTGACTATATTTCAGTTATACATGTTTGAGGAATTGTAACACATGTAAACTGCAGAAACTGTAAACTTAATTTTATTTTTTTAAATAATGCCTTTCCATATGATAGTTATTTAACTGTCATCAAATGGCTAGGCATTTTAAAAATTATTTTTGGCTGAGTCACAGATAGAGACATTGTCACCATGGAAAGGGCAAGGGAAGAGGTGCCCACTTATCTTCCTCCCCAGTGTTACTGTATACTCTTGCCATTAGGATATGGCTTTTGTTACATACCTACTGTGTTCTAGTTGACATTATTTTATTTAGTACTCAGTAGCTTTATAGGTGATTTATCTACCAAGTTCTTATTATACAAGCATTTATTATTCATATGCCCAGACTTATGAGTTTTTGCAAGGAAACATCAACTTTTAAGAAGATGAAAATAGTAACTAGTGAAGAGGTGACTAATACAATTAGTTTTCTTTTTATTAATAGCAACACTCTGATTATCAGACAACTGCCTGAACCGGTATATTGTTCATTATTTTCTAACCAATTATACAGTAAATATTGAAAAATGCAAAATAAATACAGTGTGAACCTACAGCAACAAGGTTTCTATTGAAAAATGATAAAAATAACAAAGAATAAACTTAAGAAAACCTATAATATTATTTTCCAAAATGACCTCTATGTTTGTGCTGTCAGAGCCATCACTGAAGTGAAAAGTATGTAAGTATGTAAAGAAAAAGGTACTTTTTTTTTTGACAAAAAATAACCCCAAATCTCTTCCTCTCCAAACAATCAATTCTTGATTCTTTGTCCTGAGTACTAGGGCAATTATAAATTAATTTTGCTAAATATAAGATGAAATAAACTTAACTTTCATAGTTCTTAGTTCAAGATAAACTTCAATCAAACCTATATTTACTATAATATTAAGATATTTTTGTTACTATTTAGATTCATTTAAATTTTTTTATCCTAGAATTAACTATCTTAAGATAAATCCCTCTTGTGAACACACTCCATTTTGCAAATAAGAAGGCTGTACTTGGTGAGCTTAAGTCACAGACTGAAGATTACACATTAAATAAGTCTCAAGCTCCTCCAACCACCTGCCTTTTTCTAGTGTTGATATTTGCTGGGAGACACAAGTGTAACCATAATCAAGAGTTTACATGGAACTGCTTTCCATTTTGATTGGTTACAGCAGCTGTTCTGATGGGCTGGTGCCCATAGTTTAGCAGTTGTTAAATATGTTGAATATTACCGCTGTCTACTGCCTCTGAGAAGTTCCCTCCCCAAATTCTGTCTGATGCAAAAGCCTGCTCTTCCTGACATATACCCATGCTGTTCATATACCCATCAGGAAAACAAAACTAACCTGCCAGCCTCTATCGTGGGAAGTGAGGGAGGGAATTTTTTTAAGATTTACCTCTGTTATCCACATGCTATGGCTTTATAACTTTCACTAAATTATTGAATATTTTAATTTGAAAAAATCTTGGAGAATCTAGTTCAAATCAAATACTCATTTTGTAGATGAGGAAATTTACATTTAATAATTGTTACGTGTTAAATGTAACTGTTCAATATGAAGTAAACAATATATATTAGTACTTCCATTCTAAGAGCACCTCAGTTAGGTTAGTTAGTATCATCTCCATTTGATAGATGGGGAAAATGAGAGCTTCAGCAACTTTCTCGGGGTTACTCAGCTTATCATCAGCAAAACAGGACATGAGCCCTGAAAGGATTTTTGTGCTGAAAGCCTAATTCATCGTTTTACCTGCACTATGTGTTTCCTACAGAGATAGAAACGGGCATCTTGGGTTGCTGAAGTTCACACAGCTGATTAGCAACGTATCTAGGGCCAGGACAAAATAAATTACATATATTTTTAAGTTAATCAAAAGCATTTGCTAAGATATATGCACATATCAAAATCTATAATATTGCATGCAATATAGAAATTAAAAGTAAGTGAATATGGTACATTCATTCTATGAAATAATATGCAATCATTAAAATGATGTGAGCTGCAGTTACTGACATGTAAGAGTTGCTGTATGAAGAGAGAAAAGGAGGCCATGTAACAAGACAATGTGTACTATTATTCTATTTGGTGTCTATGCATAGAAAAATGTCTAGAAACTTATAAATAGATACCATTTGAAATGAAATTTTCACTTTATAAAAATTTGTTTGTTTTTATTTTTCAGAATGATCCTGAACTATGTTTGTCACTAAAAATGTATTTTAAAATATAAGTCACAAAACATTAGTTTTTTTCTTCAATAAGGAATCAGGCACTTTTTGAGTCAGTAGATGGTTAAGTCCATTACTAGTGTTCATTACCTTTTGAGATTAGAGGAATAGCTGGTTGATCTTCTTACTAGATCAATTCACTACAATCCACCCTAACCTGTAGCTCTTGGAAGGAGAAACAAGCTGTTTGGGGTCAAGCAGGGCCAGAGAACAGGAGTGGAAAGGCCAGTGCTAATTAGATTCCTCTGGACCATGAATTTTCCACAGCACAAGGCCGCAGAAATATCTGGTGCACTGTTGCCTCAAGACCTGTGCTTGGGAAAGAAAGTTGTTTTCTTTATAAATTATAGTAGCAACACATGTTTCTAAACTTGGCAATAGAAGTAAAGAATATTGTTGGGCTCTGCCGTATTACATAATAAAGAGAAGAGGAAAAGGGGCTAGAATTTAGTTGCATGTTGAATTATAATGTACAATATTGATTAGGATTATGTACTGGGGTTGTGACATATCTAAAATAGGAATTGCATTATTTTTTTAAAATGATTAAATAAAATGTTTTCTTTCCATAATTTAAGAGGTAATAAAATATGAATTTTATGTAGTGAAACATGAAAGATGTTTCAAGTGTGACATTGCTAAACAAACACTAGAAGCATGAATTTTGTACAATTTGAGGTGATACTTTAAATATTTTGAAAACATGATACTTACGCCTTCAGTAGCCATTGAGGACCTTCTCTGTGTTGGTGAATTTTCTGAGTACCATGGCCAAAGGAAAAAAACATAATACATTGGGAAATCATTAACGTGTTTCAATGTATGCATCTTTAATCCAAATAGACATGTATCTCAAATTCAGAATTATTTTTTGTGTGGATAGTTTTTGTTCTTTGTTTTCATTTTCTTTTCCTTTTTGCTGCAGAGAAACGTGATAAAAAATGAAAAAGGAAAATCAGGTGAGAGATTTTGGATTTGGTAAAATCAAAGAGAGAGCAGGTTTTTGAATAAGGAAGCTTAGTAAATTAGGTAATTTTTTTTTTTTTTGAATATTGTTCAGGACAGGTGGAAAAAAGAGAGACAAGATGTAGGCATAGCAAACAATGCTAATTTCCCACCCGCACTCTCAGTCCCTGCATTTTGAGGTGCTCAGGATAATGTCTAGCTACCACACCATTTCTGTGCTCGAAGGCTTTTTCTGGAAGAGGTAGAGTAGAAATAACAGGGAATTATCAACCATATGGGTGAGCCCTCAAGCAATGGCTGTAGGAACTTAGTGCATAAATACCCCAGCTCCCATGCTCAAAGTGGTATAATCCTCTGATATGTGTTTACCACTTTTTCCAGAGTTTTTCCCCAAGGAATTAAGCCCAAGTCACCCTCTGCAGTAGCTTAAGTAATCACTCTTTTCTGGCTGCCTTTTCTTTCATGGATCACTTTTCTATTCTTCATCATTGCTTCTAGTACCTGGGCTTGAACCTAGTCTACCTCTAGTCAATCTCAGGGGTACCTGAATGTGACAAAAGGGTGCTTAGCTCATTCATTCAAAGTGGTAGTCCTTGTCTTCCAAGTCTTTCTAATAATGATGTGGGCAAAAAATCTGAACTTATCTTATAAAGAAACACAATTCAATTAAATAGATAATGACTCCTTTCTATATGGTAGAAACTATGATCGCTCCTGCAAAGTCTCAAACTAGTGATACACATCTTTACCTTCAAGAAAACAGCAACTTAATATTGGGTGAGAAGATGAATATAAAGGTGATTATAGGATAGAGTACAATAATATGTGAAATCATATGGAAGAATTACTCCTATTAGATTTTAGACCTTAATGTGACTAGAATCTTTCTCCCAAATTATTCTTAATCCAGTCCTGTCTTTAGAAACTAACAGACTGTATCTGAGATTATAGGGAAAGAGACAAAATTTGATTATGTTTATGTGTAAAGAAGTTCAATGGAAAAGTTACCTGCATTTAGTTACTATAATTAATGATGTTGGCACAAAGCATTATTGTAAAATTATAGGCAGATTTTACTGGAAATGTCAATTAGCGATTCCCAAATGGAGAAAAACATTTCTTTCCTCATACATATTCAGTTTTTGTCCTCTGCTTCATGGTACAAGATCTGAAATTATTTAGAGTAATGTGAGATGAGTAACTTTTCCAATAAAAGGACAGATAAAAATAGAGCACTGTATTTGATGAGCTGCGAATAGCTTCACAGTTTTACTATTTTCCTTCCACTCATATAATAAATGCCACCTTGGACAGAATATGGTGACAAAAGGACACTATGTTAGTATTTCTTGGCTATATAGATGAAGAAGCCAATACCTAGGCAGCTTGAATTCCAGAGCTAGGATTTAGAAGGCTTATGATATTATAGCAATTTGTTAATATATTTTTTTTAGTACTTATTGCGTGCAAAAGGCAGAAAATGAACTTAAGCTACCTCAAGCAAAAAGGAGAATGCATTTTCTTAGGTAATTGAAATGTTTCTGGTTTTGCACACAGGTGGATCCATGGGCTTAAATAATGCCATCAGGACAGTCTCACTCCATCCCTTGGTTCTGTGTTGGATTAATGCTTATACAGGCTAGCCTTATGCAGAAGCAGGCTATTAGTGGCTCTAGGAATACATCTTATTAGTTTCAAGTCTAGTAGAAAGAGAATGAACTTTTTCTCTGAAGAGTTTCCGAAATGTCCTACAATAAGCGTCATTGATTCTGATGTCCTGGTTGCTTCATCTCCTCATCCCTGAGTACACCCTAATGGCCATTTAAAACATGGATAACAGTTGGAGGGGGGGTGTGCAAGGAATATCATGTGGCTATTAACAGAATGAAAGGAATGGAAGTCAAACTGGAAAAACCAAAAATGTCCTCTCTGCTCACTTAAGGAAAATATTCAAGAAAATACTGTGGAAATCAAAATTAAATTGGCAAGATCAGTTGTTCAAAGAAATAGAGCATTGGTTAGTCCACTGTGACTCAAGAGCCAAAACATCACCCACCGTCTGTTTTTTAAATAAAGTTTTATTAGAACACAGCTAAGCCCATTCATTTATGTATTATCACTGCTTTTGTGCTATAGTGGCAGAGCTGAGTAATATTAACAGAGGCAATATAAACCTCAAGCCTAAAATACTGATTATGAAAGAAAAGTTTGGTGATTTCTGAAATAGAGATTTAGGGAGAAAGTAGTAGAATTAAGTAGTTGACTTTAAAAGAGTAAATGAAATTTGTGTAAGCATCATTTTTTTTAAATAACAAAAAAATAAATATGTTTTTTAATTTGTTCCAGAAGTTGACTTTTTTTGAGTCACCTGCTTCAATAGTTTAGGAAACATTGCTACCATTGCATAGGGATTTGCTGAGTGAGCATCCCCCATATGTTTTTTTGTTGTTCAGTCTGTGCCTATTTTTAGAGGTTTTAAACCAGCTTTTACTAGCTTGAAATTTATCCTTTTGTGTGTGCTTATGTTTCATTTTTTGAAAATTTTGCAAAAATGCTTAATTTTCTAGACTTTTAAAAAACAAATTGCATAATACTTAAACACACTTTTTTGCTGGCATCTGTTCATTTATTTATTCATATAAATTAATACAACACATCATCTCTTTCTGTACCACCCTGAGTCTGCCTAATTAGGGAGCAATTAATAATGACATTATCTTTTTTTTTTAAGGGGATCCTACTAAGCCATCTGTAGGAGAGCTCAGATTTTAGATATTTTGTTACACTATTTCTCGAAGTCAGCATTTGACAACATTGTAATTGGAGAGCTATGGCTGTGCTTTCATTCAGTTCCTAAACAAACTTAAACAAAGTGATAGCATTTAGATTGGAAGTGTATCTGCCTTTTTTGTATCTTATTTTTTAATTATTGGTGTTTATTTTTCTATACTAAAAACTAACCAAAGAGTAAGGAATATAAAGAACATTTGAGCAATTTTCTGTCTTTCTTTTTGTAAATAAGTGAACTCAGATGGCAGAATATGTTTGAGATGTCTCAAATCAATAGACTTCTATCTTTCTATGGCAAGAGAACTAGTGGCATGGGTTACCCAATAATATAATTACAACAGGATTTACGTGGTTAAGTATTTCCTCTGTGGTGAAATGGGAGATGTTACAAAATAGATTTATATTGTGAAGCCTGTAGAATGATATCTGTGTGAGCCAAGAAAATGAGACACAGGAAAAGATGAGAGAATAACTTGGTTCTTCAAATGTTTCTTTGAAAATACATAAGCCTCTTAAAATGCTTCATAAGCAGTTACAAGGTTTTTGGAACTGAATCACCAGTTTGCTTTAAGTGTAAGTGATATGACTGCTAGAAAATGATATTATAATTTTGAAGCAACATAAAATGTTTAAATGAAGAGCCCTACCATTTGACATGGTACATGATTTGTTATTGTCTAAAGTGGTTCTGTGTAATAGAAATGTAAGACAAACCACGTGTAATTTAAAATTTTCTAGTAGGTACATTAAAAAACGTAAAAAGGAATAGATCAAAATGTGTTAACAATATATTGTATTTAATCACATATGTGAAAGCTACTGTCATTTAAATATTTAACAGTGTAAAATTATTAATGATATATTCTTTGTTTTATTTATGCTTATTCTAAATATTCATACTCTGGTATATACTTTACATTAATAATACACTTAAAGCTACATGCTAAATTTTTATCAGAAATACTTTATCTGCATTTAAATGTCACAAAAGTTATAGTTGTAAAAGGAAATCATATACTCAAGTTTTTGTTAACATATTTAAAATTTTTCCAATAGCTAAATTGAACATTAGATTTATATTTGAATTTAAATTAAAATTACAAAAATAAAATTTTGGTTCCTGAGTCATGCTTGCTGCATTTTAAGTGCTCAGTAGCCATGTGTAGCTAGTGGCAACTTTTGTACTGTACAGGTGGAGGATTAGTAGTCAGATAGGTCAGAGTTTTCAAATACTTGTGATTTACTTGCTTATAATAAAACATGAAAAGGAGTTTCTACAGTGTGGCAATTGCAATAAAATATATACAAATGATTTTTCACACTAAAAATTGACTGGCACATGTTCTATAGGCATTTTGGATTTTTCCAAACTCTGTATGTGTCTTTTTTTCAGGCAGTAGCTCCTCTTCCACATTACAGAACCTGTATGCTTTCAGAGATACATGGGCTACATTTGTTAAAAAGTAGAATTTTTTTATTGAAGGAAATTTTCTCTGAAGTGTATTGTTCTCTTTCACAAAATATTAAAGATAACAGTAGTTTCATGTCGGAATCCTGGTGGGATCTCAATTTGAATCTCTATTTGAGCCTTGGCTGCAATGTGACTCTTTGATAATGGAGGCAGGAGGCCTTGGACCTTTAGCACCAACCCTAGAGTGTTTTCCATAGGGGAGAAGAGGTCTCTGCTTTTTTCTCAGGTTCTATTCCAAGCCAAAAGATTGGCTTTGCTAGAAACCATGAGTTAGAGTGAAACCAGAGTCCACAGAGAGCAATCTCCATTCTATGTCTTCTGTGGACAGAAGAGTAAATATATTTATAGCTACTTATGCATTGTACATAAGATGTACCTTAATGTTTGCTTAGTTTAGGTTGGCTTTCTCACGTACCAGTGTAAGAAGTTTTCATGGTGATATTACATCAGCTGTTAATTCTCTCAGTTTTCTAAATATTAAAGTATTAATTATTTCCAAGTATACTTCTCACCCAATGTGGATGAGCTGGCCCATATTACAGTAGATCAACTAGACAATTTTATTTCTTCCCTAAAAAAAAAAAAAAAAAAGCAATTCATTAATAACAAAGAATTTTTACCTTAGGTTAAAAGGACTTAAAGACCTGACCTATTGTTACAGCAGTTTAGGAACATAGCCAAGAATAGAAGTTATGCCAAGCACATTTTCTCCCCAAATTTTAAATGTACTGAGAATTCAGTTAGTGTTAAACAAATGAAAAACAAGTAATTTCCAAGTGCTGAATTCCTTCCGATGAAAGTTTCCTATTATAAATAATAATAATAATAAAATAGCAGCCAAAGAAGGTACACATCTCATATCTCACATGGGCCGAGTTTAAATGATTTCTCAATATCTTTTTCAGTTTCTCTCTAAAGAATGTAGAAGACAGGTAAATATTTCATTTTTACTTGCATTTTAGCTGTTGAAAATTTCAACATATGTATATCATGAGTCCTAGTCTTGAAAATGTAGAAAAATGTGACTGTATATCATAAAGATTTTAAATAACTTATGAGAAAGTGTAAAGGAATTTGGACAGGGAATTGAGAAGGCTTTCCATCCTGACTTCACTTTGCTTTAGAACAGTAAGGTTCCATTAGTAGGAAATCTGTATTAATAATAAAAAAAAAAAACTTATGGCTATTTAACAGCTTAAAAGTTCAAGAAAAATACCCTTGTTATAAAAAGTACTATCAAAATTTGAAAAACAAAAACCCCTTGATTACAAAAGAATGGCTAGATTATTTATTTATTTATTTATTTGTAGGTGCAGGGTTTCACTATGTTGCCCAGGCTAGTCTTGAACTATGGGCCTCAAGCGATCCTCCCACCTCAGTCTCACAAAGTTCTGGGATTACAAGCATGAACCACTGCTCCTGGCCTCAATAGATAATTTCTAAGTTTACTTTCAGCTCTAGAAGTTTGAAAGTCTCTGAAGTAAGGGAGAAACAATGAAAAATGAAGAATAATATTCTGGCAAACAGCTTGATTGTAAGTCAGTATCTAAACTTAATACTGAAATATAATACTGAACAATTATGGAGCATAGATAATCCATCATACAAAGATTGACTTGCTGGAACAAATGCTTATTTAGTCCTAGGAAACCAAGTAAGAGTAGTTCGTAATTTTGGTTGACAAAATAATAATAATGATCCTGACAATGCTGATCTAATTTATATTGTGCTTGTTGTGTGTCAAGCTCTGTATTATATGTATTAACACATTGAACCCTCACAACACCCCTAGGAAGTAGAGGCTATCATTACATCATCCCTGTTATAAAAACAGAGATTTGGAACACAGAGATGTTAAGTAAATTTGCTAGTGTACCCCTGTGGAAAGTGTAACAGAGGTGAATAGTGACAGTGAGATTTGATCACAAATGGTATGTCTCAAAAGTCCTTGCTTTTAAATATGATGATAAATGACATCTAGTACAGTGTGGGAAAGTGAGGTCTTTGTCAATAATTTTTATTGTCTTCCCAGCATCAACCACAGTGTCCAGTGCATAAGAGAACAAGGGAGAACAGAAGGGAGTGAGAAAAGAATAGAGAGTTGCAGGTCCAGCTACGTAATTTGCAGGGCCCACTGCAAATGAAAATGTTGGACTCCTTGTTCGAAAATGATTAAGACTTTTAAGAAAGTGACAATAGCATTAAACCAAGAAAGGGACCTTTCATCCTTTCAAAGTATTGGGCCCTGTGTAACCCTGGTAGCCAGGCTTGGAGAGCTCCCTTAACCTTAGACAAGAGGCACAGTAATCACTTTTCCTAAAAGAAAGGTTTCAGTGGATTGGATTATTGTTCTCAGTTATTTATTTTCTCCTATCATGCGACCTTACAATGCTTGAAAGTGGGAGGAGTTCATACTTTCCTACCCCAATGACGTTGGGTTTTTTTAATGAGACTTCTTTAATCAAAGGGTGAAAGTGACAGTGTGTTGGTTCCTATGTAAAGTCCTAAGGCAGTACAAGCTTCAACTTACTCCCTCTTGGTCCACCACTGGAGGGACATGCTCTTATAGAAGGAAGGGAGGGAGGGAGGTGACTTTTTTTCCTGCTATAGGTCATTTGGGCTTGACCTCAGGCTACAACTTGAGTTCATATGTCTTCAATGGAGTGGTTTTCTCATGGCAAGTGTCAGAAGTGCAAGAATCCAGCTAAACTGCACAAGCACATATTAAGGTCCCTTCTTAATATGCACCTGTGTGCATTCTGTTGTCCAAGGCAAGTTACAGGCCCAGCTAAATTTAGTCAGAAATTGACTTCTTAAAAGAATGGTCTCCTCAGTCCTCATATTCCCAAGGATTAGTATAACTTCCATTTATGGTTGGTTATGGAAAATCTAGTCTGAATAATATTATTAATAAAAAGAATAAGAATTTAAATTAACATAAATCTAGAGTTAGCTGTTAAAATATGTTTTTGTATCCAATTATTTAACTACTATGCATATAAATCTATGTGTATAATTATTTAATAATAGTTATGAAACTTCAGAGAAGCATGGAAGTATATCTTAAATAGAAGAGAAAATGCACATTCTTATATGGTTGCCTGACTAATAGCCTCAAATGCCTCATATTTTAGTATGGCACAAAAAAACAACCTCATAGCTTTTGCATAGTGTTGCATATGATTATGATTTCTTATTCAACATGGAATTGAAGATTATAGTTCTTTAGTAAAAATGAAATATTCACACCATTATAGAAGAAATCACTTTTCTGATAATGATTCATCCTTTATCATGATGAAGAATGGTTATGGAAAATATTGAATGTCAGCCTAATGTAGTAATTGAGTCATAAATTTGTAGGTAATGTAAAATAAAAACTATGTGGTACCAGCAAAGGGGTTTTTATTCTTTATTATATCTGAATCAGATTATATATATATGTGCTCTAGAGCCATGCTCTAGGTGTGGATTTTTTTGCTCTAGTGTTAGGACAATTGTCCCCTGAAGAAGCTATGTATATGTGTGTGTGTGTGTGTGTGTAGTTTGCAATTAATTTCAGGCACACTAGGCTAAGTACAATTTCTATTATTAGTTGCCTATATTTTCTAATTTGAGGCTATAGCTACCAATTGGAATGAGTGTAGGAAATTTCTAACTCAGTAATATCCTACATATGAATTCAGAGTAGGACCCCCACCTCCTTTATCTGTGCTTCTAGTTTGGGGACAGTTCTCATTTAATTTTTATCACAGTGGATAAAAATGTACGTAGATAAAGCAAATTGTTAAAATACAATGGATGAAGAAGGGCTCCTCAAGACCATAGGTGGCTTTGGTATCTTTGTCCAAATTCTAACAATTCACCTTCTCTAAGAAAATAGTTTTGAAGGTGCATGGCTTGTTTATCAGAAGGATATTTCTATGAATTAGGAGAAGGTGCCTTTTCCAAGTTTTATACACAAGCTTGGATCAGTGTTCAGGGTGTGGCTGGAGGAACATAGGCTGGAATTCAGTTCCCACTTAGTTACTTGGCCTGGTGACCTTGTGCAATGAACAACCTGTGCAATTGTATGGAGTCCCTATGGTTAAAAGAACTACCGAGCCAAGGCAAGAACGAGGTTAGATTTCCACTTCGGCTACTTACTATGTGAATGACTTTCAGCAAGTCCATTAAACTTTCAAAGCTTTTTAAAATTTATCTCAGAGTTGTGAGATAAAATCTCGCTGCAAGGGAGAACAGAGGAAATATGTCCTTGGCATCTCATTTTTAAACAGTAATTCATTAACTAAGAGAAATAAAGTTACTAGAAATTGTTATTTTTATAGTGATATTTAGCATTCCTCAACTATATTATGGATTAAATATATCTATGTTAAGGACACCACCAGTCCACCCTATGGACCAAGCCTGGATTCGTTATGGACTGCCTTCTTCACCCCCTCTCCCCTCCTATAGTTACTGAGTATTGATGTCCTTTCTTAAACAATTGCATATATTTTACTGCTTTTCTACCACTACTCTCACTGCCTTGGTATAGACTCTAATTATTTCTTCCATGAATTATTGAAATTACTTTCCATTGGTTCTGAATTATGTTTCAACCCTCCTGTAACCCATTCTCAATTGTTGTCTTTACACGGCAGGTATCCCCTCTGCTTGAAGTCCTTCAGTAACAGACCATAGCTCATAAGAAGTAATCTCAGTCATAGGGTCACATGTGAGGCTTCTCATGATCTGATCCCCATTTACCTCTGCAGTCTTGTCTTCCACCCAAATTTTAAAAAGAGATTATTTTAGGGAGATATATAGAAAATGATATTTGAGGTAGAAGGTAAAGAACAATTATGAATTTGGGAGTATCATTAAAAAATCATGGGGTCTCATGATGATGATGAGACTATAAGCTCAGCAAGTGCAGAAAACAGGTGTGTCTTTACTCTTTCTGCCCAGCACAGAAAATACATTCGGTAAGTATCTACCAAATTAATCAATAGGTATGTATCTCTGAAAAGAGGATAGGAAATTGAAAACCAAACACTGAAAAGGCACAATGAACCAGGGAAAACTGGCAGCAAATTCCATATGTGGATGGTTGGATTGAGTTTAAAATTAAGAAGATAGTAAGTAGAAATTGGTTCCTTTCTCTTTTTTTCTGTTGCAGTATTTGAAGAATAAAATATTTCATTTATCCCACATGGCCCCTGTGCATGGTCATCACTGTTACATCAAAAGATTCAGGATGAAAGAACTTCAGTGGCTACTAATACCACTTTTGTTCTTCTGGTCAGGAAGAAACTTACTGTACAATTATTGCACTTTCTAAGCCCTGGTCCTTGCCCTACTTCCCCAAGAACGTGAAAGGTTACATCCTTGGTATCTTTGGTTTCCCTATCTTCCATCAGGCAGCAATCACAAATTCTCCCAAATATGAACTCTGAATATAACAGATTACTGATTTTTGTTGATTATATGTTTTGGGGGATAGTTTGTACCAATGTTTTTTTTATTAAGTATGCTATGGCAGGAAATAGAATATACTGGTATAATATTTATGGATATTAATATTGTACTTGATTATTAATTTATCCTAAGGCCTTGTAGTCTGATTAATTAATGAAAAGTACATGCTGCTAAGCTTAAAAAACAAAAAAAAAATAAAAAACAAACTTTGGAACGAGAGAATTTTATCTTCTAAAAAATCAACATAGCTGGTCTCCAATTATTTATAACTTTTGAGAGAGAAATTTATCTTTCAATTCCAAATAACTCTTCCATTCTGTTTTTTTTAAATTTTAGTAGATTTCCTGTTTTATTGCTGGGCATGCTCCTTTCCCTTTTTATGTCTTAGCTCTTCATATCTTCATTGTATCTATGTGTCTATCCATCTATCTAATCTGTGAATGCATATACACACATTTAAGATAGCCCAATTAACCCTTTCCTCAATGCAGTAGGCAATAAATATATTAGCTGGTTTTGCCCCCATTCTGTAATATGCTGATGGGATTTTTCAAGATGGTCTTCCTCTTTAAAAGCTCTTTGAGTCCATCATAGCCTTCTGAGGAACTGTGGGGTTACTTACTGAAGTTGTACCTCTGCCACCAAATTTTTGGTTGAATCAATGACCAACACCAATAGTGTGAATATGAGGGCACTTGCCCTGGAGCATCCTTTCGCAGGACTTCATGTCTCTGTAAGTTAAGATCAAGTTAAGATAGTGACATGTCTTCTACATTCGTGAAAGGAAGAGGGGTCCTTTAAATCCAGTAAGGAAAACAGTTCCTTGAGTTCATGAGATCTTGCACTAGAAGCTAAAATTCTATAATCAGAACTTTATCTTGAAGCCTCTGAAATGACTTTCACCTGAGTTAGGAAATCAACCATTGCAGGACTCAGTTCACTTTATTTTCCTAGAGTGAGTCTGATATAAGATTTTCTCTTCTATCAGTCAGAAAATATCGTTCCATAGATTGACTGGAGAGGCTTTCAGGGAGCTTTCCAGTGGGATGAGTTGTATCCCACCTCACAGCATATTTACCAATTTGCCCTTAACTCTAGGGGTGAATCACTCAATAATTCCTTGGGACCATGTAATAAATTTACTTATTTTTTCATCAAGCATTTATTGGGAATACATTGTTTCAGTTCAGAAAATGTGCAAGAGGCACTAAAAAGAATATAATGAATAGCCCTTATTCTCAAGTTGATCGTATTGTTAAAGAAAAAAAAAGCATACAGAAAAATATCCAACTGCTCTTATAAACAAATCTTTTGAAGGAAATGTCAGTAAGGAAATAAAATGAAATAAACAACAGAGAAGTTGATGTAAGGCTGGAATGCCAACCCCTTCCTGATTCATTTTTCTTTGCCTCACAATATTCTAGGGGCATAGACCCACCGTGCTCTTTATTGCTTTTAGCTAACAGTGGCATTACTTTCTAGGGAGGGAGCTTTACCACAGGCATCCTTGCAGCCCTGCAGGAGCTCCTTAGTGACCCTATCCACTTAAAAGATAAGCAGAACTGAGAGGTTGGATTATAAATAAAACAAAAACAACTAGGGAATTTTATTGATAATGTATCTCTCTATTGTAAATGCTGACTACATTTTTTATAAGTTTGTACCTTCATCAAGATAATGTTGTTATTGACTCTGCTTATTAAACACAGATAAGGGAAGATAGCTGAGTGTGAGGAAGCATCCGATTAATAAGGATGACATATTTAAAATATGTCCTTTTCAGTTTTTCCTGCTAGAAATGGACATTACTGACTATATATAAAATACATAATTTAATTGATTTTCAGAAAAAATTTGAGAGCTGTAATTATACTAATTCTAGCATGGTAATTGTATGAACTAACTTAATATTTTTGTTTTAATAAAAGGTTTTCTGACTTTAAGGAGAAGAAAATAGCACACATAGAAAGTATAGATTGTACTAGATTAGACGTTGAAATTAACCTTCATAAAACTTTATTGTGTAAATGACCTGAGTACTTTAACACAAATGTGACAAGTTTTACCTCTCAGGAAGAACTTTTGGCCATTCAGGATAGTGTGCACTACAGCCTGACCATACCTATTTATCTTTCTCTTGCTTATTTATTGTCATCTAGACAAAAGCAGCAAGTACTTTTCTACATTTCTAAGTTCCATCCTTTACAGACCAGTTTTAAAACTAAATTTTTCTCTTTGTACTGAAAGGAAAAAGCAACTAGTTACTTCAGGAGAAACTGGGAGTTTTCTGGGAATATTAGTCTCTCTGCTTGTCTTACTTATATTTCACATTTATTTGGGAGGAATTAGTTATTTGGGGGTTAATATTAGAACTTAATAGCTATCTATGATACATGTCTTTGGAAAATTATGTGCTCACTTTCTAACAAACAGCCTTAGATATTTAAATTTCTATGTATTTATGTATTTAAATTAGATATTTGAAAATCAATATGATGGTAATTTGGTGCTCTGAAGTGGAATGTCTTCTGCAAAGCCGAGTATCCTGTATAAAAATGACAAATTGTATAATTTTGGACAAGTCACTTGATAGTCTGTTTATTCGTTTAGCAAAAAAGATAGGACCTGTTTTCTTATTTGAAAATATTATTGTGACTAGTATATGTGAAAATGCTTTGAAAAATGCTAACAGTTATGCTTATCATTTCATTCATTATTATGGTAAGAATTATCTTTGCCATTATTATGATAATGGTGATAAGTGTCAATTATAAGAAGAAATTGCCAAATAATTTATACAGTAGAATGAAGAAGGAAAATAATACAGATAATAACTTATTAATCTTGAAGTAGCAGCAAAATAACAAACACAGAAACAGAGACAAACAGTATACACAACAGGTGGTATAATCAGCATGCTAACTTCCAAGAAAATTACTAAATTAATAATGTGGCACAGTGTCATAAGATGGAGTCAGACGAGCTGTACAACTCTGAAAGCCTTTCATAGCAAGCACTGTGTAACAGTAACAGATGCATTCTTCATAGTAAGGCATCTAGAGAGCATATATTTTACATTTATCAAATTAGGAAATAGAGCTAAATTGTTTATCTTGTATAGTCTTGAAAAATCTCGGTATTACAGAAGAACATCAGCACACATTAAACAGAAATTGCCCACCTTTTACTTTACTTATTCTGTCTTCCTTATAGAACGGAATGTTGATAATATTCAGCTAGTAGATATGGCATTAAAGTTTTTAAACAAAGCATTTGCAATGGGGCATAAAAAACAATGGTCGTTTTCTTTTTCATGCTGTTTTCCTTCTTGTTGAGAAAAAAAGAAGGGAAAACTAAGTCGCAATTTTCTTGTTCTCAAAGCAGACATCCTTTTGCATTTACTATAAGAAATAAATGTACAGAATGGCAGTACTTAGCATAAAATCATTTAGCATGCGGATAGTGAACTTGCCTAAGTGGTGGGAGAGGTTCAGTGCTGACTGCTTTTCAGCGTTGGTACGACTGATGGTTCTGTGGCAAAGAACTGTCGTTCTTTTAAGATGATCTCCATCTGAGGGGTCAGACAGCGAAGCTGAAAGTTCCCTGAGGAAAATTTCAAGAATTTGTAAGAAACTTTACAAGTATCTACCTCTTCTTCTTTTCCCATCTGAAATAATCTTACAGATGCAGTGAGAGATAATATGAACTACTGACAGTTAACTTGAATTTGACTTCAGTCAGGAAACTGCACTTCTTTTACCGATGGAAGGATGAGGCATTTTACTTAAGCTAAATTCTGGTATTCTTTGAGTTGAAGAATTTTGCCATTTTTTGCACAGAAGCAGAGACATGGTAAGGAGATATAGCAGGGTGAACTTTGTATTTCTGTGGAGCCATTTATAATAAAGATGAGGAGTCCTCAGGCATAGAGGAATCATTTCTCTATTTCAGAAATATTTGAATGAATTTTTTGCAATCAGAAATCACCTAAAGCATTTATTGGTAGATGGATTACACCATTCAATATGGACATGCAAAGCTTTAATTCCTTGGGGATATTGCTCATTCTATTATGGTAATAGCCATGTCTTTCTACAGAAAGCAGTGGTGGAAAGTTGTGTCCTAAAGGTGTAACTGATGTAAATGCCAAACCTCTATGTAAGGAAAAAATGAAATACACAACTCTAGCTATTCTGACAGAAAAAACTCCAAAGAACATGAATTAAGAAACAGAACAATAGATATATAAATAAGGTACTATAAAAATATTTAAAAATGCAGATTAAATTTGCAAAAACTGTACATAATAAAATTACTGTATATAGAATATAAAATAAATATCTTTACACTAATCTCTATGAACAAAAAAACCAAAGGAGATGGAATTGAAAGTGTAATAAAGGCATAAGTGACTATAAAGATTGGCCAGTTGTATTTGAAACAGAAGAAAATTGAATTTCTGAAAAGAAAACACATAACAATTGCAATTCTTTGTAAAACGGATTCATTAAACTGAAAATCTGAACAGTAGGCACAATTAAAAAGACATGCGGAGATATTGGTAAAAGGGTAAAAGTTTCAGTTATGCAGGATGTTTAAATTCTGGTAATCTAATGTGCAAGATGGTGGTTATAGTTAATGTATTATATACTAGAAATCTGCTAAGAGAGTATATCTTAAGTGTTCTCACAATAAAACAAAATGATAACTATGTGAGGTGGTAGATATGTTAATTCGCTTGTTTCTGGTAATCATTTTACAGTATATACCTATGTGAAAATATCACATTGTATACCTTAAATATTCAGAATTTTTATTTGTCAATTTTATATCAATAAAACTGGGTAAAAGACATTTGGAACAGGAAGATACATCTAAAGAAAATATTTAGATTGCAACACAGAGAGAAAATGAGATGAAAAATTTAAAAAGTTAAGAATGAAGGATAAATGAATTCCAACATATATCTGATTGAATTTTCCAAAAGAGAGACTATAGAAAATGGTAAAAAAAAAAAAAAAAAGAAAGGATATTCAGATAAAAATAGCTTAAATACTTTTTAGAAATGACGAAAGATTTGGAACAAACTAGAAACACAATCAAGAAAAATAAGAAACCATATTTGGATACAGCATGAAGTAGAGAATGTTAGAGACAGAGGTCTTACATGAACTTTGTGGGATACATTCAAACTGTAGCATTATATAAATGGAATTTTACAGTATTTGGCTTTTTATGACTAGCTTATTTCACTTAGCAAAATGGCCTCAAAATGTATCCATTTTTAGCATATGGTACAATTTCTTTTTTAAGGCTTAATAGTATTCCACTGTGTTTATATATCATATTTTGCTTATCCATTCATTTGTTGATGGGCACTTGGGATACTTCCAAGTTTTAGATATTGTGAACAAAGCTGCTGTGAATATGGGCATAACAAATATGTCTTTGAGACCTTGCTATCAATTCTTTTGGATATATTCTCAGAAATAGAATTACTGGATCGTATGGTAATTCTATTTTCAAGTTTTTGAGGAATCACCATATTATTTTCCATAGGGGCAATGCTATTTTATATTCCCACCAATAGTGCAAAAGGATTTTAATTACTCCACATCCATGCCAGCACTTATTTTCTGGTGAGGTTTTTTTTTTTTTTTTTTTTGATAGTAACCATCCTAATAGTTGTAAGGAGATATCTTGTTGAAGTTTTGATTTGCATTTCTCTAAAAATGAGTGCTATCAAACATCTTTTTATGTGTTTATTGGCCATTTATATATCTTCTTTGGAGAAATGTCTATTAAAATCCTTTGCCTAATTTTGAATTAGGTTTTGTTGTTATTATTGAGCTTTAGGTATTCTTTATATATTTTGGATATTAATCCCTTATCAGAGATATGATTTACAAATATTTATTTACTGCCATTCTGGGGATAAAATTCTCTGTTGATAGTGACTTTTGATGTACAATTTTAAAAAAATTTTCATGAGTCTATTTTCTCTTTTGTTGTCTGTGCCTTTCATGTGATACCCAAGAAATTATTGCCAAATGCAATGTCATGAAGCTTTTGACCTATGTTTTCTACTAAGAATTTTATGGTTTTAGGTCTTGGATTTAGGTTTGAGCCATTTTGAGTTAATTTTTGTATATAGTTAAAGGTAAGGGTCCAACTTCATTCTTTTGCATGTGGATACCCAGCACTAGTTGTTGAAAAGATTGTCATTTCCCCATTTAATGGGCTTGGTACCCTTGTCAAAAATCATTTGGCCATATTTGTGAGGGTTTATTTCCGGGCTCTCTATTTTATTCCATTGATTTATATGTTCTTTATGCCAATACCACACTGTTTTGATTAGTATTGTAGTAAGTTTTAAAATCAGGCAGTCTGAGTCCTCCAGCTTTATTTTTCTTTTTCAAAGTTGTTTTGGCTATTTGGGGGTCCCTTGAGAATTCAAATTAATTTTAGGATGGGCTTTTCTTTTTCTGCAAAAAAACACATTGGAATTTTGATAGCCATTGTATTTAATCTGTACATTACTCTGAGTAGTATTGATATCTTAATAATATCACTTCATCCATTCCACGAACATATGGTGTGTTTCCATTTATTTATGTCTTTAATTTCTTTTAGAAATGTTTTGTAGTTTTCATTTTATAGGTTTTTCATTTCCTTGGTCAAGTTAATTCCTAAATATTTTATTCTTTTTATACTATTGTAAATGGGATTGTTTTAATAATTTTTAAGTTTTTCAGATTGCTACTGGTGAGTATATGGAAATGCAACAGATATTTGTATGTGGACTTGGTATCCAGCTACTTGGGTGAATTCATTTATTAGCTATAACATTTTTCTGTTGAATCTTTAGGGTTTTTTTACACATAGAATCATGTCATCTGTGAACAGAGAGAATTTACCTTCTTCCTTTCTAATTTGGATGCCTTTATTTCTTTTTCTTGCCTAAGTGTGCTGGTTAGAACTTCCAGTACTATGTCGAATAGAAGTGCCAAAAGTGGGCTTCCTCGCCTTGTTCCTGATCTTAGGAGAAAAGCTTTCAATCTTTCAACTTGGGTATGCTGCTTGATGTAGATTTTACATGTACGGCTTTTATTATGAGATAATTTCCTCCTATTTCTAGTTTGTTGAGTGTTTTTCTCATGGCAGGGTGTTGAATTTTGTTAAATGCTTTTCTACGTTAACTGAGATGATCATGTACTTTTTTCCTTCATTCTATTAATGTGGTACATTACATTTATTGATTTTTGTTTGTTGAAATATCCTGTATTTCAAGAATAAATCACACTTGGTTCATGGTGTGCAGTCATTTTAATATGCTGCTAAATTCAGTTTGCTAGTATTTTATTTAGGATTTTTAATAATTTTTAATAAGTTTTTATAAGGATTATTGGTCTTATATGTTCTTTTTTCTAGTGACTTTGTCTGGTTTTGGTATCAGGGTATTGCTAGTACCATAGAATGAGTTAAGAATTGTTCCTTCTGCTTCAATATTTTTTTGGAAAAGAGTGAGAATTATTGTTATTAGCTCATGCAAAGGTGTTTGGTAGAATTATCAGTGAAGATATCAGATCAGGGGCTTTTCTTTATCAGGATATTTTTGATTACTGATGTACCTTCTTACTAATTAAAGGCTTATTGAGATTTTCTATTTCCTTGTGATTTAGTGGTAGTAGGTTTTGTGTTTCTAGAATTTGTCCAATTCATTTAGGTTATTTACTGGCATATAATTTTTCAGAGTGCTCTCTGATAATCCTTTTTATTTCTTTAGAACTGTTAGTAATGTCCACACTTTGATTTCTGATTTTTAGTATTTTGAGTCTTTCTTTTCTCCTTAGTTCACTTAACTGAAGGTTTATTAAATTTGTTAATCTTTTTGCAAAACCAATTTTTGGTTGTATTGATTTTCTCTATTGATTTTTTATCTTTATTTCATCTATCTCTGTTCTAAACTTTCAATTTCCTTCTTTCTGTTATCTTTGAATGTAGTTTGTTCTTCATTTTCTAAGTTGTAAAGTCAGTTTGTTGATTTAAGATCTTCTTATTTTTAATGTAAGCATTTGTAGGTGTACATTTCCCTACTTAGCACTGCTTTTGTTGTGTTGTGTTCTCATTTTTATTTGTTCCTAGGTTATTTTCTAATTTTTCTTGTGATTGCTTCATTGATCCATTGGCTATTCAAGAGTGTGTTGTTTAGTTTTTACAAATTTGTGAGAATTCCAGTTTTCCTCTTGTTATTGAAGTCTAACTTCATTCCATTATCGTTAGAGAAAATATTTCTTGTATGATACCTGTCCTATTAAATCTATTGAAACTTAATTTGTGCCTTAATGTGTGGTCTATCCCGGAAAATGTCCTATGTGAACTTGAGAAGAATGTCTATTAATTTAATTTTATTCTGTTATCTAAGTTCTCCGTTTTCTTATCTTCTGTTTGGTTGTTCTATTAATATTATTCAGAATGGGGTAATGCAATCTCTAATTATCATTGTAGTACTATGTATTTTTCCCTTCAATTCTGTCACTTTTTGTTTTATATATTTTAGTAGTCTGGTTTGTAAATGTTTATAATTATCATACTTTCCCACTTTATGAAAACTTTTATTAGTATCTAATATCCTCCTTTTATTCTTATAACCTTTTTGACTTAAATTATATTTTGTCTGATGTTAGTATATCCACCCCTGCTCTATCTTGGTTACTATTTGCATGGAATATCTTTTCCCATCCTTTTACATTTAGTCTATTTGTGTCTTTGGTCTAAAGTGAGTATCTTCTGAGATACCATTTAGTTATATCATTTTCTTAATCCATTGTGTCAATCTCTATTTTTTTAGTATTTAACCCGTTTGCATTTAAAGTAATTACTGATAAGAACAGAAGTAGTTCTGTCATTTTTCTGTTTGTATTCTATATACCTTATAGTTTTTGTCCCATATTTCCTACAGTAATACCTTCTTTTGTGTTTAGTTGATTTTTCATATTGAAACATTTAAATTCCTCTCTCATTTACTTTTGTTTATATTCTATGGCTAATCTTTTTGGTCATTGTGGGATTACACTTAATATTTTAAAATTATAGTGTTAATTTAAGTTTATATTAGCTTAAATTTAATAAGAAACAAAAAACTGCTTGTTTACAGCTTGTTACTCACAACTTTGAGTTGTTCATGTCACAAAATTATATCTTTACACATTGTGTCCCTGAAAACATAAGCTAATAGTTCTTTAAATTCATTATTCTCTTATATTATATGCAAAACAAAATGTGGAGATACAAACCAAAGTTACAGTATAGTGATGATTTTTTTATGAATGCATCATTGTCTTAAATTATGTAGAAACACAGAGTAGAGTTATAAATCATTGATATAATAATACAAGCTTATAATTGCCCTTGTATTTACCTTTATTGAGATGACATATTTATTTCTTCATATAGCTTTAAGTTACCATCTAGTTTTCTTTTATTTCACAGTGCAGGACTCTGCCTTGAATAAGAAATCTTACACAGCAGGTCTAGTTCCCTCAGCTTTTGTTTATGTAGGATGTGTTAATTTGTCCTTTGCTTTTGAAGGACAGTTTTGTTAGATACAGGATTTCTGGCTGATGGTTTATTTTATTTATTTATTTTTTCCTTTCAACACATTGAGTGTATCTGCCCACTGCCTTCTGGTCTGCATAGTTTCTGATGGGAAATCTGCTTTTAATCTTATTGAGGATCCCCTTATATGTGATGAGTTGCTTCGTGCTAGTTTCCATATTCTCTCTTTGCCTTTATCTTTTGAAAGTTTGATTATAATGTGTTTTGGTGCTGTTCTTTTTGAATTCACCTTACTTAGAATTCATTGAGCTTTGTAGATGTTTATATTCTTGTCTTTATCAAATTTGGGAAGTTCTCAGCCATTATTTCTTGGAATATTTTCTCTACCCTTATGTCTTTCTCTTCTCTTTCTAAGACTTCCACAATGTGTAAGTTAATCTACTTGATGGTGTCCCAGAGGTTCTGTTCACTTTTCTTCAATGTTGTTTTTTCTTTTCCTAAGACTCACTAATTTCCATTGTCTTTTCCTCAAGTTTTTTGATTGTTTCATCTGCCTCATCAAATCTACCTTTGAATACCCTTAGTGAATTTTTCATTTCAGTTATTTTACCTTTTTCATCTCCAGAATTTCTTTATGGTTCTTTTTAGGTTTCTTATTTCTCTGTTGATATTTCCATTTGGTTTATATTATACATCATTTTCTTGACTTCTCCACATCTTCTTTAGCTCTTTGAGTATCTCTAAGACAGTTTTTTAAGGTCTTTGTCTTTTCATAAGTGATTTGTATTGCTTTGTTTTTTTTCTTTTTTTGAGTGGATTGTACTTTCCTGTTTCTTTGAATACATTTTGAATTTTGTTGAAAACTGGATATTTGAATTTAATTATGTGGTAAAGTTGGAAATCAGATTCTCCCATTTTTCTAGGGTGTTATCTATTTATTATTATTTTTTTAATTTGTCTGTGCCAAGAATCAGTCTGAGGTGTAAACTTAAGGTCTTCTCAGGTCTTTTCTGAGCTTGTATCTTTTCCTCTGTATGCCTGGCCACTTTCTAATTTTCTCCATAAATGAAATTGTTTTTAAATGCCCTAGTCCTTTATATCTTGCTCCTAAAATGAGAAAAATAGAAAACTTAGGTAGAAGAATATACAAGAGTGATTGTCTGGGTCTTTGAATATTGTGAAAGTAAATTTAGCTTGGAGGGGAGGAGTTTACAACAATGAGGAGGGATGTAACAGAAATGGCTGCTCATCTTTTTTTTGCACCTACCTGTATGATTAGAAGCAGCAATCACTATCACAGCTCAAATTCCTGATATTTAGAGGACAGTGTGCTTTTCAGACATCTTAGCTTCCACAAGCTGAGTGCACAGGTGGAATGCCTCAATTCTAATTCAGCCTCATATAAGCTATGAGATCTTCATAAAGTCTGTAGGTCTCAATTGCCATGTTTGATCAATGATGGCTGTTGACCAGGTTAATGTCCCTTTCTCTTGATGGGCCAGAGCTGGCTGCCCTACTTTTCATAGGTGAGTAGGTATACAAATTCCCAGGGCTTTTGTTAAAATGCAGATACTCATTAATTAGATTTGGGGTGGGGCCTGAGTTTCTGCCTTTCTAACAAGCCTTTAGTGATGCCAGTGCTGCTAGTTCACACATTTTTAAGCAATACATTTTAAATAGAAAAGCATTTTTTAAAAACCATCCTTAGAATAATTCTTCAATCAGTACATTTTATTTACTGAACTTAAAAAGCAATTCAGTTTACAAGAAAATGACTTGCAGGCATCCTTTTTAAAAGTATTAATTACATTAAATCCCTTTAATTAGCAGTGTATCTGTTTGATTTCACAGATACGCTGAAATCAGTGAAGTGTTTTATCTTTTTTGTTGTTGCTGTTAATTCTAGCATGAAAGAAGATATCATGCTATAATGGAAAACAAACAAATGGTAAACTCTGGATTTGGTAATAATGAGACCTGGGTGCTAATCTCAGCTCTACAACTAATTGATTATGATTTAAAATTTAGGTTATCTAAATCTTTTTAGATTCTGAGGAATTAGGAGTTAAATGAGCTACATGATTTCTCTGGATTGCTCCAGCTCCAAACTGATATAATTACAAAACATTCATAATTACAAGAGTGTTAAGGTAGCTCACATATGAAATTTTGGATCATTTATATATAAGCCAAGCAGCAAAGTGCAGAGTTCAGTCCAAGCAATTACCTCAGTCACTGAGAAACATGATGAGTATTTCAGTTGGATTGTTGGTAGCGGATGGATGCCTTAGTTCATCTAATTCACTGGAAATAGATCAGTTCACCTTTCATTTTTGCAGTCAACCCCATAAGTTCTGTTAAAACAGAGGTAAGTAAAATAAAAATTTGCAGTAGAAAAACATTCATGCATTGTGAACATTTGGTAACATCACATTACACTTCCCATTATGCTGTTCCTACAACTATCGTAAAAAGAGTAAGATTTAAAAGATACTTACATTTTAAATTAAGTAGTTTGAACCACTTAAAATAATAGGGTTAGTATAATAATTTTCTTGAGGTTTCTTTAATTCCTGGGACATATTCATTGAAAAAATTGAATAGCATACATATTATTAAATTAAGAATGGATTTTAACATTGTCTTAAAGACTTTGCAAAATTTTATATGCTATCATGTCCTATTTGGGACAGTTTAGAAAAATTATATTTTAAATATTTCACATCATAGAACAGAGAGCTACAGTGGAAAGGATTAAATGGTAACAATTTATCTTCAAAGTGTTTTGGAAGGAAGATTTATGTTCTTTCCTGCAAAGGTAAATTGGCCTAATAATTTTAGCATGGTGAAATTTATGAAATCTAAGAAATCTTTTAACTTGTACTTCTGTACATCTGTATTAATAAAAGATTCTCTGTAGCCTAAAATAGACTTTCCTTTGCATGCATTCATTATATGAAAGTCAAATTATAAAGGAAAAGGAATAAAGCAAATTGGGCATGAAGATGAAGCAGATGTTTCTGACACTGTAAAGACCTAGCAAAGTGAGTCAGAGTTATGACGGAAGACATTCATCTTTGGAGTTATTGCCTGCTGTTCCTACCTCCCTGTCCATGATCTGAGCCATATCCTAGTGTGGACTCCCTTTTGATTGCCACTGTGGTCTTCCATTTCTTTCTCCACTGCCACATCCCACTAAATGACACCTGCCCTGTTTTCTCTATCTACACCTTTAGTATATGGATCTTTTCTCAGTGTCTACAGTTTGGCTACAGATTCAGAATTACCGGGGATCTTTAAGAAATATTGGTGCCTATACTCTATCTGCAGAGATGCTAATTTAATTGAGCTGGGCTGTGGCCTGAGCATTGGGATTTTTAAAAGCTTTTCAGGTGACGAATATGTGATTGAAACCCACTGAAATGTCCTGGGAAGTCTACCTGGCTCTTTGGAATTACCACCTAGCTTAATGCTCAAAATACTCTTCTAGGTAGATATTACATACATTGTAGAGAAAAGGAAATGGGATATCAGATTAAATGACTACCCTAAGGTTAATACCACTAGTATATTCAGCTATAGGATTCTACCCATGTTTTACATTATTGCAGGCTTGCTTTTTCCCTTTACTTTAGAAGTAGGCCTAATTTTGTGTTCTGTGACCCAGATTCTCAGGAAAGGCATGGTTTCTTTTCTTGCTGTATCAACTTTTTGTTAAAACAATAATGTTCATAAAAAGTTAAAGAAACATTATTTAGTTATGTATGAAACTAACTTTCTGCATATTTAGTGGTAGAATGATTATTTTTCCTCCCTTAATATAATGTGGAGCTTCAGTGTTCCATCTAATTTTAATTTGCTGTGATCTGTCTTTCACCCTGACCAGCAGTGCCAAAATGCTTATTTGGTATTTTCTGTATTTCATTTAGTGGCAAGAAATTTGAATCAGCCCTTATTTGATTTTAGTTAGACATTTAAGTATTAATATATGCATGTATTTTCAATATTGTGGGTCCTATCATAAAACCACATCATTATTATTGATAATTTACATAATTTTATGGCAGGACCAAAATTCCATGCATAACATTTCTGAGACTTGTTAAAATTATATTTTTCTTTCAAAAACTATCTATTCAAGATATTCCAATATTATATTTGATAATTATTACTAATTATGGATTTCCTACTTTTTATCCTATATGCTAAAATTGCTGTTTATATTTGAATCAACTATTTGTTGAGGAAGAAGGCAGCCTGACTTAAAAGAACAGCACTTTGATGGATTATTTTATGCACAGCTGACAAAAAGTGTAACTTAACAAAAAGGATTCTTCCTACCAATAATGTTAAATGCCAAATAGAACATACATTGAATAGAGAGAAGGTACATTGGTACCACCATTTGGAAAGATGTTTGTCATGATCCGCTAAAGCTAATGTAAGTTAACTAAATAACTAAACATATGTGTAGCCTAAGGTTAAGCAAATCAAAATACGTGAAAATGTTTATTGTGGCATTATTTATGATATTAAAAAGCTGGAAACAACCAAATGGCCATCAACAGTGGAAAATATTTAAAAAATTGGTATTTTCATCAAGAGAATACAGCAATAAAGAAAAACTATTCATGTAACAATATGACTGAACCTCACTGACATAATGTTGAATGAAAGAAACCAGACACGATAGAATGCATTCCATTTATATGAAATCTAGGAGCAGGCAAAACTAATCTATGATTATGGTTACCTTTGAGGGATGATTATTAACTGGGTGAGAGCACAAGGGAGCATGTTAGATTGTGAGAAATTACTTGTGCTTTGTTGGGGGAGTTTCTAAGGGTGCATACCTCGGTAAATGTGGAGCTCCACACTCTTGATTTGTGCACTTTACTGTATGCAAGTATAACTCAGTAGTTGATGTGTATGTATGTCTGTTTTTTTTAAAAAAAATTGATCTAAAAGACAGAAGTTCTGAGTGTGAAAGACCATAGAACACAGCAAATATTTGTATATGGATAAGGAAAAAAAATAATTGTGAAGTCAGAAGATTTGGAATTAGCATTTCAGATGGCCATGTCCCTCACCAAAGTGCTTAGATAAGAAATTTATTTTTCAACAATTGCCTGTCTTCTGGAGTGCAATAGAATTATTTTTTTAACTTATTATTTTACTATGGATTCTTCAAATGGTTTAAAATTGCAGTCTTAATACAAAAGAAATGAAGCATACGATTCTTAGAATACATAGTTTTAACATAATGACAGAAGGGCTCAAAATTTAACATTGCCCTAATGTAATTTCCCTCACATTTAAAAAATATTTTTGTTTTCTCTCATACTGTGGATAAATTACTCCCCATCATTATTCTGAAGATTTCTAATCTGACCTCATCATCATCATTAGCTTTCCATGCAATAGTAACTATTTATTAAGTGCTAATCTGAGCTGAGAAGTGTTTTCTAAAACAACATCTAGATTTCAAGGTTCAGTTATTTTATTTGTCTGGAGAATGACTTTAGAGTATTGTTTTAAAGTGGGTAGTACTGGTGTCAGAATTCAGTTATTAATTTTTAATGAAAGTCCTTCTCTCTTAATAGAGGTTTCCTATTTCATATCTGTAGGACATCTCTGGAATTGAGGGGAAGCAGTGATGACATGGAATGACACTGTAGGTTTAAGAGACTGAGGAAAAACATTTATTACTACCAAAGAAGTACAAAATTGTTGGCTTGAGAAACAAACAAAAATCCAGGAATTAATTTTAAAAAAGGAAGGCTTATGTATATGGACAGGAGGAGATAAATAATCATGCCAGAGGAGTTTAAACTAAAGTTGAAAATTGTGTCCTCAATATGTAACACCAGACTTATAGTTCAGAAAGGAAATGTAAGCACATTATACAGTAAGTCCTATACCTTTATATAAACTATGGAAAGACATTTTTTTGACAA
The DNA here is from genome assembly GCF_020740605.2 of Lemur catta. Taxonomy (NCBI): domain Eukaryota; kingdom Metazoa; phylum Chordata; class Mammalia; order Primates; family Lemuridae; genus Lemur; species Lemur catta. The sequence goes on along the minus strand of NC_059139.1, from coordinate 54,857,490 downwards.
AAATGTGAGCATAAAATCTACTTTTTTATATCCTATAAAAATCACTCAGCTTACATAAAGGATCATTAACTAATTCTCATGAGTCCAAAATGAAGAAACTGAGTGATTGGTGATGGAATTTTGCAACTTAAATGATTACAAGGTTGTAGTAAATCTTGTAAGGAATCTTTATTTGAGACATATAATATACTGATAGAAAAAGAAACCAATTTAATTTTTAAATATTATAGTCAAATATGTATCAGACCAATAGATTGATCTGTTTATACTAGTGATATTATTTTAAAAAGATGTTTTTAGTTTTACACATAATATTGTGAAACATTTTGTCCTGATGGAATATCAAAGATTTCTGTTTTACAAAATATGAATCTTAAATTAATAATTTATTTTTTATCTCATTTTAATATTTCTAAAAATAACTAGCCACAGAAGAGTACTAGATTTGACTTTATACATGGCCAAGGAAATAACAGTTCTTCCCAAGGTAATTGAATTAACTTGAAATACAATAGATGGCATGTACCCATCATATAAAAACGAAATACAATTAAGATGAACACTACTTTAGACTGCTGTGCATCTGATTAGGACAAGACTTCATTTGGGGAGGTTGCACAAGAAAGATTAGGAATATTCATATGCATGAGTCACCTTGAGCTTTACTATCCTTCATGTAAATAGTGACTGCTGCTCTATTCCAAATTCCAGATGCAAATTAATACCCACCTACTTGGACATCCTACAGGCCCTTCACACTCAACATTTTCAAAACAAATGCTTTGTAATCTCTTCTCTCTCTGCCGGAACTGGATAATTTATTTATAATAAAGGCCAGAAAGCTAGGAGACTTCTTAGTCACTAGGTCACATTGATTCTACATCCTAAATATTTTTTCAATTCCTCTTCCTAGGTCTACTTCTCTCACACTGAGTATTGTAAGTGATCCCTGAATTATCTCCCTCGCTTCAGCCTCCTCTGTTCTCGTTATTTCCTTTATGCTGTTGGCCAGAATTATTGTTCTCATTTATAGATCTAATCATGATTGCTTCAAGTCTTTTAACTGGTTAAAGGATAATGCAAGAATCTTACAAAGTTCTACATGATCTGGCATCAGGCTACCTTTCTGATTTCATTTTCTACCCTAGTAACACTTGTCAAACACAAAGTTACCTTTTTCCACCTCCTAATTCATATTCTCCTCAACTTCCTCACTGCTGTGTGCATTAGAGACCTAACTTTCTGATATATACTGCACCTTCCGTTTTCTCCTCCTATATTTTTTATATCTCTCTCTTGTACAGGCTCTAACTAATTGTGGACTTCCGTCGAGTTCGGACTTGCACTCTGCTTTTATTCCCTCTAATAACTCCCTCAGAGAGAGTTCATTTGCTCTCAGAGCTTCAACTGCTACCTCTTAGCTTCTGGTATTTCCACAGCCCGATGTGTGCAGCCTACAGTTGCTAGCATAACCTCTCTAAAACATAGTTTTTGACAAGTTATTTTCCTTTTCAAGAAACTAGCGATTTTTGTTATTTCCCATTTATATAGGAATAGTCTAGTCATTTTTAGTAACTGAAGCTTATGTAACATTCCTACAAATGACCCCTCTGTTTTTGTTGGGCCTCTTTATCAAACATCCCTATCAATTTTGTGAGAACTCTTTATTTTTCCTTATCCAAATTACTTCAGCACCATTCTTCCTCATCCCATGTTGTTAATTTTCTTTTATGCACCTTTTTTTTTGTTTGATTTTACCTAAAATATTCTTCCCCAATTTCCATTAACCTGCAGACTTCATTTAACTCAAGATGTAGATTGGATTCACTTATTCCATGAAAGCTTCTTTGACTAATTCTGCTTTTCTTCTCTCACTCACTTTGGAATGGTTTATTATCTTTTGTTTTTTAAATGTGTACTTGTATATTTTTTCATTCTTTAATGCTATCTCCCTAACTAGACTGTATGTTGTGATACAGCCATTTATGCTTTCTCTATCTCTAGCACCGAGCGTAGATGAGATGGACACTTAGTTGATGCTTATTGGATGAATATATGAATAATATAACTCTTCCTGAGTGCTCACTGGGTGTCAAGTACTGTGTGAAGCATTTTACCTAAATCATCTCATGAAGCCTTTCTGAACTGGTAGTTTTGTTACTCTCATTTTGCAGACAGGACAACTAAGGCACAGAGAGGCAAAATGACTTGTCTAAGGTGACTTAGCTGGCGAATAGTGAAACTGGGGTTTGGAGCCTGTGCACAAACATCATCACCAACTCAATTTGGAAAGTGTCTCTTGAAAGGAAGACTAAATCATCTCAGGAAATGGCTTACTCAGGGAGCATGGTTTACAGCTCTAAAAGTTTTGTCACCAATCTTCATACAACAAAATAATAAAACAGATGCACTGGGAAAGAAATGCTTTCACTAGAGATTGAAACTTGACTCATAATGTAGTACTAACTGAGTAAGCTTTAAAACTTACTGATACCATCTGAGCAGCATTGGTAAAGAAAGAGTGGTAGGCAATTTGCATATAGAATAGAATTCATCATTTTTGCATAATCTTAGAAGTCAAGAAAATTTCTATTTAGTTCATAGAAGGTGGGAAATATCATTATTATTCATAACAATGTTTACCAGTATGGTGTCATCAGTATAGAGCACTCTACTTTTAGAAATATATTATGAACATTAGAAATCAAGTAGTTTCTGTGTTACTGTTTCTAAAATTAACCAAATGTTGTGACTTTAAAGGAACCACAGTTCCTAATGCAACATCAGGCTGGTTGCTATTGTGATTGGTCTCTTTTATTTTGAGGCAGTGCTTAGTCCATGCTAAAGACCTTCTTACCTGGCAGTTGATTCTAATACTTCACTGTCAACAGTGAAAGAAATGTTGCAAGAAAAGGGCTCATTTGTGCCTGGTTACTATTCTTAGGATAATTTCTTGAGCATGCTTTGATGCTTTGTATGAAAAAGTAGAAAGTTAGATGGAAAACAACTCTTACCCCCAAAGGACAGATATTCTATTCCTCAAATAAGTCTGAAGAGAAATTTGTTCAGATTCACGTATCAGAGGATCTGGGGGACATGAGATAAAAGTACACAGTGTATCTTAAAGTTAATTTTAAACTGATGAGCAGGAGAACAAACAGCTTGGAATTGTACATCGTAACACCAAATCAAACTCTGTTGAGAGCCTAAGAGAGACCTTGCCTCATTCAGCCGATGGATTACAGCCTATATCTAAAAAGGCTTCTGGAGCCAAGGGCTACAACACCAATAGGAGCCTTTGGGAGTCATTACACAAAAACTGGTAAGAGCTAAATTTTGTAGAACAAATGATATATAAGGTAGGCACAGAAAACAGTTGCAAGGTGGTCCAAAGAAACAGTTTTACCATCTGAGGGAAAGGAGATTGTTAATATGCTTATTCACATATGTACCCATGGGGAAATCATTGGAATTAAAAAAATATATTAGTGGCATTTAAATGCACTAATTTCTTATTTCCTTCCTTCCTTCCTTCCTTCCTTCCTTCCTTCCTTCCTTCCTTCCTTCCTTCCTTCCTTCCTTCCTTCCCTCCTTCCCTCCTTCCCTCCCTCCCTCTCTCTCTTTCTGTCACAAGTTTTCACTCTGTTGTCTGGGCATGATGAAAATGGTATCATCATAGCTCACTGCAATCTTAAACTCCCCGGCTAAAGTGATCCTCCCGGCTTAGCCTTCTGAGAAGCTGGGACTACAGGCATGCGCCACTGTGCCTGGCTAATTTTCCTATTTTTTGTAGAGGCAGGGTCTTGCTATGCTGCTCAGTCTGGTCTTGAACTCCTGACCTCAAGCAGTCCTCCTACCTTGGCCTCCCAAAGTGCTAGGATTGTAGATGTGAGCCACCACGCCCAACCTTAAATGCACATTTCCATTGTAAAATAACCATGAAGTCTGGATTATTTAATTACTGCTAAAGCCATAGATTTGTTAATTCTAAATTTATTTTATCTTTGGCTGCTTGATTTTATTCACCTTCTTAAATATTAAGAATTGGCTTAATTTTGTTAGTTTATCCAAAACTGAACCACTCTCTAATGCAGTGGTTTGCCCTCCCAAGGATCCTTACATTTATTTTAAGCTAAATGAATTACCTTAAAATAACCATTTCCCCTTTTCTGGGATTATGTTGATGAATGTTATATTTATTTATTTTTAATGAGGGAGATCGTTGCCTTATGGAGATTTCTGAAGTGTGCCACCACACATAAAATGAGGACTTTAATTTTGTACTTTAAAAAAAGAAAGTTAAAGGTCACTGGAAAGCAAGGAGAAGGAGGGAGGAGGAGGGGGTTAAAACTTACCTAGCTGGTACAAGGGACACTATTTGGGTGATGGGCATACTAAGGGCCCCAACTTAAGCATTATAAAAGGTATCCATGTAAGAAAAACATTTGTACCCCTTTAATATTTTGAAAATAAAAAAAGTGATAGCTTTCATCATACTCAAGATTTCCTGGCTTGCATCAATTTGTTATATTTTTTGGCTGCTTGGATTTGCTTATATTGAAATAACTACTCAGAAGTTTAGTCATAAAGATTAAAACCAATTAATGGATTTCAATGAGGCTTATCCCAAGATAATATGTATCATTCATTAGGTCTCAATATGATATTCAAAACATAATTTCACCTCATACACTTAATTGATCTTTATAACAATATGTTCTAAAGTTGGCCTTCAAATATTCATTTAGGATGCATAAAATAAGCATTTTTTTCCTCTGGCATTCTTGTGTCAACCTCATTAAAGCAAGTACAGTGGAATAGAGGCTGCCTGTTCAAAACTACGAAATGCAAGCTGACATTCAGCATTTTGTGGTCTGTCATGCATGTCAGTTAAATGGCAGAAATGCCCCAGATGTTCTGTAACACATTGAGAAAGCTCCATACTCCAAGTAACACAATTTTGGTGCACCCTAGGTGACTTTGAGTTGAAAACCCTAAGCTTGACATTCTTGTCAGTCCATTGACATATACCAAAAAATGTAGTCAGGAGTGTTGCACTACGTTAAAGCCAGGTATTCTGTTACCAATTCAGGTTTTACCTAGAAAACATCCCAATTACTCAATGATAGGATATAGGATGAGCTATATTGTTTACTGAACCATCTAGTTCTGTGTATCTTCATATATTTACTATTATGGTAAAAAGATTTCTCAAAAAGTAAAGAGTCACAGATTGTTTAAATAAATAGTGGTTTGTCCACAGCAATGAATACATTATTCTGCACTCATTAAAAATAACATGATAAATTTATGTGAATTGACATGGAAAGATGCCTATGATATACTGTAGCATGGAAAAGCTAGTTGCAAAACAGTAGGTATGGCATGATCCACTTTATCCTAAATACTCAGATGGACACATACCTATACACACACAAATACCAACTATTCAAGTGGTTCCCTCTGGAAGTAGGATTTAAAAGTTGAAAGAATGGAAGAGGGAATTTAAAATGTCATTGTAGCCTTTTCTGTACTGTGAAAAGTTAACTATAATTTTTAATTATTAACTTTTGGAATAAAAAAGTTATTCAATAAAAATATAAAAACTAACTAAAATAGTAACTGTTTCCATGTGCCCACATAGATCTTAATCACTAAATTAGGTGGGGAGTATAGACTAGCACACATGAAGTCAGAATGCAATAAATAACCATTCCATGAATGTAATTCATAATGTTGGTAGATTAACGATTCAGAAAATGGAGTACTATACTTCAAAAGTTGTGATCACCATGTCTGTGCATGGCCATAAGGCAGGTTAGGACAGCAAGGTGAGAGTGAGTGGTGTGGTTAGCCTGGCAGGTATGATGGTAGTTCTTGGTTCTCTAGTTCTCTTACTGTTCTGCAGGCAAGTGGGATTCCATGACTGTGAAGGCAGGAGAGTAGTGGTAAAAAGCATATTCCAAATATACTACAGCTTCTTCTTAGATATTACACATAATAAAAAGAAGCAGGAGTGAGGATTAGCCTGCCCAAACAGTTAAGAAAAAAGAGCAGAGAGTAAATACCAGAGAGAAAATGGAGAATGACAATTTGGACAAAGCACAAGTGCACGGGTCCGCCCTGATGCTACACAAAGGATATAACCCATGACTCAAAGATGTGTGCTAGATGAAATATTTTGTTATCCAGTTGGATATAAGGGAACAGAATTGTGTGGACAGCGAGGGAGAGACACAGCTTAGTTAATACACACAGACCAGTCCAAGAGAGACTCATAAAAGACAGAGGGAAAAATTTACCTAGCAGGCAGAAGACTAATGAGATCAGGGTTTCCACTTCATACAACTGGAACTGGCAGCACTCACATCCATGTCTGTGGCAGCCCAGAGCTGTGTAGTGCACAACTGGCCCAGCAGTCCACACTGTCCTGAGGATCAGCATGACTGGATCGGAGAATTGCCTCAAGGAAAAGTATCACAATATCTTTCACTTGCGTTTTGAGACATGCCACAAACTGTGACGGAGATAGCTCTGATAAGCATAGAGTCTAGCCTTTTCATTGAATAAAATAAATTGATGGCTAATTAAAATGTTAAGCTTCACTCATGTGGCCTGAGGTGGAGACTCTAGAGGTCTATGTTTTGAGGATATTAACAGAGATACAGGTGGTGTTATGAGACTTAAGTAAAGTACTTCATTTTTAAGGTTAAGTTTTCACACATGAAAACTCAAGAAAAAACGTTCATGGTAAGAGAATGATTGAAAGTGCTGGACATGATGGCTGCAGAAATAAAAATATGGCAGATATGGCAAGGAATGAGACCCCGGGTATAGGTGAAAGGATTCTCTTTAGGATAGATACCACCTATCTCTCTGAGGTTAGGCTCAATTAGGAGCTTCTTAATTATATTGTAAGTATCATGAAGACAGTACAATGCACATAGGAGGCACTGAATGAAAATATTTTTACCATGAGTATAAATAAATGATTTTCATTGAGTTTCTCCTAGTTGATCTCAGTTTCTTTATGAATTTTGAGATTGACCACATTCTACTTGGATTGAATTCTTTAGTTTTTACTATTGTTTCCATAGGCTCAAAATCACCAGCACATTAGGTAATGATATTACCTAGAATAGAAGACATGTAATAGAGGCAGATAATGAAGAAAAGACTTTGGAAAACAAGACTTCATGGAAGCTTTTGAAAAATGAAGGGAATAAATCCATATCACACCTTGTACAGGCTACAAGTGTTCCACTTAAAGTGGTAGGGATTGTGAGATTTTTTTTTACAATCACGTATAATTACTAATGTGCTAATGTAAGATGCAGGGAAAAAAGCTAGTAAAACGTTAAAATGGAACCAATAAAAGAATAAAATGAAGGCTCTATAATGAATACTAAATTTCTCAGGAAATTACCAATAAGATTTATAATTGCATTAAATGACTGAATTTTGAGACAGAAGAGAAAATGTATTTACCAATTTTTAAAACAATTTTAATGTTGGGCTTTGCAACAATTTAAAGTTAGCACAGTATGGATTGATTTTTAACCTCCTATATCTGACAGTTCTTTGATAATATGACAAAAACTATGGAACCTCTAGTAAGGAAAAAAAATTACACAAAAACATAAAATCTGGATCATAGATGAAGAAACACCTAGAATTTATGTTTCTTTTTCATCATCTTCTTCTTATCTTTTCTATTTGCTTTGGAATAATCAGTTCTAAAGAATTGCTGAGACATTTCTTAAAAGAAGCAGCAAAACTCATCACAAAAGGAAGTGCTTGAACCTTGTTGATTTTTAAAATTTATTTTACTAATGATTGCTTCATTAAGCCATAAGTCTCAGTGGCCTGTAACTTGATGATTTACAGTCAGAGTTTCATTCTTTACTACGAGTACGACAGGCTTCTGTCAAAATAATGATAATTACGATTTATATAACAAGAAGGAGGCTGATATATTTCAGCAAAGAAGGATCTGACCATTCTATTTCTGTATTTAGCCCATGATAGCAAGAAAATACTAAGGCTTACAAGAATAAGAATATACTTTATTACATATGACTTGATTTAACAGGATTATTTTGAGATTGACAAATCTAAAATCTGTCCTGTCATCATAACTATCTTTTATAGTTCATGCTGTTGAATTCATTTTGCTTCATAAACTTTCATTTGACTTTTTTTAAACTTCTTATTCTATATGATTCTGCATAATTTCTAAAATATTTTATGAGACATTGTGTGTGTGTGTGCATGTATATTGGCTTGGAGTCAACATACTTGAATTCCAAGTCTAGTTTGGGTTCTACTACTTCTTGATGGCACAGAAAATTTCAGTCTAATAATTATGTGATTAAAAGCATGTTATATAACCTTTCTGTTTCTTTGTCTGTGAATGGAGATACAATTCATGGGAGAGTATAGTTTTGTTTGAAACAATCATAAATGGAAGCATTATGGAATTGAGTTATAATTTATATTCATTCTTTATTAACAAGTATTTGTTTAGAATGAAGTTCTCTCGATGCTATTTGTTAGAATAGCATTTTATTTATTTATTTCATTTTAATATAATCATGGTTAATTACATATTATAGACTTTTAACTCAGGAAATAAAATAACTTTTTTTAGATCCTACAACATATCCAATGTTGCTAAGCCTTTTTATGGATAAGATTGCATCAGTGATATTGGGTGTAGTAGGAAGAATAATGGCCTCTCAAAGATATCTATATCTTTCATAATCCAGGAGAATTGGAAATATGTTACTTCTTTTGGCAAAAGATACTTTGCAGATGTGATTAAGATTCAGGGCTTTGAGTTAAGAATACTATCCTGTATTATCCAGGTAGACCCAGCCTCATCACATGGGTATTTAAAATCAGAGAACCTTTCCCAGATGAGTTCAGAAGAGAGGGAGATCTGGCTGCAGAAGAATAGTCAGAGAGATGTAAGCAGGCTGAGAGCCAAGAAATGTAGGCAGCCTCGCAAAGCTGGAAAAAAAGCATTGAAACATATTCTTCCCCTTTAGCTTCCAGAAAGGAATGCAGCCCTGCTGAAACCTTAATTTTAATACAGTGAGAACTATGTCAAACTTCAAATCATAGAACTGTAATAAAATAAATTTTTGTTGTTTTGAGCCACTAAGTTCATGGTAATTTGATATGATAGCAATAGAAAACCAATGCCGGCCAGGCGCGGTGGCTCACGCCTGTAATCCTAGCACTCTGGGAGGCCGAGGCGGGAGGATCGCTCGAGGTCAGGAGTTCGAGACCAGCCTGAGCAAGAGCGAGACCCCATCTCTACTAAAAATAGAAAGAAATTATCTGGCCAACTAAAACATATACAGAAAAAAAATTAGCTGGGCATGGTGGCGCATGCCTGTAGTCCCAACTACTGGGGAGGCTGAGGCAGTAGGATTGCTTAAGCCCAGGAGTTTGAGGTTGCTGTGAGCTAGGCTGATGCCATGGCACTCACTCTAGCCAGGGCAACAAAGTGAGACTCTGTCTCAAAAAAAAAAAAAAGAAAACCAATGCCGTTAGAAATGTTGGCAAATTCAGACCAAAGATGGTAGATATAAAATATATTTTATGTGGTAACACAAGTTTCAAATATGGTATACAGAATATTCCAAATTTATTGGCTAATAATGATTTCTCTATAGGCAAACAAAAATATTGGTGCTAAGGTGGTTAACTGATTAAATATGTTCACCTCCTATCCATTCTGAGATCTAATTGAAACAGAGGTATACATATGAAGGTCATTAAATACATGTAAACAAAGGCAATTTCTAACACTAACTTTGGACATATAAAAAATAGAATAAATTGAGGCTACTTAGAATAGTAAAAAACAATAATTATAGTCACAAAAATGAAACATTTGAATATGAATTTAAATTTATATTGGGAAAATGAGGGATAGAGAAAAAAGATAGGGAAAAGATATACTATAAAAAAGTAAATTTAAGGAGGTAGAACTGTTAGATCAGGTTTAATGATAATATAAATTTTTTTAGGACTATATAGGGAGTGGAAAATCTCAGGGGGACAGAATTTCCTGAGAGTTTTACATTCATATTAACTGGTTATATTAATATATACATTCAAGTAATAATGCATGTTATTCTGAAAATAAAAAATAATGCTAGGAGTCCTAATAGAGGGAACAGCAGACCCCTGCCACCCACTTCTATCCTGCTGCTCTAGGAATCCCCACTTTCATCTGCTTTTGCTCCTTCTTCTGATATTAGCTTACATAGCTTTAAAAAATTATCTCTATACCATCATCTTTTAGTTCAACAAGTTTGAAGGTTGAATTATTATTCTGTTCAATGAGAATTGTACCTGTCTTTCTATACACTTCCTGTTAGTGGATTCCAGAGGTAGATCCTCTCTTACCTACACTGCAACTTGTTAACAGAGTACTCTGAACAAAGTATGCTTCTCAGTGTTTCACTTCTCAGCACAGGCTCAATAGTTTTTTAGGCATTTCTTAAATATATTATCCTCAGGTTATGGCTCTCCTCTTTGTTGGAGATTTAAGTGTGATAGTACTCAGTAAGCAGCTTGCATATGAGGCTATGTTAGGTGGCCTAGAAAGGATGTAGTAGAGGGTGAAGAAGCAACCACAGGGCTGAACCCTGCTGTGTCCCAACCATAGAAGACTGAGAATCTACATTTAATTGGACAAGAGAGGAAGCCTATGGATAGTGGCAGCTAAGAGAGGAGAGTTGTGTCAAGGATGGAGAAGTCAATTACATTCAATTTAAAAGGAGAACAAAGGTGTGATTATTGCTTTCACAGTGTGGTGATTATATATGATGTTGGCAAGAGCATTTTACATGGAGTCATCTAGCCAGTTGCCCCATTTGAGTGGGTTAGAAAGGAGACTGGTGACATGTTTCCTTTAGATACCTTGATGTAAAACATCAACCTGAACTTCTCTTTTGTTTCCAATTTAGGTGGCATAAACCAAATTAACTTGAATATTAGTTTGATCAGTTTAAAAACACATTAAGTTTCTCAAAATGAGTAATAAAGACCTATGCTCTTCAGGTGTAAGATATAGTTTCATTTTAATTTCAAAACATATATTTAATGTTCTTTGATTATGTGCCACTCCTAAATCTTGTGGGAAATGCAGAATATAACTGATTTATTCCAGAATGTAAGCTTCATCCACAAAAATCACTACGTAACTAAAATTGAATGTTGGTACAATAGTAATAAGGTACCTACTTAGAAAGTCTGAACTTCACTGCCTAGAGCTCCCAAGTACATAAAAAGCTGGGAAGGAAAATGAATGCTCTAAGGCAAGGAAGGGAGGAAAGGAATTTAATGTCTTTTCTGTAGCAACCTAAAGTTTCTTAAACTTGAAAAAAAAAAAAGAAAAGAAGTCAAATGTATAAACTAACTACTATGTGTCAGATACAAAGTTTATTGCTTATGTGTAATATGCATTTAATCTTGTAACAAATTGAGATTGTAACACTAACTATCCTCATTTTTCCAATGAGGAAACCAAGGCTAGAAGAGGTAAAGCAGTGGTCCCCAACCTTTGTGGCACCAGGGACAGTTTTCATCGAAGACAATTTTTCCATGGCCTGGGATGGGGGGTGATGGTTTTGGGATGATTCAAGTACATTACATTTATTATGCAGTCAAACCTCTCTGCTAATGATAAATCTGTATTTGCAGCTGCTCCCCTGTGCTAGCATCGCTGCCTCAGCTCCACCTCAGATTGTCAGCCATTAGATTCTCATAATGAGCACGCAACCTAGATCCCTTACATGCACAGTTTCCACAAGGGTTCATGCTCCTATGAGAATCTAATGTCACCACTAATCTGACAGGGCGTAAAGCTCAGGCAGTGATAGGAGCAATGGGGAGTGGCTGTAAATACAGATGAATCTTTGCTAGCTTGCTCACCCATCTGCTGCTCATTTTCTGCTGTGCAGCCCAATTCCTAACAGGCCATGACCCCAGTCCACAGCCTAGGGGTTGGGGACTGCAGAGGTAAAGTAAATATAAATGTGGCTGAACTAGAAAGTGGTTTCTGTCATATGCCTGTTATAACAGGTACTCCCTCCCTATGGAATTGCTGACAACCTGAGTCACTGTTCTCAGATAAAGACAAAGTCTTTGGGCATTCAAAATGCTTCTACCAAAGTTTATATAGTAAATGGTGTTTGTACAGCAGTTAAGCAACACAGGGAAATAATTCAACCCAAGTTTTTGTGTGTAAACAGTGGCAATGAATATCAGTCTGCATTACTATGTTGTAAGTTTAGGAAAATTTTATAGTTATGTCTTTTAAGAGTAATATTTAAATTATAGCACTATATCCTTTATTATTACTTATTTTTGAAATAAAACAATGAACTCTGATAAGCTTTTAGAAATTAGTCAATAAATTTAGGAAAAGTCAGTAGGTCTGCCTTTTTCTCACTTTACAAATTAATTTTTGTTGAATATTCAAAAAAAATTTAAAGTCTTAATTTGATTTAATCTTTATAATGAGTATGCTTCAGTAGCCCACTTATGATGACAGACTTTGCTTTAATAATGTTGCTAAATTTCTTTTTATGTATAAATACCACTATCTGAGTTTTTTTTTAATTATTTTCTTTTGTGGTTCATATTCTTAGTCTGTAAATGGCATCTAACATTATTTTAGGGTGGGGTAACATCCTTTCTTCAAATGACATATTAGTCAAATATACAGGTTAAAACATGCACACTAATATATGCATACCTACAAAATTACTTTTTGAAGTTGCATATCTAAAAATATTTTCCTTTAATTTCCTCTACATTATCATATGTGGCATAGGAACAGAAAAAAGTGCTAAAGTTTTCCATTTTCTTATGATTGTTGAATTTTCTGCCTTTTTCTTTTCTGGCTACCATTCTTGTATTGAAGTTCTTGCACAACGTCTGTGGGAACTAGATAAATGCTCCAGATAAACTTGCCCTTGATAGAAATGTATAAATATTAAAATACATTATACCATACATTGTATTTAATTTACTGGCATGCTTCAATTTTGTTACTCTTCAGTTTAGTTATTGTTGATGCCTTGAAACCAGAGCTTCTTTGGTCTCTAGAGTCAATAGCATACTCATTATAAAGAGTACAGCAGGATGACATGGGCAAATTACTAACCTATGCATTCTGTAAGGTGAGGATGATGGTGCTTAATTCATTGTTGGGGTGTATGAGGGTAATGCATATGTATTACCACAGCACTTGAGACTTAGTAAGCCTTCAATAAAGATTAACCAATAAATGTTTGGTAATATATTTTCTAACTGTGAAATCTATTAATACATGACTTTTTTTTTTTTTTTTTTGAGACAGAGTCTCACTCTGTTGCCCAGGCTAGAGTGCCGTGGCTTCAGCCTAGCTCACAGCAACCTCAAACTCCTGGGCCGAAGCGATCCTACTGCCTCAGCCTCCCAAGTAGCTGGGACTACAGGCATGTACCACCATGCCTGGCTAATTTTTTCTATATATTTTTAGTTGTTTGGCTAATTTCTTTCTATTTTTTTAGTAGAGACGGGGTCTCACTCTTGCTCAGGCTAGTCTTGAACTCCTGAGCTCAAATGATCCACCCGCCTCGGCCTCCCAGAGTGCTAGGATTACAGGTGTGAGCCACCATGCCCGGCCTATTAATACATGACTTTTTAAAATGCTTTCAGAGAATATAAATGGGTTCTGGTTTATAATTATTATTTTTTTAATATAGGAATCCCTTTATTTGGTCTAGTATTTGAATGAGATACACATGTATATATGTATGCATGTGTGTATATATATGTATGCATATATGCATGTGTGGCTTGAGTATATCAAAAGACTAAAATTTGATAATAAATATTCAAAACATTTTTTCTTATGAGTAGCTGTGAAGTATATGTAGCGCATTGAAATTTTTCAGAGCATTTCCATCTGGATGATGACTTACTTTATGGTCATTATGGCATATGCAATTTTAAGAGGGAATCTGTGATTTTTGCTGTATGAGAGTTTGACTTAGTTTTTTGGATGCTGCCATACTTCATGTGTTTTATATAAACACTTGCAGATGGGATATACAATATTGTTCTGTTTTCAACAAATCCAAAAGATGTATTTGCATGTCTATATAAATATATTAAGATTTTGGTGTGAAAAATTACATGCAAACAGAAAAGTGAATAAAAATAAATATGTATCATAATGAATTGTTTTAAAGGAAAAATTCATGTAACCCATCACCTGGTCAAAAAAGCTTTAGTCTGGATCCGTTCTCTCTCATGCTCCTTTCTAACCACAGCCCTTCTCTCTCCCCAGCTTCCCACAACTGACAAAGAAAATACTATCTTCATTTTTATGGCAATCAATTCCTTGCTTGTTTTACCACATTACAGCCTGAAAATGTATCCCAGAAAGCTGTAGATTTGCCAAAATTTTACCTTCAGGTAAACATTTAACTGGGTCATGTGTTGATTGAACTTGACATCTTTCATTTTTCATTGTATGTGCTTATCCCTGGGCAAATCTGTGCTTGAAAACAGGTGTTAGCAGAGCCACTTGCAAAGTAAGGTGTAGCACAGTGGTTAAGAGCTCAGACTCCAAAGGCAGGAAACTTGGGTTCAAATTGAGAAAATTATACAACCTTTCCTAACTTAGGTTCCTTAACTTTAAAATTGGGTTAACAATAGTGTTATTTCTTACGATTGTTAGGAAAATTAAGCTAATTGACTTTGTAAAGTGTTTGTTAAATAAATATATCAACAGCTGTCATTGTGTTCTTAGCAATAACTCTGGGTTTACTCAGTATACGCATGAGTTTCTGATGCCTGATAAATTCCTCAGTCTGAAATAGTTAAAAGTATATTGCCTGAGAACCAAATATTTTAATGGTAGGATATATTCAGATCTTTAAAAATAGTGATGATACAGTTATAACATTATTATTTATTTATCTTTTAATTTTCAACCGTTAATGATAGACACTCATAGCATATCTTCTGCCATGGAAAGTTTGTATTATTGATGTGGACTTGACAATATGCGGGACAAACCTGTGCCATTCTCTGTCCTGTTCTGCACACACCTGAGAGAACTAAACAAAAGCACATCTGTAAAAAGTGAATGCTTTCCCTTCTCCAGAACACTATGTCTTATTCAGCATGAGATACGTTCTGAAATTCTGGGAGTCTTCTAATATTTTATTCACAAAACAAGCTCTAACTTTTGAGTGCCATAATTTCGTGATTTTTTTCTAAATAATATGATCAGCATTATTGATATTTCCAATTATTGTTAGTAGACAGGTATGAGAGGAAGCATGGTATAACAAAGATGCCAAGCCTGATGTATTAGTTTACTGGGGCTGCTATAAAAAAAATATCATAAACAGGTGGCTTAAAAAGCAGAAAACTAGTTTCTCACTATTTTGGAGGCTAGAAGTTCGAGATGAAGGTGTCAGCAGGGTTGGTTGTTTCTGTAGTTTCTTTCCATGGCTGGTAATTGGGTG
The DNA here is from genome assembly GCF_020740605.2 of Lemur catta. Classification (NCBI taxonomy): domain Eukaryota; kingdom Metazoa; phylum Chordata; class Mammalia; order Primates; family Lemuridae; genus Lemur; species Lemur catta. Next base: position 54,841,942 of record NC_059139.1, on the reverse strand, counting down.
TCTTCTCCCCATGTTTCTCCATGGTCTTTTCTCTATGTTTGTCTATGTCCTAAACTCTTCTTATGAGAACACCAGTTGTATTGGATTAGGGCCCATCCTAATAACCTCATTTTACCTTATTTATCTTCAAAGATCCTGTCTCTAAATACAGTTACATTCTGAGGTGCTGGGGGTTAGGACTTCAGCATACATATTTTGAGGGACACAATTTAGGCCAAACACCTGAGTATGAGGACACAACACATTTGATTCTATTTGCCAATAACAATATGACATTTCAGTAAGACACTTAGTTGACTTGCCCACGTTTTCTTCAAAGCCAATTTAGCTGTGATATATCATGATTTATGTCCAAATTTATATAAACATAAATATCCAAGAAATTAGAATTTATAGAATCACTTATTAAAGATATCATTTCTCTGAGGAGTGGGAAATTCCTTTGTAAAAGTAATTTTAACTTATACAATGAATCCATGAATGCAGTTTTTTAAAAAAAAGTTCATTTCAGAAAACAATGAAAAGCAATATTGTCCTCAGTGATTACCCTCAAACCCTGTTACTTTTATGTTAAAAATTTGGTTTGTATTCTAAAAGAGCACTGTCTAGTAGAACTTTTTGTGATGCAGGAAATATTCTATTAATATATTTAATGTGTATAATATGGTAGCCAGAAATCCCATGGCTTTTGAGCACTTAAAATGTGGCTAGTGTGACTGAAGAACTGAATTTGTAATTTAATTTTATTTAACTTCAATTTATATAGTTACCTGTGGCCAGTGCTACTGCATTAGACAGTGCAGTGCTAGTACTTTTCTGAGTTTTTTTTTTTTCTTTAAACTATATCTTGTCATATTAATGGTGTGTGCTTGTATATGTTGGGGTTGGAGCTATAAAAATATACTTTAATGCTCTCTATATTTTATGCTATACTTTTTAGAAAGTTATTATTTTCAATATATGTCGGCAGTGTGGTTATGTGTATACAAGATAACACCTAACTTCTTGGTAGATGGTCACTTATCTAATAATCTTTGTGTAGATTTCTGTCAAAAATTCTATTTGCTTTGATATTTACATTACTTTTCTTTAAGCAGAATGTCTTTGGTGTATATAAATTTCGTCATGTTATTTTCTATATTTCATGGTTATTTTGTTTTAAATGTACCTTTTTAAAAGTGCATATACCTGGATTTTCAAAAATTCAGTCTTATAACCTGTCTCAAAAAGTGAGATTGTTCCTTGGTTCAGGTATTCTTTATATTCAAGCAAGCCAGTTGCATGTGTATGTGTGTGTGTGAACATAGTTAAAATATAATTAAATGTTTCAATATCATTTGGCTAACATTCTTGTGCAGATAATGAAAATCAATTCTTAATTGATCAAGTCTTAATTGATTTAGCTGCCTGTAAGCCTATTAGCTCTTTTCTCCCTTTAGTTCAGTTCGGTTCTACAAGCAGCTGCTGAGTAACTTGTATGATTCTAAATGTCACATAACCTTACTACTAGGCAGGCATTACTTCCCTTTTTTTTTTTTTTTTTGTATTGCATATTGAATTTTTAAAGAAAATTATCATGGAGATTTTAATATGAGCAAGCTCTTCCCGTTATAATGTTCCACTGTGGAGAATATTTTTAATTTAAATGTTGCAGTAAGAGTAAAGCCAAAATAACAAGTGTTCAGGGGCAATCTTTTCCAGGATTGAAATTGAGCCACTTGAAATAAGGTAGCAAAAGCAAAGCCTTATCTCTACCCTCTTAGAGTCTCTGACTGGGGCTGCGAATTAAGTTGACTTAAAGCAGATTAATAGGAGAAAAGCATACAGATTTTATATTACATGTACATGGAAATTGCCACAAGAAAATGAAGGCCCCCTTGGCCAGGCATGATTGCTCACGCCTGTAATCCTTGCACTCTGGGAGGCCAAGGTGGAAGGATTGCTTGAGGTCAGGAGTTCGAGACCAGCCTCAGCAAGAGCGAAGACCCCATCTCTACTAAAAATAGAAAGAAATTAGTGGGACAACTAAAAATAGAAAAAAATTAGCTGGATGTGGTGGCGCACACCTGTAGTGCCAGCTACTCATGAGGCTGAGGCAGGAGAATTGCTTGAGCTCAGGAGTTTGAGGTTGCTGTGAGCTAAGCTTATGCCACAGGACTCTAGCATGGGCAACAGAGCAAGACTATGTCTCAAAAAAAAAAAAAAAAAGGAAAAGAAAAAAGAAAGTGAAGGCCACCAAACATGGCAAAACTTAAATGCTTATGTAGTAGGTTGAACAAAGAATGAAAGTTTTAGAAAAGTAATTAAAATGTATGAGGATGATAAGGAAGATAAAAGTTACTTAATGAAAGTTATCTGTACATATATTTTTCAGCCTCTACTCTCTGTCTCTTGTAACAAGAATACTTCTTTTCTCCTTGTACAGGGAGAAAAGAGGAGGTTGGACTGTCTCCTTTACATCTACTGTTTTTCAAATGCTTTTAGCTCAAAATAATCTTCATGCCTAAGTGGCATATTTGAAGGCAGCATATTCTGCTAACTTTCAATAGCATAGATTTTCATTATCCTAAGTATTAGAGATGACATAGGTGTAGATGAGATTTCCCAGGCACCAGAATCTGAAATAGAGATTTATGTGCAGGAAGAATACTTAGAGAGAGTAAGGGAAGAAGACCTGGGAAGATGGAGAGGTTCACTGTGATGAAGTTTTAAAAGAGGTCTCAGATGGTATCATGAGAATGGCTTTTCCCAGTTGTCTGGCATTGAGGCAAAGGGGGGTTGTGCTTTTGTACCCTGGTATCAACCAGTCATTGGATATTGATGAGGCAGCTTTCTTGGTCAGGAGAATTAGCAGGTAGGAACTAACTTGTGAGCTTTCAGGAGCCAACATTCTTGGCTCGGAAAATTAATGCTTTGTTCCTGAAGGGGGATCTGAGAGGCCCCCTAAAACATCTTCCTCAATGTATTATTTAGGCGGCAGGAAGAGTATGTTTTTAATTCTTTTTATTAGGCACCAGGGTATTAAAATGATATTACTTAAGATTGACAGAATATTTCAGTGGAAGAGTATACAACACACTTATTAAGGTTTTCATTTCCTCAGTGTATTTTAGTGCTTAAGCAATTTCTTAACTTAAAAGTTAGAAGTATCTGAAATTATTATTAGCAACTTCAGTAAACCTGTTTGTTTCTGGTAAGCAAATAACATCAGAAAGAACACCTACAGAGATCAGTTAGAGGGATGGAAGGAGAAAAAGGAAAAAAAGGAATGGATACTATCAAGAAGATGTTAAAAGAAAAACTTTAGACAAATTAAATTTATCAGAGTTTAATTGAGCGAAGAATGATTCGCCAGTCGGGCAACGCTCAGAACCAGAGAGATTCTGGTGCTGCCTTGTGGTTGGACAGGATTTATGGACAGAAAGAAGAAAATGACATAGGGAATATGGAAATGAGGTATAGAGACAGCTGGTTTATGACACCTTGGCAGTTGCCTTATTTGAACTTGATTAGCACAGTTGGCCACTCGTGATTGGCCAAAAGTTGGTGATTGATACAAAAGTAGGTTATAGGCTGTTTACACATTTAATTAGGTTACAGTTCACTATGTACAGAGAACTTAAAATAGGTAAGGAGGCAGCATTAGGCTAAAATTATTAACAATTTTCCCCTTTTCATCAATCTCTCAAAACTTCAGGCATTGATGTCACTCTGTCACCACTGTAGATGTGCTTATTTGGTCTCAGATACCACTGGGAAATGGCAGAAAGTGGGTTTGGTAAGGTGGGAACAAGGTTATTTTCTTGTAAGAGTTAGAGCAGAGGGGACTTCCTTATTATGCTGCAATCTCTCTCTTTTTTTGTTTTTATGAGAAAAAAAAAAAAAACCTGGTCTGTTTGAAGCTCTGTCTGCTCCCTTAAAGTTTTAATTTGATTGTGTCACATTTAACATGAGTGACTCCATTTTGGTTTGGCCTGGTCTATTGGGGCCTGGTGCAGGAGCTCAGTCCAGAATGACCTGCTGTAATTTGGAATGGCATCCCTTATACTGAGAATTTTAACCAAAGGTGTAACATAATCTGACATGTTTCAACAAAATCACTCTTGCTGACATGTTGAGAAAATACTGAAAGGGTCAAGAGTAAAAGCAAAGAAACTAGTCAAGAGGTCATTGCAGTCATCAAGGCAAAAGAGGATTATAGATTGAACTCCGGTGTTAGAAGTGCAGGGTGAGACGTGGTCACGTCCTGGATGTATTTTGAGGGGAGAGCCAACAGGAACTGCTGACAGAGAGGATGTGGGTATGAAAGAAAGTAATGAGTCACAGATGCCTCTAAGGCTTTGGACTGAACTGGAAGAATCAATTTGACATTAACTGAGATGAGAAAGACAGCAAAGGAAAATAGGTCTGAGGAAATGATCAGGAGCTTAGAAATGTTAAATTTGAGATCACCATTAGTCATCCAAGTGAGTTTGTACGTATAAATCTGGAGTTTTAGGGCATACATCAAACCAGAGATAAAAATGTTGAGTCATCATCTATAGATGGTATTTAAAGCCAGGAGACTGATACCACAAAGGGAGAGTATAGACAGAAAAGACAAGAAGTCCAGGGACTGAGCCCTGGGGCATTCTAAAATTAAGAGTTAGAGAGGAAGAGGAAGAGCCTGTTAAGAAGGAATAGCGAAACCAGGGAAAAAGTATATTGGAGACCAAGTAAAGAAAATATTTTACAGAGTAGGCAGTGCTCAGCCATGTTAAATGCTGCTGACTGGTCAAGGAAGATGAGGGCTAAGAATTGAAAGTTATATTAAGCAGTGTTTTTAATTTCAAAGGATTTGCTTCATTTTCTTATATAATCATGTAAAAACCAGGCCTGTGCATGTGTCCTTCTCTGGCACAGAAATTCTTGCATTTTAATCCATACTATTTATTAACCTGTGTAATTCTGTTGATTAATTTCAAAATTCAACCTGCATTCCAAACAGCATTAGCAAGCATTTTGACAAATATTTAAATGCTGATTTGACCTCCAAATTTAATATCACAAATATTCAGGATCTAAAAAGCAGTATTGTTTCTTCTTCATTTTTATTTAACTCAGTTCTGCTAATGATGATCATGATGATCTGGAGATATGCTGTAGAGAAGGCCAAGGCCTTTGGAAGTTAAACATCCACATTTTACATTCTTTTTATTTTTATCTTTATTTTTTTAGAAAAATTATCTTACTCCATCACTGAGGCTGGGGTGCAGTGGTGTGATCTTAGCTCACTTCAGCCTCAAACTCCTGGAATCAAGTGTTCCTCCAGCCTCAGCCTCCTGAGTAGCTGGGACTACAGGTGTGCACCACCATGCCCAGCTAATTTATTTTTATTTTTATTTTTTGTAGTGCCAGGGTCTCTCTGTGTTGCCCAGGCTGCTCTTGACTCCTGGCCTCAAGCAATCCTCCCTTCCTTGGCCTCCCAAAATTCTGGGAATACAGGCATGAGGCACTGCAACCAGCCTATCTTACATTCTTAATAATAAGTTCTCCTTTTAAAGTAATGTCACATATCTTACCACATCCAAAAATAAGCTCTTATTCTTCTATAAATAATCAAAATAGCACCTTTTCTTTAGAAATTCGATCACTATATATACCTTATAGAAATAAGGCAAATGGATAAACACAGGCTTAACTCAGTAGAACTCTACAATTCATAAAACACATGCATCTATTACATCATTCAACAATATTATTTAATATATAAATCATCACCAACTAAAAGTCTCTATACCTTTAATTATGTGGCTGTCTTCCTTTCTCCCTCATTACTAGGGTTATTTTTTGGTCACAGAGATCTTAGGTAGAGGATTGTTTTCAGAAGAGCACTAGTGAATGTTATCTAAACCATGAAGTAGGTTTTTACAGTCGTCTCTAGCCTTCTGCACTCTCATGGCTGAGACCCTGTGTCTGGCCTAAAGGGTGGGCAGCATTCCCAGAGTTCAGCCTAAAACCCCGATGGGGAGAGCAGGCATGTACAAGCTGCCCTGCTGGGAACCCTAAACGCTGAGCAGCTGAGGATCAGCCTAATTAATTCTAACCTGAAGTGCAGGGCTTCATTTTATGAGGGCAGAAGAAAAATCATGAATAGAGAAAGCATTATATATGAAACCTTCAGAAAGAACAAATCATCTCTGCATTATTCCATGTATTCTATAGCCCTATTTAACCTAATTGCTTATAAAGTATACAAAAAGTACAATCAGGGTCCCTTATTGAAAGAATTCAATGACTTGTATAACGTGGTGGGGCCCTGGCTTAAATTTAACAAAATAGAAAAACAAACACACCTAGAGCATATGCTACGTATGTTGTCTTGATTCACAGTATAGCTATCTACTGACTTCCTTCAGTATAGGTTTGATAAGACCATAACCACTGCATATCAGCCTGTCCTGCAAGATTTATTGCTGAATAGTCTTTTTTGTACTTCAGAGAGTATTTTATTTATTCTGTTTTTCATTAATAAATCTTCTGTTCTTTCATGTGGACCACTGTGTCATTTTCTTTTAAATTAGGGGCAGGCACTGTTACTCCCTACTATCTCTTACATCTATAATACATGCATAGCATGGAGGGAGTGCAACAAGCTAAAGCACATATCAGTTTTTGTGAAAATACACGATATCACAGCATTAAAAACATCTTTAAAATCCTTAACGGCAATCTACTGCCTATGCTATTCTCAAGAGGGCTTGGCGCACAAAGCAAAAGCTCAGGAATATTTATGCAGCTTGACTATAGAGTTCACAGTAAGCCTAGAGCTAAAGCAAGAATTTAAAGATACAGGACAAGAGTTTCATCTTAGGTAAATCCATGGAAAAAATTCCCATGGAATCATATAGGTTGAGATTCTAGCCGCTAGCAATAATGTTCAAACAGGTAAAAAGAACTACGTGTGTAACATAATTACAATTCTGTGCTCTGTGTATTTCCCTATTTCCATATAAAGCACTGGCACTGAAATTAATCAGTGCCACTGGATCCTTCACGCCACTGACAGAATAGTCACCCTGACACTTTTCCTGTAAAGACTTTCTATCTGAGGACTTCCACAGTCCATCACTCCCCTTCATTAAATCCATGGAGAAAGCAGCCGCTGTCACTGGAAGTGCAGCCATGCATACCAAGTGGGGCCAAACATCTTAGTAGCTACATGTGAATTTATTTTCAGCAACCTAGAAGGCCCGGTCTGACAAAAGCTTGTGTTTTTATTATGGTTTCCTTTTATGAATGTATTTTGTCTCAGGTAATATGAACATTAGTTTTATATTGTAAAGATAAATTGTTTTGGTTCATTCAATTGGCCATTTATTGCATACCTACTATATGCCAGACACTGTGCTAGGCACAAGCCATGCAAAGTCTCCAAAAATATGGTCCCTGCTTTCTAACCAGTAATGCTTCTTATACATAAGATACCAGTAGCTGCCAGTTGGCTTCATATTACCAAATCTATATGTAGGTAAAGTAGCATTTGCAGGCTAAATAAATAATATAGTTTACACATCTGTATATAATGTGGTTCATATAAACACATGTATTTGTTGGGATTAGAAAATATAAATTTAGGTTTCTTAATGGTAGCATTTTATCATTAAGCTTTTCCTTGGAATCAATGAATATTAAAAGTTCAACTCAGGTTACCTGAGGGTTCACAATTTTGGGGACACTTAAAAAGAGGCCACTTATTCAGGAATGTTCAAATTCACTGTTATGCAGATTTATGTATATACTTTAAATATACTCTAATCTTAGTGCTGTTTAACACAATTTCATTTATGAGTGCCTTTGGAAACATTCTTGTAAGTATTGACTTCTTGTGACAGCTGTTCGGTTTGTTTGTTAAACTAAATTTCAACCCATCACAGAGCTTTCTCTGGGTATACAGAATGTCACTGAAAATAATAGTTTCTATAGATTTTTTTCTCATTGTTTTCTGGATGGTAACTGATACTTAGCTACCAATCAAAAAATATATCTTTCAAGAAGGAATGGGATAGTGTTTTCTTTGTTATACTGAAAACAAAGGTAGTATTACAGCAATATTCTGTGGTGTCTGTTTCCAAATATGTGCTTTGGTTTTTGATTTCCTCAAGTCTTTTGTTTTTATTGCATTGCTCTTAATTTTGATGCTAAGACCAAAGTATTTGAAGACTTTTGGAAATTAACATTATTGTTATATCAAGCAGAAACATTTTTTAGTCAAAAGCAGCAACAAAGGAAAAGCAACCCAGTAACCCCAGTAATGGTTTCCTTGGAAATTTCCATCTTGCTATATTGATTATAGTTAATTCTCGCAACAAATATTTTTTGAATATTAATGATGGCCTTGTGTAGCATGCAGGTGCTGGCAATAAAGTGATGAAGGATGGGCCTTTGTCCTTCAAGATTGCTGGGTCTGATATAGAAGGGGGACCAGTAAACAGATCCAGTGTGTGAGTGTACTGGCAATGCCACAGGAGAAATGCCATGGGGTTTCTAGGAGGCGTTGCCCTACCACTAATGGGTTTGGAGGGTGGGCAAGGAAGGCAGCTGGACTTTGAAGTTTTAGTCCATGAATGAGAGATGAAGACTAAAAGGTGCTAACCACATAATAAACATATACATATAGACCATCTACAAATATTGACTATGCATTTTGTTTTAAATATAGTCACATTAAACCACCCAAATGGCTAATGAATGTGAAAAGATATTTGATCTCTGTATTGATTAACAAATCACAGAAATGCAAATTAAAACAACATAACAAGAAAAGTCAAAGGGGTTGGGGTGGGGATTCTTGGCCAAGGGAGCAGCAAAAGTAAACAAGTGAGGCTTGCTGATGGTATTGAGAGTGGAAGTGGAAGGAAGGGAGAAGATACCAGGACATTTTAGGAGGTAGAGTATGAAAAGGATTTGGTGATAGATTGAATTCTGGCGGTGAAAGAAGAAGGGGCTCCTCTACAAGGTCCTGTTCTGTGTGACTGGATGAGTTGTGTGCTCTTCACTGAGGAGTTTTGGGGGATGGTTAGAGGGAGCATATGTTCAGTTTTAAATATAATTAATTTGTGATGCCATAGAGACATTTGAATTGAGATATCTAGCAGGCAAAGAAGATACAGAAAAAATGTCCTGAGAAATAGAAAGAAAACTAGAAATATATGCTAGGAAACTAGGAATATATGTAAAAAGTTAAATATATTCCTTTCCAGAAGAAATAATGCATGTGGTACAGAAGAATGATGATGAGATATTGAGAAAGATCTGTGAATTTCAAGTAGTAGCTCAATCTAGTTAGAAATGTGGGGCCAGGGTGGCTCATGCCTGTAACCCCAGCAGTTTGGGAGGCTGAGGCTAGAGGATCCCTGAGGCCAGGAGTTCAAAGTTACAGTGAACTATGATGATGTCACTTCACTCCAGCCCGGGGTGACAGAAGTAGACCCTGTCTCAGATGAGAAAAAAAAGAAAAGAAAGAAATGTGGACAAAGATTTGTATGTAGTTCTAAATAATTGAGATTATTTTTTTAAAGTCGACGGTGCACTGCTGAAGGTTTTTAGCTGTAGTCTGGTGTAGTTTAAAATGGCCTTTGTAGAAAAAACGAGAGTCACACTTAGCTTTAAAAATAGGAGCCCTTAAAGATACCTCAGCAAATTCAGAGTGATCTTGATTTGTTCTTATGGAATAAAAGTGGAGTTAGGATGAAGAAAATAGTGCATTTAAAAAAGAGCAGTCAACCATAATAATCACAGCGGTTTCTGAGCCTAACTCATAAACATGAACAGTTAACTGACCTTATAATTATTGTAATGATTATCACCATGATGTTATGATTATTGTGTCATGAGCAACCATTTATTAGATACCAATAGGGGATGGCACAATTGGGAATAAACTGTAGCCTTGCTTAGTGGGCATTGTAGTTAAGCTCTTTTATATGTTTCTTATACTCTATATTTGATCTTATATATGAATACTGAACATACTAGCCTACTGCAAATTTTACCAGCTTACCATCTTTCAGAGTAACATGTTGGCTAAAAAATATAATAAAAAATTAGATAGTTTATTTTATAAAAGTACCCTTTTATCTTTCATATATGATGCTTGATTAGGTAATCCCAAGAACAAATTCATTGGTAAAATATAATCTATATGTATTAGTTTATCAAACAGTATGTGAAACACTCAAAAATAAATAACAGAGAGACTTTCACTGAATATTAATATTAGATAACTAGAGATTCTGTTTTCCTCAATTTAAACAAAAGAAAACTGAACAGTAATCAGGGAAATGCAAACTAAAATAATAAAGTAATATGACACTATATCTGTTGATTTACAGAGAATAAAAAGCCTGACAATACTAAGTGTTGGCTGGAATGTGGAACAGTAAAGACTCTCAACCACTAGTAGTGGGAATATATGTAGATACCACTGCTTGGAGAGTGATATGAGAATTGTTTAGTAAATACATACCATTTGATGCAGCCACTCCACCTCTAAGTATATATATCCTAAAGAAATTTTGCATGGTGTACAAGGAAAAACATTAAAATATAATAGTAAAAAAAAAAAAGAAAAACTTCAGTCCCAAATGTCTATAAACAGAATAGGTAAGTAAATTATGGTATATTTATACAATAGAATATTATAAAGCAATTAAAATGTATGACTTGGAGTTTTGTGGGTAAACATGGATAAATTTCAAAAACATTGTTTTAAGAAAAAAACAAAATATGGAAGGATACATTCGGTATGATAAAATATGTAAAATTTATAGAGTAAAATAGAACTCTAGATTTGTATGGATACATACTTATATGGTAAAAGTATAAATCATAAAATGATACATATAAAATTACATTGATGACTTCTGAATAAGGAGCAAGGGAAAGGAATGGAATCAAAGAGGGGTGCACACAGACTTAGAACTATGTCTTTAATGCTTTGTTTCTTTAAAAAGGGGAACTAAAAGATGAAAATGCTAAAATTTGGTAAAGTTAGGTGGTAGATACATGGTTATTCATTATATTATTCTTCATAGTTCTTTGCATTCTTCAACCATCTCATAATTTAAAAAAGTGTTTGGACTGCCTAGGGTTATAGTTCCTTATTCTCAGAGCTGGGATTAGAGTGTCTGCTTGTCATAATCAGAAAAGAACAAGCTGGAGTCAAGTGTGTACACACAACTGCTCATGCAGAAAAAGACAAAATGTGCACTTGCCATTTCCACACTGTGATCACAGATGTCACCACAGACCATATTAACAGCTAACATTTTTAAGCACTGATTAGATACTTTGCTGAGTGCTTTATGTGGATTATGGCATCAGGATAAGATGAAAACATGAGTCAAATTTAAGTGAGCTCTAAAATGCATTAGAGTGGACTGCACATTACTGAAAGAGAATGTGGTTTGCTAAAGGCATTCACAAGGTAAATGAATAATGTACTTGGGGATGAAGGGATGTCAGACAGAATATGTCCCACCCTCTTCTATAGCCAAATTATTCTGCTTTAAACTGATTTAGATGCTAGTATGCATGAAATATCAAGATATTGAAAGTAATATTTGGATTCTGTTGATCAAAGTAAAGGAAAGAATTAGAATTGAATGAGAAAGGACCAATAAGAAAAATGTAACACGTTAGAGTTTAGAAAACACATCAAATTCCATAAATAGATTATGGAAAATCAGTAGTTGCTTATATTAGTGGTCATTTATTGAACACTTACTATTTTCCAGCCACTATTCTCAGGGCCTTGCAAATGGTAACTTATTTAACTTTCACAGTGACCTTGTGAGTTAAGTGCTTAGATTTTTCTTCTTTACAGAAGTGATCATCAAAGCACAGATTTTAAGTGATTTTTTTTTCCAAAGTCACAAAGTCTTTGATAGGGGACCCAATTCCAGGGCTCACATTCTTAATCACGGTATAATGCCAATAGTCATGGTGTGAAAAAGTGATAGAAAAAAATATGTTTGCAGATAACAACTCACAAGTGAGGAAAAGATGATATCATAATGTAGTACCCATAGAAATACAGTGTGCTAGGAAAAAACAGACAGGCAGAATGACAATGTACAAAAAACACTGCAGAGAAGCTGGATCATTAGCACATACTAGTAAAATAGCCACCATTGAATGAATGCCGCTAGATGATCATTATCTTATTTAAGTACATCAGTTTCAAGGAGATGAAACTGAACCCTAGAGAAAGTAATGAATCAGTACAAAGTTATACATGGCATGTTTGGTAAAGCTGGCTTTTGAACATAGGTCTGTGGACCCCAGATCCTTGTCTTTGTAGCACACCACGTGCTACTTAGGCATTCATGTTCTCATTGTGCCTGGTAGGAACACTGGGAGTTGCTATTGTTATCCTCCTTTGCATTTCTAATTGACACTCCTTTCTACTCAGAAAAGGTGAAGGAAAGGGAAGGGCAATGAGGGACATGTGTCTGGAGACACCACAAGGAAACAATTCTTTGCTAGGCATTTTCTAGAGAGCGGAGACACAGAAACATTACATTTTGCCTCTCTTTTACTCCACCATTGCCCTTCGGTGATACAAGTCACGTGGGAAGAATGAAAAGCAAGTGTGGCCAAAGCGTCAAGCACCATAAAGCAAAGGAAATGTTCAACTTCCATTCTTCTGTGAAAACTGGACAACAGCAATTCTTGAGCGGTGGTACATTAAATAGCAGCAAAGAGACCCCAGGGATTAAGCACTGGAGTGTATCAGTCCATTGGCAATAAAGGGATGCTTATTTTAGTACAGAATTCTTGGGTGTCTGGGGAGAATGTGTAGCAGTAAAGTGTTCAAACAATTTTGGAATGGGAGCTAAAAAAAGGGAAAGTGTCAGCAGAGAGAGTAGAAGAAATATCTTAGAGAAGCTTCTGTCCTATGATTTCGCTGTGAGAAGTGGGTCACAATAGTAAGAAGAGGACAAAGTGAAACAAAAGGGAAGGGCAAACATCTTTACAGACCAAAGCATCCATCCAAATTAGAGTCCGAGAGGCAAGGTTACAAATGGCAAAATGCTCTGCAAATAGTAGCTTTGACTACAAATAAAAAAGGAACAGTTTTAGGATATGCACAGTATATAGCATAATCTGTTCATAAAGCAACAGACATTGTAGGTTTAGCAGCATCCAGTGATCGTAATCTCTGCAAATACCATCAGGTACAAATAAAGAATGCATATGTAGAATGTAGATTACAGTATTTGTGCTAATCTATTTTGTAGGATTCCTGAGGAAATTATATGTAATCTGTTTTTAGCATGTCAGTTGGATGCTAAGGAAACTTCTCAAAGAAGAATGTAGGTTTTCTTTTATTGCTTGGATTTACTAATAGTTAAGACAGTGTTTTGATGTGATTTTCCATATATATTTAAATTATTCCTTCTTACTGAAGAAAGTTGAACATAATACCCTTTATTCTAGCACAGGACTTGAATACATTTTCTTTCATGAGAAAGGAGAAAAGAGGTGGGAAATTTATAGCCATTGGATACCTATTATACACCAGGCATTGTGCTTGCGACTTTACATCCATTATCCTGTTATCTCACTTAGGAATCCCAATTTAGGAATGGAGAAGAAACTGAGGCAGAGAAGGCTTTTCCCAAGGTAGCAAAGCTAAAAGTGGGAGAGCCTCGGATATGAAAAGAAGTTGATCTGGATCTAAAGCTTGTATCCCTTAAATTACACCATACTCTCCTTTGCTTGGTCTCGAGAGCAGCCGCAAACATGGATAGGAACTATCATTAGCCACACCCTGTCGGAAATGTCAAAGAGAACAGTAGTAGACAGGATGGAGAATCCTTGCTCCTCCAAGAGAGGAGTCAATAGATTTGCATTTATCTATGCAAAGGCATTTCAGCAGGGCAAACATGTTATGCACTGATCCTTTTCATTTCATGGAGAAAAGTTAGTTCTTAAGATAACATTAAAATCTAAGAAGTAATAGTGGATTCACTGGATAAGTTAATATTTCTGAAATTAAAAAAAGACTTTAATTTGTAATTGGTTAAAGAAAAAAAGCTTTATCTAAAGGCTTGGAATGTTTTAAATTAGGATAAGGATGTCCATTAATCAGGGACAAGCCACAGGCCTGTATACCCAGACACAAGTGATTTGTTATATAAATTGAGGACCTGCAGATTTGTCTTGCATAGCCTCAGGCCTACAAATGAATTACAAAAGACATCTCCAAGAAGGGAAGGGGCCATGATGAGGTGTGTCTGACCTCCCTTCTCTTGGCCAGCAACTCAGCTTTATGGTATTTCTAGGATCCCCTTGTCAAAGTCATGGCGAGGAGGAAATGAAGATATTGGCACTCAAAATAAACAGATCAAAAAACGAATACTTTCATGTTGGCAGATTTTGAAGCAAATGATGAAAAAGTTACAGAAAAGCAATTAAAGCATAGAGATTAAGTATATGGGAAGAGTTAACCACTGGAACTGACAATTCTGAAAACACATCTTGAATCTATGTTCAAAATTCATAAGCTAAAAATGTAAATATTTTCTAAAATTCATCTGACTGTAAATTTAGACACATGCCCACACTATAGTCTCCTAAAACTGGCCCATATTTCTCATTTTGGGATTCTCTACGTAAGTTTAACCAAAATGAAAGTTCTACATACAGATCCATATGAATAAGCAGCCAACAAAAGAATCTCACAGGTAGGATGAGATGGCAAAGTCCAGCCCATTAAGGCACCAGCAAGTGTGTAGGAAGGAAAACAGTAAATGACTCTAGGATGGCTTTGAAAGGCTCAGAGCAGTAAGAAAGAGAGATCCCTGACAATACAAGAGGAAAACTTACTGAACAGTCATGCAATGAAAAATGCAAACTCGAAAACCTCCCTCCGGCAAATCTATAAATCCAATGAATAAAAAGTAGTTCAGTCTTTCCATAATGAGGCCCTGAACTGGTGTTAATAGATCTATTTGACAAGAAAAATGTTGATGCTTACGATTTACTTTTGCATTTTACCCATCGTATCTTTGTTTCGGAGCATGAATTTGTCAAAATCATCCACTGCTTCCCTTAGGGACTCAGTTAATATGTTTGCCTAGTTGTTCCCATCGTCTCATATCCACTGTCTGTGAATAATGATGCTCCTTTAATCACTTATTTGAGCTACAAGTGTTTTAGATTATCACCTGCTTAGATTACCTTAGGAATAAAATTAAAGAACTCACAGAGAGTTCTTTAAAACTCAACACAGATATCCCACACTAAAACCAATTCAGTTGGAAATAACAGAAAAACATTCAATGAGAATTCAATTTGTAAACAAAAACCAACAAATTATATATAATTGAGGAATCTCAATTGTTAAGAGTATGTTAATATGTTTTATATAGCTACCTACCTCTGATTTTCTTCTTGTGCTGCTATCAGAATGGATTATATTAAATGAGAGTGCTTTAGGTAGGAAATCAAAAACTAGTATAAGATTTCAGTGAAAATCAATTATTTTATGCATTTGACAGTAAAAAAGCTCCATTGTATGCAAATTGGAAAATTGATTTTGTCACATTCTCATCTTTGTGGTCTGGCAGATAGAAGAAATATAGTGGGGCTTGACACATGGAAACTCATTAACACCAGAGCCACAGTTTTTTTTTACTCCTAAAATAAGAATAACTATGGAGTAGGTGGTGTGATACAGTAAAAACAGCTACAAACTGACAAACACTGGCGTGGGAATCAAGACATTAAGATTCCAATTCAAAATATGCCACCACCTGGCTGGGTGACTTATCACCTTCTTTCTAGACCTCCTTTTAAACATTTAAAAAGCAAAGGAGATGGATTATACAGTCTCTGTGGTTCTCTTTTATCTCTGAAATTTTATGGATATATTGTATACTAAATCAAAGGGTTATTTTTTGAGATTGAAAATGAAATATACATTTCTAACCATACACTGAAATAATTAAATTGCTATAAATGCAGTGAATTCTTTATTATTACCAGTCTGATATCTATTGTGCTCTGAAGGTCTCTCTCTTTTATGTGTGTGTACATGTGTGTATGTGTGTGTGTAGTTATCATTATTGTTGCTTTGTATTGGTGGATAGTGTTTACAAAAATCGGTCATTTGTTATGATAGCCAGAATTTTACTATATCTATGTATCATCATTTAAAATAAAAACTAGTATTTTCATTAAATTATCTCACATCTTAGTTAAATAAAATTACCAATAATATCCATAAAGTGGATTTCATATACTGGTTTCATTTTTTCCAATGAATACTAAAATAAATACATAAAATATTCTTTCATGCACTGCTGAAAATCATCTCTTACTATTTGTAAAAATTGATCTACAATATTACTGGAAAGTGGTGTATACAGAGGTTAAATGTTGAGGAGTAAACATGATATAAAATATTTTAGCATATTTAAATTCAAATATACTTTTCAAATCAGAAATATAGCAATCGTTAAACAGCTGTACGTCGAACACAGAAGGCATGGTACAAAGACAGTGGAAAAATAGGTCAGTTCTTCTCTATTATCGAGATCTTGGCCTAATTTTGACAATAAAGCATTAACTATTAACTATAATTAGGATTATAATCAAGAAATAATTGTGCAGGCATGAAACAAAGTAGCCTAACCTCTTCCTACATTATACAGCTATGGAAACACAAAGAGAGGGTAGGTAGAACTATTTAGAGGCTTGAAAGAATGCAGCACCACGGGAAATAGACGAACCATGGTGCTGACCTTGCCGTGTATGTAAGGAGTATGTAGTAACGTCTATGAAAGAAAAATAGAAATTAATGGCAAGGCTTGCAGTTTGCATAAATAGGCAACTCTAAAACAAAAAATGTGTGGTTGAGAAATTTTAGGCCACTGTGACAATGCTGTGTTTCTTAATATTCAAATAGATTTTATGGATTTAACACTAAGTAATATTTATTTTACATGCTAGGTACATTTAAGCATTTTATGAATATTAACTGCTTTAATTCTCATTGCATTATTATCATCATTTTTTACATGAGGAAATGAAGCACAGAGAGGTTAAATGACTTATTCAAGTATGTTGGAAAGCTAGGTTTGAACTCAGGAGTTTGACTGAGTTTATCATTAGCAGATTCATGTTGCTCTTTCCTACAATTTGGCCTAATTGTTCTAAAAGAAAATCCCTCTTCTTTGGCAAAATGATTGATTCAGAAAACAGGCTTAAGCCCATCAGCACCTTAAGGATCAGAATTGCATCAGGAATGTGCATGTGTACATTGAGGCCCAATGAATAGTGAGGAGAAATTTTCCAAGTCTTCTGGGAAAGAAATTTTCTTGCCCTTATTAAAGCTTGCTTTATTAGAGTCTCCCTCTCTTCTTCTGGATATCCTGGGGTGTGGTTGTGAATCCTATTACTGCTTTGGTCTTTTTAGTATCGTATAAGAAACTCTTCTGATCCTACCCAAGTATTGGAAACAAACAAAGCCAAGAGAATTGTGGAGAAAGAGTTTGAGCCACTAGCCACTCCAAAGCCACCTCTGAACTTCCAGAAGTCAGTACATTTCTGAAATAATGAAACAATGTTGACACAATGTGGTAATGATACACTCTATTTTCTTTAGGAAGTAATAATCAGGACATCCTTAGTGACAACTTCCAGAAAAGAAAGTGATGCATTCTTCCATTTTATATTTGCTAAAATTATTATGATTTTCATAGTGCTATTTGAAAGACGTGTGCAGACAACAATTACTACTTCTCTCAAAATGTTCAAGTTTGAGTTCTTTAGAGTTTCAGAACAATAGGCACCCTAGCCACAGAATGTCCCATAGTTCAGTTAGTTGGGTGTTTGAAATTCGGTTATACCTTTTATAAGTTGTGTTTATTGGGCAAGATTCTTAACCTAGTAAACCTCAGTTCCCTCACTTGTGAAATGCTGATTATCATGCCAACCTCATATGTGTATTGCATATTAAATGAGATTATATTAATATATGTGTGTATATGCATAGTTCCATATGTGTATATATGTAGTTACTAGATATGCTTTCTGGTATGCAGAAAATGTTCAATAAATTATTTATTAATGTCAATAAATCTTTGAAAAATAAGTGAAAACATTCTTACAATTGAAAAGAAACTTCATATGTTTTCACTATGATTTTTATGGCAATTATTTGTAGGTTGGTGATGTAGTTATAATTATCATTCTACTTTATATACTAGGACAATGAGGTTCAATAAATGATGTGGATTTGGAAAAATTTACCTAGATGGTAACTAGAAGATTGTGGATTCAAATTGATTTCATCTGTTTCCAGATTTTTAATTGATTTTCAGTCCTTACAGAAAACCAGTATGTTTAGATTCAAACCCCAAAATAATTATTAAATACGTTTCCTTCTTTACGTCAAAAAATAAAGTTACATGAAAACCTACAAAGGCTAACCTAAGTGAGAGTGTTGTTTTTGCCATATGCTTGGCTGTCTCTTGAGCTTTTAACTCCATGTCCTTAAACAGTGTAAATTATAAGCTGTTCTAGATTTTCTTTTTTGTTAAAGAAAAAACAAAACTTTTAAAATTTAAGTCATTAACAAGAAAAACTCCAAAGAAATCTTCTCAGAAAATAGTAGTAGCAGAGTATCCAAAGCTGAATCATTCCACAATTGAGCATGTGGTCTGTAATTTCCTTGACTGCTGTCAATTATGCCATCCTGCCTGAGGCGTTTCTGTGTTGACCCTGGAAATGCTTCTAGATTTTATCATGCCAATAAAGTTACTAAAATTGAATTTTGTTCCCAATATTATTAGATTGTAGCTGATTTTGTAATTAATTGCCTTAAAAAGCATGAGACATAATTTAATTAATCAAAGTGAAAAACTTGATAAGGGGATTGAAGGGGGGAGGGAAATTTGCCCTTTCCCCTAAAAGTTCGCTGAAAGATCAACTCACGAGTAAGGCAGATTAATAAGAGAAAGGTTTATTCACTATGCACATGCGAAGAATCACAGAGTGATTACTCAGTATGCCAATGAAGTTCAGATAATTTTATACATGTCCTTTTGGAGGGGAGGGGAAGATGAGGAGTAGAGGTAATTCTATTTAGGGGGAGCCAATAGTTATAGGGAGGATAAATGAATGGGGGAAACAGATTGACTTGTAAGTGATTCTCTTTGCAAATTAAATTAAACTGAGCAAATTAAACTAAGCTGGGAGACAGATATTATATTTAATGATTTGGGCCAGGTCTGATTGCATTCTTGATCTTCCTTTCTGCAATACATTGAGATAACAGGTAGAGAAAGGAAAGTCAGTTGCCCCTTTTGATCTTTTGATTGGTCAGTCCAGTTAATGCAGATAGAGGGAAAGCCTCCTCCAATGCTTTTTGATCTTGAATGGCCTTTAATTTAAAATATTCTTTATACCAAGGAGTCATATTTTGGGGTGAAATTTCCTGAGCTCCTTCAGGTTTTATGTGAACATAAAATAGATTTTCTTTTCTAGAGGTAAACTAAATCTCAGTAGCTTACAAGCTTACAACATATCAGTGACTAGGGGCTTCATGGGGAAAATCAAAGGCACATAAATCATTCATAAGGGATCCTCTGAACATCGGCATTAGTTTTCCTTCTGTAATAAACTAAGTTACCTCTTTAAGTGACAGCTAAATGGGGCATTCTAATTTCACATCTAATTCCATATTAAAATACATATTAATAAAGTGGTATTTCAAATAGAATTAATTTTGTCTATTTCTCTTCTTTTAGAAAGACTCAGAAAAGGTGAATTTTAAATTGTCTAGATAAAGTTAAAGAATAAATTGGGTGGACCAGAACTGTGTCATAATGTTGTGGCTTAACTCTTACACTAATTAACCTTGTACCTGGAATCTAGTGGGAGCACAATAAATGTTCTTTGAATGAATGGTGGCATGTATGAATGACTAGGAAGTTTTTTAGGTTTTGGCTATATATGTGATCCAAATCATTGCTTACTATAATACTTTCATTCCTGCCTACTCCGTGGATACCTCTTCATTTTTTCTGTAAGGCTCTAGATCAGAGAATAAGAAGTCAGATTTATGGGGCTGATTATAGGTTGTATTACTTGTTAAATGTGAAATCATGAGTGTGCTACTAAACTGTACTTTTTATTAACTATTTTTTCTAATTATAAAAATGGTGATGATAGTAGCATCCGTGATTATTATGAAGCTTATATGAAATAATATTTATAAAGTGCTTAGGACAATGCTTGGTATATAATTAGTTCTTAATGGTTAGTTTTTATAGATGTTGATGTTAGTATTCCTATTAAATTTTAAAGTTAAGTAGAATTAAATAAAACAAATAAAAAGGTAACCTCTCAGGATACATATCAATGAAAATAAAAATTGTGTTAGAATTGAGTTATGTATTAATTTTATCAAAGAGGTGTTAAAGGCTGACAAATACACCATGTAAGGTAAGCAAACAATATCAGCATATTTGCTGACAAATATCTGTATATCCTTAGACTCATGAGTTTGACAGCTAAAATAGACCTTGATAGTTTACACCTGTGATATGTATTTGATGAGAATGTGCTGGGTTCCTGAAGATCACATTTTTAGTATTCTCTACATTAAGAAATATTAAACTTTCATGGCCCATTATGATACTTACTAACCTCGGTTTCTTTCAATTCAACATTGGTAGTTATCATTTCTACTTCTACCTAGCTGCTGGTTGGATTTTTAAATGTTGTGAGTTTTTTAATTAAAATTTTATTACAAAAAGAAGTGCATTTAATTGTAGGAAACATTACAAAATAAAAATAAATGTAATGAAGAATATTTGAATACTCCTGTGACCTTGTTATCTAGTGATAACCCCTGTTAATCATTTTGAGTATATCCTTCTAGATTTTCCTTTCTCTGTATAACTCTAGAGAGAGATCATAGAGCACATACTGCTTTTTCATTTAACAAAAGATTTGACAAGTTCCAGCAGTATTTGTGTAGTAACCCTATGCTCACAAATTCTCATCTCTTCCTGTAAAGAGATATCCCAAGCTCAAGGTGGAGGGGCCTGAGGAGGGATGATGGCAGGCCAGGACATTTGGAGACTCCTTAGTGTCTACTGATATGTTTCTTGAGTTTCCTAACTCTAGGTCTGGGAAAATGGCCAAACAATCGTAATAACTTTGGGGCCCATGTTCAGAATAGAATTAAAGCTTTAGGCTGGGCATGGTCCTCACACCTGTAATGCTCGCACTTTGGGAGGCCTGGAGTTTAAGATCTACCTGCGCAATATCAAGGCCCCATCTCTACAAAAAAATAAATAAAAATTAAAAATTAGCTGGGTCTGGTGGTGTGCACCTGTAGTCCCAGCTCTAGTCCCAGCACTAGTCCCAGAAATTCAGAAGGCTGAGGCCAAGGGGATTGCTTGATCCCAGGAGTTTGATGCTGCAGTAAGCTATGATGATACCACTGCACTCTAGTCTGGGCAACAGAGTGAGAATCTATCTCAAAAAAAATGAAAAGCTTTAAGAGTCCCCAAATTTGTGTATCTATTAGATTGGTTAGGCAATAAAGCAGATCATCCTTTATTGTTTCTTTCCAAGTAACAAGAACACAGAGCTCATCTTGTTAGAACCAACCTTGTGAATGGCTATTGAGGAGGAACTGAAATCTTATATACATATTGCTTACACTAATGTAAATTAATTTGGAAACAGTTCTAACCCAATGCCACCAACCATAAGGAAAATTGATACAATATTAGCAGTCATATACATTAGGATAATATTTCTTGAAGGAAATTAATTAGTATTAATAAAATTTTCAGAAGCATATATCTATTTTTAAGATTATATTTCCAGCACAAGTAAAAGTTTTCAAAGATGTTTGTACAAGAGTGACCAACTGATAATACTTTGTAACATGAAAAAAATTTGAAACCTTCTAAATTTCCAGTGGTATAGAACTTCATATACATAATGGCATACTCATATTTTTAGATACCATGTATTTGCTAAGAAAAATGAAATGGTTTTACGCTGACAATCTCTGAGACATAGTGCAAAGCAAAAAGAATTTGGCATGGAAGTGTGTTATTTCTGTCCATTTATGGAAAATATACATAAGAGAGTATGTGTAAATTTTCAGAAAGGATACAAAAGAAAGAGTTAACTGTGGCTACATGGAGGGGGAGGGAATAAAAAGAAGGGAAGCGAGTATTTAAAGTTCTTGTGATAACTTTTTTAACTTTTTAAGAGAGAGATATCTTTTTTCCTTTATAGTAAAAATATTGATTAGAATGAATAGAGCAAAACAGAGAAAAAATTTGTGGTGTATAATTCAAATGAGTAATGATTATAGCTAAGGGATGGGATTATAGAGAACTTGGGCATTCTCCTTTATCTGTTACTGTATTATCTGAACTATTTAGGATGAGCATAAATTATTTTTAGAATTTAAAAAATATTGAATTTTAAAATGGTGTTCCATTGAAATATGAAGTGGTGTAGGTTCCTGAATCATATTGCCAGGTTTTAAATCCTGTGAATATAGAAAATTTTCTTAAGTTTTTTCTAATAATAAAAGTGCTCAAATCATTATAAATGCTCGATAAAATAGAGGTGGTATTGTTATTGTTATCTAAAATCCTAAGAGGAATTCTTTATGATTAGAGCAGCTTTGTGTTCAACATAAATAGTTAATACTAATAACTTAATATTCAAAGTGTAGTTGAAAAAAGTAGATCACATCATTACAATGATACTGATATCTATGTCTGAAATTCTTATTATATCATTTTAAATCTAAATGCTCTTTAATTTTCAATGATGAACCATTTATACTCATGAATGAACTGGCTATAATGGTATTTTTGTAAACATTAGATAGATTCTGAGAGGATTGATGTTTGCACAGAGAAATCTCACAATTGACTTTGTTGCTTAAAGTATCACTCACAACTAAAAAAAAAAGGCCAATTGTAAGCCACATGGTTCAGGAATTGTTCATTAATTACTTCTAGTGATGGCCCTGCTTTAATGATCCATTGATGTGCATCTGGCATGGAATTGGATCACTATTGAATGACAATATTTGTAGCCAAATTATTGCTGAGATGCACTTGTCAGCCTCCACAAGCTCTGTTTCTATTATAGGTATTTTGTCATTTTCATGTGATTGTTTGTTGTCATCTAGTTTTTCCTTTGAGAGGAAAGCATTCACAAATATGTGTGAGATTTCTTGCCTGGATGCATATTGAAACTGCTGTGGACCAAATATTGTTCTAGGACTTGTCACCTTCAACTCAAATGATGATTCATATGCTGGGTTCATTCTTAAAATTTTCCAAGTAAGATTGGAAGTAATATATGGGTTCCCTTTATAATACTTAAGTAAAACTCATGAAGGATTCAATATATCAACATAGCATATGTGCTCTAGTATCTGCCCTACTGTCATATGCTTGCCCTTGCTTTCAGCAATATTAAGCATTACCCACATTAAGAGGATAAAGAATCATACTAAGGGACATAGCCATGTTAGCTGCAGACTAAAACCCAGAATTATTCCTATTTTAGCAAATGGAGGATCAAATATGCAAATGATGGGAGGATTAGTCCAAGAAGCCCAAGTTTTTCAAAGGATGAGAATGGTGGGCAATACACAACAATACTAAATATTTGACCACCATGCAGAGAATAAAAAGAACTTGAAAAGATGAAGATATTGAACAGGTAAAGAGAGAAGGTGAAGAATAATAGAGGCAAGGGAAACCATCCCAACACACAGTTTCTCATTTCTGAAGCCATGCCGTCTGTGTGTGAATCCCACTTTTGCCATTCGTTATTCTATGCCTCTGTGTTAATTCTGGAAATGTAGTGAATTTTATTTTTCCATAGGTTAAATGAGGCTTATTAATAATATCAGCAAAGTTTCCCATCGGGATATTATAAGGATTAAATGTGAAAATACTCATAAAACACTTAGTATACTATTTGGCACATAGTTAAGGAAGCAAAAAAAGTTGATTAATATAACTAAAAACTAATAAAATGTTCTAATAGACAGGCTACGTGTTGGAATAGAAGAATCTAAGGGTATATGAAATTTGAGAATTTGTGCGAGGAGGTAATTTGTACCAGAAAAAAATTTCAGAACAGTTTATGTGATTTCAGGCTGAAAGATAGTATTTGTGAGTCATAGGAATGGAGAGAGGGGAAGGTGGAAAAGAGGATTTATATATATATGTGTTTCAAGTGGTTGTTTTGGTCCACCAACTCCGGGAAGATAGGAGGTAGCTCCATCATTATTAGTTCTTTGCCAAGACGGTTGTGTCAAAAACCCCAGATGATTCTTAACCGCACTCATACCACCCCTTATTTGAGAACTGACAAAATCGTATAAAGAGTAATTTAAACAGTGAGAAAAGAGAAAGGCAAATAATGTTACAGCCTGTTAATAGCAGAGATAAACTGATGCTGGGTTCTGAGCTTTGGGCTAGAGCTCCTTCAAAACCCTCCCTCCCCTTTCATTTCATGGCCGGTTCAGTGATGCAAAGGATCTGATGGGTACCAAATCATCACAAAAATGACAGAAGGGATACAGAAACTGAATATGAGTAAGGCCTTACACGGAGCCCCAGAGTATTGGTTTGTCAGCCCTCAAATCTAGATTTTTGGACTTCAAATTATGCACTCAATATACTACATTGATAGGCGAGAGGAGTAACAAAGTCCCACTTCCTAAATATTTCCTTGGTCTACTTAGTATAAATGCACTAATATTCTAAATGGAGTTCTATTAAAAAGTCCTGAAGAAAGGGCACTTTTCTTCCCTCCTGGAAATCAGGTTGTCCCCCATAAAGATGCAAATTGGAGTGTGAACAGCAATAACTGGACACCTGTTGAGAACCAAGAAGATAGCAAGAACACCCATAATTTCTGACTTCCACTGAGTTAATTGCTCTGTTGTCTTTTCTTGTCAGAAACTCCTTAACATTAGGAAAATACATTACCCATATAGCCATTAAATCTGAATAACAGATTTCATGTTTGTTAAAAGAATTAAAGAACTCATTTGTTCTCATGTTTATAAGTAAGCATGTTTACAAAGGGCTGCCCTATCAAAGTGTTTTATGTTTGTGCTCCCTAAGACTCTTGTGGCTGTAGATAAAAATATTTAATTTATGAAATTTTAGGGATTCTTTGGAATTAGAACATTCATCAGCTCTTTTGTAAAGTATTATCTTCACATGAAAACCTTGCTGTAAAAGGTGTATAGAAAATCATTTACTTTTTAGAAAATTTTATTAAGATCTAAATATGACTTTTTAAATATGACTTCCATTATTTAAATTAATTGGATGTTTCTTAGCTATTTTTAGTTGGAAGAGTACCACTTTTAATTTTTGTGATGTGTTTACCCTGTCCAGCCACCAAGTGGATAAACATTTATGGTCAGGTTCAGTGACACAGTTTATAATGTGATGCAATTAGGTGATTAGCTACTTGAAATCTTGGCAAAAAATAGTTGGGGCTGCACTTAAAACAGTAAAAGATATCCATCCCTTCAGCTTTTATGAAGGAATTTATAATTTGAAACTAAGTCATTCTACTGCTATCTTAAATTATGACTTTTTAAACAAGATTCTGGATAAAACACAAAATTAGGCTTTGCAGTTTTTTTCCATAATTTTAACATTACATATTCTTTCTGCCCGAAATACTGATAAACCAGGTTATCTAGTGATTAACAAAATGTTCTACTCTTCCTTTAGGTTATTTTGCTTATAAAGTGATCAAGTTAACCGATTTATCTTCAATTTGTTTTCTTCGGAGGTTATTTTTACATTGTGTCTGACCAGGTTTACACCTAAAAAAGGCAGAATTCACAATTTAGGATCTAAATAAGAAGGTGCTGTGAAACTTCCACTTTTGGACATGGCACTGAATTTCATCTTCTTCGGAGCACCTGATTGTTTTTATAAAGTCGGTGTGAGTTTGTGTTCTTGACAGGGATTGATGGACTAACTGTTGCCATCATGATGTGCTGCATTATTTATATACAGCAGCCAAATTCTATCTTTTAGTTTGTCCTCTGCTGTCAACTGAAGAACTGCAATATTCTCTGAAAGAACATTTCACTGGGTTTGTAATTTTTGCATAATTACAAAAAATATATAACCTAAGACTGTAAAATTCAATAAGCTATATATTACGCATTTTTCAAAAAATCTGAAACAGTCAGGTGTCACTCCTTCGCTCTGTCGAGCCTCGCCACACCTATCTGCTAAAACCACAAGCCTGGATCCAGCCATCTGCTGCGTGCCCACACACCCCAGCTGTTGAGCTCTGACCAGACACATGGTTGGGTACATGTTGCCACTATCCATTCTTGTCTCCCAACTCAACTGGGCTCTTGGTGCTTTCCCTTGATCTTTTTTCTATGTTTTTCTAGGCAGCAACCTTCTGTTCACTGCAGATGCATGATACCTTCTACTCTTTTCAAACTTCTGATTCCATCACATTTTCAGCAGCCTACGACACAAACATCAGATGGGAACTGCTTCAGTTTGTGTCTCAGCATCTACAAACATACAGGCATCCAGGCCCAAACTTCTTATTACATCGTCTTCCTCCTCAAGTCAAAGCTGAATCCTTCCTGTTCTAGGACCCATCCATCCTATTTTTTAAACACTCTCTACCCTTTTGATTATTCCCTCTTTACTGTTATCTTTAACCTCTTCTTTTCTAGCAGCTGCTTCTCATCAGCACCAAAACACTATCAGGTTTCTGCCATTTTAAATACATTTCCAACTTCTGGCCCACCAGATTTTTATGTTTATTTGACTAACATTTATTGAGCACTTTTTATGACATGGAACTTTACGAAGCTTGTAACATGCATTGTATCATTTGATCTTTACCAATTGACATTTTTCAAACAGGCAAACAACAATTTAGAGGTACAAAATAACTAGTGAGTGGCAGAGTAGGATTCCAAGTCTGACCTGCCTGACTTTCTTAGTCACAGTGGTATGTCCCACATAACACATTGCAATGCTTTTGTCTAACTCTTGAAAGAATTGAGTCATTAGTTCTAATGCCCCAACCCCTTTTATTCTTCAGCCTACTGCAGGCTGGCATTGATGCCCACCACTCCTGTGAATGTGCCTTTATCTAGGTCATCAAGGAACATTGCCTTTTCTAAAGCAAAACAATACTTCTTGGCCCTTAGCTAACCTGAACGCTCAGCAATAAGCAACACTAGTGCTCACT
Organism: Lemur catta; assembly: GCF_020740605.2. Classification (NCBI taxonomy): domain Eukaryota; kingdom Metazoa; phylum Chordata; class Mammalia; order Primates; family Lemuridae; genus Lemur; species Lemur catta. The sequence continues at coordinate 54,814,630 of NC_059139.1, read as the reverse complement.
CTGGTCTCGGATTGAAGGTCACTTGCTCTCAGAAGCCTTCCTCTCAGTTCTGAATTTGCGGCCCCCTCTTGTGCTTCCTTGGCCCTAACATGCAGTGGTAACTGCTTGTCAACTTATTTCTGTAATTTGTTAGACTCTGTGAAAAGAAGTGTTTGTCTACTGTGTGCCCCATAATATATGCAGTAATTATGGCTTTTAGTGGCACATAGATGGGCTTTGATAAATATTAACTTATGACTGGATGGGTATTCTTCATAGACAGAAATAATATAGTCAAAAATACTTGGGAATTCTACTATGTGGTTGAATTTTCTGGTTATTTATAAGATTTCAGCTAATTATTTTATAGGTATTCAGTACATGTTAATATTAAATAGTAGCTATTCTATTGTCCTTAACAAGGTGGCTGCCCTTATTTGTGATTTGCCAATTTTAGATTTCTAAAAATGATTTTTTCATAACTCATAGTGAATTGCCAAAGAAAGCTACTCAGATAAATACCTTTCCTCATTTGCCTTTCTCCTAATTATAGGCAGAAAAATGTCAACTAAACTTCCATCCTGCCATCCTTCCTCTTTACCTCTGTTTTTGTCCTTCCTCACTTTATCCTATTCCTTATTCCTTTTTCCTTTTTCTTTAATAAATTGAAATATTTGGATAAGCTTTAAAAATTGTAGAGTGCTGGGTTCTACCCCCAGTGACTGATTTAATTGGACTGGGCATGAGGTATTTGAGAGGCTCCCTGGTGATTCTAAGACACAGCAAAGTTTGAGAACCACTGGATTAGATCATCTCTAATGTCCCTTTCAATTCTAAAAACTCTAAGTTCTGTTATTTTAAGAGACTCTCCAGAGTGTTTTAAAATACAAAATATGCAAAAGAGATTTCCTTTCAAAATGTTAGAGCCCAAAATATTTTTGTCTTTTTATCCAATAGGCCTTGATTGAAACTTCATGTCATCAGATGTTAAATTCAAACAGTCAATACTAAACAATTGTTGATGATTTTCTTCTAATTCTTTTTAGTTCAGTATGACCTTAGCATTTGAAAACTTACCTAAAAAGAAAGAAATCTTCAGAACTATGAGGTAAACCACTGGATAATAGCTGAAAGATGTCCTGCTTTAAATTGGCATTATTGTAATTTTAGTGAGTCTAGGAGGTTTCTTTGTTCATTTATTTGATTTGTGTCTTCCATTACTGAATATAGTTATTTTTGGATTCTATGAACACTGAGGTAGAGAAATGGATGGTCTCGTATTATTACAAGGATGTCCCATGATTTACCAGTAAAATGCCATATCCTATTAATGTGGATATATTGATCCTATTGGCATTTGTATCTTGTCTCTTTCTCTACTCTTCCTAATTGCAGGATGGTCTGCAATAATTAGAATTTATTTTTAAAGCATATGTGAAGGTAAGAATCAGATTATATCTTTTTAACTAATTTTTTTAAAATTTATATTGACCACACTCATAAGCTTTAGTTTGTGAGAGGCTTTAAATCAAAATATATGTCTCAAACTCATTAAAATGGAGAACAAATGAAATTTCAATATTCAACACAATGATCTCTGAAGAGGCACCAAAGTAAATTGTGAGGCCTATTCCTGATTAAAAAAATGACATTTATTTTGTTCCACTCAATTTCACAGACAGTAAGTCATAAGGGTGCTAACATTTTCTGTCAGTTTTATCAGTTTGAATATGCAAATTTTCATGAACTTTATCTCATTTTAACTAGAGTTATTACTGACTTGTATAGTAGAGTCAGCTCATTTTGCAAAATATTCTATTTACAGGTTAGTTGACTGTTCTGACTTGTACAACCGAAGGCAAAGCTTTTATTTTCTTTCAGTTTTTCGGTGAAATGATAGTATAGCTTTCAAGTTCAATGGGAGAGCAATAAGTTGAAAACGAGGTTGTAATACACAGAGCTGCATTGTCATAGTTATGGGACATGAATTCCAGTGGTCTCTGTATTTCACTTTCCCACATATAAATATGTAGTTTGTTGAGCTGTTGAAAAAATCAAATAGTATCTTGTAGTAGTGAGATAACATGTTTGAGTGATATGTTACCACTCTTTCGTTTTTACTTTTATATCTCTACACAAATTTGTTTGCAAATATGGAGAAAGGGCAGGAATGATGGTGAAGACATATTCCAAGTGGCTGCCAGAACTTGCAAAGGAACAGAGAAAACAGAGAAGCTTGCATTTGTCTAAATATGTTATTAATAAATTGATATAACTATGTAAATACATGAATATATTAACAGTACTATGTAAATACATTAATCTGCAAGAGCGATATCACCATGTAAATACATAAGTACATTAGCCTGTAAATACAATAGTATATTTTCAGTAGATGTTTAATACATATAAAGAATAAGTTTATTAGAAATGCCCTTGATTACCATGAGCACAGAGAATCAAATGCTGGGCTTTTAATTACAAATCAGTTTCTATTAAAATTATATTGTTGGCAATAAACATTAATGACATTTTGTTACTGTGTACCAGGTACCCGGGCCTCCTTTCTGTTCTTTGAATTCATATCTCTCTTGCCTATCAATAGGACTGAACACTTGCTCTTTCCTCCTCCTAGAATGCTCTTCTTTAGATTTTAACATCACTGACTCATGCTTATCCTCAATTTTCAACTCAACTGAAGGTCTTGCTTGACTGTCTATCCTAAGTAACCAGTTCTATTTTCTATTTTTCTATTAGTCTATTCTCCTCCCCCATGGCTTTTATTACATTGGGGTATATACATTGCTTATTTGTAAGTTTTTCATTATTCATCTCCTCCACTACAGTATAAACTGAAAGACTAAAGACACTTTATGTGTTTCATCTCAGCTGTATTCCTGGTGTCTAATGTGGTGCCTGGCATATGAATATGTGATAAATGAATCACTGATTCTCTGATATGTGTACTAGAAGCAGACACTAACATATAAAAACAGCTGAGCACATAAACCATCCAAGAGTTTAAATATAAATGAAAAAAATCAGCTATCTATTCTGCTTGGTTCTCAGAGTAGTGTCAACATAAAATTTTTGTCTTTGCATGGCATTAGAAGTTGCATAATAGTATTCTGAGTTCACAGAAAATGTACATCAGTCATAAAGGTACTGATTTTAGGTTTTTAGTTTTCTAGTTTTTTTTATATTATCTTCTGCAGTACTACATGGCATTTTATAGATGCCTACATACTTTGCTGTCTAGGTTAAAAGATCATGTATTGCAATTGGATAATGAAGTGAAATAAGATAGTTCCTGAATTACCTTGAACATGAGGTGACTGGCAACAGGTAGGAAGTAGATGAGAAGAATGAAGCCAATGGTTAACATATGCAGAATCATCCAGTCCGATCAGAACCCTGTAGAAGGGGTGGAAAGAACAGGCAAACAGTAAGTTAAATTTAGCCTGCAATGATTTCTTGCCCCTGGGAAAAATAATTGCTTCATTCTATTGCCAAAAGGCAAATCGACATCAGCTTAATTTGCCTGAATCTGCCATAAACTGCAGATGGAACCATAAAACATAGTTAGAATCAAATTAAACACATCTGTCCTAATCTAAAGCAGGTGAGGCCAGCCAGCCAAGAAACATCAAGATATAACGCTGCACACATTACAATATGCAGATGTATATATTAGGAGCCTGCTGACAATGGGATAAAGAGCCATGAAATCTTATATTGTCCTACTTTCTTTATTGAGCCTAACTTCTTGTACTGGTTGTCACTGGAGTTTTAAAGACTCTACCAACATATATACTGGGAAATAAACAGACAAAAATCATTGAAGGCCAGGGGTCGATTGCATTTTAGTCAGGGTTTCTTACCTGAGCTGATACTGCCTCAGATGAATTGAAATTACAGGGAATCAGAAGTCCCTACAGTATATTTTAATTAGACATGAAATTCCAGCCAGAGAGAGTTTGTTATCACTAAAGATATCAGTCCACATCTGTACTAACCACTGAGATAATGGCTGTGTAGAGAAAATAACAGCCTAAGATATGGTGATTTTGACAAGAGTGACCATATAACTCATCCAAACCCAGAGAGTTTTGAGAGTGAAGGAGGATTGTAGTATCCATGAAGCTGTACCGCTCCAATTTCCTTTCAAGAAAGAACATGTCCAGCTGCAAGTCAGCTGGCAGCCTCCTGCAGAACTTTCAGAATCCCTTGAGCTTTAGAGTCTCACTCTCCCTGGGCTGCCTCTAGCCAATGATCAAGCAGGGTGAGGGCACTAGTACCTGGTCATTCCTGCCCTAGGGGAATTCCTTCCTCTTTGCTCTGGAGCTCCCTTCAGCATTGGACAAGACCTTGTCAAATCTGTTTTACAGACTGAGGCTCTCCCTGCTCAATCCTGCTTCTACTGCCCCTACCCCTGTTTCTTTCCTTTCTTTTCATTGGTGTCAGACCTTTGTCACAAGTTGAGGCTTTTGCTATCCATTTCTGCTTCCTCTTCATTGTATTATTGACATACATTATTTTTCAATAAACTTGTTACACCAGTAACTTCATGTTAGCATCTACTTTCTGGAGAACCCATCTGACACAGGGATGCTGGTAATGAATAGGGGAATAGATTTAAAGCAAAACCTACAATAACCCTGATTATGTTGGTTGTTTGTCCTCTACTTGGCCAAGACCAAAACTTTGCTTACTGCTGGCCCTGTCCTCCCAGAACAGTTACATGTGGAGCCTTTATTAATTTCAGGCAGACTTTGATGTGGTACACACCAATTAAATAAACTGAACATTTATACTGGAGTGGAAGGGTCTAGCACTAATTGGCTTCTTTTTCTGTTTTGAAGACTCTCCTGTTCTTTCCCCGCTTACTTGTTGGTGTGCCTAAGGCCCTCTCCTCCCCTCTTCTTCCCTCTCGGCACCTGTCCCCTCTACTTTCTTCCCTTGCCCTCTTTTTAAAGAGTCTTACTGAAATCTAGTCTTATTAATAATATCCATATTTAACCCAAAGCCTCTCAAACTCCATAACTGCTTATTAAAATGTTAATTGGACATTTTTGTTAAAGATGTCCCACAGTCTTTTCAAATACAATACTTTCTTTAAAACTGAACCCATTATATTATTAATACCTTATGAAGGATGGTTACTCAATAATATAGGTAAGAACTCTAGAAATCAACCCATATTTTTGACTCTCCTTCAACCTCCAAATCAATTTGTTCACAATGTCATCTGGATTCTACCTTGTACATTCTGGTGAAATCTATTACCTCTTTTCTCCCTTTCAAAAAGACACTATGTAATTGTCAATGATGCGGATAAGATAAAAAATAAGTGTTCACAAGTTTTATAGTGTATTAGAAATGAGTAGACAGAAGGAAAAATGAAGAACAAAAGCTACAAGGACAAGAGAGAAAAACAGGTCAGCTAAACAACAGCTGGCACCTGTAAGGTATAATGAGAGGTGAACAGATAGTTCTGTCTCATTTTGACCACATTACATTACATGAGTGGCACACACACCTGGTAGAAAACCAACTAGATTTAGTTTTATCATCTATAAAGAGCAGCGCAGCTGCCAAGAAAGGTTTATGAAGGTACCCAAAACTCTTCACAATGGTGAGACAATGAAAGGGAGCAGAAATGCTGACCTCATACCCCCTGGGTATGTCAGGACTTTATGCCTACCTCAGCTAATTAATATACTATGCTACAGGAGAAAATGGGATCCAAATGGCAGGTTCTCGATTGTGGATAAATATGTAAATATCAAACGTGTATGCTTGAGAATGTTGAGGATATTGCTCATGCCTTGCTGTTCTCTTGTAGACATTGTTTCGGTCAGTGTAAGTAAATCAATGTAATCATCTACAATTTACCTTCATCTGTTAACATTGCTGCCGTCACAGATTCTGGACTAGGGAATGTGGCTCCTTTTTTTGGTACTATTGAAAATACGTGGAATTATGGAAGATATGTCATCAAAAAAAAAAGTTTGGGTGTTAATAGTCACCCTCATACAATATACGGAGTTAGTAGATGACAGTGTTGTTAGACCGACGTTATGAAGCTGTGCTGCTTTGCTTACACCAAAGGCATAGAGGCATGATCTCACATTAAACTGGTCATTGACTCTTCCTATGAAATTTCAACAATAACATCTTTGCTTTTAGATTGATTACCTAGAGATGGGGATGGGGATGGGTAGTGATTTGCAGGATTTTAATTTCTTGTTTCATTATCTATTATTTATTAACTGGATTTGGGATTAAACAGTGCCTGCATTGCTTTCCCTGTCTGTAGCTACCTCTATGAAGGGTCAAGAGAATTCTAATCAATTTTTACTGGGACTACTTCATACTGAATGGGGAAAAATTGAAAGCATTTTCCCCAAGAACTGGAATAAGACAAGGATGTCCAGTGTCACTACCTCTATTCAACACAGTGCTGGAAGTCCTAGACAGAGTAATCCAGAAGAATATTAAGGGTATCCAAATTGGGGAGAGGGAGGCCAAACTGTTTCTCCTCACTGACAATATGATCTTGTATCTAAAAAACCCCAAAGATTCCACCAAGGGTGTCCTGGAATTGATTAATTTCAGCAAAGTGTCAGGATACAAAATTAATGTACATAAATCAGTAGCATTTCTATATACTATTAACAGTCAATCCAAGAGTCAAATCAAAGACCTAATACCATTTACAATAACGACAAAGAAAATAAAATACATAGGAATATACTTAATCGAGGAGGTGAAAGTTCTCTACAAGGAAAACTATAAAACACTGAGGAAAGAAATCGCAAAGGATACAAACAAATGGAAAAACATATCATGCTCATGGATAGGCTGAATATCATTGTTAAAATGTCAATATTACCCAAAGTGATTTACAAATACAATACAGTCCCCATCAAATTACCAATGTAATACTTCACAGATCTAGAAAAAATAATTTTACGCTTCATATGGAACCAGAAAAGAGCCTGAATAGCCAAAGCAATCTTAAGGAAAAAGGAAAAATCTGAAGGGATCATATTATCTGCCTTTTCAAACTATGCTGTAAGGCTATAGTATCTCAAATGGGATGGTACTGGTACAAAAATGAAGACATAGATGAATGGAACATAACATAGAACCCAGATATGAAACATCTACCTGCAACCAGCTGATCTTTGACAAAGCAGACAACAATGTACACTGGGGAAAAGAAGCCCTATTCAATAAATGGTACTGGGAAAATTGGATAGCCACATGCAGAAGAATGAAACAGGACCCCTACATCTCACCACTCACAAAAATTAAATCAAGATGGATAAAAGACTTAGATCTAAGGCATGAAACAATAAAAATTTTAGAGGAAAATGTAGGAAAAAGTCTTCTAGCTATCAGCCTAGGGAAAGAATTTATGACTAAGACCCCAATGGCAATCATGGAACAACAAAAATACATACATACATACATACATACATACATACATACATTTTAAATGGAATTTGATTAAACTAAAAAGCTTTTACACAGCTAAGGAAACAATCAATGGAGCAAACAGTCAACCCACAGAATGGGAGAAAATATTCTCAAGCTACATATCTAATAAAGGGAAAGAACTCAAACAAATCAGCAAGAAAAAAACAACACTATTAAAAAGTGGACAAAAGATATGAACAGAAATTTCTCAAAGAAGAAAGACAAATGGCCAATAAACATATGAAAAAATGTTCAAGGTCACTAATCATCAGGGAAATGCAAATTAAAACCATAATGAGATACCACCTTACCCTAGTCAGAGTGGCTTTTATTAAAAGGCAGGACATGGACAATGTATATGACCTAAACTTATGTACCCCCATGATGAGCTGAAATAAAAAAAAAAAAAAAAGTCTCAAAACAATAGATATTGGCACGGCTGCAAAGGAAAAGGAATGCTTCTACACTGTTGGTGGTTGCAAAGTAGTACAACCTCTATGGAAAACAGTATGGAGAATCCCCAAAGAAATAAATGTAGACTTGCCATATCATCCAGCAATCCCACTGTTGGGCACTTACCCAAAGGAAAAGAAGATTTTTCATCAAAAGACACCTGTACTTGAATGTCTCTTGCAGCATAATTCACAATTGCAAAGATGTGGAATCAACCCAAGTGCCCATTGATTCATTAGTGGATTAATAAAATGTGATATATGTATACCATGAAGTACTACCAGCCATAAAAAAGTTGAATTAATTCCTTTTGCAACAATCTGGGTGAAACTGGAGACCATTCTCCTAAGTGAAGTATCTCAAGAATGGAAAAAAAAAACACATCACATGTACTCAGTATTAATTTGAAACTAACTGATAAGCACACATGTGCACAGAGGGAAGTAAATTCAGTGGAAATCAACCAGGGGGGAGAGTGGAAGAGCAAAAATACCTACCTAATGGGTACTATGAACACTGTTGATGGGATGGGCACACCTATAGCTGGGTCTCAAGCATTACAAAAGTGATCCATGTAACCTAAAACATTTGTAACCCTTAATATTAATATTTTGAAATTTTAAAAAATTGACATAAACTTTAACCTCTATTTTCGTTTTTCTGACAGTTTAAAGTGAATAATCTAAAGAAGTGAAATAATTCATATGAAGTTCTTACAAACAAATAAAGTTCCTAAGGAATGCAAAGTAATAGCAAGTTGGGGCCCAGATGCTTTTTTAAAATTTGAAAATCCTCATTCTCTTTTAGTCCAGGAGGTGGCACTTTCACCTACAAAGCTCCCTTAAAAACTGAATGGGCTTTTATGGATTTGGTTCAAATCCTCTTTGTGCAATAAAGCAACACCCACAATTCTGTCTGAAGCCTGCTTTTCACTCTGGACTTAATCAGGGTCACTTTGGGTATGTTAGGCTGCACAGGGACAATCCTTTAAGATCTGTAGAAGCTCTTTATTTAGCTGACAAGGTCTTTCATGATCCATTTGTATTATTTTAAATGTTCTCAAAAACATGTTTATAGACACATCCCTAATTTGATGTTTATACTGAGGCCATGTCTTTCTGGATTTGACAATTCACTAGCTTGAGAGCCTAGAGAAACAGTTGTATTCTCTAGCACAAGAGAAATAATTTGTGCCCAGTCCCTGTAGATTACTTCTCGTTACTTCCAAACTGACTGGTTCTTTAGCACGTCTCTGTGTTGTGGTACTTTTATCATATGCAGGTATTAGGAACCAACTGAGAGTTTAACAGTTGGCCTGGAAATCTCATTACTCATATCCCAAAGCTCATCACATGCATTTTCTATCTCCCAAGTTACCTCAGGGGACAGCTTTACCAACTGCTTCTCTACATATCATAAGTAGTCATTTTCTAGCCTTGTGTAGCCATTCCATTAGTGCTTTTCCAGATTTCATCTGCCACTCACTACCAAAGCCAAGGCCACATATTTTAGGTCTTTGTTATGGCACAACTTACTTCTCTGAGGCAGTTTCTCTCTTATCCTTCCAAGTTTCTCTCACCTTTCTCAAGCAAGCTCACCTGAATTTATTCTTTTGGCAGTGGCAGGGTTCCAAGAGAGACAATGATATATTCAAGTGCGTTTTCAAATCTCTGCTGGCTTCAAGTCTGTTAACATCTTACTGGCTGAAAGAAGTCACATGGACAAGCCTAGACTCTGGGGATTTACAAATAAACTCTACCCCTTTAGTGAGACGAACTACAAAGTTAAAGAGCAAAGTACGTGGATACAGAGAGGGTATTTTATTAGAGTAATTAATGAAACCAGCCTTCCACAGATATTTAGGTTAACAGTTTTTAACAAATCAGACAACATTTCATTTGCATGTAATGACAGAACCTGAACCTGTATTAAGAGTTTTCAGATGCAGTGTTTGAATTGTACAGTTTAATTTTTATCATGTTGCTTACTATTTTTTTAAATGCTCATGGTTTCAAAAGGGCTATGTGTAAATCTTAGTAGTAAAATGACTTTGCCAAAGAAACATCAGTGGGGTGTGTGAACTATTATGTTTCAATGCCTAAGACAAAAAAAAAAGATGTCAATCTCTGTTTTTTTATTCCTCAGGTGATATTTGTGATCCCAATCCATGTGAAAATGGAGGTATCTGTTTGTCAGAATTGGGTGGTGCCTCCTTTTCCTGTGAGTGTCCGGATGGCTTCACAGATCCCAACTGTTCTAGTGTTGTGGAGGTTGGTAAGTGCAAGATTTAATCATTTCAGTAATTATCCTTTTAGATTTTTTGTGAGTGACTGACAAATTTGGCTATGGTACATTAAGGAGATTCTGTATAAGATTGTTGTATGTTATTAATTAGTTTATTCCTCTGTAGGATGCTCAATTTTGTCATTTCCAGTTGATATTTAAATATGTCTCTTAATGGTACTCCTAAGTGAAATATTTTTTACATTTTTGGTGATTAACACTACACTTTAAGGCACTACAAATAATCCTAAATGTAAAAAAAATTTCTTGTGTCTCTAATTTTAATAGAAATTTAAAATTTTATTCTCAAAATAATTCCCAAGTCAACTTATTCAAGTTAAATAGTCACTGTAAATTAAATAGGACTTTTATTAGGGACTGCTAATATTCATCAGTATTTTGTAGCTGTTCTAATCATTACTTTTCTAAGAATATAAATATACATTATATTTCTACATATATAAAGAAGACACTATTCCAAATGCAATGCTCTTCAAAGTCTTTTGAAAAACTTTACTTTGCAAAAATTAATTACAGTCATTGATGACATTTCATTTTTTTTAAATCTGTGAAGTAATTAATTGGTAGGCATTATTATGGATTTAGGGTCACTTCCATCATTTCAAATAACTCTTCACTGAGGAAATAGCTATACTTTAAAATAATTGAAAGCTGTTTAAACTTGTGCAGAGATTTTCCTATCCGATAAAGGTAATATCATGATTAAGTTTGACAAAAATTTTATGCTTTTTCACATAAGTACCAAGAAGAGTACAAGATTGACTATACCTGTTTAATATAGGAAAACCAAACATGTTTTAGATTAAAGATATACAACCAGGATTAATATTGGAAAACTTGTATTCTTCAATGGCTTTTTGCAAACAGTTTTGAAGGAGAAAAGTAAGAGAGTCTATAGTAAGAGATCAGTTTGAATTACCCATCATTGTATCTAATGTACCTAACTTGGTACCTTATACATAAGAAGAGCCCAATAACTATTGGTTGAATGATTGAAAGAATAATTTAATATGACCATTAGCTTACCATATTTGACCACTAGTTATTGGATTTTAGTGCGCTTTATTTCTTAAATGTATTTTCCTTGTATTTTTTTATATTATATAAGTATGAATGTATGTTATCTGAAAAAGTTAATTGTATTATTGTTGAAAGGTACTTTGTTCATTTAATTCATTTCAAAGATTATTCTTTTTTAAGGCTTTTATTAACTCACTAATATTTTACGGGGTTTGACACAGTGCCATAGAAATAAAATTGTTATAAACACCTTGACCCAGTCTTCGAATATGTACAGTTGAGTTTCAGAGTTTAATATGAGAATATTATCCTTAGGAAAGTCTATATATCTGAAGAAAATTATACTCATAATTATTCTTAACAGGAATGTCTGAATAGAATAAAATTTTAGTGATGTATTTTAATCCCACCAGCCATAAATTGGTAGTGCCGTAACACATTGGCTGCCATGTGAGTTGTATTTAACTCAGGCTAGTTTCAAGCCCTGGGCATTGTGAAGCAAAACCCTGCAGTTGGTCCATGAAAATCTTACTTGTTGATGTTCTTATTGTTATAGTTAATATTGAGAATTTAATTCTAAAAATATGAATTGTGTTGCATATAACTCATGCACAGAAAATCATACAAAATAACAAATTAGAAAGGATCATTTTGTTTTAATAAAACACTGTGGCCCCAGGGAAAAAAAATTTTTTTTTCTAGTGTGGCAGTCAGTGTGTTAAATTTGAGGTATACAATGCTTTTGTCACTACTTTGAAAGAGCCAAATCTGGATTCAAAGAGACAGATGTATTTGAATAAGAAACCAATATCTTCACAAAATTATAAACTAAATACTTGAACACTTTTGGACCACATTTTCAAATATCAATTTAACATTCACCATTTTATCGGAAGAGTCATACTATGGGCAGCAATACTTTAAAAACTAAACACACTAACATATCCCAATTAGTTCAAAGAGACTTTGGGGAATCAAATGCTTTATAGAATTAAATTATACTCAGATTCATTATTGTAAATTTTTAAAATACTTCTGATACTCATAAATTGGATAGTTATACTATATTATCTTAACCAATATGTATTTATGATATGTTTCATGCAACCTTACTCTTCTATGAGGTGTATTTAGGAGTTCTTGGAAGGAATATGCCCAGTTTATATTTGCTCAATCGTTTCCCATGGCATATTAGTTATACCAATTCTAATTTCATGTACTGGTGCTATAATAGTACATAGAATAATAGAAAACACGTGTCCTGATGTTTTAAAATGTTCATAGTTTCTTCAGTATAACTTTGTTATACTGTGAAACAATTTTTTAAAAGGATCAGAAAATAAGGGGGAAACCAGACAGAATTTTTAGGTTAAATACCTCCTTAGGACGGACACATTGCCTTACTTGCCTTTCTACTTCCTCTTTCTCAACTTTATATTTTCTTGTATATTAAGGGAATACTAAATATTAATCGAATAAAAATACTTTGTAGCAATGCCTTTAATATCTAGCCTACCTAAGGTCTTTTCATATTTTTAAAACTAATTATTGGATTCAAACATTTGAAACCTTAGATCATTAAACCATTCTGCCTTTTTCATGTTAAAATAATCAACTTCTTGCTGGAGACGTTTTTGCTGTTGTTCTTAGGCTGTTAGATAAACTAGTGCAGAAAACTGTGTATTGAAATCTTATACAAAAAAAAACCATGAGTATTTTAATATAATATCTTAAGAGGTAAAAGAAAATTTGAGCTGTCACCATTGCTGTATTTTTACTTACTCATTAATCCCCACAAAGATAGGGATGTGTCTAAGGTTTCTCCTGAAATTGTAAATCTCCTTATTTTTAATTTAAAAGGAAAGAAAAATTTTATTTTGATCCCAATTTTTAAAATTATGTTTACCCTGTTCATTCTGCAATCTCATATATACTCCCTTTGTTGCAGCTCATTCTTGAAAGGAAAATTGCAAATGCATGCTTACAGAAAAACCCTACATGATTTTACCTCAATACTTATTACTTTGCTGCAGCTTTGCTTGAAGTTCTTGATGCTACTTATGTTAAAAGATCCTCATCCAATTTTGTACTTTTATTCTTCCCTCACAAAGCATATAGTGTCAGATAAGCACTAAATACTTAACCACTTTTCTAATCACTTACATTCCTGTGTCCTGTGTGGTAGCTTGGTAAAACTGACTTGTTCAGGTTTGTGAGCTTCATTCACTACACATTACTTTTCTTTAGACTTCTCTTGATACTTCTGTGTGCTCTAATATTTCTCTCTCTTTCTTTCTCCCTCTCTCCCTCCCTAGCCACCCACCCCTCCCTTTCTCTCCCCCAACACATACCCACCGACACATCTTAATGTGCTCAGCCTCTTAGAGTTATTTAAGATTCACTTCTGGTATCTACAAAAGATAGTAAGAAAACTTCTCCCCAAACAAAGTGTAGAAAAAACTCCTAATTTACATCCTTGAATTTGAAGACATTAGCCAGATTAATCAGTTTTGCACAGATGTGCAATGAGTGCTGCCTCTCTCTCCAGGGGAATTGTGGACAGATCATCATGTGGAACTGGATGGCACTGTGTGATTTGGAGCTGAATTTTGACACATTCATTTCATGCAGAAAATTTATATTACTTGTAAATATGCTGGATTTCATAAATGGAAATCTTGAGAATTATTAAATTGTCAAAGTTCTGTAGTATAGGTCTCCTATGTATGCTATTAGAATAATCCAGTAAGCTAGTAACAAATATAAACTTTTACAACTCAAATATATAGTATATTAATGCAATCAAATGGAATGAAATAAGTGACCTTTTTTTAAAAAAATAAAATCTTAGTTTTCATTTTTTCTTGAACACGAATTGATTGAGTGCATACAAATTAATAGTTACCTGCATGGTGGAAGTGCAGCGGTAAATAAATTTACAGGAATTGCCGTCCAATTGGGAAAGCAGATAAATATGTAGGTAGGTAGATAGATAGATATTAATAGACAGACAGAAAGACATGATGGGCATTTTGATAGCAGAAGTATATGGACCCATAAAAATATAAAGCAGGTGTCCTATCTTAAGATAAGTGTTAGGGAATACATGACTACCTGAAAAAATAACATCTAGTCATAGTTCTAAAAAATAATTCTAACCTAGAAGATTAAAAAAAAAAAGCCAAAAGTATTCCAGACAGAGGAAATAATGTATAGAAAAACCAGGAGATAAGAAAAATCATAATGTCATAAACTGAAAGAAGTTAACTGTGGTTAGAGTTTAGAGGGGAGAGACATGGTGGCCAGAAAAGCGTCTGGGGGTGATGCAAGGGGCTGACCCTGCAGAGTTTTGCATGGTGTTTTAAGGAATTTGAACTTTACACTGAGAACAACAGAGACGATTTGTATTTCTGCCGGTGCTATGTGGAAAACAAATTAAGCAGGGTACAACGTGGGGAGAATTTGAAGGATTAAGGCAGACTAGGCTAGCATGATGATCTAAGTCACTATAACTAACGAGATGAAGAGGAGAGAGTCACTGAGTATTTAGAGTATAGAGTAGACAATTTTTTGGTGACCTATGGAGTATTGATAAAAAGGAGTTTGGAGAAAGGTGAAGTAAAGAAGCAGCATCTCCATTTTCTGGCCTGAGAAACTGGGTGTCATTTACTGAAATATTATAAGTTGAGAATATACAGGGTTGGGAGGCAGAAAGGAGTACAGTATTTCACATATTGAATTTGAGGAACTTGCTAGACATTATCTAAGAAGTCTACCATAAATTTGGAAGTCATAATTATATAGTTGGTTATTGAAGCACAGAGAGTGGTTGAACCTTCCCAGAAATAGGAAAATAGAAAAGAGTAGAAGACCTAGAAATGGAAAAGAATAGAAGATCTAGAAATGGAAGTAGGTTAAGAGGACCATCAATATTTAAGTAGTAGGTAAAGAAAGTTAAATCTGTAAAGGAGCCTTAGAAGGAGTGGTCAGGAAGACAAAAGGAAAACCAGGAAAGTGTGGCACACCATAAGTTAAGGATAAATGATGTTTCAAGGAATGGATAATCAACATTATAGAGAAGTTAAGCAAGATAAACATTTACACTGATTACATGTGATTTATGGATGATCTTGTCGATTTATGGAAGATCAGTTTTGCTGCAGTTGTGGAGAAAATAGCTTGACTGTGGCACAAAGAAGAATCACTGGAAAAATTTTAAAAATGGATAAAACAAACATTTGTCAACTTGTTTCTTTGCTTACTCATTCATCCATCAAACATTTGAGTATCAATTATGTGCAACCAATTCTTGTTGACACGGAGGATTTAACCATGAAAAAATAGGCTTCGTCTTCATGGATCTCAAAGACTGAGAAGGTGGTGTTTGAAAGACTGAGAAATTAATGTTTGAACAGAAGGTAAAATTGAGATAAGTTCCGAGTTATGAACTGAGATAAGTAGGAATGAGGAGAGAGGATAGTAGCTGAATGGAGAATTTGGGCCAAAGGAGGTTTTTTCTTTTAAGATGGAAGACTGTAATGTCATTATGATTCAGAAATAAAACTAAAACCTAAGCTGTGTTCCAAAAATAAGCTATGTGAAATGACACTTAGAGAAATTTCAATAATAGTTTGCATACATTTAACCTATTAAAACTATCAGTTTGAACACAAAGGACATAAACATTGGAATTTGGTGGTAATGTAAGATTTATCATAATTCTTGGAAAAAAATTCAATGTACCTGTATTATTGAGAGTAGTTCAGTACAGGATAATAAAGTCAGTGCTCTATATTATTTATAATTTTTCCTTTTTTTTCCCTTCTGTAGTTACATTAACTCCTGACTAGGCTTTTCATTTCCAAAAACAAAAACATAACAAAACAAAAAATTAAGGTAGTTTATTCTGTTCTGTCTCCCCCTATCCTCTTCTATCTATTTTATCCCATCCAAACCTATTTTCCTTTGATAATTGGTATCCTTTTTCTAACAAGAATTTAGATTCTGTTAAATTTGAGACCTTCCAATCTCATCACTACTAACCTGTTCCTCTCCTTTCATTTCACTATGAGAAATTGGTTATATTTACCTCAGAAACATAAAGACTGTCATGGAAGTTTTTAAATTATAAGTTCACTGTACATTTCATCTATGAATAGCCATATTCATGTTTATCTTTTAGATGGTGATCAGTGTCAGAATATGAAGTAGTGTAACAGACTCTGACTCTATCTGAAAGACTTCTTGTTAGTGATCATGAAATAGCAGAATGTTAACAAGCTTTAAGTAGATCTCTTGGGTGGTGTGAGTCTGTTTTTAGATTTCTGAACTTTGGTTACCAAATGAGGGATTTGGTAAATTTCAGTTAAATTATTCACATAGTAGATGAAATTAGGAATAGTTTTCAGGGTTTTTTCCCCTTACGATTACTTCTTGGACTGATGATTGAATTCATCTTTCTAAAAATTATCATAATGAGAGCTATGCTGCATGGACTAAAATAGTTTCTCAAAAGCTGCCAGCAATCTTAGATGATTGCTAAGAAGTGTTCCAGTCAACTAGGGTCAGAAGGATTTATTTTCACAGTTATATTTACTTACTTTAATAATAAGAAGGATTAAATATATACTCATACAAACAAATAGAATTGTACAGTTAAGATGACAGATACTAATTTAAGGGAAAGCTTTTGCATTTATTTTGTGTGTATTACAGAAAAGTAATTTTGTTTTATGTATATAAAAATTTCTCTAACATAGCTTATAAACTCATCAGCTTATTGATTTAAAAATATTTCTACATTATTATTAATTACAATGATTAGAATTTGTTAGTTGACAATTCCAAGCTCTAGCAATTTTGTGTATTAACTTGCAGAAAGAAAAAATGTACAACATCAAAGAATCTTAGAAATTATTGAGTACAGAGAGCCTCTCTTACCCAGTGGAAGGACAAAAGCCAGTTTGTGTGATAGTTTATATGTGCAAAAAAAGACAATAACACATTAGGAAAAAAAATGATGTATATTACTTGAAACACTTTCCTTTCTTCTGAGTATGTCTTTCTTATTAATTTGTGGTAAGTACTTTTTTGTGTGTGACATAACAGTAGATCTGTATCACTAAGGTTTTTTTTTTTTTTTTTTTTTTGCTTAACAAATAATCACAAAATTTCTTAAAGTTAAATAATCATTTATCTCAAAATTATGTGAGATATCTAAGTGGGTATTATTGTCTGGGACATCTTGTAGATCTTTACTGCACTTACGCCTGCATCTGCGGTCAGCTGGTTGGTTGACTGGTGCTGGATAGAAGATGGCTCAACAGATTTCTGCTATTACATAGTGGTGGTGGCAAAGGTCCCAAGAGTAGTAGGAATGAGCAAGTCTTAATAACTACAAGCACCTTTCAAATCTCAGTGTGTATCCCAGTAGCTTATAACACTTTTGATGGGATAATATGCTATTTCATATTACAAAGTTTAGGGTGCAAGAAGGGAAAAATTTTGTGGCTAGTTTTACAAACTACCATGAGATGTTAGTTAGTTGCTTGTCTTTTTAATTTGATTGTTTGAAGAGTTTTATTGACAATGCCAAAAGCTGATCAACGTGTAGGATGTTTGCAGATATTTCTTTTTGCGTTACTGACTATGAATGTACAAATTCTAATAACATTGGTTTTACAAATTCCGTTCCATTATTTTCATAAGGGAGTAAAAGGTTAAAACTCTTCTAAAATGGGAAGAACTTATTTTTTTTTCATTTTAGGAAAATAAATTGAAAAATCAGAAAAGTTAAAATGGAAAGTAACATTAAATTATTCTTTCATTCAGATTCCAAATGGAGTTGCATGAAATCAGTTGTGGCACTGCCAAAATGTATAATTATATACATTTATGAAAATGAAAATTACTATTTTAAAGTAATTGACCACAGTGGCAAATTTAGCGCTAATCTCTGGAAAAATTTTATCTTCCAACTTGAGTTCTTTCGTGGAAAAGAAATCTACAGAAGACTCACAAGTGACTTGCAAGATACTATTTAAAATATGCCAACAATCTTTAAAACCTGCCATCATGTTACTTGGTTTTATCTTCTTCATTGGTTTTCAGCATAAATCTATTTCCTTATTCTAGGCAATTACACCTATTGTTTGTTTCCTTTTCATTAAGTTAATTGCACACCAAACTATGGTATCAGAAATAGAATAAGTCATTTAAAAAAATTAACTTTTAAGCAGTCATGACAAGGTGTTAAAATTTTATCATCAGGGAAATTGATACGTTGTTGAAGAATGAGCAAAATGTTCTTTCTATGTTTACAATACAAACAAGAAAGAGAAAAAAAATGATTTTTTTTTTTTAGGTTAAGTTGCTGAATGCCATTTATAGGAAGAAAAGTAAACAGTCTGTAGACTGCTTTTGTTTTGGATTTAGCCAGTTGTATCTAATTTATGTTTTACATAGCATTTTATTGATTTGCTTTATTATAAAAGTAATACATTAGACAAATTAGGAAATACAAAGTAAAAGTAAGCAAAAAGTATCATAATCCTAAGCTATATGTACTTTCAATTTTTTTCTATCATTTATCTATATCTATTGATCTGTGTGTGTACATATAGCTATACATGGTCACATAAAGAATGATAGCAATTTGGCTATTTATATAAAATTGTGTACATATGGATGTTTATGTATATGCAAATGTGCAGGTAGAGCATATACTACACATAGTTCATATTCCTTGATCACTGTTACTTTTTTTACTTGAGGATATAAAACTAATATCTTTCCGTTTACTAAAAATTCTTCCCTGAAATTACTTCATATGTCAGGATAACTTTCCATAATTTACCATCATTTATTTAACGAGCCCCTACTTTTGGATATTTAAGTAGTATGCAAATTTCCTCTGTTATAAACATTTTCATAAACATTTTTATAATTAATTGTGTACATTTGCTATGTCTCAAGCTAAATTAAGTAAAGGGTTGGGATAAGATTATTTGAGAGCCTTTAATATTATAAGGATTGTATAGAAATGACTAAATAGTTTATCATGATTGATTTATAACGAAGAGGAAGTTGAATGGACTTTGGTCCACTCAATCATTAATTAAAGTAGATTTGGAATTATTTGATTTAAGAGGAGGAGAAAAATATACTTGGGGAGCAAAAGAAGGGATCTTTTTGCTCAAATATCAAATATATTTTAAAATAACATATGATTATACCCCCTTTTATTTTCACTTAAACACTTGATTATTATAGTAGGCCATAAAGCATTTTAAAAGGACAAACTAAAACCAGTAATATATAAAGACCAGCCATATATATAATAAACAGTTTGGTTGATATAAACTGCAGAGAAAGAGCCATTCTCTAAAATTATGACCAATGAGAGAGAGTATACATTTAACCAAAGAAAGCTTAAATAATGTTCTAGAGCATCTAGTATATGGAGCAGGCTTGGGATAACTAGAGAAAGCGAGCTTAGGACGGTTAGATAAAGGTAGGAAATGGGAAAATGATTAACGTCACTCTGATGAAAGTCAAAGGCTGTTGGGTGAACGGCAGAGCATTTGCTCTAATCTCTCCTCACGCAGCTAGCAACAGAGAAGGAGGAATGAAGAGAAAGAGATGGCACGTTAAGATTTCATTGAAAATAAGTGTTTCGATAGGCTGGAATTAATTTCTTGGAAATATTAAAAACTAATTCTGTAACATATAATTCAAATCTTATTGGCACCTACTATGTGCTAGAATCATGCTATTTGTTGTGAGGAATTACTAGAGTAAAGCACAGGGACTATGGAAATGAAATAGGAGGCATAGATCCTTTTCAGGGAGCTTAAAGTAGATGTTGTTTGTGGAGGTTTATTTGGCCACATTCCCTGAAGGCACAGGAAAACTAGATGACACTTCAGATAATTTATTGTCCTGTATATACCAAAGTATTTATATGAAGACAAGTTCTGGAATCTATATTACTTAAAGTACAGTGGCAAGACATTTTTAAATGAGTCATATGAGAGAGAATTTGGGGTGAATACTTTCCAGAACAATTTTGCCCTTTAGAATTACAAAATTCACCAATCTATGGTTTAAAATGGATAACAAGCAATATTTATTGTTACCTTCCTTTTATTTTAATCAGAGCCTGGAAAGTAATGTAGGGAGGATACAATTTCAGTTCCTCAGCAAAATATAGAAAGCAGAAAGATCTGTTTTCTTAAGTACTAATTCTTGGAAAATATAGCAAATTTCAAATAAAAACTTTACCTAGCATGTTGATAAAGCCCCTTAATATCTTTATTTTCATCCAAATCACAGGGAGCCATTGAGCACAGAGCTCATTATTATTACTCATCTACACAAGTAGCTACAAACATTTTCAAGAACAAGACACTTGCTGTGTGTGTCAACTCAGCTCTCTTTCAGTCAGTGACTTTGGCTTCCCAGGCAATAGATAAATTGAGGTGCATCACAGAACAGCCTCTGGCTTCAAAGGTTAGATTTCATTAATTATTCAACTATGGAAGTGTAGGAATGAAGCTGTATTACTTTGCACAATGATATCCTGACCCCAAACTGCCATGATAAGGCTCACCTCATAACCAGGTGTGTTGGTTATCAAGTCTTCATGTGATGAACATTGAAGACCATGGGCAGATAGTCTTTTTATGCAATTCACAAATCCCTGTAATGCTAAGGGCAAGGACATTGTTTTTCTTACCCTTTCCAGTTTAATAGTGCCTGTATTTATAGAATATACTATTCATTAAAATGTGTGTGTGTGTGTGCATGTGTATCTGGAAATAAGCAAGTGATCTAAGACTGATATCAATGTTAAATGAGAAAATAATTTTGTGATAAATGCAGTGACTACACCAAGGTCATAGATTCCTGCTCAATGGAAGAACAGGTGTCAAACCTGAGATTTTTTCCAATGCTTTTTCCACATTATAGTCTTTGTGTTCAAATTAAATTATATCTGTTACACATATGGGGATGGATGCATTAAAACAATGAGAGGATCTGAAGAAATAATAATAATACTTTTAATTCTAGTGTTTGTCATATGCTGAGCATGCTCTCTTGGAATTTTGTAGCGTATTTGAAGGAACACATTTTCCAATGGTGGTGTAGTTAAGAACCCAGCCAGACTGAGTTCAAATCTTGGCTCTTGCATTTACTGTCTGTGACTCTAGGAAAGTTACTTAACCTCTCTGTGCCTTAGTATCCTCATCTGTAAAACTGGCTAACAGTAGCAACTTCAAAGAGATTTTATGTAAATTAAATCAATCAGTATATGTAAGGCTCTTAAAACAGTGCCTAGCTTATAGTAAGTGCCATCTAGGAGTTATTTAAAAGGTAATATAAATAATTAAACCTTATATACAATTCAAAAGCTTTAGGCAGAAATCAAGCATCTAAGTCCCTGACTATTTTTCCATCATCTTAGTCATTAATAACATTATTGAAATCTCCAATAAATCCTGACCTGTTATTTTTATCTCAGGTTTTTTTCTGCTTGTGCTTGAATATGCAAACCGGGGGCAATTTAGCTGTCAGCTTTTAATTTTTCAAAAAATTTCTTTCCTTCAACATGTAATTTGACAAATCACCTCATTTGGTATGGGAAAAAGAGAACTCTATGTTTTATTATTTGAAATTTATGAGTAATGTAAGTAATGCTTGCATAATTAGGAATTGGCCCTATAGGAATATAGCTTTCCTTATGCTTAGAGCAAATAACTTATGAATTGATCTTTCTTTATAATATTGCAAAATGGGAATCCTGTAAAGGTATAATAAATACCAAGTTGGGATTTATGACAACGTATTAATATTAGGTTCTTAGATGTGATAGATCAACACTAAGCTCTTTGTGGCTTTGCATAAAGATAGAATCACAGGGGGAAAAAAACACTAGAATCTACTGAGCCTCCATGGAAAGCTTGTGATCTACCCTTTCTCTATGACCCCAAGAAGAAGGGCCTGCACTGGAAATATGTATATTTGAGAAAGGGTAAGGACAGATATGTCAGTAATCATTACATACTTCAGAAAATATTAATAATTATCATAAAGGGGAGCAAAGTGCTATGAGTATCCAGCAGAGGAAAGATCACTTCCGGTCCTAGACATCAGATGTTATGGCAGAGGTGGCTTTTTGAGATGAACTGGGATGGAAATGTCGTTCATCAGTAGAAGTTATTACATTGGAATATTTTAAGCAAAATACAGGATGTTAAAAAACACAAAGATAGAAGACATGGGAACTTTCTGGAAGAATTAGCATTAGTGGTTCCTCAGATTATAAGGTGTTTACGGGAAGGATTGGAAACAAGACCAGAAAGGTTCAATGTTATTACCAAAATTATCCCAGAAACATGATTCTTTAATCTCTCTTGATAATACACTATTGAAACATATAATCATTATAAAAACAAAAAAGAACACGAAACTCTTATCTGAATAATATTTAAGTACTAACACAAACTTTTGAGGATTAAGTTGTTTAGGTTATATTTTTTTTCTATTCCATCTTTATTCTGCCTCCAAGATAAATCTATTTTTTTCAGTCCATTAATTATTTTGATTGTTTTCAATAAGTCTTGATCTAGTAAGTAGTTGTTTTGGAAAGGACTGAGTGTGGCTCATTGAAATTGGTGCTAATTTCTAATCTAGTATTTCTAACCAGAAAATAAGTATTGGAAAAAATAACTATAAAGGTTTAAAGTCAGTAGAACTAGGAGAACCTTCTGCAACTAGAAATGTCAGTTGATGTGGAAAATCCCATGAGAAGCCACAAAATATGTATATTCAACCAGGTGGACATTTAGCTCTTGGCCACTGAGGAAGCTGTTTCAATGAGAACAGATGTTTTGTTTTTCCTGTTTGTGGACTTTAATCAACTCCATGTGAAATGCATGCAAACTAGATTCTTTGCTACAAAGTGAAAGATCTGGAGAGTATCTTTAAGGCTTTGCTTGGTTTCAAAATTTTGCAATTCTTTCCTGCCAAGATACTTTTAACATTGCTGGCATGCCAGGCATATTCTCCCTTGACCCTTACCCCAAGAATGACCTCCTATCACATCCTCCCCCCTCTATTTTTTTCCTGACTAATCTTGCCCTTAGGCAGAAAGGAGATAAGATTACTGATCTCCAGTGTTCTAGGAATTGGTCCCTAAGATGGGGCTGAAGGAAGGAGGGAGAGGAAATTAATTCTTCACTCTTTCAGTAGCCAATATAATGTTGGATTGCTATTGTAATGTAACAGCCTAAACAAAACAGGTAATAACACCATTGTATTTTGTGCTAGTTAAATCACATCTAGAGTACTGTTTCCATTCTTGTTACTATATTTTAAAATACCTTGACAAATCTGAGTTTTTCAAGAGTAAGTCAACAAAAATTATGAATGGAGTATATACCATGATATGTAAAATTAAGTGAGGATGTTTACCTCAGTTAAAAAAAGAATTATGATAGCTCTTCAAATATTTGAAGGGCTGGCATGTCAAAGAATGAGATACATTATTCCATTGTTTTTTACAGGCCAGCTTGTGTGAGAGGGATGTGACATGTTTTTTTGTGAGATTTTGAGTTCCCTGTCACTAGAAGTTTTGAAAAATGTCTAGATTTTTGGTTGGCAGGTTAGACTAAGTGACCTCTAAGTTTTAAGTTTTGTTTGGACTTTAAATTTTATTTTTAGAAGTTACTTACATCCTAATTTCCTAATAGGCTATTTTCTATACTGTTTCTTGAAGGTTTAGAAGAATAGAAATTAATAGTATTTATTCACAACTTGAAAATAATCTGAAAGATAAGATAAATGAGGTTCGGGCCCTCTCTGAATAGCCCTGCACCTTTATTCAAATTCATTGTCTTAAAGTTAGCCCTGTCCACTTTTTTTTTTTAATCAGTTGAGTTTTTTAAAGACATTCCAATTACAGAAAAAAATTAGCCTAGGGAGACACATTTTGCAGATAGGAAAATTACATTGTCATTGTCATTCGATTAACACCTGAGAGTGGATACACTCACTGACTGTTTTCTTTTAAAGAAGATCCTAATGATTCTGAAAAGAAAGCATTTAATTTTATCTCTTATTTTATAGAAAGTAAAAAAATTCTCTATGGCAGTCATTAACTGACTTCTAAATAACTCAGTGGCGTATTACATTAGTTAGTTCTATATAGACAAGCAGAAGTTGTGCTTTATCTTTTATAGTTAGTGTCCTTGGGATGTGTTAAAATTATGTGCAAAAGATAATTCCCCTTGACCAAAAAGAAACATACGGATTCCACAGAAATATCTCATCGCTTTTCAAATTAGACCTGCCCAGTGTTTTTTTTTTTCCTTCATCTTTTGAGATGCAAAAGATATTTTAATTAAGCTAAATATGTGGACTATATTTTGGGAACCCATCATTTCAAAGCCATCGTAAAATTTCTGAATTCCTTTTTGAAATATAAGCATCGAAAAAGGAATGATATTTTACTAAAAAAAAAAAGGCTTCACAAATATCAAAGTGGCAAAAAATGTCATGTTTGAAATAACTGTAACCATATTAAATACTTACTAGTGTATGCACACACACATATTATAGCATATGCCAGGATTTTGCAATGAAGTAATTTTTTATAGTTAACTAGTCACCATTTATTTTTTTAAAAAACTATTGAAATTTTATATTATTTATATCTCAGAAAGTGCAGGATGCTTAGTATTCAAACCATCTCTAGTGACTGGAGATGATGGGCAGGAAAACCTGTGAGTCAGTCTAAGCTGCATCTGCCAGGCACATAGGTCTGTCATTTCTTTGTCTGTATGTCCTATGCTCCTTGGACATGGGACTTTGGAAGTTTTACTTGATCTCCATTAACAGTAACTTTATTAAAGCAAGACAGTATCTTTCACCGGAAGATGGCAGAACTATAATGTCATCCAATGTATTTAAGAAGCATATTACTAATGATAGGCCAATGGCATAAAACAGAATCATTTAAAACCTTGTTTATAAAAAGGAAACATTTTCTATTGTGTTTAGGATTATGAGTTCCTGCTTATTTAATAAAATTATTTGGTAATTTATGTTTTATATTTCTGCCATGATTCAAATGAAATCTGATTATTCATTGAAACATCATTTGTAAGAGAGAAACCCTGGAATCCATTCAAGTATCATTCACTAAAGAATGAGTTAAACAGATTATGCTATATCCATTAAAGAAAATATTAATATTATTCTGTACTGTCTATAGTCACTGATTATATTGACATAGAAAATATGTGCAATATATTAAAAAATTAAAAAGCAAGTCATAAAACAGCATATATTGTATAATCCTCTTTTCATTTATATTAAGTATGTATTTAATTATTATTACACATGTGTATGTATTTGGATATTTAAATAAATTTACTTCAAAATTTTGTTCCTGGTAAGTTTTTAGTTGATAATTTAGGTGATTTAATATACTTCTATCTTCTAATGCAAATCTTAACCCATTGAAACAATGGATTTTTTGCCAACACACTTAATCACTAAGTCTCTTCCAGCATTAACATTTTATGTGCAATGATTCTGTGGTCTTCTTAAGTGGTTACTGTCACTGAGATTTGTGCCAACATTGCTGATCTATCCATTACTCTTTAGTTTTTTGATCTTTTGGTTTTAACAGATTTGCTTTTTAGATTAGCTCATTTGTCCAGCCTTATAAAAATGAATTGAGGTTGAAGTGAGAATTCTCCCACACATAAATAAACCAGAAATTCATAGATCATGAGTCAGCCTGATAGTATCAGCTTCCTCCATCAGGTGCTATGAAAGGAAGTAATGTGGTGCTGTGACCACCTGAAATTCGCATATACTGAGCAGGTAACCTCAGCTTCATGCCTTCTCTAGTCACATTAAATAGCGTTCTCATTGTAGAATTATTCCTCCTTTCCTGTATTAAATTTTCAAAAAGATTATGAATTTATTAATTTTATTGAAAAGGGATAAATCTGAGAAATCATTTATATTAACTTCTGATCTGCTTTATCCCTTGCATGTTTCTTTTTTTTTTTTTTATTTGCCCATAAATTTTCTTAGGATAACTTAGGTTTAGTTTTCAATCCTCATTTTATAAGCCTAACAAAAACTGTAAAAACAGTCATTAAATTCACTTACTGGACTACATTTTCTCATCTCTAAAATTGGATAGCTTTCCAAAAAATATTGATACAGTACCTATTATTTACACTACACAGAATTAAAACATAACCATTGCCCCCGAAAGAAGAATGTCCAGCTTGGGAAACAAGGCTGGAAAATATTATGTGACACTTTGTTTAGAATTGGCTTTAGGTGACAGTTTAAAGGGAAGTAGGAGTTGAAATGGAATATCTGGATACTGAAATAAATACTAAAGAATTGAAGGTGGTGTGACTCAAATTCAGTCTACAACGATGGGATGAATTTGAATAGGGAGGGGGGCATATTCAATAGACAATATTTGATGATTATCAAATAGATTAGCAAAATATTGAATTAAAAGTCTCTTTGTGATGTCAGATCACCTAGTTTAAAGATCTTTAATACTTCCTTTTAGTAGGAAAATGTGTCCTAATTATGTTCCCACAGTCTTTTTAATACTAGCTGGGATGTGAGTGTATGCTACTTGAGTCTTCTTACTTTCCAGCTTCCCAATTTCTGGCTTAGTTTTACAAAATATCTGTTTGTTTTTTTCCCCACTCTTTGGCAAAAATCTCCAAAGCTTCCATTGATTCTTTGTTATTTTCCTCATTTGTACCTTTTTCTAAAATGAGAAAATCTCAAATGCACTGCTAATTGCTGTTAAAATGATTCACTGTATAAATAGCTTGTAAAACCTATGTATATTATATCACTGCTAAACAAAGAAAGTGCATTTTGTGGTTCTATTTAATGAATTTACTTAATTAATAAACTATAGTTTGATGCTTTTTGAGTTATTTTAAAAACACAGATTTAATTTTTCATGAGATGATCAAATGGTTGTTAGAGCAATAATCATTGTTTTTCCAACCATCATTCCTTTCCCTCCTACCCTAAGAAACAAAATCTGATTTATATACCTACATATAGTTATGCAAACTGTGCATATAATTTTATACATTTATTTATATGATGAAACAGAGATGAAGATATAAGGCTTTCTCTTTTATAAATTTAATATTACAAAATGAAGCAGCTGAACTTTAGTAAAACAAAAGTCTGTATTAAACATCTTTCCATATATTTTTATTTCTTTTGACAAATATTTATTGAATCCCTACACTATTCCAGGTAGTGTTTTAAAAACTATAGATGTAATGGTTAGCACAAAAAGGTGCAGCCTTGCCCTCATGAAACTTTTCGTCTAATAGAAGAGACTAATAAACAAATAAACACATGCTTACATACTAACTACATGTATGCATGATTATGTTTTATGTATTATATATTGTTGACTGTATCTAAATAGACACCATACTCCAAATTTAGTACAAGAATCAAAATGCATGTCAAATGTTAATAGAATAGAGAAGATTTTTTGATTCTCGGAACATTTTCTTTTTATTTATTTATTTTATCTCTTTTTTTTTTTTTTTTTTTTTTTGAGACAGAGTCTCACTCTGTTGCCTGGGCTAGAGTGCTGTGGCATCAGCTTAGCTCACAGTAACCTCAAACTCCTGGGCTCAAGCAATCCTTCTGCCTCAGCCTCCTGAGTAGCTGGGACTATAGGCATGCGCCACCATGCCCAGCTAATTTTTTCTATGTATTTTTAGTTGTCCAGCTAATTTCTTTCTATTTTTTAGTAGAGACAGGGTCTCGCTCTTGCTCAGGCTGGTCTCGAACTCCTGAGCTCAAACAATCCTCCTGCCTTGGCCTCCCAGGATTATAGGCATGAGCCAACGCGCCAGGCCTCTCTGAATACTTTCTATGCAAATGCAACACTGTGACCCAAGTGCTCTGCAGTTCTGAGATTGCATTAGAATTGATCATGTCATATGCTGTCTGATCTTTGGCCAGGAGAGACTAGCTATCTTTGCCATACTTTCACAGGGAAGAAGTTGGTAATAGCAACTTTTAAGTCCTAAGTCATGTTCTCATTGGGACATTGACCAAGAACAATAAACAATAAAATAAAGGCCAAACAAACCAAAACCTCTCTCTAAATACTTCCAGAGGCAACTCCACAACCTATTGTAATGACCGAGTTCACAGATATGAAATAATAGTTTACCCTTCATTGTCTAGTAATGCCACACACATACACACACAGACATACACACATATATGTAACTTTTAACACTGGGGTTGGCATAAATAAGCATGAATATCATCATTGCTATTTTTGCATCACTGCAGTTGAATAAAAACATTCTAAAATATTGTTGGAGTACAATAATACACAGTTCTTGTTACTTTACTTATGGAAATGATTAATTACAAGTATAGATAACTATATACTTGCAAAGCATATTTAGTGCATACTTAACTAAATTTATGATATAGCCAACAAAAGGATCAGTAAGTCACTATGAATTGAGTAACATCCACATGTAAAATAGATTATAATATGCCAAGAAATTTATTTTCTATATTTCATAATGAAGCTTTCCTATTTGATAGTAAGCTATTCTGGGTACACAATTATTTTGAATGGGTGGAATTTCTAAGTTATAAAAGTTTCCTTAAAACACTCAAGGATGAAATAGACAAAAACAGAATATGTAAGAATTGTTGAGACCCTACAAAGACTAGATCCTGTCCAATGAAGAAGTTTGTGTGTTTTAATATCATATGAGAGTAATATACAGTCCATTGGATTTTGGTAGTTAATGTACTTTGCAGTTGATCTCTGTGGAAAAGGAAGGAAGACAGTGAGGGAGAAATGAAGTAAGGGAAGGAGAGTCTGCAGGATACCTTCTCCTCCTTTTCCCAAGTACCGCCCAACTTCAAGAACGTGTACGCTGCCAGACTGTCCTGAAAGAGTGACTAACTTCAAAATCAAAGGAATACATTTATTGGATCAAAGGATCATAGTGAGCTCCCTAGAAAAATAAAGCACTGAAATCCCAGCTGTCCTCTGCAAGCGCAGCCTGGGGCTGTATGTACTTTTGGTATCACTTGCCTCAGATAATTAATTCCTTATTCATTCTAATATATTTTAAAAGGGAACAACAAATGTGATTAGGATTGTAGCAGAATGCCATTTAGTTGTAAATAACAGAAGCCCAACTCAAACAATAAAGTCAATGTGTTTTTCCATGAACTAGAAGCCCAGAGGTAAGTCAAGATTCATGGTTGATATGATTCAGTGGCTCAACAATATCATCAAGAATATAATTACTTGTTTCTGGGCCCTGCCTTTGAGCAGGATGAGCTTTCTTTTAAAGCTGGCTCCCATTGTAGTTGCAGGATATTTGCCAGCAACTTCTAGGGCTACAGGCTTCCTTGTCTCTATCTAAAAGAGGGAGGAGGGAGGAGTTATTTCCAGAACACATTCTCAGAAGGATGAGGACGTCTTCTTTCCAAGAGCCTCTCCCCATCGAAACACATGTAAGCCTCTCCTTACATTTCATTGTCCCCAATGGGTCATATACCTATATCTAGATCAATAACTATGGCCAAGTAAAGGGAAAAGATTTGGTTAGTTTGAGATACAGACTTCTTTAGATCCAATGGGGGAGTCATCCTCCCTTAAAGCATTGATGTTGATACCCAATGAAACCTGAATATGTTACAAGAAAAAAGCATTGAAGGCTGAAGAAACAACCACACTGTACACTGCAAATGGTTTCCTATAAGCCTGCTAATTTACTGCTGTAGTTTCAACAACTGGGCACACGGCTCTTTCCCAGTGAAACAAACTTTGATGGGCTAGAGTCATAATTTTCAACATGGTGTTCATAACAACCTGCAGAGCTTTTTAAAAATGCAGAAGCCTGGGCTAACACCCAAAATTCAAATTCAGTAGGTCTAGGGCATTTTTTTTAATTTTCAATTTTTTATTTCAGCATATAATGGGGGTACATATGTTTAGGTTACATATATTGCCTTTGCCCCACCCGAGACATAGCTTCTAGTATGTCCATCCCCCAGATGGTACACACCGCACCCATTAGGTCTGTGTATACCCATCCCCTCCTTCCCCCTCCCATCTGCGGGACACCTGATGAATTTTATTACTATATGTGCACTTAAGTGTTGATCAGTTAATACCAATTTGATGGTGAGTACATGTGGTGCTTGCTTTTCCATTCTTGTGATACTTCACTTAGTAGAATGGGCTCCAGCTCTATCCAGGATAATACTAGAGGTGCTAGATCACCATTGTTTTTTGTGGCTGAGTAGAACTCCATGGTATACATATAACACATTTTATTAATCCACTTATGTATTGATGGACACTTGGGTTGTTTCCACATCTTTGCAATTGTTAATTGTGCTGCTATAAACATTCTAGTGCAGATGTCTTTTTTATAGAATGACTTTTGTTCTTTTGAGGAGATGCCCAGTAATGGGATTGCTGGATCAAATGGTAGATCTACTTGTATCTCTTTGAGGTATCTCAATATTGCTTTCTACAGAGGTTGCACTAGTTTGCAGTCCCACCAGCAGTGTATGAGTGTTCCTATCTCTCCGCATCCATGCCAACATTTATTGTTTTGGGACTTTTTGATAAAGGCCATCGTCACTGGAGTTAAGTGATGTCTCATTGGGGTTTTGATTTGCATTTTCCTGATGATTAGAGATGGTGAGCATTTTTCCATATGTTTATTGGCCATTAGTTTACCTTCTTTTGAAAAGTTTCTGTTCATATCCTTTGCCCACTTTTTGATAAGGTTGTTTGATTTTTTTCTTCCTGATTTTCCTGAGTTCTATATAGATTCTAGTAATCAGCCCTTTATCAGATGTGTAACATGCAGATATTTTCTCTCTTTCTGTAGGTTGTCTGTTTGCTCTTGTGATAGTTTTCCTGGCTGTGCAGAAGCGTTTTAATTTGATCAGGTCCCATTTATTTATTTTTGTTGTTGCTGTGATTGCCTTTGGGGTATTCTTCATAAATTCTTTGCCTAGGCCAATGTCTATAAGGGTTTTTCCAACATTTTCTTCTAGAATTCTTACAGTTCATGCCTTAGGTTTAAGTCTGTTATCCACTGTGAGTTGATTTTTATGAGAGGTGAAAGGTGCGGATCCTGTTTCAGTCTTCTACATGTGGCTATCCAATATTCCCAGCACCCTTTATTGAATAAGGATTCTTTTCCCCAGTGTATGTTTTTGTCTGCTTTGTCAAACACCTAGGATGATTCTATTATGGGTGATGGGAGGACTACACTTAAATTCTGTATATTAGATGTGTATCAGGTATATTTCTTTACTGTCTGTTTTCCTACCATCACCATAATTTCAGTATATCCTTCTAAATGCTGACTAGGTAGATTAATAAAGAGTTATTTATTAGTTTCTTTATTTTTACTTTTCTTGGTGTATATGTTTTAATTTCCACAATTAGAGGAGTCTAAATGTGGCACAGACTCATATTTTTTTTAATTGCTAATTTTATGACTTCTAAGAGAAAGAGTGAAGAATCATTTGGGTAGCATGACAGTACCTTCAATGATAATTGTTTTACTGAAATGTCATTAAATAGGCAACTAATGCCCACTTTAAGGTTTATTTTCACTCTGGGGCTGTAGTTACCACCTGTTAATAGTTCATGATGTTTTGTTCAGTAATGCAGTTAGCATACAAAGCTGTCTGCTACAGAGATAACTATAACAGTGAATTAATACCAATACTAACCCTTGTGTATATGTCTTTGTGAGTGTGTGTGTATTTTAATAGTGAGAATATTGATTAGTGACATCTATATATTACAAGGAAGCATTACTAAGTAGATATTGCATAGATATAGAGCTCTATGCAAAGTTGGGTACCTGCTGACTCTGTATTGCTGATGTGTTACAAAGATGCTTCCACATATTGCAAGCTCAAATGTAGGTTAGTGCACTGCTTGCCCTATAGGCTATGGCTTTAAAAGGTTCTGTTAATAATTGCTGACACTTATAAGTTTGGAATTGTCTTTATTTCTGTACTTGCTGTCCTTCCTAAAATTTCTTGCTTACATACACATAATGGAGGAATATAATCTTAGCATTTCTAATCTTTCTTCCTTAGACATCACTTCCTTAGTTTTGTTGAACCACATAGTCAGGATCTCACCTTCCTACGTCTCTAGTCTCTCTCAGTATTATAAGGAACATGAAAAAGTTTCCCACAAAGAAATCCATTTTTTGAAGGGATTTTTCTCTTCAGCCCCAATATCAGTTTTGTTTTCTTTCTTTCTTTTTTCCCCTATGCTTAAGTCTAACTAACATTATCAGGAATATAGCCAGTCCTCATCCATGACCCAACCCTTGTAAATAGTAGTGAGTGAATTTTAATAAACTCCTTGTCATCTAGTTTTTTCCTTTCTCTCCTAAGTAGACATTGAATCAGCACTTTGTGAGACAACAGGGCATAATGGACAGAATTTGATTTTAAAGTCACAGTGACAAGCGCTCAGATTCAAGCTGACCTTAAACAAATTGTTCAGTCATTCTGAACTTCTGTATTTTCCTCTAGCAGATGAGAGTAATTTTCATTTAATTGATTACTTTGTGAATTAAATGAGTAAAGTGACCGCCAATAAGTTTAAGGTGTTTTTTTTTTTTTTTCGATTTTGAATCTCCAGACTTTTATTAACAATGATCCATCTAAGTCAGCACTCTACAGGCTCCTAATAGTATTTTCCTAAAAGGGAATTCCCGTGAACTACCAAAAAATTTTCCTCTTTGAACATGTTATATTTTGGATATGATAAAGCATCAAACAGCTTTTTAAATATTTATGTTCTCCATGCCATGCATGCCAACTGTGTTTGCTTTCTCTGTTTCTTTATATGCCAAGGAGACAAGCCAAACAGTGTGAGAGGAAAATACTGTCAGGACACAAAGTAAGCTTGTCTAATGTGTACTCTGTGCAGATGTAACCTTAACAGAAAATAGTGGAGACTGCTCCCTGGCTACACAGTGTACCTTGATTAACGAATCAGCTGAGAACAAAGGTGCTTTATAAGCAATTCAGCTGAGTAAATTTTTATTTTAAAACTTCATGAATCAAGTGAAATAGTACTGGCTTGTGTCATGTAATTCAATGGTAATATTCTGGGTAAACCACACTTGTGCACATAGCAGAAATACCTCCTCACAGAGTGTTTCTGAATGTATAAAGATGAACAGGTGGATTCTAGGGAAAGTTGTGAAGCTACTTCAGATAAACTTTTTTTTTTCCCCCACTGTTGTAATTGTTGTGCTCCCTCCTCTTCGTACACAGAGAAGTAGGTTATCACCCTTGGAGTCTTGCTGCTCTCATTCCTACCTTTTAAAGCAAGAATCAAAATGATTCACACTTTTATGAGTTACAGTTTATGAGTTACAGTGTGTGTGACAGAGAGAGAGAATGAGAGAGAGAGAGAGAAGTAGAATTTTCATTATTTATGAAAAGCCCAGAGTGATTCTGAGTCACTCTAAAGTTTGATAACTCTTTTCTTATAACTTCCATCTTATATCTCATGGAACACAACTTTGGACCATCTACAATGCCTTTTAACCCCTCTTTGCTAAATAGAAAATTAATGGTTGGTTACATATATGTTACATACAATTCATATTTTAAATATTATAGTAATGTATAATAATTTACACTCAAGTTAACCAAGGTCAATATTGTTTTCAAAGGGAAAGAAAAAATCACATTCATACAATTGAATGTTCATTTCTAATAAATACATATTTTAAAGTATAACAGCATATGAATTTTAATTTAATGTAAATATTAATCTGTTATTAGATAATGACAGATTTCTAATGTATAGACAAAATTGCAAGTCAAGGGCTTGCAGTCATTGTTTGGAAATGTGGAACATATTTATGTTCAATCTCAATTTCTCTCTTTCTCTCCCTTCTCCCCTTTTCTCTTCCCCCTTCTTCTATGCCCACCCTTGCCCTCTCCCCACTTCACCTCCTTTCCTCTTATCATAGCATCAGATGAAGAAGAGCCAACTTTGGCAGGTAAAGTTCCTATGTTGTAAAGTTTATTCCTATTTAATTTATACTTCTAATAATGGATATTCAACCTTTTGGAGTACATTTTTTCAAGTTTCAACCAGAAAACTGGCAGTTTTAATTATTTATTTATTTTTTATTTCTTGGGTCCACTGTGCTACGCCAGACTAAATGATATTGGTTAAGAGTTTTGAAAAAAAAAAAAGAGGGAAAAGAATTGAAAATGAGCTAATAAAGAGGAAAACATAACACACAATGGCATATCAATATTAAAAAATAAGGAAAATTGGAAAATGAGAACATGGAGAAAATGCAGAAAAATAATACAATAAAAAGAATGATAAAGGAAGATAGGAAGATCAAAACGGAGGAAAATGACAAAACAAACTGAGAAATATAACCCTCTATGAGACAATATGGCATTATCAGATACATAACTGGCATCAAACATGCTAATCATTTAAGTTTAAGGGTAAAGATTATGTTTGCCTCACTCATTTTATTGAAAAAATTTAATTTTTACAATTATAATTTAATGGTCCTACAACTTGGCATTGTGACTCAGTTCCTCATCCAGATAATTAGCATTTATTAAAGATAGGCTTGGGCCTGAACCATGTACTATGATTAATGCAAATGGAGAAGGCATGGTACTTTCAACATGGTTCCATGACAGCGCGACACATTAAAGAGATATGACAGAAGACTAAAGACCAGACATACTTATAAGGATAAAATGGGAAGCACAGCCCATTTGATTAGCAATTAAGGAAAGACCTATGCTAGCAGACTGACAACATCAGGAAAAACAAGACAAGCCCTGAAATGCAGGCATTTAGAAGTCGTTGTTAGAGGTTGGTGTGAAAAGATAAGACCTCAGCACTAGATGGATTCCTTCTTAGTAACTGAGGAAAGGAGTTAGTCCTGAGAGACAAGAGCAGGAAAAGGTCACTGAAATTAATGGACCAAGTGGAGCTTGCTTATGTGGGAAGGCAGGGAAGTAGCCTAGTTATTAGAACTCAGATACATGGTAGTGTCAGTTCAATTCATAGATGTAACTTGTTTCAACTAGCCTGACTTCATGACTTCTATATCCCTGCAAAACTAGAAAGGAATTTACCTATAAGAATAAATTCAAAATATCAAAATTGTAGTGGCAGAAAACAAAACAGGCATCGTACACATTTCTTTGATAAGCTCCAAGGATATAGAAATGTCATATTGCTTGATACTCCATATAACTATAACTGCCTTGGTAATAGAATAACCGATTCAGATAAACTCTCAATTGATGTTTCACTTTTATAATATTGTTAGATAGTCTATAACCTGATTTGGACGATAGGAACTCCTTTCATTTTCTCCCACTCTGATCAGTGACATGTAGCCTGTTTTCAGGAGCAACCTAATCCCATGACTCAATAGCAAACTCAACTGTCGTTCAGGCTCCTTTGCCTAGTTTCTGACTTCTTTTTGTCCTGATTATGAGGACTTGCTGTTTACAGCGTTGCCCAAAGACTGTATTTCTCAACCTTAATTTAATTTTCTCTTTGAGTGTCAATCCTTGACACCACCCATTGTTTTCTAGCCCAATTTAGTCTCATTCCTCCTGTATGCTTGCATTCCACAGCTTGCTATGTTGCTTGCCAAGCAATGTTGGTGCCATTGAAAAATAATTGTTATTTTGCATGATGGGGATTAATGGTAACACAGTGTAAATTACATTTAACTATAATGTAACTATTCTTGGTATACTTTTCTTATTCTAAATTTATTTTAATAACTTCTCTGCTTACTGTGGTCTTTTTGTCAAATGCAACTGAACATTTTTCTCCAGATATTCATCTTATTCCAGAGAGATCTGATCATAGAGATTAAATTGTTTTAAAAATACTTTTGTTTTCAGATCTGAGCAGATGTTTTTGTTGTGATTTTAGCACAGACTTTTAAAATCGAACAAATGTGCTCTTAAGGAATACTTTAGCTGTAAATTTCACATACAGATTATATTAACATTGAGAAATTGTCATTTAGTAAGGCAGACAGACATTCCTTTTACGTAAAAACTGACAATGGGAACTAATTGTTTTCCTTTTAATTTTATCAAACTATATAATAAAAGGAGTTTTATAGGGTAGTTGTACTAAAACTTTTGATAAAATGTTATGAGAGGTGCAAAGAATTGATTTCATAAGGAATATGAATAATTGTAGAAAATGGATTGTGATTTCTTTACTTCTTTTTAGTACCTCCTTCCCCCAATTTTTCAATACAATTTTTAATGGAATGTTTATTGTTCTGTTTATGTGTCTTTTTCAGTAATATTTATCAAATATATACCTTTAATTTAAAACTGCTACTCTTAATATATTCACTGTGATATTAATATTCCCTGTATTTACTCTCATCTCCTTTCATCAATAGAATTTATTATGCAGAGTGATATTTGCCAAGCTCAGACTCATTTTGTGACCCTCTTTTAACTTATCTTTCTGTCTTGTTATTTCTCTGCTCTGTTTAAATTATCAGTGAAATGCGATCTTTTATTTACCACAAAAATTGTACATTAATTCATTTTTCATATGTTCGCCCCTGGTGTCTTTACCAGGTTCATACACTTCCTTCAGATTGTCATCATAGTTGGACAGTAATTCTTTAAATACATACTTTAATTTGTTTAAATTAAATAATTTAATTTTTCTAATAGGAGATAAGCCACTTCTCAAGTATAATAATAGAAAAAATAATAAAGTGAATGAGGGTTTTTATTTTTACTGCCAAATACTCCTAGGCTCCTGATTAATAGTTGTGAATGTATGAAAATTGAATTTAAAAATTGTATTTTTTGAAAAAATCCATATATGATTTATTTAAAATTTGTAGGTCCCAAGTAGATACTACAACTCAGTGATACTATTTAGTAAATGTTTCAATGTATGGGTATTGTATGACAAATCTTGGTTGTTTTTATTCCACAGTTACATAGAATTGGATAAATTATAATTCAATAATCATGACATGTGCTCATTGTTTAAAAATATTTTTAAACAAAATAAGAAGATTTCTATCTCAGATAGCATAAAGCATGAAAAAAATCAGGAAGACAAGAAATAACACTGAGAAAATTAATTAGATATTAGATAGAATTTTACTTATGTTGTAATGTTACAGAATGATATGAGCTTTTCTTTTTATAATATAGCATATTTGATTTGCCTTATATTTTGAATTGTTGAAGACTGCCATCACTAAAACAGATAAGTGACGCCTACATTTTGTTCCCATATAACTGTCTTTAGATTTAATAAATACAATAAATTTAAAAATAAAAATATTCTTACACTTTAAAAAATAGCATTGTCTTTGGTTATTTGTTCATATGTGCCTATTTTCTTTTATTTGAATCTCTAAATTGCCTTGCAAATAGCAAGTGCTTCATAACTGGTTTTTTTTTTCTGTTGATTTGTAGAGGAGATGCTTAATATATCACATCTGCATTTCTAATAGTAGGCATGCATCCCCTTATTGATTATAAAACATCTGCTTGTTAATTATTTTCAGCTCTTAATGCTCTGATAGGAACTAGCCTAAAGGACCATATTTTGTAACATCTCAGTTACAAGGGCAGCTTCACTTAACACCTGCTTCTATAACTACCAGAAGCTTTCTTTGAGCTATCCTAGTTGAATCCTACGATCAGGTATTTAAACATCTTATTTTACCGAGTATAAAACACATCAATGAACTCTACTAGAAATTCTTTCAAGCTAGGTTATATTCCAAGATCTAATTATAAACTACTGTGATTCATATTTTTTAAGCAGTCTTAACAAATGCTGTACCTCTAAACGAGTCACCTTTAGAGGTGATATATTTAATCCAATTATATTCTTACTGCTTAAATAATTTTCAGAAACACCTTTTGGAATTTCCTTCAGAATCTGCTTATGGGATTATAGCAATAATCATTTCTTTATAGTTTCTGAACTGTTCTACTGTATTCACTAATATACTTTAAAAAAATAGATTTAATTTGATCAGATTCCATTCATTTATTTTTGTTGCTGCTGTGATTGCCTTTAGGGTCTTCCTCATAAATTCCTTGCCTAGGCCAATGTCTATAAGAGTTTTCCAACATATTCTTCTAGAATTCTTATAGTTCAATGCCTTAGGTTTAAGTCTGTTATCCACCATGAGTTGATTTTTGTGGGAGGTGAAAGGTACGGATTCTGTTTCAGTCTTCTGCATGTGGCTATCCAATTCTCCTAGCACCATTTACTGAATAGGGATTCTTTTCCCCAGTATATGTTTTTTTGGCATTGTCAAATTTTGATATACACATATATATTGTGAAATGAGTACTATAGTTAAGCAAATTAACATATTCATCACCTCATATTATTCTGTGTGTGTGTGTGTGTGTGTGTGTGTGTGTGTAGTAAGACCATCTAAGCTCTACTGTCTTAGCAAATTTCCATTATATAACACATATAATTGAGTATAGTTCTCATGCTGTACATTAGATCTCTAGATTTATTCATCCTGTGTAACTAAAACTTTATACCCTTTAACCTACACATCCCCACATTTTTCATATCCCTTACCCTACACCCAGTAAGCACTATTCTACTCTCCATTTCTATGTATTTAACTTTTTGTTTTTAGATTCCACATATACATGACATCATGCAATATTTTTCTTTCTTCATTTTGGCTTTTCCAGTTATTATAATGTCCTCCAGTTTCAGCTATGTTGTCACAAA
This sequence comes from Lemur catta, assembly GCF_020740605.2. NCBI lineage: Eukaryota > Metazoa > Chordata > Mammalia > Primates > Lemuridae > Lemur > Lemur catta. The sequence goes on along the minus strand of NC_059139.1, from coordinate 54,775,494 downwards.
TATCAGGATCTCCTTTTTTAAGGCTGAATAAGATTCCATTGTCTAAGTTTCTTATCTATTTATCCATCAATGCACATTTAGGTCATTTCCATTTCTTGGCTCTTATGAATAAAAGCTGCAGTGAACATGAGTGTGTAGATATCTCTATGAGGTGCTGATTTCATTTCTTCTAGGCATATATCCAAAATAGGGATTGCTGGGTCATAAAGTAGTTACATTAATTTTTTGAGGAAGTTTCACACTATTTTCCATAGCGGCTGCACAAGATTACATTTCTACCAACAGTGTACATGGATTCCCAGAATCCTTATTTTACACAGTAAACAAAAATCAATTTGAAACAAATTGAAGACAAATATAAGACCTGAATCCATAAAACTCCTGAAAGGAAACATCAGGGAAAAGCTCCTTGACATTGGCCTTGCCAATGATTGTTTAGATGTCATACCAAAAGTTCAGGCAGCAAAAGCAAAAATAAACAAGTGGACTGCACCTAACTGAGAAGCTCCTATACAGCAAAAGAAAAAATCAACAAAATGAAAAGATAACCTATAGATTGGGAGAAGATATTTGCAAATCCTATATCTGATAAGGGTTTATATCCAAAATATATAAGGAACTCCACAACTTAATAGAAAAATAAATAAATAAACCAATTCAAAAGTAGGTAAAGGACCTGAATAGACATCATTTTCTCCAAAAACAATGAAATGGTCAACAGGTATATGAAAAGGTACTCAGCAATCAGTGAAATGCGAATCAAAACCACAATGAGATAGTACCTCATACCTGTTAGTATGGCCATTATCCAAAAGGTAAAATCTTTTGGACAATTATAGCTATGTTAAAACACCAAATTGCAAAAGCCATACTGTTCTTCATATATTTATAAAGTTATAATTTTCATAATTTACTTAAATGTAAAAAACTGTGTATTTGACCTCTTAAGAGCTTCTCCCAACTGGTAGTGATGATAGAGGTCACCACCTGGATACAGTAGTTTATAAAAGACTCATTGTGAACACTGTGATGTCCAGAGATGAAGACAGTGATGACTCAGCACACCAGTTCTTCCACGTCTTTGCCAGTTTCTTCTAAATCTTTTGATATGTTTAATTATTTAAATTACCAGTTTGGCTATTGAGGAAACATACCTAAGAACACTAATAATCTATACATATACAAGCATTAATAATAGAATACTGGCCAGTAGCATTCTACTACTGGTAGTAAGGATTTGAAGCAGTAGTTTTATATTAGCAAATTAAAAACTATTAATAAATAAACCATATATTTTACATATATATATATAGGACACAGAGTGATAAGACATTTTTTTCTAACTTTTGAAATATTCAGTTTTAGTCCTACAAAAACATTACTTCCGTTTATTCTTTTGGTTTTGTTCCTGTTTTCTTGTGGAGTTAATTCTGCTTGCTGACTATGCTCAATTATTCTACAACTCATACATTTTGAAAAGAAATGATATCTTACCATATTATTTTCTGATGAACAAGAGTTGCTTTTGCATTCTGATCTCAGTACTTTATTTCCTTGGGGTCTGAAATAGCGCTTCACATCTTCATTTTCAGTTGCCTTATATTTATTACAAATTTATCTCCCTTTTTATAGAGAAGTACATATTTTCCCTCTAGTGCCTGGAGCAACTTTACTAATTATTTTATCAAGTATGTTTGTGTTCATAAATATATTTAAGCAGGGTTAAATATTAAAATTTAATATATAAAACCCGAAAAATTTGTTGCTATAATATCTAAAAATTCAGAAAAAGTAATTATTTATCGATTCTCAGTGGAATTGGGAAGAAATCATTGCTTCTGAAGATTTGGCTTTGGTCGATTTACAAAGACATTAGTGAAAAGACCAAATAGTACTTTTTATTTTACAAAATAAGACTTTGTTATTGAAAAGCATGTGATAGTGATCTTGAACTATGGGAAAAAGTATAATTTAAATTCCTGTTATATATTGATATATTTTTACTAAGATAAACTTTGTTGTAGAATAGGATTGTGGTACCGGTAGGGAATTTGGGAGAATGTATACTCCATATAGTTATCTTTAGACAAGTTTAAGAATTCAACTATCACAGGAAGGACAAATAATATTTTTACCCACATGTCTATGAGTATAGATATAGTTATATCATCTATCATCTTTCCTCCAAAGTTTAAATGTTTAAATCTGGACTTGAAATAAACAGTTAAACTAATACAATTTTATTTTCAAATAAAATAACTAAAAATCTCTCACGATACAGCTTGAAACCATCATATCTTCATTAGCATATGTTAATATCTAGCAATATATAATTATTATTTATTATGACATGATTCTTTACTTGTAAATAACAGAAAAGCCAATTTAATCTTGAGTAAATAATAAGGGATTTTATTGGCTCACAGAATTGACAATGGGTGGCTCAGTGATGCCACTAAATGTCTGGTTTTTGTTTTTCTTTCCCCTATCTTTCTTTTCTATCTTCTGTGGTATAAAATTTATCTCCATTTTAAAACTGGATTCCTTTGTGGTTGTGATTTGTGCAACAACAGCTACCGTGGCTAGATCCATCCTTATCCATGACCGGAAAGGGTACGGAAATACATCAACACAAGAGTCCTGAGATCACTCATATTGGACAGGTTTAGATCCCTTCTGGCACCCTTGAGAAAAAAATCAGCCAATCAAAACTCTCTCCTGGAGCATGAGGTTGATTTTAGTTGATTTTAGTGTACTCTGAAGATGATGAGCTGTGTGGCTGAGGTGAAGATGCATGAACAAAAATCAGGCTTCTCCTTAAGAAGGGAAAGGAGGAAATGCATACTAGGTCAACAATCAGGGAAGTCAACTAGAAGTGACAGGTATAACACCTCTTTGTCATTTCAAGTATCCCCATGGCTATTTTCCTATACCTTGGTATGTTATATTATTTTATAAAAATTCTATGAGATCCTGGAAATCTGATTGTTGTGAAATAAAGTTGGTGCATAGCTCAATAATACTAAAGTTTATATTCATATGTGCAGGGTTATACATTGTTGCTTTTAAAATCCCTGCTTCACCATAAACTTTGTTTTCCTCATGTGCATAAACATAATTTTTCATGTTTGCCAAAACTGCATATGCATTATCTGTTCTGTACTGATCTTTCCTTTTTGAACTTTAATGATCTATTTCTACTGGAACTACTAAATTTACTCAGCCTTACTTCTTAGGTACTGCTGACTATAATCCTCCTTTCTCACATTTCAAAAACTGACAGAATTGTTAAACTGCATTGTCTAAATCATTCCTAAGAGTATTAAATAGTTCTGTTAGTTAGGTTATATCAGGTTGATATTTTCGTATTAGAAATAAAAATTATCATGACCTATAGATGAAATATAATAATTTTATGTTGAAAATAGGTAGAGAATAACCATTCGTATTTAGTCAAATTTTTAAGCTTTGGAAAAAATGAGTGATGTAATCTTTATATATATGTCACTGCTGCATTAAAAATTCAACTTTTTGAAACTTTTATTATATTGTTGAAAGATAGCCCTAGAGGTATAAATCAAATTTTGATTAAATGTTTGTAGAAATTTCATGATTTTATTTTAATTAATAATACATACATATTGTGCTGTTGATCATTAGAATGCTAGGAGAAAAGCCAAAAATTAGACCCTAGTTAATGTTACGATCAAACACTGGAAAAGCATCAAAGTTAAAAAAAATAGTGATAAAGACACTATTACTAAAGTAATAAAGGTGTGTGTATGTGTGTATATGTGTGTATGTGTATATATGTGTGTGTATGTGTATATATATATATATATATAGTTATAAACAGAAAAGGAGAGTTTGTCAGGGTTTCCAGTTCTCTAGAGAAACAGAACCAAAAGAATGTTGTGTATGTGCATATGTGTATGGGAGTGTGTGTGAATAATATATGTGTATATATAAAATAAAAAAATATTTTAAGGAATTGGCTTACATGATTGTGAGGGTTGGAAAGTCTAAAATTTATAGGGCAGAGAAGCTGGAAACTCAGGCAGGATTTCTGTGTTACAGTCTTGAGCCAAAGTCTCTTCTTCTCTGGGACGTCTCAGTTTTTGTTCATAAGGCCTTCAACTGATTGGATGAGGCCCATGTGTATTATTGAGGGCAATCTTTTTTACTTAAAGTCAATCAATTGTAGATCTGCCACATCTGCAAAATACTTTAACAGAAACATCTACAATAGTATTTGACCACACAATTGGGCACCATAGCCTAACCATATTGACATATAAAATTTAACCATCACAGAAAGCCAGGAAAATATATAAACCAAATATTTTGTTTTCCAGCAAATCTATTAAAGAGAAAAATAGGTCAAACATTATTTCCAATGGTTAATAATAATGAATGTCCACCCACCCCATGTTTGGGGACTTAGAGGCTTCTTTAATTTTTAGTCCTCCATGCACTGGTTATATTTGTCATCAAGGCTATCTCTCCAATTATCTGGGTCAATTTTTTTTGCTGTCCTGGGATTTATACTCAAATTAAATCCAGTAAGAGTATGAAGAAGTATTAGTATTTTAGGATTTGTTGGCACAAGGAAAGCATTAAACTTTGTGGGTCATGATGGATAGGATAAAACCCCATGGACTTGCAGGTCTGAACCTATACCTTTAGGTGCTTTTGTCCTCCAATAAATAGCTGTCTACTGCCTATAAAGTATTTTCCTTCTACAAGTTTAATTTTTCTCATCTGTAGAATGGGATGATAATAGCACTCACCTTAGAGGTTTGCTGTAATAATCAAACATGGTGATATGTGTAAAGGGCTTACCACAATAATGTTCATCCTATAAGAACTAAACAGGGAATCTCAGGTGTTATTTTTACTTTCATTATTTTCATTATTGTTTGCTATGTTAATATTATTGTGATTTTGATTATGATTTTTTAGTCAGTTAATATGTTGAGTACTCTATGTAACATGTTTTATATAATTTTCACAACAAAGAAATACTGCTAAATACCTATATGTATTTTACACAGACACACATATATATAATTTAAAGAGGAAACCCTGAATTTTAAAGCATGTTAAGAAACATGTCCAAGGTAACATAATAAGTAATAGAATCAAGATTCACATTCAGTCTCCTCTGGAAAACCTTGGATTTATTCTACTGCAACAAACTCTGCCTTTTTATTCATTTATAAAAAGTTTTCTTTTATTAAAAGTGTGGTTTATTGTTTTAATTTTTTTTATTTCAGAATATTATGGGGGTACAAACATTTTGTTTACATATAATGCCTTTGCCTCACCCAAGCTAGAGCTAAAAGTGTGCCCTTCCTCATACAGTGCACTCCCTACCCATTAGTTGTGAGTTTGTCAACAACCCCCCACCTGACCAACACCCGATAACTATTACTTCCATGTGAGCACCTTAGTGTTGATTAGTTAGTACCAATTTGATGGTGAGTACATGTGATGCTTGTTTTTCCATTCTTGTGATACTTCATTTCAAAGAATGGACTCCAGCCCTATTTGGGATAATATAATGAGGTGCTATTTCACCACTGTTTTTTGTGGTTGAATAATATTCCATGATATATATATACACCACATTTTATTAATCCACTCATGTATTGATGGGCACTTAGGTTGTTTCCACATATTTGCAATTGTGAATTGTGCTGCCATAAACATTCTAGTGCAGATGTCTTCATTATAGAATGTCTTTTTTTCCTTTGGGTAGATGCCTAGTAGTTGGATTGCTGGATCAAGTGGTATTTCTATTTTTAGCTCTTTGAGATATCTCCAAATTACTTTCCACAGGGGTTGTACTAATTTGCAGTACCACCAGCAGTGTCAGTGTGTTCCAATCTCTCCACATCCACACCAGCATTTGTTATTTAGGAACTTTTTGATAAAAGCCATTCTCACTGGAGTTAGGTGGTATCTCATTGTGTTTTTGATTTGCATTTCCCTGATGATTAGAGATGTTGAGCACTTTTTTATATGTTTGCTGGCTGTTATTCCCTCTTCTTTTGAAAAGTTTCTGTTCATGTCCTTTGCCCACTTTTTGATGGGGTTGTTTGATTTATTCTTGTTAATTTTCTCAAGTTCTATATAGATTCTAGTTATCAGCCCTTTATCAGATGTGTAACATGAGAGTATTTTCTCCCATTCTGTAGGTTGTCTATTTATTCTAATGATAGTTTCCTTGGCTGTGCAGAAGCTTTTTAATTTGATCAGGTCCCATTTATTTATTTTTGTTGCTGCTGTGATTGCTTTGGGAGTCTTCTTCATAAATTCTTTGCCCAGGCTGAAGTCTATAAGAGTTTTCTCAACATTTTCTGCTAGAATTCTTAAGGTTTCATGCCTTAGGTTTGAGTCTGTTATCCATCGTGAGTCAATTTTTGTGAGAGGTGAGAGGTGGGGCTCCAGTTTCAATCTTCTGCATGTGGTTATCCAGTTTTCCCAGTACCATTTATTGAATAGGGATTTTTTTCCCCCAATGTATATTTTTGTCTGCTTTGTCAAAGATTAGATGACAATATGAGGATGGTTTTATATCTGGGTTCTCTGTCCTGTTCCAAGGGTCTATATGTCTGTTCTCGTTCCAGTACCAAGCTGTTTTGGTTACTATAGCCTTGTAGTAAAGCTTAAAGTCTAGTAGACTGATGCCTCCCAATTTGTTCTTTTTGTTTAAGATTGCTTTGGCTATCTGAGATCTTCTCTGGTTCCATACGAAGTGTAGAATTATTTTTTCTAGATGTGTAAAGAATGATGATGGCATTTTGATAGGGATTGCATTCATTTTGTAGATCACTTTAGGTAGTATGGAGATTTTAACAATATTGATTCTGCCAATCCATGAGCATGGTAGGGTTTTCCACATGTTTACATCTTCTACAATTTCTTTTCTCAGTGGTTCATAGTTCTCCCTATATATGTCTCTCACATCCTTCATTAAATGTAGTCCTAAATATTTAATTTTCTTTAATGCTATTATGAAAAGTGTTGCATCTTTGATTTGATTTGATTTTCATCTTGACAGTTATTGGCATATATGAATTCCACTGATTTCTGTGCATTGATTTTGTATCATGAAACTTTACTGAATTCATTTATCAATTCCAGGAGTCTCTTGGTGCAATCCTTGGGATTTTCTAGGTATAATATCATATCGTCAGCAAAGAGTGAGAGTTTGACCTCTTCTGCCCCCATTTGAACACTCTCAATTCCCCTCTATTGTCTGATTGCTCTGGTAAGGACTTCCAGCACTATGTTGAATAGAAGTGGAGATAGTGGGCAACCTTCTCTGGTTCCAGTTCTAACCAGGAATGCTTTCAATTTTTCCCCGTTCATTATGATATTGTCTAGGGGTTTGTCATATATGGCTTTAATAATTTTAAGGTATTACCCATCTATGCCTATTTGGTTAAGAGTTTTTATCATAAAAATGTGCTGGATTTTGTCAAATGCTTTTTCTGCAACTATTGAGAAAATCATTTGGTCTTTGTTCTTGCTTTTATTTATGTGGTGTATTGCTTTTATAGATTTGCATATGTTGAACCATCCTTGCATCTTGGGGATAAAGCCCACCTGCTCATGATGAATTATTTTTTTTTTATTTGCTGTTGAATTTGGTTTACTAATATTTTATTGAGGAGTTTTACATCCATATTCATGAGGGATATTGATCTGTAGTTTTCTTTTTTTGTTGTGTTCTTTCCTGGCTTTGGTATCAAAGTGACACTGGCTTCGTAGAATGAGTTGGGGAGGATGCCATCCTTCTCAATGTTGTGGAATAACTTCTGAAATATAGGTATGAGTTCTTCTTTGTAAGTTTGATAAAATTCAGGTGTGAACCCATCTGGTCCAGGAATTATTCTTGTTGGAACATTTTTAATTGCTGCTTCAACTGCTGTGCTTAATATTGGTCTGTTCAGGAATTCAGTGTCTTCCTGGTTGAGCCTAGTGAGGTTGTGTGTTTCTAAGAATTTGTCCATTTCTTCCATGTTTTGTATTTTTTGGCTAAATAGATTTTTATTGTATTCAAAGATAATGTTTTGTATTTCCGTGATGTCTATAGTGACCCCTCCTTTTTCATTTCTAATTGAGCTTATTATAGTCGTTTCCATTCTAGTTCTTGTCTATCTAGCAAGAGGGCTGTCAATTTTGTTTATCTTTTCAAAAAAACAACTTTTGGTTTTATTAATCTTCTGTATAGTTCTTTTATTCTCAATTTCATTTAGTTCTGCTCGGATGTTTGTTATTTCTTTTCTTCTCCTGAGTTTAAGATTGATTTGCTCTTCCTTTTCCAGTTTCTGGAGATGATTTATTGGTTTGTTGATTTGTGACTGTCTATCTTTTGGATGTGGGCATTTAATGCTATTAGTTTTCCTCTCAAGGATGCTTTTGCTGTATCCACAGATTTTGATAACTTGTGTCTCCATTATCATTTAGTTCAAAGAATCTTTTGACTTCCAACTGGATCTCCTGTTTGACACAACAGTCATTCAGCAATAGATTGTTTAATTTCCATGACTTTGTTGAAGTGGTGAGTGTTTCTGCTGGAATTGATCTCTAATTTTATTACACTTTGGTCTGAGAAGATACATGGTATAATTTCTATTTTTTAATTTTATTGAGCTCTGATTTGTGTCATAGGATGTGATTAATTTGGAGAAAGTTCCATGAGCTGATGAGAAGAATGTATATTCAGCTTTATTTGGACAGAATGTTTGGTAGATACCTGTTAGACCCATTTACTCTAGTGCTTTATTTAAGTCCATTGTTTCTTTGCTTATTTTGTGCTTGGAGGATCTGTCCAGTTCACTCACTGTGGTATTGAAATCCCCAGCTATACTATGGCATTCCTGTTCATCATGTTATTGAGATCAATCAGGGTTTGCTTTATGCATCTGGGTGCTCTTGTGTTGGGTGCATAATTATTAAGAATTGTTACATCTTCTTGATGGATTATTCCCTGCACCAGTATATAGTGACCCTCTTTGTCTTACTTTACTTTTGCTGTTTTAAAGTTTACATTATCTGATATAAGAATAGCTATGCCAGCTTTCTTTTTGTTTCCATTCACCTGGAAGTGTGTTTTCCAACCCTTGACCTTGAGTTTGGAAACGTCTTTGTGGGTAAGGTGTGTTTTCTGGAGACAGCAGATACTTGGCTTCTGTTTTTTTTTATTCATTCAGCCAGTCTATGTTTCTTCAGTGGACAATTCAAGCCATTCACATTTACTGAGATAATTGATATTTGGGGTAGATTTCTGTTCATACTGTTGAATAATTCTTATTGTTTTGTTTTACATCTCGAGCCATGGTGTAATCAGTGTTCCGGACTTTAACTCTTGAGTGATTTTACTTTGGTGGGTGTCTGTTGCACTGTTCAGTGTATAATGCAGGTCTGAGTACTTCCTGTAGGGCAGGTCTGGTCTTCACAAATTCCATCAATGATTGCTTGTCTGGGAGAGTCTTTGTTTCTCCCTCATGTATGAAGCTTAGTTTTGTCGGATAAAGAATTCTAGGTTGGCCATTCTCCCTTTTAGAAAATTGAGGATGGGTCCTCAGTTCCTTCTGGCTTGTAAGGTTTCGGTTGAGAAGTCTGCAGTTAGTCTGATAGGTTTTCCTTTATAGGTTATCTGCTGTTTTCATCTTATTGCTTAAAGACTTGCCTTTTGTGTTTACTTTGGTCATCCTAATAACTATGTGACGTTGACGTGGTCTGTTATATAGAATTGAGGAATGAATATAGAATATAGAGACAAAGAGACAAATATATATAAAGACGGTATAAGACTGTAGTGTCTTTTTGTTGTAGTGTCTTTATTTTTAATATAGTTTGTTTGGTAATTGTCCCATTGTAATTTTTTTGTTTTTATATTGTCTTTATTTTTAGTATGTTTTATTTTTTGTCGTTTTGTCTCTGGAGGGTAGATGTTTGTATTTTGAATGTTTTAGTCCCTCCTGTTTGTAGGGTCAGGGCGCCCTGGCTTGTATGTAAGTCTATAGGTATGTTTTTGGGACAAAATAATAAGGAGACGTTTTCAGGGACATTTTTTAGGTCCAGGCCACATATGGCCCGAAATGTCCTCTACAGACATGGTGATTGCCTTTTCGCATTGAGTCTCCCAGGATTTCTGTGTGCTTCTTGTATCTGGATATCTAGATTTCTGGCCAGACCAGGTAAGTTTTCCTCCATTATTCCAAGAAATAGATTTTCCAGCCCTTGTTTATTTTCTTCTTCTCTCTTGGGGATGCTTATAATTTTTATGTCTGGTTTCTATACATAATCCCACATTTCTTGTATGTTTTGTTTATGTCTTTTGCTTCTGTGTTCTTTCTCTTCATCTGATTTATTTAGCACATAGGCATTATCTTCAAGCTCTGAGAGTCTTCCCTCTGCGTGATCCACCCTATTCTTAAGGCTTTCCACTGTGTTTTGTAGTTCCTTGAATGCCTCTTTCATTTCCAGTATTTCTGTTTGGTTCTTTCACAATACTTGAATTTTCTTAAGAGAATTTTTCATTCATCTCCTGTATTGTTCTTGTGGCTTCTTTGTGTTGGGTTTCTGTTTTTTCTTTAATTCCACTGATTTTTCTTACAATCCATATTCAGAATTCTTCCACCATCATTTTAATCATTTCACTTAAGTTGGTATCCATTGTTGAGGATCTGATGATTTCTTTTGGGGGTGATTTTCTCTCTGATCTTTCACGATTCCTTCATTCTTTTACTGATTCTTTCTTATGAAGCTTCTTGGTTGAGAACTGGGGTTGCTATGACTGGTTTATGGCCCTCTTACCAAGTCCCCAAGTGTCATTCCTTGACAGTGTTGGGGAGAGGTGCGCTGGTCCTGTATTGACTTAGGGGTATTTTAGCAAGTTGGGTTACCTGTGACCTGTTTTCATTACTTCTTGCCAATGGAGGTTATTGAGTTTGGACCCTCAGCTTAAGCTCCAAGCTGGTGGATTGCTCTTGTGGGTATGACTCCACTCTTCTCTAATAGCTTGAGATGGAGGGCAGTGTGTTAAGCTATAGAGTTACATTCGGTGTCGTTTATTATAGTTTGCGTGGAGTAGCTGGTTATCAAGGTAATCTGATGTCTCTGTGGTACGCTCTGGTCCCCCTGATGGGTTATATGAGTGCCTTGATCTTTGGGCGGGGCCTTGCCACTCCTGAGGTGCTTGAACCCTGTTCCCCTTTAAGGTGGCTGTAGGGGCAAGATAGATCGCAGGTGGGATGCACAAGCCTGGGTGTGTGTACTTCTACGGTTGCTTGACCGGCCGCTAGGGGTAGCCGCTAATATGTTAGTCATGGCTCTTCCATGGCACTTGGGAGGCTGCTCCTGGTGGGAGGGGTCAATTGGTGCAATTGCTGAGGTCTCTGGCCAGGTTTTTCCTTCCCTGACCACAAACCCCAATGCTGGAGGCCGCTGGGACCCGCAGAGCAAGCCTTGGATTATGTTCTTATTAGATGGCCTATGCAGTCCAGCGGGCCAAATTAACAGGCCGCTGTTTCTTCGGCTCCACAGTCCTGCAGATTCACACCTGTCACTCAGAGAAAGAGGCTTGCCTTGCTCCTCCCCTCCTCCAAAGGCGGGGTTTGCTGCACCTGGCACAAAAGTCCCTGAACTGGGGGAAGGGTGTTGCCTGAAACCGCTGCTCAGCAGCTTCTCCGGGCTGGGGACCGCAAAGGTGGCGGCTGCCCGCCCTTGGAGAGCTCACGTTGGGGGTGACCATTCAAGAGTTGGCAGAAGCCAGGCCAGTGAGCTGAATCAACAGGCCACCGGCTGTCACTTAGGCATCACAGCCCCACAGTCTCCCTTCTGCCTAGCAGAGGGCGCTGCTCTTTTTGTCCCACCCCGAGCTGGCTAAATTGCCAGCGGTTTCCAGTGGCAAAACTCCGTTTTCGGCGTCCACCTCCTGTGCTCTGGTCCAGCTGACCACCAGAGGCAAGGTGCCCGTCTCCGCACTCCTTTGCACGGTCACGGTCACGGGAAGTAACCGCTCAGACCAGTCCCTCCCCGGCCCAGTGTGGTCCCAGCACCAAGCACTGGAGAGTTCAGAATGTTTCCTGCTCCTCTCCACAGTGCCTGCCGTCCCATGCCACGACTTTGCACTGACTTCCAGAGCGTCCCGGAGTGGGTGTGGAGGTCTGTGGGGTGACTGGGCATCCTCCTGTGGGTCAGATCGACCCTCCCGCGCGGCTCTTTTCCCTGTTGCATTTCTCGCACTTCCCAGTCTTTGTGAACGTGTCTCTTTCACCTTCTTGCCTGCGCTGCGTGACCCACACTGTCTCTCTGCAGATTCACAACACTGTTCTTGGGGAGAAGGGATCCACTCCTGTGCAGCTGGCCGAGTGCTCCCCCTCCCTCTCTGGGAACAGTGAGTCAGGAGGCCACCACTAATCACCATTTTCCCCGACCCATTTATGAAAAGTTTTAAATGTCACATATTTCTTTTAATTGCAAAAGTTATACAGAGTTATTCAAGTTTTTTGTTATGCATACATTATAAATTGTACATAATAACGTGTAAAATTCTGTATATTATTTTAAATGCCTCTCTGATTACTACAGTAGTTTATGGACCTTATAGGCATTTTGGAGAATAATAAAATAGAAAATGAAAATCCCACTTTCTGCCTTCATCCACATGAAGCATTTGCATTGTTAAATATATTCTTCCGTAATCCAGTCTTCCTGTCTGTCACTGGCTCAAGCCAAAATCTTTAAGGTCTACTTTGAGGACACCCTCTCCATCCAGTCCACCAGATCTTTTTAACCTTGTCTTCGAAAATAAATACAAAATCTGTCAGATGGTCCAAGGCACCGTCCTTCTCACAGTTGGATTATTGTGTAGAAGCCTCCTAACTGATCTTGCTGGTACCCAAGGCCCCTGTGCAGTCTCTCTTTGACAGAGCAGACGGCGTGATTCCTTCACAAGGCTGTGACCTCCCATCACTCTTCTGCCCTAAGCCCTCTAGTACCTCTCGTCTAACCGTCTAGTAGATCTAGGATAGAAACTCTATGTTTGTTATATTCACCTTTCTCCATTACCTCCCAGACTTCGATTCCTGCTACTGCCGCCCTCGCCTTCCTTTTCAATAAAGCAAACTGAAGCACAAGCCCTGGAAACATTCCTGTCTTAGGCAGGACTTTTCACCCAAAGATCGTTGCCTGATGGGCTTCTCAGGTAGATAACTCCATGCTTACTCAGTCATGACCTCCGTGTCTTCACCTGAAGGTGCATTCTCAAGAAAGGCCTTTTCTTTGTCTGTAAAAAGTTCACATGTTCTCCACGTTGTCATAGTCTTTTGCCCTGCTTTGTTTTTTATTATAATATTAATGCTTCTTTTTTAAATCTCTGTATACCTTATAATACTTATGTATCTCACTTATTTCTGCCCAGGATGAATGCGAACTGGTTTGGGCTGGCATTTATTTTGTCTATTTTATTCACTACTGAATCTCCACCTGCTAAAACCAGTGTTTGCTACACGGTAGATGCTTTATAAATATTTGTTGTGTGATTGGATTAATGAATAAGTTAAGCCATACTGATTTTACGCTGATTTTAAAGCACTGTTAACCGAGGAACACACATAGTAGTTCTTCCTCATAACATGATACAAAGAGAAGAGTAATGATAGATATGTTTTCCTGCTGAATAAATAAGTAAATAAAAGGGTAACCTCAATAATTTTATAAGAATCTTAAAGAATTGTTAAATTACAATCGGCCCTCCTTATCTGTCGGTTCTGCATTCATGAATTCGACCAACTTGGGATTGACAATATTTGGGAAAAACAAACAATGAAAATAACAATACAACAATAAAAAGTAATGCAAATAAAAACCAATACAGTATAACAACCATATACGTAGCATTTACATTGTATTTGGCATTATAAGTAATCTAGAGATGATTTAAATTATATGGGAGGATGTGCATAGGTTACATGCAAATGCTACACAATTTTATATAAGGGACTTGAGCATCCGTGGATTGTGGCATCAGTGGGAATGAATCCTTCACAAATACAGAGGGACAACGATATTATTTGAATTCCTTAGCAAAAAAAAAAAAAAAGACCATTACATCAATCTTTGTTTTTCTGCTTTTGTTGCAGTAGAATAGAATACTTTTGCTTAGTAATTCTTTCAGTGTAGTGTTCTAACAAAGCCAGTAATTTAGCCATTGTTAGTAATTACTGGCAGGAAATCATAGCAGTGCAGATGCCTCAAACATGACAACCACCACCATCTAGTGCTGGGTATGGGTACAAGAGTGGGAGGGGTGGGGGAAGGAGGAAGCTCACAGTGTAACACTGGGCACATGTGGGCAGGGGCAGCCTGTGGGTCCACCTGGCTTTCTGAGTTACAGAGGTCCAAGAGGAGTTAGGAAAGGGCAATTTTTTTTAATAAAATAAAGTCCTCATTGCTTTGTTATTGAATCATGCCTCATTAAGCTCACAGACATCTTCAAGTAATTTTATTTTCAAGATTACCTCGATAGTAGATTTTTTATGTCTTTAAGTAATTAAAAATAAAATATACCTGGATTTAGTATTCTTGAAAGTTACCTTAAAAAAAAAAAAGATATTTATCAGAACCAGATCTTCCAACCGCTAGAATTCGCCAAGATTTAGATAGATTTAGATGGACTCCATATCTGTTCAGCGAATTTTCCCGTTTTCTAGAAGGAAACATAAATATAAATTAGAAAGTATACCGTTTTTTAATCCAATGTTTAAAAACTTTATAACATTGTTGATTATTTTTAAAGCTTACCAGAGGCTTTTGAAAAGAATGAACAATATGGTTCTCAAAAATATAAACAAAGAATTAAAACCACTGTACATATTAGGCAATAGTTTGTGCCAAGGCTTGAGATGTTCTTCAAAGGATCTATAATGCCTGTCTAAGACTGAGGCCCTCTGAAACTATTTCATGCCATAATTTAGTATTTAAATGTATTAGGAGAAATTGTGCAAGTACTCAGCTCCTTAGAAAAACAAAGCTAAAATAAGAATGATTAGAAAGTAAATGGATAGGAATTTCTTTCCAGAAACATTTTAACATTCTGCATCTTTGCCTATCTAAACACAGTAAGTTTTACACTAAGGTTTATTTATAAGATCATCAAAAAACCACTGAAAATTCTGATCCCTGTTGAATTCCTATAATATGATAATTCCTAGTCTGATATTCTTTGGCCCGAATGTTTAAACAAGTTGTCATACTTTTGAGATTTCTCAGGATTTGTAGAGCTGTAGAAGAGAGAGATTAGAATATTTTTAAGTAATTTAAGTTTCCAGACTGTGATCTTTTTTCAGTCTTGTTTTGTTTCCGTCACCCAACACACTAGTGCTCTCTGATATTTGGGTGGGTGGTGGGAGGTTGAGAGGTAAAACTATTATTTGACACTTAATTTTATTCTTATTCTGGAAATAAGAGAACCAATAAAAATTGGCCCCTTAAGCTATTCTTTCCTTTCACTCCATGAAACCTGTGCCTGGTTTTTATGACCCAGAACATCCAAGCTGCTTCTCCATAGGAGGTGGGGTAGTCTCCTCTATTCCAGGTCACACATGCTGTGCTCATTCTCACCTCAAAGCTTTAATCCAGGTTTGTCTGTGTAGAGCATGCTTTCCTTTCCTTTTTAGAACTCTAAAACCTATCCAGCCTTTCATACTAGTTTCTGGTCTTACATCTTCTATCTGCTGTAAAGTGATTTCTCATTTTCCAAATCTCATTTATGCATCTGTGAGGAATGTTTTCTGTGGCAGGAAACTGGGATTAGCATGACTGAGGAGATCACAAGCTCTCCACTACTCCCTTCCAAGTAAATCATGTTTCTGTGAATATGAAAAAAGGGATAAAATAGAGGTTAAAGAGGCAATAGTTTCCATTCGTAAAGGGATTTGAGTTCCTTTATAATGTAGTGGATGTGATTGGAATTGTTGCTCCACCAGCAATGGGGACTCATTCTTGGCTGTGACTCACCCTTCCATTGCATTCCCAGCAATGATGAAGACAAAATTAGGAACCGATACCTGTTTAATGATCAATAAATAAATATCTGTAAAAGTAACTTCATTCCTTGGGATCATACAGCAAAAAAGAGAGAGAAATCAAAAGAACATAGTGGTTTCACATATATAAAATATGTAAACTACATTCTATTAATTGTACCCTTATGTAGGTACTGTATCGTCTTGCACTTGTACAAAAATTGTAGTCAGATCAGTCACATCCCTTGATTTATATCATCCCCTAATCACTTGGACTATCTGTAGCTATATGAGTTTCCTGAAGCTGCCCTACCAAGTTACTACAATCTTGGTGGCTTACAACACCACAAATTTATTCTCTCTCAGTTCTGGAGGTTAGAAGTCTGAAATCAATGTGTCAGCAAGACCATACTCCCTCTGAGGACTCCAGAGGATAGTGTTTCCTTGCCTCTTCCAGTTTGTGGTTGCTGTCGGCATTCTTTGGCTTTGTGGACTTGTGTTCACGTCATTGCATTTTCTGCATCCATCTTAATTTCATCTCCACTTTTTTCTGTATCTGTTCTTCTTCTGTCTCTTAGAAGGACACTTGCCACTGGATTTAGGGCCCATCTGGGTAATCTAGGATGATTCCATCTCAAGATAACATTAACTTAAGTGCATCTTCAAAAATATTTTTTTCAAATATAATATTCACAGGTTCCAGGGATTTGGATATGGACATATCTTTTGGGAGCCACCATTCAACCTACTATAACAGTGAAAATAGATGTCCTAAATACATGTACAATGAATTATGTTGGTATTTTCTGGATCTGCAAGTTTTAAGTAAATAAATATGTTAATTTATAATGAAAGATTCATAAGGATGGGTGGAATATTTATTCTTGCAGCTGTAATATTTTGCATTTCTTGGATTAAAAATTGGTTATAAAATATAATGATGAAATCAGAGCTTACTCAATGAAGCAGAACAGATACTATACAAAAAGCCTATAGATATTTTCAAAGCCTCAGCCAATACAATTCAATAAGGATGGGGCTAACCTTGATTTTAGCAGAAACTATGTATGTTCTAAGTAATGAGTTCTGGGTAAAAATTTAGGCAACAACTATAATAATGTTTATGCTACTTTAAATGTGATATGTTTTTATGTTCTGGAGAGAGGAAAAAACAGAGATAAGCAATATTTTAAGCACATTATAAGATAGCTCTTTATTTTAACGAAGCAAACGTGGTAGTCACAAATTTATTCTTAAATATTTTAACATAAATTTTTAATTGCTTGATGTTACATAGGTTTTCCAACTTTAATACTGGATTCACTCATTTATAAAAGCAATAAAAAAACAAAACACAGAACCTCAGATTATAGAAAACTAAAATGCATTTATTTTTTCAGTCAGCTTAAGCTTAAAGTAACACAGAACTGCAAAACATAAAATTAAATCTTACCTTATTTCCATTTCAGTATCATGTGTTATCATTTATTGGCAGATAAAATCAACTCATTATGGTTTATCTGTTTTGAATGAAAAACAAATATTTACTATGGTAGATGAGAACAATCCTTTGTCCATATTCATTTTAGCCATTTGGGAGACACAGTTTAATGTCACTATAATGAATACATGAACTGTTAAACTAATACTATTTTAAATTTTACTTTCATGCAAATTTTAACATATAAATCTTGTTGTTTAGCCAACATATTTTTTACACTTTGAAAATGTCCTTTAAAGAGGATGGCGATAAAGGGTGTTTTAGAATGTGCTTAGACACAAGTCTAAGCTCCTTCCAGATTTAAGTAACAAGAGCCAAATGTCTCAGTGTGATGTAGAAATGACCCCTGGGAAATCATCATGTTGAGTAACTTGAGGGATAGAACAGAAAATACCAGTAGATTGCTGTGAAAAATGTGTCAAAAAAACATTTGAACAGAATTTCTTTCACTTTATTTACCAGTGAACTGAATACTCGATAAATATGTGTATTTCCATTGCTGAGTGTTATAGCAGTGCCAACTTCTCTAACCCATGATTGATAGAAGTTGAGAATAGCCTTACTGTTCACCATCTGTCATTAAAGAATCAAGTTTTTCAAATGGACACAGCTTCCTTATGTGATTTAAAAATATTATTGCTGTTACACATTTCATATTACCTATGTGAGGGAGATACAGAGTCCTTTAAAATGGCACATCTGACTTTTCTGTTTTTCTTGCTTGTCAGATCACTGTCCATCCTTATTTTTATTGGTTATTTGAATCTTTCTATCATAGCTTACCTCATGTATATTGGAAAGGTCTAAAATCCTTCTTAAAAAAAGTGGGACACAAGTACAAACATATATAAATTCCTATGTAGAAAGTTACTATTTTAATTATCTAGGCTACTTACAGGACACTTTACATTTAAAAATTATACAACAGTAACATTTCTCCTTTAGGTCAGGCAGCCATTTTTTGATAGCTGGCTTTGGACCAATTAACTTATGCTTGTAAATGGGCACAATAGAAAAGAGAATTTTAAGAATGATTTTGAGATCACTAATGTGTTACTTCAAAGAGGAGCAGAAGATTCTTTGAAGGATACTGACGTAGCAGTCGTAAAGGGCCTGCTGAATTTCCCAGTTAATTGGAACTTCAGCAGACGTGGGGAGGACAGGTCATATGTATACCTAGAGATGGAAAATACTTGGATAATGACTAAGGCCAGGATTCTGTAGAGATTCATGATTTATTTATTTAAAATAGAATTTAAGAAAAGGAAGGAACTTTTTAATTAAATAAAGAATAGGCTGAATATCAAAGACATGGAACTATATTATAAAAATATATTAATTATCTGGATCATAAAAATTCAGTTTTATTTTAATTTACATTTTAATGAAAATAAAGAAAATAATACTTGTACCAAATATAATCAGGGTAGACAGTGTTCAAAATGTTTAAATTTTAAAATTGGCTGTGTTCTGTATTGTTAGTTAAGGAGTATGCAGTGGACATTATTCCCTAAAGTATATGAAAGTGAATTTGACTAATCAGATTATATAAATGTGTAGTTTTTTCTTAAAAAACCAATAATAACTTTCTAATGAATTACTTTAAATAATTTGTATAATGTTGGTTTTTAAGTTTATTCATTGTGAGCAATAAAGGCTGTAAACATTCTTCACTAAGGTGAAGTTGTGTTTGAAGTTTTGCTTTCACTGGCTTTTTTAGAATGAGAGTATTGCAAGTACAGAGCAACAAAAGTGAAGGTCCTACAAACAGGGAAGATGGAACAAACAGGGAAATCAAAGTTTTTTTTTTTTTTATTTTTGGAGACAAGGTCTGGCTCTGTTGCTTGGGCACGAGGGCAGTAGCAGTGTCATCATAGCTCACTGGGACCTCAAATTCCTGGGCTCAAGTGATCCTTTTGTCTCGGCCTCCCCACATGCTAGGATTACAGGTGTGAGCCATATGCCTGGCACAAAGCTGTTTTTTGATGATAGAATCAGTATCTGCAAGAATTACTGATTACTTTTAAGGGATTGGCAAAAACATATAACATTCCAAATTAAAAAATGAAAAGAATATGTCTACAGAGGTGCACCTTACTATTTTGCCTTTTTTATCAGAAAAATGCAAATATTTTCTCTTAAGTTATGTAAAAGGAATAGTATTTTTTCCTTAGAGAAATGCTGACACTTTTTAAAAATAAGGAGTATTATCTTTAAGTCTAGAAAGGAGATGAGCCTTTGACCTAAAATTCTTAACTGCCACTGGTGAGAGAACAACGCTTCCATTATGTTATAGATTTTATTTTAGTCACTCACCTATGTGACCTTTCAATTAAATTATTGGAGTGCACTCTAATTCAGGATTTCCCTGGAGATCATTTTGAATATTCATCCAATTCAGAGGTTCCCATACATCTCATTAAGTGTTATGGCCCACCAGAAACATGCTGTTGGCACACCAAACCCAGTACTGAGATTCAAATTCCTTTTGAGAGCAATTTGTGGAATTAATTTACCTATATGATTTAGTCCCGTTAAGGGGTTCATTCAACATCTGTTGGGTCATCTTTACTACAGATTTTTTATCTGAAGAAATAAAAAAAAAATCCTAACAGTAGTATTTACTTAATTTCCTAGATTTTAATTTAGGCAAACATGAGGTGTAGTGCTCATAAAACACCCCATCTTTGAGATTTGTTCAGCTTAATATTCTGCAGAATATTAATATATTAAAAGATGAGCATTTTTCACCTTTTGCCTGTCACAAGTTAACTATTTAGAAGCAGAGTTCAGTAGTTTGAAGATGATGCATCTGGTTAGTTATCTCTGCAGTATTCAACCTGAACTGTAATCCATTACTTCTTGAGGTTAACCCCCCTGTGCCTCAGTGGCACCTGTACTCTGTCACTTGTGGCTGTGCAAATGTTTGTTCTTATTCAGTATCCCACATCCTCTGCCTGCCTCTTGAATATGGTCTTTTCTCTCCCCTTCCCCCTTTACTCTGTAATTTCTCCCAGGCTTCTATTAGTTCCTTTATGGATAATACCCCCATATCTGGGTAGCTAAACCTATTAGTGCCTTAGTTCTTTCAGTGAAATGGTAAAATTGTAAACATTACTGGAGACATTATATGCAAAAGACCTAGAAAAATGATCAATTCATAATACATGTGAGACTGCTGTCTCTTCTCTTTATACTCTATATCCCTGACCTCTCTGTTGAATTTCAGAATTCCATTTTCAGCCTTCAGCTAGATATATATAATGGCATATGAGTAAAAATGAATATTCTTAACTTTTTCTCTCTGCCCTCACGTATTCCCTCTGTCAATAGATGGCCTTACCAATTTCTCTGTCAGGCATAAAATGTCCAAATCAACTTTATTTCCATTTGCTTCTTCAATACTACCTTTTGTACTGATTTGGTTCTTGTCTGTAGTACTGTCAAGTGCACGCCCCACTATGTTCTCCTGATCAATGTCCTGCAGTAATAAAATTCTATGTTTGCACAAATGTTTCTTAGCTCTTTATACTTTAAAAAATATTATGAAATGAATGCACTGGACTCGCATTACCCTCTTAATGCTGAATAAGTCAGGATGAACTTGGTTATGCCTCAGGAATAAGCTACATCTGGATCTCAGTAGCTTAACACATAAAAAACATCCTCAGAGTATATATCCAGTGTGAGTCAGTAAAAATCTCTGCTCATTGTAGATAACCAGAGACCCAGGCTGACAAGGAATACATCTCAGGAGTTGCTTCCATAATCACCAAAGCCATGAGAAGAAACATGCTAATTACTCACTAATTACTCATTGGTTTTCAAAACTTAAGTCAGAAATGACCCACATTACTTCTCACATTATTGACCAAAAAAATTCACATAGACACTACCAACTTGTAAAGGGTTAGAGCAGGGCAGTCCTACCATGTATCTGTAAGAACTGGAATATTTGTGAAGTCTTAATGGCTGTAATCTGGAAATTACAAAACTTGCACACTTGTTTTCTTAGCCATGCTGGCCTTCTCCTTCCTAAAACACTTTACCACACAACACTTCATATTAATCCTATTTTTAAAATGTATTTACTATTTACTTCTTCTATTATTGTGTGTATACCACATGTTACCTCATCATAGCATAAACTGTGCTCTTTCTTTTTGCATTGAATAGAATTCCATGTAGGTTTTAACATATAACTAAATTATTTGCTTATATATTTTAAAATATAATTGGCAATGTACCATTCTATTTTACAGTTATGTTATGTTGTAGATTATTTCACTATTCCTCAATTTGTGGAACGTTGGATTATTTCAAGTTTTTCACTCTTAGTCTATTTAACAGCTTTAGAAAGGTTGACTAAGTTGAGTTAATTCAAAATTTTGGACTGTCAAATCAACCTTACACAAATCAGAGATCTTGCCCAATATCAAAATTTACTAATAATTTTCAGAAGCACAAACAAAACAGGAAGAGTTTTGGGACATTGAGGACAGCTTCCTAGTCCTCCTTTTCTTCATTGGGCACATGCTTTCTGGTGAAGACAAATAAATGAAGTCTCTATGTATGGGACATGGGTTACCATGCATATAGGAACTGTTGAGGTTAATAAGCTATTTTCGTATAGCTGTGTAGCTTATATAACATTTTCCATGGAGCTATGCCTTACTAAAGATTTGTTTACTATCAACAATCCTAAATTAGAGGGATTCTGCTAAAAACATTCATAGACAGGGATTCTCCTCCTAGCAACTGTTTGGGAGCAGATTTAATTATCAGCACATTTACAAGGAACTGATACACCTACCGTTCTGTTCTTTCCTTTGGATCATAAGCATGAAAACAGGGGAGAAATGGAGTACAAGCCAGTTGTTTACTCGCTTTTTCCAAATTATTCCAGATTATTTCTTTGAGATTTAAGATACAAGAAATTAAATTTTATCATTGCCCAAACAAATATATCCTATTAAAATGTTTAAAAATATCCAACTTTACCCTGCTTCATGCCTGGGTGATTTTAGCTTAGTTAAATTACTATGAAAATAGTTATGCTAAACCATATGCAATAGTTATGCTAACCCCTATGCATTTGCTTGGTAAATAATTTTCTTAGGACTTCCTGTGAGGATAAATTTTAGTGTAAAACATATGAACTTAAAGGTTTGTTACTGTGTCTTTCTCCATATAAGACAATTCTTCCCCTTTCCCAGTATGCCAGTACTTTCTAAAAAAAATATTTTCTTACTATCAATGTCTACATAATTAGTAATGCCTATGTGTTACTAATACTGGCCTAATTTGAACTAAATACAATTTTGTCTCGTTGAAAGTGAGTTTCAGTTTCATTAGAATAATTATATGACTAATCACTTTAGTTTTGTTAAGACAAATATTAATATATCACAAAACTGTGTCACGAGTTTAATAATTTGGATGTCAGATAAAAATATAGTCCTACTTCTAAGTTTGATATCCCATCAAATATTATCAATGAAAATTTGTAATAATTTGATATACTAAATATTCTTTACATATATTATGATTCTTGTTTTGAAACTTACAGTGTTATTTTATAGCTGGCAACAAACCTTACTCTATTTACTTTAATTACTCATAAATATTAATTTTTCTTTGTGTCCAAGGTGGTTTATTGAAACAAATATGCTTTATTGCTTATGTGTGTTTAAAATCTTTACATATAGTTATGATTAATCCCTGAGAAAGTTTAAACTCATTAGATAGTTTATAAATTAATATTCTGCTTTTTAAAGAATGATTTTACAGGGATGTCTTTAAACCATATATATAAACCATATATTATGTATAACTCATATTCATTTAAGAAAATAAATTCCTAGGAGTGTAATTCTTTTTGGAATCATTTGGGTTTCCTTAATCCTTCAGCTGTCTGGGAGACTTGTACCAATACATTACTAGAAATAAAAAAATATCTATGGATTTGGGAAGGGCTTGTTTTCCTGTCCTTAAACACTGTTTTATTTCCTCTCAGTTTGGCTCTCGATCCTTATTCACTTTGCACTTTGATACAGGATAAATTTCCAGGGCCCTCACTTTTCTCCATATGCTGCTGCTAATGGAGCTTTAAACTCAGCCGAGTTGTGATACACAGAAGCCTGTGTTTCCTTGCACTGCCCACCACTAATGTCCCTTCAGTTCCACTGACACAAACACTTTGTGTTGTGAAAATTTTACTGGAGATTTGAGACTACCTGGAAGAAATAAAAAAATGACATGACAAATAAAAAATAAATGTGATGCTTAATGTGACTGTTCCTCACATCCAGGAAAAAAGAAACAGAAAGTTAAACTCTTTACATTTTCTCTTTGTTGGCACACTCCGTCCAAGCCTTCTTTCTCTCTCTCAGTCTCCATATTTTCCTTCCTTGCTTGGAAATCTTTCCCTCATTCAGTCCTCCCATTGCAGATCTCCTGCTTTCTTGAGAATAAGAGATGAAGTTCCTTACAAAGTATCACCAAGCAAAAAACCAGCTACCCAGGAGTTGCTCACTTGGGGCTAGATCACATTTTGCAGTCAGTTGTTTACCCTTCACTGATGTTTAAGCTTTCAATATATGCAAATATAGTATAAAGATTTTCCATTCTACTTCCATAAGTAGTTAGTAAAAGACAGGATGACTGGTTATATTTCACTGGAAAAGGAAAATAGGACAAAAAAAAAAAAGAAATCTGACAAATTAAGATGAAAGTAGGGTGAAGTCTCTGTATGAAAGGTTTGCTTGCTCCTAACATAGGCCATTCTGATAGAGGCGAACCATGAATTGGCTCTACAATTCCTCCATAAGGGCTCCTACTGTTTTCAAGATATAAAAGATCCTAACAAAATAGAGAATTTCATTGCCTACGCACCAGAACAAAGACTCCTTCAGAAGCAAAATCAATTAAAGTTTCAATTTGCTCTTTACACAGAGGTCTTAGGCTCCCATCAAGTAAGACTGCTGGGAATTGATTACTCTGGAAATCTTATAAACAGGCAATCTGATTCCATCTTAAAACCTTAATATCTTCAGTGACCACTAAAACTGGAAGTTTTTCTGGCTAGTGGTCTTCTTCACTAGTCTGTGTTCTCATGTAGTTCTGCTTGCTCTGATCAGATCCAGATTTCTGCTGCTTACCTTTTTCATGACACTTAAGAATCCCATTTCATGGCACACAAATTCCGTGACATGTTCCACATCTTCTCAGAAAGTTTTTTTTTTCTCAACACAGTGTTTCCAAAGGTACGATACTCATTGCTGGTTGTCACTGGACGATTTTAGTTGGTGTACAAACAAGGTATCAATAACCTGAATGACATAATGAGAATTGCACTTCCTTGCTAATTTGCCTTTACTCATTCTGATCATGTCAAGAGCAATACCTCAGTACATTGTTAATCTTTAACACTTTTCTAATGTGTTATATATACAAAATGTATAGTGTATATATGGCTTTGCAGCAGCACTACTTTTTAAAATCTGGTCCAGGTCTCATGTAATTTCTTGAAACACACCTATTTTTTTTTTTTTTTTTTTTTTTGATCTCAGACCTTCAAACTCTGTGTCTCTCCAACCTTCTCCTTCAGCTCCTTAAAGCTTTATCTCCCTTCCCTTAGTAGCCAAGACCATAAGGTCTGTCATCAAAACCACTGTCTTGGCTGGGTGCAGTGACTCATGCCTGTCCTAGCACTTTGGTAGGCTAAGGCAGGAGGACTGCAGGAGGTCAGGAGTTCAAGACTAGCCTGAGCAAAAGCAAGTCTTTCGTCTCTACAAAAAATAGAAAAATTCACTGAGTGTGGTGGGGCACGCCTGTGGTCCCAGCTACTTGGGAGGCTGAGGCAGGAAGATTGCTTGAGCCCAGGAGTTTGAAGTTTTAGTGAGCTATGATGATGCCAGTACACTCCAGCCTGGGCAACAGAGTGAGACCGTATCATAGGTAGATAGGTAGGTAGATAGATAGATAGATAGATAGATAGATAGATAGATAGATAGATAGATAGATAGATAGATGACAAAAGACCAAAACACTCTCTTGCACACATTTTCAGTTTCTTTGCCTAAAGCCACATAAATCTAGAAAACTTCTAACCTTGTGTTAATGATATCGTCATCTTTCTTTGCTAAGAACAGCAGAAGAAGTGCCACACCATGCAGAGACCAGTGCCATTAGCGTTTCCTAGTCTTCAACACCAGCTAAACATCAACCCTACCTACAAATCCTCTGATTGCTGATTCAGATGTCTACTGTGTCTCACAATTGTTTTTAAAGTGTTTCTACTTCCTTTTCTGTTACACTACTCTATGCTTCTTGGGTCCTGGATAACATAATTCCTTACATCTATGCACAGGGGCCATACTAATTTTCTCGATATGTGTGCTGCCAAAGTGAACACTATAATTCCTTACAGTAAATAAATCAGAGTCTTTTTCTAAAGTCTTTTTTGGTAGATCAATGGAATAAGACCAAAACACGGTGCTATAAAAGCATTTCTGTATTTGTCAAGATGAT
This sequence comes from Lemur catta, assembly GCF_020740605.2. Taxonomy (NCBI): domain Eukaryota; kingdom Metazoa; phylum Chordata; class Mammalia; order Primates; family Lemuridae; genus Lemur; species Lemur catta. The sequence continues at coordinate 54,749,415 of NC_059139.1, read as the reverse complement.
CCTATGTACATGGCTAACTGCTGTTCTGGAATGACAAAGGACTAAATACGGCTTTTGATCAAAAATGAGTAAGTTTAAGATTCTATTCACTGCATAGACATACTTAAACAACAAAGTTGTATTGAATACATCGTTGCCAGGCACTTCGTATATCAGTGAACAAAACAAAGTTTTGTGTCTTCATAGAGCTCACATTCTAGCAGAGGGAGACAGATAATAACAACACACACAAAAAACATGAGGAATAAATCATATGTTGTGCTAGAAGGTGGTAAACTGTATTGAGAAAACAAGATCACAGTACGGGAGAAATAGGCATATTGGGATAGGTGTATGGTTTGCAAATTTAGATAGGATGTTTCTGGGTAACCATTGTTGAGAAAATGGCTTTGAGCAAAGGTTTAATAGGGATGAAGGAATTAGAGGAAGAGCTTCTCAGGTAGCAGGAACAGCCAGCACAACGTTCCTGAAGTAGAAGCCTGACTGGGATGTTCAACACAAGTTTTTGCAAAGTAATATCAATAAATCATTTATTGTTTGTATTCATCCGTGTCTCCTGACTATATGGTCTTATAACATTTTGAGGGTAGAGGCAACAATATTTCTTTATGAGCTGGATGCAGGGTGAATTCTCCTAGACCCTCATGCTCCAAGGGGCAGCATAGGCAGAGGTAGGATTGTTATTCTCTTATGAAAATGAGAGGCCTGCCAAGCACAGGTGCCTGAATAAAAGACTGACATTTTTAGCCTAGAGGTGGGCTGAAGTAGCTTCTCTGAGAAAAGCTAAGTTCCTCCTTGAGATTTCTGAAGTTCCCCTCCAGCACATAGATCAAAGAGAATTTGGAGCTCTCAAGTTCCATGACATAAAACATGTTCAAAATTATTTTAGCCAGAAAAATATTAAAGCAGGGGTAATAGCATATCTACTATACTCTTGGGGACAAGCTTCAGTCCTCATCCAGAAGATATTTAGTCTTGAACAGTATAGTTATCCTTGAAAGTCCAAATTACAGACATTTTTGCTGCTTGCCAACCTTCTATCAGAATTCAACATATCTGTAGAAACTACCAGTGTCTTGTACAACCATGTAATGATATTGTTTAGCTATTTTTTTTTCTGGGGGCGGGGGAGGAATTTGCCACATGTATACGTTTACAATTGACTTTTTAGCACTAAGTAAACAATCCTAAATCTCTTTACTTCATTGTTTGTGACTTGCTTCAATTAGACTTACAAATTATTTTTAAAGGCATTTTGCAGGAAAAATCACACCAAAAACTGTACTTTATTGACCACGTGGAAGACACACATTCTGCCGCTTCTAGTAAATAATTACTTTGAAAATATTTTACACTTGATACACTGATTGATCCTAGAGTTCAGACCTACTATTTTTAAATAGTATGTTGTTAATGACCTCTCTAATCAATTATTGAAGAGATTCATTTATAGACTAAAAGCTTCCCTATTGCATACTGTTTCTCTGTACTGGAATAACACTTCATCTAATAGAAATCATATTGGAAATAAGAAAGGATAATAGACAGAAATAACCAAAGGCATTTTGAATGGAAGGTGTGAACCTCAGCTTTTTTTGTCCATCCAGATGGTGACATTGTGATCATTTTAATCAGCATATTTTACTTGGATCATGAAAAACACTATAAATATTAAATCACAGTGCAGTCAAACCTGGATTATTGCCACTTCTTTTAATGACTCTCTGACCATCCTCTATGTAGTATTAAATACAGTGTCAGAGTCCAAAGACAGTGATATTAAAGTGTAATATTTAATTTTTTATCATTTTGATCAAACTGAAGACAGCTTAAATGTATAATAACTTTTGTGAAGGAAGCCTTGCCATTTTATGAACTGTAGTCAATCTTTAACAATGTTTGCCACAAAATTGTCAGGAGGAATGATTTCTTTTATAGGAAATACAGTGAAATTGCCCATCTATATTCATGTGATTAATGTAACATGGAATTTACAAATTTAAATGCATAATGCTGGAAAAGTAGAAATAAAGATTTTTATAGTAATGCAAATCTGTGCTGCATACATTTAATACTTTTGTTAGAAAGTATTAGTTAGAAAGTGAACTGTGTTCAATAGCTCCATATTTTTAATTGGGTTTGCAATGATAATAAATTCTTACACACATTTTTAAGTGGATTTTCAGACTTCTCAAATATTTAACTGACTACTACATTTTCATGTCTACTAGGAAGCATAGAGAAGTACTTTACACAAAGAGGGATGTTATTATTTCTAAATGGCCTCCTCCCCCCTCAACACACACATTGCTTATTCCTGTGGGCAAATCTCTGTAGAAGTTTTCTCATTCTAATCGTAAAGCAGTTTAAACTAGGTTCTCTAGTCAGATTGTTCTTACAGGAACAAGCTTTAGATGTATAGTCAAACAAAAGGACTTTTAAGGCAGTAAAATGAGAGTACAACATTGAGAACAGCACCAGCAAGACAGGTCATGGAAAAACAAGAACAAAAATAGCCAAAAAGACTTTAGGTAAATCTGAAAACATGTATAATTTCTCAATGTGTTCTTTTTCTGTCTTTCTTTCATTTTGGTCAAATATCCTCCTTTTCTCCATGATTTTACTTTTCCTCTTTTAGACTAAATAAGTCTTGTTTTGAAAACAATCAGTATTGGCAGTTTCTCTAAATCAACTTCTTTCTTTCTTTATGTGAAAGTGATTACCTAGATAAGCAAAGGGATCAAACAGAATATCCTTTGGTATGAAATAATGTCACTTAAAGGGAACATTATCCTAATATATAATACATTGCCAGTATATTCAGTTCAGAACATGAACAATTTTCATTCTTTTAGTAAGTATTTGTTGGATGCTGGGAAGTATATAAAATAGAGAGAGGATAATAAAAGACATGTAAAACAGAAATACCACATTTCCAGGAGCTTAACATCTATTCCAAATTCTAAGATACGTCCATGTTAGACATCTCATTGATCCTGCAAAGCACTGAAGTACCGCAATGATATCACACTCCCACTAATTTTTTTTCCTACCTCTGGATTCTGCCTTATCTGGACCATTGGAGTTTCTAAATGGGCATTAAATTAGGGCACTTCTTGACTCTTGGTCTTGAATTGTCTGTTCTTTTTTCCTGTATTATCTTTAAAATTTAATAGGCAACTACATTTATATCCATTAATTACCACCCATTACCAGGAGTACCAACATTTGTATCTCCAGGTGACACTCTCCTCTGCCTGCTTCTCACCTCTTCTTGACTGCCATGCCCATAAAGCTCACTCACGATCTTCTGTTTCAGGCTAGCCCTTCTTCCATTATTGCTGTCTCAGTGAATGGCACCAATATTCACCTATTGGAATGTGAAATCTACAAACAGAATATTCACCTTTGACCCTTTCCTGTCAGACTTGTCCTCTTGTATTCACATCTACCAGCCCACCTCTGTAATCCAGGATTCCTATCACATTTTGCCTGGACTAGTGTGATTATACTTAACTGTTCTGCCTTCATCTATGCTGATCCTTTCCAAGTATTCTCCATACAGCACACAGAATCATCCTTAAAATTAAAACTCAGTCTTGATTGTTTAAATCTGTCAATGTATCCATAAAGCCATTTTTAAGAAAATACATGGCCTTTGAGGATGTACCGGGTTTGGTCCTTGTCTATTTCTCTATGCTTGCTGTGTCTAGTCCAGCTACACTGTCCTTCACACAAGCCCTTATCCTGCCCTGCTTCCCCCCGCCCCCACATACCAACAAATGTGATATTCATCTCTTTCCTTACTAAGCTCTTACTTAGTTTTCAGCTCCTAGTCTATGCTTCACTTCCTCAGGGAACCTCTTATTAGTAAGTTCTCAGGGGGCACAGAATTCCTTTCTTTCATAACTTCTTGAACAATTACATTTCTTCATGTGATTATTTGATTAGAATTAGTCTTCCCATTTGATTGAAGTTACATTAAATTAGAAAGAGTACCTGTTCTGCCCACTTTAATTGCATCTGAAACACAATAGGAGCTCTATGAACTGAATGATTATATCAATGAATGAATGAATGAACCAATGAATAAAAAATACGTCAGAGTGCAATTAAAAATTGTTGAAAGGGAGATTTGGAAGAGAGAAGGTAAAGGAAGGCACTGGGCATTCAGCATTTGGAGCTGAGGAACCACTTGAGCAGAATTCTAGGAATATAAATGATTTTTAGGTGGTAGAATGGTAACTTAACCAGGTGAAACATTGTGGGTCATTTTTGTGAATACTGGAGGTAACACTGACAAAGCAAGAATAGCCTAAATTGGCCGGGCGCAGTGGCTCACGCCTGTAATCCTAGCCCTCTGGGAGGCCGAGGTGGGTGGATCGCTCGAGGTCAGGAGTTCAAGGCCAGCCTGAGCGAGACCCCGTCTCTACTAAAAATAGAAAGAAATTATCTGGACAACTAAAAATATATATATATAGAAAAAATTAGCTGGGTATGGTGGCACATGCCTGTAGTCCCAGCTACTCGGGAGGCTGAGGCAGTAGGATCGCTTCAGCCCAGGAGTTTGAGGTTGCTGTGAGCTAGGCTGACGCCACGGCACTCACTCTAGCCAGGGCAACAAAGTGAGACTCTGTCTCAAAAAAAAAAAAAAAAAAAAAAGAATAGCCTAAATTTATGGAATTGAGAATACCAGTCTGTAGGAGCCAACAGAAGCTTGTGGTTAGGTTTGCGTGCTGTATGGCTGTGGGGGATGTGTAAGAGAGAGAGATCAGTTAGGAGACCATCCCAATGATACTGCTTATTGGATGCATCCTTAATTGTCCATTCAAGGGATAAAAAGCTCATGATCTTGTAATTATTAAGTGTTTATGAGGGAAAGCCTACTTTCTCAGAATGGGACACTTCAGTTTATCTTTGAAAGCACAATAACACAAAAAGTATTTTGACTAATCAGTGACTATTTGCAGTTTTTTTGAGGTATTATTTGGAAAAGCTTGATTTTAATGGCTATGACCATAAGAGCCTTTAATTAAGATCAGTGTGATAATGCCCCTTACGTATTTTCTTAGTTTTAAAATTCTTATTTAGTTTGTCTATATACATTGATGCATGCATAATGGGATAGTAGAAACCAGTGTATTTACCTAGCTCCCTCAGTCACATTCATCCTCTGCTGTTTGACATAGATTCAATATCATCAAAAGTAAAAATGCAAGCAAAGTTAATTGTTGCTGTTTTGCATCAATTTCAATGTTCTTATTTTTTTTATTTTTAATTCTTGATTTGCTTCGGTGACCTTTTGTGTGTTTAGGCAAGCATTCCCTAAGCTTTCATCCAGTGATTAAGAAGCAGGCATTATGTACTCTGTTTGACATGGTCATTACTTAATGCTCACTTAACAGAATTCTACAAGACCAAATTATCACAGTGGGTGAAGGAACAGATGGCCAGCTGGCTAGAATCCATGTCTGCTTTGTTTTACGCCTTCTCAAGTCTGCCACAAAGAAGCCACATGCGAGACCTGAGGAGGCAATCCAAACAGTAACTAGCCTGTCCAGCTGTGCTTCCGACGTCCTCAGCTGTGAGGTCTGGGTAGGTGCCGTTCCCATATGAGTGCAGCTGGGACGTCTCCTGCAAGAGGAATCTCTTTGCTTCATGATTAGATTGGCAGTCACACAGGACAGATTCCAAAAGTAAAAATAGAAATCCTTTCCCCCACCTCCTGTCACTGCCTTCAAGATCAAAATCACTATGCTAGAATTTAAGAGAAAGAACTGTAGCTTTGTGAAAATAGTGCACTTATTTGTAACATTCTTTGTTTATGATTATAAGATTATCCACAATCTGATATTGTACAGATTGCTATAACATTAAACAAAGAAAACTGGGCTTGGCCCCCAATCTTAAAATTGAGTTGTTGAAACCTGCTAGAGTGAATGAAAAAGGGCTACAGATAAAACTCTAAAATTTAGATTTCTGTTACGGATTATGGTTAGTAGTTTGGGTTGTATGCTCAAGTTACTAAAATTAATAATTTTCATTCAATCAACACATTTATGAAGCAATATCAAAGTATTAAGCCCCTTTTTAGGGCTTATGGGGTACAAAAATATAAGGAGTGGAGGTTCCTATGCACAAGTTGTTTAGAATTGAGTCAGCGAGACAAAACGGACCCATGAAATAAAGAGTGAAGCAATGAACGGTTATATGCTAATCATGTAGTATAGGCATCAAGTTTAGTAGGAGCCTGAAAAAGGTGCAGAGCTGTCAGAGAAAGACTGATGAAGAACATGAAATCTTTGTACCTGCTTAGAGACACCATGGGAAATGGTGAGATTGCTGGATGCCCCTGAAACTGGGGCTCAGATATTTGTTTATAATAATATATATATAAACATTGATCTCTCCTTTGTCTTTAATCTATGCCTATTGGTATGTAGAAGATGGAAAAAAAAAAGAACGTGGCAGCTAATGGCAAAACCAAATAATGTCTTCCCACTTTGCACCACCTGCTGATATGTATCCTCGAGCTTGACTCACATTCTCCAGTCAATGATTTGTGAGTTCTGACAGATGTACCTCTCAAATAAGTGATTTACAGAGTTTTGTTTGGAAACAGCTCCCTGATTAAAAAGGGCATTTTAAGAAATTTTCTTGGATTGATCAAAAATTATTGAATGTTTGTTTTGGCAATTAGCTTGGATTGCATTTATGATTTATAAAGTTTTCACAGGAAATTTCACATGAAAATTATTACTCTTATTCTAGCAGCCATCAAAAAAAATTGTCTAGATGATCCATACTTTTGCCATCCATGTTTCACTTAGATTTTAGGAGTGTTTATCCCATTATCCATGGATGTCAGAGAGCACCTAGTATCACTTCTCAGCCTTTTGGCTAAGATCAAATGCAAGGAGCACCTAGGCCTTATATTACTGAATTCAACCATAATAATACCTTAGTTTTACATGGAATTCACTAATTTACAAAAGGCTTCTATATACTAGCTTTACTATTCAGAGGCATATTATGTCAGATCTAGTTTACTTAGTTTTTGAAAGAAAACCGCAGGCAACATTGTTTTTGTCTTGTGTTCATTATGTGTTTCCCTGTAAATGATAACATCACACAATCAATCAGACAGTAAACGCTTTTGGTTAACTAGAAGATGCCCCAAAATAGACAGTATGTTTTAGAGGATAAAAAATAAATGTATATGCAGTGTGACTACACAGCCATGATATAGAGTTTTGTTTGAGTAATAAAACATTCTGAGCTAAGGATTTCCATTATGCAAGTGGTGGTTTAGGAAGTTTGTTTTGGCAGCAGTGTGCAAGATGAATGAACAGGGGAAGAATAGTGTAGCTATCAGGTGTAGCTATAATAATACTTAACATTTTATAAAATGATAGATCCTTTTGCTATGAGTGGTTATTCACTTTTTAAAAATCATACTAATGTTTAATAAGATATTCATTGGAAGAAAAGGAGATATCAACTGCTGTGCCACAGTTACATGTGTTTATAGAATTGATACACATAAAGACTTTCTCAGAAAGTTGCTGTCTACCTGGAAAAAAAAAATACTGCCATGAGCAAACCCAATCTAGACAAAAGTTTTAAGTGAATAAAGATCAACCCCAGGAAATCTTCATTCTTTCTTTGAAACTTCTATCTTGAAGTGCCAGATCCTCCTTGATGCCACCTAGATATTCATTTCTGGATTCTTCCTACCCACTGCTCCAAATTTAGATTTTTCTCTTAATCTCCAGCACCATCAAAACTTATTTAGCACTGCTCTGTGATGAGAGCCAAGTGAAGTTAATTTTGGTAAAGATGCTGGTTATGGAGAAATGTGAATGCTTTGTCAACCAATTTTAATACATAGCATTGGTTTTGTTAATCAGCTCCAGTGCTATAAGAAAACTACTGCTGAGGGACTAGAGTGGGTGGAACAGTGCCTCCTTCCCCCAATTCATGTGCACCAGGAACCTCAGAGTATGACCTTATTTGTGAACAGGGTATTAGTTTTCTAAGGGCTTCCATAACAAAATACCACACATTGGGTGGCTTAAACAACAGAAATTTATTTTCTCACATTTCTAGAGGCTGGAAATCCAATATCAAGATGTCTGGAGGTTTGGGTTTTTTCTGAGGCCCCTCTCCTTGCCTTGGAGATGACCATCTTCTTGCTGTGTCCTCACTTGGCTTTTCCTCTGTGTGCTAGAATCATTGGTGTCTTTTTTGTGTATTTACGTTTCCTACTTATAGGATACCAGTCAAATTGGATTAAGGCCCACCCATATGGCTTCATTGAACCTAAACTAGCTCTTTAAAGACCCAATCTCTAAATACAGTCACCTTCTGAGATACTGGAGGATAGGGCTTCAACATATAAATTTCAGTGACTACAATGCAGCTCATCATAGGGTCTTCGTGTATATAAATTGTTAGGGATCTGGAGATAAAATCATACAGGATTTAGGGTGGGCCCCAAAATCCAATGACTTCTGCCCTTAAAAGAAGAGGAGAGAAACAAAGGGGAAAAGGCCTGTAAAGAAAAGTAGAGATTGGTGTAATGCTGCTATAACAGGAGTTCCAAGAGCCACCAGAAGCTGGAAAAAGCAAGAAAGGTTTTTTTCCCTAGAGCCTTCAGAGGGAGTTTTGCCCCACTGACACCTTGATTTCAGACTTCTAGGCTCCAGAACTATGAAAGAACAAATTTCTCTTGTTTTAAGCTACCAAGTTTGTGGTGCTTTGTTACAGTATCCCTGGGAAACTAATGCAAGGCCGAGGCCTCTAAAGTACCCTTTCTGGTCACCTCAGTGTCTTCCTATAGACAGTTGCATATAAACAGAGTCTAGTATCAATTCTTGAGGAGAAAGTTTATTGATAGCTATTGAAAAAAATCTCTTTAGCTCCAGATTTTTAATTTCCCTAATCTATCCAAATGTTTGTATGTTTAATGAAAAATTTGCTAAATTTGCTGATTCTCCACTACAACAGGATGTTTTCAATTTTATTATAGACTAGTTTATCTCTTTCTTTACATATAAAATACCTATAGACAATTTTTCTTCTCAAATGGCTGATTTTTGCTCATTTACATGTACAAGATAGGAAGAGTACAAAGGAGGAGGAGGAGAAGTAACTAGTATATAAAAAAAGTTTGAAAGCATCAATCGTGTGAGCTTTCCCAGGATAATTTCTTCTTTTTCAACTAGTTTTAAAATAGAGTGGCAATAGCTCAAAATGGCAACTGCCAAAATGTTCAAACCTTATTCAGTGTAGAGACAACGCTATAAGAGAACTTCAGTGTTTCTGTGTGTGTGTGTGTGTGTGTGTGTGTGTGTGTGTGTGTGTGTGTGTGTTTCTTGAGACAGTGTCTCATTCCATTGCACTGGGTAGAGTGCAGTGGCATCATCATAGCTCACTGCAACATCAGACTCATGGGCTCAAGTCTCAGACTACCAAGTAGCTGGGACTACAGCCGCATGCCACCACACTCAGCTATTTTTTTTTTAATTTTTTATAGAAACAGGGTCTTGCTATTGCCCAGGTTTGTCTCCAACTCCTGGGCTCAAGCAATCCTCCTGCCTCAGCCTCCCATAGTGCTAGGATTACAGGCATGAGCCACCATACCCAGCCATCAGTGTGTTTTTTAAGATGAGAATTTGGGTGAAATTTTGGTTTATAACTGTTCCTATTTCATTGTCTTGCTAGAACAACTAGTAAAACTATGGTATTGCAATCAATTCCCTTATTGGTATTACTTATCATATCATCTAAAGTGTATATTCATTTTAAATATCTAACTGCCAATGTTTTGGGGGCATAATTTATAATATTGACCAAAACTTAGTATACATTATTATGGGAAAGTGTTACTCTATTTACTTTATAATAATGTGCTTATATACTGTAACTGTTCGTGATTTGGGGCATAGTCTCTAAATGTGTGAGAAGCTAACCATGTTACCCATATAGAAATAACTTCAACTTGACTATTGGAATTGTGAGGAGGTAGATGCAGAACAGTAGCAAACCATATAGATCTATTGCTTTTGTGAGCAATTAATCTTGTTGACATACTTATATGAGCTTGCATAAAACTGCCTCAAAAGCATGCTGTTGAATTCAATTGTTCATTAATATTGATCATATGCTGTCCCCATTGTGTTAGGAGCTATTTAAAGATTACCTACAAAAGTATTATAGCATTATTGATTTTAAAACTCCCTGAAGCCTCTTGTATCTTGAAAGTCCATTTATGCTTTTATTGTTAAGAGTGATATTACCAAATATTGCTGTCTAATCAGATAATTTGGAATTTTATGAATACTAATCAGAACTAAAGCTCATAGTCACCATTCCGTGTACTTCTGTAAACCTATAATGCAAAAAAAGACAAACTTCTTTACGAGACTTGTGAAGTGGAAAGGAATTGAGATCATTCTTGTCTGTTTTCTTTTTGTTTTTACAAGCTCTAAGTGGTTGAGTAATGCTAATTTGTTTTCAAACTTTGCTTTACTATTAAATTGTTTTTATGCCCCAAATACACCAAAGTTTTGGCTGCTAAAGATAAGAGTATGACCTATTAAAACATTTGTTAATATGATGCCCCTAGGAAATCCTAGAATTAAATTTTCGGAAACCATTATATACACAAAGAAATGTATTAATACTAAGCATAGTACATTCACAGTAAAGGATAGCTATTAAAATTACCTTTAAAAATGAGCTACATAAACTGGATAACTAAGTGTATTCTTATGTTGTAATTCAAATCATTCATCACAAATTACTAGCATAGTTCCCAGTACATAATAGGTGCCTAATGCATAAATGTTATTTAACCTGAAATGGGGCAAAACCCTCTATGACATGCAGAGTCAATTTATTTCTTATCTTCACAGTATATGGGCAATATTTTGTGCTATAGGTGATGATTATTATTTATCAGTGTTTCAAAACCTTCAAAAGAGAGATGATTATTGAATAGGGAGACAATAAGTGTTTTCTAGGACCTTTGATTCTCATATGAGTAGCCTGTTTGTCACTTGGAGCAAGAAACCTGGAAACTGTTGCTATATGTTTTAATTGTTGTATTGAACATCAAACACAAAGCAAAACTTTTTTGACTGTCAAGCAAATTTTGTGAGTTGAGATCTTGGACTACATTTACTATGTTATCCTTATGTACTAGCATATTGTGATCATTTCATCTTGCTCATGCATAAAGTGAATGTTTTTATTTACATAGGACTTGTTAAATTAGGAGACTAAAACACTTAATGAGATTATACAAAGTTACATTTTTCTTGATTCTATATTTGCCAAAGAATTAAGATACATGTAATCATTATGCAAAAGTACACATTCTAATTGTCTTTTATTTACAATTCAAGGTAATACTTTTGAAGCCTAAACCATATTAAAGACAAAAAACATTGGAACCTAATTATAAAGGACCTGAAAGGTGTAGAAATGGTACAAAAATATCCAAATTAATTATTGAATAAAAATCCAAAGAATAGTGATGCCTTATAAACCTAAAATTAGGATGCAGTTTAGGCAATAGGTATAATTGTTATCAATCTTTATTGCCATATCCTTGTTTATTCGAAATGTATCCAACACCTACTGTGTGCCCGCCATGACTCTTCCCACACAGAATTTACAGTCTAGTGGGGAAAAGCCACAGGAAATCACTCATTTCAACACTCCGTCCCAAGTACTCCCCAAAAGTATGTACAAGACATATAGCATCAGTATAATTATTATAGTATAATTATAACATCAGTTATTATTATAACTGATTATAAGTCAGTATAATTATAACAACAGTATAATTATTACAAAATAATATTGGGGAAATTCTCGTGTTTGACAGTTGATTTCAAACATAGCTGAAATGAAATGGGGTAGTGTTAGCATAGCAGAGCGTATCTATATTCACAATATTTAATACACCCTGACCCATTTGCTGAAAATACTCTGAAATGTTTCCAGTTAGGGAGGCTTTGGAGTGCTGTGTTATTTATTGGAATGTTTTTAGTGAATTCATGCTGATTCTGACATCTGTGAAGACTAACATATTAAATGCAGATTTCAACATGTTAGGAAGGATGGCTTAATGGAAAGAGCATAGATTTTTTAGTTAGGTAGAGTGTGTTTAAATCTATGTTTTTTTCAGATAGATTTGTTACCTAACCTCTCCGAACCTGTTTTCTTGCCTCTAAAACAAGGATATAGTCTTACAAAGCATTATCAAAGGTAATATGCATACTTCCTGTTGTTTAGCATGCATGTAAGGGACCCTAGAAAGGTTAAGTAAGTGTTCCTTTTGCTTTACTTCGCCCTCGTCCTTTCAATGAAAATCATTGAATTTCTTGGAGTAGGAAAAATAACAGCAGCCACAACCTCTGAAACAGGTAATCTTTTTCTAAAACCCAGATGTCAGCTGAGGTCATGATGTCTTTTGGGGCGTAAATAAAATGAGCTTCAACTTATCAACTCACATCTTTTGGGAATCCCAGAGGTCGTGCCAAGATTGCTGGACAGCCTTCACCTGTGCCCCCAGGAAGTGCCCAGAATGTCTGGGACTTAAGATACCCCTGTCAGCTCTATCTTCAGGTTCCTATATCCGCTGGATTCTTGAATCTCCTGGGCATGATGTGCAGCAACATTTCTTCCCTTCTGCCAGAATGAGCTACGTCAATAGCACAGCCCTTTCCCCTTGATTTCCCCAAACACCACTCACAGGCCTTGTGTGGGGAGCAGGCTTTATTGTAAAGCTGCATGCTCCAGCACAGACAGTTCTCATAGCATCTGTGCAAAAACTTAAACCTGAATTTTGGACATTACCATTTCTTACCAGCTGCTTCTTATCACATATTACAGCCTCCTAGCACACTGCTTGAGTGCATGTCTCCCTGAGGACTTTCCTTCCAGCTTTGCTTTTGAGATCTCCTCTCTTTGGTCTTTTCCATCCATTCCCTAATTCTCCCCTTTATTATGTAGATCCATTTAACTCATCTTGCTCCTCTCACCTTTTAGCCAAGTTTTCCTTTTCCAAAGATGCAGTAGGCCTGAGTAAACAGAGCCATCTATTCCAGGCTCATATTCACCCCATTTTTGTCAGAGTGATTTCCATTGACCCCTTTCCTCAAAATCACTGCTTCCTCTGCTCTCAGGAACTGACAGAGGCTGGTCTTGAACTCCTGACCTCCAGCAGTTTTCCCATTTCAGCCTTTCAAAGTGATGGGATCATAGGCATGAGCCATCACCCCAACCTTATTCATTTTTTATCCCTCCCTCATCCAACTCTGTAAGTATAAGGATGCAGAAAAGAGATTTATTTTATTCCTGATGTAAATTACTCCATTCTCTTGAGGAATTTCTCATTAGTTTGGGTTTTAATAACTATTTTTTCCTCCTAGGTACAATTCCTTAAACACAATTTTCCGTATATTTTCTGGCGTTTTAGAGATATTGCTGAATTCATAGTTTTGTTTTCTCATCTACAAAATTGAAAAATTATGTTATGTGATCTCCAAGGTTCCTTATTTGTTTAAAATTATATAAACCTTTGACTCTAATTATTTATATATTTTTCTTTAGCAATTGTATGCATCACTATCAGTTATCAGTTAATTTAAAATTCTCAGTCATGCTTTTTTCCCTATTTTGAAATGAATCAATGAGTCAAAACTCCAACATCACTTTTATTTTATTCTTCCCTCCCCAATTAGTTTATGCCCTGAAGAGTGTAGGTTTTAGAAGCACAGATTCTTAATCTAAGTCCTGAATGTGCCACTGGTAGATGGTTGAGAAATATTATCTAATCTTTACAATCCAGTTTTTTAGAACTTACAATCCTTTTACGAAAAGAATGATACAGTAACTACCTCACTGAGTTGTGGCGAGGAATAAATGAGATTGTTTATGTGAAAAAGAGTTTGTAAATTATCACTATCAAATGTTAATTAATTTAAGAGGAGAGAAGTAGAAACTGGGAAAGAAGAGGGGAGATGGGCTCTGAGCATGCTTTGCATCTTTTAGCAATGGAAGAAAATGACTCAAATTGCTCCTTAAGTAGGCATTGGTCCTGCAACTTCTTCCCTCTCTCAAACGTAAAGGGCAGGTTTTAGATAATTTAATTGATACAAACTGCACAGCACAAAACTGCCTGGTTAAATAAATATATTATTTTTAATTGGTGTGGAGATATCTAGGGAAAAAAATCACAGATGCTCCAATTTCTGTTTACTTTTTGGAGGCCACCCCTATCAGGAAGTGAAAGTCCGAGCACTATAGAGCTGCATTATTGTTTCTTATTCTTATTAGACTCTACAATAATTGAATTTCATAACATTTTAAAATTGAAAGAAATGGAGTATCAGCTGCTGGAGAAAGGAATAGAATCATAAAGTCTTGCCCTAATGCAGGACAATGTTGCCCTACTTCTAAGTGCTTCCCACCCATGGTTGATGTCGTATTGCACTGCTCAAAGTGAGATAGGGAAGTTCCTTTCTTTTCTGTAAGTCTTTAAACAGCTTTGACACCATGCTCCAGCACTCATTCACTAGTGCACTCCTTGAATAAGCCTTGCCTGGTGGATCCCGCACCCAGTTGCCTCAAGTTATCACTATTCATTTGTCCAACCCTTCTGCCTGCCTTCTCATCTCAGCTGAAAGCACTCACTTGTCTTAACTAATCTTCCAGGGCTCTCGAACTTACCTCTTAATACATAGTCAGACACTTAGTGCAATTACTCTCACTTTCCTTTTCTAATATACGTACAATTTAACTTTCTCTTCAGTGGCTTTTCTTATAAAATGTATTCTAGTCTCTCCAATTAAAATAAATACAGAGAAAATTAGAGAAAACTATATATATTTTTTGCTTGTCCTTTCTTAATCTTCCAGGGAAAATTCTTTTTCCTTCACATTGACTCTTCCCCTCTTCACAATCTCCAGTCTGGTTTCTGTCCTGAGTCAACTAGCATCCTCCAGGAAACAAACCTTAACACAGAATTAGAAGTGCAAAAGATTTATTGCAGGAATGACTGGGATGGACAATAGGGAGTAAATAGGATGAGCCTTCAGACTGTGACACAAGCCTCTCGCTTCTGAAGGGAGAAAAGGAAGGAAAAAATATTGCATAGAAAAAACCTTCAGACTGCCATGGCATTTAAGAAAATCTCAGCCGTACCAGTGGGGTGCCCCAGAGTGAAGAGTGTTCATTAGAGGAGTCCTAGGTCAGGAAGTACTGGCTCAGCTCTGCACCCCTGTGGTGCTCAGCCATTGCCTGGTAAGTGTGGCCTCAGAATGAATGCTGCTGCAGCCATTCCTATGGTGCAGTAGCTGGACGCTGTCAGCTGAGCACACTGCTGGCAGCTGGTTCTCTCCAAAGAGAGATTTGAGCACCACACTTCCATTGGCTGCCACAGGTGCCTATTACTCTGTTGAAGGGATTAAGTTCTTAAGTATGAAATGTCCGATTTCCTTAAGTACTAAGTTTGACAGTTGATATCTCTGACATTTCGCTTTGACACTTCTTGTTTTATTTTTATTATGAAGGTACATCATCATTCTTTCAAATGCATAGTTTGGCTTTTGATTATCTTGCAAATTTTTTAGAGCAATTTTTGTGAAACCATGGATAAGTAAAAAATTTGAGTTATTTTCAAATATGAGTTCCCTCGTGGAAACAAGGCAGTGCAGACAGCTCGAAATATCAACGAAGTGTTTGGGAAGGATGTGGCAAATGAACACACAGTATATCAGTGGTTTGAGAAGTTCCCTTCTGGTGATTTTAATCTTGAAAATCAGCCACGTGGGTGACCTGAGACCAAGGTGAATAATGATGAGCTGAAAGCTGTAGTGGAAGCGAATCCATCTCAACCTATGTGTGAGTTAGCAGCAAAGTTTGACATTACTATTCCAACAATATTGGACCATCTGAGACAAATCAGCAATGTAAAGAAGCTGGATAGATGGGTTCTGCATGAATTAAACAAGTGTCAGAAGAGAAATCATTTCAAAGCTTGCCTTTCTTTGCTCTCATGACATAAAGGTGAATCTTTTCTACACCATATTGTTATGTGTGATGAAAAATAGATTCTTTTTGACATTCACAAGCATTCTGCACAATGCTGGATAAAGATGAAGTGCCAAAACACAGTCCAAAACTGAATATTCATCAAGAAAAAGCTAAAAGCTATTGGTGTCTGTTTGGTGGTCTAACGCTGGTATTATTCACTACAGCTTCATGAAACCTGGTCAGTCGATTACAGTGGGTGTCTACTGCAACCATTGGATGCAATGATTAGGATGCTTATGATTAAGCAGCCGAGATTGGTCAATAGAGACAGGCCAATCCTCTCGCAAGACAACGCTCAGCCAACTGTTGCACAAACAACGCTGCTCAAACTACAGAAGCCAGACTTGAAATCTCACTGTTACCCACTATGTTCACCAGATCTTGCACCAACTGACTACCACTTTTTCCAGGCTTTAAGCCACTTCTTGCAAGGAAAAATATTCAATTCTCAACAAGCTGTGGAAAATGCCTTTTGAGATTTCATCTCCACTCACTCTCCAGAGCTTCTTCACTGGTGGCATAAACAAGTATTGTTAAGATGGCAAAACTGTGTCCACAGTTTAAGTTCATACTTTGATTAATTGTACTGCTTCTTGTTTGAGATATAATAAACTACACTTTGATTTGAAATCGTACATTTCATATTTAATGACCTAATGCTTTCTCAAAGCTTAAAAATGACTGTCAGCTCCTCTTCTCTAAATATGCAACATTTTATGGTTGAGTAGTACTCCATGATATACACATACCATATTTTATTAATCTACTCATGTATTCATGGGCACTTGGATTGTTTCCACATCTTTGTAGTGAAAAACAATGGTGAACTAATATCTTTTGTATTATCCTGGATGGAACTGGAGAACCTTCTTCAAAGTGAAGTATCACAAGAATGGAAAAACAAGCACTGCATGTAGTCACCACTAAATTGGTAGTAATTGATCAACACTACGTGTACATATAGAAATAACATTCATCCTGCGCCAGGCATGTGGGAGGGGGTGGAGGGGATGGGTAAATTCACACCTAATGGGTGCGGTACACACTTTCTCAGGGATGGGCAGGCTTGTAGCTCTGACTCAGGCCGTGCAAAGGCAATATATGTAACAAAAGTGTTGTATCCCCGTAATATTCTGAAATTAAAAAAAAATACAACATTTGATGAGCTTCTTTTAGGTTGGCAAAAAATGTGCTTCTCCAGAGTTATGCTCCACTATAAACATAAATAGTCTGCAAAAGCGTTGCAACCAGCTATCTGATTCACTTGGTTTTTGTGGTTACAGCCATATGCTACTTGCCTCAGCAGGGAAATAAAGCTCTTCAGTGTTCACGACTTCAAAAATTGTCATTCAGTATGACTTTCTAGACATGCAGGAGATATCCTACAATTCAAAAATTTTAATAATAATATTTCATTTAGTGTTAATATTTTCTGAGTGCTTAATATGTGACAGACACTATTCTGGGTATTTTGTATGCATGAACTCTTTTCATCTATAAAGCCCTTAAGTTACATTTTATTAGTATTGACCTTGAACAGAAGAGGAAACTGAGGCACAAAAAGGTTAAATAAATCTCTCAAGACTACATGACTAGGAAATGGTGAAACCAAGGTTCAAACCTAGGCCATTAGTCTCCAGAACTCAAACAATCAGTACATTTCCTATACCACTAATATCTAAAATACTCTTTTCTATAAAATTATTGTTTGCAAAATGTTGACCTAATGTCTACTTTAAGCATACATATCATACAGCAACATGTTCTTTTTCTTTCAGGTCCCTGTATTCCTAATCCATGCCATAATGGAGGAACCTGTGAAATAAGTGAAGCATACCGAGGAGACACATTTATAGGCTATGTTTGTAAATGTCCTCGAGGATTTAATGGGATTCACTGCCAGCACAGTAAGTTATTCATAGTCATTGTTCTTTTATTATTATTGATTACAGAGTATACAAGTCATTGTCATTCTTGTTTGGAGTAGAATCGTAGAATCTTAGAGCAGCAAAGCGCTCTAGCATTTGACTAACGCTACTTTTTCCCCACTGAGTACGCCATGTTCACAGCTGAGGACTCCTAGACTGTGTTTCAATCCTCACAGTGGCGAGGTGGGGCTAGTGGTCTTCTAGTCTTTTTGATTATTGTTCAGCCATACTTGCAAAACATTGTTCTTTATATTAAACTGATATCTGTCTTTTTCTTTTATACTTGTCCTAAAGCTACATTCTTCAAGCTTTCCCAAAATTATTCTGATGATTACATTCAGAGATGATGACAAGAAAAAAAAAACACTGCTCACCTTGACCTTAAGCCAGTTTTCTCCTTCTTACTTGTTGACATTTTTAGTGTGAACATCTTAGAAAGTTCAACAAGAAGTATGTTATCTGCACTTCTTTCTTTTATCCCCTTTCTTATTTACCCTGGAAAGTTAAACAAAGTAGGCCCACTTGTGATGATTTCTTCTAAGAAGCAGGGCTAAATATAAATGCCAAATGAGTTTGGTGTGGGCTCCTCTCCGCTGTAGGTGTTCGGCAAGTAGCGAGGCTACAGTGGACTCAGCTATCAGGGGAGTTTCTTCAAGGGCTTGCCACATATGAGCAAGTCTTGAAGGAAGAATAGGATGTTGATAAGAGGGAGGGGAATGGCTCATGGTAGGAAGAATGGGAAGGGAATATGTAAGCTGTGAATACTACACTGATGGGTAAATCAATGCTGTAAAGAATGACAAGGCAAAATCGGGTATGTCAGCTAGAACCAGATTTCCAACCACCAGCAAAAAACATAGAGTACGTCCTGACTCTGAGACTTTGGGAGCATCTTGTACTTTTCTGGAAACTTGCCATGGCCAGGAATTTCAAGAATTTTTGTAGAAGCTGTTATAGTACATGGGCACTTAAGCTTTTTAAAACTGGCACCTAAACTGCTTATAATAATTGTCTCTAAGAGCTAACTAAGACCACCAACAAAGCAATGAGAGGCTACTGATTTTTCTCATACTGGGTCTGGAGGCGCCAAGGCTGGGTGTCCCTGACAGTAGCATTACTATGCAGCCTTCACACATGAACACTTCCACATAGCCCTGGAAAAATAGATAGGGGCTCAGAATCTTGGCTGCCTTGACATTCACTTAATCCCATGAACAGAATATTACTAATTCTTCCATATAGAACCTTGTGATATGGTCTCTTAAGTGGTGCTCAGAGAAAGACTGTCTGGCATGCCCCTGAAGCCCCTCAATTCTGAGCTGCTTTTATACAGCACACACACTTACAGAGGATTCCCCTGAAAAAAGAATAGGATTTCTATGATGGGATGTTCTCCAGTGTTCAGAGACAGGCCTTACATGCAAGGTCAACCTAAGTTCGTTTTTTTCTATGGCGCAGGGCTCCAGGAGGGAGAAGGTAAGAGTATAAAAAGGCAGATTCTTACTGTTAGAAGAAATCCTCAAAGGGTTTAGAAGGACAATATTTTGAAGACATGTATAGACTCCTGATGTCACTTAAATATTTCACATTTATTAACCCTCCTACCTGGAACTACTGTTGAAGTCAGAGTAAAGTTGGGGCCTGCCCCTTAACCAGCAATTGGGAAATTTTAAATCTTAGTTCTAATTAATGATATCTATACGTTAATAGAAAGTTCTTTTCGCATCTCTGAGCCTTGTTTTCTTCATATGGTGAAGGTCAGTTTAGTTTCTGTTATCTTTAATGGACAAGAAGCCCCCATTGAAGACATCAGGTCATTTGTTTGTCCCAATGTAAGCGAGGTTTCTCTGGGAAGGTGTTTCTGGATGAATCCACCTGCCTCTGACACCATCACGTGATTGGCTGTGAATTCTTTCTAGAAAACCATCAGGTTTGGGGAGATAGAACAAATCATTTTTGTCCTCATTCACCATGGTGAGACATCCAAGTCTTTTGTTTCTTACCCTTATACCATGCTCAAATAAGCTCATAAATCCACATCATTTTGTTAAATTTCAAGGTTTACTTTGAAGTACAAAGAAATCCTTCCCCTTAATATACCCGCCCCCCAACAAACACACACACACACACACACACACACACACACACACACACAAGATCTTAAACCTTTATTAGGAATTGCAATGAGAAGCCCCAGGCTAACAGATTCGATTCAGAACTGGGGTATTGTAGTCTAAACCATCTGATCCCTATTTTCTGAAGTGCATCGTTATTGAAAAAAACAAGAAAACAGAAGAAAAAGGACTGGATTTGGAATCAGAAAGCTGGATTTGAGACCTGACCTTTACAGTTATTGGATAAGTGACCTTGAGACAGTCACCTGATCCCTTTTCAATTGAAGACATATAAATTGAGGAATTGAACTAGAAATAGATGGTCTTGGGTTCATATGAGCCAAGAGGGTATTATGACTAAATAGGTAGCTTACTCACTGTACAAAGGTTAGCAAGCCTTCCTCTTGATAGGTGAAATTGTGAAGGATTATATATTGGGAAAGCAGATTTAGAAGTGCTGGGAGCCCTGAAAGCTTCTTCAGGTAGAAGAACAGAAAAAAACACTTCTTTAATCCCTTGCAAGGATTGCTAGGTATTTGAGTTTGTTTTTCACAGTGGTATTAGTAATAGTTTTATGAGCTAGCTATTCTCTGGAACCTTGTTACTCAAGTTGTAGGCAAGCATCAGCATTGTTTGGAAGTTTATTAGAAATGCAGATTATCAGGCACCACCTCAAGTCAACAAATTCAGAATCTGTATTTCAAAATGATCCCCAGTTGACTCTTACACATGTTGAAGTTTGAGAAATACTTCATAAGGCTTTCAATAGCCAAATGTGCTCATTATATAGAATTAGCAACTTCTACATTCAACTGAATAACATTAGATTATAGGCAAAATATTTATTAGGCTTTGTAAAAATCAAAACTATACTGAAAATCAATAAAAATGAGCAATGTACCAACGTAGTGTGAACATTTCATTTTGAAAAAGAATTTTTAAAAATCCTTAAGACAGCCATATGCGAGGGGTGATTAATTTAGTTCTGTATGACAGAATAGTAACTAAATATCTTTTGGAATATAGCTAGACATTTAAAGAACTTTAATTTTTATGATACAGTGTAGTTAATAGGTTTTGTTTAATATGTTCCAAATTAGAAAAATTATTTCCAGGGCCAGCATTAATGTTACCTACATATGTTTTCAAAATGTTTTTTGGGATTTTTTGATTTATAAACTTTTTTTTTAGAGCAGTTTAGGTTTATAGAAAAATTGAGCAGAAAGTACAGAGAATTCCCTATATCTCTCCCCCTACATAGTTTCTGCTATTATTAACATTTTATATTGCTGTGGTATATTTACTATAATTGATGAACCAATACTGATACATTATTGCTAAATAAAGTCCATAGTTTACTTTAGGGTTCAATCTTTGTATTGTATAGTTCTGTGGGATTTGAAAAATGGGTAATATCGTGTGTCTGGCATTACAGTATCATACAGAATAGCTTAACTGACCTAAACATCCTGTATTATTAATTAAACATCCCTTGTTAATCCTTTCCTGCTTCCCTCCCAACCCTTTGTAACCACTGATGTTTTTACTCTTTCTACAGTTTTGCCTTTCCCTGAATATCATATACTTGAAATCATACAGTCTGTAGTCTTTTCAGACTAACTTATTTTACTTAACAATGTGCATTTAAGGTTCTCCCATGTCTTTTTAGGACTTAATAGCTCATTTCCTCTTACTGTGAATAATATTGCATTTTATCCATTTATTATTATATTCCATTTTATGGAAGTATAAGACTTTGTTTATACTTATTGAAGGAAATCTTTGTTGCTCCCAATTTTTGTCAATTATGAACACTCAATGTGCAGGTTTTTATGTGGACATAAGTCTTTAACTCATTTTTCCTAACTAGTAGTGCATTTTCTGGAATGTATGGTAAAAGTACGTTTTGTAAGAAATTTCCAAGTGGCTTTCCACGGTGATCATTTTGTCTACTCACCAGCAATGAATGAGGGTGCTTCATTTGCTATTGTTAGTGTTTTGGATTTTAACTATTACCTATGCTTTTTATGGTGATGAAAGTAACATGAGGTTATAATTTTATATGAATAACAATGATTGGCATTGGCTTTTATATAGAATTATCAAATTACACATGTTTTAAAATGCTACAAAATAATGTGAAACACACGTGTGTGTGTGTGTGTGTGTGTGTGTATGTGTAAATTATAGATTGAATTGAATACGAAGATAGTCTAGACTTGGTTAGAATTCTGAAAGGCATTTTCAAGGAAGTGGTTTTCTTCTGGAAGCTGCATTTGGGACTGGCCAGAAGTGATCATATTTTATTTGTTGCCTAGTAACAAATCTAATGCCTTAGGGAAAGACTGTTTCTTCATTCTCCGAACTCTTTGCCTGTCTTCCCATTGAAGGCATCCTGTGCATTCTTCCCTACCTGTGCATAGCTCCGCAGCCTTTGATTCTTTTTAAGAACAAATTTTCTTGGTTGCAACTCTTCAAGGAAGAAGGGATGATCTAGGAGCCCACTAAGCACTGAAAGGAGGACTATTTTAAAGAAGTGGCCCATGTTATCACATTATCTCAAGATAAAAAGCTTCCTAGTCCTTTTTACCTCAACAAAAGTTGGTCAGAAAAACAGAATCTAAAATTTGCCTCTTTGTATATTCTGCTAACCATTGTAAACCAGTTTGGTCTTGATTTAAATGATTGATTAATGGATGCATGCATTCAACAAATATTTCTTGGGATCATGAGCCAGTTTCCTTTTGTAACTTGCATATTTCACTTTTCTCAGAGTTAACCAATGATATTTGCTGTTTTGTGATTATTGCTAATTGGATTAATTACATATTTGGCAATTATGTGCTTTCTCTGGTATATTGCCGTTGTCAAGCATGCAGACAGACTCCTGGTCCCATTTCAGCCCTACTGAATCAGAATTTTTGGTCGGTGCCCTGGATCTAGTTAAAGGCACCCCTATGATCCTTAGGTACACCAAATTTAAAAACCACTGGCTTAAAAAATAACTATTTACCTTCAGTCTCAAAATTATACCAAAGGAACTATGCTTTTAGGGGAAGAATTCTGGTTTATACCTGGGTTTTTGACACAGTTCTGTCTTGATCAATTGATGAATGGCCAGTTAACACTTAATGGTTTGTGCCGGAGGTTTCTCATCCAGTAGTTCAATGCAGTTCAACAAGCACTTACTGATACTTCACAATGGATTATGTGCTAGAAATAATATTTCTACGAAAACTGGAATTAAAATCCTTTGTCCTGTTTCCCTAAGTAGGTATTTGTTAGGATCAGATGAGGTGTTGCAGAACATACTTTACAAGTTTTGAAAAGTTAAATATGCCTAATGGACTAAAATTTTAAAATATAATGGGGTTTCCTACTGGCTTTTAATTTTTCTCTTCCCTTAAAATATTTTAATTGTAATTTTTTAGAAAAAACAGTTGTGTAATGGGGTGGGGGAGGCTCAATAAGTGGCTTTATGCTTTTCAATAAAAATTCCTCTCTTAACGTTATTACCTCTGATAAGTAATTCTTTTTTTTAAAACACTCTTTATAATTTTAATGTGATGGCTTCTTTGTTTTAGCTTTACCCCTAGTAAATCAGTTTGCCCTAATAAAGCATTTGCTTCAAAACTGTTTGAAAAGTTTTACCTGGAGTTATTATATTATGGATACCGGCAAACTATATAACTATACTGGCTAAATAAAGACCTCTAAGGAGACTTCCAAAATAGACTTGTCTCCAACCCCAAAAGCTTTCAGAATGAAGTTGAGATTCCAAATTTTCCTACTCACCAATAACTTTACAGGTCAATGTGAGCCACATTATCAGCCAAAGCGTCTCAAACTTGGGGTGCATGTGAATCATGTGGGAATCTAGATTAGTATGTAGATTCCTTTTGCCTACCCATAGAGGTTCCAATTTAATAGATCTAGTTTTAGACCCAGGTCTGACTATTTAACAAGTGTCCCAGTGAAAGTGATGCAAATGGTTCTAGAACTCTGTTTCTTAACCTTGGCTGCACATTAGAATCACCTGGGGCCCTATAAAAAAATAGTGATGCCTGGCTCCCACCCCAGAGATTCTGACTTAATTTGTCTGGGGTATGGTGTAAGCATTAGGAGTCTTAAAACCTCCCCAGATGATTCTAAGGTGCAACTAAGGCTGGAAATCAGTGTTCTAGAACCACACTAGGAGGAATTATAGTGCCTTAAAGAAACTAAATGGAGAAATACTCAAAGAGA
Source organism: Lemur catta (assembly GCF_020740605.2). Classification (NCBI taxonomy): domain Eukaryota; kingdom Metazoa; phylum Chordata; class Mammalia; order Primates; family Lemuridae; genus Lemur; species Lemur catta. The sequence continues at coordinate 54,725,018 of NC_059139.1, read as the reverse complement.
AACCAAGCTTATGATTCATAATTATATTCCCACACTATATGTGTAATTGTATAACCTTAATTAATTCAATCATTGTTTAATATGATGTAAATTATCTTATACCAAAAGCTCCTAACTTACTGAAAGAATTAGGCCAGAAAAAGATATTAGCTTACTTCTCTTAAAATTTGTTATCCCTTAATCTATCTGTAGTAGCCAGAATCCCAAGGCATTTTTATTTTCTTCTTTTCTCCTTTGGCTGGAAACCAAGAAAGAGCATTACCCTGACAGTCATATATAATATAATGGATATTTCCACTTTCACTATTCCAATATAGACATTGGAATATTTTACTGCAGAAATCACAAATGCAATGAAATTGATTTTTTGCAATGAAATACTTAGATTTTTACAAAACTCAGAATATTCGGAAATTGCTACTTTAGATAACAAAACATTCTTTCTTTTCTGTTGTTTGTTAAAAGAAATTTGGTTGCCAGCAAAATGAAAAACTCTGAGCAAAAATATGTTAAACAAATATTGCCAGAAGATTATACTCATGAAGGCAGTGTGTTTATACTAACAGGCCTGAGCTTCTTGAACTCATGATTTTATGAAGACTGTCTCCAAAAATAGAGACAGAATCACAAATGCAGTTTAAAAGAATTTGTAGATAATCCATATTTTTTAGCCCTTCCAGCCTGGGCTGATGTTAAGATGGATTTCCAAATTACTATTGCTTTTAGCTATCATCATCCAAATAAGTTGCTCAGTTAGTACATCGTTCTCCTCTAAAGTCTTCCCCAGCCATGTCAGGAAATAATTTACTTATTTACACATTTGATTAAATATTTCTTGAGAATTTACTTACTATTTTTCCAGGTTGCCATGTGTGCTTAGAAATGAGCACCAGCTCCCTGACTCAGCTGCTGGTCCCACCTTGGGCATAATGCTAAGGGCAGGCTATGCTGTTCTCTGCTGGTGGCCACCTGGCCAACTGAAACTACACATGATCTGAAGAAACATCTGGGAAAGTCTAGCCATTTTAATAACATTGGGTCCCACTATGGTCTTCTAGTTGGAAACCTCTGTAGCTTTTTCCAGAACCTTATAGATCCCTTTGTGAACACAGTTGCTCAGCCTTCCTGCCCTAACTGATCTTTCATTCAGGGCTCAGATACCTCAGGCCAGTTGAGAGACAGGCACTATGGCCACACCTCTCTTCTTCTCATCTCTACTGTCTTTCCCAGGAAGCTATTTTGCAGACTCATTTCTCCTCAGTCAGTTATAAAAGTATAAGCACCGTGTACATAGAACTAAACCTCAATAAGGACCTGAAACTCACTTATCAACAGATATATATTAACTTTTTACTGTGCCGAGCGCTGCTCAGGATACTGGGATATAGCACAGAACCAAAATAATCAAGTCCTTGCTGTCATATGTCTAAGGGGGAAAAGGATAATAAAAAATATGACACATGCATTACCATGCAGCCCAGCAGTTGCACTCTTGTGCATTTATCCCAGAGAAATAAAAAGGTAGGTTCACATAAAAGCCTATACATCGATATTCATAGCAGCTTTATTTGTGACAGCCAAAATCCAGAATTTGCCCAGATGTCCTTCAATAGGTGAATGGTTAAGCAAATTGGGGTATATACATACCATGAAATACTTGCTACTCAGCAATGAAAAGGACCTATTGATACATACAACTATTTAGATAAATCTCCAGGAAATTAAGCAGAGAAATAAGCAGCCAATACCAAGAGAGTACCTACTCAATGATCCATTTATATAATACTTTTGAAATGTCGAAATTTTAGAAATGGAGGACAAATTAGTGTTTTCCAGATGTTAGGGAAGGGAAGGAGATGAGTGTGGTTATAAATAGGCAATGTGAGGTATCTTTGTGTTGCAACTATTCAGTATATTAACTGTGATGATAGATACACAAACCTACATATGTGGTGAAATTTTATACTGCTAATTACATACACATACATCAATGTAAGGAAAACTGGAGAATCTGGATAAGTTTGGCATATTGTAGTAATGCCAATACTTTGGTTGTGCTCTTATACTGTAGCTTACAAAATGTTAACTATTGAGCGAAACTGAGTAAAGTGTACAACAGATCTTTTTGTATTACTTTTTTTCAAATGGATGTGGATCAACAATTATCTCAATAAAAAATTCAATTAAGGCCGGGCGTGGTGGCTCATGGCTGTAATCTTAACACTGTGGGAGGCCGAGGTGGGAGGATCGCTCGAAGTCAGGAGTTTGAGACCAGCCTGAACAAGAGCGAGACCCCGTCTTTACTAAAAAATAGAAAGAAATTATCTGGACAACTAAAAAATATATAGAAAAAAATTAGCCGAGCATGGTGGCGCATGCCTGTAGTCCCAGCTACTTGGGAGGTTGAGGGAGGAGGATTGCTTAAGCCCAGGAGTTTTAGGTTGCTGTGAGCTAGGCTGATGCTATGGCACTCTAGCCTGGGCAACAGAGTGAGACTCTGTCTCAACAACAACAACAAAAAATTCAATTAAAAATTTAACACAGTAATGTATAATATCAAGTACTGATATATGTTATAAGGATAGGGACTATGGAACAATGCAGTGCAATTTTAGAGCATAGCCAAAGAAGTTTTCTCCCACCAAGTAACAATTAAGCAGAGATGTGAATGAACTCAGGGGGCCAGGCATGTGAGTCACAGGGAGGAGCAAGTTCTAGCATCTGAAGTTGGGTATGTGTTTGGAGCATTGTGAATGATTAAGAAAGGGGACAGAAAGGAGGCCTGAGTAGTAGTCAAGGGCCAGATCATGTAAAGTGTTATAAGCTATAGTGAGGATTTGTTATTTTATTGTATTAATACTTGTGGAAGGGTACTGTTGGAGGGTGGAGAGCAAAGGAGTACATGAACTAACTTCTGTTTGGAGAATGACTCTGGCGGCTGGTGAAGAATAGGTTCAACTGAGGGCAAGAGTAGAACCTTTGGGACCACCTGAGAGATGATAGTGATTTGCAGCAAGGTAGCAATGAGGACTTGGTAGGATCTGAACAATGTTCAGATTTGGAAGGTAGTTTGAAGCAGATTACAGTCAGCATCATAAATATTTGTGGGAGTTTTTTGCTAATGAATATCAGTAGCATTATAATTACTTCCTGTCTTTACCTAAGTTCTTACTGTAGACTTGGGCAGTATAATATACTGTTCTTACAATTTCCAGTATGCCTTGTTATTACCATTGTTATTCTAGCTTTCAACAGCATCATTAGGAAAGAATCTAGAATTTTAAAGATAAATACATAGATATGTATCCACATGCATATATGTTCATACATATATATACAATGTCTTAAATATATGTGATGCTATTTAAGATGTTAAATTTTGATATTTTTAAAGGACTCATAAAATTGGTTGCCTTTAGATATGTCGTGTGTTACTTTATCTTTCACATTAATTGAGTCATGATAGTTTAATGCAGTATATTTTAAAGAAAACGTTACAACAAAAATGTGTAAATCAAGACTAATACAATTACGTACTAAAATACAATTATATTTTGAAAAAGAAGACGTCATTTACATTTGAATGGGAAATCTGGAAATCACAATTGGGTTCAGTATATATTTACTAATGTCAGCCTTTAAAATGTGACTTGATTGATTTTGCTCTCACTGTTCTTGATTTATTTTGCAATCATCCCATACCCTATAAATTTAGAGAAATTTAAGGAAACCTATTCTCTGGAAATAAATAGGCTTAGATATTCAGGAAATTTTAATCATTTTATAAGTTACATCTTAAATTAGAACATTTCTAAATGAGAATTTTTTCCCGCCTCAACTGTCTGAATAAGGCTCTTTTAGAAGTAAAGGAATTTCTTCTTTTTCTAAAGAAGATGAGTACAATTTATTTGAACAATGAAGGACACAGTTGTAAAGGGAGTTGAGGACTTAAATGTAGAAGAGACCAAACTTCCATTCCTCCTATGCTCTTGACAAGTCATACCAACTTGAACCAATGATTATACCGAGCTCCTTCATCTTTAATATAGAAATAACAGGACCATTTGCTTACTCTCAGGTCCCATTTGATGATGTCCAAGCAATGTAATGTATGTGAAAGCGTTTTGTAAAATTAGAAGTTCTTTACTCTCATAAGCTATCATTATTTCTATGATTTGTTTTCAAAATACTTTTTTAAATCATGGCAGAAAAAATTAATACTAAAATAAAATGAAAATAAACACTGATTTTATCTGAGCTAATTATGCAGCAGAAAGGATGGAAACACTGGATGCCTCAATATAAAAAGTAAGGTCTTTTAATTGAGAGTGCACATGTTCTCAATAGCTGGGGTGAGAGGTAGGGAGAGAAGCTGGGGGTTGGGGGAAGAGAGAGACAGAGAAAGAGAGAGAGAGAGAGAGACTGACTGAGGGAAGAAGGGGGGAAACCCACGGGTTCTACTGTTCTAGCGCTCTGCTTTCTAGGAAAACTCCATAGAAGAGTTATTTATACTCAATATCTCCTGTATGATCCATGATTAGTTTAAGACTATATATTTAAGATATATCCAGAGTCTAATCACCTCTTAACAACCTTCACTTCTTCCCTAAGGCACCATTACCCTAAATGACATGCTGTTAAGGATTTTCCTGTCCCTAGTTTCACTCGTCTCTAGTTTATTCTCAAAACAACAGCCAGAATGAATCTTCTTAAAACATATATCATAGTAAGTCATTTCTGTGTTTAAAAACCTCCATAGTTTCCTAATGCATTTGCAGTAGAATCCTAAGTCTTTATAGTGATCAAAAACACCTGATGTGCTCAGTTCCTGTCCATCTCTCTTGACCTTCTATCCAACTAAGCTCCACAATACTTGCCCACTTTCCTTTTCTTTTTAGATCTTGGCTCAAGTGATAATTTTCCAGAATGGCCTTCTCCAACTAACTTAAATAAAATGATATTTCGTAACACCTTTATCCACCATCTCTTTACTCTCCATCCCTCTTACCTTTATTATTTTTTAGCACTCCTCACCACCTGCAATATTATATATTTATTTTTTATTGTTTATTTCCTTTTTAGAAAGTAAGCCTCTTTTCTAGAGCAAGGACTTGATTTTGTTATGTTTTGCTGTGTTCACTATGCCTAAAAAGTATATAGTTCCTAGTAGGTGCTTGATAAATATTTGTTAAAAAATAAATGAATGAATGCACCAGTAGTCTGTTAACCAATAAATCAATTAGTGTATTATTATATCTAATAACACTCCATCTTCCATGATATTAAGCTTTGTGAAAGACAAAAAAAACCAAAAAACAGAAAACCTCTTAAATAGTATATGCCTTTAAGAGCTTATGAAATTTGTGTGAAGAAAAATAGTACTTTAAGGAGAGTTCTACAGCCAAATAAGTTTGGCAACATTGAACATTATCTCCTCTTTTTGGAGATTGTCAGTGTTCATTAGTTTACTGATGGCTCTGAGAAGCTCTGCAATTTATTGTATAAAGAATACTAGATAAATAATTGTTACATAGTTCTAAAAACTTGTTTAATATTCTTTAAGTCAATTACCTGGAAGAGATAGGAGTGGCAGTGGCATGGAAATCTCAGATAGAGTGTTTAATCATTATGCAAAGGAGAGAGGGCAGATGGAAACAAAGTGAGGTGGCATCATGAGAAGGTGAGGGAGTTATTGTTAAATGATTTAAATATGTAGGAGGCAAAGGTGGGGTGAAATTGAAGGTTAATGCAGGGTTCCTTTGCATTTGCACATGTACATGTTTTAATACAAATGCATACTAGGAGGATCAGCCACCCACAAGTACCTGTCTACAAGCATTTATTCAGCACTTAAAATTGTCCCCAAAAATAGTGATTATGTTAATGTTGCCTTGAATGTGGTGCCTTCCTTTGTCTGAGAGATGAAGGAGAGATGAGCAATGCTTTCCATCATGATTATCTAGAGAGCTATTTGCCACTTTTGCTGCTAGGTGCTGTGCCATTATTTGTGGTTTACATTCAGCACACTGTTTCTCTTTGAGTCACTTTTCTTCGTATATCTTTAGTTCATTGTCAGCTGCTATTTCCCAGTTGTGTATGCCTTAATGCTGCATTTCTACAGAGTGAACCGAGGGCTTTTGTGAGCTACATTCTTGCACCCAAGGCAGTGAATCTTTCAAGAGCAATGTTGTAACACAGGAGCTAGCAACACTTAAGAAAGGAATGCAGCACAGGAATTCCACTCATGAGAGGAAAGAGACCCTGACAACCTGCTGTCACAAGTAAAAGGTAACCACAGTAGAGGGTGGTTTTGTCACAGACCAGATGGCTCTGAATATATGTCCTTCCCAGAACTGTGCTAGGTATATAATTACTTTCCTTACAGAGCTCTATACACCATCTGGTAGAAGAAAGGTATATAGGAACAACTCAATGCAAGTATCAGGGTTGATTTTATGAGAGAGTTGTCCTGGTTCTTTGGTTTCTTGCTTGGAAAAATCACAAGCAGGGCTGGTGCCACGGAGTGATGACAGACATGGAGCAGTTCCACACAAGCAGTTTTATTACAGGAAACAGGAAGCTTTACAAAAGCGAAAGTAAAGTGAGACTATGTTCCAGAAAGAATGGATCTGTCTCCAAAGTGAAGACTCTGAGTTTAACAAGATTTCCCCTTTTTATGTTGCTTTCCTAAGTCTCTGTTAAAGTGGGGGTGGAATATTCATGATTTTCTAAGAAAGGAGTGGAGAATTCTTAGAATTGATACCCTTCACTTTCTGTCCTTACAAGGCTGGCTCCAGAACTGTCATGTCACCAGGGGCTGTGATTTTTACCATGTTAATGTATGTCAGTTAAGGAAAGGTTACCTTTGGCCATAGGCTTCTAACTTCTGCACATGCTCCAGGTAGCGAAGAGTCCCTAACCTTAAGTTCCTGTTGTTGTGTTTTTTTTCCCATTGTTATTGGTCCCAACCCTTGGCCCTAGACCACCCCTATATCACCTGCCCTGCCACCTGTAGGCCCTTAGTTCTACCTAACAGCAAGGATCCTGGATTTGTCTGGCCATCTACATAAATACCATATAATCTAGTATGGATTATAAAATATTTGAGAGCAAGAGTCTATCTGTATGTTTTCTCTGCATTTTGCTAGCAAGAAGCACAGTTAGGGACATCAGCTACATCATCTGAACCTAATCTCTTGCCAAAATCTGGCCCTGGCCTAACTTTCCTAATTTATTTTCATTTTCACCTTTATATACAGAATGCCTCCTAGAAGTTAGCCACTTTCCATTCCTCCTCCAGCTTCCTTAATTTCCCATTATACTCCCCTGCTGATGTACTTTCTGGAGCTGGAAAAGCCCTTTCCCTTATTTCTCATCCATAACACAAGGCCCAGATCCTCCATGAACATTTCCAAGATTCCCACTCCTTCCACGAGCAAGAAAGTACCCCTACTTTCTACCTTACATGGCACTTATTTCTTCATTCCTTCTACCGTGTTTTGTATTTATTTGTGTATTTCTCATTACCTCAGGTAGCTTAAAGATATTTCTGCCTGAGTCATCCTTGATTTCTGATCATAACCTAGAATTATGATTTATACATAGTTGGTAGTCAAAATATATTTGCTAAGTAAATGAAAAAATGAAGGAATAGTCAGAGCTCAGTAAATACTTGCTTATTGTTTGACTACCAGAACAGAAACCTAGACACTATCATGGTGAATTGCAACAGAGATCATTGCAATTGTTTTGTCTCTTGTGCTATACCTTTGGGGTTATTTGCCCTTGCTTGGCAGGTTTATGTGGTTGTTTTTCATACATAGTTATCCCCTTATATCTTAAGATCCTTGGTACATGGTAGGTGTACTATAAATATTTGTTGAATGAATCAATGCAAAGATATCGGTTATCAGCATATTATTTATATATTTTATTTAAATTCAAGGAAGCACATATTTACTGTTTTTACAAGGTACAAGGATACTCCATGTTATCAAGAAATGAGAACTATGAAAGCAATTTTGCCTGGTATAGACAATAATCAAATTCAGTAAGTATCCTATCCTAAGTTCCTATTTCTCCCACTCCACTGTATAGCTTAGGAGATCTATTTCTATTCTTAACTATCTTGATTTGTAGGGATTTTACTGTAAATTATTTTAACTGACTTGTGGAAAAAGCAGGATATATATTAAAAATAAATAAGTATTTTAGTTTCTTCCCAATTGGCTCTGCATATGTAATGAGAGGATCACAGCACAACATGTACAGCAATAAAGTCCCTTATGGACAACTTCAGTGGTCCAAGTTGGCCTCCTTAGAGGCAGACAGTTACTTGAAGTTTCTAAGGAGCTATGTATAAATGATTCACCATAATTAAATAGAGTAAGCAATAGAATCCATTTAGAAGTTGATAAGGTATTATTCTGATAACAGTATGGATAGTATTTTCCAATATAATCATTTATTGTGTCTTCATTTAAGATGAAGTTCATTGAACTGAATGGCCATACATGTAGATTTCTTTTGCTAAAACTTGTGTACATCTTTCTATTTATAAAAGATGACATAATGTCTGTGTTAAGACATTATTATTAATACTACCATTACCCTAAATTATAAGGATGGATTGACTTGGAATCACTGATTTTGATTTTTATTTAAAATCTTTTAAATCTGGTTAGATAAATTTCTGGACTATCAATGACTTTTTTTTTATGAAGTCATCTGAGATATCTAGATATTTTTTGCATAGATGTTCTTATATGTTAAAAATTAAACAAACATGAAATTGCTTTATTTCCTTGGGGTAGTTTAAGTCTTAATTGGCTCTATTTTGTAATTGGTATCTTAAACTCATAGGAATACAAACTTATTTCAATTTCTCTTTAAGTGTAGTCTTATAAGAATATAAATGACATTTTTGTATGAGAAAATAGTCTTTTTCTTTCCTCTTCAGAGCAATTGAATTAAGGAAAATATTTTTTGCCAGCTATCTTTCTGCTGTAGTTTATGGCCTGCAATTCTCAAATGGTTTAGAGAGTATATTTAAAATGAAACTCTTGGTCATTTCCTGTTTTTCAGAAACTTTGAACATGAGCTGTTTTTGTCATCTGAAAGTAGAGTCACTCTTTGAGGTTCAAATTTCTTGTTCAACTTTTATTTATAAAGCTTTTCTGAAGTACAAAACTCCAGAACCTTGGTGGATTTCAAAAGCAAACCATCTTTTTTCCCCAAAATATTTCCTTTCAAAATAACAAGACTGATACTAAGGATGCTATTACTAATAAAATAAAATAGGGACTGTGGGGAGGACAGAAACACTAAGTTTTTCCTTTTATTGTGTATCATGATGTCTTATATTCAGTTACATGTGGACTGGTGTTTGAATGCCTGCAGCGAAAGTCCAAAGACAAGAGGCTGTGGTTGATGCTGCCCTTGCCTGGTACAGAGCAAGGGCAGGGAATTGTTTGGGGAATGGACTACAATTCTAGAGTATGTGTGAAAAGACAGGGAAAGAATGTATGTGGATTTCCTGTGGGCCAGATGTGGACTTCTCAAAACCAAGCAGCTCTGTTATCTTAGGAGGGATGGAGCCCAAGAGGAAAGTCCAGAGAAGGTCCCTGACCTACCAGCATTGGAGGTCCAAGGGAAACCCAGAGACAGAGCATAGTGGCCCATCAGAGAAGGCAGCTAGAGGTGAAGAATTCCCAGTATTGAAATATGAAAAACCCTCAAAATTGCACCAGGAGGGAAAAGGCCACAATCACACACCTGCCAAACCCAGGGGTCACCGATGCCATGTTTCAACCTATCAAGGAAGACTTATATCTCATCTACTCAGATATTGGAAATTTCAGAACATAGCTAGAGAGTGGAGGATGATATGGAATGAGAGAGAATATGACCCGAATGAACTCACTTCCCAGCTCCTTCTTTAGACACTGCCAGGAGAGACCCCTGCCCTGGATCTCACATTGGAGATCTTGCTCTGGGCTTCTTCTGAATCACCCTTCTCCATGGGGCAAGGAGTGCGTGGACACTGGGGAACATACCCACCTGGAGACATAATCGCCTATCTAGACCATGTTCAGGGTAATATGGGCCGTAGAGTATTCTGCCCAAATGGCACCCAGCACAATTCCTGGGCTTATGTGGGCCTTTTCTCTGTATCTGTCCTCTCATGGATACAATGTGTCACTAGTGTACACACCCCTGAGCTCAGTGACATGCCATAGGGTAGCTGATTGCTGTATGGAAGAAACAGATCTTGAGTGTTTGAGCTGGGGGTATCCATAGAGAAGGGTGGATTGAAATCAGTGTTTCACATGGTCTTTACTTTATTTTATGGAACTCTGAGGTTTCTGAGAATTCTAAATTCAAACTTAGTCTTCCACATTGTCAGAAAGGTAGGAGACATGTGTTTAAAATAATTTATTAGTCTTATTCACAATTTTTAACTATTTAGACCTGTAAGAGAGCTGCCATTTTGACCCAGACTCTGCAGTTATTAGGAGAGGGCCTACTTCTTCCACAGTGCAATTTTCCCAGCTTACAGTAGGATTAAGTTGGGGAAGAGAAATTCTAAATTGGATATCATCATGGACTTTTAGATGCTATGAAATTGCACTTATTTTAGTACATAAGATACAAGTGACTGTTTATTAACTGAAAATAAGCTAAGGGGATTTTTATTACCTAAAAGTAACTGGAAAAATGATGGAAGCTGCTTCAATACTTCATTCAGGGATAAGTAGAAACAAATATCTAGTATTAGGTACAGGACTTTGTTTTGTTTTTTTATCTGATAGACTGAAAAACTCTTTGGTTAATAAGGAATCCAGTGTGCATTTTTTGGTTTGGGTCAATCCTTCCCTTACAGTCATGCTATGATCTTACCATCTGTCCAAGATATCTAGAACTGAGTAAAGGTTTAGTCATAACAAACCCAGGTTTTAAAAAGGCATTCATCCTGAAGCTAGCCAAAGACATGTTTTCTTTTTCCATCCTTATTTTTGGAATACCTCATTAGATTTAAAAGGCTTGAAATAAGAAAAATCTAATTCTATCAAACATTAGTTATTCTCTAGGAGTTATAAATATTTCAGCTTGGTTTTATGCTTAAAAGCAAATAGGATGTATTTTAAATCCCTAGATCTATGTTCCTAGACACTTATAGAGTAGTTGTTTTCACATTGGGATGCATATACCTCAGAAGAGTGCAAGAGACAATCCTCTGGGAGGTGGGAAGAAAATAGGGGAACTTGCTTTTATGTTTACTTTTTGATAACAATTACATACACTATGTACTACTATTTATCACAGGGATTTGCAGAGGCACGTCACTAGAGTCATCTGTCAAAAGGACACCAACCAGTACAGAACTTCTGAAGGAAGAGTAGGAGTTCTAAAAAGCCATGCACTTTCAGTACAATGTGTCTGTTATGTTATCTATTTAAAATTAAATTAACCCTCATGAAATCCACAAATGGCCTGAAAAGAAATCTATGGAAAAATTTCGGAATGAAGAAAATACCAATAATCCAAGCAGAGAAGAAAATAGCTAACATTTCTTCTCCTATTATGAGCTAAACTCAAAATGTTATGAGATAAAGCAGTGTCAAACTAATCATATCTAACAGGAAATTGGCTCCCCAGATTGAAATTATCAGTATGATGCATAATAATATGTGTTTGCATCCACCATTATTATTCACTAGTTCACCCAGAGCGAATACTGTTTTTATGCTTTGAAATATGAGTTGATGATAATATAAAACCATTGCAATTGGAAGATGCTTTAAAAATGGTTATTGCAAATTTATCTCATTCTTTTTGAAATTTATATTTCCTATGTACATTGTATAATGAACATAATATATTTATTTAGTAATAATATGTATCACTTATAAATTCTTAACTATACATTTATTGGAAGTACATGCCACAATCAGAATTTTACTATAAGAATGTATGATCGAATGTTTTGAGACCATAGTTAGAATGGACTAGTAAGTATTTGAAAAATTTGAAAAAATTTTTTGAAAGAAAAAAAGTACACCATGTGAGCTCATGTAAGCTTGAGCTTGTAAGAGTAACCAATAAATAAATGTCTTATTATATTTACATTAACCATTTCTTCTGCTGCTAGCTTACACTAAAGACATCATTTTCCACCTACAAACTTGTAGTCTACTTATGATTATTGAAAAAATACAAAACCTCAATCAGAGAGTTTTATGCAGCCCTAGGAAAAGTGCCTGTAACAATGTCTGTTCCCTGGCTTTCATATAGTGGTTTAAGATGAGCTAATTCATAAATGCACTGTTTATTTATAATGTATAGCTAGTTGTCTTTAGCTTTTTTATTAATGGAAATTTCTAGCCATTAATTTGTATTGTAGAGTGGCAGATAGTGGATGTCTGGAGATGCCTGTGGCTAAATGATTCCACTTGATTGTACATGTATGGGCAATGGTACTATCATTAAAATATAATAAAAATATGCATTGTTTCTTTTTATTGTTCAGTTTGTTCTATTGTTATAGGCACCGCAGGGAATAAATTTATGGGTTTTATAATGAATGAGTTTGTGGGGACATAAAATGATTATAGATATTTGGAGGAGTAGAGTATGATTATTAGATCAATACCCTCTTTGTTAAGAATGGAGCTGAAACACAAAAACATGAAATTACAGAATTGAATTCCTTGACCCAAGGTTTCAAATATTAAACACCTTGTTACTGAAGATGAGAGAATTTATTACAAATACATTTTTTTAAGTAAAAGTAATTCTAAACATCTTAGGATGAAGGGTTTCAGGACATAAAACCAAAGATTTTTATATGTATATGTTTTTCTATTTTTAACTATCCAATTTTACCATGTAATTGAGGGATAAATAGTAAATAGATACAAAGCTTACTTTTATAATAAGGTAGTACTATCCACTACATAACTGGAATATAAATGTATCTTGTATATGCTAGAAGCACTTTAAAATTATGTTTTAGTAATCGATGTATTTCTGTGTTGATGTTCTGAATGCTCTTTCATCTTCCAGGTATTCTATTTTGTAGCATAATTCAGGGCATGTCTCTGAAAAAAACCTGACATATTTACATATGTATGAATGCAGCTGAATTTCTGTGTGTTTTGCTAGTGGGAATTGGATAAATTATTTTCCCAGTATTCACTTTAATTTCCTTCAGTGCAGATACTATTCTTCAAAATACCAGAGCAGTGTTCACTTTGAGAGTTAAGAGGTAAATTGGTAAGACCCTTAAGGTTACCTGTTTTTTGTGAATTGGTGGGTAAAAGTAGAGAAATGAGAATGCCAAAATATTACTTGACTCTGTTTGATATAATTGATTGATTTGTAAACCAGTCAGGTTTTAATTTATTTTTGCTTTCAGTCACTTGGACAGCTGGTTTTACAAATTTTTAAAATCTTTTCTGATATGTAATGAAGGTTGTTGTGCCTAACACTTTTGTCGGTATGCTATTTTAATGCTTTAAGTATATGCAGCATGCTGCTTCGTTATAGGAACACTTCTTTGTTCAGTATTATAATATATTCTATCATTGTCTAGAAAATTTCAGAAAAAGCCACTTTTATTGCACCAAAATATACGATATTCTAAGTCCGAATAATGTTTACCTCTCATCCAAATATTTATGCATTTAGTACGTTATGCATATAGCTATCTAAATGCTATTATTTTTAACTTATATTAGATCTCTGCAAAAAGTAAGCAAAAGAGAAAAGCAAATTTACCAACAAGAATTTAGAAGGATTAAAAATACTCATTACCTTCTTCTGTATCATTGTCTCCACAAGCTTGTTACAATGATCACATAGATTGGTAGCTTTACTACTGTTAGGGACAGAGTTATATTATATGGGCAGATAGAAAGGCTCCAAGAAATTGATTTTGAGAAAACGTAGAAGCAGACTTTATAATTAAAAGAATATTTTCAATGTGCAGAATGAGAAAACAATGCCAGAAACTATGTGTGTAGATATATACATACATATTATATAATATATATGCAAATATAAATAAATACATATATATGTGTATATATTTTTAATTGAAAAAAATTAAGCTTTCTGTCTCCCATGGCTCCCAACCTCTTTCTTCATCTTAGTTCTTTGTAGCAGTTTAAATATTATTTATTGGATTTCTTAATTCACATCTGGAATATATATAAAACTGTTTCAGAATCAATGATGTGAGTAAATCCTCCACTTCATTTTAAAGAAGGAACCAAAAGGTTATATAGAGATTCTTCTCAATTACTCTTGAACTTTTTAATGGAAATAAAATGGTAGAAGAAATGTTATTAGAGCTTTATTCAGAATCACTATTCTTTCTTTAGTTCTAAGGAGATTTTTTTTAAAAAGTGTGGATCATAGTTAATTTCTGGAATAAAAATATTTAATAAAGAAGGCACTGGAGAAGGAAGAAGCCCAGCTGTGTCAATTACCTGTACTTGGTAGTAAGTATTCTGATCTGGTATCTCAAGTGTTGAAAGACAGATAAAATAAAATGAAGAAAAATGTTATCTAGTGGATGCTAAATTTACAAAAACAATAACTTCTCTTGAAGCTTTTTTAAACAATCTCTGGGATCAACATTATTGCTCTCACAGGGAATATACTCTTCTGTAACTTTACTGAGCAATCAGAAGAAATGATTTTATGTTTGGGGCTGCCACCCCTCCTAGAAGGCTGTCACCTTCCCTAGACTGCTGTCTTCAAGTCAAGAGACTGGCAGGAGGTTGGTTTCCAAGTGCTAAAATTCTCTTAATTAGCAATCTTGGAATAAATGGCAAACATTTTAGTTAAAATTTTGGATACCCTAGTGGACTGTCTCCTTCTTTTCTTCATAAATATTAAAACATATATTTAAATTTAGGCTTTCAAGATGGCAGACTGAACATACGTATTTACCATCCTTTTATTCTCAAACCTCAATGGAGTGACAGTGAATATTAAATAAAATAAAAATAGATAATGAGTTTTTAACGATCTAAAAATAGTGAGAGGGACTATTAGTACCCCAGTGATTTTTGACATTTCCAGATGAAGGAATATAGAGTCATGTTAGTAGAGAAGGGAACCCAGAGCCTACATCTCTGGCTTGGAAAAGTTTAAAATGTAAGTAGGGGCTCTTTTTTGCCTATTGGAAAGGGTCCAAGCTAGGAGTACAGAGAAAAGAGTAGACAGAAAGGTTAGTTAATTAAAAGTTCTCTTTGGAACAGCTGCCCCAGGTACCCTCCTCTTCCCTCCCCTATATCCCTCCTGCATACGAAGCTTGATTTCCAAGGCTAAAACCAGAAAACTGGTGTCTACAAACATTAAGAGTTCCTAGAGGAGAGCTTGGGTTCCTAATGAGGAAATTGACAGCACTAAAACCATATTTTGCAAGATGGGGGTAACATTACTACCTATTCCCTGCCTGTGCTCCCCATACTTAGAAGTTGCAGTCAGTCCTTCCATGTAGGAGAAAAGTTTGTTGGTGAAAAGAAACCTATAAAAGTACTGAATAAACTACCCCAGTTAAATATATGAATCAATAGAGTCTTTCATTCATGTAAGTAGGCAATCAAAACTCACCAGACATTTTAAGTAAACCACATAAAGCAGAAGATCCAAAATGAACATATTAAATAACTGATGCAAGAGGAAGCAAGTGTGATTCATGGAACAGAGGCCTCTTAAAACATCTTAGTTAGGAGTATAAAGAAAAGCTTATATTCATAAAACAAGAATATGGTATATATTACTGTATGCCACTTTGAATAAGAGTTCATGGTTATGAAAAATATGATTGAAGAATTTTTAAAAAATAATTCAGTAGGAGGTTAAAGTCAGAATAATCATCCAAAACTTATATCAAAATATTTTAAAGATGAAAAATATAAGATATATACTTAACAAACACAGATAATTCATTTAAGAAATTCAACACAGGAATAATTTTGTTGTTCCAGAGAAAACAGAGAGATTGGAAGCAATAATGAATGAGTCTTCATGTTGAAATAAATTCATGGGTACTAACATGATGAATGAAAAGCAAGACATTTCTAGACAAATTCTAATGAAATCTGGGTATAGAAAAACCCCCAAACCCCTAAGAGATGTAACAGGTTAACTCAAATGAAGAAACAATTATATTGGTCTTAAATGTCTCAGGTAGCAACCATATATATTAGAAGACAGTGAAAAAATTAATGTACTATAACTTTCTGGGAATAAATGAATTTAAAAATAGACACATAATACCAGCCAAACCTAATTCAAGTGTGGGGACAATTTTTAAGACAAAACCTCAAAATAACCTTTTCCTTACTCCTTTCATGAAAATTACCTGGAGATATTTTATGGCAAAGGAAAGGAGGATGTGAAAAAGTAGAAACCTAAGATTCAAGAAAGAGTAGAATAAGCCCAGGTGGACAAAGAATAGAGGGTTCAGGATGTAGTTTGCAGCCACCTGGAAAACAATCAGCTCACCTCAGCACAAGAAATCAGAGGGCTCCAAAAGAATGTCTTCAAGAATCACAGGAATACATTTCAATAAAAATATGGAAAAATGGCAAGCATATGTTGAATACATTTTTACTTCTCTTAACAAGAAAAAACAAATATTCCAGAAACAAATTTAAAAACTCTGTAAATATGAAGCATATAAATGTGTTTTAATTTTAAACAATTGAGTGCCAGGCGCACTGTCTGGAGAATGAGAACGGACGCGCTTGGGACTCTGACTCGGGGGGATGGGCGGGACATGGACAATGTATATGACCTAAACTTATGTACCCCCATGATGAGCTGAAATAAAAAAAAAAAAATTGATAAAATATATCAAAAGGAAGTCTGTTTGACTGTGATGCTAGAACAGTCTCCTTAGTGTGGCACATTTCTGGTGAAGCACAATGACATTTTTCTACTTGGTCTACAGTAAATGATATTTATATAATTATTGTTTAGTAAATCCTCTCATTTTTCAACTTTTACAATCAATTGAAAAACTGAAGACATTGAAGATTTACTGTACAGATGACATTATTGCCTCAGTTCTTCACCCCTCCCTATATTCTCAACCTTTTATGACTTCAGAATTGTCCTATAGAGGAAAGCATATTTCTCTCACCCTTTCACTTTGGGTTTGGATGTGTGGCTTGGTTTTGCCATTGAATGAAGTGAAATGACAGTAAGTCTCTTCTGAGCCTAAGCCTTGTTGCATGTATCACTTTCTCTTTGGGAACTTCTGCCATTACTATAGCAGAGGTGCAAAAGATATTAATAGCCGCTGTACCCTCAGCTTGGATCTCAGAATGGTCACACAGGGAGGCAACTTCACCCCAAACCTCAGCTAGAAGCCAAGCCCAGCAGATGTTTACCTGAAAGCAGAGCTCAGTGTGGCCCACCTTAGATATCCTGACACCACTCCCCACTGAGATGTCTGAGAAACAAATGCATGAGTATTGTATGCCATGGAGATTTTGTGACTAAATTTAGTTGTGACTAGCTTTAGTTGACTGACTCATAACTATCGAACAGAATGTGTTGTAAAATATACATAAAATTTTGACAGTAAAAAAAAATAATAACAGGACTTTACAGGCAGGAAAGAGATATGATGGGTGATGTAGCAGCCTTAATGTCTAAAGCTGATGATCAAACAGTAGATTTAAATCTATAACTTAACAAAAATCTGAAGGGAGTATAGAGTAAGAAGAAGTGGCTTGAGGGGGATCATGTTCCCATTTGTATAATTAGTTACCTATTGGTAATGAATAAAATAAAATGGAAACCATGGACTAAATAATAGCACACTCACAGAATTATATGGCAGACAGATAAAAATAAGGCTTCATAGTGAACTGTATAACTGTATAACCTTTATATTTCCATAACATGCTAATTTAGTGTTGTTTAGTGGTGATATCTGTAGAATGTTCTAAAGACTTCAAAAATATATTTGAATATTCAGTGAAATAAACTCATCAGTAGATTGTAGTCTTTTTCTACCTCTGCATGTCTTAACCAAAATATTTTAAATATCACAGTGCTTTATGGATGGATTGTACTTTGGGATGATATTAATATCACCTCTAAAGATAATCTGTAGCTTATTTAATTGAGACTGCATAAACTCTCCTTTATCTTCTGAAACAAAGCAGAAGGAGATTTAATGAGTTGTAGGGAAGTAAGATGCTGCATAAACTCAAATCATTATACTCAGGGCCAAATTAAACAACAAAATTAAGTGGATGAGGGTTACACATATACTAACTATTTACTGGTATTTAGTCCAAATCACAAGTCATTGAATTTTATTAAAAGGAACTAAACTTTTTTTCTGCATTAATCTTATAATAGCATAGCACGGCAATGCAGATTCTAATAAGACCCATTCCTCTTTGACAGAATAGGACCATTTGTCAAAGCACTTGTTATGGAAATACCCAATTATTTTAATCAGGTTCATTGGCTATGAATTGTTGCCCTGAAGGTTTACTTTTCCTATGTGAAATTACACAGTAAGTAATTAATAGAATTGAGAGTTCCATCTTTGTGTATATTAAAAGAAATTAGTGTTTATAATAAAAATCTCCTTTTAAACGTATATGTTTAAAAGTTTTAAAGTCTTACTTTTCATAAGAGCAATGAGAACTAGAAAATTATTTCATAGTTCCTTTTTTGAAAATTATAATTTCTAGAATAGATCATAAGAGTACAGGAAACATACGTATCAATATACTTTATGAGCTCCCTCCAGAAAAATTTCTGGAAAATAAGAATGGTTAGGGAAGGTAAGGATAAACCCAGTTATAGTTTAATGTTTTTCAGGTTTCTGATAGTCTATGGTATCAGAAAGAAATTCAGTCCAAAACCAAAAATGTAAGAGCAATAGAAAATCTTGCAGTTACATTACTTTCCCCCCCCCTTCATCTTTATTTAAGGCTTCCTGCAACGACTTCTTGAGTGATGGAAAATAACCTGCAAAGCAGGAGGTAAAATACCTTGAAAAATTAGTATTTGTGTCATTTTTATGAATATAGCTGCTCCTATTAGTATGTTTTATTAAACTACTCAGTCTTTCAATAAGACTTGCCTCTTTGCATTTGAGCTGCATGATTCTCACTTCGAAGTGAAAGTACATTTTAAAAAACTCTGTTTTCTGGGAATTTGAGAAGGCTGACATTCCTCATTAATTTTGTGGGCCTGTTACTGTGAGGGAGATTCTGTGGGTGGGCGGATGTGCGTGTGTGCGTGTGCGTGTGCGTGTGCGTGTGCGTGTGTGTGTGTGTGTGTGTGTGTGTGTGTCTGCACTTCTAAATTCATAGCCAGTAAATATGTGGGTTAAAAAAATAACTTTGACATGATCACTTTTAAAACAATTTTGGTGAGGTATAATTGACATAGAATAAAGCACACATATTTTAAACGTATAATGTAATAAATTTTGACACATGCGTCTACCTGTAAAACCATGTCTTACTCAAAATACTGAACGTTTCCATCACATCAGCCTCAGAAGTTTCTTCCTGAACCATTTTAATCCCTGCCTCTTGCCCTGCAACTACATCCCACACAAGTACTGATCTATGTTCTGTAACTATAGCTTAGTTGCATTTCTAGAAATTTATATAAATAGAATTTTTAAAAGTACTCTTATTGTCTGATTTATTTCACCCAGCATAATTATTTTGAAATCCTTTCATGTTCTTGCTTGTATCAATAGTTCATTCTTTTTCTTTTGCTAAGTAGTACTCAGTTGTATGAATGTATCATGATCTGTTTATCCATTCACTCACTAATTGATAGACAATTGGGTTGTCTCAAGTTTTGGACTATTACTAATAAAGCTGCTATGAACATCCATATAAGTCTTTTTGTGGACATAGGTTTTTATTTGTCTTGGGTAAATTCTTAGGAATGGAATGGCTGGGTCTTAATGGTAGAATAATCGTATGTTTGAGTACTTGAGAAACTATCAGACTGTTTTCCAAACTTTTATTTTATATCAGATCATCAGTGTATAAAAGATTTCAAGTTTTCCATATCCTCATCAATATTTGGTCTTTTTGATTTTAGCCATTGTAATAGTTGTGTAGAAATATCTTATTTTGGTGTTAATGTGTATTACTCTTATGACAAATTATGCCAAACATCTTTTCATATGTTTATTTGCCATTAATATACACACACATATGTTATTTTGTGACATGTTAGTTCAAATATTTTGCCCAATTTTTATTGAGCCATTGCTTTCTTGAGTTGTGAGAATTCATTATATGTTGTGGATACAAGTGTTTTATCATATATTTGATTTGCAAATATATTCTCCCAATTTGTGGCTTATCTTTTAATTCTTTTAAAATTGACTTTGAGGAGCAGAAGCTTATCATTTTGAAATAGAACAACTTGTCAATTTTAATGGCTCATTCTTTTCATGTTGCTTCTAAGAAATATTTGCCCAAACTAAACCCAAAAAGATTTTCTCGTATAATTTTTTTCAAATTTATTATAGTTTTAGGTTTCACATTATAGTTTAAATCCATTTTGAGTGATTTTTTTGGATCTGGATCTAAGGGGTTTTTTTGCATGTAAGTATCCAGTTATTTCAGTATCATTTCTATTGAAAAGACTACATTTATCCACAGAATTACTTGGACATCTTTTATAATAACCATGTGCCTTTTTGTAGTTTTCTTCATTTTTTTGTGTTTGGGATTTGTGGGGCTGCTTGAATCTATTTTCATCATATTTGAAAAATTTCGGCTATTATCTATTTAAATATTTTCTGCTTTTCCTTTCCAGGGTCTCCAATCACATCTATTTTAGGCTACCTATATGTGTCTCACAACTCATTGGTGCCCAAATTTTCTTTTTCTTTGTATTTTATTTTGTATATTTTGAGTTGTAATGTCTTAAAAATTCACTAATCTTTTCTTCTGCAATGTCTGATCTGCTTTTATTCCTTTCTAGTATATTTTTCATCTCACACATTGTAGTTTTCATCTCTAGAAGATCAATTTGGTTCTCTTTTTACATTTTCATGTTTCTACTTAACTTTTTTATATTTAGCATACAGTTAATAACTGCTTTAATTATTTGTCTACTAATTCTAATATATAGTTGATTTTCAGCTTTCTTGCATGCCTGTTAATCTTGATTAGATTCCAGACATGAATTTTACTTTATTGAGTGCTAGATACTTTGTACTCTTATATATCCTCTTAAGTTAGATTTTTTTACATAGTTCAGTTATGTGGGAATAATTTCTGGGTCTTGCTTATAAAAATTTGTTAGGTGGGTCCTATCAGGGGTTTAGTGTAGGCTTAATGATTCCCACTACTGAGGCAAGACCATTCTGAGGCCTCTGCCCAGTGCCCATGAAACAGTTAATTTTCCAGTCCTACTGGTATGAATTGGCAGTTTTCTTGGCCCAGTGTGAGCCCCAAGTATTGCACCCTGTGGTCTATTCAGATGCTTCTTTTTCAGTAGTTTCCTCACATGCTAATCAGTGCTCTACTGAATACATGAGGAAGTACTCCAGTGTTCAGTACTGCAGATCTCTGTGTACTTTGAGCAGTCCTCTCCTCTCAGGTATTCTGTTCTATAAACTCTTGCCTCCTTAGGGTCTCTAGACTCTCGGCTTCCTCTCTTTAACTTAGAGTGTTTGCCAGGCTCCTCCTAGATTTTTCCTCCCTATGCCATAGCCTGGAATCCTTCTCAAGACAGTAAACCTGGGCAATGGTTTACCCGCTCCACCTGGTTTATTGTTGTCTTTTGTTTCTTAATATCCAGTGTGTTGAACACTATGTTCTCATCTATTTTGTGTGGGGTTTTGGGGGTTTTTTTTGGTTTTTGGGTTTTTTTTTTAGGGAAGAGGGATTTTTTCATGCAGGAGAATCTGTCTAAAAATATCTGGTCCCTGTTACCCTGTCTAGGCCAGACTCAGAGTTCCCTTGAATGCCAACATTACCACTTTTAATGAAGAAAATATGCTGAGTTGGCATACTCAACAATGAATATGGGAGAAAAAAATAAATTATAAAAAGCAGTGGCTTGTAGACAGCACATTTTTGGCACTGACTAGTGAATTGGTTGTTTGAAGCAGATTCTTCCATGGTGGCCTTGAGTGTGACAGAAGTTTTATTACCTCTAGCTCTGCCAGAAACCCACAAAATGTCCTATAATTATGCAGATGAGATTCTGGAATGAGGGAAATCTAGCCACCCAGCTCTTTCATCTCGATGAGGACTGAAACTCCTAAGAATTTAAAAAGGAATCTTTTCTGTATTTACCAGCCATAATTCATGTCTATCAGATACAGATTTCAATAATCTATCAGCCAAAATTTATGGAGAGTTGGTGAAGTAGTTTAAAAAATAGTAAATGTCACCATTTTGGAAAGAAATGTTTAAAGAATATTTGTTGAATTATCCCATTCAGTGGATTAAAATTTCCACAAGCTTTGAAATTTTGTGGATAAATGCTGTCTTTCATTCCTCTCCAAGGCAAGGTTATTCTTCTGTAGGATATTTATGGAAATTTTGCACATTTATTGACTCTGATGATAAACTCAAATATAGAAGTATCTCTCTATAGAAAGCCGCATCAACAATTTACTTACATTTGCCTCCAGGGACGTAACCCCACATTCTGTTGAACAATGTGAACTTAGTTTAACCCTTATAGTAATATGGATAATTCTTTGTACAGTATTTACATTTTATAAGATATTTTTCTTATAAGTTACCTCATTAAATCTTCATAGTAGCTTTAGCAGTATAATATAATTCATCATTTGGGGATATCATTTTTGTTTAATTATCCCTATAATATAAAATTTCAAAGATATAAAAATGTAGCAGTAGACATTCTTATTTTATTATTTGAGTCTACATGTGTCTGTATGTGAGAGTTGATTTAATAGGTTCATTTTTGAGAAATTACTTCAAGAGCTAAGTAAAATTATTTTTTTCTGTATGTATAAAATTTACCTATGTATCAGTGCCTGTTATTTAAATGTAACATTTTTTTCTTATAAACTTCCAATGGTTCAACATTTTTAGTGTAAGTTACTGTTTATGTTTAAAAACTATTCAAGGAAATTGAAGAGAAAAATGTAATTCAGCTTGGTGAATTGAAGGTTTTAATTCATTCCCTTAAAAGCCCCACTTGGTAAAAATATAACTTAAAAAATAATGTATTGATGTTAAGCTTTTGTACTTGCAACTTGCATATGAAGTGAAATAAGTGGTTACCTACAAATTTCATATAGTTCTATCTTCAAAAATCATATTAATTAATTTACTGATGTGAATGGAAATTGGTGAAACTAATTTAAGAGTCAGTTTGGCATTATCTATTAAAATTAAAGGTATGTGTTATTATGACTGTGCCATTTCACTTCTGGGTATAACCAGAAAAAATTCAGTACACTTATATATCAAGAGACATGTGCAAGCATGTTCTCTAATGCTTTTATGCCCAAGAATGCTACAAATGCCATTAACAATAGAAAGGAAAAATGTTTATGGTACATTTTGCAGTAAAATACTCTATAATAGCAACAGAAATGAACTCACTGCAGTCACCTACAACATCACTGTGAAGGAAGAAACAAACAGAAGAACACATACCAAATGATTTTTTTACTATAAAGTTCAAATATAGCCAAAGATAAAATATACTGTTTAGAAATACATATTTAAGTGGCAAACTATAAACTATACAAAGAGCAAGACTGTGACTCCCACGCTAAGCAGATCTGTTACCTTTGTGAGAGTGTAGCGGAGACTGCGAATGCAAAGGGTGCATGAAGGCTTTGGACTACAGGCAGGATGCTGGTGCTCGACCTTGGTGGTTATTAGGCAGGCTGTCTCTTTACCATAATTCATGTAACTCTACTGCTTTATGTACTTTTCCGTATGTGTGTCATTTTTTTCAAATAAATATTTTTATATAATGTGGATTGTCACCCAGGGAAAATAACAAAAAATTTAATTGTATACATATAAAATATACCTAGGCCCCTTATAAAGAAACTTTAAAATGAATATATTTCTTTCATCTGAATGTAAAGTTAAAAGGCATGTAGAAAAGAGTATAAGAGTCAAAGAATTCCATATTTACAAAGATAAGCAATGGTAGATTTTGAGGTATAAAATTGGAACAAATGCCCATTAAACCCAAACCACTGAAGATTTTGAGAAAATTACTAAAAGGAATAAAGGAATTGAGGGGAAAAGTATTATAAACTATGATTTTAGGACTGGAGTCTTTGATCTACAGGAGAAATGCTAATATTATTACGTTATTATAAACATTTTGAGAACAAGGATGATGTATTATCCCATTTCGGTCCTCCTTAGCACATAGAGCAGTACCTGCAGGGCAAGTATGAAGTGCTGATGAAGAGGGAGTACTCTTATTTGCTAGTGATGGTGAAGTGTACTGGTGAATAGAATAGATTCTTGAGACAAATTATCTGGGTTTTAATCTCAGTTTTACTACCTGTGTGACCCTGGGCAAGTTGTTTACATTTTCAATCTCTTGATTTACTCATCTGTAAAACAGGTATAATAATAGTAACTAGCTCATAGGGTGTGCTAATATATATAAAAGGCTCAGAACAATGTTTGGTACATAGTAAGTAATCTACAACTGGGAGGATGTGCTAATTGTTATCAATGTACTGCCATCCTTATTTGGCTATTCTTGTATTATTAAACATTGCATAGAGATAAACTCTGTAGATTATGCTTCACAGAATGCAAGCAACAAATTTTAGTTTAAGCAAAAGCCTAAGAAAGACTCTTTGTCAATAACGATTTTCTACTATAGGTAGTTTTCCTTGGGGTCTGCTGAATAAGCAAAATAGAAAGCATAATCATATGCTGAAAATAAAAATACTTATAGAAAAAGAAAGAAAGAAACTATGGAGAAATCATATTCTGGTTGACAATTCAAGTAGAATTTCTCAATAAAATTCAGGATCCCTGGGTAAATTTGAATTTTGGATAAACAATGATTTTTTTGTATAAGAATGTCCCAAATATGGTATGAACATTCTATATTTTCATTTGCTAAATCTGGCAACCCTAAATATTGGGAAGTCTATGTGAATTTTATATCAAGCTAAATGTTTAAATATACGGGGCTATAGCTCTCATGCTATGTAGTTTGAGTGATGTGGACTCAACATAAATTTCCCTTACGACTTTTTGAATTATTTTTTCAAAAGCTTACAAATATTGAAATTCTAGAGTATGTGAATGAGCTTTCTAAAACTCTGAGCTATTCAGTCTCATGTCCCCTTCCACACTTCTTGCATTCTCTATTAACTCCCCAATCCAAGGACTAAAGTTCAAACTCCTTAACTTGATATATAAGCCATAAAAATCTGGTCCCAGACTATTTAGTAACCACCATCCCCAGTCTCTTCCCCCAATGCAGTCCCTAAGCATGCTTTGGAAATTTAAAGTGCTCACTTCTCTCTGAAAACATTGTGTTCTTTTATGTTCCTTCCAAAATTAACACACGTTTTAAAACTCCTGCTCATCCTTTAAACACAAACCAAATTTATTACCTCTTGTAAGCAATCTTCCACGTCTCCTCTAGGAAAAGCCACTGCTTCCTCTATAATCACAGTACATTTTGTACATAATGCTGTACAGCACATATTTCACCATATTGTGTTATGATCATGTCTCTCCTAAGTACAAGAAAAGAAGGTGAAAGATCTTTTAGAGCAGGAACTATCCTTATTTGCTGTATCCAATCATATATTTTAGTGCCTAATTTATAGAATTCATCAGAATGAATTTTAGTGAGTGAATGGGTTGGTAAAGGCAAACTATGTGAATCACACCTAAGCTTCTAACATGAATCCCATTTCACCTAACCAGTTATGGGTTTCTGATAACTCGTTATAGAAAAAAATTCAAAATAATTGATCACCAACTTTGATAAAACTAGGGAAAACTGCAAGTGAACTAATTTGACATGCAGCTGATAGCATATAATGGTTAATTTTGGATAAAGCATTAGAATATGCAAAAATATATAAATGACCACATACCATAATGCAAGTAGGAAAGCAGGAAATTTATGTCTTACATACTTTGAGCAAAGAACTATGAGACAATGAGGAGTCACTGTTATATCTGGAGACTACTGGTATGAAGAATAATGAAGTACATATAAATTTAGAAAGAACTTTGCAAAGTAAATTATTCATAACTCAATATAACTCAAAAGCATAATCCTTAGTTTGCTGGACTCTTCGAAAACTGAACATTCCCTAGCCTGCTAGATCAATTTAGTTTTTAATATTTGGGGCACCTTTGAGAAACTGTGCATTTTCCTGTTAGAGCGCTTGTCACTTTACACAGTAACGGATCATTTATGTCCTCATGTATCTACTCTACCATAAGATTTGAGAAAAATGTGGGACCAGGATATATTAAAATTTTCATTCTTAGCACCTGTATAGAACTAGGGATGGATGGATGGATGGATGGATGGATGGATGAACGGATGGTGGGACAGATGGATGGACTTAATAAGCAGAGGTTCTCTTCAGCATTTGCCAACACTGGCTACCCTTCAGAATCACCTGAACTTCTTTTAAAACCACATTACTACTTTCTTCCCTCCGAAGACTATTCAAAAATCAGAATCTCTAGTTGGAGGACTTGTGCACTGGTATGTTTTAAAAGCTCCAACTTTTAAAAGAAGCATTGCTCTAACTTCATTTTTCTGTAATAGAATCCCTTTAGAAATAGGCTGGGGCACCTGCCCCAATTATGGGACTCACTTTTACAGTACGTATTTGATGATTCTCTGGGTGACTAATATTCACATCTCTTTCTTGCCAATCCAAAAATATTTATTTATTTATTTATTTATTGAAGACAGAGTCTCTCTTTGTCACCCTGGCTAGAGTGCAGTGGTGTCATCATAACTCACTGCAACCTCAAACTCCTGGGCTCAAGTGATCCTCCTGCTTTAGCCTCCTGAGTAGCTGGGACTACGGGTGTGCACCACCATGCCTGGCCAGTTTCTTTTCTATTTTTAGTAGAGACAGGGTCTTGCTCTTGGTCAGGCTGATCCCCAGCTCCTGACCTCAAGCAAGCCTCAAAGCAATCCCAGACACCTAGAGTGCTAGGGTTACAGGTGTGAGCCACGGACCCTAGCCAACAAATATTTATTGCAGGACAAGTTACTGTGATGCATGCCACTGATGTAACAGCCTTGAGATGGTTTTCCCTTTTGTGAAAATTTTCACTGAAGGAAGTATTTGTTCCTGTTGGCTTCTACTGTGTGTTTTCCATGTAGCTTTTATTTACGAATATTTTTAAGTCATCAAATATTTGTGCTTTAGAGACATAGCACCCTCTTGACCCTTCCCTAACCCTTTTCTGCCTCCTGTGGTTTTGGTTTTATAAGTATCCTGGAACAGCTATCTTATCTTACTGGCCAAATAGCTGATTAAAAGCAAATAAAGCTTTATTGGAATAATTTTATATGGAAACAACTCAGATAATTGGGATGACTATGCCTGAATACTAGTAGCAAAGGTATTTGCATCTAAATAGATTTCAAAATAATTACTAGGATGCCAGGATAGGGATGGGCAGAAAATATGATCTTTGTTAGAAGGAGATGATGGATAAATTCCTTTTGGATTTGGGACTGTTACACTGGTGTTCTTGGTAAATGAATGTTACCAATAAATCATCATATAAAGTTTGTGTTATATCTTCTCATTGAAGAATGCTGGCTTTAATATACTACTTTAGAACGAATTACCGGTAATATAGCAAAAGGCCAGATCAAAAGGGAGTTTAAGAACAGAAATGTAAAATATACTGAACTGGTCCCAGAAATGACTGGGAAATCCTCTAGATGATTCTAATTATGACATAATTAACTTCAACATCTGAGTGGGAGGATAGAATTCCTAGAAATTCATCATAAAGTCATTCAGTCTTAAAAAAGAAATTGAAAGACCATAGGCTTTAGATAAGAAAAAAAAAATAAAAGGTCAAATTTTAAAAGGCAATTACTCACAGGAGGTCTGGAGAATATTTAATAGCTAATGGAGAGCCCAGGGAAGATGTGTTGTTAAGGATCAAGAATAGCAGGCTCTTGAAAATAAGCTCTTGCTGACTAATTAGAAGTCAATAACAATATTGCAGTAGGAAAGACAGCCCAAGGGAAAGGAATAAGGAAGTCAAGAAATATTGCTTTTGCAAAAGAAAAATAAAGAGTTTATCATGGTGTTCTTTTAATATATCAAAATAAGGTGCTCAGCCCAAGAATCAGTGTTCTTTTTTGATGCTTGTAGGGGCCTGGATATACCTGGGGATGAAGAGGAGATAGATTCATGGTTAAGTTGTTTTTGTCTTCACTAGGAAGGGGTTAGATAGGTTTCTGTCCTCAGGAGGATTGGATGTCCTGGTGCTAATAGTGGTCTGTATTCAAAATATTAATATCTAATCCAAGTTAGCAAAATAAATGTGGCTAAACTAATAGGGACAGGTGGCATTCTCCTGAGAAGTGCTGAAGGAACTCAAGGATGAATTGGGACAATGATAGCTCAGAAGTGCAACTTGCTATCATTCCTACTCTGCAGATTACAAAGATGAACCAGTTGGAGACCAATAAATTAGATCTGAAAGTCTCCAGAGTAGGCCCCAGAGAATTAGATTCAGGAAATCTCTATTTTATCTCTGGCTAGTTGGTGGAGTCTATAATGAAGAATGAGATTATTGAATATTAAAATGTAATTCTGAGAAAAAGCACCATGGTTTCTGTGGCAAGAAATTATGGCCATATAATTCATCATTTTTGAAGGCACAAATAAGTAACTAACAAATACGATTTTCATTTTAAAAACTCTCTGACAACCCACTACTCCAAGGTCAATTTCATGGGCTTTGAGATATAATTTGCACAATTATGGGCCTGATAAAGGTCCAGGACAAAGAAGACAAGGCATAACTGCATAACTGAACATTTCTCAGGATGTGGATGTGTATAAGGTGAACTCTCTAAAGGATGAGTACTCAAAGTGATCTTAATGAATACGTGAGTAATTCTCCAATTACTGGAAGAGGCTTCTCACAATTAAATCTGTAGAGTCCACATGGGTTAATATTATTTCTGTTAAAAAGGAAAAAAAAAAAAAAAAAACAAGCCAAAGAGGGTAGACTACCAACACACTATTAGAAATCTGCAGAAAGTAAATTAAGTATGACATAATGATAAAGATAGTCTAAGTTATCCATATAAAGTGAATGAATCTGTGTAATTAGCTATAACAGGGGCAAGGGCCTGGTAATCCTCGTACAATACTGCTTTGGTTCAAAGAAATTCATGTTTCTTTTAAAAGAAACTCAGCTGCTTACTTTCTCATCTGTTCCCCTCCTTCCTCCTTTTCCTTGCTTTCTTCTTTCAGCAACAAAAAACAAAACAAAATTTAAAAGAACCTCTCAGAAAACAGAGTGAGTCATGACTTTACATACAGAAACCTATGTGCAGTTCTGATCAGTGTGCCTCAGTCACAAACTCAGTTTTATGTATTCAGGACTTAGCTGGCTACCTTGATTATAAGATGATATTTTAAATGAAACTGTTTTCTAATGCAGGACCTCAAAAATGACAAATATTATTATCATAAATGAACTACGACTATAACCAAATATGGAGAATTCCTATTTTATAGGGGGACTGCTGTGTCAAATTTTTTCTAGTTATAAAAATAATCTAGTGTATTTCTGTTTATTTGAAACAGATGTGAACTTTTTTCTGAAAATGATAAATGTCTTAATCTGTGACAAAGAGAAATGTTTGTGATTTATTATAAATAGGTTTAATTTTCATTTCATTACATTATATTGTGTGAACGTTTCTATCTAGCTTTTAATTAAACATGATTTATACAAGTTGAGGTCAGTTTCCATTTGGATTGCTTGCTGTGTTAATCACAGTACAAATAGCCTTCACTGCTGAAAGAACTCCTACATTATGCTAACACATAAACGCTTCTGTGTGATTTTCATCTATTCTCTGAGCCTGAATGTTACTGGATATGTACAAATGCAGAAATGTTTTACTAATTTTGTTACTATGTTATAGAATATAGATCATTTAAAATAACATTTCTGTTTTTATAAATTTAGATTTGAGTAGTTTTTGAGTTTAAAAACATTGAAAATGCATATTTAAAAATGTAAAGGCCATTCTTTATCATAATTTGGATATGTCTACAAAGCATTTCCACTTCAGCAAATGCAATTCCAATTCATTCCACTTCACATTAACCTCTGGTGGGTAAAGGTGTTAACTGTGGTTTTTTTAGAATAAGATGTTCTTAATTATAACTTGCATTCATCAGATCTGGCCTGATGAAACTATGGGTGGATGATTTAAAGATTGATTTTTCTGAATGAGATCCACAGTCACATATTTTAAGTATTATTTGTTGTGTAAAAACTTGGAAGATTTAAGGAAGCAAAGAACAGTGTCTGCATATCAGTAATAGTATGTATAATAACTCTTGATGGTTCTCACATTGCTGACTATGAAAACTCCGTACTCATGATATATTTCAATCTTAGAATTAGAAAATGCACAGAGCTTCTTGCATGAGAATTAAAATATGTCATACCTATTAACATAAAATCTTGTGTGGGTCTCTGTCCTGCCATTTTTTATTCGTCTCTCAAGTCCATTGCACATCTGGCTTTACTGAACTATTCTAAAGTAGAAGGGTGAAGAAAATACCCTCCCATCCTGCTCCAAGTTGTCAGTGCCAGAACATAAAATCCAGTTCCCTCAGCTGGCACTAAGGGTTCATCATGATCTGGTCCCCATCTACATCCTCAGACCTGGAATCCCAGCACTCTTCTTCACTCTCTGTGCTCCAACGTGGACTACTGTTGTACGTAAACAGAACATCATACCATGAACTTCTCAACATTATGGTTCATTCTGGTTCCCTACTTGGAAATACACCACCATCTCCATCTTGACCTTGTTAATTCTAATTAAACCTTTCTTTTACGTCAAAGATCACATTATAGTCTCATTCAGACATGAGTACTGAGTTTTTTTCTCTATAAGTATATAAGAGAATAACTGTTTATATCCAACTTTAATGAATATGGCAATTTTATTTCTAAGAAATACTGATTTAACCTAGCCATTAGCATGTTCTCATCTAAAACAAATTGTAGTAGGTATGATACAGGTAAAGACATATTGGGCATGTTCCAAAGTAGCCAAACATTGTTGTCTTACATTGAATTGACAATAAAATAAATATAACAGAGATTTTTGTACCACTTAGAAAATTTAATAAAAAATGTTTTGTCTGTCAGTTCAATATAAAGACCAAGCGAAATTTTGATAAAAGCAGTATTTCATTGTATAAAAATAGTGAAGAAATGACTTATGCTCACTCACTCTTTTCTTTCATTCTTCTGTAGAGTGTCAGTATCAAATATTTGAGAGTCTATCATATTTTACAGTGCACAGCTCTTTTTAGAGGTCAATAGATCCTGATTTTATCCTATTATGAATGTTATAAAATCATCAAATTATTTAGATTCTTTCTGAACACCGTATAAACTGTCTCTACTTTCAAGCTGTGACAGATAACCAGAAACCAAAAAAGGCTGTCTTTTCAGAGAAAGACATCACCTGCCTAAGGAAATCTAGTCCAGACTTTCTACAGTGAGCTTAGAATGAGAGGGTGACCACCTCTGCTTTTATGAGGGGATACTGTTGAGAAGAAAGAAGTTGAAAGACAGGATAAAATAGAGAGTTTTCCAGCATATTTTCCTTGTTTTTTTCTTGAGAGGGTAAATTAACAGCCATACTGCTTTAAGAAACTGTGATAACCCAGGACTTAGGTAATACATTTTGATATGTTATAGTGTGCAAGAAGACACATTACAAATCTGAAATAAAATGGTTTTTGTTTTGCTTTATTTTGTTTAGTTTGTGCACTCCACTATGTCTATTCTTTTGGTATTAATAAAAAGTTTATCAGGAAACATTTATTGGACACCAGTGTTTTTCCAGATTGAGTGTGGTATTTGCAGGCATACAAAGAACAGGGCAGTCTGGAGCTGCATTCGTGAAGCTCACTGTCTGATGAGGTGAATGAGTGAAAGGCATTTAAACAATTTCCAAGTTATGCCATTTAGATGTGTAAAATGGTTAAAAACAACAGAACGCA
The DNA here is from genome assembly GCF_020740605.2 of Lemur catta. Classification (NCBI taxonomy): domain Eukaryota; kingdom Metazoa; phylum Chordata; class Mammalia; order Primates; family Lemuridae; genus Lemur; species Lemur catta. Next base: position 54,692,737 of record NC_059139.1, on the reverse strand, counting down.
GAGTTGTAGAAATAAGAGCAGATAGGGAGTTCAACTGGAGTAGATGACAGGAAAAGAAAGAGAAGAGGAGTGGTGTGTGGTCCCCAACTACTGTGTTACCTTCCAGAAACGTAGCATGATGCTATGCTTAGAGGGAATGCTTTGTAAATACCAGTGATGAATATTTGATTGAATTAGTCATTACTTCTCTTCTTTTTAGGCATAACTGGATGAACTGTTTGTTTATTTTTTGGGGGGTGTATCCATCACCTTGAGTATTTATCATTTCTTTTTTTTCCAAAATATTAAGGGGGTACAAATGTTTTTGGTTACAAGGATCACTTTTTATAATGCTGGAGTCATGACTATAAGTGTGCCCATCACCCAACTAGTGTCCATTGTACCTGTTAGGTAGGTTTTCACACATCCCCTCCTCCTCCTTCCCCCCTACTTGACTTCCACTGAGTTTTACTCCCCTCGGTGCACATGTGCGCTCAGCACTTAATTCCAATTTAATAGCAACTGCATGTGGTGTTTGTTTTTCCATTCTTGAGATACTTCACTTAGCAGAATAGTCTCCGGTTCCATCTAAATTGTTGTCAAATGTATTAATTCATATTTTTTATGGCTGAGTAGTACTCCATGCTATACATATACCACATTTTGTTAATCAGCTCATGGATTGATGGGCATTTGTGTTGATTCCACATCTTTGCAATTGTGAATTGTGCTGCAATAAACATTCAAGTGCAGGTATCTTTGGGATAAAATGACTTCTTTTCCTGTGGGTAGATACCCAATAGTGGGATTGGTGGATTGAATGGTAGGTCTACTTTAAGTTCTTTGAGGAATCGTCATACTATTTTCCATAGAAGTTATACTAATTTGCAGTCCCATCAACAGTGTATAAGCGTTGCTCTGTCTCTGCATCCACGTCAGCATCTATTCTTATTGGACTTTTTAATAAAAGCCATTCTAACAGAGGTAAAGTGATATCTCATTGTGGCTTTATTAATAATTTGCATTTCCCTGATTATTAGTGATGTTGAGCATTTTTTTCATATGTTTAATGGTCATTTTTCTATCTTCTTTTGAAAAGCTTCTGTTCATGGTTTTACTCACTTTTTAATGGGGTTGTTTTTTCCTTGCAGATTTGTTTGAGTTCTTTGTAGATTCTAGATATTAGCCCTTTTTCAAATATATAGTTTGTGAATAATTTCACCCATTCTATAGGTTGTCTATTTGCTCTGTTGATTATTTCCTTAGGTATGTGAAGCTTTTTAATTTAATCAGGTCCCATTGACTTATTTTTATTGTTGTTGTAATTGCCTTTGGGGTATTCTTCATAAATACTGCCTAGGCCAATATGTAGAAGAGTTTTTTTCAACATTTTCTTCTAGAATCCTTATGGTTTCATGCTTTGCATTTAAGTATTTTATCCATCTTGAATTAATTTTTGTGAGTGGTGAGAGATATGGATCATATTTCATTCTCCTACATGTGGCTATGGAGAACTGTGAAACACTGAGTAAAGAAATCACAGATGACAGAAACAAATGGAAAAATATATCACGCTCATGGATCAGTAGCATTAACATTGTTAAAATGTGCATATTACCCAAAGTGATTCATAGATTCAGTACAATTCCTATCAAAATACCAAAGTTATATTTCACATATCTAGAAAAAATAGTTCTATGCTTCATTTGGAACCAGAAAAGAGCCTGAATAGCCAAAGCAATTTTAAGCAAACAGAACAAATCTGGAGGCATCATATTACCAGACTTCAAACTATACTGCAGTACTATAGTTATCATTTGCATATGTTGGTATCAAGTCTTCTAGTTACTTTGAAATATACAAAATATTGTTGCTAAATACAGTCACTCTATTCTTCTATCAAATGTTAGAACTTATTTATTCTATCTAACTGTATGTTTGTATCCATTTACCAACTTCTCTTTTTTTTTGTTTGTTTGTTTTTTGAGACAGAGTCTCACTCTGTTGCCCGGGCTAGAGTGCCGTGGCGTCAGCCTTGCTCACAGCAACCTCAGAGTCCTGGGCTCAAGCGATCATCCTACTGTCTCAGCCTCCCGAGTAGCTGGGACTACAGGCATGCGCCACCATGCCTGGCTAATTTTTCTATATATATGTTTTTAGCTGTCCGTGTAATTTCTTTCTATTTTTAGTAGAGACGAGGTCTCCCTCTTGCTCAGGCTGGTCTCGAACTCCTGAGCTCAAATGGTCCGCCCACCTCGGCCTAGGATTACAGGCGTGAGCTACCGCGCCTGGCCCAACTTCTCTTAATTCCCCAATTCCCAACCACCCTTTTCAGTCTCTTGTATCTATCATTCAGTTCTCTGTGTCCATGAGATGAAGCTTTTTTAGCTCCCACATATGAGAACATGTGGCATTTGTCTTTCTGTGCCTGGTTTATTTCACTTAACATAATGTCATTATCTCTTTTTGTGTTCAAAATCTTACTTGTTTTCACTGTTGTCCAAAATTAGAAATGAAATTAATGTAATTTGCTGAATGTTTTATATTTCATGTTATTTTGCATCAGACATAGTAATAGTATGCCAAAAGTAAGTCCCTTTAGTCATCCTAACTTTAGAAACCCTTGAATGAGATTAGGAAGTGATCATCATTTACATTTATTATACTTTGCATGTAACGAGCTTTAGCTATTAACTCTAATTTGCTTCTCATCGTATTCATCAAAGGTGAACTATTTAGAAACTAAAACATCTCTGTCAGTTAGAATTTTAATGAATTAAGATAAAATGAGACAGTGTTAATTGGCAGTTGTTGCTACAGGGGAGGTTTCTAGATCTTTTAAGTGATACCAATTCATCTTTGTATCAGGGTTAATTTGTTTGATTTAATTCTAAGGATATACTGAATATTTCCCCAAACTATTCGTATTTATTTTCAGAATAGGAGAGTGGTTTATTCTAATGGTCTTTCATCTGTATTCTCAATTCCACCAGAAATGGATTAAAATTTGATTGTTAATAAATTATTGGTTTTAATCAGCACTTGTATTACTGACTAAACACACACACATACATATACATGTACACAAAAAATAGCATTACTTAGGGATTTTATTAGGATTTTATTAAGATTCCTAAAATCTTCCAATATCTAATCAGTTTTAACAGTAATTATTTTCCTCTGTCTTTTCTGTTTTCCTCAGACATAAACGAATGTGAAGCTGATCCTTGCAAAAATGGTGGAATATGTACAGACCTTGTTGCTAATTATTCCTGTGAGTGCCCAGGCGAATTTATGGGAAGAAATTGTCAATACAGTAAGTATTTACGTGTGTGTATGTGTGTGTGTGTCTGTGTTTGTATATATATATATATAAAACATAATTTTATTTATATGGTCTCCATTTATTATGCAATCTGAGCCAAAATCAATATGATTTGCTTTCAGAGTACACAATTAATTTAAAAGGCACATTCTGTATTTGTTGTTACTAGTGTTATTGATATACACATACTCTCCAGGATGTCTTGCTTAGTGCACAACATGCATAGAAGTAGGATCTTGTGACCTGAAAAGAATGGCAACAGTTCCTCAGATGCACAAATCCTTCTCTCCTGTGAATCCCGTTTTGGCTTTTGAGTAGGTATATGACCTAAATTTATACCACTAGAGTGGTTACTTTTGTTCAGACAGTAAATTTGGGAGGCTGTAACCAGATAGCCTGTATTACAAATAAAAGGTGGAGGTAAGGGGGAGCCAGTTGACCTGTAGCACACACCCGCAAAAACTTTACACACTATTTATTTGTCTCCTTGGAAGTCTAAGACAGTAGCGTCTTGAGATGATGGATCAAATGACAGGGCAATTATTTGCCTGAAGTGTTTACAAACAGTCTGAAAGCACCACTCTCCTTCCAGAAAAGGGCAGAGACAAGGCAGGACTAGAGCCAATGGGATAGGGCCCAAATGGGGCTTAAACACGTGCAAATGAGAACACAAATGATACAGATTTATAATTGTTGGAAACTTATAGAAACTTCATACTGCTACTGCTACTTCTTTGATGTATATTGTACAATCTGAGCACCACAACATTATGCAAGTTCAGAATACAGATGCAGATGCAGAAACTGAGACACAGATGATGTGGTCTGCCCAAGCTTTCACAGATAGTGACAAAAACAGGACTAGAAAGAACATAGATCTCTATTTCTCAGTTCCATATAATTTCCTCAAAATTGAGATGCCTCCTCAGATAGAGATGTACAAGATAAACATGAATACACACTACATGTGTTCTCTCTCTTCCACACACCATGCACATGGTGCTTTATCTTTGGCCATAGTAAGGAATTTATTTCTCACTTTCCCTCTCTTTCTTCCTCTTCAGCCATGATCTTTATAAAATAAAGAATTTGTTGAATAATTTGAGTTACATATGTAAACAAAATAATGATCTAAAACTGGGATTCTCATTTCTCTAGTACTGAAAAACTGCACCAAAATAATTAAATTCTGAATATCATAGAAAAATTTTGCATTGAGGAAAAAAACTTTCTAAGCTTAAAATAATTGAGGGAGGACATTGAGCATGAGTTGATGATGACAGCCGCAGGGCACAGACAGAGGGAAAGGGCAGGCTGAGTAAGCAGGTTGACCATATAACTAAATAGAACAATAGCCACCCAACCAACTAACCTAGCCACCTTCCCACAAAGCATTTAACTAAATACCCACCAAGCTAACTCAAACTGAGGTTCAGCCGGTCTCAGGTCCATCACAGGCACAGCACTTGCATCCTCCTCTGTTTCCTGGGACGTGAAGATGCCTACCCCGACGGTGCTGGAGATTGTGCTGAAATGCACCTCCAAGATATTTGTAAATGAACATTTTATTAATATAATGAATAACAAAAAACTGATATCAGTGACCATTTCACTTTCATGCAGCAAAAATGGAGATCTGATGCCAGAATAGGGGATCCTCCAGGCAGCACTGGAACTTTGGTAGAGCTTAAAACAGTACCTAGGTTAGAGCATGCCCAGGAAGAGTAAGTCCACCTCTGACCTGCAGGAGGCCTGGCCAGGGGAACAATTGGAAGAAAAGGCCTTCTCATTTTCCTAAAAGGAGGGCTGTACAAGGGACGTGTCATAAGAACCTTGCCTAGGGATGAGCATCACTGTGGTGGTCAACGCTAGCTCTCTCAATGAGCTGCAGAAGAAGTGGTGTCTAAGGTTGTAGACATCCCAGGAGAGGAGACCTAGGGCATGGAGCTATATAGTGTGGAAGAATTAAGGTAGAGGTGAGAGTAAATAGGTTGGAAACGGGGGGTTATAAGACAGACACTAAAGCCATGGAAGTGGGAGAGATGCCCTTGTCCCTCTGTGCTGAGCAAGAAGCGACTGGACAGCCAGATGGATGCCTATATGTTGAAACAGAAGAAGACCTGAATGTGAACTAGATGTTGAAACTAATGACTAAAGCCCACACATCCTCCCATCAGAGACTTTTACTGAGACGTCTTCTTGAGAATAAAGTAGCCTGATGATTATGGAAGGACATACTAAAATAGACTGTCAAATTAATTGCCACCAGTTTGTGTCCAGTGTCTTCCAAATTAGTTTTTGATACAGTGTTTAATAAAACCTTTGCTTTTCTTTGACTTGGTTTTATATATATATATATATGTGTATATATATATATATATATTTATATTATATTTACATTTAGACTTATACTTCTCTGTGAACATGAGAGTGATAGTGCCATGCCTTCTTTAACCTATCATGTACTCTGACTTTCTAACATTTCCTCTATTTCTGTGCCTCAACAAAGAGATCAGAAAGAGTCACTTAGCATACATTCTAAAATATGTCTCCGTGTTGGGGTATTTGTTTTTATTTTATTAATTTATAATAACATATAATAAATTAAGGATCCTCGTTCTCCCTATTTCCTAAGTTTCTGGGGTTAGGGTTCTACATTTTTCTGTGACATCTTAATTTTTAGACAAGTCAGAGTTTTGTTTTTTTTTTTTAAGACATTCTGCCACATTGATGATTTAGTTTTGCACATAGAGAACTTAGAGAATTAACCGACTACAGGGGCACAGAGAAGCATTTCCAGGTTACAGGTGGTACCCACTCTAAGCTTCCTGAAGTTAGGCTCATAGGAGGTGATATTACATAGATTATAATCTGTGTGCTGGCGTCCACCCTGGAGTAAGATTAATAAACTTTCTCTTGGGCTTTGTATCCTGTCCCAGAGGGTCACCATTGGGTCTGTTTATACCTGCAGTAATGGCAGAGAAGTGATATGTTTTGGCAGGTAATTCAGGAAGGAGAGGGAAGAGAGAATGGTGGACGCTGACTGCTGAGTTAACGGTACTGAAATGCCATTACCTTTACGTTCAAATCTAAACTGTCTTCAGTCCAGTCTTGGGTTCCTGCACTCATAGTTGCTTCACTTGTCCTATTTCTTTTTATTTATACTGATGAAATAATTAGGTTCAACACATTTTATTGGAATTTTATACTTCAGATGTATTTTAGAATGAAAACATTCTCAACAACCCTCCAAAAATAATAAATTATGAAAGATATTGCAAAAGAATAGAACTGACTAAAAATCTATTTAAAAATAGTAAAATATAAAATCCAAATTAATAAACTGAGGAAATATTTATAATAAACATAGAAGATAAATATCAATTATCCTTAATTCATTGTGTCTTTGGATTTAATAAAATATTAATCACAATAAAAAAAAAAGCATGAACATAGCACCTTCCCCCCAGGAAGTAATTTAATATTTATCATATTATAGTTGAGTTGGGCCTTCATCTTTATACTTTCTGTATATTTTGAATTTTCAAAAATAGGCATATATTACCTTTATGGTCTAAAAAGAATAATTATATTATATAGGAATTCTTAATGAGAGTGCATGAGATATGCGAATAAACCCGGGATTGGTTGTGCATCTCCCTCTGCCTCTTCCTCTTGCTTTTTATCTACCACTTCTTATTTTGGGAGTGAAAGTGGAAGAAGAGTAGCAGAAAAAATGGAAAACAGATAAAACAGTTAAACAGAAAAGGATGAAATACTAAAAAGAAGCAGAGGCTAGTTGGCATTTACAAAGAACATGGAAAAGAAAAAGGAGGGAGAAGGGAAAGGAGTGAGAGCTGTAAAACCATGACTGTATTCTGAACACAGGGCTCCATAGGAAGCTGTGGTTTCCACACACAGGCACACGCTTATGCACACACACATACAAACACACATGTGCGCATGCACACACACACTCAGAAAGTTGTCCTTAATCGTGAGGAGATCATTGTAAAGCAAAGGAGGAGACAGAAAGTTTTTAAAGACATAAAAACTCCCAGTTTACAATGTTACTAATGGGAGTCTCTGCTTCTCAGTATGCTCCTTTCAGCTCCACCCAGCTGCTAGAGGGAACCTATTAAAAAAAGAAAAAAAAACAAAAAGCCAGAATGTACCGCCTTGTCATTCAAGTGTTCTGCTGGCTTCTGATGTCAGGCAGAGTGAAAGTGATGGCACTATTTCCTGCAGCCAGCCCACAGGACCTGCCTGTACCCCCGCTGGCTGCCTCACCTGTCTCTGACCCCATCTCCTCTTACCCTCGCTTTCTTATGCACTGCTCTGGCCACTTGGCCTCCTGATGGCTCCTGGGCACACACTGGCACACTGTTGCACTGGAACCTTTCCTCTCCCATTTCTTTCTTTCTGTAATAGGCTCTGTTGTGACACACTCCCATTCCCTTGAGGTCATTGTATAAAACATCTTCTCAATGAGGCCTTCCCTGGCCTCTCACTCCCCTACCTCAACACATTGTAGCACACACTAACCTCCTTCTTTGCTTTATTTTTTTCTCCTTTGCATTAATCCCTACCATATATTTTCAGTTTTATAGATTATTTATTGACTATTCCCCCAAGAGATATGCCTCATGAGGGAGAGATTTTATTACTGTAATCACAGTTGCCAGAATAGTGCTGGCACAGAGTAAATGTTCGATAAATATTTGCTGAATGAATGAATGAACCTAGCATTCTGAGTTCCTTAAATATAGGGGTGATATCTGATTTTTCTGACTTCCTCCACTGTGTTCAAGTTATTGTTCATCTGACTTTCCATTTTTTAAGCAGTATTCTGAAGATGCTTTTCCCAGCATATAAAATGTAATCTTGTCATACTAGTCGGTACTTAGTAAATGTTGATAGGAACTTGAATTGCTTTTCTTTGATTTTATAAAATCTTTTATAACTCTACCTTGCAGTATGAAAATGGATTTAAAATAAGAGAGGCAAACAGTTCTTGTTTCTCTTTTTAGGCCACTTCTACATGTGACATCTTGGTAATTTATATTATATCACTTATTCACCCCTTTAAAATAATCAACAGCACATATGAATGCTGTGATCTCAGCAGCTACTACCACAAACAAGCCTTGAAAATATCAATGCAGTAATTTCGGAGATAATTTTTTTCACTATAGACAGACTGATCATGGTATCTTTTCACTTACTATCAAAAGGATTTGCTCATTTCAGATCTTTCTCTGCCTTTCTCTTATTCTTACTTGACTTTCCATTTTAAGCTAAATATGAAGACTGCCTTTGCCAGTACAATCAACTAAAACATTTTCCACATTAGTGATATATCATTTATTAAAAACTAGAATGTATTTATTTTCAGTTAAACAATTAAAAGCATGTCATTTATGTTGTGATATTCCCTTAATAAAAATTACAAAAATAGCTATGTGAATTCTTTATTATAATGTATGTCTTTAATTAATGTAGTGATTAAGAACTTTTACTTTATAAAGAATAAAGTTATATCTAGCTGTATCTATTATGACCTTATGCACAATAATGTGAGAATTATTATGTAAATCAGTTGCCTATTGAACATTTTCAATAACAATGTATTTATTTCAAATATTAATGAACCTTTTAATACTAGGCAAAAAAAAACTGCCTATAATTTTTCCAGTAATTATTTACTAATTATATTTATGGGAGGTAAGGCAATAACATTTCTGATTTAAATAATTTCAGTTTAGATTTCTAGATGAGGATTGTACAGCTTATTTACATTTTTGGTTTTATTTTTCATTTACTTATAAAGGATTTTATTAAATTTTGTTTTTTATTTTACTTAAAATTACTTTTGCTTGATATGTAAAAACCATTTAGATGTTCCTACAGTATTTATTATAGCATTGCAGGAATTCTTCTAATTAAAGTCCTAATTTAGACTCCCTTGTTGCTTTTAAATGGTATAAGCTCATGTGTTCAGACAGCTATTTTCATAAACAACTTGAAAGGAAAATGATGATAAACTGGAATGAGAAACCTATTCTCATAAGAACAGATATGCTTTGCCATGTATGTTTAACAGAACATGATATTTAAACTAGAATAAGTGCAATGAAAATTGATAGCTCGTTAAATAATCTAAAAATAACTAGGATTGTTTTCATTTATTGGACTGTGTAGTCCACAATAGCCATATATATTTCCCTCCTAGGGGTTTAAATGTGACATGATTGAATTTCAGGACTGGCACTCAAATTCATTTTCATCACTTACACTACTTCTGAAAATTGAAATAGTTACCAAGGGATCTCTATAATGAAACATCCCCAAACTATTATACCAAAAAAATTAAGACTTAAATGATTTCAGAGAGTTTTATTAAAAATGAAAACTAAAATCTTCAACTAAGATTAAAGTGATATTACCAAATGTGAATATTAGCCAGTTTTTTAAATTTAATAAAATAAATAATTATAGCTAATTCTATAGCTCTTTAGTCTATTTGTAACATAAGGAAAAAGATGATACATGTGAATACATTTTGAAAATCATAAATTAATGTTTTCTTATCATGATTATTTGAACAGCTATAACTCTTTTAGCCATGATTATATAAATGAACTAGGATTTGCAAGTACACAAACATAGACAATATATGCTGTGCATATGTACATACACAGTCTTTCTTTTGATATCAGTGTGTATCACCAAGTACATTTGGATAAGTACAGACATATTCAGTGAAAATTACTAAAATATTTTATAGAATAGATAAATTATGCAATTTGTATTTTATCGTTCAACATTTACTTATTGCTTTTCTAAAGAAGAATTTGTAAATAAGGACAAATGCATCTGTTTTGTTTACTCAACTATATCTTGTCACCAGCTAATTGCCATACAATGTATTGATTTTAATTTAGACTTTACCATGTACTACGCACTGTCATAAATACTTTAGATATTAATTTTTTAAACTTCTTAGCACTCTTTGTAGTAGATAGTATTTATCACTGGTTTCATTTGACAGAGAAAACTGACCTACTGAGTGGGTAAGTAATTTTCATAGGTTCACATGGTTAGTAAACCGCAGAACTTGGCCTTAATCCCAGGCATTGATACTACAGAGATTACAGCCCTAGCATGATATGATTCTGCCCCTTGTAGCATAAAAGGATGCTGTTTATTACACTGTACACATTAAAAACACTTGCACTTGACAACTGGCCTTGGCAAGCGGCAGCAAATAAGAGGAGAGAAAACAGGCTTTGCATTCAAATAGAACTGCAGTTTAAACTCTGACTTTTTCTACTTGTAACTGTATGTCCTGAACAAGTCAATGGTTCCATCTGAGCATCAGATTCCTCATCTATAAATGAAACTCATAATGCCTTTTCATATATATTGATAGGAAGATTAAAGTTAATAGCATACATAAATATTTAGTAAAATAATTAGGCCAATAAATGTTATATATGAACAAATAATTTTGTAAATAAATACACACAAAGATTTTTTTAATTATTTGAAAATCAAATACTTGTGTATCTAACCTTTTATTTTGTCATAATTTTGTGTGATTTTACATTTTATTATATACTCAACCAATTCGTTCATATTTAGTAAATGAGTGTATTTCCTTGAGAACAATTGGTATAGAAGTCAGGAATAATGCATTGCACACCATGTTTTACAGGTATCTAAATTTAGGAAATCCATAGCATTAACATAAGTTTAAATAAATAAATATTCTAAATCCTGCCAAAGTTATTATAATAGAAGGATTTGCTGGGTTTCTCAAAAATATGATATAACATACTTCTGAATCACAAACACCTAATTTAATTTCATTCTCTGTATGTTTGCAATTATTGTAAGATGTCACTGTTATTTGATCAGTGACAAACAGAAATAAACAGTGGAATGAATAATTCCAGTATTTTATTACACTGTAAAAATGGTCAAAGATTATAGTTTTATATTATGTAATACTTAATTCCTACTCTTCTACATTCTGGCTATGACATAGATCCAAAAGCAAAATATAGAGAAATTCTGATGCAAAATAAAGAAGATTTTTTTTAAAAAGACATGTTTATAAGAAAGTAAAAATAAGAATTAAAGCTCATGCAAGTTTAATAAGAAAATTGCGTAAATCTATTTATTCATCTTTTTTTAGTGTAACTATATACAAGGATTATAGAACATATATGAATAAATTTATTTATTCACCAAATTGCATCAAACAGTAGCCACCTTCTGCTGTGACAACAATGGTAATAAAATTCATTCCATTCCTACTCTCATAGAGTATACAGATTAATAGGAAAGAAAAACAAGAATTATTAATATATAATATTTAATTAGAAGACATCATAAGTGACATGAAGGCAAAGAAGAGGGAGCTATGATAGGGACACTTGTTTTGTTTGGAGGGGCTTAGGGAAGACCAGACCACCTCATTTGAGGTGAGACCAGTAGAATGTATAGTAGGTACCTAAACAAAAAGAGGGAGGGTAGTGGAGATGAGAGTTTTACAAAGAGAAGGACAATATCCTCAAGAATAAACAGATTTTTGTCCTTAAGAATCTTAATAGATTCAGAGTCAAATCAAAGACTCAATACCATTCACCATAGCCACAAAGAAAACACAATATGTAGGAATATACTTAACCAAGGAGGTGAAAGATCTCTACAGGAAGAACTACAAACCACTGAGGAAAGAAATAGCAGAAGACACAAACAAATGCAAAAACGTATCATGCTCATGGATTGGTAGAATCAACATTGTTGAAATGCACATACTACCCAAAGTGATTTACAAATTTGATGCAATCCCTATAAAAATGCCAAAGTCATATTTCACAAATCTAGAAAAAATAAGTCTATGCTTCATTTGGAATCAGGAAAAAACCCAAATAGCCAAAGCAATCTTAAGGAAAAAGAACAAATCTGGAGCCATCACATTACCAGACTTCAAACTATACTACAAGACTATAGTAACCAAAACAATATGGTATTGGCACAAAAATAGAGATATAAACCAATGGAACAGAACAGAGAACCAATATATAAAACCATCCACATATAATCAACTGATCTTTGACCAAGCAGACAATAATATACACTGGGGAAAAGAAGCCCTATTCAATAAATGGAGCTGGGAGAATTGGATAGCCACATGTAAAAGAATGAAACAGTATCCATATCTCTCACCACTCACAAAAATGAATTCGCAGTGGATCAAAGACTTAAATGTAAGGCATGAAACCATAAGAATGCTGGAAGAAAATGCTGAAAAAACTCTTCTAGATATTGACCTAGTCAAAGAATTTATGAAGAAGACCCTAATGGCAATCACAGCAACAACAGAAATAATAAAGGGGACTTGATTAACTTAAAAAGCTTCTGTACAGCTAAGGAAATAATCAAAAGAGCAAATAAACAACCTCCAGAATGGGAGAACATATTTGCAAGCTATACTTCCAATAAAGTGTTAATGACCAGAATCTATAAAGAATTCAAGCAAACAGCAAGAAAAAAACAAGTAACCCCATTAACAAGTGGGCAAAAGACATGAACAGAAGCTTTTCAAAAGAAGATAGGCAAATGGCAAATAAACGTATGAAAAAATGCTCATCATCACTAATCATCAGGGAAATGCAAATTAAAACCACAATGAGATATCACCTTATCCCAGTTAGAATGGCTTTTATTAAAACGTCCAAAAAGAATAGATGCTGGCTTGTATGTAGAGAGAAAGGAACACTTATGCACTGTTTGGGGGACTACATATTAGTATAACCTCCATGGAAAACAGTATAGAGATTCTTCAAAGAACTAAAAGTAACCCTACAATTTGTTCCAACAATCTCACTACTGGGTATTTAACCAAAGGAAGGGAATTCATTTTATCAAAAAGACACCTGAACTCAGATGTTTATTGTAGCACAATTCACAATTGCAAAGATGTGGAATCAACCTAAGTGCCCATCAATTCATGAGTGGGTTAACAAATTGTGGTACGTATATGCTGTGGAATACTATTCAGCCATGAAAAGGATGCATTAAGGCCTTTTGCAACAATTTGTTTGGCAGTGGAGACCATTATCCTGAGAGAAGTATCTAATGAATGGAAAAACAAACACCACATTTATTCGCCATTGAATTGGAACTAACCAATCATCACACATTTGCATAGAGGGAAGTAAAACTCAGTGGAAATCAAGCAGGGGGAAGGGAGGAGGAGAGGATGGGCAAAAACTTACCTAACAGGTACAAAGAACACCATCTGGGTGATGGGCACACTTATAACTCTAACGCAAGCATAACAAAAGCAATTTATGTAACCCAAAACGTTTGTACCCCCATAGTTTTTGAAATAATAGAAAAAGAATCTTAATATTTAGTGGATGAATTAAGACTGCTATTTAATCATCATGTGACATAACTTTTAGTATACCTTATCTTTTATGCTTTAACATTGTGAAGTCATGAAATTTCACTTTGGGGTCATGACCAGTCCATGACAAACAATGTTTATATATTAAAAGTCCATCTTATAAACTATATTTTTTGCAACCACAAAGGATTTTTAAAACACCAGAATAGACTTTAACTTTTACAAATGTAACATGAAATCAAAGAGAAAAGAAGAAAAATAATTATTCAAATTTAACCCTGTTTTATTCCAGAAAACAAATATTAAATATCTCTTTTGTTTTAGAAATGAACAGGGTACTTTGGAAGTGATTTTTGTCATTGAAAGTATTGGCTAATTTAATTTAATATTACTCTACTTTTTTAAAAATACATAAAATAGGACTTAGTTGAGAACTCCAATGGAATAAGAGAAAGAAAATTTACCTCAGTCTGGCTCCTTGTGAACATAGAAAACAATAAATGAATTGACTGTCAGTTGATGTAAGTTTTATGTTCAGGATTAATTATATAATTAAATATAATATTAAATCCAAGGTCCATAATATTTAAAGCCTACTAATAAATATATAGAGATATAAGTATAATACCCATAACTATATGTACTTGAATATAGATAATTATTTTTTACTTAATGTCTCACATTCTTTTAAATGATGGGACAATAAATTACAACCCCCAAAAGCAGTGTGGTACAAATATATCAATAGCCTTCAAAGAAAAAGTGATTCCAACATTACTGTAGGATAAAGTCTTTGCAACAAAAAACACAAAAAATTGACTCATTGACAAAACTGAATTGGATTTTCTGTGTCTGACATGGAAGTCCGATCTTTAATCAGATGCCTCTGGATATATTTTTTCCAAATGTTACCCAGTAGTTTTGGACAGACATATCACACTGAAAGTTCAACTACTGTACCTTAAATTGTTAATATAATAAAGCAAAGAAAGAGAAATATCTACAAAATGCTCAAATAGACCCCCTAGGACTTATTAAATAGTTCTAACAAATTGAATCAGATTCTTATTACATGAAAGTTTTGCTTTTGATTACAAATAATTACTGAAACATTCATTAAGAGCTTCTGGATTTTCAAATAATTTCAACATTCCCATTGTTTGCTAAACTGTATGTGCCCAGTGATTATAATTTAGCTGTTCATTTATTCTCAAGGCTAAACCTTACTCTAATATTTCCCAGTTCAAAGACAAACAAAGATGAAGTACTCCAAGATCAAGGGAGTTTGAGAACAGCATAACTTGATTTAGTACTCATAAAATTTAGAACTATATTGGATGATTGAAAAATATTGCCTTTTTCTCAGACTGAAAATATCAGTCTTCTCAACTATCACCCCAACTCTCACCCTTGGGACAAAAGGGGGGGACCCAAATAATGCATGTACAATATTAAAAAAAAACTCTATTTAGAAGCTCCTAGAAAAGAAGTCATCCTAGGACTAGTATGTTGGAACATGGTTAAAATGTGATTTGTGGGATAGTCGTTATCCTCTACACATGTTAACGTGACATTCTTGGGTACTTACGTAAAATTTGGGTCCTGACTGTCAAAGTGAGGCTGGAATGGTTGTCTCATAATGGGGGAATTACAGGCACAAACCACAGCGATTTCTGCTTTTATCACACCACTCTGTAGCAGACAAAGATAAATGCCTTTCTCAGTTAGGAGAAAGGAAAGAATATAGATGATTCCTGATCTTTCACTGAATGTGCACAATTTTTCAAATGATGGCATGATTTCCTGAGCTCTCATGGGTTTCAAATGGTTGCAATAAAATTTTACTGGCAACCATGGAGCTAAGTTTGGCAGTGACAGCAACAACTAGTATGACCCGAGCTGCAGTTTTCAACTGTATCAGCACACTTGGACGTGATGGTTTCCAGCAACATGTGAGACAAAGAGCAAAGTACATGTTTTGAGTTTCATCTTAAAGCAGTCTTCATCAACTGAAGGGTAGAAGCACAACAGTCTTCTTTCCTGCTTAGACAGATTGAATTTTAGGTGTGATTGGGGCATCCTGATAAGATAGTACAGCTAGTTATTAAAATGCAGGAAGCATTGGTAATAAAGGTTCAGATTCAGGGATCAGATGAGAATGGTGAAGTGATAAGATTGTATGGCATTTCCAAGGGAGAAAGTAAGGAGAGTAAGGAGTATGAAGTTGCTAAAGAGAGAATTTAAGGTAGGTAAAGAAATGCCATCTGCAAAGTATACACAAAGTACACATACATACATACATACATACACACATACATACATAAAAGAGTAATCTGAGAAACAGAAGGAGAGTACAGACTTAGAGCAAGGAAACAAATGTTTCTGGAACAGGAGCTGCTCAAGGAAATGGAGGCCTAAGCAAAGATTTTTTAATTCAAACCATTAATGGCCCTTACATAATTGTGTGGATGGTAGAGAAGAATGCTAGATTGCAAGTGTTCCTGATTGAGCAGCTGCTGAGTAAGAAATAATAGCCACAGACTGCTCCTCCCTGGTTATGGTGCACTCTACTTTGAGCATATCTTAAACCCCAAAGAGCCATTAAGGTGACCAAGGACCTAAAAATAAATTTCATAATAGTTACCTTAATAGCTTTATCTGGTCAATAATACACACTCTTTTTAGAGCCCTAAAGGGAATGGACACATAAAGTATCCAACTTAAAAATAAATTGAACTGGAGGAATATGGTTCTATAAAAAGAGCCAGAGCAAAGACAGTAAATCCAATACTAAAATTCAAGGAAAACAGGAGCAGGGACAGAAAATAAACTATTCTGACAAGAAAAATGGATAGAACTATAGTTATATAAGGAAGCCTATAAATACCCGGCACTATTATCTAACTACAAAACACCAAGAAATTGAAACTACAGCTCTTAGCTCTGAGAAACCCAGAGATATTTGTGGTGGTTTGTTCAAAGTAAAATTCACTTTATATTTTCTCTGGTACACTCAGACAGACAAACAATTTTTTAAACATCTCTAAAATGACTATTTGGTACCTCATACCAACTTTGCAGTTAATAATGTCATTTCCTTTCCTATAGAATTATTCCTGGATTCCACCATTGTTAGTAGTTTCCAGTTTAACAGAACATGAGCACTTTCCTACAAGAATTAATATAAGCACATAATTAGTCCCTCTCTTTAAGTGCTTAATGCAAGGGTTTTAACTCTCAAAGAATGGGTGACAGAAGTGTCCATGTTCTTTGATGAGAAAACAAAAATCATGTTTATTTTTACTAAAATAAAATGATTGCCTGAAATTCAAAATTTCTATCGATTACAGATATATACAACAACCAGTCACAGTGTTAGCAGTAGCTATCACTTTGTCACTAACAGAAATCACAGATATTTTCATTTCACATTATACTTGTTACAAATATCTAAATATACAATTTATATTTTCACCAATATAAGACTATATTAGACCTGCCTCTAACTCTTATTTAATGTATTAATAAATAAGCACATTCATTGAAATATCACACATTTTAAGATATTTTGATGATCACTTTCAATTTCTATTTTGTTTTATGCATTCAAAGGCATTGTTCTGAGAAGGGTCTTTAGGCTTCACCAGACTGGCAAAGGGGCCCACAGTATAGAAAAGGTTCAGAAATCTGAGTGAATGGTTTATCTGTTTCAAAAGTATTTTTTCTTCTATATAATGTGGATGAAGATTTTGGAGATAAAATCTATCAATGAGCCCTTTTCATTAAGTGTTCATTCCTGGCCTTTCTGCTGAGTTTCCCCCTCTAGCTCTATATGGGATTAAAAACATGTAGATAAAACAGCAGACAATGAGATTTGTTAAGCAACATTTTTGTCATTGTGTTCACAGAGGTTTTACTAGCAGAGTTGAGCTTTTGTTGAACCCATTCCTGCTTCTTGCCAACAGTGCAGATTTAGAAAGTTTATAACCCGTAGAGAGGTGATGTATTCTAAGTTACCTACCCTGTGGACACTAACCCATATTTAAAAGACAAAGGAAAAGAGGTAAACTAAAGAACAACCTCCACCTACCTCCCTGCTAGCATCACTTTTCCCATCACTCCTGCCCAGGGGCTGCTGTCTGAAGTAGAGCATTTTCAGTCTGCCTTTTCCTAAGACCTTTTCAATTTGCTTAAAACTAGCTATTATCTATGTAAACGTTCATAATCGATTCAGTTATTTGGTTTTCCGATGTCTTATACACGGTCACTTTAGCATACCACAACTTGAATATGAGCTAACCAAAAAGTGCCAATTGTTCAGAATCTCAGCTTCATTACACAGTAATGGGGATCAGTCATTACCTGGGGGGCGTGGAGAGGGGAATGCCCAGCTGTTAGAGATATTGTTGGTTCGTGTGCACATCAGTTTCAAACCGTCAAGGTACTGTCAGTAAACACATAATTAATCCTATATTTGAATTTAGTTCCTTCTTGTCACAGAGTTCAGTTGTACCTAGAGTTATTTTAATCAGTGTATGCTTTCCAGATATATATGACTCTATCATTTAATAGACCTTTCTTTAAGGAAGCTACATTTGCACAGACATCAGGGTGTCAGACTGGAGTAAAAAAGAGGAAATGACTTGTCATCTAACAACTTAATTTTTTTTTCTTTTTTTTTTTTCTTTTTTTTTTGCAGCATGACTGTGGCAGTAACATTATGCTAGATGCTGGGGCAAATATCAAAATATATAACACATGATCCTTGATATTAAGACATTTAAAATGTTGCTCTGATATACTTTTGTCTCGATTTTTTCATTCCAAGAAAACAAGTCTACTCAGTTTATCTCTATGAGAAGAGATGTTTTCAACAAGGGCTATTTTTAAGTTTATATGTGAACCAGATTGTGATGAAGGCTTATGTACTACTCGGGTTTCTATCCTGCTTTCTCATTCTCTCTCTATTCCTGTTTCTAGGTCATATAGTCTTGCAGAATTTTTGCTTCTCCATAAGTTTTTGTTCTAGTTTCTTCTCTGAATGATGGATTTAAATGTAATAATATTCCAATTAGAACAATATTTCACTTGAGGTGGCTTCATTTAATGAATAACAGTCCAATAGCTTGTTCCTGAAAAGATTGCTTATTACACAAAACAAGCAGTCAGTTTATAAGTGTACCTATGAAGAAAAATAATTCATTCATTTAAGTGTTTCTCAACTCTTCTTTTAGCTAGGAAAATAACAGCTTTTTATACACATTTAACCTTTTGGGTAGTCAGGTGGGTTTTACCATAGGAACTTCTGTGAGTTCATTCATCATCCAAAACACTACAAAAGTCCCCATAAAGCAACTAACTGTGTCCTTCGTCTTTGGTCTATTCATAAAAACTAAAACTTTTTTAGGTACTATGGATAATGGTATCATTAGCCTAAAAATATTACAAAGTAATATATAAAATTCTATTTTATGAAATTAATAAGCCAATATAATAGGAAAAGTGTTATTTTTCTAAGGCACAACTATCTATCAAATAATTTCTAGTGAGCATCTCTGTGCCACTTAGCAAAGGGTGAGAGCATTTCTCTTTTTTTTATTTTTCAAACAGCTTTATTAGGATATCATTGACATATAAAATTTTATACATTTAAGGCATACCACTTGGTTTTTTTTTTTTATTTCAGCTTATTATGGGGGTATAAAAGTTCAGGTTATATATAGCATTTCTAATAGTCCACTTGGAAAACTAGTGACATTTCACTTAATGTTTTCTTAAACAACATTTTTTCTGATTACAAAATTATTGTATATCTTAAAAAGAACATTTGGAAAACAAAAAACTTATGTTGTTATTTCCTTTCATTCTGTAATAGAGTTTGCATAGATCCATCACGTGTAACACAGCATCAAAGCTCTGTATAACATTTACTTACTGTTACTTCATTCTTTCTAGGGTGTCTGGTTGGTCAAATTTTTATTCTGTTTTTATTACTGACTGAATTAATTTTTCCTTAGTATTTCACCTTAACCAGATAGTACTAGATAGAGGTTAAACCTGGAAAAATCATGTTTCAGTTAATAATTCATGTGAATATTAAGGCATGTTTATGAGAAATGGTAGTTTATCTTTTAAAACTATTGCAAGGTATGGGGAGTAATTATATAATCAATTGATTTATTTTATTCACACTTAAACTTTCTACTCTGATAGCACAGATAATGAATTTTGGATCTACATTAAAATAGATATAATAAAAAGGAGAAATATACTGGGAAAATCCAAGTTTATGTGCACATGAATGTTTAATTGCTATTTCGTTATTCATTCTAAGGATTGTTGTATACCTAAAATACAAAGCTATGAGACACAAAAATAAACAGCAACTATAAAAACAATCCTGTGTTGGATCACACGGTTCTGGATAAAGTAATGATAAAATTTTGGAAATTATACATAAACTTTTACCTTTTTATCCTAAGTTAGACCAGTGCTGTGGTAACTGCCCAGATGCTAATTTCATGTCTGAAGATGTTAGCGTGGAAAACTATTGCCTCCACAATTTATCCTGAGGCATTTTCTTAAACAGAGAAAAATGTACTATGCCATAATAGACTTTCTTGTAAGAGGAAATATGAAAATAGTTCTTATTTTATAGAGAAAAAATAAACAGTGAGAGAGAAAGGAAAAGTAAAGCTGTAGATATCCTTGAGGTAGGTGGTTGACAATATTCCTTTTCTGTGGATCTCTAGTTACAAAATGATGCTAACTTTATGTAGTTTCTACTAAGCTGCTTTCAACTGTAAAAGCATTTTCAATCTTAACTGACTAAAGTACTAAATGTTATACCTCTGCCTTGCACAAAGAAGAGGCTCAAGAAATATTTGTTAAATGTTGCATGAATGACAGTCTAATCTGACCTTTCAGTCCACAAGCCATGGCAGAAACAATGGAGACAGAACACAAGTGAGTTAGGTCACTACTCTTTATCTTTAATAAACATTATGGACAACTGCCCTGCGCATAATTTTTTATGGCTTCTCCACACTCCTGAAGGCATATGCAGCAAACAGATCATACCCAGAACCTCATATCCCAATGCTTGTAATGACTCATTGGGAATAGATACATCTGGGTCCAAATCCTGGCTCTGTGACATTAAGGGAGTTACTTAGCCTCTCTGAGCCTCGGTTGCCTCAATTAGAATTGGAAATAAAAATACTATTTATAGGGTTATTTGAAGGTCAAAATGCCCAACTTTTTTCTCTGCAATACATATGTGCAGGCTTCATTTGTATTTGTCAAGGAGGTCTTAGAGAGAAAAGATAGATCCATATCTCTGGAAGGGGAGCAGGGAGGAGCTATCGAATGTTTACCTAGAGGGAATCAGCATGGTTAGATATTATTTCTCTTAGTTGAAGGAGAAAAAGGTATTGGAAGATATATACAAGGATGAAGTGAACTTAAGGTGAAAATGGGTAAAATGCCACAAGTGTTTGCATTGCAAGGTAGGGAACCACTTTAGAGGGGAGATACTCTATTATGTTAGCCTCAATTGAATTCCTCAGTTATGGTTTTGAGCAGCTGTTATTATCAGGGACTATCGAAGATGCAGGCAATAGGCCAATGCACCCAACAGGACCCAGATATAACCCTCATTTGGGGGAATTTGAATCTAATGTGGAAGACAAATTTATAAATTCGTAAATGCACATAAAGTATACTTAAATGCCAAGTGCTATCTGTGATACAAGTATATACTTAGAGTCTTTCTGGACCCCAAGATTGGCAAAATGAATTCAGCTTGGGGAAAACATGGGACAGGGAAGAAAATGACAAGGACATGACCTGAAAAATATTTCATACACTACCATCCAAGTAAAATTCAGTCTAAGATTTGGAGTTCGGTATTGCTGGAAGATAAATTTCAAGCAGCCAAGAGGATGACCGTTATTTTCTGACCAATGAGGACCCATTGAAAAAATGCCTTACTAGGAGAGTGAAATGATCAGATTTTCAGAAAGTTTATTTTGAATTCAGTGTGTAGGATCAATGAAGGGGACTCAGGTGAGAAGGAAGAGGCAGTACTATAGGCAATGGGATCCTGAGCTACAGCAGTACTGGCTAGATAAGAAAAGAAAGGGCAAATGGGAGAATTATTTAAGCAGTGAGATTAGACACAATCTAATAGGTATTATAGCTAATAATATTTATTTAAATTTTGATTTCAAAGTATTAATTTGGGTTGTTTGGAAATGTTTTCCAGACAGAAACTTCTGAATCATTTATCAGTATTTTAATTTCTCACTCTCAGCAATTATATAAGATAGTAATGAAACAAGGCAGTTGGAGGGTTTAGATCCAGATTGTTAAGAATTGCTCAGGACATATACACCTAGAGTGTAATGAATGGAGTAGCTTCACTTCTTTAATAAACTTTAATTGTACAAATAATATATACTATAGATTCTAACATAATATAATTCCAACTTATTAAAACAGCTTGATGTACTTGTGAGATTGTAGTATCCCCCTCTCCACTATCTCTGTCACTTCTTGGTATATATGAGTAAGAACTCAGTTGCAATCTTTCCACTGAAATTATAGACCTTTAAGGAACACAGTTGTTTAGTAGTATCATATTACTCTACTGATACTGCTTTTATATTTTTAACTTAGTCTTTAATGTGTTTAACCCCTAACAGCTTTCAGAGTGTGCAATCAAACCTTAAAAATATCACACTCATGCCATTTCTTCATGACAAAAGGTCATGTATAAAAACATG
Source organism: Lemur catta (assembly GCF_020740605.2). Taxonomy (NCBI): domain Eukaryota; kingdom Metazoa; phylum Chordata; class Mammalia; order Primates; family Lemuridae; genus Lemur; species Lemur catta. The sequence continues at coordinate 54,670,224 of NC_059139.1, read as the reverse complement.
TTCCTCTAGTTTCACATGGTGAAACCATCTTTGTTTTCTAATGCTATTGATATATTTTCAATAGAGAAAAAATTTTGTCTTCCAGTCAGGATGATATTTGATATACCCAGGAACAAAACCGATGGAAGAGAATTTCTAATTTTAGTTATCAATAAAAGTGGAATTTTTAGTCTTGGATAAGTAATTAATAATGACAAAGAAAAAAATAGCTTTTCCTATATGGTTTCCATGCTGCGGTATCTGTGTGAAGTGAGAGAGTAAAAAACAGAGCCCTAAATTCCAGGTGTTACATCAACGACCATTGTAAAAATGATAAGATATTTAAAGAAGCAGCGTTTTGTCAAACTTCCTTCTGTCCATCCCTCTTCAACCAGTAGTCAGCTTAGTGCTAGACTTCACTGAGGTTGATGACTTGAGGAAAAGAAAGATGCAAAATGAAGGGAGAATAACCCCTCAGCTCTTTGGAGATTTTAAGTAGATAATTTGCTATCCTGTTGACTTCTGTACCAAAAGGTAAGCCACACTCCTATATATAGAACAAATAAGCTGGAGTGTTTTATTGCACTATATGAAATTTTTTATCATGTGCTTTTGACAACCCTTGTGCAAAAGTTTACATTTCCTGAATTTATCATGCATTTCATTTCTTCTGAAACTGTCTCTTCAATTTACTTTCTTTATAAGACATTTCATAAGAAGCCAGTATTCATACATGGTTTTCTTGCGTCTCTAAATCAGATCATGAAAAGAGTTCACTGGATGCTAAAGGGCATTTCATGATTTTTTTCCAGTACATCCCCATTATGTCCTTAGAAATCAGAAACAATGAATATTAACATTCTTCTCATATTGATTGGAAATAAAAGTCAAGATCAAACATAAAAGGATATGCTGAAGATATGGGAAACAGGTATTATTCAATTTGGGAGGAAATGGTTTGTTGCTTTACTCTCAGTTATGGACTTGAGGAAATGAGATTTCTTTGATTGCTCTGACAAAATTACCAGCAGCGAAAACTTCATCTCCACTTATTCTAAAGATAGGATTACTCAGATATTAAATTCAGTAAAAAAAAAAAAAAACTTGATTATTAAGGTGCTTTTCAGGGATGTAATCTGATTTATCAAAGTATTAATATGAGATTTTTCCATAGGAGATCCCCATTTTTTACCACAATGAAGAAAAGTGCCTGCCAGACACACAGACCTATTTTAAAAGATTATTTAATTAGTTATTTTTATTTCCAGTGAGCCTGGCAATATACTATGGGGAATCATTTCATTTTCATTCATTACAAGAAGCCATAATTTATATTTCCCCCAGGCAAAGAGTTTTATCTGACAATTTCAATGCTTTGGTGACAGAAATAACTGATGATGAATATGGTATAAGGAGATGCCGAGTGACATGATAGTTTGAATCATTTTCAGTAATGGCTCATGATTAATAATTGTGCTTATGTATGTATTTCGAATTTTTATTAAAGAATGTTTTGTATGGGAAATGGGAGTAGTTGTCCTATTCCTTTTTTATTTCTCTGATAAGAAGTGAATGCATGTAAAACCTGAACCAGTAGCATATGTTTAAACCATGGTTTTCTAGGTAGTAAAAGTGGAAGTCCATTTCCCTGATCCATGACTTTTTATCTCTTACTTTCATAACAGTAAAACAACAGTGTGAGAGCTACCATTCCCTAAAGGCATATTGGTCACCATATAGTTTACTATGTGCTAACCATGTATTGTTTCTAACCTATGGAATGAACCTGTAAGTAAGTAGATGTTAGCCTCCCTAGAAAACACAGTTCCCACACTTTGGTGTATACTGGTATCACCCAAAACTTTCAAAAAAGCAGATATCTGGCTCCTGCCCCAAGGCATTCTGGTTGGTACCGTATGAGATGTTGTCTGGCACTGGAATTTTTTCCATGTTATCCTAATGTGGCATAAAATTTGGAAACCCTTGGATTAATCTGGAGCTGCTGAAAGATTAAGCAAATTCCCAAAGGCCACATAGCTGGTAAGCAGTGGTGTAGCCATTCAAACCTCTGTGGCTTCGTAAGCCAAAATCTTCAGTGACAAAGGACACACTTCTTGTTCAGGGCTCTGTTCAGAGTAGAGATTTTTGGAACTTAATTTGCCTTCATCCCCTTAATCAAAATTTCAGTGAAGAGCAGTTTTGATAAACTGATATAACAGAAAATTTGCTGCTTTGTACACATCACAAGTTACCATTATATTATAGTTAATTGTTATCTTTGTTATATCCCAAATAAATTTCATGTATTTGTAAATTGTATGATCCAAAGAAGTCATACACCTTTAAATCTATAAATATAAAATGAGTATTTTAATTTTCTGTTTATCTTTGCAGCTTTGGTTTAGCTGAGCTGATAACTTTTCAAAGTACTAAGGCACCAAGGATATATTGTCATAACCCCCTGCCTGAGCAATTTATAGTTCACACAGTCATTCTTTTTTCCATACAGTTTAAGAGGATTTTGGTAGTTGAAGAAAAACGGTCAACTAATGAAATATTTTCATACCAATATAAGGTAACATTTATATCCCTGGTTTTCTCTGTGGAATTTTATGTAATTTATCTTCCCTTTATAGTAAAAACAGTGACTATATCCTGCTGTGTCTTATTGACTACTAAGTTAAAAAATAACTATGTTTATTGTTTTTGAAGCATGTGACTAAAAAGAATGATTTCTAAGAAAAGAAAGTCGCTATTCTCCTAGTTTAGACAGGACATCTTAGAAGGATATTAATTCTGCTGTATTCATTTGTGTGAATGACTATGTCTCATTTTATGTTTGTGACTTTATGGCCCCTACGTAATTCCTAATCAATCCTATAAATAAATATACTAGAATGGTGAAGTATCCAACATTTGTGAAATAAACACTTCTGGAGACTTGTCTTTTTTAAAATTCCAAATGAAAGAAACTTTAATTTCTCTTTTCTTTAAAAGCTTAAGAAAAGTGTGGAATTCTAGCTGTGAATTTTTTTTTCAAAATTTATAACTTCATAATGGGCAAACCTAGGATTATTTGTAGTTTAAAACTTTGTATTTGGCATAAATTTTAATGTAAGTTTATAAGAAGTATATTTATTTACTTAATCATTAGGCTTAACTTTATAAAAGTAGCAGTAGTGTATTCTGTGGCAACATATCAGAAAATTACAACTTATCCCACTGTGGAGATGGTGTTCAACATATCTACTGTGCCAGACTCATTTCAGCAACTGAAGATTTAAGTCCAGATTTAAGATTTTTAAAAACATTTACTCATCTAAAATATATGTATGCATTATAAGTAGCACTGACACAAATTCTAGAGGTTGTTTTTTCTACAAATATTGTTAAATAAAAATAAATATTTAACTGGGACACCACAGAATATCAGAATCTACTTTATTATTACGGATAATAAATTTGAAAAGAAGTAGAAGTCAAATTTCCTAATTCAATAGGCTGATCCATATTCATTACATTATAAAACACATCCAGTATGAATCTCTATCGAATGAGAGAAAATATATGAAAAGCTGGCTTAGCTTCTATAGGTTTGCAATAAAATTGTTACTCTACTAAATCTTCCTAGAATGTTCTTTCTACAACATTTGGGAAGTATTTTTGTTTCAGTAGCTTTGAATTTTTTTTTATGTTAAATTATTTTTTATGGAATAACAAACCCATTGTCAGATTATTAATTATGAAATGTCCAATTTTCTTAGGTACTAAGTTTGACAGTTGATATCTCTGACATTTCAATTTGACACTTCTTGTTTTATTTTTATTGTGAAGGTACATCCTCAGTCTTTCAAACACATGGTTTGGCTTGTGATTATCTTCAATTTTTTTTTAGAGCAATTTTTGTGAAATCATGGATAAGTCAAAAATTTGAGCTATTTTTGAATATGAATTCCATCATGGAACCAATGCAGTGCTGACAGCTTGAAATATCATTGAAGTGTTTGGGAAGGATGTGGCAAATGAACACACAATACATTGGTGGTTTGAGAAGTTCTCTTCTCGTGATTTTAATCTTGAAAATGAGTCACATGGGCAACCTGAGACCAAGGTGGATAATGATAAGCTTGAAAGCTATAGTGGAAGCGAACACATCTCAACCTATGCATGATTTAGTAGCAAAGTTTGACATTACTATTCCAACAGTATTGGACCATTTGAAACAAATTGTCAGGGTAAAGAAGCTGGATAGATGGGTTCCCCATGAATTAAACGAACATCAGCAGAGAAATCATCTCAAAGCTTGCCTTTCTCTGTTGTCATGACATAAAGGCGAACCATTTTTATTGTTATGGGTGATAAAAATTGGATTGTTTTTGACAATCTCAAGCATTTGGCACAATGTTTGGATAAAGACGAAGTGCCAAAATACAGTCCCAAACCAAATATTCATCAAAAAACACTAATGATGTCTGTTTGGTGGTCCAGCACTGGTATCCACTACAGCTTCATGAAACCTGGTCAGTAGATTACAGCAGATGTCTGTTGCAACCAATTGTATAAAACAATGAGGATGCTTGTGATTAAGCAGCCAAGATTGCTCAGTAGAGACAGACCAATCCTTTTGCAAGACAATGCTTGATCACATGTCACACAAACAACACTGCTTAAAACTGCAGAGGCTGAACTTGGAAACTCTCTGTCATCCATTGTGTTCATCATACTTTGCACCAACTGACTATCACTTCTTTCAGGTTTTGAACCACTTCTTGCAAGAAAAAATATCCAATTCTCAACAAGCTGTGGAAAACGCCTTTCACTATTTCATCACCACTCACTCTCCAGGTTTTTTCGCCGCTGGCATAAACAAACTACAGTTAAGATGGCAAGCCTGTGTTAATAGTTTAGGTGCATATTTTGATTGACTGTACTGTTTCTTGTTTGAGATATATTAATAATAAACTATACTTTTGATTCAAAATTGGACATTTCATAGTATAATATTCAGTAGCATTACATATACACATTATGGTATTTTTGTCTATAGGAAGGTTGAATTAGTAAATGCATATGATCAGGAATTAATCCTTTGTTTCAGGTCTATGCTAGAAATACTGGCTCTCTCTATATAAATGTGTATCTATCTATCTATCTATCTATCTATCTATATATATATATTTGGAGAGAGGAAACATGACAGAGGTGAGGTTGTGACTTAGAAAGCAGACTTAAAAATTATTTGAAAGAGTTTTTAGGTCCCTGCCCCAACCCTAATACCTCTCTGATTATACAGATATTATTTATTTATCATCTAAATCACAAACATTTTCTTGCATTTTTAAGAGTGAAAGAACAATATAGATATCTCTAGAATTCAAATGAACAAATTATCTACTATACATTTCCAGCATGCATTTTGCTCTCTGTCATTTACTCTACAACTTTTCAAAGTGGTCTAGTATTAAAGAAGGCTCATTATGCCATCTGCAGTGGTCTCCTGTTTGATCTCTTGTATTTCCTTTGACCTCTGAAACATTGAGATTTCATACTTGACGTGAGATAACATCCAGTATGAAGAAAAGTATAACGACATTGTATAGGAAAAAAATGGCTAGGTGTAGCTAGTAATTGGGTTTGGGACTATGATTTATCTCTCAAATAAAAATCAATGTCTGACATGCCAGTAATATTTCTTTATAACAAAACATCAGAGCCAATGCTTTGTGGCTCTTATCCTGATATGCATTTTCCAAAAAATCTTAAAAGATGTAAATAACCTAAAAGCACAGAAATGTGTCTTCTGCATGGCACTGTTTGAATATTTACATTTGGTATTCTGCTCATGTTTCTTCAAGTAACTGAATCCCTTCTTTAGCATTTTACCTTGGCATTATCCCCTTTTAGCTCTTTCCTGTGCATAGATATATTTTGTCAGAAAGCAAGAACAGGTATACATCTTTAGATTTTTGAATTTTAGGCTTTTGACTATACAGACAAATGTTTCATCAAACCATGTTGTTATTTTCATAGTTGATAGAAGATGAATTGCGAAGTTTAAGTGGAAGTCTAAGTAAGTACAAGTTACTGAAATCTTTCCTGGCTGCAAAAGTGCATTTAGCACTTGAAAAACCCATACGTTCTTTTATTTTGTATGAATGCACCTAAAGCAAACTGAAACATACTCTTCTGCTGTCCTAGAGCAACACTGTTTACTGTGATAGAATGATAATCATATTAGATTTTGACCACTTTTGTGAATTACCTCAATAAGAATTTTATCCTTTGAAAGCTGAGTCCATAGGCCCCACCATTTAAATAACACCATCATTCTGCATCAATATGCTCACAAATCAGCTTTGGTAAATATTAATAATGTCCTATTGTAGTTTAGCTTATTCATGGGTTTAATTTTTCCTGAATTCAAAACAATTAATTTAAATTGATAATGTATAATAATTGACTTGAGATAACACACAGTATGAAGAAAAGCATAACCACATTTTACAGAAAAATAGCTAGATGGCTGATAATTGAAGTTGTAACTTTTTAAATGTAATTGTCATTCCAAACATTATATTTCCCCTCCCCTTCTTATCTGTTTCAAGCAATCCAGCATACCAAAAAAGCATTTCTGATTTTAGCACCTATCCAGTATGTTGAATCCTTACAGTGATAATATCTACATTCAGAAGATTAATTCGACTTCAAAAAAGGAAGAGAAATAATTCCAAAAAGTGATGGTTTGTTTTAATTTACTTTAACCTGCAATATTGAGAACTGCCAACTTGTAAGCACTGTGTTAAGTGTTTTGGAAACATAAATAATGCAAAAGACATCATTTCTACCTTTAAGAAGTTTATTATCTAAGAGGAAAAATATGCACAAATAGTTGTCCTCATCATTGAACCTGGACACCTTCTGAGCTTTTCAGTATGGAAAATAATAGAATAGCATTCTAAATAGAATGGAGAAAATGCTTTCCTGGCCACATATCACAGAATCACAGTCTTCACCATTGTGAAGAAAATTGGCATTTATCTAAGCTAAGCCACCCATCTGATACAAAGAGACAGCCTTTTCTCTAAGGTATTCATATATTTGATATGCAGTCCAAATAAGCTTAACTAATTCTTGAAAGCACTTTTGATGATTCCGCAATTACTGTTTTCCCTAAGCAAGATTAGGGCTTGTGCCTGTGTGTGAAGTTTGTACCCTGACACTAAGAAGCCGGTGTGGAGAGAAACAAACCCCACCAAATGGAATTTTCATTCTAAGACCTTTGAAGGTGATCATTCTCAGTGCCCTAAGCAGAGGCTGACATCCAGAGGGCACTTTTGCAGGAACGTGGAAAGGAGTGAATAAAGGGAAGGCCGTGTTTGCATGTCCACCTTCCCAGTTCCAGGAAACATTTTGCCACCTCTCCTGTCTCTTGCACCCAAACTGGAAGATTCAAGCCCTTCCTCTGAGATCAGCCTTTCTTAAATTTCCTGTTTTTACTCCATCCTTTCCCCTCTTCTTTCTGACACAACTTCTAACACCAGAAAAATGATAACCTTAAGAGAAATCAGATCAAATGTGTTGAGGCTCATCTGACAGGACTCACCAGAAAAAAAAATCTTCAGGGCTCCTTTTAACCCCCAGGCAACAGTGTGAGAAACAGTGGCCTTGATCCCTCCCTTACCGATTTAAAGCCTAGTCTCAGGACAGCTCTAAAAAAAAGCAAATGCTAGGAATAAAGGAAAGGCCGTGGTCCAAGTGGCACAGAGGGAAGCTTACGTTTGAATCAGCGTTAATTTCTGCAGTATTAGAGGTCATCAGTAATCTATTCGCCAGCGCTCACGTTCAGCACAATTACCACGCTATGCTAAGCACAGCAAAAGACTCACTCCTATAAGATGAAATGCTTAGAAAAAGGGAGAACTGGAGATGTTTAAAGGAGATTTGTTTCTTACAAGGCTTTAATTTGAAATCTTTTCATTCTGAAGATGTCTGGGATATTGAGATAGAGCAAATGAAAGCAGTGCATTCCTGTTACAGATTCAGCTGTGTATCTCATGTATTTGAAAGGCTTAATCAGCACACTCAGGAACAAGATGTGAGACATCTTGAGGCACTGCTTGCCTGTCAGCTGCAAGATCAATAACATGCAGCTGCCATTCTTTGCCACACTCCAGAGAATAAGTTTGCAGAGTGAGAAGGACTTTGCTTTGAAGCTGTTTTATTCATGTCCAATGACGTGGTCAAGACAGAAAAGTCCTTCTGGGGAGAGCACTTGAGGCTTGGCCCCAACTGGCGCAGCCTCTGCTCAACCTGCCAGCTTGCATCATTCACTTTGCTCAGTGTTAGTCTGAGCAGCAGGGGATTGGGTCAGAGGACATTTCCAATCCATTCAGGCAATTCAGGTAATGCAATTGTTTTAAATGACTATGTAAATGATGCCTAAAAGCCCCTGGTAGTCAATGTTGAATGAACTCATTAATTTAAGATTATTGCTATATCTGACAAAAGCAAGCACAACAGCAAAGATACATAAACACAGATTTTTCAGCCAGGAAATATAGACTATCTTATTCTACTATATTCTACCATTATATTCTACTGTTGTATTCAGCACTGATTGAATTGCCAATATGCCTAGTGTAGGGTTATCAAAGGGGAATTTTAGAAATATCTGGTAATGCTGTTTAACAGCTAGTTGAAAGAGGAGAGACTCCACTGTAAGTCCCATTTTTTTCCATTAGTAAAGAATTTACTCAGCATATAAACAGTTTTGAAAGAAGACCTCTTTATCTGTGTACTCTTGAGAGAGTGTAGGTGAATATGATTTTTTAATTTAAAAATGAACTCCACAAATAAAATGTTACAATGTAACATTTACTGTAATTTATACTATTTACTTACCTTTCATATTTATTATTAAAAAAGTAATTACCTCTACAAATATTTATTAAGTCTCTGCTGAAATCGAAGATTGCAACTAAATACTATGAGGAATATAATCCTTGCCTGCAAAGGGATTTTCCCTCTTACGGGACAACAGATGTGCATACATAGTACATGTGGATAAGTTTTGGGGCAGGGAAGTACTTGGCATGTCTTGAGTGTAAAAGCAGGTTTTCACTTTTCAATCCTGCCCCTGGTTGATGTGAGAGTAGCCTACCTAAGTCCAGATAGCAAGTGCAGGGCAAACAAAAGCAAATCCTCCCAAGTTCAATTCAGCAGCATGAATGACGCTTGAAAAATTTTAAGAGAGGAATTAGGTTCAATTTTGTTACTTGCAAAATATGGCCAGTCTCGATTAAAGTGAGCACCTATTTATGCTGTCTGTAACTTTTGAAATTCAGATAGTTCATTTCCCTCTGCCATCCTACATCTAATCATAACTAGCTCTGCCCAATTCTACCTCCTAAATATTAATATATATTTTTTGAACTCTTCCTCTTCTCTACCCCTCTTTCAGACCTACATCATTTTTTACCTGGATAATTGTACTTGCTTACTATTTGGCCATAGTTTTGTCACCTCATAAATCTACGCTTCATGGTAACGAAAGAATGATCCGTATTAAATGAAAATGTGGCCTTGGTTAGAATCCTTCAAAAACTCCCCGTCACTAATAGAATCAAGTCCTATCTGCATTCTCTTCAGCAAAATAATCTAGGGCCTTTCTACTTCTCTACTCCGTGTCTTAACCATCCCCCTGCCAACCCATCTTGGTCTAGTTACTGCACTGTGTCTACTCCCTCATTTTAACAAGCAGTTTCCTGTCTCTTTCTCCACTGTGTCAGCTCCTTTTTTTTCCCCCCAGGAAATCTTTCCTCAAACCCCAGGTTGGGTTTTGATTCCCTCTTCCATTATCCCATTGAATCCTGTGCATCCAGCATCAAGGCCTTGCCATATTTATGTGAAAGTGTTCTTATTTCTGTCTGCCTCCCCACCAGACTGAAAGCTCCGTGAGGAAGCCAATGCTGTAAACCAGCACAGTAGCCAGGTCTTGCTTCCCATTCAGAGATCAGATTTAGTGTCACCTCTCAGAAAGGCCGTCAAAGATCACTTGACATGCCCTCACTTGATCCACCCCTCTTTTTCCTTCATAGCACTTACCATTCTATAGTATTTTCTTATTTATTTAAGTGGTTTTTTAATTATTTGTTTCCCCACTAGAATATGGAATCTTAGAGAACAAAGACCTTTTCTGCCTTGTTCATCCCTATGTCACCACTTAGAAAAGTGCCTAATATATAACAGACTTTCAATAAATATGTATTTTCAAAACTGAATTAATTGGCCAGGCATGATGGCTCACACCTGTAATTCCAGCACTCTTGGGAGGCCAAGGTGGGAGGATTGCTTGAGGTCAGTTTGATACCAGCCTCAACAAAAGCGAGACTCCATCTCTACTAAAAATAGAAAGAAATTAGCCAGACAACTAAAAATAGAAAAAAAAAATTAGCCTGGCATAGTGGGCTGTGCATGCCTGTAGTCCCAGCTACTTGGGAGGCTGAGGCAGGAGGATCACTTGAGCCAAGGAATTTGAGGTTGCTGTGAGCTAGGCTGACACCAGGGCACTCTGGCATGGGCAACAGAAGGAGACTCTGTCTCAAAAAAAGAAAAAAAAGAAAACTGAATTAATTGAACATAGGATAGATAAATGAATGGAGTAATGGATGGATGGCCACTTAATAAGAGGTCAGTAAATTAGTGACAGGAATATTAGCTTATCCATATTAGATAAGCAGTATATATGCCAATAATGATATCAGTTTAATTTTTTACACTTCAAGGGACACATACCACTAAACCCTCAATATTTACTCCTGTGACTGACTTTCATACACTGTCACCTATTGTTTTAAAATATCCCAATTTGTGAAAGCTCTGTCATATTCCGAATGCCACTAGTTATATTCCACGTGTTCTCTCCGTGTTAATTCTCCTATCCTTTCTCCCAGTACATGTAACTACACACCCCCCATATAAAATAGCAGAAGAAAAAGATCAAACTTTGAAAAATTACTAAACTCTTCACACTAAATTCCAGACTCATCTTTTACATGTTTAACTTCCCTCCTCACAGATTTCCTCATTCGTGAAATAGGCATGACAACCTCTTTCCTTGAAGTATTATTTCAAAGACCATGTGAGAAAACACATGTTGATGCACTTTTCAAATGTCAGAGTTCTCATCTGATACTGTTGTATCAATTACTATTTCATATCTCTTCTCCCACTTATCGATAGTAAAAGCAATGTATATCTTCATAGTGTCTTTCATTTTAAACATCTTATTATTAATTGTTTAAGGTCCCTTAATCTTAGGTGTATAATCATTTGCATTCTGAATTGCAGCTCCTTCATTGGTTTTTATAACTGTTGAATTTAATAGGACATTGGGGAAGTGGATAGCACAGGCAAAAGGAAATTGGATTTTGAACCTTTTATTATGATGACATCCATTTGATTGTAGTCCACATGATTAGTGAAGAAAATCTGCTGCTGTGACAACTTTCCACTGTGAAATATACATAGGCTTGGATTTGCTTATTAGTTTACTGTTTAGGAAAAAAACAACCTGCAAAGCAACATTCAGTGCCTATTAATTGAGCTCTTTCTGTGTATTGTGAGCATCTAAAGATGGTACAGTGAAAAAGACCCAGCACCTGTCAAAAGGGGCTAAAAAGCTAGGATCACCTTATTTGGGGTCTTCTAAAGAGAAGCATGCAAATGACCTTACAGAACCAAGCTCATTATTTTTTTTAACAATTTATAGATACAAACGCAAAGCACTGATTACCTTGTGTTCTTTCACAACTGATGGATTAGGTGTCATCATAACCCCAATTTTAAAAAAGAGGAAAATCAAGCATCACGGACCCAAGCGAGTGCACTGATACCTCACAGAGTCATGCTTCACTCAAGAACCCCTGCCACAGTCATATTTACTCTGGTGGGATTTTCCAACTGCATATGAGTGGTAGAGTATGTATGTGAATGTTGCAAAAGTTTGTACTGAAAAAAAGCAACAGTGTAGAATTGAGAACTGGGAAAAGAAATACTTGTAAATTTGACATCATGGCAATGAGATAGCTCATGTGAAAATACTTTGAACACTGAAGCCCTATATAAATATAACGTATCAACATGTATTTTTTTAATTATGTGATTTTAATGAATAAACACATATGACTAATGAGGGCATGCCAATGATTGGGAGGCTTATGGCAAAGTAAACCTATGCGAGTATATTTTGAAAATCACTCATTGGTATTTGATTATATCATAATGCAATGTCCCAGCCCAATATGTTATATGTTAGCTAATAAAGAGAGGTTGCTAGGTTAAATACATTGACGAAGTAGACTTATAGAAAGTGTGGTTTGAGATCTACTCTCTCTTTTAAAATGGTTACAAATTCTGTGAGGATGTCCAACTCAGCATAAAGGCCTTAGATGTATGCAACTAAATAGCCTAGAGTACTTTTTAAGGTTGTTATACAGTTTAATTAATCAATGCTGGCTCTCTCTACCTTTGCTGGTCTACTTACTGGCTTACACAATAATGGCCTGCAATAAATGACCTCCCTGCCTGCTTCCTTTTTTCACCCAAACATTGTGCATATCAAGGACAAAATCCCTGAGACTCCTTTAATGGCAATAGTTTTAAAAAGCCTAGGCTCCTGCAGTTTTTAAAATCAGAGTATCATCATGAAAGTTCCTTAGTACTTTTATGAAGTCTGTGAAGATCTTGAAGTTTAAAATGGAAAGCAAAACAAGAATCCAAAGAATCAATATTTGAGTTTTCAGTGTTATGTTTTTTGGAATGTGAAAATCAGATTATTATCTGCAGCTCCTAATACTGCAGTTCTACAAATGGATGTCTTTTTAATTTAATGACCTCAAAGTAATACAGTGTACCTTTATAAAGTGTTAAATAGTACTAATTACATGTTCAAAAAAGATCTTACCTAGGTTTAACATATCAAGTGAATAATTTTTTAATTATCAGTGGCAAAGGTGCAATTTTTTACCATAATAATGTCATCTTTACTAATATAGTCCTGATTAAGATGATTACTTATCCACATATTTTCAACCTTTTATAAAAAATGTTTGAAGGTTTGAAAGTCATCAGAGCTATTTACAATCAGAGCATAGAATTGAAAAAGAAACATGTTTATTACAATGAAAAAAATGGTTGCCAATGAGAAATATCTTCCTAACTTTTAAAAACATTATAATCCAGAGCCAAATACTTCCTTTCATATTTTCAAACTCAGTGCGAGTATAAATGTTTAATTTCTGACAATGTTGGACTTCTATAGTAATTAAAATCTAAAATGTGCGTGGTAGCAATCACCGATCAAGTTGGCTTATATATACTGACATTTAATAATGGCAATGTACTCCTTTCTTATTTTCAGGAATTCTGGTAAATTATTGTAGTGTATTTTATCATAGAATTATCATATTTATCATACAAATCTAACTTGACAAAAAGTTGAGTGTAGTGTATGAAATGTTAATGAAATTATGAAAATGAAGTATTTTTCATTATATCATAATCCTACTTATTCTGAATTTTTCAAACTGTATTTAAAATAAATGTACTTTCTGGTGACATGTTTTCAAGTAATTAAGAAATTCAAATATACATAATTTTATATATAAATTTATATGTATAATTTTTAGATGGATTTACCTCCATTTCTAAGTTAAAACATGAAACATATTTGGTATCTGAGAATATATTATTCAAGTATATTATGCTTTAATCTTAGTATTTTAACTTTTTATTAGGAAATTTTCTTAAGTTTCCAAGTTACAGATTTAAAGAAGTTAAAATGTAAGTGCAGAATCCCAATATCTAGAGTTGTGAATTTTTAACTAAAAATATTAGAAAGATAAATATTTTAACATCTTGATTTACTGAGTTGTACACATTGTGTCATATATAATGTTGTCAAAGAGTTTACCTACTCTATTTATAAAAATAATTTGTTCATATATTTTTTATAATTTATAACATATCACAGGTTATCATAATAATATTTTTAAATGTTAACAGACTTATGCATTGCCCTTTTTGTGGACACATAATTGGTAATAGGTATAAAATTTTAAGTTAAAAAGTTTATATTAGTGAGAAATGCTAAGTTAGTACAAAAATGATTTTGACACAAAACTCAGACATGTGCTAGTCAAGAAATAATGGATGGACAGATATTTGTTGAGGGCTTAGAATTTGTGTGGTTTGCTAAATATAAAATATGAGGCCTTCTAAGTACATTATGCTTTTGTTGATTGATCAACAACGAAAAGATAACAGTGCACAACAGAATCATAATGCAGAAGGGAAGTGTCTGCTCAGTGGCCACTCTCAAAGCAAAGGAAGAAGAAATTATCATAAGGAGCAAGAATTGTTTCCCTAATGTAGCAGTCAGTAAGGGATCTGTAAACTGGATGAGGTGTAAAGGGCATGGTGGCCCAAATTCAAACATCATTTAAAAAGTATCTCCCATCAAATCTTACAGCCACATTTTGCATATGTATTATTTCTAATGTATTCACATTTTTTTTTCATGATTTGTTCCCAGAATGTTCAGGCCCATTGGGAATTGAAGGTGGAATCATATCAAATCAGCAAATCACAGCTTCCTCTACTCACCGAGCTCTTTTCGGACTCCAGAAATGGTATCCCTACTATGCACGTCTTAATAAGAAGGGTCTTATAAATGCCTGGACAGCTGCAGAAAATGACAGATGGCCATGGATTCAGGTAAGAGATGGGATGGGACGAGGTTACTCCCCAATATGACCAGAGTCATTTAAGAAAGCAAACAACTGAGAACTCAGTGTGACTCTTCCTCATAGTCAGAGGAAAGGGTGATTTAGTTAAGAGCTCAAATTACCCACAAGCTCTGAAAATATGGGAAACAGACATATTCTATTGGAAAGTGTGTTAAAAGGGATTAAAATGTTAAAATTATTGGTGTTAATGCCACTATTTTAAGTTACCTATCCAAAAAGGAGGCTTTCTCATATGCTGTGTGTAATTAACACAGTGTTAACATTTAGCAGCCATTTAGGATACTTCAGGAATATAAAAATTACATCTATTTCTTACCTAAGAAGTGGTTCCACACATGCAAGTACAAAATATACAATGGATTATAATAGCAATACTTCAAATCCACCTTCTTTCAATAGCTGAGAGTATTTCAATTCATAGTGGCATTTATTGTCATCAGCCACCTGTTCTTTAAAGCAGGAGAAAACAACAATATACTGAGAAATTAAGTGATTTCCCAAAGATGGCCTGGAGAGTAGTACTGTCAGAACATTATATTCTATCCATGTCAATGCTTTTTGAGCATTCAGATAAAGTAAAACAGTAAACTAGATATTAGGAGCATAGAAAAGATGATCAAAACTGATTTCTTTGAAAGATTATCCCTCTGTTGGGGGAAGCACATAAATAACTATCTAACAAGTCATTGATTTGTGCTAAAGGGAAGAAAAATCCAGTATACTATGGAGTCAGAGAAGAAGTAATTAATTATTTTGAGAAAGCCACATGGGGAAGACAGGATTTGAGTGAGGTCTGGGAAGACAGCTTTCAGTAGAGACTAGATGCCCAGGGAACAGCATGATCAAAGGTACCAGATGGGAATCTGGGGAATATCATGTAAAAAATCATGACTTCAGGAGAATTTTATGGAGGGATGTGTTCAAATTTA
The DNA here is from genome assembly GCF_020740605.2 of Lemur catta. Lineage (NCBI taxonomy): Eukaryota > Metazoa > Chordata > Mammalia > Primates > Lemuridae > Lemur > Lemur catta. The sequence continues at coordinate 54,654,509 of NC_059139.1, read as the reverse complement.
GTGTGTGAGTTTGCCATGCCTAAGGATTCCTCCTGAAAGGTATGAGCCTTATTCCATTGGAGTGAGGCACTATTAGAGAACTTTGATAAGTTTAGGTGACTGACCTGTTCTATTTACTGCGTATTTTGAGCTAGAAAAAGATGGAAATCCTTGATGTGAATTTATTTGGTGTACTATACAAAGGCTAGTTTATAGGCATTTAATATAAAGAAAAATTGATTTATGGCCAAGTCGCAAGACTTCCATACTTTGAGAACAGGACAAAAATCTCCTTCAGATACTTCTTTGTTCTGGATTTTTAGGAATTCTTATATATCATAGACATATATTTCTTTTATCTATACAGCTCTATATGGGTACCTGAAGTTCTTGTTTTGTTTTATGAATTTATATTTGCATGTATTTGCCAAAATTCCCTTTTAAATTACATTTGGCTTTTTAAATATATAGCCACATTCGCAGAAAGAATTCCAGATTTTGGAAATGGCACATCTATGCAGTTTTGATCACTGACTGATGAAGATCCAATTAAGATTTAAAATAGACAAAGAATAACAGAAAATGCTTGTATTCTACTTACTAATAACCATTCCAGAGACATTTTTAATCACTCTAGTTGACTATTCATTTCACCATTTGTAAGATCGTGGTCATAAAACTTACGGTTTACATCAGAGTTTCTGTTTGACAAATTATGTTTGTGAGCTTCAATGATTGTGCATTTCAGTGAACCAGAAATAGCATACTTTCACAATGTTTACTCTGAGAAAAACCTTATTAATGTTTCATGTCCAGATTTTTCACTTTGCTTTGCCCCATTTTTGACTACTGAACATTATGCATCATTCTGCCTTTCAAAGTATTGCATAAACTTTAAATTCTCTTTGTCCCAGTGACTAGAGGTAGAAATGAGCTTAATGGAACAGGACAACCGTTTACTCTGACAGAAATTTAGATTAAATATGACTTTGTTTGTCATCTTAAGTAGAAGAATTAAAAACTTGTTTTACTTTTAAGTGAAGGAGGATAATGATTTTGATAATTTTGCTTTTTGTCTGAAGATTATTATGAACTCTTAGAGAAATACGGTTGAAGTAAATATAAAAGGATATATAATGGAGGAAGAAATCTCCCACATAATGAGAGAAAAACTTAATAAAAACTCTCCATTGTTATTCAATAAATACTTAGTGATTGTGTTCAAAGTATATATTTTGTTATTGCATTATTTAATAATATCTTATTTTCTAATTTATTTTTCTATTAAAAAAACTTTTCTCAGTTTCTTAAAAGAAAATCAGATCTATGAGAATCTAGGAAGTCTAATGATGTATCAAATTTTGTGTGTTTGAGCATTCATTGTTAATTTCCCTTGTCACTTAATTCTTTTATTTATTATATTCATTCCTTCAAATGAAACATTTGAGCACTTTACTTAAACTCACTAATAATAATCAAAATATTCTTCTAATCTTTCAGGTGTATGACCCACATGCACTAATTTGTATTCAATTTTATTATCTTCCTTGTCCTGATGAAATAAAAATTTAAATTGCCATTTAAATTTATGTACTCAGTAGGAAATTATTGATTGAACCACAATGCTCATAATTGGTTCTGGATTTAAAGGGTTAGTAAAGTATATTCAGTTAAACAAGAACATTTTTCTTCCTTTTGCAAGTTCGTCTGACCTTTGTATCTTCACCTAGATTTTTTCAATATTAACCACCACATTAAACATTAGCCCATCAGCATCCTCTTTCTGACTAATGTGTTAGAAATAGCAACTTTGCACAATTATGGAAGTATGTCTTGGATTATTACATATGAAATATTAAAAGATTATTTAAAATTTCTACATGCTTTACTAAGTGAGTTCAGCCAGAATGATTATTTCTTACTTATTTTAAAGATATATATTTTCTATTCCTTTGTATTTTTTTTTTTACTTATAGCTATGTATAGTACTTTTTTAAAATTTTTGAGTTGATTGTGGTTCATGTATATGTTTTCTTTCTGGAACATGTATTGTATTTCCAGCCATTAATTTATTCATCCATTCAACATTTACTGAAAGAATATGTACTCTGCACTCCATACTCTAATAGGCACTAGAAAAAAGACAGCACTTGCCTTCAGGAGGCTCTGAATCTAGAAAATAGAAAAGTAGATGGGGTAAACATAACAATAAAATATTGGTGGCCCGGTCTTACAGAGTCTGCTAACTATTCCATTTGAAGCATGATATTATGTTTTATCAAACCAGCCTATTTTTAGTAGGACTTTTATTAAACTAGAATTATATTAGCATAATATTCATAGAATGCAAGGAGAAAAATTCCCATTGCACAATGTATTGCATAGCTATTTTATTGGATGCTAATATATTTGATGGGTACGGTATAGTAATATATTAAGGCAATACCCTATTTTCTTTTGAAAGTTAATTTACTAGTAGTTGTTTCAGTTTCAGCACTTTATCACTGAGAAAATTAGGTTTTGAACTCTTTCTTTTAAATAATTCATCACCTTTTAAAAAATATGACTATAACCTTAATATGTTCCTTTTCTATATACCACAGAATTTGTGAGAGGAAAGATAGTTACTTCTCAAACTCTACTGTGTGTAGGACTCATGGGTCACTTGGTAAAAATAGAAACTTCTGAATTGCTCCACAGACCTGCTGCAGGTCATCCTCAGAATACACTGTAAAAACAAGTCCCATCTGCTTATAAACCTTGGGTTTGTATTGCTTGAGTTATAGTAAAAAAATAAGTAAGTAAAATAAAATAAACACTTTTGCTTGATGATCTGGGCACTTTGTTGTTGGAACTGCAAGTAGTGATGCCTGTGTGGGGTGGAGGGAGAAGAAAGAACAACAAAGAAAAATGAGGAAGGGTAGTGGGAAATAAGTGATCCAAGAAAATTCTTTGGACTAGAGGGAGGCAGAACCAAGCTAGGTAGTCTCCTTAGAAGTGCGTGCAGCTTTGGCAGCAATTCACAAGTAAGCCTTATTTTTTAGTCATGAAACAGTTAAAGTGCTTGAATGGCCATTAGATTCTTCTTTGTTATAAAATTTAAAATGTTCTAAAGAAAAACCATCTGATTTATGCATTTAAAAAAATATTTAATAATAGTTAATGTAGAATGGATGGGCCCAAAGGAGAACTAAATGAGCACAAATTAGGTTACAAATTCCCAGAATACAAATTCCAAACATGGATTCTTTCTTAAAATTTGGTTAACAGCATGATTAAGAATGCTACAAAAATAGACTTAATCATCTATTTCATTTCAAAAGTCAGTATATAATGTATGTGGAATTTTTTTTTCTTTTTGGCACTCAGAGACATCTGGAGCTCCTTCAGATGCAAAAATCATTTTTATAAGACCAGAATTTAAGAAGTAGATTTTCTTTTTCAGGTTGTTGTTTAGTTACAGAACCTGAATCACATACATCTAATCCATCTTTACTACTTCCCCATTCAAGTGGAAAATGTTTTAGCCTGTTGTTTTTTTTCCTTAAAAAAAAAAAAAAACAAAAAAAAAAACACCTACATTACCACCCATACTAAACACCTCTCTAATGCTAATTATATCAGGGCATTAACATATTGCTTTTTCTGGTGATCTTTTTTTCCAACTGTGATCCAGATGGGAAATCACAATTTTTATTTAAGTTTTTTATTAGAAGTGAGCTTTTCATACATAAATGTGTGTTTTAAAAACAAACATTACTTTTTTAATTAAAAAAGTCACTTTGCATTAAGTAAAAATGACTTGATCGTTCTATACTCAAAAATAATATATTTGGTCTCAAATTATTTGGTCATTTACCACATTTATACTAATACTAGTGCATATTGCTTGCTTATTAGCTTTAAAGGATGCATTTTAGAGTGCAGCTGTAGATTCTATGAGCTATGTAATACCTGATTAACCATATAGCAATTGTTCTCGAATTTAAAAGAAGCTGCATCTGGAATCTCTTTTTCCTCTAAGCTGCTTCCTCCCTGATTTTCAGCCCCAATGCTTCACTGACCTGGATTTCTTGCTGTTCCTCAAATTCATGTGCCTTATTCTGCTGCTGTGCTTGGGCACATACACTGCATGGTTCATCTATTGACCCATCTACCAATCTTTTTTAGATTCAGGTCCAACATTCCTTTCTCTATAAAGTAAATCCTGAAAGCCCTGCCATTCATCACCAAAGACAGAAGTGGCTACATTCATTTTTTCCCACCCTGCCAACTATATATTTCAATCATAGCAGCTAAAATATCTTTATAGTTATTGTTTGCCTTTCCCTCTCCTCCTGTACTATAAGCAACTTGAGAGTAGGAATTACACCTGGTTTAAGTCTATTTATATAGCACCTTGAATAAAAACTATGTTGCGTAGATGCCAATAACTGGCTAATAAAAGAATATAGAATGTTGGACAAAAAAATCCAGCAAAGAAATAGTGTTTATATTCACTTATTCTGTACGGTTTGATACTAAGAATGCCCAGACAACTCAGTTCATCTCTATGTTCAGCTATTATATACTAACATTTAATTGTAGCATCTAAGCACAATCCCATTGGTGCCACATGTGGTACATTTATCTGTATATGGGGCATGTCTCACCAATCTGGGGAGCGGAGGAACCAGACTTCCTGTAAATCCTAGTGGACCATACTTTGCTCCATAATCACTGCAAACCACTCTTATAAGAAACATTATTTAGGCATGGGTAACATTTGTAAGGTGTTAGCCAGGATGTCTGCTAGTTAAAGTTTGTTCACAAAACATCAAAATTTTCACCTCCTACCCCATGTGTATTTTTTCATAAAATGTTAAAAAATAAATTTTTTATTTAGCTTCTTGCACATTTTTGTAAATTTATCATAATCAAATCACAAGAGTTTACAAACCTTAGTACTATTGTTAATATTTAATATAAACATATATTGTCCCTCTAAGATTAATTTATTTTCTAAAAAAAAACACACACAACCTGCCCAGGCTCAATCATGAAAAATAGAACTCCTGAACAGACCAATATCAAGAAACAAAATTGAAGCAACAATAAAAAATTTTCCAAGGGAAAAAAGTCCTGGAATGGATGGTTTCTCACCTGAACTTTACCAGATGTACAAAGAACTGTTACCTATACTGAAGAAATTATTTCATAACATAGAGAAGGAAGGAATCCTCCCCAACTCATTCTATGATGCCAATATCACCCTGATACCAAATGCAGGAAAGGATACAACAAAAAAAGAAAACTACATACCAATATCTCTTATGAATATAGATGCAAAAATTCTCAATAAGATCTTAGCAAACCAAATTCAGCTGCACATGAAAAAATTAATCCACCATGATCAAGTGGGCTTCATCCTAGAGATACAAAGATAGTTCAACATACTTTATAAACGTGACTCACCACATAAGTAGAAGCAAAAATAAAGACCATATGATCCTCTGAAGAGACACAGAAACAACAATCAACAAAATTCAGCACCTTTTTATGATAAGAACTCTTACAAAAATAGGAATAGATGGAATATACCTCAATATTGTAAAAGTGATATCCAACAAATCCACAGCAAACATTATATTGAACAGGGAAAAACTGAAAGCATTCCCGCTTAGAACTGGAGCCAGATAAGGCTGCCCATTGTCACCACTGCTTTTCAACATCCTGCTAGAAGTCCTGGCTGGAGCAATCAGGCAAGAGAAAGAAATCAATGGTATCAAAATGGGGAAAGAAGTGGTCAAACTATCGCTCTTTGCTGATGATGTGATCTTATATCTAGAAAACCTCAAAGACTCTGTGAAGAGACTCTGGAATTGATAAATAAGTTCAGCAAAGTCTCAGGCTACAAAATCAATGTACACAAATCAGTAGCATTCATATACAACAATAGTCAAGCTGAAAATCAAATCAAAGACTCAAAACCATTCACAATAGTAACAAAGAAAATAAAATACTTAGGAATTTGTTTAACCACAGAGGTGAAATACCTCTTGAGGAAGAACTGTAAACCACTGAGGAAAGAAATTGCAGAGGATGTAAACAAATGGAAAAACATATCATGCTCATGGATTGGCAGAATGAGCATTGTTAAAATGTCTATGCTATCCAAAGTGATCTATAGATTCAATGCAATCCTCATTAAAATACCAGTGTCAGTTTTTGAAGATGTATAAAAAATAATCCTTACCCTTTGTATGTAACCAGAAAAGACCCCAAATAGCCAAAGCAACCTTAAGCAAAAAGAACAAATCAGGAGGCATCACTTTACCAGACTTCAAGCTATACTACAAGGCAATAGTAATCAAAACAGTATGGTTCTGGCATAAGAACAGAGACCTAGACCAAAGGATCAGAACAGAGAACCCAGATATAAAACCATCATCATATTGTCATCTTATCTTTGACAAAGCAGACAAAAACATACACTGGGGGAAAGAATCCCTATTCAATAAATGGTGCTGGGCAAATTGGATAGCCACATTTAGAAGACTGAAACAGGATCCATACCTCTTAACATTCGCAAAAATTAATTCACATTAGATAAATTAAGGCATGAAACTATAAAAATTCTAGAAGAAGAGGTTGGAAAAACTCTTACAGTTAATTGGCCTAGGCTAAGAATTTATGAAGAAGACCCCAGAGGCAATCACAGCAACAACAAAAATAAATAAATGGAACCTGATTAAATTAAAAAGCTTCTGCACAGCCAAGGAGACAATCAGTAGCTACTAGATAACCTACAGAATGGGTGAAAATATTTGCATGCTGTACATGTGATAAAGGGCTAATCACCAAGAATCTAGAAAAAACTCAAGTGATTCAGCAAGATAACATCAAATAACCCCATTAACAAAATGGGCAAAAGACATGAACTGAAGCTTTTCAAAAGAAGATAGACCAATGGCCAATAAACATATGAAAAAATGCTCAACATCTCTAATCATCAGGGAAATGCAAATCAAAACCACACTGAGATATCACCTAACTCCAGTGAGAATGGCTTTTATCAAAAGTTCCAAAACAACAGATGCTGGCGTGAATACAGAGAGAAAGGAACACTTACACACTGTTGGTGGGACTGCAAACTAGTACAAGCTCTGTGCAAAGTAGTATGGCTGTACCTCAGAGAACTAAAAGAAGAGCTACCATTTGATTGAGCAATCCCACTGCAGGGTATATACTCAAAGGAAAAAAAGGCATTTTATAAAAAGCACATTTGCACTGGAACGTTTATAGCAACACAATTCACAATCGCAAAGATGTGGAAACAACCCCAAAATGTTCCCATCTATACATGAGTGGATTAATAAAATGTGATATATGTATACCATGGAGTATTACTCAGCCAAAAAAATGGTGAACTAATGCCTTTTGTAACAACCTGGATGGAACTGAGACCATCTTTTTAAGTGCAGTATCACAAGAATGGAAAAACAAAAACCACATGAACTCACTGCTAAACTGGGACTAATAGATCAGCACTCATGTGCACATATGGTAGTAAAATTCAATGGAAATCAAGCAGATGGGAGGGGGGAGAAGGGGATGGGTGAATTCACACCTAATAGGTACAATACCCACTATCTGGATGATGGACACACTTATAACTTTGACTCAATCTGTGCAAAAGCAATTCATGTAACCAAAATGTTTGTATCCCCACAATATTTTGAAATAAAAAAAGAAATGAAATTTTCAAAAAGCTTTTAAAATATTAGTATCTTTCTAGCTTATGAAATTTGAAATTTTTACCCTTACAAACATACAAAATATACCTTATTACTGTTATTCATAAAATACAGAATATAAAGAGTTGCAAGGAATTACTTTAACACAGATATCATCATCTACTAGTAAGAGTTTAGCAAACTCTTAGTATATAAGTCAATTAACCACCCTTGTAGAAGACTTTTTCATTATACTTGCTGTGCATTTTGGCCGTGAGGAAAACTTTTCTAACTTGACCTATGTATTTCTAAAGTTTGAAATTTTAAATGCCTTGTAGTTCAATTGGTTTCCATTTGTCTCATGAATATTACCAGAATGACTTTTGTTTGTTTGTTTGTTTATAATACTGGTCGAGTGAAATGGAGAAAATCTGAATTGATTGAAAATAGCAACTTGCTATTATGATGGAAAAAATTTCGAAATTGAGAACCTCTGGTTTTACAATCTACCTCAATCGCATTCATGGCAAATTTACTGTGGTTCCCTCTTCACATCTCTTCATGTGACCAGCCAGGCAGCCCCTGGACTACATATCCCAATTTCTGGCACTTAGATCTAAAGGAGTTAGCACTCTGAGTACCTGTCATTTTTCAGACTTTCTTATTGTAACTTTTATTTTACGTTGTTAATTGAACTCTTCTGTATTCCCCTGTGAATCTGAATCCAGCTTCAACCAAAGGTATTAAAACTGCTTATAAGACCTGCCTGTGGGAAATGTAGCTTATGAATTAGAGTCACTTAGTGCCTCTCGTGTAACAATTAGTTCTGATAGAACTGCATCAGTGCTTCCTTGCAAGAGCAGAGAAGGTTTACTGGCAGCCTGTCCTCAAGCCCCTAGAGGTGAGAAATTCAGAGAAGCAAGGAAAAGTGAGAGTCTGAGCTAAAGGTTTGATTGTCTCTTCATGTTTATCTTCTGGGAACTAGTGGGATTACTATTTGGATAGGACTGAAGGAATCTCTTATTTTCACAGTAGACACTGAACAAATTTGTTCTGCCTTAATGCCTCACTGAAAACCTCCTTGTACTGAAAAGGTGACCAAATACCAAGCCACCTGGCCTGATTCTGAAAGCTTTATTTTCTTGAGGCAGCAATTAATTTGAAACCATTTCTATTTGGGGAAGTTTGTTGTTGTTGTTTAAAAGTGACTGAATGTAGTTAGACTTAATTGTAGAAAAAGTTATATATGCACCTATACTTAGCCTAGAAATGAATTTCATTGACCATAGTTTTATGTATTAGCCTTAAGATCTAACAGCTAGCACTTTAGCACAATGTGCTGTTTCAACTGCTTTACATGTATAGACAGTAATTCCATCTAACTGCTGTTGTTCCTGTCCACATTATTCAGATGGGGAAATCTAGGCACAGAGAGATAAGTAAGTGTTCTAAGTTTACTAAACTAGTAAGTTGCAAAGTTGGGATTCAAACCCAAGCAGCTGTGTGAGAGACAGCTCTAAACCGTTTGTAACCTCTGCACTATCCTTTCTTTGACAACTTTTGGTAGTTCCCTTTTACATTTTTGGGGAGTGGGTGGGCACTCGTAGTAGGTGGGGGGAATCTTGGATTTTCTTAAGGCTTTATAAAGAAACTATTCAGTCCTATGAAATGTATATTTGTCCATAAACAAGCAGTTCACCTCTAGTTTAGAACAATGTTTTTCAAACTTGAACTACATAAAAATTACCTAAAAAGCTTTTTTTAAAAATGATTTCCATCCTTAGAGTTTCTCAATTAGTAGGTTACAGTTGGAAGCCAGGGTACACCTAGGTGAATTTTGATGTTGGTGATCCCAAATAAAAAGTAGTGATTACTACCCTTGACAGAGCTTACAGTCTAGCCCTGAGAGCAAGATACTTCAACTTGGATGTGTCCCTTTTATTATTAGAAGCAACTTAACTCAATAAGATGTTGGAGAACAGTATATTGCTCTTCAAAATGAGACATCAGTGTAAAACATTTTAAGGTACTGGATGACATCAAGACATTACAAATTCAAGACTTAACTACTTATGGTGTCTTGGTGATATTTTATTACTAACCTGCTTATATTAGTGTCACCCTTAGGTGGAATCTACATGCCTCCATGAACTAGAAATGGCAATGCTTAATTGTTTCTAAAGGATTTTTGCCTGTAACTTGAGGCCTTCAATAATTAAGTCATAATTAAATAGTAAAAGGGTTGTAAAAACATCTACATCCCCATAAGACCAGTCTTTAAATGTTTTATTGTTAAATTTTCAGCTGAGTCTTTCCATTCCATGCTAGTGGAATGGAAAAGAAGTACTTATTTTCTATGGAACCAGAATATAATGAAAACATTGAAAAGCATTTTAATTATTAAAGGTGATTTGGCATATTAAGCATCTTTGAGTATGACATTAAGGAAGTTATTCCAGGCAGAGGGAATAGAATAAGCAAAGTCACAATGGAGATGGAGAAAACTCAACCTACATCAGCTATAGGTCTTATTATACTGAAGAGTTGGGTATCTCTAGGGATAACAGGAAAAAAGTTTGGAAAGATAAGGAAACACCAAAATGTGAAAATATGTCAATGTAAGACTCAGGTGGCACTCAATGATTATGGAATGGTTTTCAACAGGTTGTCAACACTGTAAGAACTGGAGTCTAGAAAGGTGACACATCACAGTGATCCATATAATGAGTACCCAACACAATGCCTATCGCTGATGAGGCATTCAGTAAAATTTCATTGCATAATGTTGAATTGTGCTTTAAGGAGAGGGGAGCCTAGGACGAGGCACATCAGCTAGGAAGCTTTTACAGCTTACTGCCCAGAAAGGAAGATGTAAGGAGGGCTCAAATTAGATTGGCAGCTGTTGAAATAAAAATAAAAGATAAAATGGTAAGAGAATTTGAGGGTGCAACATGGACCCTCAAGCTTTAGGGGAGGGGATGAAGCAAGCAATAAAAAGTTAAACACAATTCCAGGGTTTTGAGCTTGAGCATGATGGTGGAAATATAGGAATCAGGAAAAGGAATTGGTGTACTTTTTGATTAACTTGGAGAAAATCCTGATAAGAGTGTCCAGCATGAAGTTGGAAAAGTGAGTTTGCTGCTCTCTATATAGAGAGGAAGTAGATTAAATGGACACCACTTCCATGTGACCCAACTGCCATGTGACATTTCTGTTTATACGCCATTGGCCATTTGTGAGTCCCACGGCCACACTAGTGGAATGGGAGGTTGAGTGGTGTCTACATAGAGCTGAAAGAGATATTTGAGGAAACAAGTGAGGAGCCAAAAATAAGGTTTCATTTTTCCCTATTTCCATTTCTGTCAAAACAGTTTGATGGAAGATAATATTGTGCTTGGGAGTACCATTGTGCAGGACCCTCCAAAAGCAATGAACTGAACTTTGAGGTTCTGAATAAGTGTATTCATTCTCCTTTAATGCCTTTTTCAGAACATTTCATTTTACATCGTATGTTGGTTACATTTTCTCTATGTATTTGTTTTTAATGTTGTTAATGCTGCTCTTGCTGTTTTCCCCAGAATTGACATATTTAATTAAAGTAGTAGCTATTTCATCCTAACATTGGTATATTTACTATAGATTGCTTTATTTTGCTGTGATTTTGGGTCTTGAAAAATAATACAGGTCTCCCTTTTTTCCCCACAAATAGGCTCCCAAATTTCTTGCTTCTGTTATATATTTAATGTTTCAATTGCTTTGAAACAGTTTTTTCTGAGTTCATAATACATGAGCTATATTTTCACTTCTCAGATTTAAAAAACTATGTTCAACTCATGTCTACTTAGTTTATTATTAACATTAGTGCCGTTAAGAAATAAAGTACTGAGTTTTAGAAGTAAATGTGAATTTTTTTATCTTAGTTTTCCTAGCAGAAGCTCAACCTAAGCCAGTGTTTTTACATAATGGCAGCTTTCAAGAAGCTCTTAAACAGAAATGTGATTATCTCGCAGAACAAAAAAAAAAAAAGAAAAGGCGTTTTAATAAAATTGCCATTAGATCTTAGCTTTTCTTTTCTCAGAAGCATTAACCTACATTTGGAAAGATGTAGATAAACTTTGAAAGATGGGTACATTATCTAATATTTTTTGAGAATTTTCTCTTAGTTTCAAATCTGCGGTAGATGAACTAAAACTTAGTTCTGGAGCAGCTACTATTTGTAGAGAGCTATTTGTGCAATATGTAAGTTTTTCTATGCCCATGTAGAACTTATTTAAATAGATAAAATATTTCAAATTATCTTATATTAAAACTTTCTACTTCATTCTGTGGACATTTGAAAGGAAGAGATGCTGTTTGATTTAATTCAAGAACAGCTATGCTCTGGGAAACATGAAGAATTTACTCTCTAAGTTCCAGCCATATGGGACTACATGAAGGATACTCTCTTCTTGTATTCCAGGCTTAGAAAAAACATCTTCCAAAGTAACCCTTAACTTCATTTAAATTAATGAATTTATTCATTCATTCAACATGTTCATGGAGCATTTCCCATGGCCCAGTACTGGTCACAATGCCACTTCCTCAGGGAAGCCTTCCCTAACTCCTCCCCTCCCCACAGTCTAGATCCAGTTTTCCTAATATATGTTCTTACAGCTTCTTGTTCTTTTCTTCCATAGCACTTGTCACGGCTTTTAACTAAAAACTATATGGGAGATTATTTTATTAAGTAAGTTTCATGAGGGCAGGAATACTGTTTGTTGATTAATTTTGTATTCTGACCGATCCCAGTAATTAAGCCTTTAATAAATAATTATCATAATTCTTTTGGCATCAAGACTTAAAACATATTTATTTGCTCAGTACATATTTATGATGTTCAAAATCAGTGGTTCTGGATTCAACCAGCCGTTAACTGTCACCTTAACCAAAATTACTTAACTACTCTAAGGTGCAGCTTAAAAATAGATTGGATTGTTGTGAGGATTATACAAGGGATATTTATTCACATATTGGCCATATAACCAGCAATTAATAAATGTATGTTCCCACTAATCCAACAAATATTGAGAGTTGTAGCCAGATTTTTAACTATCTTCCCACATCCTTTTCACCGTTTCCACAGTAAAAATTAGTTAAGCATATTTCCCAACTTCCCATATTTATAACTGTGGCCATGGGGCTCACAAACTGCTGAAGGTATAAAGCAAAAGTGTCCCATGGTGGTTTCTGAAAACCGTCCTTAAAGAAGAGCACCCACACATCCTCTTGTCCCCTCTTCGTCCCTACCTCCATCCTGCCGGGAACTCAGCAGCTGCCCTCCTGGATCCTGAGATCAGGTTGCATATACTACATACTTGGGGCTCTCATATATATCAGCCCCTTCTGCCTAGTCAGTCACACATTTACACAAGGGACAAGCCAACTTCTTTCTATTTAAGTCACTGTTAGTTTGGGTTTTCTATCACTCAGAGCTGAACCAAATTGTACATAATATGAGTCTGTAAAATACCATATTCAGCACTAGATCCAAGGCAAAATATGATAGTGCCATACTAACAATTCTTAAGTATAAAAGCACACCATTTAAAAATGAGACTTTAGGAGCAGATGTGTTTTCAGTTTGACACAGTAGGTGTATGAGGGGCCTTTCAGGTGGATAGCAAAAGAAGAAATTACCATTTTCTTTAGCCTTGCCAGAATCCTCATAATGCCTAAGCACGACAGATACTCCATCTCTGGGTCTGAAATGGCCATTCAATGCTATCATGTGACCTCAGACATGTCATTTGAACTTGCTAGGCCTTGGTGATCTGTCCCTAGTCAATATTAATTGATATTTTCTTTTTATGGCCCTGGCAAGGCATTTGTCCCTTTATTTATCATTTATAACATTCTGCTTTTTTTTTGCAATTTGTTGTTTGTATGTCTTTTCCTTTCTATTAATAGATTACATGTGGCAAGCGCAGGGATCTTCTCTGTCTTTATATTTTCCAGTGCATCGATCATAGTGTTTGTACATTGTAGACATGCAGAAAATATTAAATTGATTTAATACATTCAGTGATTGTTTAAAGGCATAAATGCACATGCAATAATAGAGATACAGCTGGAAAAATAAGTTGTGATGGCATTGTGGGAATCTGTGAATGCCGGAGTGAAAAATGTATGTGTTTTAATTTGGTGAGGGGGGAAACCACTGAAGGTTTGCAAACAGAAAAGTGATCTAAGAATGGAGAAAATCTACAGTTCAATTTACAAAAAAAAAAAAAAAAAGAAAGAAAGAAAAAAAATCAAGTGTAATTTGGTTTGCCTAATTTTGAATGTCCTAATAACATAATTATAGTATTTTGTTAGTAGAAATTTTATGTCATTTTTTAAAATCATTTGAACCTTAGACTTTTGGGTTCATAATTTTAAATGTAAACATGTAAAATATAAATTGTTCTATTCTCTTTTTATAAAATTAACTGTAAAACTAAAGTTACAAATGTAATTTTTCTGTAAATAAATCAGGTCAGTGGTGAGAATGAGGTCACTTTTGATCATTAAAAATAATTTGTTTTTTAAATTTAGGTCACACTAAAGAAATTACAAAAACAAAAGAATAGTATTCTCTCATTTAAAAATAATTTATTTTTCAAGGTTAGAAAATGTTAGATCAAATTGTATTATGCTATCTATTTAGGGGATGTAGCAATAAAACCTTATAAAAGATAGAATCTGTGAGGTTTTAAAAGATTTCCTAGCTGCCAACATCTGTTCAGCAGAATTATTATTTTAAAATGATGAGATATATCCTATATTCTTCTTCATAAATTTCAAATTATATTTTGCTGTACAGAATTATTTGAAACGGTGTTTCTTTGAAAACATGTGAAATATTATCTTTTTACTTTAGTAAGAAGTTCTGAGTTTGGTTTTTCTCCTTGTGTGTTCTTTTCCTTATTTCCATGGAAGCTGAGATGACTGAAATTCTCCATCATTCTTCCCTGCTTGACCCATAGAGAAGACCAGAATTGCCCAGTTTATTTCTTAGGGCTAATATAAAAAGCAAATGAAATACCGTGTCATGTGTATAAAAGCACTTGGAATAGTAAAAGTTAATTGAAGAAATAGAGTCAAAAGGGGTCTGATCTGTGTGAATTAAAAATCATTTCGCTTTTTTGTTACTCATCTTCCTTCTATATTTGTAAATGAGAAACTTACTTTCTCTCTTCTTTGAAAAAGAATGGTAATGATAACAAACCATCGGTGGCTAACGATGTTAGGCACCTAAGGGGCATCATTGCCTTTAATACCCAGACAACCCTATGAGTTAGATAACATGTTACCACCATTGCATGGATGAAGCAATTCTGCGACAAAGGTTAAGAAACTTGCCCGAGGTTATGTTAGCAAGTACCCTAGCACCATGTTTCAAGCCAGGGTTTTCAGAAGACAAACACCTTGTTCTTAGCTAGAGTGATCTACTTCTGCTGGAGGAAACAAAATTTCCATTGTTCTTTCTTTTAATATTCCTTGGTCGAGACAGGCAACTTTAGCTCTTAGTGGTCATCTTTTTGCTGACCAGTACCTAGAAAGAAGGTTCTTCTTTGCACTCTAAAGAAAGTTAGCACAGAACTCCTGATTCCAGGATTTTGTTTCTCTTTGCTTCTCATCTTTCCAGGATTCTCATAGCACCACTGATATCCCTAGCACCTAAAAATGAGAGGTCCCAATCTCAGTAAATTCAATCCCACATGTTGGTTTGTTGTGAAAAACTCTGACTTCAAATTTCAGGATTTTGTCATAATGTTATTCAAAACATTAAAACACTTTAGGGTATTTTATATTTCATATTTTAGTAAAATAGATAATTAAGAGCAGTACCTGTAGTGCCCGTGGAAATAAAATAGAAATTACGAACTAATCCCTGCTATAGAAATGTGTAAGTAAGTGGAAGGATTAAAAGGCATTACTTCATCCAGGGAGACTTCATTTTTGACTACAGTGAATCTTTTGTATCAGGTGGCATTCTAACAGATTATGGAATATTGCCAGTGTAGGTCTTATTTTGGACATCACATTAAAAACTTACTCTTAGCATGTCTGAAATTAGATAATCTGGTTAGCCAAGTAAATAACTTTCTAGCAGCTGCCTTTAGATCTAGAGTAACAACTTAATAATAAGCAGAAACAACCAAGTAATATTTAGTTTATTTATGCTCATTTTTTGAATCATAAACTTAAGTTCTCAAGAAAAACCATGAAATATAAGCAATTTTTATATTTTTCACAACATATACTGATATATTCCACTGTGACAATGCAATTTAATTCTCAAAATATATGTATTTAATTTGATTTTTGTTTTGCCATTCTGTTGGCTATAAATTGCTATCTCCCTTTTTAATTTTCATTATTTAATTAATACTGAAATATTTCTCTAAATTGCCTTTAATATCCTTTGCTCTATTTTCTATTGGTTTCTTCATCTCTTTGGGGTGTGTATGTGTGTGTGTGTGTGTGCAATTTGTAAGAAAAGAAAAAAAAAAAACTTGTATATTTGAGGTCTGTAGTTCTCAACTGAAAGTGCAGTTTACATATACCTTGCACAGATAGGGGGTCCCAGAGATCCATTCAAGACGTTCACAGGTCAACACGATTTTCATATTTCTAAGACTATCTTTGCCATTTTCACTATATTAACATTTCTACTGAAGCCACAAAAAAATGGTGAGTAAAGCTGCTAGTACCTTAGCACAAATCATGAGAGTGGCACCAAACTATGCTATCATAATTGAATTTCTCTCTATCATGCACATGTAAGAATAAAAAAAGAATATCCAATTCATTTAAGAATGTCCTTGATGAAGTAGTAATGATAACTAATTTTACTAAATGCTTGAATGCCTTGTTAAATTTTTAATATTCTGTGTGATGAAAAGGGAATTACATATAAAGCACTTCTTCTGAGTACTGACGTATGACCATTGTCACCAGGAAAAGTACTTGTGAGATCATGTAAGTTTCAATATAAACTACTTCCTTACCCCTTTTTTTGGTATCATGTTTACTTCAAAGAACAACTGACAAACGAACCATGGCTCTTCATTCCTGGATATTAGGCAGACATTTTCTTGAAAATGAACAAAGCAATCCTGCCACATCAAAGAAAACAGCTGAGAGTATTTGTTGCTAGTAATAAAATTAGAAATTTCAAGTGAAAATTAGAATGTTGGAAAACCTGTAACTGCCAGGGTGAGCTTGATAGTTTACAATAAGTAAAAACTTTCTGATGAAATTGGTGGTAATATTAATTAATGTGATTTTTTGATACTATATAATAAAATGTATCATCACCTAGAGCATCTGCGTAGCTCAGTGAGCCAATATTCTGCAAATGACCAATGCATAATGTTATAAAACCTTGCATGGATAAAAGATTCATTCAAAGTGCAAGATAGACCAATGGATTTTTACACAAGAAAAATGAGAAGTTCATTGGTAGATTTCACATTCCATGCAGCAACTAAAATTGAACAAACTACCTATGTTAAAATTTAAGAAACAGGCTGGTGCGGTGGCTCATGCCTGTAATCCCCGCACTTTGGGAGGCAGGAGGATCACTTGAGGCCCAGAGTTTGAGACCAGCCTGGGCAACCTAGAGAGAGCCCATCTCTACAAAAATAAAAAGTAAAAAAAATTAGCTGGATATGGTGGCATGTACATATAATCCCACTACTTGGTAGGCTAAAATGGGAGGATCACTTGAGCCTAGGAGTTCGAGGTTGCAATGAGCTATGATTGTGCCACTGCACTCCACCCTGGGGTGACAGATCAAGACCCTGTCTCAAAAAGCAAGAAGATCAAAAACTAAAAATCAAACCAAAAAGCAAATGGTCTAAGAGCTTTCTAGGTGGCAAATGGTGTTAAGTTTTTTACGTGCATATATCATATAATCTTCACCTATAATAATTTTATTCAAACCCCTTTTACAATGGAGGAAATTAAATTCCAAAAAGCTTAGACAAATTTTCCAAGATTATATAAGCACAAGGTGACAAAATCAGCCCTGAGACCCATTGGTCCTGTCCTCCCTTTTGCCTACCTTTATCATAGGTTCTAGGGATTTTAGATCCAGGTTATTCTTCTTCCCATTTATATTCATGCAGGAAATGCAGTTCTCTCAAAACACTTTAGAATGCACTTTTTTAAAAAAAAATCATACCGTGTTCCTACAGCCCAGTGGAACAATAATCTCTCTGAAACCAGATACATAAATGAAAATATTTTATTGCATATGCAATTATCCCTCAAGTTCATAGAGAATAATTTAGGAATTTCACATGTAATCCTCATTAGACCTTTAATGTAGTATGTGGGATGGTTCATATAGGCAGAATAAACCTGAGATCACTGTTTAGCAAAGAGATCAAACAATGATATTGGAGCAGGGTTTACCTGCTGGAGGTGTTTGTAGTGGAGGTGTTTCTAAAATCATGTTATTACTTTCCTCCAAGGCTTAGTTTATTGCTTACAGAAACATAGATTCCTGGTATTAAATTTGAGTATGACCACAATGATGAAATCTTTGCCCCTTTGTACTGAATTTGTTATTATCCAAGCTTAATAGTGCTAGATACATGAGAAGTCAAAAGTCTAAAACCCAGGAATTAATAAAACTGAGTGATGCAGAACCTGTATCTATAAATAAACCTTTGGTCTTTATTTTGTGTTTAATGTAAATAGCCCCAATATTTAATTTCACATACCTACTAGGTTGGGTGATTCTTTACTCTTTGGAATTCTATTTCACTAAAATATATATTCAGAGCTTCTAAGTATTAAAGCAAATAGAAATATTTTAAAACATCATTTCTAATGATTTAGAGCAAAACATGAATTCAGATTTTTATTTTTGATTCTGTTAGACTTCTACAGTTTAAATGTTAGAAAATTAGCATATAGCTCATCAGCCAAAACTCTCGCAGAAATAATTTGGCTGTCTCTAAGAGGTATAAACAAGATAATTGAAACAAGATAAAAGATAATTGAGAAAAGGAACACTCAGCAACATCAAATGTAAAACTTGGCCTCCAAAATGAGGGGAAAAATGATTCAGTGTCCACTGTTTACTCTGTGTGTATTGGGAAGGTTGAGGCCATGAAGGGCCCAGATTAAAAAAAGAAAAATTGTCATACCTAAGATACTGAAAGAATCTTGCTCTTCCATAGCAATGCAATAATTTACCTAACATACTAAAGTGTCTTTCAGAAATTCCTATTCCAAATTGCACAGTTAAAACTCCAAAATCAATCTTTAGAGGACTAATGGAGATAAATATTAAAAGTAGTACATAAAATTTACATTCATGGGGGATGTTTTATTTTTGAGCCTCCAAACAAGAATGAGACTTAAAATGTATTCATATTCGCCATTATTTTAATGTCTGAGCATTGAAATGATAAAAGCAAAAATTGGCTATCTGAGTCAATCTACTCAGCATTGTTAGAGAAGAAAAGGAACCATAGACCCAGAAGTTTAAAATATATATATATCATGTTTAAGGTCTGTGTTGTAAGAGTGAAAGAGGGGCATGCTCACCAGGTAAGAGGCTGGGGACCACCCCACCCAAGTTCTTTAGCTCATCAAAATTCCAGGCTTTCTTTACACATGAGAAAGACCTAGAATTGCCTTGTGAGCAGCACTTAGAGAGGGACCTCATGATGTTCAGAGAGGGAGGAAGAGACTTTGGGAAACTCAGACTGATTATAGAGTGGCTGGTTTCATCAAGCACACTCTCTACCCTTTCAAATGTTAATTCTCAGAGCCTCATCCTAGAGTGGAAAACCCTAATCATGTAGGTGAATCTGAAGGTTTTCTGGTTTTCTCAGGAAAATGGTCTGTGAATTATTAACTTAATATTTATTACCTTGTGACACATTTAATTTCTTCAGATTTATACTGGTGGAGAGGGGCACTTTATAGCAATTTATTAAGAACATTGAAACAAAACCTTTCTACTAAGTTTAAGATTTTATAGACATTACAAAGGCATTTTATAATGAATGGAGCAGACTTTAATGTTTACTATATGTGAATAAGGCATTTTTTCTACATTGTAGTTATTTAATTTAATTTTGTGTCAAAAAGTATTTCTTTACATATAAGAGTATTAAAAATTTTATTAGATGTCTATTACTCCTGCAGTAGACTTTTGTAAAGTGATTTGGAATAGGGGGGAATATGGAGAGAAAATACCAGTTAAAAAGTTTCCATATGATAAAATGAAGAGAAAAGCAACTATTTGGTGAAAAAAGAAACTAACTCCAGAGAATACAGTATAAAGATCCAGAAACTGAAGATACATTTATTTTTGTTTTTGACATCATTGTTGTCTTTATTTTCTTATCTAGTAATTGAAGATCTCAGTGAGATTTCCATGTTTTATTTTAAATGGAAATTTCTAGAAGCTTAAATCAGTTTAGACACATTGACAGTTATGTTGACATTAGAGTTTCATACAAATGACACTGAGGTTATTTTGACAAGAGAATATTTCCATTTTTCAGTTTACTAAGTCACACGTGCATAGCATAACCAACCAAATGCTTTCTATACTTATATTTTTGGGGTACATTGCTCTTCTCAAAGCCTATTCACAAATATTGCTTCAGTTTTAAAAAGTATTCCATTATAGAAAGAGATTTTGAAGCTAAACTTAATATATGACTATTTTAAATATTTATTTGCAAAAAGTACAAGAAATTATTAGCTTTTCATATTGTTTTTAATCTAAACTATAACAAATCAAAATTTTCCATTTCCAAAATCAATATTGTCAGTATTATCCTTAAAGCAATGAGATTATTGTTGATTATGCCTTGTCTCTTCAGATAAATTTGCAAAGGAAAATGAGAGTTACTGGTGTGATTACCCAAGGAGCCAAGAGGATTGGAAGCCCAGAGTATATAAAATCCTACAAAATTGCCTACAGTAATGATGGAAAGACTTGGGCAATGTACAAAGTGAAAGGCACCAATGAAGACATGGTAAGATTAATTTAACCTACTTAATTTAAAAGTAAAATCATTGATTATCAAGTGACAACAGAGTCTTCCAAAGAAGCCTCATATTGAAAATAATTACTGATATGTTTTGTTTTTAATTGGGCTAGTAGCTTGAAGGGAGAAGGAATTTTTCCCAGTTATAATTTACAGTGGCTGACATTTAAGATTTTCTCAGATTTTAATTGGTGATCCTACAAATACTTTGTCACGAAGTTAGCTTTATTGAGCTTTATTTTAACAATAGTCAGCTTTCAATTTATTTCTATTGCTTTTACAGATTAGCACTTTTCTTAATCAAATAACTACTGAACCAAATTATTATTTTAAAAGCAGGAAAAGCACCAAATCATAGAAAAGATGTGTATATTTGTATACTTCAAATTGGAAAAATATTTTTTATTTAACAGAATAAAATATTTTAGAAGTAGATATAATACTTAATATTTCCTTTCTTTTTCTCATGATATTCCCAATCTTTTTATTAACTCTTCCTCAAAAAGTTTAACATTAAAAATATCAGTACTGCAGATCATCTCTTTTTAAAAAAAGCATTATGCTAAACTCAAATAAATCGTATAAAAGGTTTTTTAAATTGCTCTCTTAAATGAATTTAAACTAAGTGAAATAACACAAGAATGGAAAAACAAGCACCATATGTACTAACCATCAAATTGATATTAATTGATCAACACATATGTGCACATATAGTAACATTCATCAGGTGTCAGGCAGGTGGCAGGTGGAGGACGGGATGGGTATATTCACACCTGATGGGGGATGGACACGCTTGAAGCTCTAAATTGTGCGGAGCAAAGGCAATGTATGTAACCTAAACATTTGTACCCCCATAATATGCTGACATTTTAAAAAAAGGTTTTGAATTATCAAGTCTACATAAAAGGCAAAATAAGAATGAAGTTTAAAGGAATAAAAAAATGACACATTTGAGTACTTCATTTTTAGTGGGAAACATAGTTCTTCACTGGAGATATATGTAAAGAACTGTAATTCTCTTATCCAATGATCTGGGACTGATTGATAAAGATGTAATCTTGATGAGTCAAACCGTTTAAAGTTAAACCCTTCATAAATCTGATTATAGCATTAGAGAGACTGAGTGGTCAGAAAGCAGTAGTAAAGACTATTTCCTACCCAAAAAAAGTATAAATACTAGGTAGCAAAATGAACAAACAGATTGAGACTAAGTTGAAAGATTTAAAGTGCCCATTTCTAAAAAAAAAAAAAAGAGAGAGAGAGACAGAACCACTTCCCTGGCTCTGAGGGACTGGCCTTAAAATTGACAAAGCCATCATAGTGGAGTATAGATTATGCCATAGGCCACAGTGGTTTATGGCTTTAATTAGGATTTTATGTATGGGTTTTATATTCACTGCTGATGGCAGGGTGCTTCTGAAATGCTCCATGCTCTCAAATTATTTAATCCAGCCTTTGAAGGATTATTTTGGGTAAGGAATAGGGTCAATGTGTGAAAATAGGTAAAGAAGCTGTGGCAATTAATAATTTAAAACTCTGTATTATGTTTTTACACAGGTGTTCCGTGGAAATGTTGATAACAACACACCGTATGCTAACTCTTTCACACCTCCCATAAAAGCTCAGTATGTAAGGCTGTATCCTCAGGTTTGTCGAAGGCACTGCACTCTGCGAATGGAATTTCTTGGCTGTGAACTATCAGGTGAGTCTCAGGCTACTTATTTCTGTTATCTCTTTTAAAAAAGCATATTTGTATGTAGCCTGCTACTAACCTGCAATTGCAACACTCATAGACATTTATTTCTTCCCCAAAATGTCTACAATGTGGTTCCTTGGAACCAGTGTGTGTATCTGTGTGGGATAAACAAGTTCTAAAACATGTTACTGGGTAAAATTAAGATAGAAATAGTAATAGATTTTGTTGAGTGGTCAAAGAAAGTGCAAGGAATTCTCACTGGAAACTCCAGTCAATTTTAAATGTGTCTCATTGTTTTTGGTAGTAACTGTGATTTATGTTTTGTGACAAAAGTTCAGTAAAAACTGGAATCTGCCTGACCTCATAAATTGCAGTTACAGTTACACTGTACGGCACAGAAAAATAAGCGTTATCTTTGTCCATCTACCATAAGAACTTTTTTTTTTTAGGTTTTATGAAACATGTAAATTTATCATTACTCCCAAGGGTACACTACATCAATACCAAGATTGGTACTATAAATTCATTCTTGGATCATTCTTAGCTAGCAACCTGCTTATTGTACAAATAGTGGTTACCCAGCTTAAGGATAATCTATCAAAGGACTCAGAGTTAAATATTCTCTTCCCCCAGGAGCATCAATACTAGATTTAAAGGTGAAGACTTAATGTGTGCATCTTACAGTGGCCCCATTTTAATATATCTAGATTCTGAAATAAATAGAAAATCTTGTCTAGGCATTTCACTGTGTTATATTTTTGGTGGATGTTCTTATAATTCTGGCATCAAAATTTACAACTATCTTTGCTGCAGTAGCCTGAAATTATTTTGTTTAAATAACTGTGAAGAAAACTAAAAATTCATGTGGGTGCCAATTTTTAGTATAATCTTAAAGTGTAGGAAAGCCTTTACCAAACTTAAAACAATGCCATTTAATTAAAAATAGGATGACAAGTCCCTGCAAAGAGATAACTATGAACTTTTTATTCATTTCAAGAACTTGCCTATAGGTTAAAGTCCATACTTCATATCTGTTGCCCTTCTTAGACTTATTTATGGAGCCTAGAAAGGGAATGATTTGTAAGCAAATAAAAGTTGCTATTAATATTAAAAATAACCAATTTTTAATTATAACCCATGACATTTAAAGTAATTAGAGTAATTTGGCCAGTTGAATCAACCTGTTTTAAGAATCATGTTTTCATATTCCATATTGGGTTTCTTTTCGTTTATTTGGTTTGGTTTGTTTTTTTGTTTTTTTTTTTTTTGTTGTTGTTGTTTTTTGAGCAACCAACCTACATTTTTAGTACCATTGATTATCCTAACAGAGATCCTTTCCCTTATTTTGGTAATTCAACCAGTCCTATTGACTGACTGCCAATAAATCTTAGCAGAATTATTGCTCTACAGTGTTTATATTGCATGTCACTATATCACCACAGGCCAGTGTCATCCCTAAGCCATTCATCATAAAGCAATCAAGAGTAAGCCACAGTATGATGAGGTCTACTGCAAGCTTCCTGGTTTTTAGTTGCTGAACATCACCTTCCCCAATTTTTCAGTCATTTGATTCATGAAGATCAGTCTTTCATACATGGCACCGTTACACCCCTAAGGTGTGAATGTATTTTACTTCCAAGTTTGACAAGAGGTTACACCTGACACTTTACAGCTTTTATTTGCTCAAAAAAAAGTAGTGTCCCGTCTCCAAACCCTGCAAATTGGTTTTGAACTTGCATGCAGAGAGCAATATCTCTCAGTGGATGCTTTTAAAAGCTAGGACACTTCACTATAGAAATATCAATTTCATTAATACTTCATTTTGATCACGTGCTGTCCACACTGGTAAAAGAGTTAATTTATATGCATGAAATCATATGGGTGAAGAGTAAAAATAGCATGAGGCACTTTGGCAGAGAGGTTAACCTGGAACACTTAGAAATAAATACTAATGTAATGTACCAAACTATTTCCCACAGTCCAGTGCACCACTGTAAAGCCCAAGCCTGCCTTATTGTATTCAATAAACTGTTACAGGATCTTTCAGCCTGCACAGAAGATCAGCAGTTAATCTCTTCTCAGATACTTAAAAAGATCATCTCCTAAATCTCTGAAAGAGATATGGAGATATTTCATTCTAAACATCTTTATTTCATTCTAAACTTAAGATGTTTAGAATGAAATAGATTATGACCATAATTAGAGGACGAAAACTCATCCGCTCATTCTTTGAACAACTAATTATTTGTATCGTCTTCTGGACTAAGTACTGGACAGCAGAATGGATATGAAATGAACTTTATGGCTAAGCAGGAATGGTCAAAGTAAAGGCATTCCTTTTCTATCCAATACTTCAATATTATGTTATTTCACAAAAGGAGAAAAACAACTACTTTTCCTTTTCCCTTGTAAGCAAAGTTTTTCTTTGTAAGCAAAATTTTATAAAGACTTGGTGGGAGAAAGAGAGGCAGAACCAGGGATGGGAATAAAAGAACAAGTCAGAAGTCTATAATGTAAACAATGCATGATAATTTAGAACTGCCTGAAGATAAACAGCATGCCACTATGGCTATCAGACCTTTCTAGAATCTTTGAGATGTGTTATGACATTTTTCTTACCCGGAATTTATATTTAGGTTTTAGAGCTCTTTTTATCATGGGGCTTCAGATATATGTCTCCTATGCCAAAACTCATCTGTGCTAATAAACATAATCCTCCATTATCATTTTTGTATGTGTGCATAGGATAGGCATTTCCTGGAAGGTGGAGGTAAATATGCAGTAACCTCCAGAAGGAAGAAATCATCTAGATTGACCAGGACAGAAAGCAGTTAATTGTAGTTAAGAATTATTTATCAATGAAAAGTTCTAAACCACCTCTTTCAGAGATTAGACTTAGAGTGGTCTAGTTTTAGAAACTGCAAAACCAGACACAGGATATTATTTAGTACTCACTAATATGCTCATATTGAGGGACTTAATATTACTATCTGTTGGAATGAGTTTTACCAAAATAATAAAAATAGCTAACACTCACTGAGTGCTAGCTATGTGCCAGCACTCTTTCTAAGTAGCTTATATCTATTAACTAAGAACTCTTCTTTGAGGTAGTTTCTATTATTATCACCATTCGGCAGAAGGGAAAACTGAGGCACAAAGTGGTTAAATAATAGGTGTAAGACCACACAGCTGAGAAGTGAGAGATCAATAAAGCATGAGGAGAAGGTACTGGGTTAAAGTTTCCTCTTTTTATCTTTGCTTCCTTGATGATCAAACTTCCCTTGTGAGTTTCTTGGCCTAAATGAAACACAAGACTCAGCCACTAGCTCATATAATGATAGCATCATGCTTACTATTACAAACTTTGTAAATGAAATTTTGTCACAGTTGCAATTCACGATTGGGAAATCGTTGTGTATATGTGTACAGACACATACACACACACAAACACACACACACATGCACTATTTTTCAAAGATAGGGAAAACCAAATTTTACACCATATTAAACTTGAAAATATATGTAGTAGATTTGAGAATCTTCTTGAAATATCTAAATTTTATAGGTTATGAGTATGATTGGAAAATAAGAATGTATTAAATGGTTTATTCAGTAATGGTCTTTGCCAGAATTTGCTTACTTTCTTCTATCTGTTAGTTTAAATTCTACACTGGTGCAATGCCTGGCACATGGTGTACACTGAGTAAATATTAGCTTCCTGCTTTTCAGAAGAAATTATGCAGGTGCTATAAGAATCAGTGTTAAAGATTAACATATTTCTGGAAAAACTAAATGCTGTCCAGTTTAGAATATAACAGTGGAACAGTTTGTGAAAATGACACTGTACTGAGGGAATTTTCATTTGCAGTATTATGAAAACAAATAAAAGAAAAACAAATATACTTTGTGAGAAAATGTCCCATTTTTAAAGATACAATGAAACTCTTGAAAACCATGGAACAGTTATGAGGCTTCCAGTAATGAGACAGGAGAGAGCATTTCAGCATTGTTTTCATTTTGCAAAATCATCTATCACAGAAAAATAGTTTAAATTGTCTGTCTTGTTTTCAATTTTTCCAAAATATATTCAGACAAAATAGCCTGAATTGACTATCTTGTTTTTCGATTTTGTTTCAGATTTATTTCTGATTGTAGCCTTTTTTTTTTAATTTAGATGCTCTCTCTGTGGGGGAATGAATAGCATTATGTTTAATTTTCTCTTACCTATCGAAAATGAACAAAGAAAAGTTCCACAGTAATAAATTATTTTTCTTATGGAGCCCTTCTTATTTTCTTTCAGGCTGTTCTGAGCCTCTGGGTATGAAATCAGGACATATACAAGACTATCAGATCACTGCTTCCAGCATCTTCAGGACGCTCAACATGGACATGTTCACTTGGGAACCAAGGAAAGCTCGGCTGGACAAGCAAGGCAAAGTGAATGCCTGGACCTCTGGCCACAATGACCAGTCGCAATGGTTACAGGTAAAATTTTCCAAAACTATTTCACCACCCACTGCTTCTCCTCCTCGGTTAGGTGAATGTTGGGGTCATTACCTGCACATTAATGTAAATGTGACTTCATGTTTGGTTTAACTAATTTGATAACACCGATACTCCTTATAAAGCCTTATCTATGGGTTATTTTTATTCTGGTGTTGATTTATAGATGCTACTGTCAGGTTGATGCTGAAGATTGTGCCAGATCACACTATGTATGTGTGTCAATTGATCGATGAGGAGAGCATTTGCATCTTAACTCTCATCTATTCTAATGCTTTGCCTTAATGTTGTTTTTGAAAGCATGACAGCAGGAATTCAACAGGCATTGAAATCGTGCCACTGACCTGTAGATTGTTCTCACAGAATCATGACTCCTGACGTACTGGCTCTTTACCTGCGGTTGCTAAGCAATGGAGCAATTTGATTATGTTCTCCTAACAGAGCTTGCTTATGGAGGGAAACCATAGATACTGCAGAGTCTATTTATCATTTGCAAATGAAGTAAGGTTACAGTCAGTGCTCTTTAAAACAATCTTCATGAAATTCACTTTTCTGTGGAGCACTTTTAAGTATGTACAAGTTCGTTAATGTCTTTTGTGGCAAAGAAAAGTAAGACAGCTCGGTTCTATAATGAAATCACTTTATGTGAAAGATAAGAGTCCTACTCTTGTTGATATTTATGCTGTATCCATAAGTTTAAAAAATGTAATTCATTTTATTCCTGGAAATCATGAAAATAATTCAAATAGCAATCAAACTAGATTTGCCAAATCTGAAACTGTTCTTAGCAGGTCACCTGAAATTTGCAATAGTCCTTTTTCAGTCATTTCTTCACTTGACCTTACTTTTCCTTATTCTTACAGTTAGAAATATTTACTTTTTTCCTTACATTCCCTTAACGTTCTATCTGAATCTTTATTTATCTGGCACTTTATTGAGTTCTCTCATAAGCTATCATGCATTACAAATAATTATGTATGTCTTTCTCCTATTTCTGTTCTATGAACTTTTTGAAGATAGGGTGTATGTTTTTCTGGATATCATCCCAGCACCCAACCTGTTGTTCTCATCTTACAGATAGCAGTGCTTACTAAATTCAATCATTTAGTTAAAAAATGTTTTGTTTTGTTTTTGTGACAGACCTATAAAGCAAGCATCCTATAAGATGATAAATAGTGATAACACACCAGCAAGCAACACACTGTTCATGTAGACATTCATAATGTTCATAATGTAAGACATTATTACTGGCCGGGTGCGGTGGCTCACGCCTGTAATCCTAGCACTCTGGGAGGCCAAGGCGGGTGGATTGTTTGAGCTCAGGAGTTCAAGACCCGTCTAAGTAAGAGCAAGACCCCATCTCTACTAAAAAAATAGAAAGAAATTATCTGGACAACTAAAAATATATAGAGAAAAAATTAGCCAGGCATGGTGGTGCATGCCTGTAGTCCCAGCTACTCGGGAGGCTGAAACAGGAGGATCACTTGAGCCCAGGAGTTTGAGGTTGCTGTGAGCTAGGCTGATGCCACAGCACTCTGGCCTGTGCAACAGAGTGAGAGTCTGTCTCAAAAAAAAAATATTACCTCTTGCTTAATGCATTCCTTTTGTTTGACTTAGGTGACAATCGAACCGTTTTCCTCCATCCTCCTAGCTGATGTTTCCCAATGTCCTTTCCAGTCCACCCTTCCTCTGCCTGTTGTCTTTCTCCTAACTTCTCTGTCACCAACCCCAAACACTCGTATTAACTGATTTAACAAGTATTGGTGATTTCAATATTAAAATATGGATTTAAGTACCATAAAAGGATTTTACTTCTCACCACTCCTATTGCCACTTCCATAATCTGGGTTACCACCCTCTTTTACCTGGGTTTTTACAGAAACTCTTAATCAGCTTTCCTGTTTCTGGTTTTACGCTCTAAAAATCTATTCCTTAAGTAGTAACTCACACATGCTCATGTATGTGTGTATGTGCGCGTTTCCTAAAATGCAAATGTGATCCTCTTACTCCCTGGTTTAAAACCCTTCAATTCCTCCGTCTCAGCTTCAGAAGAAAATGCAGTATCCTTAATACAGCCTGAAAGGAATTGGCCCTATTTCATCTCTGACCCCACTTTTCTAAATTTGCTTGTTTCTCAAACCAAACGCTAGCTCCCTCCTCCCATTCATTTACAAATGTCCTCTTCTTAGAGGAAAAGAAAGGAAAAAGCCCCTCTGCCCACAGCCTTCTCAGCCTTCTGTTTAAGTCCTTCAGCCACTGTTTGGATATACCTTTCTCTAGGAAGGCTTTCTTGTAGGAAGGATGCCAACTTCATCCTACTCCATGTCTGACTTAAGTTCTCTCCTGTATACTACCATGTCCTCTGTAATTCTCTCACTGTAGCATTATCACACTATACTGGAAATTCTGTTTTTATGCTAGATTGTTTGCTTCATGAGGGCTAGGGCCACACCTGTCTTGTTGAATTTCTTAAATTGTTGTCCAGCACCTAACCAAATACTTGTCACAAAACCTGACACATGGCAGGCATTCTATAAAGATTTGTTGAATAAATGAATGAATGAATATAAATGAATGATTAGTTCAGAAAATAATTCAAATTATAAGTTTGGGCCAGTACAAATATAAGTTTGATCTCCAATTTAAGAGGTCAACTGCTACATAGTCTCAAAATTTTAAATCTTATTTGAAAAAGAAATATAAAAACTAATGTCAAAGAGATGGCATTTTTTAAATACAGAAACTAAATTTCCATAATATTCCAGTCATAGCTGAGATTAAATATAGTTAATATTAATTGTGATTCATAATTCCATGTGGAATAAGGCAAAATATTTTATAACCCACAAATAGCTCAGACAGGTTAGTAGACCCTAGAAATATCCAAATAATGAGATTACCAATGGCAAATTTTTTTAGAAATATAAAAATAAAACAAATATTTTTATATGAATCATGGTGCAATCTTTAGTGTAAAATGCCATTCATCACTTTAAGATGGCTTTTCAGCTGTCTTCTTCCAGTCATTTGCATGCTGAAATTGATTCATTTTGTCCGTGACAGATTTTCTGTCAATTCAAGGATCAGTTCTTCTAGTATATGTCTTATTTTTGCTGTATCAAACTGTAATCAGAAATTCCAAGGCAAAGTAAATTCACATCTTTCCTTTTATTTATTTACTTCTTTTCTGACGTCATGAAAAAAAAAACTCCAGAAATTTTTTTTAATTTTTTTTTATTTCAGCAAATTACGGGGGTAAAAATATTTAGGTTACGTATATTGCCTTTGCCCCTAGATGGTGTGTACCACACCAATTGAGTGAGTATATACCCACCCCTCTACCCCACTCCCATCTGCCCGACACTCAATGAATGTTATTACTATATGTGCTTTTAAGTGTTAATACCAATTTGATGGTGAGTACATGTGGTGCTTGTTTTTCTATTCTCGTTATACTTCACTTAGTAGAATGGGCTCCAGCTCTATCCAGGATAATACAAGAGGTGCTAGATCACCACTATTTTTTGTGGTCGAATAGAACTCCATGGTATACATATACCACATTTTATTAATCCACTCACATATTGATAAAGCTCCAGAATTTTGGCTATCTTTAGTGTTTTCCCCTCAAGAGAATATAATCTGTTCAACTCTACATTATTATACTTGTTAGTGTTTTTGTTGAAAATGAAATTAATATTTTTTATAGATAACTATGTATAGGATGATTTTGTTTTTGAGCTTTTGGTATAGAGGAGATATAGAGGTCAATTTTTATTCTGAATTTATTTATAAACTTAGATGTTTTCCAAAACTTTAAAATTTAACCAAAACTTTGAGCAAAAAGCCCTACCAATGTGATTTCCAAGTCTCCCAAAGGTTAAACTGCAGTTTCTGCCTTTCAAAAAAATCTTACCTACATCTAAATTGAACGAACCTAAATCAATCATTCCTGATTCCTAAGTTGGGACATTCCTCACACATGGCTAGACTAGATTTTAATTCTTATTATAAAAATAAAGTGACATTTAACTCACAGAGTTTTTTTTAGGCTCAAACTATTAGCTTCTGTGGTTAGTTTCTAAACAAAGGAGCAAGAAATTGTGTAAGATATTAAGGTGAATTAAATAAGACAAATAACAGAACAGAAGAAGCACACAGTACATATGCAGCAAAGGATAGATCCCTTCTTTTTCTTTCTGGTGGATTGTGTAACCTCAAGAAAATGTTGTTTGATATCACCAATTTTAATCAAGAATGAGCATTTGCATACATATTCTTCACTTCCTCCAAATGCTCCAAATGAAATTTCCAGTAAAAAAAAAAATGAAATGTAAAAAAAAAAATACATTGTTAGATTGGTTGCAAACTTTAGATAGTGTTGATAAGTTACATAAATTGGCATTAGCAAACAAAAAATTTGAAATATCTTTATCTAGGTATCATCAGATTTTCCAGCTTCTTTACCTGGAAGTAGTAATATAAATATTAAGAATTTAAAATGAGTACTGTGTAATTTGCCAATGTATTCCTAGTAGAATGGTTATGTGTTATTATGTCCATTATCACTGGCTTTCACCAAGAGTAAATTCCCTTTTATTTTATACTCAGATTAAACAAATTGATTGAGATGTTTAATGACATTCTATCAGGAGCAAGGGTATTCCTAGTGTTAATCTGATACATTGTGAAGAAATATACTGATACATTTTGATGTTGCACATAGAACTATGAAAGGAGTGCTCTAAGAATTACCGTGAATTAAAAACTTATTTTAAAATAGAATATCACAAATTCTTTTATAGTGAATATAGTGTATATGTATTCATTACCTTATTGATGGTGACCATAGAAAAAGGATAATTCACAATCTGTAATTAAAGTTACTAAAAAGGTTTTCAGGTTTCATTAAAGGTGACATAATATGAATGACTAACAGGAAGGAAAATGTTACAATGTCACCTAACAAATGGCCTTTTGGTCTATCTCACAAAACATTTGTTAATTTAAGGTAGTCTGCACAGTATTTTGACAAAGTTAGTAGAATTGATAGAGTTGTTAGACTGCACATTTTAGTGTTGACCTGTGTCAAAATTGCATCTAACCCTACATAGCTTCATTTCAATACTAATTTTGTGGAAATGTGTAATAGAGCAATTGAATTTAAGCTTTCAAATTAAATAAGCCTTATTTAATTTAGTCCTTTTCAGAGTTTTAAAAGGTATAATATAGCCATAAAATTCATAACTTCTTTAATGCCATTAGCTTCTCTTGCCCTCTGGACAATTTATTTACAGAACAGTTGAAGGGAAGGTTTTCAAGGATCAAGTGACCTCTAGGCCCCTAGGAAACATTTGTCAAAATGAAGGAATATTCTTATTTCCAATTCAGAATTCCAATATTTTATATGTTCATACTGTTTCTCTTATAGAGAAAATCTGAAAGAGATCAAATGATGAAACATATATGATCGTGAGAAAGCTTCTGTTCTTTCGTAATGCTGTTATACATATCTTAGAGTGTATTAAATGAATCAAAAGATGCTTATGCATTGCTAGGACTATGAAATCATCTTTAAAATTTCTATAATTTTATGATGTCAAAGGGAATCCCCACTATCCAATTAGAAAAAAGCTTTTAGGCCAGGTACGGTGGCTCACACCTGTAATCCTAGCACTTTAGGAAAGTAAGGCAGGAAGATCACTTGAAGCCAGAAGTTTGAGATCAGCCTGAGCAACATAACAAAACACATCTATACAAAAAAATAGAAAAATTAACCGGGCATGGAGGTACATGCATGTGGTCCCAGCTACTCAGGAGACTGAGGCAGGAGGATCACTTGAGCCTAGGAGTTTGAGGTTGCAGTGAGCTATGATGATGCCACTACATTGTAGCCTGGGCAACAGAGCAACACCTTGTCTCAAAAAAAGAAAAGGAAAAGAAAAAGGTTTTTAATAAGCAAAATTGAATAGGGCATTTGTATAGAAAGTACTTAGCAGAGAAAAATGCAGCCAGTATCAATGTAGTGTACTGAGTACATAATTTGAAGTCCAAAAATCTAGATTTGAGTGATGACAAATCAATACTCTGGGACTCCATTTTTTTTTTTTTTCTTTTTCATCTAAAATGGAGATCTGACAAAAAAATCACCCCTCCCAGGCTATCTTCTCCTTTTAAAAATCCTCACACCACTAAGATTCTAGTACCTAAATGATGATTGGCCCAATTCAAAGAAATCAGAAAATTCTCAGACCACCAGCTGATTTCTTTGTAATGTAGCACAAGTATGAAGTTAACAAAAAGCCATCATATAACTTAATTATTTGTACGAATGTAGCCATCTAAGCTTAAAATTAACCTATAAAAAGTTAAATTTTATATAATACATAATACATCTAAATAATACCCAAAATATTGCCCCCACCTTTTGATCTTTTTTTAATTTTGAGTCATTTACTTGGGTACTAACCCCAGTAACCTTGGGTTATATCTCTTTGAAAAAACCAAAACAAAAAATTACTAAGACAAGGCACTAAGATATATTAAGCAATTATCAATCATTAATACACAGCACTTACATATAGAAAATCATGAAAAATACTCAAAGTAGTAGCTTCTGGTGGCAGTAAGGAGTAGATTAGGTTCAAATACAGTGTACAGCCTAGGATAACAAGTCCCTGTGGCATGTAAAAATTGGATGGAAGCTTTGTGGTTTGGAGATTATTTTAAATGCCTTTATGCTTTTTAAATTCAAATAAATACTTTTGAGGCACCTGTTATCACAACACACAATGCCAGGTGCAAGGAACCGAAGACATATTCAGCAGTGTGTCTGCTTGCATGTACAACTGCTGATGCTGTAATTGTCATGGCTCCAGCATTCCAAAAGCAATGAACAGAAGGGGAGTTGGATGCTTCTGCTTAGAATTGGTATTTGAAACCATTGAAAAACTGAACAACAGGACTTATAAGAATTGTATGTGCACAGCATGCCCATTCATACTTTTTATGATAATGAGAATTAAATGATTTCTGATTCCTTTGTGTGCAATTATATTTGGGACATATTAGTAATCTTCATATTATGAAAACATAGCTGTGAGAATGGTAACCATTCTCCTCTAAAAAATATTAGCTGAAAATGTGCCAATGAGTAAAATTTAGAACTTGGGAATACGGTTTCAAATAATATAAGCATTTTGTAAAGGCTTTCCAATAAAATCAGAATCCATTTTAATCTGTGATCTCATCTTGTCTTTAAAGCAACCCTCTTGGCGAGCTAAGTTATGTTTGTTTTGTGATGAGGTAATGAGAATCAGAGAAGCTTGCTAAAAATTGCACAATCAGGGGGCTCAACACATGTCCGGAAGCTCGTGTGTTGATTGTTACCATAATAATTTTTAGAACATTTAGTGGGTGAGGTTACTCCTTTTTTCAGGAGATATTTGTTGGATTAGAAAGTCTGTCCATCACCCAGTTCTGACCAGAACAGTTCTGGCCACTTACCTTGCCTTGAATGAGAGCTCCTGGTACTTCTGTGGATCCAGATTGCCCACTAAATTTCTGGTTCCACATTGTAAAAATTGTATATTTCTTCCAGTGTTATTGAACACTGAATATACACACACATACACATGGATGCAAAAAAATTGGAAAATGTAATTTGTAGTTTTTTTTTGGTTTAAAACAAAACAATAGGAAATAGGAATGAAAATTCTAATATTTTCTCTCCACCTCCAGTGGTGTGTTCATTATGTATACATCACATTTTGGAAAAAGCTGCTCTGTCCAACAATCTTGGTCATAGTCAAGCTCACCTGGTTCAGATGCTTTGCTTTATCTGAGAGACCTTTGTAATTGTTCTTCAAAGCCAGTGATGCTATAATGAGTAGGTAATTCAGTTTTTGTTTACTTTCATGACTATAGATATGTCTCATTTATGAAGTATTTTATTTTCTAGCTAACATCACCTTAAATTTATTTATAGCAAATACTACATCCATTTTCTCTTTCGTTAATAAATTAGCATTTCTGCAGGGAAATAAGCCTCAGTGAAATGACTTTTAAACCTCTAGTGTCTTTGTTTTATTCTGCTGTTATAGTTAACTAACATAATGTTTCTCCTGAAAAGCGTAAGTCCACCTAGCTATGTTTTTTTATGTATTAACTTTTGGTCAGATTTTTCTCTGAGATTCTTTAAGATGTGGCTAAGGACATACTTATCCTCCTACAGCTTCCAGGTAATCACTTTCTGGAATTAATTTATATTTGAGAAGAAAACTAGATGTACATTTTTCGGCTAGGACAGATTGTGACCTCATGATCAAGGCCAAAGTTTTGACTTTTTAGCTCATTGCTTAGGTAACTTGCCTGAGGTCAGTCAAAAAATTTGGAGGCTGCTCACTCCATCTGACCTGCCCTCTGCTTCCTGCCAATCCTCATGTGTGCCTGACTTGCTCTCCTCTCCTGCCCTCTTCTCCACCTGGGCTTACCTGAGCACTTGTTGCTTCGTCTTTCTACCCTCTGGCTTTTTATTCCTGCTCAAGACAGCCCTCTGAAGGTTAATTGGCAGTTGCTCAGCCCAGTTTCAACTCTGTTGGAGTTTCACAAACTGCTCTGGCTCTTATTAAGGGGCCACCTGATGCCACCTTGACTTCTGGCTTCTCAGTACATTTGGGTCCAGCTTACTACCATAGCTGACCTCCACCTTAGACCTTCCACCAACCTCAGCATTCTTGCTTCCTGGTCCTTCTTGTGAATCCAAGGCTACTCTTTTGGGGCTCCCATTTTTCCAGATATACTTTTTCTCCAGATAGTTCCACTGCCAGATTTGGGTCGTCCTGACTTCAGACCCAGAGTTTTCAAAATGGTCCTCTCTTCGTTGTCTGATTATGAACTGATAAAATTAAGATAATATATGTCACTCTTTCATTCTAAAAATGCAGTACTTTAAAAAAAATAGGTTCTCTTTCTCTCAAAATGATAAATTTTATCAGTATTTCTCAAAGTGTACCCTGGAAAACACTACTTCCATATGGTACTCTAAAAAAAATGGTACCGTGCTGAAATATATTTGATAAGTTCTATGTCCTCCTTTATGTTCTTAATGATTCACATGCATATTAAAATCATAAAGACTCTTAAGAATCCTATAGGAAAGAGATTTAACTTTTTTTTTGGCTTGATAATTTTCAAACTTATCTGATAATGGAGTGCTTTTTAAAAAATACTTTGATATCCTCAGGAACCACTTTGGAATATTATGTATTAATTAAGTTGCATTTCTATAGCACTTTGTTCTTTTCAAAGCATTCTTCTAATATTTATTTTCACTGTATCCTTATAGTAATATGGGTACATATCATTATTTATATAAAATACTCTCTCCCAAAACATGAAAAGACAACTTGCAGACATTGCATGACTTAATCCTGTAAAAGACAAAACTTGACCCAAAAATCCAATTTCTATCTTTTCCATGGAGTGCCATTTTTTCATGGCTGTTCGTGTCTGACATCATGTAGAACAGGGTCTAACCTTAGAAGCCTTTTTTTCTTCAACATGATTTTTTTAGTTACAGCAAAATATACGCAAAATATGTGTATTAGAAAACTTGGTTTTCCAATTCACTACATTCCTCTGTTCCTACTCAATATCACAAAAAATTTCATCAATTCTATATCCATATCTATGCAAGCCAAGCATTTAAAATTGCCTAAATAGACTCAAACCATTGTTTTCATTTCATCTTCAAAATGCTACACAAAAAGCTAAAGTTAGCCCAGATGCACCTGAGAAAGTCAATCCTCTTCATGAGTAAAATGGGTCATATACATTGACTACTCTAAGCAAGGAAAGTAACATGTGAACAATTTTACTTGCTGAGAAACAGTTCCTAAGAACTAAAGGGTTTAGCTAGAGACGTTTACAGTAGTACACAGATATTTATATGTCACTCGTGGTAAAAATTTTCTGTCTCATTTCTTGAAATGCATTTGATAACTTTCTTTAAAACTGTTTCTTTCTCACTTAAAATGACAGGGGAGCATCACTGAAACTTGCCTTTAATTTGTCCTTCTGCAAATGTTCATACACTTGGCTTTCCCTTCTCTACGTTCATGGTGTAAAGTTCTCTCTTCATTCTAATGAACGGCTTTTGTAACTGGCATGCATTAAACTTTAATGTAGAATCTATATTAGGATATTCACCATTTTACATTAAAATGGGGCAGTAAACATGAGCAATAGACATATTGTAGCATTTAGGATGTGAGTAACAGAAACTCTCCTGTGAAAGAATCATTGTTTTTTTCCTTGTAGGTTTTCCTCACTTAAGTCAGACTATAGACTTTTTGAATAATAAGATTTCCATTATCCCATATATTCTGTCTTCTGCTAGCCTGCTGTCTTTTGAATTGGAAAACTTTAAAGGAGGAAGGGGTGTGTGCATACTTTTATTTAAAGGAAAAAGTTCATGTGCCCATTTGCACTATTTTTTATGCTACTAAAAATTTATAAACAGCTTTTTGTACAAAGTTATCCAACATAAGAAAGAGAAAAAACAAGAGATATTTACCCATAACCATTATTAATTAGTTTCTATTTTATGATACCTTGTTCTACAATTTTAAAATAAAATATGGAATGAAATTTTATAGTGATTTCATTCTAGGTTGTATTAATTATCATATGGAATTGCATATGATTATTATGGCCATTGTATATGCAATAATTAGAAAACCAAATGTGATTAAGAGGGTTTAAGGTAAATGAATAAGATAACAAGGATAATTAAAAACTCTTAGTTGCATTAAACTTCGAGTCATCTTTCCCCCTTCTCCCAATATCCTACCACCTACTAACGGCTCAACTTTTGTTTCTTTTTGATGCTCTGGGGTAAAATACTATTCCAATGTCACACAACATTATGGAGTTTTAATCCCCAAAGCTGTAGGATTTGATGGTTCTTCACAAGTACCACAGGACCCATCTGTCCTGGACAGTTATGCCTGGTGATGTGGAAGGATCTGTAATAAAAGATAATGGATCTAAGACTACTTTCGTACGTGACTATGTATGTATTATATATGTGTGTATGTATATGAGTGTGTGTTTACGTATATGTTTTCTACAAACTGTCTCAAAGCTCTATAATGGAAATAGGCAAAATTCTGAAAATAAAGCAGCTGTAAAGATCTCAGTGGGAAAAGGCACACCACTAGCTGCTTGTGTCTTCTTCCATGTTGGTGTCAAAGTCATTTTCTCAAAGCGTGGTCTGGAGACTTCCTTTATCAGAATCAGCTGTCATGAGCTGGCTAAAAATGCAGATGCTTAAATTTTATCCACAGAGATTCTGATGTTATTAGGTCTGAGTTGGGCATAGAAATGTGCATTTTTGAGCAAATATCCTTGGATTCTTGTGCAAAGGGAAGTTCAAGAAAAGTGGAATTGATTGTTTATGACTTGAAACATGTTCATTTAGAAGCAGCCATTTTAATGGGACTTGCTCAGATATGTTGAGTTGAAAATTACTTGAGTATGAATCTAATTGCAGTTTAGAGTATTGGTATGCTCCAAAATGAAGAAATGCCATGGTACTAGTATTCAGGTGCCAAAAATCTAGGCTTACATTGATCTGACTTTTATTAAATGAATAAATTCAGCAACAAATCTTTAATTTCTCCTAACTCTATAGAAAATAAAGTATATTAAAGATACACATATAGACTCAGATCTAAATCTATGAGAAAGAAGATTTTTCTTGATACCTGTAATTCCAGTTTCTCTAGCTAGGAAAAAATATAGATATGTGTGTGTATATATGTGTATGTATACATATAGTATAAATATCTATTATGAATTATGAAATTTAATTAATCAAATATTTTTGTACTTAGCCTTTTAATATATGTAGCACAATAACAGATATTTCTTACAATTGGTAACACCATGAGGTGTTACCAATTTCTTAAGCACTATCTGAAGAGAGAAAATATGTTCAGCAGAATGGAATATTAAATTTGCTGTTATAGTCTGCTGAAGAGGCCTTGGGTAAAGTAGGTGCATGATGCATGTTAAAAGTTTGTTGAATAATATTTTCAAAAATTGTCAATCCATGTGCAGTTGGTGAGATTTTGAATTCACTGATACATTTGACAAGAGATATTATATCAAAATGATTAGGTTGTTAAACTCTATTGCAGAATTGTCTGGCTTCAAACCCCTTCTCTGCCACTAACTAGTTGTGTGACTACGGGCAGATGAGTCTACCTGTTACTGTCACAATATTCTTGTTTCCCAAATAGGGATAGTAATATCTACTTTATAGGATTATGTGCAGGATTAATTGAATTAACATTTGTAAAGTGCTTAAAAATAATTGCTATGAAAATGTTGGCTATTATTTCATTGATCAGAATGACTTCTTCTGTACCCAATGAAACTGTATATGATATTTGTTTTCATTTAAGGTTGCCAGATAAAAATACAGGATGCTTAGTTAAATTTGAATTTCATGTAAATTATGATGATTTTAGTATGAAGGTATTCCAAATATTGCAGGGGACATACCCATACTAAAAAAATTTGTAATTTATCTGAAATTGAAATTTAAATGGGCATTTCATTTTT
Source organism: Lemur catta (assembly GCF_020740605.2). NCBI lineage: Eukaryota > Metazoa > Chordata > Mammalia > Primates > Lemuridae > Lemur > Lemur catta. The sequence continues at coordinate 54,614,940 of NC_059139.1, read as the reverse complement.
TATTTTGCCAAATCCAACAACTCTATTTTCACTCCATTTCATTCGCTTTCTTTCCCCTGGTACATGCAATTGAACTAAGTTATGATGCTGATATAATGATGAGTTCTGGTCAATAGATAATGATTTTAGTAGATTGCTCATCTGTAATTGTTTTGCATTGTGCCTCTATTACAGTTGAATAGATATTGGAAAATCTAATAGTTTATTAACTTTAAAGCAAATATGCTTAAATTGACCTCCACTTCAAAATTATCAGTCTCTGTTTTGTTCTGCGGGAAAGAAGCTATTTTCTATTTTGGCTCTTGTGTGCTCAGTGTATTGCTGGGGATCAGACAAACCCTTTGGATCTACACATAAATCCAGGAGATAAACTCAGTCTCCCTTACTAGATAGGAACTCAGTATAATATTTTCCATCTTGGGAATGGGTTGAAATTTCCAAGAATGCCTCCAAATGACTCTAAATGACATTTGAAATCTTGTGTCTATAGTTTGTAGAAATTGTCACTAGATGGCATTTAATATCCTTAAAGTTATTTTTAGTTCAGTGGATTCATATTCTCTCTCTCTCTCTCTCTCTCTCTCTCTCTCTCTCTCACACTCACACATACACACACACACAGTCTTTAGGACTTGAACTCAAATATTGATCCCTTTTAAGCTTCTAGCTGTGTGACATTGGAATGGTATTTTACCTCTGAGCATCAGTTTCTTTATCTGGGAAATACGGTAAATGCCCATTCCACAGAGCTGTTGGAAGACTGAATGAGATCACATCTATACAACATCCTGCTTGGTGTCTAGAAGGGTGGAAAAGCTGCATGTGAGTTCTCTTCCCTGCTTCTTCCTCAGCATTAACACAGAAACTCTAGAGATTAGCAGTACTGGAGCTAAGTTCGATTCCAAATTCTGTGGCTGTATTATACTAAATCAGAAGACAAAAGTGAAAGAGGAAATAGGATGCTTTGTGTCCCTAGCTTTGAATCTGATTGTTTTACATATGTCAAAACTTGCCTAGACTCCTGGATTTTTCCACGATAGCTCCACTTAACCATCAGTGAAAAATACTGGGACATCCCACCACCACTAACACCACCCCTTGTGAGATTGTCCATTGTTTTTAAAGCCCAGCTTTCCTTCTTCTGAAAGGTATTCCCTTGGATGAGCTATCCTGGTCTAACAAGGTATGTGTTTTGGAAGCTGCCGACATAGTCTTGCATTCCCTGGCCACAGATGAGTCCTTCAGTGAAGAGTCCAGAACTTTCACATAAAAAGGGCTAAGGAAGGGCATCTTGTTGGAATTGCCATGGAGAAGGTAGAGGCAGAGATAGGAGACATTCCTTTAAGCTGCATTTGAAGAGCAAGCATGCCATAATTTATGACAAAATGATTATTTAGAGAGACTTTGTGGGAAATTGAAGACGGACCAAAAGCTCTCAGCCCTCTGTTTGTTGGAGCCGACATTCTGCATTCAGGTGTGAAATTGGGAGACAGGCTGGGTGCAAATCGGCCCTGACTATCATATGAAGAGAGCTATTCAGGAGCATGAAGTGAAGAATATTCCAGCATCCTTCACTGTTTCTAAGCTCACTACTCATATTAATAGATAACATTTTTTTCCGTCTGCCAGACCATGCTAACCAACAAAAGGAAGAGGATGACAAAATGCTTTTCTAAATTCATGGTGTCTTTATATTTTATAAAGTCTATCTACTGCTGTTATTGGGATTATTTTTGTTTGTTGTTCCACAGACCATGGAGGTCTATGGAAACATAGTCACAGAATCACAGTTTTCTGCCTTTTATTCAACTCTTGGAGAAAGAAATGCAACTGGAAAATACAGCATCTTAAAAATTTTATTTATAAATAATATCATGAATTAAAATGCTAATAAGATTTAAATATAGAAAGTATAAAAATCTCCTTAGGAAGGTTTATCCTTTGAGTATTTTTAATATTCTGAAATCTGTGTATATATAGCATGAATATATTCACTTTCTTTTTTTTTTTTCTTTTTTTTCTTTTGAAGCCACTCCTGGGTTACAAATATATTCACTTTCAAGGTGATTTTTTTAAATGGATCAAATAAATGCAAAACATATTAGAGAAATATATCTTATTTCTTACTATTTCTTTTATAATTTGAAAAATTTACCTACTCTTCGATATCTCCAAAATAAAGTAGAAGCAACAGATAAGTTATTTTCTAGCAAAAGTCCAGGAAATTAGACTTATTATTTTTCTACTAGTAGACCAAATGCTCATAAAACCATGAAGAAAATGGGGAGATGAGCAATAGTATTAAACTGGCCAGTCAATGCTAATTATGAGACAACTTTATCTAAGAACTTCAAGTTCCAATTATTGTAGCCAAGGAGGGAGAAAGGGAATATCACAGGCCCCGAGCAAGAGTGAGCATGGGTCACTGCACACCCATGGACTGTATTTATGTGAAGGTGTTCCCGCCTCTGGGTGGAGCAGGGATGCTAGGGCATGCCGCCGTGAGCAGAGCCCAGGATGCTTGTCAGCCTCCTCTTGTCCTCTCAGCTGGGTACCCTTTTGTGAACACAGCCCATAGAGCCTTACACTGCAACCGTAAGTGACCTGATGTGAGGCCCTGATGGTTAAGAAGAAGAGCATCATAAATACCCCCTGCTTCAAGTTTAGCTTGATCAGTTTTCCAATGAGATGGGGCTCAGCTAGGGAAGCTGAGGAAAGCAGAGTCATCTAACTTTGGCCAACCCTGTCACCATCTCTGTCAAAAAACATTGATTTTTTTTACTTAACAAGCAGAAACTAAACATAGGAAAGAGAAAAATGCAATTGAATAGGAATTAAATTGAAGAGACTATTAGAACTCAGCAGCTTTAAATGAGAACAGTTCCGTCACAGAGCTAAGGTTTTAAAATTTTGCAATTGCATTGTGCTAGAATCTCTCAAGTACTTAGTGACTTGTCGAATCACACCCAGATCAATGCTAAATGCAAAACATCTTAGAATTCTTAACATGCTTAAAATTTGTTGGCAGAGGTGATGAGGTACTAGACTCCAAGGAAATTTCTTAAAATGTGGTGTTTAGAAAAGTTCAACCTTAAAATCTACAAAAAAGCTGAGTTTTTGTTTGGCTGTGCCACTTATTGTAAGCCCCTGGGCAAGTGACCTGCCTTTTCTGAAGCCCAATCTCCTTATTTTCAAAGTGGAAGGGATACCATATAAATGGAAATAAAAATGCCTGTCTTTCTTATTGATACTTGCCTGGTATCTGGTAAAAGAAACTGTGGTAACTACAGTTGTGCATTAAGATCATAGCTAATCCAGATAGAATCCAGAATGATCCGCCATAATGAGAGGAACTGAATCTACCCCTACCTACCCCAAGAACCACACATGTTATGTTCCCTGTTAGCATCCCTAAGAGAATGAGATCTTCTGGGTATTCAACACCATTATACATCATTCAGGTTACTCAGGAGGAAATGCCACAAATAGTGATCGCTGATTCTCATTTCATTGATTTTATTATACTATCCTATGAGGGTTTTTAACAAAACTTGCAAATTTTTGCCATATAACTCAGTTTCACTTACCACTATTTCAATAGCTATTTATCAAATGAATTCCAAGTTTAGACTCTTGGGTCCAGGGTCCAGGGTCCAGAGGTAAAGATGAAAGACAAAGTTCCTGCCCTTAAGAAGTTCATAGCCAATAAAGACAGAGCTATAAACAACAAATAAAAGAAAATAAAAATGCATATTCTAGTAAATCAGAAGACATTAATTAGAACATACAACAGAGATCTGGTCTGGCCTTTAGGGTAGACATACTGAGAAAGGATATTTGAGCAGAGACCTAAAATATGAACAGGAGTTAGTTGTGCCTGCAAGTAGAAATAGGAAGACTGAGTAAAAAAAATACTTCAGAAGGAACATATATGTACTGCAGGAGGTAAAAGAAACCATGACATGTTTGAGAAACAAAGTAGTTCAGTTCCTAATAATTTGATAGAAACTTTTGGTACATGAACTCATATACTCTGCGTATCATTTAAAATAAAGTGATAGCATAATAGTAAAATGAAATGTAGAATGTTTAATGCAATAGTTATAACAATGAATGGCCCCATTTCTAGAAGTATTCACATAAATATTTACTATGGATTAATTGAATATAATTTTATGAGATCATCATAATTTTTAAAAGATATAACTGGTTTTATTTCTGAATCCTCTAGCTAAGAAAGGTTTAAAAAATATGCCATTTAATATTAAAAATGAAGAATTTCTTTAATAAAAGCTAGAAAGAAGGGAAATATATTCATGATCCTACCATGAGAAAGCTGAATTAATCAGCAGAATCTTTGCTGAGATTTAGTCATTATAATGACAAAAGTATGAACTTTGCTCCCTGGTGCCCCTAAATGTGCATCAAGTCTAGAATAGAAAGCTTTATTTATATAGATACTCAAATGAATTATTTTTTACCTAGGCCTAATACTAGTGAGAATCCTGATGTGTGGTTCAGTTTTGTAATTCCCAAAGTTATACTAATTTATTCTAGTTTTTAAAGCTGGATTTAAGAAACTTCATGGTCTTTCAGTCTATGGTGAAAAGTAGCGTCACAGAAATTTTTTTAAAAATAAATCATTGTAGAATCCATTTTCCAAAAGCCCAAGTACTGAAAGAAGTTCTCTCACTCAAGGCTTTTACTACAGGGATTTTACCGTGGGACTGGATATCAGTGACAAGGCCAGCCTGGCCAGACTAGCGAAGACTTTTGTCTTCTAAGGCCTTATTGACTGGTGAGAAAGTGAAATACCAAAATAGGTCCCAATTACTATGGTTCAACTGCTAGCTCTGCTTTTTACTATTCTTATTAGCTGGGTGTATGAATTCACCACCCCATGACTCCTCATCTTCAAAATGGAGATAACCTTACGTCAGGGGATTATTGTGGAGCTGAAATGAGATGACATCCATGAGAGTTGTGACTGTACTACCTGGCACGTAAGCAATGAACGAATACCCTTCCTTGCCTTTTTCCCCACATGGATACAATAGACAAAATTATAGCAAGGGCTATTCTAGAGGGGTTGAAGGCACATTTGCTTTTTGCAATGTCTGCTATGTAGAGTTGACTATGACATAGTGATAATTTTTATGACTATACTGAAGGTATCCTAGCCTACTGTCTGACAAAATTTCCCTTCATTATTTCTAGAATGACTTGGTCACTAATTTCCACCTTAAATGTGGAAAAAAAAAACCCACAGATGACATATTCTTAAGTCTTTGAGAAAAATCAAAAGTTAGTTTAATTTTTTAAATCAAAAATATAAAACTAAAAAGAAGTACCATTCTTTTTTCAATGAAATTACTGCATCCAATTTTGTTGTGTGCATCTGTGTTTGTGTTTAATGGCAAGTGTAATTATGCACCTGCGATGTGTGGCTCTCCTAATTTTAGTAAAATTGATGAAACTATTTAGAAAACACATAACAAATTACTCTTTTAAAATAAGTAAATTTGAATGCTGAGTCCTTTTTAATCTATCCAAATGTTGGCCTTCTAATGACAGGCAGTAGCTGCACACAGGTACTGTGCCTACCAGTTGACCCTGGGGTCTTCCTAGTGGGTTCAGAACCTTGCCCTGCTTTCTGCAGGATTGACAATGGCTACAAGCTGGATAGTGCCCCCATTCCCTCCCTGAAATGCTCCCCTCCATATAGGACCATGCAGGGAGGGAAGGACCCTTTGTTCTTATGTCAGAAACATACTGTGGGAGGTAGGAGAATGGATTCTTTTCGTCTGGACGACCATGTTAAGATGTAAAGTCACATGCAACTCAGAGTCTAGATCACTAAGTCACTATATCCGACAGAGTCCAACTGCCAGGAGGTAACTGGCGACTCACAGGACAGTATACCAGGACTCCAGAAACACACTGGATTCTTTGCATTCTTTCCAAACTTTATTTCCCTAGGCATTACATGCTAACTTGTTGGTATTTTGATATTTTTGAATTATAGGTATCTTGTAGGTTGCTTTAGAACAATTTTAAAGTCAGATGGGAATTTTTTTTTTAAGTATGAAAAAGATGAAAAAATAAATTACTAATTCCTACAGGTCAAGTGATTTGATTTTTCTTATGCAAAGTTGTATTTGGATCAAGAAATAATCAAGTTGGAGTTAATCACCAAAATAGCAAAGGACAGAGCAATTCAACATGCCAGTAGTAGAGAAAGCATAGGAGTAAGGAGCCTTCAGGTCCAGAGAAGCATCCTACACTGAAATAGTGGATCAGAGAGGCAACTCATTAAAGGAGAGAGTCTGAGGGCAAACTCGGCAATTTCTTGGTGGGTATACCAGCGGGGAATGACAGCCACAAGACTTGAAAATATGGTCTTTGAAAGCAAACAGAGAAACAGTTCAAACCTGAGAATCCTGAAGCTCTACCCTGTCTCAGTGCCCAGGCCAAAGGCCAGACCACTCTGAAGGAAGCCCAGCTCCAGCTGAGCACTGTTGAATGCCACCCTTGCATGTCTTCTCAACCTCTCATCCAGTCGTCTAAGAGCATATTTCAAAATGTTTCATTTTCAATGGCAGAAACATAACAGCATATATTTGGCAGCAGATGACATTATGTATATTTCTGAAAGTGTAAGGCATACTTTAAAATTCCCATTAGTAATCACTATATCACAAAGCAGCAGTGGTCAAAAGTCATGTCAATATTTTTTTTTTCTGTTTCTTGAAATTTTCCTGGATATTTCAGAAGAGTACTTGAAAATGCAAGCTTTCTTCCCAAATTGTTATTGACATTAATCAAATTTTGCTATGTCTACATAAGCTGTGTGACTCAGAAATTTAAGACAAATATTTTTAAAACCTTGACTGGAAATGGTTAGTTTTTTAAAAAAGTATGTGGAGACTCATATTCCTCTTATATTTGCTCAATATTTCAATTCTCTAATGTTTAATTCTCCTCTCCTTTTTTCGCTTGTAGGAGCCTATTTTTCATGCAAAATCCTCAAGTTACTTAGAAGTACCAGTTGTCAAATAAGATTTATTTTAATTCTACTTTATGAATAATTTTAATTTTAAAATGAGCGCTAATATTAAACTTAGCATATCCTTTTTCTGTTTAGCTGTTTGGATTTTTAAGGAAATTCCATATAGATATGTGTAAAGGCCAAGTGAATTTTAAAGGTTATGCCAGTGGATTATAAGAATTGCCTTTCTAATTATATTCATTATGGAACAGAATGTTAATTGATCTTATTGGAGTGAATCTCTTAAAGGTTTTTGGTTTAATTAAACAGTAGTTGTATTTAATTCATTTCAGATAAAACTTTATTTTTAATTAAATAGGAAAAGGTATTTAGCAATCTTACATGAATGCCTTTCTGAGAAGCTCTTGCATAAGAAAAGAAAAACAGTGATTTTCCATATCTCAAGAACAAGTATGCTTTTCAAACACTGCTTTGTGCTTCTCTGTATTATGGTTCAGGGGGCTTTCAATGAGATTTTGCGCTAATAAATCCAGCATATCTGAAATTACAACTGAAACTCCTGTGTAGTGTTTTGAATTCTTAAAAAGGCTTTTGTGTCATCTCCAGTTGACACAGCTTCTCTTGTGTCTTAGTCAGTTTGGATGCTATAACAAAAATATCACGGCTTGGGTGACTTCAACAACAGACATTTATTCCTCACTATTCTGAAGGCTGGGAAGTCTGAGATCAGGGGGCCAGCATGGTAGGGTTCCAGTGAGGGCCCTCTTCCTGGTGCATAGATGCCCATCTTCTTAATGTGCCCATATGGTGGAGAGCAGAGAAAGAGGAATCTCTTCTGTCTCTTCTTATAAGGGCCTTAATCCCATTCATGAGGGCTCCACTTTCATGACCTAATTACCTTGCAAAAGCCCCATGACCAAACGCAATCACTGTAGGAATTAGGCATTTAACATGAAATTTGGGGAACCTAAACCTTTAGTCTTTAACATCTAGTAATAAGTGATGAAAGAGTAGATTTACCAACCAAATCATGACCACAAAAATGTATCTAGACTTTTGCCTGAAAATGTAGCTTGCTAAAGTAAAAATTATTATTCACTTTATCTTCTTTAATTTAGCAAAATTTCTTAATGCCAGAACATCCAGTTAAAGCTTGAAGAAACATGTCAAACAAATGAGTATTTCATATACAAAATCAGTTTGATGTATTATTATTATCTTTGTTTACTGTTATGGGCCAAATTGTGTCACCTAAAATTTATATGTTGAAGTCCTCAGACTATGAATGTTTTTGGAGATAGAGTCTTTAAAGAAGTAATTAAAGTTAAATAAGGTTATATGGGTAAACCCTAACCCAATATGACTGGTGTGCTTAAAAGGAAAAGAGATTAGTACGCAGACACACATAGAGGAAAGACTGTGTGAAGACATGGTGAGAAGACAGCTGTCCACAAGTCAGGGATAGGCCTGAGAAGAAACCAGCCCAGCCGACATCTTGATCTTGGACTGCTAGCCTCCAGGACTGTGAGAAAGTAAATTCTGGTTTTTTAAGCCACAGAGCCTGTGTACTTTGTTATGGCATCCCTAGCACCCTAGTACAATTACTGAATCTAGTCAAACCATAAGAGGAGTGTGCTGAGGCGGCCTGGGAGAATGTAGCAATGGTTGTTGAGGTTGTGTGAGAAGATGAGATGAAGGCACAGTGAGGCGGTGCCGGTTGCCACAGCTCACTAGCCCTTGGCTGCTCCCCAGACCTTAGGTCCCTTGTGATTCTGCTATACAGAAATCACAACTGGCATCTTATTGTTCCTTGATGGATAGAACCTGGAAAGGACAGAAAATGCTTCCTATTTCATGGGAAAACCAAATCCTAGAGGCAGGAAATTCACAGCAGTGCAGCATAATCTGTCAGGTACTTCAAGATATACATTTAAATAACTATGTTTTAAACCCTTCTATAAGTGTACAAATGCAACCCTAGGAATAAACAAAAATTCAATATATATATATATACTCTTGTGCCATTTATCATATCCCAACTGTATCTTAGAAAATTGCTTTGCTTAGTAGATAAGATATTTTTAGAACAACTCTTGATGCATCTATTCCTTAAGGAAAGCCATTTAACCTCATGTTTAATGTTTGTGAAGTAGAGGTTACAAGGTTGAAAGTAAAATAAATGTAGACAAATGATTTGAACTTTCTGAGAAATGTAATTAATTTTTAAAGAATATTATTACTTATGTTTAGATCTGCAAATATATGTGTAATTATAAAGTATGTCACATATAAGATTTAAAAACTACTTGAACTAAAAACAAATTAACCAAAAGAAAAAAAGAAAAATACAAACACCTTTGTACCATTAACTAAAATGTTGTCTACTACATATATCTCTTTTCCCTGTACATCATAGATTTAGAAAGGGACTCTCAGGTCATTCAGACCCAAATCAGGCCTGGTGTTTGGAATGCTTTCTACATAACCTTCATAGATATATGATCATTGAGCTAGTACCTAGATAGTTCCAATCACAGTGAACTCCATTCATTGATGGATTATTCTAATTATTAGATTTTTATTTTTTAAATAAAGCTTCCCTGAGTTTCCAACCACTTTCTTACCCTTAACATCCTAAATAGAACATAGTACCTTTAGCAAACTCTAGGTATAATTTTTTTAAAGCTCTTTTAAAATGTTGTCCCCAGGATTGAACACAATGTTCAATAAATTTTTTAATCACTATAGATAGAGTGTGTCTCTATCCCGGTGAGGGTGTCCCTGTGTCCTTCTGATTTTGTAGACACAGACTGTAATAAATGCATCCTAGCATAACGGAAGGTTTTCTTGCTGCTGTTTCAGTACTATCAGCCTAATTTTATGATCAGCTTAGTCTTATGAAAGTTGAATAGTCCTGTTTGATAAAAGTGTTAAAGTACCTTTTTATTTTTATTATTTTTCATGAAATATAAATATATAAATCTACATTTAGTACATCAGTACAGATGGACCTTATTATTCATATATAACATTGTACAAAAGCAAAATTATATATATTTACATACCTACCTATATATAAGACTCCATGTGTATGTGAAATAGTTGACTCCATATATTTGCATACATATATACATATACGTGTTTGTATGTATGGGATTATTGGAAGCCTTTGGAAATATTTTTGATGTTTAAACATTTTCCAATAAATTGTCCATTGATTGTATCTCATATATATCCTATATATGTGTATATGTATATAAAATTTCATCTAATTTTTAGATTAGTCTTATAAAGTAAATATTTTGAAACTGAAGGGCAGATAACTTGCTAGAGGCCAGATGACTAATATATGGTAGCATCAAGATTCAGTTTTACATGTCTGATGTTATATCATAACTCACTACATTTGGTGAAGGCAGGATTTAGGAGCCATTCAAAGCTGTAAAGTGACATGGTTAGATTTGCATGCCAGGATGATTAATCTGGCAACTGTGTGAAGAGTGGACTTGGAGGATGGAGATACTAGCCAGGAAGATCACTTAGGAAAACACTGGCAAGGCAGGTGGAAGATAATAAGTTCCTGAGTGTAGCAGGGACAGTAAGAATAGGTGAGGGGAAATGGGCTAGAGAATTATGTGGTAAAATTGGTAGTCTTGCATGACCAGTAGTTAAATGAGGCTGACTTTTACATTCCACAATGCAGTCACCAAGAGAGAAATCTTAATTTGGGAAAGAACGTGGAAGATTATTCTTGGGACACTCAGGTTCATATAAAACATGGTAGTAGTAATGCCCAGGAGGCAATGTTAAGTGAATAAAATGTCGTCTATGGTTGAAGAGAGAGCAAGCTAGAATTAGAAAGTTATTAGCAAATAATTTCAGGGAGGGTTAAATACCTCAAGGAGAATGTACAGCATGAAAAGAGAAGAGGGCCAAGGGTTGGGGATGCCAATGCAGCAAAGTGTCTTTGAGATTTACCTTTTTTCTTCCACCCCACATTCTATTTTCTGGATTCAGGCTCTTATTACCTTTGTAATATCTTACACACTGACTTCACTATCATCGGTTTTTCACCACTTCCCTCTCCTCATCCCACTCCCCACTCTTTTCCCCTGTAATGGGCTCTTCGTTACCAGATTAATTATCTCACTGATCAGAGTGCTCAGACTCCCCCTCAAAGTCTTCCTACTTCTCCAAACTTAAATTCCAGTCCTATCTCATAAACATTTTAAACTTACTCAAAATAGTGTCCCAGCAAAAAGCCCTAGGCCATTCCATCTCTATATTTGGATTGTGCTATGCCTTCCAGAAGGAATACCAACTACTCTGTGAAAACTATCTAAAAACTCAGATAGGAGCAGATTTCCCTTCTCTGAATTCTTATAGCATGTGTTTGAAGATTGGTATGTTCATTATTTCTCTCTCTAATTCAACAAATGTTTTGAACACATTCAGTCTTGTCTTGAGACATAGACTCTACCCTTTTGGGGCTTCTATTTCAGTTAAATCTTAACTTGTAGATAGTCTTAGAGTTATCAACACATACTATTCTCTATGATAACATCTTTATATGTACATAACATAAGCTAATGTAGTCTAGCTTGAGTTCAAAGGATACCAGAGCAAGAAGCATTCTTACATGAGACATTTTGGACCTACTAATGATATGGCTCTATTTTTCCACCTGATAACTTAGTAGACAACACATCAAAATAGCTTCAGCTATATAACACATTAACTGCCATGTGAGGTGTATTTAACTCACACCAGTTTTGAGCCTGGGGCCTCATGAAGCATATGTAACTCACATGTCTCTTCACCTTGGGAGTTGTGAGAACTATTTTAAGTTGTATATAACTCACGCACAGAAAACAACAAAAAAATAATGAATTTTTAATTAAATTAGAAAGGATCATTTGGTTTTCTAAGTTGTTATTCTGTTTTCATAATAAAACACCATTTTTTCCTCAGGGAAAAAAAATTTTTTTCTAGTGTGGCAGTCAATGTGTTAACTAATTTATAGATAAGTATTTGGAGCAGATTTTATCTAATTCATAGTTAAAATTACTATTGGAAATAATCAAATAAAATTGGGTTTGACTAAATCCCAAGATAGTAAAATTTTGTATTGACTAAATATTAAAGGAACAATCAAATATTTTGACAAAAATTAGAATAAATTTAAGCCAGAAAAATTGGACTTAGTAGAAACACCCATAAAATTATGCAAAGGCAGAAGGGTAAACAGTATAATTTTATATGAAAAAATATGATGATTGTACTGAATCTTTGTTGTAAAATTGAAATAGAGAAGAACTGATCCAGTAAAGTGATTTTATGAAAATAAAAAACAAACACAGAAACAAATTTTCTCTGAAAAGGAAATTGATTAAAGAATTAAATTGGCTCAATGCAATTTGCCTCAGAAAATGCTTTGTTATGAAAGCATCAATGTTAGCATAATTCTAATGAAATATTTGGATTTAAAACATCTGTGAGGTCAAAACAGAAATCTTACATTCTACAAGAGTGGTGCCTTGCAATATTTAGTGTGCGTTTTAACCTGGGCATCTTGTTAAAATGCCGATTCTAAGTCAGCATGTCTTGCAGGGAGATATTCTTGGATATTTTTGGAAGGAGATAGAAATCTAGATATTCTGCATTTCCGACCTGTTGCCAGATGATGCCAGTGCTGCTCATCCAGGGACCGCACTTTGAGTAGCAAGGTGCTAGGATTTTTTATGAAATCAAATTTATGTCATCTTTTTCAGGCACATAGCCCAAAGTAAAGAGCCATCTCAGTCCCAATTTCTTTGAGAAAATCTGATTTACCCAGTTTGAATGAAGGGGCAAGGACTACAAGGGACAGACAGTAAACTCATTGTGGCAAAAGTCCACTCTTATGTGTGCATGGTTTTAGAGTATCCCCAAAAGATTCTCTATTATATATAATTATATTATGTATGATAACAATGCTGTATATTTGTCTAATATATTATGTTGGTATAATAACTTTCACGTAATTTAACTGATTCTCTTTGCAAGAACATGAGGTAGATAGCATGGGTACCACAGAGGAAATACTAGGAAAGATACTCATGGACTAGACAATAACTAGACAGTAAATTTCTCCACTAGCTGTAGAGAAAGAAGCTGAGGTTTAGAAAGGTTGAGTTGCTTGGCCAAGGTCATTGTAGCAGTGTCTTCAAGACAAACTCATTTGATATATTTAAGGGTGGTAACATAACCTATTTCTTGCCAACAGGACATGAAAATTTTGAGTTGAGAGCTTCTAGAAAAGATAAATGCGGTTCTGCTGAATCCTGAAGGTTGAATGTTGTCATTTTAGTGTTCAATACCCAATATTTTGGCAGTTATCTTGGAATACTGAAGGAAGCTAGTTGGAGAGATAAAACCTGTACTCTGAAGGTTGGAGAGTGACAAAAAAAGGGAAAAAAACTTCTGTCTTCGAGGATGCTGATGGGCCCCTGAATTAACCAACTGTGGAATTGCCCTATTTAAGATTTTGTGTTATGTGAAATAATAATTTTTGCGAAATATTTAAGCTCATATGGGTTGAGTTTTCTACTACTTTGGCCCAAAGTATCACACAACTGGAAGGAAGGAGATTCATGATGGAAAAATAGGGCTTCAGAGTCCCTGCCAGTGCCCTTTCTCCCTGCCCCAGGTTTACCATGCTGCCTTATACTGCCTCACCCTTACAATGGGGTAAATGACAAGAGAAATAGGTTCTGCACTTTCGTCTTTATATCCTGAAAAGTACGTAGGCCAGGGCCTTATGTATAATGGGTGCTCAGCAAATAGTCATTAAATGAATGAATTGTTGAAAACTTGATTTATTACTAGACAGAAGGAAAGAGTAAATGAGGCACTGGATGCTAAAGGAAATTTATTAGAATATTTTTCTTGGCTATGCTAAATGACGTTTGATTTTAAGATAGGATATCTTACTCTTAGTAATGTCAAAGGACTATATCCTATTAAGGCGTTGTAACAAAGGATATTTTCCAGAAAATAAACACAATAACTTTGAGAGTGGTTTGCTGTGAATGGTCTGCTTAGTCATAGCATGCCTGAGTCAGGCCAATTAGGAGTGAAGTATAGTTACAAATTTTGCATTGCCTCTGAGAGGGTTTGCCTGGTATAAATACCAAGGCTAATCTGTGCTGAAATAATCTCTCTAAATCCTGGAAATTGGGTTATAGTCCATCATCAATGGCTAAGAGCAAGTAAAATTTTAATGCACTACATATCAATGAAAACATTAAAATTAATTATTCAAATTTAATCTAGTTTTCAGCTTCACAGGAAGATGTAAGTTTAAATTGAGCAGTGCTATTGTGTTATTTGAACTGTAATCTTGCAAGTGATTTAAATATTGAAATAATTTTATGGGTTTTTTTGTTGATAATGGGATAATTTATCATTTTACCCTATGTCAGTTAGTAATTGGGTCCACAGTATACAATACAGAAGAAAAGTCTAATGAGACAAGTTAATGACATCCAACTGTTTCTAGAAAAGAAAAAAATCTCTTTAGCTTCAAATTTAAATACAATCTTAAGTTTCCAAATACATTTTTTGCATTTACATTAAGCATGCTATTATAAGGCAGGAGGGTCAGTATGCAAACAAGTAGGCTATACTTAAACTTTTGTGCAGTTTTGAAATTATTAAATGAGTAAAAATATATCTGCCAAAATACTGCTTAATGGCTATACTAGTCCAAAGGACAAGTTGTTATGACACATAACCAGTATTTATACTAAATTCATACCATCTAATACCTGTTTATTCTTAAAAACATATAAAGCTAAAATAAACTTAAAGATATACAAAAGGTACTTTATATATTACTCTGTATATCGTTGCATGATATAAATACCCTAAATAATTCTCACAGTTAACTAGGTTTTAAAATATAAAGAATGCATTTGTCAGTCATTTCTTTTTTTTACTTTATTTTGTTTTTGTTTTAAAACATTTAATTGAGAAATAAAGATTATATATATTCAAGGTGTACGAAATGATTTGGTATACACATACATTGTGTAATATTATCACAATCAAATGTAATAACACATAAATCACCATCAACCATGCTGTGAATTAGATCCCCAAAGTCATGTCAGTCATTTCTTTAGATTATTTTTAAAAGCCACTTAATTTATTTTCCAATTTTATCATTCTTGTTTTTAGTTTTAACGTATTTCTCTTTTACTGGACATTTTCTCTCTGACTTACTTTTAATTCTTTTTTTAAATGCAAGTAACTTTTTCTTTATTCTAACTAAAAGTAAAAACTATTGGTTATGTGTATGTGTGTGTGTGGAGATTCTTCAGTGTAGCTTTTTCTTGTAGTAAAGGAAACGTACAGGAGAATTAGAAAGGTATTTCTCCAATGTAACTATGGTCTGAAGAGGAAAGTGATTTATATATATTTATATAGAGAGATTTATAGATGTTTCCTATCAAATACTACTGTTCTTACTGAGAGAAACAGATACACAAGTAGACAGATAAATAGATAGATAGATAGATAAATGACTAGCGTAGATATCAGTACCGAGGTTGTGTGTGTGTGCAACCAACTTGTTACATCCTGTTGCAAAGTTAGCCACACTTTTAGCCACACTTAGGGTCAAAATTTCTTTAAAAAGAGAGTGGCCACTTTAACCTAGTAAAAATTATACCCCTAAAAGTTAAAGAGATGTGAAGAAGAATTGATTATTAAGTACTCAATAAAGCTGTTCCTTTGATTAGAAATCTAAATGTAACCCCCTCTGGACTTACTTCAACAGCTGCCATTTAGATTGCTAGACTGTACTAAGAAATGAGTTTGACCTGACATTTTCGTCCTTAATTCAGGCAACTATCTCTGGAGAAATGGCCCAGAAGAAAGCAATCTTCTTAATCCATATTTCCTTTAGGTGAATATAAGTTTGAGCCATCCCCAGTCCATCCAAGTCTCCTAAATTATTAAAGCAATTAGTAGCTGAATTATATTGCTCAGATAAGGGACAATCTATTTAAAGCATCTAAGAAATGTTCTCTATATATCCTAGTATTTTATAAAGTATATCTTAGAATGCTGCAGAAATTACATGAGATTAGAAAAGTAAAGTGCTTTTGTTTGGGGGCTTTATTTTGTACAAAGGTAAATCTATATTTAAATGCACTAATACTCATTATAAATCTTTAGGAAAGGACCATTAATTGCAGTGTTCCTGTCACTGATTAGGCCTTGAAGTACTTTGGTCCTATATCACTTTCCCAGGACCAGTGTTCTGTGGGCAGCAGTTTAGGACCTCCCTGGACAGTCTCTTGGGAAATCTAGAACTAAATGAGAACACAAGTTCCAACAATTCAAGAGGAAAACCAAAGGTTCAGCTAAAAACAGCAAGAGTGGCCCACTTGGAGCTTCTCCTTCAAATTTACTTTATTAGGAAATGGAATAAAAAACAGGTCTTGCATAGCAACCGGTCACATGCAAATGATTTTGAAGCCTAAGAACAATGTGTTAGGAACCCTGCATCACTTCCTTCTTTTACATTTTAATAGAGGGATGCAGGTCCTTGCAATGTGTTTTACGGCCAGCCTCAGGTGCAAAGTTTCTCTTTGCCTTTTGGAGATTTGGGGCTTTGTCATTCCAGAGTTAATGACTTGTTGACACCAATAGAGAAAGGCAAGCCTCATAAGATTTCATTGTTTTTCTGAATAGTGAAATGTCTGAGGTTTCCTGATTGATTGCTCCAGCTGAAGACAGAGGGCATCACAAGGAGCCAGGGGAGCCAGGTGCAGATGGCACCTTGTGACTCTTCACAGTAGAGCAAATTTGAGTGTGAGGGTATATGAGAGTGAAGACAGCTGTGGAGAGATTTAGTGAGTATTTTCTTCATGCCCCTCTGGTCTATCAGTGAGTTAAACCCAAGAGATTAAAGGAAAGAAAATGTCCTCCCTATCGTGAAGAGAATTAGCCTGCTTGTGGGGAAGCAGGCGTTAAAATATCAGGAAGGTTTCTTAACCATCAGCCAGTTCTTCTTCATGAATCTCCTCAAGGATTTGTAAGTTTGGCTAATAAAGTAGTCACTGTGGTGAGATAAATGTTGCATAGAAGTATCAAATGTAAGGAAATCACACTTAGATGTAAAATAAGAATTTATGTTTAGAAAGATGCGAAACAATGCAAGTTAATATATGCTGGTGGCTGACTGCGTACTTTAGACAACCACGTGCAAGAGTTCCTCCAAGAACAAAGAAATGGCTATGGATTTGGCTGTCCAGATTTCAGAGAGGAAGAGTGATTTATTTAGTCAGAGAAGAGCAGGGCCAATATATGCACAACTTTTCACATGATGACCAAAGCAAAGTGACATACATGATGACTCACAGTGGCATAAAACAAGCCTTCTTTGGGAAAGTGTTATTTGTTCCCCTGGGTTTATTATAGAACTTTTCCTGGAAGTGACATAGTTTATGATCAATATTAACAGATGACAGAATAAGTAATCATTGAAAAAAAACAACAGAATGAATTCACTTTGTAATATTCGTAATTCATGTCATATTGCCCAGTGAGTGCATACTCTCATTTTTCCCAACTCATGCTTCATTATATATTTCCTGTCCAATGAATGCAGTCCCCACAGGTATTACACATTTATTTTCAAAGCATAACTTTAAAAAAAAAACTGAAAATGTGCACTAGCGTGCTATGATGTGTGTCTATTTCTTGAGTTATAATAAACCATGACTTTAAAAATGATTTTGGTCTTCACACAGTTTTGCAAGAACAAATAGAGATGCTCATGAAAGATGCTTCCAAATTCATAAAAGAAACTCAGGTTATTGTGATCCTAATAAAGTCACAGAGTGTTGGTTACACATCTGGGAAGTGAAACTGTCTTTAAAATGAATATAAGTAATAATAATTGCTCTTTCTTACTGAATCTTTCTATGTACTATACTGAATAATAGACAGAAGGATAGGTTCATCAAAGCCCTGCATAGCAGCTTGTCAAGTTGCCAGATAAAATAATAATACCTTATATTTGTACAGAAATTTAGATTTCATAAAAGGAATTGTAAATCTTAACAGTAGAACTAGGTTAAGTGTGAGGGCAAATATGAGAGTGAGAACATCAATATAGAGACTTACTGAACACTTTCTGCATTGATCCTCCTAAAAACTTTGGTAGGGAAAATATCCTCACTTGCCCATGCCATTTTGTACATGAGGAAACTGAGACTCATGATCATAAAGGAGTCAGTCTAAGGTTACAGAGCTACTAAGTATCACAGGAAAAATTCAGGTTTTAGTTCTCAGTCTTCCAGCCCCCACACCCAGTGCCCTACCAGCGTCCTCCCCACCCTGCCTACAATCTGTGATCTCTTATGTCTCTTTATACAAAGCCTTTGCACTCTATTAAGACAGTTAAGTGTCCATTATCCAAAATGCTTGGGACCAGAAGTGTTTCATATTTTAGATTTTTTTGGACTTTGGAAATTTTGCATATACATAGAGATATCTTGAGCATGAGACCCAAGTTTAAACACAAAATTCATTTATTTTATATATACCTTATAAACATGGGCTGAAGGTAATTCTATACAATATTTTTAATAATTTTGCACATGAAACAAAGTTTTAACTGCATTTTGACTGCCATCCAACTGTTTGTGACATCATGTGAGCACCCAAAAAGTTTTGATTTTGGAGCATTTTGGATTTTGGATTTACAGATTAGAGATGCACACAAGCTGTATTTGTTGGACTTGATGGATTACAGCACCCATCAAATATGAAATACAATAAGGAATATAAATTTGGTACGTTAATTTCTACAACACTGGGCTCAGAATGAGGCTTTAGAGTAAGAAAATAAAGAAGTGAGATGAGCTTCATTAGAGCCACCCAATATTTTGGTATGCATGAAGATGAACTAGACTTACTCTGAACTCTAACATTCTCTTCTGGCTAGAAATCTTATCACATACCATTTAGAGCAAATTTGCTCTAAGAACTGTAACACACAAGGTAATAAACAGATTTACGAGATGACAGAGGCGTAGAAGAAATGTAGTTCTCTAGAAAAGCTGTAATTCTAAATGAAAACTCTCAGAGCTATTGCCACAATTTAAACATTTACTTCTCAAGAAAGTTTCTACTATCCATATGGATCTTTTAACTTCTTAAAGGTTCCTCAACCTTGATTATTTTTTGATAGAAGTTCCATGAGTTTTAGAACTGATGTAGGCTATTATTTTTCTCACTGTATCTCAATACCAGATAGTCTGGTATCCAAATGCTCTTGTGATATTTCTTTTGTAAATTGATAGTATACATTCTTATCTGCTTCATACCAGCCAGGTGATTTTCTTAGTATTAGTACAATACTGAGAGTGTTGTTGGGGAAATATGCACTTTTTGTGGAAAAGTGTCTTTTTTTTTCTTTTAATGTCTATTTTAGGAATCAAGTATTTTTAGTTGATTCCAAGTTCTTATTTGCAATCTTTGAAAAATGATAGAGCTATGCCTAGAAAAGACACTTATAAATAAATTGTAGAATGAAAGTATGAGTCTGTACATAAAATATGGCCTGCAAACCAAAGTTGCATTTCATTCCTAGCTCTGGCACCTGCTATGCAATAATCTTTCTCATTCTGCTTTTGGACTAGATGACTTGTATCATTCATCCAGCTCTAAAGTGCCATTGTATTATTGCGATATATTAATAGCTGCTTTTTGCTTCAACTTAGATATTGTCCTTCAGAGCCCATATTCCTTCAAACACAATCTTTCCACTACCCTCTCATGCTTACAAAGCAGTCATTAGCTATACCCTGTTAGGTCCCAATTGTACCAAAAACTAAAATCGCTCAACTCATCTAAGTGGCCTGGAGTATTTGTGGGTTTGTTCATCTATAAAAGAAGTCGTTTATTTTGTTATCACCAGGAGAAGCAAGTCTACAAAATTGATCTATGGTGCAGAGATCACTGTGCACTCTATCCAACCTTCTTCTGTTTTTAGGTGCTAATATTATTGTAGCCAGACTGCAGGTCACATCAATTCCTGGTATGATTCAGTTTTCAAAGTTACTTATCTGCTCTTCAGTTAGCCAGGATCCACTACCAACAGACTTTTAAGATAAAGAAAAGTAATTTCCTTAGTTACCAAGCTTTTCTTTTATATTTTTTCTCCCGGATTCCTTGTTGATGTGGCATTCTAGTGTTTCATTTCACATTACGTGTCATTAGAGTTCTTAATTTTTAGTCACTAATGTGATCAGAGACTTTTAAAAAGCAACTTTACAGTGCTGGAAAACTAATAAGGTAGTTTCATACTCTTGGAAGAAGCTGAGTAGCTTACAAGTGTATGCAGTTAACAATAAAGGTGTAATTTCTTTGACTATCATTTATCGCTAAAGCTAACCACACAACTGGAGTTCTTTCATATTTATACTATGTCAGCTCCAAACTATATAATACACTGAAAAATCCTGTTAAGCATAACAAGAGTCAAGATTTGTTTGAACTGAATAAAATATTATTAATAATTATCATTATACTTAGTAGTAGGTTTATAGAGCTGGCCCAACTATTAGGGTCCCAGATTTGAAGCTTGGCAAGTCAAACATAATATAAGTAGCTATAACTAATCCTAAGGTGCACCATACATGTCCCATTAAAAACAAAACAAAGAAACAAAAAACTAGCTTTCAATTTATCTACAGTTCAATCCATACATAATACGATTAGATTGGCCAACTTTTCAACCAAATTAACTTAACTGACTCAGTCTTTTGGCGTTTTGTTAATTCACCTTAAGGTTTATTCCCTGGAAGATAGGTTTGATATGCAAAATGTTTTGTGTTCTGAGAGATACACTTGTGTATCTTATACCTGTGGTCCCAAACCCCTGGATTGCAGCTGGTAACAGTTCATGGCCTATTAGAAAAACAGGGCCTCACATCACTGCCTGAGGTCTGCCTCCCTCCCCTCCACCCCGATGTCTACTGTCCCCTGCCCATGGAAAAATTGCTTCCATGAAACCGGTCCCTGGTGCCAAGGTTGGAGACCACTGTCTTACACCATTTGACTTGGGCTGAACATGTACTTTAAACTTGAATGGGAACACCTACTTGTACATACCACTTTCTTCTTTCTTCAGTGCTGTACTCTAGCATTTAAAACGATGCTTAACACATGGTTGGCACTCAATAAATATATAGTAAATGAATGAGAGGATGAATAAATGAATAATGTGCATATCTCGTATTCTCCAGCATTTCTTCATTTAATATATTAACCAGCACTACCCACAAGGAAGGAATCTCTATGTTTGGCAGCAGAATATACCTGAAGCCTTTTGATAAATTTCAAATAGTTTCAGTCTTCATAATAAGAGAATTCTTTATAAAACTAAACTATAAGCCAATCTAGCTCTAAATCATTCTTGTTCTAAATCACAAATGACACTTATTACTTTGACTGAGATATCCTAATAGAATGGCACTTTTATAATGAACAGTAATACCTCTTTTTGTTTTAAGACTAAAAATTGAAAATTAATTTCTGTGTTTCCTTAATGTATATTATACGTTTATATAAGATCATTTAAAAATGGGGAATACATTCTTTTAGCTTCTGTTCCTAAAAATAAAATAAGCTAAGAAGTTGAAAATCTTTCCTTGAAAGCTTGGAAAGGATTTTTTTATTATTTAAAAATTATATTTCTGAAATAATTTAAAACATTTTTAATTCTTTAAATGTGCCCGCCTTGTGTTCCTTTAATTAGGAGGAAACTCTAGTAAGATGGGAAGT
The DNA here is from genome assembly GCF_020740605.2 of Lemur catta. NCBI lineage: Eukaryota > Metazoa > Chordata > Mammalia > Primates > Lemuridae > Lemur > Lemur catta. Next base: position 54,593,087 of record NC_059139.1, on the reverse strand, counting down.
GCACATTTTATCTGAACACAGTAAAATCTTCATATAAATGGTAAGGTACCTAATAGATTTTATATATTCAGTTAGAGTCATGTAAAGTGAAAGCTATTTGTAGGGTAATAAGTTTCGCTTCTTCAGTCAGGAAAAAAAGATTAAATCATTTCTGGAAGGATTTGGAATTTCTCTGATTACTTTACCATCCCTTTCAATAGTTTAGGATAGACTATTTATAATTAATAAATGTCTTAATCCATGAAGAATAGTAAATTGAGAACCTTTGTTTATAGTTACAGATGGAATATTTTTAATTGAATGAGAAAGTGGTCCACTATGCTCAAAATCTACTGAGTAATTTACTAAAATACCAGCTGTAACAAGCTTTGGCCCCATAATATTAAGCAGACATTATTCCAAACACCATTGTACTGTATTTCTTTTTTTTTTTTTTTTTTTTTTTTTGAGACAGAGTCTCACTCTGTTGCCCGGGCTAGAGTGAGTGCCGTGGCGTCAGCCTAGCTCACAGCAACCTCAAACTCCTGGGCTTAAGTGATCCTACTGCCTCAGCCTCCCGAGTAGCTGGGACTACAGGCATGCACCACCATGCCCAGCTAATTTTTTCTATATATATTTTTGGCTGTCCATATAATTTCTTTTTATTTTTAGTGGAGACGGGGTCTCGCTCTTGCTCAGGCTGGTCTCAAACTCCTGAGCTCAAACGATCCACCCACCTCGGCCTCCCAGAGTGCTAGGATTACAGGCGTGAGCCACCGCGCCCGGCCCCATTGTACTGTATTTCTAATGTGAGCATGAACATTTGTGGAAATGAAAAGTATTTGTTTTATTAAATTGATACTTACCATTTGAACTCAAAATGAGGTCAGTATCATGATCCTAGGACTGCCTCCCTGACCGGTGTGATCCTTCTGAAGGAATTGACCAAATGCAATGATATGCATTTCCATATAAGTTATTTTTAATCTCTAAAAAACTATGAAAATAGGTATTATCATTCCTATTTAAAAGTAAAACAAACAAAAAACTGGTTTGGAGAGGTAAGTAACTTGCCTAAAATCAAATGGTTAAATAGTTAAGGACAAACTTGCTATTCCAACCAATCCAAGTCCAAGTCTGTCTAACTCCAAATCACATCTTCTTTTCACTATCATACTGACCCTTAGGGCACCTCCCTGTCAGGCCTTTCCCTTTCAGATTCTTCTGAAAAGATAGATATGAATAATAACAGTTTATTCACCAAACATTCACTAAGCACATTCTATAGGTCGATAACCATAGTAGGCACTGGGATTACAAAAGATTCAGACAGACTAAATCCCTGCCTTTGTGGAATCTGTACTCTAGTGGAGAAGATGTCAATTAGCAAACAATTTAAATTAATGATAATATCAAGTAGTGAAAAGTGCCATAAAGTAAACTCAAAACAAGGCAGCTTTGATGTGTGTGTGTCTGTGAGTGGGATTGCTATTTTAGATCGGGGTAGTCAGAGGGGCCACTTGTCTGGCAACTCGAGATTAGCTATTCAGTGAAGTGAGAAAGCAAGCCAAGAACAGTTCTTTCTAGGGATTCAGGCAAAAGCCAAGGACCTAAGGAAGGAATCAACTTGAGGTGTTAGAGGAAAAGGAAGACCACTGTGGCCAGGGCAATGTCAGCAAGTCAGAGACAGTGTAGATGACTTTGGAGAGGTATGCAGGACCGTGACCATACAAGGCCACCAGTTTTGCTTTGTGTGTGATTCATGATTAGAGATTTTCAACAAGGAGGAAGTAACAGACTTGTCTGTATTTTTAAAAGATTATATTGGCAGCTATGAAGAGAATTGACTGTATGTAGGAAAGCAAGAGTAGAAGCAGAGAGACCAGTTCGGATCACCTAAGAAAATATTATAATGCTCAAGTGAAAAATAAGAAAGGATTTTGAACTTGGATGATAGTAATGGAGGTAAAGAAAATGGATAGTCAGTATAAATTTTAAAGGTAGACTTATATAATTTGGTAAAATTAATGCAGGGTTTGAGGGCCAAGAGAAACCAAATATAATTTCAAGTTTTTGGACCAATTACTGAGATAGGGAAGATTAGAGGAAGAGCAGGTTTAGGATGCTTTGGGTTGCAGCAGACAATGATGTAGCTAACAAAAAGTGTGAAGACACAGATCATGTGAAATGCCGTTATTGGAGAAGGCTATGGAACCTGAAGGGTACATTACATAAAGCAGTAGATAACACAGCATGCTACAGAAGCTTCAAGTCAGAAGTTTGACTTTGCAATTTCTCACTGGGACATGGATGATACCTCCCATGCTGAAGTGTCACATGGAGCCATTTTTATTGGGACTTGTTGCATCCCGTTGCATATACAATCCCCCACCTTGTTCAGGATGCTCTTGATACACTGAAGTGGATTTGCTTTGTGACTCGGTGATGGCCAGGTCTGCTTCCCAGGAGCACCTCTCAGCTGCTCCCAGCTTCATGCCTATCTGAAATTCTCTCCTAAAGGGGACAATGTGATTAAAGATAAATGTGAACTGCCTATTAGACATCTATTTATAAAAACCTCAATGCTAGGAGATCCCAGACTTAATTCACAAAGAACATGACAGAATTTGCAATTCAGTGAGGGTTAATATGTACATGAAAGAAAATAATCAATTGAGGTGATGCCTCTGCTTTGTAAACTGGGAAGCACAAAAATATACAGTATTATTAACATTCAATAATACCTATAAATCTAGACAGGAATATACTAGAAACTGTACCTTACATTTGTAAAGACTAACTATAACTAAGCATTAAAAAATTTTGGAGGAAATAAAACCTCTACTAAAATGATAATTTGGAAAAATAATAATTTTGAAGGAGAGGATAACAATGCAGCAAATCGAACAAAGCTGGAGGAAATTAATAGCCTTGCATAGTATGAGTGGAAAGTCTACAAGTAAAATGTTATAAAGAGTCAGATTTTTTAAAAAGAATCAGGGAATATGAATAAAAAGAATCATTACTATAAAGTCCCCAAATTATAGATTAAGAATTTTATGCGAGGTGATTGTAGGGAAAGGTTACCTTGATACAAATGATACTCAGAAAGGCACACTCTATTCGTAAGAAAGAAGAAACCAGAGGTGTGGATGTTAAACATTATACTCCAAATAACCCCAACCACCAACTTGAAAATTAAGTACTTAATGAGGTCCTGGGAGGCAGGTCTTTGCTGTTATAAGTGTGCACCGTGGCATCTGCCAGACTCTGCTATGAATCCCAGCTAGGCCACCTGCTAACTGTGTGACTTGCACAAGTTGCTTAACATCACTAAGCTCAATTTCTACCTTTGTTGAATAAGGACAGTTATGCCTGTTCTGTCTAGTTGTTGCCAGTGAATCATAAACAGCTTGGCCCTGTGCCTTAATTAGTGGTAGTGATCTGCCATCTGGGCCAGGACTAGGGACATAGGATGCAGGGAATGAAGGACTGCACATGGTACCTGATGACCATTGGCCTGATCAGTGGAAAGTTGTTCTTTCCCACAACCTGCAGTGCTTCACATGTCTGATTATGACCATGGTGTCCCGCCATTCCTAGATACCTTCTGGTCTCTAGCTATCTAATTCCCCATCATAAAGGCTCAATTTGATGTTTGTCTAGCAGCCGACAGTGTTCTTTACTCCTGACATTTCTCAATATCATTAATCTCACAAGATCTTAATTCAAATGTTAGCTCATTAAATTAAACATTAATCTACCTGGAATTTTGCTTAATTGCCTGACAATAATGTTAGCATGCTTAGGTTGTCTCTATAGTTGATTATATCTCAGATGGATGGTGACTTCAATGTGTTAAAAATATTTGTTATTCAAAACAAACACTCAGTAAGGCCCAGGGAGTGGAAAACACCATTTCGTCAGATTGCAATCTGGATTTTACAAGTTTGGAAAGAATATTGGGAGATCCCACCGGCTCCATCTGTTCTTGGCCCTATAGCAAAATGGTCATCAGGTTAATGATTATCACTTCCATAATTTCCCAGCTTTGAAGTTTGTATAACATGCAACAAATTCAAACAGATATAAGCCTCATTAAGCAGATTTTATAAAGTGGCTGCTTTTATTTTTTCCATTCTAGGAAAAAGTTTAAAATGAAACAAAACAGACAAACAACCTGGATAGGCCCACCAAGTTCAGATATCTATATTTTACAATTCCTGAAGCAGCTTTTTAAATGTGGGACTCCATTAAGATACCCATTCTCTCCTAATCCTTTAATTGAAGTCAACTCATTATATCTTCCCTTTTTCCCCCCCTCTCACCTCCTGCTCTGCAATGCTGGCTGTTAGTTTGAGAATACAGGTGAGTGCATTTTCTAGCACATCAGTGCTTTCTACTGCTTTGGCAGCCATGTTCCCTCTGCTACTCCATGTTCTTCCATACGTTGGGAAGAGAAAAGGAATACTCTAACTTCCTTTGAGTCAGAGCAGATTCTTTCCCCTTGAATACCAGAGTGGAAACCATAACTGTAATTGTTCAGAAATATAGGCACCATGAAAAATTCTAGTCAATACTGTAGTGTGAGATTTTACTATTTAATTGCTTTGTGTCTAATATTATTATAAAGGTTCGCATTTGCTCAGTGGCACTTACATAACGTATTGGCTGACATGCTTATAGGAACAACTAAAGTTAATCAGAAACACCGTGCTCTCTTTTTCATCTAGATTATTCATCTCAAAATGTCTTTAGATTTACCAGGGATCATTAAATTTGACTACTGAAATGAAAGAAGCTTAAGATTACTCATAAACAGGTCAGGGAAAAATATGAACACAGTGGCTGTACTTTAGGCTTCCTAATTGATCAATTACAGAAGCTAAGGTAAATTTAGGGTACACATTGTCTTAGCTCATTATGGATAAAAAGTATGTCTGTCAAGAACATAATCAGAGTCGGAGCCTTGCTTACTGGGTAGGAGGGGGAGTGAGCCTTCATGAAAGTTAAAGCATTTTCTGTTCTCGGTTCGAAATTTTGAGCAGGAAAGGAATAGGCAGATGAATAAAACATGCTGATAGATTGTAATAAAGCAGAAATTGAGACATATCCACTAAGTAAGATCACAGATAGCATACAAATTTCACTGACCATTAAAATGACTCGTCAGGAAAGATTATGATATTTTTCATCCCTAAAGTAATTATGTGATAAGTCTTACAGAGTTTGGATTTTATTAAAAATTTTAAGAGTATATGAAAATAGATTAAAGTTCAGCTTCCTAGACTCAACATTCATTTTTAGTATAGAACAACTCAGCAGTTTTAATGATTATAGCCAGATAATTCTACTCTTTAGACTGATGTAGAGACAATTTCTCAAATGATTCATCAGTTGTATGTCAGGTGCTGATGTGGGGACATTACAGATGTGACACTTCTATAATAAATGCCTTCCCTTCCACCTCATCCTTCTCCCTGGGAATATATGTTTATATACAAATGTAATGACTACCAACCAGGAACCTACAAACCCCCGGTGATGGGGGAGCTGAGAGGAGGGCTGGAGGGTTTGCTAGGATACTGTGGATTCCTAGCATCCGAAATGTTGTCTCTAGAATAAAGTGTGTGTGTGTGTGTGTGTGTACTGCTGTCAAGAACTAAATAAAAATGCATTTAAAAATGTCACTGAATTTTTAAAAGCTTATTTTGTCACTATGCTTTTTATCAATAAACAGATATTATAAGTAAAGCTACCACTATAAAGTAAAGGAAAAGGCAACACAAACTAAACAGACATACACACACACACACACTTAATTACCATTGCTCCTGCAATGAAAGAGACAGTATTTTTCATATATCGTTACTCTAGAGAAATACATAAAAGGAACAAATAAATAAACAAATAAGGAGATAAGAAATTAGAAATTTTAAAATAAAAAGTTTTGCATAGAATAATATTTTCTAATTTGTCGTAATTTTAATCGAGTAATTCCAATTAGAAACAAGTTTTCTTGATAAACAAAGTGAGGGATCTTTTTTTCTCTGCACATAATTTAGGTGGAACTACATCCCATAGATCCAGGTTTTCTCTCCAGGCAAGAAGTGATTTGGAAAGAACTAAACAATATGGTGTTGGTAAACAGTGTTTCTCTCTGATAAAATGCCAGCCAAAAGGAGAATCTGTAACAATTACCAAACTCTAAATTTAAGACTTTTATTCAGATCGTTCTTTCCTTAAGCCATTATAGAAAGAAAAAAAAAACTTATTAAATGAATGCTTTTAATGCAACTTACTTTTGTTGCCTGAATGTAGAGGGAAAAAAAATGGAATATTTTGAACAAGCCATATTTTGCTAAATAAAAACCTATACAGCCTGAAATGGTAGAATAATTGAAATGAAAAAAAGGACTTGTGATATTGTTCCCATTGGATTTCTGTAAGTTTGGTTTCAAATACTCTTCCAAAAAGTAACTTGATAAAGTAAGCAAATCTCTTCTATTTAACTTAGTCTACTAATGATAGAAGGATAGCATGTATGTAATTATTGAAAAAGAGCATAGTTATCTGAAAGTATCTTATAAATTACATTTCATAACCTTAGCTTTATAGGGTAATCGCAAAAATAATATCAGAACTTTTTGCACCATAAAAACAGCATAAAATACTTAAGTACAAAAACAATGGAGATAAATAATCTTCCAACTATATCCTAATTTAATTATAACCCTGTTATAATATCCTAGTAACCCATTTCCCTTAAGGGAACTACACATAGTTATGGACAGCTTTCGGGACCAGAGTAGCCAAGAATCAAAACAAAACAGGAAGGTGACCACAGTGTGAACAATAGATGGTCACAAATATCTTAAATTGGTGGTTTTTCACTTATATTTCTCAGTGCCTCAGGATTGCCTTGGAGGCCTTGGGTACAAATTGGGCGCTACAAGGCAGAGGGAAAAACTCAGCAATTGAATTTTGGGAAGTTTCACTCCCTTCTCAGTCTAAGTGGGCCAACTTTCACCATTTTGCATATTCAGGTTCCATGGAAGATTATGCTTATTTACAAAAACAGTCCATAATTAAAGCATGCTTGAATACCACTAGTTTAGAATTTAAGAAGAGTATCTTGTGGCAGGTAGGCCATGAGGTTCAGTAGCTAGTCTCTGAAGATTCTCTCCAATCTTCCCATAATGTGATTAAAAGACATCATTTATGCAGTTATAGGGTAAGGATGCAGCTAGGGAAAAGTTGTGCACCCTAGGGTTTCTTATTTTGATGGGGGATGGAGGAGAATATGTGTGATTTATTTTAAAAAATCCCTTTGTCAAATTACTGATTTCTTTTATTTATTAAGTTTATTTAAAATTTCAAATAATATGAAGGATATAAAATCTCTATATTAAACACAGGGGGATGTGCTTTGGATAAAGTCAAGAAACCTTACAATAATTAAGGTCTTGCTTAAAGTACAGTTTATTACCCATTAAGCTCTTATATTCCTTCCTTGCTGGAATTACTCACACTAATGTCTCATATTATGGACTATTTTAAGATTTTCTCTTGTTTAGATAAATTGAATCTTCCAAAACAGCAACTAGGGCTTCCACAGATACTTCAGCAGTAGTTGATTTAGGTAGTCACTTAATGGGGGCCAAAATTTTAAAACTTTATATTTGTATATTACTAATCCAGAAGAGAAAATTAAAGTAAATAATCATTAGCTAATTAATTAAAAGATCTCATATTAAAAATAAGTCTATGGTTATAGTAATAACTTTCATAATATGGTATATAATATATTAGCCTACAATAATAGTTCTATAACATTAAAATTAATAGATTCATGTAAAATATCTTTCATTACTTCAACCTGTGTTCTGTTTAAAATAATTAAATACTGAAATATATGCAGATATCTCAGTGCCTTCACTGCTAAATTATCTTGAATTGACTATGAACATAATTTTAATAATATGATTATAAGCATAATTTAAGCCTTAGGAGTTTATAAAAAATTTCTTTTTTTAGCTATTTATTTACTCACCTCCGTCTCTTCCTTGCTACTCTGTTAATCAGTGTCTAGACAGCAATGTTTTGAATCATTCATTGGGGTGATTATGGTAAGCCATGTATTATGTAGATGCTTTTGAAAATTAAGGGAGCATTTAATTTTAGTTATGAAGGTTCATGGAGCATATTGTCTAAATCAACCTGATAATTGCCAGATCAATATTTTCCTTTATTGGTGTCTATGGAATAAACACAGATTTTTAGTCTAAAGAATTCATAATGTGGACTTCTGAACACAGTTGTTATACTCTTTCAATTCTTCACCATTATGAATTGAGATGGAGTTACACAAAGTTCACCTTTAGGTTCTTTTCTAGTCTATTCTAGGAATTTTCACATAGAAATGTAGCACAGTGACAATAGATCTTAATATCTACCATGATTCTTGCATCATTGAGTCTCTGTGCATTGCACATGCTGAAGCTTTCTGAAACCTCCAAAGGCAGACAGATTGTAAAGCATAAAATGGAAATTATCTGAATCCACATTTTTGCCAAATGTAGTGGTTTTCTACTTACATTTCTCAGCACCTCAGGATTACCTTGGAGGCCATGGGTGCTACAGGGCAGGTTCGCTGAAGCAGGGGATGTGGGTACACTCAAATTCTGGCATGGGGAACTCTGGGAAGGTAGGCACCACTCACCAAGATAGATGGGGGAGAGAGAGCAGTGAGGAACTCTCAGGTTCTTCCTGTGATAAGGGTGGCGGATAGTCCAACTACATGTCAACATCCTGCCAAAACCTAAAAGATGCTCTTTGTAATTGTGGGTGTGATTACATACAACCCCAACGTTTCCCCTTCTTCCCCAGTGCCATCAATATCAAGTTGTCCAGATACCATGTTCCCTTTATTGCCAAAACAACTGCCAAAACTAATCAGCAATGAATGACCTAGAGACTATGATCGTGTGTACAATTCTCAGGGCGTGCATATGTTAACTTTGTTCACGTGAAGTTAAATAAAAGTGATAAAGTAAGAGGTGTGATCAAAGAAGAAAAACGTGTTGAACAAAATTTGGAAACAGATGGTGAATCGATGAGGCAGATACAGTAAAATAGAGTAATTGGTTACCAGAAAGAACAGCTAGCTTTTTCTAATTAAAAAAAAAGATTTAACTACTTCATTATAGTCTTCCCTTTTATAAAAAAGGACTTTTACAATGTCAAATTTCACTATTTATGTTATTATAGAAAACAGTTTTCTTGCAATTAAACCAGGTAAAGAAAGGAAGTGAGAGTAGGCCAGTTGATATAGGAATTCTAAACAAAGCTATGAAAAGGAAATATTCAATACAGGGATAACATTTATAAAGCAAAGCTTCAGAATCTGAAAAATATAGAATATGTTAAAATGACTTTGTATTCTGAAAGTATTCTGTGCAGCAGTGCTTTTGCTTTACATTTTATTCACAAATACAGGTCTTTATACTTTGCAAATAATGCAAAATGATCTTATGCTGTCCATTCCCCCTGCTTCCATGTGCTTTCTAGCTCTTATTTCCTTCATATCTCTCTGTATTACTTGATTTCTAATCATTTCACCAAGTCATCTTTCTGACTTCCTCCTGTTATCTGGCATGTTCATTTTTTAATGCTTTGTAATATATTACTGTGAATTAAAAGAACACATATTTATTATATCACAGTTTCTGTGACTTGGGAGTCCAAACGTGGCTTAGCTAGCTCCTCTGCTGGTCTCAGAAGGCTGCAGTTAAGGTATTGACTGGGCTGTACTCTCATCTGGAAGCTTGACTGGGGAAAATTTTGCTTCTAAGCACATTAAGGTTGTTGGGAGAATTCATTTCTTTCTTGCTGTGTGAGGGTCCAGCCTTTTTGCTAGCTATCAGCTGGATGCTATCCTCATGTCCTAGAGGTCACCCACACTTTCTGACTAGGTGGCTTCTTAACATGGTCACTGACTTTATTAAGCCAGCTAGTTCTTATTCTACTAAGATAGAGTGTTATATAATTTAACATGACCAAGGGGGTGATATCCCATTATCTTTGCCATATTCTGCTGGTTAGAAGCAAATCATCTGCATTCAGGAAAGGGGAACATACAACGGTGTTTACATCAGGCAAGTGCAGATCATGGGAGCCACCCTAAATTCTGCCCACTACACTGGAAGTCCATACTTTATTCAGATATCTCCTACAAGATCTATCCTTTTAGCCATCCTGTGTCCTCCTTTTACCTTTGCCCTCTTTCATCCAAAGGATGGATTCTAGAACACATTGTACAAAGATCCAAAAGAACCATCAAGGACACTCCATCTCCCTTTCCAAATATGCATTGATAAGGAACAATGCATGTTTTAAGACAGAACCAGCAAAGAAATACATCACAATGTTCTTCTAGCCAAAATATCTTTTCTATCTGGGAACTATCTCTCTGGCATAGCACTGTTAGCAAAGCCTCACACTTGGACACAGGGAGCAGAGGTAGCCTTAGCACATGGGTTGGGAGGGTGCAAAAAAGAAATCAGTGAGATCCCAGATCTTTATCTGCTTCTCTTTGTTTACCATTTGTTAAAGTAAAACAGGAATTATATTCTTCATAAGCTTAGTTCCAAGAGTTTACATATCTAAAGGAGAACTATAATTTCACTTCTAGTGATTTATTCTATTATCCTAAAGTACATGGAAGTTAAAGTAAGCAATCTGAAGTTTACCTTGTAACCTTGTCAACTTTGCAAACAAAAGACTTAATATTTGATTTTATTATTCCTTAAAATAATCTTTCCATGGTGTAAAAACACTCCTTTTAAGAGGGTTTCAGACTTGAAAGGCTGAACAGAACAAGCACTGGTTCTAGGATTGAGAAAGGTTATCCTTGATGGTCATTATGTAACTGCTATTGTTCTTGATTACACCTTTATGTTGGGTTTCATAATGATATCATTTTATTTCTAGGAGACTCAGCTTATATTGCTCTTTAGTAACAAACGTGTTTTTGACTAAATATAAAGGAACATTATTTTAAAATATATTTTCACATAGCATTTTACCTATGCAGAAATATTTTCATCTCTCTCACATATGACCCTGAAAACAGTTATATAAGGAGGTCACTGACAGTTGCTATGAACCCTACTTTATAGGAGAGTAAACAGCTCAGAGAAGATCCATAATTTCCCAGGAAAACCCAGGCAATAAATGACTAAGGTCCCATTGAATCTACCTGTACCAACTCTACAGAGAGAGAGCTCTTCCACTCAATTCCTGGCTAGAACAGATGAGCTCTGCGTAAAATGGACAGGCACCAAATCTAGAGAGAAACATTAAAGAAGGACTGTTTTCCTCTTGCACTTACGGGAGCGAAGTCTTAATTAATTTTTTCAATTTTTCAAATGAAATATCTTTACATTTAGTAATATAAAACTGAGTGATTTTTCCTTCATCTTTTGAAAAGAAGTTGCCTGAGTCAGAAAAATATGATTAGTTCTCTTTTATGTGTCAGTAGATTTTGTAATATGCATTATTTTATTGAGCAGTCTGATAAACACATAAATCACTGGAAATGTCAACACACAAATGTGTTGATTTTGGCTCCCTTAATGCTGTTGAATTACTTTTCACCTTATGTTATGAAAAAGAACTTACAAAGATTCCTCTATAATCAATGTTAGTGTGGATTTAAAATGGTAGTTTCTAAAGCTGAGGGGTCATTTTCCATGGGAAAAAGCAAATTGCAGGCAAGTACATCCTGTGTAGTCAGAAGACGATACTGTTATCTAAGAGAATTCTGTAGACATTCACTCTGTTCCTATTGGTGCTCCAGCTCAGGTTCCATTTCGCTTTCTAGTAGACATTTATTGCTAACATAATATATGCTATTTGAGATTCTTAATAAATGATATATGGGTGTGTATATATATTCCCTATATTTTTTAACCCAAAGAAATGTGAAAATGCTTTTTTTGCATTATTTTGTCAGACTCTGTTGAATATGTAGCTATTCCTCCTCAGAGACTATAACAAGGACACAGAGGTTTGGACACAAGTGATGAGTCTGCGTATACCAGGCATATATATGGACAATGAGGCAAAGTTGCTGTGACTATTTAAAAGATTAAGCTGTAAGAAGCAAATACTGTTTGAAATATAAGCTGCAGATACACAAAGGATCTGCACTTTTCGGAAATGGAAAATTGATTTTTAGCAGCTGCATCTTTCTAGCACACCTAAAAGGTAACGTAGGAAATGTCTCCCTAGTATTTCTCCAGAAATGCTGGTGAAAAATTTGCTACAGATTTTGACAAATAGTAAGCATTAAAAATTTAGCATACTAATGTCACCAGAAATTAAAAATAGAATGCTATTTGGTAGCCTCGCTAAATAAAAATATTTACATCATACCATATGAACGCATGCTACTTTTAAAAAGGCATAAAATGTTAGTGGAATGCATTCTGGACTCACAAGTTATATATTGGTAATAGACTTTTATGTTAGTTGAGACTGAAACAAATCAAGCCATTTGAAACTGGGGTGGTATATAACAATTTATAAATAAAGACTGCACAGTTTTAGAGGTAAACATAAAAAGATTGGGAAAAAAAACAGAAATGTAGTGCTAAAGGGTAGGTATAATGATGTATTTCACAAAAAAACCTAAAGTCCAGAGAGGTTAAAAGATTTGTTCAAGTGGAATACATGATGAAAATCTAATTCCCTTTACTATTAATATAGCACATTTAAGTTAAAATTTCAATTCCTTAGTCTAAATTTATTTTTTGCTTCCTAACTATGGGTAGTTACTAAGGAAGTTCCTTCACAAAGTTATTCAAACTTTCCATTCCAGCCTTCCTCTCCCCTGGTTATTTTTTTCTATGCTCCGGCCACATGGAAATTATCCTTCTTCTCCAAACACATAAAGCCCTTTCAAGATAGTTTACATTTGCAAGTTTACTTCTGGTCTAGAATGCCTTTCCCTTTTTTCTTCACTGTCCAATTCCTACTAATCCTTCGATGTTCAGGTTTGCCTGGGCTCTGCTGGCTTTCCACTCTATAGATACTTTGTTCCTGTGGCTGAAAGCGTCCCCCACTCTGAACTGTAATATATGTATACACAAGTCTGCTTTGCCCGCTATACTCAAGCCTCACAACGGGACTGTAGTGATCTGGGTGCCTGGCACATAGTAGACACTCAATAAATAAAGGATTGATATTTGGATAAATAGAGTTTAAAAACAAATTAAAGTGAGGTAGCTTCTATTGATTAATATGCAGTATAATGAAGCAGAGAATTTCCAATGGAAAGAAGCCTCAAAAATCTTGAGTTGTGCTTCTCATTTTACAGCTGAGGTTCAGAGAAGTTAATTAACTTAAGATCATCAAACTAATGCATAACAGATTCAAGATTTAAATCCATATCTGATAGTTTTAGTTCCATACCATAAAGCATTTGATGGAAGAAACTGTGTTATACAAACTACATATTGGTTATTTGGAATTTTGCTAATATGTAAGAATATAAGAAATTTTGCAAGTATTGGGGAGCACTTGATGATTGAGCTCTTTTATACAAGCTGTTGTTTTAGTTTTTATTGTTGAAGTGGTTTGCTAATTGTATCCATTTAATTAGTAGATTAAACGAAGTGGTATTCAGCAGTTCATTTCTAAATCAGGGTACTTAACCTCTCTTTCATTTTTCTTAGCATTCATCTTGTTTTACAGGTTTTATTTTCATGTTCTGCATTACAACTCTATACTTTTTAATATGAAATTTTATGTTTCACTGTAAACCTAGTTGACTCTAAAAGTAAAAATATGCATTAATTCTAACATCAGACTGACCCAAAACAAGTAAATGAATTTTAATACTTAAAATACCAATACAACTTATTCATAAATACAACTATGAAAAGCAGATTTTAAATTGTATAAATTAATATAGTGAATTTAAAAATAACTTTACCTAGCAAGTTGGTGCTAGGTAAAATATATAAAACAGCAAGAGCGTTCAGGCAAACACAAAATCAAGACCAATTTACTTATTTTTCAAAACATAAACTGTGATATTTTTTTCTCTGAACCAAAAATTGATTTCAGGAGCAGAGATAAGCAAGAAATTTTAGAACAGAGGGTGTATGGTCCTTATTTATTATTTTGGTATACAAAAACTACTCATTTCCCAAAGCTTTCTGGGCACCGCACCAACATACAAACCTCACAATTAAATTCAATTAAATCCTGTCACTGGAAACCCACACTTCACATTTACAACCAAGAATGAAGAAAAGAATGAGGGTCTTTAAGGACTATTTTGTCCAACCAAAATTATATACAAAAATATACATTTTTCTTAGGTATGCCATACCAAAACTTGCTAAACTAGAAAAATCATTATGCCAGAACAGAGCACTGGTTCAATACTTTATATTAGTCATGAGAGATTTTAATTATATTTATTTCTGATTATTCTTCTCTGGGGTAATGAACATACAGGGGAATATAGCATACAATTAGCATTCTCCTATCTTCTTCCTTTTACTTAGGCTGGAATGAGAAAAGGAAGAATCAAGGGAATGTTTGAGGAGAGAATCAAAGAAATCTCAGAAGTGTAGAAACTATATTGTGCTTATTCATCCTGTGTGTGCACATGCGCACACTATCATGGCTTGGTGTTACGGTGTATTTTGCATGTAAGGAAGTCCTGATCCCCCTTCCCCTTCAAAAAAAAAAAAAATACCTAATCTGTCATAGGCAGAGCTATCTGAGTGTGAATGGGTTGCATTTTATCCCAGGAACAGTGCCAGAGCAGATGACATCTGATGCATCCCACCGTTCAGGACTTTTAGATTGTCATTGATCTAGATGGAATTGAGCATAATGATCTCCCTGGCTTCCTGCCTGTGTAAACTCCCAGCCCTCAAATTGAGGGCACCTTGTGCATACTTGCAGGTTGATCCCCCAAAGCCCCAGATTCTGGAGCTAATCTTTTCGCTAGACAGTGGACATTTAAAGCCCTGTCATAGAAACTCAGCCAGGCATTGTTAGAATTGCTGCTGTTTCTCTCTGTTACCATTGGAAGCTTTTAATTGCTGCATTTTTGACTTCTTCCTTTGGATCACAACCCTGTTTGGTCTCCCAGTTGATTCCCTTCATGATATTCAATCCCTTCCTAAATTTAATCTCTTAGAACTTTATCTGTTGTTGGCTGCCAGTCATTTCCAAAACCCCTTGCAGTCCCCATTTCTTACCCTCTCTTTCCTACACACTTTACTTCCTATGCAGCACGCCTTGCTAGACTTCTCTGATTTCTGCAACTTTCTGTAACACCTCTTCTGTCTATTGTCACTCTTGGGTCCCTGAAATTGTATCTGTCAATCTTAAGATTTTATTTCCCAAGACATTCTGGACCAATCACCCTGACTGAGCCTCTCTTCTTCATCCTATGTCTGTCATTTCTCTGGTCTGGCCTCTTCAGCCAATGCTGAGTTCAGATTGGCTTGGTCTACCTTTCTGGTCCTAGCAAGAGAATCCAAACCATACTGCTTCCTTTAGTCTCCTGATGCCAACACTTACATAGCAAAATGACATCAGACTTTATATTCTAGTATTTTCCTCTCCCTATCCCTAGACCCTTATCTACCCATTTCTGACCTCAATGTGTTAATGTACTCTTATTCCTGAAAGCTGTCATTGGCTGACAATATGATGTTCTTTATCATGATTTCAACTTGGATTGAATTAACAGTGCAAATAAAGAAAGGCCCCGTCCTTTCACCTGTCAGATTGTCCCTGGGATTTCAGTTCTCAACACTACTCTATGAATCTAGGGACCCTTATCTCATTCTGCATTACCTACAAAGCGTTAAAGTCATTCTCACTAACTTTAATCTTTTCTTGACAAAGTTTATACTGCACAATGCTGCCAGAGTCACATTGCCATAGAGTATAAATGTAAAATTCTTTGACACTCCACCTTAAAGCTTTTCTCTCCAGATATCTTTTTCTTCACTCAAACATTTCTTCAGATATTTACACATGCTTTTTCCTTGCTCTTTATCTATGAAGAAAAGTTGACCCTGCTACATTTTAAAAACAAACCATAACCACAGTTTCTGCCCCAGTCTCTCTCATTGCGTCTGCCCCCCCCCCCCCCCCCGTCTAATAAGCATGATCCTGGATGCCTAATATGTGAAGATCTTACAATAAATTTGGAAGATATGATGGCAGAAACATGACGGGAGCATTCAAGGAGCAGAAAATCTAATAGAGGATAAGTATTTGTAAACAGATCACTGCAAACACAATGTGATACGTATTATAATGGATGGATATGCTAAAAATAGTATCAAATGATACTTGACAACAAAGGTTCTAATATCTAAGACCCATACTAGATCATATGCTTCCTTTGAAGGAATTATAAAAGGGCTTTCTATTCAGAGCAAATGAATTATAAAAAAGTACTTCTTTTGGGGAAGACCAATGAGAAAAAAGATTCCCCTTCTTCCAGGTCATCACAGCCACTCAAGAGTGTACAACTTAGGGACCAGAACACAGGCTAAAGCTTGGTTTCCCCTTATGCACCATCCACCAGGGACTCTTCTGTAGGGTACCATCTGAACAACCCAGCACACAGGCCATTCATCAGGTAGACCTGGTAGAAAATCTTGATTCTGTCACCTACAACTATGTGACCTTGAAAAAGTCACATAGCTTCTCTGAGGCTTCCTGAATTATAAAATTGGGTAACAGCAGAAACTAACTCAGAGTTGTATTAGATGAATAATATGAATTCTCACTCTATTTACTGATACATAATAAGTACTCAATAAAATTATTATTACAAAAAATTACTCTTACTGTTACTCTAGAGACAAAACAGAAGAGAAGTCAACTGCACTTCAAAGAGGATTCCAGGGAAAGCTTTAAAAAAACATGTGATCTTCATGGTACGTTCAAATAGTTCAAAATCTCAGAGAGAAAAAGGAGCAAATATATATACAGCAGCCAAAATTCTCATCAAAGGCAAATATCCAGGAAAGACTGGAAGTAGAGAAAATTGGAGAGATTTTCTACAGAATAATTGAGGAAATGAGAAGACATTGCTTAATGAAATGCTTAGGGCCCTTTACATATAAGTTTCAAATGATTATCAAATATAGATGTATTAATTGACATATTAATTTTGGCCCCATTCAGTAATGGAAAAATAAAGACATAATAAAATGTGTTGAGAATCGAGCTCTGTCCTAGGCATCATGTCATGTCAAGAAAGCTGGGAGGGTGTGGCAGATCATATTGGGAAGCCAGTAAGTATTTCTAAATTAGTTGCATTGAATTTTGTTACTGTTACACATGGTTTTCAAAAAAAAAATCTTTAAAGCACATGAGTTAGATTTTTTTTGGTAAAACTTATAATCAGAAAAATGATAACATTTATGGGAGGTAACTTAATTATATATAGTTTCCATGGTAGAGAAGTCTGTATGTCATTATGGAAAATCTAATTTGGTAATACAATATAATTTATGAAATATTACAGCTTACATTGTTATTTCATGTTTTTGCCACATGTATTTTATGCCAGAGGCAACAGGAACACAGAAATTTCAAAACAAGTATACAAAATAAATTCAGCTAGAAAGTGGCAAAGTCTTTCTTTAAAATGAATGGCTCAATGTTAATGATATGGCTATAATAATAAAAAATATCATGTAGAATGCAAAAAATAAAAATAAGAGTTTTGAATTTAAACACTCCAGATATTAGCTTTTGCTAGGCCTAGAGTTACAATATTGTGGGCAAAGAGGATTCTTTTAGATCATTTAGAAGTTGCCTAATTATCAGTTAGTTTGCATTCTCAGATTTAGTGTCTTTAGGTTATACCGCAAAATTAAATATATGCTGTCAGTGTTACTAGAAAAATGTAACTGATACCTTAAAAGACTCTGTGACCTTACATAATACTTAAGAAACAAAACCAAATACAAAGATTATTTCATTCTCTCCCCAAGGTTACATAATATACTGTTTTTCTTTAATTATAAAAACATGTCAGTCATGTACTGAGAATAATATAATACTCAAATTTAACATGATATCATATTTATTTCAAAGTCTGTATGTGTGTTTATATATACACACACACAAAAGGGCTGTCCAGAAAGAATCCAGCCATTAATATAGCAAAAGTGGTTACATGGCTATATACTAAATGCCAGTAAGACACTGTCTTGATTATTGTAGCTTTGTAGTGAGTTTTGAAATCAGAAAATATGAATCCTTCAACAGTGTTCTTTCTCAAGATTGTTTAGGCTATTTTGGTCTCTTTCCATATGAATTTTAAAATCAACTTGCCAATTTCTGCAATGAAGCCAGTTGAGCTTTTCATAGGGATTTGTGTTGGATCTATAGATCAGTTTGGGGACTATTGTCATTTATAACAATATTAAGCCTTTCAATCCATGACCATGAGATATCTTTCCATTTATTTAAGTATTTCTTAATTTCTATGAATAATGCTTTGTAGTTTTTCTGTATAAGTCCTATACTTCCTTTGTTGAATTTATACCTACGTATTTTATTTTGAAATTTACAATGCTACTGTAAATGCAGTTTTTTTAAATTTCACTTTTGGATTGTTCATCACTAGGATATAGAAATACATTTGATTTTTGTATAGGGATTGTGTGTCCTACAAACTTGCTAATTTTATTTATTGTTTCTAATAATTTTTGTAGAATTCCTTGCAATTTTCTATATATAAGATTATGCTATCTGTACTTAGAGATAGTTTCACTTCTTTTCCAATCTGGATGCTTTTTATTTAATTTTCTTGTCTCATTGCCTTGGCTCCAACTGCATTTTTACAGTAAATAACAAACAATACTAAAATGCCCCCCCGCCTCCCACCAGGGATCACACTAGCTCTTTAGCAATGTATCCCAACCAAAATGAAAATACTATAATGAGGTAAAGAATTAAAAATGTAGATTGTAAGGAAGCTCAATGAGATCCAATAGAAAATAGAAATCCAACTCAAAGAAACCAGAAAAATAATTCAGGAAATGAATGAAAATTTTACTGAAGAGATAGGTGTATTAAAGACAAAACTCAGAACTTCTGGAAATGAAAATTTCAGTAAGGGAAATGCAAAACACAGTGGAAAAATTTAAAAATAAACTAGAACAAGCAGATGACAAGTCTTTCAAATTAATCCAGAGAGTCAAAAATAAAGGAAAAAGAAGTAAGAGAAATCAACAAAGTCTCTGAGAAATATAAAATTATGAAAAGCCCTCAAACACAAGAATCATAGGTATCCCTGAGGGAGAAGAAGAAAAAGCAAAAGTCCTCTAAAACATATTTGAGGGAATAACTGAAAAAAATTTCCCTGGTCTTGCTAGAGGTTTAGACAACCATATACTGGAAGCTCAATGAAGACCTGGGAGATTCATTGCAAAAAGGATGTCATCAAGGTGCATAGTCATTATACTGGCCAAAGTCAAAATGAAGCAGGAACTCCTATGAGCCATGAGGTAAAAACATTAAGTAACTTACAAAGGAAAACCCATCAGACTAACAGCAGACATCTCAACGGAAACCTCCAAAGCCAAAATTGCTGGGGGTCCTATCTTTAGTTTTCTTAAGCAGAATAATTGTCAGCCAATAATTATGTATGCTGTAAACAATGTTTCAGAAATGAAAAGGAAATAAAGTCTTCCCAGATAAGCAAACATTAAGGGAATTTGTCACCACTAGACATGCCCTATAAGAAATGTTCAAAAGTGCTCTAAACATCAAAAAGAACAGGTGATACCTTTATTTTTTTCACATTTATTTGCTATATTATAACAATACTACAATTATTTTACTGCATATGTCCCCTTATAGTCACATGTGGTAGCTTATCTCAGAAATACATCTAGAAGTGCAATTGCTGACTCAATGGGTGTGTGCATTATCAACATCACTAAAGATCGCTAATTTGTCCTACAAAGTTAAGTCAATTTGAAATTTCACCAGCCAGTACTTGAGAGGAGTTATTGCTCTGTCTACCCACCAATACTTAGTATTGTTGAACCTTTAGGTTTTGTATGTGAAATAGAATCTAAGTGCTGTTGTAGTTTGTATTTCCCTGATTACTAGTGAAATTGGTCATCTTTTCATTTACATCTCATTATATAGATTCATACCCTTTGAGTTACGTATTTCTCTTATGTCTGTTTTTGCTTTTTGTAATGATTTATCATAGTTCTTATGACTTTTGTAAGAATATCCTCTACCAGGCTCTAATTTGTCTTTTGACTTGGTTTATTATGTTTTAGTTGTGTGAAAATTTTCATTTCAATATGGTAAAATGTGTCATTTTGGGGTTTTGTTTATAAATTACTTTCTACTTGATGTCACAAATACTAGCTTCTATATTTTCTTCTGAAATATTAAAAGTCTTGCTTTTTTTCTTTTAAGAGATTTAGTCTTTTGGGATTTATTTTGGCATATGGTGAAAAAGGAGCTCTGATATTTATTTTCTTTATAAATAGCCAATTTCTGCAGCATCATTTATTTTATCCACTTCCATTGAGTTATTCTTCCATCTCTATCACATGCCAGACTTGCAAATGACTCTATTTCTGTCTTTATTTTATTATGACTGTCCACTTATCTGTCCTTATAACAATATCACAATATTTAAATTATAAAGCTTTGCTTGCTTCAAGTCTTAATCTTAAGTGCCAATAGCCCCTCATTGCTCACCCCACCACCACCACTAGCCATGAATAATTGTCTGGGTTTTTCTTGGTCCTTCATTTATTTCTATAGATTTTCAGATAAGTTTAGCACATTTCTCAAATTCTAAAGGAATTTTGATTTGAAATGTGCTGAATTTTAGAGTAACTGGAATAAATGGATTTTTATTCTATATTGAGGCTTCTCATTTATGATATATGCTCTTTTTATTTATTTAGGTATTCTGTTAAGTTATTCAAATGTGTTAAAATTGTTCTTTCATAAGGGCTTAAATCTCTGTATGGATACTTATTCTATAAGTGCCATAAAAAATGTTAGTATATTGGATGAGATTTTTCTTTTTTTCTTTTTTTTAATTTCAAACTATTAAGGGGGTACAAATCTTTTTGTTACATGTATACCTTGTATAATGCTTAACTCAGAGTTTTGGGTGTTCCCACTACCAGAATAGTATTCACTGTACCCAACAGGTAAGTTTTTATCCCTCACCCTACCTCCTACTCTCCCCCCCTTCTTGGTTTCCAATGACTTTACATCTCTTTGTGCCTGTGTGTACCCATCATTTAGCTCCCACTTATTAGTGAGAACATATATTTGGTTTTCCATTACTGAGATACTCCACTTAGGATAATGGTCTCCAGTTCCATCCGAGTTGCTGCAAATGACATTATTTCCTTCTTTTTTATGGCTGAGTAGTACTCCTTGGTATATGTATACCATGTTTTCTTTATTGACTTGTGAATTGATGGGCATTTAGGTTGATTCCACATCTTTGCAATTGTGAATTGTGCTGCGATAAACATGCAAGTGCAGGTGTCTTTTTAAAAAAATGACTTATTTTCCATTGGATAAGATAGCCAGTAATGGGATTGCTGAATCAAATGGTAGGTCTACATATATTACTTTAAGGGATCTCTATACTGTTTTCCATAAAGTTTGTGCTAATTTGCAGTCCCACTAGCAGTATATAAGTGTTCCTTCTCAGAGCTTGAAAACGAGGTATGAATGTTTTTTTTTTAATTTACATTTTCTAATTGAATGAGGCTAGTGAATAGAAATGTTATGGATGTCTGCTTAATGATCTTGTATCAAGTACCCTTTCTAAACTATCTTATTCATTGTAAAGTTTGTTTCCTTTCCTATTATATCATATGCTCATAACAGTAATTTTGTTTTTCTTATTTGTTTTATGCTTATTATTTCCTTTCCCTTATTATTGTAGATAAATACTTCATTACATTGTTTAAAACAAGATGTCATATGAATATGATGTCTACTGTCTGATTTTAAGGAGATGCTTCTATACTTTCACCCCACATTTAATAATTGCTGTAAATGTATGATAAGACAACTATTATTAGTTAAACGAAGTTACTTTTTATTGCTAGTTTTAAAAGTTGTTTCTTTAAAAAGCTAATAAAATAGTCAAATTTTTGACAAAATTATCCAAGAGAATGAAAAAAATATGCAATGAAAAACTAGACAGGAATAAAGACCAAGTAGGAAAATTTTAATATAAACATCTTTATGCCAATACATTTAGAATATAATAAAAATTTTTATAGTAAAGGATACATTACCAAAATTAACTCAAACAAGTAGAAAACCTATATGTACAGGAAGAAAGTGAGAAAAAAGAAAAGAAACCCTGAGTAGATCTATTATTATTAAAGACATTGAATGAGACATTACAGTTTTTAGAAAACGTACTCTTTTTGTCACACAAACTACTCCACAGAAGACAAAGAGTGGAAAGCTTCCCAAATCAGTTTGTGAAATTACAGTTTCCAGATAACAAAACTGGACAAGGAGAATACAAGACAAACTGATTGGGAATTTCACTTGTGAACATTGATGTAGAAGTCTTAAGTAGAAATTGGTAAGTGGAATCCAACAAAGTTTAAGTATGTTTACTAATAAGGGAGAATTTATTCCAGGAATACATAAAATGTTTTAACTTTAAACAAACCTACTTCCATTAATCACCAAGTTAGGAAATTAAAGCTGAAGAATATTGACATCTTAATGGTGGTAGTGCAAATGGGGAAAACCATTTTGAAAAAATCGTTTGTACTTACACACTCTTCCACCAAAAAAAACTTATTCCTAGGAACATTATCAATTAAAAATTTTAAGAATCTTTACCAAAGATAAGAATAAGAATATTCATCACACAGATTTCAAAAGTCAAATACTGGAAGCAATCAAATACTAATGACAAGAGTAAGGATAAATATATTGTCGTAGATGCACACATAGAATATTATGCAGCAATGAAAATAAATTAAATTTATAACTCCAAACAAATATATGGATGAATATTATTAATATAATACCGAATTCAAAGAGCAAGTTCCAGAAGATTCATGTATGACACTTGTTATAAATTTTTAAAAAACTTAGAACTAAAGATTATTATTTAGGAGTTCATTTTTATCTGATAAAGCCATATTTTAAAAAACAAGAAAAGAATAAACAATGTAGGATTGAGTAGCCTTGGTTGGTAGAAGCTGAAGGACAGGGTAGACAGGTTGGTTGGGTGTCGGTTTTGTGGCTTTCATTATGTATTAATTTATTAATTAAAGGAAAACTACATAATTATCTCAATATAAACAGACATGTAATTTCATAGAATTCAGTACCTATTCATGACTTAAAATTTTTGTAACAAATAAATAATAAAAGGAAAGTTCTCAATCTAATCAAATATGTCCACCACAAAAAGCTATATCAAAAGCCTTCTCTGGGCTGAAATGTTAGACACATTAATTAATACCTGGGTTATATTGGTAAATTTTTTATTTTAATTTGTTAAAATTATTATGGGTACATAATAGTTGTATATATTTATAGGTACATGTGATGTTTTGGCACAGCCATATAATGTGTATTAATTAAGTCAGAAAAATTGGGGATCCTGTGCACCCCAAGTGCACTGACTCCAGGCCAGTGCAGTTGCAGGAGTTGCCCAAGGACTGCAGTCTTTGTGGCCTGACTGCCTTAGGAATTTATTCTGGACCCCAGGCCACTTTCTTCAGCTGCTGGTGGAGCTACCAGAACTTAGGTTTCTACCACTGGGGCAGAGGATTCCACTGTGGCAGGACTGGTCTAGATGTTCCTTCCGTGAGTGCTGGCAGAATTCTGCCCTGTGCTGTGTTCCCCTGTGACAAGGCGGTCCTGAGTTCCACTGCAAAGTCCCACAATCATTTCACTCTCCCTCTGTCAGGCACATACATTCTCTCTCCACCTGGCACACTGGTTCATCACAGCTAGGAGATTGGGGAAGGGTGGCATCGGCAATGCAAGACTCTCTTTCCCTCCATCCCCAGAGTCTCTTTCCTTGATAATGATGTTAAAACCAGGTACTGTGATTGCTCACCTGATTTTTGGTTCTTATGAAGGTGCTCTTTTGTATGGATCATTGTTGAATTTGGTGTTCTTGTGGGAGAATGATCACTGGAGGGTTCTATTCAGCCATCTTGCTCCTTCTCTCTCCTTGGATTATTTTTAATTATTATTTCCACCTTTAAAATACAACACATTAGTTGCTATGACATGAAGGTTTTCAAAAGAATGTGTTATTTCAAAAGTATTCTTCACAATTTACCTTTCAATCTCTCCAACAATGACATTTCTTGTTCCTGAAGTATATTGTCATCATTGTGGTTTATGTCTCTACAAAAGAATTGGAAGCATTGCATCCCAACACAAGGCCACGTTTTTCAGAATATAAAATATTAACATAGCAGTAAATTATATGTGTGACCTCTGTTCTGAGTGCTCCTTCTCCTTTTAAGGAGACTTTGAGGAGTCATTTGTTTTGGGCCTTTAGTGATTCTGTTTAACATATAGATGTGTCAAAGCTTATATTATGATTCCTAAACTAATATATATTTTAGCATTTCTTAAAATGTAACAGATTTCTCCATAATTGGAAAAATATGTCAAAATAACCTCTTTAGGTACAAGCCAGAAACTCGAGAGACAAATCTTGTGAGTTATTTATAAGGATTAACAATTTTTTCAATTTCTGTTTTTGTTTTTATGCTTCTTTGCTCAGAGGTTCCGTTGTAAAATAATTATCTGATATTATGCTTTTAGTGTCATTCTATCTAATGATTTTTTACAGGATTCTTTTTTTGTTTAAATCAGTATCTCAATTTCATTAAAAAATCTTTGAATTTCTGAATCCTTAAACACTTAAAATATCTAATAAAAAGGAATTATACTTCTACTTTCTATTACCTCTGATTATTTTTTTTTTTCAAGTTGCATTTAAAATGCAGCTTTGACCCTGAAGCCTCCCATCATTTATCAAAGACTGTTAGGTCAAAAATTTTCAACAGATGGAGGTATCTTACAACATTCTTTATTTAAATCTAAAAGTGAGCCTTCAGTGAAATGAGCTACAACTTGGGAAGTTTTTAAAATCTTGAATATATATGCAAAAAAAAAATTAAGTTTAATGTAATGAGTTTGTTTCAAGTGATTTATTAAGACCATACCTAATTTAAGACTGTGCTTTAGAGCTGGTTTATAGTAATAGAAAATACAGTGCATGCATAGTTTTAGAGTTAA
Organism: Lemur catta; assembly: GCF_020740605.2. Taxonomy (NCBI): domain Eukaryota; kingdom Metazoa; phylum Chordata; class Mammalia; order Primates; family Lemuridae; genus Lemur; species Lemur catta. Next base: position 54,567,746 of record NC_059139.1, on the reverse strand, counting down.
AGAATGTGATTTTTAAAATATTAGGTTATTTGGAGCTGATTGCACAAAGAAATTAGCCCCTGTGTAATTTCTGAGACAAGCGTATATATAAGAGTCCCTTAAACATAATGCCATTTCTCAAAAGAAGGAAAGTATGAGTATCTCACTGTGCTCATGGAGTCAAGAACAAAATATTTTACAAAAGTTTTATACCTCATATTCAAGCCTGAACATTATAACTGGTATAAAAGGTAGCCATATACCTTTCTTGGGCTTCATTATAGATATATTCAGGCCACATTGTACTGTAGGAATTAATTAAAATATGCTCATTTTTAAATCATATTTAGATTTTAATCAGCATCCAGCACCTGGTTTTATATTTTACCATTTAATAAGCTCAAAACACCTGGGACACTATATTAAGGAGAATAAGTAGGAAATAGATATTGGGAGCTCAAAGAGAACCTTGGTGAGATTAGAGTTTCAAGTATGTAACAGCTGCTTCTTATTTTCACTGAGAAAAAAACAAATGGAAATTAGCGTCAATAACAGCAGAAAAATATAGATGAAATATATATATACAATAAATAAATTAATATAAATATGAATAGGTAAAACATGTTGACTTTATGAATAATCAATGAGAAAATCTATAGCCATGGCTTTTAATGAGGCTGTCTAAGACTACAGTTACAATTCGTGGTTACTGAAGGGCTGAGGAACTAGATAGCCCCACAAGATCCACTGGCGCCTGGTTGTCCTTCTGATACAAATACAACGCTGACAGTGTCACTGACCATGCATTTGAAGGGAAATAATTTGTAGCCCTTTTATCCATACTATATGTATACTCTGTCCTTTGGACAAAAGATTTTTTTAAGAAGTCATCCTTTGGGTCAGTACGCTTTCTGTGTCAGTGGCTCTTAACCCCATAATCTGCAGGCAGTTCTCTTCCTGCTGAGTCATCTCCCTCTCCTCTCCCCTCCAATCTCTTTGGAACTCCATGCTGACCTGGGCTGTTTTTCTACTGCTGACATTGTTGGCACGTTTTTCTCAAAGCAATCTGAAGCATTTACCTCATGCATGATTCCGGAGAGGCCATGCCCTTTCCCACTTCCTTTGGTAAGGTCAGGAGAAAAAAGTTACATCTAGGTTTCTTTTCATGTTGTTTTTGTTTTAGCCTGAAAATGAATCACCATAAAACATGCACATATCCAGTTAAGACTGAAAAATCTAGAATTAAAGCTCACATGACCTGACAAAACAAAGTGATGTGCAGGACTCTGTGGATGATTTATAAATTGTGGCAATGGTTAACTTTTATATCTACATCCTCCGGCAAGCACAGTGCACAAAAACGCATTGTGTATTCTTCCAACTTCCCTGACTTTCAAGGGCCTCAATATTTGGAATATGCAATGTTATTTACCATTGCAGTTATACTTTACTCTCTGGATGTTTTATTTTCAGTTCTCATGATTTTTATTTATTTGTCACAGAACAAGAAGATTTACGTAATTTATACATAATTGATGAACATACTTGTACATAGATGTTTTTTGGTTTTAAAATTCAAGTCTCTAAAATATATAACAGTTATACAAAATACACCTTTGATAAAAATTATATTTAGTAAAATAATTGTCAAATATATATATTCAAACAGCTTTTTCACATGTAAACAATCGAGTAAATTCTAGCTACTGAAGTGCATGAAGTTTGATTGCCAGTGCACTGAATCTTTAGCTGTACAAAAGATGCTGACACAGTGCTTACCTAGGGAACACTCACACTGTGCTATCAAAAAGTGCTAAATAACAAATTATTTCAATTCCTATTTAAAAGTTATGTAATTGTTTTCTAAATCACATGCAGTTCATTTACTGATAATTTTCTTTGTTTTCTATTTCATTTATGTTTTGGCACTGCTGTAATTAAAGTATCCGAATAATCTTTAATGGACATCATTATGCTCTTTGATCAAAGACTTGTATTCAATCTCCATTAACCAATTAATAATGACCCTATCAATTATAGACTAATTCAATTAGATACCACCCTGAATTTTTTATTCATGGAATAAGTCAAAGTTCCCAGCCTAATCAAAATCAGGCTTGAAAGGCAAATTAAAGAGGATATGTTAATTCTGCTCTCCCAGGGTGATCTTAGTTTTGATGAACTCAGCAGAAAGTCACTTTGAATAACCCACTAAGAAAAGTATTATTTTGTTCCCTAAGAATTTTCAAAGTTTTATATTTTCTTCAAAAATGTTTTATTCTTTCTGACATAGGTCTTAAAAAAATTGAACAATAGCTAACCTATTACCTTGATGTCAATTTTAGATGCTTATAACTATAATTATTTTAGAATCGTTTTTTCAAAAAGAATTTCAAAATAAAATTATATAGCATATTACGAAGATCTGCTTATTTACAAAAAGGACATAAAATCAAGTTATTTCTCTTTGTATGTCATGAATTAAGTAAATCAATACAAGAGCATTAGATTCAACCATGATAATATTATTTTACTAACTCTAAATATGTTTATTAATAAAATTTATAATTTTGGCTGTCTTTATATTTTAAACTTCTTTGAGATTTAATGAGAAGGTCTTGATAGATGGACTTTTATTTAGAACTATTTTTACACGTGGAGTTTTAATGAAGCCTGGTTGAGTTTTCTTAAACACTTCCCTGAGAACTACATTTGGAAGGTTCCTCAAGAACCGGTAAAGCTGAGGTGATTTTAAGGATTCCTATATCGAGTATGCCATTTTAACTCATTCAACTTCTGAGTCGTGATCGTAATGTTAAGGTAAAAAAATTCTTGATTGAAACCAAAATATTATCTAAATATTTTGACTATACCATGATTTTTAAATACTGTGCTACTTAATTATATTAAGTAGCTTTGAAGTTATTTGTTTAATGAGTTAATTTTGTAAAGCTCTGTGAAGTTATAATTACATAATCCAAAATAAAATATATTAAGGCAAAAACTAGAGCATTTTAAATGCAGCTGAGCGGTACATGTCTGTGATAAATCTCTAGCCTGTGTTTACTTTTCTTGTACACCTGTTTATCTGTATCACTTTTCATTTTCCTCACACCTTCAAGGAAAATCAGATTACTTTTCCAGTCTGCCCCATCTTCTTCCAGGGAGCCAACATCAAGGTGCTGTGCAGGTGTCTGAAATGTAGTTTATCTTGACCCTTCTCAAAAGAATGCTCACAGACTTTCTACATCATTTGTCTAATTTAGACATTTTCTAAAACTATTTATGCTTTGCTAAAACAGTACAGATGTTTTACAACAACAGATTTATATTCCTACATAACTCTCATTAAATACTTTTTTGTTTACTTTTGTATCATGTAAGCCTCATTTCCATAAGTATCCTTCTCTTGTTTTGACTCTAAGAATGAAATAAATCACTCAATACAATTTGGAATCTAATTTTCTCTTTTAATATTATATTACAACCATTTTCTTGCTGCAACATAACCAATATTTAAATAGGGATACATAAGCTTCTACAAAATTTGTTACATTAATTTTAGTTAACTATTTCACTCATAAATGGGAAGCGAAATTATTTCACATTTTCTCTACTTTAAGTAACGATGAAATGACTATGTTTGTATACATCCTGAGAAGGTGAATAAAACATATTATGAACCAGAAATTGTTTCTAGAACAATCTAGCCACTCATTTCCCTATTTCTATAGCCTTCTAACAAGGTACTCCAAGAATGACATTAAATTATTCCCTTGGATTTATTTATTTCATCTTATTGTTATCAAGGTTTTCTATAACACCACAGTCTACATATTGCTGTACACACTTAATAAGTATTAACTCATCCTCATACAATCCTGTGGGGATTATTATTCTCATTTTTCAAATGAGGAAACTGAGATGTAGAGAGGCATAGTAGCTTGCACCAGGGCACATAGCCAGTTGAGGACCGCAAACCATCCAGCTCCGCTAGAATAGACTGACTCTCATGATCACATTCCAGAAGACTGGAGATGATTTTTTTTAATGAGTTGCCTTCTCCAGTAAAAAAATGAAAGCTACAAAGGTGACACTGTGTTTCCTTAATAGGAAACACCGACACAGAAAAACCAGGAGAAAGGCTTAGTGGCATCCTTAACCATAGATTGGTTCTTATCCACAGAACATACAGAAGAAATAGTTCCTGTTCAACCAGAAAAACTTTTATTGAGGGCCCATTACATGTAAGGCACATTTAAGACAGATCTAGACATGAGCACAGTGCACTAAGCCAAATAAATGTCTACTAATAAGTCAGCTTGGTTTCCTAAATAACCTGTTCTATTTTAGCCAAATTTTGGGAGTTGAGGGTCTAAGAAAGCAGAAGGTATTTTGTAAGGCATTTTTGCAGTTCATCTTTATCCCAGAAGATCTACAAGAGGGCAAAGTGGTCCTAGACAAGGGGCAAGCATTGGGTCCTGAGGAATAGGCTTCTAGAATCATCCTGCATGCTGAACTTTGGAGTTATGTGGTCTAAGTGTTTCTCAGGGTGGGTTCTGTTCATGCCCTGTTTCAGCAACCTCATGTTAAGTATGAGTTGCTGATTATTTTTGTACTGAAAGAAGGTTTGCTTAGGCCTAGTATTTTAAGTTTAATGTAGCAAATTTTAGGACAAAATCCAGCTTGAAACAGATTGCTGACTATTTAAGCAGAGAGGCTGGCTTAACTGGAACAAAAAAGAAAAACATTTCTAGATAGAAAAAAAAATGTTGGAGAAGGGGAGCAGTTAGAGTGGGAGAAAAACATATCTGTTGTAAAGAGCCAAGACATACAAATTAAGGAGAAAACATCTCCACCCAGCAGGAAACCCAACTGACTTTTAAAAAATACCACAGAAAAGGGGATGCTGGAAGTCTCCTCATTGTGTCATCTTAGCTAAGGACTTACAGAAGTTTAAGTCCTGAAGAATTCAGCCCTAGAGGTGTCCATATCCTTGGTGACACTGAGTTCCTATGTGTTTCCAGCTTGTGGTGGCAATATAGTGATGCAGAGCTCTGCAAGGTTGTTTTTAACCATTTATGGAGAGCCAGCAACACTAAGAACACATTGAAGAATAGCAGCTTTGCCCTAGTGCCTCTATGCAATAAAATTTGGATTTAGGACCATAAAAATAATCCATATTTTTAAGCCCAAACAGCTGAAGAGCAGAGAGGAAATTCATAATAAAACACAGGGCTTTGATAACATTGTAAATCCAAGATTGCTTTTTGTCAGTTTCATGGGTGTGGTGATTCTTTAGAAATTTCTGCAGTAGTCACAGGGAATGGGAAGAAATCACTGAGTGAAAATATGAGTGATCAATGAGTGATCACCCACTGGGAAAATCAATGACTGCTCCATTACTCTAAGAATCCTCAAGTGTGGTAAACCTTTGAATCAGAAAGACATGGATTTGAATCTGGGATCCTCCTTTATTTCCTGTTTATTTTTGGATCACACACCATGTAATGTTACCTGTCTGGGTATCCATGCCCTCATCTATAAAGTGAAGATTATATCCTACCTCACATGGTTATTGAGAGGACTAAATGAGGAAATGAGTACGTGCAAGAAAACACTTAGCATGATGTGAAACATTAACCATTTCCTTCCCAGAATATCATAATTTTACCATCCTGTATTTCTGCTGGACACACAAGATATTTTAGATGATATAATCCATGTTTGGAAAATAGCAAACAAAATAACTTTTGAGTTTTGATAAATTTTATGAAATGTTTTAATAAAGCATTAAAAATAGTCCATCTTAATCTGTTGCTCAGTCTGAGCCTAATGTCTTTGACACGTGTTCCAAAAAGTGAGTAAAAAGCCCAGGTGAATTAAAAAATATTTATATTCACAGGCTGTGACACACTGGGAACTTTTTTCACATCTTTACTGATGAGGATCTCTGTTACTAAATATGGTCTTATTCTATGCATCCTCTCTAACTTTCTTTTCTGATTCATGCCCTGTGTCTGACCCATGACCGTCTATTTGTAACTACCTTACATCTCACAGGATAGAGGACCTAAAATAGAAACCAAAGGACATAGTGGTTGAAAAGCACCAAGATCACACAGGGGATCGTGACAGTTAAAGATGATAAGATCAAGGATGTAGCCAGGCACTTAGTCACAGGAAATAGGTGGAAGTGGGCAGCTAGTATAAGAGGAGAGCGGAAGCTGTAGATGAAGGAACATAAATAAAATGAGAGGTAAGGTTCTTGTAAGAGTTGTCCACACGGAAAACAAAGCTTTATAGATTTTTTTTTTTTAAATTAGCAGTATATGATGTAAGAAAAAATCCAGGAAAGAATTAGAGAACAAAGAGGGAAACACGGAACTATTCTATGTTATACATTCTTCTTCGGTGACAATTATCCCTACCTTTTGCATTTCAATTACATTTTGATGAATTTAATGCTAACGAAATTGCCACGGGTCTCATGACCTTTAAGTATATATTTGGCAGAAAAGGATACATTATGAGCACAGATCCCACAATTCAAGAATGCATATTTTTAATCTTCCTTCGTTTTTGAAGAATACTTGACTTTTTAGGATCATAGTTTTCTAAAAGGAAATTTTCACTGGACAATGATTACTAATTATTACTCAGTTATATATTATTCAATTGATTAAAATTCATGGAAACAGGATTGACTTATCATTTAATGTTTAATAATGAAATGTTACTAATACCATGTTTATTCCTGATGTGTACACAGCTACAATTTTATTTTTATTGAATTAACCAATAGAGTCAGTTTATTGAATTATAATCACAAACTCTGGGAGATGATGACCAATCTCTAGAAGGGCAGCCCTGCTAGTTCTGTCCTTTGTCAGTTACACAAAACCAAACAAATAGATGAATCAGTTTAATATAAAATTAATTGGTGGACTGAAGTTACCATCATTTTATTTTAAAATGACCAAAATAGTTGTTCAAGGAGTGTTGGACTACATTTATCCAGTGGCAGAATCAAAACTATAAGCCAACAATATACTCAGTCATTGGTTTCAAAATACAAATAACTAGGCTAATTTTGGGTTTTAGCATATATGGTTTTTAATCTCTTGAGTTCAAAACACTTGCAAATTTATAAGACTCAATTGTTGCATTTAAATTATGTCTTTTCCTTCTTTTAGGTGGATCTTCTTGTTCCTACCAAAGTGACTGGCATCATTACACAAGGAGCTAAAGATTTTGGTCATGTACAGTTCGTTGGTTCCTACAAACTAGCTTACAGCAATGATGGAGAACACTGGACTGTATACCAGGATGAAAAGCAAAGAAAAGATAAGGTAAGTCATCCAAGTGATTTACAAAGTTCAGAAGTGGAGGATCAGATTGTATCCAAGTTTAATTGAATGAACTGCTTATACATCTGTTCTGAAAATATCTACATATACTGAAAATGTATGTGAAATAAAAAGTTTTAAAGAATATTACTGTAAAGGAGTTTGTAGTCCAGTATGTAATGGTGCAACCTATAGGAAAAAAATTGTTTTGCTGATAACATTTTCCATATTATCAATTATCTAAGATCTGACTATGTAAGATTCACATTATATTTGAGCACGTGCTACTCTTATCTTCTTTATTAAAATAATTGCTGGTGTTAGAAAAAATTTTCTTTGGAGAAAAATATTTCATAGGTTACCAAATTATTTTTAAACATTTTAAATTTTCTTGATTATTGTGACAATTAGGAATTTTTTAAATAGACCAATTTTGATTATATAGCTCATCAAAATAAAAAATGAGATATTTGCTCAGTTTCTTTGATTGTATTTTAATATATAGATTTAATTTTCCTTTGAAATCTATAATCTGTTTTTAATCATACATGTATACACCAATATACAGACATAATATACAATTCTGCACCATACAATTTCTAAATAGTTTTAAAAACTTTCTTAACATTGTGAACATCTTTTCATAGCATCTACTGGTCTCATTCTCTGTGGGACCCTGGAGAATGAATGTGCTCAGGGGCAAAATCAATGACTAATTGGGATCAGGTGTTAAAATATAACCTCAGTTGTACTGTAACTAAATTGACTTAATTCATTGCTTAGAGTCTTTGTGCAAAGAATGTCAACTATCTGAAGACAACAATAAAAACTCTTAGCCCAAGAATTTTGGGAAAAATATAATGAATTCTTTTATACACATTAAGTATTTCTGAATTAATAATGATTTTTTCCCATGTCACATACCCCTTTTTTTTCCCTTACAGTTATTTCACTATTAACCAATAGGGAAGTTGAAAACATCTTTCTTACTTCAAGTATTCAAGGCAAATAATTTATAAATTTCCTCAAAAATACTAGGACTGGAATAGCTATTTCAGTGATTCCACAGAGTCTGAATTCAGTTTGTACAAAATTTATTTTAAAGGAGACATGTATTTAGGTTCAGATTTTAAAAGATTAGATTGAAAAAGCCTCATCTATTCACATTTTAACATCTCAGAACATACCCATTTAACATCTTAGGACATATATACATTTTACATGTTAACATCTTAGAAATGGGTATACCTTACAGTGTCACAATTTAATTGGGAGCACTTATTCTTTCCTAGAAGAACATATTGATTATGGCTGATAATCAATAACATCTTAGTTTGAATGAATATTGGGTATCTTGTAAAATTACCTTCAAAGTTATTTTATGAGCCATAGACAAATGTCTGCCATAATTTATTTTAAATAACTATTTCAGTTCCTATTTTTCACCTTTTATAGTAGGCACTCTGATTCATAAAGAGTGTATCTTTCATAAGATGAAATTTTTTAAACTTCATCAATTATACAGGCTCGAAATTAATTTTAAGACAGATAAGTATTGTCATCCATTGTCCATGTATAGCACACTAAAAAGCACATCTAAAATAGTAAAATCCTTATATAGGTTAATTTAGGGAAAAAGTCTTAAGAAAAATATGACTAAATAATTAAACTGTTGAAATATTTCTTCATCTCCGTTTATATTAAACATGTGATTTAATATGTGAATACTTTTTAAATTTTTCAATCAATAAACGAGACATTGGCACATTAATGCATTTTATTTCATTATCTCAATCTGAAACATATGTAAAATTGTTGTGTCAAGTTGGTCAAATTGCTTCATACTGTTGTTCAAATTTTCTATATCTTTGTCGATTTTCTATCTACTTGCACTATCAACTACTGAGAGAGGAATGTGGAAATTTCCAACTACAATTATGGATTTGTCTATTTCTGCCTGCTATTATACCAGTGTTTGCTTCACGTATTTTGAAGCTCTATTAAAATATACATAAACAATTAGGATTTTAATGTCCTTTTGATCAAATCATCCCTTTGCTATTGGAAAATGAACTTCTTTACCCATGGCAATATTTTTTGCTCTGAAATCTACATTGTCTCATATTAAGAAAGGTCTGCCAGCCCTCTTTTTATTAATGCTACCTTGATATATGTTTTCGGCATATAATTTTTGCATACTTTTACTTTTAACCCGTTTGTGCTCTATATTTGAAACATATTTCTTCTATGCAATCTATAATTTGGCCTCCTTTTTTTCATCTATCCCTGCTTTTTAACTGGAGCATTTAGACCATTTATATTTGATATGGGTATTAAGTAATTGTGTTTAAAACTATCATCTTGCTATCTATTTCCTGCTTGTCACATCTTTTTTTTCGGTTTTTCCTATTTTTTGCCTTCTTTTAGATTAACAGAATTTTCAATGATTCCATTATACCTCCTTGTGGATTTATCAATAATGTCTTGTTTTGTTATTTCATAAACTTATGAAATCTACCTTTGAATGAATATAGGGCCCCAGAAACTTACCTCCACAAGCACAAGCAATTATACCTATAAATCCATGTACTTAGGAACTATATTTATAATAACATATGATTTGGATATTATCAAAATAAACCTTTTTTGTTGATGTACACATTTGGGGAATACATGTGGTATTTTGATGCATGTATACAATGTATAATGATCAAATCAAGTTAATTGGGATATCTATCACCTCAAACTTTTAATCAAAATAAATATTATTGTAAACAAAGAAATATGCTCCCACTGGGCAAGTTGGAAAATTGTTAGAGTAGAATGACACATGCTATTTACAGAAAAGAATTTGAGCCGGAATTCTCATGAGACAATTAGTCATACTATTATCTATACAATGTAAAAATTTTTGAAAATGTAAACCATGTTAGTATAAACATGACAATTGGCTAAATTCAGCCAATTTAGCTGGAAATTTTAAAATTAAATCTAACTAGTTTGCATATAATATTATAACTAATTAGGAACAATAGAAAAAACCTAGATAAATAAGTTTACTATTATTACTGAGGGAGACTACTGACACCAATAAACTATAGATTAAAATGTAACAATATTATCATAAAGAAGTTCTTTATGTAGAAGGAACTACAGGGACCTCTTCATTTTTACATAGAAGGAAATTTTATAAAATAAATGAAAAAATGTATTGCGTAAGTTCTTTAATCCCTTGGAAAGATAGGCATTTTTACATACAAAGATGCATATACCTATGCATATACCATACCATGTATGTTTTTGATGGATATTAAAATAATTGTGCTTTGTTTTCATTATCACTATTATTAGTATTTAATATATAATTTCATATATCTTTTATGGATGTGTTCTTCTCTTTAGACAGGACGAGCACTACTTAGCAATTAGTTTTTTCTGAGGTTAAATAAGCCATCTCCTATTGATTCTTAACATTATTTGTGTCTTGTTTTCCATGGTTACTTTCCATAAGGGAAAAAAAGTCTTCAATATTTACAAGAGGCAACTCAACTACGAGCTTTCATCTAGACAAATATAATAAATGAATTGAATGTCTCAGGGCAAAACATGTGTCTATGAGATGTTTTATAGATGCACATTTCTAACAGAAATATTCATAAACAAAAGTTTCTAAGTCTTCTGTTGTGCCTTTTGTATTTGTTGACTGCTTGCTTTAATAGATTTCAGGGGTGTGGGTGTGGAAGTCTGATGTAGATCCAGACACAAGATTACTTCAGAAAAACAATCTCAAAATATAGCAATTGTCTAGTTTTACAATAAGTGGTATAAAATTCTGAAAATATATAAGTGCCCTTTGTGATTTTTATTAGTCAGAACTGACTAAGCCTCAGAAAATAAATCCCAAAGAAAAATTATGTATGTACATAGGAGTGTCTAAATATTCATATGAATGTATACGTGTGTGTGTACATACATACCAAAAGTCAATTGGCTAAAAATGATGCCTTGTTCTCTTCATTGAGATGTCAGTTTCTGACTACCCTCCCACAGCATTCACAAAAATTATAACTTACTTTAGTATTCTGCATTTTTTAACGAAATTCCAAGTTAAATCTCTTGTAATTGAGCCTGTGATGGAATTATTATTACAGTCTGTACATTTTTATTTTTCACTTTATAGTCTACAGTATTTTCTAACATTTAACTAACTTCTATATTTCTCTACAACTTGGATTCAGGTACATTTTTTATTTGCAAGTCAAATGTTCCTTTGCTCTTATGAAAGTGACATTTGTTTTATACTCTTGGAGCTGTTTTGTACTGCACTTAGCAGGAAAACTGCAAAACTTGACAGACACTTTCAGTATTTAATTTTTCAGGTTATAAGCCAAAGAAAAACAATAATAAATTTCAGTAAGTGTACTTATATGGAAAAATTAGAATTGAAAATGAGTTTTCTCATCCAATATATTAGTCATAATGTCAAGGTATTTAAATAAACCTGAGTTCACACCATAGGAGCTTTCTTCTTTGAGGAATAAAGAAGATAGTAATATTCTTTTTCACCTCTCTCCCTGAAATTACCCAGGTTTTTTAAAAGTATAAGTTGAAAAAAATTGAATCTCTGCTCAGATTTTCCATAAAAGAAAATTAAAAAAACCCTGTTTCCAGTAAGACTTTGTTGGTCCTTAAAGATGAATGACATACATTCATCAAGAAAAATACTGCAATGTCTTGGGGAACTCTCTAGTTCAGTGGCTACCAAAATTGTCGGATCATAACACTCATGAGGAGAGCTTGTTTAAAAATGCAGATTTCTGGGCCCTGCCTTAGACTCTCTGGAGAAGAGCTGGGAATCTAAATGTTTATAGAGGCCCCAGCTAATTTGAATAATTAACGAGTCTGGGAAAGATGACTCTAATTGGTACCAAAACCAAAATTAAATTTTTGAAAATTATTTTTGTAGTTTTCTAATCAGAATGGAATTTTTTATCACTGTCAAGGTCTTTGATTGGCCTCTAATTGGTCAGTGGAAGTCAATATGAATCAGTGTCTCCAAAAATAAGTACATTTTAATGAGCTTGCCAATTCCCTTATGAAAATCAGAAAGTAAACACATTTGATTTAGATAAAATTTAAATTGAAATAATAGATTTAAATAGTTTAAAACACCCATATGGTGGGGGAGCATCTACACAGAAGTCACATTGATACTCATTCCACTGTGTTCAGCCAGGCAGTTATTGACTGCTCTATTCTAGACACTGTCTGGGGAAAAAAATCTGAATATGACAGTACCTCAAAAACTCCTAGTCTAATGAGGAGCTCAGGAAACGTGGAAATACTTTGATTCAGCCTGATTATTTTGAATAATCAATATGGAATCCACAAAGTATAATATCTGATAAAATAACTCTACGGAAGAGTTAGCACACAGGTGATGTCAGTTTCATGCAAGTCCATGAGTCCCCAGAAGAAGAGTCGAGTCCTCGGTCTTTCTCAGCCTCCTTCCTTTTCTCAGCATGGGTGCAAAAAATAGAAGCAACAACATCACCAATCCTCATTAATAAAGCGACCAGCTATAATCTGTTCTGAAGGATGTATTCAAATTCAACAGTAATTACAGATGCCACAGAGCATCCTGCCATTCCTGCTGAAGTGGGCACTTCTAGGGAACAGAAATTGAATTTGAATGTTTAAAGTCGCAAAAGTCCAATTCATGGGTAAGGCAGAGGTCAGATGTGTAGTCAATAATAGTCATGCTATTCTTTTGAAATTTCATCTGGGTGAGAAACTTAGACTCTGCAATCTCCATTAGGAGGTAAATAAGATAGAATCCTCAGTAAAATCAGGGAGGAGGAGGATGATAGCAGGGAAAACCCAAACGGAATGAATTAGTCATTCAAGAGAGAGCACCTGCATGTTTCTGAGCAGCAGAATCCAGGACAGTTTCTCTCCATGTTATTAATATGTGGAGACCATTAGGTTCACCCAATCAGAGTCCTTGCTGTTTTCAAATAAGGCAGAGAAGGAAAGAAAGGAAGCTTCATGTGTAAAAGCAACTTCCAAGAGCTAAACAACTTTATACAAAACACTAGGATTCAATAATAGCAAATGAATTTTCCTCCTACATGATAGAGATTCATACGTGGTCACTTTATTTTATTTTTAGGTGTTTGATGGGTGAGTAACTTAACTGAAACTAAAGCTAAGGAGAAAATGATATAGTTTCAGCATCGTTTAAAAATAAGCATATTGTTATTTAAATAAACACCATTTGGTATCAACTACGATGTAGAAGGAAAAACTACAGCATTTTTCCTTGATGTAATTCAACATTATGGGACATGACTAGAATATGTGTTGGTATGAAGAATATACAATTGTCTGTATTCACATAAATGTGGATGCTATTATGTTTTCCAGCTTAAGACACCTACCTGAGAATGTTTCTATTTTGGTGGAATGTAAAGTTCTGTGACAAGCTCGCCCTCTTAAATTTTAAATTATATTAAATAGCCCCATCCAAGAGTGGATAGACGGAGATAATTGTTAATGCCATGGTCTTATTTTTAATGCAATAATGGCGACATGGAATTAGGTTTTTTTGTTTTTTTTTATTAAGTACAGTGTGAGGGGCAAAAGTGTTCATCAGGTCTGAATGAAGGCTTAGAATAAACAGAAACAAAATATTTAGTGAAAACATGTAAATAAAGAAGTTCAATTATTTCTGTAATCTTAGTCCATTCAGGCTGCAGTAACAAAACACCATAATCTGAGTAGTTTATAAACAACAGAAATTTATTTCTCACAGTTCTGGAGGCTGTGAAGTCCAAGATCCAGGCACTAGAATATTCAGCTTTTGTTTAGGGCACACTTTCTGGTTCATAGATGGTGACTTCTAGCTTTGTCCTCCCATGGTAGAAAGGGGGCAAACAAGCTCTCTATGGTCTCTTTTTTAACGGCAGTAATCCCATTTATGAGGGCTTCACTCTTACAACCTAATCATATCCCAAATGTCCACTTATTAATAACATCACCTTGGAAGTTAGTATTTCAACATAGAGGGATACATAAACATTCAGTCCATTGGACAATGTATACTAATTGCCAAATTCAAGTCAATTATGTAGTTCATTATGTAGCTTTTATTTATTTCCTTTTCTTTTCTTTTATTTATTTTTTGAGACAGGGTCTTGCTTTGTTGTCCAGGCTGGAAATTCAGTGGGATAATCATAACTCACTGCAGCCTCCAACTCTTGGGCTCAAGCAATCCTCTTGCCTCAGCCTCCTGAGTAGCTAGGACTACAGGCACGCACCACCACACCTGACTAATTTTGTTATTATTATTATTTTTTGTAGAGACAGGGTCTTGCTGTGTTGCCCAGGCTGGTCCTGAACTTCTGGCCTCAAGCAGTCCTCTGGCCTTAGCCTCTCAAAGTGATGGGCCCTGCTGTGTAGCTTTTATAATTCATGCTTTTGCCAAAAATAGAATGGAATGCCTGTATATTTTGCTAAGGCCTCTGATCAGGAAGGCCATATCTCAAGAAATATCCAAGTACTGGAGAATTAATTTAGCAAAGAGAAAGTGGTTTGCATGCCTAGATCTGCCTACTGAACTGGGGAGGGACAACCCAGTTAAACAGATTTGAATTCAGAAAGCACAATATTATCACAGATGAGTAGTGTGATAGCAGTTATTAAAGTACATAGAGAAAAATGTAATGGGGACCCATGTATCAGAAGCAGCTGTGAAGTAGGGGGCCTGAGGTCAGAAACAAGGCAGAAGACTGGATGCAAGTTCAGAGGCACATAGACAGCTGGATCAGCTGCAAGAGGTCTATGCTTCCATTTCCATGTTTAACATGGGCCCCAAGTGTCCTGCCTATCCAAAGATGTTTATTCTTGATCCTGGGATGAAGCAGGGTTTAAGGGCAGGAAAGGAAGGGGAGAACAGGAAGTGGGCTGATGCGATAGACATGAGCAGAGAGAGGGTTAGGACCTTACATAACTATAATCACGTAGCAGAGTAACTGCTCTATGCTGGAAACATAATAAAAGACAAACCAGAATGACAGACTAGCCACAGGAACAATGAGAAGACATTTTATCTTAAGGACTTCCACTAATTTTAGGAAGTCATTCAGTTTATTTGGAGAAATCAGTGGAAAGCCAGTTGTTTGTCTTCGAGGATTGATTTTGATGTTTCTAAGAAAATCTCTGTATGCTCTTTTGCATTTCTAATGTTAAATACTGGCAACATAAAATATTTTGACCAATAAGCATATAATTTTCTTGATGGTATTTGGATTTGTAAACCTTCTCCATTAGAAAACAAAAACAAAAGTAGAGTGCAGTCCGATAACACACCATCAGATGGTAGAAACAAGCAAATAAACATCAGGCACAAAATCCACAAAACTCACCAATTTGAGGGTGGAATGGGAGCAAGGAATAGGAAGAACGTCCTGCTGCCATGACTGTTATTTAATGACAGGTAATCTCCCAGCACAGAGGCTATGAAACATCATTTTCAATAAGTTTATGGAAAAAAGAGAAAAAAAATTCAGGGTAATACAGTAATGAGGAATTAACATGTATTTTTCCTTTTTTGTTGTTGTTAATTATCTTATGTCCCAGAAATGTAGACCTTCATTATTTCCAGGGAATTTGCTGTGCTACCTTAAAATCTGAAACTATGTAGTTGTTCTAGTTAACAGATGTTTCTGCAAAAATGAAAAAATATGTGTGAAAAACTCAAGGAATATATTACATAGAAGTGTTATTAAAGTAAAATGTTCATAAATGAAAAATAACAAAATTTTTTTTATTATTACATACTTCATTACCTTCATTTCCCCAATGTTCAAATGCCAAAAAGCTTATAATTTCCTAATTTTTATCTTCTCAGTTCTCCATCATTCATCAGAAATCAATAAAAGTATTTAGATTGAAAATTCTGAATATTTCATGTCTATGTTTGACTTATTAGACATACATAAGTGTATAATGACAACATTTCACAATGGGGAAAAAATTACTCATGTTTTATTTAGGTCATGTTTATACTGCTACTGTGAGGAACCATTAAGTATTAGCCCAGCTATGACTCTACACATTGATTAAAAATGCTAACAGATGAAAAATATTGATTAGTGATGGGTCCCCAAATAGAATAATGAAGGGTATTATTATAAGCTTTAATAAATTATTTAAAATTCAAGGATGTTATCATTCATTAAAAGGCATTGAGGAATCTGATGAAAGCAGGAGAGCTTAGCTGAGAAAAAAATGATTAGTGTTTTTATTAAAAGAGTTACAGATGCCTATTTGCTGTGAATCTGGTAGTTTTCTCTTCTAGTTGGAAAATGAGTGCTTAATCAATCAGTATGACAGAAACCGTGTCATTGTTTTGATTGGTGGAACTATGCATCCCATTGACTAGAGTGTAGCAAAAAATATGAACCCATTTCATTTCTAAATAATGACCAAACAACTAATATTTTGATTGTTTACTATAGTATATTTTGAGGGTAAAAATATGCTCAAGGATATTAGTTCCACATGGTACATATGTCATTTTTACTATCCACCATCACACCATCAGCTACAATATGTTAAGCAATTACAAGTATCTCCTTTAACACTTTCAAAACAACTTAATTAATGTTCCAGTCTTGTTCTACTTTTTCATAGTTTAAATCTGAGAAAGAATTAAAAATGCGTTTTATATGTCCATGTTTATGACAAACGATAAAAAGATTCTGAATCTGCCACACTCTATAAAATGAACCATGACTTTCAAATAGTTTTTTTGCTTTGTTTTGTTGAATCCCTAAAAGAAAATGTATTAATTTGTATGGAACACTCTTGGGACAAACACATCTTTACCAAGCCCTCTGGGGCCCTTATTAAAGAGGCAACACATCTTTCATTATCATAAAGCTTCTGGTATAATTTGAGACACAAAACTAATTAAAATAACTTTAAAAAATATGGATTCAGTGATTATACTTGTGTGAAGGGGCATTCCTCCCAGTTTTTCGGAAGCAATGAGCAGAGGACCCATCCTCAGAAGACCGAAAACAAGAACTAATTTCCTTATTTCCAATAAAGCTAGAGACAAAATTAATTTTGAACAGATAAATGAGATGTTTAATAGTTAACAATAATTAAAGGAAAGCCCTCCTCATAAGAGTGAAAATAATATTACTTTTACATAACAAAATTGCACTTTTATTTCTTTTCTTCCTTTTGGTTGCACTCCAATAAGTATTATAATAGCAAAGTTGACTCTTGCCTTCTGATATCAAGATATCAAGTACATTTTAATAATCAATATGCCTCTCAACTGATTAAGAAAAAAGGACCCAGAATTTAGCTCAGTCCAAAGCAGAGTTTGTACCTGCTCAGCTTAGGGCCAGAATTCCTTATGTTCTTCATTTAGGGTTGTTCTTCATTTAGATTTGACAAATAAACACACAGGACACCCCATTCAATTCACATTTCAGATAAACAATGAATTTTCTTTGGTATAAATATATCCCGAATATTTGATCTTGCAACCTTTTCTCCAATGAAGCTCTCGCAGATCATCCAGCTAGACTAGATAGTCTACTAAGGACACTCCAGAGACAGGACATGTGCCTGTGGAGTACACACATCCACACCTCTGTGCACCCAGCTTCAGCTCTAAGATTCCACTTTGCCACCTCATCATCACCTCCAGGATTGTTTTCTCCCACTCCCCAACACTCTCTTCTCCTCCTCACTGATCTGTCTTAGAGAGATACATGGCTGAATGCTTAAATCACTTCGGTGTTCATACAGAGAGCTCTATATTAAGTCATTTCTGACAGGAACAGGGTGAAACTCCTCAAAGAGACTTGGAGTAAGGAAAAGTTTCCTAACGTAGAATAAGAATTACCAAAGACACCAATTTCTCCTCTATCACATTATTTCTACCTCTGTTATGAAGGACTAGAGTCAGGCTACAAATTGTTCTGATGAAATGGAAAATACCCAGTGTGATTTAGGAGAACATTTTGAGAGATGAGCTTTGAACAGAGAGACAGGTTGCTCTGTACTTTTATAGAAAAGAGGAAAGGCATTTCTACATTTCTGATGTTAGACTAAAAAGAAAAAAGTAGATGCTCTTACTTTCTGACTTCTCCTGGTAGTATCTCCTGGAGATATCTTTGAAAAACATGATTTTCCAATTCTGTTTTTTCTGCAGGAATATTTCTTATGGCAGTCAAAATCTGAGTACTAGAAGGCAGATAGTTTAAATATATAGCCACAGTTTAGAATGGCATATTTTATGTTTCATAAATCTTTATAGGCAATCATCGTATGTGATATATTTCCTAGGATATTCTTGTTACTTAAGGAGACTTTCATCATAAAAGAAGTTAAATACGATAGTATGTCCTACCTACTGATTTTTAGACTGTGCATTCTAAATGCCATTGAGTTTAGGAGAAGGAAGATAGCAGTCAACAGAATTAGAATCTTTTGTTTTGATTTTTCACTGGGTCTTTTCCTCAGGGTCGAGACCTAACAATAAAAGGTAATAAGAACTTCTGATTTTCAGAAAAAGGCTCTTTGACCTCTTTCTAAAAAGCTGACAGTTCTCCAGCTACTTGAAGCCAAGATTATGGAAGAAAATAGTGCATGGAGATGGCTACCCTGCCCCCAGTCCCTTCTGCCTTTCATCTGGATGAGCTGGTTCTTAGCAATTCCTAGCTCAACCTGTCACTCTCTCACTATGGACTAGGGAAGAACAAATAACACATATGCCAGCTTGCCAGTAATAGAGATTGGTATTACTTGGGAGAATTAATATCATACCTTTTTGGAGTCAGTCATATGAAAGGCCAGAAGTTAAAAGTCCTCAAAAATACTCTCAAAATATTTTCAAATATGTGTTATTTCCTCCTCTTTCCCAGCACTCTCAAATTCCAGAGTATACCTGGGAGGCCGAGGAGGGAGGATTGCTTGAGCTCAGGAGTTCCAGACCAGCCTGAGCAAGAGCGATACCCCATCTCTACTAAAAATAGAAAAAATTTCCTGGGTATGATGGCTTGTGTTTGTAGTCCCAGCTACTCAGGAGACTGAGGCAGGAGGATCACTTGAACCTAGGAGTTTGAGGTTGCTGTGAGCTAGGCTGACACCAGGGCACTCTAGCCTGGGCAACAGAGTGAGGCTCTGTCTCAAACAACAACGGCAACAGCAACATCAACAAAAAAACCTCCACGGTATCCAAGAAAGAATGAATTTTAGAAAGGGATCACACAGCTCTCTTTCCGAATCATGAATTAAATATTAGCCAACCAGCTTTCATGTCAATTACAGGAAAACTAAAGAGAAGAGAATCTATGGCAATTTTAAAACCAATTTTAAATGGACCAAAAATATGGCCCTTTATTGCCATGGTAAGGAAAAAAAAAAAAAACACATTTGCATTTTTTTGCCAAATATTATTGGAATCTCCCATTAGTGCATTTTGAGGGGGAAAAAGGCCTATCAACCAGAAAGAGCAATAGAGTGCAAATAATTTTGAAAGAATTCTGAGTAAACATCAAATTTGTGGTGTAGTAAAAAATTTCTTGGGATATAATCAGAGATTTACATACACTGGGAACATGAAGCAAAGCCAGATCAGTTCAGTGAAATGTAGCATTCCTTGAAGCCAACCAAAGCTCTACTTTTTTACATAATTACAACAGAGAGAAAACTTTAAAGCCATAAGAAATTTTCTGAGAGTGAGAATGGGAGTGAGAATATATTTTTTTTTAGGGAATCCATATATTCATTTGATGGTTTAAAAGGATTCATGCACTAGCATAAGAGAGACTGTGGAACTTGCCCCCATGTTTTGCTTTTCACTTCTCCCAATCAACCAAAAATGTTCTATAATTGAACTTTCGAAGTTAAATAGGCAGTTTGGAAGCCTCATATAATTTTATGGAGAGAGCTTGGGAAGCAAAGAAATCTCTGAAGCAACCAGATTTTTAAAAGGGCTATGGAACAAAACATCATTTTGGAAGGAACACAGATAAAAATTGGTATCCAATATGGATCGTGGTTTTTTATATGTATATAACTATGCTCTATAACTTTCAGAAAGACTGGCTGCAGTTTCTTAGGTGATTTCAAATTAATTCCAAGTAGATGGACAAAGTAATACTTTTCAAAGAACTTATAAGTCTTTGAAGAAATGATATTCAAGAAATACAGGAAAATAAAGATGTTGAATGTTTTATTACAGAAATATAAAAGAGAACAAGTAACACTAGTTGTTTGGTATATTTATTAGGTTTATGTTATAAGAATAAATATTAATATTATCCAGAAATTAAAAGTAAGAAGAGCTAGTAACAGAGAGCAGAACCTAAGACTAGAGGATTTGGAACATGTACCTATGGGCCAAAATAAATAAATTTCAGTGGATTGTCATGTCAGGATTTAGTCAAATAATCAGAAAAGGGAGTGATTTCACAATTAATTTTGAAGGCTGAATATCTGTCACAGGCTGTTGCATGATGTTAGGAAAGTTTTAGATGCAACCTTTTCAGCGAATTGAGATCCCTTTTCCAACTGTCAATGTTAAAAATATAAAAAATTCTTCTCTGAAATATATGACCCTTCAACACCCATTACTCATTGCCAAGTTTAGGATTCTCCAAATCTGTCCTCACTTCTGACACCAATTACACGTTCAGAGTTCCCCAAGACTATCCTCGGGTTTAATAATTCACCAGAACTCACAAGACACATTTAAAATTATTATATTCACAGTTGCAGTTTATGAAAGTGAAAAGATAGAGATACAAATCATCCAAGGGAGGAGGCATTTGGAGCAATGTCCAGGAGAGTTCCAGGCATGAGCTTTCAGTCCTCTCCCAGTGAAGTCTTGGAGAGTGACAATTTCTCGCAGTAATCATGTATGACAATAAGCCCAGCTTTCTGCCAACCAGAAAGCTCACCTCAGCCTTGATATCCGGCGTTTTTATTGAAACTTAGTCATGTAGACATGGTTAACCATCTGTGTGGCTGAACTCAGACTCCATCCATTCCAGTGATCAAGTTGACCCAAAGCCCCCACTGTAAATCACAGTGTTGTCATAGACAATCTGGTATGGCCCAAGGCCCCTGGGTAAACAAAGACACTCTTATCAGACAGGGATGTCCAAGGGCTTAGAGATTTCTTCCAAGAAGCTGAGGGCAGAAGCCAGACTTGTCTTTGGGTAAGGTTAATCTTTTACTGAACATTCATTTTACACAAAGTTTTATGGACTGCATTCTGATCACTGGAATGACATGTGTCTGTAAACACTATGCCTAGTATAGATTCGACCCATCCTGAACTCTGCAGAAGAAATGTTCACTAGAGAAAAGATTTAATAGTCAGTAATTTCCTTCAAGAGAGTACACACAAGCAAACTCAAGATTAAGATGTCCCTTGATATATCTTACTTGCAAAGAAACTAAGATGATCATCTCCTTTCGAGACAGAGAAATAAAGTGATTTATTGGGGGTTCACAATGCCCCCGATATAACCGGGTCCCCGGGCAGTGTGCGCTGCAAGAGATGGGAGAAAAAAAGACACAGACACAAAAAGTAAGGTGAAAGGGTGCGGGGAAGTCAGGGGACCACCAGCATTCCCGTGAACCAGGTGGTACTAAAATCTAGCACTCGTTTTTATTCTCTTTTTCATGCTATAGATGACAATGATTTCACGTGAAAAGCTTGTGGGTTACAATGTGTAGAAGTTTCGTCTCCCCTAAAAGTCACAAGATGCCTTAGCTAATTATTCTTTTATCTATAGAAGCACAGAGCTCGATACTAAGCACAACTATGCCTTAAGGCGTGTACATACAGATAGTATCTCTGAACTCAGCAGCTGTGGCCCATTTGAATGAGGAACAAAGAGATTAGTACTTCTGATTGGGAGGTTAGCTCCCCATTAACTGAGGTGTTCTACTGAGAAAGGGGAGGGAAGGAACTCAACCTGGTGTTTTTAAGAATTGAAGCCCGATGTCCCTTCTCCAGGGCTGACATTTTGCAATCTTCCTCTACAGCCATGGGTGGCTTTCATGTCAAGCCGCTCAGTGGCTTTTAGGCATCAGGCCCTTCAGGCTTTAAGGTGGGAGTCTGCTTTGCTGTACGCCCAGATCGCTGGCATGTCCCCCAGCTAGGCAGTTAACTTCTGCCCTTATCTCCGGCTCCTGCTCGGGCAGCACTCCTTCACCCCCTCTCCTCCCACGGCCTCAGAAATGGGGTCCCTAAGCCCCATTCGTCTTATCCCCATCAGTGATTATTTAATGTGTTATAGTTAGTGGGTGATATGAAAACAAGGCCTCTTTGCATTTGATCTTTTACCTGTACACACATTATATTTTCACAAATTGGGATATGTAACTTTGTCACCATCTGTGGCTCCGCTTTAAAGTCCCATGTATACATTTTCATTGAATGTCTTCCCATTTGACTACACATAGAAATGTTTACCTGCTTATGGATTGTTTCAGTTAACTATGACCCTACTTTATCTGCAACTTTGGAGGGCAATCATTCTACTCAGGATGCTTTGGGAGGGCAGACCCTGTGGCGTTCTCTGTTCCTCTCTGTCAAGGAAGATTTTTGCAGCAAATTGTTGGGATGTCCTATAGTGAAGGCTGATCCCCTGCTCATTCTTCTGCAGACTGATGATCAATGTAGACTCTTCTTAACACAATCTGCTATCTCCAGCCAAAGCCTTTTTTTTTCTCTTGGTGAACCTCTTAGAATAGAATTATCAATAGGCACTATTTTCCAAGGGAACATTTCCTAGAATATTGGAATTTACCTGAAAAGTAGTTTCTTGTTTCCTTATTACATCTGAAAGAATGTAGTCATATTTAGACTAATTTTGTTACAGAGCTTCATTGGTTTAGTGGAATTGATTGCAGAGAAAACCATCAAGAATGATATACCAGCCATTCAATCATGAAATAGTTTCAGGATACTGGTAAATTTTCTTAGAAAATTGAGTTTACTGCATAATAGCTGGAGCTATGTTGGCTAAAAGAATTAAACTTTGGTTTCAAACTTTTTATATTCAATCACTAACAGAAGTTTCATACAAGCAAATCTTTCAAGAAGATTTTTTTGATCTGATACAGATTTATACCACTAAATGAAATCTATAAAACAATTTTATATACAGTTTAATAATTTTTTATTTACTTTTCAAGGAAAAAATTTGATTTTTGAAATGCTCCAATATAGGGCAAAGTAGAATATAAATTAAATTGTAGATTAGCCTAAAATATTATTGACAGTCTAGTCATAGAATTAGAAACAATGAAAGCTTTCTTTCAAACACTATTCAAATAGAAAAAACGTTATGTTTTACTCCATTCATGCATGCTAATTCAGTGAAAATTTTCATAAGACTTTAAATCACTTAAAGCATTGATTCAAATTGTAACTTTAAATTTTTGACTGTCTAAAAAATTTAAGTAATGTTGATACTAAGTGTATAAAAATGAGTTTTATGATGCTGAACCATAAGCTAATAAACATCTGTCCTTTATGTCACCCAAAAACTCAGATTTTATATTCACATGATGTATAAATAGTTACTTTATAAAATAGATTCAAGTAAAAAAATGAGAAAATCCTGGCTTAAGAGAAATTCTATGAAAAAAGTACAGTTTATTTGACCATAAATCAGTCTGCTGTAACCCAAAATGTAATGTAATAGTTTTAAATCTTAGACTGCATTGATGGAAGTTTCCATTCACAACAAAAGTGCACTCTATCTTTTGAGCTGTTCATCATATGGACTACATTCTATGTCCAAATAAACACCACATTTTCATTGATTCATAGTTAAACCAGAGGGTATCTACTGGAATACAATCAAGATGGTGACAAGTCTGAAAATCATCTAACATGAGGAACTTTTTAAGGAACCATAAATGTTTATCCTGGAGGACTGAATTTGAGTTTTTGAGAGGTTTGTGTTAGTTATTGTGAAGTATGTCAAAGGTTCTTTCAATGGGTTAGATTTGTCTTATGCTCATTGAGAATAAAGCACTAGGATTAATACATTGAAGTTAGACAGATGTATTTCAGCCTAATAAAAAGATATCAAACTGTCCAAATGCATGCCTGCCCTAATGTGTCAAAGCTTGCTTTGAATAGGCAGAAAGTTCTATGTTATAAATATTAGAGAGGGAAGCTGATGCCAGCAGATCTGTGAGTTTTCTTCCAAGTCTCAGATTCTTTCATTATATGGGTAAAATTAGGTAAAAACAGTGTTTCACAGGGATCAGAGCTAGAAAAGACTGTTATTATCTAACTTCTCTAAAAGCACTCTGTATTAAAAGATAAATAATTGAAATTATGTACACGAAATAAAGAATTCTTAGCTATCACCTTCCTCTCCCCCCATCCCCCCCCCCCCCACACACACACACATGCTGCCCTAGGGAAATGGTTTTTGATCTTTGTCCTCTATCCCTTAAGCACATCAGGTCAGTGTGCAGCTATAGTCAGTGAAGCCAATGGTATACTAGACACCATTAACAAGGCAAATGCGAACAACAGACAAAACTTGAGAACATTTCATTCATCTTTGTGTTTCCACAATATCTGGAATCCTAGATGTGATTCTAGTCTCCACATATCAGAAGAGAAATAATGAAATCTCTACAGGGACAATCAAAGGGCCAGAGAGATGAAGTGGTAGTCACTTGAGATCTCACTAAAATACTGACTCTTAAGGCTTGAAGAGCTAAGAGAGGCTATATAAAATTGCTGACAACCACCCGCTGTTTGGATGATCTGAACATAAGTTCCAAAAGGTTAGAACAATGGGAATCCTCTTTAAAAGTTTTAATGAGTTCAGTTTAGGACAAATAAAAAGAAGTACACCTTCATGAACCAGACAGTTTTCTAAGGAAATAGTATGTGCAAGAAATCCCCAAAGGATTCTTTGATATTTAGAGTCCTATTTCACAACTGCTAAAGGAAGCTGAGATATTCCCACCTCTCTGACTGTCATGGAGGATAATCTTCCTTCCTCCATGGTCCTTGGCAGCCTCCTATTGATGACGTCTACACTGGCCTGAATAGACATTGGTTCCTAACACAGAATGACAAATGCTATTTTACAAAAAATGTAAAAAAGTTGCTGTGAGCAACATTTAATTGTTTTATGTTACCTGATATTCTCTTATAATGTCTGATATATGAATCCTCACCAGATCTGATTTAAATTTTGTCTAGCTTCACAGGAGAGTTAACATGTGAAAACAAAATTCCTCAGCTACATTGAAGGAGTCGTATTTTTCTCTCTTATCTTCTCTTCAGTTGTAATTATGGAAGCCTTTCCAAAGTACCTTGAGTGCCTTTTTCTTCAGGCCCCATATGTTAGGAACAGCCTGAGAGACCCGTAAGCATTATCGTGTTTGAATACATCAGCAAACTTGTCATGGGCTAATTAGCCTCCTCCCTAAATGGAAACTCGTGCATACTTTTCTAAAAATTTCTAAATCAAACTGTGTCTTTCTCATGTAAATATTTTCCCTTTTAGATGGAGATTTCATGTTCTCCATTAGTCTTTTCAGACTTCAATTTAAGTCGAGGTACTTGTCTCTTTGAAGTGTGCATATGAAAACACTTTTCTACAATCTTACAGATTTTATAAAGTTAACTAAAAATACTGTGTTTGTATTCCTTTGGTTGGCAAAATATTGAAATAGCATTCTTGAGCAGGGTCTTCCTAAGGCTGGAGACAAGAGATAGCACATGTGCCACATGTTTGCACAGCAAGTACAAAATGTCATTCCAGAGTTAGCAAGTGTGTGCTTTGTTCTGTGCTGCATTAGTGAGAGACCTCAGAAAATGAGAGTATATTTTCAATACTTTTAGACCATGGATTGGGTAATTCCAGTATAGATTTTGGCTATTTTTCTGGGGGCACTTTTGTTTCATAAATTATCCTGTTTTATGAAACTTCACTTATTTTCTTAAAATGAGCATCCAAATATCTATGATTTTCACATAATCAGAAATTTCATAGTTGTATGCAATTTCAGAGCTGATGTAGTTTCTTTGTATATGTTCTTCATTATAAAGAAAGAAGTATAACCAATAATTCAAGTAATGCTTTCTGGGTTGATAGTTCCTTATTGAAACCTGTGCTGAAGAGTAGACACTTAGGAGAAAACTGTTTCTTCCTATATTTCTTCCCCAAAAGTAGTATAAAACTATATTTTGGGCTGTTAGAGATCTTGCAATGTAAGTTAATGAATTTAAACTCTATTATCCAAAGGATATATATTAAGTTCACTAGCAGGGCTACAAAATTGTACTTCAGATTCCATGTTCAATTGTAACACAATCTCAGTGAAGCACTTGAATCTAGCATCATATGTCAGAGAGAATGCCAGCAAACCAGAGCTTATTTTCTGCCTTTGCAATGACAACCTCTCTCAAGATTTTTGGTGAGTGTTTACATTGTATGCTCTGTACATATGAGCTTTTACTAAGAGAGACGCCGTTACTTAGTAACACATTCCAATCCAGAATGAGTGCTTCCTTGGTCAATGCAGGACAGAGCATTCCTGGGGGATAAAATGCTTATTAAATGAACATGAATTTAGATATGCCAGCAGAACCAGCAGCACCAGCAGAAAAACTAGCAATCTTGTCTGTTGCTTCCATTAATCAGAGCCATACTGTCTGATGCTTTAGAGAAAACTGTCTTTATTTTTTCTCATTCCAGGCAGGGGATCTTTTGTAATCACACAAAACTGAACCAACTTATTTTAGGAGGCCATTTTTAAAACAATATCTTTAATTTCAAAATGTTCAGAGATGTGAGTCAAGTAGTCTGTCATGTGATGATGGAGTTTCTTTTTTTTTTAATTTTTGGGAATTTTATGTTCAGGTCTCCCTTTGGCCATATAGGTATGTTTGGATCACAAACAAGAAAGAAAATCATCTTACAATTATAAGATGCCTCATAAAGTTAAAAGAGAAAACCTTAAAGAGATTTTCACAATCCTAGTTAAGCTAAAACACAAATATAGATATAAAATAGTTAGAAATTACTTTAATAAGAAATGTTCAGAATCTATATGGGAGAAAACTGGTAAAATCTTCAAGTAAAGATTAAATAATATAAATACCTCAATTTCTCCCCAGTTAATTTATAATTTAATGCCATTTCTAATGAGATTCCAGTGTTTTAATTTTCTTTTGTTTTTCTGAAGCAGATATTTGTTTAAGTTATTATAAAAGTCTTTTAAAGGGGAAGGAATGACTATTAAAGACTCAAAAATGCTTTTTAACAAAAGAAGAAAGGAGGAGAACAGTCACGCAATGCAAAGAGTCAAGATATGATAAGCCACAATGATCACAACAGTATTGTACGGATCTAGGAATTAACAGATTAAGCAAAAAGAAAAGTAGTTCAAAAACAGCATTGATTAGGTTGCCTTCTTTGTGGATGGGTTAATTTTATTCTCTATGTGAGAAGAAGTAAGCAAAAGGTACTGAGAAATGATATACAGAAATGATGTAAGCTGCTTCCATACTTGTTCTTTATTTTTTATTTTATTTTATTTATTTATTTATTTATTTATTTTTGAGACAGAGCCTTGCTCTGTTGCCCAGGCTAGAATGCCGTGGTGTCAGCCTAGCTCACGGCAACCTCAGACTCCTGGGCTCAAGCAATCCTTCTCCCCCAATCTCCCTAGTAGCTGGGGCTACAGGCATGTGACACCATGCCTGGCAAATTTTTTCTATATATTTTTAGTTGTCCAGCTAATTTCTTTCTATTTTTAGTAGAGACGGGGTCTCGCTTTTGCTCAGGCTGGTTGGTCTTGGACTCCTGAGCTTAAACGATCCACCCGTCTCAGCCTCCCAGAGTGCTAGGATTACAGGCGTGAGCCACCGTGCCAGCCCATACTTGTTCTTTAAAACATCCTGCACAATCTACCAACTTTCCCTCCCCTTACCCCCTTTTAATGTGGAAGCCACATGCTCCAGATGATGGGTGTACTCTGCAAGCAGCTTGGATCTCTGAGTGACTCCTTGGAAGAAAACATCTTCAGTAAGCTGCTGGACCATTGTCAACCTGTGGCATAAGCAAAACAATGAATATCTGTTGCATTAAAAAAAAATGGGAGAAGTAGACAGACAAAAATGGTAGACTTATGTATTCCTGCATTAGACAATTTTGCCTCATTTAACTCTTTAAATTAGTCATTAACTGCTAATTTAAAATCATCATGAAAAAGAAGCTTCAACATATTTAGAAAAAACAAAATGAATAGCTATCAAACATCACATTTGGGAAACATGTTTCAAACAAGAAAAGAAAAATAATTCCAAAGGAAAAAAGTCTGTGTGATTGACCTTTTTTGCTCTTCTTTGTTAGGTTTTCCAGGGCAATTTTGACAATGACACCCACAGGAAAAACGTCATTGACCCTCCCATCTATGCACGGCACATAAGAATCCTTCCTTGGTCCTGGTACGGGAGAATCACGTTGCGGTCAGAGCTGCTGGGCTGCACAGAGGAGGAATGAGGAAACCCTACATCCCACAACTCTCTTCTCTATTTCCCTAGAAGTATTTCCATGGAATGAACTGTGCAAAATCTGTAGGAAACTGAATGGGTTTTTTTTTTTTTTTTCATGAAAAAGTGCTCAAATTACGGTAGGCCACTGTCTTTTTAAGGAGGTCTAAGCCTGCCTTTTCAATGATTTAATTTGATTTTTATTGGTCAAGTCTCTTAAGTA
The DNA here is from genome assembly GCF_020740605.2 of Lemur catta. Classification (NCBI taxonomy): domain Eukaryota; kingdom Metazoa; phylum Chordata; class Mammalia; order Primates; family Lemuridae; genus Lemur; species Lemur catta. Next base: position 54,538,615 of record NC_059139.1, on the reverse strand, counting down.
ACATCACATTAACTGTGAATTACTTTTCTCATTGTTTTCTGAATTATTCACATTGGTTGAAATATATTAGGGGAAGAAAGTAGCCTTCTTCTTATAGCAAGGGTAAATAAATCTCACAGTCATCAAATACAAGCAAGAGTTGATAGAGCTTTTACAATCAATACTCACCTAATTCTTATGAAAGGAATACTGCAATGTTAGCAATAAGGTATTTTTCTTCTGTAATGACTCTACATTATCCTAATTGTTTCCCTGTGCCTATCAAACACTATCAGTGTTTATAACAAAATTTGAAGGAGAATCTGTAACATGAGGTACTAGTTGATATAATTCTCATTTTACTTTCATTATTTCTAATCAGAGATTTTATGACCTTTTTCCTTTTCTTCTAGTCTGTATTCTTTATATTGCATATTGCCTGAATAACTCAATATTTTTTCCTAATTTAACTTTCTCCTATTAGTTGCCTAAGAGAAGTGTCATTTTATTTATAAGCATGGAACATGATTGAATATCAATAGATGGATCTGAATTTAATATCAGTATATTAAATCTGCAATATTATTTTTGAAGGAAGTTATAACTACATAATATCCAAATACTTTATTTATAAAGAATCTCATACTACCAGTTTGCAAAAAGGAACAACAAAATAATGTATTATGTCCCTTTCAATTTAAATCTTCATTTTAATGGTATTTATGTAGCCTTATATTTACCTTAAAATAATAGAATCATGAATTGTCTATTTTTTAAAAATTTTAGCACATACTAACATGGTACTACATAACTTGGCCAAGTGTACTCATCATTTCTTTCTTCATCTCCACATTTCCTATGAAACTAAATTTTATTAAGATTTGAAACTGGTGGTAGTTTCCCAGGAAAGCACATTGTGTAGTTATTTGTGAGAAGCAGAGTATTTACTAATGACAAAGTAGTAAACCATTTTCAAGATGAAAATATATTTCTATTTATTTTGCTTCAAAGGGGCTGAAAAAATAAGCAATTATCGTAACAATTTGTTATTGATAATGGAGGTTCCATTGACATGTCTCTCAAATTAAAGCTCACACTGCCTCCATAAATGTCTTCAACATCTAATTTATAAGCTTTACAAGTATTTATTTTATTAGGCTTAGACAGAATTATTGGAGTTTTAAATTAAGGGTCTTGGAAAAGAAAGGATGGTATGTGTATGAAATGTTAAGGTCCTACGCAAGACTGCTAAGTTTTTTTTTTCCTTTAATATTTGTGCTGCATAACAAAAGCCACTAGACTATTACTGTCTTGTCTGTCCATGTGTTAACAGAATTTCTTAATGATGTATATATGGAGTGGTCTTCAATCACAGTGAAGAATTTAAAGAGAAAGTCAATCATATTGGCATTATTTAGTAAAAGCAAAATTAGTTGGTCTAAGGAAACTAGTTGTTTCCATGCCCCCATGCTTTCTACTTCAGGTTCTCATTTTGAAATTATTGATTTGAAGCCTCTGAAATGATGATCAGTTTTCAACAACATCTTTCAAAAACAAAATTTCTGTGTTGTCAGTACCACCTTTTTTAGATAAATTTGAAGTTAGGAATTTAAAATATTTTTAATCTGCTAAACTTTAAAGATGTGACAAATAATTACTTAGGTTCAAAAACATACACACTTACCATCTAGCCAGTTGCCCTCATTTCTTCCAAGGTTTACTCCCCCACCAAATTTCTAGCTGTTTTGCTTTGCAGATTATGCATGATTCTTCATTCTTAAAAGTATACTTTTAAAATTATGAGTTATGCTTTGTGATGGTTTACTTTGTCGAAATTACCGATGTCTTTATATGATGTTTTGAATTTTTTTCTACTGATAGCTATTTAAAAAATATTTTCCAAGGGAGTTGGTTAAAATTCAATGTCTTTTAGAAAGACATTGAGATGGCTTTCTCTTGCTTTTGCATTTTCTCTTGTTTTATATGCTCTTCACAAGACAGCACGTCCAATGGGATATCTATTGTCCCATGATGCCCAAAATTGATGACAGCAAAGGATTCCCACATGTGTAAATATTGATAATTACTGCAAAGTGATAAAGTAGCTCTTGTGTCACTTGTATCAACGACATCAAAGAGGAGAAAAAGTTATGCCATATAAATTCACACTAAAACAAATAAAATACCATAAGCAGAATACACAAAAGAATCACCTAGTCTTCACTATATTAACTGTTACATGTTCATTTTATAATTTATGAAATTAAAATTTTAAGCATCTCCATTTTATCTACATCCTTTTAAAAGCATTTATTATAGTCACTAATTCTGATGTTAGGGTTGACTTTCTCTTTCTGAATGACTTCATAAAGATTGGTGTGAATTTTGAAGATTTGGGGTACTAACGATTATATCTTTGCTAGTCAATAAATTATGAAATATCTTACTCAATTCTGGCATCTGATGTGTCAGTAAGTACAGAAATAACTATGACACAAATAACCTTTGCAAACTTTCAAGCTGTGTAATATCCCAATGTTGTTTTTTCTTTGTATATATACTTATATCATGTAGGATGTTGTAAAATCAGTATGACCTTGTCTAGTCTTCAAACTTAAAATAAACTTTTGAAAACCTGGGATACTTTTGAAGCAGTTGTAATTAAACACATTTGTATGAATACACAAATTGTCTGAATGTGAATGCCCATTAGTCTTGACCACGTGCTTGATTTATTTTCTCTTTGTCCAGGGCTGTTAAATAGATAAAAGAAAATTCAAAATAACAACAAATATATGTTGACATCAGCTAAATTGGTCATTCAAAGGTTATTAAAAGGTTATTCATCCTACTCCTTTTAGTTATGGAAATTTTACTAGAATATTGATAATCCAAAGACATTTTATTGCCTCATGTATAAAGTGCTGTGTTCCAGGGCTGATCTGTCCGTTGCTAATCAGATGATACTGCTATTGTTTCTATTGTTTTTTTTGGTTCATGATGCTCAGGAGTATAATGAAGAGGTACAGGCAGTACTAAGCAATAACACAACACTAATAATGTAATTACCATATAACTCAGCTATTAATGAAAATTATGGCACTTGAGTTCTTTATAAATCATATTTCTGGCTCTGTGGAAGTCACTGGTGACATATTAAATCTGTGTACTTCCCACTTTTTTGACATTTTCTTAGGATTCAAAAAATTTAAGGGAAATATTAAGATATTAAAGGTTTACTTCTTATTTGAGCTTCCATGAATTTCTGATAGCTCTCAGGACTCACCTGTTAAATATGTTTATGTATTTCTACATGTTCCTGTTTAACTGCATTTAATATGAGTGGTTCAGTGGGGTTGCATTGTTTGTCTAAGTGTTGCACACACACAAACATACACAAATGTGCTTTTATTAAATAAAAGCAATTATCCATATATATTTTCAATACAGCTAAAAAGGCATCATGACAACATTTATATAGGGTAAAAATTTATTGTGACAGCAGAGTAATTATTCACCAGAAAATTTTCAACTATGAGGCTTTTAAAATTGCTGATTCAAAATGCAAATGTAACAGATGCATTTCAAATTCCAAGAAGAAAAGCCCAACAAGTCTGAAATTTGTTTTTTAAAAAAGTATTAATAACTTCATGGATAGAAAATATTCTGTGTAAGCTAAAATTTAAAAATATCTACCAATTCAGCTTTGCATGTGTCCCTTAAAGTAAAGATTTTGAGAAACATTAATTTTTACTGCCAGAAAAGCAGTGCCTTCTATCTCTCTTCCCAAAGGCTAATTTAAAAAATTAACAATCAATGTAGTATCTTATTTATTTATGAAAAATACTGTCTCTAGCCTTCGAGATGCAAAAGGACTCTTCTATCCGAGCAAGTAAAATAGAGAATTAAACTACACTGCTTGTTGAGAAATGTCTCAACTGCTTTGAAACAGAATGCATGGTCATTTGTCTTTACAAAGACAAAGAATACCTAGCTAGCATAAGTAGCAATTTTTCTATTGATTTTGAAGAAGGAAATAGAATTTCTTGATTCTATTGCAATAAATATTTATGATTCATATTGGATGTTTCAACATTGCCACCAAATAAAGTGTTTTCCACAGAAGACCAGTGGCACTTACTCAAAAAGTTATTTCTGTGACATGAATTTAGTAGCAGAAATGGATAAACATGTTTGGAAAAGGCTCATCATTTAGTTGTTTTTTGCATAACTTGGCAGAAGTTGATTGAGTCATTTGAAAACACTAATGCTTTGGAAATATGGTGTAGTACCATCCGCAAATGGCCACCACATGACATGATTAAGCATTGCGTATGGTGACTGCCTCTGATTGAATTTTATTTTAACATCCTCAAAGGCATGAACCACACTGTCCCATATGTATGTAAAATCCCCATAGTGCCCTTCATATGCCCACACATAAGATGTTTATAATGATGATAAACTGCAAGGTAAGCTCAACCTGCAGCCACCTGTAAAGGGAGTGTTGGCAGAGAGACTGATGGTGCATTGAAACAATACATCCCCCAGGGCCAATGTGGAAACAGCTTTGTGGTAACTTATGTAAGCACGAGGCTAAAGCACTGCTGAGAATGAACGGGAAGACAGCTGGGAGTAGACTGCCTGCATATAACCAAGAAACAAGGAATGTTTCCCATACTAAATGACTTAAGTGACATGGATTTACACATGTTCTATAACTTTTCTGCTTTTTACTGATTATATAGCAGGGATTTAAAGAAGAAAATAATAAAAAGGCTTTGCCTTTCAAGAAAAGAACCTTAGAAGGCCAGTGAATCTTATGGGCCTGAATAGCACACTGCTCCTTAAGGCAAGTGGCATTTTGTGCCTGGGCCCAGAGCAGAGGAATTGAGCAAAGTTAAAAATGGCGTATCGTACAGGAAGCACTAAATAATCAGCCTTAAGCAGCTTTACTTCCTTGGTTCTCAAGTGTCTTAGGTAATAATAAGGAAAAATATTGTTTTTAACAGTAGGAGCATCTCTTTAAAAAACAAAACCCCTTAGTGATGTAAGTACCTTGATAAGATGCTCGGCATGTGGACTGAGACTCCAAGAGCTGTATTTAAACAATAGTAACATAATGTTTTCCAAACTGCTAATGGAGGGAAATTGGTGGGTCAGAACTAGTGTCTTTTTTCTTAATTAAATACATTAGAACAAGAAAGGAGAGGAGTAGGGAGGAGAAGGGAGGGAGGAGAGAAAAATACAAGTCCATTGTAAAAATTATTTTTAAAAACATTTTATTTCAATTATATTCCTAAGTATATATGTGTTTTTGATCACAGGGTAAATTATTTTTCTAACTGTGAGACACAGACATAAAAGCTGCAAACACCGCAACACAATCTCTGAACCGCTTTCTAAATGGGTGTTGTCTGCTAGCTGCTGGGTGGCCAATTCGAGTTTAGAGCCAGAATTGCATGGATCCCATCAACATGAGGCTATTGGAGGCTTAGTAGTGAGAGAGAAGTGTGCTGCTGGAGGCCTGAGCATCTTTTAAAGAGAAAAAATAAAGATATTAAAAACAGAATTTTGTGAGTTTTTTTCTATGTGGTAGGTAAAGCCCTTTGCCTTTCTCCCCATAAAATGTTCTAACATAACACTAGTTTCTCCCCACTACATTTGGCTGTTGATTCTGCCAGGGAAGATGCACCCAAGTATTGGGTATGACATGAAGATGGGCTTGTATCTTAAGTCAGAGTGGCCTGTGGAGGACCTGCCGCTTTGGGTTAATCGTAATGCAGATCTATGAGTTACTTTTTTGTTTGTTTGTTTTAATAAACTTTGATGCATGTTAAGTGGATTTTTTTATAACCTGGTGCCCTCTCCACCCTCATTGTAACCTTCTAATCCTGTATTTCAGAAACTGGTATTATTAATTCCTTGCTGGAGTAATGTCCTACCCAAACTTCATATCACAGCCACTTAAATGTCTCCAAATAATAGCATCAGGCTATAATACAGGTCCTTTAAAATATTAAAATATGTTTTCACTAGAGAAATAATGAAATGCTAATTTTTTTCATAAATAATACACTGGAGAAACTAATGTATTAGTCTTAAGAAACTATTAAGGTTATCTAACTTTTTTGTTGTTAATCATTTTTTTTTCAGCAAAATGTAAGCATCTATTTTGTGCCAGCCACTATGTGATGCTCCAAAAATACAGAGATGGAGTGCCTCTGATTTTCAGGAACTCTTAGTGTAGAGCATGGGGCTAGGAATAGATGAGAATGCAAACAATTACAATGTATGCTATCACAAAGACGTGCCCCATACGCAAAGAGAAGACAGAACACACGCTTTTATACTAGTCAGTGAGGTAGATCAGGGAAGGCATTCTGGGAGAGGTAACATCTGAAATGTCACTAAAACTGTCAGATTTAATATTTGTGACACCTGAAACATCCAATTTACTATTCATGATAACTCTAGGAAGAACGGATTAACATGTCCTCTTTGCAAGAGGACCAAGAGAAGCTGAAAGAGGTGAAGAGATTTGCCCATGTTGCCAGGATATAATTTATAGGTACATCTAAGGACATCTTACCCTAGTTCAATGCTCTTTCTTCTTTTAAGTCCAAGTGCACTGAAAATGTGTTTCATTACATACTAGTACAGGAACAACAGGAAGGACCTGCCTCCAGCCAAGATGTCAATAATTGTTTATTCTTCAATTTCTCTTATTGTCCTAAATAATTTAACAGACTGGAATTACCTAATAACATATATTTGAAATAACTGCTTAATTGGTAAAGTGTTGATCATCATATGAGTATACAAAGAAAGAATCCACAAGTGACTGAACAGTTAATAAACTATTACTGTGAGATATCTGATAGTGTTAATTTTTTAAAAGGTAAGTAATATAAACCCAAGATGTCACAGCATCTGCTGTTCCAAGACACAGTAAATGGACTATTCCCTTTTAAAGAGCATGAAATCTTTAATGCAATAATCAAAAATATTTATATTTCAGAAAAATTTGAAAATAGTGCTCTATAGATAAGAGAAACCACAGTGAAATCACATAATTTCTACAGTAAAACCACATAATTTCCATTTAAAAAAACTCCAAAGAATACTAAGAAAATACAAAACCACCCTGTCTCAAGCTCCAGCTCTTGATATTTGAGTTAACATACTCTCATGATCTCACAAAGGTTGAGGGTAAAATGATAATTACAAGAGATGAAAAGGATGTGTAGGGGGGAGGATGATGAGGAGAGGATGGTTAATGGATACAAATACATAGTTAGACAGAACAAGTTCTAATATTCGATACTACAATAGGGTTGATTATAGTTAACAACAACGTATTGTGTATTTCAAAATAGCTAGAAGACAGAATTTGAAATATTCCCAACACAAAGAAATGATAAATGCTCAAGGTGTTAGATATCCTAAATACCCTGACTTGATCATGACACATTCCATGCATGTATCAAAATATCCATATTTATGTACTCCATAAATATGCACAAATATTATACATCAATAAAAATTGTTTTAAAAAATAAAGAGTTAACATACTCTGGACTAAAACAGAAGCTGAACAGTAAATAATATCTTAGAAAATAAAGTACAGTAACCACACAACAAACTTAGGGAACCAATTTCTTAACAAACAGATTGGGCACTGTCTCCCCCCACCCCCCGTGACTTTTTAATTAGTAGAATTAGGAGCTTAATCAGTTATAGATAACCCTGTATAACCTCATGTAATCAATAAATTAAATTTCCATAGCTTGATTTAAATAGTCTATTCTCTGTTAATTGCTCATCAGTGAACCAGAATAAGCTGAAAGAATCTTAGACAACTGGAATTAAGGGACCTCCAATGCTGGAATGCAATGTTTAATTATTGAATTCTTTAGGTTAATTTATCTAATATCTGAGTATGTTCAAGAAACTACCATATAACCCAAGCAATTCTTTACCAATTCTAACGGACAATAAATCTTATCTAATATTTGACTCATATCTTTAGTGAAGCTGAATCCATATATTTCACTAAAGTCAGAGAACTGGTAGTTACTGTCTTCTTATAACTACTTTGTTCTTGTCCTTTCCTGGAAAAAGAAAATATCCATGCTTTTTTGTCTGTCTTCATTTTTTCTAAACCTACTCAATGTTAAATAAGCTTCTGAAAATGTGATCATTCTGAAAATGCACCAAATTGGATAAGAAATGTTGAATGTGGTGAGAAGATCATTTAAGGTCCTTAGTTGTTTATCCTTTAGTAGGCTTATTTACCAGCAGTACTCACGATGCTGATGAATGTTCAGGCTGTAGTCTACTGTGAGTACTTGATTATCTCTAATGTATTTCTGCACATTAAGTTATTCCAGATCTTGGTCTGGGCCAATATCCATCTCCTTCTTAAGAACATTGTCATATATGTATTCATATTTCTTTTGTAAAGACATTTGCACAGCAAATAGTGATTTGAAATGTGTGCAAGGCACTCTCTCATCTAAGAAATTTACTGAGTGCTGGCTAATGGCAAAACAAAAGTATGCATGAAAATATCAAGGATAAAACTATTGTCCAGAGAAGCTGTGTAAGGCTGAGCAAGCTGTGCTAGGCACAAAGTAGCCAGACCAAAGAACATTAGTGCAAAATCAAAATCCAGCCTCTTTTCGATTTGGCAAACTGAAGTACTAAGGAAGGTCAGTCCACAGGTAGTACCTCTGTGTAAACCCATATTCGCAAAAGTAGCACCCTTTTAAAATTGGCATCTTATATGTTGGGGACAGAGGCTTGATTAGTTCCAATGCCTGCCTAATGTTTTTATTAAAGACAATCTTCCAGCATGCGAGGCTACGGATATTTTACAATTGTGCAATGCATTTAACATAGTCTGAAAATGTCCTACCCTAGTAAAACCCTAAACATAAAAGTGAAAATTCCAGCTTTTGCTCCCATCTCCCCTCCACAAATTGTGCTATAGATCACACGTTGCTCCTAAAATGAGTATGGAGATTCTCTCTCCCTCTTATTCCTACCTTCAAAAATGGATAGACTAGTTATTGTAAGACTGTATCAGATGATACATATATTAGACAGAAAGAGGAAACAAAAATTCTAGAATCTTCTTTATTCATTCATTAAATCTCTATTGAGTGGATACTCGTTTGCTTGGATTTGGGGTTCCAGATAACCAAGTCGACATTCTGCGTAAGCTTAGAGACCTTGCTTAATAACGATGCCAGAATTTTAGTCAGAGTGAGGAGCTGATACCAACTGCCTGCCACCAAATGAAAAAGCTCTTTTATTGAATTGATGCCTTTATGTAAATGCCTAAGACCTTTGTTTCTGACCCTTCTTTAAGAAAATGTTTTTAAGTGGTAAAATGTTGAATCTGCCAAGATTTACTTTTTCATGCTATTTGCAAAATATTTGAGTTACTTTTTCCTTCAAAGTATGTTAATTATGATATTTTAATCAAGAATTTATGCAGGGATGCAATTATTAACAAAACTGAGTATTTGTACATTTGTTTTACCGCGTATGATTTATATTGCATATTACCAAAAAGAAAATGAAGTGAATGGCAGACTGTTGTGTTTTGGAAAACTTAAATTGAGAGGGGCTTCCACCACAACTTCCATTAGGACACTCATATAAATTATCGGGAAATGAGAGTCATTGATTTACACTCTCGAGAGATAAAAATTTAAGACATTTAAATATTAAAGACACATACCTCTTACTTTAGCTTCTGGTTTGCATTTATTTACTCACACAATCCTATGGAAATAAAAGCAATAGTTTCCTTATACAAGTCATATTTTTTTCTGTTGGCATATCCTTTGGTGCTTCAGAATTTATGTTACACTGCCTAAATAAAAATGTAATTGGCCTCTATCTCAAACTCAAGCCCTGAAACGATAACTGTTGCTCAGCTGAAATTTACTTTAGTGCCAACATTTATTAGAAGAGACTCATTCCAATGAAATGGTTTTAGTATTTTGAGTTAACTTTTAATAAATAATAGTAATCCATTTGAGAGTTATGTTCTTACCTCTGCTACCTATTTTGTTCCCAAAGAAAGAGTTAGTAGTTATTCACAGGTTCAAACCGTCTGACAACATTCAAAGACTGGAAATATATAAATTTTAATATTATTATTATATTCTAAGTTTGGTGTTTTAAATTGTACATTCCATCTGAAAACTTAACTCTCCCAGTCTATCCTTAGGGAGTGCACCAGAGGGCCTATAAGATGCTGCAGCATCTGCCGACAAGAGACAGATTCTTCCCCTTTATGAATATACCTTCTTTAAATTGACACATCTAAGGTGTCCACGTATGCAAAGAATTGGTATCTTTAATCTCAGTTAATGAAACTAGATTTTGTTTATTTTTTCCCCTTTAAAAGAAAAATCTCATGTTTGAGAATCAGACATCACTCCTGGGTTCAAATCCTCTCTGCAACTTTACAGGAGTTTTTCCTCTGGAAAGTTTTTCCTCTAAAAAAAAAAAAATATATATATATATATATATATATATATATATATATATATACACACATACATATACACACTAGACCTGAAATATATATATTTTATATGTATATATATATGTATATGAAACCTATACCTATCCCTGACACTTAAAATAGGTGCTTACTAAATTTCAGGTTTTTTGATGTTATTTCTGTTTTTTCTAACTGTGGCAGGCATATTTTCACATACCACAAACTCAGGTATACAAAAATGTTTTACTTTCTTTATACTTCACCTAATACCATCCAACACAAAAAAAAAATAATTAAGTCATGCCCAGTACAAAAAGAAGCCCTTCAGTGATTTCCAAGTAAATTCATAAAATATGCGACTTTCCTATTAATGATTTCTCCTTGAAGTCACCAATTTTCTGCTGCCAGTCATTCATCCTGGGGTTGAGTCTAAGCTTTAGGACACACAGAAAGCCGTGTGAGCTGGTGGAACAGAGACACCCACTTTTCCATTTTATCTGGCAGGGTGAGATATATAGAGTCATCCTATCCTAGCAAGAGCCTCCCAGCTGTCATCCATATTGGTGGCCTTTTCTCTGTCTGGCCACTTGCTGCTCCATTGTGCCATCCGAAGCTGCTGTGCTTTACCATGACTTCTTTAGTTGGCAGTGGATCCTTCTTTGGGCATTTGGGAAGATTCACTAGAATAAGTCCATGAAGGGGGCTTTTGTGCACTGCTGAATCTTAGTCCTACTCAGGCATCTATTTATTCTCTGTAGGTATGTGTTAGAAGAATGCATGAATGAATAAACAAATGAGCAAATACAGCTTCTCCCGAGATTCCCCATAGGGAGGCAGACGTGGAGCTGTCCTCACTCTCCGTACCCTGCCTCAACCGCCTTCATTCCAGGGCTCCCAGAACACTATGACCTAAGCACATCTGTGAGGCCGCCAACTCCCACAATTCTGGACTGACAGTGGGTCACAAAAGGTCCCTTCTAGTCTCGATTGCGGTCCTCCACACCACCAAAGGGGAAACAGGGTCTAATGCAGACGCCGCACCAACGCAGGAGAGCTGTTCTTCCTCTCTGCCGCTCATTTTTTCCCCAGCTCAGAGGGTCTTGGCTAGTGTCAGGGGGAGGAGGTGTAATTTATTCAGCCAGGCATCTCCCCAAAATATTTCTGTGTGACATCTAGACTATAGCTTCTCTGTCTTAACTTGAAATTAAAGAATTGGAAGAAGAGTGCAATTAAAGGTATGAAAGTCTGTGGAGAAGACACACATCAGTTTATAATTCATGTACTGTTGTTAGCCACATTCATAAACAGAACTATGTTAAACCTCTCTGAGCTTGTTTCCCTATCAGCAAAATGAAGAGGCTGAGTAGCTTGCAAACAGTTAAAGCCCTTGCAAGAATTCATTAAATTAAATCACAATGAATTGTGACACAATATATATTTTGGTTTCTATATTTGAGGGTTTTACATGAAATTGGCAGTAATTATATGTTTAGTAAATATATGTAAGATTAAGTAGTTCAAAATATGTGAGAATTCTTAGTAATTGTATTCCGCAGAAAAAAGATATGAAAAGTTATTCATAGTTACTAAAATAAATGTCATTTTTTATAGTTACAATTTGATGTAGTGGGAACTGATAAATAAATGAAGGTAAACTGAGAGAAGTAAAAACATTTTGATCTTTGAAAGTATTTTTCTAAATTTTGCTTTGTTCTCTCTCTCTCTGCCTGTTTGCTGTTTGTTTCTGTCTTTCTTTCTCTCCCCTTCCTCATCCTCTCCTTTTCTCCTGCTCATTTTTGATCCTGAATTTTTCTACTTGTAAATTCAGAAATAGCTGGTTAGGCTTAAAAAAAAAAACAAACGCGCTTGTAAAGGTTTAACTTATCTAAAACTCTTAAAGTCTCTGAATCTACTACCTTTTTAGTTTAGAAAGCATGTTTTGAACGTAGTCATTAATGTGCCTCAACTTTCCTATTGTCCCATACATGGCTGTCAAAATACAAATGTGGAGCTTTATATTTTTTTTAAAAAAACAGCTTTTACGTCAGTTTGCAGGTCTGGAAAAGCCTACTACACACAGAACTCTTTTAATCCAGCTTGTTCCAGTGGCAGACGACCACAGCTTTCAAGGAGCCATTCATAGAGCCGAGGAGTGTTCATTGTGGCAGCATCTTTCTAAGGTTCGCGGTGCCAGAACTGTGCCAACCACAACTTTCAGTTAAAGCCATCATTGACATGTCTGTCAGTCACTCCCCATGTGGAAGACTATTAGCCTAATGGAATGGTGCTCTAGAACCCATCTTTGTGAGAGATTGTAGACCAGTATTACCGTAGAGGAGCTACAGATAAATATCATGTTTATGATGGGATTCTCTCCCAGAAATCTGAAGGGAGGAAAATGCCAGACCTTAAAGTTTGCTCTTGCTTTTTCTCATTCTTGTTTTACCAAAGAAAAGATGGCTTATATGGGAAAAAAATCATGATTTGGACGTACTGGAAATGGAAAGTTATCACATTTGAAGGTCTAAATACCTTGTGTCTGTGACAAGAAGTATAGATACTGTTTGATGTGTATGTGAAAAAAAATATTCAAGACACTCTTTCCCAAGTCCTGCTAGAGATAGGATTTCAATACGGTATCAAAACAGTAAATTTGACTCACCCACTATAAGCAGAATCCCTGGAACCTCCGGTCTCTTCAAATCCCTCCTTTCTAGCTCAAAGAGGTCCACAGAAGTGTTCATAAATGCTATTTTCCTTTTCTTCCATCTTCTGGCATGCACAATTTCCTCTATCATTCTGAAAACTAATAATCTGGTCCTTTACATTAGTATCACTGTAGCTGCCCCTACAGTCTGCCCCAACAAACCCTGTACTGGTGCCAACAAAAATATCCTTTATTCTTTGCTCACCTCTGTTACTCATTCCATCAGCAGAACACACCTGTGTGAACCCACCACTGAAATCCCCATGAAGCTACAGTCTCGTGCTTGGGCCCCTTTCATCCACATTTCCAGCTGTAGCTTTTTTTTTTTTTTTTTTTTAAATCTATGCCTGGAGATAACTGAAATGTCCACCATGCTGTGCTCAAAAAAATCACCTCCCCATCCAACCGTCAAGCACCGCACCCCTGCCCACCACCTTTCAAACGTTGACAGTTTCCTTATTTCTACAAGAGCAGTTCTTTTCCCACCCAGCAAGCTACCCAGAGGGACAGGAGGCCTGCCCGTCCTGCAAGTCCACGAGGCTCTACGTGTCTCGCCTGGTCTCTCCTCTGGGATCCCACAGAAGCTCACTCAAACAGCGCCCCCTGGTGGCCGTGCCCATTTAGACAGATCTGAATTGGCAATGGGTAAACAGTTCAGGCTCTTGTTCAGGAATTCCTGCTACGCTATGAATTATTGCTGGAAGGACTGCAAAAAAATACAGAAGTTAAAATAGCGTCTCAAAGAAGCTAACAAAAGAGAATTTTTGTGTTAGGAAAGGCTAGTATCCAGAAACCAGTAAGTCTTTAAAAAAGAGGTTGGGGGTGTAAGGAGGGTTCTACAGTATGAAAAGAGGCTGGTCAAAGTGATAGCACGACTTTGTATTTCGCAGGCAAATTTTTCAGGGAATACAAACCATAGAAAATAACACCCCATAAAATCAGTGTAGTGGCATCACTGGAATGGAGTGGGGGTAAACTATGAAGGGAAAGGAGCTACCTGGAAGTGAGGAGAAATGCCTGTTTATTAAAAATAGTTAAGGATTTATAAATGAGAGACACCAACCACAGAATTGAGTTAGTGAGATTTTTCGTGGCCCTATACATCTAGATGCTTTATTCCTGGAACTCCTTAACTGACTTTTAATATCACCACCACCACCAACAATGCCTGTATCTGGAGCAGTAAAAGTTCCTGTTTCAAGCAATAAAATTCTCTTTCTTGTCAATTCTGCCTCTTTGCAATGATTTCTTCTCCTAAAGTGTTCCATCAGGGGCGGGGGAGGGAGAGAGAGTGAGGAAGTGTGTGTTTTCTGCCCTCCTTCCACCAAGTAGAGTACACTTCTTACATCCCCTCAAAAAATCAGAACAGATTGTCATTTTTTTTTTTTTTTTTTTTTTTTTTTTTTCAGAGAAAGGCTTGGGGTGCAAAGCTAAAAACTCCTGTTGGGGACCTTTTTGGTTTGTAATGTATTTTGACCAAGTGAGCTTTTTATCTCTGCCTGGGTAACCTTAGCCTTATCGCTCGGCAGGAGCCAGCTGCCTTCCTTCAGGTGTCATTCTGACAGACACAACCCACAGCCCTCTCCCTTCCTATCACACATTTATCTAGACTTCCTTGGAGTGAGGAAGCTTTCTCTTTCTGGGGCTATTTACTCTCAGAGGCAGAGGAAAAGTCTTTGCTTCAAAGATTGAGCTGCTATTTCCTGCAGTCAGACCCACACAGACAGGAAGAACACGTTGAAGTCTGGCAATCAGAGATTCCTTCATGCTCCACATTAAATAGTGGCGTGCACAGAGTTGTTCAAAGGGTGCACAACCTAGTATATTTCGTTGCAATATCTACACATTAATGTAGTTGAAAGTGGATTTAGAAGTGAGGAATAGATTTAAAGCACAACCTCATGACTCTGCATGAATTTGTCTGGTTTAGACCAGTCTGTTCTAGCTGTGCGGAACCACGGCAATAAACAGGCCATTCATAAAGCATAGAGTGTGTGTTCATTGTGGCAGCATATTTTGCTTAAAATCTTTTAAATTATGCCATGAAGAATTTGGGCATAAATCCATTTCAAACCCTCATACTGTCTCAGGGGTGGCCAACATAAAGATATGTGCCAAAAATGCTGTGTGGGTTAATTTTAAGATTCCTTTTCCCCCACCACATTTATGATTTTATCCACTACCACCTACAAAAACCTACCTACAAAGTCCCACCATATGCCAGCCCTGTCCACACCTTCACATAAACCAACATAATAGCAACTCTTTCTTTGTCTGAACCAAATCTGAAATCATTACTTAGACAAGAGCTTATAGTCTCTAAATTCATATCCTATCATGCTGCAAAAGAAGATATTGGATTCTTGACATTCTCTTTTTATAAGGTCACCAATCCTGTGACACGATATGATTTTTGTAACAGTCCATTGTCTCCGGCTATGTAAGAGGTCAAGGAAAAGGAGTCTTAATTGATAAATGAATGTTACATAAAATACTAATGGATAGCTTTAATATTTATTGCACTTACTATGTGCAGCACTAAAGGAAGCCCTCATATATTTATCTCATTTAGTTCTTACAGGAGGCTTATGCGGTAGACAGTAATATTAGCTCCCTGTTACATATGAGGAAACCAAGGCACAGCAAGTTTAAGTAGACTGCTATTGCAAAATGGAACTAGGCCATGAAGCCATACAATCTGACCTTGAACTCACACTCTTAACCACTATGTTTATGTGACAAACTTCGATTTGTTCATTAAGCATTCTGCCTTCTATACTGTGCTAAGCTTGTTCAGAAGTTGAAAAACAAGAAAACACAAGAACAAAAATTATATAATTGGTTTTCATGTCAATGTTTATTTTCAAAATCAGTTTGGAACTTTAAGTGGGTGCATTTTCCCCATTGTCTCCTGCTTTCGTATAACAAGAATTCCTAAATCTCTAATCCATACATAGACCCTTCTCATGGGGCTTAGATGTTTGGGGTACACATAGGAGCAGAAGAGTGTTTTCGATGGAAACTTAAAATGCTAAGACAGTAAATTCTTCATTTGCAAATGTTGACAACTGAGGATATTAAGTAATTTTCTGTTTAAGGCAAAGTGCTGGGCATGAGATAAAGGAGCTAAACTAAACTTCTTGCACTAGGTATCAACGGGCCTGCGGCAGTCAGAGACAGCAGGAAGCAGCGTGTCAAAGGGTGGCTGTCAATGTCAGATACACTGGAGGACATCTCCACATCCGGTGAAACAAGACATGCCTGTTCTCAGGAACTACACTAGCCCAATTCCTTTCTATCCCTTCTGGGGCTAGTCTGCAGATTTCCTCCTTATCTTTCAAAGTTCTAGAAATACACAATAACAACTACAGCTGCTCAGGGACTGTTTTTCCAGCTTGAATCCAGTAGCCAAAGGCATCTGCACCATGCCGTTCGATTTCCTGGTCTCCCCACCTCTTCCCTGCCCCATACTCAAAGGCATTTCAGTCGAAAAGAGTATAAAGTACCTCCAAACCTTCATTCCATTCCCCTTTCCTAACAGAAACTCAACTTCATCCAGAGTTCCACTCCTCAAGAAACACAAATTCCTCGATTTCGTGCCCATCCTGATTATCCGCCGTTCACTTTGCCGTTGACAAGAAGACTAAGGGCTGGGGCCTGGGGTACAGTCTACTTCTGGCCATTAAGATGTAATGGAATAATCCCTAGTGAGGGGGATAAATGCAAATTATAATTCAAGCAATTATAAGTAAATGTGATTCACACACACACAGAGTACTCTGCAGGCTCTGAGGAAGAGGAAATTAAGTCTGCCAGGGAAAATTATTGCAGGGAGGCTAGGAAAGCAGCACGGAGGTGGTGACATTAGAGCTAGGCTATTGACAAGGAATCATGCTGAAAAAGGTGGACTGAACCTAGATTGGGAAGAATCTTAAATGCCCTCCTTGGCTGTATGGATTTATTTTTAAGCAACGGAGAGTCAATGAAGACTTTTTTTTTTAAAAAGTACTGTAGAATATAGGTTTTATTGCCACGATAAAGGCCAAAATAATAGTGTCATAAAAAACATGGATGTTTATTTCTCTCCCACATGACAATCCAAGAATAAGCCATCCAGCGCTGACAGGGCAACATCATGACATTGGAGTCCCAGACACCTTCCATCTTCTTACTCTTCCACCTTAAACAGGTACCCTCAAATGATTAATCCAGGCCCTACTATCAGATCTCCCTTATAAGTAGGGAGAAAGGGGAAGAGGAGGACATACTACTTTCCAAGTCCATGAGCCAGAATTTGCACTCACTAATTCTCTGCATATCCCTGTGTACAAAATCTAATCACATGGTCACACCTAGCTACCCCAGAAGCAGGGAAAAGTATTTTTTAGCTAAAATGTTTATTGCATCAAAGAAAGGGAAAATAAATATTAGTAAACAGCTAGCAATCTGCTTTTCGAAAGCGTAAGTTCAGTGTAATAGTGTTTGAGAAACACACTTTGAAAAAGCGAACAGAATGTCTGGAGAGAAGGAGGAGATCATTTATTAAGTAGCCTGGATGTGGGCTGATGAGCTGAATTAAAGCAGCAACTGTATAAATAATGAAGAGGAAGACTATGTTGTAGGCTATATATCAGAAAGATCCAGAAGTGGGCTTATCCCGTATGGAGGCAAGTATCGCCAAAAGCACGGCTTCTGCCTACTTTACTAAATTGCTCCACTGAGCAGCAACAGCCTGAGCACGGCCACTTCAGGCAATCCTCTTTTGTGATACAATATTAACTCGTGCTCTCTTCTGGTCCCTGAGAACACAGTTGCTGTTCCCCTTTGCTCAGTATCACAGTGCCCTCCTGAGCCCAAGCTCACAGCAGCACACGGGGCTCAGGCTTGCTGGAGGAGCATGTTGAACAGAGCTGGTAATTAGTCATAGGATCTTCATGCCCTGTTACCTGTGGGGCACTTCACTCTATAGTGTGATTCTAGCTGAACTGTTACCAACATTTTTATTTTTCAGACTGACTGATATACAGTGTGAATACATTGTGAATTATGAACCCATAAAGCCATTTGTTCATGATTTTTAGCATATAGAGGGAAAAGCATAACCGTCATCCAGCTGTCTGATGAATCCCAAGATCTGAATTATGCACGTACATGCATGTTCGCTGCTAATATTATTTGGCTACAAGTCAAGAGTTCTGTCCCACCTATGTGTGCATGAAAATGAGAATGAAAGTGTTGCATACTTTCATAGAATTTTTCAAAGCCTGGATGTGTAGTTTTATAAGCAATGTGCTTGAATCCATGATTAAAGGAATTATTTTGTTATTGTAAACAGAGATTGATCTCATTCAAAAATCTAATATTACTAAATACATTGAGAAGCTGCCACTCAGAGAGGATTTCTACCTAGGATAGACCTAAACCTCTCTTTGCCCTTGTGATAAACAGTTGCTGTTTCCACTATTTCTAAGGCAACAACTGGGATAGTTTGCCTCAAAGGGTTTTCATATCTCTGATTCTCTATTGACGCTGTTCCCCTATAACTATAGTTTCCCTCCTCGCTTTTTTTCATCTGGAAGCAGCCTATTTATGCTTAAAGGCCTGCCCCGAAAGTCAAGTTGTCTTCTTGTCAAGCAACTTGAAGGACGAGAAGGGTTGAGCAAACATGTCTAGCCTCATAACGCCTTGACTTCCCCACGTCTACCACATCCTTCACTTCAGGGAAGACAGCTACTCCGCTTCTAAGACCTTGTCATCGTGGAGGGATATTGCTTCTCTGCTATTTTAAACTTTAATGCCCAACTCTCTAACCACAATCTCCTCTTAGGATCTCTCACTTTCTCCTGTCTTATAATTGCCTTTGGTTCTCATTCAGACCTTCATTCCCTTCATTCAGATGGAAGGGATTCACCCTAACTCATCTAGAACCTACCTTACCAGCATCCCTGACTCTTCAAACAAATACTCACTGAGAGCCTGGCACATAGTAGATAAAAATAATATTTCATCATGTGATTAGATAAATGGCCCTCTCTGCATATTTCGCCACATGCTTCCAGCACACTGATCCTACACATCCTTACCCTTAGACCATGCCCCAAAGTTGTCTCTTACAGGCCTGTACCTGGACTGATGTCAGCTCAGGAGACAGTCAGATGCTATGCAGATTTCTGCCTCAACAAATTCTTCTCTGATTCATTACGGACTCCTCATGCAGTCATCTTTTTACCTTTCCCTGGCCAGCTCCCGTCCATGCCCCACAGTGGTGTTCCAAATCTAAACTATCATCACTGTCCTCAGTCTCCCAGTCCCAGCAAGCGCCCCTCACTCAGAGCAGAGGTTCCCGTGGTTACCAGGGTCCCCAGCCACCTCACCAAGCTCCACCTGAGCCCCACCGTGAGAGCTTGTCTCCCCCTCACTCTCAGGAGCCAGTGGTCCTCCTCTTGGCCAAGCCAGCCGGTCTGCTTCTGTTGCAGAGCTGCAGACACCAGCCCCACCGCATTCTTCCTTGACTCCCTATGACTCCTTTTCTCTCTGTTTCTCTCTCCTGATCTTAAACTTCTTAGTATTATGAAGTGAAAAAATGTGAGTTTCAATACTGCGTTTACATTTTTAAACTCTGTGACATCAGAAAGAGACTCGTTGTCACATCTTCAAACCTGTGCCTCGATCACACTACGTGATACATGGGAATAATAATACCACATTCCTTTTAAGATTGTTGTGAGGATAGCATGCAACAGCTTGTATAAACATGCTTATTTCCCCACCGGACATATCAGCAACCACCTGCTGATTTCCAGTTACTATTGCAGAGTAACAAACTTCCACAAACCATACCAAACCATTTGATTATGATCGCCTATTGGGTAGGTGAGTAATCTGAATAAGGAACAGCAGGTGAGAACTTTCATGACCAAACTTTTTAAAGGTTATTTACACATATTCTTATATTTCTTAATAAATCTTTAATCTGTGTTAAACTGGTCCCTGCCTCCATCACTCCTCTAACATTATCAATGACCAAATGATCATCAAATCAAAACTACTTAACAAGTTTGATTATTCCCTTCAGATGCTTTATGTATAGTTGTTCATTCACCAAATGATCACTCTTTTCCTCAGGTTTATCATTCATGAATTCAACAAGTATTTACTGATTATATTATTAATGAAAGCTTATTGTTATTAATGGTTTTAAAATTGTTTCATAAATTCATCTGTATTAGGGTTTTCCAGAGAAATAAAACCAGGGGGAGAGAGAGAAATTTATTTTAAAGGATTGACTCAAATAATTGTAAGGACAGTAAGTCTGAAATCTGCAGGGTAGGTCAGCAGGCTGGAGATCCAGGAAAGAGTTGATGTTGCAGTTGAAATCCAAAGGCAGTTTGCTGGAAAAATTCCCCTTCAACCAAGGAATTCAGTTTTTGTCTATTAAGCCCTTTAATTGATGGAATGAGGCCCACGCACATTAGGTGCTCTTTATGTGCCTACTGATTTAAATGTGAATCTCATGTAAAAATTACCATCACAAAAACATCCAGAATAAAGTTTGACCAAATATCTGGATACCATGGCTTAACCAATCTGACACATAAGATTAACTATCACAAATCCATACCTTGTCAACTTGGCACCCATTCATACCTCCTTAAACCATACTTAGACTCCAAATACAGATCATGTATCTACCTAACATGATACAACTACCTTGTCTGCATACAAGAGAAAATGCCTGAACTCTTTCCCCTGACGGGAATGCAAAGTCCCTGCATGATGTTTACTCTTCTCTTTGATATTCTGTAACTTAAATACTATGACTAATTTGTACAAATCAAATGATGTAAAGTAAATATATTTTCTGTTACATAATAAGGAGATAAGAAATAGAAGAAAACAAAGGTATCTGCTATACACACACAATATTCATAACAAAATAAGGAAGAAACTTTTGAGTCCTCATTTCTGTAACTGGCCATGTGGTCATAGAGGGTATGTATAATTACTTTCTTCCGTTTCCCATTCCACATTCTCTTTGTCCTCAGCTTGTTGTGATTCTTTACCAAGTCTTTATTCCTGAAGGGTCTGGTCTGTTAGTAGTCCTGCCGGAATTGCGTTGTTGTAGGTTTTCATTGACTTTAACCACAAGGCAGAGATTTCCTGTATTCCAGACATGGTCTTCCTTATCTCTATTGTGGAGTAGCAGTCCAATTTCCGCTTGGTAGTTAGGATCAATCACCCCATCCAGCAACTTCCTTTTTTGCCTGTTGATTCAGAAGCAAGAGGAGCTCAAAGTGACTTGGTGTCAGTGTTAACTTTCAGTTCAATGGAATAATTGTATCTCTTACTGGAAGCATTCCTTCCTTTGAACTAAGACCTCTAGGTCAGCATAGCGTAAGGGTACAGGAACTGAAAACAAAAATTTTGCTAGTGGATCACTAAGGGTAATGGTCCACTCCCATTTCCATCCCTTGATTCCTGGATATGTGAATCCTGGCTATGGCAGAAATAGCACCATACATTGGATGCTGATTCAGAGCCAGTAGGACCTCCTGAAAAAACATGCCCCAGCCCTGCAAGGTATTTCTCCCTAGCTGGCACTGTAACTGTGTTCAATAGGCCATGCCACCATTCTAACAACCCAGCTGCTTTAGGATAGTGAGGAATATGGTAAGACCAGTAAACTCCATGGGCATTGGCCCATTGTCTGCATCATAGCCTTTGGTAATATTTTCCATTTTATTCATAGTTTACATCTCACTCCAGCCTTTAAAAAAACTGCAAGTGACGTATTAATAATTTGAGAAGTGCATCTACTACCTCAATATTACACTAACCTTTGTTGAATCCCAAATAAATGGAAGAAGATATAGGAAGACATAAGGTATTTAGAATAATGGAGTTCATTGAGATCTTATAAACAGAAACAATCTAGTCAGGAGGCTTGACTTCAAATCTAATAAAAGGCAGCTTAAAAATCTTCCATTTTTACCATCTTTAAAAATGTGTATTCTGAGGACTTACTTCAATTCCTCATATCACTTTGAATGCAAAATTTTTTATTTTATAAAATAAAATAACAATCATAGAATATTCAGTTTATTTCCCCTCCTGTGAAATAGAATGTGTATAATTAAAATCATTAATGTGTGTAATTTAAAAAACCATTAAATCTTTTACATTAGTCTAATTTTTCATAAAAGGAAAATTATTGTGTAACCAGAGAGGAAGGATCTATTGACATACCGCTTTTCTCTCAAAGTAAATTTAATTCTAAAGGTCACATTCTCTAAATATTTTCTACAAACTAAATGCAGACTTTTATGAATCAAAACACACTAATGGACCCTCTGATGTGAGCAAAAATAATCTGTAAACTGAGATTTGACCAAAGGGTGTGTACAGCATGCATCTATAAATAGAGTAAGGAATATGAACTACAAAATCAAATAAACTCACTGTAACCCTGCCAAAAAAGTTGCACGAAGACTTACACAACGACATTTTAGATGTTCTTAAACCATGAGGTACCTTCGCATGGAGGATTAGCCAAAAATATGTTCCACTTAGCCACAAAAATGTGCGTGTGTGTGTGTGTGTGTGTGTGTGTACAGGCACATGAGCAAATGCAAGGGTGTCTAGAGATAGAGAGGCCATCAATTAGAAGAAAAGGATGAGAAATCATCTAATAAAAGTACTGGATCTGTTTCCCTTTCAATAGAATCACTAAAATAAAAATTATAAAATCTCTAAAAGACACTTTATTACTGTCTCTATTTCATAAATGGCAATGAAACACGATAGAGGAGAAAGTCTTGATGAAGATCATGCAGCCTATTAGTGCTGGGAAGGGAATTGAATTCAGGTCACCTAACTGGAAGCCCAAGATTTTATCCTTACACCAACACTTGTATATTATGAAAAATGCAGTAAGAGAAAGCCCCAAAGCTCACCGAACTAAAGTCAACAGCTGTTCTCCCATCATTAGTTTAATGAGAAAATGTTACATTTCATAGGAAGTCTGTTTTCAAATTTCATATAACATTTCCAGAAATCTGGCCTCAGGCTTTGTCCTTTCTTGCGCCACAGGGTGAATTAGTGTGTCCCTGAGCCTGCTAGAAAGAGAACTTTGCCTCAATGCCAGCCTGGGCCTGGGACTTGGGCCTCTACTTCTGTGTTAGCATGGATCAGCTTCCTTTGACAATTAACAAGATTCCCATACTAGTACAGAAGCAGCCAACCTACTACTTTGGAGCCTAACTTTATGTATGACTTCTGGAAATTAAATATAGATATTACAGACGCAATTTGAAATTAGTTATCCTACAGGCTTGCAAAAAAATTCAGAGGATATACGTTGCAGATGTATGACAATGGATAAACATGCTTCACATATAGCTTTAGTGTGGTCCAGGGAATTAGATTTACTGAAATATCTAGTCTTAGGTTCCTAGCATAAGGAGATATGTCTGAAAATTCTAAAAAATATAAATTTCTCAGTGAGACGAACAAAGCTTTGATTTAATGTATTTCATATAATATTGCATTAGTAAGAAGGTCAAAATGAACATGTCAACATTTCTATTGGCATCTTTTTTACATGTTGCCAATGGTTTTGATTTTTCTTTGTTGATTTGTGCAATAACTTCATCATGTTATCCCAATTCTTACCACATCTATAATAATTCAACAATTTCTTTCACAAATATATTTTAGTAAATATATAATATTCAAGAAATGTATAGATATTTTCCTCTGCCCACTAGGAGTTACAGTCTACCAAAGAAACTGATGTAGTGTGAATCATGATTTAAAACAATGCAATTATTTCTTTGGGAGGCTTTAACTTATTTCTAAAGTTGCTATTTTTCAATGCATTTTATACACTTTTCATATGACAAATATCTCATGTTTAAACCAAAAATTAGTTTATAATTTTACCTTAAATTTTAAAAATTCAGAGTGCTGCCCCTTTCAATTCAGTTAATAGGAGCAATGCATCCAATCCTACTCTTGAAAATCTCAAATCTTTCAACAGCCAAATAAATGGTTTCTTTTTAGGCAAAGTACACATCAATGTAGAATTCATTATATTGTTTACTGTTGAACATTTACTCTGTAATATTTCTCAGCATGGAACTTGAGTAGATAAAAATTACAAAAGGGGAATTTAACTCACTATTTGTTAACCTGGATCTTCCTAATAGAAACTGTTCAATCAGGAAAGTCAAGTTTTCCACATATAGTAATTGCCACTAATATAATGTCTTATTTGTTCCTACAGTGTGTACTTTTATAAATAGCCTCAGTTCAACATACAATGTGGTGCTATTTCCTTCAATTACATGATTTTGGGGGAGCTAAATTAAATGAGTAGATATCAAAGATTTTTATATTATTCACTTCTAACTAAACATAGTGACCCATATTAAGAAGTCAATAAAATATTACAACAATATTACTATATGTTTAAATATTTCCTTCCATTTAATTATATGACTCTCACTTATCAAAAGGAGACAGTTTTGTTAATATGTATATGACAGGAATAAAACTGCTTAGATCAGACCTTAGTATTTGAGGTACTGCCTTGAATAGCAGTGAGTGTTGCCCTGCCATTATCATACAATGTCCACCACTGGTACATAAAGATATTAAAATACAGTGAACAAAAGCTCCAATTTTGTGAGTCTTTTAGCTGTCAAATGACTAGTGCATCTTTTGTTAGTTTTTAAAGCATAGACCTAAGACTCCACCTCCTTGTTCTTTATTTTATTTTTCTATGCAGTGCATTTACCTAATGAAGGAAAATAACAGAATACAATAATGAACTGATTGAAGTTTCCCACTGAGCAGGGCAAACCCAGTTTGAATCTCTGGTAAAAATTGTTTTCCTTCTTTTTTTTTTTTTTTGTTAATTTTCATGAAACATTAAGGAATGTTTTAGGCTTTGCTAGCTGATTATTCAAAACCTCCAGTTGCCAACTGGTGTTTTTATACCTTCAGGCTTAAGTGGAAATGAGATAAGAAATCTCAGTTGGATTTTTCTGATGTTGTTATTATATTTTTAATGTCAATTATTTTTGCCAACCTTATACACAAATCTAAAAACAGTAATTTTAGTGTTATAAAAATTGTGCTCAATGTTAGTTACCTTGTATTAATAAAATAATGTAATATGTATTTTTACCTGAAAAGTCTCCTTTTCTATGGCTAACATCAACTATTCAATTACATGATAAAACCCATTACCATTATGAAATGTTTTACATCCAAAGTCATGGTACACACCCCTAGACCCTTTATCTTTCTTGATGGGGTCCACAAAGATTGGCCTGCTGTCTTTTCTATACAATCAGAAAATATTTAATAAGCAATAATGACATGCTAAGCAATGAGGTTATTATAAAGAAAAGAAAAATATGGTCAATGCTCTCAAGTGATCAACAGCTGGATGTAGAACTGACTGGCAATATAATTTGCAGGCCCAGTGCTAAATGAAAATGCAGCGCCCATTGTTCAAAAATTATTAAGAATTTCAAGGCACAACTGCAGAGCACTAAACCAAGTATGGGGTCTTTCTGAACATGGGGTCCTAGGTAACTGCACAGGTCACATTCCCTTGAAGACCACTTTGGCTCAATGACTAAATACAAGGAAGAGAATTTTTCAGGGGATATTAACAAGTAGGCATCAGAAGGAAGACCTATAAAATCTCTTCCAAACATAAGATACTAAGAAATTCAAGATGCTAAGTCTCTGCAAGAGGAATGAAACAAAAACACATGATAAGATAAATAGCAAAGCCAAAGATCCATAACAAAACAGGAGCTATTTTAAAACACCTGAAAGGCAACTTTGTAAACACAGGTCCTCTGGTGGTGTGTTAAGTGCCAAATGAATAGTTTGGTGGGGCGGGGAAGTAGCAATCAGTGAGAAAGAGGAAGGATCCTTCTTGGCTGGAGTTGGCAGGAAATGCTTCCTGGAGCAAGTGAGCCCTGGCCTTCCTTTTGACTGAGGAGTTAAGATTTTGCTAAGCTCACGCTGATTTGACATTTAACATGGCTTTTATCATCTGCAAAGATTTTTGTTTCCTAGATTGACATCCTCTAAAAACCCATAAAATATTTGAATAAGTCATAAGTCCTTAAGTCTCCAAGATGGAAATTTAGAAATATCAAGTTATAATGAAGTAAATACAAAGCAAATTTCTATTGTGCACTGTAGTAAAACTTCTAGTCATGTAAACACTTCATAAAAAATAAGTATATTACACTTAGAGGCCTAGCTGGAGCCAGGAGATATTTATACACTTTTGCAGAACAAATTTACCCAATTCCTCTCTTCAGATATGTGAGATATCAAATACAGACACCATTTGCTTTTTTCTCAATATGTTCACCGTAGTTCAAAATTTATCAAGGAAAAAAAGCATTACAATTCATCTCCCAACCTTTGAGTATACATCTCCTAGAGTTGTGCATTTTTTTAAGTGAGAGTCTTATCAAAACAAAAAGTCTGCAAAAAATTGGAAAATATCTCTTAAATGAGACTTCTTTTTTTTTAGGCAACAATGTTAACACCCTCTATAAGTTGTGTTGGATGCTTAAAGGATGGTGTGCTGCTAAATGTTTACAAATGGGCTGTGGGCTGTGGTATGCGGGAAACGGGGCGGAGTCCTGATTTTAGCATGTGCTGATTTTTGTGATGTAATAACTCCCACCAAGGGGTACTGGAGAAATCTCTCTTCTATCTTGGCAACTTGTCTGTACCTCTAAAACTACTCTATAATAAAACTTTATTTAAAAAATTAAAAAAATAAACTCTTACTATGGCCAATTTCAAGCTACCAACTTAACATCACTGAATGTAGGGTAATGTTGGGCAGAGATGAACAAAATCAGCTCCTGAGAGGAAAGTGTGAACTAAAATTAAATTTTAAGGCTCACCACCCCCACCAGCTGACTGAACAGACCCTCTCACGGCCAAAGGAATATCATAAAACTAAATTGCCTGCCAGGAGGAGGGAGGTCAGCCATGCCTCATCATGCCCCCCTCCCTTTTGGCGACATCCTTTGTAACCCATTAACAGGCCTAAGGGTATGCAAGACAAACCTGCAGGTCCTCAATTTATACAATAAATCTATGTCCCGGGAGCTTGTCTCTGATAAATAGCTCCTTATGTTAAAACATTCCAAGCCTTTAGACAAAGCTTCATGTCTTTAACCAATTACAAGCCAAAGAATCTTTAAACCCACCTATAACCTGTAACACACCCACCCCACTTCGAGATGGCCCACCTTTTCGGGCCAAACCAATCTATGCCTCCCACATATTGATTTATGAATTTACCTGTAACCCCTGTATCCCTGAAATGTATAAAACCAAACTGTAACTCAACCATAGCTCAAGGCTTCACTCTACAGAGTTTGCTGGGGTTTTTTTGTTTGTTTGTTTGTTTTCATTAACAAAAGTGATGGAAGAGGACCAGTAGCACGTAAAAAGCACTGGTCCCAACACTGTCAGGATAGACGCACTAAGAGAAGCCTCTAAACATTGGGACAAGATAACATGCAGAGCCTGTAACTTAGAAGTATGTAGTGCAAAGGTCATCCCTGTCACTTGTTTATTGGGAATCAAAACCATAGTTTCCCTGGCTTTTCCCTAGAAGGATTTGAAGAATTGATCACAGAATCCCAGTATTCTACACCAGTCATCTAGTCCAGAGCTTCCCTGGCTTCCCCCAAATTATTAATGGAATCAATCACAACATTTGCCAACAACAACAACAAAGTCATTGGACCCCAAAACCAGACCTGTGAATCAGTTTACAGGGAAGAAGCTTGGAAACCTCAGAGAATTCTCATCACTAAGGAAGCCTGGAAAACACTCGCCAGCTCAATCTCCTGCCCAGTGAGGAATCTCCCTTAGATCACGCTTAATTTGTAAGCAGCCATTTGTTCTACCTTGGCCTCAAAACTTCTGCCAATGAAGATGGTCAGCAGCATGGAACCGTGAAAAGACCTGGCTCACATCCTTCCTTTACTATTCACCAGCCATGAGGCTTTGAGAAATTCACTCAAAGTCCGAGTTTAGTGTCCTCATCTGCAAAATGGAGGTAATAATTGCAACTCTATGGAGTTGTTTTGCTGAGCAAACGAGATGCCGTATGTAATGCACTCAGCACAGGGCAGGCACAAAATAAGCACTCAGGATATGCCAGCTAATACAATTTTGACAATGATTTTCAACCTTGGCTGCATGTACACATAACCTGGGAGGTTTTAAAAATCCCAAGGCTCAGGCTACACACTAGCCCAAGTAAATTAGAGTCTCTGATGATGCGATCCAAGCATCAATATTTTAAACTTCCCCGGGTTAGCAAATGTGCAGCTAACGTTAAGGAACACTGAGTAACCAGCTAACAAATTTGTAAGACTGCCTAACATAATAATGAATTATATTTCCTTTTAAAGAGGCACAGCTACAACAATCACCATTAGTGTTACTAACAAGTATATTGCAAGCACACACTGTGTGCAAGATAATAAAGGTCCCTTTTCTGAAAGATTCTTGAAGCACCAGGAAGGATATTTACATGCATTATCCTCTTCGCTTAAGCTGCATGGGGGCTTTTTTCTTCTTGTTTATAGTTTCAAGTTGTTAGATGACTTCTTATCATATCCGTGTTGTCTGTGGTAAGTTGCCAGCGGAGCTTCATCTCAGGAGAAATCATTTAACGCTGCATTGCTCGATACAGGTAGCTAAGGGAAGGAGGGAAACATTCTGAACAATTAGTAGGAAAGGGAGAAGAGTGCGACTCCCTCAGGAAAGTGTTCCTGTCTGAGCCAATGGAAGCAGATGCTCCACCCAAACAAGTCTCAAGAGGATCAAGCAGGAACCCTCTGCCTACGTGACAAGAAGCAGTCAAAAAGGAGCAATTCCATTTGGAACTATTAGCACACAATTTTTGATCAAAGGCATTATTCTAATTTCACCTGTCCCTAAATCTCGAGAAGCTTAAGACATGGCCTGTGATTAATCAGCATGACAATTATAGTTATGATAAATGGAAATTAAGATGTTTTATTTCTATCAGTTTTACTTAACGCTTGTTCCTGCTTTTGCCCATGTGACTGCCAATTCAATCCTCTGTGAACAGGGGATTGAAAGCTTGTTTCATGTTTCAAATTCTTACCCCATCAGACTGTGAATCAAAAGGCAACCTGCCATTATGTTTAAGTCAGAGTGATAGTAATTAGAGTGGCCTAGAATTCCCCACAAACTATTTCATCTTTAAAAACATGGGTTTACACTCTTGCTGTCTGCCTGGCTGTCAATCCGAATACAGAAGACACTAGAAGGATAAATTAACTTGGTGACTCCTTCAAAATGGTATTGATTCAAAGATATATTAGTTGACAACCCAGTCTCAGAGGAAAAAGGACCTGCTGCCATTCATGGAGTAAATAAATACTTTATAGGTCAGGAGCACTGCTGTTTCTTGAATGCCTCTATAGAAGAACTCAGCTTTTTACAGAGGTGTTACCATGTTTAAGTGCCCTGTTATTATGAAGTGATTTTTTTGTTTTATTTTGTTTCTTGAATTTTATTTGCTTTCATGTATATGCAACTGATTTTTTTCTCCCTTTCTGGAAGAAAATAATATTTTATAACATGACAGAAACACTCATATGAACTAAACTTTTGATTTAGATCACTGTTTGCAGGAACAAATCAAAGCATAACAACAGGAATTTTGGAATGAACAAACAATTTGAATCACTAGTCAAAAAATGGGAGACAGAGTGGGGGAAAGAAGGTGGGAAAAAGCTTTAGAGCCTGGATTTGCTCACATATTATAGCAAGGGATTATTTAAAACTGGTAAATCAAGTAATTGCAGTTCAAGTGCATTATTTAAAGTCACGCTTTGATTTCTGAAATTAAAAAAAAAATAATAGCTTCAACTCATAAAGTTTAATGACTACATGATGTTTCTCTTCTTGGAAATATATATACACACACACATATACTATATATGTAATATATTGATAATATTAGTGTACATTATATATTATATAAAATAAATTATAAGTTATGCTTTACATGCAAATAAATGTAATATATAAATATTATTTATATATGTCAAATTATATATTTGTGCATATATATGCATATTCCTATCTACACACATATATACACACACATCATCTAAGCAACTGTGTATGTGAAAAAAATTCAGCTATTTATTTTGAAGTCCCATTCTAAAGGTTAACATGCTCTCCTGGTAGGTAGAACCTCCACAAGTTTTATTCTTTCATTTTCCCAAATTTATTCTATTTTCACACTTTACTTGTTGTTACTAACCCTGTTTCCAAAGTAATAACACCAGATATATCCAACTAAAATTTTATAGAGTGTCAATTCTACTTCTATATTTAGCAATATGGTGGCTGTTGAATCAAATAATTAACATACATACTGAGAAAATGTAACAAGATTGATGTAAAAAACAAAACAGAAACAAGTGCCTTACTAATGTGTCAGCATAATGTTTTTTCTTTTACTCCTGTTGTTTTGTGATTTTTACTGAATTATTTTAGCAAACTAGAATATTGTTATCCTTAAAATAACAATGCATGAGGGAAAATGTCTCCAGGAAACATGAAAAGGTCAAAATAAAGGGGTAATTAACTACAAAATAAAATGGCATCCGTCCCATAATTATAGCATTATAAGTATATTTACCAAGCAATACCAAGAATGACCTTTTTATAAGTGGAAAGTTTTTTAAAGTAATTGCTATATTTCACGGAAAAAACAACTGCCTCTTGAAATAAATGGTTTGAGGTGAATACATGAATATGAAATATCTTAACAAACAACAGCCTTTAAAATTAGAGTAATAACGATCTAATTCTACAGCTAGATAGTTAGTAGTTAAAGCGACTGAATTACAAACTGCCTCAAAGGTTATTTTGAAATGATACCTGCAATCTCCAATAGGTCAAGTTGGCCATTCTCTGCCATAAAAATCACTACATCCCTTTGCCGACTTCCTGCATATTAAACTGATCTCAGGAGTTTGGGGCCAGTGTCCAGGTGATATTTTCAAAATATTTGCCAATTTATTATAAGAAGATGATTACCTAAATGTTTTCAAACATTTTTTTCTTCGCTTTCTTTTTCCCTCTTTTCTTTCTGCCCACATTACTTAAATAATGTCTGTGTTCTTTTCTTCTAAGGATTCATTTATGACATTAGTATTAGATGATTTTTAAAAACTACTGATTTACTACTAATTTACTTATTTAATAGAGAGACAACTAATTAAAACACTACTACTCAATTTCTTCTTCACATAAAAATTTAGTATTTATATAAGATAGATTTTTTTGAAAGTTTCAAAAGAAAGAACTTAACACTTCCCCCAACTCAACTGACTTGCAACTTACACTTAACACTGCACTGGTTGTGGTGCTGGGCTCTGAAGACAGAAAAATTTCTAGTTAACAGAAACTCTCTATCTGGCTGGTGATTCAAAGAAGTAAACCGTAAAAACTTATGTATGGTATCATAAAAGCAACGTGAAAATTCTATGTCTTTTTTGTTTTAGTTTAAAACAAGGCAAATTTATTATCATACATTTCTGAAGGTCAGAAGTCTGAAAGGGGTCTTACGGAGCTAAAATCCAGGTGTTGAAAGGGCTGTACTCCTTCTACAGGTTCTAGGGGAGAATCCATTTCCTTCTCTTTTCCAGCTTCCAGAGGCCGCCTGCACGCCACAGCTCATGGACGGCTTCCATCTTCAAAGCCAGTAACTGTATCATTCTGACCGCTGTTTCCATCATCACATTTCCTTCCCTGAGTCTACTTCCCCTCTCTCCCTCTTTGAGGACCCCTGTTATTACTTTATAAGGACACCTGTGATTGCATTGAGTCTACCAGGTAATCCAAGCTAATCTTCCTATTTTAAAGTCAGCTCATTAACAACCTTAATTCCCCTTGCTATGTAACCTAACATATTCACAGGTTCAAGAGATTACACAGTGGACATCTTGGTGAGGGGAAACGAGGAGACATTATTCTGCCTGCTACTCCTTTAAGTGGCATGTAAGGCTCAAACTGTCTTTCTGGTCTTATCTCCCATCATACACATGTATTGGTAATATACTGCTGCATACCAAGTTACCATAAAATTTAGTGGCTTAAAATAACCTTTATTATCTCACAGCTTCTGTGGGTCAGGAATCCAGAAATGGCTTGACTGGGTCGTCTAGCTCATAGTCTCCCCTGAAGCTGCAATCAAGATGTCAGCTGGGGCTTCTCACAACTCCAAGCTCGACTGGGAAAGAATCTGCTTTCGAGCTCAGTCATAGGATTGTTGGCAGGAGTCCTCCCTCTCTGGCTGTTGACTGGAGGCTACTCTCAGTTATTTTCCACATGGGCTTCTCCATAAGCCAGCTCACAACCGGGCATCTGGCTTCATCAGAGAAATAAGCAAGAAGAGCCAGAGAGAGAATGAGAGCAAGAATAAAGTCAGTCTTGTGTAGCCTCATCCCATCACTTTTGCAGCATTATATTCATTAGAAGTGAAGCCAGTCCACACTCTGGAGAAAGGGATTATACAGGGGCACGAATATCAGGAGGTAAGAACACTGGGCCATGTTAGAAGCGGTCTAGTCACCCCAATAATTACCCCGAACTGTTACCTCACAAAACTGCCAATGTTCTCCATGGGGGAAAAAAGTGCTTTATAAAAAAAGTGCTTTATAACCCAGGTCCCCCCCTTTTTTTTTTTGTCTAAGGGAATCAATGTCTGTTTATTAAGGTACTTGGGCATATTAATGACTTTTAATAACATTTTCAGTATAAAAGTGGATTTACATTTCCTTTCTGGAAAACCTATGTTTTATACAGTGATCTGGTCACGGTTAGGAGTTCTGGGGACAGCAGCCATTGCTGGAGACAGACTCTGGTGGTCACTGTCTATCTTGCTGCTGCCTCATATGGGGGAGAACACTTGGACTGAGAAAAGAAGGGCAGCGCAAATCTGGCGTATTTCAAGGATCCTAACACAGTTCCTTCAGCCGAATAAACTCCAGTTTTAAGATGTCCGGAAAAGTGCTGACACTCAGCAGGCACCTGCGGAACACCTGCCTGCACGTGCAGTCTGACCAGGCCCTGCAGAGACCACCCTGGGGCAGGAGGGTGAGGTCAGCAGAGGAAAGCACTCAAGCTACGGCCCTAGGCAGGAGAGCCGGGGGGAGTCAGTGAGAGCACATGGCGGTTAGGGGCGCAGGGTGCCCAAGAGCTGGGCAGGAGGAGGGTCAGGTGGTACAAAGCCTAGATGAGAGCCCGGTACCCTGCGCTGAGTCAAAGGGGTGGCCCTGGAGTGTTCCATGTGGGGAACGATGGGATCAGAGGGACATGGAGACACAGCTCCTCAGCTGAGGAAGGACGGTGGGCCAGGGGAGAGAGGCTGGGGGCTGCCACCTGTCCTGGAGGTCGGGAGCAACAGCAGACTAAGGAGGCTTTAGGGTGGGCTCTGGACAGGGAAGCGGGGGTAACACCAAGCCTGGGTCTTAGTCTCATCAAAGCTCTTGGTGCCTGACTCCTCACGATGGATAGGAGCGAACACAACAATCTCGGGCTGGCCGGAGCACGTGAGCCGCTCATCCCGGGTCAAGGGCCAGCCCAGCACCTGCGTTCTCCATCCTGAGCCCTCCGTGCACGCAGGCCTGACCAGACAGAGAGGCCAGAAAGGAGCTTGGAGGTTCACCCTGAGAAGCCGCACCCGGGAAGCCAGCCCTCGCTGCAGCCCAGAGCATCTGATTGAGCACGAGGCTGGCGGCAGCCTTGGGGGTGCCCTGGGCACTTGCCTGGCTCCCCGGCTGCCATACCTGCCGGGCCGACCTAGGTAGGTGGAAGGTGATGGGCTCCGGGTGCCCGGCTGTCCCTGGCGCACAGCAGCGCCGCACAGCAGTAATCGCCACGACAGCCACCGACCCCTCGCCGCTTGCTTGCTTTGCTCGGCCTCCTGGGTGCGTTTCTGTCTCAACGCGGTGACTCCAAGCCCTGGAGGTCAGGGTGCTGGCACCCCGCAAACGCGCTGAACTGCATTGCCAAGCGGGCGAGCTAGCCATCGTGGGGCGGGACGCTCCGCTCCCCACTGCACAGCCTCGGGATGCTCAGGGGGGCCCCACTCCCCGCGGGGCTGTTCACGGAAGCACCCGGTGCACGCCACCACCATGGGGTCGCCCTCACGTCCCTCAGCCCAGCAGACACAAGGTGCAGGAGCAGCCCGTCCGGAGCTGAGGCCAGCCCAGAGCGCAACGAACAGCAGCAGGTAGTAACGGCACTAGGTGCAACTACTCCTCTCCTGAGAAATCAGTTACTGGTCAGAAAAACCCTCTGAGCCTCATTCCCTCAGGGAGGACGTGTACCCAGATGCTGTGCAAGGGGCCGTGCATCCTCAAGGATCATGGTTCATCTTGCTCCTTTCCTCTCCCAAGCTTGACAGGTGAGTCTCAGAATAAAACCTATGCTGAAAATGTAACCCTTGTCTTATGTTTGTTCATTAATTCACTCATTCAAACTTAGTTATTAGACTCCTGTTGAGCAACACTAGAACTCTGTTCAAGGTACAGTGAGTCAGAAGGAGAAGTGATTAGCGCTGTCTGGGAGAATTTCCTGTGGGCATCTGCCTTGAATTTTGATGAATGAGGAATGGCTCACAAGGGGAGCAAGAGATGAAAGTAGAGTCCAAGCAAATGGGCAAAGAATGAAGATATAGATCATTATGATGTGTTTCAGGGAACTATAAAAGTTTCCACAATAACGAAGTGTAACAATTGAGCATCTGCTGAGGATGTGAGAGAGATGAATCTGTGAGACATGATGCCAGAGAGATACCCGAGGGCAAGATGAAAGGTGCATACCAACTCCATGATACAGGGCTTGGGCTTATGGTTTGAGGAGCCAATGAAGAGTTTTAATTGTAAGATGCATGTTTTAGATCAATCACTCTGGCAGCCAATTTAACAGGGGAGTAGAAGGTACAGGAATAGTAAGATTGAACAGCTAAGAGACTAAGAGGCTATTGAGGTCGTCAAGGTGAACCCCCACCAGGCCATGGGAAAAGACAGGGGCATTGGTTACATAAGAATTGATTTGTTAAGACTAAAATCCAATGCTTCAAGAAATTCAGAAGTATGTAGCTATGTGAATCCATTCCTATCAAGCGTTCTTTGTTTTCCCACAGTCACCATGTGGCATGTGGATTCTTAAGAAAAAAGCACTAGCAAACAAGTTTCAGACAAGGAAAGGGTCAAAAAACTGATGGATACTCCACTTGTAGGATTCAATGAAACCCCTAAAAGTGTGTGTATGTGCATGTCTCTAAGAAGACCCATACTTACATAAAATTCTCAAGGGATCTATGATATTAAAAAGATTGATAATCCCTATTCTATACACAAGCTATTCTCAAGTCTGGTCTAGTCTCATTCAAAATGCCTCAGAACATTATTTATATTTCTATTACCACTTATCACCTAGTGACCAGATTATAATTTGTAATGGATTCTGAACTTTATGTCTTAAATCATTAATTGTTCTTGTTTGCATAGCTGATTACTCTAAGACTAGATCTGAATATTTCTGTAGTGTTAATAAATGGAAGTAAAGATCAACTATCCATTATAATACTACCAAGAATTTGCTTTCTGTAAATCAATGAGCAAACTTGGGAACCTAATGTTGAAAACAATTTTGTTTGTCTAGAAAAAATCTCTTTTATAAACCCCCTTGTTCAAGTGTCCATTTCCTGGCAATAAGTTATTCTGTACTTTGGAGATGTAATGTAATGGAACATACTTTCCTGAGAGGTTAGGTGCTCTATTTCCTAATGTGAAGGACTATTTAAAACTGCCAGTGTGATTAGACTGGATACAACTCCTGTATTTCCTACTTTGCTTAGTGATAACTTTTGATATTCTCCACTCTGTGTGAACACAATCTCACCCACAACAGTCCTGACACATATTCTCATGGTTAGCCTTTCCTCCACTGAATTCATTGACGTCAGGGACTTTGGATCTTGCTCATCTGTGGATTCTTAGTGTGTTCTTGTGCACATTATTAGGGACAACGAAAAAATACCCTGACTAAATAAATGAATATCTAAAAAATAATATTGCACCAAAAGGTACCAGAGAAATCTGAATGAGGAGGAAGACACATCTAATGCAGGTATATATTGCAATATTGATATTAGATATGGATATCTTGATATTAGAGGGGCTCAGTGAATGTTTCCAAATTTGTGAGCTTCCAGAGTTTTACATAAGGATCTTTTGCAGAAATGGGTCATTTACCCATTTTTTGTTAGCTAATGGAGGTCTCCAAAACCCTAATCCTCAGTGTGCTTACTTGATTCATGGTACCCTTTGGAAAGCTCTTGTCATGAGTCATCTGTATTCCTTTGCAAAACTCATCTTTGGGTCATTTTATTATAACTAAAACAACTGACTGAGAGTGAGAACTATTAAGAAGTGGAATCAGTAATTAGGGAAATTGTTCTGATGCTTTCTTTTTAAACACAGAACATTGTTTTTACTCTATCTTGGTTAATTAGTAGATAATCATGCCTAATGCCACAGGTTTCTCTCGAGTTCTTCCAAAGCCTCTGATTCTTTGAGTGCAGAGGGATTCTTTCCAGTGTTACACTATTAGTTCCTTAGGTGACTAGTCTAATTCTTAACTAAATACTTTTCTCTGATAAAAACAAAATGTATGCCACACACATAAGATGATACCATTATACACAGATCATTGAATTAACAAAATTGAAATACACTCCCCCCCAGAAATATTTCTCAGAAATGATTGGTTTCTCATTAATGATATGGTAATGCTGGATTAGAATGATCAATGCTTTATCAATCAGCACTTCTGTTTCACCAACACATATGGGAGAAGACACAGGATGATTACCATATTACCATAAAACAAATATGAAGGGAAATGTCTTCAATGTGGTGAGAATGCTAGAAAAAGCAACAGAAGGAAATGAGATAGTTAGATAGTCCCATGTATCTGATAATGAGACACACTGCAAGATTTTTGTCCTTCATCAGCCTCTGCCAAGGGACATAGCTATAAACATTTAATTATGAAGCTATATGGAGCAAAGAGAGACAACCTCTGCAATCTGTATACTGGTAACAGGATGTGACATATTTACTTAAAAATAGAGAATGTTAGAGTATATGAGAAATGTGTCACTGTGGTTTTGAGAAAGAAAAACATTAGACATTTGAGAACACAGATTATTCTGTATTACTTTGTAAAATATCAGATAAAAGCTGGAAATTCCAAGGAATGAGAATATTGGTTTAGTAATTCTATACTCTCTGCTAAAAACCTAGCCTCAGTTCCTTGAGGATAGGGGGTAACTCTTATATGTATCTGATTGTCTGCAGAGTGTAGCACAGTATCTTGCATAGGTGACATTTGTTGTTTAACTGCATGAATGAATTAAAAATCAATGCTTCAAAACAAATTAGCAACCAATAGAGACAATATTTGAAATAAAGGCCTTATTCATGGAAATGGACATATGGCTCACATTAAAATGCTACCATTTTATAATATCATTGCAAAGATAACACCCATCCAATAAATAGTCTACTCTCTAAGGAAAGACTGACACTAAGTACAGAGACAAATCCACCATGGGATAAGGAGGCATAATCTTAGGTCTTTTTGGATTGTATAGGCTCCTCCCACAGCTCGTGGTGGGGAGGGTTTCTAGCAGTGTGTTTACATGGTCGTTTGTATTTTTTATATTCGCAGATGTAAGATTTTTTTACACAATTACTTATCTCTTCTATTCCTGCTTCCACTCTCTCTTACTTGCCTGCATGTGGGGTGGTATTAGAGAGGTTGTAGGAATTGGGGAGATCCAGTTAAGAGGAGGTTGAGTTCAAGATATGGTTAGTTGGGATTTAATGGGATATAGAGTTTCAGTCTTTCCTATGTATAGTTAAATTATTAATGAACATCTCAGTGTAGGAATGGATTTTAGCAACACTTTTACCCCTAGCTATGCCAACTGACCCAGCTTCATGACATGTATGTTCAAGGCCAGAGACCCGATCAGATATGAGCTTGTACTCTAATGCCTGGCAGGTAGTACACAGTAGTAGGAGGGAAAGAAGGTTTGAAATGTATTGGACAAAAGGAAATTCTTCCACGTTGTATAATCTACATACCAAAGTCCTTTGATAGACGTTTTCCCAAACTTGACAGAAATCCTAAAAATGTACATAACATTACCAACTAAGAACTGTGAAGCTGAAAAAAAAAAAATCATCATCAATAAAAGCAATTTTCAATTTATCATGTTTAATCAGAGATTGAAATCTATTATCTCTACATAAAGTGATTGTAGAAACTTATTGTCATCTGAAGAGGTGATTGAGGAGTGGGCAACCAAAACTACAGAGAAAAAAACTCTTAATTTTAGAGGAAATTTATTAATAAAGCAATATTTTTTACTTTAGTGTTTGTGATGTATTTTTTTTACATTTATAATTTGATTGCCTTATTTTATTTTAAATCTGTATTCCATTGGAACCTAATTTTGTATTTTTGGTGTTAGCCTTATTTTCTTAAACAGGCCCCCCAAATTTGTATAGGTTGCAGGCACTATAAAACCTGAGTCAGGCTGTTACTAGCGAAACAAGTTAGTTGCCTTGTTGGAAATTAGTTATTGGTGAGATAATAAAGGCTTTGCTCATATCATGTGATAGAGTTTGTTTTAGAAAAATAGTATTATCATAGTAGTTTTTGATGAAGTCTCTGAAAGGTAGAGATTCTCTTTAAGAAAATGTACTATCTAACATGATCTAATATTGAAAAGTTGCTGTTTAAGGTATTTCTAAGACCAAGCCTATGCCACTGCATATTTTATCTCAATGCATAATTACTCCAGACTTTAGATTTTTTAGTAGTAACTACAAGTATTTGTGTAACATTGTTCATGTTTCCAAAGTTCTTTTTCATACTCTAGATTACAGTGTCTTGGCGGTAATAATCTGTCTTGTTTCAGAATGGTTGCTTAGTGCCTG
This sequence comes from Lemur catta, assembly GCF_020740605.2. Classification (NCBI taxonomy): domain Eukaryota; kingdom Metazoa; phylum Chordata; class Mammalia; order Primates; family Lemuridae; genus Lemur; species Lemur catta. The sequence continues at coordinate 54,499,269 of NC_059139.1, read as the reverse complement.
GTGCAGAGTATGCATGCCAAAAGAATTGTTATGAGCAAATCAATGACTGTATTTAATTCTCCAAGTTTTGAGTTTCAGTATAATTATTTTCAGATTACCAATGAGAAAACAGATGCGGAATGCTCATATTCACCCAAATAACAAGTAAACAGGATTCAAAATTTCAAAATCTATGAATTTATATTATATTGATAGCATTTTACAATAGTAAATAAAACCCCCAACCTTCCTCTACATAGGCTGTTTGAGAGGGAACTCATTTAATACTAATAGACAAAAATTAGTGTTGCAAAACATTTTAATTAATGCATGTTTGTTAACAAATGCCATTAGAACTGACAGTAGCAGCATATCCTAGTGTAAGACAAATAGTTTCAGGATTACATTCATGTGGAAATATATTTATTGAATTTAAATTTTATTAACTTGAGAACTATAAGTTTGAAAATGAAAACATTTTCAATCATCTGAATTTTCCCTTCCCTTGGAAAAGCACTTACCCAGTTGACACACAGTTGATACTTCCAGCAATTAAATCCAACATTTAATATTGCTAGTCCCTGTTAGAAGATAACTATTGTTTTTTACTGGACTCAAATGACCATTTACTTTCTACCAAATAGCAGACATAAATGGGATTGACTTACCCAGTCAACTGTGCTGAATTGTTTAAAAGGACAAGGGCATCTGTGTAGGCAAAGGAACAGCCTATTTTACAGACCTTTGACATTGCCTGGCATCTTACAAAAAACTCACAGAATAGTTCAGAATTTTAAAAATAACAATTGAAATAGATTTTGTTTTTTTGTTTTTGTAAGGAAAACAAAAATGCAAGGAAATTCTCTAACCAAGGGCCACCAGGCAATTCTTTGAAAATATTTGTTCCAAAACACTCCAGTGAAGCTAAAAAATCTTTGTCTCCCAATAATTGCACAGAGGGTATGGCTTTTCCAACCTTGTTCGTAATATCTCAGTTCCTTATACTTAAAGATAATTGGAATCAAAGGAGCATCAAAGAGAAGGTCTAAAAAAAAAAAAAAAAAACCACAGTCCTTTCACAATGCAGCCTTGCCTGCAGAGACACAGCCTTAAGGAGCCACAGACAACAGACACTGTGCTTTGTGACAAGCAGCAAGGCGGCAGAACTGCTCCAAGAGGAGTACTCACACTGTGCTTTGCCACTCAAACGCACAGCTTGCTTATTTGCTCAGCTATGTGCCTGGTTTCAGGTCTGAGTTTTAGGGAGAAACTGAAAATTCAAGAGTGGGAACAGATGCTCCTTATCTTGAAGTCTCTGCCCACATGCTGCCACTTGAGTGGAAGAAAGCAGCAGCTAATTTAACAGGGCTGGGCAATTGAGAGTTTGACGTGGGACGGTAAGATACTTGCTAACACCTCAGATTCCCATCCCTGCAGTTGTATTGATGCCAAGTCCCACCAGTCTTTGAGCATTCCCCAAGCAGACATTGCTGCCAATAGTAGCGAGCTCCGCAAAGGAAGCTCCAAATTTATGAAGTGTACGGGTCTGGTAAAGAGCAAGTTTAACTCTCTTCTAAGGTAGTGGTGGGGGTGAGCGAACGTCAACGTATTTAATGGTGCATTTGATGTTAGTCATATAGAAAATGAAACAGGCCACCGAGAAAACAGTTTATTCCTTACTCACAGGCAAAAACTTTCTGTCTTGTCCAGGGAGATAAGTGGTTTCTATCCTCTGCTAAGAGGTTGAATGAGCCAGATAAGGAAGTAAGCCAAAGAGGTGTTTTACGCAAGTGACGGGCCATGAAGAAAGCAGGGCAGCGACGTGGTATAAAGGAACTGAAGAATCTAAACATGCTCTCACCTACATGAATCTGTCTGATTCTAGGCTCTGGCTTTATTAGTACCCTCCTGTTTCTTCCCATCCCCCGCCCTCCTCTCCTCCCCGTGCCAAATTATCAGATATTTATAACCCAAAGATTTCAAGAATTTAATTTGAATTGTTTACTTTTAAGGATGTCACATATCAGATTATTAAATTATTAAAACATGTGCACCTCCAGACTCCAGGGGCTGCCTTCCATTGTTCAGTGGCTTGAAAGCTAAACTAGATTTCCCATACCTTTTTGCAGCTAGGATTCCAGATCTAATTTGGACTCTGCCAATTGGTGTACTTCCATGAGACTCTGAAGCCAAGCTGAGGAGCAAGGTGTACGACATGCATCTTTCTGGAGATAGGGACATTAGTATATGACATGCATCTTTCTGATGCAGATAGGGGCATAGGTTATATGGGGCTGGGGATGACAGTTGTGGTAGTGGTTTCTTGATTCAACAGCTTCTTGGAAGAGTCATCTATTCCCTTTGCAATCAAGTTTGGGAAATCATTCCAGAAAGCTCTGTGTGTCTGTTTCATCAGGTCTGCCAATTATCATGTGAGTTAACCCCTTGATTTTAAACCAACTAGAATGGATTGTATCTTCTGCCGCTAAGAACCTGATTAATATACTCTCTATATATTTTATAGTAGGACCTAGAAAAAAAAGGAAGAGTAACAAGTCAATGCTGTGGGAAGAAACCAGTCTATTTAACTATGTTTTCTTCTCTCAGACACTCCTTCATGCATGTGAGAAATTTATAGGGGGATAAATTTATTATGAATAACTGCAGATGTCATCATCTTAATTCCCAAATTGGATGTACTAAATTCATAAAAATCTATTATTCAAGCTACTAGATCACATTGATTCAGAAAAATGTTCTGTTCTGAAAAATTATGTTTTTATGGAGCATTGACAAAATATTTAATGGATTTTTATACAAATGGTCCACTCAAGACACTGGTTATTAGAAGTGCCACCAGATCCATTGTTTTTCCCATGTTCTAAAAACATATTCTTGTATTCTAGGTCCCATATAGGCTTGTCTTTAGGGTCCTAGAAGCTTTTACCCTAAAATATAGCAGAAGCTATTTTATTTGGAGAACTATAAACAATTTTATTTTCTTGAAAATGATTCTACCTTACTGGAATTTTGCTTGAATATAAAAAAAAATCACAAAATTCTTTTTGTTATGTAGAAGTAAAGAAAAGTATTTGGAAAATCTTGGCTTAGAATTACCTTATGTACACAGATTCTCATTAATCACCCAGTATGAATAATACAGGGAAAGTCCCAGGTTACTATACTTAGTGTTAATAAATTCTCACTCCCTAGGTTATCCCATTCTCCTCAGTGTGTGGTCCATTTTAACTTAGACTGTGCTTCTGGTACATGCTAACAATGATGAGATATACTTAACATATAATCAGAGAATCCTAAACCCCTTAAATAGTGTAATTGTCAAAAATGAGGATAAACTGTAAATTAAAAAAGAAATATATAGAACACTTCTATCGGTGTAAAAACAATTTTACCCTTGTGAAGAATAGAACATCATCTAAAACACATTAAAACATGTATTTTTCTACCTGGTCTAATATTACTATATATTTCAGAAGCATAAAATGGTATTTATTAGGCTCCCAAATGATTGGGATCTCTGAAAATGAAACTTTATAAAGCATCTTTAGAGATTGTTTAAGAATGAATTAGAAATAAAAATGAATGGATGAGACAGTTTCTCTGAGCATGTTTTATTAGCTGACAGGTTGCCTGTTAAATAGTCTATACAGAAGTAAATCATGAATGGAACTAAAATCCCAAAAGTGTCTTTTGAGTACAATATAAAGAAATGAGTGCCTAAAAATTCATTGCCTAAATAAAGGTTAAAAAATTGAAAAAGACCAGAATGAGATTTTAAAAGTAAAGTCTATGAAAGAGAGAATAAGGTCAAAATTCTTCTCATCCCATAATAAAACAAGCAATTTTTAATCAGCCATTTAGTTAGTGATGACACCATGCCAGGTCCTCTGCTAATCAACTGTTAACAGGAGACAATATTAACCACCATAATACATTTCTGAGTGTTTACAGTGTGCTGGGCTCTGTTAGGTACCACTGACCTATCATCTCACTGAATCTTCACAATGATCCCAAGACACAAGTATAATTACCTCCATTTTGTATCTGAAAGAGTTGAAGAAAGCTTAAGGAAAGTACCGAAGGTTCCTAGGAGTAGAAAGGGGACTTGAACCCCAGATTTTCTGCTCCAAACTTGGCCTTCTTAACCTCTGTACTACACTGATTTTTTCATACCCTTATCATTAGGACTAAAAGTAAATCATACCAAACAGATACATTCACCTATGTGGCTGTCTATATGTCAGGATACAAGGAGTATGTCCAAACACCAAACAGGTAAGAGCTGAACTGAAAATCTACAAGTGTACTAGTTATGACATTTACATTGCAAAAAACAAACCCAACCTTCAGTGCAAGCATGCATAAGCAATAAAAAAAGAAGTTCAATGGCTAAGTTATCTGAGAATTCCAGAATTTCTTTGAGTGTTTGATGTTGAGGTTGTAATATTGACACCAGGTTCCTGAGTTCTCCTTTTCCCTCTGCTCCAAGTTCTCTGTCTCGGCTCCAGTCAAAGATAGGCTCTACCTGATGGTAGCAAGATGGTTGAAGCATCTATAGCCTCTCATCTTTTCAAGTTTGAGTCAAGCTAGCAGTAGATAACACTTCTTTTTGGTATGTCATCAAAAGACCGGGAGTAGCAATGTGTCACTTAAGTTATGAAACTTAAGTCACACTGAGACCAACAGTGTGTCCAGGAAAATAGTTTGCTCTGATGGGTTAGGCTGAGGTCTCATACTCCACCCCTGGAATAGGGTGGCTATGCCACAAGAGCTGGGATAAAAAAAGGACCAATCCCCAAACAAAATACAGGGATTGCTACCAAAAGAAAAATAAAAGAAATGAATGTTGAATGATCGTAAAACCAGACTTGTCAAATATTCACTGCTCTAGCAACTTAAAATAGGCAAGTCACCAAACATTTCTCTAGGCCTCATTTTCTTCATCTCTAAGATGAAGGATTGACCTAGATGATTTCTAAAATCTGAATCCACCTTAAAGTTCAATGGAAAGTCCTAAATCATAAACATTATTCCTTGGTAAACCTTCACTTCTGTATTTGACTTTCTCTTCCCTTTCCTGCCTGCCTACCAGGTGTCTGCCCTCTTGTGTTCTTCTCTGCTTACCCCCAGGTCCTCCTCCTGGGTGAGACCAAGTCACCTGACAAACTCCTTTGAGATTTCTCTCAGCCGTGAGCCCCAATCTTCCATAAATCTGATCTTATCCTGTGCTCCTTCTAGGTAATTTGCAGATATAAATATACGGGAATACATGTGGGACATAGTAGATTCAATCAATACTTTTGATAAAAATGGTTATCATAAGTGTTATTGGTTAATAAATTACCACCCTCTGCTAATATGCTTGCATTCAATAATGGCTGATACAAACAATGGCTTAAATCATAAGATTAACTTTATTCTGGGATTTGCAGTGAGTGTCTTTCATGACATTCAAATTCAGCCTTTTACTCTTCCTATAAGTAAAAGAAGCCCTTCTACTGTCACAGTCTTAAAACTCATCGCCAGAAAACTAAATTAATATAATGTTCTGTGAGTTGACAGGTTCTGTGTGGGCAGGGATTCTATCTTATTCATCTTCACATATCCTAATACCTAGAACACAGAATTTAATTAATGTAGGATAAATGCTGTATCCCATTGCCCTGGAATTGTCAACCTATGAAATAGAAATACACACACACACACACACATATATACACACACATATATAATGAATATATATGTAAAAAGCTTAGAAGTTCTCATATTTCAGAATCTAATCATTCATTCATCCAATAAGAATGTGCCAGACAGCATTCCACTCCTAAAGAAACAATGCCGAACAAAATAGATAAAATTTTATTCTGATAGAACTTGTATTCCACAGAAGAGACAGAGAGTGAAATAATAATTAAATATTATGATGTCAAGAAGTGATACATATTAGAAGGAGCATAAAGCAGAAAAAAGAAATAGAGAAATATGGGGGTGGTGTTGGTTTAGAAAAAATGTGCAAAGATTTCCTCTCCTGAGGGGATTTTGAGCAGATACTCTTTCCCTTGTCCTCAGTGTACAAAACAGGAATGTGTTTGCTTGTCGTATTTCATATCAGAAGCTCTGCAAAAGCAATAGTCACAGTTGAGTTAGACAATATCTGAATTGCTCCGCATTCCAGGCTACTGGTTCTTTTGTAATTACTGATAAAAGGTATCAAAACTAGATGTATTATAGTTATAGAATGAATAAAACTCATTCTCAGAGAAATTTAGGATGAAAGAAGCAATGAAAGTGGTGTCAAAAAGGTAATGATCCTTGCAGCAACACGCAGATCACAGCTTTGCTCTGCTGGGGAGGGTAGTCTGGGATGTCACTCAGGCAGCGGAACCCGGACAGCTAGCTTTCTCAAGGCCTCACTGCCGTGGGGCACTCTCTGTAGATGCAAATATATGTTCTCTCCTCATTATTATTCATAACAGCTCCCAACAGACTCCTATAAAGCAAAACATCATTGACTAAGCTCAGTATCCATGAACTTAAAATATGGTTCTTTACTCATGTGTCACTAATCACCACTGAACTAACTAAAATGTATTTATAAACCACTATCCCATAGAGGTTACCTCGGGCCATTTAGGGAGATGCTTTCCCAGAAAGTGATGCTGTTATAAAATTTTAAAGTGGAACTTGAAAACCAAGTAATGGATAATTTTTCCCTTCTCATTAAAATGTCACAAAAAATTCTAAGAATGAAAAAAAAAACACTTAAAAAATTCCAATACTTTAATGTCAAACATTTTGTTTTAATTATTTATTTATGAAAAAATAAATATACCCACATACCTCACTTTAAAATATTATATAAAATGAAGACTCTGGATTTAATGACTTAAAGGAGTCACTGTGACTCTAAAGTTCTATGATTTTGTTTGACTGGGCCTTTGTCACCCTGAAAAAGAGAAATAATGATAACGTTAAGTCCAAATGCTCAACGCAAGTAATTAAGAAATACATGTGATGTTGATGGAGAGAAATCCATTTTTCAGGTTCTCTGTTTTAAAGTGAGAGAGAATTACTTGACATTGTAATGAATATTCAAAGTATATTCTATTCCACTGATAAATTTAAAAGATGGTATAGCAGAACTCTTTATAATAAAGTTTTATTGCATTAAATACCTTAACTTCAGAGATGCACACATACCCCCACACTAAAACACACACACACACACACACACACACACACACATACACACAGAAATGGAAAACTATAGCTTTTGCCATATAATTGAAGCCAAATAAAAATATAATTAATGGTATGTTATTTATAAATAGTAGGAATTATTGGACTGAATTATGTATAATGTGTTCTGTTATATGTATGTAGTATATATTATTTATATAATTATATATAATTCCTCCTTTAGAATACATGTAATTTTACATATGTATATACATATATACATACACATTATATATAACACATGTGCATATATACATATATATAAAAACACTATGCACATATGTAAATTGTAGCCAATTATATTTCTTATGCATTCGTGTGTTCTAACAAATGAACACCTTTAGGTGTGTGGTGGGTACTGACAGAATAATACCATCACAGAGATTAAACAGTCCTTTGATCTTTGTCCCAAGCCCTTCATTCCCAAACAAATTTCAAGTTATGATAATCTAAGAAGCACTAGAATTAGCAACAACTGTTCATTTCACTCTTAAGGATGACCAGGACTATCTTTTGGACAGAATTGCTTTTGTTCACCAAATATACCTCAAAACCACCAAGTACACCTCAAGTTTACAAAACCTCATCATGATTCTGTATCTGTGCACAATGCTCTGGACATTCATAAAGGAAAAAATCACCCATACCATGAAACAGCAAACAGCTATGCTCACCTTGAAAGACAATTACACAAACACCTGAATAATGATTAAGAATATGGGCCGGACGCAGTGGCTCACGCCTGTAATCCTAGCACTCTGGGAGGCCGAGGCGGGTGGATCGCTCGACGTCAGGAGTTCGACACCAGCCTGAGCAAGACCCCGTCTCTACTAAAAATAGAAATAAAAAAAAAATTATCTGGACAACTTAAAATATATATAGAAAAAATTAGCCTGGCATGGTGGTGCATGCCTGTAGTCCCAGCTACTCGGGAGGCTGAGGCAGAAGGATCGCTTAAGCCCAGGAGTTTGAGGTTGCTGTGAGCTAGGCTGATGCCACGGCACTCACTCTAGCCCAGGCAACAAAGTGAGACTCTGCCTCAAAAAAATAAATAAATAAAAATAAATAAAATAATAATAAAAGAATATGAGGAAAGCATTTTATATGAACTGTCTGGGCTCTAGGATTCTCCTCCTGGGAAGTGTTAGTGAGGATTTTAGCAACTTGTGGGGACAGAGGCAAATAGTAAGGTAATATGTAGTGGCATAAAAATTATAGTATGTATGTCCTGTACTATAGGCATTTTATGGGGGAAAATGAGTATCAAGTCAATAAAAAAGAAGCAGAGGAGAAGGGATGTATATTGGGGTATGGGGAATAATTCAAGCGAATGAAAGAAGGTTTTATGAACTAGGCACTGGAAGCCTATGGGAATCCTGTGGGAATGAAATGGTAAACAAATGACCCATGTGTACCTATACCTAAAACAGACATAGAATTGATTCTGTACACTGTATTAGCATCTGACTATTGAAAGACTATAAATCTGTCAAAAGTATTTATAATTCCAGAGGATTTGAGAGTGAAAGGAAATATTGGGCTTAAAGTCAAAATTCAAGCACAGAAAAATACATGCCGTCAAATATATGTAATGTAACAACCTAAGGTAATGTTAGATCTGGGAATTCAACTATCAAGACCAGTAAAAACTCATTATCTCCAGTATTAATTTTTAATTCTGTATAATTCAGATAACTTTTATTGAATGTCAAAGCAATGATTATATTTAATTATAGCTACAAATTATTGAGCTCCTATCAGATTCCAGGCACATTCTAGGTCCTTTAGAAACATTACCTATAGTCAAAAATAACTCAATTCAGTGGTTAAACTTTTATTGCTTTCAGAGTCAGACTGCCAAAATTCCCCTCCTGGTTTTGCAATTTGATAGTTATCTAATGTTGAATGTTACATAATTTCCCTTAACTTCAGTTTTTCATCTGTAAATATAACAATCTTGCTATCTAGCTCAAAATTTTGTCATAAAGATGAAATGAGGATGAATGTGGTACTTACACTGCAGGAAGAGATAGCACAATAAAATGACCACTAAATGATCGCCACTATTATCAGTAATTTTCCCAGCAATTTATAAGGTAGGAATGATTATCCCCATTTCACAATTCGTCTAGCAAGAGGTAAGGCTGGAAATTGGAACCAAACCGTCCAAAAACAAAAAAAAAAAGAAAAGAAAAAGAAAACCCACAAAAACCAAAAATACTCCATGATTTAAAAAAAAAATATATATGATACTTCATAATTAAGGGATTTTGTGCTTATGACATTACTGTCAACTGTATTTGGTGATGAACTTTTAATTCATTTTTTCTTTTGATGCTACAGAGTAATTAAAGTAATGAAATGGTAGATAAACAATTTTGAGAATACATAGGAACTGCTCTCTAAGCAAATGTGAATGAACCTTATTAATAGAAGAACATTTTGAGATTAGCAAATCAGCACTGATATGTGCAAAAACAAGGGCTTTATTAAAGGTAGTTTTTCTACTAAAATGGGCAGATGAGTTCAATTATTTGACATTTTTGCAATACACAAGCCATATAATCATATTTTTTATTGCATCAGTTTTTCCATGTCAATAAAGATACACCTTTAAAATTTCTTTGTGGGACTAAAAAAGTGTGTTGTCCTAGAAAGAGTTGCAAAATAATGTTTAAAAATAAAAATAAAACTCTTTATTTCACTATAGCAAAACATCTTGGGAGGAGGTTCAAATGCTTTCAGACTTAAATTTCAGGCTACTTATTTGTCTCAGAAGCTTAATCTATTGTTCTACATTGGGCTGATTCCAAGCATGAAGTTTTCCGGTAAATATGATTTTCCTCTTTGATCAATTCTGGGAGAACAGGATAGAAGAGCACAGAGCAATATGTGAATCAAATTTTTTAAAAATTTATTTAGTCAAGTAGGCATTTTCCTCAAGCACAAATTAATGTAAATCAGGCATTGGAAGAACTCTGACCTTTGAAATTACTCTTGCATAGTCAGATTTCCTTAACAAAGTGCATGTTTACAGTATCTTTTATTTAAATCAATATCCTTTATGCATGAGCAGAGAAAGGGAAAGAGAAAGGCAATAGCAAGTAAAGAGAACCCAAATGATTTAGCTCAGCAGAGTGGAATAATGAGCCCAGGCGCTCCCCAGAGTCCAAGTCACTCTGTGATATTTAGCTAGGCACTTACAGAACTGTATTAGCTCTTTCAGGTCATTAAGATGCCATTTTGTGCACTTCCATAGTCAACTTACTCTCTGAAGCATACAAGTTGCTGCTGGGGAATGACTGCAGCAGTGGAGTGAATAAACTGCATGATTAATTTATGGCTTGATTGCAATGTTAGTTACCAGGTAGACAATTTTCAGGGAGGGAGCAGTTACCAGATGTGTGTTGGATCGAAATGAACTGAAGCATTGAGTTGATAGTATGGGATGAAAAAAAATCTTTGTTAGTATCCTTCAGACATATGTAGAAAGATCCCTAACTGTATCAACTTATATAGCAATTCTTTGGGTACCACTAATAAAGGTGCTATTGAAATATAAAGTCTTTGTCAGCTTTAACTACAAATCCAAAGTTACACATGCACCAGCTATAAATCAAAAAATGTTATTATAATCATTACATTTTGCACATTGTTAGGTATGAAATTTTACAGTTTGAGTCAATTCAATCACAGTTTTATATCCATGTGGGATCTCTACCTTGTGCTAATCTATCAAAGATAAGTTCTATGAAAATTTGGTTGCTATAGGAAAATGGTTAGGTGAGAAAAAAATCCTGTCAGGGGCATAATCTGGGTTTTTAAGTAGCAGGAGTGCCTATTCTCAGACAAGACTATACAAGCTCTGAAACTCATTTCTATGTCCTTTTCCTAAGCAGATGCGCTGTTCCATCACCTGACTACCCTTATAGGAATGATGGCACATTCAGTGTCTGTTTGCTTCCTCGATTTTCCCCAGTGAAGCTCTATGGTGAGCTGAATTATTAATATCTGTTTCACAAACTAGTCTGATTCACCAGTTTTGTTTTGTTGTTTTTCCTACCATTAACCTAATTATTAAGTCATGGATGGTGCTGGCCCACGGAAAAATTATTTGAATTTTTATAAAACTCATCCAGAATTTGAAAGTTCTGCTTACAGATTGATGTTGATGAGAATTTTAAGAGAAGTCCTTAGCACTATAGATTTTACCTTAATAGTTGTAAACATATAGCACTTGCTCATAGTGTATTGCAGATAAACACATCTTCATGACAGCAAGCTAAGTGCTGGAGACAAATTTTCTTATCAATTATATGATACTTAATTGAATGTATTCCTCACCAAGAAAATGACTCATAATAGTAAACACTTCCATAGTCTTTACTATATGTCAAGCATGTTCTAAGAACTCTAGTTATTAGTAATTTAATTAGTCTTCTCAATCCTATAGGCTTGGTTCTGTTATTATCTCCTTTTTCCAGATAAGAAAAGTGTGGCTTAGAGAACCTAAGTACTTTTTCAGTATTGCCCAACTAGTAAAGAACAGACAAAGGATTGAAACTCAGGCAGCATGTCATCAAGTCCAAGTTCCTGGCCACTGCACTATAATCCTCTCACATCCTTGTAATTCTCTTGCAGATACACCTCATAGGTTTCTGTAGCAACATGCTACAATTCAGTGCTTTCCAAACTTTTTCACAGAACACATAAAAAATGATCACATTTGAAAAGCAGATTCAGATAAAAGTATGAGGTTGCTTGTGACCAGAGGTAACATCCTGGGGCTTTCATCTGGCCACCCAGGGGACTGAATATCAATATCTCAACATAATACTAGGCCATTCTAGACACACAAATGTGCCTTAGCACAACAGGTGAGGAGCTCTGATATGATTCTCTGCAAGCAGTTACTGTAGACACAATTTTCCAAGGCAGAAACAGACTCTGAAATCCACCATTTAGGAGCTCACATACAAAGAAGAAAGGGCAAAAACACAAAGAGGATGAGTTCAGATAAGATTAATCAGGTCATGGGTTTACTATCAGATCATCTAAAGCAAGCCACACACATGTTTGTGAATGCCCTAAAAGTGGATGCTTCTTTACGAATACACATTAAATGCATATTAAAAGTTCACTTCCATTAATACTTAGCTGAGGATCTGAAGAACTTTGCTGTGAAATCAAAGACATTGCCCTTTTTACAGACATCTTTGGTTAGTTCAGTGCTGATGAGAGTGATCAAGGCAATCCAGTATGAACAATTTCCAGCACTGCAAGTGTATCACAGATGGCAGGGGAAGATCATACTTGTACACCTGCTATAAATTCTTAATTTATTTAACAGAGAATACCAAATGAAGCACTTGTAAGTAGCATTACTGAAAATGCCACAGGAGCAATGTACTTTAGCATAGTTTTTCTGTTTCCCCTACTGAGTTTCCAAAGATACTCTTTGCCTTTAGGGTCCTGCCAGTGTTAAGAAAGAAGCAAAATGCTCCTTATACCAGGGCTAGTTTTACATTCGATCTTTCATCGCTAAGCCAAAAAAACTTACACCCATGATCTCTGCACTTCTTTTGAAGAAGATGTTTACAAATATTCTTGTTCCTGATCCAAATTTAACATAAATGAAGAGACTTGCTCATCTATAAGAATAAAGCATTGTCAAGTGCCTATTCTCCTTGAACAATATCTATATCTCTATTTTTTGTATGTTCTAGAAAGCCCATCTCCCAAAGGTATTAAAGCACTTTTAAAGTTTCTTTATTTCTGAGTTAAATAAATGCAGCTATATATCCCCCTTTCTTAGACAAGTTAATTTACATCTGTGTTATGAAGGTGAATCTAACAGTATTTCCACCTCTATTTATTTAACATATTTGAGCTTGTACAAAATAGCAGACACTATTTAAGATACTGGAAATGCAAAAGAAGAATAGGACATGATCCAGTTCTCAATGAGCTTACAGTCTAGGGGTGAGAGTCAAGGAAAAGTCACACAAACAATATGGTCGGTGCTGGTGGGAACAAAATGCTGGGTGTGGTGAAGGTGCTGGGTATTGGGGGAACAAGGACGACAACAACATCCACTGTTTACTTATAGGTGGTAAGAAAATTTCACAGAAGAAGGGACATGTCAACTGGGCCCTGCCTGATGCATAAGTAGGGGTCTTTCAAGCAAACAAGAATGGGAAAGGCATTCCAAGCAGAGGGATTAGCATAGACAAAGGAACAGTGCTATGAAAAGAAATGTGTGTTCAGAAAATGATCTATGGTTCACTGGAGATAGAGCATAGGATGTGTGTATGAGCTGGTGAAGTGGATATGAGAGATATACTTAGAAGGTGAGCCAGAGACCCCAGAGGGAGCCAGAATTTGAAATGTCTTCTTGCCCCCACCTGCACAAATAATTTGTTTTTGTCCGATAGATTACCAGTCTCGTTTAAAAATTTTACCATTATTAAATAGCCTTCCTTCCCCTTTCTTTGTGGACTTACTTCTTTAATACCATAAATACTAATTTTTTAAGTAAATCAGCTATTAATCTTAGCAAATTATACTACCTTAGTAATAGGATTCTACCTATTAATCCTAGATTCTTAGCTCAGTACCAAAATCCCGAAATCCCTCTGATGTTTTCCAGAAGTTGTACGTCCTTGCTGTGCTTGCAGCCAATATTATCGGCTTGCTCATACTCCCTCAAAAACCAGGGATTCAATCACATTGTGACAGTCACATACATTGCATAGAATCAGTTTTACTAAAGGTACATTACATCGGATAAATCTAAGAGTAGAAAAACATCAACTCTGAAATATATAAGATAGAAATAAAGAATTTTTAAAATTCTAGGTATACCACAATTCCCTAAACTGATTCTGGACTTTCAGCTTCGAAACAATAATTCTTAACCTGTTCTACTACCTCTGCAAGCTACTGTGAGAGTTCTCTTTGGGATCTTAAAAGCTATATTTCCTGAATTGGTTAAAGTTGTTTCCTGGGTATCCTTTTATCAATATAAACATGTATAAATTTAAAAAATTCTAAGTCAACAATTTGTTATAACAGTGCCCTTATTCAGATTCTTACCTGAATTTTTTTAAAAGAAAGAAAAATAAAACTACATGGATTCATTAAAACTATTCAGTACACTATAATCATAGGATTATTCAAAAGCTTCCTTTGAACAGCTGCAAGTCTTTAAAATTAATACACACATATAAGCACACGCCATTGCATATGTACATGCACACACAGACACATACACACATTCCTTGTTTATTAACACCTCTCCAGAAATGCATTTAACGGGGGTGAGAATTTGTGGAAATTTAAATCAATAAGAAGCAGAGAATTTGGGGTAAAATAATGACATGAGCAAAGATGTCTTCCCACCACCTTCACAGATGTCTTTGGAAATAAAAAATATAAAATAGAGGAAAACCTCTACCAATCTGGAAACTAGAAAGGCTGCCATCAAAAATTAGATGCTGTGAAGAATTTCTTTAAGATGGAGTGCAGACAGGACAAGATAAGAGAGACATACAGACCTGCAAAAATTCAGTTTATCTAGGAAATGAGTGTGAGAAATTTTTAAAATATCCCACATAGTTTCATTCACACAGGGTTGCAGGTACAGAGAGAGAAAAGAGGTAAGAGTAAACTAGATAGATGGCCATACCCAGCAGAATCTCAATGTTTATGGAGTTTTTATACTAGAGTCAGCAACCAGAGAAAAAAATATCAGCAAATGGGGACTTTCTGAAGAACAGATTACTGTCCCAAAGAGAATACTTAATTGATCAAATTTCTTCTTGGAGGGAGTGGCTACAAAGAGCTATCTTCATAGCTAGCAGTGGCATACCTAGCATATTTGATGACCAGAGTAGGTCATCTTTTAAACATCTTTTCTCTATATGACAAAAATAATAATCATGTAATAATAATAATCATTATTTTACTTACTTTTTTATTTTTTAAACAATTAACATTTAAAAGAATAAATCTTATTTTTAAAATATTATTTAAATGCAGTGAAATGTTTTATGCATAAACTAAACTTTGCACTTGCCAAACAAAAATACTGCACCTTGCAGTTTTCACTCTGTTTCACTGCTTTAAATTTTAAACACAAATAAAGACTCCAAGTGGTCACATAGAAAGACAGACTTGAAATAACTATAGACCTGATCATTAATGTTTACAATCACTTTTTAAATGAAGGAATAGGTACTCTCCCCAGGATTGAAGCTAAATCAGCGTTATTACAATTGTTAGCACATGATAATAAAATCTGCACTCAAATGTTTATAGCAGCACAATTCACAATTGCAAAGAATGTAGAAACAACCCAAGTGCCCACCAATACGTGAGTGGATTAATAAATCGTGGTATATGTATACCGTGGAGTACTATTCAGCTATAAGAAACAATGGTGTTATAGCATCTCTTGTATTTTCCTGGATAGAGCTGGAACCCATTTTACTAAGTGAAGTATCCCAAGAATGGAAAAATAAGCACCACATGTACTCACCATCAAATTGGTTTCACTGATCAACACCTAAGTGCACATACAGGAATAACATTTATCGGGTGTTGGGCAGATGGGCAGGGAGGAAGGGATGGGTGTATACATACATAACGAGTGTGATGTGCACTGTCTGGGGGATGGACATGGTTGAAGCTCTGATGGGGTGGGGGGAAGGGCAATATATGTAACCTAAACATTTGTACCCCTATAATACGCTGAAATAAAAAAAACCTGACTTTTAGTTGGGTTTATTATTGTTTTTAAAGACTCTACAGATAATGCACCCACTAATTACCTGTATTCTAAGCATTGATATGGAGAATGAACAGTAAATTGGATTTTGCATAAGGCTGTTTTACTAGAGTATAAACTAAGGAAATCAACACAGAAATCAAAAAAGAAAGAAAAGATGAAAATAATACATTGAAATATGTTGGATGTGGAAGAAAGAGTCAGAGAACTCAAGCTATAATAGACATCCCGGGAAAAAGGAAAACTATTTTTAAATAATCACAAAATCAATAAAAAGTAAAAATTTTTAAAAATGTTTAAGCTGAAGAAAGACCTGAATCTTTAACAAAGGGATTTGGCAAATACAAAATGTAAATAATGAAAAAAGACAATATTGTAATATATCTTAGTTATGACTCTCACATTTTACAAAATATGAGTGTGGGAGACGTTCAACTACTGTATAGGAAAGCAAATCACCTTAAAAAGAACAAAATTCAAATTGGATTTAGACATCCTCTTTCCAGTACTAATGCCGGAAAGCCATCAAGCAATATTTATGGAGTTTTGAGAAGGAAGAAACAACAATAAAATATTTAACCTAAGATTTATTTATTCATCTTGTATTCTGTTCATGTGAAAAAGCTATAGAAAGATATTTTCCTTCAAATGGTCAAAAAATAAATCTACTCATGTACCCTTTCTGAAAACTGCTAGATATTATGTTCCAACTCACAAAGAGATGAATAAGAATCACAACAGAGCAAGAATGAAAAGGGATTGTTAATAACACAGTGAGAAGTGGTAAGGGAGAGGGAGAAGGAAAATAAAATGTAAGGCTTAATTTTCATCTAACATAACTTCTTGGTACTGCTTCACTCTTCACACGGAATGTTAAAGATAAACAATAACTAAAAATATTTTTAAATGTCAAATATAATCACCATTAAAATATACAGCACATATAACTTCCAAACCATGGAAATAAGAAGGGGTGGGTAGAATGACAAGTAAAGATAAAAAGGGAATAAAACAAAATAATAGTTATAAGCCCAAATTCATCAGATATGTTGATTAATGTAAGTAGATTATGCTTCCTGTTAAAAGGCAAAGACTGCCAGGCTAAATTAAACAAACAAACAAAAAATCCAAATATATGTAGTCCAAGTGTGGGTGAGATTACATTCTCCTCTAAAATGAAAAAGAACAAATATCGTTATTATCCCACATATTACAAAATCAGTGTTCTGGGGCAGTCTAATCCTCTTGTTATTGCTGGGCTCAAGATATTTTCATTTCTGAACTCTAAATCTGACTTGCGTCTGAACTCCAACCTGAACTCCAACCTTTCCTACTCTTGCTCCTATCCCCGTCCTCAGTTTCCCCCTCCCCATCTCCCTAGACAGGCAGTGGTATCAGTCACAGTCACTACTGAAGCTTTGGTGGAAGGTGTCATATCATCCTCTTGTGTGTCTTTCTTTTGTCCTCAAGACTCCCTGAAAATCTCCAGGCCTCTCAGATTTCCAAGAATCCCTCACCTTTGTTCTTGCAGAAAACTTGATAAGACTCCCTTTATTAAACAAAGCAGTTTATTTAGCTTTTGAGCCACAAATAGATTTCTACCCTACCTCTGCTTTTCCAGGGTCATTAATGTCACCATCCCAACAACCCTTCTACTCTGAGTCTCATCTTTTAGCAATCCAGAAGAATGGGCTTCAAAATTTCGCTATTCATTTTTCCTCTTGTATAAGCTTATGAAAATGCAAGGGAGCTAGAGATTTTATTTTCCCACAAATATAAATTATGCTACCACCTGTTCCCATCCCCTCCCCCAGTTCCTCAAGGCAGATGCTGTTTAAGTCAATTTGGATTTTAAATTATACTATTTTCCTCTATCATAAAAATGCTGTTTACATCAGAATTATCTAAAATAGAATTAGGTAAAAAACTTGAAATAAAAAAGTAGCCAAAACTTATCAGGGAAATGCAAGTGAAAAGAAAGCATTGATAATAAATATTAGCCTAAAAAAGAATCAAATTCCAGGAAAAATGTTAAATCAGAAATCCATTATTTTTCATTGCAAATAGGTACAATTCTCAATACATATATAATAATTACTGACCTTTATGTTTCACAAAATAAAACAGCAACATAAATGGAGTTAAACTATCAGAAATATAAGAAATTTACAAAGCACAATTATGAGGAAGACCAATGTATTGCTTATGCATCTCTCTGGCTTTTTAAAAAATAGAAAAACTATTTGGAAAATCTATAAAATAAAGCCATATTCTTTCAAGCATTTATAAAATACTTATAGGGGAAACTTCATTAATTTAAAAAATATAAATCTTTAGTGTCATAAAATTATAATGCAATGAAATTAGAAACTGGTATAATTCTAATAAATATGTATATTTTATATATATATGATGTCATTTCATATCAGAGGGGAGAGGATGGACTGATTGTTCAATTAAATATGTTAATATGTTAACTAATTCACTATTTTATACTCCAAAATATATACCCAATTGAGTATAACATTAAATTTAAAGAAGAAAAATGCTAGAGGAAAATCTGGAGAACTATGATTACACTGCTGATTTTGGGAAATATTAAAGATAAGATAGAATAGTATTAAACTTAAAGATTTCTTCTTAACTCGAAGTTTCAGAAGCAAAATCAGTAGAATCAGTAGGCAAATGATAAACTTCATAAAAGTATATCCAACAAAGAGAAGCTAACAATGCACTTAACATAAAAAGATTTTTATAAATACACACACACACACACACACACACACACACGCACGCGCACACACACACACACACATTTCAGTTAAAAAGAGGATCAGGTTTTTTTTTGAGACAGAGTCTCACTTTGTTCCCCAGGCTACAGTGCTGTGGTGTCAGCCTAGCTCACAGCAACCTCAGATTCCTGGACTCAGGCAATCCTTCTGCCTCAGCCTCCCAAGTAGCTGGGACTACAGGCATGTGCCACCATGCCCAGTTAATTATTTTTATATATATTTTTAGCTGTCCAGTTAATTTCTTTCTATTTTTAGTAGAGACAGAGTCTCGCTCTTGTTCAGGCAGGTCTCAAACTCCTGAACTTAAATGATCCACCCACCTTGGCCTCCCAGAGTGCTAGGATTATAGGCGTGAGCCACCATGCCTGGCCGAGAAAGATCATTAAAGGACATTAAGAGGCTGACTATAAGAACAGACATAGAAACAGTACATACACCAAAATTCTCAGCTCCACTGCTAGTCAAAGAAATGCAAATTAAAGCAACAATCAGATACAATAACTGCTTTATCAAATTGCTCAAATCTTTTGTTTGTATATTTTGTGTTGTTTTAAGATAAATTCTAGTGGCACAGCTGTTGAGAAATGTCTGCTCTCTTATATTGTTGAGGGACTATCTATAGTAATAATTTTCTACAGTGAAATTTTCTATGTATTAAACGCCTTACATTTTTTTCATACAGTTTGACTCAATAGTTTCACTCTTAAATACAAGTGATTAAATGTAAAAGAGAAAAATAAGAGTCTAAATAACCAAAACCAGAGGATTGTTTATATATTGATGATATGATAGGCAAATGTAAAATTTATACTACAAAAGGTTATTGATTAGTGACAAAAGAAAATGTTCAGGATTCATTGTACATTGAAAAAATATTTGTAGAATAATCCATTTGTCAAAACAAAAGTAAATCGGTGAACCAAGGGCAAGAACTTGGGAGTGGGTCTTCTTGGTGGAGGGGAAGGATATTTTATAGCTGACACTGTTTAGAATTGTGGGCTCATGATGTTAATAAAAAAACAGAATCACTAATGGTTTTACTATTGCTCTTAAATTCTGTACAATGTATCCCTGAGAGCGTGAACTCTGGGGCAGGCCTCTTCCACCTGTCCCTCACTTAGGTGTGGCTCTGAAAATATATTTCTGTGACTAATAGGCAGGAAAGAAGACTTCAAAATGTTAATAGTGGTTATTTTATGGGATTATAGGAGCTATAATTTTTTTCAATGTTCTATATTTTCAACCTTTTTTTTACAATGAACATGGATGCATTGGATGCATTTTTAACACAAGAAATATCTATTTTAATTTTTAAGAGTCAGAAGCTATTATGGCTAAAATTTTGATCATAGAGATGCATAAAAAATGGGAATTCATAAAGACACTCTTTCCTCCCCAGATCCAGAGGTTGTTGGCAAAATCCACTTGCTGAGTGGAGTGGCAACCCCTTCTCTGCTTGGCTTTCCAGGAGTCAAACCTGGCCCAGCCTGCTCACTTCTGCCCTGTCCTGATAGTACCTCTCAGCTCTGCTCCAGCCCCATCCCAAAACGCTTGTGCTTCCTGCCAAAACTACCTAACGTTCTTATTTCTTGATCCCAACATTTACCACTAGCAACTCCCTCCTAAAATCTCAAAAAGCCTAGCTTTGCAAAGGGATATGGCTGACAGCCAAGGAGAGAGAGGTCTACAGAAGAGGCAGAATGGAATGGTGCTAAATTGCCAATGACACCGTTCAGCTCCTAGTATCCTACTATTGATTGGGCCTTTTACCTCTCTATTGATGAGAAGAGCCTTAGAGCTGATTTGTGTGTGTTGTACGGTGCATATTGTCTTTTTCTAAGCGGGGGGCACTCGTAAACCTGGGTTCAATATACAGTAATTTCTCAAATTACAAAGGTTACATTCTTGAAGAAAAATTATGGCTGTCAAGAAGGTAAAAGTTACAGAAACTTCCAAAACAAACATCAAAAACTGCTCTGTGGTGTCAAAAACCTGTTGAGGAAAACCTGCCTGCTGCATTATAATCTACAAAGGCAGGCTCTTTCCCTTGTTTTCTTTTGCACACACAGCACCTCTTTTTAAAGCTTGTTAACATCTGTTACCATTTTCCATTTTAATTTTTTGAGTTTACTTTCTCTACAGATGCATCTTTGCAAGTCTCAGCAAAATGTATATGCCTATGTGCATACAGGCACATACGATGGACACTCAATGCCATCTCACACTCTTGCCCATATGGCTTAGAGCAGCGGTCCCCAACCTTTTTGGCACCACGGGCCAGTTTCATGGAAGACAATTTTCCAAGGATGTGGGCGGGGTGGAGGCAGAGCTCAGGCGAGGATGCCAGCCATGGGGAGCGGCTGTACATTCAGCTGAAGCAAAGCTCGGCTTACTGTTGCTCACCTCCTGCTGTGCGCCCCCCCTCCCACTTCCTAAATTTCATGGAAGACAATTTTTCCACCAGGGCTCCGTGTCCCTAACAGGTATCTGTCTGCACATGGCCACGGAGTGGGGGACTGGGAGGGGACCGCAGGCTTAGAGGATATAAGAACAACATTTGTCATGTTTAGTGAGCTGAAGGGAAGCACATACATGCAAAAAGACAAGAGCTTTTATTAAAGTCTTTTCTCTTTTCAATGTGCAACCAAACATACCTTCCCACAACTTGCCTAGCCATGACACAAAATTCAAAAAATAACTAATGCATTCTAAATTCTTTCTGTCACTTCAGGGTAGATATGTATTTGCCTCAATAATTCGCTTTCACTTTTGTAAATATACATTGCAAATAATTAAAAATTGACTATTCTCAATAAAGACAAAGCAAGCAAAATATTCTGTGAGACAATTTTTTATCTTTTACTTCAGAATGTGTTTAAGGTCCTTCATTTGAATATGAATGATCTGGAAATTCACTTCAAACTGAAGCACTGTAGTGAGAACCAAGACACCAGGGAACTAGTTTTGGATCTACTAGTGAGTGACCTCCACAAGTTCTTGACCCTTTACAGCTTCTGTCTCTGCTAAGGGAAAGCAAAGAGTGAGATCAGAAACTGAATCTAGGGCCCCTTACAGCAGAACAAATCAAAGCACTTCTGAGTGTGTCTTTAAATAATAAAGTCTCACTGTGAAGAATTGCTGTCTAGATCCCACAGCACAGCTTCGCCTTACAACTCACTCCAAACTAGAAATAGCTCTTCTCTCGGGCTTGTAAAAATCTCAGCTTAAAGCAGACATGCACTGTCTCATTGATTTTCTATATAAATAAACGCTACATATGATGTAAAAAGAAAAACCACAGAATCCAAATTAAATAATAAAGCTTCTTGGAAAGAGATGGGATATTTCACCACATCATTCCCAGCCTTCTCTTTCCAGCCATTAAGGTTTCTAAGCCACTTAAAATCTGGTTGCCGCTTCCTTTCTGGAAAATTCAGTAAGAGGTAACTGAGGATGTGGAGATCCGAGGCCGGAGCGATAGACAGATTTGGGGAGCTGGCTCTTGCAATGCTGACTGGACTCACAATGAGAGAGGCCTGGGGCCAACTCTAAGAATTGCAGGCACATTTCCAGGCAATTAGTAATTGCGCTTAAGGACCGAAACATCCGAAACATCCGCGCAACTTGATTGGAGCCTTTTTCTGTGTGTGTGATCCCTCTTGGTTGATTAATGAGTGAATTGCCCTCATTTATTCTCTTTGAGGACGCAGCTGTGGAGAGAGAGCACATAGGCACATCCTGTCTTAGCAAAGTGCTTTTCTTTCTCTTCAGCTGCTTCTCTGTCCCAGTCCTAAAATGGCACTTCCGGTGGGGAGTTAGATGCCTAACTTCCAAGATCATTAGAGAACACGGTTGAAGGACTCCATTTTAACTCTTATTTTGCTTAATGTCACCCCAAAGTTGAAAACATTCCAAAAGTACACTTCTCAATAGGGCAACCTTGTTTTTAAATAACATGCTCATTTAACAAGATACAGTTTTCTTTGGCTGCTATTTCAAAACCCCTTTCCCAGGCCTCATGCCTGTGGTCACTTGTCTTTGGACGCCTTACAAATGGCCTCCTGACTGAGGTATATGGAAGAATATCTCCCGAGTCACTATGTATTAAAGTTTGGCTAAATATACTAAATTAGGTATTTCAAATTAAAATGAGTGCTTTTAAACGCATACCCCAACAAGGTGTTTACAAAACAAGGTCAAATTTAGTTACAGGTGTGCTGGAAACTGTAGAGACCCTTATTGGGAAGGTCTATAATGTTAAATGAGTAAATTCATCCTTGGACTTGAAAGGGCTCTGTTTGTAGTTTGCATTAATGGACGATTTTTTACAAGATTGCAAAATAACAGCTTATAAAAAGAGACAGTCTGTACATATTGCTTTCAGCTAGTTAGATGGATCTTTTTGTCACCCACCAATTGCTCATTTCCAGTGTTCCAAAGTTTATTGAATTTCTGCAGTTGGAAGATTTTTTTAATTTTCAAAAAATAAGAACTTCGTGACCCATCTTGAGATTGAAATATTCATCCTGAGAAATACTCATCCAGAATTCAGAATCCTGAATTTAAAAAAGAAAAATGTAGTTTTAAAACTGAGGTGTTGCTTTTCCTCATAATAATGGTCCAATATGCCAAAGCAGCTTAGAAAATAGCTATTAAAAACAGAATTTCCATTTACATCTTGAGTCACATAGGTGCTACCTCACATCATATTCTGAATCTGACTTGTTAGCCAATGTGTGATTCTCAGATTCTATGAAAGCAAGAGAAAGGAGATTAATAAAGCAAAACCTCCCTTAACGTTTTTAGAAGGAAATACTCAAACTGAATCATTCTTAATACTAATGTTTTGTACTGTTCCACGGGATTAGAAATGGTAGCCATGTAACTCACACAATGGGTAAAAGAGGAAACCTCTGATTTTCTAAGCAACTATAAAATGGAAAGTAAATCTAATATGGCTTGTAATTTAATTAATTAATTAATTTTTTGAGATAGAGTCTCACTCTGTTGCCTCGACTAGAATGCAGTGGCATCATCATAGCTCACTACAACCTCCAGCTCCTGGGCTCAAGCAATCTTCCTGCCTCAGCCTCCCTAGTAGCTGGAACCACAGGCTTGTGCCAACATGCCTGGTTAATTTTTTCTATTTTTAGTAGACATGGGGTCTCACTCTTGCTAGGCTGGTTTCAACTTCCTGAGCTCAAGTGATCCTCCCACCTCAGCCTCCCAGAGTGCTAGGATTACAGCCATTGCACCCGGCTCCTAATATGGTTTTTTAAATGTAACATTGGAAGTGTAAAGAATGCTATCTCGTCAAAATTACTGTTGTCCTTTGTGGTCTTCTGTCACTGCTTCCCTTCCAATGCTTCCTAGGAACTAGCCTTCACCAGTTTCCAATCTGAAACCTAAAACTGAAGGCTCTAGAAGTGAACTAGTAAAGACAAAAACATGGATGAGGGTGAAATGCAAGACATCAATAAGGCACACAGATAAATGCACCATTTCATTTTGCTTCTCAAAGTGTGATCCATGTACCAGCAGTAGCATCATCACCTGTGAAGTTGTTAGAAAGGCAAATTCTTGGGCACTACCCTCTACCAATGAATCAGAAACTGTGAGGATAGGGCCCAATAATCAGTGTTTCAGTAAGTCTTCCAAGTGATCATGTTGCACACTGAACTTTGAGAACCATTTATTTATAGGAAATATCTGAAGTTCTTCCAGTGAATAATGAATTTCTTAAATGTGCTCACTAAATATGACAAAAATGATTCCAAATATAATTGTCACAGAACTGGATTTGGCTACTGTAGTGTAGACATTATTTCATCTCCAAAATTGTAATTACTTGCAGTGTTTTCAGCCAACCTCAATGTCACTACCTGCAACACTGAATTGCAGAACAAACTCAGTAGACTGAAAATAACTGCCATCCTGGCAATAAAATGGCTAATACTCATCAGGTACATGTTATAAACTATGCACAGTTATAAATGTTTTACATTTATGAAATCATTTACTCTTCACAACCACCTCAACACTTCCCATTTTACAAATAAGGAAACTGAGACCCATAGAGGGCAATTTGTAAATAATTCCACACCTAGTGAAGAGGATAGCCACTTGTCCTGGAAAATATTTTCTTGTCTCTAAGTGATGATAAAATTATGATTAGAAAATAAAATATACAGGTAAGGTTCACAAAGATTTTTATGTATCTACCTTTCTATCTAAAAAACTTTCTTGACATGCTGAACTGGTTCTGGGCACAGAGACCTAGCCTCAGCCCTAATGAGAAAGTCAACCTTTATATATGATACCCAAGGTTCACTTTCATGCTGAGCAGACAGAATTGGCTGGAGAGCTTGCTCCTCAAAAAAAATCATGAGCCATTTCTACCACCACAGGGTCAGTAGAGAGGAGAGAGCACCTCCTCACACCACTGTGGACTTCCACAACTGTGTTGTGGAGGGTCTCTTGAATGCCCTTCTGCATTCAAAGCTCAAGACCAGGCCCCAGACTCTCCAGTCCACAATGGAGGTGTTCGACTTTGCTAATGTCTCCAGAAACACAACATACGTTACTTGTCATCTGAAGGTCAATCTGGCTGACCAAGGCCCAGATCAACAAAGCAAAGCCCCTTCCTTCAGCAAGTCTTCCCATAGCCCATCCCCAGTAGAAGACATTGCAGATACTTATGAATGCTATGATAATGGTGACTGTGGCATTGTACACATTGCACATAGCCATTCCAGGAGGCTGCATGACGAAAGAAGCAGACCTTACTGTGGGGCACTGATCTTCCTGGGGAAAGCTGGTGACTGTGGTAGGGAAGGGTGGACCTCTTCTGCTCACACTACCATGGTGGTGTTGGGCTTAAGCTGGCTCTGGTGGTTTCCCTGACTCTGGCTGCTGTTGTCCTGGGAACCTCCAGAAGGTGCCATGTTGTTTCCAACCCCATAGTGTGTCCTGTGTCTGTTTCCCAATAAAAGGAGAAAGTTGAAAACAAAAAACCTGGCAGAAACACCTGTGAGTGAGCCCAGAACACTGACATCTGCAATTTTCCCAGACCAGAGGCTCATTTCTGTACTTCTCACTTCTTCCTATGAGGATAAAATCATTTAAATTTTACAATTCGCACCCACAGACCTGCACCTTATGTTTGGTAGCTGGTTTTACATTTGGTGCTACACTACTGAATCAGTAAAAGAGGGGTTTTTTGTTCTTTTTTCAGTTATCAAACAAAAAATTCATGGTAGCAAAACATAATAGAAAATTAACTTGGTTTCTCCACAAGTTCCTTTAATATTAATCTTTGTGGCCACTTTAATAATTAATTATTAAAGATCTCTAACATGTATTTCTCTAAGTAGCTGTTATCTAAGCATCACTAACACTGCTTATTCTCTTCCCCTGCTATCAAAGAAATCTTATGTTATACTTGTGTGCATTTATCTTTTCTGGCAATGTATATGCATATATATTATCTGTAACCTGTGCAAAAGGTTTTTAGTATATACATAAAAGAAAGTTAATAGTTTAAAGACTGAAAGGTATGTCCCAAAAATAAAATTAGGAAATCAAATATTTTTTTAAATAGCACCATATAATATATATTTTAAAATATTGAACAAGTGAGAGAGAATGGCCCTAAAACCTAGCTGATTTAATTTTTGAATGGTAATAACCATGGAATGATGGAAAAGCCAACTCCTATAAATGCTGGTGGCAATCCGACCCTGCACTGGTATTATTTGTTCTAAGCCCTTGTAAATATGACACTGCTTCTTGGAGTGAAAACTGGTCATAGATGATCTAAGCCTCTTGATGAAAAATTCTTATGATTCGAAAACCCGAATAAAAATTTCACAAGTGCAAAGATAAGTTCTACCTTCTTTCAAGCTTCTAGACACAGGAGAAAATGCACAAACACATGCCTGAATGCCAAATAAATAACATTTTCTATACTTTCTGCCTGTGGAGTGAGTGCTATGTGGGAAAAAGCACTAAATAATAAACACTTTCACAAGGGATTTCTGAAAATGAGCCTGATATGAGCAGTGAAAATCCACAGCTCCATAGAATAGAAAGACTTGTTCACACAGAAAATCATCTTTTATAATCACTTTTAAAGATAAAAATTGATTAGGTGATCTGTCAATTCAATTACCTACTACAAGATATTAGTTTAAGCTAAATTAATATTTACTCAGTACTTTCCGTATATCAAACTATGGAGGGACTCTAAGGGGTGAGAGAAACAATGTCTTTTTTCTTTCGACAATAACTATTGAGCACCTCCTAGATAGCAGGCACTGTTCTAGGTGCACAGGAGTTTGGTAGTAAGTGGAAGAGACACAAATTTCTACCTAATAGAATGTACTTTCTAGCAGGGGCAGTAGATAATAAAATAGACACACAGCAATGATAAATGCTATAAAGAAAAATAAAGCAAGAAAATGGACTAAGGAGTGCATGGGAGGAGTACAGAAATTGTAGGTGACTGGGGTAGAGGGGTCTTCACTGGGGAAATAGTGCAAAAGGTAAAGGAGGAAACCAGGAGAATGTCTGAGGGAAGATCATTCCAGGGAAGGGGAACAGCAAGTGCAAATGCTCAAAGGCAGGAGACTGTGAAAGCATAAGAAAAACATGGAAGCCCGTGTGGCTGGAGTAGCGTGAAAGAGAGAGAGAGAGAGAGTAATAGGTGGTGAGGACAGAGAGGTGAAAAGGGGCAGGTTGCCTAGAGCCTTACTATAGGTCATTGTAAGGACTTTCACTTTTACTCTGAGTGAAAGGGGAGCGAGCCACTGTAGGAGTTTAAGCAGAGGTGAAAGATACTCTTGCTTAGGTTTTTAAATGTTCATTCCCAGATTCACAAAGAAAACAGATATACAACTAAGTACACTACCAAAGAATGAATGCAATCACTAACACATTATTAGCTAATGAACTCTGAATGCTTACTCCACGCCAGACCTTCCAGTGTGGCAGTCCAGTATTAGACAGCAAGACGTAGCCGAGCTGGCCTTCAAACACACAAGTTCTGAATTCCAACTTCGAGGAAGGGAACCTTGGGCTCTCTGGCTTCCTCAAAACTCCAGAGGAGGCAACGAAGGGACAGACTTGCTCTGTCTGGAAGTTGAAGACAGCCTCATAGAGGAGGTAACACTTGAACTGGGACCTGAAGAATGAATAAGTTGCCTGGAAGAGAATGGGGCAAAGTCATTCTAAGCAAAGGAAACCTTGGTATATTCAGGAAGGTGTTTTTTGTGTCTGTAGCTTAGTGGCCCAAAGCAGAGGATTGGGATGAGACCAGACAGGTGGTTTTAGCAGGCACAGACCCAAAGGAAAGATTTTCCTCTTTTCTAAAGTAACTTTTTCCTATAACCAAGCAATGGTAAGAAGGACCCCACTGTAATGCTTTCTTGTAGACAATAACCATGTATATAATTATATATTTACTAGCTGAGTTTGCCCTAAACAACAGGCTTTTTGAGAGCAGAAACCCACCATGTTGTTTACTGTTGTTTCTCAGCTCCTGACACTGCCTGAGGTAAGTGCCCAGGACCTATTTGTTAAGTGCTTAGCATATGTAAGGGTTTGGTCCAGCCCAGATGTCAATGATTCACCAAGCACCTGGTTACCACTCTTGGAGCAGAGTTCCCACAGATTCCAAGAACTTGTTATCTGAAAAGGAAGAATCGGCTCAATTAGGAAATAAACAGCCTTTGTTAAGTTATCAGTCCTCAGCAGGGTAAAGTAAATGGGACACCCCCTCGTTGCCATGTCTTCTTATCTGGAGTAGCAGGATGATGTCACACAGGAGAAAATATGGAGATCAAACAAGTTCCTGTTCCCATAGGCTTAACATCTGGAAAAAAAAATAACACACTTCTGCAAAAGGAAATGATGTCTGATTAATCTAGAGTGATACGAGGATCTCAAGTGAGCCTGTGGATAAAATGGAGCCACTGAAATTCTATCAGTTTCAAAAATATATCTAGACTTTAAAAAGGACATTGTCAATTTTTTCACTAAAATTTTATAAATAAACCTCCATTAGATGGAAGACTAAGTTCTGAGAGTAGAAAATCATATAGAAATAGAAACAAAAGGATAGGACAAAAATCAGAATTCTCTATAGAAAAAAGTGTAAACACTGCTTCATGGCAAACCATCTTAGGAAAAATCTTACTTGGAATATTTGTAAGTCATCTAGCTAGATTCCAGAAAAATAATTATTCATATAAGTTGCTTTTTCAGTGTCCCTGAATCACCTCAAACTATGTTCAAGTACAGTAATCCTTCCTTATCTACAGAAGTTCAGTTCCAAGACCTCCGGTGGATGCCCCAAACACAAAGTACCAAACACTATATATGCTATGTGTTTTTCTTATACATAAATGCATATGATAAAGTTTAATTTCTAAATTATGCATAATAAGAGATTAATGATAATAATTAATAATAACATAGAAAACTTATAACAATATACTACATAAAATTTATGTGACTGTGGTCTCTCTCTCTCCCTCCCTCTCAAAATATTTTCTTGTAGTTATTGTACTATAGTCACCTGTTTTCGTACCAAGGTTGACCATGGGTAATTGAAATCATGGAAAGAAAAACCATGGATAAGGGGGGACCTCTGTGTGTATTTCTATTGAAAAAATGAATTGGCCTAGTAGTTAAGAGTAATTAGGGTTTTGTTTTAGAAATGCTGGCATTCTGTTCTCATCTCCACAAATTACAAGCTAGGTGATCTTGCAATACTATCTAACCTTTCAGGCCCATCAATTTCCTCATTATAAAATGGGTACAATCCTACTTTCCTTTTGGTTTTCTAGTACAAGTTATATAGGATAATATGTCCAAGATTCTTAGCATATAATTGATACATTAGATGCTCTACATAGATGGCAGCTATTATTATTATTACTATGTTTTGTAAAAACGAATTCTTTAAGGAGTTCATTTTTCCAAAAAACAAAAACAAAGGCGGGAACCAGTGATTTAGAACAGTAGTTCTCAAAGCATAGTCTGTAGAATTCCCAGTCCCCAAGACCATTTCAATGTATCTGAGAGGTTAAAACTATTTCTCTAATAATACTATTTGGATTTTTAATTCATTGTGTTGACACTTGCATTGATATTGCAAAAGCAATTGTAGATAAAACTACTGTCTTAGCACTGTCAGGGCAATGGCACCAAACTGTACTAGTCTTTGTTGTAGTCTTCTTCATGTACTCCCTTTTTTTTAAAAAAAAAAAAAGCCAGAAGCCCATTTTACTTAAGATCCTTGATGAATAAAATGGATTTTATTTACTAAGACTCTACAATAAGTTCAGATCTTTTTTCATTATTTATTTTTAATTGACATATAATAATTATACCTATCAATAGGATACATAGTGATATTTCACATACAGTGTATAGTGATCTGATCAGAGTAATTAAAATATCCACATCTTAAACATTTATCATTTGTTTGGGCTGGAAACATTCAATATCTTCTCTTTTAGCTATTTGGAACTATATAATGTACTATTGTTAACTATAGTCATCCTTAGTACTTTAGAACTCTAGAACTTTCCCTTCCTATGATAGCTGTAATTTTGTGTACTTTAACGAACCTCTACTTATCCCTTCTTTCCCCTACTCTTCCCAGCCTTTAATACCCTCTCTTCTACTCTTTACTTCTGTTAGATCAACTTGAGTTCACATCTTTTTAAAAGTCTGTGTAACTGACTAGGAAGTTTGCATAAAACACTGCTGCTGCATACAAGGAGTATGATGGTGATCTCCAGGAAAAGCACTTATGCAACATTTGGGGGAAACCAATTTTTATTTGAAAGAATAACTGAAAACAAATTATGGTTATATAGACACAAGTATTTGGCATACGTTTTGTCAAAATGAATGAAGTGAACCTGCAGCTCAGAAAAACAATTCACAATATGTTACAAGTTATAAAATATAATTTCCAAGTGAAAATTTGAATTGAAAAACCATATCTACCACTGTGAACCACAGAGCATTCCAAAACTTAAAGACATTTCTGATGGGATTCGTGGAGATATTAATGAATGTGATTTTTCAACTTTGTAAAGTGAAATATGTCAGCATTTGAAAAATCTTTGTAACTCAGTGAGCCTATATTTTACAAATGACCAATATGTAATGTCACAAAATCAACATAGATGTGTAACAGATCTATTCAAAATGCAAGATAAATCTATGTATTTTAGTATAACAGAGTATAAAAAATAATTGATATGATCTCAGATTTTACACTGTAACAGACCTTTAAGAAACTACCACATGTCAAGTTTTGGTATAGTATCAAAGAGAATATCCTTAATTTTGGAAAGACTGCTAAAATGTGTCTTCCTTTTACAACTACATATTTGTATAAAATCATATTTCTTTTCTATACTTCAACCAAAACAACATATGGTGACAGGTGGAATACAGAATCAGAATGAGTAGCTAGCTACCTTCTAATTAAGTCAGATATTAAAGAGATTTGCACAAATTTAAAACAATGCCACTCTTCTCATTACTTTGTTTTTGTTTTGTAAAATGAAGTTATTTTATACAGATATTATTTTAAATACATAATGGTAATATTGTTATTTTAATAAATACTTTGAAATTCCCCATTTTAATTTCCAGTATGATAAAACCATTAGGTATCACTCATATAAACAAAAACTTGTTAGGGTCCTCAATAATTTTTGAGATTTCTAAAAAACTCTGTGAAGAAAAACTTTGAGAACTGCTGATCCAGAACATGGAGATTCCAGCATATATCTTCAGTTTGCTAATATCATGATGCTCTTCCAATAAAATTTTACTTCTCAATATGAAAATTAAGAAAATGTCCCAAACTGTGCCAGGAAATCCAATTACAAATAAGCTTTGTCATGAATAAGTATAAAAACAAAATCCAAACAATATTTATAAGTAGAAGTACTACGACTATTACTTTTATCCCCAGAATGGAATCATAGTAGAGTGGTTTTAAGACATCTATTAAATTATTATAACAATAAAAAGATATATTACCTTATCATAAGCATTTTATACACATTGCCTCAATTAACTTTCACAAGTCTCTAAATTATACTATTAGTTATTATATTTTTATTATTATTATCATCTTCATTTCAACGAGATGCAAAATGAAGAGTGGACAAGTAAGTCACAAAGCTAGTAAGAGGTGCAGTCAGGGTGCAAACTCAGGCTTAGTACATTTCAAATCCAATACTCCAGGTTTGTGATTAAAACCGTAGTTGACCTGTACTTGTAATTCTGGGTGGTTTGTTATGGCTACTCTCTGTCAGGATATCTTAAGTGATATTATGGTTACTAGAGTCCTCAATATGTCAGTGGTATAAAACAACAATGATTTATTTCTCTCTCATACTATATGTCCCTTATGAGTTCAGTGCAGTTGTGCTCCATATTTTCTTTAATTCTAGACCCAAACTGTTGAGCATTCTCTGCTTGAAACATTGTCAGTCTTGTGGTAGAGAGAAAAAAGAACATAATGTACCACATTCTGCCTCTAAAGCTCCTTCTCAGAAGTGCTATACACCACTTCCATTCCCATTTCACTGCCCAAACAAAGTTATATAACCAAGCCTGAATTCAACAACATGGGGTATTAACACAATATGTGGCATACTGTAAAAGTGACAAAAAAGAAATAGAAAAAGTCTAGACAAAAGCAAGTAAAATCATCCCCAGTAGAAGGCATTACAGTTAGCACTAATCTGTTTTGTATTAAAATAGATCTCGGAACATACGGTTGATGTCAGACATATTCTAAGGGATATTTTGGACACAGACTAGTTCAACAGGTTTTACAATTCTTTGTGTAGCATGATGTTATATGATTATTTCTTGGGCGAGGCTACAACATTGGTGCTAATCAGTCCCTGGCATTCTATTCCCAAAGTTCATTCTAGAGACAGCTCAAAGTGCTTTTGTTACCCATTTATCCATCAACAACAAAGGATTTATTAATTATTAATAATATATTTAAAGGTTAGAAATGGGCTTTAATAGGTTAAATTTAAGGTTTTCAATATACACAAATTGGTTAGAATACTTCTGAGATATAACCTATTCCTGCCAATCCAAGCATTTGAATTCAAATGATTTCTGTTGCCTGACACAACTAGAGAGTAAGAGGATTCTGTCTCTAGACTCTTGGTTCTCCCATAAGTGATAATCTGTACAAACTGATGATTAGAGCTCCTCAAAGGACAGAGGTCTTAAAGATATTTGCATGAACTGTTATGTGACTATTTGCTAATGAATGTCGGTTAAGGTCTAATTTGTACATGTGGGCAGAATTTGGTTGAGTAACTTTATTATCCACCCAAAATAACTTAAAAGAGTCCATGACCAAATTGACAAAGGTTAACTTGTGAGAGTGTCCTGTGTGATTTCTTAGTGCTTTAGAGTTTTCTGAATCACATTTAATTTAATTAGTTGTGTGTGCATGTGATTTATGTTTTGTCTTGAGATTTTTTCCCCCAGCATGTCACACCCAAATGCATGATTTATTTCAGCTTAGATACAATTAAACCTTAACATAACTTAATTTGAAAAGAAAACATGACAAAGGGCTAGGTCAGTATTTACTATCTCCTATAGTAAACCATTTAAAAATTTGGAGAATCTAGTAATTAATCATTAATTGCTCTTCAACAGTCATTTAAGGGCAAGTTATAATGTTATTGTGGACCCTATGAGAGGAGGAGGGAAAGTGAAATTTCTAAGAGTCAAACACTCGCTTAATTTTAAGTATGACTCAGAACCTACATTCAGTACCTCCTTCCCATATCTTTAATCTCTGGGTAGCAATAATGTTTGCAATGTGACCTTACTTTTCACTATGACTTAGGCTATAAAAGGACAGGGAGAAAAATTGTGTATTGGAATTAGTTTTCAGTATCTCTCAAAAATCTTTGAGGGAATTTGCTTTAGTTATGAAATCTAACTCATACCATATTTAACAACTGTTTTTGAATCAAACTTTCTATTATATATCATGTTATTCAGAGTTCCACAAAAGAAAAAACACATTTAAATCACAGCAATAATTTTGTATAGGTTCTGAGTTGTGTCTTGAATAGTTTCGTGCTAGTCCAAAAAATACATAAAAATTTAAAACTTCCATATACTCCTTTAAAAATAAAAGAGTTTACTTTCATATGACAGATAAATATCACTTTCACAAGGAGGTGTCACTTTTATTAATTTTCCTAAACATATTGCCTAATAGAGCAAACAATATTAAAAGCTAAGCAAGCCTGAAGGTGAGCTATTTGTTTTCATAGGTTTCTGAATCTTAAGGGTCTGCAAGGAGAATGGGGACCCTGTGATGTTGGTGTTTCTTGAGTACTTGCTTGTATACAATCAGATGACATGAATGCCAATTGTGCATGTGCTTTGCCACATTCTTTTTTGCATTTTTGCATCCTTATTCCAATGCCCTACAAAGGAGAACTTGAGATTAATATTTCTGTCACATTGCTTGTATCAATGAATTCACTTATTAACAGAGCAGATATAGCTTATGTCTTAGTCTGCTCAGGCTGCCATATCAAATACCATAGACTGGGTGGCTGAAACAACAGAAATTTATTTTCTGACAGTTATGAAGCCTGGGAAGTTCAAGATCAAGATGCCAGCAAGATAGGTTTCATTCTGAGTCCTCTTCTCTCGGCTTATAGGTGGCTACCATCATCCTGTGTGCTCACGTGATCTCTTTCTGTGTGCGTGGAGAGAAAGAAAGTAGTTCTTTTATATTTCTTATTAATATAAGAGCGCTAATCTCATCAGACCAGGACCCTACTCACACGACCTCATCTAACCCTAAATATCTCCCAGAGGCCCCATCTCCAAATGCCAATACATTGGAGATTAGGGCTTCTACATATGAATTGGAGGAAGACACAAACGTTCAGTCCATAATGTCTTGTAATACAACCCATATGTGCACACTGAATAATTTGATCCACTTAGAAAGAATTCTGTAGGATATTGTAGCCAATGACAGATGTGCAACTTGAAAGTGTTTAAATGAAGGCAATATTTTGATATGCTTAGATTTGACTGCACATGATTTGGTACTATTAAATTGAAGAAATAATTCTTACATAAATACTTCCAAATCACTGATACTACAAGTAAATACGATATGATTGTGTTTCTGGATATCAAGACAGATAATAATACTTGTTGATACTGCCTTGAAAATGCATTTCATAATTGAAAATGATTTAATCTTCAATCTCTGAATGGTAATTCTTAACAAAACTATTTATCCTTTGATTGTTGCAGCTGTAAGGCTGAATGTCAACTTCACAGTTTGCATATTTGTGCAGATTTGTTTGGAAAATGGGCTCTGTTGTGAACTTGTTTCAAAATTGCCAAATGGGTATGTAATGAAAACACATCTGCTCAACATAAGAAAAAGACCAAGTTTGAGAAAGGAATTAGCAAGGAAACATTAGTTTAAAAAGTTCTTTTATAATTAAACTGTATTGCAAATGAAGTGACTCCTTTCTCAAACATGCTATTCATAGCATCCATAATCATCAAATAGCAGGCACTTCAGGCAGAGCCAGAAGTAGATTGGCCTCCAGCAATTAAAAATAAAGCAGAAGAGGAGATGGCAGATTGGAGATGAGGTAGCACTGGCATGATCTTCTTATACCAAATACCAAGAAAACAACATTTAAACATGATGTTAAAAAATACTAACATTTAAGGTGACTCTTTGCATGTCTACCCAATGAGCAGAGAAAAAAATTTTAAAAGGGCTTTCTTTGATTCAGGATGTCAGCATTATGATCTGCTCAAATGCCACCTCATTTGTGAAGTTTTCCCTCAATATACATACACATATATATTTTTATATATAAATATAAATGTTAAACTACATATCTCTCTCAAAATCCCCAATCACAGTCTTGCAATCCCATCTCCCTTTGTACGCACCATCAAACATACCGCATATCTCCTTGCTAATCTCTTTATTGTCTATCTACACCACTCAAAATATAAGCCGCATAAAAACGAAAACATTATCTCTTCAGTTTTCTGCTATATCCCTAGAACCAGAACCTGGCATAGAGTTGGCATCCATAAAAGTGTCTTTGATAAATGAATTAATCAATCGATCAAATAGGCACCTCTTTTTAGCACTAAGACAAATACTACAAACATCTGTTCAGTGTGTTTTGGTGCACTTCTGTCTGGTTAAAGAGGATCCTTTTGATCCTATGATTCTATAAAACATTCATGTGTCTAGAATACATACCATAATTAGAATATCTTTGTAAATTAGGAAGCATGTATCACATTTATAACAAGGGAGCCTGCCCTAGAATGAGAAGCTGAGAAAGTAAGAGGAAGCTTTCAGAGAAAGGGGCCTTTGAGCTGATATCTGAAGGATGAGGAGGGTTAATAGGAAGCAGTAGGATGAAGAAGCATCTTCTAGATGAACAACACGATCAAAGACCTGGCATTTGGGAAGAAAATGTAGAGTTCAGACAGAAGGCGCCTTGGCCTGAGCTCACAGACTGAGTGAAAGAGTGATGATAATTGAGGCTAGAGAGGTCAGTAAGGGCCAGGTCAGGTGACATTTTAAGCAGTGCTGAAGATGTTGTTCTTCACACTAAGAGCAATGTGAAGTTACTGTTACTTCACATTAAGAGTAAATGGGAGGGTTGTAAGCATGAGGATAACATGAATGATCTGCTTTGCATTTTTAAAAGATTCCTTTGTGTTCCTGGAAGAGTTTGGGCCTGAGGAAGAAAGGGAAAACAATGATCAATTTGTTCTCTAATGTCCAATTGTTATAAAGATTTAATGGGAAAAGAAAATGAGGAATATACTCTATAAAGCTCTTAGAGAAATGCTTCCTTCCTTCTTCCCTCCCTCCATCTTTCTTCCTTCTCTTCTTCCTTCTTTTCTTCTAGAATACATGTCTCCATTTGTAATTGTACATTATTTTCATTTCCATTTGACTAATACCCATCTACCCCACTAGTCTGTAGAAAAACAGGGACACATCATTTGCTCACCATTGTTTCTTTTACTCAAGAAGAGAGCCTGGCATATGTAATAGGAGGTTGCTAATATTTGCTGCATAAATAAAAACAAATAATTTTTGAACTGCTTGAATTGGCTTGTTCATGGAAGTCAACTATTGTCTTAAGATACCCTTTACTTAATACAGCAATAATTAAAGTATGAAATTATATATATGATCTTTTCTTAATGGTATGCACATAGGTGGTTAAAGAGCAGTAAATACAGAAGGAAGGTCAAACTTTGAAAACTGTCAATATCAGGCACCATTCTGAGTGCCTGTAAGTTCATCTAATGTTAGAACACTCATTCCCATAATAAGTAGACGGTGCGGTAGCATTCATGAAAGGCTGCCATATTAGTTTTGCCTCTGATCTTCAAGGAAACAATTGTTTGACCAAAGGTTGATAGTAATATTGAAATCAATAAAAGGGAAAAAGTTAGGAAATGTGAAAATGAAGCACCCAGACCCTGTTGAAAATTTCCAGGGAAATAAATATTTAGTTACTCCATAGTGAGAATGTCACATTTTGTGATTCGAAATGTTTCATGCCTCACAGCACAGAAGTTATGAAAGATCAGTCAGTAATCAAAGAGAACACCATCCGTTAACCAAAGCAAGAGATGACACAAAGATGATAAATGAAGTGTCTCTTCCGAAATGAAAAAAAAAACAAAACAATGAAGATCTCAGATGTTAAAATTGGTCTGGCTTTCCTCCGGGGTTTCTGAGAGGATTTTACATTTAAGTTTTCTCACATGGTTTCTCCCATACATTTATGTGACTTTGAGTCCAGAAAATGCCTTCTAATGCTTTCCATACAAACTCAAATCAACAAAAATGATTAGAATATACAGAGAAAAGAGACTAGGTGTTGACTGAGGTTTTTATCGAAGGCCTGATATTAAATAGTAGTGTGACATTCATGAAATAATTTAACTTCTCTCTTGGATATTATTTACTTGCAGTATAGAATTTAGTGAGAAACATACAAATGATAATTACTGTGCCCCCTAACACCTGCTGCAGAGGTGAGATACTTTAATTCTTTCTTGCACCTTAGTGTGTGTGCACGTGTGTGTGTGTGAACTCAAGCACTGTTCAGTGAGAAGTTCAGAAGGCTTTCTTTGATCTCCCTTTAGAATCTCTTCCTTGCCTACCCGATGATACTTGGAATTCCTTAAAAGGGGCACAGCATTTAATTCTATAATTAGCATTAGAAATTAATACACAAATCACCCTAGGAGGGGGGGGCAGATAGAATTTCTTAGTAAGACTTAAAAAGATTTCAACAAAATCTTTTTCTGAGAGTAAATTGTGACCGAGTTAGGAAGCTGAGGATAGTGAATACTGAAGAATGGGGAAGAATAAAAATGTGGAAGCTTAGAGCAGCACCAAAAGCACATTTCATTTGCTTCACGTCTTTGCCGGGAGCTGGCCCTGGGGAACAACTTGGAGAGGACAGTTACACATACTTCAAGTGTTGGTAGTAAACACCTCACTACCATCCCTAGAGGAACATAAATGGATAAGGATGTTCCTTGGGCCCAGGTTATGTTATTTATATATATGAGGAACGGTACCCATCCCTAGGAACTGTACCTATGAGAGCCCATCTGATTATAAAAGAGCAAATGGAACATATCGGAATTCCAGTGTTTGAAACACTGAGAGCAATGACAGTTCAGGGAAGTTAGTGTAACAATTTTTGCTTGGTTTTCACCGTGTTTTTATAATATAATTTTTGTTTACATATTATTTGGCAGCTAGAATGAAAACTGCATCTTGTAAAAATATCTGTAGAATATGGGGATACTCTGGGCACTTCATATAACCTTATGCTAATAATAACAACTAGTTGCTAAGGATCACAGTAAAGATGGCAGATACAATTACTAGGAGGATGCAGTGTTTCTGACAATCTCATTTAGTCTGATTTTGATGAAATCACAATCCAATGAAAATGAGTTTCTGTGCTTTGAACATCATTCTGGAATATTCTGGCATATTCTAGCTTGAAAATTAAATAGTTGTGTATTGTTCTGTATATAATGTTAGTCTCCTGTCTTTCTCAACACCCTTCAAACCCATATTTTTCTTGTTCTCAATGAACTTTAATTTTCTTTCTTTTTTGCTATAATCGTTGAGAAAGAGTTAGGTGAAAATGAAGTCCAGGAGGCTGTTGTGTCTCAATGAGGGTATGTAATTGGGGTCATGTTGGGCCAGATCCCAGAGTTCTATGGAACATCCAGGGATAGGAAAAAGGGGTAAGAAATAAGTTTGTCATTGACATTCCAGAGAGAGCCAGAAACCCAACAATAGGGACAAAGCCTATCTGGGAACCAGGCAGAAGAGATAGATATTTCAGTCAGAAATAGGACTCTGTCTGTGACCACTTAGGTCAACCCCTCAAAGCCTTTCATCTGAGTGATATTTATTAATATTATACCATTCCCACTCCCAGGGGCATTCATAATGGGCACCTTAAAGATGCTGTTGGACTTCTGACACCTTCCGGTGCTTAGGATTCCTTCCTTTTCTGCAGCAAATAACATTCATCTTAGCCTGGCTTAGCAATCCAAGAATCCTTTCAAGATTTGAAATCCAAATTCCTGTCAAGAATGACCATCCTAATTATATAGGGCTGAGAAATTGCTATGAGACTAGTTGCAGATGTGGGGAGGGGGAGAAAGAGAAAAGGTAATTATAATGAAACCCAGGATCCCTATACCCTACTATGCCCCTATAGCGTGAGCCATACTACGGATTCTTGATATCACATTGAACTTAAATAATTTCTATTGAACTCTCTTGAATGGCTCCAAGAAAGGCTTTCTTAATATTATATTAAGGGTAAATATAGTGTAGTAACAACCTAGTGTGCCCTTTAGTGTTTAAGTCTCCCAGCCACACAAATAGATTATCAAGACAGCGAACACAGAATTATAGATTTACAAGGGGCCTCTAAATATCACTTAGTTTTCACCTGTTTTGTACATAAACAAGTCATTCTGAAAAATGTCTTAATTAATTAATTAATTAGATCTTACCTAAAAAACCTTCTGACAACCGGGAGAGCATTGTTTTTCTCGACAAAACATTTCAGAGTTCAAAAGTGTCTGATATATAATACAAGTTTATTTTACTGCAGTTTAAGGTGATTTCATCTTTTTTGTCCTGTTCCACTATTTTTCATGTTACTTTTCCTCTTATACATATGCATATCTTCTGTTCTATTTTTAGATAAAGATATCTAAAGGTGATTTTTTAAAAAAACTTAGTTATGAAGTTAAAATTATCTATGACTATATGTTCACTTTTGATGTGTAAATTAGAGCAACAAATTTGGTCTTTATAAACATGCCTCTTTCTGTGGCATGTAGCTGGCTGGTTTACAGTACCAAGGGCGGCAATAAGGAAAATTCTTGGGGTAAAAGCTCATCCTGTGACTTGGTTCCTCTGTTTTGGTTTTCACTATAATTTTGTGTCACATCTGTATTTCCCTGTTGAGTGTTCTCTTTGAAACTAAACTCGTGGGGGAAAAAATACCTCTTATTTACATGTGGATAAGATAGAATGAGAGGGGAAAATAAGACAGAAGATCTCTTATAGACTACTCACTGCTTGCTCCAGGGATATTTTTGAAAATAAAAATTAAGCCTACATGACCAGAAATGCCTGGCAGCCAGGGCTCTGCTGAACTGCACATTGTGCATGGCTCCATGGCCAGGCTGGGACGCCCTCGGCCACTCAGCCTGGGCTCTGGGCCACTCCGGTCGGCAGTCTTGCCAAGCAGAACATACCAGCGAGAGCATCTCTCCGCAACTCAGCCAATGAAAACTCTAATAGGAAATGTTAGGCGTAGTCACGGAGTACACCCTACAGAACGCTTGCTCTCAGTAATTACAGATGCCATGTTAATCTGGTGGCTACTTTAGCTCAAGTCCCCAGTGAGGCTGAGGTGAAGATGGAAATGATCAATTCTCCCTAATGCTTGACATATTCCTGTTCCTCCTATGCTAGGAAGGCATGATCTTGGGCAATGCTTCAAAATACCATCTAACTCTAATTCTCAAATAATCCCACTGTCTTTTTTCTACTTCTATAACTGATTTTTGGCAGTGTAAGAGGTTGTGAGTGGGCAACGCGTGTGTAACTAAACTCGTTAGCAGCAACAGCCAGCTTAGGTCTCAGGAGACCGTTACTTAAAGCAGCGGTTCCAAGTGTTGTAAAACTGCCATGAGGTGGAGATTTGGAAACATCTGGGTCAATTGGATAATTGCAAACCGCCAAACCAGGTCATCCGGGTCAATCATATTTCAGCTGGGTCCTGGATGATTTAATCTGGCTGCCTAAAACGATCAGATTAACTAGAAAACTGCCAAGCTGTTTATATTTTTTGGTCTGTAAATGTAAAACCGTAAGAAAAAGTAGTCCTACAAATTGTAGACTGTAGGGAATTTAGCAAATGCCAGCAGATCCTTCCCATAGAGTGCTCTCTGGCAATCTAGAAGAGATGCACATGCACATACTTCAGTTCTGTGGAATGCCTAACACTCTTTACCACCGCAGCTTTTGCATTAAGAGGAAATCCGTAATGGAAACGGGCCAGCTGAAGATTTGATTATTTTTGAAAAACAATGTGGTTCTTGAACATTGTTTTCTCTTGTGGAACAAGAATTTAAATTCGTAAAATTGCTTCACTCTTCCCAGACCCAAAGGAAAATTGGAGTGTGGATTCTGAAATAGGTTGTACTTCTGGACTCATTGGTGCTTAATAATAGATCTCTCTAACCCCTAGACAATTATTAGCTAGTGCTCATATGTAATTCCCTCAACTCAGGAGGGGAACTAAAAAGGGTAAAGATGAGCGTAAAATCTAAGTGGATTCTTACAATTTTCCCCACAGCCAAAATGGAGACTTGAAAATTTATGCTACACAACTATAGCGTCTCTTCACATTCAAGGAAAGGAAGAGTAAAGCAGTTATCTAAAACATCATTCTAGGTCAGAGCCTACCATGGTTTCTGACAGTCTGAATTTGTCTCCAGCTGTGTGCTTACTCTCTCTCCCCCATGTTCTGGCTCTCCTCTCTCAGGATTGACATTGGAATTGTACAGATCCACAGTAATCTCAGGACAACAGAAAGCTTCACTTTTGAGCAGATTACTCTTCTTAGGATTCATAACGTAGATCTCAAGTCTGCATCTCTGTTCATTGCTAGCACTGTTGTCAAGACATACAGCAAACAACAGGAAAAACTAGTTTAAGTCACCCAGAGTATATTAGCACATGCACTACGAAACAGAAATATCTATTTATGGCATGTGTAAAGAAAGCTCTAATCTCAGCAGTGGAAAAAATAGTGAACAATAATGTCACCCACAGGCATTCATCTATTTCACCCCTTGCTTTTTATTTCTGCTTTCTCTTCTCCCCCTGCAAACTGAGTAATTTAGACATATCCTACAATAGGCCTTCATTACAGTCTACATGTTTTATGGATATGCATTTAGAAAATTTGCTACAAAGCTTGAATTTGAGCAAGACCGTCACTTCAAGGAAAAAAAGCACCGTTGACATCTGCTGAAGTGTTAATTTCTCTAAAACCAGAGGGTATTAACACAGTCCTTTTCTTGCTGAATAATAAGTTTTAAAAAATTTGAAATAATGCCAAAGGGCTTTCATGCAAAGATTCTGTCATTGTATCCCTGACTTTCCTGAAATGTGTGGATTTTTTAATCTTTTATTCTAAATTGATGGCTTCAAAAAATTGATATATATTTAAAGACCAGTATAGGTCATGTACATTGACAACATCAGACGTGATTCTTTCTTAAAAATTGGACAGGGATATTTTCTCACAGAAAATGTTTATGGATGTGAGAAGGGACTTTCAAATTAGTGTCATCACTTAATAGTAAACAAATGAAAGCAAAAGAAGTGAAATAAGTGGAGAATATTTTCTTTTCCATCCTCTGACATACTCTCCCTATCCTCAAAGTAGGTAGGATGACAGATGGTATAACTTGAGTTCCTTAAATTTTTACTATTCAATGATTTTTAACATCCATAGAAAAAGCTAGACCCTAAGCAAAACACAAACCTCTCACCTTTGCCTTTTAGGACATCTCCATTTTTCTCTCAGATCCTCCAGAAAACAGAGTCTACAGAAAAGGCTAGTGGAGGTAAATTATTTGGGTACGTAACACAGGGAGAGGGAGTGAGGGACAAGGGAACTGAAACACCGAAGGAGTGAAAGCCTATTTAAGAGCTTGGTGAGTTGACTTCCATGACAGATGATTGGTGCTCAAACTTGGGATGAGAGGGGGGAGCAACGGTTCATAAATTTTCCTCCATTTGGTTGAGAATGGTCCCTGTGCACTAACAACCCCACATTTCTGGGGTACAAATGCATGAGTGCAAAGTGAGTTTCTGTGGCCATCCCATACTTCTTCTGTCTGTTTGTTAGAATGGCATTATGACCCATGGAAATAGCAGAGCAAATTGGGTTTTGGATGGGGTCAGGAGACCTTTCATAAGGGTAATCTTTTCATAAGTTAAGAATTGCTTTCATCTTTTTTGAGGTTATAGAACTATCATGTAGTATTTGGTAAAAGAGTGAAATATAAATAACGATACATGTGCTCTGAATTAAAGAATATGATTTATTTAAATATACTAAAAAAATCTAGGGCAAAGGCTAGAAGTATGTGCAGCTAGCCAAAGCAAGGTATCATCTGGTTACGCCTGTGTAAATTTGGCTGAAGCCTAAGACGAACTAATCAAGGCAACAATATTGAAGAAAGAGAAGACAAGATGATTGAAGTATTTGCACAAGAGGTGTTCCCAAAATCACATTAATGGCCCATTTTGTTTCTTTCAATTCTTCTTTATAATTTATATAGTTCAATAAAATTTTATTAAATAGGTGATTTATCATCAGTAAATATTTTGTGTAAATTGTATAGTTTAGCA
Organism: Lemur catta; assembly: GCF_020740605.2. Taxonomy (NCBI): domain Eukaryota; kingdom Metazoa; phylum Chordata; class Mammalia; order Primates; family Lemuridae; genus Lemur; species Lemur catta. The sequence continues at coordinate 54,455,357 of NC_059139.1, read as the reverse complement.
ATATAAAAAGGACATCTTTCTCCTATTTTGTGCTTTTTGTTTTTAACCCATTGTCTGATATTATATTCAATGCCTTCTAATAATTTGAATGTATTAGATATGCTTTTGTAACTGTTTTAGTATTTAATCTTTTTGTGTATCTTTGTCTTAAGTACATCATTTGGATTTTTTTTTTTACCATATAATCTCTCCTATTTACATTTATTACTATAATGAAAATATTTGGTCTTACTTCTGTTTACTTATTAAATTATTTCTGTTTTTCAATAATGCTTTCTTAATATTTTCTTTGTTTTCTAATTTCTGCCTTATGGACTATTTGTTTAATAGACTCAAACAAATATAAAAACCATTGTTTTTATATTTTCTATTGTTTTAGAACAATACATCCTATTTTAAATTTTAATCCATTATTTTTATATTTTCCATTGTTTTAGACAGTATATATCCTTTTTTCTGTTTTACATTTAAAAATTGTTTAACTTCTATGTTGAGTGAGAGGCATTTATCAAAAAAATAATCTACTTTATGCTACAGATGGAAAAGCATCAGAGTTAGCCAGATGCAATTGAAAGAGTTAGAATATGAAATGATGAAGAATTGTGCCTATCAGCTTGATCTTGAGCAGAAAAGAAAAGAATAGGAACAGAGAAAAGTAAAACCCAAAGAATAACTTGCATTCTCTTAACCACACAAAGGAGGTGTATTTGCCTTCTATTGTTGCTGTAACAAATAACTCTAAATTTAGTAGTTTAATGCATCACAAATGTATAATCTCACAGTTTCTGTAGGTCAGAAGTCCTATGAATAAAACTGAAAAAAAGCAGATTAACAGGAGAAAAACAGAGTTTATTAACACATGCGGCATGTATATATGTGAGAGGAACTCAGTCACGAGCAACTCAAAGGGGTGGTTAGAACTTGGGCTTGTATATAAAATCGTAGCAAAGAACAATAAATTCTGTAGAGAAATGATAAGACTAACAGAAGATTTAGGCTTCCAAGGTGGCAAACTGTGTTAAGGTGAATATATAGTAAGATTTGAAGCAAGGTTTGTTAGTAAAGGTCTATCTTAGTGCCAAATTTCCACTTTCTTTGTGGCCATGAAACTTCCTCTGGAGAGAAGATTTATAGTAATCCTCATTTATTAAAATCTGCTTTTAGTCAGACAAGGAAAGTTATGGAAGCCTTTTATCTGTATCTGTTGAATCTCAAAAGCTTTCAGCTCAAAATAACTCTTTTGTCAAAGTGGTATATTTAAGAGTGACACATTTAGGGGGCTCTGCTTCCTTGTTCAATAAGGCTGTTGGCAAATTCAGTTTCTTATTGTTGTAGGATGAAGGTCCTCTTTCCTTTCTGACTGTCAGCTGAAGGCTGTTCTTGGCATCGAGATTTCACTGACTTTTCTTGGCTTCTTCCGTCATCAAATCAGTAATAATGGGCCGAGTTCTTCTCACATTGCATGTCTCTGACTGACTCCAGCTGGAAAAATTTCTCCTATGTTAAAGGCTCATGTGATTAGATTAGGCTCAAATGAATATTCCAAGATAATCTTCCCATCTCAAGATCCATAACCTTAATTGTGTCTGGACAGTACCATCGCTATCTAACATAACAAATTCATTTTTTTTTAATTTTTTAATTTTTTTTATTTTAGCATATTACGGGGGTACAAATATTTAGGTTACATATATTGCCTTTGCCCCACCCGAGTCAGAGCTTCAAGCATGTCCATCCCCCAGACGGTGTGCACTGCACCCATTAGGTGTGAATATACCTACTCCCTCCTTCCCCACCACCTACCCGACACCAGATGAATGCTACTACTATGTGTGTACATAAGTGTTGATCAGTTAATACCAATTTGATGGTGAGTACATGTGGTGCTTGTTTTTCCATTCTTGTGATAGTAGAATGGGCTGCAGCTCTGTAGCTGGGTATCTTTTAAAATCTTTAATCCATGTCCTTGGTTGAAATCTCATCTGAGAGGCTTATCTTTCACCAACTTGTCCTGCTGTATTGTGCCATGGACCAAGACTGCTTAGTGGTTCCATCAAGTCCATGCCTGCCCTGAAGTCTGGATTTGTAAGTCCCCATCTCACACATCATGTTCTTGTCACCTTCATCTTTTCAAAGAATTGGAGCTCATGCAGAGGGTAGGAGAAGCCACTGTGCCTTTCACTGTGGGAGCCAGTTGGCCTTCTGGCTTTGGTGAAACCTGCTTTATCAGAGGGCTCTCTGACCATAGTTTCCATGAGCAGTAGGCTCTCTGTGCCTGTACTTGTTTTATGGATTGTTTTGTAGTGGTACTTGTCCTGGCTGTTTGTGCTGTAGCTCCTGTCACTGTCTGCTGCAAGTTCAACTTCATCAATAAAAAGAATGTCTCTGATAAAAAAAAAAAGGAACAGATACCACATGTTCTCACTTAAAGTGGGAACTATCTGAAGGATACATATGGTCACATTGGAAACTAAGAAGGGGGAGAATGGGAGGGGTGAGGGATAAAAATCTACCTATCACCTACAATGTACACTATTCTGGTGACGTTACACTTTTGAAAGCCCTGACTTCAGCATGATATAATTCATCCATGTAACAAAAAACACTTGTACCCCCTGAATTTTTTGAAATAAAAATTTAAAAAGAAAGAGAAAACACATGCAAATGAAGTAAACAATAATTAAGGGAGGAGTCACATGTAGCTTGGAAAGCCGAACACTGAGGAGGAGTATTGAAGAAGTTTAGAAATGGATTTTTGATGGAGATCAAGAAAGGTATTAATGAAGGTATTAATGAATATGACACTTGTAAAAAGCAGTACAAGAGAGACCTGGGTATTGCAGACTTACTGCTACCCATGCTGACTCAGATTAGAGTAGATGCTAAGTAATAAACTGTGTAGTTTAACATCCTAGTTGTCTAATCTATTTACTGTGGTATTGCTGCTTGATGGAACCTCTATTTCTTAGGAAATGTTCTTTGAACAAAAGCAGATACTCTGTTTTCTGGTACTCTGTGGAGGGATTCAAGACAATCTAGTCATTCTAGGCCTTGAATTTTACTCTCTGCTTTTGTCAGCCCAGATCTTGGATTTAACTCCAGTCTATCCTGGAGGGCTTGGCCAATCCCCGGGAAGTCGACAGGGGGACAACAATTTATTTCCCCATGTCCCCAAGATTGAAACGTTGTATTAAGAGTTTCATAAAACCTTTGCTCTTCTCTTAGAGACAGTAAGTTAGCAGTGTGTTTTTATTTTTCTCATTCCACTTGCCCAGCTTCTCAATATTTTCTGTTTTTATCTAAATTTTGCACCTAGGTTATTCTTATGTTGTTTTTATGTTGTTTACTTGTCCTTTTGAGAGTGAGATTTAAATTTATATTCAATTTTATAAACAGATATATAGTTACTTGTGTGCATCTCTATCACTAATTGTATTGCCATACTGTTTATAAAACTCTTTTGCTATTCTTCAGCTCTTACTTACTTCACCATGACATTATATCAATATATATTATATCAATATGTGCCCAGAGTAAAAACAGTGGAAATATTTTTTCTGAACTATTTATTTTTTGAAAATCATTTTGCTGTGCTAACGTTCAATCAGGCTCTATAGAAGAGTGCTTTTTTCCTTCCAGCATAGTTTGGATTCAACTCTATATAAATTTTATCCTGCTTTAGACTGAAATACTCAGGCTCTGATTTCTATATTGGCCTTCAAATTTATTTCCTCCCCTGTCTCTACCTATTTCTATCAATTTTCATGCTGATGCCAATCCACCTTCCTAAAACATTTTTACCTTTCTGGTTTCTTACCTGTGGTCTTATTAAAGTTTTCTGATGCATGTGACTCCTGCTTGAATTATCTTCTCCATTTATTTCCCCTAATTTAATTCTTACATTTCTTTCAACACCAAATTCATTCAGGTTATATCTTCTTTACCTGATGGTCTCTGGAAACTTATCTTCTCCTTGTCTCAATTCATACAGTGTCTATCATTATACACGTTTTATGCTCTTCTCTCATTGTTTCTGTCAATCTTATTTCCCCTATCATATTTTTTCTGTAGGTAAGTGATTGTTTCTTCTTTATTCATGGCCTTCCCAGCACCTGGCAGGGTGCTACATTCACAGTAAGGGTCTGAAAGTGATATGTTGTCCAATGAATAAATAACAAGTAAGTTCATACTAGGTGACTCAGTTCAATATTTTAATGTAACTTAAAATGTGAACATAAAAATATAAAATGTGTGCATAATTTTAAAATAAAACTGGAAAAAATAGAATGAAAGCTAATGGTCTCCTTACCGCACCTTTTCCCAAAGTAAACTCTTTGTGTTTTTTTCATGCATAGTTAAAAGAAATATTTTTTATTTACATCACACTAACTAGAACTCTATTATTTACCTATGTGTAGATAAAATATATAGAACTCATGTCATATACACTGTTTTATATCTTTTTCTCACTTAGTTTGACAATCTTTCCATATCAGCATTTTCAATTATTTTTTAATGGTTACATAGCATTTCATCATATGAATGTGCCAAGCACCATCTTCCATTCATGAGCTGTTACAAAGCTGCAAACAATGAAACAGGAAGTAAACATTTCAAGCAAAAATGAATCTCTACGGAGCCTACTGCTGTAGTGCAAATGCATCATAATTCTCATGTTAGGTCTTTATGTAAACCTCTCATTTCCAAACCTGGAATTTATATTACTAATGAGAAAAGCCTGAGAAAGAGTGAGAGACTCCTAATTTAACACAAAGTTTTAACACTAAATGATTCAAATTTGATTAAATGTTCAGTTAATGAAAGGAAATACACTATGTTGAATTCAGTAACAAAAAGTAATAAAGTAAATATTTGCACATCTGACTTTTGTGACTGAAATTATCATACTTGCAATATGAATTTTCTTGGGATTTTGGAAGTGAGAGAGGGAGCCACGTGGATATCTGGAGGAAGAATGTTGCAGGCAAAGGCACAAAGCAAATACAAAGGCTTCAGAGTAGAAGCTTGCCTGGAGTGTTGGAGAAACTGAAGGAAAACCAGTGTGGCTTAAGCTGACTGAGAAAGGGGGGAGTGGTATGAAATGAAGTCAGAGAGGCTGTATAAGGCCTTCTATGTAACTGAAAATACTTTGCCTTTTTCCTGAATAAAATGAGAATACTTTGCCTTTTTCCTTAATAAAATGAGAAGACATCAGAGAAATTTAAGCAGATGAATGATTTAATCTCAATTATATTTTAATAGAGTCATATGCTGTTTTAAGAACACATTGACAGGGGCCAAGGTAGCAGAGTGACTTGTTAGGAGGATTTGCAGTAATCTAGGTAAGAATGATTACAGCAATGGACTGTGAAGCCTAAGCTGTGTAAGAGAAAAGTGAAGGCACCAACATGGGGATGGACAATGAAAACATGGAATCAATAGAATGAATGTAGACCCCAGTGGGGTCAAAGAGCTAGTGAAGTAGACACACTGAAGGAAATGAGTAGGGGAAATAGAAACTATTGGTCTGAGAGTGGGATGCTTGCAACTGACATCATAAAGGACATGCAGTCATTGATGATGACAAGGTAATGTCATTTATGATTTCAGGAAAAGAGAGCTGAGGTAGAGTGGAGGATAAGGTCATTGAGGGAGAGGAGGTTGAGGAACTGAGAGGCCAAGGCAATGAAAGGTTTATCTATGGAAACATCCATAACCTCCTAAATTTTGACCAGAACTAAGTTAGGGAACCTGCTATTGAATCAGGAGCTAAATTCAGCGAATAATGAGGAGGGACTCAGGTGGCTATAAAGACCATACCAAGGAAGGTTACAGTGGTAGAATCTGATACAATTCTCCTTATTCAGCAGTTGAACATTTATTTCTTGAGAAATTCTTATATCTCATGCAGAACATTTGTGGAAAAGTGTCATGATTAGCACAATTTAAGATCATGGTTACAAGAACTGACTCCTGGAGCCAGACAGCCTGGACTCAGATGTCATCTGCTATTTACCAGCTGGGTGACCTGAGGCAGAATGTTTTGTCTCATCTGGAAATTAGGAATGATAAAAGTACCTCCTTTACAAGGTTGTTGTGAGTCTTATTTGAGATAATATATGTAAAGCACATAGACCAATGCCTGGCACAGACTAAGTACTGTGTAAGTGTTTGCCATTAATAATGTCACATTCTTCACTTGGGTATCACAGGACATGTCAAGGAAATAGTCACCACATGCATTGTAAGTCGGTTGGAGAGAAAATTGGTAGAGAGCAATTTGTCAATGCCTCTACATAGCAATACTATTCCTAGGCATTTATCCTTTAGCTATACTTACACCTCCATAAAATGGCATATACACAAAGATGCTCTTGCTATATAATAGTAAAAACTTTGGAAAATGTACATCTGTAGACTGTATTCTTATGCAGCTCTTAAATAGAACGCACTAGCTTCCTATGTGTTGATGGAAAATTCCCCAGAGTATATTATTAGGTGAAAAAAATCAAGTGCAGGACAGTATATATATACATTGCTAGCATTTGATATACACATATGTATTTCTCTATATGGATGTTTGTAAATGAATGTAGTACTTTTGGCTTTTTTTTAAATTTCAGCATATTATGGGGGTACAAAAGTTTAGGTTACATATATTGCCCTTGCTCCCCACCCCCAATCAGAGCTTCAAGCATGTCCATCCCCTAGATGGTGCACATTGCACTCATTATGTATGTATACACCCATCCCCTCCCCACCACATCTGCCCGACACCCAATTAATGTTATTCCTAAATGTGCTCTTAGGTGATGATCATCAGGGAAATGCAAATCAAAACCACAATGAGATATCACTTATCTCCAGTGAGAACGGCCTTTATCAAAAAGTCGCAAAACAATAAATGTTGGCGTGGATGCGGAGAGATAGGAGCACTCATACACTGCTGGTGGGACTGCAAACTAGTACTTCTGAAAAGTTACACTGGAAGCCTCTAGTGGCCTCTCATGGGGAAATCTGGGTGATCAGGAGACAGGGGTTAAGAGAAGTCTTTCTTTCAAGTTTAGATTGTGTGGTAGCTTTTATATTTTGCACTGTATATGTGTTCAAAAATAATGTTTTAGAAGTAAGTTTAGATATTATAACTTCAATTTCATATTAAGAGTGAATTGTTTCAGCAAATATTTCTTGACTCCTTCACTACATGCCCAAGTCCATGGTAGGTGCTACGACGGAGTGTGAGGAAGATGAGCATTAGTCCTTTTCCTCAGGTGCTTGCTGGGGAGGGAAGATGCACCCACACAAATAACTAGAAAATAATACCAGAGGTGTGAAGTTGAACATAGTTGAATATTCTAAAAAGGCTAAGAGGCTTTTTTTCTACTTGGGACTTTTAGATTGGAAACTAGATCTGGTTGTATATTTAATTTATTCAGGGTCTCTTAGGAAAAAGATCAGTATCTTTACATATTGGTTTAAAATAATAAACAAAAAATAACTTTCAAAATCTTCTTTCACATTACAATAATACAAAAGTAATACGCCTACCTATCCTTATTCCAGTTGCTTTCTAGTACCGCTACAACTAAAATGCTCTATTTATTTAAACCTAAATTTAGCTTGACGCGACTGGGCAGTTCAGGACACTGCAATAAAATGTTAGCAAATGGCACTGTGATCCACGGCTGCTGAGGAAAATGTAGGACGTTAGTGTTTCCAACAAGTCTTAAGACCATGACACACATGGAAAAGAAAACAAGAAAGAAGAAGAAGTATTTGAGATTCTGAGAGGGGACATTGAAAATCACCTACAAATAGAAACTGACCTTTTATTTTTCTTATCCTCAATCCCTTTCTAACTGAATGTCCCTGCGATGTGTTGGAAGAGCAAGCACGGTTTCTGTGCTACAGGCTATAGCTGCTGTGTGAACAGAGCACAGTTTCTAATCCTGTAGCAAATATAAAATTAACTTAAAAATGACTTTCTGTTTCAGGTTGTTTGCTCATAAGTTACAAAGCACCGATAGAGATTCGAGGAAAATGAAAGCAATAGGCTCAAAGTCGTTCAGCCGAGAAAAATACCTGCTTTGTGAAACAGACATTTCTGAGAAACCTCTAACCTCAGCCCTCCAGCCTCAGCCCCACATTCCTTCTGAAGTCAGACATTGAGGAGAGTGTGCCATGTTGAGCAACGCCGCACCGCACATGGCTGCCTACCAGGGAAGGCTATTTCCATGCTAGATGGATTCCAAAGAAATACATTGAGCTTGAGGCTAATCCTGGAGTCCAGCTCTTGCCCAGAGAGGTCCCTTGTGGTCTGGAAAGCCCATGAGACCCATCAGAGTAATTCAGAGACTGACGGTTTGGGTTCACTCTAGGACAGACACAAGAACTACTTTGGCTAAATAGTCTTGAATCACCCTAAAGCTATCTTCAAGTCAAAGCCCAAACTGACCTGGTTTCTCAGGACTCTTTGTAAGAATTTCTACCAACCCCTGCCCTGCTCTGTGGCCAGTAATATGACAGGGTATAAAACCCTGAGGTAAAGAAAGTCAGATCTGGTAGTAGTTTGAGAGTACATCACACCAAGTAAGGAAAGTAAGGACTAGATCTACCAAATGCCCCAATATTTTCAGGATAGATTTAGGTTTCAGAATACTTGTGAGAGCATAAGGCTTCAGATAATGCCATGCCCGCCCCCACCCTTTTGTGGATCTGACCTATCTGATGAGCCTTTTGCCTAAATCTCTCGTTCTCACTCAAAATCCCTGCAAGGACCAGACAGACCAAAATGAGTTCTATCTTAGTTTCTTCATAGAGTTTCTGGCAGCCCCTTTTTGTTTGGCAGGACCCAGCTTTATGTATCCCTTACAAAAGATAGGTTTGTCTTTTTTCAGCTCTGTTCAGGCATCCTTGAAACAATGGGCACTTCAACACTAATCTGGATACATTTAAAATTTTTGTACCAGATAGAGTGGGTGATCTAGGTAGTAGTTCTGCCCTGGGATTGCTCCTCTGAGCTCATTTCCAGTAGATCCATTAGCCTGACTCAAAGCTCCCAGAAAACCTGATAGTCTGGGAAACACTATTTTGAATATTCTACTGAAATGTACCTCAACTGAGACTTCCTGGGGACTTGGTCCTAAACAGGCCCCACACTCATCCATGACATCTCAGACACACTGAGATGAATGAGATGACTTCTAAATGAAAAGAAAAAGCAGGAATAGAATCACAGGTCCACCTTGACAAATGATAGCCTAAGGGAAGCACTTGCCTTCTCATTCCATGTGTGTAATTTTAATAACGAATAAAATTACAGGAATAACTTGGAGATATTATAGGTTCAGTTCCAGACCACCAAAATAAAATGAATATTATGATAAAGTAAGTCGCACAAATGTTTTTAGTTTCTCAGTGCATATGCAAGTTATGTTTACACTATTAATATGTTGTCCTCTACAAGTGTTCAATGACACTTTGTCTAAAAATAACAATGTGCATACCATAATTAAAAATTCTTTATTGCTAAAAAATATTAACAATCATTTGAGCCTTCCATGAGTCATAATTCTTGCTGGTGGAGGGTTTGCCTTGACATTGATGGTTGCTGAGTGATCAGGGTGGTGGTTGCCAAAGGTTAGGGTGGCTGTGGCAATTTCTTAAAATAAGAAAGCAATACAGTGTGCCTCATTGGTTGACTCTTCTTTTCACAAAAGATTTCTCTGTAGCATGCACTGCTGTTTGATAACATTTTACCCACAGTAGAACTTCTTTCCAAGCTGAAGTCAATCCTCTCAAACCCTGCCAGTGCTTTATCAACTAAGTTTGTGTAATATTATAAATACTTTGCTGTCATTTCAACAATGTTCACAGCATCATCACCAGGAGTAGATTCCATCTCAAGAAACCACTTTCTTTGCTCACCCCTAAGAAGAAATTCATCATCTATTCAAGTTTTATCAGAAGATTACAACAACTCAGTCACATCTTCAGACTCCACTTCTAATTCTAGTTCACTTGCCATTTTTACCACATCTGCAATTACTTCCTCCACTGAAGTTTTGAACTCCTCAAAGTCATCCATGAAGGTTGGAATCAACTTCTTCCAAACTCCTGTTATTGCTGATATTTTGACCTCCTCTCATGAATCATGAATGTTCTTAATGGCATCTAGAATGGTGAATTCTTTCCAATAGGTTTTCAATTCACTTCGTCTAGATTCACCAGAGGAATCACTATATATGGCCACTCTAGTCTTACAAAATGCTTGTCTTAAATAATCAGACTTGAAAATTAATATTACTTCTTTATCCATAGGCTACAGAATGGATGTTGTTTTATCAGGCATGAAAACAACATTAATCTCCTTGTACATCTCCATAAGAGTTCTTGGGTAACTAGGTGCATTGTCAATGAATAGTAATATTTTGAAAGGAATCTTTTTTTCTTAGCAGTAGGTCTCAACTGTGGGCTTAACATATTCAGTAAACCACGTAATGAAGAGGTGGGCAGTCATCCAGGTTTTACGGTTCCATTTATAAAGGATAGGCAAAGTAGATTTAACTGAATTCTTAAGGGTCCTAGGATTTTCACAATAGTAAATGAACTTGGCTTCAACTTAAAGTCACCAACTGTATTGGCCCCTAAAAGAATGAATCTGACCTTTGAAGCTTTGAAACCAGGCATTGACTTCTCCTCGCCAGCTATAAAAGTCCAAGCTGGCATCTTCTTCCAATATAAGGCTTCATCATCCAGAGTGAAAAGCTATTGTTTAGCATAGCTACATTCATCAATTGTCTTAGTCAGATCTTCCAGGTAACAGGCTGCAGCTTTTATGTCAGCACTTGCTGATTCACCTAGCACATTTACATTATGAAGATGGCTTCTGTCCTCATGAGCCAAACTCATTGGGTTGGGGTTTTGAAATAAATAAATACCTTCTAATTATATCCGTTATTTATGTTCTTCTTGCCTATATATTTAATATAAAACTTTTCTGGTGTTGATCATAGTTAATTCCTTTCCTTTCCTTCCAACTATTGAATTGTTAGCCTGAAATTCCAATCCAATATCTTTTCCTGCACGAAACTGGTAAAGAGTCCCCATGACTAAAAGTGCAGCTGGTCTTCGGCAGCTTCCTCACCTCTCTCAGCCTTCATAGGATTGAAGAGAGTTAGGGCCTCGCTCTGGATTAGGCTTTGGCTTAAGGGAATGTTGTGGCTGGCTTGATCTTCCATCCAGACCACTGAAACTTTCTCCATATTTGCATCAAGTCTATTTTGTTTTATCTTTTGTGTATTCACTGGAGTAACACTTAGTAATTTTCCTCAAGACCTTTTCTTTTGCATTCAGAACTTGGCTATTTGGTGTAAGAGGTCTAGCTTTAGGCCTGTATTGGTTTTCTACACGCCTTCCTCACTAAGCTGAATCATTTTTAGCTTTTGATTTAAAGTGAGAGATGTGTAACTCTTTCCCTTGAATACTTAGAGGCCATTGTAGGGTTATTAATTGGCCTAATTTCAATATTGTTGTGTCTCAGGCAGGCCCAAGGAGAAGGAGAGAGATGGGGGAACAGCCAGTGGGTGGAGCATTCAGCAAACACAACATTTATTGATTAAGTTTGCCATCTTATATAGGCAAAGTTTGTGGTATCCCAAAACAAATTATCATAGTAACATCAAAGATCACTGATCACAAATCACCATAACAGATATAATAATAATAAAATTTGAAATTTTCTGATACTTATGGAAATGTCACACAGAGACTTGAAGTGAGCACATGCTGTTGGAAAAATTACATGAATAGACTCACTGAAGGCAGGGTTTCCACAAACCTTCAATTTCAATTTGTTAAGAAAAAAAAACCCAAAAAAACAAACAACAATGTCCGTGAAGCACAATATAGCAAAAAAAAACAAGGTATGCCTGCATTATGCTTTTATGTACTGGAAGGTAAGGTACTTCCTTACTCTTTAAAAGAAAAATGAAAAAAATGACACAAGGAAATCTTGATCTCCTTGAATGTTCTAATTCAGGTTCTAGAAGTTGACAGAGCATAACAAGTACTTTTCGTCTCCTAGACCCATTCTGCTTCCAAAAGGTCATCAGAGAAGGAGCCAAGCTGAAGAATGCAGAAGAAACATCGCATTTTTAAAAGACTGTCAGATTGTGTGACTGATAATACATCCAATTCAGTATATTGAAACAGTAAATAAATAGAGTCCATGTGCCCTAAATTAATACAGTTCCCAAGAGTGCCGTGGTTTCAGTGGCAGTTTATGCTCTGCAGAATCTCCCTCAGTAAAGCAATGGAAATAAAGTAGCAGAAAGCAGGCTCTAAGTCAATGAGCTACTGAGAGTGGCAGCTGCACTTTGTGCTGAGGGATGTTTATGACAGATTCCCTGTCCTCAGGGAGCCCACAGTCTAGTCTTGGAGGTAAACTCATACCAAGAAGCAGAACAACAAAGGGCACTAAACATCATGTAATTAAGTGCTACATTTTTTCAGAGGCGAAGCAAGACTGGCCTCACCAGAGAAGACTTTGTGAAGCGAAGGGTCGTATGTGGACCCTGGAGGCAGGATCAAAGACAGGTGAATAGACAGAAACAGAATAACCCCCGGAAGTGGAACAAACATGATGTGTTCACGTACTGCGAAGAGGCCAGACTGATTAGAATAGGCCATCTGTGCCATGTTCACAATTTCAAAAGCACCACTTTCAGATCATGCAAAACAAAGAGGGAAGAATATATTGATCTAATGAATGTATATCAATGCAAAAAAGATGATTCATTTCCCTTTGGCCTTCCATAATATAACCATGAGAGTTGTTTCAGAAATGGTACTATGGTTACAAGCCTGGGGGTGGAGTTTTGAAACAAAGAAAGACTTCCTAATTATACCCATTTTTTAATGTTCTTATTGTCTATATTTAACATAAAGCTTCTATGGTGTTGATCGTGTTACTTAAATTCTTTCCTTTACTTCCAACTATTGAATTGTTAGCCAGAGAATCCAATCCAATACCTTTTCCTGTATGAAACTGGTGAAGAGTCCAGCTGACTGAAAATGGAACATCAGGATCATATAGGATTCAGGAAAAGAAATAAAGCAAAAGAGAAAAAGGAAAGCAGTTCTATGCAATAATCTTGATGTCGTATTTAAAATAGAACATAGATACAGCTAGTCTATAGAGCTCTGTCTGTCACTAATAAGCATATGACCTTAAGAAGAGGGAAATAATGATAAAACTTAACTATTTATAATGAGTGTGGTGCTAAAAATTTTGTGAATATGTTTTGAATGTAGATATTATCCTAGCATTTACTCGTTTCTTTTTTTGTAAGTATAGAATGGTGTTTTCCTGCAAAATATATGTAATTGCCAAATCTACAGTTTCCTTTTTTATTAAAATGATTTTTCCCTTGAAGAAATCTTATGCTTATAAAAGTGCTAGGCAAAATTTGAAATTAATGAATAAAGAATGTATATGACTTTGGAACAGTCCTTGGGGAGCTGAGGCCATCTGGCAGTATAATTCACAACCCACCTGAGAAGTGTTCTTCTAACTGTACACTGCTCCCTGGTTTTGTACTTTCTGATAAAGATCACGTAAGAAATTAGCAGCCTTCTGCCCAAAATGCAATGTTCTGATACGGAACAACACATTTCTAAAAAGTAAATGCAAAATATAGCCCTTAACCTTTGACAAGCTATTTTTCACAGAACTCTAATTTGAGGTGCTTCTCAGTCAGCATCCGTGAACGAGTACACCAGAAGCTGCGTCCTGAGGTCGCAGACGATGAATGGCCTGCCAGGAAGACAGTCCCCAAGTGCCACCAGAGAGACGGACATGTGATCTCCCCGCCCCTCCTGAAAAGGATGGAATGGACCCTCATCCAGACCAGTTCCCCCAAAAGTCAAAAGAAAAACCCTAAACGGCAAAATACTTTTATTAGAAGTCTAATAAGTTTATGAAAGCAAGCGAAGAGTTTCTCCATCATGCAAACCTATGAACCACATTCAATGGGTGTTTCTTGTCTTTTCACAAAGAGGCACTATAGATCCTAAGTTATGTAGTTACTAGAATGAAGGAAAAGGAGTTGACTTTCTGGGGAAAGTCACTTTCTGGGGAAGTGGAAAGGGTGTGGACTTGGGACAGACAAACCTGGAATCTCACACTCACTACCCATCTTGTGTAAGTCACTTAATCTAGCTGAACCTTAGAGTCCACTTTGGTAAAACAGGATAATAATTTGAAATCTCTAGGTTTTGACAGTTATGAATAATATATTTAAAAGAAACAACATTTGAAAGGACCTCAAAAATTATAGCTACTATTTTTATGCTAGCTGCCAGTAATGGTTATACCATTTCCACTTTAGAAATGATGCATCATGTACCCACCATAGAGAAAGTAGAAGCTAAGAGAAAAAATTTGCTACATTTTCAAGACTCAACACCCTACAAGTTTTAGAACCAGGAATATTCTGTCTTGATGTAGTAACATTTTTTTGCAGTTAGTTCTAGACTCTTTCCTGGCACTGAGCATATTCTTCTTCTTACAGAAGTGAATGCAATATAACAAAGATGCTTTTAATCAGAAACAGGCCACCTAAGCAAGAAACATCTCCTCAATAGGAAATAAAATGCTGTGGTTCCATCATTTTGCCATGAGGAGGGCAGCATACCGGGAAATGCTTTTGCCCACTTTTTACTTCTTGTATAATCAATTTTTATTCTTTTCATAGTCACATGTAATGGGGTTGGAAATGGCTAAATAAAGTGAAAGATGCTTTGAATTGCATTACTAAGTGATAGCTGCATTATTTCATAAATGAATAGTGCTACCCATATTCATATAATTTATGAATCAAGGTGTCATTTAGGGGAAAATATCAGTGTCAGATTTTGCATTTAAACGCCTGCATTAGCTGTCAGCAGTGTAAAAGCCCATAAAGCAAACAACTCCACAGTAGACACACAGATGAGGGTATTCATGGCTGACTTTTGCAAGTAAATGTGACACTGTGATCTTGGAGAAGCTTTCTGTAATCATCTTCCTTCTCAGCTTACCGAAAACTTCTTAAACCCTTTTCTGAAAACAGCCCCTTTTACATGATCCATACTAAGTAACAGCCTTTGGAGCCTTTAGAAATTTCTTTTCTTTTAATTCTATCTCTAGATGAAATTATTATTATTTTTTACTTCAAAGCAATTTTTAAAAATAAAATTTAATAAACTACATAAGACTGTGGCATATAACAAGTCTGATATTTATATTGCAAATACTGAATCTCTATTTCTGTACTGCTGGAAGCTTCCAAATTAGTGGATACTTACTACTCTGCTGTGTGATTGTAGTGGTGATGGTAGTGGTGGTGTGTGTGTGAGTGTGAGTGTTTGAGTGTATGTATGCCTCAAACCTGTAGGAATGCTGGAAGAAAGGAAGGAGGAAGGGAAGAGAAGAGAATGGGAGAAGCCTTTTACCATCAAAGGTTAGAATGTTAGTTTAATGAAAGCTGTTCAAATAAAGCACAATTTAATCACGAGATTAAAGAATTCTAAGATGGGCTATATCTTTAAGAGCATATCTTACTTCTCAATAATTTATTCAACCAATATTTTTTTAGCTCCAACCATGTGCTGCACGTCTCGTTGAGTGTGAACACATTCAGCCTGCATGATACACAGTTGTTACCCTCAAAGAACAAGTCCAGGAGTAGAGAAGCTTGGGAGCTACAGATAAACAAATTTTAAAAATACACTCTAGGATCATAAACGAGATCAATGTTTTAATAGAATTGTACCCAAGCTGTCATTGGCAGACAAAGAAAGAAATCCTTAACTCAGTGGGTAGAGGAACAATGTGGCATTGGTACTAATTCTCAAAGAATGAGTAAGTGATATTCAAGGGTGGATGAAAAGAACAAGGGCATTTTGAGAAGAGGAAACATCACAGGCTGAAGGAATTACACCAGATGTAAGACCACATGAAACTTTGGGAAATTGCAAATGGTTTATCTGGAGTGTGAAAATGTGATAAAAGGTGACTCCAAAAATAGACAGGGAAAGAACCTGTTGAAACAAACAGCAATTGAAAAAAAAAAAAAAAAGAGGACATTCTAGATGGGGGAACAAATCTAAATAAAGCAAAATAATTAGTAAAGTGGTGGAAGAGCTTAAATGGTGAAAGGGAATCACAGTGAACACATAGAAAAGAAGTCACATCCTGAAGGCAGACCAAGGTTAGTAAGCAAAAGCAGCCAGGCTTGGAGGACCTGGAAATGTGGGGATTATGGTGAGCCTGAGTGCATGCCCCACGCATAAGGGGGTAGCACTGCTTGGTCCAAATCCATGGTTGCTCTACTTGAATAAAATCCCAAGATTGCCCAACCTCGTGCTTTATAAAGAAAAGCGAGGACTCTACAACCTTAAGTGTATTCTCTCAATGTTTAAATGTTGGCAACTACTTTTTTAAAAAAATTTTAAAATTCACACCTAAGGGATGATAACTATGAGCAGGACTGGCCCGTGTTTTTCAATTTGATGTCCTCTGAATTCATCTGATACTGTATACACACGAGAAGCCTAGCGGACATTTTACTGGCAAACTAAGAGTTTTAGTCATAGGAAACATGATTTGAGGAAGTAGATAAAGAAGATTAAATTCATGAAACTCTGCACCTAACTCAAATATTTTTATAGTGATATGTAGTGTGGTCTTACTCGGATGCCAGCAACCAAGGCCAGAAATATTTGGGAAAGAAATTGCAAGATTAACCAAATTAAGATTACTTTACCCAGGGTGACTACTTGATTAAATTATACCATCTTTAGAATTATAGATTATATGGCTGTACATAAAGGTCAGTTAAATACACTCTTGGAAGCCAAAGAAATGAAATATTATTTTATTAATTTTCATGTTAAAGTGGATATTTTCCCTGCAGATGTTTTGCTTTGCTGGAGATGGCTGAACAATTCCAATGTCCACATGCGTTTGTTCTCTCTGACTTGCCACCTATAGGCAATACTGGTTAGGAGCAACTTCTTGACTGTAGCTTCAAGGTCTCAGGAGCTGATGCTGAGATGAGCCTGGACTTAGTTGAGCTTTTCCAGCAAATAAAGAGGCAATGGATTATTTTGCTTTTTCAACGAAATTCAAATGTTTAAAATAAAGAGTAGTAAACATGTCATGGCAGTCAGTTGTCATTATTCCTCAAAGAGAATACTAAGGCTGGGCATGTTGGCTCACACCTGTATGTAATCCTAGCACACTTGAAGGCGGAAGCAGAAAGATCCCTTGAGCTTAGGAGTTCGAGACCAGCCTGAACAAGAGAGACACCCTGTCTCTACTAAAAAATAGAAAAAAATAGCCTGGCATGGTGGCACGCCTGTAGTCCCAGCTACTTGGGAGGCTGAGGCAGGATTGTTTGAGCCCAGGAGTTTGAGTTTGCAGTGAGTTATGATGATACCAGGGCACTCTGCCCCAGGTGACAGAGCAAGACTCTGTCTCAAAATAAATAAATACATACATACATACATACATACATACAAAAGCAATACTAAATTGCTAAAAAGTCTCGTGAACATTATATATATGCAAAAAGATTTATAGAAGATGGTACTTAATATGCACAACTGTGCAGTAAGTACTTCAGAGAAGTAAAATTACAGGTGATCTTTTATTTTATTGTATTTTTTCTTTGCTTCTTTTTTTGAGCTTTCAAGAATTCATACAATTTAAGAATATAGGCCGGGTGCGGTGGCTCATGCCTGTAATCCTAGCACTCTGGGAGGCCGAGGCGGGAGGATCATTTGAGCTCAGGAGTTCGAGACCACCCTGAGCAAGAGTGAGACCCTGTCTCTACTGAAAGTAGAAAGAAATTGGCTGGACAACTAAAAATATATAGAAAAAATTAGCCAGGCATGGTGGCACATGCCTGTAGTCCCAGCTACTCGGGAGGCTGAGGCAGAGGGGTTGCTTGACCCCAGGAGTTTGAGGTTGCTGTGAGCTAGGCTGACGCGACGGCACTCTACCCAGGCAACAAAATGAGATTCTGTCTCAAAAAAAAAAAAAAAAAAAGAATATATGCATTATTTGTAATATAAACAATAAAATAAATGAAAGAGAAGACATGGTCTGGGAAAGAAATATTGGTTAATGTATGAAAATTCAAGAAAGAATGTCTGGTGATGGTCACTCTCAAAGATGAAAGTAAGAGAGGAGGAATGCAAATGATCTGTTCTCTTCTGTTCTTGGAGGGAAAAGTACAGATAAAAATGTGTGAAAGTCTATTTAAGTGCACTTTTATATGTTATCTTTGATATTTCCTTTCAGTGCCCCTATATAGTTAGCAGCTATAAAACCTTAAAACAAAAAAGTCCTGAGGGGTAACTTTGGTTAATGTCAAATAAGCAAAAAATATGAGAGAAAGAAAGAAACTTAAAGGGCATGTATTTTATAACATTATGATAGCTATGATAGCTTAGTTTTAAACTTAATCTATAGCAACCATGAGTGTATGCACTGAAATAAAAATTTTAGGGCACCAGAAAATAGTATTTAAGTCAAAGTTATGAAATTGACTTGACATTCAACAACAGTAGCAGCAACAATAAAAATATGAAAGAATAAGTAACCACAAACATGCTACAGTCAGCAAATCTGAAAAATTAGGAAATCCAGAAGTAAACAAAGCATTGGTCCCTGTGGACAATACGGATATTTGTTATTAATACTTAGTGTTCCTCTGAGAAGGTGAAGAGCTCATTAAGGCAACAGAGAGGCTTGGTAAGAAACGCGAAGGATTGGGAATAAGCATGATTTCTTTAGGAACTGAATATGGTGCTTTTGATGCTCCCATCAGCTAAATAGGTCCTTAGTGTCCCTAATGCAGAGATAAATAATGCTAAGTGTGTTATCACTTCGGTGTTCCTATTCCAATTAATATAACCCTCCGGGGAGAAAACAAGATCTTATATAAATGTCCCTGGTACTTAAAATGGAACATTAAATTGAGTCAGATCCTCTCAACTGTCTAAACTACACTTTGAGAAGTATAACATTTGGGACATCAGGGTAACATCAAAGCAGTTTTGATACTCCAGGGTACGATACTCCTGCTGCCTGGAAGAAGTGAGGGAACAGTTTAAACAATGGGAGAATCTGGTTCATTAAGAAAAATATGTGCTAGAATAACAAACATAATGTATACGTCAGTCAGTAAGTCCTTTACTCTCCCCTGGCCATACATATACAATACACCACATGTATCATTTCTCTTTTCCCTGATATTCGTAACATCTTGTGTGGTATCATTTGCACATGTAATTAATATGTTCTTCACCCTGTATTCCAACTCACTAATGGTTTTTTAAGAATTTTAATTTAACAGGTTTGAACATAACATCACATCCAGTTACACAGCATATGGTAGGTTCTCCCAAGTACCATTTATTTTTATTATTTTATTTATTCAGATCCTGAATATAGGCACAGCCATATTCCTACATGAATCTCAAAGGTCAGAAAATCCATTTCTGTCATTTTAACTGATTGAGGGAGTAAAGTCCAAGTAAGGTTCAGTGATCCTTACAAGATTATGTATTGCTCTGAATATTTACTGCAAAATCTTACACTAACAGTTAGCCATTTCCTCTACAGATACCCCATTTACAATCTGAAGGGTGTAGTGCTAGACACAAGCAAAATTGAAAGGAAAAAATATTTTGTGAAGTAAAATTTTCAAAAACCTTTCTACTAATGAGTCAAAAATAATGGCATCCATGAACTTGAAACTTAAGGGACTTGCACTTGAAGTAAGAATTTGCACACTCAAATGTGTTTAAATGCTGGGCAATTTACACAAATGAGTGAAGTGTGTTGTAAGACAATAGGGAAAGTTATGGATAGCATCAAGGTGTAATGATTGCCCGTCTCAAAATCACTTTCATTCCAAAGAAGAAGAAGAAGAAGAAGAAGAAGAAGAAGCACCAGCAGCAGCACCAGCAGCAGCTCTGTGAGTTCCAAACCAGTTCCAATCAGAAATCACCAATTTGTGGTATTTTAAATCACACAAGATGGACTGAATTATCCAATAAGATAGTTTTAGTCTATTTTGAAGAGAAAAAAAAGACCAAGAGTTGGACGTTCACCTCATAGTATATACAAAAAAGAAATCAAAATGTTTTAAAGATAGCATTTAAGTCTATTAATAGAGTGCAGGATTTTTCTGCTTTAATGCACTCCCTCTGGTCCAAACTCATAGGAATAAAATACAGAAAGGAAAAATCAAAAGGACATAACAAGATCAAAAGCAAAATAAAACTTTTTTGAATCACAAATAGAAAAGAAATTTAAGACACTGGAGTGGGTGGTCCCAAAGCCATTGGTCATCTGAGTGTCCAAGAGCAGGCAGCAGTGGTGCAGAGTTCAGCTCCTGTGAGCAAGAGAGATGAAAACTGTTCTAGGTGAGTCAAGAGCCACTTCTTAAAGCTACAAACAGGAAAGGAGTTTCCTAGCACTTACTCCCTCCCATGAAATGACACTTAACAATAGACTATTCTCAACAATTTCTTAAGGTTACTATTTCTATGGAGCAGCACACTTCAGAAGGCAATGAACAAAGAGACAGTGTGGGATCAAGTATTAAATCAAGAGATCTAGAGGATTAGTCACTAGATTTTTCATATCCTTCATTATTACTGCAGGGAAGAAGCTATAATCTGTAATAATGAAACCTAGTTCTGGACTATGAGTCTAGGTGGAAGTAATCTTAGAACTCCAAGCCAGACATAATAGTGAAAGAACATAGAATGTCTCAAAACATTTCAAATAATATTATATGTACTTTGTTTTCCACCCACAATGCAAGCAAATTAGAGAAGAAGGAATAAACATGTATATAAACACAAATACACACACACACATACGCACACACATCAAAACCTTAAAACACTCTCCAAAATAGCTCATGAGATAAAGAGGAAACCACAATAGAAATTATGAAACACTTAGATGCAAATGACAATGAAAGTACTACAGAGCAAAACTTAAGCGATCTAGTCATCAGTGTGGAATGGAAATATATAAACTTAAGTTCATTTGTTTGAAAAGTACTTTAAAGTTGAACTTTTTTTTTTTACAAAAAGCTAAATGTGTTAAGAATTTAATATACAAACTTAAAAAGTAAAACAAAATAAATCTTAAGAAAGTTGAAGTAAGAAAATAATAAATAAAGTTAAGAATAGGTATTAGTGAAATAGAAAACAAAGAAACAAAAGAAAGAACCAATGAAAGCAAAACCTGGTTTGCTGAAAAACACAAATAAAATAGAAAAACATCTAATAAGATTAATCAATAAAATAAAATATTGTCTGGGTAATGGACACACTTGAAGCTCTGACTAGGGGGGTTGGTCGGGCAAGGGCAATATACATAACCTAAACTTTTGTACCCCCATAATATGCTGAAATAAAAAAAGGGAAAAAAATAAAATAAAATAAAGCAAAAACATTATTAGCAATGAAAAAAAGACATACCTATGAGATATGTAATGCATATTTTAAAACCAAATTAGAGGAACCATTCTGACATAAATATATATGCCTAAATCCTAAATAATATATTATCTAAATGAGCAAAGTTATGTGTAAAATTAATATATCATAACCTATTTTTGTTTAATCTGGAAATACAAGAAGGGTTAAATGATAGAAAAATTATTAAACATTATACTAATGAATAAATGAGAGGGAAAACTACATAATAATAGCAATAAATGCAAGGAAGAAAGCATTTCATAAAATCCAAACACTGTGATTAAAAAACACATTTAGATAATAAATGTAGTGAACTATACAAATGATCTCTGACCTCTATCACCACTTCTATTAAACATAGTGCTGGAAGTCCTAGCCAGAGCAATCAGAGAAGAGAATAAAATCAAGGGCATCTAAATGGGGGCAGAAGTGGTCAAGCTATTGCTCTTTGCTGAAGATATCATCTTATATCTAGAAAATCCCAAATATTCTGCCATGAGACTACTGGAATTGATAAATTCAGCAAAGTCTCACGTTACAAAATCAATGTACACAAATCACCAGCATTCCTATACGCCAACAACAGTCAAAACTGAGAACCAAATCAAAGGCTTAATACCCTTCACAATAGTAACAAATAAAATAAAATACCTAGGACTATATTTAACTAAGGAGGTGAAAGATCTCTACAGGGAGAATTACAAAACACTGAGGAAGGAAATAGTAGAGGACATAAACAGGTGGAAAACCATACCATGCTCATGGGTCGGCAGAATCTACATTGTTAAAATGTCTATACTACCCAAAGTGATCTACAGATTCAATGCAATCCCTATTAAAATACCAGCATCATTTTTCACAGATCTAGAAAAAATAATTCTATGCTTTGTATGGAACCAGAGAAGACCCCGTATAGCAAAAGCAATCTTAAGTAGAAGGTACAAATTGGGAGGCATCAATTGACCAGACTTCAAGCTATACTACAAGGCTACAGTAACTAAAACCACATGATACTGGCACAAGAACAGGGACACAGACCAATGGAACAGAGATAAGAACTCAGATAAAAAAACATCCTCATATAGCCATCTAATCTTTGACAAAGCAGACAAAAAATACACTGGAGAAAAGAATCCTTATTCAATAAATGGTGCTGGGAAAACTGGATGGCCACATGTAGAAGACTGAAACAGGATCCACATCTTTCACCTCTCACAAAAATCAACTCACAGTGGATAACAGACTTAAACCTAAGGCATGAAAGTATAAGAATTCTAGAAGGAAATGTTGGAAAAACTCTTATAGACATAGACCCCAAAGGCAATCACAGACAGTACCCACAAAAATAAATAAATAGGACCTGATCAAATGAAAAAGCTTCTGCACAGCCAAGAAAACTATCATGAGAGCAAACAGACAACCTAGAGAATGGGAGAAAATACTTGCATGCTACACATCCAATAAGGGCTAATAACTAGAATCCATATAGAACTCAGGAAAATCAGCAAGAAAAAATCAAACTCCACTAAAAAGTGGGCAAAGGACATGAACAGTAGCTTTTCCAAAGATGACAGACTAATGGCCAAAAACATATGAAAAAATTCTCAACATCTCTAATCATCAGGGAAATGCAAATCAAAACCACAATGAGAAAAGAAAAAAAAGACATTCTATAAAAAAGACATCTGCACTAGAATGTTTATAGCAGCACAATTCACAATAGCAAAGATGTGGAAACAACCCAAGTGCCCATCAATCCATGAGTGGATTAATAAAATGTGGTGTATCTGTACCATGGAGTTCTATTCAGCCACAAAAACAATGGTGATCTAGCATCTCTTGTATTATCTTGGATAGAACTGGAGCCCATTCTACTAAGTGAAGTATCACAAGAATGGAAAAACAAGCACTCCATGTACTCACCATCAAATTGGTATTAACTGAACACTTAAGTGCACAAATAGTAATAACATTCATCGGGTGTCGAGCAGATGGAATGAGAAGGAGGAAATGGGTATATACACACCTAATGGGTGCAGTGCGCACCATCTGGGGGATGGACACACTGGAAGCTCTGACTCGAGTGGGGCAGAGACAATATATGTAACCTAAACATTTGTACCCCTGTAATTTACTGATATTAAACATTAAAATACAATAATAATAAAAATGTAAACAGTAATTTCACTACTGGATTGTAACTCTTAGCCAATGCAACATATTGGAAATGAAGAAACAAAATTCTATGCATTGACTACCTTTGTGATTATTTGGAATTTTCACTAAAAGATTACATGTAGTACGCAGGATACAAGTTCTGCATAAACATTATTAAGGTTCCTACATACCAATAATAACCAATTAGAAAATGTATAGTATAAATATTATGTATATATATTATAAATATATGTATATATGTATATATGTATGTATATTAGAAATATACATATATACACACATATATATGTATGTATGTATCTATACTAGAAATATATATGTATACATTTGTATATATATTAGAAAATGTATACTGTTGTTTTCTCCTTTATAGAAAACAGTAATGCCAAAATCATCATGAAGCTGGGAATAAATGTAAGAAAAGACTGAAAGAATTTCAAAGGAATAATACTTTATTAAAGCACATAGAAGTAGGCTTAAATAAATGGAGAAATATTCGTGAATGGAGAGGCTTAAAACTACAAAGATGTCAATTCCACCTGTGATTTTTAATTTTATACACACAAGTATTGTTTAAATGTTATGAAAACCATGTGAAGCCTTACTGTTTTAAGTATGCTTAGCCAGCAAGTCTGTATGAACCAGGTTTCATGGGAATGTCTTATATTTACTTCTTGAATCCCTATCAGACTAATTTGCTTCTACTTGTTCTCAATTGTGGCTGCCCATTCAGAATTCTAATTCTATTATCTGTGACTTTTATGAATTTCAGTTCTGTTACCTAGTAACAGCTTGGCTACCACCGAACTCTGTTCTTACCTCCCAGCCTGTATGTTTTCCCCACAGTTTCTCCGGAACCAACCTCTGAAGTACAGCTAGTATGTTGTTGCATAAACCTGTTATAAAAATCAGGACTTGACCATATCCACTGCATGCCTTCTTTCTTAGTTTAGTTTCTCTGTTTTACATCCAAAAATTTTAGGAAAAAAAAATTTGAATGTGTAAATGCTTCAGTTCTCCTAACATATGTCTCATAATGGGTGTGCCACTATCCATGATGTGTACCCCTGGAAATGGGATTTTTCAGGCCAAAATGGTGACTCACTTAGGTGCCATTTCTAGAAATCTAGTCATTTCTACCTAGGAAATTGGCCAATCTCAAGAAGTAATAAATAGCTTACCAAAAAGGAAGTTAAAGCTTTAAATGAATTGGAGTCTTGCGAGAATTTGATGAGTCGAAGTCATTTTTTTAAAAAGAAAAATAACCTTGGGTAATTTTTAATGTGTGAAATTCTTATTCTTTCAGAAGCAAAAGGACAACTGTTTTAAAAACTTTTTATTAAATGAAACCTAGATAAGAATTGCATTTTATGAAGTTGTTTTAAAAATATATTGTACATATGAAGCTGTAAATTTAACTGTCAAGGACTTTAATTTTAAAAAATTAAGCAGGTCAAATAATGTTTTTCTCTCTGACTTATTTTTGGTGCTCCTTTATTAGATGTGAAAAACATAACATATTGAATAGCACCTTTTTCAAACGAAGTATTTAAAAATAATCTTAAACATAATATTCCTTATTTGTAAGTCCAACAAAAATAATAAAATGAGATTCAGTTCCATGATCCAGATATATGGAGATTTAAAATTTTCACCTGTTCATGATAAAAAGAAGGGATGACAGAAAGGAAGTATATTTTGTGACCTTTTTTATGTGACTAGAAACAGAGAGCTAGCTGGGTTGAGCCTAACCAGAGGTGTGGTATACACAGGTGGTTTCTATTGTCTTTGCCTCTTCTTTTCCTAACTCACCTAGATATACACTCCACAGTGCTCCAGAGCGCTCCAATTTTGTAGGGACAATTTCCTTTATTTCACTCCCAGCTTAACAGACCTGGCCTGCTTTAGGTCCCATTTCTTGGTTCCCAAGAAAGTTGTTGATGTTTTAGGTATCTGATAAAAACGAACCACAGATACTTTGTGTTTCATTGTACACTGCTTCTATTTCTGCCACCACATCAACATTATGGGCCATCAAACTAATGGAGATAATCATTACAGTATCCTTCCTACATTTTAAAGATAATTGTTTGTTTCCTTTATAGTTCTGAATTCATTATTTTCAGTTAGCTTAGCACGAACTTGTTAATATCAACATCAACAGACATGAGTTGCTAAGGAGGACTAATCTGTCTGCCACCTTTGATTATTGAATTTTTTGTGTGGTAAAGATGCCCCTGTACATGGTCTAAGCACACCGGATCCTTAAAATAAGATCATCACTTATTAGTGTCCATTAAGAATTTGTGGGACCATATCAAGAGCAATGGTTAATTTTGTGGCAACTTGACTGGGCCATGGGGTGCCCACATATTTGGTTAAATATTTCTAGGTGGGTCCGTGAGGATGTTTCTGGACGAAATTGACATTTAAAGTGTTAGACTCAGTAAAGAAAACTGCCCTTGCCAATGTGATTGGGCCTCATCCAATTCATGGAAGGCCTGACTAGAGCAAAAAGGCTGAGTAAGAAAGAATTCTTTCTCCCCACCTGACTGTATTTGAGCTGGGACATTGATCTTCCACTGCCTTCAAACTCAGACTGGAATTTACACCACTGGATGTCCTGGTTCTCAGGCCTTTGGACTCAGACTTGAAATAACACCACCACCAACAACAACTCTCCTGGGTCTCCAGCTTGACAACTGCAGATCTTGGACTTCTCAACCTCTATAACCATGTGAGCTAATTCCTGATTTTAAAAATCTCTCTCCCGCCTCTCTCAAAAGATAGATAGATAGACAGATAGATAGATCCTACTGATTCTGTTTTTGTGGAGAACACAGACTAATACAACAAGGTTCATTCCTTCCACAAATAGTTACTAAGTGCCTACCATGAGTCTGGCAGTGTCTTAAACAGCAGGAGATAGGACTGGTAGTCAAATATCTTTAGTTTGAATAAAAGCCTGCCTTATACACCTATCATTGAACTGAAGATGGTCTGTCAGCCACCTTCCTTTGTAAACTCTGGTGAAGAAAGAATAACTATTTGCTCATTTGATCAACCAGTACATGTTAAGTATCTATTATTAGGTACTCTTTTAAGAGCTAGAGATACACCAGTGAAGGGCACAAAGACAAACACAAATCCCTATTTCATAGAGTTTAAAATGTAATGGGGGAGACAGAGAGCAAACAAGAAAAATAAAATACATCATTGTTAGGAAACAATATTCCACAGGTCTCTCACATTTCTATACATCTTGTGATCAGAGGCACTGAATGCTTTTGTTCTGGACTATTTTCTCAAGGATGTGCATATATCAATGAACCTTAAAAGATACAGTGTCTTATTCCAGAGCAAGGTCAGGTTTATTTACAGCCTTGGAAAATAGCGATAATGATAGGATATCACTATCACTATAGTTATAGTGGTAGGCTTTAGGGGTGAGTGAAATGAGAAGTCACAAGAATGTTTTCGGGAAAGGAATGACATAATTTGATTCACTCTGGTTTCTGGGTGGAAAATAGCTTGAAGGAGACCAGGGCAGAAGAAGGAAGTCATGAGATTGAAAGATGAGACAGAGAAGTAGTATGTAGCTAGAATTAAAATGTGTCCCTGAGTTAGGAGAGATAAAAGAGTAGAGTTCATTGGGTAAAGGTATTTCTCCTTTCATATTTAAAAACACTATCTAGTATGCT
Organism: Lemur catta; assembly: GCF_020740605.2. NCBI lineage: Eukaryota > Metazoa > Chordata > Mammalia > Primates > Lemuridae > Lemur > Lemur catta. Next base: position 54,427,926 of record NC_059139.1, on the reverse strand, counting down.
AATTTTCTCAGTAGCCTTCTTCTTTTATTCATTGAACCATAATTATATAAGCCTAATTAGTGCTAACAGAATCCATTAGGCAATAAAAAATTTCCTCTCTAAAGACGTGCACACGTCCTACATGTGAAATTAAGAAAAAATTAATTTTGATTACATCAGTTAGAATCAATTAATTGATTACTTGCAACAGTCATTGAGAATTTTAATGTTTTCTGATGCATTAAGAAGCAAATAAAATTTAGACTGAAGTTTTTTTCCAGTTAGATATGTCAGTACGTAAGCCCTTGTACTTATAGGAAAGCTTTATCTATTACTTCAGAACAAAAGTTATGCCTAGGCAGAAGATAGTCATGGGTATCCAAATCACTGTTTTCCAGAAATCTTTTCTATTTAAGCCAGTCATCTCAATCTTGCAGAGATGAAATCTTACAAATCTTGCAAAGAATTCTAGCTGATTCACTGACAGGATTATCCTCTTACAGTAAACCTCATATGAAGATGAAATGACTGAAATAGGAGGTGTGTCATGGTAAGGAAGCAATGACAACCCTAGGTAAAATAAGGAAAAAAGAGAAATCTATTTTTGGAGACTTCATCATCATCCATCTCTTTTTAATGCCTTAGGGAGGTGCATTCCTGATCTGATAGCATCATTCTGGCCCACCCATCCAGAGAGCATTTGTGGGTAAAATCCACCCCCATGAAAATATTCCATTCCCAACTAAGACAATGTCATGAATTCTTGATAAACTAATCTTTGAGAAAGCCCAGTTAATATATTAGTATTTTAACTATCCATCTGTTTATTCATCATTGTAACAATATTTATTTAGTACTCAGCAATGTACATGAAAAACACAGAGATGTCTAAGACGTGATCTCTGAAGAAAACATCTACGTGCCAAGAAAGGGCACATTCTATGGCAAATTCATTATTGATACATGCTATATTAAAAGTTCATACAAAGAACCTTGGGAGGAAGAATAAACAATACACTTTGCCATGGCAGTGGAGAAGGGGCACTTGAACTGCACAGTTAAGGGTGAGTGGGGTTTATTTAGGAGAAGAGGCAAAGGCAAGAGCAAGACCGCCAGAAAACAATTTCCTCTGTGCTTCCCCTGTCTCTGAATATATAATGAAGGTGCAAACACTTTAATATAATACATTCCCCAGGATAGCTGTTTCATATATTGTTATTGAAATCTATGCCAGAGGGCTTGTTAATTAGCATAATGGGTATAAGAAATAATTCTTCATTTGTAAAAAGAATGCTATTTATGATATTTAATTGGTTACAGAGCCTTGACAGCCTCACCTCTCTGGTATAATGGAAGAATAAGAATATGGCCAGTCAAGCAGTGTATCCCTCCACTGCACAGGGATTCCATCTCCTAATTCAACTATAAGCTTGCTTTAGAATATCATTGCATATATGAAATCTAAATACAGGGGAAGTAATTTATGGTAAGGGAAACCAAGCACTTGTAGGAAAGGGAAATTGATTAGAAAGCAGCACCAGGTTATTTCCTGGGGAGGAGGGAACGAAACGTTCTATCTCTTATTTGGAACAGTGGTTACATGGGAATATGAAGTTACCAAAACTCAACAAACTAATACTTATGACTGTGTTGTAATTATATCTTAATAATAAAAATAAAGAAGATCATTGCATCTTCCTCAAAGTAAACTTTTCATGCATGATATTAGTCAGAGTCTTTAAGGGTAGGTACGATGTCTTACTCAAGCTTTAAGAACAGAGTCTTTGATTTCTTTTTTTTTTTCCCTCCCCTCCCAACCACCTGATTTCTTTTTTTGACAGCACACTAAATAAATGTTGACACCTTTGGCAGACTTTGGTCTCAGATTTGCTTGCATTGTAACAAAGCATCTGGTTATTAGTTCATAGGAACGGTGGCACAAAAGCAGCACTGACCCTTAACTTTCTGACATTTACCACAAAAAACCCTGACATTTACTAAACAGCTAAATGGGCTTCGGTAAATTTGCAACCCTAAATAATAGTAATTTTTCATGTGTGGAAATTAAAAAATTGAGTTAAAGGAAAAAGCAGTATGCCAAGGAAGGTGAGCGTTAGGGGAGATGTGTCCTTTTAGCACCACGCTATTTGCAAGTCTGCCAATTGTACAGTAGTGCTGAGCTCTCTCTGGAAGAAGTACCACGTATCACGTATCTTCTATCCCCATGAGAACTTACAGAGTGTCTTGCACTGAATATTTAAATATGTGCAAGGAGATACTTGAGGAAAAAATATAGAAAAGCTTATTTCAGCGATGAATTTGTTCATTTGTCAAACCTGAAAATTGTAAACCCAAAAGAAGATCAAAGAAAAAGGAAGAAGACTCCATGAAAACTATTGATAATAGGAAATGAATAAATATTAGATCATATGAACCTTGGAAATTCTGTTGCTATCATATTCCTTTATCTCCTCAATACCTTCTTCTCTCCTCACAATTCTTTCTCTTGCCATATAAAGACGATGAACTTGATTTTAAAACTACTGTTTTTAAGAAGGCCAATAAGAAACTACGTTATCTATGAGACAGAGTCAAGCAAATAAGTCAAGCTTAGTTTTGTTAAATGTCTTAAAATGTTTAAAATTATAACCCAAAATACTATAACCTGGAACTGAAAAGTAATACCTGTATTATATTTTCAATTTTGTACACATACTTTGAAATTTGATGGTATGTGCTTTATTTCTCCACAAATAATGAAATGGTTTAGCTTTGATTGAGTGATTTCTGTAGTGAATCTGATATTTCTGAGGTTATATATTTCAACCTCCTTATTGACTAAGTGGAAAAAAATGAACACACTATTGCACTATGAATGCTGCACCATGAATCAAAAGAAAGCAACCTTAGACAACTAGTTTTCTCTGTAGAATAGACATTCAAGAGGATAGTAAAGAAATAAATGTTTGTCACATTCATTGCTAAAATGTCAGTCCACAATGAGATTTGATCATAAGGCCAAGGAGATGTGAGTAAGTAGTAATTCCATTGACCTTTTAACAGAATGGCTATCTTTGATGTGAATTTACATTTATACTTCCAGGGACATAACATTTATGCTCTCCCCCTCCAAAAAAAATTTAGTTTATTCATGGAACATCTAAATTTCTCTAAACATGCATATGATCCTGGAATGTTCATAGAACACTATGCACACAACATGCCTAATACAAGCTTCACTTCTGTGCAATCTGTTCTGACCACTATACCATGTACTTCAGGGACTCTGCTTACATATTCTAGAATGTTACTTAACCTAAAGATAAATAAAACTCTTTCAAAGAGAGTACAGAGGCTGCATTCTGAGGCTCAGGTCTCACTTTGTTCTTGGGTGCAACTCAACCCACAGAAAGATTATTCACGCTCACTCACAGGTCCCAGTTGCACTCCCACCACCAGGTATGTGCACACCCAAAATGGCCCCTTTGTGAAGCAGGAGAGTCTGGAAGGAGGAACAGTATGTTCAGTCATTCTGCAACCACTGGGTAAAAAGTTCACCTTTAGTCCAAGTTTAAGAATATTAGTACCTATTCCATATGGTTGTAAAAAGCAAAGCAAATGAAATATTAAAAGAAAGTTATGTGTTAGAGGTTGGAATTTTTTATTTACATTTTCTAGATTTCCTTGTTATTAATTTGTTATTCCAACCTATGTTTGCAGAAGCATTCTGCTGTCAATTTAGAATGTGTTTTCAATGGACAAGTAGCACAAGTATTGAAATGTTAATGCAGAGTTGAAATAAAACAAAAAATATATTGATGTGTTATATTAGGCACTCCTTTTACGTGTAAGGAATGAATATTTTTTAAAATGTACTTTTACTGCAAAACCAGATATAAATGGCACTCACTGTAGAATAAAATTACTGGATACTACTTACTAAACTCAAAATTAGGAACATCAGAATGCAGGAGCTGACAAGTACGCAGAGGGACAATGGGATAGAATATGCTAAATCAGGGTTTCTCAATAAGGGCATTACTGACATTTGAGGCTGGATAATTCTTTGTCTTGAGGAGTCATCTTGGGCATTATAGTACATTTAGCTGCATCTCTAGCCTCTACTCACAAGATGCCAGTAGCACTCCTACACTGAAATTGTGACAACCAAAAATACCTCTAGACATTGTCCCCTGCAGGGAGTCAGGGAGGTCAAAATCATTCCCTGTTGAGAATCCTTGTTTTAAATCAAAACCATTCTACAAAATCTTGAACATATGGTTACTAGTCATTTATCTGTGAAAATGTATGAGCAATACAAATATTAACACAAAACACTGTCACAGCCACACATAACTCTTGGCCTTGTGCATGTTAGCCATGGCCAATAGGCAATCTATTGCCCACATTCTATCCAATATATATGGTCTAGTAAATGGACTCAGATGTATCTGGATGGGTTTTTATTTTTACATACCTTTTTTATTGCCCTTTTTTCTGTATTAATAAATCTGAGCTTTTAGAAAATAGACATTTTCTCAACTTTTCACTTAACTTAGGGGAAAATGAAATCTTGATTACATTTTGGGTCTCACCCAAGTCTCTGAAAACATCAATAATACTGGACTTGGAAAATGCAGCTGTCATCGTTTCACACAAAAGTAACTTTTAAAAATTTTGCCTTCCTAGAACAAAAGGAAAGTAAGCAGTACACTGTTACGTACACACTATTCTCCTATATATTTTGAGTTCAATTTGCCTATTTTTGTTGTTGTCATTTAATTTCTAGGATTCTAGTTGATGTCTTTTAAGACCCGTAAGTTCCTTCTAAACTCTTCTTCCTTTGCATATCAGGAATGAGTGCAATTTAAAGAAAAGTAAAGCATAAGTAGCGGGGAGAAGAGTAAAAGGTATTCACAAAGAAGAATATATAAGGGAGAATATTAAGATATTGTCTTATTTTCTTGAGTAGGAAAAGTGTGTGCCAGCAGGAGTTTGTCTCAGCATAGACTTTGTGAAAGGAGAAGAAAGTCCCCACCCCACCCGCACGTGGCACCCACCAGAGCCTAGCAAAAGTCCCAAGTCTTTGAGATTGCCTAGAATAAAGTACCACACGAGAGGCTGATGAGTTCTGTGCACACCATACTGTTTTCTTGTGTAGGGGAATTCAGGTAGTGTCCAAGCATCGATGAAGTATTCATCATACCAAGCCTGCTGCTTTCCTTAGCAGAGAAAGAAAAACTGTAGATTTTCTTTTTTACACCTTCCTGGCCAACCCTAGAAAAAGAAAGACTCACTTCCAATCTGCACTCAGGAAATAGAAGCCCTGAAGGCATAGAGCATACAAATCTCCTGTATTCATGAACGTCTCAACCTACAGATTTTCATAGGCAGAAAAGTAATTATTTTTTTTTCTGCACAAAAACAACAGGACTTTGCAATTGTTGCAGTCATTTTAGTGTTGTCTCTTATGGTACTTGCCAGGCTACAGTGTATTTCCTACGGTGTGTCATGCTTTATGAACATAAATCCTATTGTTTCTGATATATGAAAACTCAGTGGGAATATTCTAAGTGGTGGCAAGAGGAGGCATACATTTTATTGAAAATAAAAGTAGAGGTAATAAAATAATTGAAAATGGTAAAAAATAATAGTGATGGTTGGGTAGGGGATGAATTATTTAAAATAGGGAACAATTCTAAAAAACAAAGAATATTCACACAAAAAAAAACCACGAGAAAAGAATTATGCCTATGCAATTCTCAAAAATTAGTAAGTGACAAAAGGAATGATTGGAATTAAAAAAACTTGTGAGCATCAATATCAGATGTTGGTTAGCCTAGTGTTATTTTAGAAAAGGTCTAGGTGTTGGCGTAGGTTTATTTAGACCTACCAATGAATAGACTTAAATGTGACTTTTTGAAACATAACCCACTCTTTAAACGATTTTTTACTACTTTTGCTATAAACATTTCCAGCTGCCTGTCATGTCTTTTTGACCTGGGAGCTTGAATACAGTTTTAGTTTTGGAAAAGAAAATGAAGACATTGTATTTGTTTGTTTATTTTATTTTGTTTTGTTTTGGTGGCCTAGTGTGCATTCAGGGTTGAGGAAAGGCAGCAGAGATATGATTGACAGTCATCAATTATTAGCCTACTCCTTGGATTTGCAGATTCCATTAATAGTATGCCTATTCCACTAGCCATGTAAGCTCAAAACATCCAAGTCATTAGTGTAAAAGAAAAAGAAGCTATTAAAACAGTAGTTTTCAAAACTTTATTTATCCTGCTGTGTAGTCTTAACTTGTCTGACCTCAGTTTCTGTGTACAGATCTTAGGAACACAGCTTACATTCAGATTACCATGTACTCACACACCTCATCCTCACACTCAGTATTCTATGGTTTTGTGCTTGTAAATGTTGGCCAGAAACAAATTGAGTATAGGAATGCTTCATTTTATTGTGCTTCACTTTATTAGTCTTGGCAGATATCGCAGTTTTTTTAATAATACATAATAATTGTACCTATGTATAGACTGCACGTGATATTTTGATAAATACATAAAATGTGTGATGATTACATCAGGGTTATTGGTATATCCATCACCTCAAATGTTTATCCTTTCTTTATGCTGGGAACATTCCCAATCTTCTCTGCTAGCTGTTTTGAAATATATGTTATTGTCAGCTATAGTCACCCTACTGTGCTATCAAACACTAGAATTTATTCCTTCATTCTAATTGTACTTTTGTGCCAATTAACAATCTTTTCTTCATCTTAATTCCCCTCTACCTTTCTCAGCCTCTAGTCACAACCATTCCACTCTCTACCTCCATGAGAGCAATATTTTTAGCTCCACAAATAAATGAGAACATGTGATATTTGTCTTTGTGTGCTTGGCTTATTTCATTTAACATAATGTCCTCCAGGTTCATTCATGTTGCTGCAAATGGTGAGATTTTATTCTTTTTTATGGATGAATAATATTTTATTGTGCATATATACCACATGGTCTTTATCCATTCATTTGTTGATGGAGACTTAGGTCAATTCTGTATCTTGGCTATTGTGATTAATGCTGCAATACACATGGGAGTGCAGATATCTCTTCTACTTACTGCTTTCATTTTTTACAAATTGAAGGTTTGTGGCAACACTTCCTTTAGCAACTCTATCAGTGCTATTTTTTCAATAGCATGTGCTTGCTTTCTACTTCTTTGTCACATTTTGGTAATTCTTGTAATATTTCAAACTTTTTTGTTATTGTTATATCTGTTTGGTGATCTGTGATCAGAGATCTTTCATGTTACTCTTGTGGTTGTATTGAGGTGCCATGAACTGCATTCATAATTGATAAACGTCATGTTTGTTCTGACTGCTCCACCGACCAGCCATTGCCCCATCTGCTTTCTCCTCAAGCTGCCTTATTCTTTGAGACAATATTGAAATCAGGCCAATTAAGAACTCTACAATGGCCTGTCAGTGTTCAAGTGAAAAAAAGAGTCACATGTCTCTCACTTTACATCAAAACCTAGAAATGATTAAGCTTAATGAGGAAGGCATGTCAAAAGCTGAGATTGGTGGAATGCTACGCCTTTTGCATCAAACAGTGAACCAGTTGTGAAGGCAAAGAAAAAGTGCTTGAAGAAAATTAAAAGTGTTACTCAAGTGAACACAAATGATAAGAAAGTGAAACAGCCTTATTGCCAACATGGAAATAGTTTTGGTGGTCTAGATAGAAGATCAAACCAGTCATAATATTCTTTTAAGCCAAATCCTAAACCAGAACAAGGCCCTAACTCTCTTCAAATCCATGAATGCTAAAAGAGGTAAGGAAGCTGCAGAAGAAAAGTTTGAAACTAGTAGAGATTGGTTCATGAGGTTTAAGGAAAGAAGCCTTGTCTATAACATAAAAGTACAAAGCGAAGCAGCAAATGCAGATGTAGAAACTGCAGCAAGGTATCCAGAAGATTTAGCAAAGATCTTTGATGGTGGCTATAAAAACAACAGAATTTATATATGAGACAGCCTTATATTGGAAAAAGATGTCATCTAGGACTTTCATAGCTAGAGAGAAGTCAATGGTTGGTTTCAAAGTTTCAAAGGACAGGCTGACTTTCTTGTTAGGGGCTGACAGTTTGTGACTTTAAGTTGAAGCCAGTGCTAATTTACCATTTTGAAAATCTTAGGACCCATGAGAATTATGGTATTTCTGCTCTACCTGTGCTTTATAAATGGAACAACAAAGCCAGGTTGACAGTCCCTGTCCTTACAGTATGATTTATTGAATATTTGAAGCCCATTGTTGAGAGCTACTGCTCCTGTTAAACTATTACTGCTCATTAACAATGTACTTAGTCATCCAAGAGCTTCAGTGGAAATATGCAAGGAAATCAATGTTGTTTTCATGCCTGCTAATGCAGCATCTATTCTGCAGCCCATGGAGGAAGAAATAATCCCTGCTTTCAAGTCTTATTATTTAAGGAATACATTTTGTAAGGCAATAGCTACCATAGATAGTGATTCCTCTTATGGATTTGGGCATAGTGAGTTGAAAACCTTCTGGAAAGGATTCATCATTCTAGATGCCATTAAGAGCATGTGTGATTTGTGGGAGGAGGTTAAAATATAAATATTAACAGAAGTTTGGAAGAAGTTGATTCCAGCCTTCATGGATGACTTTGAGGGGTTCAAGATTTCAGTGGAGGAAGTAAATGCAGATATGTAAGAAATAGCAAGAGAACTAGAATTAGAAGTGGAGCCTGGAGATGTTACTGAATTGCTGCAACCTCATGATAAAATTTGAAAAGATGAAGAGTTGCTTCTTAGGGATGAACAAATAAAGTAGTTTCTTAAGATAAAATCTTCTCCTTGTGAAGATGCTGTGAACATTGTAGAAATGACAAAAAAGGATTTAGAATATTCCGTAAACTTAGCTGATAATGTAACGGCAGAGTTTGAAAGGATGGACTCCAATTCTGAAAGAAGTTCTACTAAAAATGCTATCAAACAGCAGTGCATGCTACAGAGAAATGTTTTGTGAAAGGAAGAGTCAATTAATATGACAAATTTCACTGTTGTCTTATTTAAACAAATTGCCACATCTACCCCAATCCTCAGTAACCACTACCTCAATCAATCAGCAACCACCAGCATCAAGGCAAAATGCTCTACTAGCAAAACGATCATGATTTTCTGAAGGCTCAGATGACTGTATGCATTTTTAAGCAATAAAGTGTTTTAAATTAAGGTATGTACATTTTTTAGATATAATGCTATTGCACACTTAACAAACTATAGTATAGTGTAAGCATAACTTTTATATGCACTGAGAAACAAAAAAATGTATGTGACTCAACTTTACTGTGATATTTACTCTAGTGTGCTAGTCTAGAATGGAAACTTTAATCTCAGTAAGGCATGCCTGTGCATTTGTAAAATTCTTTCTTGGCAGCAAAATCCCTTCTCTTTCACTTTAATAGCTAATATTCAACCAATCACCAAATGACTTAGATTTTTACCTCTGAAATGTCTTTACAGTCTTCTCCACCTCATACTCCAACTATTGAATCCTAGAATTATTTTGCTTGAATCTTAACCAGGCTTCCACATCTCTTAATCCTGCCCACTTTATTCCCACATTTAGGTGTTAGTTCTTCATACACACAGCTCCAATCATGTGCTAAATCCCTACTAAAATACATGAATGGCTTCTAGCTCCCTATTGATATTAAATACAGACTCATCCTGCTCATTGTCAAGGTTCCTAACACTATAACTTCAACTTTATCCCTCCTGCTACTCCAGCTTCATCACTCAACTCTGTCTACAGTTTCCCTGTTCACCAGATTACTAGAACATTTTGATTACCCAAGCAGGTTTGATATTGTACATGAAATTCTTCTGCTTAGAATTTCCTTGTTGCCTATTTCCAGCTACCAAAACATTCTTCATATTTCTAAACCCTTCTGAAATGCCTTGTCTATTTTCCTAATTCCTCCCAAGTGGAAGTGAGCACTTCCTGATTTTAAGTGACCTTTTTGGGTCATTAACTCTACACGCACCACCTTGTGTGATAGAATGTACCTACTAATTCATGCCATATACTAGACCATCAGCTTCTTAAGTATAGCAACTGTAATTTACTCATCTTTGCGTCTTCTGTAATGCTTGGTACTTAACAGGTACTTTGTGAATATTTGTAAATTTATAAATCAAGGAAAAAAATTATGGTCAGGGGCTTGAAGAAGCACACAAGTATTCATTCATTTATTCATTCAATAAATATTTTTTGAATATACGTCTATATTTATCACTTGCCAAAAACTCTCCTATGATACATTTCATTCAGTGCTGATGGTTTTTCTCAGATGGAAGCAATTAATGTGTATTTGCCAATAATGAATGAAAATAAGCCAACTTTACTTTTGGAATAATCAATCTACAACATAGCTTTCACCAACAAATCTGGAAGATATAATTTTTCAAAATGTTAAAATATGTAAATGTAATTAAATCTATGTGTTAATTTAAGCATTATCTCTGCATAAAAATCATGGTATATGGGTATAAGTTTTTACCTTCCAGGATATGCTTGATACAAAATAAACATATAGCTGTCAGCTGACAGCTTTGTATGACTGGTGTTGGAAAAACTGTAAAATTAGATCTGTTAGCTCTGTAACACGCTACATAATGGTAAATTTACACTAAAGTAACAGTAGGCATGCAGACAGGAACAGATCTTCTTTGCAAAAACCATTATATCATTGCACTTACTATTTTTTGCTGGCATATGTGTGAATTATCGAAATTAAGTTACCAGGCTTCAAAAATTTGTATAGTTGTACATATGTGCCCAAACACATATGTCTACATGAAAAATTTTATAAAATAAAGTTTCTTGGAGATTAAGTGTTGCCTGGAATAAAGACTAGATTGTAAGTTCTATTCATACCTGTGCCTAACTAGGCTTTATTTACTAGCACCATAATGTTGGTAAAATCAATTAACTTTTCTAAATTTAATGTAATGAGGTGAAAAATTACATAGTCAAAATTAGCTTTGAGGGACTTCTGCTTCTGGCCAAGATGAAGCAACAAGGACTGGATTTACTTTCCTGCCAGAAACAACTAAAATCAGACAACATATTTGAAACAATGGATTTTAGAACACTGAATGTCAGGAAAAGAAAAACAGTGTAACCTGGGGATGGGAAATCAATGAGGCAATCCATACAATTGCCCAGCTTATGCTTTGAGAGAGCTCCCAAATGATGCTATGGGCAGAGACAGCCTAGGTAGAGCTTGGTGGAGGCTGTGAGTTACAAAGATGGAAGCTGAGAGTCTAGAGAGACCCAAGAGGGATAATTCTCAAGACAAAGCACTGGATAGAAGAAAGCTGCACAGAGAAAGAACCTGGAAATCTGCAGAAAGTCTCTCTTGAATATTCAACAGAGTTTAGACTAGTGCAAAAATGTGGGAAAATTACCCAAGGGCAAGGATAGAACCACCTTCAGGAATAAGAGGAAATAGTTCCTGAAACTTGTACAACACATGGGATAATGTCTGTTCCCATTAACTAAACTAGAGAACCTCACAATTGACAACATATTGAGAAGGGCACACAGAATTGTCTTGACTCAGTAGTGGGGAATACCCAGCTTTACAATAAACACAGTTCTGGTCCCACTTAACAAATCCTAGAAGGTGAGATCTGAGAAAACAAGCTGTATCCCAAAATAAACCTCAAGAATATTTATAGAAATAAAAAAAAAGAAAGAGCATAGTATATATCCAATAAAGGTCTGAGAAGTAGAATCTATATAGAACTCAGGAAAATCAGCAAGAAAAAATCAAACAACCCTATCAAAACCTGGGCAAAGGACATGAACAGAAACTTTTCAAAAGAAGATAGACTAATGGCCAACAAACATATGAAAAAATACTCAACATCTCTAATCATCAGGAAAATGCAAATCAAAACCACAATGAGATCTCACTTATCTCCAGTGAGAATGGCCTTTATCAAAAGGTCCCAAAACAATAAATGTTGGCGCGGATGGGGAGAGATAAGAACACTCACACACTGCTACTGGGAATGCAAACTAGTACAACCTCTGTGGAAAGTAACATGGAAATAGCTCGAAGAGCTACAAGTAGAACTACCATTTGATCCAGCAGTCCCATTACTGAGCATCTACCCAAAAGAACAAAAGGAATTTTATAAAAAAGACATCGACACTAGAATGTTTATAGCAGCACAATTCACAATTGCAAAGATGTGGAAACAACCCAAGTGCCCATGAAGATTAGTGGACTAATAAAATGTGGTATATGTATACCGTGGAGTTCTACTCAGCCGCAAAAAACAATGGTGATACAGCACCTCTTGTATTATCCTAGATAGAGCTGGAGCCCATTCTACTAAGTGAAGTATCACAAGAATGGAAAAACAAGCACCACATGTACTCACCTTCAAATTGGTATTAACTGATCAACACTTAAGTGCACATATAGTAATAACATTCACTGGGCCTTGGGCAGATGGGAAGGGGAGGAGGAGATGGGTATATACACACCTAATGGGTGCGGTGTGCACCGTCTGGGGGATGGGCACACTTGTAGCTCTGACTCGGGTGGGGCAAAGGCAATATATGTAACCTAAACATTTGTACTCCTATAATATGCTGAAATAAAAAAAATAAATAAAAAAAACCTTTTAGAAGAAAACATAAGAAAAAGTCTGTATGACCTTGGGTTAGGCAATAATACCTTAGACACTAACCATATACCCATAAAAGAAATTATTGATAAAGTAGACTTTATCAAAACTAAAACTTCTGCTCTCCAAATAACAGTCCTAAGAGAATGAAAAGATAAGCCACTGACTGGAAAAAAAATATTTGCAAAGCATATTTTTGATAAAAGACTTATATTGAAAAAATATAAAGAGCTTTCAAAATTCAATTTTTTTTAAAAAAGCCCAATAAAAAAATTAAAAAATTTTGAACAGATCTCCTCCAAAAAAGTTATGTGGGTATCTGATAAGATTATGAAAAGATGCTAACATCATTAATTATTGGAGAAATGTAAATTAAAACTTAATAGAATGGCTATAATTAAAAAGACTGACCATGCCAAGTGTTGGCAGGGATGTAGAGGAGCTAGCACTCTCATACACTACTGGTGGGAACCACTTTGGAAAACAGTTTGGCAGTTTCTTAAAAAGTTAAGCACAAACTTATAATCTAGCCATTCTACTCCTAGGTATTTATCCATGTTAAATAAAAACAAATGCCCACACAAAGGCATATACATGAATGTTCCAAAAATCTTTATTTGTAATAGCCCACAACCAGGAACAACCCAAATGTTCATCTCAAAATAATTATGTTGAGTGAAAGAAGCCAAGGAAAAAAGTGTACACCACATGATTTTATTTATGTAAAATCCTAGAAAATGCACACTGGTTTACAGTACAGAACACAAATGAGTGGTTATTTGGGGATGGGGTGAGGGAGGAGCCAATGAGAAGAAGTAACAAGGGACACAAGAAAATGTATGAGGGTGATAGATATGTTCATTATTTTTATTGTGGTGATGGCTTCACAGGTGTATACATATGTCAAAACTTTTCAAATTTTATATTCTAAATATGTGCAGTTTGTTGCATGTTCAATTTTATCTCAATAAAGTTTTTAAAAATTACCTTTGAAAACCCATTAGTTTTCCCCCAAGCTACAATAAATACACATATATTATACACACAGTACAGACATTCCTGTGCATGGTAAACTGTGAGAACCACTAAAGTTGACTAATAAAAGAATCAAAGGCAAGTGTGCGTACAGATACTGAAGCACTCCAAACTCAATGATGAAGAGATGCATAGGGTGAAGAATTCTAGGACATCCTTCCTGCACACAAGATTTACTCCATTCTGTTATAATTCTAATAACTTGAATGCATATTACTAGATGTCTTTGTTATTATACAAGATAATAGAATCATATCAAATTTTATTGTGTTTGTTGAAATATAATAAAATGGTTTATATGGGGAGGCTTCGCTGCAATTTCTACCTATTCTATTGGTTTTTGGATGCTTGAACATAAAAACCAGCTTCTACTCTAAAGGCCTTGTCTAAGTCCATATTGTGCTGCTGTAATAAACTAACACAGACTGGGTAATTTATAATGAACAGAAATTTATTTGGCTCATGGTTCTGGAGTCTGGGAAGTCCAAGATTGAGGGGCCACATCTGGTGAGGGACTTGTTGCTGCCTAAAAACATGGTAGAAGGCATGACATAGGTGAGAGAGAGAGAGAATGTAACTGAACTCTCCTTCTATCAGGAGCCCACTCTCATAATAACCAACCCAATCCCACAATAAGGACATTAATCCATTCATTATGGCAGAGCACTCATGACCTAATCACTGCTTAAAGGTCCCACCAATCAATGCTGTTGCATTCCAGATTAACTTTCTAACATAAGAACTTTGGGGGACACATTTGAACCATAGTAAGCTTGCACAGAATAGTGGAAAAGTCAGCATGCACATTGATAACACAATGTTGTTATGGCTATATAGAGGCAATTGATTTTGCATAGGGACAGAGGATTGGGTAAAACTTTAAAAAAGAGGTGATATTAGAATGGTGGCTTGAATTATATGTTGATATTTTCCTAAAAGAGAAAAAAAAGATTATTTCAAAAAGAAGTGCCTTCTCTTAATCAAAAGCACCTTCAAACACAATGAAGTAGGGACTCCAGGAATTATTTTTTTTAATTTTTTATTGTTTCTTTTTTCATTTTTTTTAAATTTCAGAGTACTATGGGCTTCCAAATGTTTTGGTTACATGGATTGCTTTTGTACTGCTTGAGTCAAAGTTACAAGTGTGCCCATCACTCAGTGTGTACATTATATCCATTAGGTATGATTTCACCCATCTCCCCCCTCCCCTTCCACTGGCACGATTTCCATTGAGTTTCACTTCCATCTGTGCACATGAGTGCTGATCAGTTAGTTCCAATTTAATAGTGAGTACATGTGGGGTTTGTTTTTCCATTCTTGTGACACTTCACTTAGGAGGATAGTCTCCAGTTACATCTAGATTGTTGTAAAAGGTATTAATTCATTTTTTATGGCTGAATAGTACTCCATGGTGCACATATACCACATTTTATTAATTCACTCATGAATTGATGGGCTTGGGTTGATTCCACATCATTGTGAGTATGAATTTTGCTGTAATAAACATTCTACTGAAAGTATCTTTTTGATAAAATGACTTTTTTTTCATTGGGGTAAAGTCCCAGTAGTGGGATTGCAGGATCAAATGGTAGGTCTCCTTACACATACACACACACATGCATATGAGATTGAGAGAGAATGACAGAGAGACAGAGACAAAGAGATAGAGACACAGAAATGTGAGCCAGAGAGAATGAAGACAGAGATTGGTAACTTATTCTTCCCTCAGTTCTACAACTATAGAAGAGGAGAAATTCTGAATTTCTCTGTGAATTTATTTCCTACAAATGTGGAGAAAAATATTAATAGGAGTCTAAGAAATCATGCAACACATTACTTGGCACTTACTAAATACACTGTGGATAAGGCATTAAACTATGTCCTCTAGAGCTTAGGTCTCCAACCCCAGGCCTGCATCCTGTTAGAGCTAAGCCACAGAGCTCCGCTATCCCCCACACCCACCCCCATCCATGGAAAAATTGTCTTACATGAAACCAGTTCCTGGGGCCAAAAAGTTTTGGGACTGCTGCTCTAGAGAGACACCACTGAGATTGTAACCCATATGTAACAATATGAGAGCTCACACAACCCAAATGCTTAAACCCTACAAGGGGAATTTCAGATGCATAACTAATGGGAAATGTATCCCCAACACAAATTAATCTCACCTAATGTCAATTTCTAACAAGAGTCTACAAACTGTAATACACTGTCCTTCTGTCAGTGGTTCCTCTTCCCAATCTGCCATGAACAGTTTGTCTTGCCCCTCTGGGTTTACTTCCCTGGAGTCTTGTAGCATACAAGTATTCCTGTATTAAAACTGGGGGAAGTACAACATAGAAAAACTGGCCTACTTGCCTGGAACTGTTAATATAATGTAAACCAACGGAAGAGGGAAGACTTCAATGCTTGCCTGGGTCCCAGTCATTTTCTTCAGTCTTTGGAATGGTTTTGACACGATGTCACTTGCTCAAAGTCAAACTTCTTTGAGCTATTACTTCCAAAATCATTGAAGAGATTGTATATTACAAGAAAAAAAAGACAATTATTTGACATTCTAAGCATGATAGAACCAATTAATTCTCTGTCCTTTTTAAAGAAATGCTGTCCCTTTAAGTCTGAACTTCAGGCAAGTTTTAAGAAGCCAGTTGCTAAGTGTATCTAGGGAAACTTGGCAAAGATTGTTTATGTGTAAATCTATGTTACCTTATATAGAATAAGTCAAATACCAGTTGGCAGAGGCTTGGAAAGAGAAAAGACATAAAAGACCAAATTTTATTTTAGAATTGTGTAGAGTGATTCTTAGTTTGGGCACGGCTGTGTCCACTGGTGGGAGTTCAAATACATCATGGGCATAGCTTGGGAGCTACCGGGAAATCTATTTACACGGAAGCCTAATGGGACTCCTGGGAAATAACTGAACTGGTATACGTTGCAGGGGTTCAGACATCTTCAGGTACCTGGAAAACCGGAGGGGTAGACAGTAATGCATCACAGGGAGCAGAAGAGGAGGGTGTGAAGTATGCTGACAGCAAATGTGTTCCAAAAAAGACAGCAGAATTCACATTGGCTCAACAAAAACACACTGGAACATATATTTGCATGAATGCAGTGAGAAGGTTAAGTATAAAATGAAAGTCCAATTTCTTAGTGGCAGGTACTGTGGATGCCCCATGCCTTTCACTAACAGCCGTGGTCAATATTTCCAGGCATGCTGGCAGCCCACCTCAGAGTCTACATGTCTCTGTTTTTCAGTCTTAGGGCTTTCTTCAGATTTGCAAGACCTACTAGTAACGTGAGGTCACTCAGAAATACTGAATATTTAACACTCTCAGGGACACTTATTAACAAATGAGAAATAGGAGTCAGTGGCTAAATACTCAAGCTTCCTGGACACCTACGAGGACAATTCTGAGGTATATTCTACCCAATATTTCAGAGAGCCCCTGTTGAGATAGAGCCCTTGTTCCTCTATATACTCAGAATTTAATGCACCTTTCTTGCTGCTTCCTGCTTCCCTCTTTCTCTATTCCTTTACTTGTGCTTCCTGGAAACACTGCACAGATAAGCCACCTGCTCCCAAGTCCATGCCCCAGAGTCTAGCTTTCGTGGAACCCAAAGTAAGATATTCACTGAACTCAGTGTCTCATTGGGTCCAAATAACTCGACTTTTGAACTCCATTAAAAGAGTGTGATACAAAAGGGAAAGAGACTTTATCCTCATTTTGCCAGACTGTTTCAAAGCTCTGGCACCATGAGGATTCAAGGTGGTCACCAGCAGGGAAATGCATGCCTGGTAGAGTGGTAAGAGAGAACAGAGTCCTTGCAAGGCAGGTCCAAAGAGTGGTGGGGTACAATATGTGCTGCAGAGGGAGCCCTCACCTCTCACTAGGGCTGACAGGTGCCACTTAAAGAGACCAACTGAGGGCTGTGAATGAGTGAAGCTGGGCTGTGAATTAGTGGCAGCTGGAGGTCCCACAGGAGGAGAGTAATAAAGGAAATGTTAACATGAGTTTATGTTTCCTCGTGTGTTGTGCTTAGGTCATGGATATTTTGAAATTGTAAATAGTAATAAGAAGAAGTAAAATCTGACACAGAAATGAAAATATTCCACATCTTGTTATTGATTGAGGCAATTGTGGTTATTTCTTCCTCCCTCCTGGCAGGTTTTAGGAAATGAATGTCAGAGCAGATCACAGACTGCAAAGCATGGAGAGCTAAAGGGAGAGTAAGAAATAATGAAGAACCACCCAAGTAGCAGCCCAAGGGAAAAAAAGTCACTGAGAGTATTCCCCAAACTGGTGAGGATTAACTTCAAAGTTAATATAAGGAATAGATGCAGGAAGTTAAAATAATAATTGGAATATTTAAAAATAATAAGTTGAATTCCCAGCATATAGATTAGAAATTCCAATTTTGAAAAAAAATGTGTCATTTAGGAATTTTTAAATTTTGCTTAATGGAGACCCAGAAGCCATAAAAGAGATAATTAAAACATTTTACCATATCAAATAAAAACATTTGTAAACTTTTTTATCTACAAAAAAAAACCACACAAAAATTAAAAACAAAAAATGCACTGGAAAATATTTTAATGCATAAAATAAAGAGTTAATATGTAAAGAGTGTCTACAAACCACTAAGCAAAAGATAAGTAGCCTAATTTTAAAATGGGTGTATGAATTCAAGTTCACAGAAGAAATCCCAGTGTCAATAAATATAAAAATGAGATCTTTTCCTCCATGACCCTTTATGCCTCTGCAAGTTGTTGCTTGGACTCTCACCCAGTCTGTCATTTAGTTACCCATGATGGTTTCCTCAGGCCCTCCTTGTAAGAGAAAGATATTTGAGAAATTCTAAATTTTGATGGCCCAGCAACAGGGTGAAAGAGATACCAGAAAGACACATAGCTTTCTACTTCTAAGATTGGTGGTATCTTGTGGTATAACTCCATTTACTTTATTAGCAGAGACTATTTTTCCTATCTTCCCATAAATGTTGTTATTGCTTGCATCTAAGCACAACTCCTATGATATGCTCATATCTTTTTCTTACCTTATAAATTCAATTATTGTATCATCAATATGGTATACAGGGAGCCCCACCCTGTTATATTAGCATCAAAATTGCTAGACTACTAAAATTTTTAATAAATGCATACATACTTTGATTCTATGAGACACAGAGTTGTTACAACTTAAGCCAGAAGTTTATTTTAATTCTTTTTTCCCCTTTTGCTATAATTTGAATGTTTGTGGTTTCCAAAACTTATGTTGAAACTTAAGCCCCAATATGGCAGTATTGAGAATTGGGCCTTTAAAAAGTGATTGGGTCATAGGGATCTACCCTCATGAATAAATGAATCCATTCATAGATTAATGAATAATGGGTTAATGGATTAATGGGATATTAGGGAACGGGACTGGCAACTTTCTAAGATGAAGAGGGACCTGAGCTAGCACACTGGCCCACTCAGCCTCCTTACCATGGGATGCCCTACACTGCCTCGCGATTCTGCAGGTTGTCCCCACTAGCAAGAAGGCCCTCTCCACATGCACACCCTGGACCTTGGACTTCCCAGCCTCCAGAACTATAAGACATAAATTAGGTTTCTATAAATTGCCCACTTTAAGGTATTTTGTTATAAGAAAAAGAAAACAGACTAAGACACCTTTATTTCTTTGTTATTATCAATATTATCATTATCATCATTATTGATCTATTTGATGTGACAGACACAGATGAAGATGTTGGAGGGCAGTTCTCAAGGTGGCTTTGATCTGACCTAGTTCTGCCTGCTTTCTCTCTTGTAGTTCTCAAGAATAACTGTAGAATGTGCTGAACTGCAGCATCCTGAGACGGGAGGAACTGGCCAGAACAGCCCAGGCTCTGCTCTAGGCACCCCCTAGAAATAGGATGCCTCTCATTGCTTTAACTCAGTGTGTCATGTCGCCCCAGGTCACAAAGCCTAGGGCAGGCTGCTTTCTGGGGTCCCTCAGCTGTGATGCAAATGGGACACATGCAGACAAAACTCCATCCACCCTGGGCAGCTTTCCTGAGACTTGAGGGGACAGATTTGAAATGAATCCTAGGCTTCTGTCATCTCTTGTTTTCTATGTGTAAGTAATAAACCCGCATCACGTACCTCGTGGTTTGTGGGTGTTCTGTCTCAGCAGACTCAGATACGGTGGTAACCAGGGTGCAGTGAACCTTCCTCACAGCAGTGTGCTAAAGTCTGCCACGATGGCTGTAATCTGAATCCTTCTTGAATTTTTAATATCTTTGGTTGCATATATTTCACATAGATTTTATTTAATGATTCAGCTGTGACATTTTCACTGTGAAAATTTAATATTTTGTCAATATTTTTAAAAATCTTCCTCTCATATTACGATTTTTGCATTGTGTTTTCTGTTATTAATATTGACAAGCCACTATCATTCTGCTGGCATTTGTTTGACATATCTTCCTTTCCTTCCTTTGTTTTTTTAGCCTTCCAATTTTTGAGGAAGGAAACAGTGTTAATAGTACCCACACAGATTTTGAAAACATTTACAAATCAAAATAGTGAGCCGAAACAGATATCTCTGTTTAAGAATGAGCAGAGAAAATTACTTTTTATTGTACCAGGATCCAGCTGGTGATAAGGTGCAGGGTCATGCTGGTAGGACCACAGGGAGCACTCTGCTTTGCTGAGTGTGGTGCTTACAGTCATTGAGGTTGTGGGCAGTCATTTCATAACTGTGACCTTGGACAGGTTCCTCAACCTCTCTGTGTCTCAGGTTTACCTTGTCTATAAAATCAGGATGATGACACTACATGCATTCTAGGACAGTTGTGAGGATTAAGTGGGTGAGTGCAGGTAAAATGCTTAGACCACCTCCTGGTATATTGCCAAGTGTTCACAAATATCAGGTCATAATATTATTATTCCTGATGTTATTTATGTCCCAACAGTTGCTCCATCCCAACTGTTTCCCAATTTTCCTTCAGCCATCAAGCCTGCCATTAGACATTGAAAGATAATGGTGACAGGTTTGAGTTGCAGTTGTCAGTAGGAACATGAGCCCATTAAACTGTGCTTACTGTTTTATTCTTTTAAGTCTTAACTCGGCAGCACATGTTGCACTTGGTAATATAAAAAGGTATGTGGAAATAGATGAATGACCTCAGTCCTCCTCAAGCCTCCCTTCCCAAGACAAATTCTGTAACCAGCTTCTTCTGTAGCTTTTCTGAAGCACTCTATAATCCTTGTAAAATAAGAAAAAAAATCAGGGGGAAAAACACAAAATCTAGTGTTCTAGTTTTATATATTCTTCTGCACTTATTAATATCTCTTGCATATGGTATGGACTTTCTTCTATCATAAATTTACCATAATTTACTTATCCAGCAGTCTACCGAACCAGCAGTCTGTTGATAACGCATTTAATATATTCCCTGGTTTACTGTTTTATTTGCATAAAAGAAAAAGGCACAACAAATATCCTTGTACATTTGAATATATATGGATATATTTTCTGTGGGATACATATTTAGAAGTAGAATTCTAAACACAGAGTATGAGCACTTTTAATCTTGGTAAATATTGCCAAATTGCCCTCGATAGAGGTCCTATCAATTTGTATATCTACCAACAGTGTGTAATGGTAGAGTGCTATTTTTCCCATACCCTTACCCTCAGTCTGTTAGCAAACCTTTTTATCTTCACCAGTCTGATAGGTGGAAACAGTTTTTCATTGCAGTTTTAACTCACTTGTCTTTCATTAAGAATGTGATTGGAGGCTGCGTTTGCCACCATCATCCAACAACTGTGTTAGTGAGATAGCGTATGTATGTCAGTTTCTGCTTAGTTGTATATTTTAAAGCTCTGTGGTTGGCAACCAAAACCTTAGTCTTTTCTTGCTTGTCACAGAAATATTTTAAGAAACAAAACTACAGCTTTCTTAGCCTAATCTTCTTGTTTCTTTTATTCCATACTTTTTTTCCCTCTTACCAATTCAATAACATTTCTAAATTGCAGTGGCCACAAAAATTCTCAGGAAATTTTTTACACATCTATTAATTTTTTTCTCTCTGAGAGGACACTAAGAAAATGTAAAGAAGGAAATCCTTTTCTGCTTGCCTACAGCAATTTAAAGGCCAGTGATAAATAGTTAGCTGGTAGAGCAAGGCCTCCAAAGCAAGGGTAATAGGATGATTAGGTTCTATATTTTAAATTAGGAATGTCTACTCTGAATATATAAGCAATCAGATAACCATTTATGCAGAAGTAAAAGGAGCCAATGATTAATTCATTTATTACAAAGGAATTAAGCATAAAAAGGCAACTTTTCCCAAAGAATAAAACATTCTTTAAAGAAAATTACAATGTTTAAATCATGGTATTTTCCATGTTAATTTTTTCTTCTCAGGACTAAGTATAAATAAACAGGCATATGTTTGGGAAAATGTATTTTCAGTCTAAAACTGAGTCATCTGAAGATGGCTATTCATATGAATCATTTCTTAGAGACGTGAGTACTCCTCAAATGAGCTGATATTTATGAGTCGATATTTCTACTTTTAATCTAAAACATATAGATTTTCTAAAAACTCTCTTGTCATACTTCATTGCTTAGTTATAGAATGCACAATGGCAATACCTGAATCAATGAGTTGTGCTGGACAATTTTATTGCTACATTAAACTGGCAAACAGTACATTTCCCCCAATGTCTTCTGCTTCCTATAGTCATATTCCTTTCTCTATTAAACAGATTATAGTTTAATCCAATTTTTCCAAAATGATTCACCTTAACCTCTCATTTCTACAGAAATTTAGAATAATTAAACATTATAGAACATACACCTAAAGATTGCAGTGCTGGATATACTTTATTAGTAAAGAGAATTAATAGCTCATCAAGTTATTGTTTTGATTGCTATATTTACATGTGATAAAATGGAAAATAATTTTTTAAAATTTTATGCGATATTAATTAAACTAAACAAGGAGACAAGTTAATCAACTAATAGAACAGCATCAGGCCTCAATGTAAGGGCCAGTTTCTTTGCAAATGTCTAGATACTGTCCTTTCTACTCCAATAATTTTTACCTAACACAATTTTACTGATAATTACTCACTTTCTTTCCTAAGGCAATAATAATAAATATTGGTGTAGAAAACACTCAAGGGAGCATCTGCCTAGCAGTTTTCCCTTGTGGAAACAGCCCTTCTCTTTCTTGTACATCTTAAGAAGAGCCACTAGGATCAATAAAACTCTCCTTAGGCTCTGACCACAGCTGGTTTTGGACTTGGAACAAAAGAAATAATTATGCAGTCACTGTATAAGTAATTGAATTTTTGAGATATAAATCTGAGAAAATGTCAATGGCAAAGGGAAAAGATTAGAGGCAAGAAACAGAAAGTCACTTGTGACAAAGGCCAAAAGGTAAGAGAGAGCTAAGGGAGCAGACAGTCCACTTCACTTTCAGTTGGGTAGGTCAGGAAGGCTGGTAGAGAAGGAAACATTTGAGGTAGGCAGTAACAGATGAACCTCCATGCTTCATGTATGCCAGACAGTGCTCTGGTGCCATTTTGGAATTTCTTTATTGCTTTCTCTTCTGCATATCCCATTTCTTAATCACAAGATGGTTATTTGGACATATGTATAAAGATGTGTGAATAAAATTATATGATTAAGGATGTTCACTATAGCATTATTTTTATTAGTAAAAGAAATTGAATATATATCTGTGTGTGTATATACACACATACCCACACACAGATAATGACTATTTCTTATAACATAGAATGGTAAGAGGGTCCATGAAAACTGTATCTCAGATATTTATGTACTCTTTGAAAAAATTTTAAAGAACATATTACCTTTATCTTTATTTACAACTCAGTTGCTTTTATAAAAGTTATACATCAACACAGTTTAAATAGCTCTTGTTTAAAAAAAAACAGCATGCCTCTGACCTCCCCTATCTTACCACTTCCTGATTTCCAGAAGCAACCATTTGCAAATCCTTTAACAATTTTTTTCTATTAATATCTATTAATCTGAGTAATTTACTTAAATTGCTTCTTCTTGACAGTTGAGTTTTAGGCATTATTAACTTTTCACTGTGAAGAGACTACTATCACCTCCATTCATACCGCTTATTGCCCATTTTCCTGATATAATCAAATCATCTTTTTTATTATTAATAGATCAATGTTCATTATTCAGCTGTAGTATACTGTGCAGTTCCCTAAGATTATTTTTACTTTCCTGTGCATTTTGTTGTCCCTCTTGCTAATAAATATATTTCTGTATACTTTTCCCTAATAACTTATTTATCAATTCCTAAATTATTCCCCCACTGGTTACTTAAATCTTTTCTAAATTAATTCAAACATGTTAGATATTCAAATACATTCTCCAGAAAATTTTCTCCTCCAGTCTGCTAACATGTTTCAATAAAGACTAATCATTCTTTTGAATTTCTTCCTGGAGATCCCTGCTGCTTCTGTCTTATGTTAGATGTCTTTCCTGGATCCTGTGTCTTTCTGTTTCTTGGCTTACTCCCTTATTTTAGGCACATACTTTACTAGTGTTCCTAGAAAGAAAACATGGGAGCTAAAATTCTTGAGACCCTATATTTCTAAAAATGTCCTTAATCTATTCCCAAACTTGCATGATAGTTTGGCTAGACACAGGTTTCTAGATTAGAAGCCATTTTCTCCAGAGAATTTTTTGAAAGTAGTTTTTAGCATATTTTCTTTGTACCTAATGTTTTGAAATTTCAAAATAGTATGCTTGGGTAGAAAGCTTTTTTTTTTCTATTACTTATAACTGGCATACTATAGGCATTTTTCAATTTGGAAACATAATTTTCAATGGTGAGAATTTCATTGAATTATTTCTTCTTGATGCTCTTTCATCATTTTATGTTTTGCTTGTTTTTCCAAAACTCCTTAGATGCTAAACTTCCTATATTGGTCCTCTAAGTTTATCTTTTATTTCCTTTTTTTGCATGTTTTTATATATTTTCTGAGAGAAATTTTTAACCTTTCGAACTCTTCGAAGTATTTCATTTCTGTTCTTTTATAATTTTTTTAATTTCCAAGAACTCTTTTATATTTTATGAATTTATTTATTTTGCTTTATTTACATTCTGTTTTAATTTTAAGAGAACAACATATTTTCTTATCTCTGAGTACTTTAACAGTAGTCAGGTTTGGGCCATTGTTGCTTTTCTATTTGATCCACAGTAACTCATTCCTCCAGATTGTTTTGTTGTTTTTGTGTTTTTTGATATATTTTGGATTCTTGTGTAGTTTGGTTCATGTCTTTCATATTGGAGACTTTTTCAAATACTTGGGATTCCTGACTGCTCAAATTTATGACTAGGCCATAAATTGTTGATTAAAAGATCTACATGTATCAGAGGCAGATGGGTATTCCATGTGGATTCTTTTTAAGTATATATAATTTTTATTTCAGAACCTTGTGGGGTACAAGTGTTTTTGTACGAGGATGAATTGTATAATGCTAAAGTCAGGGCTTTTAGTATGTCCGTCACCAGAATAGTGTACCCATCAGACAGTCAGTATCTTTACTTGGGTGACCAGCCGAATTCCCCAGAGATGGTTCCTTCAATCTCCTGCTTGAGGATATAATCCTACCAGCCAAGCTTGGAGAGTCAACATAGTGCACATAAATCTTCACTTCATCCCACTGTTTATAGTGGGGTGTTCTGTTCTAGACATGAGACCTTCTACAGAGAACAACCTGCCGGTGCTGGGCAGGAGCAGTAACCAGCTGCACAGAGTGTAAAGGAGGTAACTGGAGAACTAACTTTCTTAAAATACTTTCAGCCAAAACTCTTCTTTTTAGTTCACATTCATTTCCACTTTTAGCAGTGTTTATATCAGCAATTCTCAAGCCTTTGGAGGTCCCATGGTATAAATCAGTTTGCATTTTTGCTTTCTCCCCTGTCTGACCTGGCTTTCTAGTATCTGCTAAGTCAGTTACCACTCTTCCATCTGTTCTTCAACTTCCAACATTTCATTATAGACATCTTGTCTTCTAATCTCTTTGTCCTCATGTATTTAAAACCTTAAAAAAAAAACTTTATTGTCATTTTATTATAATTTCAGGAGGGAGCAGAGGCTAATGCATGTCCAACTTTCACCATGTTTAAAATTTTAATTTGCATTTTATAATATACTATTATTATACCATTAAAAATTGATACTAAGCTAGTGATGTCTACTTTTTATTGTAAACACTAAATTTTCTAACAACAGAGCATCTTTAAAAAAAAACAAATATAATTGGATAACAGGCAATGTAAAATCACTGTAAAGTAATTTTGTTAAGATATTTAACTCAGCCTCTATCATGGAACTTAGGTAAATTGAGTTTGAAATACCCACTCTAATGAATGTTGAATGCTTGAATCCTAACTTTGGAATCAGTGTACTAATTTTACTTGCTGCTTTGATGTAAACAAAAGACTAAAAAATAAAACCAATATTTGGACATCTGTAAGACCCAAACATCTGGCAGTCACAAATTCTCATTGTATCCTCTATGTCTGAGGCACTTTAATTACTGGATACCCACAACCATATTTCTATAATTACTGTTAAGAGGTTTAAATTTCAAGAAGACATAAAGGTAGTTCTCTTTACAACTAAGAACCATACCTTCTATTTCAACACTGTAATTTCTTTTTCAACACATTAATTTGAGGAAATTTTAGAACAAGTTTTAGAATATCCTGGTTTGAGAAGAATTCCTATAGTTTTTTATATTTCAGTTGAAGGTGACATATGTTAGTGGTCCATGAATATTTACCAGACTATAAGATTTCACTAAACGTCTTGGACATCAAAGAAGCAGCTTTCCCTTGTTAACTGTTATCTGTGCCTTCCAAGCAGCGACCTCTCACTAGCTGGGTCATCAAAACAGCGGGGGTTAGAGAGGAAAAACAGTCTCTGCTTGGCCTGTGAAAGTGCATATCAGGAAGGTCCACTTATGAGAGGTTGGTCGTCAAAACCTAGGGATTTCCTCAGCAGTTCCCTCAACTGGTATTACATTATATTGACTGTTTGTACAACCATAAACATCAGGATTTATAACCAGTGCAAACCAGCACTGATAGAAGTAAAAAGGCAATTTTTATGAAACGTTCTCACATGCCAATGTTAAGATAAGCAAACATTCTTCAAGAGTTTCTTAACAAAAATACATTATATGTGCTAAAATCTGTTGGGCTACTTCTATCCTTATCATTTCAGGGGCATACAAAAATTTCTTGGGAAGAAAATGGCTTGCATAGTTTGGAATCATAGTCCAAAGCCATTTTGATATTCAAATAACTAACTGGTCCCAAGATTCTCCAAGTTACCCTCAGTAGTATTGTAATACCATGGCTCTGGAATCAGAGAACCTGTGTTCAAATCCCAGGCCTGCCTGCTACTAGCTGTACATGTTTGGTGAGGTCAGGTAATCTCTTGTATACAAAATAGGAAAGAGATATTAGTTAGAATTCTTTTGGTTGTAAATTTCAGAGACCCTACTAAAATTGGCTTAAGCCAAAAAGCAAAAAAACAGAAAACAGCAACAACAGCAACAAAAGAACGTGTGGACTAACATAATTTGTTGGCTCTGTTTAACTCTGGGTTGGCTTTATTTTCTGGAATATTCTTCCTATGGAGTAGCAAAGATGGGCCCTTGCCATTTCACGTATACATATCCTCAGTAGTAGAAAACCTAAAAGAAATGGCAAGATGTCTCTCCCTCAAGAGTCACAAGAATCTCCAAAATGAGTTCTGGATGGCTTTTCTTTAGCTCTGTTCCCACCTTTGGGATGATAACTTTGGCTGGTGGGATTAGATACAGATTGGTGGATCTGATCTATGTCACAAGGAGCTGAAGATACAAGTTATAGAACACACTACCAGAATTATTTGGAGGGGTGGTTTCAGATAGAAAAAAGTAAAGGCAATTCAAAAAGCAGCAGATATCCACAACGTGGTCTCCTTCCCTCTATTTTACAAAGTCACCATGACAAATAGATGATATAACTTCAGTAAAGTACCAGACACAGTTTCACAATAATTTCACAATAATTACTGTTGGTAATTATTTTTTAAGAAGCTTACTTACATAAGTAATTCATTAAGGTCCAGACATTTTACCTACTTACCTGAAAGTTAGATTTTTGCCTTTTGCTCAGCAACATCTCAAGCATCTAATCAGAAGCTGTTTGTTTTAATTTCTAAGTATACAATAAACATGATAAGTTGAAGCTAGAACTTTCAAAGAAATCATCAAAAGTTTTTCAGAAACAAAGTCTGAAAATCTTAGCAATCAAAGTACAGATTGCAAGCAATACACTGCAGTACTTAAAAAGTCACCCACTGCCAAAGAACGGAAAATTCTGTCCCCACTTCAGAACAGGAAGATCCATACAAGTATCAACTTTAACCTCCACTTGAAGTGGCTGAGAGAGTAGCCATAAACAGCCAGAGAAATGATTTCAGACTGGGTGCATTATAAAAATGCCTTATGGGCATCCTGACAATGAAATCTAGATGTTAAAATTGCTCTTTCAGCAAATATCTTAGGATCCAAAAATTAGAGACAGTGATATTTTTTCTTAGATCACCATTAGAATTATATGGGGATTTATATACCCACTATTTTAATAGAGATACATATACTTCAGAAGGCTCCTCTTTGCTATGTATAAGATGATGTTGCTGGGCGCGGTGGCTCACGCCTGTAATCCTAGCACTCTGGGAGGCCGAGGTGGGTGGATCGGCTCAAGGTCAGGAGTTCGAGACCAGCCTCAGCAAGAGCGAGACCCCCGTCTCTACTAAAAATAGAAAGAAATTATCTGGCCAACTAAAATATATATACAGAAAAAATTAGCTGGGCATGGTGGCGCATGCTTGTAGTCCCAGCTACTGGGGAGGCTGAAGGCAGTAGGATCGCTTAAGCCCAGGAGTTTGAGGTTGCTGTGAGCTAGGCTGACGCCCCGGCACTCACTCTAGCCAGGGCAACAAAGAGACACTGTGTCTCAAAAAAAAAAAAAAAAAAACAGTCTAAGATGATGTTTATCAAGTAACTGGAATAGAGTGTGTGCTAGGAGATTGTAATATAATTTGGGGGTGGACTTGAGTCCATATTTATCTGTTACAGAGAAGGATGTGGTTAATTATGTCTTAATTGACTTAAGATTGGATTGACTGTGTAAAGCAATCATCTGGGAAGAAATAGGGAAGAGGGGCATTTCTGTTGGAAAGACCATTGGAGCAGAGATTTGGAGGTGGATAATTATACCAAGTGAATACTCAGTAGTTCAGTTTAGCTGAAAAGGAGATGAAGACAATATGGGAAATGTGCATGAAATATCCTCACCAGTATCTGATGAAAGCAATTTATAGAAAATTGGATTCTAATATTTCTGCTTATAGATAAATCAATAACAATTATTTTATAGAGAGGATTCTATAGATCTTTACAACTCCAAGGTAGCTGTAACTCAATGCTGCTTTCAATATACAAAAATGTAAAAATTATTTCACAGTTAAATTCACAGGGATTTCTTTGTCGGTAACTGAATCATTTGCTGGTCATGTTCTTCTACACTTTTTTGCAAAAGAATAGTATAAGTACTGTCTATCACCTGAACTGATTTTTAGAACATGAATTCCATGTCTTCAAAAAAATTTGACTCCATGCTGAAAATTAAACAATGTGGCTTTTTTATTAAAGCAGTTTCTTCCATTCCGCTGGCTTTCTTGCTGCCAGTTTCCAACCCCTTCTTTCAAAGCTGAGAAGGAATCTGCTGTTAGTTTAGTTGTCAACACACATGACTTTGGCAGTTGAGGGGCATGGAGATCATTTCCTAGGCCCAAGATGACCACACTATCTTTCTGGGAAAAGTCTTTTCCTTAGTTACGTAGGACCCTGCCTTGGCTTTGTGTTACTTGTAATCTTGGAAATTTCTTTAAAGTTTTATGGATTATAACACAATAATCTTCTTATGGAGCAGACTCTGTCCTCAGATCTAGTTTAAATCTAGCAATTTTGCATGTGTTTATATAAGGAGGATATTTACTTTGCTGATTTTCTGAGGCTGAATTTTTTAAGCATGATGATATTATTTATGAAACATAAATAGAGCCCTATAACCCCAAGAGCCCCCCCAGGAGTGGAATAAAATTAATATTAAACTGCAACCTGCATCAGCATCCCAAGTGGGGGGGAAACTAAGTACATACATCATCAAGAAAAATTCAGTTCCTGTTATTTAGGTAGCTACATTGAATGATGACTTTCAGAATCACTCATTACTCCTGAAGAGAAGGGAGGTGAAAAATTATATAATAGAAGACAATCACCAGATAACAATCAGCCAACTAATATGGGGAACCCTCCTATTAACTGTTGAAAATATAAATAAACATCTTTCCCTCAAGTAGCTTATAATCTAAATAGAAGCAAAACATATTAAAATATACAAAAACAGTGAAGCATCTTAAAATTGATTACTAACAAAAACTGTTATAAAAACTTATTGTTGAATTTAAAAGGCAGCATATAGAATTTCAAACTGAGTGAAAAGGGGGAAAATTTAATTTGGGCCTTAAAGAATGGGTAGGATTGTGATAGAAAAATGTGTTAAGGTTCGCCGGAGGAAGGAGGAGTGAGTGAGCAAAGATGTGGAACAAGAACAACATTAAAGGAATAGCAATTAGTTAAGCTGGACTGGAATGGAAGGTTTGTGTGAGAAAAGTAGATTAGCTCGAAAGGTTTATAAAAGGTAAATTGCATGAGCCCTCAAATGCAGTATAAAGGAATTTAATCCCAAAGGTGAAGGAGATTAACCTTAAAGAAGATTGATGGATGCAGGGTGAACTGGAAGAGGGAGAGGCAGAAAGCACAGCAAGTATAAGCTAATCTCTGTGTGGCCCTTTCAGATTCATTGCAATTGATAGAGCTCACGGCGGATGGAGCTGGCGTGGTATCAGTGGGAATGCAAAGGAAAGGATGGATTCAGGAGACATGGCCAAGGAATGTCTGATTAAAGGAGAGGATATCAGACTTTCTGCGTCTGGGTGGCTGGAAAGTGGTGATACAGAGCAAACATTGGGACATCAAAGGGACGACTTGCATCAGGGGAAAGAGAATAAGTCTAATTTTAAAAACAAGGTTTAGCACTGATGTCCAGGGAGAAACCTGAAAGCCAGAGCTGAAGAAATATATTTGGTGTCTGCCTTCCGAGAGTTAATAGGTGACTCACCAGCACAAAAAGAGACCCCAGAGGAAGTGTGTATAAGGAAGAAAACTGAACTTCAGGAATGCTCACGTCTCAGGATAGCAAGCTAGAGGAAGAGGAGGCAGCAATGTGAAAAGGAACCAGATGGACAAGAGGTGTAGAAACAGAAACCAGGGCTGAGGGTGTTTTTAGAAGGGCAGAGCTCTCCTTTGGAGCTACCTTGTGCTCAAAGAGGCATTTTCTGCTCACCACTATAGCGTAAGCTTAACGGGAACAAACTCCTGAGAATTTCCTGCAGCCCAACACACTGTTTAACTTTGCAGATTTCATTTACTGTTACGACTGTCTTTAATTTATACCGCAAAATATGCCTCCACAGTAGACTAGCGAAAAATGTTACATGGGCTTCTGTAGCATCAATTTTCTTTAAATGGAGATTAAGGAAGCATTAATCAGTGTTTAAAAGAAAGTGTCCTATTATTAATTTGGAACTATTATATTAACTTGAGTGAGGCCAAAATTTTTCCCAGTGAAAATGAACAAGCACCAACAGCTTCCTAATTGACTAGGCACACTATGGTATTTTAAAATATTCACTGAAAATTTCTTGGGCTTGGAATGGAACTGTTCCGTATCTGTTTCCCTCATATATCCTATAATAATTAAAACTTCAACTCCTCTTTAAGGAATATTTAACACAGTCTTTGTCACATTCTTCAAATAATGAATGTGGCTGCTAAATCAGCCATAGACTCATAAAGCTAAAAGAAATCTCAGGATCATCGAGTCTTAGAATCAGAATAGAGGGTATTACCTAAGCCAGTTTAATCACAGACATATGTTCCAATAGTTTTAAAAATAACTTTAAGTTTCCAATATCTATTGGCTTTGCGATGAGCTGCCAAGTCAGTTATTACCATTTGGGCTCATTCTTTCAATTTCCCTAATAACATACTTTCTATGCTTACAATAAAGGCACTGGGAGGTTTCCTAAAACAATTTTTAAATATTAAATAAATGTATTCATATGTACATAAACCAGCAAGTATAACTATGCCAGTTAGAAATGGATTTTGCTGTAATAACAGAGTCCTAAAAGAATAGCGACTCACACAAGCATTTTCTTTTTCTCATATAAGATGTGGGGATGCAGACAATTAGGGCAGCTCTGATCCCAGGCTTCTTCCATCTTTGGATTCTTTTCATAAGGCCTTCATTTCCAAAGTCTCCTCGTCTTCACAGATGACAGCCTTAAATTACATTTGCCCAGATAAATGTGATTTCTAATATTCCACATTATAAATAACTCTGTAATGAATTCGTTTACATGTACACCTTTGTTTATATCTCCCATTTTTTCTCAGAATAAAGTCCCTGTGCCAAAATGTCATCCTGAAAGGTGTAACAAATTATAACTTTACCAGCAGTGTACGACACTACCCTTTTTGCCTACACATGCCCTTGACGAAATGGAGTGTATCATTCTCTCAATTATTTGATAGGTGAAAATGTTTTCCTGGTAATTTTAATTTATACCTCTCTGGTCATAAATGACCTTGAATAACTTTTGTGAATATTAACTACTTATATTTATTCTCCTGCAGATAGTCCTGATGCTTTGATAATTTGAAGCAGAAATAAGAAAATTACGTGAAAACATTTTGCATATTATAAAATGCCAAATAAATATGAGATGTCATTAGCATCTTATTAATATTAAGAATGTCTTTTCTTTCTACTTTTGAAAATAGTGTTCAGATCAAGTAAAATGTTATATGTGACATTTCTATGAAAACTTAATATACTTGATATGTAGAATGCGTTATTATTTTTGGAGATACTGAAAAGTTGCCTAATTTGTTGATTAATTGACAGATAGAAGATGAGGGAAAGAGATGTATAACATCAGTCTTTCTGTTACCACCTCACACATGTCATATCTCTACATTGACATGGGTCCAAGCATATGGCAAAATTAAGCTTTTCGTCTAAGTTTCCAAAATATGACCATTAACAGGAGGTAAAACAGATTTGAAAAAACTTAATATTTGAAAAAGAAATGGAGCTTCCTAGACTTCTAAGAAAATATCACTAAGGGTTTTAAAACCAACCTCATCTTTTTTTTTTTTTTAAGAGAAAACAAAAGTTATGATACAGGAATTCCCTTAATATACCTTGCCTCTTCTTAAGTTATCTAAGTTTAAACACGTTATTTGTTTTCCTCTTCACTTAGATGTTTCTCTATACATTTCTCTATGTAAACTCGTTCATACCAAGGCTATGACTAATTAGGATGCTTTTGTCCCTGAAATGTATACCTCTAGCTAAATCTTACTACATACCACACAACCCACAATCACTTAAAAAAAAACTAAATTCATCAATATTTTTCTGCAGTTCGGTGTCCTGTAAGCAAACAGATTCTATACCAATACTTTACCAAAAACAGACACCTTTTTTGTGTACTAATCGGCATTTCAAGTGCATATAATTTATGTTAACAGGATATGCAGATTTGGAACTCAAAGTGAAGAGGCAATGGGAATACTATCTTACTCTACCTTATTTCTAAATTTTATATATTCTGATTGTCTTGGTTATTTCAAAGTTGTATGAAGTATATTTGTTTAAATTATATGTGATTTTATCAGAATTTGAATTAATCTATTGGACTTAGGCAATTATTATTTTTATACACAGTTTATTTTCTTACAATAGTTGATTTGTCATGGTTGCTGGTTATCTTGTGGGCTAGGTGAGAAATTAATGAAAAATAAGTTAGAGGGAAAAAGACATTTACTAAACAATCCCAATATTAAATATACTTCGCAGAAAATGAAATGAATAAATATTTCTGGAAATGAATATTCTTACATAAATCATAATTATTTTTCCAGAGAAGAGTCCAACATAATTTAGCCCTTGGCTACTGAAAGTTGTACCTCCCTGTCTTGGAATGATGAGGTATTTCCTAAATGGCTTTAGAACTACAGAATGCAGAGCACAATATCTGCAGTGCAGGGTGGTCCTTTATGCAGTTGAGAAAAATAAGCATAAAGAGTCAAGTGCCATCTATAGTAAATGTTAAGGTATGGTAAGAAAATTTGCAGAGTTGATTGATATGTAACCTTTAGATAATATATTTCTTATGCAAAATAAGTTAAGCCTTTGGGCCTTAATTCTGAAATGATTAAAAACTCCTCACGCAATGTAAATCATGGACTTTAATTCTTACCTCTCATGCCTATCAGTGTTGGCTTTGCCTATAGATTGTCTAGACTCCGGTTCCAACATAGTGACTGAGTGTGGCTGAACATCTGATGCATTAGTTACAATCTTTTCATGCTGAGGATGTGTTATGAGTGCTGCTGTTAACAGCTGTGATTGTTGTTTGTAATTATCTCTATTTTCCTCATAGGTGGTCTCTTTGCTGCTACAGCTTCTAAGCAATCATCTGTAATGTTGACTTCTCTTAAAGCTATGAACTAAAAACTGAACTTCCTCCCACTTTATTCATCTCCATTAGGGAAAAAAAAAATACAAATGCTTAATGACTGCAAATGTCAAATGTATATTCCCTTAGTCTGCTGCCATATGATACATGAAATGGAGAAGTTTGATTATTGCTAGGTGTTTAAATAAAATAAATGTTTGATATTAAACTGAGGAAGGACTAAGGCAAGGATGAAAAGCTATATCTTGACTGGAAATTCTGATTGGTAGTGGCTGCATTTGCTGCTGAGGATTGTGAATCTATATTTAATCCTAGCAGATGGTGGGGTTCAGGACATGCTATCCCAAAATATTGCACCTTGGCATATTGAATATTTTAAGCTGAAGGAATTTGAGAAATGGTATGTGCATGAAGGACTTTCTGACCTTCCCTTTAAGCAGGCCATAAGACCCTCAGGTGGGAGGCACCCTCCCTGTACCTGGAAAAAAGGAGCATCCTTACTTTCAAAGACAAAGGGACATAGACACGAATGTGAACAAACAGGCCTTGCTAAGTTTCCCCTAGTTTATTATTACACTTAGCTCTTATCCCCTTTGTCTTATCATATTTCTCCACAACTCTTCACTACTCTTCAAAACTAGCACAAAAACACCTAGGTTTAACAACTTCTTTGGGTCTTCATTTCCTTACAAAGGCTTCCATGTCACATAAAGCTTACATTAGATAAATGTGTGTACTTTTTTCCTGTTAAACTGTCTTTTGTCACAGGGACCCCAGCCCAGGACTCAGAAGAATAGTAGGTAAAGATTTTTTCTTCCTCTATACAGAGAAGCAGTTAATTATTCACTAGCAATGACTAACCTCAGTGCGTGAGTAGTGATTCAAATCTACCCATTTGGGCAAAGAGATTCTAGACAAATCTGATTGTGAGTAAGAGTATTGTCTGTGTAATAAATTGCTTTTAAAATCCAGCATAATGTATATAAGCGCTGTGGTTTAAATGTGTCCCACAGAAGTTCATGTGTTAGAAACATAATCCTCCATAAAACAATGTTGGGAGGCAGGGCTTAATAAGAGGTGATTGGGTCATGAAGGTGGAGCCCTCATGAATGGATTAACATAATTATTGAGGGATTGGGTTAGTTATCAAAGGAGTGGGATGTTATAAAGCAAGTCTGGCCCCTGGTGCCTTTCTCCTTCCCAGGTGCTCACTTGCCCTTCTGCCCCTCTGCTTTTCTACCATGGGATGAGTAGGCCTGAAGGCCCTGCGTGGAAGCTAGCCCCTTGATATTGAACTCCCCAGCCTCCAGAAGCATGAGCTAAACAAAGTTCTATCATTATAAATTACCCAGTCTGTGCTATTCTGCTATAGCACCAGAAAGTGGATGTGAGCATAAATGAAGAAGGCATAAAAATTCAACACAACTAAATTAAAATCATTTGAGATTCAGGATTCCAAAGGCCTTGGGCCACTCCACTGCAAGGACAACTCTGTCATTTGACCCACCTCAGTGTTAGGTTACCCTGCCATCAACATATTGTTGCATAGACCTCAGGGTGAATCTTTCATGTACCATGCTTGTCAGAGGGGCAGAGAACAGAGATGGACAGAGGTAACAAGATCGTATGATTACATTTGTCTGTTTAAAATGTATATTAGGTAGAATTGGGTCTCAGGAAAGACTTGCTTTTATGATAAAATGTCAACTGGTAGCATGGAGATGAAAAAGGGGCATGTAACCCCCACCTACCTCTACTCACCTGAGATGACCAATATTGTTGGCCAGCTAAATTGGCTTAGATTAGTTCATTAAAGAGGTGGGTAGCTCATCTCCCTACTGTTCTTTTTCCTTATTCTCAGATACATATTATGTGTAATGTTTTGTTGAAAATGATCTTCTCTTCCACAATCCTTCTCTATACTTGTTTCTTGCTATTTTTTCTCCACAACATTTAATGATGCATATTAGTGAAACATAAATTTCAAATGAAGTAATGACAAATTTCCCTATGGTTTTAAACTCATAGGATTTACAATTATTATCTGTGTGAGTGTTCCAATACACTAAGGATACATCTATTATTTTTGAAGGCTAAAAGACCAATACTCTGCTATTTATAGGGTATCTGGGCTGCCTGAGAAAAAATAAAACCAATCTGCTCTGGAGCACAGTTTTGAAAAGCCAACTTTGGGCCACTGCCAACTCACAAACACTGCGGGTCACACAAATAAAAAACCAGTCTTTCTTTTGGTGCTAACATAGTTGTACTAGCAGACCAATAGCTTTGTGGGTAGCAAAATAGAATTTCAAACATTTTGCTTTATTGGTATGACACATGACAAGTACGAATTTTGCATTTTCAAGCCTTGCTTATCATTTATCCAGAAGTATCATTTGTTATTGGGTATTTATCTATGACATACTTAGCTTTACAGCCTTCATTTTGCAATCACTGAGCAGGTTAACAAATCCAGATCCTCTGGCTGAAAAGGTCCAGTTAGGGTAAAGACAAAGTAGCTGGTATCAGGCTAACCCTCCCACAAAACACAATTAAAAACTTTTGGACTCATGCCTTTCTGCCTGGCAGCAGCCGTCAGGTAAGTGCATAACCAGATGGCTGTTCCAAGCACATCCAGGAGCTATGGAGGAAGAAGCTGTCTGATGTAACATGCTTTCTTCTGAGGGTCCACTGCTGGTAGTACTGCAGCTCCCTGTGTTCCTCAGGTTCCCCCTCCCCCGCCACCCACGCACCCGGCCGGCCAAAGCACACACACTGGGATCCTAAACTGGACCTCTTAAACCAGAGGGTCTTGATTTGTTAACCTGCTCAGTGATTGCAAAGTAAAGGCCCAGCAAGGTTATGCCATATATAGGATTCTCGTGGCCATGGTGCAACCTATGGAAAGCCTGTCCATCATGGTATTAACAAGCTAAAGGTTGCTCCGGGTGTTCAGTCCATTGCCGAGGAATGAGCTGGATGCCACTGTGGGAACTCCAAGAGTCCCAAATTCTTATTGGGTTGGTGAAGGTTCCACATACAAATTTTTTGAGGTTATCCTTATTGATCCATTCCATAAAGCTATCAGAAGGAATCCTGACACCCAGTGGATCACCAAACTGCTCCACAAGCACAGGGAGATACGTGGGCTGACATCTGCAGGCCCCAAGAGCTGTGGCCTTGCAAGGGGCCATAAGTTCCACCACACTGTTGGGGGTTCTCTCCATGAAGCTTGGAGAAGGCACAGTACTCTCCAGCTCTACCATTATCGCTAATATAAGTAATGTTTGTAAAATTCATACTTAATGCACAATTTAGCACAGTCAAAAAAAGTCAGACTCATTAAAAAAAAACCAGCTATTTGGAAGTAATAGAGGCAGAAACTGAAGAGGGGAAATGCACTGGGCGGTATCTATATTTATGTGATGTTTCCCTCAGGGAAATGCTCAACAGCATAATGACAGCCAGCTGGAACCAAAGCAGAAAGCTGAAATCTCTTTGGATGAGATGTTAGAGGACAGAGTTTAATTAAAGTTATACTATTTGATATAAATAGTAGGTAAATTATAAGTATTTATATATTAGCCATATTAATTAGAATTATTAATATTTACTATGCAGGAAGATGATCTTTTTATTTTGAACATGTCTTTCCTTTTGAACAATGGAAATACTTAAGAATATTAAATATATTTAATTTATAAATCCAGCTAAATATAGTTGAAGGTGTATGTTAATTAACTAGATTGAAATGGTATCAAATATTGTTCCAAAAGGACTTTAAAATGATGGTTAAAAGTTGCTAGACTTAAAAATTCTAATCATAAGATTTGCAAGCTACAGATAAGAACTCACTGTTAAGGAAGAACTAAGTTTTTGAACTTGTAACTTTAATAAATTGAATTCTAATTACAAAACCCAAAATAAACCCTGGGTTAGTTTATTCTTTGAAAAAAAAAAAAGAAAAGAATTCTCAAGGACATCAAAGATCTTACACTGTCAGGGACAAGAGTGTGACGAATACAAAAGGGGGCAGAGAGGAGGTTCAAAGTTCAAGCAAATGGGCAAGTAGGGGGTCAAAAGGAGCTGAGGAGCCAAAGGGAACAAAGGAGGAAGAAGACAAATATAGCAAACACAGGAAGGATCTTGATGGCCACTGAAGTCAACCTTTGTTTTAACCAGGAAGCTTCAGAGAGAGAGAGAGAGAGAGAGAGAGAGAGAGAGAGACAGAGTGTGTGTGTGTGTGTGTAGAGAGGGAATGAGATTGAGTCATTCTATGTAGATTTATATACTAAGAAAAAAAAAAAAAAAAGAACAGTAGCCAGCCCTCTGTGTGGGATACTGCAATCATACAACTGTAAGGGAAAGTGAGAGGCCACAGGGAAAAACTACATGGGAGCAAATTGCTAAAACCCTACAGACCCATCATCATTCATTCTTAGAAACCAAATATTTCTGTTCAACAGCAGAACAGAGTTTGGACAATAAAATGTACTCCAAAGTGACAAAGTGAATAAAACCAACAAGGAAATCCATGCAATCTATTAGATTACTTTTTCCTTGAGAAACCAGGACTCCCACAGCCAATTTAATGTGCACTTGTACAAATCATCTCACCCCTAGTGAACAGAACAACCTTTATCTTTATCATTTCCAACTTCACTTTTGTCCTAATGTTCCTATGCATAGGAATATACATGGGAACCTATTGTAGTGATGTATATGTTTGTTTAAAAATTCACCTTAAATACTTTATGCAAGGGTAAAATCTACATTTAATATCAAATAATACAGGTAATTGGACAATAGATCATGCCTTAAATTATTTTCATCTCAGGCTTGAAATGTATTTTCTTTACTTTAAAATTTAATTGTTCTCCAAGGTGTATTAGACTTTTCTCACTAACTATGATGGAAACTCAAAGGAGGCAAATTTTGATTTACTTTTCCTGACTCCCTCATACTGTGTGGTAATGCTGGACATTTAAAAAAATTGATTTGTTCAAGTGATAGCGCTTCTGCAGATTCTACTGCAATTGTCATCAAGTAAGCAGGACTTCAGGGCAGGAGTTTCATTCAGGCCCCTCATTATTAACAAAACATCTAATGATGTTAACCAAGGGTTCTCAAACATCTTTTTTTCCTGCACCCTCAGAATATCTAACACATTACAGTCAGTAACAGGGGCTAGTTATGGCTAAACTTGAGCGGGAGGTCAGAAAAGATGAACTTTTAAGAAGTGTGGATGTAATTCTAGTATGAACCTTTACTCCCCATCCTCTTGAGAATAATGTGTATAAATGGTACTGTGGTCTGAATGTGTCCCCCCTCAAGGCAACAGTGTTGGGAAGTGGGAATTTTTGGAAGGTGTTCAGGTCTTGAGGGCTTTGCCCTCATGAATAGATTAATGCCATTATAGCAGGGCTTGACAGAAGGACTTTGGTTTCTTTTTTTACCCTTATGTCCTTCTTCCACGTGAAGGCACAGCATTTCTGCCCCCTGGAGGATACAGCATCAAAGCATCATCTTGGAAGCAGAGAGCAGCCCTCCCCAGAGAGCCAGACCTGCTGGTGCCTTGATCTTGGACTTCCCAGCTTCAAGAACTGTAAGAAATAAATTTCTGTTCTTTATGAATTGCCTAGTCTCAGGTATTTTGTTATAGCAGCACGAAATGGACTAAGACAGAATGGGTACCAGAGGAGTAGGGTGTTGCTATAATAAACACCTAAACATGTGGAAGTAGCTTTGGAACTGCTTAATGGATAGAGGCTGGAACAATTTTGAAGTGAATCCTAGAAAAAGCCTGTATTGCCATGAATGGAACATTAAGGGTAAGTCTGGTGAGGGCTCAGAAGAAGAAAAGAGCTGTAGGGAAAACCTTTCTTCTGAGAGATTAAGTGGTCATGACCTGAATGCTGGTAGAAATATGGGCAATGAAGGTCATGGCCATTCTGATGAGTACTTATTAATAGAAATGATCAAAAAGGTATTGGAAACTGAAGGAAAGGCCATCTGTGTTACAAAGGGGCAAATAACTCACCTGAATTATGTCAATGCCTTAGAACTTTGTGGAAGGCAGAACTTAAGAGTGATGGGGTAGGATATTTGATGGAAGAAACCTCTAAGCAACAAAGAATTCAGGATGCTGTGAGGCTTCTTTTAACTTCTTATAGTAAAATTCAAGAAGAGAGAAATGAGATAAGGATGAAATTTATAATTAAAAGAGAAGCAGAAGATGGAGAATTAGGAAATTCTCAGCCTGGCCATGTAAAGAATAAAAAGTGTATTTAGGAGAGAAAACCAAGGGTATGGCCAAGTGACCATTTGAGAAGGAAGTTAGTCTGGATAGAAGGAAGCCAGGTTCTATTTGTTAAGACAATGGGAGAATGAGCCAAAGGCATTTCAGAAATTTGGGGGACTGCAGTACCCATCTTAGGCCCAGAGTGCCAGGGCCTTAGGGGCAGAATACTTTCAGGAAAAGGCAGAGGGAACCTGGAGGATTTCAGGGCTCACTGCCCAGGGCCACTTCCTGTCTCTGCTCTCTCTGCATTCTGGCACAGCACTCCTTTACCACCCCAGCTGTGGCTCAAGCAGGCACAGGTGCAGCTGGGGCCACTGATCCAAAGGGTGCAAGCAGTAAGCCTTGGTGGCATCCATAGGGTGCTAATTCTACAGGCACGTAGAGAGCAAGAGCTGTGGAGGCATAGATATCTCCACCTAGATTTCATAGAATGTCTCAGATAGCCTTGGAGCCCAGGCAGAGACCTTTCACTGGGATATAGTTGCTGCAGAGAGGCCCCACTAGGGAAATACTTAGTAGAGTTGTGAGGGCAGAGCCACCCCCAAGACCTTAGAACTGTAGAGCTACAAGCGTGCAGCACCAGCCTGGGAGAGCCACGGGCACTCAACTCCAACTCATGGCAGCAGGGGCCCCTGGAGCCTTGAGGACCCAGGCCCTGTCCCCGTGTGTCCAGAAGGTGGGACATGGAGTCAAATAAGATTATTCTCCAGCCTTAGGACACCATGTGGTTTGCTCTGTTGGGTTTTGGACTAGTTTGGAATCTGTTACTCCTTTCTCTTTGCCTATTTCTCTCTTTTGAAATGAAATTATCCATTCTATGCCTGCCTCACCGCTGTATTTCAAAGGCACATAACGTGTTTGATTTTACAAACTCACAGCTGGAGAGAAATTTGCCTCAGAATGAATCGTGTTTTGATTATCACTCATATCTGATTTAGATGAGACTCTGGACTTTAAACTTTGAGTTGATGTTGGAATAAGTTAGCACTTTGGGGGCTACTGGGATGGAATAGATGTATTTTGCATATGAGAAAGGCGTGAATATTGAGGGCTGGGGCAGAACGCTATGGTCTGAATATGTTCCCTAAAATTTGTATGATGGAAACATAATCCTCAGTGCAACAGTGTTGGGAGGTGGGGCCTTTTGGAAGGTGTTTAGGTTTTAAGGGCTGTGGCTTCATGAATAGATTAATGTCATTATATAAGGGATTGACAGAGGGACTTTGGTCCCTTTGTTGACCTTCCACCTCCTGTCATGTGAGGATACAGCACTCCTCCCTTTCAGAGGCTATAGCATCAAGGCACCATCTTGAAAGTGGAGAGCAGCCCTCACCAGAGAGCAGAACCTGCTGGGGCCTTGATCTTGGACTTTCCAGCCTCCAGGAATATATGCAATAAATTTTTATTCTGTATGAATGACCCGTCTCAGGTATTTTTTTGTAGCAGCACAAAATGGACTAAGGCATATGGCAACTTTGTGGAGATGGATGAAAAGTAATTTAGGTAAAGAATTTGCATTTAGGAAACAAAACTTTATAGAAGCACAAAATAATTATATTTCATCATGAATTATTCTTATAACATAGCAAGAACTTGAAATCTTGAACAAGAATGATGGGTTCAAATCTGAGTGCCACCATTTCTGTGGTGTATGG
Organism: Lemur catta; assembly: GCF_020740605.2. Classification (NCBI taxonomy): domain Eukaryota; kingdom Metazoa; phylum Chordata; class Mammalia; order Primates; family Lemuridae; genus Lemur; species Lemur catta. The sequence goes on along the minus strand of NC_059139.1, from coordinate 54,385,507 downwards.
CAGTGAGCAAATTCTTTAAACTCTTGTTTCCATTTCCTCATTCTGTAATACAGGGAGAACAATAATGCCACCAAATGAACAGCTTTGTAATGATTAAATGGGGTTCAATACACAGAAATTGAGATTATGCAGGACAAAAATAATTCACTAAGTGTAACTTGTTATTTTTATAGTGGTTGTTGTTAAAAGAATATGTAGCCCGTTTTTAATTATTTTATGTACTTGAAAGAAATAAAATGCATCTTTTTATAATATACATGTATTAGTCTGCCCAGTGTATTATAACTAAATACTGTAGACAGGGTGTCTTAAACAACAGAAATTTATTTTCTCATAGTTCTGAAGACTTTCCAAGATGAAAGTGCCAGCATGTTGGATTCTCGTGAGGACTTTCTTCCTGGTTTGCAGATGGCTACCTTCTCACTGTCCTTACATGGCCTTTCCTCTGTGCATATGCAGAGAGAGAGAGGGAGGGCGGGAGGGAGAGATGGAGAGAGAGAAAAAGAGTCATCACTTCTTTTTATAAGGTCACCAGTCCTATCATATTAGATTCCTCCCTTATAACCACATTTAACCTCAGTGACCTCCTTAAAGCCTCTGTCTCCCAATATATTCACATTGGGATTTCAACATATGAATTTTGGGGACACACAATCTGGTCCATAACAATATATAATCCAGATACTTAGCATTTTTAATCAGTATCACCACAATATCCTTCCCTACCAATTAGCCCACACTAGTTTAGCTGAATTACTCACTAGAAGAACAATTTAATGGCATTTTGAAAAATTAAATTCCTGATTCCTAACTTCCTCTAAAAATAACATTTTCTAGAAGAACCAAATGAATTGTAACTCCAATCCAGTGTGTTGCCTATATCCTAACAAAGTGCTTTCCATAAGAGGGTGAGATGGGCAGAGATGGGGCAGAGGCAGGGGAGCAGCTCACAGATGCTACGTGATAATTAAATCAGAATTATCATGGGAGTTTTCTCAAAATATACGTGTCTTTCTCACACTGTGCTTTCCAACTCTAAAAAGTAGCTTGTGGGTATCTTTGGGTACTATTTAAAAATCCCCCCAGATTTCTTCCATGCCTTTCCTCTCTTTTCAGAGGAAAATTATACAACTATTTCCCTGCCAGACCTATTGGCTGCCAGAGCAATCAGCTTCCACTTCTCAGTGAATAGCAAGCACAGTTATTTAGAGTTTTCTAGCAATTGAGCCAGACACCTCCTTATTCTCCAAGTCTACGAACCAAATTATTTTGCAAAAGAGAATTTAAAAAAAAATGGATCAGATGGTATCTGATACATTGATGCCATTTAGTTTTAGAAATATTTTTTTTAAAATAACTTTGACTAATTCCATCTTGTGGTTAATATTAGTTTTCCATTACTACTGTAAGGCCTCTTTGCTCCTTTTCAAAGCACATTAAGGAAGTGTAATTCTAGAAAAACAATTTGAATGAAAAGTCCATTGGCCATGTTAACATATCAAAATTACAATTATTCACAAAGAGCAGCAAAAGAGGAAAAAGGCACGGACATAGGAATGTTAATTGGTGCTGAGAGAATAAACTATGCACTGGTCAATATAATAAATGACAAAGTTAACTTTGAGAAAATAGGTGTAAACAACAGCATATATCTACATATAATTAGTGGAGCTGGTTGGTATTGGTTCACAAGAACTGATTACTGAAATTTTAGGATCTCTGCTAGCCAGTTATTAAACCATGGATAGCCTAAAATTAATCAATGTAGAAGTGTTTCACATCAGAGAAATTAGCAAATACTACAAATCGGGACTTTTCCCCAAAGAGCTGGTTGTTAAACGTTTACCAGCACACCACCATATTCAATGCAACTTGCTTATCCACATTTATGGCTTTAACTATAAACAGGATGCTATGTGAATTTTTCCCCGCTTCCTCCTTACTTAGTCACTCCCGGTTTGTTCCAGTTCATCTGTATAGAATTATTTAAATCTTTCTTAAAATGAGGAAAAATATAAATGAAAACTATATTATACTATATTAGCTTGGTAGGTATACTTTCATTTTGAAGAAGCAGTGTATTTCTGTATTCCTCCCATAAAGAGATGTATACATACCATGGAATTTTTATATCTTAAAATCTACATCTATAGCTCCTTTGCCTCAACAAACTTTAATATGTTTGCATGTCCGTGCTGCATATAGTACATAGTATTCTATAAGTCAATGATTCTTAAATGGTAATGGACCTAGGAATTACTCGAATGATTGTAAAAACAGATCCTCAAGTCTTAATCTCAGAGATACTGATGCTGTAAGTCCAGGGTAGAATGCAGGAATCTGACAGTTTAGAGTGTTCCAGGTGATTCTGATGCAAGTGGTTTTCAGCCTACTATGAAGCATTGTCACAAGGTAGTGTACAGGGTGATGGCAGAGTGTCTGCTTTTGATCATCTTACTGAAATTTATTTTGAACCTATCTGCTGTAAGGAGCATTATTTGATCAATCTTTTCAGGTCATGCTTATATCTCAATTTATACCTCTTCCAGGAACACTGATCAAATGAATTCATCCTCCAGTTTGTCGAGATATCTCTATCCCAGAACTTTTTCTCTCTGTAATGTATATTTTACTTGCCAACTAATAGCTGCTAAACAACTGCTGGTTTCCTTGGCAAAGGGTCAAAGTTTTGAGTTTGACTTCTCAGTAGTAGCAGGACTTTGATGGATTGAGAGTTCCCAAGCACAATTTCTGCTTAACATCATAATTCCCAGTTTGCAACCTTTTCTTTGGAGCTGCTCAGAAGTAAAATACCCAACCAGAAATTTAAAGCCTTTTGAATATACTTAGGAGCCTCCTCAAGTCTCATCCAGGGAGTAGAAAAAGAATTTAACCTGTTTACCCTCAACCCTTTATTATCTACGGGGTTAATATTTGCCTAACAACTCTTAAGATAGTGGGTAAATAAGCTAATCTCCTTGCTTATTTGACTTCAGATATCCTACTGGAAGACTGTCTTTTACCAGCACTAGACCAATATTTTTCAGAGATTTGTTTTATATGAATCCTTCATTCAATTAAACTAAGCGATTATATGTACCAGACACTATCCTAGGTGTTTCCAAAAAATTTTTTTGCAAGTGATTTCCAGTTCATATGGTAATATAATATTTTTAAATTTTTATCTTTGTTTTGGCCTATACACGAACCTTCTCTAAACTTAATGCACTCTTCCATTTGTGCCCTAGGGACCTCTTCTCTCAAGCCTGCACAGAGACAGGTAGATGTGAATCACCTACTGCAGAAACATAAGCAAAGCCTGAGAATAGTGCAAGAAAGAGAGAGAGAGACAGGGAGAGAGAAATATTTAGAGGCTTATGGCAGAAGATTTCAATTGGCAGAGTCTATAGAAACAACCAGTTGGGAGGAAGAAATGAAAAATATGGGGAGACACCACATGGAAAGAATATAGTGGAGAATGCACAAGCCCCTGGAGGCTAACTCAGTGTGCAGGCTTTCCCTTTGGAGGAGCACTCGCTTGAATGGCCAGCCAGTTGTCCATGATTTGTGTTGACTCTGGTCTAGACAGCAGAAAGACAGCCCAGAAGGAAACCTAGCTCTCCTGACCCACTTCTCAACCTGCCACCTGTTACCAACCCAGAAGCAAAATAATCAGAATATTTGAAAGCTTCAAGAAAAGAGAGTAAGGGGCTAGTAGATGCTTAGAAAACTTAGAATTAAAGATGACATGAAGAGGATTCCTCACCCTCTGATCAACAATATGAGACTAAAAGTACAGTGCCTTTGTATAAATTGCATAAAAGTGCCTCTCTGAGTTAACAAATGTAAAAAGGTACCAATTCTCAATAGAGAAATTATAGAAAAGTATTTCCTCTGGGCATTTGAATTATAAAAAGTATAAGTCAGAGCAGCACGGGCTGGACTTCAGAGCACAGCCTGCACAACCTCCGTGCTCAGCATACCAGCCACAGCCGGGCTAGACTCAGGCTGAAGTTGGTCGTGTCTTCCCAACTTCCTGAACTACCCTCTGCTTGGCTAACTTTTATCTTTGAAGATTCAGTTCAGGCATTACCTTAACCTTACTCAACTGGGTCAATACTCTGTTACCCAAAAAACCTTTCATGTTTCTGCCCTAATACTAATATAAAACTATTATCTTGAAATGACCTCTTTATTTATCTACTTCTCCCTCTAAACTGTAAGCTCATCAAAGACAGAAATCACATCATGTTGACCTTAGGGTCCCTGCCACCTAGCATAGTGCCTGCTACATAGTAGGATCTTAATAAATGTTTGTTTAACTGTCTATCCCTTGCAAAGCCATGGCATGTTTACAATAGCATTTGCTTCTCTGTTAAACACTTCTAAAGAGAAGAGAAAAGCTAATGGTCCAGATTTTCATAGCATACAGATTCTCCGCTCCACTCAACAGATTCTGTGAAGAGCCCTTTTTTAATTAGACAAGTATAAACGTAGCATTCTAAGTTATTAATGCACACTGCCTCTCATTTAACCTAAGCACATATTCAGGTCGCTTCTTAAAAATAAACTCCTCCAACCTTAATCCATTTTAATAAGTTGTGTGTTTTAATATATTGTTTGGAAATATTATAAAAGGTACTAGCTAAGTAGCTAACAGATTATTTTAACATCTATATTTACAATATACAGGCAGAGTCTCTGACAGTTTTACTCTTAGGTACACAAAATGCCATTGTTACAATCAGTAGGATGGCATTGCAATTATGGTTACAATAATCTGCATATTCCATTTTCAGATTTATCATTTAGAGTACAATAGTCAGTAAATGAAATATTTGATAAAGTCATTATCATTCATTGTTCCCAAAGGATATGTGTTAAGAATTCCTAATGATAGCGTACTGTGAAACTTCAAGATCTGCTAGAGTCTATAAAGCCAGGGATGTGTACAACCTAGGACTGTTCTGACATTTTCATAGTGTTTTCAGTTTTTGTAAGTAGTCATTTACGTCAAAAGGTAATAAAGCATAAAAGCTGTGCTGTGGTGGCAGTGGTTTCATAAAACCGCCTCAACAATGAAATTAGTAATATACTGCATTGTTTGATAGCATATCTTTTTCAGATGTTACCTAAATGCAACTTTTCAAAACCTTGGGGAAAAAGACATTACATTTTAATTTTACGGGTGAACTACAGTAGGTTCCATATACATTAATTGAAATTCCTATGTGCTTGGTCAACATGATAGCCAATGATTACCCAAATTTAGATTTTTTTTAAACTTGTCTTTGTTTTTCCTTCATAAATTGAGGGAATAAAAAGTGAAAAAAGTTAAGTATGGGAACAAAAACTTAGCTATAAGGATGATCATCAGATTATTACTTAAATAGAAAAAGTGAAAAATATCCTACATGTCCTATAATAGGACATAGAGTACATAAATTATGCTAAAGCCATATATGGGATATCCTATGCATTGATAAAGCAAATACATTTATCATCCTAAAGGGATGTAGTTATTTCGTTGCTCAGTTTAAAAGGCCAATTTAAGAATATGTGTATATTATAAACCTTGAAAATAAAAAAATAAAATAGTAATATGCTTAAGAAAAACAGGACAAAGTTGGCTGATAGGAAGTAAGAAAATGTATGTGCACTGACTTCCTAATCTTTTACAGCAGTATTTAACAGAAAATTTTTAAAGTTAAAGTTTTCTGAATGGCATTATTTAAAAGATATTTTACTTCTATTTTAGAAGATGTAGGAAACATTTTTTTAGGAACAAACTGCATAAAATTCGTTTTATTAATCCCACTCTGAAATATTGCTTATTGTTGTACTCAAATCTTTTTATATTGCCTTTTCTTCTGGTACTTTTAATTCAACTCAAGGTAACATCGTACTGATTGATACGCTGATATACAAGCTTTGCCAAAGCATTGGTCATAAAGCAATTAAAGAGACCAAAAGGTAAAATAATTAAATAAATTGACTGTAATAACATGCAAAAATAAACAGAATCTCAAACTGGCCATGAAGAGTTTAACAATGAGATGGGACTTGAAGTCCTGAAAGGTGTATAGTCTGGTTACAGAGAAGTTTGAAGGCTGTTTAATAAAGGGGTGGGGAACCCAGATTAAATAGCTCTGCTAGCAGAAGCCAAATGTTTCAGCCTTTCACTGCAGTAAAAAATGCCTTGATTCATTCAATCTGCTCTGGTATGGGCTGGAGGGATAAAAAAAATAGTCTTCAGAATACCAGTGAGAGAGCAGAGATGAGATGAAGGGAAGGCAAATCTAGGAAATAAACAGATAAATAAATGGACAGAAATCCTGCATCATTTGCAGTTCAAGGAAATGTGAATGAAACAGATTGGCTGAAACTAAGCATTAATGCCCATCTGGAGGGAGGACTATAAATGGAAAGGTAAATTAGGGTTAGATTATAAAAGAAACTAGAAGCTAAGTAGAGTGGTAGACTTAAACAACTATAAATAATCAGTGCTGATTTCTAAGCTAGACTTTGAAAAACTATAAGTGGTGTAAAATAAACTAGAAGTACAAAAGAGAGAGTGGAGAAACAACCTCTCTAAATAGCCTACTATATTCCAAGCACAGTGCTCAATAATTTCTTATTTAATGTTTCTAATAACCTCATGAAGCACATATTATAATTTCCATTTTACAGATGAGGAAATTAGGAATCAGAGATGTTAAGTAACATGCTTGCTCAAGGTAGTGAAGAATGGAGATCATTAAAATGCTGTTTGGGAGGGAGGATTCCTGAATGGTACAGTAAGGACTTTGAAAAATCCGTTTATCCATAAAAGCAATAAAAACACTGAAAAAATAGTCAAAATCAACTTTTTCAGAACTCTGGAAATTAACCAAAGCCTTGCAAGAATTTAAGAAATATGCCTAAATTTTGGTAAGGAGAACAAACTTCTGAAGTATTTTAGCTTGCCCTGTTTTCAACTCTTCCTCTCCAATTTTACAATAGCCGTGAAAAACAGCAGCATTATAATCATGGCTGTTGTGAACAATAGCAACCTCACCACAACTGCAGGAAGCAACCTGGGTTTGGAGCATCTCAAAATTCCCCATCTCTAGAGAATTGTTGCTATTTTCCTTGTCTTCTGGCTCCTCAGAAAATCTCCATTCACAAGGTTTGTCATACTTGCCTTGACTCAAAATTCCCCCAACTGGAAAATCTCTATCCAGAGTCTTTGTCAAAAATAATTAGCCACAATTGCTAATAGGGCAGCATCCTGAAGTGGTGATACCAGCTGGAGAAGAGAAGAAGCAAACCAAAACACTTTAAAGCAGTATCTGGGGAATCATATGTTGAAGGGGGCTTGGAAGACCTCCAACGTATTCTTTGGGCTCTAGACAGCCATGTGCAAGTGCAAAGATGGGTGCATACTGAGGAAACACACAGAAAGGCCCTTATCTCTCATTTATGACTAAACTTGAGGTCCTGAGTAAGAAGGAAGTGAAGACTAAGGCAGAGTTATAATATAAACTGTCAAAGCACTGAAGATGCCCCCCAACACATACAGAGCCCCTCAGCAAATAGTGGAAACTTATTGGTTAAAGGTAATTAAGGAAATTTCTGTATAATCATTAGCTGACCATTAAGCTAACTTGGCAATGACTTCAGTGGCTACAAATGATAGAGAATAGAGAAGAAGTCCAAGAAAACACACAAATAAGAACAAGAACAACAATAAATGGCAGCAACAAAAATCCGTGGGGCTGTGTAGACAATTGGTTTCCAGAGATGCTAAATTATATTGTTTAAAATGCCTATTTGTCAATGAAAATTACAGGACACACAAAGACACAACAAAGTATGGCCCATATATAGGAAAAAGCAGTCAATAGACTGTGCATAGAAAGCATAGATGTTAGGCTCGATAGACAAAGGCTTTAAATCAGCTGTTATAAATATGTACAAAATCCAAAGGAAACCATATCTAAAGAATTGAAAGAAATGTTGAGAGCAATACGTCACAAAATAGAGACTACCACTAAAGGGATAATAATTATTTAAAATAATCCAAAAGAAATTCTCGAGTTGAATAATACAACTACTAAAGTGAAAAATTCACTAGAGGGGCTTAATATTACATTTGAATTGGCAGAAAGAAGAATCAGTGACCTTGAAGATAAGTCAATTGAGATTATTTAGTCTAAGAAACAGAAACAAAAAAAAAATGGAGTCTTAGAAATTTGTGAGACTCATCCAGCACAACAACATATTCATAATGGGAATCCCCCCCACCCCCGCAAAAAAGGACGGAGAGATAGAGGAAGAAAGAATATTTGAAGAAGTAATGGCCAAAAACTTTATGGTCATAAGTTAGATTATAAAACAAATTTGATGAGAAACATTAATCAAAACATCCAAGAAGCTCAAAAACTCTAGAACCTAAACTCAAAAATATCCAAACAACATAGTCAAATTGTCAAAAATCACAGATAAAAGGATACTGAGAGCAATAAGAGGAAAATTAATCATCACCTACAAGGGATCTAAAATAAGTTTAACAACTCTTGTTAAACTTCTTGTCAGAAACTACAGAGATAAGAAGGAAGTGGGATGACATATTCAAAGTGCTAAAAGAAAAAACTGTCAGCCAAGAACTCCATGTCCCTTAAAAGTGACAGAGAAATTAAATATCTCTAAATAATCAAAAACTGAGAGAATTGTCACTAACACAGTTGGCCTACAAGAAATAATAAAGGGAGTGCTTCAAGTTGCAATGAAAGTATACTAGACAGTAACTCAAATCCAAATGAAAAAATAAAGAGAACTGGCAAAGTTAATTACATAGGTAAATATAAAGATAATTGTATTTTTGTCAATACATCTCTGTTTCACTTATCTGGCTTAAAATACAACTGCATAAAGTAATAATTACAAAGCCAGGTGATAAGTTGATAATGCATAAAGATGTATTGATAGGCATATGTTGATAATGCATAAAGATACAATTTGTATAACTATCAAGGCAAAAAAGATTGGAGAGGAAGTGAAGGAAAGTTTTTTTATACTATCAAAATTAAGTTAATATCAATCTAAACTAGATTTTTTAAGTTAAGGTGCTAATTTGTGAATATCTGGGAAATCTAAGAAAATAACTAAAAGAACATGTTTTAAAAATCAACAAGGAAATGAAAATGGTATACTAGAAAATAGCTATTTAACACAAAACAAGGAAGTAATAAAGGAGTAGAACAACAAACAAAAATAAGACACATAGCAAATAACAAAATGGCCAATATAAATCCTACTTTATCAGTAATTACATTGCACATAAATAGATTAAACACTTCAATCAAAAGGCAGAGATCAGAAGAATGGAGAAATGTCCTACCTATATAAAACATCTATAGAAACACACTTTATATTTAAAGACACAAATGGATTGAAGGAAAGAGGAAAGAAAAATATATACCATGCAAATAGAAACAATAAGAGAACTGGGACCTACACATATGGCTCCTCAGATCCCCAAGTGCAGGCCCCGAATCGAATCCAAACTTCACAGAACAAACCCTTTTAATAAAGGCAAAATTTGGATTCAGTCAAAAGGCTGCACTCAAGGATCCAGAAGGCCACATGTGGCCCCAAGGCCAAAGGTTCCCTACCCCCGGATCTGACAAAATAGATTTTAAGATAAAAATTGTTAAAAGAGTCAAGGAAGGACATTTTATAATGCTAAAATTCAATCCATTAAGAACACATAATAATTATATGTATATATGCATATAAAAATATTGTCCCAAAATAAACAGAGCAAAACTGACAGTATTAAAGAAATTCAATAATAATAATTGGAGACTTCAATAAACACTTTTATTGCATAGAATGAAAATCAACAAGGAAGTAAAGAAAACTTTAACAACTGTACGCTAACTAGACCTAACAGAATCTTTAAAATACTTCCCCAAACAACACATTCTTCTCAAGTGCACATGGAACAATCTCGAGGATAGGGCATATGGTGAACCATGAAACAAACCTCAATAAATTTCCTAGGATTGAAATTTTGAAATTATATTTTTTTAACCATACTAGAATTAAATTAGAAATCAATAACAGAATGAAATTTAGGAAATTCACAAATATGTGGAAATTAACAAAACAGTACCAAATAACTAATGAGTCAAAGATGAAATCACAAGAGAAATTTCATAAAAGATGAATAAAAACAAACAAATACTAAAATATATGTGGTGCTGATAAAGCAGTGCTCAGAAGGAAATTTAATGCTGTAAATACCTACATTAAAAAAGAAAAAGATCACCAATAAATAACCTAATCTTTCATCTTAAGAAATTACAAAAAGAAATGTAAACTAAACCCAAACTAAACAGAATAAAATAATAGAGAATAGAAAACATTAAAGAAAATAAAGAAAACCAAATGCTGATTCTTTGAAAAGATCAACAAAATTGATAAAACCTTTAGTTAGAATGACCAATAAGAAAAGAAAGAAGAATCAAATGATTAAAACAGGATGAAAGAGAAGATATCAGTACTAACCTTACATAAATAAAAAGGAATTATAAGGGAACACTGTGAATTACATGCCAAAACATTGGGATAACTTAGTTTAAACAGGTAAATTCCTGAAAGACACAAACTACTGAAACTGATTCAAGAAGAAATAGAAGTGGGTAAAGGACATGAACAGAAACTTTTCAAAAGAAGATAGACTAATGGCCAACAAACATATGAAAAAATGCTCAACATCTCTAATTATCAGGGAAATGCAAATCAAAACCACAATGAGATCTCACTTATCTCCAGTGAGAATGGTCTTTATAAAAAAGTCCCAAAACCATAAATGCTGGTGTGGATGCAGAGAGATAGGAACATTCATACACTGCTGGTGGGACTTCAAACTAATACAACCTCTGTGGAAAGTAACACAGAGATACCTCAAAGAGCTATAAGGAGAACTACCATTTGATCCAGCAATCTCATTCCTGGGCATCTACCCAAAAGAACAAAGGCATTCTATAAAAAAAGACACCTGCATTGGAATGTTTATAGCAGCACAATTCACAATGGCAAAGATGTGGAAACAACCCAAGTGCCCATCAATCCATGAGTAGATTAATAAAATGTGGTATATGTATACCATGGAGTTCTACTCAGCCACAAAAAACAATGGTGATATAGCACCTCTTGTATTATCCTGGATAGAGCTGCAACCCATTCTACTAAGTGAAGTATCACAAGAATGGAAAAACAAGCACCACATGTACTCATCATCAAACTGGTTTTAACTGATCAATACTTAAGTGCACATATAGTAATAACATTCATCGGGTGTTGGTCAGATGGGAGGGGAGGAGGGAATGGGTATATATACACCTAATGGGTGCAGTGTGCACCATCTGGGGGATGGAGATGCTTGAAGCTCTGACTCGGGTGGGGCAAAGGCAATATATGTAACCTAAACATTTGTACCCCCATAATATGCTGAAATAAGAAAAAAAGAAGAAAAAGATCAAAAGTGACCTATAACAAGTAAAGAATTTAAATGGCTAATTTAAAATTATTCCACAAAAAAATTCTAGAACTGAATGGCCCTGCTGTTAAACTCTACTAATCATGTGAAGAGGAATTAATAAAAATTTTTCAAAAACTTCCAAAAAATAGATAGGAGGAAAAACTTCCCAACTCATTCTATGAAGCCAGTATTATTTATCATCATACAAAAACCAAATAAAGACATCATAAGAAAAGAAACTGCAAGACAATATCCATTATAAACATAGACACAAAATTCTCAACATAATACTAGCAAACTGAATCCAACAACATATTCAAGGGATTATATACCATGACCAAGAAGGATTTATCCCAGGAACAAAAGGTAACCTTAACATCACAAAATCAATTACTGCAATACAATGTGTCAATAGATGTAATAACAAAACTACATGATCATTTCAATCAATTCAGAAAAATCATTTGACAAATTCCAACACCCTTTCATGATTAAACACTGAACAAACCAGGAATGGAAGGGAACATTCTTAACCTGTTAAAGGGTATCTACAAAAAAACCCCAAAGCTAACATTATATTTGATGGTGAAAGACTAAAGGGGTTCCCCCTAAGTTCAGGAAGGAAACAAGTTATGTCTACTTTTGTCACTTTCATTTAACACTGTAATGGAGGCTGTAGTCAGGGAAATTAGGCAATAAAAAGAAATAAAATGCATTTAGATTATAAAGGAAAAAGCATAACTATCTCTACTAACAGATGAAATGATCTTGTATTTAAAAGGTAGTTTCCGGGCTCACTCTTGTTAGCATAATACAGTTCCTTGCAGTTATAGGATGAGGTTCCTGTTTCCTTGCCAGCTTCCATCCAGGGTGGTTTCACCTCCCAGAGGCTCCCTCGTTCCTTGCCATGGGGCCCCTTCCATTTTTAAGCCAACAATAGCATATTGAATACTTCTCATGCTTTGGATTTCTTGAGTTCTTCTTCTGTGACAAGGTGAAAAAAATAAAAAAATAAAAAAACCTCTCTGCTTTTAAAAGGGCTCATGTGATTAGGTCAGATCTAACGAAATAATTTCCTTATTTTAAGGTCAACTGATTTGGGACTTCGATTGCATCGGCAAAATCTCTTCACTGTAGTACCTAGATTAGTGTTTGTTTGAATAGCTGGGAGAAGGTACATGCACACCAAAGGCCAGGAACCTGGGGACAGGATATCTTAGAATTTTTCCTGGCACGTTATGCTTTCAACAAACTGGCTAACCTGTTAGAGTATTTGCAAACTGTGTATTTATGAAATTTATCGGCCCAAGAACAAAGAAAACGAATGCCAAACTGCATAGCGGACATGCAAAGATAAAGAGCTGATCATTGCTATCATTTATTGTGTGCCTTGCTAGAGTATAGCATGAGCAGACTATGGTGTGAAGTGGAAGATAACCAGTGAGGCTGCAGAGACAGGGAGAGAACAGACTTTTATGCCATATTAAAGACATTAAGCTTTATTCTACTGGCAATGGGCAGCAGGAAAACAACACAGACAATTTCACTGTACACAGATTACTCTGATGAGAGTAGGGAAGGTGGACTCTGGAGCCGGACTGCCTAGGTTTACGTCTTTCCTCTATTCCTTCCTAGCTCTGTGATCTTTGACAAGTTATTTAACTTTTCTGGGCCTCCATTATCTTATCTGTAAAAAGCAGATAATATGATTACCTATTTTATGGGGTCATTTGGGGATTAAATAAGTTTATATGTAAAGCACTTGGAGACCAGCACAGAACTGCTACTTAAGGGTGGGCCATCATCATCATTACTGAAGGAGTAAGATTGGAGAATAGAGTGCATTTAGAAGGCTACTGAAATAATGAAGACACGATGAAGGCAATGGCAATAAAGACTCAAGCACATAGAACAAATTGAGAAATATTAACAGTAAGTTTAACTGGACTTTGTTTGATATGGGGGATGATGCAAGAGCAGTTGAGAATGATCCCTAGGCTCCCTGGTTTAGGTGAATGGGCAGATGGTGATTCCATAAGCCAAGGCAGAAAAAAAGAGGAAAGTGTTTGTGGTGGGACTGTTTCGGGTGGAGATGTTCCCACATGGACATATGATCAGATATATGTCTGAAAATAAGAGTCTGAAATATGGAAATGCAGATTTAGGAGTGATTGACATATTGATTGTAGATAAATGAGATCATCTAAGAAGACTATATAAAGAGATGGAGCAATGATTAAGGATAGAACCTTAGAAAATATTAAAGGGATGGCAAAAAGGGAAAAACCTTCAAACAGACAAAGAAGCAGTGGTCAGAGATTTATGAGAACAAGGAAAGAATAACCTCATGAAAGCTAAGGTAATAAATCATTTTAAAAACATGGCCCATGGGCAACAGTAGCAAAAAATAGAAAATATGGACTGAATAGTTGGTTTTAGTGCTGACCCTACAGATGTCATCAGTATCCCCGATGAAAACAGTAAAGCGGATGAGGGGGCAGCCAGGGTGCAGTGGTTGACCATTAAAAGGTTATTGCTGAAAGAAAGAAAGAAGGTAAGAAGATTCTAGAGCAAAATCTAAAAACAATGACAGAATTTAAACCAAAGGAAAAAACAGAAAGTTCTGTCCTAATGCGTAAGAAGGCAGTTCAAAAGGTGAGTATTTAATTAGTCTGCCCAGGCTAGCTAGTCTCTTAAGTAAATTATCTAGCATGCAGTACTGCAAATTCTCCACAATTACAGTTCAAAATATTTCTCTAATAAATTAACATTAACTTCATGTGAAACATAAGCTACCTATGTTTCAAATATTCTAGGAGGAAAGCAGGCTCAATCAAATACCATTTTTGTCACAGATCAAAGGTTTCCATTTCCAACATTTTTGTGCCAGTGAGACAGGTGTCTCTTGTTGTACTTGGGAGCCCTCAGGGATTTTACTTCTGTATAATTACCCACAATTTAACACCTAGAAGGTGTAAAACTGGTATCTCCAGATATATCTCAAGAATGTCTGGGTCATCTTTAAGTCCAAGATTATTTCTGCTTGATCACCCTTCAGGGAGAGGGCTGTTCCCCTGAGTAATAACAGCTGACATTTATTGAGCAGTTTGTCAACATGGTATGGGTTATTCTCTCTTCAGCCATTAGTTCATTTAACCCTCACATAACACAGCAGTAAGGAACAATTATTATCTTTCTTGGATGGCAGATAAAATTTCAATTTAGAGAGGTTAAATAACCTACCTAAGGATGCAATTAGGGAAGGGGAGTGCCCAGATTTGGATTTAAATAGTCACAACCTATACACTATGATTTGTTCACTCTGGATTCTCCTCCACATGTACACCATTCATTCATTCAGTGGAGGAAAAGTTTGGTTAAGAAAACAAACAGAGGGTGAGGGTCAAAGGGTACCAAGTTTCAGTTATACAAGATAAATAAATTCTGGAAATCTGCTATACAGCATAGTGCCTATAGCTAACAATATTGTATTGTCTACCTAAAATTTGCTAAAAGGGTAGATTTTAATAAAAATATTAGAAATTGACTCGGGTTCTTAATTATTCAGGAGGCTAAATACTTATGGGAATAACTCACGTCTGTTACTTTCCTTTTTTCCTTCATGATTTTGCCTTCTAGCCACTGCAAAACACATTGTTATCTTTACTAAAGAAAAAACAGAAAATAGAAAATATGAACGCAAAATGAGAAAGTCAGCCTTACATAAAATTATGAAACAGGGAAAATCTATGCCACACCCAGCCCCACTCTCCTTTGCTTCCCAGCTTATGTAAATGTGCAGATGGTAATTCCACAAGCCAAGGAATGCCTTCTTGACAAGGTCTCACTGTTTTGACGGCCTTTGAGTTGCTGAGCAGCTCAACCTCCTCACCCCCACATGTCCAACACTTAGCTGCTCATCAGACTCTGGCCCTGTCATCCTACTCATTCCATAATCAAAACACATAAATAATACATTAAATTTCCATGTTCCATGGGTTCTTCCATGTGTCGGGATTTTTTTTTTTGCTTAAATGTTGCACATATACTCTAATAGCTGATATTGTTTAATCTCTCACCTTCATACCATCCTTACAGGAGTCCCTTCTAATCTTTACCTAAAGCTTAACAGATCTTTCTTAGAGTTTTTAACATTTTTTCTCTCTCAAATTTTCAGGATAAAAAGCTCTGCCTATTCTACCAAATAATAACACATAATATGTCATGCCAGTAATCAAAAGGTTGTCTTTCATATAATAATCTCTAATCACAAATACTGCTCCATAAAGAAAATGGTAAGTCATTTTGTTTTTACAACTACCAGAATAGATAAGTTTAAAGTGGGCTTGCCGGAGTCACCTTTAATAACAACAACAACAAAACAACTATAGTGACAGGGATTTCAAGTGCTGTGGCAGCCAGTGGGAGCTATTTTTGAACAGACACATCTCTTGTAGTCGCTCAAATTATGCCACTGATGCTGCCTCCCACTCTGTTTATAGTAGGATCATCCCAGCTCAAACAAATTTAATATCATTTCTTTTTAATAGATCTGGAAGAACATTTGTGAGGAGAAATGTGTAAATTAGGGTAAGGAAATACTTTTCTCTCAAATGTCAATGCCATTCAAAGATCCAATTAAAGACACCCTGGACATGAAATCCAATTTTAGTTATGGAGTTTTTGCTTTCCTTTGTTTTTCACTTTTAAAATAAAACTTTATTTTGAAAAAAGTTTTACCAAATATCTGTCAAGAACTTATCACACCCCAGACACTAAAGACAAAGCAGTGAGTTAAATGGATTTAGTTTCTGCCCTAGAGTAGCTTAAACTCTACCAAGGAAGACAGATTATCAAACAAATTATAAAAATACAATGTAGAGTTCAGGATATTTAGGGATAAATGACAGAGAAACTGAAGCTATATTTCTTAGGAGGAAAAATTTAGATGTCATTTACTTCCACATATATGACAGTGTCCACAGTTTACCCTTCCTCATAAGGAAAATACCATAGGGGGAAAAAATGGTAATGAAAGAGAAATTAATTGAGAAACTTTTCTGATTCTTATTTATCGGTACCTATACTCTGAATTATTAAAAATAGAATTTGGTAGATAGTAATATTATATATTATAAATATAACAACTCAATCCAGTTTAAAATGTAATTTTATACAGATTGATATTCAAAGACAGCATAAGCAAAATTTTTCAGTATCTTGACAGATCCAGTGGATGATTTTTCCCAAAAGCTATTGCTTAAGTACAAATGAAAACACAAGGCATCCCAGCTCCTTTTGCCTGTGTGCTGGTAAACATTTCTTAGGAGGAGAGAATCAAATGATGTCTGAGAAAAACCAACTGAAGTGTATCTGGCAAGGCAATTAGGATTTTAAAATTACTGCCCTGTTGTAACTTTTCCAAGCATCAGAGATTCAGGGGTATAAACCTTTCCTTGAAAGGACATGTGCTGTCTTGAACAGGAGGCTACAAAGACCTCTATAGAGAATGATTTTACCAATGTATGAAAGCATATATAATACACATATAAACATATATATTTATTCCAATTATTTACATTGTCTCCAATGCATGATAAAGAATAAATAAAGCAAATAACCCCATACTAATTGATGTATATTTTGATACAGGAACACATGCTAGATGACTTAAAGTATCAAGAAGAGATGATTATCATTAATATTTGTTTTATTGATCCAACAATTGAAGCTGCCCAATCTATGATTTGGAGTAAAATGTGCTTTCATTTGGGATGAAAACAACGATAACCAAAACAGCCATCCCATTAAAGCAACAAACATGGATTGTATCAAGTTATTCCCTTTCCTGAAATTAAGTAATGAAAAGAAAGAAAGCACTACCAAGGGCCTATTATTTTTCTTATTCTTTGATAATATCACCATACAAAAAGAGTATAGGCCTGAAAATTAAGTATTTTATCATTTGTTTTCTTCTTTTTTCTCTAAACCCTAAGGAAAAAAAGATCTTTTGACAGCTAGAACTTTGAAGAATCAGTGTGACAGAATATGCTTCAAGCTCAATTATTTTTTAAAAAATGCTGTTGGAAAGACGTCATTTTCATAGTCCATTTTAAAAGGGTGATCACAATATGACTTGCATATTTTACATTGAAATGAAAATAACACCATAAACCTTAAAATCACTTTAAACAATTCATGATTTTAACACCAAAATTATAAAACAGAAAATAATACCACTATGAAAAAAGATCCAAAGAAGGTTAATGATTAAATGTCACTAGTAATGAAGCAGCCTGTGTGATAGTCCACTAAGGAGAAATAAAGGTTTACTTCATCAAAGGGCCAGGAATATACTCCTAATACCCTGGATTGTTTTAGCTCAAAATTGGTATTCATCCCCTTTCTCTCTCCTGAGTTATATAGAAGCTAGGGAATACATTAGAACATATTTTGAACTAAATAACATGTATTAAAAGCTCCCAAATGTGTGCTTTTTTGTGTTTTCTAAGTGGTTGCTAGGATTATAAATGTTCCTTCAGGATGGGATCTCATGGAAACGCACTGTTACCTTCTTAAATTATTTGGTGGCATTAAAAATGGAAACTCAATAAGGTAATGTACACTTTTTGGGTTTTTTTAAATAAAACTCCAGTTGAAGGAGGGAGTTTCTGAACTCTCTGTACACTATTCTAACAATAGTATTCAAATAATAAGAAATACTCAAATAAACACTAGGTCTAATAGCCATAAGAAAATCCACAAAGAAATCAAATCATAATACAAAGTTTCAAATATATTTTTTGCTCTACAAATATTTGTCTATCATTTTAGGAGTCTAGATACACAGGAATGAAGCATAGTGACTGTCTATGAAATTGAGGTACAAAATTCTATTCAGCAGAGACCTATTTATTTAAGAAAGTTCCATGCATAGTAATTTAGGTAATCAAAAAAATGTATTTTAGGAGTTGCCAGAGTCTGGTGAACTGTATTCAATCAACCTGATCCAACTTGATCTACTGCCTCCAAACAACTTAATTAATTCAAAGAGTAAAGAATGCCATTCTCAGACGAAATATAGTAAAGCAGTGTAGATTTTAACATCTAGGTCACAAAACCAAATATACATCTCAGGTTTTTTTAACTCAGGTCTCCAGGAACCCTTGTCAAAAAAAGTTTTTGGTGAAGAAATGCTATGTCCAGAGCTATGACAGAATGAAACAGCACTATAAGGATATAGCAGGAGACCCTGCCAAGGGAGGAAGAGTAAGGTAAGGCAACCAGGACGCAACTACAACAGAGTGGGGTTCTGATAATAACAGGGTATTTAAAATGAAAAAGAGGAGACAGATGTGAGAAACATTTCAGATTTCCTTCTAGAGAGAGAATCCTGACACGGTAATTTCCAAGTAATGGGAAAGAACAAGCATTTCCATGCTGAAGAGAGAAACTATGAGGGAAGAAAGAAGCATTAAAGGCCATAAAATGAGTCAAGCTGGGTCCCAAATCAAAACATATTGTTATTTATTATAAAAGATAAACCTGAAAATCTAACTCAAACTCACTTCCCAATTTCTTCCTGCTAATGTATGTGTATACTCTATGGTTTTAACATGATTCAATTCAACAAACTTTTCTCTAACCCTATATATATGAGACACTGTGCTTGGGGTGGGTTGGCAGACAGCATTGGATTTAAGAATGAATTAGACATGAATAAGCAATGTGCCCACAGTATAATGAGAGAGACAGATATATACCTAACTAATGAATTAAACTAAAACTACTTGCCTTGATAGAGATATAAGGTAATGAACACAGAGATAGAAAAAATTACTTCCCAGCTATATTCTAGAAAAAAAATACTTTAATTATAACTGCACTGTAAATATTCCAAGATGCAGAAACTGGTGACTAGAAAAATTTACAGACCTATAAGGATACGAAAGTAACTTTAGGACAATTCTTTAATCTCACTAGATTCAGTTTACTTAACCAAAAGTAAAGCAGTTAGTTAGATCATTTTAGCTTTTTTTTTTTTTTGAGACAGAGTCTCACTCTGTTGCCCGGGCTAGAGTGAGTGCCATGGCGTCAGCCTAGCTCACAGCAACCTCAAACTCCTAGGCTCAAGTGATCCTCCTACCTCAGCCTCCCGAGTAGCTGGGACTACAGGCATGCGCCACCATGCCCGGCTAATTTTTTTCTATATATATGTTTTTAGCTGTCCAGATAATTTCTTTTTATTTTTAGTAGAGATGGGGTCTCGCTCTTGCTCAGGCTGGTCTCGAACTCCTGATCTCAAACAATCCGCCCGCCTCGGCCTCCTAGAGTGCTAGGATTACAGGTGTGAGCCACCTCGCCCGGCCCATTTTAGCTTATTTTTAATTCTAAAAAATTTACATTTCCGTTTGAGTGTTGTTGGAAGGGAGAGAAGAACTTAGAGTAGAGAACATCAAGAGGGCAAAACTTCACAGAGATCTCAGATTGGAAAGTTACTAACAATTGTTTCCATGCATGAGCTGAGAGACAGTCACTCCAACTTTACATCATTTCACTATGTTTTATTTTCCTAAATTACCTGCTTCTAAACTCAAAAGAGATACAACAGCAGGTATTTGCACCAGCAAGCATTCTCTAATTGATATTTAGGTCAGTATTACAGGAGAATGATTGTGTATTCAGCAATGAGGCTACCAGTAATTAGGCAAAAATGGGGAAATACATCCTTTTTTCTTTTCTTTGGTTGCTGATAGAGCCTTTCATGCCTTAATTTAGCCATACGTTGGAACAACTAGATTGTGGTTAGAAAAGAACCACAGGTTTTCTATTCACAGTAGAATCAATTGGCTGGGCTACTCTGTGAAAGGAAGTGTTCAAGATAAATGTGTGTAAGGTTATTTCTACACGCGCTGTTCAAGGGCTCCTTCCAAATTCCTTCTACTGCATCAGTGCTTAAAATAAAACACAACTGAGCTTTCTAATGACCTTGATGCAAAAAAAAAAAAGAGTATATTATATGTATGTGTAATAGAGATAGAGATAGGTACTTTAGCTATTCTTTTGCAAACTACCTAGTTTCTGTCTAAAACTGGGATTGTAAGGAGAGAATTCTGTATTTATGGGGCTATTAGGACAAATTAGATTTTATGGATAAAGTTTAGTGTAGACTTATGAGTAAAATTTCAAAAGTATTCACGTTTATTCCAAACCATTTAAATCACAGTTTACTAAGAAGCATGTTGTTCTAAGTATTTATGTTAATATTCTCTTCTAGTCTTCTAGTAGAACTGTTTCAAAGCTTAGAACTTTACTAATCTCTCCCTTTCAGAATTCTTCTTCATGGCCTTCTGATACAGTATATCCCTGTCTTTCTCTCTATCTTTCTGACAACTCTAGACTATTTTCTTTCACTTCCAAATAATCAAAGGCCTACACTTCAGGCTTATCCTGAGTAGACTTGCCCTGTGCCAACCTTGATGCATTAGCTAATTCACCCCTTTCACCCCAAGAAGATCTACACATAAATCACTCCAGCCCAATTAGACTTGACAACCTTTTTCTCTGAAGGTTATAAGAAAAAAGAGCAAGAAGAAAATTCAGTGAGGACTACATTTACTGAGAGTTATAATTGGTTTAAATATAAAAGAACTATATAAATACAAGAGAAAAAAATCAGTATTTAAGTGACTGGTATTGTAATTCTAAGACAATAATCCTATTTTGTCACTAAACTAAATTTAGTATCTTAAGAGAGTAAAACATTTTACCTCTGTTGATTAACATTTATACAATCACTCATCAACCAAGCATGGAAGAAAAATATGTATTATGTTTCTTTTAATTCTACAAGATCAATAACAATGATAAAATTATTAATCAACCTTCAATGATTTATTATTTATGCCTTTGGCTATTAGATGCAAAATACTCCAAACTTGTTCATTCGATAATTAGCTATCCTCAATTATTTTTATTTTCTCTCCTGAATATAAAGAATATCATCATCTTCAAAATAGCAATAAACATTTTTTGATCAGCTTCTAACAGCAAGGCTGTGTGCTAGAAACTGAAAAAGGAAAGATAGAATATCTGCACTCAGAAAGTTTATGGTACACCTGATAAAGAATTAAATACATGAAAATATGAATAAAAATACAAGGCAGCATAAAGGCAGCAAATGAGTGCTCTTGTCAGTAATATGTAATTGTGATGGAGGAAGAAGATTCCTAATATTAGGGCAATCAAAGACAGCATGACAAAGTAGATGAGACTGAATCAAGGCCTCCTTGCAAAATGAGTAGAATCTAGATAATAATGAAACACCAATTTATTCAAAAGCAAAGTTAGAGTTTGGGCATTCTGGGCAAAAGAAACACACTGAGAGAACAACAGATTACAAGGAAGGTAATGGATGATGCTGTACAACCAAAACCAATCCAACAGACAAACATGGGGACAAGTAGGCGCTTACTTCTCAGGAGCTGAGGATATTTATCACTTGGTATGAGATTCATCTGGCCTCACTAGCGTCTGGAACAGCTCTGCTCTTAACATTTAAACAATTTATTGCCTAATTATTTAGTTTGCCCTTTTGAAGGGTCTGTCTGCAGGACACTCTCTGAGAATGAGCACAAAAAGTGGGCCCTTGGAAAATCATCCCCCCCATTGCATTAAAAGCAAAATAACCTTTTATCAAATGCTTTGTGGCTACTTAGAATATTGAATTTGTATTTTAATCACCGAGTTCAACAGGAATATAGCCAGTGGGAAGGACTTAATTACACATGATGTCTTTCTCATGGTTATGCTCACAATCCCAAGAGGTGCTTTAATGAAGTTCTGAGCCCTTAGACAGGAAAGGTCAAATGGCTTTCCTCCCCCCTGTACCTTAAACGTGCATGTACCTGCATCTTCATCCTAGCAGATGTTCGACCAGGTATAATATTAGCCTGAGGCAAAAATTCCAGGAAACAAGAGCTCATAGGGAAGCAATTTTCTGGAATTCAGTGGGTAATAGAGCAGCCTCTTTCTGAGTTTGAAGAGGAGATGAATTCAGATAATCTCCTTGTGAATATAAATGTATATTTCATTAGCAGTGTAATAGGCCAGGAGGAATACCATTCTGCTTGAGAATTTATTACATATTAAAGATTCATGATATTTTAGATCGATAATTTTAAATGTTGAAAATGTTCTTGCTATGTTTATACTATCCACATATTCAAATTTATATAATGTAAAACCACCTGAAATTGCTTTTTTGGTAGGTCAAAAAAGGTTGAATTTTCTATTTTATCTGGCTCAACGTAATGACTGCCTTACAATTAGCAAAAGAATATAAAGTTACATTTTTATAACATCATTTGACATATTTTTCATTCTTATAAGTTTTGTATTACACTAAAAAAATCTTTTCAAAATGTGCTGATATATATATATAAAACCATTAGCTCTAAATTTGTGCCTACTTTTCTAGATATAAATCATTTTAAAAATTAATATGGAAGAAAATCTTTGATTTTTCCTGAAACTTAAAAAAACTGGCCTCCCTGCCTCCTCAAATAAAAAACAAATCACACAAAACAAAACAAATTTTAATATGCAATGAAAGATATGAGTATCCATATGAATTACTAATGTTAATAAATGGAATCTTCAAATACAGAATACTTTTTTGACGTGATTGTCTTTGAAAAGATGTTTGGATCCTCTAATTTCTTTTTTACGATTTATACCTTTGTAAAATATTTAAAGTCATGAAAAAATTGTATTTATTTATTTACTTACCTGATTTGATATTTTTTTACCATAGCTTATTATAATGCCTGTGCTCTGATGAAAAATTATGATGGCTAATCAGAGTAATGTATACCTCTATGAAGCACTATTTAGCTGAACATTAATTAACTAAACACAAACATCTTTTAAAAGACCCTTAAGACTAATTCCAACGTAAATTTTAAACAATTAGTAAACCATGTGAACCCAAAAATGAATGGAAATGTACATGATGTCAATTAAATTAAGCCTGAATAATCCTTAAAACATGCACCAGTGACAGGTTAAACACTTGTAATTAAAAAAACTGGGGATCTTTTAACAAACACTAGATCTTTTAACTGGAAGGGGAAGTTGGAAATAGGTATGCAGAAGGAGTGATGACTTGACTCTTGTCAGGAGCAGCAGAGGTAAGTAGCTGTTATTATTTCTGAAAGTTTAGCTGGACGGTTGGGCTTATATCTGAAATTGAACAAAATTCTAGTGTAGCTCACCATGGTGTGGCTAAGTTGCAAAACAGGTTGTCTTGTGTGGTTAATAAACAATTTCTGTAGAGAATACATTAAACTCTCTTAATGCTGTGCTGGAATAAGTATATGGAGCAGACCACAAAATAAGGGAGCAAGAGCCATCCGCAGGACAGCTGATCCGATTTACTCCCCAGGCAACCGCCAGAAATTAGGTTTTTAAGCTGAGGGAACAAGATCAGTATTTAAACTGTCTTTATATGATTTCATAAGGACACACCACCAGCCTCAGCACCTTTATGGCACTTTAATATAAAAATTGTATATTTGTTTTGGTTTTAAGTCTAATTCCTTTATGTTCTCTTAAATACACACAACCCTAAACATTTAGAAGAAACAGCACAAAAACTCTTTTCATAGTTGAAAAGCAGAAATGTATCTTATTTTTATTGGCAGTAAATGTAGGGGCCTACATAACAGCTGTCTCAATAGCCACTAAATTAACGACATAAAATTGCAAAACCTTTAGCCCGTTCCGTGTTTGGAGAAACAGAAAAATATGAAAAGAGGCGCCTTGCCCAGGTTTGGGAATTCCAAAAAAGGTGTTGAATTGCCCGTTGAAGGATTCAGTCTTCATTATTTCATTTCGAATATAACTGTCTTCATTTAGCGAGGGGTTGGTTTGTCTTCGGAATAAAATCTTTCCAAGAGGCACGTGTTAATTTGGCAAAGGCCCAGCGGCGAGGGCGAGCCTGGAGGCAGGAGCCCGCGAGATGCATCATCCAAGAAAGGCGGGAAGAGCCGCCGGCCCCAGCCTTGCCCCGCCCGGTCTCCCTCCCGCCGGCGCCGCGGGGCGGCCGGGCTGCATCTCCAGGACAATAGCGCCGCTCGCCGCCAGCCCCGCGGCCCCGGTGCGCGCCCCTGCCCCGCCGGGCCTCACCAGCTCCCCGGCCTCGCCGGTCCTCCCATCCCCCCCGCACCCGAGCCCCACTGACCGCCCCACCCCCCGGCCCCACCAGCCCCTCTGCCCGCGGGTCCCTCCACCCCACCAGCGCCCCGGCCCGAGCGGTGGCGGCGGACCCGATGAGCCCGCAGTCCCGCCGGTGCCTCCCGGGGCCGCGGGCGAAAAGCGGCAGGGCCGCCTCGATTCCCCGGACGCCCCCGCGCCCCGCGCCTCGCTGGCGGGGCCGCCTGCGTCCCGCCGCCTCCCTGGCCTCGGGCCCCTGGGCTTGTTTGCTTGTCCTCGGTCCCCGGGCCAGCCCCGCTCCCTCCTCCCCGCGGCTTCAACAGCCGTTTGCTTCCTGCGGAGTGTTTCTCTTTTCCCCCTTCCTAGGCTCCATCAAAGGTGGCTCTGTTATTGAAATATGAAGCCATTTCCTCTCCAAAACCCTTGGTTACTCAAGGCGGGAATCAATGGACCTATATACTCTCCCCGGAGTTATAAATAAATGTCTATTTGTTCAGGAGGCGTTTTCCCGCGTGTCCCAGCATCTTCCCCAGTGGTTATTTTAGGGGTGTGTGTGTGTGTGTGTGTGTGTGTGTGTGTGTGTGTGTGAGAGAGAGAGAGAGAGAGAGAGAGAGAGAGGGAGAGAGGGAGAGATGTGTGGTGTGTGCGCGCCCTGTGCCCATCTGGTTCTAATCCTGGGTATGGATCCATATCCCAACCCCACCTATCCCGTCTCCCCCTCGCATTCCTCATTCTATAAATAAACCCAGGTTCTTTGAGCTCTGTCGTCTAGGGATACAATAGCAGTTGTTTGTTAAGGGAGATTTAAGCCCGGTGCGATTTGGGTGGAAGGGCACCTCCAGTTTGGGAAGCTGTATGTGCCCTGCTGTCTATCTAGTGTCCTGGGTCTCCTTGGAAGGGAAGAAGGCGGGAAAGGGAGAACCTCTCCTAGCCTTGGATTTTCCTCTTAAGCAGAGCCTCATAAAACCAGGCAAAAATGGACTGTCCTGGGGAGTTGGCCTCACGTCGCTGCCCCACAGATCATGTCGCAGACCCCTCGTCCCGTCCCCCCTGGACACACCCAGGAGTGGTGAGGGTGCAGGAGGTGTGGTGCGGGTGGGGGCTTGCAGTGGCAGCTGCCGGTGTTCCTGAACCCCAGGGCGGGATACTCACTCACTCGGGGATCTGAGCAGAGGGGAAAGTCATCTAAGAGGCTGCTGTTTTACAAGGTCTGGGCACAGACCTGCCCCTCCCTTCCTCCCTGGAGTTAGCATGAAGTGCACGTTAGGCTGTAATTAGGGGATCTGGGAGGAGAACTTTCCTGGTGACGCTTTGCTTTTCTTCTGCTCTTGGTGAGAAAGTGCCTCCTTCTTCCCAGGACCAGGACCTCTGCCATCCAGCGCCACAAAGAGACATTCTGCACACACACACACACACACACACACACTCGCCCAGAGACAAACTTAAGGTGAGGAGAAAGAGCGCTAGCTTCACTTGATCTCCAGCTTCCAACTTAAGCAGGACTTGAGAGCATCTGAATTTCTGGATTTCAGGACAAGGTAAAACTTCCGTAATTTTCTCCCCTCTTTCTGTCATACCTGGTGCCTTTAAGATTTGATATGCACATATATAATGCCTGTATACATTAAAAAACTTTTCTTATTCTTTTCTTCAGCTTTCATTTGAATTTAACATGACACCTCAACTTTTTTTTAAAGGTTCATATTGTCAGATAAAATATTGTATTGGAATAAACAGACTCAGTCTACAATTGGGGAAAGAATTAACTCCAGTATCCTGACTTTTGCTAACGCTCCTATAAATCTGGTAGGCTCATGGTTTCCAAGTGGTGACTTTTCCATCTGTATTTCAACAAGCATTTTTATGGCACCTGAGATGATAAAAGGATAGTATAAGCTGAAGGAAGAGCTGAGGAATGGGAATGTCCAACCAGATTTATGAGTTTTGTTTTAGGGAATATATAGGTTTATGTGGAAAAGACAGTTACTTTACTCATAGGGAATACCTGTTAGATCAATAATCTTTGAAATGTTACCATTTTTAGGTCCAGGCTTGTCCAGCTAATTATGAAATTAAGATGATAGAATTATGATGCATTTCATAAATAGAATGATGTTGATGGAAAAACTTTAAAGTCATAGTTTAGATTATTTTTAAAAGCTGCTTAAAGGAATTATTTATATAGGTTGAGACTGTTTACAACCGTAAGCAAACCTGAACTCTTTGGGGCTTAGATTAAGTAGTTTTCTTCCATTGAATATGACTGTTGTGTTCAAAATAAGATGGTTTATTAATTTGAAAATAAGTTGTTTTATTTTCGTTTATCACTGGAAAAATACACACAGTGGCCAGGACATTTGGGAATTTTTAGGGTGGAAAGTGTTCCTGTACATGTTCCAGCGTGATGTCATAAAATCAAACATACTTGCTGGCTTCTTGGAAGCTAACGGTTCTTAAGAAATGAAGCCTGTGAATTAATTTCTAAATGAATGTAATACTTATTCATTGCAAAGGTAGTTTCTGTAACCAGTTCTATTTGATTATTTGAGTGTACTAAATTTGCAGTAATTTCATACACATTTCAGTGACTTCAATATTTTAATGGAATCATAAAGTGGAAATATTGTTCTACGAAAAATATATCATAGTAGTTCTCTTTGGAACTTTTAACATGATATGTCTTAATTCTTACATCAGTTCTTAACTTCGATTCCATTTATATATATAAATGAAAGAAACTTTTCCTTCCATTCAGTAATATAGAATGTATACCAATTAACTAGTGACCATTTAAGCTTTAGGCTGTAGTCACTTTTATACTACCTGTTCTTAAAAATTTCAGTATTTCAGCTAAGAGAATGAGTTTTTATATTTTGGTGAACCCTTCACTAAATTGAAACAGCTTAAAAATAAGAAAACTACATAAGAAATAATTTGCTTAAAGCTAATTAAATGAGCAAGAGCAAACCAACAATCTCAATAGACCACTGGTCCAAAGGAGGAATGTACCCAGAGGCCAGTATTCCAAACAGGAGTGCCCTGGTGGGCCTGGGCTTTCTATGGGAAATAAGAAAGGGGCAGACATCGTGTTCTTATAAAGTGAGCCATTTATTTTCAGCAAGGGTCTGTCTCTCAAAGGAATGACTGACACTGTAATTTAGAAGTACTGAAGAGACTTTCACAGAGAAGAATCAATTCATTATATCCCTAGTGGTTTCACTTCCTTTTCCTGCCTTTGGGAACAAGTAACACATCCAGGATAAATACATTCGGAGAACGCAGAAAGATACTTTATGAGTAGACAGTGTACTAAACAATCCTGCCTTTTAGCATTTTGGGTGTGGAACATTGGTATTTTTTCAGCAGTTGAAGAATTCTTTTGAATCTTAAGGTAGCACTGCATTGCATCTTTGTAAAGATGAACAAGAGTTATATTCATAAAATTACTTTCTTTTCATTTCCTTTTGCCCCATGCACATTTTATTTTCCAGATTGCATTTTTAAGATAATAAAAAATTAAAATTCCAACAAAACGCAAGGCAAATTTGAAAATAACTTTTATATAATAGTCTCCTCCTGTTGCTTAAATTAATTTTATGACATCCTACAGCCATTATTAGTAACCTCAGTACTTAGTCTATGTCACTTAAATGTACTTAGCCTGTCATTTAAAGGTAACAAAATGCTGTTAGGGGAAGTAGGGAGGGATACAGACCTGAATATATTTAGGATTTTAATCAACAGCGTTTAAGGAGGATTAGAGGAAACAGCTGGTTAAACAATTATTAGGTGTGGAGAGGAGGAGATGGTATAAATTAATAATGCATCTCTTTATTATTACACTATGAATGGAAAGGTCTGTGGCAGCTAAATGTGTGAAGCATGGTCCCTGTGTGCCACCTAGTGGAGAAGTCAAAGAAGGCTTCTTCACCATTCTCTTAAAATATTGTGAGATTTCATTTGGTTGACATTTCCTGAACACAACATGCCAGACATTGGGGTAGGTGCTCAGAAGGGAAAATAAAGCAAGTGACTTTTATATAATTTAAAAATCAAGGCACGACTTAACAATTTATTAAATTCCCAGTGATTGTATTTAAAATCACTTTACTCTCTATTGGATAATTTACCATCAACTTTCTGCGTCGGTGAGGATATGCCTTAATCATCATAACTCGCTTATATATAGGATTTGTTTTTTACAGACATGCCACAATGTAGTTCAAGGAAAGGTGGGGAGAGTTTGACCATCCTGAATCACTGTTTCTTAAATATAAATAAATTTCTATAAAGTTTATTGTTACTGAGTTTAATTGAGTAAATACTAGCTTAAAAGGTTGGCACACAGACACTAACACATTTTATTACATATTCATATTTAAAATTTATTAAGCAGAAAAGATAGTAGTAAAAATTGCTTTGGGGTAATGAGATAGATTTTATAAAATATTGCCCTCAAACACTAATAACTAGCATGTAAAACTACTTCATCTATACCTGTTGTTTGTATGGAGTTTTGAAGCAGGAACTTTGCTTCTGTTAAGTTGATATAATGGGAAAAAAATCCTAGACAAGAACAATTACATGGAAAACTGCCATTTGAAAAAAGCATTAGGATATCATAGAAGATTAATCCATCTGAGTATTGCACTGAAAGTTTTAAAAAACTTTTCTCTAGGAGATATATGAATTATTGCTCCAATTGGCTCTTTGCAAGATATATGACTTCACGGCAGCGGTGTTCAGCACGTCAGCATTAATCAAGACAAGTTGTGAAATTCAGATACGAAGGTGAAACGCCTCAGTAGAAAAAAAAAATGATGAATTTGTTACTTGCTGAGCTCTAGAGGTGCAATCCACAAATTGAGTTAGGGAATGGAAGTTTCCTGTTCAGAAGACTTTGGTCTTTTGTATGGCAGCAAAACCTAACCAGTGAAAGGAGAGCTGCTTATTAAGTCCTTTCTCATTAATGCCACAAAATTACAGCCTGTATTGATCAGAGGAGGTGGCTGGAATCAACACCATCAATCATGCAAAATAAAGCGGATTATCTTAATCTTTGTTTCCAATAGATCATTATCTACCAGGAAAAAAACCCACATTCTGTTAATAATTTCATCTGATCATCCTTGTGATTTAGAATGAATCACACACTCATTCTAGTGAAAGAGCTAGTGAGAGACTGGCTAATAGCAGAGCCTCTGAAAGTAGAAGTTTAGTCATGGACTGGAAAACTGTGTTACAAGAAATTTTAATGATTTCAGATGACTTAATGATAGCAGACAAGAACAAACTCTACAAGAGAAAAACAGCCAAGCTCTCTGAAACAGTCTGATGCTGCTGGAATCTTGGTTATATTGTTGTAGGTCGACATAATGTCTTCTCACACTGATGAAGATCCAGAAGGAGATGGCTAGTATTAAGAAGCGCTCTTAGTTATCTTTCTCAGATACAGCCAGGATTTTTTTTTAAATATCAAATGTTTGCTGAACTCTTTTGAGAACCTATTCATTCATTGTTTTATAGTTTACCAGGGTGACACCTGAGATGAGAGTATTGCTAGAAGACCAGGAGGCTATTTACAAAACAAAACCAAAAATCCACAGAGTAAAAATAACTTAGAAAACTTACTAAAGTTCAAAGGCTGGTTCTTAGTCTGGTCAAAACAATAGAAATTTCCCCTTCTGTCCAACCTAATAATCCAAAGAGAAGGCAGTTTGTCTTGATTGGTTCTTAAACTTCAATTACTATTAGATCCAATTAAATTAAATAATATTCAAATTATGTTTATGGTAAGTATGAATTTTTCTATACTTTTTGCAAAGTTTTATGAATAACATCTTGGTTTAGTTTCCATCTATACTCTGAATTTTTTTCAACTTCACTCTGTTATTTTGAATTTTGGGGGATCATTTTATTTGATCATTCATTTGTTACTTTGTTCATTCTACAAAAATGTATTTATCACTGGCTATTTGCCAGGCACTGTGCTAGTGCTATGTGCTGGACCCTCCACTTTATACTATCAAAATCCAGTCTAAAAATCATCAGAAAGTCAAAATTAATGATAGTGAATCTAAAATATTGCAAGATCCTGGAGTATACTTTGAGTAATAGAAACAACCCAAAAAGTTCTGGCCTCATAGTCTTAGTATTACGAGAATTTTGAGCTTGCATTTTTAAGAATGATTTTCCCTTGTTTGCTGTCACCTCACTGAGTGGATAAGATCTTTGTTTCTCGGTTGGCCTGAGAAGACAGCTCTGACACTTCAGAGCCCCAGGAGGGGTAGGGTTCCAATAGTATGTCTGCTTGTATGTACAAGAAAAGAAAAAATGCAT
Source organism: Lemur catta (assembly GCF_020740605.2). Taxonomy (NCBI): domain Eukaryota; kingdom Metazoa; phylum Chordata; class Mammalia; order Primates; family Lemuridae; genus Lemur; species Lemur catta. The sequence continues at coordinate 54,354,423 of NC_059139.1, read as the reverse complement.
TTACACACAGTTGTCCACCAGTTTGTAACTAAAATTCTCATTGAGCAAGAATGATTTAGTGCTTACCATTTGCACCAGGCACCATGCTAGGTGTTGCATGGTAATTGGCTCAAGGAGTTCACAAGCTAGTGGAGGAGACAGATGGACACACATCATGAATCACTAGCAAAATTTGCCAGGTAGGTGAAATTTACCTTCCTAACCTCCTGGTCTCTTTCCTTTGCACTTATCCAAACTTTCTACCTCATAAACTGAGACTCTTGCTCTCCACCCTTGCCCCCCAGAGGGTCTGATACTTCTCTGGTTTATTGAGGGTGTCTTGACTACACTTAATTGGCAATGAGGTTTGCTCATGCATTACACCTAAGTGTGAATGAGTTTCACTCATGCATCTACATTTCAATCCTTTTATCTCTTTAAAGTAATTGTTTTGTTTTCTGTAAAAAGAATTTAAAACATCTGGAGGGGGGAGGCTTCCCATCCTGCCACCAAAGGCCGTTATTAAGCCTGATTAGGTCCTCCAAGGTCTTCAATCTCTCACTTATCCCCACTGCCTAAGTGAGAACAGAGGGATTCCCTCGAGGCCTGTTTCCAGAACCTTGGAGGTCCATGGGTCCTGTTAACTACCTGCTCCTTTTAGCTAAACCTGATCAACCTGATCTTCCACCTCCCCGGTACTTTAGCCAGATGGATCGCCCCTCCCTTTGCCCCAAGGGACATCCAAAACCCATCCTGTCTGAACATTCCTGTTCACTTCGCCATAACTCTACATCCTCTCAGCCCATCATTACAGTGCTTCAGTTGTGGCGCCTGAACAGATAGAACATCCATAGTTTCTTATGTTCTACAGTTTTGAGCCCTTATGGCACCCCAAACATCCAGGTCTAGCGAGTGGGACCAGTGAGAATGCTCATATTTGGTCCAAGAACACCTCCAAGTCATGGAGCTGAAACACTATAAATAGGGGAAGCACAGGGATTAGCCATCATGCTGAAAATATAGATCAAAGCCAACATGTTTTAAAAATATGTTCTCAGGTACTCAAGTGCAGTACACTTGGTTTCAGAGAAGTTTCATCTTTGAGGCTCATTATAGATTCTGGAAAACTGAAATGAAAAAGAAAACAGTGCTTTGGCCTTTTAAAAGTCACATTAATCAGAGATGTTTGTTTAAATTTCCTTCTCATTTTATGTTTAATTAACATACAGCACAATGATAGTTATATTTTATTCAGTGTTTCAATTAATTTATGTAAGTTTTTAAAAATTATGCTCCATTAGATTATGCCACCACAGTTTGGTGCTTTTGTGAGATACTATTGGGGTCTTATAACATAAGGATGTGCTCACCACTTTTTAGATTTCTAGGACTGATGACCCTGATTTAGAGAGTTGGTTTCCTTCCCTGTCTTTTCTGCAGCCTAGAGGAGAGGGATGATTCAGCTGCATTATTCACCTGGCTGGGGGATATGAATGCTTGACATTCAGTAGGTGCTCTATAAATGCTTACTGTTGTTGCTGTCAGTGCTCAGTGCAGGGCTGAACATGGGGCTTCAGGGGGCACCTGGCCCGAGTGCATGTATTTCAGATGTCTGAACACCTGACAACCCTAGGCCATTCCCTGGCCCTGTCTGGTTTCCTTATCAATCTTCTTCCTATCCATTGGTGGTGTTAAATTTACAAACTCCTAGGCCGGGCGCAGTGGCTCACGCCTGTAATCCTAGCCCTCTGGGAGGCCGAGGCGGGTGGATCGCTCAAGGTCAGGAGTTCGAGACCAGCCTGAGTGAGACCCCATCTCTACTAAAAATAGAAATAAAAAATTATCTGGCCAACTAAAAATATATATAGAAAAAATTAGCCGGGCATGGTGGCACATGCCTGTAGTCCCAGCTACTTGGGAGGCTGAGGCAGGAGGATCGCTTAAGCCCAGGAGTTTGAGGTTGCTGTGAGCTAGGCTGATGCCATGGCACTCACTCTAGCTCTGGCAACAAAGTGAGACTCTGTCTCAAAAAAAAAAAAAAAAATATATATATATATATTTACAAACTCCTGCCAGATTTCAGTGATAAGCATTTGAGTATAAAATTAATAATGTAAAGAAAATTAATTACTAATTTCAATACATCTCAAAATTTAAAGAAAGCAAGAATGAAAGCAAGAATGGAGGAAGGAAACCAATTTAGAGGCCATTGAAATAGTGTAGGCGCCATCTAATTGGGTGCATTAACTGGATGTGGGAGAAAAGTCTAGGATAGTGTAGATGTCTCAAGAGCTGATGATTATATGAAGAGGGATGCAATTGGCTAAGTAAGATTGGGAATATAGGAAGAATAAAAGTTTCTGGGAAAAAATAATGAGTCTAATTTAGGAAGTACCCAGGGGACACCTGAGAACCCATAGGAGTTGAATGGATCCTATCTTAAGCACAGGGGAAAAAGCAGTCATGGCTGGAAATAGAGATTTTGAAGTCTCTGGCATTAAAATTGTAGTTGAAAATCATGTGGAAGAGAGGAGGAGATCATCTCAGGGAAAAAGAAAGGGTGAAACAGTTGACCAAGAACTGAAAACCAGGGAAAAATTTGTAAGAATGAGTTTTTCCATTATTTATGCATAATTTTGACTTTCGTTTTATCAACTGTAGATTTCCAAGGAGTTGGATAACAGCAATGGTTTATTCATCCTTATATCTCACAATCGTAGTCATTACTTTGCATATTGAAGGTGCCAGACATGTTTGCTGAATTAAATGAAATTAAAATGGTATTTCCGAGCCTTGATGCTCTAAAAGACAGATTTTCATAATGACAACCCTGAGTAAGACCCCAAAATGTCTGAATTGTAGTTGTTTATTCAATTTTGTCCAATACTGAACTAGCTTTAAATATATGTTGTTGCATTTCGTTGTTTAAAAATCAGTAATCAATGTGTGGTGTAGATGGTAATTCACCAGAGTACTTGATTAACCATAGCCCATGTTGTTTAGGTTAACCTATAAATGAGTTCGCCACAGAATGCAGACTAATTCAAGTCCATTTATAATTCCTTTCCTAGTTTCTTAAGTCTGAAAACTTCTAAATCTTAGCTCAGACTTGGAGTCCATAATCCTGAATTTCTCTAGCTTTCCCAGCAACTTTTTTTTTTTTAGGTTTCCCCCACCCCACCCCAATAGGATTGCTAGATGAAATACAATAAATAATTGAATAATTTTTAGTATATGTATGTCCCAAAGAATGGATAGGACATACTTATACAAAGATTCTTGTTTATTTAAACTTTAAATTTATCTGGAAAGTCTATATTTTTTATTGGCTAAATCTGACAACACTACCCCCTTCTTGAAGTTACTGTAACTATAATATGCCAAACAAAGATTTCTTCATGAGATTTCTGAACACTCTACTTCTAAAGGCCAATGAATAAAGTTACAGATTTTATTTTCACTAGTGAAATAAATATATGAAAAAGATGATCTAAATAAAATTGTCTAACTAAAATATACAAATCAAGATGCAAACTTACAGAGCATTTATAACTATGGTGCTATATACCCTATATACTAACTGGTCTAAGAAGGCCATAAATGTATATTAATGATCATGTTTTTTATCTTATCTAAAATATTTTAAAATTATGTTTATATTAGAAAATTAAGCTTTTTACATTTTCCAATTTCAAGTCAACAATAATGATAAAACAAAAATAATTATTTTTAAATGAAGAACCATACATTCAGAAAACCCATGTAATATATAACAGGTGTAAATTCTAACTGCACAATATCGGAAAGGGATCTTTTCCTTTGTTAATTATACTATTAATATATTGTAGTTGTGCTGCCACCTTGTGACACTTTGTGATATTACCCAACACAACTCAATCCATTAACGTGTTCAGATTGACCATTTGGTTAATGATAAAATTATTTTTCAAATGATTAATATTTTTTATTTTGCCCTCAAAGTGGCATATACTTAAATATCAAATACTTTCAAGTATATAATGCAAATATATTCAGATTTTATTTGCAAAATTTATCCTTCTTGAGATAATCACTAAATTATAAGTCATTCAGTACTGTATGTATTTATTAATATGTTTTATGGATAAATTTGGTTGTATATGCATGTGTGTTCAGTTTACTTAACTTTTTAACCTGAATTTCCCATAAACTTAGTGAACTTAACATTTCCAGAATTGAACTTGCTATTTTCCTTCAGCCAAGCCTGGTTCATGTCATCTCTCTATATATGTTAAGACCATATAATTTATTAGTCAAACCAGGACACCTTTGAGAGTGAAGGATGGTGCCTTGCTAATTATAATAGCCAAAAAGGTATAAACAAAGACTGCCCCGAGCAAACTAGTCACTTACGTATAGGTTAAAAATCATCATAATCCCAACAACCCAAAGTAGAAAATTTGGAGTTCTGGACTACTGGTTCGGGGAACTGACCTGGAATCACCATCTCAGATTTCCACATTCCTTCTACCTATTCATTCCCTTTCATCTTCACTTCTTTCTTTGGTGTCCATCTTGCTTGCCAATATTCTCAATGTCTTTGCCCTGCTGTCTGCAAAGGGATCCACCAGACAAAATCTTTTGTCGTGATAAATCTGTCTGCCTGCTTCCTCCACACTTGCTCCAATCTTCTGGGAACTGCTAGGAAAATTTCATGTCACCCTGCAGAATGGGACAACTATACAACTTTATGGTATTTGATGTCAGCTGGATCTTTAATGCTGTATAGCAGTTCCATATTTTTTAAAAGTCCATTGCTTCTCAAACTCCCGGAAACAGATGTCTAAGCCTCCCTAATTCCCACTGAAAATAGAAGCTAACTGTAAGGAACCCTCTCACTGTCCTGCCACCAAAACTAGCCTCTGGCTTGTACCCCCACATAGTCTCTCTTTTTTCTTTTCTGTTAGAACAATATTTTTATAAAAATCTTCTTTGCCTCTAAGGGTCTAAGGCAGTCGTTGCCCCCTGAGCTCTGAATCCCATTTTGTCCTGTCTTCTTAGAGAATTCTCCATTAGGGCTTTTCTCTCTTGTATCTTCAACCTCCCCCACTCTGGTTATTGCTTCCTATTTGCATTTAATCATGGTCAAATCTTTTTTGTCTTAAAAATGCAAGTTTTCCCTGATCTCACATACATTCTATCTATCACTCTTTTCTCCTTCCCATCAAAGCCATAGTTCATGAGCTACCTCTGTTCACTCTCCACCCTTTGACCCCCATCCCCTCCTCAACTCATCCTGATGTGCTTTCTCCCTCAATTACTCCATTGAAATGCTCCTCAGCAGGGTCACCAATCACTCATTTTCAATGTTTTGTTTTTTTTTTTTTAGTGCCATTTAATACAGGTGACCATGTTCCCTTCATAGCAATCTCTAGCCTTGGCTTTGTTTTTGTAGATTTTGTTTTATTTTGTTTTTGAGACAAGGTCTCAGACACTTGCCCAGGCTAGAGTGCAGTGGTGTCATCATAGCTGACTGAAACCTCAATCTCTCAGGCCCAAGTGATCCTCCTGCTTCAGCCTCCTGAGTAGCTGGGACTACAGGCGTGCGACACCACACCTGGCTAATTTTTCTATTTTTTGTAGAGAGGGAGTCTCACTCTTGCTCAGGCTGGTCTCGAACTCCTGGCCTCAAGCAATTCTCCCACCTCAGCCTCCCAAAGTGGTAGGATTATAGGTGTGAGCCACAAGACCTGGCCCTAGCCTTGGCTTTGTGACATCACACTTTCCTAGGTTTCCAGACTTTTTTGGTCACTCCATCTCAGTCTACATTTCAGGCTTCAGAGAAGCTCATCTGCCCCTTAGCGGTCTATATTCTAATAGCTTCTGCCCAGGATGTGTGCCCTCAACTCTCCGTATTCTCTCTGTGCACTTTCATCTACTCCTGTGCATTAAGCTACTCTCAACTATGTGCTGATGCCTGACCTTTATATCTACCCAGAATTTTCTCCTGAGTGCCTAAACCACCTCCGCTAGGAGGTGTCACAAACACCTCAAATTCCACAAGTCCATAATGAATTCTTTTTCTTTCTCCTGAAGTTGAACCTCCCCTAGTTTTATCTGGTTCAGTAAATGACACCATTTTCTGTCTTCTCAGTTTCCAAAAACAGAAACATTGGAGTCATCCTTCGGATTCTATCCCATAAATATCTCTTGAATATATACACCTTTATCCATCTTCATTAGCATAAATCCTACCCCTCATCACTGTCCTCTCTTGCTTGAATTCCTGCAAACCTTACCCATTGGGCTCTGTGTCTCTGGTCTTGTTCCTTCCTAATGCATTCCCTCACACTGGAGCTAGAGTAATCTTTCTAAAGTGTAAACATGAAAATTTTCCACTGCTTAAAACTCTTCAATGTTTTCCCATTGCTGTAAAAATTAGGTGCAAATTATTTAATATGATTTGCAAGGTTCTCAGTGACCTGGTTGTAGCTTACCTTTCCAGCCTCATCTAAAATCACCTAGCATGCCAGCTGACAGGATTAAGTGACCGAAAAAGTCAAGTTAATAAAACAGAAAATAGAAATAGATCAATAGGAGATCTAAATATTATTTATCAGACATAAGCTTTATGTGACTGATGTATTTAAGAAATTAGGTTCAATATAGAGGATTTTAACAAAGAACTGGAAACTATAAAAAACAATTCAAATGGAAATTCTATAACTGAAAAAATATAATGACTAAAATTAAAAACTCAATACATGAGTTTAGAAAAGTGTAGACACATGGAGGAGATGATTAGTTAACTGGGAAATAGGTCAGAAAAATATAAGCATACTAAAACCTGAGAGAAAAATAAAAGTTTCTGGGGTGGGGGTGAGAGAAAAAGATACATGAGATATAGATATTGGCATCTCAGAAGGAGATAAATAATGGCTGGGACTGTCCAACAAGTCACAAATCCAAGAAACACTGCAACACCCCAACAGGATAAATGCCAAAAAATAATAAAACCCACACCTGGGCATGGCATAGGAAAATTGCTGATGGAAACAAAGAGAGAATGTTAAAAGCTTCTGGAAACAAAAGACTTCAGACAGACTAACAAGTAGCAAAATTATCTACTTGGAAAATTTATTCTTCTTTACACTTTATAACATACTAAAAATCAGTGGGTTGGCTTGCCTACATTCTGAGTAACCCTTATCTGTTTGGCCTGCTTTCTCTGAGAGAACCAAGTTGTCAAGCTGAGGGGAATATCAATGTGCCTAGTTCCCTGAAGGTGCTAGACTGAGACAAATTTTAGTGGTGACTCGGTTCCTAAAATCTGTTTTCAGATGCTGTACAGTCTTACTGCTATCTAGGTAAAATTCTGGAAGCAGTTTGAGATGTTCACATCCATCTTAATCACGACATAATGTAATTTTAAATTACAAAGAGGAAATAAATATGATGGTTGAGAGGTTTATCATTTATACAGGATATTTGGCAGTGTTATATGTATTTGTTTAAGTCACTGAAAGGCAGGTCTTGGTAACCAAAGTAAGTGCATATTTATCATGAAGATTCCAATAATTAAAATCTCTCAGAATGTCTGTCTTCTCTTTCCAAACATTCATGAAGTTCTACCCCTCTAATTCTGTGCTCATGCACTTCTCGAGCAGAAATCCCTTATCACTTTATCCTTTCCTCGCCAAACGTGGCTCATGCTAGGACCACTGATATAATAATTCTTTCAGGCAACCTTGCATCGTGCTGCTAGCTGGAATTGATCACATCTTTCTCAGTTCTCTCTTAATACCTTCTTTGTACCACCCTTGCTTCATATACTTTTCTATGTGTGATAGTGTAATCAATTGTTGGACTGTTTCTCAAGGGTCCTTGTTAGTAGTTTGTTTTATCCATCTTTATGTCCTTCAAAATTCTGAGCTGAAAGGTTAGATTTGGAATCATAGATTTCAAAAGATCTAATCTGTTCCAACCTCCCACCCGCTGTAGGAATCCCCATGTAATACAACTGACAGATGTTTGTTGATCTGCTTCAACACCTGCAGTGGCAGAAAGTACCATGTATTTCACAGGGCAATTCATCTCACTTTTAGATGACTTATCAACAAGTTCCTCCTGATCTTGTGCAAAATCAGCTTCTTCACCTTCCATCCACTTGGTCCAGTTCTGCCTTGTGAAGCTACATGGAATAAGTTTAATATCTTTCCCATATTTGGGCCATTTATTTCTAAATGCAAAATGTTATTTTTTTTCTGTAAAATTATGTTATTTTGGGCACATCGTTCTAAACTCTGCAGATGGTTTTATTTCTCCTAGCTTCCAAGCCACATTGCAATTACTCTAGTATTAGTTTTATAGCCCACATACATGCTTTGAGCCTTGAATCTCTAAGACTAAAAAAAAAATCTTACTTATATTAGCATCACTTGAAAGTAAACTTCTTGACTGATAGTGGTGGCAGAATTATAGAAATGAATAAGATAATGTCTTTGTCACTGGAAAGGTCTCCTTTTATTAAACAAATAGCTAGTGCACCAGAGAAATGGAAAATAAATGTCAACGCAGAGTTGAAAATGTTTATTTTGAAAATAGAAAGCATTGATCATCTGCACTCTTTTATTGTGTCCTTATTTTATTATGTATGGTTACTATTTCAAATTAATCTTCAGAGAGCAGAATGAAAAGAGCATCGCACCATCATTCAATATCTGCATTCGTAAACTGATAGGTCATAGCAAAAATTGAAACCCAGCTTGGTCTAATAGTTATTATGAAAGAGGATGCATTAACTGGCCAAAGGCAAAACAAAATAGTTTGAAGTTTTTGAGATCTAAACATTAAAGGAAAATGCCAATTTACTGTAACTGGTATAAAGCAAAGTGTGATCTTAATTCATATACCTATACATTCTTTGCAAATATGCATTCTTCCTTTCTCTACACCCTCCTTGCCTGCACCAGGGTGACACTATCCATGCTGAGGATGACTGGTGAATAATATGTGACTCTTGCATAATATACTATACATTTTGAATGGTGATGGATGTTATTGTGGACCAGTAACTGTCACCTCAAACTGGTGGGTGGGAAGGCAGTCCTTCAGAGATGAGACATGGGCAGTAATTGGGATGCTATGTTTCCCACTTTTTAAAAATCTTAGTTTCTATGCAGTATGGTAGTAGATAAGTGTAGTGTTAAATAAAACATTTGATTGAACGTACCAGAAGGAGGAGTTTGAGTACTGTGCTCCCAACATTAAAGTAGAAGTATAGTTTGCTTCATGCTCCTATCACTATCAATGTTTTAATTGGTTGTTAATTAAGCCTATTACCAGAAACTATGGAACAGGATTAATTTAATATTAAATATATCGTATCAGTTATTTCTTTGTTTACACATTTTGTTTATGTAACAGAATGTTCCAATGAATCACAAATCTGAATTTTGGTGTATGGGTAAATAGGGCAGGAAACTTAAGTTTGAATGGATGATAAAAACATTTTCCAACATCTGTGCCCAGGTACACAATTGGAAAAATATCTAAGCATACATAAAATGCCTTACAGTATATTGACTGTGAAGCTTAGATATTAACATAATTATATTCATGCTCTGGGTTACGTTTAAAAGCTTTGGATTAAAGAAGATCTCTGAGAAGCAGAGCAGCTCTCTACCTAGTCCATGGGATTTGTGCTAGAAGTAAAACAAAGGCATCCTGGGTCCTGATAATTTATGATCTGAACTGCACATTTGCTCTTTAAGGACGCCCAGCTGGAGAAGTATCATTTAGAGTGAGCAATCTCTATGTAAGTTGCTGTAATAAAGTAGTCACTATACAGTTTTAACAAGAATTTTAGACATATCTGATAAAAAATAATCTCCTTAATAGTTGATTGTTGGTAAACTACATTGCACTGAATATTTTACATTTACTTGGCTATTTCATAGTTTTCGAAACCTCTTCATTTTATAGTACACTTTGAAGAACACAATTTACTTTTTATTGACTTAGCATTTGTTTTTCATCGGTGGCCAATAATTTATATACAGCAATGACTTTGATTTTTCATATCTAATATACTACATAAAATTGAAAATTTATTTAACAAGTTTTTTAAAAATTTAAAATAGCATATTCTCTACTAAAAGTATTATATTTCCTCTTAATCAAAAGATGCTTCTCCTTAAATAGAATTGAACATCATGTATAAGTTACTGTGTTAGAAAAGTTTTGGGGAAATCTTTTATATCCATGCTGATGAAGTTCAAATTATTTCAGTCATTTTAGAGCTTGAGCTATGGAGTCAGATAGACTTGGATTTAAATCCAAATTAAGATTTTTACCATGTACCAGTTCTGAACCTTGTGCAAATTACCTAAATCCTGAATTTCATTATTCATTAGAAAACAGATTTATTGATAGTATTTGCCTGATACTGTTTGTAGTTCTGAGAATCTACCAAGATATATGTGTAGGGCACCATGGAAAGTAATGAAAAATCGGTAGCTATTTACATTATTTTCATAAACTACTACCAGGGGAACTACAAGTGAATATTTATATAATAATAATGGCAGAAGAAATCATTGAGAAAATTATTGACAGATTTAGTTACACAAATGTTCACAAATTCTATACCTAAAAAAAAATTCTATAAAGGAAATTTTTTCAACATATGCTGCAAAGAAGTAGTATCCTTAATATACAAAGTGTTCTTAAAAATCAACAGCAGATTTTTGACAAGAGTACCAAAAATATTCAATAGGAAAAGCATATTTTTATTTTTCAATAAATGATACTATGACAACTAGATAGCCACATACATAAAACAAAGTTCAACCCTACCTCACACCATACACAAAAATTAATTCAAAATAGATCAAAGACCTAAATGTGAAAGCTAAAACTATAAAACTTGGAAGAAAACATAGGTGTAAATATTTATGACATTGCATTAGGCAATGGTTTCCTAAATATGATGCTGAAAGCCAACCAACCAAAGAAAAATTGATAAATTATAATAGATTTATCAGTGCTTCAAAGGATAATATCAAGAAAACAAAAGTATATCCCACAGATTGGGAGAAAGTATTTGCAAATCATTTACTAATAAGGGTCTGATATCCAGAATATATGGAGAACTCTTACAAATGGCCAATAAACACATCAAAAGATGCCAAACATCATTAGTCATTAGGTAAATGCATATCAAACCCAAAATGATATATCACTTCACAGCCACTAGGGTGGCTAAAATGAAAAAGGCAAATAATAGCTAATGTTGGTGCGGATGTGGCGAAATCAGAACCCTCATGTATGATTTCGTGAATGTAAAACAGTGCAGTGCATTGGAAAACAGTTTGACAGTTCTTTAAAAGTTCCACATACAGTTACCATATGATCCAGCAGTTCTATTGCTAGGTACACACCCAAAAAAAATTCAAAAAAATATGCACATGATGTTCGTAACAGGATTATTCATTAGAGCCAAAAAGTGGAAATAACCCAATTGTCCATCAAATGATAAATAGGTAAACAAAATATGATAAATATATATACACTGCATTTTTGTTTATATATTGAACAGGCGGAAGGAAGGGATGGGAAGTAAATGGGTACATGGTTTCCTTTAGGGGCGATGAAAATGTTCTGGAATTAGATAGTGGTGATGGTTGCATAACTTTGTGAATATACTTTAAAAACTAAATTGTGGCCGGGCGCGGTGGCTCACGCCTGTAATCCTAGCTCTGGGAGGCCGAGGCGGGTGGATCGCTCGAGGTCAGGAGTTCGAGACCAGCCTGAGCAAGAGTGAGACCCCGTCTCTACTAAAAATAGAAAGAAATTATCTGGCCAACTAAAAATATATATACAAAAAAAAAATTAGCCAGGCATGGTGGCTCATGCCTGTAGTCCCAGCTACTCGGGAGGCTGAGGCAGTAGGATCGCTTAAGCCCAGGAGTCTGAGGTTGCTGTGAGCTAGGCTGATGCCACGGCACTCACTCTAGCCGGGCCAACAAAGTGAGACTCTGTCTCAAAAAATAAAAAAAATAAAAAATAAAAAAATAAAAAAATAAAATAAAAACTAAATTGTATGCTTAAACAAGTGAATTTTGTGGTATGTAAATTACATTAAGTTTTTAATATTGAAAAACTCAATAGCAACTCATGGGAGAAGATTAAACTATGGCAATTTACAAAAGAGTACATTTAAATGGCTGATGAAAATGGGCAAAAATTTTTGATGTTATTTGTAATTAGAGAAAAGAAAATCAATACAAACATTAACTTAGCAACTTTTTGTCTAACAAATTTATACTTTTTAAGGAAATTATACATGTCACATAAGAGTATTTTCTTTATTCAATCTATTGGTAGGAGTAAAAATTGGGAAGCTTTCTGAAGAGGAATTTAGCCATAAGTATCTAATACTTTTCAAAATAGTATATCTGATCTACTAATTTTTGTCTATCTCAATGCAAATGCCACATTCTCTTCATTACTATAACTTTATAAGTCGTAAAGTCAGGTAGCACAGCTCCTCCCACATTGTTCTTCTAAATTGTTTTGACTATCCCAGGTAGTTTATATTTCCGAATGAATGTTAGAATCGCCTTACACATTTCTACAAAAATGTGGGCTAAGATTTTGATTGGAATGTGCTGAATCTATATTGAATCTTCTATTCCATGAACATATGTTGCCATTTATTTAAGTCTCATTTAATTTGCCTGAATGATGTTTTGCAATTTCCAGGCACAAATTTTGCAGATCTATTGGTTATTTCTCCCTAAATATTTTGATGCTATGATAAATGATACCCTTTAAATTTCAATTTCTGATTATTCATGTCCAGTGTATAGAAATAGAATGGATGTTTGCACATGGATCTTATATCCAACATCCTTGCTAAACTCAGCTATATGTTGTAGTAACTTTTTTGTAGATTCCATATGATTTTTCTGTGTAGATAATCATGTGGTCTGTGAATAAAGTATTAATTCTTCCTCTACAATTTGTATGCCTTCTACTTCTTTTTCTTGCTTCAATTCACTCTCTAGAAACCTCCAGTGCAATGTTTAAAGTATATGATAAAAACATGAATGCTTACCCCTTTTCCGATTTTAAGAATAAAGAATTCAGTCTTTTACCATTAAGTGAGGTGTTATCTGTGGGTTGTACATAGATGCCCTTCATCATATTGAGGACGTTCATTTCTGTATCTTGTTTATTGAGAGTTTTTAGTAGGAATGGCTGTTGGATTTTGTCAAATGCTTTTAGTGTACCCACTGAGATGATCTTATTTATATTTTTATGTATCTACATATGTATATTTATGTCCCCATATTATCTACCTGATAATATGAGGAATTACATTGATTTTCTAATGTAAAGTAAACCTTGAATTTCTGAGATAAATCCCATTTTGTATAATTCATTTTATATGTTGTTGGATTAGATTTGCTAAAATTTTGTAGGGAAAATTTTTGCATTTATGTTCATAAAAGGTAATTTATCTGTAATTTACTTTTCTTGTAATGTTTTTGCCTAGTTTTGGTGTTAGACTAATGCAGCCCATAGAATGGATTGGGAAGTATTCAATTCAGTTTTCTCTAAAGGTTTGTATAAAGTTGGTATTATTTCTTCTTTAAATGTTTGGTGGAACTAACGGTGAAGTCACCTGAGCTGGAGTTTTATGTTTGTTCATTTTTGTTGTTTTCCATGGGAATGTTTTTAATTATAAATTCAATTTCCTTAATATTAGTAGATACAATACTATTCATGTTAATTATTTTTTTCTTGTGTGAGCTTTGGCAATTTTTATCTTTTAAGGAATTTGACTATTTCATTTAATTCATTGAATTTATTAGAATAAAGTTTCATAATATTTCCTTATTATCTAGTTTATATCTATAGAATGTTAGAGATATTATCTCTTTCATTCATGATATTGATAATTAACGTCTTTTTTCTTTTATCAGATTAGCCTGAATAGAGGTTTATCAATTGTGTTGATCTTTTCCCAGAACCATCTTTTGTTTTCATTGATTTCTACTCTGATATTACTTTTTTTTCTTCTGTTTACATGGGGTTTCATATACTCTGTTTTTTTTTGTTTGTTTCTTAAGGTAGAATCTGAGGTCACTGATTTGAAATTTTTCTTCTTTTTGAATATGTGTTCAGGGCTATACTTTCTAAACTAAGTACTGTTTCACTGCATCCCAGAAATTTTGATAGGGTAGGTTTTCATTTTCATTCAGTTCAATATTATTTTTAATGATCCTTTTGATTTCTTCTTTGACCATTGGGTTATTTAGAATTTTGTAGTTTAGTTTCCAAACAGATAAAAATATTCCATGCATCTTTTTCTTATTGATTTCTAACAATTCTGTAGTCAGAGAATACATTTTGCATGACTTAAATCTTTTTTACATTTATTGAAAATTGTTTTATGGTAAATGGTTAGTATGCATTTGAAAAGAATGTGTATTTGCTCTTGTTGAGTAAAATGTTCTATAAATATCAGTTAGATGAGGTTGGTTTACAGTATTAAAGTCTTCTATATATTTACCAATTTTGATCCACTTGTTTTATCAATTATTGAAAAGCAATCTTCTAATCTTTTCTTGAAGTTCTATTAGTTTTTGCTTCATGAACTTTGAACGTCTATTATTAGGAGCACACATTTTTAATAATGTGATGTTCCCCCTGGTGATTTGACTACTTCATCATTATGAAATTACCCTCTTTTCCCCTACTGATATTTTCGTTCTGAAATCTACTTTGTTCAATGTGAAGATAGTCTCTCTATTCTTTTTACTGATGTTAGCTTGTTATGTATTTTATCATCATTTGACTTGTTATATATTCACATCTTTTTTATTTAAATTGAGTGTCTCTTAGGAAAGATACAGGTGAATCTTTCTTTTAAATCCAATCTGACAATTTCTGCCTTTCAATTGGGGTTTTGGGATGATTTAAATTTAATATAAATACTGATATTTTCTGAATCTACCATCATGCCAATTTATTTATTTGCATTTTTCTCTTCCCGATTCCCTTCAATCCTCTTTTTCTATCTTCTTTTGGAATGATTTGAGTATTTTTAAAATTCCATTCTATGTCCTTTGTTGACTTATTAGCTATGAGTATTTATTATATAATTTTACTGGTTGTTTTAGAGTTTATAATATACATTTTAACTTATCACAGCCTATTTTCAGGTGATATTGTACTACAGTAGTCCTTCCCTTATTTGTGATCTCACTCTCCTTGGTTTCAGTTACCCCAGGTCAGCTGTGGTCTAAAAATAGGTGTATATAGTACAATAAAATATTTTGAGAGGGAGAAGGGGAGAGACTACATTCATGTAACTTTTATTACAGTATATTGTTATACTTGATCTATTTTATTATTAGTTATTGGTAATTTCTTACTGTGCCTAATTATAAATTAAACTTTATCATAGGCACATATGTATATGAAAAAACATAATATGTATAGCATTGGGTAATATCTGTGGTCCCAGGCTTTCATTGGGGGTCTTGGAACACATCCCCCACAGATAAGGGGGAACTACTCTACTTAATGTAAAGTATAAGAACCTTACAATGATATATTTTTATGATCCCTGGATCTGGTCTTTGTACAAATGTTGTCATGCATTTTATTTTTAAATGTGTTAAAGAAAAAAACCCACCATATTTTGACATTATTTTTGCCCTAAGGTGTCAGTTATCTTTTGAAAACATTTACAAATAATAAAAACATCTTTACTTATTTAGTTAGTATATTCAGTGTTCATCATTCTCTGTGTAGATCCAGATTACCATCTAATACCATTTTTCTTCTGCATGAAGGACTTTCTTAAATATTTATTTTTGTGTAGGCTGTTGATGAATTATTTTAGCTTTGTGTGTCTAACAAAGTCTTCATTATGCCTTTATTTGTGACAGATATTTTTGCAGGGTAAAGAATTCTGGGTTGACAATTATTTTCTTTCAGCGCTTTAAAAATCTTGCTCTACGTTCTTGCTTGCTTTGTTTCAGACAAGAAATCTGCCTTTATCTTTACCTTTATTCTTCTGTGAATAATGTCTTTTTACTTCTGTTTTTCTTTCAGATTTTCTCTATACTACTGGTTTTAAGCAATTTGTTTATTATGTGTCTTGGTTTAATTTTATTCATGTTCCAGATGCTTGGGACTTGTGAAGCTTTTTGGGTCTTTAAATTTACCGTTTTTATCAAATTTGAAATTTTTCAGTCATTACTTCTTCAAATTTTTTTCTGCCCCCCTCCTCTCTCCTTTGCAGATTCCAATTACATATTTATTTGGCCACTTAAGTTGTCCTACATTTTAGTGATGTTCTTTTCCTTTTTATTTTTCAGTCTTCTTTCTCTCTGGTTCATTTTGGACAGTTTTGATTGCAACATCTTCAACTTCACTAACCTTTTATTCTGAATTATTCTGAGTTGTTTAACTTGTCATTAATCTCATTCAGTAAATTGTTCATCTCAGACACTGTCATTTTCATCTCTAAATATTTTATATAGGTCTTTTGTAAATGTCTTTTCCATGCCTCTATTTAACATGTTTAATAATTCTTCTAACTTCTTGAACATTTGGAATATAGACATAATAGCATTTTAATGTTCTTCTCTACTCTTTCTATAATCTGTATCATTTCTGTGTCAGTCCACCAACAATTTTTTTCTCTTTTTCTCTTTTATTTTTTGTATGTTCCTGCTTCTTTTCATGCCTAGTAGCTTTCTGTTGAATGCCATAAATTTTGAATTTTACCTTGTTTAAAGCTGGCTACTTTTTATTTTTTCTACATATTCTATACATTGCTCAGAAATATGGTTAAGTTTGATTCTTTTAGGTCATTATTTCAAGCTTTGTTACATGGTACCAGAGCTACATTTAGTTTAGTTTTACTTGCCCTCCTACCCTTGAGTAAAGATTCTCCTTAAGATTCTAAACCAATTCCCCAGGACTTATGTGGCTTTTCATTCTGCCTGTTGGAAACAGGTACTATTGTCAGTGCTGTGTGAAGGCTAATCCTTTAGGATGATTCTTTCCCTGGACTTGGATAGATTTGTCACACATGTGCACTGATCAGTTCTCAACTGAATATTCCATGGGAAAACTCTCTAAATATCTCAAGTTCTCTCCGTGTGCCACTCTCTCCTCTCCTCACCACTCCTCTACATTATACTGCCTTGTGACCTCTGGCAGCCTTGGATTTGCAGAACTCTTGCCTTCATCTCCTCAACTCATGTTGTCCAGCAGGCTCTGGGTAGGTTCCTTCTTCCTGTACTGTATGGAATTTTTTCATATTACCTAACTTTCTTTAGAAAATAAACTGGGACAATTCTGTGGCTCACTCCATTTGTTTCCTGTTAATCAAAAGTTACTATTTTTTGCCTGAAGTCCAATATCTTGGGTGCTATTTTTTTTCTGTATTTTGTCCATTTTCTTTTTAGTTGTTTTAGAGAGGATGTGGATCCTACCCCCTTACTCCATCCAGATCAGAAGTAGAAGTCCCGGATGGTTTTATATTTTTGCTTTTCTTCATTTTTCTAGTCTCTCTAAAATAATACATACATACGTATAAAACTTGTGATAATAAAAATATGTGATTTATTTTACTAAAATAAACAGGACAGTATTAAAGGACTAGACTTGATAATTAATCATAACAATATGCCTGCTTATCTAATAAATAATTATATAAATAGTTTTCAACTTCTGTATCAACACACAAATTATGTCAGATATTTTTCCCTAAGGAGGAGAAATTCAGGGACACACAAATTTCATAATCTAGGAGATAAAAATGGAAAGACTTCATTTGGAAAGAAAGATATGTGACTCTTTAAAGATATAAAACCCCTATTGATAAAAACTAAAATGTTACAATGAAACCTGTGAAAATAGTATTAACATGGCTTTAAATATAAATTACCACAAATCTTACTTATTCTAGATTCTAACATATTTCTCAAAGATTTTTTCATTACCCAAATCTTACTTATTCTAGATTCCAACGTGTTTCTCAAATATTTTTTTCATAAAACCTTTTAGTCCCCATTTACAGAAGTTTCTTCAATGACCACACAGCTAATGAGAATTCCTTGGCTTAAATGCTCCACTTTGAATAACATCTTACACTTTCCCCAAACTCAAGAATTCATCACAATACTAAAAACCTGTTTCTACATCTGTAACTTTGGCTTTTATGATCTCCTTGGGTGGCTTGTTTTTTTCTTGGAGTTTCCAAACCCCAGATTATGAAACAATCTTTCTGAAAAAGGTATCAGAGATTCTTCTTCTTCTTCTTATTATTATTATTATTTTTTGCTTTGGTTGTTTTAAGGGAGGGGGGAAAGAAAAGTCTGGGGTATTTTCAGAATTTAAGATTGTCCTTTACATTATATCCAGCACAAACAGATATGACAGAGTACTGATGCCAGGAATGTGTTCCATGCAGCCTTTCTATTTAAGTAAGCTGAAGATTGGTTCCTCAATTAGTTGAAACTTCTGGGTGGTCTTTTAAAAAATAGCTCTTTGAAGAAAGTAGTGCACTAACGATACTGTAAATGTAAACCAACATTTGTTCTTTAATTTTGAAGCTTAGAAAGAATGAATAGCAATTCGGTGTTTTTTGTTTGTTCATATAGAATTTCCTGTCTCTGACTTTTAAGAGGGAAAATTCTATATAAATCTAGTGAAAAAAATTTTTAAGTGTATCTATTTGGGTTTAGAATTAGCCAAGTTTATTTAATAAGGGGTATGTGTGTGTGTGTTCATATGCATGCTCAAACTACCTGATTTGTTTACTTTTATATGTAAATAGATGCATATGCATATACTACTTTCTTACTATTATCAGTGTATATAAATTTAAGATAAATAGGAATATGTATTAAATAAAAATCTCTTTCCATGTTTGAGAAAATTGGCCATTACTTAGTCTAGTCTACATATTTGATTTCACTTTCTGCTCTGAAACCACTCCTATATGTTCTCTTGATACTACCATCCCATTGCAGCTACCTTAGGCAAAATACCAAAGTCATTGAAGTTGGTTTTGTGGGCACTCCATACCCTTCTAAAGACTCCTTTTTCCTTTTTACTCTTTTTGTCTGAGCAGTGAAAAAAAATACGTAGTTCAATTGTGAGGCCTTTTATTGCCCTGAAAGTGTCCATTTAGGCAGCTCTACACTCCAGGGAAACATAAGACAAGCTGGCAATATTAGTAATCTTCATGACTCAAATGCCCATAACTGTGATTTTTATTACTACACTGGCCATGTGTATGTAACAGTTTGACAACAAAAACAATTATCACTTCAGTGCTCAGAATGTTCAATTTTGGTCTTAGCTAAATCCACGGACACCTAGCTCTCTGCACCCTACTCTCCCAGATAAGAATAGTCAAATTAATTTTGTCATGAAAAAATAAAATCTCCTGCAAACATGGGCCTAATAATTGGGATTGGTTGGCTGCGAGACTGAGCAAATTTAAATAAGGTAGACTATGTGCCTATTGTGGACTTTGCAAATTCTCTAGGCAAGTTCATTCTAAATGGCATTTTTTGACTGTAAATACAATGCCCATTCGAAGAATTGTACTTAAACCTGAACACAGAACACTGAATTTAAGTTCCCCAGGGTGCTGCTCAGCTTCATCAGATATGGACAAGTAAGTATTGCCATGGCCTTCAGTTTAGTTTTCTTTGCTAATGGCTTTTTTAGAGGAATTATTAGTAGCTATTTCTCACTGTACGTAAGCAGAGGATGATAGAAGCAGTCTTCTTCTTTTGTCTGCCATTGCCTTGAATGCATTATTTTCTAGTGCTATTGTCTCCCCTCTCCTCAGTCTATATTAATGTCTCCCATTTAAATAAGCTTTCCTCAAATACCCATTCTCCAAAGTGGGAAACAAAAAATAGACTCAAATCTGCATTTGGCAAATACCAGCACAGGAAATTTTCCAAAATCGTGAATGCCTACAAAAGGGGTCAACATCCATTTGCTTTTCATGTGCATTTAATTATTGGAGAGAATTTGGTTTGGCAATTATGCTAGTATTTTGAAGCAACTTCATTTTACAATTGAGAACGAGGACTTCTTGGACTGTGCCAGTGAGCTCATGCCAGGCCCATTGTGGATACTGAAAAGTCTAACTTGTGAAGAGAACTAAATAGAGAACGGCAGGAGCTCTGCTGCTGCATAAGGATGCGTGTAGCCTGGTGCCGCACAGGAGGCGGCCAAGGTGGATGATGTGAGTCAGTGATCACTGGGATGACTCCTTAAACAAAATATTTCTCCCGTTGCCTACAATGTTCACTAGGGAAGATGAACCTTTAAATTGAAGGCATTATTAGGGAAGCTAGAGATTATCAGACCATACACAAAAGGAGCATTGGTTTGGTGGGATAAAGTCAGGAAGGAGCTAACACTTGGGTTAGGATAGCAGGTCTGAGGAGAGATCCTGGAAGTGTAGACACATGAGTAGCTCAGATGGACCAGATAACAGTGTTCTAAAGAGAGAAAGAAGAAAGAGATGGATCCAGAAGAAGGAATGGGTGGCTATGAAAGGAAATTTACTTTGTCCCACTTGGCCCATTTTGTGACATAGAAATTCTTGTCTACCCAGTATTTGTACCTTGAAAAAATACAAGAGGGTGAGAAACAGCCTTTTGATGTTTCAGCAGAAGAGCAATAACTGGGAATGTTGTATATAAATGCATTTCCAGAATTTAAATATTATAACACCAAAGAGCAAAAATAAAAGAGGTAATTAATCCTCCTGATGCTTACTTATTTTTCTTTCATACACACACACACACACACACACACACATATATGAAAGATGAAGGAGTAAGATATGTCAAAACCTTAAACTGACAGATACAACTTGCAAAATAATCATGAGGCTATTTTTCCAGCCTATATGCTGGAAGTAATACAATGTAGACACTACTCTGGTCAAGGGAGTTGCATTCTAGTCAGCAAAATTGAGTGTCTAATCATGTTAGTATGACACCAAATGCAACCCATTGAGATTCCATAATGGTAAGAGATGTTTGGGGACATGGATTGCATTTTATATACTTGCTTCTAAAATATTTTTGAATGAATGCTTTGAGTATGACACCAGCAAGTAGCTATTTATGCTGTTTGTGCATACCACTGAACAGAAATTTATGTTCTTGCTGAGAGGGTTATTTTGAAAAGACCTTCCTAAACTATCACTAGAAAATGCAAATTGTGGTCAAGAGGTCTCTAACTGAGGACTATATTATTATCCTCTATAAGAGGAATGGCAGATGCATCCTTAGGCCTTTCACTACATATTGAAAGAATATTTGCCATTTTGTGCAGTTTTTTAAAATTGATTTTGACTACACTAGCATTGAAGTTAATGAGTCACATGAGATCATTTTCATTCCCTTTTTTCCTGTGGATTTTATTTTTTTTTTTTTTTGCTCTGTAACCACCCATTGCTCTTTTTTATACCTGTTTCATTGTACATATTTCATAATTTTTTATATTCCAAAATACCTGTCACCTTAACTTTAGTCAGCTTCACCTATTACCTTCTTTTTTTGTTTGTTTATTTTTAGCAACGGCATTTTTACAGGATAAAATTCTTCCCTTGAATTTCAGGAATGAAAAAAAAACAACACACCCTTCCAGATGTAGAGGAAATAAAACTTATCCTGCTCTTGAACTCCCTGAAATTTAAATGACCTTCCTTTTGTTTTCTGTCACTTTGCACCCCACCTGCTTTACTGTCTACTCCCACACCTTGGCCAGGCATTGAAGATCCAAAGAGCTTTCCTGAATTCACTTGCTGACTTGTCTGCAACATGGCAGGCAGGCTAGGGAAGGGAGTGGGCAGTGAAGGGGGTAGGACATGTGCCCGTGTTTGCATTGCCTTTGATGTAGTGCATTTGTAGTCAGCATTAGCAGAATGAAGAGGTGGTTTGGTTGCCTCTGAATTAGTTGCTAGAAGGTACCATCTGGAGTCCAATGACATTGAGCCTTCTTGCTTTATTGTTGCTATTACTATTGACAACTCAGATAAGAATTAAAGTCTGTGGATTTCACTATCCTTGTCTCTGAGCCAAGCCAAGGGAGGTTTCTATAAGCCTGCCAAGAAAGGACAAGTAGGGTTCAGAAGGTCTCACTAGAAGTTATAATTGACAGGCTGGTCTTGTTCTCTCTTCTACCTTTTCATCACTAGCAACAGCTGTTTCTTTATTGTACCTGTCATAATTTACCCTTTTTAAGACAGAGGTCAGCTAATTATGCAATGAATGGATCAAAGAGCATTATCCTTGAGCAAATTTTAAATTAGCAGGTATGAGGAAGTGAGATAGCTTGGGCTCAAATCTTATACTTCCCTTTCTTTAGTGTTTTTTTTTGTGTGTGGGGGGGAGGCTATTTATTATATTCCTAATTTTTGTTTTGACTGTCATTGGTGGTAGTACAACTTAAAACAATCTCAAGCAAACCAGGGTAGAGAAATGCCATGGGCAATGCTGGTGAAAAATCAATCCCACCCACACTAGGCCTTAGATAGCTTGCACTGTGTTTATTTTCTATCAATGTGAGAATATTCTGTCAACCTGATGGGCTGGGGATTGGCAGTGGAGGTAGAGGAAGTGGGCAGTCAGCAGCAAGAGCCTGTGTAAATGCTCTAACAGCTCATGTGCATTATGTTCTACAAATGGACTTCAAGAACTTGTGTGGATGTACTTGCAGGAAAGTATAGGCAATTATAAGCTCTTGGCCAAAAACGGTCCTTTTCTACCAGAGTAGATTATTTTCTTCAAATAAGCTGCAAAACTTGGAAGATTTGCCCATGGTAGGTTCAGGCTGAGGCACCAACCGGCCAGAAAGGGTCATAACAATCAGCACAAATAACGGAGTAATTGAGTTACTATGGTAACTACTTTAGTTAACTCCAGTTAACTCTAGTTCACCCTCATATCTAGCTGCATTTAGAACTACAGAAATGCCAGTCTCTTGTATTCATTTGTTGAATGCTTTGCTGAAAACTTAGGATTATAAAGACCAATAAAACTAGGAGTATAAAGACTAATAATATATGGCCCTTGTTCTCAGAGAGTTTGTACTTTTGTAATGTTAGCATTGAATCAAACCATTTTAGATGTTTCATTAATAGTTTATTATGATTGTTTTTCACATTTGTATGAAATGTGATGATTTATTCAATAGGTAAGTTGTGGGTATGTTTGTGAGTGCATGTGCAAGGCATGTCTTCTATCTAGAAGGCTGCAGCATATGGTTGTGCGGGTTGTGTACTATACAATGCTGGGGGCTGCATTCATCCTGCAGTGTTCAGTGCAAACCAGCAGAGCCACCCACAGCACCCCTGGGCTTCTGCTTTGTGCCAAAGGACATAGTGATGAACACAGTTTCTCCCTCCTGGAGCTTGCATTCTAATAGTTATACATGCTGGCAATGAGCTGGATTCTGCCATGGAATCCCACAAAATATTCTTGGTATCACTTTAAAGTATGTGGCCTGATAATCTTTTGCTATAACCCAATATGAAAATGTATTAAATTTTTTATGTGTTCCATGATGACATTTATCATTGACTTTATAACAATAACTATGTTAATCTGACCCTAGTAAGGAATGAGAGTCCAATAACTAAACTCCTTACATTTTGAAATCTTTATATTTTACTTCTGTAAAAAATAGGAAATCTTTGAAAAGCGTGTCATGCATGCATCTTCCCTAGTAAACAGAGTATACATGACATGATTGAGAAGATCCCTCTTTGTAGTGTGCTCTGACAGTTATATTTTTAGCATCTTATGAGATATGTAAAGATAAGGTAAGTAACCTGCAGTGGTGGTGGTACTTTGTTTAGAATACCTGCGAGCCTCAGGAAAAGTTCAAATTGGCAAGATGTGCAAGGCCTTCTGTCCCTGCCCTTGACTGCCCATGCAGTCTCACCTCTAGCCAGTCCCTTATGATCAACCTAGTTTCCAGTCACATTGAGCTCCATGCAGTCATACAAGCTGGCCAAGCTCCCTCACAGCCCATTTCCTTTGCAGGTGACATTTTAATAGGTAGCAATATCCCTTTCTCTATCCCTTCTTTGTCTTCCAAGTCCAGTTGAGCAACCATCTTCTTTGTGAAAATATTCTTATCCCTTGCCAAGCTGGGTTAGGTTCTTGCCAAGGCTGCTGCTTTGCACAACTCCAGGGGACACCATTCTCACTGCATGCTGGAGAGATCCTCCTCTTTTTCCAACAGTATTATGAGTATGCCTCTGTACACTTCCCGTCCTGTTCTATTGTACTGCTTCACAGTCTTTCTCGGGGGTTACTGCTTTAGGATGAGAGCTGAACCATATTTCCACTTGCCTGGCATAACGTGGTTGCCCAGTAGATAGTTATTTGAGTGATGGTTTCATATGGCTCAGTACATAATTTAGGAGCCCATGTGATATGTAGTGCTGGGATTCCTCTCTTTGGATCTGCTCAGATTGTTCACTTAGGCTATCTGATGTTTTATTTTTTTCCCTATCGTAATGTCTACACTTCAAGTCATTTCTCCCATTTCCGGTGGCCAGGCTGCTGGTTCCCTTTCTTACATGTCCATTAGCTCCAAAGAGCACTACTCCTTCTCTTTCCTCCTCCTCCCCATCTTCCTCCTCTTCCTCTCTCCATTCCCCCTCTTCTTCTTCTACCTTCTTTTTGTCTTGTTCTTTTATGCTTGCTTCTCAGCAGTAGGCAGTAGGGGCTTTGCTTTTCAAACTATTACCTACCAAGAGCACACTTTTTTAGAAGTCACTTTTTGAATCAGCCATTTTCATTATATTTCCCATGACATTTATATCTTTAGTATTCTCTTAGTATTTGCAGGATTGTGTGCACTAAAACTTGTTTTCAGGTGTGCAGTTATTACCAACCTCTGAAGGTGATGCATGACGGCTAGTATGCGAGATTTTTCTACAATTTTTAGATAACAATTCCTTTTTGAAAAGTTGTGCAGTATTACCATTTCCCTTGCTTTCCAGGTCCTGTATTCTCAGGATTACACTTCATAAATGTACCTGCATACCTGCTAAAGTTAACAAGGTATAAGAGATTGTTCAAAGGTCATTAGTACATAAATAATCCTCAACTGTCATTTCCCATACATTGAGGAGAGTTTGGGTCTTTGATGTAATTAATTGTTCATGGAACTACTGTAGCTTTCTATGAAAATTATGGAACAGAGAAGCTTAGTTCTTTGTGGTCACTCCTTTCCACTTCACTTTGTTGGTATTCACCCAGGAACTCTAGCACTTCTACATGGCTCTCACTTAGCGTGGCCTTCAGACTCTCCATGGTACGTCACAAAACCATGAACAAGTTTGAAATGGAAAAAACCTTTGGGAACTTTGTATCGGTAACTCTAATGGTGGGAATTTGGAGTCAGGCTTAAAGGGAGGGTTTGTGAAAGGGTTGTGGGGCTGGCAATTTTGTAGTAATTAGACCACTGAGGAATCTACCCATTTTACTGTATGTTATAATCATATATGATTGTTTAACACATTAGGCTTCATGGCAAGCCTAATATTTATACAAAAATTTTAAATGCCATTGTTCTTCATAAAAGAAAGCTAAAAATTACATAGATTTTTTTTGAGTCTAGGGTAATCAGTTCTAACTGACTGACTAAGCTTCAGTCCCCATAAAGAAAGTTGGTTAAATGATTTTATTTGTTTTCAGAATGAACAAATTTCTCAGCTAAGGAAGTTGTAAATGAGAATTATTTTGTTTTAAAAGCTTAAAAACCACTTTAAAGATCGCTATAATTTGAAAGCCTATTAAGATGAATTCTTGGGCTGTATCTTGTATCACAAAATCAAATTGGAAACTCAATTTAATGAGCTCAGCTGTCAATATTTGCCAAGTTAATTGGAAAATATTGTATTTTCCCTTTTTGTACTGTATAGACATAGTATTTTTGGCTGGAACAGACTTTGTTGCTTATAAACCAATGAATTGAATTCCGATGAGACTATGTTTTGATGCGAACCAATATTAAACCTGTTTCAAGGCCTTGGAAGATATCTTAAAAGTGATTCCCAGAAGGGATTGAGACTGTATCAAGTGGACAGAAGAGTTTCTACTTCTAAAAATAATAATAATAAGAATAATAGATTTATTTTTATTTTTATTTTTACTATGACAGTATAATTAGATACCTCAGAAAATCAGTGATTACAGAACTTTTAATTGTATGTAGCCAAAAATCATAATTGACAAATACTTTAAATCTTTTTACACTTTCTCAGAATCTGGTCACCATTTAAAATATACGTGAGTCGCCTAATTCTTTGTCAACTCCTTTGTCAACTACTTTAGATGCAGTGGTGAGCTTAGCTTTGGATTCTGCAATATGAGTAAAACTTGTTACTGTCACATCTGTGATGGCAACAAAGCTGTCTTGTAGATGATTTGTGGTTGTATTTTTAGATCCAGTGTTAATGTAACGTTTAACTGACAGCTGTTGGAATTTTGAACTTTTAAAGAGATGCTAAAATTTTAAATGAAATGAATCTTAAAATATTAGCTTGATTAGAAACACTTTCAAAAGTAATTTAGTTGAAAGTGATGTTATGATCAATTCTACCCATATAAACCCTACTTCTAAAAATTTTATTTTAAAAACTTTTGTTTCAAATTATAAAACTTGTAACTAAAAGGTTTGCATTCATTTAGTTGTGTGCATATGGGCTAGATTTTAAACTCATTTTTATGTATGCCTATATTTGAAAGCAGTCCTAAAACCTCAGTTTTATTCATATTTGCACATTATAATATGAGGAAGAGTTATTTCCATGTTTTTAACTTAAAATAGAAGTTGTTTTATTTTATTGGCTTTTGTCCATTTTTTGGATTTGTGTTGGATAGGAAACAATGAGATAACAATTTAAGTTATTAATATTCCCAGAACATTCCTTTAGAATGTTTCAGAAAAAACTATACATCATTGGTTAAAGGGACCTTCTGATCTCTTTATTTTTTTTCAGTTATTTTTCTTTTTTTATGTATTCAGGATATTATAGGGGTACAAACATTTTGGTTACATGTAATGCTATTTGCCCCACCCAAGCCAAGGCTACAAGCGTGTCCCTCCCTGATACAGTGCATTCCACTTCCATTAGTTGTTGGTTTACCTCCCCCCCACCGCCAGCTGGCACCCACTGGGTCTTACTACCATGTGAACACCTTAGTGTTGGTCAGTTAGTACCAATTTGATGGCAAGTACATGTGGTGCATGTTTTTCCATCCTTGTGATACCTCACTTCAAATGATGGGCTCAATCTCTATCCAGGATAATATAAGAGGTGTTAGATCACCATTGTTTTTTGTAGTTGAGTAGTATTCCAATTTTCCCAGCACCATGTATTGAATAAGGATTCTCTTCCCCAGTGTATTTTTTGAGTATTTATTATGATGCCCATATATCATGGCAGCATTTAGAGTATTAAACTACAAAGAAGTTATGAATTAGCCTGAGAAGTGGCCACATTGCTAATTTATATTCCGACAGGTTTGCTCATCTTTTAAGAATTGTTCATGAGATGATTTGATTTTTGATGATTTTCTTTATGTGTAATAATAGAATATGAATGTTTTCTTCTGCAGCCTGTGAAAGATGCATTTTTAATAGCATCATAATGTAATATTTATATTGGTTGTTGTCTAGTTTTTAATGTTCTGTGGTAAAATTATGATGTTAGGGCAGAAAAAAATATGATCAGTTTCCCAGAGATAAACACAGGGAAGATAAGAGGTTTATTTCCTTTTTTTTGAGACAGAGTCTTGCTCTATCACCCCAGCTAGAGTGCATAGCTCACAGCAACCTCAAACTCCTGGGCTCAAGCGATCCTCCTTCTTCAGCCTCCCTGAGTAACTGGGACTACAGGAATGTGCCACCACACTCAGCTAAATTTTTCTACATTTAGTAGAGACAGGGTGTCAAACTCCTGGGCTCAAGCAATCCTCCTGCTTCAGCCTCCCAGAGTGCCAGGATTACAGGCATGAGCCACCACGCCTGGCCTTATTTCCTTTTAATGTCACTGTTGTCATCAATATGTATTGCTTAAGATGTATTTATCAACTTCCTCTACTAACAACTATCTAGTCCAGAAACAGACTATTAATTATGGAAGACATGCCCCTCTGAAAACCTAGAAGACTCATATAGCTAAAAAAATGTTGAGTAGACAATGAGAACACCTGCAGGTAATATTTAGACAGAGCTCACAGAAACATGCTAAAACTGCTGTAGCAACTCCTTACACCCCAGGGCTTGGAGACCATAAATCTTCTTGTCCATTTGTTATACTATTTTGTCCTCCAACAGATTATGAATTATCTACTAGTTAGACCTAGAATATTGGACTATATTGAGAATAAGTCTAGAATTTCCTCTGTGTGACCTGGAAGGAGAGTCTGGCTGACTGCCAAGGTAAATGGCATAGGAAAAAAGACATTTTAAGTACCTAATGTCATAATGAATTGGTGTTTCTGTGTACACGTGCCATCCCACCCCTGTGATGTGGCTACACATGCAAAAGGCACTAAGAACACACAATGATAATAAAGTCCGTTCTTACTTTAGTTAACAATTTGTATTCTTTCCTTCCTGTCATATGACTGGATTTTAACAACTACTTGACCACTAGTATTATCCCACCCATTTGAAAAGATCCCTGGTTGAAGAGGATACAATACCAAAATGGAGAGACATAGTTTACTCTCCCTACTCCTTTCATGGTAGAGAAATGAGTCAAATATATGTAAAAATAAATATATAATACTATCTTTAGTATATCTGTAAATCCCAGCTCCCACCTCAAGATGAACTGGGTCAGACAATAAAATTCCAACTGGAAGCATTGCACAAAAATAAACCTTCAATGAAATGTTAACAACTTTTCAGAATCACTTTAGAAAAAGCTTAGGGTTTCACATAGTTTATAACCTGGGCATCAAAATGATGCTATATGTGCTTCATTCAGTTATTCAGAAACAAGAAAATATTGTCCCTGCACTTATTACTACATATGTGTGTATGTATATATATGTATATATACTGCTTTCCCCGCATACCCTAAATATTCAATAAAAGGCTGTAGACTTGAATACTATAAACACCAAATGCAATGTGTGCTTTCATTCAGATATGCTTTTTATATTTATTTGAGAAAAATCAATAAACAAACAAAACCACTGCAGAACCCATTCAAAAAGCTGGTTTTGAAGAAGTAGAATCCTATCTCAAGGATTATCTAAAGCAGGTTCTGATGAGTCAGTCAGTGAGCAGCTTGAGCGGATGCACTTGGATTAAGTGAAGCATGGCTGAGTTTGTCCTAAACGCTGTCAGGGTTCTCTGGGGGCTAGCACAGAACAGCCAGCCAAAAAGTAAGTAAATTGAATGGCTACTCAAACAAGCATTATTGATATCAAACCTTTAAAAATCCATGAATTTATGTGATGATGAGGACAGTCTTAAAATGCAATATAAGTAGAATGGACGGTCTGATATCTCCAGGAAGGAAAAATTAAATGATAGCAACAAGTAACATAACCCTTGGACATTTGACATCAACTACTTCCATTGATGGATTAAAAACTTGACCCTGAAGCAGTTGAATGACTTCTTTCTGGGTTGCACAACTAGAGGAAGAAATGAAATTAAATTCTCTCTTTCCTTCATTATTTTTCTTTTTTGGGACAGTCCTGTCTCCCAAGCTAGGGTACAGTGGCAGGTACTGTAGCCTTCAAATCCTGGACTCGAGTGATCCTCCCACCTCAGCCTCCTGAGTAACTTTGAGTATAGGCACATGCCATTACATCTACTAATTTTTTTTTTTTTCATGGAGACAGGGTTTCACTATGTTGCTCAGGCTGGTCTCAAACTCCTGACCTCAGGAAATCCTCCCACCTAGGCCTCCCCAAGTCCTGGGATTGCAAGAGTGAGATAGTGTGCCCTGCCTGCCTTTCCTTCATTACACCCATACTATATCTCCCCATCTCCCCAGGATAACCCCAACTTTCATGTTACAGTCCCCCTCATATAGTTACAAATAGTTCTGTTTACTCTGTTCTCTGGTTCAGATGATAAATAATCCTATGACCATGTCAAATATCAAATAATGTAATAAATATAATACAATGTAGGGAAAAGAGCAGAGAAGAAATGATATTAGAATGGATGGGAAAGATTTGGAAGTGATAAATGGAGATAGAAGCATAAAAGTAAAACAAGAGAAAGGATAGAAAGGTAGCGAAAAATTTAGGGAGGAAATAGGCTGATTTCAAAATGTGGGGGAGGAAAAGAGAGAAATACTTCATAGATTTTAAAATGCAGGTTTTGTGAGGATCTGAGGTTCAACCTCCCATGTTTTATTTGCATGGTGCAAATCCGTGGTTCACTGAGATTTCTGAGATCTTTAATTAGGAAAGAAACCACAAGTAAATTGTGGAAACATCCACAACTAAGTGATACTCAATAACGTGGTCATTTTAAAATGATTTGCTCTAAACCTAAGCAGATTCTATGTAAGTGGCTAAGGTGGACTTAGATCTTCCTTTAGCAATAACTTCAGGCATTGATAAGCCTAGTAAATATTAAATTGAAATGTGTGTCTTTTTATTATTCAAATGTGTTGGTATATATTGTTCAAATAAAGAACTAGGAAGCCCACGGATGCCTTGCTCATTTCTGTTTCTGCCCCTGGATCTTTTTCCCCCATACCTTGCCAAACCTTTGCAAGGAAAATTTCCTATTAAGCTATATAACAAATCTTATTCTTAGAGAAGCCATGTTAAAAGGTTCTTGGATCTGATAATTGTAGTTAAGTATTCATATTGTTGTGGCATTTTATTTCCTCAAACTTAGAGACTGTGTGCCAAATAATCACCATTTATTATTTTTTTGCTACTTCTTTATTGCCCTTTCTTTTTTTTTTTTTTTTAAGATAGGGTCTTGCTCTGTCTCCAGTGCTGGAGTGCAGTGGCATGATCTAGCACTGCAACCTCAAATTCCTGGGCTCAAGTAATCCTCCTGACTCAGCCTCCCAAGTAGCCGGGACTATAGGTGCACACCACCATGCCCAGCTAATTTTTCAATTTTTGTAGAGAAGAGGGCTTGCTCTTGCTCAGTCTGGTCTTGAACTCTTGGCGTCAAGTGATCCCTCATCTGCCTCCCGAAGTGCTAGGCATGAGCCACTGTGCCTGGCCTACCTTTGCCTTATTTTTGAGTGGCCATTTCTTCCTCTTTACTTTTCCTCTCTTAATATTCCCTCACACCTTCTTCCTGTTTCCTACTCCACTCCTGCCCACTTTCTCCCCTTTGATAATGAGGCTATAAGTGCAACTGTGTTGGCTTCAGAGAGGAGCATTGGGCCCACAGTGACACTCTAAGGGGACAGCATTGTCAGACCTGCTGAAAGTGTCACAAGTCCAGAGCCAGTCAGTTTCTGAGACTGTTTCAGTAAAATCACACTCATCCCAAACTCACAGAAAATAAACCATGGCAAATAATCCTTTTTTCCCTTCAAATAATCCTTTTAAATGACAAATCTTTTTTTGAATTGTTAACCATTTCTGGATGGGAAACTTTCCAAACTGATTATACCTTTTTGTCTTAATTTTTGTAAACATAGGAGTAACAAGGTTTGTGAAATAAGAAGAAAATATACACCCATATGCCTACTACTTTACGAAAATAACTAATATGTTATATGCATTCTTTTCCAGTTTTAAAGTAGCATTTTTTTATCCAAAACAAACAAACACATGTAAACAGTAGAGAGAGGAAAAATGAACGTATAGGCACAGCATTATTTCCAGAAATTGAGAATTCTCAGAAGCTCTACCTTACACACAGATGAAGAACACCTGGTAATCTTAAAAGCTCAAACCGGAGGTTCTCAAATCTGTGCATCCATCAGAATCGCCCGAGGTGAGTGGGGCTTGTTAAACAGAGAGCTGCGCCCCACCCCAGAGTTTCTGGCTCAGTATAACTGGGATGGGGCCTAAGAATTTGCATTTGTAACAAGTTCCCAGGTGCTGCCACTGCTGGGACTTGACTCCTGAACTCATTCTAAATAGTAGACTTGTAAGAGGATTCACCTTTCTCTGAGGTGGAGATATCTTTGGTTTGCTATTTTTCTTACATTTATCCATAATAATCCATCAAGTTGGATGCCAATTTGATAGCAATACTTTAGTCTTCATAGTTTTTGTACTTTTCCAAAAACACGTTTAAAGCAAGGAGAAGTTGTAGTACTTCTTATATTGTAGGTGAAGAAATGGAGACCTGATGTTACAAGACCTGGAATAGGACTCGCATTGTCTTCCTTCGAGTCCATGACTTTTTCAAGTTTCTCAGGTTGCCAAAGGATCGTGCCAAGGGTAAGAAGCAAGAGCCTGCCTGTGGCCAGATTGGAGGGTCGCCATGAGGAGAAGGTCCATGACAGGACATCCAAGCCAGGGCATCAGGAAGGCTTTCGCAGCTGCTTCAGTAGCTTGTACTTTCGCAGAGCTATGCAATGTGACAGGGAAAAGCTCTGCTCATCTTGAAGTTTATAAAGACTCACCCCCGAGGAAAGGTATTGTTGTATAGTTGGAGAAAGATTTTTTTTTTTTTAATCATGGTTTCTTTCTTGAGCCTTAGGTATTTTCCAAGCCGTTCTGCATTCTGCCTCATTGTATGCAGTATATCTTGGGGCTCAGATAAAAATTTTATTATTAGCCTATTAACGTTAGCAATTGTTCCTCCTCGCATTTAACAATTTATACGCATCACTAGCATGAGTGCATTAGCCATCATTTAGGCCAGTGGTCTGACTTACGGACTAATATCCCTGTAATGCCAGAACCAAAAACACAACCAACCACCACCACCAAGACAGACAAGAAGCCAGCATGAGGGTGCCATTGTATTTTATTTTGCTAAGTAATAATATTTGAAAATCTACGATTTGAAAAGTCTGACATTTACAGGTCTATGAAATAAAGGCCATTCTATTAATAACAGCAAAAAGGTAAAAAAAAAAAGTTACTTCAGAAGAAAGAACTTTTTAAAAAATTTGAATTAATTTAACCCAATGAAAAGCACACTTTAACGGTCTCTATTTTATTTTTTCATTTTAATTTCTAGAAACCTTTGTACTGATTTCCATAATGTCTAAGCCAACTTTCAAATGCTAAATTGAAGCCTGGTTTATTTCATTATATCCTCAATGAGGGAAAAAAGTAATTTTTCCCCCTCGTCCATGTAATAACACATGCAAAGTTTTAAGTGAAGGGTCCGCTCAGTCTTAGCTCTTTAGTACTTTTAACTATTTCTGCCTGGTTGAAACAGCTCATTCTTACGCTCAGCACACAGGCACAGCTGTGGGTGCTGAGCATGCCGTGAGGACAGCGTCCAGAGCTTAGGGGCAAGCATCGCCTGAGCTAAGCCCATAACCCAGCGAGAGGGATGAAGGGAGGCATTTCAGCTTGTGCGAAACTGTAAGAGTTGTAAAACCAGTGAGTAGAGAGCTGACAGCGTTCCTTGGGGCACACAGGACAGCAATAATGGTGCAGTCTCTGGGGTCACATTGCCCAGACTCCCAGCTCCTCACGGTACATGCTGAGTACCTCGCCACTCACTCTAACACTCCATTTCCAGAACTGTAAAATGTGTTTAACAATGTGCTTACCTCAACCGAGTTGTTCTGAGAAATAACAATTCAGTGGGTGAAGCTTCAAGAACAGTGCCTAGCATATGACAGTAGTTCAGGAAATATTACTATGTAGTGTTAGCTCTCAAGGCGTAGAAAATAACATGCATGCCTTTCACTTAGTTTTATTCCCCCATTACCTAATACAGTAATTTTAACACATTTGGTGTTTAAGGAATAGCAGTTGGACACTTTGGTATTAGACTGTTGGTATTAGTATATCTGCACTTTTATCAAACTATTAGACTTTGACATTGGATAGAGTATCTTGCTCCCAAATAGTGGTTCAAGTATTACCAAAGCAGAACTGTAAAATTACATTCCTATCAGCTGCAGCATCATGGCAGCCAGCCTTGGTCGGCTGTGAAGAGACCATCAAGATGTGAGTTGCAGGTGAACTAAGAGAGCTAATTCAGGGGCAGGTCATAGCTGGTTGTGTAAAAATCCCTCGGATTTCCTAAATTTTATCAAAAACTGAAAATATATTCAGATAACCTACCTAAATATTCAGAGGAGACATGATTACAAAATGCAAATAAGTAGGGCTCAGATTCAGTCACTCATATGACCCTCTACTGTGCCTCAGTTGTCCTTCCCTGTGGGGGACTGGCACACAGACCCCTGGCACAGCCCTTTCCCTCGAGGGCCTCAGTGGGGTATGTGGCACCTAGTGTTATACACCTCATTGCTCAGACACCCAGAGATTGTGTCCCTGAAGTTTTCTTTTCTAGTTTTGTGCCCATAGTGAGATCCTTGTTGTGCTGCCAGGGTAGCAAAAATGATTTCCAGTCTGTTCTGTCTGGATCGCAATAACGCCAATGTGGGGTACTCAGAAGTGTTCGCTGATACATGCCTCTATTCCGATCACATCTCACTGCACATGTGGGACATACTTGGCTTTTTCAAAGATGGTGTGTGTTCATCTTTGCGTGTGTGTATCTCTGTATATGTGCGCCCACATGTGAGCCACGAGGCAGCGTTCATGATACCAGGGTGGTATTACAAATGAAGCATGGCAAATCATGTTCAAAAAAGTGCCATCTGACTGACTTCTCATAGGTAAGTCTTGAAAAAAAGTGTTTATGTTCATATATAATATGAGTCAAAGTTCTATCATAGTAGTTTTAAGTTACAGAGCCCGAATTTAAAAGGCAATAAAACCAACAGTTTCCTCATCAGAAAAAAAAAGTGCAACTCAAAGTAGGTACTGCTTTTGCTTAAAGGCAAATCCAGGCTTTGCCATTTACTAGATGTGTGACCTTCAGCAAGATAACTATCCGTATCTGGGGAAATGGAAATATTTGTCTCACATCGTTGTTATAAGGACTGCATGAGTCACTGCATGCAAAATGCTTAGCATAGTACTTGGCAAATAGTAGACACTCAATGAAAAGAAACCGTTGTCATTATTATTATTTATTGCCCCTTCATATACACACACTCAGGATGTTTGCATTTTAAAATTGGGTTGTTGATCAGTCAATACCTTAGCTTATGTAATGAACCCTTAGTGGGTTTTAAATACTATAGTTTTAAATACTATAGTATAGTTTTAAATACTATAGTATGGAACTAAAGGAGATATATATATATATATATGTATATATATATATATATATATATGCTGATATGTAATATATTTTAGGTAAAAATAAATGAACCTAGTGTGTGTGTATATGTATACAACATCCTATAAATTATACTACAGATGACCACACTAATGTGAAAATTAATCTATAAAATTCTCCACCATTGCTCATCCTGACATTCTAGGAAAGAAGGTCTCCTATGTTTAACTGTTGAAACTGATACTTTCTTTATATTCTGCTCTCTACAGCATCCCCTCCTTGTGAGTCCTGTGACAGCAGAGAATGCATTACACCTGTGGTGCTATTTGCCTATTGTTTTATGTTTGTGTACATAATTCTCCCAATGATATTCCACATTCTAAAAGATCATCTTTATTATATTTATTCACCAAAAAAACACAGTTCACTATAATCCTATGGACAAAGGTCATTGACTGCAAGAAAAAGAACATTAAAAAAAATTCCTTAGAGGAACAAGCAAGTGAACTTCTGAAAATAAGATTAGTAAATCAGGTAGAATTTTGAAGGTAACACTCCTAGTTTCCTGGACAAGCAAGCTGCACAATTTGCTTGCTGATCAACAATCTTCTTTCTGTGACAAAATAAAGAAAAAGGAAAGATTTAAAGCAAACAGGAAACACTGAAGCCACTGCCATCACAGCAGTGCAGATTTTTAGAGGGGAAAATGCAGAGACAAGTGTCAGTCCCAGAAGAGATTTGGGGAACTTCAGGGAGTAAGTGCCTTCGGCTCTGGAGGAGAGGCTTGCCTGCGAGGACCTCCAGGAACAGACTCCGAGCTCTTCAATAAGTGTTCCAGGGAGTCAGACTTTCCTGGAAAAAACAAATTAGTCTGAGAAGCCAGTACTGTGCAATTTCAGTTTTAAAAATAGCCAGTATTGTTAAGGCTGCTGTGTGCATGAGAGAAAAAGAAAGTCCTTGTTAATATTTGCTTCAGCTTCTATGTTAAAACAGAGGAGCTACACTGAAATTCATGCCAGGCAAATACTGCAAAGGTTGTAAGGTTTGTATCACTTAGAATTACTTTTGGTCCTTCCGATGACAAACTTTTGTGGGGGAGAGAGGTGGTGTTTCCTTTTGTCAAGTCGGTCTTTGTGTGAAGGACAGGAAAGTGATGGTTCTGCCTCTTTCACTTAGGACCAGAGCTGCGCCTCCCTGTCTATTTCAGCTCTTCATTTGCCTAATTGCCCTGTGAGGCCAGCAGGGACCTTCCCTGCAGCCCTTGCTTTGCTGACTGCTGAGACCCTACCTGGCACTCTAAGTTAGTGCGTCAGCATTTTAGGTTGAAATGAATGAAAAATCAATCAGGATGACTGCAGTGGTAGCATGCACAACTCTATCATAGTTTGTTCATAATTTTCAACTATTCACTATAGACCAAAGCAGTATTTAAGATGGTAAGTGAATCTGTAGCAAATGTGCTGCTTTGCTTAATCGGGCACTTTTTTTTTTTTGTCCTCTTTTCTATTTAGAACAAATTTAACCTGCTTAGGAAGCTACATGAAAAATGAGTGATGATGTCAAGTCTCATACAAATATTCTTTATTTGCCCTGGTTTTAGACTTAGTTCCTAATTAGACTAAGTGATAAATATTCATATATAGATATTTCACATTGCTATTTTATTAACTTATACTCCAAATTCAGAGGCTTAAAATTGTTTAAGAATCTATTTATGTTCTTGCCACATCTCTTTTTTACTTGCTGTAACTCTGTAAATTAAAACTAGAGTGTTTAAAATTTCCAGATTTACAATTCTGCAAAGATAGAGTTAAACACTATTTGGACTCTGGCTACATGAGAGTAACTGGAATTGTTCAAAGCTGCCGTCTTCAGCTCTCAAAGACAGCTACAGTAACTTTCTGAACAGACTGGGTTAAATATTTTTACAGACCCATTCTATGATGATAAGGCGGTAATAAGTTGTGCAGTGCAACACTCCAAAGGGTTCCAAATCTCACAAGCCTCTTTGTATGTGATGCTCTCGCAGTGGAGAAGATTCTTTGGGCTATAAAGATGAAGAGTCTACTTCTTCTGGTGCTGATTTCAATCTGCTGGGCTGATCACCATTCAGACAACCATACTCTGGACCATGACAGAGTTATTCACATCCAAGGTAAGGAAACATAGGTTCTCTTATGAAAGTCAAATTAATTTCAAGTTACTTAGAGTTGAGATGCTGGGTTAGTGTTTCTTAATTTCGGTTCTGCTGCACTGACTTTTTCTTTCTCTTTCTGCTAATTGGTGAACATGC
This sequence comes from Lemur catta, assembly GCF_020740605.2. Taxonomy (NCBI): domain Eukaryota; kingdom Metazoa; phylum Chordata; class Mammalia; order Primates; family Lemuridae; genus Lemur; species Lemur catta. The sequence continues at coordinate 54,316,805 of NC_059139.1, read as the reverse complement.
TCCCTGGCTTTTGAATGCTAATGCATTGCAATAGAGTTAAGAATTGGGGACAATTAAAGTGGAATGGCTTAAGAATGTCCAACTGCTATGAGTTCTTACAATAGTTTTTTAGCTTTTTAGTGCAGTTGCCATCTTCACGTAAAATGGAGGGCATAAAGTTCATTTAAATGCAAGGAGGAGGGAAGAAATAGGAAGTAAAAGTTATGATGTAAGGTCATTCTATGAGAGTAACTGTTTAATCATTAAGAGAAACAATATAAATAAAATAAAAATCAAACAAGCTATGGTCTAGGAAAAAGTAGCTTACCCTATTATAGTCTCCTTCAGGAAAGCATTAGTTCCTATAGACCAATACATTGCCCGAGCACATTTCTGTTCAGCTCAGCTGAATCCTAAGCCTGAGAGCTGTAGCACGATTTGAGGCTGCAGTACAATGCAGCTATTTCCTCAGTCCCAGCTTCAGATGAGGGACATCCTGCATTAAGAAAGCTAAGAGACTTATGCAATATGAAAAGACATTTCTAAAGGAGCTATAACCTCTCCCTTGCCCTTGTATGCTGAATAATTAAAATAAGAATTACAGAACTTAATAGTTTAAACATATGATGATATTAATTTTAGATAAACTCAAGTGGGAAACCAGAGGCATTATAAGTTTGCTAAGAGACATAAAACACCAAGTTATATCTTCAAGGTCAAAAGTGTAGTCTCAAAAAACTGCATTCACCGTTGGAAAGTATGACTTGTGAAGGTCAAGTGATAGTATACTATTTTCCTGTATGCGTTATGACTACCAAAATAGAATTCTGAATTTGTCTATGTCTAGCTATATTTTGACACATCTCTTTCAATTTTGTTTGCTTCCAACAGCTTTATTTTTTTCACTGCTGAGCCGTGAAAAGAAATTGTATAATCATAAATTTTTCCTCTGCAAGCTGCTGACTCAGCTGTTTCCCTAATGTATATACTAGAACCAAAGCAATTTCCCAAAGACTCTAAGATATTTGCACATAGCGGTTTCTAATGAGGAATAACATCCTCTTAACTTATAGACACAGAATTCAGTTCAGCCAAAATGGTAACACCAAGTCATTACTAACAATAGCAGTTTTAAATCCAATGTAAAATCAACTTTAGTAGTGTTTTCAAGTTCCTAGTAGACAGATACACGTTATATTATAAATTATGTACAAACCATTTAATTTAAATTGCACCCAGGTATGAAATTATTAGTATGAAATATTTTTAAAATATACTCCTATTTAAAAAATTACTCCTGTCAGGCTCAAGTTATCTCAGCAAGGAAAACTTCTGCTGCTCTCCTCTCCCATTCCTGTGTCTTCTGTGGAAATTTAGTGCAAAGGGATTTCTGACCCAAGATATCAGAACTATTCAGGTTATTTGCATACACTGTCCAGTTTTTTTTTAAGTGCCTTGATAGTCCACTTTATTTTAATTGTAAATTCATATTCTTAGAAAGTGTAGGCTTGCCTTGAAGAGTTGCTAAAGAGCTTTCAAGTAATAGAACTGCAAGGCCGTATTTGGCTTGTGGAAATTAATACTGAGACATGATTTGGGTCATAGGATTATGATGTTATGCCCATAAGCGAAGATTTATTTTAAAATCATTCCAAATACCTGTTCTCATTACTTTTTCCCAATATTTTTTTTCCTTCCTGATAGCATTCAGATTGAATTTTCAAATTCCATAGTCCTTCAAAGAAACGGCTTCCAAGTGGCCTGCCATAATTCCAGCTGAATTTTACAATATACAAATAAACCATACAGCCCAGTAGAGAATAAATAAAGCACATTACTCACTTGCTTCATTACTTACTTGAAATATTACATATTTTCTCATGTTTAAAACTTTTATTTATCAAACATGGCCCAGAGGAATTTAAGGGAGCTAAAGCTTTCTCAAAATTTTATAAGAATTTGCAGTCAAATAATTAAATTAGCAATCTCAATCTCAAGTTCTTAGATTGCACTGATAAGCTGTATGAGCTTCTGTCAGTAACAGAAAATTGTTCAAAGTTCATATTACCATAAGAACACCTTATCTCTCCCATTTTTCATTAAATTTCTATTTTTGTGCTCTAAGTTCTTCAGGCCTAAATAGTAGTGGGAGAATAGTGAACCTCATCCTCAAATTCTCCTTGGCTGCCTTACTACAGATGTTCAACATTTTGATAATACATTCTTGAGTCTCATACATAAGAATTACCTAATTATTTTTCTGAAGTGTTCCTCTCAGTTTTGTTGTGGGAAATTTTATAGAGATATAGGCACAAAAATGTTTAATCTGGATTTTAAAAAGAAGAAAAAGGCAGATGGCCAGTAAAGAAAATGGCAAGCCTAGACCCCTATGCAAAAAGTTTCTAGTGAAAAGCCTTTTTCTGATGATGAAAATGAAAACTCCCCCAGCTTCCCATGGAGAAAGATACAGCTTTAGATAAAATTTCACAGGTATTAGTTGATTTCCTTTAATTTTGTGCTGAATTAATTTGGTTGCACTAGAAAGCAAACTTTACTTGTCCACAAAGTCTACTAAAATATGCAGTAAAATTATTAGCTGGTGTATCATATACTGTCCTCAATATAGGGGAGAGTAATTTTATCAAATACTTCTGCAGAAAGAGAGGCTGCTGTTAATACCATCTCTATAATAATTTCAACTAATGGGTTATATTCCTCAGGTCGTGATGTACCTAGCCAAACAACTTTTAAATCCTTTGAAACTTGAGACCATTAGGAAGAGTTTTATATGGAGCACCAAATCATACAAAAGAGCAATATTTAAAATATTTAGATCAGGTCCAAAAACTCTTCAAACAGACTTTCAAATACCAGTGCAATCTCAGAGACAATAAATGTACCTTTTAAAATGCAACTTTTAAGAAGACATTACAGATAGCAAAGAACATTTTATGACCGTTTTCCAATTAACCCGTTTGCCCATAATGTGAAAAGCAAAACGGTTATATTGAACATGTATCTGCTCAACCTTATCAAGGTCACAGAGTCAGCGCTTCCTGCATCTGGTGTTCAAGTGCAAGTCTTCACATGACAAGTTTGAGTCTTTCCCGTAACACAACATCTAGCTTTGATCTTGGAAAATTTACTTCATCTCACTAAGTCTCAGTTATCCCATCTGTAAAATTTGGCCTAAATCTGTTTATTTGACAGAGCTTTGTAAGAATTAAATGAGATAATATATGAAAATCTCTTAGTACAGTGGCTGGCACACAATAAGCTCCCAATAGTTATCCTGATAGTTGTTATCATTCTATTTATTAATTCCTCACTGTTATGGGAAGCTGATTTTGAAACAGAAAAGGGACCATAAATACTGGTAGAAAAATTTTATGCTTTTCAAAGTGCATTTGTTAACAGAACGATATTGCTATCTCGGTTCTAATGAAGTACACATTTTATGAGTTGCCTTCTTTGCCTTCCTTAATTTCGCAATTTAAAACTTCCCCACTAGTATTAAACATTATCTGCTCACTTTTACTTTCCTTGTAGAAACTGAAGCTTTCCAAACTTAAATAATATTTTACCTTAATATCCTTACTATGTGAACACAGGTAAACTACTTTAAATTTTTGTAAAGAATAGTATCAGGAAATCTCAGAAACAAAAATTGTTCCTTTCTATTTAATAAGTAAAAGTTGTTGTCACGTTTCTCAAAAGACAAAATAATTAGATTGTTTTAAAGAATGAATTACCAGAAGTTCATCTCTGTAAGTAGAAAAAATAATGTATAAATAATGTATATCCAGAACCTCTGGCAGAAATGGACACTCCTCACTCAGCCTCATTGGTTCCTCCTCCCTACGTTTGTCCTGAACACCACCTTCCCTTCTTCAAAGCTGGGTTCTTCTTTCACATACCTTTAGCATTGGCTCTCTCCCTTATCAGACTGTCTGTCAACTTTGAAACTCTAACTATATAGTAGTGGCTGGCACATAGTAGGTGCTTAATGTATGTTTGTTGAATAAGTGAGTGAACAAATGAATGAGTATAATGAGATACTTCCAAATTACAACCATAATAATGAACATTTCTTAAATGTGGTGACATTGCTGGCATTTAGCAGCACATGATACATTGTGTGGGATTAATGAACATGAACTAGAGGACTGTTTTCATTCTGTGATGTTGGCATAAGCTAAATCATAGCTCACAGAGTTTAAAAACTTACAAGGACATTAGTATAGATCGTCTAGACCAATCTCCAAATGTACAAATGAGGAAATCAAGACCCATAGCATTAACATTGCTCATCCCAGGTTACCTGGCTGATGGGGGGCAGTTCTCTTGGCCAATCTCCTTCCCTTCATCAAATCTGGGCTCATTTTTCACTTTTTTAATGAAGTCATCTAGACTACTGCACTCTTCTCCTCTCTGGCACTCTAATCTCTCTCCTCCTTCTTTTCCATTTCTCTGTAACACTGGCTTTATCTCTGCTTATTTTGAGGTAATTGTTTGTCATCCATTTCTGCCACAAGCATATACAACAGCTCCACCAGGGCAAGAATCCTTGTCTCATGCATCCAAGTCACCCAAACCAGCACTTGGCTCATAGTAAGTGATCAATACATGTTTATTGAATCAATCCAAAACCAAAATCCAGTTGTTTTTCCTAATCAAGTTCTGGTCCAGTCTTTCTAAATCTCAGGGAAATTTTTTTCAATTTATATAATGAGAAGAAGCAGATGAGCAAGAGGATTGTGAGTCTGGGTGGCAAAGTTAGGTTGGTTGTGTGCAGGGCTCCCACGCTGCATGCAGCATTTTACACTCCATGAGAAGCCACCCGAGGCAGGATGCAGCGGTCTTCCTCATGTGCATGTGCAGCTTTGAAGAGTATTGGATTTACATTTGGCCAGTGCAGTGCTATCCTGTTGCTTATGCAATAACTGCAGAGTCGGGATCTGGTGGTGCAGACTGGATCAAAACGAGTTGGGTATATTTAATAATGTATGATCACAGACCATCCGCAGAGCCAAATTTTAATGGGAGAACTAGCCAAGTGTTATTCTAGCTTAATTTTTTCTCTTCCACCTAAAACTCATTAGAACTCTCTGAGTCTGTAACAAAAGTTAAATTAATTCACTTTTGTCTTTTTGAGGCAGAGTATGTTATTTGCAGTCACAAATGAAAAATCTATAAAAACAAAGAAAAATATCCAAAAATATTGTCTAAATTAAATTGAGGTAAATATATATATTGTTAACAATTATACCTGGAGATTAATAGCTATGAAATATCAAAAAATTTCATCAAGGAATTACAAAAATTATCATACCATCAGTATTAGATGGCTAATTCTATAATTTCTAATCAGTTTACTGTAGGGCATAAAGCCAAAAATGATAGTAAAAACCTACTACATTAAACACAGGCTTGCCATTTCATCAAACTAATAATATGACCATATTAATATAATAAATGAGCCCCAAAGAAAAGAACAAAAGTATATACATAGGCATATACATAGATAAAAATACTCATGTACTACACATATACATATATACACAATAGAAGACTCATTTATTGAACAAATATGTTGAGCACCACCTATATACAGACATTGGGAATACAAAATGATGAACAAAGCACATGGTCCCTAGCTTCATCAAGCTTAGAGTCTAGTGAGAAACACAGCCATTATTATGAATATAGAGCTATTGATTATGATAATAGAAATATATATTTTCTTGCCAACTTTGCTTCTGTTAATGTGTATAATTGCTAGCCCATGTCCTAGTCTTCTTTGCATTTGTGTATGCTTTTGTGTATCCATTTTGTGTATCCTAAGAAAATGTACTTATTCAGCATTTTTTTTGAACATTGTCATCCTTTGTGTAAAACATTGAGTTATTCTCTATGGAAAGAGACCATCTCCTGAGTGAACTTACTAATAATACCATCAGGGCAACAAACACAAAAGAAAGAATAAAATAAGTGTTAAATAAAGGTGAAAATATATATTAAAAACAGTAACTAGTAACCAAACAAAAGGATCTTACTATTTAGAAATTTCTACCATACTATTAAACTTTTTATTACTTAGTAAAGTTAAATACATCTTGAGAATATTTTTAAACTTGATATTAAATGATCTGGAATGCTGAACTCTATGTTATTCTGTAAATTATCATTAAAAAATACAGTGTTATAATATTTCAGGTATAAAAGCCTATATTTAATAATCTTTTTAAGTAGCAAGAAATTCACACTGTATCGCCATTGATTTCTCTGTTCCACTCTTGGTACTGAAATCCTAAAACTATGTGCAAAGCCAGTGATTATTTAGAAACTCTCCAAATATTAGGAAAAACCCTTTGGTTGCAGCTATGCAAGAACCAATGCTGACTCAGCTAAAGCACTGACCTACAGCTTAATGGCATAATGTTGAAGTCCTTTCAAAATGTTGGTTCTCTGATTTTTTCCAAAGATCAAGAAAGAATAGGCCGGGCGTGGTGGCTCACGCCTGTAATCCTAGCACTCTGGGAGGCCGAGGCGGGCGGATCGCTGGAGCTCAGGAGTTCGAGACCAGCCTGAGCAAGAGCGAGACCCCGTCTCTACTAAAAATAGAAAGAAATTATCTGGCCAACTAAAAATATATAGAGAAAAAATTAGCCAGGCATGGTGGCGCATGCCTTAGTCCCAGCTACTCGGGAGGCTGAGGCAGTAGGATCGCTTAAGCCCAGGAGTTTGAGGTTGCTGTGAGCTAGGCTGACGCCACGGCACTCACTCTAGCCTGGGCAACAGAGTGAGACTCTGTCTCAAAAAAAAAAAAAAAGAAAGAGTAGATTTAGATTTCTTTATTGGTTCAGCACTTTATTTTAAATGTAAAGTGAAAAGTTACCATTTTATGGGAATCTTTTGGAATACAAAATCTATTAAAATGCTAAGAAATTAAAATATTGTATCAAGAGGTTATTAAAATAATAGTATCTAGGGAAAAATGAAATATTTGTTATAAGAATATTCTTATTTCAAAATGAAGATATTGAAAACATAAGAAATCTAATAGTTCTATAAAAATACTTCAGAAATATTTTGTGCACTTTGTATTGCCACAATGTGATAGCACTACATGTATCTGCCCTCAAGAATGATTACTAAGCAGTCAGTACAAATGGTGCCATTTTAAGTTTAGTTTAATTAAACATGTTTGTTACTTGACTTCACTGTTAAGCCAGTGATGAATCTCCACATGTCTAAGCTCTGAGTAGCATGTTTGTACATGTTCAAGGATTGTGCTATGGGGTGTGTTGAACAGAATAAATTAAATAAGAATTCTCCATACCTTTTCCAAACGCTGTCCATTCAAAAGGGAAACAGACATTATGGATTAAAACACACACACACACACACACACACACACATACACATAATCCATCTTGTTTAAAACTGACAAAGTATGTTAGAACAAGAAGCAATTTCTTATAGTCAAGTGTGTAGATTAGGTGAAGGGGTTGGGGAAAAAAGCAGAGTCCTATCTTGTTTCTATAAAGTAATTGAAAGTTTAAAATAAAAACACCACTGAAAACACCCTTGAAATAAGGAGATTTCCACTTCTAGATGATTCTATTTGTAACGGTGCTTGCTTTGCCTGCGTGCTTTGGCTTGTTCCTGACAGCATTGGAAATTATGTTTTTCTATTCTGCTCAGAGTTACTGAAGGGTAAAAAAAAGAGCAGGTAAAAGGAAAGAAATGTAAGTTGAAGGTATGTGTGTGTTACCTTATAAATTATAATATATAGGGCATAAATTTATTCTCTTGTTACATGACTATATCTGTTCAGAATGATTTCATGATCATCTATGACTAATGTTGCTAGCAAAAAATAATGAACACTTTCATAGTAGGCTTTTTGTTCCTGTTTTTTGCTTTCTTTGGCATAGAGAAGTAAATTGTAAAGGTTTAAATTTTCAAGTTTTCTTCCCCAGTATTGCATGGGTTATGAACAATCACTTCTTACTTTCTCTTGAAAAGTGTCATAAATTATGTGGACAGGTTTTAAATCTCTAAGAATCTGGTATGATTATTTTTACACCTTCTCTTTGCTTTGTCTTTTATCACACAGTCATTAACAAAGGGCCTTAATTAGCTTCAAGTACCAAAGAGCTGATTAGATAGTTAATGCTTCATTTAGATGTTTCCATGTAAACAGAATACCTTGTTTTAAAAGATGCATAACGGTTTTTTATAGACTACCCACAGTATATTGAAATCAAAGTGTGCTCCAAAATTAAGGTTCTTGAACTTCAGCCTTTTCTTTTACAACTAATTATGTGGCCCACATATATAATTGGATAAATAAATGAAAACAAATGCATATATAAATAATAAATATGAAGTGTTTTTAAGAGAAACAAGGATGTGAGAGAGAGCACCCAGGGGCAGGGGGATGAACTCCATTGAGGGAGAGCAAGGGAAGGGCTCCTTAAGCAGGAAGATCAAGCTGAGACCTGGATAATGAGCAGAGACAGTCACATCAAAAACCAGAGGCAAAACATTCCAAGTAGATAGTGTGAAAAATACAAACTCTCTGATATGGGAATAAGTATGATGCTTTCCAACCAGAAAGAAGCCCAACGATCTGCAGCCTGGCAGTGGAGAGGGTGTGGTTTAAGATGGGATTGGAAGACTAGGCAGGAGCCAGACTTTTTACGCAGTTCAGAGTATGGGGTTCAGATTTTATTCTAAAATTATTTGAAAATGGTTAAAAGGTTTGAACAAGGGGTAAAAAAATATGATTTAGATTTATAAAACACCATGTGAATAATGGATTATGGTGGACCAAGAGGAAAAGCAAGGCTATCCCTTAGGAGGGTCTTGGGGTAGTTCAGGTAAGAAATCATGGTGGTGTGGACCAGGGTGGTAGCAGTGGAGGTGGATGGGACTACATCAATTTGGAAAAAAAAAAAAAGTAGAGTTAGAAATGGAAGCATTTACTGATAGATTGGATATAGAAACTAAGGGAAATGCGCACACCCAACCTAGCTCCTAGATTTTGGCATGAACCAAAGGATGGTGGATAGATGCATAAACTAAATCGAAGAAGACTGGGAAAACAGGTTTGGCCAAGGGATGGGGGACTCAGGTTACATATTTGACATTCAGCATGGAACCAACAGGTATATCTTAATAGATTTACTAGTTTGGTGCTCAGGAAAAAGTATAATGTGAAAACATTTTGGAATCATTAGCACATACGTGGTATTTTATGGGACTACATGAGTTCACCTGGGGAGGGGGATGTGCAGAAAGAGGGAAGGACATGGCCCTGGTCTAAATTTTGAAGTCCCTCAGCACCAACAGGTGGGATAAAGGAGGGTGCAAAGCCACGTAGTTGCTTTCCAGAGTCTCAATCCTGATCACTAATGTGTGTAAACATTTTTTCCCCATATGTTTCTGAAAACATTTAAATTAGTTGCAAGCATTTAGAGGTAGGAGGTTTTTGTATTAAAATTTGCATTTCTAGCCTCTGTTGAAAAACCTAAAGACCTGCTGTTTTTCAGCCTGGAATCTCATAGAACAACATCAGTGGGAACCTGTATCTGCTGCCCCTTCTGAATGAGGGATGTGCTCCCTGCCACAGGGACAGTCCTTTCCACCGTCTCCTATTCTCATGCCCATGGGGCTCTCTTCACTTCCCTCACCCTCGCCCAGCTGGGCATTTGGGTTTCACTTACCTTTTGTTTTGTTTCAGCATAAACTTAATACCTGACTCATATAGGCCATTGATTCGTGACGGTTTATTAATTAAAGAATGAAATGTCCCTTTTTATTCCTTGTTGCCTCTAGGATTAACTCTGTGACAGTATTATCTTCATGTCTTTTATACTAAGTGAAGACATTAGCCTTATCAATGTACAAAACCAACACTGTCCTTTCTGCAAATTACGAATTACTTGACCTCACACTTCACCACAAAGTGGAAGTGGTCTGAGCGGACACAAGTAGATTTGAGCTCTACTGCTGTACCACATCAAGGCACATTTCCAATAATTAAGGAGTGAGGATAATTACAGCTGAATGAAGAAGAATGACTCATGCTAATGCTTTGGTTTCTCTGTGTCCTTTGAAACAAGCCTCTATTATAGTTAAAATCCTGGAAAGTATGTTTATATTAAGAGTGTCATTCAACATATTAGTAAAATGTTCATATTTTATTTTTTGTGTGTTCCTTAATCTTTCCATAACTAAGATAACCTTTGATTTTTTTCTAAGTCTAAAATAATAAGAATTAAATGCTAGCTCTTTTTTCATAAATCTTTGATAACACAGATAAATTTGGATTCTGAAAAGTATTAACCAGAACAGACAACTCTAAGTTGACAAAGATACTGAGATTTGTTCTACTTCTAGAATAAGCTACCTCAGAAATAACAATGGCAATAATAGTAATGAATCAATATTAACATTTAAAATCATTTACTATGTGTATTTTTCATAATAAAAAGGGCATTACCTGGGTCATTTCATTGAGTCCCCACTGCAACACTGTACAAAGATGGTCAACCTCACTGAAGCTGAGAGAGCTTGAGTAGCTTGCCCCACATCACATTGTTCAGTGTAAGGCTGGGATTAAACTCAGGCAGGCTGGTTCTTGTGCTCCAAACCCATGCACATACCACACAGCTCCATGGAAACCTCTTTAGGATACTCAAAAGGAGTGAGCAATAGGTAAAAATCGTCCCCATTTTATTCCATTAAATTTATATAACTATGTTCCAAAAGAAATCAAAGCGCTATGAAAAAGAACTTTCATCTTGGGCTTCAGAAGAACTTTTCTCACAGGCCACCATGGTGATTCTTAAGAGGAGTAAGAGGAGCAAAGTAGGGGTGGCAGCTGCAAATATACACAATCCACACCTACCCCAAATAAAGACTGTCTGAACCCCCCAAGGAAATGAGGAGGGGGCAGAGAGAAATTGGATGATGACACAGATAGATACAGATACAGAGATAGAGATAGATATAGATAGATAGACATAGATTTAGACTTAGATATAAAGATAGAGGTAGGTTTTTTTTTTTTAGGCTTCTAAGGTGGTGGTGCTGAAATGCAGTCCTGTCTTGTTAAGAATCACTGGATTAGGAGAATCATCAAGAGTTGATGAGATGTGAATTTCTCAAGAATCAATGCTTTCTGGGAACTGTCTTCTGAAAGAGTACAGTAAAGAAGACAGGGTGGAAGAGAGAAGGTGTTTGGCATACCTGGTACACTTTGGACCTTCAGTAAATGTTAGTAAGAGTCAACATTAGCTGGGCACTGTCTGTAGGTCAGGCACTAGGCTAAATTCTCAACGAATATTATCTCATTTAACCCTCACAAGAACCCTGGGATGAGGGTGGCTAAACTCCATTTTACTGATGAGAAAACTGAGGCACAGGAAGGTTCAGTGACACAACCCAGGAGGCATAGTCCATATGCTTAACCACTACCCTATAACTGTTTAGAAAAGAAATGAAATAATTAATGTGGAAAGGCAAAGGGCCGCAAGAGAACTTAGTCAGCAGAACAGAGCTAAACATCCCCCTCACAGTGTACTTCTTCCTACTAGCGAAAGATAAAGAGAACTAAGAAGAAACAATATTGATCAGGATCATAGCAGTTTCAGGTATACAGCTCAGAACAGTGACTTTTAAACTGTGTTCAGCAGACACCTGGAGCCCCTTGGGGCCTCCTGGCATCGTTGTAAGCAGAGGGGCTCAGCTTTAGCAGATTTGTGTGGCAAAGGTTTGTCTAGATATCATCGGGTGCGGGGAGGAGGAATCCCACCATCCCTGAAAAATTTTCTAAAAATATTTCCATAGATAAACTTCCAGACTCCACAATAGTGATAGAATTGATCCTCATTTTTCACTGTGAAACTTGGATATGACAATAACATGGTTCCCATTAGTGATCAGCATTTCCCAAAACAATACTATATTTTGGTCCTGGGCAGTTTCCCACCACAGAATCAATTTAGCTCTAAAAAAGGGAAAAAAGATGCCCTGGTGAATACCTAAGAGGATGCTTCATAGCACATCACATCAGATCATGCAGATCTCAGCAGGAAGGACACATGCCATTTGAATAAATGGTAAAAACACGATTCTAGGCAATTTGGTTTAGCTGTGGATTGATAGAAAAGGGGAAGGCACAAAGATTAAACAGGGGTTGAGAGCAGGTAGCCCCCGGCAGGGGTGGGAGGTGGGCTGGATGGAAGGAGTACGACCTTGTAGCCTGGGAGACCGACAGGAAAGGTCAAAAACAGCACTGATCACTTTAAATCAGAATGGTCTTCACTTACCCTATTTCCAGAACTGGGTTTTTCCTTTGCAGTTCAAAATCAGTATCTTTAGCAGCAGTATCTTTAAGGAATAGGGAAAATGAGATAAAATTTTCATGTTTGAAATACAAGTTTAAAGATAACATTTTTATTAAGAGCAATAGGTCTACTGAGAAAATTGAATCTTTCATTTACAACAATATATTACAATAGTGGCTACCAGCTTCTGTGTATATTTCCAGAGAGACTCTAGACAAAGTGGGGTTTTTTTGTTTATTTGTTGATTGAATCCTATTTACTTTTTAAATTTATTTTTAAACCATTTTTATTTAGTATGTGCAGAGGTGACACATTCGCATGATTCAAAATTTTTTAAATATGGATGAGTACACAGTGAAACTTGTCCCAGGTATTTCCTGACCTCAGCTCTTGACAGGCTACTAAGCTGATCAGTTTCTTGTGAATCCTTTCAGGTATAGTTTATGCAAAGCTACACAAACTTTAGAATTCTCACAAATGGTAAGAAGCACACATACACTTACTCATCTTCGGGTCAAAATTTGAACTACAGATGAAAAAATTCAAGATGATTTCAAACTCACATCGAGTAGGCGAGGGCACAGAGCAAAAGTGAGATCATTTTGCTACTGCGCCCCGTCGGGAATGTCCTTCTAGAGGTTCAAGATTCTTTGCATGCAAGAATAGCTGGGGAAGCAAGCCAAAGTTTTGTCTGTGACAAATTCAAAGTAGTAAGCCCTCTGAAAGGACAGTAAAGGCTGAATGGGGACAGAGAGGGTCAGCAGGGATTGTGGAGGCGGGGGCACCTTTAAAGGTTTCTGATGCCATCTGACTAGACACATCAGAATCGTGACAAAGGATGGACTCTTCTGCCTCCAGGTGAGCAGTTTCGGGGAAAAGTTAGATTTATTCCAGTCTAAAGGAAACAAAATAATTATAAACGGTTAAAGGTAAGGTACTCCTTAATTTTTTTCCTAACTTATGTGTCCTACTCAAATGTAATGTGTAAGGTACGATGAGAGACAGATATCTAAATTACATATTCTACTTAAATACTGTGTCTTTAATGTGTATAACTATTTTTAGAAAGTGTTTTCAATTTAGATCTGTAATATAGTTTGGTGTAAAGCAAGCTCAGGAATCTACGTCTACTGTTATAGCTAAGCACAGGCTGTATGTAGCACTAGTATATTTCAGTAACAGACGCTTATTGCATGCCAGGCACTATGTTGATGCTGGGGAAACAATGTGAACAATACATAGCGATTGTTTTCAATACACTATGGTAAGTACAGTGATAAGGATACAAATCCATCCTGGTTGCTCATCCTCCTGCAGGCTTTGGCTAGCCTAAGGGAAATAACAGCTTTCAAAGTGTTAGTCTTACACATCCAAATCTACCAAAGTGTTAACAAATGTCATGAAATAAGGAAGTATTTTTAAAACTTCGTGTGTTTTTTTTTTTCACATGACTCATTGTGGAGCTGACAATTGAGTCTGTCTATCAGTTTGGGATGTCAGAGAGAAATTAGCTTTCTGTTTGGGGTGATGAAAAAGTTTGAGAAAGAGATAGTGGTAATGACTGTACATCTTGGTGAGAGTAATTAATGACCCTGAATTGTACATTTAAATGTGGCTAAAATGGCAAATTTTTAAATATATATTTTACCACAATAAAAGAAAATTGAATGGTGGTAGTAGAGTTTTTTCTTGGAGGGATGTATTTTCAATATCCTTACTTAGCACCTTATTTTGCCATCTTAAACAGATTCCCTGGTTGTTTTTTCTTTCGTTTGGTATAGAAAATCCAAAAGTCTGGAACATGCTTCCTCTATACACCTGTGAAGAAGGTAGCCAACATGAAGACTAGCTGTCTTGCACAATCCACAATTCAGTTTAAAAAGACATACTTTGCTTCATAGCACCTTCTCCTTTTTCCTGTCACTTAGATTTCTTTGGGTGTTAACTGCCAAGAAAAAAAAAATCAACACTTTCAATAGAACTGAGAACAATAGGCGGTGGTTCAGTACCATATTTGTAAATTGTTTTTCTGCAATTGTTTTTGTCCTACTGTTTAAAAGACTTCATCTAAATTTCATAGCAGCTACAAAGATCAGTTGTTTGTTCACACCATTGCTTTCATTACTTGGTAAAACCAAATGATGTCCCCTGGATTTCACAGCAGAATTTGTAAAATAATAATGAGGCCCCAGTGGTTTCTCAAGTCCCCATTAGTGTTCTCACCAGGCCCTGCTGTTTCCCCTGGAGACAACTCTGAGCTTTGAAGGGCATCAGGTCTTTCAAGTCACTGACGTTGACCCTCACTAATAGATATGGGAAATTTTTGCACTTATAAATTACACTCTTAAAAATTCAGTCCCCCACTGGACATCTTCGATTTCCCTAGTTAGCCATATATTTTCAACATGCAGGCTTATTTAAGGACACAATCACTAAGGTCTTCAATGGTATATTCAATTGTTTATTTGCACCTTTTCACATTAAAAGGAAAAGTAAAAATGAACACTTGTATGCTGCTTAGTTTTATTTATTCTTTTATATTTTTTAAAAAGGAAAACAAGCTATACTTATCCTAATGATCAAGGTTTATTTTTAGCTTTTGCATTTTAATTGCTATGCAATTGCCCTGTCAGTCAAACAATTTTAATTTAAGCATTAATTTCAAACTGATCCAGAATTTTAAATGCAATGATCAGATTCAAGACTCTCCAGGCGAGAGTGTACAAAAGTTTGTAATCGGAGTTCATGGTTCCCTTTTCTGCTGTCTTTCTTTTTCTTTCCCCTGTCCAACTTGGTGTGTTTCCTGGCTGACGCCTGTGATGACAACCTGTGACACAGAGCCTGGTAAGAATCTGAAGCTCAGTGTTCTCATGAGGTAGGCTTGTCAGAGTCCAACCTAAGGTAGAGCCTGCAATGGAGGCCAGAGCTCCCGACTTACTGGAGTGCTAATTTCTCCACATCGTACCTGGTCCGCAACAGGCTACTCTCTTGGGCAATGCCCGGTGCTATGTAATCTGCTGTGTAGAGCTTCTAAAAATGAGCAAACACACAATAACCATTGTTCTCAAGGCCCTGTTGGGGGTTTAGGTTAATGAACATTAATGTGTTATGCATCTTTCCTAGGGTTCTTCAAATTTCATCCAGGGACTTCTGGCATCTATCACCTCAACATCCCCTCTGCCTCCCATAAGAAATAAAAATGGTAGAATTTTATACATTCTGGAAGGCTTGTTAGAAAAATTATTTTTGTGAAATCAGTGGATTTTGGTATCTGCTGATTTTTCAATATTATATCATATAAGTCATCCTCTACTCAACAATGCTGGAGTAAAACAAAAACAAAATCTGAAGTCTACATTTCTAAAGTCTACAAGACAGTTTACAGTTAACTGCAGAAAAAAAAATTAGAAGTCTCAGTCCCTCATACAAGAGTTTTGATCTTTGCTTTAAATTTTTTAGTTTATATGAAATTTATGTAACATTTAGACCTTGTATTCATCCTGGAACAGCTTATAATCATGCTAAACTGCACACATTTCCAAGTCTCCTATATAACACAGGTGGCATTTTGTGTATTTATTTTTCACTCCACGTGGTTCCAAACTTTATAAATGCGTGCCTGTAATCCTAGCACTTTGGGATGCCAAGGCGGGAGGATTGCTTGAGGCCAGAAGTTTGAGACCAGCCTGAGCAAGGGCAAGAAATTAGCTGCTCTGTGGTGGTGTGCACCTGTAGGCTCAGGTACCCAGGAGGCTGAGGCAGGAGGATGGCCTGAGCCCAGGACTTTGAGGTTGCAGTGAGCTATGAGACGCTGTTGCACTCTAGCCCAGGTGACAGAGAGAAACCCTGTCTCAAAAAAAAAAAAAAACTTCATAAGTAAGTGAAACTATGGAAGATTAATATATGCCAAGATTTTGCTCAATATTGAACAGAAATATGTGTAAAATCGATGCAGAAGGAACAGTTAGCTGTTAGTGCACACTTAGTATTAGTCAACCATCGTTCTAAGTGATTTATGTGTATCAGGTTAATTTTATATGGTAGGTATTACTATGCCTAATTGATATATAAGGATATTGGGGCTTAGAGGTTGAACAACTTGCCCAAGCCTACAGAGCTATTAAATTGAGGAGGTAAGGTTGGACCAAAGTCTGTATTACCTTAAAGTCCTTATTCCTAACTACTATGGTATCTTCTATCCCCATGCATTGGGGCATTAATTTTGACTTTAAACTAAATAACTTGAAAAAATCATGAAACTGAGCCCCTCTTGTGGCTATGTGTCATATCTAAACTCATGTCCCAGCATGAGAAGACCCAGCTCACAGGTTTCTCCCCAGAAAATACCAGGTAGGAAATGTTCCCTATGGCTCTCAGGCATTACTGAGCAAACTTAGTCAACAGCACCTTATTCTCCTCTCAGAAAGAAGACACTAGAGATATTTAGGTAGAATTTGGGTGCAGTCATTGGGGATATTTCAGGGGAAAAACTATATATAGGGTAGATTTGGATAGATTTATCTTTTATCTCTTGAGACTCTATGGTCCTAAATAAGAAGATAAAGAGTGGAATATAAAGAAAATGCTTAATGAGCTGGGTTTGTGATTCATTTTAATTAAATACTAAATGGAACCATTATCCTCTCCTTTCATTAACTATTCAAAGCAGAAGCATTGATGGCTTTGTTAAACTTCACAGTTTTTTGAGGATTGGGGATCATTTATAAATGATATGCTCCTTTTAAAATATTATTTCTGATTACTATATGATAAAAACAGAAATGCTGTGTCTATTTTTTGGATACTTTCTATTTTAAAATCAGCATCCTATGTATACTATTAAATAACTAAGTTTTGAGATCAAGGTGAGTAGCTACTCTTCCTGGTGATTTGTACATCTTAAATGACCAAGGGTCATTCAATAGGTTCTGCCTAAGGCAGGAGGGCTGCAGAGCTTCATGAAAGGCAACTTTGGCAGCTTTTAAAAGCCGTGTATGGACAAGGAGGTATATGTGTCCAGGAGTTCTTATATTGCTTTCTCATTTTCAAATCTTGTACATCCTCAAAAGATAGCGTCAAGGTCAAAAGCATAACGTGCAAACCAGAGGGAAATCCCGAGAAAGCCAAGATCTGAAAATAACAGCTGGTGTCTAGAAAACGGCAGCCCCGATGACTTGGCAGACTTGGAATATTGTGGTGCTCTTTGGAAGGCAACAAAGTCCTTGGAGGAGGGAGGAGGAAAATCAAAGGACAAGCAAAGGAAAGGTGGAAGTGATAAGAGAACCACAAAAAAGACATAGCAGAAAGCAAAGGAAGAGGGAGTAGAAGGATATTTAAGGGGATAAAGAAGTAAATAATTATTTGCTTAATCAGAAAATAAGTATAACTTTAGATATGCTTTTCTCATTCAGATTTTGAGGAATATATTTCAAAAGCTTCTGGAGTATGTCAGAAGCATTGCTAAAAATACCTTTCTGATAGCTAGCCTTTGTGTGAAAATGAAATACATATATGTTGCTTGAAATGCTCCAGAGTAGCATAACACAGATGTGTATTTGGCCAGAGCAATACAATGAAAGTGAATTGTGTTCCTTGATACTTTGCCTATAAATATAACACAAAGTTAGTGTATTAGAAAGCCTGGCTGGGGCTGACCTTACCTTGAAATTTTTTGGTTTACATTGATGAAATAGGTGTGGAACTCTTGTCACTTCTCTTGATCTTGTTTCTACATTTTTGATATTTAAATGTAGAAGAAAAATGGAAACAAAAATAAATAGTGTATATTATGAAACCATTGAACTTCAAATGACTATGGGGTCTTATACCCAATATTTCTTACTGATCATAATGTACATTCTTCCTTTCTGGTTTAGAAGACATGACTACCTTGTAGACACCTTCTAGTTATTAGAAGTACCTTCCTCTGTAGTTCAAAAGCAATTGTGTAGAGAAGCTAGTCCCCCAGAGCTAATCACTGTCAGACATCCTGTATGTGTACCACATTTCACTTTACAAAACATGTCTGAAGGCATATCAATGGTTATTATTTTTTTCTTTTTATAGCAGAAAATGGCCCCCGTCTACTCGTGGAAGCAGAACAAGCCAAGGTATTCTCACACAGAGGTGGCAATGTTACACTGCCATGTAAATTTTATCGAGACCCTACAGCCTTTGGCTCAGGAATCCACAAAATCCGAATCAAGTGGACCAAGCTAACTTCGGATTACCTCAAGGAAGTGGATGTTTTTGTTTCCATGGGATACCACAAGAAAACCTATGGAGGCTACCAGGGGAGAGTGTTTCTGAAGGAAGGCAGTGATAACGATGCTTCTCTGGTAATCACAGACCTCACCCTGGAAGATTACGGGAGATACAAGTGTGAGGTGATTGAAGGATTAGAAGATGATACTGTTGTGGTAGCATTAGACTTACAAGGTAGGTATCTCTAAATCATGTTAAACTTAGAAACAATAATTAATCATTTTGTTTTTTTTTTGCATAAGGAGCAATGTCTAGTGGTTACCATAGTAATGAAATGAGAAACCCAAAGTCCATTTCCTAGAGTGTTTTTCTATTCTTTTGTATTTTGCAGTCTGCCTATGATTCCAGCTTTCATATTTAAGATGTATGCACAATGCTTACGCACAGAATTGAAGCTATTTACGACTAGGAGAAACGTGCGGTGGAATTGAATTAACAATTTTCAGAAACTGCCTTATGGCACTCAAGACTTAAATTCCTTTATATGATTATTGAGAAATTCAGATTTGTATGCTTTTTTATTAGGCTTCTAAAATTATCTCAGTTTCAAAATAATGTCAATTTTTGTAAAGGACATCTAACTAAAATATGTGCAGTTGTTTCTGCAGTCAAATGACTGCAGAAATTTAATTGAACAAAAAAGTAACCTCTAGATTTATTTAAATATTCTTGTAAAGAAGTAATTTCTTAATGGTCCAGAGTGTCTTAGACATTGAATACCAAATGGTATTCATTTTGGGGGGGAGTGCTATTTGTTAAATATGTAAAACATTCAGTAAGTTCAAAAATCGACATATATACAAAGCTATACAATATAAAAAGTGTCCTTGCCATGCTGGCATCCCCTCTGCCCATTAGTTTCTTATATAGCCCAAAACATCTCATTTCTCATAAATTTCAGCATTACTTGACACTGAAGGATGAATTTTGGCAGCATTGACAGAATACTTTCCTTCCTTATGTACATAAAACTATAGATACCTTTTTGCTGGAACCTCCTTTTACCTCCTAGGGCAGATTTGTGGGTTTTAGAAAAATATCTGTTGATCCACTAGCATATCACGAAATATTTGACCTTCTGAATTTCATAGAATCCCATCACACATATGGAGATTTATTTGCTTTATACATCTAATAAATTGCACAATGTTATAAAGTACATTTTTGTGACCTTTCCTTGTCTCATAGTTGCAGTTCTGGGCTCCTGATTGCATGCAACCTTGTGCTTTCCATTTTTATTGATTCATAGTAATTCCATAAACATTGGCACTATTCAGGATGGAAGAAGTGGTTGGTTTAGAGAAGACAGTCTGTTATCAAATGCTAATTGAGAACCTTTATCAAAGGAGCATTGGAGGATGGACAGAACTGTGAGCTGGTAGTACCAAGAGGCTTAAGTTAGTCACAGCTCTGCCAGTATCAGTTTTGTGACTGGGGCAGGTAACTTACCCTTGTGAGACTTTGGTTTCCTCATTTATGAAATAAAAGTTTAAGCTATATTACCTACTGTTACTTTTTCTTATAAAACCCTATATTATAAACCACCGTAGTTCCTAAATGTCAGTAATTTGCATGTGGTATTTACTTTCTCCCTACATTTATTTTAAAAGTGAATTTTTAAATGAATAGAAACCAGTATAACTTGCCAGAAGTAGAAGGAAGTCATAAAAATAAATACAATGAAAATAAGATATTTCTAAATTCTAGTTGGATACCACTGCTTGGTAATGGTTTTGAGCACAAAGCCTGCTTTCTCATTGTTTGAAAGGAGATTCAGTACATGCTAGAGGATAATGCATTCTAGGGTTAAACCAAGACTTCCTCCAAGACACAATTGTAGATGCTGAAGGGAAACTGTAAGAAAAGGATTTTTCTTTCCTGGGCCTTGCGCCATCCCAAATCTCCAGATTCTCCATGTTTTGGGAACACTTCCCTACCATGTAACACATACACGTATGAGCCAATAAATGTGGTCCAAGAAACCAATTTAATTGGTAAATATTTTTACAGGTGCTGTTTCATGCCCTGAGATACAAGGAATTTCAAGTCTTTGTTCTTTTCATTCCATAATCTTGCAGCCCATTTAAGATTCTAAGATAATTTAATGAATTAAGGCAGAATTCAGTAAAGTAAGTAGGTACAAACAAATTGCTATAATCATATGCAGTATTTATTTTGCTCATTTTCAGTAATCCGCTTTTATAGATGAAGCTTAGGGAAAACATCTTCTTTAAGATAACATGGCCACGGCCGGGCACGGTGGCTCACGCCTGTAGTACTGGTTTCCTGGGAGGCCGAGGCGGAAGGATAGCTGCAGCTCAGGGATTTGACACCAGCCTGAACACAGTGAGACCCTGTCTCTTTTTTAAAATAAATTAAAAAAAAAAAAAAGATAACATGGACAGCCAGCTCTTTTAAGAGCTGGAGCTGGAATTTGATACCAAAGGCATTGGATGAAGTCTATGCTCTTTTCCACTGTGATCTGGGGGTTTGCAAGAAGGAGAAAATTCTCCTTTGGGAGAAGAAGAGAGGTTTCAAAAAGTTAACGGCATTTAGCAGCTTCAGGCTTCAGAAGATTCTTAATGGCCCCCAAGTTATTTGGGAGATAGCCTAGAAACTGTCCTTTGATCATACTGCATTCATCAGCGTGCTCATGGTAACTGTTCAATTCTCTCCGCACCCCTCACCCCCAACTATGATATTCTCATAGCACCTTATATAGACTTCCATGATAGCTCTAATCACAATTTGTTTTGTAAATATTTGCAAACTTATCTTTCTCCACCTGCTAAACATGATCTACATGAGGGTATTCAAGTGCCAAGAACAAAGTTGATGCTCAATACATAGTTTACAAAGCATTTGAACTTTCAAATACAAGAGTATGCATGCAGTAGGGAGGGGCACAGAAAACATTCTTAAGGAAGAGACACTTGATTCGGACCATGAAAGGCGAACCTTTCAAAGGGGAGAGAGCATGAAAAAGCAGGAGAGAGGGCATCATAGGTAATAGAGAGAAACTTCTCAAAGCAAAAACGTGGACAAGTCCCACCAACAGCGTTCCAGCATGCCTAGTTTCAGTCTCAGCATGCTGACAGAGTGGGATAAAAAAATGTTAACTTGTTATTGTAACTAATTTCAAACATTCAGAAAAAATAGAGGGAATAGTGTAATGACTCTCCATATACCATCTTCCAGCTTCAAAAACTATCATGATATAGCCAGTCTTGTATCTTGCTTTATTTACTCCAACCACCACTGAATAATTTTTAGGAAAAATTGAGATAGGGTATTATTTTATCTAAATATACTCAGTAGAAGATAAGGATTCTTGTTTTAAAACAAAATTACAAAAACAAATTAAGGTAGCCACAAGAATAAAATAAAAACCATAAAAATAAAATCTGAGTAAACTTTATTGATAACCTGAGGACAATTTCCACAGTCTGAGGTAGACAGTCAAGGTGCAGCAGAGAAGCGTTTCAAATCTATGGTAAACCACATATGGTAACATGCACACCTGTGGTTATCATTTATTAGCTCTTGTTCCAGTTTCTGACCTGTTTCATTGTCAATTACATTCTTACATGTACCATCTACCAATCAGACAAGTTTCACTCAGGGTCCCTATCAGTCTTCTAATATGCATCAAAAAGGCCAGGGAAGCATATCATTTTAAATGTCATGATTATGTTGCCTTTCCAACTGTAATTGTGCATTGTCTTTAATTATATTGGTCCCTTAGTACCAGATTAAATGCTATTTTCACCAAAGAATTTTACCAATTAAAAAAAATCGCTCCCTCATGATACATAAATGATGTTGCTTGTCTTGCATTACAAGATTTTATTCTGTTTTGGATTCAAACCACATATTCTGTCAAACTGTGGATTCTTTACAAGAAGCAGCCACACCCACACCTGTATCCTAGTGTACCAAGCACAGTGCCTTGCTCTTAGTCATGACTTAAGAACTGTTTGTAGAATCACATTGACAAAAAAATGTATAAATCTTTACAATGACTGACTTTCATGTGAGTTGGAATTAGCTATGGAAATAGAAAATTTTCATACAGAATCTTGGATTGGCTAAAGCCCTCTGATTGATACCAATTACCCACATTGCTAGAAATAGCACCAAACAAGAAAGAAGCCTTGTACAAATATAACAATAGAGTGTCACTAGAAACTCAGTAAGAGGCTTGGGAGAATTCATCTCAGCAATCAATAAATATATAAATAATGATATGAAAAATGTGATATCTATGCTTCCAATCCTCCATTATATTAGTTTTCCATTGGTGAAAGTGGGACCTAACATATAAAAATATAGTCTGAGAACTTTCAGAAAGAGAAAAATAATTTCATATATATGCATAGCACTGAGAGGCACTATGAGAGGCACTAAGGAAGGTAAAATTATTTATACTACATGGTTTCTGCATTTTTATTATTAAAAATCTTTATGTAGTTACTGAGACTTGCTTTAACTTTTATATGTACCAGGATATGAAAATATTTCATGTCTAACAAATTGATATTTGCCTACAACTAGGATGAATTAGGCTATGCAATCATAAATCTTAAAGAATGCATCCTCCAAATGTATTTCAACAGACTAAACTCCTCAAACCATTTGGTATCATTCTTTTCTGTGTGATGTATCATCCTTACTCATCCCCTTTGTAATAATACAAACCAGCCTTTCAGGGAAAAGTGAAGAGCTTTTGGTTATATTTTGACATGTAAGGGATAAATGAGTCAGATATTTCTTGAAAATAATCATTCATCCTTCTTTCCCACCAATATGAGTTTAACTTTTCTTATATTTGTAACACTGGATGAAAGCAACCATTTCCTCCATAATTCATCTGTAGGAATTGCAAGTTTTTCCACAGAGCCAAGGTTTCTGCAGTTGGATGTTGAAATCTTAACTAGCTAGAAGTATAAGTAAATAAATAAAATACTAACAAACATGAAGTTCCAGAAATGTCCCTGTTTATAAAAAACATCTGATTGTTGAAATGTGTACAATACAATGAAACTTTTAAAACTTTGAAGAAGGCATAGAAACTGATTTTTATTTACTTGGAATATGTTCTTTCCACCACCATCAAACATTAATCAAAATCTGTTAAGTCTTTTGAATTGAAACAACAGTAAATTGACCATTTATAGTTAACAATTGAAAGATGTTGACTTTAAAAAGTGATTGAACTAAATTTCATATAATTTCATTAGGTTCAATGTCAAATAAAAATATATTATACTGGGTTTGAAACTAAATCAGTCATTTTTCAGTAATATTCAGTGGTTACTCAAGGACAAATTACTAAAGAATTTTTTTCCTAATACTTGTAAGAGTCCCCCAAAATAGACTACAGTGAACTTAAACCTGAAAATTTTTCAGAATCTTTAAAACCGTTAGAAATTCAAATATCCTACATTCTCCACTGTGACCATCTTGAGCCATTTGGGAAACGGAAGTCAACCAAAATGGTTTCTTTCTGTCTTCAGGTTGAGATGCTTTGAGATTTCACCTCACTTGAGATCTAGCTGCTGAAAGAATCTCTACTGGATAAATTGGATATTTTCCTTTTCATCAGCATGAAAAGGGGCTGCTGAGGAAAGAGGATAAAGGCATGAGGGGCCAGGGAGCATCGTATTAATAGTAGTTACTTCGCAGAGCTCTCTGGGTTCCTAGCTCGGTCCCTGGGCAAAGCCCTCCTTCGACAGAACCAACTCCAGGCTTTCCCTCCCCCTCACCACAGGAGTTAGTGGCAACCAAGAGAGTCTTTTTCTTCTTTCTTTTGGCCCTGATTCAGCTTATAGATCCCTCAGCCAAGAACCTGAGAAGGCAGAATGAGATCAGGAAGCCTTCTTGGATCTCTGCCTTTTGTGGACGGTGCCAGCTGGACTGCCCTAGAGGGACAAACATGTCCTATAGAGGCCTCAGTGGATGTGACTTGATTCAAGGCTATTGAAATTTCTTCTTGTAGAGTCTTCTAGGACAATTTATGAAAGACAGTATTTCCTGTATACTGGTTATGCTACTGGTGAATTGTATATCATCTTGAATAGGCTCTGCAGGCTCGTAAAATAGCACAGGTGCTATAACCCACCAAATTACTGTGTCAGTGGAACAATTTTTTGCATTCCTCACATGCTAAAATACTAGTTATTTCTAATTATATCAAAGAATGCAAGGAAAGTTCTGAATAATCATTCCAAATTAATTATCTTTTAATAACTATGAGGGAGATACTTTGACACAGTGGTGCTTCTTAAAGTCCAGAAAAGGATACAACTTTGCTCTCTTCTCTGATAATCCTTATCCTTTAAAGGAATTGTGCAGAATGTTGAGACGGCTCAGTTACCTCCAGAATTATGTGACCAAAAGAAATGCTTTGGGAAAGCCATTATATCTTCCTAGGCAAGGTGAAGTGCCAAGTGACACTTTTTACATTTGCTAAAGGATTTTTATCCTCTAAAAGATTTAACTTTAATTCTTTGGTATTAATTAGTCTATCAACAGATGTCTACTCTGTACCTACCTTTTAAAGGACAAGTTTAGGGAAGCTTTTTTTTTCTATTTTTAATAAAAATGTTTTTAAAAAACATTAGTGTCAGTTTGCAATATACAAATATGGATGTTGAAAAATGATAATGGAAATATTTTTAAATGAAAGGCCTTATTTTAGTTGTGCTATTTTGTTTAAGAACAGGAAAAAAATAAGATTAAGGGCTCTATTAACAGTTAAAACAGATAAGAGAGCCATGATGCTTTTTATGAAGTCATGCCTCACTGTGCAGAATTGTCTTATTAAAATGAAATGAATATTTAACCAGGTTTTTGTCAGATATGCAAAAAAATTCACTTTAGAGTGTCTCCAACCAAGAAGCTACCTGAGTGAAAGTCACTTATCTGCAAGTTATTAGGAGCACATGTAAAAAGAAGTATATATCTACATTTGAATCATTTGTTAACGTGTTTCTTTATACATATATGTTTCTTTAAAAGACTATATATTAATAGTACTAATTACATAAAAATAATTACTAAAAAGTTGTGAATTTTGATAAATATCTTCTCTTTAAACACTACATTCCCTACCACTCTTAGTATTCAATTTTGACTATTTCTACATCCTCTACCAACTCTTAGTATTCAATACGGACTTTCCTGTAGGTGAAAAGGGCCCAGTAGTAATTTGCTATAGGGTTGGTAACCAGTAGTGGAAGGTAAATTCTCAGGGAGGGCTATTTGGAAACTATAATCTGGGACAGATCTATTAAGAAAGGGGAATTGCAAGGCTTGAGTTGAGCTCTTAGCAAAATAGGTAAATTGCTGAAGTTATGAAACCAAATAGCTAATTGTGAGATGCTCAGAACAGAGGGGTTGTTTGAAGGGGATAGGGACCATGAGAAACTATTGCTGGGTGACCAAAGACTGCTCTCTTATCTGATAGAGATGCTGTTGTGTTTTTC
Organism: Lemur catta; assembly: GCF_020740605.2. Lineage (NCBI taxonomy): Eukaryota > Metazoa > Chordata > Mammalia > Primates > Lemuridae > Lemur > Lemur catta. The sequence continues at coordinate 54,290,713 of NC_059139.1, read as the reverse complement.
ATCACAAGCGGCGTTTACTCAGAGTTTACTCAGAGTTGTTACTTTTTGTGCCATTAGTGACCCCTTGCCTTCTCCTTCGGACAGGTGTGGTATTCCCTTACTTTCCGCGGCTGGGGCGCTACAATCTCAATTTTCACGAGGCACAGCAGGCCTGTCTGGACCAGGACGCTGTGATCGCCTCCTTTGACCAGCTGTATGACGCCTGGCGGGGCGGGCTGGACTGGTGCAACGCCGGCTGGCTCAGCGATGGCTCTGTGCAATATCCCATCACAAAGCCCAGAGAGCCCTGCGGGGGCCAGAACACAGTGCCCGGCGTCAGGAACTACGGGTTTTGGGATAAAGAGAAAAGCAGATATGATGTCTTCTGTTTTACATCCAACTTCAATGGTAAGATATTAACTGTGCTGCCTTCCTTCCTATCCCAGAGACCAATCCGTCCCATAACACTACACTTGGCTTTTAATCTTATGTACTTAAAAAGATAAAAAAAAAAAAACTTTGGAATATTGCTCTAGTTTAAAATGATATGAAAAGTCCTTGAATGTCATAATTTTTTAAAATTCCACGTAAGTCAAGCAAAACTGCAAATTTCCAGTATTCATAGGCTTTATTGCATCCAATTTTTATCAGGCAATAGTTGAAACTATCACATGGTATGAGGTTTGTTTCCTGTTGCCAAAGATGATGCTGCCACTGTGTGCCCGCCATGGAGTATGGCTCTCTCAGTTGGAGGAAGGGCACCTTCAGTGGTACGCACGCTCTCCCTCTCAATTACAATGCACGCTTATTCACAGTTGATCAGCAAAGCTCAGAACAAAGTGGGGAGTGAGCAAGAAAAATAAATTAGAGCTAACACTGAAGTGGAAGGAAAGGTTTGTGTGCATTCTGTGCAAACAATATCAGTGTCGATGTCTGATTTCATTGTATTCATAAAACTTCCAGCCCTTCTCTTGCCCCTTCCAGGACCAGCTACATAAAATGAAAATGTGGGGCTTCTTGTTCAAAAATGTTAAGAATTTTAAGGTGATGACAGTGGAGCATTAAACCAAACATGGAGTCCTTCTAAGTGTGGGGACATGTGTGACTGCACAGGTCACACATCCATGAAGCAAGCCTTGGCCCTATCATTTTGAATTTTAGGTTGCTGATAATGTGCTTTGCGGAAAATAGAAAGGGATCAAGAGTCAACAAACTTTCTTTGTAAAGGGCCAGATAGTAAATATTTTTGGCTTTGCTGGCCATAAGGTGTCTGTCGCAACTACTCAACAGAGCTTTGTATGCTGCAGCACAAGCAAAGCCATACACAATACTAAACAGATGGGCATGGCTGTGTTCCAGTACAGCTTTATTTGCAAAAACAGGTAGCAGGCCAAATTTGACTCACGTGTTGTAGTTTGCTGGCCTCTGGTATAGATGATAGAACTAACCCTCTAGTTAATGTTCCAATGGCTTCTACCCTTTCTCCAAATCACATCATTTCAGCCTAGAAAGAACTGGTAAACATTAATTTATACTCCATAATATATATTTAATGAGAGGCAGGGGGACATCACATCACAGTCTAATCAGGTAAAAGAGTCTGATTAAAACTAAAACTAAGATGACTGAGAAAATTTTCAGTGTGTATCACTTTGAGTCAGTTGAAGTCATATTTTATACATATTAAAGTAATCTCAGTAAAGTAATTAGCACTATTCAGTAAGTGGTTGAGGCTAACTTGTCTTTCTTATAAAATCAAGAAATGGTTAGGTGTCAGGGCTCCAACAGATGGAAGTTGAAAAAAATCAACAAATTCATCTTTTTTACTAGGGAGCGAACACAGACTAGGTTTAGATTCTGAGTACGTATTATTTGTGGCGAGTGACTTCCTGTATTTTATGCATTTTCATACTGTAGTCTTTGAATGAGAATAATGTCTTATTGATACCTGTAATGAAAAGGACTTGAGGGCTTTTGATTTTTTTTTAAATGGACTTTTATGTCAGGAATGTTTTTTGATCCTTTCACATTCAAATTTTGCTTCTCCAGAAACTTGTGCTGGGCTTCAGTCTTGCTACAGCTAGAATTTAAATAGCTCTTGCTTTTAACATGGAATTCTGTCTTCTCCAGTGCCACAGAAGGGCTCTTGTAGTCACTAATTAGCTAACAGAAACCGCATCTGTCATTTCCCTTTGCTTTTTAAAGCTATAAAAGGGCACGTCTGAACACATATTAAGAAGCAAGGGAAAAACTAATTTAATGGAGAGCGACCTAGGGACACTGCATTTCACTGACAGCCCTACGTTCCAAAAACTCTGCAGACGCCGCTCTATATTCCCCTTCAGTGAGAAACGCTTCCGTTTTCGGCTCCTTCCATCTCTGTGTGGCCGAACCACAGACGGGCCACTGACTCTGTCCCCTTCTCTCCACAGGCCGTTTTTACTATCTGATCCACCCCACCAAACTGACCTACGATGAAGCGGTGCAAGCTTGTCTCAACGATGGTGCTCAGATCGCAAAAGTGGGCCAGATATTTGCTGCCTGGAAACTGCTGGGATATGACCGCTGCGATGCAGGCTGGTTGGCGGACGGCAGCGTCCGCTACCCCATCTCCAGGCCCCGAAGACGCTGCAGCCCTACAGAGGCTGCGGTGCGCTTCGTGGGTTTCCCAGATAAAAAGCATAAGCTGTATGGTGTCTATTGCTTCCGAGCATACAACTGAGTGTGCCCCTAGAGCGCAAGTCAGTTTTAAAGTCATTAAGAACATGTGAAAGGTTTTGTTTTCAATATGAACTCATGCAAGTTACCAAAACTGTGATAACCCTTTTTTACTTACTGTAAAGAGTCATTTTTCATAAAGATCAATTCATTAATTTGTTTTTGTAAAGCTATCATTCGATATATATTATAAATTAATATAATTTTAAGGGAAGCTCTACGTAAGAAGGCTTTAGAGCTAAACCGTTTAAGCTATATCATCCCAACAAAGTATCCTTTCCTGAACGGGGCATGCAATAGCTTGAGGATTGCTAGGATTCAATTGAGGAAAGTAAAGCTACTCAGAGCAGCAGCTTTCACAAGCACAAATTTTACACCTTTGTACAATTTTGAAATGCACTACAATAAACAAATTAAAAACAGTGGATTTGAAATACAGGCTTCTTTACATAAACTGAGAAGTTGTACAAAACTCAGTTTCACAAGGGAACAATCTACACTTTTCTAAAAGTTCATATTTCAAGCCTCCAATAAACAGAATATTTTACTCTTTAAAATCCTGCCTTTTTGATCAAAAAAAATAAAACCAAATTCATATGGATTCCAATGCATAGTAACAAGCACAGTTAAAACTCCTTAATAATGCCATTTATATGAAGTATGAGACTTAAATAAGCAGATAATATTTAACCAATGAAAGACCTACCATGTTATAATTAAAATTACACATGTCTAGGAAGAATTGTTTTATCTTTTGAGTAGCTTTACTGAGTTATATTTAAATTCTAAGGGCCATTTGCTAAGCAGCATTTAGCATCTACTCAGGGCAGTTATATAGATAAACTGCTGGACAGAAAAATGGTAAAATTTAGCAGCTTGATTTTATGTTAGCCTATAAAATGTTATTGTCCTACAAAAATGACTTTAAGCTATTTAATATTTCTTTATTTACATTACATGAAAAAATTACATCATAAAAGGAATGAATAACTATACACTTGCCTCACCAAGAAACAAAGACCCAACTTTGAAAATTCTTAATATTCCTATTTGTACATACACTAGAAAGCCCAACTGGTGCCTGTGTTTGGGGAAAAAGTCGACAGTGTAGTTCTAAACCTTCTCCCAAATAGAAAATATGGTCAGTGGTGTCACTTTCCTTGCTGGTCATCATTAGGCTTAAATGAAATGCTGAAGCTGTCATCATCAAAGCGTTTACACTAAAATCTTCAGGCCTTTAAATGAAAGGTTAAATCCAGCTTCAACAACAACAACAAAAAACTTTCCACGTTAGCAGCTCCAATCTTAAATAAAGTTCTGTTTTCCTATATTTTTATGACTGCTGAGACCCCACAGGGACCAATATTTGTATTCAAATTACATTTCATGATTTCCCATTGTTTCGCAATGAGTTCTAATAAATGGGATTTAGTACAATAACCCAAGTATGACATAGCTGGTATGCTTTCATGAATGTTTTTATGTAGATTTTCCTTCCATGAACATGAGTAAATAAATCTGTTTCCTGAATTGATTGTGGTTGCATTTAAAGCTCTGTAATAATTCTAATAAATTTACTCTATAAATGTAGAGTTATGTGTGTGGAAGGTATAGAACAATTGGAAGTCCATGAAACCATAACCATGTTCGTATATTAGCTAGACAAAATGTTGTAAATAAAAGCAGATCTTTTCTTTCATCAAAAACATACCTGGAAATGTCCAGATGCTTTAATATTAAAAGATGACAATGTATGCATGCACATTTTTTAAGTTAGGTTGGATATGCAAATTGTACAAAACGATAAATCCAAAGAGATTGTGAGTTTAAACTCAAACACTGTTGGTATAAGTAGAACTCACACTTCTAAACTAAAGATACCTGAATGGTCTAGGATAAGATGGTTATATTATTTAAAGAAGGGACTATCTCCAAAGTAATAGTTCTAACACCTCAAATATGGGGGATAGCTCACTGGAGAAAGTCCATACTTGAACTATTATTACCTATGCTACAAGAAATTTGTTGAGAATGTAAGTGGGAACAAATTTCTTTTGAAGCAGGCATATAATTTTCAATTACTATTGCAGAACTCTACCTTTATAATGTTAAGCATAGTAGCATTTCTTAACTTTTGAATACTTATTAGTAAAGGAATTGGTGCTGATTAAAATCTCTGGAATGACTGTTAGCTGATTAAAATCCATACCAATTGCACACCATTTTGCCATTCTTGTAAAAAACAAAAGCAAAAATCTTAACACAATGAATACTGCTGAGCAGAATTTTTATCAACTGACTTTGCCCAAAGGATCAGAATTTCCATGCCCTTTAGACTTCTACTTGAATGAGTCTTTTTAATGTTCTCATTTTGCTGTTTTTCCACCAAATGTCTATTTTCCTACTTCATTCCCTGAGATATCTCACTGAGAATGTCTGAAAAAGAAAGGTCACTGTAGTACAATTCCTATCAGAATATTGGTACAATACTGGCTAATTCATAAATTGCTCCTCAGACTTGGATTCCAAGAGTATCAGAGGGATGAGATGGAAGGCTGAGCTTGGAAAATTTGTTTTGATTATTTTGTTCATAATTAACACTTGTGACCATATAAGGAAGAAAGTATATCTGCAAATTTCACTGATGCCTACATTTGAAAATCCAAACAAAAAAAGCAATTCATATAAAAAGACAGATTAGAAATGAAAACAAGTTGGTCACATTAACACTGGAAGCCATCTTTGAATGATTGCTGCCGTATTTTATCACAGTAATTTTTAGCCAAATATGGTATTTGTAAATTTAAACTTTCTCTCATAAAAAGGGGGCCGGTACCTGTTAAAGTGTTATTTTATGCAATAATATAGTCGCTTATTATTTTGGCAATTAGAAGTAGACTCAAAGGAGATTCCAATTTGGTTGCTGGCAGCCATACTGGGTTTCTTGGTTTTAGTACTCCAAAGAATAGGTGGTCTCGTGGAATAGCTGACCACTAAGGAGGAGAGGACTAAAGGGGAATCACTTATCAGTTTTAGCATAGAGTGCATTAAGGAAGATCAATGGGTAATTGACATAGTTTTATTGAAAAGTTAACTGTATCATAGCTCACTACTGCCAGAGCAGCAATGGGTATACAATGACAGATATGAAAAGTACAAGTCATTAAACCATCTGATTAAAAGAAAATCAGTATTTGAAGGCATTTAATAGATACTGAGTATAAATTTGAGGAGAAGAACAAATTTGTATTACAAAAAAAAATGTTTTCATTTTCTGTAAGATACAATGAACTGGTAAACAAACATTAAAAGTCAATTTTGTGTTATTGCAGTATCTTTTGATTCTTCTGAGTTGTAGAATCTTAGCTATTTTTCTTTGTGTCAAACTCTGTAAATACATTATTTCAAAAAAAGACATTTAATCCATCCTTATTCTGATACATTTGATTGAGTTCAAGTTGTAAACACATAGCAATCTCCATTTCCTAGTATTTTTGCAAAGTTAAAAAAAAAAAGAAAAGCATATCTGTGGTGTCACTAAATTAGCAATAGTATTAATACTATCCCAAAATCTACTAGCTTTTTTCTCTTTGTATACAATTCAAGCATAATTTATTTTGCTGACCAGGTTAACAATCCCAGAAATCTGTGATGTTGTTGATTAGGTTACTATACTTGAAATGCTTTATGACTTAATTATGAGTACTGAATTAAAAGAGAGGTTTTTCTTTTCGTAGTAAAGTCCTTCTTTCTAGCACTTTATGCCCAATAACAAGGAACGTATTTTCTAATATTTCCATCCCTACCTTGAATTTTCAACATGAAAAATAGTTTCTGGGCTTTCCTGGTGTACAGAAATGAATTCTTAGGTGTAAGGATCTATCGCTAGTGCAATGACTTCCCTGGAAACACACCTAAATGAGTGTGAGGCACTGACATTCAAACAAAAAAAGGTACACTGTACTGTGTTTCCTATACTTTTCTGGAATACACTGACTAGCCTTAGAGAAGAAAAAAGTCCAAGGATAATATAAAATTAAATAATCTACTTTGAGTGTTTCAGTTCTCACACAGATGAAAGATATTTTCTCTTTGCCAGCAATTTTTATGTATTATTACAGCAAGTTCATATGTTAATATAAAACCTGCTTGGTACTAATATCAGGAGGTCTCATGGAGTTTTATAATGCTTAAATAAAAACAAGTAAACTGTTCAGATGTGATGTCCTTAGTTCCCTACCAAGTAACAAGGCTTAATATTAAGATTATTCTTGGGCATTATGGACCCTGTCCATGATGGTGAAATATGTAAGGAGAGTAATAAAAGCAAAGGATTATTGGGGAGCACGAAGGAGACAGTGAACTAAGAAAAAATTGACAAATTTCTTACACAAAAAGTGTAAGAAAAGGATATTTCGGTTTCTTGGGTCCTCTATTTAGGATTATCTAGAGACATACCTTAATATGGCTCTGCAGTTTTTGCTTCCAGTAGGTGCTATATTCAGGAAGCTAACACCAGGCCAGAAGCCTCAACCTTAGGGAGAAAATTCACTGCACATGCTTTTTTCTTCCCCCCACTAAGAAGCAAAGTTTATTCATTTTTTTTTCTATATTTCTTTCAGGCCAGTAAAGTTCTGTCACCTCCATTGCCACTCATCATCTGAAACAACTTGGGCCACCCCAGGGTACAATTCCATGTCTTTCGTGAAATCAACCAATTTTCCTTCTCAGTTTGTCTTTGTTACTCTCCTGTCCACCGGGGATTGTTCAGTCTCCTGCCTCAGCTATTAAAAGATGGCTCTTTCATTTAGTTGGTATCCGACAACAGCCTGAGCTCCATTTATTCAGGAGAGTACCCCCAGGGCAGACAGAAAGCTCAGATTCTCCATTACATAACTATGAAACTATTGGCTTTATCAGCAAATGTAAGATTCTTGGATGGCAGTAGAGCTCTAAGAATATTGTATCCCTGCATTTTTCTTTCAAAGCAAAGAGCCCCATCACCAGCTCTTCATCCTTTTTGAAATATCTGGATTTTTGTTTAACAAAATGTTTCTTTCTTTGATTTTAATCAATGAAAATTCCACCTGCCAAAACTCATATACATGTAGAAAGCAGAGAAAGATAAGACACAAGTGAGTTTTGAGATTTTAGATACTATGAAAGGTCCTTCTTTGAAGATGCTGAGAATCGTGCATGTGAATCTAAAAACAGAGCTGTAGAACCACTTATTTATTATTCTAATAAATAAACATATTCTCATGTAATGATTGCTGCAAGCCCAGGGAAGAGATAAATAATGTCCTTGGTGGTTTTTCCTGTGCTTGAGTTCTGCCAAACTGAAAATCATTACTGCATGGGAAGATGCTTCCTCCTGTGATGAGAGCCAAACTTCAAGTGGCTGAGAGGTGAATTCTGCTCTACTAATACAAAGAATGTGTTTAAAAAGCCAACCTTTCAGTTCAGTGTACATGAATATTCAGTAATCTGTTAAAGCGGTCCTACTCAGCATATTGGAATCACCTGGAAAGCTGTAGAAAAACACTGAAGCTTGAGTTCCCTCCAACCCCACAGATTATGGTCAAGGGGGCAACATGGACATCAGGATTTTTAACCCCTGCCTCACCCTAGTGATTCTGATATGTAGCCAGGGTTGAGAACCACTGGCCTTAAACACTTTGGAGGGGGGAACATCAAAACCATTTCATTGATAAATGATTAGATTGATATTTATAGCTCACAATTTAAAATAATTTTTTAAAATTTTATAATTAGTTTGAATTTGATTGAACTTAGAATATTCTTCAAGCATAAGTATTTAATTCCTTTCATTTGCTCTTTGTCTTCTATTCATAGTTCCCATTATATTAGCAACTATGTATCAAATAACTTATTTGTCTCCCCTATTGTTACTCCTATAAAAACTATTTTAAACTGTTTATATATTATTCTGACATCAAACATTTTCCCATCTAAAGTACTGAAATATAAGGGTTACAATAATAATTGTGTAAAATATTTTAGGGATAAGAATTCGAACTCCACATTGAAGTCAATGGCTTCTGAGATTTGCATTATAATCTCAGGGAAAATAGAACTGTATCCACTGTGAGCTTTACATTATAGACATGGGCCCTCAGACAAAAAGGCAAAAGTCAACACAATGCTAACTAGGTAGAGGATTGGATGGGGTGGGGTGGAATAGAGAAGAAGACAAAGAAAAAGAGAGAGAGAGACAAGGAAGAGAGAAGAGAAAGAATTCTACTCTTGTCCTCAGTAAAGATATATAGTTTGATTAAATCAATTTACCAAGAACCAGAGAAAAACTGTCTACTTTTCTAAAACTCTAACTGAACATGTTAAAATAGATAAGTACTATTGTTTTCCAAAATCATATTTATTTTATGGCATCACACATATTAAAAACATGCATTCCTTATTACTTACCAGAAATTCACTCATCACGTGAAAGATACTGGGCTGTTTGTAATCTGAAGATACAGTTCAATGGAGTGATTCAGAGCATAGATACTAGAGCAATAGAACCACAGTTCAAATCTAGCTCTGCCACATATTGACTCTGGGCAAATCATTTAACATTTTTTAGCCTTGGTTTCTCCATCTGAAAGTAGAGATATTAATATTAATAATATAATTAATGCCTGCTTCATGGGGTTATAAAATTTGCATAAGTTAATATATTTTGGTAATAGCTGATACAATTTACTACATTGTGCCAAGTATTTTACATATACAATTTTTTAATCCATTTAACATCCTATAAAATAGGTATTATTACCTCCATTTTTAAAATCAGGAAACGAAGGCCCAGAGAGGTTAAATGGCTTGCCCAAGATCATGTAGCTTCTTGTAAATAGCAAAGTGAAGATTTAAGTCAAGTAGAAGGTTCAAGGAATTGTCCCCTTAACCACTGCACCACATTTAACCACCTGTGGAACCATGGAATAGTTCCAGGCACATCGTGAGCACTCCATTATTGTATTATAGTCTATACATAGATTTGCAAGTCAAATTAAAAAACAGGCATCAATTTTCTCATATGGCAAATGGGATCATAATACTAACAGTAGAAGGTTTTTTGCCTAGTAATTAAATAAGATTATTTGAAAATATAAAGTTCATTATTATTCGTCATTACAACTACCTCAAAATATGTTTATTGATCATTTTGTTACTACTTAAATCATTCATATATCATTATTTAAATTTTTGTTTGCCTATAACCTTGGTTGATAAACTGTTTCCAAAAGTATAGACTATGTAATAACATTTTAGTAGTCCTCCATCCTCACTTCAAAGGCCAACATAGCGCTATAGGTGTAGTTTGAAAATTAATATTTTCTTATCATAAATGCATACATATTCATAGTAAAAAGTATTGGAAAATTCAGATAAGCACAAAAAGAAAATGAAAATCACTCATAACTCATACACCAAGTATCCAGGGGAAAAGAGGCATTTAAATTTTGTTTTATAATATCATATTTGCCACTATGTATGTGAATAGATCATAGTTTTTAATAAAAATTAGATTTTAATACCCACAGGTCAATTAGGAACATCATTTATAGTTTTCTTAATTCATAGTTTTATATGTTTGCATTTTCTGGAATTGACTAATTAATTTAGCAAGTGTTCAATTAAATTAACCTGTGGGTATGATAGAGCTATTGGAGTCTGCTGTAACTCACCCAGATTCAGGTGAGAGACAGGAACAATGCAACTCAATCATAAACTAGCTTGAATGTCAGACTATTCCACCAGGAAGGTGGACTCCTTTGGCCATGGTCTAGATTCCTTGATTCTGTGGCTCTCCCAGAAAGCACAGAGGCACATGCCAAGGGCCCGGCTTTGGCACTAGGTCACTAGGACCTGCCATTTTTTACCTTATCTTTGGAGTACACAAAGAACAGAAATGTGACTAAAGACACAGAGGTTTCCTACCAGCACATTTTCTGTGCAAAAAAGAGAATAAAGTTCTATTTTTTAACCTTCTCCATTGGGAAGAATAGTTCTAAATTCCAAAGAAAAGGACGATAATCAATGATCTCATCAGGTTAAAAAGCATCAATATTAATTAGAAAGGTACCCTAATAATATAACAACACTTAGTTGTCACCAAAAGGTTATAGAAAACTGCCGAAGTATGACAAATACATGGAGAACTGACTTCACTGTAAGGGTCTGGGAAGAAAGTTCAGCCACTGGGATTTTTAAGGTTTGGTAGGAGAGCAGCGTTCAGGATGTACTTTGGAAACCTGGAAACACTTGGGCCAACATGAAGCCTAATAGTGCCTAGAGACTGCTGCGTAATACTCTAGAAAGTCCATGGAAGAATCCTGTCTCTGTGACAACAGCCTACAGAAAGGCCCACATCTTATTAGCATAGAAGCACATTCGGGTGATCCTTTTTCTCACCCATGATAAGGATCATGGCCAACATTCCTATGACAAAAGACAGGTTAGCAAGAGAAAAGCATGACAAATTTACTGAAGGTTTTACTTGACATGGGAGCCTTCAGAAATGAAGACCCAAAGACCAGGGAAAACTGTCTGTCATTATGCATAGGTTTGATAAAGAATGAACAACAGAATAGAAATGTGATTGGACAAAAGGGTATGATCTAATGTAATACACTGGAGCACAGGCACCTGCAAGGCCTGTCTGTTCAGATTCTCCTTGGCCTCTCTGTGTAGCATCCTTCCCCCTGGGTTTGGGGTAGGAGCCCTCTGGAATGAGGGTCTTTACGGGAGAAGAGATAAAGTGATCTTTCTAGGTTTAATGGCTTGCTTTGGGGAAGAGGAGTTCTGGTTTCTATGACTTGCTTCAGGGAAGAAAAAGAGGAAAGAGACAGGACAAGGAGAAGGGCTGAGAGAGACTTTGCATCTCAGGACTTCCAAATTTCCTTTAGTTCCAAGTACTCAGCAGGCCACAGTGACATAGTTTGCTATGTCATTTTCTGAGCCCCAATATTAGCCAAAGCATTGCTTTGCAAGTCAGTTCCTACATGTAATATAAATAATAAAGACCTCCAATCTCATTTGGAATAATGCAAAGATAAGTAAAACAGAAAATATAATTAAAGCTTATTCCTTTAAATATTTAAACAGGTGTAAATATTTAATGGCTCTTTATATAGAGAAGCCTTAAAAACACCAAAATTTACAAGTATGCAGTGTTGATCTGAAGCTCTGAAAGTTATTTCCTTCTAAATGCAAATAATCAGAAATGGTAATTAAAAATATCTGTTGTCTTTATGATCTCAACTATGTGCAATCGATTAATTAACATACCTGGAAAGAAAGGCATCAATGTATTCATGGCAGTTATCCTTGTACTTTCTACCTCCAAAGTTTTCCAAAGCAAACATGTATTACGTAACAATTATTTAACAAATAAATGTGCCGCGATATTAGTACATTCTCATTAGAGCCTCTTTCCAAAAAACAATATTCAGATCTGATGCTATAAACTCTCCCCCACTACATCACTCTCTGTTCCAGTTCTGCCACTGCGAAGCTACCCTGGATGTCACTTGGTGAGGGCCTGAATCATCTTCAGTGTTTCCCAAGTAGTGATATGAGTATTTTGGATAAAATGATTCTTTACCATATAGGACCATCTTAGCTTTCAGGACACTTAATTTCCCTCACTCCTCTAGCTGCTCATTGCCAGTAATTACTTACAATCATCGTAACAACTCAAAACACACCACACATATTTCCTTATATTCCTAATACAGGCAAGAGCATGGTTTTTGAGGATTGTCTGAGTTTTTTATTACAAGGTGATAATTAGATCAGATAGAAGAGAACTAAAGAGGCTCCAGTGGAGCTTTGTTGAGTCTACTGTAAGGTGGTTATAACCCAGTTCCTGCCTGATGTCTCCTAGAGCTGGTTGGGCATGCTCCCTCCTAAACCAGCTACCCCTCTGGAGCTCCATCAAGGTGATCTTCTCCAGGAAATGCCTGAATATTTTAGCTAATTCTAATCTCTTACTTATCTGCAGTCCTTTTAGAGTGCCAGAGATTAGGAGAACAACTAGCTCATCTCAGGGTTTACTGCATTCTGTTAAGATTATTTGCTGATTAAATGTGTTAATGTGTGTAAGTGCTTCTAAGAGTACCTGGCACATAGTAAGTATTCAGTAAATGTTATATTTAGTAGTAATCATCAATCATTATCATCTTCATCATCATCACCCTCATTATTTGTGACTTCCTTTATAATCACAGTATATCAGATAGCAGTTTTATAATCAGCCCAAGCCTGGAAGCTTATAATGATTGCTGTTAAGTCTACTATATAGCATGCACTGCACAAAGCGAAGGTATGCCTTCTTCAATATGGCAATCAACTCAAAACCTAAACAGTTCTCACTCAAGAGTCAAAATTTGAAGCGTTGTTAAGTTGTGCTTGTCTTTCTACTAGACACAATGATCTGTCCCTGTCAATGTATTTTTCAAAAAAGGCTACAAAAATTCTTCACAAATACATGTTTTACAAGCATTTATTGAATTGTAAAACCAAATACAATGTAAATTTCATGTCATACATGTTCATTTGGAAATTTTCTGCATGGGCTAGATTAGTTGAAGTTTCTTAAAAGATCAGTGACCTCACGCCTGTAATCCCAGCACTCTGGGAGGCCAAGGCAGGCGGATTGTTTGAGCTCAGGAGTTCGAGACCAGCCTGAGCAACAATGAGACCCCATCTCTACTAAAAAAAATAGAAAAAAATTAGCTGGACAACTAAAAAAATATATATACAAAAAATTAGCTGGGCATGGTGGCGAATGCCTGTAGTCCCAGCTACTTGGGAGGCTGAGGCAGGAGGATTGCTTGAACCCAGGAGTTTGAGGTTGCTGTGAGCTAGGCTGACACCACGGCACTTATTCTAGCCTGGGTAACACAGTGAGACTCTGTCTCAAAAAAAAAAAAAAAAAGATCAGTGACATTTGAACTGAAAATTTTATTTTTCTGGCTTAGCAAATTCTCCTGTATCAAGTGAAGCTTTTTTTCCATTGATCTAAGATCATCCCTCTAGCATTTAAAATCAGACCATCTCAACTTTGTGTCTTAACCTTGTTCACTGTCAATTGCCTGCTGGAAAAGCTTGAGATATCTTTAAATGGCAATCCTAGAACACAGCATGGGGCCTGTGTTGGTATAGACTGTGGTCCCTTAGTGAACATAAACACAGTTTTGACAACTAATGAGGGAAGGAAAGTTCTTATGACTTTAACAGGATCTAAAATTGGCATTTGTCAGAACTATTATAAGCTGAAGGTCACCTGTGTTCTGACATAGGACTTAATCACTTGTGCTCTGATATACACACATCTCTAACACATAAACCCTGAAAATTTCTTTAGATCAAATATTGCACATAGTTCTCTACTTCCTTCACAATTCCAGCATCACACGCTCTCCTTTATACTGCTCTCTGTAGGTCCTCCATAAAGCTACAGCTTGATAGCTGAAGAGGTGTGTCTGATGTGATAATGAAAATAATTCCACAAATGAAAATTAGATTTGTTATTTTATAGGCTCCAGACTTATCTATAAACACTTTGGGTTTCATTTTAGGAGTTTCCTTTGCATAAGAGCTTAACTGCTAAGTTTTCCTTGCAAACTGGCAAATAACGATCACTCACAACAGAATTTTTTATTTTGATTTTGTTTTTTCTAGTTAAACACATAGCAGAAGACTTTTTGGGTTAATTTAAAATACACTTTACAGGTAGGGTTTAACGTGGGGGAAAGAGTTTTTATTCAATTGTTAACAAATACTTGTATCCTTTTAGTTATCTCTAAAGAAAAGAAAATATGTAACATGAGGTTCAAAATTCATTAGTCCTTCTAAGTATCTGTGCATAGTTTGCCTTACCACTTTTTATGTCCCAATTTAAAAGTCATTCAAGTTCAAATTCCTTTCAGTTGCAAATATGTTCAGGATCCCTGGGGAGTTTGCGACTGAACCAGATGGCTGGCAAACATGCAGAGTTCCAGCTAATCTAACTTTGTTATCTCAAAATAATTGAGTCTCTCCTCTTCATGTAGCCTTCAGTGGAAAGCAAACTGTGTAAGGAGAAAATGTTATTGATGCTTATTCAAGTTTTATTGGGTGATTTAATGTGAATCCATATTGGTAAATACGGAAAGAAATGGGGTCATAAGATAAATTTCCAAGTCCACAAGTTATCCCTAGCATGCTAAATAAATGGTTGTTGAATGGAAATGAGTGTAACTTGTCCCAGTAGAACGAATGAACTGTGAGAGCCACAAATTTTAGAAGAAGACCAACTTCCAGGTTTGACGGAA
Source organism: Lemur catta (assembly GCF_020740605.2). Classification (NCBI taxonomy): domain Eukaryota; kingdom Metazoa; phylum Chordata; class Mammalia; order Primates; family Lemuridae; genus Lemur; species Lemur catta. Next base: position 54,275,672 of record NC_059139.1, on the reverse strand, counting down.
ATGTTTTCTGATCCGTCTAGCCAAGCAATGTTATGTATCTCCCCAATTCTTAAACTATTTTCTGCTAACTCACAAATAACAAACACTATAGATGTTCATGATGCGGCACGATAATATTTTGAAGTATCAATTTATGTCTTTCCTCACAAATAATGAATGGATTTGTACACTCTCATACTGAGGACTTCCTGTCTCTCCCAGTGCTCAAGGGCAGACACAAGTCACAGTGCAGAGCCTAAAAAGTGAAGCTAAGATAGATACTGAACTTTTCAACAGCCCCAGGGCAAACCGGAGGCTGAGAGATTCATTCAGACTGCATGCTTGCACAGGGGGAGTTACTGCTCCCCATAACTAGAAAAATGATGCAGTGGGTGAGAAGATAGAGAAGAGGGGACTCCCATGTGGACAGGAGAGTGGATGAAAGAGAACCAGAAAGGCTCTGCAAGTAGTACTCATCAGTGCCAGGAGTGATTTGGGTGCTGAGTCAGGCAGAATTGATGCCCTGTAAGGACCGCCAACAGCCAGTGTTCAGTTGGTTGCCGATCCATCGATCACCCACCATGGTTTGTATCCTAGGACTCTGTCCAGCCTCTTACCTGACCTATCCAGAGCAAGGAGACTTGTATATATCTTTCGGGACAGGGGAAAAGTCCCTTCTTGGAGCAAGGAGGAACTTTACGGATTGGAATTATGAGGGAGCACACAGCCCCTGGTTTACTCTCTCAGTGTACACATGTACTTAAAAATAAACAAACAAGGCCGGGCGCAGTGGCTCACGCCTGTAATCCTGTCTTTCTCTAATTCATCAATGGCCTTAGTAATAACCATCTCTTTCCATAGCCCTTATAGTTATTATTTCTCCCTGAATCTGAAACACCTAAGGTATTTGACACCCCCCCCCAAAAAACATTGCCTTCACCAAAATCCAATGAGTCTTAAGGATTGCAATTCCACAGTAGGCCTGAGACTATCCATTCTCTACCTCTGAGCAATGATGGTGTTCTCACTGCCTAGAAGTTGATCCAGCTCCAATATCCCACTTTAAAGTCTGCTTCTATGGATTACTCCTGGCACCAACTGTCTAAGACTTGGAAACAGTCTCTAAGATGCAGATTTGTATGCAGGAAGTTTATAGAGCTGTGCTCCTTGGAATAACATTTATGAGGGAGTAATAGAAGTAGAATTGAGCAGAGAGAGAAGTTGAACTTCAAGGCACTTGCACCAGAAGCTTCAGCCAATACCACAGGGACTCTGGAGCTAGAATGAATCTCAGTGTAGTCCCGGATTAAGGGAAGTTGACAACATCTTTGGGTCCCTAAACTGACCAGCCCTTGGATGCAGCATGCTCCAAGGAAAAGTCCCTCTGCAGAGATCAAGTCCTATTAAGAAACTCAGGTGTGAGTTTTCAGCAGCTAACATTCTAGCAGCTGGGAGAATAGGTGTTTCTTTTAAAATCATATAGTTTTCTCCCCGGTTTTAGGGCCATTTGTATAATTCTCATGTTCATCTTTTTGGGTTTTCTTCCTTAAATTTTTATTTTGAAGTAATTATGGATAGCAAGTTGCAAACGTAAATTATAGGAGGCCACAAAGATAGTACTGAGAGGTTTCATGTACCCTTCACCTAGTTTCCCCCAAAGTTTACATCTTATAAAGTCATAATACAATATAGAATTTGGAATTTGACATTGGTACAACCTGTATGCATAGTTCTGTGGCATTTTGTCATATGCGTATATTTGTGTAATGATCACCACAATCAAGATATACAAGATATACAACCTTTTATAGCCTTTATCCCCAATACCATCTCCAGCCTCTCACAACCAGTAATCTGTTTTCCATCTCTATAATTTTGTATTATGGAGGATATTGTATAAATGGAACCACACGTATGAGTCCTTTTTTGTTCAATTTTTTCATGTGGTAAAATGCACATAACATGTGTATTTACCATCTTAACCATTATAAGTGTACCGTTCAGTGGTATGAAATACATTCATAATGTTGTGAAGCCATCACCCCCATCCACCTCCAGAATTATTTTCATCTTGTAAAACTAAAACTCATTACCCATAAAACAATAATTCTCTCTCCCCTCTCTCCCCAGCCCTTAGCAACCACAATTCTACTTTCTGTCTTCATAATTTTAGGTACTCTAAGTACCTCATATAAGTGGAATCATACAGTATTTGTCCTTTTGTGCCTGGTTGTCTTAGTCTCTTTTGTGCTGCTATAACAGAATACCTGAGATTGGGTGATTTATCAGGAACAGAAATTTATTTCACATGGTTCTGGAGGCTAAGAAGTCCAAGGTCAAGGTGCCAGTAGGTTTGGTGTCTGGTGAAGGCCTGGTCTCCACTTCCAAGATGGTACCTTGAACTCTGCATTCTCCAGAGGGGAGGAACGCTATTCTTCACGTGGCAGAAATGCAGAAGGGGACAAACCTATTCCCAAAAGTGCTTTTTATTGTGGCATTAACCGGGTGATTTATCAGGAACAGAAATTTATTTCACATGGTTCTGGAGGCTAAGAGGTCCAAGGTCAAGGTGCCAGTAGGTTTGGTGTCTGGTGAAGGCCTGGTCTCCACTTCCAAGATGGTACCTTGAACTCTGCATTCTCCAGAGGGGAGGAACGCTATTCTTCACGTGGCAGAAATGCAGAAGGGGACAAACCTATTCCCAAAAGTGCTTTTTATTGTGGCATTAACCCACTTATAATGGCTCTATGCTCATGACCTAAACAGCTCTCATTAGGCCCAACCTCCCAACACTGTTGCACTGATGATCAAGCTTCCACCATTTGAGTTTTGAACAGGACAAACACTGAAACCACAGCACTGGCTTATTGCACTTAGCATAATGTCCTCAAGGTTCATCCATGTTCTAGCACATGTCAGAACTTCTTTTCTTCTTAAGGATGAATAATAGTCCATTGTGTGGATATACCACATTTTGCTTACCCATTCATCTATTGATGGGCACTTGGGTTGCTTACACATTTTAGCTATCGTGAATAATGCTCCTATGAACATGAGTGTACAAACATCATTTTGAGACTCTGTTTTCAATTATTTTCTGTATATAACAAGAAGCAGAATTGCCAGGTAATTCTATTTTTAATTTTGGGGGAAATTTCAATACTGTTTTCTATAGCATCTATACCATTTTACCTGCCTACCAACAATGCACAAGGATTTCAACTTCTCCATTTGTTATTTTCTGAGTTTTTTTTTCTTTATACTAACCATCCTAATGAGTATGAGGTGGTATCTCTCCCTTGGTCTTTTAATTACATAAGTTGTCAAAATCTTTTAAATCTTTTTGTCACCATTCTCCTCTCAAGTCACATTTTGTATTTGTCCCTGGGTCTTGCTGGGAACTAACTCTACTTACAGACTTTTGTAAGGGAGAAAAAGTAAGAACTTTTCTCACCCATTGCAAGGTTCGTGGATGAAACTCCTATAACAAAAGATAGATTAAGAAGAGAAGCACATAACAAAATAATTTAACCAAAGTCTAACGTGACACAGGAGCCTTCAAAAACGAAGACCCAAAGACCTAGGGAAAACTGTATTTTTATGCTTAGGTTTGATAAAGAATGAGAATTCATGTTGAAGTGTGATTGGACAAAAAGAAGGTATGGCCTTTAAGTAATAAATTGAGGGGAACTTAGCAAGACCAGTTTGTTCATGTTCTTCTTGGTCTCCAGGTGTAACATTACTTCCCTTTGGGCATAGGGCAGGACACCTGGCAGGAGACAGGGGGTAGGAGAAGGTCAGAAAGATATTTCTGAAGGATTTTCTCAATTTCCTTTAGCTTAAAATGCTCAATATGCTAAGGTGCTATATTTGGGGTACCATCAGGGTTTCCTGCACCCCAACATTGGGAAACAATATAGAAAGTGTGGGCCATGAGAAAGGTCAGCATCCCTGTTGCAGCATAACCATCTCAGATGAGATCGTTTCAGGCTTCCAGGCAAGCAGAACCAGCTTCATCAGTCAAAAAAGCAAGTGCTTGCTCCTACTGGCAAAGGAGGCCCTGCGGGAACTGGGTTTGGGACATTCAGCACCATCCAAGCTGATATAAATGTTCCTTTCCAATCCTCACTATTTTCCTCCTCCTCAGCCACAGAAGAGATCCAGTGAAGCTGTAAATTCAACCTCTCTAATCATCAGCAACTCCCAGGTCTTATTTTAGCTATGACAGCCCTGTGGTTATCAAAGATAAAAAATTATTTTAATCATGATCCTCCAAACATGCCTTAAGCCAAAAATTAAAAAGCCTAGTTTATAAATTTTTTTCTTCGCAGCCCTGCTGAGCACTCAGAAGCAGCCAGCCCTGTATCACCATGCGTCTTATGAGGAATTCTATACCATTACTGCAATAACATCCAAGGAGCCTGCCTGCACCATCACTGTCCCTCAGAAACACAATGCCCAAATGAGGATTTTTGTGACTTCCACGGAGTTAATTTACCTTCATAATTCCTTTTCTAGGTCAAATAGATTTTCAAGAAGCACATTAGGCGTGACAATAAAATACTTTAAATTTTAACAGCTCTTTTTTTATACATTCTCTCCAAAGAAAATCTAAAACTATGCAATTATACAAACAGCTTCATAGAATGTTAACTACCTTAAAGAAAGAAGCAATTTAAGTAAATAATTTCCCTACGAACATTGAAGAGGTATTTAATTTTTCTTACATATATATATTTCTTAAAGTGTTAAGAGTAGGGGTATTTCCTGAAATTACAAACTAAAATCTAAACTTTTAGTATTGTCAACAACCTCATGACAATACAGCCTGCTGCTACAGAAAGAAATGCTGAAGAAATGGGCATAAAGTTAGCAGTAAAAGATACAAAACGAACACATTCAAGCAACTCAAGAAGAGAGAATTTAAAAACTGATATTTACCAAAATGCACTGATTTAATTGCTTTTTAAACTGTGACTGTTTTAATAATTATTATTTGTTGGATTTACTATGCAAAAAGTGTTTAGTCTTTGGATGCTGCACCCCAGCTTCCTAACTGAGCCTTTTGAACTAACACTGACAGAGTCTTTATCTTTAGGAGAAAAACATTTCGAAACAAGCTAGTAGAGTTCTTCTAACACACAGGGCAATAATTTTGCTCATATGAAATTGTGTTGGGGTAATATTTTGAAATGTATAATATCCTATAATTTTATGTGATGAGGTTTGCCCACAATTTAAAATAACTATATTTCTAGATAAGTAATCCCTAGATAAAAGTGTAAGTTGTGATTTCATATTTAAACAAGAAAAACCTTTATAGAAAATTAAATTGCTAACTGGTGAAGTTTATGGACAAAATGTTTTTAGCTAACAAAGTATATATAAGGGATATGTAAAGCTTTAGAAATCAAAGTAGAGCACAAGCGTTCAAAGCTAATTGGTTACGATAAGATGTAGAACTGGACTAATAAATTGTCTTTTAAGTAGCAATCATAACTTGATGTATAAAAGGTAGGATAAAGATACTTTAAACCACCACCATGTAAAATTAACTTTTAAATAGTCCAGACAGGGCTTCAAGTGGATTACCAAAAAAATGAAAATAAAAAGCACAGTTGCAAACAACTTCTAAATATCATTCTTTAATCCTATAAAGAGCCTAGACATGAAAGATACACACACACACACCATTCTGATTAACATTTAACATCATAAAACTGTACTTAAAGAGATAAAGAACAGACGTCAGAATGCTTACACATATTTTTCTTTTGTTATTTGCATATGGCTCCCATGGCCAAAGAAAGTGTCATCTTAGCAATTACACAAAGCCTTGGGGTACACAGCAGACTGCATTGACAGTCTTTGTAAGCTAGAAGGAGATTCGAAGTGTGGCAACAAAACTTAAAAGTGAACCTTAGGAATGCCTATTCCGAAATGTCATCGGCTTCTGTTGTTCAGTCATGCCTCTGCCTGGCTACTTTTGCCTCTCTTCTCCCCGAACCCCTGTTTATTCCTAATACACAGCCACTACGCCATTTCTTTCGCTGAGTGTCTCCATGCTCTCCTCTTTGTCCCCAAGCCATTTCACAAATTATTTCCCTAAATAGAGAAATTTTCCTCTTTAACAGAAATTCCACTGCCAGCAGCTATGATAATTTCTTCAACGCATTATCCAAGCAAAAATCTACAGCCTATACATAGATTTACCTAAATCTATTTAAATCCTCCACACTTGGACTTTAAAGATATCCCTGTTTCTCGAGGAGATAGACTTGGAGACAGGTTCTGCTCAGGTTTTCTTCTGCTGTGACCTAAGTCTGTAACTGTTGGCTTTTCCTCTTCTGGGGCCCGCGCTGGCCTGCACTGAATGAGTCACATCTTTGTGTTAGGGCCTACGTACCAACTATGGAGAAATATCTTTTGGCTGTTATTAACACAATTCAGTTTTTCTGGGAAAAGTCTGTATCTAGAATGTCCAGAGCCCTGCAAAGGCCAGACTCTAAGAGTTTCACTCTCTGCTAATTCCAATCTGCAAATACACTTGCTGGGGATTCCTGGAAGGGTTTTCTCTCTGTGGCTACTGGTCACAATTTCTGCAGACCACTATAGACTTTGCTAGGAGGAAAGCAACTTCCAGGTGGATGATTCCTCAAAAACCTCTTACTATTTCTGATAAATCTGTGATTTCCTGAAAAACACTATCGCATGTCCACCTGTCTGCAAGACCCTGAGGTTTTTTGATTTAAGCCTCTGCACCAGCCACAGGCTTAGACAAAATCCCCAAGGTAGCGATGTAAGAAACAAGGAGTGTGTCATCATGAAAGGTGACTAGCAGAAATTACTTGGTGGGGAAAAAGAGAAAGAAAAACAAAACAAATAAAATACCAGCCTATAAAATGTTTTGTCTTTATCATGAAAAAGAGTTTAGGTAAAACCCATTCTCAGAAGAAAAATCTTCCCATAGTTACTCTGCCCACTAAATTTAATTCAGTTTTATTTTCTCAGCACCTCCTTAAAAATGCTCTATTTCTGCAAACTAAAGCAATGATTCAAATACAGCCCCTTTAACAGTGATAGCCAAATTTAACTGTTCCATTAGCCAATTTTCAGATCCTCGCAGCATTATCCCCAGGTTTTGATATACCTAGTAAATTAAAAGCCCATTTAGTAACTTTGTTTGACAGCTAAACTGCCTCTCTGAAGCCCTAGGCAAAGGATACAAACATCTGGCTCTTTCACAGAGCGCTATAACGTACAAGCAACTTTACAATGTTTAGTTTTACGTTCTTTGGCCTATAGGCTCTGCCATCAGTTCTGTGTTTATCAGTGAAAATAACATTAGCCCTGTTTGTCAAGGCACTAAAGATGTGCTCAGAATAAAGTGCCTACTACCATGCTACCTATTAATATGCAAAGGAATTATGTGAGAGTCATCTTTTCAAAAATAGTCATTTTATATTTGACCTTTACCGGTGAATAATAGGGTTACATTAGGAAGATAATTGCATGACCTAATCCATGGATGCTCTGCATAAAACCAGAGAAGGAATCTTCCGGAGAAAACCAGCCCAAAGAGCCCAGTTTAAATAACAAGCACTGAGAAGTAATTAAGGGTCTATATTCATAATGTTCATAGAATTAAATAATGTATATAACAAATTTGGTTTCTCTCCCCTCTGACAGATTCAAGTCCTTTCTCATGTCTCCAGGAACTGTCCCCCATCTCTAACTTACCCTTGGACCTGCATTTCTAGGCCTCAGATGCTGGACTCCTCGGTTCTCAAATGGTCTGTTCTGCTCACCATCTGCCTTCCCACCTCCCGCAAACTTGGAACTTCTTGGCAACTGAGCAGACTTCTACCTCAAGTACATTTTCTCTGGATAGGCGTGTATGTAAGGATGCACAAGCACAAGATGCACACGCGCACACACAAACACACACCCATATATATTTGCATACATGATTTGACCTGAAACCCCAAGTCATTCAACTGGCATCATTCATCTGACTCCAGTGTACTCTTCCACATCTATCTCACCTCAGGCCCCAGATACACCCAAACTGTTCCCATTTCTGCCAAGAATACTCCTTCCCACCTGTCCTCCCTATAAAACTCCCCTAGGCCTCTCAAGATAGATTTGAATATCACCTCTTTCAAAAGGTTTATCCTACTCCCAGATTTAGTACCAGCTCATCTATTCTTCCCATAACTTTCCATATATTTACCTCTTCCTTGCTGCTATTTGGTTGCTGCTTTTGAACATATCAGCCTTTCTATTATATTATAAACTCCTGGACAGCAGGAGTCACGCCTAATTCTCTCTTGTATCACCATCGCGTCTGCACTGTTTGAAAACACCGTTTGCATTGAAATGCCTATTGTGCAAGCATGAAACTGGAAGATCATTTTCTCATACAGTACTGAAAAAGGAAGAAATATTTCTGCTTTGAAATCTAAAATGTTTATACAGGACTATTAGTGCATAAAGATAATTTAAGTGCAATAAGAGATGCAGGAAGAAAACAGAGATAAGTGGAATTAAGAGTGCAGATGAACCACTGAAGTCCTACAAAGTGTGACTGACTTTGAAGGGGCCTTTGGGATTTTGCTGATAGACAGGATCCTTTTACCGGAAAATGTGTCTGTTTGTGCACATGAACGCATAAACACACACACACATAAACACACACACACATAAACACACTTCTTTAAAATAGTTTTCAAGGGTCTTTTTTCCCTGGAAATTTATCCATGAATTCCAGGTAAAAAGCTTTTGTGTTACTATCCTCAAACAATAAATTAAGAACATGGGACCTTTAAAAATAGTAGAGGCCAGAACCCTGCAACACAGCAAGCAAAGAGCAAGCTTTAGGAGAAAGTGAAAGAAGCCATGGGAAGGACAGACAGTGTCCCCTCGGAGCACTCTGGCTCAAAGGGTTTTTGTCCCAGGGTTTTGTTTACTTGTTTGAATTTTATTTTAAGTTGTGTCTGGCTTATAATTACAACTAGCTATTGAGGTAGTGTGGTTTGCTTGTTATTGTTTCCTTATGAAACAAACAAACAAAAAAATCAACTGATTAAAAGCCTCTACCCCTTTTACCTCTGAAAGTGCAAGAGCTGAGATCTTGAAGAGCAAGCCGTTCTCAGGAGAAATGTCTAAGGTGTGGGAGGGAAAGGAGCAGGAGGAAAAGAGGGCAATGACCTGGAGAGAAAATAGGTGAGATATTAATCTTACTTTCATCACTTGAATACAAATTTGGAGGACATTTGCAATCTTTAAATTCTTTTACTAGAAGGAAGATTGAGTAGAAGCAAGCACACAGGATGGAATATGGAAAAAAGAAACTTAAGCAAATGAAATGCTGAAAAATGTTAAAATTATATGAAAAGCTTAACATGGGAAACTACTATTTAGGGGAAATATGACATGCTAGCAGTTAGAAATAAAAATATGCTGTGTCTGCAGATGACAGAAACCGCTGTAAGGAGTAGAATGCTTTGATTCTAGTCGCTGTAATTGAGCAAGCCCCAGGGTTTCTTCTTGGTCCCATCTAGTTTGCCAGGACACATAATTTTTCCTTGAGACTTCCAAGGATTGTGCTTGATTTTCACCATCAAGCAACATAAACAGTAACAGGACATTATCATTTATTTAGCACTCCCACTGTGCCAAAGGCTGAGTGGAGGGCTTTATACATACATGATTTCACTTAATCCTCACGACCATCCCATGAGACAGGTGCTATTGATACCCTAGTTTGTAGATGAAAAAATGGACATCAAGAAACGTGTTATGTTTCTCAAGCTCAAATAGCCAATGAATGCAAAGATGATTGGATTCCTTCCCTGGATCCTCACTGTCCTAGAAGGCAATTGCAAACCTTAACTAACTGTTTAGCTACTTCAACTGAGACATGGAGTCTGGAGTATAAAGAGATTTTGCTAACACGATGGCAGACAAAGAAATCATTGTACAGCAACCAAAAGAAATTTCAGTGTAACCTTGATTCTTTATTTGAGCATTGCTTCTTAAAATCTCATTTCTCCCCCATCCCTTTCCTTCCCAACCTGCAGCTGCTCTGGTCCTCACTCAACCTAACCACCCTGGAAACCTCTCTCAGTCCTAGCCATCCTCCCCTCTGGCCCCTTTGGTAGGCTGAGCACATGCTGATGCTCAGGTCCACTGCCTCCTCGCACCAGGTACCTTTGGAAAGGTTTGTTGGGCAGATCTAAGTTGATGCTTTCTCCATTAATTAAGTCTCTAGTGATTTAATCATCTCCCCTTCCTGGTGCAGAGAGGGAGATGCTCTTATAAATGGAGATTTCCTTTATAAATGTAAATTTCTCTTATAAAAGTGTAACTTTTCAGATCTACTCCTGTGTCAGCAGTTGATTCTCAAAATAACCAGCTCGAAATATTCTTATACTAAGGAGGCATATTTGGGGTGGCATATTCTGACCTCCTACTGTCGTATTTTGGGGTGGCATGTCCTGAACCCGATCACCAGAAAAAAGTAGAGTTTTGATTTAATACCTATGTGGAAAAACTAAAAGAGAATTGAGTTTGAGGGGATCATAATGACATTGATTTGGGACACTGGTTGAGCTTTAAGGTTGGAAGACTATTACTTCTGTGCTAACCTGCTACTCCTGCATGTAGATGAAGAATTTAATTACTATCATTTATTTGTTTAACTATATATTATCAGTGTCTACTGCGGGCCAGGAACTATAATAAGGATCATACAGGTATGAAAAGGAGGGGCAAAGATCGGCCAGACTTCAGTTTGACACGAAGAACTCATAGTCTGGGAGTAAACAGTATAATACAAGGTGATCGGTGCCATAATTAAGTTATACACTGAGTCAAGCTCTAACAAGGTGGAAGGGAGTACATGTGTGTATGGGGTGTGAGGTGGGAAGGGGGAAGTACTTCTCACAAAAGGAAGGAGTATTTTGTTACTGACATTGATTAGAATTGCAAATGCATGGTGATAATAAAAAGAGGCTGACTTTTGGTCAGTTTCATTACTGATTTTGAATTCTTCATAGACATGATACCCTCCTGTTGCCTGCTCCCAGGGCGGACTGCTCTTTTCCCTTCCCTTACGATCCATCTCCCATCCCCTTTGTATGACACTGATACCAAGTGCTCTATGAGCAGAAGAAGAGATTGACTTTTTCTGAGGAAGCTACAGACAAAATAACAGGGCCAGTGACGTTTAAACTGGATTTTGAAAAAAATTGAGAGTTAACCCCGTTATCTGGAATTATAACATAATAAAAATATTTTATAATATAATGAAATGTACCTGGAATTATAATATTATATATACTTTTATGTGATAATAAAATATATATACTTGTTTTTTTAATCCATTGTTTTGTGTGCAGTAACACTATTCATTTACACTTGTAACCAATATGTTTTCCTTCAGCCATGCCAGCTAAGAAGTACCATTGCTATTCTTTGTTTGTTTGTTTTTAGAGATGAGGGTGTTGCTATGTTGCCCAGGCTGGTCCCAAACTCCTAGGCTCAAGTGATCCTCCTGCCTCAATCTCCCAAGTAGCTGGGACTACGGGTGCATGCCACTGTGCCCAGCCCCACTACTATTCTTGAATACAGTCAGTCAATTATTTTCTCATTCTTGGGAACCCCTGGTTTTGCTCCAAGCGGAGAAAGGAACCTTGAATGCTACTCGTGAGCTTCTGTGTTTCCGTGCATACTGATGCAGGTTGGCTTCTCCAAGAAGCTGACTCTGAGGCTGAGGTGAGTGTGCAGAATGTTTATTAGGCAGCGCCTATGGAAGAGAGGCAGGATTAGCAGAGGAAGAAGTCGAGCTGTGATGCAGGATTTATAAACAACCTGTATTTGTCTATTTGGGCTGTGATAGCAAAGTCTTAGGTTGGGTAATTTATAAATAACAGACATCTATTGCTTACAGTTCTGGAGGCTGGGAAGTCCGAGCTCAAGGTGCCAGCAGATTCAATGTTTAGTGAGGGCTCTCTGCTTCATTGATGGCACCGTCTTGTTGTGTCCTCACATGACAAAGGGCAAACAAGCTGTCTTGGGCCTCTTTATAAAGGGGGAACTAATCCCGTTTATGAGGGTGGAGCTCTTGTGATCTAATCACCTCCCCCAAACCTCAAACCCCTTAATGCTATTACATTGGGAATTAAGTTTCAGCATATAAACTTGGAGGACACAAAAGCTTTCAGATTACAGCACAGCCTCGGCTGATCCCTGGGGCAGTTCTGGAGCTCCAGTGGCTGAAATGTGCTGAAATGACTGAGGCTTTATGTAGCCCTCAGTCACTGGATGTGGGCTGTCCCAGGAAGGGTGTCCTTGGGCAAGCTGGCACCACCTGCAGCACAGTCACTCCCTCAAGGGGATGACAGCTAAAGATCGTGTTCTGAACACTCCCAGCAAGCCTTCCTTGAAGGGCCATTTTTGTCAGTCACATATGTCTTCTGGTCTTGGGGAAACTGCTCTGTTGCTTTGGACACCTATCTAGGTACGCAGTGCCATACTTGCTGTCCAAAGAATGTGTGCACCACCACCTTGCCAACTCCGCTTCCTTCAGAATTCTCTCGTCAAGGGCGGTACTGTCCTCCATCCAGTTCTTTTCATGTTTGTAGGCACCAAGTGGGTGATTATCATGAAGTACAATTTATCCTGGAGTAACAACCCCAAACAGCTCAGTTCCTTTCACCTTTTGCCCCGTCACCATTCTACAGAAAAGAGCCGTTTCCCCTCACTTATCCATATCCTTGACTTCTTCAGCATTTGTTCCCAGTAAAACCAGCAAGTTCTCTGTTTGAGGGCTATTGCTACCTACAGTAATTTGGCCTCATTTAGTTCTAGCATATTCATATATCATTTTATCATTTTTGGCTTCTCATTGACACTAATAAAATGTCCTTTTGCAACAGGTTTTTATATAGGTTTTTAAATGATCGGAGCTAAATGGACAATGATATGGAGGGAGAATGTTGTGTTCACATGGTGTGTTCACTTGGTAGGGTCGGTTATTTTAGGCAGAGAATTCCCCTTTCTGTCCCTCCCCTATCCCCTCCACCCCCGGAACAGGACTGTTTACCAGAAGTATATTGGGCAGGTTTAATTCTATTAGTAACCCTATTAAAATAAAAATATACTTTATAAAACAATCCCAGGTAACCCAAATTTAATCCCAATTTAATATGTATTAATAATCTTCTGGCAAAACTGGTACTTTAGTAAAATTGTTTCCCTAGGAAAAGATTTAATGCTACTTATTACTTAATTTATGATTCTATTTATTTTCAGCTTCTATTTATCTGGAGGGTGTTTTCCTCTACTTTCTTTGATGACTTCTCCATCAGCAGTGGCTGAGAAGTGGATGTAATGAGGATAATCTGTACCGAGGGGCATCTTTGGGCTCTGAGAGCAGGTATTTAAGGATATTAGACACAGGGGTTCTCAGACTCTGTGACTTTAAAGACTAGGAAAATTTGCAAAAATATAACAGAACACCAAAATAGAGTCACCAACTTTTAATTTTTCCAATAAGAATATTAAAAGAAAAACTTTTACCTACTTACATTACCATTTCTTAAAATAAAGGACATTTTAACGTTAACACAAAAAAGAAATAATTTTAAAAGGCCAGTTCTTCAAGGTAAATATCTCTTGCTACAGGAAAACTCATTACATGTCCTTTTGTTTTTTACTTCAGAAAGACCAAGTTTCTTTCTTTTCCTCCACTAATCCCCCTTGGAGGACAAGAACTACTGTTTTTGTTCGCCACTACTTTCCTAGGCCCTAGTGCAGTACCTCGAGTGTAGTAGCTGGGAGTAAATAGTTTTTGAACAATCCCTAAAGACACTGTCATAGATTATCACTGCCAGATCCGTGTGGTAACCAGTAATCAAGATTATATAGATAATCCCTAGTAGGGATTCCACATCCTTTGTTTCAATTACATTATTTTATCTCCCCCTGTCCTGTGTTGCCAGAATTAAAAGTGGAGTTTTCTCAAACAGTTATAAATATGGATAGAGAAAATGTGTAGTCTTTCTGGGCCCTTTCTATAAGGATGGAGCACAGATATCACCAGCCTGTCACTGGTATGACATTGGTTATAACTAACTAATTAACTAAAAGGATTAGAGTCACCGTCTCTTGCAGGAGAAATCACAGGGGGCTGTGAAGAACATTTCCCCGTGTGTGACATCTAGTGGCTCCATATCTGCATGACAACCTCTTAGTCAAAAGAATGAAAATCCAGCCGACATGACAGCTCTGTCTGGGTTTCTCCAACTCCTGAAAACACACTAGAGCACACTTAGAGGAGTTCAGCAATGTTACAGTTTAAGATGCAGGTGCAGATTAAAATATAAGGTGTTTTGCTGTCCACAGAGGATTCATTTGGATACAGGAAAGCACAAAAGCCAAAGTGCACCAAAACTCAAAAATAATGACAATAGGGAAGAATTGAAAACCTAGCTCTCATCACCGGGTTATTCCCTCCTTCACAAAAGGAAAAAAAAATAAGGAATCAGACATCCTACAGGAGCATCTTGCACAGTATTGGGAGACCACATGCAGAGCAGATCTTCAGACTTGGTAGCTGGTGTCTACATGGAGGCTATTTCCTTAGGAAAAAAGCTTGGAAATCAGTTCAGTCTTTAACTATTTCTGTGATGTGTTGACTTAACCAGTTGGTATTTTCTTTATGCTTTTGCAGAGACATTTTGACTTTGTATCTATTATCATCTCATTGAATTTAATCTTTTTTTTTTTTTTTTTTTTTGAGACAGAGTCTCGCTCTGTTGCCCGGGCTAGAGTGAGTGCCATGGCGTCAGCCTAGCTCACAGGAACCTCAGACTCCTGGGCTTAAGCAATCCTACTGCCTCAGCCTCCCGAGTAGCTGGGACTACAGGCATGAGCCACCATGCCCAGCTAATTTTTTCTATATATATTTTTAGTTGTCCAGATAATTTCTTTCTATTTTTAGTAAAGACGGGGTCTCACTCTTGCTCAGGCTGGTCTCGAACTCCTGACCTTGAGCGATCCACCTGCCTCGGCCTCCCAGAGTGCTAGGATTACAAGCGTGAGCCACCGCGCCCAGCTGAATTTAATCTTCATAACTCTAGAAGGTAGGTCTTAATTCCCCCACTTTGGTAAGTGAGAGTGCAAAGGCCCAGGGAGAATAAATATAATCTGCTCTAGTTTTTACAGCTAGAAAACGTCACTGACATCTGATCCCGTGTCTCTTTGTCCTCAAGACTTTATTTTTCTTTCATTTAACATTTATTCAGATACTAGTGTTGATTAATTAAGATTCTTTGTTTTTCCAGCAGTATATTCCACTTTCCTTGCCCTTCTCCTCTATAGCAAATATCCTGGATTTGTTGCCTCAGGAGAGGGATGTGACAAAACAGAAAACTGAAAAAATAGCTAAATATTGGGGGTTTTGTGATTTAAAAGTTTAAGAAAGTTAGAGGATTCAGGGCATAGATAAAGAGTATAGGAAGAGTGCCAAGAAATGGGGTTGAGGGAAATTGGATCTAATTACTTTTTCATGACTGTAGAGGTAGCACAAAGGTGAGAGAAAAGACACAGGTGGGTCTTAAGAAGAGAGGCCCTGCAGCAGAGCTGTCACGACACAGAAATACTCACTGAGGGAATGTTTGTAACACCACAACTAGGTGTATAAGAATGTAAACTGCCTTTCTGACAATCTTGTGCCCTGTGATAGGCTAGAAGCAGCTAGAAACATCCGATTCATAAAAGTCGTGGGGAGAGAAATAAGGGATGTCTCTAGACAACTGAGTTGGACAAATGTCAACACTTTGTCCACTTAGACACCACCTTGAACCTAAACTCAGTTTAAGTGTCTCCGCACCTGGAAGAACTGAAGCATAAATAAACATCATGTTGAATTACAGAAAAATAAAATTATACTTAATAGCCACCTTGTATTAGTTTCCTAGTACTGCCAAAACAACCACAAATTGGGTGGCTTGAAATAGCAGATATTTATTCTCAAGGACCGGAGGCTAGAGGTATGAAACGAAGGTGGCAGCAGGGCCAAACTCTCTCTGAAGGCTCTGGGTGAGAATCCTTCCTTGCCCCTAACTAGCTTCTGGGAGCTGCCAGCAATCCTTAGTGTCCCTTGGCTCACAGCTGCATCACTCCAATCTCTGCCTCTGTCTTCACATGAACTTCCATGAATCTCTTTGTATCCTCTCCTCTTCTCATAAAGATTACAGTCATTGGATTTAGGATCCACTCTAATCCAGTATGACCTGATCTTGATTTGAATACATCTGAAAAGACCCTATTTCCAAATGAAGTCATATTCACTGGTGCCAGGAGTAAGGGTTTAGGCATGTCTTTTTCAGAAACACAATTCAACCCACTACACAACTGAGTCTGCGATCTGGGATTCATACCTGCTGCACACATGAGTTTGGAGAGGAAGAGGGGACGCCACACAAGGTTAAGAGCATTGTTGTCGGAATAACTGGCTCCAGTCAAATTCTAAGTGACTGTTAGACCTTGAGCAAGGCAATTAGCCTCTAAGTGCCTGGGTGCTCTCATCTCTATGGTGACTGGAATGCTGTCTGTGACCCTTTCTAGCACTGACATTTAATGGTTCTATTGGTCGTGGTGGAGGAGTAGATGAATCCCCACCCCACCCCCTAAACACAGTGTGATTTAACAGATATGACAAGATTTTGCAGGTCTAAAAACACTCTACTCTGCCACCTTATGATCCTTCCTTCCTTCCTGGCCTGCTCTCTCACCATTAGGATTAAAAAGGCACTAAATGACAAATTGACAAATATATTGTTTCCTGAATACCACTGCAAGAATAATCTGGATTCTGGATAATAAGCAATTATATTGACAAGAGGATTCAGCTACAAAATAATGAAACTACAGGGAGATCTGCTTTGTGGGAGGTCAAACTGCATGGTTGCCAAGGGAAACTAGGACATGATTCAGAGGAGAAAATGCTAAAGAGGTAACATGGGGCATAGGGTCTGCACGGTTTCTTTGTTATAATTGCAAATACACCCTAGGAAGAAAGCGATGACAGAGACAAGCCAAGAGCCAAGGAACAAAGGCCAGAGGCAAACAGTGAGCTGCTGACGTGGGTTGGACCCCAGCCTGCACCAGGAGGCAACAGAGGTCTCTCACCACAGTAAGGACAATCTCAAGGACACCTACAGCTGAAACTGCAGACGGTTTTCAGAAGCAGAGGTCTGGCTGAAATCTCGGCTGCTTTTCCATGTCTAAAAGCTCTGTTAGTCAGGGTTATCCAGAGTAACAGAACCAACAGAATATATTCAGAGAGAGAGAGAGAGAGAGAGAGAGAGAGAGAGAGATTTATAAGAAACTGGCTCATGGAATTATGGAGGCTGAGAAGTCCCACAATCTGCCATCTGTAAGCTGGAGACATTCCAGTCCAGAGGTCTGAGAACCAAGAGCACTGATGGTGTAAGTCCTAGTCCAAGGGGAGGACTAGGACTTACAGCTCAATCAGTCAGACAAAGAGAGAGAACTCAACTTCTCTCTGCCTTTTGTGTTCTATTGAGGTCCTCAACGGATTGGATGATATCCACCCACACTGGGGAGGACCGTCTGCTTTGTTCAATTCTCCAATTCAGGCAGATGCTAAT
This sequence comes from Lemur catta, assembly GCF_020740605.2. Lineage (NCBI taxonomy): Eukaryota > Metazoa > Chordata > Mammalia > Primates > Lemuridae > Lemur > Lemur catta. Next base: position 54,258,012 of record NC_059139.1, on the reverse strand, counting down.
CTCTTCCAGAAACACCCTCACAAACACATGCAGAAATGATGTTTAACCAGATATCTAATGCCATAGTTTAAATGTTTTTTCCCTTGCAAAACTCATGTGTCGGAAACATAATCTCCAATGCAACAGCGTTGGGAAGTAGGGCCAAATGGGAAGTGTTCTGCCCTCTTGAATGGATTAATGCCACTATAAAAAGGATTTGCAGGAGTGGGCTCTCTCTCTCTCCCTTCTGCTCTTCTGCCATGTAAGGAACAGAGTTCTTCCCCTCCAGAGGATTCGGCATCCAAGGTGCCATCCTGGAAGTGAAGACCAGGCCCTTGACGGATACCAAAAACCGCTGGCACCTTGATTTTCGACTTCTCAGCCTCCAGAACTGTGAAAAATAAATTTCTGTTCTTTATAAATTTCCCAGGGGAAGACGGAAATAAGGGGAGGAAAAAAGAAAAGACTATAAATGTATTTACTACCACTAAACTATACACTTAAAAATGGTAACGATGGTAAACTGTATATGTATATTTTACCTCAATAAAGAAAAATTTAAAAACACAAATTACTCAGTCTCAAGTATTCTGGTATAGCAGCACAAAATGGACTAAGACATCTGGACATCCCATAGCCTGGTCAAGTTGACACACAAAATTAAGCATCACACTCTGCAAGACATAAGCACCCACTGGAGAAAAATGATCAGGATCCCAGGGCAGTGGTTAGAAGCTTTGCAATCTCAAGACAGACAAACTGCCTGGATGCCAAATTTACTAGCTATGTGTCCTCAGGAAAGTTGTTGTCTTCGCTAAGCCTCAGGTAAAATGAAGGTGATTTTTTTTTAACTTCCTATTTGTAGGACTAGTTGTAAGAATTAAATGAGATGATGCAAGTGAAATGCTCCATGGAGTGCCTGGTGCAAGGGAAGTCCCTGTTGCTATTTAATATGTTGTAGATGCAGAGTCACAGTGCTCACCATTTCATAAATGAGGAAAATGAAGATAGAGAAGGTAAGTGACTTGCCCAAGGTCACCCAGTGTCAGTCGGTACTATCCTGTGTCTAGGGATTCTGAAGCAAACTTGCAAAAAAAAAAAAAAAAAAGAGTATTTATTTAGACCATTTCTCTAGAAGCTCATTAGCTAAAACATATTGTTTTTTTAAAAATAAGCATTTAAAATTTTTAAGACATTTAATAGACTAGAGGGCATAATAAATCCAAACTCTCAATTTTTCATGAGTAAAAACAAGCCTGAAATTTCACCCTGCATACCATAAATAGATGGTCCATCCAGCTAGTAGAGTTTCAGTAATTGCAAATGCAGTTTTACAAGATGCTAGCTATTTTCTATAAGACAAGCCTTACAGAGTAGCATACCTCTCTAACTCTCAAATTTCTAAATCTCCTAGAAATCATTTAAAAATTAACCCTAAATAGACAAAGAAACAGTGAAGTCATCAGCCAGCAAACAAGTGGATGTTCATAAAGTTGAAAGTCTGATGAAAAGCTGAGTTACTGAAATCTGGTGTGTTTAAATGAGAGGGAAGAATCAGGGGTTATTTCCAAGTGTCTGGTGAGAGTTGCGGGGAGAAGAATGATGCCCTTTGCTGAGATGAAGAACTTGGGAAGGGGATGGGGGAAGACAGTGTAGAGCACAAAAATAGTTCAGTTTTAGATATGTTAAGTTTGGAAATCCTTGTAAGTCATCCAAGTGAAGATCTCAAGTAGGCAATTAGATAGATCTAAGTTGTGAAGCTCAGAAGTGGGCCCTGGGCTGGAAACATAAATAAGAAAGTTTTCAGCATATTGTGGCAGTGGTAGTCATGACAGGAAGAGAGAAGTTTAGGTCATGAATTCAAATAAGGTCACCTACAGAGGGGTTGTAGGCCAAGGAGAAAAGAGCACATAAGAGCCTTTAGAAGGCCAGCATTAAAGGTTAGGTAAAAGAAAGCTAAGTCAAGAAAGAAGACAGAGAAAGAATGGCCACAGAGGGATAAGGAAAATCAAGTGTGTATGATATGAAAGCCAAAGAAAGAAAGTGGTCAGTTCTGTCAAATGCAGAGTGCAGAATAAGGACTGAAAGAATCTACTGGATTAGCACCATGGAAGTCATTGGTGACTCTATCAAGAGCAGTTTAAATGGAGTAATAGGATGGAAATTATATTACAGTAAGCTTAATAGTAAAAGGGAGTTGGTTCTGGCCATGACAGAGTATCTCATCTTGGATTAATGAGAACTGGGTAAATACAGAAAACAAGTGCGTGCCACTGGAGAGCAAGCAATACAGGGGCTGTCATGCTCGAGAGGAGGAAAGCATAGATGGTGAGCTCCACGTTTCCCTAGCTTTTTCCCTAAGGTACTTGTGCACATTCAAGCATGTAGAAATAGGGCATAAGTAGACAGTCTTGCAGGGATGAGGGGACAGACACTGGAGTTCAGAGTTCAGACTTACAAGGCAGGTTTCTAGAGATTGAGTCAAGCTTAGAAAAGAAGCCCAAGGACAACGCTTAAGCTGCACATGAGTCGACTGAGACTCTGCAAAGCTCAGAGCAGCTGGAAAGCTAAAAGGTTGATCACAGATTTTAGCAGCTTACACTACCGAGAAAACAGAGGTTAGAGTTTAAGCTCCGCCAAAGTAGAGAGATATCAGGGAACATCATAAAATTTCAGTGGAGACCTCAGATGGAGTATGCGCTAGAAGTGGGAGAAGCCCACAAGGACTAAAGGCTGCACATAGGGTCAAATAAGGTGACGTGACAAATTGTATAGTCTATCCCTAACAAAGCCTAAAATCACACCTCAACAAGATCTGTCTACCAGAAGAAAAACTAACTTCTTTGAACAAAATCAATCAGAGACTCTTCTTTTTTCACTCACAATATCCAAACTTATAAGACATGCCAATACCTATGATACATTGGGTTTACTAAAACCTGAGAGAGATGTGATTTAGATATTAGACGAAAATTTGGTAGAATAGTAGAAAAGATTGAGAATTAAGAGGACAATTGGAATATAATAAAAATCAAATGGACACTTCAGAATGGAAAAATACAGCATTTAATATTAACAGGTCATCGGGTAGGTTTTACAGCAGACTAACATAGTATAAGACAGGATTGGTAAACTGGAAGAGAGGTGAATAAGAATATGTAAAAAAGAAGTATAAAGAGAGACAAAAATAGAAGAAACAGAGCAGAAAGTAAGAGACATACAAAGTGTAGTCAAAAGGAATAAATCCATTTAATTAGAGTGCTGGAACAACAGGAGGGAGAGAATAGGACAGAAGAAATATTTAAGGAAAAAATGGCCTAGTCCACAAACTTTTCACCTTTATTTCCAAAGTCATTATTGTATCCAGCAGTGATGATTTTTGCCTCAAGTCTGATATCTGGTAAACATTCTCTTCTATTTTTGAGTGCCTGCTGTGTGCAGTGGGTACATGGAAGAGCTGAGCTGAAAGACAGGTCTGGTCTGTCTGATGCCAGAGTTTAACGACTGCTCTTTCTCCTATACCATGCCCCATCTTCTTACCTATTGGCCCCTGCTCCAGTGCTGTATTCTCTCTGTTTGCTCATCAGAGTCAGCAAACTATGGCTTTGGCCCAAATCCAGCTACCACCTGCTTTTATAAACAAGTTTTACTGGGACCCAGCCATGCATATTTGTTGACATGTTACCTATTGCTGCTTTCATACTACCATGGCAAAGTTGAGTATTTGCCACAGGCACCATAAGGCCAGCAAAGCCAAAGTTATTTACTATCAGCCCTTTCATAGGAAAAAGGTCTTTTGATCCTTGTTCTAATGCATTACACAAAGGAATTTCACTATGGGAATTATGAAGCCAACATTGCCATTAATTTCTTACTCAACTGGTTAAATACTATTAACTTATCACCCCTTAATATAAGGTAAGCGACGATGTGCATGCTCTTGTAACAAAGACAGTGGGACGGTGCTTGGAATCAGAGATGGTGCAGCTTCAGCCGTAATGACCAATGTCCGTAATCAGTTTTAGACCTGTAGAACGGAAGAGGCCCTCAGGATAGAAGGCTTTAAGAATGGGGGGATGATTAGGGTGATGCCATGGCTACCCATGTCGCTCAGAGTAAAACCCAGAGGTCTAGTTCATCACTGTTGCTCTGACTCGTCTCCTCCTACGGCTGCCCTTGCTCGTTCTGCTCTGCACACAAGGGCGTTCTTGCTGCCGTCTGCTGCTTTCAAAGACACTCCCTCCCACCTTAGAGCTTTGCACTGATGCCCTCTCAGCCTTGAACACTATTTCTCCAGGTATCATTTTAGCTAACTAAGCACCTCATTTCTCCTTCAAGTTTCTGATGAAATCTTACTTTTCTTACTTTTTCCTTGAGACTTACCAGATATCACTGATATTGCAGCCATCTTGCCTGTTCCCACTGCCTCTGTATACTTTTTCCAAAGTTGTTATCTCTTTCTTTGTAATATGATTGTTTATTATGTGTACTTTTATTATGTCTCCCCTCCCCACCCCTTCCACTGGGTCATAAGCTTCATGAGGGCAGAAATTAGGAGATTTTTGGTTTTGGTCACTAATGTTTCCAAAATACCTAGAAAAGTAACTGATAAGAATTCCCACTTATTGTATATTTATATATTTGTTGAGTGAATGAGTGTATAGCCACATTTTAAGCCAGTGTCCCAGGAATATTTTAGGGCAATTTAGGCTTGTCATTTTGGGATTGGTTCATATAAACTTGACTGAGAAAATTATTTTTTCTTTCCTCCCTTGTCATAATCCTCCTTTTCTTTCCTATTCAATGAATTACAAGGGCCTCCCAGAGATTTCTGATAAATGAGAAATTCACAAGTCAAGTCTTCTAAGTGATTCAACCAAAATACTTCAGTGAAGCTTTTAATCTAAGTTAGCACCAGTAAGCTGAACACTGATGTCCAGCCATTAGGGTTAGCCTAGTAATGTGGAACAGTAACTTTTAATATTCAATTTACGCTTGAAACTCAAGTATTGCTAAAAAAATTTACTAGTTGCTATTCCCAATTTGCATTAGAACCGGTTGTTCAGTCTAAATTAGTTCTTTCTCTCCCTTCCAGGGTATCATTCTGTTCTTCTTCCCTTATTTCTATAAATATAATAAAAATACACTGAGTGTCCATACTGACTGAATGCAGAAATTGGCACCACATATTAGAATAGTTACCAACACAAAAGTCTTTTTCAAAGTTCTTTATGTGTTTCCCTTTCATGACACAAAGGATTAAATAACAAAGAATTTTCTATGCTATAATAAAATTATCCATTTTCTGCATTTTATCTGATGGAGAAAATTATTTTGTTCTAAATGAAAATAGAAATTACAAGTGCTAGTATATGAATACGTATCTAATTATCCTCTTCTCAGTTTGTAGAAAGGCAATACTAGGATATTTAAGTTGAAATATTCCGCCTAGAAATCATTGTAATAAAAGCCTGATTTTCTATAGAAAGTATTTCTTGTTGTTGTGAACCATATTCCAAATGTCCAAGTATAGATCTATTGAATAATTTTTTACATCAATTCAATTTTAGTATTTAAATATATTCCAAGGGGGAAGGGAAGAGATTATTTCTTACAACAAAAATTTTGTGTTGGCTTTTAGAACAATTAAATTCTTGCAGATTTTACTTACTGTGTTCCTTTTTCTAGCATTCAGATTAGAAAAAACCTATCTGGTAAAGTAAAAAATAAGCAAGAATTGTTCTAAACACCATGTAGAGTAAGGTCACATCTTGGACTCTGGGTCTCCCAGAAGCATCTACTCTCGGATCTGCCCTGGTTGTACCATTTTCTTAAACCAATTAGATCTGAAATAACAAAGATGAGATCTAGGGAAAAAACAAATTCTATGTAGACTCTTCTAAATTTGTATTTGTATATCTTCAATATCATGCATGGCAGCCCAAAATGGTAGGTTATTGACTTAGGTAATTAGTACCTTGAATACAAATGAAGAAAAGACACAATCGTCTACATGAATAGAAATATCCCATTTGTAAGAAGTCCTTACAAAGTATAAACAACCATTTCTAGTCATAAAAATTAGTCTACAGGACTTGTACAGTTCCCACCAGGATAGAATAGTAGGGATGAGATTTATCCTTTTATCTTAAGCAACAATTTTAAAAACAAGACAAAATATATAAAACAATGGTTTTCAGATATGGAAAAGCAGACAACATTGGATAGTGATCCCTGAGAGAGAAGAAAGGAATGAGGCAATGAAAAAGATGCATTTCCATTTGTATAGCTGAAAAGTGGAAATAATTCACAATCTCCAAGCAAATACCTTCAATTGGTTCTTCTTTCATTTTTCAGAATACATAAAAATATCCATTTGTTCAACAAATATGTATTGAGTCTCTCATATGTTACAGTTATAGGCACTCAGGGGCAATAGGGGAAACATAGGAAAACAAGTAAAAAAATAAAATAATTTATATAATTTCAGTTGATACAGAGTATAATATAAAAAATAAAACCGTAAATAATTTATAGTAAATCATTTACATAGTAATACAGTAAATGACTGAGGACAAGGTATGTGCCTGTTTAGAGGCGATGATCACTAAAGTCATTTCTAAGAGGACATTTGAGCAGAGTACTGAAAAATGACAAGTGGAGAGCTAGAGAAAGAACACTGCAGATTACAGCCATAGAAAACATTACGTATAAAGGTCAAGAGGTGGGAATGAGATTTGGATAGAAAAGCACAGTGAGTGAAGGAAACCTGGTAGAAAATGAGTTCAGAATGGCAGGGAAGGGACAGGTCATGGAGGGCCTCGAAGGCCATGGGAAAAGCTCAGTATTTATTCTACGTACATTTGTCTTGAACAGATGAGTAACATTATTAAATTTATTAAAAAAATAATTCATCCTAACTATCGTACAGAAAATGGATGTATTGGGTTAAGAGTGAATACATAGAGAGCAAATAGAAGGCAATTTAGGAGTAGGATGAGAAATGATGGCTGCGTGGACCTGGGTGGAGGCTCTAGATGTGGTGAGAAGCAGTTGGATTGAGGATACATATTCCTGATACAGGATGCATATTCAGGATCCTGATTCAGGATACTGATTCAAGTTTGTATTAAAATATATACTACTGCTATACGCCGAACGTTGTGTAACCATGACCCCCACGTGATGGTATTAGGAAACGAGGCCTTTGGAGATGATTAGGTGATGAGGCGGAGCTCCCATGAATGGGATTAGTGCCCTTACAGAAGAGACCCTTTCCACCATGTGAGAACACGGAGAAGGCACTGTCTATGAACCAGAATAAAGCTCCTCATTAGACACTAAATCTACTGGCACATGGATCTTGGCCATCCCAGCCTCCAGAACTGGGAAAAATAAATTTATGTTGTTTATAAGCCACCCAGTTAGGGTATTTTATTATAGCAACCCAAGCAGACTAAGACACTACATTGCAGAAGCTGTCCCAAGTACTTAACTTGCAACTACTAATTTGATAAAACAACAATCTTATGAGGGAGGGATTGTGATTATTTCCATTTCTCCTCTTCCACAGATGAGGAAAATAAGGCACAGAGTAGTTAAGTAGCTTGTCAGATACAATAAGCTATTAAGAGACAAAGCCCAGATTTGACTCAGCAAGTCTGGCTCTAGAGTTCAAAGCTCTTAACTATTACACTATGCTGTAGACCCTACAGGAACCGCCAATCTCACACCTTAGTTGCATTAGCTTTCTTTTGGTTTCTCAAATGCCATATTCTTTACTCTCTCAGGGCTTTCATATATTGTTTTATTTCCCTGAAATGTGTCCCTCAGCCCAGACTTTACATTTTGCTTCACTGGTTCCTTCTTGATGTTCACACCTCACTTTGGCTTAAATATCATCTCCTCAGGGTGGCCTTTCCACCCCATCTAAAGTAAATACCCTCCCCCCACTGTTATCTTTCTCACAGTACACTGTTTCTGCCTTTATAACATTTTGCCACAATTTATAATATGACATGTATTGTGTTACTACTCATTGAATGTCCTCTGATAATAGGGACAACGTTTGTTTCATTGCTGTATCCTTCAGCACTGAGCACAGGGGCTGGCACATAGCAGTCAGTCAATAAAGGAATGAAAGGAATAGAAAATAGACATCTAGCTTTTGGAACAAACAGGCAATGAGAGGTAGGGAGAAAGAGAATAGTCAATTCTGTAAAAACAGGTTACCCATCACTGAAACGTTCAGAAGAATTGTGTATAGAAAGACAGTCATGTGTTCATTCAGCAATTACCCCTGGGTGCCTGCGAAGGGCTAGGTGCTCTTGTGTTCACGGAAGATGGATGATGCAGTAGAGAACAAACCAGGAAACGCCACCTACCCTCATGGGGCCTACAGTCTAATGGCAGTAGGTAGGTAATAAACAAAATCAATAAGCAAATGATATGCTAAAAGATGAAAAATAAATCAAAGAAGGAAGCCAAGAAGTGTTGAACAAGGAGGTTAGATTTTAAATAGATGTTCAAGGAAGCCCTCACTGAGAAAGTAGCATTTGAGTAAAGATCTGAAGGAGGTGAGCAAATAAGCCAAGCAGATATCTGGAAGATGAGTGATCCAGGCAGACCAAAAAGTGAATGCAAAGTTCTGAGGTGGGACTAGGCCTGGTGTGCTGACAGCAAGGAGACAGGTGGGGCCAGAGCAGAGTGGGTGTAGGGAGAGCAGCAGTGGAAGGAATCAGAGAGGTCCTAAGGAACCTGGTGGCATAGAGACCTCACACAAATGGGATCCACTGTGGCTTTTACTCTGAGAGAGACGAGCACCCACTAGAGGCTAGTCAACAGTGAGTGACATGCTCCGACTCAGGTGTTTTTATTTATTTATTTTTTTTGGTAGCTTTAGTGGTTTTTGTTTTTTTTTTTAATTTCAAAATATTAAGGGAGTACACATGTTTTTAGTTACATGGATCACTTTTGTAATGCTTGAGTCACGGCTACAGGTGTGCCCATCACCCAGATATGTTCATTTGTACACATTAGGTAAGTTTTTGCCCCTCTCTTCCTCCCCTCTCTCCCCTGCTTGATTTCCACTGAGTCTTACTGCCCTCTATGCACATGTGCTCATGGGTTAGCTCCAATTTAATATGAGTACATGTGGTGTTTGTTTTTCCATTCTTGAGATATTTCACATAGGAGAATGGTCTCCAGTTGCATGCAAATTGTTGCACAAGGCTGACTTAGGTTTTAATGGGCTCAATCTAGCTGCTCTGATAAGATTAAACTGAAGTGGGGCAAGGATGGACGCATGAGTCCAGGAAGTAGGCTACTGCTTAATCCAGGCATAAGATAAATTGTGGCTTGGACCAGGATGGCAGCAGTGGAGGTGCTGAGACAGGGAAGACACGGGATGGAGGGAGCAGGAGGAAAGATTAGGAGTTTGTAGTTGGATGTGTTACATTGAGATGCCTATTAACATTCAAGTGGAGTTGTAGGGTAGGCAATTGCCTGTATTTGGAGTTCAATAGAGAGGTCTAGGCTGAGTCATAAACACATTTAAGGCATTTACAGCCACAATACTGTATAATATCAACAAGGAAGAAAGTATAAATAGAAAATATGTGGCAGAACCAGCAAGGGAGATGACTAAGGAGTAGAAGAAAACCCAGGAGAATGTGCTTACTGGAAGCCAAGTGGAGAAAATGTTTACAGGAGGAGTTTAAATGAATGATCACCTGGGTGGAATACCATCGGGTATAAAGCGCAGTCCATGTGTCCTCCTTGGCCAGGGAACCTTTGGAAAACCTTGTCTTTATCAGTTTATCTTTTTTCTTTTTGAAGACTGGACTAAGAAGATAATTTATATTTTTTCAATAGTCAATAAGAAGGACCGGGGTTAGGAAAATCTGTATTTTCTCTCTATACCACACATAAATCCTTGCACCTACAGAAAGTTTATTTTCATTGCAAAGATAAATAGCCTTAGAGATTGTTGCTCTTGCAGAAAACTAAGTACTGGAGGTTATAGTTCTAAAGCTCCCACAGGATTTTTAATGGGCAAGGGTTTTAATTTTGCTTCCAATGCCCCAGGTTGCAGGTAAGGTGACAGAGGAAGTTAGCACTGCTATTTTCATAGCAGTGTGGCATATTTGTACTGGAGAATGTGTACTACAGAATTCTGGATCTTTTCTACAAATCACAGAGGTATGTTTATCAACAGCTACTACTTCAACCATACTTTTGGAAATCTGCACATTTTTTCTGGTCTTGTACAAGATAATAGCATCATAAGGGATGCTACCGCAGGATCCCAAGCTTCAGATGGACAGTTTCAGAATCAAAAACCAGGAAGGAAATATATATAATCTTTACATTAGATATTTATATACTTATGTAATATATAATGTATTATATTATAATGTAATATATTATACATTATTTATATTGTATATATTTATACAATGTGGGTATTTATAAAATATTGGTGACAAGCACCCCATTGTTCTAATGAGAATTTTTTCCATTTAGAAACAATTTAATGATCAAATTTTATATAATAATAACATTCTATTTAGAACTAAAATGTGATTTCATACTCTTTTAAAAGAGTCACCATTTCCACTGTGGTTTCTGTTGGCAACCTCAGAATATTAATTCAGTAAAGAAGATTAAATATTAATACAAGTGTGGGATATATCATTTTCTTCCTTTCTTAGATTTAGAATTTCCATTCTGCTTTTCATCCTGAGTACATGAGGCAAATGTACATGGACCAAATAAAATTAGGCATATTAGCTTCTCATATTTAATACCAAATTACAATAATTTTTGCAGGCTAGCTTGAAATGAGCTTTTTTGAATCCATGTTAATTATCTGTGGTTTCAATTTTAATATTAACCACCAACTGCTAGAGCTGACTTCAATCAGTTCCATTTGTGTTTTAAATAATTAGTGTTTAATAATGTATTATGCATCACAGATATTCATAGAGAACCCAAGTTTCAATTACCTGTCACTTCACATTACAGGCTCCCAGTAATTAGCTTCTGCCACATAATCCATAATGGAGCAGACCCAAGTTAATAGAAAGTAGGAGAAAAACTATATAGCCAGTTTGGCATGAGTTAGATTTCAAAATTTGTGTACCTTTTAATATATTTCTCTACAGGAATTAAATAATTGTCTAGTTAACCTTTCTGTGTCTCCCTCGTTTGTAATAAGAGAGATAATGGAGATAGTACCTACCTCACAGGGATTATTCATTTACCTGTCAAGATAAAGGCATATAGTTTGGGTGTTAGGATTTTGTCAGTGATCTGCTTTAAAATACCTTTAATACAGTCAAGAATTATTTCTAAAAGCAGGGACAACTAGTATATAGCATTATATTTAGAACAAAATCTAAAGCCTTCATGTGATCTGTGAGGCCTTATATCAATGGTTCTCAAACCTGACTGCACCTTAGAATCACCCATCTGTGAGAGACAGGGATGGAGCCGGTAAAGGGGAGTGGGAGGGCTGGAGGTATTGAACATCGGTATGCTGGATAAGTTTGCTAGGTGCGGCCAGGTTTGAGAATCAGTGGCCTGCATGGTCATGCCCAGACCTACATCAGCTGCAAATATACTAGAAATTATCAAACCCAACCCTAGACCTATTGAATCAGAAATTCTGGGAGCCAGGTATGATCATCTGGGTTTTTTTTTTTTTTTTGAGACAGAGTCTCACTCTGTTGCCCGGGCTAGAGTGAGTGCCATGGCGTCAGCCTAGCTCACAGCAACCTCAAACTCCTGGGCTCAAGCGACCCTCCTGCCTCAGCCTCCTGAGTAGCTGGGACTACAGGCATGCGCCACCATGCCCAGCTAATTTTTTCTATATATATATATATTTTTTAGTTGACCAGATAATTTCTTTCTATTTTTAGTAGAGACGGGGTCTCGCTCTTGGTCAGGTTGATCAACTCCTGACCTCGAGCGATCCACCCGCCTCGGCCTCCCAGAGTGCTAGGATTACAGGCGTGAGCCACCGCGCCCGGCCTGGGTTTTAATAAGCATCCCGGGAGATGTCGATGCCCACTACAGTGGGAGAAACAGTGCTCCAAGGCTTTGCTAGCATCGCCTGGGAGCTTGTTAGACATGCGGAGCCTCAGAACCCCACCCCAGACCTTCTGAATCAGAATCTGTGTTTGAACAACATCCCCAGGTGATTAGTAAAAGTACATTAGTGTTTGAGAAGCATTTCTCTAAGACAGTGGTTCTCGACTTGGGCTGCAAATTGGAAGCACTTAGGGAGCTGTAAATAATCGAGATGCCTGGTGAGCTGAGCAGGTGGCTCCCGAATCGCCCCATTTGAATACAGAGAGCTCTGCTTTCATCAGTTCCATAGTGTGCTCAGAACAAACTTTCACGCCAGCTCCCACGGTGGCCGCTGGTTCTTCCTACTGATGCCCTGGCTTGTCCCCTAAGCCCTCGCTGTGCCAGCGCCACTCAATTTCCTGTGACCCTCGCCTTCCAACCGTGGATCACATTTTGTGCCTTTCATTCTAAAGCATAGATAGGGCTCGGTTTCAGCCTCTAATAAAATAGTTCCTTCAGCTTCTGCCCTAAGTGGTAGATGCACATGGGTTAGGTCCCTGTTCTCTCACCTCTTCACCAAGTGGGGAAGAAAAGGAAAAAGGACAATCCTTTTTCTTTAGCTTTCAGCTAAACAAAAGAGCCCCGTAGAAATGTATTCATAAAAAATGACTCCTAAGAATCATCTCTTCACAGGTTCTCAGATGGCACCAAATCCTAACAGCCAGCTTAAGTCCAGTTAGGAGCCAGCTACACTATGTAAGAAAACAGAGTCTGAGAGGGGCGGAGTGTCAAGAATCACCTTAGCTAGTAGATGGAGGTGTTGGGGCCTGATCCTACACTTTCTGGTTGCAGGCGGATCTGCTTTCTGTCACACCTGCTCTGTCTTCATTGCCCGTGGTCTGACAATCGTGCCTCTGCTCAATGCTCTCTCCACAAGGGCAACTCAGAATCGTCCACGGGTGTTCAGGACACGTAAAGGGGCTTTCCTGTCTACGTTGAGCATAAGTACACAGTTCCTGACTCCCACACTAGAAACTGAGAAGCACAAGAACAGAAAGTTCAACTAAAATGTTGTTTAGTACCATGTCGGTACACTGTAAGTCTACTTATAAGACGGCAGAAGACATAACTTTGAAAGACATATTTGAGGCAATATTTTTAAGAAGAGGATCTTTATTTGACACAGAATTATTACAAACCACTTGCTGCTTGAATTCAAATCTTCCTTCCTACCCCCATTTATTCACAATCTGAACTCACAGGCTATTTCTAGTTTCCAGCAAAGCTTGCTTTACTTTGAAGTGTCTTAAATCCTGAAACAGATGATATATTTTCAGTGTGTCAAGATAGGCATTAGATGTTATCAGATCATTTCTGGACAGTTGAAAACTTTCATGTTTCAGAAGCAATTGCTAAAAATCAAGAGTGTCTTGTTGTATCGCATCAGTATAATAAAGTCCAAAATAAATCTGAGAAATAAAATAGAATAATTCCTGAACTGTAGTTCATGCTTAAAAACATTTGTTGAATGAGTGAAAAACTGAATGCAAAAAGGAATGACTTTATGCTCTTACATTTATAGCCTAATTATAAACAGATTTCTAAGGGTTATGAAAGCTTAGAGCACATTGCCATACTTTTTTCTGCTACATTTTCTTTGAAAGCAAAAATTGAATTTTTTTTGAAAAATTCACATATCAGCTTGAGCAACATAGTGAGACCCTGTCTCTGCAAAAACTAAAAAAAAAAATTAACCAGGCATGGCAGTGCATGCCTGCAGTCCTAACTATTCAGGAGGCCGAGGTTGGAGGATGACTTGAGCCCAGGAGTTCAAGGCTGCAGTGAGCTATGATGGTGCCACTGCATTTCAGCCTGGGTGACAGAACTAGATCCTATCTCTAAGAAAAAAAAAATTCACATGCGCACATACTTATTCACATAAGTATATTCACATACTGTATTTGCAAATTTACACAATCATTTCTTGATCTCCAGGATCACATTAAATGGCTGCATGGAGAGTTGACCACATCTTGCTAAAAACCAACTTCCAATTCTGTTCTAATGGCAAATATTTACTTTGGCAAAATAGGCAACAGTCAAAGTCACAACATAGTGGACATCCAGCATGAAATAATTCTAATATTCACTCTGACTCTGCAGGCTTAAATAGACATAAATTGTACGTGTAATTTTCTAAACATTTACATGAGACTCTAGAAATCCCAATAACTTCTGTAAATCTCATTTGCTAAAACCATTCAATCACTATTTAGGTGGCAGACAACTGTGGATGGCATATTTCTGGAGCAGAGTGGTGAGAACAAATGGCCTAACATTCTCCTTTTCTTTACTCCTCAGCTTCTGATGCTGCTGGTTAATAGAACAGCTCAACAAATGATGTAACAGGTCCTCGACGGCACCTGTCTTAAGGAGGTAGGGATTTCTGACTTAGTTCCAGTATAACGTTATTAACATCATCCCATTGACCTCAGTTTCCACAGGCTCCCCCCGCCCGCCCGACCTTAGGAGTAATAATCAAATTTGTTAATGAGCTCCAGAGTCAGACCTTCTAGGTGTACATCCTAGATTTACCTCCCATGCACTAAGTCACTTTGGGCAGTCAGCAGAATCACTCTGTGCCTCTGTTTCCTCGTCAGTCAATAAGAATGACAATGAAATTGATGTGAATAGCAAGTGAGGTGATTTAGTCTTTCATTTCACAGATATTTATTGCGTGCCTGCCACACGCCAGGCGCTCTTGCAGGTGTTAGGAACATGGTGATGAACAAGACAGAGGAAGCCCTGTGCTCACAGAGCTTATGTTCTCGTGAAAAGAAACAGATGGCAATATGCTTAGGGGAGTGACTGGCACCTAATAAATAGTACCTTCCACACATAGTTATTGAGCACTTTGGAGCCATGTGGGTTAAAAATAGTGATCTGAAGCAAATATTCTCTTGAACATTTACTTCTGTACTTGTTCTTTTCTGTATTTTCCAATAAGTTTACAATGAACACGTATTGGGTAATAAATTAACAATAATGACAACAAAAGAGCAATGGTATAATTTAACACATATCTAAAGTGCTTTCATGGTGTCTAATGGAGAGAGTTATGATTTAGGTAATGGTTTAATAAATATTAATTGCCATGATGTTTTCAGCCTAGATGCGTATTTTCCAGTTTTAGCACAATGGAGCATTCTTTCTCAGTTATTTCAGCATCTCTCATCTTTTGAATCTCCTTCTTTATGGATAAACAAGACTATTATTTTTGTGTTCTCAAATCTTCATTTAATTAAAAACAATGCCAAATTTCTTTCATCCTTATACAATTAGAAAGTCCCAAGCCCCTTACTGACATTTGTCCTATGGGAGAGAGTTTCCAATATTTCTTGGTTTTCCATGTAAACCATCTTGTGTTTTGGCATGAATGCTTTGTAGCATTTCTATTTTCCTCAATTCTGTGTGCTAAATGTTATAGTTAATATTATTCCTTTTTTTACTTTCATAATCAGAGCATTATTATATCCCAATGCCTGGTTTTAATGACATATTTTGGCTCAAGCTAGATTAGTATAGCCTCTAAATGCCCTGCAAAGTCTTCTTCTTTTTTAAATCTTTTTCCAAAATGACGATATTGTTGTATTGCTCTCAATTCTTCTGGAATTACTTTGCTAATTTTCTTCTATTTATTTTGCAGGGTTATTTTTTTCTTTGCTTATTATGTTCATTTTAAAATCCCCAAATTACTCTTTTTAAACTACATATCATTATACAAAAATGAAAGCATGTGTTAACTTACTTCATATTTTAAGGAGAAGAAGCTCAAAGTCAAAAGTCAAAGTACTGCCACGTAGTGAGCAATGAAGATACTGCTTATTAGAAAGCCTGTGTAATACAGATGTTCCCAAATTTAGTTTTAAGAAGTTGCATTTCCCGTTAGTGCTAAACTACATCCCCAAGACCACATGATAATTGCCAAAAATTCAAAAATTTTATCAAACTCCTTTCACTTAATATTCCTTGCATATCTCCTTAAAGAATATAGCCGTGTTCCATAAATCCACCTTGCACGTCACTCTGCCTGACGGCCTTCCCAGGAGGAGGACTTCATTTTTCCTTGTCTTATTAACACTGCTGTGTTACTAACTACCACACCCAAATGAAGGCACGGGCCATCTCTTAATTCTGAAAACCATAGTTAATGCTTAAAACTATCCTGAAGACTTGAGGAAACATAAAGAATTTTTAACACAGCTAAGCAACTCTTAAACCTGTGCACTTCATTGGACTACTTTCAGAATTTATAAGCCCCTGCACGGAACTGTAGCACAGGTTTCTCTTGATTTCAACACATCTGCCATCATATTGCTGGAATCAGCTTCCATCTTCAACACAGACAGGCTCTGCGAAGAATTTTTCACTCCCTGGAATCAAGATCCCAGAGAAAATAAACAGAATAGGTATTAAAGTAAAAGTTTAATCTGAAAGATACAACATTTTGAATGACAAGAAAACAATATCTACTGTTTAATGCAGAGCAGGTCAGTTCTTCCTTTTACCGATTCATTAGAAAGCATAAGCTTGGTCTTAAACTTTGTAAATTAAAGCACCTCCCCCCGCAACCCCCCAAATGGTTTCTGCAAAAACAAAAGAAAAAAATCTCTTCTCCAAAAGATAAAGGCATACCTCTATCAAGAGAAACAAAATCTGTTGGCAGGTTTATGTGTAGCTGAGGCAGAAAAATGGCTGGCAGTTGCAACAATCACATATTCAATGTTTAATGGTTATAAAATAGAGACTAAATATATAACCTCATACACACAATAAGACGCTATGGAAGAAACCCAAGGGAAACCAGTGTGGAGGCTTCCAGACTATAATGTAGCATGCCTATCTTATGATTGATATGAACGGGGTTACTTCCATAATTTCCCTGAAGAAATGCCATGAAGAACACATTCTCAGCCAGGAATCCAACAGGAAACCAATGACACAATCATATTGGATAAGTCAAAGAGACTTTAGTAAAGGGACTGTTTACAAAGGTGAGCGGTGTTAGGAAATCACAGTTCATAGCGCAGTATCCCTGGGGCAATAACAGCGGAAAGCTCTTGCTAGCCCAGTCCTGAAAGGTAAAGGTGAAAGAGAAGCAGTGGAACCAGGAGCCCAAGAGGGCTATGTGGAGAATGCTACCTAGGAGGAGCTAGTGACTTTACTTATCCATTGCAACCCTGCAGGATTGGGAGAAGCCAAGGGGACACAAACACACAATGATATCACTGTCGTCTCTTGCTCTGATTTTCTACAATGTTCCCCAGGGCTTAACCTGATAGGAGCAGTCTATACTGTCAGTCTCTTGGAGCACAGAGAAAGGGAAAGGTGGAAAGTGTATCTGGAAGAGCAAATTTATGTCCCACTGAGTCAAATAGGGTTTCTGGTCTTTCATCTCTGCCTTCTGCACAACTGCTACAGGCAGAGTCTAACTTTTAATCAGAGACTGAACAGGAAACCAAACTGATCTAATTAAAAGAAAACACTAAAACCTAAATGTGATGGTTGTTCTAGTTAAGATTTCTCAATCAATACCTGGAATAGAATAGTTTGAGTTTTTACTTTCCAAAGCGTTTTGCAGAATATTAGATCACACAGGTAAGTAAGGTCTATGCATATGAAATCAGATTCTATTTTGTAGACATTAGGCTCTGAAGAATTTTATGCTGGGAAATGCCAAGCTCTGATTTGCACATTTTAAAGAATACTCCACAATAGTCTGAAAGATAATTTGGAAAGTGGTACATCTAGAGATAGTAAGGCTGTATGAGATATTGAGGACATTTGGGATAGAGAGAAGAGAATGGATGTGAGAAACTTTTGGGGGTAAAATTAATAGAATTTGGTGATTAATTAAATATGGGCATTAAATTAAGAGCTGGAACAACTCTTAGGTTATTAGTTTAAAAAAAGTGTAGACAGTTGGTGAGAGGGGTGGATCTGAAGGGGTTCAATCTGAAGGTTAGAGTTTGATGTGCCTATGGAATCCAACCATCTGGACATGGACTAACCATAATGTAGGGAGTAGTTAAAGCCATGGTTATGAATGAAACCAGGCAGAGATGGAGAGCAGAATAAGGACATGGTCAAGAATGAAGGCTTTAACAACAATAATGTTTTGAGAAATCAGATTTCTTTCTACTTTAATGCCATTGATAATCTTTTCCATCAGGCTGTAAGCTTGCTAGGGACAGAGACTTGGCTAGGCTTGTATATAACAATACCCCCTATTTCTAGCACAGTGCCATAATGGGATACGTACTCAATATGTATTATTTAATGAATAGAATTTAATTTGGCTAATGAACGTGGGAGATGGTGATCTGATCTAGGAACTGAAGTAATTCAGAGATCAATTCACCCCAAAGGATTCTTCCTCCTTGACTGACCTCTTTTATGTTTCACCACCGAATTTATGGTTCCTTTTCCTGGCTGGGTCTTGCTGGGAAGTTACAATGTATCTTCTTTGCTTCTATTTCTTGGGTTTTAAACCCAGGAATTAAATGCATCTTAATTTCTGCATTTAAAACTTTGTTTTAGATCTTTAAGAAATGAGTATTTTAACCATGACGCTTTATTCAGTTTTCACTGTAAAGAAAGCCTTTCTGATTTTTTTCTTGTAAAACCAGAGGCCCATTCAAAGGTTGGAAAGTAACCACCACCATACTGATAGAACACATGCTCACAAAATATGGACAGATGATATACTAAAAATTGTAAAGTACTTTAAGGACTCTCTATCTTAAAGCAGTGTTCTTCAAACCAGGGCTGTCTACCCCGGGAGAGTCCCCAGACTCTCTAAGGGGTACATGGGCATGCAAAGGGAAGCAATTTCCAGAACTTTAACTTCCATCTGGACATTTTCCTAAAACTCATCTCCCTAAGAAGGTGTCTATGATGGAGGCTGCTGGTTCTACTTTTGCATCTCCTTTATCCCTTTATACCAGTTCTCATAAACTTTAGAATGCATCAGAATCATCTGGAGTGCTTGCAAAAACCCAGATTGCTGTCCTCACTCCCACAATCTCTCATTCAGTAGGGTTGTGTCTGAGGATTTGAATTTCTTACAAGTTCTTAGGTGCTATCATGCTGTTGTCCCAGGGAACAGATTTTGAGAACCAAAACTTTAGAAAATTGCCTTTTTTTGACTTTATTATTTAAAAAAACCTATCACATGAAACACACCTCTTATCTATTCTGAGTCTTAGGATATAGGACTGTGGAATGCAAAAACTCTGAACAAACAAATGACAATTCAAAATGAATGATTCTGATGACATTGTGACAAATTCTTTTTCAAATCAAGGGTTTATAGAAAAAAATTAAGGAAGATTTCATTGAGATGTCAGCTGAGAGGCAATTGGAAATAACTTTTGGTAGACTGCTGTGATTTTTGGCATATAACTCAGAAAGAGCTTAAAAAGTTGGGCAACATTGCATAATAAAACTCTAATTTCCATCTACTTATTTATGTAAGCAAATTTTCTCAGTGTTTAAATTTATAAAAACAAAATAGGAGTAGAATGTGCTAAACCATGCCACATTCTAGTTTTAAGTAATATTTCCCACTGGAAACGTGAATTGGAAAAAACAGCCTGAATCATCTCACTGAGATATATTTATAATAAAATTTCACAATTTGCATAATTATCTTTCAGATTTTTTAAAAGCTTTATATTGTTTTGACCAATTGTATATCAATAAATTATAATGATAATCCAGGAAATTTTTAACTTTTATAGCATTATGTTCACAAGAAAAAATTAATTTTCAAATTTTAAGTATAAATTGCAATGCATTGAAATTTCAGTGTCTGAAGGCTTAATCAATAGAAGACTTTCAAGTATATAAATTTATACTACTTTAATAAAATTCCATGGTGGGAATTGAAATGAAAAAGAGTCCAAAGAAAAGAAAAATATAACATTTCTGATTCTTAAAAATGACTTTTTTTCAAGTATTTTTAAAAGGATAATGGTAGGTATCAAACCCCTATGATATTTAGATTCCACTGAACATATTTGTAAGAGTGATGTTATATGTTTTAGAATGACACTATTTAAAATATGCCCCAAATAATATCCTCTATAATTGTCTAACTTTATGATGAAAAAGCTTTTTGTTAACACCTTAAAATGTGAAAGGTACATAGTTTTAAAATTTTATTTTAGAGTAAATACTATCAAAAATCATTTAAGACTTACTGCTTAAGGCAATAAACTCTTAATCTTCAGCAGGGACCATTTGATGAGCTCAGACTAAACTGAATTAAATTCTAATTAAAACCCAGACTTTCCTTATTCTGTAAACACCTCAACAAAACCATTCTTGTTCTATTTTGGCATTTGCTCTTCCTTGTCCAGCTGGGATCTAAGCATACAAAATGAGTAATAATGGGAAATGATTATATTAATACAATCTTGAATGACTCATGCAAAGACCTCTATAAACTTTCTGTTTAGATTTGTTTTAGAAAAGGATCCTTTGGGTGAATTCTTATTTGTTTAGCAAATGCGAATTACAGCACAATAAAAAGAAAGATGAACAAAGTGCTAACACATCACTGCAGGCCTATTTCTTCAAAAACCATTCCACTGCCCTTCTAACATTAGGGAAACAAAACTAAACACATTAAAAATGTTGTAGTCATCACTGAGTCTTTAGCCACTTGATAATAACATCTTTTGCCTTTATCTAGAATATATTTTCTCTCATAGGATTTTTTTCTTGGAGAATAGTCATGCACAAAGTGAACTCTGAACTTTTTGACAACCTATTTCATATTTTTCTGTTTACTGCCAAATTCTGTAAGTTTATTGTATATGGTATGATTTTTAGGCAAATAGCTCATGGTTGACCCAGTTTACTATCACATTAAAATGATGCATCCCTCCCTCTACAATCTCTCTTACCTCTTTTGCGTTGTGGCTACCCTGGAAGACTATCTCTTCTTAAATAGCCTCCAATAGCAGGGGCACATTCTTCTCCCTGATATGCCATTTAACCTTTAAAAATGGACAGAGAACCACCTCCGGTGACTTTGAATGGTGCAAGTCTCCTTAAACTTCTCACTCTGCCCCAGTATTCTGTATGCCTCACAGGTTCCATTATTTGTACCTAGATCAATCAATAAATGTTTATAAATCTAATAAGGGAATATATGCACAATTAATGCAAATTCTTATATATTCCCTTGGATCATTTCTATTTAAAGTCCTATGTAAAAGGTAGACAGAGTACACACTAAAAGGACAAGCTCAGAAAGGAAAAGAATCTCTTCTTTCCTACAACTATTAATGTCCCACTCTTTGCATATTTTTGACATTCCAAGAAAGAACTTCAAAACAATTTTCAACTCACTTTTGACTTTTATGGTATATTCTATACAGTTGTAAGCACATAATGGATTTATTCTTCCAGATTATCAATAAAGATATTAAATAGAATGAGCTCTAAGTTAATTCCCATGGGATGCAGCCAGTGTAAAAACTTTAATGTGGACAGAGACCTATCTAGCTCATTCACTGCTGAATCTTCAGGGCCTATTACAGTGCCTAGAACATGTAAATATTTAATAATTAGTGAATGAATGAAAAATAAAGGAATGGGTGGATATCTGAATGGATGAGAACCTTATATTTTTGACATTTTCTGATAATTATTTAGATATGACCATCTAGCCAGTAAATTAACCTCCTAAATGTATAACAATCAAGAACATAATATTTTACATTTTTCCTTGAGAATATCATACAGGCCATAGCAATTATCTGCTTCCACACTACCTGTGTGACTTTGGACAAATAACTCGAGCTCTCTATGCCTGATTCCTCATCAGTCATGCACCTCATTAGGTACCTCTTTCATTTGCTTTTTGTGAGATAAGCATGTAAAACCCTTGGCCTGGTTCATAAGACACATTCTGTAATGTGAGCTATCACTTTTCCTATTGCAGATTTCTTTCATATCTGAGCCTAATGCATACTATTTAGATTAAATCATCACTATATCAATATTTGCAGGTAGGTGTATAATCGTTTCCTTGCTAGCCCGAAAGTCACTTCATCCAAGCCAGCAGCTTGCTCTCCATAATGGAACCAGAAGGTAAAAATGTTGATGCACATCAGGGTTTAAAGTTGTAAATAACCAGACCAGTCACAGTATAGTAAAAGAAGGATTTTAGGTTTCTTTGGTGAAACAAAAGCAGATATAAAAAGTTACAAAGATTTTAGATTTTCATTCACAAAAAAAAGGTCATTCACATTTTACACTATACACGTTATAATATAAATACAGGAAAGTATTATGTGCATTGTAATGAGAAAAGAAAAATAAAAACCTAATAGGTCAACACAGTGTTACTCTGTGCTCTAGAACACCTAAAGGTGGATTACATTTAATGCGACAACCAAGGGAACTTGCTTAAAGACGCTGTGTATGATTATAGCTACAGTTGCTCCTTCTGAGCTAAAGGAGGTTTTGTGAAAAAGAATCACTGTTGGGGCAACCCCTGCCCGTCCTTTTCTATTTTTCTATTTGCACTTTATTTATCATCTAGTCTTCTCAAAGCTGATCTATCTGAAATTTGGGAAAGAGTTTTTCTTTCCATTACAGGTTTTTCTTTAAACATTAAATTAAGTGGATAATGATTCAAAGTCATCTTCAGCAGTCACTTTACTCAAATAAAGGGGAGAAAATGGAGTGGGAAGAGATGGGGAGAAATGCCAACACGTACATTCCACCTAACAGGAAGAAATGCCCACACTATTTCTATATATATGCTCCTTGCTTAGGATGGGCAAACACCATTAGCTGAAAGCTATACACTTTTCCACTCTTTTCATAATAAACACTTGATGCATTCTATCCATCACATTATTTAATCAGGGACAAAGTACCTATATTATATGGTTCCAAACTGTGTGAGGAAAGTATAAAGGCTAACACTGAAAAATAACTACCATACTATGTCAATTTTCAGGTCTTGGGGAAAATAACATCCAATAAATTAAATCAGTATGGCTTACTTCATTTATTTATGTATGCTTCACAGCTGCAGCATTCATACATGAACATTCAAAACTTTATAAAAGATTAAAATGGTTATATATACAAAATTTCTTTCTTTTTTTTTTCTTTTTGCATGTGTGTTGTTTTAACAATCCCCCACCCTCCAGAACCCTAGGTCTATATCCATTTGAAATGCGTTGATCTGTAACCTTAGGAGTTAGTGTTATGAAAGCCATTAAAAAGTAGACCTGGTTGAGTTAATAATTAGCACTTTGACCCCTAAAAAATGCTCCTGGTTATAGAAAAGTCCTCCATTCAGGCCTTTCTTGTAAGTGAAGAAAAAGAAATGCAGCAAAGAAGAGTTCCACATTGGAGTCCTAGTTCCATCGGGATCCCATTAGGCAGGCTTCGGCGTCACATGGAAGCAAACTGCACCTATGGCTGAGACCGGTGCAATGACCTACAAGATTCTGTGTTTGCTAGCTGTCCAGGAAAAGCCATCCTCAGTCTTGCTGGCAGTCAAAGGGCAAGTGGAACCATTTCCAGCCTAAACAAACTACAGAAAAGCAGCCAAACCAATGATTAAAGACCTCTGAGGCTCCATAATCATTATTAAATATGCCCGAACTCATTGTGACTTTTTATTTTATATACAGGATTAAAATCAACATTAAATCATCTTATTTACATGGCCATGGGTGCTGAAATTGAGCATTTTAAATAGTACAGTAGGCTGGTATACATTATGAAATGGTCTGCACCAGTGGCAAATAGAAAACTAAAAAAATTAGATAGGCTGGAAATGGTTGCTTTCTGCCCTCATTTTCTTTCATTTTGCTTGCTTTCTTTTTTAATGCCAATACTTTCATTTAAAATGTTTTGGGAGCACAGCAACCCAAAATGACTGGACGGTGATCCAAAACTCCAAACCAATTGATAATGCTTCTCGAGGTGGTAGGAAAGGCACAGGGAGTTAGGACTTTGGCTGAAATGATGAACACACACGTTCGCCATTTTAGGGATCAGCGCCTCGACTCCTGCCATCTCCGGATCCAACGATGTTCATGTTTTGATGTATTTGATGAATTGTCCTTTTCTGATGAGGAATTTTTAAAGTATTTCTTAGAATAAGTCCTTTGGTATGCAGATGCTACATGAAAGGAAAGAAAGAAGGAAAGAAAGAAAGAAAACACAACAATATTACTTGCTCCATACCCTAAACTACTGATACCACAGCCGTAAAATGAGGGTGTCTAGTAGTTGTTATGGCATGGTTGTCCATTCTTTCTAAAGGACCACTTACGGTTCATGCAGGTAATTTTAGGCATAGCCCATCTTCCATTTCCTAGGCACCGGATAGTTGGAAGGTGGCGTTGAATGAAACCATCTTTGCAGTGATATCTAATCAAGGAGTTGATTTCATAACGAGGTTTCATCTTTCCAAAGGTCTTGGCATTTTCTACAACAGGGGGCTGGCCACAAGCAACTAAAGAAAAGCACATTGGGTTATTTTCAAATAATGTAAGTATTTCAACTGGTATGAATCTCTTATTTTTCTCTTTCTCTCTTAATAATACCAACGAAGCACCTTCATTAAAAACAATCATTCAGAATTAAGAAGTTGAAATTTTTCAAGCAAAAATTAAATGTTGAACCTTTTGGGCTTCGTTTGAATCTCAGATTATGTCATCTTGAATTGTGTTTTATTAAAAATCCATGGGGCTAAATGGTTATATATTCACCTATCCATCTGGAACGGCCATTTTTCTAAAAAAAATTCTGAATTAAAAAGCATCTATCTCATGTCAGTAAGTGGCCTGTTGGTATTGTCTTCATCACCATCCCTAAGTTTTTATCACCCACCTTCACTTGAGACAATAATAGATTTGTAACAATTCACTATTATCATTACCTCCCCGAAAAAATTTACAATCTATAATAACATGATAATTTTGAAATATGGACATATATTCCTAAATATAAATAAAATATCTTCTGGTTCCATTTATGTTTATATACTATTTTCTGTCTACTACATTGAGATGGGGGGAAAGAGGGTATAATATTCATGCCTCAGTTCTGTAATTACCATAAGAAATATAAATTTAAACTCTTGAGAAGGGTAAATGAGGGTAAACCTTGGAATTCTTAACCATCATTTTAAATTTACAAAGAAAAATTCTAAATATCAACAAACTTAGCAATAGTAGAAATAATAAAAAAGAAGTAAAAGTGAAAGAAACCTCTTGATTTGAAATTCAAGAAGTGAAAACTGATTCAATTGAATTTGAGTAATTTATAGTTTTAGTAAATATTAATATACTTATTTTAAATTAGATACCTTTACAAATCAATTTCATTAAATTATTTTTTTCTATATATCACTAATAAAAATTTAATTTAAATATAATTTTCCCTAAATGGAATTTCCTATCCATAGTTTTCTTTAAGAATTCTGACACCATAGGCTCACAAAAACATGTCATATTCTCTCATGAAATAATATAAATCTTCAATGGGAGAATGATTACCAGAAACTTTGGTACTAAGATATTTGAATGTCAACATCCTATTATTAAAAGTTTACAACCGTTATTTACATATTCACAGGGATGTTTACAACTATATTTTTGTGCAATAACATATTTGGGTTTAACTTAAATATTTTAAATATTTCATTCCTTTAATTTACTTCTGCTTCACCCCAAATTGGATACCTGTACACTTCTCTTATTGTAATATGGAATGCCTACACTAGGGTCCAGATACTAGCAAGTATCAAAAAGAAGGAGACCAACTTTTTAACAGAAGGTTAAAAATGATTAATTAGATAATTTATTATACTTGATTTTGTGCTATGCTGACAAATTAGAAGTTGTTTTTGTAATTGTGAAGAGAAAATTATATAGATTTCTTCTAAAATTATTCATATATGGAGACTTACTAAAAAGCTGAAATAATTAAGTGAATGTGGTATTAGCAAGGATAGGAAAATAGAGCAGAAAGAGATCCACACATATATGCTCGATATTTGACAGAAGCAACATGGCAGAGCAGGGGGAAAATGTTGTCTTTTCACTTGGATGATTGGATATTCATACAAAAAATGTATTTGGTTCTGTACCTCAGAGAATACATCAAAAATAAATTCTAGATGGTTGAAATATATAAATGCAAAAGGCAAAACTATAAAATATTTAGAAAACAATATAGAATATCTTTATGACTTTAGGGTAGGTAAAGATTTCTTAAGACACAAAAAGGTTTAGACCATAAAGGAAAATTCAATACAATTAAGAATTCTGTTCATCAAAACCTGGGAGAAGATACTTGCACTTTATAAAATTATTAAGGGATTAGTAACCAAAATGTAAAAGGAACTCTTACAAATCAATATGTAAAAGATAAACAACCAATTTTCAAAAATAACCAAAAGATATGAACAGAAACTTTACAAAAGAAGAGCTACAAAGGACATTAAGTACATGAAAAGATATTCAGGGAGAAGTATCAAAAATGCAAATTAAATAACAAAAGATAACATTTTATACCCACCAGATTGGCAAAAATTT
The DNA here is from genome assembly GCF_020740605.2 of Lemur catta. Lineage (NCBI taxonomy): Eukaryota > Metazoa > Chordata > Mammalia > Primates > Lemuridae > Lemur > Lemur catta. The sequence goes on along the minus strand of NC_059139.1, from coordinate 54,231,319 downwards.
CAAAGTCCAATAATATCAAATGTTGGAGGAGATGTGGAGTAACAGGATCTATCACACATTGCTGGTGGGAGTGCAAATTGGTACAACCACTTTGGAAAATAATTTGGCATTTTTTTAGTAAATTTGATGGTACATATATCCTATGACTCAGCAACTTTACTCGTGGAAAATACACCTTACAGAAACTCAACAAAAGTCCACCAAGAACAAGTTCAAGAATGTTCATAGAAACATTGTTTGTAATAGCAAAAACACTGAATATAATTCAAATGTCCACTGACAGGAAAATTGATAAATAAAATGTATGGTCATAAATGGAATGCTATATACAACAACGAAAACAAAGAACATGCAGCTACATGCATCGACATGAAGACATCTCACAAACACAATGCTGAACAAAAAAAAAAAAGATGCAGAATATATACAGTATGATTCCACTTACATAAAGTTAAAAAATGTACAAAACTAAACAATCTGTTATTTAGGAATACAAGCATATATAATAATATTAAAGAGAAAAGCAAGGGAATAAATCATTATATCTGGTGGAGTTAGGAAGTAAATGGATGGGATTGGGAGGAACCCACAGGATACTCCAAAGGTGTATTAATAGTGTCTATCCATGTATGCTTTTTTAAAAAAATAACACTTTTGTATATAATACTCCACAAGTACTTAATTGTTAATTAAAAGTAGAACTATTTAGATCTGTTGGTTTTAAATATCTGAAAGGAGAAAAGAATATCTTTTACAAAAGTCTATAAACATTTATAAAATTCTCCAGAGAACTGATTAGCAAAGAATTGATTGCTCACAAATAAAAATCAGCCAGTAGGGAGATAAAACATAAAAATAGGTTTTTTTCTTCTTCTTTAATGAGGTAGGCCAACGTTTTTTGTAAAACTTGTTTCCCGCTGGGAAATGTAAACAATGCTGTTTTTGTGAATCTTTTTTTGGTGAAAGGGCAATGGTTCTTAACCCGAGACAATTTTGCCCCTTCTTCCCCCAACCTCCCACCACCTTCCTGGAAACATTTGGCAATGTCTAGGGACATTTTTGCTTGTCACAATGCAGCGGGGTTGTGAAGTGGGAATGGTGTTACTGGCATTCAGTACATAGAGGGCAGGCATGATGTCAAACATGCTACAACGCACAGGACAGCCTCCCACAATAAAGAATCATCCAAACCAAAATGTCAACAGTGCTGCTGTTGAGAAACTCTGCTATAAGAAAAAATAACATAGGAAATATATGAATGTTTAGATCACAAAATGAAAAGCATGAATCCAGGGATCATTTGGAGGTCTAAGAAAGCAAACATGACATTTGGATAAAGACAAACAGCTTATTAAAGACTTTTTACACTGGTAAAAGAAAAATAGCAAATGCTTGATTTGCTATTTTTATGAGTTCCATCACAGAAGTGCTGAAGTAAGGCACACAGTCAGGAAAGCTTCTCATGTGGAAAGGATATTGAGAATAAATTCTACCCTGGATGAGAAAATAGCAGAGTAATGTAGTCACTGCTAACAGTTGAGTTTCGTGTGAGACTACGGCTTTGTGTATCTTAGTATTCTCTTTCTTCTAAGAAAATTTCTCATTATTGGTGTTTAAGTATTCCTAAAATATTTATAGAGCATATACTTTTAGTTTGTTATTTTTTTATTCAAAGACAAATAACTAAGATAGGTTATATTTAACACTTGTACTTTGTACTTTTACTTGAGGTAGATAAAAGTATGAGTCTAGGGACTGAATATTCATGCTTTAACACCATTATCAATTGCAAACAGGTTAAAAAATTTTTACAGAATTTCTATATGTTTAGAGAATAAGTCTATACACAGCATGTATCAGAAATTCAAACATATTAGCCAATGATGAACACAACATATTTTTAAAAATTAGCTTTTTATATGTTTTCTGTTGAATATTAACTAAACAATTCTCATGTAATTTACATTATAAATGTTTTTATTTTATCATATCTTATAGATATTCAACTGCAGAAGTAGGGATGGCATTTACATTCTATGGCTTTTAAGCATAAAATAAGCTTCTAAGGGAATGATTAAAAAACTGCAATGCCTACAGAGACCTGGCAGTTAACAAAAACCAGTGCTGATCATAATCCCAAAAGACACATTCTTGAATGCCATAATCCCAAATGTTGAAATTCCAAAAGATCAAAATCCCTAATGTCTAAAACCCCAAAATCTTAATCTCAAAAGACTGAAATCTCAGATGTTGGAATCCTGAAAATGAAATTCTAGGGAAGGGATTACTGAGTTTTCAGTTGTGCGTAGGGTAGTCACATCATGTTAGTTGTATCATGTTAGGTGGAATTATTACCTATCTCAGTTTTTGATTGATGTTGTCAAAAGACTTCTGTTGTGAGTCACAGTATTTCAGATGACCGGTTTATAAAACTGGGTGCACACAATTACCAACCATAGTGATATGCATTTATACATTTCACTTTTTGACCTATTTCTTTATAAATATAGTTTGCCTACTCATAACTGTTATACCCAGGCAACTGTCATTAGTATACTTGAGTGTTTATGCTTGCAAAAATATGAATGTTACTATTACCTATTTTGTTGTGTAAAATGGCCTATGAAGTGTTCTGTCATGTTTTTATATGTTTTTCCAATAAATTCCCTTTTTAAAAGATAAATAAATGTCTTTTAAAGAATTTTTAAAAATTATTTTTTCCAGAATTACATCTTGAGGATTTTGATCTTTTAGGATTTCTACATTCGTGATTATGTATGCAGATAGTGTCTTTCAGGATTATGGCCCAAACTCACAAAAACGGGGCAAGGAATGAATGAGGATGGCATGCATCGGACATGGCAGGGGAAGGGCAGTGGTTCTCCACTGACAAACTTGAACATGGGCTAAATGGAACCAGCTCTTCTTATTTTCTTTTTTAAATCCAGACTATTTTTTTGTATATCCCAATTTTTAACTGTGGACAACTAATTTTTTTAAAAATGTTCTCCTCATCAAAATAAAAAAAAGTCTATAGGCCCTTGGGCTGGCAATTGTTTTTCTTAAAGATATTCAGTATTCCTACATTAACACCACACTGTTATCTTAAGTACCTGAAGTCTAAGGTGAGAATATTACTGAAAACAAACTTCAATTGTATCGAAAGAGTGAAATATTCCAGAGTAACAAGAGATGACATATATGATGTATTCAGTTTGTGTCTCAAAGAATGAAGCTTATTCTTCTTGAATTCTCTTGATAATTGAAATGCAAATTAAGTATACATTATTAATGGGCTAATCATTACCTGTTCCTTTCTTGCAGGTATAGGTGAGATGGTAATTGCAGGGAACGTCATTCCACTGGCCGTTCTCATGCCAGATGATTACAACACAGTCTTCTCCAGCAGAAAAGAAGCTGTCTGGCTGGTTGGGCCTCCAGTTCTCATATTGCTGTAAAAATGGAGGGAGAAGGTAACTACTCTCTAGTCAAGGAGTAACATAAGAGCAACGGTGGCATTATATCACAATATAATTGGAATGGGCTCAACAATTCCTATTGGATCACATAGCTGAAATTATTTTGGTGGTCAAGAAAAAGACTGTTAAACTCTGAGTGGAAAATATATGTGTCTCTAAGTCTTTATTCAACAAATATCTATTCTTTGGCAATGAGATATCACTGAGAAATTTTGGTCTAGTTATTCTAGATTTCTCAATGTATAATCAACCCTCAATTTAAGAAATTTCATCATGTTATTATTAACAATTCAATATAAAATTAATGGAAGTACAACTAGAAAAAAATTCGTAATCTCATCACTAATCTATCATGTTGTCACATAGCCCTTATACACACATATAATTTTATATAGTTGTGATTATAGTGCAACAGAATTTTCAGCTTTTCTTATCTTTACCACTATAAAGTACTTTTCTTTGTCTTATTTAATGGGATTGTTTCTAATACAAATTCACTTATTGGGTTAGAAAATTGAGATATTTGCAATATTTATTTTTTTATTTATCTGATATACCTATGTCATTTTATATACAATCTTTCAGAGATATTTTGTTTTAGATGTGATTCTTATATGCCCATACAGTTGAGTTTTGCTTTATGATCTAATATGAAAGTTGTTTTCTTTTAATGGGAAAATTTATCACATTTATGCAAATTGATATAAAAGATATGCTTTCAAAATATATCTTTACTATAAATATATGGGATTTGGGGGGTAATATGTTTTAAGATAATTGAAAAGGATTTGATGAGTTGGATGTTTTTCTGCCAGTTATCTCTCTATGTATATTACCCACTCCAAGCAAAGATATATAACTGGAAATATCTTTTGCCTTCCATCAGAGCAGTACGTGTCATTTATTTAGCATCTATAATGGATGAATCTCTCCTCTAGATACATGATATATATCATCTCATACAACAAGCCAGCATGATTAGGAATAATTTGGACCTTAGAGATGAAGCACCCAGGACTCTCGGGTTTAAGTTCATTTCTTTGTTACTTCAAATGTTGCCTCCATGGCAACCAATACTTACATGAACACACATCCCCTGTGCCTCGGCAAGAGTAACAAACTTTAATGAGAAGAAAATAATATTGGACTATAAGTAAGAAACCGGTTTCCTAGTTTGGGTCCTCCTAACTAGAATGTGATATAAGTTTTTTCAGTGTCTTTCTGGCTCAACTTGAGTTTCACTCCCCCACTAGGCTTTGCTACTCTCATGCTCCATCACACCAAGCACTGACAAGACTAGTGACAGCAAACTTCCTTAAAATGGTGGAAATGCAGATTAAGATTCATGGGACAATGGCTAATATGACTATCTTTTCTGGGCCTACAGATCTAATAGTCTTTCCTTGAATTAAACTTAAAGTCCATGGTTTAAAACAATGAGTTAAGAGATTTTATTTGGTAAAGATAAAGTCAGAGAAGAAAGAATTCTATATAACAATTAAGGCAATTGTTCTCATTTCAGAACATGCAAAAAACTGGTCCTACTATGCGCTTGCTTCCAACAGTGCCATGGCTACTTTTATGTCTTTTAAAATATATACTATTTCTGACCCATTTTGTTTTTTAATTACCAAATTACTAGACTTAGCTATTTGCAGTGTTTTCAATACCAAATGTTTATTTTTGTGTTTTTAACCTTTAATACTTGGTACAATAAAACCTTCTGAGAGGTAACCCATTAATCTATGAAATGGAATTTTGTATACCAATAAACTCTAGTTTAAAGAACAAAAAAACAATAGTATAACATACTAGAGAATGTCTGTAAGGTCTTCTCAGAAAAAAAGTGGTTTTAAAAACTTTTAAATATGGTAAAAACTTAGATCTTTGATAAATAATCTGATCTGTGAAAAGACCCAAAGTTTGAAAACTTTCTACTTTCCCTTCAGTCTTTTTGCTTTAAAGTCCTTATCAATCAGGCCAAAAATAAGATAGGAGACAAGAGATCCCTGCAATGGGAAGTCTTTGAAGAGTGGTGAAATTGCAAAGAACCAAGGGAAGCTTAAGGAAGTTTTTCCGCCAAAATACAAAATGAAGGATGTTTTTATTTCTCCGGCAAAAACCTAATCCAGAAATGACACAGATGTAAATCTAACTCTAGTAGCCTGAATGGCACGACTGAGTTACCCCTAGATGGTGCTGGGAAGAGTGCTCAGGGGACCACATTCACTAGAGCGTTCTGTCTGATAGGTCTCCTGCAGCCAGAAACTAACACTTGCTCTGAACTGACTTTCTAATTGTTTCACTATCTTCCCTTTTTTTGTTTACTTCCCTTCCCTTATCATCCCTCACCCTCCACCCAACAAGCCCTTTTTTTTTTATTTGCTCCTCTCCTTTAACAGATAAAGCAGAGATATAAAAGTCATGTTCTGCCTGTTGTTTTTAACAGATGAATTAAAGTAGGATAAAAATAAAAAAACAAGAGAATAGGAATTCATTAAAACTAACAAAAACCTACATCTAATACTTTCTATAGTCAAATATTCCAGAGTTCTTCAAATATGAAATTTCCATTTCGGAGTCCGTACTTTCTAATTTACTTTCTAACTAGCCTCTTAGAGGAAACCAAAAATGTTCTCAAAGGTGGAAAAATTTCCAACATCCCAATTGTATGTGTAAACTGTGCAACACTCTTTCATTCTTTGTCCGTAGTCATGCTGTCCATCTCCCTTCCTTGATTGACTTTTCTTTATAACACTTAGGACATTCTAACATCCTATATGATTTACTTACGTGTTGTATTTTTTCTCCCTAGTAGAATGTAAGCTCATAGAGGACAGGATTTGGGAGTTGTTTTGTTCATTACTGTATCCTCAGTGCCAGGAACCATGTCTGGCACATATTGATGTCATTTAACAAATACTTTGATATTTAGAAATAACATAGTGTGTTTCATTCTTCCCAACCCACACCTATCCCTAATGAAAAATGTTGCTTGCTGCTAGCAAATAAGTGAGACAAGCAATTATAGAGCCAGTGGAAGTAAATAACCTTTCTGGAAAATGGTTGGCAATGCGTATCAAGAGGCTCAAAAACTTCCTACCCATGGACCTCAATAATCCACTTCTAAAATTCTATCCTAAAAAATAATCAGAGATGTGAACATTTTATGTAAAATACTACTTACACTAGCAGTAAATAGAAACAATCTGTAGAATGAACATATGTTCAATAAATTATGATAAAGCCAGACAAATGAAATCAAACATTCTGTCTTTGAAGAATATATAAGGAAATGGGAAATAGTAAAAGAGGTGTTAAATTAAAATATATAATGATCCAAATTTTACACATACTCTTAGATACAGCTATGTGTGTGGGTATGTGAGTGTTTGTATAAAAGACCAAAAGCAAATGCAGTATATCTTACAGCGTTTATATCTGAGTGATGAGACTGAGCCATAATATTTTATTTACATATTCTCACATATTTTCCAAGTTCTCTAGAGTGAATGTACATTATTTTTCTAAACGCTAAAAATGAACATTATAAAATGATCTATGTATGCATTTATCAGTAAGGATTCACAGATTTCTTAGCTAACCTTTTGTTAAACTAAGCTTAACAAAACATTTCAAGTTACCAAAGTCACTTGACTGCCATGTATTTTGGAACTGACGTCTCCTCCTGACCTGAACGATAACCATCTCATTTTCACACTGAAATGAGATTTGGATCCCATGCCACTAAAGTAGTTCTCAGCGCTTAAACTGCCCAGACTAGGACCTCTGGTAAAAGATTTAATTGTCTTTGGTGAGAATTATATTTGGCTTGCGGCAATGATTTAAAACGTGTGCTCTTGTTGTTGCTTGGCAGAGCTGTGGCTTAATGGTGCAGGACCAAATTTTAGCTCTGTGGTTTTTACAAGAATGTCTGATACCCACAGGCATGTCACACTATGACCTCATATCTGATAGCTCCATTGTGCAGATTTATCTTGGCTAGGATGCTTTCTTTTCGCTCCATGTTATTGCCAAACTGACTTAGCAAAGAAAACTCCAGAGTTTTCTGAACAACTTTCTTTGTTTCCTCCTGAAATCTTTACAGCCTTATTTAATCTTACAGGGAGAAGGAGTATAAAAAATAAATCTTTGACTTTAGGTTCAGTAATGTCCTTTTTTTCCCACTAACGTTAAATGCTAAGAAGAAATCTCTCCTCAGGGAATCAATTCTGTGTTATAAGAATATAATAGATCCTCTTTCACAATACAGTGTCTCAAACATACAGAAATATAAATTCTTGGAATGAACAAAGAAAAACTCACCACTTCCCATGTGGATTTTTTTTTCTCCTCACTTAGAATTATAAGCAAACATCCTGGGTGACCTATCTCGGATGAACCCTCTTCTAGGGCTGGATGGGCAAACTAAGAATTATTCCAAAAAGCCCTCAAGGCTTAGGGAATTCATTTTAACCCCTTAGACACAAATAAATGCTGGTCATGCCTCTGCATGTTTGTGCATCAGAGATTCAAATTCCCTGTTCCAAACCAAGAACTCTTATTGGCTCCCCAGGGACAAGAATTAAATCACTACAACACTTGAAAGAGAACCCAAAAATCACTTTGCATTTTCACTCTCTCCTGATGGCAGAGAAAATGATGACATAAAACTCAAATAGTTGATGAAGAGGAAAGCCAATCCAGATGTAAAATTTTCTTGCATTTCATTAAGAGATAATCATTTTATACCTAGTAGGAAACTGCTTAATGCTGTATATTGTATGATAAAAATTATTTTTAGAGTGCCAATTCAATGACTAGCTCTTGTATCTATAAAAACGTGCCAAAAAAGACAACCATTTCAGTTAAATTGGATTCAGTCACTTTTCAGTTATTGTTTTCTCTTTCTTTTTCCCCCAATTGAGTTTAAGCAAATCAGCTGCCAACATAATAAAATGATTCAAAAAAATAAAAAACCCTGGATAAAACTCAACAGCTAGTAAATACAGTTCTCTTGCATGAAAATTGTCTCCACAATCCAGAGAACTCAATGTGAACCAATCCTAACATTGTGGGGGGAAAAGAGCAGACTAAAGTTATTCCTCAAAGTCTTTCAAACTATAAATACTTAGATTATTTTGTCCCAAATAATCTGTACTTTGGTGTCAAAAATTTATTTCTCTCTCACATTAACACAAAAGAGAAGGAAGTGCGCATGACTTCCTTGCCTGCCAACATCCTTTACTCTCAGAAAGCGACCTCAATTCCACAAATCTGAGAGTGATTTGACTAATTTTTCTCACTCAGACTGGCTGGAGAGCTATCTATCTATTTCTCTCCTTCCCTGCTCTTTGCAAGTCTCCAACTTCATTCAATCAACATAAGCAGGGGGAAAAAAATCGTAAAAAAGCCACAAAACTCTCTATGTTCACCTCCCAAGGAAAACTCTCTTCTGGGTTCTTCTACTATGTAGAAAGAGAAGATACAAAATAGATCGGTCCTAATATTTGCCTCAGTTGCTAGGATTTTACTAAGCATGTGACTACACGCATTAGGTTTACACTGCCTTTGAAAAATCATCTCCATTCACATTTAACTTTCAGGTTCACAATATCATACAATTCATACTAGAATTTCTAAACTACTCAAGGCTGCAGAAACTGAATTAACAGAGAATGTTATTCCTGCTTAGATTTGGGTGGAGTTCTGGGAATGTGAGGTTTTGAAACACAAAATACAATATGACCACTAGGTGGTGATATATCTCCATCCTCATATTATGAAAAAACCTACATCACTTAACAAAATGGAACTTTGAATACTACCCCCAAATTATGATTATTTACTTCATGTGGCAAAAAAGATTAAAGGATTGCCTGTGACATGTCATCCCAATTTTTTGAGGGAAAATATGAAGACCGGCCTCAGCTAAACAGTATTTTCCAATCTGATTGCATTTAATTTTGTCATAGGCAACTGTAGCTATAATTTAAATTTTCTGTCTGACTAAAATGTTCATCTACAATAGTTTATTATTTTCCATTTTCCTTTTAAAATTATCAGATGATTTACATCAATGGTAAAATTGTATCAGAAACAAAGTCAAATCTGTAACATCAACCTAAATTCCTTAGAACAGGTCAGATCATAGATAAACACCTATGCACAAAAATGAAATGCCTGCAGTGTGAATCACAGTTAGCTTGTTTTTAGGCAAAAACCTATCTAGTTTAGCTATGAAAACATGACACCTGCACTAAAGCTGACTTCTTTGTGTGCAAACTCCTTTCATCCCCTGGGGCCCACATTGCCACCTCCTAGAGCTACAGAATTAAATCCAAATGCAGTTGGTGCCAAGGGCGAACAGATAATCACCAAAGTATAAAAGCAAGTTCCAAATAGAAAACACTTTCCCTGGGTGCCTGTTTGAGACATGCAAGAAGAAACTATCTTTCACTAAATAACAAACTCAGAATAACCCCACTGTGGGTTAGCCCCAGCCTTTCAGAACACAGGTCAAACGATTATCTGAAAAGAGGCTATGAGGCTACTTATTACAGAAATCAAAACATTTGGTAACTTTAAAATGACTTTTTTATCCCTAGATGGCTGTATTATACAATAGGCATTTGTTTGCAGTCTGTGGTCGGGGGTACATTTGGCTTTGTTTTACTTAACTTGTTCAGGGCAAATGACTTCCCTGCAAGGTAGAAGATACACCCTTTTCTGATTCTTGTACTCGCCTAAGATTACTCTGGTCTGGGTCCTTATTTATTTATGTTTTAAGGTATGTTATGGTTTTGCTGTTGTCTTTTAGTTGAACAGGGTAATTCACTGACCGACAACTGAAAAGAAAAGAGCAGCTTTGTTTTAAAGGAGAAAGAGACGTTTGTTTTGGTGTCACTACCCTATGCTGGCAGCCTGGAGTTGGATCCTACCAACATGAATATGCTGAAGGGAAGAAAAACTAACTTGGGGTCTCCTGATAGTTGTTAAAGTGGCAATATGCCCATTATTTTCCGAGCTGGCAAACCTCTGTGCAGGAGAGACAATCTGGCCCGTTCTTGAGAACAGCACTAATCTTGTGTAATAGCGTGAGCTCACTGCCCTACAAAGCAGTAATTATCAACAGCATTTTCAGAAGGATGTGAGTTACTCCCACAGAGACCACTGTGAGACAGGGGGCCTCAAGCAGAGCGCCACAAAGCAACTTGCGTTTAATCCATACAATGAATGGTGCCAGTGGGCTCCTTCACCCTAAGCTTGTTTGCACAGGTCTTTAGTCATGAAGTGCTAACGATCCAAAATGCAAGGAGAAATTGCCAAAACCCATTCAATTTTTTTTGTTTGTTTGGTGGGGGGCACTTTTCCAGAGTTATGCATTGCCTTAAACTAATTAGTATCTGCATGTGATTTTCAAGTTTCATAGAACAATGTTGGAAAAGCATCTGTGAGAAGGAACTACTGCATCAATAAGTTTTCTTCCTTTTTTTTTAGGATAATCTTGTCACTTATGAAATGATTTTTCAGAGATGGGTAAATATTGTTCTTCCAGCTGTTCCGCCCTTCACTAGCTATCTGAACTCAAATAAAGGCAAGGCAAGAGAGGGCTTTATGTTCTAGAACTACTCTATGGTTCATAATATTTTGCAGGTCGAATCAGAAGAACCAGTTTTTGATTCCAAATCAAATTAAACTGCAACACAAGTAAAAATTTTCATTATGAACTCAGTGGTCTTTTGCAGAAAGGAATCTGAGACTTCTTCCATTCATAAATAACGCGTTAAAGGGTTAGGAAAGAGCATATGTTTTCCTTGGCTTTTAGGTTAATATAATAAAACCTGTGAAGTTTAACATAATTAAATTAATGTTGATATGCAGTGTGACTTGTTCACAGAGCACTGGCATTTGACTTAGAGCTAATGCTACACCACAGCTGACACATACCCATCGGCAAATATTTTACAGAAATTCTAAGATTTTCAGGTAGAAAAAGGCAAACTTAAGTTTTTGATACGGGGAGTTTTTGTTTTGCATTGTTTTCTGCAATCCTTTCAAATGAGCAGAAACCTACAAAAAAAAAAAAAGCTTAGAAAGCACTGAATTAGTTAATACTCCTGAGTCTCTTGTCAATGTCCAAGACATCTGGGAGAGGAAGGAGGATAGGAACCTTTGTGTTTATAAAATGGTAATAACAATACATTCCTGCAGAAAAAGAATAATGGTTTATGGCCTGCAATTTGCTACTCCTTTTCTCTGTCCCTTTTAAGTGTCTCTTCCTGGATTAAGGGCCATTTCTTTATAGTTTCTACCTTTTTCAAAGCTGGTTTTTCTCACAATACTTTGCTTGACAGACTCATGTGTTTATTTATGAAAAAAAAGGGGGATCTCTCTGGATTTAAAGGCAAATCCACACCCATCTGGCCATTCTCTAGCATCAACTCTAATCAACTGGTGAAGGAGAGTGAGTGGGTGTCGGAAGTTCTAGGTGTGCCAACTTGCCAACGCTGGACTGCGCTTATCAAAATGAAAAAAAGAAAAGCAAAATGTAGTTATCTTTCAGATAATATTTTAAGTAGCATTTTTTAAGTAAAAAGTTTCATTGTACAAGTAATTTTACTAATTATACTATCGATTTTTTTGCAGTCTCTATCATAACTATGAAGGGGCAAGATGAGCAATCAGAGCTAGAAAATAAGACATTTATGGATCTGTGATTTAGTAACTTGTCCTAGAACCTCTTGACTAGATCAGGCAAATGCAAAAGAAGAAGTCTGCTTTCTCCCAACAGTAAATCGGAGAGTGAAAAGCAGGAAGTTGTGGCTACTTCCCAGGAAGTAGGGACACCAGCAGCCTTGTGGGGGATCAACATTGAGTACTGACAAAGTAGAGAGGATAGAAGTAAATAATGTGAAGGAGATGTAGAAAATGTGTTTTTTTATGTTCAGGCATAAAGTCAGGGCTTTTTTGCAGAACAGATCAAACCTTCCAAAAGCTCCTATTTAAAAAGGGGAACTGGATCGTCAGTTCTATTCAGTCCTCAACCTCTAGACGTCGCCATCTAAGGTGATATTTCCTTTGAAGAAACTGTGTCCGGTCCACTGAAGCCTCCAGTGCCCAGTGCTAAGGACTCAGCTTTGATGGTGCTGGGAGGAACTGAAGGTAGGAGAGAAAGGACCAACACAGACCCTAGAGAATCCCCTCATGAGAATCTTATTTCAGGGGGTCAAAGAGACGGAGGGAGCAAGGTGAGAACAGATTTAAAACTCTGAAACCTGGCCAGGCATGGTGGCTCACGCCTGTAATCCTAGCACTCTGGGAGGCAGAGGTGGGAAGATCACTCGAGGTCAGGAGTTTGAGACCAGCCTGAGCAAGAGTGAGACACCCCCCCCCCCCCGTCTCTACTAAAAATAGAAAGAAATTATCTGGACAACCAAAAACATATATAGAAAAAATTAGCCAGGCATGGTGGCACATGCCTGTAGTCCCAGCTACTCGGGAGGCTGAGGCAGAAGGATCGCTTGAGCCCAGGAGTTTGAGGTTGCTGTGAGCTAGGCTGACGCCCTGGAACTCTAGCCTGGGCAACAAAGTGAGACTCTGTCCCAAACAAACAAACAAACAAAAAAACTCTGAAACCCACAGTTTGATTTTAACCACTTGTTGGGGAAGTGGATTATACAAAGTAGTATGATTAAGGCCTCTAGGGGTTTCTGATATTTCCTTAATTGTGCTGTCCCAGGGACATACGATAGTCTTTAGTTGAAAGGAAAGTTGTGAATATTATTTTGCCAGAAATAGATAGAGAAATACAAATGATTCCATGATGTTCCCTAGTGCCTGGCTTCCTCTGTGCTTGCATGAACAGCCTCAGGTAGTGGATGAGTACATGAAGCTCCACCCAACCTCAGGCAACCAAGTCATCTTTGGCCAAGCAATCTATGAAAAACGCAATGAGCTGGTAACATTCAGGAGCGATATTTCCTTTTGCTTGTTTCACTACATTTTAGATATAAATAATAAGGTTTTTAAAAGTCATTTTGCTTCAGAAAGTATATTGACTGAATATGTACCTATCTTGAAAAAAAATCCTCCTTCAAAGTTCTGAGTAATTGTTGGTTTCCTAAAGCTTCATGGAAAACCTGCCCTGGTATAACTCACACATGCAGGCGTGGCAGTTTGCTTTCCATTTTCTATTTTTAATTTCCAAAGTTTATTACAAAGGTGTTCCTAGGACAACCATGGACAAAATTATCATCATTTCCAGTAGAAACACTTGTTTTCCTTTGGGTTAATACCTTTTGTAAGATGCATTACATTCAACTACATACTTCTATTTTTGAGGAACATTTTTTTCACAGTATCTAAAAACCCACCTATTATGTTTTGATGTTTTTCACAATGGTACAACTTTAAATATAATCCTTAATTTAGATAAACAAGAAATGTCACAGAAAGATACGCCACTTTAGGATTCAAAAGATAGAATTGGCTGAGCAATGTACACATATTGATTATCACTTGTTAGTTAAAAAAACATTAAGTATCTATTTTTTGTCATCTACTATGCTAGGTGCTAAAAAAAATAGGGATGAAAGTTAGTCTTGTCTCAGAAGGCTCAGTATCAGAAAGTCAACCCTACAGGAGTCCATGCTAGGATAGTAAGAGGACAAAAGAGCTGTGGCAGCACCTAAGAGGAGCTCTTAGTCACACACAGCAAGGAAGGCTTCTTGGAAGAAGGAGACTTACTTGAATGTTTATGAAATGAAATTAGAACAAGAGGTTGTCACCTCATGCTAAGCACTAGGGCAAGTATAAGCAAAGCCCCCCCCCCCCCCCCCCGGGAGTGAGGTGTCATGGCTTATTCCAGGAACTGTATTTGGAGATGCTATATAGCTCAGGAAGTGGCAGGTTGAGTTGGTGGGCTTTTTAACTCACCATGCCAATAATGAGAATTTTATACTGAAGGCAATGGGCAGACATTGAAGAATTTTAAGAAGGGAGTAACCAGAGTTCATAGCCAGGGGAGGAAAAGGTCATTAGCACTGGAAAACAGATCTGAGGGAAAACACTTCTGACTAGTCATTCATTGAACAATGGGTTAAAGAAAGAACTTAAAAGTCAGCTAATAGTATAGAAGCTAGATAAGAAAAGTTTGTTTAAGTTCACCAGCTTTAATGTGTATTTAACTTGGATGGTTTAACTTAGTGTCTTTGAAGACATTACTTGGGTGACAAGTGAAGCAATTCATTACTGAAGTTATTTGCCAGGGTTTCTAATAGAGCACTAGGTGCATTTTGCTGTTAGAGAACAATAGTCTAGTTAAAGAATAACTGGTTAGAAGAAAGCAAAGTGACAAAGTGAAAACTGAAATACGTAAGAGAAAATAAGTTTAATATAAACCACAAGGGTAAGGCTAGAACCAATTTTATTCATGAATGTAATTTTGTGAAATTTATTGGGCCAATACCCCAAATAAAGAATGAAAAAAGTTTTTTAAATATAACAGAAACAAGAATTTGGAATTTTATCAATGCTAGCAACATCCTGTTATAGAGGCCAATAATGTGGAATGAATCAATCAGAATTAAAAGAATAAGGGCAATTTAGATGACTTGGCCAAACATCATTCATTCAGTATAAGTATATAATTGAATTACTCTAGGTATAAAGCATAATCATATTAAATATAATTATACTGTAAGTTTATTGGATGCTAAGTTTAATTGTTTCAATAAAAGAAATCATTGAAATTGAGACCTAATATAAACTTATTTGTTTTTACTGGATTAAAAGATTGAATATCAAAAGACAGTATAAGGTAAATATCAAAGGATTTTTTTTTTGTTTTAATACTGCTCTACCTCCCAAGATGGATAAGCTCTAATAAACCTTTCAAACAAAACATGTGGGGAGAGAGCGTGCAGAAGAGGAGAGAAATCACTCTAAAACATAAACAAAGTCCTTAAAATTGCACACAGTCAAGTTAACACCATTTCCAAGTATAAGCAGATACTGCTCTCCCGGATGAAGACTTTACTGTTAGGGATATTTTCAAAAGTAAAAAACTTGGAGTAAACAGCGAAACAAAGGAGAGCTATGTGATTCAAAGGCCTGCACACATATGGAACCCGTTAAGGGGATGGTGGCTGCAGAAACAACTACAAACGAGTTTAAGAGACACCTAGGCTGTCTCGGAAAGGAAGGGGATGGAGGGAAGGGTGGTTACACCAGCAGGAAAGTGGGCTAGAGATCAGTCGAATGGGAGGGAAACAGGCTGTAGGGCAGATGGTCTGTTCTGTTCCAAAATGTTCAAAGTTAAGGGACACTCCTTCGCACACTTTTATTTGACACAAAGAGTGAATTAACAAGAAACCAAAGGTCTGTCAGAGTTTTTTTTCCGGATTTGTTTGTGTCATTTCTTTGAGAGATTTTGCTTATTGACACATTTCAATTGCTGCCTTCTTCAAACTGGGGCCCTCACATAGGTTGTACTCCATAATTCTTAGGTTTCAATTAAAAGTGTGAATTAATTAAGAGTAAAGTTCTTGTTTAAGTTGCACGGTTATCTATGTTAGGTTATGTTACCTTCCTCTGGAAATTTCGCAAGAAAATTTCAGAGGAAGATCAATATTTCTCTTTCGACCAAGTGCAATGCTCACTAATTTACCAATTTAGGACCAGTCTGGACTATGGAAATGGTAATTATTTTTTCACAGTATTTATGTGTCTATATTAAAAATTAATTGACACATGCAAAAACAATGGTTGAGTTGCCTTGCTTTGGCATAGATGAATAATTACATCTGATGAGTCAAGTTCACCCGTATGGCACCTGGCAGGGAAGATAAATTCCCAGAGATATTTTACAGACCCCACATAGCGGCCAGATATAAGCCAATATTAAGTATTTTTTAACCAAACTCACAGGACTAAGGGATAAGGCTTTATCCTAGACATCATGAGAACTAAAAAGCCTGGAAAAGAACCACCTCTTTGAAGAGGTGAACAGCTAATGGAGAGACCAGAATAAACATCCATTAATGTACACATGCTAGGAATAAAAACATACACATTAATTCCATATAACCAATGACAGATTGGGACTTGGCTCAGTCAGGAAGGTGTGTAGGAAAAACAGATTTTTCACATGTTGCACCTGGCCAAATGCAGCTATTCTAGGCTTGGGGCTGGAACATACAAGAACACAGCCAGAGGTACGCTTTGAGATAAATCGTGACCTGGCTGTACAAGGCATAGTACCAGCCAGAACTGGCCACCTGAGTCCTGGGCATTATACCTTCTGTACTACAGATGGGAGCTCATAAACACCTGCACGTTTCGCAAGGTTATACAGAAGGGAAATCTGTGGGAGGCAGACTTAATAGTGGGTATTCTAGAAACCCAATTTATTCCACAACAATGAAATATGCATTCAACAAGGGAAAACTCACCGAATGCCTATACTACATAACATACATTAACAAAATTGTAAAAACGGTTTTAACTATCTGTAATATATAGGAAGAATCCTTTTCATTATATGTTCACTTACAAATTAAACTAATAGAAACAAAATTGTCTATCTTCAATTAATATTAATATATAAAGACTCACACCGCACCTACCACTATTAATCTAACTGACCACTATTATCCCCCTTAGGTACAGCAAAATAAAACACAGATGCAACAATTGCAGACCCACATCCAGATAGGATAATTAGAAGAAAATAAGACTATCGATTCTGAGGTTGTGGTTCCTATATCTTAGTGAGAACAATCTATTTTCCCTATTTTTTGTACATCTTGCCAAAGAACCTACTTATGAACTCGAATAATGAATATTGCTGATTAAACATAAATAGTGATGACAGACAGAGAGAAAGCCAGGCTTTATTTTGGGTTGCTCACAGCAAAAATATAAGGGATACTTTTTTTTAAAGTCAAAGAGGTACCCGCCAGAAGAAACTCTGGCTTTGGAGACAGGCCTGAGTTTAAACACCGGCTTCACCACTTAATAGCTTTGTGACTCTGAGCAAATAGTTCAACTGACTGACCTTCCCTTTCTTTACCAGAAACCTAATAACTCTCTTAAAAGTTATTATAGGGAATAAACATGCAAGTGCTTAATATAGTGATTGACACAGAGAGAAATTGAGTGGTGTGTCCATAGGAGCACAGAGAAGTTTCCCTGGACAGAGTAGAATTTCCAAAAGCAGGGATTACACTTTGGCCTTTATTCTAGAATGACCCTTGTATTTTGCCCAACTCATTAAATCCAGACGAGTGGCAGGTAATGAATGAAATTGAAGTTACCCAAGTAATTCACACATGAAAAGAGCTTTAAAATTATTTTCAATTTTTACTCTTTGATCTAATTTAGAATTTAATTTATACTTACCGTCTAGCCCTGTGGATCCTAACTTTGTCTGCATTTCAGAATCACCTTGGAACGCTTAGAAAATACAGGTGCTGGTGGTTTAGCTATAATGAACCTGGGCTGAGGCCTGGGTGCCACTTTTTCAATTATGTTCTCCAGGTGATTCTAATGCACAGCCAGCACTGAGTACCACTAGAACAGACAATTACACTTGACCTATTTTTAAAGAATTAGATTCATTTGTGTTTACTAGTAGTAACTCAAAACAGCTTCACCCATTCTGATAAAGAACCTATTGCAGCTTACTCAAAGTTGTGCCAGCATTTCCAAGTCACTTCTTTCTTTAAGTAGAAAAATAATCAAATGTATAATTAGTTGGCAGAGATTCACAAGATCATAAATCAACAATCTTCTTTAAGATAAAAAAAAGGAGCACTTTTGCTTGGATAAAAATGAGCCATGCCCTATAGCAGATTTCCAGTGTAATCATGTAAGAGAGAAAGGTACTTTTAAAAAAATTTTTTCTCCTGACTTTTATTTCTTTTTGTTCTGAAGCTATAAACAGCAAATATAACCATCTGAAAGACAGACCTGAGGCAATTCTGCTGATTGTCTGATTTTCTCATTCATTGGAAATGTGGTGTACTCCTGTTTTAAAGAGAGCCACAGCTATCAGAGAGAGTGCTGGATGTTGGATCAGTCAGCTTGGAATTCTTTTTTAACTTTTCCTTGTTCCACTGAGTGACCCTGGGCAAGTCACTTAACTTGTCTCCAGCCCGTGCACCCTCTGTAACATGCAATCACCACACAGTACCAGGTTCCTAGAACTCACATCATGTTCAGAAGCATCTTACCAGTGTGCTGCCATCAGTCCAACGGAAGTCATGCTCAAACATCTTGTCATTGAGGCCTATCCACTGATAATCATGACCCACACCTAAAGATGGGAAAAAACACAAATATTTGTACTACTTTTCCCATATATGGATGAAAATATATCAAAGAAAATTATTTTCAGAGTGAATCATGCATCTTCTTTTCTGGCTGGATTTTTTTTTTTGGATGCTCAAAAAAATCTCTCCTAATTTGTCTTTTGTTATTCTGCCCAATGTGCTTGAAACTAAAAAGCTAATTTGCAAACATTGTGAAACATTAAAATATCAGATATAGACAACAATTTCCCTAGCAGTTTCCTATAATTAAATACTTTTTCATCCTTATGAGAGAGATTTTCCATTCTCCATTTACTTTTTTTGTTAAGAGATGACATTGGCAAAAATTCAGTGACCCAATAAAATGTGCCAGATCTTCCCCATGCTACCCTCATTTTGGAAGCCACATGTTTCTTCTCAAAACATTTTAAAAAGTGAACACCTAGTCCAGACAGACAGTTCTGCAAAATTATCTTCAAACATTTTTTATTTTACTATGAGATGAGTCACTGGCAAGAATATCATGCGATAAAGTTAAATGAACCTCAACCCAGATTATAAATTAACAATTAAACTTCTAAAAGACAGTACATATTTAACAGGACATCAAATGATGCTTCAGGAGCAACAAATTTCTACATGTTACTACATAAATACTAGTTCCCCTCCTTTTTGCTGTAGCTTAAGGAATTATTAAACAACTCTGGTATTAAGTTTCATTAGCTTTCAGTCTCCACCTAGTCATGTTCTTAGTATTTAGCTCACTTTCTATGGTCTAAAATAATTAGAAACTTAAATGAGAGCCAATATGCCCAGAGGGTAAGATTAAAGGATGCTATTCATTCAATTTTAATTTGCAGGATAAAAATAACTTGAAAGCAACTTTAACTTTAGACAACACATGCAAATATCAAAATTTTACCATAGCTATGGTAAAAATTATATTGAATCCCAAGAAATGGTTGTTTTTGAAAGTCAAAAATGCTCAAATAGCAATTTCTTATGATTCAAGCATGCTGTTTCACCAATTACTGCTGGCAGACTAAACAATGCTTTCCTATATTATAGATGAATGTTTTTCAAAGTGGGGGATTCACATAGGTAAGATGATTTTAAGTAGATCATAGATGAGGGATTTAATAAATTGAATCAGCACTGAGAAAGTGATGAACATGAGTGATGTTTCAGGAAACCCGTGTCTATGTGGTACATACGATTCACAAACATTTGTTCTTCGTGAGACAGGATGCTTGTGAGATGGGCGCCCTGCAGACGACATTCCCGTTCAGCTGCATCCCATGTGCGTCGATGGGCGAAGTATTTGTAGCACTGCCCTTGGAATTTGTGCCAGCCATAGTCACACGTCTCAGTGTCTGGGAAGAAACAAGGCAGGAGCTTGTTAAAGTCACGTACGTCATTCAACTTGGCTTCCCAGTCCGAGCGTTAATAGGATACCCAAGCCAATATCTATGCAATGTCCCTGAAGTAACTGATTCATAAAACTTGGTCACAATGACAAAGAAATGATTTTCAAGCCCAACTGATTCGTGTGAAATGGGTGGCTGTACATCTTGGGACTGAAAAAGGCAGTATCTAACAGCAACTTCCTTGATTAAAGCCAGAGAAAACTGGAAGAGGGGCCTGCCAAAACTTCTCAAGCTGCAGTGTCTGTTGACTTACTTGTGAAGCAACTGGGGCTAATTCCTTAACAACACAGCTTTCCTGAGAGAATCATTCAAGTGATAAGATAAGAATTTGGCTAATAGGATTATGAATGCTCTATTTGCATAACAACTTTGAAGGTTTTAGAGGTAGTCCTTTCCCACTTCCCAAAGAGAGATCTGGGAGGTCCCCAGCTCTTGTCAAGTAAGATTTACAAAGAGAAAAAAAAATCCTTCGTGAATAGATACCTTCTGGGATATAGCTAGAACTGTACGCCTGCTTTCCAAAAAGAGGGGGAAAATAGGTAACTCCCAGTGCAAATGAAATAACCTAAGTTATTTAATTTACCACCTTTCTATTCCACCCAGCCATATATGTATATGTTTATGTGTGCACACATGTGTATGTGTGTGTATGTTTCTTTTTCTCTTTTGCAATAAGCACACCATAACTGGTATTCCAGTGGGATGAAAACATTGTTCAAACATATCTAAATTTTACATTGGAAGTAAGCTTCAGCTCCCCTTCCTAGATTGCCAGTTTTGGTGTATTTTCAAAAGAAAGTAGCCTTGCTCATAGTACTGTACGGTGCTCATTGGCAATCCTCCCTCAGACTCACTCATCTATAGGTGGGGTTACACCATATGTTAAATAATGATCAGTAAAAATAATTCTATCACAAGATATATCTCACAAATATATTGAAGTAGTTACAAGAAAAAAACAAATGAAACTGCAAAGTCTATAGAATTTCAGGCACCAAGAAAATCTTCCAGGTTACCTAATAAGTACCCCCCTTTCCTAATTTTACTGATTGATGAAAAAAACACAACCTTACTAGATTTTTAAAAAATGCATGCTTTATAGGTTAGATTTGGTGGCCAAATTAAAACTCAAATCGTCTCCTCTCACTCCTTTTACTTCTTTTCCTGTAATTGTGGGAAAGTACACATTCTGAGAGATTTAATTTTTTTCCTGGCTGCAGTGATTTAGACCATAATCATGCAACAGATGCAGTTTATCTCGGAGAGCTGTCTTTATTTCAGTTTAGTCTATCAGGTCTGTTGTTTAGTTTCAGCCAGCTGACTAATTGTTACGAATGATGTGCACTGGAAGTTTCAAGTTTTATTAAAGCATTAGAGACCACCAAATCTCACAGGAAAGGACTCAAGACACAGCTAGACAGTTTGGTACAAAAGTAGCACTTTAGTGCCCCCAAAATGAAGCAAATTTTGGCTACTTGGATATAGGATTTTTCCTTTTAGGAAGCTCACTTGGAAAAAATTAGAAATCGGGTTAGAAGGGTGGTGAGGACACAGATCTTCATGTATGAGGGGGTTAGTTTATAGGGGAGGAGAATTGGAAAAATTTTTAGAACACTCTTATTGCCACAGTCAATAATATAATATTGTGGTAGCATAGCTTTCTTTAACTTTGGACATTATTATTTATTTTAAGACACACAGTATAAACTTCTAGAGGTTCCTAACTTCTTGAGTAATACATCAGAAAAAAATTTTTCTATACTCTCTTTCTTAACCGCTTTGAACCCAAATGGTTTTAGTTTGGTTTTCCTTTTAGTCTTTTGTCTTTAAAATAGGTTTTTATTAAGTATTTAAACAAGAAAACCCAGATAATCATAAAATTTAGAAGCATGACCACATCATTGCTACAATGCCTTTCTCAGTTAGCAGGTGCATATACTCATATTAGAGCACAGGTCTAAAAATAGGGGCAGTTTCTGTTAAAACCAAGCTGGGAGAATTTATTTATTTGTACTAACTAAATTATAGCTTTCCAGTGATTATAAATATATGTGCAAATACCACATCAAGTGGCTTTTTATATGTAAAAAAGCCAAATATCCACACTCATGACACTTAATTTTTATTCATGAATTCAACAAATATGTAATGAAGAATCACATGTCAAACAGCATCTCCCAGGATCCGATTCTGATAGAAGATATCAGAAATACTCTATTTATTTTTCCAAACTTACCTAAATATAATGTGAAACTCATTTCATTTATTAAAAGGCAACTCTTTTAGATGATATTTTCTTAAAAATCATTCAACATATGGAAAGGTATCTTATGCTTTAAAACTACTGTAGTGAGTAGGTTCCAATGCAAAGTCCCTGATTTGCAGTGTGCACAACTCCTGTTCATGACCATAGCAGATGAAACTACCACTCTTAAACAATTTCACTAAAATCCTATTCTCTTTATGTTGTACAGGTAATGTCAACACCTCTGATATAAAACTGATATGTCTTAAGAAATTGTCCACCCTTCCACACTTTTCACTGGCAATGTGTAGCATTGACTTTGGGGCAGTCTGTACATACAGAACTGTCTCTCTCCTGTTCCAATAGCCCTTTCTAGATTTTATATCTGTTAACATTCCCTGAAATGTGTCCCCTATTTCAGAGTTACTGAGATTTGGGAAGTTGCTAGTGCAGAGAACAGAAAAGGTCAGCTGAAGAAACAATGATACAACCATCACCTAACTTTGGACAGAAAACTGGTTAGACAACAATGCTACTGTTAATGAAGAAAACATTTTTCTTAAGCAACCTGAAAAGAAGAGAAAAAAGTCTTTTAGTATCCTAGCAATAAATCACAGGAACACAGCTGCACTGGGTAAACAGACCGGGATAGATGTTTCTCAGCAAATAATGTGGATGAAAGTTAAACTTGCTTGAAAATAAAATAGAATGTACCTAAAAGTTAGGTGGTACCAGAAATGAAAGAAACAAGTTAAAATTTTTGCTTTTCAATATGCTGCTTTTTAAAAGAGAAGAAAAAGTAATTGGTCCCAAAGTCCCTTCTAAAAATATGTTATCAATCAATCCATCATATATACATATAAATAAAATATTTATCTTTGAGGGTTACTTTAGAAGCATGAAGACATTGAGATAAACTTGGGTTTTAGAGTTAAGCCGCTTAGGTTCACTTTTCCCACTCTGTGATGCAGCTGTGTTACCTCGAACACATCACTCTTCATCTCTGAGCCTTAATTTCTAGCCTATTTAATGCACAGGAATACTGTGCCAACCAAATGAGATAATGTACCTGGACACATTTGTTAAACTATAAAGTATTAAACAAATAGTATTTTTTAGTCTCTTTTTAATCTCTGCCAAGAGTTATGCTAAGTCACCAAGATCGGGAAGTTTGTTTCGTTCACAGCTCTATCTCCAGTGCCCAGAAAAGTGTCTGGAAGAAAGTAGGTGCTCAATAAATACATGTTGAACAAATGATTGTTTTGAATCACCCCCCTGTACTTGGAACTAAGGGAAGGCAGAAACATTTTAAGATATTGGCATGTTTCAAGTGTCTCACCCTTTTGTTTTCTTCAACAAATGATGTCTTTCTTACTATATTACTTTAAGAAGAGGATCTTGCTTGGTCTATTTTCATATTTAAAATCTAAAACAGACTCACCCTATGCAATTCAAAGAAAAAAGAAAAATACAACACCTAAAAATGTAGCCATCACCCATCCACTTGCAATAGCAATTCAATATATGCCCCTTTTAACTTTCTTTTCATGGTAGTGACATCCAGATTAACTCCACAAAGCAGAATGTGGGGCCAGACCAATGTATCTGAGTATCTAATGCATTTTCATTTTGTCTGGTGGGATAGAAGTTTGGCACTGAGCACTTTTATCAAAGCCAAACCACTGTGTGACTTTAAGTAGAGGAAATCGACATTCCAAAGCTGAGTGTGCTGAGCATGCAATCTGTTTCTGATTGATGGACTAAGAAATGTTACCATTAACCACCTAAAATACACTCTCAGGTTGGCCATAAAATGCAAATTACAGGGATCATGAGATTCAAGCCATCATGAACATAGGCTTTTCTTTCATTCAGAAAAAGTAGATACTTCTTTAGTAGGAAAATTTTCTGGTGAGTAGATTCATAACATCTTTTACATAGCATGTGCCACACCACGGCTAATGTATCCTAACAACCATATCAACTCATTCTCCAGATATGATTGACTATGAAAAATAAGCCCATTGAGTCTCAAGTGCTTAGGAGGGGAAAGTAAAGACAACTAACATTGAATTCAATACCCCTTGGTACACAAGCCACACTGAGGTCAATTTCTAGTTTGTCCCGAGGAAGACTATATACGACAATATTCCTTTTGTTGACTAGATGTCTTTAAATTCAGCTCAGTGTGCCAGTCTGCAATTCCAATCTATTAGCAACATAACCACAGTTAAGTCAACACTATTTTTCAAATGTTTCAAGCTATCCATGGATAAGGAAACCTAATATAGTTAGGTAACCTGTGAATTTCCTCTATAGGAAAGAACATGTGGGAAGTCCAAACTTGCTAAAAACATCAGTAATATCCATCATACAAACATTGCAATAGCTCTTACCTTGTTCACAAAGTGCACCAACATAGCTTGGAAGGCAGAGGCATCTGAATGTGTTAAAACCATCAATGCACGTGGCTCCATTCCGACAGGGATTAGAGTGACATTCATCAAAATCTGAAACAAAATTGTAAAAGCCCACAAAAATACTTTCAAAAATAATTCAAAAAATTCGATTTAGTGTGAGGTTACCAGATATGATATGCGATGGCCAGTTAAATTTGAATTTTAGATTTTAAAATGTCTAATTTTTTTAGCATAAGTATGTCCCATGCTATATTTAGGGCAAACTTATACTAAAAAAAAGTATTTCTTATTTATCTGAAATTCAAATGTAACTAGCCATCCTGTATTTTTATTTGCTAAAGCTGGTAACTCTCAGAAGAATTCAAAGATATTCAGAGTAGGGTCATTGTCGCCATTGCTACTAGATGAATCACGTGAGCCCTAAAAGTGATGAAGAATCCCCCAAGCCTCCCACCTCCAATCCTGGCTCATGCTCTGATTGTCCATATGTGAAATACTCAAAATACCTAACTGGCCTCACTGTTGCTGGGCCCTTTCATCTCCAACATATCTTTCACTCTGCTGTCATCTTTTTTAGACACAGTCATGACAATTTTACTCTTTTGTTTCCAAACATTCCATGGATCCCAATACCCAAGGCAGTGGTCTTCAAAGTGTGGTCCCTGGACCAGCAGCATCAGCATTGCCTAAGAATGCTCAAAATCCACATTTCCAGTCCTACCCTAGGCCTACTGAATGAGATACTCTGGGGTGGGGACAACAATCTGGGTTTTCCCAAGCCCTCTAGACAATTCTGATGCATGCTACAGTCTCAGATGCACTTGACCAGAGTATGAAGGAAAACTATTCAGTACACTGACTTCAGGACCTTCTCACACTGTCAGGACCTTTTAGACCCAGCCTGCTTTCTGGAATTCTCTCCCAATAAGTCTCCCTTCTCCAAACTCATAAGTAGGCGGACTTGGATACTTGCAGTCACTCAACCGCATTCTGTACTTTGTGGTTTCTGTGCTTTTGTTTGTTGTGTTCATGTCTCCCTCCAGCATCTCTCAAACCCTCCTCAACTTTAAGACACACATCAAACGTATCTTTCTACACACACCTCCATGATCTCCTCTGATGAAATTCATGACTTTATTCCCATAGCATCTTACAATTGCACTAAAAATTTAATTAATGTTTATATTAAATGAAAAGAACATTTAAAAAAATGAATATACAAAGCTAGTTAAATTTCCAAGAGTCATATAACGTACGCTTACCTAAAGAAACGGTCTTAGCAATGGTGTTATACAAAAATAATACCAAACACTTTCATGGTGCTTGCTAAGTGCCAGACACTATTTTAAGAGCTTCACATATATTAACCCATTAAATTATTTTAACTGATTTTAATATAAAACAGACTGGGGGCCCAATAGATGCCTTTACACATATAAATTTGATATTTAAGATGTAATTATTCCTTAAATGTTATCGATTGCTATCTTTATACTCCCAATAATTAGCATACAAGTAGAGCTCACTAACTCTGTTGAATTTTTTTAAAGACAAGTATTCTTTTAATTTGAATGTTGGGATTTTATCCTAATATTTCTGTGTAATTTAAAGTGTTATTGGTGGGCTCTCTTTGCTTAATCACTGTAAGCAAACCTTCAGGATACCTCTAAAGGGAACACCTGAACAATATCTTCCATCATTCTTTTCTCAGAGGTGAGGTCTATATTTAGCCAAATCAAAACTAGGGCTTTTTTTACTTTATAGAAAAGGATGCCTAGGTAAGAATATAGGAGTAAAAGGAACTGATTTAGTAAAGAATCAATTATATTCTTTGGAACCAAAAGAGAGGAGGGGCACAGCAATCGCACAACTCCTTGAGATGGAGACAGGTTGGGTTGGCTGCTGAGAGAGTCAGAGAAGGATCCTTCCCATTCCACATCAGAGAAAGTTAGCCCCAAGCGTTAAGAACTAAACTCCCTAATTTTTACCTTTTTCCTAATTTTTAAATATACCTTTCTAAAATATTTGTATACTTAAATTGATTATTATTGATATGCAAATGTTGGGGATAGATTAACACCTTTTGTTAATATTTATGCATCTTTACATTTGTAAAGTCTACCTATAATAACCACAAAAAGACAAAGCTGACCTCAGTAAGCCTCACTGAGTCTTGGGTACATTAACAAAATTCAGTAAACATCTGTCCCCATTTTTCAGACCCTAATGAATTACTCTCAGATTTTAATTTCATTTAACATATAATTTATCTACACATGGGTTTCTCTGAAATCTCTGATTGATCCAACAACATAATTTCTCCCCCAATATATCTTCTATAGACAAAATGCATTCTTTCAGTCAAGAACATCTTACCGAGCTGGGCGCGGTGGCTCACGCCTGTAATCCTAGCACTCTGGGAGGCCGAGGCGGGCGGATCGCTGGAGCTCAGGAGTTTGAGACCAGCCTGAGCAAGAGCGAGACCCCGTCTCTACTAAAAATAGAAATAAATTATCTGGCCAACTAAAAATATATAGAGAAAAAATTAGCCGGGCATGGTGGCGCATGCCTGTAGTCCCAGCTACTCGGGAGGCTGAGGCAGTAGGATCGCTTAACAGGAGTTTGAGGTTGCTGTGAGCTAGGCTGATGCCACGGCACTCACTCTAGCCTGGGCAACAGAGCGAGACTCTGTCTCAAAAAAAAAAAAAAAAAGAACATCTTACCAAGTTCACACCGGTCTCCACTGTATCCTGGGACACAGGTACATACATACGAAGTTTCAGTAGGGTAACAGGTGCCTCCATGAAGGCACGGGTTCGTTTTGCAACGATCAAGTCCTACCAGTTCAGGAAAGTAAGAAAAGTAATTAGCCTCTACGGTTTCAGTATATTTTAGCATAAAATGCCACATATTGCTATCACAATATAAGCTTTACCATAGCAATTTACTACATATAATAATTAATATTAACTTTACTCTCTGGAGTGTTTCTTGGCATTATAACTAATTGTTACAAATTGCATCTATTCATTTCTGGGATTCAATTAAGATTATTCTTTAATGACATTTTTTGTACTGTATCTGGCAACTATTATATTCTACTGCAGATTTAGTTGGCATGATAATGGCAATTGATTTTAGTCAAAAATGATTACACATATGTGCACAGTGAATGGAAAATGTATTCTTTTAAACGGGGTTAGTTCATGTGAAATGACTGGATACACAGAACATGCATTCTTTTTAGCAGGTTGGCTTGTTATCATCATTGGAATTATTATTGCCTTTTACCACTTAATGCTCAGAAACTGTTTTTCTTCGAAAGTGTGCACTGAAGTCTCTTCTGCTACATTAATATGCTTTTTCCAAAAACACGTTCCAAATGTACTCCTTTAAACTATACTTGAAGAAAAGCAACACATGGATTAAACTCTACTGTATAAAAACAAACCCCAGTACAAAAACCTCACCTAAAATGAAGCCCCAAGTTTTTATTACAATTTTCTTCTTAAAACACAAATAAAAGCAACATTCCTAGGAGATAAATGTCAAGGCCAAAGACAAATTTATGAGGACAAACAGTTTAAAATATATTTTCTAAATGCAAGTACTTTTATACCATTTGAAACATATATTTTATATTGTAGTATTGCTTGGATGACTATTTTCATTCATAGTTTGTATTTATTCTTTGCATATTATTTCAGAATTGCTTAAGTTTCAAAATGTTCAAGGATCCAAATAAGAGTTGAAATTTTTACAAAATAATTGAAATAAAATAGATTATATGTGGGATACAACCATATTATTAAGATCTTAAATTCTGAAACCCTGAAATAATTGCACATGACAGTAAGATGTCTAACATTAACTTAAGGAGTATTAGGATAAACAAGGTGCTGCTATAGATGATAAATGAGCCTTTCTCACAAGGGAAAATCAAACTCAAACTTTCTGAGTGTTAAGTAAATTCTGGACAACTAGAAAACTTGATAGATACACATCCTCATGTTTGAGGTTCATATTAAAGTGAGGTTAATTCTGATGCGTACACCAACTTCTCCAAAAAACTACCCCAATTTATCTAGGACACTTTCTCCCACAGTTCCAAAAATATTTGAAGTCTCCCTAGCAATGTTAGCTTTCTGAATTTGCAAGTACACTGCCCAATGACAAGGCTGCAGTCAACAACCAACATATCTACATGTTGCCCTCTGTGTAGAATCAAAATGAGACTTATATGAAAGTGCTTTGCAAGACTACGATGCGCCACACAAAGGTGAAGTACTGTTATCGTTCCCACCAGACACTAGACACCATGCTGAGACCTTGAGACAAGGACTTAGTGAGTGGATCTTTCAGTGAACTTGAAGTCATTCCAATTAGGAGAAAAGTTTTGTTTATTTTATGAATTTTATTCGTCCTCAAACAGTTAGTACTAACCTCTGAAAGTTGAATCTGCAACACATAGACCAGGTAATCCCATATGAGCTGCTGTTTACTGAATTAAGCTAAAGTGACAATTTGTTTTGTAATGAAGACGCAAACTCCAATTTGTGGTAAATATTCTGGACTGGACAACTGGTACACATTTCTCACTCCTTTGTCAAACTTAATTTTCTCTATATGTACATAGTTATTACCAATTATTTCTATATCATATTTTCAAAAGCCTGAAGTATATTTCAACTGAATTACAAAACAATAAACATTGGCCAGATTACTAGGTTATTGTTCACAGATTAAATAGGGAATGACAACAAAAAAATCCAACGTCAGCCACCTTTGATCAATTTTATTCACAAAATATTTCAAGCCGTTTATAAAAAGTTGCACTTTCTGACTATTTTACTCTTTCTGAAGCACATCAACACAAAGCATTCATGGCACAAAAGATAGTATTGATATGATCAGAAGAACAGGTTTAACAATAGCCATGATATAAAACATATTAATTAAAATAAAACATTTTTAATCAAGACAGCCGTTAGAGGACTGATTTTTTTCCGCAGCTAGCAGCTAGGTGGTGATGTCTTTCACTGACATTGTTATTTAAATAATAACATCGCAAGAAAACTCTATTAAAGCCAACTTCTCAACATTCTCAGGCTAGACTAAGAGTAAAATAAATTCTGTTTTATCAGAATGTGAGCTGATCTGGGTTCAAATCCCACTTTTGCCAGGATGTGGCTATGCAAACTTGGGTCAGTTATTGAACCTCTCTGAATCTCCATGTCTTACCCTTTCATATAGGGCCAATAGTATATGCTTTTTAGCCTTTTTGTGAAGATCAAATGAGATGGTCTACATGAAGCAGTATCAAATTCATGCTTTC
Organism: Lemur catta; assembly: GCF_020740605.2. Classification (NCBI taxonomy): domain Eukaryota; kingdom Metazoa; phylum Chordata; class Mammalia; order Primates; family Lemuridae; genus Lemur; species Lemur catta. The sequence continues at coordinate 54,201,099 of NC_059139.1, read as the reverse complement.
TGTACATTCAATAAATAAATAAATAAATAACTTCTCTCAACAAGCAGTATGCAAATATAATAAGTGAATACCCACTATGGCTAGGCACTGTATTAGAAGCATTATGTAGACTGTCTTAAGCAAGGAAATTACATAAAAGTATGAATGGATAATCGATATTGTACAAACTGTGAAATATTTATTAGAGCTATTTATTATTCTTAAATGTTAAAGGCCTGACAGATTTTGATATTGCCACAATAGCACCCATCAATGGGAGAGTTTTTAAAAAATAGGACATTTTTTTCCTGTTTTTAAAATAAAGACGTATAACTATGAGACTTATGACAAAGCAATACTCTAGTTGTAAGTAAAAACAAATCAAATTTGTATACCATTAACAATTGCAATTTTTCTGTGTTCCAATTGTATGTTATTACCTAAACCCAGAAAAATATAAAGTATTTTTGTATATACCCTAAAGCTCAGAAATAATCTATACCTACTTTCATTTGATTTCATGATGGACTCAATGCTGTGTCCTGGCCTGCTGGTATGTGACCAATATAAAAATCTCCATTCATTTAACATCACAATAAAAATTATATACATATATATGTTAGGACCAAGGGACTGTTTCCAGATTTGGAAACAGATTTATCAATGTTGTGGACTTACCTGGTAAATAGATTGCTGTGCCTTCCACTGACTCTTCATTAATGCCAATCAGGAAATCAGTTTCATTAGAAGTTTCCAGATGGGAAAATGGTGGTGTTGCAAGCTCAGTATTTAATTCCACGGTGCTTACTGTTGCCTGATTATTGGAATCAAGAATTCTCGCCGATACTTGCTGATCTGCTGATGCTGCCGTGGAATCCTCCACTCTGATAAAAGCTGTTTGTGTTTCAGGGTAGATTTCCAGAAAAGAAGAAGGAATGGCAGGCTCTTCAGAAGTCTCTGGGCTGGGCTGAGGCACCACACCTGCCTCAACCCCATAAGGAGCAGAAGCAGAAGTAGCATGTGGCCACCGTGTAGCACCTTCTATGTTAATTTCATTGCCAGCTGTAATAACAGTTCCAGCCCCAGCTGTTGGTATTTTAACAGTGGGAACCACCATGATTGTTTCTCCAGAAAGTTGACCATTGGTTTTGTTTTGGAAATCTTGTAGAATCTCAGTTCCTTCTTCAGCAAATAATTCTGTGGGAGAAGCTTCCGTTTCTTTTAATAATTTAGGTTTACTTTCATCTTCTGAAGGTGCTAATTTTGTGTCAGGAGATAAGGACGGAGGCTCAGTTATGTGAAAGTATTCTTCACTTGATGGTTTGAAAGTTGCTTCAATATTTGCATGAATTTCCTTAAAAGAATACTCTGGGGACATCTGAGATGAGCCAGCATCTATACTTGGCAGAGTACTTGGCTGGGGTACCTCTGTGTGTTCAGAGGCTCCACTGCCTATGTAGGTAGTGAGTGGAGATGATGGTGTCTGAGAAGACAACTTTGCAAATGCTGACACTGCTGAGGTTGTATCAATATAATATGGGGAACTGGATCCTTCCATCACATTAGGTGCTTCTGTCAGACTCTGAGCCACAAGGTGGACAGTACTGATACTTACATAGGGAGTATGATCTATCAATGTCTCCTCAGCTCCTGAAGAGAATTCTGGCTGAAAAGAAGGACCTGCATATTTCTTTTCTTCATACTCCTCCTTTGTCCTTTCCAAATGGCCTAATGTTGATATTATTTCACTTTGGTCTGCAATAGCTTGACCATCAGACAAAGTGCTTGATTCAAAGATGTCATCCAGGGCTTTTGCTTCAATTTTTGGTTCTTCAATCTCTGGATTCTCTGTGGCAGACTTACTAGGAATGGGCAGGGATGTTGCTGTGGGAAGTAAAATATCTAATTCTGCTTCCCTGCTAGGAACAGGGATCCCAGTTGTGAAGTTAAAGCCCATGTGATCTAATTGGCTTCTATCTTCAGAAGTCATTGATTCATTATGTGTTGCCTGAGTGTAGCTGGCCAGAAGAGGATCACCAGAGCCCTCAAATGTTTCCTCAGATAAAGAAAGGTTAATAGCTGCCCCATACTTCTCTAGAACTTGAGTGCTTTCATCATTACCGCCATGTGATCCTGATGATATCTCTGGATCTATGTCTGTGTGCATCCCAAGGATGTCTTCATATACAGGTTTAGTGTGATCAATATCTATGATAGTATTTTTATCTGATGTCAGCACAGGTAGAGTTTCAAGGACGGTTCTCTCTGTAATTGTCAATATTAAATCCTTGTCCTCTTTGTCCAGATCTATAATAATATTTTCAGTGGGTTTTCTTCTGCTGGGTTTTAAGGTAGAATCCTCAAGTCCCTTGAAATGGTCCTGAACAATACCTGTGATAGCATCTGTGGACCTCTCATATGACATTGTATTTGACAGTGTGCTAATTGGATCAGGGGAGCTTTCATTCTGCTCTGAATGAAGACGCACAACCACTGGAACTGTTGGGAATTCATCAGCAGTAACAGCTTTAGCACTTGGAACCTCAGGATGTTTTTCCAGGGATCTGTCAGAAATAAATGTGGTGCTTCCTTGTCTGGTTGCCTGAGTAGTTCCAGAAGTGTGAACTGAATCAACAATAGCCAATTCTCCAGATCCTTCTCCAGAATGTTCATAAAATAAGTCAGTTGGCTTTGGAGCTGAAGTAACAAATTCTTTGGCCATGTCAAGACCATAAGTTCTATTCAGAAAAACAGTGGAAGAGGTTGCTGTTTCTTTAGTTTCTGCTGTTGAAGAATTCTTGTTAGAGTCTTGTTCAGTTATAGTTTGTGGTCTACTAGTCCAGTTTTCTTCTGCCCACCTGAGAGTCTGATTTTGAGGACGTTCAGTGTCTATAGAGAAAGGGAGAGGTGTCACAGTGGGTCTTTCTGCTCCAGTGTCACTTGAAATCTCTATTAAGGTTGTGCTGGATATTGCCTCACTACTTTCAGAGCTGTTATCTGTTTTGAAAATGAGTGGTTTAACTTCATTTGCCACATTTTCCATTCTCTCATAATCTCCAGTTTTATCACTTAAACTGCTTGTTTCTAAATTTTCCACTTGAGAAGTCTGGGGATATAATGTGTTAATGATTTGTTCCATTTCAGTAAAATTCACTGACACTGTAGGTAGAGTAGGCAAAACGTCTTCTCCTGATCCCAGTCCAGAGAATAAGAGGTCAGTATACGACTCTTTAATTGTTGGTCTCATACCTTTTGGAAAGAGTTTTATACTTTCTTCCTCTTTGATTGATGAATCAGTGACTATACTTTCAGCTGATAGAGACTCAGTCACTAAGGCAGTAGCTAAGGAAAAATGTGGTGTTCCAGTAGCTTCAGGGAGAGAAGTATATGATTCCAAGCCTTTTGCATCTGGATCTGGAGTAGACATGTTAACTAAGGAAATGCCTTCCTCCTTCATTTCCTTATCAGTACTGTAAGTTTCCTTTGTTGTTAGTATAGAATAATCTGTGGTTTGGTGTTCAGTTTCAGTAAACGTCTGTGAGTCAAAAATTGTTTGCTCTGGTGCAAGAGAGCTTTGAGGGGATTCAAAAGACTTTTCTTCTTGAATCTTTCCCTCTGATGCTGTTTCACTTTCAATTTCTTGTCTTACAGTGTTGACTTCTTGCCTTGACCATAATTTGAGTGGCTCCATAGTTTGAGGAAAGTTCATTGAAATTGTGTCATTGACCTTTACTTCCCCCTTTTCTATTGGAACCACAGTACTTTCAGCTTCTACTGTTGGCAAAATGGTGGATCTTTTATCAGCTTCATTGATAGCATCCACTTCTCCCAATGCTTGGTCAATAAATGGGGAATCTGTACCAGAAAACTCCACAGCACTGGGGACCATTGGGCCAACAGAGCTGCCTACTGTGACCAGTTGCTCTCCTGAACCCTCAGCTGAGGCTATGAACTCTTCCCAAGGGAAGGCTGAAGTGCTGATCAAGGTGCTACTGGGTCCCTCCGAGTCAGAGGTGCCACTGACATGAACTGAAGTAGGTATCACAGATGGTGAAATCTGGGCATCCCTAAATACTGCATCCCCAGAGCCTTCCATTATCACTATTTCTTCTTTTGTGATGGGATAAGATACTGTTGAGTATTCCCTAAAGTCACCGCTGAAATCTTCCCCCAGAGGAAAACCTATAGAAAAGCCCCTTATTTCTGCCCCATGATTTGGTTTTCCTGATACCTCTGAAACCAAATTTTCCTTGGATGTTTGACTTATAATTTCATCAACTTCTCTGTCTATTACAGTACTCAAAACTAGTCGTGTTGGCTCAGAGGAGAATGTTTTTTCCACACTGGGAGACAAAGTGCCAGCTGTTTCCTTTTTGGTTGGAATTTCAGACTCTATATTTAATGAAAATGAAGAAAGAGTGGTGGTTTCTGGAACAGCAGCAGCTTCTCCAGAGCCCTGCTCCATAAAGAGAGAGACAGGGCTAGCTGGGAGAGTGGTCAGCCCCTCCTGTACCCCAGGTTGGCTGCTACTGCTGTGCTCCATGGTCTGTGCCCCCAAATCTTCTAAAACATTTCCTTCTGTAAAGACAGGGGTAGAACTTGTCATTGCTCTTTCAGACTGCATGGGTGTTGTCAAGGACATAAAAGTCTTCCAGGTAGCTGAATCACTAGATGTAGCTACATCAAAACTTTCTAATTCAGAGGATAAAATGAATTGATCTGATCCCTGTGTAGGTGAATGTACCTCAGCTGCAGAAGCTGTACCTGTAGGTCCTTCTTCCTCCTCTTTTCTTTCCTTTCCCTCAAAAGATGTACTGAAAACCCACTTGGAAGTGTCTGATTCACTTACAAGATTGGTAGGCGCCACTTCTGCAGAAGGTTGTTCAGAAACTGAATAAATGGTAGTCGCAGGAATCTCAAAAGGGTTTTCTGTGATAACAACCTTGCTGGTATCTAAAGCAATGATTGTATCTGTAGTATTTCTCTGTGATAAGTCTGTTACCATGGTGAACATTTTATCTTTATATTCTTCTACTTCTCCAGAGCCTTCTGGAATTGGAACTGAAGAACTTTCTGAGATCTCTACGATTTGTCTAGGGGTTATTTCTATCCAGCTTTCATGGGTAGATAATGGGTCATTAGGCTGTGGATTTCCTAGTAGGGTAACTGATTCTTCCTCTGAAACGTGTGCTGACATAGAACTTGGAACTATAGTGGAAGTATCCATGATAGAAGTACTTTTTTCTGCCACTTCACCAAATGTTACATCTGTGGCCCCTGAAAATACTATTTTCTGAGATTCTTGGTCAAAGGTAGCCTCTCCTGAAGACTCTTCAGGAAACAAAGGGACAGCTTCAGTATGCTCATGCACCTGATTGCCAAGTTCAGGACCTCTCTCTGTGACTAATTCTACCCCCTCTGTTGCTTCTGCCTCATGGAATGGGGCTGTGGGGGAAACAACAGGCTCACCACCTGAAAAACGTTCTGATGTTTCGGGGTAAGTCTCAGGCTTCCACGTAATTTCGAGAGATTCAGTTGTTTCTTTAGAATCACTAGGTTGCACAGCAGTAGACAATTCTGTTTTGACTATTATAAACTGATTGGTTTCACTTTCAGAGCTGTCTGAGAAATTTTGAGAAGGTGCAACACTTTCAAACTGGCCACGCCTAGCTTCTGCAGCTTCTGGGTCCTTGGGCACAGTGGTAATGAGATGCTTCCCATTGATGTACTGCACGGAGGGGGTGGTCGTGACGTCAGTAGCATTTGCACACTCTTCATCATCTTCTTCATCTTCTTCACTGTGGTATATATTTATTTCAATTATATCAGGTAAGCCAGGTAAAATTTCATCAATTAGATCGTGCACTGGATCTGTTTCTTCACTACAAGGTTCATCTTCTTTAGATTCTGAATCTATTGGATGACCAATTACACTCAAATCACTCATTCGACCTGAAAAAAACAGAGTTTTCACAATACTTAAATGGAAGATTTGACAGTGCATGACAGAAGAAATCGATAGCAAGGCTGGTCACACTCACACACACAAAGAAGGATGCAAATCTTTTCACAGTAAGTGCAATCACCCTTCTACACATGGTTCTCAGTCTTCAAGTTTGTGGCTTTTACATTAACAATAAGAAAAACAAATCCGATTTAAGATTATAGAAACAGGTTATGAAAACTCTTTAACATATTTAAGAAAACCACAAGGCCCTTAAAGTGAAGCAAGGAATCACATAGACATTGTAATCTTCAAACGCAGAAATTCAACTTTGTATGAACTGCAAAAAAATAAAAAATTAGGACCATTTCATATAGAACAGATTTAAAAATGAAAACTCAAGACCATTTCATATAGAATCAATTACTTTTTCTATATGTTCTATATGAATACTTTTTTCTGTATGTTCTATATGAATATAGAAAAAGTAATTGATTATTGTCCTTTATGTGAGGGAATAGACACCTTCTATTCAAAAAGAAAATGAGAAGAGACTCCTTCTGCTCTCTTTATAATCTGTCCTAGAGAAGACGGTTTTATAGAAAAGTAAGAGAGGTTTATTTACAGCCTTTCACAACACAATGACAGCCTCTACCTACTGTACATCCCATACACAAGAGCAGGAAGCCCTGCATGGGAGAACTCTGGTGGGGACAGCTCACCGAAAGGACCACGGAGAGGCTTCCACACCTTTATACCTTTATCCTTCCTGGGATGCAACCTGGATTAGGTCAATTTTAGTTCCTGTTATTAAGATTTTCTCCAAAGTAAGTGCAAAAGTCACATATAAATATTCTTTCTAGCATATTTCAAATAGCATATATCATCACAACATTCCCTAGGTTGTAAATTGCCATACGGCACCGAACACTAAGCCCAGTTGACTTTTCTGCTAACAGAAATACATCAGCAAAACTTTGTCTCAGGCAGTAGGAAAGAGAAAGTTCTGAGGCTTCACCTCCATCGTGGTGGCACTCAACTGTCCTAGGAAACGGTCGTGCCACTACAGCTGCTCTACTTCCAGTGACAGGCAGTGCAAAAAGGTGCCTGTGGATGCGCTGACCCATACAGAAGGCGAAGGATTACACAACGCCTCACCATCTTGCCCAAAGACATAATATTGCAGAATTAATTTTCAGACTAGCCACAATTCATGCCACACATTCATAGGCAGACCCTGAGAAGTGTACAGGAGAAACAATTCTGACGGAGCCAAGCCTGCCCCACAAGCTCCCCCATCATCTGTAGGGGGAGAAATCAGCTTTCTCCTAGATTGTTCATGTTGCAAGAAGCCACTCCCTTCCTCGTATGGAGATATCAACATCTAGCATTTACTGTTGAATCAGAAACGAAAAAATCCCATTGAGGAAGAATCAGTATCGTTTGTATTCTAGTTTATTATGCGTCAACATAAATATGGAAGTATATAAACTATCAATACAAAGTCTACAGAAGCTCCTTAATTGTTTTTAGATTTAAGAAACCAGACCACAAGATTTGATGTAATCAGAAGACATATACTATACATTTATACCATTGGTTCTAACAAAAACAAGAAAGAAAACTCTTCTTTGTATCCCACCATATCCTCACTAAATTATCTCACTAAAATACTTTTGTGTAGGGCTGAGTTATTCTTACCTTATGTCCTTCCTACTGAACTTTTACACATTACAGTTCACTTCTTACATCTCCATTCCATTCAACCCCATACATTCAGCTTTTCAACTATGTAAGCTAAGGTATGTGAGTATTCAAATGAATGAGAAAATATTTCTATTATACAGAGAAGTGAGATCAATATTATATAACTTTATGTAACTCTAGTGTATCATATAAACATAAAATAATTACACATTATTTCTGGCACAGCTTTGGCAACTATTACCAATTGCCAGGTTCAAGGAAATGATTAAATGCCTTGCCTTTTAAAAATAATTAAAAAGAATGTTTGTTCACTATTAGGTCACTAAAGTTGTTACTCTGACCTTACAGTGCCCATGATGTATATGTTTTAAAAGGGGACACAATAAAATCTTCAGATAATAACATCCTCTTAATACAGTTTTCATTGAAGGTAGGTTTTGTGCTACGAAAAAAGAATGTGAAAATATTTAAAGCTATATGAGAGAATACATCAAATGCCTTTAAACAAATGAATCTCTTGAAATATCATATCAATAATGTTACCTAACCACCAATTCAAGTAGCCTCTCAGTGCTAATACTATTTGAGTGATTCAAAATTAGTTAAATTAAGCCCGACTCAGTTCAACTACTCTGTACAACTGCATGGAATTTAACTGGAGTTTCAAAAATGTACCTGTCTTAAACTGCTCATACTATCATTTTATATGCAACCCTTTTATTTAGTTAGGCTTAAATAAAACTAGAATTCACTATTAAGAAATATTACAAACAAGTTCACTAAATTCCTGTATTTAGTGCATAGTATCTTTCATTAAAATATATAAAAATATTTAAATAAGAAACGTGTCAGTATCAAGCATATAAAGAATCCCTACCAGATTTTGTAACTTTTTATAAATAATGGAGTAAAAACTAGCCATTCAGCTACAATTCTCCAGATAAACAAAAGGGTAAATAAGAAAATAAATGCTCAGTATTATGTATTTATGAACTCCTGGCCAAGAATAGGGTAAAAACACTCATTGTTATTATATATTTGTCTGGGCTTCTAGATAAATTCCTTACTTTAAAAAAATAAGACTGATATAAATATATTCCATGATCTTCTTAGTGAGTAATTACACATGGAGGTTCTGTCAAGTATAATGTTGGTAGCTCTAAAAATGTGGGGTAGAGAAAAGCAGAGAGAGAAGAGACTAAGGTATGCGGATGCCTCACATGTCAACATGGCAAGAAACTCACAGGTAGTCATGAATATACACTGAAATATTTTTTCTGGGAAAAAAATACAGAACAACTCTAATTGTAAATTAGCAATTAATATAATTTAGTTAACAATCAACTCATATTAAGTCTACTTAATTCTATTTAATTAAAGACCATAAGACTATATCATTCACTTAATAGTCTCTGATTTTAGCTCCAATGAACCAAGTATAATATTCTTTTAGTCTGTATTCCACTTGGATGACAAACTTTAACACTTCCTATTGCTCATAAATCTTTGAGGACTTCCTTAGCATTTTAGATCATCATATCAGAATATTTCACCAAAATAGGCAACTGTTAGATGCAGTATATTCCATTTTCTAACCTAAATAAATATTAAGAGATTTCAATCACAACAACAAAAAACATAGCAGAGACAGAAACTTTGCATACGTTTCCCAAACACAGCACTGCTTCATACTGACTTGTGCACACAAAATTAAATTTACTTCCACAACCACGCAATCCACCCTAACTATACTATCTCTCCAGGAGCCAAATGATTATGCAAAATTTACTGAGTACCTATTATGTATCAGATCCTGGGGCAGACACTCACAAACCAACTTTATAGAGACCTAAGTATACCTTCCAGTCTCTCCCTGCACCTCTCCCTCTCTCTCTGAAACAAATGTTCTTGCTAATAAATTAGAAAACTGGCTTTACTAAACTCTTTTCTTCCTATTTTAAAGGGAATGTACATATTTCACATGTACCAAGCATAGAATTTAGAACTAGGATTCCTTCCTCCACCCACCTCCCAAGTATCTGATCTAGCTTGCCTTCAGAATGGTAGAAAACAAAGGCATATTAAGCAGTTCCATCCTATGTTTCTCATTGTATCAGGAAGCCAGCAATGACCAAATAACTACGAGCACATCATAATAAATTGATAGACAAGAAAATTTATATATATGTAAATAAGATAACATACTCATTTGATAAGTATTATAAAAATTTTCTTTTTTTAAAACAAATTTTATTGTGTATATTTGAGGTTCACAACATGATGTTATAGAACCATATAGATGGTAAAATGGTTACTATAGTGAAGCAAATTAACATATTATGTCTTTTTTGTTATAAGAGCAGCTGAAATGTACTTATTTAACAAAAATCCCTAATATAATGCAATTTTATTAACTATAGCCCTCATGTTATACATTAGATCTCTTGAAAAAATTTCTACTAAACTGGAATTCTCAAATAACACAAAGATGGAAAATGAGAGTTGAAATCATTTTGTTTTCTTTTTATGAAATAAATAGTCTCACAATTAAGCAACTAACATTATTGTTTAAATAAGTTGTGTCACCTTCCAAATGGTTTCATTGGATTTCTTAATATGGGTTTGAGGGAGGGAGAAATGCTAATTACCTAGGGCTTTGAAGTTAAATTTTTCTGCCAACAGATTCTCTGCATATCAATCTACATTTTATTCTGTTAGTATAGCTTGCTTATTCCCATAGTTTTAACATTTCATGGTTGGAGAACAGATGGGAGTGTGAAACTTATCTACTATATATAGATAGGTAAATTCTTTCCTGCCAGGTCACTCTAATTCCTGTCACTAACCCCTTACATCTCACCAAATTCTACTTGCTCCCTTTTGTTTATTCACCCTCTGAAATTACCTCTTCATCTTCCTTTCCTGTCTCCACCCCCACCCACCACATACATTATTAGAGAATTACAACAGCTATAATTATTGCAAATCAAAAAAGTTCCTTTGTAACGTGGGGGGACACCTGTGCAATTGTGAAAGAAGGTATCTCATTCCGAAATGATGATCTGCTGTAGTGGGAACAGAATAACCAAACAGACTCATCGACATTCCAAGATCTTAGATGAACCAGTCCTTATAAAAGACTGCTCTATTCTAGAATTTTACACTAAGGGTAATATAACTTTTATTTGGATTTCAAGAGTCAAACCACAGAACTATACCGAGTGTATGTATAATCTTTTCTATGTTTATATGAATGTATTTTAACAGCTTGACTTGAATATACCAGTACCCTGGTTAATAGGTTTTTTTAATGGCATTTCACACAAAGCTTTATTGCTAGCTGACCTCAAATTATTCACCAAGTATTTTTAAGTACTTCATGGCAAAGTTTTGTAGACACAGCACAAGTCTTCCAGTCATACTGTTACCAGACACAAAACATAGTTGCTAAGATGCATAGGCAGCTGCTTAAAGTTCATGTTCTCTTTAGGGAATTTTACAATTTAAGCTTAAGAGCTTTTAATTAAATGTAAATGTATACCAATCTATTCAGCAGAGATATATTAGGATCACATTTCTTTATTAAAATAGATTTTATTTTAATGTGTAACAAAAAGGGTTTTGTTTCCTTATTTTAAAAACACAATAAATAGACAGCCATACTGAAGTGCTTGAGAAATACTTGTAGAATTTAAAGCTTGAAATTTTTTAAGATGTTTAAGCTTTCTGACATATACCTATAGATCCAATTATCAGAAAGAAACAAATGTTTCAATTTCATTCACCTTCAGTATGTTATTAATTAAAATAAAATGCTAACTGGCACCTTAAGAAGTGAAGAAAACCACCTAACATGAATTTGGACCAGATTGTCTTAGACATCCCAACATTTTCAAAATTTGATACACTAAAAATGGTGCCAACTCAGTATGTTTAAAAAAATTGACATTAGTAATCAAGGTACAAACACCCTCCCAAAATCTTCTCAGGTGTTTTTGCATCCTTAATTACTTCAATGATTGAATATTAGAAGATATTTATATTAATACTCAATCTTCCTGGAGATCAGAGAGATTACACTAAAGATTGGAAGATCAATATTAGGTTCTGTGACCCACATCTCCCTATGAGCTCTGCTAGTTCAGGTTCATTTGGTGCACAACTCAGGCATGTTAGCGTACCCTGACAGCCTTCCCATGCTGAGCAAGGAGCCCAATTGTATCTCAATTCATGAATTTTACATCCAGAAAGGGTAATATACATATATTAACAATATAAGTGTTTCTGATAGCCTCACTTTTAAGAGGAAGACATATTATGGGAATGATAAATGGGAATCATCTCTTTGCCCAACTTCAGATAATCCTCAAATAATGCTGTTCCTTCAAGTGGAAAGAATTTGTTTAGAGACAGTCACCTGCTAAGTGCGCTTAAGGAAATATCATTGAGTGTGGGCTCTTCTTGCTTATAGAAAAGGCCCAAGGGACTTCATAACTTCCAGTTTTTAAAGAGTAAGAGCTTTCCTGGAGAGCATAATCAAGTAATTTGGGGACCTTTGAGCATTTCTGAACAGCTATATGAAAGAGAAGTAAGCCAGTAGCTTTCTGAATGTTTCCTTCAAAGATGAAAAATAGAGCAAACCAACAAAAAACAACCATAGGCAGTATTTTTATTGTCTTTTTCACTTTAGTTCTCTGACATTGTCAAATTCTTTGCTAGATAGATGATCGAGGATAGATAGATGGATAGATAGATATTAACCAGATATTCCAACATCAGAAAAAGGCTTGGGACAGAATCAAGGATTTAAAAATAAGTGAAAGCTTTGACTAAAGTAAAAACAAAGGCCCTCATAAATAAATATATTTTGTTCCTGTTTATCCCCTAAAATTTTGGCTACTAAACTAAACTTTACTAAGCACCATTTAATTTTTAATTATGCCACTCCTTTGTTGAAAAGTTAGGGGTCATTTCCTGTCATCTCTTGCACCTGGACTCTTCAACAGGGTGTTCAAATTATCTGGTCCCACATCCCTCCCCTTCCTTCAGTTCTATGATGTCATTCTCTGCATCTCTGCTTTGGAGCCCAGCAGCTCTCTGTCCTTTCCTCATTCCCACCTCAGAATTGTTCAAGACCATTCCCACACGCCCCGTTTGGAATGCTTCCTAAATTCTCCTTTGAACTATACCCATCTAGTTGTGAATGATCCAGCTGAAGTTCTCAGTCCTCCAATACGGCTTTTCTAAAACTCCTCCACCCAAACAGGCCGTGGCTTTGATTTGTATGTCATGGGACTTAGGTCAAATGATTTCTTCTTTATAAATTTCCTAGCTGTTTTTCATTTTTTTCAAATGTCACCTCCCTCTCTAAATTCTCTTTTCCAAAATTAAACTGAAGGGATCCTTTAAATACATAACTCAATATTTATGCACTGGTCGATATCCTGGTGTCCTTGAGACCACTGCACACAGTGGCAGCATGGGTGGTCAGCCAACTGTGCCTGGTTTGGGCAGCTCTAGGTCCTCTCAGGCAAACAGAGTGGATGCTGAATGAGGTGATGCATGCCCAGAGATCCCTCTGAGATCAGTTCTGACACTTTGCATGCTAAAGATGTTTCCTAATGCATTTCATATATGCCTCTAAATTCTCTTTTCATAAAACAACTAGCCTTTATTGTGCACTCTCTTGTGTGCTAATATTTCAAGTTACCTTCCCAACTAAGCTATAAATTCCCAGATAAGCTATAAATTGTATTATAAATTATAATTATAAAAATTATAAATTATATTATTTTCTTTTCTCCAGCCGTACAGTAGCTTGATTGAATGACTTTATTTCAGCAAACCTCCAAACCACGTTCTGGGCATGAACATGAGAAGATGAGCAGAAAATGTTTTATCTACAGAAAGTAAAGATGGGCTGCCCAATAAAGCAGAGACAGGTAAGCTTTCAACATAGTGAAAATGATTATTATACTATATTCCAATATACTCTCCAGAAATATACATTAGCATATTTATTTCCTTTTCCTTTTCTCATCTTAGTAAAACCAAACCCTTCAGAAGCCTACTCTATGCAACATATGGCCAAAGTAACTCCACTGCCCTGTGAGACACTGGGAAGACTGAGCTATAAAGTGAAAACATGAAGTCCCAAAACGCTACTCAAGGCACTCACTGTGTGCTGATTATCAACATGCGCAAGCAAGTTTGGGTGTAATGCAGGGACGCCATATATCAAATTTTCATAGACATAGATGCTGAAATACAATTAAACTTTTCCTCTCACTCCAGACATTCTTTCTTTCTAATTTAAAATCCCCTACTCAGACTTTAAGTTATTTGTGGAGAAACACTCGATACATTACCCCATCATTCTAACAGGTATTTATTTAGATGGTTCACATAATTTATTTTCCTCTGAAAGAACGAATCACCCTTTTTGAGAATAATTATAACTTTCTTCTTTCAATAGATGTGTGTTTCCCTCCTGATTCATACTCAAAAAGTCTAAACACTGGCACTCTCTCTCTAAGAAACATCACTTTTTAATGCAATAAAATAAGTTCTCATATGTCCACATGATGCCCTAGGATAAAAGAATATTTTATATTTTATATCACTTCAATTATGTTGTAAAAAATGCAAAATACTTCAATACAAAAGAAAAAATATATGACAGATTTTACTGAAACCTATCACCATTCCCCCACCTCTCCCACCCACACTGCCCAGAGCCCCATTCTTGGAATTGTTCTATTAATAAAGCCACTTAATAACCAACTATTTTTGTACTCGAAAAACTGGCCTCACTGAAAAGTAATGTTATAAATTTTCTAAAGTGACAAAAATAGGCAATGTCTTCTTAAAAGAATAAAATTTTCAGCTTTACCTCATTAAAATGGAACTCAGAGAGCATTTCTTTTTCCTTTTCTTTTATCCCTATTTCTCCTCTCACCATGCACGTCTCTCCCGTTAGCTACACCCCTCCCCCCAGAAAAAAAAGTTCTGAACACTGTCTGGACCTGTGAATACATTTTTTATTCATTGCACAAATGAATGATCTAAGAGCTATTAAGAAAGAAGAATGTAATCCCTGTGTAGAGAACTGGGGGTTTCCTTGACAACAACAAAAAGACAGCAGGGAATGTCCGTGTGTTCTATGAATATGCAAGAGGCTGAGCCCAATACCTGGGGAAATTTATGAAGACTGTGTAAAATAATTTTTTCGGAGAAAATTAAATTGGTAATTATCAAAATCAGAAGGCTAATTTTCACACATGAGAAAGAGCAGAAAGCTAATAAACTCTACTCTTAGGTCCTTTAGAATCAATACTATATTTAAATTTTACGTAAGGGCTGCAGCTGCTTCTGATTAGCAGCCAAAATGGCATCACCCTAAAAACACAACCAATATAGGATTAAAATTTTAACACGTTCTTTCAGTCAAGCAGATACTAAAGGGCAATTATATTTGGCTCTGTGAAGAATAAATCATCTCCAATTTTAAGATAATTTGACTTCGACCTATTTACTACAAACCAATCTATATTTTTCTAAATTTAGAAGTTTGAAATGAAATAATTCCTAAAGCTGAGATGGAATTAGTCTATACTAAGTAGTTCCCATGTGCCAGGCACTGTGCTCGGTCACTCAAAGAGTATTATATGTGTGACAGTGACTGGCATATGGTAAGCACTCAAAGAGATCCCCTTCCTCTTTAAGCAATCTGGTGAGGTAGTAGTATTATTATATATTTTTAATGTTATACAACTTAGGCCTATAGAGGTTAAGTAATTTATTTAAGACCAAACAGATCGCAAATACAGTCGTCCCTCAGTAGCCACAGGGGATTGGTTCTAGGATCCCCCCAGGATATCAAAATTCACTGATGCTCAAGTTCCTCATAGAATAGCATAATATTACATACAACCCACATATACATATACTTTAAATCATCTTTAAGTCACCTAAAAACCAAATACAATGCAAATGCTATATAAATAGTTACGCTGTGTTGGTTTTTTTATTTGTATTATTTTTTATTGTTGTATTGTTAATTTTTAATGTGTTTTTTTCCCAAAATATTTGCCATCCACATTTGATTGAATCGGAGGATACAGAACCCATGGATTGAGAGGGCCAACCATAACAATGTTGACAAAGAATCCAGGTCTCTTTCCAGAACTCTTTGTACCATATCAATTGCCTCTTCCAGGTATCCTATATGAAGCGAACTAACTACTTCTCTAAGTTCATTCAGAATATCACAGACAGAGCGTACTTCAAACAATCCAGTTCTAGTGTAGTTGGTACATTGTAAATTATTTCACTGTTGAATAAATGAGAAAAACATATATGTATATTATGTATATAGACATGTGAGAATGAATATATACACACATATTCTTTGTTTCATAACCCCTGAGGTTTGAAAAAAGAGTATAGGTCACAGTTTAGGAAATATCCTTCTATATGATAATAGCCTTATATCCAAATAGCAAAAAAATTCTGACAGGGAAATTAAGAAATTGATGGGTCCACATGGCAGATAAGCAAAGGAGAGACTGACTCCAGATTCCCCAACTTAAAGCACCTTCCCTGTAATCATACTGATTCAATATTCATTTTATTTAAAATGTCATTAGCCTTTAAATCACATTTTAGAATGTGTAGCCACTCTTTAAAAGTTTTATGCCTTCTAACTTTATATGTATGTAATTCTGAACTATGATACTTAATTGGAATATATTTCGAAAAGTTAAACATGCTTAACCCACAGAACATGCTGTGTTTATCAAAATGTATGAATCACTGAAGCACAGAAAAGTGTGAGAACACTCCTTCCTGAGGAAGCTGACTGAATTATCTCTAATTTCCATGATCCTCTGCAGGTTTCTGGGCAAATCCTAAGAAGGCATTCAGCTTCTGAAGCAGGCAATGCCCTCTCTGTGATCTCAACCCTATTTTTAAAAATTGTTGTGCTTGAGGCTCCTTAGCCCCACTGGTGAGCCTAGGTTGGAAAGCAATTGGCTAGTAATCGGCTTCTAGTAATTTTCTTTTACTCTATCCCTCAAACAGAGACTGTCTTAAGTCTCTTCCTTCTCATGAAATATTCTATAACTTCCTGCCTTTATTGATGCCTTCCTTTGCTGACCTCATCTGTCATTCACAGTCTGCCATACTACATTACCTAATGTGTAATTATATGTTTTAATACCACAATTGCATTTGATTGTGTTAACATTGGCTCCCCAATATGCATTTAAAAGCTTCGGGAGCAGGGTCTATGGTTTATGTATCTTTCGTGCCTCTCTTTAATGTCTGTCAAAGGACTAGGCATGTTGTAGATTTACTTGAAGGTAATTCTTGATTGACTGTGCTCTGCTTAGAAGGGTGTGGGCATCTCTCTGAAGGTAATTGCCAATAACAGATAAGTGGTATTTGTCTTTAGATAATGCCCCTACTTTAGTAGCAGTTTTGGTAATGACAAATTGTAACTGCAAGTTACTTTTGCCATTTTCTGAAAGAATGGGCATTGGTTCATTTTAGGAAGAAGATAAAGTTCCTTTTGGCTATTTATGGAACATCTTTTATTATTAAACCTCAACCTTTGAAGAAAATACTTTCAATTTCTTAAATTTTCCCTCGAGGTTAGTGGGTTGATAACACTATTCAAAGAACATTTTTAAAAGGTGAGATTCTATATGTGCATGTCTATATGTCCATATGTGCATCTTTCACTTAGGACTTTTTAAAAAGGTAATCTTTGGTCTGTAGTACAAAGTTAAGCTCACTAATAATTCAGAAACATTAAGGTCAATTTTTTTCTTCATTCTACAGAAGAGAAGGAAAGATAAACATTCTCTTCCCTTTCCATTATTTGACTAATAGAAGAGGAACTCAATCCTTTTCTAGACTTTAGGAAGCCAATGAGGAATGGGAGAAGTCATCCTAAATCCCTGCAGAAAAAATTATGCTTCTCTGGCAGTGAGCCACAGCTGGAGATCATGAAAAGGAGCCACCCATGTGTGTAGGCACCAGCCCTATCCACTTTTAGGGATGTGCTCCAAAATTTGGCAGGAAAGAAGCAGCCCAGAACCCCAGAATAGCACGCTACCAGTTTCAGAATGCTATTCTCTTGCCAGGGCAGCTATATGAACTGTATGAATAACATTTCATGTCCCCCATATTAGCAGCAGCCACATTTAAATCATATACTCTTAACAAGCCAATAGAATGCCAGTGAAAAACCAGTTTTTCCAGAGTTGATGCTCTTTCAGGAATTGATGAACAGGGTGGCACCTGAGCCAACAGGGACGGGTTATGGTTCCTCAGAGTTCATCAGGGGACAGAATCACTTCACTGCAAAAATGCTCCAAAGAGAGCCAAAGCTGTTAGACCATTAGACCCAAGGCCATGAATATCAGACTTGGTGTGACTTCATTTGCACATCTCCTTTCCCTAGTTGTCTTACAAATTATTTTTGAGGTTTACATGTGGTAATATATAGAAAAAGGGGTCTGACAGTGTGAGCTGCATGATAATTTAGTTTTGCACATACATGTTGACACTTTGAAATGCCACTATATGTTATCTTGATGACACCTAAGCACTGATAAGATCGAAATTACATTTACTTCATTTGTTTTATTCAGCACCATGCACAGAGCTATTCAAAGGTAAATATTAATAAATGTGTATCATTATAGTGAGATAAAGGTACTGATAATTGGACCAATTTTAAAACCATTTCTACTTTAAAAAATTAATTCATTTAGGAAAGAGTAACTGTTTTTGCTTTATTTTGAACTATCTAGATGATAGCATTCTCCTCCTAGCTGTGTTCTGAGACCCATGTTATTGTAGAAACCACCACAGGAGATGGGGAGAACATCCCAAGAGAGAAAGGTTCCATTGCCCTCAGACATTAACCAACACAGTCACCCTTTTGTCTATTCAAGATACGGAGGCCCTCAATAAGATTTTGTCTGAAAAGAGAATCTATCCTACAATAAAAAATCTGAAAGTAATTTTTCTATATAATCACAAAATTCTATAAAAATGAAAAGCATGTGATTTTTAAAAATTGAGACTATCTTGTATAAACATTATCTTTTACAAGTGATGACTGTGTAATCAATGATATCAATATTAGTATTTGCCCAGATATCTCCTGCTCTCAGAGCTAATGTCCCTTGTTCTTACTCACGCCATAACACCATAATATTCAGAAAATCAGCCTTTATCTTTATGTGTGTTTCTTTTATGTACAAACAAAAGTGCCGAAGAGATTAATTTGATGGGAGTTATTTCTGAATGATGTAACCAATAAGGTTATGATGATTCTAATGATTGGTTACAACATAATCAATGATCCTTAATAAGGATACTGAGCAAAATGAATTCTAATTTAGAGACCAAAAATTATCTTTCTCAAAATCTGATTAATCTTTAATAGCATTAGATTAATAATTTTATTAATAAATTAATATGTATATCCGTTTAGTTTAATATTGGCCTTACTCTTAGATTGGATATAAATTGGGTGAATATAAATTATAAATCAGTAAAAAAAAACACCTAACAAGACAATATCAAGCAGGTCTGACCCATAGTAAGTAGAATATACGAATTTGTTTATAGAAAACTAATAGGCTATCCATTTTAAGGTAACAGCTATGGGTATTTGTGTCATAACACTGGTATTTAATATCTATACATTTCCAAATTATTCTTTGATTTAAAGATACTGGTATGTCAGTTTCTAAAAACATTTGCAGTTTTGTTCCACTAAGTTGTAACATTTCAGATGATTTAGAGGAGTGCTCTTTTAAAAAAAAATCTAGAATTGAAGAAAGCCTTCCTGTGCCTTCAAACCCTATAGCCTTCACATATGTTCACAAAGAAAACCTTTCAATAATTTTTCAAACTGCAGGTGTGCAAATTACTCCTGAAATAGACAGGAGTCAAGTTTTCAGTATCCCCTGAACCACTGTTAAGCACACCCCATAGCATTTTTCAGCTCATAAAATTTTTATGAGCTGAAAAGTTCCTTCAGATTTTTTTAACTGCTAACTACAGTTGCCCTCTAGCAACAGCACCCTAAGTTGCTATTAAGATCCATTTGAGCAAATATAACATAAGTGTGCCCTGAGTAGCATGTTTTGTTTTATAGTAGTAAAAAAAAAAATCAAGATTTATATGACTTGCTGAGTGCAGCAAAAAATTATGAATGCCTTGGTTTAGGGTAGCATGGGTGGTATTTTTGCTGGATACATGGTATATGTAAAAGTTGATTCTATTCTTATGAATAAATTTATACAAGTTCACACATGCACCAAAGATTTTCCAGTCTGGAAAATGTGTCTTGATACATAAAAAGGTTGGTTCTCTTGGCACATATGTACTTTTCCTTATTAAGGTATACACCTGCCTTAGAACTCATTAATTGAACATCTGCTTTAGGATTTTCCCTTGCCAAAGTTCAAAATGTTGGAAAATTAAATTTCTCACAGAAAACAAAACTAGTATAAGTAAGCATTTGGATCTGAGTAAACCTCATTGTCTTATGAAGACAATAAACAATGCTTTTAGTTTTAAGGAGAATGGCATATATAGAACACATGAAAATAAAGATAATAGGTGGGTAGGTAGATAGAGGTAAGTAGATGGATAATTACTCCATAGATACACCCCCTCCACCATACACACACATATACAACCACACACCGGAATTCTGCCTGAAGGAGGTAATCAAGTATTCTGCAGAATTTTCTAACCTATTGTTATTTCACAAAACAAATTTAGTTTGAAGGTGGCACATGGTCCCATGTTTTAGAAGTGGTAGAAAGAAGAGAAAACACCTGTTTAGGTCTCCCAGGTCTAGCTGAATTAAGTCCACAACTCACATATAAATATACATCTTTGTACAAATTGTTTCAGGGTTAGGTTATTCCGACCCCCCATTTCAAATAAAAAGTAGTTCTTTTTTTGGTGATGACTGCCAGTTCTCCCAGAGAGATCAAGTTTCACTTTTTCCATTTTGTACTTTGATCATCCTAACTTTAACTCACAGTTTCCCACTTAGAAGAATTTTTAAATGCAGAACTAAATTTTCATTGTGTCTTATATTATTTAACTCAACTCAATATTTATACTAACAACAGAGTAATATAAATTGGAAAAAATTTCTGCATAGTCATTCAAGTATTTTTAAAAATTATTAAATTAAGCATTGGTATTAATTGACTTTATATCAATACTTTTTTTTCCCCTCACAGTTATACCTTCCTGTATCTTTTCCAACCCTACTAACAGCAATCCTCATTTCTGCTTCTTGGCAACTCACCTCATCTTTTCTACTCCAGTTCCAAGAGGTGGAAAAGGAATGTAGAATTGAGGAAATATATTATGGTTTCCAAGAAACAGCATCATTAGCAAGAAAATCACGCTCAAATCTGGCCTCTTTCAACTGTACTGGGAAGTAGAGATTAACTTTACTACTCTGTGGGTGTGTTTTCTTCTCTGCTATTCACTGCCAAGCAAAAGATTTCACACTGAGAAAATTCTGGATAGTAGAAACATATAGAAGCCATGAAGTTACCACCTACAGCACTGGTTACAAACTAACTTGACAATAAAGCTACCTGTTTGTTTCCAACAGGTGCACTCCTGGGCACTTTAATACAGGTCGTATCACTCTTCAGAAAAATGATGACCTCAGGGGAATATTCCAGCAATAAGAGAGAAACCCTGAGAAAATGACATTCTTCTAGTCTGGCTTCCTAGAGCCAGGTCAAGGAATAATGAATATTTATTCATTTAAATCTTTTATTAAAACTAGAATACAGGACCTTACTAAAATCAATTATCTTAACTTCTAAATTAAGAGACAAACAAATCTGAACTGATCTATTGAACTATGTGCTATGTATTCTCAATTCAATTGACCAAATTCAAAAGATGATGTGGTCTCACCTTTAAATAGGAATAAGGCATGTTTGATAATGATAACTGCAAGTATTAATCAAAGTAAAGAAACAGCTTCTAGGAATTCTGCCAGAGAGCTAAATAAAATATTTGAGGGGAATAGAAGTCATCACAAATACTCCTAGCAGTGAAACAATTAAATCATAAAATAAACAACGCCACAGCCTAGTGTTTTAGGAAACAAAGGTAACACATATCCATCTTCTGAAATATTTGATACAATGAATTATAGCATTACTTGCAACTGAGGTAGACTGAATTTGTTCGAAATAGTTAAAGCCACACTAAAATATCCAAAAACTACAATTTAAAAATATGTTGAATTTACATTAAAGTAACATTTAAACTATGGACCTATTACCCACCCCACAAACCGTATTCATATGATAAACCTATAAAATCCTGGAACAAAAAAAACCAAAGTAAACCTTTAGATGCCTTTCTGTCAACCCTAGGGATATTCAAAATGGTTTTAGCTGTCCACGTTGTAAGTACTCAAGGTTAATAGTTAAAGACCAATGGAATGTTAGCACAGTCTAGTGCTACACTTGAGTAGTAATGTATGGAAAGACACTGAAATTAAAACACTTTGTTCTGCATGTTCTGAAGTGATGTAACAGCGATGAATTGGTTATATTAGATGACAAAGCAGGGCTTCTTACCACTTTTAAAATAAAATCGTTATCTAACATTCTTCCAAATTGTTTAACATATTCTTCCAATTCTTGTACAAATATATGAAGCTACAACATGTATTTTTCACACTCCAGTTATCTTTTAATGGCAGCATTTGGTATGTTGATTTTTTATTCCCCAAGAGCACTTTTCAAGATAAAATGCTGATTGCTTTCTATGGTATGTCTAGAAAGCAAAGACTTACCTGTCTTGTTTTCTCTGACCTCAATAATATAAACATTTATGTCAGGGTGGAATTTTGTCCCCGCTGGGGGTTGTGGAGTGGAGAGTGCTTGAGGTCCGACAGCCTCTTGGCCTTCCACAGTGGTTGGTCGTGTTGGCTGAGTAGCAGAAGGAGTACTTGAAGTCGTGAAATACTCTCTATCAATATCGGTTTCCGTTTCCTTAGGTATAATATCATCCAGGGTAGTGGGAGGGACACGAGATGTTGATTCACCAATGATTACCATGTCACTGGTTGTTTCTTCACCAGGTTCCCTGTCAATGAGAGGTGGTTTCCTGGTGGATGCTGAAGACGGCTTGAATGCTGAAGTTGTGTGAAGTTTGTCTACTGCACCCAACACACTGGTGATATCACTTGGACCTGTGGCTTTAATTGTTGAAAATTTGGGGAGTTCCGTGGCTTTGGGCTTTTCAAATAATTCTGAGCCTAAATCAACATACACTAGGGATGTTTTCTCTCTTTTCTCAGTAGTGGTTTCCTCCATAAGCTGGGTAGGACTCAAAGGTGTTATAAATTCTGTTGGACTACTGCCTTCTGTTTCATATCTTTGTTCGAGCTCTGGACTTAAAGATACTTTTGGCCCAAAGCTTGGTGTTAGTGTTACCATTTCATCCGTTTTCACTTTGTGCTCAGTTATAGCACCAAGTGGATATGACATACTGTGGTCAATTTTTCCAACTGGAGTTGTTTCTAAAACTGGGACTCTCTCAGAACCTGTCATCAATCTATCTTCAGAGACTGTATATGCTGATCCATCACCCTCTTGTTCATCCAGTGGTGTTGTTGCCTCCTTGGGCATGCCAGCCGTAGAACTGAGAGCAGGAGGTGGTTTCTCTGCAGTCTCTTCCTTCCAAGGGAATTCTTCCTGAGTTGTTGCCTGTGTGGTTTCTGTTGTTGTTATAATTTCATGAGAAACAGTTGCTTCAAGGTGAGTCTGATCAATGACACGTACGTCTTGAGAAGGTTCACCTAGAACTTCCCCTTCTGATGGAACAGACGGTACTAACACTCCCCATTCTGTCTTGGGAATTACAGAAAGAGGAAAGGTATGAGAAGAGTCTACATAAGTAGTAGGCTCCTGGGTACTACTATAATTAACAAATGCCAATCCTTCTACCTCTGAAGTGTGTGCAAATTTGGGAACAGTAGATACTGGCTTAGAGATGTCCACATCTTCTCCTTCACCCAAAGCACTTCCTTCCATGGTTGCATAAACAACTTGGCCTTCTGTGCTTGTGATAGGTGGAAGACTTTCTTCAGTTGCAGGATATCTCAAAGTTGACTTTTCTGCAATCCCAATTGATGTAGTTGGGCGAAATCTGATTGTGAATTTCCCATGATCTATTAAGTCTTCGTCAGTAATCTCCTCCAATTGCTTTCGAGCAATATCTGGAATAAGAGTAAATTCATCTCCTCCAGCTTCAGTGAAACTTGGGATTTCTTTATCCTTTCCATTCACTCCGGTAGTGATGAGAAAAGCAGGGGGCAGTTCTGGAGAGCCTGAATGTTCTATAGACTCTAAAGGCTTTGATGTTATATTATCTTCATCCAATGACCATTTTGATACAGTGACCACCTCAACATCTAAAGTACTGGGGGTCAAATGCACTGTTGTAATATCTTCACTATACTTGGTAATATCTTCATAGCCATCTGCTTCTAACCCACCTGGAGTTGTCATTTCCACAGAAGACTCTGTAAAATGAATTTGCTCTGAGGAAGATGTAGAGAGCTTCATTCCAGAGAAGGGTTCTTCTTCTGTTTTTCCCATAAATGGATCTTTAGTGATTTTTTCTTGTATTTCATCCTCTGTATAAGTATCTGTTCTCATCTCTGGTATTAGAGTTTTTGTTCTTTCTCTTCCTTGTGTCATTTCTGTTTGTGGAGAGGGATAAATAACTGTGGATATTCCCTCTACTAATATTTTATCACCAGAATAAGGAAACAATTCTACTTCTGTATGACGCTGTGATGGAAAAGGTGTACTAGACAGATACTGGCCAAAAAAATCTTCAGTTATCCTACCATTAGTTTGTCTCCCTTCCCAGCTGTCCAGGGATGATCCATTGTCAGGCATAGTTAAAGGTGAAACAGTTGTGGATGCCGAGACTGACTCTGAGTCCTCCAGTTGAGCATGAGTTGTGTCTTCAGAAGTCTTTGACACTGTAACGACTTCAGGTATTTTGCTAAAGACCAAGGTGGTCTGACCAGATCTAACTGTAAGTGTTCTGTCTTCATCATCATCTTCTGCCAAGGTGAATCCATAGGGACTTGTAGTCACCAATTCAGAAATAGTGCTTACTGTTTCCTTTTCAGTTTTTGATTCTAGGGTCATTCTTGTGGATACAAATGGTGTTTCAGTTACAGAGAATTCCTTGGAAGGAATATGCTTTGAGATTTCCATAGATGTTACCAAGGGACCCACTTCTATTTGTTCAATCTGTGTAACTGATTCTTGGGTTTGTGTATCTTCCGTGACACCATCCCATGAATCAGTAGCATGATGGGAGATGACAGTTGTACTTTGGAGCACTTCTTCCTTAATTTCTGATATGTCTGGCTTTCCAAGTGGTCCTGAAGCAGAAGGTGAGTAGTAGTCCATATCCCAAAGCTTCTTGGTACTCCCAGCTGGTGTGGGTGATTCAGTGGCTAAGCTGTCTGTGACAGCCTGAGGTTGGACTGTGCCTTTCTGTTCAAAATTGACTATACTTCCCACAGGAGGGAACTTTGTTGTAATGACAGGTAATTCGTTGACTAAAGGAATGATTGGTGTAGTTCTATTGGGTACCATTTGTGGTTCTTTGGACAATCTGTGTGATGCAGTTTCTGCGAGGATATTCAATTCAATCGTTGTAGCCTCTGATATATTCTGTTTAGCTAGAAAAATAATTTCAAACAGTTGATTAGACAAGTCACTAGTAAAAAGTTGTATGCCAGTGTTTGTTAAGTGTTGCTATGTATTTTGCGGTGACACAAGAGTGTTTTCTGGTGGAGAGGAGTCTAAAAACTACACTTCAATTAACCCAAAGATAGAAAATTGAACACTTAATAGTCACAGATTGATCAGTTGTTTTATATTGCAAAGGTTATCACTGCTTTTACCTATAGGTATGAATGCCTGTTCTTAGTTAAGGAAAATGAATATTATACAATATAGATGCAGAGTTTGGATATAATAGATAGTTTATTTATCAGAAACTACAACAGCAACTTAAAACCTAGTAGGAGAACTTCACACTATTGTTCTGGAGGTTTCTGTACCCTTCCTTGAGCTATCTGCACACAATGCCTCCTTCTCAAGCTGCTGCATAGTATCTCAGGGGAGTGGGTGTGTTTCAGATTGCAAAACAACAAAAAAGCCACATCAAATATAACTGAGTTATGTATAAACCATTACATTGTCCATAATGTGGAGACTTTCATAAAAACAGGATATTAAAACTTTTTAATACCACCCTTCACTTGATTGCAGGTGTTGAACATTTGTCTTCATATTCCTTTCAACTCTGTAGAGTAGATGTGATTCTAATAAATTATAAAATGTGTCTGGCAGAAGCTGGTAGGCATTTACTGTAGTTGTACATTTTGTTCTATGTCCTACACACTGTGTTTGTGCTTCCTAAGGGTCTTGGTTCCAGGCTTACTTTAGCATGAAACACAACCATAGAACAGGAAGTAAAGTACCCACATAATGTATTTTAGGTCTATAATTACAAATCACTGGAAACAACCCTGAGCATCAGAAAGAATAGGCTCAGGCAATATAAAGTAACCTGTCATCATAAAATACATTATAATGTCTCCAGATTTACAGAGAATGGCCTGGACTGTTTAAAGAAATTTAAATTGTGTATAAATTTGACAGTGTTGTAAACAAGATTCCTTCTCAACAGGGAAAATGCAGTAGCCTAGTGTACAAAAATTGTGTTTAAAAAAACAATAGTATTTTTGAAAATGAAAAACTAGTTGCTACTGAACTCAGAAGGAACTGTTCTGAGGAAACCAGTAGTTGTTGTTTTCCTACATCCCATATGACTTAAAGCTAACTGTATGGGCAATGCCTGTTCTTCCTGATAAGAATTGTAAACATCTACAGTATATATAGTATCTTGCTTCTGACTTTTAATAACCCAAAACAGGAGCCCTTAAAAAACAAAATTGGGTACTTTTTAGCTCCATCTGCTCTGTCAAAACTTAATCATAAAATGATGTGATTTTGTTTTAAATCAGACTATGGCTGTAATAAGTTCCTTATTTTTTGTCTGGCATGAGCTGTTATTAGCTGTGGTCGTTCCCCAGGCCATTTTAAAGCCCAGCTTCATCGATTTTATAATTTACATTATGGTACATTTAAATATCCTTTAAAGCCTGTCACTATTTACCCTTTTATATTAAAACTAAACTAAAAAGAGTTAAAATCTCTAAAAACATGTTAAATAACCTTGCCCTCCCTTTTTGTAAGAAAAGCTTTTTCTGCATTCATTTCCTGAAAGAAGCATTGGTCTATTTTGATTGACATGAACAACTTAAAGACCCAAAATATGGTTGACCGGTTTTCTTTTAATTCAATTCTCTATCCTCTGAAATTCCATAACCGTTACCTCATTTAACTGCCAAATTTCATGTTTGTCTTATAACTGCATTCTTTGGGGAAATAGTAAAAAATATGTACAGAAAAAGTTCCCATGGAAACATAATATAAACACTTAGCAAACTGCATATTAGAGAAAATTTAATCATATTATTATTAATAACAACAAAAAGGTTAATTTTACTTTTTCCCTCTGAGTATTTCCATGGCTGATGAAATTAACTTAAAAAGAGGTGCCATTGCATTAGGGCCAAACAAAGGGCCTGGGAATCAGGTCTTTCCGTGTTCCAACTCAAGCTCTTTGCTAGCAGCTCTCTACAATGCTATGAAAACATGTCTGTGTTTTAAAAATGGACTCAGGTTTTACAAACTAAATAACTGTATCTCATTGTCAGTTATTACAGTTTGCTGTTGCCTTCCACAGTAAAGTGATAGCAATATGTCTCAGAGAATCTGCCCTACAAAGCCGGAATTTATGTGACTTTGTTTTCAACAACAAGCGTTTTCAATACTTTTAGAGCCCTGTTAAAAAAAGTCTGCTTATAGTTAAGTTAATTAATTCGACTACTTGGAATGGAAAACCTCAGACTTCCTTTTGCGTTTGAGTGGCTTTTTCCTCAACTGAACAGCTGATTTCGATCACAACTCAGTGTATCTGATCATCTGTGCCATTTGTTTCAGCCATTCCAAAAAAGGAAGTAACTTTTAAAAGCACAAATATCTAGAAAAAGATATCTCTTAAGAATAAATGCTACTGTGTTAATGAAGACTATTATTAAGATAGAGGTAAAAACACAACTCGAGATCATTTTAAAAGTGTCCTTCTAGAAGGTGCATTCACATGGAGAAGTTATGGTCTTGGAAAACTACCAGTGTTCCTTCAACTTCATTACTGAGGAAGCCAACAAAAATCAGCATGCATCTTTTCCCACAAAGGTTCCTTTCCACCCTTTGCAGCTGTCTGCCCCACAGATGTTTTACATCACTGTACTTATGGCATTTTTGTCCTATGGACTATCTTCTCTGCGCTTCTGTTACGAGACATGAGGCAGATTTTCCTAATAAAATATAAAACCCCTATTAGCAGTATGACAGTCAATTTAACTCATACCCATACTGTCTACATTACAGAGAAGTAACTAATTTTAACTTAGCTCTTCTATATTAAATTTATTATACATAACTATGTGTAAGCATGGGAAGAAGTCACACACAGAGTGAATATTCAATAGGTTGAATCTGGGTCATGGTTGCGGAAAGTGTGATGATTGGAAAGGAAGGATGGAATTAGACTTCAAACTACCTTTTAAGAGTTTTATGAGTGATTGAATGCTAACTGATTCAAATTCAAGAAACAGGAAACATTTTTAAAATACCAATTAGAGAAGAATTCATTTTGGCACCCATGGTCAGATTAGGAACTAGGGCACAAAAAAAAAAGATAAAGAACTGACCAGGGTTTAGAAAGGCAGGCCAATTTTTAAAATGAACAAATGTACAAGATAGCATAGGAAGTGGTGAGAACTAAGCCGTCTCTAGACCACTATTACGAGATCCAAACATAATCAGAGGGACATGAAAAATAATGAAGGATCAAAGCAAGATCACATCAATGATTAAAGATTCAGAGATTGAAATTTCAAAACAAGAAAATGTTGTTTCTGTTGGAGAGAGACTAAGGTACAACTAAACAATTGTGTTCAACAACAGAAATGGCCACTATTTAGATTTTGGTCTCCAACTTAAAAAGGAAACAAGGGTTCAAACCCTAATGCAATGGACTTAATTAGAAAAATTATTTGACAGTGATAGTCATAGGATATTAGAATGGGTTTTCTAGGAAACATGCTCTCTCTCCTAGAAATCATTAATAACATTAAATGAGAGATTATCATACATCTTGAATGGTTTTGATTCACTTAAATTTAGGAATATAATATGGGTTGATCTTTCACAGCCTTGTATAACTCTCTAAGTTCCACAGAACTTTCTTAATTCTTAGGTCAAAGAAAAATAAAAAGTTCACAAATAGTTTAATAATCAGGGGAAAATACAAAGGAAAACTTTATTTGACAAAGACATTAATTTACCTGGTTTTCAAATCTATTTGATGAGAATGTAGTCTAATTATATTATTAGTCATTGTTAATATTTTATTCAGTGACTTTATAAGAAAAAGGGAATTATAGCAAGGTAAAGTTTGTCATTGTTTATTCACCAAGTGGCTTAAAAAACACTTTCTACATTTGATAAAAGCAAACAAGAAAAATATATTTCTACATTCCTCTACTCAGCCAGCTGCCTGTACATCTCTGAAATCATCTTTGGAATTGTAGCCGAGGCCACAATTTTTATAAACTTTAACCTGCAGAATTTCATCATTACTTGACTATGTGGGAAAAGTGGACATCAGTCATTTTGGAAATATTTAAAAATCTTTCAAAATATATATTAAAAGAATTCTTGAAGAATGAATTCAAATTTTGGGAAAGCTGTAGGCATTGTGTATGGTTTAAGGAAGGCTTTTATGCTACGGCTAAACTTTCTTAACCTCGTGTGTACTGAATGAATTCTGAATACATTAAGTTCTTAGGTAGGAAAGAAAGAAACAAGAATCTCACTAGCTTAAGTGGGGGAAAAAACCAAAATATGACTCCATTATATTTCCAAGTTATATACATTTAAATGAATTAGAGAGAAAATATGGATCTAAACCTTCAAATATTTTTGAGATTTTATGTATGTTTTTAGTAGGTGGTTATTCTATTTGAGTCTATGTACCTCATTATTTCATACATTCATGTGAATTCTTCAATTAAATAAATAATTTAAAACACATCAGAATGAGTTTTTTTTAATAATAGTCTTTGTGGCTATAGACAGGCTTTGATTTATAATAAATTTTACCCTCATAGAGAAAAAAGTGTCACTTGAAATTTTTCTACTGCCAGTTTTATAAAGCACAGGAAAATATAATCAAGTAAGGTAGTCAGGCTGGAAAATTCTACTCCTTCCCTAACGTAACCTCTCCAGCCCCTTCCCCCCCAGATACCAATCTGATTTTGCTCCTTAATCACATCAGTCACTTAATGTAAAACTGATTTTAGAGCCTGAACTACTTGAAAGTCACTGTTGTGAGAATGTGGCTTAAAAGAGTGCACATCTGTCTACTCTTAGAGATAAAGTTTTTGTTATTGTTGTTTGTTTTCCTGAAAATGATTAAGGAAGGCTTTTTCTGTTGTTTCAGGGCTTGAGAACAAAAGCTGGTGTTTTCTAGGGTTTTTTCAGGAATCGGCCAGCTTGTATGAAGCTAATACACAACACATGGCTTTAACACTCAGAAAGTTGAGTCTCAGGGAGGAGATCCAAGCAGAGGCATCTTAGCTGGGACACAGAAATATGTGAAATGAAGCCTGTCAGCTGCGCTGGCATCTATTGTGCTGACTACTTAGATATCACAGCTCTGTGTCTTTTTTGTTAATGAAAAATACCTGTGCATTTCAATTTAGAAATCAATTATGTAATCGACTAGGATATTTTCTACTCGTTTTAGTTACATATTGCTATAATAAGAACCATAGAAAGTCAAAATATTCACTATATTTCAATGGAACATGACTCTATCTTTGACATACTCAAGATCACCCAAAATTCTGGGAGAGCTTTGTTTAGCTAGCACAATACATGCTCTACAGTAAATATTACAGTGAGACTCTAGATTACTTGCTTGTTTAAGCATTCTATAATTATGATACTACAGCATGTGACTATTATTGCTAAAACAATTTAAGGACATCTGAAAAATTAAAGGAAGTATATCACAATGTTGAGAAATGTTACTTAAAGCCAATTTTAAGTAGTAAACTTAATTGAAGATAGTTTATGTTATACATTGCAAACAGCATATTGTACTTTGATATGCTACTATACAATTAATCATTAGCAGGCACATATTTCCATTTCTTGAAAAAAATGAGATGAATGAAGATTTTTATTGATAGCATGGTTCATTTTTAAGTATGAATTGAATATTATGACTATCCGTGTCAGCTCCAAGTACTCACCTGAAATTAGTCAAATTAAAATTCTCCACCACTTCAAGGAAAGAGTGATACCAAACAAAGATAAAAGAAGCAGAAATTAAGGATTTAACTCAGCCACAATTGGCCTCAGCGTTATAGCACCAACAATCGAATTGCATTTAAGGACTGCAATTAATATAAAATAACTAGTCAGAAATATGTTCTGTGGCTCAGGGCACAACAGGGCACAGTTAAGACCTTAACCCCATATGTCTTCATCCCCTCTAAAAATCCATTTGTCAAACTTCATCTTGTTCCAACCGTATCGCTGCTGTTCGGTGTGCTTGCTTTTGAAAATCACTGAACTGTTGCCATTCCATGTACACACTGCAAGACATGGAATCCATTCCAACGGCTAGTTGAACATCAGTGCATGCCTTCGAAGTATTTTTTTTTTAATCTGTAATTTTTAAAAAGGTATCAAACACTTACGTTTAAAGCAGTAGGCATCAAATCTGCTATCAGGGGGAGGGAAGCCTGTCTGGTTCTCAAAACGGTACAGGGTTCTCACCCCAAGCAGACCACCTCCACACTGGGCCCTGGCCACAGTCACAGGGTGGCGCACGCTGGCGTCCGACAGCCACCCGTAATCACACTGGTCAAAGCCATTCCTCCACGCCGCCTGGAGTTCCCCCACCGTCGCCAGCCTGGCGTCCTGGTTTTCACACTGTTCTTCAGCTTCCTCAAAGGTGAATTTACTGGGAGCAGTGATATGGAACACCTCACCTAGAAAAAGAAGGGGGGGAAAAGTTGTAAGTTTTGCTATTCATTCTTTTCTTGTTTTGATACATATGGGCAGGTTGAGGGGAAACGTGTAAGACTTTTTTCATTGCAAGGTAGCAGCTTCTGATACTTTAAAGCAGAAAACATAATGGTTACTTAATTTTGTTATAATTATTAATATATAATAAATAATACACACCAGAAAAAAGTTTCATTCTATGTGTGCATAAGTGTGTGTGTGTGTGTGTGTGTGTGTGTGTGTGTGTGTGTGTATTCCCACAGGCCATAGAAGCAGTCATTTGATAATAAAGCTTTACAATAAATTCTTTAAAATGAACACATCTAATCCAAAGTGATTCTTTGGATTATTACCCAGGCAATGAGTTTCTCCTATGAAAAAGTCTGTGATGTACTTATTAACATTGTACGCTGGAAGCGAGAAGCTGTATTGAACTGCCACCAAGGTCATTCACTTTGTTTATCCTGAAATCAAATAGTGATTCTCTGACTCTCCTTCTCATATATCACTACCAACAAAATGGATTAAAACTCCCATTCAATCAAACAAATAAATAAGAAAACCTCCAGAAGTCCGAAGACAGGAAGGGGTGGGAGCAGTATGGAATGCGATTTCCTGCCTTCCTGTCCCAGGCACAGGGCTGCCATGATGGCTGTGCAGGTTGTGGTTTGAACAAGAGCACAGGGCCCAGGTGTACGGGGCCCACGTCAGTTCCCGGTCAGTCAGCCAAAGGGACCCTTTGGAGGAAGCCTTGTTTTCCTAGTTGCTTTGCCCAGAGAGGATACCTTCTGGAATCAGTTTGCCCAGAGGGGGTACTTTTTTTCTCACAGGGATACCATAAATGCTACCAGGGGCTCTAACTAGATTCAGGAAACTTTTATATTTGCAGACTGATTAACAAGGAAAGGCTGGACATTGACTTAGTGCATCACCAGGTCCAATTAGCAGAGGGTGTATTCATTATCATTCAATATGTTACAATAAAATACTGTGGAAACGTCAGAATTGGTGAAATTTGAATTTTACTTCGATAACTAACAACAATTTGGCAAAACAAATTCAATTTAAATTAAATGATGCTTTTCACATCAAGTGGCTAAAAGACGGGGCAGAATTAGAGAATACCTAAGCAGATACAGCAGGCAGGAGGAGGAATGAAAAATGAGCTACAGAAGAAGCTAAAACACTGACAGCCCCTTACTGCAGCAGCTGCAGACCCTGTTTCCATTTCACTGAGGCTGATCTCTGAATCTATGATATGTTAGACAACTGGACGCAGAGAGCTCTCATGATTTCGATCTTCACCTGACTAAATCCAAATGTAACAAGCAATTGTTTAAAGTGAATAGCACCATTTACTCTCTCTGAGTGTGTGACAGCTTTATAAAACAAGAAAAATTTGGAAAACATGGCCAATGCACATACTTTTCTCACTCTCTATCTAAAATTGCTACTGAGGAAACTGGGCCAAATTTCAATAACAGCTATTTGAAGAACACGAAGAAAAATTCCTTTTACCTGATTGAAAGCAGTGGTATAGGTGAGAACAGATTTTTATCCTTAATTATCTAGTCTGGCAAATGACAGTAATCTCAAATCAAAAAACACACTATAAGAACAAGTTTCCCCTTCCTACACCCATAATGTCTCCCTTTCTAATAAATTTTAAAAGCATAAGGGTTACAGTACCAGTTACATAGTATGGATTTAATAATATTTGTTAAATGAATGGCATTTCAAGTTCTTGTTAAGAAACGAGGTACTCTGGGAGGCCGAGGCGGGCAGATCGCTCGAGGTCAGGAGTTTGAGACCAACCTGAGCAAGAGCAAGACCCCGTCTCTACTAAAAATAGCAAGAAAATTATATGGACAACTAAAAATATATACAGAAAAAATTAGCCGGGCATGGTGGCGCATGCCTGTAGTCCCAGCTACTTGGGAGGCTGAGGCAGGAGGATCGCTTAAGCCCAGGAGTTTGAGGTTGCTGTGAGCTAGGCTGACGTCACAGCACTCACTCTAGCCCGGGCAACAGAGTGAGACTCTGTCTTAAAAAAAAAAAAAAGCATATTGAAAGGGACATTACCATTGGGTTTCTTATAACTCAGATGGAAAAAAGGAAGATTTAATAGGAATCAATTGAGTTTACTTTAAGGTGAGGATTGAAAGAATTCATCTGTTAAGATAACGTGTGGTCAGTCATCATCTGTGGCATAATTATTGTTTTACTTCAAAATAACAAGAAAAAGAAAAGAAAAACATTTATTTTAATTCTGTTCCAAAAAATAATTACCTAAGCCTTCTAAATCATAATTGTTTAGTATGAACATTATCTTGCTCACCTCAAAAACCTAATGTAGTGAAGCATCTATACTCTAGAACTATCTTAGTATGTCTTTAATCTCTTATAAGTAACATTCAATCTATACCAAATGTGATAAGTTAAATGTCCAAACTTCTGTCCTTTCTTTGTGTCAACCCCCTATTATTAAAGCCAGGACATCTGTATGTAGATTTGTTTCATAGAATAGTTTGGAAAACACTGTTCTAAAGACATGTGTGTTTCAATCAAGAACATGAATCTCAATTGATTTACAACAAACATAACTTACTATTAAGTTTCTGGTATGTGTCAACCTGCTCAAGATACAAGCAGAGTGAGTGGGCCAGGTCACCAGACAGAATCAAGGTGGGAAAGTCCAAAGCAAAGTAAATATGAAGCCAATTGCCTCCCAGTGTTGTGCAAGTGGGCAAAAGGGGGATAGGACAGACCAGGGAACTCTGATGAAGTGTCTAAGGCATGAATTTTAAGTTGAACATGGAAAGAGTTCATTTCTGATTAATAAAAAGAAGCTCATTTTGCAAAAAGTAAGCCAAGGTACAGCAGATTAAAGCAGCAGGCTTTCTCATCAATGATAATTTCCAGGAGTAAGTCTTTCAAACCCATATCCCACAGAAAAATGTGCATTTTAGGTTAACAATGACCACTCTTACACTGAGAAAAGCAGTCAAGATGTTAACATTTTCAATGTTTCTATTGATCGACTTTCAATTTTTAAATCTGTAGTCAGAAATTTTTTTACAAGTCAAACAATATGTTTTAAACCATAGCACAGTGGCATGAAATTGGACAGAAATTAAGTCTGAGCCAGTAACAGTATATAAATCCAGGCTTGGTCCAAAAATGAATGGTTATATAGACAAAGATAAAATCTAGAGTATACAGGCAAAACCAAATTATAACCCAAAAGAATAGACAAAAGGGAAAGCCATTGATCACAGCAAACATGGGAAATCAGGCAAAGCACCTGGGTACATTTGCTTAGTTGCTTCTCTCAATATGATTGAATTGGCCCAGCTGTGTAAGATCCTAGCCTGAGGGTATCTTTTAGGCACCTTTTTGTCTCTGATGGGAATAATAAAATTTCCTTCTGAGTTAGTACTGTCTTTAGAGTTAGAGGGGTGATGCACAACCTTCTGTGAGAAAAAATGCCTATTTTATTAGCATAAGACAAGGTTGTGTTCTGTCACTACTCCTGGATACTTGGACCTGAACAATTTCATGTATTTTTAGATTTACTGGATAGTTGCCCTCCTGGAAAACAAGCATCTTTTTTATAATTTGACAAGAAGTCTACTATCGAGTTCCAGGAGTAACCTCATCAAAGACTACATTGATAGGACACTTATCAAAGTTGTAACTAGAACAGAGATTTGGAACATGTTTCAAAATGTTATCTACCTATGAAAGAATATTTCATTGTTGTCTAATTAAAGACAGCAAATAAAATGTCAGGAAATATACAAAATATCTTTTATATATGCAAAATGATGCATTGTTTAAGATGTCAAGTTGTTACAAGAACTCATCATGGTGTATACATATACATTCAGATTTGTGTACACATAAAATATAATGCAGAAAAGAGAATTTCATACACAGGATAATTGGTACATTCATATGAAAAACAGATATGTAGTATCTTAAGCTATATTTTTCCAAAATTTCAAGTTAAATGCTTGTGGCTTTGAATTATTCCTGTTGTTTCAACTTTCCAGGGATGCCCTAGAAGAAACTGGGAGACATTGCTGGTGAGACTTTAATATCCAGTGACATTCTACAAACTAAATTTGTCTTAATCATGGAAATTAACATCAGAAATATGGGAAAAGATACTTTAATTTGACCACTAGCTGCTACAAGACTCCCTGGAAAGTGGACCATGCCTATCCTTTTTCCATACTTCTGATTGCTACATGGAAAAGCTGGTTCTTGGCAGACTCAAACATGACACATACTGAAATGGCAAGCAATGATGAAAACAATTCAAAACATTAAAAATGACCTACAGTGTTCATAAGCTAGAGTTTATACCCAGGAGTCACTAGGCATAATTATTAAAGAGGTTGAGTCTGGAGCAAACCTAGGATAGGATGTTTTTCTCTCGCTGACAATTCTTTTCAATCACCAAGGTAAAAGGAGCAATTGATCATAGATAATTATACAGTTCTAGTCTAGACTGCAGCTGATGGGATGCTCTCATGGTAGCCAAAGCTGAGATTCTCATCACAATTTTCTAGCTGAGTATGTTTTCTGGGTGGTGTGATAAATGTTTATGTTTCTTCTGTTCATTTGTGCTCACAATCCTACTATACTGAACTGTTAGGTCTGAAATCAGTTCTTATAAACTAATTGTGATTTACTTTGTCCATTTGGGAACAGAACTTCCCGTTGTTTTTTATATTCACTATGAAAGTTCAAGATTTGTAAATATTTTCACAATTCCTTCCTATTTGGGTCAAATGGTATGTAAGTAATAAATGTATGCAAAAGTAGATGGGATGAGTGAGTTGGAAGCGGTTACATGAAATGAGCTTCTAAATACTCATAGGATAAAACCACTTCCAGAACATATTAAATATCAAGGTGATAACAATTCAACATAATTATTAGCTTTGAAGTGTTGGACTTTTAAGTTTTTTCAAAGAAGGATTCTTGTCTCTCTCTCTCTCTCATTTTTTCCTGTATCTATGTACACAAGATCAAAGCAACAAAGACTAATGCTTATTATTCATTGGATCATGAAATTCATCAGCTATACATGTTTGGTTAACAGCTGACATACACTGCTATCTAACCTTTTGAGGGCCAATATTTGCAGATAATTTAAAAACATGTCAATTTCATCTAAGATTTGATCCTTTAACCTGCACAAAGACCAATCTTCTATTAACAATGAAAGGAAAACTCTAGGGCTGCCAAAATAACTTCATTTTAGAACCCAAAGTTAGCATTAGGCTGGCAATGTTTTGATTTTGGTAGTAATGAGACTAGAAAGGGAGGTAGGCACCTTCCAGATTTCTCACTTGTACTATGCTGAAGTAAAGCATAATGTGGCTTAAAGCACAAACTTCAGGTTATGAAATTTTTAACCTCTAATTAACCGTTAAGAGTATTACCATTAGTTTTCTGTGATAGTTAACATTCTCTAAATCAGATTACATTCATTTGAAAATGAATCTGCATATGTGTGAATGTGTTACTACACACAGGATCTCACATGTGTCAATTTAAAGAGTTTAAGGATCCAAGAAGCCCCCACTAAAATTTAAACATCTTTCGATGGTTTTCAGGATGTCTAAACTCATTCTTTCCCATTGACAGAGCAGATCTTAATTAGAGTGAGAAAGAGGCTCTATAAAATTTCTGGGTTTCTAAGTCTTCAAAATATACAAGAGATTGAACATGTTATTTGGTTTGACAGGCATAGTCTGACCTCAGGTCAACACAGGAGGATCAGCCTGGTTTGGGTTTTTCTGGCTTTTCACAGCTGGGAGGTAAATGGTGACTATATTTCCAAAGAAACTCTTTTGATTCGGAGCTCCAGGAGATCTTGACATCAAAACCTTAAAGCAAATGACTGTCACATGCTTCAAAGGGTTTATGTCAAGACAGTTCTACTTATATAAAATGAAAGAGGCTATATATAAAAAAATCCTAAGGAATCCACTAAAAAATGATTAGAACAAAAAAACAAGTTCAGCAAGGTTGCAGGGTATAAAACCAGTATCTAAAAAATCAACTGTATTTCTGTACACTTGCAATAAATGACCAGAAAAAGGAAATAAGAAAATTCCATTTAAGTTTGCATAAAAAAAATAAGATACTTAGGACTAAATTTAGCAGAAGAATGGCAAAACTACAAAACATTGTTGAATGAAATGAAAGAATATTAAAAATAAAAACCCAGAAAGACATTCCAGATTCATAGATCACAAAACTTGATATTAAGATGGCAACATACCCCAAATTGATCTCAACATTCAGTGCAATCTTTGTAAAAACCTAGCTGGCTTCTTTGTACAAAATGATAAGCTGATTCTAAAATTTATATAGGAACTCAAAAAACCCAAAATAGCTAAAATAATTTTGAAAAAGAGGACACATTTGGAGGTCTCACACTTTCCAACTTCAAAATTTACTACAGACAATCATAATAAAGACAGTGTGGTTCTGGAATAAAGATAGACATATAGATTAATGGAATAGAATTGAGAGTCCAGAAATAAACTCATCAATCTAGGGTCAATTGATTTTCAACAGGGTGCCAAGTCCATTAAACAAAGAAAGAATTGTCTTTTCAATAAATGGTGCTCATATGAATAGATATCCACATGCAAAAGAATTAATTTGTATCCCTACCTCACACTACATAAAAAAGTAACTCAAAATGAATAAAAATAAAAGTAAAAGAGTTAAAACTTATAAGCTCTTATAATAAAACATGGAGATAAATCTTCATGACTGAAGATTTGGCAATATTTTCTTAGATATGACACCAAAAGCACAAACAAAAACAAAAATAAAGACAAACAGGACTGCATAAAAATCAAAA
The DNA here is from genome assembly GCF_020740605.2 of Lemur catta. Classification (NCBI taxonomy): domain Eukaryota; kingdom Metazoa; phylum Chordata; class Mammalia; order Primates; family Lemuridae; genus Lemur; species Lemur catta. The sequence continues at coordinate 54,162,251 of NC_059139.1, read as the reverse complement.
ACTTTGAATTATGTGCTTCAAGTGGCTCTATCAAGAAAGTAAAAATATAATTCACAGAATGGGAGAAAAATATTTGCAAATCATACATCTGAAAAGGCACTTGAATCTAGAATATATACAAAGCTCTCACAACTCAATAATAAAAAGACAACCCAATTAAAAATGAACAAAGGTTCTGAATAGACATTTCTCCAAAGAAGATATATAAATGACCAACAAGCACATAAAAAGATGCTGAACATCATTAGCCATCAGAGAAAGACAAATTAAAACCACAGAGATATGACTTTAGTCCCATTAGGATGGTTATACAAAAGGTGAGATAACAGCAAGTGCTGACAAAGAAGGTTTAGGAATCAGGACTCTACTATACTGCTGATGAGAGTGTAAAATGGTGCAGCCACATTGAAAAACACCCTATAATGTCTTGCAAAGTTAAAAATAAAGTTAGAATTTGACCCAGAAATTTCAATCATTGCAATTCAATCAGTAATGCAATCGTTACTCAAGAATTGTATTTTTATGTGAGAAATCAGATTTGGGAGAGTTTTGAGGGCACTTTATATCCTCTTGGCTTGGAAGACTGCCTGCTGCTCTGCTGGGGAATCTTTGGTGGCCCTGGGAGTGTACTGAAGTGGAAGGAAGAAAGACATATACAATCACTTAAGATCTGTGTGTCTCAGTTTTCTTATACGCAGAAGTAAGAGTTTTATAAAAGTACCTGACAAGCTTTTTATAAGACTTAAATAATAATGCAACCATACAATAAATAGTCTCCTCCCTTATTCTACTAATGAGGCTACGTCATAGTCCATCTACTAAAGTCCTGTACCGAATGAGGACATCTTCTTCCAAGGGTGCTGCCAGCATGCCGTGCCGACCATTCACCCTGTAAACAGAAGCAACTCCAAGCAAGGTGTGTTAATCTCCAAAGCCTACACAAGAAACCACAGCTACAACCATGATATATGATTCTGTGAGTCCTACAGAGAATACCTAAAAAGTTTTCAGCATCTTCTAGCACCAACCTTAACTAATGTGAAGAGATTCTGATACAGAATCAATATTTCAATCATCTGCTGAACCACAGAATGCAGAAAGCAATTCCAGATGATATGGGCTTTCTAAGCGAATAAGCCCAATAAGGACACAAATCACCAATTCTTAACCCCCATCAGTGAAGTATTCTATAGATTACATATTGTAAATTCTATTAAAATTTGATACCAGGAAGCAGTAGAAGAAAATACCTAATAATTGGTGAATAGGTACAAGGGAACCAATCCCAGAGAAGGCATTTTGCTGGGAAGATGGGGTCAGAAGGCAAGAAAGGGAAATTACTGTGAGAGACCAGAAAGGAGTATCTCTGGGAAGGAATTATTTTTAAGAGACACGAAAGGAAATAGAAAAGAAATTCAAAGAGAAAAATTAGCCTCATGGTGATTCAATAATGACAAAAAAAAAAAAATCCTTAGTGAACTTTAACAAAGCCAAGCATTTTTTTAAATGTTACAGAAATGGAGAGCTGGTGGTGGAAGGCAGTTTCCAAAAGAGACAAAGGTTGGAGAAATACTGTAATTACCACCAAGTATTTCTTGGGTAACTATTATGTTTCCGTGACAGGAACAGGCCCTTATTTGCGGTTGGGTGAGAGGTAGGTGTTTACGGTCTTATCTCTCCTAGTAGTTCACAATAACCTTGCAGAAATAAAACTAATAGATAGCATTTTATATATGATGAACACAAAAAGCAACCAGAAAACAATTAAACACCAAAATACACAGAACTAACTCTAGGTAAAGTAGGAGTTCAGAGTCAAGAAATCTCCGTGTAAGCTGGAATAGCCAGAGAAGGAATCCTGAAAGCAGTAAGTTTTCGAGCACAGGAAAAATCAGAATGCTGGAAAGACTAAGGGCATATGCTCCCTGAGAGGCACAGAGCAGAGCACAGGCGGGAGTGCGCACAGGGTCCGTGGAGGGCCGGGCACATGCGTGTGTGGTCATGTTGGAGAGTGAGGGAAATGAGGTGGAATAGGTTGCAGTAGACCAGGTTTTAGGGGCTTTGAAGACCAGGCAGAGTATGCGCTTGTGGCTGAAGCCAGCAAAACAATCCAACGCACAATGCTGAATAGGTGAGTTACATGGCAATGCGTTTAAGTGCTTTGATGGTCCTAAAACAGGTCCCTTGAAAAACTGTTAAAGACATGGGGGCTATTCGTGAGAATTAAACGAGATGAAATACGAAAATGTTCACAAACTAGAAATATGAGTATGGAATTCAGAAGAGAGTTCCGGAGCTAGACATGCGAAAGTAGAAACTGACACTTTCATTTTCCATGTATTTCTTCTTTCTGGGTTCTTTTGTGCCCCATTCATCCCATAAGACACTTGGCTTACAGTTTACATGCACGTGAACAAAAACAAAATTAAATAAAATTATAAGGAAATTAAAGCAATGAAAAATTGGGAAGCAGGCAGAATACTGATAAGGGCTGGAGATGTGTGAAGCTAATACCAAGAAGCAAGTGTAAGGCACAGTGAGTAGGGTGGGCACTTGGAGTTTGGACAGTAATTCATTCATTCATTTATTCAACTCCGGCTATGGAGCACCTACTATGTACAAGGTCATACTGGGGATACAAAAATGAATTTGTATAGTTCCTTCTCTCCCAGAATCCACAGTCTAGTAGAACAGAGGGAAGTGTAACCAGATATTTGCAGGAAGGTAATTATTGTCATATATTCAAAGGTTCAGAGATGGTTAAGGTGTGAAAGATCGAGGACTTAGGGAGGGAATATGAGATGAGAGAGTCTACAGGACAGGCCTGTCGGAGTGCTGGGGAGCTTGTGTAAAAGCCAGGGAATTGGAATGGTCGGGTGGTAGTTATCCCAGGTGAAGTCAAAGCCAAAAAGCAAGGCCACGTGGAAAATATAGGCCTTAGGATGATAGGATGTAGGTACCCAAAGTTGCCCAAGTCAGAGGGGCAAGGAGCTCCTGGACCAATCATTTGTCAGATCTGGGGACAAGACTGGAAGTACTGACTCATTGCAAGGGAACTAAATGGGTCAACCATGAAAGAAGGCAGCCTGACTTCATCTGCTACCCTCTCATTTATCTGCAGGGAGAATTAAATGCCTATAAGACAGAAAGTTTTCGTACATGTACCTGCAACCATAATGAAACCAAATAGTCAATCGATTGATTTCATTGAAAAAGAATTGAAGATTCCTAGAAAGTTTGAGTGGTTTTTTGGCTGAAATATTTACATTATACTCATTTTTTTCCCAACACACTCTTATCTATCTTATTTACAAACTATTGCTTGCTGTAGATATAGCTGGACACACATACTCCCAAAGAAACTGCCATTTTTCAGCATAGAAATGCAGTAACTCACAAAGCATTTTTGAAAGTGGCAAAGTGGACACATTTGATTTAGGAAGATAATGTTCTAATCAGAGAATAAACTTATTTCAAACAATTGAGGAGGGACAGTATAGGAATTCTATTTTGCCACAGTGTTATTTTTAATTATTCAATAATGTTCAAGCATGTTGCTATTTATCACATTCAAAATGACCCTTCTTCACAAAGTGGCCCATTTCCAGACCTTCTCTGTATCCTTCAAAGTACTGTGACTCAAACAGACTTTTGATACAGCATTGTACTTGTAGTTTTTCAGATCAATTCTATTTTGAAGAAACCTCTAGAGAAGAAATTTTACAGCCTCTCAGTATCCTTTCTACATTTAACAATATTCATTGTCAGAAATTTTTTCTTATATTGAACTCAATTTAGACTTGCAATTTCAACTCCTTTCTTCTTGTTATGAATTCATTGGAAATAAAACACCTCTCATAAGCTATATAACAAGAGCCTTTATTTATTAAGCACTTACTTTGTGCCACACACTGTGATAAAAGCTTTACATATTATTTCATTCAATCTTTATACCATAATGGAAAGGTAAGTATTTTTATTGTTTCCATTTCAGAGAAGAAATTGAAGCTTAGAGAAGTAAAGCCTTGCCTGGGATCTCACAACTAGCAAATGGCAGAACTGGGACTCAGCTGAAGTCTTTCTTACTCTTAATTATGAGGAAATTAACTGCCTCCCAAGGCCTCTCTCAGCCTTGTCTTTACCCTTCCTAAATAATTCCAATTTTTTACCTAATTTTCTAAATCACTTAATCACCTCGATCTTACTTTCAAACCCTCTCAACATTTTCCAAATCTACTTTACCAGGAAACAAAGATGAAATTTCCTAATAAGCATTATTTTATGGGTCTAATTTCTAGATTCCTATTTTAAAATCTTCATTCCATTAATTTCTTAATAACAGTGCTATATTACTGAATCATGTCTAATAAGCTTTCATACCTTCTAGACCATTTCTAAGAACACAAGGTGATACTGAAATGCTTACTAGCGAATATAGCTAAGGTAATTGCTCTTTTATACCTACTGTTATTTTTTTAAATAGAATTGAATATTCTATTGAATATTCATTGAATATGCATAACTGTTACAATTGCACTACAGAAAAGAACCAGTTTCATTTTTTCCTCCAAACCCAGCAGGATGTAACTTAGTATAATTATTTAAATTTTGTAGAAAAATACATATGTCAAAATAAATATGACATCATAAAACAACAAAGGAGAAAAAAACAGAAGGTCGACACTGTCAACTAAATATCTTTCACAATCAATAATTAAATTAAAACAGAAAATTAATTGCCTTTTTGAACAAGGTTTCATTATATACTTAATGGATTTTTTTCATTAGATCATCTGGAATATATGACTTCTGACCTAAATAATTGCACCTTGGCTCATAAATCCTGTGTATATATTCCGTCATGTGCATTCTAAGTACCTCACCTCAATATCTCTACTTTTCACTGCTCCCATCATTTCTCATACACACACACTTGGCTCCCCAAAAATACAATAAAATAAAAGTAGGAATTATTACACTCATGAATATGGCAAAGTCTCTTAGGAAAAATCTTGGTTCATCTTCAAATAATCTTTTATCAATGCAGCAATTGAAATACCAGATATATTAATAATTTTATGTAGTCAACTTTCCAAAAGAATTTTTATCAATTCACAGATTAGCCAATGGTCTTTACTTCAAAGAGAAGACATATACTTCAGTAAAGAAATGAGAGAAACTTTACAAGAACAATCTTATGATCATTCTCTCACATCATCAGCCATGAAAGTTCTCTTTAACCCCCATCCCACTTCAATTTCAAGTCAAGACAGAAAAGAGCAGTGTCCAAAGATTTGCTAATTATTCCAAGGGCCAAGAAACACAGAGTAAAAAATTTCAAGAACAATATCATTGTAAACATGCTGCATATTCTCCAAATTGTCAAGTTTCCTCTATGAAACAAATAAAAGCCTTGTTACTTTGCAGACACAAATTTCAGCCAGTGCTTGAATTAGTATTTGTACTGATTCCTTTTATCTTTCTCTTCCAACTTTTACATTCTAAAACTAAAAATCTCAAATTCTATTGTCTTGGTATAAATACCCGAACTAAAGTTATGCTGTATTCCACACTACAAGTTTTCAGTCATCAAATATGTGGAACATTTATCCCAAGGAATTTTATAAAATCCAGTTGAGTTACAACGGGACAAAAACATATAACATTTGCCTTGGACATGACTATACTTATGGAAGTAGGAAAGGACTTCTACAAGAATAATAAATCCTTCCTTATTGTGGACCACGCACATATCATCAAATGATAGAGCCCAATCTCCAAACACTGATTAGGACACTCTGAGCAGACTAAGGGGCCAGCTCTCAATGGCGGTTATTTATTCAATTCATAGAATCATGGAATCACAAAATTTTAATGTTGAAAGGAACCATAAAAATCATCTGTTCTAATCTCCTCATTTTACACAAGAAAATTGTCATTCTTTTCATGTGTATCCAGCCAAAATTAAAAGTATAATTCAATTTAATACTACTATTTATACATTTAGGCTTCTAAGATTCCTGTTAATACAAATGAAAATCCATTTCAAAAATCACAGAAACTTCTATTCCATGCGCCTTTATAATATAACTGCGTTGTGCCCTTTAGATACTGTTGGCATTATTGAACTCAAACTTGTTTTTAAGAATCTCTAAATCAGGCAGAAGAGAAATGACAGTGCCAAAAAACCAGTCAGACTCTAAGTAAGTTAAAAGCAAGGGCTACATCTTGACTGGCTGCTGATCCCTTATGATAGCAGAGTACCTATCACACAGTAGGTACTTTTTAAGGAGTTTAGTGCGATGATTGGTGGAATGAATGAATGACTGCTCTGAACTCAGGTGTAACAAAGTAAACAGGAAGAGAAAGTTAAAAATCCCTGCTGGGCTAGTTTACAGAGCTATTTAGTTGAACTTTGGGATGTTTATCAGTACTTGGATTCACAGTGGTTTGTCATCACAGGAGTTTTACCTGAAGTTCTCACCAGAATAGGTACCACCCTTACAGCTTTCTATTCTTAATGCTCTAAAAGTGTATTGGAAACAGTCCAAGAGCAGCATGACTATAAGAAAACCTGCCATTAACTAAAGACATTTCTAACCTGCATAACCATTTACACACTCCTCCTTCTCTTTCCACTTTAATTTAAGCTTATTTTACCACAAAATCATACGGTCGTTTAAACAAAATGCTGTTGTTTGGGGTCCAAACAAGCATGAAGACGTGCTCTATTCCAATGCACTTCTAGTCTTTCCTCAATTTTCTTACTTCAAATGAAGCTATAGAAGCTTAAACATCTTACCATCCAGATGATCCACGTAACAATACACATCATAAGTTTCCCGAGGAGAACGGAATCCATAGGTCCTGACTCCTTCCTTCCCCATCATATCTCCATAACAGCCTTCTCGGGGAGCCCGAATGGGATATCTAAGGAAATAAATGGCTAATAAGTGACACTTTCTTCTCACTCCCAAATTAATAAGTTAAAGCCTATGGCCCCCAGACCTCTCACCTAACAGTCTGATCAGACAGCCAGCCTGCATCACACTGCTCAAACCCATCTTCATAGGCGGCAAAGAGCTGTTCCGGGGTTGCTATAACTGCCCCAACGTCCAAACAAGCCTTCTGAGCCATCTCAAAATTCAGGGTGTACCTGCTGGTTGCTGCCCTATAGTGAAACACAACTCCTGCAAAGACAACAGCAAATAATTATGAGCACATTCAAATCTCCCACTGTGCAGTGCAAAATTTCTCATTGGAGTAATGTGTCAAATTAATTAGTAACATGGTAATGACATCAGGATAATTATTTTTACTTTCTGTAGCATTATGCAAACTCATGTTGATTTGAGGATCTTCAAAAACGCCATTCATCTAGGTGTCCCCTTCTGCTCCATTAGAAGGTTTCCTAGCCAGGGATTTTCTGTTAACATGTAAACAATCCAAGAAAGAGATTTAAATTGCTAAATCCCAAGTGATGGACAGTTGTCCTAATTACAGGCAGTATTCAGGCTATCATGGAAACAACAGGTACCTAAAGGGAGTAGGCTCTGCTGAGGATATTAATACAAAGAATTAAGCAGGCCCAAAGATCAACTTCTGCTTCATAACTTTACCCAGGACCAACCCAATAGACCAGTCTCATGAAAATATTCACTAGCATCATATCTCAATATAAAACATTGAGATATTTATTTTCAGAGACAATATACCAGGGTGGAAAAGAGACTGGACAAATATGAGTAAGAAGCTTTTTTCCAATCCCAAATTTGTTCTTACTTATATACAAGTCAAGCTCTCTGAGCCTTAATTTCCTCCTCTGTGAAGTAAAACTAATATTGCTTATGTTATTTTATTGATGTGAAGTTCAATTTAGGTAAAGGATTTTAAAATGCTAGGTAGGCTACCATGTATTGCCTGTATGTTTATCATATTCACTACCTGACCAGAGTAACTTAGGGTCTCTGCTATGACAGATAAAATGTATAATTTTTACACAAAGAAAGCCTGAAATAAAATTCTCCAGACTCCCCTGGTAGAAGCTCCTAACACTTTCCTCAAATTCCATTCTGTTGTATTTTAGGGGTTGTATAAACTAGTGGTTTTGAACTGTGTTCTAGGGCTCAAGGAATTGTCAAAGGGATGAGAAAAGAGCAACTGAGGGGGTAGAGCTTTGGATTCTCTTTTCTCATTTCAACAAGAATGTCTCCATTTTTAGCTGGAGTAAATATGGTGACTCATTTCTACAAGACACCAAAGTGGGTCAAACTAATGTGCCAGGGAAGTCACTGAAAAATAGAAATTGAGGCAGCTGTGTCTTACAAATGAGATTTCATTAAGAGTCATATCATTTAAGAACACTTTTTTTTTCTGTTATTTGGAATAAATTGTGGTTTCCAAGATATGTGCCACTCTCCTTTTACACCTAGTAATTTCCTGGGATTGACGGTAGTCTATCTTCCACAGCCTGACTTCTAGCTGTGAGACTGTCTCCCAAGTGTCCATCCTTAGATTGTCTCTGTCTTCTAAGGCAAGTGTGTTCCAGTAAAGTAACCTTAGGGGAACAGACCAGCCATCTCATAGATAAGTACCTCTGATCAGTGCCAACACAAAAAACCTGCATAGGCACTGAGTAGATGCAATGACAACCAACATTCATTTTCCCGTTCTGCCCTTTCATGACTCCAATATAAGTCTTTCAAAAATAAAATAAAATAAAATAAAATAAAATAAAATAAAATAAAATGAAATGAAATGAAATGAAATGAAATGTCAGTTTGTACCTTCTATATAACCTCTCTAAAATTGCCCAGAAGTATATACTGTGCTGTCCGGTAAGTATGAGAGATAGCTTAAAATGATCGCTAAGGCTTAAAGAAGAATTTCAGTGGTTTTAGATTAGTTTTATGTTGATCAAAGCTTCAAATAGTCTTCTTGGTAATTAAAAATCTTCCATGTGCATGGAAGATTGGCAGTAAGGAGGCACAAAGGGGCCTCCTTGACCAAGGCAGGGAACTTCAATCTATGTAAGTATCTGCGATTGCTGGAATAATTTGAAGACCCCATGGAGCTAAGGAGATTAAGTGGAGGATTTTCATTGTTTCAGAGGGGCAAGGGGCAAATCCATTGCTAATTCTTTAATGATGAAAAATTGTAAGAAGTTTTTAAACTCCTTTGGGGATTTAAAAAAAAGTGATATATAAACAAAAGAGAGGGAGAAAGAGAAATCACAGTAGTACCATCAGAGGCTAACTAAAATAAATGATAAGGTTAGAAGATCCCAGGATATTTAGTGGATGCCTGGACAACATAAAAATAGATTTATAGAAGGGAGCAATAGCACATGAATGTAAAAGTGTGTTCAGAAAGTGAATTTGTTGCATCTGAAATTCAAAGTATTTCCTTTTGGCTACACAAGAAAGAGTTTTAATAAAACCCTTTATATAGTCTTCTGAAAGGTAAATATTTTATAGGGAAATGGAGAGTTGGAAGAAAATCTGTTCCATCATGTCTGAGTATTAGAATTTTGCTTAATAACTTGCCAAAATATTATGCTTCCAAGAGCTACGGCATTATGTGTGTACCCAATTAAAGCAATTTTTCTTTGCTTTGTCTCCTAACTTAAATTCAAATGACATAAACCACCACTGAAAGGAGGGTAAAACTAAAATGTCTCATTGCAAGACTTAATGGATAACAACTAGTATATTACCCTTAAAACACTTTATGAAGTTCTTGTTTTAATCCAATTCAAATATTTATTGAGTCTTAGCCTTTTTAATACACTGCGATCTGTACCATGGTTTTTATTAAGTACAGTATTTCTTCAACGTAAGTTAAGATAGAATTTATATTTCTGAAAAGCAAACTCAAAGATTTTAATAATCATACTGAGAGAGTGAGAAAAAAGGGAAAAAGTCTTTTCGTGTATATATGTATATGTGTGTATGTATGTATATATGTGTATATGCATATATTTCTATATGTGCATACACACGTGAAAAAATTAAAAACAAACTCTATATCAGCCTTTACAGTCTTGAAAAGTAATCATTGATAGGTCTCAACACTGAGTAATGGTCATTGAACTACGTACCATGTGTTGAGGTATTCATTATTTTCAGTATACTCTACATTACTACCTGGAATAAATGAAGTTGGCAAAAAGTCACCTGTCTTGACCTCTGAAGAAATAACAGTTCATCTTCGGTGAGAGGCATAGACTATTGGATTGATGAGTATTTTTTTCCACTTGTCCAACCCACAAACAACGGTTACTTTTGAGTACCAATTCACACTTCTGAACCCGTTATATCATACCACCTTCTCGCGGATTCTAAAAGCCTTACCATCCACGGCCAGGGACACCGAGTCCTGCGTGTCTTCAATCCCGTACATGACGTCGCAGCGGTACAGGCCCGCGTCACTGGCACGCAGCTTGACCATGGTGAGGGAGGCATCACCCACATCCTCGGGGTGCGTGGGGACGGACACTCTCCCTTTGTAGCCCTGACCAACCTTAATATTCCCATTTTGGGCCACAAGGACAGTCGTCTCCTTTAAATCCTTTCCATTTTTGTCCACTTCAATCTTAGACCATTTGATTCGGAGAAATTCACTGGTGTTGTAACTGGGTGGCAAAGTAGGCATGGTTGAAAAATGACAAGGCAGGCTGACTTTCCCGGAGAGGGCGCCCTTAACAGGCGGGCTTTTTTCCACTTTGACTGGAGGAAAGAGAAAATAGCAGATTAATAGTCCTAAAAAACCCAAACTGAGTCTATTAAATATGTGTATGAGTGAGAAACCCTTATAATGGTTTGGTCACATCTTCAACATGTGAAATCATTAGAATGATTCTATATAAAGAGACTAGCATACAATTTCAGTGACGTTTTATAACAAAAACAAGGATTAATAAGGCTCATTTTTACGTACTGAAATATGGCATTCATTTTAAAATATTTGTAACTTAGTCTTTAACATGAACAAAATAAGCAACAAAAGACAAGTACAAGAAGAAACGCAACCAAGGGCAAAAGACGAAGATGGGCTAAAATCAGCAGCAAAGGTTTAAAAGACTGGGCCAATGTTAGGAAGAGCATTTGAAAGGTGAAAATTATGTCTACAAGTCAGAAGACAAAAATTTTTTTAAAGATAACTGCCATATTACCTTAGAGGAAATGAAAATAAAATGCAAAGGGGAAGTGAGAATTTTAATAAAGTACTTTACAGGACTGGCACAAGGGAAAGTCTAACATTTGAAGGACCCTCTTAGGTCCCGTGTTTGAACCAAAGGCTTTCATCATAATGACAAATCCAGCTGCAATCACTTTGCAGTGAAACATTACCTCTCAATTATATGCTGAGGGGAAAGTTGGCTTCTGTTCATCTAACCCTCCTAAAATATTTACCTGCAGAATGTCTTTCTGTTTAAGCTTTTAACCTTTTAATGATAAAGAATACATTGACTACAATTTAACACCACTACATGTGAAAGAAAATGTTCTTTTCACTCTTACAGGAATCCATCTGCCTCCCCAACCCCACCTCCCTACTTTCCAGACTCTGTTATTAGGCTAGACAATGTGTTAGTAATAAAAGAAATTGTTGTTAATGCACAAGCAACACTTACATCATGAGAATACGGTTAACAAGTTAATAGTAGCCTCTAAGTGAAGTGAAATAATGATTTTTAATTAACAAAATGGTGTGTATCTAACACTTACCGTGTTAGTGGTCAGAGGTATTGGTAACATATATCTCAGTATGGACATGCATCAGAAATGACATAGATATCAATGCAATATGGAAATAGATATCTTTATCAATGATACAGATATAGATAACATCGGAATAAGTCATTTTGAAAACTGTAGGAAAATATTATGGAGACAGTATACTCTTTAGAAAAAAAATCTCTATTGCTAAAGATTGAAATTTTAACTTAAAAAGGATGGGCCTATAAAATCTTTTATATGATATAAACAATCTAAAATAATACAGTATTCTATTTAGTGTACTTACTATAGAAATCACTAATCTATTTCAAATTTATGGTTATTGCTGTCATGTATTTGTGTATCATTTTATTAATCTACTTACAGCTTGTCCAAAACAGATTTAAGGGACTTAATACAATTAAATAAAAATAAATTGAAGTCTGTATTAGCTGCACTAAATTCATCTTTAAAATGTTACTAAGACTATTAGAATTTTGGAATATAATAGCAAGGGAATAATTCCATTTTTTAATGGCCTCCTTGGCTTATAAAGTCAATTCTCTAACTTCATGCTCACCCTTTGAGTAAAACTGGTCCAATTCCTTACTCAGGATGCTCCACTGAAAGGAAACAACAAGCTCCCAGCTGGCTGGTGACAGACCTGAACCAGAACACATGTCTCCTGACACCTAATCAACGAATTATTTAGCTTTGGTGTTCTTCCTCTGCCCCTAAATTAAGTTGCAAAAGTCTTCATTTTAGTTCCCATTCAGAGTCTACTCTAGACCCATCCTATTTCTATAACTCATTAATCACATCTGAGCTGAAACCTTTTAGTAATTTTATGATCTTTTTAATAAATACAAAAAGTTTGCAGGGGACTCCCTGAAAGTAACCCCTACCTGTTTCATATTCTTTTAATTTGGATTCAATTAGGGAGATGATGACAACACAAAGATATCTGGATTTTTTTTTTTTTGCCAAGGGTATGGGTTTAATCACACAAAGCATGAGAATTTTGTAATCCAAAAATCTCCAAATTTACATTGATCATATGTTCTAGAAAATTTCATCTTCCTTACTGAAGAATTATTTAGACAATTAACTCTGCCACAAATAAAATGTTGCTCTTTAATGAAAAACTATACATTTTTATCAACTTCAATTATGTTTTAAATTATGAAACACATTATAATCTCCTTAAAATTAGTTTAGGATAAATTACTTTAATTTCTTTAATATATATTAACAAATTACAGTTCTTTTCACAATTTTAAGTGTATAGGGGCAGACATGAAATTCAGCCTAATCTATCCAAGAGATAGAAACTAAATTTCTGAAACTTAGACCATTGCTAAATAACTGCTACAATGAAATGATACATTGAACAAAATAATGTCAAATGGCAATTTCCCAAGGGCTATTTATTGTTCTGGGTGTTTATAGGTATAAGAAAATTAAAAGCTTTGATTGGATATAAATATATATTCATGTAGAACCCAGTCTTAATAACAGGATTAACAAAGAGCTGTGTGGTCACATCTTTTGTGTATCAAATCTTGGGTCTTAATGTACTCGGTCACAAAAACTAAGTTCACTAAATCTAAATATTTTAACAAAGAAATTTAGTAGTTCAGAGTACAATGTTTATAGATTACACATGCTTTAAAAAAAAATCTGCTACCTACAAGAACTTGTTTGAATCTCTGACAATGTAAGTAATGAAAATGAATCCTAACAAAAAGTTCAGTCTTCCCACCAGATGGTTTATAGTCTAAATGAGTATAGTACAGGAGAAAGTTCTAAATAATGAATGACCAATTACTCCTCATTCTCTGTCAGTAGATTCTGCAGAATAAGGATGACGTAAATCCCATCTGCACAATTTGACCAAACACACACACATAGACTTCAGCCACATAAATGTGAGATTGAAAATATGGGAATTTATTACTCAAATGATAAATATCATCATCTAGTTCATTCATTTACTCATGACTGTACATGACTCCATTTTATACTAGTAGAGGATTATCAAAATAACTAGGTCAATTCTAGATAATCAATGATTAGGATAGTTTATAACCTAATACAATAGGTATCATTAAAGCCAAGAACTCTTTGTGTGTTCAAATAAAGCCTGTAACAGTAGACAAGATGTTCATTTATGTTAGTCATTGACTTCTTAAATGCCTGGGAATAAACAGAGAAAACCTTAAAATAAAATTACTTGTGTTGACTCAATATGTTACTGTTGTATATCTTTCTGTGAACCTTGCAGATCTGTTTTATGTGGATCTTATGTTTTCTACTTTTGCCTCTCGTATGAAAAAATAAAATTCTCCTAAAATTAGCCCCAAATTAATTACCTTTCAATGGTGATCATGGATTTAAAAAGAATTGATACAGACATGTAGAAATTACTCAGTATTACACTGTACATTGTTTTATTTTGTTTAGTTTTTCATTGTGTGAATTCTTTCTTTGTCCTAAGTGGAAAATCTATACTTGAGTGGAAGGATGGTTGCCTACTGCTTTTTCTGCAATTCCCTTCCTATGCTGACTACCCAAACCAACTCCTCTTTCCATGTTCTTTTCTACACACTCCCTCTTCCCTGGGCACTGTTGTCCTTATCTCTCTGGGATCTTCGCCTTCACTTTCTGAAAACTTTGAGGAAGACAGCTTTTGGGCTATGATCTGATTGGTGGAGCCTAGACTCTGACAGCCATCTGAGTTGTTCACTGTGGCGTTCATTCATGTATTTATTCATTCATTCAGTCAACACATAAAATGATTAAGTGCTGGCAGCGTGCCAGGCACTGTGCTAGAAGATGAAAGGCCCTTTTGCAGCATACAGTCTACTTGGGAAGAAAAACAAAGAATAACGTATCATAAGAACATAGTAATATGTGCTGTAATAGCTGTATCAGCACAGGGGACAAAGGGAACAAGGAAGAGGGGCTTTTAAAGTAGCTAGAAAGGGGAATGAGGAGGCCGGGAAGGAAAGACAGCTATCCCAGGAGTCAACTCACCCTTGATTCCCCTCAGGCCCTCAGGTATCCAATCCGTTAGTGGTTCGAATCCACCATCCCCACTGCCAGTGCCTGATAGAAGCTGCCCCATTTCATGCACAGGCTACTGCAATAAGCTTCTAATTGATATCCTTGCTGCTACTCTTGCTCTCCTACAATCAAATCTTCATAGAGCAGCTTAAATAGAATTTTTAAAAATTCATCAACTTATATCTTTCACTTGTTGAAACCCATCAGTGCTTCCTCCTGCACTTGAAATAAAATCTAGTCTTTTCCAAAGCCTCCTGTGCCCTATGTAGATAAGAAATGTAACATGGTGGTAAAGAGCACACACTCCTGGGACTGCCTTGGTTCATCCCCTAGCTCTGCTACTTACTGGATGTAGGACTTTGAGCAAGCTACCCAGCCTCTTGGTGCCTCAGTTTCCTCTGTACAATACATGGGTAACAGATGTTTCAATGAGTTAGAGTTAAGCACTTAACACAGTTCCTGGTTCGCAGGGAGTCCTGTCCAAGTGTTAGGTGTTGTTATTATTTGGATGAACTGGTTTCTGCTTCCCTCTCTGTCCATATGACAGGTCCATAATGACCTTTCTGCTGCTCAAACACACTGTGGCTCGATCTTGGCTAGCTGGCTCTTCCTCATCATTCACATCTCAGTTTAGATGTTACTTTCTCAAAGATGTCTTACCAACTTCCCCCAACCCAGGTCACTTTCTAGGATGTTACTCGGCTTTATGTCCATCAATCTGAAAGCCCCTCTATTGTCTGTTTACTTGTTTATTTCCTGTTTCTTATAATCAGGGGATTGAGTTTAATGAAACTAGGACAATGTATGACTCATCCACTGGTATACCCCTGGATACACAGAATAATATTTGATGCAAAGCATAAATATTAATAATTTGAATGGTGAATAAATGAATGGGTGGATGGGAAAATGGATGGAGGGATAAATGAATAGATGAATGATAGATGAAGTGATACTTAAACTTTGAGTCTCAAAGAGTGAATTGAAGTAGAATTTTAGAAAATAATAGAAGTGCCAAGCTAGAGGAATCCATGTGGAAACCATTATTTCAGAGAGTCTGAAGCACAATGAGAGTGTGAGGAAGAGATGGAATCTGAGTCTCAGGAGTGCACTGGACAGAAGTAGATCAGTGAAACTCCAGGAGAGCACCTTTCTTCAAATTCTTTAGCATCTCCTTGAATATATTAAATAATGAACTTGGAATTCTAGAAACCTCATGAGGTGGGTGTAAAATTTAAGCTGGGAAAAACAGGGCATGTGCATGCCCCATTACTTTTTATAAGAAGCAAAGAAAAGAAGGGGGGGGCAAAAACTTGGCTGTCAACTTTATCTTCTTGACTGTTTTCAAACTCTGGGTTTTTAGCAAGATTTCTTTTTTGTATAAGAAAGTCTTTGAGAAATACTATTAAAGAAGTTGAAAATTTAAAATGTGCCCAATGCCATATATGAGCCTTTTTGCACAGCTGAAAGTAACCTGGGAAGTAACTGAAAGCCCACTTGCATCTTTAGCAACCTGCTCATTATTTTGTTTTGATTTATCCATTTAAAACTACTGTTTCAGCCTAATAATATTTTATCTAATAGTTTTCAACACTGAATGGATAAAAAAATATCAATCTTTTGTCCTAGCGATTCCATATTGTCATTCCATCCTCTGGTACTTAAATTTTTTATTTAAATTAACACCAAAGAAATTGTTACCACACTCACCTTTATGTAGTGCATGGGTTGCTATTAAGGTTGAGCACATCCATAAGATGCTCTTTATATTTATCAACATCTTGTCCTAGAAATGAAGAGCAACACAAAATAATAAATCACAAGCATTCAGGTTTGTGGCAGGCCATACATCACATGCTATGCGTGCACTGTATATACTAAGAATACAAGAAGCAGCTCCTCTTGGATTGTAAACACAGGAGGGAACTTGTAACAGGAGAAGTTGTCTCAACACTGTAATTATTAGCTTGAATCTTGCCCAATGCAGAAGTTACCAAAATAATTCCAGAACCCAATTTAGGGACGTATAACAACGGGGATGTGTGTGACAACCACAACTGAGTAGGCCATAAGAAGAACAATAGAGACCACAGCCTAAGTAACCTGTGGCTAGGAACTGGCACAAAGAGGAAGGGGTGACCACAAAGTCTATTTAGAAACAGAAAGCTGACTGCAGATGGAGCAAGAGAAGATGGGGAGCAATAGAGAGGGATATTGAAGGAAAGAAATCTGCATCAACTCTGACGGGAGAAGGAACCCGTTGGTGGTTAACGCACATGGTATCAAAACAAAATAAGGACCTCAGCAGGCTTTTTAAAGCACAGACTACGTTTGGTTTCTAGCTGGCTGAACAAACAAATGTATTATAAGGAGCTGTTAATTACAAAAGTGACTGGTGCTTGCCATGAGTTTTAAAGCAGTTCCAACAGTTCTAAAGTCTCAGGAGGAAAGAATGAAAGAAAATAGCCTGTACTGAGAGCCAAGAAACTCTGCTCTGGCTTGCCATTAACCTGTTGCATGACTTTGAGGAAGACATCAAACAATCTGGTTTTCAGAATGGTCCCTTCCAGTTCCAATTTCTATGAAGCTATAAATATGAGGAAGATAAGTACCAGTGTTGAGGATCATCTAGAAATCAAAGAGCCAACACTTAGAAGAATGACAGAAGAGCATTTGGTACCCACAGTCGTGCCTTCCCAGTGACATTTAGTACTATTCTATAATAGCCATTCTTGGTTAGCTTCCCAGAAGTTGTTCCTCTTTCTCCTTTCTAACAAAACTCTGGCTCCATCCTCATGACTACCATCCTTCACACAGCCTTGTAGTTTAGAGATCAAACCCCAGCCCAAGAGGAATATCCTGATGACCTAAGTCAATTATAGTGGTCCCATTCCCTTTGCCAATGATTGATTTTGGAATGGCATATCATACAATCTTGGCCAATGATATGTGAGGGGATTTCTGCTCCTAGGGAGTACTCCTGTCTAAACCTCATTTTCTGTAGCTATTTAGTACTGAAAATTAGTACTTAATTATTGAAGTGATTGTGAGAAGTTACAAAATAATGTATGTAAAATATAGCTCAGTGATACAATATTTATTATGGAAATCACTAATTCAAGTTTTCTACAGATGTTATCATCCTGGATTCATTTCACTAATTGTAAAAAGAAAAGTAGTTGAAGCTCTTGGATTTGAGAATTACAACCTCGGTTGCCGCTATAGTAGCTATGTACAACTTCATGCTTATAATAAATTGCCCTATAACTTATTGCTCTGTACACTGAATCATGATTTGTAAATATGTTTTATCGCCTCTCTAGAATAGTAGGCTATGGAAGGCAGCATTAGTATCTTATTCAACTTATTCACAATATTTCTACAGTGCCAGGCTCAGAGTAGACCCTTGAAGAATGTTCATAGACCAAATGCATGACCAATGCTTCCATTTCCTATTCAGAAACACACTTTGAAGTGATGTGCTAACAATCCCTTATGAATATGAGCAAGTAGGGCTAATTAGCACCTAAAATACTTTGAATTGATCCAGTTGAATATTTACCATGACCCAATAATATCTGATGTTTGTCAATATCTAGAGTGTCAAATCTCACAACAAAACCAAAGAAGAAGGTATGATCCTGACCCAGGAATGGGTCTTCTGCATCCAAATTTCCTACCCAAGACAGATTCTCGAAAACCTAACTCTTTGTGCCACACTTAATCCTTAATGCCTTTTGGGTGTGGGAGGGGAATGATCCTTCATCTATATAGGTATAATAAGTACACTCATATGCCCTAAGACTAGGCTAGAAAAGAAAGCCAATGCATTAAAAATACAAAGGAGAGATCAGACAAGTTTTAAATACATTTGAATAAGTTGTATAAATATATTTGAATAAGTTACTCCAAGTTAAAAATTAGTGTTTACATTAAATCTCAGATCTCTAACTTCTTTTGAAAAATCAGAAGATCTAGCAATGCTAAGTCCATATTCCAGGTGGTCGATCATAAGCACTAACCTAGCAGCAGCCTCTCCCTTTGGGTCTGTGTGCCCAAGGTCATTACTGCCCCCACTTAGCCTCTTATCCATTTCCATTCATTCTGGCCCCTGTAGGCACCTGAGTTTCCAACCTTTGAATTAATGGATGATCATTTATCTCTTTAGTAAATATCTCAGAGGGCTTTTACCGACCTTAGCTGCCTCAGAACTACATTTCCATTGCCTCTTCCTCAGAGTCCATGGCATTCATTCCACTTCTGCAATTTTCTTGAAGCTATGTTCATATCCTTGGTCATTAAGGCACACTGTTTACCTTCTGTGCTTGATCTTAAGTGGGAAATTTTCTTTGTTTGTTTTTAGTACCACTCCAACCCCCATTTCCATTCTTCTGCTTTTCTGTGTCTGTCTTGTAAGCACAGTCTGTTAGTGATAACAAGTCTGTCTACATGGAAAGGCCGGGAGATAGGAGAGCCAGTGTCTAGATTTAGCTTTCCACTATAGTGAAGTCAATGAGAAGAGGACAAAGTCATTGAACAATCAAGGTACAACTGACTGAGAATGTTTAATTGCCTGGGAGGCACAACTGACAAGGTCAACAGAGCTAGCCATGAGAAATGTCTGCAGAGAGGATAAGGTCCACACCAGGGACAGACTGTCTCAGAGAGGGTGCCAAGGTTCTATTAAATAGATATCTAGTATTCTCCCTTGATCTTGGGGAAGCCCGGCTGAGTGAGGCATGACTTAAGGATGAAGACACAGTGGTTTTGTCTGCCATTCTGCTAGTTAGTTACCCAAGACAACTCACTGTCTGGGGTACCTCAGCCATAAAGTGTACGGAATGAGCGTCTCCTATCACATTGCTCCTTGGTTCTTTGTCACAGGAAGAACTGATGTAATGCAGAGAGAAATCATGTGGTTTAGATATGAAAGTTCACAGGAGCAATGGAATCGTGTTAATTTATCACTAACCTGCAACAGGATTCCTGAACGTGGACTTGGCTAAGCTTTTTCACGTTGTTGCCCCTTAGCACTCTGTTCTCTGCCTGGTGAACTCCTTTCTTGTTACTCTATCTAAAACCTACAGTACTCTATCTCCTTCATCCTGCTCTACTTATATCATAGCACACATCTCCATTTTACATATGTGTTTGGTAATTGCCTTTCTCGACCCACCATAATAGAAGCTCTAGGAGATCAGTCTTTGATGTTTTGTTCACTCCCTTATCCATAATGCCTAGGACACTCAGTAAATACTTACTAAAAGAATGAATATATACCCATTTTTACAGAATTAGATGCATACTATGTACAGTTTTGTACATTACTTTCTTCACTTAAAATACAATATATTTTAGAGAATGTTCCAAATCAGCAAATGATATATTTCTATGTTATTTTTAAAAGCTGCATGGCTTTCCATTAGATGAATGTAGCAACTTTTATTTATCCACTTCCCTATGATGAGCCTTTCCAGTGTTTCTAAATTTTTCTATTAGAATCAGTGTTGCAAAGGATATCCTTATCCATTTGTCTTGGGTGACATTTATACCAATATCCATACGATGGTGTCTAGAAGTGGAATTCCTGGGTCAAAGTATATCTGCATTTTCTAAAAAGTTTTCATAGTGAACTTAAAAAATGTGATTGCCAAATTATTTTCCAAAGAAGAGGAACCTATTTACATTCCTATAATAATTTATGACACACCTGGTTTCTCCACAACCTGGCCAACACAAATGCTCATCCAATTTTTTTATCTTTACTGCTCTGACTGATGAAAAAATAGTGTAGTATATCATTGGTGTTTTAATTACTATTTCTTTAATTATGAATGAAGCTGAGCAATTTTTCATATAGTTAAAGAAATTATGTCTCTTTCTGACACTCCCTGTATGTAACTTTTGCCCATTTTTTGATAGATGTGATCTTTCTTCTAGTTATTTATAAAAGTTTGTGATATATCAAGAGTTATTAGCTCTTTGTCTTTCATATGTTGTGATGTTTTCCAATTGTGTTGTTTTTGTGTAAT
The DNA here is from genome assembly GCF_020740605.2 of Lemur catta. Taxonomy (NCBI): domain Eukaryota; kingdom Metazoa; phylum Chordata; class Mammalia; order Primates; family Lemuridae; genus Lemur; species Lemur catta. The sequence continues at coordinate 54,141,433 of NC_059139.1, read as the reverse complement.
TTAATTGTTATTTAGTCAGACTTATCAATAGTTTCCAGTGTGGCTTCTGGGTTTTATGTTTTGCTTAGAACAGGTTTCTCTACACCTAGCTCATTTTTTAAAATCCCACGATCTCCTCTTCTCATTTTAAAAAAAATGCCATCCCTACATTTCATATTTGATTCATCTTAAATTTCTTTTAAGATGAGAATGAGGTAGAGATTGATTCTTAATCTCAGTGAACCCATCAATTTTTGTTTTCCACTGAATGTCCACATTCATTTGAGTTAATTTCTGTAATCTGTCTTCTGATCAATGAAAATAGACAATTTTTAAAACAACACGCCCCTCTCTGACCCATTTTATAGATTTAGGAGGAAATAAATGGTTTGGGTAATGCATTATTATTAAAATTATAGAATTAAATCAATATGAATCCCATAGGCTTAATATATTAACATCAGTTTTTTGTAGAGTTTTCTATTTTTTTGAAGCCTTTTCATAGGTATTTACTCTTTTGATCTTTATAACTGTAGATTCATTTAATAGATTATGACACTAAAGGTCCAGAAATTGTACCTAAAGACTTGGTTTTCTCAGCTGGTGAGTCAAACCCAAACTTTCTGATTTCAAGTCTAATGCTCATTTCACTATACCTCAGGTAATATCAAATCAGTAATTTAATAATAAAAAGATACTTTATGAAATATATGTTCATTTTAAAATATGTAAACTTATTTTACAGACATAAACTCCTTTCAAAATTCTTAGAAGAATGAGGTAGGATGTATGTAAATGCAGAAACAAGTATAAATTAAATATTGATCAACATATGTACCCTTTTATAGATGACAGATCTATCCAGAGAAGTTTCAGGAAACGTAACTGACAATAGCAAATTAGACAAGGATTCTTTCTACTGACCACTGAAATACAGCCACCTCTGGCACATTCAAGGCTAAGAACTTAGCAGGGTCTAAAAACCCTGGGGATACATACACACACACACACACACACACACACAGAGATAGATACTATTATATATATATACAATATACATATTTGTATATGTACATATGTATAAATTACCAAGTCTAGGCAACAAGAGGAAACTGGCAAAAATTCACTAATTGAAATGGAACTTGGCCCAGACATTTATCTTTACTATTCCTTGTTCTGATTCCAAATCAGAGAGAGTACATGCTTTGTGTTTTCTGGTAAAGTACAGACCTATGCAACAATCAGCATATTTTCTAAGAACAGAGCAAGTAACCCCTAACAATGAGTGTTTGTCAGTCCTAACTGGTTTCTATAGGTGGGTGGTGCAAAATAGCCTACTACAGTCATTCATTCTTTCCCTCAAAAGAATCATGTGTCTTAAGAAGTTCTGCTCCATCACAGGGCAATATCCCATTTTAAATGCAGTGTCTGCAGAAGTAAAATCAACAAAAATGTTTAAATCCCACCAGGAAAGGAGAGCTTAGTTATATGACTTTGGGAGACACAGTTAGTTGATCTTTGAGCTTTCAAAAGCTCTGTTACTCAATTAAGTGACCAATCATTAACCACAAAGTATTTAGGCATAATAATGTAAGAAAAGAGAGAACAATGGATGTGTCTTTAACAGTAATCATATTCAGCTTTGAGTTAACTTTTTAGATCCTCTCCAAACAATTTACGAGTGTACAGACACAGGTATTCTTCAAACGTAATTTTTAAAAGCAGGAAATACGATTTTAAAAGAACTTTAATTTTTTTTTATCTACCAAGAAAAACAAAACTTTGAAGGCTTACATAAATCCTAAGGGATTGTCTTGAATCTCATCCTCTTTCCACCACCCACAAGAAGATTAAGGACTGTGGACTTCCTGCTGGAGGAAGTAATTGCTCAATCACTTTGGAATCCATTGGAACTCTTTGCAGTATTAATGGGGACAGGCATATACAATTATAAAATATTCCTTTCTTTACTTAGAACTCAGAACTAGAAGTCAGGCTCTTTGACATCTTCTCCTTGTCACACTGCTCTTACACTTTCAAGGTACCTATTCCCCAAACTGGGAACCACTTCTATCTCAGAAGACTAATTGTTTCTTCCCATTTTTATATTACACTCACAATATCCTGTTTGGGGATTTTATATGAATATTTTCACAATGGGTTTGGCACAATTACCAAGAAGTACTTAAAACAATTTAGGTCACAGCTTTTAGAAGAACACAAAAAGAAAAGTGGACCAATTAGCTACGGAATCTGAGGTGACAGGAGAGATCATCAAAACCCAGTTCTCCCAAGATAAAGCAAAGTAGGAGAATTTAAAATGCAGTTCTAAGGAGCTGCGTCTGGTCAGCTCCATGTTTCCCCAGCTCTCTCACTCAGTCATTTCATAAATAAGTGCTGAGCTCCCACTACAGGGCCGGAGAGTCCAGCTAGGTCTCCTGATTGACGCACAGGGACCTCAGAGTTACACCCTCAGCTCTTTCATGTTTGCTCTCACGGAATATTAGTCCTCTCGAATGGCAATCTTTTGCCATTCTAGACGAGCTCTTTATGACAGTCTGGAACGTGATTAACCTTGTAATTGACTAAAAATGGTCTGCAGACCGACCTCAATGTATTTTAAAGTCAATATATGGAGCACAGTTTAAACTCGTCTCATTTTTCTGCCAAAAAAAAAAAAAAAAAGTTTGCTTAGAGTAAAAATTTACCTTCCCCCTGCCTCGAGGCAAAAACCCTCTACCCCTCCTACCACTCCAAAGAAGCAAGAAAGAATCAAATAGCCTTTTAATAAGCGTGTTTAGCGCCGTCTGGCTAGAAGTCGGGTCTGCTCCAGCTGCAGCCGAGCCCTGGCGCAGGGTGCACGGCCGCGGGGCAGCCCAGCCAAGCCCGGGCCCCGCCTCCGCGCCCCGCCCCCACCGGCGTGGGCGGGTGGGGACCCCGGCTGGGTGGCTGTCTCCCGGCCTAGGAAGTCACACCCGTCTCGGGCGGGGAGCTGAAGCTCCAACCCACGTGGCGGCTGGTGAGCCCTGGCGCTGCGGGGAGCGGCGGCGCGTTCGGTCCCCCGGCGCGGGCTGCCCCCAGCCCCATCCCCAGTAGGCGGGGCTGGACCACCTCCGCTCGTCTAGCTCCTGCCCCTCTTCCGTCCCGGCACGTCGCTCCAATCGCGTTTGTTATGGCTTGTGGGAGTAAAAAGAATGTCTGAAAACGATTCGCGCAATTCAGACCCAAATCCCGACATGAACCCTTCGGGTCCCTCCCGGCTGTTCGCGTGCATCTGCTCCACCTCCGTTTCTTCCTTCCCTTCCCTCCACTGTCCTCTTCCCTTCCACGCCCCTTCCTTCCTTTTTCCTCTCAGCGCCCGCCTTCATCCCCCCTTTCCACTTTCGACGGGCGTCCTGAAGTTGGGGAAGTTTCAGCTTTGGATTCGGAGCCCTTCTTTTGCAATGTCCTGGGGCGGGGCCCTAGCATTGGCTTCACGCGGTCCTAGCCCTTGAAAGCAAGCCATCTTTGTACCGTCTCTCTTAGGGACGCCCAAGATCGCGTGTTCGGACCTCCAGAACCTGGAGCTGCCCCTGGCCATGCGCGTTCGCCCACTGAGCTGGAGACTCGACCCGGAACGCCGCGTGCATTCCAGCGGACTCGCCAGGAGGCGCCTCTGCGCTTTGCGCAGACAAGGTTCCTTTCTTTCCAGGTTCTGCAAACCCTTAGATCTACGTCGCAGATTCTGCAGTGGAAAACTAACGACAAAAGGGGAAGCTAGGGCCTTCCGTTCTTGAACGTAAGGTTGTGAAAGCGGCTCGTTTTTCTCCACCTGTGCTGACTTTCTCCATTAGGGGGCACCCACAGCCGCCACAAAACTCCGTGTTCCTAGACATCTAGGTTCTGCAAGCCCGGAGCGCCCAGCTGGGGGCAGCTCCGAAGGAGCGCACCGCCTCCTCGCTCCTCCCTCCGCACCCGCCTCCGAGGACCCGGTAGGCAGGGATTTCACACTAGCCATTCATTTGTCAGCCGTGGGGGAGGGGACGCCAGAGCGAGAGAGAGCAGAGGCCGGGAGAGGGGAAGGGAGACAGAGAAGATGGAGAGAGAGGGAGACACAAAGATGAGACACGGGACACAGATGGAGAGACTGTCTTTCTGCCGCGGGGTGCGCGCGCGGCGGGACAGCTCTCCAGGCACCGCGTAGATTTCTTTCCCTTCTCGCGGCATCTCTCGGGGACATGTGGGACTTGCTGGGGCGCGGCTGAATCCGAAAGCAAATAGTTTAGGTTTTGACACTGTTTTCCTGTCCTGCTCTCCGCTGCCTAACACCCTGACCGCTCCACGCCCAGTGACACGGAGAGCGAGGCAGTACAACCCGGATGCCTCGGTCCGCACGCACCAGGGATGTCGCTCTGCAGCGCCCACGCCTCCGCAGGGCGGTGGGACGCTCCAGCCGAGGGCGTCCCCCGGGGCTCCCGGCACACGCTCTCCGCAGCCACTAGACCCGCCAGTGAAGTTGCTCAACTAGAGGCGAGGACTGGGAGGGAGTGGGGATGTGGAACGAAACGGAGGACTGCTGCAGTCCGGCAGACAGGGCTGCACCCAGAGGCCCCGGATTCGGGTCCCCGTGCCACCTTTGTCTGCAGTGCGCTCTGAGTGCTGGTTTGCTTGTTGAGACAGGAGCTACAGCCCCCCATTTCGCTCTACATGGTGAGAAAAAAATTCTTGCACATCCCTGTTGGTTCAGGACAAGCTTTTCCCGCCCAGGCGCCTCCCAGACCTCCGCGGGGCTCCAACAACCCCACCCCCATCCCCTACTCCTTCCCTGCTGGCCCCTGCGCACCGCGCACAGGACAAAAGAACCCGGGGGCACCGGGAGAGCGCCGCGACAGTCCCCCAGTCGTCAAACAGACACTGCCTGGGGACTCTGCACCTCCCCCAGCCCAACCTCCCCTCCCAGACCGCCTGTGGTCTGAGGGGGTCAGGTCGGTGCAGGTCCCAGGCTGCCGGGGGCCGGGTCGCACTGTCAGGAGCTGCCCGGGAGCGGCTTTCCAGGAACACCAGGCACTGACCACACACCAGGGACTGGGAAACCAGGTGGCCTGCACCCAGGCGGCTTCGGGGACTTGTTTGCGAGCAAGTCTTACTAGTCCCCATTCAAACTTTTGCCTCGAGCAGGTTAACAACAACAACAAAAAATCAAGGTGCTGCAGGTCCCTCCCTCCTCTCCAGCTCAAGACCCCACTTTTCTAGCATTTCTCTACAATTCCCTTCCTTCCCTTCTCCCAGTTCCGTTAGTCCTCCTACCCCCACCCCACCCCGAGCTTCTTTTGTCTGGATCTTTTTCAGCACTAAGATCCCTCTATAGTCATCTCCCCAAAAGCCCTGTTGAAAGTTACCTGCATTTTTAAAGTGCATACATTTTCTTAACTTCGCCTTACATCTAGTTCTATTTGCCTTAATTAAAGCGTGCTACCAATTGCAATGTACTTCTTTTTTCTAAGCTCGCGTTTCTTCTGTAAGTTTCTTTTTTTTTTTTTTAAAGGGGGGAACAAAAGAAACGTGATTACCTTGGAAGGCGGCTTATTGCAGTTTGGGGAAAAATTTCACCGCAGCGCTGCGCGAATGGGCTCGGCGTTGCCCAGGCGGGTCACATAGGAAGCGCGGTGGCCTGGGGAAGGGCGCGGAGGGTGCGGGACGGTGCTGGAGGATGCGGGAGGATGCGGGGCTGGCCGCCGATCCCGGTCCCAGCTCTGTCCACAACACCTACTGTTCGCGGCTGTGGCACCCGCGCGCCTGGAGTTCTTCCCCAGAAAGGCTCGGGGCAGCTCGCCTGCAAGTTCAAATGCGGGTTGTGACACCCATCATCATTATATCACTGTACCGTCAGCGCCGAGGAGGAGACTCAGAGAGGAGAAGGAGGAGGGAGAGGAGGAGGGTTCATTCACAGGCTCCAGAAGCGCTCCGCAGCTTCAGCCACTCCTCAGAGCCCAGGCTTGGAACGCGGGCGGAGGGGCGGAAAGGCAGCTCCCCTCGCCTGCGGTAGGGACCGCCTGCCTCCCTCCCCAGGCACTCCCACCTCTCGGCGTTTCTTCCCGACAAGAAGTACCAATCGGCTTGGGGACAGCAGCGCTCCCCATTCAACAGCTCCCTCGGTAACATCGCGCTGTGCTCACGGAAACCACTGCCCTCCCACCCCCTCCCCGCCCCCCTTCCCCGCCCCCCGCGCGGCCGGTGCTGGGTTAGGGGAAAGGAGCCCCCAGGCTCTTGCGGGGCAGGCCGGCGTGTAGACAATTGAAAGCGGTCAGTCCTTCTTGGGAGCACGGAAAACTCTGTAAAATCAGCAAAGAACTTGGATACAGCGTGTTTACGCGCCCACAGAGCTTGCTTGTCCCATCTGAGGGGAAGTGTCAGGCTCAGAGCTCCTGCCAACCTGAAAGAGAAACTGAGAAAACCAGATCCTTCTGAGACCTGGAGGGAAAGTGTAAGAATGCCCCACTGCCCTCCCAGGGAACTGCCCAATGGGGAGCCCGGCGTCATGGCACAACTCACAAAGACCCTGGTAATAAAGGGCTGGACAGGAAATTCCCCCAGGCAAATCCCTTGTTGGATTCAAATTGAACCCTCTTCCTCTGCCACAAATCTCTCTCCACATAAGTCTAGGTTCTTCGTTCTTCCTTTTCCTCAGTCTTTCAATGTGTCCCTCGTAGTAGAATATTTAATAATTTTTCTAAGCAATAGAGACTCCTTGAATGCATCAATCACCTTCCATGTTGTCAGGAAATGAGGCCATAATCTTTCATGCCTTTATGCAATTTTTTTGGTCAGGCCCACCCCACTATGTAAACAGCATCAACACATGGAAGAGTCCCCTGCATTGTGTGACAAAAGATTTCCAATAGGACCTTACAGAGCAAAGGGTCAACTAGTTGACACAAAGGATTTCTGCCCCTTAGAAAAGAGGGACTTTGGATTTTTTTGTTCTTTGAAGTCAAGTATGACTTTATACACTGGAAACAAAATAAATCCAAGGTGCAGGTCAGTATAACACTGGAGATACTAGAATGGATGGCAAACTTTTCTTTCTACACAAGTATGGAAGTATCTCCATAATTCTCTCTGAAGGCTCTACTTAGAATATTATATCAAACACTGGTCCTCAGAACAATAGTGATTAAAGAAGAAAGTCAATTTTCACCCTGAATTTCTTTGATTACTTTGACTTAAACTCACACTTTAAAACTTTTAGTAACCTAAACTCCTGTGCATGCATATTGAAAAGGTTTCTTTTTTTATAAGTTTCTTTTGTAAGTTGCATGCATTTGGCCATGATCATAGATTTTTAAATGATAAGCTGGTAGAAGGGTTGTCAGGACAATTTCAATTCTCAAAATGTGCATCTTTGATTTCTTTTGTTATTTATCAGTGTGCTACAGCGAGTGACATAACTATTAATTATATCATTTGGAAATAAGTATTTTGCTCATTTTTGCAGGGAATTGTTTATTCTTAGTACAGTTATTTGTTATACCACCATTCGTAACATTGAAATTCTATTCCATTAAATGTTTACAATAACAGAGTCATAGAACAAAATCAAATTTCAACCTTCACATTTAACATAAAAGCAAACTAAGAGCTAGAAAGTGACTTCCCAAAGTCACACAGTTAATAGCAGACCTATTACCTGAACACAGCTCTTGACTTCTGGCTCAGTGGTCTTTTCAGTATTTCTCATAGCAACTTTATATTCAAGATGACTTCATTCAGAAAGGGAGAAAAATAAAATCAAATGAGTCTTCGTTGAAATTTATACTCCAGGCATTAGGGTAGACTTTCCTCTGAAACACTTCAAGATATGAATTACTATTCTCATTCTTAAATTTGAGAGAACCTAGTTGAGTTTCAAACAGTTTAAGTGACTTGCCCAAGGCCATTTTGTAAGTGACAGATCTGCCAGTCTGAAAAGCTTATTCTTCTATCACCCTTCACCTTAGTGAAGTGTAACATTTCCACAAAGGAGAACTAGAACAGAAACAAAAACTAATAGGAAATTAATATCCATTTTCAGGAAAATGATAGTTAACATGCACCATAAATAATGCCATCTGTGTGCATAATGGCACATAATTGAAAGTTATAGGTTAGATACTCTTTACATCCTGAAATGTTTTCATTTAGCTTGCTAAATTTGTTTCTCTAGTCCTCCAGTGTTTTTAGTTCCTTGTAATGTCTGTAGACATTACAGCCCTTGACCAAGTAGTTCTACAGGGCAAAGGCACTTTCTCAGGCAGACTTAAGGCATCAGAATGCGAACAACCTTGAAAAGCTTTATTACTGCATGCCTTTTCTCTTCTTTGACTTGTAACATTATTATTCAGAAAATTAAACACTTCTCCAGGCTGTCAAATAGCTAAAATGAAATGATACCCCCTGAATATCTGCTTTCTATCTCTAGGGCAGATTTTCCCCTCTAGCTGTCTATAATAGAGAAGGAATAAAAAGAAAAAGGAAAACATACCAGGTATATTCAGGATAGAGTCTATAGCTGTATTATTTCTATTAACTCTCCTTAAGGTCTTACTTTCCCTCCCCCCCCTTCATTCCTTCCTTCTTTCTTTCTTTGCTTCTTTCTTTCCTTCTTTCTTCTTTCTTTCTTCAAGAGAATAAGAGAGCATTTATTTCTAATTCCCCAATATCTGACAAAACTATCAGAAGTTTTTGAATGTGAAAATATATTTTTATAGCCTTTATAACTAAAACTATATTTGTCCATCATATTCAGTCTGAATCAAAGCATAATTAAAATCTTAGTCTGTGAGTCCTCCTTTAATCATGTCCTTGTATTGGGGATATACTTTATGTAAACTCCAAGATCCTAGGTTAGCTAAGGCAAGATCTTCATTCATAGTCCTGGTTACTAAACACACCATAAGCCAGAAGTTATTCGCTTTGCCTCCTTGCTTTAATATTTTCTTTAGGAAGTTGGCTGAGCTTAGGGGCAGCAAGCCAATGACTTGGAGTAGAAAGGTATAGATGGCAGATGAGTCTCCAGGGAATTTTATTATCTTCATTTAACCCTCCTTCTGAGGTTCTTTAGGATCACATTTCAGTCTTCTCTTTTTTTAATTGATCAGGTAAAGTGTTCTTAGACATGGCATTATCTGTTGCTGCTGTAAGGATGACAAGATTCCAGTCCCATTCAAATTCAGAAAACAAAGAGTTCATGTTTCAATTCCTGATCTGGCTGATCCTAGGCACAATGAAGCAAAGTATCCTCTTTGGATGGTAAACAAATGCTACAGATTAAAAATGCACCTTTATTGACTTTCACAGACCCTAGAAAAAGGAAACTAACCCTGTAATATTGTGTCAAAAATTAAAAAAAAAAAACACTACAGATTAGAGCCAGATATTCTATCCAACACTTTAAACCCTCTTTGGTTTTCTAGGAAATGCAGAAGTAATATAAGGTCTTCTTTAAAAAATAAAAAGGAATCTTGGAAAAGGCAAAGTGATGGTGACAATTTCATTGTGCTTTAACCTGAAGTATGTAAATTACTCAGATAAATTAAATACAGACAAATATCCTTAGAAAACCATGAGAAATTAGATTTTCCCCAGAAATCAGATACTGAGCCTTTCCTCTCCAACTCGCAAGTCAAAATGTTACAGTAAATGTTTCTTTCAATAAAATAGTTTTCTCCTTTGCTGTAAGTGTCCTGTTCATGGTTAGGCAGATTTCTCCAGAACATAACTGGAAGACCATCTACATCACGACAGAACTATGTAAGCCAAAGCCAAGTTCCAACATGGAGTGATGGGAGAGGCTGGGCTGCTGAGAGGAGATGACTTCATTAGGGAGAAGAGAGGCTTTCTGAGTCGGTCCACATGGCAGCCAAATGGCTCAGCACATCTGCACTCATCCTGGGAGAATGCCTGAAGCAGAGCATCAAAAACACTACCGTTTTTATAAAGAAAAGAATCAGGCACAAAAAAAGTAGTCCAACTAAATTGAATCAAAGATAGTATCAACCTTACTCCCCTCCTTAGTCACTTTCTCAAGGTCTTTTCCTTCCTTCCTTCCTTCCTCAAAGCCTAAAAAAATATATAGGTCATTTTTAATAAAGCATTTGTCTGACTGGAGCAAGACAAACTGAAGGGTCTGGTTTCTGAACACAAGGAAGCGGTAGAGATCTTAGAATCTATGAGGCAGGGCAGAACACAACACAGAAGTTTTCTTAAGAGGCAAAATTTTTGTGGTTGCTGTTTATTTTCAGAGGCTACTAGTCTCCACTTATTTAACTAGACTACAGTGGGACCCAGAGACAAGGAGCTTAATGAAAGCTGCTGCCCCGATGGTGCAAAGAGACACCATGACATCATTGATGTCTTTGTGGTGAGCAAAGGTAAAAGGTAAGACAGAAAACAAAGCAACTTCTAGTGAGAAGAACAGAGAACTCTAGAGTGGGTATCAGATCAGCATATAGAACTAACAAGCAGGAATTCCATTTTTATTCTATCAGTAAAAACAATTATAGGACTAGTTCTTGTTCCAAAATACAAGAAACCATATTTTAGCCCTAGGCATCAAAGGAGGTCAAATATTTGTTGTAATTATTCAAGAAAAAAGAAGAAGAAAATATCTATAAGATTTGGCAAATACTTATCACAAACATAATGCTTTCAATTTCTATTTTTATATTCTCTGTTCAATTCAACAAAATTTATTCAGCACTTTTTATGTGCATTGTTTCAGACATTAGGCATTTAGGCATTATTAAAAAAGGTAAGAATTGCTTCCCATCTTTAAGGAATTTATAATTTTTGTAGAAAAAAATGGATTCATTAGAGTAGCCAAGTTTATAATTTAACTACATAATAACTAATGAACTTAGAGGAAAAAATAAATACATTTTTTGTTTCCATTGGCTGGTTCAGTCAGCTATGTTTTAAAAAACATGCAATTGACTACAAGTGGATCAAAGGAGAAAGACAACTCAGTAAGACTATCTGCTTTACTGGAAAATCTCTTCAACGCATATATACTATTAACATTGAATCCCAGGCATTAACTTTATCGCATGTGATGAAATCGTGTTTCTTATTTTCAAGTTTCTGAAAGTCTGCCAGAGTTGATAAATCAAACATTTGTACTATGTGTGTGTTGGGGGGGGGGGGGAGGTGAATGGTGAAGAAAAGCATTAAATGTCATCCTAACAAGAAAAGAAGGTCAGGGAAATTAATCACTCTCAGGGTACTAGGATCTGTGACTACTAAGCACAGATATCAAGTGTAGGCACTAGAAAACAAGAGAAAAGAATAATGTTCTAAAAATGCTTCTTCATCTAAGTTATCATAAAGTTAAAATATTGTGATTTTAGATATAATACCCAATTTGTACACTTCCCTCAAAAATGTAGGTGAGAATGTGTAATGGCCCTTCCTGTCCCCCATTTCCACAACTCCTTTGGGAGCTTTTGTGTCCTTTTCTCTTGGGTCCAGCTCCCTGTGATTGCCTCCTCCTTCTCGTATCATCTCACAAGATAACTGAGTTTGAATTTCCATGGCAGCAAACCCTAGACAAGGATTCCAATGCAAGTAATTTATTTGGGAAGTGAGCTCAACAAACATCTATAGGCAAGTGGGCAATGAGGCAGGGAAGAGACGGAGGCTAGTGGAGGGTGCATTTCAAGCAGATTGCTCTGTAGGCAGCTAGAGATTATCCCCACTGGGGATGCTTAGGAAGAGTGTGGAACAAACACGCACATCAGCACTATCCCATCTGAGGGGCGAGGGAGCTCAAGTGTGTATAGACTTGGTGGTGGAGGGCTTCTCCAAGTAGTGTTAATCCTCTGCCTTTTCTGCCATGTGTGCAGGCAGACTGTCCACAAGCTTTTTTGGGGAAAGCTCTAGGCTAAAAGATGTAGGGGTCATGATTAGAAGCTGGGCTAGCACGCACAGAAATGATAAGGCTGAGGGGCTATGGGTGGAGTACCAATCACAGCTACTGTAATTTCCAATATTCTCATCACTGCCACTACTGGGTAGGGTTGCAGGACTGGCAATAACATGTTTTCTACCTTGGTTGGGACAGGATAAGGGAGCAAATCTTAGGACATTGGGAAGAAGGATGAATCTTATCTTTCCATAAGCTCCTTCCTCTCAGCTCACCTTCCCCCCACGTCAGGGTCATCCCTACTGCTACCTTTCACACATCCAGTGCTGCCTCACTAGCAAAATCCCCAGCCTGAGTCTCAGTGCTGTTTCTTCCTCCTAGAGACCTGGTTTGATTCCCTCGAATCTCAGCTCCTGGGAAGAACCAGCCAGATGAGGTCTGAAAGCTGTTGTCCTGAGAATCATAAATAAATCTTAAACACATCTTAAACTCCTGGTAGTTAAGGTCCAGAAGTGCTGTAAATTTACCTACTGTAAAGTCCTCCTACTTTAGACATGTAGTCATTGAACTAGAAGCTTCCCTGAAAGCAGGGTCTTTATATGTTATTTTCACACTATGCATATAGTTCCTTAGCACAGTTCCCTGGCCCATAGTAGGTTCTCTCTCTCTCTCTTTCTCTTCCTCCCTCCCTCTAGCTCTCTTTCTCCACATCATAGATGTGGAATGACTACATCAGTTGAAGGTGATCTATGTCCCGAGAACTTTGTTAGAGGGTAGAGACGAAAATAAGAATGAAACATACTCTCTTCCCTGAGAAACACTGCAAACTCGATTGCCTTACTGAGGCCATGAGGCTAACATAAAAGAGTGATGTAGTCAGAGAAATAAATAAAAAAGAAGAGTGAGGAGTGTGTTAAACCAGAGGGCTCATTAGAGAGCTCATTGCTACTTATTTCCAGAAAATTGTTATGTGGGGCACTTGACCCAACTCTTAAAAAGTTAAATAGGCCAAACAAAACTGGCCTGTGGGATAATCCCCATCTGAGGGATGCCAGACTGTAATCCTAAATGTAAATGATCAAAGGGAAGGATGATGGGAAAGGGCAGAGATGGGACACATTTTACTCCCTTGGTCCACTCTCTCCTCTTTTTCTTCTTCTTCTTTTTTTCCCCCCTTATCAGTAAACAGCCTTATGAATCCCCAAGAGGCTGATGTGTTCTGCAGAGCCTTAGGAAGGGGAAGAAGCAAGGACAGGGAAAGTTCAAGAAAGAAAGGGGACCAATACATGAAGATTTCTGAAGAAACAAGGAAGGCTGAGACCAAAATGCAGAAGGCAGACAAGATGCCCAGCTCTACCCAGCTTCTTCTCTTCGGGCTACCTGTCCCCACCATGTGCCACCAGCAGCCTGTTTTAGGGACCAAAAAATTCCCTTTTCCCCTTGCAGTTGAGGGAGCCAAATCCCTAGAAACCCAAGTGGTGACTGAGGTTATATTTTCCTAAGGGTGTCTTTAGCATAATACTGTTAATTTTGTATTCCTCACATGCATTCTTAACCAATAGGCTTCACAGGATTTTATATCTTGAGACAATGTATTCTGAGATCTAAAAGAACAGTTTTCCACTGCTTGTAAAGACAGACTGGCACATTAAGCTATAAACAAAATAGGAAAGAATACCTACACACTGTGGCAGAGACAATTACCTTTTTGGAGGGGGGGTAGGGAGAAGTGGGGAAGCTGGTTTCAAGAATGCACGAACCTGAGGAATAAGCCAGAAACTTGATTATCATTGGGAATTGTTTGCTAAGATGACCCAGAGATGCCTAATCAAGACTGAAGGTATATATGACAATTGGAAGAACTGAGGAGAAGACAGTGTTAACTTGGGAACAGATGCATAGACGATGTTTGGAAAACAGGAAGAGGAAGTAGGAAAAAACAAAGGTGGGTAAAAAATTAGATTGCTTGAAACCATACCTACTAAATTGGAATTTCTGTGAGTAAAGCCCAGAATGTGCAACATAAATGAGTACACTGGTACATTCTCATGTACATTAAGTTTGTCAACCAAATGACTAGCTTCTCCTAGAAGTGAATTGCCTTGTATTTTTGTTGCAGCTTTTGCTGGGAGATTTTTGCTGTAACAAGTATGGCATCTGAATGAAGTATAGCACTTGAGAAATGGTTTGAATTACAAAAAAAAAAAAAAAAAGAAACCCAATTCTCTTCTCAATGTTAATAAAGACAGCTCAGTAGAAGATGTTATTTTTCTGCTTTTTTTTATTAGTGTGCTCAATGATAAAAATAAATAAATTTAAAAGTAGTAACAGGAAAATCAAGTAAAATTTCAGCCATTGATGGTAGAAATTTTCATTGTCTTCTTTACCATCAACAAAAATAAAGACAGCATGGCTCCCTGAAAAGTGTTTAGAACTTGGGGAATCTATATTCTACCTGCTTCTGTGCCACTAACCAGTGGGATGGGATTTCATCTTCCACATCTCAACTCCAGCTATTCCTTCCACAGTGTTTTATACTTGTACAAAAAAGTTTAGGAGTGGAAATTGTCAATTTCAACTGCACAACAATGAATATTAAGATTTGAGGGTTTCACGTTGAAGGTCTTTTACTCTTGGATTTGTAATGTCTTTATATTTGTGTAGGATGTTACTATTTTACAAAAAAAAATCACTTAATCCTTTAACTATCTCTATGTAGTCTATGTGGAAGATATTACTTCCCCTCTGGCAGAGACTTCTAGTTGCTTCTACAACTAGTTGTTCCCCAATAGGTCACCCTTTTTTAACATCATGCTAGGATCATAGCTACTAGGAAAAAAAAATTCCAAATTCCCTCTCAATCAGCCAGGATCACATGACTAAATTCTGGCTAATGTGACAGGAGGGGAGGTGATGTGAGCCACTTACAGAGCAGTCGTCCCCAATGTTGGATTCTCATGGGGAGCCCGCAACATAGATCCCTCGCATGCACAGTTTGCAGTGGAGTTCGGGCTCCCATGAGGGTCTGATGTAGCAGCTGATCTAATGGGGGTGGGACTCCAGCGATGGGGAGTGGCTGTGGTTGCAGGGCTGCAGGTGGGGCTTCACTGGCCAGCCCGCTGCTCACCTCTCTGCAACCCAGTTCCCTGCGGGTGGCCAACCAGTGTCAGGGCTTGGGGACCACAGTTCTAAAGGATGTCCTTAAAGGATGGCAACATGGTCCCCTGTCCCCCTTTATGCACACTATTGTCTGAAATGCAGATGTGGAAGTTAGTTGTCTTGGATCTTCTGTGTGAAAACAATATGGTAGGATTGGCAGAGAAGCAAAAGAGAAGGAGCCTGGGTCCCTGACATTGTGATCTGCCATCCAGACTCATCTGTTTACATTCAATTACTCAATCATTCCATGAGAGAGAAGGAAACTTACAGCTTGTTAAGTCACTCTAATTTTGAACCTTGTTTCCAAAGGCTAAAACTATACCCTAACCAACAAAGTTGAGCTGCCACGTGCAGTTGTGTATGCAGTTCTCATATTGCACAGTGTGCAACCTCTATGCTATACATGGCAGCCCTGACTACAGTCCCATCTCTCAGATGAGGACAGGAAGTCTCAAGGAAATTAGGCCACACACTTAGTAAACCCTGGATTCAAGGCCTTGCAAGGATTATGGAACCTAAAGAGAAAAAATACCGGTTGCATTATAAAATGAAATACAATAATATTTCAACCTTCTTAGGCAAAAGAAAAAAACACCTTAAGTATTAGAATCAATATTTATTAGAAATGAAAGTAAGAAATTTAGACCAAAATAGAACTGGAGACACTTCTCATGCTGAATGTTGTTTAACATGCTCTGGGCAATAGGATATCGCCTTAAATCTGATAGCTAAAGCAAAGGCTGAGCACAGGGGCAGTTATAAGGCCTTATGTGTGGGTCTATCATTTGTATGCATTAGGATGGAAATTGAGCATCCATATTTTACTTGCATGTACCAGTAAAGTGATTGCACTTCCCAAGATCCCTTTGTACTCATAATTACTTGATTTGTGAACCAAATGTGTGGTTTGAGGGTGGAAATAGGTATACAGTAACTCCATTTGGGAGGTCCAATTTTGACATAAATGACTGGAGACTTTTTTATAAAGATAGACTAAATATCAGATTCAAATTAAATTTATTTAAAGCATTTGATATTTGGGGATCCATTTATTTGAAGGGTCCAATTTTATTTTCTGTACTTAAAATTGCACTTTTATTGGGAGATATAGTTAAGTAGTAATTTATAGCTTAAGAAAACAAGTACAAAGTACAGTTTTTATCAGTAAGGTATATCATATGAACCCTGCAGCCTTAAGAAAAATAGTGTCAATTTTTTATATTTAAAGAAATTATAACAAAATCCTGAATTTATCTTCCAGTTGCTCTAAAACACATGCATATAATATTAGCAATTGTGAAATTGGATTTTGACTCCACAGACCTAAGAAATACTTTTCTAAAAACACCCTGCGATTCACAGTTTAATTCATGAAAGCTTTCCCCTACCTTGAAAAGTCAGTATCATTTCCCTTTGTGCAAGTATGTCCCACAGGAAATGAAATAGTCTTAATAATAAACATTCTTCATTGATTCAGTTTTTCTACCCATAGCTAGTGCTGTATCATTAAAAACAAAAGACTACTATAGTACTATATCATGTGTTGTGATTAGTAGAGGTGGCTCCAACTATTTTCATACTGTTTGGATATTAGCTTTGCATATGCAAGGCTGAGATGGTCTCTAGTTCTTCCCAGAGCTAGAAAGGAAGCAGGAAGACTTATGTCCTAAGGTAAAGACCCCTCTGGATGCTGGGCTCACTTTGGAGCAGTACTGTCAGCTCTCTTCAAATAATGGCTTTAGAATAACATTAACCTGAAATGCTGGGTAGGTTCACACATAAAAGCTTGCAGCCAGTAGTAGTTTCAAATTAAATAGGTCAACTACCATTAGGTTTCCAAAAGGATGCTCTAGTTGTGCTAAGTAAATACACAGGCTGGCATTAATTTCTACCTCCTGTTTTGGTGGCACATCTAATCATCACATTATCTCCCTGGTATCGAAACTGAAATATTTTCTTTCCAGGGTAGTGTTTGTACAAAAGATACAAAACGTTACAATCTCAGATGAGCTCTTAATCTGTCTCACTCATTCTCCAAATATGGTTATGATAGTAATTGAAAATAATAATGGCAATAATATTGTTGAGCATCCAATACAGACCAAATGTAATCTTCATGATAATCTTGAAAAATAGATATTATTATCCTACCTTTATAGAAGAGAAACTAAAGTTCAGAGAGAAAGGAAACTACCTCAAGCAGCTAAGACTGATTCCCACTGCTATTTCCGTGTACCATATACTGTACATGTCTATATATAGTCATAGATTTCCATGATTTCTGTAGGAGATAAGAGAAAAGGGGTGAGGAGGCCAGAGAGAGCCGGAGTGAGAATACAGCAAGCAAGCTCGTATTTATCTTATGAAAGTATGATAGTGTGGATTTATTGTGATATATTTTGTTCTTCTCAGACCTGACATGCCCTCTGGTTCAAGCATAACTTATCTAGGAAAAGGTTGCAACTGAATTTCCAAAGAGTAAGTATATTGCAACTTTCCCAGGGAGTTGTTACTATTTCTATAGGGTCCCACTTATATATTTTTTTCATCACTAAGCTGAAGCTGAACAGAACACAAGCTGCTCTGCTCCTACTCCTCTTAAAATAGGGGAGGGGGAGTGTGTTGCAAAATTACTTATCACATTTAAGTGGCCTCAGACTGAGTTAAGTGCTCTGTAAATCCTTACCATCCTGGACATTCTGATAAACTCAGTTCTGGGGACTTAGTATTTTGATTTTGATAATTTGGCTTCTATGTCATTCAGGGTTACGTAAGAAAATGGAAAAATCAACTGGTGTTTTGTTCCATTGCTCTTACTCAATTAAATGGTTCTTTTTACCCTTTTTTCCCTCTTTTTTCTCTCTACCATGCTTTAAAGTAATACAACATGATAGCTTCAGCCTTGATATTAGTCCTCACAGATAGAAATGTTCTTGAAATAAGCTCAGTAGGACTTTTTGTAATAACTCTATCCGTGTTTTCAGACTCCTATCAGTCCCTGAGGTAGTCATAATAAACATGAACTGAAGCTTCAAATCTTCAGGAAATTCTAGCCTTTAAAACAAACAAACAAACAAACAAAAAAGACTACCTTTGGAGGTTTCTCCAAAGTTAATGCAATGTTTACAAATTGGGTCAATAATCTATAAAAGTCAAACCACGGATTGTTTAAGAAGATAACTAAGAAGTCTCTGTTTATATGGTACTAAAAATTATAGACTTAAAATTTCCCAACGAAAGTAAGACAGATTTCATAACAATAGGACTCTTTAAGGGGAAAATGAACAAAGTTTTGGTATTTCTAGTGCTCCAGTTTCATAAAGAGAAAGGGGACATAGAAAAATAGTTTTATGACGTTTTCATACATGTGTAAAGTTTGTATAGCATATTTCATAGCATCTGTTTATTTATTAAAATAGCTTGTTACCCTGTAAAATTTAGCTTACCACTGAAAGTTTAGTCCAGACCCAAATTATTTTCATTTTACTGATACACCACTTAGAGATACCAAGCACTTAGAATCCTAGGTCACACGTTGTGACCTGAAGTGTGTGTTGCAGCTAATCTCACCAAGTTCATCTATTTTTGTTACTTCATGGCCACAAAACACAATGGATTTTATGTTTAAACATTTCTGGAAATTAGAATAGCCTAATGAACTCCTACTGAACACTTTTCACTTTCCAGAAATTTCCAACTCAAATATTGGTGATTCTTCTTATAACACATTAACTTAAAAGTTCATTTCCCAGTGGTTTCTACCTTTGAAAACATTTTGCTTCTTTAGAGCATCTTGCTTGCCTTTGTATATGTTGTTTCTATAAACTATAACTTTTTTCTCTGCTCCTCACCTTTGTCTACCTGGGAAAAAAAAATTCTGGACCTGAATTAAGCTTATACTACTCCATGAAGTTTTTCTGAAGCCTCCCAGAAGAAGAAGTAGATACTGTAATTTGTATGTCTTTCCATTATCACATTACTCCATTTATCCCAGTATACTACAATATAGATTACATGAGACTAACAGCAAAAGCAAGGGTCATGGTTTTTTTTTTTCATACTTGTAGCACAAGCTTCTGGAACAATGCTTGACACACAGATATCCTCAAAAAGTGGTAAAAAATGAATTATGAGAAAAAAACATATTTTTTGTATTTCAGAAATACTTTTGATTCCTTCTCAGCCCTCAAAATGAAATCAAAATGATTAGCACAGCAATTTTCTCCTCATTGAAAAATTATTCCTGGATACATAAAGTTTGAAGTAGCAGCAAACTGCCTGGGTTCAAAATGTGGCTTCACCATTTTCCTAGCTGACTACATTTGGAACGTTATTTAATTCTATTCTCTCCCCCAAAAGAAGGCTTCAGTATACTCAGTTGTCAAATAGGGATTGTAATACTACCTACCTCATACAGTTGTTGTGAAGATTGAAAGAAACAATGTACACAGAGGACTTTGCCCAAGGCCCAGCACATGGAAACAGCTCCCATAAATGACCAATTATGAGCCTTCTCATCTATGTTTATTTTTAAAAGCTGAGAAAAAAAATCCCAATTTGTGGCTTCTTTTTTTTTTAAAAAAATAGCTTTATGAATATATACATATTATCATCTAATTAAAGATTAATATATTATAATTACTAATAAAATAAGTACATCCAGTGTCGATGTGTCCAGAGTTTTCTGGAGATGGATGGTGGTGATGGTTGCACAAAAACATGAATGTACTTAATGCTACCAAACTACACACTTAAAAAGGGCTAAAATGGTAAATGTATATGTATATTTTATCACAATATTAAAAATATTTTAGATGACATATACTAAGCTTCACATATTAAAAGTGTACATCTTTGACAACTCTTGACACATGTATATACTCGTGACACCATGACCACAGTAAAAATAACGAACATGTCTATCACTCCCAAAAGATGTATTGTGTCTCTTTGTAATCACTCCCACCCAACACCCCTGGCCCACCCTCAGGCACCCACTGATCTTTCTGTCACTATAGATTAGTACAAGTTTTCTATAATCTTATAGAAATGGAATCAGTATGTACTCTTTTTCTTCCTCCTTTCTTTAAGATTTATCCATGCTATTGTGTCAACAAATCATTCTCTTTTATTACTGAATAGTATTCCATTGTATGGATTATATCAATGTGTTTAATCTATTCACTTATTAATGGACATTTGGGTTGTTTCCAGTTTTTTGGCCATTGAAAATAAGGATGCTGTGAACATTCACGTGTAAGTCTTTCTATGGACATATGCTTTCACTCTCCTGAGTAAATAACTAGGAGTGGGATAGCTGGATCTTAGCGCAGGTGTATATTTAACTGTTTAAGAAACTGTTAAACTGTTTTCCAAAGTCATTTTTCTCTTTACAGGACTATCAGCAGAGTATGAAAGTTTGTTCCTCGACATCTTAGACACTTGGCACCATGGCCTGGAAACCCTCTCAAGGCAGTGCACTGGGAAAATGATCAGGCTCAGCTTGTTTATTTCCTGCCCATCACTGTCCTTTTCTTGCCTAAAATCTAGTTACTTGAAAGCCATCATTTAATATACTTTGTCCAGTGTTTTAGTTGTTCTGCCAGGAGAATAAATCTAGGCCCTTTTATTCCATCTTCGTCAGAATTGTGTCTTCCAGGTCCTCATTCTTATGATATCAATAGTTTAAGTTAGTAAGTAAACCAAGAAAGCTGTGATTATTAGCCAAAATTGCAGTCATGCTTCATGCTTTCCAATATTTCAGTTTATAATGGGCACCAAATACTTTATTGCTTATAATGTCAAATGTATTTGAACATTGGATCTTTATCATAAAGAATGTTGAACAAAAGCAAATACAACCTCTCATGTATTAATTTGGGGGGAAAAGGAGGCAAGGGGGAATATATCACTCTTCCCTGGCTGGTCAGTGGATTTTGCGTTATTTGCATTAGCACCAGAGATGACACTGGAATACAGAGTTGCTCAGCGCTGAGCCCAGTAAATAGTAAGAACTTACTGAATGAAAGTTGTTGTTGATTCAGTTTGGGTAGCCTATTAGAAACCCAATTACACATCAGCTGAGCTGCAAGGGATACTTAATAAGGAATTTTCACTTTATTCGACTCTAAGTCTGATGTGGTTCATCAAGCAACTTGCTCATTAAGTAAGGTTTATAAAGAACTGGACACTCTGGTGGTTGATTAACAGACACCATCCTATGTTTTGTAACTTTTCTGGTGTCAACAGGGTGCCTCATCTGTTAAGAGCATATTTCCTGACTTTGGGTAGTTAGTATAAGTTAATGTAGCCCTCCAACAACCCCAAAGAAAAATCATCCCCTGAGACTTTTTTAGACTCTGATCTAAACCATTGGCTATCATTTTCTGGGAAGTCAGAGGAGAGCTCATGGGCTTATAGCTCTGAGTATTCTAATTAGTGTACATTTTAATATGCATTTTCCCAGGATTTTCCTTCTATCTTTACATTCCTTCAGATGAAAGCCAATTCAGATGAGAAAATGATTCTAGCCTTTAGGTGAAACAATTGACGCACACACATCTGAAGTAGTGGGGGTGGAAAACAGCAAACCTTCCAGGGGAAGTGAAATGGTTCCCAGGAGGTTGACCAATCTCTGGGTGAGCCCCTCCCAGGTGGTGAGTGTCCTGAGGCAAAGAGGATGCCTTCACTACAAGGTATTCTTTGTAACAAATCTCTCTAAATCAGATTCGGAAGGATTGGGAAGTGAAATATACCCTTACTGGGTATGAAAGACCTGTAAATAAATGTGCCACTTTCAAGAGCTTTAAACATTAACTTTCTCAATGTCGAAGGCCCTAAGGCAAGCCAAAACAAAAGCATTAGTAAAATGTGAAGAGTGAGGGAGAAGAGAAAGCTCAAGTTGTGATGGCCAAAGCCTTTACAAAATATAAGATCAATGCTTTATCATACATGATTGAAAAATCAATTTTAACACCAAAGTATCTCTGGTGTTAATAACTTGAATCAAAATTCAAGTGGAGCGTAATCAAGTTATTCAGAAAAAAAAACTTGAATCGAAAATACAAATCAATTCACAGAATGTAAACTAAAGCTAAATGAATAGAAATACCTTATTAGCTCACTTAGGTATTCCAGGTTGAAATAATACGAGGTGTTTAGCGCCTCCTCATTCTTTTACTTCTCAGGTTATAATGCTGGCTGGATGGCTGGGTGGATGGATGGGTGGATGAAGTCAAGATAGAGAAAATATATCTCCTCTACACACAGTAGATGGGATTCTCTAAACTTTTTTCTTAAGATTGCTTTATCAAGTTGAAATTAATCTAATCACTTATAAGTGAGAACACGTGGCATTTGTTTTTCCATTCCTGAGATAGTTCACTTAGGATAATGGTCTCCAGTTATATCCAAGTTGCTGTACAAGACATTATTTCATTCCTTTTTATGGCTGAGTAGTACACCCTGGTATATATACACCACATTTTCTTTATCCATTCATCAGTTGATAAGCAGTTAGGTTGATTCCATATATTTGCAACTGTGAATTGTGCTGCAATAAACATTTGGGTGCAGGTGGCTTTTTGATATAGTGACTTCTTTTCATTTGGATAGATATGTCTACTTTTCATTTTTTGAGGAATCTCCGTACTGTTTTCCATAGAGATTGTACTAATTTACATTCCTCCCAACAGTATATAAGCATTCCCTTTTCACCACATCCATGCCAACATCTATTTTTTTTTTTTACTTATTCATAATGGTCATTCTGACAGGGGTAAGTTGGTATATCATTGTGATTTTAATTTGCATTTCCCTGATGATCAGTGCAAAAGAAGATAAACAAATGGCCAAGAAATATGTTTTTTTAATTTGTTACTTTTCTACTCTAAAAACAGTATCATTTAAAGAAAATCGTTTTCTAAAAACCAAAAAACAAAAAAAAATTGAGGAATCTATGATAGACATTTTAACAATTGATAAAGTATATATTAATAATAACAACATGACTTTGAACAATTTTAAATGGTTTTATATTTTGTTAACCACAGTGATTTCATATACATATATATGCAAACCCAAATAACCAGTGAGACTATATTAGTTTACTGGATACCTTTAGATATCTTTGTAATCCTCAAATTGGTTACAATTATTATATGCGGTACCTGACAAGTCAGGAAATATAAGATAAATTTATTTTTAAGCAATCTAATATTTCTGTTTTCAAATGATACACTCAATATTTTTTCTTCAACCTCTAGACAACTTTTCAGGTATAGCATTTCTAAATTTAAACCATGGGTCCAGTAGCTAACCTATAAAAGAAATATACTATTTTCTCTATATTTCTAGACTCAAGGATACCGAAAGATCTTTCAAAATCTTTCTAAACACATATACATATATATATAATAATGCCACCCAAGGTTTTATTTTGTTTAACCTAGCATTTCCCAAACTTAATTTCTTGATGGTAAGTTCCCTGAGGGCATGGACGGTGTATCCTTAGCATCTGTCTAAGTATCTGGCACATATGGGTACTCAATAAATGTCAGTTGAATGAATGAATGAATGAAGTTTGAGAAACCAACAATTAAATCTGTTTGGTGTTCAACATAAAAGATATTCATAAAAATGTGATTTCAAGTAAAATTTGTTTTGACACCTGAAACAACAGAATATTATAAATATCCTTTTAAGCCTCCCAAACCTAGTATAAGTCTCACTTTCTCTAAGACTCTTTCCCTTATTATTCTAGTTGTCATTAATCTTCTCCTCTGAAAATCTGTGGGATTTTTAGTCTCTCCCACATAAGTTACACTAAATTATATACTGTCTTGTATAATTTACTACAGCACATTTAATTTATGACTATTCAGCTTCTGGCTATGCACATTTCTTGTGAATTATAACTATAATAACAAGCACACAGCATGGAAATAATCCTCCCATTGTTAATAATTATTGTATTGATTAATAATTGTATGGCCATTTATATTAATAAGGTTCATTTAAAACTAGTATCTCATTTGTTTTCATAATAAGTGAACAGTGGATGTTGGGGCAATTATCTCCGTTTTGTAGATGGAGAAATTAAGAACCAAAGGGTAACATTCCAGTAACTAGATATTTATTATATTATAGACCAAACCACAGCATTTATGATGTCCAAAGCCCATTCACTTGCTTCCCAGCCTGCTGTCTGCCTTGCTCCAGGTAAGCTTTGTTCTGGGGTTCAGAACCCATCCAGTTCTCCAGTCTGCCTGCCCTGCATGACTTCTATTTCAGATGCTCGTTTCTAGACAGTCAGCGGTTCAAGAAGCTGAAAGGAGAGAAAGAAAGAATGGGGAAATAGAAACTCAAGGGAAGTAGAGAAAAGTAGAAGATGGTTAAGAAGTAGAGACCCAGACTGGTGGGCTCTAGGCCTCTCTGGCCAGCAGATATATATGGTTTGGCCACCACAGAACATTTTTTTAAAAAAGTGAATTCATTGCCAAATTATAGAATGGCAAGTGCTAGCTATATTTCTGGCTTTTCTTGAAAATATGAGACAAGTGGCAACATTAGGCTCAAATTTTTGCATGGCAACAATTGGTTACATCTGAGTAGCGGCTGCCTCCCTTAAGTCAAGGGTACATGCATGCAAGGGTACTGTAGTCCCAGCCCTCTTTCTTATTTAATTCCAGGTTAGCTTTAAGCTTCCAGCCTCTTCAGGGACTTGTGGCTATTTCTTCTGCATAGAGAAATAAAATGGGCTTCATTTTATGGCAGTCTCTGACCTTCTATAGATATCTTCAGCTTTAACAGATTTATTTTAGTTATGCACAGTCTGATCAGAGGTCTACCTAATGTCAAACTCTTAGCTGAATAAATTCATTCGCTGACCAAATACTGATTGAGTGCTTACCATGTACCTGGCATTGTTTGAGAATCAATCTCATTATTTCAAAATTATATCTCAAATTTTACCCTAATATTTCTATTAAAGGGAAAAACAATAATTGCAAACAATTGATATTTGATCAAGAGTCAGTCTTATGACTAAGATACAAGTGCTTTTAATTATGCACATTCAGGATGAAATTTCAACAATGTATGACTTTGGTTTTGGTCATCAAATCCAAGCATAGCTTTAAGGATTCCAAAATGATTAAGTAACACTGTAGGAGATTGCTCAAAAGGATTGATTTAAATATCTTAAAGATTTATGATCCTGTTTTCTCCATTGTGTTACATATAAGAAAAACAACACAATTTTTAAAATAGATTAGCCTCAAGAATCCAGACAGCTTTGGTTTGAAGGTAACAGATAACCCAAAGCTTATTCCTAAATGCTTTTACTTGTTACCCAGAACTTTAAATAACAATACACATGGATATGTTTTCTAAATTTTAGCATCATCCTCAGACATCTCTTCAAAATGCTATTACAATCCCCATAGAAACTCTACTGATTTTCATTAATCCTATATGGTTATATCTCTAATTTCTGATTCATTACAATAAAGGTAAGTCAGGAATTATGGTAAGTAAAATGAGACCATCAGAAAATTTTTATGTGATTGGCTACCACACGCTATGGTGTGAATGTTTATGTTCCTCCAAAATTTATTTGTTGGCTCTGCCCTCATGAATGGGATTAGCAACCTTATATTAATAAAAGGGCTGGAGGAAGGGAGGTAGGCCCTTCCGCCTTTCCACCATGTGAGGACACAGCGCTCATCCCTCCAGAGGATGTAGCACAAGGCACAGAGATAAGCCCTGAACAGACACTCAACCTGCTGGCACTTTCTTCTTGGACTTTCAGCCTCCAGAACTATGAGAGACAGATTTCTGTTGCTTATAAATTCCCCAGTCTATGGTGTTTGGTTACAGCATTAGGAACAGACGAAGACACCATGTATATTAGTATCCTGTGGCTGCCATAACAAATTACTACAAACTTGGTGGTTTAAACAACAAAAATTTATTTTCTCACCACTATGGACTAGAGGCCTAAAATCGAGATGTTGGCAGGGTCACTCTCCCTCCAAAAGCTCTAGGGGAGAATCCTTTCTTGCCTCTTTCAGCTTCAGGTGGCTCCAGGGGTCCCTTGGTTTGTGGCTGACTCATTCTAATATTTGCTTCTGTCTTCACATGGCTGCCTCTGTGTCTATGTCTTCTCTTCTCTCTTAAAGGGACTCTGGTCATAGGATTTAGATTCCACCTGTGTAAACTAGGGTGATCTCATCTTAAGATGCTTAACTTAATTAGATCTGCAAAAACCCTTTCTTTCAAATAAGGTCATATTCCCAGGTTCCAAGGGTTAATACATGGACATATGTTTTTTGTTGGGCCACCGTTCAATCAACTACACTGTTTCTCTGTTGGACTTCCTGATATACCTGTCAAAAACATTTATACCATATAGGTATACTATTTACACTTAATTCAACATGGTGGTTATGATTAATTCTATAAAAGGTTTCCCATCAAGTGCTTGGTCAACAACACAAGCCTCAATTCTGCCATTATTTCTATAGAAAAATTAGATTTGATTTATGGCATGCCTGCTTATCTGTTTCCCATGAATATTTAAATGTCAGTCTTGCCATTCAAATAATATTATAATCTTTCAGAATCGAAAAATTGCACATTATCTTCATTTTTATTTTGTACTCAGCACCTAAGATAGCTAATACATATAGATAAATATTTATTGCATGTTTATTTATTGATACAGTGATTTTGAAATTGGTGTTTGTCTATGGTTTCTGTAGGGCTTTTGCTAAGGGATGAAATGTATTGAAGAAACAAGGAAAGCTTTTGCATAACAGTGTATTTTCCTTTGGTGGCAAGCAGGGGTGAGGATTGGGAGGTGAGGGGTGAAGGGATGACAAAAGTAACTCTAGGGTTGTAATTTCTTCATGTTTTGCCTGAGTTTTTTCTTTTTGGCTCTTTGGATTGACCATCCTCTTCTACAAGGCG
The DNA here is from genome assembly GCF_020740605.2 of Lemur catta. NCBI lineage: Eukaryota > Metazoa > Chordata > Mammalia > Primates > Lemuridae > Lemur > Lemur catta. The sequence goes on along the minus strand of NC_059139.1, from coordinate 54,114,447 downwards.
TAAGTAAGAAGTGCAAGCCTACAAAACCTGTTTAAGATCACAGAGACAAGAATATTACTTAGAAATCTTGACAGAATTCTTTGAGTGCTTTAGTTAGGACTAAGGCTCTATAGAATTGCCACTGGGAGATGTGTCTATAAAATTTGGGGAGATTGTATTAATACCTTAATTAGAACTGTTCCCAATGAATTTTTTTGTAAAGAAGGAAGGAAGAGAGGGAGGGAAACAACTTTAATTTGAAGAGATATTAGGATCAATAAAATAATTATTTTTAGGTTCAAAAAACTTCCAAAGTTTTTTGATACATAGTAGGAGATGTCAGAGAAAGAGAAATTAAACAAAAGTCTGTAGTAAAGTGAAGAAATTTTAGCTTAGATTGGTGGTTGTAAGGAAATAGAAATTAAAATATCACAATGTCCTGAGCTGGCTGGAGGCACTTAGCGGCAGAAAAGAAAAGAAAAAATAAAAAGACTTATGAAAAGGAAAAAAAATGTGGTTTTGGAAAGACTGGAGAAATATAGAGCCCCGTGATGCGAGTACAGTATGAGTAGCTGGCCGACCTGAGCTGCTGGAAGGAATCATTAGCTCTGGTTAAACGAATAAGTTTCTGCGGAGAAAATGATAAAGTACCTCAGAGGCTTCCGAAGCCGGGCTGGAGCTTTGCAGCAAGCCTCTTGAGGTTTCATTAATTAACCAAGACCACCCTTTCCTAAGCTTCTTTGAACCTCAATGAGCAGAACTCATGGATATTTTTCTCCTAGGTGGAGAAAGTAAACCTAGTAGAATCGTGTCCTTTTGTTCAAGTAGTGGTTGCTTAGATTTCCTTAAGCTGAACATTGTGTTATCCAGGCCAAGACTCCACTTCACACTGAAGTAGCTCTACTAGTGCAAAGCCCTAAGTTAGCCTCTAAATGGTTTCCCTGTAAAACAAGGAAAATTGTAAAACACTGAGCCTTTGGTGAGGAACTGGATGAAAGGTTGGGCTCTCCAGTCTGTTCTGCTTGGGAGACATGTGAACTCTACTATCCCTTTTCTGTCTGTCTAGCCAAGGCGTCTCTGAATGCTCAAGGATTGTTTTCAAACCGAATTGATAAGAGACTAAAAAGACCCAGTCTAAGTTTGCTGGACCTTATCTTTTTTCTTTAAAATGCCTACCCCACTGTAAATGTAAAAAAAAAAAAAAAAAAGTAAAAATTAAGTCAAATATGGTCCAAATAAATACATTTGCTCTTACCAAAATAAATATTCTTGTGATTTTTAGAAAGCCAAGGCAATTGCAAGGTTGAGAATGTGAGTGTCAGGTGGGAGGAAGGAGAAATTGCGTGTAGGATCCACCAGCCACAGAGAACAAAGCTCCCCCTTGTTCCGGGAGGGAGGACACTGCCTAGGATCGTGCCCACTAGGTGGCGTTTCATCTCTTAGTTTGGGTCTGTCATTAACCAATCTGGTAAGCATTTTGGTGGGCTTAGAAAGGTAAATATGTATTATATGCCTTAAAAATCATTTATGTCTGAAAATCACTATTTTAAATAGCGGTGAGAACAATTAAGATTCCCCTTTCAGTGTGAAAATTGAGTGCTATCACTTTGGAAGATTTCATAATCAAGATTGTGAGTGTTAAGCAGAGTTGAAGAATTCCGGAACCGAAGGTAACCTTAGAGATCATCTCACTGATCATTCTTGTTTTGCAGAGGAAGACACTGAGGACCAAGCATATCGTGTCACTTGCCTCAGATTATATTGTTGGACAGTGATAGGACCAAGATTCGACTCCATGTCACCTGAATCATCCTGATCCAGGTTAAAAGCTTTCAACAATAACTGCATTAAACAATGACGGTGATGATGTGTGCTTGGTGCCTGGAGCAGAATGTATCATGTGGGAAGGCAGGGGCAGCCCCTGAGGAAGATGAGGCAAGGCTGAATGTTTGGGGAAGAACGTGAGTTCACAAATTTTGCTTCTAAACCTTTATATTTGCCTGTTTCCTTTGACAGGGAACTGGCTTTTCAGACCACAAAGAAAAGCCCCTGGGTGAGTCTCGGGGACTAACGGTGTAATATGATCACGAGGCAAGGCACCACTATGGCCACGCTGAGTTTTCTGTTGGCTGTGGACTGTATTCATTATCTCGAACTCATTTCTTGAGGTGTTTTACTCAAACTAAATATAAATCTTGGCTTATTGTGGTTTTAAATTTACCAAAACCGCTCCAATGAGTCTGGAACATGCTACTTTCCTGGGATATTAATTTTTGAAGGTATGATTTACAATGTTCTTTTTATTCTCCAAAAATATTATGAGCTTATTTTTATGAATAACTCAATATGTCATGAATCTTGGGTCGGGGCTTGTGGGTTGCTGACATTGTTCTATTTCTTGACCCATATGATAGTTCCATGATATTTTGTTTCATGATAATTCAGTATTTTTATGTTTTATATTTTTCTTAACATGTATTCTATTTAAGAGTTAAAAAAAAAGTTTTAAAAAATGTTGGGGTCTGTGTTTTTGAATTTGCAGGGCCCTTCATGAAACACAGTGGAGTGTTATTCCATGAGCTCCATTGACAATGAGAAACCAGTTTCCAGCTATAGAATAGTAACTTCTTTTATAGCAGCACTTTAAAAGTAAAATATTTAGATGTATATTTCCACTGTTCTTTTAGTAACTTGAAAACACTTTACAAATATCTTTTTGCTTTTTCTAGACGTCTGATACCCAGGTGAAGGGATTTTGGCCCAATGTAAAGTAAGAAAATGAGAATTTCAAAATTAATTTTTTCATGTTTAAACTTTATCTTTTGAACTCCCACTTGTTAGTTTTGGACTGTCCATCTGAGGAAGACTGTGTACTTGTCATGCATCTGTGTGTGCCATTCATTCACCTCAGAAAATTTAGATGACTTCTCTGAAAGTGTTTGTCCTTCTGTTAACTTACTCCAGGTGTGTTAGTGACAGGACATGAAACTCAGGGGCTCCAGATTCATGTTCACTAAAACAGACCTGAGTTTTTAATCCTTTCCTGAATGTTCTGCTAGTTTAAACTGGTCTCCCTGTCTCCCTTTGTTAGCTTGCGCATATATATCTCCTCTATACAATACTAGGAACAATTCATGTGAGTCTTACACTGCCAAGTTTAGATCCAATCAAAATTTGTGGTTTCTGTTTCAAACTGACCTTGAACCTTTGGTGTTTGGGCTTGTTTAATCTTGGCAAAGTTTTGCTTCCTGTTTCTAAGAATGAACTATTATTTGGCCCAGAGGCTTCTTGCCCGTCTAATAATTCTTAAAAAGCAAGATTATCTATCGTTGTGAGTGAATTTGGTAGGTTAAACATTCATGATAATGAAATAAAGCCTGGAAGCATCAAATAAGAAATATAGCAAAAAAGTACTTGATAAAAATCAATTGTATTTGAAGATGTCTAAAACATTCAAAATTAGTTAATAATTTTATATATTTAAAATGCTAAGGAGAAAACCCAGTTCCTGAAACTGACCTTTAAAGTGTTTTACTGTCATGAAATTCTTGGATTTAGTGAAAAAGAAAAAAAACTCAGGCTAAAAGTCAAGATGCATAGGTCAAATTTTCTCAGTCAATAACCAACTACCATGTAAAAGTTGCTAACCTCTGCTACTAATTGTTTAACATTTTTAAATAGGTAAGTTAATACCTTTTTTTGATACCAAATTACTTTATTGAAAGCAGAGGTGGATGTTTGGTAAAGCTTATAGACAGTGTAAAGGCAACACAAATATGAATGCACTGCATTATGCACCATGAAAAGCCATCCCCATTGGCTATGGGGAAGCCAACTTGAGGCTTTACTGTCTTGGGTATGCTGGTTAAAGATATATACTCTGATGCCAGATTTTAGAACCCCTCTCTTGCACAAGTTCATTACATGACCATCCATTTTAAAAATGTTTCTCACCTGCTGATTTAGATAATGCATCTCAAGGAATTCAGACAAATGAGAGTCATCTCTGTCAGTGGCTACTTTTTACAGTTCCAATAATATCAAGATTTACACATTTTCTAGGTATTATAATACTCCATTACAATCAGCCTGCTCTCCTGTTATCAATATCTGCTTTATTAATATCCTCTGGGAAATGTGACCACCTTTTTGGTTCTGCAGTCCTGGTGGTAGTTCTGGGGCACCTGTAAAAAACGTCATCATGTCAGGTAATTGAGAAGAGGTGACCGCTGTATGGTATTGGGGTGGTGGAGCCCTTGGGGCAGTTTGAGCACAGAATGTGATGGTGAAGTGTGGGCATGGATTTCGGGGGCTGGTCAGGCTCCAGGTTCCATCCAGGCACTGCTGAAGAAGGAAACTATAGTGATTCTCTGCATTTAGCATCTGGTCACTCACTAAAATTGTTACGCTTTAGTTTCAATTGTAGGAAGATAATAGTAGACTTTAGCTTTTGTCTTTAATGGAATAATAAGGACCAGATAAATCCTTTACCTTAACCAATTAGAAAATGTGGCAAAATATATAAAACAATAATTTTAAGACATTGGTCAACAGGAATTACATAACTATTATCCCAAAGAGGAGGGAAACAAAATGGTGAACTTATTGCCTGGAGGTAGTTTACAGCTACAGCAGGGGGGCAGGAGACTTACAAAATGCATTAGTTTCACTGAGTTATGGAGATAGAGTTCAGGGTTTGGGGAAACCACAGAAATTAGAATTTATGAGACAGAGTACCAGAGAGAAAGGAACTGGGAGGAGAGAGAGAGAGAGAGAAAGGGAAAGAGAGGGCTAAAAATAATAAACAGTATATACTGAGCTTTAAAACAATATCAAGAGTTTTAACATACATGGAATTATAATCCCAGATGGAGGAGAGAAGAGAGAATAGAAAAATATTTGAAGAAATAAAGATAAAAATATTAAAATTTTTTGAAAACTATGATTCCACAGATACAAGAATCTCCATAAATTCCAAGCAGAACAAACAAGGAAAATCCAACCAACGCATCTCATAATCAAATGCTGACAATCAGTGGGAAAGAGAAAACCTTAAAAGAATCTAGAGAAAATGATACTTTACATACAGGAGAAAAACAATTTAAATGACCACACATTTATCAGCAGAAACCACAGGGTCCATAAGACAGTGACACATTTCTAAAGTGCTGGGAAAAAAATTATTATAGAGGTACAAAAATAAGAATAACAGCATACTTCATGTCAGAAATTATGTAAGCCAGTAAACAACACAGGTATACCATTAAATTCCTGGAAGAAAGAATTATCAACGTAGAATTTTATACCCAATGATAATATATTTCAAAAAGGTAGGTTAAATAAAGATTTTTTTCAGACAGAATTAATGTTGAGACAATTCATTACCAGCAGATATACACTATCAAATGTGTTATAGGAAGTTCTTCAGACAGAAGAAAAACTGTATCAAATGAAAATTTGAATCTACACAAAGGAATAAGGACAATCAGAAATGTTAAATATATGTGCTTCTCATTTTTAATATGTTAAAGGACAATGAAATGTTTAAAGTATTGTGGATTTTATAATATATGAAGAAATAGAAAAGATTTGCAACATGTAATTGACAGATGATTTTTTTACAGAATATAGAACTAACTCTTATGAATTAATAAAAAAAATTAAAGTTCCTCACAGAAGAGAAAATGCAAATGGACCATGAACATATGAGAATATTCTCAACTTCATGAGAAATTAAAGAACTACATCTTAAAATCACAAGACCATCTCACCTAAAATCCACCAATTGGCAAAAATCAAAAAGTTTGACAATATCTGTGTTGTTAAGGACATATGGAAATAGGAACTCATGTCCTGATTGTACAGCTAGTATGGGAAAAAAATGTACTCTATAGTAAAATTCTACTTATAGGGATAGTTTATAAAGATTGAATATGTATACTGGAGACTTGCATCATGGCAGTCTTTGTAAGAGTAAAAATTAGAAACCTAAATGCATGCTGATAATTGAATCTTAAGTTGATGCTTTGAGATAGGGTGGAGAGGCACAGAGGGGTCTGACCAGGTAGAGCTTTCAGTGACTTAAGTGATTCTGATCTTCATTCTCAGAACAGTGGTAATTAATCAGAGTGGATTTGGGGTTGGGTTGAAGAATGATTTGATCAAAATAACATTTTGAAAAATGACTCTATTTTCAGTGTGGAGGAAGTTTGGAAGGGGCCAGCATGGATGCAGGAAGAACAACTATTAATAGCAGACTTTGCCAAGTAGACGTCTTGGAAGGTAGTGGTCTCTTGTACCAAAATGTTGTCAGTCAAGAATGAGAGAGAAAAAAATTATGATATGAAATATTTACAAGATAAAATTGACAGGACGTGATGACAAATTTGACTTAAAGGGGGTGAGGAAGAAGAAAACATCAAGGATCACTTTTAGGATTTTAGCTTGCATCATTGATTGGATGGTGATGCCATTAGCTGAGATGGGAAGCACTGTATAAGGGTGAGTCCTTAATGGGAGATCATGAGTTTGATCTTGGATATTTTGAGTATGAAGTGCCTTTGCAGGATTAAGAGGAGTTGTCAAGTAAGCAATTGGATTTGTAGGTCTGGGGTTTGAGGAAATATTCAGACTAGGTAAGTATTAGTAAGATAGATGTCTAACGTATGGAGATGGAAGAAGTCAGAGAAGAAAAGTATAGAGTAATAAGATGAAATAAAAACAAACTATGGCCATGCTTGGATTATTCCAAAATACAATGTATCCCCCTCCTGTCTTGATACCTTGAGAAGGGCACAATATCTCTTCTATGGTATTTCTCTCCCAAAAGTATTACCTGATTTCAACCAAAAGAAAACATCAAAAAACCAAAAGTAAGAGACAGTCTGCAAAATAAAAGGTCTGTATTTTTCAAAGAGTCAGGATCAAAGAAATGAAAGGAAGACCAAAGACTATTCTAGATTAAGGAGGAGATAACAACTAAATGTAATGAATGATACTGATTTGGATGCTGAATGGTACAAGGAAAAGTGGTAGGCGACATAGCCTCATGGCATAAACAGCCCACCATGCACCACTACATCATAAACTACAAAAAGTCAGGAACCCTGTCAGTTCTGTTCATTACTGTATCCTAGTGACTGGCACCCAAAATACTTTACATACATAGGCACTCAATAAATATTCTCTAAAATAGTGAACACATGAACAGATAGGGTGACTTTGGTGGATTTTTAGATATCTTAGTTGCTATTCCCATTTTCTGAACCTGACTGATCTCTCAGCCAGTTGCCATTTCCATCCTTGGACATGGCTGGTGTCTCAGCCAGTTGTCATTCCCATTTCCTGAGCCTCTTGGTTCCTGCAGAATTATAAGTGGAGAGTACATGCACTTGACTCTTCTTAATCTTCCCACAGCCCTCGGCTTCCTCTGCCCTCAACGATTAAGCCATTGGCTTTCATGCCCATAGTCATCCCAGGAACACACTCATCAAATTGAGAAATTCACCATGGTTCACAACTAAAAGAAAGTGCCTTATCTCAAAAATAGCTCCTCCTCCTTCATTGAACCATTAAATTTGCTGTTCCTTCAAATTTCAATGCCTGGGTCTTTCATGATTAGCCTGGAGAGCTGCATAATAATGTTTTTGTTAAAAAATAAACCAGTCTATTGGTATCTGATAAAGGCTATTGTTTTCTGTAGATAGTGAGGCCATTTTGATTAATCTTAGTGTTCCCTACCAGCATTGAGCACAATGTTTTACACATGGAAAATTCTCAATTATAAACACACACACATATTATGTGTGTGAGTGTATTTGGTGAGGGGGAGAGAGAGAGAGAGAGAACATTTACTCTTCCTGAACCACGTTCCATAATAAAAACATTAATTGATCTCGTAGGTTTACTGCCTGTAAAACAGAAGGTAGTTGGGATTGATGAATAGAAGCCTCCATTACATTATATTTAATTGTCCTACAGTAAAGGAGTCTGTATCTTCAAATGAATGACAAGTTATGCTTCATTAGTTTCTCCTCTCATTTTTGCACTTTAGGCACTTCGATTAGATGGCAGCTCTATTTTGAATGGCTCATTCAAGCGTGACAAGATGCCAGTGAGTATCTGGAAAAGCTGTAGAATTAAAAGCACCCTTTACATCTGGAAGACACTACCTCTCACTTATATTAAATTGAACCCTGTGGTTCATAAATATTCATGTCTGAAAAAAAAATTTCTTAGATAAATGAACAAACATCACAAAATTCCTTGATGGGAGGCTCAACTAATGCTTCAGAATTAGAAATTTATTTTTACAGAAGTGAAATGTTTGCTTCACTTGGCACACTTGGGGTTTAGGTGGCTTAGAGATCTATTTATTTTTAATTATGATATGCATAGAACATTAACCCTTCAGTGATTAAATATGTTCCAACAATATATGAAGCTTACAAGATGTAAAGCTTGAAGATCTTTTATTTTCTCAGATTGAATAATACACTATATGCTGGTATATTGTCTTTAAAATAAGTTTAATTTTACTCCAAATATGAACTCTGCTTTTATATTCATATATTGACTTGATTTTACACAAATAATAAAATTTCATGTATATGGGGATAAGATCTTTCTTTTAAAGATCCTTCCTCATTTTCATATCTTCATAGAGAATCAGATGGCCTGTAATTTCATTGGTGAAAAGCCGAGAATCTTAAATTGTCTCTCTTTTAAGATAATTAAATACCAAAAATATAACTGGCTGCTTTTAAAGCAAGTATTTATAATATTTTAAGTTGTTTATATTCATGAGCCATAAATTTGTTTGTGTTCATGATCTGCTAAAATTATATAAATCCACCTTTTCAATAAATATAATCTTTAACCAATATATACGCTCTGTGACTATTTGTACTCCTCCTTATTTAAAAAAAAAGTCCCCATTTTCCCTGTGGTTTCTTCATCACTGTCTGGTAAAATGCCTTCCTCAATTTATATTCTAACCTCTGATATCCAGATGCCTTGAAACTTAGCTACAATCTTTGCATTTGTATTTTCTTTTTCAAGATGGAACTCAGAGGCTTTTTAAAGCCCTTTAATAACGTTTCTCAGGGGCATGGGTTAATTCCAGAAGAAGTTCAATAGAGATATGGAAACTTTCAGAGAAAAGATGAAGAACCCAGAGAAGCTGACTGAGATGGGTACCAGTGACGCTCAAGAGCCCAGCCTTCTCTGATGGATTTTTCAGCAGCAACCTTAAAACTTCATCGTCTTTCCTCTATGGCTGATCAAATACTTTTTATGAAAATTGTCTCTTTAGTTTATTTACTATCTTACACACACAAAAGTCCTTTGAACTGCTGGTGTGTGTCCCACCAACTCCTCTCTCTCTCACAAGAGCCTTTGCTCTCTGCCTTCCTGCCCCCACACATACTTTTCTTAAACAAACATCCTTGTTTTAAAAAGCAAAGAAAATCTCAGCTCTCCATTTTTGTTTGACTTTCCACACATTGCTGTTAACTGTTCCCTAAACACAGATGGAAGCCAGGCTTAGACTCTTCCACTGGTAGGTTTTTCACAAGATCTCTTCTCTTTAAATATTATGATTTATTCTTCTGAAAAAAAAAAATTGTCCCTTTCAGGGTCTTCTCTCTCCCCCATACACCAGGAATTGGTTATCTGTGAATCTTATCATTCTACCAGTAATAGCTCTCTAGTGACAAAGCCTACACCAATGGAATAGCCAAATGCAGGGTTAAAAAAACAAACAAACAAACAAAAAAAACACCTCACAATGTATATGTTTCTTTCATTTGGCATCTCCTAAATTAATGTGTCAAGGATGGAAAGAGACAAGAAGAGGAAGAAAATGATTCCCTCAATTGTTTATCATCTATTAATATAATTCCCTTGCTTTATGTCTGAGCCAAGAAATGTGTGGCTATACTCTCAGATGTGTGATTTCACAGTTTGGTCTTGTGCATACAAGGGTGGAGTAAGGATGCTGGAAATTCACAATGCCTTTTAAAAACCAGGTAGATTGTTCTGGGGATGGGGGAGGCAGGCTTCTTGCTGTCACACAGAGCAACTATTTCCAGCATGAACTTATATAAAAAGCTATGAGCATGATTTCAAAATGATATAAGGCTTTTTATTTGGAAAAGAAGAGGTTTAATCTAACAGAAGAAGTACATGGTTAGAAATTATCCAGAAATGAAAAAATGTAGAAGCACCTTGCACTTTTGATCTGTCACTACTAATTTCACTATCTTTAGCTATAAAATAAGAAGATAGACTAGAATCAACTGCTGATTTTCTTTTAATGCTAATATTTTGATCTTATGGTTCTCCAAGTATTTCTAGCTATTTAAAAAAAATTGAGGCACCTTTATTTTAAGCAAACTTATTACACAAAAGCTCCAATTTTAAAAATTTTGACTAGAAGCTGATTATGCACATCACTAGAACTTTGTTTCTTCCTTCCTTCTTTCAATTTTTCCCTTTTGTTTCTGTTGTTCTTTTGTTCTTTCATTCTTTCCTCTTATCTTTTCTTTTTGAAAAGAGCTCCTTAAAATTTTGAACTTTGAAGCAAAAACTATATCATCTAATTTTCAAACAGCTTTGGAGGAAAGATGTTAATGTAACATAATGCACACTGTTCCATACCAAGAAATGTGAGACCCTTTGAGATTAGAATACTACGTTTAAAAAAAGTTAAATTTATTTTTATTTTCATGTTCTTCTTGTAACTTGCACAAAATAGAGTCTTGATTATATATACACATATACCTCTCTCTCCATATATACACAAAATATATACGTATGTATGTGTGTATATATGTGAAGGAAATAAAAAAATATTGGGTGAACAACAGCACTAATACAAAGTATACACACATGTGCATACACACATATCAAGCCTGAATTCCACACTCTGTGAAACTAATTTATTGATTTTCTCTATCTCTATGGCACATATATATACATAATACATATACACGTATACATAATACATATAGAGATAGCTCTATTATATATATTGAATTCCTATCCCATAGATGTATCTATTATATATTATATATTGAATTTCATATTAATCAATATAATATATATCTCTATATATTAAAACATAGTTATAGACAGATCTCAATTATATAATTAATAGATATAATAGAGATCTATTATATAATTTAAATATATCTATTAATTATATAATAGATATCTCTTGGTAGATAGCTATAGATGAATTAAATATAGAATGCATAAAAGATGTATTTGTAGGATAGGAATTCAATATATATAATAGGGATATCTACATATCAATATATGGTATCTATATATATCTCTCTATATCCATATATATTGGGAGAATCAATAAATCAGTTTTCACAGGATACGGATTCTAGCTCCTTTCTTCTTAAACTAGCTTTCTAGACACACACGCACATGCGCGCACGCGCGCGCGCACACACACACACACACACACACACACACACACACACACACTTTCACACGTGTGGGCACCTCTATTAATGCTGTCGTTCACCAAATATTTTTGTATTTCCTTCTTCCAGGCACAAGGTAGGGTTGCATTTCCTCACCCCTTTGAAGTTAGATGAGAACATGTGACTTGGTTGGCCAGTGAAACATGAGCAGAAATGTTACGTTTCACACCCAGGTGGAGATTCTGACAGCCAGTATTCAGCTCATCACATTCCCTTCCCATTGCTGTGGCGACCAGAAAGCACTCATGACATGAAGTGTCTGTCAGTCTGGGTTCCTCAGTGGTCCTGATAAGCAGAGACTCTTGACGACCTGTGTCGGGTAGTGGCGTCAGCAGGAAGTACATTTTTGTGGGCAAATCACTGAGATATCGGTGTTGTTTGCTACCATAGCCTAGCAACGTACCCTAGTCCAGGGGTTGGCAAAATTTTTCTGTAAAGGGCCAGAAAGTAAATATTTTAGGCTTTGCAGGCCACATATCGTCTCTTTCAGATAGTCTCCCTTTTTCTTAACAAACTTCTAAAAATATATATTCTTAGTTTCCAGACTGTACAAAAAAAGGTTGCAGGCCAGTTTTGGCCTGTGGGCCATAGCTTTTTGACCCCCTGACTTAGCCTATCCTGAGTGTAAAAGACAAATGCCTTTTCTATGCATCAGTTTCTTCAACCATAAATGGAATACAACTGATTCATTGTCTCAGGGTTTCTTTGAAAATAAAAAGAAGAAATGAAGATGAAACTGTTTTGAAAAAAAGTAATGTTATATGCTATGCAAAATGTTATTATTAGTTCAACTTAAACGATGATTCAAAGTGATACTTCCAAACAAAAATGGATAAAAAGAAACAAATATTCTCTATTGTATCCTCTTTATTTTCATGTAAATAAGCTATTTCAAATGGAGTTCTTCCATACCATAGCCCAACATTTACCAAGGTGCATTTTGTAGAGCACTGGTATCTTAAGACACCCTCTCCCACCCCACAAAATAGATTCTTTGGACAAATAAATTAGGCAGTTCTACACACTATGTCCGTGGAATCCTTTTTAACATAGTACCTATCAATATCCAATGGAATTGCTATTTAGCGGAACCCTTTAGGCAGCCTTGTTCGCCTTTTACTTGGTATTTAACTCCTTGAAGTTAAGTCGTTGCTACAATGACAGGTCAAAATCTACGACCCAGCTCCAGGTTTACAACATCTCTGGACAGTTTGTGTGGCATGCTCAGGGCTGAACTCCAGTACTTGGTGATAATAAAAATTAATCTCATGCTAATGTGTGAAGCTAGAACAAATGCAAGTTATCTTGGCTTCAAAAGAAACACGCTCAGGGAAAAATCACTGGATGGGAGAGACTGAGGATAGATGTTTGGTTATTTGAGTTTTTACTTTTCCAGGCCAATTGTTTTATAAGAATCAAGAGAATTTGCAGTAGCATTCTCTGAAGAACTTTTGACTTTTAAAAGCAACAAATAGGGTTCCATAGAGACCTTGTCATCTGCGATAGACATTATGTTACACTGGATTGTCTCACTCTCATATGTGGTAATCATCTCTATGCGCTGTGTTAGCCAAACCTAACTCAGTATGCAACCCTAGAATGAGGAACAAATGTTTTCCATTTAGAACTATATTAGAATGTTGTAAGCTAGCAAATAAATCCAAGGGGGAATTATGAGACAATGAAGAAATTAAGAGCTGAATTAAATGTTTCATTATTCAATATACATTAGATGTATATTGCAAACACATATATATATGTATAAACATACATCAGTATACATAATATTATGATGTAACTGGGAAGAAACTTGAGAAATACAAGTGTTACCTATGCAGAACAGATATTTGTATTTCAACTTACAGAGAATGTTATACCCATGATCTTGGTAATTTCCCACAAGATACAACAGGGGAAAAGAGTGGTAGGGTGTAATATTTAAGATGATAAGCAATAGTCTACTCTATGAATAAAAATTGTCTCCAACTGAAATGGTCTAGAGTTCTTCATGCATTCCCATTCTTCCTGCCCTGAATCACCTAAATCAAAACACCAGAGTAATACCACCAGACACTGGAGCCTAAAGACTGGAGCTCAACTGTGAATTTTTCAGCAAATAACAGTGTGACTACAGTAAAGTTACTTAGCTGCTCTGAGCTTTTACTTATTTACCAAAAAAAAAAAAAAAATGTGGATAATGATATAATGATATCCCTCTCCCTAAACTTGCTGTGAACATATTTATGGATAGTGCATATGAAAGCTCCTACATTGTGACTGACATATGTTAGATTATGTGCTTAATAAATATGGACACACATCTGGGTCAGTTTACATGTCTGAATCAGTGATTCAGCATACACAGCTCCTAATTATCCCTTTAAAATCAAACTACATGGCTGGTTCTGAGGGGTGAAGATGATTTTCCTAGGGTTGTTTGGGCTTCAAATTAAAAGAAAGCCAAATTCAAACAAGTTTAAACTATGATAAAATATATTTTTCCCTCAAATGGAAGTTAAAAGTGATGTGGCCTTCAGGGCTTGTTGATGCAACAGTTCAAGAGTGTCCCTACTTACCAGGTTCTTTCTCTCTGTTCTCTGTTGTCCACAGTGGTAACTTAATCCCAAAGCTCTTTCTGCAGTGGGATAGAAGGTAACTCCTTGCAACCATGGGATATATTTCTCCATTGAGTCTGATCGGGCCAACTTAGGTGTCACATTCCTGAGCAAATGACAGCCAGGAGAATGTTGTGTTCTGATTGGCTTAAATGTTAAATATTAGTTCCTCCAGCAATAGTGGCAAGAAGAAAGGAATCATCATAATTGGCTTAGTCAAATCAGAACCTGTCTTTTAAATTAGTATCACCTTCCAAACCACAGGAGGCTGTATGGTAGGGGGTCGCCTCTAACAGATTTATCTCTATAACCAGCTTTTTCCAAAAGATCTATAGGGATTACGTTTTCCTGAGACTCATTCAGTCACCATTCCACCTTCAAAAGTCATTCAATTTTGCGCCAGGAATTTGTAAAGCAATTTAAAAAATTATTTTTTCTTATTTCCTTTATCTAAGCTAGACATATAAATTAGCCCATGTAAACAGGAAATAGAGCTTAGTTTGAGAGAATGCAGGCCGTACAAAAGAAGGCATTTTTTTTCCCTTAGAAATTATATACCAGGACAGTCATGCACTGCATAATGACATTTTGTTCAAGGACAGACCGCATAAGATTATAATGGAACTGATAAACTTCTATCTCCTAGTGAGGTTGCAGCTGCTGTAACATCAAACTGCAACACACTGCTCACGTATTTGCGGTGATGCTGGTCTAAACAAACCTACTACGCTGCCAGTCATATAAAAGTTTAGCATATACAGTTATGTACAGTACATAATATTTGATAATGATAATAATGAATGACTATGTTACTGGTGTATGTATTTGCTATGCTATATTTTTATTGTTATTTTAAAGTACTCTATGTATAAAAAAAAAAGTTAACTGTAAAACAGCCTCAGGCAGGTCCTTCAGGAGGTATTCCAGAAAAAGTTATTGTTACCGTAGGAGATCACAGCAGCTCCATGCATGTTATTGCCCCTCAAGACCTTCCAGTGGGACAAGATGTGGAGGTGGAAGACAGTGATTATTGATCATGACCCTGTGTGGGTTTTAGGCTAAAGTGTGTGTTTATGTCTTAGTTTTTAACAAAAAGCTTTAAAAAGTAAAAAAAAAATTAAATAAAAAAGCTTATATAATAAGGATATAAAGAAAGAAAATATTTTTGTACAGCTGTACAATGTGTTTGTGTTTTAAGCTCAATGTCATTACAAGAGTCAAAAATCTTTAAAAATCAAAAATGTTTAAAGTAAAAACATTACAGTATGCTAAGATTAATTTATTATTGAAGAAAAAAATGTTCTTATAAATTTAGTGTAGCCTAAGTGCACAGTGTTTGTAAAGTCTACAGTAGTGTACAGTACTGTCCTAGGCCTTCACATTCACTCGCCACTCACTCACTGATGTGCCCAGAGAAACTTCTAATCCTGTAAGTTCCATTCATGGTAAGTGCCCTATAGAGGTGGATCATGTTTTGTCTTTTAGAGTGTATTCTTACTGTACCTTTCCTATGTTTAGATACACAAATACTTACCATTATATTCCAATCACCTACAGTATTCAGTACAGTACCATGCTGTCTAATTTTGTAGCCCAGGAGCGATAGGCTATGCCATATAGCTTAGGTGTGTCATAGGCTAGGTTTGTGTAAGCACACTCTGTGATGTTTGCACACAGTGAAATTGCATAACGGCACATTTTTCAAAACGTATCCTCGTAAAGTGATGCTTTACTGCGCCATATTTCAAGACAGGGGTCTACCTTATCATGTGCCATAAGTTTAATGTGCTGTAAGTTTGATGTCAATAACTATGAAAAGTTGTGGCCATGCAACAATTTTAGTCAGATGATATTTTAGGGTAAGCACCATCATGTTTGATTTCTGGTCCTACCAATTTCCACCTGTGTGACTTCAGCAAATTACTTCACTGCTCTGTGGTTGACTTTCCTGAACTGTAAAATGAAGATAAATATAGTTCCCAGCTCATAAGATTGATATGAGGATTAAATGACTTAATATATGTATAGGGCATAGTACAGGATGGGCATGTGGAACTCTATGAAAATATTTCCTATTATTATCATATTACTATTATTTTTTCCTTCTGCTTCAAAGTAGTGAGCTCTCTATTAAGAATATCAGGATAGACAAGAAAAATAAAAGCGAAGATATCTCTTTTTATGTATTTTATGACTGTTATTAAGAATCTGCTTCTAAAAAATATATTTCATTTTAAAGAAGTGTGATAAAATTTATGGGGAATATAAATCTGGAAAGTCATATTTCATGCAAAATGATAGAAACCCAACACCTCATTTTGTATGCTCCATAAGGTTATAAAACTCCTCAGGACATACTCATGCCAAGACTCAAAGTATAAAAAAGAATCCAGTTTGTTTAAACAGTATTTGGGTAAGATTTTAAGTGCTAGTTGTTCATAGATTTATTGACTCTGAAAGATACAATATTATCTGGAATTTCTTCTTCTACCTATCGTAGAATAACTGTACCTATGTGATTGCTATTTTTGGAATATATTTTAATTCCAATAGCTTTAAAAAGCTATGGGCGGCTTATGTTATTCACCAATAACATGAATTCAAATGTTATTTTTAAAATTGTTTTAATAGTACTTAATCTAATTAATGATCTAAGAATAAAACAGCTAGGACATTAACATAGGATACTTCATATAGTTTGCTATTATAAAAGGTTGAGCTAATGAGGTCACAGTCATAAATTCTATTTAAGTATGACATGGTTTAGTTTGAAAAGTTCTGTTCTATAACCAGTCCAATTCCAGGCAGCCCTCTGGGGACTGTGGGCTTTTGAGGACATAAGAAAGACCAGGCAAGGGTAGAGAGGGTACAGCCTGCACCTATGCAACTGTTAGAAAATAATCGAGAGCTGTGTCTTACAGATAGTGGGTCGGTGGCATCCTGAGTAATAATAATCATGGCAATTGCAGTTTGCTGAGTCCTTATACGTCCTAGACACATGGATAAATATTTTACAAAGTTTATTTCATCTGATTTAATTTTCACAACACCACAAGAAAAGAGGTGTTATTAGTATTATTCCTTTTCCAAAGATGAAGAACGTGAAACTTGGAGAGTTAAAGAAAACTTACCCCAAATTACAGAACTATAGCACTGCACATAAGAAATGCTCTTTTTCAGTGAAGGATGGTTGAGAATAGAACAAGGCAGCTCATGAGGCCACTGAGCTTTCTCAAGTCCTAATGTTGCTTTCCAATATTTTGTGGGCTATACTCTATAGTTGCAATTTTCAAACAGCATCATCAAAGGCAAACAAAAAAGTTATAATTTAAAAATGCAAAAAAAAATTTTCCTGATTTTTATTTTGGGGGAGGAGGACTGGATAACGATGGTGACAAAAATAATAATAATAATATTGACTACTTACCATGGGGCAAGCACTGTTCAAGCACATTTAATCCTCCCAAGAACCTCAAGTGTAAGATAGGTATTATTTTATATCCAGTCTACAGATGAAGTAAATAAGGGTAAAAAGGATAAAAATTTCCTCCAAGATCACACAACTGTTAAATGAGAGAGCCAGAACTTAAGTAACTTCCATTTATAAGATAAAAGCCCAAGCTCTTACTGAGATATTTTATTGACAAAAATAAACAGCAAAGAAATGTTTACATAATTTTGTGGGTTTGTGATAAAAATGGCACCCAACTCCTGATTGATTCCATCTAAATTTATCCTCCCCAATTCAGCTTCCAGAATGTCTTATCAATGGTTTTTATGGTATGTTATACCTATAATGAGAGCCTCTGCTGAAGACATAAAAATTAATATTTCCTGGAGACAAAAATGCAGAGAAGGGAGTATACAAGCTTCCTCACACATTTTGAATGGGATGTTGATTCTCATCTAACTTTCTTTTTTTCATCTAATTGGTGAAAAGTCATAATTTTGTTGATATTTCCCTAAGGTACCTATGACCTGTTTTCAATGCTTATATTTACTTAAAGCATGTGGGCATTCAGCCATAAAAACAAAACAAAGAACAATTCAAATTCAGTTTCATCATTTGTTGAAATTCATGTTTCTTTGGTCACACCTCCATGATGATAGTGGCGGACAAGCAACACAGCTAATAAGTTATTTTAATAGGGTGATGTAGCTGTGTGTGAACTGTTAGTTACCTCCTGGGAGAGTGAGTGACAGATTCCAGTTCTCATTACTGTGTAGATTAGTCTCAGAGAATTCATTAGTGCCCAGTGTGGCAGCTCTGCTGAGGGCCCTTAATTTGGAGAAAGAGACAGGAGGCCTATGTGCCCAAGAAACTCTAAAGGCAGATGAGCTGGAGTTGAAGGCTTTTAGAGCAAAGAACTCTCCCGAGAAGATGGCAATTACTCACTGAGTTTTTCAGGCGATTGGTGACAGCTCTCCTCCCTTTAGTCTGTGTCACTACATATGATAGAAAGAGCAGAGGACTACTGGATTTCACCTCACCTATGAGGATGCAGGCTTAATGTAGAGTGTTTCAAAGGCATCGTACATCCATAAAAATTATCTCCAAATGACTTTTTGATTTTTCAAAATGACAGTGAGCAGAAGTAGCATAGAAAAATGCAATTTACCAATAACCTTAATATTTTATTTTTAGGCAATAGTTTTAACACTTTCCACCAAACCGCCAAGCAAGCTTGGTATTAATTGATTTAAAAATCTTACGTGTGTTATTTCTGCCAAATGCTGCTGAAGATATTTCTTTGAACTAGCTTCATAACAAACACAATTTGTGACTTCTGGGCAATTAAAGGTGCCATCATAGCACCTTTCATATACTATTAAAAAGCCCCCAGCTTTTCAGACTGCTGCCCTTAGGAAGATATATGTTTTACACACAACTAATACCCATATACATAGGTATTTACATAAGGGAAATTAAAGTTTTGGTGCATATGATGCATTCTTATCTGTATTATTCTATTTTAATGTCTTCCTTTATACTTTTCTATTCTATTGTATTTCTTTTAAAAAATGTTGGTTTTTAAAATGTTGATTCCATTTAAAAAATTGATTAAAAATTAATTTCACCACTTAACAATAAATCAAGATCTGCAGTTTGGAAAACCGTATGAAAGAACCCCGTCCCAGGATGAAAGCCTTGTCATATTAAATATCATCAGAATAATAATTTGTTTACTGAGTGCACTGTGCCACTGCTTTACAAAACCTCTTATTTAGTTTACTCTTCACAACAATGATGGAAATAGCTATTATTTTTTCTATTTCTCACATGAAGAAAGTCAAGCTCGGAGAGGTAAAGAAAGTTGTTCTGGTACACGCAGCTAGTTAGCAGTGGAGCTACAATATAAGCACATAGCAGGCATGCAGTAAACATTGATGGACTGAATTGATCAATCACTCATCAATCATTGAGAATGAGGGCACAAGCTGGCTGACTTTTGACTGTTGGATATATGAACAGCTAATCCTCATTCCACCATTTCTTTCTGGACCACAGTCAGTCATAGTTTTCAACTATCTCAAAACAAAAATAAACAGTTTTTATTGAAAATGTAAAAATTCTTTCTTGATTGGGAGGAGTGATAATAATAATAATATTGATGCTGATGATGATCATTGCTAATATATACTGATTACTTAATATATGCTGAGCACTAGCCAACATGTTCCTACATGTGTCAATATAAAATAATACTGGCCACCTCATAGAGGTGGTTATTATGAGGATTAAGTTTACTTAATCTTTTTATCGACCCTAAGGGGTAGGTACCATTATTATCTCCATTTTATAGTTGAGGAGACAGAAGCACAGGGAGGTTGAGGGATTTGCCCAAGGACATACAGCTGATAAAACCAAAGCAGTCTGTCTCCAGAGCCTAAGCTTTTAACCTTTACTCCTGCCTAATCACTGGCGATCAGCTATGTGCTTCTTTTATCACTAAGCAAGGCTGATTGCTTCCAAAGCAAACACTTAACAATAAGAAATGCTAGATGCTTTGATGGAGAGAGCCATCCATTTTAAGTCATTTAGCTTTCCTAACATGCTCATAGTTTCTTAACTTTAGACCATTTTTCTGGTGGTTTGAAAACAGTCCATTTTATTCAGCACAAATATTGAAAATTATGATTTCAGAATATTTTATATTTTCTTTTTCATTCTTTCTCTCTCTTTCTTTCTTCCTTCCTTCCTTCCTTCCTTCCTTCCTTCCTTCCTTCCTTCCTTCCTTCCTTCCTTTCTTTCTTATCTTTCTTTCTTTCTTTCTTTTTCTTTTCTTTTTTTTTTTTTTTTTTGAGACAGAGTCTCACTCTGTTGCCCAGGTAGAGTGCAGTGGCATCATCATAGCTCACAGCAACCTCAGATTCTTGGGCTCAAGTGATCCTCTTGTCTCAGCCTCCCGAGTATTAATAGCTGAGACTACAGGCACATGCCATGACGCCTGGCTAAGTTTTCTTTTTCTTTTTTTCTCAGTAGAGAGGGGGTCTCACTCTTGCTCAGGCTGGTCTCAAACTCCTAAGCTCAAGCAATCTTCCCACCTCGGCCTCCCAGAGTGCTAGGATTACAGGCGTGAGCTACTGCGTCCAGCCTCAGAATATTTATTTTCATGTCTCAGTATTTTATAAAGTTGGTGATGAACATGCTGTTAAAGAAATTAGTCATGATTTTTTAAAATAAAATCAAATAAAAAAACATCTGAGTAGTTAACAGCAATTCATTTTGCTAAGACCATGTCAGGGAGACAAAGAAATACATTCTCAAGTATGAACACGAGTACCTTAGTGGTGAGAAAAGCTTTGCTGGGATCATTTCATTGATATAATTTAAGGGACTGACATCAGACCTGAAGAGGAAGTCAATTTAAAGCCAGGAGCCAGGTTTACAAGCTGATCACAGGATTGGCCAGAGGATAGGAGTAGATCTCAGAGTTCTTCAGGCTACTTTGTAATGAGAATTTCTCCCTTTGGTCCCTAGGGAACCAAAGAAATGAGACTTTCTCCCTTTGGTCTCCTAAATTAGTTGAAGCCCTCTCACATAAATACAGTGGACAAAATTGGTCAGTTTTTGTAGCAGAGAAGGCCAGTGCACACAAATACACATGATTTTCTTCTTTATCACTAAAGCAAGGGACCAACACTAACCCACATTTCCTAGCCTCAACATGCTGACCTGTGAAATGTGGAAGGAAGCAATGCGCCTGGTCTCTAACAACCTCTCCTGCGATCCTCTATTCTCTCGCTCTCTTCTCATCTACCTGCTAGACCAGTGGTCCAGCCTTTTGGGCACCAGGGACCACTTTCACGGAAGACAATTTTTCCACGAATGGGGTTTGGGGGCATCTAAGGCGGTGATGCCAGAAATGGGAAGTGGCTATAAATACAGATGAAGCTTCCCTCGCTGACCCTCCACTTACCTCCTCCTGTGAGGCCCGGTTCCTAAGTTTCATGGAAGACAATTTTTCCATGGATTCCGGGGGCCGGGAGCAGAGCTGACAGTGATGCAAAGCCTGGTTCCTAACAGGCCATGGACCGGCACCAGGCCACGGCCAGAGGGTTGGGGACCACAGTGCTAGATTATGCCAGGAAATCTTGCGTTGAAGATGGAGGTAAACTAGGTCTCTGAATGACTGGGTGGGGCAGGGCCACCCCGACAACCTGCATCAGACAGGGACAAGAACGAGAAATAAGATTTCATTGTGTGAGGCCACTGAGATTTTGACAGCAAAGAAATCTGCCCCCCAAACAAAAAAGGCGGTTTACAGGAGCTACAATGACTTACCCTGACTGAAACAGCACTCGAATCTGAACACTGGTGCAAAAGCCATGGTTAAGTAAAAGACTGGTGTTTAGTGATGTCAATTCGGAAAATGGGTGTATGATTGTTCATGTGGCCTCCTCTGTAAAAGCCTGGCCGATCTCGTTAAGATCTATGCCTGCTCCCGGCAACCACTCTGGCAGAGCAGAACACGCAGTGACTGGTTTTCTCTCCACTAATCCTGCTGGAGCTAAGCTGGCCTCCCCTCAACAATCAGAGAGCCCTGGGATTCCTCAAAGGCTCACCTGGCGGGGGTCTAGGTAAAACACCTGAGTTCAAATTCTGCCTTCCATGCTTAGTAGCTGTGGCACTTAGCAATTTGTTTAAAATCTCTATACTCGCTTTTCTTTCTTTCTTTTTTCTTTCTTCTCTTTCTTTCAACAGTCTCACTTTGTCACCATGGATAGAGTGCAGCAGCGGTGTCATCGTAGCTCACAGCAACCTCAGACTCCTCGGCTCAAGCAATCATCCTACCTTAGCTTCCGGAGGAGCTGGGACTGCAGGTGTGCACCACCACTCCTGGCTAATTTTTCTATTTTTAGTAGAGACAAGGTCTCACTCTTGCTCTTGCTCAGGCTGGTCTCGAACTCCTCAGCTCAAGCGATCCTCCCGCTTTGGCCTCCCAGAGTGCTAGGATTACAGGCTTATCTAAGTCAGGAAATAGTACCTACACATAGAGTTCTTTTGAAGATTAAAAAAGTTAATCAGTACAAAGTACATAAAACAATGTCTGGCACATGGTGCATGTTCAGTCTGTGTTAGCTATTGGTTTTGTTATCATTTGCATTTCTTCGTAATACTTGAGTCATCCTCTGCCTTTCTTACAGTGTCTAGACTTATAATTCTTACCTCTTTCCTAGGCTGGGGACGCTTTCTCTTTTTCCTGATCATCTAGGGATTCTGGGGGCAGTAATACGGCTTTTCTTTCTTATGATGCTATTTTTTTAGTTTGTATTTTCTGAGGTCTCACACAAAGGAAAAGAATATGCTAATGATTTTACATTCTGATTTACAAAGAAAGAAAACTTCCAAATTTTAATTAGACTAAAATACGCACAAGGCAACAATAACCTGCAGGTGAGGTCTGGGGCCAGGTAGGGGCTTTCCACCCTCCTTTCCCCGCAGGTGATGGTCATTTTCAGAAGGGCCTCAGCTTTCTTGGCCCAAGCCTGCCCATCTTCGCCATATATGTCAGTGTGGCTGAGTTACAGCGGGAAAGTGAAGGCCAGCTTTCCTAGCATGGTTGTAAAGGAATGGGTAACTCTAGCATGAGCCAAGATTTGAGTTGAGTGGGGGAATTTATAATAAATTTTTACACAAAGAGATTCGTAACGTTTCTTGTGTCTCACATCTCCTGGAAACAGTTAATAATTAATGCTGATAAGGACATTTTTGACTTTTTCTTTCGTTGGCCACTTTATCAGGGTGGCAGCCAGACTCACACATGAAGGTAAAGAAGGCATTTATTGGCCAGAGTTTATCAGCTCTCTTTCTCTCCTTTTCCAAAGCCAGATGACTGCCCATAAGTTTTTAAAGAGAACAAAGGGGGTGAGAGCAGAGACCATGAATGTGACTGAAGGTCACATGATAACAACAAGGAGGATTCGTCAATATTGGGATGATGATAACAGCTCAGACGTGCACAAACTCTGGTCTGCATTGTTTTCATTGCTCACAGGAGGAGAAAAATAAAAAAAAGTGTGCTTACCTGATTTTTAAGGCTTGGATATAAGACAGTACCTATTTAGTTTCTTTCATAAACTAAATTATTGACACATTTTATTAGCAATTAATAAGCAATGTGTATTTAAAAATTGTCTTTAATGAGAGGGAAAGAAAATTTTTACCCATAAACAAATTATGCGGTGTCCTTTTTTTGTGAAGATGTAGGACAGGCAATGTAGAAAAATGATGAGTTGTATGGGAATGAGTACTAGAAGGTAAAGTTAAATCAAAATATATAATTCACAAAGCTTTAGAAAAAGCAGCCTTTACCTATACAGTTTTCTGTTTTATACAATTAGATATACTCAAATTATCCAAACTCTTCTTTTACATAACTTGAATGTTATAATTGTACCAACATTATATTCACAAAAGAGACTAGATTTGTTTTCCATTCATCTTGGCTGCCAAGTATCTGAACTTCCTTCATATATTTGGGGAACTCGCCACATTAGAGAAACTAAAAAAATACCAGACATTCACCTTTCCAGCTTCTTTTAAAACTAGGCATAGGCACATGACTTGACGTCCACTAATCACATGACACCCATGACACCCCCACTTTTAATAGAGGGCTATTGATGCAAAGAAGCGGGGTCTCAGGGAACTCTTTCTCAACTCAGTGACTCTTGCAATGAGATCCCATTCCCAAGGCGGCAGCAGCCACAGCCCCTATGAATGACTGTCCTGGCCAGTGCCAGTGGTGCTGGCAGTTCAAGCAGCAGTGGTAGCGATGTACAGTCGACCCTCCATATTTATGGGTTTCACCTCCATGGATTCAACCACCCAAGAATAGGAAATAGTTGGGGAAAATAAAATTGTGTCTCTACTGAACAGGTACAGACTATTTTTCCTTGTCATTATTCCATACACAATACAGTATAACAACAATTTACATAGCATTTACACCATATTAGGTATTATAAGTGATCTAAAATTATGTAAAGTACATAGGAGGTGTGCATAGATAGGCTCTATGCAAATACTATGCCATTTTATATAAGGGACTTGAGCATTCATGGATTTTAGCATCCCAGGGAGGTGCTGGAACCAATCCCCCACAAACACTGATGGTCAACTTTATCATTTGGGACATTGTTTGTGGCTGTGTGGCCTTTGAGTCTGATACTCCTATGATCTCGGCAATTCAATGAACTACTCAGTATCCTTTGTATTTTCTTTTTTACTTTTTCTTTTTAATAATTTTAGATTTACGGGAGAGTTGCAAAAACAGTCCAGAGAGCCTCCCAATACCCTTTACCCAGCTCCCTCTAATGTTAATGTCTTACATAGCTATGGTGCATTTATTAAAACTAACAAATTAACATTGGCACTAAGCTCTGTTCAGGTTTCATATTTTCCCAGGAATGTCTTTTTCTGTCCCAGGATCCAGTTTGTGATACCACATGACATCTACTTGTGTCTTCTCCATCTCCTCCAGTCTGTGACAGTGTCTTGGTCTTTCCTTGTCTTTCATGACAGTGATACTTTGTGCTCAAGTATTTTGAAAAGTGTCCCTCCATTTGGATTTGTCTGATATTTTCATGAATAGATGGGGGTGACAGATTTGGGGGAGAAATCTACAGAAGTGATGTGCCCTTCTCAATACGTCATGTTGGGAGGCACATTCCTGGTGACATCAACCAAGATCTATTGGCTGACCTGGTGTCTGCCAGGTTCCTCCAATGTAAAGTTACTATTATTCCCTTTTCATATTGTATCCATTAGAAGCAAGTCACTAAGTTCAGTTCACATGCAAGAGGAGGGAAATTAAACTCCACCTCCTTGAATTTGTGAAGATATTTTTAAACCACCACAGTAATTAATAAATATTTTGAGGGAACTACTTTAAGGCTATGGAAACATCCTGCTTCTTCTTAAAGTTTCACTCACTGATCTTAGCATTTGTCACTGGATCTTGCCTGAAGCAAATATTATTATACTATGGGGTTCTAATGGTGCTTTTCTATTACCTTAATTCCTTCTACATACAGTAATTGGAATTTTTCCAAAATGAATATTTGTCATATTTCCCTCATCTATTTATTTGTTTAGTTAATCATCTATTTCTGTCTGTCTAGACTCATGGATATCTATATTATTCCGTGGCTTTTAATTCAATATTTCTTTTTGCTCCACTGTTATAGCTATTGGTAATTATTTTGGGTTGTCTTTTGTGTCCTCTTGGCGTTCCTGCATCCTGAGTTTTAAAAATTCATTATTATTACAGTCATGTACTGGATAACAACATTTCGGTCGATAATAAATCGCATATACAACAGTCATCCCATAAGATTACAATGGCACTGAAAAATCCCTATCGCCCAGTGACATCACAGTCATCATAGTCATAGCACAATGCATTACTCACGTTTGTGGTGATGCTGATGTAAACAAAATACTGTGCTGTGCATAAAAGTTTAGCAGTACAATTATTTACAGTACATCATACTTGATAATGATAATAAATGACTATTTTACTGGTGTATGTATTTACTATGCAATACCTTTTATGTTACTTATTTTATTTATTTCTTCTACTTATAAAAAGTTAACTGTAAAAAAGCCTCAGGCAAGTCTTTCAGAAGGTATTCCAGAAGAAGGCATATCATGAAAGATGGCAGCTCCATGTGTGTTATTGTCCCGAAGACTCTCTAGTGGGACAAGATGTGGAGGTGGAAGACAGTGATATGGATGATCCCAACCCTGGGCAGACTTAGGCTAATGCATATGCGTTTGTGTCTTAGTTTTTATCAAAAAAGTTTAAAAAGCAAAAAAACTTTTTTAATAGAAAAAAGCTTATAGAATAAGAATATAAAGAAAGAAAATAGTTTTATATAGCTATAGAATGTGTTTGTGTTTTAAGCTAAGTCTTATAAAAGAGTCAAAAAGTTTTAAAAAATTAAAAAGTTTATAAAGTAAAAAAGTTACAATAAGCTAAGATTAATTTATTCTTGAAGAAGGGAAATGTTTTCATAAATTCAGTGTAGCATAAGTGTACAGTGTTTATAAAGTCTACAGTAGTGCACAGTAATGTCCTAGGCCTTCATATTCACTCACCACTCACTGACTGACCTAGAGCAATCTCTAGCCCTGTAAGCTCCATTCACAGTAAGTGTATGATACAAGAGTATCATTTTTTATGTTTTATACCATACTTTAGGTACACAAGTACTTGTCATTATGTTACAGTCGCCTACAGTATTCAGTACAGTAACATGCTGTATAGGTTTGTAGCCTAGGGGCAATCAGCTACGCTGTCTAGCCTGTGTGTAGTAGGCTATACCATCTCAGTTTGTGTAACCATAACCAATGATGTTCACACAACAATGAAATTGCCTAACAACACATTTCTCAGAATATATCCCTGTTGTTAAGCAATGCATGACTGTATTTCCTTACCTTGTGACACTACAGGCTATAGTCATGTATACACTTCATGTATTTTTCCATCACAGTCCTAGAATCAGCAGTTTCTCCAAAGACTCATACTTCCTTTTATAGAGAATGGCATTTAGAAATGAAGAGCTTGGAATGCTTGTTTCCACTAAGGTGTCATTATTTCTAGATCTTTTAAGCAGAAATAGCTAGGAAATACATGTATTTCTGTATATCTATATTTCTGTATCTATCTGTTCATCTCTGTAGATATGTATACACATACATATATAATACATGTAATTTATATTTCTGTATCCCTTTTCCTGTATGTTTGCAAATACATATTTAGATACATATGTTTTATATCTATATATCTCTATCTATATTTAAATAAACAAGAGTTTATTCCAATATCTCTGAGTCCAATCCAGCACAACAAGTTTCATTCTAGCCTTAACTCCTTTATTTGTGACTTCTTTCTCTAACCATGAGAAACCCGGTTCTCAACATCACAATGTATTTACTTATTTTGTTCAACTCTAACATACATGTACTAAGAATTGCTAAACTTTACTCTATGAGAAATAAATTTACCATCTGGTACAAAGTTTTGGTGTACAGTCCCTTTTGTATTTAACCTCAGAGTATCAGCCAAAACACTTTGTTAATATTGCTTAGGTCAACTTCTTTTTTCTGTATACACTTAAGTGAAGTTATCTTATATAGTGTGCTTGTAATATAGTTAGAGTCATTTGTCACATTTTGCATTAAATCCTGGTTAATTTGCTTTCAGTTTGCATACAAGTTACACAGTGTACAGCTTTGAGTTTTGACAAATGCATAGAATCATGTATCCAACACCACAGGTATCATGCAGAACGACTCCATGACCCTAAAATGTCCCTGTGCTGCCCCTTTGTAGTCAGTTTCCCCATCCCTCCTTTCAGAACTGTTTGAGACCGCTAAACTGTTTTCTGTTCCTTTGGTTTTACATTTTCAAGAATGACACATATATATGAAATCACACTCTATGCAGTCTTTTGTGTCTGGCTCTTTCATTTAACAAAATGAAATTAAGATTCATTCATGCTGCTGTGCGACATGAACAGAAACTTTGCAAAAGAAGACAGAATCATGGCCAGAAAACATATAAAAAAGTGCTCAACATCTCTAATCTTCAGGGAAATGTAAATCAAAACCACAATGAGATATCACCTAATGGCTTTTCTCAGAAAGTCCCCAAACAACAAATGCTGGCGGGCATGCAGAGAGATAGGAACTCTCTTACCCTGCTAGTGGGACTAGTACAACCTCTGTGGAAAGTAATTTGGAGATACCTCAAACAAATAAAAATACAAATACCATTTGATCCAGCAATCCCACTACTAGGAATCTACCCAAAGGAAAAAAAAAGACATTTTATAATAAAGACATCCACACTCGAATGTTTATGGCAGCACAATTCACAATTGCAAAGATGTGGAAACAACCCAAGTGCCCATCAATACATGAGAGGATTAATAAAATGTGGTATATGTATACCATGGAATACTACTGAACCATAAAAAACAGTGGTGAACTCGTACCTCTTATATTATCCTGGGTGGAGCTACAGCCCATTCTTCAACGTGAAGTATCACAAGAATGGAAAAACATGCACCACATGTACTTGCTATCAAATTGGTACTAACTGATCAACACTTAGGTGCTCACATGGAAGTAATATTCATCGGGTGCCGGGCAGGTGGGAGGTGGGAGGAGGGGATGGGTAAATTCATAACTAATGGGTCCAGCGCGCGCTGTATGGGAGATGAGCACACTTGTAGCTCCTGCTTGGGTGAGGCAAAGGCATTCTATGTAACCAAAATGTTTGTACCTCCATAATATTCTGAAATTTAAAAAATAAATAAATAAACTGAAAAAGGAAACATAATGCAGTGCTTTGCTTATGATTAAACATATGCATTAATTTGCTGAATTTACCTTGTATAATGCTAAGCTTCTTTTTCGGTGCCTGTTTAAATAAGTCACCATTTAGAAAAAACAGGAACATTGGTAGGTAAATAAATAGAATTATAAAGTATTCTCGTAAATTGGTTTCCAAATAGTAAATACTTAAATGAGGTTCATTATTCATTTATTGAATAAATATTTATAAAGTGCTCACTATATGTGACCCTGTTCTGCCATCAGGGATATAGGGACAAAAATGACAGACAAGGTTCTTGCCTTCATGGCAAAAGAACCCTTGAAATCTATTAAGTTTTGGATAAGTTGCTATCCTGTTGGGACATTTTTATTTTAAGGTAGTGTAAGCACATCTCATATTCAAAGAAAAATTTGGTGTTTCTCTCTTTAGCATCCCAAAGAATTCTTTACCTCAAAAATTGTACTTATGCTTTAGTACTTTACTTCTGAATTTAATTTTATAAGGGAGTGAACTTTAATTAAAACATTAAATTTTTTAATTTTACAAGGACTACATAGACAATAATAGTTACAATATTTATAATATAATAAAACACCTTTTATGATATTTAATGCTTACTGTGTCAGGAAGTATTTATTAAGTGTTAGACATATATTATCTTTTTTTTTCCTGAAGTAGTTACTATTACTAATTCCCATTTATTGTGAGTGAACTGAGGCACAGAGAGGCCGTCTAGCTGGAGAGAAAGGGCTGGATTCAAACACAGGCAACGTGACTGACAGAGCCTGTGCTTTTGATCCCGTACAGGTAATCATTGAGATATTCAGTGGTTGTGTATCCCTTATTTTGTTAAAAGCAAACACTTTAAATATGCGTGTGACGGTTCAGTTATTGCTTTCATGTGTAGTGTGTACAAGGAGACGAAGCCAAGGGTGACCCTACAACTCTGGATAGGAAAGGCCTCTGACAGCAAGGTCATGCAGACAACACTAATACAAGGCAGAGCGCAAGAAAACTGGACACAGTTCTCAATATTTTTCCTTATTTGGTAAATCATTAAGACAATCTGCCCTCTGAGATTTTATAGACTTATAATTGAATAAATAATTGCAAAAAAAAAAAGAAGCCTACTTTTCAATATCAACTTACTTCCTCTTTTCTACTGAAGGTCTGGAGTAGAGAAATATTTTCTATGCTCAACATTAGAAAAAAAAGCATGCATTCATTTCTTTAATAAACTCCTTTCTGCCAGACACACTGTGATAAGTGCTAGGAATTCATCAGTAAACAAGGACAAAGTCTCCTACCTCATAGAACTTCTAATATACTGTGATAACTGTATCGAGAGAGGAAAAACATGTGTTATGATTAATTCTATGTGTCAACTTGACTGGCCACTAGGTGCCCAGATTAAACATTAATTCTGGGCATGTCTTTGAGGGTGTTTCTCCAAAGACATTTACATTGTAAATGCATAGCATTTACATTGGTGGACTCAGTAAAATAGATTGTTCTCCCCAATGTGGATTGGGCATGATTCACTGTGTTGAGGGCCTGAATAGAACAAAAGATGAGGGAAAGATAAATTTGCACCTTTTCTCCTGCTCCATGGCTTGAGCTGGAACATCTAATCTTCTCCTGCCCTTGGACTGGGAGTTACACCAGCGGCTCCCCTGGCTCTTGGGCCTGGAGGCTCTGACTGTACCACTGGCTTACCTGGGTCTTCCGCTTGGAGACGGCAGATCGTGGGACTCCTCAGCCACCCTAATCTCGTGGGCCAATTTCTCATAATAAATTTTCTTTTGGTTCTGTTTCTCTGGAGAACCCTGACTGATACAGGAAGCATACTGAAGAGCTGTCTCAACCCCTCAGGACCCAGCAGGCTTCCAAAGAAAGTGATGTGTTGACTGAAGGATGAAGAGCGAGTAGTTAGTAAGTAGGAGTTAGAGAGGAGAAGTGACACAGAACAGTTAGGGGTGACGATGGTTCCAGGCCAAAGGAATGGCACATTCAAAGGGCTACTAGCACATGAGGAAATGAGTCCATTTAGAAAAGCTGAAACATGACATTGGAAGAGGGAATGAAGTGGAAAACGTAGCAGGAACTAGTCACAAATAGCTGTATAGTCATTTTAGTGTATTTGGACATTATCCTAGGGGGAAACTGCCTACATCAAGGCCTGAGTGTCTCAGCACACCTTGCTCACATACTGAGACCATGTCACTCCCTGTTTACCTCCCAGGTTTTTAGTATGAACCATGTGAATATAAAATGGTTAATTTTGGAAAACACGCTAATTTTCTATTTGGGAATTGACGTGAATGTGGGAAGTCCCTTTGAAACTTTGCTTTACTTTTATAAACCCATTACCGGCTCATCCCAAGGAAGGAGACGATCATGCATTTGGATTCAGAATTGAAAACATGTTTTTCTTCTTGAAGGAAAATAAGTGAAAAATATGACGACAAAAGGTAAAACTGCGAATAAAATTAATGAATTTCTTGCGCTTCTAATAATAAACAGTGGCTCAGAGAACTGGCCTGTGTAGCAGACTTTTTTTTTCTGAAGTCAGTGACAACTCTGTGGCCAAGCTAGGACTGTTTCCCCACCTGTGACGGGAGCACTGCAAACGACAGTGAAGTCTGAGTATCAGATGCAGAGAGTTGATCTTGTTGCTCCTGAAATGTTTGCAGCTCTTCCTTTACTTACTGAAAAGTAATTAACAGCACCAATGATTTAAAAGAGGCAAAAAGCATTGTCACTCATGATTTGATGAACATGTCTCTCATTCAGTGAAAGAATCTGAGTGGAGGTCCATTCGGTATGTTAAATAAAGAAGCCATTGGCTGGTAAATAAAAAGACACAGTTAGTAAAATTTCAAATTTCTATCAGAAATGGACTTTTAAAAAGTGTTTAAAATGTGAAAATGTTGTACCTGTTGGCAGTAATGTGGCCACTTTTCCTCACCATTGCCATTGGTAATTGCTCATTGATGGGAATCCAGATACATAAAATATTGTGACACCAAGACAGAAAAAGAAATTGCTGAAACTGACATGTCAACCTCCTTTCCCAACATCATCCTCTCCAATATCATCTACAGTTTCATCTGGTAGAAGCTATTAGCATCCACATGTTACAAATGAGGAAAATGAGGCCGACAAAGTTTAAATAATCGCCTAAGGTTACACATCTAGTAAGTGGTTAAGTGCTGGATGAACCCGATCTCCTGTACTCCAAAGTCTGTGGTCACATCCATTTCACACACACAGCACACTTTTCTGAATTTGATTGCTTCAAAAGCCAAACAGCTTTTCCAAAAGCATATCAGTTAGGATATATTTTTGTATTGGTGGTTTAAAATACTATTTTTAAAAATATTTTTTATTTCTTTAATATAAAAGACCATTACCGATAAAATGGAAAGTTCATATCAATTTTGCAATAAAATGACAGTTTAAATATTAATAGATCTTACGGTTGCTCTGGACTTCAGTGGGTACAAATTTACCATGTTTAGAGGTAGTCGTGAAGTTTGAGATATATAATAGACCTGAATGCTATTTTATTTTTCCTTATGTGGATAAAAATGTTTTCTATGAAAAGTGTTATTTTAATTGGAAAAATATCATATATTCCTGGAAAAATTCAAATATTACAGGAGGTTACAAAGTGAAAGAAAAGTACACATTTTCTACGGTGCACAAGAAGTTCAGTAAATGGACAGATGCATACTCAGGTGCAGTTTGCTGTTTGCTTTTCAGTCCTGGAATTTCATTCATCAGTCTTTCTAATAACTGTGTAGCAATCTAGTGCACATTCATAATTTGTTTAACTAGGCCTCTACTGAATCACATTGAGATTGTTTCTAGTTTTTTGCTATTATGAAAAAAAAATGCATCATTTCAAACCTTAATATCTGCTTCTTTTCTCATTTGTGCAAACATATATTTACAGAATAAATTCCTAGGTACCGTGTAGAAAAAGCATAATATGATTGATCAATTTCTATATACCATAATAATGGAAACATTTAATCTGTTGATAGAAAACTTAATGATTCATGAAAGTCCTTCATTCTTCTGGAAGTAGTAAAATAGAATTTTTCTTTTCTTTGTAGCTATAGTTTATGATTGAACCTAAAAACCATAAAGTTACCATGAAACCACAATGTGTCAAGATACAGCATAGTTGTTTAAAAAACTCTACACTCTGGGGCCAGGATGACTTGAATTTTAACTTGGGCTCCATTAGTTATTAGCTATGTGACTTTGAGCACATTACCACCATTCTCTTTGCCAGAGTTTCCCATGTGAGATGGCCTAACCACCACCTCCTATAGGGCTATTTTGATCATTATATAAAAGAATGCATATAAAGCACTTAGCATAATGCCTGGCACATAAAAAGCAGTAAACATTCATTACTGTTACATATCTATTAGTTCTATATGTTTTTTGTATGTGTGACATCACTTTTAGTATCCAAATCTGCACGAGTTAATATATTATTAATATTTTATTCATTCATTCAACAATATTTAACCACCAACTACTAAGTACCCATACACTGTCCCAGGTGTTGAGGATACAGTAGGCCTCTAGAAAAATGACTCGTGTTTAACAGTCATCAAAGTTTCGTAGAAGTCAAAATGTTTTAATGCATTTTATCTTAAAAAATAATATTAGTTAATACCCTCTGAAGCAGGATTTAGGACATTTCATTACAGCTCTAAAGGTTTGCTGTTATTTTAAGTTGATTTTGATACTTTCCTAAAAATGAAGAATGACACTACAGTTTGTGGGTCAATGGCTTGTGGGAATTCTTTTTACAGCTGTCTTGTACCATTTATCTTAATCAGGCACTAAATAAGCCATTTTTTTTTTTTTGGTTATTTAGAAGATCATTGTGTCTTTTATACTCTGGGTCCCAGATTGCCAAAGAATATAGCTTAACCGTTATTTACATCTATCCGTGTGAAAAAAGTAGTATGTTAGAGGGATTCTCTTACATTCCAACTCACCTACATTTAAAATGTCAGTTGAACAAAAACATTAACTAGTAACAATTACAGAAAAAAGGAACTTAAATTAAATGTATATTTCACCAAAGATATGCAAAACATTTTTGAAAATTCAGAAATTTAGAATCAAATAGGATATACTTTTCAGTAATTGTTAACGCATCTGTAGGTCTATATGTTATTATGCAAATATATATATAAAAGAAACATACAAACACACACACATCAGCAGTGGTATTTAGTGGATAAGTGGCAGCTTTCTTATTGTTATTTAAGTTTATGCGTATAGTTGGAAAAAGTTAGCGAGGGATCAAAGCCTGCCCAGAATGATGTCATAACAAGGTAATATGGAATCTGATTATGTGAAAAGCTGGATATTTACACAAAGAGGTCAGAAACCAGCTGGCTACATATAAACTAAAGAAAAACCAACAAACATCCTCAGACAGTTCTTACTCTTGAGCTGCTACGGACTTGCAAGCCCAGCACAATTTTTGTAAGACCCAGATATTGAGAATGTTTTCTAAGTCAGCATAAATCTACTCAAAAATTTTGTGTGGCTTGCTACCCAAGTTATCCCAGAGGCAATAAGAAAATGTGTTTATTTTCCCTTTGCATGCTATTATTTAAAAATTATAAAATTTTTAAAAACTGTAGCAGCATTCTACCTCTACGATTTAGGGAAAACATGCCTTAGATTAAATAAAACAACTTTGGATTATTTTTATGTGTTTTTTATTTTTATTTTGAAGATTAGAACATTTGTTCAGATTAGGTTTGGAGTAGAGATTCAATTGTCTGGACTATTGTCAATACTGTAAGAAGCACTTACCTGAAAAGCTTGCTCTGTGATTGTCTGTTTCCCTCCCTCCCTTCTTCCCTCTCTTCCTCCTTCCTCTTTTCTTTCCTTCCTACTTCTTTTCTTCTTTCTTCTTGGCCCCCTTTCCTTCCTTCTGTTCTCTCTACTTTCTTCCTCCTTCCCTCCTTTTCTATCTCCCTCTCTTTCTTCTTTCTTTTCTTGTGACTCTAAAATTACAACCAGTACCACGAAAGATTATGTAAGAATATCATTTATAGTGCAAAAACCACTACTAAATTTTTGAAACAATTTTGTCTTTGGCAACTATATTCACGCCTTTGAAAGACTGAAGATGTATGGTAAACTGAGTTAATGAATTATGGGAAGGAAAAAAAGAATTATAAATGTGATATTTTAGGGTTAGTCCTTAAAAACAAAGAAGACTCCAAAATAAGAAAAGATGGTGATGACACAATAAAGCAGTATATTCAAGCCTAATGAAGAATAGAAATAAGCTAGCATTGCAGTTGTAACATTATATTAAAGATAAGATCTGTTGAATATTTCGATGGAAATATAATTTATTTTCACTCTATGATGACTTTACAAATTTTTCTTTTTTTTTTTTAAGTAACTCTGGATTGCCAAGATTCTTGCAATATCATCTATTTTTTGTGGGGTTAAAAGCACTCAGTGTTGGTACATAGCATCATTTTTGTTAGAATGGTTAAATACTGCAAGAGAAGTCCCATGCCAGTATAGTCCATAGACTTGCTGATCATGATGTATATTCTAGCTTCTCAATAAATAGACTTTAGTACCTGGCAGAATCAAAAGGCTTGACAGAGCAACAGAGAAATGGTGACATTTACAGTGAAATTACTTTTGTGAACATTTGGTTTTAATAATCTTGAAGACCTTCTAGTTTAACTCTTTTTCTGCCACCTTTATGGTCAATCCTTTAAAAGAAAAATGGTTAATGATGCCCTTTTAGCACAAGAAAGTGTAGCTATGGACCACAGCTTCAAGAACTAAGAGGGCGTGCACAAATAGTCATGAAACAATGGTGATGTAATGACTCACTTGTTTGTCACTGTGACTCAGGGTACTCAGGCAGTGTCAAGATGAAAGAGTTGCAGCACAAAGCTAAAATGTCAACGTACATTTGGGCTGGGCAATTCTGTCTAAAGCAATTAATCTCCCCATCTCCACCCCCTCTTCCTCCTCTCACTTTCCTCAATGTCCATCTCTGCTTTGCAGTTCCTTAAAACTGAAGACATTCATGAAACAAAATTTAATCTTTGAAGATAGCTAGTTTTTCCACCTTGTGTGCTGGAGGGCTACCTAGGTTTTGCTGCTTCTTCCCTAGACTAGACAGAGATGCAGCAGTCCCAGAGATCCAGACACCACACAAGGATCCCCCACAGAGTCATGAAGCCTTGAATTTCTCAGGAGAATGTAAGTGCTTCTTTGGCAAATACAAGTTTCCAGTATATGAGTCATTCACTCACAGTAAGCCCAAATGGAAGTTCTGTTTTATATTTTTCAAAGTAGAAACAGCTTCATTTTCTCATACTTATAAAAATATTTTGTGCTTACTGTACAAATATCAGAGAATCAAGAATGTTAAGAGAAGATAGTCCAATTGTAGTTTTGCTAGCTATTACAACCATTTTATTCTATACTCTTCTATAATTTTTAATGCACATTCAAACACACACATGGAGTTGTTTGTCCCCTCCCCCCCAATTTTTTTTAAAAAACATAATGTACAATTTACCATCTTAATTTTAAATGTATAGTTGAGTAATATTGTTTATTCACATTGTTGTGAAACAGCTCTGCAGAAATTTTTTATCTTGAAGAACTAAATCCTTGTATCCTTTAAACAACTCCTCTTTTTCTTCCCCAACCCCGCCGCCATTCTCCTTTCTGTTTCTATGGATTTAACTATTTTAGATACCTCATATAAGTGGAATCATATAGTATTTGTCTTTTTGTGATTGGCTTATTTTACTTAGCATAATGTCCTTAAGGTTCATCCATGTTGTAGCATGTGACAGAATTTCCTTCCTTTTTAAGGATGAATAATATTCTATTATGTGTATATACCACATTTTGTTCATCCATTTGCCTATTGATGGACATTTGGGTTGCTTTTACCTCTTGGCTATTGTGAGTGGTGCTTCTATGAACATGGGTATACAGATATTTTTTCTAGACCCTGATTTCATTTCTTTTGGATATTTACCCACAAGTGGAAATGCTGGATCATATGGTAAATCTAGTTTTAATTGAGGAACCCCCATACTGTTTTCCCTAGTGGTGGTACCATTTTACATTCCCACCAACACTGCAGAGATGTTTCAATTTTCTGCTTTCTGACTAACATTTGTTATTTTCTACTCTTTTTTTTGATAGTAGCCATATTAATGGATGTGAGATGGTATCTCGTGGTTTTGGTTTACATTTCTTTGATAATTAGTGATGTTGAACATCTTTTCATAGGCATGTTGGCCATTTGTATAACTTCTGAGAAATGTCTATTCAAGTCCTTTGCCCATTTTAAAGTCAGATTATTTGATTTTTTGTTGTTGAGTTGTAGGTGATTCCTATATATTCTAGATAATAATCGCTTATCAGATAAATGATTTGCAAATATTTTCTCCTATTCTGTAAATTGCCTTTTCACTCTGTTGATTGCGTCCTTTGATGCACAGAAGTTTTTAAGTTTGATGTAGTCCCATTTGTCTATGTTTGCTTTTGTTGCCTGTGCTTTTAGTGTTACATCCGAGAAATCATTGCCAATCCAATGCCAAGAAGATTTTTCCCTATGTTTTTTTCAAGGAGGTTTATAGTTTTGAGTCTTACATTTAAGTTTTTAATCTATTTTGAGTTAATTTTTGTATAAGGTGTAGGATAAAGATCCAGTTGCATTTTTTTGCAGGTAGATATCCAGTTTTCCTGACATCATTTGTTGAAGAGATTGTCCTTTCCCCATTGAGTGTCGAAGATTATTTGATCATATACATGAGAGCTTATCTCAGGGCTCTCTATTCTATTTGTATATATGTCTGTCTTTATGTGCGTACCACATTGTTTTGATTACTGTAGTTTTATAATATATTTTGAAATTAGACAGTGAGAGTTTTCCAACTTTGTTTTTATTTTTTCAAAACTGTTTTGACCATCCAGGATACCTTGAAATTCCAAATGAATTTTAGGCTTTCTTTTTCTAATTCAGCAAAAAATACCATTGGAATTTGGATAGAGATTGCATTGATTCTGTAGGTCGCTTTGGTGGTATTGACATCTTCACCAATACTAAAAGCCTTCCAATCCATGAACATGGAATGTTCTTCTGTTTATTTGTGTTTTCTTTAATTTCTTTCAGCAATGTTTTTAGTTTCATTGTACAAGTCTTTCACTTCCTTTATTAGGTTTATTCCTAGTATTTTAATTTTTGATGCTATTGTAAACTTAATTGTTTTCTTAATTGTCTTTTTAATTTTGTTTTAGTGTATAGCAATGAAACTGATTTTTGTATGTTGATTTTGTATTCAATAAATTTGCTGAATTCTTTTATTAGTTCTAACACATTTGTTTTGGTATGTGGGATCTTTAGAATTTCTACATATAAGTCAGGTCATATGTGAAAGATTATTTTACATTTTTCTCTCTAATTGGATGCCTTTTATTTCTTTTTCTTGGCTAATTTCTCTGGCTATGAATTCCATGACTATGTTGAATAAAAATGGTGAGAACCAGCACGCATCCTTGTCTTGATCCTGATCTTAAAAGAAAAGACTTAAGTCTTTCACTATTGAGTATGATGCTTAATGTGGGCTTTTCATATATGGCCTTTATTATGTTAAGGTAGTTTCCTTCTATTCCTAATTTCTTGAGTGTTTTTTAAAATATTACATGAAAGAGTATTAAATCTCGTCAAATGCTTTTTCTGTATCAATTGAGACGGCCATGTGTTCTTTTAGTCCTCCACTCTGTTAAAATGGCTTATTACATTGTAGAGAGTTTGTGTGTTGAACCATCATTGCATTCCATGAATAAATTCCACTTGATAATTGTGTGCAGTCCTTTTAATGTGCTGTTGAATTTAGCTTGCTAGTATTTTTTTGAGAATCTTTGCATCCATATTCATCAGGGATTCTGATCCATAGTTTTCTTTTTCTTTCTTTCTTCTCTTTCTTTCTTCTTTTCTTCATTTGTATCTTCATCTGACTTTGGTGTCAGGGCAATGCTAGTCTCATAGAATGAGCATGGAGTTGTTCCCTATTTTTTAATTTTTTTGGAAGGGGTTGAAAAGGATTGGTATTAATTCCTCTTTAAATGTTTGGTAGAATTTTCTAGTGAAGTCATCTAGTCCTAAGGGTTTCTTCATTGAGAGGATTTTGGTTACTATTAACTCTTTACTAGTTATTGTCCTATTTAGATTTTCTGTTTCTCAAGATTTAGTCTTGGTAGGTTGCATATTTCTAGGAATTTACCCATTTCTTACAGGTTATACAAATTGTTGGGATACAATTATTTATAATACTCTCTTATAATCCTTTTATTACATGTAATGTCCCTTCTTTCACTTAGTATCTTAGTTATTTTAGTTTTATCTCTTTTTTGTTAATCTTTTAAAAAAACTCACTCTTACTTTGATGTTTCTTTTTTTAAAATTCTCTATTTCATTATCTCTGCTCTAATCATTATTATTTTCCTTCTTCCGCTAGCTTTGGGTCTAGTTTGTTCTTTTTCTTATTCCTTGAGATGTAAAGCTGGGTTGTTGATTTGAGATCTTTATTCTTTCTAAATATGTTTGTTTACAGCTATAGACTTTCCTCTTAGCACCACTTTCACTACATTAATTATACAAAATCCCATAAGTTTTGGTACACTGTGTTTTTGTTTTCATTTGTCTCAAGGTATTTTCTAATTTCCCTTGTAACACCTTTGACTCACTGGTTGTTTAAGAGTGTGTTGTTTACTTTCCACATATTTGTAGATTTTCCAGTTTTCCTTCTGTTATTGATTTCTAGTTTCATTCCATCATGATTGGAAAAGGTACTTTGTATAATTTCAATCCTTTTAAAATTCATTAAGACTTGTTTTGTGGCCTACCGTGTGGTTTATCCTGAAGAATGTTTCATGTGCTCTTAAGAAGAATGTATATTTTGCTGTGTTTGATAGAGTGTTTGTTAGTTCTAATTGGTCTATAGTGCTGTTTAAGTTCTTGTTTTTTTATTTATCTTATCTGGTTGTTCTCAAAATAAAGTCTCTTTTGCAACCAATTTTTTCCAATAAATTTATTTTGAACTTTTTTTTCTTATTAGTGAATATTAGACTCATCAGAATAGGAGAATAAGGTTGCCACAAGTAACAGAACAGTAAAACGAATGGTGGCTTAAATAAGCTAAAACTTGATTCTCTTTCATGTGGAAAATTGAAAGAAGGCATTTCAGGGCTGGTATGGTGCACCGTGATATCAGGGGCCCAGGCCCCTTCTGTGTTATTGCTCTGGCAAACATGGCCTTCCTTTCCTAGATCATCTTAATATTCAACATGTCTTCTCCAGCTCCAGTGACACATTATAGCCAGCAAAAAGCAGGAAAGGGAAAAAGAAGGTCTAACTCCTCTGTAATGTATACTTTCTGAAAACTAAACATACAACTTGTCCCTATATCTCATTGGAGAGAACTTAGTAACATGGATATACTTAGTTTCAAAGGAAAGTGGGAAATCATTCCTGTTGACCATGTGACTATCCAAAATCAAAGACTGTGTTGCCATAAAACAATGAAAAGATGGATACTGAAAGACAACTAGCAGTTCCATCACAAGGGTAGACCTACCTCAATACATTAATCAGATATTTATTATTTCCTAAGTGTGCTATGGTATCATGTTGTATATTTTTATTCATTGTTGTTTTTGCATAATGAATGAGTTATTTTGTAAAAAAAATCCTGGAAATATAATTGCTAAGCCAAAATGTATATGCACAGAAAATAAATCTATATATCAAAGTAGTACATGTACACAGTACAGATCAAATATTACAAAATTTCTCATGATTAAAACAATAGTCTTCTTCCTCATATTTTCCCATCCTTAGCCCATTGCCCAGATAGATCCAGAAGCAAATTTTCAAAATCGTTGTTTTCATTCCATTGGTCATTTACCACTATTATTCTAGATCACTGGTTCTCAATCATGACTACATATTTGAACCACCTCAGAAGCTGTTTTTAAAAAAGTACTGATTTCTGGACCCCATTCCAGACAATATAAAGTATAATTCTTAAGGTGGGCTGGTCTTTGCCTCTTTTAACATAATTTTTTAAGCTCCCCATGTGACTCTAATAGTGCATAGCCAAGGTTGAGAATCACTATTTTAGAAGAGTGCTAGTCAAACTTTAATGTGTTTATGAAACACACATGGATCTGGTTAAAATGCAGATTCCGTTGCAGTAGTTCTGCTGAGATTTGGCTTTTCTAAAAGGTGATGTCAGTACTTCTGGTCTGCAGGCCACACTTTTGAGTATCAAGGAGCTAGACAATACATGCATTCTTCTACTTACTGGTTTAACTACTTCAGACAGTACACAGTGACTCCCTGAGATGAAGACAGGGATTTGCTCATTTTCATTATACCCTCCTACCTCCTTTACTCAACATTTGTTATAATATTTTTAGTTTTAATATTGTTTTTGTTTGGCATTTTAGATAATATGGCTAAATTCCTGTTTCTTTCTCTAATTTTGACAGTATTTCTTGATACTTGACCCCTCCCTTAAAAGATGAGATAATCAGTGTTCCATTTTTTCTTCCATCTTTCCTCTCACAAAATTTTTGTCCCATCTCCTGTTAGTTTTGCTTTGATATTTAAATCATCTATATAGCTAACATTTCTGTGCCCTCCTGCAACCACAAATAAATCCTCCATAGTGTGACCTTAGGTTGTGTCTTAAAATAGAAAAACCAACAAATTGATTTGGTTGTGTTGTGTTTCAACGGAAAAACAGATATGTGCCATGCCAAGTGGTACAGTAGGCTCCCAGTGCCTTCTCCATGAGCCCTTGTACAGGAATCTGGGCCTCCCAAAGAATGCTATTCCTAGCATGATGGTCCATGAATTTCTTTATAGTTTGCTTTATATTTCGATCAAGATTTTCTAGTACATCTAGAAAATTTTTGCCCCTGGAAACCTCCTGGAACTTCTATTACTCCCCACTTTGTTGTTATTTGTTCTTTAATTTTTTTCACACTCTAAGGCATATTAGCTATTCAGTAAGCCACTTGTTGTCCCAGAATCCTATCCCCTGGGGCTTGCTGTCCTACTACCCTCACAACTGGTTTCTCCCTAGGCTTGTCACAGCCTGTGTCAGTTCTACTCTTTCCACCTTCCTAGTTTGCAGATTCCCTGGTTGAAGCGCACTTAAGTAGCTTCATAAGAGATGTTACCATAGCTGATAAATGTGCTTAGTGTTTGTATTTCTGACATATGAATAGGGTAGAAATTATTTTCCAGGTAGAAAATAATTTTATTTGATAACTTTAAAGGTATCAGTTTGAATCTCTCTTTCGTGACTTGTGACTTTTTTCTTTCTAGAAGCTTTTATATTCTTCTTTTTAATTATACTCTTTTGAAATTTTACCACAATGTGGCTAGGTGGGGATATTTTTTCACTCATTGTGTTGGACACTCTGTGGGCCATTTCAAATTGAAGATTCTTGTCCTTTCTTAACTCTACTACATATCTTTTTATTATTTGCTTGAATAATTTCAACACTTCTTTGGCTTTTTCTCTTTTTGTAAGGTTTGTATTTGTTGAATACAAACTGATTCAGTTTGTTCCTTGTATTTTCCTTCTTTTGCTTTTTTTAATATTTTGGTAGACCCTTTTTTTGATACTGTTTCCCAGCATGTGTAATAAATTTTTAATTTTGGCAATTATATTTTAAATCTCTAAGACCTCTTTTTCATTCTTTCATTGTTCTTCATTTTGTTTTTGCAGATGTAATATTTCCTTGAATCTTTTTGAGAATATTTATAAGGATGATTTTTAAGTTCTTTTTTGCTCATTTCAGCTTCCTTCAAGATTATTTTTCTGTTTTTTTTTTTTTTCATAATTTAGTATTTCTCTTTTCAGATTGCAAGTTCTCCTCAAATGTTACTGACTTCTTTCTGTCTATTATTAAGAAAAGAGGCCTGGGTAGACAGAGTACATGCTTCTGCTTTTGTGTGAGTAAGAATGTTTTCCTAGTAGATATCTCTGCTTTTTACTGGA
Organism: Lemur catta; assembly: GCF_020740605.2. Taxonomy (NCBI): domain Eukaryota; kingdom Metazoa; phylum Chordata; class Mammalia; order Primates; family Lemuridae; genus Lemur; species Lemur catta. The sequence continues at coordinate 54,071,377 of NC_059139.1, read as the reverse complement.
ATTTCTTGCTGGGATGGGTCAGGCAATGTTTGTTGGCTGGTAACTTGGATTTAGGATTAGAGAATTGGGAGCAGGCTGTCATGCTAGTCCATGCAAATGCCCAAATGATAATGGCTTTTCTCTGAAGCACCAACAAATTTAGAAATTTTAGCTTTTCCTGGTTTGTTCAGTTTCTTTAGAAAGGATTCATCATACATATTACCTGAGGGTAAAATGTGGTCTGCCTGATCACTGTTGTATACATTGGAGATGAGGCACTGACCCAGAAGAATTCTGGCATATTCAAAGCTTTGAGTGATCTGTGTTTGCCTCCACCTTCACTCTCCTCCTCTGTTGTGTCTATTGATTCTGTACTGAGAACATCTCTCAGTTCCTACAGGCAGATTTGCTTTCTTATTCTACAGAGCTCTCACAGTCTATTATAGGCTGACAACTTCTCTGTCTTTTTCTTCTGTCAAATTTCTTCTATGTACTTTTTGTAATCCGGGAATTTATTAAACATCTTATCCTTTAGTGATGCACACACCTTTTTCTGTTTTGTCTGTTGTGCCAGGCATTTGCCTTTTGGTTGTTAGTCCTTACTCCCCATCCCCCGGCTCTGCTCTCCGCCACAGGGAACTGACCCCTGCAAATAGCATTTCCTTGCCAGCTGCTTACTCCATGGTTCTAGTTCCTGCCAGGCAGTCCTGGATCCTGGGCTCCAGGAATAATATCTCTTTCCTTTGTCCCTCCAGCCCTACTGGTGGTAGTAGCAATGAATGTTGCTAATTTATCTAGCTTTTTAGATCTTCCCGCACCTACATACGTAGTTCCCTGTATTAAATTCTCTCTGTTGAACTATTTGACTCAATTTCCTTACTGAACTCTGAGAGAGATACATATAAAAGTGTATTCTATTCTGTATTTCTACATGTTTAATTCAAAACTCCTAGAAGAAATGGGAGGTCAATGGATATGTTCAGGCTGCCATCTTGAATTGGAAAATATATGTATTTTGAGGCTTTTGATACATATTACCAAACTACTTGCTAGAATATTTGTATCAAGTTACATTTCCACTAACAGTGTGATGGTGTCCATGCCCTGACATCCTCACAATACAGGGTTTGGTACCTCTTTTATGGCATCCAATCTTTATACGGGGATCAAATGAAAATTTCTTTTATGGCATACAATCCTTATATGGGGATCAAATGAAAAATTCAAGTTTTCTTGAATTCACAAGATCTCATACTTGTGTTGAGCTAACAGCTGGAAATGATCTATGAGGAGACAGAGCCAATAGCACTTGCCTAACTTTTGATTCAAGATGGCTGGCCAAGTTACTAAGGAGTCCAGAATCCCAACAGTATGAGAAAGATAAAAAAAGCAGCTTTTCCAGTGTCTGCTTTTTCCAGTGTCTGCTTCTGATATCTAAAAAGGAAGAATTATTCTGGCTCTCTAGAAAAGTAAAATTCCCCTAAATAAATAAAATCATTGCTGAGATTCAAATTATTAGAGCATGACTCAGAGAAGAGTGAGTCTCAAAAAAGACTGAATCAAAATCAGCTCCTAATATTCTTGCTTTCTAGCGTACTAATTCCTTAGAAAAAGTTGTCACCTGTTTCCACAGGGATCTCACATAGATTTCCCAACTGGAGATCTAAAAACAGAGCAAGAGTATTAGAAATAAGGAATTTCTAAAAGAAAGAATCTGTCTTTCCTTCACCTTACCGAGTAATGTCATAAATGCAGCCCTTACCAAAATCATGTGGAAATATCAATCTGGAGTCTTGATTAGGCACATCTGGCCATGACTCAGTCCATTTTATGGTGGTTTTGCCCAATATTTACTTTAACTACAATGATGCTCTCAATATTCTTCACCTTATCAACTGCCAGTATTCATTCCACCCACCCAAGACCTCCTCTGTGCTTCCCGTGTTCCTTCCACCTACATAGAGAGCCTGTTGAGATATGGTTTTACATCAATGGATTGGCCATGCTCTAAAGCACACAGTTTACATTGTGCAGCCTTAGTTTTCTTATCCGTGAAATGAAGTTAAATGGCCATCCAGCTCTGAGCAGCAGCTACAATGGTTGGGTGATAGGGTTCCTCAGAAGAACCAATTAGCCAGGGCCTTAGATTCATCAAGGACCTCAATCAGGCCATTTGATCTTGCCTTCCAAAAAAGTTATCTTATGTTTTGTGCATTTAAAGTACGATTTTAAGTACTTAAAATATGTTATAATTTTTGTTATCCTGTCGTGACATTTCTTCGTTTTTTAAAAAAAATCTTCACGGAAACTCAAAAAATGGAAGTGTCTCCGACCCTCTTAATGTCTGAGAGGGCCTGGTCCTATTATTTAATGAGCCTATTTGCATCTCTTTCACTCTCCCTATGGTCTATGAACATGTTATTGTGGGATGGAGAAGAGATTTGGTTTTATGAAGTGACGAATTGGTGTTCTGACTAAACCCAAATGTTTTGGTGACTGCCAGGGTGGAACCCAATAATTCTGCCAAGTTCGGATTAGCACCAGTGCTGCTTCCCCTTGGTGGAGATTCAGCCCAAAATTAAAGTTAAAGAGAAATAAAGGAAATCCACTGTGCAAATGGACTTCAATTATAATAATCACCAGAAGTAATTTTCAAAGCTTCAAAGAAAGAAAAATGGAAAACCTCATCAAACACATTAACACACTTTATAATTTGCCTAATGGATATCTTTGTTGAAGACTATTTCTAATGAGATGAATTAAAAGCCAGAGTGGCCAATAGATTGGGCCAACTCACACACACAAAAAAAGGCCCCAGGGCTTTTTAATTTTATTTCACCAGAATCTTTTACACACATGGTTTCTTATCAGTCTTATTTGTCATTACCTGTTCCTTTGATCTCTCAGGATCAAGGAAGAGTTCACAAATTATTTTTAAAAATAACCATTTATGGCTTTATATAGTCACAAAAGTTGTAAAAATCCACTAACTATACACTTTACTTGAATCTGAGAAATTTAAATGTAATCTAATTAGTCCCTTATTAAAGATAGGACATCAAAGCATTTTGTATGACTACATATTCTGTGTATGTTGTGTTTTTACTTAAACATAAGTTAATTTTTGGACATCAATTTGTTTTTTCAGTTCACTAGATCAGCAGTCTCCAACCTTTTTGGCACGAGGGATCGGTTTCATGGAAGACAATTTTTCCATGGACCGTGGTGTGGTGGGGTGGGGAGCATGGTTTCAGGATGATTCAAGAGCATTACATTTATTGTGCATTTTATTTCTATTATTATTATATTGTAAAATATAATGAAATAATTATGCAACTTATCATAATGGAGAATCTAATGCCACCACTGATCTGACAGGAGGCAGAGCTCAGGCAGTGATTCGAATGATGGGGAGTGGTGGTAAATACAGATGGGGCTTCTCTCTGCTTGCTTACCCCTCACCTCCGGCTGTGTGGCCTGGTGCCTTACAGGCCATGGGCCCATACCAGTCCATGGCCCAGGGACTGGGGACCGCAGCTCTAGAGTATGAGGAAGGAAATAACTAACAGGAGTCAATAATGTATGGTGCAGGGTTCCAAAAAGCTGATAGCTCTTGCTCTTTGCTAACTATGTGGCTCAAATATACAGACCAGTTTGTCCACACATGACACCACTTCTGTCTTGCCACTTTTAAATCAAGTCTATTCTTCTGTCAGTGCTGCTTCTTACTGCTCAGCAAAAACTGAGTTCAACTCAATCCAGTTCTTCAGCAATGGCTGAGGGAAAAGATAAGCTGTCGTCTTTCTGTATTTCCAAGATCAAGTTTTGCTATCTAGTCTTGGCCCAAGTAGATACACGAGTATGTTTTCTCTATATTCCAGCTGATGCCAAAAGACTAAGTATATTTTGTGGGTAAAAAATGGCATCCCTGTTTTATAAAAACAATCTCTCTGGGAAGTAAGGAATATTTTTTCAAGTTTTCAATAGATATCTGGAAATTCAGAGTCTCAAAGCAAAAAACAAACAAAAAATTAACCAAAAAAATGAAAAACTACCCATCTAGATCATATTCACCAAACTAGAGATATAAGGGAAAAAGTATCCACTATTTTTACAAGCACATCAAAGTGTTTGATAAATGAGCTCATACAAGGCAAAGGACTGGTCTTCAGTACAGGGAAGGGACTTTTGTCTGACTGTAGCCTTTGGCATTGTGGGTCACATATGAACTTGTGTGATTTAAGAAGTCTTTGGGGAAAAAAACTTCTGCAAAAAACTCTTATACTGTGGAGTAGGCTGTGGCTACTGCCTCTCTACAACATCTGCCTTATCTGTTGCTTAGTGAAGAAGCACATGCGAGCAGGTTTCAATTTTGAGGAAGATGACTTCCAAGGAGGTTAAGTGGCTGGCTTGAGAGGAAAAAGTTAGGCAGTGGGTGATCCAGGATCCTAACGTCAAAGTCAGCGACTTTAGTCCACTTTATCCCAGTTGTGACGCTATCTCCACTTTGCTGAAAAAAAGTGTTGTTGGAATGAATTATCCATCGCTGGAGTTGCCATTTGTGCTATTTGCAGTCTTTTGGGGATATGTTTTCAATGAGTAGTAAGAAACAAGTACTCCTGTTTTGGAGGTCTTGTGAAAGGGGTAGGTATGGGATTAATTCAATTTGGCAGTCGTGTCCTGGAGGGAAAGGGAGAGCCAGGATTATCTCAGACAAATAGAAAGGAACAGCAAGTTTTACACCCACTGGCTTTAAAACAATAGCCAGTGACGTCTGACTTGAGTTGAGTAATGCACTTGAGAACTGTTTTGTCAGCATCTCAAGATGTAATCTTTTTTTTTTTTTTTTTTTGAGACAGAGTGTCACTTTGTTGCCCGGGCTAGAATGAGTGCCGTGGCATCAGCCTCGCTCACAGCAACCTCAAACTCCTGGACTTAAGCAATCCTACTGCCTCAGCCTCCCGAGTAGCTGGGACTACAGGCATGTGCCACCATGCCCGGCTAATTTTTTCTATATATATTTTTAGTTGTCCAGATAGTTTATTTCTATTTTTTTAGTAGAGACGGGGTCTCACTCAGGCTGGTCTCGAACTCCTGACCTCAAGCGATCCACCCGCCTCGGCCTCCCAGAGGGCTAGGATTACAGGCGTGAGCCACCGCGCCCGGCCTAAGATGTAATCTTTAACCCCTTATATGAATGGATCCTGTGACGCTCTGGCATGGTAAGAATGATACACTGCCAGGTTAAAAACATAATGAGGTTTAAACTGCCTTTTTCAATGTTCTTTACATTCAAAGATTCTGGGCCCAGTGCTATAGGTAATAACGTATACATGTGTAGCCGTGAGGGGCCAGTCAGAACTCTGATGACTGATACATGCCTCCTCACCTCTTATGGGCATAAAATTAACCTATTCTGGATCCTTTTATTCAGGATGCTGGGTGATGAATGGCTTTTCCACCTTGACAAAGGACTTCATGATCACGGCTTAACATTTTCTGTTTCTCACTCATGCATTTGCTTTGTGATAGGACAGATCCTCACAAACTTCATTCTTGAATAACTTGCGTTTTTTGCTATACCATGAAACCATCATTTAGCCTTATTTTTCTTGAAACTGAATCACTTTTTCTATTACTTTAAAAGATTATGTCACTACTATAAACAGATTTAAAAAGTATATTATTTGCCTTAAATAGAAGGTAGCTATGAACTATTGTGTGTGTATACATACACACAAAGAATACAAAACAATGCTTTAAAATTTAGGTAAATATCGTTATCTTGTGCTAAAGGCTCTGAATGGGAGGTCTAGATACTGTCTCTGTTTTTAAAAAAATGGAGAAAGTGCAGGGCGCACTGAAAAGAGTGTTAAATATACACCAATACTAGATTAAGAGTTTCTCCTTTGTGTGATCCGAAGGATTGAAAGAAAACTGATAAACCAGTTTCTCATTCTGGGATTAAAGTAATGATGCTGGGTCAGCGTGTCATCTTTTTTACTATCTCACTTTAGAAAATATTTAGGCAAGAGTTTTTGGAAAACATACCTAAATTAGAAAGAGCATTTCTATTGCTCAGGCAATAGTGAGAAAGGGAATTTGAGACAAGAATCGAGTGTTGCTTTTCCTCCACAAGCAATTCTATTTGACAAACAACTTGAATGATGTGCTCAGATATTTCAAGTAGTTTATTCTCTCATCTGTACGGAAAGACAAATACATCTCTGAAACAGGTAACTCCAAAACAATTCAACACTCAGTTAAGGGTGCATGCACCCAGGCAGACGTGAGCACACGAGAGGAGCCCTGGGCTTCTCTGCATGAATAAATCACAAGACGCCCCCTATGGACAGACAAATTGGAAACAGGAGCCCCCTCTGCGTGGAAGCTGCCCAGCGGGGTTCAGTGCACAGCAAGCAGAAGGCAGGCAGAAGGAAGGAGAGATTTCTGCCTCCATTTTTCCACCCTGGGAAGGACTATCAGTGTTCAGAAGAGGAGGAGAAACCCTACTCAGACTTATGAAGAACTGGCCCTTGGATGCTCTATTTCATTTTCCACGGTCTGACTGTGGTGTTGTGTTGAGCATGGACTGAGAAGGCCTTTAGCACAAAAGCATTCTGCAGAAACAGAGAGTAAATAAAACTGGTTTGTTCTTTGAAACACATTGCAAGTGTTTTAAAAGACATATTTTTGATAATGCAAATAATTATTAAAACATTAAATATTTTGCTTCCCATTTATTGTCCAGTGGTTTTATCCATATTTTATAGCAAATAACAGTGGCAACAGCCCAGCCTTTTTTGAGAATGAGGACTGTGTTATGCTGGAAATTATACTTTCAATGTCCATAGATTGAGAAAATATGTAATGATCAAAGGCTGCTATTAATTTGGCAGAGCAAGTAAGTGAATTTGTATTTTATTCATCACCTCAACTACAGACATTTACAAAATAGTGTGTGTATGACATATTATTTATTTAGTCTCTCCATGCTGAATGTGCATATGGATTTACAGACCCCTCACAATAAATTCTGCTACCCCCAGGGGTCCAAGACCTACTGGTTGGGAACCACGGAGCAGGACAGGCTCATGATTGATGACAGTGAGGAGGGCCGGGGGCACATCTGCTAGTCTTCCATTGCTTTTATCATCACGGCCCTCACACTTTCTGCCTGGAACTCTGCACTCTGCTTTGTTTACTGAAAATATTTTCTGTATAAACTTCAACAAGTTGGTTATGACTTTCCACAGTGGAAACATTTGTCATGCTAAAAAATGAATTGCACTTAGAGATTTGCACATTTGGAAGGAAAGTCATTTTAAATTCAAGATTCACCAGGTCTTCAACTGTATTTAATAATATTTTATCCCTTGAGCTGGGAAGTGAATACATGGTTGTTTGCTGCACGACTCTTCATACTTTTGTGACGTAAATATTTAATAATATATTAAAGCAAAGGATTTCCTGCATCTCAGTTCCAGCTGTTTCCTTTTACATTGTTATCACAATAGGCCAACAAAACCTACCAATACGGTTATTATTTGCTGCACCAAGCACAGCTAAGAAACATTGTAAACTTACTTTCTGAGTGCTTTCTGGAATTTTCTCATTTTTCCTAGTACATTTTATCAGAACATGTGATTTAATATGTGCTTGTAGACTTTTGCCCAAGTGTGCATTTCTTTTTGTGTGTCTACCTTTTGGGTCACCCTAAGGGCAGTTCTGACTTTCTTACAGAGGAATTCTTCAATCTTTTATGTGTACGCTCCTGCAGTCATCCCTTCCCTTCCTGCATCGACAATGCCTTCCTTTTATCACAGCACAACTTTTCAAGCAACTTGTCTATACATTTGCTATCTCCACATACTCCCGTCCTAGCCAGTTTCAATCCACTGTGCTCTGGCTTCTGTCCCCATTAGGCCACTGAAAGTGCTCTTGCTGTGGTCACAAACCACTTCTATCTGGGTCCAAAGTTCACTTCTTTGTTCTCAGCTCCTTTGCTCTCTCAGATGCCTCTGACATGGTGGTCACTCCTTTTTAAATTGTTTTCTTAAGATTGTTTCCATTATATTCATTCATTTATTCATGTGTTCATTGAGGAAGGCTTGTTCTGGGTACAAGGAATAGAAGAGTGAAAAAGAAAGACTGGGTTTTTGTCCTTTATCAACTGACAGTCTGAGATAATCAGAAAAACAAATATGCAGTTACAATAGGGTGTGCCAAGTATCGTGATGGGGAAAATACGTGTTAGGAGAGTGTCTCTGAGGAACGCCTAATCAGGATTTGGGAAGTCAAGGACAGCTTCCTGAGAAAAATGACATTTAATCAACGACTCAGAAAAAGAATGGGAGGTAGCCAGAGAATGGAGGCAGTGGAGTGAGGAAGGGCACTCCAGACAAGAAGAGCAGACACCAGGGCTCGAAGGCCGAGAGAGAGCATGGAGAGCTGTCATGGAGCAGGTGACAAAGGAGAAAATGGTAAAAATGTCATGGGAGTCAGGCGCCATCATATCAGGACAGGCCTTGCAAGGTAAGTTAAGAAGACTGGACTTCTCTGACTGTAAGCAGGGGAGAGCCATTGAAGAATATGGAGGTGGAAAGTGACTAAAGTGGGAGAAGGGCTGGAAGGGGGCAAAGTTGGAGGAAGGGAGGCTTGTTCGGAGGCTGTGACATCAATCCAGGTAACACAGGATGGTAACGTTAGTGGGGATAGAGAGAATTAGCTATTACAGAGGAGGAAACAACAGAATTTGAAGTTTCATCGAGGGCCAGAGTTGGGGACAACGCCTGGTCACAGAGATGGAAGAGTCAATGATGACAACCACAATGAAGTTTCCAACTTGGGCAACCAGGTGTGTGGTGGCACCATTCACCAACCTGGAAAGCACCCAGGTAGGAACAAGATGGGACTGAGGGAGGAAGGGAGATTGTGACTTCAGCTGGAGCATTTGGTTTGTGCATTATTGATGCTTTTCAAAAGCAGGGACACACTTGGACAGCAGTAGGAGCCCTGAAATGCCCTGGATCCCCTCTGTGTCTCTCAGAGAGAAGTAAAGAAACAAGGAAGTAGTGATGATTTCTCTGTTCCTGGGAATCGTATCAGGGAGCATGTCTGACTGACTTACAAAACAAGATGTGGAGAGTGACATGGCTCTGGGGGGAATCTACCTCTCTTCCAGAAAGAAGGACATCTCCCATGACATATAGAAGCCACAGCTTAAGATACGCAGCTCTGACAATTGGGCTCTCAGGGAATCTGCAACAAAAATCAGACATTTAGCACCAGAAATCATGTTCTTAACAATATGCTTTAAGGCACCTCGGTCATCAGAGCAGCCAAGGAAAGTTTAGGGGAAGCAAGAGCATCCCTAAAATAGCTAATACCTGAGTTGAGGGCTCTTGTTCTTTCTCAGGATCCTGGCAGGAACTTGGAAAGATATTCCAGGTGTCAGGTTAGCAAATCAGACCAAGTTGAAATGAGTATAGATAGAGGAAATATAAGAGAAGGAAAATACTAGCTTCTCCATATTAGCTTTGCTGGTTTGTGCATTCTGTTTTGTATTTTAATGGTGCATCCCATTTTCAGTGGAGGTTTCATTTCTTGCAAGACCATTGTTTTTGCAAACCTGTCTAGAGCACTATGTAAAATGGAATATTGAAAAAATGAGGAACTATATTTTACTCACTTGCTACATATTTGTTTAGTGCCATTTACATTTCTAACACCCCTAGTTGAAATATTGTACCTTTTTGTGCTATTAGAGGGACCATAATGAAATAGTTTCAATATTGTGGCCAAAAGGGATATTTTTCTATTTTCAACATGAGTTTTCTGGTGCATATTCCCCATAACTTACCATCTACCAAGTCCTATGTCTCTTTCCATGCTAAAACCTTACACCCTAGCACAACTTGTCTCTTCAAAAGGCTATTAATACACCAGTAGTGGAGTCCATTTCACTTTAGGAAGTATGAAAGGAATTCTCAGAAAATTATATTTAGTGTATCTTAACGGTTAAAATTTCTTCTGCAAATGAATAAATGTCTTCTTTATTAAGAACTATTTTCAGAGCTACATGGATAAGAGCTCATTGATGACCCAAATTTTTGTAAGCCGAGCACAGCCAACTTCCCAATAGTGCCTTGCAACAAGGGTGGCCAACTCCCTTCTGCTGTATTAGTCAGTTAGCTACACCAGGGAGTGATTTAACCATTTACAAAAAAAGTGATTGTTCTGCTATCCTCAGGAGAGGGCTTAGTTAGTCATCCACATCAAGTTTTGTTGCCTCAGGCATCACACTGCACCTATCCTTCCCGTTAGAGTTTTGGGCTAAGATGGAAATGGCAGCAGATTAACACTAACAATCCCTCACACTTCATGCAGCTATTCTTGTGCACCAGGCACTGTGCTGACCACTGTTGTACGTTATCTCAGACCTCGGAAGCAGCTGGGATTATTGGCTGCATTTTAGAGAGGACAAAACTGAAGTTCAGGGAGATAAAGACATTTTTCAAGGGTCACCCTGAACTGGGGTTTGAACTCAACTGTTCAATTCTTTAGTCTGGTCTCTTAATCACTAGACTGGATCAATGGCTTGCAAATTTTGTTCCCAAAGGATGAGGAAGCAGAACTACTGGATCCTGTCCCAATCACAGCAGCTCCTCTTTTGGTTTTACATATTGAAGGTCAACGTACAGTTCTTTGAAATAAGAGTCCACGGCCCTGTTTTAAACACGGTTTGAAGCACTTGCATTAGCTATGTTGTCTCTGTACAGCATCCGAACAGTTCTACACCTGCACATGGACTACAGACCTGCCTGTATTGTGCACTCTTGGGCCACTAAAAGATTGACTAAAAGAATAGTCCCACTGGTTGGCTGCAAAGTCTAAAATCTCATGTCAGTAACTCTGGGATAAATCAATGAAGATCTGTTAAACTGTTTACATGACACAACAAGAATAGCTCAGTAAAAATAAACTCTCATGCATCTTAGGCATCAATTCATTAGCTACCTTGTTATTCAGGAGAGTCCCAGGATAAGAGACAAGGGAAGGTATAATTTTTGTTAGTGGGAAGGCTAGAAACAGTTACAGTAATGGAGATTCATTGAAGAGATCATAAGAGAAAGAATGAGGAACATGGAAGAAAAGCAAATTTTTTCATGAGATAGTCTTGCATAACAGAAATTAAAAACAAAAATTAAAAAGGATGGCTCTGATTCATTGAAGAGTTTAAAAGGCAACTAATCAGATTTAGTTTCTTATAGGCCACTCTCAGAAACCATGTAATGGGTCTCTTTACAATTTTTTCCTAGTCACAGCTGTACAGTTAGAAAAATATTACTGTCTTCATTCTAGAAGCAACTATGATTTCACAGTTCAGAAAAGATGCTGTGAGAGTTTATTGTACAGCATGAAAACCTTTTGAATTCAAGACATTACTATTATCTAAAGGACAAAGGGACCTGGGATTATAGAGAAATAACATGTATGAACCACAAACACTTGGCAAATCATACACAGTGGGATTTCCTGCATGAGGCTGTACTTCAAAATTTTGGACACCAAAAGGCAGAAGCTGGGGAATCTGCCATTTTGATGCTGCAAGCAGTTTTTTGTTTCTCAAGGCGTGGGTATCTAGAACCGACAACTTTTTTATTCTGGGAAAACCAATTTAATATGCATTTCCATTCTGAAAAATAAGGAAAGTCAATACTCTATTCTTGGGGAAGAAATAACAATGTGGATTCAGATATTTTCAACCTGGAGGATGGGTTGTCTATTTATTCACATAAATTTGATGTAATACAAAACAGAATCTCTTTTTCTGCAGACAATTTCAATTTTGGGGGTGGAGAGAGTAGAGTCCAGGCACAAAAATATTTTCTTTTTTAATACAGATTTATGTTGCTTTGCAATAGCATATTATTGTTTATTCTTGGGGAAATTTTCTCAGAGCATGTAGGCCCATGTGTGTATGTGTGTGGACATAAATGTATGCATGTATATGCTATTGCTAGTTTATATATTATATGTCAAGATTTTAGAGTCATTGAGACTGCAGGAAAGTTGCATATGCCTGAACTTGACATTTTATAAAAGGTTCTGGACAGGACTTGGTGCAGCCTAGACTGGATGCAGATGCCCCATAATAGATGTAATTCATGACTGAATAGTCCAGCTTGAAGGCATGTACTGATGGGGACCCATCTACATGTTGGTCCACATAGGTTAAGGCGAACTCTGAGGCAAGGCATGGGGCTTCCCTTGGAGAATTAGCACAATGATCCTGGAAAGAGGCAGATCTTAAGATATGCAATAAAGGCCCAGGAAGCAGACTTGAGGATGAAAGAGGAGGAACTTCTTTTTCTGTTGGACCCTCATAATGATTGAGCTGGGAGGGGAGACATGTTAGAAGAAACTCCGTTGCAGGGTATGCATAAGTGTGATGGGGGGGTGCGTGTTGATTAGCTGATTCTTGCAACATGTCACATGCTTTATTACTAAACTTTCCAGTTTTTAAGTAATCAGTGTTGCAGTGTGAATAAGGTGAAGACTGTGGAATGATCACTGGATTTAGTAGTGTGAGGTCATCAGAGAGCTTAATAAAGACTTATTTAAGGGACAGCCTGGTCTCCACTGTGCTTTGTGTGTTCCAGCTTCAAAAGAAACTTGATGCCCACTTTTGAGATGAAGCAGTGAGGGGGGCACAGCAGCGGCATAAGGAAACCCATGCCAGGGAGATGGAGTGAGCAGAGGTCCATGGAAGGAGCAGAGACCTAAGGTCTGAGCCAGAGGGCTGTTGAAATTGTAAGCAATGGCCAGGATGAATCTGTACAGAGAACTCAACAGTCACATGAGGTGAAGACTCAGGTCATTGTTTTGGATATTTAAGGTTGATATGATTTCATTTTCAGCTTTACATTGAAGGGGATCGGACATATGATTTGCACACAGAAATGCAATATGTGAACACTATCAATACTAAGAGAGTCTGTTATTATCCTTTAGACCAAGCTCTCAAGTTAGATTTAGTAAAGGATTCTACTAAAATTGTAGTGAGTGCAATCAACAAAACTTTCTATGTCTTATTGCTTTTGTAGTTATCATGATACAGATTTAAATCATGAACTCAAAAACAATCTAGTGAGCATATGCTGTGTACCCAACACTGCTCTAGGCAACATAGGGGAGAACAAGACAAACTCAATCCCTGTTCTAATCATGTTTACAATCTGGTGAGAAGAGAGAGTCAAAAAAATAAACACACTATGGAGTATACCATGTTCTGATAAGTAGTGTGGAAAAATAACTAATCAGGGCAAGGAAAATAATCGTGTAACAGGTAGGGGGGTTACAGTACTATTTTACATAGTGTAGTCATGGAAGGCCTTCCTGATAATATGAAATTTGAGCAGAAACATGGACAAAATAAAGGAGTAACTCTGCGGATATCTAAGGGGATGAGCAATCCAGCCAGGAAAACAGTATGTTCAAAAGCAGATGTTTGATTTGTTCAAGGAATGGCAATGACAAGTGTGGTTGGAGCAAAAAAGGAGAGAAAAATAGGGCAGGTAGGAGAAGTCAGAAAGATAGAGTTGAGACACATCATTTCCAGAGCCTTGTGAGCCATGGTAAAGATCTTGGATTTTACTTGAGTGTGCAAAGGCACAGGAGCATTTTGAGAAGAGAAGACACATGAATCTGACATTTTAAAAATGTTTACTAGCTACTACATGTACAATTTCAGGGAGACTAGTTAGGAGGCGACCACAATAACCCAAGTGATACTTGATGATGACTTGTTCTAGCTCTGAAGTTGGTGAAAAAGAATCCAATTCTGGTTGTATTTTGCTTATGAACTGGATGTAGCTTGTGAGAGAAATGGATGGATCAAGGATGCTGTCTTAATCTGTTTTGTGCTCCTATAAGAGAATAGCACAGATAATCAATAATAGAAATTTATTTGACTCATGGTTCTAGGGCCTGGGAAGTCCAAGGCTGAGGGGCTGCATCTGGCAATGGCTTTCTTGCTGTATCTTAACATGGCGGAAGATGAGAGGATGGGAATGAGAGAACTGAACTTGTTTTTGTAACAAACCCACTCCTCTGATAATGACACTCATTAATTCATGAGGGCAGATCCCTCATGACCTAATCATCTCTTATTAGGCCTCACCTCTCAACACTGTTGCATTGGGATTAAGTTTCTAACACAAGAACTTTGAAGACCATATTCAAACCATAGCAGATGTCTCCAAAAGTTTTGGCCTGGGCAACTGGTCAATTGAAACCACCATCTATGAAATGGGAGAGGCTGGTGAAAAAGCACATTTGAAGGGAAATTTTTAATGTTAGACTTAATATGTCTATTGAATGTCCAAAGAGAGAAGGCCAGGAGGCAGTTTGCATTTTTCAGCGTATAAAGTTACTTAAAGCCATGGACTACATGAGGCCACTTAGAGAGTTGGATTAGTCAGCTTGGGCTACCATAACAAAATGCCATGGACTAGGTGGCTTAAGAACTGAAATTTATTTTCTCACAGTTCTGGAGGCTCAAAGTCTTCAGAAGACCAAGATACTGGATAATTTGGTTCCCCAATAAAGGCCCTCTTCTACCATGTAGATGACCACCTTCTCACTGTTCCCTCACATGGCAGACAGAGATGGAGCTCTGGTCTGTCTGTTCTATAAGGGCACCAATCCTACCATCAGGGTTCAATCCTCACGACTTTATCTAAACCTAATTACTTCCCAAAGCTTCACTTCCAAATACCATCACATTGGGGAGTAGGGCTTCAACATATGAATGTTTTGAGGACACAATTCAGTCCATAGCATGAGCTAATGTGGAAGAAGGAACATGTGCAAGCACTGACCCCTTCATAGAGATTGGGAAAATTAGGAGGAGGCAGAAAGGGATAAAGAGGGCATGGCCTGTGAAATAGAAAGAGGACTAAGAGACCAATGAACCAGACATAAAGTATTTTAAGTTATCAGTGTTGCAGTGGGACTCAGATGAGGAGTTAGGAATGGCCATTGAATTTAACAACTTGGAAGTCATGGTGACCTTGAAAAGAACTCTTTAGTAGAGTGGTAGAAATGATGGCTTGCTTGGAGAGGATTTCAAGAGAGAATGGGAAATGCACCTATAGCACAGTTCAGTTGGGACCATGATTTGGGTATATCCTAATTTTATTATTCGTTAATGACATATAATAATTACCTATGTATAAATAAGTCAACTCAGTAAGAGTTAGTGGGGCCATTAAAAAGGAAGTCATCAAAGATGGCATACTTCTAAGTCATCCAAGGAAGGTGTATCACCAGTGGTCAGCAGAGGGCATACGCTGAGGGGACAGGTGATCCATTTAAGAAGGACAGGTCTGCAAGGTTTCAGTCAGTTACTATCTGGGATCCCTTCTAGAAAAGTAGCAAACTCTATTGCATAATTGTGAGAACTAAGGGAGAACACACAGTAAATCTGTTGTCACAATCTCTGGCACTGAAGCCATCAGAAAGGTCATTTCCATTATGACTATTATTTTCTTAAACTGAAATTAGTAATAAGGAATCCATTTACTCGGTTTTTAAACGATGTAGATTTTTCTTCTTGCCTTGGCACTGTTACATAACATTTCGTAATAATGCAATTGGTAGGGGGCAAATCTAGGCGACAAAGTTTATTGTTCTTGAGGGGCACATTTCTCTAGTTTGTGTATTATGGACCAAAAATTTAATTGTATCTCTAAAACTAAAAGCCAAGCACAAAGAGGTTTGTTTTCAGCTTTCATGCAGGGTGGTATAACAGCGTAAGCGTCTCACCCTTCTGGGACTAAAGACATCATGCTTTCCCATGCCTCAAAGTGGAAAATCCTTCCACTGTTCTGGGGCAGCATGGAACACTCCCCATGTGAAGCAGTCATCAAAGATTTTACTTGTTTTATCTTACTTTTTCCTCTTGCTAGTTCCCTTTATTTTGGCAGAAGGTGGGATGTGATGACCTACATTAAGCATTTCCACATCTAATTCCCAGATTCTGGGACGCCGGTTTTACCTTCCTACTTAAAAACATATGAACTTAAAGAAGTTACCCAGAAAGAGTCCCACTGAAGACAGATGTCCCCTCAGTTACAGCATGGTCAGAAACAATGTATTTGAATGAGGATTTCCATTGCCTGTTGATCAGACTGGTCACATTAAGCAAATTTTCAGTACAGTAAGTGGTATTTCCTGGAGCTTCCTTTGAACGGGCTCTGAGTGCAGCTCTCATGAACTGTAATGTTTTTTGCACACAAGCCTGAAAAAGACCAGTGCAGATTTTAGCAAGTAAACCCCTTTCTGCATACAGGGTTATAGAATTCTATGGCAGGCAATTCAAACAAGATTATATTTGCTTCTCTTCACCTTTTTTCTAAGCTTATGCCCCTGAGTTTTTGCTAACATTTAAAAAAGATATTTAAAACTGCACCTCAGCCACTTTGTAAAAATGAAAGAGTACATTGTACAGGCACCAAAGGTACATGTCAATGCTTTTATCAAAGTCAGGGGCCTGCGCTGGGGCACTAATTGGAACCATGTGTTGAAAACGCAAGACAGAATTTTCAGCTGTTCTTTAATTAAATGGAATAAAATAAAGACTAAACCTTACATTTCTTTATAAAGAGAGGCTGCTGGGTTTGTTCTGCCAGCTGGACTGATGGATGACCCCAAGTGGGGATGCTAGCACCTGCATTAGGGCTCCACAGACACTGGGAGTTGTTTTAATATTTCAGACATTCTCCATGTTTCTAGGAGGCTATTTAGTCACACTCATAGAAGGGCTGGCTGCATATGCTTCCCTGATAAGGAGATGAAAGGAAGTGATAGAAAACATAATTATTTTCAAGTACACTGGTAGATTGACTCATGAAAGAATTTTTTATATCCTTCTAAAGTTCAGTCACTGCAAAAATCATCAGTGAGGTGGAAAAAGTGCCTCCTCCTGCACTTGCCCACTAAGAATGGTGAAGAAATAGTGGCCGACATTTGTGTCTAGTAGAAAGACAATGAGAAATGTTGTCTTGAGTTTTCTGTTGAAACTTGAAAACAAAATATAATTTGGTTTTTTAAAAAGTGCTATTTCTGCCACTTTATACTTGGGAGAAAAGAATAGTCTTTAGCTCTTAATTGTCCTGGGATCAAAATCCTAGGGAATAAAAGGTTAGCTCACAATGTCTCCTTTCAGGATTTAAGCCCCTCTTGCAGGGTGCTTTATGTTATTTAACATTCATTCACCAGCGTATGGAACTTCACTCCCTCCCTGCCCCTGCAAGGACTGCATCCAGAAATGGTACCGATGCACCAAGTGCTGAAGCCTTATGAAAGAAATGTGAATATTGCTTTCAACAGCACAGTGGTACCTACAGCCTCCAGAAAGACATGCAAGGGAGGTGAATTAGTGATAACAGTGACAGCAATTACTTTAAAAGTGTGTATGAGTAGCATTTTGCAGGAAATGAAGGCGTTAAAACAGGGTTGGGAATGTTCAAGAAAGGAAAGTCAGTTCTACAAGAGGCTTAAAAAACTCTCATGATCACGATCACTTCTAAAGGAAATGATAAAAACCATTTCTGCTTATACCAATGCCTAAGGGACAAGCACTGGAGAGAGGCTCTCTCTGTTTCGGCAGGTGAAGTCTCACTCTGCCAGTCATCTCTCAACCTCCAAACACTGTGCTGAGGTTTTATCTGTGGATGCTCATTGATATGAAGTGGAGTTTGACAACTTCCCAGACAGGCTGGGAATAGCATCAGCGGGTTACACAGCCTGCAAAGAAATGGGGGACCTGGGAGTGCATGTGACTGCACCCTCACGTTACCCTCAAAGTTCCCTTTCCAAAGCAAGCACAAATCGAATCAGGGCACCCCCTTACTTCCCTTAAGATCCTTCTATAGCTGCTCATTTAGGCTAAAATCTAAACTCTTAGGGCCAAATTCAAGACTCTTAGTGGGTAGCCTGCCCTACCTTCTCAGCCTGATGGTTCACTCCTACCACAAGGAACTGGACAGGCCACACTCTCTTGTTCCTCTGTGCCTTGCACATGGCTGAGTGTGCCTCAGCCACCTGGCAAACCTTGAGTCTTTCCTAAAGTTCAGCTCAAACTTCATCTATCTCCTCTCTCAAGTTTCCCTTGGTTGCAACCTCTTCTCCCTGTACTCGCCCAGGGAAATAAGAGTAGGCTGATTCTCTTTTGTGTCCCTGAGCATCCTGGGCACATCTCCTTTACAGCAATTATCAGGCATCCTGTCATCTATATACATGTCTGCCTCCTTCCTTTGCCTACACTTCCAAACACCTAGAAGACAAGGGTGATGTCTTGTTCATTTGTATATCCCCAGTGCCTGGCAGCGTGCTTGGCTCAAAGTGTTCCATAAACGTTGATGAATGAATGAACACACATACATATACATATCAGGATTTGTGTTCTTCTCAATATTTGAGAACTTTGAGTAAGCTGAAGGCCCCCTGTCCTTGTATGTAGCCCAAATTTCAAATGCTTGATACAAAGAATAGTGCAAGTGAAAGAATACATTGCATTACTATCACTCAAAAACCTTTACTTAACATTTGCTAATTGTAGGCAATTATGAAAGTTACTGATATCATGTATGTACGATAAGTTAAGGCTATCACAGAAAAATCTAACCAAGAGAGAAGTATTCATCAGAAATGGCAATATTTGGTATAGAATTCCTCAAGAAAACAATATTTTTTGTTTTATTTTGTACTTTGTTTTCTCTTGTCTTCCTCAAATGCCATCAGTCTTGCAGAATATAAAATTCTTGTTAAATACGCACAGCCTTTGGGTGATATATTACTGCATATGAAAAGCCATCTCCAAGTCAGATGTAATCACACCATAAATTCCAAATCCTAAGGAAAGACAACCAGTTATGGCTAGTATAGAAGAGTTCCAATTTTATCTCTTGTGGGAGAATATAAATAAATAAATAAATAAATAAGTGAATATACTAATATGAACAAACCTAAAGCAACGAGATAGATTTTTCTCTTGCCTAAACAGCACTTGGAACACAATGGTTTCCTCTAGAGTTTTTCATTTCTTTACTTTGATGGCACATTCACCCCCATTCTGACAGTCATATTACTTCTTTAGATAGGTCAGTGCCTTCAGTCAGGTCTTGCCTTGCCTGGATGTCATGCCGTCTTTAACATGGCATTGCATGTGTGGTAGAAAGTATTATTTCAACATTTAGTACTAGGGAAAATAGGTTACATAAAAGCATGTTTGTGACTATTTGATAAAAATGAGATGAGCAAAAGAAAGAGATAGCTAAGTTGCTCTGCATGAGAAAAGTAACAGGAATTGTGAAAAAATAGAAAGGAAAGGGGGAGGAAGGAAAGAGGGAAGGAACAGACAACGTGGCAGTCAGCTCAACCCGATGGCGACATGTTGTCAATAGGGAATTCTTGCAGTAGGAAAGCCAGAAGACTTTCAAGAATTAAGTTATGGAAAAATCAAATATAAATTGCTTGTTTCCTTTGAGGTAAACAGCTTTTCTCTGATCCAAACCTTCAATAAGTTCTGCCATACACAGAAATTTGAGTGTTTTTGTCATAGAAATTAAAAAAAAAAAAAGGAGGTAAGTTCCATGCTGTCTTGGCATAAACCTGAGAAAGAAGGTCAGGATTGATAAAACGTCCGTGAGATTCAGAGCCCAGTGGAAGCAGGAATTCAGAGCAGAAGTGTCTATGAAAATATATCCCACAGGAATTTATAAAAATCTTCTGAACAACATAAGACTTATAGGACCAGGGACAGGGAGCTTGGTTTAATAAATTTGAAAGAAAGGGCCAATTTAGCTGATCATCTGGTCATATATAACTCTTGCCAATTCATTATATGCTGATTTTATAGTGCAACAGGAACAACCGTGATAAGATCTCCAGACATGCTTCACTTACTGTACGCCAGACACTGTGCTGCTTTAGGTGCATTATCTTACTTATTGTATCTCATTGTATGGATGAGGAAGCTCAAGTTCAGAGAAAATAAGTCACACAGTCCACAGCTGTCAGAAACATGTTAGAAACTTGGCTTGACCTGGTCCCCAAATCCACATTTCTAATTCCCACTTTCAATTACCAAGTTCCAGTCAGAAAACACCTGATTTTTGTCCCATGTATATACTAAAAACTACTACAAATGTTGTAGTATGTTACATATGTTATTCCATATGAGTAACTGTATTAGTCAGTTATAGTCAAAATACTGCTACGTAACAAACTATCCCAAATCTCAGTGGCTTTTGATAGCAAGCAATTCTCATGCTCAAAAGATAGCATGTTTGCATATGGGTCTGCTTATGTAGCTTGGGCTCAGCTGGGCAGGTCTAAAGGTTTCAAGGTAGTGGGTTTAGCTCTAGCTTGAGGATCAAGTTCAGTTCTGCTCTATAGTTCATCACAGGCCAAGGTGAGAAGGGTAGCAGCTACTTGGAGCCTGTTTCTCTCATGGCAGGGATTAGACCCTCTTGAAGGGATAAGCAGAAGCACGTAATGCTCTCTATTCCTGGGCTCAAAACTGGTATATTGTTATTTACTCCAAATTTTGTTGGCCAAAGCAAGTTAAGAAAGTGGGGTTATGAAGAGTAAATATTTACTGAGAATAATTTAATCTTTCATAATAATCTAATTACTTCTCTGTAAACTTAGGTCCTCAGAGAAATATACCATATTATAATTCTTTTAGGTGAGTGAAACAAGATTATTTCCAATATTCTTCCGTAGGAGCCTCTGGAAAATTCCACATGCTTGAATTCCCTAAATGTTTGCAAAGCATAATGACAAAACCATCACCTTTAAGCATACTTGTCCTGTCATCACTACCATCGTGTTATTCCAATTGATTGTGTAGAACTCTTATAAAGTTTTCAGTCAAGTTTTATATGCATACACACACATATATGAAACAGAGATACAGAAAGAACTTGTCATAGCATAAAAATACTATAACTTGCAATTAGTCTTTTGACTATTTTCTAAGACCAAGTAAAAATTGTTTTGCTTCATATAAAAATTGTGTTGCTTTGTATTTTTCAAGGATTAATGTATATATTATTCTACTAATGGTGGCCAACCTTGTAAGGTCTCATATTTAAAATGTTTTTTACTTATAAAATTCATAGCATTATATATGTTTCCAAAGATCATAGGCATTTCACACTATCACTAAAATCTGTCAGTGATTAGAAGATACATCTAACATATATAAGACCTTAGCTCTATGTAATGGCATTTTAATGAATTTAAAAATTTATATTATAAAAATTACATGTATTTTAATAATAAAAGTGATTTTATTTTCCTATCATATTCAAAAGTTTAATTGTGTATACCAATCTAGATTAAAGCTCTCCTGAATTATTCTTTTAATGGTAGTGTTAACTAGTGGCAAACTTTTTAATTGAAGATAATGAAAATTAATTGAAATCTTCTCTGGAGAATGTATTCTATTTCCTTATTAGTTAGGCATTTTCTTGTTTGTTTTAAAGAACTAACCTCAGAAAAGGACACGGTTATTTCTAAGAATATGTATTTACTAGAACTGGCTCGGGAATCCGTAAGGACTGAGGCCACTCCAGGCACTGGCTACTCTCCCCATCCGTCCCCAGGGTACTCTGCTTCTGCGTGTAAATGTTCTCATTTCTCTCTCTTATAACCGGCATTCTCTGCTAATTTCTAGTTTGGCTTCTTCAGTGAACACAAGCTCAGCCAGGCCATCAACCCAAGTTAGCCAGGGGATTTCTTCCCCATGATCTAATCAACTATGGTTAGGGTTGGGGCATGAGGCAGGGTCATGTGGCATCAAACATGGGTACTATATTGGACACCCCTTGTACACTACTTCATGATCCTCTAGGCCTCTTCTCAACACCAGCCACTTCTTTGGGAATCAGTTCCAGGGAGGCTTTGCCCTACTTCAAGTAGGGGTAATCGGCACTTGTTTCCTGAGCTAGGGCTGCTCCGAGACTGCAGCACGGGTCACCTGCAGGACCGGATGTGCATTCACAAACCGCAACCTGAAGTATGGGGGAGCACAGTGCTTCCAGGGTACCCTTGACCAATAGCAAACAGCAACCAACGGATAAATACTTCTCCTTTTCACCTCTGCATATATAGTTCTGAGAAAACTTTCAAAAAGTGTCTCAGAAGATCCTGGTGGGATGGAGCATATGTCACCCACAGGGGTGGCTGTCTTCTCTTCCTTTCCTGTTTTATGCTCCCTGTCCTGCATCCCTGGGATCACATTGCCTTTACATACAAGCCCTTGTCTCAGGCTCAACTTTTAGAGGAATACAAGGTAAGACAGATTGCTAGAAGGGTCTTATACAAACAGATTTCATATGAATTGTCTAATCCACCTATGCTAATTTGAATGGCTGTGTTATTTCTAAGATAGCAGTTAAGTTGGAGATTCCCTGAATCAAAAGTAAGCAGTTCAGGACTAGTCTATATTCCATTTACTGCAACAGTGGCTGCTAAAATTGCTCCTGCCCTTAATAGGAACACCTAATATCAAGATGGGTGCACGACTCTAATCTCTCTCCTTTCCTGTGGAACCAAATGCCTTTAGGGACAATGAGACCTTCATTTAGAAAGTTTAGCTATCTGTGAGATTGTGAGATGAGATTTTTGGATGAAAGGCTTCTGAAAGATGTAAGAAAAATCAATGGATGAACAATAAAATTCACATGGAATTTTATTCAATTAGAGGAGAGGAAAATCAGAAAAAGAGGACAATAGTGGTTAAATGAGAGGATATGTGGATATAGAACAGGGAGAAAATGAGTTTAAGGTAGGCTGGGGAGTGTTTCTAAGGGGATAAGAAAGAGAGTTGGGCGTCAGGAAAAGAGATGGTAGATGGTCAGTTAATGAAGCAACCACAAAATGCTGGTTCTAACGTATTTCTTTCAAGGTATCTTTTTCCAATTATTAAAATATGGAGAAATTCATTTCAGGTTAGCTCTTAGAACACTTACAAATGAAATCTGCCCTCCTAGAAAGCATTTATTAAAAGCTGTCAGATCAGAAGTGAAAAATTTAAATTTAGACAATAGTTACAAATGGATGCATGAATAGTTCTTTTGTGATTATATCATTCTCCCTTAAAAAAGTCATTGAAATGAGTACAAAATGTAACTATTTCTGGTGTTTCCTGACTTATAGGTAAACCATGAGGCCTTTCATGAATTTAGATGTCAGCTACTTAATTTCATTTTATTAAAAACAGATTCCATAAATAATACTGAGTGCAAGAATGACACAGACATGAAAGGATGAGGGTTGGCTGCTCTTCTGGGCACTATCAAGAGGCCCCTCGACTGGCCTTCTTTCCCATTCTTGTACACCCAGGAAGGGCCCTATGACCTGGGGTTTTCTGGCAGCCCATTCCTTCCCAAGGAACTGCCAATTACAACTGCAGAGCTCAAATCTTGCCGTGTCTTCTTTACATAATAGAGCTCACTATTCACACTCCTAAACACCCCTGGACAACACTGCTTCTAGGATAACTTGTAACTCATCCCCTTCATCCTGATGATTTACAATTACAGATTTAGGCATCAACCCATGCCACCCCCACAGCACTCTCTGATGAGAGCTCTGTACTCTCAACTGACCCTGGGCAGACAGACTCATCCTCAGCTCACCCTTCAATCCTTCCCAATTTCTCCTAGTCTCCCAGTTGGATTTTTTTTATCTTCTATTAATTGCTACTCATAACTTTTAACTTTTGTTCTTCTCTTTATGCCATCTATCCTATCACTCCTTGATCAGTTCTCAATGCAAGCCTCAATGCAAGCCACATACTCCATTCTTTGAAAGCAGGCCCAAAGTTTCATTTACTAGAATATAATTTCCACAGCAACAGGACACTTGTCTATGTTATTCACTGCCACAGCTAGTGCCCAGAACAGAGACTGGCACGAATACTCAACAAATATTTGTCAAATGGATGGATTTATTCTTTAATTCTACACACGGCCCAGTTCTGTGTTTTATGCATAACAGATCCTGAATAAACATTTGTTGAATCAAACTTACCCAATAAAGAGCTGCTTGGCTCAAAAATACAGGGTCTTGTATTTTACAAATTTGAGTTATAGGCCACTAAGAAAAACTTTTCTAAAGTAGCTTCCCAATCTTTTAAAATCATGTAATAAAGACATCTCTTCCTGAGAGGGGATTTTTATTCTTTCTCATCCTTAATGAGGCCCGAGCCATACCCTCTGATGCCAGGACCAAGAATTATACATTTTAAACTGAAAAAACCTTTGGAAATGTAATCTGCTTGTCTTAGAGGTGAAGATAATAAGGTAAAAAAAGCCAGGTTGTATTATAACCCAATTTTTGTGCCTTCCATTTCAGTGTTCTGCAACAATCTATTTTAGAGTATAGACAATAGAAAAATGTGAGGAAAAAAACATGGCATGGAATGACAGGCTCTGGACATCTTAATACCAAATCAATAGATCTCTATCAATACAGGGCAATAAATATAAAATTGTATCTTCAATTTCTTGGCAGTAAAGGAGGAACCCATGATTATAGGATTACTGTACTCTGTTCTAACCAACTGAATCAATCTGACACATAGCAATGGTTGAAAAAATCCACTGCCCTAGAAGAACATAAACAAAATGTTCTAAATATTATGAACTTTATAGACTATATTGTTATGATTACTTAAGAAACACTTTCTCTCCATCCCTGTATCACCACTAGTGAGTTAACAGCCAAAATTATGTTCCTTCTTCTTCTCTTTCACTACACAAATACACACACACACACACACACACACACACACACACGAGTTGTACATTGATTTTGGATAGTCATTTGTGGTCTATTCGGGAGAGATAATGTTATTTTGAGATTTTGGTACTTCACGTACAAAATCCCCTTGGAAAGATCCAAGGTAAATATCGGATAATACCAAGTTCAATATTATCCAATGTGAATTTCCAATGTGATGGAATAGAATTTTATATTTTATAATTATATATTTAAATTTCATATATTTAAATTTTAATTTTAAAGTATTCCTCATAAATGTAAGCCATCAAAGAAATTAAAATGTTAAAAATTTCTATTTAAAATGTTATCCTGTTGACTTAGTTAAAACCTGTCCTGTATAAACAATAGTGTGTAAGTATGTAATTTCTTTATTATTCTCTCTCTGTAGTCAAACCTATGTGCATGCATATACATGTGTATATTATTTATAATTAATCACAAGGAGTACTTGATATTTCTGAATAATTATCTCTTTGTATCAAATCATCTGGCTAAATTTCAATCTTCCAATGAATTTCTTTTCAAAATGGTTTAGCAACTTAATGAAAGAAATATTTGATTATCTACTGTGTGAACGATATACATTCATTCATTTAACAAATACTTTCAAGCTTCTGTGAACCCAGCCCTGTTCTGGGTACTGGGGATAGAGAGATGAGACAGAGGGCCATGGCTCTGCTGTGACGGGGCTTACTTTCTATTGAGACATAGAGACATGAAAATATAATTCCTGACAGTGATATGCACAGTGAAAAAAATTCTATTGGAACAGAGAGTGACAACTCTAAAAAGGGTATTTCAGGGAAAGTACCACTGAGGAGATGACGTTTGGTTCTAGATCTGAAAGATAAGAAACCAACCATGCGAAGATGAGCATTTTAGGCAGAAGGATCAACAAACAGTATAGTGGTTCTGAGATCTGGCCTGCTTGAGGGACAGCAAGGGGCAAGGCAAGTAAAGAGAAAGAGGTGGGAAATCAGGCTGGGGAGGTAGGGAGAAGCCAGATCATAGCAGACCTTGTAGGCCATGGTAAAGATGTAGACTTTATTCAAAGGGCAATGGGTTACTATAGGAGGGTTTTAATCCATGTAGGGAAATGATCTTATCTAAGATTTTAACATTCACCTTGGCTGGATTGTAGGGGAATAGGAGATTAAGCAGGGAGACCAGTCAGTAGGCAGTTGTAGCAGAGTGAGACAGGTAGACAGAGTCAATGTGTTTTTTGGAGGTAAAAAAAAAGGATGTACATACAGGAAGAGGGAAGCAGAGGCTCAAAGAAGGATTACTGAGTTTTTAGCTTGAAGCAACTGGGTAAGTGGTAGTGAAATTCCTTGAATAGGGAAGACTGTGGAAGAAATGATGTTGGGATAATCAAATTTCTGCTTTGGATGTGCTAAAATAGCCAAAGAAAGGTTTAAGAAGATAAATGTATTCATCTTTATTTGAAAAGAGATACTAAGATGTATCAAGATTTGATACAAAAAATAATTTTTCAGAAAGCTTAAGAAACTCATTTGTGTTATACGTATATACACACATACATACACATACATATATATATATAATGTGACTAGAGAGAGAACTATGCTAATTTTGGAGATATCAGCATATAGAGGGTATTTGCAACTACAGACAAGCTAGCGTGACCTAGGGTGACAATATGGGTAATGAAGAGAAGAGGGCTGAAGACTGAACCCAGGGCAATCAAACATTTACCTGTTGGGCAAAGGAGAGGGAATCAACTAAGAAGTCTAAAAAATGAGTCACTGGAATGAAAGAGGAATACAAAGAGCATATACTATTGCAAAAGTCAAGTGAAGAAAATGTATATTTATTGACTATATCAAAAGCACTGAGAGCCTTAGTATGATGAGGACCGAGAATGGAGCAACTATTGGATTTAGCAACATGGTGGTCATCGTTAACTTTGATATTGTTAATTCTGAGTAGTGTGGAAGGAATGTTAAATTGGGAAAAAGTGAAGATAAGAATGAGAAATTAGGAAGTAGAAATAATGAATATAAAAAAATAGTGCCAGATGTTGGGGATAGATAAGTGAAAATGACAAGGTCCTTGTCTTCAAAGAGGGCTCTTGTATGTGTAAGATAAACCTTTTATCAATAATCCCTGAAAAATATGCTTCTCTCTTGACACAAAGGGATTACATTTATATTAATTAATGAGCACTTTCTAAAGACCATTATAATAGTAAAAGAAAAATTTAAGCTAAATAAAACATTTTATTAAGAACACAAAATCTTCAATGCATTAAACATTTTATTATCAGGTTGTTTATGTTTAAACTAAAAATATATTTTATATATCATCACACAGGTTAAAATGCTCAAATATCAGTGTTCAGAATATGACTATTCAAAAAGAACTGCAGACATTTAAAAAACATGTTTTCTTTGTCCTATTTTCAAAATCTTCCTAGACAGGATGTTAGACAACTACCACATATGATATGTGTGAATGATTACGATAAATGTGTCCTTTGCAACAAAAAGTCTGAAATTTTATGTAATTATAGCCATGCTGAATGAATAGTTTAGAATAATGTACCACTGTCATCAAATCATATCTTCATTTACACGTGTAATCCATTTTGCACAATGGTTCCAACTCAGTGTGTATGTAATTAAATTATAAGGTGCAGTAATAGCTGCTGCTGAGTTGAAATTTTGCTTTTTCACTTTTAAGAAATGAATAGAAAACATGGTCCAGTGAACATCAAAGTACTTTTTCGAGACTATTAAATCTCATCAAAGAGGTCTTCTGGGCTGCTGTTTCTCAGAGTTTCCAAAGACATGTTTTCAGCTGAGATGTGCCCCTTTTTCAATGTCTCAGGTAACGAAGAATCAAGTCTAGAGTTAAAAAGAAAATCAAGATAGTTTTATTTTTAAAAACTTCCATTATAGAGTAAAAGAAAATGAAGAGACATATAAGCGAAATGACAGTTAGATCCTGTTTCAGAATTGGTTTACAGATTTATTTCCCTATTTCCTTCTTGCTGTTAACTATAAAGAAAGAGATGAAGGGCATTTAATTTCTTTAACTTCTTTAGAATTAATTTTTTTATGCTGAGTTAATGAAATTTCAAGAGTCTACAACAATACTCATGATCAAGGTTGAGAAATAAAGTATCCTATCCTCTGTGCTTTTCTGCCATGATACAGAAGACTTTTCAAGTCTTTAATGATTTCATCACAATGTACATTTTCCTTTGGCTTCCTTAAGTTCTACCTATTAACATGCATTTTAATCTCTTCGTAGCAGAAAGTTCTGATCACATGAATTTCCTTTAGTGGTCAGTTGATTATAAGCATGTAGATGACTAAGAATGACACTTCACATTTATAGCAGTTGCTGATGAAATGTTGATCCACATTCATTTACTGAATCTACATTTCTTCATTTAATAAACTAAAGTATATTCAGGCTCAGTACTGCAGTTACTATTTCAATGGATTGACCTCTATATTTATGTAAATATCTTCCATGAGTCCTACAATAATAGGCTTGTTCACTGCCGTGATCACTGTTGATCTGTTAACTCGTCTTAGGAAGAGTGAGCTGGAGGATAACTGAGCTCAATCAGAAGTAAAGCTGAGGAATGTGTATTAATAACCTTGTATAAACCTTGTCAGAGGTTCTCCATGCAACCTAAATAAAATATGCTTAATATTAACAATTAGAGGTGGCTTCTGGGGTAATTATGATTAGGTTTAGTCAACCCAGTAATCTCAGTAATAATACTCCCAAAATTCCAACTTTGAAGGCAAGGGAGGAGTCAGAGCAGCATGGTAGAACTGAAAAAACATGGGACTTGAAGTCAGGACACACAAGTTTGAATGCAGGTCTATTTCTTCTTAGCTACATGACCTTAGGCAAAGTCATTTAACCTAACTGTAATACTGTTCTTTTACCTGTAAACTGAGATAATATCTGCCTCAGAGGGGGTCTAAAGATTAAATTAGTTGATGTAAATGAAAATGTTTATATATTTCTACAAAACATTTGGAAACTATTATTATTACCTGCTAATATTACATAAACTACATAAGAGCTTCTGCTAGTAGCAGAATAAAAGAATAATCAACTAAACCACCAAAATATCAAGTATGTTTAGATGATGAATATTTTAAAAAGCCTGCACCGATACTTAGTTTCACAGATTATTAGAAATGAATACACCACAGGGTCCTTCTTAGCCTCCTGATTGCATACAATTAACCACGATTGCCTGCCACTAGACCTGAGACATGTTCTGTCTTATCCTGAGCAAGCCAAGTTCAGACAATATTACCACTACAGGAATGCCAAGGTGCTAGGCATTAGTATACTGTCAAGATGACAAACACTACCCTCTGGGAGTTGCAATTTTAAAATTAACAATAAATACAGACATAATTATTGTAACATGTAATTAAATAACTAAAAATATATTTCATAGGAGGAGAAAATGATACAGCATGAAATAAATGTATAATTATTACATGTATAAGTTTTCAATGCCAGCTCAAAACACATTAAACATTTTTCTTTGTCCCTAAATGTCTTAGAGGTGCTTTTACTTTTCCTAGGCAAAAGAGATAACTAAATTATTTCAGTTAAAAAGTAAGACATGGAAAAATTTCATAATTTTGTTTATTGTCTAGACATTATGCAATCAGAACATAGAGATCTATCAATTTCATTTTAAAAAATCAACTTAAGACAAAATGACAATTCTGAAGTGACAAGTTTGAAAGAAATAGATTTGTGGTGCTTCATTTATGATTCTCATCTTCTGAAGTCACAGGAGCTTAGGAAGTAGATTTTGACTCTTGCTCATTGTGTCTTGTCATAATAGGTACTCAGTAAAAGGTGTTCAGTGAATGGAGATCATAATTCGATAGCTTTCATATCCATGGTAAGTCAATGGAATATATTTAGAACTCTCCCCAAGACAAAACAAAAAAGTTTTATTTTTATAAGTAATAAATGTTTACGAAAAGACTTTTTGTAAATCCTGAAAAGCATAAGAAGGAATATAAAATGCCTGTTATCCTATTTTGCATTTTTTGTATTTTCAAACATTTTTTAACAAAAATGGGATCATTCTATACATTTATACTTTTACAGCTTGAAAATTTTACAGTATATTAGAGATGTCTTCACATGCTGATCTACATTCATCATTAATTTTCATTTGGATGTACTAACCACTAGTCCACTGATAGATTTTGGACTGGTTTCCATTTTCAAATACTCTTATAAATAACACAACAATTAATATCCTTGTGCATATATTTTAGCATATTTATCACCTTATTTTTTCATGAACATGCTTGTTTCAGACATTGTGCTCAGAGGTATAAATCGAAAGCAAATAACTCATAAAACTTGTATCTAAAGTCTTAATAGAAAGTGAGCTAAACAAGTGATTTAGTGATTTGAAATTTGGGAGTTCCTTGCTATCTAATTAAATTACAGTCATTAGTTATGGCTCAGTTTAAATTCTAAGCCCTCCACGAAGACTTTTTATTTTGACTTTCTACATTCAGGTTAATTTTTCTTTCCTCTGATCATTTAGAGTACCTAATGTCTATACCCTATATTTCAATATATAGTTTTTTCCATTTAATCAATGCTGTATTTGTTGAGTGTACACTATGAACCCCTCACTGTATTAGGAAAATCTAATAAATATGATAAAGGTAACACATGATTCATGCCTTCAGAAAGCTTTCAGTTAAAGATTTTACTTTATTTAGTGTTTTTCAAATGTGTTTTTTCATCCTAAAAATTTTATGAATAGCTTAAAGGTAAGAACTATAATATAATTTGTCCACAAAGGGTAATTTCTCCCTTTAGGAATCTCTATAAACATTATATCAATATTTAGGGTTCAGGTAGATTTTTAGATAGTTTTCCATGGGCAACATGGTTCAATAGGAAGAATTCTGAATCCAGGGCCAGGAGATCTTTATTTATGCTCCACCACACAGAGATCTGGGTTGGGTCACTGAACCCTTCTAGACCTCTGTTTCTTCATTTAATTTGTGGAAAGTTAGGGATACTATAAATGATTTTGGTGCTCTTTAAGTCCTTGAATTCTGAGACAGTTATGCTCAAATAAATTACTTTACAAAATACCAGTTCTCAAAAAATATTTATGGAATAAATGAATAATGTGCATTAAAGAGGAAAAGCAAATGACAGAATAAGAAACTGTAAAGTTAAAGGCTAAGGCATAAGAGATTTTATAAATAAAGGGAATAAAATGAAGCTTCTTTAGATAATGACTGCCTCGCTAAAAGATGGTTTAAGTTCTCAATCATATAATTACAGAGATTCCTATGTTCTATTAGTTTAATTTCACACTGCATTAAAATACACACACACACACACACACACACACACACACTAGAACTTGAATCAAATTTGTACTACTGTCATCTAATTAACAATGAGTAGTGTAGATCAAAAGCTAGATTTGGCAAAAAAAAAAAAAAAGTTTCATCCAAGGAAAGTTTCTTTAAAGTGTTAGAATGAATGATTGACTTCTCTTTTAACTTTCTGCCTGTTGAATTACCAACATCTTTTAAAGTGATATTTCCAGGTATTAGCTAATTTTGTAAAGACATTTTCTCAGGCAAGTTTAAAATATTACGACCATAGCTGGAACAGTAATCTTTTCTTATTCAAATGAGAAGCATTAGCATTGCTTGGAGTGAGTTATTTGCTTTTTGTAACATATTCTGAGAATAATATTTCTGCAACATGTCAAGGCACCAACCTCAGCAAATAGAGAGGTCCAGGAAAACGTTTAATGATTAATGGCACTGTGACACTTAAAGAATCATGGTCACTTGACTTCTGACACAAACACTGGTTCCAAAATCAAAAATCAATATTTATGTGGCCTAACTATATGTCTACCTGCACAAGACACATAAAATTCAATTCCAGGTAAATTAAACACGTAATGACAAAGGCAACATTTTAAAGCTTTTAGAAGAAAAGAGAATGTTTTTAGTATCTTGGGACAAGAAAGTTTTTTAAGGCAGAAATTGAAAACCAGAAAGGTAAAGCTTGATAAATTCAATTACATTAGAAGTACTTCTATTCATCAATAGATATCTTAAAGGAAACAAAAAAATAAGTCACAAACTGCAAGGAGGTACTGCAACATACACCACTAACAAAGGATTAGTACCCAAAGCACTCCTACAAACAATTAAAAAAACCCAGCATAATTTAAAAACATATGGCAGGCAAAGACTACAGGAACTCCCAAGAAGGAAGAACAGTGGGGGTAAATAAGCATATGATGATAAGCTCAACTTCGTTAGTTACCAAGGAAATGCAAATTAAAGCCACTATGAAATATTTTACACCAGATTAGCTAAAAAGTTAGCTTAAAATGTATAACAATATCAAGGATTTCAGAGGATGTGGAATAATTAGAAAAATTATTGCTGGCGGAACTGCAAATATTTGAAACCACTTTAGAAAACAATTTGGCAATAACTGCCAAAGTATACGAAGACGTGTGCACCTCTAACCCAGGATTTCCACTCCTACCTATATATCCTAGATAAACATTTGCATATGTGTGTGTCAGAAGATATGCACAGAATCATAGGTGTATTGTTTATAATAGTGAAAAACTAAAAACTACCCAAATGTCTTTTCACAGGAAAATAGGCAAATAAATCATTGAATTTTCACACAATGGACTGCCATATATATATATACATATATATATATATACACACACACACACACACACACACACACACACATGCATGAATCTTCAAGCATACCTTTAAGCAAAAGGGCAAGGCACAAAGGAATACACATGGTATGATTCTATTTAAGTTCAAAAACATGCAAACTATGCATTATTATTTTATTCTTTGAACAATGGTGTTTGTGTGCGTGTGCGTGTGCGTGTGTGCATGTGTGCAGTATGTGTCAGTGTATCTGTGTATGTATATATGTAATAGGTCTGGATTTTATTTGCTATTCCATGACAGTGTTCTCAGATTTCTACATTTTGTATTAATAGCTTTGGCTATTGTGAAGATGGTGATACAGAAGAGGAGCAGCGTTAATATTAGGCATAAACAGTTTAATGTCGGACATAATCGGTGAGTGTGAAGTGCCTGCAGGGTCTCTAAACAGAGATAAATGCTGAGTAAGCATGTGACTATACAGGTATAGCCCTCAGGAGAGAGGTCTGGACTAGCTGTACAGAGACAGTCACTGCCATGTCACTGACCACTAAAGGCAAATGAGTTGGAAAGATCACCCAGAGAAGAGTCTATCAGAGAAAAAAGGTTTAGTATGGAATACTGGAGAATATTAAAATTGTAGGAGCACACAGCTAGAGAGAGGGGAATGAGTAAAAGGAGGTTGAAAAGGAATGATTCAAATGGGATGAGGAGACCCAGGGAGCAGCGTTGTTACAGAAGCCAAAAGCAAGTTTATTTTGTGTGCCCACAGCTTGTGCTGCGTCCACTTGTCACCTAAATGTTGGCTCTGTGTAGAACTCTGACTGCCGAACCCGTAAACACACTTTAGATAAATTATTTTCATCCACTGTAAATTATCTAGAGTTGAGAAGAAAAGTCTGGAAGGATACTGCTATGCTCATGATTTATTACAGACAAGCACAGTCAATGTTTTCTTTTGGGACAAACGAAGTCTCAAAATTCTTGGACTGCGATAGTCACAACAAAAATCTAGCAAATGTTCAATTCCTGCCTATCCACCAAGGCGGGGCATTCTGAGGTGGCTGTTTCTCTCACATTAAAAACAAAAAGTATATACAACTTTGTTTTGCCACAAACTTCCCTGGCATCCCGCTATCTCTTCTCTACCTCTCCTCTGGGACTGGGATAAAGCTTAGATGTGGGGAGAGGGATGAAGATGAGAGGTAAGGGCAACCTGATGATTGGCTGGGAAGTACATTATTTGGTAATAATAATAGCCAAATATCTAATAATTTCCTTTTTTAGGAGGAAGATGTATTAAATCAAACATTTAAAATGACCTCAAAAAACAGCCAAATCAAAATATCAAGTACTTGCTGCCATTAAGTAACTAGACAGCTATCAGATTGACCTTAACAGAGTTCTCATTATGGAATAAATTCAATTATAAAAACATCTTTTAAATGAAAAAGTTTTAAATAATGTGCTTAAAGATTTGACATCACCAAAGTTACCACTGTATTTTCAAAATGTTGGTATTTTCAAAAATGTTTGATCTTAGAGTACATGGGAAAAGTAGTCTACAAATTTCTAGTTGACCTTATAAAAACCAAAAACATCTCCTAAATAAATTAACAGACTGAAGTCATCAGGATTCGGTAAAACCAGTGTTGAACATTGTCTGGAATTCACTAGGCCTAGGTGCCATTTCATCAGCCTGAGAAAATGAAAGAGGAGCTGAAATTTCTGGCAACCAAAATGGCAAATAAAAGAAATTGCATTTGTTATTTTCAATTAAATTCCTAAAGACAGTTTTCCAATAAGTAAGAGTTTTGCTCTTTAAATTCAGCAAGAGCAAAAAGGAAATGAAAACATGCCTTTGAAATAAGTGATTTTGAATGAAATAAAGAGAATAATAAAGAGTAAATAAATTTAATGCTAAAATATACTTATATGCCTTATAGATATTAGGAAAGGATGATAATTCTAAAATTTTCCTGTAATGTACATATATTATGGACTTGAAAGTAAAATTATCTAGTTCTACATAATTTCATTTTTAAAGTCAACCACCAAGATAAATATATCCAGAATCTACAAGGATGCTAACCATTTATGCAGGAATTTCATAATAAGAAAGATTTTGTCACTCTTGCTGTACTTTATTCATATAAATAATATTGTCCTGGTAATTCATTAGATAACCAATATCAAAGTCCATACCATGTGTACTCACCATTAAATTGGTACTAATTTATCAACACTTAGGTACACATATCCATATATGTGTAACATTCATCGGGTGTTGGGCAGGTGGGAGGAGGGGATGGGTAAACGCACACCTAAGGGGCGCAGAGCACACCGTCTGGGGGATGAGAACGCTTGTAGCTCTGACAGGCAGTGAAAGGCAATTTATGTGACCAAAGCATTGGCACCCCCATAATTTTCTGAAATAAAAAAATCAATACCTGAAATATATTAAACTCTATTTTGTCCTGTATTCATTGTGAGTTTTCAAATAGCATAGGTGACATTTGCACTGTTGATCTATGCCTATAAAAGTAGAAAACTGTCACCCTGAGAAAAAGTTTTTCTCTATAACTTTGATTTTAAGACAAGCCAGGTAACCTGTGAGCTAACTGCTGCTGGCTGTGCAACAAATGAAGCCTCCCTCCCTAGCCTAGAAGCTTCTCCAGTGGGAAGACTCTAACTTTATTTGTCCTCGCACAATATGTGGCACATAAATGTTTCACTGATTGTATGTATTAATTAATGAACAAATAATTGAATAAATAAGATAAACAGTACTAACAAGAAGGCACAATAAAGTTAAGCAACCTGCCCAAAGCCACATAGGCAGTAAGCACGGAAGTGAGCAGGCAGGTAAGTTGGTGACAGAGCCAGAGTTTTAGCCTTGGTTTCCCTCTTTTTAAAATATATACCAGTGTATGGGGGTAACTAAATCTTATTTCTACTCCAGAGGATGTTTTTATTCTTCTTAGGAAGGCAGCTTGGTTGTATGCAGTGTGTCTCAAAAAGTAGTTCTGTGAGATACTCTCTAAAAAATGAGAGCTGTAGTCCAAATGTTTGGAAAATATTTATTTTCCTCCACTAAGTCCTGTGTTTCATGTGCATGCTATATATTAAGAGCTACGAAAATTTCTTCCATAAATAAACCTGTTAATTAAATTATTAGGTAAAATGAAAGCAAGGTGCAGAAGAGTGTGTGTAGAAAACTAGAGTGTGTGTACAAACATTATACATGTGTGTGTATTTATGTATATGTGTGTATATATGTTGTATGTCTAGAATAGCTCTGGAAGGATACACAAGTAAGTGGCAATGGTTGAGAGGAATTTGGATTGAGAGACAGGGATATCTTTTGCTGGATATTCTTTTAAACTGCTGGAATATTTTTTAAAAAACCGTTATATAGAGAGTATATTTTTCTAAGTGCTTTAAGAAAAAAGAAGCTTGTTTAACCTAGGTTTTCCAAATGAACTTGGCAGCAGAAGCCTGTTTTCTCACAATCCTTCCACCATTAACCCAAGAAACTAGTGTTCTCTAAAATAGGCTGTTGTTCCCTAAGAAAACAACATGTACCAGCCTGAACCCAAAAGCTTAGTGGTCCAATAAAAGAAAATAAAAATACAGAAAAAGGAGGCAGAACACTACTTTTGGCTACAAAGAAAAGTGGAAAACACACAGGCAGACAATAATGCCATTACAAAAGTTAGTGATTTCTATCAAACCTGGGGCCAGGAGTGACAGTTTCACAACAGCGTGGAACCAGCTGCTTTAGTTTCCTATAGATTCTGCAACAAATTACCATAACATAGTGCCTTAGACCTGCACAAATTTATCATCTTACAGTTCTGGAGATAGAAAGTCTGACAGAGATCTCACTGGGCCAAAAGCTAGATGTTGGCAGAGCTGTGTTCCTCTCTGGAGGGGCTAGTGGAGAAGCTGTTTCATTGCTTTTTCCAGCTTCTAGAGGCCGCTCCCTTCCTTGGTCTTTGAAGCCAACAATGCCAAACGGACTCTTTCCCACATCACACCATTCTGACCTTGTTTGCTTTGTTGTATCTCTCTCTGACTCTCCTTTTCTACCTCTTTTCCACTTAAGGGCCTTTGTGATTACATTGGACCCACTTGGGTAATCCAGAATAATTTAGCTATTTTTAAAGTCAGTTGATTTGCAACTTTAATTCCATCTGCCTTGTGTTCTAACATAGTCTCAGGTTCCAGAGATTAAGAAAAAGACATCTTTGGGGTGGGGAGGGGGAGACACATTATTTTGCCTACCACTCCAACCTTAACCTTGTTAGGGCTCAATTGTTATTCCAAGCTACCAGTTTAAATACATTTCAGGAAAACTGAATATTGAAACAGTCCGAGTAAGAGCAGGACCTACAAAACCTAGAGCTGAAAGAAACCCCCAACCTGGTTGGAAGAGGCATCTGTGAAGTCAGGGCAGTATGACCTGATGCTCAAAAAAACCCCACACATTGGGTCTTATCTAGAGATTAACTGAAGCAGAATCGTTGAGACAGGCTGGCAACCACTGTCACCATCACCCATCACAGTATTTACTGAGTGCCTATCATGGGTCAGAGACTGAGATAGAGACTTGTGATAAAAAGTGAGCAAACAATCAACCTAAGGCAGAAGTAATACTGCCAAACTCCCCTAAATACATACTTACAGGAGCCCTTGTCTAGGAGATAACAAAATGGAAAGCTGATTCACTACAAAAGTTCTAAAGAGTAAGGCTGCTAAAGAACCATCATGGGCATGTGACCTGTGCTGCCAGTCACACAGGGCCACAAGCTTAAAAGGGCTTCATAGTTGGCTCAATGCTCTACTGAATATTTCCCTAGACTTCCCATGAAATGGTAGACGAAGGATGATTGTGCAGCCTGACTTGGTAAAGACAGACTATTTTATAACATTACCAACATCATATAATACCTTCTATGTAACTAATATGTAAAACTCACAAACTGAAAAACTATTTCTTTACAAGGTGTACTAATTCAACTTGATATTATGGGTGAACATAAAGAGAGTCACTACTCAAATTCTGGGAGATGTTCTGTCTTCAAGAGATATGTCAGAAAGGGGTCAAAGCACTGGAAGAAGGCAGCTGGAAATAATCTATACAATTCTTTGGCTTTCGATTTTGAATAAAAAAGATTAAACTTTTCAGTTAATGTTTAAAATATAACCAAACTGTAAAGTAAAACCAAAATGTATGTGGAGGCTGAATGCTTTTAAGACAAATCACTGTATCCCACAATCGGTAGCAATTCGCTGTGTAGGTAGGCAGCACAATCCACACAGGATAAAGTCTGTACCTCCGGAATTACTGGAGACAGACCTCTCCAACGTTTTTTGAACTAGACAAGTCTTTTACATGTATGGTACTACGATTCCAATAAAAATGTATATGTCGGTACTAAACTTTTATTTATCACACTAAAAATACATGAAGTAATCTCAAATGTTAAGTCAATCAAATCTACATAGAAAGCAGTTGACTACAGTTGTGTATCATGTTCACATAACTATATGAACTAAGCATACTATATACATTTTCTCACTGTGAAATCTTTATAATTACATAAATTTCCAACTTTTCAGGACTTTATATTGAACTAATGTTCATTTTGAGGAAGCAGAGTAAGTATAAGAGATGGTTCCATTAGTGCGCTGACTGATACAATGTGGTCTCATTTCTTTAAATGTCCTACTATACTCAATGGCTTAAGAAAAATATGAAAATGAGATTTTTACAATTATAATTCTCCCAAATTCACAGTGGAGGAAGCTTTCATATTCCATTCAGCAATATTAACAAGTTTAATAAAATTAATGTTTTGTAAAGGCATTGTTTTAATTTGCCAAAATGCAGGATTGGCTGTAGCCTTTGATTATTATGCCCTGAATGTATAAATTCAATAAATAATTAATTTAACAATTCAAACAACCACTCTTATCTAACTTATTTTATTTTGGTATTATAAGAAAGCTATATATCTCAGCCTCAGTCGTCTGTCACTTGAATTACTTATATAACTATTTACTGTGCTTGCCTTTCATTTTTTTCCCCCTCAGGCCATATTCCACACTGCTGATAATTAGTTACCTTTCTACAAGACAAATATGATTATTACTTTCCAGTCCTGCAAGGCTACAGTTGAAATTCCCTTGGAATAGATAGAAAAAAAAAATCATCACATAATCTCTAGCTTCAGATCCACCATCATTCTGGCTCTAACTATCCAATGCTCTTCCTCATCAAACTTCTTGTCATTCACCAAACACACCATTCTCTCTTAGGGTCTATACTTTTCCACACAGTTCCCTCTGCTTTAGGACTCTTCCACCTTCTTTACTAAGTAGACTCCTACTCATCCATCAAAGCCAAGTTCAGATGTCACTGCTTCTGTTAAGCCTCCAGGAAAGAAGGTCATTATCTCCTATTTACACAGAGTCTATCCTAAATCAAGTAGGTCTTCGTTCCAGAATAAACCACCCCAAACTTAGTGGTGCTCATATTTTCTGTGAGTCAGCAATTTGGACAGGGCACAGTGGGGATGGCTTGTCTCTGCTCCATGGTGTCAGGGCCTTAGCTGGGAATACTGGAAAGCTGAGGTTGAAACAGGCTGGGTTTGAAAGAAGACTCATTCACTCATGTCTGGTGCTTGGGCTGGAAGACTGGGATTGGCTACTGGAGAGTCTACAGTGGTTTGGCTTCCTTGCAACATGGAAGCCTTAGGTAGTCAGACTTCTTATATAAAAGCTTAGGGGCTCTAAGCACAAGTTTGCCTTTTCTGATTTAGCCTCTGAAAAATCACACAGCATCATTTCTCCTGCATTCTACTATTTACAAATAAGTAAAAAAGCCCACCCATATTCAAGGGGAGGAGACATAGAAATCATCTCTCAATGGAAGCAATGTCAACCACAGAGTTTAATTCTGCACATCTTTGTTACTTACATCTTAAGTAACTTGAGAACAGGGACAATAATATAGACTCATTGTTTCATTCAGAATTTAATTACTTAGAACAAAGAACTGAGTTTCTATTGAATAATTTACTAAAAATCCTCTTCTTGAGGGCATTTGCCTACTTTTTCTCTTAGAATTGAGTGTATATGATAGTCTCATATACAATTTACACAGACTATAATCCATTCCAGACCAAAAGTGCAACAATATAGACACAATGTACATTATCTGGGGCATGGGTACACTTATAACTTTGACTCAAACAATACAAAAGCAATTAATGTAACTAAAACGTTTGTACCCCTGTAATATTCCAAAATTAAAAAAAAAAAAGAAAAGAAAAAAACATTTAAACCTCATATATGGCTCAGCAAGGAAATTTTAATTTCTGCAACTATTGTTGCCCAGTAGTTAGCTCACTTTCCATTATGAGGCAACTTAAATTATTTACTTTTCCAAGTAGTTCTGGATGTTTATAAATTTATATACTTACAAGTTCACACTAACACCATTAGCGTTTAGTTATACCCCACTTTACTGGAATGTTTGGGGAGGGAAAGCTGTGGTTAAAAATGAACAGTGTTTTAATCCTTGTAGCTAAAATTCTCACTAACAAATGCTGGCTAACTTCTAAGCACACATATACTCAGAATCCAACTTCTGGAAGACTCTAGTTAGTTGGATTTTTTATTAGCTTAAGCTTCATTAAATTATTATTACTATTAAAGTCTCAGAAATGTTGTCAATTGAAACCTCTTCTATCTGGCTATTGAGAAACAACATGGCAAATAAGCAATCATATTTTTATTAATAATTCAAGGAAGTCAAAGCTGAAAGAAAATCTTCCAGCTCTGTATATCCTTTATTCTGCACAGACTGTGGCCCCTGTTCTGAACAGGGAACTATTACCATCAATCTCACAATCAATAACCAATCAAGAAGGAGAATCAGATTTTAAAAATCAGAAAGCATAAATGGAAATTAAAATGTTAAACCAAGAAATTCTAACACTTGTTTGGAATTAGGAAAGTTGTCATCCATAAATTCACATGTAGCCTCAAAAGACAGCCATGAAAATTGAACAGGCGGAAAGTATCCAGATTCTACAGTCTGATCATAATTTCCTTTAAAATATATATAACCTCAAAGCTTCCCGCAAAATGTTACTGGACCTCCACAGATAGGTAAACAAAGAAATCTTAATTCTTGTAAATGGCTGTCTAAAGTGTATCCTTCCATCACTCTCTGTAAAAATAGGCCCATATATGTCATATCATAAAAGAAAAGAGATGTTTGATATTTCCTATTTTATCACTGAACACTTTTCTATAACTAAGAAATCTGGAAGTGACTAGAAGGAACAATTAAAGAAACCCATTTGTAAGAACTTAAGTTTCCAGAAGGTAAGAACCATTGTTGCCTAAGTGTAGTTTTGCACATACAGAAGATTTGCAACTTAAGAAATGGTTGTTTTTTTAAAAAAGCTTATCTTAAACTCGGGACACATTTTTCAAAAATGTTTTAAATAACAGAGTTTTTCAGACTATTCTACAAAGGCTACTTAGTCTATGATCTAGATGAACTATTGGAAAGTAGTAATCATAAGAACTTAACTAATAGGCAACTCTATTGTTAAGAACCTATTTTTCATGCATTCCTTATTTGAACCAATATTTTCTCAGTGTCAGGCATTGTGCTAGCCACTGAGATGCAAAGACAAAACAAAACTACTCTCCTTGAAAATCTCACAATCTAGTTGATGAAAAATATATTTAAATAATTAATTATAACATGCAATGATGAAGTATGTAAAAAGTACTGATTTGTAGGATTAAAAACCCATTTTAAGTTTCAAATACAATGCCAGTAACAGTGTATCTTTCCTTATAGAAGGCCTATTTGTATTTGTAGATATATAAATAAAAATTCTCATGTTACATATACAATGCTATTCAATGTGTACTATATGGTCATTTCCCATAACCCTTGAAGAAATACTTGATTGTTAATGATTAAAAGTAACTTATTCATAACAGCAATAACTGTCTTCTTTGGTAAATTTTCTAATAAAGAAAATGGAGTTGATTGCTGTATCAGGCCATTATTTAAGAGAAAAATTTATTTATAGTCTAAATAAAATTTTATTTTATTAAAATAATAATAGACCCATCTAATCCAGACAAACCAAATGCAAATATCTAAATTTAGGTAGGATGGGTTTATAGGCTATTTCTGCACGTGAAGGTCCCTTCTAGGTCCAAAATTCTATTATTGTATTCTCAGGACATAAGAGAATAGTGTAGATTTCAGGTTTTATCCAAAGTTCTGATTCTAAATTATTTGTATTATCTCCTCCCCTTAATTTGCTTTGGATGTTAAATCATAATCAAATAAATATTCTATAGGGTAAAATAGTTACTATCTAAAATAAATTTGGAAAAGACA
This sequence comes from Lemur catta, assembly GCF_020740605.2. Taxonomy (NCBI): domain Eukaryota; kingdom Metazoa; phylum Chordata; class Mammalia; order Primates; family Lemuridae; genus Lemur; species Lemur catta. The sequence continues at coordinate 54,029,368 of NC_059139.1, read as the reverse complement.
AATAATGAAGTTCCCTTATCACTTCTTAAGAAGACTAGGATTTCAAATACTACAGAAATTCTAAATCCTCTATAGATCCCAGTGGATGCTAGTAACCACAAAAATCATTTATTTTTTGGTATATAAAGTAATATATGCACATAAAGACTTCAAGAAATCCAGAAAAAAAAGAGAATAAAATAAAGATCACCTGTCTTCACCAGTTGGTATCTTAGTGTACTATTATAAATTTTTATTTCTATATACACATGATATACATATATACATAATCTTTTTAAAATAATTATACTATGATAAGTACTTTGTACCATCTTCCCCTTAATAATTTGTTGGAGAATACCTTTTTTTGTCAATAATTACAGGTCTACATAATTGTTTTTAATGACTTTATGGTATTCTGTTACAGTGAGGTACCTTAAAAATATAACTGAATCTTGATTCATAATCACAAATTATGAACAATTTAAAAACCTACTGTAAATTACATTTCAATAAACATTCTTGAATATACTCTTGCTAGGTAATGTTCTTAAGGCAACAAGTCTATTTGATTCTAATTGAAAACAGTTGACTATAACACTATAGTGCCTGAAGTTTCTTACTCATAAGAATGCTAGAGGAAGAAGTAGAGCTTACAGCTAAGAAAGTAACATACATGCTTTTTCCTATCTGGAAATTAAATTTTTTTAAATGGACATTGTATTTTGATACGATGTGATTTTTACCATAGGAAGATTAAAGCACTTCATAGATATAAAGACATTAATGGGAGCAACTACCACAGTAGTTGTCTGTATAAACCCGGAAAGAAAGATTAAATTTGGGGGGAATAGAGAGAGTATTTAGTAAAATACCTTTATATTACCAAAATAAGTTAGAAATTCTTTATTTTTCTCTTTAGAAACCATTCTCCCAACCCTTTACTTGGCAGTCATAAAAAGTTTTGTTACTACATATCAGAGGTGTACCTCATATATGTTATACATGGAATGCCATTTTTGTTCATTTATCTTGATGAATTTAGATTAGGCTATCTGACCTATTACAGATGATGAGTGTTTTGTTGGCTGCTTATGTAAGTGTGTAGGCCAAATTCTTCCTTATACCTGAAATAAATGGTTACTATTAACTTGGAAATAAGGCAAACGGGTATTTTTCACAGGATTCAGAAAGAGTTAGAACCCACAATGCTTCTAAGCCTAGCAAGCAGAGGGTAAATAAAAAGGAGTAAAAAACAAAGGTAACTTACACACCATGACACTGATATTTTAATTTCAGTATACATGGTTATACTTTGATCCCACTCTGCCATACAGGTAATTGAAAGGAATAATTTAAGAGGGAAAAAAATTACTTTTTAAAGAAGAGGACTTCGCCTTTTGTCTGTGCAAAAAAGAATTCTAACCAGAAATTTTAGATTTTCACATATAGCCTGGAGCTTCCTTTTATGTTGTTTAATTTTAGAGCTCAACATTCAAAATTCTGTTGGAAGCCTATGTAAAATTGCTAATCTCTCACTAAGGGTAACTAAAAGTATTAAATGTTTTCCTTATGCTTAGGACTGTATTAAGCTCCTCATTCGTGTAATTTTCACAGAACACTATGTCCTTATAGTCTCTATTTTTCAGAGGAGAAAACAAAATCTTAGATATTAAAGTGACTCATGGAGGTCTCACAACTTACAAACTGGCCAAGGAAGGACTTGAACTCAGGCCTGCCTGCCTTCTCCATTCTCCTAACCAATACCTCTTTCCCTTTTTTCCCCCCTTTGCCTCAAGTATCTTTCCCTTCATCACTATGAGCCCAAATTCTATCCACTCTGGAAAGCACAGCCAAAAAGCTCCATCCCTCATGAAACTTGCCTTGAATTTTGCCTCTTTATAATCTCATATCACACATCACTAGAGAATGACTCTAACGTAAAGTAAACTAATTCTGCTCAAAACAACATAGTCTTATGTGTTACCTGGCTAATTACAATGTGTGAAATTAAAAGCAGGTCCATTTATAGCAAATACCTCTTAAAGCACAAAAGGTGTTTACAGTCAGATTATACACTCTATTTTTTCTTAAAGTCATTAACATCACCATTCTGATTGACTAATACTTAGCAAGCACTCAGAAGTGAATTATGCTTTGCTGGACACTGTCTGCATCATATTAAATTGACATGGTCACTGCCTTCTTTGAGCTCACAATCTAAAACAGATGCCATGGTATAAACGAACATAAAAAGAGATAAAGGTGCCTGCATACATCTGCTCAATGATTGAAATACATTGCATGAAATATTTATATTACGTTCTGGTCACAGTGAAAGTGGTGTGTGTGTGTGTGTGTGTGTGTGTGTGTGTGTGTGTGTGTGTGTGTGAAGAAGATTGAAATGTTCATATTAAGGAAGGGTTGAGGTAAGGATTTTTCAAATGCAAGTTTTGTCTGTACGGGAAGGCAACAGCTCACATCTGTGCAACTGAGATTTTATTAGAAGAATACAGATGTCAATCACACAGAATAACCACTGTACACATGTGAACCAGATGCTTCCGTGTAAAATAACCCAGGGTGTTTCACAGATGAATCACTGAAAACGTAATTACACACCAGTCCTAGTTTATTAGTAACAGGTCCACTTCTGTGGAAGCCATATGGTACTGTCCACCCTGAAGTAGTGAAAAATACAAAAATGGGTATTTGGAGATTTCAAATATAAAGTCTTCTGCTGCTGCTTTGCTCTATTATCCTTGTGAGGAGGTAAGTGATGATTACATGTTTTCAGTCAGATGTCTTTGGGACATATGTGTATCACTGTCTCTTACTAGTAAAGGATGTTATATCAACCGAAAAGAAATTGTTTAGTGGCCAGACAACTCCTATCTATCTAATCAATGACTGCTGGGGTAAATATTCCTTTAAAATATCTCAGAATGTCAGCTCAGTATTGGGCTATTATGAAAGATTTCTTTTGCAGATAGTTTAAATGTTGATTCAATATGTATGGATTCATTGCAGACAAAGCACATGTAAAAGCTGTCAGGAAACCTCTATGTTTTATAACATTGAGTCTTAGACCTACAAGGGTCACTAGTCTGTGTTTCATAAAGCTGTCTACCTATTTACATAATCAATTTGCTTGTTTTCTTCATGTGTTAGAGTAGCAACTGACAAGTAGAAATGGAACTCTTTAGTTAACAGCAAAGCCTTTTAAGAGGAGTTTAATTTTCTTCCACAAAGAGACTCTTTAAAACAAGAAAAATCAGCAAACTGAACTATACTGCTTTGGAGTATTGTATCTTATCCATCCCTGCTGTACTTCAATGCTGAGGTAGAGACAGTTTTAAATAGCCTTCAAAAACTGAGGCCTTTGGGACATAATACTATGCAATATTTTAATGCTTCACTCTGGGGTTTGCTTTTGTTTACTGTTTGCCTACATTAGTCAAAAAAAGAAAAAAAAAATGTCCTGACAGGTAGATCTTGCTACGTCTTCTTTCTCTCCAGCCTTAAAATGTTTTCGTAATAGCATTAAAAGGGAAAAACCTAACCTGTTATCTTAAATTGCTCCTCAATGATTTCAATTATTTAAAAATATTTTTATGTAATATTTGATACATACAACATACATATAATATGTAACATACATATAAGTTATAAAGCATACTAAGAAACCAAACCCCTGAAATGCTACCACCTAACTTTACCAATTTTACCACCAAAATTACCAATGTGGTTACATCCAATCTGTTTCCCCTGTCTCCCCACAGAGGTATAATCTAACTCCATACTGTGTGTTAATTATTCCCTTGCCTTAAGAAGAAAAGTTTTATTACACATACACATATACTACTAAATAATATATTGTGTAAACACTGCTTTATTTTTGAGCTTTATACCAATGGAATCACACTGTGGCTAGTTTTCTGTGACTTGCTTGTTTTACTTAACTTTAAATAACTATAATACATCCATCTCAATAATTTTCAATGTTATATTATGTGATTAGATAATTTATTTTTATTATTTTTCCTAAAACAATACCACTATGGACATTTTTATATAAATTATTTAGAGCACATGTACTAGATTTTCTCTTTGTATAGCATGGATTCCTGGGTCATAACCATATGTGACTGTTTAACTTTTTTAAATAAAATGATGCCAAATTGTTTTCAAAGTATCTAATTTCCACCCCCAATAGTGGTGTGTAAGAATCCCTGTTGATTCATTTCTATCCAACACTTAACATTGTCAGAACTTTATATTTTGCCAAAATCTTTTTCTAGCATTAAAAAGTATTTCCTCCTTTTACACTGAAAGAAAAGTTACAGACACAGTATCATCTGAAGGTAAGTTGCTAATACAATGCCCATGTTCCCTCCAAATACTTTAGTATTTAGTGAGCATTAATGTCCTTATATATATTTTCCTACTTAACCAGAATATAAACCATTCAAAACAGAACACTAACATGGATACATTACTGCCATCTAATCCTCAATCTCCATTCAGAATGTCCAAAATCGCATATTAGTTTAACAGTTACATCTCTGTAGTCTTTTTCCTCAGTTCTTCAGTCATCTCTTGAGGTACTTTTGACAATAATTGGCCAACTGATATCTTAGGATGTACCTTAGTTTGAATTTGCTTGATACTTCATCATGGCTTGATTAAAGTTTTGCACCTTTGGCAGAATTATGACAGAAGTGTTGCTGTGTTCTTATTGCATTTGATCAGGTGCTGTATGGTTTCAATTTGTACCATTACTGATGATGTTCACTTTGATCATGAGGTCGGCTACGCTTTTCTACTGTAAAGTTTCTCTTTTTCGCTTTGTAATTAATAAATGTTTTGTGGACAGGTAATGATCCAGACCATATTTTCATATGCTTAAAAGCTATTTGGGTATTTCTTCTTTTCTGGAATGGCTGCTTAAGTCTTTGGCCCATTTTACTACTAGGTTTCTTGGGTTTTACTTACTGACTCAGAGAATACAAATCCTTTGTCAGTGATATGAGTAGCAAATATTTTCAGTACGTGGGCTGTCATTTTCTTTGTAATGTCTTTTGATAAACAAGCTCTTTATTTTAATGCTGTCAAATTTATACATTTTTTTCTTCTATGAGTTGTTGTACTCTTTCAGCCTTATTTAAGAACTCTTCTCTTCCTCAAAACTTTAAAAATATTCTCCAGTGTTTTCTTCCAAAAGTTTTAAATTATTACTTTTTATGTTCACATTTTTAATACTCTTGAAATTCATTTTCAATTTTCCTAATATCATTTATTATGTAGTTGATCCTTTCCCTAGTGAACTATATTACTACTTTTGCTATATACCATATTAGCATATAAACATGAGCATATTGTTTGACTCTTCTATTTAGTTTACTTGTTGTCGATCCCATTGTCAATACCATACTTTACTAATTATTATTCCTGTATAATAAGTCATAATATCTGGTAGAGAAAGTTATTTCACTTTATTCTTCTTCAGGACTACTTTGGCTATTCTTAGCCTTTTGTTCTTCTATGTAAATTTCAGAAACAACTTGCCAAAATCTTGTTGGGATTTTGATGACAAATGAAATGAATATACAAATAATTTGGGGAGAATTGAAATCTTTGATATTGAATCTTCCTGTCCTTCAAAGTTTATAATTTGCTCCATCTTTTTATAATTTAATCCTTGTATATTTTGAATTATGTTTTCTAACTATGTGACACTGGCATATAGAAATGCAATTGATTTTTATATTTTATTATATATTAAGCCACTTTGCAAATTCTGTTATTAATTCAAAGTATTTGTAGATTCTTCTGGATTTTCTATGTAGGCAATCATATGTACTATGAATATTAAAAATTTTCTTTCTAAGACTTGCACATGAAGTTTATCATATAGTTCTACTTTAATCAATGTGGCATATTGTAATTATTTATTCCTTCCTGAAATAAACCCAACTTTTTCATCAAATATTTTTTCAGCTTTAATGAGGTTTAATTGATAAATTAAAATTGTATATAGTTAAGGTATACAACTTGATATTTTCATATATGTATACACTGTGAAATTATCACCCCAGTCAAGTTAATTAACATATTCATTACCTCACATAGTTACCTTTTCTTTTTTTTGTGGTGAGAACACTTAAGATCTATTCTTTTAGCAGATTTTGAGTATATAATACAGTATTATTAACTATAGTTATATTTCTGTATATTAGATCTCCAGAATTTATTCATATTGCATAACTGAAACTTTGTATCCTTTGACCAACATCTCTCCCAGTTTCCCCCTCATTACACCATATTTTTTTTATGCTTTAAGAAAATCTGTTGCTAGATTTATTTTGCTGATACTGGTCAGGATATTTACCTTTATGGTCTAGCAAAAGACTGGCCTGTGATTTTCCTGTTGTAAAATTCTCTCCAGCTCTTTTGTTTGTTTGTTTGCTTCTGGAATCAAGGTTATGTTAGCCTCATAGAATGAGTAGGGAGAATTCTTCATTTACTTTTCTGGGAAAATTTGATCATTTTGAAATAATTTGTTCCTTGTGAAATCTGAGGACTTTCTTCCAGAGAGGATTTGTGCTTATTCCACTGAAAGCAGGGGGCAATACCCAAGGATACTCACTCAGGGCCCAATATAGTCTCTCAGCTGCTGTGCTCAATCAGCATTTTCAGTGTAGCCCTACTTCTCAGTTTATTTACTGCCCACAGAAAGCTGTCTGCTTTGGCTTCAGCTTGTTGTAGTTCTGAAGATTTCCCATAATTTTAAATGCATTTTTGTATGTGCTATAAAAAGTACATTTATAATTTATGTAGGATTTAGCTGTATTTTAGTGGAAGAGTCTCTCAGAATGTCTAGCTTGCCATATTTTCAGAGAGGGCTTCAGTGGTTTTAACTTAAAGTTATGCAGTGCCTTGTCATGGAAGAAGCCTCAAGTTTGGAACCAGATGAGGCTGAGTTAAAATTTTGGATTTGTCACTTTACTGATCATGTGATCTTGAGGAAGTCAGAACTTTTCTGAGCCTGTCTGCTCTTTGAACTGGGGATACTAAAACCCAACTTCATATGGCTCTTCAAAAGTATATAGCTAAATATAACTGGCATTTACTGAGCACTATGAGCCAGATACTGCTACAAGTACTTATAGGTTATTAACCCATTTAATCTTCACAACAGTCCTAGGAAGTAGTATTATAATATTATCATCTCCTTTTCATAGTTGTGTAAAATTGGAAGATGTTAAGTCACTTGCCTAAGATCATAAAACTAGTAAGCAGGGGAGATGGGAGTCATCTGATGAGATTTCATTTCATACTGAAAGTCTGTCTCTATTGTTAAATAATACTATGCTATTATTTGCAATATTAAATCATTTAGTATGTAAAAGGTCTATAATAGTACCTGGCACATAGTAAGAACTTTAAAATAATAGCTAAATTTTTACAATAATAGTAACATAATTATTATTAGTGAAAGAATTCATAAGGCAAATGGATAAACAAACTGTGATACATCCCCAGATAGAGTATTACTCATCAAAAGCAATCAAATACTGACACAGTTCTACATGGAAGAATCTCAAAGGCATTACACTACATGAAAGAAGCCAGACTTATGATGGCTACATGCTATATGATTTTACACAACATTTTAAAAAAGGCAAAGCTATCAGGACAGAAATCAGATGAGTAGTTGCTAGGGCTGGGGGTAGAGAGAGGATTGACTAAAAATAATTGTAAGGAAACTTTGGATGATGAAAATATTCCCAGACTGACTATATAAATTTGCCAAAATTCATAGAACTGTATAGCTAAGAAGTGTGAATTTTTTACACTAATTATACTTCGATAAACAAAATAAGCAAAATTTACAAAGTAGGTAGAAATCTTTCCCCTGAAAAAGCATTTTCCAGCAATTTAATATTCATATGAGCTTTTTGCTCAGATTAACATGCAGGTATATGCTATTAGTTATTATAAAAATCTACTTATTTAAAAAAATAAAGTGTATTGTTAATTGTGAAATACATATCCATGGAATAGCAATAAGAGTTCCTAACCAATCTTCTGGGAATGGAGGAAAGCAATTAAAGAAGGAGGCTTGCTAGTGTCAAACCATTAAGAGACACTTAATAGGCTTCTTTAGATTTTCTATTTCTTTTTACACTCTTTAAGAAATAGATTACAAGCTGCTTTCTGGCAAGAATAGGTAACAGTAAGACCAAGAGAAATGTAACCGTATAGTACTAAAAAGCTAATGTTATGCAATGTCAAAATTACACTTGTCAAAGCAAAACTTCCAGAAATAAACCATATTGTAGTTCAAAATGAAAGAGTGGAAAATGTGATGGTAGTGGAATATATAGATCCCAAATGGATTTTCCCATAAAGGTTATTACATGTGAAATGGCTCAAGCTTGGTTAGAAGGATTAACTAATTTCTTTCAATTATGCTTAAAAAATTAGGGACATATTCTATTATGAAGAATAACTAAATAAAATGGAATCTGGAAGAAAACTGCCTGTGAGTAATAAGAGAATCTGCTGAAAGCAGGTAAGGTCATGGTTTATAAAAAACAGTATGCTCAACTATGTGATAGCTTTGACTATGATGCAGAAACATTTTTAGCCTCACTGCAAAAGGGAAATGTTGACTTTGGAGTAAGGTCATAGTAGGGAGTAGAATAGGAGATGCCTACATGCTAAAGAAGACTTCCTGGTACTACATTGTTCTAGGAAGCAACTTCTTAAAAATCACTTGAAGGGTTTCCATTTTATCTGTGAAAGCAGCCAAAGGTGGGGAAGACAGCCCATTCTACAGGATCACCTGAAGCTGAAATAATCTTATTAAATCAATTTAATAAGTCAATTTTCAAATTATTTTTAGTCTGCTTTACACAGTGGGTTTGTTTTTAAATTTAGATGGGGACTATAGGTATATTATTGTGAGCCAACCAAAATCTTTACTCTCCTACGGTGACTACCAAATGTCAAATAGGTCATAATCTTAGCAAAGTCTTATGGCTAATCATCAGAGTGTACTGGGAGGAAACAAAGGCAGCCATAAGATTAGTCCACTGACATTAACATGTATGAAATTCAAGTGTGTGCATGTCTTCCTAGAATAACAATTGTATTTTCCTTCTTCCAGCTACACAAAAAAGCTGCACAAATGGCAAAAGGCAATCCAATCTTGTATACTTAATGAAAAGAAAACAACCAAAAACCACTGATGCACACATTCTACTTTTCCTCTTACATCTGTTAGCAAGAATAAGTTCTATTGAAATTCTAAATAAATTAACACAGTTTCCCAAATACGATTGTGACTTTTGTGAGATTCACATTGGTATGTTGGCTGATTAAACTAGTAGCTATTTTTTCGGTCTAGTTTTCCTATTACAGAAGTAATTTTTTGTCTAGAGACTGGCAGACCAAATAATGTTGGAATAACTGAAATTTCTAAGCTTATGCTGGCATCGATAGAAATCAGAGAGATAGATTCAGCATAATACTGTGTTTTTGTTAAGAGCAGCCAATGGGCAAAACTTATGACAGACCCTTGAAAATTAATGGAAAGGTATACATCTCTTTAAGTGGATTATATTACCACTATATATAAAATATTTGGACATATGATCATGAAACCAGTTAAATATATTTGTAGACAGCCAGAAAAATCTTGTTTTGCAGTAAAATGAGAAGTAGAAATTATAAGATATTCAAAATAAATCTTTCTATAAGTGAATATCAGCATATATATTATTCCCATAGGTTACTATACTATTATACTATTACCCTGATTATTTTTATAGGTATCACAAGTAATATATATATAGGAATGAAAACCCAAAACTATGCTCACAGGAATAATGAGAGAGAGGCTTTCCTATACTATGTACTATCCTTCATTTAAACCTAATTACTATGCTATGAATAAAATATTTTTAAAGTTTTATCAATAGAAGAATTCTCTTAGACCACTGATAAAAACAAACAGAATATTGACATCTGTCTAAGTGAATTCTCTCTTTCAGTTCTGTGTTCATTTGCATTAATAGCAAAATTTTTAGACCCTATTGGAGGCAATTACCCAGGGAAACCTGCTGCCAAAATAATACATGAAGTGAGACCTCCCTGAAGGGGTGAGTTTGCAAACCTGTATGTAATGGGGATGTAGATACGGTTCAATTTACTGGGTGTGTGGCCAGAAGCCTGGAAGGTCTGGGCAGCGGGTGTGAGTTCCATGGCTCTCAGGTGAGCTGGGGAGCATGTGAAGGGGAGAAAGTGTTGGGCTTCCTCAGGAAACAGTAAATATGGCTAAAATACGATTTTTAATTTTTATTCCCTAGTACTTTGGGAAGTGGCAGTATTGGGCCCCTTTCCCTACAAAATTGAAAAACTGAATAATGCTTAATTCTGTGAAGGATGTGGGAATGAAATTCCTAGTATCAAAGTATCTAGTGATCAAATAATCCAGTTTATTGGCTCTGGGGATAAAACTAAAATCAACAGCTGCCTTTTTACTTGTCATCCCCGGAAAATCTAATTGTTGATATTACAATTTCTCTTTCCTTCTTTGTTTTCATGGCTAAATTACTGATACCTGATTTATTAATATTAATACACTGTAGTAAATCTCCATTTAGTTTATAATACCTTTTGTTTACCATTCTCTCTCTCAAATTACTTAAATCAACCTTGAAGATAGATTTCAAAATTCACCCCAATCTGGTCTAATCTGAAAAATTTCTAGATGTCCCAAACACAATATCAGATATTTTGTTCACTCATCCTACTTCTACAGTTCAATTTTGACAAAAGAACTCAGAGAAATGACCTCTCTTTATTTTTCACTTAGCCAAAAACTTCTAGGCAAAAATTCTTACTAATCCAAAAAAAAAAAAAAAATGGAAGAAGAGAAGAGAGATATTTTTATTAAAACTGTTGCCTTATTTTTATTAGGATTTGAGGGACTGGCAATTATTTATATAACTAGAATAAATAATCTCTCTTTCTCCAACTGATTAAACTATGGTACTGTTGATATGGTTTAATTAACATTTCTATGTAACAACTTTTCTAAAATCCCTGGAAATGACAGAAATAGTAATTATTCTTTACTTTTATAATACTGAATATTCCTTTATCTTATTTATTGTATACATAATATTACTTTTTCCAAGAATACTTCATAGCCTTATACTTTTTTATAAATATAACTAATCAAAAATTTAAAAATTAATGAAAATTATTTTAAGGCTTATTACTGATTTAAAAATGCGCATTTCAAAATGCAGTTTTGTATTGTAAAACTCACCACACTGTTTTTGGTTTCTGTATTTTCTTCCTTGCTTGGAAAACTCTTATTTTTATTTCAACTCTCAGTTCAGATCTTCTAAGTAGCTTTATAGAAGTTGGCCCACCAGAGTGGGTGGACCAGAGTCCATGTTCCACCCCTGTACCTGCCTCCTCCTTCCATTCCCATATACCTCCCATAGGGCTTTTGCTGCACCATACTATCATTTTTTTGTTTGTCTCTTTCACTAAATGTTACTTCCTCAGTGCATTTGTTTCCTATGACTGTTGTGACAATTACCATAAACTTGGTTGTTTAAAACAACATACACTTATTCTCTCACAGCTCTGGAATCCAGAAGTCTGAAATCAGTGTCACTGGGACAAAATCAAGATATAAGCAGGGCTGCATTCCCTCCAGAGCCTTTAAGGAAGAATCTGTTCCCTGACTCGTCCAGCTTCTGGTGGTTGTGGGATGTCGTGGCTGGGAGCCACAGCACTCCAGTCTCTGCCTCCAATGTCACACTGCCCTTTCCTCTTCTGTCTGTGCCAACTTTCTCTGTGCCTTCCCCTTATAAGAATACATGTAATTGCGTTTGGGCCCCCGTTGAAAATCAATACTCTTAGGATAATCTCAAAAGCCTTTACTTGATCACATCTGCAGAGCCTTTTACCACATATAGTAACATTCACATGTTCCCTAAATTAGGACATATAGATCTTTTGGGGGTTGTGGGGGGCAGTCAGTCAGCCAACCATATTCAGTGAGGGAGAGATATCTTTATTCATGGTGGTACCTTCAGTCCTTAGCATATTGCCTGGCACAGAGTGGGTGACACATAATTGTGGAATAAACACATATACAAATTCACTGAGGTTTTTAATTGTATATAAAGTCATTTAAAATTGTGAGTTTACAGTGTTCAATAGAGTTCAGTATTGAAAACCACTGACTAGAGGCTTTAACAGGCTAATTGTAATGTTTTTAAAAGGCAAAAGATTTATACGATCTGAAGAGAAACCAGAGTATATAATTGTAATGTTTTTAATGGCCATATATAGTAAATAAATAAATTTGCTTTATAGTTAGGTTCACTTTAAATGTATAACAATATTCAAGAGTTATGCAGACAACAGATATGGAAAAAATTCTCCAGTCAGCACAATTTACAAGTAATTAAATAAATGTTAATTACGAAAACATAAAAATGTAATAAAATAAGAAATAGCCTACCAGTACAAGCTCATTATATTTCTAATTAAAAATATAATGCAAATATTTTCAATTATTATTTTTAAAAGGGTTGTATTTATTTAAAATCATAGATAATAGATAATCAAATATTTACTAATTTATAGAAATCAAGTGGCTCTTCCAGAGATTGAATATGAATGCCTCCAGTGAATGTTTGGCTGGTTTCCTGGTCTTTGTGCCATTTTGGTGTGACTTAATCATGCGTAATAAAGAACATTATCAGAACACATTACAACTTCTTTGCATGCTGATCACAGATGAAAAATGTCTTGATAGAGGATATTCTTCAGGGGATACCACATCTCTGCAATCATACTACGTTCTTATCTGTACTCTACAATTCCAGTTCATGTTTTAGAGTAAAAACTCCATGCCTATGCCTGAAAGGTAGACAGATCTAAAGCACCTATGTTTTATTTTATGAGATATCAAGTTTTTTGTATATATGGCACATTCTTTTTCTCCACAGTGTACTGAGATTAACAACAATTTGAAAGATAAAAAGTTAACATATTAACCTTATTAATAAACATTTGCTGTGTCTTAACAGGAATATGCCATGCTACCAATAAAATACTTTCATATAAGTTTTTCTGAGTGAATATATAAATGTTTCCACTGAGGGCAAGAATCAAAAAGCTCTGATAGCATTTGTCAAAAGAGTTAGAGATTTTCTTGATGTATTCTGCTATGTCATTCCAAAATATCTGATGAAACTTGTGGCAAATTTTGCAACTCTAAAAAAATGAAGTGAAACTGATATAAACTTGTTGCAATCATAATTCTCAAAACTATTATTTAGTGAATACAGGCATACCTTTGAAATATTGTGGGTTTGGTTTCAGACCACAGGAATAAAGCAAAAATTTCAATAAAGCAAGTCAAACAATTTTTTTGGTTTCCCAGTACATAAAAAATTCTGTTTATACTATGCTTAGTCTATTAAGTACACACAGCAGCATTATATATAAAAAACCAATGTGCATACCTTAAAAATACTTTATTGCTAAAAAAAATGCTAATGATCATCTGACAGCCTTTAGCAAGTCATAACCTTTTTGCTGGTGGAAGGTCTGGCCTTGACATCTTGCCTTGGCTGCTGACTGATCAGGGTAGGTTGCTGAAGGATGGAGTGGCTAGAAGCTGGCTGTACTGATGGATCCTTCCTTTCATGAAAGATTCCTCTGAAGCATGTGATACTGTTTGATAGCATTTTACATACAGTAGCATTTCTTTCAAAATTGGAATCAATCCTCTCAAACTCTGCTGGTGCTTTATCAACTAAGTTTATGGAATAGTCTAAATCCTTAGTTGTTATTTCAACAATGCTCACAGCATCTTCACCAGGAGTAGATTCCTTCTCAAGAAACCACTTTCTTTGCTCATCACTAGAAGGAACACCTTATCCATTCAAATTTTATCATGATATTGAAGCAATTCAGTTACATTTTTAGGCTTCACTTCTAATTCTAGTTCTCTTGGTATTTCTACCATATCTGCAGCTACTTCCTCCATTTTAAAGTATTAAACCCCTCAAAGTCATCTATGAGGGTTGGAATCAACTTCATCCAAACTCCCATTAATGTTGATATTTTAACCTCCTCCCATGAATCATGAATGTTCTTAATGGCACCTAGAATGGTGAATCCTTTCCAGAAGGTTTGCAATTTACTTTGCCCACATTTGTCAGAGGAATCACTATCTCTGGCCTAACTAAATGTACTTCTTAAATAGTAAGACTTGAAAGTAGAAATTATTTCTTGATTTATGGGCTACAGAATAGATGTTGTATTAGCAGGCATGAAAACAACATTAATCTTTGTGTACATCTCCATCAGAGCTCCGGGTGATCAGGTATGGTGTCAATGAGGAATAATATGTTGAAAGGAATCTTTTTTTCTGAGCAGTATGTCTCAAGACTGGGCTTAAATTATTTAGTTAATGATGCTATAATTAGATGTGCTGTCACCTAGGCTTTGTTGTTCCATTTATAGAGCACAAGGAGAGTAGATTTAGTATAATTCTAAGGGTCCTAGGATTTTTGGAATCATAAATCAGCAATGGCTTCAACTTAAAGTAACAAGCTGCATTAGCCCCTAACAAGAGAGTCAGTGTGTCCTTTGAAGCTTTGAAGCCAGGCATTGACTTACCCTCTCTAGCTATGAAAGTCCTAGATGACATTTACTTCCAATAGAAGGCGTTTTGTCCATGTTGAAAATCTGTTGTTTAGTGTAGCCACCTTCGTCAATGATCTTAACTAGATGTCTGGATAACTTGCTGCAGCTTCTCCATCAGCACTTGCTTTTTCCCCTTACATTTTTATCTTATGGAGATAGCTTCTTTCTTTAAATCTCATAAACCTACCTCTGTTAGCTTAAGTCTTTTCTTCTGCAGCTTCCTCACCTCTCTCAGCCTTCACAGAATAGAAGAGAGTTAGGGCCTTGCTCTGGATTAGGCTTTGGCTTAAGAAAATGTTACAGCTGGTTTGATCTTTACCTAGACCACTAAAACTCTCTCCATCTCAGCAATAGGCCTGTTTGCTTTCTTGTCATTCCTGTGTTCACTGGAGTAACACTTTTAATTTCCTTCAAGAAGTCTTCCTTTGCTTTCACAACTTGGCTGTTTGGCACAAGAGGCTTAGCTGTCAGCCTATCTTGGCTTTCAACTTACCTTCCTCACTAAGCTTAATCATTTCTAGCTTTTGATTTAAAGGGAGAGACATGTGGCTCTTCCTTTCTCTTGAACACTTAGAGTCCATTATAGGGTTATTAACTAGCCTAATTCAATAGTGCTGTATGTCAGGGAATAGGGAGGCCTGAGAAGAAGGAGAGAGATGAGTGAATGGCCAGTCAGTCAGTGGAGCAGTCAGAACACATACATTTATTGATTAAGTTCACTGTCTTTTATGGGTACAGTTCATGTTTACTGTTATAAACAATTACAACAGTAACAGGAAAGATCACTGATAATAGATTACCATAATAGATAAAATAATAATGAAAAAATTTGAAATATTGTGCAAATTATCAAAAGGTGACAAACACATGAAGTAAGAACATGCTATTGGAAAAATGGTGTCTGTAGACTTACTCAATACCAGGTTGCCACAAACCTTCAATTTGTAAAAAATGCAATTATCTGAGAAGCACAATAAAGTGAAGGTATACCTGTATTACAACAACACTGCCTACTGAAAGCTGTTATCACATAGATCATTTACATTACTATTTCTTTCCATTTTGGGTATAGAGAATCCAGAGTATTATACTTTCTATATCAACTTCATTTACAATTATAATGTTTATAAAATAGAATTCTGTGCAACCAAATAATTTTCTTTCACTAGGCCATGTATTATCTAAAAATATTGCAAAAGGATAACTATCAAAATATAGCACTGTATTACTTTTATCCCTTTATTAGAGCAAGAGGTATGATTTATTTATTTGATTGATACAATGTTTTTTAACTGGTGTCTACCATATGCTATTACTGTGCTTTTTAAAGGAATATATGTTAAAGCAACATGTATTAAAGGAAAAGTTTATAGTGTTAGGAGATGTTTGAGAATCGGGAGGAAGGTATTTGAAGAATGTGATTAAATAACAATTAAATAATATTAATGAAGAATAAGATTTTATTAAAGATTATGATCTTAGTTGGGCACAAGATGTCTAGAAATTCAGAAAGCTATGTAGGAATAATTAAATAATATACAAAATTACTGTCCTTATGAAACTTATACTTTAGCAAAAAATGCATAAAATAAATTAAAATATAATATTTTAGAGAGTGAGATGGTCTATAGAGAAAATTTTAGATTATAACTGGGGTAGGGTTACAATATTTAATAGTGTGATCAACAATAAAAGAAAACTATCAGTGCAACACAGATGACATAGATGCAAAAATCCTCAACAAAATACTAGCAACCAAATTCAACAACACATTCAAAAGATTATTCATCATGGTCAAGTGGGATTCACTGTGGGGATGCTAGGATGGTTCAACATATGCAAATCAATCAATGTGCCACATCATATCAACAGAAAAAAGGACAAAAAGCATATGATGATTTCAATTGATGCTGAAAAAGCATTCCATAAAATCCACCACACCTTCATGATAAAAATTCTCAAAAAAACCTGGGTATAGAAAGAACTTACCTCAATAGAATAAAAGCTATATATGGCAGACCCACAGCTGGTATCCTACTGAATAGAGAAAAACTGAAAGCCTTTCCTCTAAAATCTGGAACAAGACAAGGATGCCCACTTTCACCACTGTTATTTAACGTAGTACTGGAAGTTGTAGTTAGAGCAGTAAGAAAAGAAAAAGAAATAAAGGGCATCCAAACTGGAAAGGAAGAAGTCAAATTACCCTTGTTTGCAGATGATATGATCTTATATCTAGAGAAACATAAAGACTCCACCAAAAAAACTATTAGAACTGATAAACAAATTCAGTAAAGTTGTAGGATACAAAATTAACATACACAAATCAGTAGCATTTCTACATGCCAATAGTAAAGGATCTGAAGAAGAAATCAAGAAAGTAATTCCATTTACAATAGCTACAAATGAAATAAAATACCTAGGAATAAACTTAATCAAAGAAGTGAAAGATCTGTATAATAAAAACTGTATGACAATGATGAAAGAAGTTGAAGAGGACAGACAAAAAAAGGAAAGATATTCCATGCTCTTGGATGGGAAGAATCAATATTGTTAAAATGTTCATACTACCCAAAGCAATCTAAAGATTCAATGCAATCCTTCTGAAAATGCCAATGACATTCTTCACAGAAATAGAAAAAATAATGCTAAAATTTATATGGAACCATAAAAGAGCCAGAATAGTCAAAGCCATCCTGAGCAAAAAGAACAAAACTGGAGGAATCACATTACCTAACTGCAAATTATACTACAGAACGGTACTAACCAAAAGAGCAAGGTATTGGCATAAAAACAGACCCATAAACCAATGGAACAGAGCAGAGAACTCAGAAAGAAATCCACACACTACAAACTTATCCTTGTTCACTAGGTACCAAGAACGTACAGTGGGGAAAGGACAGTCTCTTAAATAAATGGTGGTGGTGAACCTGGATATCCATATGCAGAAGAATGGAATTAGACCCTTATCTCTTACCATATATAAAAATCAAATAAAAATGGATTAAAGACTTAAAATCTAAGACCTGAAACTATGAAACTACTAAGAGAAAACAATCAGGAAACACTTTGAGACATTGGTCTGGTCAAGGACTTCTTGGGTAATACCCCCAAAACATAGGTAACCAAAGCAAATCTGGACATATGGGACCACAGCAAAGGAAACAATTAAAAAAGGTAAGAGACAACCTATACAATGGTTGAAAGTATTTGCAAACTCCCTGTCTGATAAGGGATTAATAACTAGAATATATAAGGAGTGCCAACATCTCAATGGGAAAAAAACAAATAATCTGATTAAAACATGGGCAAAGGATCTGAATAGACATTTCTCAAAAGAAGATATAATAATGGCCAAGAGATATGCAAAAAAAATGCTCAACATCATTCATCATCAGAGAAATGCAAATCAAAACTATGATGAGATATTATCTCACCCCAGGTAAAATGGCTTTTATCCAAAAGACAGGCAATAATGAATGCTGGCAAGGATGTAGAGAAAGGCGAATTCTCATACACTGTTAGTGGGAATGTAAATCAGTGCAACCACTATGGAAAACAGTATGAAGGTTTCTCAAAAAACTAAAAATAAAACTACTATATGACCCAGCAATCCCACTGCTGGGTATATATCCAAAAGATGGGAATTCAGTATATTGAAAAGATATCTGCACCACTCCCATGTTTATTGCAGCACTATTCAAAATAGCCAAGATTTGGAATCAACCTAACTGTCCATAAACGGATGAATGGATAAAGAAATTGTGGTACATATACACAATGGACTATTATATAGCCACAGAAAAGAATGAAATTCTACCATTCTCAACAACATGGCTGGAACCAGGGGACATTTTCTAAAGTAAAATAATCCAGGCACAGAAAGATAAATCTCACATGTTCTCATTCATATATGGAAGCTAAACATTAAAAAAAAAAATTGATCTCATGGAGACAGAGAGTAGAATGCTGGTTACCAGAGGCTGGGAGGTGGAGGGTAAAGTGGGAATGGTTAATGGTTACAAAAATATAGTTAGAAGGAACAATATTTGATAGGACAACAAAGTGACTACTATCAACAATAAGTTAGGGTATACTTTAAAATAACAAAAAAAGTGCAATTAGACTGTTCCTAACACAGAGAAATGTTAAATGCTTGAGGTGACAGAAATCCCAATTACCCTGATTTGATGATTTGCATTGTATGCCTGTATCAAAACATCACATGTACCCTATAAACATATACAACTATTTTGTACCCATCATAATTAAAAAGAGAAAATTTAAAAAATGTGTAGTGTATTAAAAGATCTCAACAGACGGGCAGTACTGTGCATATATTATGATCCCATTTGTGTACATTAATATATATGATCTTTATGTCAGAAAAATGTTTTCCAAAAGGATACATAAGAAAGTTAATAGTGGCAACATTTAGACAGAAATTTCAGAGATACGGTGGAATGTGAGAGAAGCTTTTACTTTTTTATTTTATACTTTTCTGTACTGTAGTTTTTGATTTTTAACTACCTGTATTGTTAATTTTACTTTAAAAAGACATGAAAAAAGAGCCACTTGTATATCCTTGGCATGGTCTCTTTTCAGTCAAACCTCATCAGCAGTTGTTGTAAGAATTTACCTTTGCCCTTTCAATGCCATCTCAGCATCCCGAAATGAATTTTGCAAGTGTCCTGTTTCCTAACTTCCTTTCTCAGAGCCTAGTCCAATGATTTACTAAGTCATAATTTCACTAAGAAAAATCAGTTCCTCAATTTCAGCTTCTTGGCTACTTAGCAACTACATCAATCTTAGCACTCATTTCCATAACTTCTCCATGCTGACTCTTGCATCAACCAACTATAATCACACATGTGAATATACTCACTCCTGCCTCTGTACTGCAGATCTGTCCTTCACCATCCAGAAATGCATTTCCTTCTCTTTTGAGCAGAACAAAGTCTCTTCTTTGAAAACTCTGTTCCCATATGAAAATTTCCTGCATTCATTTCCAATTTATATTTATCACTGAGAACTCCCAAATATAATTTACACTGTATTAACCCTACTCAGGTATCAGTTCCATTTCTGTATTAAGCATGTACTCTCCTTAAGAGCAAAAGTCAAGCCTTTCTTAGGTATCTTCCCATCTTGACCTAATATATGCACCTCATGCAATAGGTAATCTCTCCACATTGCTGCGTTACGTGAGCTAATTTTATTAATTCGTATTGCTTAGAAAATAAATCTATAAAAACATAGGGAATGATGTTGCCTAAAATGGTCCTGTAAGTAACCTCCAATCCTTTGTAATAAATTCTGTGAATTTACTTGCTCATCTTTCTTTCTACTCTCTTTTTAGAATGACTTTTTACTACTGCAGAAGCTGGAAAGCTAAACACTATTTACCAATCTCCTCTGTAAAACTATTGAGATATTTGGAAGCTGAAAGTGAGGCAAAGGACAACATCTTACTCAATTTGCTGCTTTTGTTTTTCTTCCTACAACAAGCAACGTCTTAATGAAGAATGAGAGGATTTTCTGTAGCAGATTCTTACGCCCATTGTTCAGTGTTCTATGTGTCAAGAGGCAGTTGTGTTAGAGGCGGTGGCCAGAATACACGTTCTCATGCCCATTCACCAACTTTCAGGTTGCCATACAGAGGGATTTCCTGGTGATTGGATTGGAGTATGGCTTCTTCTGTTCTTTATTTTTTTTATCAGTTTCTCAAAGGACTTTATTTCCATGTTTGGGAATGTTTATGAAGCATATTTAAATTCTATAAAATTATTGATATTATATTGCATTTTAAATATATTGCCTTTATGAAAAAGAAAAAGTATGTATAGGAACTATATCTGAAATAAAGGGCCTCCTTAAATTATTGTACAAAAAAATAGTGGAATGAGTTATTGTTAGAATAATATATATAAAATACATGTGAGTGAAATTTTTTGTTTTGATTTTTGCCCTGTCAGAAACTCTACCAAAATGATCAGATGATAAATTCTGTTAGTAATTTTTTTTTATGGTTGAGAATCTTTTATTGCCTACCTTACCTTATCATACTTCTCTGCCACAAAGCATAGTTATGAATCGAAATTAAAATATTTCATTTCCTGTGACCAAAAGTTCTAAGAAGTATTTTTTTCCTATTTTTTATTGATACATAATAGATGTACATATTTTGGGGGTACATGTGATAATATGATACATTCATATAATGTGTAAAGATCAAATCAGGGTAATTGGGGTACCTATCACCTTAAATATTTATCTTTTCTTTATGCTAGGGACATCTAAATTATTCTCTTCTACCTATTTTGAAATGTACAATAGCTCATTGTTAACTATAGTCACCGTATTGATCTACCAAGCACTAGGTCTTATTTCTTCTATCTAACCGTATGTTTATACTCATCAGTCAGTATCTGGCTTCTGTGTTCCAATGGCAGCCGACGTGGATCACTCCCAGAGGCCCACCAGAGCCCAGTCCAGGCTTTCCAATGACTTTATGAGGACCTAATTCCTTATGTGTATTAGCTTCTTAAGACTAAATTGTCTTGAACTTGACAGCTTAACACAATACAAATTTATTCTCTTATAGTTCTGGAGTCCACAAGTCCAAAACGAGTCTTATGAGGCTAAAATCAAGGTGTTGTCAGGGCTATACTCGCTCCGGAGTCTCTACAGGATCAGCTTCCTTGGTTTTCCCACTGTCTAGACTCTAGAGCTTCAGTTCTTGGATTCCTTGGCTCACTTCCCTTTCCCCGATGTTCAAAGCCAGCAGCTTAGCATCTTCTCTAATTCTGCTTCCATCACATGGCCTCTTTTTCTTCTGCCTAAAATCTCCTTCCTCCCTCTAGTAAGGAAGTTTATAATTGCATTTAGGGCTTGTCCGGATAATCCAGGATAACCCCTGCATCTCAAGATCCTTAATTTAATCACAGCTGCAAAATCCATTTTACCATATAAAGTAACATTCACAGGTTCCAGGGATTGGCACCTGGATCTCTTTGGGGACCATTATTCAGCCTATCACACTATGCCTTCCTCTTCACATGTCAACATATGATAACATATTCACAGATTCCAGGCATTAAGAAGGTGACATCTTTTTTTTTTTTTCCTTTGAGGGGAAGCATTACTCTGTTTGCCACAGAAAGGTACAAAGAATAAATGCGAAAATATAATATAAACATAATGAAACTTATAGTAATGCCAGGAAGATTTTTTTCCTGATCACCTTCCCCACATCTGGCCCATCCTTCCCATTTAGCTCTGACTCCTGCTGCTCTCCTAGATAAACCTCCCATTGGAGCCAATCAAGCCTCAACAAGTCACCGAACACACTGAGTAGATCCTACCTCCCTGCCTTGGCTCATCTTGTTCCTCTAGGTTGAATGGCTTCCTCCTTCCTCTCTTTATGCAATACTTCTCCATTGCTGCAGTGACCAACACAAATTCTCTGTGCTCCCTAAAAGCTTCCTCCATCGCTTCAGCTTAAAGGGATTTCTGAGATCTTGTAGCCTTTAACATCATGAGATTTATGATCTTGGCAGTTACCTTTACATATGACCACATCTTTTATCCCTAACAAGAATGTAAGCTCCTGCAGGTCAGATATTCTATTTTGCTTTCATAGGTAGTTATTTTTCATTCCTGAATATACTAAAAAATTTCATATTATTAAGCTTAAAAGACTATCTTGAATATGTCTTTTTTTCTCTAAATATTCTATAACATAAAAGTTGGTTTTAAAAATCTTATTAACTTGCTGTGCTTTCACATTGTACTTGGACCAGTCAATGACTGCAGAGAGATGACAGAAGACAGTATGTAAAAAAATCCTTTTTTTCCCTAAAACTTTAATCCATTTTCTAGAAGAACCAAACATAATTCTTTCTGTTCAAAAGCATATGAAAACCATAGTCGTATAAATACTAAGAAAAGTGGTTAAATGAAGTACAGTGAAAATTTCATTTTTAATATTGCAGTGTTTGTTAAGTTGTTATTGTCATGAATAGCCTTCTCAAGATTGCAAATTATATTTCTAATGGATGGCATTTTCTAAAGATTTGCTCCTTGCTGTGCAAGACACAAAAATGATGGTTCTCATATCATGAATTCCTACATATGGAACTACAGAAAAATGAAAGGAAATTTGGACATTTGGATAAGAATATTAGATAACAGAAATAATTATAAATAACCCTAACCCTAACCCTAAGAACAAAGATTGAATGATTACACAATCTAAATTTTGATGAGTGACTTGTGGATAATAGGAGTAAATGTCAGTTTGAAATATTTTATTCTAAAAACATAGCTAGGATTATATTTACTGTTAAATCTTTTTCTATTAGGTAAGAAACATGCCAAATATTATAAGCACTTATGTTTTCTTAGAATATAAAGAGTAATATTTTAGAAGAGAACCTTTGAATAAAGGACACAAAACATGTTCAAAAGTATAGAGAACTTTTGGCATTGACCTTTCTAAAGAAACCAAGACGTTATTTTATAAATGCCTAAATCCATGTATTAAATAAGACTTCTATTTTGTCTAAAATATAAATGGTTAAAAGTGACCCATTTTATAATATAATTTAACTTATTCCTACATGCATAACTTTTCACTGAAACATTCCAAACCATGTACTACTATTAACATTTCTATTCATGCATCCATATACACGCTGTTTATGTTTCTATCCATTCATCTAGCCATGGTATTTATGTCTGTCACATTAAAAGAAATGGAATGCTCAGAATGAGTCAATACTTTCTTAGTGATACAACTATGTAAGAATTTCTCAGTGGACTCAAACTTTGTTTCACTGGTGGAACTCTTTCTTCAAATGAAATCTTGTAGATATCTTCTAACAAGCAAAATAGTAAAAAGTTGAAATGCCCTGGGAGTGAGGAAGAGAAGGTAGGAGGAAACCCTCTCATTGACCACCCCTTTTCTTGGTCCTCCAAAATATATCTGAGGAATTTTTAGGGCTTAATGAAACACAGTTAGAAAAAGAAGAATATAAAAATGTTCTGGTAAGATATAGAGTATACTGCATGCTTCACAAAGACTTTCTTCACAAAAGTGAAAATATAAAGCCAGTCATTTAGTGTTAACTCTAAGCTATCTGGAATTGTCCATCTAGAATCCCATATGGTTCAAGAAAGCCAACCTTTTAGAGTGTGTGCATGTAGTAAACAGATGTATACATAAATGCTTCCTGGCTTTCACCTTACTTTTGCAGTTGTTGTCTCTCTCAACCTTCCTACTGTACCCTGCATTCCAACCAAAAAGAAATGCTTTCTGCTCCTTAAACATATTTTTGTTTTACTACTTCTGTGTTTCTGAATCTGTGATTCTTTGCCAGGGATTCTGCTTTGTCTCCACCATTCACAAATTCAGCTTTTTACCACTTGGGTATAAAGCTTTCTTATGGTCATAGCTGAGTGTGCCCCCAATTCTCGTCTATGATACTCTTAAGAGACTTACAAGTGGTTTCAATTTTTTAATTAAAAGAATTCTCTTTATAGTTTTCTTAAGACATGTATCCTATTTTGCCTTTAAAATATAGATTTTGTGCATTTGTTGATCCCTAAACTAAATTACAAGTATATTCAGGTAGCTACATTGGGGAAAGCTGGTAGCCCCTCAGTGATGAATTATAGTGTGGAATCTGTCACAACTGCTTGTGGAGGGCCATAGATAGAAATGCTACTTGTTCTGTACAACTCTTCCTCCTACCCTAAACCCTAAACAATTGGAAGGAACAATGTACAGTCACTGTCCAGAACAAATGAGTAAACATTATCAGCCTGAATTAATAAAATTAAAAATCCCATCAGAATTCCTTGAGCACTTGTAGAATAGTCTATTAGCAAGAAAGTGTGCTGGACTAAAATACTTCAGAAAAAAGTTTTGCACTTCTTTTCAATATTTGGCCAAGGAGAGGCTGGACTATGTAACAGGGGTAAGTAATGAAGGTAAGTGTACTCTCTCTCTGGCTTAGTAAAGGCCCTGAATCCCAAATACAAACAACCTTGATTACTTACTCCCATAGAAATAGGCGCGATCTAAGAGTTGAACATCTAAGTATTTTGGAGAGTTACAAAATTTCCCTTCCTCTATTCCCCTTTTTCCTTTTCGCTTTCTGTTCTCTCTTCTGTTATATTTTGTGCTTCATGAAGGAGGAAAAGAAGCCACAATGAGATGAGTCAGGATTTCCAGCCTCTCTAAAGCAATCACTGCCCAAGTTGAAGAACTTCACTGATGCAAACTCCTATTGTGTAATCAATCCTTTCACTGGACACAGGAAGGAATATTGCTAGTGCGGCTTGGCTCACATCACCCACTCTCCATCAATGCCATGTATTGCTTACTTACTTTGAAAATCCTAAACCATGCAAAGTACCAGACAACAATGGCTGGGAACCGTATTACTCCCTTTCTGTGGTACCAACATTTCCTTTTGATTGTGAAATTATTCATGGCAACATAACATCTTAATCATTTCATACTTAAAAAGTCAATCTTAAGAGTATAAAATCCTAAGAGATTTACTTGATTACTCGAGTGTTTTTATTAAGTTTGGCCTTGTTTTAAAATGTGACTAGAAAGTCTAACATAGAAATTCAATAATGATATATGATTTCATGTACTGAAATGTTTTTCTTTTCATGTTTGAAATGAGATGAACTTACAAATGGTTAATTAATCTTGAATAAATTTTAATGTGATGGCAAATCCTATAGTTTTTAATAACTACTCATTTTCCTACTTTTTTGACCTTCATGAATATTTATAGATAGATATATATAAGCACTAATTATGCATCAGCCCATATAGGTATCATAATAGCACTTGATGAGGACCACATGGTTTCTACTCACTAGGAATTTGCAACCTTCAACAGAGAATTCACTAAAATATTCAGGGATAAACTTGATATAGTTAGTAGTTGCATTTTCCTGGATAACTGAGCAAAAAATGTTGCCTGAAAACTCTTGCAAAATATATCGTTATTCTTTCCTGACTTAATAAATAGAGGTTGCAGATAAAAATGTAACATCTCCTACAGGTGATCATCCTGAAAATGAGTTCTCATTTTGCTGTGATTCTGAAGAGATTATTCTAAAATTCTAAGGACATTTTTATTTTTAAAATACTTAATATCATTTTCCTCTTTTTTGATTAATTCTTAATTCATTAAGAAAGAGTTACCATAGAGCTAGGACAGTAAAGTAGAGTTGACAGTGCCGGGAGATCTGTGGGTAATGCAGGAAAAGTCCCTTTTACTGTCATGCCCATTCCTGCTTTGTAAAGAGGAATCAATAATAAATGCATACAACACACTTCCTAGGATTACTGTAAAACAGTGATAATACTAATATAAACATATGGGAAAGAAACATATAAAAGTTATTATTAAGAAACATATAAAAGTTATTATTTTATTTTTATAAATCAGAATAATATGCTACAGTACAGACCCTACTGCCCAAGCATTTTACAATGATTTTATTTGGAGAGATGATTTCATTTCCCAGTGAAGTGGCTGAGAAAGTTTCTTTTTGTACTGAGGCCAAATTATGATGGATCACTCATTGCAGAACTCATTCATTGTTTAATAAACTTTTACTTTGTGTTCTTCTGGTAAATTTGAATTAACTTCTCTAGAATAACCAACTTTTAAAAACATGTTATTTATATTAAGCTAAAAGTTATAGTCAATAGGGCAAACTATTCATTTTATTAAATTACAAAAATGCATGTCTTGTGAGCATAATTTTCTGATTTCTTACTATGACCTTATCTGAGAACATCTACTACTGGTTATTTTCTAAAATATTCTTATATTATACTGAAGTTTTATGTTAAACAATGTATCAGTTTATTTGAGAATGGGTTATATGTCTATTATTTTAGTTAGTAACAATGTTTTATTGCTGTGGACATATACCATTAATAGTATGGCAGCAAAATCCATTTTTACATATAGTAAACTTTTTTCCAGAATAGAGTGAATTAGTGAACAATCCAATTTATAGCATTTTGTTAATTTTTGAGTAGGTAATACATGTAATTGATACAAAATAGCACACAAAAAAATAGATTTTCCCTTTACCCTTATACCTTTAGTCATAGTTACCTTTAGGAACTAAACCCTGTTGTTATTAACTTCTCAGCCATCACTCAAGAGATTATTTTAATGAAACTGAGTTTTAATGATTTCAGATCTATATACTAACCCAGTCTAAGTTAATATTGTAGGCCAGAGTATAGGGCAGAATTTTCCAAAGGGTATTCCTTAGAACATAAGTCCTTCAAAGAGTTCTACATAATAAAAGTCCAGTTATTCCAGTTAAGTTGCATTATGGAAAGTACAACATATTCCAGACTCTACTTGGAGATTTAAATTACGTATCTTAGAGGTGCTGAGTTTTTCAGGTAAGAAATAGGTGTAACTGTAACTTAGAGTTTCTTAAACTTATTTTATCACAGAACACTTTTTTTCTCTATTCTCCCCACCCCCACTCCATTGCTCAATAACACTAATAAACAGCCTGTAAAATTCATCTGGATTAGGCAAAACTAAACAAATCTGAATAAACTCTTGGCTTTAGTTAATAATGTATCAATATTAGTTCATTAATTGTAATAAACATACCATACTAAAGTAAGATTTTAATAACAGGAAAAACTCAGTGTGAAGTATATGGGAACTCTCTTCACTATCTTCTCAATTTTTCTGTAAAACTAAAACTGTTTTAAAATAAAGTTTATTACGAAAAAATTAGTTTGAAGATGCAAATGGAACATGAAATAACACTAAGATGAGAGTTAAGAAACCTGACTTCTAGTCTTTGCTCTACTGAGTTGCTTTTGGGAGACCATGGTTAGGTCACAAAAACTAAATCACTGAAACTTTCTTTTTCTCCCCATTCACTATAAAATGTTTCTGAGGTATGAATCAGTTAGAATGCATTTC
This sequence comes from Lemur catta, assembly GCF_020740605.2. Lineage (NCBI taxonomy): Eukaryota > Metazoa > Chordata > Mammalia > Primates > Lemuridae > Lemur > Lemur catta. The sequence goes on along the minus strand of NC_059139.1, from coordinate 54,001,640 downwards.
TAATTTTTTATTCAGAAATTCAACTTCAGTTTATTAATTCAATTTAACAAATAGTTTTAGGTAGCTATAACATACTAGCTAATTTGAGTGCTTTAAAAGAACTTAAAATATTAGTTTTCTGAAGCAAATTAGAGTCTTATCTATTATAACTACCAAATTAGTTAAAATCAAGTCTTATCTAACTATTCATTTATGGAAAAATCAATAATTTATGAAAAATACATGGATAAATTTTATGGAAGCAAAGCAAAGGTAAATTTAAGCAAGTGTTTATCTAAATGACTACATATTGGGGAGAGCAATCAAATCTTCATTATCTGGCAGAAGATAACTGAAGCAATAATCATAGGGAGTATATTTGGGAACAAATTCTATAAATCAATAAAACATCTACCTACCAAATATATTTGTAGGAACTAACAGATGGCAAGAGTTGTCATCTTGGAGACCCCAACCCTCACAACATATACAGCAGTGCTTGTGGTGTATTCTAATGCCATAGAGCACAGGACTTTGGTAGAACTCAGATAAGAAAGTGATGAAAGAGAAAGGAGGCATGTACCTCTTTAATTCAAGTCTCATGAACACAGAGAGATTTACCAAGAAGTTGTTTAACATCCCAGTATGTTTTGGCAGACAATTCATATGATCTTAAATAAAAGTACTTGTATTACTTTTAAAGTTTTGGATAATATTTGTGAACTGTACTCTGAAATACCAGATTATTAATAAATTTATTTATATCATACTTTTATTAGTTTTATAGTTTTAACCATTTCTAGATAATCTGTGATTTCCTTCTTATCTATTCCTCACTGCAATTATGCCAGTTAATTAAGGGTTGACTGTAGTTGAGTCCAAAGCAATTAGTTTTACTATATTTTCAACTCATTTCCTTATTTGACATGTGTCATCTACATATATTATCAAAGTTTTCCTTAATAATATTTGTAACCATTTTTTGAATTAGAAATTGCACTCATTTGAATCACTAACTTAAGCCTTCCATTCTCAAACATTTACTTCACAATAATATTAACTAAATAAAAGTAGGATATGTGGTGCTCTTTGTCCCTCTAGTTGAAATTTCTATTCTATTATTTGTAGTTTTTTTGACAGATCATACACTACTTGATTTTTACAAGTTATAGTAGTATGAAATTAAAGATATTCTAATTGACCCATTCTAAAAGATTTGTCATAAAAGTAATCTCTCTCTTTTACAATTTGGAGGTATTGTAAATTATAGTTGTTACTTATTTTCCTTACACTTTATTATTACACTACCACAATTGTAATTAATGTTTTCCCATAATAAAAGCAAAACTAATGTGTTGGCACCTACACTATAATTAACTGTTTTTACAAATGCATGTTTTGTTTTAATTCTATCTCCAATGAGATATATTTGACACTATTCTCTGTGCATAAATAAAAATAGCTTTCATTTTCTTTTATGGCTAGGGTGCAATATGGTATAGAGCATGTACTTTAGATTCTTACTACCTAAGTTTGATATCCTTTTCTAACATTTATCATCTGTGACTCTTTGTGCCTCAGTCTCCCATAAAATGGGGATAAAAATACTAACAACCTCATGGAATTATGATAAGGATTAAATGAGATAATACATGTAAAGCACTTTGAAAAGTTGTTACATTGTGGTCTTTCATAGTACTAGCTATCATTATTTTTGTAGTTGATGTTATTCTTCATTATCCCCAGAACTCTCATGAGCTATTTTTCCTTGAATTAGGTCTTTCTTAATTTTTTTCTATTAAAGATAAAATTTATGTATCATAGCTATTTGTCTTTTATCCATCTGATAAGCTTTACCCAGAAAATTATTCTACTTTATACCTTTAGTACAACTCTTGCTAAATTTCAGAAACTTATGAATTTGAATGCTTGCTACCAATATAAAGGACTAGGTGTTCAGATAATATCATGTATAATCCATGTATAATGCAGTTCCAAGTAGTTTCTGCAGTACAGGCCTGGTCCTGACAAATTCCCTCAGTATTTGCTTGTCTGGAAAAGTCTTTATTTCTCCTTCATATATCAAACTTAGTGTTGTAGGGTACAAAATTCGAGGCTAACAGTTGTTCTGTTTATGAAGACTGAAGATGGGGCTCCAATCCCTTCTGGCTTGGAAGGTCTCCGTTGAGAAGTCTGCAGTTAGCTTGATGGGTTTTCCTTTGTAAGTTACTTGATGTTTTCACCTCATGGCTCACAGGAGTACCTCATTCATGTTGACTTTGGCCAGTGTGATGATTATGTGCCTTGGTGACTGCCTCTTTGCAATGAATCTCCCAGGTGGTTGTTGAACTTCTTGTATCTGGATGTTTAAATCTCAACCAGGACCAGGTTGAGATGTTTAAATCTCAACCAAAACCAAGTTTTCCTCAATTATTCCCTCAAATAGAGTTTTCCAGCCCTTGTGTGTGTTTTTGTCACTCCCAGGGATGCCTATGATTCTTATATTCCTCTTAATTTTTTGTTCTTTATTTTGACTGACTGAATTACTTTGAAAGATTTGTCTTCAAGCTCTGAGATTCTTTCTTCTATCTGGTCTATTATATTCTTAAAACTTTCCACTGTGTTTTGCATTTCCTTAAATGAATTTTTCATTTCCAGTTCTATTTGTGTGTGCATGTGTGTGTTTTTAACATGCCGATGTCTTTAGTGAATTTTTCATTCATTTCCTGAATTGTTTCTCTGGCTTCTTTGAGTTGGTTTTCCATTTTGCTTGGATTTCATTAATTTTCCTTGCAATCCATATTTGGAATTCTTTATTTGTCACTTCAATATTTTCATTTTGGTTTCATTTTTCATTTTTCCCGAGTTCTTGTGCTGATTCCTTGTCTGCTATTTCTTCTTATTTTTGGATTTTCTTTTGTTTAGATGGGGTATTTTCCCCCCTTCACTCATAAGGGTTTTGTCTGTAGTATATGTTGGGTAAGAAACTTTGGCTTTGCTTGTGGGTACTTTGATGGTGGTCTAGGTTCTGGATGGATGCCTTGGTTATAGATATCCTTACTGTGGTGATTTTGTCAGGTGCTAGTTCTTTGTAGGATGTAGGAATGGTGAGCTATGAGAGTGGGCAGATTCCCTGACTGCCCACTCACATAGGGAGAATGGAGGTCTTTGAAATCCTTTCCCTTTCCCCAGCCCTGTGGTCTTCTTAACAGTGTGAACTGTATTGGCACACCCAGTTTAATCTCTGAGACAGTAGGTGGTGCTTGTGGGTAAGAATCAACCACACCCTATATGATTAAGTCAGTAAATGTAAAAGCCTGTGCAAATTGACTTCCCTGTCATTAGGTGGCGCTTGCTAGAAAGACCAACTGTAGTTCTATTTTTGGGATCTGTCACTAACTCTAGCCCCTCTGTGGAATCACTTGAGTGCCCCATATGGTGGGTGGGACCCTGGAACTTCCAGGTGAGTCCTTATTCTCCACCAGAGCAGAGGTGAGTGGAGGTATGAGGATTTGTGGGGTTAGGTCGGATGAGCCTGCCCTTAAGCTCCATAAAAGCTGGTAAGGTAGCTGACTTAGTGGAGGTCAAAGGTCCACTCCCAGGCTTCTGGGGAAATCAGCCAAGGAGGGGCTGAATTGTCCCTACCCATCCAGAAAGTCTACTTGTCAGGGAGGCGCTGTCTGATATTCACAGTCTGGCTGTCAGCAGTGGGTTTCATTCTTCTTCCCTCTCCCCTGCTCTGTGGTCTCCCTCTGGAGTCTGCCAGTAGACAGAAGCTCAAATTAACTGAGCTCCCCCACAATCGTGCTACAGGCTGGGAACTTCCTGGTTCTGGGCTGAAAGCACAGCCTTCCTGTGGGAGGAGGGGTGATCCATGAGTGGGCTGCTTCTGGGACCCACACTGTGCTCTTTTCAGTTCCTCCCATGAATGCTCCCTTGCCCCCCCGGATTAGTTCACAAATCTCTCCTCTGTGCCCCTGACCAACGTGATTGAGTCCTGGGGGTATGGGATCTGGCCTGTGGGCCTGTCCCTGGGTCCCTGAAGATCAATCCTTGACTGTGCCAGGGAGAAGCATGTTGGTCCCAAGTTGCCTATGGGGTGCTCAAGCAGGTTTGAGGTCCCTCTAGTTTGGGGTGTGCCCTATTCTGATGGAGCAGCCAGGCAAGCAGCTCCAGGGAGGGCTGGTGAGCAGGGAGCTCACAGTCCACGCACCCCTTACTCCTCTGCAGATCTTTAAAAGAGAGGAAAGGCTTGAGCCCCACTCTCTATGGAAGGCCCAGTATAGTGGATGCACTAATAGAGGGGAAGCAGCCCTCCCTCAGAGCCCCAGCTCAACTGTCTCTCTCTGCAGCCATGGGTGAGGGAGGGATAGAGCATGGATGGAGGAAAGCTAGCACTGTGGTTGTCTCTGTACCTGTCTCTGGAAGGCAACCCACTTGCAATGTCCAGGCTGTGGGGGTCATGCAGATCCCCTGGGACCCACAGGCCCCTGTGGCTCCTGCATTTTGGGCCAGAGTTGGGAAAGTTGGGAAATGTTTGTGTGGGAACATGTGAGACAAAAACTGAGGGGTTGAAGCCCGCTGAGGAGGAAAAAGGTGTATGGTGGGTGGAGAAGCAATAAGGTACCTGCTGTCCTGGTTTGGGTCTCTGGTGAGAGGAAGTGCCCCAAGGGGGCTGGCAGTCTGGTGCTTTCTCCTCAAGAAGCTTTTAGTTCATTGGCAGCAGCAGCTTTTGGGCTCATGAGGGTAGAAAAGCTCTCCAGCAGCTCAGGAGTCAGAGATGTGCAGGAGGGAGAAACAAACCACCCACCTATCCTTTTCCCTGGATTCCAAGCTTCTTGGGAGTTGATCTCTGCTGGTATCTTGTAGGTTCTGGCACCTTTCTTTCAGAATGACACTTGATTTGTGTGTGTGTGTGTGTGTCTGTGTGTGAGTGTGTGTGTGTCTTTCCCATCTAAAACTTTTCCTACTTTCTGAGAAGATCTGGCAGCTGATGTCTCTGGGCAGCCAAAGGCCTAAAGTTAAAATTAATCTGCACAATACTTCTATGTAGCACACACGTCCTATATGGAAGAGTTTTATCCCTTAGTTTTGTTTTTAAATTTTTTTTTTTTTTTGAGACAGAGTCTCGCTTTGTTGCCCAGGCTAGAATGAGTGCCATGGCGTCAGCCTAGCTCACAGCAACCTCAGACTCCTGGGCTTAAGCGATCCTCCTGCCTCAGCCTCCCGAGTAGCTGGGACTACAGGCATGTGCCACTATGCCCGGCTAATTTTTAGTTGGCCATATAATTTCTTTCTATTTTTAGTAGAGATGGGGTCTCACTCTTGCTCAGGCTGGTCTCGAACTCCTGACCTCGAGCAATCCACCCGCCTCGGCCTCCCAGAGTGCTAGGATTACAGGCGTGAGCCACCGCGCCCGGCCTAATTTTTAATCATTGACTCAAAGTCCATAAGTGGTATGCAGCATGATTTAAATTTAGGGGAAATGACATCTGGTTGGTGTAAATGATAGTAATTAGAACAGTTATTGCAGAGAAGGCCATTGTGGCATGTCCTTGCTGAAAAAAGTTCTTATTTTTCATGGTAACAGTTTAATTTTCATTTGCATGTCCTATACAAGACTGTCAAAATTAAGGTGAAGGCAAAGAAGGTTCATTCAAAGTGAAGGAGAGTGTTGAAATAAATTTAAGTGTCAGAATAAGATGAATAAAACAGGCAACAGGAAAATGTGACTTCAAGGGATTTTACACATTTTCTTTGTTGGTCATTTTGGAAATCTTCCAAACATTACATGAAATAAAGTCAAACTCAAGAGAGATTTGTAATTTATATAATTTATACTCTGGAATATAGCAGTGCTAAATATCACTGGTTCTGCTATATAGAAAGGCGAGCAGAGGAAGAAAAGAACATCAAGGTCATGCTTATTGCTACTTCCTTCTTATCTCCCACTGGAAAGCATCAAACTCTATCTTGAGTCTGACAACACATCATTCCTTTCATCTCTCATCCGGATTACAACAGCCTCCTAATTGGTCTTCTAGAGTTCCACTCTTGCCCACTTTTAATCAATCCACCACAGAGCAGAAGTGATCTCACAATGTAAATCAAAAAACATAATTCACTATTTAAACCCTGCAAAAGCTTCCCAAATCTCACAGAATAAATTCCAAACTCCCTTACTTTGGCATCCATGTTCTATATGATCTGGAGCCTGCCTATCTTTCCATGCCAGGTAGGCATGTGTGAATGTGTTACCTCCCTTGTAGACTTCTATCTAAACATGCCAAATTTCTTCCTACTTTAGAGCCTTTGCATATAGCTTAAATATCACATGTCTGGAGTCCTTTCTGACCTGCTTGTCTAAGGTAGACTCCTTCTGCGGTTCTCTATGTCAACATCTTGTTTGCTTCCCTCTTAGCACAGATCATAATGTGCAATTATTTTTTTATTTCTCAGTTTATTTATACACTCTCCCTTAACATATAAGCTTTATGATAACAATGTGTATGTCTTTTCTGATGGTCTCTTTTTATATTAATATATAACTTTTTATGACAGAAATGTAAGGTAGATTATTCTACATGCATATCAGTTTTTTCCACTTGGAAACACTAGGACAGTATTTCAGAAAATATGTTCCATGCTAGTGCATGATAGTCAATGAAAAAGTGGCTCTGTGGTCAAATAATTCTTGCAAGTATTATGCACTATATGTCCCTCTGGAGAGTCCATGATGCACATTGGTATATTAAAATCTTTAAGAAGAAATCCTTTTCCTTTTACTTAGTCTGCTGATTTCTATATTTGTAGATTCTGCAAACTGTTCACTCTTTTCCTTAGTTAGCATTTATTAACCTCCTAGGGTACTAGTGTTCAACATAAGAATCTTTGAGAAATCATGTGCTAGAACTTCAGAGAAGAACTATTTGTCTATTGACATTTGTTTACCTGCCTAAATAGATTCATGGATTTTTATCATAGCTCCATATAGTGCTTAAAAAAACACTCTTGTTCAATAAATCATGGACTCAAAAAGTCAGTGCTAGAAGGAAAAAAAATTACCTTTAAAGCTAACTAAATTTATGTGAACTAGGAATAAACATTAATAATTTATGGATATCCCAAATGCAGGCCTACACCTAATGTATTTTCTGTGTTTTATTTTTGATACGTGATCTTTAACTACAAATATGATAGTTTTATTATTATTTGATTTTGAACTAATAAGGCAACCAGAACTCTTCACAATTAATTCCTAAAAAAGCTAACCAGGTAAAATTTGCTTTTAATGGCAATCTCTGCCCATTGCTCTTATATGCCATACGAATTGCTGGAAGCAATATATTAATTGGCTGTCCACTGCTCCTAAATCATTTTTGTTTAGCTAGTTCACCAGAACTTTCACTAATAGTCATGAGTATTTGGAGTATATGGCTTTTTATAGCATGATATAATAAATATAAATTTTTATTTGTAAAGCTATTTTTATTACTCCATCTTTGAACTATTTCACAACTTTACATTTTTTTTCAACAAAATTTTATATCTGTAGAAATCCAATAATACTGAATCTTTTTGTCATATTCATTATCTTTTTAAAAATTTTGTTTAAATTTTATTTTTAATTATTACAAGTACATAATAATTGTATATCTTTATAGGGTACATGTGATGTTTGGTATAGGCATACAATGTGAATTCATCAAATCAGGGTAATTGGAACTTTCATCACCTCAGGTATTTAACATTTCTTTGTGTCAGGAACATTCCAATTCCACTCGTTTCATTATTTTAAAGGATACCCCAACTTGTTGAGTATAGTTACTTTGTTGTGCTATCAAATATTATTCATTCTATCTACCTATATTTTACACTCATTAACAATCTCCACTTTATCCTCCCCCTGCTACCCTTTCCAGCCTCTTATAACCATCATTCTACTCTCTGTCTCCATGAGATCATTTTTTTTTTTAATATTTAGCTCCTACATATGGGTAAGCACATGCAAGATTTGTCTTTCTGTGCTTGGATTATTTCACTTAACATAATGTTCTCAAGTTCCATCCATGTGGTTGCAAATGGCAGGATTTAATTCTTTTTTATGGATATGTAATATCCCATTGTGTATATGTACCACAATTTCTTTATCCATTTCTTTATCCATTCATCTGCAGATGGACGTTTAGGTTGATTCCATACCTTGGCTATTTTGAATAGTACTCCAATAAACATGGGAATGCAGGTATCTTTTTCATGTACTGAATTATCACCCTTTGAATATATATACCCAGCAGGGGGATTGATGGATAGTAGTTCTATTTTTAGTTTTTTGAGAAACTTCCATATTATCCTCCACAATGGTTGCACTAATTTACATTCCCACTCACAGTCTATGAGGGTTCTCCTTTCTCCACATCCTCAGCAGCATTCATTATTGCCTGTCTTTTTGATAAAAGCCATTTTATTTGGTGTGAGATGATATCTCATTGTAGTTTTGATTTGCATTTCTTTGATGATGAATGATGTTGAGCACTTTTTCATATACCTGTTGGCCATTATTCTGTCTTCTTTTGAGAAATGTCTATTCAGATCCTTTGCTCATTTTTAATTGGATTATTTTTTATTGGATTATTTGACATTTTCCTATTAAGCTGTATTAAGGTGTATTAAGTCAATATACTATATAACTACAAATTTGAACGTTATTTTCAAATAAAAATAACATTAACAATACAGGTAAACATTTATTACTATGAGACATGTATTATGCTGTGAGTTTTACATGAATTATCTCATTCAATACTAGACAAAACAAACAAAAACTTCAGCTAAGACATTTCATTATGTCCTTTTAACAGAGGGGAAAATGAAGTTTAGTGATATGAAGTAATTTGCCAAGGGCCAAAAAGCTGGTAGGTAACAGAGCTTGGGTTTCTATAGTCTGTATTCTTAACAGTTATTTAATCAAGATATGATTTTGACTGAATATAAACCATTTCACTTTTCCAAACCAGTGACTATGTGGTGTTGACATTGTTCTAGTTATTGAAGAACAGAGGCCAGTAGTACACAATTTTTCAGAACTATTTCTACAACAGTCATATGATGGGCAGATAATCAGACTAGCATGATGAAAGGCAGCATTTAACATGGCCTTTTGAAGCAAGAAAGTACCAGGACAAATGATAGCAACTATGTTTCAGTAATTTAATTCATATCTGAGTTACAGCAAACATCTATAATTTACAGCAAGCATCTAAATTAAGAAGAAACTGTGGTGCCGTGAACTGATTTTGATAGTAATATGTATTCATTAAATTGTACTGTTTGTTACCGCTGTAGAGTATTACGTGCTAAATAAATGATGGCTGCTCTTATTATTGCCATCACTATTGTTATCAGGATCGTGGGCAGCTCCCTGTATTATAAAGAATATATCTTAGAAAATCACATCAGAGAGCCACTAAGCAAGGGTGAGGACCACTGTTGGTCGCTTTGGGCATAGAATAAAGGTGACAAGCTGTCAGACAGAAAAGCAAATGAGTGAGCCAGAAAAGTCAGAGAAGAACTGTAACAGGGAGCTTCTTTTAGACATTTCAGACATGAAGTTGATTAATTGAGAAAGGAAACTAAAACTCACACAGACGGACCAATTCAGTCTACTGGTCCCCAGAGTCACATTTAGATTTCAGGCAGAGATGTGTTGTGCCAAATTATTCCGTCTCTAGAACCTCACCCAGCTATGTCTATTATCTTACTAACCAGGAATTAAGGGTTGGATTGTCTGGATTTTCTAAAGGAACACATGCCAAGGGAAGGGGATATCTCAGACTAATCCCACTACCGATTCAAACAAACTTTGAAAAAAGAAATAACAAGCTCCTGTGAAAAGTCATGTTTTCAGCTTTTGAAAATCAGTTGTTACATTCCAAGAGGGTGGAGTGACGGTGGAGGGAATCACAAACCATGCCTCCGCCCCTCTGAACAAAGCCCAGAGGAATTACCAAGGGGACCAGAACACATGATACAACTCAGAATTATAAGAACATACTCACGGTTTTCAACTGAATTTATTACTTTTAATTTACCAATGCTATTGTAATGAAATAAACAACCCCCCACTTTCATATTAATTTGTTGCACAATATAGAACCACAGCCAATTTCTCTTTGCTGAGTATTTGCCAAAACTATGAACAAATTAGAATGACTCTGAAAAGATGCTTACTTTTGATTTTTTTTGTTTCTGCCAACCAGTAGGTCAAAACAAGTGATATAAAACATTCCATAGAGGTTCCAAAGACGGTGTAATGACGTGTTTTATTCACAAAACATCAATGACTCTCCCATTTACTTCTCTATCCATTTCTACTCCTTCTTGGTACAGTTCAGTAACTCTCAGAGTTTACCCGTACATTCCTTAAAGTTTTTAACAATTATTTTTAACTTCACAAGCCATATATAAATGTATTTAGATTGTATTTCAGATAACGCTAAAATTCCCTTTGAGGCACCCTTCACCAATTCCAGCCCCTACTTGCACCAGAGATAGCCACTCAACAATTTATATGTAACCTTTCTGCATGTTTATTTATGTACTAATAGAAAAGATTTGGTATTTTTTGTTTTTACTAACTGCTATTATAATGTTTGTAAAATTCAGCAACTTGCTTTTATTAGGCTGTAAGAAATTCTAGGGCACAGACATTCATTTATAGAGGTTAAAAGATTAGTGAAAATAATCCTGGACAAGCAGCAGGTTCTGGGCTTGCCCTATCAAATAAATTTTGAGTATGTCACTAACCTCACTATTCCCATTTTTGAATAATCTTCCCCATTATCCTCTCTCACAGAGTTTGTATAAAAGCTAAATGAAGTAATATGCATGTGTATGCTTTGAAAACTGTACAGTCTTATATATAAAATATTATTCTTAAATATTATCTGGAAAATAATCACATGGTGCTACTACTCTAAAAGTACATACTATAGGTATTTAACTTAAAATTTTAACTAGGAGGTGTCACAAGAATATTTTAATATTAACATTTTTAGCTAGTGGCATAGTCATTCCTAAATGTGAATGCTTCACTGGAAACACTTTGAAATATTAGGTCAAATGTTTAATCATGAGGAAATATATTTGCATGCACACTCACATTATTGAATTGATCATTTACAAATCTAATTCCATTTTTACATCCATAAGCGTCTGTGCTTGATTCCCAGAATAAATGTACAACAGCCCAAATGCATTAAAACAATCAGAATGATGAAATCAGAACAGGTTGCAATTATGACATTGTAAAATATTGAAAAATTCATCCCAAATCTCCTATATATGATGTTCAAAGGAATTATTTTGGTAAAAACAACTGACAAATGATTACAATTTAAATTACCTTTTTTTTTTTTTTTTTGACACAGGGTCTCACTCTGTCTCCCAGGTTAGAGTGCAGTGGTGTCATCATAGCTCACTGCAACCCTGAACTCCAGGGCTCAGGCGATCCTCCTGCTTCAGCCTCTCAAGTAGCTGGGACTACAGGCACATGCCACCATGCCCGGCGGCTAACTTTTTCTATCTTTTGTAGAGACAGGGTCTTGTTTTTGCTAAGGCTGGTCTTGAATTCCTGGCCTCAAGTGATCCTCCTGCCTTGGCCTCTCAGAGTGCCAGGATTACAGGCATGCACCACCACACCTTGACTTAAATTACAATTCTTTTTAAGTAGAATGATCTCTATAAGATACAAGCCTGAAAGGTTTGCATTTTAAGTAAATTACAACATTAGGATTCTTACAGGAAATGGTTAAAAAAATTCCTTAGTCTCTGAATTAAGTTATAATATGGTAAGTTTGGTTATAGATCTAATATGGTACTGGGCATACTGATTTTTCTTTTTACTATAGTAGTTAACACCAAATGAAAAGATTGCTCTATAAAGCCCCTCTTTTTTCTTTTTGGGTCTTTTCACAAATAGGCTCATCAATAATGAACTGTATCACCTCTACCTTAAATAAAAACCTCCATCTATTTCTTTTGATTGACTTGTATTATGTCTTATTCACTGCTTTTTTTTTTTTGCTGGGGATGGGTAGGAGGTTTTAGGGAAGTGACTGATGTTTATAATCTTCTCATTTTCCTTTATTTGAAATACATTACCTCACACTATTTTTTCAGATTCTCCAAGTTTGACTGAATACCCAATTTTTACTTCTCAACATTAAGTCAGAAAAGAACCATGGGAAAGTCCTGACATATACACATATGTAAAAACCATTATAAGAAGCCATTACATTTGTGTTGGGGGGAGTGTCAATGTGATGATAGCAAGATAACTCAGAGATGAGTTAAGATCCTGAAATACAAGACAGAGTGCTTCACAAGCACATTCATGTCTGAGAAGGAAGGTGGGGCAGATGGAACATGTATCTAATGTCTACCTTTTAGATGCCAAAAGTGAGGGCAAAACAGTAAGAATATTTAGAGTCAATTTAGTACAATTCCAAATTATTGGAATGAATGTATGCATTTAATGAATTAGTAGAACAAAGTCCATTATAACACTCTAATTGTATAAACCAGAACAATGAGTTATATGACAGTTTTAAGACCTGTTTTAATGTTCTAGTTTGTGCCAATTTTTTTAAATAGAGAAATTTTGACCACCAGCACTTCAAAAAAAATTAGTTTTCACTCAAAGGAAAAAGTAAAAAAATATAATGATGAATGCTCCAGCTACTCCAAGGTAAACACAAATGGGAGAAATGAGAATTATGAATGTCCATTTTGTAAATTAGGTAGATAGTAGAAGAAGAAATGGAATCTGAAGATCATAATGTTCTAGATCTACCTTCAATACAGTGAAACATTTGGATCACAGTTTCTTCAAATATAAAATGAGAGGGTTGGACTGTATATTCAATGTTCTTTACAACCTATGATATTGAGTGGGGAAAATTTCATAACTATAGCAGGTTTGCAGACCTATGATTTGAATACCCAAAATGGTAAGCTGGAAAATTTTCACTGGTTCATAGACTATTTATTGCTATCAAATCCTTTTTTTTCAAAAACCATTTTTTTTTTCTGGTTACAGAAAACTACATGTTCTCTACAGACAATGTGGATAACACAGACAAAATCAAGCAAGTAATGTCACTACCGAAAGATAACCTGAGCTGTTAACATACATGTTTCCATATATATATTGTCATATGAATTACTATAATTTATTGAATCCAGTGGTTTTCAACTTCTTATTTGTATGAGATTTTTTTTTCCTAAACAAAATCTCATGTGTAACCCTAATATGTAAAACACATAAAAGTGAAACTATGCTGGTTAAAGTGGTGATGAAGGGCTTGGGCCTTTTCTGAGAGGTCAACACATTCCTGTGGAATCCTATACTCTGAGAAGTACTGTTTTAAAACTATTGACTTAACCAATTCCCTAATGCTGGACTTTTAAATTGTTTCCTTTTTTTGCTATTATTAATAACATTCACTGTCTGGGGGATGGACACACTTGCAGCTCTTACTCAAGTGGGGCAAAGGCAATATATGTAACCTAAACATTTGTACCCCCAATATTCTGAAATAAAAAAATATATATATACACATATGTATAAAATAAGGAAAAAAATAACATTCAGATCTTTGTGTACATTCTTGGTATTTCCTTAGGGATAGTGTCCTGCAGATGGAATGCCCTGTATGTCTAATAGTTTTAAGGCGCTCATTGTCATGCCAACTAACTCTGCCAATCACCTCCCCAAACCATTTGCCACAGGAGACATCCGTTTTCTATCCAGCTTTTTAATGGTAGCTAACCCCAATGTAGTATTTGAAACAGATTCTATTCTCTCTGATATACGTCCTCGTCTTTTGTTTCTTTTCCTCATGATGCCAAGTATTGCTACTAAGGTTAAATAAATGCCCCCCTTGAAGCACTAATATTTCCCTTTTGTTAAATGCCCTCACGTACCTATTGAAAGAGCCCTTTGCTGCCTTTGGACAATGACCTGTCACTTCCATATGGAGGTGAATAACCAAAAGCAGAGAGTTCCTTTTGGAGGGGAATATCTTTGCAACTTAGCTCCTTAGGACACCACGTCTTAATGATAATTCTATGACAGGTCCTAAGTTCCTTTAATTCTTGTTTAGTCTATATCTAAATTTTGGTTAAAATATGGTCAAAGCAGCTTCTGACCCCAGATTCCAAAAAATGGATGGTTTAGAGCAGATTTTCAAGTAAGAAGAGACCTCAGAGATCATTTAATCTATGCTCATAATTTTGTAGATGATGATACTGAGGCCCACAGTGGCTCCTTCTTTTAGTCAGTTACTGTACTTCTACAAAGTGGCAGGTAGTCTGCTGGGTAGAGCTAAAATCGTGACACAAAGACATTATATATAGTCTCTGTACCCAGGGGATTTATAGCCAAGTGGAAGAAACAGACAAATAGATTAATAAATACTGTACCACAAGCGTGACCAAAGCTATGGGAGAATAAGGCAAGGCAGGTAGACAAGACAGGTAAGTTGGATAAGTTTTCTGAAGAATGCAACACTTGTACTATACTTTGAAGGAAGAATATAGATCAGTGAGATAAAGAAATGGAAAGGCAGGAAGGCATTCCAGGCAAGGGTAATCAGAAAACACTGGAGGACCGTGAAATTCGTATTCAGCATTACAAATAACGGACATTAGAAAGTGGATGGACATGAGGCCAGAGGGGGATGCAAACGCAAATGCCCACAAGTTACAAAAAGGGGTGAAACTCCTGAATGTCCTTAAAGAAAACAGTAAATACAGCCAATTGTCACCATGTGAAGGAATAATCTCCTAATTTCAAGAGAAGTCAGAAATCTCTCAATTTTTAAATTAATGATGGTACCAAATTTTTAAAATTTTAAATGCACAGTTCAAACTAGACCAAAACACATATGTGAGCTGAATTCTGCTAACAGCCTGCCACTTTACAACCTCAGGACTAGAGAGATAGACAAGACACAGCTCATGAAAGCCTGTGTGTACTAAGCTAAGGGCTTTGAACTTTATCTTGGAAAAAACTGTAGGGACACATTGAAAGACTTGAAGATGATTAACATCTTAGAAGGATCACTCTGGCAGCCGTGTTGGAGTCCAGTCTTGAAGGAAGCTACGTAAGAACGGCTTAAACCAAGGCAGTGACAGGGGCATGGAAAGAAGACAGATTTGAGAGAGGTTAAAAAGTCATACAGTTTAGTATATGGCACACTTGAGAACTGAGCCCAGGTCTCCTACCTCCTTGCTTGACATTATTAGAATTATAACACTATTATAAGACATCTTTTGAGTGGAATACTATTTATTTTGCAATTTATAAGATGAAGGGGATATGATAAAAGGGATATTCTTTGCAAATGTTAGCTAGGAACGTCAGAATTTTTTCCTGCCGATACCATTAGTGTACATAGTGTAAAAATAAATCCTCCAGGTAAGAGTATATATAAGGAAATAATGAGGAGATAGACAATGGGCATAGACATTGACCATGAATAAAGTCCCTCACACCATGCTTCATTTAGCTAACTTTCTATGCCAGTTTACAATTAAACAATATATAAAGATATTGCTATGGTTTGAATAATGGTGTTCCCTCCAAAGTTCTTGTTAAAACTTAATCCCCATTGTGGTGGTATTAAGAGGTGGGGCCTTTTTGGGAATTAATTAAGTCATCCGAGCCCTAACTTAGGAATGAATTAGTGCCTTGTAACAGGGCTTGAGGGAACTAGATTAAGCCCTATTTTGCCTCTCCGCCTTCTGCCCTGTGAGGGTATATGCATTTGCTTTTTGCCATGAGGCAGCAAGAAGATTCCCACCAAATACTGAATGCTGGGCCTTGATCTTGGACTTTCAAGTCTGAAGAATTGAGAGAAATAAATTTCTATTGCTTATAAATTACTCATTCTGTGGTATTTTATTATAGCAGCACAAATAGACTAAGATAGATACAAATTATTTAGTAAAGGAACAGAAAGTTCTTACTCTTCCCATTTCAAAAATTCTATGTCTAAAATTTAATCAATTTGTAAGTTTCTAGATTATCTGCATTATAGTTAATTTCTACGTACTTAGTGTAAGTGAAGACTACAGCTTCCATCTGGTTAGAACATTTCTGTTTTAGTTCAATGAATAACTGAGCCAGACAACAAGCAAGTCAAATGGAAAGTGAAGTCATTAGGTGGGGTGAAGTGATGTCAAATCTGAGTGTTTTCTCTCTTAACCTTCTGGATAGAAGCTTGACTCCATTTGTCTGACTAGCAAATGAGTGTACAAAGGACCATTTGTTAAATAGCTCTGTGAATAATAAAATTTACTTCTATTACCTAATTATCAAAAGGCTAAAAATGCTATATTTTTTCCTTATTAAACAAGATTATTAAAATTTTTTTGTAAAATCATCAAATAATTTATAGTTGTCCTAAAGTTTTGATATTATACAATCACATTGGTAATGAGAGAAAACAAAACTTCCAAATTATAACATTTGGAAATATGTTATATACTTTTAAGTCTGTAACAATGTAGCTAAGCAATGGTTCATTATATTATGATCCCCTACTCTGCTTATAGTAAAGGTGTCAATATTCACTTCATAGCAGTGGTACTAAACCTTCAACCAATGTTATTTTGTGGTTTCTTATTTTTAAATGGATATAGGAGTGTGTTGGTACTAAGAATATGCTAAATTTACACAAGTCCCTATATCCTATCTGTAGGAATGGATTAGAGGTTATATGCAGTAACAAATGCCCCAACGTCTTAGTGGCTAGAAACTATGAAGCTTTAATTTTTCATTCATGCTATATGTCCATCCTGGGTGGCCTGGGGGGCTCCACTCTGTGCTGTCTTCTTATTCCAGGACATATGATGACGGGGCAGCCACCAACATTGTCAGTTGCTATGACAGAGAGAAAAAAAAAATTCTCTGGCTCGGAGTTACACTTGTCACTTTTAATCAAAACTTGCTGGCAAGAACTAATCTCATAATCTCACTCAACTATAGGTATGAAGAGCAATTTTACCATGTGCCCAGAAGGCAGAGAGCTAGAAATATTTGGTGAACAGAACTAATGACTATCACAGTTACCCAAATAATTGCTCTATTATAGTTTCATGTATCTTTGTTTTCTCTACTTGACTAAAGTCAGAATCTATGACTTAAAAGGCTCTCAACGAATTCTTTTGATTCATTGATTATACATGAAGAGTTCAGTTTTCAAGTGTTTTTTAAATAAAGTAATTATGCCCCTTTAGGACTTAAAACCCAATACTACATATATAAAAATGCTCCTCAATTTATGATTGGGTTATGTCCTAATAAATCAATAAATTGAGACTATCATAAGTTAAAAATGCATTTAATATACCTAACCTACCATCTTAGTCTATTTTCCGTTGCTTATAATAGAATACCTAAAACTGAGCAACTTATAAAGAAATAAATGGATTTCTTACGGTTCTGGAGGCTGAAAATCTGGGGTCAAGGGGCCACATCTGGTGAGGACCTTCTTGCTGGTGAGGACTCTGCAGAGTCCCAAGGTGGCACAGGGCACCACATGGCGAGGGGGTTGAGTGTGCTAGCTCAGGTCTCCCGTCCCTTTCTTACAAAGCTACCAGTCCCATTCCTATGATGACCTATTAATCCATTAATCCATAAATGTACTAATCTCTTCATAAGGACAGAGCCCGCATTACCCAATCACCTCGTAAAGGCCCCACCTCTTAATACTGACACATTGGTGATTACATTTCAATGTGAGTTTTGGAGGGAACAAGTATTCAAACCATAGCACCTACTGGACACCATAGCATAGGCTAGCCTACCTTAAACATGTTCGGAACACTTTCAGTACAGTATTCAATAAATTATATGAGCTTTTCAACACTTTATTATAAATTAGGCTTTGTGTGAGATGATTTGGTCCAGCATCTCAAGAGAGTATTGTACCACCTATTGTTAGTCCAGGAAAAGATCAAAATTCAAAATTCAAAGTATAGGTTCTATTGAATGTGTATTGGTTTTGTACCATCCTAAAGCTGAAAAATCCTAAATTGAACCTATTATAAGTTGGGGACCATCTGTATTTAAATACAGTTCTGGGATAATGCTAAATTTGTCAGGGACAGATGATATAACAAAATAGTACAAATGAGTTGAGAGCCCAGAAAGAAACTACTTGAGTGTTAAATCCAGGTATAATCCACAAAACAGATATTTAAAAACTGACTATATTCATTTTTCCACCGACATTATAATCCATTAAAGAATAAAGCACGTAATTGACCCTACAATAATACCTCTCTTTACCTTTATTGTATTTGCTGTTTAAAGCTCCACATTAGGAACCATTCACACATTGTTGAAGAGACACACCCACCCACATTGTGTGTTCTCACTTTAAGATCACAGTCATAAATCCCAAATGTCTAGAACTGTTAAATTTTTGTCTCTAGACCTCACTTCTCCCAGGAACTCTGATTCATATGTCTTGCTATCTCTGCTGTGATGTCTGTTAAGTTTTTAAAACTTAACCCAGCCTAAATGGAACTTTTTATTTTTCTGCTCTGCAAACCTGCTTCTTTCTCAGTTCTTCCCCTGTCTGAAAACTGCACCATTCACCCAGTTTCTCAGCTAAAACACAGGAATTCTCCTGATTCCCCTCTCTCCCTTATTCTCCTCAGTCAAAACAAGCAGCAAGTCCTGGCAACTTTATTGCTAAAGTACTCTCTGGATCTAGGAATTCCTCACTATTTCCCCAATTAGCCTATGCTAATACAGACTCTCACCAGGACTGCTGTAAAACCTCCTAACTGATCTCTTTGTTATCACAAACTCCTCACTTCCAAATCCATCTTCCACATGTGTTTATAGCAATCTTCACAAACAAACATCTGTTCATGCCATTCCCCTTCTTAAAATTCACCATTATACTTTGAATAAAATTTAAAGACCACTGGCTCTCAAAGCCTATATCACTGACCACATATTTACATCACACACCAATCCTCATTCCTACTACCAGGGCCATCTTTCTACTCCTTCAACCTTGCCATGTTTACTCACCTTAGGGCCTGTGCATTGCTTTTCTTCCAATTTTTGCAGGATGTCTGCTTATCACTTAGGTTCAGTTTAAATGTCAATTCCTAGAGAGACCTTTCATGACTATTCTGTATAAAGCATACATCACTCTCTTTTGCATCAGCCTGTTTTAATTATCTGCATATCTCTTTATTATTTTATGACATGTCCTTGTTTATTTGTTTATTTTTACTCATTTCACACCACTAGAATGTAACTAAAGCTGGTTTGCTACCCACCATATTCTCTGTGCATAGATCAGTGCCCAGCTCATATTAGGTACTTGGTAAATATTTGTTGAAAAGATATTTATGATTTGAATATACACTAGGTATATGACATCAGCAAGGAAGGTACCAAAGTTACATAACATAATATTAAAAAATTCACCCTTGGATACTTTGTAATTATTCTAGAATTTTAGATGATAAAAATTATTAGGTTATAAGTTATTAAACATAATAAAAGATAAGTTAAATGGTTTTTTTTTTTTTTTTAAAGACAGGATCTCACTCTATCCCCTGGGCTGGAATGTAGTGGCGTCGTCTTAGCTCACTATAACCTTGACTGCCTGGGCTCAAGCAATCCTCCTGCCTCAGCCTCCTGAGTAGATGAGACTATAGTTGCACACTACCATGCCCAGCCAATTTTTTCTATTTTTGGTAGTGACAGGTCTTGCTCTTGCTCAGGCTGATTTCATACTCCTGTCCTCAAGCAATCCTACCACCTGGGCCTCCCAAAGTGCTAGGATTACAGATGTGAGCCATTGTGTCTGGCAAATGCTTTTATAGTATAATTTTACCATAGGCAATTAACATGACTTGGAAGACAATTTGCATTTAAAGCTAGACAGTTGGATACTGGAAAGAAAAACAAAATTTACCAGGTAAAGTGGGCTTTCATTTAAAGTAGTATGCCTTTTGTCTCACAGAACATTTATGTAAAGGTTGCATGCCATATATTTTGAATTAGATAATAAATTCCATTCCAGTACTACAATAATAATGTGAAACAAGTGGACAAAGTAAAAAGAAGAGAAAGAATAGAATTATAATCTCTTCAAGAGCAAGAGTTGTAGTGGTAACCAATAGTGAGCATTTACCATATGCCTGACATGTTATATTTGTCAGTTCATTAATTTAATGAGGTGGATATTGCTATTCCAATTTTAGAAATTACAATATTGAGGCCCAGAGTGATTAAGCAGCTTGCCCCTAATCACATACCAAATTAAGAATCAGGATATAAATCTGTATCTAACTCTTTACTCTGTGATATGGCCTTAAAAGGCAGTTATATAGTGAGTCCTAACTGAGGAGCAGCAGCAGCAGCTACAACTATAAAATTAGTGATAACTCAGGAATGAAAGGTGTAACAGCAGGAGACTATCCCACACTAACAGAAGTGTGGTATCCCATTATTCTCTGTATAGACCACACTATATCTAAGCTATAAACAACAGGCTCTAGGGCCATGACTTGACTAGAATACTGGCAAATTGTATACATTTAGTGAAAAGCAAATCCAACCATGAGACAATGTGAAAACCATGTTATAATGGGAACATTCATGAACTTAGGCTCTGTTAGCTTGCAGAAGAAAAAAAAAAAAACCGAAAGATAAAATGATCTTCAAGTTAAATGGAGTTGTATCTTATTTAGGGGTGAGTTCTAATTGTAGTTCTTAATGTGAAAATCAAATTATTCTGAGAAATCCTTAGTTAAATATAACACTCTAGCATGATATTCCAATTTCAATTGGTCCAGCACCCTAGGATCAATAAGTTTCCTATTTTGTGATTTATGGCTATTTGTTTTCTATTTGTAACATGTGTTTAGTGGCCACATTGTATAAAAAAAGTTTATCTTTAAATGTGTTGCGCATATTAAGAAGGATACTAAGAACTCAAACAGATAGGGAAAGGAGATATATGTTTCCCGTTTCATTTTCACTCCTGGGAATATGTTTGAGTAGAATGCCCAGCACCATTTAAATTTTCTTTCTTCTCTTCTTTCCTCCCACTGTTTTTTCATGGTGGCAGAGGGGGATGGAGAGTGTCTGTTGCATATGCATAAGTTCTATGTACTCATAACATGACCCTATTCTATATGTGACTTTAATGTAGAAAATATATCTGATACGCTATAGAAGGCAGAACTGTGGCCAGTGAGTGGACATTACCAGGTAAAGTGGGCTTTCATTTAAAGTAGTATGCCTTTTGTCTCACAGAACATTTATGTAAAGGTTGCATGGCATATATTTTGAATTAGATAATAAATTCCATTCCAATACTACAATAATAATGTGAAACAAGTGGACAAAGTAAAAAGAAGAGAAAGAATAGAATTATAATCTGCTACTTTAGATTATCCACATTATTATTTCATTTATTGCTTATAATTCAAATGGGAGTATAAAAGGTCATAAATTTAGGATTCTTAGAGTTTGTTAATGATTTATGATATCCCTAACATTCAGAATGACCAAGTCACTGGATTAGATGTTCTATCATTGTAAGTTATTTGAAATGTAGAATAGGATCACAATAATTTTAAAATTTGAAGAAAAATACAAAAAGGCAGTAGAAAATTAAGTAAAATAATATAAATGTCAAGAGACACAAGAATTTTCAAAGTTTCAGGTGACTTTAAGCAAAAGAAAATTTTAATTGGGTTCACAGAAAATACAAGGTATAACAGTGCCTCTGAAATATAATCCAGTAATATATTCGAGTCAGTAGTGTAGTTGATTAAATGGGCTAAATAAAACCCCTTCTATTTTCCTACATGTAGCCTGTGTATACATGTATTTTAAAAGTTATTGTAATATATAGAAATTCTTTTTACCTATGTTCCTTACCTGCTAGCCCCTTGAGAAAAATGAATGGTACAGTGCCTGGTCCTTAATAAATGTGGACCTGAACTCTGAGATGAATTTAAATATAACAGCTACACATAATATATTATCAAACATCACTGACTACATAACCTTAAAATTAAGGTAAGAAGATGACCCTTAAAATAATGACAACAAATATAAATCATGAAAAATAATTAACAGCAACTTCCCAAGGAGAATTTGGCAGATATTCACAGAGCCCAAACAGCCAGATAAATTAACTTTTAACCTTTACATATTATCCATTGAGACCCTATCCATCCCTCCCTCCCCTCATTCTACTTCCATTGTACCTTTCAAAAACTTTCATTTTTTCTTCTTTTGGTTATTTTTTTAAAAAAACTATCAAAGACATATGCAAAAAGACTTTGAAAAGGAATTAAAATTTGTGATGAGTTCAAAATTTCTTTTTTGACTAATATTTCAGCTCCATGAAAACAGAGACTTTGTTTTGTTCCCTACTATATCTTTTAAAACACTGTCTTGCTAATATTAGACCTTCAAATATTTGATGAATAAACTTTGTATTAGAAAAACTGTCTCCTCCAAAGAATCCTGTTTAAAATATGAGACTTCCTACTGGTTCACTAACAGAAATTATCGTTATTTATAACAGTATTATAGAAAATGGCAGAAGATATTTCATACTCTATGTATCCTATAGAGTGTGTGGAGAAAGTACAAAGAATATGTGATATAAATATGGGATTTACAGCTGATAATATCTTACAGAGGGAATGATAAAAATAACGAAGATGAATAATAAAAAACTGTGCTAATTATTTGCCAAGCTCTGTGCTAAGGATTTTATGTGCAGTATCTCATAATTCCTACACATCTAGATAGGTAGTATCATTACACATTTTCTTGATTAAGGAAACTGAAACATGAAAACATAAGCAGGAAACCCCAAATCTGATAGGTAGTAAGTAGTGAAGCTAAAACACAGATACAGGTAGTTGATTTTTGGGATCCACACTCTAAACCACAATAGAATGGTGTTTCCTTACCTATGAAGTAAATCACATAATTTTATCTGATTAAGTCCCTCATAGAGAGAAAAACTAAGACCAAGACATATTGAGTTACTTGGTCAAAATCATATTTTTTTACCTGACTTGGTCATTACCAAAAACACATTCTCTTACTTCCTATATTAAACAAGCAAGCAAGTAAAAACCTTCCTTAAGCCTGCAACCTTCTCTGGCTACTTCTCCATTTGTTTGCACACTTTAAGAGTAAAACTTCTTAAAAGACTTATCCACATTTTGCATTCTAATTCTCACCTCATTCTAGTCTAATTGGTTATCTGTTTCAGATTCCCCTGGAGAACTTACTAGCTTCTTTGTCCTTATTGAACTTGAGTTCTCAACAGTATTTGAGAGTTGACCATTTCTTTCTTCTTGAAACATATTTTTAGTTTTGATTAAATGAAAGTCACCTTGTTTTCCTCCTACCTTATCAGTCTATCTTCCAGCTTGGCCTCTAATTGGTAATTGGTGATGTATGTAGAGCCTGACTCCCAAGTCTTAAAATGTATGAGGGCTCAATAGTGAGCATCTTTTATTGAAAATCTGGGTGATTTCTTCTGCTCCTGTGGTTTTAAATATTAACTACAATCACTCTTCATTGTTCATGGATTCTGTATTTATGAATTCACCTACTCACTAAAATTTATTTGTAACCCCAAAATCAATACTCAAGATACTTTCTCAGCCACTTGAGGAAATATACATGTATAGACTGGCAAAAAAATTGAGTCCACTGATATGCACGTTCCTAGCTGAGGTTGAACAAGGCTCTCTCTGTCTTCTTGTTTCAGCTTTCATACTGCAAACAAGTCTCCTTTTTGTGATAAATTTAGTGCCACGTTTTTCACATTTTTGTACTTTTTGTTGGTGATTTCACTGCTTAAAACAGCCCTGAAGTGTAGTGCTGAAGTGTTCTCTAGTGTGCACGGCTGTGATATGCACTATAGAAGAAATATGTGGGTTAGATAAGCTTCACTGAAGCATGAGTTATAATGTTTTTGGTCATGAGTTCACTATTAATGAATCAACAATATATACCAAATAAGATATTTGATATAAGATATCGTTAAACAGAAATACACATAAAAGCAGGTTATGTATTGATCAGTATAGGAAAATGTAACCTAACTCTGTTATTTCCTCTAGGAACAATGGTTCAGTATTTGTTAATTCAATGTTTGAAGCTACTTAATAGAACATGGTTGCTGTGAATAACAACAATTGACCATATATATCTATGGTCCCCAAATCTTTGTCTTACTCTGAATCTCTTCATAGAACAATTAATCTAATATAGCTATCTGCCCTCCTGACATATCCTCTTGGATGCTTAGTTGGCATCTCAATTTTAAACTGGAATAAACAGACGTCTTATCATTTGTGCTCCCCTAAACCTGCTCCTCCACCCATCTCCTCAGCATCAGTCCTCCATCCACTCAGTTACTTAGGACAAAAGTCATAGAAATCACTCTTGATTCCTTTCTCTCCCATATCACCACCTGTCAATCTTTACCCCTGTCCCTCAGTACCCCCAAAACTATTCCATCAGCAAGTCTCTCTGTCTCCTTGGCTACCACACCACCACTACCTTTTCCTGGAATAACCTCTTAACCCCTCCTATTGCACCTTCTCTTTCCCTCAGGGCCATTGTGTAAGGTTATGAAGTATATGACTTATATACACTTCCACAGCAGTACTGTTACAATTCATATTCTATATAGTAGCCACTAAATCTTGTAAAAGAATAATCAGAGTATGCCACTCTTTTGACTAAAACCCTTTAATGGCTTACAACTAAGAAAAATATCCAAATTTCTTACTCTGACCTACAAAATCTGATATAATCTAGCCAGGCCCATATCCCTGAGCTCTTGTGTACTAACTACTCCCCCCAATCTGATAACACTCCTCATGCACTAGCTTTCTTTCTTTTCTTACAAAAGGTCAAGCTCAGTTCCTATTTAGGAATGTTTTACTAGGTGTTCTCTTTGCCTTGAATGCTCTTCAGCCTGATTTCTGCAAGACCATCTCCGTCATTCACACTTCAGCTTACACATCATCAGGGAAGGCTTTCATAATTCAATTTAAAGCAGCCACCCACAAATGCACTATCACATCACATGATTTTACTTCATTGCTTGATACATATGACTATGTCTTTTCCCCCTAATTATTATATGCTCTATCCCACACATATGAAAGTCAGTCCCTTGTCTCTTATTCAACAAGCTAAGAATCAAATCAAGAATACAATACCATTTACAATAGCTACAAAGAAATTAAAATACCTAGGAATATACCTAACCAAGGAGGTAAAATATCTCTATGAAGAAAATTACAAAACACTGATGAAAGAAATCACAGTGATGCAAACAAATGGAAAAATATACCCTGCTCATGAATTGGAAAAATCAATATTGTTAGAATGTCCATACTGCCCAAAGTGATTTACAGATTCAATGCAATCACCATCAAAATACCAATGCCATTTTTTACAGATCTAGAAAAAAATAATCCTAAACTTCATATGTAAAAAAAAGAGCCCAAATAACCAAAGCAATTCTAAGCAAAAAGAAAAAATCTGGAGGCATCACATTACCTGACTTCAAATTATACTAAAAAGCTATAGTAACCAAAACAGCTTAGTACTGGTATTAAAGTAGTGACATAGAAAAATTGAACAGAATAGAGAACCCAGAAATAAAACCATATAGCTACAACTGATTTTTAACAAAACAGACAAAAACATATACTGGGGAAAGGATGCTGTATATGATAAATAATAATGAGAAAATTGGATAGCCACATGCAGAAGAATAAAACAGGATCCCTATCTCTCATAATAGACAAAAAATTAACTCAAGGTAGATTAAACAGCTAAATGAAAGGTCTGTAATCATAACAATTTTGGAAGAAAACATAGAAAAAATTCTTCTAGATATCAGTCTAGGAAAGAATTTATGACTAGGATCCCAAAGACAAACACAACAGCAACAACAAAAATAAATAAATAAATGGAAATTAATTAAATTAAAAAGTTTCTGCAAAAGAAATAATCAACAAAGTAAATAGACAACCTACAGAATGGGAGACAATATTCGCAAACTATGTATCTGACAAGGGCTAATATCTAGAATCTACAAAGAACTCAAATCAGCAAGAAAAAAAAATAAATCCATTGAAAAGTGGTCAAAAGATATGAACAGAATATTTTCAAAAGAAGACAGACCAACAGACATATGAAAAAATACTGCACATCTCTAATCATTAGGGGAATGCAAATTAAAACTACAATGAGGTACCAACTTACCCTTTACTGGAATGGTCATTATTAAAAAATTAAAAAAATAGTAGATGTTGGCATGGATGAGGTGAAAAAGGAATGCTTATATTTGTTCATAGGACTGTAAATTTGTATAACCTCTATCGAAAACAGTATGGAAGTTTTTCATAGAACTAAAGTAGACCTACCATTCGATACAGCAATCCCACTGCTGGGTATCTATCAACAGGAAAAAAAGTCATTTTATCAAAAAGACAACTGTACCTGAATGTTTGTAACAGCAAAATTCACAACTGCAAAGATATGGAATCAACCCAAGTCCTCATCAAGTGATGAGTGGATACAGAAAATGTCATGTGCATATATATATATATACACACACACACACACACATATAT
This sequence comes from Lemur catta, assembly GCF_020740605.2. NCBI lineage: Eukaryota > Metazoa > Chordata > Mammalia > Primates > Lemuridae > Lemur > Lemur catta. The sequence continues at coordinate 53,974,922 of NC_059139.1, read as the reverse complement.
ATGGAGTACCACTCAGCCATAAAAAGGAATGAAATAATGTCTTTTGTAGGCACTTAGGATGAAACTGGAGAATATTATCCTAAGTGAAGTAACTCAGGAATGGAAAAACAACATCATGTGTTCTCACTAATACATGGGAGCTAAGCAATGGGTATACATGGTCATAAAGTGGTGTAAAGGACATTGGAAATTAAGAAGGAGGAAGGCTGAGAAGGAGGTGAGGTAAAAAACTTACTGTTGGGTACAATGTACACTATTCCAGTGATGGGCACATTAAAAGCCCTGACTTCAGCATTATACAATTCATCCATGCAACAAGAACACATTTGTACCTCCTAATAGTTTGTAATAAAAATTATAAAAAAGAGAAAAAAATATAAAATTATTATTTTCATGGTTTCTTTGAAATAGGAATATATAGGTCTGTTTGGTTTTATATTGATATGCTCATACTTCATTAGTTTGTCAAATTTATTTGTAAATACAATTCATATCTTATCCCCTATAGTCTAGAAATTTCTGGAAAGTCGTATGTCTTGGCCCTGTGGAAAATCCTTTTTAAAATTAGCACTACATCCATAATAGATTGTGACAGGGAAAACGTCCATTTTCTCTGTATTCCATAAGCAGAATATCATATATCACCAAGTAAGAGAAACTCTATGACTTCAGATTACAATGAAAATACATGTCTAGAAGGAATATTTCCTGTGGTTGGAGCTAACAAGAACCCCTATATCAAGCAATGTTTTCAGAGGCTACAATATACCTTCCAGAGGGCAACTATTCTGAAAACACAGTTTGAAGACAGCTTACTTAAATGCTAAATTAAGTTCAAAAATTGAAATAAATGAAACAAAATAAACAATATTAATACATCACAATCTATGTATTTGAGTATATAAGTACACCAGTGTGGAAAAAGGATCTTTTCCAGTCTTTTGAGAAGTCAATTCCCATGACCACTAAGTTTTGTTTATCCAGCTTGTGTGGTAAGCTGATTTCTAAAGAAAGACAGATAACTTACATTGTTAAAGCCCATGTTTACCAAATAGTTTTCATTAACTGATGAAGCTTCCCAGGTCTTTGGTAGTAGGAGGATATCAACCTTAAATGTTTCCCAGTCTATCCCTACTGTTGCTTCCCAATCACACTCATACAGTTACTTACAATCACTGTTCTTCAGATAACTCTTCCTCGATTAGCATAATATCCTCCTGTCTTCACTGCCAATCTGTAAACTTCCCCTCCATCTAATACATGGTTTCCAGGGAAATTTTTCTAAAGCAGTGTTTATTATGCCATTTATCAGCTCAAAATCTTTTATCATGTCTCTGTACCATTCATAAAAGAAGTCCAGATAAATAAAGCTAGCATTTAAGTCTCTTTGTGATCAAGTTCCGCCTACCTTGACAGCTTTATTCATATTTCTATGCACCATATATGGGCATTATTCCTCAATCTTTCAGACTCTTCCTCCATGCATTTACGTATGCAATCTGTTCCCCTGATAAGACACCCTTCTTTTTAGTTAAGGGATATCCCAAGTTTCTCTAACAAAGAGAATCAAGAAGTGTAATGGATTCAGTAAAGCTAGACATTTATCTCTCTCACACAACAGTCCAGAGGTAGCTGGGTAGCCCATGATAGATATCCTGCCCTGCTCCATGAGATTGTACAGGTATCATGATTCTTATCTTGTTGCTCAACCATCTCCTAGGATGTTTTCCTTAAAGGCTAGGTGGAAGATGGGCTAAGAAAGAAGAAAGAGACATAGAAATATATGCCCAATCATTTTATGGTCAAGAGCCCCAAACTGCATACATCATTTCCACTAATATACCAGTGGCAATGACTTTGTCACATGGCCATACTTTACTGCTAGTGAGGCTGGGGAATGTACCCTCTAGGTAGGCAGCTATATACCTTGTTAAAACTTGTGGATGCATGAGATGATGGAAGGGGGTTCTGTTACTAAAAGAAATAGGGGGACTCAGTGGACTGGGTTCAATTGTTAGTCTCTGCATTATCTTTCCTCAGTTTATGCTTACAGAAACACTATTAATTTTCAAAGCCAAACACAAATAACACCTCCTCCTGACCAGTCTTCTCCATTTTTATCATAGCTCCTTATTCCATAGTCCTACAAAAGAACTGTCAACTCTCTCTCCTCTGAAGTTTCATAGGTGTTATGGAATTTGGCAGACTTTAAGCATATTTCAGTTAGCCATATACATATTAAAAATTTGTCAGAAAATTTGCCAAAAAAGAAAAGACTCATGTATGCTATTGATTAATCTTCCTTCATTGTTTTATTTCATATACAAAGATTGTTGGAGACAGAGCCTGTGCCAACCTCTTATTCTGTATTTCTAGAAGTGGTGTGGAAAGGAGTAAAGCATTCAATAATGGTAATGATAGTATTATTTTACTCAATACACTGATAATTTATCTTTATTTATTACAAACATGACATTTTAAAAAGCAACACACAGATTTGGGAATTGTTTGGAAACAAGATTATTGTAAAAGATTTTCAATTAAACAAAATATTATGTTGAAAAATTTTACTGAAAATATTTTCTAATAATGATGCTTAAACAAAGGGTGTCTGTACTTATTGTCCTTTAGTAATGATTTACCAAAATCAAACAAAATCCATGAATAATAATAATGGATTGCTATATATTTTTAATTTCTTAGGTTTATTGTTTTTTTATTCTCGCATCAGATTTCTTTATTCTATTTGCCAACATCTCAGTTACTTTTGGTGTTCATATCTTCTTATTTTGGCATAACTATCTTATACTGTCAGGCAACATGAAAAAACCTTTGGTTCTAGTGTGATAAAATATTTTATTTCATAATGTTTTAATACAGTCCAAATACTTATACTTAGTTATATATAATGGTAAATGATTTAAGTTATAGAATTTTACTTTTACACTGTAAATTTTGAATCTGGTATACCAAATTTTAAAAATGGACCTATTTTTCTTTCAATATTGAACTATAAATTATGAGCAGGGAGTCATTTCTTTTGATTAATAAACACACTGACCAGGTATAATGAATATTTACACATTATTCTATGTTGGTAGAGTACTTAAAATGTCTGAAACAATAACTCTTATCAAACCAAATTTAGATAATTATGTATCAAAGTCTTTTGAAAAATAAGAGCATAATATATTCAAAACATATGATAAATTCCCTTTACCTAAAACTCAGAAAGATTATAACAGCCTCCTATTAAAAATCTTTTTAAACAGAAATCTGAGTCTGTCAGTAATTTGAAATTTAAATGTATGTAATGGCCTGGGGAAATTGTAGTAAGGGTTGTTCCCAGGGTGAGTTATAAACATGGAAATACTTTTTAAAACACCTATGTAAGCTCCAGTGAAATGTATTGTCTTAAAATTATGTTAAAATAGAACTTAAAACACATGCATTTACATGATCATGCCTATGATACATTTAATAAGCATGCTTTAAAAAGCCATAAAGTGGTGGTTAATACTGAATAATTTTTTAAAAATATTAATATTTTATCCTTTCTGTATATTTAAAAAAATCTACTTGTGCAAACTTTATTTTAAAATGAACTGCTGATTTCATTGGCAAACCTATAATAATGTATATGATCAATCTTTACTTAATTATTTTCTGTTGCAAACACAATTAATAAATCATCTTTGAAGTGCACTGACTATAATCAGTATACTCTGGAACAAGTCCAAGGGGCTATTAATCAAAACATGCCCAAGGAAAGTGAGAGTTGCAGCCTGAACAGTTAGGTAAACACAGAGGGAAGCTAATAAAAACCTATCTCCTTTTAAAACCACCCCTGTGTTTACTTTTGCAACTAAGATAAACATTATGATAAAATTAAGGTTGTGTAAAAAATGAGGTTTGCTCATGATGACCAAAGTAAATACATAGCAATTGAACGTTCATTGTATATACCTAATTTGACACTAAAAATGTTTAAAGTTCAGGTACCAAAAGTCTGCAAGAATTAGATATTTGAATCTGATAATTATATTTTCCATACAAACACATATAATTTTCAAATATTTTTGAGATTTAAGCTATAAAAAAAGCAAAAATTTATTGGCAATTTTTAAGAAGATTCTAGATTCAAAATCACAGATACAGCACTTCTCTTTGGGCAAGTTATCTACCCTCTCTAGGTCTGAGCTTCCTGATCTATGTAATGGGTACAGTTAAATAAGATAATGCATATACAGAGCTTAGCACAATGTCTAAGACAGACACACTTATTCAATGAATGTTAAATATTATAATTATTATTGACTGATAGATCTTACTAATAATTGATGTGAATACAAAATGTCATTAACAGAAATTAAAAGGCAAATGACAACTTGGAAAAATAAAAACATTTAATATATAAGGAGCTCTTATAAAGCAATAGGAGACAAAGACCTCCCTCCACTCAAAATCAGCTAAGGCTATGAACAGGTAATAAACAAAAGGTGAAATGCCAAAAATCAATATATATTTAAAATTTATAAGACTTCTTTAATGGTTAAATACAACAATTCAAAGAATGAGATACTAGTCGTTGACTAAATGATTAGAATGATCTGGCAATGATCAAACTGAAATGGAAAATAAAACAATAAAAGGTAAACACTGCTTGTGAGAGTACAAATTGTTATAGCCTTTCTAGAGAAATTCTGGGGAACATAACAAAGAGCTAACAAATACGCATGTCCTCTGACCTAGTAATTCCACTTTTTGGAATTCATATATATAAATATATACAATGCTCTTTGAAACAACATAAATGTGGATAAAGCCTAAACATCCAGTAGGAGATTAAAGAAATTATACATCTCTTACAATGGAATACTATAACTATCAAATGATTTTGAAACTATCTATGAAAGTAGAAAATGTTTATAATATATTAATTTAGAAGTTAAAAAATAGCATGTTACATCATAAATGGTATGAGCCTAGTTTTGTAAATAAAGTGTGGAAGAGGAAGAGATCTGCAAAGCTAGAGAACCATGCTCTTAATGGTGGTTGGCTCCAGGTGGGTGGGATTATGAGTTTTCCATATGTTCATCCTTTTGTTTCTGTGTGTTCTGATTTTACTAGAATGAGCATGTAGTTTTATAATTAGAAACAAATAAAATGAATTTCATTTTATTGAAAAATAAATGGATTAAAGTTGGACACTTACCTCCCCTAAGTTTTTATAATTTATGATATCGACAATAGTAACATAGGAAGAATTATACCACAAGGCAAACTGATAACTTTCTTCAACACTCCGTTAAAAGAAGAATTATATTAAGAGTGAACACTTTATTTTGTGTATTTCTTTTTTTTGAGATAGTGTCTTGCTCTGTTGCCCAGGCTTGAGTCCACTGGCATCATCATCATAGCTCACTGCAACCTCAAAGTCCTGGGCTCAAGTGATTTGCCTCCTTCAGCCTCCCAAGTAGCTGGGACTACAGGCACATGCCACCACACCAGGTAATTTTTCTACTTTTTGTAGAGACAGGGTCTTACTATGTTGCTCAGGCTGATCTCCAATTCCTGGCTTCAAGCAATCCTCCCACCTTGGCCTTCCAAAGTGCCGGGATTACAAGCGTGAGCCAACGTGCCCAGCAATTTTAAACTCTATTTGACTGCAACTGTGTTACTATGGGGAAGTGAACTCTTTAGAACACTGAAAAACGTTAATACACACAGTAACTTTGGTTCGGTAGCCAGGAGTGCCTGATGTTTCTAATTATTCCTCTAAACAAAAGTGCATGGACTGGGCAATTTCTTCAAGGATGATGCTGTAAGACTGTAGTATTAAAAAATAAGAATTGAGCTTTTGAGGTCCAGGAAGACCATACCTTATACAAACAGTATCAGTGACAGCTCTGTGAAGGTGGGGAAATAACTGGGCTGAGATGTGCTGCATCTTTTTCTGTTCCTTGTAGCCACAAGGACTGTGATAAAATTGTGTAATCTTGTGTAGTTAAATCATAAATTCACTCTAAGGTATGTGTGTGTTGTCTTGTCATCCACTACTCACCGGAAATATTACACCTACCCAATTACTTAATGGGACCACTTAAAGGTTGATTCAAAACACATAGCTAAAACTACACTATGGTTCAAGAAGCAACCAACATCTGTGAAAAGTTATAATTTAATAATATTTTTAAGGTTGTTGTGAACATGTTCGAGCTCCGTGTTTCAGAAAACAGCCATTACACAGAAGACTAAACCATGCCTGTGACTTCTGTATGAAATATATTAAACTACATATTTTTACTTGGTAGCCTGAAGAAACAAAGACTATATAAAAGGATCTAAAATATGCAAGTATTTATTTGCACATTTTGCCCAAGCTACTTTAATGGTTTTATCCTGCAGTTAAGATGATGTTGAGTTGCTCATTTCAGGGGTGTTTCAATGTATTCCAATCACTGAAATTCTCTTAGAAAATGATACTGCTACTTTCAGCAGGGCTACCAGTGGGATAAACAGGAAATTGCCTAAGTGGTAGGATTGAGAGGGGAACAGGGAGGTCCCATACACCAAATTTATTTTCTTGTAATCCATTTTAATGCCTAGCATCCTATAATTTGGCTTATAAGTTCTTATATCTTAAAAATCGTGGATAGTCAAGAATTTTCAGAGTTCATATCCCAAACGAGTGCCCTGAAGAACACTATCTCTTTTTTTTGTGGGCAGAGGCAGATTGCGTGAGGGTGCTATGCTTGAGTACATTTGAAAAATTAAACAAGGTCAAATAAATTATTTACTGTGGGATTTCTCAGAGCCTTTAATATATAAACCTACAAGTTTAGGAGTAGGAGCACATAGGATTGTGGGAGCTATGGTATAAAGTAATCTCCAAACTTATTTGAATATGGCATCCTTTCTAGGGTATCTATCCTTTATATAGTTCTACAGAATGAAGCCTGTGAAGGGTATAATAAAGAATAAACTCTGAACTCTTTTCCCTCCATCTACCCAAATCTCAGACCTGGAAGCACTTAGTTCCTATCTATATCAACTTAGTTTTTCTCCTGGCCACCAAAGAACTTTATATTCCAGCTTTGGTAACTGGGTATATATGATATATCTTTGTGTTTGACTTCCTATCTTGGTCTCCGGAGTAATTTTGGTTTTGTTGCTACTTGGATTTGGCTGTCTTTTTGGCCACCTTTCCTGGGGTCTAAAAGCCCCGATTCTGAGACAAAATTTTCATTTATGAGTTTCTGTGAAGAGTTAAGCAAGCCCTTATTCAGCTGCTAATCCCAATATCTCTTAAAACTAGTTTGCTTTTGAGAGAGGGAACCTACAGATCTGAGAAATAGAATGCCTAGAAGAAAAAGAAATTTCTAGGTGGGAGGGAATAAGCTGAAATAGTTGAAAAAGTGTCAAGCATTAAAACATTAATTAAATCACTTAATTTGGACCTTTTCTTAGTTGGCTGATTTTATTACCTGGCTGTTAGTTTCAGTAACTGGGAAATTAGCTCAATTTACCTAAATAAGTAAATAATGAATGGATTAAATGATTTGTTTGAATAATCCAGCTACTCTACCTTGCCACAATTGACTTTAGGTCATACCAATAGAATGCTATCAATAGAATTTTATTTACTGATAATGAACAGAGTTGGACTTATTTGTACAGTAGTCCCCCCTTATCTCCAGGGGATAAGTTTCAAGACCCCCAGTGGATGCCTGAAACAGTACCAAATCCTATATAAACTATGTTTTTTCAATCTGGTAACAGAGATGGCTACTAAGTGACTAACAGGCGAATAGTGTATACAGCCTGGATACACTGGACAAAGGGACGATTCATGTCCTGGCCTGGACGAGGAAGGACAGCGTGAGATGTCATCATTGTACTCAGAACAGTGCACAATTTAAATTTATGAACTGTTTGTTTCCGGAATTTTTCATTTAATATTTTCAAACCACAGTTAACCATGGGTAACTAAAGCCATGGAAAGCAAAATCACAGATAAGAGAGAACTACTGTATTTGCTTTTTTAGAATGTTGGAAGAAATAATAAGAGCTTCTAAATTTAAGGAAAATATAAAAGAAAAAATTCTTCCTTGGTTATTATGTTGTCTGATAAAGCATGATTTCATTAAAATTTTAAGGTGGGTGCTTCATAAAGCCCTAACATATTGTACTGTTGTATTTAGGTACATATTGTGCCCTTACATATTTACAAAAACAATGTTCTTGTTTACACTCAGGATTTTACCTAATGATATTATGAAAGTAAAGTATATAAATATGAAAATAATTTTGCAATTTCTGTAGTCTTTGTCAGCTGGATCATTTTAATATACAGAATTAAAAAGACATAACAAGCAACTCTATAAATCACAATTTCAAGTAATGCAAGATAGTAAATAGCAAGGAATGTAAGTAAGCTTCCAAGAAAAAAAGTGGTTCTCAGATTCAAATAAAATGCCCTGAATTGGCTGGGCATGATGGCTCATGCCTGTAATCCTAGCACTTTGGGAGGCCAAGGGAGGAGGATCACTTGAGGCCAGGAGTAGGAGACCAGCCTGGGCAACACAGGGAGATTCTGTCTATTAAAAAAAAAAAATTAGCTGGCCCTGGTGGCATAAGCCTGTAGTCCCAGCTACTAAGGAGGCTGAGGCAGAAAGATCACTTGAGCCCAGGAGTTCAAGGCTGCATTGAGCTATGATTGTGCCAATGCATTACAGCCTGTGTGACAGAGTAAGACCCTGTCTCAAAAAACAAACAAACAAAAATGCCCTAAATCCATTCCCACTTATGATAGATGGTATATTTAAAATCTGAAACATAATTCCAATGATTACAATTTAGAACCTTACAGTTGATGTACTATACCCTTGCAATATACTATACTATACTCTTATAATCACAAAATTATTTCTGTATATCTCTTGTCTCTCAAAAGATTATAAGCTTTGGTTGGACCTAGCACAAACTTTCCAAACACTGGTTGTGCAGCTCTGGAAAAATAACTACATCTTTCTGAGCCTTGGCTGCTTTTTATGTGTAAGAAGGGTAAGTTAATACCTACCTTGTAAGATTTGTGTGAGATTTAAGTGAGATAACATGGGAAGCACTTATCACAATTCTTATTTATTTTTGTATCTCTGTACTCTGACACCTTGTCATTATCCCAATGACATAGGGTCATAATAAATGTTCAGCTAAATTTAAAAGTCACTATGATTTTTGTTTTATAGAGAAGTATTTAGTATTTTTAAGAATACAAAGTAACCTGTGGTATTTAAAAAGTACCAAAAATTTTACATTGTAAAATTTTACGTATAAATACTTAAATTTAAAAAACAGATAATTTTCTCATGGATAGATATGTTATATTTTTAATGGTTTCACAAATTTTAATTGATAGTAGCTAATAAATATGGAAGTAATTTATTGCTAAATCATATTTATGTCTTGAAAGTGATAAATAGTTAAAGGTGTAATAGAATTATGAATATTGGGAGAGATCTTACAGATCATCTAGTGTAATCCTTTCATTTATAGATGAGAAAAACTAAATCCTAGAAAGATAAAATGTCTTCTATAGACAGAAAAAAGAAATTAAATCATAGTACCTATGACCACCCCTTCTCCCCATTTTGTTTATTCTTGAGATGCAGAGCTGGAAAGGCCAAGATAAGCCAAATAGAGGAAGTGTATGTTAGATGACCAGTGGGAATGTCTGAAGGGACAGTAGGTCATGGAATCTATTAAAGGGCCCAGGGAACTATTAAGTTTAGAGGTAGGGCCGGATGTCTTTTCACCCACAAGTAGCAAACTAACCACATTTGTATTTGCTTGGGAGGCTATTGCTAGGGTACATTAACCTAATTGATGTATATATTGTTGATAGCTAGGAAGGCAGAAAAATAATAGCAGATTTAATTTAACAACATAAAATATGTACTAATCATTAGTATTTGAGAATGTCTTATTCTAAGGTTATTTTTTATAGCTAATGGCTTATTTTTACTTTTGTAGGAGCTTCTAATTTTTTTTGATAAAAAGAACTGGGAAAGTAGAACTAATATTTTAAATTTTTGAGAGCCATAAAATTTCAGTCTCCTGTATTTAAAATGAAAAAATATTCCTAAAGTATAAAAAGTAAAATAAGAACAAAATACATAATTTAACTTTTTGTTTTATTTGGGCAAAAGAGAAGAAATTATAAGGCAGGGTATCAATCACTTACCATCTGATTGATACATGTTATACTAAATTTCCTTTAATCTTTAAAATTCTTCCTGACATCTAACACGTGTTTTTCATTTGTATTTAGGGGCAGTCTTGCCTAAAGGCCCTACAATGTTATAATTAGCTGACAGTTCAAAAAAGCTGATATGGTTTATGCCAACTTTTAAAATGGTGAGAGTATAGAAAACAAGCATTGACATGATCATCTAAATGTGGAAAAGAAAAGGAACAGAATATTAATTGTATGTATGTTTGTAGAAACTAACACATTGCCTTTATTAAAAAGCTAAATAAAAATATGGAGTCTTGATTCATAGCTAAATTTCCTTCCTCCTTGTACCATGCATATCAGAAACCCATTTAAGCAATACAGTGTACTCAGAAAATGTAAGTAACCTCAAAACCTTACCTTTAGTTCACACATAGAGTGAAAAGTCCTAAGATGCTCTCTAACATAAAACCAATATATTTCTTTCTTACCTCACACCCTGAAACTTTATCAGATAAAACAATTAGACCAAAAGTTCTATAAGGACAAGAGTTGTATCTATTTTCCACTCCCCTGAGTGCTCAGCATGATCAATATTATGCCTGGCAATAACCAATACTCATTAGTCACCTGTTTACTGATTGGCTTAATGAAGCATTCTGAATATTTCAAATTGCTTGAAATTTTATTATTTCTCATGTTAATCTACAAAAATAGTTTGGCTATCCCAATGTTTGTAAATTGGAAATATTTTTGGTTCATTATGTAAAAGAGATCATATTTGAACTCTATGAACTCAATCAATGGGTTATGAGCTAATTAATACATTCGGATGATAAACACAAACCATACTGGGTTTTTGCATATATTGTTTAAAGACATTGGGACTCAGTGTAGTATACAGATTGCATTTTTAAGTACAAGTAGATCAGGCCACTTGTGGAGACAATAAAAACCCAATGATAAACAGACAAAATAATCCCACTGTTTATTATGTAATACTTATTTTTATGTGAGAAATGAAAATACGTTCCTCTGAGGCTGCCAGTTTCCTGACGGGATGGACTGTGCCTAAGCCTTGGCATCCTCATTGCCAATGATAGAATTCTAAAGCCTTTTGCTCTAAGTACCCCTTATACTTTTAAAAATTCTGGACGGTCTCAAGAGTTTTGAGTCCACATTTTAGTTTGTGTGGACTATTGCCATACTCAAAATTAAAACTGAGAAAATTTGAGAATAGCCATTAAATCACTTAAAAATAACATGCATCCAGTATATGATAACATGAATAACATATTCTTTATGAAACATCATTATATTTTCCAAACAAAAAAATCTTTTAAGGGCATTGTTTTATACTTATGCACATCTGTTTGCTGGCTGGTTTGATTGAAAACAGTTGGATTTTCATTAGCTTCTGTATTCAATCAGCTGCGACATGTTATTTTAATTGAAGGATATGAAGAAAATCCAGCCTCACACAGGTATGGAATTGAAGAAGGATAGACCTTGTGGTCCCCTACCCCTACCATTCCACACTTTGAAAATCCCTGGACTGTAACATCACCTGTCATATGGTCACTGTTCAATAACTGTTTACAAAATTAAGAAAAAATTTAAAGAAAAAATAAATTCTCAGAGCATATATACACATAACCAACCATACAAATGATATACACATTCATCTTGGATTCAACTGATAATATTCTTTACAAGTGCTCATTGTTTTGCTGCAATGAAATGTTAAGTATTCCAACTTCTCAACTCATTACAACTAAATTGGAATGTACATTGATAGAGGGAAGTCAGAAGCAAAGAGTGAAAAACCAGTGGAAATAATGTAAAATAAAATATATAATGTCAAAACTTAAAAGAAATAAACAGATGACTAAGAAGAAATATTTTACTTGAAAAAATATCAAGCATAACCAAATCAAGTGGCTAATTTGAACGCTATATGGGTCTCTTTTAAGCAGTAAATTAGATTGAAATACTTTACTGAACAGAAGCTGGATTTTATTATTTTTAGCATACTACATGCCATTTTTAATTAATTCATAAAAACTACAAGAAAAATATTTTTGCTTATATTTTTAGCGTATCTGATTTAAATATTAATAGGAATTAACCAAATATCAGAGAAAATATATTAATTCAAACATTTTACAATTTCCAAAATCAAAATTTTTATTCTTAAAAATAACTTTAAGTAAATATAGAAAAAAATATAATTTTTAAGATTATGTATTAGATTTTTAAAAATGTCATCTATTTGGCAAAGAATAAAATAACTTACTTTTCTTTTTCTTGAAGCTGATGCTCCTGAGGAGCCATTTTAGGTTCTGTCCCAAGATTTTTTTGCATTCGCTGCCTCCTCTTTCTACTTGGTGCAATATCAGTGATATCAGGAATTGAAATAATGGAGTCATCTTTACTTACAGTGGCTAAAACAAAATGACATAAGAAAATGACTCAACAAAATTATGCACATAATTTGTTAGTAAAATATCAACTTGCTGCTTTAGTATTGACATAAGGTGACAGTTAAAATATAGCAAAACTATTCTCTTAAACCTTTACTCAGATTTGATGAAGAGAGCCAGTTAGATGGCGTATAACACATTAGTACTAATGCAAAACATTACATGTATTGTACACGTGGAATAATTTGATCAAAATGGTCTTTTCATATTCTCAGGCAACCACCTTCCTAAATGCATTATTAGCACAGTTTAATCTCTCACTACTAGAACCAGACAGATGCCTTGAACCACCTCCAAATACTGTCTGGGAAAAAAAACTGCTATAGGAATGATATAAATCAAGTGGATATGAAACAGTAATTATCAGCAGAAACGAGGACTTTTGTTAGTGGACTCAGAGATAATTTCATAGACTTTTAAGCTAAGTGTGAGAAATAAGTACAAGAATAATGTAAGAAAATAATAACACAACTATCTAATGTGGCTAAACCATTAAATTATGCCTCAAAGTATTTGAAAGAAGAGAAACAGAAGCAACAATAGAAACATGCTTGAGTTATATTCCTCTATTCTTTATTAACAACTTAGTTCCAAAAAGCTTTAGAGGAGTTTATTTATTCCTTCACATTCAGTAAATTCCACTATAATATATGCTACTATAAAAGAAAAGGGGCCCTCTGCTATTGGTAAATAAAGCAATGATATAAATATAATTTGAACATTAGGATGTTGGTTCGTGTGATTTTTTCCCAGTATGGTAACATTTAAAAGCAATCAGGGGCAAGCTATCATTCCAATCAAAGAGAAAGCTTTAGCAATGTACAAAGGTCTCACACAGGGTGTGCTGAAAGTCCAGGATGTATAAGTCCATTCCTTTAGCACAAATAGGGGCTGGTTTAATACAGTGAGGTAGTCAAGAGCTCTATACTCTTTTCAAAAGTTAAAAGATCTGCTGAAGTTGTGAAAACATTTCTCCCTGTATCTTAAATGAGATTTTTTATTTTGATGAAACTATTGGAATCAAATGCATTCAATAATTCACATCTCCTCCCTTTGAGAGGAAGTGTGATATAAAGGTCAGTTGACTATGATGCTGGGTGCTGGAGATCTAATGGCGCCAGTATTTTTATTAGGATTTTAACTAGAGACCTAAAAACAACAATGACAAAACTGTACACATCTTGAATGCTCTGCCCAAACCTTAATTTTTTTCCCATAAGCCTCATTTATGTTTAGTGTGCAGTTTTGCAGAATGAGTGGTTTTTCCCATACACATATATCACATATATCACATTCTAGCAGAAAAAGGCTGCATGTTGAGTTTTCAGTTGGTGCAGTTCATACTTTACTTGATCTCTCCGAGATTATTTGGACATTGTTGACCACTCCCTTGAAACTCTTCTCTTGATTTTTCTTTTCTTAATAATGACTACTATTTTTCAGAACTTACATGCTCGGTACTTTGCTAAGGGTTTTACATGTATTATCTTATTAATCCTTAAAATAACTTTTAAAGTACTTACTATTATCACTTTCCTTTTATTTATGAGGAAACCAAGGCTTTAGAGAGATTAAGTGACTTGCCCAAAGCACATAGCCTTTGCTCTTATATTTTATCATTATGAGAATTAAAAAATATTTTTCCCTCATGGGTACATTTTTCCTTGATCAAATATTAACTGAATTTCTATCAAAGCCTATTATACTTTCCAAAGCTGTTTAAGTTTTAGGACATATAGTTTCCACTAGATTTCTTGTACATTATTTCATTAGCCTCTAAAAATGTACTGGGAGTAGAGAAGGATAAATTACAAAGGGAATTTTTCTGACCACATGAAAGCTGAATGATTTTCCAATTTTTATTAAGCTATGATGTGACTCATTAAAGCATAAAACATAGGCTGGCCTATGAACAAAACTAGCAAAAGTACTGGAGGTAGAGGATATTTCAATTGTAGATACATTTGCAAAATGGAGAAAGGTTATATTTAATATCATAGAGGATATCTAGGAAGAAAGAATATTAAGTTTAAATTAAAATATAAGGTAAGATTAAAAAAAATAAAGTTACTAAAAAGTTCTGCCATTCACTTCAAAACTCCAAATGATGGCTTACAACTGGCAACCAAAAGGATATTCTATGTGAGATGTGTTTACACCATTTGTTATAATGTCTGCAATTTACTTTAAGATACAATGTGACTAAAGGTGTGTTAGTTAGGGTGAGCTATAACCCAGGTATTTCTAGAATCTAACCAGGAATGCACAGACCAGGAGCAGATTGATAGGATAAAAAAAATCCATACTCCTGAGGGGGCTACTATAAACACTTCTGTTGTTCATCTATCAATCAATACCTGATGATTTATTAATACTAATTAGTATACTGAATGACAAAAATCTGTATCAATTAATAAAAACAAGGCATGTAAACTAACTCAATGAATATTGTATATGGGCTTTCATAAGTGGAATTAAAAGTACTAGAGATATATAGATTGGCTAAAATATTTTAGAGATACTTCCCACCATTTTATGAATAAGGTAAAAAAAATCCCATGAGGCCTATTGACACTTAGAGATGATGTCTTATGTTAACTCTTTAAGTGGTTTTGTATCCATCTGTGAACTCTGTATAGTCATGGTTGTTTGATGACAGGAAGTACTGTCATCCCTGCCTCTGCGATCTTTATATTTGCCAAATATGAAGAACATTTTCTATGAGGTGGTGACTAGGACACCTAAAAGGACAGAGAGCTTAGAATTTCTTCAAACTTATTGAACAAGCTCATGAATTATTTTATACTTATTTATAAGCAAATTTATAGTTACTAATTGTATGTGTGGCAAAATTTAATACATTTCATTATTATTATTATTGTTGTTGTTGTTGTCTTAAAGCAGAATTGTGTGGAAGTGTCTAATCTCAAACTTCAAAGTTCTTGGTGGCTATTGTTAGTTACCACAAAGAAACTGAAGTTGTGTGTTGACAAGTATTTCCGGCCAGTTCACCACAACATTATGATTCATTTCTCTTGACAATTACAGTTCAGACATGAGGAAATTGTCATGAGGAAAAAGGGCTAGCTGTGTAAGCTTAGTTACTGTTTAAACAATGTATATTTTTTGATTTGTGTTTACATCAAGGAAAACAGTCTTCCCTCAGTTTTTCAAGCACGTGTTATAGCAAATTGTATCATAATAGATCCTTTCACTTTAAATATTTCTTTAAAAAATTAAGTTTTGATCTCTATCTAGTCTTTAATAAGGCTTCTCTCTCTCCATCCTACAATGCCAGAAATCAGGAAAAAGAGGTACTATTCCAACACCTGGTATCTAAGTACTGAATTGTTCATCTGAAACATTTTCAAATTTTAACCCATTCTGCCTCTGTCCTCTACTTGTGATAGTTTGGTCCTTTTATTCCCTGTGGTCTTGATGCTAAATATTACATTTCTATTCTGAAGTGAGATCTCTTGAACAATGATTGTGGGTTTTCAAACAAGCAATGCTGTTTGGGATGTGAACTATATCAATAAGAGGTCAAAGATAGGGGCTTCCAAGATGTCTATAGTATTCAAAACCTTACATATTTTTAAGTGCAACAACTCAAGTTTTCACTTTCAAATCAAATCTTCCATCTCATTTTTAAGAAAAAATAGCAATTCATATTAAGGTTATACATAGTAGGTTACACAAACTCATTTTAGATGTGAGTAAGAACTTGAATAGAATTGGAAAAGAATGGCAACTGTCCAAAGGGTAATGAGGAGGAGTGTGACCTCCTTGGAATGGTGTTCATGAGAGACAAAGATGTGGGACATGAGACAGGATAAGTATGGGCATCAGGGAAGAAATGGAAGGAAAAAGGAGACAGATGTATTAAATAAATTTTCAAGCTTTCAAATTCAGGCAGAAGAGTATAGATTTGATATTGACTGAGGAGTTTTTTTCCTGAGATTCCACCTCCAGAATTCTCAGTTTTTAACATAATCATCAGCTTCTTTGTCATGACAATGTGTCTTTCACCATTTCCAGGAATCCTTTTAAAAAGAAAATAAAAGAAAATAAAAAACGATTGCCAATTAAGTTACTACAGCTGAAATACTGATTGGCGTAGCTGTGGGATAAATTTCAAGTTCTCATTAGGTTCACTGCATCTAGAAAATGGGGAATCTTTACACAAGTCCTGTTATTGTGAAAGGTGGCTCCACAAAAAGCCACACTTCTTCTCATCTGACAGAAGAACTGCAGGATCTTGGCAGCAGTAGTTCAGACATGAGAAAGGCAGAGTGTTGGCTTCTCCGAGTACTCTCAATGTTGAAATGAAATGACACCATTGGATAAACTGCCAAGAATTTGGATGAATCTCCTCTAAGTTAAACTACCTGGTAAACGCAGCCTCTCACCCTTACACCTCAATATTTTTAAAAGTCATTTTTTTCAGGTTTATATTTTTTAATCAGGCCCTCATTGTTATCTCATATTTATGGCATTTTTTTCTCTTCATACGATATATAGATTGGCATACAGAAAGTCTACAATACTCTAATGGAGATTGCCATCTCTCCTCCCTTATCCGCACCACACTCACACACTCATCTCTAGACCCCTCCAAATACATACACACACACATACACGAAGCATGTTATTCATGGCAGTGACAAAATAGCTCTTAGATTAAATTATAGAATGAAGTAGGCTCTGATCTTTGGGTCCCTTGACCACGAAAAAAAAAAAATTGTGTGCTGTTTGCAAATGCCATATCCAAACAAAAAACCATCAGTGGTTCCCCATTGCCTATCAAATAAAGTCCTAAGATCCTAGACCTGTACTCCAATCTCTCTACAATGTGACCCTCATCTGCCTTTTAACCACACCTCTCACAAATCTTCTACCATAGCACATAAGCTATTTCATGGGCTCCAGAGCTCCTACATCTTCATTCTTGTTCCTTACTTTCCCTGTTTTGAATGTCCTCCACTCCTTTATTGGCTATATGCTCCCTTCTAGCACAGCCCAACTCATTTCAATCGTCCTAGTAGTTCCAATCCGCAGAAATCTTTCCTTTCTCTGTTGGACTGATAGTTTGAACCACTCATTTTATACATACTATATTGTATTGTTACTCTATTTTTATCTTTTGTTTCTATACTCAGATTATGAACATCCTACAGCTAGAATCTATGCATTATATTATACCCTAACATATTATTCAATTATATAAGGGAAATACACAACTGGAACTCTTCTTTTCAAATATATATCTTATTTTTTAATCAAAAACTTACATATAGACTTCCATCCAAGTACTAACCAGCCCAACCCTGCTTAGCTTCTGAGGTCAAAGGAGATCAGGCGTGTTCAGGGTGGTATGGCTATGGCTATAGACTAATGTGCACATATGGGAAGCAACATTCACAGGGTGTCGAGCAGGTGGGAGGTGGGAGACGATGGGTAAATCCGCAACTAAAGGATGCGTTGCACGCTCTCTGGGGGATGGGCACGCTTGTCAGGCAGTGCAAAGGCAATTTATATAACCAAAGGGTTTGTACCCCTGTAATACTCTGGAAAAAAAAAAAACTTTACTTAGAGACTTCCAAATGAGATGTAGGGGAATGTGGAGTGAGAATACATGGGTTTGGGTCTCCATTTGTGCCATTTACCTTGAGCACATTACAGAATCCCTAAGTTACTTAGCTGAAAAAATGTATAAGAACCATGAAATGATGAGATAGAATAAATCAACATGTAAATTGATTATAGATCAATTTACAAATTTTTTTAAATAAAAATGTATCAGAAATATTTGATATCATCATTAAAGTATAATCAAGAAAATGTGTTGCCTTACAAAGGACCAAATTAAGATTCGTTTAGATGAATTTGAAGAACTTTTAGGTTATCTTCTGTATCTTCTCACAGACATAAAAAGAAAAGAAGAAAAAAAGATAACATAAGATGAATTAGTAATTTTCCAAATTCAAAATAACCCAATTGTCACAGAACCACCATCTGTTATGAATATAGAGTAGTACCCAGTCTGCTATGACCGTTTTGGGCTGTTTTATTTATTTCATAAGTGTTTACAAAATATTTACAATCAGTAAGTTATTGTTTTTATTCAAAAGATATAAAATATTAAGGGAAAAAACCAAAACCCAAACCTTAAAATATATCCTAAGTTAAATCTGAAACTTCAAACAACATCTTTTTTTCTCCAGAGAAAACAACTAACCAATGCCTCAGACTACCTTGTGCCTCTGTAGTTTGTCTTACTGACAAGTATAAAGATAATCAAGAAAAGAAACTGAGATAAGGTCCATCACACCATACTTCAATAAGCAGTATCTTAAAGTGACCTATCTTAAGGTAGTAAATTTCTAATCTCACCGAACAAGCAAACATTATTTTTCCTCACTATTCATCAAATAGCCTTTTTTCAAATCTGTAATCAGTTGCTACCCAGTTTTTACAACCTAATCTGAATAACTGATGACCATCTTACAAGAAAGGTCAGTGGTCTAACCTATTAAGCAGCAATCACCAAAATAAACTGGTAATTAACATAGCACTAAACACTTAAAAGTGTATGTGTGCGCACGCATGTCCATGTATATATACTTTGTCAAAAGTCAGGCTCCTCTTTCAGCCAGCATAGCTGGAGTCAGACTTAACAACAAATTCCTACTGACACTGGGGTATTTCAAGAGGTCATCTTTGGAAATCCAATACTCTCAATGTCAGAGGCAGGCTAGGTCACTAAAGATAAAACCAAACTTCAGAAGGATCTACAACGTTAAAATAATGAAGGTTGATTATATTAAGTATTGTTCTATGCCTACAAAACAATCCAATGTTTAATTTTAAAAAAATATTTTAAAAAATTTTACCACCAAAGGAGCTCACTTTTTCAAACCTTAAGAATTCATTCATTCTTTCCTTCATTCAACAAATATTTATTGATTGTTTATTATGTATCAGGCACTATCCAGAAGACACCATGAGCATGCATTCAAAAAGTTTATAATTAAATAGGACAGAAGTATACAACTATTTTCAAGAAAGCTACACAAGCAATTATAAAGGAACACTTTACAAGTTCTAAGGAAGGCACAGTTTTCCAGCCTTTTACTACTACTTTTTCCAAATTAATCTGTGAAGCTTCAGTTTTTCTTTCCATCGTCAAACATCTATTAAACTTGATTTCTTACATTGTTTTCCTTCTTGTATAGCTATGTCTTTTGAAAGCATAATCCTTAGTATCAGAGGGCTCTGAAGTAGATTTCCCAAAAGAGAAAATTAAAAGGCTAGCTCACTCTAAGTAAATTGATTTAAGAAAAGACTGCATTTTAAAATTAGGTTTCGAGTATGTTTCAGAATAAACTCAAATAGCAAATCTGAACTGAAACTATACAATCTCCTTTTTGGGTAGTCCTTTTGGATTGTTTTCAAACCTCCCCAGATTTCATATAACTTATAACAATTTACCCATATTTATAAACTCCATGAAGGCAGAGGGTTTCCTATTCACTGCTAGTTCAAGACAGACTAGCATGGTGTAGAACCCATAGTAATCCTTCAATAAATATTCATTGATTGCTATAATTTTTAAATATTAATAATGGAATTAATAATAAATAAATTCTTAATTATTTTGCATCTCTGTGAAATATGACACTATTGATTATGCCTGATGCTGCCAGTTCCAGTTAAACTCAAGAAAAAAAATTAGTAAGGAAAAACAATTTATGAAAGAGCAACATTAAGCCTTCAGTTCATATTATTTTGCAGTTAAAAATAACAAACCTTGGAAAGCACTTTTAATGGTTAACAAATTTTCAGAAAACAAAACTACAATTTCTTGGTTTTAAATAGCTACCAATGTCATGAAATGTTTGGAGCCAACATTAAGCTTTCATTGTTGTACATGAGTTAGGTATGGACTTCTGTCAACCTAAGCTAATTATTAGTGTTTTCTACATGGAAATTTCTGAGGATTTTTGAAATTTTCATTGTTTTTGATTTTGGTCAACTGTTAATAAAATCTAGACTTTTTACAAAGCTTGGAGAGGACTTAATTGAGCTAGTATAGATGGAAAAACTTTGGCAAAAATAAAATATAAAATCTTTCTAAAATAATGTCTTACCAACATATTGCAGTACCCACAGTGACTCTAGGCTAACTGGTTAGAACTAGGACAAGATCACTGGCTTGACTAATAAATCAAAATCAGAACCTGACAAAATTGGCAGAGTGAAGTGCTACATAATAATCTGGTGAATTTGGTGGATAAGAATCAGTACTGGACGCCACAAACTCTAATCATTAACAGGAGTAGAAAGAACAACTTGACTGAGTTCATGTGACAATGATAGACTTTTCTACTTCATTTAGCCAATGCATGCTTAATCTCAGAAAAGTTTGGAAAAAATACTCTATTTGTACTTCTTTAAACTCCTTTACAATAAAGGTAAGGACTTTGTGATATAATTAGCCGGTTTGTAGTGGTTCTATGAACAAGTGAATATGAAGTGTCTCTTGAAAACTGTGGAATGATTTTCAAACAGGAGATTCCCAGATTTTCAATATTAGACATGTCCTAACTAGCTTTCAAACCAAATGTGACTAAGGCAATACTTTCACTGAGAAGGATTAAGAAAAAATCAGCACCAAATGATCAAATAGCTAAGATAATATTTACACTGAACTAATAAAATATTAGAAGGATGCCAAAGTGAGTCTTTTAATCATTGTCTCAATGATTGTGGACAGGTCATAAAGCAACTCTGTAAAGTTTCTTCTTTTTTAACCCATAAAATTAGGTGTGGAGAAGTTAGACCAATTAGTTACTTCTGGTATTAAAAAAATGCCCTGATTCTATAATTTACTTCATTATGTTTTAAGAAATAATTATCTTATATTGTCTGAATTTGGTAAAATAAACTTTCAGGCCATTTTGAAGTACTTGTACATTAGTATTGGGTCAAATGCCTTGCCCACATTAGTAAGTTTTTCTTTAGAATTTTCATTCCCAAACATCTACATATTTTTCTTTATATTATACTGTTTCATATTATTTATGATTTAAAAAAAATTTCAACAAAAACCTTGAAAAGTTTTGTTTTTAAAATGAGTAATTTGTATATGGTTTTGCCATCGGTACTCGAGATTAGACAAAAGCAAAAGTTACTTTAAGGATCTATTTGACAGGAAGCATAACATCTGGGAAATTTATTATGGTTTATTATGAATGTATTTTTTTCACTAGACCTTTTATTTAAAGAATTTTCAAAGGTAGCAATCTTCTTACTGTTAGCAATCATTGTTAGCAACATGCCAACTCCTTATTTTGAGCATGCTGTCTTAGTAACGTGTTCAGGACAAACCCTTCATAATGTCACTGTCCACATAACTTGCCAAGCCTCAAACTGGAAATCAGTCTTGATGTCTTTCAAAACTTCATCTTGCAAATCTAATTAGTATGACCTAAAAAGTTCTTAAATCTGTCTAATAATTCTCTATATCCCCAATATTTCTTTTTTTTTTTTTTTTTTTTTTTTTTGAGACAGAGTCTCACTTTGTTGCCCGGGCTAGAGTGAGTGCCGTGGCATCAGCCTAGCTCACAGCAACCTCAGACTCCTGGGCTTAAGTGATCCTACTGCCTCAGCCTCCCGAGTAGCTGGGACTACAGGCATGAGCCACCATGCCCGGCTAATTTTTTTGTATATATATTTTTAGTTGGCCAGATAATTTCTTTCTATTTTTAGTAGAGACGGGGTCTCACTCTTGCTCAGGCTGGTCTCGAACTCCTGACCTCGAGCGATCCACCCGCCTCAGCCTCCCAGAGCTAGGATTACAGGCGTGAGCCACCGTGCCCGGCCTATATCCCCAATATTTCTAAGTCTCTTGCCTAGATATTGCCATAGCTTTTACATGTCCAAAGCAGATACAATTAATTCTCTACAAAACATCTAGGAGAATTTTTCTAAAAATGAAAATCTGATCAAGTCGTGTCCTTTTCCACTGGCTTCAAAATAAAGATAAAACTCCCTAGAGTAACTTAAAATGTCCTCTTCCTGGTCAGCTTACTTCTACAGCCATACGGACATTTATCAGATGTACCATTCTCTCCCTCTGCTCCTGGACTTTGCACATGTGATCAATCTTCTGCCAGAAAGGGCATTCTACCTATCACTCAACTCTTAACCATCCTTGATATCTCAGTAAAGATATCACTTCTGTCAGGAAGGCTTCTCTGATTTCAAAAGTCTTGATTAGGTGTCCCTCCTTTGTGCCCATATAGCACAGCACCTTCCACTACTCCTATCATTGCATTATAGCAGAGTGGTCACCGACTAAGAAAAATGAACTGA
Organism: Lemur catta; assembly: GCF_020740605.2. Lineage (NCBI taxonomy): Eukaryota > Metazoa > Chordata > Mammalia > Primates > Lemuridae > Lemur > Lemur catta. Next base: position 53,951,825 of record NC_059139.1, on the reverse strand, counting down.
CCAAGAAAAATGAAGAAAAATGTTTTAGGTTCTCCCCGTGAGTAGCAGACACACAAGGGTTGAATCTTATTGTAAATTCAGTGCACAAGGCAAACAATCACAATTAATCAAAACTACCTTTGAATATTAACTTTAAATTATCCATTATGTATAGTAATACATAGTGCTATGTATTATTACATAACTCAGTATGGTATACATGCATAAATACTATTGATATACCATAGTACATAATTTCATATGGAAATTTTATTCAGGAAAAAAATCACTCTAGGTTTTCAATGATCTAAACATATCAATATAGAAGGATTCAACTTGCCAGCCTAGTATTATCATCTTAATCTTCTGTGGAAGATGTATTAGTTCCTCTGATCCTTCCTTAATCAGATTTCTCTATGGTTACCAATTAATTTTTCATTGTTTTCTTTCCTCTAAGATTGCTTGGCTATCTAAATAGTGCTTATCATTTCTTTGTCAATGGACCCAAATCTTTAGAATTTTTCCTACTTATTCGTAAGTTTTTGCAACTGGTATTAACTCCTGTTACACTTGATTAAATCCACTGCTTGTGGACATACACTTATAAGTGGAATTGCAGGCAATCAGCAGAACTATTTAAAAATATCATTTTTTCCCCTCTGTAAAACCTGTATTTACATAGCAAACACAGTTAAAGAAGGTTAGTGTATGTTTGATGTCACTCTACTGTGATTCATAAATGACTAGGAAGTCCAAATTTCCTTCTCATAAAATGTTTTAATCTTGAAACTGGAAGTAGGGACATCATATCACAGTAGGTCTCATAAGGTTCTCTTACTATCTCTGAAATTCATAAAATACACTCATGCACAAAATGCATTTACCTAAACATTTAGTTATAAACTAAAATGGACAAACTGTCATTATGAAAGGCTGGTAATTTTTTAGCATTACCGTTTTGTATAAAATGGAAGGAAAAGATGAATAAAGACTACCTACATAAAAAACATCTTTGCAATGAAATAAATGCTTCGTGTATGCCCATATTTTTGATATTTCTTAATTTTCCATGATAAATTGACATTTAGAAAAATGGTTCATTATGTTGCCTAGTGCATATTAGGTGCCCCCCAAAATTCTTGTTGAATAAAAATAGCAACAAGGAAAATAATAAAAATTTTTAAGTGGAATTTGAAGGACAGAAAACCTTTTCTAATTAAACACAGAGTTAAATAAAAGCAACAAAATAAAAGTTTGATTTGTTTATCCACAAATATAACTTTAAAAAAAAGTCTGTCATTTTCATTGTAAGGCCAACACTGAATTCAAAGCTTAACACATTAAACTGGAGTTGGTATTTAAAGTGTCCCTGTGGAGACTATTCTAATCTTGTACAAAGGAGTATATTATTTGTAAATAATGGTTACCAGATATCTTAGCCAAGGAATATAGTTACACAAGGGAGGTTAACATAACACAGCTGGGAAAGTACAGAAAAAAAAAAAGTCTGTATTTTTGTTATTGTTCAGATAGATACATAGATATAGACATAGATATCTGTATCTACACTGGAATATCAATTGGAAAATAAAAATATAAATGTTCTAAGTAAAAGTTAGAAAAAATTATGTCTAACTTAATAGAATGAAAGGCCAAAGATAGAAAAAAATTAACTTGCAAGAAACTTTGATGAATAACTTGATTGATTTTCATCTATAGAAAAACAAAGTGAAAGAAACAGTGGCCTTCAAGAGTGAGTAGTCAATAAACAATAATCCATTTCTGGTAGGTCACGTGATTGTTGCAGAGGGAAGAAGGGAGAGAGATTGAGAGAAAGATATTGAAAAGGAGAGGAGGAGAGGGGGCTAAAGGGAAAGAGAGGTGAAGATCAAGAAAGAAATTTTTATGGAAACTTTTCTAAAATTAATCTGTATTATTTTCTTCCCTGATCAAATAAATATTTTCAGATGTCTTTCAAACAATTATTTACTTTATCCATAGCAGTTTCTTTAGATAAACAATTATTCCTTTTAAATACAGATGTCAAATGGACATTTTTTTTTTTTGAAATTTAAATAGACTGCCGCTGGCACATTTTGATACCTATGAATTTTCAGCTAAAAAAATCTTATACAATTATTCAAAAAGTAATTTTTGTCTAATTTCTCCTTATTTATATCTTTATTAATGTATTTCTATAGTGATAATAAAATTATATTCATAGGTTTCTAGCTACATTATTTCTGTTTTGTTTATGCTTTCAGACAATAAATTATTTTAAAATCTACTAACTCTAGGTAATTACACTGAACATGATAGGTCCAAAGATCAATAAGGTCATTTAACTCACTTCCTAGACTCCCTTCTCCAAGTCTATACAGCAACAGATTAATTTCAAAATCTCTTGTTTCAGTAATTACAATAAAGAAAACAGGGTACCCTAGTGATTTAAGCTCTAAATAGTTTTCTTATTACCAAAATACCTGTTGCTTTTTCCCCAACTTATTTTCATTAAATACAGAAGAATGTTGATTTTGTTACCCGAGGACATGAAAAGTTAAGAAAACAAGCTTTCTTTAACAGAACCATTCTCAGAAAACTTTCCTCAACACAAGTGATTTTAACATGCTGCTCTTTCTCAGGATGGGGTTTTTATAAAGTGGTTTACATTAATGTTTCAAGCTGGTGCAATTTATCTTTGATATGTTGCTAACATATACTCATGTTTAACTTCTTCAAAACAATAGTATTATTAGTATGAAATATATAAAATTGATCGTAGCAAAAAACAACCTCTAAGAAGTTGAATTAACTTTATAGAAAATTTATGTTAAAGATGCTTTCAATTCCTCAGGAAGAAATTACTGGTTTTCAACACTGGAGAACAGTTTGTATAGGACTGTGCTTCCTGAAAGAAGGCAGATACAAGAGGTGAGCCCCAGGATCACTCTGTTTTTCTACTTGGAGGCATTTTCTGGACCTTAGCACAGGTAAGTAGATGAAGTCCAAGTAAAGTACAATGACCTTACTCAATGGAAGAGGCAAAAGTTAGTTTAGTGCTATTGGAATAGTTAGAATTTACAAGGCAGAGTAGTGGAGAAGACATAACTACACCAAAAATGAGCCCCAAAAGGTTTATCATAAGAAATTGGATGAATATTAAGCTGCATATGCACAAAGACTGAAGCTTTAGCAGAAAATAGCTTCCTGATGACTCATGAGCTGTGATATGAATAGAAATCTAGATGTTACATACACTGGAAGATGTAGAACTTCAGACCGGCAGAGTAAAAGACCTCACTGAAAACGCTGAGCACTCCAGTGACACCCCTAAAATGTCCAGACATACCCTAATTAAGCTTATAAAAAAGAAGAAAAAGGATCAAGCTGATTTGCCAGCAAATTAACTGTCTGCCAGAACAAAACTCAAAATTCTTTAAAGAAAGACAACAAATTCCAGACTCTCAATAATATGGAAATTAGAATGTCTAGTATATAATTTAAAAGTATTAAACATATGAAATAACAGGCAAATTTGACCCATAATGAGGTTAAATTTACTCAAGCACATAATGAGGAAAGTCATATTTATTTTTCTATTATGTATACCATGTATAATAGTACAATCCTTGGAATAATAGAAAAATATCTTTAAATTAGTTATACCACTTTAATTCCAAAAACATTTTAACTTTACATATTATTTTAAAAAGATATGCTCTAAGAACCTGCCTTCATCTGTCACATCCCCACTATTTCTTCCTCTTCCTCCACTCTCTGTTAATTACACTTTCTCAGTGGCAGGCATGCAGTAGGGATATAAGCTTTGCAGAGCCCTCAACATTAGGTTTCTGCTTGCAACTAGAGAGGCCAGGTAGATCAACAAGCCTACCACATCTTCCTGTTTTGTCCTTCCTTTCTCCACAGTATTAAAATATGCTTCCAGTTTTCCAATCTCTTGCCACCTTGAGCCTCCTTACATTGGTATTCAGGATCAGTACCCTCTCTTTTGGTATCTCTTTTCTAGTTCTCATTCTCATTAAATTGGTCCACAATCCTTTCCAGGGTAACTGTGTGAAGCAGACTGCCTATTTTGTTGGTAAGAAATTCCTTGTTAAAGACTGAATTGTGTTCCCCCAAAATTCTTACATTAAAGTCCTAAATCCTCAATATACCTCAGAATATGACTCTGTTAGGAAACATGGCCTTAAAGAGGTAATTAACATTAAATGAAAACACATGGGTGGGCCCTAATCCAATATGACTGGTGTGTTTATGAGAAGAGAAAGAGACATCAGGGATGTGCAAGTATAGAGAAGAAGATGGCCACGTGCAAATCAAGGAGATAGGTCTCAGGAGAAACCAAACCTGCTAACACCTTGATCTTAGACTTCTAGTCTCCAGAAATGTGAGAAAATAAATTTCTGTTGTTTAAAACACCCAGTGTATAGTATTATGTTATGGCAGCTCTAGCAAACTAATATACTCCTGAATATATTTTCATTTTTCCTGGAGCATTCACTCGACCTCCTCATCATTGTGAAACTCATTTGATGGCATCATATCCATCAAAACACCATTCTTATTGCTTGAAGTAATGCAAGCATGTAGCCAGACCTTTTGCCAACTACTGCTACTTCTAAGCTATTAGTCCAATATTATACCAATCTTTACACATGGTAAGTTGGTTTCAGAACAGAAATGATATTTGCCGGGGGGGGGGGGAGGGAGGGAGAGACAGAGGAGAAGAGAGATGAGATGAGAGAGATATCATAGTTAAAAACACAAACAATAATGTGGAGTTACAGAAATGTTTAAGAATCAACTATATGTATTAATAATACCTGGGTTTGAATTCTAGTTTCCCTGCTTACTACCTGTATAACCTGGGCAAATTACTTAATCTCACTGTAGATAATAACAGAACCTACTGCATATTGTTGTTGTAAGTAAAATATATTAATATTCATAAAGCACTTAGCCTGACACATTAACTGTTATTTAAGTGCTTGTTATTATCAAGGAAACCAGTTCTGGATGGGATCGCTAAGGGAGTAAGTGCAGGAAAAAGGGCCTTGGTGATGGGAAGGTTAAAATAGCAAGCGTTGATTATATACCTTAGAAATTTGGAGGTAAATGAAAACTAGATTCAATAATAATTTTTAAAATAAGTAGAGCAAGAGAAAGAGTTCTTGTTTGTTTTACGATAAATGAAAATTGTGCATGTTTACAATCTCATATTAATAGTATCTCATATTTACAGTCTCATAGACTTAGTGAAGGTGAGAGATGGAGTAAGCAAAAGCGAATGCAAAACACTTTAAGAAATTAAGGAGGTCAAAAGGACTCTGGAGAGGAGTTTTTCAAAGTGTAGGCTGTGACCCATTAGTAAGTAATGAATTAAGTGAGTGGTAACCAGCATTTAAAAAATAAATTATATCAGAGTGCAGGAATGAAACAAGGGGAAGTAGTGCTTCATACAAGTTTGTGTCAGCTTCACACACACACACACACACACACACACACACACAAATTGTGTATACAGTTGACTAGAGAACAACAGGGGGTTTGAACTGTGCAGACCTGTTTATACGCAGGTCTTTTTCTATATAAGTTACAAGTAGTGTGCTTGCCTTTCCTGCTTCTCCTTCCACCTCCTCCAACCGTTCTGCCATTGCCACCGCTGAGCAAGACTAACCCCTCCCCTTCCTCTTCCTCCTCAGCCTACTCAACGTGAAGAGGACGAGTACAAAGACCTTTATGATGATCCACTTCCACTCAATGAATAGTAAGTGTATTTTTTCTTCCTTATCATTTTCTTAATAACATTTTCTCTAGCTTACTTTATGGTAAGTATTCAGCATATAATACATATGTCAATGGAAACGAAGACAAACTCTGTAAAATAATTTAAGGAGGGTTATTCTGAGCCAAATTTGAGGACCATGACCTGAAGCCACGCCCAAGAAGCCTTGAGCAAGTGGACTCACTGTGGCTGGCTTACAGTTTGGTTTTATGCATTTTAGGAATTATAGGTAAAGTCATAAATTGATACATGAAGGGCATACATTGGTTTGGCCCAAAAAAGTGGGACATCTCAAAGTGGGGGCTTACAAGTCTTAGGTGGATTTAGGGATTCTTTAGTTCACAATTGGCTGAAAGAGTTAGGTTTTGTCCAAAAGACCAGGAATCAGCAGAAAGGAATGCTTGAGTTAAGATAATGGTCTTCTATCTTTTATGGGATGCTATACCAGAATCAGGGAAGCAAACCATGTCATAAAAACCCGTTTACTGACATTGTATCATTGGTAGGCGTGACTTACCAGACCCCCTAAGAAGGAATTTTTTGGGGGGTGGGGGGCAAAGAAAAAGATCAGAGTTCAGTTCTCACATATAACATACAAAGTATGTGTTAATTGACTGTTTATGTTATCAGGAAGGCTTCTGATCAACAGTAAGTAGGCCATTAGCAGTAAAGTTTTTGAGCAGTCAAAAGTTATATGTAGGCCGGGCGCGGTGGCTCACACCTGTAATCCTAGCCCTCTGGGAGGCCGAGGCGGGTGGATCGCTCGAGGTCAGGAGTTCGAGACCAGCCTGAGCGAGACCCCGTCTCTACTAAGAATAGAGATAAAAATTATCTGGCCAACCAAAAATGTATATAAAAAAAATTAGCTGGGCACGGTGGCGCATGCCTGTAGTCCCAACTACTGGGGAGGCTGAGGCAGTAGGATCGCTTAAGCCCAGGAGTTTGAGGTTGCTGTGAGCTAGGCTGACACCATGGCACTCACTCTAGCCTGGGCAACAAAGTGAGACTCTGTCTCAAAAAAAAAAAAAAAAAGTTATTTGTGGATTTGCAACTGTTGGGGAGGTGGGGGTTGAAGTCCCGCACTGTCCAGGAGTTAACTGTACTTGATTGAAAGGTGAAATGTATTCTTATTGTGGGACTCAGTAAAAAGTTTTAAACTTTCTTATCTAGAGTATAAAGCATTTTCGAAAGAGATAAACTTTTTTTCCTGCAGTGAGAAGAAAAAAGGATCAGTGAATTAGGAGTAGGGAAGTATTATTCTATTTAACAGAATTAAACCATCTGTATATTATATTCCTTAGGCAAAAAAACCCCACCAGATTTGTGCAAAATTAAGTTGTGCTTCTTGGATTTTAAAATAAATGACTACTATGACTGCAAGGATTTAATAAATGTACTAACTTGAAAATCTTACAAATCAAATTTTTATTTTCTTATTTTATTTTGTATTACTAAATTTTTAATGCAGTGAATGAATCACTTTTGGAAAGTCCTGTGGTACATTCACAAGATGTCAATTAAACATAACCAGTGGTTTTCACAGACGTGTATTACTTAATTTGGGTTGCCCCAAAACCAAATATACCCCTCAAAATAATCTTTGCTTTTCCTGACAGTGTCCTTAGAGGATGAGTTTCAGAACTCTCAGTATACTATGGCACTAACTCTTCCTGGTGATCTTACCCATTTACGTAGCGTCAGCTCTCTTGCACACAAAAAGAACACAGCACATACTTTTGTATTGTCTGTAGCTCTGGACACAGAGCTCCAACTGTTTCCTGGACTTTCTTTTTTTTTTTTCAATCTGCAGTCCCCAAAGCAAAAATTCAATATGTAAACATTTTAAATCATTGGTTTTGATTACTAGCTCTACTCTCTACCTACTAGTTCGAGGTAGAAACCTAAAAGTCAGAATGCCTATATTCATGTGGAATAAATCATTAAATTCTGTCAATTCTAACTCCAAATAGTGCTTATCTCTTCCCTCTCTCACTATCCCGGATGACACTGTTTTAGTTCAGGTCATCATGTCTCTCTTGTTTTAATTCAATTCCCCTATTAACTCATCTCTGCCTTTTGGGTTTTCTCTCTCTAATCCATCCTCCACACTCTAGCCAGAATTCTCTTTCTAAAATTTCAGTCTAATTGTATTTTCTCTCAGGCTTTCTGTCTAGCTCATTTCTCACCACTCTGCCACAAAAGCTCTAAGCCAGTCACACACAACTTCTCCTCTTCCTTGAATATGTCCCATTGTTTTACTTTAAAACAAAACAAAAACACCTCATGCCTTTGCATACGCTGTTTTCTTTTCTTGGAATGTTCTGTGCTGCCTTCTTAACCTGCTCACTCTTTAGCTCTCCTGCTCACTCTTCAATATATAGTTCAAACATTACTTCCTCTGTAAACCACAGGCGGAGAATCATTCCTTTCTCTTTGTCACAGCACTTTCTACATAGCACTTAAACATTCATTCATTCATTATTTATTCACTTAATATATACTGAGTACCATCAATCATTAAAGCACTATATTTACACTTATTACTTTGCATTATAACTAATTGTTTAGATGTTTTTTCTCAACTAGAGAGTGAACTTCTAAAAGGCAGAGACAATATCTTATCCAATGTGGCATCCTTGCAGCCAGATGTCAGACCTAACACCTAATAGGCTTTTAACAAATGTTGGAGTAAATAAATTAATTTGATGATTTCTAACACACTATTTTCTCCTACTCTCTAATTATTTCTATTCTCCCCAACAAAATTTAAAATTCTGTGAGAATAGAATCATTAGGCATTTAATTATTAATAGCATAGTCTGTGAACAGGAATTAAACATCTTTTCTAAAGAGCTACCAGCCTACTTAGGAGCTGCCTGTAACTTGGAATCATTAACACCCATTTGTGGTCTCCTAGCAACTAACCATTTCTTAAAGGAAAAGATAACATTATTTTGTCTGGTTTCTTATATTTCAAAAATTGTCTATCTTAAAAAGCTTTACATTTCCTGAGACAATGATTTAACATTTTTTTGTTACTGATAAACCTGAGGACCATATAGCTAAAAGGTTAGGAGCATATTTGCTTCTTTTATAAAAAATAAAATGATTCATAGAAAGATCAAACTTCCTTCATCATCAGCAACATCATTTATATAAATACAGGTCTTTCTCATCTGCGCATATTCACATGTAGATGAATATTTTGTATGCATTATTAGTACTTATTAGTGTTCATTATTATATTTTTCTATCTCATTCTTTAATGTTTATTTTTGTCTTATTTAAAATGAGGCTGCAAGTTAGAGAATTTGCTCAAGAAAGAGCTTTATGAGCATTTAATAATGTCTACTGACCCAGATAAGCACTAAAAAAATTATTAGAGCACAACAGCTTTGTCTAAATTTTAAAAACATCTAGGGGTATGAAGGCTCCTTGTTTCTCCCAACAACTTAGATTTCTCTGAAGCCTCACAGATCCTTTCTCAAAATCAAAAGCATTTGTTCAAGAGGCAAGGTCTCATTTTCTGGGGACCACCACTATGTCTCTTCATAACTGCATTATCAATATCTACTAAGATTAAATTTCAAAAATATTTTTAAAATATTTGAATTATGAGAATAAATACTATCTCCATATTTTCTTTAAATATTTTTTGAAAATTTAGATAAAATAGTAATATTTTATTTCACTTAAAAGTAGTGCTTTTTACTATCACCAATGCCATCACTAATAAAAATACTACTACTAATAATGTTAATTACAGCTAATTTGTTTTGAGTATGTGGCAGTTACTGTATATCATAGGTATATTTAATCATATATAATAATATATTAAAAATAATAATATACAAATACATCTATTTGAAGAGGCTTAAATTTAAACTTCTTTAAACCTATACTGCTATTTTATAATTGAGAAAACTGATGCTTAATTGATCTAAAAAAAAAAAAAGTTGAGTCACATACCTCTAAGAGGAGTCTGACTCCAAAGCCTGAGATTAATACAGTATAGTCTCCCCCAACCCTTCGCAATGCAAACAATGTGAACCATACATTCTCCTGCTTCTAGCTCAGGCTGGTCATCTTCATAACCATTGTAAGTTTCCCTCTGATTACATTTCTGGGCAGAATTATCGAATACTTTAGGGCTTCTCAAAAATCAGATAGACTACGGTAACACGCTTGAGCCTAGGAGCTTGCAGCCAGAATGGACAATGTAGCAAGACCTCCATCTCTAAAAAACATACAAAATAAATAAATAAATAAGATAATGCATATTATTAAAAAATCAGATGGAAGAAAATAAAGCTGTGATTTTAGCAGTGAGCCATTTATATAATTTTTTTCATAATTACTGGGATGGCAATAGGTGTGTTGTTGAGTGGCGGGCACCACCTGGCAGTTTTAACAAAAGACTTAACCTGTCTTAGGGATGCAGGCCAGGCTGCAGTTCCCAAAAAGAGTGGGGGAAGTTTTAAAAAGACAGAAAATCTCTTTGCTGTTTTTGGTTTGTTTTTTTTTTCCAGGCCATTCCCTCTGTTTCAGGAGGAAGAAAACTTAGAACATCCTTCCATCAAATAGCACTTTTACCTCCCGGCACATTGTAGACTTTCCTTGACCTCATTATAAAACAAAAGGTAGGCTTTAAATGCATTGGGAAACTATAAATGTAGAGATGATAGGATTTGGGAGATTATCTAATTTTCTCCTTAAATTTTACAGATCAGAAAAATGACACTTAGAGAAGTTAGCAAAAAATGCCTTGATCAGAGTAAGGTATTGGCAGAACTACAAGTAAACCCCAGACCTCCACAGTGCTGTAAATAACTGTGCTGTATGTCAATCAGTAATTTTTATTGATAGAATTATTTTATATTTAGAAGTTCTAGGAAGTAAAGGTTTCTAGGTATTGTATAAATGAAAGAGAGATCTGTCCTTTTCTGAAGGAAAGGGGTTCCCCCTAATGAGGCAATCAGTAAGCAAAGGATCAACATACATTAAACTAAACTGACTCTTCAAAAGTGATATAGTCAATTGCTAACATCAGCAGCCTCCTCCAGAATGCCTAAGGATAAGGAAGAGTAGAAAACGTGCTTATTCTCTTCCTGGATTCCAGAGAAAACTAGAATTAACTGGGTACTTCCATTTGTCTATTGCCCAGACAACCACAGAACAAAAGGTTACTCATGTCAAAGTGGGAGAAATAAGTAGGATTCACATTGATATCGGACTTATTAAACTATGAAAGGATCTTACAGATTGATCCTTTCTGTGCATCTTACTGACTTTTAAATGATGGCTCTATTACTGTTTATTTTCCAGTATAATAAACGACAACTTAGCTTTTTGGTTTCAGTATTTTCGACATTAAATCTTGTCAGTTTACCCACATAAAATAGTTAAGATTTGCTTAACAACAAAATCTAGTTATTAATTGAAGGTAAAACAGCCTGAATAACAGAGTGGGTAATTAAATGGTGTGGGCTTTGCTGTAAGTCACAAATGAGTTCAAATTATGGCTGTTCATCTTACTAGTGTGTAACCTTGGACGAATTACTTAACCTTTCTTGAAATGAGAGCCATAAGGCCCAATATTGATTGTGGTCAAGATGAAGTGAGATAAGTTATGTAAAGCACTAGCTGTGAGCATCCCACAAAGAGCATCATAAAATCAATGGGCGTTCACTTTCCCATTACTCTTTTTGATCATAAACTTATAAGACTCAATGACCTTACTCTTAAATAAGATTTGATTACAATAATTCTAGTCATCCAAATTTAGACATTGTTTTGAAAGGTAGATAACAAGTTGTCTAGATGGATTTGGATAAAATTCTACAATATTCGGTTCTCTGCCACACACTGAACAACTATTAATAGTTTCAGGTGAAAGTCCCAGTGCTCTAATGCCTAATCTTTTAGCCAGCCACCTGAGAATTACATGATAGCTCTGTTCCTGCTCTTGAATTTTTTTTTTTTTTTTTTTTTTTGGCTTTAAGCGAAAGTTCTTCTAAGGCCTTTGTGGAGCACTCCTAGTAAGAATTTTTCATAAATCTTTTACAGAAGTATTAGAAAAATTCAAGTTGACAAAAAATGTTGGCTACTCATTAAGTATAAAGCACTGTGCCGATGCTGGGAAGGAAAGATGGGTAAACTATGCTTTTATCCCATTTCTTAGGGAGTTCACAATCAGACAAGAACACAACTAACTAAAAAGGTAGCTTTGTTGCACTTTGTAAAACTTATGAGGAATGCGGAAAATTATTTTCAAAAGGAGATTTTGGTGAAAAGGCTGAAGTAGAATATTGTAACTTTATTTTTATGAAAATATTTTATGGATGCACAATTAGTTTGCACTCTGGCTTTTAAAATATTCTAGGATATGGTTTAATGGAAAGAAAAGAATAATGAGGGATAAGAGTTTTCTTTGGGGTGGTGTCCAACAAAACAGGGACTTAAACTAGGCTGACCTGAGATTAAAGAAGTGTATTTTGTAGGAAAAGGCATTAAAAACACCTATTACATGTTGTAAAGTCCAATAGCAGAGGGAATTGTGACTCACTTAAACTGTAAGAAATGACTAATCCATGGAAGTAGGTCTCAGTGGCAGTTTATAATCAATCACAGTCAATGAATCTGTGAGTAAGTGGTACACCAGCCAAATAACAGAATGAATGGAGTCTTTTAGGTTAATTTGGATACAACACAATGTTTAAATAAGTGTTATGAAGCTTGGAGAAAAACAACTAGTATATGGTTTATAAACCATATTTTATACTTCTAAAATAGGTAGGAAATTATGCCAAATAAAAATCATAACTGCTGAGCTTTGTTTAGGAATGTGACAGTGCTAAAATAAACTCTTGTAGTCCTGATGTTATGCCAGAAAATAACAATGAGAGTCCAAATTTGTCAACATTTTACTAATGATGTTTAAACAACATGGCAGGTAAAGTGATTTTCAAAGAATAATCCAATTTAAACTGCATTTATTGTTTTTGTCTGAAATATATTTGATTATATTGCAAAAATTCATTCACTACCTAAGAAACAAATGTGAAAATTCCACTGTGTGCACAGTACTAGGCTTGATGATGCAGGAATAACACTAAATCAACTCAACTACCTTTTAGAACACAGAGAACAAAAGTATGGAGTATGGTAAACAAAGAAAACTGAATCTAAAAGTTCTTGGGGATTTATAAATTCCTACTTTAAAGAGTAACACTGATAAAAATAATATGAGTCTGTGTGCTCTACATACTGCAAATACTTTCACATTTATACAGCTTCCAGAATCCCTGCCTGACATACAGGTAAAGGATGTTGGGTGTCATTATTCACAATAATAAGGGGAAGATTAGACATGAGCCCTCAGCTCACGGTCTAAATCTTTTCCATTAAAATAGGCTATACTGCCTCTCTTTATAGACCTGCATTTGATTTTCATAATGCTGATATTGAAATAAGGAAGTAGGATTAAAATATGGTACCATCTAAACCATGTGAGTTATTATATGTGATTTTTAAACAAGCAGACAGAACAATACATGAGAAAACCCATGCAAAAAAAAAAAAAAATCTTAAAAGAGGATAGTTTTTCCTGTTTAGAATTACAAAGATCTCATGGTTCAAGAGATGCTACGTTTTCCAAAAATGAACATAAGATTAAGTTCCTAAATAAACATGAAATAAAATAATAGAAAGATGCTAATAAGTGGTGGCATCTTCATTTTATGTTTTTAAAGCAATGCACTTCCTATTCTGAGTTACCAAGGGACCCAGCTGCCAATCACACTCTTTGTAACACAAGCTATAAGAATTTGGGTTTGAATATAAAGGTTTTCCAAATGATAGCATGTCTATGGGAGGCTCTCCATGTAACTAGCAGATGCTATTTTTTGTTTGTTTTGTTTATCTTTGGGTTTAAAAAAAAGCATAAAACAAAGACTTCACTTAAAAAGAAATTAAATTTTAAAAAGTAGTGATTAATTCTTCCTGATCTCCTTTGTAATAGAAATTATAGCAAGTACATAATATTTTGCACACACGATGCTTTAAAGAAATTATTCACGTGAATCCTGACTTCAATGGTGGCAAAGTCTAACTTTATTTCACTTTGGAAAGTTATATCACAATATAGCAGAGAAAGGGTTCTTGTGTAGGCTATATATGCAGTTGAAAAATCTTGAAAAAAACCTGTCAGATTTTTCAAAAGGAAAGTCACATTAATTAGCTTTTGAAATTTGCTCTTCAATAAGGAAACTGGCAAGAGTTTTTCAGGTAAAGTAAAATTATTTATTTTTTTTTAAATCTCTTAAAGCTTGATACTATTAGAATTTTTATTTTAAAATCTAATATTCCCTAACTTCATAATTTTGCACTTCCAAATCAAATATGCTACAAATATCACTATGAAACAGAATAATCAATAAAAAGAAAACAATAAAAAAGATAAAATGAAAAGAAAATAAAAATGCACAGAGCAATGTAAGGGAGCCTCTAATTCAGTAGACATTGTTTATTAAAGACTGAATTTCATGTCAACAAAGTTAATACTTGTACACAAGGACAAATTAAAAAGTAAAGGATATCAAATATTGTTATGTAATTTATTTAATTTTCAATAATCTTATGATCTGTTTGAAATAAATTAACTTTCCAATAATGTAAATGTTAAAATGTGGGAATGGAGTATGCTGTATCTAATGGGACTAAAACTGCATATTAATTACCATATTAAAGACCGAATAATTTAGAAATAAAAAAAAAACCTGTTTAATTTTCATTAACTCAATGTTTTCCAAATTTATTTGGTCATAAAGGTCATCTTTAGCAAAAATTATTTAAACATTGTGTCTTCTAGAATATAGTTTTAATGAAATGAACATCATTTCTCAGAAGATATTTCTCTAGTTCAAATTTATCTTCCTATTTCTACTTAATTTTAACCTTCTTTTCCCCCTATAAAAACCACTGGAAATGCATTCAAACAAGGGCTGGTAGAGCCTTCTTCAGAATGCATCACTGGTCTTTTGAGTTAACAATACTAGATACTATCCCCGATCCTTCCATCACCACTGTCAACTGCTTTTGGCCGCAGCAATTTTAACAACTTTGGGGTTGCTAAGGTGATACATTGAAGAAAGAGTTCAAGATGTCTTGTATAACCTTAGTTAATGCATCCTGTAGTCATCCCAATATCTTCCATCACAATTCCTGAGAAGTTGATGGCATATGTCAATGCCTATAACTCAAGTCCAGCTCATACAATAAATTTTTCAAAAGTTCCCATTCATATTGCAACGCCATTTCGAGTTCCCTGCCAATAGCATAAAACCTACTTCCAGTGATAGCCTGTGGAGCTATATAGCAAGGGAGGTAAAAAGGGTGAACTATAGTGTTTAAATTCAGGAGTTGTTTCTGTTGATTTTAATCATGTTTTGGTGGGATTTAGTTATGATGCTAACTTGCATTCAATAAATCTTCAGAAAGGGAGCTGGATCCTGTTTCTCTGCACCACAGGAACTGTAAATATTACGTTGAAACATGATATTGTCAATATTTAGCCATTATTGACACATATAAATTCTATATTGCAAATACAGGGATAGTAAAAAGCATCACCTCTAATTACCTCTTAATAAAAAAATGAGACTGTATAATGTTTAAGATAAAGGAGAAAGCAGGATAAAAGGGTCTTATGGAGAGAATGTTGCCAAAACTAGTGAAGCAAGTTTATACTTAAAATTAGCATCCAGTACACTTCAACTCAGCTCAAAACAGGATGGAATTTTTTTTTTTACTTTTAATGAACATTTACCACCAAGGTTTACATGTTGCAAGTAAAAAAACAAAACAATCTTTGAAAATAGTGTTGTGAAAACTGCATACCCATTGTAATGGATGCTCAATAATTATTGGCCAGCTTTTAAAATCCTAGCTGTGAACTCAAATTTTTCAGTGACTGAGAAGTACTGACTATATTACAATGGTAATTCTTGAAAATATTCATTCTCTTTCAAGTATCAGCTTAGATTAGAGATCTAATTCTATCTTGTTAAAACCTTTACACAAGTGGGACCATACATCAATAAGAAACTTGGGAGGCACAAGAATACAGAGTTTTGTTTCCAAATTATGAATTATTTCATAATTATGAATTCATAATTCATAATTTCATAATCTAGAAGCCATATCTAAAAGTAGTATCACACTGTGAAAATTCAATTAGAAATCAAAACTTATTCCACCACATACATTAAAAACTGTTAACAAGTGGTCCAGGCATGGTAGCTGACATCTGTAATCCCAGTGCTTTGTGAGGCCAAGGTGGGAGGATCACTAGAGACCAAGAGCTCAAGATCAGCCTGGGCAACACAGCAAAACCTTTTCTCTACAAAAAATCAAGAAAATTAGCTGGGTATGGTGGCCTGCAGCTGTAGTCCTAGCTACGCAGGAGACTGAGGCCAGGGGATAGCTTGATCCCAGGAGTTCAAGGTTACAGTGAGCTATGATCGCACTACTGAACACCAGCCTGGGCAACAGAGTGAGACCCTGTCTCTAAAAAAAAAATTAAAAACAAAATTGTGAACAAATGGACATAACTCATTATAAAAATTGTTATAAATTCTATCATCACAGAATAAAAATTAAAGAACTTTTTAATAAATGCAGGAAATGTACAGTTTTAAAATGTGGATACCTAGTTTCTTCCTAGGAAATTACTTGATCAGTCAACACCTTTTCTAAACATGAAGGCCCTGACAGTGGCATTGAAAATATTAGGTTGGTACAAAAGCAATTGTGGTTTTAGCACTGTTGAAATTTGATGTTTGATTTTGGAATACATTCTTAAATAAATGTGGTTATATTGTACATCATTTTAATGCACATTTCTCTTTGTTTCTTCACTTTGTTTTTTGCTAATGACTTATTACTTGCTGTTTATTTGATATTTATTTTAGACTATAGAAATGATGTTAGACAAAAAGCAAATTCAAGCAATTTTCTTATTTGAGTTCACAAATAGGTTGTAAAGCAGCGGAGACAACTCACATTAACAATGCATTTGGCCCAGGAACTGCTAACAAATGTACAGTGCAGTGGGGGTTAAAGAAGTTTTGCAAAGTAGATGAGAGCCTTGAAGATGAGGAGCACAGTGGCCGGCCATTGGAAGTTGACAATGACCAATTGAGAGCAATCATCGAAGCTGATCTTCTTACAACTACATGAGAATTTGCCAAAGAACTAAATGTTGACCATTCGATGGTCATTCAGCATTTGAAGCAAATTGGAAAGGTGAAAAAGCTCAATAAGTGGGTGCCTCATGAGCTGACTGAAAAATCAAAAAAACCGTCGTTTGAACTGTCATATTCTCTTCTTGTACTCAACAACAAACCCTTTCTCCATCGGACTGTGACATGCAATGAAAAGGGGATTTTAAATGACAACCAGTGACAACCAGCTCAGTTGTTGGACCAACAAGAAGCTCCAAAGCACTTCCCAAAGCCAAACTTGCCCCCAAAAAAGGTCATGGTCACTGTTTGGTGGTCTGCTGCTGGTCTGATCCACTACAGCTTTCTGAAACCCAGTGAAACCATTACATCTGGGAAGTAAGCTCAGCACATCAATGAGATGCACCGAAAACTGCCACGCCTGCAGCTGGCACTGGTCAACAAAAAGGGGCCAATTCTTTTGCATGACAACACCCCACCGCATGTTGCTCAACCAACGCTTCAACAGTTGAACGAATTGGGCTACGAAGTTTTGCCTCATTTGCCATATTCACCTGACTTCTCTCCAACTGACTGCCATTTTTTCAAGCATCTCAGGGAAAATGCTTCCACAACAAGCAGGATGCAGAAAATGTTTTCGAAGGGTTCATGGAATCCCGAAGCATGGATTTTTATGCTACAGGAATAAACAAACTTATTCCTTGTTGGCAAAACTGTGTTGATTACAATGGTTTCTATTTTGATTAATAAAGATGTGTTTGAGCCTAGTTACAAAGATTTAAAATTCAGGGTTGGAAACTGCAATTACTTTTGTACCAACCTAATAGAACTTTTTCAGGGGATGACTCTTATTTTTACTTTTTTCCAAGTCTACCCAGCAATCATTCCTCCTCCCCTTCTTTCTTGATGGAAGAAACCCATTTTGTTCACTCTCCATAGATGAGCAAAGGAATGAAGCCTTGACTGGTCTAAGCAAGTCACTGAAGGTATGCCATCCTCCCTAAGTGATGGTTTCAGGAAATGGTTTGTGACAATTCTTTAGGAAGCCCTGAGAAAAAAAATCTATATAAACATATGACAGATATGATGCTGGAATGGTGGCTGCCATCATGAATATTTTCTCATGAGAGAAGAGCCTGAGGAGAACAGAATAGAAACACAAAAGGAACCTGGGTTCATGATAACATTATGGAGATAACTGGATTATCCAACCATGGAAATCCTCTATGTTCAAATTTGTTATGTGAGATAATAAACTCATTATTTGTACCTACAATTGAGTCTTTGTTACTTGCAGCTAAAACCATCCCAACTAAAAAACAAGCTAAGGACTATACTTAGACAATAGTCTTGAAAACGCATTTCACAATGCACAGTGCTAACTAGGGAAAATCATGCAGGTAATTTAAGTATTTCCAAATCATATCAATAATTTATTATGGCCCCATCTAGTCTGTAACTACAACATGCTCAGTACTAGTTTGGGTACTTTTTATATGTACTGAAAATGTATAATCAATGGGGTAAAAACACTTTCAATGTACTTTATATATATCTTCCATTAGTAAAACAATATGGGGCACAAATTGTATTCACTAATTAGTTTTAAAAATTACCACATTCCTTTTAATTTCAAGGCACTGAATGAACAGCTGTGAGGGACTACCACTTTCAAGCAGCTGACAACCCAGTAGAGAGAAACATATCTACACAGCACATTAAATACATGCTTAATTGACTTATGATAAAAATGAGAAATAGGTAAAGAACAAATTGACAGGGACTGCAACTTTTAATAAACAAAGTGGGTCTGCAGAAAATATTTAGGCTAAAGTACATAGAGCTAAAAAGATTGAAATTATGGAAAAGAACAAAAGAAACGTGGACTGTGGTGAAAAACTCATAGGGAAAAGTCTAACATACATGTAATTGAATTCCCAGAACAGGAGAAGAGAAAGAACAGGATAGAATCAATATTTTAAAAAACACTGACCAATAATTTTCTACAGCTGACAAAAGATATCAAGCCAGAGTGATGTTAGAAACATGGTGAAATAAGAAGCTTCTGACTCTCCCTCCCCCCATGGAAGCACCAAATAAAATTCTACCCAGGGATCAATTCCCTCTGAGAGAAAGTCAGAGACCAATTCAAAGACTCCTACCCACTGGGCAACTGAAAAAAACATACACATCAAATGGGTAGGAAAAGCCAAGGTAGTCTCAGGCAAAGACCCTCACCCCGGGCACTGCACCATAACCTTGAGAAAGGAATCCCCAACACCCAGTTTCTCCCTGTGGAGAGGAGGATTTGGACCCCACATATGGGGCCCTACCCCTAAGTTTTCCCATGGTTTGACTTTTAATTCACCAACTACTAGAGTGGAGATTAGACACACAGGTATCTTTCTAGACCTTAGAGGGAAAAGTGGCAGATTTATACAGGCAAACAAGCACTTTCAGGGACTACATCTCCCTGGGAATAGTGCAGAGAAAGGCCTTAAAAACAAAATAGCAAAGCATTTTGTTACCCTCATCCCTACCCCAACAAGGAGTTTACAAAACACACCTCCAGCTAGCCTGGTGTCTGACTAATTTGCATTAGGGAATTAAGGGGAGAGCCAATTAATAAACCGTCAGCCTGGGAGGAGTCTACACTCACAGCAAGCACCCCAACTCTTACAATATTCACCTAAGGACAGTCCCATCCTAAATCTCCTAGCTCTGGGAGCAGAATGGACAGGCATACACATCTCCCTAGACCACAGGGGAAACAAAGCATTTTAAAATGGGAGCACAGGCACCTCCAGGGACTTCATTCCCCTGGAGCAGTGCAGCAAAGTGGCTTATAAAACACAGCCCCTTGTTTCCCTCCTGAAGGGGTTTACGAAACCGCTCAGCAGCTAACTTGCAATCTGACTTCTAAATAAATCACACTGGGAAGTTAAAGAGATAGTTAACAACCTGCTGCCAGCCTGGGAGGAATTTGCACTCACACCAAGAGCCAAAATTTTATAACACCCACCTAAAAGACTTCACTCTAAATCTTCGAGCTCTGAGAGCAGAAGGGACTGGTATACACATGTCTCTCCGGACCACAGAAAAAAAGCAGCATATTTAAACAGGCATGCAAGCACCTCCAGGGACTTCATCCCCCTGAAGCAATGCAGAGAAGGGGCTTTAAAAAATACAATTCCCTGTTTCTCCCCAAAAGGGGTTTAGGATACACAATGAGGGCCCTAATTTTTAAAGCTGCCTGCCAAAGGACTCCACTCTAACCCTAGTAGTTCTGGTAGGAGAAGGCATATGAGAGTCTTCCTTGATCAACAACAAATAGATGGGTTAAAACAGGTGTTCAAACATTTTTAGGGGCTACACCCCCTCAAAGCAGTACAGAAAAGGGGCAGGGACATGCAACTCTCACTTTCTCACTGGAAGGAGTTTATGATACACACTCACAGTGGCTACTTAACAGCCTGTTTGTCAATGAACTCACATCGAAAAGCTATCAAAGCAAACAAACAATAGCTCTTTGGTAGCTTGAGCCGGAACATGGTACTTTACGAAATCTCTCCCCAGAGATAAATCTAGACCTATCCATTCTTTCTATTAATAGAAGGAATTTGGCCACACACCAAGCTCCAGAACTTCCATGGCTCTCACTTAAGGAACTGTCTCCTTAACGATCTAGCTCTGAAAGTCAAGGGGGCTTTTTGATCCTGAGTGACAAAAGGCCACAGAAGCAGCTTCTACTTCCAGCAGTTATGCCCATAAGACAGAAAGTGCAACCCGAACATGAAAACAGGCATTCACCACAGATCATCTCCTTGGTTAGTACACAGAAGTGAGAGATAAATGCCCACACCCAGCCACATCATGGCTTAAATAATGGTGTCTAAATAAATATGAGTCTATAGTAGTGGTGATGATGCTATTAGTCACAGTGGTAGTGGACCCACAATAAAAAAGTAACAGAAGTAGTACAAGTAGTAGTGGTCACAGTAGCCACAAAAGGGTAGTAGGAGAATTAGAATGAGAAGTACTAGTAGTAGTAGTCACCATCATCAGTATCATCATATTCCAGGGGTCACAAATTCATGTATTTCTAGAAGTCATGCAAGTGATACCCATGAATGAAGTGAGCCAGATCTAAGATAATAGGATGTGTTGGGAATACAGAAAACTAGGAAACCGATGCCCTGTTTAAGTGCATTCATATTAATTATTTAACACTGATTGATATCACCAAAGGAAAAAAAATGTAGCTAAGTTCACAGAAAGGATCAACAGTTTACAACTTCTGATTTCATCCAAGTTATTCATTTAAATTAAAAAACAATATGGTTGTTAATATGCCTTGAGAAGTAATGTGACCAACACTACCCTAAGTTCCTTTTTGTTTTGTCGTCCCTCAAATTATATCCCTTCCCTCTCTCCTCATAAAATCCTGAGTGTTACCAAGTTTACCATTTCTCAGCATCGCTGAATATTACCACAAGGCTTGAATGTGGCACTAAGGGGGTCACGTTGAACATTTCTTCTGTAACTAACTGCTCCCTTTCACTACATCATGCATGCAGAAGCTGCTTAGCAAGCCTGCTGACTTCCATCCTTCACACATTCCCAGGCCCTGAGAGTTCAGTCGCAGCAAATATCACGTCGATGCTGGTGGGCTGGCAACATTCCAGAACCTCATCAACTCGTAACCTTGTCCATCCTTTTGATCTTAAATACGGCTTACAGGCAATGTTGATGAATTGGTTCAAGGGACCAGATATGCTGTTTGTGGTGGAGATCCGTGTCACAGTCACAGAGAGGCAAGAATCCTCCATATTACATTATACACATTCAGATGATTTAGGGATTGTTACTGTATTCACACCACCTTTCGTCTCAACTTGGTCATGGCTTGCTGTTTTACAGGGCCAATGAAAATGTTTGACTTCGCTTTCCTAAGACAAGCTAATAAATGATTCAGGCATTCTTAAATCAGTTTTACTACAATGAATCAAAAAAACAGTGTACTACCTTTTGCATTTCTTAGGTATAAATACTCAATTAAACCCACAATCATGGTCATACATGGGTCCTTAGATTTCCTCGTTCTTCTCTCCTGTGTGACTACGAGTAATGTGTATTTAACCTCTCTAGGCCTCTGTTCTGTCATTAGAAAAATGATGGGTTTGAACTACAGGACGTATAACTACAAGAAAACAAGATTTCTAAAGCATATAATGTCATTCCTAGCAACAATGCTTACATATAAAAGCCCACTTTTGCTAGGAAATACACCTAAATTGCTTTTTCAGTTTGGTGATAGGTTTTACTAAATCAAGCCTTTTATTTAGAACTTACAAATAAATGTGCCTATGATAAACTAGCTGGATAAGATTAAGAGCATAATCTGTAATTCTAAAGCTGAGTTTCTGAGTAATCTCTTTGGCAGTACATGTTGTTATCCCCTCTGTGAGTAGACATTCACTGTTTGAAGCAACAAGCCCTTTGATACTTAAAATTTTGGATTCTGTTCTATTTTTTAAAGCTACTATATCAGTATTCATCAACTGTTTGACATAGCCATTCATTTATTTTCAAAAAGGCTATTCTATTATCACACTTCCTTTCAGGAAGCCTACCAACTAAGTAAAAGCCTAAATTACTGATAGCAGTTATACAGGGACCTTCCTGTTAGTTAAGAAGCAGGATTAATTAAACTAATGTGCTAAATCTTGAGCAAATAATTATGCATAAAAGTCTAAGAAAGCTTATTTTATTTATTTTTAATGGCTGTGTACCTTTAATATGAAACTAAGTAGGGTAAAATGTTCTAGAAAAATATATTTCTTATTTGTACCTTTAGTAAGGCTGATTTAATTATTCTCTGACTATAAGAAATATTATCAATTTCTATTAATAGAAGTAATTATAATTTTGATATATTGATTATTTATTAAAATAATTAGTGAAGCATTAAAATAATTCCTCTTGTGATGGCTAATTATGAGCCAATTAAGCATAACTTTCCAAAATGTTTCATAAGAAAGATCCTATCTCTATGAAATAATCCAGTTTTTCCACTAAATAGTTGTATACTTTTTAAATTATGGTGAGACTAAGAAATATTTCATAGTAATGGCTATAATTCTTAAGACTATTAATATATATTTAAAAAATTCTTTCATGTATAATTCTACTATTATTATAGCATCAAAATGGTTCTGAAAAATATATAAGAATTACACAATGATAAATTGTTTTCTAGGTTCTATCTGATACTGTCAGAGTAAATGAAAGGCCAGTTGGGTGCAGTATTGCAAGTTTTGGCTCTTATGCTATACATGATGGCGCTTATATGTCTGTATATTTGGGTGAGGTTCTGTTACTCAATGGACCTAGTTTAACTTCACATCTCTGTCCAGATAGGGACATCATGTGTAACCTTGATTTGGATCAAAAGAAACAGAGGATTTCCTGTAGAGAAAGTTGTTTCACAGTATCTATAATAATGTAACAGGTTTCCATTGAATTAAACACACACACACACACACACACACACACACACACAAACACACACACTCTCTCTTTAGAGGCAGAGGGAGTCCAGACTAACCAGGAAATCCTTAAAACCACAAGGAGTTACTACCAAATAGATGAGGGTGAAAGTGATCCCTCCTCCTTTGTAATCTAGGTGTTGAGCTAGAAATAGAGACCACAGCAACTATCTTATCTATCATAATCTTTATCTGAAACAAACTGAAATATCTATTAACTCTAGGGCCTTAGTTTAAGAAATAAAGTCAGTAATACCACTACTACCTATCTGGACATTCTAAAATTCAAGACATAGGGAAACTAAATCTTGCTACAAAAAAATATAAAATGTAGTGTGGGATGGTACTGTGATGTTCAAGTTGCAGAATACTTTGGGGATCTCCTTTTAGCCAATAAATTGTTAATAAGTATTTTAGAGATTTATCATGCTACATATTATAGTGTAGTACATACAAGCATTTTATAGTTTATTAGACAACTTATCATTAGGTATTTCCTCAAGAATTCTAACAATTAAATTTGGGAGAAAAAAAAGCAATAAAATCAATTGCTTATTCATAAAATGTTACCAGTCAATTTGCTTCAAACTGTAATATCCCTACTCTACTTCAAGCTATATGCATCAATGTAAGCAGACCTCTTTCTTGAATGAATATGGTAGAATCACTAAATGATCTTGATCTTACTAAACCTCTTTTATCATTCAGAAATGGAGTAATAATATAAACAACTCATGAGGAAATTTGGGCATTTTAGTAATTAATGATGAAAATTCACTTACATAATAAAAATGACTACTAAATTAAATATTCAGCCCCTTAAAGAAATGGTTTTCCGAAAGATAGAGCAAATGTATTAATTCCCATCCATCTGTCTTCCTCTTATTCTTATTGTTGGGAAAGCTCACATGAAACTACAGTATCTAAAATAAACTCACATATTTACTTATATTCTAAGATCAAGATGGTAGAATAAGTTCAGGAAGAAATTCTCACTGCTCTACCTTAAACACATAATGCTACTACATAAGTACCAAAAACACAAAGCTTTGCTCAAATAAAAATAAAAGATGATATACCATGGACCAAAAATATATTTTATCACTGTAAAAGAATTAATTGTAGAAACTGGTATAAGGGGGAACATTTTGTTGTTTCAAATATACAATGTTTTTTCTCAGGTCTGTGAAATCTAGTTCTTAATTCAGTATCAAGCATTTTAGATCTGAGATTTATTTTTTATCTTAGCAAATACCACTTTCCTAAATATTTCTTACTGAAGCAGAAGGAAAATGATAGATAGGTAAAACTTCTAACAAAAATGCTCTTAATTGTCAATATCAAAAACTTACCAAAAGCAAGTTAAATGCAAAGAAAAAAACCTAAACCAAAGACCTATGAATCAAATATGTAGTGAACTAGATATGAGTTAAAGAAACGATGACACTTAAATATATGAAGAATATGAAATAAACTAAACATTTGAAGAGAGAATTTTTGCCAAATCAAAAATAGTACAATTATAGCTTAAAGTTTTGCTTAAAACAGACTGAACACATGACGGACCCCATTCTTATATGCCTATATTTAACCATATATTGTCTCTTCAACAATAATTTTCATCTACTTCAAATGTTGGTGACGCTCCTTGAATAAAGAACACAACCAAAGCCCATTGTGTTTAATAAAAATTCTGACAGTTTAAATTGGAAAGTGTGCAGATTCTCTTGCTTTGTGAGATTTTTATTACAATTGATTATTAGACAATGATTTCATTTTAAATGGAGCACTAATGAAAAAAAATTAATTTCCATATGCCGAAGTGTGTATGTGTGATCCAGTTCAAATCCATTTAGAATCAGATCAATCAGCTAATTTAATCAGTATCAGTAAGTTTCCATGACTGAAATTAATTATCTTCCTGTATCTTTGTACATGTATTTCACCTTTTCTTGGGTCATTATTGGAAGTGACCAGGCTCCTAGCTAAACTAATCTGCTACTTGTCCATTGGATCTCATCCTCTTATCTACTTAGAGATAGTATTACAGCAATTCTTCCTCTGTCTACTGACTTGGTGTTTTTTCCCTGTCCTTATTCACTCCCATCACTATGCAAACATATTCTTTCCTTCATCCTAAAACAATAAACAAAAATATTCCTCTTCACCCCACTACCCCCTCCACCTGCTGCCTCATGTCTTTCCTTTTCTTTACAGTGAAACTTGCAAGTGTTGCCTATATTTGCTATCTCATTTCCCATTCTCTCCTCTCATTCCCTTTTGAACCTCCTATTCTCTCCTATCCTCAACATCCCACTGAAGATGTTATATTAAGATCCTCAATAACGTTTTGGTAAATCCATCAATCAGCCCTCAATGCTCATCTCCCTTGCCCCATTAGCAGCATTCAACTCAGCTGATCACTGTCTTCTCCTCAAAATACTTCATTTCACTTGCCTTCCAGGATACCACTTCCATTTACAGCATTGCCTCTTACCTCCTGGCTGCTCCCGCTCAGTCTTCTTCACTCAGTTTTCTTTGGCTGTACCCACTTCATCAGCAAATTTAGCTGCCTCTAAGCATATCTAGAATCTGCTCATTGCTCATCACCTTCACTATCACTCTGGTCAGAGCCACCCTCATCCTTCACTCAGTTGTTGAACTAGCTTCCCATCTGTTATGTCCTTCTGCACTTATCATCCTGTAGACTATTCTCAGCCAGACTAATCCTGTTAAAATTTAAGTCAGATTATGTCACTTGACTGTTTAAAACCCTCCAATAGTTTCCAATCTAACTCAAAGTAAAAGGTGAAGTTCTTATAATGGCCTCCAAGGCCCTACATGTGATGTAGTCCTATTATCTCTCTGATCTCATCTCCAAATTCTCCCAATCTTATTTCCCGTCTATCCATATTGCCCTTTGTGCTATTGCTTAAGTCCATCAGGGACTTTGTACTTAGTGGTTTTTCTGCCTGGCATGCTCTTCCCCCAGACAGACTTGCAACCTTCTCACTGAGGCCTTTTATGGTACCCTAGCTAAAATCATAACCCTTATCCCTATTCCCACCCTGATATTTCTATCATCTTTTCCTGATTTATTTTTCTCTCTAGCACTTATCAACCTAACATACTTTATATTTATTCATTTTGCTTTCATCTGTTCCCTGACTAGAATTTAAGCCCCATAATGGCACAGATTTTTGTATTTTGCTCTCTATTGCATAGAAAGCTCCCTGGTACATAATAGACACTCAAAAATATTTTCTAAATAAATGAAACAAACATTTATTTCTAATAATATTGGGTTTACAGCAAAACCATCTAAGTATAAAAATGATTTCAGGGGCTCCTGTTTCCATTGACTGCTCCTAGGAAATGCATAAAACGCTAGAAAAATTATCCATGGGTTAACACTTGCTGGGTGGTCGATATAAGGGACTGAAAAAGCCTCAAGTACTTCAAACTTTTCCTTTCTCTTTTCCTCTGTTACATCTCACCCCCCTGCAATCTTTTTTCTGAAGAGTGAGAGAAGGCTTCAACCTCAGGATAATCTAAAGCATTCTGGGTCACCCTGCTGTAGTGTCCCATCTATAACTTTAGCTAGATAAGATCTCAAATGTTGAAGGCAACCAGCTTTGAGCTGATGATATTTAGCATATGGCATATCTTCCTTACTGCTTATGTGTCCTTGCTTAACAAGGAATAGTACACCTTGAATTATATGTGTATGCATGCTTGCTTGCTTTGCTGTTGCTAATGAATTGCTGCATTTTACAACAAATATTAATTTTTAATATAAAGTATTTGACATTTTAAACTAAAAATCCTAAAGAATTTTTGTAGAATACATTTTTTCACACCATTTTTCATTGTGATTTTTTTTACATTAGAATAATAAACCCAAGTGGAATATTCAACAAAGGAGATAAATGTATTTCTCTTACCCGGAGCCAACACAGAGGGATCGAACTGGTTTTCACTTTCCTCATCAGTGCTTTCATCATAGATTGCATCTTGGTCAGCAGTCATTTCAGAACAGGTTGCAGATTCCCTAGAAACAGAGAAAGGAAGAATTATAAATCAATGCTTCATCCCTGGCGAGGCATCAAATTCACCAGCAGGTAATTATAGAACATATTCCTGGAGAAAGAGTTTAAATAGACAATGTATATTTAAATATATATGACTTAGATGAAGCCACCTTAAAAACTATATATTAACTCTCTTAAGAACAAATGTCTCTTTTACCTAATAATCTGAATATTTAGTGTTCACTATAATTAATCTTAAATCATCAGTTTCTTATCACTTATTATTATTCTATCAAAAATGCTATTCTACCAAATTATCTCTGTGGGTCACAGAGTGTTTAGCATTTTACTAATCTTAAAGTAGCTCTGTATTTCCTTTGATCTTCCCAAAACTCTGAGATGGCTACCTTTACCTTTATTATGAAGATAAAGTGACTTGTCCAAAGTTATAAACTAGTAGACATCAGTGCCAGACCAGCACCTGGACTAGGACGAGTAGACATCAAATGTTATGTTTTTTATACTGTATCACTGGTAAAACCTGTGCTTCCTCTAAAATTCAGAGCAATAGACCCTAACCTATATTTGCTAATGCCTAAAAAATTATAGTTGTTGAAAGCCATAGCAGCCAACTGTCACCTACAATTCTTTCTTAAAAATCAAGTATACATTCACTTTCAGAGAACACTTGACAGAAGGATGAGGCAGATGATTGCACTGTAATCAGATAAAATAAATGCTCCCTGGAATTTAACATTAGACACTTGATTCTAAAGGTAGCCACTTCTTAGATATTAAGATTACAAATGTGTGTCTAACTCTGTAGTTTTGCAGGAGATGAAAGGTTTTTAAATTAATATATTTCTTAGTGATGTCCAAGAATTAAACAATATTTAGAAAAGCCTCATGCCAGTTTTACAATGTAAGTGTATGTAAGAGAGTTTAGCAGACATGGAGTGATCATGTTGAGAATTCTTTAGCCCACGGAATCCCTAATAGCCAGAGCATCCAACCACACACTACTGAATGACCTCATGTCACTAAAATGTTGGCACCTAACTTTCACAAAGTTTAGGAAGAAATTCCACTTAAATTTATGCATCTGTCACTCAAAAACAGGAAGGCCAAAATACCTTTCATGTTTAGTGTTCTTTTCTTGTTCTTGAACTTCATTTAACAATTTTTGTAAGCTTCTGATCTTTGTTTTCTTCTCATTCAACACCAGAATAAATCGTTTATAAAGATCTGTCTCCAAAGCTTCCTTAGCACTCACACACTTTTCAAATCTAAAAAAGCAAATAAATAAATAAACAAATAAATCACACAGTTCTTCTTAGCCTTGACATTATTCAGTCTAATACTCAAGAAGATTTCAAGAAAACTTTTCATGGAGAATGCAATTAAAAATCATTTTTACATAAACTTCCAATGACTTAAAAGTTTTATATAGACAAATAAATAATTAGAAATTATTGGTAATAATGTTAGTAATTTATGTGCTGAGATAAGGATGGAAATTGATAACTGATACAAATAAAGTATTAAAAATCTAAATGCCTAAATGTAATCCATATCTATGATTTATTTACAAAAGAATGTTTATTATGGGAGAAATTTCAAACAGTAAATGTAGCCTCTGTTTCTTCAGTATTTTAATATTATAATAATAGCAACAACAATCTTGTTTTGTGATAAATGATATACCTAACCTGTTTGATTGCCCAACTAGACTATGAACTGCACCACCAGCACCACATTACTTACCCAGTTATATGCTTGTAACCTAGCACTACAGACATACATACAAATGCACATACAAACACATACATACATATATAATGAATGAAAAGATCCACTTTATATATCTAAGGAGAGATTAATGGAAAAGCAATTGTGAAACACTACATATCTTCAATTTTAGATATGTAAGGCAAAACATACAAAATTCTCTATTATAATTCTCCCTGCACTGCTCAAATGAGCTAACAAGGGATTGTATTTTATTTTAATCTTCTAAGAGATTTATAAAGTAAAGAAAGAAAACTAGCAGAAGTTTTATATACTTGATATGTACATATACCATGAATAAACCCTTATTTTATAGATTCATGTAAATATTATTTCATGCATTCTTTTAATTGTAGTCTAGTTCTGCCTAGTTTCTCTTTACCATACTGTTTACACTGCTGATGTTTCACATAGGTGCCGTAGTATTTTCATATTACATGTATACATACACATATGTATGTATTAGTAGTAACCTATACATATGTGTGTATATATAATATACACATATATATATTTCAGTGAAATAATTAGAAACAAAAATGTTAACATTTGATACCTTTCATATATGTGCCCTTATACTTTAAACAACTACCTGTCTAGAGATGTAGAGAATTAGGTCCTCTCATAGAATGAAAAAGAACATATGGCAATATATTCTCTGGGACCAATTAGAGCAAATTCCTACAATATAGTCTTTACTAAGGCTGTGATCTCCATGAGGGCAGACAGTATGTGTGTTTTATTGGCTGCTTTATCCTCAGTGCCTAGAATAGTGTTTGGCATTTGATGTCTAGTAGGGATTTGTTAGATAAATGAGAGAGTTAAGATGGACATCTTTTTGTTGTTGTTTTTCCATTTTTACTGCTTATTTATCACAAGTCCTTAACAGTGGATGAGGACTTCTTTTCAACATCCTGTTCTAAAGTTTCTTGGTCCTTTTTGCCCAGAGGCAAAAGAGCTGAGCATTGGTGCCAGCAGTCTGGAAGTTCTCCTCCTTCTTGGTGATGATTCTGGTTTTCCCCTTGTAGATATTCCATATGGGCATTATTGGCCTGTCAGCTGGGTGGCCAATTTGAGTTCTTCAGCTGAGCTGTCTCCCTTCTTGGAGGCTGAGGGCTTCCTGGGGAAGAGGATGAGTTTCCAGCAGTATTCCTTCAGCTGCTGCACATTGACCTGCAGGGATTCAACGGATTTGTTCCACATCCTTGGATCCACAGAAATGTTGATGGTGCAGGCTATGTTCTTGTGGATGCTGGCCACCCTTAACTCTTCTACACTGAAGGCCTGCCAGCTTGAATTTTGGTACGATACCTCACTGGGGCCATCTTACTATGGGCCAGGTGGGTCTAGATGCAGGGCACAGAGTGGTGCAACAAGGCTTTTTGCTTGCCCAGCTTTGCATATGGGAATCTTCCTGGCCAGCTGGTTGGGCCATGTGGCCATGGGCCACTGCCATTCCATATAGAAGTGGGGCTTCAGGATCGTTCCATTATGGCTGGGTGCCATGACTGACTATGGCTCTCCTCTGAAAGACAGTGGCCAAGCATAAAGGCCAAAATGGATATCTTATAAGAAAATGGAAAACCAGTGATTCTGAATATTATGTTTTTTCACCCATTTAACAACTATTCACCATTATGACAGTAATATATTTTATTTACTTTCAGCTTTAAAAAAAAATATCTGGCAAATAATACTAATCTAACAGTATTCCCTTCATCAAACAAAGCACTTTGAAAAGAAGTACACCAAAAGATGTGGAAAAAAACAGAGCCAAAATTAAAAATGAGATACCAATATTGATGGCTTATTTTAAGCAGTCATTGCATTTATATTTCAGATGCAAAGTGTTATGTAAGCATAACATTCTCATCTTCCTGTAATATTTTCTAATGTAACAAACACAATGACAAAAATTTTAAAAAGATGGATATAACATATATACTATTAAAATAGTTGAGTGCATACTAAAATAATTCAAATATATGCAAAGTAAAAACCAATATATATAAATATACAAAAATTTTGTATAATATCATATCTTCTTATAAAATTTTAGAAATAATAACCAATTAGTAATTTATCTGGTTTAAATCTATATTTGATTTCCATATAAGTCACTTCAGTAATTCTTGATTGAAAGATTATATGCACTTGACTATCAAGTTAATTCCCAAAATTTTATTAAAATTAACATTAGATATAACATATTAAAATTAAAAATAAATATCAAAATAAAATATCTATAATTTGCCTAAAGAATATTGTTAATCTAAATAGCCAGTATCAGGACTACATTATCAAAGATAACATCATTTCTGTGATAGGGAAACAAAGTCAATAGACTAAATGGTATCATGTGAGTTAGCCTTGCTTAGTTTTAGGAATACTTTTGAATTTTGTTGCAACCAAACTTCTGGTAATCAAACTGGATAACACTTTCTAGAAAAGCTGGGAGGTGGGGTTTGGCTGGGACAAAGTATTGCTGTTAACAGTGGCATGATGTGAATTTACTCTTAATTTTTCAGCAGACTCAGAAAATGCTATTCTTCTATTTAATATTCAGTAACTAAGAGGTACATGGCATCGTCCCCACCTCATTTTTAATGCCAATCCTCTCCTATAGCATTGTAACGTTTCTATGCCTTTCATATTACTTTCTTCCTGCCAAGCCTATGTCTCAAGAATTGGACAGGAATTATTAGGTGAGACCATTTAGTGGAGGAGAAACATGAGTTTCACTGCCATGTCTGGTGACATAAAAGAAAGCCAACATACAACTAGATCAGACCACAACTAGTCCAAAGATCATGCCCAAGACAAAGTTCACACTGATGAAGCCATAAATAACCTCAAATAGGAAAGGCCTAATGGCACATCATCCTTTCAACAATGCCTAGGACAACATAATACTAAGTTTAATGAGTAACCTAGGACTGAGGTATCTAGGACCTTGGACCAAAGTATATTAAATATTAATTTAAAAAAATTTAAAGGATAAAAACTAAATGCGGAAAAATACTGAATATTCAAAATAAAATATTTCTGGTTGGGAAAACAATCTAAAAGTAACATGTCAAAAACAATAACATAAATAGGAGCCAAAACAAAACAATTTCATGCAGAAATAACACCCCAAATAAAACAATTGATAAATAAATGTGAACATATGGTACTTAGAAACAGTACCGTAAACCTTACATTAATAAACAGTACTTGCCAAATTTATATCCAGGTCAGGGTTGTACAGCAAAAGAAAATCTGAATAGAGCTGAGAGGACAAAGAAAGCTAAAAAGAACTGGCAAAGAAAGCAGTAGTAAAAAGATTTAATAAGCCTTTAAGCACCGAAGAAGATGGTGAACAGCTGTTCCTCATCCTTTCTGACAACAGAACAAGAGGAAATGGCCTTCAACTGTACCATGAAGGATTCAGATTACCAATACATGGAAGGAAGACTTTTCTGACTGTGACTGTTCTTAAACACTGTAATGGGTTACCAAGGGGAGATGAAGATATCTCTTGAGGTCTTTAAAAATTAGATTGAATTCATCCAGATATAATGTAATTCTATCTTGAAGGCAGAGAGATGAAGTAGAAGAGCGTTCAAGGTCTTCTATTCTAATGATTCTGTGAGTGTCAAACCTAATTCACTGAAATATGCCTCCAATTATTGGTTTAATAACTATAACTCAGAATAAAGCCAGAGAATTTCTAAATTGAAGTCTGAGTATAAACAAAAGACCTATTCAGTAACAGGAAACTTGAAAGTTGTTATTTGGAATTAAGTGGAAAAATCCAGTGAAATAAATTTAGCTAGTAACCTAAGGATTCACATACAAATTTTCTAATGTTTCCTTCTTTATATAAACTACACAAAATTAAATTAATCCAGTAATGCCACTTGTTCAAAATGGAGCCCAAACCACAATTATTAAATAGTAACTAAAAAATAACAGCAAACACATATGTTAAAAGCCTACACATTAAATCTCACTCTTTTTACTCATAGTATAATTTCTCATTCCTCACTCAAGCTTTATTTATGCTCTGCTATAATATCAAATGGAAATCACTTTATAGTTGACTTTGATCATAAAAGTGATACCTAATTAAATAACAAAATACATGCAAAAATACCACCAAAAAGGAAAGGAAAATTTGATGCACAATTCCAGACATATACTATTAACATTTAATTTTCTCCTTCTAGATATCTTATATGTAAATATTTATTTTGGAAACAATGGAATATTGTTCATATTTTCAGTAATGCACAAGTCTCCCCTTAATATATCATAAACATTTTCCATGTTAATAAGCACATGGGTACATGGTTGATTTTTGCTCATATAATACCATATATATATATTTTTTAAATGTATTTCAGGACCATCTACCTTAGCTTATAGGGGAATTCTCATCCCATACTTTCCCTTTTCTAACACCACTCCCATCCCTCCGTATAGTCTGGAATAGTGATAGAGAAGAAACAATTAGATCTTGAATGGACACTGACACAAGTATAATTAGAGGTTGCCTGAAAACTGAACTGCGGCCAGACTGAACATCATGGCACCAACTCTAATGATTCTCTACTTTCTATGTCCCCGGTTACCTAACTTAGTAAGCTCATGTCATATTTCTAATCTCCCTAAATACTCTTTAATTAGTACTACTGCCTTATGGGAACTGGAGCTGCAAATCCTTTGCTATTTTCCATGCTCTGCTGAGGGAACACTAAGAAAATGCTGCTTGGCCTTGACCAAGATGTATTTACGGCTCCTTTAAGTGGCCCCTCTCTTCCCTGAAGGGTGAGAAACAAAATTTGGGAAATACATAGAGCTACTAATCTAACATCTGGAATACAACTAAGAGCCCAGAATTTTCTGGAGTGGATTCCTTTTCCTTTCAGTTTGTAGGGCCACCCTAAAGGCACACAACCTCAGCCCCTGAAGAAAACGTCTGATCTAGTGTTAACAAAAAAAGAATAGCTGGATCATAATAAGGCAGGTGACAGGATACATGAATGTGCTTTTAATCAAACAGAACATCTCCTGCCACAATAAGACAAAAGCACTTTCTGGAGAGTTAAGAAATAGCAAATCAAGCATCTGTGAATCACATATTATATGTGCCCCTCACACACACTGTTTTACAGCACAGGGTGCATTTGTCTCCAATGTCTCATCTTCCTTCCCTGCTGCTTTCAATTCTATGAGAGTGGTGTTGAATACTGATGAGATAATACCTCTTTCAACCTCTGGCAGACATTTTAAAGCAATTTGTTCAAGTACCAAGTACCAGTCTGCATTTTTGTAGGCAATTTGTGGATCAAATTTCCTATCATCCTGAGGGTATTCTGAGTTTTAAATATAATGGCTTATCACGACTACAGCACATCTTCTTTAATTTGATTTATTTCATATATAAAATAGGAAAATACAGCCAAACTACAGATATCAGTCCAAAAAAAATGCTTTGTAGCACAGATATTTAATACTGATTCATACTAAAATGAAGGAAACAAAAGTCAAAGAAAAAAATAAACTTACTTTTTGTATGGTTCTCTAATTCTTACAGAGTTTTGGTTTGGTCACATTATTTTTATATTATTTATAGGGAGTTTTATATATATAATTGGAGATAAAATTAATTTAGAGCTAAGTGATAACAAACTAAGTATTTTCTTAAAATAATAACTGAGGCCAAATATAACCAGGTGTTAGGAATTTAATTTCACATGTCTTACATTAACAAATATAATCAAATGTACAGAAAAATAATTTCTTTTAGTCAGCCTCATTTTCACATGCATATATTGATAATGGTAAAACCTTTCACTATTTTTCATGTACTCCTCCATATACTTACTAATGGCCATATAGAGAAATCACAATGGTTGCTATAAAAAGACTGTAAATATTTAGGGTAAGTATTTGTATGCTTTAGAGCTATTTGTTTGAATGAATGATTGCAAAATCTACTAGATGTACTGATGCAATAATAATTATTATCACTATCATATATATTCCACATAACTATTTCAGACATTGCTCTCTCTCTATACATATATGGACACACACATACATTGTACAAACATGTACATATTATATATGTCTCTATAGAGATATAAATGTTTACAACATACATTTTATTTCCTTAAAATATCTTCTACATAATAAAGTAATACAAGTTACACACTGGGCTAGCCTAGATTATAATTTAGTTGAGAAAGTTTGTAATTGAAAATGCTTTTTTCTTCATCATTTAAAAAGTATTAATAAGAGGCAAAGCTAGGAAAATAAAAGCCTTCCAATGTCTTATCCAGTAGCCATAATTACCTTATCTTTTAAAAATGCTCATAGTATGAATTTTCAATAAATGGGTAGAAATAAGCCTCTATTAGAAGCCGAAATGTGTATCATTTGAACAGTTGCCATTCATTGATTCCAAATAAGGAACCAGTTATGCTTATTTATATTTCATGTCTCTTTTTTATTTGTTATTATCTATAATTTGAGCTTAATTAATCCTTATAAATATCCACTACATAAATTTTGGATTAATATTAATGGGCTCTGATCTTCAATGCCCAATTACTCCTTGTCACTTTTAAGTTTGTTGGTGCCACCACATACTAATGACATAAAAGTGTTATCTATAATAGTAAATAACAATTTGGTTTAATCATATTAAATAAAGGTATAATTTATAACAGATTTTATTTTAAACATATGACTCTACATATATCATAAATTAACAAATTAGTAACTTAAAACTATAACAATATAAAGAGAGCTCAGCATTTTTATAACGCAAGCACATTGTGTACACACCGTCCTTGAACATCATTCCAATCTCTCAGAAGCCTTTCATTTTCTTTTTGCAGGTGCTCATTTTTGGCTTGATTTTCTGCGATGGTGTCCAGGCAGTAACAAATAAGTTCTCTAATGACCTCAGCTGGGCTTTCAACTTTCTCTAGGTTGAAGGAACCAAGTCTGAACTAAAATGAAAGGAAAACATGGTTAGTTTGGGGATATTTTCAAGATTCAGCAGTCCAGTTTTAAATATACGTAATTTCTTCTGAGGGGGGAAAAAGGTAAGATTTAAAACAGTGCATTTATCAGACACAAATACAGTGAACAAAAAACCGTGGGCTAGTTCCCAAAGTTTCTTACTACAGTTTATCATACAAATCAACATATAGTCTAAGAATAGTTTTTATAAGTGGTAGTCCTTATCCCACCTCCTAGCAAAAAATAAAGCAATATAAATACCATACAGCATACTACCATGTGGTTGCTCAAGCCTAATTTTAAGTGTCTCTGCTCAGAATTAAAAAAAGAATTATACCTAAGCATTTTTAACTCTAATTTCTGTTAATACAAATGGTAAAATGAAATAAGTGAATATAACCTCTTACTGAAGAAAGATCAAAATTTTGGTAATAACTAAGTGAAAGGTAGAGTTTTAGGAAACTGATAACCACATGGTAATTATTCCTTTATCTAAAGACTATAATTTATTATTATAAATTACCAATAATAAAGTTAAGTGCCAAGCTTGAATACTGTTGCATATAAGTAAGACTCTTAAAAATATTTTAATTCCTCTACTAGGGGGCACTATAAAATAAAATAGTATAAGACAGTTTTAGTTATAGAATTTTGAAGGTAACGCAATTACTCGCCATCTGTCTGATAAAGATGCTGAAATACAATGATTAGTAATAATTATAATTATCCTTAATTAAAATTAGAATTGTAGAAGATAATAAAATTAAAAAGTAATAATAATTATTTTACAGCTACCATGTCTTGTGGTAGAAGTATAATTCAAGCATAGCACAAATATAAACTCATCTAATTTTCACCATAAAGGAAATATTATATCCATATTATAGATTAGTAAATGAGTAGTTATCCACTCTATTGAAGGGATAAAGTCAAGATCCTGTTATGCTAGGCTGTTATGCTGTTTCTGATATAAGAAGGTATCCTAACTAGACAACTAGTGAGGGTAAGAATTAGGTTGAGAGTCTACACTTAATTCTGAAGAAAGATTCTAGTAGCATTCAGTGAGTAGCAAAAGAGTAAAACTGAGGGGTATTTTTGTTTGCTTGTTTTGGGTTTTTGTTTTTTGCTTTCTAGGTCACAAATTTCTATTATGCCATTTATCCAATAAGAACATTTTCAAAAGGTATTGCTTTTAAAAGAATATTTCTATAAATATGTTATACATAGATTAAGAACTATTTAACAGTGGCTAAGGATTCTGAGACAAATCCCTATCAGGCAGTTTATAAATAAAACTAGAAGTCACTAAAGTAGAAATTCACTGTGGCATTTTACAAATCATTTCAGTTAATTCCTTTAATTTAGTATTATTTGGATGTATAATCCCAGGAATTTAATTTCTCTGAGTGAATTATAATTTTCTATTTTACTGTAAATCTTCAGATAGAAAACATGGGTAGAAGATCATTTAACATTATAGACACCCTGCCAAAAGGCTCAAATACTGACCATTTCTAGGTTGAGAAATATTTATTTATATTTGATTAAAATGTAAAGGAAAATCACAGATATTTATATTCTTTGACATTATAAACACATTTTAGAAGATTGAATATTTCTCTTCTAGCCACAAAGAAATTGTGTAGGTATTTGTATATGAGGTTTTTTTAATTGAAATCCAGGCAGGTTATAATGTCTGTTTAATCCTTTAGTTTGTTTTATCTCACCTTTTCCTGTCTCTTAACAAAAGGAAAACCAGTCAAAGAAAAATTTTTATTTCAATGCATGTACTCGGTTGCATTAGACTCGTATATTTGCCCTAAATTAAACAATTTATGCAATACTTAACAAAAAGGACCTGGAAGAATTATAAAAAATTTATTCAATTGAAATTATTTCAAGCTATTTGTCACATCTGATTTATTTATTTCTCTTACATTTAGAATCAAACACCTGAAAGCATTTGCAGTTTTCTCGTATGATGAAACATGAGTCCATTTAACAAGCATATAAGTTTAAATAAGAAAGTTTTATCTATATAAAGAATAAATAAATTGAAAGTAAATTTGAAGCTTTTGAAGCTTCTCTAAGTATAAGACATACAAAGTTAAAGACAAAGGTCACCTATAGAATATTACTTTTTTGAGTTGACACAAAGCAGGAGAAAAATTAAGCTTATTTTATTTTTAGACAACAGATTACATTATCAGCAACACATGAACCCACAAAGTGATTTTGTATGCTCTCATTATCACAATTATCAGGAAGCTTTGACAAAGATGGACATTTTTAGAAAGAAAGAGTTTTTCATCACTTGAAAGTTTCAAAATGTCAAATGGATAAAGAATTCATACCACACCTTGATCCTGAATAATCACTAAAATACAAACGCAGAGATAAACACAAGTCT
The DNA here is from genome assembly GCF_020740605.2 of Lemur catta. NCBI lineage: Eukaryota > Metazoa > Chordata > Mammalia > Primates > Lemuridae > Lemur > Lemur catta. The sequence continues at coordinate 53,913,006 of NC_059139.1, read as the reverse complement.
AGCCCTCTACACTTCTATCTTAGATGACAAAGAAGGAACTAATTCTAAATCACTAATAACAACTTTCAAAATATAACTCAAACATACTTATGCAAAATTCCAAAAGAATTCTTGAATCCTTTTTTTAGCTATTCATTATAAATAAACTTAAAATGTCATTTCTTCTTAGTAGTAGGCAATTATTTTTTGGTATTTTTTTTTTCCTAATTATTTTCATCACTTTCTACTTCTTTAATAGGTATAAATATTTGTTACTCCAAACAATAAAAATAAACTAGAAGTATCTAGAAACTCAACTGAAGAAAAGGATTTTATTTGAAATTGTCAGATTAAACTTTCTTTTTTTAATTCTCGAATGCATGAGAGTGACTCTGCTGGAGCCTTCCGCCTCTATATGCATGCTTCAGAGGCACTGTTGGAAGCACTCTTTCACTTCTGCTGCTGCTGCTGTTCCAGCCTGTCCACACTATTACAGATGCAAGGGACTATGTGCCTGTATGCACTGGACTTCAATAAGAGCCTCATATAAGGGTTAATGAATTGAGGGGCATAACATATTTCTGTGCTCTACCTCTACATCCAGCCCATCCTTACACTGTCCCTCAACAAAAGAAAAGTGGGAACTTAAGTATCATTTTTAAAGCTGGAAAATTCGCACAAAAGCTATATTGTAATGTTGCATCAATTTTTAATTTTTTCACTCTAGTTTCTTTTTTGACATGTGGGGGCATTAGCACAGCTGTTCTTTATTAGCTCTGTCCTTTCAAAATAATCTACAATATAAAATCATGACTTCAAATGGCAGAGCAGAGTCAGAAACCACAAATTAAAGACATTTTGAGAGCATATCTCTTCGGTTAGAGACATGGACAAAAAAGGTTTCTTTTTGTAGTAAGTTCTCAATCTTATTGAGAATTCAAATTACATAGACCTGTGCTAAGTACATTATTCAGTCTATAATCTTTTAAAATTTTCAGCCATGTCTTCATTGTTCTATATAAAAAAGCTGAGAACAATTAACTTTTTAAATATTAAGGATAATCATAGTGGGCTGCACTAATTGACTCCTAATGATTGTCATTCCAGCTGGTAAAACAAACAAATAATTTTAACATTTTAAATTTAGTCTGCATTTAAAATTCTCAATTTCAGAAAACTTACCCATTTTCTTTGGCCAGGGCTTTATTTATTTTGGCTATCTGTCCATCTGTCAATCCTTCAAGTCTAAGATTAAATGCCACATCCTTTCACCCATCACCTCAAAGCCCAGGTCAAGATTCAATGCAATCTCCATCAAAAAACCAGCATTCTATCTCACAGATCTAGAAAAAGTAATCCTAAACTTCATTTGGAACCAAAAAAGAGCCCAAATAGCATGAGCAATCTTAAGTAAAAAGAACAAATCTGGAGCCATCACATTACCTATGTGATACATTATACTACATGACTCTGTGTATTGTAGATCCCATGGGTTCTTAAAATCAAAATGCAATAACCTAAATGTGAAAAGTATGTTGACTTACAACTATGGTGCTAGAAATTATTAGCATTTTAAAGATTTGTTATATGCTTTGATATTTTAAATATCATATGAAAATTCTAATTTAGGTCTTCATAATTACAAAAATCATAGTGGAAATCAAAGAATCCTTGAGAGGAAAAAACCCAAAAGTCTATGTGGTAAAAAATCTCAGAAGTTACTTTACTTGGAAGGAGTATAACTATTCACTCCATTACTGTCTTAAAATAGAGATGATGAATCTTTTGGTTCATGGAAAATATAGTGATATCTAGGGGGTATATTTTGGCCTAACTAGGTGTTATAATTAATAATGAAAAATTAAACTTTATATGAACTCAAAGAATGAGAAAGCTTTTCTTATAATAACTGTATTTGGCAAGGAGAGGGGAGGAGTTGTCTGCTATTTGCCTGCTACTTCATTTTTGGTATTAGGTACTGAAAAAGAAATACAGATTTCCTTGGATTCCATGACACTCTTTCAAATTTCATCATACTTATCTAATCATATCTTCTCATTACCCAGATGCTATCAGTAATGCTTTCTGGAATGATCCCTTGGTCCTCTTCTCATTTTATTCTATAGAGTTTTATAGGATTATTCATAATCATAGCTTTCATTATGAAATATAAACTTAAAACTGTCAAATCTAGGTGGGGCCTCTCCTAAGCTCCAGACCTATATACACATTTAACTCCTTTTTGGATTGGTGCCACCAGGATGTACTATATGGACCTCAAACTTCAAATGCCAATACATGACTCACTGTCCATCCCCTTCACTCACAATAAACTAGCTCTTCCCCTGTATTTTCTTCTAGACAGTCACCATTCATTCAGTTATACTTGTGTGGTCTGGTGAGTGAGCATAGGGATCTCTCATAGCAACATGGTATTTACTATATTTTTTTCTTTTACTGAGCTAAAAGCTGCAAAGGAACAGGGGCTATATATCACTCATATTGGTAGCCTCATTCTTACATAGTGAAACAGGATGCATTCATTCATTCATTTATCAGATTTTTGAGAATGTACTATGTGCTAGGCATTGGAGAGTGCTATGAATAATAAGAAAAAAATGTATCTATTCTCTTGGAGTTTATATTTCAACAGAGGGAGTTGATGATGCACAATGATCAAATGGTAATTTCAGATAATTTTATGTTGGATGAGGAAAACAAAGTGGGTAATGCGATAGTGAATAGAAGGTAGAACCAGTTGAGATACAGTCATCAGGGAACAAGTCCTTGCTAAATATATAATGATATTGGAACAAATACTTAAAGGATGAAAAGGTGATAGCTAAAGGAAGATCTGGATCTAGGCAGAAGTAAAAATGCCTAGAATGATGAGTTCTAGGAATAAAAGGCCAGTATGAGAGAAGAAAAACTGAGGGGGAAAACAGAGGACATGAGATTGGACAGGTAGACAGGGGGCTAAGTCATGTAGGACTTTGTGGCCACACTAAGAAGATCAGAATTTAACAATCTAGAATCCTCCAAACAGTACTGAAAAGACACAATAGTACAAGTATTGAGAAATAATGTTTTATAATCATCATAGTAGTTGTATTTATCTGAAATCATCATATTTATAAATGTTTGTTGTCTCCCTTCCTTACTCCAAATATAAGCCACATGCTCATAAAAGGAGTTCAAAAAATGTTAACTAAGTGACTACTTTGTCATAAATGTTACAAGTATTTTTTCAGTTTGGCAATATTACTTGTGGAGCATTTATATTTTAAAGTAGTTAAATCTAAAAATAGTTTCTTTTAAAGGTCTTTGTCTATCAGAGAAAGTAACTATTCATCTATATTTTCATTTTTTAATTTCTTTTTCCAAATACATATAACCAGTATTTCTTCACCAGTTATTTAGGAATCTATTCTCTCCCTACTGATGTGAAATACCAGCTTTGTTAGAAATTAAATATTTATGTATACTTAAGGAGGTTCTTGAGTTTCCTATTCAGTCTCATTAGTTTTTATCCCTTTACCAGTAGCATGCTCTTTTAATTGCCATAGCTTTATGTTTTATCATTAAGTTCCATCACGTAATTCTTTTTTTAAAATTTCATTACCTACTTTTGCCAAGAATCTCCCATGAAATTTTGACTATGAATTTCAGATGAATCCAAAACAAAAAATAAACAAAGTACAATTAAAAAAAAAAAAAAAAAAACCCCACTGGTTTCACAGGTGTATATATATCTCCAAGCTCATTAAGTTGTATACAGTAAATATTTTTGTACAGCTTTTTGCATACCAGTCCTATCTTAATAAATGTTTTATTAATGCTGGGAATTATATTAATTTTCAAACTGTTTTGAAAGGAATTAATTTATTTCTAATATGAATTACAAAGTAATATTGATTTTCCTCCATTCAGGACCATTATGTTTTTCATCTAATTGAGAGTTATTTCTATCTATTTTGGTTAAGTTTCCCATTCCTTAATTTTGAATCAGACACCCTATACTGCAGCTAACACTATCAAATGATGTGTAAGTACAAATATAAATGTAAGTGTCTACTCAGTCCTTCTTATAATGTTTTTGATCCCTTGGTAATGTCAAAACAATTGTAAGGTGTATGGGAACCTTAGAAATCTGTACATTAGAATCCCAATACTGACATCTATTTGTAATGAGGTCCTGAAAAAGTAATTATAACCTCTGCAGGAGATTTGTGAACAATATCTAAAGATTGCATGAAGGACTGTGCAAATAAGCCACAACAGAAATAACATGTAAAGGTCCAAAAAACTACATTCTCTTCAGTCAGTTTAACTTTGATTTGCCTTTTAAAAATGGTTGATTACTTTAACACAGTAGCATTCCAGAGTGCCTATGACAGAAAAATCTCACTGGGGCTGGAATCACTGTTTGCTGTTGCATGGATTCTGTTGCTCACAGAAACAGTGAGTAAGCAAACACTGGACAAAAGAAATAATATATTAAAATATCATGCTATGGGATACTTAGGAAATATAACTTAATAGAACATAGTATGAAATATCATAAATAATTTTTTTACAAAATTTAAACTAGCTTACCCTGCTTAGTAACAATTAGTCAGGTCTCTCCTAGCATTCTCTAGGAAAATTAAATTCAAACAGTAAAATCTTCTTTTTTTGACTATAAAATTCTGATTCTTTCCCATTTAAAAATGTCAGATACTTAGGCCAATCTCCACCCCACCACCACCAAAAAAAAAGCACTGAATTGTAATTATTTGAGGGAATAGCATGATTGATTAAAAGGCATTACACTGATAGATACTTTTAGAAACTTTTTTTTTTTTTTTTTTTTTTAGACAAGAGTCTCTCTGTTGCCCTGGCTAGAATGTAGTGGTGCCATCACAGCTCACTGCAGCCTCAAATTCCTGAGCTCAAGCCATCCTCCTGCCTCAGCCTTCTAAGTAGCTGGGACTACAGGCACCTGCCACCATGCCCAGCTAATTTTTCCATTTTTCTGTAGAGAAGGGGTCTCGCTCTTGCTCAGGCTGGTCTTGAACTCCTAACCCTCAAGGAATCCTCCTGCCTTGGCCTCCCAGAGTACTAGGATTACAGATGTTAGCCACCTCACCCAGTCAAGAAACAAAAAATTTGCATTAACTATAATTCCATTATCACTTATCATAAGCTAATGAACTGAAAACTAGCGATCCTTATAAAAAATTGTAAAAATACCAAGTATCTTTAAATTCCTAATTTAAGTTAAATGATAAAATATAAATCAAGAAAAAAATGCTAATTTGATGTTTGGTTTATGAATTTATTTCTAAGAAAATTTTTAAAGTTTAATCATTGTCTTTTTAAACAATGGTTTAACAAAAGTTACGATAAAAAAATTAAGGTATAACTATACCGGGAAGTTAAGGGAAGCTTGTGAAGGTACCTGTTCATTGGAAAGGAAAATAAATTAAGAAAGCTAATTACTCATCTTCCATAATAAAAAGGTAATAGATAATACCTAAAACTAAAAAAAAAAAAAAAAGAAAGAAAGAAAAGAGAAAAATAAGCCAGTTATTTAGAAACTTAGAGGTAAATAAGAACTGGCAAAAAAAAAAAAAAAAAAAGTTGAAAGTAGAATCAGAGATGAGAGAGTAGGTACAGACCGGACTGCCATTTTTTCATTGTAAGCTTTGTACAAACTATTTGACTTTTAAAATTATCATGCATATATAACTTTGATAAGATAAAAATTAAAACAAAACAAAAACAAACAGTGTTTGAGATAAGGTGAACTAGTTCTACTTTTAGGTTATTTGCTATGGCTACAGAACATTCATTGTTGATGAAGTAACATCAACAATGGCTATAAAAGTATCCTTTTATAGTCTGATAACATAATTCTTCCATATTCCAGGCAAGAATGACCTTCTAAAAAAGTTAATGTTGTCCAGCCAAATATCATTTAGAAGAACTTCTAAATAGTAATTATGCCAAAAGCAAAATTATTTTTGGCCAACACATTATAACATCCTAATGGACAATAATGAAAAAATGCTATTCAATAGGTCATTCTTGTAATTACCAAGAATATAAAGGTAAAGTCACATTTGAAATTAGTAGGAACATTTTTGGGATTCTGCCAAAGTGGAAAAAGACACTTGAAAACTCTAGATACAGAACTTTAGGCCTGCTTCAGAGAACCCATTCAAGAACCTGAGCCATTGAGATTTTTAAAAAGCATAGTTCTAGGTCAGGCTTGTCATTTTCATATACTTGGATTTCCTCTGAATCTTAATTCCAATTTTCTTGGCTCTGACTAACATTTTACCTCCATATCTTTCTTGTTTTCTGACATCTATTACAACACTCTCTCTGATACTATGGGCATCTGTTCTCTGAAGTCCGTTTCTGTCTGCAAAGCTGAGCTTCTCTATATAATCAAGATTCCATGAATCCTTCACCAACCACACTCTTAACAACATCCTCAATCACGACCCCTTTCAATTTGGATCAATATAAACATCCTTGATTTTGCTTTTTTCTTCTTCCTTATCTGCCCATTCATTCAATCACTAATTTCTGTCAATTGTACATCCTAAATAGTTCTCAAATTGCTCCCCCTTATCTCTATCTCAATTACTCCTGTCTTAGTTCCAATCCCCAAAACCTGCCATTTAGATTACTGTGACAGCCTTCCAACTAGGCTCCCTGCCACATCTAGTCCCTTGTTTCATTCTTCACATTTACCAGAGTGATCTTTTAAAATGTAAATCTGATTATGTCAATACTGGCTTAAGATTCTAAAGCCTTCTAAGGTAAGGCTCTTCATGGTCAGTGCCTGCTTACCTCTCAGGCTTGGTCTCCCACAACTATACACTTCAAAGCCCATGAATCACTTTCCTGAAATATCTGTAGTCCTCCATCCCAACCCCAATCAATCTTCACGCTCTCTTTTTCATACTTCTGTACAATGCTGAAAAAATCTATTTGCTGTATATTTAAACCACATCACTTTGACCCTTTCAGAATTACTTTTATCCTGGAATTTCAATTAGTCTCAATATAAAGAAAAGCTACATGCAGGAATAGCTCCATAATTGCTATATAACACATTGTTCTTTATGTTGCTCAATACCCTTCACACAGTGAGACACATCAACATCTTTTAGAAAATCAAAATCAATAAAAAAGGTTTGAGTTTTTTATGAACAAACTGATAATGTTATTGCTTTAGTAATTAATAGACTTTGAGAGCAATATAATCAGTTCTCCTTTACTTGGGTACTAAAAAGATCATAATCAAGTTTTATACTTAAAACTAAAGCTTTTCTGAGACAGAAGCTTTCTTCTTCCTTATTTTTTGGCCCCAGTTTCTTGTTTTAAATTCACTGCTTTTGTAAACATTTTATCTGTTTTTACTGAAACCTATTTCAAAGGCTGTTTCAAAATAAGGGAGAAATAATCAGTTAATAGATAATGTAGAAAAATAGCACATTTAACATTCAAACCTTTTATTTTGGAAAGAATATTTAAAGCTAATCATAGAAACAGGAAATGGGTAGGAGGGGGGTAACTTGCTGATTTAAAATCTTTCTTATGCCTATCATATCTGCTAACTAATATCACTTCAATGAAATCATGCTTTAATCCTTTAGTAATATTAATAAACAAATAGAATTTTAATAGTTTTTCCTGGTAACTAGATTATGGTGTAACTTTATTAACCTTGGTATCAAGAATCATTTCCCAATATTTTAAATGCCTATTTTCTCTTAGAGTTACTTCCAAATAAAAGCACCTTTGCAAATTTGCCCAAGACAGGAAGACATAATGTTACAAAACATGTCCCTAGAATGTAGGTATCTTATATCCTCATCTTCCTTCTTGGGAAAGTCCAGATAAGCCTTCCACAGCCCCAACCTGCACTATCTATCATAGCACCTGGCTTTATTTTTCTCTTAACACTTTTCAACAACTAAAATTATCTTGACTATTTTTTAATTTATGTGTTTTCTGTCTTAGTACCTATCCATCCATAATTAAAAAGTCCCATGAAAGATGTTTAACTTCCTTATCAATGTATCCTTAGCACCCAAAAAGTATTTTTTGGCTGAATAAAAGAGTGAATGAATTATGCTTATGTAATAACCACCCATCAAGATTTATAATGTTTAATGTAGACTATAACTTACACTTATCACAACAGCATAGAATAAAAGGAGCTATAACTGAAATGAAGTATAAAAACAGTCTAAAAATTATACCATAACATTTTTCTAATATGACTACTAGTAATAATAAGTAATATTTAGTGAGTATTTATTACACCATATTTCATGCATTATGTCAGTTAATACAGAAGTCTCTTGCAAAAGAGTTAATAGTAATAAGTTCAGTTTTTGAACACTGGATCCAAGACTAAAATCACGTAAGGAATATGTGAAATGTAGTCAATAAGTTTCTGTGGAATCCTACATGAAAACCTGAAATTCAATTGAACATTATTTTGTTAGTTCCTACCATGTTATGTGTACAAGGCAATCTACATTATGGAATGATCAGCCAGACAGAATATCTACTTTATATAAATGGAAAGACAGTAGTATTATTTTATAAGGCCTACAATATTAAATTAATTTCAGAAAAATTAATATAAACGATAATAGCACAACCACGAATTTTCACCTTTTAAAAGCCCAAAGTATGTAAGTAGCCAGACAAAAATGTTAAAGTTTGCAGTACAAAAATTACTGTTTGCAATGAAATAATGTCATTACTACATGAAATACCAACTGTTTTCTGGTAACTATGTAAATAATTCACATTACATAGAATAGCACCTTGTTGTTAGCAAATATTGAAACCAGAAACACAGTTTAAGTCCAAAAGAAATCAACTGTTTTGGCATACTCCAGTTCCACTTCTGTTTTTTTATGATGCAATCCCAAATGAGAACACTCATCCATTGCCAAAAACATGTTTAAATGGTATAGCAGTTATTGTATTTTGACACTTTAGTAATCACAACTCATTCAATGGAGTACTAAAGGATGAATCTCTAAAACTAAAGGAGCAGTGGAAGGAAGGGTGGCATTCTGAAAATACAGTGTACACTAAAATACATAGTTATATGAAAAGTCATATCCATGGGGAAATAGTGTCAGATACAAAATTAATATTTAGTAAAATATTTTAGATAATTTTGATTGTATAACTGAAAAGGTCAGAACAAAGATTTACGTTCAACTACTAGAAATGCTCTGGCATTTACTGTCATAGTTACAATATATTAAGGTAAAAAGGCATTCCCCTTAATAAGTCAGTTCACATAATCACATAAAATCGGTTCTTAAAAAATTATCTTAATTTTATAAATCAGTGTTTGGCTACAAATTGAAGCTACGATGTCTGGTGTACCTGTCACATATAGAGCCAGCTCCTTTTTGGACAGGTAGCTCCTACAGGTTTATTTAATGTTTAAACTTAGTAAATAATCATCTACAAACTCATGGCAAGCTTTTATAAGTCTGTGTTTTAAATAAATTCAAATTTGCTACCCAGGTATTATTAACTGGATCAACACACAAGACAAAGAAAATCACAGAAGGACTGAGAGTATGGGCATGGCTTACTGCTTCTGAAGAGTCTTGATGTAAACTCTTCTCAAAGGGATTCTGTATATTAATACTAAGTGACAGCAAATGTTACATTCCTTGTCCCCTCAGAATTACCAAGCCAGTGGTGATTTTCAGCAAATAAGTAGAAGGCTGTTCCCATAAGTTTAGGTTGTTCTCAACTGGACAAAGCTAACATTCCAATTCACTGCATTTTAGTCTTATGGGAATTAGAAGCCAGGCATGATAAGGGCCAAAAGTGGCTATATTCCATTCTGTCCTTACATTCCCCTCAAGCAACATACTCTTGTTTACATAGATATTTCTAATACACTTCAATCTGCAAAGTCATCTGTTTATACATCTTCTTTATGATCTTAGGAAATCTGAGCTACAATCAAGACTTCCTAAAGTTGAATATCTGGACTAGCTACCTCAAAAGCAAGTTCCTTAAGCAAGGCCCTGCCTCTGTGTAGAAACACTCAGTTTACCAAGGAAAGAGACTTATAAGGAAGTAACCATTATATAGTATGAGAACTGTTATAAAATGGTGCTCATTAATATCATGTTAAATATTTTTTTCATGACTACAATGATCTCAGAATAGAAAACCACATCTTTGGGATAATAGTAGCAGCATGAAAAATTAATTCAAGTATCAATATAGAGGACCATACCAGACTTTCAATATCAAGTCTGGCAATAGCTAGTATTTCAGCCTTATAGAGTCTGTGGTTATTTTCTAAAGATATCTCATTTCCTAAATTCCCCCACTATGCCCTGGTCATCCTCTAGCTAATTCAATAGAAAGATTTGAAGGGCATAAGAACTATTTCTATCCATTTTTTTTCATGAATTTTAACATTATAAATAACAAAATTTAAAAATCCTGGAACAATGTCTAAAAATAAAACCAGAGACTATCACAAACATTGTTGTTGGAACACAAACACAAATGTTTTCTTGTAGACAACTCATATCATCACTACTAACTACCACTGAAAAAGGAAACAGTCCAGAATGTTTTGAACCTGCAAGATACAACATAAAAATAGGATCACAAAAAGAACTTGTTTGCAACTTAACAGAGAGAGAGGAAAAGAGCAATGATGCGAATTTTTCCATTTTTGTTGTCTCATCACTTAGTAACCTAGAGGAACCACCCTGTCTTGGATTAAATATGATTTTCTTCTCATTGCCAACAGCAATCTATGATTCTTTTTAACATGAGTAGCTACCACTAATTTCATGACAAAATATTTCTGGGGGATACTGAGTAAAGATATGTATTTTCCTATATTTTAATATGACACTTCTGAAAAATAGAACTAAACTCGACAGAGGAAAGGCCATGTAAGTACATAGAATACTGTAAGTGTCATCCTTCTGGATTTATAGCTTAATAAACCTATATACATTTTCATGTGCTAATCCAATCATAAACCTAAAGAACTATAGTAGAAATTCCATTAATCATCTGTATATAATACTCCAATAACCAAACCCATCATTCTCATGGAGACCTTAAAGAATCACAGTTTAAAATGTTCTTTAGTGACTAGTAATCATTAGAAGGCCTGTTTTAAAAAGTTATAAATATTTATTGACTGATGGATATCAACAAACAGAAAGCTTTTCAATATCTTTCAAAGAAAGGATCCAGAACCAAGCGGAAGATCTGTTTTCTCTCAGTGTGCTCCAGAAGACAGAACATGTAAAACTGCCAGAGAAGCCCCAATTCCCACACTCCCATGAAAGAATGAATGGATCGAGACACTGACAATACTGAAGGTTTTCCACCACCACTGCACCATCACAGTATTACTACAGACTATCCTTTGCAAATCAAAATGACTCTATTGATTCATTTTTAATAAAGAATAAAGTTTAACTTTTAAGATTTTTTTAATAATGCCAGTGAGGAGACATATATTTTGTTCATATTATCTTTTGACCAATTATTAATATACGGACACATAAAGTCAGTATGTCAGTGTGAAAGTACAATCAGCACCATTCAAATCAGTTTCACTGAGTTTCCAGTATGTGTTAGGAATTGTGCTGGGGCTGAGAATGAAAGCATAAGCAAAGCATACTCCCTGTCATTATGGAAATTGTAACTTGACAGGAGAAAATCAAATGTAATCATGCAACTAAAACAACAGGATTTGAAAAGAGTGAATGGGATGAAGTTAGAAAAAAATCATGAATGCCATGCTGAGGCATTTGGCCTTTATTTTCTAGGCCAGGGCTTACAAAGTCAAATATCCTTAGGGGCCAGGTAGGTAAGGTAAATGAGTCAAGTTGATGGAATGCCAAAGTATACAGAGCATTTCCCCACTAGGTAGCGGCAGTGGATTATTGTCTTGTGGAATTGTGGGCCATTATACTCAGATTTCCAATTTTTCAACAGAAGCCAGAAATCTAGATGTTTTAAGTATAAAATCCTGATATTAATTGTTAGAAACTCATTTAAAATTTTTTTCTCCATGTAAGGGCCAAACATAACATATCTACAGGCTACATTTGGCCCTGTACTAAACACAAGATGAGATTTTCATTGATTTTTAAGCAGGAGAATAATGTGATTAGATTTGTGTCTTAGAAATAAATGTCCCTCTGGTGGTGGATGAAGAGTCCGGTGGAATAGAGATAGGAAGATTAGGTGTTTGCAAAAGTATCAGCAAGAAAAGATTGTAGACTTACTGGGCAGTAGAGAGGTGTAGACTGAGGCAGCTAAGGGAAAGGAAGAATTGATGACTAGGCATGCATATACGTTGAGGGGAGAGAGCAAGTAGAGAGGGGAAATTGAAATTACAAAAGAAAACTGAGTATGAAAATGGGAATGAATACACATCAAATAGAGTGAATTCAAGGAAGGGTGGAGAAGATCAGGACTGAATAATTTGGACTTAGAACAAGATAAGGATTTTTCCTTTTCTGAAAGTAGAGAAGTTAAAGAATACATATTTGAAAATGGACAAAAGAAATACATACCTAATAGTTTCTACTATCTTAGTAGTGTGCAGAATTCTATGATGCCTCTCGAGATTCCCACCCTCTGGTGTACATGCCCTGTAAAATCCTCTCCTTTTAGGTGTGAGTGAGAACTTGTGAATTTGATAAGATATTCACTGCCATGATCAGGCTAGGTTATATGGTAAAGTTGATTTATAAAAGGAGATAATTCCATCTGGGCCTGATCAAATCCAGTGAGTCTAAAAGGGGACTGGGTTCTTTGTGAAGAGTAGGGATTAGACTTGAGGGAAATTGTTTCTGTCTTTGAAGACAAAGGGTGTCATGAAAATGGCCTCAAGGAGCTGAGAGCAACTTTGGCTAAGAGGCAGCTTGGAAAAGGAACCTGAAGCCCCAGATGAGAACACAGCCAGCTGACAACTTTGAATTTAGCCTTGTGAGATCCTGAGCAGAGAACCCAGGTGTGCCATGCCTGGACTCCTGATCTATAGAAGCTGTGAGATAATAAATGGTTGGTGGTTTAAGCTGCTAACTTTGTAATAAATTATTACACAGCAGTAGAAAATTAATGTACTTAATAAGTAGAAAATACAGATTTTTTAATGAAACAACAGAGATGGTTGGTAGAACTACCAGAAATGAGAGTCAAGCTGAATTTGTTTTCTAGCAACTTTGGTCTCACAAGTTTAACAAAATGTCATATCAGGCACGAAATGATTGACTAGAAAGAGAAAAAACTACTACTTGTATTATATAAAATTTCAAATTATATGCTAAGAGTTGGACAGTTAGAACTAGGTTTCCAGAGCATACACCTATGAACAGACGGGAGAAGAAAGCAGATGGATTGTAACAAGCTCACAAGATACATTGTCACTAAGTATCTCATTGATAGTTAACAAATATGAAAAATGTCATAAGTCATTCCTGAGAATTTAATACCTTCAGAAGGTTCTAGCAATCATAATTGCTGAAACCAAGTATATCTTCAAGTTTCTCTATTTTGTAGGAAAAATACATTTCAACTAAAACTTTAAAAAAACACACATGCATGGCAAAAGATTAACATGTAAATCATAAAATTACTTCAGAATGCACTTTAATATTTAGGGTAGAAATAAAAGTTATGACAGAAAAATAGTATTAAGGCAGTCCTGTTGGCATTTAATCACTTAGTCTTTTGAAATCATTCTGTTTACAGTCATACTTACCGTCTGGTTTCTACAATAATAAACACACAGCCTGTTTATTTTAAATACTCCATCTTGAAATGAAGAGGATTTTTTTTTTCTCAAAATCATACTGCACACTAACCAAGTTCTCAAGCCAAAAGAACACAGGAGATCAAATGTGTAAAAGACAAGTAAGATCCACCATGATCCAGACTTTAGATTTAGAGGAGAAAAATGTCAAACTCCAGCTGTTTTAGCTTAATAGGATGGCCCAGATTGGCTTAGTCTTTGTCTCTTGAGGGAGACAAGGAGCCCATGACATAATGTGTCCGCTTTGTTCATTTTATGTTAGTAAGCACAGCATTTGCTTTGTGTTTTATCTTTCTCATGTCAACTTTCAACTTTCTTCCCCCAAAGAGAATAAAAAAACTCTCTTTAGATTAAACATGACAGTCTATCCTAAATCAAATACAATAAGGAAATCAATTAAATTAACTCCTACAATTTAGAAATAGAGAAAATAGAATTTAAAATTTAGAGTTGTCCAATCAGCATATATCTAAAAGAGAACAGAAGTATTTTCTTTAAATTTAGTAAAAAAATAAAACAATCCATAGTTTAAAAAAGCAAATAAAACTATGAAAAAATGTCTGTTTTCTAAGAAATTTTCTAAGAAATTAGAAAATAAATCTGAAATATATTTCTTTAAAAATGAAAGCATAAAATATATGGAAAATAAGGATGGGGAAAATATTACAAACAATTTGCATTTGTCAAATTTTAACTCTAATCTAAAACAAACATATCAGATAATTCTCTCCTACATACTCCCCCCAACCCCCACCACCAACCTCCTTGGAATCATCCCTCCAGGCCTTCTGACCAATCCCTGCTCCAAGATGGACAGGTACTCTCTAAGTCAATTGCATTTTAGTCATCCTAGATCTACCTTCAGCATCATTCTGAGGATTCTCTTTGTTGTACACCCTGTTTCTTGGATCATATGTCATGAGTTGAAAACCTGGCTCACCAATCTTCAATCTTTCCTAAAATATGCATTTAAAGCTATGCTAATTCTTTAACTGCAAGTTCTGATGTGCAGTGTTCTCGCTGCTGTTTAATTGTAAATATTTCATAATCTTTCTTTTAATTTCTTCTTTGGCCCATGAATTTTTGTGTGTATGTGTGTGTGTGCACTTTATGTTTGTAGGGAGACTAATGATTTTGCAATTATTAAAGAAAATTTGTGTATTCTTCTCTAATTGAAAGAACTTTATCATGTTTTACTGTGCTTGAAAAAAGTGTGCATTCTCTAATTACTAAAGAGATCTATCTGTTTATCCATCCATCCATTACAGTGACCTCTTTAAAATATACTGTACAAGTCTTCTATTTTCTTGCTATTTTATCATCTGCTTAATATATTTGTGTTTGAAAGAGGTGTTTCAAAACTTACAATGTAATTTTGGATTTTTAAATGTCAACTTGTAATTGAGTCCATTGTTGCTTTATGTGTTCTGAGGTTACATTGCAAGGTGAATACAGATTCTCAGAGCATATCTTCCTAGTCATTTGTTCTTCCCTATTCTTAGCAACTTACTGCTTTCAAGTGTATTTTTTGTATGATAGTAAAATCATCTCATAAGTTAAATTTTGATTAGTATTTATCTGGTATATTACTTTTATCTCTTTCTTTCCAATGTTTATGATCCTTATGTTTTAGATATGTTTCTTAAAAACTGCACAAAGTTGGATTTTCCTTTTATACAATCTAGAATCTTTTAACAGGGGAGTTTATGTTCACATAATTGATTTACTAAATTTATATCTACCATCTTGTTTTCCTATATTCTATGTGCTTATTTTCTTTTGCTCCATTTTATAATATTATGCTTAATATTTTCTGAAAATCTGCTTAATTACTTAACATACACTTATTTTTTATTCCTTTAAATTTGCTCTATTATATCATGTTTTTGTGATTTTAAAAATCTCCCTTTTATTGTGGCTGTTGACTATATCATGTTAGAGCATTTATGTGGCTGAAATTTTTTATTATGAACTTATCTTCACAGTGGGTATTCTTTCCATAAGATTCCCACCTGTATGGGCTTTGCCTTAGCTTCCGAACAGTTTAACATTTGTTTTTGCAAGAGTATCAGGAGTTACGACAATCTCTTAGCTTGAGATCCCTGTGCTATGAGGACAGTATAAAATCTAACTCCATTCAAACATACGCACAAAAGGATCCTTCCTCCTCCCTTCCACTCCATCCCAAATTTCCTAATTTCCTACCACCATACAAGCATTAAAACCCAAGCCCAAAGCCATAAACCTTACGTAGAGATCAAATCACCCCTCTGGTCACTGCAGCATAAGTCAGGCTCTGGGTTTGAGTTATTTTTTTTCATTTTTGATCCCTGGAGATTCCCTCCTGTTTTCTTGCCTCAGCATTTTTATGTACCTGGAATGAAATGGAGGATTACATCACAGATTCCAGTATTGCCAGAAGTCCTGTTACTTTCATGAATATCATTTGGTACTTACTGAGTGCTCTGCTAGGCACAAATGTGAATGACAATAAAGTCATGATTTCTGCTCATTTGGAGTTTACAAAAGGCCTGAAGACTGAAGATCATTCATCATCATGTTCAGCAATTTCAACATGCCATACTAGCACCATTCCAGTTTTCTATTCAGGGTATAAAATCCTCTAATTCCACAGTATCTTTTTTGTAGCATTTGGAAATGAATCTAATATAAATCAATAATTTCTATTGATTATCTAATCAGAGACATGTTTATCACCTCAAGAAATGCTACGAGATTTTTCCAAAAAAACATATCCTTACAGAAGCCATGTTAATTTTATTCTCATAGGTTATGTGTGTTTAGATAAAAGTGTTATTTCGTTATGTCCCAGGTCAGGAAAATTTCACATTTCTTTTCAGTTTGAATTGAAAAATGATTACAAATTCTACATGTTTGCTCAAAGTTGCAAAGCTCTAGGATGCTATTTTATAATGAGATTAACCCAAATTCTTACCTAACCAGTTCATAGTTTAACACTTCACATTATTAGGAGCATTGGGAGAAAATATTTTAATTATTTAAAATTAAATAAAATAAGCATATCAAATGTAACACAATCAGAATTAATAGGGTATCCACAAGGCAATTTCATATTTCTAACCAGTTTTTATGTTGTCAGCTATAATTATTCCTTATGGTTTGCTCTTAACAATTTCCTATGTTTTTTAACAAAATAAAATTAATGTGATTCACAGATGCATCCTTACTTAATCTGGGAGAAAATATGACAGATTGAAAGAAAATTCTTTGATTAACTTCTTATGCTAATTTTAATTTTCTTCCACCATTATTGAGGCATAATTGGCAAATAAAATTATTTATATTTAAGGTGTACAACATGTTTTGACATATGTATACATTGTGAAATGATTACCACAATCAAGCTAATAACATATCTACCACCTTGCATAGTTAACTTTCTTGTCTATGTGTGGTGAGAAGATTTAAGATCTATTTTCTTAGCAAATGTCAAGTATACAACACAGTATTAAGTATAGTCACCATGCTGTACAATAGATTTCCAGAACTGAAAGGAGGTATTTTTAACAGAACATAACTTTAATATGCTACGCTACATGGCAAAACTATATCCCAAACTGTAAAATTTTAAAATTTTCCTGTTCTTGATCTTAGTAATGTCTAAAAAGTAATGATTTGGAGACTTTTAAAAGGAATGATTTAGGGAAAATATTATTCTTTAACAGATATATATCAAAAATCCACTGAAGTACAACATAAATTAGAAATTCACTCATGGGCTGTGCTGATAGAATAAAATTTGTTATATTCTGAAATTTTGAATTTTATGTCAGTTTAGACAGTGAAAAGCTGAAGATTTCTTCTGTTTAGTAATTTCTTATATAGATAGCACAGGTCATTAGAGTGGATGAGACTTCTTAATAGATCAATTTCTTTCTAAGAACTCTGGGGAGTTTTTGAAGATTATCCTTTAACAACCAATGGGTTTTTTTTGTTTGTTTGTTTTGTGTAAGAATCTTAATGCCCTGTACTATAGCAGTTCTTTAAAAATTCCAAACAGAAGACCTTTGACATGCTGGATAAATTTTCTAAACATGTTAGGAATTCTGCACATTAACAAAAACATAAACCTTTCTGCCAGCTCCTAGTATTTTCAAAGCAACATTGCTCTTAAGAGACTTGTTTCTGATTCATTTTGTTATATCTCAAGTTACAAGCATTTTCAATATTTCCTAGAATTTTCATACTTGATGACTATTTCTCCAAAAAGACACAATGTTTTGAATACTTCAAAGGCTACCACAATGAAAAGTACAAAACACAGCTTCATATTATATACAGATGAACATGTAACTCACAGAGGGACAACTCTCCCACCTAAGTATCCGTGCTGCAAAATTAAAAGTCATTGCTGTCTAAAATTCTAGACTATTCTTTGTCATAGAATCTTGGGAGTTGCTCATGATTTAGATATTAAAGCCATAAATACCAAGAAATATGTTGATATAATCCATGATTTAAATTTTTATACATGGTCTTCTCCCTGAATTTATCTAAATTACAATGCTTTATTTTGTTTTAAAGTGCTCTGTCAATAGACCTACATTATAGATGTGTGTCCAATAAAATAGTTTCATTAATGAAGTTTGATTCCCAAATTTGGCAATGTTGATGAGTAAGGAGATATCAATCAACATTAATCAATCAGTTTGTACAACTATACGACAATCTAAATGAAAGGCACAATTATTTGGGATACTTAACTCTCATTTATTGAGAATTATATTTTTTCCAGACTACTAAACAACTGAGAAAAGCAATTGCTCGAAAATAAGCTAATCTAAAGAGGACTGACACCAGACCTGAGAGATTTCAAAACAGCAGCAGGGGCTATTCCCAACAGCCACAGATGTCCACCACATGATGGCTAACATGATGACAACTTCTCTAGTTGTCCTCTGTTCCCATCTTATTCATTGTAAGGTGTGAACAGCCATCTGTTCTTTATTTATGTTTTTAGAAACCCAAAAACTTTAGAAATGTATTTACATAGAAAAAGTATATTAAAATCAAAAAGGAGCAAGTTATAAAATGACTCAGTGGTAAAATCTATGATATTTTAGTATGTATATAATGAGTTCATCAAAAGCCTTCCAAATAAATTTCTTCTATCCTTCAGTAATATGTAAAGCAGCTAAAGAGGTGATCAGAAGTTCACTGAAATTGCTAAACTCCATAAGCCATTACAACAAATTGAATTAGAACAGGAATCTGAAAATAAGGGAGGAAGTAAAATGCAATTTCTGTGACTTTAATTTTTCTCCCTGATTCACCAATGAATAACTCAGTGAAGTTCAGAAAGTTCATAGTCATTTAGTTAAAAACAACAACAGCAAGCAGGGTAACCAATCTTCAGAGGGCGTTAGTATCTTCGTTGTGGAAAATAAATGAACTTAAATTTTACATAAGCACTTGACTGCAACAGATACTCAAAAAGACTAAATAACATTTTAAAAACATATGCCAAACCAGAATTTAAGATAACAATACCAAAAAATTACTCCTATCAGCAAATCAAAAGTTCACTGTAACAAATTCACATGAAACCATAAATCCAGATTCAAGAACAAGATAAAAAATGTAGCCTATTTACTGAAGTTCTTTAAAATTCTAAAAGACAAGAGAAATAAACAAATATCTTGACTGAAGGGCAGAATAATACTTCAATAGTAATCTGGAACAACTTAGTCCTCTATTCATGACTAATTCTATTGAGGCTCTAACAAAAGTAGCCAAGTGTAAATAATTTGAACTGAAATAAAGTAAATGGAAATAGGATACATTAATAAATTATTAAGAAAATCCCTAAACTTCATCAATCAGATATTATTTTTGTTATTTTCTGATCTATTAAAAGATAGGGCCTCTTCTCAAGATAAAAATTTCTGATTATTCATCCCATAAGGATAAAAAAATCCTGAGACCACTATGACCACTTACTAGCTATGTGCCTTTCTCTGTATCAGTTTCCTCATCTGTAAAATGGAGGTGTCAATAATATCTACTTCACAGTGTTGTTATTATTATTAAATGACCTGGCTCACATAAGTGCCATATTAAGTGGCTAAAAATGACAAATTTAGAGTATCATATAACAAATTAAAAAAAATTATTATTTCCAAGTAACCTAATTTAAATTTGGTTTCTTTCTTAAGTGGGAGAAGTCTAAAAAAAAAAGAGGGGGTGGGTAGAGTTCTGCACCATCTCTTGTAGCACTGAGATGATAGCAGTGTATAAACAACCAAAAGATAAGTCATGGGAATACATTTAGAAGAAAAGCAGGAACCCTAGTCAAAGGAAACTATAACTGCCTTCCTACATGAAAATGCCATCTGATTAGAATTCTGAAAGAATACTTTCTAAAGTAAAAATAAAGAACCTCACAGAATTATACAATTAAAAGTTCATCAATCATCCCACATGGTACAACAGTGACATGTACATACACATACCTATAATCTCATTTTGAATTATACGACATTTGACACCTTGAAATAGAGGCTGTTGCCACCAATCCCTAAAACATTCCAAGAAAAATACTAATAAATGAAGCAGAATTCATGAGACTGCTTTCCAATTAGATACTGCATATACATTATTATAATTAATAATGGATGCATCAAACAGTTGTGGAATATGATCAACATATTTGATCATGAATTTGAAAGCTAATTGCTATACGTTCACATGAATAGACTACTTGAGTTTTTCCTCGTTTTCCCTCAAATGATTTAATATTCCATGACTGACGTTATAAAATGGCATATCCTATCATTGAAAGTTAACACTTACATGGCTCTCAGAAATATAATTATTTGATAAATTTAATTTTTCTTTAATTTCAGAAAAAGGTTATAATTTGGAAGGTAAGACTCAGAGTTACTTCCATTTCTTTTTTATTTTTAATTTTGTAGCTAATAGCAAATTGAAAAATGAAATATTAAGCAGGGTCTTAAAAATGAGGGTCTCTTTTAAATGTTTACATTTAACAAATGAGTGACTTTAATATAAAATTCTATGCATCTATAACCATAATAAAATTACTGAAGCTCTAAAAATATTCACAAATAAAAGTATTACTGAAGTGAATAATCATTCCTTTTATAAAAATAATGAAAGTATGGAAGAATTTAATATTTCTGAAAAGTTCTAAAATATTTTATTACCTTGAAATTGATTACTGTTTTTATATTTTCCAAGTAATCCTCTGTTTACTAATCTCAGAATTCTGTGTAAACAAAATTTTCACAAAACTTAAGTTACAAGAATTTAATTTCCAACATGTTTCTTCTCTTAATTTGTATGGCTAGGGTATAGCATAGCTTGGGCTGTTACTGATCCCAGGTCAAAGTAGCATACATCACCTGAAGAAGTGAAAAATTTGGTGAGGGGTTGAAAAGAAGAATTATAAAAGAAATGAATATAACTATGCTAATTAGAAAAAATAAACATTTTGTATTTTTGTTCAATGTTGTTTATATAATATAGTTCTTTATGATTATCATATTTAACATTTCCTATTTCATACCTAAAGGAAAAAAACATAGTTTCTTTCAGTAAAACTGGGCAACATTTTCTTCTGCCTACAATAAAAATTATTTGCAGTTCTTTAGTATAATATGCAACTGTCTTATGAGAAAAAAAAATTAGTATTATGAATTATAAAAGCCAAACATCAAATTGTCTTTGTCCATTCATAAATTACTTCCTCCTCACTTTCCTCTTTTGTTTTTCAAAATCCATGATGATTTTACAATATTTGATGTTCAATATCTGTTACTTATTTAGTTCATTTAGTATATAGTAGATGAATTTTATTATTTTTAAAATATATGTAGGAGAAAGTCTTTTTCATAGGTTGACAATGATATTAATTATCAATAAAACAAAATCTCTTCATATTGGTACAGGAATATACATGATCAGTATTTCACAATCAATAAAGAGATTCAATCCCTCTTATGACCTGTCATATGTACAGTGTTTGTTTTTCTGAATTTATTTTTAAAAAATTCTTTTTAAATAGAAAAATAACTATTAGATCATCTAATCCATCAGTTGCCATGTATTTTGTCCTAGCACAGAAACATAGCAGACCATTATAGAAGACATTTGGTAGAAACCCCATTATTTCAGAAATTTAAAGTTATGGAATATGACCAACTGTCCACAAATTGTTTTTGAGAGACAAAATCTCATATAAGCATTTAGATTTAGGGAATGTTTCCTCATACAATGAGATTATGAAAGATCATATCTATATGTAAAAACATTTCCAAATTGCATTTGAATAAACATTAACCATGTAATGTACTATCCACCTAAGTGTAGATTCTTAATAAACAGCTCGTAGGATAGACAAAAAATTTCAAAATAAGAATAGGAATTTTTAATAGCAGAATATTTGAAGTATTTTTAAATAATTTTTTATTCATATACTAATATTTTGTCTTTTATAAAATTAACTTCTCTATCATTTTCTTTTTTCCCTCTTTCTGGAGCTCCTATGAGAGAATGAATTTCCTGGTTTGATCATCAAATGTTATCTTTACTCTCTCATTGTTAATCTCTTTTTCTTTTAATTTTACTTCCTGGAAGACTGCCTCCAATTATCTTCTAACACTCTGATATTTTTTTTAATTTATTTTAATTTTCAAGAGTACTTTTCTTTCACTAATAACTCTGTTTTATAGCATATATTCTATTTGTGCTTTGCTGATGCAAACCTCTCTTATTAACATGAAAAAGTTAATTATAAGTTATTAAAAGGTTATTCTGTTCCCTCAAGTTCTCTGTTTACTCAAAGTTGTTTTATATTTTTCATTAAATTTGATCACTGTATTTATATCACAGGATTTTCCCAAATACCAGACAATCCTTAGCTATTCATATTTAAGAGTGAAGAACTAAAAAAATTGATTTTAAACTCTGTTTACAGAGTAACAGAGTTATTCTGGAAACAAACATATGAAGTAACTTTTCAGGCATTAGACAGTAGGCAGAACAGAGTAGGGAGGCCTCACTACAGTGTGGTCATACAGAGACCTTGCATTCAAAGACTTTCCTACCTGCCAATATCTGAGAGTCTTTTTTCTGGATCAGCTTATTCTTTTACTTGGGAGTTACAAGACTGGCTGCTAGAAGTCCTGCAACTAAGTAAGGGAAGGGCACTGGTTCCCATTTTTAATTATGCAGGCACTCATTTTAATCCTTATGATTTTGTACAGTCCTTCAACCTTCCTTCAGCTGTGTTCGGTATTGTGAACTGAGATTTTTTTTCCAAGAATGAGAGGAGGGAGAATCAGGTGCATGGCTGCCTGAGTGGTCAAAGCATCACTTATAAGCCTTAAACAAATCCTCATGGTTTTAGCACTCTTCTATACTCCCACCTTTAGAGGTAACTGGTACCTCTGATTCCTGAGTCTTTCTGCTTAGAAATATGTTTGCCTCTGTAGCAACCTCCCCCAACCCCCTTCTCTATACCTCTTACTGAGTTACAAATCATTCGTTTGCCTTCCATCTTCCAAAGATGTATAGGTATCACTTAGATGTCCTCTACTATTCTTGGCTTTGTGAATTTATGCTGAGTTTCTGCCATGTTAACAGAAAGCCCCACATGAACTATTTAAAGCAATATGAGCCACCTCAAAGAAATTTTGCATTTATGCTAGTAATAGGCCAAACGCCAAGTTTATGTTTTTCTGCCAAAAGGGATAGTTAAGCGGAAAAAATTAAGAAACAGTGACTAAGTAAACATAGTCTCTAATATTCAAGAACTAATAAGATTATTACAATCTAACTAGTATTTCTTGTTTGTCAATCTGGCAAATTTTATTTGACTTTCTCTCTCCCCCTCATTACAGGTTTCAAAATTTATCTAGATATGTTTCCAAACATATCTAGATATATTTGCCCCAAATGTCCTTTATAACTTTCTAACATGATAACTTATTCTGCTTCTAGAATTTAAACAGGATATCAATGAAAAATTATATATGCAATCATTCACCATTTTATTTCAGTTACAGCTCCCAAAATTAACTAAAATAATTGCATATGAATTGTAACCATAGGCAACATTTCCTCAGCTACAAAACACACTACAATCACCAAATTCATATTTATAATTTCTTATGTACATTTACAGTAGATTCAATATTTAAACAGGTGGTACCAGAATCACAGAAAAAATGGCATATTCAAGAATAAAGAAAACCCTTTGAACATGCAGATTTAAATTTATAAGGGGTTAAGAGGTGAGAACTTTCGCTCTGTGACAGAAATTGGCATCAGGCTTCCATTCCAACTGTAATATTATAAATTTGGAAACAAACACATGAAGTAATTTTTCAGTTACGAAACAATAAGCGAAACAGGACCCTGATCCTTGTGAAAGAAAAAATTCACAAATTGGTCCCCAATTTGTACAGATTTCTGACTGGGACACTAACTACCACAATGAAGAATGATAAAGCCCAATCTCACTAAGCAGAGGTGTGTCGATGTCACTAAGCTGAGGAGAAAAAGACTAGAGTACAGGAATTTGAAGAATAGGGTACACTAGAACTACTAAAATTTAAGAGACAGCAAACATCAGTGAGAACAAGGAGCAATGGAAACTCTGATGCTATAATGGCAGGAGTATAAAAATAGTACAGTATCATTTGAGAATAGTGTGCCAGTACTTATAAAGTTAAATATATACACACCCTCCAAAATATTTTCTTATACAAGGTATTTACACAAAAGAAATAAAAACAGGTTCATGCAAAGATTTGTGCACAAATTTCATAGCAGCTTTATAGTAGTCACAACTATAACCATGCAAGAGTCCATCAGCTAGTGGATGGATAATCAAAGTTTGGTGCATCAACAGAAAAACCACAGTGGAACAATAAAAAGGAATGAACTGGTATAGCATCAGTCTCAAAGACATTATGGCTAGCAAAAGAAGCTGCCGTATTGATAGCACATTGTAAGGCTATATTTATAT
Organism: Lemur catta; assembly: GCF_020740605.2. Taxonomy (NCBI): domain Eukaryota; kingdom Metazoa; phylum Chordata; class Mammalia; order Primates; family Lemuridae; genus Lemur; species Lemur catta. Next base: position 53,888,143 of record NC_059139.1, on the reverse strand, counting down.
AAAGGATACAAACAGGCAAAACGACTCCATCATGACAGAAATCAGAAGAGTGGTTACCTATGGGGAAGACGGGGACAGGGGCCATTCTGAGGTGATGATGTTCTGCATTTTGATTGAGATGGTGGTTATACAGGTGTATATACCTTCAAACTTCATCAAACTGTACATTTAAAATTGGTGCATTTCACTACATATAAATTATATCTCCAGAAAAGAAATAAAATACAATAAGGAAAATATGTGTATATCCAGCTAGTTAAATGGGCAAAAGTTTTGCCATAAAATTATTGATATATTGAATAATGAAAGCTGTATGTACCTCATGATAGAAGGTTTGCCATGATTAGCATTTTACCAAATACCTACCGAGGATTTCAGTTTTAGATGTTTACAACGTATGTCTGAGATACTTCCCAATTTCAACATTTCCTTCTTCAACTAATAAAAATTCTTTTTGTTAAGTAAAATTCAATGATTTCTTAGACTTCTTCACTTTCTAAAAATATTATCTCACTAAGGAACTTAACTTGATTGTGGTATGCTAACAATTCTCAGGAATGACTTGATTAGTTTTAAAGTGTGTCACTGAGAATATTTTAATACCCAAGAAATACTATAATCTTTTAAAAAAAAACTAGCATATTTTATTTAATAAGTGGCATTTCACATATTAGTGTTCAGTCTGCTTGATTTTTAAGCTTTTTATACTCATATTTATGTCTTTTTTATTTCAAAATATTAAAGGGGTACAAATTTAGGTTACATCGATCATTTTTGTAATGCTTGAGTCCCGGCTATAAGTGTGCCTGTCACCCAAATAGTGTACATAGTACCCATTCAGTTGGTTTATTCTTTTTCCCTCTTCCCCACTCCCCTCTGGTTAATTTCCACTGAGTTTTGCTTCCCTCTGTGCACACGTGTGCTCATGGGTTAGTTTCAATTTAACAGTGAGTACATGTGGTATTTGTTTTTCCATTCTTGCCACACTTTACTTGGGAGAATGGTCTCCAGTTCCATCCAGATTGTTATGTTACAAAAGCATTAATTCACCTTCTTTTATGGCTGAGTAGTACTCCATGTAGTACATATACCATATTGTATTGATTCACTCATGAATTGATGGGCATTTCGATTGATTCCACATCTTTGCAATTGTGAATTGTGCTGTAATAAACATTCAAATGCAGGTGTCTTTTTGATAAAGCTACTTCTTTTCCTTTGGGTAAATATTCAGTAGTGAGATCATTGGATCAAATGGTAGGTCTCCTTTCAGTTGTTTGAGGAATTTCCATAATGTTTTCCACAGAGTTGTACTAATTTGCAGTCCCACCAACAGTGTATAAGTGTTCCTTTCTCTCTTCATCCACACCAGCATCTCTACTGTTTTTGGACTTTTTACTAAAAGCCATTCTGACTGGGGTAAGGTACTGTCTCATTCTGGTTTTAATTTGCATTTCCCTGATGATTAGTGACTTTGAGCATTTTTTCATATGTTTATTGGGCATTTGTCTTTCTTCTTGTGAGAAGCTTCTGTTCGTTTTTTGCCCACTTTTTAACAGGTTTTTTTGTTTTTGTTTTTTCTTTTTTTTTTCTGATTTGCTTCAGCTTTTTGTAAATTCTGGTTATTAGTCCTTTATTGGATGTGTACTTGTAAATATTTTCTCCCATTCTGTAGGTTGTCTATTTGCTCTGTTGAGATCTTTCACCTCCTTGGTTAAGTATATTACTAGGTGTTTTATTTTCTTTGTAGCTATTGTGAATGGTATCGAATATTTGATTTGACTCTCGGCTTGACTTTTACTAGTATACAGAAATCTACTGATTTAAGTACATTGATTCTGTATCTTGAGACTTTGCTGAATTTATTTATCAAGTCCAGGAGACTCTTGGTGGAATCTTGGGGGTTTTCTAGATGCAAGATCATACCGTTAGCAAAGAACAATAGTTTGACCTCCTCTTGCCCAATTTGGATACCCTTAACATTCTTCTTTTATCTGATTGCCCTGGCTAGGACTTCCAGAACTATGTTTAATAGGAGTGGTAACAGTGGGCATATTTGTCTTGTTCCAGTTCTTAGGGGGAATGCTTTCAACTTTTCCCCATATTATGCTGCCTGTGGGTCTGTCATATATATGTTCTATAATTCTGAGATGTGTTCCTTCTATGCCTAGTTGGTTGAGGGTTTTTATCATGAAAGGGTGCTGGTTTTTTCCAAATGCTTTTTCTGCATCTATTGAGATGATCGTATGGTCTTTGCTTTTGCTTCTGTTTATATGGTGAATCACATTTATTGATTTACATATGTTGAAGCATTTTTGTATCCCTGGGATGAAGCCTATTTGGTCATGGTGGATTATTTTTTTGATGTGCTGTTGAATTTGGTTTGCTTGTATTTTATTGAGGATTTTTGCATCTACATTCATAAGGAATATTGGTCTGCAGTTTTCTTTTTTTGTTTTGTCCATGCTTGGCTTTGGTATCAAGGTGATACTGGCTTCATAGAATGAGGTGGGGGGAATTCCCTCCTTCTCAATATTATAGAATAATTTCTGTATTATGGCTACCAGGTCTTCTTTGTAAGTGACAGAATTTGGCTGTGAATCCATCTGATCCAGGACTTTTTTTCATTGGGAATTTTTTTATTACTGATTCCATCTCACTGTTTGTTATTGATCTGTTCAGGAGTTCTATTTCTTCCTAGTTGAGTCTTGGGAGGTTGTGTGTTTCCAGGAACTAGTCCATTTCCTCTACATTCTCTAGTTTATGTGCATAGAAATTTACATAGTATTCATGGATGATGTTGGATTTCTGCAGTATCAGTTGTAATGTCACCTTTTTCATTTCTGATTTAGTTTATTTGGGTCCTTTATTTTCTGTTCTTGGTTAATCTAGCACAAGATCCGTCTATTTTGTTTATCTTTTCAAAGAACCAACTTTGTGTTTTATTAATTCTTTGTATTGTTTTTTTGTTCTCTACTTCATTTAGCTCTGCTCTGTCCTTCATTATTTCTTTGCTTCTGCTAGATTTGGGTTTGGTTTATTCTTCCTTTTCTAGTTCCTGGAGGTGTGGCATTTGGTTGTTAATTTGTGATCTTTCTGTCTTTTTGAGGTAGTTATTTAAGGCTATGAATTTTCCCCCCAGGAATACTTTTGCTGTGTCACACAGATTTTAATAGCTTGTGTCCCTTTGTCATTTAGCTCAAAGAATTTTTTGATTTCCATCTTAATTTCATTCTTGACCCAGTAACCATGCAACAGCAGGATTTTTAATTCCTATGACTTTGTGTAGGTCTGAGTGTTCCTCTTGTGATTGATTTCTAGTTTTATTCCACTGTGGTCTGAGAAGGTACCTGGTATGATTTCAGTTTTTTTTAATTTGTTGAGACCTGTTTTGTGGCCTAAGATATGATCAATCTTGGAGAATATCCCTTGTGCTGCTGAGAACAACGTGTGTTCTGTAGTTTGGGGGTAGAATGTTCTATAAATGTCTGTTAGGTCCACTTGATTTAGAGTTTGGTTTAAGTCCATTATTTATTTATTTTCTGTTTTGATGATTTATCAAGCTCTGACAGTGGAGCGTTAAGGTCCCTAGCAATTATGATGATACTGTTTATTTCTTTGCTTAACTCTAGTAAAATTTGCTTTATGTATCTAGGAGCTCCTGTTGGGTGTATATATATTTAGGATTGTTATGGCTTCTTATTGAATCAGTCCCTTTACCATTATATAATGTGTTGTTTCTTATTGCTGGTTCACCATTAACACAAACCCTTTTGTTTTCTTTTGGATATCTATTTTGACAAAGCAAGCTTTATTACTTCATAATGGTTTTTATATATAGCACAGTGGGTAGCAAAAAAAAAACTATACTGAGATAACTAAATTTATCAATTTTGCTCTTTCACTTAGTAAATGACTTAATTCCCACAGAAGATTCTTTGTAATGTACAGAATTTAAATGTGTGCCTTGTGGAAAACAAGTTACTTTATGTCACAATCTTATATAATAATGTAATTATAAATTTGAGCCATTGTCATCTGAAACAAATTAACAAATATAATTATACAATGTGAAAACATATACAGTTCCTAAGTCTGAGCTGTCTATTATAACTATTATTTACTCAACTATATTAAATGCTGTAATTTGTTACAAGCAAACATACAATTATAATCATATTTGTTAATTTGTTTCAGATGACACTGTCACAAATTCACACAATTATGTAATTATATAATACAGCAATAATATGATTTCATAATATATACCAAAATTAAATAGCTTTATTTATACCTTTCACTAGGAACATTTTGCTAAATCTAGTGTAATCCCCTTCTCTTCCATGTTTATATTCCAAGCATCAGAATAAGAAAAGTATAAGTATTCCTCAATATAAACTGTGGAAATCATTCAAAAAATAAAAACTCTTACTTTATATAAAGAATAACTGGAAAAGATCTATGAAAAACACTGTAAGACTAATTAACTGCCATGTGAGTTATATTTAATGCAGCTTGTTTTGAACCCGGGGCCTTGTGAAGCATATGTAACTCACATGTCACTTTACCTGGAGCTGCGTGAACTATTTTTCAAGTTGCGCATAACCCACGCACAGAAAACAATAAAAAAAATAACAACTTTTTCATGAAATTAGACAGGATCATTTGGTTTTTGAAGTTTTTATTCTATTTTCGTAATAAAACACCACGGCCCCAAGGAAAAAAAAATTTTTTCCAGTGTGGCAGTTAGTGTGTTAAAAGCAACAGTAGGTAGAAATTATTATTACTAGCATTTAGGTTTCCTAGAAACCTAAATTCACTCCCTAAGCCTCACATACACTATGTGGATCATTCCTTACAGAACTTTTTTATTTCCTTTCTAATGAATAAATCACTTTCACTCAAATACAAACATATTTAACAGCAGTGGAGACAAAGAAGAGGATAAGTAAAGGGAGAAATATAAGAGTTGTATAAGGGGCATGACCACAATGATGATATAAACCTGAAAAAAGAAAAAAGTGTTTTCTTAAAATGAAGTGTATTAAATGGTGAAATAATCTCCCTAGGAATGCAATGAAAGCCCCATCATTTAACTTGAGAACTAGCCCAGGCATAGCACTCAAAGAAATCCCATAGGGACTAGACTAGTGTTGGCAGGGAACTGCTTTGATGAATGTCTTAAATTTTCAACTATGTTTGCCATTCAAAAGATAAAAAGGTAGGTTACATTCCCTGAAAAATATACCTGTATATAAATGATATATGAGAGCCTCATTTCAAATGAAATTTTATGTTCTTTCAGTTTGCCCTTCTACAAATTTCAAAATAAAATAACTAATAGTCCATTTTCATTGAACATATTTCATTCACAACTGACTTATCAGTTATAATTACTGTTTAAATTTACTCTTCTATTTTGAAGCCACCAATTTCCAGAAAGCACTTAACTGAGAGTCATATTTATATGGCAAATCAACATGTTAAATGGCATGTAGATTCAGTTTGTATTGCTTGTGTAAATCTGGAGGGAGAAAAAGCTAAAATAACAATATGTTTAGATAAAATATCCTAGAAATAATTTTTTAAAATGATTTTTTAAATAAATCATTCTTTGAAAGGGGGTTTTCTTAAGTTTTATATTGGTACTGAAATGAATATTGGCATTAAAATTGTGTAAATGTTTTAAAAATATAAATTCTGAAATCACTGTTAGTTATATTCCAATCATGTCTATTCTTACAGTTTTAACATTATTTTAGGTACATTTTTTAATATACTGGAAAAATGTCTAAACTGTGATCATTCTAGGAGTTATTTTCTGACTTAGATTTTAAATCACTCTAGTATAGGCTAGTCTATCATGAATCTTCATATGCTCAAATTAAATCCATTGAGGACAGAGTACGAGACTCAATTAATATATATTTATTTTGTACTTTATATGCAACTGATTGCTTCCATCTTCACATCATGTAACATCACATAAAATCAATGTTTGCAATCCTCTTTTAGGCTAGTAAATACCATATGCAGTTGATTGGTATGCATTAAGTAATTAATAATTTTGTACAATACTTGCTTAAATACAAGGACAGAGGGAAATCTTCCTAATAGTAATAAAAGTTAACAATTTGTTAAACTATTTTAATCCTTTTCTCATTTAGAATCATATCAAAGTTCTCTCAAAAACTCTGATGAGGGCTACTCCAAGGAAGTCTGACAGAGAATCATATCTTGAATATATTTCTAGCAGGTAAAACTATTACAAACTTTGTTTCTAGTAATTTAAAAACAAAGACACTTGTACCCGAATGTTTACAGCAGCACAATTCACAATTGCAAAGATGTGGAAACAACCCAAATGCCCATCAATCCACGAATGGATTAGTAAACTGTGGTATATGTATACCATGGAGTATTACTCAGCTAAAAGAAATAACGATGATACGACATCTCTTTGGTTCTCCTGGAGAGAATTGGAACCCATTATATTAAGTGAAGTATCTAAAGAATGGAAAAACAAGCATCACATGTACGCACAAGATAATTGGTTTCCCTGATCATCACCTAAATGCACATCGGGGAAGGATACCAATTGGATATCAGACTGAGAGGGGGGTAGGGGGAGGGGATGGGCGTTTGCCTACATGATGAGTGCGTTGCGCACCGTCTGGGGAATGGTCGAAAGTGCTGACTCGGGGAGGTGGGGGGTGGGGGGAGGGGATGGAGATATGACTACATGGTGAGTGCCAGACGCAATGTCTGGAGAATGGACACACTTGAGGCTCTGACTCAGGGGATGGGCGGGACATGGTCAATGTATATAACTTGAACTTATGTACCCCCAAGATGAGCTGAAATAAAAAAAAAAGAAAAAGAAAAAGGAAAAAAAAAGAAAGAAACTCTTAATTTTCCAAGTATGTGATTATTATAACATTGGATATGCTTGTTTAAACAATATCCTTCCTCTTTCTCCTGATGCAACTCCAAAACTAAGAAATATTTATTTTAATGAATGAGTGAAACAGCAGAAAGAATTCTGGACAAGGTAAGAATATTAGCAAGAACACTGAATAGAAAAGCAGTGTGATTTGGAGGGAGAAAAGTGGTATCAGTGTGACTGGGTATATAAGACTGGGGATGATAAGAGATGAAGGTGCAATGAAGGCAAGGCTAGATAATTGGAGACGATGGCTGAGTGAAGCTGAACCATATTCTACAGGTGACCAAGAGGCCTGTACAAATCTTTTGATTTGTATGTACAGTTGGTTTGTCCATAATAGATACCACATCAAGACACGGGGGGAACAAATCCTTCTCCTGAGCTTTTGAAATACTAATAACAAGTTTAATAAATGAGATACTGTTTCTCTTGGGTGCCTAGGCCATAAAGGATAACTAGGGACAAAGAAGGCCAGCTGGAATAAAAAAGAAAAACCAGACAGACTCACAGAAAAAAACAAAAAATAGTTTAAAATTGTCCCTAGTTCCATTACTCCTAAGGCTCAACTACATTCCTCTCCTTGGGTTCCTTACGTATTTGATTTTCTTATACAAGTTGAGTATCCCTTATCCAAAATGCTTGAGAAAAGAAGTGTTTCTGATTTTGGATTCTTTGAGATTTTGGAATATTTGTATTATACCAGTTGAGCATCACAAATCTGAAAATCTGAAATCCAAAATGCTCCAATGAGCATATCCTTACAGTATTATGTTGGCACTCAAAAACTTTGGATTTTGGAGCATTTCAGATTTAAGATTTTCAGATTTGAAATGTTCAACTGATAATAAATTTTCTTCTTCCCTAAGTTAGTTCAAGGTTGGTCTTTCACGAGTGAAACAAAATAATTCCATATTGACATCTTCACAACAATTATGTTCTAAGCTAAAAACATGGACTTGCATTTATATCCCTGTCAAAGCTTCCAAAAATACAAGGAGCAACAGGTCTCTTCATATATATTTAAAATTAGAATACTGGCCTTGATAGTCAATACTTTCTTTAATTGTAAGATAAAGACAGATATGCTTTCTAAAATACAACTAGCTTTCTCCAGAGTATGCTCATTCTAAGAGGCAAATAAAGTTGTAATACCACTTACATTTTCATGCAATTAAAAAAATCGTAAAAAACCACATAAAATGATGCAATTACGTGAAAAGTGTTTTCTAGCAGTAATGACATAGTGATAATCATGTAAAAATAAGAAATTAAACATCTTCCAGATACGAAGTTTGACAAAAAGAATACATAAATCATAGGTTTAAACTATGGCTATATTTGTTACTAGAGATTCAACATATGAAAATTATTTGCAAAATAACTCCTAGTAATTGAGGAGGTAAGGGAAATGGAGACTTATAACTAATTTAAATTTTTTAAAAACCATTCTCAGATTTTATACATAAAAGCTTTAATTTATATATAAATTTTACATACAAAATTTTAGGTAAAAGGAATACATTAACCTTTTATAAGTTTCCATTTCTGTTTTCACAAGTGTTGTTTTTTTTTTTAATAGATTTAAGAGCAGTTTTAGGTACTCAAGCGAAATTGAGCAGAAGATACAGAGATTTCCCATATACACTCTTCTGCCATTATCAACATCCCCCACCTGAGTAGCACAATTGTTACAATGATGAACCTATATTGACACATTATCACCTCAAGTCCACAGTTTACATTAGGGTTCACGCTTGGTGTTTGACATTCTTTGTGTCTGGGCAAATGTATACTGACATGAGTCTACCATTATAGTATCATGCAGAATAGTTTCACTACCCTAAAAACCCTCTGTGCTCCACCTATTCATCCCTCACCCCTCCCCCCCAACTCCTGGCAACTATTGATCTTTTTGCTCTCTCCATAGTTTTGCCTTTTTCAGAATCATATAGATGGAATAATACAGTATGTAGCCTTTTCAGATTGGCTTCTTTCATTTAATACTAGGCATTTAAGTTTCCTCCATGTCTTTTCATGGCTTGATAGCTTATTTCACTTTAGTGACGAATATTAGTACATCATGTAAAGTACCACTATTTATCTACTCACTCATTTAAAGACATATTGGTTGCTTCCAAGTTTTGGTCATTGTGAATAAAACTGCTATAAACATCCATCTGCAGGTTTTATGTGGATGTAAGTTTTGAATTCCTTTGGATAAATATCAAGGAGTGTATGGTAGAATATAGTTATTTCTATAAGAAACTGCCAAACTATACTCTAACCACATACTCCGTGAGTTTTAAGAGTTCACTGTATATTCTAGATATTTATATACATAAAGTAGTCCTTTATCAGATATGTCTTTTGCAAATATTTTCTAACTACAGTATCTTTTTATAACTTATGACAGCATTTCACTTTTCATTACTAGCATTCATACGTATGGCAACCTAGATAATCTATTCACCAAACACTGTCAAGGTTAATGAAAATCCAATATTACATTTCAGAGAACACTCTGGCATTTTAAACAGAAACAATGCCTCTAGACTATTTAAGAGAAAGAAAGGGGAGTGGAGGGAGAGAAAAAGAGAGAGAAAGAGGGAAAAGCGAGGAGGGTGGAGGGAGGGAAGAAGAAAGTTTAGAAAGACAGGGAGAAAGGAAGAAAAAGAAGGGAAGGAAGGGAAGTAGAAAGGTAGGAAAAAATAAAGAAAGGCATCTCAGGATCTGTATCCAAAGGAGAAAAATAAAAAGAGTAAAATCAGGTGCTTAGAATTACCAGGTAAGTTTCCCAATAAGGGAAAACAATGCAATACTGAAATAGACATCTTCCAGAAGAATCAAAATCAATCAAACAATCAAATCACAACCAATCATAAGTTGCTGTCTTTTATTTGTAAGTGGAGCCTTAAAATGACTATATCAAATCTTAAAACATTTCCCAAAGATATATTTACTTCCTAATGCCTGGAAAATGGAAATATATATTTCCTTATATGGCAAAAGATGTAATTAAGTTAATGATCTTGACAGGAGAAGCTTATCCTCCTAATTAGACTGAAGCAGGGGTAGTTTTCACACATGCAGGAGAAGGTGATGTGAAGATGGAGACACAGATGCTAATGCAAGCTAAAGGAAAGCAGCTTAAAAAAAGCTAGAAAAAGCAAATACAATATTATGAATACATCTAATGTCACTGAACTGAATGCTTAAAAATGGTTAAGATGGGGCCAGGCGCTGTGGCTCACGACTGTAATCCTAGTACTCTGGGAGGCCGAGGCGGGTGGATCGCTCGGGGTCAGGAGTTCGAGACTAGCCTCAGCAAGAGCGAGACCCCATCTCTACTAAAAAAAAATAGAAATTATCTGGCCAACTAAAATATATATATGTAGAAAAAATTAGCCGGGCATGGTGGCACATGCCTGTAGTCCCAGCTACTTGGGAGGCTGAGGCAGTAGGATCCCTTAAGCCCAGGAGTTTGAGGTTGCTGTGAGCTAGGCTGACGCCACGGCACTCACTCTAGCCCGGGCAACAGAGCGAGACTCTGTCTCAAAAAAAAAAAAAAAAAAAAATGGTTAAGATGTAAAAGTTGGTTATATGTACCTCACCAAAATTTCTTTTTAAATTAATTTTTTTTTTAAAGAAAAGGTAGAAGAGGCAAGGAACAAATTCTCCCCCAGGGTCTCTGGAGGGAGTATGACTGCCCACGCAGTCACCTTGAGTTTGCACTTTTGGCCTCCAGCCAGAACTGTGGGAAAATAAATTTCTGTCTCTAGCCACACAGTTTTTGGTAATTTGTTACAGCAGCCACAGGAAACTAATACACCTACTCTCTACTAAAGCCACGTATTTTAAAATAGCAAGGCTACATATATAAATCACACAGAAAAACAAATGGTTAAAAAAATGCCAAATGTTTACATAAAATTAAAATAGAATCATTAATTGCATTTTGCTTTTAAAAATAAATGTAGTATTTCAAAACTAGATTTTGAACTCCATATAAAACATAAATCATAAACATGACAGTATTTTCTATAAAGATAATCTTTTATGTGAATAGTATATACCCTCTGACAGTCATAACTAGAGGAAATAAGTTAAGGAACCAGAATAACATTTATTAGGCAAGTAGCTTTCCTCCTAGTAGAGTAAATTTATATATTGTCAAAAAAAGTTACATATCAAGAAGAACTGTCACTGTACCGAATCAGAAGAAATTATGTTTTCCTTTGCAAAAAGGTTTATAGAAGATCCCATCCATGAAAATTTTTTATCTGTATTTTTATCAGACTATACATCTTATTAACAGAAATTATTTCCATGAAAGCTGTAAAATCTTTAATATAAACATAAAGGAAGCTATTTTAGTTTAGTTGTATCTATATTAATAATCTAAAAATCATTTAATACCCATAACACATTTTTTTCTATTTTCATTACCAACGTTCTGTGTGCATTATTACATTCAACAAATAGATTTCTGCTGAAACCACACCACTAAGTAAGAGCCTGGAAATGAGTAGGACCAAATATTGTATGTCAGAATATGGTAATGTTATCTGAATGTGTGGCTTTATGTGAAATAAGAAGATTTAACTTTTATAACAGAAATTCAGTCCAGTGAAGATTACTCAAAACCATGATGATTGAAATGTTTTCTACGTGCAGTGATTTCCCTGCTAAACCACCATGATACTACAGACCTAGGACTCTAATCCCAAGAGGTACTCCAAAGTAGAGCCATGGTTAGCCAGGTATTAGCGTAACTATTTATAATTCCATACTTATGGCTTAAAATTATTGTTTCTAAACCTATGTACTATAAAACATACTAATTGATAACTAATATTTGATAGAAATTCAAAAATGAAGTAAATAATAGTTCTTGGTAACTGAAATATTGCATTTGCTGTTACTAAACAATAAAAGATTTTAAAATGTTACTTCCATTGTGGTTAATGAAAGTTTAATATTGATTTCTGATTATTTAAATAAAAAAATAGCCACACTTTTTATCAGGTTTCTTTTTACAATTTTTTTAAGTAAGAAGTTTCCTTCCTAAATTTAAACTTAATGCCTAAGAATATATAATTTTATATATAGGTACAATTGTAACAAAACTTCAAATATATTTATTTCAAAAAATTTTAAGTTTAAAAGGAGGTTTTTAGAAAGACCTATGTTCTTTTCAAAGTATTTTCTTTTAAATTTTTAATTTTGACATAATTATAGATTCACATGTAGTTGCAGAGGAATATTTACAGAGATCCTGTGTACACTTTACCTAGTTTCTCAAATGGTAACATCTTGTGATCTATTGTATATCATCACAATCAGGAAATTGACATTAGTATAATCTACCCATCTTACTTCCCCAGTTTTACATGCATTCATTTGTATATGTGTGTATTTAATTCAATATAATTTTATCTCATGTAGGTTCCTATACCTGTCACCATAGTCAAGAACACATTCCATCACCACAAGAATACTTCCTGTTGCCCTATCCCTAACCACTAATCTGTTCACCTTTTCTATAATTTTGTCATTTGAAGAATTTGTTTTTATCTGGAATCATAGAGTACCCAATCTTTCAGGACTGCCTTTTCTTCATTCAGCATAATTCCCTTGAGATTCATCCAATTTGTTGTATGTATCAATACTTCATTCATCTTTATTGTTGAGCAGTATTCCATTTATGAATATACCACAGTTTGTTCACCCATTCACCCATGGAAGGACATCTGAGTTGTTTCCAGATTTTGGTTATCAAGAATAAAGCTGCTATGAACAGTATTACATAGTTTTTGTATAAATACAAGTTTTCATCTTTCTGGATAAATGTCCAGGAGTGTGATTGCTAGGTTTATGTAAAAACGTGTTTAGTTTTATAAGAACCTGCCAAATTGTTTTCCAGAATGATTGCAACAATTTACATTTCCACCAACAATGTATTTGCATCCTTGCCAGCATTTTTTATTGTCACTATTTTTTTATTTTAGTCATGCCAATAGATAGGTGTGCAGTGATGGCCAATGATGTTGAACATTTTTTCATGTGCTTATTTGCCACCTATATATGAATATACGCTTCAGTGAAATGTCTATTCGTAGCTTATGCCCATTTTCTAATTGAATCATTTGGTTTTTACTGCTGCATTTGGAGAGTTATTTATATATTCTAGATATTAATCCTTTGTTGAACATGTGTTTTGCAAATATTGTCTCCAGTGTATAGCTTACCTTTTCTTTCTCTTCACAGGGTAAAAGTTTTTAATTTTTTGAGGTCCATTTTATCAATTTTTCTTTTCATGGATGATCGTGCTTTTTTGATGTCCAGTCTAAAAACTTTTCACCCAGCCCTAAATCCCAAAAATATCCCAAAGATTTTTTTTTTTGAGTTAGTTTTTGTATAAGATGTGAAGTTTAGGTCAAGTTCTATTTTCTTGCCCGGGGATATCTAATTGTTCCAGCATCATTTGCTATATATAAAGGCTGTATCTTTTCTCCATTCAATTGCTTTCACACCTTTATCACAATCAGTTAGGAAAAAAAACATGTAAGGTGGGAGAGCAGTCCCAAAGCAGAAGAGTGGCTATAATAGTTCCCACTTCATTTCTATTCATCTTCTTCCCCAAGAAGAGCCAACCCCTGGCATAATGTATTTGGCCAAATATTTTTGGTACAACATAGCACCTAAATTAAAGCTAACATTTTTTACCCACTGATCAGTGAAAAAAAGCAGCAATGTCTTTTATCACCAGAGGAAAAACTGTTTGTGCTGGACTTACTGGTACACAGTTCCATGCTTGTGCTCAATATCATTTAAAAGATTTTCAAGGGTAACTTTGATGACATTCAACTATTATCTTAGACACTGATTTTAACATTTAGCCCTCATTCCAGACTCCACTCCAATTGTAAAATAATCCACTATCATTTATACTAACTCATTTTCACTTAATCTACCACTCATTTTGAGGGTCTTAGGCATAAACCACTTAAAAAGTGCTATATGCTTATATTTATATAAAAATGTTTATTTAGGAATTTGTTTTTATTTTATATAAATCTTATTTTGAAACTTACTATGTTAAAAAAAAGCCCACAAGCTCTATTCCTAAAAGGATATATATTCCAATATTAAAAAAATCCTCCTGACAAGCAGACTATAAATTATATAAACATATAATTCCCTAAATAATTAGGTTTATCTTTATCATGAAGGTAACAATTCAAGTCACAGTAAATCCAAGAAATCCTTCATACTGATTTATAGCTGTATGACATAATATAATAAATTTTTAAAGGGTTATGGATATATTTTTGGTATGTCATAGAACAAGTCCAGTAATCTTTCTCATTATTTATATTTTATCAATGCAGGACTTGTGTGTGTGTTTGTATGTGGGTGTATTTATGCTTAATACTCAATAATTAGTTAATACTCACAGAAATCTTCATTACATCCATATTTTTCATTTTATCTTTGAGTAAGCTTTTTTTCCTTAATTGAGAAGTTAGTTAAATTACCTGGGAAACACTATGAACTCCAAGCGACCCCTGGTATTCAACCAATATATTATCAGACCACACAGTTATATTACCATTCAATCCTTGATCTAGCAAAACATGCTTAGGAAGCTTTTAACACCAAGAAGCTTCCTCTGAAAAGTAATCCACTTACTTCATTACGATAGATTAGTATGCATGTGCATAATTCAAGGATATCTAATAAAATTGATATCAGAGTAACAACTGCTTTTTTTAATATTCTCAATAACCTCACTGTAATGGCAAAACACAGAGACATACAATGCAAATAAAACATTTTAGGAAGAGTGAGAGTATTCCACACAAAGCTATTTAGACATTGTTTTAAATGATCATAAGAAGATACTCACCATACTAAAATTAAAGAAAATATTAGAATTTAAAATATAATAATTTTAGCTATTACAAGATTCAGTTTAATTATCAGATTATAAATGTGTATCAAAGAAGTTTCTCTCTTCTTTTATTATTTGTATTATTTTTTAAATATAGATTCTCAGAAGCTCAGGCACTTGGAAACATTCATTTCTAAGTAATCACTTACTTAGATCAAGCACTAAATCACAGATTGGCAATGATATTTGTTTAGGTGGCAGTGGTTTAGCCAGTCAAACATCAATAATCCCTCAATGGACTCTCTGTGTGTGGTCCATTTTGGTGTTGCAGCTGGTTTAAAACATAGATACCAAACAAATTGTTATTTTAATAGGGAAAAACATCATGCTCTGCTCTCGCTACTCAAATCCCTAGAAAAAGTGGTACTACATAGAAAGAACATTTACAACCTGCCAGATAGCAGCTTAGTGGGTTAGCATATCAGTGCATTTTATAATCAGTTCTAATAACACTTTTTCTTTGACTAATTACTTTGAATTAGTACTAAATATTTCAAACTATTGAGTCACACAGAAATGCAACTTCTTTTATCATTGCTTCAAAAGACAAAAAGGAGAGCAACATTTATAATTAGGAATATTAGAAATATTTGGAGTTTTTTGGTAGGGTTGAATGAGTATTCATTTTGCTTTAAAGCTGGCTTTAATCATTATGCTATTATTAAAGTGTAATATATAACAAAAGAATAACATGTAATGACATATCCATTACATATATTTCCTATATCTCAAAAAAAGATTGTAGAACAGCAGATACATAACATACTTCAATGTAATTCAGAGATTTGAAGAATACCTGTTAAACTCAATTAACTATAGAAGAACATGAGCCCAAAATAAGCTCTGTGAACATCAGAATACCATGAAGACATACTTTTCTCAAATTTCACGGTCCATCAAAAAGAACCAACAATGGATTGATCCAAACATATGCATGGCTGCAGAAACCATTAGGAAATTAAAAAAAAAATCAATGTGGTCATATTAACGTGTCAATGGTATGATCTGATAATTACAGCAAAATGTATTTCACTATTTTGATTTAATAATAAAGTTCTTATTTTAGATAGTGCTATTCACTGAACAATGTTGCAAAAATAAAATATCATAAATTCTTTCTACTGATAGGAGCTTATGTTCTTACAGCTTGTTAAATACTGTTAGAAAATGTATTTATTCAAAGTAAACTTGATACAATCTCTTTACTATTTTCCTACATCTTTACTACAATTTCTTTATTATTATTACTATTAATATTATACTGAATGTCCTAAGTAAGCTATCTGTTCCAGGAAAAGTCATTCACTCGCTGATACCTTTCCCACTCACAAAATCAAGAAAAGCACCCAATATAATGCATTACGTAAAGTGGGAACTCAATACATATTTGTTTTAAAAAATATAAAGTTACATAAGTAAGTATCTAAACGCTTGGTTTATATTCTCAGCTATTGAAAGTTGAAGACTGAGGCTATGAACAGATAATGAATGATGTTAAATCTGGTTAATGAATTCACAGCATTATGTCTTCCAGTGAGCCACGGAAGTAACCTCAGAGTACTCAGAGACTAGTGCTCCAAGAAGCTCCCACCCATCCGACTTGGCACAAGGAGAAAATATGAGTTGATGCAAGCCCTCATTTCATAAATAATTTAATTGTATATCAAAAGTTAAGCCAAAAATGTTCAAGGTCACAAAGTAACTAACTGGTCCCATGTTAAAAGATAAAATTATCTAAAAAACAAAAAGAAGGGACTACGAAGAAGATTAAAATGAAGATAATAACCATGAGAATAGCAGCTATCTTTTACTGGGTACCCACTGTGTATCTGCTACAATGCTAAACAATTTTATATACTGATCTCATTTTAAATTCATACCTGCCATATTAGGAGGTATTAAAATTATCCACACTTTTTAAATGAGTGTATTTTTAGTTGGTAAAAAAATGTATATTTTTATTTTGTACAACATGATGTTTTAAGATATACCCACGTCATGGAATGGCTAAATTGAGCTAATTAACATACGCATTACTTCATGTACTTATTTTATGCAGTGAGAACACAAAAATCTACTCTCAGTGATTTTCAAGAATACATGTTATTAACTATAGTCACCATGTTATTCCACAGACCCCTTGAACTTACTCCTCCTATCTAACTGAAATTTTGTATTATTTGACCAACATCTCTTTCAAGCCCCTTCTCCCCCCAACCCCACCCAGGTCCTGGAAAATACCATTCTACTCTCTGCTTCTGTGAGGTTCAACTTTTTTAGATTCCACATATAAGTGAAATCATGTGCTATCTGACTTTCTGTGCTGGCATATTTCAGTTAACATAATATCCTCCAGGTTCATCCATGTTGTCACAAATGACAGTATTTTCTTCTTTTTTAAGGGAACAGTATTCCACTCCATTTTCTTTATCATTCATCCATTAAAGGACACTTAAGTTGATTATATATATATATATATATATATATATATATATATACATATATATGACAGGGTCTTACTATGTTTCCCAGGCTGGCCCTGAATTCGTGGCCTCAAGTGATCCTCCCATCTCAGCCTCCCAAATAGCAAAGACTATAGGCACTGATTCTACCAAAGTTTCTTAAAAATGATGAAATTAAGGTTCAGATAGGCTTAAGAAGTTGCCAAAGGTAACTGAACAAGTATAATTTGTAGCAAGGATTCAAGGTCAAGACTATCTGACTGCAGACTAACTAACTACAACCAACCATTTTGTTTAATATATCTCTTCCAGCAAATATCTTTGATACTCTGTTTTCCTACAGTGCATTTCCCAGTCATGACAAAATCAAATCGTTTGGATTCTTCCTGTGTCCAAATCCATAAAGAAAACTTAATCACCTTAAATTCAGTCTTCTGAACCTGGGAGTGGGGAATGGAATATAAGATAAATAATGAAAAATATCAACCTTAATTGTGACTTCTGATAACTGACATCTATTTGAGAGTGTGTCACTTTTTAGCTAAGAATTGTAAATGTAGAAAGGATACTAATACTTACTGACTACCTTCTAAATGCCAGGCACTATGCCGGGTGCTAGGAATATAATGATAAATAAGAGAGTTCAAGTTCTTCCTATCATGGAATTTCAAGAAGACTACATAAAATGAATAATATCATGATTTCTTCTGTTCCAGAAAAATTTTTATCATTATAAGTTTTTAGAAAAATTCATGTTCTCACTCCAATTCGGAAATTCATATTAATAATGTCAAACCTAAAGGGCTTTTCTGCTAATGACCACACAGTCAAATAGCCACTGGGAAAGGTAAGTATGAGATCATATAAACTGTCCATCTGCCAATGCATGACCTGGGCTTATTACTTGTTTTTCCCCTGACTTTTCCAATTCAATTTGAAATAATTCAGAGAAAGTCCTCTTGCCAAATTGTTTAGTCTCAGAAATCTCACCATTAGATACTTTTTCCTGAAGTTCAGCCTAACTGGCCCTTTGCTTACTTTCATTTCATAAAACTCTTTTGACTGTCAATACCAGCTGCTCACTTTCCCTGGAAATTTTCCACTTTTCAAATACAGGCATGACTTTAATTAGGCAAGGCATAAACTAGGACAGCAGAAAGACTGATTCTAAGGAATTAGGTCAGAGTACCAATTCCTGAACAAGTGGAAAGTTTAACAATATAAACATACTTTTGTTGAACTATGGAGAAAATTCATGAGACATAAGAGACTGGAGAGTTCAAAAGCTAAGTATAGAGCTTTGCTTCTATTCATGCTGAAGTCATTGCCATAGGAACAACTCTACCGTAGATAACAATTATAAACTCAGGACAAAATATTAAACAAAAAACAAAAAGAGCTGAATGCACAGGAAAGTGAACAAAAGCAAATTGATTCTGGGATAAAAAAGGAATGACACTGAATAAGATTCCCATTTTTATGACTTTGAACCTGAGGAAGGACCCAAATCTCTGCCATGCAGAGCAGCTAAAATTTACTAGAAACCAGTAGTCTTACTCCCCTGAATCAGAGGACAGGCTGCCAGGGAAATTATAATATTTAAAAAGTGAGGGGGAGAATTCTGGAAAGGGAAGAACCCGAGATGAGAAGCTCTAAATTCTATAGACAAACTTCTCTTTTGAAACCCTAAACCAAGTGTATGTAAAACAGACTCCAAGCAGCACTGCTAAGGTTAAAAGAATTGACATGACATTTCAGCTAACACTCACTACATGGGAAATAGAATTTGAAGTTGGAATAGAGCCAAGTTAACTGACTTAGAAAACAAACAGACTCTCCCCCCAAAACTCAATACTTATCAAATGAGTCTAAGAGGATCCCCTCTCCATGATATATTAGTCACAATGTCCAATACAAAATCTAAACCTCTCAACAAAGAGAAAAATAAAAATGTAATGAAGAGAAGCCACAGTTAAGGGAGACTGACAGTTTATCTATACGTTGAAATTAGCACACAAGAATTTTAAATTAGTTATAATAACATTACAAGTAAAATGTGATCATAACCAAGGAAAAGATAGGAAACCTTAGGGGAGAAATAAAAGCTATAAACAAGAACCAAATGGAAGTATTAGATGAAAAAATAGAAAATTAAAAAATCACTAGGTTGAGATGATAAAGGAGACAACAATCTTGAAGAAAGGTGAATACGAATTATACAATCTGAAAGACAAAGGGTAAAAGTATTTAAAAAGTCTCATAAGCAGATGAAAAAAAGAGAATAGAGGTAGAAAAATATTTGTAAAATAACAGCTGAAAATTTCCTAATTTTAGTGACAAACACAAATTTGCAGATTCAAGAAGCTCAACCAACCACATGAAAAGACATTTTAAAAAGTCCATTCCTAGGCTCATCACAATCAAACTGCAGAAAATCAAAGATAAAGAGAAAATATTAAAAGCAGTCAGGGAAAACAATTATATGCAAGAAAGGAATAATTCAAATAAATGCTAACTTCTCATCAGAAAAAAATGGATGTGAGAAAATAGGATTCCAACATATTGAAATTCCCCAAACAAACAAACAAAAAACTTCAATCCAGAATCCTTTTTCCAGAGAAAAGCTCCTTCAAATTTAAAGGCAAAATGAAAGCATTTTACATAAAATAAAACTAACAGAATTAATTGTCAGCAAACTTACATTATAAAAAATGCTAGAGGAATTTTTTCAGGCTGAAATAAAATGATACCAAATGAAAATACGGATCAATCAGGAAGCAAGAAGGAGCAAAAGAGATAATAAATCCCAATCCCACATAATGTTAGAATTTTGCTTTTAGCAGTCATTTTTAAAATTTTTTAAAATTTTAATTGACACATAATAATTGTACACATTTATGTGATATATGTGATTTCTTGATACATGTATACAATATGTACTGATCAAAGTGGGTGAATTTGCAATACAAAGTACTGAGTTCCTTTAAAAATGGTCAGGTAGCTGTTTGACATTATATTTCTGTATTTTTACTTCACTTCTAAAGTATAACAGACTTTACTATACCTCAGTATTTTCAGTATAAAGGTAGATTAAAAAAACAACAATGACAAAAACTAATTCTCGAAACATCAAAACATCACTGGAGTAGGATTTTGGTAAGTCGTTTAATTTTTAAGTCAACCTAACAAATAATCATACCTATTCCATAGAGTTATAGGAGCCTATAAAATAATATTAAAAAGTTATCCTTTTTCATCACAAAGTATTCTGTCCCTGATAACTACCTGAATTTCTACGTTTAAGTGACATCAAGTATAAAGGATCACCTGATACAATAAAAAATGTTTCCTAAGCATTATATCCCAACTTGGCAAACAAACCTATTGAGAAATATTTATATTAATCAAAGTTTTGTTAAAATTTTTTTAAACAAATAATGTCTTTGAAAGAAATTTTAATGTCTAACATTTAGCACTTAGAAAATAAAAATAAAATCACAGCTGAGATCTCTGAATAATAATTTAGAAACAATAAACAAAGGAAACAGTGGGTCTGAGATGTTATCTACAGTTACCATCTACATACAGAATGGGTTCCTTTTGCCGATGTAAGCAGAATTAATGATAAATTCTTAAAAAATAAAGAGGCTCACATTGACAAAACTTCAAAGATCCTTACAAAATTGACCAAATTAGCTCAGTATGTATTGACTACATGTGGATGTATGTTCGCTTTCTCCTGCTCCTACACTTTCCTTTTACTGTCATTCCCTTAGCCAAGGCCCTACCAATTTTATATCTGGAATATCATGAATGCCACAGAACTTTAATACATCAACTCAATAAAAATTTGAGCATATCAACTATATACAAAATTAAAAGACATTATACTTCTTGCCTGATGTGCGTTTTTAAAAAAAAAAACATTATATAGCACACTAATTAGTGCCATATGCTTTGAAGTTACACCACCTGTGTTCAATTCTAGCTCTGCCACTCACTATTTGGCATCGGAAAAATTAAACACCACTGAGCGTTATTAAATAATTTCCTCATCCACCTTACTGAAATGATAACAGGACCTATTAGATAAAATCATCATAGCCGCATGTACAATGCAGTAGCATAATATATAGTACACAGTGGTCACTCTCATTATTGGTAACTGTCATTACTAATCACAGTAAAGGAGTGAAATATGACAATTACAAGGTCCTGGACCTGAGGCAGCTATAAAGCTTGACCACAATTCAATGTAAATGTAATTATGAAATATAGAAAATCTATGGGAATACCAAGAAAAGACATAATAGTTTTGAATAAAAGAAGAAGGCAAGTGAAAAATTCTTGAAGGATAAGGCATTTCCACACACACACACACACACACACACACAAAGATGAACTTTCCACAAGACAGTAGATATAAAAGATATAGAGTAACAATGACCACACAGAGGTCTAATTCATTTTCTAATTACATTTTAAATGTCCAATTCATTTTCTGTCACAAACAGATTGAAATAGCATTTGTTTTAGTACAAGATTATTTATCTGGAATATCTGAGACCCGAGACCTGATCTTCTCCAGATTAAAGTTTTGGGAAGTTCAACACCAAATAAGCATACTGAATAAAGTTTATTGCAACACTTTAAGTAAAACTCAAGCAAAGTGCTAACATCCTACACACACACACACATATAAAAACATATATATACACATATATATTTCTTAACTCCTAATCAAAACCCAATAGAAAAGGGGGAAAAGATCTGAACAAACAATACACAAAAAATATACACAAAAATAACCTTTAGACATATGAAAAGGTGTTCAAATTCACTCATAATTAGAGAAATGAAAATCAAAACAACATTGAGATACCATTTTTCACCTATCAGATTAGAGAAAATTAAAAAGTAAAAAGAACAGTGATTTCTATTCACTGATTTGTGGTGAGGCTGTGGGGAACCAGGCAATTTCATGTGTTGCTAGTGGAAATACAAACTGGTCCAACTCTCCAGGAGAGGAATTTGGCAATATCTAAGAAAACAACATATATGCTTACTTTTTGACCTACTAATGATACATCTAGGAATCATAAACGTAGGAATTTACTCCAAAGATAAACCTCCAACAATACAAAAATACATAGGTTATTCATTGCAGCATTATTTGAACTGTAAATGGAAATAAATAATCATACATAGGAGAGTGGCTGAAAAAATAACATATGCACATAATGGCATATAATGCACTTGTGAAAAAGAAAAAGAAAGATCTTTATGAATTGATTGGAGTGATTTCCAGGATATGTTATTACATACAAAAAAGATTAAAATGTAAAACAAGTACTTATAGTGTACTATTCTTCATATAAGATGGAACAGAATATAAGAAAATAAACATGCTCATTTGTACAAAAGAAATGGAGGCCACATAAACCAGAAACTAATGTGCTTGGTTACCTAAGAGATTTGCTAGAAATGTAATGGAAAAGTATGGAAATGGGGGATGAAAAATTACATATGGGCTACAATATACACTACTTGGGTGATGAGTACACCAAAGCCCAGACTTCACCACTATACAATATATACATGTAATGGAATTCAACTTGTACCTCCTAAATCCATTAAAATAAAAAATGAATACATAAAAAGTATGGAAATGGGAAGAGGGCAGTAGGGATGAGAGTGAAGTAGTACATTTCTGAATATACCTTTTTATATAGCTCTGATTTTTTTTTGTAATTGTCATATACTCAAAAGTAAATAATCAATCAATATCAATTATTAATAGAACTGAGTTGAACCCAAAATGAAAATAGACACTGAAAGGGGTGGTGCAGAATGAATTTTAAGAAATTCCGGATATATAAGATATATTCATTGGATAAAGATAAAAAGAATTAAATACAAATATTGCACTAGATTTAGAAAACATGATTTAGCAATTTTTTTGAGACAGCACACCAATGTCCCTTATGAATATAGATGCAAAAATCCTCAATAAAATACTAGCAAACTGAATGCAACAGCACATCAGAAAAATAATCCATCATGATGAAGTGGGCTTCATCCCAGGGATGGTTCAACATACACAAATCAATAAATGTGATTCACCACATAAACAGAAGCAAAAGAAAAGATCATATGATCATCTCAATAGATGCAGAAAAAGCATTCCACAAAATTCAGCACTCTTTCATGATAAATACTCTCAACAAATTAGTCATAGAAGGAAAATATCTCAAAATTATAAAAGCTATAAACAACAAACCCATAGCCTGCATCATAGTGAACAGGGAAAAGTTGAAAGCATGCCCACTGAGAACTGGAACAATACAAGGATGCCCACTCTCACCACTTCTATTCAATGTAGTACTGGAAGTCCTAGACAGAGCAATCAGGCAAGAGAAAGACATTAAAGGTATCCAAATCAGGAAAGAAAAGGTCAAACTACCACTTATGTAGACGATATGATCTTATACCTAGAAAACCACAAAGATTCTACCAAGTGACTCCTGGAATTAATAAATAAATTCAGCAAAATCTCAGGTTACAAAATCAATGTACACAAATCAGTAGTATTCCTATACACCAGTAACGGTCAAGCTGAGGGTCAAATTGAGTCTTACTCAATATCATTTACATTTACTACAAAAAAAAATAAAATACCTAGTAATATACTTAACCAAGGGGGTAAAAAACTCTACAAAAAGAACTATGAAACACTGAAGAAGCAAATCACAGATGACACAAACAGGTGCAAAAATACATCACGTTCATGGATTGGCAGAATCAGCATTATTAAAATGTCCATACTACCCAAAGTGATTTACAGATTCAATACAATTCCCATCAAAATGCCAATGTCATATTTCACAGATCTAGAAAAAAGTAATTCTATACTTTGTTTGGAAGAAGAAAAGAGCCCAAATAGCAAAAAGAACAAATTTGGAAGTATCACATTACCAGACTTCAAACTATACAACAATGCTACAGTAACTAAGACAGCAAGGTTTTGGCACAAAAATAGAGACACAGACCAATGGAACAGAACACAAAACCCAGACATAAAACTATACACATACAGCCAACTGATCTTTGACAAAGACAACCATATACACTGGGGAAAAGAATCACTATTCAATAAATGGTGCTGAGAAAACTGGAGAGCCACATGCAGAAGAAGATCCACATCCCTCACTTCTCACAAAAATTAATTCAAGATAGATAATGGACTTAAATGTAAGGCATGAAACTCTAAGAGTTCTAGAAGAAAATGCTAGAAAAACTCTTCTACATATTGGCCTAGGCAAAGTGTTTATGAAGAAGACCCCAATGGCCACCACAGCAACAACAAAAATAAATGGGATTTGATTAAATTGAAAAGCTTCTGCATAGCCAAGAAAATAATAGATCAAATATGCAACCTACAGAATGGGAGAAAAGATTTGCAAGCTATATAGCCAATAAAGGACTAATAAACAGAATCTACAAAAAACTCAAGCAAATCAGCAAGAAAAAATCAAATAACCCCATTAAAAAGTGGGCAAAAAACATGAGTAGAAGTTTTCAAAAGATAGATAGCCAATAAACATACGAAAAAATGCTCAACATCACTAATCATCAGGGAAATGCAAATTAAAACCACAATAAGTAGCACCTTACCTCTGTCAGAATGGCTTTTATCAAAAAGCCCAAAAACAATACATTCTGGCACAGATGCAGAGAGAAAAGAATGCTTATACAGTGTTGGTGGAACTGTAAATTAGTACAACCTCTATGGAAACCAATATGGAGATTCCTCAAAGAACTAAAAATTGACCTATCATTTGATCCAGCAATCCCACTACCAGGTACTTACACAAAGAAAAACAAGCCACTTTATCAAAAAGATAAGTGAACTCAAATGTTTATTGTAGCACAATTCACAACTGCTAAGATTTTGAATCAATCCAAATCTCCATCAATTCATGAGTGGATTAACAAAATGTAGTATATGTATAGCATGAATACTACTCAGCAATAAATAAGGATGTCTGAATGCCTTTTACAACAATTTGGATGGAACTGGAGACTATTTTCTTAAGTGAAGTATCTAAAGAATGGAAAAACAAACACCACACGTACTCCCTATTCAATTAGAACTGATAAGCACACATGCACACAGAAGGAAGTAAAACTCAATGGAAATCAAACAGGGGGGAGGGAGGAGGAGGTGACAGGTGAAAACCTACCTAACAGGTATAATGAATAGTATCTGGGTGACAGGCA
The DNA here is from genome assembly GCF_020740605.2 of Lemur catta. Taxonomy (NCBI): domain Eukaryota; kingdom Metazoa; phylum Chordata; class Mammalia; order Primates; family Lemuridae; genus Lemur; species Lemur catta. Next base: position 53,862,501 of record NC_059139.1, on the reverse strand, counting down.
CTCTTATAACTATGATTCAAGTATTATAAAAGTGATACAAAACTAATAAAAAATATTTGTACCCTGTAATGCTTTCAAATAAAAAGAAAATCCCAGCAGACTTGTTTCTAGATAGTGACAAATAGATTTTAAATCTTATTTTAAAAACTAAAGTACATTAAATATCTTAATCAACTTTGTAGAATAACAAAGTTGAAAGACCTATACTACCTGATTTCATGATTTATTATAAGGTAAGTAACTAAGACTGTGGTTGGCACAGAGACAAACATATAGAACAATGCAGCAGAATAGAGTCCAAATATAGATCAATACATGTATACTAACTGATTTTCAACAATATGTAAGGAAAATTCAATGAGGAACTCAACAAACGGTGCTAGAATGCATGAATATCCACATGCAAAAAACTGAACTTCTATCTATACCTTGAACTATACACAAAAATTAACTCAAAGTGTATCACAGACTCTAAATGTGAAACCTAAACCTAAAAAACTCATACATAAAAGCATGGGAGAAAATCTCAGTGATCTTTGGTTAGAAAAAATTTATGAGAAATGACACCAAAAGCATGATCTATAAAAGAGAAAAAAAGACTAACTTCCTCAAAATTAAGGATTTCTTCTCCTCTCCCATAAAATGGAAGAAAGTATTTCCAAATCATTTATCTGTTAAAAAACCCATATCTGGAATATATAAAGAAATCTATAAAACTCCATATTAAAATAAACAACCCAGTTAAAAATACATAAAGGAGCCGGGCGCGGTGGTTCACACCTGTAATCCCACCCCTCTGGGAGGCTGAGGCGGGTAGATCGCTCGAGGTCAGGAGTTCGAGACCAGCCTGAGCGAGACCCCGTCTCTACTAAAAATAGAAAGAAATTATCTGGACAACTAAAAATATATATAGAAAAAATTAGCCGGGCATGGTGGCGCATGCCTGTAGTCCCAGCTACTTGGGAGGCTGAGGCAGTAGGATCGCTTAAGCCCAGGAGTTTGAGGTTGCTGTGAGCTAGGCTGACGCCATGGCACTCACTCTAGCCCGGGCAACAGAGCGAGACTCTGTCTCAAAAAAAAAATAAAATAAAAAATAAATAAATAAATAAATTTATAAGCAAGGGTAGTTGCATTTATATGAAATTCTAAAGGAGGTAAAGCTAACCTATAGTGATAGAAAGCTGTCCAGTGGACGCTTGGGGCCTCAAGGGTAGGCAGGGCTGGGGGAGAAAAAGAGGTAGTTGGGGACTGACTATAAAAAGACATGAAAAGAACTGTCCTGAGTGATGAAAATTGTACACTTACTATAGGTACATTTTTTGGTAGCTAAATCATAACTAAACAAAAATATATTTTTAAAAAATATGATTTGGGATTTGTAAGACAGAGGCTTGGATTCTACCTTAGCTAATGTGCTACCTCTGTTTTCCTTAGCAACTCATATATTTTCAGCATCTATTTCCTCGTGTATTAACAGTGACAACACCAAGTACACTTGAAGTGAGAAAATACATGTTGAAGTAGCTTAACTAAAAAGTAATAAGCAAATCTTAGTATTATTAACACTCAAAAGTCCTTTTACAGCACAGATTTTACATGTTATTTTCTATTTCTATCCTTATGGTAAGTTGTTTCTGTCCTGAACAATCTGGAGTAACAAAAAAATTATTTAATAAGATATAATAAGATATTTCTTATAAAAGAAGACAACATTTTACATCAAAGCAGAGCAAAAGGAAGCAAGAAAAAGAAAATGAGTCCCCAAACACAAAATAGGATAAGAATTAATATTTTTGTTTTTAAAAGTAGTATTTCTAAAATCTCTTCTATGGCTTAACTAGAAAATATATACTTTGAACAGGATTTCTGCACCACTTACATTACTGATTTAGTTTCCACATTCCAAGTGTCAGGAAATTATAAATTGTTTAGTATAAAAATGGCACATGTACACAAATACTTTTATCACAGAAATAAAGAATACTATGATTTTCTTTTCAGGCAATCAAACAACACATTTGCAACCCATACTCCCACAAACCTGAAAGTCATTACTATTTTTGACAAAATCTTTGGCAGAGTACCACAACAAATGCTCCAATTCTGATATTTCATCTGGAAATGGCCCTTTGAATTCAGAGTCCCTCAAACCACAGGGACACATGGCAATAATATAGGATTTTGGACTGCTGTTCTTAAAAACAACTTTGGCTGTTTTTTTTGGCTAACACATTCTACCTCATTTTCATATATCTGAGAAATGTAAGTTAAATAATATAGGGAGTCTGTCTGAATTTAGAATGCATTATCCACTAAAAAAAAAATTAAGTTACAAAATACAGTAAGATACAGACTAGGATATACCTTACTATATAACATTTTTTAAACTAAAATATGACTGAAATAGTGATTTGCAATGAAAATACTGGAGAAATACCCTTGCAACAATAAAAGTAAACCCTCTTCATGATACATACTTCCATCTTCTCTGAATGTTAAATGCAGAGATTGCTAGTTGTCCCACAATATCCTCCTTCTCCTTTTTACACAGTAATGGAAACTTCTAAGAATAGGACACAACTGAAGAACACTTTTCACAGATTCCCTTGCAGCTAGGTGAAGCCATGTGACTAAGTTCTGGCCAATGGGATGTGAACAAAAAGAATATATGCAATTTTGGAGTAATGGACTTAGAGAAAAGGCACATGCTCTTTACTTTCTCTTTAACACAGTCCTGCTGCCTGAAAGGTAAACATAACAGTGAAGTTAGAGCAGCCATCTTGGACCATGGAATAAAAATTACCTGTTAACAATGCAAACGAACATGATCAAAGAAACCTGTATCTTCAACATGATAAAGCTGTCATAATAAGCCAGGACTGCCTGTTTGGGTTTACATTAGAGAAAAACAAACCTACATGCTATTTAAGTAGCAAGGGAAACAAGGGGAAAGGAAATAGGAGACTTTGCATTAATTCTACTAGAGACTTGTTACCAATTCTAGTGTTTTTATATACTCAGTATATTTACAAACATATACATACACACACATATATATTACACATTATATATATTATGTTTAATTTTCCCTCAAACTTCATGGCTTACTTCATTAGGGCTATTTTTTAATATATAAAACCACAATATGTTAGATGATCTGGAATGAATCTAAGAAATCACTTTAAAATTTTACAGATGAAAAAAAATTTGACAGTTGAAAAAAACAGAATCATGAGCAAGTTAAAGTTAAATGATTAACCCAAGGTCATTCTTATCAAAAATAATTGTTTTTCTGTGACTTACAAATAAATTTTTTCCTGAAGAAACAGAGCAAGACATGAAGGCAAAAAGGAAGAAAACTATATTATTCATTAAGATGCATTGTTAGCATGGCAAAGTATATACTATAAAACCAGGATGAATTGTGAAAAGTCAAAGGAAACAGTGACATAAATTATATGAATGATCTCCCAAGTGAGTGACAGTACTTATGGTGAAAAGATGATGAGTTCCAAAGGCTGGCACTAGAATATGCTGTCAGTCAGAACAATCTACTGTCAAATGAGAGCACTGGGGCAAGAAGGGTCATAGAGGTTCGTACCATATAGAGAAAAGGAGTTCATGTGTGGCTGGCTGTCTAACATTTATTCCAATAGGAATTGAAATAAAACAGAAACATCTGTTATCTATGCAGTAAAGCCAATTAGACTATAAGTGAAATTTTGGAAGTATAAGCTTGAAAGCAATTTCATATAAACTGTGGACCTGCTTCTCCCAAAAATTGAGTATAAATATTAAAAAACAAGTTACACTTTAAAGATATTTCACTGCATTAGAAATTGACAATTCTTTCATTCAGACAAAATATAAGATAGTAGTTCCAAAATGTCAAGTCTTTTTAAATATAAAAATTAGTACTTACTTCCTTTAAAAAAGAATGAAAAGGAAAATTTGTTATAAGTGTAGCTTTCAAACAATTCTTACATGAATTGATATTCAAAATGTTGCAGTTGTACAGTAATCTCCAACACATGATTCGACACATAAAATTTCTTGAACTGATGGAGGTGTATGTATTCTTAGAGGTGTATGTCTGGTAGCAAGTGTGCTTAGAATTCATAAAGTATTCTTCGTCATGGGAGAGTAACCTTATGTCAAGAAACAACAGCATTCACTACAACTCCTTGAGTTCATTCTTTTCCTTTCTTCTAAGTTAGGAGGTCATTTTTGGCAATAATCAGATCTCTCTGTCATCAAGAAAAGGATAACAAAATCCTTTTCAATTTTTAGGTCATCCAAGCACAATTAGCCTTAAAAAGTATTCTACCATGTTTCCAATTGTCTTCAGACTTTTGCCAGCAGATGAATTTACAAGATATTGTAACTCTGAAATCAGTTTGCTTCTGCACATCCTGAATACTGGAAGATTCTCATGACACTTTAGCCAAATGAACTTGTGATTTTTCAGCAGCATTCATCCATAAGGCTGACTGCAGCACTGAAAGTTTTACCTCATTTAAATATCCAAAAATATCTCTCCAGTAAACCAAGCCAAGAATAAACTCCTCCTTGTCAAACTGTTCTGAAAGTGACCTTTCTTTTTCTCCTAAACAAATAAATAAATAAGGAGACAGCTATTTAAACTGCAATGTAGTGATTTAAGGTATATTCTGTAGGGAACCAACACACTTCTGCATTGCTGGGAATCTTTTTGCTGTTTCCATTTCTTAAGAAAACTTGTTGAAAACATAGTACCTGTAGTTCAAGGTGCTGGCTCTTATAAATTTGATTACTTTCAGGGTGGTAAGCAAGAAATCTTTTAGGATTATTGTCAGTCTTTGATGCCAATATATGCCAAGCCAATTGTAAAAGACGTGAGTCATGAGGACTTGAAGTTCTTTCTTCACAGAAGCAGGAAACCGAGATGTATTGCCAACCATTGCAAATACTCCATCCATGCTGACTGCACCAAACCCCCTCTTTCACCGTGTCAAAGATATAAAAGGCCTTTCAGCTTTCCAAAAGGCACCTCACTAACTTGGAACTTGTTACCCATCAGTGTATACAAAACAGACAAAAATCAGAAACTGGCTGCAAGAAATAATGCTAGTTGTTACATACAAACACTTGTTGAATAGGAAATGGCCTTACTCCCAATTTGACAATGATCTGCTTCAAAACATTAGAAAAAACAGTCAGCAGTTCTGTAGTGTATAACACCATCTGATTGAGCTTGGCCCACAGGAAAGAACACTTGTCATAAAGAACAAAATTTTTGTAGCCAGTTCCAACCTTCTTACTGAAACTATTTTAAATTACCATTTTAAGTAGCTTAGCATATTGAAACTTACATAAATTGACACCTAATTAAGAAAAGTATGTATCTTTTAAATAGAAATTATTGAAGCTGGTCTCTCCGTATTATTCTTTATATGATAATACATATATATTTGAAAATAATGATTCCATTTGTTTCTTCAAATGTTTCTCTAATTGATGAAATCTCTTTAACCATTCTGAATTAATGAGGTTATTTTAAAAAAAATTTTTTAAATCAATTTAGCTCTAAAACAAATTCTCCATAACTGTAAACTTAATGTAGTAAATATTTCCTTCAAATACTATAAATCTCATATCTGATTGGTAAACCACTGGTAAAAAAACAAAGTCAATATCTAATAAACTTAGGTAAAATATACAAATAGTAATTGTGAGAACAACTGCCTTGATCTGATTTGGTACAGGAACTAAGCAGGATAAATAGCAGATACTCTTGTCTGCAAAGCAAGTTAAGTTTGGGAAAGCTTGGGATAAAAGTTGTTTCTTTCTATTTTAACATTTCTAAATCTGACAATATAAAGTATCCTAATCCCTATTAAATGCCTTACTACACTTATGGATACCATTTTGTAAATTCAAATGCATTCTAATAAAGTAGAAAACAAGTCATAATTATTAAATATTCAAAGGTTAATATATCATTTTCATTCTTAAAATCTGTATTTCAAGAAACTATTTCAATATTTCCTAAACCTTTTGATCCCACATTTTAAGATTTGCTCTTTTGTGTGATTAACTCTAATACATTAAATTTTTTCAAGCATTAAAAATTAAATATATTTTCCAATAATTATTTTCCATAATTTATTAATATAAAACATTTAATGACTTTAATTTTGAAGCATTATTCCAATTTGGAAACCAAGTACTTTTCAAGGCTTTTATTTCTGAGGTATTCTGGGAATAATATGCTAATTATCTGTATATTAAAGATAATCTCAGTAAGTGCTCTGATATTTTACCACTTATAACATTATGGAAAGTTTTACTTACTGAAACAGCTTTCAGGTTTTTCTCAAAGGAGAAATGACTAGATTCTTTAGAAAAATTAAACTTGTATGCGTCAGCTGGTCCTGCTCGGGACACCAATGCTTTTCTCAGTTCATCAATATATTTCTCTTTTTCCATTGCCATGTCATCAGCTTCTTGGGAAATCTCTGATTCAGAAACTATGAGAAACATTAACAAAGTTTTGAAATAAAAAATTACTAAACATAAGAAATAGTTGTTTACTTGTTAGTACTAATTATCACATATAACAGAAATTTAAACAAAAAGTAAAATCAATTACTATACTACATATTTTACCTCAAATTATACCTTATAACTGAACTAGCAATGTTTAAGAAATGCGTGAATTTAGTCTCAAATCTCATGTGAAAAGCATTAGACTCCTGGCAGTCTTTCTCTGTTCTCAGATGAAACACATACATTGTAAATTACCACAGAAACTACCATTTAATGTACCTGCTCTTACATCATAGCAGATAAATTATTTCCTGTAATGATTAATAAGCTCATTATTTTACATGTTTCTTCCTTGCCTGAAATATTCAATAGTCTATAGTCTATTTCTCATTCATATGGGCAGAGTCAAATTAAAGTAAAAATGGAGCTCATTCTTCTTATCTCATGTGCCAACAATAGAAAATGTGGATGATGGGAGGTGATAAGGGAGGAGTGGGAAGGGAACTTATATTTACTGAGTCTAAGGCATACACTATGCTACAGATCTGGCTTCCAGTTAATTGTGTCATCGTGGTATCCTTAAAGCTGATATTTTACCCATCATTGATATTTTATTTCAATGATTATATTTTCAATTCTAGATATTCTCTTTGTTCTTTTATCATAGTATCATGTTCTTAACCTACTGTTCCCTTAAATATTTGAATATTTTAAACATAATTAAGATTTCTTTCAGATTGGTCTTTATATGTGGTTCCTGGAATATTAATTCTGTTTCTGCTATCTGCTAAAACATTCTTGCTCTGCTTTTTTCCCTGTTATGCTTTATAATATTTAAGCATGGCTCTCCTCTAGCTAGAGTGGCAAGTGCTCTGGGCAGAAGTGGTCTCAAATGAAGTTTGCTGGTTTGCCTTTCTTGGAGTCCCTACAAGTTTCACTAGTTCTGGACCAGTTTTGAAAGTTAATTTCTTAACTTGGTTTTTACACTTGAGGCAAAGTATTCAATTTTAAAACTCCTATCCATATATAACATAGGCTTAGGGTTCTGATTTTCATTGAAACTTTTATTCACTCATAGTCCTTAGAGACTGGTCTGAGTTTTATGCTGCATGGTCAAAGGGTAGTTCTTTAAAGATGATTTCATTACCTGGAGATCCCTTCCAGGTTCCTCTGTTTATATGGGGAGCTCAGCTCTAATTCCTTAAGAGGCCTGTGGCCTCAGCATTCCACCCAACTCAGGCATTACACACACAGTCATCTAGACATATATCTAGTTCAAATATTCCATTAATGTACAGTGAAGCTTTAGTTCCCATTGACCACTCTTGTTTTCAGATATTCTTCATATGTGGCATCTGAAGTTTTCCCTTTCTTATGTGCATAAGCGGCAATGTGTCCGTGTATCTGTTTGCTTTTAAAATTACAAGATTTAATCTAACATTTGTTGGAATCAATGTATGGTTGGGTGGTTTCCTGTGTCAACTCAGGCTATTACCATGATGAACAACCCATATGGCTCTGTAATTTCATAGTTATACATTACACTTATCTAATTTCTTCCTCATAACACTGAAAAATAGATATTTTCATTTTGCAAAAGAGAAGACTGAGGCTCAGAGAGATCAAGTAATGGTCTAGTGTCACATAGTAGATAAGCAGAAAAGCTGGGATTCATACTTATATCTCTCTGACTGTGTTGTTTTGAGGTGAGGCAGACAGAAATGAGACACTAGATAAATTATGTCCTTTTATGATTTTGAAAAACACGTCAGTACAAAATATTACAGAATATAAGAAAATCTTAATTAAGGAATCCCTAAAAATATCACACACCTTTTCATAACTTTGGTCTATATGCTATCAAATGTCTGGAAGATCCATGACAACAAAAAAGGGAGTCTTGGAATATATCCATATATTTTACATGATCAATTCTGAATAACAAGTTATGATAATGAAATATAATTCTCATATTTCACATAACTTTTGAAAAGAAGTAATAATTAAAATACCTTACATTCCTATATGATTTTACAGCTTCTAAAACATTTTCACATACTTTCTCTCTCAGAAGCAGATGCATATTTAAGATGATCATCACTATCAAACCTATCTACCTTTCAAATACCCTATTAGCTCTTCTGAATAAACAAAAATAAGAAGACAAATGCTTCCTATTTAAGGAATAATTTTATATATTGTGTTTGGATTATTTCAAAAAGCAAATAACTAACTTTACGTAACTAATACCTAGTGAGAACAATTCATTCACAGAGAAATAGGAAATAAATCTGTAGAAGTCATCTTTAATCCAGCTATAAAAAAAGAAGAAAACACAAAAGAAATACAGAACATCCTTTGATAAAACATCTAGTTAAAAGTATTCTAAATTTCATTAAAATGAAAATATACATACCTTAAAATATTTAATAGAATTTATTAATTCAATTCATTCATTCAAAAAATGCTTAATGAGCATGTACTATGGATGTGCCAGACATTGTAGAGATACGACAGTTAGACAAATGAAAGTACCAGCTTTATAGAGCTCACATTCAAGTGATGACATCTTAGATAACATTTTAGATATCCTCTCAGGTATCATCTTAGATATACTTTTATGTTCCTCCCCCATGAATGCTGTGCTGATTATTATGAAATATTTAATTTTTGAGAGAGAAAAAATATGAAAAGAAATTATTTATTTACTCTTCCCCTTTAAAAACTGTAAAAAAGGTACTAGTTACAAAAATGTACTTGAACATTTCCTATAAAAGGGAATGTGAAAATCTGACTGCCTGTTTAGAGCTTCAATCCTGAAAAAAAAACAACTTGGTCACTAGTTTTGAATTTTGTGCTAAGAACATCTGGAAAAAGCACAGCTGTAAGCATTCAACGCTCTAAAACTTCAGTGACCAGGAATAAAAGCAATGGAAATAATAAAATTCACCAAGAATGCAGCTGAACCACATAATAAGGCATAAAACATGAGCAGGCCAACATGACCAAACAACAAGGAACTATTCTCAGACTGGTAGGAGCCAAAAAAGCATCACTTTTACACTGTTTGTAGGTATATGAAGATAGAAGTAAGGAAAGGAAATTCTTTCCTTCGGATACCTATATAAAACTAACCAAAAGACTAAACACATCCTAAGCATGTTTTGGAGCTCAAAAGACACACAGCTTTATCGTACCTTTAGGAATCTAGATGGTATCACGTCATAAGCCCACTTCACTACTTCATTTACTAAAAAATCCTTTCTCCACTAAGCTCTTACCACTATTTCCATATAGGTCACCAAATATCTATGTTTAGAACAATCATAAGTGGAACTAATTATTTGATAATAAAATGATCAGTAAAGATTAATTTACTCTTAAATAAACTTCAAACTGCTCCAAAGACAGGTGATATCTTACGCTGAAGCAATTCTTATAAAAGTCACAGTCATCAATCATGAACCTACTTTGCCATTTAACCCTATGATATAACCCTCTTTAACACTGAAGTGATGATAGACCACATGATAATTAGAACTCAAAAACATTCATTAGATAGATAAAGCATTGCTAGTAGAAAATAAATCAGTGAGTTTAGTGTGGGGGAGATTAAAAGGAACCCCACATCTTTCTAATATCAGCCAAATGAAAAGAGAAAACAATTATCCAGATTGAAGGTTGCAGCAATCAAAAAGTTAAACAACAAAACAGGATGAGATACAGGAAGGAAATCCATCTTCATGTTTCAATTATTTAATTGTTTCAATGTTCTTAATCATATTATTATCATCTGTAAAGTACCAAATCACATTTATGTATTTATAATAAGCTTTAACTAAACATGGAAACAATGTTATGTTATTTGATTTCATATTTTGTCCCTGAAACTTAAACAAGAAAACAGAAAGGAATAATGAAAGGCATAAAACACATGTGAGATTTAATACTTTATCAGATAACTTTGAAGATAAAATTACTATATAGTGCATTATAAAATTTTCTGTTTAAAAGAAAACTTGTTCAATACAGGAAGCCAAAATGTTAACAAGCCACCAGAGAATACAGAAGTTTGATATCACATTTTTGTCACACTAAATTCCATTAGCTAGAAAACAAATGGTAGCATACACTGTATTTATGATCAATGTCAACAATAAATAGACATAAAGGTAAAGTTTTCATTCAAAAATATTCTAACTCTAAAATGAACAGCTCATTTTCTTTTTTTGCTAGCCAGTTTTATATATTTGAGATATCCTTTCATTCTTTCAATCAAAAAATATTCATTGAGTAAGTCCCAAGTACTATTCTAAATAATTATATAGAGTGGTTGGCAAATAAGGTATGTCTCTTGCTCTCAAGGTAGATCTGTATTATCTAGTGAAAATAATATTCATATTAATAATATTAAGAACAACTGCCAGCACAATTTGTATGACATAAAGAAAATGTTCCATAAATGTAAAGTTAATTTAAATTTCTGGTTAAATTAAGGGTTAATCAGAGTACTCTCCCCCACCTCACCTTAATGATAAAAAAATTCAAACAATATATCATCATTGCTCTTTGCCTTGGTAAATGAGGCTTACTAACTAGATTAGAATTTAATCTCTTCCTTTGATAATTAAGGCTCTTGAAGCACCTCAAGGTCATTTGTCTGACAATAACATCACATGATACAGAACATACCATCTGCCAATTAGAAATATCTGAGTTATAAATACAGTATTCTTTACATACAGGCAACCACTTCATCTAGGACCTGTCCCCCCAGCTGTGCTGTTAAAATAGTTCTTCTCTTCCAGATGACCAGCATTAACTTATTGCCATAGTCTTTAGCCCTGTGCACTGTCCTTCACCCTAAACAAGAACTGTAATCTGGGCGCACCTTCTCTGGCCATACATAGCACCAACCTGACAAATTCGCCTCTACCCCTGTACTTCAACAACCAACCAATAACTAATTTCTCTTACATAGAAATTTACAAGTTAAATAGATACTATAATAAGTATTACAAACATTACTCTTGAAATTTCTTTATTTTACAATAATCTCTAGATCAACATCTCTTGTTCTGTGTCATAAAAGATGAATTTAAAAAAATGCAAGTATAAATTCAGCTTGACTGTTTTGTATAACAGAATTTGTAACATTCAAGAAAGCAGCAAAATTTCACAATGTATTATAATTTTAAAGATGATATAATAATTATAGTAATAAATTCTACGGAAATATTTCATAAGTTAATAGAAGATACAAGTAGTATGTAAATTACCATGAAAAAATTATTTTACCGTAAACATCATTTACAACATAACTCTAGAAATGACTGTTGTATAATTATAGAAATAGTTCTTTAAATCTTCAACAAAATACTTTAGAAGGATATTAAAACTTTGCTATATGAGTAAAACATAATTCTAAATTTTTTGTCTTTATATCTGCCATGTTCCATACATGATTTGAGGGTCATTAGCATTTTAAAAGATTATCACCAAAGATTAAAAACATCAAAAGTCTATTTCATAAAATCATAGCCAAAATCCTATATATGGGTTTGAACCTTGCATTATCAAGCCTTAGGCTATGGTTCTGTTTTGTTACATATGTAATACATGTTTACTGGGAAATAATTCAAACAAAAATCATACAAAGGAAACAGAGAACCAGCACCACCCCATACCCACAAACCAACACCAACCCTTTGACCCAGTTAACCCCCTTCCTCAACCTCCCAGTATTTTCCTAGAGTTCTGACAGAAGATACATGTAAAATGTATTATTTATGTTTTCCATAAAGAGATCATTTTAAAACTCTGACCAAGTCCCACTTATTAAGACTCAAATGGTGGCCAGAATTTGCTGGGGCACATGCTTGTTTCTCTATTAATATCAATTATAAAACATGGTATTAAATATTACAAATCTTTATATAAATTAAATAGCAATAACAAGTAAAAGTAATATTAGTTCTACCCAATATGTATTGAAGAAATATCACTAAGCACTGAAGAACAGCACATTTACATTTTACTTTTAAAAACTTTGTTTTTAATATTACCTGTCCCAGTCCATGCTGACTGCCCATCAGTAAGTGTAATAACAAAACCAGATCCTAGTGTTTTCTCCCAAGATATTTGCAGAAAATGAATTATGTTGGGTTCAGAAGTAAGACAGATTCTGCTTACTTTTCTTTCCATTTCTTGATACCTGTAATGGAAGAATAAAATTCATATTTTTACAAGAAATTATAACTCAAACAATGTTATTTTCAGCACTGGTCTCTCAGATATATAAATACCAAGGAAATAGGAAAATAAGTAAAACAAAAAACTGTAGAATACAGTCAACCACTAAATTTAGTAAATCATAGTTTTGTTCAATATTGACTCCCAACTTTTACAGATGAGAAAAGCAGAGGCCCATAAATGGAAAATGATTTGCTCAAGTAATGGAGATGAATAAAAATTACCATCTCAACAATATGGAGAGTAAATTTTATATTTTCTTTTCCACAAGAGTCAATATCCTCGTTCTCTACCACAAAAGAAGTAGTTACTAGAACTTGTGTAAATGACCTGGGAGTGATATCAGGATGGGAATGTGACTGTAATTAGTGAGGATAAATTTGACCAAGTATCTTAGTGTCTGTCTGGAAAAACACTATGTGAAATGAAAAAGGGGAATAAGCACAAATATAGGAAAAGAAAATCTCAGAACCCAACAGATGGCAGTACCCAGTTATGCCTTTTTAAGAAAGGGATGCCCAGGCTCAGTGACTCAAACACTCTGTCCACTGACTCAAGAGCACCCTGTAATAGAAATGGTTTATATCAGATTATCACAGCCTGAAGCCAAAAACTTTTTTTTTTTTTGCGTTTTAAAAATTCTGTATTGAAGTTTATATACATGCAGAAAAGTATATATATGAACAATACAACTTGATGAATTTTACAACTGAACAAATCTATTTAAGCAGTACCTAGATCAAGAAGCGGAACATTACCACTAAGAACTCATTCTCATATTCCCTCCCTTCAGGTCACTACCTCTCCAAATAACCACTATCCTGTCTTCTAGACTTCATGTAAATATAATAATATAGCATGTTCCATTTTTTGCCTGGCTTCTTTTGCTCCACATTATGTTTGAGACATTCATCCACATTGCATCTTATGGTTGTAGATGATTCTCAGGGTTGTATAGGATTGTATTATATGAATATAATACAATTTCTTTATCCATTCTCCTGGTGATAGGCATTTGGGTACCTTCCAGGTTTTGACTATTACAAACAGTGCTGCCATAAACATTCTAGCAAATATCTATGCATTTCTGTTGGGTATATACCTATGAGTAAAATTTCTGGATTAGAGGATACGTTCAGTTTTGGTACTACACAGCAACCGTTTTTCCCTTTTTTTTTTCCCCTCTCTTTTTGAGATAGGGTCTCATTCTGTTGCCCAGGCTAAAGTGCAGTGGTGTCATCATACCTCACTGCAACCTGAAACTACTGGACTCAAGTGATTCTTCTGCCTCAGTCTCCCAAAGTGCTAGTATTACAGGCATGAGCTACCATGCCCAGCTATTTTTCTAACATGGTTGCACCAATTTACAATCAATCAGTGTATGAGAATTCTGATTACTCCGCAACCTTGTAAACATTTTCCATCTTTATAGCCATTTTGGTTGATATACAGTGTCATTACATTGTGATTCTAATTCACATTTCCCAAATAAGTAATGGATGTTGAGTCCTTTTCATACAGTTTTTACTGGACATTTGAATATCCTGTTTTGTGGAGTGTCTGTTCAATCTTGTCAAAGTTTTTATTCAGTTGTCTTGTTCTTATTGATGATCTTATTTATCTGTTCTTTGGGGTTTTTTAAATCTGTTCTTAATGAGTCCTTTTATAAATATATGTATTGTGAGTATCTTCTCCCACTCTAAGTTACCTTTTCACTTTCATAATACTATCTTTAGATGAAAATAAATATGATTTATCAAATTTTTTGTGTTATGGTTAGTACTTTTTGAGTCCTGCTTAAGAACTCTTTGGTCACTAAGATGTTCTCCTGTGTTATCTAAAAGCTTTATAATTTTATCTCTCACATTTAGATCTCCAATCCGTCTAGAATTGTGTATCATGTCAGGTAGGGGTCAAGACATATTTTTCTACATGGATATTTAATTACACCAGTGCTATTTATTGAAGATCATACTTTGCAATGCAGCATTTCCTTTGTCAAAAACCATGTGACCAAGTTATGTACGGGTCTATATCTACATTCTTTATCTAGTCTCATTAGTCACTATGGCTAGCAATCCATCAATCCCACACTATGCTAATGACTATAGTTTTACAATAAGTCTTAATAACTGATACTGTAAACCTCCCACTTTTGTTCTTCTTCAGGATTGCTTTGGTTAATCTTAAGTCATTTGTATTTCCATACGAATTTTAAGATGAGACTGTCAATTTCTGCAAAAGTACCTAGTGGTGTTTTGATAGGATACTTTGTGGAGATACGACAGCTTTCCAATATTGAGCCTTCAAATCAATAAGGATGGCATGTCTCTTGATCATTTAAGCCTTATTTCTCTCATTACTATTTTTATTTTGAGAGTAGAGGTCTTGTACTTCTTTTGCTACATTTGCTCTTAGGTATTTGAAAGTAAATTTCTCAGTGATCCAAGTTAACTCCCTTACACTGATTTCAGATTTACTAAATAATCTGTTCATACTTAGATCTCACTACACATACATTTTACACAGAGTAAAAGACAGCTCTAACAAAAAAAATTCTTTCCCTTGGAAAAACTTTGCATATGGCAATAGGCATTTCCCTTTCCAATTTTGAATCTCTGATCTTGATTGAAAAATTCTAAATCCTACAGAGGAAAGAAAAAAAAATTCTTATTAAAACTAGTATCAGATAACTGAAAGACTGCCTTGGTTACCTGGACTACTCCTACAGCACATCCTACAAAACATCTTTGAAGGTTCTGTTAATTGATATTCAAACAAAATATTCACGGATGGTTAATTATCCTTTGTCCTAGGGAAGGCTGTCCCAATCTTAGGTCAGTAAAATCAATAGAATCTAGCCTGCAACAGTCAAAATTAAATACTAAGAAGTCAAATTATTTACACAAAAGCACCATTCCTCAGATTCCATTAAACAATAAAACAAAATAATTTCACCATGCAGAAATAGCTGGAAGAAATATCTCTATTTATCATAAAATGTATTTTTTACTCTACACAATAAAGAGCAAAAGAAGAATTAAAAGTACACAAGCTATTAATACTATTGGAAGTTAGGGCTAGAAGGGAGTCAAATCTAAGATAATCATTATCATCCATTTGTTAAATAGTTTGCAGTTTCATAGGAGTTTTATTATTACTTCAACAAACAATAAAAATCTACATAAAATAAATATTTTAAAAATTAATCTCACCCTCCCCAAAACAACTATGTTCATTTGCCCATTTCCCCTCCACGTCCCTATCTACAGACACATATAATGTCTAACTGTCTTTTAAATAAATATCACTTCATATTCCATTTTAGATATACTGAGAAAAAAAGCCTTTTTGTCATGTAGTTACAGAGTTTCACAACTAGCATTCTTAGTGACTACATAATAATTCATTAAATGCCATAATTAAAGTATGTTGACATATGTTAGCTTCCTAATCTTCACCAGAACCCTACAAATATATTATAGGAACTATTAGCACCCTCATTGCATGAATGAAAGACAGAGGTGAAGTTTAATACCCAACATCACACATCTAATAAGTGGTGATGAAAGACTCAAATCTACCACCTGCTCTTCTTATCACAGCACTTGGCCTGTAATTAGGAATGAAGAAGTCCAGCAGGGCTGAAGTTAAGAAAAATCAGAACTCCAAGAGTTTCTAAAGTTACTAGGTAAAGAAACAGGGTTTGACCACAAAAGAAGTGTGAGCAGGGAGCTTCTGCCTTGTGGTAAGCATTGCCAGATGAGAAGCTGTTCTTCTAAGACTACTCTAAAATGAAACAAATACTTTTATTTCCAGTCTCCCATCAAATGGTAGTTAACCAAGCTCATATTCTGCAATCATATAAAACACAGGAAACAAAATAAATCAGTCTTGATTCTGGATCAAGCTACAAAAAAGAAATTTACAACTCTGATATCCTATATCTTATTGATAATTGACTGCTGAACACGTCTACCTGGGATTCCAAAGCCTGTGCCTGTCCCAAAGAAGGCTTTAAGCTGTCTCAAATCTGTTATGCATGGATTTTACTCATTTTTCCTAGCAATATCAATTGAGAACATACAAATTAAGTCTAAATACACTTATATATGGTAGGCCTTTTCTCAAGGCTAAACATTTTCTGTTCACTAAAAACATTTTAATAAAACATGATTTCTAATACCCTCACCATTTTAATTATTCTCCTCAAAATTTACGCCAAGGGGGGTCAGAGCAAGATGACTGAATCAAAACTTCCAGCGATCGTCCCTCTGCACAAACACCAAATTCAATAACTATTTACACTAGCAAGCTCCTTCAGAAAAACCAAATCAGGTTAACAATCATACTACCTGGTTTTAACATTATATCAAGGAAAGAGGCACTGAAGAGGGCAGAAAAGACAGTCTTGCATTGTCTACGCTACCCCTCCACCATCTTCCGGCAGTGCTGAACCAGCTCCCCAACAGAGGCAAAATCTGTGTGCCCAGGCGGAGGGAAAGTGAAGTAATTGTGAGACTTTGCATTGAAACTCTGGGCCACATTGGCGGAGGAGAATACAACACAGAGAATTCTGGCAGTGCCCACTGAGAAAGCATTTAGACCAGCCTGGCCAGAGAGAAATCCTTCCATGAAATCAGAGTTGTGGCTGAAAAAAGCAGGCTGGGGCCTGGACTAAACCCATAAGGCAGTTGGGCCACAAAGGCTACAGTCCGTGGACAATTCTTGCAGCTGTGCTGGCTTGGAGCCAGTGGATTTGAGGTACACATGACCCAGTGAGACACCAAGCCTGTGCCTGTGTCACCCCAAACACAATTATAGGCATTGCAGCTCAGGAAGAGTCTTCTTCCACTTGGGGAAAGGACAGAGAAGAGTTCAAAAGATTTCATTTTGCTACTTGGGTACCATCTCAGCTTCAGTAAAGAAGACTCCTGAAGCCCCTGAGTCCAGGCTTCAGTTCCTGGACAGCATTTCTGGACCCACCCCGGGCCAGAAGGAATCACTCTGCCCTGAAGAGAAGGACTCCGTCCTGACAGGATTCACCACCTACTGACTAAAGAGCTCTTGGGCTTTGAATAAACATCAGAGGTACCCAGGCAACAGTCACCATGGACTTTGAGTAAGACTGGGCTGGCATCAGGTGCAACCAGGCACTGGTGGCCACAAGGGAATGCCCATGTCACTTCTCCCCAGCACAGAGAGTGATGGAAGACAGTGAGAGACTTTGTCTGGTAATCGAAGGAATTCTCCCCTATCTTACCAAAGTGACCAAGGCAGTACCACCAGGAGTCTGCAAGAATCACAGCATTACTAGGTTTGGGACACCCCCAGTGGTCATACAGCTGCAGTGACCAAAGACTTAGACCACAACACTCAGTTCCACTTGAACATCTGGAAAGCCTTCTCAAGAAGGACAGGTATAAACAAGCAGACTACAAAGATTAAAATACATACCTAACTCTTCAATGCCCAGACATCAACATTCACAAATATCAGGAACATCCAAGAAAACATGATCTCACCAAGTGAACAAAATAAGGTACCAGTGACCAATCCTAGAGTTATGGAGATATGTGAACTTTCAGAAAAAGAATTCAAAATAGCTGTCCTGAAGAAGCTCAATGAACTTCAAGACAACACAGAGAATGAATCTGGAAGCCTATCAGAAATTTAACAAAGCTTGAAATAATTAAAAAATAAAACAAAACAAAAAAAAAGAAAAACAAGCAGAAATTCTGCCACTCAAGAATTCAACTGACAAACTGAGAAATGTATCAGAGTCTCTCATCAGCAGAATTGACTAACTGGAAGAAAGAATGAATGAGCTTTAAGACAGGCAATAAGAAAATACACAGTCACAGGAGAAAAAAAGAATAAAAAAGAAGGAAGCATGCCTACAAGATCTAGAAAATAGCCTCAAAAAGGAAAATTTAAGAGTTCTTGGCCTTAAAAAGGAGGTAGAGAGAGACACTGGGGTAGAAAGTTTACTCAAAGAAATAACACAGAACTTTCTAAACATAGAGAAAGATACAAATATCCAGGTAAAAGAAGGCCATAGAACACTAAGCAGATTTAACCCAAACAAGACTACCTCAAGGCATTTAATAATCAAGCTCCCAAAGGTCACAGATAAACACAAGGTCCTAAGGGAAGCAAGAAAAAAGAAAAAAATAACATATAAAGGAGCTCCAATACATCTGGCAGCAGACTTCTCAGTGGGAACCTTACAGGCCGGGAGAGAGCAGCATGACATATTCAAAGTGCTGAAGGAAAAAACCTTAACACTAGAATATTAAATCTTCCAAAAATACTCTTCAAACACGAAGGAGAAATAAACACTTTCCCAGACAAACAAAAGCTAAGGGATTTCATCAACACCAGACCTGTCTTACAAGAAATATTAAAAAGAGTTCTTCATTCTGAAAGAAAAGGACATTATTAAACAATAAAAAATCTTCTGAAAGTATACAGCACACTGGTAACAGTAAGTACACAAAGACAGAATATTCTATTGCTGTAATTGCAGTATATGAACCACTTAAATCTTGAGTAGGAAGACTAAAAGACAAAACTATCAATAATCATTACAACTTTCTAATATATAGATTGTATGAAAAGATATGGATGGAAACAACAGAAGGTTAAACAACAGCAGGGATAGGGTCAAAGAGTAGACGTTCTGCTAGATTTCTCTTTGCAAGCAAAGTTGTCGTAAGTTTAAATTAATTAGTTATAAACATTTTTTGCAAGCCTTATGATAACCAAAATTTTAAAAACCTGCAACAGATATACAAAAAATTAAAACACACTACCAGAGAAAATCATTTTAACAAAGGAAGACAGGAAGGAAGAAAGAAAGAAAGAAAGAGAGGACCACAAAATAACCAGAAATCAAACAACAACATGGCAGTCATAAATCCTTATCTACCAATAATAATGCTGAATATGAATAGACTAAACTCTCCAATCAAAAGAAACAGAGTGGCTGAATGGAAAAAAAAAAAAAAAAGAGCCAACCATATGTTCTCTGCAAGAAACCCACTTCACCTACAAAGATACACATAGACTGAAAATAAATGGATGGAAAAAGATATTTCATGCAAATAAAAAAAGAGCAGGAATAGCTATACTCCTATCAGATAAAATAGATTTTAAGACAAAAACTGTAAAAAGAGACAAGTTCATTATATAATGATAAGTGGGTCAGTTCAGTAAGAGGACATAACAATTCTACATGCATAAGTACTCAATACTAGAGCACCAAGATATACAAAGCAAACATCAGAGCTAAAGAGAGAGATAGACCCCAATACAATAATTATTGTAGACCTCACCATTCCACTTTCAGTACTGGACAGATCATTCAGACAGAAAATCAACAAAGAAATATTGGACTTAATCTGCACTATAGAAACACGAACCTAATAGATACTGACAGAATGTTTCATCCTAACAGCATCAGAACACATGTTCTTTTCCTCAGCTCATGGATCATTCTGAAGAACAGACAATATGTTAGGTCACAAAACAACTCTCAAAAAATTCAAAGAAATTGAAATCATATCAAGTGTTTTCTCTGATCACAATAGAAAAAAACTATCAGTCAGTAACAAGATAAACATTGGGATATATACAAACACATGGAAATTAAACAATATGATCCTAATTGACCAGTGTGTCAATGAAGAGATAAAAAAGAAAATTTAAAGTTTCTCAAATAAATGAAAATGAAAACACAACATATCTATGTAACTATGGGATACAGTAAAAGCAGCAATAAGAGGAAAGTTTGTAGCAATAAGTACCTACATCAAAAAATACAAAACCTTGAAATAAACGACCTAATGATACATCTCAAAGACCCAGAAAAGCAAGAGCAAACCAAACCCAAAATCAGTAGAAGAAAAGAAATAATAAATATCGGAGCAGAAATAAATGAAATTGAAACAAAAAATTACAAAAGATCAATGAAACAAAAAGTTGTTTCTTTGAAAAGATAAACAAAATTGACATGACTTTAGCCAGACTAAGAAAAAAAAAAAAAGAAGGCACATGAATAAAAGCAGAGATGAAAAAGAAGACATTACAACCGATAGTGCACAAATCCAAAGGATAATTAGAGAGTACTATTAGCAACTGTATGCCAATACATTGGAAAACCTAGAAAAAAATGGATAAATTCCTAAACACATACAAGCTACAAAAATTGAACCAGGAAGAAATCCAAAACAGAAATAAACCAATAACAAGTAATGAGATAGAAGGAGTAATAAAAAGTCTCCCATCAAAGAACAGCCCATTCATTACCCAATGGCTTCACCGCTGAATTCTACCATATATTCAAATAAGAACTAATACAAATCCTAAACTATTCTAAGAAATGGAAGAGAGAATACTCCCAAACTCATTCTATAAGGCCTGTATCCAAAAGCAAAGACACAACAAAAAAACAATATCTCTGATGAACCTAGATGCAAAAATCCTCAACAAAATATTAGCAAAGCGAATTCAACAACACATTTAAAAAATTATTCATCAGGATCAAGTAGGATTCATCTCGCGGATACAAGGATGGTACAACATAATGCAAATCAATCAGTGTGATACATCATATCAACAGAATGAAGGACATAAACCATATGATCATTTCAAAGGATACTGAAAAGCTTTTGATAAAAGTCAACATCCCTTCATGATAAAAACTTTCAAAAAACTGG
Source organism: Lemur catta (assembly GCF_020740605.2). Classification (NCBI taxonomy): domain Eukaryota; kingdom Metazoa; phylum Chordata; class Mammalia; order Primates; family Lemuridae; genus Lemur; species Lemur catta. Next base: position 53,841,001 of record NC_059139.1, on the reverse strand, counting down.
GTATAGAAGGATAAAAATTCTGTTCCTGTGATCTAACACATTTATAATCCTTGCCTGACCCTGTCATTTAAAAATTTGACAAACCTCTTCTAAGTATTCAAGTCAGGTATATAAATTTTTGAGCAGGACAAGTTCAAGCACAGACCTCTGCAGCCCAATATTAGAAGGCTCTAGTAGACATCAATGATCAATACTACTGGGTATGCCACTCACATCTTCATCTAAGTCACAAGAATATAAGGAGAATCTTTGGCAAAATCTACCTACTCTACCAGTCTAGTAATGCTATGCAAAAGGGAAAACATGGAAATAAGACTGAGATATAGTGATCTTACTCTCATTTCTAACAATTAGAGGTTCTTTTTCTATGAATTCAAAAGCAATTCTTATGTTAAATCACTCCAGAATCTGGCTCAGATTGATTTTAAACTTAACCAGACCGTACAATGACACATATTATTTAGTTCAAAGCAAGTACCTATATTTGTTCTAATACTAAAATATCCTTTGATTATGTGTACTTCATTAAAAGATGCTTAAATTGTAGAAGGTAACAAAACAAAGTATAAAAATAATGTAAAAATTACAAATATGCAAAGGGAAAACACAAAAAGTCAAAATCAGGAACATAGCCCAAACTTCAAAGATGAAAACCTTTAAAAAATCATTCTTTTTTTTTAATTTTTAATTTTTTTTATTTCAGCATATTACAGGGGTACAAATGTTTAGGCTACATATATTGCCTTTGCCCCACCCAAGTCAGAGCTTCAAGCCTGTCCATCCCCCGACGGTGCACACTACACCCATTAGGTGTAAATATACCCATCCTCTCCCACCTACCTGCCCCACACCTGATGAATGTTACTACTATATGTGCACTTAAGTGTTGGTCAGTTAAATCAGTTAATACCAATTTAATGGTGAGTACATATGGTGCTTGTTTTTCCATTCTTGTGATACTTCGCTTAGTAGAATGGGCTCCAGCTCTATCCAGGATAATAGAGGAGGTGCTAAAAAAAATTCATTCTTTCATCACATAGTATGAACTTCTTACTTGATGATCCTTGAGAAACTAAAAATTTTCTTTACGCTTTTATTTGGGGGGAGGGTATAAAATTGCTCCAAATTTTTATAAGTAATACATATAATGTGCTATAAAAATTCAAAAGGAAACTATTAATTGACATATTGATAACTGAATAAGTTTATTTTACTAAGAGCAAATTTATAAATCAGAAGTTTTAACTTACTTTCTCAGTCTGAAACTATCATGGCCTCATAAATTAACCATCATATTTTTTCCAGGTTACAACTGAATATAAAAATATAAACAACCTATTTTGTTAGCTCTTCATAAAACAAAACTAAATTACTATAAATCTCTATATTTTGAGGATAAGGAGAGTGATATACACACACACACACACACACACACACACACACACACACATTTGGTTTTAATGGCAGTCTCCTGGCATATAACTTTTAAAATCCTTAGAGTCTCCAAAGTGATGTTTTTTATATGCTAATGAGTTAACTGATGGCTGACAGCCCCTAGGTAGCTTCAGACTGGGGACTGGTCATCAGAAAGACCAAAGCATGATTAGGGGGTTGGGAAACAGACTAAAGGTTACGTTGATCACCAATGGCCAGTGGTTTAATCATTCATATCTATGAAATAAAACCTTCATAAAACCCAAAAGGATAGGGTTTAGAGAGCACCTGGATAGCTGAACACATGGAGGTTCTACAAGGGTGGCATTCCCAGGGAGGGTATGGAAGCTCCACAGCTCTTCTGTCATACCTGGTCCTATGAATCTCTTCATCTGTATAATTTGAATTATCCTTTATAATTCACCGGTAAACACAATGTTTACCTAAGTTCTCTGAGATGTTCTAGCAAATTAATCAAACCTCAAGAGGGGGTCATGGGAACCCCAATTTGAAGCTGGTTGGTGGGCAGAAATTCTAGAGACTGGGACTTAAGACTGTTGTCTGAAGCGGGTGAGCGGGTAAGAGGAGAGTCTTTTAGGACTGAGCCTCAACAGAGGACATCCAGCCATTATCCTCTGCTTGGTGTGTAGGGAAAAAAACCCACACATTTTGTCACAGAAGCCTGTGTTGATTGTGGTTTGAGTGAGAAAATAGAAAAAGCACTTTTAGTTTGTTTTTTATACTCAGAGGGATGATGCTTAATTATAAAGTGCTAGAGCTGCACTGTCTTACATTAAAGGATACAAGAAATCCAGAGAAAATCCCAGAATAAAAAAAAATCTCAAATGAAAAGTATAAGACCTCTTCAAATTGATAAATTAGCAATAATTCTAATTTCTACCAGTTTACTCAGAAAATTATTTATTATTCTTTCCAATAAAAGATATTATAAAATAATACTTGCAACCCCATCAATTAAGCAGGTTAAAATTTTAAAATATTTAAGTTTGTAGGTTTGATATCATAATCACTGAACAATACAATCATTTTAAAATATTTAATTTAGTCAAAAATTTTTCCTACCATGAGTTCCTCTTTGCCTATATGTGCTTAATTCTGAAATTATCCATTTATGAATATGTTCTTTTAGCTCAATTAGTCAATACACTTCACATGCAGTAAATTACTCACATGCCCTGTAATCCTTAAATTTGAAAATTACTGGAGAGTGTGCCTTACTGTTTTTCTATAACAATCATTAAAAAAGGCATACAGTTAGAGGCTTACATATTCTAATAGACTCAAAACCCATAGTTTTGGGGGAAGGGAGTACAGGAACTATTTACGGCATGCCATTTTTGCCTCTATAATATTTCTATACAAATTTACAATGATTATTTCTTCTTAAACATATCTTAAGAACAATGGCTACTATTAGAATTAATATAACTTTATGAAAGGAAAATATAGCACCTAGAATACTATGAAACAGGAATTGGTTTCATTGTTTTTTTAACCATATTTGAAACAAGTGACAAATTTCTAATTATAGAGACAAATTCGTTTAAAATTCAATATTCCACATGCTTGTCAGTAATTCATTTTACTGACACAATTTACTGACACAGTAATTCATTTTACTGACACAATTTTACTTTCACAATTATAAGGGCTCTAAACTCAATGTCACTAAAATAAAATCTGGGGATCAGATTAGTTTTAAAAACATCTTTGAATTATTCATGCTTCAAATATTTTCCAATTATCTGATTAATTCTAGAGATTCACCACAAAAATTAAATAATTTTATTTTAAAGATTCTATTTTAGCTAACTTAGATTTAAAACTTTGGATACGACCTGTGAACCATGTTTAAGCATGTAACATATTAACAACCCACAGATGACAACACAGTATCCTATAAGTATTTTGTTCCTTAGTAGCCTCAGAAATGTTTTCTTTTATCAACTAAGTTTTAATTTCCTGATAATATATAATACTATTTAAACCAGTTCTGAAAGTACTTCATTCTTTTACTTACTGAGGTTACCTTCTCATTAAATATCACATACAAAACATCTAAGAATCAACCACAGAAAAAGGAAAAGAAGGATGACATGGAAATGTCTGTTAAGATTCTTAAAGAGCGAATCAACAAATTCTTTGCTTTTACCAGCCCTGGAAATGGGAATAGTCAGCCACCGTTTTTGCCCCTAGACTACTTGAAGAAAGGGTAGAATCCTCTTCAGAGGGATGGACTGATTGACTAAGACTGTAAGAAAGCCTGTGTTTTGTTTTCCAGGAGCACTAAAGGTCACACTAGTATCAGCACCTCTCCCAGCCAGAGCCAAGCATCTAAGACAAGCCTGCAGGTGGAAACAGTTGGGTCCCACCCCAATTTGTACATCAGTAGCTTTATTGAGAATTCAGAACAGTTGAGAATTGAGAAGCTTATCTTTAGTACTTTGTGTCTTTGATACTTGGCCTCTCTCTTAGAAGAGAAATAAGTTGTTGGCTAGTACGCAATTGATGTGATCTACAGTCTGAACAAATGCCATTCACAGTTGCTTCTGAATAAACAAGACACTTTTCAAATTAGTTTACAAAGAATTTTGTATGCCCTTTTGGATGCTGATAAGAAGCAGTGCAGAAGCCAACTCTCTTAGGTCAGCTCAAGTTAGTTACAACACTATATCATTGATAACACCATTTTGAACTTGAGCTTCTTTTATTTTCCTTTATGGTAAATTATGGCTTCTTTTCAAGCTGCTTGGGCTGCAGGTGTTCAAACTTCTGCAGCTCTGCCAAGGAGTTGTACTTACAGATCAGAAAGGGCTAAATGCATGTTTCTAACGAAGCAATTAACTTAAGTGCCCCCTTGTTGAGAAAAGTAGGCTGATACCTAAAGTGAGTTCAGAATAAAGATTAGCACACAGCACATGCTGTTAATAGTCTGTAATTAGATTCCTGGTCACATTATTTTGTTTGACCTTATATTTTTTTCTTAAAGGAGGAAAAGAAAAATGTAAATGGCAAACGAAAAATGTGGTGACAGAGTTTTTAAAAGTCTTATCACGTTATAAAATTCAAGGAAAGGAACATATATAATTACTAGATAAAAAGAAAAGAAAGGTTTATGCAACCTTTATGCACTAGGCTATTTACTTCTGATAAGACAAACATCACATAACAATTTAGAAAAACTAAGTGCAAATAAAAGGACTATTTCTTATTTGTTTATTACAGTAATATGACTATTCACATTTATTCTTTTATCAGAATTCCCACATTGAGAATGTTTTTAATTAACAATTTATTTCCAGTATTTTCATTATTAACAGTGACACATTTGCTGGTTGGTGTTATCAAAGGGTAAATTAAGATTTATTTTTTAATGATCACAAAATCAATTTATCTTTAAATTTCCAAAGCAATTAAAATAACAATATCAAGCTTCTATTAGAATAAAGTGCTTTCCTGAAATAATATTTTCAGGTTAGAATTTTCTAAACTTTAAATGTAAAGAATTTGCAGAATTATTAAGATTAAATACTTTACCAATCACGTCAGAATTAACTCCTGGTAATTTTAAAAATGAAAGTAAAGTAACCACCTGTCCAAGTTTTCCTTAGATTTTCCCAGTTTTAAAACTGAAAGTCCCAGGTCCTAGGAAATCTCTCTATACCAGGCAAACCAGGATGACTGGTCACCCTACAGTAGTAAAATGTAGTTACAACTGTTAACACAATCTTGTTCAAAAACTTGTATTATACAGCTGAGATTCAAGAAAGACATTAAATTAATTAATTTGACACTTCAGGAATAAAGTATTAAACTATAAAATAAGTCTAAAAAATAAGATCTGTGCCAAGGTCACAGTCCATTCTCAATTACCTCTCATGACTGTGGAATGCCAGTTGCTGCCATTCCAAATATCATATTACCGCTCATTTCCTCTGCTTATCTTTTACAAATACCATTAATAATCATTAGTTTCAGTGATTCATTTAAATTTCACTTCCTCTCTTTTCTTTTCTCTTACCCTATGAAGTGAGCATTAAAAAGCAATAAAAAGACCTAATGAATGAATAAATTTCCTACATACGATCTAATACCTAGCTCCAAAGTGCCCTTAAAATTGGACCCAAAGTTCCAAGACTATGATTTCCTTCGTATTCATCAAATGGCCAAAGTCAATTACAAATAACCTTGGCAGAAAGGATGAGAATACTCTTATCATTTTGGAAACTTTCTAGACTGTCACAAGAACACTTCAGTTCTAATTGCAGTTTCATGTGAGAATGACACTTAACAGAACTGAAGAGATAAGATAGTACCTGAAATACAGCATTAACTAAGCAACAATCTTCTTTTGATAAGAACCTTGTAATTATGATTTCTTCAGCCTTGAAATTTTTGACACTTCTCTTATATTTTAATTCCAGAAAAGTGAGGGTGTTCCTATGAAACACCATCAATTACGCTTACATACAGTCTTTTCTACTTGAAAAAATGTGTTACTCAGAACTGAAATGTAACTAAAAACGCTTGTATGAAAAAGGAACAAGACTTGCATTGTACTTTTTCCCCCATGCACAAACCCACCATTTACGTACAACTGTACCCATTTATTTGCCTATTTTTTAAGGGCAAACAAGGAGATGAATGATAAGATTGGGGTACAAGGGAAATGAGAGCCTCAGAAAAGAAAAAAAACTATAATGTATCCTCAATTGTTGATGCTACCTAATTCCACCATCACCCATACAGAAATATTTACGAACCACATAAAATTGCCAATATTTAACAATTTTTAACCTATAAAATGGCAGTTGCATATAGTTGAAATAATAGTAATAGCTATGAGCAGCACACGAAGACTTGCATTCATAATTGAATGACTAATTACATGTTTATTTCCCAGAATACAATTTCTCAATCTAAGTCATTTTCAACTATATCCCTAAACATATTTTGTACAACTCTAGTGGAGGAGATTCCAAGGTATAAACAAAGGACTCAGAACTGAGTTCCTTTGGGTGATACATTCTCAAAGTGAACTCAAACTTTGTTCCTAAAATTTAAATCAAGCCCTGTTCTCTGTTGCAAGGGTGCAAGTCCTAATACCTCTAGGGGCCACATCGGTCAGGTATAAGCCCATATGCATCCATTGCATAAGGGGTGGGGACTGTGACAAATTGGAAACTGCAAGTACCATATAAAATAGTACCCACTACTCATTGCAAAGTAGACTGTTACTATGGGTAAGTACAGGTCCTTAGTAGTCTGCTATTCTGATTATTCAGGAAACTGACAAATCCCAATTTTTATGCAGAAGTCACTTGACTTTTAATTGGTGGCTCATGTTTTTTAAAAAAACACTGGATATGAGTAAAATGGTGAGATATCCTCCCAAGAACAAGAATTCTTCAGCCATTTACAGACAAAAGTCTCTTGGGATTCAGGTAGAAGGTTGTTAAAAGCCAGTGGAGCCCAAGACCCAGGCAGGCCATTTTGAGAGGACAGACCTGCACCCAAGTGGCAGACACACTGATTGGACTCCTAAGTTCAAGCATGGAAACAACCCCATTCCCTGAAGTGCTTGGCTTCAGCCCCATTTGGCTTTGAACCTGAACCAAAACCATCTGCCAAGGGGTCCTGGAGGAATCATGTACACTAGTGCATCAGAAAAGCCCGTCTGCCTGCCAACATCAGTCTTAGCAGTGGACCGAAAAGTTAGCCTGTAACTTGGCTCCAGCTTCCCTCAGCTGTGGTTCTAAGTACTGTTCACACAAGAAACTAAAGGAGGACTTGCCTATGTGAGCCAAAGAAACAGGCTTGCCCCCCTCTATCCCAGAGCAAATCCTGAAAGGGTCCTATTTCAGTTAAAGCTGCTTTCCGCCACAGCCTGGGAAATATCTACCCATGTAGAAAACTGCTGCGAGACTCACCCATCTGAGCCATCGGGGTAGACTTACCAGCCTACATCCCACAGCAGATCCTTAAGGGGCCTACTCTAAGCTCCAGGCCCTCTCTGCCACAGTCAGGAAACTATCCCAGCTATGTAGGGAACTGCTGGGAGACATGCCTCTCAGAGCTACAGGACAGGTGTGTAAACCTCCATCCCATAGCAGATCTTGAAGTGCCTCAGTCTTAGCTCCAGGCCCCTTGCTGCCACAAGGGAACTATCTTGCCTATGCATAGAACTGCTGGGAGAAGCATCCATCTGAGCCACCAGAACAGGCTTGCCAGCATCAGTCCCACAGCAAATTCTGAAGGGGCATAATCTCAGCTCTAGCCCCTCTCGCTACAGAGAACTATCCCAAAAGCACAAAGATATGTTAGGAGTCACATGATCTTAGCCAGCTTCTATTCCACCGTAGATCTTGAAGCAGCCCTGTCCTGGCTACATCGTCTGTATGCTACAGTCCAGGAGTAATCATGCTCATGTTGAAAACTGCTGGAAGACTAGCCATCTGAGCCACCAGGACAGGCTTGCCAGCCTTTGTCTCAGAACAAATCCTCAGCAAATAATTGATAATAAGCAGGCATTAGTTCTGACATAGCAAATTTAATCAGACCTGCCTATGGCCTCAAAGCCTACCTCTCTACCCAACCCAAGGCGGGAGACAAATCTCAACTGTGCATTTCAACTAAACATAGCAATGGGTCCATCCATCCTTGATCTATTTAACCTTGGGGCCCTCCTGCAACCCTGAAACCAGCCCAACTGCTGAACTCAAATACCAGAAGCTTCTGGACAGGGAATACATCCTGTGGTCCAGCCTGATCAGAGGCAATTACATTGCCCATTCAGCAACTCATTCTGATTATAGAGCTTAACCCATGGTCTTGCTAAATAACAGAAACTAGGTAGCTACCCCACAAAAATTCAGAGCAAAGGTAGCAGCCCAGCCATCTAGAGAACATAAAAGTAAGCTCTGCCTACCAGGGTCATTACCACCTGGCCCATACAGAATCATTAGCTAGACTAAATAGGGAAGGTCTATCCCTGTCAAAGAACCCCAATAATAGCCAGAAAAGGTAGCTGCCTCCACAAATATGTAAATACCAACACAAGGACACAAAATTACAGACTCAGGAAATCATGACACCCTCCAAAAGAAACTAACAAAGTTCCAACATTGGATTCCAAAGCAAAACAAAAATCTATGAAATAACCGAAAAACAATTAAGAACAATCCATATAAAAATGTTCAGTGAACCCCAGGAATATACAAACAAAAAATTAAATAAGATTTGTCAACAACATATGAACAAAACAAGAAGTTACTGTTTGTGTCCTTTGCCCACTTTTTGATAGGGTTGTTTGATTTTTTCTTGCTGATTTTCCTGAGTTCTATGTAGATTCCAGTTATCAGCCCTTTATTAGATATGTATCATGTGAATATTTTCTCTCATTCTGTAGGTTGTCTGTTTGCTCCTGTGATAGTTTCCTTGGATGTTCAGAAAGCAGCTTTTTAATTTGATCAGGTCCCATTTATTTTTGTTGTTGCTGTGACTGCCTTTGGGGTCTTGTTCATAAATTCTTTCCCTAGGTCAATGTCTATAAGAGTTTTTCCAACATTTTCTTCTAGAATTCTTATAGTTTCATGCCTTAGGTTTAAGTCTGCTATCCACCGTGAGTTAATTTTTGTGAGAGGTGAAAGGTGCGGATCCTGTTTCAGTCTTCTATATGTGGCTATCCAATTTTCCCAGTGCCATTTATTGAATAACGATTCTTTTCCCCAGTGTATGTTTTTGTCTGCTTTGTCAAAGATTAGATGGCTATATGAGGATGGTTTTATATCTGGGTTCTCAGTTCTGTTCCATTAGTCTATGTCTCTGTTCTTGTGCCAGTACCATGCAGTTTTATTTACCATAGGCTTGTAGTATACCTTGAGAAGACAGATTAATGGCCAACAAACATATGAAAAAATGCTGAACATCTCTAATCATCAGGGAAATGCAAATCAAAACCACAATGAGATATCACTTAACTCCAGTGAGAATGGCTTTTATGAAAAAGTCCCAAAACAATAAATGTTGGCATTGATGCCGCAGTAATAAAAAGTCTCCCATAAAAACATCAAAAGCCCAGGAACAGATGTCTTTGCTGCTGAATTCTACCAAACTAAGAACTAATACCAATTCTCCACAAACTATTCCAAAAAATCAAAAAGAGAATACTTTCAAACTCTTTTAAGAGGCCGGCATTACCCTGTTGAGATGGGCCATGAGTTGGTAAATGTTGTGCTAGCTGCAATCACCTACACCTACATAGAAATACATTATTCTCTCAACATTTGTATATATTTGAAATTTTCCATAATAAAATGTGTAAAAAGAAGAGTTTCAGTAAGTGTTATTTGACCATCAGGCTGATTATGTTCATTACAGGGTACATTTGTAAAAAAAGAAGAAAAGGGTATCTGTAGAAATTTATTCTTAAATATTATATAATTTAATGCTTCAAAACTTTGAAGCCCATCTAAAAAAATATATAGGATTCAGTACTGGCTTTTTGGTAAATACTCCTATCTAATAAGCATAATACCAGGAACACTAATACAATAATGCACTTGTAAATTTTGCTATGCAACATTATATCAAAGATAATAAAGATGGAAAAATATTTTATATTCAACTGAAAATTATTTCAATATTTATTGGTTATATTTTAATAAGTTGTTCTTAGAACCAAGACATGTAAAAACATTACAAAATAGTCAACATATGAGCCATTTCATATGTATATTCAATTATTACATGTAATACCCACAGTAAAGAAATCAGAAGTAATAAGAGTGTTGACATTTTCTAAAATTTCCCACCCTGTGGCATGTCATTAAAATCATGCAATCTTAGATTTTTGACCTAGCAAATATGAATCAAATACATATTACACAGTCCGTTGCACATAATCAATTAAGTGACCCTAATTCAAATGTCCAAGTTCATTTAATTTGCACTAATTTGAATGACTGTAGGTTATACTTTTTTAGTTTGTTTAAAAAAGCACACAGGATCCCAACTGAAGGATTTAGCATCATTAGCTATCTTGAAATATTGGTCAGAGAATGCTGTCTATGCCATGGCCATGGCCCACACCATTTCAGCTTAAAAGTGTTTGCCCAACATTTAAAGAGAATTGGTTGAGTCTGCACCCAACACAGACTTCCCTTGCTTGTAGCATCAAAGACTTGAATGACTCCCACCTCTGCTATTCTCAGCCCGAAGGCTTTGAGCAGGCTGACTCTGGCCCCAGATTCAGACCTAAGCTAAGCCAACACTACATTCTAATCTCCAATGGTTGATTCACAGACAAGTGCATGATTCATTCAAGTTAAGACAGTTAAGACTAATGAAATTCAATACCAAGACTTCTATTTTCATTATAAAGAATGTAGACTCTTCTCTGTTGGATTTGGTATTACGATGTTGTGAGCCTGGAACTGTTGAGAACAAAATCAGCACAGCAGAAAGCAGAACCGAGGGGTAGGCAACAGGTCAGACTTGATTCCAGCTGCACCAGAACCCAGATCTGACTACGGATGTTTTAGCTACGAAGCCAAGAAACTTCCTTTTGATTAATCTACTTTGTGTCAGGCTCTAGAATCAGATTGACTTCGGTACGAATCTTCCCTACTAGTCATTGGTTGTATGGACTTCAGCAAATCATTTAATTCTGTTAACTTCAATTATTTCATAGTATTTACAAAACAGTTGTAAGTTATGTGCCTATTCCATCAGTGGTATGAGCACCACATATGGAGAAACATTATATTAAATTCATAATATTCAACACCAAACAAAGTTTTACATTTTCACCTTAATTTGCTGACAGGTCTCATCAAATCTAAAACACGAGACATTTTGAAAACACTGACAACATTGTTATCACTACAGGATAAATAATTGGTAACAGGCAGTTCAAAAAGACAACTGATGAAAAATTTGCAAAAGGCTCTAATGATTCTAGAAAAAAAATCCTAATATAAATGTCTATTGAAAACAAAGATTCAAGTCTTTTTTACACAGTGAAGTATTTTCCAAGTTTTTAAAAGTTACCAACTAACATGTCCAATGTTTTCTCCTCAAAATTCAACATCTTACCTGAGAATACCGGCACATTCCAAAAAAAGAATCCAGTCAATATAAATTTTAAAACTGTATTGCTTTCTCTTCTAGTTTTGATTAATACATCTGAAAAGAATAGGTTAAGAGCCTTTTATAAACCTGTAAGAAAATTTGTTTTTTCGTGTTTCTCAAGATATTTATAGAAACAAATGTAGCTTCTGACAGCATATATTATCTCAATTGTATTTTTCATCCATTTATCACAATATAAACACAACATTACAATGTGGTTAAATGATTAGATTACTATATAAAAGCCATCAATCTCTGCCATCAGAAAAGAGAAACAATGAGAGGACAAGTCCCAATACTCATGTTTTATGTTCTTAAGACTGTTTTAGGACTGTCATTCGAAGAATATTAAGTTTAACCTTCTACTAGAAGTCTGCAAAACAGATGTAAGATTGTGTGGTTCCAATAACTTTATAAAAAAAGCTTCAAGTGTCTATTTTGCATCAAAATACCCTTTGTTAAATGATGGTGATACTCATGTGGGAATTAACAGTGGTAATCCAAGATATTCAACCAAACACATCAACTTTATTTGCTCTTTACTCCACAGATTTTCTTCTGAGACATAGTTGTCATCTAAAGATAATAGGTCAGATTTCCTTATCCACCTAAGCTTCGAAAACTTATAATTTCTCTATTACTATTTAGAAGTTCTGAGAACACAAACTTTTAGTACTGAAATTAATATCTAAGTCATAACTTGAGCCAATTTCTCTTTAAAAACAATATTTAAAATGAGGGGTTGGTTCCTAAACACAATACTAGGCAAGTTTTTAAAATTCAATTTATAGATGAGCATCACAGCACAACTAATTTACAAATGTATAAATTAGCAACTATCCTGTCATTTTTAAAAAAAAACGACGTAAGTGAAAGCCATATATGGAACTATATTAGTATGCTATATTGTACATGCATATACCTACAAATTAGCAAAGAAATATCATAAACTTTTAAACTTTAACTTTTTAAATGCCCCAAAGTTTAGACAGATTTAATTCTATTTTCTCTGAGCAGCTGTTCATTTGGACATGTTCCTTATTTATTGATATACTGTGTTCAATTCTAGGGTCACATTTCTTAAACAGGAACTTGGCAACTTCCAAATTGTATTGTAAATATTGACATGTTTCAGCATGTCAATATTTATACTGTCAAGACTTTGACAAGTTTCAACATTGGCTGCATCTTATTTCTTAGCGGCCACTTATTTCTCTTCCAGTTGAGCAAGGTCCTTCTTTATCCAATAAAATTCTCATTCACTGCTCACATAAAATTACAGGTAAGCTAACAGCATCCTGTAACACAAAGACCAGGTTGAATTCTTTGTTTATGTAAGCATTTTGGTCATTTCTGTAGGGTAAGCAAAGCCCTAGAAATGACACACAAATTCAGGATGCAGTGTCCTCCAAGTAATATTTATTTTTGATAATTTAACCCCAGGCCTAATCATCATTTTCAACCCCATTAATTAATTCCAAAGCCTTTTTATAATCTATAAACTATTTCCTTTTTCCTCAGTCCTAAAGGCTAGGTGAAGATATAATAGATTGGTTTAGAGGCTGCAAGGTTAATGATGATATTCAGAGGACAGTCTGAATTCAGAATGCTAATCATAAAGAGTAGTCAGGAAGCCAGGCTCATTATCTAGTATTAAACAGTATTTTGAATGCAAAATTAGTTTACCTAAATTTTGTGTGAAGTGTCAGAGATCATGTTAACAAACTAAGTATCACTAAACCAATCTTAGGAGCAAATTTCCAAATTGTTGAAAGAAAATCTCTGCAATATCTTATAAGCACCCTGGGATTCCCCAATGGTACACAAACAAAAGTTTAAAATAAAGCTTCTAGTAGTAATGGCATCTAGCAAAAACACGAACGCCTCATGAGCAGCTTGGAATTCTAGCATGGATTTCTTCTTTTTGGCAATACAAGTCTCAACAGTGTTTCTGTCTCCAAAAGAGGCTAATTTTCATCAACATTAAAAATGTGCTGACTATAATAGTCCCCTAATCAATGATTTCAGTCAATGCCTTTGAAAAAAGCACAACTTACATCCTCATCAGTACTGACAGCTTCACAAACAAGCAGCAAATTACCCAGGGCTACAAAATGTATTAACTACCTCCTACTTGTATAAAAAGGATACAGTATTTTACTACTATTTTAAAGACAGACATCTTTTTCCTAGGAAACAGGGTATAACAAATAGAGCACTGATTTTTATACCCAGAAGACTCAGCTTGAAATCAAAACTATGCTTCATAGCTGAGTGTCTTTGGTCATGCCATTAATGCATTAAAACATTGTTTACTTCCTATGTACCAGGCTTTGACATCCCGAAGATGAGTAAGACACATTCCCAGCTCTCTAGTGAGATAGAGACACCCAAAGAGAAGTATAATACAAGCTTGTAAAGTACATAAGCAGGGTTGGAGCTCCTCTGAAAAGTAGCACTTAACCCATCCTGACATTCTAAGGAAGGCTTCCTTGAGCTATATCTAATATAAATCTTAAAGGAGAAATGGATAGGTGAAAAGCATTTAGAGGTAGAGTAAAAAGATAAGGAAGGCATTCCAGGCAGAAGAGTCAGCATGAGCAAATGCTTAGCATCAAGACATAACATAATATATGAAAATGATAAATAATTCTGTGCTTCACACTGCAAATTAGGAATTACAAATTCAAACACCCAGTCAAGTTCATTCATTCAACCAAAACCTACCTCTGTGCCCTCAAACAAATATTTTAGAATTTGGCATAAGAGAACAAATCAGATAAAAATTCAGAAAGAGAAGCGATTAGGAATATAAATGCAGAAAGCTTTGGTATACAGGTGGTATTTAAAAGTCATAAGACTTGATGATATCATCAAAAGGAAATACAGACAGGAAAAAAAGAGAACAAAAGATAGAACCCTAGAGTACTTCCACACTACAGAATCAATAAGACTAGAAGGTTCCAGGAAAGGAGAATAAGAAGGTGCAACCAAAAAGGTAGAAGGAAAACAAAGAATGTATCATGCACTGGAAATCAAATGAAAAAAATACATCATGGAGAAGGGAGTGATTAACTGTGTCCACGTTTACTGATAGGTCAAATATGATGAGAAGTGAGAATGATCAACACCCCTAGAGATCACTGGTGACACTATCAAGAGCAACTTGGTGCAGTGTGGGAGCAATAGCCATGTTAGAGTGAGCTTAAGAAAGAATAGAAAAAGAGGAATTGGGACATGGAGCATAGAGAACTCTTCAGAGGATTTTTGTTGCAGAGAAGAGCAATTAAATGGGGTTGATAATGGAGAAAGGTTAAGGGAGCATTTCTTAAGGTGAAAGGAATAACATAGATCAAACAAAATTCTTTTGTTGCAACTTATTTTTAAATAAATTTTATTATGTATATTTGAGGTTTATAACATGACATTATGGGATACATACAGATTATAAAATGGTGACTTCAGTGAAGTAGATTAAGATCCATCATCTCACATAGTTACTATTTTTGTGACAAGAGCAGCTAAAAATCTACTTATTTAACAAAAATCCCTAACACAGTACAATTTCATCAACTTTAGTCCCCATGTTGTACATTTAGTTCTTACATGAAAAGCCATGGGGGAAGAGAATAAAAAAAGAGGGGCAAGAAAAAAAGGACAAATACTAGACACAAAGAACCTCAACATCAGGCTAGGGAGGCTAGTCAAGGATCAGAGAAAATAAGCAGAACCATTGTCTTTTAATATATGTGAATAAAAGTGAATGAAGAGAGGTAAATAATGTAAAAGGAACCATCAACACTATCATTCATACTTACTAGACACAAAGTAAAAAGAGAAAATGGGGAGAAACTGGTCTCATGGTAAAAATGCAATACCAATTTAATTCCAAAACCTTTTACAGTAGTCCACCCCTCATCTGAGTGTGATATGTTCCAATACCTCCAGTGGAGGCCTGAAACCAGATACTACTGAATCCAATTGCTGTCAATCAGAACATGTTTCTGTTCATGTCTTCCACCCACAAATGTAATGCCTTCATCTTCACTAAGCACTTATCACACACTGTGGGCATAACTTTTGCAGTCTGAGCTGAAACAGCAAAACTAGCACTAATTTCTTTTTCCTTCTTCACAATGTCACAAATAGAAGATGTATTCTTACCATAGATGTTAGCAGCCTTAACATACAATTTTTTTGTCTTCCCTTAAGTTGAGAACTTTCACCTTTTCACTTTAAGGAAGCACTTGACAGCTTCTCTTTGGCATATCCAAATTACTAGCATCATGACTCTTGCCCTTTCAGGACATTATTAACTAAAGTAAGGATTACTTGAACACAAGCACTATGATATCTCTGCAGTGGATCTAATAACCAAGCCAACTACTATATGACTAACAGGTGGGCAGTATATACAGCAGGGATATGCTGGATAAAGGGATAATTCATCACCCCAGCAGGATGGGGTCGGACGGTGCAAGATTTCATCACTGCTCAGAATGGCACACCATTTAAAACTTATGAGTGATTTCTGAAATGTTCCATTTAATATTTTCAGACCATGATTGATGGAACAGAAAATGTGAAAATCAAAACCTTGGATGAGGGGCAACTACTGTAGTTAATGTCTAATATATGCAAGTCAATCATTCCTCCATTATAATCACCCCTCGCTGGGCACTTTTACTTTAGTGAAGGAGAAAGCCATGCACGCAATAATAGTCAACACTTCCTGAATGCTTGCTGTATGCCAAACATTTAGCTAGATGATTACTTGTATTAAGTCATTTAAACCTCACAATACTGAGAATACTCATTCCGCATAAAAATATAAATATCCACCATATTTACATAATTCTAAAAATCCATGAAATCAAAGTAGGAAATATTCTTCTACATGCAAGAAAGATGATAATTTTTGAATAAAGAAATGACAAAGTCAAATCTTATTTTTAGTAATAAAATGATCCGAGATGGTTTGAAATGAGAATCCATAGCAGAGCTACCAGAAAGAAGACTTTTGAAATAGTGATATAACATAGTACTTAAACTGGTGCACTATCAGTGAAAACAAAAACCAGGGGTTTTATGTGCTTAACGACCATGCAGCTCAACTACCACCTCTCCTCAAATCTCACCACATGTCAGATTAACTTTATTTGATGTTTTATAAGAATACAATAAACATTATACATATATATGTTCAGTCTCATCTATTGGCACTTGTGTTTCTCTACGGATAATTTAAAAATAACTGGCAAACGTTGTTTTCTACTATTTTGAAGCTCAGGTACATAAGAAAGCAGACCCTAACATTGGTTATAATCCATACATATAGCAAATCAATTAGGATCTCTAACAGCTTCAGCTTCCTGATCTTCTTCACAGGTAGCCTGAAGCGCAGCTTCAGACAGAAGTATTACTCTGAAGGGTCACAAAGATCAAGACAATCTTAACATGAAAGCAAAGGTAGTTATAATGTCTACAGACATATTTATTATTCTAGAATCCAAGCTTGATAAATTGTATGACATAACTTCCGTAACTAAACCATGTCTGTTTAATTTGAATGGCAAAACTTATAAGGTATAATATAAGGCAATTACAAGACAGCTGATTAAATGACTTGTTTTTTTCAATAGGTGTAGAGTACTGTACATTTTTATACATTTTTTACTCCACCCTTCTACATCCTCATTAAAATCCTTAAGGAAACAGACCATCTTGGTTCCTATGCTGCAATCTCATGATCCCACGAATAAAACAAGAGCTTAGTAAATACTTGCTAATTTGACCAACTCTTGACAATTCAGTATAATGGACTAAAAATTCAAGTTAGTTATGGTTTAAAACAAAACCAAACCTTTGTGTGCACTAGTTAACATTGTAAACACACTAGCAGAATCCCAAATCTTCTAATCATTGTGTTGCCCTATAGAAAGGTCTCATAGTTTCGTCCAATACAACTCACCAACCAACACCTCACATGAGTTACCTTTCCTTTTTCTCTATCCATCTTCTGCGTCAATAAAGCAATAAAAACTTGATAACATTGTGAAAAGAACCTTCTGCTGCCTGAGAGAAAATAAAACACACATTTGGAGCCAAAGGGTTGCTATAATTTTCTGATCCACTTAAAGAAGTAAAGAGTGAAATACTCTCACTTCTGAAAAATTCAAGAACTATGCAGGCTCAAACACATCAAAGTGCCTGTTTCTCCCTCTATAAAATGTAGAAAGAAAAACTACGGGGCTGGTAGGGTGGGGGTGGGGGGTGTAGATAGAACCTCACTTAATGGGATTATGAAAAATAGAAAAAGCTAAATACCATTACTACTGAGTCAAAGTAAAAGTTGGCTTGTCATTAGTTTTGCTAGTTGATCATTTCTGTAGAGTAGCTAATCAATTGCTGCACTCCTGAAGACAGTTCCTTTCCACTGATTAGCACAGAAAGTTATTTCCTGAGCCCAAAGGGCCTAGGACGTTTCAGCCCCAGGCGGAACCCATCGACAGTTTACCAGACGCTGGGGGACTGGAAAGAGAGAAAGCTGATGTGGGGGAAATGATCAAACAACCTACTCAACACACCCCTCTGGATTCAATTGTCCGCCTAATCCTACAAGCAATACAGAGCATTTCAAAAGTATTTTGCATTCCCAAGAATCCCTCAGGTGCAACGGGACAAACTAAAAAATGGGGTTCAACAGGTGAATGCCCTGTGAATGATGCCGGGGAACCCTACCATCCCCAAGAGCCCACAGGCATAAGGCTCATACATCGAGGAGGATTCGCGCATTGTGGAATTACAGAGGTAAGTAACAGGGTATTCAAAAAAGAAAAAGAAAGAAAATAGAAAAACAAAATTAAAAAACAGGACAACAGATAACTATTATTTAAAGAGACAGCCCCACTTCCGGACCCTACCTCTCCGAGATTCCACTTCCGGTCTCCCCCGAAAGACCCGCTCTCGCAGATTA
This sequence comes from Lemur catta, assembly GCF_020740605.2. Lineage (NCBI taxonomy): Eukaryota > Metazoa > Chordata > Mammalia > Primates > Lemuridae > Lemur > Lemur catta. The sequence goes on along the minus strand of NC_059139.1, from coordinate 53,822,439 downwards.
AACCTCCGCAGCCAATGAGAGTGTCAGCTGCTTCCGCAGGCCCGCGGGGCATCTACTAAATCCCGCCTTTTCCGGCAGAGAGGAGCCTATCCTAGCGGCTGAGTCGCGCGGCTCGGGAGGCGGTGCCGTGGCGAGCCCAACCGGACGGGAGGAGAGGGCGAGAAGAGCAGGCGGCGTGTGCACGCCTCTTCCGCCCTGGGCCCGGAAGGGTGATGTGGCTGGGGCATCGCCGGCCTCACTATGGTAAGAACTGGGGATGCCGGGTTACGGCTGAGCTTCGTGAAGAGGTTGTGGGCCCGGGCTAGCGCTGAGGGGCTGTGCGGCGGCCCGGGGTGCGCGGGCCAGGAAGCCCTGTCGGTAACTTGGCTCTCGCGGGGATCGGAGCTTGCACGGGCCGTGTAGCCATGTGGTCCCTGCACCCCTAACCAGGGAGACTCTGGGCCGACTGTCCAAGGAAGACCGCGAGGTTGCGGAGTCCAGCCTCTCCCGCAGAGGCTGCTTTCCTGCTTTGTTTAGAAGAAAGGCACTAGTGGAGCCTAATCCGTCGGCTACATAGATTGGCTGTGGCCTTTGACCCTTAAGGCATTGGAGTTTCTCGAATTTCCACTGTTTGTGTTTTTGGTTTGTTTTTTGCGTCTTCTTAAGTCGCCCTATGGGGCTTGACCCGGCATGATTTAATTGTTCTCTTGGGTTTTTGTTTGTTTGTTTGTTTTGGCACCAAGCTCCATACCCTCATCTTAACCTTTAGAATTAATGGTCTTTCAGGCCTTTCCTACATCATTCTCTGAACCTGAAAGATGCTACTTTACAAACTAAAGGTTTTAATGGTTGGAGTTCTCTGCACCGATGGGCTTCTCTTTAGGAGCTTTATATACTTCTCAGAGTGGTGTCTAGCCTTGGGCCTTTCTCCCCTTCCACTTCCCCATTATTAAGGTTTTATGTGTGCATGTGTTACTTTGTATTATTGCAGGTTCCTTTGGTAGTTTAAACGTCTCATAAAAGCTTAAACTGTAAGTCACAAAAGTTAGCAAAAGAAATGCTTACATTTCCAGGCTGAGAAAAAGAAGTAAAAGCCAGTGTGGCCAAGGACCTGTTGTAAAGTTGGTAGTAATAGTAAAATCCCCGAATCTGTGTCTGAAGGTATTTTACCTTTGTTATGGTAAATGCCAACTGCCCTTACTCTAAGCCCTCAAGGTGAATTTATGAAGTCTCCATGCTGAATGTTGCATATATTTCTGGGGAAAGGATGCATGCCTGTTACAGTCTCTAAATCAGCTATGACACACCACCAAAACTTGAGAATCTCCATGGTGAAAAATTACTGAGTTTGTGTTCGCAGAAATTGCTGCAGAATCCCATACAGCACACAAACCCTTATACATTTAATCACAAACTCATTAATCATTGCCTGCTTTATGCCAGCTTCTTTGATTACAGCTGGGGCATAGGTCAGAGTCTCTTCCCTGAACAAATTTACCACCAAATAGAGGAAATAGCAGTTTATTGGCACATTATTCCTTCTCTTGCTAAGGATATTCTTTTTTAGCTGCTTTCCCCACTACCACAGGATAGGATACACCTGCTCTTAAGAGTGTCATTAATGAGCTGTTTTTAGGTTACGAAATTTGCTCCTTTTTCAATTGAAAAAGAGTAGGAAGACAAGACTGTCACTCTTAATTCTTATATATCTTTCTAGAAGCTGAAGTTGAATTATTTTACTGATAGTACAAGTCAAAGATAAAGTCTGTTTATCATTTTGCTGTCATATGAACTAGCTAAAAGCAAGATGTATATACTGTGCTTAAGATCAGCAGTATTTAAGCTGTCTTGCCATGCCTGCTTTTCCAAAAGTAACAAAAGGTTTCATTTATTAGCACTTCCTATGTACCATGATCTGTTAAAAAGAATAAGTTTATAAGCACTGTCTTATTTCAAGCTTACAAGAGCTTCTGACTAGATGTTTATAGGTGAAGGAAGTGAAGCACAAGGAAACTGACTTGCCTGGGATTATAACCCCTAGTAGGTAGTGAAGCCAGGTTTCCAACTTATTTTAGGGTCCAGATGCCAGAAATCTTCATGCTGTTGTCAGTAGTAACCCAACATAAGTGAGGATATCTTAATGATTTGTTGCCCTCAAATATAAATATGTCAATCAGACATGGATGTATATTAGAAACAACTGCCAGGTAATTAAGTTTTCATTCCTACTTTGTTCTTGTGAGCTTTAGAAAGATGTCAAAAGTACATTGTGATTGGCAGAGCTACATAGTGAAGTTTCAAAAAGGCTAAATTAGTAATTAAAAAATGGGCTACTGTCTCAGTATCTTTTTGAGTTTGTACCTAAACTTCGTTTATTTGTGAGGGAACCCAGTGGTAATGATTTAATAATCTAAATTACTGTACTTTAATGAATCCCTTTTTCAAAAACATTTCAAGGACAGAAATGTTTAGCAGTAGTAATAATCTGCAACTATCAGCATAAACAGTAATTGCATCACTTATGAATTAATACTTTTAAAGAATTTCAGAATGCCTTAGGCCAGGTGCAGTGGCTCATACCTGTAATCTTAGCATTCTGGGAGGCTGAGGCAGGAGGATTGCTTGAGCTTAGGCGTTTGAGACCAACCTGAGCAAGAGCAAGACCCCGGGTCTACTAAAAATAAAAAAAATTAAAAAAGCCTGGCGCCGTGGCACCTGTAGTCCCAGCTACTCGGGAGGCTGAAGCAGGAAGATTGCTTGAGCCCAGGAGTTTGAGGTTGCAGTGAGCTATGATGGTGCCACTGTGCTCTACCCAGCACAACAGAGTGAGACTCTGCCTGTTCTACAAGGTTCCCAGAAAGAAAAAGGAAAAAAAAAAAAAAAAAGAATGCCTTGTTTTCCCCAACTCCTAAAATCCTTCAAGATTCAGCTCAAGTTTCATCTCTTTCCAAGAAGCCTTCCCTGACCCCTTCTGTTTTCTTTTACTCCCTTTAGGTAGCTATATGGGCATTCCTAGTCAATGTGTGTATCTCCAGTATCCTTCTAACAGAGCACTTATCACAGAAAACATCAAGATGGTGTTGCTTATACTTCTCCCTCTGTAGGTGGAGTTCTTAAAGACAAAGTCTTCTAATCTCTACATCCGCAATGCCAATTAGAGTTAGTACTCAAGATGAATGAGATTCTGGGGACAGAAACATGCTCAGTATCTTCATGGACTTCACAGTCTAGTGGGGGAGATTATTAAATAAGTAATTCTCGTGCGTTGCTGAGACAACATGTGTAGTGAAAAGAACATGGGCTTTAGAGGGAGCCAAACAGGATTAGAATCATTACCAGTTTCCATTCTTTACTTGGTTAACCATAAGGAAGTTGATTTTTCATGTGGTCTTGATGTGTTAAGTGATTTACAGATATTCTCATTTAATGCCCATAAACCCTGCAAAGTTGGAGTTATTGTCCATGTTTTATAATTAAACTGAGTCTCAAAAAAAGTGTGAAATATTTTCTCTCATCGTGTAGCAGAAATATGTAGAAAATTTGAAGAAGGAGTAATTCTGGCTGAGAACTGCTGGGGAGACATCCCCAAGGAAGTAACACTCTGACTTGTATGTTAAAGAGTCAATATTAGGGCAGGAGTCATTAGCCAGAGCTGGGGCAGTGTTCTCTATTTTTTTAGATAAAGGAAATGGGAGAAGACAAAAGGCACGAAGTTGAATAGTTGCTTGGAGGCTCCTTATGGCATTAATAGAAAGAGGTTCAGTAGAGCAGAATGGTGAGAAGTGAGGCTAGAAGGAAAGAGTAGGGCCAGATCTAGAAGAGCTTTGTGCCATACCAAGGACTTTATATTTTGATGATGTTTAATTGCTTACTTGATAAAGGCTTGAAGCAGGGAAGTAAAGGTGTACATTTTAGAAAACCAGCCAGTAACAACATGAACAGTATATTTAAATGGAGAAAGAATCTGGGAGACCAGCTTGAAAACAAATGTAGTAAACCAAGTAGTAGATGGTGAACCAGGTAGTCAGAATGCCTCAAATCTTGACAGTAACAGGTTGGAAGGAAAGAATAATGAGGAAAATCATTTTGAGGTACTTAGTGAGGGGTGATGAAGCACCACTTCAGCTTCTGTGGAAGGAAATACAGCAGGTCCTGGAGTAACGATGATGAGGAAAAAATTCAAATCCCAATCAAGGCCACTTTGTGGAGTTTGCACGTTCTCCGCATGTCTGCCTGGGTTTTCTCCAGATACTCTGGTTTCCTCCCACATCCCAAAAATGTGCACGTTAGGTTCATTGGTGTGTCTGTGTGGTCCCAGTCTGAGGGAGTAGGGGTGTCTGTGTGAGTGCGCCCTGCGATTGGGTGGCATCCTGGCTAGGGCTGGTGCTTGCCCTGGCCCTGAGCTGCCGGCATAGGCCGTTGGGAATAAGTGGGTGAATAATCTTGTTTTTATTAATTTTTCTTAAATGTGTATATAGCTCACATTTATTTCAGTGTTTAATATTAGGTGTGTTTTGGTCTTTGTTTAGAAATTTGGTGATGTTTTTGTGGCTAGAAATAGGCCCTAGGAACTTAACTCTTGTTTATATCAGTTAGCCTATGATAAAATTAGTTTAATTATACATTGTTTGGCTTAAAGTTGCCATTTCCAAGAACCTGTGGACAATGTTAAGTGAGGACTCACTATATTGCTTAAGTACCTACTCTGATAGGTGCTTTACATACAAGGTTTTGTTAAAGACTTACATCTATTGGCTACGTTTTATATGTGAAGAAACAGATGCAATGAGCTAAGTGACTTGCCCAAGATCATACTGCTTGTAAAAGACAAAGCTACAATTTAAACTTAACAGCTTTGACACCAAATCCTGTGCCCTTTCTACCATGCAGTAATGCCATTAATTCCAAAAAAAAAAAAAAAGAGAGAGAGAAAAGGCAAGGTTTATATGCCAGGGGGTGGGAGGTTAAGATAATAATTCTGTTGCTACTATGGCTTTTGCATCATTAATGAAAATGGCATCACAGTAGAAAGGCAGATATCTTCTTAGTATTATAAAAATAGTTTTGACTTCATGAACTACACTTTGAAGACCACTGCATTAGAATAATAGGAATCTGATGTGGATGCTGAGCCTCTGCAGCAAAGCACTTGTAACCTGATTGCAAGTAAAAACTTACAGGGAGTTTTAAGAAACTATAGATGCTCAGTTAAGTCCAAATTTCGGGGCATTGATCTGTTTTTAAAGCTCAAAGTGATTCTAATGAGCAGCTGTTTCATACCATGTCTGGTACCCCATATTCAGATGTTTATCCATTTTGTCAGTCTTTGTCTTTTCCTGATTGTATGGTCAAAGTACTTTTTTTCATGGCGGAATTTGCTTTTTGTCCTTCCTAGTACTTTCTCAAGTGGAAAGTATAAGTAGAAGCCGTCCCTTTATACATTTTTGAAACAAGACCAGTGAGAACAAACGGTTATTTAATCCACCCCCTTCATTTTACAAATGAAATTAAACTGAAAAGTAAAGATGTTGATTTATCTAAGGACAAAATTATATACTTGGATTATTTCATTAATCCAAATGTTTAGTGGCCACTGGTGCTGAAGAGATGAGTGATGTATTCTTGTCTAAACATTAAGCAAGCCTAGTTTCTTGCTTTCATAGTAAACCGATGTAACTTGTCTATTTGGTACAGTATCATGCGACCATACAATAAGCAACAAAGTTTGAATTTATGTGGTAAAGAAAATGTTAATTTTTTGTGTATTAGTAGAAATCTTTTCAACCATTTCTGGTCACTTACTTTGGACAAATGGGGCATATGTGTGTTTGCATTCATGTGTAGGCTAACATTTATCCTTGCATTTTCATGTATTCCATTTTAAGAGGCTAGTTGGGAAATGCTGACCTGACCTAGATTTATATGTAAATGCTAAAGGGCTAACCCACTTTTCCAGTGCTATATAATTTTATCACAATTAGGTCAGGTGTATCTGTGTTCCCTTCCACTGCCAGAAAGGTATAAACTAGTTTCATGTAAAAGAAGTAGGTATGAATACAAGTAAGATTGTTAGTATTTGGAATTTTAAAAACTTGTCTTTAGTATTCAATTCTTGTTTTAAAGTGTATTTCAGTTAAGCTGGCAGAACTAATATGTAAAAAAATTTATTTCTCACATGGTAGGAAGTCAACATTTGAAGCTCCAAGACAGTGTTATGCATAAAGATAACCCTTAATCAATAAATTTATTGAACAGTTTGTTTGGTAATACTATAAATAAGCTACATGGAGCCCAAGAGATCCCAGACTAGTGAAAATACTGTAGGTTTAGTCAAAGTTAGTAACCAGTCATTGAGCCCTCTCTAGGCAAAGCGTGTTTCACATATTAATTGATGTGTATATTTCTTCTGCTTTTCTCACTGTTTTTTTTTCTTTTTGTACCTTATATTGCTTGGATCATTCCTTTTTTTCATCCCAGCATTCCTAATCTCTAATCTTAATGAATGTGTAATAGTTGTAGCATTCAGGAATGGCTCCGAAAGTAAGAAATTATATCTTAGTAAACAAAGTGTGATAAAATTGAATCTGGAAAAAAAAATCCTAACTTTTTAAATGGATTTGAATAGATAATTTTTTTAAAGTCTTGTCAACATGGCAAGTAATTTCATGTTTAGAGCTCTTTGCTGATAAAATATCGCATCTACTATAGTTGTGGCCAAATGAAAGTCTGACAGTTATTTTATTTCAAAAGACCTAACTAATTTTAATTTACTTCAAAATGCTTATGTAAAGTAACTGACTCATCAGGTTTATATCTTTCTGGTTTGCGTAAATTAACTCTGTGCAATAACACTAGTTGTTTCAAGCGTATCAGGAGCCCTGATTAGCTGAGTGGTAGGATAGGTCTGCAGTGCAGAGGGATAATAAAAGAGACTTTGGAGAAAAGCTGTTTGGGGGCCTCCATTGCCATGTTTTAGAAGAATGAGCACAACTCTCAGAGTAATGGTTGAAGGTCAAGACAGGGCTGCTATGTTCTGCAACTCCAAAGGTTACAATTCCGATTCCAGTTGTATTTGGAATTGTGCTCCAGAGGGTGCCACAGGCAGCTTGAGTCAAGGAACTGTTATTGGATACTTCTTTATAAAAAGGAAATATTTGTAGGTGTGGTAGACAGAATGCCCCTCCCAACCTGTGCATGTGTTACCTTATGTGTCAAAAGGAACTTTGCATATGTGGTTTAAGTAAGAATTTTGACATGGGCAGATTATCCCATATTATGGGGAGGGGAGAGCAATTTAATCACAAGGATCCTTATAAGAGGGAGATATTATTAGGGTCATATCACAAAAGATTTGCCTTTCAAGGTCAGAATGATACAAGGTCACTAGCTGAGGAATGTGGGTATCCTCTAGAAGCTAGAAAAGATGAGGACACAGATTCCTCCCCAGAGCCTTGAGAAGGAACTACCAAACCCATTTTAGATTTCAGACATCTAGAACTATAAGAGAAATTTGTGTTTTTTTAAGCCACTAAGTTTGTGGTTATTTGTTACATCAGCAATAGGAAACTAATATTACATTAGGGAGGAAAGTTTTATTTCCAGTACTTTCCACAGCTGTTTTAAGAGATGTGAACTATCTAAATTTTGTCACAAAAGTGCTTTTAATACATTGCCACACACACACACACACACACAAAAAAAAAACAGAAACTTCCTTGGGGCCACAGTGTTCTATTACAAAAATAGAATAAAAACTTTGAGTGTAATTTAAAGGTAAACATAAATAGAATAACAAAATTTATTGACTTCTATTCATTTAATCCACATTTTTAGAATTAAATTGTCAATATTAATTGTAATGATAAGTACATCAACAAGTAAGATTCTATACATGCTTCAAGTGGCCCCGGGGTCAAAACTAGAGTGAGTTAAATACAACTCTCATGACAGTTAATGTGTCAAGTTCATTAAAACCACTGTGTGTGAAAATACAAATTGGTACATTTATAGAGTGCAAGCTAGTGGGTGGGACCTATCAAAATTTAAATGTGAATTTTTGAGCCAGCAATTCTAAGACGCCCCTTCCAACCCACCAAAAAAATCCTCTCCTAGGTGCAAGAACAGATTAATTTGTCTATTGCACGTTGTTCTTAATAGAAACTTGAAGACAAGCTGCATTAGTAAAATAATATCCTTTTTTACTAGTATGAAACTAAGCCAGAGGTAAAGTAAACATGGCCAAGATACCAGTAGTAAGGAGTAGACCCAGAATGCAAACCTAGGCAATCTGGTTCTAGAGCCTGTTGCTCTTACCCATCTCACTATCCTAGACTGCTAAAAACGATGAATAGATCTCTGTGTACTAAAATGGAGAGTTGTTTGTTCTGAAGTTTTTGGGGGGCTTTTGTTTTTTAAAGGGAAGTCATAGAAAAAGATACAAATAGTGCTATTCCCTTTTCAAAAACCTGCATGAATGCATGTTTATGCACAGAAAAAGAGCTGATGTCTTTTAATGTACCAGGTCGTTTTCTGCTTACTCCAGGGAATGGGAAGAGAGCAAGGTGAAAGGTTTTTATATTTTACTTTTGATATATTTGTATTATCCAAATGGCTTATATTAGCCATGTATTTAAAATAAAATAAAGACAAAAATCATTAATCATTAATAACTAGCAAATTAGTTTAGACCTAATGCATAATATATTATGGGCCCTATGATTACTATTTTAAAAGATTATAGAGACTTTAATTGTGCTTTTATGACATTGTGGAATTCACACCTTCGATTTTTGATGTTCAGTCTTTGTCAGAGATAAAGTCTTTGCTGTATAGTATTGTTCCCAAGAGGAAAATCTGGTATTTTCAGAAACAAAGACATCGAAAAGTATAAGGTGCTTCTGAATTTAGGATATATTAGTTTGTTGTTATATACTCTTATTTTTTAAATCACAATTGCACATGTAAAATATCAACTATTGGCATAACATCCTTAAGCAAGAACAATGTACATCAATGTTAAAAATAATCTACGAAACTTTAGTATTCTTAGTTGAAAATTCTGTCCCTTGATTATTATTTGAGCACAGTTGGCTAAAAACTGGAGAAAGATCTGCTTGCTCTGGAGAACTCTTTTTTCCTTTTCAAAGTCGGCTTATTTATTCACATGACAGAAAAATAAGCAATTATTTCTTTAGGGAGACCCAAACTGAGATTAATATGAATTTACAAAGAGATACAAAAATGGCCATATAACACCTACCTTCATCATTTGGAGTTCTAAGGACTAGCTATGGGAATACTATAAATCTGATATTATGCACATTTCTGTTCATTTGTTAAATCCTAAAGTAGAGTGCCAGTATGAGAGGAAGAATCTAAAATTAAGTGCTACATGAAAATATGTCAGATGATATGACCAAGGTCTGCCTCTAAATATGTACTACTTTGTTCACACTAGTTTTGAGTTAATTGATGGGGAGCTTCAGAGAGCACACCCCATGACAATGCCAGGGAATTATAAAAAGAGCATGCTCTCCAGTTTAATAAGTTTAGCTAACTATTCACTGTATTATTCACTGTTTTAACAGACAGTATGCTACAACTGTATATTAAATAGTATACAGTCATCTCAGTATCCCTGAGGGATTGGTTTCAGGACCTCCCTTGGATCCTAAAATCTGTGGATGTTCAAGTACTTGATATAAAATGACACAGTATTTGCATATAACCTATATACATCCTCCCCTATACTTTAAATCATTTCTAGATTATTTATGATACCTAATATAATGTAAATGCTATGTGAATAGTTGTCATACTGTATTGTTTAAGGAATATTGACAAAAAAATAAGTTTGTACATGTTCAGTAAAGATGCAGTTTTTTTTCCAAATATGTTCGATCCATGGTTGGTTGAATCCACAGGTGCAGATCCCATGGATAAGGAGGGCCAACTATAGATTGGACCTAAGCAGTTATAAGATACAAGACAACTCATTTTTATAAAGCTAATTGCATCTTCTCTCCTGCTCTTCATATGTGTGAATATTTCAGTAATCTTACTAAGTCATTCTTGGTAAGACTTGGGCCATGTTTTAATACTGTGCATAACATAAGAAAATTTATTTTCTTGTTGATAGTATTGATAGAAATCTGGCATCTCTAAAATGAACAATTGGTCTTTATCAAGTAAGTACCTTATTTATATTTTTTGTTAATTTAGCTTTTAATTTTGTGTAGTCTTAAAACATTAGTGTCCTAACCTGTAGCAAAAAATGAAGATTATTAGCTATTACACTGTATGCTGCCACTGAAAATTAGGTAAGCCTTAGACTTAAGAATTATACTAAGGTTCTAGAATTCTCTGCCAGCTAATTTGCCTACTCAGTCACTCAGACCCTTTGAAAATGTGTGTCTCTTTTGAATTAAAAGAAGTCAGAAGGACACACACTATCCAGTGTGCAAGCACCTTCAAAGCTGGCTGCTTGATAGAAAGAACATCTGAGTTCCAGGAGGGTGACATAAGATACAGATACTGAGTGGAAATTAGGCCTTTATTTTACCCTACAACCTGGGCCCTTAACATAAACATAAGGAAATTTGAATCGTCCTAATTAATATTCCAAAATATTGAGAAGTAAATATAATGCAAAGCAGTATGCTTGAATAGTTAACAAAATATTGTATTCAGCGGTCTGATCTACACTAATTTTTTTAATAATGTACATTATTAATTTGGTATCCACATATGCACTTGCATTTGTCATATGTTTATTATTGTCAGTTGTATTCCATTCATTAAGCATTTTTTCAGTGACTACTGTGTACTATTTCATTTAATATTCACAGAGGACTAATGAGAACCTCAATAAAATAGAGGACACAGTTACAGTACAATTTGATGGGTGCTATCATAGGAAGGTATATGTGTAACACATACACATACAAAGATCCTGACTGCTTGCTGTGGAAAGTAAGAATAGGGAAGACTTCATGGATAAGGTGAATCTTGAGTTGAGACTGGAAAGATGAGTAGTTCAGTTCACCAAGCAAGCAAGAAAAGATGGCGTGTGCAAAAATCACAGAGTACTTTAAAAAAGATTTCATGATTTAAAAGATCTGATAAAATTTAAGCACAGCAAATGAATTTTACTTATCACCTTTTACTCTTTTTGTGATTAAATATTCTTACCTTTTTCTTACCTCCCTTCCTTCTCTTTAATAACATCTTTCTATTGAAAATTTCAGTTATTTTTCTTCTAAACAGGGACATCTGTTTCTTTTAAACCTGAGACTAAAATTTTATATCACCAGACAACAGATGCTAAGCATTAAGGGGACTGCTTATAGGTGGCAGGCTAATGTCCATAAGTTAAAAACACTCTTCTGACTAGAGTCTAAGTACGTCTAAAAGACTTTACCACCTAAGATTATTTGTTTAAATTTTAGAGTCTATAAACCCCCAGAACAAAGTTGTATATATCATATATTTCATTCTTGTAAATGGTTTTCATTTGTAAATGGTTTCACACACAGATGTATACATATACACTCCATTTCTTTAATAATGGGCATGTCTGAGTGCCTTTTTATTTTTTATTATAAAAAAATTCAAACATACAAAGATAGAAAGAAGGATATAATGAACCCTAATATTCTCAGCATTTTGTCATGAGCCCTAACCCTCTCCTACCTCACACATACTAGATTATTTAGAAACCAGTCCTGGACATCATATCCTTTAAGCATTTTTTTTTTTTTAAAGGCATCTGGGGAAGGAAAGAAGAACACATTGCAAAATCGTGAATTTGGATACTCCATTAGGAAGATAATAAACCTACTTTGCAAATTTTTTTTCCAACCACTTTACTACAGGTATCTTTTGCTTAATACAAATACAACAAGTCGCTCCCTGAAAATGCAAACTTATTATTCTGTGGGGAGGGTTTTCCCCAGGTTTTTGTCTCATCCGGAGCTTGCTCTCTCTTTCTTTGCTCATCTGAATTATGCCTTTAGGGTTTGACTCTTCCTGCTGTCTTCTTGAAGCTTTTTCTGACTTTTCCTTATGAAAACAGCAGTCTTTGTCTGCATGGTGCAAGCCATCACTTGCACGTGCTACTGTGAGTTGCTGTTTACTGTCTAAAATATGCATTCTGTTATAACTTGATTATAACTGCTATGTGCCTCAGTAGTCTCATCTATAAAATAAGGGTAATAATTTCTACCTCAGTTATATGAGGATAAATAATAAAAAACAAACAGTGAATATCAATAATTGTTATTGCAAGCCATAAACTCCTGAAGGGAAGAAATCATACCATATGCATTTTTAAATCCCCAGTGTCTAGCCTCATTCCCTTTAGTAGAAACTAAATACACATTTAGTTATGTTGGCTGGGAGGGAATGAAATTTATATTTCATGAGGTTATTAACCAATATTATTCATTAATCATATGCATGTTCAAAATATGGTCTTTGAAAGTTAAGCAATGTGAGATACTGTACTTTCTATCCAGAATTGTCATTAGTTAACTCATTGATTTATTTTAAGTCATAAGATACATATCACTTTAAGTTTTAATGTGAAATTAAAACCTAATTTAATTAAAAACCAAGGCACATTAAATTTTACTTTTGCTATATGCATGAATTATTTGCATTAAAAAATAGATATTAAAATGGTAGTTACAAATTATTTGTGTTTATCTTTTTTGGACCATAATAGTGACACTTAGAAAATTTGAGAAATCCAGAAAAGTTGAGAATTAGATACAAAATTATCCTGCAATAATTACTGTATTCCTTCACTTTGTTTGCATAAAGGTGTACATATCTACAGATGTGCTTTTAAGATTCTCCTGGCTATTCTTGCTTATTTATTTTCCATATGGACTTCAGAATCAGTTGTCTGTTTCAAAAATAACTTGTAATAATGTAGGGTTCACCTTAAATTTATGGGTTATCTTTACAGTGTTGTCTTCCAGTGTAAGAGCCTGGTATATCAGATGTCTTAGTCTGTTTTATGTTGCTCTGAAAGAATACCTAAGATTGGATAATTTATAAAGAAAAGAGGTTTATTTATCTCAGTGTTCTGCTGGCTGAGAAGCTCAAGGGTATGGTCTTGGCTTCTGGCCAGGGCTTTTGTGCTCCATCACAACGTGGTGGAGAGGGGTCAAAAAGGAAGTGGACTCATGTGAAGTCAGGGAAACCTGAGGGGCATCTTGGCTTTATAACAATCCACTCTTGGGAACTAATTTATTCCTGAGTGAACTCACTAACTGGAGAACAGCACAGTACTATTCCTAAGGGATCTGCCCTCATAACCCAAATTCCTCCCACTAGGCTTCACTTCCCAATACCATCACACTGGGGTTCAAATTTCAATATGAGTTTTGGTGAGGATAAACAAACCATATCCAAACTATAGCGTGTGGTTCTCCATTTATGTTCTTCCTTATTTTAAGGTTTGGTGAGTTTTTTTCTTTGATGCCAATGTTGCATGTTTCTTATTAAGCTTATTCCTATATATTTTAGCTTTTTGTTCTAGATGCTATCATAAAAGGAGTCTTTTTTTTTCCATTATGTTTTTAACCTAGATGTTAATTTAATTGAATTATGAAGGCTGTTGATGTATATATTTTAATTATGTGCCCAGCCACCTTACTCAATTTCCTTAATGTCTATAATCATTTTTCACTAGATTCTTTTGGGCTTTTCAGGTAAACAGTCATCCTCAAGTACCAATTTTGCGTTTTTAAAATTTTTCATGACTATTATGCTTTGTCTTATTCCTGATTCTTTTAGAAAGTGCTTCAAAGTTTACCAAATAAACATATTGCTGGCTGTTATATGAGATTGACATGTTTTATCTACCTGTATGTGTTGGAAATATCCTTTATTATATATTCCTGCACTTTGTTCAACCATCTCCTACTAGATTCCTGTGAGGCAGGCACATGCTCAGGTCCTGGAGAGTCAGAGTCTGATAACATCATGTCCACCCTTCAGGGATGAGTGTTATAATAAAGATATCAGTTTGCTATAGAAATAGAAAAGAGAGTTCTACATGAAGTAGGAGAAGGGAGGCAGATAGATTCAAGGAGACTTCCTGGAAAAGGGTACACTTGAGCTGAATTTTGAATAGAGTAAGTTCACTTCCATTTTACTTTGACTGGAAACCTATGATTTTGTTTGACTATGGAAACTTAGGTTTTCTTATAATTTCTGTGTTAGATTTTAGCTTTTAAAATAAGAGTTGAGCTATTAAATACATATTACAGTAGAGTATCCAAAATGCTTGGGACCAGAAGTGTTTCAGATTTCAGGGGCTTTTTTTTTTTAATTTTGGAATATTTTTATTAAACTTACCAGTTAAGCAGCCCTGATGCAAAATCCAAAATGGTCCAGTGAGCATTTCTTTTGAGCATGACTTCTGAGTATAATGTCAGCACTCACAAAAATTCAAATTTTGGAACATTTCAGATTTCAGATACTAGATTAGGGATGCTTAACCTGTAATGAATAACTTAAAGAATCACAGTGAAAGAGTAGGTGCTTTCTGTCGCCGAAGTCTAATATAATAGCCTAGTATTTGTCACCCCATGGAACAGGATAGCTTAAATTTAAAGTGTATTTATCCTAGAAAAAGTTCAGAATTAGAAACTTTTGTCTCAACGTTTAGTGTATCTCCCCATTCTCCAGCCAGCTTTACAGATATAAAGCAGAGATTTAGGCTAATGACTCTGCTAAGGTCATATAGCCATCTATTGGCAGAGGTTAGAGACTTAGAAGTCTTCGTGATTCTGGTCTTAATTGTTGGAGGTGCCATTCTGTTTGTCTTTTTGAGGAAATAAAAACATGATTCTTAAGGCATTTTTTTACCTGTGCAGGTTTTCTTGTGATACTAATCTTTCTTTTTTTTTTTTCTTTTTAGTCTGCTATTTTCAATTTTCAGAGTCTGTTGACTGTAATCCTGCTGCTTATATGTACCTGTGCTTATATCCGATCCTTGGCACCCAGCGTCCTGGACAGAAATAAAACTGGGTATGTTACTAACGATGTCTGATCATCTAAATTAGTTTTTATTGACATCGGATGTAAATTATCATAAAAGTGATTAGGTAATTTAATTCCTATGTGTAATTTGGTTTTGTAATAACTTTTTTATGTTATTTTCACCCTCTTCTTTTAAATATTCAAAAACTTTACATTCACAGTATCTTACTAAATCAAAAAATAAATTTCAAAAGTGATCTGAAATGTGTTAGACTGTAAAAAGCATATGGGGGATTTTATTTAACCTACTGAATGTAAAAACAGATGTTATTTGTCTATCAGTTTTTATGACAATGCCCCATTTCCTTTGTAGACAATTGTCTTCTCTTCATTCCACCTTTTTTGCTAAGCTCTCATTGCACTCAATCAGTACTTCATCCATTTGTTGACATTATAGCTTCTTATTTGTTGCTTAGTTGTACATGAAGTCTTTCTACCCAAGCACTTGTTTTCATTTCCTCCTTCCCTTCTGTCATTCCTGACTCTTAAGTCACAGTTAAATCATATAGTAGAAATCAGTAAATACTTATTCCCATTGATCAGTTGCTTGGATTTCTAATAATGTCTATCTAAATGACAATTAAATGTTTATTTCATTAAAGAATTATCACATAGTAGAATATAATATTTGTACTTTTCTGATTCTCTTATGAAAATTCTCTTAAAAGAAAGTAGGTTGCATGTGGAAATGTCTGCTCCTTATTCCTTTGGGAGCAGGAATACATTCATAACATGCTACATTAAAAAAGGAGTTCTCAGGGCTGCCAGCCTTACAGTAGAGGTTGAGTGGTAGTATATTTCTCCTACATAAAGATTTTTAAAAAGCATGTCTATTTTTACATTTTAAAATATATATTAATACAGTCAACTGTATTTAAAGCTTTTCTTTAAATCTTTGTTTGTACTTATATAAATGTTAAGTGCCATTTTATTAGGTCATTAAATATGAAATGTCCAATTTCGAATGAAAGGGTAGTTTATTATATCTCAAACAAGAAGCAGTACAGTTAACCAAAGTATGCACCTAAACTATCAACACAGTTTTGCCATCTTAACGGTAGCTTATTTATGCCAGCAGTGAAGAACCCCGGAGAGCGAGTGCCAATAAAAGCTCGAAAGGTGTTTTCCACAGCTTGTTAAGAATTGAATATTTTTCCTTGAAAGAAATGGTCCAAAGCCTGGAAGAAGTGGTGGTCTGTTGGTACAAGGTCTAGGGAAAATGGTGGATAACAGAGAGTTTCCAAATCCGTCTTCTGTAGTTTGAACAGCATTGTTTGTGTGACATGTGGTCAAATGTTGTCTTACGAGATGATTGGCCTATCTCTGTTGACCGATCTTGGTTACTTAATCACAAACATCCTCATTATTTCATCCAACTGGTTACAGTAGACATTTGCCAAAATCAATTGACCAGGTTTCATGAAGCTATGGTAGATAATACCAGTGCTGGGTGACCAAACTTGATTTTGAACTGTGTTTAAGCACTTCGCGTTTTATCTAGCCATTGTGCTGAATGCTTGCGATCGATTTTCATCACACGTAACAATACAGTGTAGAAATGATTTGCTTATATGTTGTGACAGCAAAGAAAGGCAGGCTTCCAGATAATTTCTCTTCTGATGCTCATTTAATTCATGCAGTACCCATCTATACAGCTTCTTTACCTTGCCAATTTGTTTTAAATGGTCCAACATTGTTGGAATAGTAACGTCAAATTTGAGATGGATTTGCTTCCACTACAGCTTTCAGCTCATCGTTATCCATCTTGGTCTCAGGTCACTCGTGTGGCTTATTTTCAAGATTAAAATCACCAGAATGGAACTTCTCAAACCATCCATGTCCTGTGCATTCATTAGCCACATCCTTCCTAAACACTTTGTTGATATTTTGAGCTGTCTATGCTGCATTGGGTTCCACAACAGAGTTCATATTCAAAAATAACACAAATTTCTGACTTATCCATGGTATCACAAAAATTGCTCTAAAAAAGTTTTTTGAAAGATAATCACAAGCCAAACTCTGTGTCTGAAAGAATGAGGATGTACCTCCACAATAAAAATAAAACTAGAGGTGTCAGAGTGAAATGTCAGAGATAGCCACTGTCAAACTTAGTACTTAAGGAAATCAGACAAGTACTTAAGGAAATCAGACATTTCATATTTAATAACCTAATATTTTGATTTGTACATAATTTTACAGGCCCTGTCCTTTTCTGTTACAATGTATGTTTTTATGAGACTCATGATAAATTTTTCTTTCATTATAGAGAATATACTATGCTTTGGTATAGATATCTAGATAGATTGGATAAAATAAGTTCTTAATGACTTCACTATTTAAAATAACTTCATTTTTTGCTGCTTCAAATAATGTAGAACTAAGCAGCAGAAGAACGATCCTTTGTACTTTTTTCTAGTTTTATGGATCCGATGGCATTATCAGCAGGTATTATACTTATTGATATATAGCTATAGTAACTAAGCAGCATAATTACATTTTTTCTTATCAACTAACAGTTCCTATTTTTTTAATAAATATCATTTGGAATATTACAGAGATATGTGGGGAAAAAAGCCAAAGTGGTACTGATAACTCTCTGAGTTGCCAAGTTAGAATTCTTTATTTCTTTGATATGCTTTTAATATGTTAGCTGTGTTGTGCCAATGTCTTAACAATATTTTAAGTTACTTCTAAAATATTGGACCTGAACAGACCTTGACTTTTTGATCTGTCTTCTGATTGCAGACTGTGTTCTGTGGAGCTCTAAGCTTCCTATGAAGGGGCTGTAGGTGTCCTGCTTGGGGTCCCTCAGCTTGCTCCTGCAACCAGAGTAGCTTTAAATTATTAATGCTTGTTATAATCAATAAGTTCTAGAATCAAGGAACCACAGCTTTGCAAATGCCTAACCTATTGTCTTCCATTTTTTGAAGAAGAAATGTAAGACAATTTTAAGTGATATCTGGAGTTACTGTCACATGTGCATTTAGCCTCTGAATTACTGGACACAGAACATGTTAGTCACCATTCTGAGGATTTCTATGTAATCGCTCATTTAATCTTCAGAACAACCCTGTAAGGATGAGTGCTATTGCTAAAGAGAGAAATTAATTTGCTCACAGTTATGCAACCAGTAAGCAGGACTGAATTTAAGCATGATCTGGCCTTTATATTATGTTACTTTCAGGAATGTGTATGGCTTTTGTCCTTTTATTCCTACAGTAAAATTTTTTTACCTGTCAAAATGTTCATCCTTTGAAATAAACTTTTATTTTTGCTAATTCCATTTAATCTAAACTAAGAGACCTTTTGCTTTGAAGTCAGGAAGTTATTATACTTCGAAGGAGGAACATAAATAGAACTTAACTGAACCAGTATTTTCTTTCATTCTTACCCATTCAGATATAATCACTCATTAGCCAGCCATTCCTTCAGACAAAAAAAAGACGTATACTATAAATTTCCCTAAAATTTAAGTATTGAGATTTTTCTTGAGCTAATAATCCTAATTTATGCAACAAATAATGTTAATTTATCTTAATTTGTAACCATATGTAATGCCATTTATAATTCTTTTCTTTTGTCTGACCAACAAAATGGTGTCTATAATGTTTTTATTTTTTTCAGATATCTCTATTCATTGATTACTTTTTTCTTAAAGGTAGTGCTTTTTATACATGCCAAATAAATAGTATATTCATATAATATGTAATTCACAATATAGTCATTCATAGAACTGAAGTGAACATCTTAATTCTAGAATATCTGTTTATAAATGCCATGTTTAACAAACTCATATGTAGTGTCCCCGAAACTAGGAAGTTTTCTACTTATATTGAAAACATAGGCACATTTTATTTTTATTTCTCCTTATTGAATGACACATAAGTAAATACTATTAATACAATTGGAGTCCATAATTATAGGTTATTTAAATATAGAGCTACATTCTATAAGAACTACATTTTTTAATAAGAGTATTTTAATGTCAGTTTATCTAAAACTTGTTTATCATTTTCTCAAAATTAATGTTTAATTAAACTAGCATATACGTTTTCTGCTTTTGAAAGTAAAGTACTTCATACAGAAAGCCCTTGTGCAAATTTTTGCCACTCCCACATTAATTTACCCTGGGTTTGACCTGTGACACCACATATATTCTAGTTCATAGCAATTTCTATAAATTGATGGTTGATAAACTATTGTGTCCTACTTTCTTACATAAATGGTAGCTTGACATCAAATAAGCAGATTTCAGATTTGAAGCAAAACATTAAAGGTTAATAAACCAGTATATAATTAATTCTTTATGTAATATTGAGAGAATGATTTACCATTCCCGGTAATAAATAGCCACTTTTTTTTTTATTCTGTGCAGACTGTTGGGTATATTTTGGAAGTGTGCCAGAATTGGTAAGTGCCTGTACTCTCTCCATTTCTTCAGCTGTAAATTGTTGACCAGTTTACTTAATATTACATTCTCACAAAATAAATGTAAGTTTTAAAAGGGCAGCCTTCTCAAAACATTTTTGCAAAAGTTTGTAAGTTGCGCCACGCTCTTTTTCCTTATGCTGTATAAAATTAGATTTGTTGGATACTTGATAATAATTCATTAGCAGAGAGATGGGAAATACTTAGAAAGTCTCTAATTCAGATATCCGATACCATGCATCCCTGGTTTTGAGGAAATTTCAAACAAAAGCATATAGTTTTATGCACATATGTTCATGGTATAAAGCATGCTGTTGTGTATGTTGTATATCATTTTGATAACTGAAGATGGATCTTCCATCTAATGAGAGGCATTTTGAGTAGCCATCTAAGCATAATCATTTTATTGCCCTATTTTAAGTCATGTAATGCTTAACTGTTTTGTGTATTGAACGCATGTGGTCATAGCTAAGCTTTGTCCTGACTAAAATTCAGGTAAATGTGGTTGTCATCTAACTTTTCATAAGATTAATAACAGCATACATGTGTTTATACATAGAGATATAATATATTCTTATCCCATCACCCATATATATAACATTGAGCACTGTGCCCAGAACATAGTAGTATACTCACAAATGATTATAAAGTGAATAAATCAAAAGGTATTTTATTGCTGTAATTCACCAATATTCTTGAAAAATAGATTATACTCTTTTGTTAACATTCTTAATTCTGACAAAAGCACTTCAGGGCATTTATACATATACCACTTGCACTGAAAATGAATATTTCTTGTCTTCTTTGTTATCATTAATATTTGTTTGACCAATAAAAAAATTGTTTGGTTTTAGTATTCTTCATCTAACATTGAATTTATTCATAACTACTTTTTTCTTTTATAAAGCTGTTAGACTTTTGTAATGAGAAATAAATTTTCTACATTTGACATTTAATCTAGTTAGCCAATCTGACAGCACCCTGAATTCCCCAAACTAGTCCCTTTTAATAGAATGAGGTGTTTAAGAATCATCTTCCTTAGATAAACTACATTCCCTTTAAAGTATTGTTTTATTTTGGTTTTCACCTTCTCAGAGATGTGGAAAATTTAGAAAATGGTCCATCACAGGAAACAAAATTGATTAGAGACTGAAAAATACAAACTACGTTCTTATGATGCAGGCATACCTTAGAGATACATTATGGGTTCAGACCACTGTAATAAAGAGGGTCACACAAAAATTTTTTGGCTTCCCAGTGCATATAAAAGTTATGTTGACGTTATCCTATAGTGTATTCAGTGTGGCATAATATTATGTCTGAAAAAACAATGTACAGGCCGGGCAGTGGCTCACGCCTGTAATCCTAGCCCTCTGGGAGGTCTAGGCAGGTGGATTGCTCAAGGTCAGGAGTTCGAGACCAGCCTGAGCAAGAGCGAGACCCCGTCTCTACTAAAAATAGAAAGAAATTATCTGGCCAGCTAAAAATATATATAGAAAAAATTAGCCGGGCATGGTGGCACATGCCTGTAGTCCCAGCTACTCGGGAGGCTGAGGCAGTAGGATCGCTTAAGCCCAGGAGTTTGAGGTTGCTGTGAGCTAGGCTGATGCCACGGCACTCACTGTAGCCCAGGCAACAAAGCAAGACTCTGTCTCAAAAAAAAAAAAAAAAAAACAATGTACATACCTTAATTTAAAAATATTTAATTGCTAAAAAAAAGAAAAAGTGGTAATGATTATCTGACCCTTCAACGAGTCTTCATCTTTTTGCTGGCAGGGAGTCTTGCCAGATGGCTGCTGATTGATCAGGGTGGTGAATGCTGACATTTGGGGTGACGTTGGTAGTTCCTTAAGACGACAATGAAGTTTGCCGCATGGATTGACTCTTCCTTTCCCAAATGGTTTCTCTGTAGCATGCAGTGCTATTTGATAGCAATTTAGTTACAGTAGAATTTCTGTCAAATTTGGAGTCAGTCCTTTCAAACCCTTCACTGTTTCGTCAACTAAATTTATGTAATAGTCTTGAATCCTGTGTTGTCATTTCAACAGTATTTACAACATCTTTACCAGGAGTGGCTTCCATCTCAGGAAACCTTTTTTTTTTTTTAACTCATCCATAAGAAGCAACATCTCATCCATTCAAGTTTCATCATGAGATTACACACTTCAGGCTCCCCTTCTAATAAGTATTCAGTAAACCATGCTATGAACAGATGTGCTGTCATCTAGACTTTCTCGTTCCATTTCTAGCGTACAGGCAAAGTAGGTTTAGCATAATTCTCAGGGGCTCTAGAATTTTGGGGATGGTAAGTGAGCACTGGCTTCAGTTTAAAGTCACCACCTGCAATAGCCCCCCACAAGAGAGAGCCTGTCCTTTGAAGCTTTGATGCCAGGCATTGACTTCTCTCTAGCTGTGAAAGTCCTGGATGGTATCTTCTTCCAATAGAAAGCCATTTTGTCTACATTGAAAATCTATTGTTTAGGGTAGCCACCTTCATAATGATCTTTCTTAGCTAGATCTTTTGGATAATATGCTGCAGTTTCTCCATCAGCACTTGCTTATTTACCTTGCACTTTTATGTTATGGAGATGGTTTCTTTCCTTAAACCTCATGAAGCCAACCTTTGCCAACTTCGAATTTAAGGGAATGTCATGGCTGGTTTGATCTTCTATCCAGACCACTAAACCTTTCTCCATATCAGCAGTAAGACTGTTTCACTTTCTTACCATTTATGTATTTGCTTTTAATTTCTTCCAAGAACTTTTCCTTTGCGTTCACAACCTAGCTATTTAGCAAAGGAGGCCTAGTTTTAGGCCTGTCTTGGCTTTCAACATGCCTTCCTCTCTAAGCCTAATCATCTCTAGCTTTTGATTTAAAATGAGACATGTGCAACTCTTCCTTTCACTTGAACACGTAGAGGTCATTGTAGGTTTATTACTTGCCCTGATTTCAATGTTGTGTGTCAGGTAATAGGAAGGCCAAGAGATGAGGGAATGGCCAGTCAGTGGAGCAGTCAGAACACACACACTTGTCAGTTAAGTTTGCTGTCTTACGTAGGCATGGCTCATGGCACCCCAAAACAAATGTGACAGCACCATCAAAGATCACTGATCACAGGTCACCGTAACAGATATAATAATATGGAAAAAGTATGAAATAGTGTGAGAATTTTCAAAATGTAAACATGAAGTGAACACGTGCTGTTGGAAAAATGGCAAAGATGGACCTGCTCAACACAGGGTTGCCATAAACCCTCAATTTGTTTTAAAAAAATAAATGCAGATCTACAAAGTGCACTAAAATGAGGTATGCTGATACTTAGAGATTTTTCTAAAGAAGATGTGGGAATTGATGTAATATATCTGAAGATAGTCGTAGCATAAACTAGTCTTCAAATCTTTAAGGCATCTTCTAAGATTCATATTTATTTGCCATTGAAATAATTTTGAGAGTAGGTTTTCTTCCCTTGAGCAATGATAGGCCAGACCCATTAATGAGGGATGTTGTAAGCATAATAATAAATTATCCAGAAGCCCTTTCTAAATCTGTGACGATGAGATCATAAGATTCTTTGGCCTTTCAAGGTTTCATGCTATAGAAAATGATAGTATAAGCATAAAGGGCTTCACAGAAAAGTACCTCTTTCAAGGCCCTAGTTCTGATGTAGAGACTATTGAGACAGGCTTTATCTTCCAGAGAAATCAGTGTGCTTTTAACTTATTAAACTGTTTTTCCTTAGTGTTCTTTGTCATGCTTTGTTCTCTTTTATGGTGATAGGCATGGAAATCTTTTTTTTGTAAAAAGTATCATTGACTTTAAATTGGTAAAAGCACAAATATAGTCTAGATAAGTAGTTGTCAGGGAACATTTGGCAACACAGTTTGTCACAAATGGACTGGGGGACATATACTGAGTGTAGGTCAGGGATATTGCTAAACATCCTGAGATGCACAGGATAGCCCCTCACAGCAGAATTATCCAGCTCAAAATGTCCATAGCAGTGGAGTTGAGAAGGCTTGGCCTAGATTTACAAAGGTTTGTGGTGCAGATTTATCTGGCACTCAGTCATACACAACAGCTGCAAACCCTGAAATAACAGAAGAAATCTTACACACTTCAAAAAGACTCGAGAAAAGAAAGATAAAGAGACAAAATAGTACCCTTGATGGCTAATACTCATAGCTAATGGTAAATGTAAATATACGTACATGAAACAAACCGTATGCTTCAGAGACAAATCGCCCTGAAAAAGAAATTTTAAAATATTGCCAAGGAACAGACTGGTAAAAATACCTCAAATAATCTGCAAACAGAGAACGTAGTAGAAGAGCAAGTCCGGAGCTAGGAGACTGAGTTTTCATCTCAATATTATCATTAAGGTGCTAATGCATAAAGAAAATATTGAGGTATTTTAAATCTGTTTTATGTAATAGAGAAGTGTGTACAGCTCCATTCGGTAGCCAACTCAAGTGACACCTTTGTTCACAATTATTACTTGAAGAGAGTATAGTTAAAAGTTTAAGAAAGACATCTAGTTTGTAGCTTTCTTAATGATTTCCTGTGTTTAATCTATTTCTATGTGTAATTATAAATAGTGCCTTTTCTTTTTTCCTTGTTCATTTAGTTCCATTTTCCTCTCTTGACCATACAAATGCCATAGGTCGAATCCTTCAGTTAGTGTTCATTCTTGCCAATTACGTGAAAGCATTAGCTTTTCATTTTGGCAAAGTGGCTTAGAAAATGTTGATTCTGATATGCTGCTTTCTCAAGCACATGCTCTTCTCTTATCTTGACACAGAATATATCCACAAAGAAAGGATGCAATTTTAATGGGAAAAGACCCAGCCAAATCATCTTATCATGTTACACATCACATTACAGCAACTGGTTTACATTCACTTATACAGACCTAAGACCAGACAAGAAGTAACATTCTTACCCAAGTTCAACCAAAGATGTTTAGCTCTACCACATGGCAGTTTCTTTTAAGAAAATTAAAAACAGGAAAATGAAACCCGTATGTAAATTACAGCATTCTGAATCGGAGGTTGAAGAAGGGAAGAACTTCCTCAAAAACTAATTTCCACCAGATGCAAAACTTAGGAAAGTATTAATTTCTTCTTTAGGTATTTAGTAAGACTATATTAGACAATGAGAGTATCTAGCCCTAATAAGAATGACAAGCTTGCCTATGAAACCTTCCTGAAATTTGTGTACGAATGGGATTGTTTTGTTTTGTTTGATGCCTTCAGTTTTTTACCCCAAAAGAATTAGCATTGTTTAAAATTATGACCCAAGATGTTTTTTTAATTTTAAAAGATTTCTTTTCTCAGTTGAGGTGATGGTGTTGTAAAAACACTTTCTCTCACTTTGTAGACTTTCCTTGAGCTGGAACGCAGTCCATTAAATGTCTATTGATAGAAAAAACACTTTCAGAAAACACCAAATGTTTGTTTTTGTGTATGTGTATAATGTTTTCTATGGAAATTGTCATTGAGCAGACACAAATATGCAAACTTATAAAATATGGCTCTGTGAGGAAGGTCTAAAAGTTTTACCTAGAGAATTTTAGTTAATAAGGTGGGTCAAGATTAACGTTTTCCAGAGGTAGTTAACTAAGCTTGCTAAGTGAAATAAGGAACTTAGTTACTGGGAAAGAGTTGATTTTAAACATCATAGAAAAACACAAGTGAGGGGAGTATAAAATGTCTCTGCTAGAGGGTACCAGGTACGTACCAAGATTATTTCTAGATGTAGTTTCTTTCTTCTTAAGCTGCCCTTAAGGCAGCATATAAATGCCTAATGCCCTCTGGATTAGTACAGCCTTGCAATTACTGAAGAAACAGGAAAGAACAAGATGAGTTTGAGTTAACTCACAGTCACAGGATCTCTGTAAGACAACTTTTTTTTTTTTTTTTGAGACTCTCACTCTGTTGCCTGGGCTAGAGTGCTGTGGCGTCAGCCTAGCTCACAGCAACCTCAAACGACAATTTCACAAGCCAACTTCAGAGCTCCTTCATGCAAAGGAAATTCTCCAAATAATAAGTATTCCTTAAGCACATGTGAAAAATTGACTCATACAGAAATGGTGGTTTTAGTTCTACATTTCTAACTCAGAGTAATCATACTAGGAAGGACTTGATACAAAATCTATCTCAGAAATAGCTTTTTATGATGTTTTTTATTAAGCATTTTATTTTATGTCTATTTTTTAAATGCACTTTTATTAACCACCCTCTGTTTATTTTCATCCATGATGCTTTTCCTCCCTTTCCCTTTAAGTGTCATGAATTAATACCAAGGAGGAAAGAAATTGTGGCTAACAATTGTATGTTGGATTTCTTTTTATAGATGGAAATTTTTTTCTTTTTAAAGGAAATAAACAATATTTCTTTGGCCTCAACTGAGTTGTTTGAGATCATTTCTCTTGGATCTGTCCTACATTTTGCATTGTATTTAATGTCTGAGTTTATGCAGTGACACAGGAATGGCACTTTCAGAGTTTTCTAAATATATGCAAATGAGATGGTCTTAGAAATAAATTGGTATAGTTTAGCCCTGCAGTACCCAACCCCTGGGCCACAGATCAGGCAGCAAAGCTCTGGCGCTGCCACCGCCCACCCCACCCCCAGCCATAGAAAAATTGTCTTCCATGAAATTTAGGAAATAGGCGAGCGAGGGAAGCTTCTTCTGTATTTGTAGCCGCTCCCCACCCTGGTGCCAGAAAGGTTGGGGACCACTGGATTCTGTATTGTATTTATTTTATGTTGCATCTAGTTCCTTGTTTTGCCCTCCACCCCCAAATATGTGGGAATCATAGGCAAGAACTTTATCTTGATTCTTATTTCTCACTTTTCCCATTGTGACTGATAACCTTATCATACACAGGTTAGCCACTGAGTCAAGATAAATATCTCCTTTTTTTTCAACAGGTGAACGAAAAAGTCCTTATGTTGCAGTATGCTGTATAGTGATGGCCTTCAGCATCCTCTTCATGCAGTAGCTTGGAAAAATGCCAGAATTTAATTGCCATCAGATTTCAGTGTGAACAAGGACTTATCTGCAAAAAATAATGGAAAGAACAGTTAACCCTTTATCTCCAAACATGGAATGAGATAAATTTCCAGATGCTGTTCTCTATTTTTGTGTTATTGGACCAATGTTCTATATAAATGATTAAGATGTAACCATTTAATACTCAGAGAATTTAATAGTCTGTAACAATCAACCTCAGTACTGTCATGATAATATTATATTCTGCAAATGTCATTCTTTGTGTCAGACACCAATTTTTAGTGAGATATCTCTAAGACACACAGTAGAAAAGAAAATAGTAAATTACTCAAGTTCCTTTCACTATGATTTGGAAATGATAAATCTTTATAGAATTAGACCTTTTTGTACTAATGTTTTTATTGAGAAAAAAATGATTCAATTTGTGTTGGTAAGAATTGCTTTCATATTTAATAATGCTTGTTTTTTCCTTTGGGGGCACCATTTTGATCATTAACCAGTGTACTTCTACTCCTGCCAAACTGTACTTTATTACAGGTGTTTAAAATATTTAAAATAAGCCCATGCAATTTTTAAGGAAAAAGATAAATGAGGTGTGACTTAAAAGTGGTATTGGGAAAATGTTCATATTTAAAATAAGAGGATAGAGACTACCCACTGGCATAGTAGCCTCTGATCCCTCTGGTCAAGTGTAGATGAATGTCACAAGCATAAGTTTTACCAGTTAGCTGTTGTTCTGTGAAAAAGAGAACATTCTCAGAATTAGAAGAGTAATGCAGAATAATTATAGAATGATAATCCTAGAAGCATTAAAAGTGTCAGGTCTTCAAAAAATGAAACATTTAATTGCCCCCAAATGAACTAAATTTGGGGTGTTTTTGTTTTTTTTTTTTAATACAGCACTTTGTTTTTTTGTGAACTTGAACTGGAATCTCTTGTGTAACTTTGTAGATGATAAACAGTTTTCAAATCTACTTACTCATATGCTCTGGCATAAGTGTCTTTGGGCTTTGATAGTGAAGGGAGAGACCTTCAACAACTTTTAGTCTAGGCAAGAGGAATATTGGGAGTGTGACTTACAAATTTTACAATAGGGCAATTATAAGTTTATGGTTAACATTTCTTAAAGTTCAACTGAAATTCAGTTAAAATTTCAAAGCTAAGAGATGCTTAAATCTTAGCTAAATATTACCTATAGAAACAAAGTATGGAATTAAAAGCTACCAATTTTTAAAGACCACTTTAAGCTACTTAGAATGAATTCTAGGAAACATCTAAGTAAACTCTATTATGTGTTGCTGGTTTAGTTTCTGGGGGGAGTTGTTCGTTTTCTGCAAAAGAGCTATTATAGGCTGTCAGTGTATTTATTTTATATGTTGGCATGTCTTTGGTTAAAGTGGTATGTTTTGCTTTAGACAAGGAATCAGGTTATAATTGTTACTAGTCTGAACTGCCTCTTGGGCTTTTACATTAGGTCAAGGATTTTCAGAGTATCCCAAATATTGGACTCTTGTCAGCATATCCATGCTGAGTAAGTCACCTTTCTGGGTCTGATTTCTAGGTGGCCATCTGTTGTCCAGCTCTGCTGCCAACTGGATTTTCTAAAAGCTGTGTCAACTAATCTTTTTATTTGCTAACACAATACTAATACGAAAAGGGGAAGATATTCTAGACAATCAGTAATAAGACATTTGTTAATTTGGCATTTTGGAGGAGATAGGTGGAAAGTAGAGGAAGAAATAATTTCTTTGGAAAATTTGTGATAACATATAAAGCTTTTTGGTGTGTATAGATGCTAAACTGAGTGGGAGGCAGCTTATTTCTGACCCCAACCATTCTGACCTTTTGAAACACAAGCTCTTTGGGAAGTAGAGGAAAGACACAGGATCCTATGAAGAGAAGCAATTAGCATTTTCTTTAATGTATTTTTTTTCAAAGAATACCGCTGAATCCTGTTCTCTAACCCAAAGGACAGTGTAGGTGGTTTTAAGCCCACAGAATATTCAAATATTTCTCTTGTGGTCTTGGTGGGGTGGTGAGATGCTAAAGAGGATTAAAGATCAACTTAAGCATTGGATGGACTGCCTCTGTCACATAGTCTTATTGCAGGGCTGGATGGGATGATGGGCACTGAAGTCCTCAGCTTGCTGTGATCATTTGCTCTCCCTAGCCTCCTTTCTGGCTTCGGGATCTTTTGATTCCATCTCTCCTGGAATTTCTTTAGTGCTGATGCTGAGTTCCAGATTGACTTCAGCTGTGCCAGTGGCACATCTTTCCAGGCAGTCTTAACAGATGGTCAATGAAAAGGCCACAAAGTCTGTTGAATTCCCTCTGTGGCTTAAAAAAGTTGAGGTTCAAGTCCAGTGTCTTATTAATGCCTTGTTCTTTGAGTCAAGCACTATCCTGAATGCTCTTACATGTTCAAATTCAAAATAGCTCTTACATACTGGGGATAACAGTAATATGTAATTTGAAATAGACTCTTTCATCTAAGAAGTAAGATGATCAGTCTAGTTTTATCTTAGGACAGAAGAGAGGTTTGAATGAACTAGCTTTTCCAAGTTTAAAAAGTCAAAAGTAAACAGAACTCTGCCTAATTTTGTGAAAAAAAATTTAGCACTTATAAATAGAATGTATTCCGTTCACCATTCTTTCAAGAAACATATAAGACATACAGTATATTATCATTGAAGATAGAAAGGCACAGCTTCTTCCCTGTAGTAGTTCATAATGTAGTAGGTGACAGATAAAATTCTGTATACAAAGTACGATGTGATAGCATTTATTCCTGAGATAATCCCAGGATTCTAGAAGAAAACAATGATGGGTGACAATTCAGTAAGGATGTGAACTAACTTCCAGAGGAGCAATGTTTAAGCTGAATTTGAGAATACTGTGCAAAAGCACAGTGGTATGTTAAGGACTATAAATACCTAGCTTGTGCCACTTGGGAAGTATTAACACGAAAACCTAGAAAGGTGAATAGAGATTAGATCCTAGACAGTCTTGTATTTTTCATTTCTATTACCTACCTCAAAATTGAAGTTGAAAATGTTTTCCCTCCTACCTACCACAAAACTACTTAAGGAAAAAAATAAAAATTCCTCCTTGGTGTATGTACAAATAAGGCTGAATATGTACATGCCCAGCCTATTTTGGACTAGGGATATAATAGTATACTGTCCAGAAACTCACCTGAATAATATGTAAGGTAGAGGCAACTAACTAGTCAAGTTAGTATTTTTAGGAACTTTTAATAGCTCATACTCCATTGATACCAAAAGCAGCCATGATTGTTAAAGCACACACCTGCACAAGAAGCAGAGGTAGTAGTATTATCTACATTTCCTGGGTGCAAAAAAAAATTTCGAATAAGCAAGGACTTTATTTTCAAAGGCTTTGACAGGTTACTGTATCATAGGAAGCTGAAAACAAAAATGGAAGATTCTTGGCGACCACTCCATGCTTTCTTTGGTCAATTAACGGTAGATGTTCAAAACATGTACCTAATACCAGCATTGTGAATACCTTATTCTCAATAAGAAAATCACTACTACCTTCTGAAAAATGGCTTCATAATTACGTTATTTATATACTGCCTTCCATGGTTTCTTTTACTTTGCCCTCAACTAATCCCAAAGTAATAATCTGAAATGCTACTCCAATATCAGGAAAAAAGGGAAGGTGGAAATATATTTCCTGTGATTCTAAGAATACAATCATGCTAATTTCTGGTTAGCTCATATGTCTAGTATGTAATAAAAAAATGAACTCTCGGCCTCCTAGTTTTGTCTTATTGTCAGATGAGTGAAAGCAGTTTGTGGGGCTTTAAAAATAGCCACCTTTTTAGCAAGATAGGAATAGGTAAATTTTATATTCCTTTTACCTACATTTTAATTCATGGCTGGTCAAGATTAGTCTGGGGGTATTGTTTTGTATCTTAAAAGCTGTTCAATATATTATATTGCTATTTCTTCAAGTAAGCTTTCAATAGCCTAAATGACTCTGGTGGTTTGCTTTGGATATGAAATCTTTAACTCCACCAAGATGATCAAAATCTGATTCTGAATGAAAGTGACAATTATTAATTACTGACAGTTGTTTTCAGCTTTGTCCTCAACTGAGACTCTTCAGATGCCCAAACATTCTGGCAAGTAGCTATCATTTTCTGTCCAAAATCTGTGAACAGTGTCCATCAGAGACAGATTATTCAGCCAATTTATCCTATTTGTTGAGAAATGGGAAAACTTGTGCCTTGCTTTAAGGAACATGGGCTTCCTACAGTTATCTTCCCAGAACTGAATTTAACAAAGACAAATCTTTGTCAGACCTATTACTAGAAAGAATTTACCTAACCAAATCAATTGCAACAACTAAATTTTCAGTTAGTTTTAGAGCTCAAAAAATATTTAAGATATAGACAATATCTTACTTGTTTCCTTCACTGCATATTGTAAACCTTCAGTGCGTCATTTTACTACCAGTAAATATAAGACTGTAGGAAAATCACTAGATTTCTGATTTCTAACAAATCAAAATTCAAAATGTGTTTGCTTAAGATCGTTGAATTTCATATATCCCGAAAAGCAAAATCTGTTTTTAATTCAGAGGGTTTACAATTATTTCCTTAACCGTAAACAGATTCATGTGGGGCAGCAAAGAGAGAAAAACATAAATATTGAAATAAGGGTAAGTTACTTCACACACTTTGTGGAGGATGAGAACACTCAAGAACTCCATAATACCCAAACACTACCGTTTGAACTTTGACAAGGGAAGCAGCCTGAGAGCAAACGTGTAGAGGCCTATGGTTTGTTCTCAAAGTGCCAAAAGCTATAATTCACCAGCCACTTCAATTTTTTTTGATTACTGTGTCTAGGCTATACTGGAAAAGTAATGTGCAAAGATACTGAACTGTTTAAAAAGAAATAAGAAAACATTTAAGGCATGAAGGATTTCAAGAAAGCCAGCATCAAAGAAAGAATCTTTGCAGTAAACTAAGTATTAAAAGTGATCTGTAGGCTCAAGGCAACACCAAAAGATATTGCAAATACTCTACAACATTAGGGCTCCAAAAAAGCAGAGGATAGTATTTTCCTTTTGATTTTGTTTAATAAAAATAGTTTACTCTTTACTTTTTTAGAAGTATTTCCATCACAAGCATCTTGAAAGAAGTCTTAATTCAATCTGTTAACAGAAGTTTAACAGAAAATCATTGAGACCTGCCATAAAGAACAGAAATTGGGGTAGAACTCAGGAGAATCTTTAAGACCCGCCTCCCCCAAAGAATGGAAAATTAATCCCTCTGTCATTGCCACACACAAGGTGTAGGCCACCATATCTCTCATTTCATCCCTAGGTGAATCCTTTGATTTGAGAGTTGTCTGTGTGCCAGACACAGTGCTAGATCAGGGTTGCTCTTGTTGTCATGGAACCTAGGTTCTAGTGAAAAACAGCTAACTAAAATAATTAGATAAGCATACACAACCTCTAGTAAGGACCCTGAAGAAAACAAGCCTGAAGGATTTAAGTGGTGTGGTCAGAGAAGGCCAGTCCAACAAAGTTGATGGTGAGGCTAAGACCTACTGCAGATAAAGAACATGAATAAGGAGGCAGAAGGAACCTGATATTCAAAGACCCAGGACAGGAAAGAGCTTGGGACTTGAAGGGGTAAAGAAATTGATAGAAAACTAGAAGAATGCTAGTTAATGTTACTAACTAGTTAATGTTTCTAATACTGAGTGAGGCAAAGAATGGTATAAGTTGGAATGAAAACCAAATCATGCAAGGTATTTGACCTTACACAATTGTAGGATCTGGTATAATAGTCTCTGTAAGGCTGTTGTCTTTGTGTCTAATGTGGGAGCTGAAATCTACAGGGCAGGTAATTGGGAAGGGAAAGGTAGAGGCTGTGTCAGCTCGTGTCGCTCTGATCTTGGTACTGTGGATGCCCTGCAGAAAGAAGCCTGTGCCCTTCATCTTGAAGTTAAATCCATCCGGCCCAGGAGTCTGGGCTGAAGGAGAGAAGGGGAGGGAAGAGTACTTGTAGGTCCACGTGCTGCTTCATGCTAAAAATGTTAGTCCGCAGATCTGTTAAATCATGAATGAGCTGTTAATACAAAGTGACTGCCACTTCATCTCTGTGAAACAAATTTCACCCAAAACTCCTATGTTCTACACTAACCAGAACTTTACAAGGAGGTCAGTTCTAGGAAATGTGGTTCAGCCTGACCAAGTTGACACATTACAAAGTCATCATGCCCTCTAAGACCCTTCAACCTGGATCTCTTCCCAGCAACACAAAACTTACTATATCTGAAACAATTCTTCATCTTCCCTTATAAACCTATTTCTCCATCTGGATTTTTCTATTTTTTTAAGCAGTACCACTTTCCTTCTGTGCTCAAAACTTTGTAATCCTTTAAACTACTCCTTTTTTCTTTCTCATATCCTCTTCTTGCTACCCCCATAACTTATTTCCATGGTTTTTACCTCTGCAGTGCCCACCCCAGGTGGATGCGTTCAAACTCAACAGGTGATTATACAATCCCACACACTGATTTCATATTTAGTTTGACATAAGCCCCCTTCTGGAACCCCAGAAGTAGGAAAGACCATTTTCTCCTCCAAAAGCACGTCGAGGGGAGTGAGTTATAGCAGAGGAGCTGGCATGCTATTATCATTATTTAAACCAAGAATAACACACTGTAGACAAGATGAAAGATCTAATAAAAATGTGTTCCTATTCCTGATTCTAAAACTTCAACAGCTGGGCTTTCCCATGTGGAATAATATTACATAAATAACTCAGCCAGGAAACAGAGAGGCTGTGAAGAAGTCCAACAAAATGATAGATGATCGTGGACACTCTGGATATCACACCCAGTGGAATTACAAGGAAGTAAGTAAGTGGTCATTGGAAGATGCTGGTGAGCTGGTGCCGGTGTGTGTGAGCAGCAGACTTTACAGAACCTGACAATTACCTGAGTCATGTATCACTAGTTCTACAGAAGTTTTCTTTCTACTTAAGCATAATAACACTCCTTAATCTAATCCCTAGGGACCTATTCTGCTCCATCCAAATTTGTCATCTTTTAATTAGTCATGGAAATCTAGAGAAATTGGCTCTCAGAAAATAAACATGTTAAGCTTTAAAACTGAAATAAGGTCTCAATTCTCATATTTAACTTTGTTTTAAAGGTGACAAATACCACCGAGTACATCTATTTAGTATTCTTATTCACATAATCTAGTCAAAGCTCATGTTGCATTTCCTACTCCCACTTCTTCCTTTCACTGAAGTATATATAGTTGCAGTTATGGCACAAATGCCAAAAGGCATTGTGAGAAAATAAGACGAATAGAACTTCAGCCTAAGAAACTGAATGCAGTTCTCCTTTTCCATTTAAATGGTGGGAAAATGGTGAGAGGGACCCACAACCCGTATGGTAGATGCAGAACTTAGGGACAAGTCTCCTCATCTTCCTTGGGTTTGGGTTAGAACCTCTCCAAAAGCCTTTTCAACTCTGAAAACCAATGACTGTCCTGTATTTATAGTACAAGTTATTCTTCACTGGTCCCCACTTTTATTTCTCAGCAGTTGCTTAAACATGGACAAAGAGCACTTGTTTTTTTTTCCAAGCATGTTCTTGGAAATCCCATTGTGACTAGAAGTTCTACATTTGTGAAATGTACCCAGGAATTTACCTTCCCAGAAATTGTGTGAAGGCTCATTTTGGTCTTTTTGAAGAGTTACAGGAGACATTCTGTGATTATGACAGTGGTTACTTCAGTAGAAAACATTCATGGAACATGTACTTATTACTCCTTTCTTTATGCAATTCTTAACCTTATTTATCTTATCAATATCAGCAAATTCAACTCACCAATTGTCTACACTATGCAAAGGAAAATATCCACATCAACTTGAAAGAAGACAAAGAGAAAAAAATAGAA
Organism: Lemur catta; assembly: GCF_020740605.2. NCBI lineage: Eukaryota > Metazoa > Chordata > Mammalia > Primates > Lemuridae > Lemur > Lemur catta. Next base: position 53,788,008 of record NC_059139.1, on the reverse strand, counting down.
AATTACTTCTATTATTATAATTATGCCTTTAATTATGTATTTCCCCCTACTCTCTGCCTTCTGCGTGTTTTTACTTGTGATTCTAAGCAGCACACTCATGTAGCTGCCCCTTGACTATGATCACCTAGCACAGTATGAGTCACTAAGCAAGAGATGCTTCCTATTTTCCTCTGAATTACAAGCCCTGTGCTTGAGAGATGATGGTGCAATAATCCCCTTCAGAATCACATGGAAGACAAACTTCCATGACACTATTAGTCTCATTCCTAAAAATAATTTAAATTTTTTCTTTACAAAACTAAAATCTATGAATTAGGAAATTCAGAAAATGCAAATACACAAAAAGAAAAAGATAAAGGTTTCCTGTAATCTTACCAGTCCAAAATATCCAAAATAACCACCAATAATGAGTCATGGAAAGATATCCATGTGTAGATAAAGCATAATTTATTTTTACAAAATGGGATAAAATAGTGCACGCTAATTTGTTGACCTCTTTTTTCCTCCCACTTAATATATTATGAACATCTTTTCACAAATTATGGATTTTAGCTATTATATCATTTTAAAATAATTGAAGAGTATTCCAGTATAGAATACAATATAATTTATTTAACCTACATCCTGTTATTGGACACTAGATTGTTTCAACTCTGGAAATAATATATTTAAAAGGATAGCATGGCACAAATCACATCAGTGTCCTCTTAAGATTAATTTATATCACACATGTACTTATGTTAAATGGATATCCTAAGTTTCTACTTAGATCTGCGTGTACAGATCTTTTGTTCAGGATAAGTAAATGTAGGCAAAAGAGTTGACTACTTACCTCTGATTATTTCAGGTTCACTTGGAAATATCTTTCCACTCTACCCTACTTGTAACCTAAAATTACACCCTTTAAAAGCTTTGCATTCATGTTTTATAAATCTTTCGTATAGTAAGGCATGATACATTTTAAATAATTGTCTCCCCCGACCTAGGGTCTTTGGATAAAGTACCTACGTGCATTAGGTGAGGGAACCAGCTACTGAAGTACCTTATCTGAATCCAGTTCTATTAAACATTGCAAAACACTGAACAAAATGGAGAAGAGCAACTATATTTTCAGAGCTTTCAGTGTGGAAACTGATGGTCCCCAGGCTGAGCAAAAGAAACTAGGTTATCTGGGAAGTGCTAGAGTAATAGCAGTCGCAGGAGCTTGAAAGGTGAGCTGAGGCATGCCATAGAGCATGCCATAGAGCATTCAGACTAGAAAGCACCCCTGGATGCAGTAGCCTGAATGGCCTATGGCCATCTGTCTTACAGCCTTTGCTTGCAGTTTTCCTTCATTCAGGGTGGAGTAGAACTGTAGTTCCATTGCCATAATGGAAGTTGTGGGGGATCAATTTATAGAAATTCTTGCTAGAATTTATTAATTTTTTATTCTAAAAATGAAATAGTTACACAGCTATTAAATGCATATGGAAGTAAACTTTAAACATGAAAGGATATACATAATGTATTTAGTGACAAAATCACATTACAAGTTACTTTATGGAATGTGATCCCTTAGTGGAAAAAATCCTGTACATGTATATGTGCACGCACACACATTTATAGGAAAAGAACTATAAAAATATATACCAACACATTAATAATGATTTTTCTCCAGGAGGTGGGAATAAAGGATTTTTCCCTTCCTTTTCTTTTTTAAATCTGTATTTTTCATGGTAAAAATATATGATAAAATAAATGGCAAGTATATACATTTGAATTTCATAACATACTTTTTAAATTCATGCTTGATATTTCCAGACCATCTGATTCATTGCAACTTGCTTCATTGATTTTTTTCCTCTTTCATTCCCATGAGAATATGAAAGGTCTCTGTCATTTTCTGTCTGAATCTATTGCTCTATTTCCCTTGTCTTTCTCCCACACTCACTGTCTCAAACTAGATGTTTCATATGAATTAGAAGTATTTAAGGGCGGTCAGTTCTTATTTGCCTTTGGAAATCCAGAATGTACACAGTATTTAGTAAACTTTCATCTATCATGTAAATTCTTAATTCTTTGAAGAAGCACAAATGGACTGAATTTACCCCCAGTGCCCTGACTTCAAGCATTTTCAACCATCAAGAAAAGCAAATCATTTAAATTTAGAACTGACAAGAAACAGACTCAGTTATCTCCAAAATACATGCATTAAGAATAGTCTGCCAAGGGTTGTGTGTAAAGGCAAAAGATAATAAACTTAAAATGTATACACTAGTCAATGAAAGTTCTACATATACAAGAGTGAGTGTGACTCAATTTCCAGAAATAAATGCCTTGTGTTAAAGATACAGTTAATGCCAAGTAAATGAGTTTATTTTTTGAGTGATGAGACTCAATTGTAATCTATCTTAATGAAATGATTCTGAGATTACATGGCACAAAGATGTTGACTATATAAATTTCTCTGATTTTCTGGTTTAGTACAATAATGGCAAACATTCACTTTATGTACATTATAAAATACTAGAGAATCTGGCATTTATTACACCATTCAATTATGTACACTTTGAGGCTCATGAAAAACTAAAGCACATTCAAGAGCCAGACAAAAAACAAGTAGTAAAAAAATGTTTATACTTATCTTGACAATTCTTAGTAAGAAAATCTGTGCATGAAAGTTTTTGTAGTAGTTAAGTATGGCTTTGGACACTTAAAAACATTTTCTGTATAGTTCTGTTAGTTACTAAAATCAGGTTAGTGAATGGCATGTTTAAGAAGCATATGATATAGGATTTATGTCTACTGATTGAAACTTTTTTTCTCACTTAATATAGGATTTATGTCTACTGATTGAAACTTTTTTTCTCACTTAATGATTTATTCCACCTTTCCTTACTAGGAGTTCTTAGCATATTAGAAAGGAGTCTAAATATCAAAAACTAGATAATGAAGTGTCAATGAGGTAGAATTTATTAGTTTGCAGATTTTTGATGGAACATAAGTTTACTGGTTAAAAAACTTTGATCACTCCTTTTGAATTGTAGCGCACTCAACTACCCCATTACTCACATATTCTGTGTGAAAATAGGAACTGGTGAAAGCTCTCAGAGGCATAAAAGGAAAATCCTCCCTACACTATAGAGAAATTCTCCCCTACATCCTGTCACCAGGACTGTAGACCCATGGACTAAAGTCCCTGCTTTTTCCACTATTGGCCACTTTCACTCTCTGCTCTTCCCAATCCTCTACTTCCAGTGAAACTTAGAGCCTGATTCAGACAGGGCTCTTATTTGCAAATAACAGACACTGACCCAGGCCAAATTAAGCAGAAAATAAATTTACTAGAAGGCTATCAGTTATCTCATAAAATAACCCAGAAGGCCAGCAAATCAGGGAAGGAAATCAGAGAACATAGGGAAGCTCGGTAACTGAAAGCTCAAAACAAGTTAATGCCACTGCTGAATATTATACCTCATCACTGACACTCCACCACTTGTCCCTGAATACTACATTCACTGTGGCATCACTGTGGATGAAATGAATTCCATACTATCTCTGTTCTTTTGCAGCAAGGGCTACAGATTCAAAGTTCCAAGACTGAGTGTACCACTCAACTGTTGGCACATTAGTGCTACATAACAAAACCAAAATTCAGTGGCTTAAAAATAACCATAATTTATTCTTGCACATTTGTCTGTAGGTCAGCTGGAGGTTAGTAGATCTAAGCGGTTGCTTACCTGTGCTTGGTTCCAGACTTCAGGGTGGATTTGATCTGAACTCCTGTTTCTCATTCTTACTGCATCAGTGAGTTGCCTGACATTTCTCATAGTGATGGCAGAAGTTGTACATGGCAAGCCAAACTGTGTAAGGACATTTCAAACTTCTGCGACATCACATCTGCTCATATCCCATTGGCAAAAGCAAGTCATATGACAGGCCTAAAGTCAAAGGGCAGTGAAAAACATTCTATCTCTGTTGAAAATAGCTGTGAAGTCGCATAGCAAAGGTCATGGACACAGAATGGGGTGAAGAATTGGTACTAATATTTTAACTTATTCCAGTGAAAATTCTTATTGATCAAGTTCAGATTTTATACTGTTCTCCAGATCTTGTTGATCAAGATCAGATCCCCTACCTGCCAAGGGGATGAGTAAAGCAGTTTTCTGGTCCTCTCTATTTCTGTAGGGGAGAAAGAGCCTTATCCTCCACGAAGATTCACACAAGGGCAGAGTCCTCAGATAGAGGAAAGGGATTTAAATGCTGAGCAGCCAGCAATGTAACAAATTTGCATCCAAAATGTCTAATCATGCTTTTATACTCCCTTCAATGGAGTTCAGGTAGATAGTAAAGAAGTACTAGCATTGTCCAGGTAATAGTATACCTGGAAAATGGAAATTAAATCAGAGCAGGGATTTGGAGACTTGAGCTACATGGCAGGAAAAGATGAGGAAGCATTTTTTCCAGAGTTATGGCAAGGAGATGATCATACTTGCAAGACCTTTGCCCTGGCTCTGCACAGAGGCCTGAATCAATATGCTATTGTTTTCTCGTCCTTGCACCCCAGATTTTTTGGAAGCAAATATATGTGAAATGGAAAAAAAGGAATACTCTTATTTATGAAGATGTTTGATCTCCTGTATACATATATTTCAGGAGCAACAGTTAAACTCCCTCAAAAACACATAATGGAAATCTGCCAAACATCAATTTTTTTTCCTCTTAAGAATTTTGACAATTCTCTGACTCCTCTGTGTAAACAAAAACAGAAATTTGGGGCACATCTTGCCTGATTCTACCTCTAGTCTCTTGACTTCTGTAACCTTTCTAAACGTGACTTCAGGCATAGCTATGTGTTGGGCAAAGAGTCCAGAGTTAATGCAAGTGGCATGACTTGGTGAAGATGAGAATGTGGAAACCGAAAGGTGAGCTGGCCCCTGGGTACCCAGTTACTGCACAGACTTCAGAGGGGTGTGGTTGGTCTGATGCACAGCTGTGCTCTAGGAAAGGAACATGGCGCTAGTGCTCTTCCCTTTTACAGGTTAAGGATGAAAGCAACGTTGTTTGGGGAATAAATGTTTTACATTCAGCTGCCAAGCAAAGTAAGCAAGTTAGTTGATTCGGGCAGTAATAGGAGATACCAGCTTCTCAGCACCTGTAGACTTTGGGGATCCAAGTTGTCATGGAAATTGAGTTCAGATGCAGCTCCCCCACCCCCTAAGGACAAGTTCCACTTGGCTTGTTACTCAAGAGAGTTCCAGGGTCATTCATTGGAAAATCCTGCTAAGCTTAAAGATGAGCCAGTTATTGTATCAATACTAGTATGGCAAAGGGATCCATGAGAGAACTCAATTTTGTAAATAAGCAGCACTTTCTATTACTATCAATAAGCATAAGTTATACTGCTATCTCCAGATATGAAACAGGCTCCAAGGTGACTCTTTAAAATTACCAAGTGCCTACCATAAACTTCATCCTGTCCCCAGGGTGTATGTTAGAAGGCTTCTATCTTCCTTTCTGTTCAATGTACATGAGATATTGAAAGCAGAAGCAACAAAATATCTGGTGTGGTCTGACCATCAAAACACAAAGAAAAAAAAAAAGAGCCAATATGCGCCAGTTCCAGCATACCACCGTAACAGGGCGCTGTGTTCTTAATGTTTGTAACCCCCCTCAAATTTATATGTTGAAATCTGAACTCTCAATGTGATGGTATTAAAAGGTGGGGCTTTTGGGAGGTGGATAAGTCATGAGAGCGGAGTCCTCATGAATGGGATTCGTGCCCTTATAAAAGAAGCCCTGAAAGACCCCTCATCCCTCTGAACCAAAAAGTGGGTGCTCACCAGACACTGAATCTGCTAGCACCTTGATCGTGGGCTTCCCAGCCTCCAGAATTGTGAGAAATAAATTTTTATTGTTTATTAGCTTAAAAAAAGAAGAAGAAAGAAAAAAAAGCAGGTATAAGCTCAGTAGTGAATTTTTCTTTAGCAAATAAAAACATTTTAGCCTGATTGAATTCAACAAAAAAGGTACTTCTTCCTTTAATGGAAGTTATGTCCCTGCCCTCAACTCTGGCACTTTCACGGGGATCCTATGGGTCTGAGAGATGTGTAGTTGGCACAAGTTTTCTGAACTGGGCCCTTGTGGAGTGCTAAGCCAATGAGTTTTCCTGCTTCTCTAAGAATAGCCCCACGTGAAGTTGATTCTTTCAGGTGTGGGTGACACCTGGCCAACCAAGGCAATCACACCTTTCCCCCAGGTATTTGAAATCTGGTTTGGAGATATAGGGACATTTGGACTAAGTGGAGTTAAGGTATATTAATGGTAATACTATGATGAGAAAATCATAAAAACCCTCCTTTCTTTTTCTTTTTTCTTTTTTTTTCTTTTTTTTCTTTTCTTTCCTTTTTTTTTTTTTTTTTTTTGCTTAAATCAGCTGAAAGTTGTTCTTCTTTAAAACAAACAAACAAACAAAAACTATGCTAAACACATTCCTTTTGGGGAACAGACAGGAGAATCCAGAGACCCTCACAATTCTGCAGTATTGTTTTGTACCTATAAGAGAATCCAGAAAGAGCTCATTGCCAAGCACCCCTTCTGATAACATCCTCTGGAACAGGTAGCCGGCTGAACATTTCCCATCTTCTTACTAGGACACAGGGACAACTAGATGAAGTCAAGCAATGTCTTCATGACACTTTGAAATCCTGAAAAACTCCATAAGACTTGACTAAAGTGACATTTAACAGTGCTTGAAAAGTCAATTATGCTTCTATTTGTCGAGCACTTTGTATATGTTCGAGTCCTTTCATAAGAGAGTTCTTAGAAGAGCCCTTAAAGCATCCAGATGTTTCTAGATAAGTCATAGGTCATCTTTCTGTAATGAGAAACAACATGTGAAAGGAAATCAAAGGATGCTTATAATTCCTGCCAGCTTGCCTTGACAATCCCTCCACTCCCCAAATGGTCTTTTGATATAACAGACTGGCAGAAACCGTTTCATTCTGCCACACCAAGGGTTTCATTAAATTAGTGGTAATTAAGATCACAGAAATGGTTTCATCACTTGTCCTTTTATCCCTTACTCCTGGGTGTAATGCCTAATTGAAGTGTATCCCACAAGAGAAAAGAAGGGGGAGAAAGATTTATCAAGTTTTTTGATGGCTGCTTAAATCAAAGAATTTTATAAAGAACCTTAATCACAGATAACTTTTGAGCTCTTACGGTGCCAGGAACTGTGCTGGGGACTTCCAGTGCACGCTCTCCTAGTCCTTCAAACTACCCAGTGAGATCAGTGCTGTTATTATTCTGTTTATAGATGAGGAAAATGAAGATTAGTAAGCTTAGTAAGTTAAATAACGTATCCATGGTCAGATAGAGAGTGAATGCAGCAGAGTTTGGACTGGAACCCATGCCTGTCAGACACCAAACCTGCTTTCTTAACTCTAATTCCAGCCTTCAGATCACCACTTCCAGTTACTTTCAAACTGTAATCCTCAAAGGCATAGATAATTCCTGAGGTTGCAGAAGGGAGAAAACAGTCAGAGCTTTGGGCTCCCATTTGGATAGCAATTCTTTGAAGTCTGCATAAGACTTGATTTGAAGAAAGGGCCTTACTATTAGAAAATGTTTGAAAATACTAATCTAATTCACTCCCCTCATTTGACTGGAGGGCCTACAGTATTTCAGAGATGTAGTTAATAATTGGCCCATCTGAAACTAGAATACAAGCATACTGATCATTCTCTGTTTTTCTTTTCTATTATGCTTATTCTGGATTACACTAACTCCATTTGCCATGACGTTTTAGGTTCAAGTAGGAGAAAGCATTAACCCTGAATCTTTTTATCAATAAAACAGAATATATTGCTTCATATAACTGAAGAGTCCTGCATAATCCAACAGATTCAGGTGTGGATTGATCTAGAAGTTCACACTGTGAATAGGACTCTGGTTTTTTTAATACAGTTTTCTCAGATTTGTCCTCGATATCTTCTCTTTTGCCTCACCCTATTCCTTTCATTAGAGCATTTATGGCTGCAGCAATTCTAGAATGTGTTCTCTCACCATACAGTCCATAGCAAGAGAAAGGGTCTCTTCCATGACTCTCCAGGATGAGCAGGTAGACTCTTTTTCCATGCTTCTCCGGCAAAAACCCCTCTACCTTTTATTGGCCTGAACAAGGTCATGGATTCATTCCTAAACTAACGACTATGACCGGGGAAAGTCAGATGCTCTGATTTTCCCAAATCACAGAGCCACTACTAGTGTAGGATATTAAGGTCCCCAAATGGAAATCAGTGTACATTTGCCAGAAGAAGAGGGACATCAGCACCAGAAAGACAACTAACTGATTCCACTACATATACCAAAGTACATGCCCTAAGACAGGCTGAGGCTGCAGCTAATAAGCTGGAATAACAGGAGCAACACTTTCTAGGAATAACAATAGGAAATAGGCTATCTCCCCGGTAATTCAGCCAACCTGCTAGTGAGAATCCTATTGACAGTGGGTAAACTATTAGGCTCAGGCTGAGCCAGGGAAACAGGTAAATGATCATGCCTCAGACTGGGCAGGTAAAGAGCACAAAACGAAGATTGATTAATGATAGCTCACAGGCCGAATGTAGCCCACCACTGATTTCTATATGACACACAAGCTAAGAATTATTTTATATTTTTAAACGATTAAAACATATCAGAAAAGAACAGTATTTTATGACATGAAAATTATAAGAAATTCAGATTTCAACATGTGTAAACTTTGATCAAAACATAGCCACACATCGTCTATGGCTGTTTTTGAAATATGTACTATCTGGTGCTTCATACAAAAAGCTTGCAAATCCCTGATATAGAACGCTGGTGCTCAAAATACGGTCCTGGACTAGCAGCATCATTACCATCAGAAACTAGTCATAAATGCTAAGTCTTGGGCCCAGCCCAGACTTTTAAATCAGAAACTTTGAGAGTGGAGTCTAGCAGTCTATGTTTTTAGCAAGTCATGTATGTGATTCTGATGCAGGCTAGGTTTGAGAACCACTGATGTTGAAGGATTTTAAGATGAAAAATTTGCAACCACAATGGAAGGGGTACTGTAGAGTGTTTTCTGATTCAAGAGCACAAGTCACAGAGTTTAATAGTAATAAAAATAGCACTACTAATAATTGCGATGTTTATGGCATACTTAAAGTGTGTCAGACATTTTACTTTCCACTTATGATCTTACTAAGACCTCACAATAATCCTATGAAGTAGATACTATTATTATCCCCATTTTGTAGCTAAATAAACCAAGGCTTCATGAGATTGACTAGCCATAGTGTTAGTAAGTGGTGGCTCCAGGTTGAGACCTGGATGGTTTGACACCAGGGTCAGTACATTTCATGTCATATACCTCTGAATTCTGTAGGCTAGATAAATGGAAGTGTTGCTAAAAAAGGAAAGCAACACAGGAATGCCATAAGTGGTGAAATCAGTGGAATACACTTACATAAAGTAAGAGACACTTATAACTCCTTTCTCTTCTAGGGAAACTAGTTTTAACTATACCAGACGTGGCTTTTCTTGAGTAGATCTAAAGGAAACTCCACCACCATTTGTGGCCACCAATTCTACCTTCTATTTCATTGTCTTTGTACATTTTACATAAATTTAAAAAGTGAGATTCCCCCCCTTTCAATTTTCAGATTACTGGGAGTCTTCGACTCTTTACTATTCAGATTGTAGTTACTTATGGTTTACTTGTTTTCCACGTAAGTGTCAGGATGGTTTACTTTGATTGAGTTTTCCATGACATTACAAGTTTTATTTTCTTTTTCTGGTTGGGAAGGCTGAGCAGGAAGAGGAGAATACATGGGATAAGGGAGCCGGGGGAGAGAAGGGGAGTAAAGTAACACCAGGGGAAGTAGAAAAACAATACAAAAAAAAAGACTCCTGGTGCTGCAGGAGGTAAAATCTAGGCAAAGGACACCTGATACCAGTGATTTGACCTTTTTATATTAGAAAAATAAAACCATGTAGAGATGTGAGAGACACTTGAAAGGTACAACTGGAATTTTGAACAATGTTTTCCATATGGTGCACATGTCATCCATAATCTTTACAGGTTTCCAGTTCACTCCTCAGTGAAATTCACGTTTCTGGTTTCATTCCATAAAGAATAGAAATGATTGCCCTGCACACCTTAGTAAGGTAATGAAACATATGAAAAAATGTACAAAAGTTAATTTTAAAATATATTTTACACATAGGATAGAGATTTATTAAGAATTAGCATTGATTTCTAAAGTATAAAGATTGTCAGGTTGATGTATATGGCTATAATAAAATAATTGACCTAGGAGATGAAGGGAAAGTTAGAGAAAATTTTGCTTTGTGTTACAAAGCTTCTGTTTCTATTCATCAAATCCACTGAACCAGCAACTGTATGTGAAGAATGTCACACAAGCAGCTGACTGCAGAATCATCATCAATTGCTGGATTAGCCTGGAATACTAGAAAAGAATAGTCTATATATTTTTGTATGTTATTATATTATGATATAGCAAGTTCTTAGAGATGGAGAATCAAATATATTAATAATTTTTACATTTTGGGAGTTATAAATCTCTTAGAAAATTGATAAAACCTAAGGATCCTCTTCCTAGAAATATGCATATACTTGTAAACAATTAAGCTTATATATTCAGGAGATTAAGAACTCCAGGTTAAACATCTCCAAACTATATGGGTTTTCAGGATTTCTTCTGATTCAAAAATTCTAGGATGATATGATTCCATTTTTTAAATCATTTGAATAAATCATCAGGATCGGGGGAGCGCTTATCCCCATAGCTCACCCACTGAACTCTAGGGGCCAAGATATGGGTGACCTCAAGCGAGAGCCATTAAAATCCACTTCCCACAGACCTAACACTGATGATATTTAGAATATTTGTACTTTCAAATAATTGCAACTTTGTTTTTACTTTTTCAGTTTCTTAAACAAAGGCTAGTTAACTAGAAGTAATTAATTAATTGAGCTTGGTTGTCATGTGCTGATGCAATGCTGGATTTCTGATTGTAGCTTTAGAAGAAGCATTTTCTAACCTCTATCCGTCATGTCCACAGTGCACAGACACTTGTAGCCCTTAAAAGTTATCAAACTCAAATCCCTTTCGTACCATGCCATGACGCAAAATTGGCTCATCAGGTATGTTTCAGATTAGTTGAGGGGAAAAAGACAATAAACAAAATGGCAATGATATTCAAGGGGATTTGGTTTATTTAGGGATAAATGACATCCAGGCACTTACTCCTGGTGCTAATTCCCTGGTAATAGAATTATTTTGGTTTCTGAAGGAGTGTTTTTAATTTTGTTGCTGCTTGGTCTTCATTCCCATATGAGGGACTTTTCTTCAGAAGTATTTTGAAAAAAAAAAAGTGGTAGAAGAGTATAGAGCCCATTGGGGAAATAAATGGTATAATTACATATGACACCAAAATAAATTAAGGCTTTCCTTCTTCCAATCCTGCTTCCTCCTAATGATTTTGATAACTGAAGTGTTGGATTTTATTAAATAGAGCAGAAGTGAACTCTCTGGAGATTAAAGCAGCTATTGAGATTCATACCTGCTGAAATAGAGTCTCCTCCCTTTTGTAGCTGACAGGCCTGTAATGAGCACATTTTTGTAGCTGGAGAGAAAGAAAAAGAAGATGAAAGAAAAATCTTCTGAAGACTAAAAAAAAGGGGAAATCCCACTAATATAGTGAAACCCCTTAAATTGTTTTCCAAGAGACAGAAAAAAGAACACTATTTAAAGGTCACATTGGCTTGTTTGAATTAATTTGGCTTTCAGAAGATAAATATTATGTATGGGAATATAAGAATGTCTGCTAGAAACCACTTTCACACAATGAACAAAGGAATCATCCCTAATATGTGATTAGCTGATGCTCCCTGCTCACCACAAATGTTGGCTTTCAAAGACTTCAAGTGAAGAGGCGCTTTATTAATTGGCTAAAGTATTCGTTAGAACTCCTAAGAGATTAAGACTACTGGATGCTTCAAGATTTTTTCTTTCTTGAAAAAATACATATACAGATTAAAAAAAAACATGTCGACTGCAATAGCATTGTCATCTATTTTAAATATTACAGCATTAACCTGTCATTAGCATTAAAAATTTCTGCTGCAACATCCCTTATTAGCTCAATGTCTATTAAATGGCCATTTTAGTTTTTCCTACACCTTCAAAACAAGTCTAATTGTAATAAAATTTGCTCTCAAGCCCAAATAGATCCTGTGACTTTAAATGCAAATTGCCAAACTGTTCCTGAGGCAAGTGAAAGGAAGGATTGCATCCATTCCATCCGTGCTGTTATTTAAAATGAATTTTAACCCCTTAGGCTGACAACAAACACAAACCCAGATTGCCACAGACTGAAGCCAAGGGGTCTGTTGGAATAGGACTGCCATTTCCAATAAAAACAGAGCACTGCAATAGCACCATTGTGAACAGAGTTTGATGTTGAAATCACAGATCTGATCTAGATGAGATTGAAGGTGAAAAACTAGGAAGGTGTAAATGAGATTTTAGGTTGGGTAGAGGGATTTGAGGTGCCTTCTACACGCCACCTCCCCCCAACACATTCCAATCCATTGATGACCGTATGTTTGCCATGATTGATGCCCCCTTGGCTCCAGGGAACCACCCTGGGATCTGACAGGAAATGGCGGGGGTTGTTTATTTATTTTTTAATTAGAAAACAAATTGAGCTCTAGAATTCATGTATGTAAAGTCAGGTCTCACTGAGAAGCCACCCAAGAAGTGAGTGTTCTAAATCATGTTCTGCTTATTATATGTTTATTTAGAACTTTATATTTTATCACTGGCTCTACAATTCTTTAAGTGAACCGTTCCCTGTATCTTCTTCGTTGCTAATGGCTTAATTCTTAAACCCTGTTAATGGTGTAGGCTAGTTCATAGTAGTGCCTTGTTAAGGGGGCTGTGTGTCTGTGCTGTCCCAGCCATCACCAGTCCTGCTCTCTCTCTAAAATGTGGCTGGGTGCCCAGGAAATGAACTAGCTACTGCCTGGTAGAGAGGAGAATCAAAGGCTGGCACTTGGCAGCGACCTCCGCTCTTGCAGCTGCTGAGTGCTAAATTATTACTGATGTGCTTCTCCAGCCGTGCTTGGCAGGGCCAGCCTAATGCAGCGCGAGCCTCTCCTCTGGCCCTTAACACCACCAGACTTGGGTTTCAGAGCTGGAATAAAGAAGGCAAACCGAGACAGCTTCTGCCCAGGGCAGAGCGGCGAGCATGTCTGTGATGCACAGATGCCGAAATACAGTGGACACATTTCCTGCTCTTCACATGCAGAGACTCCCACCGTGAGCCTAATATGATTGCTTTAGAAGCTTAGTGGTTTTTACATAGGTATATGAATAGATCAAATTGAGCCTCTGGAGGAAAGTTACACCATTCAGACAAAGCTTTTAACAAAGCAATGACAGCAGCTTTCATAATGCTGAAGAGGGATGGTCTCAGCAGGAGACAGTACAGAAAAGGGTAGAAGCAGCTTCTCAGCTTTCTGCTTAAAGAAAGGAATCAAGCTCAGCCAACCTGTGCTTCCCCAAACTGGCATGAGGTGTCTTATAATCTAGTACACTAGTTAAGTGTGACATGCTAGTTGTAAGAGGCAGGGAAGCTTGTAGAAAGAAGCTGGGATCATGGAACACCAGTCCAAGACCCCTTACCTGACTATATGACTACCAATAGCTTGGGCTTTCTGTGCCTCAGTTTCCTCATCTGTCTCTTACATGTGTAAATACATAGATTGCTCGTCAAGGTTATTTCCTACAATTTTAGGATAAATCTCCTGCAGTGCCAACATAAATGACATTTCATGAATAGTCAAATCATAAAATATAACACCATGGTTTTATACTATCCTGTCCCCACATCCCACATTCTATTTGACCCAACAGAGTGAGGCAAACGCCACACTGAGCCCTTTTTTCCAAGCTCTTACGTGAAAAAACAGAGCTTATCTCTTTTTGGATAATTTTCTTCTAAGAGCCTTCTAAGAGCCGCTCAGAGCAGAGGGTGACAATAATTACGGGCAATTGATTTATCTTGCTGATGATGACAAGCTTTTGTAAAATTTATGATGAGATCTTCCTGTATTGCTTATGTAAAACTGAAGCATGCTGTTTGGTTTTTCTTTCTTTTTCTTCTCAAGATAATGTACTCAAGGAAGTATAATTTAAAAAACAAAATTGTGTTAAAAATAAAAATTTTAAAAACCCACCACATACACTTTCCCCACATACCAGCTGGAACCCATTCTTCTTCACTCGTCTTCCAAGAGGAAATTTACATTTAGCCAAGTAAGACATCTCCTGTTCATTGTTCATGTTGGTTGTCTGATAGGCTCTGTAGTCCAAACAACTAAGTTGTTAACATTTCATTTTCTGCCAGTTGCTTTTCAATGTGGATACTGCCTTAGAATATTGTCATGCTTTTAAAGCATGGTTCCAAATGGAATTTTAAAGAAACTACATCTCCACCTCCAAGGCAAACCCACAAAAAATAAAAGCCAGTATTAGGAGTACTGTATATAGTGGCACATATTTCATTATACATTTAAATTTTCTCACTCATAAATCCTTAAGGAAGTGACTCTCCAACATTCCTTTTTAAGTGTAATCTTCAGGGAAATAAGGGAGAATAATCAAGAAAGTCTCTTGTCTCTGCAGGTGGTTTTTCATGGTGGCAAAAATAATCTCAGAGAAATTGCCTTAATGTAGCACAATCCCAGCTATTTGTGGTAGGAGCCCAGAAACCCACAACAGAGTCTGACAATTTCTGGGAGGGACCCTTTTTGCTTTGGGGAGGTCTCTTTACTGAAGCACTGTCTAATAGGAATGTAATGTAAACCATATACATAATTTTAAATTTTAAATGGCTGCTATTAGCCATACTAAAATAAATTAAAAAAATCATTCCAACATATAAGCAGTATTAAAAATATTAATAAAATATTATATATATGTATGTATATATTTTTGTCTTCAAAATCCAGAACGTATTTTGCACTTAAAGCATATCTCAACTTGGTACAGCCATTTCGAGTGCTCAGAAGTCATATGTGGCCAATTGCTGCTATATTGGACAGGGCAGATTTAATCCATTGCTTTTTACCAGGCTATGTAATGATGCCTGTGGGACCAGAAGGAATGAATGTCTCCAAACTATGGGTAGCTCATTACCTTTTGTATTTATGAAATCTTTTTACAAAAGCATTATTAGAAAAGTGCCTCTCAGTTGCACTGAGATATATAATCATTCATTCTTTCAACATGCAGTGATCACTGAGCACTGAGCTTGTCTCAAATAATACCTGATCTCACACTTTGAAAGGCAGATGACTGAATTTCTACTTACTCATAGGATCATATATTTAGATGTCTTTCAATAAAGTTTTATTTTAGATTTACAGAAAAGATTGTGAAGACAGTACAAAAAGCTCACATATATTTCATGCCCAGTTTCCCCAAATATTAATATCTTAAATTAGTATGGAATATTTGTTACAATTAACGATCCAGTATTGATGTATTATTATTAAGTAAAGTCCATGCTTTATTCAGATTTCCTTAGTTTTTTTCTAATGTCCTTTTCCTATTCCAAGATCCTATCTAAGATATCATGTTATGATTAGTCATGTCTCTTTAGGTTCCTCAATTTTTTTTTTTTTAATAATCTTGATAGTTTGGAGGTGTACTTGGTCAGGTACTTTGTAAAAGTTCCCTCAGTGGCAATTTGTTTAATTTTTTTTTTCATTATTAGCCTGGAGTTATGGGTGTTTAGGAGGAAGATCATAGAGGCAAAATGCCATTCCTATCACATCATACCAAGAGTACATATTATCTATATGACTTATGGCTGCTGATGTTAACCTTGTTCACCTGGCTGTGGTAGTGTTTGTCAGGAGTCTACACTCTAGAGTTACTCTTTTTTGCCCTTTCCTTACTGTACTTCTTGGAAGGAAGTTACTACACACAGGGCAAACAAACAATAGGGAGTTATGTTTTACCTCCTTGAGGTCTCTACATAATTTATTTCTTTTGCATGAGAAATTTGTCTGGTCTCTCATTTTTTTATTCGATCATTTTTAATATCAGTTTGGACTCATAAATATTTATTTTATACTTTGGGTTACAATCTCATACTAGTTTATTTTGTTGCTGAAATATTCCAGCATTGACCATTAGGAGCTCTTTCAGATGGCTCTGTATCTCTTTGATGTGACCCCATCATTGTGGTCTCTTTGGGTTCTTTTTGTTTTGTTGCTTTGCTTGTTTTGTTTTTGACAACTTTCTTACTTTCTGGTGCTACAAGATGCTCCAGGTTCATCTTGTATATTTCTTGCCCCAGTCCTATAATCAGATGTTTATCTAAGGAACCCCGGTTTTATTGGAGAATGGTTAAACAACACCAACAAAACCAAGATCTGGGTGCTAGGTGTTTAACCTTTTTATAGAGCATAGTTAATAATTTATAGTCAGGTTTCCCCAGAGAAAATGAGCAACATATACTATCCTAAAGATTTTCCAAGTGATAGATTTATACATGGTAAAATTTGAAGAACCTCTAGAATCTCGAAGAATATTACCAAGGCATTCCTGTCAATGACAATCCAAACGTAAGACAGGAAATGTATCAAGCCAGGCAAACTAAGACTAATCCTTTTGTTTGATGAGTCCAATATGAAAGATGGCAAAAGATTAAAATATTATTTTATATTTTATCATATTCTATCTTAAGAAAACTCACCTCAGTGAAATAGAAAAGGAAATGTGTTGGCCCAGGGAAAAATGAAAGACTACTATCAAACTAAAAATGAATTAAGATTATGTAATTGTATTTGTGTGTGTGTATTCACTAGGTTGTGAGGTCTTTAAAAATTGTTTTCAAAAACTTATTTTAAGCACAATGCTTGGTATATAGCATACAACTGTTTCTTAAACTACTTAATTAAATTATAATTATAATTTCTTAATATTGCTGATTAACTGTATTATAAACATTCAGTGTGATAATATTCAAATAATCCAAAAGAAATTTAAGAGGCTATTTTTCTGTTCTTAAAAGAACAGAAGCTGACATTGAATGATGTTGTACTTTATTATATTCAATTGCCAAATCCCTTATTCTACTCCTTCCTCACCCCACCTGCCCTAGTACCACAAAATCATTTAAAAATTTTTTCACAGAAATCATAGATTGATCATTTCTTAAGAGAAAGGTAAACTAGGCAGTATTTCACTAAGACATTCTACTGGAGCTGGTCTTGGAGGAATGAAGGGAGGTATTTCTTCCAGTTCTGGTCTTTGGTTTGATTTCTGTGGTTCTAATTCAGTAGAGCAGTGACCTTACTCTAGCCCTGCCCCATGGTGGTTTGTTTAATCCCACTCCCGTCATCTGGCCACCCCAGCATTTTCTACAGCCTGCTACTCTCCCTCTCCCATTGTTCTTTCTATACATGGATGATATCTTCAGTCTTCAAGTGTATCTTGCTTCCACTTGCACTTAATTCTTCAGATAATCCCATTTATTCTTCACTTCTGAGTGTATTTTGTCTGTGGAGGAGTAAACCATACACCCCAGGTGTAATCCAGAGACAATGATTTAAACCTATACTATTTTAGTCTCTTGTTGAACTTTTGAAATAAAACCTAAAAAATGATGAATTGCTCAACTACTTGTGCTTAATGTATTACATTATTAACCTATATTTCAGAGTTCAGCTCCATAATCTCAACAAACTAAGATTTTAAGGAAACTGTAGCCTGTTTTCTCAGTTGTTTTTTCTACCTAGACAATATATTTGGATTAATGTGCACCCCCCTCACGTCATTTAATCCAAACTTTCACCCAAACAAAGGATCTTTCTACAAGATCCCTGAGAGTCAACTTTTTACTGTCTACTCAAACATCTTCATTGTTCAGAACTCACTTCTTTGAGAAGTTGCTGTTTCATCTGGACAGGTCAATTTGTGGAGAGCTGTCTTTCATACCAAACTGAAATTTATTTTATCATCTGTATCTATCATTCCTAGAATCAAAGGAGATACTATATACAGAAAATATTTTGAAACAGCAAAGCTCTGAATAAATATAAAATATATTAATATCAATTCTACCATATAGAGTTTGACAATTTAACAAGCATAACATCCTATCTCAGTCACTGGGACAGGACTTGGATATGAGAATAGAGCAAGGAAGATATCCTGCACAGATTTCTGAAGTGTTCCTTCCAGTTTAACATAAATCCATTAATCAGTATCCTTTTAACAATTCCTGAATTTGGGAGTCAAAAGAGGGCAGGAACAGAGCAGTACAAGACTTTATGTCTATGGAGGTCCACCAGGCAAGCAACGAGGACTCCCATATCCAAACTTCCACCCTAGTATGAAATCACTGGAAGCTGTGTGGCACTTAAAAGGCTTTAAATAGAACAACTTGATCTAAGTAACACAGAACACTTGGATACACATGGTGATGGTCCATGGGGAAATTTCAGGCTCATAAAACTTACAAGGCAGTCCTCACAGAGGATGAGAAATTGGTTCAATATATAACAAACGATTAAATATGAGTAACTTCTAGATCCTTTGGAACTGAAATTGGTACTGTATATCACTTATAACATAAATTCAGAGTTCGCAGTAAAGTCTAGGATATGGCACAGGACCTTATACCAGGATAATTAGATCCTTACACCTAGTGACCTTATATGCTTTTACAGAGACAGTCTTTAAAAACTCCCTTAATCTCATCATAATCTCATTATAATAAATGTTAGCTTCAATAGCAATCTTAACTTTATGGATAAAAGGCCTAAACTAAGTTGAACATTTCCCAGGTATTTATTGTACACACTACTGTTTAATGTGAGTAATAAAATATGAATCTATAGCCTGCTCTTGACCAAACCAAAAGATCATACATATAAGCTTTCTTCAAATAATAATAAATAGTAAAAATTCTGCCTTGAATATTTAGCTAGCATTAAGAGTCATGCCTTAGAGTCTTTACATAGCATTGTATCTCTTGGAATATAATACAACCAGCCAAATTCTAAGTTGAAGTATATTAGGCATCCTTGAATGCTATCTGAATGATACCATTTAGTATCACACAGAAAAACTGACTCAGTGTACAATTTAAAGATCAAAATTATGGAATAAAAATTAAGATACACTCCTCATGAGAAAGTTTGACCACAACATGGAAGTGGCAGTTTGTATTGTCAAGTTTTGGGTCCCTTGTAACAATCCCTACTTTTTTTTTAAAACAGCAAAGGACACCTTCCATTGTTCCATGTATTTGGTTCAAGAAGTCCAACTTTATCTTTTCTCACAATAGAGAACATAATAGACATCTACAATGTAGCTACTTAAAAATACTTTCTCAGGAAGACCATATAAAGAAAACCCTTTCATCATATCCACCTACTTGCAGCTTAACTTTTCTTTTCCTTTCAAAGAAACCTCCCAAGAAGTTTGTCCTGAGCTCCCAGCACTCCTGAAGCACATCCATTCACTCCAGAGACTCAAGGTTGGTGGGCAGCCACCCCCACAAACACTCTGACTTCCAAGCTTCTTCTGGATTATGTCACTTTCCTTAGATCCCCTTGGAATGAGACATTTAAATTACAAGGGCCCATTCAGAAACACACAGCCGCAATTTGACCTTGTCTCAGGATTTGTGTTTGAGAGAGGGTCCTGGTTGTCTAGTTCACTCCAGAAAATTATTATAGATGATGCAGTTGGGTCATATGACACATGGCTAAAAAAAATAAACAACTCTCTTGTTGACACATGACCTACAACTAAGACAGAGGCTTTAGTTCATGTGATGAAATACTGGACTCTGAGGAAATGTCAATAGTTTTGTTTTTCTTAGCATGGAAAGCCAATTTATATTTTTATGTTAGGCTGAATCTCAACTGGGTGAACCTTGTGGTATCTCAACAAATCTGGACTATTCAAAAGTCACTTTCTGCTCAGCAAGAACAAACTACAAAAGCCTGAAATGAGAGACTTGAGGAGCCATTCTCTATGCTCTCCTTGATTGCTGGGGTGCTGACCTGGGGCTATTTACCTGGTGGTCTGATGAGTCATATCATTCAAAGAAAGAAGATAAGAAAGATATTTGGATGGTTAGCTACAGTAGCAATTAAAAACCTGCTGGGTGGGCTCTTTCCCTGTAAGGCCAGGATGCTGATTTGGAAAATAACAGTGGATTCTTTCTGTGGGGCCTACTAATAGTCTAAAAATGGCGTAGGTAGGGAAAGTGAAGCCAAACTCAGGACAGTTCATAGACTCAGTCTTCAAGTATTTTACCCTTTTGACAGATCTTTAAGAAGGTTACTTTTTTCTTTTTAAAAATTTCAGCTATAAAATTATTGAAAGAACAATCTGGACACAAGCAAGCGTGATTGTGGTGGGAGTCGTGCCTGGTGGTGGCCACAGCACAACCAGTGTCTTGTCTCAAACCAGCCCCTCCCGTGTTCTTTCTCTGCTAATGCTGTCCGCACCCACCAACAGCCAGGCCTGGGACCTCGGAATCCCCTCCAACTGCCTTTCCTCATCTACACATAAGATGAGTCCATTTTTCAAATACTTCTTGTCTCTTTGCCTCCTCCTTTTCGCCACTGCCACCACACAAATTGAGGACTCCATCTTCTCACAATGGGGTCATATAATGATCTTCAAATGGTCTTCCTTTCCCTTCCCTCCTCTGCCCCAGAATGGTCTTCCTAAAATGCAAGGCTAAGCACACAGCTGCTTAAAAACTTTCAATGACTCACTGTTACCTCAGGGACAAGTGCAGATTTTTAATATGGCATAAAATTTGGATTTATAAGCCAGCCAACCTCTCCTAAATTCCTGTTATGTGGGACCCATCCCATTCTATCAAAGAAGGTCAGATCTTTGAATGTGCCAAACCAGGTTGGGCAGCTCTCTTCTTTGCCTGGATTGCCCTTCTTGGCCTTCTTGCTGATTCCTTTTCATATTTTGATGGTTATCTCAATTGTTCCCTTCTCTGTCTGCCTTCTTGAACTCCCCCAGTATTACCTACTCAATCCTGGGAGCTTTCTAACTTGTTGCTTCTATTACAGCCCATACTGGAGTGCACCGTAGTCATCTGTTGGCTTACTGCAAGTCTTCCCCATTAGGTAGTGACTTCTTCAGTCATTGTCAGATCTATGGGAAAAATCAAGTGAATATTTTTTGAATGACTATATACAAAGCAAATTTCTTCCTAGAACATGTGTCTGGCTGAATTTTATTTCTAGTCTTCTGATTTCTCTCAGCTATAGGGTGCTTTGAATGGAAAAAAGATTTGTAGGACCTTTGATTGACAACCTAAAAAGAACTATGTAAGGATATACTAGCACTTGAATCCAAGGATAATGGAATAAATTGATCACATGTGGAGGACATGCTACCATACAAGGAGAGTAAAAACAAATTAGGATGACTCATAGGAAAGCAAGTCAGGGTTCTTGGAAAAACATATAGAAAATGGGGGTAGAAGTTCTGGCTGACCTGAATGTATAACCTTGTATTAATTTTTGCTGACAGTTCTTTCCCCCAGTCTGGCTCCTGGGTCTTCTGCTTACCAACTGTGTGATCTTTAGGAAACTGGACTCTCTGTGTCTTAAATTTCTCATATGTAAAATGAAGGGAAAATGCCTCTTCTACTTCCTCATAGGTTTGTTTTGATTTTCAAAAAAGAGAGAATATATCAAGGCATAGTTTTGGCCTGATCATAGCATTTCTACGAGTAATAAGTGTGTGAGTGTAGAGAAGAAATGCTGATTCTGTGGCTATTTGTCAAGTACTAACTAATGTAACACTCTAGAACATATGACTATATTTGAACTCATCATTGAGGGAGTCATTTTGTATTTTCAAATGAAAAATTAAGAATGACCTAAAATACTGAGTGAAGGCTTTCCTTATCAGAATTCTAAAGCTATTTTACTATACTAGTCCAACTCAGAAATGCAATTATTCAGGTAATTGTAGTTTGTATTTGGAAATTATAATTCATCCCAGGACTAGTTGCCAGAATGCACATCACATACAAAGTAGCAGAATTATATAAAATTTTAAAGTAAAATAAGTGGTTGAACAAATGAATTTATGTGCTCACCTTTTGGTGCTTGATGCTGTAAAACTGGAGTAATTGAGAATGTGATATTAATATGCTTTTCAAACAACTTTATAGGAATTTGATTGCTATTTTAATTACAACTATAAACAGTATCAAGCCAGGTTAACAGAGAAATCTTTTGGAACTAGTTTTCTTTAAAATAAGTAAACAAAAATAACCAGTAATTCACTACCAATAATTTACATGTAACTGGATACAAACAGCTTTTTGCTGTGCTTTCCTCATTTCCTATTAGTGGTTAAGAAATGTTGCTCAGATAAGTAGTCAATCTATGAATAATGTTTATTGAATTGTTTAAAGTATTTGGAGTATTGAAATATCTTAAACTCCTTTTCCTATAATCTTATCTATACTTTTCATTTTCTTTAACCAGGTAGATAAAGTTTGTTAAAGGAAGATAAACTTCCTCTTTTCTTTCTAATGAAATCATATTAATGAGAGCTTCAATTAAAACCATTTGTGGAAAGAGGTGTGAATAGTTAGCGCTACAAATAAAGTTTCCATATATTTTTAAATGGGATATGATGCCATCAAAAATCACAAGAACTGTCTGGAAATGTGAGGAATTTTAAGCAAGAGATTAGTTGTTTTACAACGTTCATTAAAATGTGCATCAACCTTTCTTCACCCCTTTATGAATGAAGGTAGGATACTATGTAATTTTCTGTAAATTTCCAGCTAAGATTACCTTATGAAAGCAAAGCTAAATGAATTTATTTGTGTTGTCAGCTTTGCATACCTCATGTTATAAACCTGGAGTTCTAATGGGAAATGTGATACTGATATGCTCCCTTTAGGAGTTTGATTACCTTGCTTATTTTATGAAGCAAGAAATAATAATAAAATTTTTAGTTCTTTTAATCAAGAACCATTTGAATACTTATAAATTAAAGATATTTAGATGTCAAGGCAGTAAAGCCTATGAGATGAAAAGGACCAGATAACTAGTTAAAAGAATTTCCATGTGTCAAGTTGCACACATAACACAGCCTAGAAGCGAGGATTAATTTTCTCTCAGATAACATATTATCTTGTTTTAATGTGATTAAAAATCCCCACTGGGTTTGATGTTAATCTTTCCTCCAATGGGTTGGATCTTATCAAACTTGGGAGCTACTTTGGAAATAAGAGAGTTCTCTACATAAGAACTCTCAAGAGCCAGTATCAGTTTTTATAATCTGTTCTGGGCTAATGAGAGAGTGGTTAAGTTTACATAGATTATCACTGTGGCTGCCTCGCTGGCTTTACACTGTGCAGGAGGAGAGCTCATAGCTCAAGGAGGCTTGGACGAGGTCAGGCAGGGAGAAATTGGGAGACCATTTTTGGTGGTCTGCCTTAAGATAGTTTAGGTTTTGTTTTGTTTGTGTATCTTCTTCTTCTGATGTATCAAAAATTTCTCTCTTTAGCCCAAAGTCTTACTTACATTGTATAAAGAATCTTTTCTTTTTAAAATTCTCTATACTATTTATTCAACAAACATTTATTGAGTGGCTGTTATGTGCCAGTTTCTGTGCTGGGGGCTGGAGTTATAGCAGTGAATGAGGACAATGAGGTGATTGCCCTTTGGGGGCTCACAGTGGTGGCAAGGTTGGCATTAACTAGACAGTACACAGGAGCAGTAAGAGCCCTGAAAGTGCGTTTCCTCCTTAAATATTTTCTTTCACTGCATCGTTCTCTTATTGGACTAAAAGGCTATATATATTCAAATCCTTCAGTTACTTTACGTTTGAATACAATGAACATTTATTCATTCATTCGTTCTTCTTTCAACAAATATCAGTTGAGTGACTCTATCATCTTTTTAACAGTTGAACAATAGAAAGATTCATTCGTTCTGCCCTCAAGCATCTATGGTCTAGTATGGGAGATAATATATGTATATACATCATGATGATGATGCCACTCCACAGAGTTACAGAAATCCAAATAAAAGAGAGATTATTTTCAGTTGATAGGGTCAAGAAAGCCTCCATGGATGAAGAAACTGTAAACTGGACCTTATGATTAGTGAGGTTATAAACATATGGCAAATGGAGAAAAGTTATCCCAGGTAAAAGACAGAAAAATAAAGGTATAGCATTGGGAACTCAAAGAGAACCAACAAAGGAAGAGTAAGCATTCTGTTTGGCCCATTTCCCATCTCACTTTTGATAGGGTGGGTTGGGAAGAAAGTAGAGGTATGAAGAGAAAGAGGTATGTTAAAAGCAACTAATAGATGTTTGCTGCCAAGGACCACCACTGAGTCCTCATATATTTTGAAGCTCCTTTGTGGAACACATTTTGAAATATAGGGTGTTCTAAAACTACCCCATCTCACAGTGCTGGTTCTCTGAGTTTCGATTCTCTAATTATTCAGGAATGCACAACATTAAAAATGACAGATACTGGGGCCAAATAATCAGCAATAGTTGGAAGCATGTACCTTGGAAAGACATGTCCTCGTTTTGAAATTGAATCCCAGACAAAACTCCCGGAATTTCAGGTTTGGTTACAAATGTTGAACTTGTACCAAGTTCACCAAAGTTGATTTCTAGGGAACCTGGAGTGAGTTAGGAATAAATCAGAACCAGCCAAGGTGGAAGCCTGCATACATACATTCATAGGTACAGACAGACGTGCCCCAGTCCTTCATAGATTCAGATGGAAACCATATGAAACGCAATGGCCTTGCATAGTTTCAGCCGGAAGCCTGGGCAGCTCCATGCCTTCCACAGGGGCTCTCCCAGTGGTTTTACTTCCAATTGATGTTGAGCGTCCTGCAGGATGCCAACCTTCCTACAGAATATAAGAAACTTGAAGAAATAGGTGGAATGAAACGATAGAACTGTCCTCACTGCCCAAATCTATGTTCTGTAAAATTTACAACAGATGCAATCACTTCACATTTCCATGTAAATTAGAGCCCAAGAGGGAAGCTTGCCTCAATGGGGCTTCTTCTACTGTTGTATTTTTCTGTTTCTAGAAGGAATTATGAGACAAAGAAAGAAGAGAATGAGAGGAAGGAGATGTTCTATCTTACTTCAACCGGCTCTGTTTTATTGCAGTTTATCAATTATGTTAGTTAGCCTTTTGATTCACCTGTAAAATGCATGCATTGATCACAGTTTCTAATTGTTTTGTGATTGATATTTAGCTTACAACAGAATAAAAGCTATGACTGCTAACGCTTTTAGTGCACTTTCCTGGTTAAATAAATCTTAAGAAAAGTTCAGCATTGCCTCAACTGAGACTTTTCTCCTTTATAGAAACTAAAGGTGCAAACTTTAAAAACAGATACTGAAGAGCTTCCTATATGAATGTGCTTAAATAATTTACATGAAGCTTTGGTATTTTGTTTAGGAAAATTGAGCAGAAAGTCATGTGTAATATGCCTTAATGTGTATTTATTACATGAACTTAAAACATATCTGAGCTTTATGTCTTTCCCTTCCCTTCATAGTATCATAAAAAGTAATTTAGGTCCTAAAATGGTATTAAAAAAATTTTTAAAGCATTTTCTATATCACATGTGTAAAATGTACAAATGGGGGCAATGTGTTTTGATATTGTAAATAAGTTTGAAAGGTAGGCATCAAAATGAATCTACGTTTAAAGGTCTACATTTCACGCTGAGCGATAGTGTGCATTTTATTGCTCATTTGCAAGGCCCAGGACAAAGGAGCACAATATATCCCTCCTACCAAGCTTCAGTAATCCAGTAAATTTCAGATATTTTGAATCCAAAAGGAAAGAGGAAAAAGTTTCCTCATATGTGTTCTGATAGGCATTACTTCAATATCTAAGTTGTCTATCACCATGAGAACCATTTATGTTTTGTTTTTCCTAGTGACTTGCCTTCTTAGTTTAAACCATTGGGTTAAAAATGAAAAAGAAGGAAACGAGGGAAAAAAAAGCCCACCTTTCGGTGCAATCATTGATTTTTCTTGCAATGTTCCACAAGAAAGTGGCACCACTGAGTGATATATATGCACTCCAGGGCTAGCAGCTGGAGGGCAAAAATCACCTTTTATCCGTGATTGACAAATAATACATAATGAGAAGAGAGAAGCAATTCAAGTTTTAAATTTCACTCTCTCTTTGGCTTTTCAGGGCAGCTGGGCACTGCTGTTCTCACTTGGTAACCTTTGAGGTGCTGCCAGGAAAGGGACCCTAGTGACAATTGTTTCTCTTCTCCTACAATCCCCCAAAGCTCTAGTAAATATGTGCAGCTTGCTCTTTCAAAGAGCATCCAGCTGCTAACAATTCCATTTCTCCTTAGAGTGAAAATCCTGGGGGTCTGGAACTGTATTGCGTAGTTATAATGACCACAGCAGAGCAAGGCTGAGATCTAAAATCCCCAAAAGTGACATCTATAAGTGGAGAGTCAGTTGGTAGCTGATGAATAAGCAGTTGGAGAAATAGACAGTCTAGTAAAAAGAAAAATCAAATTAGAGCTGTGTCACAAGTGAGCTTTATGAAGTCATGTTGCATTGAGGGTACTCTTAATAATTTTTACACTTCACAAAATTAAGACATGTTTAATGTAAATAATTTAGAAAACATGTAAGAAAAAAATTATCAATGACCTCAAAAACTAGAGATAGCTGATGTTAACATTTTTGGTTTCTTTTAGATTTTTAAATGTAGATTTTTTTCTACATTTATGTATCTCTATAGCTATATTTATGACTGTGCCAATACTCATATCTATATCTTTATCTCTCTGCAACTATATCTATATACAACGCATATCCTTATACACTTGTATTTGTTTATCAATCTAAGTGGCTGCCTGATGTGTTCTACTTTCCTAATCCCTCTGCTCCCAACCAAATCTTTTCTCCCCCTCTGTTTTCAATCACAGCAACAAATGGCAATTCTGTCCTTCCAATTGCTCAGGCCAAAAATCTTGGATTCGTTCTCTACTCCTCTATTTCTCTCACTTTCTACTTCTTATGTATCAACAATACTTATTGACTGTATCTTAAGTATTTATGCAGAGTTCATCAGTTCTCATCTCCTCC
Source organism: Lemur catta (assembly GCF_020740605.2). NCBI lineage: Eukaryota > Metazoa > Chordata > Mammalia > Primates > Lemuridae > Lemur > Lemur catta. The sequence goes on along the minus strand of NC_059139.1, from coordinate 53,760,787 downwards.
TTCCTACCAACCTTGTAGGAAGGTTTCATTAGCCATCATCACCTGTTGCATGGGTGATTGTGACAGTCTCTTACATCATCTATGTGTTTCTGTCTTAGTCTCCTTCACTTCCAACGCAATGGCTAAGTCTTAAAAAATTTAAGTTAGACCTGTGGTCCCCAAGTCCCAGGCCACAGAACAGTACTGGTCTGTGGCCTGTTAGGAATGGGGCCACACAGCAGGGTGAGCCAGCGAAGCTTCATGTGTATTTACAGCCACTCCCCATCGCTTGCATCACTGCCTCAGCTCCACCTCCCTACCCCCTAACCCCCAGGTCTATGAAACCAGTCCCTGGTGCCAAAAAGTAAGTTTGGGGACCCCTGAATTAGACCATTTATTCTTCTGTACCAAGGCCTCTAATGGCTTTCCATCTCATTCAGAGTAAATCCAGAATTTATATAAGGGCTAAAGTTATTCAGAGTCTCTCAATGGGGATGTTGTTGGCATTTTGTACAAAGGAGTTTTTCACTCAGATTGTAAGATTGTTGGTAGCCCTGCTTACCCCAAGTACCTACAGGGCCCCAGAGTTATTGTAACAAACAAAAAATATCCCCATGTATTTCCAAATGCAACATCACCCTCAGTGAGAACCATCTTGGCCCCCTACCTGCACTACTTTCTTAACTCATCTCTACCTACTGCCCTTGGCTTACTCTGCCACGAGTTTGCTACTCACTGGGTAGGCTAAGAATTTTACTATCAGGGTTCTTTGCCCTTGCTGTTATCTCTGCCTGGGAACTTCTTTCCTCCCATCCCCTTAGTTCTTTTAGGTCTTTACACAAATGTCACCTTCTCAGTGAGGCAGCCTTCTCATGTCCCCTTGCTTTGTTTTATTTTTGCTCTTTGGCATTTGCCACTATTAAACATACTATATATTTGCTTACTTATCTTGGACATTATGATGTAGTGTTCTTCCTTAGTAGAACGTTAACTCCATGAGGGCAGAGGGTTGTTCTCTTTTGTTTGTGTCTGTATCCTCAATATCTAAAGCACTCCTGGCACCTAGTAAGCTCTCAATAAATAAGGATCATTAGGAATGTCAAAAATAAAATTATTTTATATATTGCATATCAACATAATTTACTAAATTCATGGTTCTAAATATTTTTATGTCAGGAAACTTTCTTTCTTTTTTTTTTTTTTTTTTTTTGAGACAGGGTCTTGCTCTGTTGCCCAGGTTGGAGTGAGTGCCGTGGCATCAGCCTAGCTCACAGCAACCTCAAACTCCTGGGCTTAAGTGATCCTACTGCCTCAGCCTCCCAAGTAGCTGGGACTACAGGCATGCGCCACCATGCCTGGCTAATTTTTTCTATATATATTTTTAGTTGGCCAGATAATTTCTTTCTATTTTTAGTAGAGAAGGGATCTTGCTCTTACTCAGGCTGGTCTCGAACTCCTGACCTCGAGCGATCCACCCATCTCGGCCTCCCAGAGTGCTAGGATTACAAGCATGAGCCACTGTGCCCGGCCAGGAAACTTTCAAAAAATCCAATGAAAGCCCGGCCAGGAAACTTTCAAAAAATCCAATGAAAGCTATGTATTCTCTCCTAAGGAAAATACATATTTATATGCATGCACATACATGTGCTCACATACACACCCACACAGATTTCTTTTTGTATGACCCATCCATATCCTAAGAAATCCATCCATGTACATACATGTTAGTTTATTTTAATTTCAGCGAGGAATCTAACTATTTCTTTCACAGTATTCTTGAAGACAAAGTAAGAAAACCGACAATGAGTTGGGATCAGTGACTGGTAAATGACTATTATCAAAGAAATATTGAAGGACCAGCTCTCACCTTGAAATCCAATGAAAGGGCCCTGGCAGCCTGAAGCTAGGTCCTTTCTTATTTTGCTTGTTTACTAGTAGCCTGGAGGAAAGAATTAATGACACACACATCAAATTTACACAGACAGAAATCAAGAAGGGAGAGTTCTAGAATCAAATCCCCAAAAAGACCTTGACAGGTTGGAATAATGGGCCAATACAAACATGATTAGATTCAACTGAGATAAATATGAAGTCCAAAAATCCAACTGTGTGTGGAAACACATGTTGGAGAAGATGAGCTTTAATGAAACTTCGATCACAATATAAGTCAACAGAGATTTGTAGTGGCCAATACAACTAATTAAGCTTTGAGGCTGTGCAAATAAAGTTCTAGTAACTAAGAGATACAGTATAGTTCTTCTGTACTCTTTTGGATCAGACAATACCTATACCTAAGTATGTCCAGTTTTGGGTGCCAAAATTTTTGATGGACTGCAACAAACCAGAGAAGACTTAACCAGGATGACGAGGGTACTACAAACCACACACCAGAGGTGTTTCACCTGGAGATTGGGAGACGTTGAGGGTTATCATAATCTTCAATAGGAAGCTAATTCATTTGCAATATACATGTCTTTGAATATGCAATAATAGATACATAGCCTTCTAACTTGAAAAAGTACAAGAAGTTGACAGGGAAAAGTAAGTCTCCTCTCTTCCCACATCCCCAAGCCTCCCAGCTAGCTTTCCCAGGGCAATCACAATCACTAGTTTTTATGTTTTCTCCTAGAGATCACCCACATATTTATAAACATGTATGAATGGGCTATTGCAGTTTTGGATCTCTTTCCTTTTCTATTTAGGAGTACTTCAACTCTGACAGAGTGTGAGACTGCGTTCCGTTTCAAGCTGACATGGCAATGCCAGCCTGCAAAACGTGTGGCATGTGAAGGAACAGCCCTGGGAGGCCACCTGGGACCTGGGGGATTTCCAGGTCATCAGAATGTCTTTTGCTTTCTCCCTGGGGTAGTCTGACCCAGGATTTGAAAAGTATTAACCTTTTAGCTATTAAGAACATGTCTACACTTTTGAGTTTAATCTGAACATCTGAAAGATATAGGGTGGTCCCTAGTGATTCATTGTAAGTGTTTTGGAGTTTAAAATGCAGCTAGAGATGAGAAAGTTGGAGCAGTTATTTTATACTGAGAAATTGTTTTGTAAAACTCATCAATGCCTTTATTAATCTCTGTAATCCAGCCCCACTGGATTTGTCAAATCTCTTCTCCCCCTACTACCTTGTCCAAACTTTAGACTCAGTCTGGGCAGTTTAAAGACCCCAATGTATACCCATGCACTTCAGCTACTATGCCTTCACTTATACTCAGTATAAATGAGTATCTTTGTTAAAATACCCCTCATTGTCCTCCTTGATTAAGAAGGACTGCTAAATCCACAAAGTGCTCATCAAGTTTGTCTTACTTCACGAAGGCAAAGTGCCTTTAGCAACTAGATTACAGCATTTGGCTATATGTGCTCAATTCCTAATTCTGCTTTTTACTAACTTTTTAACTTTGAGCAAGTTAATCTCTCTAAGCCTTAATTGCTTTGTCTATAAAATATTGATGATAATGATTGGACTTGATAGAGTTGTTGTGACATTAAATGACATGTTATGGAACATACGTGGTATATGACAAATGTTTAACAGATGTTAGTGTGATGGTGGAGGCTTCTGTAATTTGTCTAAAGCACACAATTTTCCTCATCTGGACTTTTCCACACCAATATCCAACCTGATATCCAATCACCAACCTGATTCACAATTTAGTGGCTAATTAAATGCTATATATTAATTGTTTACTAATAGTTGCTTACATTTTTGAATTGACCCTTTTGAATAGATTTTAAATTTTGGAGGGCAGACACTGTGCATTATAATTATCCTGGGCACATAGTACTTGTTCTATAAATACTTAAATAATCAATTAATATAAATAATTAATCAATTTTCAACCTGAAATTAGTTTTAGAGAAATGCCCAATTGCTTCGTTGGGGCAGATACTTGCAAGCATTTTAGAACAATTATAGGGCAGTGAGTAAAAAAGAAACTCTAATATTAAAAAAAAAAGTCCTTCTTTGATGTAGTCATTAATGTCCAAAACACCATTTCAAGGAAGTTTTTCCTCTAGGCTTCATCTGAGCACCGAAAATCCCACATTTTTCGTTTTTTAAAATTACGGTAAACATTATCAGTAGTATTTAAATCTTTTTGTAAGTAAAAGTTCCATTTCCAGGGAAGTTCTTTCTGTTGTAGTGTTCTGGACAGATCGCTGGCTGAAATTAATCTGTGGATTAAATAGTATCTGGCACTGAAGGAATCTTAATACTGCACGACTCCTGCACGCCTAATCCCAACGTGGAGTGCTTTTCATGGGAAACCTCATTTTTTCCTTCTTAATGTTACTTTGCATGAAATCTTCTGGTTTATGTTTTTAAGAGGCGATATGCACCATTATGTGCGCATAAAACATATTTGCAGAGGCCTGTTTTTCTATACTTGGATTTATCCCAGCCATTAAAGTTTAATCTCGTCCATGCCTTGTAATGTGGTCTGTGCCAGCAGTATAAGAATTTCATAGCTCAAGCCAATTTATTTAATATTTAAAACATTTGTACTTCCAGGGCAATATCAGAAGAGATTTTTGTGTTTCAAGACCTTAATTAACTTAGTTAATACTCTTTAGAAAAATGAATGGGTAGATATTGAAAGAGATAGAAGATACTGATGGTTGCTTATAAAGTACTATGTGTTCTCCATTTTTTCCTTTTCAAGGAATCCCAGTTTTGTTTTTTCATCACCCTTCTCTCATGTAGCCAAGTACCTCAGGGGAAATTGACCTTGGGTGGCTGTAATTTCGCCTCCCCACTGCCTCAAGTATTAGCACACAAGAGGGCATGTAACCCAATTTTAACCAAAGGTATTTGAGGGGGAGGGGAATTGCTAGGGAATTCAGAAAGAAGTTTTCTCTCTTCTATGAGAGAGTTCTAAAATCTACTTTTTTTTCTTCTTTTGGTTGTGGGCACTTGTGATTGGGAGTTTGTATCTTCTTTTTTTTTTTTCTTTTCTTTGAGACAGGGTCTCACTCTGCTGTCCAGGCTGGAGTGTAGTGGCATCATCATAGCTCACTGTAACCTCAAACTCCTGGCCTCAAGCAGTCCTCCTGCCTCGGCCTCCCAAAGTGCTAGGATTATAGGAGGCATGAGCCACCATGCCTGGCCCAGGAGTTTGTATTTTCTAAATCCATCCTGCTCCATCCCAAAGACCATATAGGTAGAGTAGAGCAGAGCTGAGACAACTGCAGGGGAACCCAGCCAGAACCATTGGATTAATACCTCCCTGAAGTCCACCTTTTCTCTGAATTTTCAGCTATGTAAGCCAAAAATTTCCTTAATGTTTAAGACATTTTGAGTTTTCTATTATTTGTGACTGAAAACATGGTAAATGATATAAAAATATTCTGAATTTATTCACACAAGTATGTTAATGAAGTCATCATCACATAACATTTGTACTAAGGGTTTGGGGTGTCTTTGAATGAATCCCTTGGAGTTAGGATTGAGTTTCCCATATTTACATTTGTTACTACTGTATTTCAATCCTACATTTTGAGGATGATAATAAAATCAAAAGGAGTCAAGGAAAGAATAGGGTGTTTATTGTTAACTATGATTATTTCATCCAATAAGATTGTGATTTAGTTGTTGGCATACATTCTAGGGAATGGATCCAACCCATAAATGAAAAGGAATCTTCTAAACTGTAGGCATCAAAATCAAATTAGACCATATGCTTTTAAAAATACTTACAAATTGAAGTTGATTGAAGTTCAAAAGCTAAAATGCCTAGAACACTGATTCCCATCCCTTTTGAATACCATCAAATATTTTCACAAAGCAATGTCTTCCTACCATGTATAGTTATAATGCTACTTTAACTATTTTTTGATCAAGAAAATCCATAATAAAATTCAGTAAAGCTTTTCAGTAAATTTTAAATTTATTTATCATAAGAGTAAAAACCTAGAGATAAAAAAAAAAATGGAGTCACATGGCTATGCAAGATGTATTATTTATTCAGTCCAAAGAAATGTTTTATGTATATCTGGATTCAAGGGCCTTTGCAATAATTCCAAGAAGTAGAATGTAAGTCCCTTGGGAAAAAGTTCTCTGAACATTTCTGAAACATTTCTGAAAAATGTTTGTTCAGCATTTTGTGTGTGATGAAACTTATATGGGTTTTCTATTTCTTTCCCCCAAGAAATTTTCATATACATATTAACAATTGCTGAGCATTATTAGAAGAGAAATCAGCATAAAGTGAAATGCTAGCGGCAATGATTTATGCAACAAGTATTGTGGCCAAGAATTTTACATTTGTTATCTTATTTAAGTTTTGCAACAATCCATTTTACAGATGAGGAAACTGAGACTGAGAGAAACTACCTCGTTCAAGTTTATTGATCTAGTAAGTGGAGGAATGGAGGTGCAAAGCAAGGTCTGGATGCCTCCAGGGCATGCCCTTAACTATGATGTCATGTTGCCTGAGAGTACTAAATCAGGAGGAGCTGAGATAAGAATTCAAAGCTTCTGAATTTCAGACTGGTCCATGCTTGTCTCACCTGGCTATTCAAAGTAAATGTAGCTTCAGAATTAGAGAACTTGGTACAGTGAACCCTTTGCAAATTAGCAGCAGAGCAGAGATCCTGGATTCTTAATCCAACTCTGGTATTTACTGTCATATCTTCTCGACTTTCTTTGAGCCTCTATTTCTACTTCTTTAGCATGGGAAGAATACAAACTTCATTGTTTATGTTGTAGGTTTTGAGAAGCAAACCAAACTGTGTATACCACAAAGCACACACAAAAAAGTATACATTATCATTATTTTGTGGTTTTCTCATTGCTTCTGCTTTTCCACACCTGGAAATAGTAAATTGTAATTATGAGAGACATCTAATTATTATTGTTGGTATTATGATTAATCAATCCTTTTTAAAGGAAAAATGTTCCAGGAGGGATCATGGTCATTTTGGGAAATTTGATAATCTACTAGTATAATAAGACTTTAGAACTGACCTCAGCAGGATAGCCAAATGGCTGTGCCACCCCGAAACTTAGAAAACTCCATTTTTTTAAAAAAGGAAGTAATCCATTTCAATTTTCTCATTTGTAAGATGTAGAATGGATTTTAAAATATGCCTTTCCATCCCCCCTCAAAAATCTTTTTAATGCAGAATATGTATTAGATAATTTTATTCTTTTTCTACACTTGAATGAACAAAGGACCTATTTTTATTACTGCAGAACTGCTTAGAATGGAAAGATTATAGAGAAGGTTACATGTAAAACAATTGAAAAAGTAGAAAATGAAATCATATAAAGTCTATTAGAAAAATCCGTTAATAAAAATGTTCCATCAAAGTAATTAGTTCCAGATCTTACCACATTGGTATTCCAAGTGTAATGTTAATATGTTTGTTTTAAAATTTAAAAATGCTGATGTTTCATGTAGGTAGACTTTTCTAGGTAGGATAGAGTACAGTTAAATTCTAGGTCCCATATACCAACTATTTAGAGACATAGCTTGTTGGATTTTCCTTAATTTGGAGAAAGATCACATGAAATAATTTTAAGAAGCTCTGATCTAAGGTACAGAAGGTTCTAGTACATATTAGCTCTGTGAAAACAAGTATAACATGTTTGCCAATTTCAATTTTTATCAGCTGCTAAACGGGAGGAACAATATGTGCTTGGTTTACTTTGAGCTTGTTATAAAGGTAAAATAAAATGGGCTCCATAGTGCTTAGTAAATTTTAAACACACACAAACTTAGAATTTTATTAATCATCTTTCCAAAAGTTTCTGCACATATCTTCAATTATTCTTTTCATAATATGAATTACTGTGTGAAATTTTCAGAAAGCAAAAACTCTACTTGTTCTTTTATGATGGCTGAATGGAATGTGTACTAACAACGAGATGGCTGAGGCAAACGGTTATTTGCTCTCAGTTTTTGTTTAGGAACCCATATACCATAAATTACTGGAAAAACCAGTTTTTAAAGCAATCTATGAGCCCTTAATACCATTTGGCTGTTTTAACTTAGAAGAAACCCTTAGTGGAATTCTTTGAATGTGAATTATAATATCGCTAACTATATCTAAAAATCGTATTAATTCTCATATTCATTATGTATATTCAGGGATGGTCTATATACTTAAAAAAAAGACCTATCATTACTTTGAGCATTAAAATATTTCTTTTATATGTTCAAAACAAAACAAAAATTAAATTAATAAACCCTTTCCCCTTTACCATACTGGCAGGCTAATCATGTGAACTGCAATACGGATAAGGGGGCATATCTGGTTCTCATTTCTGAGAACTCAACACCAGATGTTGTTTTCATGGTTGGCCCTTTTTTTAAAAAAAAAAAAAAAAAAACACTTTAACTTTCAAGAAGCCATTTCAGCCCGGGGCGGGGGCAGGGCGGAATCACTCCAGACTAAAGTTTTGAATTTTATATTTTACTATTAAGCCATGCTCATGAGGAGCACTATCAGTAAATGATCCATAATGACCACAAGACCCTTTCAATATAAATGTGTTATGTACAAGGCTTATATATTATCACATACTTTTAACCTAATATGGGATGAAAAGCTTGCCCCCAGTAGAAATACCACGTGCCTTATGAAGCCCCTCACGTCCTGCAATGGTTGAGGGATGACCTTGGGAAGAGCTTGCCACCACAGGAAACTCTCCAGGCCTTCATTTGTGACAGTTTGTGTTTGCTCTAAAAGCTTATGCTGGGGACAAAAGTGAGTCATATGCTACTGCTAAGTATGGGGCAGCTCTAGCCATTCCTAAAATTTAAAAAATTTACCTTAAAAAATCATTTGTAAGTTGTTGCCCAGAGGTCTTTTTCAGGCTCTTTGTAGTCGAAAGGAAATATTCTAATAACTGCAAGTAAGCTATTAGCCCAAACAGAATTACCAAAGGTTAAAGTACCTGAAGTTATATTCCCAAGGCAATGAGACAAACCCATGATTTATTAGTTACTATTTGTTTAAAATAAGTTTTATGGCTATGTAAATTCATCTGTTTAACATCACTTTAATGATTCTGTCTTATTTCAATATAAAAAAGGGAGTTGAGAATTGTGAATAGGGCTGTATATAAATTAAAAGAGGATCTACTAATTTACTAATTCAACAAACATGTATTGAGGACTTAATGTATACCAGGCATTTGACAATGGAGATCTAAGATGTATATGTCAGATGCAGAATCCATAAATAAAGAGAAACAAGCATGAAAAACAGCAACAGTTTATCTTATGAACTGAGTACTGAACAGACTTACATTCATTCTACATTCATGCAGCAGTGTTTACTGCTCACTTATTATATGCTGGGCTTCAGAGATACAGTAGGGAAAAGTGCACATGACAGACACAGACCCTTCCTCTCAGCACTTGCATTTCCAGTTGTCCACTGGGCATCCTCACCCAGATATTCCACCTCTACATCAGAAACAACTTTGGTAAAATTGAGCTAATTAGTTTAACCCTGAAGTCAGCTTTTGCTTCTGGAATCCTCAATTCTGTTAATGGCACTTCCATTTCTTCAATTCCTGAGGCCTCAAACACCAAATCAACTCTTCCTTTTCCTTTGCCTCTTATAATGGTTTGGTTGATTTTGCTTTCCAAATGCCTGCCATTTTCCCTTTTCTATTCTCACTCACCCCCTTTTTAATACAATTCTTCATTACCTTTCACTGGGCATAGTTCAAAGTCTCCTATCTGATTTCACTTGTCTTCTATTTTTTCCCTCTCATTTAAATGGACAAACTGCTAGAATATTCTTCCTAAACAAGAATACTAATCACATCACCCCCTTGTTCAGCAGCCCTCAATGGCTCCCTAGTCTCTGTCTAATTAACCAAAATCTCCCCAGCCTGTCATTTATGCCTACCATAATAGCCCCTGATCACACTAACCAATGAATATAAATTATATTTATGTCCAAATTATAATGGTGCTGAGCTACTCCCTGCAGAGAATATTCCTTGAACTTCTGGTTCTGATTATCTAGCTTTGTTTTGGATATTTTTTTTAAAGGAAAGCTGTTTTCAACTTGTATATTGGGTTTTGTTTTTGTTTTTTTTTTAAGGATTATTGCATCCCATTACATTCTAATAACAGTGACACAGGCCTTCTTCTGCTTCTCTGATTATACACTCTTATGTCTATTTTCCAGTCTTGATTGTAAGAGCCAAAAGAATGAAACTGACAAGGTAGGGCCCTCCTAGGCAGGTGGAGAAAGGGAAGAAATGGCATAGAAAGATTCTACTTGAGCAGGTAAGCAGATGAGGAAGACCGGCAACAGACATGCATTAATAATTTTGATTCCAATCACACCCATCTGCCAGCTGTAGTCAACACTTGGCATCCTCCAGCATCTTCATTTCTGGTTTCCACTTGTCAACACCCACGGCATAAAAAGCTCACTGAAGGAGCCTGACCTCTGTTTCCTCATGAGAACATCCATACTAGTGCCAAGAGCTGGCTTTTAAGGCTGTCCCCCTGCACCTCACAGTCCAGATGAATGGGACCATAGGCTCTTCTCCAAACACGACTCGATTTCTTGTCTCTGTGTCTTTCCTCTTTCTGAAATGACATCTTCCCATTTCTGCCTATTACAGTCCTGTCAATCAAGTTCCATATCTCATGCCAGCTTACTCTCCGAAGCTTTCTTCAGTTTCTTTAATAGCAGGACAATCATAGTCTGTGCCTAAGAAGCATTCCTGATTACCTTGAAAAGCATGCATAATTCAAACTAATTTTCCATGTGAATCAAAAAGAGTGGCAAGTATTGCCATTTATCAGCTAAAGTGGGACTGCCACATGGTAAGATCGCAGAGAGAATTTATAATTTACTTCATCATCATACTTTGAAAATACATGATTCCTGACAAATTTTAAATGTTTTGAGAGATGCACATTATTTGAAACCTATTCCAGATGAATAAAAAGACACCTGGAACACCTCTATTTGTCCATAACCAACTCAAGTATGATCCAATTGGAGAATATTCAGAATTATATGCATAGGAAATAAGTCCATATGATATAAAAATATTCACTAAGAAAGGTTAGAATAAAACTTTTCATCTTGGGCAAATAGCAATGAGTCTTGTCCTTCAGCAGATATTTTTCCATATATGAGACGATTGTGCTTGAACTTCTCACCGTGCTGTGTTTGGGAAGGTCTGGAAGACCCTTATGAAACCTATACTCCACTGGGGCCTTTTTTTCTCCTTCAAATATTAATAAAACTTGATTCAAAGCTCCTAAAATTTAAAGCCCCCTTTCCTTTCTTTTACTTCTTGCACCTCTCTGCTAAAGCCCTTAGTCTTAGCTGCTCACCTTGCAACCTGTTTTAATATTAACCAGTAAATAAATGAATGAATAAATGTATTAATTAATCTACACAAACAAAAGTAGGTTGAGGTCCTGTAACTTTATTGAAGATATTAGGGAAATGGAGTCTTTCTGTGGATGGCAGCTTTTTGCCCTCTCTCTTTTCCTCTTCTCCCTTCACCTCGCTTTACTGTTATCCATACTTTGCTGATATAATCAGAAAATTCTTCCACTTTTTCTTGCAGAACAGTATAAGAAAATCTTACTTCCATCTTCAACCCCGTGTGTCCATGAATTTTTTTCTGAAGAATTTCAGTGTCCTCCTTGAAAAGAATTCTGGAAATGTATTATTTTTTCATTTTTAAAAAATGCTAAGATAGATTAGCAATCAGGACTTAAGTCTCATTAATGAAATTAATACATGTTATGTGTGGTGACATGAAGATACCATTATTTTTATTTTTGAAGATTGTAGCACGACAAGATCATATCTCTTACACTTGATTGTGTGGTACCTAATCCAGTACCATAAGATGAAGGCTTGGTTTTTACTTCATAATAAAATGTAATTCTACAGGGGAAGATTAGTGATAATTCAGATATCAAACATTAACTGCAGTTATTTTTGTGACTGTGGTCCTTACTCCAGAGATTATCCTTGCAATGACTAGGCAGTTCTCTTTGTTAGGATACAGTTTTAAACATGAGGGCAATATATGGTAAAAGTTTTCCAAAGAGTGAGCCAATAGGTCATGGTACATAGAATACCTCCCTAGGTTGTTATAAAAATTATAATATTTATCACTAGGTTCCTTAATAAAGCTGTAAGGGAAATATACGTAGGGGCATGTTCTTTCCCTGAAAGGAAAAGCTGAAAGTATTAGGTGATTGATGTGCCAGAAAATTTCAAAGTCTCCTATCTAGGCTGCCAACCCTCTGGGGAAAAAATGGCTCTAAAATGATATCCAGTTGGTGTAGAATGAGTGAGGTTCTCTAACTAAATTTTAGAATTTGCAAAAAAAATATATTCCTGAGTCTTATTTTGTGTCTTATGTTTAAATCATGCAAGAAAAGAGAAGAAGTGTATAGGAAAGGGCTGAGAAAGAGTCCATGAATGTCTCAAGTACTTTAAAATTTCTGTCTTTGTTGAATGTTTATCTTTGTTAAAGAATTTACAAAAAAGAATATATAAAGTTTACTACTGGTAGCATAGAAAGAGGACAATGTATTAACTATGAGGATACGGAATAAATAAAATGACTATTTTTTACTTTGAAAAAAGAACTTATTCTTTGTTATGGGGAAGGTAAGCAGCAGAGAGAGCTCAGAAAACAGTGAGCTACATCCTCTGAGGAAATCAGGAGAATGTGGAGGACAAACTTATTGATCTACTGGTTTCAACTCCACACCATATACATTGCACATCTTCACACTCTTTGAGTCCCTGATCGTGAAAGTTGTTGCAAGAGTAAGTGCACAAACACAAAAATAACCCATCTGGTGTAAACAATAAGAAGCCTTTTGACTGCTTTTGGAGTGATTATTTTTGCCATGGTTATTGATTCAAATACCATCTGCTGGCTGAGGCTACCGTAGCTGATATCTGCAAACACCCAACCCTTCTATGTCAGTATTATAGGTGAGGCTTTTTTAGTGCCTGTGGGAATGGTCAGATTGGTAGCATTTATCAGGAACTATTTCTTAGTTTACACATTTATTTTAACTTGAAAAAAGTCTCAGTGTGGAGTGTAGCACTGAGTTCGTGGGCCAACTATAGGTACACATAGTCATATATGTTTAAATGCAGATGAGTTGATTTTAATAGTGTCCAATGTCATTGCTTATATTTGGAAGAAATGAAATTCATTTGGAGCAGTTTAGTATCTACCCTCTGTGCCATATTTGTAAGGCAGTTAATAATCTGTGTGAGAACAAAGCAAATTTGTAAGACTATAGGGCACTTAGGAGTAAGCCTCTCAGAGATGCACATGTTATTAGGTAGGATTGCTTTTGTTTACAAGTAACAGAAAACACAACAAGGACTGGCTGAAACCAGAAGGGAGCCTAATTTTCTTACATAACAAGCAGTCTGGAAAAAGGCTAGGATCAAATGTCCTCAAAGAAGCCTTATTTTCCTGCTTTTCCCTCCCTCTTCAGAGCTTTTCCTAATCACAGTTACAAGATTCTGCTGCTGAAGTGGCATTGCATTTGAATTCCTGGCAGGAATAAGCAGGAAGGAAGAAAAGGAAGATTTCGCCTTTTATGTGAGAAGGCAAATCCTCATCAGAATTCTGCCTACAGCTTGTTGGACAGAACTGACCACAAGATCACAGCCCATTCTTAGCTTCAGTGGAAGGTGCCTTTCAGATCTGAAGGCAAAGTAAGCAGGGAACAGGGAGTTATTAACATAATAGGTGCAGAAAGAGTCAGTACACAGAATATGCTGAGCGCAGGACACGGAAGGCTCTAATTTAGAGGAGTCTATAGAGATGCTACCATAGTTCCATTGATGTTTTAGGCTCAAATCTCAAGCTGTGCTCTGCTGTGTGACTTCTCTTCTTCCTCTGAAGAAATTGGGGTTATGTAGCCACTTTTGCCACAGGCCCTTGTACTTTCTTTCTTAGGCAAAACAAATTCAGAGAAACTTGGAATAGAAATGTTATTTGGTTGAAAGTCATCTAGTTCTCTCATTTCATTTAATGGTTGGAAAGGTGAAAGGAATTTTTTTTTTTGGTGAACACCAATCCATGGTGTACGCCTGATATTTCTCCTTTCAATTCTTTATTTTTATTTTCTGTTCTGACTCCTGTCTTCCTTCCTTAAGTCTGGGAAACTAGCTCCACGCCCCATTCCCTGCCCCATTCCCATAGCCAACTCGTCTTACCAGATCTAGATATCCTTCTGCTAAGGCCAAGATCTTCCATCGTCCAAGGTGGCAATTAGTAAATTTAGAAAGATTGCACCCATCCCAAGTTTGCCTGAACCCAAGGATTACCTTTATTTTTTAGCAAAAAGGTACATTTAAACAGTAACTTTTTCTTGCAAACATTTCTTCATAACTACCCACCTTCCCTCTTGATAGTTTCACCTTTCTGATGCTGAATGAGCTGTGAAAAAGAAAAAAAGAAAAAAAAAAAGGATAGTTTCACCTGTTAACTTCAAAATTGAAAATTTCCCTCTAGGCAAGGTGAGAGAAATATTTTCGAGTGGCTTTGTTTTAGGACAGGCACATTTTAAGCAATATTGTAAAGGCTTAGTTTAAAGATATTCTGAAATAATTATTAAATATCATGTCAATCGTTTTTGTTAGAGGACAAGCATGGGTACCTGTTGGTCCAAATGTCTCTTTTATAAAGTACAGGGTGGAAGGAACAGGGTATTTGGGGTCAAACAGACCAGTGTTACAACCCTGGCTTTTCCTCCTCGGGCATGTTACTGAACCTCTCATTCCTAAAATTTCTTTTTTAATTCTATGTTAAAGAATTGCTTTGAGGATTAAAGATAGTATACACAAAGTATCTAGCAAAAGATGCCTGGCACATGGAAAATATGATTGTTTTTATAGGTTCAAAGATTACATCTCCTAAGCCATACTTAGGAGCAGATGATTAATACCATGTTAGAGAAAAAAACAATAAGAACCCACTATAAAGAGTTCTGCTATATAGTTCCCCAACTTGCATTTCTTTATGGTTATTTTGTAGCTAGTGATCCTATGGATCTTTGAATTCCTTTCTTAATAGTGTTTTACTTTATCTGAAAAAAAAATGGAGCAGTATTAACAACTAGTGCCCTTTTCCTCCTAGGATACTAGAGAAGTAACTTGTCAACATTTGCTAACATTTCCAAGATTCTAACAAGAAAGATGCTAAACCTTAATCATGCATAGTTACAAAATAAAATTCTCCTTGATGGAAATGTCTTAAAAAATGAATTAGAAGGGGGAGGAAATGAACAGCAGAAAGGAAACTTTATATTTTGGCAAGCTCTTAAACATTGAAACCTTATTCTTTCATGGGTTTCCATGAATTTGAATCTCTCGACAGTTTCTCAATTATAGCTTGCAACTGTGGGCTTCAAAGCAATTCTGCAGTTCAGTTCACCTCAGTCAGTCAGTCAATAATGTTTATTGAATTCCCATGGAGGGAAGAATACTGAGTGAGGGGCCCATTTTCATTTTCCTCAGCATGAGTGCCTTGATCCCGAGAGTCTGTCATTCAGCCAGTCAGACTGCTAATGGTCTCTCACTTTGAGTCCTCTGCAATCGTGTTTCCCCTGAGTTCCTCTGAGGCATGAGCTGCCCCCCTCCCATCTGCCATCCAACATCGGGACTCTTCCTGCCTGTACCAGATGAAAACCCTTTAAGGCGGAAGCTTTCCCAGATTAATACCAGACCCTTAATCTCATACCACCTCCTACCCAATGCTGCTCAACTTTATTTTATAAATATGTGTATTGTTTGGGCTGAACTGAACCAAACTGTAATCTCCCCAAGTTTAAGGCTTAGGTTCAATTATGGGATCATAGGCTATCTAAGTTCAAAGGGGTTTTTTAAGATGTAGCCCAATCACCTTATTTTTCAGATTGCAATAAATCAAAATTAAAACCCAGAAAAGGAAAATTACTCGTCATAGTAGTAGAAGGCAGTAGGCTTTGAAGTCAGAAAAATAAAATCTGGGGCTAGTTCCTGGC
Organism: Lemur catta; assembly: GCF_020740605.2. Taxonomy (NCBI): domain Eukaryota; kingdom Metazoa; phylum Chordata; class Mammalia; order Primates; family Lemuridae; genus Lemur; species Lemur catta. The sequence continues at coordinate 53,744,792 of NC_059139.1, read as the reverse complement.
TCAGCAAATTGCTGTTTGGACTCGACCAGGTCTTGAACCTTTCTATGCCTTATTTTGTTTTAGTCTGCAAAATGGGGCTCAATAATTACTGTAGGATTACCAACATCTTTAGAAATGAATGAACAGTGCTTGACAAATTAGAAGTGTTCAATAAATGGTGACTATTCTTGACTGTTCCAAGGTCACAGCTGATAATGTCAGACCAGAACTGGACCGCAGAACCTCTTGGTCCAAGTTCAGTGTGTAACAGAGGAAATGGCCTGGGGAAAAAAAAACCAAAACAAAACAAAGAATATTTTCTGTCTGTTTAAAACTTCCTCTTCTCTTTTTGGGAGCTGTGGCCTGGCAGGCATCCCTGCCTCAGACAGGTAATCAGGAGGGGCAGGAGAATGTCCTGGTAGGGGCTTTCCAGGTCAGGGAGGTCACAGGCTTTGTCTTTGGCAGAGATGGGACAATTAGAATTGTTAGCTATGATAGCCCAGAACTGAGGGCCTTCCTTTTAAAAGCTCTGTATTTCTGTTTACGGACAGGAATTTGGATTTTGAGTCTAGAAAGTCTACCATTTTCCTACTTTTCTAGCAAAGTAACAAACTTCTCTTTCCATCTCCTTGAACCATTTGTTCTCCTTCGTCTGATGCGGCCTCAAGGACAAGTTCTTCTGATGTGGCCCTGAGGACAAGTGCCGGTAACAAGTGCTTATTCTTTCTATTTGGCTGACTCAATGCCTGTTTAAATTGTACTACAATTCCTCAGAGCATCCAAAGGAGTACCACCCCCACTCCAAGGGCATTCAATAAACATCTCTTGGTGATGGTTATTTCCCAGACAGATGAGAGTTCTTTTGAGACAGGCAGGTAGGAGGGATTTGTTATTGTTTCTTGCCTTGGGGAAAGATTCCATCAGTAAAGGAGCAATAAAAAGCATTCCCTCTATTAAGTAGAAATGATTAACACTCCTTTAGTTAGGCAATATTTTCCCACCCATTTCTGAATCTGGCCTCACACGAACCAAGCCACACAGATGGGGAACCAGAAACCTAAAAAAATAGCAACAAATTGGTGTGGTGAGTGGATGTGGTTAAAATCTTTCATCTGGTTTGTCTCAACTGGCTGTGGATGTTATATGGGTTTTGAATAAAGTTGAAAATCCAAGCAAAATGTTATGAATATTAAGCCACAGGCATCAAAGCTTAGAGAATCTAATGAAAAATGAACCAATGTAAACCAAAACATAAGGACATTACACACCTCCTTTCCTGAAAGCCAAATTCTGGCAGGAAGAAACACTTAACTTGTTGTAGGAAAGGAAAATGCAGCCTTTCTAATTAATTATCACCTCAGTGTTTATTTTTCAATGAGTCAGTGGGCTGGAATGATGAAAGCATATGTGGCTCACAAACTCAGGCAGGAAGGAGTGAACAGGGACAAAAAGCTGATGCTAAATGTGCCCACGTTGGCTGTCCTTGTGGAATCCTTGAATAAAAGAGTTTTCCAAAGCATAAGTACTTACACAGCCTGCCAAATTGGCCCTCCACATATTTGTGGTGATTGCTTGAAAATGGTAGTTCCAGATGGAAATTTGGGGAGAATAAATCAGTATAAAAAATGATAGACACTGTCCACTTCCTTGGTAAAGGGTTTTAGTCATAAAGGCATTGATATTCCATGGTGTCTTGTTTTAACTTCCAGAAGGAAAAATGTTTCCCATCAGAACAAATATCTGAGATAGAGCATATAACATCTTGTTTCAGTCAATCAAATGGTTGAAACTCTGCTCGTGGGTGAGATTGAGAAGAATGAAGAAAAGTGTATTGTAAGTTCCAGAATGACAAATGAAAACTTTTTTTTTTCTTTCCTAGTAGCAGTTCTTTGGCCAACTTCAAAGGTCTAGCCCTATGGAGTCTTTTAGACTGAATAAACCAACAGGTTTTTTTGATTTGGTGTTTTAACAAAGAGGTGATGGACCTCTTAAAACTCACTAGGGAAACTCTGTTTGGAAACTGTTTTGTCATAGCCCATTTTTTAAAAGCTTTTATGTAGCTATAAAACTGCAGTTTCTCAGAGCCTTAAAAAATCTGAAGTTGTTCTTGAAATTTAGAAAAGGAAGATCCAAATCAAAAATTTTAGTTGTCATTGTTTAATTATATTGAATGTTTATAATTCACAGTACAAGATGTATCCATATATAACAAAACATTTTAAAATACACTTAGGCTGGCTGCGGTGGCTCACGCTTTTAAACCTAGCACTTGGGGAGGCTGAGGTGGGAGGATTGCTTGAGCCCAGGAGTTTGAGGTTGCAGCTAGCTATGATGGCACCACTACACTCCAGCCTGGATGACAGAGTGAGACTCTATCTCTAAAAATAAAATAAAATAAAATAGATTTGCTTTAATTGCAAACAAATAGTTGTGAACAAACCATCACTCAGATGACCTAAAGCTCTTGTATTTAGTTTAATGTGTAAAGATTCATGAAAAAAAGGGAAGGTAGGCCACCTAAAAGTCTCTAGTTAAAAAAAATCACACTGAACTAGTTAAAGGATAATCTTGAATGATTCTATATATAGTAATACACAATAGTAGATTTAAACTTTGAATTTTAGTTGAGAGCAAGGAGTAAATTGGGAGAGGAGCTACTGATGGATTCTTGAGAGGAAAAGGGCCTTGGAGAAATATGGCATGCATAACGGGATCCTTGATAACTGTCTTGTCCTTGCCTGTCACGAGACAGGGAGAACACAGGGAAAGAATTCTCTTTGGACAAAGAAGGTACAATCATTTTTATCAGGCAACAGCAATAGGTAAAGTGCTTGCCAAAGCAATTAAAATATATAGGGGAGAGGTGTAAAAAAATACATAATTAATTAAAGGCTCTTGGTGGCTGCATGACTGTCCTTTATACCAAGCATGGCAGCACTGAAGTGACTTAACAAACTGTCAAATCCTGGCTGGAATTGACAATAAAATTCTTTTGAATATACAAACAGATGCAGTGCAAGTTGCAATGGTTTTTATTTAGACCATGTTGCAAATATCAAAATGGAAATTGGCAGTGTTAGAGAAATGATAACCATCGTCACTAAGGCACTGCTGCAGGTACACTGGAAAATGGAATGGTCTCAACTGCTCCATCAAATTACTTAGGGAGTTCTGGACTTGAAATAGAGAATGGGTTCATGATTGTCTACATGATTTTAAGTAGCACTTAAATGTGCCCTTAGGTCGGAGGGGCTGGGTTGCGTCGGGCGCCATGTCCGCAGCCAGAGGCCGCCGCCACTTCCGGTGTCTTCCGGTTCCACAGCCTGAGGCGCCGCCTCCGGAGCCGCCACTGCCCCGGGTTGTGCCAGCGGCCTCTGCCGGCTCAGCCGTCCCAGCACTGAACACTCCTTCCGCCCGGGCCCAGCTCCAGGCGCCGCCCCGACCCCGACCCTGGTGAAGATCATGAATCAGGCAGAGGAAAATCAACAGGAAATCCCATCATACCTTAGTGATGAACCACCAGAAGGTTCAGTGAACGATCACCCACAGCGGCAGCCAGGCATGTTGTCCCGTGTGACTGGGGGTATTTTCAGTGTTACAAAGGGAGCCGTTGGTGCCACCATTGGTGGTATGGCTTGGATTGGTGGGAAAAGCCTGGAGGTGACCAAAACAGCTGTCACAACTGTGCCTTCCGTGGGAATAGGGCTGGTGGAAGGGGTGTCTGCTGTGGCTGGAGGAGTCGCAGCTGTTGGGTCTGCTGTTCTAAACAAAGTGCCCTTAACAGGAAAGAAGAAAGACAAATCTGACTAAAATACACACTTGCTGTCCACAGCATTATGATGCCAGTGGTACTGAATTGCTAAATTATGGACTATAGTCACCTGTTGTCGACATTTATCTTCTAAACTGCTGTGTTGAAAGTATCGGTGACTGACTTTCATCTAAAAAGAAAAGACCAATACAAGCACAGTGTTATGAAAAGTTTCTCATACTTAAGTTTCAGCTTTTTATCTGGTAATATGTTACACTTATTCAGTTGTAACTGAAGATACGGTATGTCTTACTATAAGTCTTTCGGTTTGACTAAAAATGTGGAAGTTGAATTCAGCAGATGATCTTTACAGTTTCATATGTATAATGTGCCAGGTAACTCATCTCCCCCTGAAGAAAGGAAACTTGAACTACATAAACTGTACCTTTGTTGTGCCTAATAGTTTCAGATGTGTTAGTTTTTTTTATAATCATAGTTGATTAGGTCAAGAGACATTCTTTTCTTATTTAAGTTGGCAAAAGTAGCAGGAATTAAAGAAGTTGAAAAGAAAAGATAAATTGTTTTATGATACTGAGTGTGCACCATCTTTTGTTAGATATGCATTTTATTAATTTAATTATTGATGCCTTACAAAAGAAAACATCTTTTCTAATACCCTAAGTATGTGCAGTTCTTAGAATTATCTATAGATTCTTTTAAAGATTGTGAAATTAGTTTTCCCTCTTTAGAATATCAGGTGTAATGGGACAAAGGCATTTCTTGCTGTCAGTGGATAAGATAGTGCTTGTTAACTGTCTTGTTAGTAGTTAAGATCAAATTATACACTTCAAAAAAAATGTGCTCTTAACATATATTAACATTTCTAGACATTCATTTCAAGATGGTGGACTGAGAACATGTTTTGGTCTCTCACTCTGTATCTTTCAGGGACCATTAAGAAAATAACCCTTATAGGTCTTAAAAAAACATATATTTAATACAGGAGATTAGTTACCACATGATGAAAATGCAAAGAAGGAAAACCGGAGGCAGTGAGAGAAATAAAAGATCTAAAACAGCAGGGAGCCACTATTTCTATTGCTCTGGTAACAGAGCTCAGAAGGTAGGGCCATCCAGCTGTGGTTCTAGGTTTAGTGAGGGACCCTAAAAGGAGGCACTAAGTGGGTACTGAAGCCACAGAGAAAACAAAGTCATTGCTAGAGATGTCAAAAGAAACGTTGAAAGAGGAGAGAAATAAATACTCTGGCTTTTCCCCTCCTGCAATCTTCTAATCTTTGCAGGTGTCTGTGATTAGTAAACTGACCCAGAAGTAGACAAGGGAACCTAGAAAGTGAAGCTTCCTGCAATATGAAGGAAAGAGGCAAAAACTGAGCAAACAGACATTCAATCTTTCTTTGTCAAATCTCTAAAAATACATGCACAACGTGCGTACATATATAACTGCTCTTGAAAATAAGACATAGAACTCAGAAGACCAAAATCTGTGATGAATTTGTGAACACTGGAAAGCAGATGGCATCAAATTAAATAGAGAAATGGTAGCTCAGTATGTGTGAAGAGGAGCACTAATGGGCCACAGACAGAGGTAGAGGAAGCCAAGCAGAGTTGGGGCTTAGGCATTAGAGAGGATCATTATTTGGAGGTCAATTAGTAAGGAGCGTAAGTGCATACTGGCCTTTGTTCATCTCCCTACTTTGGGCTACAAAACCTAGAAAGAAAGTCTGCCGCCAACTAGGAATGATGGAAACGGCACTCTGTTGAAGAGAAAGGGCAGTGCTCCTGATGGTTGGTGTTGCTTAGATGAAGGGGGAACACATATGATCATGAGAACAGTCACGGCCCAGGGGCATGTCCTGCCCCTCCCCCTTTCTCACTGAAAACAGCGTGGTATGTCAGCTACAGCAGCAGCTCCTACTTTCTCCCAAAGAAACTATCCTATGAGATGCTTTGGGCAATCTAATAAGGACTCTCAATGATAAAGATGAATGCACAATGAAAAAAATATACTCAAGAAATGCCAGCATCATAAATGGAGGCAATATACTCAATACCAAAGGAAGCAGAGTTAGTAGAACAACCAGAATAGAATTTTAAGATATATAAAATTAATATTATAAATAAGGAAGGATATTGTGTCCCTGATATTAGTATGAGTAGTCATAAAACTAAAAGGGTAGGTAAATACAAATGTCTCATTCATACTGAATATCAAGAAGGGAGAATGGAAAAGTCCAGAGTACAAGTTTCATCTATTTTTCCAATAACTCCTCTCCTATTAAAAGTAAAAACTTTCAGTTTAAATCTTGGCTTTTTTTAAATGAAGCAAACTGAAAGCAACTAGCCCAATAGGAAACATAACTCCTACATTTTTGGTACAAAAAATAATAATATGAAACCCATTAAAATTAAATTCTCCCACCTCAATACATCACAATTGCATGCCACCCTTGTGAAAAATCTATTTTTTAAGCATACATTGCCTTCAATGCTTTGCTTCTCAGTGACCTCTCAGAGAAGCGTCTGTGTGTGTGTGTGTGTGTGTGTGTGTGTGCATCAAAGTCAGACCTGCAGATGAAGGGCCCCATCCTGCTATCAGTTTTATCCTAAGCTCCCCAATACATCATGGGGGCTCAGAGCTCAGCAGGGTGGATTTCTCATTATCAGAAAAGCCTTAGAAGAAGAGGCATATAAGATCCATAGAGATGTCTTGCTAGAATCATTAATATGGGTTTTCCCTTCTGTTAATATCCTAGAGGCTGATCTCCTGTTTTTACTCATTTTCAACCTGGCAGGCACCATTAGAACTCCAATTACAAGAGTAGAGCTTACTGGACTTCATCAATTTTAAGATCTTGTTTTTATCATCTTTGAAATTACAAGGCATCTTACAATTAATGGCATGTCAGCTTAATTGGTAACTTTCTTTTTTCCTTAGTAGTACATAAATAATGGTGAATATTATAATCTATGGCATCTTAGAGTCAATGAAATTTGGATTTTGTTTACATGCTTATATTCACCAACACAGAAGATGTGACTATCTCGATAACTATTCCATTTGTCATCCATTGTCCACTGAATAAGTATTTGGGAATGTTTGTGTGCTGGAATTTTCATTTTTAACAGTAAAACATTTCCAGATGCATATTTTATGGAATGTCATAGAGCTGTGCTTCTTAAACTAGACCAAGAAGCAGAATTACCAGAAGAGTTAAATAATATGGATATCCGAGCTCACCTTCTGAGGTTCTGGTTTTGGATGTAGCTGAATATACATTTTTAGAAAGCTCCAAGACTGATTCTGATGATCAGAGAGGCTTTAAGAACCATGCTGCAGATGAGGAAAACAAAAAAAAATGTCTATCTGCTATATTAATTAAGCACACGAAAAAATATTTTAATATTTAATTATTACTATCTTAAAGTAGGTAAAGTCTACTAAAAATCCTCTTCTTTTATAACTAAAATATCTGTTGATTTACAGAAGCAATCTACATTGTATCTTCAACAAATTTTCCTAGGACCAAGTCAACTTTATGATCCAAAAAGTATTTTCAAATTCATTTTCAGTGACTGTCAAAGTTCAAATAGAATTTTAACCACAGAAAATTATGTTAACTTGCATTGAGACTTGCAAATCAGTTAAGTTCAGTTTAGTGCCCTTTTTATGTTGCCTCCATGGTTTATGGTATACTGATTGTACAAGATATTATGAAATTGTACTAATCTCCTGAAATACTGGGTTTTATTTATTAATAATTGTGGTAGGCCTTATTGCATATGAGGAGGGATGATTTAATGGAAAGAGCCAGGAATCACAGGACACTTGCCATTAACTGGGTGATGTTAGGCAGGTCACTTAATTTCTTTTGGCCCTAATTTTCCCATCTGTTAAATAATTAAGTAGGATTATATGATCCCTAAGGTTCTTTCTGCCGCTAACATTGTATGGTTTTTGTGGAGGCAAAGACATATTATATTTACAGATTATTAATAAGAACTAATTAGGTTGCAATGTAAAGTTAAGAGGCAAGTTTGCTACTGGTGACCTTGAACTGTGATAATTCAGTGCACCAATAATGAGTTTCAGGGAAAGAATTTCAAGTGAATTGAACTTTGAGAAAGAAAAGATTAGAAAATTAGAGAAATCTAGAAACTAATTTGAATGAGTTCTTAAAACTAGGTTATTCCTAGGACAGAATTAAATGTTGAAGTTATCTTTCAAAAAAAAGAAATTTGGAAGAAACTTCTTGATCAAATAAAAGAAATAAAAAATCAAATTTAGATATAAAAGTGAAAGGGGTTGTATCAGTTCATCACACTATCCAGAGTCAGAGAGGGGGCTTTTCTTCCCTCCACCATGGCTTAAGTGCCTGAATTTCACACTAGGCCAGTGAACCAATCACTGGTTGTCAGATGATCTTCATATCCTGATTGACTTTAATCTAAATTACTGCTCCTCCTTCAACCAGCAGGGATTAGATTAAAAGATGGATTAACATCAGAGTCCAGACCTGAGCTGGAAGTGGGGTCAATTTTGTTTGTATGGGGGAAGACATGAATGGATGCTTAGTAGGCCACTAGCAAACATTTACTTCCAAGCTGAATGTGTGTTTTTGCATCAACCTTGGAGAAAAATAAGAAACTTACAACTTGAGATTTTGTCCTGGACTACAGATCCACAAAAGGCACAGAAGTTAAAAATATTAACCAAGAGTAGTAAAGGAAGGACAGTGTAAATAAACTTGATCTAACGTGTGACAACAACAGGAGAGAAGTTAACAGTTTGAGTGAGAATACACAGGCTGAAATCTCAGTTCGTTATAGCTATGTGACCTCTGTCTTCCATCTATATTAAGGCCAAAGTAATAATATTTATGTTATAGAAGTTTTATTTTGTGAGAATTACATGAGAAAATGTATGCAAAATGTTTCTCAGAGTTGGCTGTCGATATTTTCTGAAAGAGCTCCAAATGAGGGTAAGAAAAGAAAGGTAATTCTCAGTAGCAGTTATGCCAGTTAAAAATATAAAACCTCAATGCCACAAAAAACTGCACTTAATTATTGTGCTTAAAATCAGAGAACTGACAGTTCCTTGCAAAATGACTTGAGAGTTCGTGGTTAGAATACGAAGCTTTGTTTAGGGCATGCCGTACAACTCAGGAAAAGATATGGGTTAATTGAACATAAGTTGGTAGAGAACAACTGAACAGGAAATTGAAGAATTGAGTTGTGAAGAGAGATAAAAAGAAAAATGAAACATTTAATTGTCAGGGAAATCTTCCTAACTCCAAAATGTCTTCCTCCCTAAGAAAGTGGTGGGAATTTTAGTATTTGGAGACCTTAAAAATAAAATTGCATATCTAATTCACCTAGGGCCAGGCAGACGTAAAATAGGCACATAATAAATGTGTTGGATACATGAAGTTCTATAAATTGTTGTGTATTAACTAATTTACCAAATGTGGATCGAGTACCTGCCAGACCTTGTTCTAGGAGCTTGGAATATATTAGTGAACAAAAGAGACCAAAGTTGCTGCCTTCCTGGAGTTTATATTTATTAGTAATATTACCTTTCTAATAATTTTGTAATGTCAGACGTCTCTTCTCTTGGAAATGTAGATCATCTGAGGGAATCTTAATTTCCTAGGGGCCAGAAAATCAAGTTTTTTGTTTTAGCTTAATCCCTAGAGTTTTAATTAAGTACAAATTACAGGAAATGTCAGCATTGAAAATAGAGATAACAGTAAAAGTCTGACAGTTGTCAACATTTAAATATCCACAATCATTTTGAGCTTTAAAACATATTAATATTTCATTTTAAAATTCCTGCAGATTCATTATATTCTTGGCATTAGTTACTGGCACATGGAAATATAATGTTATTTTATTCGGATTGGTTTGTTAGTAGTAGCATCTTTGTTCAAGGTCTCATCTCCAGCACAGCACCTTTTTCAAAGTAGGTACATTGTATTAATATATATCTCCTGAATAAGTATATATAATAAATCCTTAACATAATAACATAGAGTTAAAAATATTATTTCTCTAAGATCAGTGACAGAATTCCTTAGTCAGAAAAATGTATTTGTTTGTAAAATGTATCTTAATAATTTTACTTGGAAGTAAAAATTTCATTCCAAGGGATATGAGTAAGGATTTCTTGTTATTCCTGAGAGGTGAGAGCAAAGGAAGAAGAGACTGAGTGTGGTGGATCTAGTCAAATGGTAGCGTGAGATATAACCTCTTCCCACGACCTGGTGAAACTTTAGGAACCTTTTAGAATGCATAAAATTGTTGATCTGAATTGATCTTTTGTGGAAATTAGCTAAGGAGCTGAATTCTGGATCTAGAGCAACAGAGGCTGAACCAAGGCAGCATATTCAGGGAGACGATCAGATCATGAGTTGTCAGAAATTAGTAGAAAGGATAGAATTTCCTAATTATGAAAATCAGTTTATGTCACATGTGCCTAAATCTTGTGTTGGGAGCATGTAGGTGAGGGCAGGGAGACTTGCTGATTGGTTGATGGCTGCAGGTGAAGGTAGGGAGGCATTCAGCTGACAACTGGGTTATAATATATTCAAAGGAAACTAGTAATACATCTCTTCTCCACTGCTTGGCAAATCTGTCCTTCAATAATTCAGCCAACTGCAGCTGAACATCCTTAGGCTATGCATTTTGCATTCATGTTTGAAATGTAGTGATTTGCACTGGTGTTTGAAAAGTGGTAATAGATATATCCTGACCCTTTCTGACTTTCTTGGGGATTGATAATAGTAGCTGACATTTATTGAGCATTTACTATATGTCAAGTGTTGTTAATGCTTTATAAGCAATAGCCTTTTAATCCTTACATCAACCTGTGAGGTAAGTACTGCTTTTATTTTCATTTTAAAGATGAGGAACTGAGACTTATAAAGGTTAATTAGCTTTGCCAAGACCACACAACTAGAAAGTGGTGAAACATTTTTTGTTTGTTTTTTTGAGGTAGGAATTTGAACTCTGACAGTCTAACTACAAAAACTGTGTTCTTAGAGGCCATGTTTATTACTTGCATATCCTGTGAATGCCCAGTGTTTCCTATTTAATAGATAGAGAGCAAGGCATATTTAGGAATGTACTCAATTTCCAGATTAATGTTACCTAGATCTGAACAGTGGTTTCCAATCCGTAGCTCACAGGCTTCTAGAGTGCCAAATAATTTTTTCATGGATGGTGTGAATCCATATGTGCCCTAAATGCTTTCTATAAATAATATGAGCAGTCACATAAATCTTAGTCATCAAACATCAAGCACCCAACATGCCAGGCTGACAGGAAATTCTGTCAGAATCACTACTGAGTTTCCTTCCCCATGTTTGTATTAATGTCCTTAGGCTTTGTGCAGCACTGCAGCATGAGGGGCCCCTGTGTTCCCCACTGGTCACACCGCAAGGCCCAACCTGTGGTCGCTTTGCACCCTATTGCTCTCTGGGGCTCCCAGCTGGCCAGGATCCCTGTGGTCTCAGGACCTGCCAGAACGTGGTCTTCAAGCAAATTTCTGTTTTCATCCCACTAAAAATTCCTAAGACTGGGTAACTTGAATATTTTTGCTTTTGTTGGCTACTAACTATTTCTTATTATGGCAAAGCACCTTCATTTCCTTTGGGAATACCCATTTTCCTATCTGCTTTTGGCTTATATGGGAATAATCTTTTTTGAAGCAGACAATGTGACCCAATTCTGGCCAATTCTGGCATTGCATTCCTTAGACCACAGTGATTGGCTAAGAGATAGGCAGGAGCCTGAAGCTAGACCAGTAAGACTCAATCCAGGAATGATGGCAGTATCGCGACAGAGGCAGTCTCTGCTGGAGTCAATAGGCCTAGAGATGCTGGGGGACAGGGAGAGAGCCTGCCGGGGAACGCAGACGGGCAGACACAGACAACTTCATTTCAGCTTTGGCTTCAGCCATGCCTGGATTTTCCAGGGGATCCAATAAATAAACTTTTATGGTGATTTCACTTTGAATTGCAATGGAGAGTCCTCACTGAAAGATTTTCACTGATACTCTAAACTCCACGCTTGATTAAAGTAGAGAGGAAAATTAAAACGTAATCAAAACATACATTAAAATCTCAAAAAATTACTCTTCCACATACATCTTATACATATAGTAGACATTACTTATTCATACTATATGGAAATAACCTTTTCAAAATTAATGATGATTCCAGAGTTTAGATACCTTAATTTAAAAAAATGCATAATAATGACAACCAACTTGATTCCTTCTCCAAATTTTCTGGGTGTATCCTTTTTGGTTTTCTTTCTGTTATATAAATTAAGTAATGAGATACATAAAAATACACATTTTAACCATAGCAGTTTAAGTCTTTTTAAAACATTTGTTACTTACCAAAATATACAAACAACTAAGACTGATGTGTGGCTGTGTCAATTATTTGAGTCATAACACCCTGTCAATATTACTCATTTGCTCCTGCAGTATAGCATCTTCATTGTGTATCATCTATAAATAAATAGCCCTTCAATGATTACAGTGGTGTGTCTTTAAAAAATGAATGGTCATATGGAAAAATTGGAAAGTTCCATTTTTGTTGCTTTCATTGTTTTGACTCCAAGATAAATGATATATATTTTTAAGTGTATGTGGATGCTGTTGTAATTTTTTAAAAATAAAACATTTCTTTCAAAGACATAGTGAATTTATAATAGCTCTCTGACATTATGTATTTTCTTCATCAACAACTATTACAAAGAATTCTCTTGATTTTTTTTTTTTTTTTTGGTAGAAAGAGTTCCTTAGCCTTGAGGAGTTCGAAGCCACTAATGGAAAGGATTTGGTGGCCTGGACAGTAAACCAAAGAAACTCGTAATACCTGCAGGGTTCACCAACCACTAAAGCCTTAGCAGGGTTCAAAGTTGTGCCTGTGGAGGCAAAGTTGTCTCTTGTAAATTAAAGCCTTCTGTAGAAGAATTTCACTTCTTATACTAAACTCTCTTCACACTTCAACCTTTCAAAAAAGAAAACATTTCATGTTCCTATCAAAGAAAATCCACTAGCTTCTGCGGAACCTATTCCGTGTTCAGCATCCCAGATGACAGCATGAAAGCTGACACATTTACTAGGCTGAACAAATAAAATTAGTGAAAAACAAAACAAAAACAAATCCACCCATCACCTCCTGAGGAAAATACATGTGATTCGGAATTAGGTAATTTTAGGATTAAGTTTTGTCAGTTTCTTTTCACACCTCACCTTAAGAGGGAAAAAACAATCCACAGCTGATGTCCCACATATTTACAATAGGAGTATTTTATTTTAATCCTTTGACAATGAAAGCTGCTTTAGTGTGCAGTTTTTCTGCCTGGACCTACGTGTACTAAGTACACACGGAGACATTTCTGCACCATTTTTAACTCCACTTGCAGGTAACTGCTTTGGAATGAAAAGCCGTTTATCTGAGCTGGAAATAGGAGAGTTGGCAAATTTGGAACAACACATGGAAGATAAGATGTTCTAAGCAGCAAACAATATGTAAAGAATATATATATATATAAAGAAATATTTTTACATAATTTGAGTTTTTATTTAAAAATTACTATAGTTTTAATAGTAATTATAAGGGAAAAACATGCCCTTTGCAAAAATCTCAGAAAATACATAAAGATATTTTTAAAAACTAAACATTTCCAATAATCTCAATACCCAGTGATAGCCACTGTTATGTTGGCATATGTCCTCCTAAACTTTTTTAATGCGTAGACAGACACACACACACATATGCAAATATAGAATTCTAGGAAGTGATTTTTAAGAAGAAAACTAATAATTTGAAAAATCACTTTGCTGTAATATTCTAGATCATTTTTTGGTTATCAACTGAGAATGATAAACTCCCCAGGCAACTGGCATTTTATTTTGTAAACTACACTCAGAAAAGTACATAGAGACACCCACTGTGAATTGTGTTCCCCAGCTTGAGTCTCTTTGGTTTACTGTGCTTCAAAATTAAACGCTTGTACGTAACACATCTACCAGCCACCTGGAAGAAGTGCCAGTATTGTCCATGTGCTCATATGTTATACTCATAGCGTAACAAAAAACAAATTATGTCCAGCATAATTCATTATTTCCCCTTTCCATATTTTTCTTACCGTTTCCTACTTTTCTTCATTCTTTCATATTGGGCGTCTTGGAACACAGCAGTGACGTAGGTGGAAAATGGCTTCTTGTAGAAACTCCTCTCTTGGCCTCCATGACTACCTTCCAATTTTCTTCTTACTTCTCTTACTTTTCTTTCTTTATCTATTTTGCTGTATCTTCTTCCTCTATGTCCCTTGATAATGTCACTCTTTTCTGTGGTTCCATCTGTAGATCTTCTCTTTTTCCAGGTGTCTTCCTCTTCAATCCTTTTCTTCTGTTATCATCTACTCTTAAGGCTTTACATTTTACTTTTAAACAATTATTTCCAAATATGTATCTGAAATCTCTACTTTTTTTTTTTTGAGCTCCAAAACTATACTTCCAATTGTTTACTGGAGATCTTTATTTAGGTGTCTGTTTTAACTTGAATTCCTCCTGGAAAGTAGAGTCTGAGCCAAGGTAGTTTATTTTGGGATGTGATCCCAGAGAACAGGAATTGGGAACCAGAAAGAGTAAAAAAGGGATGGGGGGAAAGTTATTTTAAGGGTGTATCATCACATTGGTCTTCTCAGGAGCCTTCTAAAAGGCTCCTCAGCATTGTCTGCACAGAGAATGAGAGGAAGCATTTATTCATTGACTGCTACCACCCATTTCTTGCTGATTTCTTCATGTAGTGCTCATTCCCTCATGCTTCTGGGTGCACATGTGTGGATGTGAGCGGGTTCCCTTCCATGGCAATGTCACCTAAACAGTTCCTTAGTCATCTTTATTCCCTCTTCTTCATATTTCAAATCCAAGTGATCACAGAATGCTGATAATTGATCCCACGAATGTCTTCAAATATCTGGACTCTCCTTTGTATCCTCAATTGAACACCTTAGTCCAGTTATTAGATTTAAATCTGTAACATTTTCTCTCTGAACTGTACATACTCCAGAAAGGATATACAATCATAGGAAACTAAAGGATGGGCAGGTAAAAGAAGTGTTTGAATCTACTTAAATTATTTTTTGCAAAGTTAGGAGGCCAAACAATGGCAGAACCAGGGCTCCAACTGGTCTTATGACTGTAGATTTTTCTTCTCCTGCTACATTGTATTGCCTGTCATTCATTGTGTGAAGAGTAATTATCGAATGAAGGGGAGAGACCTAGTACACAACAAATAATTAGTTTTGAGAATATTCCCTGTCTAGGGTCTTATTTATTGATTTATTTACAATTTGTCTCTACTCCACTAAACTGTTTCTTTTCTATATTTAAATAATTAATATCTAACAAGTACTTATACTTTGGGGACCCTCAAGAAATATTAGTTTGATTGAATTGAATTAAAAATTGCCTTTTTATTCCCTCCTAGAGACATTAGTCCTCATTTGTCTTTAAACTATTAACTATTAGTAGCAACTATGAAGTACAAACATTAAACAATATACCTCATCTCATGTATCCAATACTTGATATTATACACCCCTCATGTTTCATATATCACAGATTTAATATATTCCTTATCAATGACAAAAAATATACCTCTCTTGATTTTTACACTTTACCAGAAAAAAAAAAATCAAGAAATCAGTCTTTCACAAAACCCTACTCAGCCATTAAAAAAAAAAATGAATTAATTCCTCTAATAACAGTCTGGATGGAACTGAAGACCATTCTCCTTAGTGAAGTATTGCAAGAATGGAAAAACAAACACCACATGTACTCACTATTAAATTGGAACTAACCGAACAGCATTCGTGCACAGATGGAAGTAAAACTCAATGGAAATCAAGCAGGTGGGAGAGGGGAGAAGTGGATGGGTGAAATCGTACCTAATGTGTACAATGTACATTATCTGGGTGATGGCACACTTACAACTTTGTCTCATGCAGTACATAGGTAACCCATGTAACCAAAACATTTGTATCCCTGTAATATTCTGAATGAAAATTTAAAAACACCTCATCATATTGTGCATGCTAAACATGTACAATAAAAAAAGAAATATATAAGAAATAAGCGTTTGGCAATTGTTATATTTTCTATGCTAACTTGTTTGGACCATGGACATTTTGAGACAAGCACATAAAACAGAGGGCGATTTTCAATTTCTTTTTTTTCTTTTCTTTAAAAGGGCAGGATCTCTCTGTTGCCCAGGCTGAAGTGCAGTGGCATGATCATAGCGAACTGTAACCTCAGACTTCTGGGCTCAAGTGATCCTCCCACTTCAGCCTCCTGAGTAGCTTGGGCTATAGGCACATGCCACCATGCCCAATTCATTTTTCAAAAACATTTTTGTAGAGATGGAATCTGGCTATGTTGCCCAAATTGGTCTTAAACTCCTGTGCTCAAGTAATTTTCCCACCTTGACTTCCCTAAATGCTGGTATTACAGGCATGAGCCATCATGCCCAGCCAATTTTCAAAATGTTTAATGAGCAGTTTGGTGTGACCACTGACCATGCAGAGAAGACTCTAGCTGGAACACTGGAGGAAGGTCCTCAAGGCCTCCTGCTTAGCCAGGCCTTAGCCCTTCAGCTGTTGGATCACAGACAAGTTCTTAGAGTCTCAGAGGAGGGGGTATGGCCTTTGGGGTGACGGATAGTGTTGGGAGGGAGGGTTTAGGTAGTGGCTCTTTACATGTGTAAGGACTATGGCAAATCAATCCATGTTTAATGACATTTAGATATGGATTTCCTTTGGGAATATTTCCATTTCTTATTATATCAGGCTTCCATACAAAAAAAAATTGTATGGACTGAAAATTGAGGAAATATACCAAGTGCTTGACTTGGTTGTATCATGTTTTGTTGCATTAACTTGGACAAGTAGCTTAACCACTTTGAGCATCAATCTCCTATTTGGAAAATGGTGACTAGCTGTGTCTGTCTTATGAAATTATTGTGAAGACTAGAAAATACAATATATTAGAAAGTGTTTTGAAAACTCAAATACACTGAAGAAATTTAATGTAATATTATTATGGCACCAAATTTCTCAGATTAACTTTTTTTTTTAACTTTAGAAATCTAAAACCTATCTGTTTACTTTAATTCTATTTTGAATTATGTTGTCAAGGTAATTTGGTTATTTCTTTTGTTTCTACTATGGATAGAAATATTAACTATTGAGACTAGTTCATTCAAAATATTTTATATTCTTATAATGAATTGATTTTGGTAGAATCATTTGTTTTTTAAAATCTTAGTTTATAATTTTTGGTTGCACTAAGAATACCTCATTAAATTAAAAACACACACAAAATGCTTAGACCTATAATATATACTTCTGCACTAAGCTACTGTATGATGATAAGACATTCATAAACAGCAGTGACACACATTTATACACACTTAGAAAGGACAGACAGAAGATAGGACAGACACATGAAGAGTGTTTAGGATTCCCTGAGATCTAATGTAAAGGAGATGGGTTTGTGTATGTGAATTTGTCTTTTTATAGCCTATAATTGTTAAGTTCCTGAGAACTTTGACCAAGAGATTTTTTTTTTTTTTACTTGCTTCTTCCACAGTATGAAGTATGATTTTTATTAAGGTGTCTATTTTTTTTAAATCCTTATATTATTGAAGAATTTTCCTTTTCCCTAACAAAACAATAATAAACAATATTTTAAACAATGAAACTACAGTTGCCCTGTAATGTTGAATATAATTACCCTCCTTTGCAAGAGAAAATATATTTTCAAATGTCTTTGCAGACTAATTTTACGTTATACATGTCAACAGAAAGAAAGAAAGCTTGTAGGTTCCTTCTATTTCTTTGAAGACCCACAGTTTATCACTCTTTTTTTGACATGTAGTCATTATGCTGTTTATGAAAGTCAACTGTAGCTCCATAGGAGGTGTCCAAGAGATTTCATAGTAAGGTATAAAAGCTTCTTCCTTAGGAAATTACCTCAAAAGCATGCAATTTACCAACCCCTAGAGACATTTTATTCCATAAATAGCTTCAAGAGAGCTCTCCTTATGTTAATTACAGCTGAAACTGGACTTAAGCATATCTGAAAAATACTGTAAAATTACTTCAAAATTTTCCTTTTTACAAAGGCATATGTATTTGATAAATTTACAACTTGCACAATATGCAGTGCAATAAGATTACCTTCATATTCCAAATCAAAACCTTTGAATCCAGGTCACCTTACAGACACAGTGCCAGATGAAAATAAGAGGCAAAAACCAAAAGAGAAGTTTTTAATATTTTACCTCTAGTTTGTATATGCCTTTGTAAGACCCATTTATTAATTCCACATCTAGATTTATTATGCTAAACAAAATAAAAAGTCCAAGGTTAAAATATTTTTGGTTTCTATTCTCCAAACTTTGTCAACAAAGACTTTGACCTATTGTCAGTCTAATGAAACTAATACTTTATTCGTATCCCTTATACTAAGAAATGATTATAAATACTGTGACCAGACCAGAAGGAAGCTAGTAACCAAAGTGCTTACAAAGGAGACATCTATCCCAACTGACAGCTCAATCTTCATCTTTGAAGCAGTGCCTGTGGGTTCACAGCAGTTAAAAAGATGTGAAACGCATTCTTTTTGTTCTCCTTGTTCTTAACTTTAGTATGCAAGAAAACAAATACATAACCCTAAAGAAAGAGCTCATTCCAAACAATGTCCAGTTCTGGGCAATAACTGAAAGCGTTGAGTGTAAGGCTCTCTCGTCTGAACTAGGCTGTGTTGTTAATCTTTCAATCCAAGTCGACCTTTCTTTGGCTGATTTCTTTTTTTTTTTTTTTTTGCTTGCATATGTTGAAAGTGCTTTCAGGTCAGATGCAAATACAGATGCATTACCACTGACAGGCTTGTCAGTCTTCTCCTGTTTAAAATGCTTTTTGGCACTTAGGGTTTTGAGACTCATAATCATGCCTTTTCACGTTAAACTATAAAGTTCTTTTACGGCTGTTACTGGCCTTTCTGTGGAGGCCTGATGCAGTGAAGCCTGCAGTTCCTGCTCAAGACTTTGAGCACAGAGTGTCTCCAACAAAGGGCACTAAAATCTACTGCAAAACAGATTATTTTGATTCATAAAATAGTCCCAGGAAGAACAGTATATTCATAAAGACCACACTGAAGTGAACTTAGTGTTTCTCAAGTTAGGATGTGCTTATCTGTCTTGTCAAACAGCTTATGGAGATCTAAAACAGTTGTCCAGCACAATATATCTCTGCAAACTGCATTGTCGAAGTAGACACTGTCATGGTGGAAGTAAATGAACGTGATTTATATTAACAATTCAGAATTTTTTTTTTTTTGTAAATCAAAGAAAAGCTGAGACTATTTCTATTTTGCATAAAACTGCAGTAATATTACAAGTAACAACAAAGCAATTATTTATATAAACATTTCCTTGTTATTTCCTTCTTTCTAATCTTGCTGATATTTAGTTTGACTGTTTGGCAAAGTGACTCTGACTTCATTCAGGATGAGAACAAGGCTGATTGAATGGTACCACCTAGGTAGTTCCTAATAACAAAATTGTTGAATGTTTGTTTCTTTTTTCTTTTAGCATTTCCCATTTGCACATTATAAAAAGTATGAATCATTTAAATAATTTGAGCTATGAACTGTTAGTGTCTAAGGATAGTTGTGAGGCATTCACAAGATCAATTGCATTTATAAACATTTTATTGTATTTTCCAAGTATACCTAGTATTTGGAATTAGATTTGACAATCTGGCTGGGAACAAGTAACTTGAAGCTCGCCTGGACCAAGTGACTTTGTCAAAAAGAGGCAAAGTAAAATTACCCACAATAATTTCCTCCAGAAGTTTATAAAATCAAAATCTGACTCTTGTCAAATAGTGAGTATCTGAGGTTGCTTATGTATTAGGTGTCTATATGCACCAAGAAAGAATTCATACCTTTATTGGTATAAATCAGTGGTTCTCAAATTGTTATCTCAGGACCAGCTTACCTGGGAACTTGTTAGGAATGCAAATTCTTAGGCCCCATCTAGACCTGCTGAATCAGAAACTCTGGGAGTGGGGGCCCAGCAATCTGTGTTGTAACAAGTCCTCTAGGTGATGCTTACTACAATGGATAACCACTGATATAAATAAATCGAAACAAATCTCATCATTGTTGCATTAGGCTTATGAGTAATTTAAAGTAACAATGTCATAAATCTGAATGACATCTACACAGTAACTTTATTTATAGCTTTCATTCGGGTATCATGGAGAGATGAAGTCAAATGTTAAAAGTGAAATTTAAGTTTGATGCTGACTTAAGCAAAAGTCTTTTTATTAATGATACTGTAACACCATCAAATCCCTTTCTTTTCACTTGTTTTGAGCTCATTTAAGAAAAAGAAGGTGACTCTAACTTGCTAAAAACAATGTAAATTATGGATATACTAAACATTTTTATTCCCGTTTTAATTTTTTTTCTTTCTGTACAGCTGCCTAGTCTCTGTTTATTGTTTGTCATTATCAACTGCCTGCCAAGGTATAGAATTTTGTAGGTGAAAGAATTCACTTCCACAGAGAGACCTCTACTAGAAATCAGTACCTCTGTAAACGTCACTCACTTTCTAGAAAATTTCTAGAATTTTCTATATGAAGAGAGCAAACGATTCTACAAGGACATGGATGCTTTGTGAAGTCGTACTTACTTGTGGGGAAAGGCTGGTTGGTGTTTTATGGATGCAAGACAACCTTGGGATTATTATTCATAGAGAATGGTATGGTTTAGAACTCGAAGAAGAAGAAAGGGGGAACCAATAAGGCAAAGGGCAATTTTAAAATGTAAACTTTAATAAGCTTAAGGGAAAAGTAGAGGATTTCACTGGAAATTGAGAAAGAAGTGTAGCAGAATTGGCCATTTCCTAAAGGGAAACAGTGAACTCCATCCTTCCTTTCACATCTGTTGCCGGGTAAGTGTTATGTTCCTCACGTTCAGGAGCTTGCCAGGAAATCATTTCTCTTGGGCTCGGGGGCACAGTGCATCCTCTCTGCAGTTTGGTAGAGGAGTCATAAACCAAGATTCAGAAAAAATTGAGTTCTATCCTCTGATCTCTACCTCTGGCTTAGAAACTTTGGGAAAATAACCCAGTAATCCCTACCTCTGCCTCTTCTCATGAATTTTAATTTGTTCTCTTATCTTTCTAAAGAAAGGATGTACCAGAGAGACCTGCCAGTGACATCCAGCTCAGCCATTCTCTGGCTTTCTCTTTCCCATTGTCTGGCTTTTAGAATGAAAACTATAGATGACTTCCTAGCTTAAATAAACTAAATTAACTTTAAATATAACTTATTGTTTTGTAAAAAGTTGATGATTTGGGCTGTTTAGCAGGAAATATATTTTCTGAGTACTACTTCCAACACTGGTGACAGATTTATATTTAGCCACCCACTCTTTCCTTCTATCTTCCTTGTGAACAACAGCCCATATTGACTGGCGAGGGTTACATGTTGAACTTTCAGTTATGAATCAGAGGAAAGCCTCCACTATAAAATTCACATTTATGACTTTGACCTCATTAACACTGAACTTTAACCTCTAACCAGCGGAGCTAACCAGCCACAAATACTTAACCAGCCTAGGATAAAAGAAAGTGCCTTGGTTATTCAGCCCAGTTGCACTTACCAGATGCATGTATTTGGATAAGCCACTTAAACTCTCAGTTTTCTCAAGTGTAAAATGGCCACCATGACTTCTTGCAAAATACCTGTGAGGTGCTTTGTTATAATACGTTTAAACCATGTAGATCAGATTCCAGTCCTTAGCAAGTGCTCAATATTTGGTAGTTAAATGGTGGTAGAGATTGAATTGGAAAATGGGGATTACTATTTAACTTATTAAAAACTTATAACACACAGATCATATTAACATAAAAATATGGGTATGGTATCTCATATTTGCAACTGGAAGAAATGAACGTAAAGGCAGACTGATGCAGTCCCTTTCTCTCCTTGCCCTATAAGTAAGCAAATGCAAACCAGTCAGAATGCAACTAGTATGAGAGTAATTGGCCAGGATTCCCAAACTCATAATTTCTATCCCCTTATGGGATTTCTCAAGTATTAATGAATCTCAATCTGTGAATGCAGGTATAAGCTATTGAGAAGGAGTCTATATAACAAAAAATAAATTTTTTAAACCTACTTTAATTTAAGGGAGGACTTCTTAGCTACCTCCTTTTCTCAATCTCTTTCCTCAGGATACCCATTACAGCAGTGATATATAATGACGAATTTAATGCAAGAGTATAGTTTGTCCTTAGAAGAAAAAGCTGGATAAAAGACCCTCCAGGCTTGTTTATTACTATACCTGCAGAATAACTCCTTTGCATGCATGTTATTTGTTTATTTATAATATTTGCACAAAAAATGGGAACTTTTGCTTACACTGTTGACAGAAACTATGGATGTAAGTCATATTCCATCTTTCTGTTTTCTTACTGGGTAGCAACTATTATCCAACAACTATAATTTGTTGGAGGTGAGGCACTTTCTTTTCTAGATCTGCAGGTCTTTGAAAGCAAATGTGCTCACTTTCTGGTTTCTTCAGGAAGGTCCAGGCCTTTCAGAACCTAAGAGAAAGCATGATCCCCACAATACAACCTCTGGTCAAAATAATACATGAAGATGACAGAAGGAGACATTGTGTCCTAAGCATACTAGAGCAATCCACAAATATTTTAGTATTTTGTCTTACTTGGAAAAATTTCTCCTTAAGCTCAACACACTAGCATCAAATCATCTATATCATTTAATTTTTAAAAAACTTAATGTTATAATTATGGATAGCATTGTTAAATTGTATGTTACAAGGTAATTTTGGCTGCTCAAGGCTCTTGGGCTTAGAGGCTATTGGTAAGAGGAGTTAGGACTCCCCCTTCTTCTCCCACAACAGATCCATTTGTATCTGGATCCTGGATATTGCTATAGAAGCCTGCTGAATAAAAAAAGAAAGATCCAAAGATGCAGATCCTGTCTGATGGTTAGACTTTTCTGTTTGGAGTCAGTTTTTCAGGAATGAGGTCCATGATATTATTAAATGCATCCTAAGAGTAAGGGGGTCTGGTCTGGTGCTTACCCCCCTGGGGTAAGGGGTGGGAAAGGAGTTGAGCTGGCAGAGGGAGTGCCAGGTCACACTTTGATGTTGTATATGTACCTTGAGAAGAATATTTCACATATGTACTTTGAAAGAGCTGTACTATTAAAGAGCTGGGGAGCCAGGCATGGTGGCTTACGCCTGTAATGCCAGTGACTTGAGAGGTTGAGGCAGGAGGATGGCTTGAGCCCAGGAGTTCAGGGCTTCGGTGAGGTATCATTGTGCACTCTAGCCTGGGTGACAGAGCGAAACCTCATCTCTAAAAAAAATTAATAGAGCTGGGCATGGTGGCTCACACCTGTAATCCCAGCATTTTAGGAAGCAAAGGAGGGAGGAATGCTTGAGGCCAGAAGTTCGAGACCAGACTGGGCAACATAGAGAGATCGCCTCTTCACAAAAAAAAAAAAAAAAAAAAAAAAAAAAGGAAAAAAAGAAAAAGGAAAAAAAAGATTAGTTGGGTGTAGTGGCCCACGCCTATAGTCTCAGTTACTTGGGAGGATAGCTCAAGGCTTCAGTAAGCTATGATCATCCCACCGCACTCCAGCCTGGGCCACAGAATGAGATCCTATCTTAAAAATAATAAGTAAGTAAATAAATAGCTGAGGCAGGAATCTTTCCCATAGGCCATCCTTCCACTTATTTCCATCACAAATATTCTGGGCCACAGTACTATCATCTTTTTTGTTTTTTCTACTGCAGTAGCTTCCAATTGGTCTTCCAGTTCCCACTCTTGCCCTGCTACAATCCATGCCTCATTTAGCAGCTAGAATCAGATCATTTTATTTCTGCTTAAAATCCTTAAATGTTTTTTTATTTAATATATAATTAAATTCAAACTCCCTCCTATGGCCTAAAGGCCCTGCGTGGTTTGATCTCTGCCTATTTCTGGACCTCATCTCCACTCTTCTTTGCCTACTGTGCTCCAGACGCACTGACTTCCTCTCAGCCGCTTGCACAGGTCGTGCTCATTCCCCTCCAGGGCTGTGCTCACTGTCCCTCTGCTTGGACGGGTCTCCCCACAGCTTTTCACAAGGCTGTCTGGTGCAGGTAACATGTTACCTTATCCTCATCTCCCTGAGCATCCCATCTAAAGTCGCCCCTCTCCATTTCCAATCACTTCATTTGCAGATATCAGAATCTGAAGTTTTCTTATTTATTCATTTATACATTGCCTCTCTTTCTCAACAGTGTAAGCTCCAAGAAGGCCGGGGCCCTGCACTTTTGTGTGTCACTTGATACACGGAATCTACACAATACTGGGCTGTGCACTAAGAGTACTCAGTAAACATTTGTTAATGTTAAATCATGAGAAATAACATTTCCCATTTATTGAGAGACTGTTAGGGATCCGGCAGAGTTCCAGATGCATAATATACATGGGATTTTTGAATTTTCTCCCACATCCTGCAACATAAACATACTGTCTTCAAGTAGAAGTTGAAATTCAGAAAGTTAAGTGACTTGCCCTGGTCACAGAGCTAGAAGCAGCAGAACTGGGTTTTGATTCTCTACGTGACTCCAAAGATCATGCTTTTTCCAGCACACTATATATATGTGTGTATGTGTATATACTCTCATCAGTCAGACATTCATTCGATAATTATTTATTAAAAATTGTTTGTGTTCCTGATATTGCACTAGGTATGGTGGATAAAGTTATGAAAGAGACATGAGCCATTGCTTTTAGGAGTCTAAAGCGGGAACTGGCAAACTTTTTCTATAAAGGGATATATATTATGGTAAATATTTTTTGCTTTGCAGGCCATACAGCCCATCTCAGCTACTCAACTCTGCTATTGTAGGAAACAAGCAGCTATAGACAATATGCAAATAAATGGATGTGGCTATGTTCCAATAAAACTTTACTTAGAAAAGCAAGTGGCAGCCTGGAATTTAGCCCAAAGGCTATTGTTTGCCAACCTCTGGTCTGCAGGGTAAAAAAGTTACAAGAGATGATAATAACTGCATTACATGAAAAAGAACAAGGTGCTTTGGGGATCGCATAGTGGTCATGGGTGAAAGCTTTTTAAGGCAAATGCAGAGGATATTTCAGTCCAATAGAACATTTCTAAGTGTGATTTGAGACTATGACTGAATATCGTACATCACTGCATGAGTGTGGCAAGTGTGGGTAATGGGTGTGTGGGGCAGGATGGGAGTTATCTGATGTGGAATTAGGCAAGAGAGATAAAAAGCAACCATGTTATGAAACATTTCATAAGCCAAGTTAAGAAGTTTTTATGTCAAGTCTATGGCAACGAGGTGCCATTTAAGCATCCAATCGATATAATCAGATTCATGTTTTGAACAGATCACTGTGGCTGTGATGTGGCAGAGCCAAGGCTGGAGGGAGAAATGTTAATAGGGCCTCTTTCAGTGTTCAGGGTGAGAGCTGCTGATGGAAAGTGGCAATTGGTAGACAAGAAACCTCTTTAACAAATAGAATCTGTAAGTCTTGGCTGATTGGGTAGATGTGGCTGGAGCAGAGCGAGTAAATGAGCAGAAGGAGGAAAAGACCGTGGGGAGGTAGCAAGGGCCTGACTGTGAAGAGCCTCTAAAGGCAGGATGAGGAGTTTGGATTCTATTTTGAATGAAATAGAAACCTGTGGAAGGGTCTTGAGCAGACAAAAGGCACAGTTGTTTACATTTTGAAAAGATTATTCCTACTGTTCTTATTTGGAGACTAGATTATCAGGGGGCAGCGGGGGAAGCTAAAAGATGAGGGATGAGCTGTGGGTTTGAGTGCCAGTGTTCTACAGAATTGCTGTGCAGTGAATTTGTCACTTAATAGTTCCATAAAATTGGTAACAGAAAGTCTTTTTAACAAAATCACACAAAAGAATGTTTGATTTAAACATTAAAAATGTGCATAAAACTCATGGTAGAAAAGATAGAATTCACAGAAAATTTCTGGTAGAATTAAGTCTTTCACTTACTTCACCAGACATCTTTGTCTGTTATAATCTCTTATTTAACAAGCAACTATAAATCCTTTAAACTCTTTTTTAGGAAAAACTCTGTATACACGAGGTTATAGAAAACTTTTCATTCTTTTGGATTGTGATAAATGAACGGTGGAATTAAAATAGCAGCACAATCTATAATAAATTGATATTTCATACACCCAAATTCCTCTGAGATGTTCTGCTTCCTCTGACAAACCCGGCTCCCCATGGTCCTGTTAGGTGGACTGACATAACCTGACAGGGTAAGTAAATCCTCTTCTTTCAAGTTGCAACTACTGAAGGGATTGAGTCATTTGATTTTGAAAGGAAATTTATCCTCTTGAGCTTCCTATACCGTGAAAGACACAGGGTCTTCCATGGAAGCCAAGTTCTTCAAGGCATCTGGAACTCATTGCTGAGCCACCACCCAGCTTCCCTGTATACATTGCCTTTCTTCCCTTCATGTTTTTTTCTGATATAAAATTAAAAATGTTGGTGAGAAATCTAATTTTGATAATTAAGAAATATTTCTGTGAAAAATTTTTATCACAAATTCCTTCCATCTTCATAAAGCCAAAAAGATGAAAATAAGCCCTAATCAGAATATCTGTTATTCATCTAATTTCAGATGATTTCCCTTTTTTGAAGCTATCAAATATAGATAGAGATGTTTTGAGCACATGCAAGTCAGTCTTCAAGACTGGAGGAAAATATGGATGTGTTTTTACACTTGAGCACTATTCAATTCATAGCAAAATGTCATAGATTTTTTGAGGTGAAGCATATGTGCATTCAATTAAAAATCATGTTTTCAATTGCAGTCGCTTGATAAAGAGCAATTTTTTTTTGAAATGATGGTGGTCCCAAGCAGTTCGATTTTCAGACATAATCTTCTGGTGCTGGGAGATTTCAGGGTCTCTGATAAGACAATCTGTTATACATTATAAATCTTTTTTGGACACAGAAACCTGAAGACATCTCTGTTTTCGATAAGATGCAAGACAAGTAGGCAAATACCTGTGTTCAAAAACCATTTAACACTTAATACCAACTAAGAAGTTATGGTTTCATTTATGGTTTCTCTGAAAAATGTACAAATCTTGTCACTAGGAAAGGTTATGATTATTCTTCTAATTGAGTGGGTCATCTGATAATTGGGAATTTTTTTTAGCACCTAACAAAGATAACCCACTGTTCTAAGAGCTTTACATGCATTAATTCATTTAACCTTCAAAACAACCTTATGACATATGTATTATTATCGGTCCAATTTTATGGGTGTAAAAACTTGACACACAGAGAAGTTAAGTAACTTGTACAAGTTTGTCCAGACAATAAGGTTCAGAGCTGGGAAGAGTTCCCAAGCAGTCTGACTATACCACCACTTCATATTGTCTACCAGCAAATTATCAAATAGTAATAGAGCAAAGATTTGGGGTTCTTTTTTTTTTTTTTTTGAGACACAGTCTCGCTCTGTTGCCCGGGCTAGAGTGCCTGAGTAGCTGGGACTACAGGCGTGCGCCACCATGCCTGGGTAATTTTTTATATTTTTAGTTGCCTGGCTAATTTCTATTTTTTTAGAGAAGATGGGTTCTCACTTTTGCTGAGGTTGGTCTTGAACTCCTGACCTCAAGTGATCCTCCCGCCTTGGCCTCCCAGTGTGCTAGGATAACAGGCGTGAGCCACCACACCCAGCCAGATTTGGAGTTCTTAGAATCTATTTTCAATTCTTGCAACAAGATTATCTTTGTCAAGTTTCTGTTTCTGTAACTTTAAAATAGTTATGATGTGAACATTGGAGAGTAAAATGAGATAGTTCTCCCCAAAAGTTTGGGGATATACTAGAATTTTGAGAATTAGTTTAGTAATTTGTTATTTCCTCTTTTTAAATCATTAATCTGTCAATTGTTATCAGTGTAAGAACATCTGTGTAAGTGAAAGTCTCAACTTTTAAAGAATAGTTGCCCAAGATTCCCACTTTAAAAAATTTACTGTAAAGAAAAATATGAAATAGAAGCAAAGCTATACACAACATACATTTTTAAAAAGATTTTGTTAGATTATTATATGAATACAAAAAAATACATAATAGTACAGCTCTCTGAATTTTCACTACCTGAACACATCCATGTGACTAGTACTCAGATCAAGAAACGTAATATAACCAACACGGCAGAAGGTGCTCTCGCGTCCACACACACCTCTGAGCGTGATCCCAACCTTGACGTCTGTCAGCATAAATTAGTTTCTCCTGTTTCTTGTCTGTATTGTTGCTTTCAACACTATGCTTGTGAGATTCACCCACACTGTTGTGTGTAGTTGCAGATCAATTTTATTCTAATTATTGTATAGAATTCTACTGTGTGAATATACCACAATTCATTTATCCATTTAATTTTTTCATGGGCATTTGGGTAGTTTCCAGTTTTTAGAAACAGTGCTGCTATGAATAGTCTAATGTATATCTTTTGGTGAACATATGTATGTATTTTCTTTGGATATACACTTAGAAGTAGAATTGCTAGATTGCAAAGTGCATGTGTGTGTGTGTGTGTGTGTGTGTGTGTGTGTGTGTGTGTTTAGCTTTAATGGATAGTGTTGAACATTTTCCAAAGTGGCTGAATTAATTTACACTCCCATCAGCAGCTTTTTGAACATGTCAGTTGATTCACATCCTCACTAAATGCCAAATATGACATTATTCATCGCTTTCATTTTAGCTATTCTAGTGAGAGTAGTGTTTAACAATTGTAGTTTTATTTGCCTTTTTAAATGACTTAATGGCATGTTCCAATGTTTATTGGTCATCTGTCTATCCTCCTTTGTGTAGTGTATATTCAAGTATCTTCCCATTTTTCAGGTGAATTTTCAATTTTTCTCTTTGTCTAATTGATTTGTAGAAGCTCTTCATAGAATGTAGATAAGTATCTTTTGTTGGCTGTGGTGTAGAAAATATTTTCTCCCTCTGCAAGTTTTGACTTTTTATTGTCTTAATGGTGGTTTTAGGTAACAGAAGTTCTTAATTTTCATAAAATACAATTTAACCTTTTGAAATATGTTTTGGTTTATGCCTTTCAGTATCCTGTTTAAAAAAATCTTTGCCTATTCCAAGATTGCAAAATGTTCTCTTATGTTTGAATCTAAATGCTTTAGTGCCCATTTAGGTCTGCACTCCATCTAAAATTAATTTTTTTTTTGCATGGTACGAGTAGAGGTCCAGATACTTCATTTTGGCACATACATAGCAATTGTCCCACAGGTTTTCAAAAGACAATCCTTTTGCTCTCTCTGTATTGTTGTCTTTGTCATAATTTAGGTAACTACATATATGGATGTTTCCTTACTCCTTGTATTTTCCCCACAAGTCAGTTATCTATTCTTGAGCCAAAACATTATCATAATTACTATTGCTTTATTAGAGGTCTTGATATTCTGGTGTTATAAGTCATCCCACTGTTTTTTTTTTTTTCTTCAACATTGACTTCTCTCTTTTTGTCCCTTTTAATTTCTTTCCAAATGAATTTTAAAGACAGCTTGTTGATTTCTGAAAAAATAATATAAGTATTTTAATTGGGATTGCCTTGAACTTATAAATTAATTAAGGGGGAGAATTGAGATCTCTATGACATTGAGTCTTCCAATTGATAGTTATGGTATATTACTCTTTTGTTTGATTCTTCTTTAATTTCCCTCAGTAATATTTTACAGCTTTCAATATAGAGATCTTAGACATCTTATTAGATTTATTCCTAAATATTAATGTTTTTGATGCAATTATAAATAATATTCTTTTAAAATTTGAATTTCTGATTCTTGCTAATATTATAATTGATATTATCTTTAATAATTGTCTATTGATATTTTATCCTGCAACCTTGATAAACTTATTAGTTCCAGTGGATTTTTGGCAAGTACATGGTAATTTCTACATAGATGGTCATGTGGTCTGTAAATAAAGGCAGATTTACTTTTTCATTTCCAGTCTGGATGCTGTCATTTCTTTATCTTGCCTTACTGTACTGGCTAGAATTTCCAGTACAATGCTGAGTAGAAGAGAGTGGATACTATCATCTCATTTCTCAGTTTAGGAGAGAAAGCATTCAGTCTTTTAGCATTAATTAGGTGAGTTGTAGAAATTAAACCGTATTTGTTCAGCCAGTTAATATCGTGCTGTGGGTCCTTTCTATTTCAAACCTATTCTATCTAAACATCTTTCTAGGTCAATAAATACACCATATGTTTAGGTGGAATTTATTATATTTCTTAATATGAACACACTGTACTATATTCAACCACTTTTTGACTTTAGCATTATACCAGTTTTCTACTATAACCAATCTTATTATATTAAGACCTCTTTATACATTTGTCTACTTGTTTTCTTACCTAAATTCTCAGAATTGGGTCACATAGTCTTCACATTTTAAGGCTTTTAAATGCATATTTCTAAATTTTATTCCAGAAATTTTTTTTAACCAATCAGCAACGTCAAAGGGTGCCAGTCTATTCACATCTTTGGTAAATATTGCTTTTATTTAAAAAATTTCTTTTAAAACTGCTTAGCAATTGCATAAGAAAAAAACTAACCAGACACTCAAATGCCATTATTATGTGTATGTATTTGACTATTTATGGAGCTGGATTTTTTCCTGTTTCATATGTTTATTAATCATTTGTGTTTCATCTTTTATGGATTGTCGGTTCTTGCCTTTTGAACATTTTTCAGTTAAAGTTGTCATCTTTTTTTCATCTTATGTTTTTAAATACTCAGTCTTTGACTTAAATGTAAGGCATGAAACCATAAAAATTCTAGGAGAAAATGTAGGAAAAACTCTTCTAGATATTGGCCTAGGTGAAGAATTTGTGACTAAGACTCCAAAGACAAATACAGCAACAACAAAAATAAATAAATGGGACTTGATTAAATTAAAAAGCTTCTGCACAGCAAAGATAATAATTAACAGAGTAAATAGACATTTTACATAATGGGAGAAAATATTCACAAACTATACTTCTGATAAAGGGCTAATATCCAGAATCTACAAAGAACTCACACAAATCAGCAAGAAAAAGAGAAACAACCCCAATTTCAAAGTGGGCAAAGGGCATGAAGAGAAGCTTTTCAAAAGAAGACAGACAAATGGCCAAAAAACATATGAAAAAATGCTCAGTGTCACTAATCATCAGGGAAATACAAATTAAAACCACAATGAGATATTGCCTTACCCGTGTCAAAATGGTCATTATTAAAAAGTCCCAAAACAATAGATGCTGGTATGGATGCAGAGAGAAAGGAGTGCTTATACACTGTTGGTGGAACTGCAAATTAGGACAACCTCTATGGAAAACAGTATGAAGATTCCTAAAAGAAATAAATGTAGACTTATCATTAGACCCAGCAATCCCACTACTGGTATCTACCTAAAGGAAAAGGAGTCATTTTATCAAAAGGACACCTGCATGTGAATGTTTATTGCAGCATAATTACAATTCACAATTGTAAATGTATGGAATCAACCTAAATGCCCAGAAATTCATGAGTGGATTAACAAAATATGGTAAATATATACCATGGAATATTATTCAACCATAAAAAGGAATGTCTTTTGAAGCAACTTGGGTAGAACTGGAGACCATTATCCTAAGTGAAGCATCTCAAGAATGGATAAACAAATACTACATGTACTCTCTAATAATTGGGAGCTAATCGATGGGCACACACAGACACAAAGAGATGTGTCTATGTTATTTTTAGGATGGGAATAAATGAAGGGCTTCAGAATCAGACATATATGGGCTAAATATCATTTGCATTCTGTTTTTGTTGTGCAAACTAGGGCAAAATAAACCTAGCCTGGATTCAGGGATGAGATCTGCCTCCTATGAAGAGTCACATTTTTCTCATCTTTCTGCAGGTGCGCTGATGGCTCCAGAGCAAAAGCACTGAATGTTTGTTTCAGCATCTTATTTTTCATTTTATTTTTTAAATTTAATTGACAAATAATAATTGTACATATTCATGGGATACATAGTGATGTTTTGATACATATAATCTGTAGTGATCAGATCAGGGTTATTAGCATGTCCATCATTTCAAACATTTATCATTGCTTTGTGTTGGGAACATTCAATATCCTCCTTCTAGCTATTTGAAACTATATATTATTGTTAACTATAGTCCTACAGTGGTATAGAACATTAAGACTTGTTTTGTATCCTTCAACAAATTTCTCCGTATCCTTCCCTTGCCTCTCCCCTTCCCAGCCTTGAGTATCCTCTGTTCTACTTTTTACTTTGAAGAGTTCAACTTTTTTTAGCTTCCATATATGCATGAGAACATGTGGTGTTTAAATTTCTGTTCCTGGCTTATTTCACTTAACATAACGTCCTCCAGTTCCATCCACGTTGCCATGAATGACAGGGTTTCATTTTTTTTTAGCACCTTAATATTCATTGTTGTTACTGTTTCAGCATCTTAAGAGTTTGTTGCTTTAAGATTTGTTGTAAGGGCATTACAACAGGACAGGGTGGGGGCGTGTTGCTCAGGTATAGTGTTACTCAGGGGGAGTGGCCTTGAGAAACATGGAAGACACTGTCCCATGAGATGAGCAGCCATAACCAGAGGACACATACCTCTCCCTTAAGCTGTCATGTGCTGTCAGTGTAGTCCTGCTCATTCCCTTCTCTGGGAACCACGCTCTCCCACCTGCTTGGCCATCAGGCCACTCAAGGGTCATATGACCTTGCCACACTTGCCACAGTGGGCTGAAGTGCTCAAGCTGTGACTCTCAGTCTCTTCTCTTGAAATTCAAAATTGGGACCAAGAAATATTTTCAGTCCTTCTCCAGGTAGTTGTATCTGTGTCATTTTAACCCTGGAGTCCTCAGTTGCCTTCATTTTCTGTTATTGAGCTGTTTCAGCAGGAGAAGCTGAGACAGAGAGAAGAAGGAGGAGAAGGAGGAGGAGGAGGGGCAGGAGGAGAAGAAGAGAGAAAAAGAGGGAGAGGGAAGGAAAGGGAGAGGGAGGAAGAAAAAGAGAAATATGAAGCAAGGAGCAGAGATGAGAACAGAGGGAGCTTCCTGATGACACTTGAACCTCTGGTTCCAGTTTCCTTTGAGGCAAGGATGCCTTTCTGCCCTTAGGTTCTAAAGGTCATCTCCCAATTATTAAAGCAAATTCCTTTTTCTTTGCTTAAGCTAAAACAATTGGTTTCTTCTACTTACAACCAACAAATGTACACACATGATACACCCTGAGGGATATGCAGAATGTTTGGAGCAAGAGTCTTCTTTGTAGGGAGTTGAAGCTCATCAGTCAATAATATTTGGGAATTAATGTCAATGTGTCATTTGTGCCTCTAGGCTGGTAGGGTCTAGGGACATCTAAGTTACACATTTTAAATAATATAAAAACTAGAAACAGGCTTTGTTGCGAAATCCACATTGTCCATTGCTCTGTTGCTTTCAACTGTACTTGAAACTAGAAAGAAACTTCTCCCAGGAGCCCTCACAGAGGGGGGGACTCTGTGCAATGTACTGGAAAGGAACCCTGCCAAGCAATGGTACTTTTTAGTATATTTGTCCTCACATGCAGTTTCCCAGCTTTAAGTGAGCTCTTAGTAAGGTCAAAGAAAATAAACAAAGATTTCCCTCTACCGGGTCCAGGCATTACCTCAGAATAAAAAGTAATAAAAAAGCAGGCCATAGAAATCAAACTTCTCAGGGAAGTTACTGAACCTTGTGTTCTTTAGTGTCGTTAGTCAGATTGGCCATAAAAAAAAGCTTCGAATCAGAATTCTCCCTCCTAGGAATAGAGTATACATGAATACAACATAAGAGATCAGGCTGCTCTGAATGAACACTCACCTAAGAGATCTAGAGAAGGGTGGGTGTAGTTTGTACTAGAGCAAACGATTTCCCTGGGGAATCTGGACACAAATTTTGCCTGGTGTTTATGGATTTTTCTACAAATAGCTAAAGATTTATTATTTAAATATTTGATCTTTTAAAAAATATTTCTAGTACAAAAATCGCACAAGGTAACCTGAGTTACCTGGTTTTCTACTTTATTCTTTTAAATTCAGCCTCTTTCTTTGTCTCTCTCTTACTTGCTTGCTTTATCTAGCTATCAGAAAAATGATACACAGTTATGGATAAAATTTAAGTCATTCAGAGGAATATAAAGTTAGGAGTTAAAAGTCCTCCAACCACTAAGCTTATCTTTATTTCCACTTCATAAAGCAAAGCACAGCTCATAGTTTATGTTTTATTCAAAAAAAATTTAATGCGTTTATTAGCATATGTGTGTGGTTATATATTTCTCTTTCATAAAATGATATATAAAGTTATACATAATATGTTTAGTGAAGAAATATTGCAGAGTAATATATATTACATACCCATTTTTATAGCAATAGGAACATGATAGTATACACAAAAAATACATTTGGAAAAAATAACATACCACATTGCTAATAGTGCTTGTCTCTCGGGCGGCTGATGTTACCAAGGACTCACAGCTAGTTCTATTTTGTTTGACCATCATAACATGCATGCATTGTTTCTTATAATTTTTAAAAGGTAGGAACAGAAAGTGAAATGCACGTCAATCTGGGGAAAACAGGATAGACCATGCCGACTCTGTTTTTCAAAATGTGTTTCCTACTTTTCACTGATTTGCTTCCCGTGGCTCTGTACTTCCAAGTTTGCTTCTTCATGACTCTTGATTTTGCTGTCATAATAATCTCTCAACCATCTGATGAAGATATGTAATGAATGCTTTCCACTGATGTCAATAATATAGCAATATTATTCAATAATATCTGCTAATATCTTAGCAGAAGATAAAAGCAAATTAGCTGTCAGAATTATGCTTTATGACAATTGAAATTTAGCCCTGATCTTTTATGATATTATGATTATTCCTGTAAGTCACATCTCTATAGTAGCACCACTACATACTCATCTTTTTTCAGAAAAATAAGGAGCTATGACAACACTTGTAAAGGGAGAGATCATTCCCAAAGTAATTAGCTCTTACAACTGATCCATCATAGAAAATCTCTCATTTTGTAGCAGAGATTTTGAGACCCGTGAATGTGAAACCTGCACCACCCTCAAAGGAGGAAGAAGTTAAATATCTCTTTCTTAGGTAGTAAAGCTCATAATTTTCTCCTTGAATATAGGCCTTGGGCAAGTTCTTTCAGATCCTGCATTTCCTTTAAGGAAGCAGTGAAAGGCCAACAAATTGGCAATCCCAAAATTAAAATTAGTGCTCTCATAAGTACACCCTGTCCTTCCATTGTTCCAAATTGTTCAGGATAACAGCTAAATAGCAGTTTTAGCATCTACATCATGTTATTTAGGGTTCAACCATAATTCCATTCCTAATTTCAATTACCATAATAATTGTCTGGTAGAATAACTTTCTAAAAGTTAAAAATCAAAGCAGTTTCTACTAAGAGCTCTCAGGGCTGGCTAATTGCACAAATCAACATTTAACTCATTGGTCTTTATGCTTTTATTTGTACTCACAATCTTAGTGGCTCTTTTCTGATTCAGAGTACTAAGGAGGGAATCATATCTGAGATCTGGAGAGTAATGAACAATGACAAAGCTGTTTTGGGAGAAGTTCCTTCCCTCTTCTCCTTCAAAATGAAATACAAGCGGTTAATGAAGAGGAAATAAAGTCTCATAGTTGTTTTCTGTTTTCCTGATCTGGTTTGTGGCACTGTGTTTCTTCCAGTGTATTTTGATAAGGAATGAAAAGAGTCTACAAAGTTTACATTTTTTGCTGCTCACAGAAGATTCTTTATTTTAGAGCACAAGTCTCTTCTAACTTTTGCTTGGCCGATAAGTGATCACATTCATATCTTTGTGTGTTATGTGCACCCTTCCCTCCAGAATAAGTAGATTTCCATTTTATGAAAAAAATAATAATCCCAGCAACCTTTCGCTTAAACAAGAGGAGACATTCTAGTTTTAACCTAAAGCACACTTGTTAGAAAATGTCCTCATTATTTTCGATGCTTTTTTGGCTTGAAGGACCATTAGGAGCTCGCTTGAGCTTTCCTTCTGACAGAGGCTGTACTCTATCAGAGCATCATCTCTAACCTGGATAATTTTTCAACTTTCTCTGTTGTATGAGGCTATATTTTAATTTTCAGTCAGACAGAAAGATGCCATTTGAAGTAATCCCATCCATTGATTCCATTTCTGCAATCTCTGGCATGAAAAGGGGTGATGAAGCCTGCATTAGGCTGATTCTGGCAGCAGAGAACATTTGTGAGTATGTGTGTCCATTATAATGTTGGCTGGAAAGACACATGACAGGCACCCTGCTGTTAAAATTATACATCACGAAAAGATCTGTAGGGTTCAGAGAAGAAATGCAGTGCTGCTTTTATCTATGAGCATGATAATGAGACACTTTTCCATTATCTCCTTGAGGTTGTAGACTGTTATGGATGGAACTGTGTCCCCCAAAATTCATATGTTGAAGCAGTAACCCCTAATATGTATTTGGAGATATAACCTTTAAAGGAGTAATTAAGGTTAAATGAAGTCATAAGGGTAGGACCCTAATCCAATAAGACTAGTGTCCTTAGAAGAAGAGGGAGAGACACCGGGGATGCCTACACACAAAGAAAAGGCCACATGAGAACACAGCAAGAAGACAGCTGCCAAGCCAAAAAGAGATGTCTCAGGAAAAATCAATCCTGAGAAACACCTTGGTCTGGGATGTCCAGTCTCCAGAACTGTGAGAAAATTAATTTTTGTTGTTTAGGCCACTCAGTCTGTGGTATTTTGTTATGGTAGCCCTAACTGACTAATACATGGTCCTTAGTTGGCAAGGACTACTTCCAAGAGCAAAGTTCAGGGAGAGTTTGCCATTCAGACGCTTAAAATGGTAGTGGTCATAAGGGGATGCATGTGTATATGTGTGTAGTTAAGCATCTGAAAATATCTTGTGTCATACAATAGCTCCATATCAGCTTGGGAAAAGAAGAAAACTTGAAGTTCATTATAAGATTTCCTGGGGCATCATGTTGAAAAAACTTAAAGTAGAACAAGACATGAGAGGAAAATATTTGTTCCCATGTGTGATTCATACTATTCAAGGTGAATGTTGCTAAGTCTCCACGTACTTCAAGGACACGGCTAATAGAGAACTCTCTGGAATATTGTCAGTTATTTGTACAATATATTACAAGTTATTGCAAGTGTATTGCAGACTGAGAATAGCAGCGAAAATAAATACCATAATCTGGAAATATATCCCAAGAGAAGTAA
This sequence comes from Lemur catta, assembly GCF_020740605.2. Lineage (NCBI taxonomy): Eukaryota > Metazoa > Chordata > Mammalia > Primates > Lemuridae > Lemur > Lemur catta. The sequence continues at coordinate 53,707,580 of NC_059139.1, read as the reverse complement.
ACCTATTTTTGACACACCATATTTTTAAAAACTAAGTTAGTATAACAAATTTAAGCAAATTCAGGGATAAAACCTCACTTCTGTGAATTGTAGTGTATTATTACTAGGGAACCTAGGATTCTGAGTCTAGACATGACAGTTTTTTTGAGGTTTCCTTTCAGTAAATCAGGATTGCAGGATAACATCCATCTAGTTTTTATACTTTTACTGTAATGCTTGTGTTTTTACCATATTTTTATGATTAAAAACAACATGGTTTGGGGTTAGTATTTTTATTAGTTTTCATTGCATAAAAGAGCTCTCCAGGACAAAGCATTGAAAGCAATGAGTAATCCAGTTCCTGAAGTTATTAATCTGAACTTTTAAAATAATCAGTTATAAACACATGCAGAACTAGTTGATTCTGTCTATGGCTTTTACTTAGCCATGGCTCAAATGTTAACTTCATTCTACCTTTTAAGAGAGACCTGGAATATTTCCTATCTTTATTCTCATGGAGAAAACAACTTTCAGTCACCTGCTGCTGACCATTTGCTCTCAGAAAAGACATTGCCTTGAAGGCTTCCACAGGAGTTCTTTCTAGAAAAGTGGGCAGAGAAAGAAGGAAAGGTAAGGAAGAAGGCATAACAATTTTCATAAAGAAGCATCTCTGCAAACCCTACTGTAACCAGCAAGTGGTTTGTAAGCTTCTGTATCCAGTGAAATTTTACCTATTAGGGGCACCTTGTCAAAGCCCAGAGACTATACAGACTCAATGCTTGGAATCCCAGGCTCTTTTTTGGGTGACTCTGGGTGTAACCCCTTATATTTGCAAGTCTCCAGTTCTACACATATATTAATATGTACTGGTAATAACACTTGGTATCTTTGTTGTCCTTAATGTTTTCATTATTTCTCACTTCCAGTATTTTCCATCTGTCCACTCAGGCTCAGATCCTAACCCAAGCTACATATCCTAGAGTTTTAACAGGTCTTTTAATTGACTCCACTTTAAATCTACAGGGACTTACCCTGAGTTCTTACTCTGAACATCCTTTCTTAATTTTCAGAAGACATAATACATTAAATTCCTGAGATTTCCACTCTGAGGTAAGTCTTGAAACTAGGCCACAGAATGATATTTTTGTGTGAGATTTGAGACTGAGGCAGCAAGAATCATGGGACATCTTAAAATTAGATTTTACTCACCAACCACATACCAGGTCTGGTTGTCTGAAGATGGTTATGGAGAATTTTTAAGTTCCTAAAAATCTAGGTTAATGTTACTCAAACAGGGGTATGAAAGAGCGGGCAGTAAAAAGGAATTTTAAAATTCTGTGTTTTGAGTTCAACAAGCTAAAATATAATTAATAGAAGATTTTCTGGGTATTTTGAATGATTACAGTGAACAACACCATGTGATTTTAGCATATTTTAGTCAACTATCTTATTGACACCAGAAAGTACCATGTTACTGTTGTATGCTATGTAGAAAAAGAAGAAAATATAATTTTGAAATGATGGCTTTGCACTAAGTGAACAGTAAATGACGTCATTAGATATCACTTCAAATTTAAAAAGCCTGGGAGGAAAATTGAATCTTCAAAAGGCCCACAGAGGTGTGCGCATGTAAACCGTTTGTCTTGTGAGAAGTAATGTCATTTCCACAAAATATCATCTGTCATATAATCTGTTAATTTTTATTTTATTTTATCACTTCTGGTTTTTTATCCTTACCAACTCCGCTCCCTCTTTATCATTTTTGTACTTTTGTATAAATTGATTGGTAAATCTGTTTTGATTTTATAGTTGAATCAGAACTGTGAGAAAACAGACCTTGTACTTAATTTACTTTTATATATGTATACGTTAACATTATAATAAAAATTATAGTTGATATTAGTGGCTCATGACAATTTTTTCCCTTTAAATGCTATATTTTACTGAAATTAAGAAACATTGACCTAAATGCACAAAGTTCTCAAATTAAGGTAAACCAAACAGAAATGTTTAAAGTAGTTACTTTTGTGCAAAAAGCTAAATGATCTAATAAATGAGAAAAATGTCTGAAAAGTTTTTGAATGCTATGAAGGAAATGTCAGTTGTTTGATCATTATTGATAGAAATGTCTTCTTTCGTAGCACTTTATCAGTTGATCTGATAAGATATATTTAAATGACTCAGAAATAAATTACCCTATACTATGAAACCATGGAATTATCAACAATTAAAACAACAACAAAAATAATGGTGATCCCGCAAAATTAGTTTTTTAGAGTTAAATTCTGTAAACACATACTGTCAGTGAGAATGAGAGCTTGCTAAAGATATTGATGAACAGAAAGGAAGAAAATGTAGGGGTTTGAACAGGAGCATATAAACATGGTCATATTAAAAATAAAATAGAATGGTGAGACAGGACAAATCAAAGAGTATAGAGTAAAAGAACCAAAGAGAGAGAGAGAAAAGGAGTTTTAAAAAAGGTAATCAGAAATGCAGGGCCTGTGTGTTATTTTAGGATCTGTCCAATATTCCCTCTATTTCTGCTCTATTTCTGCATACGCTTTTCTTACCACACTGTCATTTTTTCTCACATTTCTGTAGGTTCATAAATAGAAAGTTTGGTAGACTGGGCCAGACACGGTAGCTCACTTCTGAAATCCGAGCAATTTGGGAGACTGAGGCAAGAGGATGGCTTGAGGCTAGGAGTTCCAGACCAGCCTGGGGAGCATAATGAGACTCCATCTATACAAAAAAGAAAAAAAGAAAAATTAGCCAGGCATGGTGGCACACAGCTGTAGTCCCAGCTACTGGAGAAGTTGAAGCAGGAAGATTGCTTGAGCCCAGGAGTTCGAGGCTATAATGAGCTATGATGGTGCCACTGTACTCCAGAAGAGACCCTGTCTTCAAAAAAAAAAAAAAAAGAAAAAAAAAAAGTATGATAAGCCAACTGCAAAAATATTCCCAAATCTTAACCACCTTTTCTATATCCATGCCCTTTGGAATATAGATTTGATGCTCCATACATCAAAACTTGAAGTCTTGTTTCGTTATCATTAGAAGCTGAACTGATCATGTGACTTGCTTTGGCCTATAAAATGCAGAAATGACGGATGATGCTAGTTCTGAACTCAAGAGACCTTGCATGCTTCTGCTCTCTTAAAAGAAACTCTCTTGCTACTATGAACAAGCCTGAGCTATCCTGAGAGATCCATGCCTAGTTAACTCACTATCTCAGTAAACCAAACCCAGCTTACTGCAGATGCTTGAGTGAGCTTACCCAGGATTAGCTAAATCTGGCCCACATCATCGGGACTGTGTGGGCAAACCATAGACCTGTGAGGAATATAACATTGTTCATTCTTGTGCTGCTAAATTTTGGATTGGTTTGTTACACAACAAGAGCTAACTAATACAGAAAGCCACAGGTTTTTTTAAAGACTGTGCCACAAGGGGATATAAAGAAGTTCTGTAATTCATTTAGTCATCAAGTATTTATTGAACATCTACTATGCATCTGGCACTGAGGTAATTTGTTATAAAGAAATCTGGTATTGTTCTTCATAATTGGATTGCAATGAAAATTCAGTCCATCCAATTTTCTCCTAACTTATTCTAAATTTCTGTGTTATTGCTTCATTTACCAGGGAATGTTTTGTGTAAGGGTCATTTGTATTTACTCTTTTATAAATGATCCATCCGTTGATATCTTTTACCCATTTTTATACTGAGCTATTAATTTTTTTAAAAAAATTAACTTTTTAGAACCCCATATATGTTAAAGAAACTTAACTGTTATTTGTAATACAGTACGTGGTATTCCTCAAGGTGACCATTGTCAATAGAGTTTGCTTATATATTTTTTACATATTACTTATGTTTTATGGCATCTACACTTTCATTCATAGTTTAAAAATTCTTCCTCATTACAAGGTTTAAATAAATTCTCTCAGAGTTTATTCTAGTTATTTTATAGTTACACGTTTTATATCAAATATTTGAATTACTTTGCATTTATCCTGGTGTCAGGGTGAGAGATGGATCCGAATTTTGTCATTCATTTCTGGCTCAATTGCATTGTAATAGAGAGTCTTCTCTGTACTACTTCCACCTGTTGGAATTTATTATCATTCTATTGTGGCCTAATGGTAGCAATATTTTATGAATGTTCTAAGAAAGAAAGTGTATTCCCCTTTTTAGTGCACAGAACTTGATATACATCACTCAAAGATATCTTATTTATCCTGTTGTTTTTCCATACTTTTATTTTTTGTCTACTGGATATGACATGAGCAAAAAGAAATAAGATTTCCTACCGTTGGTGTGTTTCTATGTATTTCTCCACAAATCTCTTTTATTTATACTTTTCTAATGTTGCTGCTTAGTTATTGGGGTATAGATATTCTTATCAATTTTATCTTCATTAAACATTCACTCACTTTTCTATTATAAAAAGCACTTTTTTGGCTCATTTAATGTTTTTTGACCTGAATTCCAAATTATAACCACTATTTTATTTGTGTTTTCATTTGCATAATATATTATTACAGAATCTTTTATTTTTAGTATTCCTAAATCTTTTTTCTTCTTACATATGTTTCCTTTAAATAGTAGGGAGTTTTTGTTTTTTTAAATGTGATCCAATGTGAAAAATGTTCTTTTAAAAATGGAGTTAAGCTTAATTATTTTTTGTGATATAATAGATTGGCTTGGTCTTGGTTCCCTTTTATTATTTCATGTTGTGTTATGTTTTAAGTTCTGTGAATATGTCATTTCACAGTTTCCTGGCTTTCAGAACTCTGGATGAGAAATAAGTTGTTAATCTTATCGAGGATGTCTTATATGTGATAAGTTACTTTTTGCTTGCTGCTTTCAAGACTCTGTCTTTGTCTTTGTTTTTCCAGAGTTTGTGTAGGTAAGTATCTCATTGAGTTTACAATATTTGGATTTTATTGAGTTTCTTGGAAGTGTAGCTTGAAAAGTTTTTGGCCAGTTTTTATTCAAATATTCTTTTAGTTTTTGGCATTCTTTTTCTTTCTGTTCCTCAGGTTGGATAATTTCAATTGACTTATCTTCAAGTTTGTTGATTCTTTTTCATGATATTTAAAATCTACTTTTGAGTGCTTGTGATAACTTTTTTATTTCAGTTATTATATTTTTCAACTCCATAATTTCTATCTGTTTTTCTTAAAATATTTCCTATCTCTTTATTGATATTCTTTATTTGGTGAGATATTCTCAGATCACCCTTTAATATTATAGTCATGCTTTCCTTTAGTTCTTTAAATATTTATACAACTGATTTAACATCTTGTCTAGTAAGTCCAATGTCTTAGCTTCCCTAGTGACAATTTTTGTTGACTGCTTTTGTTTTTTCTTTCTGTGCATGTGCATGGATCATATTTTTCTGTTTCTTTGCGTATCTCATAATTTTTTTTGTTGAAAACCGGACATTTTAAATCATATAATGTGGCAAATATAAATATCAGATTTCCCCCTTTCCCCAGTATACGTTGTTGATAGAGTTTGTTTAGTGACTCTCCTGGGCTGATTCTGTAAAGTCTGTATTCTATCTCATGTTTAGCAACTAATGTCTCTGCTAAGTTTGTTCAGTGGTCAGTTAATGAGTGGACAGAGTTCCTTAAATTTCCTTGAACTATTAGTCTCCCAGTCTTTGCCAAGGGGCTCTGTGTATGTGTTGGAGTACGTTGTCAATGTTTTGCATGCGGTTTACAACTCTCCTTTAGCCAGTACTTTTCACTCATACAGAGCTTCAAAGTCATGCATGAGTGAGAGAAGAGAGCCTTCTAAGGTCTTTCTTGAGTATTCATACAGCCTTATGCATGCATATAAACTACTATATGTCAAAGTTTTCTATGGACATCCCATTCCTCAATTTTTCCTTTGAAGTTTTTTGGTCAGCCTCTTGTTAGCCCCAACAAGTGATGCTGTCTAAGGCTGCTGCAGTGTCAAACAATCACTACTGATTGTTTTCAACCAATTCCCTGTCAGTAGCTGTTAAGACAGTGTGAGCTCTGAGTCAAGCCCAGAGAATGAAGCTTTTCAGCAAGCTGCCAAATAGGTCAAATAGCAACAATTTTGGGGGGTAGGGCATTTGAGGGGACTTCTAAAACTATTATGCCCCCCTCCAAAGGCTGTTAGTTTGCAAGTTTCACAGCTACCATGGTTGTAAAGCTGTTGGTTCTCAAAGTTGCCAGGGATCTGGGGAGAGAATGATGGAAATAGGGAAGTTAAAGAGCCACAAAACCCACTACTCTTATTGATATTCAGACATTTTTCTTGAACAAGTGTTCCTTGAATTGTTGCAAGCCTTTTATTAATTTTAAGAGCTCTAAAAATTTGATTTTGGCCACTTTTTTCCCTAGTTTTCTCATTGCATTTTTTGGTGAAGTGAATTTTTGGAGGTTCTTACTCTGCCATTCTAGGAGTTTGTACTGTATTTTCATAGTTAAAAAAAAAATTCATTGTTACAGCCCAACTAGATTTATTGCCCACTGCTCAAGAGGAAGCCAATACATGGAGACAGCAGGAATTACAGCAGAGAAAAAGTTTAATAATGCAAGTGCCAAGCAAGGAGATGGGAAGAAGTTCTCAAATCCATCTCCCTGAGAATTTGAGAGAAAGGATTTTTAAAGATAGTTTGACAGGCAAAGGGTTAGGCAATTGAGTCTGCTAATCGGCTGGGTTTGGGCGGAACCATAGGGGCGTAGAAATTGTCTTCTTTGCTGAATTGATTCTTGAATGGGGGTCACAAGACCTGTTGAGTCAGTTCCTTCGTATGGGCCAGTGGTCTGGGTGGGTCAGTATTTCCATTGGAATGTGGGGCCTGGAAGATATCTCAAAAATTAGCCTTAGGTTTCATAAGGGTAATGTTATCTATCGGAGCAATGAAGAAAACTAAGAATCTTTATGACTACCAGCTATATGACTCATGAGTAGTAAGCAATTATAGGAAAGCAGGCCAGAGAACAATGGCTGGTTATATATATATTTCCCGTACCATAGTTTCCATCTTGTGGCCTTTTATTAATTTTATAAAGGGCAGTTTCATCATGACATCGTCTCTCATATTTTTGCCTTGCTTTCGTTGTGTAGTTACTCTAAAATTTAAGAAAGTTCTTAGTTTTAATCAAGGATTTCCTTTTATAATTATTAATGGATTTAGCACTCTTAGTTTCTTATTTCTTTAAACAGCATACGTTAGTCTCTTCTATAAGCAATGTAGACTTGGTATTTTCCTTTTTCTTCCCTCTCCCCTTCCTTTCCTCTACCACTCAATATTTTATTGCTTAAATCAATACACTTTATTTTTTAAAGCAGTTTTAGATTCATAGCAAAATTGAATGGAAAGTATAGAGAGTTCTCATATATCCCGTCAATATCTCACACTACAGTAGTATATTTGTTACAATCAATGAACCTACATTGACACCTTATTATCACCCAAAGTCCATAGTTTACATTAGGGCTCACTCTTGATATTGTGTATTTCATAGGCTTGGACAAATGTATAATGGCATGTAGCCACCATTGTCATATTACACATAATAGTTTCACTGTCCTATAAATCCTCTGTGCTCTGCCTATTTATCCATCCCTCCTCCCATAACCCCTGGTGACCACTAACATTTTTACTGTTTCCGCAGTTTTATCTTTCCCAGAATGCCATATAGTTGGAATTGTATAGCATGTAGACTTTTCAAATTGGCTTCCTTCACTTAGTAATATGCATTTAAGTTTCCTCCATGCCTTTTTATGGTGTGGTAGCTCATTTCTTTTTAGCACTGAATAATACTCCATTGTCTGGATAAACCACAGTTTATTTATCCAGTCACCTCCTGAAGGACATCTTGGTTGCTTCCAAGTTTGGGTAATTATGAGTAAAACCACTATAAACATTCATGTGAAGGTTTTTGTGTGGACATAAGTTTTCAACTCCTTTGGGTAAATACCAACGAGGGAGTTTACTGGATTGTATGGTAAGAATATGTTTAGTTTTATAAGCAGCTGCCAAAGTGTCTGTACCATTTTGCATTCCTACCAACAATGAATGAGAGTTCCTGTTGTTCCACATCCTTGCCAGTGCTGGATGTTGTCAGTGTTTTGGATTTTGGCCATTCTAATAAGTGTCTGATGATAGCTCATTGTCCTTTTTTTTTTTAATTTGCATTTCCCTAATGGCATATGGTGCTGGACATGTTTTAATATGCTTACTTTCGATCTGTATATTTTCTTTGGTGAGATGTCTGTTTAGTTCTCTTATCTATTTTGAAAATCAGGTTGTTTGCTTTCTTATTGTTGATTTTAAAGAATTTTTGGATATTTTGGATAACAGTCGGCTATCAAATGTGTCTTTGGCAAATATTTTCTCTTAATCTGTGGCTTGTCTTCTTATTCTTCTGACAGTATCTTTCACAGAGTAGAAGTTTTTTTATGTTCATGAAGTCCAGCTTATCAATTATTTGTTTCATGGACTGTGCCTTTTGTATTTTATCTAAAAAGTCATCCATCACCAATTTTATTTATATTATTTTTCTAAATGTTCAATTTTTCTGTTACATAGACTTAGAATGTTGATTACTTGGTTTATTTGTTTTAAATGGTCTCCTTTAGCTTTAAAAGAGGCAAAAGAGTGTTTCTGTCCTTCTTTTTCCTTTTTCCCCAATTTTTCTTAGCTTTATCATTTCTACATTGCCAGCATTTACAAAATTTGTATTATGTTTGATCACATTCAGTTCCCCACGTTTGTTTTTGATCTTGAATGCATTGAAACATATTCCATGACCACCCTACCAACTTGTTTGTCATAATTCCTGGACTTTGGTTGGCTGAAGTTCATCTTCTAGCAATTTTATTGACAAGGACTTTGGAGAATAATGTTAATATTTTCTCAGTTTCTGAATTTTCAAAACTGTTTGGTTTTTTTGTTTGTTTGCTTGTTTGATTTTTTTCAAAAGTAGAACAGGGAAATACGAGTACATCCATGTTTATACCAGAAGTACCTCTAATTCAACATCAATCTGCTTTAACATGACCTAGTTCAGCACTGCTTCTGCTGGCACACTGAGACCCTGCTGAACATATATGACTAGAGAAGATGTTGCCCAGAGGGAAAATGTCCACAACATTGTATGCATGGATCTGCAGAGAAAAAAACTGTTAAATTAAAAACAATCTTGGAAATTAATACTTGGGAATGAATTTTTTTTTTTTTTTGAGACAGAGTCTGGCTCTGTCACCCTGGCCAGAGTGTCGTGGTGTCAGCCTAGCTCCAGCAACCTCAAACTCCTGGGCTCAAGCAATCCTTCTGCCTCAGCCTCCCGAGTAGCTGGGACTACAGGCATGTGCCACCATGCCCGGCTAATTTTTTTCTATATATATTTTTAGATGTCCATATAACTTCTTTCTATTTTTTTTTTTTTTTTAGTAGAGATGGGGTCTCGCTCTTGCTCAAGCTGGTCTCAAACTCCTGACCTGGAGCGATCCACCCACCTCGGCCTCCCAGAGTGCTAGGATTACAGGCGTGAGCCACCGCGCCTGGCCTTGGGAATGATTTTGTTAAACATAAAAATAGTGGATTCAAAGTAATTTTGTCTGGCGATTCTAGTGATCAGAAACCATTTTAGTGAGAGCAAGGATAATTTACAAATGAAAACTAGAAACAATTGTGTCTGCAGAGACCATTCTCTTTGAGTTTTCATAAAGGAAAAAACAAAGTTGTCAATGTTTGTTCTTAATAAAATTTGTTATAGATTAGTTTGGCCACATTTAGGATTGTAGCAGAAATTTGTGGTTTTCAGATGTAGTCTCACTAAGCCTATACATCTAAAATATTTTGTTTTAGAAAAATTTACTTTTATGGGGTTTATATTTCCTCATGAGGAAGGGAGAATATATGCTTATAAAAATTCTAAGGATTAAGTCTTTTCTGTATAATATGTAATGTAATGATATTCAGAGGGCTTTGAAAGTAATCTATATAACAGACAATGTTGACTGAGAATAGTAAAACATAGACTACAAGGAATGAGATTTTCCAATAATTTGACAAACCAGTTGTTGCTGGAATGGGCCTGAGAAGCTGGCAGATAGAGAAGATTCAAAGAAAAAAGTGTTTTCTCTTTGATTTAAAGAAAAAAAATTTGTTTTAATGATTTGAAGAAATATTTCCTCTGGAGTTACATATGTTAATAATTAACTAAATGGAAAATAATTTTCATACCTCTTTCAGTCATTTTCAAATTTGAAGGAACATGTATAGGGATATATTTATTTTACAAATAATATAAACTATAATTAATAAATATGTAATATGCAAATATACATATTACTAATTATATTACAGGATACACTTCTGAAATCTTTCCATGTCAGTGCACATGAAAATATTTTACATACACACTTAAATTAGTTGTTGCATAATATTTAGTTTTATGAATGTATAATAATTTATTCAGCCAAATCTCTACTTAGGAACATTTTTATTTTTGTACATATAACCGTTTTCACTTGTGTAAATATTAATATTTATGAAAATTATATTTCTCTAAGTGACACTGTTAGGTCAAATTTTTATTCATATATGTGTGTATAAATGTATATATGTGATGCATAATGTGTGAAAGGGCATGTTTTTTCTGGCTGGAATAACAAGTGAGGTGGAAGAAGAAGAAGAAGATGGAAATTATATCAGAGAGGTAGAGAGGGACAGAAAAGCCAGATTTTGCTGGCCTTGTAGGCCATAATAGACTGTCAATAATCTTTTTAATCTCGCTATTTTAGTCAGTTCAGACTTCTACAGCAGAATACCATATCTTGGGTGGCTTAAGCAACAAACGTTATTTCTCACAGTTCTGGAAAATGGCAAGTTCAAGATCAAGGGGCCAGCAGATCTGCTGTCTGGTGAGGACACTCTTCCTGGTTTGCAGACAGCCATCTTCTCCTAGAATCCTTGCCTGGTGGAGAAAACAAGCTATGGTCCTTTCATCCCCTTGTAAGGGCACTAATCCCCTTATCGGGGCTCCACCTTCATGACCTAATATAATCCTAATTACCTCCCAAAGCTCCCACCTCCAAGTACCATCACCTTGGGTGTTAGGACTTCAACATGTGAATGTTAAGGGGATACAAACATTCAGCCCATAGCGCTTGCTGATCTGAGACGTAAAAGATTTCTCATTATACATACATCGCTCATTTGTATGCCTTATTAGATAAACTGCTCGTTTTTGCCCATGATTTTTATTAGATTGTTAGTATCATTCTTTTTGATGTATAAAATCATTTTTAAAATATTAGAAATATGAGCTCTTTTTCGCTTATACGTTAGCATTTCATTATTAATATTCTTTTCTTTCTAAAGGATCTTAGGAGCTCTTGCCTACTTATGAATTACATTTAAAATATATCTTTGGAAATTAATTTGAGTATTTTATGACTATCATTTGCTTTGCCATGTTTATCATTTAGAGTACCTGGTATCTCATAAATAATTACTAAATATAGTTTGAATAAAATTAACACATGTATTTGCTAGATCCTTAGTTTAGGCTTTTGGGCTGTTATTTGTGGTAGGCAGAATAATGCTCCTCCCTGCAAAAATGTCCATGCCCTATAATCCCCAAAACCTGTGAATATGTTACCTTACATGGCAAAAGAAACTCTGAGTTTGTGACTAAATTAAGGATTTTGAGATTACCCAGGTGGGCCAAATGTAATCACAGAGATCTTATAAGAGAGAGGCAGAAGGGTCAGAGTTAGAAAACAGATGTGATAAAAGAAGCAGAGATCACAGAGGAAAAAGATTTGATGATGCTGCACTGCTGGCTTTGAAGACGAACAAGGGGACCGTGAGCCAAGGAGGGCCAGAACCTCTAGAAACTAGAAAACACAAGGAAATGGATCCTTTCCTAGAACCTCTAGAAGGATTATAGCCCGGCCAACTCAGTGTAGACTTCTGACCTCCAGAACTCTAAAATAACAAATTTGTGTTGCTTTAAGCTTGTAATAATCCCTTATAGTAACAATAGGAAAGTAATACATTATTCTACTGCTGACCTGTATTAATCACTTTACTACTTCTTGGTTTATCAGTTTCTTCATTTATAGTGTGGAATTTCCATGCTATTTTATTAGTCTTTAGATTCCTTTCAGATAATGCCCCGAGGGACTGTATATTTTGCGTAATGAAGCAGATCTCTGATTTGTCACTCTCCTGACTTTTTCTTTCATAAGAAGGAGACAGCATGTTCAGTTTAATACCCTCAGGGAATTTCTACCACATGTTAGTTTGGCTCTTATATAAGTTGCTTGCTCTGCTTTGCTCCATTAATAAAAGCCTTGTAGAATCATGATCACAGAGGATGAGAAGTTTCACCATCCCAGAACAAGTCCAAAGGAGGGTCTTCAACCTGGGTCAGGGCAGAGAAGGGATGTAGCCAGTGCAGATGGCTCTCAATGGAAGCTTTGAACACAGACTGACTTCCTGGGGGCTCTAGACACTTTCCGTTGTGTGTTCACTGCCTGTGTGAAATGGGCTATTATTTCAGAGGCTGCACAACCAGGTTATGTGCTTGCAGACACAGATAATGTTATAGGGCCCATAGTTAGGTGATCCCAAGAGCTTACTTTTTGTTGTCAGGCAATAGGTCTGGGATGAACCATCGGCAGACGCCCAATCTCCCTTGTTTTCTATGCAAGGGTGGCCAGACAGCAGTTTGTCACTGTGTAAAATACATGGTTTCTACAGGGGCTGAATAAGCTACTTGGCCATCTTTTCACCATGAACTAATATAGATGAATGACTTGATACACTGTGTAGACAATTTTTGCTGCTGAAGTACTGAGCAAATAAGCCTGAATGTTCTTCAGACATATATGGGATAGAAGATGTAAGTCCACAAACTGCCATAAACCATCATCCCATGACTGAAGTTTTAAGCCTATGGTTACACAGAAAAAAATCTGTGTAAGGTGAGGAATATCATTAAGGGATCTTATTTTCCTAAGACCAAGAATAACATTTTGGGTAAAGTGACATAATTATTAAGTCAAATCCAAAATGCATTTTCTGTACTTTTCTACTGAAATCCCATGGCATCTACAATAAATTTTCTATTCCATTGCTCAAAGATATACATCCATCGATGGATACTAAATGTCTAGTTTTTGTTCTTCTGATTGGTCAGACAGATTTGGCTCTAGCCAGTGATATGACCGCCCCATAGAGTAGGGACCAGATGTATCTACATTTTTTTTTTTTACTGGTGGTTTCATGTGGTCTGACTGAATTGCACTAGCCAAATGTTTCCATGTTCCCGTAAGAGTGATGAATAAATAAATAACTGAACACACTAAGTTAGCCATTAATTTATATTGGGGACCACCACAAAATATGGTAAAAATAAAAACTGATATTGTGCTATGTGACTTGATGTCGTGGATATAGAAATTTCATACTGTAACTGGGATAGTTGAATTTAATAACTAGTGACTCCAGGTTGGATACAAGTGTGGTTTTTTCTATTTCTTCTGATCTGTTGGACAAACTATGTATTTCTCAAAGGAACAGTATTGGTCTCTTTGGTCCCTGGGCTCAGAGGCCACATTTGTGGCCTGTCAACATTTTGCCAAAAGCTTTGTTAAAATAAAATAGGCCATTATCTAAACTGTGTGGAAACTCTGGGGGTGGTAAGAAGGAGCCTTTTCTTATGGGCGGGGGGAAACTAATTTTACTTTGGTTTCAATGGAGTATTCAGTTCTTGTCTGACTCACAAACAGTTCAAAGTATAGCCTACTCCGTTTGGGATAATGTTTAATTTTAAGGCATTGTTAATAAGAAATAACACAAATTATTCTTTGAATATAGTCTTTTATATTTTTAAAGAGTATATTATATTTAAAGAAATTGTCTCTTTTCTTTTTGGTGTTTATTTACCAAGGAGCATAACAATGGTTAAAAGGACCCCCATATCCAATCCTAAACCAGAGTAAACAATGATTTCTGAGGATAATCAATTATTTGGGGAGTCCAGAGGCTGCCATTCAATGTGCCAGTGGAAACAACTTACTACTACAATGTAGGAGTCCAAAGGGCAATGTGGTTGTCTTAGTGCCTCTACTGGTCACATGGTCACGCATGGATCTCCTTCCCTGGAAAATGATGATAATACATGTGACCTCCCAATAGCACAGGGCAGTGGCGTAAATTAGATCAAGAATGTGCAAGTGCTTTGTAGGCCATAATGTGCTCGACAAATATAAGATATTACTGGCATTTGATTGCATGGAGACCTAACACTAACGGGTCTGAATCTCTCTAAACTGCCTGCATCAGGATCTGGTATCTCACCCTGATTGGAACAGCAGGCACCCCTTCCTTGGCAGCCAGGAGACAGGGTCATCCTCAGAGCTAGTGTTTTCCATTCACACAGCTGATTTTTCCCACCTCCTCCAGCTCCCATCTGCTATGCACAGACGCCACCACCCCAGGGATGTGACCCAGTTGCCTCACCACACACAGAGCTTTCCTCCCAGAACACACACACCCAGGACAGAGGAAAGTAGACCTGCTCCCCCTGCACTCATGCCCAACACATCTCGTTGTCCACACGCTACACCCATGGTTTGTTCTCCACCACTGCTTCCCACTCCCTGTTGCTACTTAATAGTGTTCCTGTTTCTTGGAGGCGGCAGTGTAATTTCCTTCTCATTATGAGTGTTCTCAGGATGTAATTTACTCACTATGACTCAGTATAAATTCAAGTACTTCTAACAATGTTGTTTACAAATTAGGAATTAGTGTTGGGAACATTGAAAAAGGATTGAGTCAATTTTCTTACACTGCTCAGTCCTTAGGCCCTAAATGTGAAAGGAATTGCAGAGAAGATCGAAGGACAATTCTGAAGAGATATAAGAAAATGGAGTCTAGTTATCAGCCCTTTATCAGATGTGTAGCATGCAATATTTTTCTCCTGTTCTATAGGTTGTCTGTTTGCTCTCGTGATAGTTTCCTTGGCTGTGCAGAGGCTTTTTAATTTGATCAGGTCCCATTTAAATATTTTTGCTGTTGCTGTGATTGCCTTTGGGGTCTTCTTCATAAATTCTTTCCCTAGGCCAATGTCTTATTATAAGAGTTTTTCCAACATTTTCTTCTAGAATTCTTATAGTTTCATGCCTTAGGTTTAAGTCTGTTATCCACCGTGAGTTGAGTTTTGTGAGAGGTGAGAAGTGCAGATCCTGTTTCAGTCAGAAGATGTGGCTATCCAATTTTCCCAGATTCTATATAGAACTCAGGAAAATCAGCAAGAAAAAAAATCAAACAACCCCATTAAAAAGTGGGCAAAGGACATGAACAGAAACTTTTCAAGAGAACACAGACTAATGGCCAAAAAACATATGAAAAAATGCTCAACATCTCTAATCATCAGGGAAATGCAAATCAAAACCACAATGGGATATCACTTAATTCCAGTGAGAATGGCCTTTATCAAAAAGTCCCATAACAATAAATGTTGGCGTAGATGCAGAGAGACAGGAACACTCATACACTGCTGGTGGGACTGCAAACTAGTGCAACCTCTGTGGAAAGCAATATGGAGATACCTCAAAGAGATACAAGTAGAACTACCATTTGATCCAGAAATCCCATTACTGGGCATCTACCCAAAGGGAAAAAAGACATTCCATAAAAAAGACATCTGCACTCGAATGTTTACAGTAGCACAATTCACAATTGAAAAGATGTGGAAACAACCCAAGCATCCATCAATACATGAGTGGATTAATAAAATGTGGTATATGTATACCATGGAGTTCTACTCAGCCACAAAAAACAATGGTAATCTAGCACCTCTTGGATTATCCTGGATAGAGCTGGAGCCCAGTCTACTAAGTGAAGTATCACAAGAATGGAAAAACAAGAACTACATGTACTCATCATCAAATTGTTATTAACTGATCAACACTTATGTGCACATATAGTAGTAACATTCATTGGGTATCGGGCAGGTGGGAGGGGGAGGAGGGGATGGGTATATTCACACCTAATGGGTGTGGTGCACACGGTCTGGGGGATGGACATGCTTGAAGCTCTGATTGGGTGGGGTAACGGCAATATATGTAACCTAAACATTTGTACCCTCTGTAATATGCTGAAATAAAAAAAAAAAAGAAAATGGAGTCAAAGGGTAGAGAATATAGCCTTTCAGGAAGGGTTAAAACAACTAGAATTATTTTGGCCTAAAGGCAAAATATGCAAAATGCTGGCCAGCTGTTCTCCATCTCCACCAAAGAGGGCAACAAAGAAATGTTTTTAGATAATAGCAAGAGGGATTTAGTTTAGATATAAGGAAAAATTTTTTAATAATGTGGGTTGTTAAATATTGGAAGGGTTTACAAAGGAAATTTGTGGAATTTCCTTCTGTGGCAATCTTTCTATAGTAGGATGGATTCCACCTGTGCAGCGTGTCTTAAATAAAGTATTTACAATTTTTCTCAAATGTCTATACATTCATTTTGGCAATTAAGCATATAGATTGAAGCTGTAGTAAATATTTCTCATGACTATCTCTGTATCTTTAAGCACCTATTTTGTGGGGTTTTTTGTTTTGATTCTCTTATTTTTTTATTATGGCAGACTACACATAACATAAAGTTTACTATTTTAACCGTTTTTAAGCATACAATTTTTAAGTACATTCACATTGTTGTGCAACCATCAGCACTATTCGTCTCCAAAACTCTTCAAATCATCCCAAATTGAAACTCCGTGCTCATTAAACCCCCATTACTCTCATTCTCCAACCCCTACTTACTTCTGTTCTACTTTCTGTCTCTATGAATTTGAGTTTTCCTACATTTTGATGGTCCCCCAACACAGTGACCTCTACTTTTCCAACATAAAACCTAAAGTGCTGATGTATCAGCCCTTCTGCCAAAAAGGTGAAGACATGCAACCTCTGGTCTCCTGATCAGACATGCCTATGTGAGTCATGGGTCCAGAAATAAGTTAGATGAGGAAGCAGCAAGTGGCAGTATTTGGTTGGGGCAGGACCATAGAGGTTGGTGATGGTACCAGTGGCTTTCTGCTTTGGGTTGGTAGAGCATGGCCCTGTGGTTGGTGTGGGGCGTGGGTAGCTTCCTCATTGTGAGAGAAGACTTGTTTTTGATATTTGGGTTGAGCAGGTCCTTTTCCAGCCTTCTGATGAGACAAGAAGCTGGGTGTTATTCCTGGACACTCATCTGAGACTGTGCCTTCTGGTCTTCTTGAGATTCTGTAACTCCTCAATGTGCTCTAATAAATCCCTTCCAGCTTCCACCAGTTCAAATGGATTCTGTTGTCTGCTTTTAAGAACTCTGACCAATACAAGGGCAATTGTCTCCTTATATTGATTTTCCCAATAGATAATTTTTCTCTTCCCATAGATAAAGGAAGAAAGTGACTTAGACCCAGGAGATCCAGGCAGTTGATATAGCCAGAGGGACTTTTCCCCTTAGTCTCTCCATAATGCCTTGGCATGGCTGTGTGTGTGTTAGGGGTTTGGGGTGGGGAGGAACAGGATTTTGAAATGGACACAATAGATGTGACATAAGAAGACTCCAACTTCTTCACAGGGATACCCCTCACAGAGCTTTGCTGTGGCAATTCTACATGCACAAAGCAGATCTCCTGTATTTGAGAACTCAAAAGCTACCCTCATTTAAGAAGCAATTACCCCCTTCACTGAGCCTAAGGAAGTGAGCCTGTGTCGTGTGGGTAAAAGTGTGTGTTTGGGGTGGGTGGGGGGTAGTGGAAGAGGGATTTTCTCCTCTATGCTCCTGAGGGATCATTATTAGCTTCATTGAGGGGGAGCTAGGGTTCAACCACACCCTTTGGCTTTTCTGTAGCAAGCTGCCAAGCTTCTGTGGGGTTCCAGAAGCAGCTTGCTTGTTTTCTCCCCATAAATGGTTGAGAGACTGGATAAACTTGATGATAGAAGTTGATTAGGCCCATGAGCATCTGTAAACTTTTTGATGGCCAATTCTTCTACATATTTTTAGCCTTCACGGTCTCTAACACTGTCCTGTCTTGGGAAGGCACTTAACAAATGTTCAGTTCCTAGCTAACCTATGAAGACCTGAGCTTGTGTGTGTTTCTGGGTCACAGTCTCTAATAAATCCCAGTATTTTTCTTGAATTATGCTTGGTGTTTATGCACTTCATGGTTTGCCGGTGACCTAAGCAGATTGCTCAATTATCATGTATTAGGATTTCCTGGCACCTACGTATATGAAAAAGTAAGTAAATAATACGAAGAACTGGAAAAAGTCTTTTAGTACTATTGTGCAATAGTAATAGCAAATGTATATAGGGTTACTTTGAGGGATACAGTGTTCTAGGGGCTTTATAGACATTAACTCATTTAATCTTCACATTGCTCTCATTTTACTAATGAGAAAATTGAGGCATAGAAAAGTTCAGTAATTTACGTAAGATCGCACAGCCAGTAAACAGTAGAGGTGTAATTTCAACTCCGGCAGTCAGACTCTAAAGTCTGTGTTCCTAACTCCTGTGAAGACTCCATGTTGCAGATAAAGAACTGAAGGCAGAGTGAGGATACATGGATTTCACAGCTAGGGCTCAAAATGAGTGCACTCCAAATCCTGTGGTTTCACTGTATTTCTTACTTACCTGTAGTAAACAATATTTGTATAGCACCTCATGTTTTCCAGTATTTTTCATAATAGTAGTACTTAATTGGGATGCTTTGTATATTGCTTTAGGTGTGTGATGCCTTAGGAAATCCATTATGCCATCCAATCTTCACACTAGTGTAAAATAGACACAGATGAATTGTTATTTAAAAATTTAAGTATCCTTTGAAAATCAAAGTAATACTCTCAAATGCTAAAAAATTAAACAATATAGAGCTAATGTTGAAGAGCAAGTATACTACTCCCTCCCTCAACTCAGTCCTACTCCTCAAAAGCACCGTATTTTAAATTTCTATTTTTAGTTATCCAGATGGTTACATTTATAACTCTAAAGTATAGATCTTTAAATCTATTTTTTGATTTATAAAGTTTAAATACTATTATTGGCTGCCTGCTACAAAGAATGAAAATTTAGCTCACCGACAGTATCCTCTTTTTCTTTCAAATGTATATTACTTATATTATAACTTTAATTTTTTAAGTGGGGATTATCTTTGTAACTTTAAATTCTATAGATCTCTAATTTTTAGTTTCAACTGTATCTGGAGCCCCTTCTAAATAAGGGAGGATTTTAGTACACTGTACTCCCACTTTTCCCTACCCCTTTCCCTCTCCCACTTTCTGCTGATTATACCTTTAATTTTATATTATCAAAGTTTTAGTATTTATATTATGTTCTGTAATGAGAAGTAAGGCCTCTATGCTTTGTCTATAGGTTGATTATAAAATTTAGAAATCAAAAAATGGCCTATACATCATATCAGTATAGAAATTTTTCACTACACTGCCTAAGAATTACTTCTTATGTTCTGTATGTTCAAGTGATGACTACTGATAAAGTTATTAATATTTGAAAGAGACTGTTCTTGGGATCAAGGTCAAGTAGACTCTCTTTTCTTCGCAGCATCAATTACTCAAAATCATGTAATATTTGGGGCTTCATATTTGTCCTGGAGTTCCTAATCAACTTCTATCATCAAGCTTATCCAGTCTTTTAACCATGTTTGATGAACCTCTTCCCCTGCCTTTTCCAGCTCCTGATATATTTTTCCACCTGTTCCAATCTGGAGCAGATCTCTGTAGGACAACAACAGACCTGTCATCCTTGGACTTCTCTTCCTTGCTCTTTTTCAATGGAACGTCTGTTTCCTGGATTCCATGTCTGCCCTTTAATCATCTATCCTCTGTATATTTGAGTATAGTCTTAAACATGGCAAGTCAATAGTCTTATATCTTTATTTTTCATGTTTCCAAATATCTTAACTTTTCTTTGATGTATAATATTTTGGCTGTGTATAGGAGCCTAGGTTGGAAATTATCCTCCATCAAAATCTAGAAGGAATTGCTGCATTACCTTCTAATATCCAGTCCTTGCTGTTGAGATGTTTAAGACTAGTCTAATCTTTGTTTCTAATCTTTGTTTCTTTATAGGTGACCTGATTTTTCTTCAAAGACTTTTAGGATCCCTGGTGTTCTGAAATTTTATCGCATAATGGTAAGTGTTAAAACACACACCATACACACACACACACACACACACACACATTCTTTTTGGAGATCTTTTTAGTTAGATATTAAACCTCCTGGATTGGCCTTTTATGTCTCTTATTTTTGTTTTTCCCTCATATTTTCTAATTTTTTACTCTACTTCCTTTGAGATTACATCACCTTTACCTCCCAGTCCTCCAACTACTATTGATTTTTTCTATTTTTGCTGTCATATTTTAAATCTCTAAGATCTCTTCATTGTAGCTGGATTGTTCCTTTTTAATTGCATTCTGTTCTTATTACATGAATGAAATGATTTCTCATATCATGACTAGGATACCAATTAAAATTGACAGATTAATTAAGATAGCAAACTCTGGCTGACCTTGATAGAGTTATGGCTCCACCACTTAACAGCTATAGGTCCATGAGTAACTCACTGTACCTCTCTTGTGCCTCAGTTTTCTTATCTGTTAAATAGGGATAGTAATAATACATATTTTGTAAGATAGTTATGAGGAATAAATGAGTTAATATATATAAAGATCTTGAAACAATGTGTGACACTAAATAAATGCTATATAAATTCTAACTATTATTACGTTCTGTTCTGTTTTCTGTACAGTTTTTGTTTTATTATTTTGGTTTTTTTTCTTTTGTTAGTCTGGTTTTCCCATATATTTTTTTGTTATCCAACCACTTTTAAAAATAAATAATGAAGCTAATTATTCTAGATGATTGGTGTAGTTTTCCTCTGCCATTGTGTGAATAGGTGTTTTCCCAAAAAGTCCCCTCCACTGCATTGAAATTTGACTGGCAGTTTTATGTATGTGGGCAGGGGCATACCAAATGACCTGCTTCGTTTCAGTGTGAGTGACATTGACATCAGCTGCAGGTTGCAGTTTTCCTAAATGCTAGAACCAAGGGGTTTTAAACTGTTATACCCCAATAGAAGCCTTCCAGTTCAATCACTGTGTCAAACAGTTTCCCTACACCACCAGGCTGTAGGAGAGCTAAGAAGCACTGGGCAATTATTTGGTTGATAGACCTCCAGATAATCTTCCTATTTGCTCTATTTCTCATTTCCACCTTCTGCCTTATTTGCTGACTTTAATCTGGCTCTTCCAATGGGAAGGCTGACTCCCACCTCCATTTTCACTGCAATTGGTGCTTAGTGGATTTGGACCTGCATTTTGGTCTGGTCTATTTCAATAGGCTTTTATCCTCATTCTGTCTTTCAAAAATTTGTTGGCATCACTGTTCTGATGTTAACTCCCACCAATTATCTTCTTTGTTAATTAAATTAATTTTTTTTGTATTTTTAGATGATATCTTAAAATCACTGGGATTTCCATGGAGTCCTGAGATCAAAGGGAGGTTTGTTGCTCATTCTGTCATTTTGATCTGGAACTGACATTATAATAAGTATTAATGTTGGGATTGCCAGAGATTACCAGTTAATCATTTATCCTTCTTTTTGATTCTGGAATAATTGACAACAAAGATAATAGTCTTCCACCCACAAATACATGCACGCGTGCGCGTGCACACACACACACACACACACAAATAGTGACAATTGATGTATTATCCTTTCTAAAACCAGAAACCAAGACTAATAGATGTTCGACTGTCTCTAATTGCTTCAATCAATTAAGTCATTCCTTCCTCCTGGGGGAATGAGAAGTAAGAAGCAAAGGGAATAGCTGATGCTTAATACCTGGCTTAGTCCATTTTGGGTTGCTATAAAGGAATACGTGAGGTTGAGTAGTTTATAAAGAAAAGAGGTTTATTTGGCTCACAATTCTGCAGGCTGTATGAGAAGCATGGCTTCAGCATCGGCTTGGCTTCTGGTGAGCGCTTTTGTGCCGTGTCAAACATGCCAGAGAAGGTCAAGGGGAAGCAGGCACGTGCAACGAGTGACCAAACAGGAGGCAGAACCTTGCTTTATAACAACCCATTTTCGAGGCAACTAATCCATTCCCGTGAGAACCAATCCTGTCTAGCCAGACCCAGAACTCACTTATTATTGTCAGCATAACACCAAGCCTTTCATGAGGGATCTGCCCCCATGACCCCTCCCACTAGGCCCAACGCTACTACATGGGGATCACATTTCAACACGAGTTTTTGTGGGGACAAACAAACCATATCCCAACCATAGGAGTCCCAAAGACTTGCCTGTGAGGTAAGAAGTGTTACTAAGTTCTTATTTTATGAGCTGGGATAGAAACACAGGGAGTAGAATGGTAGGGATAACCTTTTCTATTTATTTTATAGATGAAATACCTGAAACGTTGGGAGGTTAAATGACTTGCTCAACGGTACAGAATTGATAAAATGATAAAACTGGACTCTATCATTTCTAACGTGGAGCCCTTTAATTCTTCATTGCAGCGTTCCTTTCTCTATGTTATCATACTGTGACCTCAAACATCAAAACACTAAATCTTCAAAGATACGTTCAATGGAATTAATAATATTTATTTAGAATTATACTCCATCACATAGTCACTATACTATAATTCCTAAGGCAAGAAAGGGAACTAACATCGTTTAGAAATTCCAAAAATTATACTGAAAACAAAAAGATTTTCAGGTTCTTACAAATTCACAACATTTTATTAACCAGAGATTCTATGGGATTTTTTCCCTTACTTTTCAAGCTTTCTGGTATATACTTTTCTAACATAGAAGATATTTTTATTTTCTGAATTTCTCATTTCAGTCTTTGAGTTTCTTAGGAAATAGATGATTCCATTCCTCTAAGTGCCCAGTAGTAAATCACAAGTGTCCGTATTTCTTAGAGCCAGAAAAAGCACAAAACTGAAAAGGCTCCCACAGGAGATATAAGCGCTGTGAGATTTCATGACCTGCAGATGGCTGGAATTTGACAAAAGTCCGTTTTATATGTGGATGGCTCCTGACACAGCTCCTCTCACAAAATAACTGGTGATGACATTTGGCCATTTTCACGAAGCATCTCATTTTTTCCTCTGCTCAGCTTGAGATTGGTTCCTGAATTGCAATCTCTGGCAGGATAGCTAAAACAGGAACACATTAAGTTGCTGGCACAGAAAAACTCCTTTCCTTTACCCTGAGATTCCATTAAAGTATCTCAACTAAAAGGTATTGGCCCTTTACTGGAAGTTTTTATAATAGGTATTTGCATGTTAGCTGGGCAAAAGGTAACAACTAGCTGAAATAAGGCTTTCTGATGTTTTATCCTTCCTGACATAAAAATGACAAAGTAAAAGAGAACATACTATCCAGAGAGGTCAGCCAAAACAAAGCCACATTTGTGACCTGATCATCTAAACAGTATAGAAACAGTATTCCATCCCTCATTCCAATGTTTATAGAGCACCTGCCATGTGTTATGTAGTGGATGGCCAGGGCTAGGACCCTACGTTTAAGGAACTCACAGTCTAGAGAGGGCGACAGAAGAATAAAGTATTAATTACAATATTATGTGTTATACATTATGAGAGGATGTGCACCAGGTGAGTATATGAATATAGCATAGTGAAGAATAGCAGCTCATCTACCCAGTAAGGGAAGCGGTGGCAAAGGAGACGATCTTTGAACTGAACCATAAAAAACAAAGACAGGCTTTCCAGAAAGACAAGATAAGAAAGGGCATCTTAGTTAAAGGTAATGGAACATCAGGCATGAAAGAGGAAAGAGCACTTGGAACACAAAGTGGTCACAGCTGCAGTATGGGGTGAAGAGAAAGTAGATGAGACCAGAGAATAGACAAAAGCCATCGTGAGTTTTCTGGTATGCTTTTTTTCTTTTTTTTTTTTTTTAGAGATAGGGATCTTGCTCTGTCACCCAGGCTCGAGTGCAGTGGTGCAATCATAGCTCACTGCAGCCTTGAACTTCTGCTCAAGCAATTCTGCCTCAGCCTGTCAGCTGGTACTATACAAGTGCCACCACACCTGGCTAATTTTTGTTGTTTTTTTTTTTTTTCACTTATTTTTTAGAGACAAGGTCTTGCTCTGTCTACCAGGCTGTTCTTGAACTTCTGGCCTCAAATGATCCTCCTGTCTCAGTCTCTTGATAGCTGGGATTACAGACAGGAGCCACCATCCAATGACAGATTGCATTGTTGACGTGACAATGGCTTTGAACTTTATCCTCTAGATCCATCTTTCCTAATGTGTGTGAGTTTCTTACGTAGTTTTGCAGACTGAAATTTCTGGTGGCACACTAAAGGAGTAATCTTGCATCTGTAGTTACTGCAGAGTTTTCTTGGTCATGGTTTGAGTACAACTGCATCCTTCCCCGATTACATGAAGAAGGAAAAATTTTCTGATGTTCCGTGGACGTGTGCTTTCTTTGGCCCAACCTGCCATTTCTCTAGGCCACTTAGGTTACCTGCAGCAACCTGCACCACTGTCTCACCATCTCCTGACCCCCTGCATTCAGTGTTCTGTGTGATAGATGTCGCTGTCAGAGCATTAGCCTTTGCTGGACCCGACAAAACAAAACATGTGCACATTGCGTCTGTGAAAGTGACCCGTTGAGAAAATAATAAGTTCAAAATCATTCCTAGGAATCCACTGAAATTAAGCAAAAGGGTGACAAGAAAACATTTTTGCTCTAGGAACTTAATTCTGGAGGATGGACCATCTAGATACATCATGGTCAGAACTTTCTCTAAGTGGCATCTGTGGTGATGGAGGGTAATGTGTATAAATATATAATTTTAGAAAGCAATAAAGCACTGGGTTTAAGAGCTTAGGGTCTGGGGCCAATCAGCCGGGGTCTAAATTCTTGATCCCATACTAGCCTGTTGTATGATGTTATATAGCGACTTACAAAATATCCCTGTTCCTCAGTTTCTTCATCTGTAAAGTGGGAGCTATAATAGCACTTACTTCATGGAATTGTTGTGAAGGTTAAATGAAATAGTACATATAAAGCAATTAGAATAGTGTCTCACACAGAATTCGTGCTCCGAAAAGTTAGCTATTATAATACTGAAAAAAATCGATAGAATGAAGGGAGATATAGGATAACTTCAACAATGGGAATGGTAATTCATTGCATGATTAATGAGGAAAGAATCTAGAGGGAGGTGAAAATTTGGGAAAGGTCATGAAAGAAGAAAGAATTTCAGTGTGTGAGATGTTAAATTTGAAGAGGCTGTGATGTATACAAGTTGAGATGCCAAGTAATCAGTTGAGTATATGTAAGGTTGAGGCTCATGTAATAGACTGAGCTGAGGATATAGATTTTGGGAACAGCCAGCCTATAGGTGGAAGCTGGGGCCATGGGGGAAGAAGAGATTGCCAAGGAGAGAGGGAGGAGGAAAAAAATGATTAATCCTTAAGAGAATTACTTAAAATATTCAGGTAATTTTCTCTTTTTTTCCCCCTCTCAATGTAGTTTTATTTTTCTGATAATGCACGCAATGCATGCTTTCTGCATAAAATTCTGGGTAATTTTCTTAACGATCCTTTAAAAAAAAATTGTTTGTGATTTTTTGTTGCTAGTTAGCTTTTGCCCTGAGAAATTTTCTTGCATTATCCCACATTGGGAACCTCCAACACAAGACAAAATGTAAAATACCTCCTGCTCTGTTGTCTTCAATGAAGGCCAAACAAAAGTAATCAGCTTGAGTCCACCCCTTGTCAGATGAAAACCCAGCTGCGTCCTGTCCAGACAAGGGGCTGGGAATCAAGTGGCAGGGGGATGCGCCACTTACTCTGTGATGGAGGAAGAATACTGGGGCCTTTTGTGCTGCTGACACTTTGGCAGGGCAGGCTGGTATTAGAGGAGAAAGCCTATGATTATCTCAACCACAGACATTTTCCCTTCAGTGGTGTTACTGCGCGGCCTGGGAGTTAAACTGCAAAGTGACCACGACGACGCTGCCACAGTTAGGCCTTCGCCCACCCGCCTTACATGCTGCAGCGGGCGATGAGGAAGAGGGTGCCTATGTGCCCTCCCTGCCAGGGAGGCCTCGTCAGAGGGAAGGGGCTTCGGAAGGGCTTTCCGCAGGGATCCACGCAAGCTCTGTATCTGAGTCGCAGCCCTTCTGCCTCTGCCCTTTCCAGCCTCCATGAGGCCCTGGAGGAGGCCAGTGGCGGATACAGCAGCAGGCGGACTCAGTATGGGTAGGGTTAGGGTTAGGGTTAGGGTTAGGGAACCATCAAAGCCAAGCCACCAGCCCCATCCCAATAAGAAAAGTTAAGCTCCAAAGAACTCATCCGGGATTTAGCAATCAAAACATCTAGAAAGAAGCGCTTTTAATTTTAGCATTCCTGCAAATTGTGTTTCACTCTTTAGGTATTATTCTGATTATCGGTGGGGAAGACCTCATGATATTTTCAATGCTGTAGAGCCTCTAATGGTTAATCGACCCTGAGCAAACCACCAAAAGAGATGCTCAGTGTCAGTACTATTGGGTCGTATGTAGTGAGCAGGGAATGTCTATTCCTTACTTATTTCTAAGACTTTGCCCATTTGCCTTGCATGTGGGAAGGGAGAAAGGACACAGTGTTCCCTTTCCAGCCCCTGGTCAGTTGTTTTCCTGTATGATTGGCCTCCTCGGCTTAGATAGGAATACAGATACAGGACCGGCTTCTTTCAGCATTTTATCTCCTGCTGACTTGTTACAGCCAGCTTTAGGATTAGCCATTCATTCTCAGGAACTCTCCTGCTCTTGTATTCTGTCATTGCTCACAGACCTCGCATTCCTTGCACAACTGCTCAGTACTGTATGAGGTCGTTATGAAGTTGTCCTGTATTCTCATGAGTGTGCTTTATCCAAGTGTCATTAAACACTGCAGAGGGATACCACTTATCGTAAATCACATCAGGCAAGGCCAACACATGGTGAACTTTCTTCTTGAACCTCCAGAAAATCTTCCTAAGTATGTAAAGTTAAAAACAAACAAAAAGCATAGCTGTTCTGAAGATGACTTGCAAAACGCTGAAAGATTTTGGCTCTTGGCCATGAAAGCTTATTGTATGGGAAAGCTCAAATTTTCCCACCCACTGGTTTTCCTTGCTATTTGTTTCCCAGTTTCAGACTGCAGGACCATCACAATGTCATCATACAGAGCTCATGGCATTTAGTTGGAGGCAGCTATGTAAATCCTGACAATTTTATCCTGCATTTACTGTTCTCAGTCTTAGAGCCATGTCTCCCTCCCTCTTTCCAAAAATCCCCTACTCCCTCTTATTTTTATTATCCTCCCCCCTCCCCATTTCCCTTAGGGATACGAGAGGGAAACAAACCCACTGACCTCTAAGAAAAAAGGTCTTTCTTGAGGTTTTCTTACTTGTTGATGTTGAAGGGAAGAAAGAAATCAGCAGGACACCTCCTCCATTCCTTTAAATCTTATCCTACTACTGAGATTGGAGTGATTTTCAACTCTGAAAAGCCTTCAGACAATACTCAGAAACTCCATGAACATGAGTAGGAGAATTTTGATAGATGAAGAAAAGATGTTAACAGTCAAGCCATTCCAAAAATGTTCTGCCTTCTTTCTCAAGGAGCATTTCAGTTGTGCTCCCTTTAGAAGACACAATTTGATGTGTACTATTTCTCACGCTTGACCTCTAGGATGTGGGGCACTGGGTGGTGGTGGTAGGGGGAAGGGGACAAAGGCTTTGCAGTCACTCACTAGAGTGCCATTTGCCTTTAACCAGAAAGGGGTGGCTTCCACATCTACCACGGGAAAACCAATCTATTAAAAGCAAACACCTTGGAAAGAAAAGCTTTAATGACTGTAATTAATTCATGTTGTTTATTTTAATCTAAGTGGGAGCTGACTTGAATGCGCTGTGTGTGTGTGTATAAGAGGACTATTAGGCAGAGTGTCCCCTGACTCCATTTTTTTAGAGAAGTTAAAATGAAGTATACTGAGATTTGTTTCACTCCCCAAAAAGATTAATTTGGGAAACATTTCTTTTGACACCGTGCTCATAATTAAAGTAATTCTTCATTTTATCTGTTTCCTTTAAGTAAAAACCTGTGGCTTTATTTAACCTTTCATCAATTAATTCTCTCAAAGGAAAATAACCTTGAGCCCCATTAATACACACTCTTAGGTTTTTATTGGCGGAGAACAGAAATGCAGTGGCTGCTACTGACTGCAGGGATGTCAGCATTGTTGCAGCTCCCAAGTCAGAGGGTTGGTATTGCAACTTCCAGTTTCCTGCTTTTCCTGATAGGGGTTTTGACTTAGAAATCCTGTCTCCCACAAGTTTCACCAACACACACAGCCACAAACAGTGATGCTATCAAAATTATGGTTTTAGAAATGTTTACATAGAAATATTCTTCATTCAGCAAGTATTTTTTGATCTCTTCTGTGCTAGGCACTGAGGACAAAATAGTGAGGAAAGTAAACATGGTCGTGTCCTTCATGTGGCTTCTGGTCTGGTGGGGAAGAGAGAAATTAACCAAATAATTGAAATAAAGTACAATTAAAAATAATAACAAGCATTATAAAGAAAAGTACTGCTTGCTATGTGAATGCCTCATGAAGGGACCTGATTTATACAGAGCAAGGAGGTATTGGGGGGAGTTGTCAGAAAAGTTATCAGAAAAGTCTTTCCTGAGGAAATGTGTGAAGGAAGAATTGAAAATTGATTGGTGTCTTAATACAATGGGGTTCAATAGAGCAATATAAAATGAACACACAAGAACAGCATGTATAAAATGGGTGGCCTTCTAAATCACAATGATTGGAAAAAATCAGATTGCAAGATGATATTGTGTTACATTGAGTCAGTTTTTTACTTCTTCACATATTCCCTGTGCTTTTTGCCAGGTGGTTTCATACCATCTTCCACCAGAACTGGCAGATTGTGTTTCCCTACCTCATTGACTGGTCTAGCTACGTCATTGGCTTTGGTTCATGGAAAGTGGGCAGAAGTGACTGCATGGCTGTTGCATCAGAGGGCAGAGGCCTTACCTCCTTCTTTCCACCCTCCGATAGTCTAGTGATCTTTTGTGAGATGAGCGAGGCCCAAGCAGCCTCTACCTCTTCAGCGAGGATCCAGAACAACACACATGAAGCAGACATGAACACAACCAAGCCCAGATGACCCACAGCCTACTTGGCACAGTGACCTGGCTGAGCCTAACCTAGATTAACCAAAATTCTGTTGGCCTGCAGACACATGAGTGTGACAACAAAGGCTTATTGTAAACCATCCAGTTTCAGGGTGGTTTTTCGGGGTAGTTTGTCATATAGCATTATTGTGGCAACAGACAACCAACACAGTTTCATGCAACAGAATACCATTTAAGGAAAGTTCGAAAATCTGTAAAACAAAGCTATGTATTATATATGAATATACATATATTTTAATATCATAAAAGCGGGAATGGGAAAGATAATAGATTTGCCAGATTCATAATAGTCAGTAGGGCACATTGCTGCCCTTGACAGTATCTATAATGTTTCATTTCTTAAAAACAAAACCGAAACTTAAAGTATGATTGGCAAGCTTTCAAATGTCTGTAGGGCTTGGTGGTAGAGAAATATGCATTTGGCATATTATTCTCTATTTTTGTTTGCTTCCTTGAAAAAAAATATTTTTAAGAAAAGAAAAAATAATACTATACTATGGTCTATTAATGAGCGGCTGGCACTTAAAAAAAAAATCTTATAATGTGGGGACTCCACTCTGTAGATTATGCAATTAGCTAAAATTTAAGTTGGTGTCACCTTTTTGTATACAGGCCATAATAATTAATTTTATGTATCAACTTGGCTAGACTGTGGTACCCAGTTGTTAGGTCAAAAACAAGTCTAGATGTTGC
Organism: Lemur catta; assembly: GCF_020740605.2. Lineage (NCBI taxonomy): Eukaryota > Metazoa > Chordata > Mammalia > Primates > Lemuridae > Lemur > Lemur catta. The sequence goes on along the minus strand of NC_059139.1, from coordinate 53,677,610 downwards.
TGCAAAGATATTTTTTAGAGAAGATTAACATATAAATCAGTAGATTTTGAGTAAAGCAAATTACCCTCCTCCTTAATGTGGTAATCCTTTTATCTGATCAGTTGAAAGCCTTAAGAATAAAAGACTGAGATCCCCTAGGGAAGTAGGTATTCTGTATCCAGACTACCTTTGGACTCAAGATTGCAATATCAACTTTTTCTGGGTCTCCAGTCTACCGACCTGCCCTACAGATTTTGGACTTGCCAGCTCCCCAAATTGTGTGAGCCAATTCCTTAAAATAAATCTCTCCCTGCTTCTATCTATCTATCTATCCATCTATCTATCTAGGATCTGAGTTTTGTCAACATGTTGAGTGTCTTTGGCAAACATTTATGCAAGATGATTACTTTATTGATTATTTTATTTTTTTTATTTTTTATTTTTTTGTTACTTAGCTTTTATTTCATAATCATAAACTTAACTCTGCAATCCAGCTAGATGTGGAGAGGAATAAGGAAAATATGTAACCCAAAGAACTGCAGCAAGAGCACAAAGATTACAGGATATTGCGAGCAAATGGGGTAGAGGGGTGCTCTCCGGAGCTACAGAAGGAATGGTCTGGTGGTTAAGATAAAACATTTAAGTCAAATTTATTAGAGCTGTCCACAGTCAGCAATGGTGATCTTCTTGCTGGTCTTGCCATTCCTGGACCCAAAGCACTCCATGGCTTCCACAATATTCATGGCCTCTTTCACCTTGCCAAAGACCACATGCTTGCCATCCAACCACTCAGTCTTGGCAGTGCAGATGAAAAACTGGGAACCGTTTGTGTTGAGTCCAGCATTTGCCATGGACAAGATGCCAGGACCTGTATGCTTCAGGATGAAGTTTTCATCATCAAATTTCTCCCTGTAGATAGACTTGCCACCAGTGCCATTATGGCGTGTGAAGTCACCACCTTGGCACATAAACCCTGGAATAATTCTGTGAAAGCAGGAACCCTTATAGCCAAATCCTTTCTCTCCAGTGCTCAGAACACGAAAATTTTCTGCTGTCTTTGGAACTTTGTCTGCAGACAGCTCAAAGGAGACGCGGCCCAAGGGCTCGCCGTAGACCGCGATATCGAAGAACACGGTGGGGTTGACCATGGTTAGTAGCGGGAGACTCCGAGAAGCAGTAGCGTCTGCAAAGCCGATTATTTTAAATTAGAGCAAACACTGGGATGTTTGTACTACTGTGGTAGGCAGAATTCTAAGATGGCTCTCAAGGTTCCTGCCCTCTGATTTGCACATCTTATATGTAATTTCCTTTCTTTGAGTGTGGGTAGGCCTGATATGGGAAGAAAGAGAGGTAAGTCAGAGAGCTTCTCCTGCTGGCCTTAAAGACACAAACTGCTATGGTAGAGAGGGCACATATCAGGGGATTGCAGGTGGCCTTAACAAGCTGAGAACCATCCCCAACTGCTGGCCAGCAAGAAAAGAGGGATCTCAGTCTACAATCACAAGGAACTGTGTTTTGCCAACAACCCATGAGCTTGAAAGGGAACCAAGCCTCAGATGAGCTCATAGCTCCAGGTGACATCTTGATTTCAGCTTTGTAAAGCCCTAAGCAGAGAATCCAGTCACTTTGGGCCTGACCTCATGACTCACAGGAACTGAGACAGTAAATTGATGTTGTTTTAAGCTGCTAAATTTGTGATAATTTGTTACACAGTAATAGAAGACTAAGACAACTACTGAAGTAAATGTTAGAGAAATGCACAGTCTCTCAAAATGAGGGGCAGGAAGGGGCACGGAGGTAATCTTGGCCAATTTTCTCACACTGTAGAAGAAGACAATGAGGTCTGGGGGTGGGGGGAGGCAGTGATATAAATTGTCCAGGGATAAACATCGAATTAGTGACACAGCGTCATTAGAGTCCAGGAAAAAGACTGAGGGACAGAATAACACCTGGACAAGATATTATCAAAAGGAATAAGAAAGAAGAAAGAGGCAGAGATTCTGGATTATTCTACATTAGTGTCTAAGTTAAAAATACACGGAGGTAAGTGGTGTGATGAAACAGATCTGGTTTCAAGCACCAAATCACCACTTAGTTGTTGTACGGCCATGGACAATTTGGTAAACTGTATAAGCTTCAGTTTCTTCATTCCTAAAAAGGAGCTAACTAGCTTACTTATCTCATAGTTATTGTAGCTTAGTGTACATGAAGCGCTTAACAAAGAACCTGACACAGACACTTGTTATTGTTTGCTCTTAATATCACTATGGCTACTAATATCATCATTATCACAGTTTCTATCACTATTATCTAATTAATATTTTTATCAACTGGAGTATATCTTTAAGAACAGGGCTTAACATTAAGTATATCCTAATGAACAGAGATACCATGAATGGCTATATTCTCCCTATGCTTTAATACACTCTGTGAATGGGTTAAGCATTTTAGAAAATTATCAGTAATGCTTTCAACCTACCAGAGAATACATATATTCATTCAGAAAATTTAATAAAAGTCTTCAGTTTCACCCTCTGACCATGACCTCTTGTGCTTCCAATTCCCTTAATGTATTGGTCATGGTTCTCCAGAGCAATAGGACCAACAAAATGAACAAAATGTGTGTGTGTGTGTGTGTGTGTGTGTGTATGTGTTGTGTATGAAGGGACCAGGGGATGAGGGGGAGAGAGAGAGGTATTTTAAGGAATTATCTCCTGTGACTTTAGAGGCTGGCAAGTCCAAAATGTGCAGGGTAGGCAGGCAGGCTGGAGACTCAGGAAAGAGCCATTGTTGGTGTACAAGTCCAAAGGTCATCTGCTGATGAAATTTGCCCTTGCTAGGGAGAGGCCAGTCTTTTGTTTTATTCGGTCTTCCGCTGATTGGATGAGGTCCTCCCACATTATGGAGGGCAACCTGTTTTACCCAAAGTGCACTGATTTTAAATGTTAATCTCTTGCAAACACACCCTTACAGAAACATCCAGAATGATGTTTGACAAAGTATCTGGACATTGTGGCCCAGCCAAACTGATACATAAAATTAGCTATTATACCTACTCTGTATCCTCGCTCTAATTATTAATATGTTTTGACCTTGCTGAGGCTCTCAATCCATTGACCCTACCACTTTCAAACTCTCAATTGCTCCCTTTTTTCCACTTCTCCCTCCTTGCCCAGATTAATCACTCCCCAAAATACCCTAAACTCCTTTACCACTTTGACTCTCATTAAACTCAAGAATCTACTACTTTGTGCTACATCAATATGTTATATTGACTTTCCATCAGCAACACTGAATGCAAGATAGTGAAACTTCTTCAATACTTCTGTGTCAAAATAATTTTGAACCAAGAATGTGAACTATTATTAAGACCTGCAAGGATTTATGAAGGTTACCACCCACAAATTTCTCCAAAAGAATTACTAGAGAAGAGGCTCTAGAAAAACAAAAAAAATGGATACTAGAAAAATCCATAGATTAAAAAATAGTAATTGAGCAAGGAAAACTCTAAAACTTATAGTTAAGTCTACATAATGTTTGATTTTTTTTTAAAAAGTAATAATTGCCAATTAAAATTCCAAATATTCTCAAAAAAGGAGTGGGAACAAGGAAGGAAATGTGGTGGATGTTTGTGTTTGTATAGACTATACTTAATGCACTCTAGCTGTTCTACAAACATGTTTCTAAATGGTGTACTTTTATTCTGGAGACCCCAGAGACACACAAGTAAAGTGGTGAATCTATAGCAATTATATTTTGATAATTTGAGACAAAACCAAACCAAAAATCCTTATATGCATTTTCTGGATCCCTCAAATCAAAGGATGCTTTTTGATTTCTCTTTATTTTGTTTTAATTATCTCTGTAGAATTTCCATAGTTTCCTAAATCATTTGGTAAGGACAAAGACTTTGAATTTTAAGCATATTTATAACATGATGCTGTTGCTCTGGTTCAAATTTAATTTTACCCTCTGGCTAGTACTGTTTTACCTTTCAGTCATCACCTACCACACCCTTGCCAATTTAATGTCAAATTATTTTAAATTGAAGCTGAACACTGCACAAAATTTGGGTATTGTGAATATAACTTATAGGTACCAGATGGAGAGGCAAAACTTTTATCAGATTATAAATGTTAATGTAGCTATCTAGATGTAAGTGATTGATGGCTTAATTTGACCCTTCTAATTGATTGTTTTTCACAGCATTACCTCTGCTTCTTGAAGTTCTGGTGCTGTCATCCATCATTCCCAGAAAAGAAGAAAAATGTGTTAAATGCTTTCATGGAACGGAGTGTTTTCTGTGATTTCCATTATTAATTAAAAAACTCAATTTCTGATCTCCTTATTACATTACTAATTTCATCAACTAATTATTGATATATTTTATAATTATATCTAAAAGCAAGCTTTTAAATTTTTAAAAATTTTAAATGACATGTAAGAATTGTACATATTTATTGGGTAGAAAGTGTTATTTCAATACACATATATAATGTGTAATAATGAAATCAAAGTAATTAGCATATCCATCACATAAAACATTTATCATTTCTTTGTGTTGACATTCAAAATCTTCTCATCTAGCTATTTGAAAATATACAAGAAATTATTGTTAACTATAGTCAACTTTCAGTGCTATAGAACAATAGAACTTATTTCTCCTATCTCCCTGTAATTTTGTACACTTTAGCCACCTCTCTCTAATTTTCCTACCCTTCCCAGCCTCTCGCAACCACAGTTCTACTTTCTACTTCTATGAGCTTGAACTTATTTAGCTTCCACATATGAATAAGATCATGCAGTGTTTATCTTTCTGTACCTGACTTCTTTCTGGTTTTTATTTCAGTACATTATGGGGATACAAATGTTTAGGTTATCTGAGTAAACTTTGCTCCACCTGAGTCAGAGGTTCAAGTGTGTCCATCCCCCAGATGGTATGCACCACACCCATTAGGTCTGTATATACCCATCCTCTCCTCCTCCCTTCCACCTGCCCAACACCCAATGAATGTTATTACTATATGTGCATGTAAGCGTTGATCAGTTAATATCAATTTGATGGTGAGTACATGTAGTTCTTGTTTTTACATTCTTGGGCTACTTCACTTAGTAGAATGGGCTCCAGCTCTATCCAGGGTAATACAAGAGGTGCTAGATCACCATTGTTTTTTGTGGCTGAGTAGAACTCCATGGTATACATATACCACATTTTATTAATCCACTCACATATTGATGGCCACTTGGGTTGTTTCCACATCTTTGCAATTGTGAATTGTGCTGCTATAAACATTCTAGTACAGATGTCTTTTTTATAGAATGTCTTTTGTTCTTTTGGGTAGATGCCCAATAATGGGATTTCTGGATCAAATGGTAGTTCTACTTGTATCTCTTTGAGGTATCTCCATATTACTTTCCACAGAGGTTGTACTAACTTGCAGTCCCACCAGTAGTGTACGAGTGTTCCTATCTCTCTGCATCCACACCAACATTTACTGTTTTGGGACTTTTTGATAAAGGCCATTCTCACTGGAGTTAATCAGTATTATTTATTTTTTACACAAGTACTTATGTCACTCAACATAGTGTACTATAGGCTTATCCATGTTGCTGCAAATGATAGAATTTCATTTTTCAAGGCTGAATAGTATTCCATTGTATAAATACACCACATTTTCTTTATCCATTGATTTATTGATGAATAATTTGGTTGATTTCTTATTTTGGCTATTGTAAATAGTGACATAGCAAGCATAGAGGTGAAAATATCTCTTCAACATACTGATTTTATATCCTTAGAATAAATAGCCAGTAGTGGGATTGCTGGATCATATGGTATTTCTATTTTTTGAGAAACTTCCATACTGTTTTCCATACTGGCTGTACTAATTTACATTCCCACCAACAGTGTATAAGAGCTCCCTTTTCTTTATATCTTTGCCAGATTTGTTATTTTTTCATCTTTGTTGATAATAGCCATTCTAACGGGGTGGAATGATATCTCACTGTGGTTTTAATTTTGAAAGCAAGTTGCATTTAAATTTGTCAGGTTTTGTCCTATGACTGTAGCATACGTTATGAAATGACTTAGAAAAGTCATTGATCAGCTTAGCCTTTCTTTTCATGTAAAGTTGTTTATAAACCCTCTGGTTTGATCCAGAGATCAGGATTCTAATTACTCTGGATTTCAGATTGGGCAGGTGCTAAAAAGAAGAGCAGTGCATCTGTGAATATCCACTCACTCTGCAAGTGCTGCTTCTGCCTTCAAAACCAATATTGAAATGAGAGAATCATGGGTACATTTTGGCCCAGGGGAGGACAGGGGAGAAGAGAGAGACATTGCTTCCTACTCCACATGTCTCTGCTGAAAATTGGCTGTTTGTGACAGCTTCTCACTCTTGGACCTTGAAGACCAAAACCAAAGGATTCTATTAATAATTCCATAATAGATTCTATTATTTGCCTCATTGTCCTATGAAAAATTTTCTTTCTGCAAAAGATCTCTTGCTGAAAATCAGGATATTACATTGCAGTGGAAAGAACATGACATTAGGAGTCAAAATCCTCAGTTATATTCTCAAATCTTTTGTTGCTAATCTAACCCCTGAGCTATTTTGTAAACCTAGATGGATAACAGAAATTTTGAATGCAACCCTTGTGATTTATGGGTATCAAAAGGAAATGGCCAAAACCTCTCCACCCCCCAGCTTTTTAACATTAATGGAAAAGGTTAGAATTAAATTATTTATTTGACACTATTTGGTCCTCACTCATCAGCCTAATTACCCATATAAATTTCTCTCCATTTCAGCTTTGTTTGCTCCAGTGCTTTCAGCAGTGTGCCACGAAGCAGCCATTCCTACTCCTGGGCCCAGAGAACTGTCATATGACCAGGGAAAAACACCTATTTTCACTAATTGGAAATATTATAATTTGAAATATTATAAAACAAAGATAGCTTAATTCATGTTCTATTGTAATTAAAAGAAAAAAATTAAAATGGAAATATTTTGACTATCAATATTTTGTGTTATCTGTGCTAACATACCTCTTTAATGTTGGCCATTAGTAACCAGAAAAAAAATAAGAAAATAGTGGTTATTGTTACTTATTATGTAAAAAACTCAATTGGAAATTGGAAGCATGATTGCAATACTAGATTATGATATTTTGACCACTCTATCAGCCCGAGCAGACCGTAAGCCCCTGGATGGCAGTCCCATCCCAGCAGGCACCATAGTGTGAGAAATAATTACATAATGAACCATTCTAAGAAGATTTTGAAAGCATAGGAAATATTCTTTTGTAATAGTAAAAGGAAGAAAATGAAAAACTTTTTCTGTGAGATAAAACAAATAAATACAAGTGGCAGGTAGAACTTCAGATTACCTTTTTTTCTAAGTTTGGGTGAGATAGAATGTAATAATCAGTGAGATCTTTATTTCAACTCAGTGCCTGGCGTTATGTGGGTCATCAGTAAACGCATTCTTTCATCTTTTTAATTTTTTTCCTTTTTTTTAAGAACCAGTGAAATGGAGAAAAGTAAATGCATTTTTTAATGAAAGAAAATGACTGACATACTGATACACACTTACCTTAAGGCTTAGCATACTCTCATCACTTTATAATATTATACATACGTGAATCATCACACTTTCCTTCTCTTGATTTTAATCTTACTTTTGTTTACAATCTGTTATAGGTAAACTGATTCTTTAAAAAAAATAAATCACAAGGAAAATAATGGAGAGAGAAGACTTAAGCCCATTTCCAACCTCAGAGTGAAAAAGTTGTGAAGTTAGAGGAGGGTCTGGGATCAAAGACAGGCTTCATGGTGGGCATCTTCCAGGTACACCTTCTTTTTCCGTTGCTCCTCTCTTTCTTCTTCTATTCTGTGTGACTAGCCAAAAAGTGGAGCAATTTCTATGTATACAAAGAAGTTAATCATTTTTGGATTAAAAATCTTTAAAACTGCAAGCTGAGCAGATCTAAGCACTGCTACATCAGTCTACATTTCAGCCACTAAATACTGGCCACAAACCTACAGCCAGGTAAGAAATACAGGCTAGAAAAAACAACTAGAGAGGAGGCAAGGCAAGGGCTTTTGCTCTGACTAGCAGAAGGATGAAGTGGGTGGGGAATAGATTAAAGCGACCCTTGTCTGGGATTGTGGAAATGGGCAAGATGTTCGTATTTAAGGGAAATTTCACTTGGCATCTGGCCATGATTATTTGGGGCCCAATCACATTAGACTTTTCAATCAGAGTGAGTAACTTCCCTGCAGGAATTAATATCTGTAAAGCAATCACAACTACTTGTCTGGTGGATAGACACTAGAGGAAGACGGGCCAATCTGCTTTAAGAATCTAACAAAGACTTCTGTCACCTTTACAATTGCCTCACAATTTGAGTTTGCAGGTTTCTACCTGTCTGCATTTATAATAACAGAGTGAAACATAACAGGTTTAAGAAAATGAATAAAATAGCTTGAATGTAATCTTGCCTTTAGCTGAATATTTATGTTCAACCAAACAGCTTCCTTTGTTGATTTCTCCTCTCAGTAGAACAGTTGACAGCAAAGAAAGTCTTCCAGTTTCAACATATTTATCTGCTCACTTTTGTCTTTGAGTCTGCAGTTTGCCCTGACACGATGAACTAATACATAGGGGGTCAGAGAATAAGAGATTCCCTTGGAAAAACACAAGTATGAAAACTGCTATTTGTTTTAAAAGGTCAGAGTGAGGTTATATATCTTTTGTGTTTGAGAGAGACAAATTGATCCAGTATGCAGAAGATACATTATTCTGTAGAATTAGTATTTCCCATATCAAACACAAATATTATCATTCCAAAGTTTGGTGTTTTGAGAGTTAAAAGTTCTTTACCCAAATAAATCGTTCTTTAAAAAATGAAATTAACCTGATAATGACATCCATATTCTTTCAGTTCATTTACATGTATAATATGAAGAATTATCATCTGTTTAACTGTAATGGGACTCAGGTACTTTAGAGACCTTTACATACTGGTTTTCTCTGTTCTATTTCCTCTTAAAACATTTATCAGAGGCACAAGCTTATTAATTAATCTGCCTCTTTCTCCTTGATGATTAGAGTGAGATTCTCAAAGGAAGGGCCGGGTACTCTCCGCATCTGCATAATTTGAACAATTTATTGCAATGCAGATTTCTGGGCCCCAGCTCAGATCTTCTGAATCAGACTTTCTGGGGTTGAGGCCCAGGATTTTTCATTCCCAATAAACTCACTAGGCGATACACACTAGAATTCTAGGATTCTTTCATAGTGAGTAAATTTATCTTCCAGGGAGTAGCAACTTTGACTTAAAGTGAGGCATGAACATAGAACTCAGAGCTTTCTAGCCAAGGGAACCCAATCGTGTTTCAGGTAGAAGCTCTGTAAACTTACACACTTAAAACTACATGTTTCCAATATTGTCTTAGGGGAACTTATCATATTGGTAATTTATCAACAGAATTGACTGGGCTTTGTCAGATATATGCTTCTCTTTAGGTAAGTATATACTTTTCCTTATGTAAAGTTTAAAAGTAACATAACACTATTTCGTTGCATGAGTGTCCACAGAGAACTGCATCACTGTGAATATGCATCGCAGGAGATTTTTCTGTCCCATTGCACCATGGAAACGGAGAACCCAGCAACATCTTGATCCTATGACCGTTGGTTAAACACACGGTTACTTGTATCTGACAACTAACAGAACTTGATAATAGCACATCAGTATCTTGATAGGACACTGGGTAAACTTTGGTTAATGACTATTAATATATAATCAAGCAAATCTTTCAAAAGTCAGGAAATTTGATCTAGGTCATACAAAGAGACAAACATCAGCCCCGAGATAGACTTCAACTTGCCTCCTCTGTACTTACTGCAAGGCTAGTAGTCCTCAGCCCCACTTGCACATTATAATCACCCACATAATTAAAGAAAAACAACTCATACCTAAGACTTACCCCAGAAATTCTGATTTAATTAAACTGAGGTGGAAGAACAATGATAAGAACTGCAAAGGAATATCTTCAGTCCCAGTAGACTGAAGAGATGTACATTTTGATGAAAAAAAAAAGAATTGACATAAAATATCTAATAGCTAAACCACAATGTCCAGCACATTCTGTTAGTGAAGATTGTAGTGAATGAACATCAATAGTAAAGGTATAAGGTCATGACAGTGGAGAGAGCAATAAGGGGACCATCATAAGAACAGAGATTTCAACACTTTTCTAGAAGTGCAAGTATGATTGGTGTTTGTTGATGTGGAAGAGAAGAACCTGAAGCCTGAAACATGAGGGGAGAGGGCTGTAGACATGAAAGAAACCCATCAGCCCTGAACAGTGCTAAAGAGGTGGTGTGGCTCTTAGAATCACAGGGACGACAGAGAGTAGCAGTAAAAGAGGGGGTTGATTGAAGTTCCAAATGCAGAACAGGCTACCCTGCCATGGCCCTCCCTTCCCCACACACAGCACTCCTGGGAGCCAGGCATATACCGCTTCAAAAAACAAAAAAACAAAGAAAAAGGAAGAAGGATCTTTACTCATGGTATTAAATGAACAATCTAAGGAGAACCAAGATGACCAGGAAGGGCGCTGGAGTAAATGCCCTCTGTGTACTATCGTATTGGAGTCCCCTAGTGTGAGAGCTGGCTCCCTGACTACTCACCCTGGGGTGCAGCTTGTCAACTGATAAGCCCCACCTACCCTTCTAGAGCTCATAAAGGGACTCTTCTATGGTGTCTGGGTTCAATATAAATAAAAAAACAATCGTCACCAGACATGAAAAAATCCCGCAACAAACAAAGAGAAAGATCAAAATTAATAACCAGAACAAAGTGATTCTAGAAGAAACAGTAAATTCAGACATTAGGGGAAAAAATCCTTCTAACTAATATTAGAGAACACAGAAGATTCTGTATCCATAAAACAAAACCAGAATACTACCAAAAAAGAACAATTAGCAAACAAAAAGACCTCTAGATACTTAAAAAAAAATGTTTTCTGAAACTGAAAAAAAATAGAATGGTTGGAAGAAATTGTTGAGTAAACCTAGAATAAAGATCAAAAAGTCAAAAAAATAGAAAATATGAGAGAACAGTTAAGAAATACTAACATATATATTTATTCAAAAGGTCGATATCCTATTTGTAGAAATTATGGAAAGAGAACAGAGAAAACATAGAGGAGGAAATAAGAAAAGAGATTTACCAGAGTGTAAGATCAAAGTCTTTAGGCTAAAAAGGACTAATGAGTCCCCAGTCCATCAAATATTAGAGCCCCATTCTTATTGTCAGTGTCATAGTGCAAAAAAATTCCAGAATCCCAAGGAGAAAGTTATCCCAGTAGTTTCTGAGGAGAAGAAATAGGACATCAACAAAATAACAAGTATGTTTGGCATCTGTCATCCATTCAACAATTTTGAATGCCAAAAGGTAATGAAGCAACGCCTTTAAAGCTCTGAGTTGAAATTATTTCTAATTTAGAATCTTATAAATAGTCAAACTATCTGTTCAAAGGACACACATTTTTAAAACCTTCAGAAACGTAAGGCCCCTCAAAGATACTTTCTGCTATCATTCCTTAGAATATGATTTGAGTCAGTAAACCAAGAAAGAGGAATACATGAGATCTAGAAAACAGATTATCCAATCCAGGAGAGGACCAGGCAGCTAGCATAGCAAAGAGAAATCAGACCAACTTGGAAGAGGATAATGGAAGGCTTTGGAAAAAGATATCAAAGAAAAAAGAGAGATTTAATATTATTCTTGGGTATTAAAAGAAGTTAGGAGAGAGAAAAGGCAGTCAATATAAGAAAGAAAGAAAAGCATTTAGGAATTCTTAACAAAACAAATAAGCCAAAGAAAAAACTAAGTGTAATGGTAATATACTACTTGGCACTGCAGTGAACATTGTTTATATTGTCATTAGAATGTAAATAGTGGTTAATGACTTTCAACTTTAGCAGTGTTAAAAGAAAAACCTTAGACAAATTAAATTTATTAGAGTTTAATTGAGCAAAGAATGCGTCCCCAGTTGGGCAGCCCCCAAACCAGAATCAGTTCAGAAAGACACCAATGCTGTCACATGGTTGAAGAAGTATGGACAGAAAAAGAAAAGTGACCTGTGGAAAATAAAAGTGAGGGACAGGAATAGCTGGATTGGTTACAGCTTGGTGTTTGCCTTATTCAAATATGGTGTGAACAATTGGCTGCCTGTCATTGTTCAAAGCTCAGTGATTGGCACAAGAGTAGATTATAGACTGTTTACACATCCAGTTAAGTTACAGTTCACTATGTACAGAGAAACCTTTGGGCCGAACTTAAAATATGTAAGGAGGCAGCTTTAGGATAAACTTAATTTAACCATTGATAATCTAAAGAGACAGTATTGTACAATTGTTATGAGCACGGGCTCTAAATGTCATACTTGCTGTACAAATCCAGAAATTTATTTAATTTCTATATCTCAAGTTCTATGTCTATCCAGAAATTACTCAATTTCCTTTCTGTAACATAATGTGGGGTCCAAGGCCCTTGGCCCTCTGAAATTTCACTAAAAATCACTCACACAAGACAGATTGATTAATAGAAAAGGCATAAAAATTTATTTAACGTGAGCCTTCAGAATGAAGACCCAACCTCCCAGTGAGTTCCAGAAGCTTCTATACCATCTTGAGTTTATAGAAAGAATGTGAGCTCAGAGGATGGCCCCCAAATAGGTTATGGTGATAAATCAGGTTTTAGTGGCAAGTAAGGTTATAGGAGGGGGAAAAGAGGAAAAGGTCGTCTTGATGTGTAGATGAAACCTCATAGGTAGTGGCCCTCCGAGAGAATAGATGGTAAATGTTTCTTTCAGATCTTTAAAGTGTCAGACTCAGGTAATCTCTCCTAGATCTGGGCAAGGGAAGGCCTGGCTGCATCAATGCATATTCTCTATAGATGCAAACTTCCTCCCCAAAAGAGACTTGCAAGGCCACTTCTCTTTGTTGGCCCTCTGACAGCCATCTCATAATAAGTCAAAAATATATTTTGGGGTAAAATATTTTAATTTCCTTTAATAAGAATAATTATACCTATCTTTTGTAGTCTTATCGTGAGACTTAAATGAATTCCTTTACACGAAGTACTTAGAACAGTGCTTGACACATAGTAACTTTTCAATAAGTATCTGCTAAAACAAGAACAAACTACATATAAAAATACAAGTACTTATTGACACAGAACAAAAATGAAATGTCAAATTTGACAACATAAATGTACAAGAAAAAAATGACTGAAAGTGGGGAAGAATAGTGGGATACCATTTATAGTTGATAGAAACAACAATAACAAGGCAACTGAGAGAGAAACAAAACTTAGCAATATAATGTACAATTGAGTTAAATCAAAATCCATCATGGCAGGAAGCTAATACTAGACTATGACTATAATTAATAAATCAACAGCTATCATGTAAGCTTATAATATAGGGATATAGAAGGAAACCAGAAGAAATAAAAGTGGTTCTCTCTGAGGGTCAAGGAAAATAAAGGCGGGTTCAGAGTGGGAGGTAGGGATGGAGACTGTTGCCTTGCATTTAAACCCTTTTGTAGTGTTTTATATTTTAACCATGTACATGCATTACTTTTATTTAAAAAATAAGTATTTTTAACAAGTAATCAAACTAACTCTAAGATATCTGGAATCCTTGCTATGAATTCCAAGAAACTCAGAGAGTTATATGAAAAATATAGAAAAGGAATGCCAATTTCTGGAGAAAATTTGACCATTTAAAAATAGTCTAGTAATTGATCAGAAGAGACAGAGATAATGCTTACTTTTATTGACGAAGCCAAGCAAAAACAACAGTGCATCTGAAAAACAAGTGAGGCTTAATGCCAGTCGGTTGTTTACTTGTGCTCCCTCTTGAAATCAACAAGCCTATTTTGGGGAGATGTTCAACTACTGACTTCAAGCTCTTTGTGTAGCTTTTGCTGTCCAGTTTGTTCTCTGCTGTCCTGTCTGGTCTCTTTCTTTCCTGGCTGTTCTCTATGAATATTTCTGCATCATTAGATTTCTTCTCCTGCATTCCCAAAGGATGAGCACATATGTAGTTAGTCCTGGAAACTTGATCTTTATCCTGAATCTCTGCTGAAAAGCCACTAGAGATGGATCATGTGGACACTCTTTTTCTTTAATTAAGAAAATGTGGAAAACATACTTAAAATAGCAATGCTTGTTTTGGTGAATTTCATCAATGCTGCTTAATGTGGGCCTCATAGAACATGAATTTTTTTTGGCTGTTTGATTCCTTTTATTCTTTGGTCAGATTCTCAGACCTTAAACTTGTAATCCTATTTCGTTGTTTGCATAGGCTAGAGGTGTCAATGATGAAAATACTTGTATCTGCCAAAACTAACCAGAATTTCTCAGAAACTGGAAGGAAACTCTGCCCCGGCAGCTTTGGTTGGATTCCCAGGAACCCTATTCTTCATATGTATGTGTTTCAAGAGGCTGGCTAAGGAGTGCTGCCTGCTGAAAATTTCCAATTCTTGCCTCTCTTCTAAATGGTACAAGAAGACTCACATGACATTGCTAGCTGTAATGAAAGGTGAGACTATAAAATATAACTATGAGGTACTTTTGGAAGTAATGTTATCTGTGGCTCTGGCTCCATTCTCATTGCTCCGCAGCTACACTGGGAATCCCCATCTTCCCTTTCTTTTCTCACCGTTACACGCTATTTAACTGATCTTCATGCTTAGAGAAAACATGTGACTTTAACAGGAAACTTCAAAGGAGATTGGTAGGAGCTGTTCTCCCTTGGTGACTGTTCACTGCTAGATTCAGGGCTGGTAGTTCTTATGCTGGGTCCTACGTGGGCAGGAGCGGAAAACCCAGGTTGGAGGAAGGAGCCACAGAGCCTGCCACCAACACCTCCAGAATTGGAAGAAGAGGAAGAAAGGCAATGCCGCTGAAGGCTGGCAAGGAGGGAATACCAGGAGGTGAGGATGGGGAGGTGAATGGGATGTTGCAGGAAGCAGATAGATTTTCTAGGAACTTGAAGGACTTTGAAGGACTTTTACTCTGGGAGAAATGGACGTTACTGGAAAGTTTTAGCAGAAGAAATGAGGTTTTTAAAGGCTCTCTCTGCTCAATTGAGAGTAGTCCATGTGGTGTTAAGAGTGAAGCAGGGAGGCCAAAATAAGTTCCTTACAATAACCAGGCCACAGGTGATGGTTGCTCAGGCCAGGAAGGTGGTGGTGAAAGGAATGAGAAGTGTGTGGACTCTGGATCTATTTTGAAGATAGAACTAATAGGATATTAGTTGGGTTAGATGAGAAAGAGAGGAGTGAGGGGTGACTCCAAGGTCACAGCCTGGCCGGGGACGGTGGCTCACGCCTGTAATCCTAACACTCTGGGAGGCCAAGGGGGGTGGATCGCTCGAGGTCAGGAGTTCGAGACCAGCCTCAGCAAGAGCGAGACCCCCGTCTCTACTAAAAAAAAAAATAGAAAGAAATTATCTGGCCAACTAAAATATATATATAGAAAAAATTAGCCGGGCATGGTGGCACATGCCTGTAGTCCCAGCTACTGAGGAGGCTGAGGCAGTAGGATCGCTTAAACCCAGGAGTTTGAGGTTGCTGTGAGCTAGGCTGATGCCACGGCACTCACTCTAGCCTGGACAACAGAGCGAGACTCTGTCTCAAAAAAAAAAAAAAGCTCACGGCCTGAGTAACTGGAAGAATATAGGTGCCATTCATTTACTGAGATGGGAATGTTCTCAGGAGAGACAGCAGGAGTTTGGTATAATATATACAAAATTTAAGAAATCTATTCTACATGCAAATGGAAAGTTGATTTGAGTAACCAAGAAATGAACTTCTAACTTTACATATCCATTCCAAAAACTGAGCACACACAGACTAAATATGACAAGATAAATTTATAGCTTGATGATAATCTTGGATCTTACCTATAAAAACTGCTATGACAGATCTTCTGTGCTTTGTTGTTTTTGATGAATAACAACTAAAAACATTTCTAAAAAGATACTCAAAATAAAGCATAATAGTGAAGCTTAAAGATAAAATCGTTTACCCTTGTTCCCAAAACTGACACCAATGAGCTTCAGAAGCCCCAGGGCCCTTACTATCAGATCATCCATTGTTATAATAAAGCATGTCATGTCAGAATTCATCAGGCATTTTCACAAAGCATATTTTACACTTGGCTTGCCCCTAAGCATTTAGATATTTATTTCTCCCTGAAGCCACCTGTAAAGTTAGATTAGATAATTCTTAAGGGTTTGATTTTACTCAGGTGTGCTGACAAGCACAAATGATAAATCCTTGGGAAATTTCCAGATTTCAGTTGTTCTTTGTCTGTGCAAGTTGCATGAAAAAAATTTAAAGAGGCAGACTTTAATTTATTCATTTTTCTCTTTGCTGAAAATTTTGTAGCCAGTTTCTCTGATGCAGAAGAGGTCTTACTAGCGTTCTGCTCAAGGGCATATCCACAGTGGAGATCGGAGTCAACAGTGAGAGACCCTGAAGGACCTGCGGCCTGAGAATTTTCCACTGCAGTTCTCACATGTCCCACTCCCTGAACTGCTTCTCCCCACCCCTTCTTGCAAATGACTTTAGCCTCTAACTCATTCTCCCCACCAGTCTTAATAAACTCCAGACTGTCCAAATACCCAGACTGCAGGAACAATCCCTCTGTTCCCATTTCTGAAACTAGCACTCGTTGGCTGGCCCCCTACTGCTAAAGTCTCATAAAACCTTCTGCCCTCCTTCTTCAAATTAGAACACTCTTTTCTAGCCTTCTGACATTTTCAAATAAAAGTTTATGTTAACTGGCCAATGAAGCCACACTTATCCTGTGCCTTGTGGAATCCCACTACTCCCACTGCATGGCCTCTCCTCCTGGCAGAATTAAATGGTTGCTGGCAAGAGGAGAGACGGGAAGAAATGGATTGGGAGGTGTGCATTCCCGGACAAAGGAAAAGTATGATCTAAGCAAGGAGTCTCTTCGCTGTGGCTGTAAAGGAAACAGTGAACAATTCAAGCTGTCCAATGCCTAGAAAAGTGGAAAGCAAATAAATGTGAAATGTAGACAAGGAATAGATCCAATAGGCCCTCAAACGAGAAGTTCAAGAGTTTGGGATTTATTTGGGAAGTGTAGGTAGTCATTGAAAATGGCTCAGCTGAGTAGTGACATAATAAAAAAAAAGAGCCAACATGGGACACTCTTTCATAGTTTACAAAGTTCTTTCACATACATGCTCTTATTTAGCTATTGGGTTTTTGTCATGAATTTTCCTCTGGCACAAATATTTAATTTGGATCAGAGAGAGGAAATGCTGGAGGTAAAAAGACCTGTTTGCAGTTTTTGGAATGGTGTCTGGGATTTTAAGTCTGAGTGATGGGATGGGGATAATGGGACCATAATTATTAAGTGTAGGGAACACGAGGGGAGGAGGACACTGAAGGCAGGTGGTGGTGATTCCTTTTCAGGACATACTGGATTCTAAGTGGTAACCAGGTTTGCAGGCATGTTTTACATGCCATCAGATCTACAAGGCTCCATTTGACAATTGAAGCTATAGAATGGGAGGTTACACGTCTGGAAATTTGTGTGTGATGACCAAATGCGGTCATACAAAAAGTCCAAGAATAGGACTGGGTTAGGAGAAGGGAGAAGAGAAACCAGAGAATTTTATAAACTTTATGAGGATTGGTACTTGCTCTAATCGCTCAATACTGTAACCTCATCATCTAGTACTGCACCTGGCACCTAGTAGGCTCTCATGAATGTCACAGATGAAGTATTGCCAAAGTGCCCTCCGGTGGGCGATGTTCTCTGCCTATCAAGACAGACTCTGTCTGCAACATTCATGAAAAGATGGATGCTGGAGAAAGGAAAGCAAGAAAAGTATGCTGAGATTACAGGTTTGCTCAATTTTTCAATGGTGTATTTTGCTTTAGAGCCATCCAAAGAAGGGCAAAAGGGGAGGAAAAGGAGAAAAATAATCTTGCCCAGTGAGGTCAATTCCCCAAGCCAGGGTGGCTTTAGTTTCTCTTTGTTTCAGTTTTTAATGAGTGATCATTTGTCAAATTTACCCATTGACTGTCAAAAATTCCATCCTTCCACCCTTTCTATTAATTTATAACCAGAGGAAATTCCTGGGAGATTTTTGAAGTTTTCCTTTATCCATTATTGAGATGAGCCATGGGCTGCACAATGCTTACATAACCTTTAGAGTAAAGTCTGAAAAAATAAAAAGTGACTCAAATGGCAGTTTTATGAGACTTCTGCAGGGTGGGTTTCAGGATGATGCTTTGAATCTGTGATTGAGATCATAGTTTATTTTCAGCACTGGCTATGTGAGGGATTTATTTTACTTTTAGCACATCACACATAATGGAAGGAGTCTGGATGTGTTTTCTTTAAATCAGTTCAAACTTCCTTGTGGAGCCAGGATCAACCAATTAACAAACAAATAAACTAAGAAAAAAGTTGAATTTTATGAGATAAGAGTTTATAATAAAAAATGAAATTATTAACAAGTACATACAAATAAGCCTATTTTTTCCACAAATTTAAAAGGAGGAAAAACCAATATTGGGAGTGGATGTGTTAGTTCACTCATTCAAATACAGAATATTCTTGTAGTCATATAGCTATACTACATTTCTCTACTTGGAATGTATTGTTTCTTCTTCCTGTGTGTATCAAATACCCTTCCTCTTCTCACCTCCTCCCCACTCCAACCTGTAGTTCCTGTAGAAGCCACCATGTTCTTATAAGACAGCACTGTGCATTCATCCTTTGGTTAGTCCTGGGACGGGCACCTTTCCCACACTGCACCATTCAAAACTCTTTCCTGAGCAATTTTAACCCCCAGGTAAAGAAGAAATGCAGTACCTCTCTGGTACATAGAAACTACAAAATGGGAAATTAGCTGTCAGATCCGACCTTCCCTCCATCCCCAGCTTACCTCATAGAGAAGGCGAGTCTTCAGTGAAAGAGAATGAGGCCAACCCCCAGAGCAAAGCAAAAGTGAGTTGAGGCAAGGGAGAGGGGTAAGGGGGAAGAGAGAGAGAGAAAGATCTTACAAAATTCAGGACAAGATTTCCTGTTGTCCTAAGGCCCAGATGCATTTGTATCCTTCTTGTTTCTTCAATCCTTAGTTTTCATGAACCAATAAATCCCTTTGCCTGCTTTAGTTGTCTGAATTAGTTGAAGTTGATTTTCTGTTACTTACAACACAAAACACAAAATAATTTCTCAGCCCTCCCAAACAAAATAAAGGTAACAATAAAAACAAATGTAATTGGTGCTGTATGGCTGCACATGGCTGGGTAGATTCAACAATTGTAACTTCATGCAGACTTATGAAAGGCAGATTGGCTTTAGCTCCCAAGAGTCCACGAGGTTTAAGAGCATAGGAGTCACAAAATTAGGATGAGCTGAGAGCAAACTAAGAGATTGACAAAGGTCAGTGTTCTCCTGTTCAAGAGTATATAGCAACACACCTACTTAGAGATATAGAGGTGAACAACTCTGTTCTATATTCTTCTTTTAATGTAGGTTGTATTTAGCTTACACAGAGAAGAAATAAACTAAAGCTGATAGTCTTCGTAGCTTTGAGCCCATCAGTCTTCCTAGTTGCGTCCTTAGTTAAAAAAAGAGTACAGGATCCTTTCTGGGAGGGATGAAGGGAAAGCAGATGAACTACTCTGGTGTGGAAAAGCTGTAGACATTACAAAACCTACCTGTAGCCTGATCCAACCTGACTCCTATCATATGACTTGACTTGAAAATCATGCAGGTCCAAGATGAAGAGGAATTCTCTCTAATTATCAATCCATGGAGCATTCCTTGAGGAGTTTATGTAATTTTTATCTACTTTATAAAGGGAAACAAAAACATACTCCCCTCCAAAATTAAGTAAACCTTTAACATTCAAATAAAAGGAGAATGGAAGTGGAGAAGCAAATTCCAGTTACAAATGACCAAACCCATAATTTTACACTCTACAAGCATCTAAATAAACAAAATCATGCAGTATAAACACTGCTGATAAAGGACTACCACATAGTGTTTAATAGCCCTAGAGGGGGAATAAAGATAGAGTAAATATTTTTTTTATCGCAAACTAAACATTCTCCATAGTTTCTGAAAAATTATTTTTAAAGAAACTAAGCAATGTCTCCTAATTTCCCATGTAAAGTAAGTATTTTAAATAAGGACAAGAATTGAGGAAGATAAAGATGTTTATGAATCAAGAGTGTCCATAATTACCAGTTAAGAGTTTAGTTTGAGTAACTTTCCAAAACTTTAAATAGAAAATAATCGGTACAGTGTGTACTTACTCAATATCATACAGAAAGCTAACTCAGTGTCCAACACTAATCATGATGATGGATTTTTCTGAATGTTCTCTCTTCATATATTCTGGCCTATAAGCAGATTTTCATTGTCAGACCATATAGTTGCAATTCTTGGTGGGAAAAAATAATCAGTCAAAAGTGGTTTAAGACATATTGCTGTTAAAATAATCAGTCAAAAGTGGTTTAAGACATATTGCTGTTAATAATACTGTATTCCAGCACCTCTCACACCAGTACTTGTAGCAGCTACTCTGGAGACTCGGACGAGAAATTCTAGCTACTCTGCTCCACTCAGAAGCTCTTGACTATTGTTTCTCCATGTAGCGACTTTACCATACTTGTAATGCAGTTTATCTCTTTCTTTGCCACTACTACCTCTCTCCCACTTCTTTTCTCACTCCCCAAACTCTTCTTTCTTCCTTTAGTCTTCCACTTCCTCACAGCTGCTTCTCTGCTCCTTTCTTTGTCTTCCAGTTTCTCTCCCATTTCCAATTGCTCATTCCTTCTGTGTATCTATCTAATTTTCAATCTTTCCAAGAGAGACCTTTTGGTTCTGGTCATTGGTATTAACCTTGATGCAGAGGGCTCTTATGCCAGGCTACCTCACTGGTTACTGGCCAACCTGTACTTTGCCTCTTCCTAACTCACTCTTGATCTAACTAACAGTACCTGGGGGGAAGGGTCATGTAGTCATTTTCTTTAAGGGATTTGTGGCTTGGGGGTAACTTGGAGCAATATAAACTCATGCTCCTTTGTCAATTCCTTTGCCACAGCTGCAATGGGAGTTACAAAAAAACACACACATGAAAAACTTTTCAGAGGATCTGAAGGCAGAAATGATTATTCAAATAGCTGAGGACAGGCCTGACCCACCCACCACCTTATAATTATGATTTTGGATCATCAGGAGCATCAGACAGAACTCGCTCTAGCTTGAAGCAGTCTCTTAAATTACTTCCCATTCTTCTAGTCTTTCCCTTACTTCTCTGGGCCATTCTTCCTTGATTTTGTCTGCAGATCCTTTCCTTCTATTCATTATTTAGATATTGGAGTTCCTTGGTGATGGTTACCAGACTTATTCTCTTTTTCACATAATTTCTCTAGGTGATTCATTCACTCTCCTGCTTTCTTCTATATGCTGAGACACACCAATTCATATGTCCAGGTCAGTCCTCTCTTTCTGTATATCCAGGCATCTACACAACATGTCCATCTGGGTGATTCACACCACCCCAAAGCTGTTAATGCTCAAACTGAACTTATTTAATAGTCTATAATACTGTCTTTATAAACATAGAAATACCACAAAAATACTTGAATGATCTTAAAGTATAGTGAGGTATTTGTGCTAAAACAGACTACACAGTCATAGAGATTGGAATATTTTTGTCTACTAGATTCTGTGTCTTCTTCCTCTGGGTGATGTTGAATAAATGTAAAATTTCTGCATCTTGGTTTTCCCATTTTTGTAATTGAGGAAGGCCACCCACCTTCTGTATTCTTTCTTTAGACTGGGAAGAGTACAGCTGATAAATTTTGAATTCCTTCAAATCAATCATACATATTAGGATATTCCTAAATCTCCTCAAGCACATACTTCCAGATTATTGTTTTCAACTTGAGTGACTATAAATTAATCATATAATAAGATATAGTTAATTACCCTGAAATGGCTAATTACTTTGCTATTCTTAGGGCTGCTGAGGCCTGTTTCTATACTCATGAGGGACCAAGAAGTTTGTGGGAAAGAGCTTATCCCAAAGAAATGAAGATACATAAAGAAGCCAGTGCGCTGATAATTAAAAGTGAAGGACGATTCTGAACACAATTGTCATCTAGAGCTGCGGTCCCCAACCCCCAACCTCCAGTCTGTGGGCTGTTAGGGACCTGGCTGCAGAGCTCCCCCGACCCCACCTCCACCTCTGTCCGTGGAAAAATTGTCTTCCATGAAACTTAGCAACTGGGGGGTGGTACAGCAGGAGGTAAGTGGTCAGTAAGCAAGTGAAGCTTCATCTGTATTTACAGCCACTCCCCATCACTTGCATCACTGCCTGAGCTCGCTCCATCCTCACACCCCTGCCGTGGTCCGTGGAAATATTGTCTTCCATGAAACTGGTCTCTGGTGCCGAAAAGGTTGGGGACCACTGATCCAGAGTATGCCCCAGCTCAGCTCCTGTGCACTCACAACTGAGCCTGTGGAAGATAAAATTTTAATGAAAGAACAAGTAAAAGTAAAAAAGCTGTTTCTCCTTGGATCTCTCTGGGATGTCAGGGTCATAAGCACCAGGAGTAGCACTGCTAGTGGTGACAGCAGTACTAGCAATGAAAGCAGTAACACTAGTGGAAGCAGAGTTTGCTGCAGCTGTAGATGGATGTCAGTATCCTTGTCATTGAGTGTAGTTACTCTTGATGTAGATCTAATGATTTCTTTTTCTGCAGCCAGTAGTCGTCTCAGTCTGGAAGGCAGTGGCAGCAACAGAAGCAACTACAGTGGTGTTTTTGGCAGGAAGCACAGATGCTACTGTCGGCATCAGCTGCAGCCAGAGTGTTCATCACAAGGACTCACGACAAAGGAGGTACAGAATGCAGGAACGCCATGGCAGTCAAGAGGCTTAGTTTTTAGCACACATGCAAGAAACCCTCTGGGAACTACAAACTCTATTGGCAAGAATTTTAAGAGAGGGAGCAGTTCTTTCAGCACATGAGAGGGTGGACCTTAACAAATACCAATTGGCTGTTGATTTTCCCATACCATCCCCAGGCTGGTATGACTGAGGAAACACAGGTCTCATGCTTACCATGCCAGCAGCTATACCTTTCTGGCCGAAGTCACTTACTGATGCTCTTTGAAGAATGAAGGCTAAAAAATCTCTGCTGCCAACACATGCTGCTTTGAGCTGCATTCTGTGGTGCTCTGTCATTTTAATGATCAATGCCCAGACCAGTGTTTGTGGCAGAACAAGAGTTGATGTCTATAATGAGGAATAAAAATTTAATATTTTCCCACACCAAACAGGCCGTTCCATTCTCATGGCCTAACACACATTTGGCGTCTCTCTGAGAAAAGCAGCTGCAGGGGGGATTCCCTGGGCACAGATATCCATGCATTCTGCCATGTGACCTGCCCTCACTGCAGTTAGTTGGACCAGAGACGCCAGATACAAAGGTAGCCCACTGAAGCCACTACAAAAGCTTTTCAGTAAGGATGATGATGGGATGCACTAATCAGATTCTCTCTCTGGGTGTGTTTGAAGGCCTGGCATCCAGCAAATTTGGCAGAGTGAAGTGGCACGGGATGAGGGAGACAGAAAGAAGGCCTTAGGGAGGAGGTGTGTGCCCTGTAAGAAGCAAAGCAGATAGGGGTTGAGGGAGCTAGTCAGAAAGGGTGAGTAGTCTCAGAAGTGAAAACAGAGATGAAGGTAACTTGAGTCTCCACTAGGATGGCATACTGGAGTAGGAAGCATGGTATTCTGAATGCCACTTTAAATGGTTTCATCCCTTGAAACCTAAGTGGGCAGCTCTATTAAAAAGTCAAATAATTTATTAGTTGAATGTAAATGAATAAGATCATGGTAAAGTGAAGAGAAAAACCATAGTATTTATGAGATCGATCATTTAATATACAAATGAATTATCAGAAAATGCATAGGCTTTTTGGTTTGTTGTTTTTGCTTGCTTTGCTTAGGTGACAAAGTATTCATAGTTAATATAGATAACCCATACTTCAAAATATGTAATATATACCAACATATACTCTTTTGTTATTTTCCATCATTCCTATTTCAATGGACATCCTTATATTTAACCTTATATTAAACTTTATATTTCTCTGTTCCTTGAAACCCAAAAGAGTTTAATGATTCCTCATTTCACCAAGTGTCTTTAAAATAAAATCCCATAACCTGAGGTAACTTGAGTGTGTCTGTGTTCATGACATCATAAAATAACATAATGTAAAGGAGAGGCAACAGGGGAACAGGTGGGAAATTTGTGTTGCCATTTGTGCGTAGACATGTTTGAATACGTTTTCTGAAATAATAAAGATTAACCCACAGGAAGACCAAAATTACTCTTTCATAGCCCACCTTCCACTTTGTAATTTAAAGTTTCTTTCTCTTTCCCACATCTACTCAGTTATTCTTTTCCCTAACAACAGTTTATACCATATGATCCCTATTAAGAGAACAGCCGTCAACTTAGGATCTAATAACACCTCACCTTCATGAGGTGCTGATGGATCAGGATGACATGCTCACACCTCTCAGACATTCTCTGGGTGAAAACCAGAGTGTAAAAATAGAACGAACCACCAACTGTGTTCACCAATTCTAATTTACCATGAGGACAAATGTTAGGCATTAAAGGTCAACAATATAGCTTCTGGTGATCCTCACCAAAGCTTCTAGCATTTAATAGAGTTGCATTTAAAGATCATGCCTTTAGATATTGTCATTGCTCTTAGCTACCCAAAATACAATTTCTGTAAAGTCAAAGTTGAATTTGGTTCTTGACCGAATGATTCTAAAGTGTAACTGGAAGAATAAGCAAGTAAGATTCACCAATAAAATCCTCAGGAAAAAATAAAAGTAATTAGTGGGGCTTTGTCCTGCTAGATATTGAGTTGTATTATAAAGCTGCAGCAATTAAAACTCAGTGGTTTTGTGTAGACCTCTAGTCTGAGATTTTTTTGACATAATTATACCAAAGGACTCTGTAAAAATATAAAATGCATTTTTATTGCTAGTAAATATGTATCATAAACATCCTTCATCCTTATTCTGTCTATAATAACCCTTACACCAATGATGGAGAACCTTTATTTCATCCAATACTATACTGTGGACATTTAAAAATTAAATATGTATCAGTTTTACAGTCATAGCAATTCAATAAAATATTTCAAAAGCCCATTAAAAGTTAGCTTCTAAGAATGTATCTATTTTATCCTATGATTATAAATCTAATTTAATTAACATATATCATTGAGAGTATTGAATAAATGTTAATAATTTATTTGAGGTCTGAATGTCCCCCCTTCCTATATCTACTCCCTCATAGTATCTACTTTACATCCATTCAAATAGGTTTAGAATAATGAGAAATTCTAGAAAAACAGAGGTGTATATCTTTTCTATATCAAATAAGTGCCACTGGAAAACAGCCAAAATCATCTATTCATTGAATTTACATAAACAAGAACATGGCAAAGTCAAGAGAGAAATCAAAGTATTGAGAGCCAGACCATTTAATATACAAATGAACTCTCAGAAGATGCTCAAATTTCTTTGCTTAGTTTGCATATATGACTAAGGACTAAGTATTCACGGGCCAGATAGATGAAGTACACTTCAAAATACGTGATATGTACCAAATGTAAAACTTTTTTATTATTTTCTTGTTTGGGTCCTGAGGCAAGGATGCATCCTGGTTGGTAGGAGTGGAGATTTTCCCTACCCAGAAAGAATGTTCCTACTCTCAGTAATCCTGGAGCAGAAAATGAGTTGTGAAGAGGCCTCTATAGCTCTGTTAGTTAATACGGGGGAAGTGAGGAAGGAAGGGATGACAATGGGGATGGCGATAAAGACAGACATGGAGAAATTGGGAGAGTGATGGTCCATATTTTGCATATGGTGGCAGTTATTATAGAAAGAAAAATAGTACAGTAGGTGGGCAGTCTCTGGGTAGCAGGTTTGTTTCAGCCATTGTGGAGTCCTCCAGCCACAGGGAGCGCATCTGGTTTTCACATCACAAGTGACAGTGAGGGCAGCCAGGGCTGAGCCTAGACCTGTAAGAACTCTGTTCTCTCCCCGGGATGGGGGGGGGGGGGGCTCAGCAGGGGACATCAGAAGAGGATAACCTGCCCAGAGATGGCTCAGGAATTAGGTGAGGATGTCTATTTCATACTGTACTCATGTATGATTTAGATATGTAACAATTGCTCTTTAGGCTGCATAGAAGCATCCTCACTTCAAAACAGCAATATCAACATTGTCACATCCAAATGGCTGCTACAAAAGCATAACATCAAAATTTCATATATCTGGCAAAAAGGCAAAACAGAATATATGGGGATTTTATTTTATTTTATTATTTTGTTTTATATTATTTTATTTTATTCTATGTTTGCCACAGAACTCTTTATTCAAACAAAATCTCACACAGAAGCCCAAATATATGCAAGAATATAAAAGCTGATCTGGTAAAAGAAGGACTAGGAGTCCTCACTCTCATGGCAAACTGATGGTCTTCCCTAAGCCCTCTTAAATCACATTACAAAGGATCTAAAGGGCCCTTAGAACTCTGCAAAGTTAATATGAAAAAAATCACTGGAACTGAATCTAAAAACTCACCTAAGAATATTTGAGAATAAAAGTAGTATTTCAAATAAGTGAGGAATAAAATGGAGAGAGAATAACTCGATGAGGAAAGAGAATCAGGGACAAATCTGGAAGAAGCTACATCAAAATGTTACTTTGTATTTATGTTTTGATGATTTTTTTTTTTTTGAGACAGAGTCTCGCTCTGTTGCCCGGGCTAGAGTGAGTGCCATGGCATCAGCCTAGCTCACAGCAGCCTCAAACTCCTGGGCTTAAGTGATCCTACTGCCTCAGCCTCCCAAGTAGCTGGGACTACAGGTATGTGCCACTATGCCTGGCCAATTTTTTCTATATATATTTTTTAGTTGGCCAGGTAATTTCTTTCTATTTTTAGTAGAGACAGGGTCTCACTCTTGCTGAGGCTGGTCTCGAACTCCTGACCTCGAGCGATCCACCTGCCTCGGCCTCCCAGAGTGCTAGGATTACAGGCGTGAGCCACTGCGCCCGGCCCTATGTTTTGATGATTTTAAAACACTTTTTGAAGATTATCAGTGATTTTTTAACTTTCTGCTTTCTGTCTGCCCATATATTATTTTGTGTTATTTTTATTACACACAAAGAAGAAAAGGTAGGTGGAAGAAAAGCCAGAGTGTTAAATGAGTCAGACTGAGGCAAATCTGAGAGCTCCTTAGTGACTCAAACTTGAGAGATAAGGTTCCTAGTGTGACCGAAATCAGAAATCAGCAGTTTACATTTACCCGACATTTGCTCATTCTGTGCTCATACAGCCGTCAGCATCCAGGGCAGACAAAAGGCGATAACTGTTGGTGACAGGCTCTTTGTCAGCCCTGCACTCTGTGGAAACGAGGTGAAATAGGAAATAGCATGTTTTGGTATTTAGGCTGAAAATTCATCAGAAGCGAGAAGCCCTGAACTGTGTCTACATATTACGTTTTGTCAAGTCTTTCTTCTTGTAAGCACTTTCTCTTTTGATGACTAATATTTTTTAAAATATTTAACAAGTTGGTTTTTTTCCTACTGTCTGTGGACAACCAAGAGAATGAAAAGCTAAAGCAGCACTGGTTTATTTCTCATCCTAACACTGAAAGCAACATATTGCAAAATTATCATGGAACTGTTTGTTTCCTCTAGACACCATGGTACAGAATAAGTGGAGGTAGTTAGAAATAGTTAATGTTCTAATTTTTCAGTATTTATTGAATGTAACTGCACATTGGTGCTTTTATTGTGCTTGCCATTAAATTGCCCTTGGGTCTCACTCTCAGAAGCAAAGGCAGGAGATGGTTCATATTGATTTTCTGTAGTTCGCACAGTATTGCACGTGAAGTGGTTCAACCGTGATGCTTTTGAGCCGCTGCTGCTACAGCTGTTGTTGAGGAAAGAAACTACCACTGAGAATGAGGCAATCACCACAGATGCAAAATTTAAGGGGAAATTAAAAAACTCAGTACTCTTGGTTGACTATCCTGGCTGAGGGGAAAAAAAAAAAAACAAACTTAAAAACTGAGTATTCAACATAAATAATTTTTAATGCAATATTTTCTAAAAATCAAAATTAATGCCGAAATTCATGAAGAACAAACATTGTAATGTTAAATAAAAGTAGGCTGTTTTTTCTACAACCCTGTATTAGTGTGCCGTAGGAATACTCACTCTCAATCAGTAGTGCCCCCCACCAGCGGGTTTATTTGGGTTGACAATGTCATGCAAACAGATTGGGCAATACAGACCTTTGAATAGAGTCATGATTTTTCACTGGAGAGCTTCTCTTAACTTTTCCCACTTGGTTCAAAATATAGGAGGCTATTTTTATAATTGTATATAGGAGCATGCATTCTTCCTTTTGTCTCAGGCTCCAACATGGCTTGGCAGGGTGTTACATATTATTAGTGACATTTTCATGAAGCTTAGAGAAATGGGCTAATTTGCTCAAAGTCATGGAAGCTAGTGAGTCTTCTGGCTGGGGTTCCATCCCAGCTCAGACTGCTTTGCTCAGTGTGCTACATCACACATGCTGTAGTTAATTGTGTTCGGGCAGCATTCCTCCGTATTATACTTGAGATTCTGGTTCTTTATTGGGCAAAACCGTGTAAGCAGCATGTCTCAAACGTGCAGAGCTTCCCAGTGGGTATCCCAGCCTCAGAAGCAGCTGGACAAGACCTGGGTCACTGATGCCTTGTTCTCCTGACACAAGTCCTTTTGCCTTGATGCATTGTAAAAATAAAATTATGTTTATATATAAAATTATGTGTATATATACATATGTAATGTTTTATATAAAATTATGTTTCTATATTTATGTATATATATGGATACGTACACACACACATACACACACACCATGATGTTAAAAAGGTTGGAAGGTACACAATGCTGCCAGACCCAAACTCATATCGCTTTGGGAATTCTAAGTCTCTAACACTCCTTCTGTACTGCTCTCCTCCCCTATCCAGTAAAAATTAGAACCATAATGTTCTAATTTGGCAATTTGAAGCTAGTGAGTTCCATAATTATTACGTGATTTAGAGATTCTTCATTCCTCCTTCCATCATCTCTTATATTATCTATGTACAAGTCTATCTCTTTCATAAAAACTTCACAGGGCTTATGCCTGTAGTCCTACCACTCTTGGAGGACAAGATGGGAAGACTGCTTGAGGTCAGGATTTTGAGACCAGCCTGAGCAAGAGTGAGACCCCTGTCTCTACAAAAAAAATGGAAAAATTAGCCAGGTGTGGTGGCGTGTGCCTGTAGTCCCAGCTACTAGGGAGACTGAGGCAGGAGGATCCCTTGAGCCCAAGAGTGGGAGGTTGCAGTGAGGTATGATGATACCACTGCACTCTAGTCCAGGTGACAGACCAAGAGTCTCTTAAACAAACAGACAGAAAACTATACAGAACTTCCTTGAGTTGTTGGACCTTGTGTTGTTTCTTTGCGCACCTTCTTCCTTCTCCTTCTTCAACTCATGTCTCAT
Source organism: Lemur catta (assembly GCF_020740605.2). Classification (NCBI taxonomy): domain Eukaryota; kingdom Metazoa; phylum Chordata; class Mammalia; order Primates; family Lemuridae; genus Lemur; species Lemur catta. The sequence continues at coordinate 53,647,909 of NC_059139.1, read as the reverse complement.
GCAGTGCTCGGCACAAATTGAATGCTTAATAAATGTTAATCAAAGTAAGAATTAGAACAAGAAAATGTGCCCCTGTGTCCTCCTAAGGGGATATGTAGGGAATGTATAAACATGTACACATCTATTTGGAATTCTTAACTCTTAACGATCCAGTCAACTATTCCTTGTCATCGTCTTTGTATTAGCTACTTCAAAACCAGTAATTCTTGTGTAAGAATGTATCATTTAGGTAATATAAAAAACAATAGAACAGTTTTAAGTCCAAAACTAAAAATTAGTTGCTAAAACTATCATTCAAATGACAATTGCCTTCCATTCAGGTGCCCAATTGAGAGATGATACACACCATATGATTCACCATACAAGGCTCCTAATCAATATAATATATATAACATTTATTAGCAGTCATTTAAAACATTGCTTAAAGTTACTTTATAAAATTGCAGCTTGCTTGCTAATTTGATTTCCATGAGGTTGTGATATCTGATAGAGGTAAACTAGCTTGAGGGTTAACCTACTGAAAGGAGAAGAGCAGGTTTTATTATCAGCTCTGTTTAGCTGGGCTTTTTGGTTTTCTTTTGTTTTTAAAATCAAGACTTTTCTCTCTCATTGCATACCTCAGTGGGAGTAGAGTTGCTTAGTAACCGCGCACTGACTGGGGCTGTTGCTCTCCTCTTGGAGCAATACCTGGGAGGAACCTGCATGTGAATGAGACGGCTGTCAGCAACACCACACTCAGAGGATTTACCCAGTGCAGAGAGCTCTGAGAGAACATACTAGAACGCCAGAGCCCCTGCTATTCTGGTTCACTTGCATTGTCCTCCAGCCTATTACATATTTTTTTCACACATGTAATCATTTGTTTGCAGTCTGCAAATATAAAACCACTCAAGAGAAGGAGGCCAAACTATTGGTAAGAAACTTGTAATCCACATTCGATCTCACAATGTGTGTGGTAAGCAGCTGAGTGATTTATCTTGTTCTCCTATGTCTGTTTAGTTCCCAAGTTGTGTGTCCTTCCCTTGGATGGAATCCATCTGTTGTTCTGCTCACAGTGTGCTATGAGCACTTGAAACTCACTGCGAATAGAGTAGAATCATTTTATTTTCATTATTTCTCTTTTTCTTTTTCTCTATTTTGCTAATTTTTATCCAGCTACTAGGTTAAAAATATCAAATATTAATAATTCAGAAAAAAAGACAAAAACAGTGGAGGCAAACATTATTGTGGGCTTACTGTGGGTGAGGTACCATGTTTTACACGCATTGCCTTTTTGGTGGTCACAAAAATTCGTTGAAGTTGTGTGTGTGTGTTTGTGTGTGTGTCATGTTGGGGAGGGCTCCTAATATTATCTCAATTTTGCAGATTAGAACCTGCAGTTTAGAGACACAAAGTAACCTTCAAGGTCATATAGCAATTTGCAGAGCTAGAACTGAAGCCAGGAAATCTTAATCACTATGCCACACTATATTGGTAAAATTACTTTAAATTGCTTCAGTGAAAGGTACGTTGTCTACAGCATACATTGTTAATGCATGTCATATAATGCTCTGGTATTAAAATCCAAATAACTCAATTGGTTTCTTGGAAAGATGCTCAGAATAAAAAAGCCTCTGCTTGGTGTTCATCTCCAAAAGAATGTGGTTCAGCAAGAAGGTTAAGAACACCACCACTTTGTAATAACACGCTATCATTTTATGGCAGAATTCTGGGCCATCGGAATTTCCTCTGGATAATTAATAAAGCACTGCTTGTACCAACAACCCGTGTTTATTGGTCCCTCTGAGGGAGAAAAGAAAAATGGAGGGGAAAGGTCACAGGGACGGTGTGAAAGAGGACCCTGGGGAAAGAGACAAATCAGGACTTCTCTCCAGCTCCTCTTTTGTTCCTGCTCCAAGTTATTTGGCTTCCTTTTCTTCTCTCGCTTCTTTCCATTAACCTCCCTCGGGGCAGAATGATAGTCACAACAGCCAATTAGGGAGACACTGAAGGAAGACGGTGCTTCCTCATTGTCCGCAGAGAAACAATAGCCTCGGTTGGAAGGTGGTTTTAATTGCACCTATTCCTTTCTTTTCCATTGCTTCCTCCCCATCAATGCCCTCTCAATCAAACTCCTCGCCTAATGCTAGGGAGTTACTGGGGAACCGGAACAGCACTAATAAGCTCCCACCCAGGTGGTTTGAATTATTTTACAGGCAAAACCCAAGTATTCTTCTGGGCTTAGCTAGCTCTCGTTTCCAAGCCCCGCATTTACAGCAGTGTTTCTCAAGGTGTGCACTTGGACCACCTGCATCCAGGTCACCCGGGAGCTTGTTAGAAAGGCAGATTCCTGGGCAACACCCCCGACTCACTGTCTCAGAATCTCTGATGATGACGCTGGGAAGGCAGCATTTCGAATAAGCTCTCCTGGTGATTCTTGACTATGCTATTGTTTGAAAACCACTGCCTTGCAACTTGCAGAGTGCTTTGACATACATTACCGGGCTCAAATACCAAATTCTTCAGAGGTTTATTTTCTTATGTCCATTTTTGTGCTGTTGTTGTTTTCCTCTCCAATCAGTCTAACACCTGAAAATCGGTAGGACCTCTGTTAAGAAGACTGAATAAACTAGAGTCAATTTCTGTTCCAAAGATGAGAATAAAAAGAAAATAAAATAACCTTTAAAACACATTTAAGACAGGAAGTCAGATGACTCCTAGCAGCTGACCTAGTGTATAGGGACTTAGTCTTACCTGGCTCTTTGCATAATGTCTGGAGCAAGACTGAGTTCAAAGCCAGCTTTGTTACTTTGTCTTAGTTTTCTCATCTGTAAATTGGGGGTAATAAAGTACCTACCTCATAGAGTTGTTGTTAGGGTTAAATGAGTTAATGGTAAAGTGTTTAAAATGACACCTGTGCACCATAACAGTGGCTTGCTAACTAAGGTGGCTAAAATGGCATGTTGAAAAGCTACAATTCACTAAATCCGTGAGTCGCCAAGTTATAGCTTATAAAGCTTAAGTATTATTGCCATTCTTCGTTGTCTTCAGTAAATATGTAAGAACAAACATTAACAAAACCGGATATTAAGAAATGTCATAATATACCTTTCATCAGGATTTTTCAAGTTTAGCGCTATTGACATTTAGAGCCTGGTAATTCTATGTTGTGGGGCAGCTGCAGATTTTTTTTTAAAAACAGCATTTCTGGCCTCTCTCAGTAGCATCCTCCTATTTGACATTACCAAAAATGGCTCCGAATATTGCCAAGTATCTTCTGGTGGGTGGTGCAAAATCACCCCTAGTTGAGAATTGCCTTATATCTGTGGGTGTAATGTTCCAGAAGTGTCCACAAATATTATTTTCTCTCATGTTCTTACACTCCTCTGAGGTAGGGAGGGAAAGTATTCTATCATTGCTCCTACTTTACAAAGTAGATGATATTGAGATTCAGTGGCTTACCCAAGGTCACCTAGTTAATTCTCAGGATGATTATGGTACACATTTAGTTCTTCATTGACTGATTCATCCCACATCTATGTCCATGAACTTCTGAAATGTCGGCGTATGCAAACTAAAGTCCTGTGAGGTGTGATGGTCTTTTACTGTTACGGCAAGTGTTACAGCGAGTGGTCCCGAGGACAAACCGAGTGGCACACGGAGAGTGGGAGAATCGATGTTTATTCGCCGGCGGGCTCAGAGGGGTCTCGCCACCAAATTCTGAGCCCCGTCTACCTAATTTTTCCCATTTTTATTAAGTTGGGGTGATGCAAGGGGAGGGGTCTCAGGTGACTAATGCCCGCCAGGTAATAAGTTTAGTGTCTGCACCAGGCAATAGGATTAGTGTTATGCTGATGTGCCAGGTGTTAGGTTAGTGATATGCTAATGTGGGTCCTCCGTGGAGGGTGGGGGTCTCAGGCGGCTGCTGTGCCAAGTAATAGATGGGAATTTTCCTTATCATTACGGCTTACTTTGTCGAAAGAATAAGTATTATAACTTTAAAGACTTGCGCTTCACAGGTAGCCTTCTTTTTAGAAAGTGTTCAATAATAATAATAAGAGAGCCTACATATGCTCCCATTCCTCAGGAACGTGCTTGTTTATTCTTTCAGTGGAAATGCACTAAACATCTACCATGTAGTGGTTATTGCACTACCTACTGGGAAGTGTAAGCCAATGAAGAGGGAGGACCCTCCCTTACAGAGCTAACAACCTAGTTGAGGATCAGTCACACACATACACGCATGATGATAATAGAGTTGGGGGTGGGAGGGGGTGGATTGGGGATTGAGGGGGATAAATGCAATGATAGGAGATACAGGCACAATGGAGAAATTAAATAAATCAATTCTCCCGGACAGGGAAGGAGAGACATTTTTAGGTAAGGCTTCCCATAGGAAATAGTGTTTAGGCTTAGTCTTATAGGATAAGTAGAAGTTAGAAATACTAAGTACTCCCTATGTGCCAGGCACTGCTATGAGTATTTTACACATGTTAAATTCATTTAATCCTCCCAATAACCTTGTGAAATAGATACTATCACCCTTGCTCTAGAGAAGAGAAATCTGAGCCATAGAAAGGCGAAGTAATTTGCGTAAGGTCATACCACTAACAAACAACCAGGGCCATAATGTGTGGCAGTTTTGCTCCAGACTCTGCCCACAACTCTCACTTTCAGGCAAGGTGAACCAGGTGGGCAGAGCATGAAGGTGTGACATAGCTCCGAGCTAGGGAAACTGCAAGAGTCTACATGTGATGGAATATTCTATGTGAGAAGAGAAGTGGCAGGATATGAGGCTGGGCAGGCAAGGAGGGACCCCATCAGGAAGGAAATCTGAAATCTGAGGTGCCCCTGAGGTTGAACTTTATTCTGTGTGCAATAGAGAACCACTAGAAGGAGGTGGGCCTGATCAGATTGTTTTAAGACAATCAGTCTGGCCTAGATCAAAAAGGGGGAAAGACCAGAAAAAGGAGACTCTCTGATTTTGTATCAAATTAAAACCACCAATATTTACTGCCAATTTTTTTTTTTTTTGCCTCAAAGATACTAACAAAAGAGCAAATATTAAATAGCAGAAAAGATACAGCTGCTCTGGTCTACATGCAAAATCCTTTAATACTATCTTCTGGATGATATACATGTGTGTTTACTCAAGTCCCAGATTTAATTGGATTTAAATAAGAATCTGAGCACAATCGCCCAGAAGGCCTGACATAAATAGGAGAATATTGAGAGGTCAGAGAAGATACATCCTGTCTGCTCATGTTGAAAGTAGGCTCAAGCCTGCCCCACCTGCACCTTCTTCCCTCCTCCTGTAAAGAGCCGCTCCTGATATCACTAAGCAACACATATGCATTTGGAGAGTCTATATTCAACCCCTCTCATTCCTACCCTCCCCCTCAAAAGCCAACCAAATGCTCTCGTTTGGATTTATTTCTCTCGTTATCTATATCAAGCATGATAAAAAAAATGTTTTGTTCTACTTTGGGCTCTCACAAAGAGCCTGTTTCACGATCAACATAACTGTAAAGCTAAAATATGGTTGGGACATTTGCCATCATTTTCAGGTTTAGGTTGGCATGCACACTCGCAGAGCTTGATTCTTTGCCTTGTAATTACAGTTGACTGCTTGCTTTTCTAGGAAGCTCTTGGTAGGTGAAAAGTGAGCCAGATATTGCAGTGATCTCATGATCTGAGCATAAAGCCTTCATATGCTTATGGTTAACTAGGCCTCTTTGAATCATGAAAGTAAATTATGCTTTTTGAAAAAATGTAAAAATATAATTCTTAATTAAAATATTGGCCTCTAATTCTGCTCTATAAAATGAGACCAACCATTGTCAAAAGAATGAAATTGAACTGTATGTGGCAACAGTGAGGTTGAGGGACCACCCTGGAAGTGTAGAATTAAGGAAAATGGAATTGTCCTCTGAGATCTAAATTATAAACTACATCGCTGTTCAGGTGAGAGATATACAAAATCACCCTAAGAAATACAGTGTCTTATGTGTGAGCAAGATGAGATTCTCAAATGATTGAGGCTATTCATGTATCTAAAGACAATGAGTTAATTAGTCTGTTGATAGTGGAGCATAAACACGGCAGAGTCAGTAGCGCATATATCGGCTGTGCCCCTTAGGAACTGTCCGTCAGAGAGTGTGTCTCTTCAGGCTCCTCCAAATAGTTACTTGTAGAGCAGGATGCACCCACCACAATCTGATGCTCCTAAACATTTGAATCATGCAATTAACTCCTCTTTGCTCTGATTCCATTCCTACCCAGCAACTTTCTGATTACAATTTGGCTTTCTTGTAATTTGCTCATGGGAGGAATACAAGTGCTTGGCTGCCTTGGTCATTACTGCCTCTCAGTGAAAATTAACAATTGTGAGAGACTTGAGCCTTTTGGAGCTTAGTCAGCATGAATTAGCCTCCACTAATTGTGAGGGTCTGAGAAGATGGGGTGTCTGGATGTATCAGGCTGTTGGTAAGAAGAGAATTCATTTGAGTAGTGGCTCTCAATACCACCACCAGTTTTCTATGGCAACACCTTGACTGCCACACAAGGTTTTCTTGTGATTGTTAAGGTAGATTTCCCACCCTCTATGTTTCCATTCCTTTCCCATTATCTGCCCATTGAACCAGTCAGCAAATTCTAGGAACTCTCTTCTATTGCCGCTCCTCAACTTTGTTTCCAGGATTCGTGTCTTCACTTCTCTTTCCAGATTAGCAGTTCCCAAAAGTCAGGGTGGGAACCGGCTGCATCAGAATGACCAGCCTGTGAAGAGTAAACATAGGAGTGCCAGGGCCCCACTCCAGATCTCCTTTATCTGAATGTGCTGGGGTGGTGCCCAGGAACCTGTCTAATAGGCTCCCTGGGTAGTTCTGATAAGCAGTCACATTCCAGAATTACTGTCTGGATGAGTGTTTTCCAACTTAGAGACAAAATAGAATCACTATTAGAAAATGTCAATGTCCAGGCTTTACCCTAGCCTATTAAATCCTAATGTTTTTTTGCAGGTGACATGTGGGCATAGATGTTTTCAAAACACTCTCTAGGTGAGTCTAATGTATCATGAGGGTTGTGAACCTTTAGTTCAGAACTGTGACTCTCATAGTGTGGTACCAAGACCAGCAGCAACAACATAGAAATATAAATCTTCACCTCCCACATAGACCCTCTAAAGCAGAAACCCTGAGTAAGGGGCCCAGAAATCTGGCTTAACAACCCTGCGGGTGATTCTGATGCTTCATTGGCTTAGACTATTTCCCACAGCCTCCTCCCTGGTTTTCTGTGGCTAATCTCTCTTTTCCTGGATCCATCCTCTGCAATAAGAATATTTTCTCCTTGTCACCCCTTGTTCAAAAGCCTTGAGTGGCTCCCTGCTGCCCACAGTCATCCTTAGCCTGGCATTTGTGGTCTTTTCCAGTCCTCCCCCACTCTAGGCTCAAGTTTGACTAGGAGAATAGGAGAAACCAGAGGGCTTGCCCCACAGACAGTGGGTTTCCAATTTTGTTTGTGCTGCTCCTTTGGTAAAAATCCTGGAGAATAGGGACCATATTCCCAAGCATCCTAATCCCTAATATGGTGTTGTCCACAGATTTGGAAGTCCATGAACATTTGCAGAGCTAGTGGGTGAAATCTTTAATGCTCCTGTACTTAATTTATCATAGGTTCTTCCTTCAACCTGGAGAACAACTCACCTGAACATTTTTTGTTTGTTTTTAAGCACTAAAACCCATCAGGACGTGTGCAGTATTCTGTTCCCACACGGAAATTTGCAAATCCATTTGGCATCAAAAGCTCCTTGGGAATGGGTGTCTGGAAGGAGGCAGGAAGGGACTCCCGGGGTATGGATAATGTTTACTTTCTGGGTGTGGGTTCTGGTTACACGTGTTCCCTCTGTGAGAATTTATTGGACTAAACACTGATAATTTGTGCTTTTTTCTGCCTGTGTGTTTGTTTTAATTCAATAAAAAGTTACAAAAAGTCCTTTCAAGCAGCTGTTCTCCAGCTTTTCAAATTCTAATTCAACCAGAATTTATCAAGCATTGGTGATGTGCCAGGGACAGGCTGGTTGCTTTCACATTTTGTTATTTCATCTTTATGTTCATTACTCTGTGATGTAGGAGCTGTCATTATTGCTTTTTACCCAAGAGAAAACTGAGGCTCGGAGAAATTAAGTAACTTCCCATGTTCACCCAGGTGGCCAGCATCAGAGCAGGAACTAGAGTCTAGCGATCATGTCACCAAGTGCAATGGTCTTCTTACTGCTCCACTATGACTCTTGAAGAGAAATATTTAATTGACATCTATTTAAAAAATAACAATCATTTTATTTTTCATTGTAAGTCATCAAAGAGAAAGGATTGAGTTGCCTTCTTAGTTTTCATACCAAATATTTTGCTTTCCTCTGTCTCTTTGCTAAAAAGAAAACTGATCAATAGTACAAGACAGGTTCAAAATACTGGGCAACTGAGGGGTTCTTTAAAAGTATGGCAGAGTCCTGGAGGTCCCCTCAGTGCCAAGAGTTGTTGCATCTCCTCTGCCAGGCTTAAGGGGGAGAGGCCAGGAGAGCCTGGGTGGTAAGAAAGGCATTTGGGGGTTTGGGGCAGTGGCTATTCAGTGACTGCTACAAAAGTATTTCAAACCTGATATAGGGAGCCCCTGTGCATAGTAGAATATCAGCTCTGGGGTGAGTTGAACCTGGAATAGAATGTAGTCCCGCCTTGCATGCATACCTTTGATGAAGAGAAAGGGAAACTCTTCTCAAGAGTCTCTGCTTTACAAAGGGTTACCATTCTGGCAGGCTGGGAAGCAATAACCTTGGGCAGGAGCTGTGAGCATGTACTTCAAGGGAGGGACAACAGGCATAGGAATTTATGCTGAGCTGGGTGGTCACATATACATATTTAGCAAGCTGTAGGAAGAGTCATGAATATTTATGAAAGGAGAAACACATGCATGCACATTTGAGCTTCATGTCCCTTTAGAGGTCACATGTACAAAAAATGCCATCAGCATGATCCAAGGGTGGAGTTTTCGGTTCTCTGATGTCAAAACATCAAGCAGAGAACATGAAAACCCTTACTGCACATGCTCCATAGTAGTCTGGTTAGAACCACTCCACGGTTGGTAGCCCCTTATCAGGAAAGAATGCTGGCCAGTTTTTGTGCCAAAACTGCAAAAAGGAGCAGAATTAGGTGGTTGATTGAAATCAGTGGTGGGGCAAGTCTTTCCAAAGGATGGTTCTGTTTACCACTTAGAGAAGAAAGCCTAATGGTGGTCAGCAAGGGAGGAGATGTAACGAGGCCTGTCTGACCTCCCAACCCATCATGGTCAGGAACTCAGTGTTAAGGTTTCTCTGGGCTCCCTTTGGCCAAGAGGGGGCATCTCTTCAGTCAGTTGTAGGGCTTAGGATTTTATTTTTGTTCACAAATAGTTGCACAATTAGCTGTCAGAAAGACAGGGATTACCTTACAATAAGGTAAATATGGAAAAGAGCCCTTCTACCTGTGAATTAAGGCAGGAAACAAAAGGGGAAAAAGAGAAATGGTGTAAAGTAGAAAGCAGCAGGCAACATCCAGGAAAAATCTCCTGTCTCCCACAGCATATTAATGAATTTTACACATTTGGTGCAGCTGTTCATATAGTTTTAATAACAAAATAAATGTGGAATATGAAAGAAGATAAAATTATTTAAGGCTAAGTTGTGAAAGAGGACTCAGGTCTGTGAGCTCAATCCAGCTTTGTTCCCAGTTGTAAGTGGATTTACAGGGAAATCAGGAATAGTATATAAAATCTCTGCTGTCTCAAAACTCCCCAGTAGTACAGAATTGTCCTGGCCCCTGATGAAACGCAAATGTAACTGCAACAGAGTAGTTGTCCCTCCGACCATAGATATGGAAGTGTAAAATTGAGAGTGGGAATATGTAACAGGGAATGGCCTGAAAAAAAAAGGCAAAAATATTTTCTGTCTCTTTGAAAGTTCTCCCACGCTTTTTGAGAAATGAAACCTGCATCCCTGTCTCAGGCTAGTGGTTGGAAGGAGCAGGGAGAAGGCCTTTTGTTCTTGCTTCCCAGGCCTACACCAGCCCCCCAACCCCCCACCAGGTGGGGCTTTGCCTTTTGCAGAGGTGGGACCATTAGAGTAGCTAACCAAATAGCCTAGAACTCAGGGGCCCTCCCTTTAAAAGCTCTGTATTTCTGCTTATGTTCAGGAGATTTGGATTTTAAGATGAGAAGGTCTACCATTTCTCCTCCTTTGCTGGCAAAGTAATAAAATTCTCTTTCCTTCTCCACAAACTATTTGTTCTCGTTCTTCTGATGTGGCCTTGGGAACAAGTGCAGAGCTTTAGGTAACATAACTACTAATTTTCTTATATCTCCCAGCCACCAATTAGAAATTAGGACAAAAATAGCAAGAGTAATTAAAGAAATGGCTTGGCAGATAAAGTAGACCATGTGGTTGCTTACCCAACATTGATTCTCCCTTTTCTTTTTCTAAGAAAACCATAAATTTTGTTCAAGCAAGTACCTGACCCTTACTTTGGAGGCAATTGTGATTAGTTAGCTAGCACTATGCAATAGAAATAAAGGGAGCCATACATATAATTTAAAGTTTTCTAGTAGTTGTAAGGTTTTTGGATAGGCCAGCGCCAGAGAAAGAAAGACGAGCAGCGTTGAAAGGGGTAAGCAACGAGGCTTTATTGGGGCGCTCCCGGGTGAGGTTCACGGGCCCCAAGAGAAAGAGACCCGGGAAGTTGCATCGCCCAGAAGTCTGAGTGGGTTTATATATGTTTTTAGGGGTGGGGGTAGGGGTTTCTTTGGCAAGAAGATTTATGGTGGGGAGAACAAGGAATTGTCCCTTGTAGTTTTAGGGTGGGTATTGAGAAATAAGAGGGGCCGGGGGTATGCGTGGACTCCAGGAACCGAGACTCTTATCAGGGTAACCATCCAGGTGTGGTCGTCCTTTAACTTAGCTGGGCCTTGCAGGCATTGTAATTGGCAGGTCGTGGGCTTCTTCTTTTTCCATTAGGGAGGGGAGGGGTGCCCGCCACCAGCCATACAGTAGTCACATTTTTTAAAAAGTAAAAAGAAATGGTAGTGTTAGTTTTAATAACACATTTTGTTTAATCTAATATATCTAAAATGTTATCTTGTCAACACACAATCAATATAGAAATCATTAATGAGCTATATTATATTCCTTTTTGCATACTATGTCTTTAAAATCTGGTGTATCTTTTTCACTTACAGCACATGCCATTTGGGACCGGCCACATTTAAAATGCTCAATAGCCATGTGTGGCTAGTGGCCACCATATCGGACATTGAAGGTGTAAACCGATTCATATCCCCTTGGCGACCCTCATTGATATGGACCTAAGATAGCCCAGCCAGGCTTACAGCACAGACCTTGCCTATTGGAAAAGTTTCTCTCTTTCCCTCTCCTGCTGGACAGAAACAAGAAAAAATAAAGTTCTGATTAATCTGCTGGCCTTGTTGGGATTTATGGGGAAACCAGCCTTTGAATGAAGCTGTCATTGAAATTAGCAGACAGAGAAAGAACCTAGGCCTTTGGTGACATTATTGGGCTGCTGATCAAGCTTGGAGTTTGTCCTGACACTGGACTTTCCCTTTAGTGAGGCAGTAAGTGTCCTAATTGTTTAAGCTAGCTTGTGTTACTTACACTCAAAACAGTGCTCTGGACGTACAAAGTGCAGGCTGGCACGTGGTCAATCTCTGGCCCTGTGGAGTATACACCACAAGGTTATGAAGCAGTAGAGGATGAACTAACCTGCATGGAATTGGAGGGGGGAAAATTAAACCATATGGAAAGCACTTGAATTCACTGCATTAAACATAATTTTAAAAATGTACAACGTAATAGCCATATGTTTAAGTAAGAATCATCTGCAAAGCACGCATGTTCACTTTCTGTTCCAGAGTCAGGCATCTGAATTCTGAGAGTGTGGGGGAAAAAAATTACCTTATGCCAGATTTACAAGAACAGTTATCTTTATAAAGTCTATGTGAACTACAAAGTTTGAAGGTGAAGGGAAAGCTACTCAAGAAAACTAAAGCCAGTAGTTTTCAGAGATATTTTAGAAGTGTGGTTCTATTTTAAGATTCTCACTTACTGCTAATTAGAACATATATTTCAATTAGAATTAGAATGAAGTTTAGGAAGTAAATTATTAAATGACCTAGCACATTTTGATGTTCTCAAATGCCCAAACTCCTAGCTTTGGAGAATAATGAGTCTTTAGTGATAATTTATTCTGCTCTTCTTCCCACAGTTGCTAGATAGCTGGGGGCCCTAGGTACTTAGGGGCTCCAGGGACTCAATGCGGGCACTGTCAGAAGAGGATACCAATTAGCAGGTTTGGTTTCACAAAGAAGCAAAGATTGCCCTGAGGGGAAAAACTCTGCCTCAGAGAGAACACCCTTGAACTTTAACTGTCTTTGTTGTTAATCATTGCAAGTCAGCAAAGGATTTGGCCTCTCTCTCACCATTTCATTATCCCCATTCTTCAGTAAAACTATACACATTTTCTCTTATTATGAAGGGACAATAAAGACAGTAAGCTTACCACATACATAAAAGAGAGTGACCACTTTCTACTAGTCTTAATGGCACTATCTCTGCTTCCGAATATTGCCTGAGGTCACTCAAGGCCTCTAGAGATAAACATCTGAGGATTTTGCATAAGGCCCTTAATGGTGTTTTCAAGACAGCATAATTACCTGGGGCTCCATAAGGGAAAAGCAGCAGCCTCAAGGTTGCTGACTAATGCATGGTTGCATGTTTGACTCACATGTAGATATGAAGAAGACCAAAAATTCAACCATTGTCTGAATCACACTTTTATTCTTTTTTCCATTCAACAAAATTTTAAGCATTTATTATGTGCCAGGCATTGTACTAGACACTTAGGATTTTGTCATGTGTAAGACAGCCAAGTTCTACCCATTGAGATATTTGCAGTCTAGAGGGGCAGGTGGGAAGGGGCATGGAGAATGGAGGGTAGACAGGTCATTGATTCCCGGGAAGTGCTAGGGAGGGTACCTTTGGGCACCTGAGGAGGTGTCTATTGTCTTAAAGAGTTTTTCATTTTTCTCAGCAGCAGGAATCTGTACATTCTATACTTCAAAAAAAAAAAAATCTCCTAATATTTAATCACCTTTCTGGCTACATAGTGAATTCAGTAACTTCATACTGACTGATAAGATGGAAAGGAAATTTTTCCTTTTCTTAGAATTAAATATCCATTTTTGAGTTGCAAAAGTCAATATTTAGTCATAAAAGCATTCATATAGTAGTATAGCCGAGTCTTACAGAAGCTCAGACTGCAGAGCCAGACTGCCTGATTTTGAACCCCTAGCTCTGCTCTTCTTCAATGTCTGACACTGACAAGTTGCTAAACCTCTGTTCCTCAATTCCTTCATAAGTAAAATGAAAACTTCATAGGATATATATATATGTATATATACTTATTCTGAGGATTAAATAAATTAATATATTTGATAGTACCTGGCAGATAGTTTAGTATTATGTCTTAATATGGTGAAATTACATGTTACTTGGTGATTAGGTTTGAAGTCAGTCAGTAAAGTGAAATTTAAACACAATCAGATTGTTCTTGAAAATCCTTAGGAAGTTGCCTTTTTTTTTTTTTTTTTTTGAGGCCCACAGCCCATCTCTCAATATGTCTAGCAATGTCAATTTTTCCTCCAGTATTAGAACAAATTGTTTCTCTGACTGAACATCTAGTAGCAGGTTGGCACATAGAGACCATGCCACACCAAAAGGCCATGTTTTTATACATTAACCTTCTGCTGAGAGGCACCAGGAACTGAGACTGATCTAACAGATTCCTTTTTCATCTCATGATCATTCAGGGAAGTGGCAGGCAAGAACTGTAATCAAATTTAAATGATTTGTTTCCTCCTCATTTACTAACTCCTCCTACTGTCTTTCTTTGCCAAGACAGGATAATTGAATTCACAAAAATTAAATATGAAGTGATTACTTTTTACTAGCATTGTACTTCCTTGAATGTTACCAGAATTGGACTACTCTTATTGCCTTCAAAGCTAAGACCTTGATCCCAAACCACCACCATATCACCAGATCATGGCACCAGCCCCATAACTGATCTCTCAGCTTCTACTTTTGCCCTCTCTTCCGCACAAGAGGAAACACAGTATCCACAGTGGCCTTATAATGTCCCTCTTGTTCAATACCCTACAATGAGTCCCCAATTCATTCACAGTAGAAACTAAAAGTCTTTTTTTTTTTTAATTGTTGAGGTTTATTTTATAGTCCAGGATATGGTTTACCTTGGTGAATATCCATGGTGCATGAAAAAAAATGTGTATTCTGCTGTCGTTGGGTGTTTATAGACAGAGCATGCCATGTATCTTTTTGGTTGATTTAGTTGTTCACATCTTCTATATTCTTACTTGTCCGAAGCTCTCAATCCTCCCTAATCCTGTTCTACTCCTCTCCATCATATTTCTCACCTTCTAATGTAATATATTTTTACTTATTACACTGAGTGTTTATTGCCTGTCTTCCTTTGCTAGAATGTAAGCTCCACAAGGCAGGCATTATTGGTTGTTGTGTTTCCTGATGTGCCCCACATTTCTAGAACAGTGCCTGGCACATAGCAAGTGCACCATAAATATTTGTTGAATGATTAAATGCTTCAGCAGTGCCCACTCTGAGCCAGGGTAGAATAAGTCAGGTAAGTTTATTTTTATACCTTTTTCTCCCTTGATGGGTCAGTGTCACCCACAAATACATCTTTTGCTCTGATACCTCACTGATATGATATGAATATATTTTAGTCAACATTTTTTATTCTCACAGGCATATACTTTTTTAGCCTAAATATCTCATTTGAAAGTGGATCCAGATTTTAGGGGCCCTCTTCAAGAGAGAGAATACAAAAATGTGCTTGGAGAGAGGACCCACGCGCATTGAGCTGACTCTTCAAGCTTCATTCATTCTGGCTATCGTGAGATACAAGGCACCACTCCTCTTTCTTTCCCTATGGAAAGAATTTCAGACAGCAGCCAGTAGGAGGAAACACTGATAGTTTCCTAGCACAAACTATGATGTTAATCATAAACAACATTAAAGTAAAAGGCAAAGGGAAAAACCAGAAAAAAGTAGTTTGATTCTGTCAACATAATGCAAATGAAAGTGATTTACCCAAACCGTTTAAGGTTAATTATAATGAAGCACATTATAGATTGTGCATGTCATTAGTTTGACAGATTAACTGGCTGCCACAGAAGCTAGCACTTGACTTTTCCCTTTTGGAGCCATCGCCAAAGCAGCAGAAGCCAAAATGTAGTTCAATCCTTTTGTGACTTCTGACCAAAGCAAGAACTGTAAAAGGCAATTCAAGGCCCCTCTCCATATTCACAGCAAGAATATGTCTTCCCCTCTTGCCAGAGTTAAGACAGAGGTATAATATTCAATCCGTGCCCGTCTGAAAGGATGATGAAATTCAGGTTGTTTGAGGACAATGTCAAGGTCAGAAAATTAGCAACGTAGTCCAGGTTTACAGAAAGAAGTATGTCCTGTACAATGGGTGGGTGCAATGGAAAAGGCTAATGGCACAACTGTCTCTGTGGGCATTCACCCCAGCAAGGTGGTTATCATTAGGCTAACACTGGATAAAAACTTCAAAAAGTTCCTTGAAGGGAAAGTCAAATCTTACCCAGTAGGAAAGGAAAAGGACCAATGCAGGGAAGAAATGATGAGAACATGCAAGAATAAAGTAATCTTATATATTAACATAACTTTCATTAAAAACTGCTAAAATGAAAAGAAAATAAAAGAAACTAGCCCTTGCTTCTGTGCTGAGCCAAGGAGTTTCTTCAGCATAGAGTTGACCTGCAACCTAAACCTTTCCAATTTCTGTTGTCGTTATTGTTATTGTTAAAATCCAAGGAAGGCTGGAAGAGCGGGAAAGGAAGAGAGAGATTCAAGAGTATCAAGGCAAACAGCAATCTGAGGGAAAGGGAGAGGTTGCTGGCATTAACGGAGTATCTATAGCCTCAATTGAGTTTCTATTCGTCTTCCTCCAACAACCCTTTCTCTATCCAAATGGTCATGCGGAGCTTTGTTTGATTACTTGTTTAATGTAAGTCTTCCTCCCTAGCCTGGAAGCTTCACAAGAGCAGGGGCCCCATCCAACCCCCTCCTGCTCTCTCCCCAGCACTGGCAATGTGTCTGGCACACAAAAGGGCTCAATAAATAATTAATGTGTGGATTCATTTTATGAATGAATAAATGAATTAAAGAAAACTTGGCTCTCTTTAGAATCCCTCAGTTGGCAGAGCATCTTCCTGTTCTTTTTGCTTTCTTTATTTCACTTTTTACTGCACCAAGAATTTCTTCTTTTTATGCCGAAGGCTGGAAGACTTAAATCCCTTTATGGGAAATTGCCTAATAGCAGCTGCCTTAATCAAAACCAATTAGGCCATAAAGATATCTAGTCTGTATCCTGTCCTATTTCACTTTCATTCTCTTTGTAATATGTTAATGATGAATGTAAAACAGGAGAAATGAAAAATATTGCAATATGCTCTTTTTTACCTAATGTGAGCATACATTTGGCCAAGTAACTGTAAAACATTTGATATTTTCACAGGGAAATCAGTGACTTGCGGTCTCTGAAGTTGATGCTTTTGTTTATTTGACACATTTTTCATAGTCATGTTACCAGTAATTTTAGAGGTCCCAAGGAAGGAAACATTTCTCTTCCCCGAGTTCAGTAATTGTCATCCGAAGGTCTGAGAGTAGTTCCACTTTGCTTCTTGATTGTTTGGCTAGAGAGGAAGTTTTATGAAATGTCCTTTATATTTTCACAATGAATATTTAACACTAGAAAACGTGTTGGTAATTGTGCCCATACTTAAGCTATCATTTCTTTGAAAGGGACTATTCTATTGCATATGATCCTTAAATGTAATGACTTTAAAACTTGAGTCAAAAGGACCACCTCTCCTTTCACTAAATTGCAGGGACATTGGAATGCTGTGAATTCCTGGCTCATTCTATTCCCAGTAACTCCTTACTCCGGCCCTGGACAAGTTTCTCCTTCAACACACCCTGTCCTTTGTTGTCATCCCTCTTCTTAGTGTCCTTCTGATGTCCAGCTTTGTGTTTTCTGCCATGGACATTCCCTGAGATTACTCAAGATCCCTATCTGGGCATTATAAAATAAGACGCAGACCACAGCCAATCTTTCGCTCTTTGCCCTTCCTTGTGCTTGCCCTGCTGCGACAATGGGTCTGGTAGTCATCTGTGGTGCATGTACCATACTCTGTAAACCTATATCTTGTCTTGCTCTATAATCCTGTCTTTCTCTCCTCAATAAGCCTCATTTTCATGCTTGCCTAATTTTGGCGTATCTAGTCATTCTTCGGCCATGAGCGCGCCAAGAACTGACGGTTTCAGACCGAAACCTCACAATTTCGCTGAATGTTCACAACAACTCGATGAAGGAGAAAACATGGCTAGAAATATTTTCCTGGTTTTGTAGATAACCACATCACAATTCTGAAGGGCTAAATGATTTGCTGATGGTGACACAAAAAGTAGCAAAGGCTGAACTGAAACTAGGCTGAGGCAAGATACTCTTGCATCTTTCCATCACCGTGTTTCTGGCATCCAGAATGATCAGATGACAAAATTTTAAGCAAAGTAGTCGGCCAGTAGGAGGGACTGTGACTGCACATCAATTGTTCAGTGCTTCCTTAATGGCCCTTTCCTGATCCTTGACATTCTCTTCTCTTTCTTTTTCGACTCCTCATTAATTACCCTTCTCCTCCTCCCTTTTTAACAGTATCTTCCAGTTTCCTGAGCATATTCCTTTCTCTCTGTGCCCCTTGGAGTCTCCAGGAGTGTTGACCCTGTTCTTTGTTCACTTTATACTCTCTGCATAACTCTTAGGTGCTTTTCCGGTTTTAACTACCATCTTTAGGTTGATAACTTAACAAACCCAAATCTTGAACCTAGGTATGTCCCTGCTGAGTACCGTGCCAGTACACACAATTGCCTATGGGCAACTCTTGTGGATATCCAACAGTTACTCTTACAAAACATGGACAACTCATTAGCTATGGTATAGACTGAACGTTTGTGTGCCTCTCACATCCGTATGTTGAAGCCCTAACCCCCAGTGTGGTAGTAATCAGAAGTGAGGCCTTTGGGAAATAGGTTTAGATAAGAACCTGAGGGTGGAGCCTCCACAATGACGTTAAGGTCTTTACAAGAAGAGAAAACATCACCAGAGTGTCCTCTTTGCCATGTGAGGATACAGCAAGAAGAAGGCATCAGTTTACAAGCCAGGAAGTGGACCCTCATCAAGAGCAAAATTTTCTAGCACCTTGATCTTGGACATCCCAGCCTCCAGAACTGTGCGAAATAAATGTCTATTGTTTAACTAAAAATATCAGTATATGGTATTTTGTTATGGCAGCCTGAGCAGACTAAGACAAGATGAATTCTCTACCTGCTACGCTCACCTATTGCCTGCAATATGAAATTCAAACTTTGCTATTAGGTTATTTTCCAAACTTATTTCCTATTGTTCTACTGTAACCCAGCACCTTTGCCAACCATGCTGAGCTATGTGCAGTTCTCCCAGAGTGCCTTGCTGCCATTTGACTCTGCCTTGCCATAAGCACTTCAATCCCTCCCACAATGCCTTCTTCACCTATCTGCCTGACAGATCTATTTGTCTTTGAGATCCCTCCTCTAGAATCATCTCCCTTGAGCAATGCCTCTGCACAGTCTCCAGATGGTTTTCTATGTCAGTCCTGTGGCCTTTTGCAATGGAGGGTTCTTCCTGCAGCTCACATAGCAATGATTGTGGGGGAAGCATGGAGCCCTGGGATGCTCCCCTCTGTGCCTTCCCCACATATGTGCTCATCTTCCTTGTGCACCTCCAAACTGCAGCACGGGTTGCCTCTCTTCCTTCTCCTTCACTTTGGGTGCCTTTATTCACCTCTCTTTTGATTCACAATGCTCTCTCTTAGATGATCAATCTGAATGGGATATCCACTGGCCACCTTTAATGGCCAAGAGTTTAATTACTAATGTGCAGGCTCAGCTTCTGTATTGAGTCTTCAGAGAAAGTTTAAGTAAAAGACATGTATACTAAAACATCCCATCAGTTAAGTATAGAAAAAACTACAAGTAAGTATGCTGAATTTATTATATATTTGACTTCTAATAACTTCATTCGATTGGAAAATAAGATCTATGGGGAGTTAAAGCATTATTATTTAGGATAAATATTTTTGGAATTTATTATTGCTAATATTATTAATGAACATGTCCCACATATTCTGAGAGCAGGCCAAGCAAAGGAAAAATTGAGGGTCTTTCAGACTGGCAAAAGAGATCAAATAGAAAAAATAGAGTGAAAGGAAACACTCAATGGCTTCTCAGTTTTTAATAAACTCTCATAATTAAAGTTTGAATCCCCCCTGAATTAACTGAGTGGTCCAAATGGAAAATTTAAGAATGCTTTTTTTTTTTTTAAACTGGCTTTCTAGACTTTGTGGTTAGCAAATAGGTCTTGCCAATTTTGATAAATTAGTTGTAAATGAATTAGAAACATGTGGACTCTATGCATTCATATTTTGAAATAGAGGAAAGGTGCTTGGAAAATAAATTTAGTTAATGCCAAAGTTTAAATGTTTCAGAAATGGTCTGTGGTATTTTCAGAAAACAAAACATTTCCACCCTGTCAGCATTCTAACTTCAATGTATTCGTGTAATGTTTATTTAGCCCTCAACCCAAATTAACAGAAAGAATCATTGTGCAAAATAATCAACATTTATACTCACTCATGAGCACTGACGTGGCTAGTCTCTACTATCATTAGTCAATCACACATTCTTTAATGTTCATTCTTTTTTTTCCTATATTACAGTATAGGAATAGCACAATTATAAGTGTGTAAGTGGTTCAAAGTTCAGTATATATCCATTCCCACATCTTCCCACTGGTTGATGGGTCTTTAATAAATGCAAATAATATATAAAAATAGAATTCTTCATATATTCTCCAATGTATGTTCCTGAAAAAACAACCAATAACACAAGAGATTATTATAATGCTGAAATATTAGAATATGAGTCTTGAATCATAATTGTACACCCCATGAGAAGAATAATGGAATAGAATAGAAAAGAATCATATTTTATCTCATATATATAAACTCACTTTTTCTATTTTTAATTTGCTATATAGTTGAGTTGCTATTGTTTAATTTTAAGTTTTATTTTTATGTTCAATAGGAGGTTAATTGTATCATTATGGACTACGGTGAGGCAATAACAAAACAAAACAAACAAAATCCCAGTGTTTTGGTAAATTCATTAAGATAGCCACTCAATATACAAAAGGAACAATAATTCCATCATCATCAAACTTGCTATCAGAATTCACTGGTTATATCCCTGCATGTATTAACCAGTTTGATCAAAACAGTTCATCCTGCTCAAAGTTCTAACACCCTCCATTTTAGATGCTTTGCAAGTGAAGTGAGTCACAATCCCCAAGTAACATGACAGCAAATTGTCAAGAAAATTTTGCTGATTCAGTTTTTCTGGCAATGGAATTCTAGAGTTACTTTTAATAAAGCCATTAAAATTGGAGATAATTCAATAGGTCTGAAAAGAACAAGAAGACTCCCAAGAAGCAGGAAAATAAGATAAAAAGAAAAGAATAGAAGAATTTATGTAGAACAGATATTAAATGTATAGTGTCATATAAATTCTAGTGAAGAAAATCCTTTCTGACAGCTTGCAATGGTAGATTGATTAGAAAAGTTTTGGAACATCACCAAGGTTCATGAAAGGCATGGGACGTTATTTCAAAGGAAAAAGAAAAAAATTAAAAAATACCCCTTTCCTCTTCATTGAAGAATATTACAATATAATAACAGAACAAGGCTTTCTGGAGAGTTGCCATGTGTTCCATGGAAGAAGAAATCACATGCAACAATATGTGTATTCATAACAGGTAGCAGCTCAGCTAGTGTATTGCTGCTATTGTCAAGTGATTTGAAGTGCCCAAGAGATATCAGTACGAACTAATTTATTGGCTTGCATTTTACTTTTGTGTGTAAAGGAATGGTAAATTGTTTTTGTTACATCTGATTAATAAACCTGATTTTTCCTCTTTTCCACCTTGCCTCACACATAAGTAAGTTAAAAAATGAAAGGAGATGGCTTCCATTACTACTCACTTAAATGTTTTGCAGCTTTAATCTCAGGGAACACAAATCAGTTTATAAAAATGTGTCTAGCAACATGGATGACCTTGCAGGACATTATGTTAAGTGAAAGAAGCCAGGCACTGCATGTTCTCACTCATATGTGGGAGCTAAAAAAAACTGATCTCATAGAAGCAGAGAGTAGAAGAATAGTGGGTACTACAGGCTGGGAAGGGGTTGGGGGCTGGGTAGTCAGAGATTCGTTAATGGATACAAAATTACAGGTACATAGGAGGAATAGGTTCTAGTGTTCTATAGCTGGACGGTGACTATAATAAATGACAATTTACTGTATATTTTCAAATACCTAGGTAAGCAGATTTTGAATATTCCCAATACAAAAAACACTAAATGTTTGAGGTGATGAATATGGTAATTTGACCATTACACATTGTATACATGCATCAAATTTTTATACTGTACCCCATAAATGCATACAATTACTATGTGTCAATCATAATAATAAAAGCAAAACTATGCAGAAAAAATGTGTATCTGAACTCAGCTTGAGGAAGGGCTTAGCCCTGTTTAAGTAGATTGAAGAGGTATACCTTCTATAGAAATGGTCCTCAAACTTCAGGTGAGATAGAATCGCCTAAGGAGCTTGTCAAAATACACATTCTCAGGCCCCACCTCCAGAGGTTCTGATTCAGGAGGTTTGGGACTGTACACCTTAATCTGCATGTAAACCAGAGCCTCAGGTGTTACTGATACACGTGGTTCTCAGACTGCCTTTTGAGAATCACTGCTCTAGAACTTGATCTTCAGACATGGTGAACTTCCACCTACCTGCCTCCCCTACTCCTCCTCTCCTCCAGCCACCAAGGATAAGTGTCCTGATGGAATTATACTGTAACTCTGTGAGGGGAGAAAAAAGTGTGACAACTATTTCTTTATTTCTTTTTTTCTGACCTCAGTGCAGAAGGAACAATGAATTATACTCTTAGGTTCATAGTTCATGGTACATAATAATCACTGTTGCAAGCAAAGGATATCCCTCCCTTCCTTTCAGAACTTCCTTTCTTCCTTTTTTTCCTCTATTCTCTCTTCCATCTTTATCCATTTCCTTTTATCTCTGTTCCAGTTGGTCATTTCTTTCTTTCTCACAGTCAAATTCTCTAATGCTTTTATCATGAATTGTTCACATGCTTTCCTTGCAAAATAAGTATTACTGTTTTGTGTGCCTATATGTAAACTGCTTTGTGTTTAACTTTTTGTCCTTAAGCAACATAGTTTTAAGATACATCCATGTTGCCATGTATATACTGAATCCATTGCTTCTGACCACTACACCCCTGTTGCATATCCATCACACTATGGCAGTGATAGACACCCAAGTTTTTCCAACTTTTTGCTACCACATGTGACACTGCAATCCACATCCTTGTACATGTCCCCCTGGATCTGTATAAGAACCTCGTTGGAATATGTATCAAAAATATAGTAGCCCGAGGTTTTCAGTCTAGAAGAATGTCTCTTCCAGATCACCCAGGACCACTCCAACCTAGTTTGCCACTTAAGGTTGTATTTCCACAAGTTTACGAAGAAGAGCATGGTCTTGCTTGGCTGGGATAGGGCTGCTCAAGAACTTATTTCTTTTTTCTTCTTTTACACACAACAGTTTACTGAATACCTACTATTTGTATTTGATGGTGTAAAGATAAACAGTTCATATCCTTCACCATAAATACATATTTACAGTCGGGAAAAATAAGGCTTGAGGTTATGGAACTACTAAGTGACAGACAGAATTAGGATCTGAAATGAAGTTTATCTAATTCCAAATTCCCTTGAAAGAATAAAACAGAGAATATTATCTCTACAGGAAAAACATTAGCTCACTCTTTTAAGAATGTGAAATAAGAAAAAAATAGGTATTTTCTCCCAGATAATTCACACTTACAATTTTTGATTTGTTGGTGGAAAATAGTTCCTTGGCAAAATGAGTCTGTCCAATTCCAGAAATACGCTTTTCCATTCCAGAGAGAAGATGGGATGCTCGGTGGCCCAGGCCAGTGTTCTGGGAAGAAGCTGAGCAGGAAGGATCTGGCAGCAGAAGCCTGTAATGGGAGAGGCTCTTCAGGGCACCGTTTCTCCCTTTGCTCGGTACTTTCTTTAATATTAATACAAGCTCCAGCATAAGGTGGACGGGCCACAGAGCAGCCTCATGAGAATGAAGTAGCCCAAATGATTCCCACATGAACACATGCTGGGAGAGGAGAGGGTCAAAGAGGCAGCGATCACTCCCAGTTGAAGAACTCCTAAAGCAGGGAGACTCAACTTTTTCCAGTTTGATATCCTATAAGCACAAAAAGCATTTTGAGATTGTGTTATGACAATGACTATTCTGTTAATATCTTTTAATATCAGTTTCAAGTGAAATATATATTATATTAGTAATAGCAAAAAGCTACAATGAATTTAATAATACTTTAATCTGCATTTAAACACTTTACAAATCCTAGTATCATTTTATTTATTTATTTATTTATTGAGATAGTGTCTCAATCTGTTGCTTGGGCTAGAGTGCAGTCGTTTCATCATAGTTCACTGTAAGCTGGATATTAAGAAATATCCTGGCCTCAAGCAATCCTCCCCCCTTGGCCTCCCCGAGTATTGGGATTACAGGCATGAACCACTGTGCCCGATCTATTTTTTCAGATATTTTATTTATTTATTTATTTATTTATTTATTTATTTATTTATTTATTTATTTATTTATTTATTTATTTTTTGCTGGCTACTTGCAGTTTATTTTCGACTTGGTGCAAGGCGAACTGTTGTAGGGTATCAGGAAAGCTGGGGTGTGATTTGGATAGTAAAGAGTTGGGTACGTTCAACTTCATTTTTGTTGTTTTGCTCTTTTGATATATTAAAAAAAAAAAAAAAAACCCTGCTTTTCAGCTCACTGCAGCCTGCCTATTCTAGAGCTGTGATGTGCCTGGGGCCTCCGGCTTCCCCAGCAAGGTCACAGGTGATCATACAGCTGGATCCCTAAGGAGATCCCGAGTACTCTAGGGACTCCAACACTGTGGCCATGAATGGAAGATTGTATTTCTTTAAAAGAAGTCTGCTCACCAGTGACCAGGGCCAGCCTTGGGGAGAGCCTGGTGATGGTGAGGTGTTGGCATCCCAAGGTAGTCAGCACTTCCACAGGAGCTGTTATGGAAGTGGAACCCAGGTGGTGCCTGTAATAGCTGTGGGTGGCCAGGAGCAAATTGCCAGAGGGGAGGGCTGCCATGTTCTTGCTGGTGGGTTGATGGAAACCCTGGCGCGCCATGATGGGTGGCAGGGGCAGAGATGCTAGGCCATGCAGTTTGCAGAAGAGACTGCAGAGGCAGCTCCATGACCAAGATGTGCACATGTTCTTGGGATGTATATTTACTGTACTACAGTATATGCTATACATTGCCCTAGAGCCTATGGTCAATCCTTGGTGAGCATTTGGATTCCCAAACTCTTATAATTACTTACTCTCTCCACGAGTCCACAATAGACCATGTCTGGGAAAGAACTATTCTAAATACCCCAAATCTGTACCCCTAGTTGGGCACTTAACATGCCACCTTGTATTCTCAGGTTATATATCCAAAGATGAGTATGTCTTCACCACTTTCAATCCTCTCCATGAGAGCAGCATTGTGCAGCCCGCTTCTAGTCCGCCATCTTGTCCCCCTCCTTTTCTCAACTATATTTGGATCAAAAATACAATATTCACTGGATGAAAAACCGGTGTATATGGAGGGCCAACTTTTTGTGTATATATAGGCTCTGCAGGGCAGACTAAGGGACTTGCATATATGCCGATTTGGGTATCTGAGGGCAGTCCTGGAACCAATGCTTCATGTATACCCAAGGGTTGACTGTACTTCAGTGTGTATATCCTAAGAACAAGGACATTCTCTTAACCACAGTAGAATTATCAACTTCAGGAAATTTAACATTAAATACTTTAATGTACTCTATAATATTTCACTTTTCCAATGACTCAATAATATTCTTCATACCATCCCCTCCCATATAGAATCCAGTCTGAGATCACATATTTTATTAGTTTTTGTATCTCTTTAATTTCCTTTAACCTGAAAGACTTCCTCAGCATTTCATTGACTTTCATCACATCGCCATTTTTGAAACCTTTAGCCTCACTCCCTGCTTTTAAATAAAATGCTCCTTTTTTCCTGATGTTTCCTCTTGCTCAGATTCCGTTTATGCATGTCTTGTTAGAAGACTACCCAGGTGAGGTTGTGTCCTTCTCAGGATATTGCACCCAGGGGGAACCAATACCCATCTACCTCCCCTTGAGAGTTTTAATAGTGACCACCTGGTCCATGAGTTATCTGATTTCTCTGCTATATAGGACAGAGGCCTGATTTTTAAAACCAGTATTTGTCAGACTACAAAGCACTGCTACCAGCTGCCTCCTGTTGATTGATTCATCTACCCTTTGGGGGAACTTTAGTGGAACCATTTTTCCTATGACTCTAAACGAGGAGAGTTTTTTTTTCTCATGAGACCAAGGTCTGGGCAAGGGAGGTTACAGTCAAAGGATTTCTATAGCTTCTGAATTGTTTTCAAATCCTAACAATTGGACTCTCACTATTCAATTAAATAACTCTTAAGGGCCAATGATTCAATCAATATTTCAAACCTCTCCCTTTCTAATTCACATTGCTTTTAGTGTATGTCACCTTCTCTTCTATAAAAGAAATGTCTGCTCTGTCTGTTCAGACCTGGGATGATTTGTCTCCAAGCAGCAGGCAAATTGCTTTGTTCCCAGAATCAGCTTTGGGAGGAGGGAACTCAGGGTGGGAGAGCAATCTGAGGGTTTTATACAATGGTCAGCTTCTCTTTTAAATCATGGGATCCCAGGGGCCTTAACAACTTGGTTCTTGTCCACATTGATGGTGCTAGAGGTCATATTACCCATATCTTTCGCTTCATCTTTTTCTGGGGATTTTCCCTGTCCCAGATGGTAGTTGGAAGACAGTAAACTTTGGTCAGGATTTGCAGGTGGGTCTATTGGCTCATGTGAAATCTGGATGTAATAGATTTAAGTAAACAACTGATCGTAAAAACCAGTCCAATTGGTGTTGAGTCAAAATTTATCCCAGGCCTCAAAGACCTTTCAAAAGAGTAAAGTCAAACTCCTTACCTGTAATTACATTCTGTTGATTTGTTTGAAGTTACTCCCTTTTGTCACTTCTGGTCTGCACAAAGCTCCCGGGAGACAATGATGGGCATTGTTTTGTGCACGATGCTGGTGGAACAGTGGGTGCAGAAAGGCAAACTTGTGGTCTGTGCATTTTATTGCAGGATACAAATCACACAGCCGAATCTGGCAACCATTATGAGGCTGAAATAAGCACATATAGTCACTGAACAAAGCAACCAAATTATGTGTTTAACATAATAATAATTACAAAAGCACTACAGGCATCCTTTGGAGCTATCCACTGCCATGAGTCCCAGGGGCTTCCTTCAACTATGGGGAACACTGAAAAATGAACAGTGACAGGAAGCTGGAGTAGAGCGAGGGCTCAGCCATTAGTTTTCTTTTGTGTGCAAGCAATTGTTTTAAAGTTTAAATGCAATATTCAGTGTATCATTTGTCACCACAAATTACCCCTTGGATAGTTTACTATGAGTGCCAGCTTCTCTGGGGAACCTTCTGGGTTTTACAATTGGTTCCATCAAACGATGATTATTATTCTTCAAAAAATTATCCAGAATGACTTGTTACATGACAGACATGTGGTTTGAGTTTTGCTGTAAATGCAGAACAAAGGATCTGAGAGTGTTTCTATTCATTATCTAAGCAGTGTGGCTCTGAGGAAACATCAGATAGTTCATTATTCAAATGAGAATATTTGCCTTTCATTTTCGGTTTTATTTCTGTATATCCATGACATTTCAACAAGCAAGCTGCCTCCTCTAGAAGTGCCATCTGCTTTGCTTTTCAACTGTGAAACCATCTGAGAGAATGAATACCTTTTCTCTCAAGGAAATACATGTGGAGTGAAGGGAATGGTGTTGTTAATTATATATATGATTATGCATGAGTATACACATATGTAGGTATATATTTATGTGTGTTTGTATATGTGTGTGTGTGTCTGTACTTTTCTTTTTTTTCAAATACTAGAGCATAGGTGTACAATCAAAGAATTTGTTCTCAATAAACCAACTCAGCAAAAATCTCCAATACAACTTTTTCTCATGTCCCAAACTCCTTCTCAGTTTGATAGAATTGAGTTCCATGAGGATGGAGATTTTGGCCAGTTTGTTCATGGGTATGTTCCTGGTATATAGAAGAGTGTCTGGTATATAGTAGGTGCTAAATTAATAGTTGTGGGATGAAGTGGGATATCAGTGTTCCTCTTGAGTAATTTCTGTGTGCTAGGCATGTAACAGTCAGAAATTACTTCTCTTGGCTATGGATGTTCTATTGTCACTCTCACCCAGCGTGGTTGTGATCTTTTGCCCTACACTAATATACACTGTGCAAGAGTGATGGTTCTGGGAGGGGATGCCTTCTGTGACTTGTGTTACATTTTCTTACTAGATGACAAAGCAAAGATGCCTTGAAGCATCTCTTAGGAAGTGTTAGGCTTCCCTGCCAACTCTCTAGAGTCACTTAAATTATTACCAGTGAACATACAGCTTAGACTCTGGCCTCAGGACTTTTGCCACGTGAATATATCAATAGTAGAAGCAATTGGAACCTATTATCTGTTGAGAAGACTAATATTAAACCATCACCACAACTCAGGAAATCTGTGAAAAATAACTCTCCCAGGTATAAATTAAAATAATGCAGCACAACTGGCCACAAAACAACAGCTATCAGACTGACTCGATGTCCTGTAACTGGAAATGGATTATCTCATTTCAGCAGAGATTCCAGAAAGACGTAGGGAGCCAGATCAGATGGCTTTTAGGTTTCTATTGTAGAAAAAATTCATGCTCACATATTGGGCCTTTTCAGTTCACTCATAGAAAAACTGAGGGCAGCACCCTCTTTGACTGTTCTTCCCAGAGATATGTACCCTACAAAGGAAGAGACCAAGATAATCCATTATATCATTAAAGTCTAATAGCTAACTGCCATAAGAGCTAGAAACACATGATAATATTTTTGAGGAACTGCTCTAATCAGAAATTTTCAGTGATTCCCCATTTGTTACCGAATGGAATCCAGAATTACAAGCAAGTTTTGTAAAAATCTAAGCCAAACCTATCTTATTAGGATGAAGTCCATTTGCCTACCCACAGCCACCCTGTGCTGGAACTGAGCTGGAGAGCAGTCACCATTCACTACATACTCGCACTTTGGTATCCCTACCACATTGGTTTGAGTGGCATGCCCTCATCTCTGCCGTTAAAGTATTAGCAAACCTACAAGGGGGGTTCTCTCTGTTGCTCACTGCATAGAAAGCCAATTACTGAGACAAGGATTGTCAAGGAACAAAGGAGATTTACTGTGGAGGAACCTCAGCTGGGAGGTGGGAGGAATGGACTGCTTCAAATCCTCCTCCTTGATCAACAGGGCTTTTCTGGAGGTGAAATGAATAATGTATGAAGTGAATGAACATTACTACATGTTTGGGGTGCAGTGCAGAGTGCACAAGGGCAGTCAGAAATCATGTTAGTACGTACATCGCATGATCAGTAAATGGAGGATAAGTTCCTCTCAAGGCGGGGATTTTAGTAGTATAATGAGCTAGGGGTTAATATTGGTCATTTTTTCAGCCTTACGTGCAGGTGGGATGAGGGGAGTAGGCTGCTCAGTGGGTCCTTGGGCACGATCTGTGGTGGGGTGTCGTTTATCTTGTCTTCTCTGGAGAAACAAATAAGATAAGGTTTTGCAGTTATCTCACAGCTGCAAGGAGGTTCCAACATTACTCAGCGAAAAAACTCAAAAGGGAATGCATCAGTACAACAGAAAGTGACAAAATTCTGGTCAGCAAATCTTACTGGCCTGGGAACTTGAAACATAAGTGTACTATATAAAGGTGTTTTTGTTTATGGAACCAGTTACAAAAGTTCCAATAAAGAAGCTGATGCATTCCTCTTTGGGCATGTTAAATTTGAGGTACTGATGAGAGAACCAAGGGGAATTGTGCATGAAAGAGTTGGAGAGATAGCTTGATGCTCGAGCAAGCAGTCTGGCTGGAGACTGAGATTTGAGTCACTTTCAGCTTGTGATTTTATGTGCATCATACACATACCATGTATGAGGTGAATGAGAGTCTCTAAGATGATTGTGAGGAACAAAAAGAGAGGAGGACACTAATTTTATCACTCAGGCAGAGGAATTAGTACCAGCAAAGGAGACCATGAAACAATGATCAGAATAGGAAAAAAAAAACTAAGAAAAATGGTGTTATGAATAATTAAACTAATATTTACTGGGTGAGTGCCATCTACGTGGGAGAGCTCTGTATAAGCATTGTATATAAGTTAACACAACTAATATAGTAACTTTATAAAGTAAGTTCCATTTTCTGTATTTTTAAGATGAGGACCCTGAGGCACAGAGAGGTCAAATAACTTACCTAAGACGACCAGCTAGAAGGTGGTGGGGTGGGGATTATCCAATTCCAGAATCTGTACCCTTGTCTCTTCTACAAGACCTTGCCAAAGTAGAAAGGAAAGAGTGTCAACATGGAGAGAGTGGCCTGAATTTGCATAATGCCACATGGTCCAGAGAGGTCAATTAAGATAATGAATGCAAAGTGGTTATTGGATTTGATAAATAGGAGGATTTGGGTGATCTTAGCACAAGTTATTTCAGTGGATTTGAGGCAGAGGAAGTTTGAAGAAATTGAGTTCCTGAGTATCATCTATGGTCCATCTACCTTTTTATTTACCACAGGGCCTGATTCCAGGGCACTCAAGTAGGTTTCTGAAAGATAGTCGTCCTCTGAATGTTGCAAGAGTAAAACTGAGCATGAGATGGCAATTCTCTATATTAGTTTCAGCTCTTCATTTCATTTTAGTTATACAGAAATAGCGTTTGATGAAGATTCAAAGCCGTGTAGCTTGAGTAACAAGAAGGACATGTACAGCCACTTTTGTTTATGTGTGTGGAAGGCAGCGAGGAGGCAAGCCACACAGCTTTTAAAGAAGGGGAAACTGAGGGACAAAGAGGTTAAGAATTTGCTATTGGAGGGGGTGAGGGGTAGAAGGGGAGGGCAGTCATCCAGGGATTGCCTCTGAGATTTGAAAGGTTTTTTTACTCTTACTGAAACTAAAAATTCAATTCAGCTTAATGCTAGACAATTAGCCTCCTTTATATATTCTGTGGAAAGGAGATGGCTTATAGGCTGAACAAGAAAGGCCTTCAGGAACCTCCTCTCCTGGTTTCTCTTGGGCTTAGGAAATTAAGGAGTCTTTGTTTTCTGCAATTATCTCTGCCCTAGTCCCACATCATCAAGGATCTTCCCGACTTTTTGGCAGCCACCACTGAAACTGGCCCGAAACATGTAATTGTTCTCTGATGTTCAGGCCAATTTGAATAGAAGGAGATTTCCTTATTTGAGATTTCACTATTTCTTGCTGGGCAATAGCGTAAAATTCTTCTCACTGTAGTACAAGTTCTTCTCAGTTAAAAGTCACCAATTAATCACAAGCAGCATTATTCTATGTGCTCAAAAATACATGTAACTCACTGGATAACAGTTTATGTATTTTTAGGCAGGCATTTCAAATGCCTTCTACTAATTTTAAACAACATCTGGATTTTTAAGAAAGCATTTAAAAGACCAAAATTCAAAAGAAAACAGCATGAACATACTTCACTGGAAAAAGCAATTCATTCAAAAAATTAAATCTAAGTTCAATTCTCACCTGGTTCAAAAACAATAGAGTTGACCATATCCCGTGTGGGGGTTTAGTATGGAGTAGGCAGAGAAACAAAGGGAAAACAGCAACATGTGTAAGTGATCACCAAAAAAGCAGCCTGCTTCCAACTAAAAAAAACATGCCTTGTACACAGGTCACAGAACAAATCAGACCAAGCCAAAGTGCCAAGGAAAGTCACAGCTTAAAGGAAAAGAATTCATGGGGGACCTTTGCAAGCAGATGGATTAGAAAGGGTAAGTTTCACTCACTTAAGCCTAGGCTGTCTGAAATAGCAAGTCAATAACATTAATAATAATCACTAGACAACTCTGAAAGCTACAATAGGGGGATTAGGCCAAATGGAGAGACAGGGGATTAAACAAGGGACTTTCCACAGAATTAGTGAAAAAAACAATCTGGTCGTGTGGGTGTTGACTCTGCATTGGAGGGAAGGAGTGAAGTTCCTCTACAAGGATCTTCTTTTGGGGCTACATTTTCTAGCCCTGGCAGGAGTTCCTTCTGGAGAGAATGAAGCCAGTTCACTATTGAATTTGCATTCCAAGGTGGCAATGAACAGGTAAGAAAGAAATGTTTTATACTTGGACCACATGAGAATGTGTGGAAAGGAATCTGGGTCAGTGAAATTCAAAATTTTCATCAGTTATCTTCATTCATATAGTGGAGTGTTTCCAATTGAACACACCTCTATGGACTATCTTCCCCTGATGATGTAGTCAGAGTTGTTCAAAATCAGTAATTCTCTTGTTAGCTTCAACAGAATGCTTGTGAGTTTTTTATGAACTATCGATTTTATCAGCTTTCCAGCCCATAAGTAATCCACAGGCAGCCCACAAATAATCCAGGACACAGGACACAAATCTGTCCAAAAGAAATCTCTGCTCTTTCTTCCATGTAAACGGCAAGAGTTCTGGTAAGGATCACATGTTTAGCTATGTGACAAAAGGCTAAAGGCTTAGCTCTAAGAACCCTGTCTGAAGAAATGGCATCCTCCCCCTACACCCACCTAGGATGGGACAAAATTTAGGTCCAACACATGAGAATGTACTTACTGAATCTGGAGGAAAAAAAAAAGCTAATATTTGCTAAGGACATTCCAAGTGCCCGGCTCTAAGTGCTTTACATGTATTAACTCATTTAATCCTCACAATAACCCATAAGCAAGGGATATTCCCCATTTCCAAATGGAAATTTAATTTAGAGGAGGAGCCACTGGTAGACCAATGAAGATGTACTCTTCAAGAACCAGTCGTCTCTCCAAACACTGTTTTAGATGCTGTGGGGAAAAAAATGCTATCGCCCTCCCTTCCTGTAGACTACATTATTATTGGAGAAAGCAACTAAAGCACTTACAATGACTGCATGAAATGCTGGCTGCAACTCTGAAAGTTCAGGAAGAGTTTGAGAGAACAAATACCTTCCCAGTAAGAGTTTTCTGAGAAAGCAGAGCTGACTTCGTGAGCTTGGAAACACTCTTCAATTCCCTGAAGATGGACTTTTAGGCCTTTGCCTGTAAAGTCTTGTGGAGAAAATCAAGCCCTGGGCTAGATGGTTTCCTCTGAGCAGTACTTAACCAATTTCACTGCCTACCTCCCCTGGCTAGATACATGGAGCGCAAATGGCTCTGTGGCCCGGTTGATTAAATGCTTCATCAGGCAGACAGGCCCCTGGGAACCGTATGCGACATTTTATTGCCTTTCAAGGCAGTTGTTTCTCATTGTATAGATGTGCCTGAGTGGATAAATAATTGAAAGTTCCAATGCCAAAGGCTAATTTGCCCTAGCTAGGGAAATGCCTGTTTTTTTTTTTTTTTTTGAACCCCTAAGCAGTATGAATTATACTGATAGGTTTGCGTGTTTCTGGCTGCCCACCAAAGGCCCCTCTTCCAGGAGGATGGGAAAGTTGCTAGATGAAGTTTTCTCACAAAATTTACCACTGACTATAAAGCGAAGTTGCTATAATGAATAATCATCTTTCTCAGTGCAATCTTAATTGGGTTGGCAACATGTGTAATTACCATGATGGCAGAGGAACCCTGTGATGTTGAATGAAAGACGAGCTTCTTTGGCTATTTGTAGACAGCCTCAAAAAAAGTCGTCTTCTAAAAGGCCTGACCACCACTGAGCTCATTTGAGTAGTTTGCTTTGCTTGGACTTGCACAGCTTTCAAAACTCAGTGCTTTCATGACTTAGAAATAGGAACTTTTGGACAGTGAATGCTTGCAGGTTAAAGGGATTTTAATCTCTTTTTCAAATGCTGTTCCTAAGGTTCAAAGCATATACATCTATCAATGGGTTGTAAACCACTGTAATGCAACATTTATCCAATTTGCAAGGATGGTAGATTAAAAAAAAAAAAAAAAAAACAACTCTCTCAAGGGGAACAAACTTCACAGAGAGAACCTACCCAAGGGTAAATTATAAAGATCTCCCACGAACATCAGAACTACATAAACTTAAGTGTAATTACCACCTTAGTAGGAAAATAGAGTCTTTATTTTTTACATTTTCACCAAAAGACTTTATACTCCTAGAAGTTCATGAAAGGTCATTGGCAGAATCAAACCTCTACTTTATGGAAACTACCAAAGCTAAATTATATATATCTTTAAGAGCCTGCTGAATGCTATGCAAAGGCTTCTTTACAAATGCCAATCTCCAGTCCAATCATCAGTGAAACCTCAAGTACATGTCAAATCCTTGTAAATAATACTAATGAGGTTTTCAGTGAGATGCCTATGACCAGAGATAAGTTTCATTATTTTCCCCTCTGATTCCTCATGACTGGAGGAAAGCTGAAAGAAGGATATGATGTTGCAAAAATAAGCCCTGAAAAGTGCTTCGGCTCTCCCCAAAATTGCTCAGCTAGATTCTTTCTGTAAATATGATCCCTTGTAAGAGTATATTATACATGTTAAAATCTGTATTAACTTCTCCAGGCTACTGTGGTATCATTTAGTAAGTTACAGCTATCAGGGACTCCTGGTATACATTTTATTTTGTCTGGATTAATAGGAATGGGGATATTGCTCAAGGTAGTATGAGAGAGTTGAATGTTCTTAAACAGCAAAAGTCAAAATCAGGAAACAGGAGTTTGTTTATGAGATCCTTTCTGCACCTCTCCTTTCTGTGGCTAGCTCTCTTGCTAGCATGCATTTTGATACTTTCTAGGAATATTTGTATGTTAAGGAAGCATATTTATGTGTATACATTTTTATACTCCTATTTGCTTTGCATGGGTTTTGCTTGTTAGTTGAAAGTACTCAAAGACACTTGGCTTATTATTTAATTTATCCAATCCCTAGGGCAAGACCTCTAGGCAGAGCCCTGTGGGGACTTTTTTGATGTGCTTCAAATTATAGTGTTTAGGCAACTTCAACTTCTCTTCTAATGAGTCTGATGTGATCTGAGATATTGTTGGGTTGACTGGCATAGTGGGGTCTCCTCCCTAAGGAGATAGTTTATATAAGGGGAAATTAGGCTCATCCTCCATGGTAGGCAATGAAAGTACGTTTCAAAGCTTATGTTATATTCCTGAAAATGTAAACTGCTAAGAAATGTCTGCCCATACATTTTGGATACATGGTTTATCTGGGTCAATAGGAACTGGTTTTGTTTGTTTGTTTTCCTCTGTTCTGTAACAGTGGGGAAGAGCTAATGCAATTTTATTAAAATTTCTATTTTAATGCCAAGAAACATTTTCTTCCCTGGAAGCACGTAGCTCACTATTTCCTAAACGCTAGAAAAGCAGAATGTGTTGGCAAAGGCTTTTCAAAGAGTCTTCTGTCTTTGCTATGGCAATGACAATGATAGTAATAATCATGACTATTATTTTCACTTGCATGGGATTTTATAGTTTATAAAGCACTTCCATATACATTATCTCATTTTATAATACAATCAAAACCTTGCATAATACAAACTTAGTTGTTGCTTATGTCAAGGCATTATATGGGTTATTAGAAGCTGTGGGCCAGATGTTATGTGTGAATGGTGTAGAGAGTGTTTCTTGGCAGAGCATAGGAAGCTCCAAAGTTTTGTATAGCCTAGAATGGCAAGATGTGAGAAGAAAATAGCTTGCCTTGCTGAATAAAGGTTCCGGGGAGGGTCAGGACAATTAGACATGTGAAAACCTCCTTTGGGCTCATAGTGCCTTCGTCCAGGGATGGCGGGGATCCACTAGAAGTGGCTGCCTAGGGATCTATGTGAGATGGGTGTTGATGCCAGGTAGAAGATTAGCAAGAAGGACTCTAGAAGCTCCTCTACTTGTGAACTTTCTACTTCTGAACTCCTGTGACTTTATGAAT
Source organism: Lemur catta (assembly GCF_020740605.2). Lineage (NCBI taxonomy): Eukaryota > Metazoa > Chordata > Mammalia > Primates > Lemuridae > Lemur > Lemur catta. The sequence goes on along the minus strand of NC_059139.1, from coordinate 53,612,445 downwards.
AAAGCTACTTGTTCAATAAAAGTACCTTCACTCTGTTCTATCACCATCAGTTTAATACATTTATTCTTTCATTGATTTCATTAATCATTCTTGTCACATATAATGATTGTGCCAGGAACTCTGCTTGGTGTTGGAGATTCATAGTGAACAAGACAGACAAGGTCTTCTGCCCTCACGCAGCTTATATCATGTAGACAAAGAACAGAGAAACAAATAACAAAATAATTACAGATTGTCATGTATCAGGAAGAAAATAAACAGAGCAATGAGATAGAGGAAAACGTCGAACTTCTTTTTAAAAGCATGGATCCCAAGAGCAAGCCCTATGAAGGAAGTCTTAAAGATTGTGTTATGGAAAATGTAACACCCCTTTGACAAACTCTGGGCTGACTTCTTCAAACATGTCATAGATAGCAAGATCAAACGCTCATGAAAAATAAATGGCTAGGGGAAAAACAATAAACATGGAAATAAAAGTATTTTTAGGGTCCACCAAGTAAAATAAGGTATCCCCTTGCAGAAAAGGCCAGGTGTGTCAGCGTTAGAAACTTGCTCCGGGAGATAGCCCTTCTCTTTAAATAGCATCTTTAAATTTTGAGAAAAAGATTTTATGCTATAAATTATCATATAAGATTTTGTTGTATAATTCTTTACCACCTAAAAATGTATTGAACAAGCCTGTTTCTAGCTTGAAATATAATATATTTTGATCTTTATTCTCCTTTTGTTTTATTTATTTTTTTTAAGTCTCAGCAAAGAGCTTTATAATTGCCAGATGTTCTCACAAGTCATATGATGAGTCAATGCAAATTTTTTAAGGCTTTTATCTTCAATCCATTTATTATAAGGCTGAAGCTAGGGCAAATCTTCCTTCTCGGCATCAACAAATTAGCCCACCTACATGGCTCCCAGGAGGGGACATCTATGATTATTGACACATTTCTTATTTAATTAAACTGATCTCAATTTTGAATGTGTAAAAAGAACAGAGATACAAAAATTTGGAATACAAACGGATGTATTAGGGAAGAAATTGATTCTCAAAGGAAAATCAGCATGATATTGGCAGAAGAAAGAGGAATAGACCCTGGACAAGCAAAAACAATAGAGTCAGGAAATATTCAGCTTACATGTCACAAATCTCCTCTCCTGTGTTCTCAGCAGACATTGCTAATCAAAAACAGTAATCTTTTCTACTGAGCTTGGGGGTGGCCTTAAAATCTTCTCAGCACATTAGAGACAGCCTCTGCCATTTGATCAGAGATGTCATATGGGGTCAAACTTATTTGCCATGGTAGGTGTAAAGGGTATTGCTCACCAAATATTTGCATTTGAACAGTCTTCAAAGTCTTAACTTAAAAGAGGTAGGAATTGGGGGCAATAATTTAGGAAAAATGAAGGTAATAATTTGGGACAGGGATCATTGTTTCTCTTACACTTCAAATGTAGGTCACCACCCAGATGACTAGTGCAGAAGTTCTCTGTTAGCACATAGTAGGGTTGCGTAGGCAGGTGTGTGAAGAACACAGAACCATCTTGCTCTGTCCCAAGAACAGAGAAAATGGCTGGTGATCTCCCCTTTGGGAAGAATTTGCTGGCCTTTGAAAGGAATCGTCGGCAGAAGACTCACCGGATGGTAAAATTCCCTTTGTGTCTGGGACATATTGAATCTGGTATTCTGCTGCACCAGGAAAGAAGCCCCAAATCTTATTTAGTTCTGAAGCCTTTTGAAATTTTTGAGTCCATAGTTTAATTTTGGCAACATTGAAGTGATGGAATTTGTAGATATCATTTATCAAATCATTATGTACTAGTTGACCTTCTTTCAATTCAGCAAGCATTTTAAATCCCTCTCTGTGTGTCTTGAATATATTGCCTGGAAACTTTGAAGTAATATTTTCAGTCTTCCTCTTTTTTCTCTGCAAAGTAGGAGTATTATATATGTAGCTGATATTTATTTTATCTCAGAAGAAGATCAACTATATTATTTCTAAGCTCTTCTGTAAATATTGGAACTGAAGGAAGTTTAAAAAAATAAAAATATAAAGACCAATACAATTTTATCAAGTAATATTTTTACTTTAAGTCAAGAATTGATATTTCTATATTAGATGCTAATGGTATTAATTCTTTAGGTCTTATTCAACCCAACACAGAAATATTATAACTATGGGTATGGCTGTTACCCAGTCAGTTCCAGGAGCATTTGGGGCCAGGCAGAATATGAAAATGTTAAAGGTTACAGCTCAGGGGTTGAAAGTGAGCCTATAATTCGCTAATTCAAAATTCAGGTTAAGATATTCACAGATGTTTATTAGGGACTCTAATGGTTCCACTTTACTTACTACTTATTGGAGTATAGTAGTATAAGTGTAGACACCTGTAGAAGGGAGCATCCTATTGCTGAAGACCAGTTATTCACCTTGCCAATAGATAAACCTTACTCTGATATACAGGAGAAAATTATTTTCTGTGTTTTCCTTTTTTCTACTGTGATTTATCATATACTGTAGGTAGTCAGGCTATTGTAAAAGTTCTCATTTATTACATGTGACTATATTTACTTTTTAAAATATCTATGTTGTCCAAAAACATTTTGTTGCAAAAGAGTGGTACAAGAAGCCAATAATCATTAATAGAACTAGATAAGTTCCTTGTAGAAGGGCACAGAAAGGCCCCAGAAATATCATATGCTAGATTTTCTAGGAGCTGTGGATAGCTATGGATACCTGGGGTTGTGCCAGTTTATGACAGCACATAAATAATTTAATATATACCAGAGAAACTTTGGAAAAGTTAAGATGAGCTTTTCCTTAGAGACATGACTGCATAAAGCTGGGCTGCTGATACTTCAGTCAGCTCAAAAAGATCCCACCTGCCCGGCTTTGCACCCCGACAGTAAGTATATGAGTTCCCAGAATGGGGCTGAACACTGGACCTCTTTTTATAACATAACTTGGCTCTTATATTTGTTGGAGAGGAAAAAGAAAATGGTTGAGGAAACTTTGTAACAGGGTTCAAACGCTTTCCAGAGTCACCATTGTTTTTATTATCCGATAGAATTTGGTTTGACTTTGCCTATGCTTCTGGTGTCTCTTATTTCTGCTAGCCTCAGCATGCTTTCTCTGTACACCCTATACAAAAGATGTTGGGGCAAACCTGAAATGTATTTATACAATTAATGCATTGACCGTATCTGTGTCTACACACTCAACAGAAAAAATTGTCCCAACTATTTGGACTCTAGCAAAGTCACAAATCACTTTGTTAGAATAGCCAATAACTTCATTATGCTTATATGTGTGAATTTTTAAGTGTCCAAATAAACTTGATGCCTGAGAAAGTTATCAGAACAATTTTGTAAAAGGTGATTGTCAAGAAGGATTTGTTAAGTGTTTCCCAAAGTTTATGCATTAGACCCTCAAATGCTAGAGAGTAGGTGGGGTGGAATGGATAAGGGTATATTGACTGGAAAGGCTTAGGAAATGTACACATTTGCACATGGGTAAAAGGCTGTGACAAGTCCTGCACGAAATAGACGTATATGATTTTGGCAACATTTACTTTTTTTTTTAAAGCTTTTAAAAAATTGAGGTATAATTTACATAAAGTAAATTTAACCCATTTTAGTTCTATGAATTTGAAACCACAATCAACAGTTATTTATTTCTTAAAAAATTAAATGTTTTGAAGAATGTGTGCTAGAATGCATTAAGATAATTTCAATAGAAATATATTTGAATTAAAAATCTGCTTAAATTGAGAGTCCTAGGCAGTCTTGATCAATACAACTAACTGTATTGACTTCAAGAATGACAAAAGGTAGAAGAATTGTACTGGGAGAAAGAAATGACAAACCAAATAGTGAAAGGTGAAGCCGTACTATGAGAGGCCCATACAGCCTGAGAAATTACCAGCTGGGGCTCTCAGCTCTGACTGACTGCTTATACATACATATCTAAAGAAGAAGAAAGCAAAGGGCAAGAAATAACTGTGAGAACTCAGTCCTAAGGAAGAAGCTTCCAAAGAACTCTGACTTTGGGGAATGGCCATTTCTCCTTAGAAATACAGTTCTTTCAACACACTCCATGATTTTACTTTAGTTTTTCCTTTCTCCACTCTACCCTTGTTTTTTTCGAGTTCGATTCCTGCACTGAATCGAAAGGTCTTCTCTCCTTTTTTCCCTTCTGCCTCTCTGTGGGACACGTTACTCAGTGGTGAGCTAAAATCATCATGTTTTAGTTAAACACCAGTCATCGGAAGCCCTTTGGAATCATTCAGTTTTGAGAATGGAACTCCTAATTTCAGTTTCATATCATAAGCACACTTATGCTACTTGATTATAGTTTCCAAGTTAATTCTATCTTTACGATACCATGCTTACTTCTGTTTCTGAGGCAAAATGGGCTCTGATCAAAACCAGGAAATCTCACTTATATTGACTTCATTCCTTTCGTCCAGACTTTCTTTGTTCTTCGCAGCCATTTCAACTGGAGTAACTGGGTGAGAGAGCACACCTCATGCGGGACTTTTCCTTTTCTTTTACCCCCTGAGTGGTAACACATCCTGTTTGCCCTAACTTTGGCCCGGCCTGTTTATTTCACAAAACAGCCATCTTTAACCATGCTGGGTAAGAACAAGAAATAGATACTCCTCAGGAGGGGTGAGCACGCCCGCTGGGTAGGTATGTCTTGCCCAACTTTAACATGAAAAGGACTTGGTAAGAAAGAAAACACAAAGCCCTAGAAAAGAAAAACAATCGCCATGTGGAGGCAAAATGAAAGTAGGTTGTGTATACAGATTCTCCATATGGATTACGCTGAGGAGAGAGGAGGCTGCTGGGCCTCTTCCTGTCATCAGATGGCTGAGTAAAGAAAGGGCAGCCCCAGTGCAAACTGGCTGTTCCCCATCTGCTGCTGAGCACCGGCTCCTGTCCCTGTGCTCCAGCTGGGGGCCACATGGAAACCAAAGGCTAAGTGATGTCTGAGAATGCAACCACCAACTCTCCGTCTGCAGGAAAACACGATCCTAGAATGGCAAGTGTGATAAGCTCTTTAAATCGGTAGGATGATCAGATTGCCCAGTGAGAAGCTTTACCATAAGGAACTCTTGCTACATATCAAACACTGCCAGGTGGTTGACCTCATCTAATATTCACAACAACCGTATGACATACAGACCAGAAAAACATCCCCATTTTACGATGTTGGAAACTGCAGTTCAAAGAGGTTAAGTAAATATTTAAGCCCCAAATTTAGTAATTGGCAAAGATGGGACTTGAACCCAAGTCTGGCTGACTTCAAATCATGTGCTCCCAACCTCTTTCCTATATTGCAGGCCAATGAGGCGAAAGGAAAGAACTTTTGCTCAGCGTTTTTTTCTTAAATCATATAACCTCAAAGGAAACAGACTTTCTGGCTACTTAAAACATACTTAGTAACTTTTTCTTGTTTTTAAAATGGTTTTAAGATGGTCAAGGCTTTAGTCTGACTATCTATTAATAGCATGAGATAGTTCTCACTATTTTTACAGAAAACACGGATGCTGGTATAGTGTACATGTTTTACTTGTTAGGTGGTAATAACTAATCTCTTGTAGTCAGGCAGATCAATCCATAAGTAAGAATAAACTTGAAAAGTTTATGGGAAAAATCCATTCCTCACCCCTTTCCTGATGGTCAGGGAATGGTGCTCTGAATTACCTTGTTAATTTCTTCAATCATTAATAAATTCTCCTGTGTAGACACAACTTTAGTAAAAAGCTATGAAGAAAGTATCCAATGGTGCATTAAATGCACCACATTAGATGAGGAGCTATCAATTAGCCCAGTGCCATGGAGGAAACCACCAGAGGATTTGGCATTTTTTCAGTTTACTCAACGAAAGCTTTCTGGGTTCTTAATCTTCTCACAGGCATTATGGCCCATTGGTGTATTTGTTTTGAATATTTCATGTGGGAAACAGAATTCTAATTTCTCTGCTAACTGGCACTATTTTGTAAGGTAGATATTAGCACATGACTGAGGAGTAAATATCACAAAACTTGTGCCAACCACAGGAACATCAGGTCTCTGAATGCCTCACATGCTTGCCAGGCAGCTGAAAGAATATCTAAGAAAGATATCTGGAAGGTAATCAAAGACAGAATCTCCCTCAGATACATTTTTTTTGTGGGAATTTACATATGCTATTGTTTATCATAACCTATCGGATGTGGTCAAATAGACATGACAGTCACATTTGGAATGAACATAAGCTTTATTTATGTGCCATACATATGGAAATAAGATAAATTTCCAAGGAGCCCTAAGGAAAATGCTTTGATTCATTTTTATTTGACTTTTTTTCTCTCCATATAATACGGAAACACTCATACCACATAGAAAGTAAAATCACAGTTACAAGCATTCAAACAGATTTACTGATATGCAAAGTTTGTAGTAACAGTGTTTGTGGCAAGACCTAGAGCCCATATTGAGATGGGGGCCTTGATGCACGAGAGGGTTTAGCTAAAATTCCAGATTTGTTAGTGGCTGCCAGCATCGTCCTTGATACTACCGGAATTTTAAAAAAATAGGAAAAATTAGACCAACGTACTTATTTCCAATTGATTTTACATGGATCAAATGTGATAATTCATACAGAGGTGCTTTGAAAACCACCATTTTATAAAGAAGAGTTTATTCTATGTAATATGGAAGGGAATGATATGCACTAATGATATTTTTAGGTTCATCTGTTCTTCAAATACTTCCTTCTTACCTTCCCTTCTTCCTCCTCTCTTTTCTGTTTGCTCTTGCATCCACAGACTTTTACTGAATACACAGGAGCACCAGAAGCAGTGTAGCATAGGTGCATAACCTGGCACGACAGTAGTGGAGATTTTGGAGCCAGGCTCTGCCACTCACTGTCTGGGCCTTGAGCGAGGTCAGTAAACATCTCGTTGCCTTTGTTTCCTCATCCTTAAAATGGGCATAAAAGTCAAACATTTCACAGGGCTGTTGTGGATAGTGAGTGAGCTAAGTGATCTAATCACATACTGTTGTTAAATCAAATAAACCCTCTGCTGGCAACGGAGGTATAACAATGAGAAAGATTTGGCTCTAGTCTGGACAGCTCACTGTCAATGCCCTTTGGAAACAAAAAATTGGCTGCTAAATGTACCATGAAACTGCATAAAAAACAGAGCTTGAAGAAACAAATATTATTCTGTAAACACATTTTGAGAAAGAATAAATGACTTGGGTTTGTTCTCAGGATTGGGTTAGTCTCATGAAAATAGAAGAAAGGTGTTCTTCCATCCAGCCCCTAAAATAAACCTGTGTGTTCACTCTTCCCTGGAGAGACAACTTGAAGACCTCACAGATAGAAATGGTGGCCCCACAAGATAAAACTGTCAGACTGCTCATTAATTACCTTGATGAACTGTTGACAAAATATTAGACCAATGAAAGTTCATAGACAGAGACAAAGAGGAGCTAAACATATGAAATGATTTTCTTTTTATTCCAAGAAGTGTTACAATCTGTGACCCCTAGGAGAAGATTCTAGACTCTGTAGACCCAAGAAAAACTCAGAAATAAATCTAACGTTTCAGTCAAATTAATTGCAACCATGGGATAAGAATTTTTTTTTGCAGGAATTAATTATTCACATGTTTTTCAGTCTAGGGGTAAATATGCATTTTTTGGTTCGCTTTGGTGGTAAAAATACTTTTGTTTTTTCTGTTTTTTGTTTTTTTTGAGAAAACCTTGTAATTATTTACTGAATCATTAGCTCTCAGGATTTCATGACAAATATGATTTTTTGGATTAATTTGGTATATTGCAATTTATGATGAGAGATAGTTTATGGTTTTTTTTTATTTTTCTTAAAGGCATCCAAGTTCTGATGAGGTTGTTACAAGATGAGAAACCAGCTAGCAAAGAATTATGACAATTGCAATAACCAGAAGTCATAGGAACAAATATGCAAACATGTGGTTTGGGGTAGAAACCAGATGAAAGGCTATTATGAATGTCTAGCTAGAATCAGGAGAAAGAAAATTAAGAAAGGGGTGGAAACAGAACAAGAAGAATAAAATGGAAGGCAAAAATATGGAGGAGTAAAAAGATGTTGAAGAGTTTCTGTATGTACTCCAATCCACTTCCTCTGTAGAAACGAAGGCTGACGAAGCAGAGGCTGGTGAGGAAGATTGTCTTTGCTCTGGCCTTAAGCACAGCTTCAGTCTTGCACATGCTGCCTCCCTACTTAACTGAGGCCATTTTCTGGAGTCTTTCAGTTTAAGAAAAGAAAGGAGGATAGAATCTGATGATTCATCTCAAACCTGAAGGTGATTTTCTGTTTTGTTTCTGTTTTGTATCATTGTCTGAAGAGGAAAGCACAGGGCTAATGTCCCCAGAATGTCACACACACAATTATGTAGGGATTTGCTTCTGAAGACCATATACATTATCCAATAGTATAAAAGTAATGTCATCTCCAAGCAGGTCCCCCAAGGTGGTTGTGCTGTCTCATCACTCACCTGAATGAAGAGCAAGGTCTTATTGTAACAGCCTGAAATTGAGGGGTGGGGATTCCAGAAATTTTTGACTGAGCTTCCTTTCAGAGGTTCAACCAAGCATATCTGGAGTCTTTGTATTGCTTCCTTGGCAAGGTACAAACAACAGCCCCTACAGAGGCTGCACATTTGCAGTGTACTCAGAGGCTAGCCTCTGTCTTCATTTACCATTGCTTGTTATTGCTGCACCCCAGAGATATTGCTGACAGGCTTTGATTGCAACAGAAGGCATCCTTGTGGAGTCATGCATATGGGGCAGTTCTCTAGCACATTTCACACTTGCTCTCCGTGAGAACGAACACGCTAAGTGCCAACTGCTGACGTTAAAATATGGCTACAGTATGAAAAGAAACTTTCTCAGAATTTAAGAGGTGTTATAGGTCATCCTTTCTAGGACAATACTAATAACAAAGAAGAAAGACAGAAAATAAGATAGAAAAGAAGGAAGGAGGAAAAAAAAACCCTGAGTATTTCAAATATCTTTTTCATTAGGAAAAAAACCACCGTAACCAACAAGAAATGGATTATTCTGTAGTTCCTTATTTGCCTTCAGTATTTGGATATAGTCATCACTAAAGTGTCTGTTTTCTACAGCCTAGTTTCAAATGTAATGTAAGGAAAGAAGTAAATGTTTCATTTGGGCTCTTTAAAACGTTTTACAAGTGACCATTTATATATACAGGACATCTAATCGTGCAGTCACCCTACAAAGTCAAGCTAAAGCTCAAAAAGATTTTACATTACAAGTGGAAACTATGATTCCAAAAGTCCAAGGGAAGGAATAGCTAATCTTCACTGTGTGCACTAAAAATAGAAGCTAATTTAATGAAACAGGTTTTTTTCTCTTCCAACAGCGGTTAAAGCTAAACCTTTGCTAAGAGGCCAGTTGGTGTTATAATGCCCATTTGACAGCTTAGAGGTTCAAACTCTCAATTAACTTCAGTGATTATTGTGTTCAAACTGGCTAAAATTATTTATTCATTTTGAGACAATTTTGAAACAGCTGCAATACTCCATTTTTGCATTACTGACTAAAACACACCACCATTTTTATTTTAGAATGATGAACTATTAATATTTAAAATATTCTGGTAACTATGGCAAATAATATAGCAAAACACAAAGTAGCCACCATCCAGAGTTAGGGAATTTTATCGATTTGCTATATTTGCTTCAGTTTTATTTTTGTTTTTGTTTTAGAGATAAAGTGTTACTTATATATTTGTCCCCTGGAGATTTCTCTGAGATCCTATACTATTTTCCTTCTTCCCAGAGGTTATTAATGTCCTGAATTTGGTGTTTATCATAACTGCATATATTCTATACATTTATTATGTAATTCTGTATTCATAGATACTCTATAGTTTGATTTTGCTTGTTTAACAGCTTTATATAAGCTTATGTGTAAATGACATTACACCTATTATTCTGCAAATTGCCTTCTTTTGACTCAAAATTATGGTTTTGCGATTGGTCATGATGATACATGCAGCTCTTCATTTATTTTAACGTTTGCAATCTTTTGTTTGTATGGACTTGTTTATCCTCTTTTCTGTTAATGGGTATGTAGGTTATTTCCTTCTTTTTTTTTTTTGGCAAGGAACAACAATTTTGTACGTGTATTCTCATGTATAGGTGAAAAAGTTTCTCTGGGGTATATATGTAGGTGTGGAATTGCTGTATCATGGAGTATCCCCACCTACAGATTTATCAGATATTGCCAAATTGTTGCCTAAAGTGGATGGACCAATGTATACTCTCAGTGCTCTACAACCTTGTAAAAGTAGATATTCTCAAACTTTTTCATGTATTCTCTTTTTTTAAAAAACATTTTGATTATGCTAAATTTTAAACATATTGAAATTTAATATAATGAACCATGATATAACTATTATACAACTTCAAAAATTATTAACTTATGGTCAGTCTTGTTTCAAGCATACACCCACCATCTATACACCGATCCTATTATCACCATTGGATATTTTAAAGTAAAACAAAATCACTGACAGCATATTATTGTGTCTGGAACTAATTCAGTTGGTGTCTGTAAGATATGAGGATTCTTTAAAAAGTAACTACAAAATCATTATCATACCTAAACAATTTAATAATATATATACATACTTTTATGAATAGGGTCTCACTCTGTACCCAGCCTGGAGTGCAGTGGTACAATCATAGCTCACTGCAGTTTCAAAGACCTGGCCTCAAGCGATCCTCCTGCCTCAGCCTCCTGAGTTGCTGGGACTATAGGAATGAGCCACTGTGCCTGGCAAGAATAATTTCTTAACATCATTACATGTCTAATCAACCAGTGTTCAAATTTCTCCAATTGTATTACATGTCTTTGTAGTTTGTTTATCTGTCTCAGGATCCAAAAAGTTCCAAATATTGCAATTGGCTGATATTTCTTGTCCCTTTTAATCTGTATGTTCCCCCTTTCCTATTTACTTACTTATTTTTACAACTTGTGTTTTGAAGGAACAGGATTATTTCTCTTATAATGTTTCCTATAGTGCAGATTTTGGTGAATTTTTTTCTTAGTCCATTAGTGCTGCTATAACAAAATATCTGAGACTAGGCAATTTACAAACAAAAGCAATTTATTCCCCATAGTTATGGGGTCTAGGAAGTCCAAAATCAAGGTGCTGGTAGTTATGGTGTATGGTGAGACCTGCTCTGATTCCTAGATGGTACCTTGAACAATGTCCTCTGGAGGGAAAAGGCAAAAGGGAACCTAGCTAGTCACCTCCAGCCCTTTTGTAAGGGGACTAATCCTGTTTATGAGGGCAGAGCTCTCATGACTTAATCACTCCCCCAAAGGCCCCACTGTTAATGCTATTCCATTGGGGATTAAGTTTCAACGCCAATTTTAGAGATGACACATATTCAAACTATAGCAGTATCCTAGGGTATTATTTAATATTTTCTAGTAATATTTCATATGTGGTATTATATGCTATATTAACTATATTTTCTTATTTTCTGTACACTTGATGCTGTAGCATGTGTGGCTTCACTAACTCAAAAGAGACTGCCCCTCTCAGGGCTAGCTAATTCTTAGACAAAGTAAAAGACTTGCCCAAGGACATGCCTTTCATATGTAACTAACTAATCCAGAGCTCTTACTCTGAACTACTTCCTATCTGATGCCTATACAACAGGAGGCAATATTCCTGTTCCCTAATCACCCAGGGCCAAGTACCAGACAACTAAAGACCACCCCTATAGTCCAGAGTCTGTCAACATTACTCAAACTACCCAATCCTAAACTGCTGTGCTTTGCCCCTCGTGTGGAAAACACAATAAAGACTCTAGACCATGCTGTTCCTGCAACACTTCTGTCTCCTGACCAAACCTGCTGCTTCCCCATGTGGCCCTGAATAGTGTGGTGAGCCCTCTCTTCTTGGGAGATGTAACTAATAAAAATCTTTCAATGGCATTGGCCTCTTTGTGTTGTCACTCAGTCAGCTCTATAAATTAAAATCCTGTGGGTACATGAGACACCTACTTCTATTAGAAAGCACATCGTGTCTTTTCTTACTTTTGATGACAGTAACAGTCATTGCCTAGATTAATTATTTCATTAAGGGTTGCAAAGTGGTGACATTCTAATTCTGTCCTTTTTCTTTATTTATTAGCTAGAAACCTTTTTATAAAGAGAAATTCTCATCACCTATTTGGTTCCCTTGAGTTATAGTTTTTATTGGAAAGTCAGAATAAATACTTGATTCTTTACCTTTATTGACTAGTTACCAAAATGAGTTGGTTCTCTAGCATCCTTTAAAAGTGATGAATGAGATTTGTTGTGGTTGTTCTTATTGTGTATCATCATTGTGATCTCAAGAATACATACCTATGTACCTCAGTCAATTTTTATTATTATTCTTATTGATGCTTGGATTATCTTTGGCCAGTGGGAGCCTCTTTAAATTGGCTCCTAAGTCCTTTTGTCATGGCCCTAGTAGTTGTGAGAGCTTGCTTGCCTTTGGTGATGACAAAATATTTCTGACAATCTTTTAAATTTATTACTCCTGATATGGAATCAGCTATTTCTCCAAGGAGTCCTGGTTCATTTTAATAGGAAACAATATTTAGAAACCACAATATGGACACTAGGGTTGCATATGTGTGGATTTATGTATTGTCTCTGCATTCTTGTTTCAATACCTTACTATCTTAACTTCTATAGCTTAAAGGCCTGAAATTCTTAGGGCAAGTCCTTCTACCTTTTTCTTCTTGAAAATTCTATTGAATAGACTTAACCCTTGTAGAATTATATATAAATTTTAGGAACAGCTTATTAAATTTCATGAGAAAAACATACTGAAAATTGGGGGGAGGGAAATTTATTGCCTTTATAAATGAATGGTGGTATAAATGACATATTTATATTTTTGCATCTTCCTGTTCATGAATATGGCATATTGTTCCCTATACTTAGATTTTTTAATATCTTTTAGAAACATTTTATAATCTATATGTTCTTGTCCATTTAAAAAATATTTACCTTGTAGTATTTGTGTCTGTTGTGAATGGTTTTTTGTATTACATCACATGATACATATGCTTTCCTGTATGTATATTATACTTCATTAAAATAAATTAGCTTCAGAGAAAAGGAAAATCTGGCAATCGTCCTGAGAGTATATGAATAAGAAGGGTAAAAGGAAGAATTGGTCAAATCAATATTTCTCAAAGTAATAAAGCAGAAAAAATTTTGATATTGGATTTGCCCCTTTGTGGGAAACAGTTATGGTGAGTTGAATGAGATGATACACTGATGACAAATGAATAATATAGGAAGGTGTAAGAAGCATGATCTATCTTTAGTTTTCCTACCTTTGCTACAGGTTACAGAGAAATGTTTCTCTACTAGAAGAAAAAAAGAGCAATGCATAATGACAAATGTTAAAAAGACCCTTGGGAGTGGTAGCTCTGTGGACAACTGGAGGGCAGGGAGTTGCAACCACCGCTCAGCTACAAGCACCACGACACTGCAGGAAAGTGAGCCTCGTGTAGCCTCGTGGCCTGAACTTCCAAAGCAAACCAGAAATTCAGATTTTGAGAATTCTCCTGACTTGTGAGCTGTGGCAACTAATTCAAATATGTTAAGAATGTTGTTTGACTGTACCTTTATGATCCCTAGATTAGAGGTTTTCTAAATAACATGGTAATTTTTAAAATTTAATATTTGGATGGTTGAAATAGTTCAGTCAATAGAGACAAGGGAAGTAAAGGGGTTTTCTCAATCTACAAATTCCCAATTCCCACCCCACTAGCAATTGTGAGACATTCTAATACCAGATATCTATTACTCCATTTGAGGGTCTATGCCGCTGCTAATGATGGGAATGTGCTGCTTACCTTAGTCACATAAGCACAGACTCTGAAGTCTAGAAGAAATCTTGGAAGGTTTTAGTTCCACCTTGGGATACGTAGGTGAGGAAGCTAAGTCCCACAAAAGTCGAATAACTTGTTCAAGGCCACATGTTAAATTAGTGGCATCTGCTGATTTTTTACGATTCTTATTAATTCTCAGATTTTGTGCTGCAGTGTACAGTTAGCCAAGCTAGTCATGAGACTGCATGAACATCCCAGGGAAATGATAGGGTTTTTTTTCTCTATGTATAATTAGGGTTTAATTAAATTTAATTGTTCATAATTACCCAAGTAGAAACTGAATATACCATATTCTCTTCACGAGGCTTGAATAAAAATTTGAAAGATCAGTGAAGGCAGTAATTGAATAAATATGCAGAGCTTTGTATGTGTAGTAATTATTATACACTGTAGTTTCCTGCTGTAGTTTCCGACACTGCTGATGGGGGCTTTCAGAAGAGATCATTCCTTCATCATTGTAGCCCTAGGTAAAATCATTCTTTTTTTTAATTAAAATCTTATTATAAAAACTGTTATCCATATGTGGTTTTGTGTGTGTATAAAACAGAAAGATATTGAAGCTTGTAAACAATCAGTATAAAGAAGAGTAGAAAGTAAACTTCTTTATAACCAAAATATAATTAAATTTCATCTGATTTTTTGGTAATTTCAGATAAACAATAACAGTAGTATATGTTATCGTTTGTTGGCTCCTACCATGTGTCAGAAGTGATGTTAAATGCCTTTCGAATTATCTTCCTTGATCTTTTTCACTAGACTATCAGGTAGCTAGTATTCTTATTTTATAGATGAGAAATTGAGGCTTAAATGATTAAGTGACCTTGGATTTGAATGGGGCCTCTGACTTCGGAGCCTGTACTATTACTCTCTACACTGTGCTGTCTACCTAAGTAGATGCTTCAAATTACATTAGCATCATCTAAAATCCTAACAAAGATCATTCATCACAGTCTTTTAGGATATTAAGAGAGTTTATCAGAACTGTTTGTTCTTCGTTCCATCTTTCCCTTGGAAATTCCAAAACTTGATTTCCTCAAAGCAACATCTGATTAGCAGCATTGCTTAAACTTTTGGCTTGTATTTCTTTCTTAATGCATATTCCATAAAATGTAGTTTGAAGTGAGACCCCTTACAAAGAAAACGAAAAGTCCCAAGAAAGCAGTGCTGTCAAAATGAATAAATCTTGTAAAAGGCTTTGTGTAAGCATTAGTGAGGAAATTATCTGACATTGTGTCATAAATTTAAATCCCAGTTAAACATGTGATGTGCAATAGTTGCCTATAAAATGTGAACATGTTGTAGATATTTTCAAATCCCAAGTTTAAACATGTTGCTTAATGAGAAAGAGCTGTTATATGATGTCAAACAGAGTAATACAGCACTTTTGAGAAATCATTATCTTTGCCTGGCTTTCTCTATGGAAGTAAAATTAATCTGTGAGTAATGAGGTATTGGGGTGAGAATTGTTTCCTGTTTTCTCAGATAATACTTAGAAATTTAGGTAAAGGCAATTTCTTGTGGTTTACTCTCTCAGGCAGTAGAGCAGATTGTCCAACTGGGATTGAACTAAGAACCTCCTTGACATACAGCCTTTTTTAAACCTTGGTGGGTGACTAGTATTTGTTCCCTCCATCTTGAAAAGTATGCACCAACTTTAGTGGCTTATATATGAAAGAAATAAAGTCAAATTGCTACCCTCCCCCAGTTTTTCTGTTTTTTGTTTGCTTTAAAATAAATTTATTTGCATGCTCTAGGTAGAGGTACACACTTTCTAGTTTGCTACACTCCCCACCATTCCCTATTAATTCTAGTTGCTTCATTTATTTATGCCTCTCCTGGTCCTGAAGTCATTTGAGTTTGCAACCCCATTTTATGGCCTAACATGTATAGATACATGAAATAATGGATTTCATTTGAGCAGAATGATTATGACATGGAGGGGCATGAAGGAGGACAGAGAATGATTCATAGATAGGAGAAAACTCAAGGAAAGTTTCAATAAAGAGGTAGCCCTGGAGTTGACAGTAAAGGGTGAGTAGGTGTTCTCTAGGTGTACAGGGTGGGGGAAGAGATTTTTCTGGGAGCAGGGAGTATATGATCAGAGAAGAGAACTCAAAGGGGAGAAGGGGACCAGAATTATGAAGGCAGATAGGGGCTAAATTATAGAGACCATTAAATGACATGATATTGAAAGGTGAATAAGTATTCTCTTTGTGTATCCTAAATAATACAGCCCTAATTTCTATTCCAAATATGTGCAGGATCAGGTACGGGCATATCAGAATTGTGGCTTAGTGGGTAACAAATGGGGTGCTTACAATCTGACCTTAAATAGCTGTCCTGAAAATCAAAACTGGAAAGGGACATAAGGAAACTTACTAGGTGATGGAAGTGTTCTCTCTTGAATGGGGTATTGGGTATGTGAGTCAAAACTCACCAGATTGGACACTTAGGATCTGTTACTGTATGCAATAACACCTTAACTGAAAGTTAGAAAACAGGAAATATTGTTATATAATCATGATAACAATAATGATGCCTTAAAGTTATAAGTGAAAATCTCTCAAGGTTAGATGACAATCTGACTTGTTTGCAGTAACAGGTTATGTTTGTAACTTTTCTTGGCCAGATATTTTCTTTTCTCTTCAATTCCAACAATTATTTCCAGAAAAAAATATTTCAACAAGCAAGTAATCTATTTTTAGTTTCAATTTTTGTGTGAATGAGATTTGGCAAAAATATTATAAATTCTCATATTCCAGTCTTTTTAGCCAGTGAGTGCTTCTTAGACCACAGATATTTCAAGTAATTGAAAATTAAATATCAAACATTCTGAGAACTCTTACAAAGAGGAATGTATGTATGAATAAGTGTCAGGTAGGTATTGCCATATGATATCTTAGACCACAGATATTTCAAGTAATTGAAAATTAAATATCAAACATTCTGAGAACTCTTACAAAGAGGAATGTATGTATGAATAAGTGTCAGGTAGGTATTGCCATATGATGGGGGTGAGTATTTTCTTTGTATGTTGTGCCAAGCAGTTCATCTGATAGACTTTGCCATGGGTTCAGTGGTTGAAAACTCAGGTTCTATAGTTGGATAGATCTCAAGTTGAATCCTAAGTGTATCATTTATTAACTGTGTGTTATTAAGCATGTTATATAACCTCTCTTATATTAGTTTCCTATTGCTGCTGTAACAAATTACAACAAACTTAGTTAGCATCGTAAAACAACACAAATTTATCATCTTACACTTGTGGAGACTAGAAGTCCTAAAGTCAGTCAGCAGACCTGTATTTCTTCTGCGGGAACTTGGAAGAAGTCGTTTCCTTGCTTTTTCTGGTTTCTACCGGCTACGTGCTTTCCTTGGTTGGTGACCCCTTTTGCCATCTTCAAAGCCAGCAGTGAATGGTTAAATCTTTCTCATACTGATTCACTCTGATTTAGTCAAATCTTTCTCTATGTCCCTCTTCTAAGGCCATTCCTGATTACATTGGGCCCACCTAAATAATCCAGTTTAATTTCCTCCATTTTAAGATCCTCAACTAATCACTTGTGCAAAGTGTGCATATTCATAGGTTCTGGGGATTTGACCATTGATGTCTTAGAGGGGAATCATAATTCAGCCTACCACAACCCTCATCAGTAAGATAGAAATAATAATACCTCCCTTAGGGGTTATTGTAAGGATTAAATGAGATGGACAGTGTAAATGCTTGGCACATGCAATGAACCCAGTAAAATTAGTTTTTAAGAATTTTTAAATCATAATAAAATATACATAAAATTTACCATCTTAGCCTTTTTCAAGTGTAAAGTTCAGTAAGTATTAAGTACATTCACACTATTGTTCAACCAATCTCCCGAACTCTTTTCATCTTCATCTTACAAAATGAAACTCTATACCCATTAAACAACTTCCCATTCCCTCCTCTCTCACCCCTGGCAACCATCATTTTACTCTCTATCTCAATGAATTTGACTCTAAGTACCTCCTGTAAGTGGAATCATACAGCATTTGTCTTTTTGTGACTGGTTTATTTCACTAAACATAATGACCCTAAGGTTCAACCATGCTATAGCATGTGTCAGAATTTTCTTCCTTTTTAAGACTAAATTATAATTCATTGTATGTATATACCACATTTTGTTTATTCATTCATCCATTGATGGACATTGGCTGCTTCTACATTTTGGCTATTGTGAGAGTGCTATAATGAACATGAGTGTACAAATAGATCTTTGAGATCCTGCTTTTAATGGGTACATACCCATAAGTGAAATTGTTGGATCATATGGTAATTCTATTTATAATTTTTTGGGAAACTGCCATTTTATCTTACATAGTGGCTGCACCATTTTACATTCCTACCATCAATGTACAAGGATTCCAATTTCTCCATATCTTTGCCAACACTTGTTCTTTTCTTTTTTCTTTTTTTATAGGAGGCATCCTAATGAGTGTGAAGTGGTATCTTATTGTGTAGAGGTAAGTTTGGATATTAATATGGACAAACTCAATACGACTGACTTATCTCTGCCATCCTGAGGAGTGGTGGCATGACCTTGGGCAAGTTATTTTGTTTCTCAGAACCTCAGGTTCTTAA
Source organism: Lemur catta (assembly GCF_020740605.2). Taxonomy (NCBI): domain Eukaryota; kingdom Metazoa; phylum Chordata; class Mammalia; order Primates; family Lemuridae; genus Lemur; species Lemur catta. Next base: position 53,593,865 of record NC_059139.1, on the reverse strand, counting down.
ATTGAAAATAAGGCTAGCAATATTTAATTTTCAGGATTATGGTAAGGATTAAAAATAAAAAATAATGTATGTAAGGTACCTAGACTTACTTGGAACTTGATAACATCTATAAGAACAATGACAAATTTATTAGCCAGGGTTTTCCAGAGAACTAAAACCAATAGGATGTCTCAAAAGAGATTTATTATAAAGAATTGACTTGTGATTATACAGGCTGAGAAGTCCCAGGATTTGGCATCTGCAAGCTGGAGACCCAGGAAATCTGGAGGTGTAGTTTGAAGGCCTGAGAGCCAGAGAGCAGGTGGAGTAGATCTAGCTCAGGTCTGAAGGTCTGAGAACCAGGAGGGCTGAGGGCAAGAGAAAATTTATATTCCAGCTCAAACAGTCAGGTAGAGAAAGACCAAATCCAATTTCCTCTGCCTTTTTGTTCTATTTAGCCCTTCAACAGATTGTATGGTGCCTGCTCACATTGGGGAGAGCCATTGGCTTTATTCATTCCACCAATTCAAATGCTAATCTCTTCTAGAAATGCTCTCACAGACACACCCAGAAATAACGTTTAACCATATATCTGGGCATTCCATGGCCCAGTCAATTTAACACATAAACTTAACCATCAGAATAATGTGATGATGTTAAAAAGGAAAAGAATTGAGGAGAAACTCTTCCTTGGTAGAAGATGAAAGAGTTTGGGCTGACTTTATTCTGAAGTTCAGCTTGTATAAAAGAGAGTCTACTGGCTTAATTATGGCTTCTCAGTTATTCTTTCTTTAAAATTTTATAGAGTTCAGGATTTGCTTTCATTCTCTTCATTCTTTTGAATCATGCTGAAAATTTAAATTCTCTTACTTTGTGCTGAAGAGCATATTTCCTTATGTTAAATTCATTCAATGAATCCTACAGCATACTAAACCTGTATAGTTTTACTAAAAGCCAGAAAGTTAGCTGTCTATGTCTCTGTTTAATGTGACATGTGATGAGCACACTGTAAATCAAACTGAGCTTCCAGTGTGCCATGCTGGTATTCAATTGAGATCTACCATGTGATTCTCTAGCGTGACTTTCATGATCCAGCAAAAGAAAACTCACCCATGAAAGCAGATTATTATTTCTGGTACAGAAGTGTGAATGACTGCAATATGAATATTTATGTGTTTAAATTCTAGCAAAAAGCCTTTTGTTTGTTGAGGTTCTATATCCCTTCTGATACACACATATTTGTTTATAGATAGAGACAGATTGTTTGGGTTCAAATACTGACCTTTTCACTTGCTCGCTGTGTGATCTTAACCTGGTTACTTAGACGCTTTTTCTTCAGTTTCTTCATATGTAAAATGGAGTACAAATAGCATGCACTTCATGGAATTGTCAAAGGTAGGATGGATTAAATGCATTAATACATGAATAAAACCACTATAAACATCATGTACCATGTACAAAAACAAAACAAAACTCTTAAAACAGTGCTTGGCACATATAAGGGCTGTATTAGTATTTGTTATTATTGTTGTAGGCTTTTAAAAGATGACACTATAACTTTTCACTTCACCCAAAATGTTTCCCACATGTTAAATGATAGATTTAGACAAACTGGGCGCTAAGTTTGTCTCCTATCATTCTACAGTTTATTTAGGGTTGAAGATGCACTGCTGTGTTTTCAGAACACAAGAATTATGAGTTTTCTGACTACACATTTGGTCCCATCCCAGAGAAAAACCAAAAGGATGGATAACTTTACGAATGAAATATTTAGATAAAGCTTTGTATGTTTTGTTGACATCCTGGGCAAAAGACAGTTGAATAATGGTCACTGAACAAAGTCTGTAGCACTAAAGGATGCACATGGTAGAATTCTAGTTAAAACACTGAAAAGCCTTGTTATAAAACGACACAACACTGTTATTGATTCCACGTCCTGACCATATCTCCAGTGCACTGTGCTGTATAATCCATCTCTCTCACCATAATGCGGAAAGCTTGTACTAGCAGGGTTATTTGTGACCCTTGGCATTTATAATTACAATGGATTAATACCACATTTAATATTTTATGGACTAAAAGATATCATTCTCAAGTGGTTAAAATTGTCCACCTGGCATAAAACAATGCCAGATAATGAACAGAAGATGAATTTTGCAAATATTATTTCTTCATTCTTCAGTTTCTGCCTGAATAGGGCTTTTAAAATGTACAATGCGTGTAGTGGTTTCAAAATGTTATCTGTGAAAAATGTACCGAATGGGTGATGTATTTGGAGGAGTTTAGCAGAAGTTTATCCAAGTACTCTGAATCCAGAATTCTAACTGATTGTGACTGGGACGCCACACTGACGAGCCTTGGAGGCCCTCCCTTCCAGCTTCATTGTTTTAGAGATGTGAGGATGGGTTCTAGAGAGGCTAAATTATTTAGCCAGTGTTATACAACTTCTTAGAGACAGAAGCTAGATGAGAATTCTGGTGTCCAGTTCTTTCCACAGCATTACACTTTATGTTATTCCTTTCTAATTTTTATGGACCTGTGGAATCCATAATTTTTATGGACCTGTCAAAGGAATCACTGTATCCATGTCACTTTTCATTCCCACATCCAGACGATAATCTACAAACACATTTACTTAAATATAATTGCAGTTTTCTACTAGACTCCAGGCCTTTCTTCTGTGCTGTTTTTCTTGCCAGCAAGTGATCATAAGATATGATTTCTCTCAAGGGTTCTCAAAAGAGGTGATTTTAAGAGCCAATTGACAGAGGGCACAGAGCCCAAAAGTCATCAGCCAATATCTGTATATATTTACATATATGTTTTTATTAAAGTGAGTGTTTCAGAAACAGCCCAAGTATCAGCTTTTCTCACTGACCTCATTTAGAAGGAGGAGAAGAGGAATTATTACAAACATTCAGCACAATGGAAAAGAGCTTGAATTATACTGGAGAGTCCATGCTACACCATTCTACACTCACAGCCCCCTGTGGTAGGAGAAAGTGGTCACAGGACATTTATTCTGCAAAAGTGGTCATGTTTCATGTCTTATAATCCTGCTATGGTGATCACAGTTGATTGGCTCAGAGATCTCTACCCTAGGAAGCCCTGGCTAAGCAGATGTATAGGAAACCAGTGGACTATCTTGAGAAGCATGCCCCATAGAGCTGTTTCAAATCAGATCATAACCAGTTAGACCTAATGAGATTATCTTTCTCTTAGGAATGTGTGTGTGTGTGTGTGTGTGTATGTGTGTGTGTGTGTGTGTGTGAGAGAGAGAGAGAGAGAGAGAGAGAGAGACAGAGAGACAGAGAGAGACAGAGAGAAAGAAATAGGCAGACTCAGGCAAGAAGCTGGGAGCTGTGGCTAAATTATGAGAACGGCTGAGTCACCAAGACAGGGAACAAACGGCTCATGCTTCCTAGAAAACAACAGGTTATCTGAGTAACTCAAATTGTAGGATTGCTAAAGCAGTAAGTATTTATCAAGCACCTACTGTGTGCTGGACACTCTTCTAGATGTTTCTTCTTGAAACACATTAGTATATAAAGTAAAGGAAGCCCTAACTTCATGTAGTTTGGAGCATGGTAAGGGGGATCAAGAGAATCAATGGCAGTGATAGACGAGGGCTTGCAATTTTAAACAGAGTGTTCAGAGCAGGTCTTACTAAGAAAATACTTGGGCAAACACTTGAAGGAGGTGATGGGGTTAGCTATGTGGATTTCTAGTGGATGATGACCCACTGTTGCAGTCCAGTTTTAGGCTTGCTAAAATGAGTTGGATGAAGTGGGAAGTTGCCTGTGGCACCAATTTACAAGGAGTGTTGAAACAGCACTGGAAATGTAACAAGACGTGCTCACCAGCACTTCTTTCAGAAAGAGTGTTATATGTGGTTGAAAGGAGTCTGAAGTAGAGGTGAGACCCACCTCAAGAAACATACAGTTTCTCTTAGGCACTGTAGACATACAATTCCTAAACTTACTTCTAAGAAAGATAAGTTCCATTATCCACAGGCTTTTATTTGGGGGAATGTTTCTCTTTCCTGGGTGAATTTTGGGGCATTTTGGAATCAGATTTGAATATCTTGGGAAAATAGCGAAGAGATTAATCCCTGCTGCTCACGTCTGTCCCTTCTACTTTTTCTCCAAGTAATTCTTAGCATCCCCCTGGTATTGGAGAATATGGAGTTGAAGGGGTGACATTATTAGGCTGCCCAAGAGTAGTGGGCAGTGTTGCCACCCCACCCAGACTCACTTGGTGTCCTTTCGCTAGTTCTGTGAAGGCATCTCTCAGCTGCTGTGCTTTGCTCCTAATAACTGTCATTTAACAAATGCCCTTGGACGTTGGAGCTACTGGAGCTCCCTTTCCTGAACAGAGGGACATGAAATTTTCCAGTCTTTCCTTCCCAAGCCTCCCCAACCCTTATCCTTCCAGAGTGGCCTGTAGCCAATGCCTACAGGAGTGGGGTATGAAAGCCCAGTTCCTTCACCTCAAGCCAGAGATGCCCTTGAGATTGGGCTGAAATCACACTCTTACTTAGCTTCTTTCCCTTACTTATCCTGCTCCCCCACTCGCTTACTGGTCTCCTAAATCATTGCACCTGAATCTTTGCTCAGGTTTTGTGTTTGGAGTAAACCCAAACTATAACAACAGGGCACCCACATTCTTGGTCATATGATGGCTGCATATTTCAGCCTTCCAAGTGTTAAAGAATAAATGGCTGCTGAAATGCTTCCCATAGTTTCTCATTTCCCTGTTTACCTAAACCTATTCTCTTCCTTGAAATTGGGATGAGCCTAACTAATGCAGCTGACAAGTCCTTGCCTCGGAAAACACTGGAAATCCAAGATTCTTAGATGGTTCATGAAGAACCATGAATATAATCCATTTGACCCTTGAACAATGTGGATGTTAGGGGCACTGACCCCCTGTGCAGTTGGAAATCCATGTATAAAATTTGACCCCAAAACTCAACTACCATTAGCCTACTGTTGACTGGAAGCCTTACAGATAACAAAAATAGTCTATGAACACATATTTTTTATGTTATATGTATTATATACTGTATTCTTACAATGAAGTAAGCTGGAAAAAGGAAAATATTATTAAGAAAATCATAAGGAAGAGAAAATGTGTTTACTGCTCATTAAGTGGAAGTGGATCATCACAAAGATCTTCATCCTCATCACCTTCACATCCAGTAGACTGAGGAGGAGGAGAAAGAGGAGGAGTTGGTCTTGTCTCAGGGGTGGCAAAGGTGGAAGAAAAGCCTCATGTAAGTTGACCTGTGCAATTCAAACCAGTGTTGTTCAAAAGTCAACTGTAGTTTTTTAATTGTGACAAGATGGTTTTGTGTACTTTTTATAAACAGGTCAAGACACATTGAACCACCTAATACTATTGAGTGGAAAAATTATTAAGTTTCTATATTAAATAAAAATTTCAGAAACTTTTTTCTGGGGCATTTAGTCATTAGTTACAAATTTGATCAATTAAATTTCCTGAAACAGTTTAAACAACTAAAATATTGGGATTATTGAATATTTTGCATATATCAATTATTTAAAAAATCAGACAAACATATATGAATGAATGCGGTTACACATAAACCTATTCTAAAACAGGAACACTATTGGTTTAAAGTCATTTCTTTTTTAGTGCTAGTTTCTATATCATCCTGGAATTATAACTATACTGATTTTGATACCTTCTAAAGGTTTTAATAATATAATTTAAAATCTTCCTTGGGTTACAGAAATATTATCAGGCCAAAAAGAAAAAGTATACCTCTTCAGACAAAACAAGCCCTGAAGTCTGGATGGTCAATGTATTGATTTCTTGTTGTGATAGTGAAACTTGGGTGTCCCTTCCCAGTTTATCATAACTCTGAATGGATTTTAGTTTTTCATGTATTCAATGTATAGATATCTCCTTAACCATCACAATATATTATCAATAATAGAATGTTCTTACCAATCTCCAAATTCCCTTGTGTAGCTTGCCGGTCAACCATATTCCCTACACACACACAAACACACACAATCCCAGGCAACTACTGATTTGCTTTCACTCACTATAGATTTGTTTTGTTCTCTTTGTAATTTCATATAAATGGAATGTGTTTGTTTCTGGCTTCTTTCAATTGCATAATATTTTTGAGTTTCATCCCTGTTATTGCATGTATTAGTAATTTGTTCCCTTAGTTGGTTGTGCAGTATTCCAGTGTATGGACATGCTGAAGTTTATCTGTTCATCTGTTGATGTAGATTTGGGTTATTTCTAATTACTGGCTTTTATGAATAAAGCTTCTGTAAACATTTATATATAAGTCTTTGTGGGAACATGTGTTTTCATTTCTTTTGAATAAAATATCTCTGAGTGGAATTGTGGGTTGTATGGTAAGTGTATGTTTAATTTTACAACAAACTGCCAGTTTTGTTACACCATTTTTACATTCCCACCAGTAATTTATGAGAGTTCTAGTTCCTCCACATCATCACCAATATTTTGGTCTCTTTAACATTAGCCATTTTAGTGGGTGTGAAGTGGCATCTCATGTGGGTTTAATTTATATTTCCCTGATGACTAATGATTGCGAACATATTTCCATGTGTTTATTGGCCATTCTTACATATTTTGTGTGTTTGTGAAATGTCTGTTTAAATCTTCTGCCTATTTCTTTTAACTGCAGTCTTTTTATTCTTGAATTTTGAGAGTTCCTCATGTATCTTGGATACAAGTTTTTTGTCAGATGTATGTTTTGTGAGTATATCTTCTCAGCTGATGATTTTGGCATTTAATTTTTAATGATGTTTATTAAAGAGTAGAAGTATTTATTTTGATGAAATCTAATTTATCAATTTTTACTCTTATGGTTGGGCATTTCATCGTCCAAGAAATCTTTGCCCATGCCACTATCATGAAGATTTTCCTATGCTTTTCTTTAAAAGAAATTTTATGGTTTTAATTATTTACATTTAGGTATAAAATCCATTTCAAATTAATTTTTATGTGTGGGGTGAGGTAAGAATTGCAGTTCATTTCCCCACATGGATATCCAATCGTTCCAGTAGCATCTGTTGAAGAGACTATTATCATCCTATTGAATTACTTTAGTTCCTTTATAAAACATTAATGGACCAAATATTTATGAGTGTATTTCAGAATTATCTATATTATTCCATTGAGACTTGCACTAGCACTGTACTGTCTTGATTACAATAGTATAGAATTTCTTGAAATCAAGTATTGCTAAAGTCTTCCAACTTTGTTCTACTTTTTCAAGATTGTTTTGGTTATTCTATGTCCTTTATATTTCTATTTTCACAGGACATTATGTTGGTCAGAGCTACCATAAATTCATCTATCTTTCTCTGACTTGACATTTTATTAATACTTTTCTTAAGTACATGGTTTTCTTGACCACAAAGACTTTTTCCTAGTTGGCAAATACTTAATCGGTTGCATTTTCTAACTGCTTTGTTTTATATTATGGAAGATGCTTGCTTTTATAAATATGTTTAAAAATTATCTTGTGAGCTGCAATTAACTCATGACTATTAAAAGCCATGCCACGAGGGCCCATAGGTGAACATTGGTATAATGACTAATTTTTTTTGATTCCAGGAAAACACAAACTCAACTGATAGGTTGTGCAATTAAAAGACTGTGACTTATTTTATATAAAGAATAAAAATAATTTATTTTTCTAAAAGACAGATCTGCCATATATTTCTGGACCCCTCTTTGAGTTTAAAGATGACATTAGAACTTTCAAGAGTTATTTCATTTTGGAGACTTTTATTGGTCCAGATTTACTGCAAAATAGATATTATGATGACAGGTTCAAAAAGATGAAAGAGTATGCTTCAGGATCTAAAGTATGTCACAGAGGAATGAAAGAAAAGTTTAAGACAACAACTTCACAGATATGCAGCAGGAGTTCTAGGTTTATATTTTGGAAAGGAAATAATGTAGAAGAGGCTTTAAATTTATAGCACTATAAGCGTAGCAACAATCATAGGGACTGGTTTCTTATCCAATGCTTCACACTTCAGAGTTATAGCCATAAATTGCTATATCTTGTACATTAAAAACTCAGTTTTTACATGTAAATTGATAGCTGTATTTGCTTTCATTATGGTCTTTCATCCAAGTGCTAACCAGGCCTGACCCTGCTTAGCTTCCGAGATCAGGCACGTTCCAGGTGGTACAACCGTAGACAATTTGCTTTAATTATGGATCAGCATGGCAATCATTATAAATATAACAATGGATAGCTGATAAGAGTATGATTCTACTTATCCAGTTGGCCTGCACCAAAATGCCTCTGTCAAATACTCATGGCCTCAGCTATATTCTTCAGGAAATCATGTAATTAGGCAGCTTTCCAGTCAGGGCCCTTTTGTGGATAGAAGCAGAAACCTACCTAAGACAGCTTAAGAACTTAAATTATTACAAAAATACAGTGAGGTTCATAGAAATCAAAGAGCTAGATCAATTATGCAACCAGGGCTAGGATGTGAAGTTGTAAAGCTGTCAGAAATTGATGCTACTCTATCTTTCTGGGGGCTGCAGGTTATGGGGTCTCTGCTACTCTCCATGTGTGTGATCCATCTGCATCTCTGCCTACCTCTTTTTCAGCTTGTACCTAACTCAGAGGGGCTGATCCAGCCCTTGCTACATCATGCAACTCTTGATAGTTACATTTCTGACCCTCATCTACTAATTAGCCAAGTGCTCAGTCTCCAAATTCCCAGGGAAGATTGGTTCCCCTTATAATTTTTAGCCAGGCCTCACAAGGCATACGTTTTGGAAGCACATGGAGGCACTACCTTTGGGTCAATTGTCACATTGGGTCCAATCAGCTGAGGTCCAGGAGAGGGCATGGTGTTATCCAGTAGAAAATATGGTTATTCAGGCCACATTGTATACATTGAATGCTGAATGTTGAATGAGTGAATTAATAATGAATCTGTGTCTCATCTGAAGAAAAAAATGAAGTAGAGGAACTTGAAGATGAAACTCAATGATGCTCGAGGATTAAAGGCAACGTAGCACAGAAAAGGGGCATTCAATTTATTTACAAGTATTTTATACTGAATAGAAACAGGCTATATAGAAAGATGCTATGACATTTGTTCACCTCATAATCACATGGTTTAGGAGCCCTGTTGCTTGGAGGAAGAAGACTAGATCAGAAGAGCAACAGTATGATTCCATAGGCCTAATTCTTGATATTATTTCCTTGTGCTTTTAGCTGGTTATTTTGTAAGTTTGAAAATATTTCCTGTCAGACCACATAGCAGCCATTTCTTCATGTACTGTGTTGTGTCCTCAGTGGGGAGAATGTAGCTGGCATGTGGGAGGAATTTTTGTTTCTTGATCAATATGCTTATTATCTTAATCTGAAAACTCTTCTTAGAAAATTATAGATTGAGATGGTTTTGTTTAGCTGTTTGCAACACCCTTCTGAGCCCTGAGGATGCTTATCTTCTGAGTTATTCTATTTTTCTTCTGGACAAGAGACATTTTGGAATGGTTCTACCTTTTTTTAAAAAAACTATTTTCTTAGATTTTTGTCTCTTAGACAGAATCTCATACAGCTGCATAAACTTTCCTATACATCTTCCTCATCATATCTGGAGTTACCTTGTTCTAAATGCATAGAGAAAATGGTTTCCTGTATCTTCTTCCCTTGATGTGCTCGTGATGTGCTTCTATATTGAATTCTGTGCCTTCTGAACCATAACCCAAGACTCATTTGGTGCCATGAGGGCTAACTATGCATCCAACAAAAGCTCCCGCAGAGCCCCAAAAGGTCTGTTTCCAGGGAGAGTTCGGCTGAGTCCTGCATCTAAACAGCCTACAGAGGTACCAAGCTGGCCTTTACTACATTCTGCCTTGTATTCATCTCTGCTTGCCTCCACTTGACCTTTGGAGATCTTTTCAGAGATCTTGTCCATGCTAAACCCATTAAGAACTAGTATGGGCCCACAACAGGCATGACAAGACCCACAGCCATGTGCCCCAGCAATATTTGTCAGGTGAACATTCACACTTCAGAATGCATGAGCATAAGCACTTTTTAAGTGACCCCTGTTGGTAACACTGTCGTCTGTCATTTGTGTATCTTTTACTTATTCTTATCCCAGATTCCCAAGCATTTCTGAGATTAGTAATCAGTTCTACCTTCTCATCTTGTCCTATATTGCACTTGGAATCTCTGGAGACAGGCTTTATTCTTAACAACTTGACCAAACATCATCTGGTCAGATACCTGTGTTGACAGCTCAGCACAGACCTGCAGGTCTAGCAGCACTCAGAGGGAAAGTGTTAGTAGTCGGGTGTTTTCCTTCCTTCTTTCTTTCTTTCTTTCTTTCTTTCTTTCTTTCTTTCTTTCTTTCTTTCTTTCTTTCTTTCTTTCTTTCTTTCTTTCTTTCTTTCTTTCTTTCTTTCTTTCTTTCTTTCTTTCTTTCTTTCCTTCCTTCCTTCCTTCCTTCCTTCCTTCCTTCCTTCCTTCCTTCCTTCCTTCCTTCCTTCTTTCTTTCTTTCTTTCTTTCTTTCTCTCTCTCTCCTCTCTCTCTCTCTCTTTCCTTCCTTCCTTCCTTCCTTCCTTCCTTCCTTCCTTCCTTCCTTCCTTCCTTCCTTCCTTCCTTCCTTTCTTTCTTTCTTTCTTTCTTTCTTTTTCGAGATCATTGTTTTAAAGTATCAGGGAAATTTTTACCAAATCTTCCTGCAAGAGCTTACAAGTCCCACTGCATGTATTTCAGTGTCCTTGTGACATTCAGAGACTCTTCTCTTTAATTACAAGCAGATGTGAAGATTGAAATATCATGGTTGATAAAGTAAGTAATGTGGCAAATGATTCAGAGAATTATAGCTCATTTTCTAAGAGAGGACAAAGACAAAATCACCCTGAGAGGAAGCTCTCTTTATTTTGCTTTGGAAATGTTCACCATGGATATATTTCTTATTTAGTGTATTGTAATGACCTTGCTCTAATGCTTTCTCTCTCTGATCATTCTTTAGCAATAAACGAGAAATAGGAAACCACTGCCAGGTTCCAGCGGGAGTTGGATGTCAGATCTACAAAGCTGAACTTAAAAGTGTTTTAACAGGTTAAAAAATAAAAGACCACAGAAACCACATGGACCACAGAAGGGGAAGAAGCTTATTTACAAGGTCAATTCAAAGTGTAGCTGAGTGAATGACCTGTATCTGGGATAGGATTGTGCCAGAAACAGGCAGGGACGCTCCTGACAGTAAGACTAGGGCAGGCTGACTGTTTAAGCTGAACGTATAATTAAAAAGGCTTCACTTTCAACAACTTTCCAAACCATGTGTTCTACATATGTATATATGTATATGTGAGTGTATGTGGATGAGTGTGTACATGAGAGGTGTGTATATGTGTGTGGATGTGTATGTATATGTGAGCAGGGTCTATCCCACCACTGGTCGGAGGCCATGTGAGCTCTTTTGTTGCTTTCATGTTAGCTTCACACTTGCAGATTCCTAACAGACTGATTTCTTCCTCTCTCCTTGATCATCAGCTCTGTCCCTTCCTCCCCACAAAGTGAATTCACTTATCATTCTCCTTGTCACTGTCATTTATGGATGGCTTACCACATTAGGTGTTCCACTCAAAGCTAGACATCATTCCCTCATGCAATAATTACGTTATGTTGTGGGATATTATCTCAATTCTTAAAGATGAGAAAGCTTATTCTTAAGAGGTGAAGTAGCTCGGTCAAAGTCACACAGGAAGGACTTGAACCCAAACAACGCTTATTTTGAAAGAAAGTTGTCTATTGTTAGCCAAAAAACATTTTTAGAATCTTTAACAATTATTCTGACAAAAGATGGTGAAATGAAGAGCATCAAAAATCTGCCTTTCCTACTATGAAATAAATTGAATATAATTAATTAACTAGTTATGTACAAATTTTAAATAAAATTTAAAAGAGCAGTAAGACCAAGCTTAAAAAAAAATTTGCCAGACTAAACAACTAAACAAAATGGCACAACCACCATTAACTGTGAAAAGGGACAGCTGGGGAAAGAAGCCAAAGATTCCATCCTGGTGTGGCCTGCACTGCTCCTTGCCCTGCCCCGCCTGCTAGCAAAGTATGGAAAATACTCACTAATGTCCCAAATAGGGAGAGAAGCAAATAGGGCTGTCACCTCCTTTTCCTGTTGAGAGCTGGTTGGAACAGCTGCTGAGGAGAGATAGGTGAACCAGGAAAAGTGAATACCTAGGGGTGGCTCTTGGGTGGCTCTGGGCTAGGGAAGTCACCAAAGGCAGACACACAAACAGGAAACACCTCTATGCCTCCTCCTTGGTGGAATAAATCCCAACATAGGACATTTCACAGAGAATGACCAAGTCTGGGAAACACTGCATCTTGACCTGTGCGCTTGGCTGGGAATGGGGAGGCAGGGCGGTGAACCGTCTGACGGAGGAAGGAGAATGCTAATCAAACCTCACCTGGCTAGTCCCACCCTCAAGAAAAATTGAAGCCAGGAATGAAGCTGGGCAATCTTCTCCCATTTTATTTTAAGAACTGTTTCTGATCTCCATAATGCTTTTAAGGGATTACCATGTAAATTTCCCAAAGACCCATGGAGAAAGGTCACCCGGAGTGCTTAGCAGAGGGCTCCAAATCTGAAAGCCAGCCTCAAGAGTGGAGCTACTTGACACCTGCAGAGAAGTAGTTACTTCAAAGGACAAACAGGAGGGTCTCTCCCAAAGGATCAGGATATAATCCCCTCCTTGGGCGGAAAGCTCCAGCTTTTTGTGGGCAATTTCCCAAATTTCCCAAGAGGATGGATCTCACTAAGTCAAGTGGCTCTACCATTAATTACCACAAGAGCCTTCCAAATCTCAAATGAAAAGATTGGATTGCACACAGTTTTTCATCCTCACTAAAGACGGAATGCTTAGCACTTCATCTCCTATAACAGCTACTCCTCAGTGGGGCAGGATGGGCCCAGGTTTGTATGTGGTTTCCCTGAGCACAATCCCAATCAGCACAGTGGGTTTTAAGTAATGATTAGCTCTTATAGCCATTCTACTAATACTGACAAAAATCCTAAGCATTATAGAACCTCATTTAGAAGGTCCAATGGAGGAGGAGGAAGGAAAAGAAAGGCATATGTCCCCATGTTCCTCAACATAAAATGCTGTGGCCTCCACTTACTAACACAAATTCCTAAAATTTACCAGAGAACACAGAAGACTCTAGTTTCAGGGCCTAAAAGCTAGACTATGCCCCCACAATTTCTTTTCCATATATTTAAAATGGTCACTTCTTGGGGTTCTATGGACTGCTGATTAGTAGTACAGTTGCACAAAGCACAGCCCTTCTGTTTAAATTGACCTGAAGTATCCCAATGTTACTCATGTCAATGCATCAGGGATGGGGGGAAAGCTCATACATACCATTTTCCAAGAAATAGGGCTTGCCTTTACTTGTTTTAAACTTAACTAGCATTGTTTTCCTACCTTTTTGTCAGCAAAATACTTCCTTTACCTTTCAGGTGAGGCTCTTTTGCTCCTTCCTCTTCCCAGGAAATCTCAGAACTCAAAGGAAATTTAGCCTTTTTTCAGTAGTTGAGACCCTGTGAAGTGAATAAAGACCTGCCCTGAGTCCCACAGATTCTATACACTGAACCAAGAACTCCCAGACACCACTCTAGTTTTCCTACATTACAGTGCATTCATTTAGCATTCAAAGTATCTTGTAGGACTTGGATGGGTACAGCCAGTCTAGACAGAACTTCCAAGTCTGAAACTCTTCCTTCCTCTCCCCTCTTCTCCCTCTTTTCCCTCCTTTCTAATGCTTCAGGATTCTTATGTTTTAGAAGTGCTAAGGAAATGTCCCATCCTCACAATGGGCCAACTTCTTTCTTGCTAAGTTTCGTAAGTTTTGGGCAGAAAAAGCAAAAATTCTGGTAACTTTTATGATATTAAATATAAAACAGTTCCACAAACATGGAAAACAGATCTTTCCCAAAGGTTTGCTTACATTTGCTTCTGGTCAACAACATTCCTCAAATTTCAGCATTATGGGATTTACCAAACAAACAAAATAAAATGAAATCTAATACCTATGCAAAGAATTCTATCTACTGTATGTGGAACAGGCTTGGGTGAACTTGCTAAAGTGGTAGGATTGCCCCAATACAACCTGCTGAGCTTTGCTAAGGAGTGGTGGTTTCCAACCCAGTGGGTCTCCACATTAAAATCTTCTGGCCTGGGGCATGGTTCAGAAGTACCGTTGTTTCAGCGCCATCCCCAGAGACTTTTTTCCCTCTGGGGTGGGACTCAGCTATTAGTTTTTTTGTTTGTTGTTTTTGTTTTTTGTTTTTAACAAAGCTCTCCTGCAAAGATGATTCCGTGTGTAGTCAGAATTGAGAACCATTATGACACTGGCCAAAGCGAATCCAGTTCTCTACAGTAGCGGTCCCCAACCTTTTTGGCACTGGTTTCATGGAAGACAATTTTTCCACAGATGAGGGTGGGTGAAAGGGGATGCAGCAGAGATCTGCAGCCTGGTCCCTAACAGGCCAAGGACAGGTACCGGTCCTCAGTCTGGGGGTTGGGACCATAGCCAGGAACAAGTAATCAATCAAGTGCTATTGAACCAAGAACTTAATTGTACCTGATTTATTCAAATACCTATCTGGTGTGCATGACTGTCTCAAGAACTTACAAAAAGGGATATGATCAGGTCTTCTGAAAATATCTGAGAAAATGTACAGATTTCTCAGCACATAAAACATTAATACCAATGCTCAATCTCACTGACTAACAATAGAAACTGCTGTATTGATTTGTGGTACTTACAGGGGCAGAAATAGACTGTAATTTGAATCAAATTGCTCAGAAAATTTCCCTGGTGAGTCGAATTCCTAGAAGAACATTCTTAGTGAACAAAGAATATGCTATTAATATTTTGAACTGTAGTCTCTATCCTGCCTGCTCAGGCCCACAGAGGAGGAGAATCAGCTGCTAGTGCCTCTCAGGCCCTTGGGCACAGACATGCTTGCCCACTCAGCCCTGTGAAGCAGGAGCAGAGGTGGAAAAGCGAGCTCTCAGGCCTGCTAGAGGCCTAGAGACAGAGGCAGGGAGGGGAGAGAAGGGTCTCTGGAGCGAAGGGCACAGGGGCTTTTGTACCTACATATGAATGGTTTTCAAGTCTGGTTTCCTGTTAGAATTACCCACAAAGCTTTAAAAATACTATCCTAAAGCTCATGTTCTACCTGGACCAATTAAGTAAGAATCTTCATGGGCAGAGTTTGTGGGACCAGATATTTCTTCAAAACTCGCAGAGCCTCTTAAAGGGCTGCCAGGGTTGAGAACCACCACTGTATCATTAGCCTCTTAAGGGGGCAGGTAAAATAAGTTGGCTATTTATATTTTACCTGCCCCGTTAAGAGGCTAATGATACAGTGGTGGTTCTCAACCCTGGCAGCCCTTTAAGAGGCTCTGCGAGTTTTGAAGAAATATCTGGTCCCACAAACTCTGCCCATGAAGATTCTTACTTAATTGGTCCAGGTAGAACATGAGCTTTAGGATTAGTATTTTTAAAGCTTTGTGGGGTAATTCTAACAGGAAACCAGACTTGAAAACCATTCATATGTAGGTACAAAAGCCCCTGTGCCCTTCGCTCCAGAGACCCTTCTCTCCCCTCCCTGCCTCTGTCTCTAGGGCCTCTAGCAGGCCTGAGAGCTCGCTTTTCCACCTCTGCTCCTGCTTCACAGGGCTGAGTGGGCAAGCATGTCCTGTGCCAGGTGTCTTGTGGGTGGGGATGCTCACTTCTGAAACTGGAAAGACAAGATTCACTGGTTGCATGGGAGTAGCAGCAAAGCCCCATCTTTGAGGATCAGAGAGCAGATGAAGGCCAGTACCATGAACTGATAGATGAGGAAACTGAGGCCAGGAGTGAAAGAGACAGGACTGGGAGTCAGGTCCCCTGACCTAACACCCTACTCCCCACTCTACAAGGTTCTCTTTCAAAAGGTTGGACCTTCCTCCGTTCTTTGGAGTTACTTTGTTCTATAGGAGCAAATGCTATTTCTTCTCCCTAAGGGCATTTACTGACAATTATGTCTTTTTGTTCCCTGAATATAGAAGGCTCCCAGCTTATAAAGAAATTGTGTTCCAAAAACTCAGACGTAAGGTGATTATTTGTCACTCAAAATAAACTCTCTTACAGAAACAATGCAATATATTATGGTGGTTAAGTTCCCAGGCTAGTTCATGAAGAACTTCTATCATAAATATTCCTGAAGGTATGTGATTATATATAACCATCATGGACATGGAAGTTTTCAAATCAGGAAATCTTAACTTATAACTCCAGTGCCTTTCTCTCTGCCCAAACAATTAACCAGGTAGTCTTTCCTCAAATATCTCTCCTCCCCACCAGTCGTACCATAGTAACATTTTTAGGGCAGTGATACTAGGATAAATATCCCAGGCATTAATGCATAACTTGATAAGTCATTCAATTTAAGTTTATTCTGCAGGATTTGGAGTAGGGAGCAAGAAACTTTCTTCCAGGCTTATATTTCACACACACACACATTTATATTTATTTATATTTATATGCATACTTATATTTATATATGAGAAATATGTATAAACTCTACATGTTCACTTCCTAGCAGAATTGCTTCCATTTGGAAGAAAACATAAATTTTTTCATTTAAAATTCAGTTAAGAATATCCAGCACATCAGCTCTAATCATGTCTAATGGCAACTTAGCAATTTAGTATTTTGAAAATATGATGTAGAGCATGCCATCTTTAAGGATGTTTGGCCTTTCAGTAATAAGCCCAAGTGAGATAGTACTTCAGCCAAATTATAAAACTATGTCATAGATGTATTAGTGGAGGAGAAAAGTGTTCCTAAAGAGGACTTCGAAAGATGGTACAGAAGTTTTGAGAGGACATGTTCTCTACAGCTGAAGACTTACCTTTGTGCCTTATCAAGTGACAAAGTTGTGTCAGGCTCTACAAAGTAGTGAGGTTTTGAGCCATATAGAGCAAATGTAAGTAGCCCTATAGGACTTAAAAGAACCATGAGTGCAGCCATCCATGGGGTTCTCTAACCTGCCTTTCAAGCTACACAGAGGATTTTGTCAGATGAAAGGAAAGAAAAACAACAGCTGAAGCAACAAGAAAAGAAACAAAAATCAGAGGTTGGAGGTCATCAGAGCAAATCTTCAACGCTCCCAGCTTCTGATTTCTGCACTGTGGATTTCCTTTTAATTCAGAAAGGGCAAGAAGAAGGCAGTAATTTTTAAACTCCCCTTTCTTACAAAAACACATTTCTTTCTCTAGCCACCTTCTATTAGCTGATGACATAAGTGCTGTTTGAAATGTGAACTAATACCTAAGTTCCTGTACAGGATCCTCTGTTGCCCTTAACTTCGAGGGTATATCCATCCATCCATCCATTCAATGAATATATAATGAGCATCTACTTAAGTGCCAGGCAGTGTTGTAAGCTATGGGGATAGAATAGTGAATATGACAAAGTCACTTCCCTTGTTTTATAGGGGAAACAGACAATAAGCAAGTGAGTAAACAATTATACAATATGTCAGGGATAAGGACTCATTAGAAAAATTAAGCAGTATAAGGAAATATAGTGAAGAAGAGGCACACAGCTATTTTAAACAGAATAGCCCTGCTGGAGAGGTAATATCTGAGTAGACTCCTGAGTGAAGAGAAGGAGTCAGCCATTAGAAAATCTCAGGAAAAGATGTTCCAGATGGAAAGGTCTGCTACAGCAAGGGTCCTGTGGTGGCAACAAGCTTGGCATATTGGAAGAAAAGTAAGATAAACTTTGTAAAGTGGGGTGAGAATGGTAAATAAGCTCTGAAAGGTAAGCACTGGTTAGAGAAAGTAGCATCCTGCAGACATTTTTAAGGAGTGTTTGAAGAGAAACTAGCAGAAGATTTGGAGCAAGAGACTGACATAAAATTATTTATGTTTTACAAACAACCCTAGAAAACCTGCTTCTGCTAGAGTAATGGGGATTGAATTTACCATTCTGCCTGAAACAACTTAAAGACCAGATGAATTATAATGAAACAACAACTTTCAAGACATTGGAAATCTCAAAAAGAAGGATGACTGAAAGATGAAAAACAAATAAGGTAAACCCTTCAATTGCCCAGCTCACCACTTGGAGGAAGTTTCCAGGCACAACATAAGAACAGGGAACCCAGGAAGAAGCTAGTGTTCTCATGAGTTGGGGAGATAGTTGTGCGTCTGGGGACACCAATGTAGCTGGAGATTATAGAGCAAAGTACCAGAGAGAAGAAAGCCACACAGAGAAGTCCAGAGATATGTAGGAAACTCCGTCCTCCCTGTTGAGTATTCAGTTGAGTGCATGTGTGTGAGGAAAGTACCCAAACCTGAGGAAACATTTTTCTGAAAGATTGAAAGGAAACAGTAACCAAAACTCACACAGGGCCAGAAATGCTATTTCTGTTTCCAAAAGCTAAAAGGGAAAACCTCATAATTCAAAGGACATCTATTAGAGTACTAAAAGAGTCTTGCAATAATTGTGGGGAAAACATTAGCCTTACCCTAAAAGCTGCAGTGATTCTTCTAACAAGGTTTAAAAATAAGATCTAACAAGAACAAACTAAATGAGTATCAGAACAAAGCTCAAGAATATTTATAAGATTACAAACAAAGCCAGCACCCAACAAGGTACAATTCACAATATCTGGCATCCGAAGGCATGCAAAGAAATAAGAAAATAATTAGAAGATAAATCAATACTTTGTAACTGATCCTGACCTATAGTTGATGCAGATGATGGAATTAGCAGATTAAAATATTAAACAGTCATTAATGTGTTAGTATTTCATAAGCTGAAGAAACTAGAGGTAAGACTGAACAAGTTAAGTAAAGACATGGAAATATAAAAACAATCTAAAGTTAATTAGTAGAGATGAAAACTGCAATGTCTGATTTACAAATTTGCTGGATGGGATTAATAGCAAATTAGACATTTCTGTAGAAATGATTAAGATGTTTAAGGTATAGCAATAGAAACAACCCAAAATGGAAAACACAGAAAAAAAAGTCTAAGCAATAAAAAAGAAAGAGCACAGTGATCTGCAGGATAACTTCAAATGACCAAACATATATATGATTAAGATCCCTTAAAGAGAGGAGAGAGAGGTACAACATAAAACAGATTTGAAGAAATAATTAAGGAAAATTGTCTAAATTGATGAAACTCTAAGCTCACAGATCCAAGAAATTCAATAAATTTCAAGCATAAGAAATAGGATCACAACCAAATCAAGAAACATTGCAATCAAATTGATAAAAATAAAAGTAACCAGAAGGAAAAAGGAACATTACATGAAAAGGAACATACATAAGGATGACAACAGATATTACATCAGAAACAACTGTATATAGAAGAAAGTGGACAGCAACTTTAAAATATTGAAAGAAGAAACACTGCCAACCTAGAATTATTCAAGTGGTGAAAAAAAATCCTTGAAAAGGAAAGCAAAATAAAAAGTAGGTCTTTCAGACATATAAAAGCTGAAATAATATTTTTTCAGCAAATCTACACCATAAGAAATGTTAAAAAAAATCCTTCAAGGAAAATTATACCAGATGGAAATATGGATCTTTCAAAGAAATGAAAGCAACAGAAACCACCATAACATGGGTGTATGTAAAGATACTTTTCCTTAATTATTTACATGCCTTTAAAAAGAATTACCCATTTTTGGTGGTGCTAGAGCTACACTGGGCTAACTTTATAGTTCTGACATTTATTTATTATTTCCAAATTTCTCTTGTCTGTGCATTTTTCTTCTCTCCTTTGTATTTATCTGTTCCCTAGTACCAGTAACATAATGAGATACTGTGCTTCCCACTGGCCCTTAAAATCATAGTGAAAATGGGCCTAGAATCTGGCCCTTAATTAACTTTATGAATTGACAATTATGTTATGCAGAGCTATCAAGAACTTCAAAATAACTGTAGATTACTGTAAATTTCTAGGTTCACTGTCTCAATGTATATAGTGTTTAGCACTCACCTGGGAGTTAGCTTTTGAGTTTGAACACCTTTGTGTGAACAAGTGAAAAATTTCTTAGTATCTGAGTCCAAGTTTTTCCCATTGGGAACAGTTTGGGATCAGATACAGCTAGAAAACTAGGGAAAAGAGACACTCACCAGAAGGACGAGAGGGCCAAGGGCTAGGTTGGCTGGCACAGGATGATGCACTTAGATAGTAGTTCATCACTAGCTGTCATCCTTGGCTTCTCTTGCTTTGTCTTTGTTACAAGGTCTCAGCAATTTATATGACTCTATTTTGTTTCCTTCCTTCCACCTGTCATCTTCTCTGCTTTTGAGATAAGAAAGCCAATATTTAAGAAAGACATGCATTATGTGGTTGTAATCAAACTTGATGATTTCAGATGACCTAATTACATCATCAGTGTGAAAAAGGTAAAGGACAAATTTATTTAAACTTTTGGGCAATCCTGTCAACTTTTAAATGTAACAATGAAATTCCAAACACATCAGCTATATTATAGAAAGTAAATCTATGAATATGATAGTTTGTAAATGATCTTTTAATTTAAAGAAAACCTTAGGGAAAAAAAAATCACCCATTTATCCTTCAGTGTGTAATGAGGTTTAAGGAAAAACAATAAAAGAAAAAAAAAACAAAAAATCACCAATTTAAAGCAAAAATAATAGGTATATACTGCCGCATAAAGACAGAAAGTTCCCAATTTATGATGGTTTGACTCACACTTTTTTGACTTTATGATGGTGCAAAACCTATATGCATTGACTAAAGTATACTTCAAATACCCATACAATTGTTCTGTTTTTCACTTTCAGTACAGTGTTTAATAAATTGCATGTAGTATGCAAAACTCTATGATAAAATAGACTTTGTATTAGAGAATTCTGCCCAAATATAGACTAATGTAAGTATTCTGAGCACATTTAAGGTAGTCTAGGCTAAGCTATGATGCTTGGTAGGTTAGGAGTGTTAAATACATTTTTGACTTATGGCATTTTCACCTTATGATGGGTTTATCAGGTAGTATGTAACCCCATAGTAAGCTGAGGAGCATCTTTACATAGTACTAAAATGTATGACTTTAATAGCACAAAGGCTAGGAGAAGAGAAATGGAGGAATAGTGTTGAAAATTCCCCTATTAAATGGGAAGTGGAATAGTATCAATGAAAGGTAGGTTGTGATGAGTAAAATTTGTATACTATAAATGGTAAAGCCACCATTAAGGGACAATAGAAGTTATAGCTAGTAAGCCAGAAATGAAGGTAAAATAGAATTTAAAATTAATCAATCCAAAGCATACACAAAAATGGAAAAATTGTTAACAAAGAACAAATGGGACAAATACAAATCAAAAGTAAGATGATAGATTTAAACACAATCGCATCAATAATCACATTTAATGCAAATTGTTTAAACACAGAAATTTGGCAGAGATTATCTGAATGAATTAAAAAGCAAGGGCTGGGCATGTTGGCTCACACCTGTAATCCTAGCACTCTGGGAGGCCGAGGCAGGAGGCTCGTTTGAGCTTAGGAGTTCCAGACCAGCCTGAGCAAGAGGGAGACCCTGTCTCTATTAAAAGTAGAAAGAAATTAGTTGGACAATTAAAATATATAGAAAAAAATTAGCTGGGCGTGGTGGAAGTAGCCCAGCTACTTGGGAGGCTGAGGCGGGAGGATCGCTTGAGCCGAGAAGTTTAAGGTTGCTGTGAGCTAGGCTGATTCTACCGCACTCTAGCCCAGGCAACAGAGTGAGACTCTGTCTCAAAAAAAAAAAAAAAAAAAAAGCAAGGACTAACTATATACTTTAAATATATATAAAGACAAAAATAGGTTAAAAATTAAAACAATGGACAAATATATGCCATGTAACTGATAAAAATACAACTTGAATGACCATATTAATATAAGACATAGGTTTTATAATAAAGAATATTATAAAGAAGGTTGTGTCATAATGATAAAAGGGTCAATTCTTTAAGAGGATATAACTGTACTCATGGAGTACTAGGCAACAGAGCCTCAAAATACATGGAGCAAAAATGAATAGAATTACAAAAGAGATAGACATAGCCACAATTATAGTCAGAGATTTCAATACCCATTCTCAATAACCAATAAGTACAGAGAAAGAATTCAGTAAGAATATAGAAGACATGAGAGCTTGTTTAGAGGTTCTAGCAGGGGAGTGCAGCTACTCATATACCCTTGACCGAAGAATGGTTCTCCTCTATTATGGAAGGTTGTCCTCTTCCACAATGCATGTAGCTTTGGGAGGGACACACATGGAGCAGTGAGGGAGGAAGGGGAAAGCCACCTAGCCAGCCAGATCAGCCAAATCAACCCTGGCGATCGATGGGGTGACAGATGTTGCAGCCAGATTGCCCTCACATCCATAAGACTTGAACATTATCAACCAACCTGACCTAAATAACATTTATCAACACTCCACCCTATAAAAGCAGAATATGCATTATTTTTAAGAGCACACTGTAAATTTACCAAGGTACAGTATATTCTGGGCCATAAAATATATTTCAATAAAAATAAATTTTAAAAAATTTTACATAATTCCAGTCATGCAAATATATTCTCTGACCCCAATGGAATTAAATAAGAAATCAATAACAAAAGATATCCAGAAAATCCTCAATATTTGCAGACAATATTATACACTTCTAAATAACCAATGGGTCAAAGAAGAAATTAAAAGGAAAATTAGGAAGTATTTTGAGCTGAACAAAAATGAAAACACAACATATTATACTTTGGGATGCAGCTAAAGCAGTATGTAGAAAGAAACTTATGGCTCTAAATTCCTAAATGGAGAATATTCTCTAACCAGTGACCTCAGCTTCCACCTTAAGAAACTAGGAAAGAAAAGCAAATTAAGCTTAGTGTAAGAAGAAAAGAAATAATAAAAATCAGAGTGGAAAACAATGAAATAGAAAAGAGAAAAATAATAGAGAAAAACCAATGAAATTAACCACTGGTTCTTTGAGAAGATCGATATAATTGATAAACCTCTAACCAGACAGATCAAGAAAAAAGAAAGAGGATTACAAATTACCAAAATAAGAATGAGAGACATTTCTTCACTAAAGATTATAAAGATATAAAGAATAAGGGAATATCATCAACAACTCTATGTCAACTCATTTGACAAATGAGATGAAATGGATTGAAAAGACATAAACTATCAAAGCTCACTCAAAAAGAAATAGATAACCTGAATAGCTCTATATCTATTAAAGAAATTGAATTTACAGTCAAAAACCTTCACACAAAGAGAAGTCCAGACCCATGTGGCTTCACTAGTAAATTATATTAAATATTTAAGAAATAAATATTCTATACCAATTCTACCAGAAAATTGAAGAGAAGTGAATACTTTTCAACTCATTCTGTGAAGCCAGCATTATTCTCGTACCAAAATCAGGCAAAAATAGTTAAAGAAAGGAAAACAGATCAATATCCCTCATGAATATAGTTGCAAAAATTAAATAATTAACAAATAAAATTTAACAGTGTATAAGAAGTATAATACATCATGACCAAATTCAGTTTGTCCTAGAAATACATTTTTAACAATAGAAAATCAACCAATGTAATTCACCATTTTAAAATATTATTTTTAAAAAAATGATACGATCATATCAATAGACTCAGAAAAGCATTTAGCAAAATCCAGCACACATTTCTGATAAAACTTGTAGCAAATTAGGAATAGAAGGAAATTTCCTCAATCTAATGGTGGGCGTCTATGAAACTCTTACAGCTGACCTCTAAGCCCTTGCTGCTCCCCAGATGGTCAGTATTAGCATAACCCAGGAGCTTGGTGGACATGAAGAATCTCACACCCACCATGAACCTGCTAAATCAGAATCAGAATTTTACCAGTATCCCCAGGGGATTTAAATACACATCCAAGGATGAGAAGCACTGCACTAAGTCTGATTTACATTCAGTACCAATGCAGAATCACTTCTGTAAAGTACTCCACACAAAGCTAATGTTCTGAACAGTTTATAACACTATATTCTAATTTGAACCTCCACATTCCTACATGTATAATGGAAACACATATATTCCATGGGTTGTTTTAAAAAATATATTAGATAAGATAATGAATATAAAATGTTTAACATAGTGTCAGGTGCTATCGTTATTATTATTTTATTGTTTTCTTTGTTTGTTTTTTAAGAGATAGAGTCTTGATCTGTCACCTAGGCTGGAATGCAGTGGCATGATTATAGCTCACCAAAGCCTCAAATTCCTGGGCTCAGGTGCTCCTCCTGCCTCAGCCTTCTGACTAACTGTGACTGCAGGCATGAGCCACCACACCTGGCTAATCTTTTTTAAAAATTTTTTGTAGAGACAAGGTCTTGCTGGTCTCCAACTCCTGGCCTCAAGCAATTCTTCCATCTCCACTTCCCAAAGTTCTGGGATTTACAGGTGTGAGCCACTGTCCCTGGCATCTATCGTTATTTTAAAGCAGATGATTAAAGTAAAATTTTTATGCTTAATAAAATACAAATTTATGCTTAATAAAATGGATTCTTACAAACTTACACCTACAAAGGCAGTTAGTCATTTTACTGTTGATGAAACCAAATTCCAAAAAAGTCAAGTAACCTCTCCAAGGTCGTGTGCCAGAAAGGTTTCCTGATTTCAGCTATAATGTGCTTTCTGATACGCTCTACGCTCTGACTTATTTAATTCCATGCTACCACAAAGCAATCTGTAAAAAAGGCAAAAATAGTCACTGATTTTATGCTTCTCTTTGTAAATCGAATAAAAAATTCAGTGATTCTGACATCACAAGAAATTTTATGTTTTAGAAATGTTTGTCAAAAATAAAACCTAATAACATTGGCTTTAGATGCAAAAGGTAGAGCACTTCCTTTTTTTCTATGAATACAGTACATAAGAACAACAAAAGTTACAATCTCAAAAACAATCTCTCCAAGACTGCTTAGTATTTCCCATTTTCTACGAGACATGATGTATCAATTAGGAGTATCTTTAAATGCAGCAAATGAGTCAAATTTGAGTTGGAGGAAGTGGTGAGTACTGTTGTACATTTAGTCCACAAAATGGTTGACTAGCCAAAGCAGGTGATAACTATTTATTTGGTAGATAAAACTCTACATGAATATTAAAGTGTTAGGTTGTTTCATATTGATTAGTATTTATCAATAGCTCTTCATTGTTATACATTATAACTAACACACTGCTCATGAAGCCATATAAAGTTAACCATGTAAAATGGTTAACAAGTGATTTAGAAAATTAAGTAAAAAAGAATAAGAAATGAGACAGGATTGACTGGTTGCAATTTTGAAAAGAAATTAAGCTCTGATTTTTAAAGTGGTATTCCTTGAGGCTGAGCTCTTTTCTTTAAAATGAAAAAAAAATCTAAACTCATCCAAACTAGTTTCCTGTTAATTAAACAATTGAATCAGATTTACTGTGTGTTAGAAACAACTAATGGACTATACAGAAATCCACGCATGAACCAGATGAAAAAAATTATTTGTTAAAAACAAAAGTTGTTCTGCTTTTTTATGTATATTATACCCTCTTCCTCTCCTGCTGGCATATTGAAAGGATTTGCCATTTTCTCAAAGGGATATAATCCAGATAAATGGAATACAAATACCAGTGAACCCTAGCCCTCCAAGAACACATTTTTTAAAAGACAATAATTAGATCATTGCTCCAAAGTAAGAAACCAACTGTCTTCACATATGAAGAAAGCTGATGTGTGAGAAAATTGGACATGATTTTTATTTTACTTCAAGTAAACCTAAACCTAGAACAGAGATGAAAAGTAAGACTGCTACTTTGGTCTAAAGGGCAAAGAAAGCATCTAACAGATAGTTGGCACAGCTGAGAAGGATTTTTTTATAGCACTTTGATGTTTTAATAAGAATTAGACATCAAATCTTTCTAATTCTTCTTGTAAGGAAAAGAGATAATGATGCAGACTGACTTTGCAAGTTTTTATTTAATTTTTGAAAAAAACTACTATAAATCCTAATATGCAAGGTACATCTTGAGGAACTGTAACAGAAGTAGGAGTCTGAAAAGGACAAAATGTTTTTTGATATGTCTCTTTAAAACCCATCACCCTTTTTGAGGAATTAAAACTTGTATTCCTGCCTGAGGCCAGTAATTAGAGGGGCAGAGAAGTGTTCTTTGTTGTTTGTTTTCTAGTATCTTAAGCCACAGGAGAAGGCTTAATAGTTATCTGGACAGAGGTCAGGAGATCATTTTTACCAGAGATGCTATAAACAACAATAACCCAAAGCTGAAAACCCCCTTTAAAAACTCAGTATTCCTGCTTAAAGAAGGGATGATGATTCTTTAAGATTAGAGTCTGACATCCTCCTCATTTGCCAGCAGATTAATAAACTTCTCTTTATTTTTCCTCAAACCACTTGTCCTCATTCTTTCTTTGGCTGGTAGGCATTGAGGACAAGTACTGAACTTTCTTTCAGTAACAGAATGGCTCAAGACGCTTCCATTTATATTCTCAGGGCAGAACTTTTCTAAAGCAATTGAAGAATTAGAAGATTAAGAAAAACAGTCATATAAAGGAATGGTTTGAACAACAGTGCTGTGTGCTCTAAGAGAGGTGTGGTGTGCTTCTGGGACCATGGTGTTAGGTCTGGTGGAGGTTAAACAGGTGGCAAGGAAGGGCAGAGAGAGGGAACCAAATTGTAGCTAGGAACTGTTCCCTGGTGGGAACATACATAGTAAAAAGTTCCTAGTTTCCTTTAACTGACCTAGGGCTCGTTACCATCTAATTAGCATGGCATGGGTGGAGCTTCTTAAAGAATTCTGGGGAAGACACATGTGTAGAAAGAGAAACTATTACATAACCAACCTGTTATATAACATGTCCTGTGGTCTGTTCTATAACCCCAACCTGTCAATCACCCCAAAAGGTAGGAAATGACAACCAATCCTGCCAGGAGAAAGGCGGGACAAACTAGTAAGCTTATAAAAGGCAGCACGTACTCAGACTTTGATGTCTTTCTCCACTCCTGGAAACTGATCTGTTTCATTCTCTCTGGAATGTATTTTCACTTTGTGTGAAAATACAGAAATCCTTCTGTGCTTTCATTCTTTTTTTTACACGATAAACTATATAAAATTGCTCTGTGTTTGTGATCACTCCATCATCAGCTCAACTCGGTACCAGTAATCATTCTTGACACTGAGAACCGGGGGACCAGAGAACATCCACACAGAAGAACCTAGCAATGGGGTGTACAGGACATGAAGCAAGGTGAGGCTACAATGTTGTATTCCTCAAAGACTCTCCCCTAACTCTACCCCAGCTGTTTCCCCCTCTCCTGGTTCTTTCTTATTTCTAGATTTTCTTGATAAGGTAGGAGAGTTTTAAAAAAAATGTGGAGAGGGGTGAACTGGATCCAAAGTGTCATTTAAGAGGCTCCTATTTGGAATATTTTCTTTAATGGAAACAAAACAAAGCTTTTAAAACTAAAATGGAAAAAATAAATAAAAATGTCAGACAGAGATTGGAATCATTTCCACCATGGAAAAGCTCCCCAAGATTGCTTGAAACTATTCATTCTTGTCAATTTATGAGACACAGCTATGTTCAATTAATATTTTTAAATACATGAAGTGATGGATACAAATATGAGTAAAATATGAAACTGGGGGAAAGAAAGCAAGCTTAAGGATAGCAAACAAATATTTTTAAGCAGAAAACAAACTTTATGCTGCATGAAGGCTTATGCAAATTCAATGCAAATACAATATTATACATAAATACTTAAGTTCTCCTATCTTATTCTCTTCATTGTGTACCTTTGAAAAATGCCCTATAAATTAGTGGACAAATACCCATAAGTTGAAAAGGAATGTGTTTAGTTGAACCCAGCTCCTTTTGTGAGCTTTAAGAGTGTTCACAGTTTGGCTGAAATAGCTCCAAGACATATGAAGGAAAGTTTTGCATAGAAGTCATCAAAGGAAAGTTATAGAAGGACATGGCTTCAGTGATTATGGATGATAACAAATTTTGACCAAAAGAAAAAATAAGTTTAGGTAGGGTAAACAAGCCAGACATGAGAGTGGTAGTGTTTTCAGAAAACTAAGTTTGAGTTTACAATATTTTCATAAAAAATGCCTTTTTTTCTTCTACTTAATATTAGTACCATTAACAATAGCACTAATATTATTGTCTCATGAAGAGGTGAATTATTTATTTAACTCTGATCATGTTACTTTGAAATTTCTTGAAATACTTTATTAATGCTTCAGTTTTTTAAAAATATCTTAGAGTATTATATGGTCACATCAAATTTCCACTTAGTATTTTCTGCAGACAATAAATGCAAAAAGAAAATATCACAAAATATTTATTTTCTGTGCACATAGTCACAGATCATATACATCTTATCTT
This sequence comes from Lemur catta, assembly GCF_020740605.2. Classification (NCBI taxonomy): domain Eukaryota; kingdom Metazoa; phylum Chordata; class Mammalia; order Primates; family Lemuridae; genus Lemur; species Lemur catta. The sequence goes on along the minus strand of NC_059139.1, from coordinate 53,565,353 downwards.
TCTTGCTGTTCTCCCTAGATATACTTGATACGGATGATTGTTGTCCAATGCAGGGATATTTGCCTATTTAGGGAAACTCCATTTGTCACAAAGTAAAAATGGATCTGCCCAGTTAATCATTTTCTCCTAAAAAAACAAACAAACAAACAAAAAACTAAAAATAAAACCAATCATCAGAAAAAGAGAGAGGGAGAGAGCTGCAGAGTAAACTTGCCTCCTGTGGATGGTTCATCTCCTTCCCATTTGTTCCCCTAGGATGTGTCTGGGTTCACAGTGAATGACAGATGCCACATTTATCCACGTGTGTTTTTCTCTGTGATGATCTGACTTTCCCTGTGAGTGATGATGCTACAAGTCATGTCTTGCCCAGTAACAACCACCCCTCTCCCTAAGCATGTGATCCAGAGAAACATCTGAAAATTTATTTTGGCTTATGTTTATAATAACATACAGTGCATTGACAGTCTGCTTCTCTTGCCCACAGGCAGGCTTTCTAATTTCTTGTATACCAGTATAAAACTGTCCCTTCTGTTAGTTTTGACATGGGGCACTTGTTGAAAGTTAACACACTATACCCTCCTCCATACCTTGTATTCTAGGAGCCTAGTTTGCTCCCAACAAAGGGGAGAACAAGAGTGAGGTTGTTTTTCAGCTCTGGAGAGTGAATATGTCTCAATAAAGAAGGTCACTCTTCCCAGTACCATGACACACGGCCACGAATATGCTGCCACTGGGAAATGGCTCTCATGTGGGCTTAGATGGGGATTGGGTCAGTCACAGGTATGATCAAATAGCTTTCTCATGTTTTAGCTGATAGGCAACTGAGGTGGGACAATAAAGCTTGGTTTTAGAAGAACTAACTGGGAATTTGAGCTAAACGAAACTTTAAGAGAACTTCATCTAGCTTAGCCCTGCAACTTGCAAGGGAATAAACCATACCATGAAATGGGTTTCCCCAAGTTCTCCCTGGTGGTTAGTAGTAGAGCTAGAATTAGAACTGGTGACCAAGTTGGTGTTATGAATGGACAAATACAGGGTAATCAAAACCCTGAGACTGAAACAACTCAAAATTTAATGAAGACCACTTCCCATATATGTTCCAGATTGTGTCATCATCATCTATGTGAATTGTGCCCTTGGAGTTGTACAATACAATAGAATATAGACATATAGGTGGCCAATGTTTCTGAACTTAGAAATCAAAGTACCTTGACAGGAATCCTTGAAAAGAAGGAGTGGCCTATTGATGTTATTTAATGTCTCAACTGGGGCACTTTTGGAGTGAAAGGAGGTATCGTTAATAATTCCCTTGAGATGACAGGAATAATCAGGACTGTCTCGGGCAAAACAGGGTGCATTCTCACCCTCCTTAGTTAGAAGTACGTCAGCTCTCATGGCAACCCATCCATCCATCTGCAGATGATTTTCTACTGTTTACAAAACCCTTACATCTGTTTTTATTCTTTTGTTCTTCAATAAACTGAGTCTATTTTTGAGGTTCTTTCCACAGTGCAATGGAGTTGACTTCATGCTGCACAAATTTAAGGTTTGCTTTTCAGATTGAGATTTTTCAGGACTGGAAAAGAGAGACCTATTCTCTCCAGGACCGAGTACGACCATAGCACAGTAACTGAGGTATATGTGGTTCTTCTAACACTCTTTGCTTTATTCTCTGTTAAGAATTAGAAAGGGAAACACAAAAAGAAAAAAAAAAAATTCCCCTTTTGAGCCATTTAGCAACTTTGTCTGGCCAGATCAGGAATGCATACTTGGGTGGTGTGGCTGCAGAGGAGCGCAGCTCTGCTTACTTCGAATTGTGTAAAGCAGCAAAGCTCTTCCAAACCTCAGCTGGCCAGCCCAGTCGACTGCGTGTCGATGTGGCAGACTGCGTGCCAGGGAGGTCGCCTGGGCAAAGAGTGCTCTGGGAAAAGTGTTCCAGGACTGGGTATGAGGGAAGTTATATGTGAGCTTGCATGAGGATAAGCCTGGATTTTTCAGACCTGGAAAAGACTTTAGAAATCATCCATCCAACCTTTATATTAATATTTTACAAACGAGGAAACTAAAGCCCAGAAAAGTGAAAAGATTTGCCTACTGTAGCAGGGCCTAAACCCAAGTTTCCTGATTCCTTTTTCAGGGCCTCTAAGCAGTTCACTCGTGTTGTACAACTGCAAGGGCACTATTCACATAGACAACAGTAACACAGTTTAGAATGTATAACATATGGGGAGTGGTCTTCATTAAATTTTGATTTGTTTCAATCTCAGAATTTTGATTAACCTGTATTTGTCAATTTATAAAACTGACTTGTCATCAGTTCTAATTCTAGTTCTACTATCAATTCCCAGGGATAACCTGGCAAAACCATTCCACAACATGGTTTCTTCCCTTGCAAGCTGTGGGGCTAAGCTAGATGAAGTTCTTGCAAAGGTTCCTTTAGTTCAAATTCACAGTTCATCAGTTCTTCTGATTTCATCATCCTGATGTTTAAAGTAGGAAAATAAATCCCAAAGCTGTAGGAAACAAGTAGAGGGCAGGTCAAAACATCCTGGGTTTCTGTTTGCTTGTTTGTTTTAGGTTTCTTTTTAAAATTTTTCTTCTCTTCCCTATTCCTCTCTCCTAATACCTCTTCCTCTCTCCTCTTTTTTCTCCGTCATTTTAAACATTGACATTTCTCTTTTCTTTCGGTTTTATGTCTCAATTTCCTCAGGATAACACTTATTGTCCTTCCAATATGAGTGCATAAAGTAAAAGCAATGTTAATATCAAAGTAACAAAAAAAAAGACAGAAAAGAAGTGTTGCTTTGAATCTAGTATGTACAATTTGCCTTTCTGCAGAGAGTCAAATATTTATACGGAGAGCCATTGATGCATCATCAGACTAGATGCTCATGTCTAAGAAGTGACACATGGTCATCAAGACATTACTTAGGCCCTTATAAAGCTCACATACATGGGAACAAAACGTTAGATACGACCAGCAGGAATGTATTTTTTTCCCAATCAGTTGAAAATCAAAAGTGACAAAAGGCAGCAGAGTCTGAGATAGCCTTGAGACCTTGAATGTTCTACAGAGACCAAATTCAGATGTTGACCTGTAAGAATCAATCTCCTATGAAAGTCAGAGAATAATACAGATACTTGTGGATCGTAAACTTTATCCACTTTAGCAGCTGTTGGATATCACAGAGAAAAGGGAAAATGCAATACTTCTTAAATACATCTTTGAGCCAAAAACAATAACATCCCCCATACGTGCGACAACCAAATGGAGGGGAAAAACAAAAGATTTTAATTAATGGTTGTGCTTCGAAAAGAATAACAACAGTGTTTTTGTTTTCTTGTTACCCTTTTCTCCCTTTTCTTGTAAATACATATGTGCTTTATTGATAGTTTGCAACCATATTTCCCACCAGGAAACTACAAGCCAACAGCAGTACTTTCACCAAAGTAGAGTAACTAAGTATTCCACAAACGGTGAACAGCAACTCTCTTAACACAAAGAGAGCTTCTTTAATATTTTATGCCCCAGAGTTAGCTTCTCAGCATTCAGGGCTTCTAAGGGTATACAAAGAAACTCCTGTTTAGTCTCAATGTAGATCAAAAGATTTCATTTTTGGAGAAAGGCAGATTGTGTTAATTGTAGTTACTGAGAGGAACAATATCTCTTGCTTTTCTATGTTGGTTTTGAATGCATAGATTTCCAATTATATGTTAAAAGTATACTTTTCTCCTTTTTATTATGCTTAGGAGAGCTAAAATATATGGTAATAAAAAATCTCTTTAGTCTTTCACTGGGAAAAAATGAGTAGCATAAATATGACTGGACAAAAAATGCTATTCTGTAAATACACCCTAATCTCTGTATTTTCATCAGCTCAATTAACCCTTTAAAAAAGGATGAAATCATCATCTTATCCGTTAAGCCTAAACATTTGAAAAACTGCCAGAAACTATTGTCAAATGGGAGCAGTACTAAATTTTACAACTATGTATGTAGAATTCTGACTAATCTGTGTGCAAAGTACAAATCTCAACTAAAGAACTGTGGTTGCACATGACAAAAGTAAAAATACATGAACTAGACTATATCAAAATTAAAAACTTTGAAGCAAATATAAAACTTCTGTGCATTAAAGGATATAATCAACAGAGTGAAAGGCAACCTAGAGAGTAGGAGAAAATATTTGCAAATCATGTATCTGATGAGGGGCTACTCTCCAAAATATATAAAGAATTAGTACAGCTTAACACCAAAATCATCACATAATCTGCTTAAACTATGGGCAAAGGACTTCAATAGACATTTCTCCAAAAAAGATATACAAATGGTCAATATGTATATGAAAAGATGTTTGACATCACTAATTATTAAGAAAGTACAAATCAAGACCACAATGAAATATCATCTCACATCTATCAGGATGGATACTATTAAAAAAAAACAGAAAATCTTCAACCTGAGAAATCTGATTGAATGGGGAAAAAAATTCCAAAATAACAAGTGCTGGGAAGGAAAAATTAGAATCTTTGTGAACTATTGATGGGAATGTATTAACAAAATGCTGTAGCTGCTATGGAAAACTGTATGGTGGTTCTTGAACACTTAAAAATAGAATTACCATATGATTCAGTGATTCCACATTTATGTATATATCCAAAAGAATTAAAATCAGAATCTCAAAGAGATATTTGCCTACCTATGTTCATAGAAACATTATTCACAATAGCCAAAACATAAAAACAACCCCAGAATCCATTGATGGATGAATGGGAAAATGAAATGTGGTATACAGATATAGTGAATAGTATTCAGTCTTAAAAAGGAAACAAATTCTGACATATGTTACAGCATGGATGGATCTTGAGGACGTTATGCTAAGTGAAATAAGCCAGTCACAAAATCACAAATACTGCATGATTCCACTTATATGGGGTATCAAAATAGTCAGATTCATAGAAACAGAAATTAGAATGGTGACTGCCGAGAGCTAAGGGGAGAGGGAAATGGAGAGTTGTTTAATGGTATAGTGTTTCAGTTTTATAAGATGAAAAGAGTTCAAGACTGGTTGCATAATAATGTGAATATACTTAACACTACTGAACTGTACACTTAAAAAAGGTTAAGATTCCAAAATTTATATTTTGAGTATTTTACCACAATTTAAAAAATTGAGGTGATGATGATAATTACTGTGGTTGCAAACTATAGCTTTTCAATAAACTACTTGGGTCTTCCTTTTTTTTTTTTCTTTATACGATATGACAAAAAAAAATTACAGACATTACCCATCTAAGAAATATATACTCTCACAGAAGATATTTGTCTTGTTCCATTTTGTGTTGCTATAAAAGAATATCTGAGGCTGGATAATTTATAAAAAATAAAGAAGTTTATTTATTTAGCTTACAGTTCTGCAGGCTGTACAAGAAGCATGGAGTCAACACCTGCTTCTGGTGAGGACCTTAAGAAGCTTCCATTCACGGTGGATGGTGAAGGGGAGCCGGTGTGTCACATGGCAAGCAAGAGAGAGAGGGGAGGAAGGTGCCAGGCTCTTTTCAATACTCAGTCCTCGCAGGAACTAATGGAGTAAGAATTCATGTATTACCATGGGGGCAGCACCAAGCCATTCAAGAGGGACCCAAACACCTCCCCTTAGGCCCCACCTCCAACATTGGGGATCAAATTTCAACATGAGATTTGGAGGAGACAAATATCCAAACCGTATCAATATTATAGAGTAAAATATGAATAATCATAAAATCTCAACAATAAAAATGCTAAACAGGCTCCTTTAGTCAGTGGGATAATAAAGGAAGTAAACTGGTGAATGAAGTAGAAAGTGATCTCTTCAATAGAAATGGTAAAGAGCTATTTTCTGGAACATTAATATGTGATCTCAGCAAATAGAGCATTAAACTCAAGGGGGACCTTCTCATATTTTCCTTCAGATCTTTTATCATTAATATGAGCATTTGACAATTTTGTAAAACAGCAGTATGAATAAGTTCTTTTTATTTGGTACACCTGCCAAAAGGCATTTTAAATGATAGGAAATTCTAGTAGCTGGAAACTTTTTGGAAAACACTGTTTATCTACTACAGTTATTTCTTCCTATATAAAGTTACTTCTTCCGGTTTGCAATGTCACACCACAAATGCTAAAGATCTAAAAACTATGTGGGGAGTTGTCCAATGGCAAGTGCGTAGCCCACTTCTGTTACTGTGGGCCCTTGAATTTGAACAACTCCTGGGCCGTTAGCACAGCTTCAGTGTTAGCCATGATCTGAGAAGACACAAACACTGGGACACACTCCACTGTCAAGGAAACTAAATGGAATCTCCAGCTGTCTGCCCTCTAGAAAGCTCTCATTGTGAATCCTAGAACCTGGTCCCTTTTGCTTGAGATTGGTTTACACACCAAGTCCTAAACTTAGCAAACATGTTTTCCCTCCATAGGCATCATGAGTATCTATTTAAATGTGTGATTTTCTAAGGCAAATCAAATATGAGATACATTTTAAAATTAATATGCCCTGATATGCTCAATCCAACAAGATAAACTCTTCTATGAATTTTGGACATCTAGGAAATGAACTCCAATTGCATACAACAAACAGATCACAGTTCATTAAAACTGATTTGTCCAATAAACATTTTTAAAGTTTTTTCTTTGTCTAAATCTGAGTTTAGAAAAAGATGTGATTCTCCCCATGCATCAGCATTTGACCCTGTTAAAAAGGGTCACACTTCCAGCACTGCTTAGTGCTATTCTCAGGGCTGATGCCTCAAACAGACCAATTGTGAACACATAGCTCAGCTGTGGCAGAGTCTCCGGTTCCTATGACAGATTTTTCAGTGTCATTATGATTATATTCCCATTCTTCTTTACCCATTTGTACCTTGCTCTTTAAAGCATTTAAATTTTAGAGTTCCACTGAAAGTTCCAACTACGTGCCATATACTATGTGTTTGTTCCCATTCTTGTTAAAAAATATTATTTGCATCTCAACCAAGGAAAAATACAATTGGGTTTTATTTTATTTAGTTAGAATTTCCCAAGTCCCCGAGGGAACAGCATTGGCAGTTTAAACAATACATCCTGTATAAAAGTTATAGCACAATGAAGCCATCTATGGAGATTGAGTCGACACACCACAAAGGCTACAAATCTCTACCAGGAAGGTCAGCATGTCTATCCTCAAAGCATCTTCAATGCCCTTCCTGAAATATCTAGTTCTTTTCCTTTGAAGCAAATGCTTCATGAGGGAGCGAGGTGCCAGTGTCTCCCGAAATGTGTGAGTCGCTGTGGTAAGTGATTCTGTTCTGCCCTCATGAAACAAGTAACACATTGTAACCCCTAACAGAAAACTCCAGCTGTCCCTTTACACACCAGTCTTTTTGGCAAATGTTCAGATTTTTTTCCCCCTTGAATAGTCATAATTCATAGAGAGAGCCAGACACACAGATTTCTTTTTCTCAGCTGACTGTTTCTTTGGCTATTTTATTCCTAATTGCTCCATGAAAACCCACCCCCCCACACACACACTGGTAAACTAGAGGGAACCAGTTTCACGAACCAGTAAATACAAGATTTAAAAATTTACTTTCTGAGACATGTACAGCATTTATTGCCAATTTTGATTCAAGTAGAGAGGAAAATTGCATAAATCGGTTATTAGGAGATGCAGGTGTGCTTGGAGAGGGAGAAGGCTTCTTATTCAGGAACTAGAGATAATCCCTCTTATAAAACTTCCCTAGTTGTAAATTTTTTTCTCATCTCTTGGGGAAATGCTGTAAGCAGGAAATCACATATGTGCATTAAAAGTGAGGTGATAAGCCAATTTTACCAGACGATACTTTCGGGAAATGACTATGAATTTTGAAATTGTGTTGACTCTTCAAAAATTTCTGATTTACTTGAACTTGGTATCAACCAAATCCTACGCTACGGGATGAACTCATTTTGTGTGCTTGTGTCTGTATACATGCCTATGGATAAGCTTCCATAAAAATAATGTCGTTTGAATTGGCAGGAAGTCTCTATTTCCTGTCCTGAAGTATGCTGTGAGTGAGGAGGACATCTGAGCTGGGGCCTTTGGTTTTTTTTCCCCTTTGTTCTTTTGTCTCCTGAGCTGGGCTTTATGAGTTCACACTGAAACGAGGGCAACCACGTGAGAGGACAGCTAAGGGAGGCCCCTTCATGAGCATTTTTTCTTCTATACAGCTGACCTGAGGTGGGTCTGGGTTTGAGGAGTAGACATGTTTTGGGGGACTTCTATGCAGCGTGCCTTCTGCCGGGTGTTAGAAACACAGTTCTCACCCTCAAAGAGCTCAACATTTCACAGGCAGAGCAAGTTATACACGTCTCCCAGATAGATGGTCACACGGACAAGGGCATATTCAGGGGCCCGAATGAACAGAACAGGCGGGATAACCTGTGTGCAGTGGAAGGAGCTGGACCCAAAGGCTGGGGCGAGGGTCAGTGAAGGAGGAGATGGAAGAAGTGAGTTGGCTTCTACGGTGGACAAGGGCTTAGATTATCAAAGGATGAATGCAGAGGAAAAACCAAGAAGGAAGGAGAAATAATTCCGGTGTTTGGAATTTGTCTCTTATGGATGCCAGCCAAACAGTGTGTACTTCATTACACAGGCAAGAAGAATCGAAAGCAGGTTGGTGACATGGATATGGATCTTGTCTGATACAGTCTACGCTAGGTCTTTCTAGCTTCAAGGTTCTTAAGTCTTTGCAGAGGTGTGTTTTGGACCCTGTGCTGTACCTCCCACATATATTCCCCCAGCTGCTGGGGATGCTGCCAGCAGAGAGACCTCAGTTGTCAGCCTTTCTGAGAATTGCCTCAGTTGAAGAGAGCTGCCCCTTCCTGGGGCGACCCACATCTAAACACTGGTCAGTGAAGCGGGAGTGGAGATAAAGACCTTGTTCCTTTTCTCCAATTTGGGAAGTCTCTGAAGGGCTATCTTGGCTTCAGTGTCACCCACTGAGTATGCAAAAGTCCTATTGTAACTGCTCTGCAGCCTGATTCTCTCTCTGCCCAATTCTGTTTCCTTCCTTCCCCTTCTACAGTGGTTGATTGCAAGAGCACCGCCTGTTAAACCTCCTGTTTTTTAATCTCCATCCTGGAATCTGCTTCTCAGACAATCCAACCTGTACCAAGGTGATCTTCCCTTGCTCTTACAAGTGATTGATAAGCTTCTGGGTAGATTTCTGGGCAGTTTTTCAGCCACCTTACTTCCAAGTCTTGTGGCAAATTGACAGAGATATGTTCCTTCCCCAAAGAATAAAGAGCTATTTATCAAACACAATGAGGCACAGTACTAGACAACATGGGGCAATTTCGTATAGACCCTGAGCAACAGAAATTACACTCCCGATAGCACATGAAGGTGGAAATGAACGGTACACATAGGGAGACTCAAGGAAGGCAAGACCAAAGTGGGTGGGATGATCAGGGAAGGGTTCGTGGAAGACCTCGTAGGAGGGGGTTCAGGAGAGGCCAAGAGGAGAGACATATGGGGAGTACCAGTTAGGTGTGAGCTGAACTTGGAAACTTGGGCTTTAGAGACATACTTGCAATCAATAAATCTTTTGGGAATAAAGTGATTGTCTTGGAAAAAATAAAGAGATGAGGCTGGAAAAGATGGACATGTATTGTGTGGGGACATGGGAAGTTTTGAGCTGTCAGTGTCCTAAAAAGTGACATCTTGTCCCAAAACCTCGTGAGTGCAATATCTCAGTTAGTGACTAGTTTACAATGGGGAGGTGCTTTTAAAAACATACTCAGGGACCAGAAAGGTAACTGGGACACAAAGTCTCCAGAAAATGTCAGGGGCTTGGAAACAAAAGAAGGTGAACATCCCCAAAGATTCACCTAATAAGAAAATGATTTTTGAAAGGGCTCCTTTTAGCTTTATCCTTTCTAGATTCTGAGGAAGGAAGAAACCGTAGCACAGAGAATTTTGTAATTTACGTAACTATGAACTGTCAGCTATTAAGTAGATAAACTGCGATTCCAACCCAGGTTGCCTGACTCCATGGCCAACAAACCTTTTCACAATATTATCTTTCACTGGAGTTCTTACAATAATTCTAGTGAAAAGAAAGAGGTAGGAATTCAAAAACAGTTTATGTTTTTTATGAGAATATATAAGAATAAGTCCCGAAGTGACTTATTCTTTTCTTCTATTCTGAATATATTTGTTCTACTTTTTAGTTCTGTATGCTCATAGATGTTTTTCTTATTCATAACTTTAGTTTGACATCATGTCTTACAGCTCTGAGTGTATCTTAAGGCCCTGACTGCCTTATGGCTCATTTTTCTATGCAGTTTATTAACTTCAACTTCCACTGCATGTTTCCTAGATTAGATTCTCAAGAGGAAATACATTTGGTCTAGTTCATCTTTTAGGAGCAGACAATGCCTTAAGTCAACTGCCAGGAATTGGATGTCCTTGGGTCATGTGTCCACCCCTGATCCAATCAGCTGCGGTTGCTAGGGAGGGTTCAGGAGAGATGCAACATGGCTGACCAGGCTGTGGGTGTGAAAAATGTTCTTATGATCCAGGCATGCCAAGCACCACTGTCAGGATGAATCCAAGGGGATAAAGCCACAAGGCAATACTTCTCAATACTAAGTAGCAAGTCCTCTCTCCTTGAATCCTTCAGAACAGTTGGGAGGGAAGGAGCATAAAGCCACTGCCAAGGCTTCCCCCACCTCTACCACCAGCTCCTTGAAAGAAGGAACCCTAGAGTCTCCAAGGAATCCAGCTAGAGCTTTCACAATCAAGCATTCGTTTAAATCTAAAGGTAAAAAGATTAACCAAAAAAAAAAAAACAATTTTTTTAACCCTCTTTCTTTGGTATATTTTTTATCTTGTCAGAAAGGAACAATGATTTCAACAGGATTGGACAAATTCTGCACTTGTGTTAATATTGAACTGAAGCTCACTTGATATGCAGTCAAACTTTCTTCAAAAATGGGGGTTGCTGACTCTTTACAACCTTAAGATCCTGCATAATTTACATTCCTGCCTAAACATCTTATTTTTGCCACCACTGAACCATTTTCAAATTGCCTTTTACTTAACCTAATAATCTAAACCTTGATGTCAACCATGATTCATAAACTGTGACTGAAAATATCTGAAGCAGCACAATCTAATCTAAAGCGAGGGAAGAGGCTATTGAAGCTAACAGAAATCACTTTCAAAATGCAGCTGTTGTTGTGTTGAAACTGATTAAATATTAGAGGGTTAACCATATATCCATAGGAAGAGGTCAATTGAAAGCATGTTTTATCGAAACTGCCATGTTTTCTACAGTGCTGATTTATAGTTAAACCAGTGGTTCTCAGTGGGTGACAATTTTGCTCCTGGGAGGACATCCAGAGATGCCTGGAGACATTTTTGGTTGTCACAACGGAGGGTGAGGGTGGGAAAGTGCTACTGGTATCTGGTGGATTGAGACCAGAGATGCTGCTAAACACCCTGCAAGGCAGACAGCAGCCTCCATAACAAAGAATTATCCAGCCCCCAAAGTCAATAGTGCTCTGGCAGGGTTCAGAAACCCTGAGTAAACCACAATAGGAATCTGATGATGCACCACACACTGACAGTCGCTAAGAAACATCAATTTTTTGGGTGATAAGGCCTAAAATTTTGGATCTTTTTTATAGCAGTTATTCTTCTTCCTCAAGCTTCTGCATGAGCATTGAGCCCTCATTTTTGAGAGGACTTCCTCTAATGCATCAGAAAATCACCTTTTAAAATAATGAATATTATGTGCATTTTGTCTTTGCTTTAGATATACCATATATCTAACAGTATCATGGAGACCAGCAACAATCCATCAGAATCTCTTCTCCCCTTCTTGAGTGGGCATAGAATCGGTTATTGCTGGGCACAAGACTGTGCAGCCACATTCTGTATTTCCTAAGCTCCTCTGCAGGTGACTTTCTTCCATGGCTGTTCATCAGCTTTAGTATATTGGTACTGTGTGGAAATATAGACTCAGGGCCAGTGTTTCAGAATGGCCAGAAATATGAATTTTTATATGAATACTCCCAAATTTAAGATGTTAGAAAGATATGTAAAATATTTACCAAATTTCTCAAACTGGTAATCAATAAGTAAATCAACATGGTGATTCAATTCCAAGATATCTGATCATTTTAGGGACTGGTTGCAGAAGCTTATGGTGATGGAAAGGGCCTCATCCAGAGATGGGGAGAGACGGAAAGAAAAAAGTAAGACATGCTTTTTTGTGGGGGCAGGGTGGGAAGAAACCAGATTGAGCATGATCTTCTAAAACCTTTCCAAATTTGTTTCCAAGATTTTATTTTAGAGTGATTATCCAAATAATTTATATTGCCAAGGCGATAGGAATGTTTTTATGAAAAACTTGTTTACAATAAAATTATAAAATAGCATCATTGTAACACTTTAGAAATACATCCCTGAAATTTTTGTGTAAAACAAAAAGAACCTTTAAAAATAATAACAGTTGGATTTCAAAGTACCCCATTTAGCCCCTCATCAATAATATATTTAATATGAGCATGCCTATTTCCCTATAGGGTTTTCAACAGTGCTTATGAGGAATATTTTAAATATTCTTATCTAATAATCAACAAGAGTGTCCTGGTATAGTTTTAATTTCCATTTCTTATTATGAGAGGGATTAAGCATATTTTAGCAACCATTTATCAGCTATATTATATGCTTATTTTTATTTTGGGTTCCATTTAGAATTGGAATTTGAGCTATCAAGGAGATCCTTCTCACTGTGAGTCTGGCAGGAGTGCACCTACAGATTTAGAACAGGTGATTTTTAGCATGATCAAACCCTCAAGCTAGTTTGGTGGTATGCAGAAAACCCAGAAACTTACCGTTCACTAAATGCTAAGTTGGCCCAGAGGATTGCTTCCCCTTAAGGTCAGTTTGTAAAGTGTAAAGTATAAATCATACCTGTTCAGAAACTAAGAAAGTGATTTTAGGTACCTAAAGAGTGCTATGAATAGGGTAGTGAACATATATTTACTTTTCATTAAGTTCCATTTTTTTTCCTAAATGATTTTCTATGTCTTCAACATTTCCAGAAATTGTATCTGTTACTACATATTACCTATTAGATAGGTACAGACATAAGAAAAATTTCAACAAAAAGCAATGACAGCTCATGCTAACTATTAAGTTTTGGCTTTTGTAAAGCACTTAGTAGGTGGAAAGAATTGTATAATGATAAAGGATAAACTAGGATTTAGATAAGAATTATAGATAAATATCCCTCAATAGTAAATTTTGGGAAATTTATAATCATTATATTTGCCACATTATCCATTTAAAAGGCAATAATAGTAGTCCTCAAACTTTCCCCTTTCTCTCCTACTAACTTACCAGGGAGCTGAGAGTATAGTTTGTAAAGTTTCCTAGATTATGTTGTTCATCCTCTCCTCCCCTCTCTCTTCCTTCGCCCACCCTAGCCTTGAATTGCTGAACCAAACTCTCATTCTTAATTTTGAAAACATGAAACTATTTACTCCTGATTCTCCCTTCTCTATCTGCCCATAAAATATTAATAAATAAAAATGAAAGAGAGAAGTAAAGTGCCAGAGGAGCTAGACATTCTGCAGATAACGGAATCATCTAGGTACTACTACCTCCTTATTTTAGCAGATGAGATAATCGAGATCTAGAGAAGCCACCTTATCTTGCTCAAAGTGACACAGGTTTAAGGAGTGAAGCTGCAGTTTCATTGTGTGATTCCAGAACTTAATCTCTCAGCCACTTCTGCATTATACCACCTTGCTTCTTAGCACAAGCCTCTCAGTATTGGGAGGCTGGTGGTCTACCTCAGATTTTTTGAAACTGGATACCACTTACTTTTAAACCAAACCGATTACTTTCTTGCTGTTTGCATGGCATTTAACAGCAAGCTCAAAGATTTGCTTTGGGAGGTATTTGCTTCAATTTTTCAATGTTGTAGGAACTGAAAGATTAGCCAAGCAGGAGGATGGAGTGAGGGCACTGTATTCTTTCCACCTTCCGGTAGTCCGACCCTAAAGGGATACTTTCATTGTTTTGCTTGATGGGTGGGCTTAGTACTGAGACCCCACACTCAAATGTCAGCAAGAATGTAACCCTAGTGATAATCAAAAAGAAGTCACTTTTGGGTGACCCACTATTTAGTAAAAATGTTTATCACTTAGTGAATTAGAAGGCTGGGGTCATTGAATAACATGCTGGCTTAGAAAAGAATATTTATAATATACACAGTTCATAAATCAAGTCATCTTCCATGGTGAGATTGACTTAGTTTGTTTATTGTTTTAGCTCCTCATTTTTAAGTAATATTGTCAGTCTTGCAAAATGCCGGGTCTGTCTGCCACCCTTCTCTTGACATGCACCTAGAGTGGCTGGAGAAAATCATACAGCCAGGTAGGCTGTTACTCTAAACTCATCACGGCGTCCACAGCGTGCCCAACAACCCCACCACATTCCCCCCATTCTTCACGGCCACCACTTCAAACAGTCCTCCCTCTACTCAAGCATTAATCCCATCCATACATAGCTCCTTTCAACCACCTCTAAGCTCACTCAAAATAAAACTCAACATCTTTACCATGATCTCTTCCCTCCCATGAGCCCCTTCTACCCCCTCTCCCTCTATGACCTTTGCTGACATTTTTTGCTATTCCTCCAAAAAAACCCAACCATCCTTATAATTTAGGACTGCTGCACCTGCTAATGCTGAACCTACAAAGCTTTTTCCTTGACGGCTCCATGGCTTGCTTCCCCACTTCACTCAGACCTGCTCACAAGTGTCACATTTTCAGGGAGACCTGTTTTGACTACCCTATTTAAAATAGTATCACTCCACCCTCATCACCGTTCTCCTTTCCCTTTATCCTGTTTTAATTTTCTTCACTAAAACTAGCACTTAATGCCAACTGATATAGTTCATTTCTTACAGTTTTTGTTTGTTTTTTTGATTAGAATGTAAGCTCTTTGAGAAAAACAATTTTATTTTGTTCACTTTTATATCACCAGTGTTTACAATGGTATTTGGCATATTCAATTCCAAAATAAACATTTGTTGGATGAATGGATAAATGAATGAATGAATGAATGAAAATTGAATTTCCTAACTGCTCTTTGTTTCCAATCTCACTCCCTTCCAACATATTGTGCACACAGCCAGAATGAATTTTATAAAACAGTACTACTCAAAGTATGGTCCCTGCATCAGCAGCTTCAGTAACACTTAGACACTTATTAAAAATGCATATTCTTGGCTGGTCATGGTGGCTCACACCTGTAATCCCAGCACTTGGGGAGGCTGAGATGGAAAAATCACTTGAGTCCAGGAGTCTGAGGTTGCAGTGAGCTATGATTGCACCAATGCACTCCAGCCTGGGCTACAGAGTGAGACTCAGTCTCAAAAAAAAAAAAAAAAAAAAAGCAAATTCTCTAGCTCCACTCCTTCAGCCTACTATTCATACTCTCTAGAAATAGGGACTAAGAGACTATTATTTTATAAAGCACTCTAGGTGATTTTTATGCACTCCCAAATTTGAGAAGCATGACCTAAAAGGAATATAGGACCATGTGATTAACTTGCCTTAACTCTTGCCTTTTCCCTGGAACAAAATTTAAACTCTTTCACTTTGTTTCTAAACTCTGTGAGCTCCAGCCCATGCCCCAGCTACCCCTGTCAGCAACCTCCTTTTTACCTCAGTTCCAGTTTGCTCAACTTTGTAAAGTGCTCTTCCTTCATCTTCTACACACATTCTTTTTGCCCGTGACTTCTCCCCTCCTCCTTGTCACTGCCTTCATGTGGCTTTCTCTTTCTTGTTCATCATCCACATTGTTACGTGCCCCTGCAGTGGCTCCGCGGCATTCTGCACTTCCCCTTATCGCATGAGTTGGGTGTGTTTGGTGTGTGTTAATGTGTTTAATGGACCATTTCAGCCACTAGACTGAAAATGGTTTTTATCTACCATTTCATCCATACTATCTGGCCGGAAGTCAGCATCCATTAATATTTGTGAAATAAATAAATGAATATAAAACAGGGATCACTTTTTTTCTGATAAAAAGTGTTATAAATGATGGTTAGAGATAGGTTCAATGCTATCTCAGTTCCACATCTCAGAGAGATCATTTATTAACTGAACTTTCGGGGCTCATCTGGATACATAACCAATTTGGAAATTCACTTCTGTCTCATGTAAGTGATTTACATGCTGTCTTTAAGAAGATTCCTAATTGGTGAATTTAGTACTGTCATTAACAGGGAAAAGCGATGCAAAGTAAGGAAAAGGCAAGTAGTTTCTAAGGATCAGAACTGTGGAAGATTTAGCAAACCACAAGCATGAGGTTTTGGAGAAAAATGTTAGAAGATCACTTAAAAGACTAAAAAAACAGACTGGGTAGCGCCAGAGGGCTAACTGTGGAGACATATAGAAGCATACAACTTGGGAGAGTTGTTCTGTGACTCTGATCTATGAAAAGAGAGGAAGTTATTATTCCTTGAAGTGCCCAAACTGCTAGTTTATCATATGACCCATGGCTCTACATTGAGTTGGAAGAGAAGTAATTGCAAATGAATGTTCATATGTGTTATTGCTTAACCTCCTCTTTTATGTTACCACTCCAATAAAAGGAACTGAGGTACTTTCTCTCTTTTATATTAATATCTCATTTTCCCAGGCACACAGTGAAGCAAAGGCTGCAATGTACTACATGTTGGAATGATTAGTTAATCAGTTAGTTCTTCAATGCAAGTGCTTTTCATAGTCATCTTCAAATATTTAGGATCACCAGGGATTCTATGCTTATTTGAGCTGTCAGGAAGGAATAAAATAAATGTGGATCAAGTAGAGACATTCCCCCTTGCCTTTCCTTGGTTTTAAGTTTTTGGTTACCAGTCTTCCTTTGGGCAATAGCAATTCAACTTGGATAGTAAAGAGGCAGTTCAGTGTTTTGAAAAGAGCCTGCATTTTGCAGCCAACCAAAGTCTAAATTTTAGCTCTGCTGAACTAGCTGTGTGACCTCAGGCTAGTTATGAATTTATTTGATTCTCCATGTCCTTTTCCTAAGTAAAATAGGGATTAAAAACAACACTTGTCATGAAGTGGAAGTAAGATGCTGTGTGTAAAATGTATAATTCATACTGGCCTATAAAATATTAATTATTTTGCTTCTTCCACCCCACCACACTCTTTAAGTAAAGAAATAATTATTTATTATTTGTTAAGTTGACTAATACAGCATTAGGTTTAGCACCTGAATTATCAGGTCTAGGTGTCTTTATTATTATTAAACACCCTGGCTAATTAACAATTTATTTTATTTTATTATTATTATTTTGTATCTAAATGCAACTTAAGAATCAGTCCCATATGTTGTAGAAATCTTTCTAAACAGAAAGTGCCCAACTTGGGAAGTAGCATGTGGGAACAAAACTGTATGTCTTTAGCGAAGCAGATTTTGGAAAAGCTTTTCTAGGAAAATGACTTTAAGTATCTGAGAGATGGAGAAATGGTGGTATAATATTGCAACCGCACTGTTTTCTTTTAGACTGTTTGTCCTATATGGGACTTAGTGCATCTTACTGTTTCCCAATTGTGTAGTGTGTCATTTTCAGGAAGTTCATATTCCCTTCTGCCCCAAATTATTGCAGTAAACAATGTCTCAAGATCTAGCCAAATATCTTACAAATACATTTATTATTTCTATGTGATTAAGTTGGATCAATTCTCTTTAGAAAACTACAAGAAGTTTATGTCCTACTGATGGTGGGTCAGGAACATCAATGTATATACTTGGTGACCATATTTTCTAAACCAAAAGTTGGGGTCTGTCAGGGCTCAGAAACACTACTCCAAAGTACTTTGAACTGAAGGAGAGTGGGAGGGCCTCAGAAAGAAGACAGTCACTCTGATGTTGTCCTGCCTTTCCAGTGAAGCATGGTCATAAAGGAATTATCTGACCTACCTACCTTAGAAAGTAGGTTCTAACACCCTCATTCCAGAGAAGTTCTGCCCTGCACCTGATCGGAATGAGACGCTGTACAAAGAGGCCAAGGATAGCATACAGGCCTTGCCGGCTTCCACCTCCACCCTCAGTCTATTGCCATTAGAGCATACCCTTCTTGTCCAGTCATACTTCTACATGCCTGTCCCTTCTTCATCAAACTTAGCATCAAAACACACAGTTTTCTCTGGGTCTTCAGGTTTTCATTTCTGAAGATTCCTATGTCACGTAAAACTTCATTAAGTAAATTTGTTGTGATTTTCTCTTGCTAACTTACCTTTTGATATAGGAGCATCTGTATCATTACCTTTTCACCCCTACAGGCTCAGGGTCTAGAAATGGAAGAACATATTTTAAATCTTTATGGTTTTTGGTAATTTAGTAAATACCCAACCTTTAGTAAAATGCATTTAACATCCCAATGAGTAAATGGGAGCTAAATTCATGCAATGTAAGAACTGTGTAAAAACACATGTGCTCGTGTTCAGATGTGGTTTAATGTCTCCAGGAGGTCAGGTAAGTGGACATGCACAGCCAGCATTAAAGGTACTGGCCTAAATAATGTCCAATAAGTGTCCTTCCTGGAGTGCATGATATAACATGTTAAAGGGCTGAATTGAATCCACACTACAAAATATTTTCACCAAACATGAGTTTAATTAAACAAATACACATAGAATAGAGTTTCCTGCTACTCAGGAGGGAGGTTGATGGGTAAACTTAGAAACCCCTTTTCCTATGTGTGTGCTGTGTATTAGGATGGGTTGTTCATGAAAAGACAAGATGTGAAAGGTTATCCTTGCTCTGGAGGACACGGCTCAACACCAAATTAGGCTAAATCACATTTCAGGGGTGGGGGAATATTTAAGGTAATATGCACTATACCTAGAATTGCATTCAGAAAGTGCACTTTTGCAAATCTCTGGAAAACATAAGGCCAATTTTAATAATACTAGAATCTCTACACCTTTTAGGCCTTTAAGATTATCAACATTTTTTTCTCTGGAAATGAGGTAAAGAACATATTTTTGATTCTCTATCTAAAGATCCTCAAAAATAACTAGATTTTTTAAAATCATGTCTAATTGGAAGTTTTTCCACATTGATCAGAAGCTTCAAATCTTAGATAAAACAAAAATTCTCAGTTGTAATACAAATTCTCTCTCTCGTCTAATACTCTGACACTCTCCTGTGACTTTTAGCTATTCCAACTATTTGGGGTTTCTCTTTCTTTTTCTACAGATTATAAATTCCTAAAAATCAGGAACTTTATTTTATCCATTTTAAAAATAACTTCTTACAGAGGCTAGCTTGTTGTAATCATATAGCAGAAAAGTAAAAAATAGTAAATAGTATTAATTGATCATATTGGAATAAGGTAAAACCATTTGGGGATGTAAAGTAGAGACTTGAGTCTATAGAAATCCTATTTTAATTATGTTCCATCAAGGTCCTGGAGTTTGGTCACTGAGTTGACTGAATAACAAAGGATTATTATGTTCCTGCACCGCAAGTTATGGGAAAGATCATAAATTATCTTGATGACTCATTTCCTCTGTCACTCTAGGACTTCCAATATGGGAAGAACTTTTCTGTTGCTTTGCTTTAAACTTGTGAGATAAATGGAAGGAAAAAGTTTGAAATTAAGTTGTTCAGTAAGTGTTATTTAATGGTTATGTAAAACTTAAACTGTGTTGTAACAATGTTAATAACCAGCTGATTTCAAAGGCTATACTTAAAGGTGACTCAGTTTTCTTAGTGCCATTTTGTAGAAGAGTGGCTTGTGACCCCAGGAGGTTGTTTATTTCATCTTAAGTCACACAGAATATTTCCCATACATATACTCAGCAGACCACGGTATGTAACAAAGGCCCCCTGTTCTTGAGACAGTGATTGAAAAGGAAGTAGAAGGGAACAATCTTTTTAATTTCTCAATGACCTCTACTATCAGATTCTCTGAAATGCAATTCAAAACCTTAAAATTTTGTGTCATTTCTAGATTCCTCTATGCCTGTATCTAAGTCACCACAAAATATTTTTATACCTTTGCACATTCACTGGAGAAAAATGGCTTCATTTTTTTCTTTGGCTTTTCACTTATATGCCTATATTTTTAAATGTTCTTTTAAATATTTTTAGGACAGTCCTAAACAAGATAAATGCTAAATAAATATTTAAGAATGATCATCTGTAAACTTCTCTTGGACAGTTGCTTATGGATTACTGCTTTGGGGCTGCTAATTGTTTCATTTCCTTGCCTTTGTTCTCATTCCGGAATCCTTTGGCATCTGCCTTGTTTCATTGTTTTCTCATTTTTCATTTTTTCCAAATAGGCCAGACTAATTAACTACAGCATTGTAAGGAACAAGGATATTAATTCTGTGCAATGCTTTGAAACATACTTCATTTGTTATTATAGATTTATGCATAAAATTTTTCATCCTATGTATTTTCTCCTTATTCCTCCCTTTGAAGAGAGGAGACAGTAAACTAAAGACATTAAACTATGGCTAACTCACTTCACTAGTTAAGGTTTCCATGACTTTTACGTCTTTCATTGCTGAAATTTTGAACATTATGTTTTTCATCAGAAAGTCTGCTTTTTATTGTTTGTGTGTATTTCCTATTTTTCCTTTCCTCAATCCCCACACCTTGCTTCAGGACTCCCTTCCAGTGATGGATTTACAGAAGGACCTGTTAACAGGGCAATAACCACAGCCTCCTCTCAGCTACTACCCATCAGTGCTCCCGAAGTCCCAAGACCTCCAGTCTCCACAAGGTTTCTCATCTGTTTATCACCCAGAGACCAGGCATGGCCACAGCTCCCATGGGGACATCCTCAGTTCCCCATTCACCTCAGAGGACCCTGAAATTTGCTTCCTGCCACAAAGATTTAGCAAAAACGAAAGGAAATAGAATTTCTACATACAGATCTCCTTGAATTTAGAAGCCAAGGAAATATTTTCTGCTGTTGCTAGAGATAAACCGAAGAGAATCTTACTTGGAACAACCAGAGCTGTCTGAAGAACGTGGTGGAGTGCTGGGTAACAAATTACCTTTTGGGAGCTACATCTAAAGGACTTGACTGAGATCGCCCTCCAAGTCATCATCGCTTTGGTCAGAGGCAGATGTAAAATTTAACAGCTAGGGCTGAAGTGGGAGATTTCGTAAATAAGCTTGGTAGTGATCCTTAGGGGTATTAGTGTTGGCTCGAATTCTGAATCCTTTAGCTCTGGTTTCTTGCGTGTTTCTCCTTTTCACTACAGTTACAGACTAATTCAATACTACGACTGGATCTTGCTCGGTCTGCATAGCTCCCTTTCTTTATCTCTCTCTCATTCTCTCTCTCAAAAGGCCTTAGGTAATTAATTAAGAAAATGGTGTGATATAAAAGCCCATTATCATTGATAGTGTTGGGGCTTAGAAAACAATACCCCAAAATAAAGGTCTCAGAAGCAGCCTTAAAGGAAGTTTCTCTTTGATTTTCTTGGGCCCTCCTACCTCTCACCCTCATTTTCCTTCTGAGGCAACCGTTCTAGAAACTGGAATCCCTCTTCCCCAAAGCAGGTCATAAAAACCAGAACCCCTTTTCCCCACAGCCAGTCATAAAACCTAAAAGTATCACTCTAAAAATATTACACTAACAGGCCTTGCTGGGTTCCCCCCTCCTCCAGTCTATTACTCTTAGATTAGATCCTTTTTGTCCAATTACATTTTTGCAGTGCTGTCCATACTTAATAGAACTTATGCATAAAAATTGATAGGATACTCTCAGTCTTTGGGTCTTCAATCTGAAGATCATGTCATGTAAAACTACAAATGTGTAATGGTTTTTCTCCTGTTAATCTGTCTATAGTCAATTCATTTCAGCAGATTAACACTCAAACCTTCAGAGGGAAAGTATGAACTTCCATACAACAGTTTCCCTTCACCCATTGTGGTAAGTCTTTGTTGAAGTAAGAAGTAGTTAGAAGATACTTAAACAGTGAATTATTAGTTTTCATCAGTGAGGACATCACTTATTTGTTAAATATCCCTGAAGGCAAACATTCTCAAACCACCAGCTGCAGCTCTCTCTCTTTAGTCATGAAATTAAAGAGAAGATGAGCGCTGAGGAGAATCCTGTAGTAATTCAAAGTTGCTCCTTCAGATAAATTTGCTAACCATGTTTAAGGATCAGCCAAGGCTCTCAAATGACAAAAGATAAGAAATGGTGAAGGAGTTTTTAAAAAATCTAATTATCTATCAAAAATTACAATAACTTCTAGAATTACAACCTGGATCTACCATGGTGTCTTAAATAGTTGATAGACATCTTTGTTTATTACAGTATGAATACTTTTTTATCAATGTAAGTTTTTATTTTTCTCAGAAGTTGCTTGATTTTTCTGAAGGAAATAATCTCTTTATATCCTCTGAAGAAGCCATAATAGACTTTCATATCTATAATGGTTTGTCAAGAAAAAGTACAAGAAGAAATAGGTTTAATCTAGGATTAAAGCTTGGCAATAATAGAAGGTAGAATTAGAAAGGACTTTAAAAATGATACCTGTCCAGAAATGCAGAGTAATGACCTTCATGTAACTAAACATATTCTAGGCAAAGATGACTGACCATCAGGCCTGGATGCTGAATAGTATATTCCCATGGTGGTTGGGAGGCAATATTAGAAGACATCTGTTCAACACTATCTCACAGAATTTCCAAATTCCTTGCTATTTGTACCTTCTGGATAAGCTGGGTCACTTTTAAAATGCAATGTCCAGAGTTTAATATAATATTGCTGCTATGGTCTGGCTAGGGAAGAATATAAAATGACTAATACACAAATGACCTTTTATTAATTTACTCCAAAATTATGTTAGATTTTTTAATAGCCAAATGTATTACCAATTCTTAGTGAGCTTATGATAAACTCCCAGATTTTTTTCCCATGTGAATTCAAAGAAATTCCACTTCCTTTATTCTGTTCTTATATAATTGATTTTTAAATCCAAAATGTAAATTTTCATAGTTTTTGCTGACAAATTTTTATTATTGATTCTAATGTCAAGATAGTTCTTCATCTTGAATTTTTGCAATGATATTTATTGTATTAAATATCCCTCTCAGCTTTGTGTCATTTCAATTGGTAAAAAAATCATCCTCTACATCTTCTAAATTGCTGATAGAGGTTGAATAGAACTGAATCTATTGACACTCTGTTGAAGTCTTCCCAGAGGAAATTTTTATCACTCCTCTTTATAAAACAACCTACAATTTTTTAAGATATTTTTGCTTTGATTTCTGAAAATAACTCTTTATTCACTGTTCAAAAGAGCATTAAAATTAATATTAATAATATAGCATTGATGTTAGCATTTCCTACCAAGTGGTTTTTAAGTCATTGTAGGCGGCAAAATATGAGAACTCAAGTAAGACCTCCTACCTGCTCTGGGTTAATCAATAACCTTTGGTTTTGCAAAAAAACATCTGCTACTGTTAAGAGCAAATTGAAATACATTAGAAATGGCATTACAAGGTGATGGTAAGGCTGCAATCCAGAGGTTACCGTCTGCTGCTTCCCTGGGCAACAGGAGCACTTTTTGGTCCCTTTGAAAGCCTTTCACATCTGGCTGGTGCTGAATGAATCTACTGTCAAACCGCGGCTGTTGTGGTACCTGGTTTCTTACGAATTAATTACACGTTCAGAACAGAGGACTTAGGGGTGTCTAGGGACCCGTCGTAGAGTTCATACAGCCTCTTTTAAACAAAGGAGGCTCTGTCTTACCTTACGTTCATGCTCTTAACGAGGAAGTGAGTTTGATCACGGGCCACATTAGGGATCCCTTATTTAACAGAGCCAGTGGTGACTGCATCAGTGTTTTTCTAAATGGCATCTTGTGTGTTAGCTATAATGGAGGTTAGCTTTGTCCTGTTTGGCTTTTAAACATAGTTCTTATCCCTGACTAGTCTGAGAGAAAATAAAATGGTAACATATGTTTCCAGGGAGGGATGTGTGTGTGTGTGTGTGTGTGTGTGTGTGTGTGTGTGTTCGTTAACCAGAGAAGTGAGAGAAAAGCAGAGGTGCTCTCAAGGCAGGAGAACGGAGGCAAACTGCCCAGGCTCAGAGGGTAAGGACTATGTTTGCACTGTTTTTCCCTTCTGGCCAGGAATTTATATTTCAAATGTTTGGAGATGTGTGCTTTCTGAGGAGACAAGTTTAACTGACAGTGGAATGCTCTGATAGCAGCACATCTCAGAAGTCCCTCCTCAGAACCTGAGTCCCAGAGATCTAGAATTTTAAAAATGATTCACATGATGTTTCAGAACCACAGTCTTTGAGTAACAATGGCTCTTTGATCAAGTCTCTTTCTAAAATCAATTTAAAGTAGCAAAGCCACAAAAGAAAGTCAACACTACTGGGTTTTGGGAGCATTTACGATTTGAGACGACAGAATTAGATGGTATTGCTTTTAAATACTATCATCATGGACTGTGTCCAGCTAATCTATATCCATGCTTATACTGTGCATGGTGTTAAAAAGCACAAAAGAAAAGGGACAGCAAAAAATATGACAAAATAAATACAGTTGACTCTTGAACAACGCAGGGATTAGGGGCACCAATGTTCAGCGGAGTTGAAAATCTGTGTATAACTTTTGACTCCTCCAAAAACTTTACTAATAGCCTACTGTTGACTGGAAGCCTTATCAATAACATAAACCATTGATTGACATATATATTTTGTATGTTATGCATATTATATACTGATTCTTACAATAAAGTAAACTAGAGAAAAGCAAATGTTATTACAAAAATCGTAAGGAAGAGAAAATATATTTCCTATTCATTAAGTGGAAGTGAATCATCATAAAGCTCTTTATCCTCATCATCTTTACATTGAATAGGCTGAGGGGGCAGAGGAAGAAGAGGAGTTGGTCTTGCTGTCTTGGAGGTGGCAGAGGAGGAAGAAAAGCTAAGTATTAAGTGAATCTGTGCATTTCAAGGATGTGTTGTTCAAGGGTTAACTGTATATGAAAGAAGTAGAGATAAATAACATATCAGCTATAACAGCTGGCTAAGTGAGGCCATTGAGTTCTCAAGGCTCTCAGGACTTACCAGGAGTTCTTCAGGTCCCAAGACTAGATGAAAGCAATTTCTCCTCTCCCCACCCTTCAGCTGTCAGAAACTGTTGTCAGAGAAGAAAAACATCCAAAGGCAGAGAATTAATGGAGAGGAACAGAAGATGTGAAATGTTGGAGAGAAACCTTGGATCTTAAAGCTTCTTCCTTTAGTAAAGTTAATTACTGTGGCTGAGTTCCTTGTAGAAGTAAATTTGTATGCATTTTCCCCAGGTGTTTTGAATCACAAGGAGAGGAAAGACATTTTCTAGACTTTGCTTCTCCATCTATACTCTTCTTTCATGCTGAAACTAACAAAAATCTCTAGCTTCTCAAGATCTTTTGTAAATCCTTTTGGCCACATGTTGGTGAGAAAATCAACAAATAATATGAAATGGAGGCTCATGGATGGGTTTGTTTTCTGGTCTGCCTTGTGTGTGATGCTGTGTTATTCGTGCAGCTGAGTTGTCTGAGTCCACACATGAGGAGACCTGCCAAGGGATGGAGATGAATTAAAAGGGTTTTCCATTACCAAAGTCTAGAATTCTAAATTGACTTGGAAGTAGAAGAATCTAAGCAACTTGAAAAAACAAAGAGAAGTAATTTAAACCAAGTGAAAGGAGTGGCTTTTATGTACAATTACTACTTTCTAATTTTTCTTTGCTTCTTAAGTAACTAAACAAGTTCACTTCAGCAACTAAGCCTATGCTACACAGCTTAGTGTCCGCTTCTCTTGGGGTCATGTTATTTCAATTACCTAATCTTCTGACATTGCCCTTTGCCAACAGATCCCAAAAGTATTCTTGGTTACACCCCAAAATCTAGTGGATCTGGCATTTTCTTTTCAATTGCAAAGCAAACATGGAACTGAAGAGGGAGATAGGTAAGTGTTGAGAGAGTAGTGCAATTTCTAAAATGGAATAAATTCTTTCTTTTTCTTTATAAAGACAAAATTTTCATTTATATATTGAAGCAGGTATTTAGAATAAAATGTGAGGAAAATGTTTCTGGAATTTTTTTAGATTGGTCAAATTACAACATAATTAAGAATTTATGACTTAAGACCTCAAAGGCAAATATAGCAACAACAAAAATAAATGGGCTTAATGAAATTTAAAAGCTTCTGCACAGCAAAGGAAATAATCAACAGAATGAATAGACAAGCTACAGAATGGGAGAGAATATTCACAACTACACATCTGGCAAAGGTCTAATATCTAGAATCTATAAAGAACTCAAACAAATCAGCAAGAAAAAATAAACAACCCCATTAAAAAGTGGGCAAAAGACATGAACAGAAATTTTTTGAAAGAAGATAGACAAATGGCCAACAAACATGAAAAATGCTCAACATCACTAATCATCAGGGAAATGCAAATTAAAACTGCAGTCAAGTCCTGGCGCGGTGGCTCATGCCTGTAATCCTAGCACTCTGGGAGACCAAGGCGGGTGGATAGCTCGAGGTCAGGAGTTCAAGACCAGCCTGAGCAAGAGTGAGACCCCATCTCTACTCTACTAAAAATAGAAAGAAATTATCTGGCCAACTAAAAGTATATGGGAAAAATTAGCCAGGCATGGTGGCGCATGCCTGTAGTCCCAGCTACTGGGGAGGCTGAGGCAGAATGATTGCTTGAACCCAGGAGTTTGAGGTTGCTGTGAGCGAGGCTCACGCCATGGCACTCACTCTGGCCCAGGCAACAGAGTGAGACTCTGTCTCAAAAAAAAAAAAAAAAAAAAAACTGCAATCAAATACTACCTTACCCCTATGAAAATGGCCATTACTAAAAAGTCCAAAAAACAATAGATGCTGGCGTGGATGCAGAGAGAAAGGAACACTTACACACTGTTGGTGGGACTGCAAATTAATACAACCTCTACAGAAAACAGTATGGAGATTCCTCAAAGAAATAAATGTAGACCTACCATTTGATCCAGAAATCCTACTGCTGGGTATCTACCCAAAAGAAAAGAAGTCATTTTATAAAAAAGACACTTGCACCTGAATATTTGTCGCAGCACAATTCACAATTGCAAAGATGTGGAATGAACTTAAGTTTCCATGAATTCATGACTGGATAAAGAAAATATGGTATATCTATATCATGGAGTACTACTCAGCCATAAAAAGGAATGAAATAATGTCATTTGCAGCAACTTGGGTGGAACTAGAAATCATTACCCTAAGTGAAAGATCTCAGGAATGGAAAAACAAACAATGTATGTTCTTACTAATAAGTGGGAGCTAAATGATGGGTACACATGGGCACACGATGATATGAGGGATGTGAGAAACCAAGAAGAGGGGAGGAGGAGAGGTGGGGTGATGAATAAAAACCTACCTATTAGGTATAATGACCACGATTCTGTGACAGGCGCACCAAAATCCCTGACTTAAGCATTATATAAGGTATCCATGTAACAAAAACACTTGTACCCCCTTAATATTGTGAAATAAAAAAATTATAAGCTAATTACTCAGAAAAATAAAGACATAAGATAAACATTAGCAAAGCAGTAAGTTAGTGGCAAAGCAGTTGATTGTCTTGGGACTGCTCCATGATTCCACATAAGGCTGGAGGTGTGCGTTGAATTTTAGCCTGAATTACTCTCCTCTTTTGGCTCCATAAGCAGGAAAACTATTTGGCATCTGTTGTAATCCAGTGTTGGAAACTGCACCTTCTAACACTATTTGTATGTGGTCACTCCCTTGCTACCGTGAAAAACAACTTTGGAAGACATGGTCCTTCATTTTATGAATTTTACTATGATTCACTGTAATAATAAAAATGTTGGGATTTTAGAGGGTCAATACATAGCATCCTTTTCTTGATTACTTGAGTTCTGAACTAGTTGGGAAATAGAACCAAGAGTCAGATTGATGGAGGTCAAAATATCATTTTTATTGCTGATATACTGGACAATGTCACTTTAGATCTGTAGCCAAAAGGGCGTATAATTGTATACTCCAGCATTAAATGGACACACAGCAGTTTCTGACAAAACTGGCCCTCTGCAGTTCTCCCCTGGAGTGGTGGACTCCAGAGAGCCTAGCAGAGCACAAACTGGGTGGTCTGATGAGACAACTCTGAGCCCCCTGTGCCCTGTCTCTCCCCAAACCCACTCCGGGAAAGAGGGAGGGAGGGGCAGCAAGAGGTCAGCAGTACTAATCTTGAATTCCTCCACATTGAGTTAGGAGGAAAAGAGGTCCCTCAACAGTAATAATAATCCTATTTCTATAGTGATTCCCCATTTTTCTTTATAATCACAGTTTGCTGCGGGAAAACGATATTAGTGGCTGAAAAAGACTGACTTCTGAGAGAACAGAAATGGTACTTTGTGGATATAAGACAGATTTACCTCTTTTAAAGGCCTAAATAGATCTCATTTTCATCTTACATTTTTTTCCCTAAAAATGGAAGTTTTTGCATTCTTGTATTAGATCTTGACCATATTCCCTTTGTTGTTGTAATTACCTTAAACTCATTAAAAATGATTTTTAATTTTATCTTCAGAAGTTGATATTGCAATTTTCAATGGTAATGTACTTGGTAACATTTGCTATCTTCTTACCTAGATTGTGAAAGGAATAGTTTTATCTAATGCATAAGTGTGCCATACTCATGATGTTCTTTCTTCTCAAATTCAGCTCTGTTTTCTTTTTCTTGTCCTCTCCATCTGAAGCATAAAGAATTTAGACTATGGAAGGATTATTTTTCTCGAGAACTGGGATTCAAATGCTTGGTCGTGAACAGGCCAGGTCAAACAAGGACTGGTGAGAAACTAGGGCTCAGGGATACCCATGGGTGTCCTCTGCCACCATCGGAAAGGCTACAGCAGGAGAGGGACAGCATGGCCATCATGGGGAAAAAGAAGCAGGGCCAAGAGAGGGGTAGAGAGAGGGCCCCAGCAACATCATCTGTATTTCTGGATCCAGCAATCTAGAAATGAATTAAACAAGCTGCGTCCTTGACTTTCAAGTTTTGTGAGTCAATAAATGACTTTGATTACTTTAGGTGAATGTGAGTTATTTTCTGTCACTTGCAACCCAGAAAGTCCTGGACAATGTGAGGCTTGTCTCCGCCTTGCATATTGTTGAGGCTCAGAGCACAATACCTCAAAATATGGCGGCTTGGCATGCTGAATACTTCGGAACTGAAGAAGATTGGAAGGCCTCAAAAGCAAGGCCTCTCTGACCTTCTCATGTCCTCCCGTCTCCTGCCCCCTGTTTCTTCTCTAACACGGGTCACAGAAACCAGAATTCCTCTTCCCCTAGGGGGGGGGTCATAGAAACTAGAACTCCTCTCTCCCAAGGCAAGCCATAAAACCTGGAAAAGTCATTCTCTCTCCCTTCTCCCTTTTCCCTTGAAAACCCTCATTCCAGAAGGGTCCTGCCCCATACCTGGGAGGCAGGAATGAGACACAGAGAGGCCAAGAAGAATCTGAGCAGACAGGCCTTGCTGGGTTTCCCCCTTCAGTCTCTTACCGTGATCACACCCTTTTGTGCAGCTGCATTTCTACATGGCTGTCTGTTCATCGAACCTAAGTATCAAAACAAGCAGCTTTTTCCAGTCTTTAGGTTTTTCATTTCTGAACAGTCCTGTGTCATGTAAAACTTTGATTAAATAAATTTGTCATGCTTTTCTTGATAATCTGTCTTTTGTTATAGGAGTGTCAGCTGTGACCCTTATGATGGGACCTTATGATGGGACCCCTACATTATCTGAAAATCATCTGTACAGTTTAACAAGGCTTTAGTGAATGTTCCAAGTTAATGAAAGAGAATTACAATACAGAGATACAAAACTGGCTCTCTACCCATAGAACCGATCCTGCAGCACAGTCTCTGGCAGATCGTAAGTAAGAAAAGCCCCTGCTGGTGCCTCCATGCCAGGCCACAGGCTCTTCCCTGTCCAACTACAGAAACTTTCTTTTCTGCCTAGTTCTTGGTGAGGTCCTTTTTCCCTCATCATCTGGGAACCCCCCTGAACATCTCCTGTCCTGGTGTGAGAAGATCCAGAGAAACTTCTCATCCTAAGCTTCCCTCCAGACTAGCTTTGACCTGCTATTTACTCATTTCTTGTCTCAAGAAGCACTTCTCAGCACGACTGACAGAGGTGAATGTCTACTTCCCTCAAAGGATATCCATCCTGCTACTCATAAGTGATGTGGCTTGTCATCGCAACACCACATCAGAATAGGAGAGTCCACATCAGTAGAAGGGTTACCCTTCTGGTAGCAGAGGACATTTCTTTCTCACATTTCCCTCCCAATTATAAAAAGAATAGTTAGTCCCTTTCTTGTTATAATACAGTCTTGGTTGAATGTTGACAAATTTCACCCAGAAGTGCGTGAGGTAGAGTGGAATGATAGAAAAGATTGGTAATAAAGAGACAGAAATAAATGTTGCAGAATCTGCAAATTAATCTTGTTTCATCATCTTGAGCCCAATTCTAAAGTCAGAGGCTTCTGGAAGATTCTTAGAAATCCTCAATATAAGGACTTCAGAAGACATAGATGTCCAGTGGTTAGGAGAAAGTGGTATATATAAGCTGGAAAAAAAACACAGTTGTGATTGAATGGTGACAAATTTTATCCAGAAATGCTTCCTCTAGCATGAACTAAAGATCATGACTATACACTCATCTACCTTCTGGGTTTTCAGTCTTAATTTGTTGAGCAATTGCTCAAATTAAAATAGCCACCCTCATAGGAGAAAGCAAGAGTGTACTGGCCCAGCATGAGACAAATCTCAACTTGGAAAATAATTCTCTAAAAAAAATACAGTCTATTAAAATGCAGCTTTGTCAACAGAACATCTCAATTGTTTCTATACCCAACTATGTGTTAGAATCATGAGAAATTTTTCTAACACAATTTCCTGAGCCCTATCCCAGAGCTGCTGATAAAAATTTTGGGAATGGGGCTTAGAGATCTGAATATTTTTAAATTTTCCCAGATGATTCATATATTATATTTTGGAACCTTTTTCTTTTACCATTTGTCTTGGTAAAAAGGAAGCTTCTCCCACACATGGCCAAGGAGTAGGAGCTTGGAGAGCAGAAGGTCTACTTTTTCCTTTAATATCTTGCTCATTCACTACCTTTTCCTTATGTGGTTGGTCTCTGAGATATTTGCCAAATCCTTTCCAGTGTACACTTAGGCTCTGCTAGAATAAGTTGTTATTTTTGTCTTAAAACTTTTAATAGTAACAATATATTAGATAACAACAACTACAAAAACACAGAGAATAGGGTTAGAACAGGACTAGGTAAGGTTGACTAGAAAGTACCTCACCTGATCTAGTCTAGTAGGACTAAGAAAATCCCCAGTCTTAGAAACCAAGGTGAAAAAGAGCTTGTGTATGTTTTTAAGTGATCTCAGCTAAAAGGTGTGGTGTGGATAATGAAGAATGAGAAGATAGAAAGACAGAAAGACCATTAAATTTAATAAAAATAAAAAGTCTTTGAAGATTCATGAGACCAACCAAACTTGGTATGGATTCAATAATATTTCTACTAACACCCAAATGGAGTATCTCAGCATTTTCTAGGATTTTAGCTTTGTGCGTCCTCAAAACCACTTGTATATGTCCTAGATTAGTGATCCAAGAACAAGGATATCTTTAGCTAAATGTAATATTAGTCATAAAAGACAGGAATAGCCTTCAAATCAAGACTTACTCAAGTGAAACAACATTGCTGTCAATAAGACATAGTTTGACTGGAAGTGATCTTCTTTTGTCCACAATGCTAGTGGACTAACAACGTATACTTTGTCCAATAGGGTATGAAGATACCACAGCATCATACAAATAGCATGAAGTTACTTTAAGAGGTTTGGACAAATGCCAAAAATTGCCTGGAGGCCCATTCTACCATATTTTTAAAACAAAAATAAAAGAAGACCTTATTTTAACTTTCAAATGATACACACTTTTTGGTGCCATAAAATAATGGAAATCAGATGTATGGTTAAGTAGAAACTCAGATGAATTAGAAGTTGAAAATAGGAAACTTAGCAGTATCCACAGCTGATCAATGTGTGTTTGTGTGTGTTTGCACAAGTTTGTGTTATACCAACAATCTTATCTTTCTGAGAATGTTGTGTTTCTACTTTAGACCACTAGATAATTTCCTGGGGGCTAGCTAGGTAAATAAATAAGAATGTTGCTAAAATACTGAGGGTAGGTTGGTAGTGGCTATTAGGGTTATAATTTCATTTATTTTGACACTATTTCTAATAGGAAAATCTGGTTAGTAAAATGACCTGGTCTGCACTATCTCTCTGATCTCATCTCCCACCTTCACTCATTGTACACCTCCCTGCTATTCATCAACAATGCCAATCATGTTATTTTGCTCATTTTTCTCCCTCTGCCTGGGAAGCTCTAGCCCATGTATTCCCATAGCTTGCTCCCTCACTTCAAGTCTCTGCTCAAATGTTCCTCATTCTAGAAGCCTACATCACCCTACATAAAACAGTACCCTCCCCCCTTGTACTTCTTCATTATCACTATTATTACTCACCACTACTTTAACATTATATTTATTTGTTTATATTTTATTTTATGTCTCTCCCCTTCTGTCTTGCTACTTAAGAACTAAAGCCTGGAAGAATGGCTGGCAAAAAATGGGTATGAAATATTTGTTTTATGAAATAGTGAATACATCTCTCCTTACTTATTTAGGTCTTCTTTTATGTATCTCAAGAGTAGTTTATAATTTTTCCATAAAGATCTTTCACAGTTTCATTAGATATGTTCCTAAGTATCTCATAGTTCTTACTGCTAATTGCAAATGCTACATTTTTTTCCCTTTCACATTTTCTAATTGGCTTTGGCTAGCTTATAGGAATGCTATTAACTTTAAAATATATTTCGCAACTGGGCTGACCTCTTTAATTAGTTTAATACATTATATTAAAAGTAATTTAAAAAGTCAGTGTATTTTAAAACTAATTAAAATGTACATTAATACATTGACCTTTTAAATTATTTTTAATACTATGTATTAAAAATAATTAAAGAGGTCAGCCCAGTTGTTAAATATACCACCAGGTTCTTTTGCATTTTTTAACAGATAGGAAAGTAGTCTGAAAGAAATGGCAATTTTTATTCTAATCCTTAAACTTCTTTCTTTTCTTATCTTTTTTCTTTTTAATGAGTGAAGCCCTCCACTATGACCTGAATAGGTCAGTGGTGGCTGGCATCGTGGCCTAGTTCTCAATCCTTTATTCTATGAATAAGGAAGAGGTTTAGATGATGTAATGATATGGCACAGCTGGCTGGTGGCTAACTATGTATCAGGCTCTACAAGTTCTTAAAGTTTGGCTAGTCCACATGCTAATATAGAGCAGCACTTTATAATAGAAAGTTTTTGGGACCCAGAACTAGCAAATTTTGCATCACCATTTTGCAGTGAACTTGTACAAATTTATTTAACATTTAAGCCTATTTCCTCCTACGTAAACTGAGAATATTGATATGCACTAGATAGAGCTTTAAAAAATGAGTTGATTTGTTATAAAACACTTAGAGGGGGCCCAGCAAAGTAGGTATTGAATAGATGCTAGTTAAATTAACATAAACCTAACATTGACATTAACTTAAATCTACCTATATTTATGAGTTTTTATTTATGGCTTTCCATTTATATGTCATATATCAGACATATTTTAGGCCCTTTATAGAGATTCTTTAATTTCTATCATGCCACCTAGACATATTTAAATTTCCTGCTGAATATTTCCAGGTTATCACCTAGTAGGTGTAATCTTCTTTAGTTGCGAAGATCTTCCTTTCCTTTCCCATTCCACATTCAGTACTATCCCCTCTCACATGTAGATAAAGCCAAGGTCAATTTAGTTACATCATGATACTCTTATGAACTTCTGGATTGCAAATTATACATGCTACTGGAAAACAGAATCACGTAGTCCTTTAGACTTTGAGTCCCTAGGCACAGGCACTAAGATTATTCAAGGGATTCTTCAATGGTACCTTCTAACCCTTCAGGCTCAGAAGGTTAAACAAGCTTTGATGGAGGAATTTTCTAATGCTATGCTATATTCCCAGTAATACATTTGGTTTTACTTAGGTAGAACTAAGGAGATTCTTTTTCATCGTTCTTAATTTTACATGAAATATAAGTAAAAGAATTGACTTCAGGACAGGAGCAGAGTTCACAGAATTTTAATTTATAGGATTTATAAATTGGAATAGAGCAATCTATGAGCAAAATTTTCTTAAAGATGACAGTAAAAATCTTTAATGATTATTTGGAGACAAAATTCAAGTAAAATTAAATTCATATCCAGCATCCTTTTCAAATGCACACTGAAGGATTCTGAGAGCACATACATTTTTTGACATAAAACTATCTTTATGGTAATATAGAAGACATTTGACATATTTCTCTCCTGAAAAATTATATTGTGATATTATAACATTGCATCCAAAACCTTGCCATCAGGTCAATTTTCCAGTGCTTTGTATTTTAGGTTATTCATGAAGACTCCATCCCTCTTTCTTTCCTCCTTCTCTTCTTCACTCATTCTTAAATTCTCCCTGTCTAAGCTCAACTGTAGACGTAACATAAAATCATAAAAAATGGCATGGCTGTTCTAACTAAATTGCCAATTGGCTAGTTTTATTAAACAGAATTCTGCCTGATGATCATAGAATTTGGATACCTTTAGAAGCGAACTGCTTGGAACCATCTTACAGATAATAACACAGAGTACAGTCGGCATGTGTTCTGCATCTGCAGTTCCAACCAGCCGTGGATTAAAAATATAAAATAAAATAAGAAATAACAATACAACAATAAAAAATAATACAAATAAAAACAATATATTATAACAACTACTTACATGGTATTTATGTTATATTAGATATTATAAGTAATCTAGATATGATTTAAAATACAGGGCAGTATGTACAAAGGTTATATGTAAATGCCATTTTATATAAGGGACTTGAGTATCTTCAGATTTTATCCTGGACCCAATCTCCCATGGATACTGAGGGACGAGGGATGACTATACAAGGTTCAGTACACCATTTTACTCCGAGTTAGAAGTAAATCAGAACAATAACCCAGTTCTCCTGAAATCAGACTGATTCTTTCCCCTTCTGCCATGGTGTCTGAGTTATGGGTACTAGAGGGAAAAGCTAATGAGGCCAATGCCATGGGAGTAATCCAGGAGTTATACTTACTCTGTGATACTAAGCCAGTCAAGTGTCTTGTCAACATGTATTACAGACTAATAAGAGAATCAGGCATTTGGCTATAAATAGATTCAGTTCCATTATTCTTAAAATCTCAAAGATTGGTCATTGTTTTTGTCACCACTCTTGCACCTAACAAAAGAGTGTTAAACAAGTCATCCTTGCTTTTAATTTGATAACTAATATTTATGGAGGATTCTACCATCTAAGTCAACAGAAGAAAGATTACTTGGAGGAAGACAATTCTATCAGTGAATTGGGGGAATTAAAAAAGGCCCAGAGGAAAGCCCTATTTAGTTTGCCACTGCTAGGGAATTGTTCTGTTTATCTCGTGATCAGCCAATTGCTCATTCATTTGGGGTCCCAGATCCTAAAATGTTATCTTGGCTCCTATGCACTGGAGCTTCCTCTTCCCAAACAAATACACAAAGAAATATTTTAGATCAAATCTGAAAGCATCCTTCAACAAAACACCTAGCACTTTTAAAGTTAGGTCTTGAATCATTTTCAGATTTTGATTAGATACAGGAAAATGTAAGGCCTCATCATAACAGCGTCTGCTCTCCCAATAAATGGTGTATGAAATGTGAGTGCTTTTTTGTTATAGAACAGATTAAATTGATAATTACACTTAGGGCATTTTGTAGTGACCCATTAAAAGGAAACTGACCAATAAAACACAAATGATAAGGGACCTGAAAAGAGGAAAATCTGAAAGATAAAAAAAAAAAAAGAAAAAGAAAAGAAAAAAGAAAGAAACCAGAATGTAAGGAATGTGAGCAAAAGCAATTGAGTAATGAAAAGGTTTTCTTTTGTTTTTGGTTAACTAAAAATAAGAAAAACAGCAAATTTAGAAGTACGGCTAAATTTGCTCTGTGATAATGACTAATTCAAGAGGTTTCTGGGTGTTGAAACTCATGCATTAGAAAGCTGGACTAAGTGGAGGATTTTGGGGTGAAGCTGAGTTGAGGAGATGGGCTAGAAGGTGCCTTGCGGAGAAAGGGGTCTGTGGAGCTCAAAATAAAAGTAGCTAGAAACCGGAGCTAAGATGAGAAGGTGTGTACTCAGCATATTTTTCACATAGCCTGAAGACTAGAGTATGAATTTTGGAAGAAGTTGTAGGACTATAAAGTAAGTATCTCCAAAAAGGGAGACAATTTCTAAGGTTCAGATTCCTATTACCAGTGGCCTCTGCCGCTAGGAAGCACAGTTATTTCATTGTCACATAGTCTCTCTAGGAGATGCCAGCCCCTCCTTCAGATGCAGAAAGAATCATCCTTTCCAGTTCTCCAGAGACATCCCCTTCTGCACTCACATGCACCAAACTCTATTAACCAAGCAAGAGTCTCTGAGCCCAGTTGCTACTCCTAGTTGGCAACAGACATTGGAGGGAAACAGAGATGAGAAGGAGCTCCCAGAGAAACAAGGCAACAAGAGGAATTTTATTAATTAGTTGTGAATCACAGGTATATTGGAAGGTAGGCCCAGGATGTTTTGGGAAGCAGAAATGAATAACCTAACTCAGTTTGCATGATTGGGGGGTGGGGGCTGAACACAGAGGATTTTCATGAGAAGATGAGGCTTTAACTAGTTTCAGAGATCCACTTAGGAGGGTTGTATCCTTCCATCCTCAGGAGCAGAGGTTGGGGTGGAAAAGAAGCCATTGCAATTAAAAGTGGAATAACAGTTGCAAAATATTTTTGAGGAAATTCCATTGGTTCCAGAGGGCTGGGGAGAAAGGCTTTGACCCAATTCTAGGGTTTTAGCTGTCTTTCTAATGAGCCTAGGATGAATATTGAAGCCATTGAGAGGTTTCACTGAATAATGTAATGAGATTTGTGTTTTAGAATGAACAACTGGATATGGAGGAGAAGTGAGCTGTATTATTAACTCAATTCTTCCGCTTTCCAAAAGGCACTGCCCGGGGCCACTCCCTCCTCAGTGGTTTGAACTAAAACATTGTGGAGGAGAATTAGGAGTGGGTTCTGGAGCTAAGCTCAAATCTTTCTGTCTTTGGCAAGTTACTTAACTTTCTTAGCTTCCATTTCCTTCCTGCAAATTAGAAATGGATGGAATATTACCCCACAGAGTTTCTAGGTCATTAAATGAGATAATGCATAAAAATTATATAGCACTGTCAGGCACACAATAAAAGGCCAACAACTATTTTTATTACAAAAAGCTGATGCCCACACAGAGCGAGGGACTGGAATTTCTTTGGAACCTACTCCTCTGTGGCATAATGCAATTCTTATTCACGGTGCTCATAGTATTTAACTACAAGAAGGGGCATGAGCATGATGCATAGACTGGACACATACTCCTTCCTTGCTCATCTGTAATTGCAAATAGCCTAAACTTTGGGTGTTCTGTGAGCATGAGTGTGTATGTATGATGCACACACACGTACAAGAAACATACACAAGAAAACACTGGTGTATACATGGGATCCCCTCCTCTCTCCCCATACAAACTAAGACATCTGAGGAACAAAGGAGCACCTATCATCAAATGTCAATTACTTGGCATTTAGCTCAGTGCCTTTTTTACACATAGTAAGTGCTTGGTAAATGTTGGTTGAAAGAATCAATCAGCAAATCATCGTTAACATCGACTATGTGGGAGTTCTAACAGATTAAACATCGTCACTGTTAAATAAGTTCATTAGTCCATTTAGAGAGAAAGAACACACACATAACAGAACTACTGGGGAATGAGTCTGGAAAGTGAGGGAAAGAAGAGTGAATTCATTGAGAAAGCCTGAGGAGTCTGACTGTTATCACACGTCTCAAAAACAATTTACAGAAGTCTTTCTCAAAGTGAGGCCCACGAACCGTCTGTATCAAAATTACCTGGGGTGTTTGTTTCCAAAAATATATGGCTGAGCTCCAGTTCGGATGCATTGCATTTTACTGTAGGGGATTCTGACGCTCACTGAAGTTGCAGAACCATTGGCGTATACTTTCCTAGTTTTTAGAGGAGAGATTTCTCTCAGGCAAATCCTAATCATCTGACCTTATCTTCTACTCTCCCGCCTCAGTTCCTACCCAGGTGTAGAGACTGAGTGGAGGTGAAAGCTCCCTTCCCTACGGAAGCCTTCCTTCTCTGCATCCCTGGGACACGT
This sequence comes from Lemur catta, assembly GCF_020740605.2. NCBI lineage: Eukaryota > Metazoa > Chordata > Mammalia > Primates > Lemuridae > Lemur > Lemur catta. The sequence goes on along the minus strand of NC_059139.1, from coordinate 53,526,845 downwards.
GACTGACAGGACCACCCCTTGACTTGACTTTTCCAAATGTGGCTAATCATAAGAATCACCTAGTGAATTGGTTTAAAATCCAAATACCCAGTCTACTGCCCAGTGGAATTGAACCAGAATCTACAGAGGAGAGCCTTGGAATCTGCATTTTTAATAGTCACACCAAGGTAAATCTTCTGATCAGGCAAGTTTTGAAAATAATTGATTTCAACCATTCTGAGTTCACTGGTTAGTGCTAACCATTATGAAGAAAACTGGGTAATAAGTCAAACTTTGATCATTATTCTATTTTGATCATGGAAACATTATTTTGGAAATTTGGTTAATGTTTGATTTTATTTCTTCTTGCACTCCAAGATGTCAAGTGAGACAGTAGATGAACTGACTTTGTTAAGGTCACATTTTTGTAAATATTTTAAAAATTAGACATTGACCAATTCAGCTAAAATTACAAGGAATAAAAACACACTCAGCATTATTTACATATTAGATAGAACAGTTGGTCTCCTCTAGCATATACCAATAATTTAAAACTGAATTAGGTTTCTCCTATTTAATTTCATGAAGTGTTTCTATATTTTATTATTGAGGAAAGTGGGAAAATCTGTAATTTCAGTCTATTTCTTTCTTCTCCTAAGAGTTGTTTAACAAAGTGTAACTATTAAAATTTGCATACTGAAGGGTCTTTAAAATGGGCTACTAATTTCAAATCATATTGCCTTATGTTAGAAAGTGCTATTCATATTATTTCTATTCTTTGGATTTTATTGAATTTTTAATTTTTTGGCTGGCCTAAGTTTTCATGAATGTTCTCTGAAAATAAAATATACTCTCTACTATTGGTACAATGCACAAAGTTTGATATATCTACAAGATACATCTTATTGATTATATCTATTAGGTATTCTATATTCTTACTAAATTTTTGTCCATTTGATCTGCCTTGGGTTGGGAGTGATATGTTAAGGTTTTCTATTTTTTGGTATGTTTCTACCTACTTCTTCTTGCATTTCCTGTAGTTTCTGCTTTATGGAAATTGTTTATTTGGGGAGATACACAAATATTAATACCTATTATATATTTATTATAAATTATAGCCTTTGTTATTACAAAGTGTCCTTAAAAAAGTCTTTTAATACATTTTGGTCTGAATCCACTCTTGTCAAATATAATCTGTTCTCTGTTTCTTTGCATTTGCCTGGTTTATATCCCTGTATCCTTTTATTAACATTTTTAACTTTTCTTTTGGGGTTTATTTTTATTTTTTTGCTTTGTTAGAAAATTTGAAAATGTTTTTCTTTTAACAAGTAGTTAAGCTCATTTATACTACTGAAATCACTATGTAGTCTGATATCTCTCTCTATATATATATATATTTCGCATTTAGAATGGTTTGTGTTTTTGTGACAATTTAGTATAATATCTCACACACACACACACACACACACACACACACACACACCCTTAATTCCTCTTTTTTGGACACTGTCTTCTGGTTTTCTCCTATAAACAATTTTTTGGTGAGCTTGTATTTTCTCCTCCCTGCTTCTCAATAAGTATTTAATTTTATGTAATATCCTTTTATTCTAGACAATATTTATAAGGGTATTAGAAAATTTTTCTGTTTTTATATACTCTGTCCATTTTGGATACTTTTACCAAATGTGCATTATCAGAGCATATATTATATAGCCATTATATAATTCATTGCCTCTGTCATCACTTAGTCTTAGTTCTGCAGACAAGTATATTCAATGTTCACCATAGTTCTTATGCAACACCTCCCCAATTTTTGGTTCTTTGCAGATATTTCTCTAATATGTTACTTAGGGAGTGTTTACTTGGGCAATATTCCCCAATTCCCTGAGTTCTTCTTTATTCATATTGGTTGTTCCAGTATTGCTATATATGAAGGTCAGTTTAGCTGTTCATAAAATCCTGGGCTTATAACTTTTCCATGAATATGTTAAACATGTTATTCAATTTTCTTCTGAAGAAGGTTAATGTCAATCCAATTTCTTCTTCTTATAAGTGATTTAGTCATTTTTCCTGGATCCCTAAGGGATATTTTTCTTTTGCTTAAAGTCCAATTATTTTTCCAGGTCTTAGTGTTGGCTATTCTGGGTCAATTTTTACAGTTGCATAGTGTTCCCTTTCAATATATAACTGCAAGTCTTTTTAAATTTTATTTTAGGAAATTTTTCTTGAATTATAGTTCTGATATTATTCTGTTCCATTGCTTTGATTCTTTGGGGACTCCTATTATTCCAGTGTTAAATCATCTGTGCCAGAGTTGATCTACATCTGTCGTGTACTCTCAAGTTCTTTTATGTCTTTCCAATACCATCTTGATTTTTTATTTTCTTCCTTCACTTCCCATTTATTTTATGGCATTAATGTAATATTTATTTTGTTTTATTCCTTTGAGTTGAGTCTTCATTTTGAAATGTTTTCATTTTCTTTTTTTTATTCTTTTTTTTATTTCAGCATATTACGGGGGTACAAATGTTTAGGTTACATATATTGCCTTTGCCCTACCTGAGTCAGAGTTTCAAGCGTGTCCATCCCCCAGGCAGTGCACACCTCACCCATTAGGTATGAATATACCCATCCCCTCCTCTCCCACACCTGCCCAATACCCGATGAATGTCACTACCAAATGTGTACATAAGTGTTGATCAGTTAATACCAATTTGATGGTGAGCACATTTGGTGCTTGTTTTTCCATTCTTGTGTTACATCACTTAGTAGAATGGGCTCCAGCTCTATTCAGGATAATACAAGAGGCGCTAAATCACCATTGTTTTTTGTGGCTGAGTAGAACTCCATGGTATACATATACCACATTTTATTAATCCACTCATGGATTGATGGGCACTTGGGTTGTTTCCACATCTTTGCAACTGTAAGTTATGCTGCTATAAACATTCAGGTGCAGATGTCTTTTTTATAGAATGTCTTTTTTTCCTTTAGGTAAATGCCCAGTAATGGGATTGCTGGATCAAATGGTAGTTCTACTTGTAGTTCTTTGAGGTATCTCCATATTACTTTCCACAGAGGTTGTACTAGTTTGTAGTCCCACCAGCAGTGAGTGTATGAGTGTTACTATCTCTCCACATCCATGCCAACATTTATTGTTTTGGGACTTTTTGATAAAGGCCATTCTCACTGGAGTTAAGTGATATCTCATTGTGGTTTTGATTTGCATTGCCCTGATGATTAGACATGTTGAGCATTTTTTTCATATGTTTGTTGGTCATTAGTCTGTCTTCTTTTGAAAAGTTTCTGTTCATGTCCTTTGCCCACTTTTTTACTGGAGTTGTTTGATTCTTTCTTGCTGATTTTCCTTTTCTTTTTAGTTCTTTCCAGAGTCCTATCAACTCTCATTTCAAACCATTATTTCCTCTAATTGTTTCTTTTCTGAGTTTTTTAAAAAGTTTGGTCTATGCTGTAATTTCATAGCTTCTATTTTTTGTATGTTTTTTTTCACTTGTTTTCAAGTATTAGGATGCATCTGTAATCTGCTTTATGGACATGTCTATTTGGTATGTTTGTTGTCTATATAATAATAATATTTTACTCATTTTTTTCTCACAGTAACTTTATGTAATATTTGACCACAATCCTTTTCTTGTTGTTCATGGTTATGTGAGATGGATTTTCCTGAAAACTTAGCAGGGGAGAAAGGGACAAGATAACTTTACTAGTTTCATGGGTCTAAGACGCTCTTCCTATTGTTGCCTTAAGTATTCGAAAATATTGTCTTAAAATTTCAGATATTTGTTAGCTATGTTCTGTTCTCTTTATTTACTATGTTGATGACATCTTGCAAATTAGGCCAGACAAGCAGGTTGTAAAAATTTTACTGGTCATTGTAAGACACACATAGTTGAGGGATAAACCCTGCAAAGACTCAGGGACGTGCCACATCACTGAAGTTTTAGGATCTAGTAGCTTAAAGACTACTTGAATATCCTCCTCAAATTAAAGGACAAATTATTTCATCTTACATCTCCCACCATTAAAAAACAATCGCAACATCTGTTAGCTTCTTTATGGTTGGGAGGCAGCATATCTCACACATGGGAATACTGCTTCAATTCATTACCTGAGTGACTTGGAAGGCTTCCACGTGTGTGCAGGACCCAGAGCAGGAAAATGTTCTATAGCAGGTCTGCTTTGTGATGTAAGCTGCCTTGCAGGGGAAAAGATGTCCCAGAGTTCTGGAGTAAGACTCCTCAGCAGTGGAGAATTATCCACCATACAAAAGAGATCCAGTTACACTTCTGGGCCCCAGTAGAGATAGAGCTCTGACCATAGCACATGAAGTGACTATGCAGCTATGACCACCCATCTTAAGCCCATTTTGAGCTGAGTTCTGTTAGACCAACCATCTCATAAGGTCAAGTGAACCCTGCAGTAAATGGTACATCCAGGACTGGGCAAGAGCAGAAACATAGGACACAAGTGAGCTGCAAATCAGGTGTCTCAAACTCCCATGTCTTTCATCAGTATTGTACCTATGGCTCTCCCTCTGGTGATGCCTATGCCCACACGTGGTGGGGGATTGGGGTTAGTTCCCTTATTTCCAGCTGACTGAGGAGGATAAAAGCTGGAACTGGTTCACAGATGAGTTGACTTGGTATGTGACTGTGAGACAAAATTGGATACTGAAGCACAGAGCCCTATTCAGGGGTGACTCTGAAAGACAGCAGCGAAATCCCCCTCTCCGTCTGCAGTCCCTGCCTCAGTGACGTCACATAGTCTCATGGCTTTAAATGCCATCCATATGCTGAGGACTCTCACGTTTGTATGCAACGCAGATAGCCACTGTGAACTCCAGATTTGTCTCTACAGTTGTCTACTAAATGTCTCCCTTCCACGCTTTAAAAAAGAGTTAATGGTTATTGCAAACTTAATATGTCTAAAATCAAACTTATTTTTTCCTTAAAACATGCTCCACCCCAAGTTTTCCCCCCCTAGTAAATGGCAATTCTATTGTTGCTCAATCAATCCCAAAACTTTGGAGTCACCTTTATATTCTCTTTCTTCAATATCACACATCCATCTGCAAATCTTAGTGCCTCTACATGTGAAATATATCCAGAATCCAACCATTTCTCACCACATTTACTGCTACCTTCCTGGTCCAAGTCACCATCATCTCTCACCTAGATTAATCTCCAACAATTTCAGTGTCCGAGTCTCTGAAAGTTAGTAATCAACAGATTGAAAGGATTAAATCAAGCTGATAAATCATTTTATTGATGAAAATGTTTTAAATGATAGCAGCAGAAATACAGAAAAGGCAGGGATTACTAGTGACAAAGCATGCTGTATGTCTGATGTAATGGTGAGAGGGGTCTACAGATGAGTGAGCAGGAGGAATTCCTCCTATGCAGAGCCTTCTTTAGCTAACCTGAATAATTTTCTCTCTGTAGAGTTAGGGCTTGATTATATTCATAATCAACACAGGAGACAGAAAAATCCTGGACCTTTAGTAGATTTACAACTTCTCCGGAAAGGAAGAAATAAAAATATTTTCCATTTTGATAAAGGGGAACATATTCTATTTATTTAAAATAGAGGAGGGCTCCTCTTTTTTTATTTCATTATTATGTATTTTTAATGATTGTCTGAGTGTGGAGGGAAGAGGCTACTTCATAAAGAGAAACTCTCCCTCAGCCCAGTTTTGAGGCTATTTCTAGATTTAGCTCTCCTTGCTCTTCCAGAAAACAAGAGTAGCATCCATAGATTTATCAGACTAATTAATTAATTCACATAGCTTCGAGAGGAAAGAGCAAGCAGTGTCCTTTCCTACCACTGTAAAGACAAAGTTATCAGGCAGTTGTTGGTCAAGCCCTTACAATCAATGAGGTTGACCCTCTCAATCCCCTGGCCAGACTGTAAGCCTTACACCCAGTCTTAGAACACTTTAAAGAAAGGGAAAGGTATATCAGATAATGTAGTTACCAACTAGAGACTAATCTTTATTCTCTAGGAAACAAACCTGGCTTTTCACTTATGACACATCCCTCAAATGTGACAAAACAAATTTAGCCTGTTTCTCTTTTGAAAATAGTATTTCCCTTTTTTGCCTAATTCACAGCTCCATGACATCAACTCTCTGGGGTCCTTTTTAGCTCCATTCTAAACAGGGAGGACTCGCCTTCTGATTAGCGTGAAGTGTTTTAAATAACAAACATCCATATCCTGTCTTTCCAAAAAGTGGAATAAATACTTCTGGGCTTGAATAAAAAGAGAAATATTTGGAGATTTACAAGAGTCATGCCTTTTTAAACATTGACTGAGAATTTAAAAGTGAAGACCATGACATAAGATGCTAACAATTTAAAAACCATCTATGGTTCTTGGACAATGTTAGAATTTTCTAGATTCACTTCTTTATAAATCTTCATATGCAACGCCAAATTTTCACAGGAGAAGAAAGAAGGAAAGAAGTCGATTATTAGAAAAATCTTGGGAATCAGACATTCATGTTTGTTTGTTTTATATTATCTCACATAAGTCTAGAAACTTAAAATCATAGGTGATTGAGCAATTTATCTTTCATTGCAGTGAAAATGAATTATAAATGTTAAATGCAGTGTTCTTTTTCCATAAAGACTTATATCTGTCTGCCTCTGAGCTCATCTGAGAGAGCAGGGTCTCAATTTTACCTTGTTTACATGATGCACCTAATTTTGAAAGAAAACAATATGGCTTGGTCAAATTTTCTTGTGGTAATGTAGATCTGGAAAGGGTGGATTTTGCATCTAGGATATAGAAAGATGTCTATTATGACAGCAAGAAACAAACCATAAAATGTGTTTAATGAATTATTCCAGATCAGCACTTTTGTTGGCGGATCATAGCAATCTCTAGAAGAATGGTTGCTTGGCTTTACTTTGGAATAAAGTGGAGAACTTTTTAAAATCTTGATGTCTTGGTTCTATTCCCAACGATTGTTATGTGATTGGGTTGATGAGCTGCTGGCACTCTCATGTGCCACCAAGGCTGAGAACCTCTGCTCCAGAATGTGTGGGGACAACCTTCCTCATCAAGTTCCAGCTACCCAGCTGAGAAGTTATAAGGCACTTGATGACCCAAGCCACTGCATTTGCCTCAATTACCTTCAGCTCAGAAAGTAGACTAGCAGCATTCCTGAGAGCAACACGGGAGGTAAATTCTGAACTACTAGGAATTTATGGAGTCAAGTTTATGCAACTCTAAATGTTCATGGTCGACTTGAATTCCTAATTTACCACCTATCACACACACACACTCTCTCTCTCTCTCTCTCTCTCTCTCTATAAGCACACGTTTGATAAGGAATTGAAATGGAAACACACACTAGAAAGGAAAAAGGATGATTGGTTAGGGGACAGAGAAGTAGAAATATCTTGAAACAGGATATCTCTCACATTCCTCTTCAACTTACTCTGGAAATGGATGTGTTCATGTTTTCCTGGCTTAGAAAGGTACATACAGACTATACATATCCTTTCTACCACTAGTCTTCTAAAAATTGAATGCTACAATGCAAAAGATCTTGCAAAAAAGAAAGTTGGCATTTTCCTGATCCCATGATCAATTTTCCCAATTAAACAGTACTTTCCAATATTTCCCAATTTGACCAATATTTCTGAAATTGGAATAACTATGAATAATAGTCAAGTTGTAAGGTGGGATACAGATATTCAAATGTAAAGAGAAACTCTTATCTCTTTTTGCATTAATGAGGACAAAATGAAAGTTGATATGTTCCTGACAGTGACATATAGGTTTCATTTTCTTCAAATATAGGCAATACTCAACAAATTATTTCTGAGCATCTGTGTGCCATGCCCGGTACAAACTCCTGGGATTACAATAGTGAGTAAGATTTGACCCTTACGAGAAACTCACAGGCCATTGGGAGAAACAGACAGAGACACCACTGGACTGTGTAGTAGGGCTCCATTAAAGGTATACACAAAATCCTTTAGGGCACAGAATCAGAAGTGATAGAAAAGAAAATGGTTTAGTGTGTGTGCACACACGTGCATGTGTGTGTGTGTGTGTGTGTGTGTGTGTGCGTGAATGTATGTATGTGTGAATATCCCCGGGTGATCAAGAAATCGGGAGAGAATGCCTGCAATGAGATCTATTTATTTGTCTTCTTCCTTATGAAATCAGTATACCTTACTTTTAAGACCCATAATTGCCCTAAAAATTGTAAGTCTATCTACCAGTCAGGCTCTACAGACAGTTGTTGGGTTGTGCTAACAAGCTCCTGTTAGGAACAACTATTAGTGTCAATGTAGACACAGTTGGCTACTGTTCTGATTATTGGTAAGCATTAACCAGCTGGTGAGTCCTGACTGTGACATACATGTGAAATAGTGCACAACTTCATGTATTCTTAAAACCCTGCCTCACTTTCCCTTTTCATCTATATCTTAATCACTTGGTTCTATTTGTGTTCCTCAAATGCCTGGGTATGAAAAGCACAAAAACTTCAAAACAATGTAGTATTTACGTAGGATAAAGATGTAGTTTTGAAATATTTTAAAGCCAGAGAACTCTTTTATTCAAGCAAAGTCTTATGGGAGAGATAACTACATAAAGCAAACTGAAGCAGAACTTCTCTGGTTAAAGGAGAGAGGTGGATTAAAGCCCCATTTCATAGATTGCACCCCAATTCCCTGGCTGCTTTTTTTAAATCTCCCTCCCAGGCTCCCACCTGAGCCTCTTCCACAGAACCCAGGGCTCCTCAAGACACAGGTGAAAGACGGCTCTGCTGAGGAAAATAGGTTATTCACAGAACATATGCAACAACTTCTTTTTTGGATGAACTTGCTTGGAGTGGAGTGCCAGGCACTAACCCAGGCCACCAAAAGCCACCCAGTTGCTATTCTATCACAAATCATGCCAAATCGTGGCATGTCCCTGAAACTTTCTGAATATTCCCCATCTCTAACATGGATGTCTGTGTGCCTTTCAAGATTTTTCAAGGGTTAAAAACAAAGTTTGTAAAATTCATTTGCAAACTTTAAGAACTTTTCAAATATAAGGACTTCTGAAAATCTGCAGTGTTTTCTCTTGATTTAACTGAGGTAGACTGGAAATAATTTTAGACTCAGAACAGTCTACATTCCAATCTTGGCTCTGCAATTTACCAAATATGTGACTTTAACTAAGTTATTTCATTTTCCCGGACATGCAAGTTCTTCATTTTCAAAAATGGAGGCAGTAATACCAAATATGCTTATCCGGAAAGTTCAATGACAGCAAGAAGTCCCTGCCTAGACAGTAGCTGGCACATTGTAGGCACTAAATAAATTTTCATCAAATTCAAATGTCTTTCTTTAAAAATAGCTATCCCATTTTGCCTTAGTATGGATTTTACATCACAGAAATGCACTGTAGCACATACATTACCAATTGTCTCACCTGAAAAATGGTGCTATATAAATGCAAATTTACTTACTCACCACAATCACACATACTCATCAGTATATGCCTCCTTGCATCTTTCTTTCTTAAAAGGTATTACATCTACTTTGCTCTGTATGGCAACTGCCCTTAAAATCTAATGAGCAAAATAATTTATTTCTGAACTTTTTATTTTTTTAATAGAAAAGTCTCATTTAGTCAAAGGTCACATTATGGAAGTTCACAGTGAGATAAAAATGTAGAAATTATCAAACTCAGTTCTTTAAAACTGAAAGAAACACTTGCTATTTTTCCTGACATTGTTATTTTTGAAAATATATATTTATATATCTTCGACTATGTCTATGACATTGCTGTGTTTTCTATATTTTATTGACAATAGACCATGATGGCAATCTTACAAAAAGGAACACAGAAACCAGAGAAAGACTACCCTGTACCCTGCTATCTGGCTCTTCTTTTATTTGTTCCGTGACTATTTTTGATATCTTGACATATGTGAGATTCATATTTTGCCGAATCCTTATATGTTTTGCCTCTTCCACTAAGAAATTAGATCTCACATCTGTTTCTATTTTGCGAATATATTACTGTTTTTTATTATAAATAGACATGTGAAAATCAGAAAATGAAGAGATCAGAAATCTGTGCAGAGAATCAGAGTCTGTGTGCTGGGACTGGGAGTGGGGAGTACAGTGAATTCACAGATCCTTGATCTGGTAGCTGTAGCCAATCCCAGCCATCCCTCACTGCCCCACTCAGGGCAGTTTAGTTATAAGAACTCTGAGCCTTTTCCATCTGAGAAACTCACTGACTCTTCCAAACCAGAGGAAACTTATTTAACAAGTTGCTATCTCGTGCCTCCAAAATAGTGTGGTCTTAATAATCTAATTCAATTAAAACTAGGGACCATTTATTGAAGGCTTACCTTATTAGTTCTGCTTGGGAGAAAAGAGAATTCTTATTCTAAGCCACTTAGAGAGACAGGAATGATGAGAAAAAACATGAATTTAATGTAATTCATTAGTTTCTGGGAATTCCAAGAATCATCATAAGCCTAAAGTTGGGAAACAGCCACAAAGTACACCAGCAACAACAAAAATTTCTATATCAAACTATAAAGGTAGAGTTGACTTTGAATGCTAATCACATGTGGGAAAATAAGTATACTTTCTTGGCAAGGACTTCACTATGTATATACATCACTGTCTTTGCAATGATGTTCAACAGAATAATTCTTCAAAAGAACACAAATCTTTATTCATTCTTTGAGTAAGTGAATGAAGATTTCCTTCCTTACCTTCCTGGAGGAGGTAAGGAAGCAAGCAGGCATCAGAATTATCTATAGGCTTAAAACAATAAATCTTCCTGAAGCCTGTCTCCTCTGCAGATTAGTAGGAGCCAGAGGAGTGAAATGTGCTTTTGGTCAGAACTCTCCAGGTGATAACAATGGTCACCTTCCTCTACCCTCGTCACCTCACTCACACCGTTTCACTGAATTCTGCAGCGTGGGTATTTATGCTATGTGTAAAGATTCTTCTCTTTGGTTCCAGAACTTAGAATATTCTTCTATTCCCAGTATCTGTCTTTTGGGGGAAAAAAGCAAAATACAGTGATTCAACATGGTTTGTTTTAAGCTGAATTTCTTTTTCAAAGATAAAGTGAAAGTACTCCATACTGGTTGTTTTAATTGTTGGCTTTTTTTATGCCTCACAGCATCCTAAGTAAGCAGTTAAGACCACAGAGAATTATTTTATCAATTCCAAATGCCCAGAATAGAGACTCTCACACCTGGTTTTGGTCATGTGTTCATCTGATCCAACTCTGCAATTGTGGTTGGAGAGAGAGAGGTTCAACCCTGTGTGCCACTCCAGTAGGAGAAAGTGAGAAGAGTTGTGGGTTGGGCAGACGCTAAAAACCATCAACGTGTTAAACTGCTTGCACAGGCTCTACGGAGATCTATAGAGCAGGCTTATTATTTATTTATGCTCTTCCTTCTTTCAAAATGAATTTAAAATGGTGTAGAAAATGATCGCATGAGCAGAAAGGAGCAATTAGAATCAGTGCTTTTAAATTAGATTTTTACAAAATAATAAAGAAGTGTAAAGAGAGAGGAGATGGCACTATTCAGCTCCTAGGTAACAAGTTTGTGAATGCAATTAATGTGCTTCATTTGGGCTTCAGTTCCCCAGTAGTCAAAATAACAGGAAACCGATAGATTATAGAGTTTTCCAGTATGGAAAAGGAAGACTCAATAAAAGACAAGACAAGGCTGGGCCAGGTGGCTCATGCCTGTCATCCTAGCACTCTGGGAGGCTGAGGTGGGAGGATGGCTTGAGGTCAGGAGTTTGAGACCAGCCTGAGCAAGAGTGAGACCCTGGTCTCTGCAAAACATAAAAAAATTAGCCAAGTGTGGTGATATGTATCTGTAGTCCCAGCTACTCGGGAGGCTGAGGCAGGAGGATAGTTTGAGCCCAGGAGTTTGAGGTTGCTGTGAGCTAGGCCAACGCAACTGCACTCTAGCCCAGGCAACAGAGTGAGATCCTGTCTCGAAAAAAAAAAAAAAAAAGGAAAGAAAGAAAAAGAAAAGAAAAAAAAATAAATAAATAAAAAGACAAATTTTTTCCAGGCACTGAACTCAAAGAATCCATAAATTAGGTACTTACTAAATGGATACCACATGAATTAACAGAAAATTACTTCTTTTTTCTATTTTCTTTTTCTTTTTTTAATTTTTTTTTTCAGACAGGGTCTCCCTTTGTTGCCCCAGCTAGAGTACAGTGGCATCATCATAGTTCACTGCCACCTCAAACTCGTGGGCTCAAGCGATCCTCCTGCCTCAGCTTCCCGAATAGCTGGGACCGCAAGTGCGTGTCATGATGCCCAGCTAAGAAAATTACTTATATTACAGTTTTGCAAATCATTCTTCAAATGGATGTTTCCATTTCGTTTTTCTGTGAAAGGTGAAGGAATAACATTAAACTTTAACTTGGTAAACTTATGTGGGTAAAAGATTAATGTGGTTCTGGCTGAAATACCTCTGGGAACTCCTGATTTTTATATCACAGTTTGCTATTGAGTCCTCACCAGGTCTAGCTAGTCTGGAAGTATAGGCCGATGGGTACAGGATATATAGTAATTTTCTAAACAAATAGAAATATACTATCATATCTTCTAATTAAAAAAAAATAATACTTTTTTATACAAGAAACATGTAAACACTGTAGATAATTAGAAAAAAATAAAAACTTCACATTGCTACATCTAGTGATCACCACTATAAATTCCTAGTCATATCTTTCCAGATATTTCTGTGTGTATTGGTATATTTGTTTTTTGCCAACTTGCTTTTATTCTTTCCAGTCGACAATCTCCATCTTTCCATTTTGATAAATTTACATCTCATCTAATACTGGGACCATATTCAAATTCACCCAATTGTCCACCAAATACTTTTGTTCAAACCAGGATCTAGTTCAAGAACATTCATTGCATCTGGCTATTGGGTCCCCTAATTCTCTTCTAATCAAGCATGGTCTTTTTATTATGACCTTAACTTGTTGAAGGGACAGGGGCAATAGTCCTGCAGAGTATGCCACCTTCCAGAAAATCTAGTGGGGTGAGGGGAGAGAATCAGGGGACCCAGATGCCATCCCCCATGGGTCCTGGTGTAGGCCAGGAGAGAGTGCTCCTGTATGCAGCTGCCGCTCAGGGCAGTTTCTGGCAGGTGGAGCGGCAGAGGAGTGTAAGTCCCAGCTGGGTTCATCTGAGCACTGACTGGCAGGGGAGGGTTCCCTCTCAGGAGCTTGTGATCAGGGAATTGCAGTCAGAGAAAAGAGGGTGGAGAGGAGGCAGTGGGCCAGGAGTGAGGCAGAACTAGGTGGAGAGCTGTTTACTGGAGTGTGTACGTCTCTTAGAAAATATGAATCAGTGGCTGTGATGACCAGGGTCTGGCTTTCTGCACTATCCTCAAATGGGAACAATCAGCCGATTGGAGAGACAAATTCACATGACAGCAGTTCTGGGAGAGGAAGGAACTCCCTTCTCTGCCCGTGTTAATGTTTGCACTTTAGAGTGGTCTTTTCAGAAGGAGATAATTCATTCAAAGGTGGTAACGTACTCATCTCTGAGTCTGCAGTATTTGACACAGTCGCTGGTGCAACTAAAGGTAAGACTTTTGGTGGTGGCTGGCATCCCTGACGTACAATCAAGGCAGCTATTCAGTACTATCTCAGACCCAACCAAGAGGGAGTCCTCCTTTGAAAGGCTCTGCGCTGGCCTCCTCCAGTTGTGCCCACACAGGGCCCCTCCCTTACTTTCTAGATCACGGTGTAGACACACAGACGCTGGAATTCATTGTCTGCATGGCTGCAAGCACACTGAAAGTGCCTGAGCTGGCCTCTCCACAGATCTAACCTCTTGGGAGTTCCACCTAAGTCACATGTGTGCACCCCTCAGCCTGTATACTGGACGCTGGACTGCTATTTGCAGATATTGTGGATGGAGTTTGGACCAGACGACTAGGGTGTACACGTGAGCTCATGAGACACCTTGAGATTTGGAATGGAGCTGGCGGTGGCAAGAGAAGTGGGACAGGTTGCAGGCCGAGAATGGGGGGCAGGCAGAGCCTGGACTAGCTCTCCCAACCCTGTCACATTCCAGCTGGGAACTCTGAAGAAACTAAGAGTTCTAAATTCGAACTGCCCTTCCAGTTTATTATCAAGGTACATTTGTTAAGGTAGAAGGCTAGGACATTTTCTCTTGGTTTATAATGTTTAAGTATCTGGGGCCTCCATTTGTCTTCTTGCCCCGAGTGGTAATCACTAGGGGTGAGTCTGTAGCTACTTCATATTGCTGAAGTAGGAATATGGAAACACTCCTTAGGAAAAAGGTGGGATTTTTGTCCTACTTTTTTGCATAAGTGCTTACAGTCAACTAATCTGCGAGAGCCCACTGTTCCCGAGTGGGCTGAGTACTGGCCTGAGAAGTCAACTAAATGCAGGTAAATCCCTCATGGTTTCCATGTTCTTCTCTGAGACATTCAATATATGGCCATTAATGAATTAAACTTCAATCTGAGAAACAATTTGTAGATAATCCAAGCTCCCGCAGCTTCTCCTTCTGCTCAATTTTTGGCCATTTCACTCCTCTTTCCCACCTCCCTCAGTGCAGTGCCAGAGGAAATATAAAGGAAATGACCATTAATTTCACTGAATTAAAGTCCTTTGTAACGGACAGATGTTAGAAGTATGAAAAATGTTATTATCTTGTTATTATTGCCACTATTGTAAATATATTTCGATGTTTTTGCTCTCCATTAAAAGCTGTAGGAAAAAGGTGACTAAAGGCCGATTTTAAGGAGATACAACAAATAGCTAATATAAATCAAATGAATATTTAGAAAAGCATGCACTAAAGAAGCACTTTTGCAAAGAAAAAAGGGGAAAGTGAATATTTCTAGCTTGTCAGCCATGCTTTTATTGAAAGAGAAAGGAAATAGGTTTTCTTTCACAAGCAGCAGTTTTTTTTTTTTAAACCTGAATTACACATCTCAGCCATAGCAGCAACACTTCTTATAATAATTTTGTAAGGAAAAGAAGATCATGTGCCAGCAAAATTCAATCCTGAGTTTGAAATGTATTTATACTTTATATGTGAGATCAGAACGAAAAGACCTGGAGAACAGAGGGAAAATTTCCTTTGAAGTGTTCTAGGACTAAGAGAAGCCCCAGTGTTGAGATCAAGGGCCACATCGCCCTCTCCCTGTTCTCCCCTCTCCTCCTAGGACGAGCTATCACAGTGGTCCTCAGAGCAACATTTTATGGAAAGGCTCCTAAGTGAAAACATCCGAACCTTGGGAATCTGATCCCTGTTACCAATTCTACGTTTCCAAAAGGGCATTTAAAGACATCATTGTTTGTTCCCAGTGACTAGTTAATTGCATTTTGATTTGGTAATTGCAAACAGATTCCAGTCTCTCAGCTTTTCTACAAGCATAGCAATCTTTAATACAGTGGAACCAGGGTTATACTCACAAATTTCCAAAGAGGTTCATATTAAAGTCTCAGCTGATTTTCTGCTGTTATATTGTCAATCTTAGATCTGGATTTTGGTTTTTCTTTAACTTATAACAAACAATAGTTCTTACTTTCAATGTTGACTTGGTCTATTGGGAGATTGCTCAAAGTTGGTGGTAGAAAAGACCAAAAAAACAATGCTCATATTATCTCATTTCACACTATAGATTATTTGCCTTTTTATGCATTCCAGACTTAGAGAAAGAAACGATACCACAAGACATGGCAGAGTTTGTTTTCCCCTGAATGGGAAAGATAAAGAAATTATGAACTGTTTTTGAAAAACTCTACTTCTTTTAAGAAGGCAATTGGTCATTATATTTGTGCCATCTCTAAAGTAGAGATATAGATTATTAGTTGAATAAATAAAATTCTGAGCAAGATGAAACTAATGATAAAGTGAAGGGGATCTCTACACAGCATTAAAAACAACGAACTACTGATAACATGCAACAAAATGGATGAATCTCACCAACGTGATACTGCTCAAAGCAGCTAGACATAAATGCCTACATACCATATAATTCATTATATGATGTTCAAGAACAGGCAAAACACATCTGTGGTGTTGAAGTTAGAATAGTGGTTATTTCAGCGGGTAGGGGTTAGACATGCCTGGGAAAGGGCGTGAACAAAACTTCAGGACTGTGGAAATACTCCACAGCTTGATCTAGGTGTGGTTACCTAGGTCTGTACATACATAAAAAAATCATCAAACTGTGTAATCCTAAAATTAGTGCATTTTGTGCACTTCGTATGTGTTTTCATATCTGAAATTAAAAATTTCTCATGTTTTCTTATTAAAAAATGAAGAGAGCAAAAGAGTTTGCTTTAATTAGTCTTTCTAGTTCCTGCTTTATTTTATTTTATTTAGCTTCTCCTTATATCTTCATCTCTTTTTCTCTCCATATCTCAAATAAAAGGTGATGGGAGACTGAAGAATTATTTGAGTTGGTCAGAGAACAAACTGGATTCAAACCTTATTTTTCTTAGGGGAACTAATATAAAGGAATAATAAAATTAGCTACCATTTATTTATCACTTTAAAGTTAATGAAGCCTTCCCATATTTATTATCTCATTTGATCATGACAACAGCACCATAAAATACATATTCAAGCTCCCATTTTATAGATTAAAAGAAAAACTAAGCTCAGAAAATGTAAAGGGTTTGACAAAATCACACAGTCAAATAAGGGATAGCACTCTTATTTAAACACAGTTTATGATTCTAATTTAGGAAATCCATGAACAATTAGGAAAAACAGTTTGTAACTTTATAACTTCTAAGCATTTATTTCAATTATAAATATATGCAATGAACTTCAGCAGTATTCATAGTACCTGTGACTTTGTCACTAACAGAAATAACAAATATTTTCATAGCACCTTGCAATTGAAAGGCTATCTTAACTCTGATTTATATACAGGACAACTTTAAAATCACTGTTAGATAACATGTAATTGAAGCCTTCCTTCCCAGAGATGCTTAGGGGAAGCATCTGGGCACCTGGCACTTTGTAGATGAGTCAGCATGATGAAGTTGAGGATTCTCACTCTGATAACCCAGACATCTAGGTTTCTTCCCTGCACTTCATACCTCTAACTGTTGGTGGTCAATACTTGGAAGGAGGTGAGTTAAAGACCACCCCCTACCTAATGTTCTCATTCTAGTCTTCACACTGTATCTTTAAAATAAACATTTATGTTTAACTTTCTTATTTAAAGTCTATTTCAATATATTTAAAATGTGTTTTAAATATATCGCCTAGTTATTTAATGCATTAATAAAGGAACACATAAATTACTGTTTCATAATGTTTGTAAATACTCTAGCTACATTTCATTATAATTAATTTCCTTTGTAGTAGAAGCATTTTATTTTATGCATTAAAATATGCTTCTGAGAGGTAGCCATAGCTTTCACTAGACTGCATAAGGGAACTATGGTACAAAAAGGTTAAGAACCTCTATTTAAAACCTCTGCTTTTTTTACCATGTGAACATTTCTATACATTTAAGAATAACAGGAACAAATTTAGGAAAACTCTGCTTGAAAGATATAAAAATTCATGATCTGTATTGCTCATTTTCTCTATTACCTAAAAGTCATGTGAAATATTTTACCTTTTTGATTTCTTCTAGGTCTCTAGAATATAAGCACCAAACCAGGCCAAGCATTTCCCATGTTGCAACTTCTCTCCATAGTAGTTGGAGGTGCAACCGTTCAGGGTGTCTGAGTTTTATGTCTAAATGGCTAATGTTAGTTGAGGTAACTAACTAAGCAAAGGCGGTATACTCTGCTTTCATTAGGCCTAGCTCTTTTGAAAGCTTAATAGTATGTTGGTCCTGACCACCTACAATTGGCAAGGCAGCTGTTTATGAGCCTAGGACTATAAACAGTATGCACAGAGAGTCTTGGCATCTATACTGATGGGCATCTATACAGGTCATTGCCTTATCAACACATTGCAGAGTTATGTGGTTCAATAGGGTTTGCCGACCACTACCAGCTCTTCAGTATTAATGCAACAAATGATAATATATTATCTGTATCTTTAAATGAAGCAAGTGCTATTGCCCCAATCATGTATGTGGTAAAAATGAAAACGAAAGTAGGTAAGCTGCTAATATAAAATGTCTAGGAATGAAGGTGATAGAACTAGTGGCAGGCGCCAAAATGCCTAACTCCACTTTTCTTTGTTTTCAGTCTATTGAATTAAAAAGCAATTACAAGTATTGGACGCTTGCAAATAATTAAAATGCATTTAAACTGAAATACTGCCTTAAAAATAAAATAAAACCACAAGTGTGTTGCCAAATCCAGCACTTAATTATTTCCTTATTTTTATGCTAATGAAGTGTGGTGGTCAAAGTGTAGAGTTTGAAGCCTTACTATCCTAGCTCAACCCTTTCCTGGTTTTGTGTTTCTGAACAAGTTTCTTGACCTCTTTGGGTCTCACCTTTCTCATTATAAATTAAAGATAATGTTAGCATCTCCCTCTTAGAACACTGGGCACAGTGAGCACTCAATGTTAGCTATTATAAACCACTCAACCTTTAGAAAACAGGTACAGATAAACATTATGGTTTAATTTTGGTTCCACATATAAATCAAAATTTTTTGTGAGGTCTTTTATTTATTTATTTTTGTAATTCATCTTTCTAAACAGAAGGAAAGAGGGTTAATATTGCATTCTTAACAGATGGGTTAAAATATTTAATATTTAAAATATTCGATTTATATAAGGGAAGGCATTTTTTTAAAAGTCTTTGAAAACTTGATCATTCAAAATGGTGTTTCTCACTATTCAAAACAAATCTTAGAGTGACAAATAACCAAAACATGTATGATCTACTCTATCTATAAGAAACCATTTGGCCATCTTGGGCATTATAAGTATAATCACCATACTCATTGAATTGGTCTTCTACAGCCACGAAAATGCTCTGTAAAGACCAAGCACAAATCTTCAGTGGCATCCAACAAGAAGCATCTATTGCTCACATATCTGGGGTCTGCAGCTAAACATTTCCGTAATCTAGGCAGGTGTTCATTTGTACATTTAAGGGTTGGCTAGCTAATGCTGATCTGCAATTGCTATGCTTAGTTGACTGGAATGACTCTGCTGTGCTCCACATGAATCACCCAGGTTAGTTTTGACATGTTGTCATGATGATGGTAGAGGGCAAAAACACAAGGAGAAATGTGCAAACACTTTTTTCCAAGTTTGGTTGTTCTTCTGCACCCTACCAGTAAAAGCAAGTCAAATGACCAAGCTCAGAATCAAGAGATGGGGAAATATACACTTGAGGACAAGAGTTGCAAAGTCACACAATAAAGGACATGGACCCAGGGAAGGGTGAAGAACTGAGATCATTAATACTACCAGTCTACCACACCCTTGTTCATGTATAACATTGCCAAAGAGTCTACTAGGCTAATATAATTCACAGCTTGGACCAGTAACTTTTGTGCACCATAATATAATAATATATGCATGTGTTACCCTTTGAATGCCACCTTTTCTCCCTTTTCTGCATTTCTTTTATCTATTTCTCACAAGTTATCTTACCCAAATCCCTGTTTCCAGTTCTCCTTTTCTTTTTTTAGAATAAATGTAACTTTATTGCCAAGCAAATACTTTAACATATGCATTTTTTTCTCTATATTTTGGTGTCTCTGTTGAGTGCAACCAAAACATTTAAATTTTGCACAAAGTCAAATTCAAGTGCACCTAAAACCCAAATTTATGATAGTTATCTGAAAAGCAAATATATCTTCTGTAGGTTTTCATTATTATCATGAAAAAGAGTCATGGTTGATAGTTTATACTAGCCTCCCCTAGTCACAATTGTCTCTTACATTTATATTCTTCCATAAATACCTCAAATCTGCTTAGAACCTGGTACACAGCTGACTTTCATAACATCACCATGAGTCTGATGCAATGATGGCTTCACTAGAAACATTTTCATTTGTAAATAATGCATGAATGGTACATACCCGTGTCCTCATGGCATATTGCCAGCCAGCAGTTTTTACTATTTCCCTCTACATAGGTTTTCAAAAGTGAGCCATGAATCTCCCTACCCTCTAAACCTTAGATCATGGTTCTTTATACTTGACATTTGTGATATTTCCAATGACTTATAATGAAGATGCCCATAGTAAAATCCTCAAGGATGCACTTGATACTTCTTTGAACTTCATTCTGAAGTCAAACTAATTATGAGGATGGTTTTGAGATTAGTCTTTCCCCAGATAATATTTTTTTCCTCTCCTCTTCTTGGGACATTAGAGACCAATTAGATCTTTTATTCTCAGTCCTTGGTACTTTATTAATCTGTGAGATCTGACTAAAACAATATTTATCTGCCTCTAAGAAATGTCTTTCAGAGAAAAGATGTTGATAGGATAAGCCAGATTTTCCTGAAATATCAAATGTACATGTAGTAAAAATTAGAAGGATGATACACCTAGTTAGAACATAAAATGATGTAAGCTAATGACAAGAAATAAAATATGACATGTGACAAACTTTGCTCTTTTTGCTTTCTCCATCTCTTCTATTTTGTTCTCACTGCTTTCTTCAATGAGTTATTAGTATTTTACGTATTAATGCCAAGAGAAAATACATCTAAGGTTTGTACCTACTCTCTTCCCTGTTAATCCATTTGTTTTTTTTCTGTTTCCTCATCTGGGTCACCAATTCCTCCACTCTTTTCTTGTAATGTATACTCTTTAATTCTTTGTTTCTTATGGTTTTTGGAAGAGATCTCTTTGGCTATTTTTTTTTCAGGCTGGCATGGGAAGTAGCAGTATTGGCTCACATAAATTTAGGTCTTGCCCTTTCTGTTTCAGAGAAACTTAATACTAAGTCCCACTCTAAGCTGTAAAGACAAAAACAAAAACCTATTTTATGAATCTCTAATTTATATGGGTGGCATTAATTTCATTTCTCTTCTGTTTAGTTTTGTTGTAAAATGATCTGTCTGCTGTAAGAAATTTTGTCACTAAATGTAAGTTAGAAAGACAATTAGGAGCAGTTACAGGCAGATGTAGTGATTTCAAAAGATTTCAGCAACTCAAAACAAAAAGGAAAATGGGCAACAGTAAGAGTAGAGCTAACCACTAAGGGGTGTTACCAGCTATTGGCATTTTTTAGACTTTGGAGGACCAAGAGATTTAGTACAGAACACTGCTTTTCCTAATAAATAATAAGGAAATGTATGAAATTTGAAAATAAATTCCAATACCAACTAGAGGTTGTATAGTAAAACACACACCATCAAAATTGGGATGGGAATGTAAAATGATATAAACTCTCTGATTAAACTTCTAACAACTTCTCTGATATATATTTTTTGTCTCTATAGGCTGTAATATATGTTCATTGTAGCTCTCTGAGGCATTCAAAATATATTAAGAATAAAATAATGTATAAATTAGCATAATTATAATAATCAGAGATAATTAGTATTTATATTTTACTTATTTCCTCTTAGTCTCTTGTACATCTCTATATGACCTGTAAGCACCTCAAACTCAACATAACCAAAATTGAACTTGCTCTATATTGAATATCTCTTAAATGTCAGGCACTAAATAAAACAAAACTAAGTTCATGTTCTACTGGCTCTTACAGTCAAATGACAGAATAGTAAGCAAATTGGTAAGAAAATCTATTTGTGTCACCTTTCCTCCCAAACCTACTCCTCTGCATTTTGAAGAGACACCCGAGAACCTTTCCTCTTTCTCATATTCCTCATCCAATGAGTCCTCAAGTTCAGTAGATGTTATCTCCTTAACATCTCCCACATCTGATACAGCTCTCTATCCTCTCTGTTTTCATTCAAGCTTCATTGGCTCTTGCCTAAACTATTAAAATAATTTGCTAAATATGCTTGATACCTCCAGAGTGTGCTTCCTGAAACACAAATCTAGTCTCATTGCTCTTTTCCTCTAAGTCAAGTTTTTTTGGTGTGTTCTGCATATTTTTTTTAATTAGATAAGACTCCAATTCTAGCATTTAAATATTTGATTATATGACACAGAAAAGACAGAAGTAACATATCTGCTAAATGCATGGGAATGTAGAGGATTTTTAAATTTTTGGTAGCTTCATTTTTTTATATTCTTGGTCCACAATATTCTTTTTATGCATAAATGTTCTGAGAAAAATGTGAAGGCCTAGAAAAGAAAAAGGGGAAAAGGAAGTATGTAGTTTAGAATAAATAAGAAGGGAACGTAGCAAGGAATAAAATCAAACTGTAAGACATAAGGCCCTGGACTTAATATAGGTAGAACAATTGTGTGGTTTTAAACAAAGAAAATAAAATTATTGGAATAAAATAAAATACTTTGGAAAAATAGATGGAATAACCATAACTTTTATACAATGAAGGCTTAAAATCACCTGTGAGTGGAATATTTTTTTTCCTCACCTAAAATTTGTTGTTCTTTTTAATATGCAGCATAGCCTGTTAAGGATATCTATATATTCCTCCTTAAGTGAGAACAGAGCTTTGCAAACCTGAAAGAAAAGGAATATAAGACTGGCTTTCCTACTTCAAAGGAGAGGGCAAACTGGAGTCAGACAAACATGGATTCACATCCTGACTCTGCCACTTACTAGCTGTGAGACTGCCTAAATTTCTTATTCCTTTGAGTGTCAACATCTTCATACAGAAAATGGGGACAGAAACATCTACCTTACAGGACTATTACATGGCTCTGAAACACTACTTGTCATGTGCTTGGCACTTTTCTCAGTCAACAGTACATACTATGATTACTAGAGTCATTGAAAATTCTAGAATCCAGGCAAAGTAATACCATACCCAAACCAAAGTAATCATGTGGTTTGATCTTAATTATGTTATTATGACTAAAGAAAGAAATGTTATCAGAGAATTCTAGGTAGAAATTACAATTTTCTGAAGTACTTTAAATTAGTAATTAAAAACCCTCATACTATATATTCTTTAGAGAGGAAATTTAATCTTCAGAATTTATCCTGTTAAATGCTACTACTTTTCTGCTTTGCATTGTTGCTGAGAGAAAGCCCTAAAGAAAAGCATAGAGTATCTATTTCATGGAAGAATAGTCCAGACACTGTATTCGGAAGACCTCTGCTCAAGTGTTGAAAGCATGGACTTCAGTGATTCATGCTTGGTGTGGTAGCATAGATCATTTAGAAATGTTTTGCAACCTGTGTCTTGGCAGAACTATAACTTCCAAATTCATTCAAAGCCCCAAAGGAAAACAATATATATTGTAAAAACAAAAAAAAACCCAACAAACAGAGAGACAGAGGAAAAAAAAACATATTTTCCAGTAAACACTGAATGAACAAACAAGTATTTGTGAGGAAGCCACAAACTCATGGCTCATCCAGAAAGTGTGTGTCAGAATACCAGGTATTTAGTTTCCAAAACATGCTGTGCTTGGCTTTCCCACCTTTAATAAATATCACAGTGTAGCCAGCCTGCAATCCAGGGGAAAGACAACATGTGCACAGAACCATCAATTTTGCTTCAAACTGGCTGGATGAGGAGAAGGTTGACTTGACAGGTTCTTTTAGGGTGTTAACTCCCCAAGAGGCTCTTACCCTTTCCTCACTTAGGAAATGATTTCTGTCTGGAAACAAAGCCCAGTGGTAGTCATGGCCAGTGTATAACACCAGTCCGTGAGGGCCTGTGCTTGGCCAAGATTAACAGTGTTGCTCCATATGCATGTAGCTTCCAGTGGCTTCAGTTACTCAATTCAGGATGGATAACTTAAGATCCCATTTTTCTAAATTTTAACCGTTTATAAAGTTACTTGGAGTATTTAAAT
Organism: Lemur catta; assembly: GCF_020740605.2. Lineage (NCBI taxonomy): Eukaryota > Metazoa > Chordata > Mammalia > Primates > Lemuridae > Lemur > Lemur catta. Next base: position 53,502,990 of record NC_059139.1, on the reverse strand, counting down.
ACATGCATGATAAGCTGCAAAACTTTAATCCCAGGAAATAGTTTTTGCCTTTTATTTCATTTTGCTTCTTTCTTTTAGGTGCATGTAACTGAATATTAGCCAATGTACTGAGTTCTTTTGTTAATGATATTTAACATTTTGTTGCTGGGATTCTACAAGGGATTATTCTCTATGATCTGTCATGTACCAACTCACTGATAAAAATGCTAATCAGAATAGTATTTGATACATAATGCTGAATCTCATAATGAAGCATTCCTCTAACAATGATATATATTCATCAATCAGCCCCTTTTGGGTACATTTGTTCCATTATGAATCCATCAAAGTCTCTATGATTTCAAATCATGTTTCCTAAAATTGTCCAGGTGTCCAATGGGACATTTTGAGGGACTTTATTATATATCTTAATAAAAATTAGATAGACTAACCTATAGCACTTCTGGATGTGTAATTCCATCTGTGGAAAAAAAGGGAATTAGTCCAATTTGATTTATTTTTAGTAAACTCAGTCTAGGTTCTGCTGACAGCTGGTTTTTCTCCTAGCTGCTCAATTACTATTCATTTTTACTGCCTTTCTAAAAAACAGTTTTATTGAGATATAATTTACATACCATAAAGTTCATCCTTTTAAAACGAACAATTCAGTGGTTTTCAGTGTATTTACAGAGTTATGCAACCATCACCATAATCTGACTTAAGAACATTTTTGTCATCCCAAAAAGAAACCTCATAACTGTTAGCAGTTACTCCCCCTCCCCTCCCACCCAATTCTATCCTTTTTCCCAGCAGCCCCAGGTAACCACTAATCTACTTTCTGTCTTTATAGATTTGCCTATTCTGGACATTTTCTATGAATAACATTATAGAATATGTGTTCTGTTGTGGCCGGCTTCTTTCACTTAGTATCATGTTTTTAAGTTTCATGCATGTTATATATAGCATGTATCGGTACTTCATTTTTATTGCTAAATAGTATCCCATCATATAGATATATCACATTTTATTTGTCCATTTATCAAATGATGGCCATTTGGGTTGTTTCTACTTTTTAGCTATTATGAATAATGCTGCTATGAACATTTTCATACAAATTTTTGTGTGAACATGTGTTTTCATTCCTCCTGGATAGATACTTAAGGGTAGAATCTCTAGGTCAGTCTACATTTAATATTTTGAAGCATTGCTAAACTCTTTTCCAAAGTGGCTGACTCATTTTACATTTCCACCAGCAGTATCTGAGAATTTCGTTTTCTCAACATCCTTGATAACACTTGTTATTGCCTTTCTCTTATTATAGCCACTCTGGTGGATGTGAAGTGCTATCTTGTGGTTTCAATTAGCATTTTCCTAATGAATAAGAATGTTGAGCATCTTTTCATGTGCTAATTAGGTGTTCGAGTATCTTCTTTGGAGAAATGTCTATCCAAATCCTTTGTATAGTTTCAAAATTTGGTCGTCTTTTTATTGCTGACTTTTAAGAGTCCTTTTTATATTCTAACTACAAGTCTGTTAACAGAGTGATGATTTGTAAATATTTTCCCTCATTCTGCTGGGTTTTTTTTCACTTTCTTGGTGATGTCCTTTGGAGCACAGAAGTTTTTAATTTTGATGAAGTCCAATTTATTGATCTTTTAAAATTTTAACATATTTAATTGACAAATAGAATTGTATATATCCAAAGCATACAATGAGATGATCTGATATGTTTATACATTGTGTAATGATTACCACAGTCAAATGAATTACCATATACATCACCACCCACCGTTACCACTGTGTGTGTGTGTGTGTGTGTGTGTGTGTGTGTGTGTGTGTGTGTGTGTGTACAGGTGTGTGGTAAGTATAACTAAACTCTGCCCTCTTACCAAATTCCAAGTAAACAATACAGAATTATTAACTGTAATCACTATGCTATACATTAGATCCCTGTGCACTGTTGGTGGAAATGTATATTTGTATTGTTATTATGGAAGACTTTTTTATTACAGAAAACAAAAGTTTTTTGAGGTTCCTCAAAAATTAAAAATAGAGCTACCACATGATCTGGTAATCTCACTACTGGGCATATGTCCAAAGGAAATGAAATCAATATCTCAAAGAATAGCTGCATCCCCATGTTCATTGCAGTATTATTCACAATAGCCAAAATAGGGAAACAACTTTAGTGTCCATCAACAAATGAATGGATAAAGAAAATGTGTTATATATACACAATGGAATATTATTCAGCCATAAAAGAGGGAAATCCTACCATTTGTGACAACACGAATAAAACTGGAGGTCATTATGCTAAGTGAAATAAGCCAGACACAGAAAGACAAATAATGTATGATCTCACTTATACATGAAATCTAAAAAGAATTGAACTCATAGAAGCAGAGACTAGAATAGTGGTTGCCAGGGCTGTGAGGTAGGGGAAATGGGGATATGTTGCTCAGAGGATACAAACCTTAGGATAAGATGGATAAGTTCTGGTGATCTAATGTACAGTATGGTGACTATAGTTAATCATATTGTATTGTTTATTGACTTTTTATCACTTATGCTTTTGGTGTTATATTTAAGAAATCATTGATTAATCCCAGATCACAAAGATTTACTCCTGCACTTTCTCCTAACAGTTTTAATATAGTTGTGCATACTCACTCTTACATTTGTGTATACAATCCAATTTGAGTTAATGCTTGTGCATGGTGTGAGGTAGGGGTCTAAATTAATTCTTTGGGGTGTAGATGTCCTGTTGTACCAATGCAATTTTTTTAAAGGAATCTTTTTTCCCTCACTGAATTTTCTTCACCCCTTGTCTAAAACCATTTGACCATAAATGTTAGAGTTTATTTTTAATGCCATTGTCACCTAATTCTAATGGATCTAATAATATATTTGGGGGGGCTTTTTTATTTTTGTTGAAAATATAGAGTTACCCTACAATTACATACCACTTTAAAAATAATCTTAGCCTCATTTACATTTAGAAGCTTGATTACCTAGGCTTGATGGTGTGTACCTGTAGTCCTAGCTACTCAGAAAGCTGAGCCAGGAGGAGTTCTTCAGCCTGGGAGTTGGAGGTTGCAGTGAGCTGTGATCATTCCACTATACTCCAGCCTGGGTGACAAAGCAAGATCCTGAAAAAAAAAAAAAAAAAACTTTGAAGGATGCTTTTCAATCATTTTGGACTTGCTATGATATTCTTCTTTTCAAAACCCACATTCATGATCATGATCTCTTGTTATTTTTAGAATTGGCTGTTAATAAAATTTTAGAATAGATCTTGAAATTTTTGCCAAGGAGAGGACATCACATGGATTGGTCACACCAAAGTCTTTGAGCTTTGAAATTTCTATAATCTATTCCAGAAAATATGACTATTCCTACCACTCATAATTATATTACATTTTAATGCATGTTCTAAATTCTCCAGAACTTTTTTATAAGGCTACACTATATAAGTTTTTAAGATATTCTATATGACTAAAAAAAGATCCAAATTTGAGTTCAAATCTGATCACATGTGTTAACTACAAATAACTTAATGGAAGAACATGTGCTAGCTAATCATCACTAAAGTATTTGCAGGCAGTAACAATTTATATTGGGTCTGGTGGCTGGAGAGTATATTTTGTCATTTGTTACTGGACAGCTCCCATTTTACCAAATCTTAATGTGCTAAAAATAAAAAATGTGACTTGAAATCAAGAAAATACAATAATCTTTCTCAAAATCTCAAAGCACTTTGTGGAATACATTTTTTTCCCTTGGTAAAACAGCAGTTACACACACGTACCCCTAGTCTTTCAAAAGTCCTCTGTAGTACAAGATTCCAAGATTGCTGCTGCTCTCCTTTGAAAGTTCTTCCTGTGCCTTATGATTACATTCATTCTAGCCATTAGGTAGACTCCTTTAGAAATGTTAGGGACGCTCTTAGACTCATTTTGTGTATCTGGGGCTTATTTCTCCTTATCTACATTCATCTCATCATTTTCCATCTCAAGATCATTCTCTCTGAGAGAACTGACAGAAGGAAAATAGAATGTAGAGTTCAGCTTTTTGTATCCTCCAAAATTGCACCATTGTCCTTGGGCAGCAGGCCTATTTTTCCTTTGCTTTATGGTTTCAAAAAATAACTTAAAGCAAGGTTTCTTTTTTTCTTTTTTTTTGCCATCAACGTTTTTACAATAGGCTTCCTGACATAATTCTAATAAGACTACGCCATCCACTTGTACTTACCCTTAAATGAGAAACTATATGTGAAGTGCTTTGTATGGTGCCTGGCAGATCATCAGGTATAGTCAGGCATCATCGTCCTCATTGTCATCACGGTTATCTGTCAGTGTTCTTTATTTCTCTTTTTGGAACTGGCTCCTTTAAAATCTGAAATTTTTGTGCAACTTTAAAGCCTTTTTTAAAAAAAAGTACAAACTTCTAATAACTGAAGAACCTCTAACCATCATCACTAATGCATCACTGTAAATTGCTTGTCTGAGTTTCCATAAGAAAACCAGATTTCTAATAAAGTCTTTGAAAGAGAAATATTATATTTTCAGCAAACAGGAGGAACAGATTAAAAACTGGCTCCTATTCCTAAAGCTTTAAGTGAGTGCACCCCATTGCTTTCAAAAGATTTTATATAAAATATTTAGACTGGAAAGTTGATCGTACAGGTGTGCACACTGTGTCTACTTATGCTTTGACAAAAGGAGTGGGGGGTGGGTAGGGCAGGGGTGGTCTTGCACAACTGCTGTGTTTCAATGCCTAGTCAGAACTGCGGGGTCACAGTTAACAAATACAAACTCAAAGTTACAAAGTCATGATTAGAAGATTCTACCTCCAAAATGATCCATTCTTTATTTTTTACCTCCCTGATTTTCTTTCTTTGTCCTCACCATTTTTGAAGCTGCTCTACAGGTCAAAAGTATAAGTTTTACTAATATTAAATGGTAATTTTTATCATGCTTATAAATTTCTTTTTGTATGATTTAATGATGATGATGATATCAATAACAACAGTAATTATATAGACTGGACCAAAGATAACCTTCTCTAAGAAGCCCTTTCTGACTCTCAGATGACACCAACCACTTTCTCCTTTGTCACCTCACTGTATTTGTGCTTGTCTATCCTGGCTACACAACACTTCACTGTGCTTATTCACAGCCCGCAGTCCTGCTACCAGATATTAGCTCTTTGTAATGGCAACTCTACTGGGAGGGAAGGTGTTAAATCTCAACAGGTATTTGTAGAATGACTCTGTGAATAAAGAAATGATTTACCCAGAGTGTTACTTCTGTATCTTTTGGTGTATCTAGTTGATACTAATTTTTTCATATAAGAAACTAGTGTTTTGCCCTATAAAGAATGAATATTCCGCTACTCAGACCTGAGATGGTATAGCAGTTAAATCTACTCTTTGCCTTGACTTTTTCTATTCCATCATTATAACATCACCCTGAGAAGTGCTGGTACAGCCAAGGGAATAATCCCCTCTGCCTGTCTCCTACCTACGTTCAGAGCAAGCCTCTGAAAATTTAAGAAATAAGAGAGGTTATAAAAGCTATGGTCAACCTGCAGTTAATTAGCAATTCATAGCACAATAATTAGAGATTGGTAGCAGAATGTCAAACAGTTTACCATTCAAAACTATCTGCCTTAAAGAAATACTAATTATTCTAAATCTAGTAAATAATGCTCATGAGTCAATATGAGAGTCTAAACTGCTCATTTATTGTGCTGCATTTATTTTAGCACTTTTATTAGTAGTAAATTAAATTTACTATTGATTTAAAGTAGTAAATTACATTTATTATTTATTTAAAATTGTAAATTTGGTAAATTAAGAAGAAAAATTGAGATGAAAATATAAATATAAAATTAATACAATAAATTCTTTGCAAATAGCAGATAATCAACTTTTTAAAAATTGCTGTTGGCTATGTTTTTGTGATAATAAAATTTTTATTAGACTGTCATAGACATACAAAAAATGCATAAGTCACAAATGCATACAATGAATTCTTCCAAAATTAACTCATCCATGTAACTACCACTCAGAATATTACTAGCATCCTTCCCTATGTCCCTACCCAATTACTATTACAGCACTTCCAGGTGAAAGCAAATATGTATTTAATTTCAGTAGACAAATTATTTTCCAAAATCTTTGTATCAATTTACATTTCTGTTCTTTATTATTTTCATCTAATTTATTTTGATTTATTTTGTTTTTCCTTTCCTAACTACTTAAGTAGAAGACTTTGTTCAATAATCCCATTTTTTTTCTTTTTTTTTCAAATATATGTATTTTAAGGCCTAAATGTTCCTTTTGGTACTGTTAGTCACAGTCTATTAACTTTGATAAGTAGTTTTAACATTAGTTTTTATTTTAATCACTTAATTTTAATTTTAAAATTTGGTGAGAAATAAGGTTTAAAATTTCTAAACATGAGGACTGTTTTGTTATTTCTTTGTTATTGACTACTACATCAAATGTTAAAGTTGGAGAATGTATCCTAATTGATAATAGGTCTCTAATATTTGTTAAGACTTGCTTTATGGCCTAGTTTATGGTCAAATTTTGCAATTATTCCATGTAGCTTAATAATATTGTGAAATATGTTGGGAAACAGGTTTCTGTATATGTTCATTAAGTCAAATTTTGTTAATCACACTATTCCAATATTCTATATGCTTACTATAATTTTTACATACTTAGTTATAATTTGGGGATTATAAAATCTACTATGAAAGTAGATTCATCAATTTCTCATTAGAGTTCTGTTAATATTTTCTTTTTATATTTAGAAGCCATATATTTCTATATATACAAAGTTTTGATTATATTATTCTCTTGGTAGAGTTAGTATTTTGTCATTATGCAATAACTCTTCCTGTTACTCATATGTTTTATTTTCTTCAAGTTTATTTTGCCTGGCACTAATTTTATACTAGATTTCTTTTGATTAGAGTTTGCTTGGTACTATGTATTCTTTTCTAAACTTTAATTTTAGCCTTTCTGTATTCTTACTTTAGGTATATCTCTTCTAAACAGCATAAAACTAGATTTCTTTTTTTTTCTTTTTTTTTTTGCCAACCTGATATTAATCCTGTGACCAGGGAGTTTGATCTTTTTAAATTTATTTTGATTGCTGATCTATTTGCTATTATATATAGTATCTCATTTTGTACTTAGAATTTGTCTTATTTTCCCTATGATTTCTTTCCCCTATTTTTTCTGCCCTTTTTTGGATTATTTCTGCTATTTTGTTTCAATTTTTCCTCCTCGATTCATTTTTTAAGTCACACACAACATTTCATAGCCCCTAAAACTGTTACATTGATTTTTAACTTAAAGCCTAAAGTTAATCATTTCCACCTTCTTCTCATACAATGCAAAAACCTTAGAACACTATTTTTTTAGTCCCATTTCATCTTACATTTCATTATTGTTTGTGTTTCTATACTCATTAATACTCTTGTTTTTTAAAAATATCATTATTATTTTATATGTTCAATATTTTTTAGGACTTAACCAACATGTTTAAAAATTTCTTCATCTTTCTTTCTGACTCCTTTTTGATTTCAATTTTTTTTCTTGAAGTATACTATTTAGATGTTTCTGTAGGTAGAGTCCATTAGTAATCTACTCTCAGTTTTGATTTGTCTGAAAATAGCCTATTTTGTTATTTACAAAAAAATATTCTAAGTTTACAATAATTTTCTCTCAGCAATTGGACCATTTCATTTCAGCATGTTCTGACTTCTGCTGCAGTGGAGAAGTCAGCCATCAGTATGACAAATTATTTGCAAATAATTTGTCTTTTCTGTCTGAATGCTTTTAAAATCTTTCCCGTGGTTTAGGTGGTCTGCAGCTTCACATCCAAGTGTGTAGGCATAGAATTTTAAATTTATTCTTTTTGGGATTTGTTGAGATTCCTGAATCTTTGGACTGATGTTTCATTTTGTCCTATCTTTTACCTAGAGTAGGAGGCTAGTCATTAAGTAATGACCTCTCTGGCCATTCTCAGCTTTTTGAACTAGGAGTCTAAAAGGGGTAGACTTTCTTCTAGGTTTGCCCACAATCTTGTGTCTTTCATTAAATGATCATCAGCTGGACTTCTCAGGGCTGTAACACTAACCTTTAAGGAAATTTGTATCCACTTGATGTCTGAAAGGGTTTGTGTGGGCACTTAGCTTCCTCCCATTTCCATTGGTACAATTTCTCAGTATTTGGAAAGTTTGCTTATAAAGTTATAAACTTTTGGGTTGACGTTGTGGCTATTTCCTTCTCATATTGAAAATGGAGATCTTTTTCCTCCTATTCTTGACTACTTTGTTATTTGCAAGTGGATTTGGGAATGATTGTGAGTTGTGACCCATGGGGCCCTTCCTTTCTGAAGTTTAATCTGCCCACATACATCTCCCTCTTTTTGTTGTTGCTGTAATCTTGCTTCTAGAAAACACGGTACTTTTTTTAATGATTTCAGCATTAGGCTCAGAATTTTTCTCCATACGACTTTCCATCCCACTATCTATGGGGGTTATTAACTTTAAATTGGTTATAAGAAAATCACATGGTGCTTTTCTCTCCGTAACTTGTGTATCATCACACAATATTTCAGTGTCTCAGCTCTGGGACCAGTTATATAAAAATTAATTCATGATTTTAGCAATGTCGAATGAGCAGCCTGATTGCCTGGATATCTAAGTTGAATTCCTTTATGCTATTGATCTATAATCGATAGAATTTCTAAGTGGTAACAGATTTGAACTAGTGTATAATTTCATAAATTTCTTTTGTGACCAATAGAATGTACAGCAGGATGGCAGGTCTGGTTAGGTGAGCCATCTGTATCAACAGAAATAAACATAGTTCACCAAGCCATAGGAATCAAATTTATGACCTTTGTTTTATTAGCACTATGCTTCTACCTAAATGAACCAATAAACCACAGACTCAATTTCCTATTCCATAAGTAATGTTTTCTAACATTCAATATGCTTATGTTCCCATCTACCCCAATAGGTATAATACTTCCAGTAACAAAATATATATAATACATTTTAAGTTTCTTTTAAAAAGCATTGTTGAGTATATTTATTGTTTTCTAACACATATGTTTTTCCCTCTTCCTTAGTTGTTAGACTAGAATGTAGGTAAGATAACCAACAAAATGGAAAAAAGCATAAATATTTGTGCCCTCTCTTTTCTAAAATTGTGGCAAATCTATGTTTTTTGACTTCCTTTAGGCTACATATGATAGCACTATAATACTGTTTTTAAATCAAAGTCTAGAGGGTTTTATATGTTTAAGTTTAATCAATTTTGTTTTCAATGAGGAAACAAAGAGGAACAAATCTTGTCAAATTTTTAACATCCTTTCCAGGTACAGAGGGTAAAATGTGTAGGATCACTATGGTCGAAAGTCTCTGAAATCTTTGATGGCATTACCTATTATTTGAAGTGGAATTTTCTTCCCTTTCCAGTAATTATCTGGGCATTCTGTCACTTCAGTGTACTGAATAAGCAATCAGTTCTGTTTTAACATATGCCTTGAAAGATGCTAATTTATCTTAAAGGAATTAATATATTGGGAAACAATTTGAGCATAACATAGAATTTGTTTGTTTATATATGATTTTGTCTGTGAGAAGCAGTAGGTGAACAAAGAAAACTGCACCTAGCTCAAGAAGTTGAGTAGGAAACATCACACATGCACACATCTCAGTTCTCAAACATCTACCAGCTGCCTCAGCGCACGTGTACTATGAGCCATACCAATCCGCATCTGGTGTTAAAACTTCTCATCCCATTTCAGATTACCCTCCTCCCACGACTTCATAGTAACTCAGAGGCCGCAACCTCTGCAATGCCCACTTCCACAAGCAAACATCAGGCTTTTCCAAGGTAAGGTATCATGTCTAGTGAAGTATTTATGTATTTCTCAACCATTTAACGTGTCAAACTGTGCTACCAGTTTTATAAGATTCTTATATTTTTTTAATGTCATTGACAAAGTTTTTGAGTGTTGTACCCTTGATGTCATTTTTTCATAATCCCTGTAATTTTTTAAATTAAACCTTTTTATTTTGAGATAATTATAGATTCACATGCAGTAGTGAAATAGCATAGGTCCAGTGTATCCTCTACCCAGTTAGTTCCCTGATGATAAAATCTTGTAAAACTATAGTCTAATATCACAAGCAGTATATTGGTATAAAGACAGTCAAGATACAAAACAATTCTATATTCACAGGGATCCCTCCTAGTGTTATTTTGTAGCTGCTCTCTCTTCCTTCTTGGTTCTCTTACCTGTCTTTAACCCCTGGCAATTAATAGTCTGTTCTCCATTTCTATAGTCTTGTCATTTTAAGAATGTTATATCAATGAAGTTTGTAGTATGTAATCTTTTAGGAATTGGCTTTCCTCACTCAACATAATTCCTGGAGATTCATTAGCATTGTTGCATGCATCAACGGTGTGTTTCCTTTTTCTTGCTGGTACCACAATTTGTTTATCCATTCATAGTTGGAGGACATCTGAGTTGCTCCCAATTTTGGACTATTACAAATAAAGCTGCTATAAACAACCATGTATAAGTTTTTGTGTGAACATAAGTCTTCATTTCTCTGGGATAAATGCCCAGGACTGGAAGTGCTGGGCTTTCTAAGAAATTGCTCAATTATTTTCCAGAGTGGCTGTACCATTTTACTTTCCCACGAGCAATGTCTGAGTGATTCAGTTTCTCCACATCCTTGCCAGAATTTGGTGGTGTCACCATTTTTTATTTTAGTCTTTCTGATAGGTGTCTAGTGATATCTCATTGTGATTTTAATTTGTATTTCTCTAATGGCTAATGTTGCTGAACATCTTTTTATTTCTTTATCTGCTATCCTATGAAGTAAAATGTCTGTTAACTTTGGCTCATTTTCTAACTGGGTTCAATTGTTTATATATTTTTTACTGTTACATTTTCAGAGTTCTTTATATATTCTAGATATTTGTCTATATACTTTATATATTCTAGTCCCTTGTCATCTATGTAGTTTGCAAATTTTTTTCCCAGCTTGGTTTTTCATGTTCTTAACAGGATTTCTTACAGATGAAAACATTTTTTCTTTCACTAAGGTCCAATTTATTAATTTTTCCTTTTATGGCTCATGCTTTGGTGTCCATTAAATGGTTTTGCACAGCATGCTGATTTTAGCCATGCACATGTTACATTATAGCAGAACTGACTGTACTTGGGAGAAGTTTAATTAAGAACTATTAAGACAGCAAACTTATCATCAAATAAGCTGTCAATGGCTTAACAAAATTATGAAAACCCAGCTAAATTCTGGAGTTCCATCTAAAATAAGTTTGGAAAACTGACTTTTCCGGTTTCATGCTGCACTAAGTTCATGGGAGTTTTAGCAATTATGTGCTGTCTGACAAAATCAGTGAAACTCAAGAGAAAAGATCCCCACAAGTTTAAAGGTGAAGATTCATTCTGTTCACAGCAGCACACTGTATTTAGCCACTAGTCCCAATAATTAGCAGGAAAATATCCGTCAATGAATTTAAGTACTCTTGTCAAAAGATCTTTTTTTATCTCACTGACTTTCAATTAAGTAAGACCTCTAGTACAACAAAAAGCTGAATGTTTTCCAGCCAGCCCCTCAGGAAAGATACCATTTTGGCTCTGAGAACCATTATGAAAATTTGACCTTTTTACCTTTTCCTGACCAGGGCTTTCCCAGATGCAAATTTAATGGCTTAAACACGGAATACTATCAGCCTCATAAAGCATGAAACTTGGTCTCGTCAAAGCAGTCATCATAATTTAACTGGGGAGGCTGCCACCGTGCAGCGGGCTCCAGCCGTGCGCCTGCGGAGGAAGCCATCAAATCAGTCCTGCTCTTTCTTCAGCTTTCAGGGGTACTGAAAATTGACCTTGAGTTAGGTCTCTTCCATGTAGAGGAAGGAGCGGGAGGAAAATAAATTATTACATAAAACAAAGACTATATTATTTGGTACATATGTTATGGTTTACCTTACCCCATTTCATCCTCTGAACAAGAGATTGTCTGCCTTCAACTTTTCCAGGCTTTAAAAATCCCTCTTTATAGTCTGTGCAGTCAACTTAATGAGGACCATTTGAGGAGCATAAGTGAAATGATGTCATCTGGTCTCTCCTCCTTCTCCTTCTTTCAGTAACTGCAGGATATGATCTACCCTGAATGGGACAAAAACTATGCACACAGTCTCAGAATTATTAAAGTGAAACCTCCGACTCGCTTCAGAGCACCAAGCACTTATACATTTTACCAAATACTTCCTGCTCCTTCTACAGTCCAAGGCTATCCTTCTGGATTTACCCAGAATTTATTGAGTACCAATGTTCCAGCTAGATATTTTCATTTTATATGTGCTCCCACAACAACCTGCAATGCCTCCTTGCACAGTTCTGGGAGATCAGCGTTAGACTCGCCTCATTACATTACACCCAGTGGAGTGCTGGAACTGGCGTGTGCTGGCTAGTGGGAGCCAATTTTCAGGAATTTTCTGAGAGTGCTTACTCAACACAGCCATTCTTAAAAATTACATTATGTAAATTACAGTTAAATAAATTATATTCAAAGCAAAGGTAAAAATACTCAAATTTCATCACCTCCTAATTATATTACTAGATTTTACTAGTATCTATGCCTTTGAGGTTGTTTACAACTATTCTATCTGTGTGATGGAAATACTATACAATAGTGTTCTGCTGATCATCTCTTCACAATTCCACTTTCACCGATGTCACTTTGATGGCTTTAAAGCACACTGGTGGGAGTATTTACAGCATGGAAGTCAATAAATGCTATAAATCAGGGTCTTTACTCTCCAGAGATCTGGCTGCTGATAATTTATTAGCATACCAGTGACTAAACTTTTCTATGGCTCTTACATTGTACTATGAATGATACCATATTGACTACAAGTTTTATTAATAATTGTGAATCAAAAGAGATTAACTACATGACAAAAAGGATCTCTGTGTCTTGAACTCTGATACAAATCAGAACCATCTTTAAGTCAAATGCATTCTTTCATTGTTGTAGAAGGACAAATCCACACCTATCTGAACAAGGTGGACAGGGCTTCAAAGACAAGGTTTGCATGAGGAGATGGAGAATCCCGTGAGAAATAACATGTCCTAAGGAGAGAAAAATGTGATTCACACAAGTATGGTCCAAGGGCAATGGTGTGAAAGAGGAGGGATTTGTGAGTACAGCTGGGTGAATATTGGCCTCTAGTTCTCTTTCTTCCACTCAAGTTTATGCCAGAGTTCTGCATAATGAAGCCTCTGAATGAGAAAGGGAAATAACAGGAGCAAATATGCGATTTTACCAAAATTGCTATATGATAATGACAGCATGAACTTGGGGCCCTTGTAACAGTGTAGCAAGACTTAAGATAGAGAATTTTTCTTCACTTCAGCAGATCTTGACCTGGGACTTAGGAAATTCAACATAAGATGCACAGCAGGAGGGTCATAGCAGCCAGACTAGTCTAACTAGTCTATAATTAGATGTGATTAGAAGTTCCAGAGGACGTACCGTATCACAAAGGGTCAGATGAGGGGAGGAGGGTTCAACATCACTATAACAGATAGATGAAAGAAGACAAAAATTGAGACAGCAAGTGTACCACCAGGTACCAGAAGACCAGCATCCCCAAGCGTATGCTGGAGGAAATGGAAGACTCCAGCTAGTGGCTAGGAGAATTATTTATATAACCACATATGGATTTATTGAACTAACTGAGAGAAATTTAAGAAGATTAAGTCTCCAGATTTTTCAGATGAGATCTGGGCCAGAAACTACTGCCATATTGTAGTTCTTCAGACCTAGTTTACTCCCTGGTTGTATTGGCTGGACTGTAACAAAACTGGTTTCTCATCACTGGTTCTGTGGCTTACCTATGTTCTAGACTGGGAAGGCATAAAGACAGAGTTCATATTAATATCATAACTTCTAAGTGGCGTTTATGTTTTATTCAATAAAGACTGTGGATAGAAGTAATGCCGAGTGTGTAGACAGTTTTCCAGTGAGAAGAATCTGGTACATTTTCTCTTGGCACTTTCATCATAAAATATCTCTCTTGATGAATGAATAAAATGAACTGTAGCAAACTTCGAAAACACGCCCTCAGGTTTTGAGGAACTGTTATGAACAGATTTGGGTTTTAGTTCCAACTCTGCCACTCTCTCACAGAGTGACCTTTTTCAAGTCACAAAACTTCTGTGTCCCTCAGCTTACCATCTGCAATGGGAAGATAATAACATTCTAGGATTCTAAGTTTGCCAATCCAAAGGAAACCATGCCCACAAAAAAAAAAAAATGTGTTTCTAATTATTCAAGTGGCTAAATTGTCAATCGTCAGATAATATTCTTTGGAATAAATCTTTATATCAATCTTTGAAAAATATCTGGCCCACAGGACAGTGCTAATGACTCTTTTATGGTTTAATGTACTGATCCTCCTCTTCCATTAGCTTCACTGGCACACTAAAGAAACCTCCCTAATAATTCTCCAAGTTATTTCCATAAAGAAATTTTATACCTTTCAGACTGCATGATTCTATTTCATGTGTGCATGTATGTGTGGGGGGGATAGATAGATAGATAGATCACAGCTCAGAATTGAATTCAGACTGAATTCTCTAAAGCATGCTCTTCCCACTTTGTGATGTAGAATAAGTCAAGCATAGACTGAACATAATTCACATCTTTTAAAGATGCTGTATCCACTAAGCCTGTTTTAAAATAAGTAAATTGTTTCTAGGCATACTTGATTGTTTATTATTACTTAACATAAAAGAGAGAACTTAACATGGAAGTAATTTTCAGATTAGTTACCATGCAACTGCTGAACTAGGATTAAAAAAAAAAGCTCCAGGGGAGCTACTGCCAGTAATGACGGCATTTTTCACACATTGCTAGGAAGTGGAACAAACAAGGAGCCTGGAGCTTTTTAAGCAGACAAAAGCAACTTGAAACAAAAGAAAAAACTGGATATAAGTAGTTGGATGGTTCTCACTCTCTGACAAGGACACTGGGTGTGGCTCACAGAGGAGCAGCAGCTAAATCCCACCTAAGGAATCCTATCACAGGCGTCCCCGTTCCTGAGAAGGTCTGTACGATGGATTTATATGTAACTTGGATCCCTGATGAACAGAGCATATATGGTAATAATAATAATAACAATACTATAATGGCTCATATGTGATAATAATAATACAGTGTAATCCTGTAATAATAATAATAATACCCCTGCGCTGTAATCGTAAGTTACAGAAACTACTGTGCTCTTTCTGTTAATTCCTAGGCTGATAGGAATATTACGCTTATTTTGATCTTATAACCAAATCAATAATAACCTTTCCATTTCAATAATTAATCCACTATGCTGCTTAGTAATAATTGATGCTTTCCTTGGAGCACAGGCTATCACATGTTCCATTATTCCCACTGTATCCTTTATAATTATTCTCATAGTTAAGTGACTGAAGCCTAACGCTTTCCCAGTGAATGATGGCATCTGGCCTTTCTCCAAACCCTTAATTATTTCTACTGTCATTTCCATTGTAATCACCTTTCTTTTTGTTGCAAGCTCCCCTGGACTTGCAGTGGACTTTCGCTTTGAAGGCACAGTCATAAGGGCAAACACAGACTCACAAAATCAAATAAAAAAGTTAAGACAAAGTGATGCTGTGCGTAAAGGACCATATAAACATGAGACTAGCCGCTGCTGGTAGAGATGATGCGCCAACAAGCCGCTTACGCCACGCGTGCTTGTTTACATGCGCAGATGCGCGGAAGAAACTAGTTCCTGAATTATTAATTTAGTAATCTAATTATATCTTTATGAGGAGCCTTGGGAACCCATTCCTAAGTATGGAACGCTGTAAATCCAGTAGTTCGTAACCTGGGGACTGTCTGCATTTACGTAGAGAGATTCTTTGTGTTTAAATGGGTGGAAGAGAATGTAGTGGAGTGCATGAGAGAAGAGCATCTTTATCCCAAGATAAGCAACAATTTGTAGTCTTTATTTTGGTTAAGTGTTGGCTATCCACCTAACTCAGCTATACTAAGAGAAATACTGCTTTTGACATAGTTTGCCTACTGGAGTGGTGCCACAGCCTTTCTGTTTAATCTAGATGACATTCACATTTGCCAATCCTGTGCGCTGAGAGAAAGTCAAGTTGCTTGGCCCTGATGGAAATTAGAGGGGTGGACATTGTTCGCCAGGTCTGAGAGTTCTGACTGTGGATCATTATTATTCATGTTGAGTAACAGACAGAATAAAGGCTGGTCCAGGAGTCCAGGAAGCTAAGTTCTAGACGTGTGTCTGCGATTATTCAGCTGTGTCTCTCTCAGCAAGCTACCTAACAACTCAGAGTTGGATCAGATAAAAATCATGATTCCTTCTAGTTTTATGTGCTAGAATTCTTACAAAGAACCTTGAATATCTTTTGTAGACAAATCTTAATTCATTCACCAATGAATAACAATACTTGGGTGCTTTGGAATGCAATTGGTTTGAGGGCAACTAAAATTAAGGTGATGACTCCAAATTCCAAATTAAGAGTCTTTGAACCGCTAAAATAAATGAGTGATGGGCGGGGACTCTAGTGGTCATTTTATTGGAGGGAAGAAATACTATTCCATGGTCTTCTTGGGGGACAACCTTGATTTCTTAATCCCCTAGGTCCAGTCTTGATTTGAAAAGATCTCCAGAATGCATAACACAGAATATCAACAGATTATGAGGAAGCAAGGAAATAGAAGTTAAGAATGGGAATTTATGTTCTGTCTACTTGCAATGACCTACAAATGATTTAGACCTGTGCTGTTCAATGTGGTGGGCAGTAATCATTTGGCTAATAAGCATTTGAAATGTGGCAGGTAGGAGTTGAAATGAGCTGTGTGCCAAATATACACTATTTTGAAGACTTAATAGGAAAAAAATGCAATGTAAAATATCTCAATAATTTTTATATTGATTACATGTGGAAATGATTAAATTTTGGATAAATTATATTACTAACATTTAGTAACTGACATGCTCTGATGACTGTAGCAGACATCACAGGTTGCTAAACAATTTCCATCCCCCCTCCCTTTCAACAGTACCCCATTTTTTGGTCAGGTATTCAATCTATTGGATTATTTACTTGTTATTATTGACTGTCTAAATCTATTTACAGAAGACAAAATCTAAATGACCAATAAACATATAAGATGCTTAACATCAGTAATAGTTAGGGCCATTTAAATTAAACCAAAAAATGAGATGCATTTCAAATTCATCAAATTAAGATTATTGTAAAGTCTAAGAGTAGTGTCAGCAAAGATGTGGAGGTGTGGACCCTCTTATAAGCTGCTGGTGGGAGCATACATTGATACAACTTAGAAAATTCAGTAATATCTAGTATAGTTGATACTATACCTTTCAACCTCACAGTTCATTTTCTGAATACTTACCCTAGGCACATGGAGAAGATTGTTCATAGCAGCCATGTTTGCAATAGTCTAATCAATATAAGAATGTGGTATACTAGACAATGCAATACAATATAGCAATTGAAATGAATGAATCAGAGTCTTGTGTATTAATATTTTAAAATTTTAAATCTTTACAACATAATAGTGATTGAGGAGAACAGCATGACACTTAAGTGTGATACCATTTATATAAAGTCTGAAGATAGGAAGAACAATATATTACTTACAGATACATCTGATATGCACAATAAACTAAATCGAAAATAACTCTTACCTTTGGAAAGAAAGGGGTCAGAGGGAAGGGTACACAGAACCTTCAATTTCCATGTAGTACTTTATTTCCTATAAAAAAAATGAGAGGAGGACAAATGTGATAAAATGGGCTAAGTGGGGACAAGCTATCCCCAAGCCACTGTTTAGCAGAATCAAAAGTATTCACTGATTTCTCAGCCATGTGTGCATTCATCCACTTATTCATTTAACAAACAAATCATTTTTTAATGTCTACTCTGTGCTAAATACAGCACTGGGGATATAAAGAAAGAGAAAGCACTGGTGTGAGATTCAGAGACAGGAGGAGGGTAAGGCACAGGTACTCAGTCTGGCCTGGCAATGGGCAAGGGTCGCTCAGGGAAGCCTCCTCGTAGAGCAGCTCCCTCAGTTGAGCTTCAACTAGTAAGAGTGAGGGAGGGAGGCAGAGGGAATAGAAGTGAGCCTGGACACTTACGGAAGAGGGGGAGATAGCAGAAGCCCCAGTGCAAGCAGAAACCCAGAGATGGAAGCAGCGTGATCCCTGGGCAGAGACTACAGCCAGTTTGGTGCTGCTGTGGCCTGAAATGTGAATTGAGTGATTTGGATGGACATGCCGGTAAGAGGGGAGCCTGGCGAGGGATGAGGCTGTAGGTTGGTGAGGTGCAGGTTGCATAGGACCTAGTGGGCCAAGTAAAGATTTTGATCTTCATTCAGTATGCACTGGGAGGGCAGTGACGTATTTCATCAGGGACGGTGCCTGTTCAAACTTAGATTTTTCTCATACCAGGGCAGATGCTGGAAAGGGAGAGGAACCAAAGGCAGCCAAGTGAGCTTAGAAGCAGTGCAGCTTTGAATAACAACCTGAGCTAGAGCAGTGGCAACGCAGGTGGATTAAAGAAGATGGGCTCGAGAAATATTTGAGATGAATCAGAAAAATTTGGGGATGAACGGATATAGGGGGAATGATGACAAGTAGGAGGAGTCAAGGATGATGCCCAAGTTTCTCCCAGTAAATCCCTGTCTTTGCAGAGATAGCAGCAAAGAAAGCCAAATGTAATCACTCACTGTACCAATTCAGCCTCAGAACTTCTTTACCACATCTCTCACCTTAGACTAAGGTCATGCTATATGAAGAGTCAGCAATACCTCTGGAATCTGGTACTTCTGCCTCAATCCTTTCTAAACCATCAGGGTTATGTAAAACCATATGTGCATGATAATCTGCCTTTGCCCCAGACTAGTAATGGGCTTTATGGAATACCCTGAATATACCCGATATAGTGTAAGAGGAAAGAAACACAAGATATGGGGTAAGTGAAGACCACTAAATACAAAAGTCATAGAAGTTTAGTGGAGAGTGTTGTTCAAAGTGTCCTCGGCAAACTCTACTTGAGAATGTATCCCGAAGTCTCCTAAGGAGAATTGAAAAGTGACAAATAATTTTGGAAGGGATTCAATAATATCCTAAAGACATTGAGTTCTCACACAAATAAGAGACATGCATTACCAACATCTCTGTTTGTGTGTTTGATTCCTGACAAAAGAAAGCAGAAATATCAAACTTAGGAAATATTCAAATGAAATATTTGAATCAAATGTGAACACCTGGTGACTTGCTCTCTTCTGGAGATTTTTAGTTTATTTATGTAAGGTTTGAAGGTAAGGTTTGATCAGTCTCTCCGAGTTGTGACTTGTTAGAGGTTTTACCTTTGTGCTTCATAAAACCCTCCAAATCACTTTCTACCAGAGACATAATATTATGCAGAGCAGCCTTGTTGATTTTTTTCCAACCATCATATACTTTGGGCCAAGAACCACACACTAGGAAAAGCATAACTCCCCAATGCATCACCAGACTATTATTTTTTAATGTTCCACATAATATGAAAGAGAAAAATGTCTTCATTGTGACCAAACGCAGATGTGAGCTTTCTGAATGGACAAACATGAAGCAAATTCCAGCAGGACTACGAGAAACCTAAAAGGGGAGTTTGAAGCAAGCCCACCTTCTCTAGTTTGCCGCTCATTTTCTTTTCCCGCTCTCCACTGCTCTCCCACCCCCCAGTAATAGCAATAACAATCGCCTCTTTTGGCTTGAGGCTTGAAATTTGACCTGTTTTGTCAGTAATGGAGAAACCTGTGAGAACCCACCTGTTGGAGAGAGAGCTCTCTTTAAAATAAGAAGGTTTGTAAGCCAAGATGGTGAGAGAGACTCTAATCAAAATCCAGTGATGAATCTCAGAGGTGAAAAGGCAAGGAAGTGCTTGACTGTTGGGCACTCACTGATCCCTCCTGTGAGATAGCAGTTTACTCATCTGGGAAAAAACCCTATGACCAAAATATTCATGGTACCTGCTCAGTGTTCAAACAACCCACGGCACTTTTCACTGCCCAGTGCATTTTGTCACCCAATAAAATCAGACACTCTGAGTTTCATATCTGGTTTGCTACCTCTGCTTCTCTAATCCTATTTTGAGATAATCCATTAAAAATAAGGGGGGTGATGATGGATGGAACATTGGGAGAGAAGTTTTCTGGCCTGTCTCTGGTGGACTATTTTTCTTGAGCACCAGCTTTCAGTACCTTTGCTTGTTTCTTAACAATTGAGCTGCATCTCAGCACAGCACCTGTGCAAACACTGGCATCGGGGTTGATTCTTCCCACAAGGACAGGGGACCAGAGAGGCTGACCGATGGAGGACAGCAATTCATTCCCTGGGGGCCCTGCAGAGTGCCACCCTGCTGCACATTTCCATTGC
Source organism: Lemur catta (assembly GCF_020740605.2). NCBI lineage: Eukaryota > Metazoa > Chordata > Mammalia > Primates > Lemuridae > Lemur > Lemur catta. The sequence continues at coordinate 53,482,445 of NC_059139.1, read as the reverse complement.
AAGTGCTGTTGTAGAAGTGCCTGTACAGAGGCCCCTGTCACATGGTCAGAAATCTCTGCACACAGAAAGCAGTAGGTGGAGAACAGAGATTGGCCTAGATCCTCCTCTCTCTTATCAAGCAAAACACATGAGAAACAGCGATCCGCAAAACCCTCCCAAACCCATCCTCACAACTGCCACCTCACCTGTGCAGACAACACATTGGTCCTATTTTTAAAGTTGGATGTAGATGTGAGAAAAGATAGAAGTGAAATGAGTATTATATTTACAAGGAAACTACGTCTTCCGTAGGTACTGCAACTGGGAAGCCTGGAGCATCCATCCCACAGGTGCAGGTGATACTGTGAACGGCTGAGGCTTCTCCTCTTATCAATTGCTGGACTTTCCCCTGGGCACTTGGACAGCCACCGAGGACCCAGGGCTCCATGCCAGCATCCTGCAGGGTCAGAATTCATATTTACAGATTGTATCACTGGAGTAAGCCAGAAAAAGGTGCTGTGAGCCTGACTTTTCCTTGTGGGTGACTTTTCCTTCCTTCTTGGCAAATCCCATTCATCATTTTTCTCATCTCTCAGGTCCTTGCTCTCTAGCTGAGTGGACAAGATGATCAAGACTTAGTTCATAGTCAACAATAACTTAAAATATGAACCTTCTTAGACACACTTGCATTGAAAAGCCTGCACTCATTGTGTTTTTTTAAGAAATTGGGTGGCAAATCCATCCATCCACCCACAGAGTTTCTTACTTCCTCTAACCAGCAATCTTCACCTCCACTCCACCCCAGCCACCAGCTCCCATGGACACTGCTCCTTCTGGCCCCATCATCACCCAGGGGGCCTCCACCCAGAAATCTCTCAGCACAGCCTGAGGCCCTAGTGATCTCACCTCCTCAAGTCCAGTGCAACTGCCCTTCAATCTAAGACCTTCAAAAACTCCTTCTCCCCCTTCTCATTGTCCATAACCCTCCCCTTGGATTCATTTTCTTCTCTACCCTCAGAGATCCCATAATATCACTTTAATCAGAATCCTCGGATTCTCTGCCATCCTCTTCTTCATTTTGGTCCAAGTTCATTACTAGCCTTTTAGTTTCTACCTGCATAATACTAATACTAATATTATGTATTAACACAGAAACACACACAAGTACAGATTGCATTCGTGAGAAATTTATTGTCTAAATTTATTTAAAAGCATAGAATCCTGAAGTTCTTCCCTATGGTCCTGGTCATATTCCTCTGGTATTTCTTGAAGTAGTTATTCCAAATCATGACCACATTTTCCAAGCCCACAGGCTGTCATCTATGTGCCGCCTGTGTTCTTTGCCCTATTTTTTTCCATCATTTTCAAAACTTTGTTCTCTCTCCTGTAATTTTATTCTTTACATCTCTACTGCTTTCTTCTCCACATCTCATAGTCATCTTCTCCTCTTTCTTACATATTTCTAGAATGCTCTCCCTACTCTGTGCCTACTTCCAGGTATTTCCCTCATCTCTCTCCTACCCTTGCTAGCCAAGCTCTTCAAAAGAATAGTGTAATCGACCAACTCACTCAGCTCTCAGCCACTCTTCACACCACTGCCCCCTGCCCTGTCCAGATAACGATATCCTGAAAGAGCTCTGGACAAAGGTAAATAAAACTTCCAAATTAGTAAAGTCATTTCCTTTCTCACCTGGTAGCACTTGATCATGTCAACTTTTCCTTCTTTAAAACTCTCTCGTCCACTAATGCCTTTAACCTCTTTCTTCCAGTGTTTTCGACCAGCTCCCCTTGTGCTGTTTAACTCTTAAATGATGGTTTTTCTAAGGGAATAGCAAGGATTCAAGTTTCAGCACTTGTTTTGCTCAGTTGTGAGATGGGGAGAATAATGATACCTACCTCGAAGGGCTGTTGTGAAGATTAAATGAATTAGCACATGGAATGTGCTTAGAATACTTCCCGGCACTCAATAATATTAGTTGTTGCTGTTGTTGCTGTTGCCATTGATATTATGTTCTTGGCCCTCTTCACACCCCAGAGCTTGCACAGGGAGGTCTCACTCCCATCACTCCCACAAATATCTGTGTCTGGTGATTCCCCTCAGATTCACCATGTCAAACACTAAACTTGTTTCATTTCCTCCTAAAAACTTACTCCTCCTCTACTACTAGGAATCTCAATGAAGTATCTCAATGAAGTATCACCAGAATCAGGCCAAGTCCCTGCCCTCACAGGCAATAAACAAGTGAACACATGAATGTCTTCTCAGAGAGTGACTCAGCAGAGGTGGAGGTCACTTTTTTAGAAAGGGTGGTCAAGGGTGTTCTAGAAGAGATGACGTTTGATCAGAAAGACACCCACACCCGGACACCAATAGGTAATTAAATTATAATATGCTTGTCTTCTTAATTTTCCTATGTCAGTCCTCTCTTTCCCTCTTGCTATTGTTTCAGGCCTTCGTGTCTCTTATATCAGTTATTGCCAGATTTTTCTAACTACTCTCTCTGTCTCTAGTCTTGCAGTCTTGGCCCTCTATGTCTTTTGTGGCTCAGTAGTCTTTTTAAAATGCACATTCCAAAAATGCACATTCCAGCTGAAAAGTGTTCAGTGCCTTCCCATTCTTCCCTTAGAGAGGCATGCAAAGACCTCCGTGAATCTGCCTCTGTTTACTTTTCCAGCCTTTCACAACCACCCCTACTCATGCTCCAGGCCCTCTCAGTTACTTGCCTTCACCACCAGCACTCATTGATGTAATTTGCTTTCTTGCCTTGGTCCATGACGTTCCTTCTGTTCTATAAGCCCTTTCTATCCAGCAATCATCTAAATTACCCACTAGCTTTCTAATTTCAGCAAAAGCAGAGTTTGATAATGCCTGTTCTACCTTGTACACTGTTAGCAGAGCTGACCTCTCCTTCCTATGTGCCTCTACTACTTACTGTCTGCTCTGTCTCTCCAGCTCTGAGAGCCTTAGGAGCGAGAACTGTGTCTAAGCCCCAGTGTCCACTGTGGTGTCTTGAACATAGTTCATATGCAGCAGGGCCGGGATTCAGACCCAGGTCTGACTTAAGAGTCCACCCTGTTCCTATAAAACTCCAGAATCACAGTCTAACTGACAGCAAAGCCAAGCTTAGTGATTTTACAACCAGGCTTTGATTCCAGACCCCTAGCACATTCGTCCACAGCTTGTCTCCCACTGTCAGCCATGCATGACTGTCGTCCCATTCCTGCCACTTGGGAACCCATCTGCCACACCCCACTCAATGCCACACCTTCCCCTTGCCCCTTGAGGGTCTAATGCAACATTGGTGTCAGGATTATCCTCTTAGTGGCTGTGCTACTTCACCTTGGATCAGCCAAATGAAAGATCTGAGATATTAAGTTTAACTCCACAGGTACCGCTTGAGTACTTGCCCTTTGAAAGGCACTGTGCTCAGAGCTGCAGGCATCACACAAGGAAATCGGATATGATCTTTGCCCTTAAGGCACATACAATTAGTGGGGAAGGCAGACTCACACATATAAGCAGGACAGAAGGCAGAATGTGAACAGTAGCTCAGCAAGAATTTAGTGGGTCTTTCCTGGGCCACCGGGCAGGAGCTCTGGCATTCATTAATTCTATGGTTTATCCCCACCAGTGAGATCAGCTTAACTTTCTGGCTCAGTGCTATGAAATTCTCAAGGACATTTCAAATGCTCCCCCTTCTCACATGACTCTTGATGCCAGATCGCTATCCCCCATGCAACTATCCCAGTGGATCTGAGTGAAAAAACTTTTGGCAAGCCCAGACCTCATTGCCCTGGTTACTGTCATAGCTTGGAGAAGACGTGAGCATCTGTGAAACGCTGCTTCTCCACTGTGAATGGCCTGGTGTTTCACTCTCCCATCCATCATCCCCAGCTCTGAACAGAGTAACGAAGGAGGTCTAGGTCGGTTCCCCACCAACACTGCACTCAGTTGTTAATCCACGGAACAGGTCTAAAAAGAGAGTGCCTTATTCAGACATTCTGAAAGCCTCTGAATTTGTCTGATTCAGTCTTCATTGCTGTTTCCTCTCCCAGGGATTCTGGCACTGATTGCAAGGGATCTTGGAAGAAGAAAATCTGAACATCTCTGCCATGTGATAGATGCAATAGTTCCTCACCTCCGGAGTCGCCAAATCTCTCATCGAGGGATGAAGCCCATCTGCAGTAATGGCAGTTAGACGGAGGGCTCTTTCTTCCCAGGAATTGATGGGACTGACACTTTGTCATTCTTGCTATGGTCTTTGGTTCATAATCACAGTGGATCCCCACCCATTAGCTTTCTGGTTAAGTCGTTAAAGGTCTGAGTATGTAACCCCTTGCTCTAAATTACTTCAAAAGCTAAAGCAGCATAGTGGAGAAGGAAGGCTCGTCTAAGTGGATGAATTAAAAAGTGCAGAATTGCAATTGTTGGGAGGTTACCTGTAGAAATTTCAGTTTCTCTGTAATTTCAGATGAGGAAAAGTAGCCTAAGGCCTGGCTTTCTGGTGAAACAAAAGAGGGCCACTTTACCAAACAATCTTGCAGATTGTTACCTCAATTTTAAAAATTGCAATATCTAAAAGTAGCTCAGTCTTCCTCTAGAATGGCTAGGTTTGCACAGGAAAGTATGTTTTTTCCTTAGGTGATATATATTATCATGTTCCACAGTATGTTCCATGGAAAATCCCCCTGGGATCTGTCTATAGTCAGATAACTTTAGAAAATATTGGGTTAACATTGAATAGGTTTCTTTACAGCAAGCCTAATCAGAGCCTTTAATAAGCTAAGATATATTATGGATTCTTAAGATGACATAATGGAAATCAGCATTTTCCAAATGCATTGGACCACAGGACCCCTTTTTCAAAGTGCATTTCATAGGACATGTTTTGGGAAATGCTTGTCTAAACACATCTCAAGCATCTACTTTACTAACGTAGATCACCCTTTAAGAAAAATCCATATCATCCTCCTTTTAAATTCTTAATACTTTATCAGCATTTTTGCTGACAATGCACTACCTTAGTTAATCCGGTTTCTTCCCGAAGACTAAATTCATAGCCCTGAGTGCAGCATTCCTTATCTGTCTCTTATCTAACGTGGCCTTTAAGAGTGCTAACTCTTTTCTCACCCAGCTCTCTAGAAATATCACAGCATTAGAGAGTTAACAGTGCTGTCTAGTTTTAATAGCCCAAGACATAATTTTTGAAAAATTTTCAGTCAGATGCTGATAATAGCTAACATTTATTGGGCACTTGTTTATTATCTCATTAAATGGTCACAGCGACCCTATGAAATAGGCAGTGTATATTTATTGTTCCCATTTTATAAGTAAACAAACTGAAAGAGGTTAAGTAACATGCTCAAGGGCATGTGGTGGGGCTGGGATTTGAATCTTGTTCCAGAGACAAAACAATCTGATTCTTACCCACCATGCTGTACTATTCTGTGAGGAGAAAATCTAATGAGGTTGGTCGGGACATATCTACAAGTAGACAGCTGATGGCATAGTCTCAGTTATCTGCACCTCTACCACGTAGTTGTCAATAGATAGTCTCTAATATACTGGCACCAAAAGTTTTCTCAGCATGAACTTTCCTCTTGGAAGCAGCCTTAAGAAACTCAGCAATTACAACTTGGCACGGGTCAAAAGCAGTGCCTTTTGAAAGACATCATAGGTAAGTGCCTATATTGTGTGACCCACAAAGGTTTCCCCAAGGAGTGTTTAAATGCTACTAGTGTTAGCAATTTTGTCCTCTAGATTAAGACATTGAGCATTGTTAAAATTAAAAACCCTTGGAAGATGTAACACCTTTTTTTGTCATTATTATTTTTAGCTATTTTGTATTGTTCTTTTTACCTACAGTAGGTAGGTGAATAATAGCTACAATGTCATTGTGTGCCTGCCATATAGCAGAAATTGTACCAGATTCTCTACATTTATTATTCCTTTTCTTCTTCCAACAATTCTGTTCAATAGGTTTTATTACTTATGATAGACGAGGAGGCAGAGGCTCAAGGGAGCACACATAACTTGGCCAAATTTCCACATTTGCAAGTGGAGAACAATGATTTGAGAATGAGCTTTTTTCAGATGTCCATTCTTGTTTTATGCTTATCGGTATTAATATCTTAGAATGTATTCATTTGTTTGGTTTCTTCCAAACTAACCACTTAGCTGATTACGTTTTGAAAAAAGAGAGTAGAAAGATGTCCTGAGTCACACAGGTCAGTAAGAGAGCTTGTTGATGAAGGCCAGGCCCATTCTGGGAGAAAAGATGTATGAGGGCCAGGAGATACACAATATGAAATACCGTGCAGCAGTTGGAAGCTCAGGACTAGATTTTCACAGAGTAACATGGATGGATCTCAAAATATGGAGCTGTGTAGGAAAAAATGAATGTTAACAATTACTATAACTTTTGTGTAAAATTTTAAATCATAACATGAAAAATACTGCATGTTTTTATGAATATAGGCAAATTCAAGCATGTGCATCAGTGGTTGACTATGCAAGAAGAGGAATGGATATGGAGGACTAGGCAAAAGGAGAGAGAGAAAAGAAGGGAAGAAGAGAAGAAGGAACAAAGAATAAGAGGGAGGGAGGGAGAGAAAGAAAGATGATAATGTAATGTACCCTAGATTGGGTTGTATGATTCATTCCACTTCCTAAGTTTTTCTACTTTTTAAAAGAAGAAGTAAAGGTAGTAGAGGGGAAAAGAAATCCACATTTGTCCCACTGTCCAGTGTCATTGAGGTGCTGACGACTGAGAGTCATCCGGATGCCCATGATCATCCAAGGAGGTAGAAGAGTTGATCTGACAAGTTACGAAAGAGATGCAGCATGGTAAGATAGAAATGTGCTAAATCTGAAGTTCACACCTTTGCAAGATTCCAGCACAAAGTGGAGACATATCAAATTTAGAACTAGTGCAGTGTCTTTAGCACTCAATACCGGCACAATTAGGAAATGCAAACTTCCTGAAGTGATGCCTACAGACTCACATGGCACTCTGTAAATAGCCATCTCTCTGGTGCCTTCTTCTCGTCGGTTGGTTTTCTGGCTGTATAAACTAAAAGGCTAGAAACTCAAAAGAGTAATGTAACACAAGCAGAAAAATCATGCTTTGTTATCCAGAAGAGTTCAATCAAAGAGAAGACTGCAGGGAAGGGGCAGTTCCTGGAGAGAAGTGGAGAGAGAACTGGGGAGAAGACTCCCCATGGAGACTAGCCCATGGAAGTATTCTTGACATCCTCCGGCTGCTACAGGACAGGGGTGGCATGAGTGGCTTGCTGGAAGGAAAGAGTGTGGGGAGAGAGCTAGCTCATAGACCCCCTGTCCCCAACCCCCAGGATGGAGCTGAGCAAAGCAGGGTGACCTGAAGCTTATTAAGATAATACTGGAGGAGGCCAAATTCAACCACATGTTCTCATCCAATACCCGAACTGACTAGTCCCATGTTTGGAGTTTGGCAGTGCTCGGAACACACTGTGCCAAGCTTTCTTCTCTTTAATTGCTAAACCCATGTTTATTTGAAGGCAGAATTAATCCATGTATTTCTGATTACCCATCAAAACTGATCAAAATGAGGCCCCGAAAAAAGCCTGTTTGATGTTCAAAAAATAATCTGAAGCCATCACTCTTGTGAACAGGAAATTGGACTTTGCCAAAAATAAACCACTCCAAATTTTGAAAGACTTCGGTTTGGTCTGATACTTTATAAGATATTTGAACCTCTTCTCTGTAGACTTGGCTCAAACTTCATCCCTCTCTCTGTCTTTTTTTAATCCACAGTTCATGCTTTTTGTTATTTAGAGTGTGATGCCATTTCTGCCATCTAAGATGAGAACACTGCTAAAAATTATACTGTGTAACTAGTAGCAGTAAAAATGTGTTATTTACTTCATATGCCAAGCCATGATTTCCACTTTCATGATGGATAATTTTTCTTTTAATCTCTTTTAATTTTCTTGCTGAATATTAATTTTTTCATCCTGGTTAAAAGCTATCAACTAGTTAATTGACAAATATGAATATTATAAACTGTTGAACTTGCATATTTTTTAAATTAAAGAAAAATCTATTAACTTCAATTTAGCTTTCAACTCATATACACATACACATTACATGTGTATATTTATTTCTGGACTTTGGTGTTGTCTCTTTTGTTTATTTCATATAAAAAATTAACTATATGATTTCAACCATTGAGATTTAACATTTTCTGATTCAGTCATCAATTTTATAGGGAATTGCTATAAAGTAATGAGACACAAGCACATCTGAAAATTGCTCTCACATATAACATCTCATAAAAGTCTCACATATAACATCTCATAAATGTTCTATAGATAAAATGTACAAAATAGATTCATCACATTTCTATGGTAGGTTTGTAAATATGAAGTTCTATACCTTTTACAAGGCTTATAATATCCACAAATATCATATAAATGTGCTTTCTTTCCTCATTAAGAAATTTACATCAAAAACTCTTGAGTATAGTATTCCATCTGTTCCTTTAGTGAGTATGACCTGTTTGATGGTTTAATTTAATTTAAGAAACATGAGAGTAGGCAGAAGATAGTGCAGGTGTATTCATTTTCTTTCCTCACAGAATAAATGTTTCTTTTAGCTCAGTCATCTGTTCCATGGCACTGGAAAGAGCTTAACTCTCCCTCACATCTGGATATCTTTATCCTGATGAAAACTGCAATTAACGTCTCAACTCAAACTCCCATTTTCACGGAGACCCAGTGCTCCTACTTGCTTCCTGGTGGTGCCAATCACTTAGCAGTCCCTAGCGAAGGTGGAGACATGAGCTGAGAGGGGCATAAAGGAACCAGGCAAGTGGACATCCTCATTCAGTGTCGCCCTGGGGCCCTGGTCCCCCAAGTATCCCTCACAGTCTGTAACACACAGGTCTGGCACTGAGAGGATAGCAAGGTTAGGCAGAACTCTTCTCAGAGCCTCTCTCTCATCAGGCAAACGTGGCTCCCAAGTCCCATGGAAACACTTGCAGGTGTGTAAGGTGAAAAGTCCAGGAGGTGAGCAGAGCTAGAGAACAATCATGGGGAAACTGAATGAAAGGATGAGGAGTGCCAGTTCACAGGTCTGTAATCAAAACAAAAATCCCCTCCAGGTTGAGATCTGGGACAGCTCTGGCACTTTGTTCACTGAGGCTGCACCCTTTGGTCTTGCTGGGCGAGCTGCAGGAGGCACTCACATTTACCAGGGCTCCGACTCTGAGACAAAAACTGAGGGGTGTGCAACTCTGTCTGGGCTTTTTGTTTTTGTCAGAGAAAAGGCAGAAAACTATCTAACAAAGTCATTAGATTTTTTTAAAAAAACAAAACTTTTTTTTTTCAGTTATGAGAGTAATGTGCTCCTTATAGAAAATTCTGTACCTAAAGAAAAATGTAAGGAATAAAATAAAAATAATCCAGAGATAAACATTGTTGTTAATGTTTTGAAGTAGTTTCCTCCACCATTTCTTTCCCATGCATTTACCTGACCAAATTGGAAGTATACTCATCCATGTAGAGTTTGGGGGTCTGCCTTTCTATTTATTACAATATGAGTGCTTCCCCCAGGTAATTAAATGGTCTTCAAAATACAATTTGGGATGACTACATAGCTATTTTCTTTAATGGATCAATGTTGAAATGTTTTGAGTTGGGTAAGGTCATAGGCCTTTACTAATAACTACAAGTAGTTCTTAGATTTTTCTCTATGTGTTCTATTTTCTGTTTTTCATTAGGAATTCTTCTGGGGCAGGGTAATGGTAGAAGGACTAATTCAGCAGGTTCATGGACAAACTAGAAAAGTGGATCTCCAGGCTTTTGGAGTTTTAAGCTCTGAGCTCACCAATGGCGGAACTCCACTCTGCAATCACGGTCTTCCAAAGTGGGAGGCAATAAATGCCATGCCCTGGCCCTTCTCCTTCTCTGATGTTTCTGAGTTTCTGATTTCTTTTCAGGATGTTGGGGAATAATAGGACATACTGAAAAAAAATGAAACAATAAATAGAAGAGCAAGCAAAGAATTCACAAGAAATGAACATACACTGTTATGGTAGGGATAATGACAAACTTTGATTGAACTGGTAATTATGTATCACAAAAAGGTTAAACAAAGGGTTTCTATACTTGAAATGTGAAGGTGACAAGAGAAAGAACATAAGACATCTTATGAGAGACAAAGAGAAGAGAAAAAAAAGATCACGTTGGTCAAATTAAACCCCGTGTTTGCATACACAGCTGGTAAAACTATACATTAAAAAAATCCAGGGAATAATTATCACACTTTGAGGATAGCAGTTACCTTTTGGAAGGTAAGAGCTTGTGATGAGGTAGAGTCCCATGAAGGGCTTTTGCATGCTGGCAATGTTTGATGTCTTGACCTGGGGGGCTTCATAATATGACAATTAATCTTTGAAAGGTCCTATGTGCATGCACTTTTCTGTGTGACAAACTCAAGAGTAAGAAGAAAAGAATCTAATCAATTGCTGGACATACTTTCAAGAGTGTGGAATTTGTTTTTATTTGGACTAGAGGAGAAAAAATTATTCAACAGAGAATATACAGAAGAGAAACAGCCTTTTGCTTAAAGGGGAAAAATGGAAAGAGCTCACATGTGGGATTTGGGAACAGGAAAGAAAAAAAGATGCTCTTAGTTTGCAAACAGTTACTTAGATAAAAGAGTTGTGCAAAGTTCTTAAGGGTACTCACTAAACTCACTAAACTCATTAAACTCCTGGCAAAGGTCATTAAGGAACACATAAGCAATGAGAAATAATCAAGACAATGAAGTAAGGACTCCTAGTTATACATGTGTATGTGTGTGTGTGTGAGTGCAGTGTATATTTGTGTGTGTGTGTACATGACTGAATATATTAAACAACAGTGGCAATCACCATTGCTCAATGTAATTCATTAATTTCAGGGAAGCAAAAACTCTAGGTTGCAGTTCTTCTAAACTGATTTGATTTTAAAAATAAAAAGGCAGTATTGTGTAGTAGTTAAGGTTTGCCTTTTCAGCCAGACTACTGAGATCAGATTTCACTTTGCACTTATTAATTGGCTCTGGGAAAGATTCTTAAACTATCTGTGCCTCAGTTTTCTGATTGTAAAGTGGGGATTCCAGTTCCTACCTCACAGGATTGTCATGAAACTAGAGGAAATAATCCGTGTTGTTTTGCCTAGCACATTAATGTTGGCTGTAATTAATATTCTTGTTACCAGTAACTTTTATGGGTCTCGGCTCAAAAGTAAAGGTATTGGACTAAACAATTACCAGCACCCCTTCCTACTCAAAAATGATGGTTTCATTCCCACGGCTGTGACTTTGATGTGTTAAACTTCCTTGGGCTGTCAGGGAGCCAAGAGTAATCAGCTAAAATTGCATCCAAGTGCAAGGAGTTGAAGAAATATGAGGTAAAAATCACTCCTATTATTCTGAGTCCTTAATGACATATCCACCAAGAAGGACCATAGATAGTGAAGGTCACCTCTTTTCCCTGATGACACCGCCAACAAATTGACTGAACTAATCTTTCAAAATAATCCCTGAAGATAATGGAATGCTTGATGTTTCCTTTCCTCAAGGGGTCTGCCAAATAATTCTCTGCAAATGTATTATTCAAAAGAAAGAAAGCATATACCTTTTTAATCTGCTTTAGTTTAATAAAAAAAGTGCCGTCTTGAATATTGACTTTGCTTATATTTGCTGATGACTGATTGTAACCCCAATGTATGGGGAATGTCCCAAGCCCCTTCAGGCATTGAGTATCCATTCTATGTTATGATCACTGTCATGATAGTCTGTAAGGGTGGGTCAAAGATGAGATATTTTTCTGTTTCTTGCTCTCAGAAAATACTGAATAATTTGTGACAGTTAAGTGTATCTCATGTCTTATATTCAAACAGCCTTCCATCTATATTTTAGGGTAATACAGGAAAGAAAGCGTTTGTATCTATATCCTTAGTCACCATGAGTCCCTTGCCCCAAGCCATCCCCCCCAGCCCACCACACTGAGAAAGCCTCCTTCCATATCCTTATGTCTATAGCTCCTTTACATCCCAGACTGGGCCAGTGAAGACCATTAACTCATTTTGAGTTTGTGCCCTGTAGACCATATGTAATGCAGAGCTATTTTTAAAAGTTTATCATGTATACCTGAATTTTTGAAGGTCAAAAAAGTGGATGTGTTAAATTTTGTATGAGTACTGTTTATACTATTTTTGTTACCCTCAGACCAAGTGAGAAAGAAAAGAAATAGTAATAATTAAAGATATTGCATCAAATATAATTATATGTTCATGAGTGTTTCTTCTTAATTTTTCAGAAAAATTACAAAATTTTCTTCAACGAGACAAACTAAAGTTTTTCAAAATGGTAATTTTTTAAAAATGAAGATCATTTCTACTGTTACTGTTCTCTCAGATAACTTTAAATTGAATCTTGATCATTATCCAAAACCAAAAACACTATAATTTCATAAATGGAAAAGTTCATGAAATATAATATATTTTATGAAAACGATTGCTTCAATGAAAACATTTATACAGGATAATCCAGGGAGACGAACTGATATTTTATAGGCATTGGATACAGATCTTGAAGGTTGCTGAGCAGAAGTTGGTAAATCTCCATAAACTTTCCAAAGATTCATGTTATTGAAACCTAGTCGGGTGAAAGGCTGTACTTCTGACAAGGGACAAGTGGCAGAGAAGAGTAATAAGAGCCCTGAAATAAAATTACCATAAAAGAGGGAAAGAAAGTCTAACCATGTACCCAGTAGCGAGCTCAGAGTGGGATGAAAGTTCCACATGTATAAAGTACTAGACCCCAGAATAAGGTCCAACCCTCAAGAAGGAGCCAGTTTGTATGCTGAGAATATGGTTGTGTAATTAAATAAAAAGAGTTACACTACTGCCCTGCACCAGTATCATCTTCTTACACCACTGCCACCAAGGGAGGAATTTACACCAGCCTCAGCAGCAACCACTGGAACAAAAAGCTCAGCCTCAGGGTCAACACTCTGAGTATAACAGAGGGCAGTGATGCTCTTCAATGTTAAAAGTGGTCATAGTGATGAAAGGAAGACAACTCTGTGATCATCCAGATTGAATTGAGATCTGCTTTAGCAGCTGTTTCTGAAGCAACTATTAGGTAACTAAATATGAAATGTCCAATTTCAAATCAAAAGTGTAGTTTATTATATCTCAAACAAGAAGCAGCACTATTAATCAAAGTATGTACCTGAACTATCGACACAATCTGGCCATCTTAATGGTAGCTTGTTTATGCCAGCAGCAAAGAAGCCTGGAAAGCAAGTGGTAATGAAATCACAAAAAGCGTTTTCCACAGCTTGTTGAAAATTGAATATTTTTCCTTCCAAGAAGTGTACAAAGCCTGGAAGAAGTGGTAGTCAGTTGATGCAAGGTCTGGGGAATACGGTGGATGACAGAGAGTTTCTAAGTCCAGCTTCTACAGTTTAAACAGTATTGTTTGTGCAACATGTGGTCAAGTGTTGTCTTGCGAGAGGATTAGCCTATCTCTATTGGCCAATCTAGTTGCTTAATTGCAAGCATCCTGATCATTTCATCCAGTTGGTTGCAATACACATCCACTGTAATGGATTCACCAGGTTTCATGAAGCCATAGTGGCTAATACCAACGCTAGACCACCAAAAAGATGCCATTAGCTTTTCTTGAAGAATATTCAGTTTGGTACTCTGTTTTGGCACTTTATCTTTATCCAGCCATTGTGTAGAATGCTTGAGATTGTCAAAAAGGATCCATTTTTCATCACACATAACAATGCAGTATAGAAATGGTTCACCTTTATGTCATGACAGCAATGAAAGGCAAGCTTCCAGATGATTTCTCTCCTGACTCTCGTTTAATTCATGTGGAACTCATTTATCCAGCTCTTTTACCTTGCCAATTTGTTTCAAATGGTCCAGTATTGTTGAAATAGTAACGTCAAACCTTGCTGCTAATTCACTTGTAGGTTGAGATGGGTTCGCTTCCACTAAAGCTTTCAGCTCATCATTATCCACCTTGGTAGGGTTGCCCATGTGGCTCATTTTCAAGATTAAAATCACCAGAATGGAACTTCTCAAACCATTGAGGTACTGTGTGTTCATTAGCCACATCCTTCCGGAACACTTCGTTGATATTTCGAGCTGTCTGTGCTACATTGGTTCACGCCGGAACTCATATTCGAAAAAACACAAATTTTTGACTTATCCATGGTTTCACAAAAATTGCTCTAAGAAAAATGTGAAAGATAATCACAAGCCAAAACATGCGTTTGCAAGACTGAGGATGTACCTTCACAATAAAAATAAAACAAGAAGTGTGAAAGTGAAATATCAAAGATATCAACTGTCAAACTTAGTACTTAAGGAAATTGGATATTTCATACTTAATAACCTAATACTTCAGAAACAATTGTGGAGTTCACCAGCCTCATGGGTTTATGACCTAGCTGAGGCTGGATCCAGCTCCAAGGCAGAGGTTACTCTTACAAGATGTGAGTTAGCATCCTGAGGGATTCTTGGACATACCCGGGCCAGGTGGTGAGGGAAGGAGACAGACTTCCTAATAAAGGAAACCTCTGCAAAGCCTATTCATTTGCATCCCAGATAGTGAAAAAGGGACCGCAGTGTTACATAATAGTCAAGGAACACTTAAAGGATAAAAACTATTTTTGAATTTATAATATTTTATAATGTTACAAATTATAAATATTATAAATCAAATATAATATTTGAATATATAATATTAGGAGTCATATTGATTGGGACACTTTTGTTAAAACCAATTAATTTTACTTCCTGCTTTCACACCAACATAAACAGTACCCATATGCTAAGTTTAAATATGAATACCTGCTCTCATTTGAAGTGAAAATTTAATAATAAAATCCTCCAGATTAAATCACTGATCAACCAGAAAGTTCACATAAACATTTTAAGTTTACTTTGAACAGCAGGATAAACATGCTTCTAGTACAAAAAAAATTTTTTTCTTTGACTAAAATTCAGTTCAGTAAATCTGTATTAAATATGTTTTTTTTCATAACATTGCATCAAAAATAATGTGAAAGGGAACTGTGACTAAACTGTAATCAATCACTGTTATAGTTTCTTACTACATTCGAGTACCACTAAAATTCCTCTACTCCATCATTCCCTATTTTGTGTTTGACTTTTTACAAAAATAAATATAGCTACATGTTAGAATATCATTTTATTCTATATTTCACTTGAATCTTTGAGTAGGCTTTCCAATTATGCTTTCTCTAAAATGAAGATTATCTTCCACTGTATCTCATGAGTTTATTTGTTCATAAGATTAACCTTGTTTTCTGTTTTCAAATAAAATATTCCTCCTTCATATACTTTAAGAAAACTAGGGACTGTCCATGTGTTACTGGCAAACATGCATACGTTTTACGTCAAACTCCAGGCAGTGATGATTCATGGGTTGGTAGTGAAAGCTGTGCAGAATAGCAGTGAGCCCACGACAAGTTCGTGTAGTGGATTTAAGATGGAAAATAAGGAAGAAGGGCCCATTCAGTTCCAGTCCATCAAGCTCATAAGAAGCAATTAAATATCTGTAATTAAATCTCCATTTACTCAGTGAACCAGAATGGCACATTCAAATCCAGTCTTCAGGGTAAGTAATAAGCTTTATAAAAACTACATTCATTAATTCTGATAATAAAGAATGTAACAAAAACAATAAAAAATAAACGTGTGCTTAAGAGATCTGGTGGCATTTAAGGTCTAGACAGGCTTAACTCAACTCCAAAATTAATACGCACCTGCAGAAATAAAATAAACAACACTAAAAATTAATATGTATTTATTTCAGTACTGGATAAGGGTAGCAATTAATGTGGGCAAGAAAGGGATTTAAGAATGAAACACCTGTGGATATTAAAAATGGTAACATGCTCCTTTAAAATGATTTCTGTTGCTAGGAACAATATTTGAGACATGTGGAAGGAGGAGATTTATAATATCATAAAAGTGTGATTGCTGGACTCTAGTAGCCTTCTTGGGTCTCAATAATACCCTTATTCTGTGTAAGACAAAATGGATTATACAGCTTTCCATCAAAAATCATAAACGCAAAATGAAAAGTTTCTGATTTGAGTGAAAGTGCTGCTGATAAACAATTGTAAGAGTTACTTTATTTAAGTGTATTGGACACTTTTTGTTTTCAGAAAGCTGAAGTAGAAACATAGAGTCCAAAAGAAGTGAAAATGAGACTCCTGCTTTTCAGTAGCTTACATCGTATCTGCAAACTCAAGACACACTCGTAAGAAACAAATAGAGAGCAATTGTAAAGGTGCACATACACATCCATTTGCAAGATACTTTCCTCCCATTATTTCACCAGCCCCACAATCCTCTTATGATAGGGGAACGGAAGAGAGCCATTATTGTTATCTGCATTTTTCAATTGGCAAAACTGAGACAGTGTAGGCTTTGGGGCTTGAAAAACTGCAGTTCTGCCATAAAAATAATGTAATTAAAGAATTAAAACACTTAATAAAGTCAGGCACTGAGATAAGCAGTTATGTGCATACTTAGTTACAGCTTACAACAACCCTATGAGATAGGAGTATAATTATATTTCCAGTAAAGCAAAGCTTATTAATAACTTGCCTCAGGACACACAGCCAGTAAGTGATAGAGCCAGGATAGAGGATTTAAACCTCCTTGTTTGACTCAGAGACCAGGACCTGAACCATCACAGTGACCCACCGCCTCCATTTACCTAGCTTGAAGAGTTGGACAGGCCACTCAACCTCCCTGAGCTTTAGTTTCCCGGTGGATAAAATTCAACTAATAACAACTGTGTCTGTGACTATTGCGTGATTAAATTCTTGCCCCAGTGAATACTCCGTTAAAGATGATTTCTTCCTCTCTTCCCTTCCCTTAGGGGATTTGCCAAAGGTCACGTAGCTGATAAATGGTGGATCCAGAGGCAAGATCCATGTCCTCTGCTCAGGTACTCTTGGATTATCATAAGTCTCCTTCCACAGTGTGCTTTGCAATATCCACAGTAGGCATTTTTCTCTGATCACAAGTGTTTATTGCAATTCTGTTATTTGTATGTATGTCCAAAATCCATGTTGTGTAATAGATAAAAACAAGCAGCTAGCATTTCTCAACGTTCCCCAGGCACTCATTTGAAAAGCTACCTTCTCTGCAAGGAAGGAAAACTTTTGTAAAATATTTTTTTGTGAGGGGACAAGGGTGAGCTGTGCTAACTGAAATAAAACAATGTGTTCTACAAATGAATGAATTCCTGGAGATTAGTTATATATACTTAGATTTGGGAACCATACTGTGAGTATATCATTAAAACCATAAGGCAACTAACTGACAAACTATTATTTCTAAAGGTGCAATAGACTTCAATTGACTTTACTTATTTGTTGGGGTTCCTTCTTCTCTCGATATTCCTTACTATGCTGTCAGAAGTGTTTTAGCATCATCTGTGATCTGAAAGAAATTGCTTAAGAAAGTGTAATTTATATGCAAAGCCTGTACAAGAGCACAAAAATAGTCAAGTTCTCCATCAGGTAATAACTGACTAACCAGCCCCACTGGCTAACAGACATTAAGATGCAATGAGTTATGTTTTGAAATGCATGAGTTGTGTCTTGATGTTTGAAGACCAGATCATGCAGGATCTCAATAATTACTTGTAAGAATAATCACTTGCAATAATGTTAATAACAATAATATTGCATGATGATAATTCTTCCAGCTCTGCTTGTAACTGAAAGCCCTCCTCCTCTGCTGAGGAACAATAGAAACCAGAGGTGAGAACTCGCAGTGGATCTTTGAATTATTCATGAGATCATACATGTCACTCGCATCTGTATGTTAAAAAAAAGCCACAAGAGTGTAATAGCACATTAGTGATGCAAATTACAAAAAGGCAGGCTTTATTCTGGTTTAATGACGATTTTCATAATTCAGTTCAAACATCATCCTTACCAAGAGTGAAGTGCTTGTCTTTTATTCTTTACAGTTGCTAGGATTCATTGTGCTTGGCCAGGTCAACATTTTGGGCATCTTTATTTCACTTAGCTCTTATTTATCCATTTTTATCAGCTCCTAATGCACAGCAACATTGATTAACTCACTCTCATAATTCCTCTGAGATGCAGTTAGAGTGAGGTTGCATCACTTGTACATTTAAAATATGTACATTTAATAATACAAGCACAAATGAGGGGAAATATACTGCAAAAATACATGAGAAACAAAGAGGAACATATACAGTAAATGTGGTAAAAATGTTAACATTGAGGGATTTTGTGCTATTCCTGCAAGTTTTCAGTAAGTCTAAAATTATGTCAAAATAAATTAAAATTTTAAAAAAATTACCTTTCAACACAGCCTGCACTTCCACTAAGTGAATGTAGGCCATGGAATAATAGAAGATAGGACATGAGATCTTCAGTTAGCCACAGTTAACATGTCCCTTATAATATGAGCATCATGCCATGCTGAATATAATTTTAGTGTTAAAAAAGATGAACTTTTTGGTGTAAAACTATGTTTTTAAAATTTTGCATATGCATTTTACTATAGGCTATATATTAAGTATTTATATATACAAATTGTTAAACATGGTTGTAAAGTGCTGTACACATGAGTTCAATGGTGATTTAAGGTTTTCAAGGGTGACTTTGGCTGTGATTTTTGCTTTACATGCTAACTTTAAGTCTTGTCCCTAAGTAAGGTGTGACTCCACTAAACTCTCACCTATGGGATGAAGAAAGATGTTACATGAATTAGTGTGTTTACATTATTGTCTTGATGACTAGCCTATGCTCATAAAATCAAGAGAATAAAAAAATCTGTCCAAATCAGCATTACTTCCCTTTTTCCTTTCTGTGCTTTTTGTCCCTTTTTTAGCACTCTGCCATTGCTAGGAGGCTAAAGTGCCCTGATGTCCCTGGTCACCACATGAAAACATCTAATAAACCTAATGTGCTATATGAACCAGGAATGGTTGGGGAGAGGGATCATGGGAAGAAACACTGTCTGTGAAAAGTAACAAACAAAAGAAAATGTATTAAAGACTTAAATCTAAGACCTGAAACTATGAAACTACTAAAAGAAAACATTGGGGAAACACTTCAGGCCATTGGTCTGGGCAAGGACTTTTTGAGTAATGGCCCCAAAGCACAAACAACCAAATGAAAATTGGACAAAGGAGATCACATAAAGCTAAAAATCTTCTGCACAACAAAGGAAACAATCAACAAAAGCAAGAGATAACCCACAGAATGGGAGAAAGTATTTGAAAACTACCTATCTGACAAGGGATTAATAACTAGAATATATAAGGATCTCTAACAACTCAATAGGAAAAAGTCAAGTAATCTGATTAAAAAATGGGCAAAGGATCTAGATAGACATTTCTCAAAAAAAGACATACAAATGACCAACAGGTACATGAAAAAAATGCATATCATTAGTCATCAGAGAAATGCAAATTAAAACTGCAATGAGATGTCATTTCACCCCAGTTAAAATGGCTTTTATCAAAAAGACAGGCAATAATGAATGCTGGTGAGGATGCGAACAAAGGGGAACCCTCATGCACTACTGGTGGGAATGTAAATTTGTGCAACCACTATGGAGAAGAGTATGAAGATTCCTAAAGAAAAAATAAAAGGAAATCTCTGATAAATATAAGTCATTAATGGGAAGAAGTCATTGCTCAGGGAGCCTTCCTGTAACTCTGTGATTGTTACTTATACTCAAGTAATTATTCCATTTACTTCTTGCCCCACTTTAGCCTCTGCCACCATTGAGTTCAAGTTACATTTATCCTAATGTGCCAAGCCTACAGAGGCACACTATGTATATTTTAACACAAGACAATTTGGCCAGGGAAATTTTTACATTGTATGTCAGAATATGAATCTTTTGGAGCATTCGTTATTGTGTAGCTATTCTTTGGATTTTGAAATAAATGTGAAATGTAGTCAAAAATGCCTAGTACTAAGAGTTGGAAGAACTACTACAAATTGCACATTACTCAAGTTACAAAATCTATGTATGCTTCATTTTCATAAAAGATGTGAAGATCACTCAGTGTCTTAATAATTACTTATAATCGCAGTAAGTTCTTGTGATAATATTAAGAACAATATACTTTACCTAGTTCACAGGTTGGTAATGAGGACCAAAAGAGGTAATGTTTATGAAAGCACTTTATAATCTCTAAAGCATAAACACAAAATAAGAGATTTGCTGTGGTAGTTAATTTTATGTGTCAACTTGACTGGTCCTTGGAGTGCCCGGATATTTGGTTAAACATTATTCTGGGTATGTCTGTGGGGGTGTTTCTGGATGAAATTAACATTTGAATTGGTAGACAGAGTAAAGAAAATTGCCCTCCCCTATACCGGTGGGCTTCATCCAATCTGTTGAATACCTAAATAAAACAAAAGGCTGAACAAGGAAGAACTTGCTTGCTCTCTCTGCCTGGACTGTCTTTGAGTGGAACATTGGTCTTCTACCTTCAGCCTCCAACTCAGACTGGAACTTGCACTATCAGCTCTCCTGGTTCTGAGGCCTTCAAACTCAGACTGAAACCATACCACTGACACTCTGGATCTCCAGCTTGCCGACTGCTACTGTCTTGGGACTTCTCAGTCCATAATCACGTGAGCCAATTCTTTATAATAAACTTCTTTATATATATTCTATTCATTCTATTTCTCTGGAGCATCTTGACTAGCTATAGAAAATATTTATTCTTATACTTGTTAGTTGGATAATTTACAAGAATGGCCAGTGGGCGGTTGTGTCAATCAACCAGTTTCATGGCAATATCTATGCCTGATAATAAGTCTGAAAATTCTGCACATTCCTTCCTACCAGCACTAAAAGGGCTGAAGATTCCAAGGAGGTGTAGGGTAATCTCCGCCAGAACAACGCTGAGTTTATTTCTAGGATAACCCACTTCCACACAGCTTGCCTTCTTGATCCCTAGACTGCTTGATGGTCACACAAAAGAAAAGGAAATGGGATTTCATAGTTTAAAAAATGAGAAATTACAAAGCATCATATTAGGTATAAATTGGCTTTATGAATTCAATTTATCTCACTTTGACAATGCCTCATATATTTTATGTCCCTTTGGAGAAGGTTCCTATATGTTCCCGATCATTATCATGTTCTCATAGTGATGCTTTTTTTTTTGTGATAGTATAGCTGTAGTAATCATATTGCATTCACTATGTTCACAGGTTTTTTTGTTGCTTTTTGTCTTCCTTAAACATTATCTAAATTAAATATTAAGACATTAAATGCCCTGAATAAAAGTTAAATAAGAAAGTACATCTGGGGCACAAGACCCATCGATGATA
Organism: Lemur catta; assembly: GCF_020740605.2. Classification (NCBI taxonomy): domain Eukaryota; kingdom Metazoa; phylum Chordata; class Mammalia; order Primates; family Lemuridae; genus Lemur; species Lemur catta. The sequence continues at coordinate 53,461,038 of NC_059139.1, read as the reverse complement.
ATTAAGCAATGTCACAATTTTATTCACTTGTGGGATTCTATTTCTATAACGCTTCATGTCAAACACAATGGATTAGACGCTCATTAGACAGGAAAAAAGTCTAGGTTAGTCTGCCCTCTAGTGTAGCTAACTGGTTCCTAAAATAAACTAGGGAAAACGTGTCCTGGAAGCTGATTGTGCAATTCTGTCAGAATGGCACGTTGCCATCATCTCCAGCACCAGATTTTCACAGCTCTCTCCTCTTTGGGAGCTACAGACTTTTCTAGCATTAGGTCACATTTCTAACCCAGTTTTGAAAAGAAATGTGTATGAGCCGCACCCTCCTGAACCTATGCCTGCTTGGAGTCAGTGCGACATGGATATGCTTGACCACAGTTTTTGCCATTTGTTCTCATTTCAGGAAAACAGGGATGTAAATTAATAAAAAGGACTCATATTTCTGAGTTCAGAAATGAGGGCTTCAGGAAAGACTTCCAAAATAGAGATAGTTGGTCTAAGAACTGTTACTCATGTAGGCTAAACTCTTTGGAACAGTCTGGTTTATTTGCATAACAAAGCACCCTGCTCCTGGCCCGGCCCTTCTGAGAGTGAGCTCCTGATAAATCCAATGCCGGACTCCACAGCCCATGCAAGCACGGAAGAAGCATCTTTGTATTCCCTGTTATATATCTTCATTTGAATTCTGCTTTAGAGTTAAAAAGTAAAGTGCCTTGGGGGAAAGTTTTTGAAAACTCTGCAGTGTGTATTCAACTGCATAAACACCTCTTGTTTTTTACAGAAAATCTAATTCTTGCAAGGAGTGTGCTTGCATAGGTCTGAAAGCATTTCTATGATAGATCAATTCTAATGTTATTTTAACCAAATAAGTACAATGCTAAATTACCCTCTTAAAAAATTTTCAAGGCCCTGTGCATATGTTTACTGGAAAACTCAAATTTCCTAGTTGATTACAATCTGACCTATATTTCCCTGCTCTTTCTATGCCCCCTTAATCTATGTCCCAAAGCTACTTGGCTAAGTAGTGGTAGTCTTTTGTTTTTTTTCTTTTTTTTTTTTTGAGACAGAGTCTCACTTTGTTGCCCAGGCTAGAGTGAGTGCCGTGGCGTCAGCCTAGCTCACAGCAACCTCAAACTCCTGGGCTTAAGCGATCCTCCTGCCTCAGCCTCCCAAGTAGCTGGGACTACAGGCATGCACCACCATGCCCGGCTAATTTTTTCTATATATATTTTTAGTTGTCCAGATAATTTTTATTTCTATTTTTCATAGAGACAGGGTCTCACTCAGGCTTGTCTTGAACTCCTGACCTCCAGCAATCCACCCGCCTCGGCCTCCCAGAAGGCTAGGATTACAGGCGTGAGCCACCGCACCCGGCCTCTTTTATTTCTGGAGATAGAGTCTTGCTCTGTTGCCCTGGTAGAGTGCAGTGACATCATTAGAGCTCACAGCAACCTCAAACTCCTGGTCTCAAGTGATCCTCCCACCTCAGCCTACTGAGTAGCTGGGACTACAGGCATGTGCCACCACCCCCAGCTAATTTTTCTATTTTTAGTGGAGATGGGGGGTTTCACTCTTGCTCAAGCTGGTCTCGAACTCCTGACCTCAAGCAATCCTCCCACCGTGGCCTCTCAAAGTGCTAGGATTAAAAGTGTGAGCCACTGCCCCCATCTGATAGTCTTTTGTTTTTAGGCACCTTCAATCACTACCAATTTCAGGAAATACCAAGTCCTGACCTTCACAAATGAATAGAAATGAAACAAATATGCTTTTTATCAACCATAGATTATATGTAAATTGTATATATAGAGATATATGTATATATAGGCATATACAGCATTGTAAGTCTGCAAAACATAAGAATGTCCTCCTATTTAAATTTCTGTTGTCAAAGCCAGCAGTTTAGTTGGACTAAGTGTGGTGACCCACGAGGCACACCAGCCCCCAAGAGCACCATCACAGACTTACCTGATGATGGTCGGCATAAGGGCTTCTTTAAAACTACCAAGCTTTTTTTTTTTTTTTTTTTGCTTTTGCTTTTGCTTTGAGACAGAGGCTTGCTCTGTTACCAGGGCTAGAGTGCAGTGACATCATCATAGCTCACTGCAACCTCAAACTCCTGGGCTCAAGTGACCCTCCTGCCTCAGCCTCCCTAGTAGCTGGGACTACAGGCATGCGCCACCACTGATCTATTTTCTAATTATTCTTTCCTGACAGTAATATAAGCACAACACATACACAGGCTATTAGGCTCTAATAATACTGATTAAGCCGAATGAAAAGGAATTAAAGAGGAGAGAGAATATGAAGAGCAGAGCGGTAGGAGTCGAGACCTAGGTTCTAACTGTGGTCCTGTTACCAGCTAGGCTGTTAAGTTAAGCAATTCACTTTACTGTTCTGGAGGCTTCTTTTCCTCATCTGTGACGTATGTGGGCTAGACCTAGGTTAAATCAGAGGTATCTGAACTTTCATCACCAAACTGCCTGTTCTAATCATCTGTGCCTTTGTGGCCACATCTGTGTTTCAGCGTGTTTTAGCCTCAAAATATAACAGATCTAAGTTTGCCAGTGTGGGGCCAGTGTTACCCAGATACCATGTCTCACTGACTCTAGTTCCCAGTCTAATCCGCGCCCACATCATGTTTACCATTTGCTGTACTGATTTTCTAACTTGTGTTCTTTGCTCAAGTCTCTGAAAGACATTATGACCTTAATCATTGTCATAAAGAGAAAATGAAAGATTGTAGCCTTTCTTATTAGCGTTTTGCATATTTTTTTCATAGAATTTCAAGAGCACATAAAACTTACTTGTTCCGTATCAGCATTTCCTCTTACCCCTTCAGTTTGCTGATGTGATTTTCAACTCATTTTCGGAAATCTGAAACCTGTTAGAGATCGCAGATGCCAAGATCTGCATGACTGCTATAGTTTTGGCAGGGTCTGCTCTTTTAAGACAACAAAGGCAGTAAATAGAAATCTTGCTTTCCTCTGACTCTATTCTTTTCCAAAAGGAAAAAATGTCTTTGTGGATGCATGGCATTTAATAAGATTTCTAGACCGTCTTGGTTGAGACTGTTTTTGTTCTTAGTTTTTACTCAACATAGCATTTGGGCTTTTCATGTTGCGAACTGCAAGCTTATTCCTGTTATCAGCTTCCACTAAGAGCGCAGCCTCATCTCTATTCTCTTTAATGTCTGTGATTCACTTTAATAAAACTAATCATGTAAGTGCCAATGGTTGGCAGCAATAAAAAATTTGTTTCTGCCTATATGACCAATTATTTGACTAATCTGAACCCTAACCCTGGCCAAGTCCCTTAGTCTTCATGTCATTTAAGACAGCTTCTAAAGAGGAAGGGAAAAAAGCTACAACAAGAAGTACAGATGAAAAGACGGAGACAGATGAGTTAAGGTTTGGGGAAATGGAGGCATTTGAGGCCTTCAAGATTGGGTATAATTTTGGTGGAGAGAAATGTGAGAGACAGAAGTGGGTCAGGAATATTAAAAGCAAATGTGAAGAGATGAGAAATGGACAGACACGTTGAAGAACAGCCAGAAGTTCAGTTTTGTTATAGACTTACTGTGTGGTAACTCTGTGTACTGAGAGATGGAGTTGGAAAGGTGGTTTGTAGTTAGATCGGAAAGGATGAAAGAATGGTCTGTACTTCACCAGTGAGCGGTGGAGAGCAGTGAAGGTTTAAAGTAAAGGAGTAACTTCAAAACATCCAGAGGAATTAGGCATATGTGTTCAAAGAAGATTTTAAGGGGCAAAAAGAATAACATCCATCCAGTTAGGAAAAGTATTTCAATGGGCTCAGGGAAAGGTAATAAGACAGTGGGAATGAAAATAAAGAAACAGAAATGCAGGACTAGAGCCACTCCTGGGTTGTAAGGGGCCACACACACACAAAAAAAACAATGTTGGGGGAGGCAGGGCTCTTCTTTATATAAACAACAGATTTTTTTTGAAAAGTGTTTTACACAGTTCACAGATTCATGTGAAGTATAGTTATTCACTGAAGATTTAAAATAGTGGATTGGGCAGAGGTATGTATAAATCTGTTTACTGTTGAGTCAGTGCATATGAAGATCATCTGCAGTGTCCAGGAACCATCTCTTATGTTCTTTACTGTCACATGTGCTGTTTCTCACCAATTTCTCATCTCCTACCACAAGGAAAAGGTAGAAACGCTGTTAATACAAAGCCATGGCTTTTCAGAATCTGTTTATATTGAAGCAATATAGTCTTCTTGCCACTGGTTTCCTGACATCATTTATCTGATGCTGTGATACCATTATTCAAGATGCTGCACGTTCATTGTGTTTCCTGAGAATAATGGATTCCAATGACAACCTCGAATATTGTTACTGTCTTTTGTTGATGGTGCAAGTCTCATCCAGAGTACATGGGAAAACATGCACAATAATTCATGTTCTGGTCATTTTTAATTTACCATTTGGAATTTTATAATGTAAATGCAGAGCAATTCATCTCTGAACCATATCTTTTCTTGAATTCTTTAGTCTATAATAATTACATTCCTAGAATGTGATTTCTTTCAAACTTTTTGCACCAACAGCAGCAGGAAGGACAGGGGAGGGGCCTATAGGTGGAGCAAAAATAGTTGTTCCATTTATGCAAAAAATACACATTCCTCATCTGTCTTGGCTTAAGACTGACTCTGCAGAACACAATATCTCCACATCAATAAGAAGCAAGAAAGGATACCTGTCAGAAAGGCCTGTTGGTGTTGTGGAGCAGTAATCTTGGAAGCCCTCAGATGTGTTAGATGCAGCCATGCCAGAAGATCTCTGGGATGGAGGCCAGTCTGTGGATGGAAGGAGTGACCACCCTAGGTGCCAGCAAGGGAAGGACATGTGGGGTGAAAGGTGTCTGCCACCATGCCATTGCAGCATGATGATCAGAACATGGATAGGTGAAAGCCAATGCATGACTCACACACATGGTTGGCAATGGGCCAGAACCCAGAATTCATCCTGTATATCACATGGATGGCAATAACCCCAAATCAGTTCATCAGCATCACTTTCGTGGCCCAATCTTATACAATCCCATGAAAGAAATAACATGCTGACTGGCAGGAGTGACACTTTTTTTCAAATGTGTGTTGGAGGTTTCTCCCCACCACCAGGTGAGCAATCAGTTCTGCAGCAGACACAAACTGGGTGTCCTCCAATTCAATTCTGACCCTATCTATCTGGATATAGTGTCAAATCCCACAGGTTGAAGGCTCAATCACCAAGATTGCACCTGCCAGATACCAGTCACAAGTCCAGACCTCCAGAACTTCTTACCACCAGCTTCCACCCCCTCTTTGGGCTCGATTAATTTGCTGGAGCAGCTCAGAGAACTCAGGGAAACACTTACATTTATTGATTTACTGTAGAGGATGTTATAAAGGATCAGATGAAGAGATACAGTTGGTCAGGTATGGAGGAAGGGGCCTGGAGCTTATGTGCCCTCCCTGGGTGAGCCACCTTCCAGGAAACTCCATAGGTTCATTTATTTGGAAGCCCTCCAAATCCTATCCTCTTGGGTTTTTATGCAGTCCTCATACATAGGCATGACTGATTAAACCATTGACCACTGATACTCAACTTCAGCCCCTCTCCCTTCCACACAGGTTGGAAGATGGGATTGAAAGTCTTAACCCTCTAATCCTGCCTTGGTCTTTCCTGTGACCAGCCCACTCCTGAAGTTATCAGTCAACATTCGCATACAAAAAGATAGCATTTTGGAGATTCCAAGGATTTTAGGAGTGTATGCCAAGAAATGGGGACAAAGACCAAATATATATTTCACAATATCACACACAGACACACACACACAAAAACACATCCCTTTATCTGGACTCTATTCTGTCCTATTAATCTATATATCTATTATTGCTACTGTACTATCAAGTATTGTAACTGTAGTAATTCTGGAAATAAATAATTTAAATCTTCCAGTTTTGTTTTTCTTTTTCAAAATTATTTTGTGTATACTACATTATTTACATTGCCATATACATTTTAGAAACAGCTTGTCAATTTCACATGCAAAAAAACACTGCCAGGATTTTTATTGAAATGCCTTGAATTTATACATCAATTTAGGCAGAATCAATATCTAAAAATTATTTAGTCTTCTGATCCATGAGCATGGTATACCTTTTTATTTCTCTATGTTTTTCAACATTTTCTTCCATCTTTGAGTTTTACTTTTCAGTATGCATAATTTGCTAAATACATTGCTATTTCAAAGTTTGATGTTATTTACATGATATTTTAAAATTTCAATTTCCAGTAGTTTGTGGCTTGTATATAAAAATAAAAGTGAATTTTGTATATTGACTTTGTATCCTCTGACCTTGTTAAACTCACTTATTACTTCAAGTAGCTTTCTTTGCAGCTTTCTAACTTATTGTCTATAAATAAAGAAAGGCTTATCTCTTCCTTTCCAAGTTGTGCATATATCATACAGCTTGTTCATTTTTCAATAAATTTCACAAGGATCTCCCAGTACAATGTTGATCAGAAGTGGTGATAGCAGATATTCTTGCTTTGTTCCTGATCTTAGTGGAAAAACATTCAGGCTTCCATTATTGAATATTATGTAGCTGAAGGTTTTTTATAGATGCTCTTTACCAGGTTGAGTAATCCTAATTTGCTAAGAATTTCTTATCATGGCCAGGTGTTAAATTATGTCAAATCCTTTTTCTGCTTATACTGAGATTATACACACACATATATAGTAGATTGAATTGATTGATTTACTAATGTAAATACCAACCTTCCATTCCTGATTTAAAAGTTCTTGGTTATGATCTGTTATCATTTTTATATATTTCAAGCCTTGATTTGACAAAATACTGTTAAAGTTTTTTGTGTGTTACTTTGTTTTTAGTTTTTTGCTTTTTAATTAAATATTGGGATATTGGTCTGTAGTTTTTCCTTGTATTGCCTTTGTCTTGTTTTAGTATCAAAGTAATTCCAGCCTCATAAAATGAGTTGGGAAATACTCTCTTCTCCTATTTTCTGGAAGATTTTGTGTATAAATTGTATTATTTCTTCATTAACTGTACAGTAGAATCCACCAATGAAGTTAGGTGGGCTTGGAGATTTTTTGATGGGAAGAGTTTAAACTATGAAATCAATTTATTTATAGATTATAGGGTGATTTACTGTATTTATTTCTTTTTGAGTAAGCTCTGGGAGTTAGTACATTTTAAGAAATTTGTTCATTTCATCTAAGTTGTCAAATTTATTGACATAAGTTTTTTTCTAATTTTTTAATTATATTTTAATTAAATTCTAAGGATCTGTGATCATGTCTTATTTTTCATTCCTGGTATTGATAATTTGTGTCTTCTTTTTTCTTCATTAGTCCAGATAGAAGTTAATCAATTTTATTGATCTTATTAACTTTTCAAAGAACCAGCTTTTCATGATTTCTGCTTTATTTATTCTACTCTTCATTATTTCCGTCCTTCTGATTACTTTACACTTAATTTGCTCTTCTTGTCAGTTTCTAAGTGAAAACTTACACCACTGATTTAAAACTTTTTTCTTTTCTAATAAGATTATTTAATCCTATAATTTTTTCCAAGTACTTCTTTAGCTCTATTTCATAAATTTTGCTACACTGGGTTTTTATTATTATTCACCTATAAATCTCTATGACTGATTTTTGACCAATAAGTTATTTAGAAATGTGTTGTGTAATTTTCAAATATTTGGGGATTTTCCCATCTATTTTTCTGCTAGCAATTTCTATTTAATTCTACTATAGTTAGAGAGCATACTCTGTGTGATTTTATTCTTTTTAAATGTTTCTAAACAATTCAGCATTGGGTTTATTGCTCAGAGGGAGATGATGAATCTACATCTGAAGTAACTCTGTTAGTGAATATAGGGGTGATAAACAATTGGTTTATGATTCTGGGGACAATGGAGTGGCAGAGACATACAATGACTTTTTTCTGCTTCAATCTCAAGTATTAAAAATTCTCTTCCTAAGGACAGAACTTCTCACCTAGTAACTAAGTATAACTGCCAATGTATATGATAAGAATAAATTATACATGGTATCAAGGATAAGAGCCAATGTTCATGTTTCTAATAAACACTGGAGAATTACCAAAGAAAGGAAAACATTTAAAAACATGGCTGTACAAAGGCAAAACTAATTACACTAATTTATGAAGAGTATTTATGTATAGTGATCTCTGTCTGCCCATGTGACAAATTATTTTTTAATTCAGTTGTTTGCAATCATCACCTTTTTTAATGACTGTATATTCCTTCCACTGCTTATACCATAATATCTTATATTTAATACTGATATTAAAACAATATGGGAGCAATTTTCCAGCCTTCATAAGAACTGTTCGGTGACTATAATAACCCATCTTTTGTGATTTAAGATGAACATTTATTAATGTTTACAATGCCAGTAGCCATGCTCACTGAAGTAGTTCTAATTTAGATAGTTTAAGGCAATGGTTCTCAAACTTCACTGTACATAAAAATCTCTTGGGGAATTTATTTCAAATGTAGATTCCCTGCCCCTCTGTAATCATTCCGACTCTGTTAGACTGAGTGAAGCTCAAGAGCAAGTGTTAACAAGCCTTCCTCTGAGAACTTTTATACAGGTGGTATGAAGAGCACACTTTGAGAAACACTGTTGGATTTGAACTGGATGGAGGATACATGTAGAGATTCAAGGGATGCAAACTTATTTGCCATTCACTCCTTTCCTTTAAAAGTAAGTTGGATCCCTAATCATCAGGGAAATGCAAATCAAAACCACAATGAGATATCACTTATCTCCAGTGAGAATGGCTATTATCAAAAAGTCCCAAAACAATAAATGTTGGCGTGGATGCAGAGAGATAGGAACACTCATACACTGCTGGTGGGATTGCAAACTAGTGCAACCTCTGTGGAAAGCAATATGGAGATACCTTAAACAGATACAAGTAGAACTACCATCTGATCCAGCAATCCCATTACTAGGCATCTACCCAAGAGAACAAAAGACATTCTATAAAAAAGACATCTGCACCTGAATGTTTATAGCAGCACAATTCAGAATTGCAAAGATGTGGAAACAACCCAAGTGCCCATCAATACATAAGTGAATTAATAAAATGTGGCATATGTTTACCATGGAGTACTACTCAGCTATAAGAAACAATGGTGATCTAGCACCTCTTGTATTATCCTGGATAGAGCTGGAACCCATTCTACTAAGTGAAGTGTCCCAAAAATGGAAAAATAAGCACCACATGTACTCACCATCAAATTGGTTTTAACTGATCAACACCTAACTGTACATATAGGAGTAACATTGATCGGCAGGTAGGAGGGGGGAGGAGGGGATGAGTATATACACACATAATGAGTGCGGTGTGCACCATCTGGGGGATAGACACACTTGAAGCTCTGACTGGGGGCAGGACAAGGGCAATATACATAACCTAAACATTTGTACCCCCATAATGTGCTGAAATTTTTAAAAAAGTAAGTTGAAGGCAGGGTATTTAAATTTAATTTTATCATATTTTAACCAAAGTAAGCTTTCAGATAATTGTTATACTTGCAATTGGATGAAGTATCAGACTCTTCACATTCATTTTCTGTAAGTAGGTATTATCGTCTCATTTTAAGGCAAAATATAGCTGAGAGACGTAAAGTAATTTGACAGAGGTAACCCAGCCAATAAATGTAAGAGCTGGACTTCAACCCTAGGGACAGGTGATCCAAAGCCTGTGCTTTTTCTGCAGCCTCCGCCTACCTACCTCATGTTCCCTCTGTGTTGTCTCCAGGTACAGCTATCCAAAACTTGCAAGTTACCACCTTAAAAGTAACTCACAGATCTCGTCCCCTATTCTTATTTTCTAGAAGATATGCTATTAGAATAAAAGAAATAAAACCAAGAAAATAGGCAGGGCACAGTGGCTCATGCCTGTAATCCTAGCACTCTGGGAGGCCGAGGTGGGAGGTTCACTTGAAGTCAGGGATTTGAGACCAGCCTGAGCAAGAGTGAGACCCTGTCTCTACTAAAAATAGAAAAATTAGCCAGGCATCATGGCATGCACCTATAGTCCCAGCTACTCTGGAGGCTGAGGCAGGAGGATCACTTGAGTCCAGGAGTTTGAGATTGCTGTGAGCTAGGCTGATGCCACAGCACTCTAGCCCAGGCAACAGAGCGAGATTGTCTCAAGAAAAAAAAAAACCAGGAAAAGAAAATAAGGCTAATGTTCTTTGAATCATTAAGGAAAGAAAAAAAAGCTTTGTAGAACTGACCACAACATGCTGGTTAATACCTTCTCTCCCAGTACTTATCAGGCTGTATTGTCATCTGCTGTTTAAGATGTATTTCCTTCCCACTAGAAACTGAGTTTCTCTAGTTCAGGGCATAGACCTTATTCATCTCTATAACCAGCCACCACTACCATAAACACATGGACAAGTTGCCCTGCGGTGGGTGCCAATAGCTTACAAGAAATGTCTTTACAAATTCCACTATCTGTATTTACTAGGAGATGTACCCAAAGGCATTGTTTACTACATTACTCAATATTCCTTATATGACACTCCATAAAATAAATTTCTTTCAGACTGAAGTGCCAGGAAATTTTTTATGTGCTTTAGAAATTAGTATGTTTTCTCCTTATAGGCAATATAAATCATACAAATTTAAAAACTGTTTTAGTATTGCTTTGGTTTCCAGGAAGTCAAGAACCAAATTTGTAGCTCTCTACTTTATAACTGTGTATAGCCCAAATATTTCTGCTCTAAATTCTCATTGATCTTGGCCTTATATTATAATTTATATTTTTTCATTTTTATTTCTTTTTCTTTAAATATATATAATCTTGCAGGTTATCTTCACTATCTGGTGAAATTATAAATAAATTCCCAGTGCCTAGCTGTAATACTTAATATCACATCAGCTTCACTAACAGACAACCCATGTTAACAGAGTGCAGTTAAAATTCTCACATGGTATTCATGGGGTTATTCAAGGACCCAAGCTCCTTCTTCTAAGATCTTGGAATTAGTCACATTCCCCCAGTATATGGAGACAAGACTAAGTGGAGTTACCTCTGCCTCCACTGGTGTTTCACTGTCAAGAAACTAGACACTAGTAGACTCCACGTGTGCCAGGTATGCATGGGAATCTAGTTCCTGGGTGGGCAGCAGCTTCCCAGCATCCAGCTCTACTCAATGCAGGGAGAATGTAAGTCTTTTTTGATGACTTAACTAGCCCTGTTTTAGACTTGAAAGATGTTCTAAAATATTTATTTAATGATTTAAAGGTATGTTTATACAACTAGAACCTCCTTATTTGGCAAAACAGTCATTCTGTATATAACCTGCCCAGGGACCTTGCATTAATACTATTTAATCAATATATATATAGTGCTTATATCGTAGTACCTCTGAGTTGAATTTTATACATAAAACATATTAAAGTCAATTGTTTTGTATGACCTCAAACTGTCAATCAAAGTTTCCTGGTCATGGTATGTAAGCCAACAGAAGGTGTTTGTTAATGACTGGCCTCCAGTTGCTTCCTTCAGAGCTCTGTCCAGTAGGCTGAGCAGATGGCTGAGGGGGCTGGGGCTACGTGGGCCATGAACACAGTTGTCAGCATGGTAGCAGGGGCTCCACAAAAGGTATCTTGATTCCTTCTGATCTTGCAAAAAAACAATGGGGTATAGGGCCTGAGGCGGATCAGCAGAGTTAGGTCAAAAAAACATCGAATTATGACATGAGAAGGACCAAGAATCCTTGAGTTTTAATCTCCAGGGCTGCAACAACTTCACAGCAAAGTTATTTCCTCAAAATGTCAGACCTTTATATTTCTGGTCACATTCCGAATATACACAGATACAGGCTTGCCTAACTACAGCATTGGAATCTTCGATATTCCCTATTACTTCTTTAAACACAGTCCTCTCCTCACATTAGCTCTTACTTCTTCTTAAAAATTACATTGATTTAAAGGAAAAGACTGTCAAAAACAGCCCATCCTACTTTGTTCCTTCAATACTCCCTTAGAGTATTTCTTTGCCCAAACACACAGTAAGTGGAAGAAGGACTATACATCCCACTTTTCACTGATGGGAAAGGCAGTCCTGGTTTATTCCTGTTGGACCAGTATTAGTGTTAATAGCATTCCCTTTCATTCTCAAGATATCCCAGTTTGGACAATAAATTATTGTCAGTCATGAATCTGCAACTAGAACTTAGTTCCTCTGACTCATGGTTTAGTGGTCTTTCCACAGTATCAAGTTATTTCCAATCATAACCAACATAAACATCAAGGGGGTTGAGTGTGGGGTGAGCAGAACACTCCTTCCCTTCTTCTGGTTTTCTAGACATTTATAGAGGTAATTTAGCCAGCATAGAATGGAGACATGATTCTGCCTTTCTAAGAATTGAGATAAAGTAAGCAAATCTGGAAGGTTGTCCCTTCTTTAACCTCAAGGTAAGCTCCAAAATTCATCCTAAGTTTGGAAATCATGTCAATTCAATTCACAACTAAATTTAAAGAAAGTCCAGAGATTTCCCCCATACTCATGAATCCACTGCTATTATTCAACCCAGGCCTTTTTCTGCAGAGCTATGTCACTGCTATTCTCACACCACTTCTATCATCTATTGAAAAGGTTCATTAGTGACACAATTTCCTTTTTGTTCTCCTTAACATTGTATAAGTCCAGATCATGACATATTTTTCTTTCCCCAAATAGTCAGTCATAGCAGATAATTTAACATCAATTATTAACCAAGTCATTTGTTGCCATATGCAAAAAAGAATGTAGCTAACAATCTAGGAATAAATATCAAAACCAGACTGTAATGGTCTGGAAGCTAAACCCAGGCAGGAATGGGGCAAACAAGAAATAGGCTCTACCTTTCAACATGTTTTCCTGCCATTTCTTTATGCTTGCCACTAGTTAAACGTCCCAGTGTTCAATTCTTCTCTCCATCTGTGTACCTTTCAGGAGAAAGTGGCTCCCCATGAAGCAGAGAGGGAGACTATCTTAAACATAATGGCAATAAAAAGCCACTTCACAGAGTCAGGATAGACTTCCGTCTTAAGGAAATGGCAGCTCTTGGACTTTTTATGAAAAGTACCTTTGTTCCAATAGTTTTTCAAGGACAAAAAAAATGTATCTTCACACTTTTGTCATTATATTTATGAACTGTAAATCCTCATTTTATGGAAACACTCCATGATTTCAAACTCCTAAATCAACCTGGTAAATCTCCAGCCTCGAGAGTTCAATTCAAGGAGAACCTCTTCAAAAATACTGACATTTTATAGAGAACTTCAGGGAAAACAAACAATGAGAGTTTTCAGCGTACAGTTTTTTTTTTTTTTTTGGTAACCCTAAAGGCTTGTCATGGGAGACAGCTAACATGTAAAAAGAATAAAGACTGCTGCTGAGAATGCATTTCTGAACCCCAGGTCAGTATGACTTAAACAATAACAGTGAGATGGTCTCTCGGGAAATTTGGTCTGGGGCCGAACAAATCACCATTGTTTCCTTAGAGGAATATTTACTTTTATATCAGGGTATCATGATGTTGGCTATACAAGTAAACTTTTAAAGGGGAGAAAAATGACTCTTTAGAAAGTCTATTTGCAACTGCAAAGCACTTTATAAATATTGTAGGCTCGAGGTTTCACCTTCACCCTTACAAAATTTCCCTTTATTTTCCGGCCACAGTCCTGTCGTAGTGGTTGGTATCTCCGTAAACTGTCTGCCAACCTCTATGAATGACGGCATTTCAATACACCCAGCCTCACCAGTGTTTAGCCAGCTGGTAGCCCATGTCAGCCAATCCAAATATTTCATTGTTAGATGAAATAGTTTCACAGGCAACCACAGATCTAAGGCATGTGAATTTTATGAAGCCTTATTCTACAAACTAGGACAAAACAGAACACAGAGCAGTTCACCATTAGTTGCTGAGTGAGGCCAACTGTAAATAATCTCCACCCATTCACTGAACAATGTCAAAAAAAAAATTATGGTCTTCAAGGAATTATAAGTTGTAAAGGTATGTAGAAGTGCTTAGGAGCCTGAAAGCCAAAAGAGATTGCATCTTTCTCTGGTAACAGGAAGGCCTTGGTTCATGAAGTGCTTAACAGAAGTGGAGGCAAGTGTCTTTTAATCCCCTTAATAGAAAGGACACAGAAGCAATATAGTGAAATATGTAGTCTTTTTCTCTCCAATTTATAATGGTAGCTGTGCCAAGCAGTAACGTTCTATTTCTGAAAGTCTACAGTAGTCTTATTTGATGGCATTATTAGCAGGATGTCCTACATTCATTCCTATATGGGCCATTTTCTGCACTCTTGAATGAAAGACTTCCCTTTTATACGCCATTGGAAACACATCACTTCCCGCAGCTTGCACTTCTCCAAGCTGTCATAATTGCTTTGGGGAATGTCTTTATCAGCCACTAGCAACCCAGCTCTGGAAAAAGAATTCCAAGGCTGTTCTTGGGTTTACTTACCAAGAGGGTTTTAAAGTGCTCAACAGTGTCACCAACACATAAAAGGAATCAAGCATGTTTCTCAACTCCTTTGGAAAGGGGGTAAAGAATGTCACAGGGAAGCTGTGCACAGACTCAGAAAATTCAGAATTAGAAAGAACACAGACCACATTGAAATGAAAGACAGTACCGGTTTCAGTTAGAGAGGAAACATACACAGCAAGATTGCTCAAAAAGTAAAATTGGATTTGAAGAATCCATGAGACGTTGCCTACATAGAGAAACTCAGGCCAAAATTCAGCTGTTGGAAACTCCGTTTCTCTTCACCACTACTGACCTGGAAGTGGCTGGGCCCCTCCAGATAGGTTAACCATTCCCCACGCCCACCCAGGGTGATATCTTATATTTGTAACATTATATCAGCACAGATTTATACTCTATATTCTACTCTCTCTGATTTTAACTAATAATTAATTTTAACGGATATTGGCAAATTAAAATTATATATATTTATGGTGTGCAAAGAGATGCCATGATATATGTATAAATTTGGAATGATTGGATAAATTTAATTAACATATATATCACCTCAGATACTTATCATTTATTCCTCTTGCCTAACTGAAACATTGTACCCTTTGACCAACATCTTCCCATTCAGCCTATTCCCCACCCTCTGGCAGCCACCATTCTGCTCTATGCTTCTATGTGCTAGCTTTTATAGATCCACATATAAGTGAGAACATGTGGTATTTGCCTTTCTGTGTCTGGCTTATTTCACTTAGCATAATGTCCTCCAAGTTCATTCATGTTGTTGTAAATGACAAGACTTTCTTCTTTTTTAAGGCTAAATAGTATTTCATTGTGTATACATACCATATTTTCTTTATCTATTCATTGATTGATGCACACTTAGGTTGATTTCATAACTTGGCTACTGTGAATAATGCTGCAATAAACATGGGAATGCAGATATATCTTTGACATACCGATTTCAAATCCTATGGATACATACCCAGAAGTGGGATTGCTGGATCACATGATAACTATTTTTAGTTTTTTGTGGAACATCCCTACTGTTTTCCATAATGGCTCTATTAATTTACATTCCCACCAACAGGGCACTGGCGTTCTCTTTTCTCCACATATTTGCCAACACTTGTTATCTTTCACGTTTTTGATAATAGCCATTCTGACAGATATGAGGTGATATCTCATTATAATCTTAATTTGCATTTCTCTGATGAATAGTAATGCTGAGCCTTTTTCTACTCTCTTCCACAAAGAGTGTTGGAAAAACTGGATATCCACCTGAAGAAAAATGAAACTGGACCCTTATGTCACACCACATACAAAAATTAGCTGAAAGTAGGTTAAAAACTTAAATGTAAACTGTAAAACTAGTAGGATAAGACATAGGAGTAAACTATACAACATTGATCTAGGCAATGACTTTTTGGATTTGACCTCAAAAACTTAGACAACAAAAACAAAAACAAAAATAGACGACAAGTAGGATTACATCTGTACAGCAAAGGAAATAATTAGAGTGAAGAGACAACCTACAAAATGGGATACAATATTATAATACAAGCCATACATCTCATAAAGGTTTAATCTCTAAGCTATATATAAGGAACTCAAACAACTTAATAGCAGGAAAACAAATAACAAAATTAAAAATGGGCAAAGACCTGAATATACATTTCTCAAAAGAAGATATGCAAATGGCCAACAGATATATTTTCTCTGATTTTTACTAGGTGCACATGAACTCTTACCCCTTCACCTGAATTATAATCACCCTAATGTCACAAACTATATAAAATACACTCTTTAAATCACCCATGAAACTTTTTAGAGTACTAAGCATAGAATCAGTACTCAGTAAACATTTGTTAAAAAATTTAATATAACAGTATTGAAGGAAAGAGAGCAGGAAATCGATGTACCCTATAGACTGTGAGTTCCATGAGGGTGAACACTGTGAGAGATTTTCTGCTCACTGCTGTACCCCCAATGCCTGGCATAGACATGTTTAGTGCATTTTTTGGTGAATATGAAATATTTGTTGAATAAATTCATAAATATATAATATTTTGCACTTTTTAATATTTTAGCCTATTTTTTAATTTTTTTTATTTCAGCATATTATGTGGGTACAAATGTTTAGGTTACATATATTGCCTTTGCCCCACCCAAGTCAGAGCTTCAAGCGTGTCCATCCCCCAGACAGTGCACACCGTACCCATTAGGTGTGTATATACCCATCCCCTCCTCCCCGCTCCCATCTGCCTGACACCTGATGAATGTTATTACTAGAAAGTGATATGGAGATGCCTATGCTTTAATGTGTTAATATATAGTACACATTTTCCCAGCTAATAACTATTCTTTCACAATTTATTTTGTAATAGCTGCACTTATTGCAGGGGAGCCCTCAGGAATATGATTAGTGACCACATAAAAGAAGTCAAAGAGAGCTCCCCTGTCCCTTCTACCTTGTAAGGACACATGGAAAAGATGGCCATCTATGAACCGGGAAGCAGGCCCCCATCAGACACTAAATCTGCCAGGATCCTTGATCTTGGACTTCCAGCCTCCAGAACTGTGAGAAATAAATTTCTGTTTTAACAAGCCACTTTCCTAATGTCTGGTCTTTGCTATAATAACCTGAACAGACTAAGACAAATTCATTTAGTCAAATACCAAGGAGCATGATTGCTGGATCATATGGTAAGATTATGTTTAGGTTTGTAAATAATTACCAAACTGTCTTCCAAAGTGGCTGTACCATGTTGCATTACCACAAACAATGAATGAAAGTTCGTGTTGCTCCACCCCCTTGCCAGAATTAAGTGTTAGTGTTTTGAACTTCTGCTATCTTAATAGGTGTGCAGTGATATCTCATTGTTTTAATTTGCAATCCCCTAATGATGCAACCATATGATATTAAACACATTTTCATATGTTTACTTGCTATCCATATACCTTCTCTCATGAGTTTTCTGTTAAGGTGTGTGGACCATTTTTAATTGAGTTGTTTGTTTTCTTATTGCTGAA
Source organism: Lemur catta (assembly GCF_020740605.2). Classification (NCBI taxonomy): domain Eukaryota; kingdom Metazoa; phylum Chordata; class Mammalia; order Primates; family Lemuridae; genus Lemur; species Lemur catta. The sequence goes on along the minus strand of NC_059139.1, from coordinate 53,443,457 downwards.
TTTTATGAGTTCTTCATGTATTTTAGATAACAGACCTTTATAAGATGTACCTTTTGCAAATATTTTTCTCCCACTCTGTGGCTTGTCTTTTCATTCTCTTGACATTATCTTTCACAGACAAGTTTTTAATTTTAATGCAGTTCCATCTTATTATTTTTTTCATGGGTCATGCTTTTGGTGTTGTATCTAAAATGTCATTTCTGTATTTAAGGTCATCTAGGTTTTCTCCTATGCTATCTTCTAGGAGTTTTATGGTTTTGCATTTTACATTTAAGTCTATGAAACATTTTGAGTTAATTTTTGTAAACAATATAAAGTCTGGGTCTAGATTCTTTTTTTTTTTCATGTGTTGTCCAGTTATTCCAGCACCACTGTTGGGAAAAAACATCTTGCTCTATTGTATTGCCTTTGCTCCTTTATCAAATGTGAGTTGATTATATTTTTGTGGGTCTATTTCTGGGCCCTTTATTCTGTGCTATTTGTCTCTTTGTCTCTTCTTTGGCTGATACCACACCGCCTTGATTATTTTAGCTTTATAGTACATCCTGAACTCAGTATCAGTCCTCCAACTTTGTTCTTCTTCAATCTTGAGGTGGCTATTCTGAAATTTTTCCCTTGCCATACAAACTTTACAATCAATTTCTCAATATCCACAAAAAAATTTGCTGAGATGTTGATTGAGGTTGTATTAAATATCTTTAGATCAAAGTGGGAAGAACTGACATCTTGTACATGATAAAAATTTTTTATCCATGAGCATAGAATATATCTCCATTTATTTACTTCTTTGATATTTTTTCATTAGAGTTTTATAGTTTTTCTCATATAGAGCTTGTACATATTTTGTTAGATTTATGTCTATTTGATTTGGGGGGTGCTAATGTAAATGTTAATGTGTTTTTAATTTCAAATTCAACTGGCTCATTGCTGGTATATAGGAAAGCAATTGACCTTTGCACATTAACCTTGTATCCTGCAACCTTGTTATATTTGCTTATTAGTTCCAGGAGTTCTTTTTTTTAATCAATTCTTTCATATTTTCTACATAGATAATCATATCATCCGTGAATAAATACAATTTTATTTCTTACTTTCCAATCTGTATGCCCTTTATTTTTTTGTCTGGTTTTATTTTATTAGCAACAACTTCCAATATGATGTTGAAAAGAGGTGATAAAAGGGGACATCCTCACCTTGTTCCCGATCTTAGTAAGTAAACTTCAAATTTCTCATCATTAAGCATGATGTTAACTGTAGGGTTTTTGTAGATGTTTTTTATCAAGTTTGGGAAGTTACCCTCTATTCCTAGTTTGCTGAGAGTTTTTACCATGAATGGGTGTTGAATTTTGTCAATACTTTTTTACATTTATTGATATGATCATGTGGTTTTTCTTCTTTAACCCATTAAAGTGATCAATCATGCTAATTGATTTTTGAGCATTAAACCAGTCTTGCATATCTGGGTAAAAACCACTTGCTATGGTTTGAATGGGTCCCCTCCACATTTCAGGCATTGCCAATGCGGTAATATTAAGAGATCTTTAAGAGATGAGTTAGCTATGAGGGTTTTTCCCTCATGAAAGGGATTAAGGCCCTATAAAAGAGGCTTCACTCAGCATTCATCCCTTGCTTGCCCCACCACCTTCTGCTATATGAGGACATGGCATTTCTTCCTCCAGAGGATACAGCAATGAGGTACCATCCTGGAGACAGAGAGGAACTCTCACCAGACAATTGCACCTACCAGGGCCTAGATCTTGGACTTCCTCCAGAACTATGAGAAAATAAATTTTTGTTCTTTTTAAGTTACCCAATCTGAATTTTTTTCACAAAAGTGTTAAAAAGAACTTATCTAACAAAATAATAGCATGAGATTTAGACGTTCATATACAGGAGTCTCAGTGATCCTCAATCAAATACAATGCAAAAAAGTCTTCTCCATAGCACATTATAGTTAAACTGTCTAAAGCCAATGACAAAGAGAAAATTCTAAAAACAGTGAGTGAAAAGCATCTGGTCACATATAAAGCAACCCCATAAACAGCAAACTTCTCAGCAGAAACCTTACAGGCCAGAAGAGATTGGAGGATATATTCAAAATGCTGGGGAAAGAAAACTACCACTCAAGGGTATTACTCTAGCAAAATTATTCTTTATAATGAAGGACAAATAAAGTCTTCCCCAGACAAGGAAATGCTGAAGGAATTCATTACCACTAGACCAGTCTTACAAAAAATATTCAAAGGAGTCCTAAACCTAGAAGTGAAAGGACAACAGTTACCATCATAAAAACATACAAAAATACATAACTCACTGGGAAAGCACACAAATGAGGAAAAGACTAAAATGGTACCATCATCGAAAATAAGCAAACCCAAAGGACAATCAATAAGAGGAAAAAAAGGAACAAAGAATATATAAAACAACCAGAAAAAAATTATTAATAACAATATGATAGGAACAAAACCTTACATATTAGTAGTAACCATGAATATAAACAGATAAAATTCTCTACTTAAAAAATATAGATTGTTTGAATGGATAAAAAACATAATCCATATATGCTGACTACAAGAAGTGTACTTTGCCTATAAAGACACATATATACTGAAAGTTTAGAAATGGAAAAAAATATTCTACACAAACAGAAACCAAAGGTGGGCAGGAGTAGCTATACTTATATCAGATAAAACACACTGTAAATCAAAAGCAGTTTAAAAATGACAACTAAGGGGGCTGGGCGCGGTGGCTCATTCCTGTAATCCTAGCACTCTGGGAGGCCGAGATGGGTAGATCGCTCGAGGTCAGGAGTTCGAGACCAGCCTGAGCAAGAGCGAGACCCCGTCTCTACTAAAAAAAAAAAAAAAGAAAGAAAGAAATTATATCTGGCCAACTAAAATATATATATATAAAAAAAAATTAGCCGGGCATGGTGGTGCATGCCTGTAGTCCCAGCTACTTGGGAGGCTGAGGCAGTAGGATTGCTTAAGCCCGGGAGTTTGAGGTTGCTGTGAGCTAGGCTGACGCCATGGCACTCATTCTAGCCAGGGCAACAAAGCAACACTGTGTCTCAAAAAAAAAAAAAAAAAAAAAAAACAACAACAAATAAGGTCATTATATAATGCTAAAGGGATCAATCTAGCAAGAGGATGTAATAATTCTAAATATATATGCACCCAACACTGGAGCAGCCAAACACATAAAGCAAATACTAATAGATCTAAAGAGAGAGATAGACTAATAGTGGGGAACTTCAACACCTCACTCTTAGCAGCAGATGGATCATCTTGACACAAAATCAACAAAGAAACACTGTACTTAAACTGGACTTTAGACCAAATGGGCCTAACGAATACTTACAGAATATTTTATCCAAAAGCTGCAGAATACACATGCTGCTCATCAGCACATGGAACATTTTCCAGGACTGACCATATGTTAAGCCACAAAACAAGTCTCAACAAATTTTTAAAATAAAAATCATATCAAGTATCTTCAAACCACAATAGTATAAAACTAGAAATCAATACCAAGAGGAACTTTGGAAAGAGTACAAATACGTGAAATTAAACAACATGCTTCTGAACAACCATTGGGTCAATGAGTAAATTAAGATGGAAATAAAAAAATTCTTAAATTAAAATGGAAACACAACTTATCAAAACTTTTGGGACACAGCAAAAGCATTGCTAAGAGAGTTTATAGCATCAAATGCCTATATCAAAAAAGCAGAAAGATTTCAGATAAACAATCTAACAATGCCCTCAAGGAACTGTAAAAGCAAGAACAAACCAAATACAAAATTATCAGAAGAAAAGAAATAATAAAGATCAGAGCAGAAATGAATGAAATTGCAATAAAAAATACAAAGATCAATGAAATTAAATGCTGGTTTTTTGAAAAGATAGACAAAATTGACAAACTTTTAGCCAGACTGAGAAAAAAAGAGAGAAGACCTACATAAATAAAATCAGAGATGCAAAGTGATACAACTGATACTGAGACTAAAAAATACAAAAGATCAACAAAACAAAAACTTTCTTCTTCAAAATGATTAAAAAATTGATAAACTTCTAGCTAGAGTAACCAAGAAAAGAACAGAGAAGACCCAAATAAACAAAATCAGAAATGAAAAAGGAGGCATTACAACTGATACCACAGGAATACAAAAGATCATCAGAGACTATTATGAACTATGCACTGAGAAACTGGAAAACCTAGAGAAAATGGATAAATTCTTGGAAGCATACAACCTACCAAGATTGAATCAGAAAAAAATAGAAAACATGAAGAGATCAATAACAAAAAGCAAGATTTAGTCAGTAATAAAAATTCTCCCAACAAAGAAAAGCCCAGGGCTGAATGAATTCACAGCTAAATTCTACCAAACATACAAAAAACTAATACCAATACTCCTGAAACTATTTCAAAAAATTGAAGATGAAGGCATTCTCCCTAACTCATTCTATTAAACCAACATTACTCTGATATCAAAATTAGACAAGGACACAACAAAAAAAACAAAATTACAGAACAATATTCCTGATGAACATAGATGTAAAAATTGTCAATGAAATAATAGCAAATCAAATCCAACAGCATATCAAAAAGATAACATACTATTATCAAGTGGGATTTATCCTTATAATGCAAACGTTGTTTCAACATATTAAAATCAGTAAACATGATATATCACATCAACAGAATGAAGGACAAAAACTATGATCATCTCAATAGATGCAGAAATAGCATTTGACGATATTCAACAGCACTTCATGATAAAAACTCCCAACAGACTAAGTAAAGAAGGATCACATCTTGAAATAACAAAGGCAATATACGACAGATCCACATCTAACATTTTACTGAATGGGGAAAAGGTGAAAGCCTTTCCTCAAAAAACTAGAGCAATAAAAAACACCGACTTTCACTATTCCTATTCAACATAGTCTTGAAAGTCCTAGCCAAAGCAATTAGGCAAGGAAAAGAAATAAAAGATATTCAAATTGGAAAAGACTACATCACTTTGTCCCTCTTTGCAAATGGTATGATCTTATACCTAGAAAAACCGAAATACTCCACCAGAAAACTTTTAGAATTGATAAAAATATTCAATAAAATTGAAGGAAACAAAGTCAACATACAGAAATCTATAGCATTTCTATATGCCATAATAAAATAGCTGAAAAAGAAATAAAAAAGGCAATTCCATTTATAATGGCTATAAAAATACCTAGGAATAAATTTAACCAAGGAGGTGAAAGATTTCTACAAGAAAAACTACAAAAACACTGATGAAAGAAATTGAAGAGGACACAAATAACTGGTATCTCATGCTCATGGAGCAGAAGAATTTAAAATGACCATACTGCCCAAAGAAATCTACAGATTCAATGCAATGTCCACCAAAATACCAACAAACAATTCTAAAATTTGTATGGAACCAAAAAAGAGCCTGAATAGCCCAGGCAATTCTGAACAAAAAGAACAAAACTGGAAGCATCACACTACCTCACTTTAAAACATATTACAGGGTTATAGTAACCCAAACAGCATGGTATTGGTATAAAAATAGACACATAGATCAACGGAATAGAACAGATAACTCAGATAATAAATCTGAATATTTACAGCCAACTGATCTTCAACAAAGCCACCAAGAACATACATTTGGGGAAAGGACACCCTCTTCAACAAAAGGTGCTGGAAAAATTGGATAAGTACACACAGAATAATGAAATCAGACTTCTCTCTCTCACCATAGTCAAAAGTCAACACAAGATGGATTAAAGACTTAAACATAAGACCATAAACTACAAAAGTACTGGAAGAAGGCATAGGAAAAACTCTTGAGGACATTGGTCTAGCAAAGATTTTGTGGCTAAAATCTCCAAAGTACAGGCAACAAAAACAAAAAGAGACAAATGGAGCTATATTAAACTAAAAAGCTTCTCCACAGCAAAATAAACAACCAACAGAATGAAGAAACAATCTCTTGAATGGCACAAAATATTTGCAAATCATTCACCCAACAGAGGACTAATATCCAAAATATACAAGGAACTCTAATACCTCAACAGTAAAAAAAAATAATAATAATACAATTTAAAATGAGTAAAGGACATGAATAGATATTTCTCAAAAGAGACATACAAATAGCCAACAGGTATATGAAAAAATTTATCAACATCACTAATTATCAGGGAAATGCAAATCAAAACCACAATGAGATATCATCTAATCCCAGTTATAATAGTTTGATTTAAAAAGACAAAAAATAACAGATGTCGGTGAGGATGCAGAAGAAAAGGAAACTCTTATATGCTGTTGATGAGGATGTAAATTAATACAACCACTATGAAAAACAGTATGGAGATTTCTCAAAAAGCTAAAAATAGAACTGCCTTATGACCCAGAAATCCCACTACTGGGTATCTATCCAGTGGAAAAGAAATCAGTACATCAAAGGGATACTTGCACTCACGTTTATCCCAGCACCATCCACAGTAGCAATGATATGAAATCAACCTAAATGTCCATCAATGGATGAATGGATAAAGAAAATGTCATATATATACACAATGGAATACCATTTGGCTATAAAAAAGAATGGTATCATGTCATTTGCAGCAACATGGATGTAACTGAAGGTCATTATGCTAAGTGAAATAAGCCAAGCACAGAAAGACAAATACTTCACATTCTCACTTATATGTGGGACCTAAAAAATTTGATCTCATGGACATAGAGAATCGGTTGATAGCACCAGAGACTGGGAAGAGTGGGAGTGGGGGAATGAAGAGAGGTTGGTCATGGGTACAAACATACAGTTAGATAGAGGAAATAAGTCCTTATGTTTGATAGCAGACTAGAATGACTATACCTAGTAACAATATTACATATATTTCAAAGTAAGCAAAACAGATGACTTAAAATGATATCAACACCTAAAAATGATAAATATGCAAGGTGACAGATACCCCAATTACCCTGACTAGATCATTACACATTCTTTGCATGTAACAAATATTCACATGTACCCCATAAATATATATTATATTTATATCAATAAAAGGGAAAAAGAAAAAGCAATCAATAATTCCATACTTACCTTCAATGCAGAAGAGTATTTCTGACTAATATTAATATATAAAGGTATAATAGAAGTGCCATAGGATAAGTACAAATTTAGAAATAGGAATAAAGATAAAGTCAAGATTGAAAAAAATATAGTGGGAGACTCAGGTCTTTGGAATAATGGACACATTCGATGATTTGACCAACTGGAAGATACTAATCCAGTCATAGTTTATACATGTAACTTCTGTTCTAGGAGCTCAAACTAATATTGATCATGGTGTGATCAACATAAACCAAAATGAAATTAAAATGTTAAATCATTCATAATGTTTATAAAATAGTCTTTATTGATCTTTATGACTAACAAATGAAGGCATTATTTGTATTTTTTAAAAGGGTACCTCAAAGGTGATAACTTCCATGGTAACTGGTAAGTATTAGGAAATTATCTTTACAATGTTAAAGATCTTTACCATTTATATTAAGATGTCTTATGTTGGTTTTATCTAGTCTATTTAATGTGCAAGAATCAAATTATGTTGAAAATTTACCAAAAAAAAAAAAAAGCTATGTCAAAACTTTTATTCAATTATCTGGACATAGTAGCAAGAAAGAATAAGTATAGGTCTGAATTATGCAGATATACACTTCAACCTTTTAGACCAATATTTTCCTTATTGGAAAATTTTGTTAGCTTTTGAAACTTTCTATGCAATATGAAGATAAGTTAAACCAGAATTAGTTTAGAAAAAAAAAAAACTCCCATAGCCACACAGGAGGCAAAGGTAATTTCCCCCTGGATAACATTTTCCATGGGCTGAATGTTTTTTGATATACCTTTTTCAAAAAGTTAAATCTAAACAAGCAACTCTTTCCCTTAATTACTATTATTGCTTCTGTAGAACTAGAAAATTTAAGTTAAATAATTAGCAATTACTTCTCTGAGCAAGATACCATATCTGTAATGAAAAACAGTTGCTATAGTGAGGATTTTGCTTTTTTTTTTCTTATTAATTGGGAAATTAAGAAGTGAGAAAAGGGAAGATTGTGGTTGAAAATAATTATTCCCTGTAATAAAAACTATCCTATATTGCACATGTACTCTGCTCCAGGCATTATGTTATGGACTGTACTTTTAAAAAATATTATTTCAACATTCTTGAAGGTAGGTACCATTATTATCATCTCCATTTCACTATCAGGGCAGGCAACTGAGCCTCAGAGAGACTTTTTATTTTCCCAAAGTCATATGGTTAGTTAGAAATGTCAGAGGGAGGCCCTGAGTCCAGGCTGTCTAACTCCAAACCTATGAATGAATCACTACCTGACACTTCTTAGATTTTGAGGGAATCTGTGTTAGAATGAAAAGAAGCTATACAGTTTTCACAAATGGACATGATACTTTTTTAAATAAATGAAAAAGAGACATACAGCTGAGTGTATACACTTCTTCAAACTTTAGACTAAGAGTGACTGAAAAATTGGGTTGTATTTTTGAGGCCATGTTGAATGAGCCAGGAACTTTCTGGTCTCATGAAAAATCACAGCATGTTTCACCACGGATGAGTGACAACGTCTACTTGTCAAACAAGGTAATATAGAATGTAAGCTGTAGACATTTTTGGATTTCTCAGGAAGCTTAGTCAAATAAACTAACTTCTTCCTCCCTTCTTTTCTTTCTTCCTTCCTTCCCTATTTTGCAGCACTGAAACTTCAGTCAACAGAAAATATCTTATAATACAGCAAGGCCATGAAACTAAGATTTCTTTTCATCTCATGGCAGTTCTGACATCCAATAACTGAATGAAATAAAGACCAATTCCTAATTCTTTATCTCTTTGATCAACATAAGCTATTTTTGATATAAACTTTGGCACATTATATTGCCACTCTTATGCCCATGAGTATAAGATCACGGTAAGATCACATTGATCTGTACAGAGCTCCTCGTGTAGTGAACAGATTTGGAATTGGAGTTTTAGTCATGGCTCTGCATTAAGTGGTTTTTAACTTTAGGAAAGTCACTTAATTTCTCTGACCCTCCATTTTCTTATCTATAAAGTGAAGCCATTGGACTGCATAAATTTTACCCCGTCCAATAATAGCATTCTATTGTGTCTTTGAAACTTCACTTAAATAAAATTTTAAATATCAATATAGGGTATAAAATCATTTTGTTATAGTTTTTTCAACTTAGGCAGTCTGTCACCAAACCTCCTAATGTCACCTCCCAACAGAAGCCCTATCAGAGCATCCATCAATGCCCTTCCCTATTTATTTAGACAACTATTCCCCAACCTCCTGTGTATAAGATTGGCTCTGGGGTAAGACTGACTTGTGGTTGGTGATCTGGGCAGCAAAATAACTAGATGGAGGTAACTGAAGGCATTTTTAAGATTTCAGTAAGGATGAATAAAGATAAAATTTGATGAGCAGAACTGCAGCGGAGTATTTAGAGTCAACAAGCACGTTTTCTTACATTGTTGAAGCCATTTTTCAGGAGGATATTCAGAAAATAACCAACACAGGTACTAAGATTTTCCTAGACGAGAAAGGAGGGTTAAGGATGCAAAAAGTTGGTGTCTTCGTGCTTCAGGAGTAAGCTTAACTATCTCTCAGAGCTCAGAAAAGGACTGTGTCACTGAATTTCCAAGGGAAAATAGAAGCCAATTCACATGACAAAGTACACTTTAATAAAGGGACAATTTACAGAGGTGTAGGTAAGGCTAAGGGAGCACAAAAGGATGTTGGAATCGCATAGGAACCAGCAACTGGAAGTTGGACAACAGATGTTGGAATCCCCTAGGAACTAGCAATAGAAAGCCATTGTCATGCCTGGGCTTGAAGAGGCAAGAGAGGCATTGACATTGCCGAAGCCCAATGAGAGAAAGAGCCATAGAGGAGGGCCCATCTGGTGGGACCACTTGTGGTGGAGGGGTACACCCAATGCCAGAAAACATTCCAAAGTAGGCAGTGTATGTGTAGAAGAAGTGACCCTGTCTCTCTCTCTCTTTCTCTCTCTCTCTCTCTCTCTCATGCCACCCTCATCTCCTGTTGATACCTGTCATTGGCCAAGGCCATTCTTCAAGGAGCCCAGGTGATCGTTTGCTTAAGAGTCAGTGCCTCATGGCCCAAAGAAGGGCAGAGAACAGTGGAGAACGGACCTGGCATAGGGAAGAGGCTAGTATGCAGAAAATAACCAACACAGGTACTGAGATTATCCAAGACAAGTTTTAGTATAATTGGATTATTTTTCATTGTTGATGGAGAGCTGAGGACAAAGGAATAGCAATACAATTTTGCAAACAGTCCATTTTTCCCCAGTGATTTTTATAGGCATATGGTTTCTTTTTGATTCATTTTCATTTTGATTTTTCATTTTTACTGGCACTTAGCTGTTAATGAGGAATTGCTTCATTTCCCTCTAATTCATGCTTTGTCTTGATTGATACTTCTCCACATTACGTTCTTGTTAACCACTGTCTGGCACTGGCAGTCATTGGCCAAATTAGACATTTTCCTTTACGCTAAAAGCTGTCAAATCTTAAAATGTAAAACAATGCAAACTGCCTTCTGTCCTCACATTTTGAGAAGTCTTAAAAGTTAGCAATTCTGATTTTACAGTTTAAGTAAAAAGCAATTTCGGCTAGTAGAGCAACTACTTAACATTTAGGGTGGACACTATTTCTAGGCTTCTATTTGCTGTCTTTGAAGCATTTGTTATGCCTTGGGAAGAATGTAATTAAAACATGGACACCCTCGTGTCATCTGGGAGATATTTCCCAATGAACCACTACATAGACCATATTGCTTTTCTTAAGCATGATATTTTGGATTATTCTAAAACATGACATTGAAGTGTGAACAGACTAAGAATAAAACTAAGTCCAGTGTGTTCCAAGTTTGGGCAGTTTATAAACCCGCTGAAGCTTGCTGTTAATGTGTAGCTTGGCAAACTCACTCATGGTTTGAGCTGCAAGTTGGGCTGTTTTCTACCTCTTTGTAGCCTTTAAGATTTTGGGATCAGACCAGAGCTGTCAGCTTGGTTTAGTGAAACAGAATCCAGCTCCTTCTTTTATGCCTTCAGCTTCTTACAGGGAAATTAGCTATAATTTAAACTATATATATTTGCACATACATATTCAGAATTGTTAAATGAAAAGAAATTTTCAGAGTATAGCAAGACTTTCAAATCATCCTTCAATCATACAGTAGACCTACTTGGTTTTATATTTTGCCATTTTTTTTCCTCTTTTACTCTCTTATCATGTAAATTTGCTTCCAGAAATACATTTTGAATTTTAGGTAACAAATCCAACAACAAAGACAATATGAGAGGATAGAAAAATATTCTTTTTAATTTACAATTTGTAACTCAGTCTTGATTGCATCACTAGAGGTAAATGGCTCTAAATGCAGTAGCAAAGAAAGACATAGAAATATAAGTAAACACACAAACATCTGAAAATCTGTGCTCTCTAATTGCAGAGGAAACATTAGGAATAAACACAGGACTCCTGTGCTCACTTTCCAATGGGAGAGAGAGGCAAGAGTTAAAATACTGTGAGATAAAGGCTATAGAAGACACATGTCCAAGTAGGTCTGAAGATGAAGCCTGGAGAGTCCCAAGTACTTCATAGAGGTAGTGCCTTTGGGGATGGGCTTTAAAGGACAAATAGGAGTCCATTTAGCAAACAGGAAGGAAAAGGCATTCTGGAAAGATGGAGCAGCATCTTCCGGAAATATTATAGTTCTGCTGTCTAGAATACGGCCTACATGGAGAAGGAACCCTTCAACATGACTTACAGTATAAATGTCTTTGAATCTATTTTTAGCAACAACTGGGCTGGCGAAATTAAGGGATTAAGAAAGTAGAGAGGGAGTGAGAAATTCTTTATTCTTATAAGGGTGTACCTTCTCATGCTCCACCTCACCATATCCTATGGGACCAGAAGACTAGGAACAGCCCGCAAGCAACTGTCTCCTACCCATAGCCATGTGAATAAGCGTGAACGCAGGTACTTCCTGAATAGAGGATTGAGATGACCGTTGCTGTGACTGAGATCTTCACTGCCGCCGGTGAGAGAAACAGAGGACTCAGCCAAACCAAACTTGAATTCCTGGCCTACAGAAATGCAGATGATAAATGCTGCTGTTTCAAGCCATTAAGTTTGAGGTACTTTGTTACATAGCAATAGATAACTGTAAGCACATTTCTAGTTCTACCTAATATCTTCATAGTACACCTTTTAGTGCAGCTGTTGCCATAGCAACCAGCTTCTTACAGGTCCTAACTGACAGCACCTTACCTTAACTGGACACACTGTTTGTGCCTCACTTTCTGCTCTGAACTTGCTGACACTGCAGGTGTGGCCCTCCTGTGGGAACTTGCTCAGCAGTACACATAGGCAAACTTGAAAGCGCAGAAGAGTTACCACCTCACGGGGCAGCTCGACAAGCGAAGGATAGCAGCTTCCCTCGGTCACACAGATGGATAGTTCTGATGTATAGTCTACAGTGGTCCTCAGAGGTTCCGATGCGATCAAGCACCAGTGACCCACAGCAGTGACCAACTCAGTCACACAGCCTTCAGTGGCTTCCCTCCTACCCATCTACCTCCTCTCAGGGAAGTTAGTTTGCAAAGTAAACTACCACTCAAGCCCTGTCTCAGACCCTGGTTTTGGTTGAGGGGTAGGAACTAAAGCTAAAGCTAAACTATTTTATCTCCTTTGAATGTGATGTTACCAAGTCAAAGAGTTGTTAAGGAATTGAGGGTTCTCTGTTTCTTACATACTGAAGAAGAAAATTTCTAGCATATTCTAATAAATGCATACACTTTTTTTGACAATATTATACAATGCTTTTTATCTCTTATTCATAGCACTTCTTACCTTCCAGGCACAAAACCTGTTCAGCCCAGTATTTTCTGTCACAGACATTGCTGTAACAACATGTACACACAATCACAACTCAGATATGCTGTACATTTGGATCAAAATGCAGTGGCCCAACTTGAAATATTTGCTGTGCATTAGCCTATAATATACAGGGCAACAATTGAGAACCCCTAGCAAATATATTTGCTTAAGTTAATTCCATGGTGTGGGTTTTGTTCCCACTTAATCCTTTTGTTATTTTTACAAAAATATGAATAAAAGAACACCTCTGATTACGCTAGAATGAGATATCTAGACAACTGCATCTAGACTCCAAGAAGTGAAGCTCATCTCAGACAGTTTCCCAAACAAACCTATAGAACTTATGTAATGCCTGACACCTCTCTACAAAAGGAAGGCCAAATCCCAGATGCTATCTCATGGTCTTTGCTCCAGAATCCAGATAATATGTTTTACAAAAGGTACGTGTGTGTGTGTGTGTGTGTGTGTGTGTGTTTGTATTGTTTGTGTCCGTGTCTCTATGTGTGTGAGACAGAACACTTTACAACTGATTTTGTGAGAAATTCCATAGATCTATTTTTTAACAAGAAAAATGTAATGCTCTCTCAGCATTTCCTAATTTAGAAAGAAAGTTAGTTTTCTTTTTAAATCACTGGCAAAATTTCCAATAATGATAAAAGAGACTCCCAAACAAAATGAATTTATTCTTGGATTGCATAGCTCTCCTTCTTTCCCTTCCTGATCTCATGCTGAGATAAAACTTCCTATTCTCTCTCTCAACTCAGCTTGGTTTTTATCCCAAAAAACCAAGTCAATTGGTTCTCAAGTCTACTTGGTTTTTATCCCAAGACTAATGAGGGATGAAAGAAGGAGGGAGAATTGAGGATGTTTTCCAATGCCCTAAAGAGCTTATTCAAATTGCCTCAGAGCCTCTCAGAGCAACTTGGGTCCTTCTAAAGAATTTAAGTATAAATAAGCAATTTTTACATAGCAACAACCTTGCTGTGGAAACTTAATGAGTCACACAACAGCCTGTAGTCATGTATAAATATGTTCTTTTCTTATCTTCTTCTTCTTTTTTTTTTTTTTTTTGTCTATGTCAGAGGTCAGAAAACTTTTTCTTAAAGAGCCAGATACTGGATATGGCTTATGAGCTCTGCAGTTTCTGTTGCGATGGCTCAACTCTGTGTTTTAAGCATGAAAACGGCCATAGATAATGCATAAAACATGAGTGTGGTTGTGTCCCAATAAAACTTTATTTATAAAAACAGGGCTAGCATGCCAGCTGTATCTATCCAACACCTACGTAAAATAAGAAACTTAAAGGACTATGGAATGAAATTACATATTTGTATTCTATGACATCCTTTTGTCCCAATGACTCAACCACTATATTTTGGTATACTAAAATATATGGAAATGGGAGAGATGCCTTTGTGGTACATATGGAAATTTATAACTTTGAAAAACTTCCAGAACTGAAAATAATAAGGGGCTGTCTGCACTGATGAATCATCCAAGTTCAGCTTCACAGCGTGTCTACTGTACTTTGGAAGTTCAAGAAAAATGCTGCTCTGTGTAATGGATAGCTATGTCAAATATAGAAATAAATAAAAATGCAAATGGATCGTTGGATCCTACAGACAAGGTTAAATTAAACTATTTCTAAAATAAGTATTTCCTTGACCAAAATAGACACGTCTCAGTCTTACAGTAATCAATATGCCATTGCACATTCCATAATACATGACACTACCCCATATGTCTGACGTGACATTAATAGGCTGAGGTAACATTTAATAATTCTTCCCTCTTTGCCTCATCTAAGGTTTTGTAGATGGTCTTTACTAGATACGCAAATCTCTAAAATGGTAAGAGAAAAGTGTCATACAAATTTTTCTTAGAAGAATATCATTACCTACAGTTCTCAGAGAATTCTATGATCCCAAAGCAGAAAAAAATCATATTAATGAATAAATGAAAAAAACAAACTGATCACTAAACCTAAATTTTAGTCCAGCTTATGTGGTAGGAATGAAAGAGCAGCAGTAAAAAAATCCTCTCCTTTGAAATTTCAAATGTCAGCATTACTTGATGCCCTTGTGTTCATTACTACATTTTCTTTCAACCCCTTTTTAAAAATGTCTTTTGTTTTAAAATGTGTTTCACTTATGGAACTTGTCTGTGGTATGACTTCACCACAAGAAGAAAGATAAAAATGGGATTCTCACTTTTACACTAGGATACAAGGAGCTCAAAGGAGGGCTGCCAAATTGGGCAAATAAAAATATAGAACATCAAGGTAAGCTTAAATTTTGTATAGGATATACCAAGAACTTATTCATAGTTTATCTGAAATTCAAATTTAATTGGGTGTCCTGTATTTTATCTGGTAAATTTATCTGGAAGGAATATTCTCTCCCAGTCTTACAATGAAAGAGCTAAACTAGGTTCAATTTTATAACAGTTTTGGAACCCACCAGAGAAATAAGACTGTGAAACAAATAACTGACTCACTTTGAGGAGACATAGGTGCCTGCTGGGAGATAGAATACATGAGCACTCTCTTACCTAGAATAAAAACAACTGAACACCAATGATATTCCAGCTAGAATAATTAATGAATTGGTGAAGACCAAGGTAAGACTGAAAGGACAGCATGAAACCACTAGGAGCCATAGAAATTTGGAGAGTCTATACCCTCCTGCCCCTCTTTCCCTACAAGCACCACCAGGTGTTCACACACACACACACACACACACACACACACACAAGTCTTAATTGTGAAGAAAACCTGGGAGAAAGGAATAGCAGCCATGTAGGAAAAACAGGAAACCTCGCCAGTTTTTTGTCCATTTCTCCTACTGAACAAAAGTCTTAATCTGTATGGGTTGGGGAAAGAAAGGGAGGTCAACAGGGAGAAGTAAGCCTTTAGGGCACAGGTGAAAAGTTTTTGTAGCTATGGGGAGAAAATTTAAAAAAGAAAATTATTTTAATTTTCCTGTGTTAGAGGCAGGCATACACACGGGCCCAAAATTACAGCCAGAGAAATGACAGAAGAACTAGGAAGGCTACACTCTTAAGACTCTACCTAACCCTGAGATTTAATCATAATAATAGAGACTGTTCCATTCTACTGTCCGCCAAGAAAATAAATTCTAAGATCAAGTAACAAGAATACTACAGAGAGAGGGACATCAAAGGAGCAAGAGTGTGCAAAGTAGACCCTCTGTGAAGCAAAGTAGAAAGGAAAGACTTAAAGCATGAAGCCAAACAGACATCACTCTGGCAAATGAACCCTACGCTAAACATAAGGCATCACTAATAAATTTGAAGCCTCTGGAGCAGTGAGGGTAACCATAGCAACAACAAATCTCAAACTCAGCCCAATTCCTAACGAAATCAACTCAAATTTCCATACTAAAGACCCAACAGAAGGAAAGGTATGCCCATTTTCAGGCAAAAAAATATTATCTCAGTCTCCTCTACCCTATCCAAAATGTCCAGCTTTCAAAAAATGTTATGAAGTATATAAACAGAACAGAAAGAACATGCAAAGCAAAGCAGTCATCGCAACCAGACCTCAGTACGACACAGGTGTAGGAACTATCTGACAGAGAATTTTAAAATATTGATGATTAATATGCTAAATGTTCTAAAGAAAAAAGTGAGCAACATGCAACATCAGGTGAGTAATTTCATCAGAGAGATAAGAAAGAATCTAATGAAATTGCGAATAATGAAAAGCAAAGGAAAAGCTAAAGGAAGATTTTGACAGACTTATCAGCAGATTGAACTCTATTAATGAAAGCCTCAGTTAACTTGAAGGTAAATCAATAAAAATTACTAAGACTATAACACAAAGGGGAAAAAAGTGAGGAAAAAAAAGCAACCGAAATATTCAAGAAGTGTAGAACAAAAACATTTGTAATATACACATAACTAAAATTCCAAAAAAGAGAAGAGATAAAGAACAGGGCAGAAGAAATATGTGAAGAAAAATAGGCAAGAGTTTCCCAAAATTAATGGCAGACACCAAACACAGATACATGATGGTCAGAGAAAAGCAAGATCAATACTAAAACACACGCACATATACATACATTCACACACATCCATTCAGATGCTATATTCAAACTGCTGGAAACAGAAGACAAACATAAAATTGTGAGAGCAACCAGAAGAAAAGAAATATTACATACAGAGGAAGAAACATAAGTATTACACAGATTTCTCATCAGAAATCATGTAAATCAGAAGACATCTTTAGAATGCTGGGGTTAGAGGGGAGGCCAGGACAGAAAGAATCATTAACCCAGAATTCTATAACCTATGAAAATGAGTTTCAAAACTGAGGGAGAAATAAACACTTTTCCAAGCAATAAAAGCAGTAAAATTTATTACCTGCAGATCTACTCTATAAGAAATGTTAAAGGATGTTCTTCAGACAGAAGAAATATGATATCCAACTGAAACTTAGATATGCAAAAAGAAAAAAAAACATCACACACGGGGAGAAATATCTATAAGTCATATATCTGATAATTAACTTATATCCAGAATATATAGAGAACTCTCAAAACTCAACAATAATAAAATAAACAAAACAATTTTTAAAAAATGGGACATATTTCTGAACAAACTTCACCAAAGAAGACATAAAGATAGAAAATAAGCATATGAAAGGATGTTTAACATCATACGTCATTAGGAAGATATAAATTCAAATCATAATTAGATAGCAATGCACAGAATGAATAAGATTAGGGAAAGCTGAGTGAAGGGCATGCAGAGATTCATTGACTGTCTTTGAAAATCTTCTGTAAATAAAATGATTGCGAAAGAAAAAGTTACCAAAAAAGCATGGGATCATTTCCATTGTTGAGACCACAGTAGCAAAAGATCATGTTTACTATGGCGGAGGGCATCAGGACAAAGAAGGAAAGAGGAATTCTCAAGACATATTTTGGCCAGGGTCCTCTGGCCCTGACCAGAGGATCAGTTAGGTATTGTAACGTGTCCCTCATGGACTCAAAGATAACCTAGTGACTGGCTGATAGCATAAGTATGTTCAGGGAGACTATAAACCTGTAAACATTGGCAGTCACATCTTACTCCCGTATATGATCAAATCTGGTGTGATGCCTTTTTCTTAGTTTGTTTTCTGTAATATCTCCCACATCAGGTGTTGGAGTATGGGAAAATGGAGAAGACGGGGAAGAGTTTCTAGGAAACGAAGCTTCTGGTAAATTTAAGTAATCTTATTGTTGTTCAGCTCTAGTTTATTACAGTGCCCAATAATGAAACACATTTAAGTTAACAAGTGGTCTATTTTGGTGGTGATTGTGCCTGTCTTAATGACTACTTCCACTTGCAGTTATGGACAATTTTTCCTTTCATTTACAACAATTCTAAGACCCCACCAGGAAGAAGCTGATTTGGGGCTTCGTGTAGACCTGGCTTCACTGATTGGGCCTTAGTAAGTTTACCTCCTAAACATTATTATTCTTCAGTCTTAAGAGTCTTTTAAAGAAATATTAAACATGTTAAAGAATAGTTTTGGAAAAAAAAAGAATAGTTTTGGATTCAGACTTTAGTGTTTAAAATCCTTTTCAGGTGTGCTCACATATAACCACATAATATCTGGTGAATTTCTCAGAAAATGTCCTAAACAGCCTCTAAATTCAGTTCATGATTCTATTACTTAAAGTCAAAATAACCAAATATTTGACTTATAATTTCCTCCACTCATCTCCACACACAACCACCTCTAGGAAGCCAAATACAATCTTTATTTTGGCTGATGAACCATATACCAAAAGCCACATTTCTATATGGGAATCCAATAGAGACCTATGTGAAATTCTAGAGGATGTTCCAAATAATACTTCTCCACATGAAATAGATATGTAGACAATCACTCTTTGCTTTGTCAAACTAGTTAGGCTTTTTATGAAGCAAAAATTGGTTGTATTTCACTCTTTTCTGTATTTTAGTTACTCTAGCTCTGAAAATGAAAATTATACGCCAAGAACTACGCTTCTTTCATCACCCATTTTATTCTGCACTCAAGGAACAGAGGAACAAAATCTGTCCTAAAGCTCTCAGGGTATTCTTTGTCCTTCTTATTTGATTTAATTGGCCTAAAATGGACGTTCCAGTGCTCCACCTGCACACCAGTTTTGATTGCAGTCACTCTCCAACAGCTTTCTTGCTCCAGACAAGAAGAGTCTCCATGCTCTGGAAGTTTCCTTTCAGTCGAATCGCAGGCTCCTTATTAGTCCACGCCTTACCACGAGCATAGAAGGACATCTCACATATCAAGTCAGTTCTCTTCTCTGACCCCCAAGTCCTTCCTAATTAATTCCCTTTTCCATGAGACTCACAATTTCAGAGAGAAAGTCTACCTTTGGGTGTTTCATTTTTATGTGAGAGAGATGTTTTCACTGGAATGAAGGAGAAGGAGTAGCTAACCTTCAAGGCAAGGGCCACAACCACTTATATTACCGTGTGATGTTTGTGTCTCTATCTCTCCCTTTAGACTATGAGAGTCTTGAGGGCAGAGACAAAGTCATGGAGTAACTATATCTAACCCAGGATAAATGTTCAGTACATTTAGAAAACTAATTACTAAATTAATCAATTATAGTACTCTTTAATCTTTGCACTAACAAATAAAAAAGTAAATAAATAAAAACTCAGACAACCAATAAATAAACAAAAAACCCAAGACAAACTGGAGGTTAGGACCTACACTAGGGATTAATAATAATGATCATTTTGATTCTTTGGGAAAGATTTTACTTAGATATATGAAATATATTATCTATGTACAAGCATCTCAAATTCAGCAAATGGAAAAGGAGCAAGAAAACTAAGACTGAGGAAGTTGTAACTACTTTTTATAAGCAAGATAATTTTTAATGGGCTACATACCCTATAACAGCTGGTCTGCCCAATTCTCTTTTTTCAGTCTACATTTTGGGCATGATTGTCTTTGCTTTTAGCTTTGAAAAAAGGCAGGGTTAACAGCCTTTGAAAAGTAATTGTCCACTTAAATTTGGGCTTCCCTGGTCTTTAAGCAAGAGAAATGAACTCACAAACCCCTAACTATGGTAGTAAAATGGCTGAACCACAGTTCTGCTTTCTGTTTGGGGAGTAGGAAAAATAGAACCTGAAAGTTGAAGATCTCCAGCTATAAATGAGTATCATTGCCTCTACCTGGAAACCAGCTATTTACCTATGAAAAACCTAGTGGACAAGTTAATACCTGTATGATGTATGCAGCTTTTTAAACAATCTGCATGTCATGCCAGAAAGTACATTTTCACTTGGCTTCTTTAACAGACAGTCAGAGAAGAAAGAATAATACCAAGGACTCTACAGCTGCTTCTGCATGAGGCAAAGGTTTTCCATCCATACTGTAGTATTTGGCCCTTAAATCCCTTTTTACACCCCACAGTGCATGTCTATATAGCAAGGAAGGAAAGGGAGTTGGAACTACATGGGGCAACATGAGAAATGGAATTGCTTCTTTTGGCATTAGGTGCTAGACAATCTAAAAACTGCTCCCTGGGACATACCATGCAGTTCTTTATTGACTTCAAGTGATCTTAATGTTGGAACAGCCAAAGTCAAGGTAAATGTTCTTAACATCTTGACACCTACGGGCCAGTCTAGAAGCTGCCAATAGGCCTTTGCGGGAACTGTGAGGACACTCTGCTTAGGTTTCCCTTCCCCACCAAGACACTGGAAGGACCATATATTAATTAAAAAGTGGTTAATAGTTTTGAGGTCAGATAGACTTTGATTTAAATATTAGCTTTACCACTGTCTAATTGGTACAGAAGCTTCTGTGAGTCCCAGGTTCTTTATCTGTAACATGGAAATAGTAATACTAACCTTGTAAGGTTTCTGGGGTAGAGGGAGAGAAGGAAATAAAAATAAATAAGCCATAAAACAAAGTCAGCACATAGTAAGCACTCAATGAACAGTAGCTATTTTTCACAGTTCTCTCTTCTCTCTTTTCTCCTCTGTTCCTTTCCTTTTCTCCTTCCTTTCCTTTTACGTGTCTACCCAGCCTTGGCCTTTGGCCTGCCAGTGACATTTAGAAAGACCCATAGTCCCTGCACAGTTAGCTCCTCTGCCTAGAGACCTCACCAGATCTCATCCAAGGCTCTTGACAGTTTCTCCACCATAAAATGTCTTTAGCCAACTTGTAAACAGCACCTATGTGTTTTTACTTGTTCAAAGGGCCCTTCTTTATAGTGTTAATTGAAGTTTGCCTCCTACCTATGGTATTTTCTTAAACAATTTACTTACAGTGTGGTGAATTGCACCATCCCAAGGCCATTCAAATAATATGATGCTGAAAATTAGAAAGCCTTGGCTATTACTGGTTGTTGCTGAATTTTTAATATGTATTTTTAATTTTTATTTGGAAATAATTTAACACAAAAGAGTTCCAAAAATAAGAATAGCACACAGAACACCTGCATATAAATAAATATATGGGCATATATATGTACTCGTGTGCACACACATGCACATATATACAATTGACCCTTGAAAAGCATGAGAGTTAGGGATGCCAAGCTCTACACAGTCAAAAATCCACATATAACTTTTGACTCCCCAAAAACTTAACTACTAGTAGCCTAGTGTTGACTAGAAGCCTTAGTGATAACATAAACAGTCAATTAACATATATTTTACATGTTATATGTATCATATACTGTATTCTTACAATAAAGTAAGCTAGAGAAAAGAAAATGTTATTAAGAAAATCATACAGAAGAGAAAGTATATTTACTATTTATGAAGTGGAAGTGGATCATCATAAAGGTCTTCATCCTCATCGTCTTCACACTGAGTAGGCTGAGAAAGATGAGTAAGAGGAAGGGTTGGTCTTGCTGTCTCTAGGGTGTCAGAAGCAGAAGAAAATTTGCATGCAAGTGGACCCACGCAATTCAAACCCATGTTGTTCAAGGGACAACTGTATATATGTGTACATATGCACACATGCACCATATGTGCATGTTTGCATTTATATGTATGTATTTATATGTATATATTTATATATACATGTATAGCATATTATTAATATATACAAAAATAAATGCAATATTTTTTCTACATCATTGTAAAGTAACTTGCATACATCATGGGTCTTTACTTTTAAATATTTCACTGTATTTTTTTTTTAAATAAAGGCATGTTCTTACATAAACTGTAGAGTTAGAAACTGTACTGTAATTATGTATCATCGGTACTATCTTTTAATCTACTGTCCTTTTCCAATTATCTTCATTGACAATGTTTCCTCAACCTCTCCCCAAACCTAAGACAATTTAACTGATCATATCAAATGGTATTAGAAGTGCAATTTCAATTTTAGATTATATTTTCCCAAATGTTATCTATTTGGAGAGTGAAAGAAATAAAGAAAACCAAAAAATGTCTCAATCTAATTGCTTTGTATTCCAGAGATAAGCATAATGAGCATATTGCAGGGAATCTGTGAACTTACTGAAACTCATTAAGAATGGCATCATTTAGCATACTCCTTTAAAAGTTTAAGGTTTTGGAGAATACTTATCTGATATTCATTATTCTTCAAAGAGTTTTTTTAGGAAATTTTTTCAAGAGTGTGTCCATTTTGCTTTCCAGCTTGAAAAAAAAAATCAAAGGCACATTTATTAAATAATTGCTATGGTAAAAAACAAAGAAAAACTCAATTGCTAAAGAAATCAAAGATATTGAAAATCCGTAGCTGTTTTTATTTTCTATTTACTAATTGAGACCATCTAAATAATGTATGAATGGCTGTCAGGTCTTTTACTGGAGGAAAGCCTTCTGATAGGGAATGCTTAGCATCTGTTCTCTTCCTCTAACATGCAGCTCTGTCTCTCCTGCCTTCCTCCTCCCACTGTCTGGGTGTGCAACGAACATCTGAGCACAAGCTGCACAGATGCCTTGAGGCTGCAGTCTGGATGCTCTTTCATGATGCAACCTCAAGACTTCACACCCACCACCTCTCATGACCACCCTGGAATTCATGCTCTCTGAGTAGGCAGCTCTTAATGAAGATCTGCCTAATTGTTCCACATAGCTGCTTGGACAAGAGCCTGTGAGTAAGAGCTCATGGCTTGTAAATGTAAGTGCAGACTTAAACAAGACAGCAAAACATAGAACATGTTTTCAGTTCCACCCAGATTACAAACATTGATTTAGAGTTTTCCACCAAAAGCAATATTTTGCCATGACTGAAGATGTTTGGTTGCTCTGACCACACCAAAAAGAGTAAGGAAGATGCCATCTCTGATATGTGGTGTTGAGCTGGGCGGATATATTCTCTTACTGTGGTCTGTGGGTAATAGCCAGCACTTATTAAATACTAACTTGTGTCGGCCACTATTCTAAGGGCTTTTTGCATGTATTAACCCCTTCTGTGCTCAAAAGAAACCTAAAATGTAGGTGATGGTATTATCTTCATTCTAGAGATGAGGAAACTGAGGCACAGAGAAGTTGAGTAACCCGCCCAAGTTCAAACACTGATTAAGTTTAATGTCTCTACTACTTTCCAATGAAAAGTTCTACAGACTGAATATTCATGATCCTCCAAAATGCGTATGTTGAAGCCCCAACGTGATGGTATTTGGAGGCAGGGCCTTTCAGAGGTCATTGGGTTGGATGAGGTCATGTGGGTGGAGCCCCCATGATGAGATTGGTGCCATTATAAGGGAATGAAGGGACCAGAGCTCACTTTCTCTTTCCTCCATGTAAGGATATAGGAAGAAAGCAGCCATCGGGAAACCAGGAAGAAGGGCCCTCACCAAGAACCCGACCATGCTGGCACCTTGATCTTGAACTTCCAGTCTCCAAAACTGTGAGAAAATGCTTTTTCTTTAAACCACCCACTCTATGATATTCTGTAGAGTAGCCTGACCTGTCCAATACAGAAGGTGAATATCCAGCACTGTTATCAGCCTACGCAGTCATAGACATGGGGCCTGAAAGAACTATGGGCTCAAAGATAGAACCATAATCTCTCCCTGCACATTGTTGTTTTGAGACCAAAGGAAAGATTAAAGGATGCTGAGAGCAGATGAGACTCCCATTTGACAGAAGGGATGCTGAAAGGGCGAACTAATATGCCTGTGAGCATCTGCTAAGTTTTATTTCAAAATTTTTCTCTGAGTGGACCAGATACCAAATGGAATCAGCATGACTGGGGTTGAGTAAATAGACTGATAAGCATCCAGAGCCCTTAAATAGTACCTGACACATAGAAAGTATTCAATAAATGTTGACTGTCATCATCATCATCATCATCATCACGTTCTAACATGAAGACAACCAAAAATAAACAAATTAGATATTTCACCATGTAGCTTTAGATTAATTCATATAAGTATGGCCTGTGTGCTTAGAAATTTTGCCAATTTGTATTTTGAAGCTAACAAGTTCTCAGTTTAATAATGCAATCTTCTGTGGGTGTTTGGCAACATAAAATTACTCTGGGCTATTTACACACAATTTATGCTATTGAACTTGTAGTCTTTCTCCATCAAACTAATTCTACCCACCCACTCTCCAGAAAAAATTCAGAAAAACATAATAATCTAGTGAGAATCTTTTCTTCACGTGATATAAAGTATCCCTTGTAACTGTGTTATGCTGTATAAACGGTGGTTCTCTTCAGTAAATAGTACCTATTAACTGGAAACCATATTTACATGCCTTGGTAAACAATGGATTATTCTGAGAACCTGATTTAGTAAATACTGTGGTCTGTGGGATTTCAGCACAAAACTAAAACAGCAAACAAAGAAGGCAATCTCTATAGCTTTTATTTAAATTTCAAGGAGGAAAGGGAATTAAAAGCACTTTCATGGTATACTTGATCAAGTTTCAGAAAATGGAAATACATTTTTAAATGATATTTAAGGAAAGTAAAACTACTTGGCATGGTTTATTGTTTTAAAAACAGATTTAAACTAAGTAAGAGGAAAATTGAGTTAGAGATTCCAGACGGGCATCTGACCACACATCCAATTTTATATTAGTGATTAAAATAATAAGATTATTTATCCAATAGTAATGGCATTTATTTTTTAGTCAAAACCCAATTTGAATGCATCATGCGTTCATATACAATAAAAACAACTCTATATCTATTTAAACATAAACATTTTTAAAGTTCTCTAACATCTATCTCTTTTTTTAAAATAAAAGCTGAGATGAAATTTGGAAGACATTTACTTTAAAGCAAGTTAAGACTTCAGCTTGGTATCCTTAAGAGTCACTGATTTTCAGAGTCATAGATAGTTTTGAATAATTAAGCAATCTATAATTAAAATGGACAGCCTTAAACAAAAACTAAGTGTTAAATCCACAGTTTTATATCCTCTTCTTTTCCAACATAGTTATGACAGGGAATTGTCAGAAATAATGGAAACATGTATAGGTACAGGCACAAATACCTGTGTGCATTTATAAGCTCAAAAAGTGTTATTTACGGGGAAAATAGATAGAATGTACATCCTCCCAGAGTTTTTATTAATGAAAACCTGAGACACTTCAAAAAGATCTCTTTTCCAATAATTTTCCCAGTTGTGTAAAGTTAATAAAGACCTGTTGTAATATGAATGTGAATTTGCTGTTGCTGTGAAAAGCTGCTATATTTGCTTCTACATATTACTATAAAGAGGGAGGAAGAAACCTATAATCAGCTGAAAGAACACTATCAGGATATGATTGCTAAATGACCCCCTCAGCATTTTCCATTTCCCAACACATCATTACATTGAGCAGCATTTTAAGTAATTGTCAAATACATGTAAAGCCCCTCAAAGTCTCCTTGCAAAATTAACAGCAAAACGCTGCCTGTGGTCAATCTGCTTTACCCTCCAACATCATCATGGGTAGTTTGCCCCGGAGGCACAAGGGCAGCTCCTGGACCACAGGCACACTGGGAAGTATATTCATCTATGATCCTGGAATGACACTGATTTGAGGAAAGTTTTTCATGCTGTTTATTAAGGTACTCAACGGAAAGTGCTAGATTTCATGGGAATGAAGAAATAAGGGAGGAAGAGTAGTAGCTTCACTCCACGTGCTGGCCTATTTGTGGAAAGAAACATCAGTCTTCAGCCAATTTGAACAGCTGCCAGAAAAGGGGCATCCCTTTCTCTAGATTACACACAGTGCTTTCTTTCCCTCTGCTGCATTTGCTAAAAGCATCAGTCAGGAGGAAAGCCAGCTGACCCTGACCAAATGTTTCTACCTGGACCCCACAGGGCTGAGAGCTGTATAAAGTACATTATACCATTGTTACTGGCCTCCAAGTGGAGGTTTTTGCAATTCTTGGTGTTCATGGGGAAAGAATTTCATGATGCATCATATAAGCCAAGCAAGTGAAAGATTTATTGAAACCAAAAGTACACTCTCAGGTAGGAGAGAGGGCTGGCTTGAAAAAGAGCAGCTGCATTGGGAGGAAATGGTTTTAGATCTTTTATAGCCTTACTAATTGAGGGGAGGAATATTCAAGACCAAGGAGTTGGTTTTTACTAAGAATTTGGATAGTAATTCCTAGAACTTGGTTCTCTCCCATTTTCATATTTATATGGTTATCTCGGAAGTGTCATGGTGATTTCAAGGGCAGAGAAATTTTAAAACTACAACATAAATGATCTTGTAATTAGCTGAAGTTCATGTGAGGTGACAGAGATAGCTGACAAACTAGTTGAATCTGGTTCTTGCCTGCAGTTATCAGACCCCTTTATTTAAGGGTTGTTTACTTCAACACCTGCATCAGATCTTGAAGCACCTGCATCCGGGCTCAGCCCTTTCTTCTAGTCTCCTACTCTAACATCTTAGTCTCCTACTCTAACACTTTGGTTCTAAAAGAAGGAGTTCCCTCACTTAAGAAAGTATCCAAGAGAGGGTTTTTTGCACATTTGTGACAGCTAGCTCTTCCTATGGGAAAGTGCTAAACATTGTGAAGTTTCTACCAAGTCCTGCAAAGATGTATTAGGTGAAGCCTAAGCAAATTATTTAATCTGGCTATGGGTCTGATGGCCTCAATATATAGCACACGGGAACACATTTCTGCCTTTGTATAACCTAAAGAGAGAGAGAGAGAGAAATTCAGTGCATGTCCATGACATTTCTGGCATTTCCATGTTTCTTAAACATGCCCTAACAGCCTGCTCACTTCCATGAAAACAATAGTCTACTTACATATGAGCACATAAAAACACATTGCTCTGTTTTTAACCTTATGACAAATGATGATTATCTGTAGTATGATTTCTTGGCTTGATGAGTTGTTTTTGCTAAATTGGAACCCAGCCCTCCTTTTATTAACTGACCTTTCATAGTGACCTAAACAAATTCACTGGTAATTCATCCCAGGGTCTTTTCAAGTGTTCAAAACATATTTACAAACCTTTTCCAAAGTCTGAGAACATTCTACAATGCAAACCAATTCTCTTCAGATTGAGAATGTCAAAATCACTTCACAATAATATAAGCACTAAGCAGAGGCACCCAGCCTTTTAAACAAGCCAGCCCTGTATAGTCTCCAATTAAAATATGACCTGATCCTATGAAAGGACATGGAACTCCCACTAGTAAGATAAAATTTCTCACAGCCTCAATGTTCCTTAAAATGTGGTGGTGATGTTTGTGCTTCCTATGGCAAATAAGGAAAAGTTAGTTTCCATGAGATTTAATTTGGTTGCCTTCAATATATGCTTGCCTCTGGCTATTTTCAGGAAGGAGAAAAAAATTATCTTATTCCAATATGACTAGAATAGTTGTTTGTACATTTTAAACTTTAGACCATCAAAATATCGTTACCATATACTTAAAGGAACAAAAAGTGTCCAAGAAGCCACAATAATTGTCCTCTCACATTTGAGTGGGCAAGAAAGATCAGGTTTTCTATCTTTGATCTTAGGGGTTTGAACAAAGGCCAATTGGTAAAAATTATAGGGAGACTGACCTAATCTCAAAATAAAAAAAAAATTTCTAGATTTTTTTAGAAATAGCTAAAGCTAAAATAGCTAAAGTCCCTCTGTGTGTGTGTGTGTGTGTGTGTGTGTGTGTGTGTATGTGTGTGTGTGTGTGTGTGTGTGTGTGTGTTCAACTGAAAGTACGCTTGAGGTAGAGAGAGGGCAGATGCAATATTTATACACTCACTGAACTTCTATGGAGAACCTGCTATGGGCCAATTATTGCCTGGACAAAGTGAGCCCCTTTGTGCTGTAGGAATCCCTCAGAAAATACATGCTAAGAATTTAAATGAATGCTTTCTCTTTCTGCAACTTCTGTGGAAATTTATCTCAAGTATCAGTGGATAATTTAATAAATTAATGTATTGATTCTAAACTCCATGAAAACCCTTCAAGAAGGATCAACAATATTAGTCTAACTGAATAAAAACCTATATGTATTCAGTGAGGGCATTGCATTTCTCTCTCTCTCTCTCTTTTACTTTCTGTTTCTCTCACCTTTATTCTATTTTTAAATTAATGAATCAACCACATTATAATAAATATATAATACTTAATAACGTTTTCCATGTAACATTTACTTATTTATATATTATTTTCATTAAATAAGATTTTCTTGCTAAAATTTAGTGATTATTCCATTAATTGAGAAAATCAAAGAGCTCAAAGTTTCAGTTAGCCCTAAAGATAATTTTTAAAAACAGGTTAAAAACCAGAATCATGAAAACAGATATTATAGATCTTCATTTTTAAATTTTTTACTTGAAACTTACTCATATTCAAAAATCTATTTTCATCTTTAGAAGTTGTTTCTAGACTTGTGCAATATAGTAAGCTTTCACAATCAATATCTTCCTACTGAATGTTTTTATGAAACAAGGAGACTGTAAACCTAGAACTTACCCTAGACTAATTTATAATCTTGTACTTAACCTGTGAGAACTTGTACTTTTAGATTAACATCTCAGATCTTAGGTCATCCCCATGCAGTGAAAAAGTGGCACTGTAATTAAAAAATGTCTAAACAATAACAATGGTCAATGCTCTGGCAGTTTGTCCTTGGGAAGGACAAAAATACAGAATAATTTGATTAATGTAGCCTCTTTTCTCAGCTACACCATTGACAAAAATATGTGACATGAAATATCTCTTAAACAGTTTCCCCATTTGTAAGCTCTTCCCTAAGTACCACACCAGAGTGTTATAGGACACTGGATTCAAATGTGCTTTGGAAATAAGTAAATATTTCACATACTCCTGATTTAGATGTTTATCAAGAGAGCAGTTTTTTAATCTTTATTAAAGAATTGAAAGAATATTGAAGCTAAAGATAAATAACAAACCACAATTAAAAAGATTAGCAATAAAGTCAATATAAATTATTCTAACATCAAGAAGCAAAGTATAATTTAAAAATTTAAAATCATACCAAAAGCAATAATTCATTAAAAAGAAGAGAGAAATTTCAGGTAGCAGTAATGAGCCAGTTCTTTGTTTGATAATCTAATTTGAGAAGAAAAGGGAATCATATGAACATGTTGGAAAAATACTTAAATTTTTTCTGATTTAACCCAAAATTCTGACATCAATGCAGTTTATATGAAACTCCTAACATGCTACTACAATAAGGACATTATAAAAAACAAATTAATGTGTTTTATCAATTTGAAGCATAAGATTATTCACTGCACAAGAAGTCTTATACCTATAAAAGGAATTTGAGAGAGGTTTTCTCAAATATGATGACAATCCCAAAACTTTACATGACATTATTGGTAAATTATAAAGCAGAAGTTTTTTCAATCAAATATACTAGAGGAAAAATTAAATTATATTTCTATTCTTGTGTAATGATGTTACAAAATATTTACCATGATCAAAGAGTGATTGAAGAATATTAAGCCAAAAAACATCTGGAATAAAATTAAGGAGGTATGTCTGATAATAAATTAATAAAAATATATTATTTTTCTGGATTAATTAATGTTTGTTATAATTTATCAGCTTTTTATATAAGTCATTTGTTTTTATTTCTATTGTTATTCTAAAAACTTATATTTTGTGTCTACTTTTGTTTGTCAATTTAGATTCTTTTTCTTAAAAAGAGCCCCTCAAAATGTAAAAGCACCATCCCCAAACACCTGGCTCTATCCCTCCTGGGGGTCAGGGAATATTTCAGTGGGGAAATTACCTCCTAACTGAGCTATAAATTTACGTAGGCGTTCACTAGAAGAGAGAAGAAGAGTGGGATACACTTTAGGCAGGAGGAACACAAGTTATTATAGAAGGTGTGAAGGAGAGAGTGGACACAGCAAGTTGGAGAAACTGAATACAGTTCATTAAGCTGGGGATGTTGGGAGCGTGGGAGGCAAGAGCATACAATGTAGTTCATGGCTCATAGCAGTATGATTCACAACAGCCAAAAGGTGGAAACAACCCAGATGATCAACTGAAGAATGAATAAACAAAATGTGGTCTATCCCCACAGTGGAGTAACGTTCAGCTATAAACTGGAGCGAAGTACTGATAAGTGCTGCAACATGTATGAATATTGAAACCATTATGCAAAATGAAAGGAACCAGACACAAAAGACTTTAATTGTATAATTCCGTTTTTATAAAATAACCATAATAGACAAATCCATAGAAACAAAAAGCAGATTAGAGGTCACCAAGAACTAGGGGGAGAGTAGAATGGGAAGTGACAGCTTACTAGATATGGAGCTTCCTTTTGGCATAATGAAAATACTCTGAAATGAGATGGTAGTGATGGGTGTACAATGTACACTGCAGAATGGCTAAAATGGTAAGTTGTATATTATGTGTTTTTGACTACAATTTAAAAAAAAATGTGGCTGACAGTCTAGGGCCAGATGGCAGATGGCCAGAGGGACAATTTTGGAGGCTACTGTATAAGCCCAGTGTGGTATGGAGGATAAGACCTCCTTCCTATCCCCAAAGATGTCCACATCCTAACCCCTGACACCCGAGAATATGTTATGTTACATGGCAAAGGGGAATTCAAGTTGCACATGGAATTAAGTTTGTTAATGAGCTGATTTTAAAATAGGAAGATTTTCCTATATTATCTGGGAGGGTCTGATGTAATTACAAGGGTCCTTAAAAGTTGAAATGGGAGGCAGAAGAAAGTGTCAGAATGAGATAACATGGGAAAGGTTTGCCCGGCCTTGCTAGCTTTGAAGATGAGGATGAAGATCACAAGCCAAGGACTGTGGGCAGCTATGAGGGGTAGAAAAGGCAAGAAAAAAGATTGTTTCCTGTCACCTCCAGGAGAAATACTACCTGCAGACTCATTTTAGACTCCTGATCCTCAGAACCATTTGATAAATTTGTATTAGCCATTAAATTTGTGATAATTTGTTACAGCAGCAATAGGAAACTAATACATTACTACTAGTAAAGTGGATTAATCACTTTACTACATCTTGGTTTATCAGTTTCTTCATTTGTAGAACAGAACTTGATTTTGCCTCTATGAGACCCATTTTGTACTATTATTGACCTCCAGAACCATATGATAATAAAGCCACCAAGTTGGTGGTAATTTGTTATGGTAGCAACAGAAAAATAATAAATATATCCAGTAAGAAATGTCAGTGGCCTAGATTAGGGTGGCAGTAGTCATATGGAGAGAAGTGTATTATTCAAAAGATCTGTACACAGTAGATTCAGCAGAATTGGCTCTAGTTTTGAAATGGGGGTTGAGAAAAGAAAAATAAGGGGGTATTCAAAAAAACTTGAATGTCTCCAAGATTTCTAGCTTGAGTAAGTGGGTTGATGTTGGTATCATTCCCTGAAATAAGAATTGTAACAAAGAGGACTGAGTCTGAGAGTTTGAGAGGGGAAGTCCATAAATTCACTTATGCTGTTATGATATCTCTACCACAAGGCCAGTAGAGATGTCTACCATAAAGCTGAAAAAAAAAATTAACAGAACTTGTCAAGAAATGTGGATCTGGGAGCTGAGAGAATACGTATTGTAAACGAGGCCACACGAGCAGATGAGATGGACTAGGGTGTGTGTAAAATGAGATGAGAAGTGGGTCCATGAAGAGGCCTGAAGAACTCAGATATTTAAAGTCCAAGTAGAGAAGGTGATGCTGGGGGGAGGGGAACCAAGAATGCTAGGCTGAGGGAGAAGGGAGGGCAAAGGGACTAACAACTGTCCCTTGGAAACAGCAACTTAAGCCTTGGAGCCCTGGGCAAGAGCAGTTGTGACAAAGCAACAGGAATAGAAGCTGTGTTGGAGTTGATTGAGGTATGAGTGGGAGGTAAGGAAATGGTGAAGACAAGTGTCCCAAGAAGACTGAACAGAACTAGAGAGAAAGGCTGGTGTTTTCCAGGTGGCAGGAACAATATCAGTCATGCTGTGGGGTAAATAACAAGAACGGTGTGTGAGTGGGGCCACAAAAATGGGTCAGGTTAGAGCAGTGAGTACTTAGGAGGTGAGTGACTTTGAATACCACAAAAATAGTCTACGTTGCCCAGCATAAGTTAAGTCTGGGCTGTGTCATTAAGCCTCACACATCTAGGAGTGTGCTGATAACTTACTGATTTATTTGAATGTAACACTATAGTTAGTAATCTTTCTGCCAATCTCTCTGCCAGCTCAGGGAATTAGTAACTAGAATTCTGAGATTGCTTCATGCACCTATTTGCTTTCCACACCTTGGGAGTGTAGAAAACATGATCTCTGGAGCTCTCACGTGCCAGAGGAGAAACAGCCTCAGAGCTAACATAGCAACTCATGTTAACATGTGAAAAATTCTGTTTTGGTTTCCATCCAATTAAATAAGAGTACCATAAAACCCCAAAATTGTTTCTCACTTATAAAAAAAGCCTACTTTTGGCAGAAACGCTCTGGACCTCATTTTTTTCTACACAATGCCACAATGTTTCTGCTTTCTTTCCCCATCAACATGTGATTTAATGTAACAGGTACCCCTGAAAATTGCAACATTCATTTTACTGTAACTGCCAACAGTTTGCTGATTTGAGGAGTTGGGAAAGGCATTCAGAAGAGCTGGCATTCTGCCACCAATTCTATGGTTTGGAAGCACCCTCAAAATTAATCCTTTCCCTACTTTCGTTCACTATGCAGCACTGCCAAAGTACTGTTCATCTACTGGGGCTAAGGACTCATTGAAAGCCGGGGTAAAATTGCAACCTGCAGAAATAATGAAAGAACTGAGGAAAGGTACACATCTGCCTGGATTGCATTTTGCACTTTTCTCAGCTAGCCTGCCCAATTCATAACTGGTCCATCATTCACAATTGCTAAGTAGTGGAACATCAGTGAGATGGCAGTGGCCATGGAATCAAAGGAGTAAGGACAGCACTGTCTGTTTCATGGACCCTTCCACAACTCATATCTGAAACTGGCAAAAAAAAAAAAAAAAAGAAAAGAAAAGAAAAAAAAGGCATAGGGATTTCTGCCAGAATTTAGTCACCACCAAGTCCAG
Source organism: Lemur catta (assembly GCF_020740605.2). Taxonomy (NCBI): domain Eukaryota; kingdom Metazoa; phylum Chordata; class Mammalia; order Primates; family Lemuridae; genus Lemur; species Lemur catta. Next base: position 53,409,977 of record NC_059139.1, on the reverse strand, counting down.
GATTATCTTCTTGTATGTGTGAACATTGCTGCTCTCCAAATCATAGTCTGAAAGAGACCAGCATTTCACTGCAAAGGTTAAATCTCTACCTATCCCAAGCTCTTTATTTTTAAAATTCAACTAAGAATCGTTTCCCAGTGCAATTACATTGAAGTCTGGCACTACCATTTAATATATTAATGGAACACATTTAGAACTAAGACCAGGAGTGTAAAAGAAATAGAGACACTTAACTTAGAATTGGAGAAGGAAGGTGAACTCAACACTTGTCTTTAAACATTAGAAGAGTTATTACATATTAGCCTCATTCTAGATGGACCCAAAGATATGAACTTTTACTAATACCATAGAATCTATCAAAAGATTGATTTCGGATCATTATAAAAATGACCTTTTAAAAGTCAGAGTTTTGCAAAATTGAAATACCTATCAGAGAAAGTTTTTTAAGTAGTATTGCTAGTTTATTGCATACTTTTAATATAGTAAAAGCAAAAAAATAATTTTATTCTTTCTCAATCTCCCCTTTAACCTGACTTATTCTATTTACTATCAAGCATTTTAGAAAGTGAGCGTAAGTGTCTAAATGTGTGTTTTTATACTGTCTATTTAAAAAAAGAGAAAACAGACAAGACACAGTGGTTCATGCCTATGATCCTAGCACTCTGAGAAGTCGAGGAGGTAATATCTCTTGAGGCCAGGAGTTCAAGACAAGCCTGAACAACATAGCGAGACCTTGTCTCTACAAAAAGTACAAAAATTAACTGGGCATGGTGGCACATCCCTGTAATCCCACCTACTCAAGAGGGTAAGGAAGGAGGATCACTTGAGCCCAGGAGTTTGAAGTTGTAGTGAGCTATGACACCACTGCACTCTAACCCAGGCAACAGAGTGAGACCTTGTTTTAAAAAAAATGAAAATGAAGCCACTTTTAGAATTCACTGGGATGAATGTCAAGAAACAGAACCAAAGATGTGCTTTTAAAATCAAAATGATTTGGTGATTCTTCATGGGCCAGAGTAGAATTTGATGATGGAAATCTATAGTGGCAACATTGTTAATTGATTTAACGTTATTGTTTTAATAATGCATTTAAATGAATTTATGCTATTAAGGCAATTTTACTCTCCCCACCATTTATAGATGATAAGATATCTACTCTTTGAGCTGACCAAGCCATGATTACAATTTGTAAAAAAAAATTGTTGAAATTCTTTTAGCAATTTATGATCATAATCGTTATCCATTTAAGAAAATTTGACTCCACTGAGGAGATTTAAGAGGTGTTAAACTTATAAGGCAGCTATAGACTTCACAAGTTAAACAAAGGACTCAGAGACACATAATGCTCCATTTGCAAGCAACATATTCTTAGAGCTTAATATATAGATAATTTTTAAGTCTAGGAAATCAATTACCTTAAATTCACAACACTATGAATATATGTGTGTGTGCAGACATATCTCAGAGATATTGTGAGTTCAGTTCTAGTCCATCATAATAAAGTGAGTATCACAACAAAATGAGTCACAAATCTTTTGGTCTTGCAATGCATATAAAAGTTATGTTTGCACTTTACTGCAGTCTATAAAGTGTGCAATAGCATTTATGTCTTTAAAAATGTGCATACCTTAATTAAAAAATATTTTATTGCTAAAAACTGCTAACAATCATCTGAAACTTCAGTGAGTCATAATATTTTGGCTGGTGGGGGGGTTTTGTCTTGATGTTGATAGCTGCTGACTAATCAGGGTGGTGATTGCTGAATGTTGTTGGGATGGCTGTGGCGATTTTGACAGCACTGAAGTTCATAACATAGATTAACTCTTTCTAAAAGAGTTATCTGTAGTATACAATGCTGTTTGATAGCATTTGACCCACAATAGAATTTCTTTCAAAATTGGAGTCAATCTTCTTAAACCCGGACACTTCTTTATCAACTAAGTTCTGTAATATTCTGTAGTAAATCCTTTGTTGTCATTTCAACAGTGTTCACAGCATCTTCACTAGGAGTGGATTTCATCTCAAGAAACCACTTTCTTTGCTCATCCATAACAAGCAACTCCTCACCCATTAAAATTTTATCATGAGAGTATAGCAATTCAATTACATATTCAGGCTCCATTTCTAATTCTAGTTCTCTTGCTATTTCCACCACATCTGCAGTGACTTCCTCCACTAATATCTTCAACCCCTCAAAGTCATCCATGAAAGTTGGAATCAACGTGTTCCAAAATCCTGTTAATGTTGATATTTTGACCTCTTCCCATGAATCACGAATGTTCTTAATGATATGTAGAATGGCTAATACTGTCCAGAAGTTTTCAATTTACTTTGTCCAGATTTGTCAGAGAAATCACTATGATAGCTAAAGCCCTATGAAATGTGCTTCTTAAATAATAAAACTTGGAAGTCAAAATTACTTCTTGATCCATGGGCTGCAGAATGGATGTTGTGCTAGAAGGTGTGAAAACATTAATCACCTTGTACATCTCCATCAGAGCTCTTGGGTGGGTAAGTGCATTGTCGATGAGGAGTAACATTTTGAAAGGAAGCTTTTTTTCCTAAGCAGTAAGTCTCAATAGTGGGTTTAAAATGTTTAGTAAACCACACTGTAAACAGATATGCTAGCATCAGGCATTCTTGTTTCATTTATAGAGCACAGGCAGAGTAGATCTAGCATAATTCTTAAAGGCCCTAAGATTTTCAGAATAGTAATTAAGCATTGGCTTCACTTTAACTGGCTTCAACCAGCTACATTGACCCCTACCAAGAGAGTCAGCCTGTCATTTGAAGCTTTGAAGTCAGGCATTGATTTCTTCTTTTTGGCTATGAAATGGCATTGAAAATATGTTGTTCCGTATAACCACCTTCATCAATTATTTTAGCTGGATCTTTTGCATAACTTACTGTAGCTTCTCCATCAGTACTTGCTGCTTTACTTTGTATTTCTCTCTTACAGAGATGGCTTCTTTCCTTAAACCTCACGAACTAAGCTCTACTAGCTTCCAACTTTTCTTCTGCAGCTTCCTCATTTTCTCAGCCTTCAGAGAGTTGAAGAGAGCTGGAGCCTTGCTCTGAATTAGGTTTTGGCTTAAGGGAATGTTGCAGCTTATTTTCTCTTCTATTCAGACCACTAAAACTTTTTCCAATTTGGCAGCAAGGCTGCTTTACTTTCTTATCATTTGTGTGTTTACTGGAATACCATTTTTAATTTTTTTCAAGAACTTTCCCTTTGCATTCACAACTTGACTAACTGTTGCAAGAGGCCTAGCTTTCAGTCTGTCTCAGCTTTTAACTTGCCTTCCTCACTAAGCTTATTTCTAGCTTTTGATTTAAAGTGAGAGATGTGTGACTCTTCCTTTCAGTTGAACACTTAGAGAACACAGTAAGGTTATTAATTGGCCTAATTTCAATATCACTGAGTCCCAGGGTATAGGGAGGACTGAGGGTGGATGGAGAGAGACAAGGGAATGGCCAATCGGTGCAGCAGTCAGAACACACACAACATTTATCAGCTAAGTTTGCTGTCTTTTATGGGCAAGATTCATGGCACTTCAAAATAATTATTAATACAATGGTAACATCAAAGATCACTTCTTATAGATCACCCTAACAGATAGAATAATAATTAAAAGTTCAAAATATTGTAAGAATTACCAAAATGTGACAGAGACTGAAACTGAGCACATGCTGTTGGAAAAATGGTGCCAATAGACTTGCTTAAGGCAAGGTTGCCATGACCTTCAATTTGCAAAAAAAAAAAAAAAAAAAAACCCACAACATCTGCAAAGTTCAGTAAAGTGAAATGCAATAAAACGAGGTGTGTCTGTTTATATGTATAATTAAAACATATTATGAAAATTACAAAGTGTTGGAATAGGTTTTGCTTGGATGGCTCTTCCAGGAATATACATTATTTATCAAAACAGAATTTGAATTTAATAATTTCTGATGGAAACCCCTATTTATAACATTAAGACCTGACATATGATAGAGAAGAAAATAAAGCAAATGGGACCTACTTGTATGATGCTTGCTATTTTTAGGTCTTCAGTATGGCAGGTAAGAGTGGTCAGACCTTAACCTACATCAAAAGTAGCATGAAAATCGGAGCCAGCCCTCTTGCCATAATCCCCACCCCCATAATAGTGTCATAAGATTGAGAAGAAATTCCCAGCTCTGGATTCACCCTGAGGAAAGAAAGAGATGTACCGTGCATCCAACATTCCAACTTTTGGGGATATTTCCTGAGGGATTGGCTTCTATATTACTTATCTCAGAGTGTTGACAGGACCCAGAATGATATAGATTCCTGGGAGCCACTGAGAGGATAAAGAAGGTAGTTTGAACTAGCATGCCAGCACTCACCACTGTCCCCTCCCCTGGCCCAGCACAGAACAGGCAGGTAAAATACTCCAACTGGAGGTGGACCACACAGCCAACATTCCATCTTCTCCAGGTGATACTCAAGGTTTGGCTTCTGTCTCACCTGTTTTGGAACACTGATAGGTCCCAGTATATTCTAGATGCCGGAGGCCACTAAGAGCAAAGACAGTAGTTTGGACTAGTATAAAAGTTTTTGAAAAGCCCACAGAAGCTCTGACTGGGTCCTTTTGTTTCAAGTTTAATAATTTCCTTTAGCATTTATTGTACAGCAATTCTAGCTCTGTTGAACTGCCTCAATTTTTGTTTGTCTGGAAAGGTATTTATTAATATGCCTACTTCATTTATGAAGGACAGTTTTGCCTGCTATAGTATTACTGATTGGAAGTTCTTTTCTTTTAGCACTTTGAATATATCATTTTTCTCCCTTCTGTCCTACAAGGTTTCTACTGAAAAATTCACTGATAGTCAGTCTTCTGATCATTGTCTTGTAAGCCCCATGGTAACCACAAAGAAAATACTTATAGAAATTATACTAAGAAAAAGAGAGAAATCAAGCATATCAATACAAAAAAATCAATGAAACACAAAGGAAAACCCAAGAGAGAAAAAGAGGGACAAAAGAATTACAAGACAAACAGAAAACAGTTAACAAAATTGCGATAGTAAATTCTTCCCTATCAATAATTACCTTTAATGTAAATGGATTAAACTCCCTAATCAAAATACTTAGAGTGACTGAATGATTTAAAAAAAAAAAAAGAAGATCCAAGTATATGCTAACTATGCAAAACTCACTTTAGATTTAAGGGCACACATAGGCAGAAAGTGAAGGGATGGAAAAGATATTCCATGCAAATGTTAATCAAAAGACAGCAGAGATGGTGGTATGTATATCAGACAAAATAGATTTTAAGTCAAAACTGTCACAAGAGAAAAGGAGGACATTATATAGTAATAAAAGGGTCAATCCATTAGGCATATACAACAGTGCATGCGACAACAGAGCACCTAAATATATAAAGCAAACATTGACAGTACTGAAGACAGAAATAGAAAGCAATGCAATAATAGTAGGAGATTTTAATACCTTACTTTCAATAATGAACAGAACATCCAGACAGAATATCAATAAGGAAATAGTACTTAAACAACATTATGGACCAAATGGACCTAACAGAAATATATAGAATATATATATTTCCTATTCCACTCAACAGCAGCAGAATACTCATTCTTCTCAAGTGGATATGAAACTTTCTCCAGGAAAGATCATATGTTAGGTCACAAAACAAGTCTTAAAAAATTTAAGAGGATTGAAATCATATCAAGTGTCTTTTCTAATCACAATGAAATGAAACCAGAAATCAATAACAGACGGAAAACAAAGATTCACGAATACGTAGAAATTAAACAACATACTTTTGAACAGTCAAAGAAGCAATCAAAAGGGAAATTAGAAAATGTTTTGAGACAAATTAAAATAAAAACAAAATATATGAAAACTTACGGGATGCAGCAAAAGCAGTAGTACTAAGAGGAAACTTTATAGCAATAAATAGCTACATGAAAATAAGGTCTAGAATAAATAATCTAATGTTACACCTCAAGAAACTAGACAAAGAAGTAAAGTAAGCTCAAAGTTAGCAGAAGGAAGAAAATAATAAAGATTAGAGCATAAATAAATAAAACAGTGAATAGAAAAAATCAACAAAACTAAGAATTGGTTTTTTTAAAAGATAAAACCTTTCATTAGACTAAGAGAATAAAAGAGAATACTCAAATAAAATTAGAAATGAAAGAAAAAGGATCATAAGAGACTACTGTGAACAATTATATATTAACAAATCTGATAACCTAGAAAAAAATGGATAAATTCCTAGACACATACAACCTTGCAAGAATGAATCAGGAATAAATAGAAAATCTGAGCAGATCTATGTAACTGCTAGGGAAATTCAATAAGTAATCAAAAACCTCCCAACAAAGAAAATCCCAGGACCAGTTGGCTTCACTGATGAATTCTACCAAGTATTTAGAGAAGAATTAAACCAATCCTTCTCAAATTCTTCCAAAAAATTAAGATAGAAGAAACAACTGCAAATTCTCTCTATGAGGCCAGCCAGCATTATCCTTATATAAGGAGAGACAAAAATACCACCACCACCACAACAAAAAACCTACAGGCCAATGTCCCTGGTGAATATAGATGCAAAAATCCTCAACAACATACTAGCAAACTGAATTCAAAGGCACATTAAAAGTATCATATAACATGACTAAGTGGGATTCATTCCTAGGATGCAAGGATGATTTAAAGTACAATATTCAATTAATATGACATAACACAATAACAAAATGAATCATAAAAATTATATGATCCTCTCAATAAATGCAGAAAAAGCATTTGATAAAATTCAAAACTGTTTCATTATACAAACTCTTAATAAACTAGGGATAGCGAGAAATTTCCTCAACATAATAAAGACCATATATGAAAAGGCAGCCTATGAAACGGGAGAAAATATTTGCAAACCATATATTTCATAAGCAGTTAATTTCTAAAATATATAAGGAACTCCTTAACTTAAGCAAACAAGCAAAAAAACTAATAATCCAATTTTAAAAAATGGATTAAGGACTTAAATAGATATTTCTCCGAAGAAGGCATACAAATGGCTAACAGGTATATGAAAAGATGCTCAATGTCACTAATCATCAGGGAAATGCAAATCAAAATCACAATGAGATATTGTTAGGATGTCTATTGTAAAAAACTCAAAAGACAGCAAGTGTTAGTAAGGTGATGGAGAAACTGGAACCTTTGTACATTGTTGGTGGGAATGCAAAATGATGCACCCACTACAGAAAACAGTATAGAGTTTCCCTGAAAAATTAAAAATAGAAATATCATATAATCCAGCATTCCCACATCTGGGTATTTGTAAAAATTAATTGACATCAGAATCTCCAAGAGATATTAGCCCTCTTATGTTCATTGTAGTGCTATTCACAATATCCAAGATGTGGAAACAAGCTATTAATATATCTCTATCAACAGATGAATGGATAAAGAAAATGTGGAATATACAGGCAATGGAATATTATTCAGCCTTAAAGAAAGAAAATCCTGCAATAGGCAATGACATAGATGAGCCTTAACCATACCATGCTAAGTAAAACAGGCCAGTCACAGAGGGACAAATAATGCATCATTCCATTTATAGGAAGTATCTAAAATGTACTAGAAGCAGAGAGTAGAATGGTGGTTACCAGGGGCTAAGGGTGGGGCAAATAGGGAGTTGCTAACCAACACCTATATAGTTTCAGTTACACAAATAAATAAGTTCTAGAGACCTCCTGTTACAACATTGTGTCTATAGTGAACAATACTGTATTGCACACTTAAAAAATCTCTTGAGGGTTAATTTCATGTTAAGCATTTTTACCACAATAAAAATTTTTTAAAAAAGAAATAAAAAGTAAGAGTTGGATAGTAATCTCTAAGGACCCTTCCAACTATAACGTTGAACAACTCCAGGGGTGAGAGTACATTTTCTGTACCATTACCGATCAGGAAAGTCTCCTGGAGGGATATACACTGGATGGGAGAGGAAGAAAAAGCAGAACAGAATTGTATAGATTGGACCTAGAATTGATGGAAAAAGCATTCTCCCTCGTGATGTCTAGACAAATGGGCCAAAACTAAGACAGTAATTTGAAAACGCCTAAGCCCCTCCAACACTGTGGTCAGTCTTAGATTGGAGCTTTTCTTTCAAGTGCAGTTGAAATTCTTATATTTTTTCACTAAGATTCAAATATCTTTTTACCAGACATTCCTAAGAACATGGACAAAATGGTGATTCTTTAAAAAGAAAAAAATAATTTTACTTAAGAAGAGTATCCCCAAACCAAAAATGTCTTAAATTTAATTAAAGACAAAAATACGTACAGGTTATTTACTTTTGCTTAAAATAATATCTTCCTATTATAAATGAATATGAAACACTGAGCTAAGCAACATAAAATGCAAACATATATAAAAATTATATATTTTTAACTTTGGTGATCTAGTCATAGTCAATAGAAGTCTCAATATATACCATGTTCTTAGTTAGTTGAGTGCATGATATCCACTACGTCTTATAACTCTTCTCACCATGGAAGACCTGCAGTTTGAAAATATCAAAAAGAATTTGAACTATAAAGATAGCAACAATTGTATTCCACATTTGCTGATGTGACACTATGAGTAAGTAGAGACTGGCCAAGCTATGTAGAATCTGATCAAGAAACAGAGTGGGTTGTTGTGAAGATGAGGTTTTGTAGCAACTCTTATGAAAGAGGGCATAATCTGATGCTCTGAGTTAGATCTTTAGGAATTAGAAAACTATACGGAATGGGTCAGGTATAACACCATATGGAGATAGAAATATTTAAGTATGAATATACCTTTATAGCTTAAAGATTCCATGTGAGATGAAATTCAAATATAAAAGAAAGCACCTGGATTTGTTCCACAAACACAGATTCTTGAACCCGCTTCCTGCAAACAGAGGTGGGAAAATGGCACATCTTCCAGGTCACTGATTGACTAAAAGATGACTCTCCCTCCAGCTCTGCACAGCTTGCCCGATGCTCAAAGGGCAGTAAAGAGTAACTGGGCTAATGAAACAAAAGATGGTTTATTTTAATATATTTGACCACTAACAGATTCCAAACTGATATTTCTTTTTCAAGGAAAGCTTTAAAAGGAAATCAGATAGCATCAAAAAACATTTTTAGTACATGATTCTTCTCTATAGTACCTTTCACCAGCTCTTTCTCTTGTCCCCACTGCCTCAACCCCCTCAAATACACACCCCAAATCAAAACCACTGGCGTCTTTGCACAGAAGGGGCAATGTGTGTGCTGCACAAATGTATCACGGCCTTTGGGATTCGAATCACCCAAACAATCTGAGTTAATTACATCAACTGATGTAACCTAATTCCTTTAAAAGGGATGTCTGGCTGTGAAGAATTTTGAATGGATATTTAAAGCTTTCCTTAGTCCCCTGGAGAGGGTTGGAAATTAGGATATTTTTTACCTAAAGAAAGCAGCCTATCTTTGTAAATTCAACATTTTCATGCTCTTTGCTCGCTCATACTTTTCTTTATTCTTTTAAAAAGTTGGATCTCTTACAGAATCTCCTAGTACGAAACGTAACAAACTTTCATTAAAAAGAGAAAAGAAGATAGCACTTAGCCAGTGAGGCAGCAGTAAGTCATGTTGTGCAAACAAAAGCAGCAAAAATAAGCATTATCCTAAAAACCTTAACATGTCCTCTGCCAGGCAAAGTCAGTTCTGTAAAGCCATTTTTTTCCTAGTTATTTTCTCACAAAGGGTAGGTGACCTCAGTAGTTACCCGAACTTTTCTCTGCTGGCAGTGCCCAAGGGTTGCGATCAGCCCCTTGAATCTGTTTTATGCTGCACAGATGGTGGGGTGATTGTTTTGAAAACAATTTCTTGCATGGCCACCCGTCTGAAAACACCAAACGCAAAACCCATCCCACACTTCTGTATTTACACATTGAGAAAAATCTCCAAAGTTACAAGGATTTATGATATTAGCAGCATGTTTTTGCATGGTGGAGTCAAGCCATCCCAAATACTGCCTAAAACATTTTAGCCATGACCAGACTGGAAAATTATAGCAATGGCCTGGACACTGAACAAAGAAAACAGCATCGTTAAATACAGTAATTCCATAATTCTGTCCACTAAAACAAATGCACTTTTACGGTACTCAACATGAAAACCTTCCATGTTGGCAGTGGAACTGGTGAAAGTGAACATGAGCATAAACACATATCTCTTTAATAGTAAAGATAACGACAAGACTCGTTTAAAAAGAAAAACTCTGATTATAGAATAGGGTTAAGTCATAAAACATCTTAGGAAATTGTATTAAGGGTCACAGTGCATCCTTAACTTACATGCTTGTAATAAAAAGAACATAGTTCAGCAAGCTAAGGGGAAGAATGTCAGGTTTACCTTAGCATGCCATGTTTGCAATATTCTATAATACTGAAAATTTAAAGAACATCTTTCTCTAAAAAACATTCTAGCTGCAGAGTGGGAGATAGGACAAATGGAGAATATTACAGAAAAGCCTAATGCATTCAGAAAGAATTCACTAGTACAACAAATACAGTATCTGACAGTACCTAGGAGCCATGAATAACAGTATGTCCAGGAAGAGGATATAAATGTCCCACTCAAACAAAACAACTGAAAAATGGTCAAAGGCTACTGAGTAGCCCCTGCTAGGGTTCTGATGTCCAAGCATTCATACTGAGGGGCTATCTGGGTGTTACCTCTGAGGATATCTGAGTATCTGGTGTGTTTCACAGGGTTTCAGGTCACGCTGATGAGAGTCATCACCTTCTGTGAGCAATGCAAAGTGAGGTCATTTAGGCAAAACTGTATGCATAGAGTTTCTCCCTCAGTATCTCAACTCTAATTCTCTCTGTTTGACTTTATTCTGCATGTGGGCTTTCTCCATCTGGGAGACAAGATGACCACTCCCAGATGAAGTCTCAAAACTTACTAATTTAGTGGTAGCTTCCTCTGCCTGCATGCATGCAGTGAGAGAGGTATATTTTAGCATTAGCTTCCCCTAATTTAACATAGCTTTCCCTGACCAACTGCATAAAGCAAGAAAGGTCTGCCTCTCGAGAACAGAATGCCGGCAAATGAAAACAACAGGTCCTCTCTGATAGGTCTTAATGAGCCACATGTTTGAACTCCTATCAGTATTTCTTCAGAAGAGATCCCCTACACAATGTCCCTAACACAAACACGCATACCTACACACTCATGCACCAGATTGGGAAACCTCTTTTATGATGGAGTAAGCCAAAGTGGACTGTAACCCTGAGGAAGTGACTCCTCTTCCCTCCTACTCTGCCTCTGAATTTCAGTGGGTGAGAGGAAGAGGGGATGAGCACCTCTGCCACCAATCCTACTTTCCCACACTAAGCTTTGTGTTTTCAGGGTAAAGTGGCACTCTAAAATTCTACCGCAAAAAGAAAAACAAAAATGACATACCTAAAAGTCAACTGCCAAAATTGGAGTTCAACCCTTATGAAACTAAAGGGCAGAGTCTACACTCATTCGAAATGTGAGCAAGAACCTTAGGGATGACAAAATCCCAACAGCGCTGCTCCACATTTTCAGTTTCTTTTGGGGCCAAACTTTTCCATGCTTTTCCTTAGCCTAGAGATAACTACTAGTTGCCCTAGCAAAACCTACTCACCCAAACAAAGCCATTTTTCACTAGTGACATGAGCCCAAGAGATTTACAAGGAAGTCCAGACAAGGATTCAGATTTGGATTGATTACTTTGGAGCTCATCCAATCCAACCAAATGCCAACAAATTTGGCTTAGAAATCTCACTAGAAAATTTGCTCCCAGGAAAGTTCCATCTAGTTCAAGTCTGTGGAAAATACCCTGGAAATAGTGCATCTCAAAACAGCATATTGGAACGTTTCCTTTCTGTCCACTCCAGTTCAGAACCATAATGGATATTTTCAATATTAAGTAGTTCTTAGAGTTTTAAGGTAGTGCAAATTCAGGTTAGATATCTGTTCAATTTTTATTTTATTTTTATTTTGTCTAAAATAGTTTCTATCTGTGTATCTTCTACCTTACTCCCCTCTTAAATTTTACTACACAACAACTGATTTACTAAAAGAATCTTCTAAATTAGGTTCCTTTTCATTTGGTAGTAGGTGTCCAAACTGTGCCAATCCCATTAGTAGGCAAATCAATATTAAACTTTATTATCCAAATCTGTACAAGAATCCAGCACTACCAGACCATGTTAAAAGATCAAGTTCAAAAAATAAAAAATAAAGGCAATTATATGCAGGTCAAATGCAAAAGAAGAACAATTATTTACAAATTAATAAAGGTTTATTTTGTACATTGGGGCACATAATTCTAAAAACAAAATTGCCCCCAAAATTTACTTGGAGAGATTTATTTTTTATAGATGAAGAAGGTTTCTTTTGGGTTACTCATAATACTTTTGTTTCCAGAAAAGAAGTAGAAGCAATGTCTTTACTAGGAATTTTGCTTGTGTGTGTGTGTGTGTGTGAAATATATGTATACACAATGCATTATATATAGATAATATGTGTGTATATATAGATCTGCCTTTGCCAATTTTGGCTTATAAAATTTTACTCAACTATTATGGGACAGAGGGGACTTTCTTCTGTGGGAATTTGGCAAGATTAGAACTGAGTTGATGATTCAGTCCTGGGATTCAGTGAGGCATAATGGAAAGTCTCCCGCTTTGGAGTGAGGCCATCCTGGATTGAAATCTCAGATATACACCATACAAGCCACACATCCTCAGCAAGTTACTTAAACTCTCCGACCTTTAGCATCTTCATCTGAAACACAGAGATAATACTTACCTGATGATGTTGTGACAAAGATTGAATAATGTCTTTATGATGATTATCACATTTAAAAAAATTATTACCATTATTTTAAAATTTTAGAGTTGGCAGAGAGTTCATTTAGTTCATTTCGTCCAACTTTTGACCCAATGACCCAAATAAAAATTTCCTGACAGGTGATCCTACAACCTCTGAAGGAGAGCTCAGTATTCACTGCAGCCATTACGTTTTAACAAATATTTTTCTTATGAAAAACCACAAAACCACCTCCCCATAACTCATATCCATAGCGCTAGTTCAGTTTTCTAACATTAAATAAATAGTACATTTAATCCCTTCTCCTTCTGATAGGTCTTAAAATATATGAAGACTATCAAATTTAAGAAATTATTAGAGCATTAGGTACTACAAAGAAAAAAATCTTTTCTTAACAACACTATATATTTTTATGCCTTTAACCATTGTTTCCAGACCCTTGGACATCCTTACAGGTATTCTAGTGGATAAAACTATTTTATATTTGAAATTCCATTAATTTTCCTGTAATAAACTATTGTACACACTTTATTTCTTTTAGTGATTGCACTTAAAATTCTTAACCTTCATAATTAATTGAACACAGTCTAAAGTTAATGAAAATTTTTGTCCACCTTGAAAAACCGCATACAAATCTCAGAACATTTTAACCCTAATTATCTCCCTCTCAAGTTGCATGCTTTTGATTATCTGTGTTTTAGTTTATTTTAAACCCATATTTTCAGATTATCTAGTCCCACCATATATTTATAAATGAAAGATATTTTAAATTTCAATTTTAGTACCCAGTATATCAGCTATTTTTATCGAATTTGCAATATTTATGAATGTCTTCCTCCAGGGAATGTACAAAAATGTAGAGGTTTCTCTTCTGTTCTAGCTATGGTCAACATTGCTGACTGTTTATTAGACCACTCCCGCTCATCTATAAGAACATTCCTCCAGGCATCACCCTTTCTATAAATCACATCAATGATTTTTTTTCTTTTTTACTGAATTATTCCCATAATATATCCACAGGCTATTATTTTGGGAACCACGAAATATACAAAAAAGCCTTATGGCCTCATATTCCATTGCTCTCCTTTCCTTTATAGCAAAAGTTTGTGAAAGTCCATCCTCAACTTATTTACTCCCATTCTATCTTAAATTTATTTTTATAAAGTTTTTCCCTCACTAGTCCACTGAAGCTATTTTTATGAAGGTCACCAATAATGTCCACCTTGCTAAAGTATATCACTTGCCCTGGGACACCACTGTAGGCTGGTTTTCTCTACCTCTCTGGCTGTTCATATTCAGTCTCCTTTACCCCTTCTTCTGCATCTCCTTGACCTCTAATGCCAGATTTAATAGATTTTTTTATATATATTATCTCACAGATTTTTCATAGGAACCCAGCAAAGTAAGCACTATCCACCCAATTAATAAATTTTAGCAGATGATTTTGGAGCCATTTTGGAAGCATATGGTAATCAACTTATGAAGAACAAATTTTTCCAGGCACATCTGATCTGCTTTATTGCTAGAGGTGTTTGATGTGTAGATCAGAGGAATCCATAGACATAATTCATTGTGTTTTCACCAAGTTTTGAGATGCTATCATTCCTGACGTTTTTAGAGAAGAGATGACAAAATGTCTGGGAAGCTGAAAAACCAAATTCAATGAATACTGATTAACGGATCCAAATAAAAAACAGGAGATGTCTTTAGTACTGTTTCATGGTTGTGTCCTGCCCTCCAATTGCTTCATCCATTAATTGATTGGTTAGTTAAATAAACATTGATTGAGTGCCTATTCCCAGGCATGTTTTTAGGTGTTGAGTATATATCTGTGAACACAAAAAAACAAGAATTTCTGGCTTCATGAAGCTTACATTATAGTGTGGGAAACAGGCAGTAAATAAATAAAATATATCATATATTAGATATTAATATGGGCTAAGGATAATAAAAGCAGGGAGGGGTGACAGTAAGTATGTGTGTGAGGGAGTACCATGAATAGGGTGGCCAGGATAGGACTTAGTGTTGCAATATGTGTAAGTAGAGAATTGAAGGAAGAGAAGGAGGAAACCCACTATTGCTTTACTCACAATTGCAACACACCACTTACCATAACGGCTTGCCTAGCTGGTGTTCAATAATATTTTTGAATAAATGGACAAGTAAATAAACAGATGAAGGAAGGTTGATTATCTGCAAAGGCCTTCATAAGAAGCATTTCTTATAGAACAAAGTCATCTGGCTTTGATTTTTCACTTGTACTTTCTGATAACTCACAGAGCCACGAAGCGAGGGAAGCAATAATTCTCTGGCCACCACAGCTGCTATTGGAGTGTCACCTGTTATTTCCATCGTCCTGACGATGATTTTTAAAAGGACCGTATATGCTTTGTTAAGAGCATGGGGCAGTGATATGTCAGGGAGCATGATTAAATATTAGTGCTTTTATTCCTTTTGAAATTCTTGTAGCTATATTCTGTGGTGAGTTGTGTTGGAGTCCGTCCAGAGGGGAAGGGACAATGAGACGCACAGAGAAAATAGAATCAATCTGATAAAAATCCTCTTAAAAAGGGTGAAATAAATATCTCCAACAAGTTTCAGAATGTCCTCCAATATTGATAAGCTGCTTCTTCGATGATTTCCCCAAAGTTTCTCAAGGTCATGCTTTTTAAAACAGCCTGGGTTTCCCAAGAGAAACTGACATCAGTGTCACTTAGTGTCCTCTTCTCAGTTCCTAGCTCACTGGCAGTACACTCAGCAGGCCTGCCTTCTTCTTTGCATTGTCTCAAATGGCAGAAAATGGAAAATATTAAGAAAACTGCTATGACTACTTCTAGAACAGCAGCAGCCGATAGGGAATTACCTTCCATTTCTTGTAATTAAATTGCTTGTGATTTTTTTTTAATGTATCTACATCAAGCCAACCTGCCAAAGCAAATTTAACAAAGTTAAATTTTCCTAAAGGACTGACTAAGAATGAAAAGTCAGCAATCTCCAAACAGGACAAAAGTGACTGGGTTGGCCACATTGTTTTCCAGAGGGTTACCCTGACCAACAGAGACTAAGTTGTTCCTGAACTAGGAAGGAGATGAATCACATAGGTCCTGAATATCAATTCACAGGGCATTGTTTTTCCTGCTTTTTAACATATGTCATAGGGTCAAAGAATATAAACGGCTGTTCTTCTTTTAAAATATCTGCATTCTAGTGTCTAAATGTCCCTCATCCTATTTTATTTTCCACTTTTCTATTCTAAACTCCTGAAGAATTAAATGAAAAATAAATGGAAAGAGCAGGATGTGATCTCCTGCCTAAGGTAGTCATTAGCCTAAGAATTAGTTTTTGGTGAACACTGCCCTTACCCTTCACCGTTAGTCCTGAAATTCAGATTCCCATTAGCAAAATACAGTCCATAGATGATATTTATGCTCACCTAATTGTGGTAAAGCATGTTGAGATCTTTCAGAGAAATATGTGATTTTAAAACCCAAATATTTAAAACTATTAATATATAAACTTTTCAATGTGGCTATAGTCAATAAGAATTGATATTTATTAGAATAGGGTCTGGAATGAAGTTTGGTTTTATAATATCCCTATTTCTGGATATTTTCTATATACTCCAAAAACATAATTTATGAACACCAAAAAATTATACTAAGTAGTATATTAATTATATACTTATCATAGGCCTCCTTAGGAACTCCATTGGATAAATATATTGTTGGCTTGGCTCTATTTGTTTTATACTTGAAGGCAATGAATTGTGCTTTTTTCTATAAATTGTTTCTTTTTACTAACTTGGGTATTTTTCTCAAATAAATGAGAGTTTCAGGTTTAACACTAATATTAACCTTTTCTTCTTCTGTTGAAGTTATCCAATTCTATAGTGAGAAGTCAAAGAGCCTGAACAACATTAACAATATTATCAAGATTTGGATAGTTATTTTCGTTTCACAAACTAGATGAGGTAAACATTTTAAAGCCTGCCAGAACATTGGCAAATTTATTGCTTTCTTCCTTGGTTTTATAATTATCATTTTAATATAATTATTTGGAAATTAAATTCTACTCTTTACCAAAAAAAAAATGGGGGAAGGGAGGATACAGGGAGCAAATGTTTTAGAGAGAGTTCACACAAACTGTGTCGTCACTCTTGCTCAGTCTACCTGAGTTCTCCCAGTTCTGCCTTTGACTTCCTTTGTGATCTTGACCAGGGCATTTTTTTTCTTACCAGGCTCCTGTTCTTTCAATGTGGAGGTTCATCTAAATACTATCCGTTTCCACAGTTGCTTTCGGCTTTGATGGAAGCTAAATTCTTCCATGTTATCCCTTAATGAGTTGACATGGAAGAATTAACAGAACTGAACAAGCCAGGTTTCTGATTCTACCCTGTCCTGGACATGCCAAGGTTCTGAGTCACTACCATGTGTATGGCTCCTTCTGAGGGAAATTTCTGTTTAAACGTCTCCAGGGGCAACCTCATAGATGCCAGCATGACTGAACCTGGAACAGTCACTTGGCCCACAGGTAGCCATCCAGACACTGGCCACGTCCTGCTGCAACTATATGAGCACGACCAGTGAGATTCTCTGAATGCTGGAAACTTTGAATTAAAGAAGAAAATAACTCAATTACTCATACAATTTGGAAGTGTATAGATATGACAGGCAGAGCTGAAGAGGCCGTGGTGGATTACATGCAAACTCAAGAAACTTAGAATAATTTTACCCAAAGATTAGGAAGCCTTCTTATCATTACTAATCTCACATTAATTAGATGAATTGTTATAAGCTAACAAATAAAAGTTTGGAACTCTTTGAGAGAGACATCATTTAGATTATTTCCAAAAAAGGCCCCTTTGTTTTCTACTCAAGATAATATTAAAAAATAATGAGTTATTAGTCACAAGGGTTGTGAGTAGTCACAACCCTGTGTAAATACCGACTGGAGATGTCCCTGCCTTAGGAGGGCCAAGATTGCACCTGTCAGGAATTTTCTTATTTGCAATGACCTGCGTCCCTCTTCCACACCCACTAGGACCGGCAGAGGTGATTTCAATTACAATTTCTCTTCTCTCAGTCAAGGCATGAAGAAGTTACCTCCTTCACTTGCTAGCAAGACAATTACAAAATAGCATGCAAACATTCCCATGACAAAATGTAAAATCTGTCTTTACCATAAACCCCTATTTCCTGGGGTAATCTGAGTGATTCTCTGATTAGACTCTTACAATCAAAAGAAAATAGTTAAAACAACTAAAATCAATATTCTGGAGGGTACTTTAATGAGAGAAAATCAGAGAATTATAGAATTAGATGGTCATTAAAGAAGTGAACTAATTGAGCCCTTTTGCTGCAAACTTACACCATACACCATGGATGATTATTGTTCCTATTTTGAGAGCTCTCTGCTGAGGCTGATCCAACTGAATGCAGAAACTCCCCAAATCATGGTTATTGAAAGTAATCTGGAAGGTCACTGACCTTCTAATTTCCACAGGACAGGCTTCCTCCTGCCTAATCCCAAAATGTTGGTCAAATTGACCTCAGAGGGGTCAGACTGATCTATTGTAACTCCAGAGCTTTCATCACAATGCCAGAGTCATCTCATTTAAGAATCCAAGGGTCTAAGGCAGAAATGAGACTACGCAGACAATAACACTCAGCAGGGCAGGGTGTCTCCTTCAGATTACCAGGCTGACCTCAAAAGAGGTCAAACACAGAAATAATGAGAAAAACAGTCAAGGAAGTTTTAAAATATATTTTTTTGTTTTTGCAAACTTGTGCCACAATGTCTATTTCTAATGCACCACCCGAAGGCTCCAGAGCAGCTCAGGCCAGCAGGCCTGCCTCACCTACAGTAGACACAAATCTGTACATGTCACTATGTAGGAACACCCCTGGTTGCTGCAGGTCCCAGAGGACCGGGGAAGTGGATGTGATGACTCCTGGATGGCTGGACCCTCTATGCCCTGAAAGCTTGACTCCTGACAAAGAGGGAATGAAATGGCTCCTTCATCCACTGGGGACAGAGAGGGTACAGGATACCTCTCCAGTTTCTATTTAGTGCCAAACCACCTCGGAAAAGAAAGGCACCCAGAAGATGAAAAGCTGTCCCTTCGTATTGGAGGGTAATCATTTATAACCCCCCATATTAAGAAGACTATTTTATTATCCCACTCTGCAGTTAATTTCAAAATCTTTTCCCCACAGTGCTCCTAATAGGAAGCAGATGTAGGAACCACCTCAGAACCAGGAGAAGCCCAGACCCCTATCTCTCCCAACCTCTGTCTGTTGCAAATCAGCCAAATTTAAACCAGCAATCATGCATGTTTCTAATCAGCACTTCAGCTTTCTCCCCACGGAAGTAACTCCTTGGCTTGCACAAGGGAAGGAAATGTTTTCTTCAAAAAGCAGTGCCAGGACAGGGAGCAGCTTATTCTCACGATACTTAACATGCTAACCAGTCAGTGCGGTAAGAAAATCAACGCAGGAGCGGCCAGGGAAAGGCAGGAGGGCCCGAGGCCAGCAGAGACAATGGGAAAGACAGAGGAGGATGAGGGAGGCATCTATAAAGTCTGAGAACATGAAGCTTGTCTTCCTAACAGCCCGCCCTATTGTGGATTCCTAAGGAAGTGTGGTTCATACTGAGAATGCTTTCTCTCCCTTATCTCACACATGCCTGATCGTAAACTGAACAGACGGCAGTGATATCCTGAGAGCATGAAGAGGGTGGGGGCTGCCTTTTGTGGTCTGTGGAAGGAGGACATTAAACTAGTGCAGCCAAAAATCCAAAATGTCCTTCATGTGTTTTATGACAACGCTTCTTCCTCAGGAGTAAGAAAATTTTAGGTTTTGCCGTACTATGAAATATAAGAATATGTCATGGTTGCCCAAAGAAGAGGTTGCCATAAGCAAAACCTGCTTGGAAGGGAAGGCAAATAAAAATGTAAGAAATCATCATTCTTCCTTCCAGCCTCATTCACATTTTTCCATATCTGTCCCCTCAAATGCTTCTCACCCATTCTTTGAAAATGTATGAACTCAGTCGTGAAAAATTGATCTATATGAGGTTTCCGGATATTTGGTGAGAGAAGCAGGCTACCTGGGAATATTGTTGCTGACGTTGGCTTTTGTTTGGGGTTTTAAATGTACATACAGAGAAAGATTACTTGTGAGAATGTTAAACGCAGTTTTACTATCTACACAGTCTGTATCAAAAGTAATTAGTAATAAGCCAGACTTCCATTTAAAAGTCTTGTCACTGAGAAAAGCCACCAGTTTGGTTGCGGGTGCCGATCTCTGTCTGACAGCAGTTCTCAAAGCGGAGCAAACCAGCAGCATCCATCGTAACAATCAAAACACCGAAAGCCTGGTGGTGAATTCAATAAAACTCTTGAGCACACAGATTGCTGATAATGTCTAATTGAGTGCACAGATAGTGAGTAGCTGACAGTTCTGGGAATTACACTGGATATTTGTTGTAATCTGTTTAATTTAAAATTAGAACAACATTTTATTGTACAGTAAGTTTATATAAACTTTTTAATGGTTGGTTAAGTTACATGCTTGTTTTTAGATGGCAATTTTAAAACATTTATCACATGTAGCTTTTAAGATATTTTCAATTTTCCCAAAGCACAGAAATGAGTTTAATGCAATAAACATAAAAAGTCAACAGACCATCACACTGTGTTTAGAAGAACCTTCCCAGCAATGGCAACAACCAACCTACATCCAAACCTTGCCTCTGCTACCTTCTAGCTCTGTGAGCTTGGGCAAGTTATTCTTTAAACCTCATTACAATTATCTATTAAATGAGATCAAAATAATCCTGAACTCATAAGGTAATTGTGAACATTAATAAAACAAGGAAGGTGGAACAATTAGTATGATAGAATGCCTGGTCCATGGTTAGTACTCAGTTTCTATTACTCATTCTCTTCTGCAACTTGGCGTCAGCTAGCTAATTTACACATTTGCCCTGAAGAGCTCACAAACCCCAGCTCTGAAACCACACTGCTCATCAGAAACCTATTAGCACATATTAAAGAGCACATAGCCACATAGTTCTTTTTGTTTAGTAAAGTCCAAAATACAGAACACAGTTATCAACAGAGAAACATTCCTGCAAGGGCTATTAGTTAAAGAACACATTTTATTTGTATTCTATGCGAAGAGAGTTGCTCATCCTAGACCCATGAAGTGCTAGCCCAGCGATAGATCTTAGGCTAGTCAACACTCAACACCCATTCCCTTTCCACCAGCCCACACTCCAGCACCTTACTTTATAAAGGAAAAAAGCCTAGTGAGTTGTTATGGTTTCCCCCCAATCATCCAGGTTTGAAGCAATACAGAACAAAATCTGGGGTCTCCCAATACATGACTAAGTTTTTTGGGGTTTCCCTAAACATGAGATTCTTACACACAAACTTGCTCACTGGCGTTACTACATAAATGTGAGCCAGAGGCTCATATCAACCCTGCCATTATCATCAACCCCGCCATTGATTTGTCAAACAATCAAAGCTTACTGACTATTATGTTGTCTCCAGTTTCTTTATTTGAGAAATGGCAATCATTCCTGGTCAGGGTTTGGACCCCAGTGTGGTGGGTAAGACAGCCTCACTGGCACACCCTGTAGGGGATGAAATCTAGAGAACACAATTCATTGGACATCCTGTTTCCTCTGCCTACATCATGGCAGAAATGCCCTTGGACAAGGGAACCAGGTGTCTTTCACTCAAGTCCCACCCAGAAATCTGCAGAAATGTCTCTTTTTGGCAGCCCAGGAAAGCCACCTGCAACTACACTGGCCAGATGAAAGGTATTAGAAGAGATTCTACTGGCTAAAATGGAAATCACCAAAGTTACTTAGAGTAACCTAAAATGCACACTCTTTCAGTGAAACTTTGCCAATTAACTTCTAAAATTCTAAGAAAGAGAAACTTTCCAGACTGAGGACCCAAATGCAGAGATAATCACCCTGCTGCTGCTGCTTTGTGCATAGTAGTCTGCTCAGAACTTGTAACAGAGGGAAGGGCCTGAAGAAAAAAATATTTATTTTCTGTCTTTTTAAAACTTCCCCCACTCTTTTTGGGAGCTGAAGCCTGGCCTGCATCCATGAGGGAGGTTAAATCCTTTGTTCAAAGAGATAACTCAGCCATCTCAGGCAGTGCCAGCCCCCCAGGTGGGTGGCTGGTGGAGTTCACAGGCTTTGTCTTCAGCAGAGATGGACTGATTAAGATAGGTAACCACAATAGCCTAGAACTGAGAGGCCCTCCCTTTAAAAGCTTTGTATTTCTGCTTATGTTTAGGAAATTTGAATTTTGAGATGAGGTCTACTATTTTTCCTCCTTTGCTGGCAAAGTAATAAACTTCTCTTTCCTTCTCCTCAAACTACCTGTTCTCGTTCTTCCAATGTGGCCTCTAGGATAAGTGCCGAATTTCCGGTAACAAACTCACTCTGACATCATGGAGTGCAAGGGTCTTCCAGCCCTTCAGGGCACCCACAGCCCTATCTGAGCTCTCCAGATTTCAGGAGAGGGTACCCTTCAGTTCACCTCCTGAACTGGCAAATGCTAACAGCTCATCCACTTTGACCTTCAGGTCTGATATAGTTATCTAGAGATGCTCTCCACAGAAGCCTCATTCCCTCTCTTAATCTCAGGAGCCTCTCTAAGAATAAAGACTCATTTAGAAGATGAGAGTTTTGTCTCCTCACTGAGGACTTCTTCTCTAATGCTTTCTTTACAACACTTCTGTTGTCTTCGCTACTGACATTTAACAGGACAGATTCTGGACCTCCTTCCTATCTCTTGACAGTAGAGACTGATTTTCTTCAAGGCACTACCTTGGAGCTACATCGTATGTGCATCTAAATTACACACAGTTAGGCATACGAATGTGGGAACTAAGTTTGCAGTTGAGATTGCAATTTAGGGCAATCCTGCTTGCCTTCTATTCAATGAGAAAATACCCCAGAGACAAGAGAGGCAAATCTACTTTTCCCCTAAGTGTGACTGGAGTATTTAAAGATACATATTTTTGGAATAGGATGGCCCCAAAACTCAAGCCAACCTCTTCATCTGGTGCTCATCTGCTTGAAAATCAATAGAAAAACTGGCTCTATTTTGGTTTCCAACAGAGCATCTTCCTTAAAGCTTTCCAAGAATTATTTGGTCTCTGTGATTTTTCACTTACTCACTGCCTTTGGAATCTAATCCTCCCTCTAACATGTAACTTTACTGTAGTCCATTCTTGACTGGGATTTGATAAATCGTTATAGTCTGTCTCCCAATATATTGTCCTGAAGCTATAAATAAAAACAGCTTAATCAGGAAAGTTACCACTTTTCCTCTCTCTTTCCCTGTGAACTCCTAGGAAGACTGGGTTGTGAACCACTCTAAAGGAGGTTTGGAAATATGAGTGAAGGACAGTGAGAAAGTGTTGTTTGGGAGTGACATAATGTCTCCTCAGTGAAAGAATGATATCAAGTCCACTCAGCCTTTTGAGTAGCTTTGTAACATTTCATAAGTACGAATTCCATGCCTTTAAAACAGTGCATCGGTGCCATTCCTGAATAGCCCTTAAAAGAGGCAGAGACGGTTTCAAAATATAGTAATACTATTTCTCAGTTACTCTACTGAACTTGGATATGGAAGCAACCCACCATCTTTGTTTTTAATTTGCTTTTGTTGTCTCCCTCCAAACACACAATAGATGGAAGCTCCGAGTTCACTTAGAACTGAGAGTCAATTGAGAGTGGACAGGATGGAGTCTATAGTGAACAGCCACATGTGAGGGAGCTCTATCTGGACCCCAGTGGAGATAACTGAGTTGTTAAGAGATTTAGAAAGAAAGGAAGAGACAGCAAATGTTTGTGTGGTAAACCTCAACACAAACAAGAGTACGAGTTCAAAAGCCGACCCTGCTGGGACTGCATAGAACTACCATCATGGCAGAGAAGACATCCCTTGAGAGGTAAAACTAAAACCTTTACAGAACAAAAGTACAAAATGGCAAAGGGAAAAAAAATTAGAAGCAGAAAGCTCCAATTTGAGAGGGGGAGAGATCTTTAACCAATAGAAATAATTAAGGCAGAACTTAATGAAGAGAAAGAAAAAATACACAAGATGTTGCTTGCAATTTTCTGAACATCTTCAACCCAGAAAAATGTGGTTGGTGCATCTGGCACCCGTGCCATCTGCATATTCCTTGGAGCATGACACAGAGCTTGGAGAGTGAGAGGCAGGCAACTTCTGTCAAACACACAGGAATGTCTGGCCAAATGGCCCTGGAGGGTTGGGAGCAATGTCTTAAGTTTCTTCTATAGTGATCTAATTTTCTTTGTTCTTATCTTTGTAAGAATGATACAGAGAATCTGAATTACTTTAACCCTGGAAATCACTGAGAAAGAAGAGAAGCTAGTGTCAAAGCCAGAACTACCCATTAGAGACCACACAGTAGCATCTCTTGTTAAATAGCAGCTCTATTGTCCAAGCCATTTCAACATGGAAAAGTGGTTTCTACAATGTTGCATCATATATAAAACATCAGCTGTTGCCAGTCTATCTGTAGGAATGAGGAGAATCACAGCATCTATGACAGAACCACAGTTATTGCTTAGAAACTAAGACTACAACTCATTTTGTTCCTCAATACTCAATGTCCTCAATAATCTAAATTTTGATACAACCTTGATTACTGGGTGAAAGTTCCCAAAGCCTGTCATATGAAGCTGAAATAAATTCCAAATCTGTAGGCAGGATTTTCCTTCAAATAGTAAGTCTGTTTCTGCACGGTCAGTTCATAGAGCACGTATCCCGAGAATAAGGACATTTTACACAACTGTTTCCCTGTAGTTTTCAGAAAGCGATAGGCTAAGCTGCAGTAACAAATAGATGCCAAAATTTCAGTGGTTTAACAAAACAAGATGCTTTTCTCTCTCAGGTAAAGTCTGATGTGGGTAGGGCAAATTGTCCAGAGTAGCTCTACTTCATGTGGTAATTGAGGGATCCAGGTTTCCTCCACCTTTCTTTAAGCAGGGGAAAACAGGTGGAAGAAGAACACTGAATTTTAGCTTCTACTCATAGTCCATTGGCCCAAACTTGTGACATGACCTCAATTTAGCTGCAGGGAGGTGAGGAGATTTAGAAAAGCACAGGAACTATTTAGCTTGTTCTAATTGTCTTTGCCTCATTCACCTTCCTACACTTACTTGTCTTCATTTCTGAAGCTGGGTGAAGTCAGGCTGGACAGAGCATGGAGGAGGATGCAAGGGCTGACTCTGTACGTGAGTGATGTAGGACACTACTGTGGGACCATATGGTGTTGGGTGTGGGGCCGGGGAGAGCACGAGAAGACTGCCCATCAAAAGTGCTCTTTCTCTCTTGCCCCATGTCTAAAATTTCTACATGATTTTTTTTTTCACTTGGTTGAAGAGAGTTAAGGCTGCTTTTAAAATACAAATATTATCTGAGAGGAGTATACTTTGAGCTCGAATGTTCAACAAATAAGGGCTCTTGAAGATGCAAGTGAGAACATGAAATTTCTCCCTGGCTCAAGGGCCACAGGCTCACCTCCTGAGATCAAGGCTCATGATACGGACACCTGCCTTACTCACCCAAAGACAAGGACAGCTGATCTCAAGAGGAAGAACTACTTGCAGACAAAGGGTGGCCCTTCTCCATCCGTGATCCCCTGACTTGACATCACCCAGTGACACCTTACCTGGAGCTGGTTTATGAGTCGATATTACCAGGCACTTTGCTGGTTTCTGAAGAAGTAAAAAAAAAAAAGGAATAAATTAGACTAGGAAGCAGCACGTCATGGAGGCAAGCATGTGTGCTGTCACTCAAACAGACCTGCGTTCATATCACTGGTCCTACTAATCACTAGTGATGTGAGTTGGGCAATTTGCTTAATGTATATGAGCCTCATGTATACAGTGGGAATGATGTCCTCTAACACTGCTTTGAGGTTGTTGAGAGGACAAAATAATGTCCAGCATCTGACTCAGAGAAGGTACTGAATGCCTGTAAGATCATTGTCAGAACAGGAGACAGGGAAAAGTTGAGTCCCACCCAGGGTGACACTTGAAGTGCAGGAATGCTGGGCCAACATTAAGTAACTGGGTAATTGGTCACAGTGGGAAGGAACTGCAGGAAAATAGAAAGGAGGAGAACACAGGACAAACTTGGCCAAATTCACAGTTATGCCCGGAACAATCCTACACCTATGCCTGATTCTCATCCTCATACATTGTGCCCTCTCATTTGGTGAGAACTACTAGAAATGATGCTAAATTAGCCTACAGAAACACTCTGAAGTTCCCTAAAACATTTAGAGGGCTTTTGGTTGTATGTTCATGAACATCTGACCTTTGATGTCCCAAAGTGGTGATTCTGGGGCACACCTTTGGGTGTCAATCCCCCGGGGCATGAGCAATCAGCAGGAATGTGGTCACCAAAATGAGGCTGGAACAAGAGAAAATAATTTACTTCTCAGATTTGATGATCCCATTTTTCTTGCAGTGTCTTAAATTTAGCAAAAATAGAGAAACACTCTTAACCAAACCGTACGTTGGTTTAGTTTTCAAATCAAAATGTTGTGAAATATTTCAGGAACTATTTCCAGAGTCTGTTAAATAAAATGTTATAGAAAAGTATCCTATTCTATGATGCTACTTTTATTAAACATTATATATATCAGAATTATCGAAGGAAATTATCTCATTTTTGAACTAAATCGTTCCTCTTATGACAATACATTTGCTTCCAAAAAATCAGTTAGCCAAAGCAAACACCTGCTCACAATGTACAAATAAAAAAAAAATGTATAGGGCTTCAAGCTGCCTGCATTTAGGCACACTGGATTTTGGATACAATTAAATCAAGACAGTCTTTTGGAATAGAGCCGGATTTTTTTCATTGATTAGTTCAAAAGCTAATCTGTGATTGCCTTTCATACAATAATACTGCCCTGCTCCTGAATATATACAGGAATGTGTAGAAGACAAACGACGAGTGTTTCTCTAAAATATAGATTAAAAGTAGCCACAAAGACATATTCCTAATAACCCCAACACAATATTAATAATGCCTGGTGATTTATAATAAATTGCAGTAGTCAAGTATTTCATGATCTCTTTGAACTTCAGAAATATCCTGGGAGGGAACTATGATATTATTCTCATTTTACAGATGAAGAATTGGAGATTCCAAAGAGTTAAGGAACGTGGCCAAGGTCGGCCGACTAAGAAATGGGAAGCAAATTAGATCTTCCACTTCTAGTCCTGTGCCTGCAAGTCTCATGCAGGCTACCCAGCAATCCACCCTGAGAGAAACAAACTGACACAGGCTTATGGAGAGGAGACAATGCCTTCTAGTTTGGGAAAGTGAAAAAGAAGCCGTGCTTGTGCAGTGCTTCATAAATAAATGTCCTATGTCCCCATCCAGACTCTAGGTCTGTGGGGCAGCACTGGCTCTGAGTAATAACCATGTGGTGGTGATTTGTTAAGAACTAATAAATACCAGATATACTGCAACATAAAATATAAAAGACACACATACACAAGCTTATAATTCTCACAATTACCCTATGAGGTAGGGATCATCACACCCATTTTATAAATGATGAAACTGAGGTACAGAGAAATTGAGCAATTTGCATGGTGTTATAAAACTGCAAGTGACTAGCCCCAAATGTCATCCCCACAGCTCCCACTAGCTGCACTAACCACTGCACAGTGACACTCCCAGTACATTTGGTAGATTGCGTAAGCACTTGACCCGGGCCGGCTCACTCTAAGGCGTGGGCAGCTTAGTGCAGAATGCTGTGTTTTACTCACACATACAAAGTTCATTTCTGTGCAGAGAGGTGCTCTAGAAGTAATTGTCCATTTCTAGCTTGTAGGAACAGAAGGAGTAGTGTATAATTTGGGTTAAGAAAATATATAGAAACCGTACCAGGCAGAAGAAAGGCCTTGCTGTTCTTGAGCAGTGACACAGGGCAGGTTGAAGGGCAGAGCCACTTCCCATCCACTCCTCCTCACATCCCCTTCCTCTCTTGCCCTTTGGGCAGCTCATGTGCACCTCGGGGTTCTCCCCAGGGTACTTCTCAGTACGCCACCGACTGGCAGAATGTGGAGAACAAGCTTTGGGCTAGAAGAGTTTTAAGTACTTGGTTTCTAAAAAATGTTACGGAATCACAATCCCTTATATCAAATAGGACATATTTCTATCTCTAAGGTCACTTTGGTTCAATTCAATGAATTGCACTGCTGGCCCCGTACAGTCCTACGATTCGTTTTACTTGCAAGCCTTAATGCCGCGATGGCAATACTGCTAGCTCTTATGTTTTGCCAAGTGGCACAGGCCTGTACATTTGTGGTTTAACTCAGCCTTCTGTTTATTTCCATTGTTGGCACTATTTAAATGGTTACATTAGCATTCAGATTTAGAGGGAAAGTACATTAACCTCATCTTTATGGTTAATGACTACTATTGTGCCCTTGTTTCAGACATATCTGAGAATGAGGAGAGGGATTCTTTTCTAGTCCTCCTCCGGAAAGTTGATACTGTAATTGAGAGCCTGGCTAACAGTCACTGTTGGTGTGGAAAGCCCGGCTTTGTGCTGGGTCAGCTTTTTCAGCCTTCTGTTCAACAGAAGAGACCCCAGTCTGGTGGCCAGGCAGCGTGTGTGGCCCCCTGGTAGCCATGGATGGTGTGCTGAGAGACGAATTTTAAAAGCAGAGCTTTCCTGAAAGATATGAAAAGAGACTGAAGCTATGCAGATTTTTAAGATATATACCTTTGAATTTATCTTCATTTATTGTAATAAATGTACTCAGGACACTTCCATAGATAATAGATAACTAAATCCAAGAGTATTTCCATCACCTCCTTTTGACACAAAGCTTCTTAAAAAGAACAGTTGAGGACTTGAGGCCAGTATGCAGGTGTTCTGAGTGCTTGCTTCATCCCCAAGCTTAGAGGCAAGTTTCAGAAAATTACATGGATTGGAGAAGTCATTGCCCACAATGAAAAATGACCTGAGTCACTCCACAAGAACTGAGGGACATGGAGTTACTCTGCAGAGCTGTAGTCAGCACTCAAGAGACTTGGGAGGGAGAGAGAGAGACAGGGAGAGGGACGGGGAGAGGCAGAGCAGAAGGACTTATATCTTTATCCTAGAATTATTTTGAAGATTCAATAAATTAATACATGAAGTATGCTTAAAACACTGCATGGAGAACTACTCAATAAATGTTAGCTATTGTTACTGTTACCATGATTTCACAAGGACTCATTGGACCAACGAAGAAGTTGACATGGTAAGAAGACAAATGACTGGAATTTTGGTTGTCTTCTGTTTCCATTATGAAGTTCTTGAGAAGATCCTCTGCTCTGGATCCCTGCAGCCTGGCCCAGCGTCTCCCGGTCTCTCAGCAGCTGCTCCCAGAAGGAAGAATGGAACTACTCCTGCCCCAGCACGTCCACTTTCTGATTGATACACAGTCTCTATTCTTTTAGGATTTATGTAATTTTTTCCTGAAATCCAACGGACAGGTTATAAAAGGAAAATCCAAATGATTGGTAAATTAGAAAACTGTTGCTATTACTAAGATCTTGAGCCTTGTTTTAGTGCTTGAAATCACATTGCAAATTGAAAATTAATTAGAAAGAGGAATTTATGTAGGACATAGAGAAAAATTCTATATTTGTATAAATCTTCCCTATAAAAATTTAGCCAAAAATGGTCAAAAGAAAGGTTTGTAAAACACTTGAATGAAGCTTTATAAATAAATAAATAAATAAATAAATAAATAAATAAATAAATAAATAAATAATAAGAGATAGAAGTAAAATACCAAAGCAAGATTTGGTGTCTGGGAAGTCCTAACTAATCAATCAGTGTCCACAAACCAGAATAGCTCGGCTTAAAGGGCAATGACTGATTTCTCCCAAAATTTGAAGAAACAGTCCCTCTCCAATTCAGTGTGGACCCCTGAGGGCCTCTGGCTTCCTCTGGGGAATCCTGAGGAAATGTCACCAAATAATGCAAAGGCTGCCTTTGGCAGAATATTAACATCCATTTGCATCACAAAAGCTTACCACTTAATCCCAATCCAACCAGCAAACTACTCTCAACCCCAGGAAAGCCAGAAAACAAAAGGGTTTGAAAAAGCCCATGTCTAGGCAGCATTTCCTGGAAAAGCTACAAAGATTAAATGTTTTCAGCTCATTGAAAACCAGCCTGTTCCCAGACTCAGAGCTCCTTGGCTAGGTTTTCAAAATTGCCATGTATGTATTTTCCTTCAGATTAGGAATGTGCTTTAACTTTCTACAGCCTTGGCTTTGATTACAAAGACAAATTTAGAGAAAGGGATGAATTAAGATTTTTTTTTTCATGAGAATATTTTTCTCTTTGCTCTAGGAGTATGGTCTCTGGGGCCCTTGGTATACTCTCATCTTTCCAGTTCAAGGAACATGAACTCATAGTGTCAGTAAGAAAAAAAAAAAAGATGCAGGCATTCAGATTGGTCACAGTAAGGGAACATATAGCCTGAAGTCCATCTTTAGATATAGGAGGTTTTCTGGGGAAGAAATATATCTACTGGTGATTTATAAACAAATAAGGTGAAAGGGTGCAAATCTAGAAATTCTGTTCTGTCAAAAGTAATTGTTCACGGTTGTTCAGTCCACTGCACTGCCAATCTGGTGTGGGTAGAAACTGTCCCATAATGTCAAAGACCTGTCAGTGGCACCAAGTTAAAATCAAGACACATCCAAGTAGCAGCTGACTCCCTTTTTACTACTTATGTACGGTTGGTTTCCTTCCATGGGCCAAAGTGCCAAAGTCAATTTTCCCAGCTCATCTCCATCAGATCACAAGGTCTCCTTTGTCTCCTTTCTAGCTTCACTGAGCTCAGTCAGAGAAATCAATTCTCAAATTACTCCACTAATAAAATCCTTTTTCTGCTAGTAATTCTAGTGAAGTCTCACATTTATTGTCAATGTTTTTGCATGTGTTGCTTTCGGTAACCTATTCCTGTTTTTATTTCTTGGAGAGAACATTTATTTTTCTGGGCTTCTCTTCTCCAACCTCCCCCCCACCCGACTTCTTTATATACCTTTATTGCTGTCATTATCCTTATGTGTTTCAAACAATGGAATTTAACAAAAGAAATTTGATTGTTCAGTGATGGAATAATTTAGAAGCCGATAAAAGAAAAAAACTTTAGACAAAATATGTTTGACAGAGTTTGAGCAAAGAACAATTCATGAATCGGGCAACGCTTAGAGCCAGAAAAAGTTCAGGGAGCTGTGCACTGCCACATGGGCAGTGAGTATTTATAGACAGGAAAAGGCTGAAGAAAGCAGAAACAAGGAATCAAAAGAGGATTAATCATTTTGTCGGGTTGTAGTTGTTTGTTCTCAGTTCTTGGTGTGCTCTTGGCCAAAGAATGATTAGGCACAGCAAAGCAAGGCAAGCACAATGTGAAGTTTATTGAATAAAGTACCATACGTTCACCAACAACAACAAATGGACCCCCTGTCATAACAGGAGGACCCCGATTATGGTCTAGGGTCCTATTTTATATTGCCTAAGCTGGACCCTCCTCATGGTTGAGATGTCACCATTGAACCACTTGGATGGACAGTTGGAAATTATATAACCTGAGTCTTACTGCCCATGCAGATCTCCCATGAGCCTCTTTGAAAGCCCATTGTTGGGGGGCTGTTGGGGGTGAACTGCAATGTAGATTTAAGCTAATGACATGATAATTAGCCTTAGGTTGTTCTAGGTCATGTTCCAGACCCTACTGTACCTGTGCTGCTTGGCCCACCGGCTGTTTTACATATAAAGATTAAAGCAGAGAGGACTTCCATATCATACAGACTAAAACTGACCTGTTTGGGGATTTGGTTATTCTTTCTCTCTCTCTCTCTTGATTTCTGGAAAGGTCAGATAAATAACTTAATTTCAGCTTGGTGGCATAGAATTTTAGCATAAATGACTCCATTTTGGTTTGATCTTTTGGGGTCTCAAGCAGGAGCTTAGTCCAAATCAATGGCCCCCTATAAATTTTATCTGACAAAGACACACAGGGATCAATGAGACAACCCAAATATTAGCAACACAGAAAACCACTACCAGACAAGAGTGGACGCAGGGTTATAGTAGCCTAGAAGCCAAAAGCAGGAACTGTAGCAGCAGGATATGAAGCCACATGGGAAATGGAGACACTGCTGGAAACATCAGAGCAAGGGCAAATACCCCAGTTCCCCTCTCCACCTTCCAATCTCTCACCAGCCTCTTCTTGGCTGAGCTCACCTGGAAGCCTGGGAAATGCAGTCTACAGAGGTCAGCTTCCCTGTCATTCAGAGAAGGGCAAGGAATGCATGTAAGAGCAAGAGGACAGTGACTGTCCCAGTCTCTAAATCTCCACCTGCCAATCCACACAAAGGACATCCTCAAACCTCTGCTCACAACACGAGCACTCTGAACGTTTAACTAAAGTCATAAGTAGACTTTGGTTCCTTCTAACTCTAACATCCTATGATTATTCATTTCTAAAACATTTACTATCTTGTGACAATCAACTATTTCTTCAAAAACTTTTTTTTCTTTTTTGAGAATCTACTAACCATAGTGCTAGGTACTGTGGGAAATATAAACGATGATGAAGCCGTAAAATGTCATCAGGGAGATTAGATAATCCAGATAAATTACTGGTGTAGGGAATCAAAAGGCAGCAGGTGAGAGAAGCCAAAAGAGTAGAACATACCATCAGTGGGCAAGCGTGAGGGAGGAGTTTTGGGAGAAGTGGGATTTCTGCTGGTTGTGGAGGAAGGGTAGGATTTGGTTTGGCAGAGAATAGCATTTCAAAAAGAACTGTGGGCACCATGATTTGGAGGCAGAAATATACACATAATTCCCAAAGTATTATGAAGTGGAGAAGGTTTATTTCTCAGAATGGGGGAAGAACTGTTTGGAACTCTTCTCCTTAGTCAAAATGCTTCTGGCATGATAATTATGTGTTTTCAGTGAAGGTATTATTTGGTAGCATTTTTTTTTTTTTATTAAACCAAGCATCCCGTAAGATTTTTAAGTAAAATAGTAATTTTATGAGGAAGGTAGCATAAGATTACAGTAGTTCTGGTTGTACTAAATTTGAAAGAATTTAGTAGTTTTTTTTTTTTTATTAGTCTCACTATTATGTTATTCAAATGACATCAATTGACATGACATTTTAGAAAATTTTGTCCACAAATTCATTTCATCTGATTTTATTTTTCATTTTATTTTTGTTTTTTGAGACAGAGTCTCACTCTGTTGCCTGGGCTAGAGTGCCGTGGCGTCAAGCTCACAGCAACCTCAGACTCCTGGGCTCAAGCAATCCTCCTGCCTCAGCCTCCTGAGTAGCTGAGACTACAGGCATCTGCCACCATGCCCGGCTAATTTTTCTATATATATTTTTAGTTGTCCAGATAATTTCTTTCTATTTTTAGTAGAGACAGGGTCTCACTCTTGCTCAGGCTGGTCTAGAACTCCTTATTTTATTTTATTTTCCCCTTCTTTAAAACTCAACATGTTTCCAGATATTAACATCTCCACAAAACTTAGGGTTGTGCTAGGCTCTGGCCTTGTGATAAGTACCCAGCTATATAATGACTGATTTAAGTTCAATGTTACTAGAAAAGCATGGCTGTATTCACACCCTAGGGAAAATAGCCCTATATGGTTGTGAATATTTTGTGTCATTCATTTCTTTCTTTACAAATTTACTTTATCCTTGCTGTTCAACACATAGTCACTTAAGAATATTTACTGAGCAGATTAAATCAATATGACATGCAGCCAAACCAATGGACACTATCCCATACTTATTTTATTTGACAGTTCTATGGCATTTGAAACTGTTGACCTTTCTCCTCTAACAATGCTTCCCTCTTGGCTTCCTTGACACCATATCCTCAGGATTTCTCCCCTACACTCTAGTCATTTGTTCTCTGCCTCCTTCAAGGGCTCTTCTCCCTCTATCTGCATCTTAAATGTTACTTCTCAGGGATCTGATGTTGGGGTTTTTCTTATCTTATGTTACACACCTCTCAAGGGACCTCATTCCCCACCATGACTTCAGCAATGCAATCCCTCTACACACCCATGACCCCTAAATTCATAGTTCAAGCCGACTTCTCTCCTGAGATCTTTACCGAAATAGACAACTATTAATAGTTATTGGGTATCTCTAAATGGTAATTGAATACTGATAATAATAAGCCCTGCAGTTGTAAATTCTAAATATTTCTTTAACCCACCCTTCCTCTTTTTTCTCACTGTCATCATATCAATGAATTCTCATTCTTGTCAATTTCCTGCAATTGTTTCTCTTCCTCCAAACTTAACCTCTGTCAGTTGCACTGCTGTCTGATCTTTCTGAAATTCAAAGATGAACATTGTATTCCTCTGTCAAATAATGCTTTGAAAACTCATGTAGCCAGCCCCTAAACTTTCCCTAACATTGGTGGAATCTAGAGTAAGAGTGAAATGGCAGCCCATACATTAAGTACCTAAATATTTGAAATCTATAAATCAAGCTAACAAGGTATTAAGTACGTTCTATTTTCTTATCTTGACAAATACACTTTCATAATATGGAATGCCTTGTTCAAATTTAGACTTCTCAGTTCTCTGACAGGACTTAGCAGCACATGGTGAGCCATACCTGACCCCGGGTCCTCTTCCTTTCTCCTCTGATCCCCACTCCATACTGCATGGCAGGTGCCTTGTGTACAGATGTAGATATTTCAGCCTGCAGTCTCAACTTGTGCCCACATTCCTTACAAACAGCCTCCCCTTAGCTTTCCCTCAGACCTAGCAGATACAGACAAATGTCCTTAGGAGCACAGGTCTAGGGATGTGGTTATGCAGAGCTGAAATTCTAGGAGCCCAGGACCGTTGACCATGATCCAAAAGGGAGGGTGACATGCTATGGATGAGTATATCCTCTTAGCCTTACAAACTTCTCACCTGTGTGGAAGGAACATGACTACAATCTACAATATGTTTTATACCATATTCTAGTGTCTATTTACTAATCTATCCCTCCCATTACACTGTGGGCTACTTAAAGTCTACCTCTTCTTCCCTGTCCTTCCCCCCACCCCCATTTCAGGGCCCTGCTCTGTTGTCCTGACCTGAGCATTAGGATCCCAGGCCCTTCTGCAGGGCCCTGACTACCTGGGGTATCCATTTCATGGCATTGCCCAAAGGTCCCAGGCTTTGCATAGTCCCATCTCCCTTCTCCCAGCCCAAAGTCTGAAATCCTGTTACCATTTCTTCAGTATAGTCATGTGGTTAAGAGACACTGTGAAAAATAAGATCATTCATTGTCATTTATTAAGACAGGTAGGCATGGGTGGAAACACAGAAGGGAAGTTGAATGTGCACATTCTGTAATTCCTGGGCTGGCCTTGGTAGTCTTGCTGCATGAGAGGAAAGTACAAGACTAGACATTGGACTTCCCTTAAGTAATAAAATAAGCTGGTCAGGGCAAAATGTTACAATATAATCTGTTGTTTTGATGTACTATTGAGCCACAAGTTGGCAAAATTAAAGAGCTATATGTAAAAAGAGCTAGTAACAAACTTATAAATGGGTCCATATGTTCCATAAATCATAAGGGTTTAAATAATAAGAGTATATCAGTATTCTGGGTTTATAACTGTTTATCTACATTAGGTGATACTTAGCCCTCTCAAATTAGAGAAAAAATTTTCCCCAGAGCACTGTAACTAAAAAAAGACAAATCCCAGCAATGCTGCTTACTATCTATATAAACTTAGGCAGGCTATTTAATCTCTCTAAAGCCTCAATTTTCTCTTATAAATAGTAATATATAAAATAAAGATAATAATAGTACTTACAATGAAAGCTAATATTTATCAGGTGTCAGGAACTATTCCAAGGCCTTAATATGTATTAGGAAACTTATCCCTCTAACAATTCAGTGAGGTAGGTGAATATTATTAGCCCCATTTTGCAGATGAAGAAACTGAGTTACCCAGAAATTAAGCAACTTTACCAAGACCACAGTATTGGTAAGTAACAGAGCCAAGATTTTAACGTGACCCTTATTCCTCCAGAAACAACTTTATTATTAAGCCATACTGCCTCTCCTAAGCCTACTAAAGGTTTTCCAAAGGATTAGATGAGAAAATACACAGGAATTATTTGGCATCATGTCTGTAACCCTATTCTCCAGGGTGTTTACTTTGCACTCCAGGGGCTGTCACTCACGCTGTGTTCTCAGGAGTGCAATACACACAGGTAGGGAGTCCAGGATGGTACTGCCCAAAGCATCTGCCCAGCGGTTCCCCCAGAGATAATACTAAGTAATAATGACTTAATCAGATTACATAGTCACGTTATTGTGTTTGTTCAAGTGTCATCCCTCCCCAACAGGGCATGTTCTGTGCATAAATCATCCAGAAGAACTTTTGAGGATAAGTGCAGCCGGGAAAGCTGGGTTCCAGAATAGCAATTAATAAAGGATTCCAAAGTGCCAGACACTGTGTCATCCTGAGATTGTCAAATCAGGTCCTGCCTCAGGGCACCACAGGGAGCACAGAGGAGCTCTGGACCACAGTTTACATTATAAGGGAAGTCAGGATCTGCTCCATCCATAAAATACCACATGCCCCACTAATTGGAGGAAGTTCAAAGTTTCAACAGCAGATCACACTACATTCCTTTCGATGACATTAAATCTTTGTGAAGCTGGGTGTTCCACAAATACTGTGATAAAAAGCAAGTGGCACTGGAAAATCAATGTAGAACAGGAAATGAAAGCAGCAATGTCCAATCTGATTTCAAAGTTTGAGAAACTTAGCAGTGCTCAACAGGCACATATTTCACATTGGTAAGAAATTGTCATTAAGAATGAAAAATATTTTTTTCTTTCTATGCATATATATTATCTTTTAAAGTAGCCACTATGTTGTTAGGATATAAATATGTATTAAGTTACATGGACCTAACTACTTAACAAATGGAACTCTTGAATATTTCTTTTGGCTTAAGGCCCTGAGGGCTCTATGAACTGAGAACATTTGGGAACATCTTCTGTAATCCCTTTTTGTGCATTATCTTTTGTGATCCTTCCAGCAGCCTACTGAGTCAGCGGCTGTTAATGGTCCCAGTTTACAGATATGGCAGTAACAGTAACTAGGCTGAGATCACAAATTGCCTATGTCGTTCAAACCCACCCACCACTCTTAGTGACTCTACCATATCTGAGGCCAAATACCAGATAATTTTGTCCAGGTAGACCTTGGATGAAGATGGCTGCTTCCCCATAAAGCTGAATCTGACCCCAACACATAAAAACAAGCACATATTTTATTGTCATCTTATCACAGGATGTATTAGCTCAGGATCTCAAGGCTATTTGCTGAAATAGCCATTCTGCTGAAGCTGCATGCTCTAAAGCTCCTGAAAACTGTGCATATGCTCTAGATGAAAGTCACCTTGTACCCAAGCAAACAAAGAAAATCTAAGACTATCTAAAGTGGTGGCTTGAGTTCATCAACTTTATCAACCTGCTCAGCAAACATTACCAAGTACACAGGCTCCTGTCTGAAGGAGTCTCTGTGGAAATCGCTGATAAAATAGCAGAATTTAGTAAACTGTTCCAAAAGCAACATGACCCATCCGTTTTTGACATGTCTTTAAAATCTGAAATACAGTCAAGCCATTGCAAGCTAATGCATAATGGAAGCTAAAGCTATAAAAATTCTCTAGAAAGCTAACAGCTGAAGCCGGGCTCAGAAACTTGGGCATATGATTTTGAATTGGATTTCTGCCAGTCTTGGGGGACCATAGACAGACCCAGAATCAAGGTCTTCTAGTGGTCTTTAGACAAAAGGGGTCCTTGTTACTCTCCCTGTCTGAGTCCCTATAGTTACAGATTGTAACTTCCTCTAGAGGAAGCAAAAGTAGTCAAACGCCAAGGAACTGACCACTGGTAAACTATCACCATTCTATTCATTTCCACCTTCATTATGCCTGTTTAACATCAGCTTCTATCTCAACCCATAGTGCCAAAGTTCTTCTTGGAGAGTCTTTAACTGCTGATGTGTACGACAGCCAAGAGTATAATGCAAATACAACAAATCACTCTCCAAGTCAAACTGCAAAGCTTACAAAAGACTTAAGATTGGATGATGTTGTTGAATGTGATGGTGAAGAAACATTATTATATAAGACATTGACAAATGAGAATCTGGCAGTTAAACTGGTTAAGCAATTGATGGATCGGTTTAAGTGGCATTTTCTTACTACTCAACATCAGGTGTTAAAAATGATCTCTGGGCAACAAACCATCCAGTCACTTTGATATCTCCACCAACTAGGCCCTGCAAGAAACTTTCTTCCTTTTCTGTCTGAAGCTGTGATGGCTCCACATGTGTGCATGCATGTGTGTGTGTGTGTGTGTGTGTGTGTCTATTATGTATATATATATATGTATATATATATATATATATATTAGAGAGAGAGAGAGATTTAAGACATTGGCACATGCAATTGTGAGACTTGGTGAGTACAAAATCTAATGGGGAGACTATTAGACTGGAGACTTATGAAAGAGTTGCAGTTTGAGTCCAAAGTCAGTCTGCTGTAGAACGAGGAAGGGTGAGTGTTGCAGATGAAGTCCAAAGGCAGTCTGCTGAGGAATTCCTCTTGTGTTGGAGGTGGTGAGGGGGGGTCATCCTTTTGTTTTATTCAGGCCTTCAACTGATTGAATGAGGCCCATGGACAGCAATCTGCTTTACACAAAGTCCACACATTGAAATGTAAATCTCATCCAAAAACACCCTCACAGAAACATACAGAACAATATCTGGCCAAATATCTGGGCACTAAGGCCCAGATAAGTTGACACATAAAATTAATCATCACAGCTACAATAGACTAGAAGAGAGAAGAACAAATTAATAACCCTAAGTAGATCCTGGGGATTCCAGGAAGGGCCTACAAAGAAGTTCTGAGGACTAGACCTATGCATAGACCCTCGCCAAGGTGATACTCCATAGGGAACGCACTGGTTGTTGGTGAGAGAGGGGGATCATTAGCAAGTCAGGAGGCAGGCTGGGGACTTTAAATAAACTCATTAGAAAAATGCACAGCAGTAGACTGCACATCCATCACACATCTCTTGCACAACACTCCCAAGTGCTCCTGAGCTGCCCTCCCTCTTAGCCCAACTGCTGCTATGGCAACCAGTGCCCCACAGTCTTTGACCAGCTTCAACAGGGACTACTGAACAGAGCCTCTCCCTGGGCCTGCACACATATCTCTTCTTCCTCCTGGGATTTCTCTGGCATCCCAGGGTGAGCTACCCAAGAAAACTCACTCAGGCCTCATATGTGCATGTAAGAAGTAAGAGAAAAATTAATGCTTTGAGGGCCAGCCTTGGCCAGTGGGGGATGGGCTCCAAGACACATTTCTTAAGTGTCCCTAGAAGGAAGAGTCACCTGTAGCAGTGACACTTATGAAGTCTCTCCTTTGTTATTTCACTCTCCCTTCCCTGCACTCCTGCTCCTTAGGATCTTGTTCCCAAGTAAATTACCTGCCCTGCCATTCTTAATTTCAGGCTCTGTTCTTATATCAAAATCAGAGGGTGAAAATCTTTCATTTGCATTTGAAAGGAAGGGTTTAACTTAGCATTATAGTCAATTGCTTACCAAATAATAGATCGAATATTATTTTAGCCCATGCCACAAAACTACATAAGTGAACAAGGAGTACATGGAGAAGCTGATGGAACTCTAATATAAGCAAGTCAAAAAGTCCAGTGTTTCTGAACTATGTGGACCACACTGGCCTCCTCTGGCTCTGTATCCGGCCAAATGGCTCCCTTGATCTGGGAGATTTCCAAATGATGAACTCAATGATGGTCCTAATTTTTAATTGGTTGCTGCAAGCCATAGTAGAAATAGTTTATTCTTTATTTCCACAAATCTCCCCAAAAGCCATAATTATGGCCATTTATTAAAGATCCAGAAAAAAAAATGCATTTTAAAGCCTAGGAAAATAGATAACAAATAGCCAAAAAATCAAAACTAGTGAGAGAGTCAGAGATGGCCAAGTAACATCCATTGGTTCATTCACTCCTTCCTTGAGTATTGCAGCAGGTGCGATGTAAGCAGGTAGGAGAAGACCTGGGACCACCCCTCGGCCCCCCCCCCGAAACCCTGGAAAAAGTTGAAGGGTCTCCCAACCTAAAAGGATTCTTGGGGAGCTGCCAATCACAAAACCCAATTCTCTGACTACAAGGGACAGTAGGTGACACCATCTGACCATTCTCTGGCTGAGGAATTGATCAGAGGAAGGAATGTGACAAGTTGACCAATGAGAGCATCTGTTCAGGCTTTTTCATTTTGAAGGTCCAGGAGAAGGGATCTGGACTTGTGTGTCACGGAGTTAGAGGGCCTGCTAGTGGCCTTCCTCCTTGCCATGTAGAGAAAATTTGTCTGCAGTAGGAGAAGATGAACATGAACAAAGACAAGCAGGGATAAGAGAGAGACAAAGGGACATACTTTTTATTTTCTAAATTACCTAAACCTTTTAGACCTGAGGCCTACTGCCCTGATTCTTTCCAGTTATGAGTTCCAAATTCCATTTTATGCTTGTGCTAAAATTGGTTTTCTGCCACGTCCCATTGGAAGGGACCTAGAGGTATCCTATGAGAAAAAATTAGTTGTTGGGAGGAACATCTTTACCCTTCTGGTTCCCATAAAAGTGGTGTTTTCCCCAAGCACTCCTGGCCCCCTCTCTGCCTTTATTCACTTCACCCCAGAGGATGTAGATTAACTCATCTTATCTGTAAATTTGAGAAGAACGAACAGAACACATTCAGTTTAGTTACTTTCTTTTGTTCTCTTGCGAGCAAGCTTCCTGCAGTGACGGGGATTCTCCGCCAAACCTCTCTGCTGCAAGTGTTACCTGAGTTGTCCCTCCACTGTCCAGACCTGGTGTGACCTGGTTGGGATCAGGGAGCGTTAAATCTCCTTAATTCTGGGGTTCAGTAATAGTAGACTTACTTCTCCACCAAGAGAACTGACCTCCAATCTACTCTTTGAAGTAATAAGAATAATGATAATGAAAAACAGCTACTACATGTGAGGATTTATTTTCTGTCAGCACTTTAAGTGCTTTACA
This sequence comes from Lemur catta, assembly GCF_020740605.2. Classification (NCBI taxonomy): domain Eukaryota; kingdom Metazoa; phylum Chordata; class Mammalia; order Primates; family Lemuridae; genus Lemur; species Lemur catta. The sequence goes on along the minus strand of NC_059139.1, from coordinate 53,368,869 downwards.
TATATAAATGTATTTAATCCTCACAGCAATCCTCCATGGTAGGTGTGCTTTTGTTAGCCTTGGTTTACTTTGAAGGAAATGAAACACACAGATACTTCAAGCAATTGTCCCAAGATGACACCACCAGGAAGCAGCAGACCTGGGATTCAAACACAGTCCATGTGGTCCTGGAGTCCAGGATCTCACCACTCTTCCATGATCTCATGGACTAAAGAAATTCTATTTGTCGTACTCTTCTGTCTTCCTTTTGCCTTCCTCTTATCTTAAATCTCAATTTGTTCAAAGGATACTTTTTATCCCCCTTAAAATTCCCAACCCTGATATAATTAGAGGCTTTGGATAATTCCTACACTGGAGCTAAACCTAAATAAAAAGCTATTGCTAATACTATAATTCAGCAAATACTAATCATCTTCCAATTAATTTGTGTCATATTTATAGTACAGTAAACCTACACTAGTCAGGAAAACTCAGCTTCACAGGCCACAAATTCTTTTTCTTAATCACAAAAAAGTCAACTTTGCAATTTTCTTTAGTGGGCTTTAAAAGTTTCACTGCTGATTTTATGATGCCTGTCATAAAGTTTTGAATACTTCAACATACACAGTGTCATATTATGCCTGCACCAGTTAGGTGAGCTTCAATGTGAAGCAGTCAGTTGCCCTCATGGAATCAGGACAGCCTAGGGCTGATCAGTCAGGAATATATGGAAAGGCCACCCCTAGACTGTCCATTTTCCATCAGGGCAAAATGGGCATTTTCTTTGGTCCTCAAATGAGTCTATAATTTAGAAAGAAGTTGTAAATCCCTGAAAGCACAAACACTAATATGAAGTGGTTGGGGCAAATTTCCTTCCCTCACCCCAGAAAGAGGCACATGACTCACTATATAGGCTGGTCTTCCCTTGGAGACTTGACTGAACACCTGCTGAGGAAAAATGTCTTACAATGTGATCTTTTCCTAAAGCCAGAACCTGAGGCACCCTGGAACATCACAAAGAGTTCCAATTGGAGAAACAGTCAATAAATTCTCTAATTCAAAGCTGTGTTCCAATGGAATTCTTATAGATCTATGGCTATCCTCATCCCACTAGTGACACCTCATGCTTCATTCAATAACAAACAGCAAGAGAGGAACTATGTGAGACTCCTCAAGGTGTAGTCAGTTGGTCCCTTGACCATTACTTTGTCTGCTACGCTGTGAAGCAATGGCAGACTTATTGTATCCCTACAGACTTTCTTTGAACTAACAGTGTGTGGTAGGCAGAATAATGGGCTCCCCAAATATGCCCATACCTTAATCCCTAGGACCTGTGAATATGATAGCTTGCCTGGCAAAAGGGGATTGAAGGATGCAGATGGAATTAAGCTTGTTCATTCAATGACCTTGAGGTAGGGAGATTACTCTGAATTATCCAGGTGGACTCACTGTAATCCCAAGGGTTCCTATAAGTAGAAGAGGGAGGCAGAAGGAGGGAAACTACAGATACAGCGGTGTGAGGACTCAGCCTCTTGTTGCTAGCTATGAAGACGCAGGAACAGTGCTCTGAGCCAGGGAACACAGCAGCCCTTAGAAGCCAGAAAATGTATAGAAACAGATCCTCCCCTAAAGTCTCCGGAAGGAACAGAGCTCTGCTGGGATTTTAGCCATGTAAGACCAATTTCAGACTTCCAACCTCAAGAATTATAAGATAACAAATTTGTGTTGTTCTAAACAACTAAGTTTGTGGTAATTTGTTACTGCCACAATAGAAAAGTAATACACAGGATTAAAAAAAATGAGGAATTATTAGAGGTTTTTGTGACTATTACCCTTGACTTTCTAACAAGACTGCAGGTGATTCAAAGTCCAAGCCATCTGTTTCTTTATCATTCCCCATAGCCCTAACACAGGTCTAGAAATCCTCTTGTGCTTAACAAATGCTGAATTAATCTATAAAATGAGTAAAATCAAGGAAAATGTTTGAATGATAAACCAGAAAAACTTTAGAAGTTTTCTATCAAAGATGGCGGGACATTCAGAGGCAGAGCCGTCACCGTCAGCCCTCCGTGTTCATGGGTTCTGTACCTGTGGATTCAACCAAATGCAGATTGAAAATACTCAAAAAAATTGCATCTGTACTGAACATGTACAGATTTTTTTTTCTTGTCATTATCCCCTAAACAATACTGTTTAACAACTATTTACATAGCATTTATATTCTGTTAGGTATTATAAACAATCTAGAATTGATTGAAAGTATATGAGAGGATGTGAGCAGGTTATATGCAAACACTATGCCATTTTACACTATTTTACACATTTTATATCATGGAATTGAGTATCCATAGTGTTTGGTATTTGCAGGGGTACTGGAACCAATCCCCCCCAGATACCAAGGGACAGTATATATATAAATAGCCTAAGTATGTGCAGAATCGAGCACTGCAAAATGAATGAGTCACAGAAGTAATGTGAGAAGCAGCAGGCATGAGTCATAGCCATTTCCTCTTTAACAGTGTTTACAACATGGAGTATAAATAACATTAAAGATAACCGTAATGAAAGAGTCCTTCACTTGCATGGCCCTTTCCAGGGACCTGAGAGGGATCTAGAAATTTGTTCATATAATCACATGTATGCCACAATTCACAAAAACGAGATATGTTAATGGAAATCAGTTAAGACCATTGTCTCAACTCAGTGTGGTTCCAGAGTGTCGGAGCCCAAGCAGGATAAAGTGGGTGTCCCAGAGGTGGAGTAGCCCAGTTAAGGGTGTCGGAGCAAGTGGGGTAGAAGGACATCTATGGAAGAAGGTTCCCAGGTGCAGTGAGTCAGAGCCTGAGTGAGGTGAAGAGGTGTCTGCATAGGATGGCTGCCATCTGTGAGAGGTCAGAGCCCCAGCAGTGTGAGGAGAGTGACATGGAGGGTGGGGCAGCAGCGATGGAGGTGGGTTACACACAAAGGAATCAACTGCTTCCTGGATTAGTCAGATTTCTCCAGAGGAACAAAACCAGTAGGAGATATAGATACCTGTGTGTGTGGATGTATATACATGTGTGTGTGTGTGTGTGTGTGTGTGTGTATACACACACACATATCTGTGTATATCGACATTTATATGTGCATGCATATATGTGGAAAGAAATGGAGAGAGAGAAATTTATTATGAGGCCATGGCACCTGTGGTTATGGAGGCTGGAGACCCAGTAAGGCCAGTGGTGTAATTCAGTCTGAGTCTGAAGGCCTGAGGACCAGAGGAGCTAATGGTGTTAATCCCAGTCCCAGGGCTGGAGAAGATGAGATAAGCTGTTCCAGCTCAAGCAGTTAAGCAGGAAAACAGGGTGAATTACTCCTTCTCTGCCTTTTGTTCTACTCAGGCCCCCAAGGACTGAATGACACCTAGCCACTCTGAGGCAGGCCTCCTACTTTACTGAGTCCCCCTGCACTGAAATGCTAATCTCACGTGGAAACACCCTCCCAGACAAACCAGAAATAAAGTTTAATCTGGGCACCCTGTGGTGCAATCTAGTTGACACATAAAATTAACCATCACAATTAGCAAATAAGTAATTATATTAAGGAAAATGGGAGCCAGGTTTCTTACTGTCAGAGACTCATAGAAGAATGTTCAGAGTATATTTGCTCATCATACCTGGGATAGATTACATATTCCATAAATAGTCACAATTCCATAAATTCCACTCCCATGAAGAAGTAAAGCCTATTTCTCCTGTCCTTGAGCCTGGGCAGGACTCCGTGACTACTTTGACAAGTCAAATGCTCTGGAGCTGCTGGAAGTGCTACTGTGACTTCCAAGGTTAGGTCACAGAAGGTGGAACGGCTTGTGTCTGGCTCTCTTTCCTTCTTGGGACTTTAACACTTGGAACTCAGCTCCTATGAAGAGGTTGTTTGGGTTGTCTGGTCAGTGACTTTGAGCTATAGACTCAGCTAGCTGAAAGCATCAACCACGAGACATGTGAGGGTGTGAGCCTTCAGAAGACTCCAGGCCCCAGATTTTGAGCCACCCCAGCTGAAGCTGAATGGAGCAGAGATAAGCCATCCCCACTGAGCCCTGCCCCAATTGCAGATTCATAAACAAAACAAATGTTATTTTAAACCACTCAGTTGTGCAGCCATGCATAGTAACTATAACAATACCAAAATCTATTAATAGAATGGATAAGCAAATGATGGCGTATCTATACAATGAAATAAAACACAGCAATAAAAAGAAAGGAATTACTGATACATGCAATAATCTGGATAAACCTCAGAAGTATTCTGCTGAGTGAAAGAATCCAGACATAAGAATATATACTCTAATATTCCATTTACAAGAATTTCTAAAACAAGCAAAAATAATCTATGGTGCAAGAAATCAAAATACTGATTGATTCTTTTGGGAAGAAATGTCTTGGGATTGACTGGGAAAAGAACACAAGGAATCTTTTTGGAGTGTTGGAAATGTTCTCCATCTTGATGGGGATGTGGATTACACTAGTTTATGCATTCTCCACCATATACATAATATCTAAGTTTCACTATATATAAAATATGCCCTAATTTAAAAATATTTAAATGACATTACCAATGACAATTTATAAGGCAGAAAGAAACTTTTCTAAGCTATAAATAGCAATAACAGATTTCAACTAATCATGGTAGACCCTGAGACATCTTTCCATTCTCTCCATACAAAAGCATTATCGTATGTAGGTACAATTACATATGTGCAGTCAAAAAATATAGATGAAAATATCCTTATAGAGGTGTGTCAGGCAGCTAATTAGTATAAATATGTTAGTTTTCTGGAATTTGTGATACTTGTAGTACTTGTTAGCTCTTTAAAATGTATCTTTTGCTATTTTCATTGTAAATAAATACTCATTTTACATCTAATTTTTTGAATTTTGAATTATTTTTCTTAAAGGGTACCCCCAAAATTGTATGTTTCAGGTACACAAAATCAGAATCCATTCCTGCTTCTGTTTAATATCTCTCTCTCAACATCATCCTAGTGGTGACCACGTAATTGGTCAAGGGATCTAATTTCCACCTCAAGGAAGCCTGCTATTACAAAAACATCAGACTCAGGACATGAAGTAGCAGCCAATTGCAGAAGATCAAATCTTAAATGAACACAAGATTTATTCTCTCATCCACTGCGTTCTCCAAGCAGAATACTTAATACTGCATTCCTCTTTCCTTGCCCTTTATTGCAGGTCTTCTTTCTTTTCTCACATTTTTTTCCTTCTTTATTTTCTCTTTCAGTTTCTTGGTTTCTCTTATCTATCCTCTCCTGTCCTCATTGCTCCCTCCATTTTTCATCTTGGTCTCAACGTCCACCCTACCAGGGCTTAGAAAACTATGTAGTCACGTTTTACAGACCAATTGACCTAGCATAGGAAATGATCTTAAGGGATAGAAATGTCTTAGTTTGCAACAATTATGCAAAATCACACTCTGGAAAAGTGAAAGGGTACAGAAGGAGGTAGAAGAAAGAAAGAGAGGAGGGAAGGAAGGGAGGAAAGAAGAAAGGAGTTGAATTTTACCTCTTAACAATAACTGAAACGTGAAAGAAAATGAAAGAAAGAAAAAGAAGAGAAAGGAGAGAGGAAAAGCAAGAAAAAGAAAGGAAGAAAGAAGAAGTGGAGGAAGGGAGGAAAAGAAAGAAAAAGAAAGGAAGGGAGAAGAGAGAAGGAAGAAAAGAAAGTAAGAGAGACAGAGAGAAAGCAAGCTAGCTGTTGAATGTTACCTCTTAATAACTGAGACTTAACCGAAGTCATTTGAAAGGTCAGTGATGAATCTGATCACATATTTGATCTGAAATTCTGAACTCCTGCTCTATTTCTATTCAGTGCATGAGATCCCCTCTCAAAAGGAAAATCAAGCCTTTCCTGGAAAGTGCTATACCCTTGCATCAATTTGGGGCAATCCCAGGCTGTCTGGTTGGCCTTAAGGCACAGCAACAGTTAATATTAAATCCCTTCTCTCGTTTCTGGTTTTTAAAAAATTAGCTTAACACCCCCAGCAGTAAAACTTCACATGCTACAGAAATAAAAATAAAGAGGGATTATGCCTTCTTCATTGCCTAAAAAATGCCAGGGGAGGTTTTATGCAAGAGCAACTAATGTGAACACGAAAATTATCAAAGAAATCTTTACTGCTTTAAAATTTCTCTTCTTGTAACTATTGTCTAGCTGCCCCAAAACCGTTAAGTCTTGTTTTTTTCACAAAATGCAATGTTTTGGTTAGTTGAACTTTACTATGTAAATGTGCCCAATGCAACGAATAGAAAAGGGCACTCACAGTTTTTGGTGTATTTTATTAAAGTAATTAAAGAATTTATGGAAAGAAGAAATCAAGTTAACTACCACAGGAAAGAAAAAGGAAAACAAACTCTTTTGTACGTGAGCCAACTTCTGCACAATTTCACAGGTGCCCCACAAATATGATGCCATTTTAATTGGAGTAACCTCTCTCCCAGAAAGAACTCCTTTTTAAAATAAAATAACCCTTGCACCTCACACAGGTGGTCACATCTAAAATAAACCTCTAGACTGCACCTCAGAAACGGTTTTCTAAAGAAATGTTCTTTTAGGGCTGCCCAAAGGCCAAAAAAGTGATTCACAATGTGCTGACTGCTCTTTTGAAGAAAAATAAAGAATATGGTTTTTCTGCTCTGATTATGGTGAAAGGCATGTTCCTTGACTAGTGGTTTTATAATATAATTATGGAACATGAATAAACCTTTTTTTGTCTTCCTTAAAATTTGAATTTCAGTGGATCCTGAATCCAAAAACTGGCTCATGTCCAGAAGCTGGGCAAGGGATTATGACTTTTTTGGGTGACTGCCCTCAGCCTCCTGATTGTTTGGCCTTCATTTCTTTTGGTAGTACAGACTCAGCAACGTCCTTGTTGGCTGCCCGTCTATTTACCCGTAGGGATGCCCTGTTCTATTAACCATCTCCAAAGCTCTCTGTGGTCAGGCTCCTGTGGCTGCCCCTCCAAGCTTGCCACTCATTTTAACATTTAGGTCCACAAAAATATGTATCATCACCATGTCTCTGTTGTTTTGAGGTCCTACCATATCAGATCTGCTTTGGTTGGACGTTTAACTCACTGTGGAGCTCTACTACTTTCATGACTGTGAGGCTTTCTCTGCCTTTGTACAGTAGGAGTTGAACATTGCTTTATATGCTGCCAAGGAGACCCTCTGACTTTCACAGATAGCTTTTCATTGCCAATTAAATGTTCTTAGCTTTTTGTGATCTTTTCCAGAGTATTCGTTGAGCTTAGTAGTGATCATCCATGCTAAGGACATTCCATTGTCCTTATATATAGTTACTGTTTTCCCATAATTTTCAAATGCTGAAGACATCACAGAACTAATACCTTTCCTTCCATTGGTATACCAATTCACCACCAGGGAAACTTCTAACAGTTGCACTTCTTGCTATTTTATGCCAGGAGCTATCTGTGCTCCGCATACCATCAGTTTTAGAATCTCCAGGACCAGCTGAGAGGGAGTGATATAGCTCTACGATCTCATCCCTAAGCTTGTTTTCTTATGTCACTCTGGAACCATTTGTTACAGGTTACATTTCCCAGGAAGCCAAGCCTGAGGCACAAATTAGCATACAGGAGGTTGATCAGGGAATGTTGTTGCATTCAACACATGTGGAAGGGAAAAGAGGGAAGCATGATTAGCCAGAGAGAGAAGTCAAGATGTGATGTAGTCTCAGTGAAATGCCTCAACTGACCATGTGGGGAGTGACCCTTTGGAGTGTCCCATGTTGGTCTATCAGTTGCTTGTTTTGAGCTGCCCTGGAAAAGGGGTGTGAAGTTGGTTGAGGAGGCCCCAATCTTCTTAAGGAACAGACAGCTGAGGGCTATCTGCTGGTGACCCTCCCATCAACTAAAGTAATAAATCCTTTAATCCTAAAGGGGAACATGAATAGCACGTCACAATCCTCCTCCCGGTGATTAAAACTTTCATTGTTATATAGAGTTACAAGAGTTATGGTCTCATAACTCTTTCAATGCTTTTCACTTGAAGGCTATTTTGTCTTCTATAATATAACTATACCAACTTTCTTTTGGTTTGTATTTTATTGGTTCATTATTCTCCATTATTTTACTTAAAACTTTTCTGGTCTTTATGTTTTAGATATGATCTTACAAACAACATATGGTTGGATTTTTAAAAATCCAGTCTTGATAGTCTACCTTTTACCAGAGAACTCAGTTCATTTCTAATTATTATTATTGATATATTCAAATTTATTACTACTGATTTAGGGGTTTTTTGGCCTCAACATTTCTACATTCATTGTCTTATATTTGGTTTCTTACCTTGCTTTCTTGTCTTTTTTATAAACTACATTTTTTTCTATTATTTGCAAAACATATAATACCCTCTTTCTATTCATTTAGTTGATACTTTTGCAAATTTTAACATATATACTTAATACAATCTAAATGTACTAAATAACTGTTCTTTCCTCTTAAATAATACAAGATCTTTAGTATGTTTTAAATCTAATCCCTCTTTCAGATTTATGTGATTTATTTACTTCTGTATTTTAGCCCTTTTATTCTTTTTTAACTCCACAAATTGAATCTTAAAATTATTGTTTTACGCAGTCAATGTAGGTTATTTGTCTTTCATATTTCTTATGATCTTTATCTTAGATATTATCTGGTTTCACTAAACTGTGTCCCAATAAACATATTACTTTATATTTCTTGAATCTGTAGCTGTATGTCTTTCATCAATTTTTAAAAATTATCAAGTGTAATTCTTTGCATATTTTCTGTTAGTCATTTTTTTTTCTTTCTGGAATGCCAATTAAGTATATGGCAGACCATCTCTTTCTATCCTCCTGTCTTCCCTGTCACTTAATATCTCTTTTATATTTCCATTTCTTTTTTTCATTGTTGTGACTGCTAGCTTTTTTTTTTTTTCGGATTTGTCTTCTGGACCACGAATTCCCTACTTAATTGTATCTGATATGTCTATGGAGTTTCTAGTTTCAATTTCTTTTTAATTTCTAAGTATTCTATTATTTTTTCAAATCTGCTTGGTAATTTTTGACAGTCTCTTATTCTTTGCTAATATTTTCAATTTCATATTTTATTTATTTAAAAACATTACATCTATTTATACATCTGAATGTAAGATATTTTTATGTCTGATTCTGTGATTTATTATTTCTAGCTTATGGTGGCTTATTTCTTCCAATGTTTTTAATTCTTTTAAATTGTGAATTGATATTCTTTGGATTTTTATCTGTGTGAATTCTTTGAAATATTTTTCCAGAGCTTAGTTGTTTTGCATCTGCCAAGCTCGGGAGGGGAGAAGTATATGCCCAACTGAGCACTACTGTAAATTTTCAGCTTGAAGTTTATTGAGCTACTTGGGGATAGCACAAGCATTCATGAGGGTGGATTTATAGTTAGAAATTCTCAAGGAGAGATATTTTCCCCCTCTATTCAAAAACAAGGCCAAGAAGGAAAGTTTCCTTATCACGACTTTCTGTGGGTGGAATTTGTTTTAAATTCACCCCCTGAAGGGATTGTCTTTCAATGTCTCAGTTTTGTGCATGGGTCTCTGATTCATTATCCCATCTTGGATCAGTCCTGGGCTAGAACAGGTGTTCCCAAAAACCCAAGGTCCACTCCACCTAAGACTTGCATTTTTTTCAAGACAATTTACTGACTTCTCTAAATTCATGCTTCCCTAGTCATTTTATGAGGATTTTACCTTCTTGCCTGTTAAGTTATGTAATTAGAAAGTTTCTTTAAAGGTAACTTTACCCAGAAATATTTTCTTTTGTTTTTACTGGGAGCAGTTCTCTGGTAGTTAGTCTGCTGTATTGTCAGAAACTGAATTCCTAGTTTATTCTTAAACCCATTCCAATCTGTCCTCTAGCTTTAACTCCTAATTAAAACTGTCATTATTTCGGACATTTTTTTTGTCTTGAAACTGTTGCTTTACTTAGCTCTGCTATAATACTGAACCTCCCCCTTATAAAATTCCTTTCCTTGGTAACCATTTATTTTCAGTCTCATTCAATGGCTTTTTTTCTTCTCTCTCACTTCTAAATGAGACCTCAGAGTTCTGTCTTAGGCCATCTTTTCTATCTCTTTCCTTCCTCCTCTTAGGTGATTCCATTAATTCTCAAGGCATTAAATACCAGCCATATGCTCACCACTCTCCAATTTACATCTGTAGCCCAGACCTCTACTCTGGGCTCCAGACCCAGTCATTCAGTTGCCAACATGACATCTCCACTGGATGTCTGGAGGTTTATCAGACTTAAACTGGAACTCTTGGTTTTTCTCCCTAGACAGGGGTCTTCTTCACTTTTCCCCCTGCATAAATATTAAGGGGAGTTTTATTCACCCAATTTCCAACCCTAAATCCTAGGGCCATCTCCCGCTCCTAAATCTGAACCAAATCCTGCCTTTCCTGCCTTAAAAATCTTATCTTACTTCTAAAAATCTTATACTCTCCACTTTTCTTCATCACTACTACAGCCCTACTTCAAACCATAATCATCTCTAGTTTGGACTCCTGCAAACTCTTGCTCTCTCCCCATCAGTCTTTGTCCTTTCTATTCCTTCTGCCTAGAACATTTTCACCATGTTCTTGACAATTGATTTTGTTTCATTCTTCAGGTCTCAGCTTAAATTCTACTTCTTTGGAGAGGTCCTCTCTGATTACTCACTCTATCCATGCATTCTATTTTCTTACCCTTCTATCCACAGTCTTAATAATTTTATTAATTCATTTGCTTATTTGTAGTTTTTTGTTCCCCACCTCCTCAAATGTAACCTCCCTTAGGGCAGGAATATTGTCTGTCATGTTTGCTTTGTATTCTCAATATCTAGTATATTATCAGGCACAAAAGAAGCATTCAACAATATATGTTATTTGTTTACAAATTCCTAAAAAGAATGAATCCGTAGTGATGCCATTTCAGTCAGGTTGGTCCCTTGTAGGTAACAGGAGATATTACTAAGTCTCTAAATTCACACTATGTTGATAGATTTTGCTTTTAGAGATCATGCAGATCCAGAACATGTAGATAATTCTATCCCATATGTCTCTCTAAAACACAGACCAGGCAATTACATTAGTATTATATCTTCTCTAAGAATGTTGAATGTTTTATCAAAATCAATGTAAGATAATAACAAAATGATAAGCTTCATGAGGCTAAAGGCCACCAGGTCCCTGAGTGTACTCAGCACCTAACACCAAAAATAATGTGTTAAAAAAATGAATGAACAAATTATTTTTAGGATCTATGACACATTCCATTTACATACAGCTTCTACTTCAAATGTAAATTTTGCAAGTTTGCACTGTAATGTGTTACATAGAGGGCATCCAAATGCTCTTGTTAATTCTTTAAATGATACACTTCTGAAACTTAATGCCATAGATGAAATTGTGTCTTTTCAAAATGTATGTGTTGAAGCTCTAACTTTCCATGTGATGGTATTTGGAGATGAGGCCTTTGAGAGGTAATTAGAGTTAAGTGAGGTCATGAGTGCAGGATTCTTATAATGGGAATAGTGGCATCATAAGAAGAGAAAAAACGAAAGACAGCTCTCTCTGCCATGTGAGGACACGAGAAGGCAGCCATCCACAAGCCAGGAAGAGGGCCCTCACTAGGAACTGAATCAGCCCACACCTTACTCTAGCACTTTCCAGCCTCCAGCACTGTGAGAAATAAATGTCTGTTGTTAAGCTCCCCAGAATATGGTATTTTTAATGGCAGTCTAAGAAGACTAATACACCTAGTTTATCATATAGGCTGGTAAAATCATAGTACTTCTTTTTAGTCTTCCACTACAGAGAGAAGGCATTGCAAGGGCACCATCACCCTGCTCAGCAGAATGGAGGTGCAGCTTTGGGAATCCTCAAAGTCAGAGCAACACTGACTGCTCTGCATATGCAAACCAAACATAATGACTAGTGAAATCTAATGACTGGAATGAGCTTTTTCATATAAGAATGAAAACTTTTGGTCCATACAAATTCTAAAAAGTAAATCTATCTTATTAGATCTAGTCAATCAAAAAATAAAATCCTGAAATAATAAATAAACAATTGTGATTAAGTCTAGATTCACTTCATTATAAGACCATGTAAACAATGAAAAGGGATTGAATAATTTGGAAGAAAGTGTTGTTGAATATATACAGGGAAAGCAAATTGTAACACATTATTAGGAAAATTATTGCATTATTTATATGACTTGAAGGTTAAAGTTTTTTTAATAAAAATTAATTTTCAATTGCTTAACTTGGTTATCATCCATGCTCTGGCCTGCCATTTATAGACCAGGTGAACCCAGGAAATTAACTGTCCTATGTTAAATTGCCCCATTTTAAAATGAAATAACAGAAATCTACCTCATATTTCACTTACTGACTTATATGATGCCATGTGCCAGGCTTCTAAGCATGCTACAAATATTAGATCACTTAACCATTGTAACAGTTCTCTGAGCTGGGTAACATTTTTATCTTCTCTTTAGAGATGAAGAAACTAGGGCAAAGAGAGGTCAGACTACCTTGCCCAAGATCACACAGCTAGTAAGGTGTGAGCAGGACTTCCTTCCCAAGGCTTCTGGCTCTAAGGTCATGACTTAGCCACCTCACTATGTGTAGTGGACAGAATGGTGAGCATTGACAGCAATGCCTGGCACAGAGTACTGCTCAATTAGTGGTGGCTATTGTCATCTTGAGTATTGTCATGTTGGCACTCACAGGATAAGATTGCCATACACCTCACTAAAGAGGTATGGGTGGATCTGAACACACTTGTCCCATGGGTAGGATATGTAGTGGGGGCTCATGGAGTGTTAATTAATCCCACTGACACTCTCTGAGAGAGCAGCAGTGTGCTTGGGGCTATCAGCTCTGACTCCTGAAGAACCAGATGGTCTTCAAGAAAACCACTGTCTTCAGCGCAGCATGGCTCCTGTGCCTCTTGGGACTACACCTAAGGTCTGGAGTGCAGTCAGCTGCATTTGTCCCACTCCCCCCCAACCCTGTCCCACAAGCCCTCCCCAACTGAAAGAAGGGCAGTTTCATTAGCCCATGGGAAAAATCCGAACCCAGGCCCCAATTTTCTTACCTACAACAGAGATTTGTAAAGAACAGAGTGACAAAATTATTTATTTATTTTTGTTTTTCCTTCTTTGTCTGCATAAACGCAGCCAGACCATTTGCACCATGCAACCTGAGGGATTTTTTTGCAGGGCAGAAAGAAGAAGAGTTGCCTTTTGTAAATTATAAAGCTGTTGGAAGAGATAATGCCAGGAGTTATTTAAAGGGCAGGTGAGAGAGAGAGAGAGAGAGAGAGAGAGAGAGAGAGAGAGAGAGAGAGAGAGAGCGCCTCTAGTGACAAAAATAAAAGAGTGGCATTTCCCCTGGAATGAGAAGGGGAAAGAGGACTGGGGCTCCTGGAGACAAATGGTACCCACACTGTGCTCCATGGCTTAATCTCAGTCAGGCTGGCTGCTTCCTGGGCTAAGAGAGCAGGAATCTTGGCATCAGCTTCCCAGCTTTGGCAAGGATTCCTATGCCCCAAGTGCCACCTGGAAGGAAAGTGCTACTCAACCTCAAGGGACCACAAAGAATCAAGTCAATGAAGCCATCAGGGAGATTATAACAGATGGGAGATTAGAGGCAGCATATGCTCCCCTATCTTCTGGGAAACTGGAGAGAACTGGGTGTGTTGCTGAGAGGAAGAGGGGCTCCAATAATGACTGTAGTGGAATTTCCTGCCTATCCCCTAGGGTATAGGCTCAGAGCTGGAAATAAGTTAATTTAAGGGAAATAAAGTGGTATTTCTTGCACATCCTGATGTATGGACTGGGATTCATACCTGCTACAAAGATGCTATTAAAGTTCAAAAGAAGGACTTTCTATCTGAAAGGGGGAGATGTTGATATTTCAGTTAGACCTTGACGATTGGGAGATAACCCGAGAAAGAGACAGAGGAGGGTGTTGCAGACAGAGGGGTGAGCAGAAGAAACCTAGAGGAGCAAGAAAGCATGCAAAATCCTTGGGAAATGGGAGTTATTCTAGATTATCCAGAGAACGAGATGCAAAAAAAGAAAAATGATAGGACCATTAGGGAAATGTGAACACTGAAAAGATATTTGATTATATTAAGGAACTGTTGATGTTTTTGGGAGTTTGCAGATTGTATCATGTTTACATGTAAAAATTTTAGACAATATCTAGAAGTTTCATGCAGAGATGTTTATTGAAAAAAAAAATGGTAGGAAGTCTCAGATTTGGGAGGAAGCAGTGAAGGTATAAATGAAACAAAACAGACCATGCTCTAACAATAGTTGAAGCTAAGTGATGGATTGTAAGAGCAACATAATGAAATTTTCTTTGAGAAGGAGGCAGCTGCCTCACACCCTTCTATCCTTAGGGTGTTTCCTTGAAAACATAATCAGCGCCATAACAGACCCAACTTTTTGATTTTATAATGTCAAGTCGTGGGCATTTTGACCTTTGGAATTGTAAACACCGATCTCTAGAATTAACTCAGAAGTCTCTCAGGAGATATTCAGAAGACAACCATAGGAGTAAGCATTCATCTCTTAAGGAGATGAAAAAATTTGTTCTTTCTTCTACTTTACTGTATACATTTGTGTGAATTTCTGTCCAAGTTTTGCAGTCATTTTTGTGCTACCTTTTATGCATATAAATCTACTAGTGCTTAACCAATAATAAACTATGCTCTCTCTCTCTTCAGTATTGGTACAGAGGGGTCTTTTGTTGTCAGGGTTGCTTTATTTCCCTAACAGAATACATAAGAGCTCATTAGTAATATTCTCTTTGTGTTTGTACATGTTAGAAATTCTCCGTAATGAAATTTTTAGAGATGAGATTTGATAATGTCAGATACTCCAGTAAGATAAGAATCAAAAGAATAGCCATCAAATTTGCAACCAGGAGGTCACTGGTGACCTTGGAGAAAAGAGGAGAATAGGAGAATGAAGGCTTTATTGAGAAGTAGCCGATGGGAGGAGAGAAAGTGAAAGCAATGAGTATAGACTGATCTTCCTCAAGACATTTGTTAGAGAGAAAAAAGAGAGAAGGTAAAGTAGATGGCAAGATTCTTTTAAGGCAGGAAAAATCTAATCATGAGCACTAGCAGAGAAAAATGAGCCTGATGAAAGGCAGAGATTAAAGCTCTTCCTAGAAGAAGGATAATTGATGAGCACCATCCCAGAAGAGCTGTGAGAAGATAAGACCCAGGACTTCCCTCCAGTCTATTTTCCATAAAGTAATCAAGATAACCTTGTTGGTCTTGTTTTTAATCTAGTTTAGAATTATGATTACAAATATAATCCATATTTAATGAACAAAATTTAGAAAATACAGATAAGCAAAATTTTTTAAAAGCATGGGTCATCTCATTATCCTACATATCTGCTCAGGCCACTTTCTATATGTGTGCTATGTATATGTTAACATAACACACAAACAAATACACTACTGTAATCAATATTATGCAGGCAACTCTGCAGTCTAATTTTTCTCATTGCATGAATTGTGAATATCATCCTATATCAATAAACACAATGACCTTTTAAAAACAGACTCTATATTTTATTTCCTCTCCTGCTTAATAAAATATTTCACTGGCAGAAGATTACATTTAGAAAAATAAATCCAATCTTCATAATTGACCCACATGGGCCTGAGTAATTTGGCTTCAGCTTCACCTGACACCACTTTGTGCCTTAATCATTTTGCCCCAAACAAACTTTCTTGCAGTTCCTCAAGTACACAAAACTTTCTTGCATCAAATGCTCTATTCCTCTACCTGGATTGCCTTTCCTAGGCTCTTTGTAAGCCTGGATCCTTCTGATCCTTTGGGCCTCTCTTCCCTGTATAGTCAAATGAAAGCCAAGTTCACTGTATGGTGACCACAGTTCCCAACTTGCCTGGCATAGTCCTGGTTGTCACTTGTTGTTCCAACATAGTAATTAATAATGCCTCCTCTCACTCTGCAAGAGTGCCCTAGTATGAATGGTGAATTATAGAGCTACATCACTCCTAGCTCCCAGTTCTTTCCTTTCATAGCAGTTATCATAACTTGTAATTATGAATTTGTTTCTTCATTTACCTGTTTGCTGTGTGTTATTCATTAGCCCATAATCTCAGTAAAAGTGGGAAACAAATTTGTTCTCCACTCTATACATGTAGTCCTTGGGCTTTGACCCTCAATAAATGTTGAACATTTAGAACAGAGCTAGGAGAAAAGATTATGGGAGATTTTAAGTTTGAGAAGAAAAAAAAAGACACAAGAAATGTTGACTTAGAGACACGGAGCATTAACTGAGACAGCCTGGACAGAACAGACCCAGGGGAGGGTGGGAGAAGGGAGCACAGGAGACAGAATCTTGGCTGAAGTGACCCGAGGAAAGTGAAAACGTTAAGGAGGTCCACAGATAGGAGAAGCAATTAATTTTTATAGTCACGAATGAAAATATCACCTGATTTTTTTAAATGACATGAAAGAGAGGAGAATATGTAGACCTTAGATCTAACTGAAATTTAGAAACTATCCAAAGTTCACTGTTCTCTCTTATGAAGAAGCATACAAAGGGATGCCAAGATAGTGACCAATCTCAACCAGCTGCCTAGGCAGCCGACAGCAGGGCAGACCAGACTGATGCCATCATGCTGACTCGGGACCCTTCCGTTCTTCGTTCTTCGCAGAGACAACTGGAATCCCGAATCCCAAGACACACGCCCCACTGGCATAATAGCCCACCTCTGGCCGGCTCAGAGCTCGTCCAAGCTATGAGCCTAGGGAGCTCCAGCCAATCACCAGCCCCGCAGGCATTGCTTTCCCAGTGTGGGAGAGAAGCCATGGCCCTTGCTTTGAAAGACCTGCAGGCCATTTCTCCTACTGGAACCTCCTCTCCAGGGACCGGACTCTGGCTGTTGACCAGGCTTGCTGCCTGCAGCAGAACTTTCCCACTCAGAACCTGACCTTCAGTCTCTGGTCCTTATTATTTTTCTTTAGTAATAATATTCTTTAAAAGAAAGTGAAATGTAGTTCTCACCCTGCACTTCATTCCTACATCCTTTCTCAGTCTCCCTTGAGGCTGGGGTGTTTTTTTCAATCTCTATAGAAATCCTCAATAAGTTTGAACATTGCAAATGTTATATTTCAGGAAATGGCTTGATTAATTGATTAATAACAAATGTGGTGTAAAATCTACTAAAGTCTTTGAAAGCTTAAGTGCTTTTTTTAGCATCTGTGTTTTAATTTAATTTAGTTTAGGTATTGGGTTTTGTTTGTTTGTATTTTGGTTTAGTTTTGATTATCTGCAATTAACTACAGAAGCTCCATGTGAAGTTTACCATTTATAACCAAAATGAGTTCAGTGAGATTTGCTTTGCTTTAGTCTGTAACAATAAGGAGTACAATACTAGTCATAACAAATTACCTTCTTTTTCTTTTCTTCTGGGCAAAAATTCTGCAAATCTACATGCATTAAAATAAGCTAACAACCAAGAAATTAGTCATTTCCCCTTAAAGCCCCTTAAAAATCTGACTACTATTCTTTAATTCAAATGGAAAGTCTTGGAACATCTGAACCAACAAAATTCCCTAAATATTCCAAGGACCTAAAAATATTTAAAGGGTATTTCAATAATCAAAGATATTTATGTATTCTATATGAATTTTCATTTTCTTATTATTCACACTCCACAAAATGAATAGCTTTTAGATTTTAGTACTGTCAACATTTAGTAATATTTTAGTATTTAGTATACCTTAGATTAACAGCTTGTTTTTTTGTAATAATCACCTGTAGGCTAGCATTGCAGAAGTTTTTAAAGACACTTTTTAAGAAATTCCAATTCAAATGACTACATGGTGAGTGCCAGGCGCACTGTCTGGGGAATGGACATGCTTGAGGCTCTGACTCAGGGGGATGGGCGGGACATGGACAATGTATATAACCTGAGCTTTTGTACCCCCATGATGAGCTGAAATTAAAAAAAAAAAAAAAAAAGTAGCATGGTAAGGTGGAGAGAACACTTGGCCATCTAGAGTTATCTCTTGTAGCCATATCTGGACCAAGAATTAAATTTGTGATTAGGTAAGTCAAAAGAAAAAGTCTTGAAATGTAAGGCTTAGTGAATCAAAGGCATTAACTGGGTAGGTGATATGTCTTTAGTCCAGGGTTAGGTAGATAAGGCACAAAGAACAAGTATTTGACAGAAGTGCATTCCTTCTTGCCTTCCCTGCTGCGCTGCCTGCATCTGAGCCTTCATTGTCTTGTCTCTGAAAGCCTGAAATAGTCAGCCTAGTCATTCTACCCCCAGCCTCCACTGTCACCTCCCAGCCACACCTTTCGTGGCAATTTGCACATACTGCCAAATCCATCTTCCCGAAATATTCTTTTCACTGCATTTTTCTTCTTCCTAAAATATTTAAGATAAACTCCTTGAGCCTTATGTAGAGGAAGGAACATACGTTTTAGAATTAGACCCAGGTTCACACCCTGGGTTAGAAACTTATCCTCTTGATGACTTGTGTAAATTGCTTGATATCATGTGTAAAATGGGTGTAATTATCATACCTCACCAGGGTGAGAAGAGGAATAACTAAATAGTGTATATAAAGCCCTTAGCAAATACTAAATGCTTACTACAAGTCTGTTCTCTTCCTTAAGTTTGCTAGCTTTGGTATATCTTTCATTATCAGACCTCATCTTCCTTTCTAATTTATCTGTCTTCACGTCTCAACACTTTTTTGTCACATTATTTTGCCTACATACAGGAGGAAAGTAAGTGGTCCTCCTGAGTTTCTAGAATCTGTAATGGCTCTCCTTGAACTCATACTGTCTGGCTCTTTTTTAATCCCTCTTCAAAAGTACCTTTTTTCCTTATCCATTCTAGACAAAATCCATCTCACCTTACTGGCTTCCACTTCCAGTCACCACTAAACAGTTACAGTGGTTTGCAATGAACTCCTCTCCTATGTCATTTTGTTTTATAACAATACAGTATTATTAATAAAATCAAGTAGGTATTTCTCAATAAGAACAAATAGATATAAATAACAGAATCCGTGAGCTGTCAGGCTTTCATCCTTAGAGCCAACTTGGAGTCCTCCTCTGCAACTTGTGGAAAGCAATGATTTCAGCCCCACTGAACGCCAGGCCATCTTACCAAGATTGGTAAATACTGATTCCATAATATCTAATCAAAAATACCAAAGAAATGTTCATAGTCTTCAGGATCATAAAAACATATTCAGCCTGAAATTAAACATTCTTCCTGATACTTTTTTCTCTACCTATCCACTTTATTACTTTCTTGTTCATAACCTACCATCTCAAGTTCCATATTTGCCAGGATGCTTTACCACTATCTAACACACATTGATATTCCATCTTTTTCTAATGTCTTTTATATGTATCATGATCTTGACTCTCTCAACACCCATGGTTAATTTCTAGCATGTCCCTGATATTGTTGCCTCCATCATAGGTGAATGGGCATTTATGGGCACTTATGCCATGTTTATCACAAACCAAAATGCTTAACATAAGATGAATTTAAGTCAAATCAAACCAGAGAATTCTAGTTAAAAAAAGAAGAAGAAAAAGAAAGAAGGCAGCTGGACAAGGACACAATTCACTCTCCCCCACTACCAAGTTTTGATCTCTGTCTACATCTTTGGAATCAGAGGACAGCTTGAAGGCTCAGCAGGCAAAAAGAAAAATCAGTCACAATGGATGGAATTCCAACTCAGTAGAGTTCCTAACCTACAAAAAGTAAATAGAAATTAAAAGAGCTCCTTGTAGGTACTCAAGTTCAAATACAGTACAAAGAAACATTTTCTGATTGTAACAAAAATTATTCTGTAACTATCCCTGTAATAATCCTGGGTGAATTGCATAGAAAGTCACTGTTAAGACCCATATTAGTGGTCTGGAAGAGTATTTGGAAGATATAATTGAAAGCATGGCACAGAAATACAAAAAGATGGAAATTGGAAAGGAAAAAAGGTGATGAAGTATAGATCCTGGAAATCTGTGCACTTCTTCTAATTTCTTGTGGTATATATGCTTATTTATTTTTCATCTCTTTAAAAATGAAAGCATATAAGATAAAACTTTCCAAGTACATGTTTCACTATGTCCTACAGATTTTTGTATAAACTGTTTTCTTTTTCATTGCTATACAGAGGGGTTATGATTTAAAAATTGATTTAAGGGAATGTGCTTATTTTCCAGATAGTTTTTAATCATGCTTAATTATTGATTTTAATTTCATTAGGTTATGAAGAAAATATGTGGCCTGTAAAATATTGACCTTTTTGGAATTTGTAGTTAGGTACAAAATCAATCTTTATAAATATTCAAAGATTATATTTTTGAAAATGCACATTATGTGTGAAGATTCCAAGTTTCTATCTACTCAATTGTGGTTTATTTTAAATAAAATCTAGGTGTATTTTCAATTTATAAAGATAAAGTTTCTTTACATTCTTATTCATTTTTCATTTTCATTTATGTCTTTATTTATATTTGACCAATTTGACTTTCACTATATAGAAATGCTTAGTGCCTTATTAGCAAATAGGAATCAGCAATATATCAAAAGATTAATACACTGTGACAAAGAAATACTTACTTCAGAAAAGCAGGACATTTTATCAACATAATTTATATATCAACATATTCAGAAATTTTGTCAACATAAACTATTATACGTAGAAAATGAAAAAAATATTGCATCAATAAATTCTGAAAATGCATTTGATAAAATTCAACAACCACTACTAATAAAAATTATCAGTAGAATAAAATTAATAGCATCTAGACTATTTAATAAAAAACCAAGAACAATATTATATCCCTAATGGAGAACCACTAAAATAATTTTAATTAAAATCAGTTGTCACTATTATTATTTAGCATTGTTTCAGAAGCACTAATAAGTATAAGAAAATTAAATAACTAGTATAAACATAATGACAGAACAGGTAAAAATGTCTCTCTTGTTGATATAACTGAATGACTAGAAAACCTAAGATATTCATGAAAGAACCTAGTAGCATTAATAAGAAAATTTGGAAAGGTGTGGAATACAAGATAAATACGTAAAAAACAATAGTTTTTCTTCATTTTAGCTGTATTCACCTAAAGGAAGAAAACAAAACAAAAAAAAAAAACACTGCCATGTACAATTATAAAATGGGGACAGTAGTAAAAAAAAATGCTAGTCTATATTGGTAAAGCGCTTTAAGAACAATAAATATAGGGCTTATTGAAATATATAACAGAAATATTAAAATAAAAATATTTGAGCAAAAAAAAGAACATCTGAAATAGAAATAAGTACTAAGAATAATTAAGATAAATTTAGTGAGAAAAGTACAAGACCTGTTTGAAGACATTATAAAATTTTAATAATGGAAATTAATTTTTTATTTCAAAATACTAAGGAGTACAATTGTTTCTGTTACATGGATGAATTGTATAATGATGAAGTTAGGATCCATCACCAGAACAGTGTACATTGTACCTGATAGGTAAGTTTTTATACCTCACCCT
Organism: Lemur catta; assembly: GCF_020740605.2. Taxonomy (NCBI): domain Eukaryota; kingdom Metazoa; phylum Chordata; class Mammalia; order Primates; family Lemuridae; genus Lemur; species Lemur catta. The sequence goes on along the minus strand of NC_059139.1, from coordinate 53,347,252 downwards.
CTTACCCCCTTCCCTTCTTAGTTTTCAATGTCCTCTATACCACTTTATGACTGTATGTACCCATCATTTAGCTCCCACTTGTTAGTGAAAACATATGGTGTTTGTTTATCCATTCCTGAGATACTTCACTTAGGATAATGGTCTCCAGTTCCATCTGAGTTGCTATAAATGACATTATTTCATTTCTTTTTATGGCTGAGTAGTACCCCATGATATATATACCATATTTTCTTTATCCACTCATGAATTGATGGGCACTTAGGTCGATTCCACATCTTTGCAATTGTAAATTTTGCTGCAATAAACATTCAGGTGCAGGTATCTTTTTTATAAAATGACTTCTTTTATTTTGGCTAGATACCCAGCACTGGGATTGCTGGATCCAATGGTAGGTCTACTTGTAGTTCTTTGAGGAATCTCCATACTGTTTTCCATAGAAGTTGTACTAATTTACAGTCCCACCAACAGTGTATAAGCATTTCTTTTTCATTGCATCCATGACAACATCTATTGCTTTTTGATTTTTTTAAATAATAGCCATTCTGATAGGGGTAACATGGGATCTCATTGTGGTTTTAATTTGCATTTCCCAAATGATTAGTGATGTTGAGCATTTTTTCATATGCTTGTTGGTCAATTGTCTATCTTCTTTTGAAAAATCGCTGTTCATGTCTTTTGCCCACTTTTCAATGGGGTTATTTGTTTTTTTCTTGCTGAATTTTTTTTAATTCTTTGTAGACTCTGGATATTACTCCTTTATCAGATATATAGTTAGTGAAATTTTCTCCCATTCTGTAGGTAGTCTATTTACTTTATTGATTATTTCACTTACTGTGCAGGAAGTTTTTAATTTAATTCAGTCTCATTTACTTATTTTGTTGTTGCTGTATTTGCTTAGGGATCTTAGTCATAAATTCTTTCCTTAGGCCAATATCTAGAAGAGTTTTCCTACATTTTCTTCTAAAATTTCTTATGAATATAATGCTTCAGGCCTTACATTTAAGTCTTTATTCCATCCTGAATTAATTTTTTATAATGTGACAGATAAGGATCCTGTTTCATTCTTCTGCTTTTCCCAGCACCATTTATTGAATAGGGCATGCTTTCCCCAGTGTATATTTTTGTCTGCTTTGTCAAAAATCAGTTTAGTCATAGCTATATGGTTTTATTTCTGGGGTCTCTATTCTGTTCCATTGGTCCATATATCTACTTTTACACCACTACCATGATGTTTTGGTAACTACAGCCTTGCAGTATAATTTGAAGTCAAGTAATCTGATGTCTTTAGATTTGTTCTTTTTGCTTAAGATTGCCTTGGCTATTCGGTTTTTTTTTTTTTTTTTTTTTGGTTCCATATGAAGTTTAGGATTATTTTCTCTAGATCTGTGAAAAATGACATTGATATTTTCATGGGAATTGTGTTATGGGAATTGTGCCTATGTCAGTTTAGGCAGTATGTACATTTTAACAATGTTAATTCTTCCAATCCAGGAGCATGGGGTCCTTTTCCATTTGTTTGTGTTATCTATGATTTCTTTCATCAGTGTTTTGTAGTTCTCCTTACAGAGATCTTTCACTTCCTTGGTTAAATATATTCCTAGATATTTCATTTTCTTTATAACTCTTATAAATGGTGTTGAGTTCTTGATGTGAGTCTCAGCTTGACTGTTATTAGTATATAGAGATATTGCTGATTTATGTACACTTATTTTTGTAACCTGAGACTTGCTGAATTTATTTATCAATTCTAGGAGTCTTTTGGTGGACTCTTTAGGGTCTTCTGGATATAAGGTCATTTCATTGACAAACAGGGATAGTTTGACCTCCTCTTTCCTGATTTAGATTCCTTTTATTTCTTTTCTTGCCTGGTTGCTCTGGCTAGGACTTCTAGTATTATGTTGAATAGAAGTGGTGAGAGTGAGCATCCTTGTCTTGTTCTGGTTCCTAGGGGGAATGTTTCCAACTTTTCCCCATTCAATATGGTGTTGGTTGTGGGTTTGTCATATATGGCTTTTATTATTTTGAGGTATATTACTTCTATGTCCAGTCTGTTGAGGATTTTTATCATGAAAGAGTGCTGGATTTTATTGAATGCTTTTTCTACATCTACTAAGATGGTCATATGGTCTTTGTTTTTACTTCTGATTATGTGGCAAATCACATTTATTGATTTGTGTATATCGAACCATCCTTGTATCCCTGGCATGAAACCCACTTGATCCTGGTGGATTATCTTTTTGATGTGCTGTGGAATTCAGTTTGCTAGTATTTTATTGAGAATTTTTGTGTCTATGTTTATAAGTGATGTTAGCCTGTAGGTTTCTTTTTTGTTATTGTGTCCTTTCCTGGCTTTGGTATCAAAGGAGATACTGGTTTTGTACAATGAATACAATATTGCCTTTGCTCCACCTGAGTCAGAGGTCAGGGTCACCTCCCAAGCCACTGGGAAAAGCCACCAGAGGGGCTGAAGTGGCGCCACCAAGCCAAAAACTCTGCTCACAGGGGAGGGTCAGTCTGGGATTCTCAGTCTGGCAGAGGAGAGTGGGTTTTGCTCTTCTCCCTCTTCCCTTGCTCCATGGATCTCCTTCCAGCTTCTGGCCACAAGCTGCAACCCAAATTAGCCAAGCTCACCAGTAATGTCTCTGCAGTCTAGAATCTTCCCTGCCCAAGATCCCACCCTGGACCATAAGTGCAGCCTTCCTATGGAGGGAGGAGTGCCCACAAGTGTACTGCAGCTCAGACCCACACCACACTCTCCCTTTATTAATGGTTTTGCCCCATATGTGCTCCCTCACCTTCCAAGATTAGTTCACTAATGTCTCCCCTGAGTCCCTAAATGACACAATTGAGTCCTGTGAGTAGGGGATCTGGTCTGTGGGCCTGTCCTCTGACCCCCCCAAGTTCAATTCCTGACCATGCCAGAGAGAAGTGTACTGGTTCCAAGTTGTCCATGGAGTGCTCAAGCAGACTTAATGTCCCTCCACTATGGGGCATACTCTGCTCTGCTGGAGCAGCCAGGTGAGTAGCAACTGGGAGGACTAGTGTGTAGGGATCTCACATTCCAAGCACCCCTTTGTCCTTAACACCCCTGTGTCCAACATATTGACTGCCACACTAGAAAAAATTTTTTTCCTCAGGCCCATGGTGTTTTATTATGAAAACATAATAAAAACTTCAAAAACAAAATAATCCTTTCTAATTTAATTAAAAATTTGTTATTTTTATTGTTTTCTGTGATGAGTTATATGCAATTAAATTTTCAATATTAATTGTAACAATAAGAACATCAATAAGTAAGATTTTCATGAACCAACTGCAGGGTTTTGCCCAGGGGGCCACCCATCTCATAACATGTATGTTACAGCACGGCAGTGTGAGTTACCTGCACACCACATGTCTCCCAAGGTAAAGAGATATGTGAGTTACATATGCTTCATGAGGCCCCAGGCTCAAAACTAGTGTGAATTAAATACAACTCACAGGGCAGTTAATGTGTTAAAGAGGAAAGGTGTGAGCCCCATTCTCTATAGCCCCACCTCTCTCCAGCTGGGTGTGGTGGGTGTGCCAACAAAGGGGAAGCAGCTGCTCCTGAGAGCTCCAACTCAATCATCTCTTGGGGTGCTGCCAACCCACATAGGAACTGCCATGGCTATATGAGCAGTTGTGGGTCGGGGAGGAAAAGAGGAGGACAAGAGTCTGAATGGAGGAGAGCTGGCACTCTGGTCCTCTTTGTCCTGAGGTGCCCCGTCGGTATGCTGCGCTGTCCTCTCCCCAAAGGCTGCCATCCCTGAATGTCCAAGCTCTGGGATCACACAGCTCCCCCAGGATCCACTGAGTCCCTGTCACCACTGCAATCTGGGCATATGTTAGGACATGTGGGGACCAGGGAAAAGAAAACTGAAAGGCCAAAACTCCCTGGAGAGAAAACAAGCACACAGTGGGTGGAAAAGCAGTATGGCACCCTCCACCTCAGCTCATGTCTGTGGTGATAAGGAGCAACCCCAAGGGGGCTGGAAGCTCACGCTCTGTTCTCAAGAAGCTGCCAGTTCACTGGCAGCAGCAGTGTTTTGGCTCATGAGGGTAGAGAAGCTCTCCAAAAGTTCGGGAGCCTGAATCTGCTAGAGGTGTAAGGGGAAGAAAACAAACACTCCCACCTACCTTTTCCATGGGGTTCCAAATTCCTTGGAGGTTGATCCGCTGCTGAAATCTTGCTCCTTCTTGTTCTGCTCTGCAACTTTTACCATGGAATCTCCAGTAGGTTTAGGCACTTTTCCCTCAAAGTTATAACTGGGCTATGTTTTGTTTTGCTTCTTATGTAAAACTTTTCCTTCTTTCTGAAATAATCTGGTGACCTATGTCTCTAGTCAGCCATCTTTTTTCAGGACATAAAATTTGAACATAGGGAAAAATACACCATGTTCATGTTCATGAAGGGGAAGACAACATTAAAAAGATTAATTTTCCCAAAATTAATAAATGAAGTCAATGTCATTCTAATTGAATTTTCAGTGGAGTTCGTTTGTCATTTTATATTGGTGGTGGCAGAAGAGAAGACATAGCTGGATAAAATGATCTTAACATTTACAAGGAGTCTAAAACATCTGAGCATAGCCAATAAATTTACGTTGTTTTGAAAAGCAAGAGTATTGATTAGTAACAATCAATTTTAAAAATGACAATCCAGTATTTTTAAAAATGTCAACCTTTGGGGCAGAATATAGGAAAGGAATGTCTTCTATGAAGGAAGACATAAATCCTACTTTCCACTTCCTCCCAATTCCCACCCAAATCTGCCCCTCTCTGACTTTTCCAGCTCAGTTAAAGATGCCACCATCCACCCCCACATAACCCAAATGTAACTTAAATCTGTGACTTTCTCTCAATCCTCAATACCACCAACCCAGTCCAAACCATTTGCATCTTCGGCCTGGCTTATTGCAAAAATCTTTGACATGTCTTGTAGCTTTTGCTCTTGTCTTCCTCATCTCCATTATCCTCCCAGCAGATACAGTGGTATTTCAAAAACTTTAGGTAGTTTTTTATCAAAATCTGAACTCTCCACTTCTCCAAAGTCCCAGAGTCTGGTCCCAGCACTGTTGCTAAACTTCTCACTTCATACCACTCTCTCCTCTCACCCTCTATGCCCAGCAACAATGTCCTTTTTTCAACTCTCTAAAGGCATCAAGCTTGTTCTAGCTGTGGAAACTTCTCGCCTGCTGGGCCCCTTGCCTGCCACATTGTTCTTCGGATTGGTACATGGCTAGTGCCTTAAACATTTAAGACATGCCTTGACCACCTTTATAATCACCCTGTTTCAATTATCTTCATAGCACTAACTATTGTTGGAGCTTTCTTTTGTGTATTCATTTGTTTGTTCAATGTTTATTTCCACATGAGAATGTAAGCTCCAAGAATAAGCAAGTTGTCTGTCTGATCTCATCAGCATTAGGCACAGTGCCTGACACAGAGCAGGCACTCAATAAATATTTGTCAAATCAAATAATTAATGCTTGACCAAAGTTTTATTTCTTACAGTGTTTTCTTAAGAAAATGTTGAACCTCCAAAAATAGGTTTGCTTCAAAAGGTCATTAAAGGAATGTGCTATGAATATCATATAAACAGGGATTTATTATTTCTAAAAGAGGCACTTTTTCAGACTAATTTTAGGAATTTTTAAGATCTAGATGAAAACACAAAAGCCTTACCTTATATATCCAAAGTAATCATCACCAAATATAGATTGACTATCTTCATCTCCCAAGTGTCAAAAGACTAATTAGCAGCATCTAACATCTTGGCTGTAGAAGACCTTGACGTATATGCTCAATGGGTGATAATGATTCATATAAATTAGCTGCCACATATTCTAAAGGAGACATTAATTTCCCACCACCTATTTCTAAAATGAATTACTAGACCTCAGACTCACCCTCAGTGAGGTGATCAGTCACCCACAAAGTTTGGTGTCAATAAAAAGGCTTCATTTGAAATTAACATGTGTCCCAAACTTAGGGCAAATAGGAGAAAAGCAACATGATGAACTGGATGAATGGTCTAGCACACTGAGTGGTTATTCTAGAATACTCACCTCCACTGAGATGGTCACTGGGTGAGTTCCTTGCCTTCTTTATGACGTGTAGGTGTCAGGAAATGGATGGGGATTTCCAATTCATATAGGATTTGTCTAATCCTGAAGATTTCTCTGAGGCTTTTGAAGGCTGCCTAGCCTTAGTCATAGGTGAGGGTATCCTCGGAGATTGATTTTTCAACAATAACAAGCATGTCTAGTTGTTACTCCTGAACCAGGTTACAACTGATTGGCAGAGCCATAGCAGCCATTTGTACAATCATGCAAGGGCATGCTGAGGCCAGACTGGCTGTGTAGGTCCTCATTATGGACTGAATTATGTTCCCCCTAAAACTGATATGTTGAATCCATAACTTCCAATGACTGTATTTGGAGATAGGGTCTTTAAGGAGGTTAAATGAGGTTTAAGGTTAAATGCAGTAATAAAGATAGTGCCTTACTCCAATAGGAGTAGTGTCCCTACAAGAAGAGGAAGAGATACCAGATATCTCTTTCTCTCTCTCTCTCTCTCTCTCTCTCTCTTACCCACCCCCCTACACACACACACATACAGAGAAAAGGCCATGTGAGGACACAGTAAGAAGGCAGTCCGCTACAAGCCAAGAGAGACCTCACCAGAAACAAACACTACTGGCACCTTGATTTTGGACATCCAGTCTCCAGAACTGTAAGAAAACAAATTTCTGTTGTTTAAGCCAACCAGTCTATGGTATTTTGCTATGACAACTCTAGCAGATTAGTACAGTTTTCCTCAACCAGTCTGGTCCTGGGACTCCAACATTCATCCCATCACCTCCCCATGTCCCTCTTCTCCCAGCCCCCGCACCTTGCCTTACACCCAAAGCACATTTGACTTTATTAGACTGCCACTGCTATAGGTGGAAAGGCAAAGTAGCTTAAATGGAGACCTATCTAATGCAGTCCTGAATAACAGAATGTACTCAATAGCTGCACATAGCTGTTTTCTTCTAATAACATCTGTTTTAGAGCAATGCTGCAGTTTCTGTAATACATGACTTCAAATAAAAGTTGCAGAATAAATTTCTAGTGCCTTTACAAGACTAAAAACAAAGCCTGTTCTAATTAGCTACTAACAATATGCCAAGAAACATTCTCCTTTCTCTAGCTATCAGTGAGACCTCTTCAAGGTCTTCTAACAGTATAAAGCATGGAAATGATGGTTGGAGAACCAAGATTTTCTCTGTCTAATAAACCAAACCTGAAGAAAGGAAGACACTAAAACAATGGCAGACATTAGTTATAGAAAACCAGAGAAAAGAAAATACAGAACAAAAACTGTGAAAATAAAAAGCAAGTTCTTCCCTTCAATTTAGCTTAAAAATTTGCCTTGAGGATAATGTAAAACACTAATCAGTAACTTTCAGGAACAGGAAAATATGCTCAACTTTGATATTTACATCTACATTGTGTAACTCAATGATTAACCAAGGAACATTATATACTTTCTCTTTGGGGATATGACACAAAGCATAGTAACAGCTTCCCCTGCTTTAGCATCTTAAGAACCAAGACTTTGAGACACAAAAGAAAACCATTCTCCGAAGGACCAATGGAATCATAATATCTTCCCTTCCTACAAGGCCCAGGAGATGAGGGTTCCAGCCCTCCACAGGCAACTGTGCCCCAAGATTCAAAGTCAGAGCATCCAGATGTTTGGCGTTCAGGCTCTGGGTACCTGACTGCCTGGAATGAGCTGGCTGCTCTGATGGCTCACAGAACCCTGGAATGTCAGTGCTCATACCGTGCTTAATGATGACAAAACTGAGACTAGAGAGAGGACTGACATGACTGGTACAAGGTTAGACTGTGAATTTAGTGCCAAGAACAGAATAAGAGCCTGTATCCCAATCCACCACTCTCTCCTCCAAGTACCTCAGACAGATACTGTCAAACACTAACAGATGTTGAGAAAGAGAAGCTGAAATGCATCATAAAATCTACTAAGAACTAGTTATTTTGTTCTTCATAAATTAATTTTTTATTTTCAAAAGGAAAATCCCAGCACTGATATTGGAAACCAAATAAAACAATGTTTACACAACTGCTGCATCTGACCGAAAACTTTCTCAAAAAGCCAAACATTCTTTCATATTTTTTTATTTCTTCTGTCAAAAAAAAAATCCATAGTCTGCCTGATTACTATATAATCTAATTTGACCCATAATCTACCTGATTACTATATAATCTAATTTGAAAGTTGAGAGCTATTCTCATATCAAATAAAACACACTTTAAGTAAAAAATGATAAAAAAGATAAAGATGGTCATTATATAATGGTAAAGGGAGCAATTCAACAAGAAGAAATAACAATCCTAAATATATATGCACCTAACACAGGAGCTCCCAGATTAATAAATCAAATTCTACTAGATCTAAGCAAAGAAATAAACAGTAGCATTGTAATTCTTGGGGACTTCAACACCCCACTGACAGAACTGGGCAGATCATCAAAGTGGAAAATAAATAAACACTAGACTTAAATGAGACTCTAGAACAAATGGACCTAATAGACATTTACAGAATATTCTACCCCAAAACTACTGAATACACAATCTTCTATTCAGCACATGAGATCATTTCCAAAATAGTTCATATCTTAGGCCACAAAACAAGTCTCAGAAAATTCAAAAAAATCAAAACCACACATGTATCTTCTCAGACCACAGTGGAATAAAACTAGAAATCAAATCCAAGAGAAACACTCAAAGCTTCACAAAGTCATGAAAATTAAACAACCTGCTACTGAATGATCCTCAGGATGATGAGGAAATTAAGAGGAAAATAAAACTATTCCTTGGACTGGACAACAAAGGGGATACAAGCTTTCAAAAAAATCTATGGGATACAGTAAAAGCAGTCCTAAGGGGAAAGTTCATAGCCTTAAATGCCTACATCAAAAACATAGAAAGATCACAAAGTAATAAACTAAGGTCATATCTCAAGGAAAACTAGAAAAAGAAGAGTAAACCAAACCCAAAGCCAACAGAAGAAAAGAAATAGCAAAGCACGGAGTAGAGCTAAATGAACTGGAAACAAAAAAAAAAACAAAGGATCAATGAAACAAAAAGTTGATACTTTGAAAAGATAATCAAAATTTATAGACTGCTAGCCAGATTAACCAGAAATAGAAGAGAAGGGACATGAGTAAGATCAATCACAAATGAAAAAGGAGACATTACAACTGATAGCACAGAAATGAAAGCTATCATCCATGAATACTACAAAACTCTCTATGCATACCAACTAGAAAACACAGGGGTAAATTCCTGGAAAAACACAACTTTAATTTTAATTAACTATAGTCAATTAAAAACAATTTAAAATTCATTAATTTCTCATTGTTAAAAATGTTCCAGCTGTGACTGCCAGGAAGACCTCAAGCCATTTATCAGACTAGGTTACTAATGTGCTTTGAGGGTTTGTGTGTTGAAGTCCCAGCAATTACAATGCTACTGTTTATTTCTTTGCCAACATTGAGTAGAATTTGATTTATTAATCTGGAAGCTCCTGTGTTAGATGTGTATATATCTAGAATTGTTATTTCTTCTTGTTGAATTACTTCCTTTACCATTATATAATGACCATCTTTATCTTTTTTACCATTTTTGATTTGAAGTCTATTTTATTTGAGATGAGAATGGCTACACCTGCTCACTTTTGGTTTCCATTTGCATGGAATATTTTTTTCAATCCCTTTACCTTGAGTCTGTGCATGTCCTTGTGAGTTAGATGTGTTTCTTGGAGACAGTATATACTTGGCTATGTTATTTCACCCATTAAATGGGTCATTAAGACCAACTGTATTCAGTATTAGTATTGATATATGGGATACTCTTCTGTTCATTATGTTGGATGATACCTTGTTGTTTTATTTTCCCTCTTGTGCTATTGTTTTATAAGAGCTGTGAGCTTTAATTTTCAGGGATTTTTACACTGGTGGGGAGCTATTGTGCTGTTCCATTTATAACACACTTTGGAGTATTTCCTGTAGAGGAGACCCAGTATTGACAAATTTCCTTAGGGTTTGCTTGTCTGGAAAAGTCTTTATTTCTCCATCATTTATGAAAATTAGTATTGCAGGACAAAAAATTGGGGGCTGGTAACTGTGTTTAAGAAGTCTAAAAATGGGGCCCCAATTGCTTCTGGCTTGTCTCTGCTGAGAAGTCTGCTGTTAGCCTAATGGGTTTTCCTTTGGTTAAACCCCGAAGGTTAGTTGTGGCTTTCGTCTTGCCACTTGTAGAATTTTCTCTTTCATTTTTACTTTGTCCAGGTTGATGACTATGTGTCTTGGAGATGTCCTATTTGCTATGAATCTTCCCAATGACCATCTTGTATCTGGATATCTGAATCTCTAGCAATACCAGGGAAGTTTTTGTCAATAATTCCCTCAAATAGCTTTTTCATGCTTTATGCTTTTTCTTCTTCTCCCTAGAGATATCTATAATTTGTATATTGGCTCATTTCACATAGTCCCATATTTCTCTGAGTGATTGTTCATTTTTCTTTATTCTTCTTTCTGCATCTTTCACTGACTGAGTTATTTCAAAAGCCTTGTCTTCAAGCTCTGAGATTCTGTCTTCTGCTAAGTCTATTGTTGAAGCTTTCTGCTCTATTTTGAAGTTCCCTAAATGACTCTTTCATTTCTTTGATTTCTCTTTTATCCTTTATTATGGTGTCTTGTTCTTCAGTGAATTGTTTCATTTTTTTAATTGATGTCCTAAAACATTTTTTTATTGGTTTCTTTATGTTGGTTTTCAACTTTCTCTTCAATGCCATTCATCTTATTTGCCATCCATATTCTGAATTTCATTTCTGACATTTTAACAATTTTGTTTTAACTATTGCTATAGATCTATTGTGATCCTTTGGGGGTGTCAAACTAGCTTGTTTTTTCATGTTGCCAGAGTTCTGCTGGCTTCTTTTCATCTGAAACCTCTTCTGTCATCTCAGGGCAGATAGGTTTGTGGTGCACCTGTTCTCTTTTGCTGGGAACTCTCCTAACTTAGTGAGAAGAAGGAGAGGTAAATAGATGGTGCTTTTGTGATCGATTCCAGAAGATCGACTCAGCACGAGAGGGGCAGTTGCACTGAGATCCTTTAATGCAGCTGTTTTGTGTTGTCCTGTTCCCCTGTTATTATCATAGTCCAAGCTGGTGCTGGATGATCTCCACGTAGAGTTGTGGGTTGTTCCCCAGGCTGCTATTAGAAGCTTACACACGGGTGTGAGCAAGTTCCTCTCCACAGAGGCTGGCATTGCAGGAGATTGTTCTGCACCAGTCTCCCTATGGGGGTGGCAGTGGCAGCTGGGCAAGCTATTCAGGCAGTGGTCATGGGTGTTAGGGATATGGGTGTTCACTCCATCTGGATCCAGGTGCAATGGTGGCTTGAGGCCAGTAGATGCCTGGCAGAGCATTGGACCATAGGGGCGGTTCTTGCCAGGCAGTGGGTGGGCACCTTGGGGACAGAAACTCAAGGAAAGGGCAACAGGGCCCAGTGGCATGGAAGCCTTAGGGGCAGGGTCACAGGGATTTGGCCCATTAATTGTAAGATGTGGAATTTCTCCAAAAGAAATAATTATAAAGAAAAAAGCCATTCATACAACAACATTCATAGCCATGGTATATTAAGAAAAACTGGAAATAATCCAACCATTCTCCTCTTATTGGCACATAATCAATGAAACATTATGTGACCATAACAAACGAAATAGGAAAACTATAAAGTAACATGAAACTTTATGAAATATTAACTACAAATATAGAAAACAAAATTGTGCATGTACTTATTATGACCATATAAAAGTACACCATGTATGAATAGATTGGAACATAAATATTATAAAAGAAATTATAATCTTTTTAGAATATTGGTTAAGTATCGTTGGTTTTCTTCCTTGTTCTTTTTAAATATAGTGTTAATATTTTACTAGTTTTAATAAATTGCCTTTTTGTTAAGGAATTTAAGAAATTAAATATTTTGTATAAGGAATAAATATGATAAGAAACAGGATCTATCAAAGAATGAAGGCCCTAACATTGTACAATCCAAGTAGAAAGTTGGTGACATATTCCATGCTGGAAGTGACAAGGGGTTGAATTAAGGTACCCAATGCAATAAAGAATAATAGATGATAATGGTGATACTTTGATAAAAATGGAACAACAGAGTTATTTGGTTCTGGCAGAAAAATGAGCAAACTTATCTTTTTGGCCTTGATGAATAATGACTAGCCTAGATATTGTAAGTTTATTCATTTATGCAGCAAACATTTATTGAACACCTAATATGTGATAAGATCATAGTTCTGTTAATAGTCACTGAGCCTTAAAGACAGATTCATGTTCTTATAGAATTTATAATGCATTCCTGTGGAGGAGGAAAGACAATAAATAGATGCATGATAGATTAGATAGGTAGATAAACAAAAAATATCATGTAGTGTTAATTGCTATGCAAAAGATTAAAACAGAATTATTTGTCTAAGAGTGACTTGATAGCTACTTTACATTGGGTGGTCAGAGGAAGACTTTGGGGGCTACAAGATAACACAGATCTGAATGGCAAGAAGAGGTTGGCTGTACATAAAATATCTGAGACAGAGAGGTAGGGGTAGGAGGAGGAGAGCAGAAGGATCTTCCCTGATAGAGAGAAACCCAAGTACACAGGTCTAGTGTTTTTAAGAAATCAAAAAATGAAAACAAAAGAGATCAGAGTGGCTGGAGCACAGTGATCCAGAGGAATGAGGCAAAGACTGATGTAGGATATAAATCATGCAGGGTTAAGTAATTTGAGTTTTAAGCTAAGAGGGGTGGGAAGCAGGAGAGAGACATCATTTCATGTACATTTTTTGAAAAGATGACTAGTGCTGTGTGAAGTACAGATTGCAGGAGACAGGGTGGAAGTGGAGATTCCAGTTAGAAAGTACAGCAGTGGTCCAGGGGAGAAACAAGGGCAAACACCCTTGACCTGAACAAGGGTAGTGATAGTGGAAAAAGAGACAAGTTAACCAGCCATAATCTACACTGGACATTGAGTAGCAGGACCTCTGGAGGGATATGAGTCCTGGAGAGGAGGGGAAGTGAAGAAAGAAGACTCAAGGAGGACTCCAGTTGAACGGAAAGGTGCCTTGAGGAAATGCTTCCAGAGTTGATGCCGTGCATCAGTGTTGGTGGCAGCAGGTATAGGACAGAGCAGATTGGGAAGACCTGTTGCTCAGTGGATCTACCCAAGTTGGTAATCTCAGAACGCTTTCTCGCTAAGAAAAGGAAAAGCACAATTTTCCACCAGGAAGAATGTTGGGTCATGAGTTAATTACAGAGAACTTGATTTGTAACCAGGCTAAAGCTTTTGGGGAAGGCTATAATCTGGTTTACGTAAGGTTTGAAGCAACAAGGTCTAGAAATCCATCAGCCTTTTACGCGTGACCTCACTGATGCCTGCAAAAATCAATCAAGCTTTTGATATCCATATTGACAAGCCATAGAAAATGTCTTCTTGTGTTTGTTTTTCTTCATTCCCATGGAAAATGCTCAGGCCAAAGGGAAAATACTTAAAGACCACCACCACACTAGATTTCTCTTATTTCCATTTTTTGAAGGACACTGAGATTTCACAGTGGCCCGAAATTCTCAGTACATTTCATTGAAACTACTCTTTGCTTCACTTTGGAGATTTAGTTCCCTACACAATAAACTTTTGTTTATGGAGAACAGGGCTTAAGTAAAATATCAAGACTAAAAGAATCTACTCCTCCTCCTACCACTTTACATAACATTTGGAAAGTCATTCTTGATTTTTACCCTAAAACTTGCTTTTTTAAAAAAATTGTTCTAAAACATCAAAGATAAAAGGACACTTAGCAAAGCTGCTCTATAAAATGATTTATATTTGGACACACAGTTTCGTTGAACAAAACAACCCACAGTAACTTTTTTCAACTTTCAGATTTTAACCAGGCAAATGAGACTGAAAAAAGAGATTTCACCTCAGAGGTCATTGGTTCAAACCCAACCCAACTCAGCTGGGAAGCAATTACCATCTGCTGATCTTTATGAAATACACTGGTGGGCTAAATTCAATTTCCAGCAAGGAAAATAAACATCTACAATTGTTTCAAACCTAAACAGGGGCCAAGGATTAATTTAGTTGTTTCACGTCAGGACTGATACCATCAGAAATGCTAGGTTGTAGGGCTGACTGAGAATTTTCATCAAAAATACACAAGAGTACCCAAAAAGTCAAGGAAATCTACATGCATTCAGGTATTTGTATATGTCCATCTGTGTGTGTATATCCATATCTATTTTGAAATATTATAGATCTTAATATTTGTGAACAACCTTAAGAGTCATGAAATACAGTTCTGTAGATCCTTACTGCTCACAGACAACACATCCCTAGACATTCAAAACCCCATATTCACCAATGCACCTCTTGCAAATAATTTCTCCTTTAAAAGAACTATGATATGAATGAAAAATTAAAACAACTTCATTATGCCCTTCACAGCAATGTTTGCATGTGCTTCTGGTTTTTTCTACATTCGATTTCCATCTCTATTAGGAGTCATGTGTTTCCTGTGCATAGTCTCACACCACAAATTAACTGCCTTTTTCCACTTTCATTGAAGTTTAATGCCTCCCCAGTCGAGCGGTTCTTACAGTGGCTGGAGCCCTGGCTGGAGTCATTTCATGAAATGTCTTTGTCTTATTACCCTAGCAAAATTAATAAACTTCATAAACCTTCAGGGGCATAGTACTTAACCAAGATCAGAAAGTGAAATCTGCAAGGGTCACCTGTTAGATACCATTTTGCTAAGTTTGTAACTTAACTCAGGCACACTATATTGGAAGGAATTGTGTAGCCAGTGAGTGAGATCAGCTGATTGCTCAAACTTTTCCCCTCAGCTTTTCATTTTCTTTAATTGTCTTTGTAGCACAAAGTTAAATTTTGCTGCATCTTATGGAACAGAATATATTATAATAATATTTGACAATCTACTGATTCTGGAAGTCTTAGGAATTTACTCCCAGTAAATGCCAAGGATCTGCAGATGCAAATACATTCTACTATTCTAAAAACTGGCTGGAATTTGGCTAAGAAGAAGATGACTGGGGCAATGCCTATATTTCCAAACTTGGTCCATTGGAATAATGGAAATGCTATTACCAAAAATATAGAAATGTGTGGGAGGAAATGAAAATTTCAATTTTAGACATTTTTATTTTAAGGTCTGTTGTGACAGATAAAAGACATGCAACAGAAAGATGGATTTTGAGAGAAAGACCAAGCAATGAAGTAAAAATGTAGATGTTCTCAGCGTAGAGGTAAAGACGAAAGTTGAGTGGATTATGCAGAAAATTGCTCTTTTGATGTCAGCCAGATCATGCAAACCCAACCCTTTACTGAACCTCATGTGCAGTGAGGGTCAGAATTCACTCAGTCACAGTTCAAGATGCCAACTTTCTTGTGACTACTTTTCCTTGTGTTACACATTTTTTCCTGAGGATATTTAAACTACATCTTCAACATGAAAGTGAACAAATGAAACAAAAGAACCCTTTAGTTGACCCTGTAAGCCATGTGGAAGCTGCACTCAGTGTCTCCCATTCAGGGAATCGCCACACCTCCATTTTGCCGCCATTACATGGACCTTCATTTTTTTTCCAGAGTTTTGTAGAATTTCATTGAACCGCCAAAATACACAAATCAGTTTCTGAAAGCAAAACGTTAATTTATCAAGTCATGTCTTATTTCCTTTTCTTTATGGGAAGGTTTTTCATTACAAATTCAATTTCTTTAATAGATACAGGGCTATTTACGTTTTCTATTCTGTTTTCTTTTATTAAGAGTGGGAGTACAATGATACCAACTGAATGAAAAGCTTATATTTTTATAATATCTAACAATAAAGGAGAAAAGGCTTTCCTTACAAGAAATCTTTTGTTTAAATCTTCCCTTTCTGTCGAAAACTAAGCCACTGTGAATGGGAAGCTCAAAACTGTTGGTCTTTCCTTCTAATGTAACACAGATGGACACTGTGCCTCTCAGAGGCCACGCAGGGGAGCAGCATTTCAGCACTGGAAAGGTCATGTCAAAATTAAGTCGGTTTCGGGAAAATAAAACCAAATGAAAACTTTATGTCCACACCCCCGCCCAAAACCAATTTTTAAGTTCTTCCATAAAGACAGAGTCAGGCATAGAATTGGTGCAGCGTTACCCACCGCAGGCTCTGCTGCTCATAATCTGGAAGGATGCACTGATTCACTGCCCAGAAAACGTCCTCACTGGGCACCTTTAGTTCTTTCACTAAATACTCTGTGCCTCCCTCTCTAGAAAATGCTCTTGTGAATGCTGATGAAATAAATTAATGAATTAAATTAATATTATGCTTTTCCTGCTTGCTGATTCTCCCCAACAGGTTTAAAGTTGCAAAGTTTTGGTAACTAAAGTTCTTTGGTCTGTTATCTAATGTAGCATAAAACACATCGGGTATGAACAATTCTTCACAGCTATGTAAGTTGGGGGTGCCAACTTCTGCTGTAGAAAATCGTAGTAGATGTGGCCCATGGCGAACCAATCCCAGGATGTGGCCATCACATAAAGTATTTAGAGAGAAATAATTTTGCCATTGAAGTGTTTTGATGTGAAGCCATGTCATTTATGGAATTTCTTCAAGCATTTATCCTTTGGGGAATTTACTTACAAATTCAGTATTTCCTACGTTTATAAGTAAACAGATGGTAATATTTCCTATTATTTATCCTAAAATTACCTCTCTCTTTTACTCAATTTTTCCAGAATTTGTATAAATTAACTCAGTTCCAGCTTTATCTAGACCCTGATTTTGTATTGTCATCACCATTAAAATAAAAGGTAGAAAATTTCAAGTCAATACCTGGCTCTTCCAAGTACTTAGTAACTATGAATCCTCACTGAGTCACTTCATGACTCTAAGCTTCAGCTTTCTTATCTGTAAATAGACCTAGCATGACCTACACTTCATAGAAATGGTGGGGGTAGGGGTTGGGAGTATATCGATAGTAAAAGACTTTGGAAACTGTAAAACCTTCCACAAGTTGAGGCCTCTGTACTTCCCCCAGCTCTAGTACAGCCTTCTTGGGTTGCATCTATCAGAACCAGGCACTCAGAAAGACTCAAAATTGGAGGATAATTTCTTGTTGTTTGTAGTTTCTGCTTGATATTAATAATAATAGCAATGGATAATACCATATAGTGTTTACTACATACCAGGTATCACTCTAAGCACTTTATAGAAATTAGCTATTTTAAACCTCCTAACAACTTTACAAGAGTTTTGTAGGTAAGGAAACAGGTATACAGAGGTTAGCAACTTATTCAAGCTCACACAGAGATGGGAGGCAACCTGGCTTCAGACACACTGTTCAGTATTTTTTACCATAGCCTCATGTTGGACAAACTTACAGGAGTGAATCACATTCTGTTAGCCAAGTGCCATTTCTTGGATCACAATGTTCTGTGTTCTACTAGCCAGCAATTCATATTTAGGAAGCCACACTAAAGACATAATTTTAAAATACAGAAACATCTTTATAGCCAAAGATGTTCATTTACAATATTAATAATAGTGGATACTGTATAAAAATTAAATGTTCAATAAGAAGGAAATAGTTTTTTTATAAATAAGCACCACTGGAAAAATTTCAATGGTCAGTTATATCTTCCTTTAAAATTATTTTTAAAATAACATGTGAGAATATATTAGAAACTATTCTGTTGTAGAAACAATTCTGTTGTATTGTTAAATGAAAAAAGCAATGTACAAAATTTATTACCATCATTTTATAAAATACACACATACACACAAAACCATTAAAAAGAATGAGAAAAATAAAACATTTTTTGTCTCTAAGTGATTTTTTAAATTCCTTTTAAGTTTTCTGTCTCCTACACTTAAAAAAAGGTATATATGGTTTTTATAATAGAAATGTATTAAATTTTATTTTGCAATTTTTCATTTATTTTCTTCCCTAAAATTGTTATGTTTTTCTGTCACATTTTAGAATTTATCTGCCACTCTGTACCTGCCTGTCATTGATGAAAAGGGGGAGAATAAGAAGATATATATATATACTTGGTCCTCAATTCCAGGCTGACACATGGAATCAGTCAAAATGCCTAAAAATCCTTTATTCTAAGAATTAGGAACCAATAAAAAAAGAAAGGAGGCAAGCAAGGGAGGAGAGAAGAGAGGAAAAAGAAAAGACAAAGCAATGCAGAATAACTCTTAGCAAAAAAGCTTAACTATGTAATAGACTCAGGATGTCTCCCCAGTTATGAGCTAGGGAGGACAGGGTTCAAGAATAGACAAGCAAATCACTTGAGAAGACTTGGGTAGGAAATCCCATAAAAGCAAGCCTAGGAGGAGAAAAGCCTAAACCTAGTTATTGCAGGTCTGAGAATCTGCATCAGTTCAGTGTCCACTAAGGAAAATAGGAGCCACTCTAGATTTCAAGCAGAGGGAATTTAATACAGGAATTGATTACCAACATGCTAAAAGGAATGGAGGGCATAGACGAGAAAGGCAAAGTTATCCTGAGAGTAGGTACCGCAAAAAGCCTCTACAAGCCAAAGGTCCAGAGAAGCAAGAGGAAAAGGGGATGCTCAGAGCTCTTAACTGTGTTCCCCTGAGACTGCTAGAATACAGCAAAAGCTATAGCCGTTGCTGCCACCATTTTTCAGGAAGTCAGTAGCCCACCATCTCAACGCAGTAGAAGCCTAGAGGCCCAACGCTGCCCAGTACCATCGCTGCCGACACTGGAGCCAGAGTCCACAGACACTTTACCTCTGAGGCTGCTGGAGCAAACTGTCGTTGCTGCTGCAGCTCAAACTGCATGAGCAGGAAGCCAGGCACAGATTCTCCTGCTGCTGCTAATGCCAGTGCCAGACACAATGATGGAATCAGAAGAAATTGCTCTTCCCTTCTTCCTGCCTTCTGATTTCCTACAGTGCCTTGTGTTGGTAGGACCTAACCAAAAGCCAGCTGACAAAGGAGTATGAGAAATATAGTACACATGCTTCCAGCCTCTGGTAAAACAGAAATGGAGCCAAAAGTCTACCAAAATAATCAGCACCAGTGCTAAGGTTAGACCAGAAATAGCTTCAAACCTAAGTTGATGCTGATCTTGGGAGTTACTGGAGGGGCTGCCTTTCAAGCCCTTTTTTTAGGTATAGGCATGATAAAGACATAAGGGGACAAATAGGGGAGAGTGAGGGGGACGGAAGAGTGAGGGATAGAGGAAGGAAGGGACAGGATGGTGAGGAGTGTGTTTCAGCAGTGTGGCTTCAGAAGCTAGTGGAGTTTATTGCCTACACACACTCAGAAGTGGGACACAGAGTACAGTTGTGATACGATCCTGGAAAGGAAGGCAGAGGCCACTGCCAATCAGCTGCAGGAGAGATGAAGTCATTCAAACACAAGACACAGTGATCTGGAGCAAAGGGTGAAGAATGTCTATGACTGATGCTAGTGGAAATTCTGAGCAAAACAAGGCCTTTGGGAAATAGCTATTGCTACCCAAGGGAGCAAGAGAAATAGAACCTGTATACTTAGTAATAATTGTAATAGCTACCCTGGATTGAACACGTCATAAGTGAAGACTATTTTAATAACAACAGCTAACCCTTATTTAGTGCAGGCTTTTAAGTACTCTCTGCATATTATCTCATTTATCCCTTACAACAATGCTATGAGGAAGGTGCTACTGTCACCATTTCACAGACAAGAAAGGAAGGCCAGGAAGGATTGGGTGACTTGGCACAAATCCTCAGCTTGCAAGTGATCGAGTCAGTTCTGAACGCTGGGCAGTTTGATCCCAGAGTCCGTGTTCTTAATGCATTGCTGTCAGGTCTCTCTCTCTCTCTCTCTCATTCTCTCATTTAATCCTCACAGCAACACAGCTAGGAAGGTATTGTGAGCCCAATTTTACAGATGAGAAAACATGCTGAGAGGGGTGAGAGCCTGCTTTATGTCACACATAAGTGATGGGGTCAGGATTCAGACCAGGCCTTTCATAACCACCAGCCCATAAACTTTCCCTCCAACATATCACCTGCCTGGGGAAAAGGACTAAATATTCCATAAAAGATATGGATAAGGAAGGTTGCAGGAATACAGTCTAGTTTTTGCATTTCTGGCTTCTCAGAGCCAGGTTTAATGTGATTCTTTGGCTGAGAAAGATGTCTATGTTCCCAATTCCCCTCTCAGAAATTATGCATTTTCCATGTGGAAAGTCCATTAGGATTTGCAAGAGTAACCAGGAGTCAAAGGCAACCTAACAACCTTCCCCCAGTTAAAAGGGTATAGAAAGCTAATAGTCCTCTAAACAGCTGGGGGAGAGTATCTGTTCAAGAAAAGATCCTGTTTTCTGTAAAGCCAAGCAGAGTTGGATTTATTTCAACAGAACAACATTCCCAGAAGTCCTCTCTTTAATAATTTGCAAAACTACTGTTCCCCAAGCTCACTCTTGGAAGTGTCCTACCTCATTTTTCCTTATATCTCAAATCACAACAATTTAGTTGGAGAATTACAAGAGGAAAATCCAAAAAAATGAATAAAGATACCCTTGGGGAAAATGTTCTTTAACAGTGTAGGCTCATTTGCCTCAGGACTTTACTTTCTCATCCCAGGAGCAGTAAGCCCCGCAATGGTCAAGGCCGGCCTAGACAAAACTGCAAATTAGGAAAACTGCTTTCCCACCCCATCCTCCACCCTTAACACACACACAGCCTCCTTCCAGGACCCTCAGATGTTGGGTGCCCTCATGCTGCTTGAAACTTCTGCAGGCTCTACATAGACTGGTAATTCAGATATCCCCAGACACACAAACACACACACACACACACACACACACACACACAACAAAGCAAAACCAATTCAGGTGATTGGGTAATACTTTTAATTATATGAGATCATATGGCACACTGCCTACTTGACTACCTTGCTGCCCACTTACACCAAGACCAGTCCTTCAGAGCACACAGCTCGTAGGAGGTCAACGACTAGCTCAGCCTCTAGTCACCAAGGGTGTTGGGTTCAACTTGCTGCTTTGTATAGATGAAGCAGCAAAGTTATAGTCTAAATTTAACATGGAATCTGACCATGACTGTATCCCAGTCCGCCTCCGCCCCATCCTCCCAACAATCTTTTCTTCCTCCAAGTCCACTGCCTTGCCCTCTGTCTTGCCTTCAATCAGCCTTGCCCAAAGACATGATCCTTCGGACTTTGGAGCACCAAGCTCTCGCCTTGGCCTGGGATCATACCCAGAGTTTTGTCAGCAGCAGACTTTACTCTCCTACCTTAGAAAAGAGCCCTGTATTATGCTCTGGTACTGCCTGGCTTTCCATTCAGAGGGGCCCATTAGATCTTTTCTGTGTGTGACCCAGTTAGTGGACAGTGAGGGAAGTCCTGGAGTGATTAATGTTTCCTGGACAACTCTGGATGGATTCATTCACGTATAGTAAATCTCCCTGTCCGGCTAGCACTAAGATGTCATCTTGGAAAGCTTAGGGTATAACGGGCACAGGAAGCCAAGGGTAAGTGCATCAGAAGCAAATGCTTTATTTGACATGGAAACTTCTTAAGCATTATTCCAGAGCACCAATTTCACTGGCTTGAAAGTCAAAACTGTTCTAATTAGCTTCATCTCATACAAAACCACTGGCTACAAAAACGATATTTTTGACCTATTTAATTCAAGCGTCTGTACCTTCATGGGGGGAGGATGATTGTTTTAATGCTTTGGGCTTTTATAGATGTAATATCAAGAAAATTATCATTCTCCAATTCCTATTCTGTGTTTAATTCATACCGAACTGTGGCCTTAAGGAGCGTCAGTAAATCTTAATTGAGGACCCTCTTGGTGCAAGTCCCTATGTTAGGAACCAGGAAGATGGAAAGGCGTTTACTCCAAGTGAGCAGTCAAGGAAAGAATTTAGGCGAGTGTTGATAATTCTGATCAAAACTAAAACTTCCAGACAATTGAAGGAAGAATGGGAGACTGGTTAATGTTAAAAAAAAAAAATATTCAGATAAAAATGCCAATTCTGTATCTACAAAGCCAAATGGAATGTGTTAGTTATTCAATTGTTTCAGTCCATGCAGATAATAAATCCAGGTTCCAGGAAACCATATAAGTAAAATAGACCAAAATAAGGAGAAGTGAATAGAAAAGCTAAATATATCAACCCCCACTCCACCCACCCCTACATCCCCAACACATACACATTCATTGTTCCCCTATAAAACATATCCCTTTTTTCCCAATAGTAATACCTTAGTGTGGTTTATCTAAATAATTATCCCTATAAGCTGTTTTACATTTGCTTTGTCTGCCCACACTAAAAGAGAGGAGGAAATAATTAAACTTAAAAGCCATCTGGCGAGGCAGTCACATGAAGCTGGCCTTCTGTGCCTGCCTGCATTTGCTGCGAAGGCCTCGTTTCTGTTCAGCAGCCCATCTGTGTGAGAAAATCCCTGCTAGACAAAGTGGAACCTCCCATCACCACTAGAGCGATCTCTCCTAAAAGCATGCAACAGAGGGAGTCAAGAAAGACATGCCAACTCCACAACCCCTAAGGATTTCTGCTGTGAGCTCTTTTTCTATCCATACTCACTCCCCGATGATCTCATCTAGTTCTATGATTTTTATTAACAAACTATTTCCAAATTTGTGTCTTCAGCCAGGGCTACCCCTAGGGTGATCGGTGCCCAGGCAAATGGTTTTTGCCTATGTCTGCTTATAAAAACAATTGACTCACCCAAAATCAGCCTGTCAGCACCATTCTGGTGGCCCAATTTCACAACATTTTTAAAAAGAAAACCCTGTGGGGCAATGGAGGTATCTACTAGGTTATTAACTGTTAAATGTCCAATTTCTTTAAGTACTAAGACAGTTGATATCTCTGACATTTCACTTTGACACTTCTTGCTTTATTTTTATTGTGAAGGTACATCCTCAGTCTTTCAACCTCACGGTTTGGCTTGTGATTATCTTTCAAAATGTTTTTTAGAGAAATTTTTGTGAAACCATGGATAAGTCAAAAATTTGTGTTATTTTTGATTATGAGTCCTGTTGTGGAAAAAATGCAATGCAGACAGCTCGAAATATCAATGAAGTGTTTGGGAAGATAGGTGGCTAATGAATACACAGTAAGTTGATGGTGTGAGAAGTTCCGTTCTGGTGATTTTAATCTTGAAAATGAGCCATGTGGGCGACCTGAGACCAAGGTGGATAATGATGAGCTGAAAGCTATAGTGGAAGTGAATCCATTTCAACTTATGTGTGAATTAGCAGCAAGGTTTGACGTTACTATTTCCAACTATATTGGACCATTTGAAACAAATCAACAAGGTAAAGAAGCTGGATAGGTGGGTACCTCATGAATTAAACAGAGTGTCAGCAGACAAATCGTCTAGAAGCTTGTCTTTCTTTGCTGTCACGACATAAAAGCGAACCATTTCTACACTGTATTGTTACATGTGATGAAAAATGGATTCTTTTTGACAATTGCAAGCATTTGTTGGCACAATGGTTGGATAAAGATGAAGTGCTGAAACACAGTCCAAAACTGAATATTAATCAGAAAGAGTTAATGTGTCTGTTTGGTGGTCCAGCACTAATATTAGCCACTACAGCTTCATGAAACCTGGTCAGTCGATTACAGTGGATGCTTATTGCAACCAGTTGGATGAAATGATGAGGATGCTTGTGATTAAGCAGCCGAGATTGGTCAATAGAGACAGGCCAATCCTCTTGCAAGACAACACTCAACCACATGTCGCACAAACAACACTGCTCAAACTACAGAGGCTGGACTTGGAAACTCTCTGTCATCCGTGATATTCACTGGACTTTGCACCAACTGACAACCACTTCTTCCAGGCTTTGGACCACTTCTTGCAAGGAAAAATATTCAATTCTCAACAAGCTGTGGAAAACGCCTTTAGTGATTTCATCGCCCCTTACTCTCCAGACTTCTTCGTTGCTGGCATAAACAAGCTGCCATTAAGATGACAACACTGTGTCAATAGTTTAGCCACATACTTTGATTAATTGTACTGCCCTTGTTTGAGATATAATAAACTAAACTTTTGATTCAAAATCAGACATTTCATATTAAATGACCTTGATACTTGGGACAACCTCATCTGTAAGTACAGTGTCGGTTCCAGCTCTCCCAGGCACCAGAGGGGCACTTAGAAAAGCTAGAGAAAATTATAGAAAAGCCCCTGAAGCACAGGACTGGGCCAGTAGCCTGCTTGTCCCAGCCAAGGGGATGCTGTCTCTACCCTAACCTGTGCTCCAAATTTCAAACTTATCAGAAGTCACCCACTTCCCACCATACAACTACCCACCAGTCCAACCACTGGCACATTTATATGATTTCCTTCCTCAATTACATACATCTGTATGTATGTGCATATCATATGTCCGTCTCTCTCTGCCCTCTCTCCAGCAGGTACCACTGCAAGACTCTGTGCTGATGCCCTCATGATGCCAAGACCATCATTATCCTGATGGAGAACAAAAGGGGGTGACTTCCCAAGTGCCACTTTATCAGCAATCCTGTCTAAAAATATAAAGTTAGCTGACCTCATTTTGCCCAAAATTGTTATTGAGAGGAGGGACAGAAACCATGAGCTCAAAGGAAGAATCTAGGTTGTGGAAAGAAAATTTTCTGTGTCCAAAATGAGGACACAGCTAATGCTTTCTTGAATCAAACAAGAAAATCAACCTAATCTAAGAGAAGCTTTAAAAGGAACACAAAGTTGAAGAAAAGTGAAGTCTTCTTTCTCCACTCTCCCTAATCCCAGGCCACACTCCATTTCGCAGGAAAGCTAATGACAGGAACGATTCACAGCTGACAATCGTACCCAGCCCTCTGCGGGACAGGTCTACTAGCCCAGAAAGTCAGAGGGTCACCCCAGGGCAAAATGGGGCATGTCAGGTTGCGATGTTTGCCCCTGTGACTGGCATCCAGGAATCTTTGAGGACTTGAAGCAGCTGCCACAACACAAAGAACTTCATATCACATATTCAGTTAAAATCTCCACTAATGAAAAGACTGCTAATGTTTTACTCTCTGAACAAACACTGTGACCCCTTCACAATCCTCAATATTTTGCTTTCCTTTCTGTTCGCAGGACTACAACTAGGACTCCTTTTGTTTTACTAGATAAGCACTATGACCTTTTCTAAATACAGATTATCATTTTCCCCTTTCAAATGGCTTTTTAAAGTTTGCCAACTTGTGACTTCAGGTCTAGCTTACATGCCCCTATTAAATGCCACAAGGTTGCCCTACCTAAATGTCACAAGGTGCCTCCTCTTCTGCTGACCACAAAACCACTTTGGGGTGGGGAAGCATTCTTAGGCTGTATTCACGCATAAAGACAGCCTGGGATTAGATGTATGCTGAATACCAGGGTGGCCATTCAGCCTAACTTCCTCTTGTGTGCAGATGTTCAGAAAACTACCAAAGTCATGTTTCAAAATTCTGAGTCTAAGGACTTTTTTTTCTGTTAAAAAAAAATCCAGTGGTGTTTTCTTACTTAATACCAGCTAATATGCATCAAAAATGTTGTTGACTAACCTTGTACTTCTACAGTGTGTAACACTCAGAATTTTCACTGAATATACTTGCAACAAACTGTATAACCAGTGACCCAAACTGAGCACATTTCCATTGCGTGTGCTGCACATCCACCCTACTCATTGATTTTCATATCAACCACAGAAAGCAATTTGGCAATAGGCCCAGATTATATCTGCCTAACAGACTTTGTTCCCTTATAGAATTGTGACATTCAATAAATTAGAGCAATACCACTGCTCACATAATACCAAATGATATTCCAAAAATTTCCCACCCTTCACACCCTAAAACCTTTCTAATTAAAGGAAACAGACTCAGCAAATTTTCACACTGTATGCAGAGTTGTGACCTCCTTATTTATTTCCAAGACAAAATAAGATACTTGATCTATCTTTGTAGGAGTAGGAGACAATCTCGGAATTAAGAGTTTAACACCTTGGATATGGGCTCATGAAATAGCATCAATAATGTCAAAGAGTAAATTAAGATAGGCAGGAAAAACCATCCTAATTCCCCTCCCAAAACCTTTGAGAGAGGCATGTATAAGATCATAGTGAAATCCTCACTTCTTAAAAGGATAAAGATACTGAGAAACTTTGCTGCAGTTTACCAAGAAGTCCCTGACACAGAATGAAAAGGGGTTGGTCTTTTGGTAAATAATCTCAAAGAGGTGGAACAAAGTTGTTGATTCTGATTACACAGCAGAAAGATATCAAGCTCCCCACTGGTCTGGGATGTCACACATCATTACAGCCATCTTGTTCTCTCTTCTGTGGATCTAATCAACCAAGTCCCCTTTTTTTTTCATGAAGGTATCTTACAAATTTATCCTTAAAAATGATTTGCAACAAAATATTAATACTTTAAATTCTTCTTCTAGTCTTTGTGGCCCTTCAATACATTCTTCATGATGCTGATAATGAGCTCAGAATGGCCATTCTCAAATCCGATCATGTCACTTCCTTGCTTAAAACCTACCCAGCTTCACAGACTCCATACAAAACATAAACACCTTGGCATGGCACACAGAGCCCACACCCCTGTCCTACACCATCACTTTCCACTCCCCAACTCTTTCCCCGTGTTCCCATCAGAATGCATCCTTTGCAGTTCCCAGAATTCTCCAAGCTGCCTCATGCTGCCATGGTTTTGCCTATCCTGTCCCTTCTACCTGGAGCACTCTTCCTTCCTCTGACTGCCTGAGCACATCTCCTGAATAAGCTTATTCAGTCCTCCAGGCTGAGCACAATCTTCTCCAGAAAGCTTTCCTTAGCCTCACCATCTGGGCTGGCCTCCACGCCTCTGTTTAGTATGATATGATAAGGTCTATAATACAACTAAGTATGAACCTAAAAGTATGTGAAAATATTAAAAAGTACATAAATATAAATCAAAAAATTCTATAAAAGTCTTTCTCTTCTCCTACAAAAGACGCTGTAAAGCCCTTCCTCCTCTCCTAGACCATGGGTCTTTCTTTCCTCTTTTTCTCTGTGGTCTCTTGCAAGACCTTTGGGGACCCTTTGTGTCTAGGACTATCTCTATGGTCATGAACCAGAAGATGCCTACATCACTTCTGCTCACATCCTATTGGCCACATTCAGCCTCAAAAAAGGTTGGAAATATAGTTCTGAACTCAGGGGTTCTTATACTAAAAGAAGAAGAAGGAAGAGGAGGTGGAAGAGAATGGAGGAATAGACACTGGAGGATACCTAGCAGCAATTAATTTTTTTTTTTGAGACAGAATCTTATTCTGTCACCCCAGGTAGAGTGCAGTGGCATCATCATATTTCACTGCAAACTCAAACTCATCCTCCTTCCTTAGCCTCCCGAGTAGCTGGGACTACAGGCAGCACCACAACACCCACTAATTTTTCTGTTTTTAGTAGAGATGGGGTCTCACTCTTGCTCAGGCTGGTCTCAAACTGCTGAGCTCAAGCAATCCTTCTGCCTCAGCCTCCCAGAGTACAAGGTTTACAGGCGTGAGCCACTGCGCCCAGCCTGGTAAGTAACTGAAATAGTGAGAAAAGGCTAATGGATGTAGAGAGTGAGTGCATAAGTTTACAAAAATAGAATTCCAGAAATATTTTGAACAAAATTTCCAATCACCTAATATAGAAAGAAGTGACTGGGGAATTCACGGAGAAATGGAGGAAGAGAATAATAGAATCAGAACTTGACTATGCTAAATATGTTTCTATTTTATAGGAACTGATAACTTATCTCTCAAATTTAGAGCATGAGTTTTAGACATAACAGTCCCTGAGCTTTTTAACCTCTTGGCTATAAATTAGTAGATATGCATCTGCTCTGCTTGTGAAACTTTTCTCTTGGCAAACAGAAGAAGAGCTCAGCATATACAAAGAAGTTTCCTGAGGTTTAACATAGTAAAATAAAGATTGCAACAGAGCTACATGCTCTGCCAAAACTTGGTGAATTCATTAATTTCCCCAATGGCTTCTGTGTTTGTTCAGTTTCTGAATAGTGTGATCCTGAAAGAAGTGATGTATTCCTTAAAAATAAAACTTGACGATCTCATAGAAATATATTTGCAACAAGTGACCTAAACTTTGATTTCTAAGGAAACTGGACATTTGTTTCTTCTTGCCATTGCACAATATATTCACATCCAAAAGCATTTCCCTTTTCCTCTACGTGCTGTTCACTGACTCAACACTGAATTGGTCATAGTCACTGTCCTCCAGGAACTGGAAGCAGGACATCACCAGGGACTGTGCTCAACTCGCCTTTAGGAATCACCGAAGAAAGAGCAAGAGGAAGGCTGCTCTGGCAGAAAGCGACTTTAAGATCTACTGGGAGATTCGCTCCCCTGGCTGGGAGCCCTGTTTTAACTTGTTGAGGTGAAAAAAATAAATGGCCTCGACAAGATGAGAAAAAAGACCAGCCAGTTATTGGGGAAAAAAGCAATGAATTATTAAAAAAAAAAAAAAAAAAAGGAAGGAAGAAAAATAGAGACTAAGGTAGAGGCAGAGAGAGAGAGACAGAAAGACATGCATCTTTGTGGGAAGAATAGATATAGGAAAAGGAGCAAAGCCTCTATTGGCCAACAAAAAGTCACAGTAGTAGCTTTCTAGCAATATTGTATGACTAGATAACCACAAAACCTTCCTGCTTTCAAAAGGAAAACTTTTAAATACATGTCTGATTCCACAAAAAAAGGTAAAGGTAATCTTTAGGGACCAAAAGCGAAGGAAAAAGTAAAACCTGGAGTGGTGATCCTTGGCGTGATTGCCAGCCTCAGGAATGCAAAGGGCTTAAGTTTTAACACCTGTGCTGGAACAAGGAAGGGGGTGGAGTTAAGACCTTCACATGAAGTTGGAAGATCTCTATTGTCACTGAAAGCATATTTTAGAAAATATCCTTCCACTCACCTAGGGAAATAAGAAGCAAGCTTGTGTATTTTGGCCTGGGATCTGAGTGGGTAAAATGTCTTCCCTGAACATGTGTAGCCATAGGCATGCCACACATGGGTTATGGTTCAAATTTATACTTCCTGCTTGGTCCAGAATCTTCCAGATGAGAAATAACATATAAATAGAGGCAGAGATAATGATCCTCCTGGGGTACTTGTCATAAACAGACACAGAACTGCTCCTGAGGGACATACTTTCAACATAGGCCAAGCAAAAGTCCTTAAGCAAAGCCCTGCCTTAAGATTTCCTACAATCCAAAATTTTGAAACACTGACAGAAACTATTTACAATGAACCACAGAAACAGAAACAACAAAGAGCAGTATTAAACTCCTAGAACTCTAGATTTTAGAACTATTAGAAAGAAACTATAATGTGTTTGAACGAATAAAGACATAAAAGAGAAATTAAAAGCAAGAAAAATGTATAAAACAATATCTTAAAAGGACAGATATATTTGAAGGAAAAAATAGAACTCCTAGAAATTAAAAATAAAGGCATCGAAGTGAAAATCTCCATCATTGGTTCAAACTGCCAATAAATCATATCCGAAAAAAGAATTAGGACCAAACTAAAAATAGATATGAGAAAATAATCCCAAATGCAGCACAGAGAGATAAAGAGACAGAAAATATGAAAGAGATGTTAAGAATCATGAAGAAAAGAATGAGAAAATCCAACATAATTAATCTTAGAAAGAAAAATTAGTGGAGAGACAATATTTGAAATAGCAGCTGAAAATTTTTCAGAATTTTTCAGAATTGATCAAAAATATGATTTTTGGATACAATAAGCATAATGATTTCAAAGCATGATAAATAAAATGTCCATATCTAGACTCAATGTAGTGAATCCACAGAACACCAGAAATATAGAGATCTTAAAGCAGAGAGAAAAAAATGGATGAACTTCCAGGAAGGAAGGCAGGAAGGGAGGAAGGAAAGAAGGAAGAGATAGACTGAAGGCAGACTTCTTTTAATAAACTAAAAGTGTGAAGACATGGAATAATTTTCAAAGCACTTCATTTTGCAATAAACCTTTAGTAGTTCCAGTAGAGCTAAACTTTCTGAAATGTCTAATAAAATGTCTTCATATAGTTTCTAACTCTCAATAGCTTGTGTGAGCATAAAATTGTAGAGTTGATAGTTATTTTCTGTCAGTACTTTGAGTCTAGAAAAAAAGTTGAGTTAGATACAGGAAAAAAATGGTAAACATGTAGGTAAATCTAAACATATCTCTTACTATACAAAATAACAGTAAGAATAATAACTAATATGGGTAATTGTGCTGGTTAATTTTATGTGTCCACTTGGCTTGGCCACAGACCCCAGATATTTGGTCAAACTTCACAAATGTTTCTATGAAGGTATTTTTAATTTTTGTTGGATGGAGTTAATATTTGAGTTATGGAAATTGCCCTCCATAATGTGGGTGGGCCTCATCCAATCAGTTAAAGGACTTAAGAAAAAGACTAACATCCCCCAAAGCAGAGCAACTTCTGCAGCAGACTGCCTTCAACCACTCAAACTGCAACCTTTCTCTGCTGGCCTACCCTGCAGAATTTGGACTTGTCAGCCTCTCTCAGAGAGAGAGAAAGAGAGAGAAAGAGAATTTTAAGGAATTAGCTCATACAATCATGGAGGCTGACATATATATGGGGAAGGAAAGAGAGAGAGAGTGTGTGTACTATTTCTCTGGAGAACCCTGACTAATAAAGTAATAGGAAACAAGATGGCACTATAATATTAGGCAAAAATAACTTGTAATAAGGAGGCGCCTAAACTTATAAGATTGCTGTAACAACCTTATAAAAATGGGACTAGACTGTATAACTTCTAAACTGGCAGCGGTAATCAAGAAAAATTAATCAATATGATAGATGACAGGAAGAAATGAAAAACAGAAAAGGTAGGAAAAACACAAAGCAAAAATTATTGAAATAAATCAAAATCTATCAGTAATAAGCAGACTAAACTTGGCTATTGAAAACAATTGCTAGCTTGGATTAAAAGTACAAAATTGCCCTCTATTCTCTTTAGAATATACACATTTAAATCATTAGACCAAGAAATGTTGAAATTTTTTAAATGAAGAGAGATATACTAAGAAAATACAAATCAAAGGAAAACTGGTATAGCTATGTTAATATCAAAATAAGTGGGGTTTAAGGCAGAAAAATTTTAAGGATAAAGATGGTTATTACATTATGATAAAAGAAACAGTACACCAGGGAGATATAACAACTCTAAATTTACAAGCACCATAACATAGTCAAACCACCCAAAGCCATGAGACTCCTTATACACATCGTATCTACACACTGCTAATATAGGGTTTGAAACATTCTAGCACTGAGATGCTTCTGGAAGAGCAATTAGTCTTGTCACAGGAAGACTGAACACAGACATCTGTACAACCAGAAAGTTTAAGATGAGAACCATGCAACTCCACCTATACGGGCTTGCGGCCAATAGAGCCACAGTGAGACAAGCAGCAACTGGTTCTGTGAAGATGCAAACTTCCATTTCCATTACAGTTCTGAGGCAGGAGTTAGAAAGTGGAACACAGAGGTGTCCCATCTCCCCACTCTCTCACTTTCCCCCTGGCAGTACGACACAAAGATCGGTCCTACACGCCTTCAGCAGCAGTCTTAAGATGGTCCCATGACACACCTGACTCATTTATGGAGTGCAGCCCCTGCCCAGGGAGACTGTGCTTCAGTATTTCTTAACATAAATAAATGGTAACAATTTGAGAAAGGCCCAAATCCATCACAAAGGAATCTTCTTGATTCCCTCTTTCAATTAATGTCGCACAACCTGACTTCACAGGTAGCATTTTACAGTGGCTAAAAGCCCAGGCCTGGCCATCAGGTGGTCAGGAAGAACTTGGATTGAAATGTTATATGCCTCCGTTTCTACATTTACCAAAAATGAAATAATATGCATAAACACTTAGGACAGTATTTATCCCAGAACAACCACAGAGAGCTACTTATACACAGAATAATTATCATGGTGACGATGATGGTAATGATGATAGTTTGATGACCCCACTAAGATATCCCTTTCCAGTTACTGAGATCCAAATGGAATTCTTTAGTCCTGCGAGCTGCAGACTGAGCCTTCTGTCAACACCATCCTCCTTTTATACAACTAGGCTGAGTGCTTTGTACCAAGCTAGCTCCTTCTCCTGCTCTCACATTCTCTCTGTTCCACTCCTGGGCACTGCCCTCTGCCACGGACTGAAGACAAGGAAGGTCATATTATGACCCACAAATGTTACCAATATGCCGCTTTTCTGGACAATATCTTCAGCCCTGCAGAAACCAAGGGAGATCTGTGCACTCTGCTATCCCTTTGCCGACAGCAGTACCTGAAACTTCATTGCCTGTATCACCAAATTTAGGACACCCAGTAAAAAGAAGATGCTCTTCTACTCTTCTCTCTTTTGCAGGAAGAACTTGGGAGAACAAGCTGTACTTGGGATGTGCTTCTGGTTCTGGTTGGCTTTCTTTGTTTCTATCTCTTAGCAACAGAGCAAAAGGGAGCTCTTTTGAGTCACAACTGCATGGACACCAGCTCTCACTCTGATTCACAGCCTGCCATGAGGGAAATGTGGCCAACCCAAGAAAACTGGGCAATTGTTCTGGAGATGTTTTTTAGTATCTAAAGCCCTTGCCACTCCCATTTCTTACCCCAAGAATAGCCTTCCAGTAGGAGAGAAGGGAATCGGTTTATCCCTGCCATACCCCAGCGCCTATGATTCCAGCTCCCCATGGCACCTGCAGCTGACCAACTGAGGCAAGACGTCAAATCTTCCTAATGCCTCAGTAGCCTCTAACTTAAATGCTCTCTAAAGAGACTCACAGTTTGGGGAGGCAAAGGAGAAGAATAAGGACCAAAGAGAAAAGATCAATAAATTTCTTCTATGATATAAAATCACATTTGACTGTATTGAGAAACGATTTTCATGATGTAAAGAGGAAGAAAAAGCTATCCTAGTATAACTGCCCCACGTCCCTTTGTGGATTTGCGATAAACCTGTTAATCATTCAGCTTCTAGTTCCTGTCTTATTTACCATTATTTTTTGTTTGTTTGTTTTCAGCATTTATAATTTAAGATATTTACATGATTGACTAGACAGAAAACTATACCAGAAACAAAATCAACCATATGCGATTGATTTGCCTCCTGTAAACACCACTCATTCTGGCTACACCGTTTATAGTACATCATATAAGCAAAAAAGCCAATTCAGTCTCAATCCCTCTGATATTTTTTATTCCAGTCTTCAGTAAGAAATGAGAACAAGAGAACCTGCTTTCATTATGTTCTATGTTGAAGTCACATAAATATATTCAATACCCATCTATCTTTGGGAAATATCCACTTCTATTCGTTTATTTCTGACTTTCCCTTGCTTGGGCATGGCCCATGAATCCATTAACATGACCACTGGTTTATTAACTGCTGTTCTGAGGCCCTGCAATGACAGAACATCTTTCCTGAAACTGCTGGGGCCTCTCAGATTTTAACATGTAGACAAATAGTGGTTTGATTTTTTTTTTTTTTTTTTTTTTGTCCAACTGGCTGCAACTTCCCTCTGTGGGGATATTGTGGGGCTAAACAGATGGAAAGATGGAAAAGGCAGTTTTCTTGTAGACCTTTGCTGCTCAAATCCAAGGACAAGTTTATCCATTTGCAGCCCTAACAGTCTGGAAGTGAAATTCAGCATAGTTCAAATCCCAAAGCAGCAAAGCCAGGTGAAAACGAGAAACAGCAGGAGCAGCAATCTTGAGCTTTCTGCCCTGTACACTATGACAGCAGCAGTGAGGCTTCTGATGAGCCAGAGGACAAAGGATAAGGAACAAAGAAGAAGGAAAAGCCTGCTTGGTGCCTCTCCCCTCACCCAGCAGTGCCTTTCCAGGGCACCCATGGGACTCCAAGGTTACGTGTTCCACAAAGTGGATTGCAAATCATGGCTCCTTCCCAACTAGACGCCAACAGGTTTGCAACCCCTTCACTCTGAAGTTTGTCACACATTTTAAATCTGATTTCCAATTTTGTGTACAGCCAGACTACAGGCAGGCTGCAGGAGGCTGTGGTCAATTGCTCTGGCAGAAACCCCTTGATTCAAGCAACTGATAACAAACATGGCACCCCTTCTGAGTGGCGCCTGTGCCATGCTCTTGGAACCCACCTCCCAACCTCCAGTTGCACAAGCAGCTGACAGGGGCAGTGTTGGAATGTGCTGGCATCCCCAAGGAGTGGTGCCGAGGATCTATGTGTGGAAAGGGCAACCAGGAGCAGCTGTCCTGCTTGCTCTTCTGCCTGCTGTGGACGGGGAAGTGTTAAGAGGCCAGGCTCGCAAATGCAACATCCAACAACAAATCCGAGATTCATCATGACTCTAATCACCAAAATTTTTAATTAAAGAAAAATAAGCCAGCTATCAGCTCAAAAATGACAAGACACCAAATTAATCACTATTTTGATTAACTGACATTTGTGCTAACATTTGTAGATCATTTTGTAGTTGATAAAGCCCTTTTCATATACGTTATCTCATTTAACCTGTGCAACACCTCTGAAGAACATGATGATTATGCAAACTTGAGACACCAGAGCTCCAGATAAGCTGAAGCCTCAAGAACAACAATTAGTAAATGGCAAAGCGACAACTAGAACCCTGGTCTTTGAGCTCTGACCTCACTATTTTCCCACTTGACCTCAGTGCCTTCACACAAGAAGTTGTTACATTTACTTCCAAAGTCCCTGTTTTACTCCATTTTACTCTTACACAATTCTATAAGCTATGCACTGTAGATTTACACTCATTTTTATAGGCAAGAAATTTATACACAGAAGGATTAAGGGTTTTGCCCAAACTCCTTCAACTAAATTCATGGCCATAATCCAGGTCACCTAAGGTCCCAATCCAATGTTCTTTGGGGATTATGACAACAGCCATCAGACTATGACCTCCTAACAGAGTGGACAATAAAATCAGGCCATGGCTGGGGTAAGGCCATGCAGAGAGACCACAATCCACCTTTGGCATCAGCACACTATACTTGGAGTGATGGTGTTGACACAGTGCTGGATAGATTTTTCAATTTCCAATGGTTCATGTGCTTCAGATTAAGCTTATTGGCCTTAACAGTCCACTGCCAAAAACTGCCACCCTGCCAGGCCTGGCCTATGGTTCATATTTCACACCTCACATCCACCAGCCTATAAACTCGACTCCCCAAGGGAGCCTTGAGATTCCACTTCCTGAACCTGGGAGCTAGAGGGAATGACTCATTGATTAGGAAGTACAGATCTCCAAGTCCTATCTGCTTCACGTACTGCATACACCTAAAACTGCAACTGCAAATCTAAAGAATTGATGATAAAGGTTCATTATTTTAATTGGGAGCCTTCTTCTCCAGGGACATATTTATTATAGAATCAGCCCTTCCACAATCAGGAAAAGGAAAGTGCCTTCTTGGCATCAGGGAAAGTTCAGCCCCCAAGGACCAAGCAAAACAGCAACCAGTTGCTCCAAATCTCAGGCGACCCCAGCTTTGGATGGATGGAAGGTACAGGTGCAGGTTGAAAAGGGATTCTGCTCACTGGGGACTGGCTGAGCAGAAATCAGCCATGCAGCATCTCATTTTTCCCTCCAGCCTGCGTTCCTGGAGTTTCTTCCCTTTCAACAGAACACCTGTTTCACCCCAGGCCAGATGGCAAGTACGAGTGGTCTAAGCACCAGGGACTTTGGCCTAGGGAAGGAAATGCATTTCTTTCTTCCTCAAGCTTTTATTATATAATTTTTCTGCTGGATGACATCCCAGCTGTTAACCCTAGCTGGAAAAATCTGGGTGGTGGAAAGTGACAGGAAAATATGAAGAAGATTTGAGGGGACGTGAGAGTTCAGAGTGAGCAGGGAAAACCAGCTCTGATTTTAAGACTCCCATGAACCCCAGGAGCTCTCAGTTTTGGAAGCCACACCCACCTCACCCCACAGCAAACGTTTTAGAATGCAGCCATGCCCTGCATTAAATGAAACAATGAAAGACTTATGGGCGTTTGGTTCAAGATCTATTAATTTTTATTTAGAAGTGTTTGTTTGGTTAGTTGGTTGGTTTTTTGCATTTTATATTTTGGAAGCAATAAGATTCTGTCATGACTTAATCTTCAGTGTAAGCCTGGGGAAATACCTGTCTCCAAGGTGCCAGAAGGGTGCCCGGCCCTGGTTGAGAGAATGAGGGTGAATAAGAAAGGCCAGGGCAGGTGGCAGAAGCAGGTGAGGCCGAGAGCAGCAGCAAAGGAGAGAACTGGTGGTAGTGGCCACGCTGCCTGACATTAGCCAGCTTGTCATCTGTGGAGAAAGAGCTCTAAAGTGGGTCAAAGATTCAACTATATCAATATATCACAGCTAAGTGAAGCTAGAAGTCAAATCTTCACTTGGGAGGAAAATAAGATATTACAAGTGTTCCCCTGTCCTGCACTGTGCATTCCCTCCCTCTTTACATCTTTTCTCCTTTCTAGGCAAATGGAACAAGCAGAAGGGCCCAGGCCTCCTTCAACAAAAGAGAGCCCCTCATCCCTTGGAAGACCTAAGACCTTCGGGATGAGATTCGAAATTGAGAAGTAGATGTAACCTTGTGCTCTCTCACCACTTTGTGACTAGGAAATGAGGTTGCACTTCTTTTTTTATTCCCAAATCTCTATGACATAACTTCCCATTATCCCAATTCCTGGAATCTAGGCCTAGGTCTACTTAACAGATCCCAAGAATGCTCCTTAATTTCTGCCCTAGCAAAAGTCCTAGCTTCCTCTTCCAGATCTTCCTTGTCATCCTGAGACAGCACCGTCCTTCCAAACCACACCCTAACATGAGGCTTCTCCGCTGACTCCACCGTCCCATCTGGCCTCAAAATGCTCTCCATTTTGTCAGTCCTTCTGGAACATGAACCAGGACTCCCCAGTCCCCAGAGATCAGCTGGCAGCTTTTAATAAGACTTTATTGATGGTTAGGAGATAACAGAAGTATAACAGTAACTCAATGATTCTTGCTAGAATTAGTTACTCCTGGAGTCTGGAGGCCCAAATATGACCTCAGAGGCCCTTACTGGGCCAGCTCTCTGTCTGGCTTCCACCCTGTCTCCACACTCATCAATCTCCATGCCTCAGAGTTAGAGCGCAACTGTTCACTGGCCTTGGAAAGAAGACAGAATCCTTTTCTTCTCCAAATCCAAAGCTGTCTCATTTTTCTTAGGGTGTTTGGCTTTGGGAATAGCCATTCCTTTGGGGTTGCGTATCTACCTAAGCATTTTATCTGACACCAAAGACTATTCCAGAAACTCTACAGGAATCTACAAGTTGGAGAACATATTTTTCATAGTGTGGCTTAATCAATCTGAGATAGCACCATGTGGGACACCAGCCATTCAGCCCAGCTTGTTTTATACCAGCTTAGTAAACCTCTTGATTTCACCTCCTATGTTAGGTAGGAAAAATATCAAGCCTGTACATCACCTTTGCCATGATCAGGTTCCTACTTCTGATTTGCTGTAAGTGAGTGACTGAATAGCACACACATGCAGTGAAACACAAACTCACATACACAGACACTCATCCCTCCCCACACACAAAAAAATTATAATTTCAAGCACAGGGTAGTCTAATTCCAAATTTAGAAGAAAAACATACCTAATTTTTCAGAGGTAAAATTTTGCCAATTACTAAACAAAACATTTAACAGCTAAAGCATCTACTTTTGTGTTACATAAAAGCATTCAAGTTTTTCCTAAAATCAGAAAAAAAATAGATATTTGCTTTGTATTTTTCTAAATAAAAGCACTAACTCAAGTGGCTTTTCTCATATTAAAAGGTCAGGTGTCTGAAAAAATATTTACAATCTCTCTTCTAAAAGGCATGCCTGTTTGTAAATTTTTGGATAGTATTTTTCTATCTTCCAAAGAAAAATATCTTGATACCAACCATCCACTGGAAACTTCATTGTTACAGAGTAAGCCGCTTACTCCAGCTCCATCCTAGGCCTTAAGGGGAAATTCTCTATTTGAATACACTTTCTACACCTCCTCTTAGTGACAATGGTAGTGTCCAGAAGACTAAGATAAGGAGTGAATCTGGAAAAGAAGAACCAAGGAGAGACCTTAGTCTGGAGATGCAAAAGGAATCCTCTCAACCCACAAGTAGTCCTGCCTAGGACACCAGCATAGCAGGCATAGAATTATCTTGGAACAAACTTCTAACTCGCTGTATAGAAATTGCAGCAGGTGCAGTATTTGGTGTACATACCTCCTGGGAACTTGAAGCAGTGGCTGGTGAATGGGTTAGCAATTTAGGATCCTGGCCAAATTTCTTCCTTCAGCTCAGCTCAGCTAATAGGTAGATAGCATCAAAGTAGGCACAGAGGAAGTAGTCCTTCAACAACCAGCCCTTTATTGAAGTGGGGCCTGCATCCCACTTCAAATCAGTCATGCATGCAACACAGGAACTCACATGCCACATAATCACTTTGAATCCAAAGGCAAAGACAATATTTCTACCCCCGCTGCCTTAGGTATGTATACAATACTTGGGCAGCTATGGAAGGCTATGTTTGTTACCATATGTCAGTTGGCCCAGATAAAGCTCTTGACAACAGTACAGCATTTCCAATAATTGGTGAAGACTGTTTCTATCATCTTGTATGTCTAGTTACTCTCCAGGAAGTAAAATAAGCAAAAAAAAAAAAAAAATCAATGTCAGAAGATTTCTTGTCAAGTCTACATATAAGGAAGTGAGTCTTTGAGCATCTACAGTAGCATCCTGAAAGACATGTGACTGATAAGTTTTAAAGAAGGTCCTTTGTTGCAAGATACTTTCCTCTGCAGGAACAGTAAGTAGCTGATGGCTAAGGGAGACACTCTTTAAGCAGGTTTTAAGCAGTTTCCCTAAGGTCTCAACTTGCCATCAGACTACAAGGTTGAAATTGTCAATGGAAGACTATCATACAAAAACTCCACAAGGCAACAAAGGACCTAAGTGAATCTTCCTTTCAACTCTTGAATGTACAAGCTGTTAGTTCAGGTGTTAATTTTCTTTACATGCTTCGGAATTTTGGTTTGCAGATTTTCCTTGAGTGAGCAATTCTCTTTCTCTCTCTGTCTCCCTCCCTGTCTCCTATAGAGGAATTTTGCAGTGGTCTCCACCCCACTCTGGGACCTCCTAGTCTAGAACTAAGAGACTTGGGGACTTGAAGGTTTGAAGCTCTTGTCCCTCAATGACACTGGAGATATCAAGGATCTAATCAGAACATTCTGGCTCAAGTGCCAATCTCAAGGCAGCGTCTGTGCCCTTCCATATCCCACTCACTAGGCATGCAGTGATTAGCATAAGGTAGTAGCTAGTGACAGCTTCTGTTAGCCGTTCACAGGTGAGCGAATCACCTTAGCCCTTGGCTTCAGGCAGTGAGCTCTGGTCCCCACCTGGGTGAGCTGAAAAAGGCATTTTCATGCCTTCCCCTTCAAATGGCCATGATCTTTGCCTGCTACCTGACTTGACATCCAGCAGACACACAGCGTTAGCCCCTCAGACTATTTTGCAAATCTCATTCATGGAGATATTTACCTTATTTTAAAACATGGCTATATATTTTTAGTTTATTCATGCTCTAGTTTATCTGTCATTTTACGTATTTGGAGTGCACATGGGTGCGGGGGGTGTTTTAGTGTGCTAGGGCTGCCACAACAAACTACCACAGACTGGGTGGCTAAACAACAGAAATTTATTTTCTCACAGTCCTGGAAGCCAAAAGTTCAAGATCAAGGTGTGGGCAGGGTTGGTGTCTTCTGAGGCCTCTCCTTGACTTGCCTTCTCCGTTCCTCGCCTGGTCTCCCTCTGTACCTGTCTGTGTCCAGATTCCTTCTTCTTAGAAGGACTCTAGTGACACTGGATTAAGGTCACCCTAATGACCTCATTTAACTTGATCATCTCTTTAAAGATCCTGTCTCCAAATAAAGTCACATTCTGAGGTACTGGGGTTTAGAACTTCAACCTATGAATTTAGGGTCACAATTCAGGGAGCAGGAGAACGGATTAAACTGTGAATTTAGAATGCTTTTACCTGCCTTCCTGGCAGGAGGTTCACACCATTCCCTACCTCTGAAGGGAGGAGGCCTCTCAATGAAGCAGCATCCTCCATGCACGGCCCACATGCCCTCCACAGGGCATATGTGACCGTGGGATGCACAGTCACCCCAGGGAGGTTGGCATAAGGCCTTGTGAGAAAACGTGAGTCTCCATCACAACCGGAGTCAAACTGCCCTCAACAGGGAGGGGCACAAGAGCCCGAGCCAAGACGGCCACCAACCCTGTGCTTATCCAGCGCTCAGGATGAAACACCATGACTGGGTCGTAAATTCTTCATTTGTTTGTCATTTCAGATTGCTGCTACGAACATACCACACAGTGAGGCCTACTGCAACAGCTTCTGAATTTTAGTCTGTTCATTTTTTAATAACACTTTCTCCAAGTGGCCCAGAATCTGATCTCAGCATCTTTGAATCTAAGCCAACGCTTCTCTTTCTGAAGCGATCTGTAAATATTCTGGAACAAGCAATTCTTGTCATGGACTGACCTTGTCTAGAGTACTCTGCCTGTGCTAGGAATGGCATTTACATGGGCAGCTGTTGTTTTCACTTCTGCAAGACATGAGGATGTCAAAGTTGCCTAGCAGGTCAAAGCTTGAGATAATTATCTGGTTGTCCTTGCACACATCCCTCCTCCTCTTTTCTGTCACAGTACTCTGAAGACTGTGTTCCTTCTCCACAAAAGCCAAAACAAATATTCAAAGCAACTGCTGCCCCAAGGGCAAAGTGAAGAGTCTCTTATTCCTGCTTGCAAAGCCAGTTTCCCTGTCCCAGAAACTAGATAAACCCGGGAGGGGTAGAGATGAGGTAGAGTGATGACTCAGAAGGAGACAAACACACAAGAGGGAAAGTCAGGAGTGAGGAAAGAAACTCTTCTGCCACAAGAAGGAGGGAGGGCAGCGCAGTAGAATCTGTTCTCCACTGAACCACAACAGCCACCCACCATCTATGGACAAGCCTGTTCAGGGGTCCTGGGCACATGGATGCCCCATGAAGAGAAAGTAAAAGCTGTGAATACCTTGTGAAGGAATGGATGATTGAGGGATCCCAGACAGAAGGAAAAGGACAGAACCAATTAGTCATTTCTCAATAGGCAGGACAGTTTTAAAAATCACCCCCACTGTTACATTGGGATCCACCATGAGGAACTATTGGAAACATTTGTTTTTGATATCACATGCAAGGTATGTCAGATCTGGGATTATATTTTACCCTATTTACATCTAATGATTTAGCTGTTACTCTTTTCTCGATGCCGGAAGAAGATACAAAACACCTAGATCAGAAACAAAAGGCTTTATTACAGCACAACAAACAGCACAATTGTGTTAGTTCTTCTTAACCCCCAAGCCCCACGTGGTGACCTGGAGGGCAGTGAGTTGTGTTATAGGAAGGAACACTGTTATGAACTGAATTGTGTCCCCTTAAAATTCATATGTTGAAGCCCTAACCCCCAGTGCCTCAGAATGTGACTGTATTTGGATATAGGATCTTTAAAGAAGTAATCAAGTTAAAAGGGGGTCATTAGGATAGTTCTAATCCAGTGTGACTGGTGTCCTTCTAAGGAGAAGAAATCTGGACAGAGACAGGTACAGAGAAAGACCACATGAGGAAGGGAGAAGTCAAGTCAAGGAGAGAAGCCTCAGAAGACACCAACCCTGCCCACACCTTGGTCATGGACTTCTAGCCTCCAGGACTGTGAGAAAACAAATTTCTGTCATTTAAGCCACCTAGGCAGCGGTACTTTGTTGTGGCAGTCCTAGCACACTAATACAAACACTAAACTTGGGGAACTCATTACTTTTGTCACAGCCTACTCTTTGTCACAGAGGAGATATCATCTCATCTCTTAAGGTAGCTGGAGGCAAACACAGCCTTTAGAAATGGCCCAGGTACAGAGTGATCAGGGCCTTGCATTCCTGGCATACCCAGGGAGACAGGTAGGTGTGTAGAGGTCCACAGAGGGCTGTCTTCTCCAGCAAGATGCTACGCATGCAGCTTGCAACATCCCATCTGCGAAATCTTAAAGACTGCGTTGTTGAGATGAAAGAGTCAGTCATGAAATTACGCTCATCAGCCTGTGGAATCCAACTGTACGTTTAAACCTTTCAATCATAAAGGATTGACTCAGGTGAGTAGCAGTATGCCTTCATCAATGTCACATCAAAAGCCTTGGTCCTAGGGGAAACAGTGGTTGGGAAACAGTGGTGGCAATGCCATAATGTGGCATGTGCCTGCCTGACAGACTGCCAGAAAAAGAACATGGCTGTGTTCCTAGCCCTCTATTTTATTTCCTTCAAACACGTAATGATAGCCCTTTGAAAAAAGTGCAGGCAACAGGCAGTGAGCAAGGTGCAAAGGCTTTGTAACACATCTGCTTGGCTTGGCTGAACTGCCTTTCCCAGAATTCCCTTCCCACTTCTAGGGCTGGCTTGATGGACGTGCAAACAGTGCAATTGCTCAGGGGCCTGTTCTCAAAAGGGAGGCCTTGTGTGTGGGGTTTAATGCTCAGTGTGGAAATTCTTATTAATTTTGTCTTTGAATTAGTGTTTTATAAGTGAAGTCCAGTGGGATGCTGGAGCATGCTCTGGAGGCTTGAAGTCTTGGCTCAAGCATGATCCCGACTCTTACTGCCTCTCCACCTCCCTGCATGGGTTCTCAGCCACCCACTCCCCTTCCACCCATGTTGACTGTTACCGCCTTCCACCTCTGGTGGGGTCTTGGGCTCAGTGCAGGGTGGGCTGGAAACAGGCACACACTCCCTGAGTGTTGAGTCATGGGGAAGGGCCCAAGGTGCCTGTGAGGGTCTGCACTCACCCCATGAGTATCCCATGCATTAGGGAGTGTGACATCAAATGGCAAATAATAAACACCATGACAGGTGTTTAAAAGAAGAGCATGTCTCCTGCTCTTTGAACAAAGGGCCCCACATTTTCATTTTGCACTGGCCCACAAATGTTGCAGTCACCTCGCCTGTATGTTTCACATGTCAAGATGTACCAGGAGAGACACATTTGCCAGAGATTTAGAGTGAGGAAGCAAAGCAGTGGCCATATTTCTTTTTACCTTTACAAGGTAGAGCAAGATGCTTTTGTAGCTCATGCACATTGTCATTTACTGCTGGCTTGCCCCACTGGCACAGGGCAGAGGCTGGGCCTGCAGAGATCACACCTTCCCCCCGGGTCCTCTGTCAGCTTCTCCAGTTTCTGGGCCAGCCATGGCTTTAGCTCCATGACAAGGAACACCAGCTTTTTGCACATGACACACACATCACGGTGGGTGACAGCAAGACTGACATGAGTTCCAGTGTGTACTATGCTTCTGGCTTGTCTCTCTTCTACTTTACATCCTTCCTCCCTTCCAGGCCGCCTACTCTCTGGACTTCAAGCTCCAGCCTCAGACATAAAGACTGCCTCCTCACCAGCTCTTGCAGTTTTATAAAGTTAAATGCCTGTGACTATAAATCTCACATATTGTATCTCCTTTGTGGTTCTGACTCTCTAACTGAACTCTGACTAATAGTTATGGCCAATTTTTTTAAACCTTAGAAGGTTTATAAACTGGTTGAGGAGATAGG
Organism: Lemur catta; assembly: GCF_020740605.2. Lineage (NCBI taxonomy): Eukaryota > Metazoa > Chordata > Mammalia > Primates > Lemuridae > Lemur > Lemur catta. Next base: position 53,303,347 of record NC_059139.1, on the reverse strand, counting down.
ACTATACATAATGAAAAAAAAGAAAACCCATAAAAATACATGATATAGTAAAATGATCTCATACGTTTGCACAATCCTTTGCAATTCACCTACATTGCCTTATCTGGCCATCACCACAAATCCTGTAGGTAGGTTAGGACAGCTATTACAATTTCCATTTTTCACATGGAAGTAGGATGTGGGAGTTAGCTGTCTTGGCAATGTCACATAATTGGGGCTTGGTGGAGTTGGGCTGGTCTAATACTTTCTGGCGCATATTCATCAACCTAAAGAGCCTCTCCCAAATACAAAATGATGAGACAGACTATGAAGCTCAAATCTTCAGTAGAATGAAATCCATTTTAACCAGGAGACAAGGTCTCTGATGTTCTGTTAAGTAATTATATTTTTCCTCCGTGAACATTAAATCTGCAGACCATGAATCATTCAGCTTATACCCATCTCCATTGCTGAAATGCCAACCCTAGAGAAAAAAGTACTATAAACTCAGCCTCAACACTCAACAGTCAGACTTCCAATTTCAGAACATGAAAAGAACACCCCAAATAATTACAAGTATCTCTAAAACTCAAGTTTCTCACTGGTACTTTTTGATGCTCATAAACCCAAGTTTTGTAGGTAACAGACATGTAAGCAGTTCTCATCATTATAATTTATGCATCTGATACATTGAAATGAGGTTTGGCAGTTGTCTCACGGTTGTGGGAAAAAATCAGCTTCACTTAAAATAAATCATCAAAATTCCACAATAGACTACAAAAGTAAGTGAGACTTTGGCTTTTCTATTTCTACTAACCACAGGAATGAGAAATAAGACATTCTATGAAAGCCTTACTGCTACATCCATATAAAGTCATGAATACACAAGCACCATGCAAAATCCAGAGAAAATGCAAATTTGCATCATTTGTTAACCATTGTAAAATCAGCCCAAATAAGGTTTTAGGTTATTATAGTCTTTTCTTATGGGAGGAAGCTGCAGTTGCAATTAGAGGGGAAATGACCAAAGTTGCCTCTGATGAATTTCTGCTCCTCTGGACAGATTTTTTAAACACATAAATCATGACTGCATTCTCCAAACCCACCAGCAGGCGGTGCCAAGGAGAACCAGCCCCACTGCTCCCCACTGGCTGTGATACACCCATTCACATCGAATGTCCCCAAGAGTCACCTGGGACAGAGCTTTAGAAGGCCCTGAAACCACCTGGTCTGCTTCTCTGGATTCCTGTGGTTCATGTTCACATGCCGAGATGAGGATAGCATCGTCGTTTGCGTGGCAAGCAGGGGAAGAACAAGCGAGCTCAGGGGGCCTCATTTATTCATTCGAACAAACATTTACGGACAGTTTACCTCATGTCAGATGTTGTGCTTGGCTTGGGGACACAAAGGTGAAAAAGACAGATGTGGCTTCCCTCGTGGGGGTTACAGCCTAGTGTAGGAAGTAGATATTAATCACCAATCACACAAATATAACGTGTCACCGCCAACTGAGGTAGGCACTGGGCAGGACAGGGCTACGCTGCCAGGAGGCATGTGACAGAGGAGCCTGGCCAACTATGGCTTTAGCTCCATGACCAGGGGCACATGCATCATGGTGGGAAGACTGACCTGAGTTCCCACGTGTACTATGGCTTCCCACTTCTTCTTAGGTCTCCTAAGGAGCTGACATTTGTGTAGATTCTGAAGAAGAAGAAAATAGGCAAAGGGGTGAGGACAGGCTCGGCACTTTCAGAGGTGGTAACACAGGTCTCCGTGTGGGGTCCCAGGGAGAACCCTGATTCTGGCCAAGGAGGATGACCAGTAGGTTCTGAACCGAGGAGACTGGCCCGGGCCCAGCAGGGTGGGGCCTGAGGAGGGAAGGGGAAGGCAGGTAAAAACAGCATGAGCTTGAGGAGGGTTCCTTGCATCCCCGGCAGGGTCGTGTCCCAGGCGAGCCCTGCTCCCATAAATACATAATGGGGGTGGGGGAGCTAAGCTCTGCCGACTATTAGGCTACAGCAACCCTCCACAGGGCCCTAAACAATATTGCAGGCAGCACGTTTATCCTGCTGCCCCATTTAAATCTCCCTTCCAAGTTCCCGCGCGGTGTTTCTCCCTCCCCGCAGGTTACCGCACCCTCGGCATCCTCTGCTGCTCCCCGGCCCTTCTGGTCTCATGAGCGGCTTGCACACGCCAGCTCGCCTCCAGCGCCGGTCAGAGGCAAAACGTAATTATCTGATTTAAGTAACAGACTCCGAGGGGCCACTGGCTAATAGGGACGTTTCCCAGAAATTGTGTACTCCTTAAAGAAATACCAACGCTAATGAATTCCCGAAGGAGGGCTGTTAATACATTTCTGAGCAGAGGAAGCTTCTACACGTGTGTGAAGATCTGGGAGCAGCAAATTTGTATTGACCTTTGAGAAGACGACCTCCCTCAATTGCATATTAATAAACTGGAAACTTCAGGAAACAGAAGGCAGGAGAGAGAGACGGAGAGACCAAAAGTCATTCCCCAGGAGTGTCCCCGTGATGGAGCCCAGACGGAGAGCAGCAGAAAGGCCAGGGGCTCTTCACGAAGGGCGAGGGGCTCTCTCCTGAAGGCAGGCGACTCGGAGTGCTGAAAGGAATGGGCCCATGCCATCCACTTCTCAGACTAGGCACTCGACCCTTGAAAGCTTTTCCCTCTGTCCTGGTATTGAGTCAACACGAGTCTATTCAGAAAAAAAAACTGTGTGTATGTGCGCAAGATTTATTCCTGAGCTGTCAAATCTTTAGAAAATCAATATGATTCCAAAGCACTTTATCTAATAAATAGCATGTGCCAACACTATTCGGAATAAAAACCATATTTGACCCTCCAAAAATTCCATGAGATAGGCATTATTATAATTCCCCATTTTAGAGGGGAAAAGGAGGCAGAGAAATGTTCAGTAACATCTCCCAAGAATAAAAAAAATGTTATGGTTAAGCATCTAAAGGAAGCTTTTTGTCCCTTGCTCTTCAAGTTCAAAACTACATTTGATACATTTTACATGACTGTCTATTTTGTATAAAATCAGGTAGAATTAAGGAGATATATATTAATCCAAAAGTATGTAATATTATGAAACCATCAAATAAGCTACATATTAGTATTTTTTTTAATTCTAAGTAGGATATATAAAAAAAGAAGTGATTAATGTAAGTGTTCTGAGCCTTTGAGTAATACATGGCCTGAGATTTAGTTCAGCATCTGCCTTAACCTAGCAGAACCTAATATTCACAGCGTTGCAGTGAAAGTCCATCAGAGGCTGTATTAGTTTGCTGAGGCTGCCTCAGTGAAGTGCCACAGGCTGGTGGCTTAAACAATAGAAATTTACTTTCTCACAGTCCTGGAGGCTAGAAGTTCAAGGTAAGATTGGAAGGGCTGGTTTCTTCTGAGGCCTTGCTCCTTGGTTTACAGACGGCCGTCGCCTTCTGTGTCTTCACATGAACTTCCCTCTGCACGTGTTTGTATCTGGGTCCAGATTTTCTCTTTTTATAAGGACACCAGTCACATTGGATTAGGGCCCATTCTAATGACCTCGTTTTAATTTCTTATACTTCCCTCTTTAAAGACCCTGTCTCTAAACACAATCACATTCTGAGGCACTGGGGGTGAGGACTTCCACACATGGCTGGTGGAGGGGACGTAATTCACCCCACAACAGAGGCAGTGGCCTGTGAATGAAGAAAAAGTCACTCCAATGGAGAGGGACACACTAAAGGAGTTAGGAAAGCAACTTGGTTTGGAAGCCTGCCACTTGGTATGACCTGTCCCTGGAGGGATTGGGCCCAGAGGATGAGAGAGGATTCTGAGAATAGCAGCCCAACTTCACCACACTCCAAAGGGGAAAAATGCTTCATGGCTACGGCTAGTGTATGCTCAAGAGGATAAAATTTGACTGAAACTCATGCTTACTTCCCCTAATTGTGGCCTTAGGTTGTTATTTGATCCTCTTAAATTAGGTGAGAGTTCAAACAGGCCCACATATATGCAATGGATTTGATGTTGGAAATTAATGAGCCCAATCCTATCACTCAGCCTTTTAAAGGATATCACTTGATTATGTGGGCAGGAGCAAATTCGAGTGATATCCCATGAATTGTTAATACATTTTTCTTTGGAAAAAAATATAGCATACTTTCCTTAACAAAAGTACAATAGGGATTAATCCTGAAAGCCAGAAATCTGTGGGTTGTTTTATTGGCTTTTTCAAATTAACTTTTTGACTTTAATTTTAACTTTCAATGCTCAGTTTTCCTTTCTTTAAAAATATTTGCCAATTTACATTATACGAAATGTGTTTTACTTTTATAATTAAGCAAACTTTTAAACAATTACCACACACTTCTAAAAATTCCTTTTTTGGAAAAAAAGCAGTTTTTAGTTTTTGTTTTTTAAATTTTTTCCAGTAATTTTTACTTTAGTTAATAAAATAAGTATGATCCTAAAAGGATAAAATGAAGTTTTGGAGAATGAATCACATACCCTCATTATAACTTCAGAGGGGTGTCTATAAAGGAAATAATTTGGGGCCATGTGCAACACGAACTTCTTTCTGCAAAGATCCCTCCTCTTGCCAATCGTAAAGTAACTTGTTGGAAAGAGGAGGACATCCTAATAAATATTCTAATCAGCCTGAGACAGGCACCAAAACCCAAGGTCATCTCACTGAGGAAATTTCACTTTTAAAGATCCAACTTGGTAATTGTCCACACAATGTGAAAAAATTGTTTGTTATACATACATATACCTGAGAAAGACTTAGTAACACAATACATGAACTTCTAAAATCAATAATAAACAAACAACCCAATAAAAAATGAATAAATGAACAAATGACTTGAATGAACAGTTTATACACACACAAAATATACAAATGGCCAATAAGCACATAAAAATATGGTTCATTAACATCATTAATCAGCAAGTAAATACAAACAAAAACCACAATGATTTATCATTTCAGCACTCACTGGAACAGCTAAAATTAAAAAAAAATTGACAACACCCGATTGTCAAGGATGTGGAGCAACTAGAAGTCTCAGATATTGATGGTGTGAAATGTGTGCAAACACTTCAGAAAACTGTTTGAGTTTGTTCTTAAACTAAATACACACTGGCCTTATGACCCAGCAATTCCAATCCTAGTTATGAACCCAAGAGAGATGAAAAATTTCATCCCTAAAAGATTTGTATAATAAGATTTACAGTGACCTTATTCAATAGCTCCAAACTGAAAGCAACTCACATATCAAACAACAGAAGAATGGAAAAATAAATTGTGGTACATTCAGACAATGCAATACAATACTACACAGAAAAATAAAGAATGAACTACTGATGCACACACAATTTGGATGCATCTTAAAAACAGTGCGCTGTTCAAAAGAGGCCAGACACAGATCAGTGCATCCTGTTGGATTCCACTTACGTGAAGCTCAAGAAATAACAAGGCTAAATTGTGGTGAGAGAAATATCAAAACAGTGGTGCCTATAGGGTGAGGTTTGATGGGAAGAGGCCAAGGAAACTTTCTGGGGTGGTGGATAAGAAGGTGTATAGTTCTTACCAAAAGTCATTGAATTGGACATTTAAGATTTGTGCTTGTCATGGTATATAAATCTTACTTCCATAAAGGTGCTACAAATGACTGTTATACAATACTGACTTTGCAACTTTCCAGCATTTTGTGTATACCCCATTCCATTATTTCATCTCCGACTCGCCTGACTTGCCCACTGGCTGCTGACAAGGCCCCTGCACATGGTGACACAACCCTCCCAGGGAGGTCAAACACCCCAGTGAACCTTTCTTGTTTGTCAGGCCTCACAGAACATGGCATGTCACAAGATTAAAGTCTACAAGACCCTTTTTAAGAGCCATTAGTTCTGAGTGCTCTTAGCAAGAGATAATGTGGTAAAGTGGAAAGAACATAGGCCATGGAGCCACTGAGGCCAGAATTTAAGTCCCAGCTCGGCGATTTATCAGCTTTGAGCAGGTTATTTAATATCTCTGAGCTTTTGTTCCTTCATTTGCAGGACTGATGATTGCAAAGATCAGAGATCATGTGAATAATATATCTAGATGAAGGTCTTGCACATAGTAGGCCCTCAACAATGTATAGCTACCACTGGCCAATCAGCTCCCTGAAAGTAGAGGGCCATGGTTGTTTAGCACATAGTATCATTTCAATAAGTATCTTATAAATAAGTGAATAGCCTGAAAAATTTCTATTTTTCTTTAATCCTGTGAGAAAACACCAAGATGTGTAACCAAGAAGAAGCAGGATAGGTAATAAATAGCAAGTATTTTTGCCAATATATTGTTCTATGTCAGCATATACCCAATGTTCTTATCTGAAAGCCTTGAGATCGGATATGTTTGACAATTCAGAATGTTTCTAATTTTATAAATGTAATATGGTGCATATATTAATACTATACATTTATAACCCACCTGGTGGATGTGGGCATCACCCCACATCAAATGCATTAATATTTCCATAGCAAAACTTATAAATATTCACATTAAATGAAATAAAAATGATGAACATATTCTCATCTGTTCAGGTTTGTTCTGCCACCAAATAAATTATTTTTAAAGTAACAAATAACTGTTATTTGATTTCAGAGCTGTTGGGACTGCAGAATTGTTGCAGAACCTCTAATAGCTCGCATTCAGAGCACCTCCAATGCACCATGCACTCTGGCCTAAACACTTTGTATATATTAATTCATTTATTCTTCACAACAACCCTATGGGGTAGGTATTATTATTATTATTTCCACATTAAGGAAAGGGAACTTAGGCGCAGACAGGATAAGTCATTTGCTCAAGGTGACACACTTAACCCCACAGTCTGTACCTTTAATAGCTCTGCCACATGACCTCACTCTCCCCTTTTGTTGGTATCTGCAATGGTGGGCTTTGAGGAAGCATCTACCCTCACTCTCTACCCTGCCCCGCTGAAAATATTAAAATTATAAAAATAACTAAGCAGTATTGGTACTGGTCTTTCCATCCTTTTAGATGCTTTTTCTACTCTGAAAACTTTGAAGCTTGTTGGGAGGAGTTACTTTAAAGATCTACTCTTCTCAACAGACTCAGAGAAAATACTCACATTTACCTGTGAGTATCAGATTAAACCACAAACAAGAAAAAGCCCGAAAAAGAAAAAAAAAAAACCTTTTGACCCAGATTACTAATAGAAGGCCGTGTTCAGAAAAGGTTTAGCCAGTGGTGTGAGCTGCAAAGAAAAGCCAGAAGCCTACAAAGCAGAATAAGACTCTTTCAAGCAACCACCAGGTCATTAAAAAATACATTCAAATTTATGGGCAAGCCAGCCACCTTATCAAAGGAAAACAATATAAAAAGCTCACGGCTCCGAGGGGGAAAGAGTAGAACCTACTCCGCAGAAGAGGAAAGCACGGGCATCAATCATGTCGCTGGCCCCGTGTTAACAACTTCTAAACAGTGAAGGTGAAAGAACATTTGTTCACCAAAAGGTCACTTTCCCAGTTGAAGGGGGAAGGTTTAGGAGCACATGTTGGAAAGTTTGCTTCAGTGCGCGTGTTATTTTACCCTTGGGCCCAGTTTGTCTGCGCAACAAGGTTGGTGGTAGTGAGCAATTAGTCTGGCAGCTAATCAGTGTCATTGTGCTGAAACCTTTCAGGAAACCATCCCAACGTAAAGGAACGATGCTTCAAGGCGAGGTCTGCTTCTCTCGGAAAATACCAAGCCCTGAGGAAACACTCTCGGGCACAGGCACTTCCCCTCAGGTCAGTGTTTACTGAATGTCTATAAGGTACTTAACTCTACAATGCGTGCTTGGGAGCCCTTGTTAAAAGAAACTCAGTTTCCTCCCTGCAAATGGTTTAAAATCTAATTGGGGAAATAAAAAGCGTAATCGTGTCAGGGATGGAAAATATATACGAATGCAAGAGTTGGCAAAATGTTTCTCTGTTTCTCTTTCTCTGTTTTTTATACACAACTCAAGTTTCAATCTTCATTCCAACCTCACTGAACTCTCCGGAAGTAACTGAACCCACTTAGGTCAAGTATTTCCCAACAGTAATGTTTGCCTAAAACAATTTGTCTACTCCCCACTGCCTCAACACAGAATGGAGAACAATTCATATATATGGAACACAGCAAACAGAAACCCAGGTCTTGCTCAACAAGTGTTTGTTGAATTAACTTGAAATCCTGCCCAATTATGCCCAACCTAGAGAGCTGTGTTCATGAATCCAACTGGGAATGATTCACTAACCACCAGTGACTTGTGCTTATGTATTTTAGAGAAACATTCTCCTCCACACAACCTACATTCCTTCCTGTGGGAAGCTGTAGACTGCATAGCCATAACTTCTTAAGTAAACCTTTTACATTCACAAAATGCTAATTTGCTACTGTTTAAATTAACATGTTTTTAGTCCTGGCCTGACCTTTAATATAATGCCACCCCAAGATTCTCTGTTGTCTGAGACATGGTTGGAGGTGGAGGGTGGTCAGGCAGTGAGATATGAGGAGCAGCAAACTGCATAAGAAATTAATCTCAAGACGAGCAGAGGAGGAGGGAGCCACCAGACTCCCACCCCCAACCCACATCAGGGAGGGCAATTTCCACCTTAAGAAGGTCATTCTTAACAGTTCAGGCTCACAACAGTAAGGAAGGTTTCCTTATCTTACTCTGAGGTGACTCCGCCCTCCTGAATTGTTTCACATGCAAAGCCAGCAAAGTATGAATAAACTGATGTGGAATATCAGGTAGAGTGCGTACTCATACAAATAAGCAATTTAAAAATAGCAAATGTACTTTTTAGTCTTAATAAACTATAACCAAATTCTTATCCCATCTAATGTCTAGCTAATCCAAATATGAGCTGAAGTCAGCCAAACCTTCAAGGGGTAAGTGAAAAGGACCCATGATTTCATTCTATTCCAGTAAAAAAGAAAATCTAGTTCCTCTCACCTCCCTGAGTATCCTTTTTAGAGTCGTCTTGGGTTCCTCCACTTTCCTAAACCCATTACCATTTGTTATAGTTTAGGTGTTTGTCCTCCAACCCTCAGGTTGAAATTTCAATCCCCAATGTTGGAAGTGGGGCTAATGGGAGGTGTTTGGGTCATGGGGGTGGATCTCCCCTAAATAGACTAATGTCTTCCCTGGGAGGAGGATGGCCTGAGTGAGTTCTAACTCTATTAGTTCCCAAGAGAGTTCCCCCAAGAGCTGGTTGTTACAAAGATCCTGGCACCTTCCTTCTCTCTCGCCATGTGATCTCTGCACACACTGTCCCCCTTCACCTTCCAACATGAGTGAGAGATCCCCGAGGGCCTGATACGGATGGTGGTCACGCTTCTAGCACAGCCTGCAGAACCGTAAACCAAAGAAAATTCTCTTCTTCATAAATTACCCAGTCTCAGTTATGCCATCATAGCAACACAAACAGCCTAAGACACCATTACAATTTAACAAATTTTTACAAGGAGGCTATTTATATGCCTGTTGGATAGTGCAAGTGCTCTGTGAACAAAACAGAAGTGGCTGCGCCCTCTTGAGGCTTACAGTCCTCTGGTGAGGAAGACAGACTTTCAGCAGGGAAGCTCACACCCTCTGGGGCTCACTGCAGAAAAAGAAAAAAGAGAGAGAGAGACTGGCAGAGGCCCAAAATCCATCTCTTTAAGAAAAAGAAACTTATAGTGGATTGTATTTCCACTGAAAGGAATTATCCCATTCACCTGAATATCAAAGTGGTTTCTAATAAACAAATAGCAATGAGCCACATCAAAGCCAGTGCGACAAAAGCAAAGCTCTGGCAACAACAGCAAACAGCTTAATTGTCATGGGTGTGAATGAGATCAGAGTAAAATACTTAACATATGAATAAACTTATCTGAGAAGTGCTGCTAAATTATAGCACTGTAACACAAAACCTTTTAGAAATGAAAGAGACCTACTCATTCATGACCAATATATACTATTTTATACAGTGTTCTAGCAAGTTTGATTATCTAGCATTGTTTTCTAACTTATTTTACAATATGGACCATTGAGATAATGGTCATGTTTGTACTGCACCTGGGGAGAGCTGACAAGACTGCAAACCTGACAGCTCTGGCTACCCAGGCCCCCTCCTGAGGGATTAGGGGTCAGTATCAACTCCCACATGCAATTCATGTGCCACCCACCACCGCCATGCTGCCTGTTTCATTCTGTTTTCTTTACTGTAGCCAGAAAGTCATGGAGAGGTAGCTGTTTTCCCCATTTGACAACATGAGCAAGTTGTTCCATAGTGTTAGCACTGTGAAGACCCCAGTTCCACTGACATCCAGCAGGCAGAGGCCAGTGATGTTGCTAAACATACTGAAATGCACCAGACGGCCCCACTTCTTGTTATGACCTCTGGTTTAGACCTCCCCCTCTCCCTAAAGGGATTTTCCCCATGGCTAGCTTGGTTTATTATGAGGGGATCACAAAGCAGTTGAGGAGGAGGCTGCTACAAAGAAATTTGCCTGAATGTTCAACGAATGCATCCAGAATGACCTGGCATTCTTCTTGTCACCTAAGCTCCCTAACAGCCTCTATAAAATCTGGGGGGAAGAAAGAATACAGAAGTGAGGGAGTAAAGAAGAGGAAAAGGAAGATAAGGGCAGAGACTAAGTATGAAATGTAAGAGTAGGAGATGAAACTATTTTCAAAATAGGACAGCAGTGACGATCTTTATTACGGGAGACTACAAACCATCCCAACATTACATCTATCTCACCAGTAATTTACTAGTATTCTTTCCATTCCTCCAAAATGCCTGTCTTCCTCCTTCCCATCGTGGGCCTTTGTATGTGCTGTTCACTCTCACTCCTTCTTTACCTCCACCTGTGGTTCACCTTGGAGGTGATTTTGCCCCCTAGGGGACATTTAGCAATGTCTTGAGACTTTTGATAGTTGTCACAGCTGGAGGATTCTACTGGCATCTAGTTTGTAAAGACCAGTGATGCTGCTAAACATCCTACAATGCACAGGGCAATCCCTCCCCCACAACAAAGAATCATCTAGTTCAAATCGCAGTAGTGTAGGAGGTTGAGAAACCCTGCCGTACTCTCCTGTCTCTTCACCTGCCACTCAGCTGAAAGGACAATTACTCAAGGAAGCCTTCTCTGACTCCTCTGAGACATGCTCTCATCCCAGCCTGGGCTTTTCCTCAGTGTGTGCGTCACAAACGTGATGAAAACGCATAGTTAGCTGTATCTGTGCTCACTGCTTATGCCTGTCTTGCTCATCACCATATATTCCGGGCCTCACATTTGTTAGATGAAAGAAAAGACTTCAGGGCTCCCCAGTGGACAGCAGCCTTCAAAACAATTTAAAAGCCACACACTGGACCAGTCTCAACACTGACATTCATACCTCATTTTTCATTAAAAATGGTCCTTCCCAACATGACTTCACTAGATTGCTCTCCACATGCCTTTAGCTGTTTTAAAGGTCAAATCCCTCCTGAAAGAACAAAGACTTACCACATTAAGGGCATTCCAGAGAATGGGAGGCAGACCTATAAACAATACACTAAGCATTAGAGGCACAACTTTCCAAGATAACCACATCCAAAGGGACAGTACCTATTTGGACATAAAAGTTTTAAGAAGCTTGTTTAGATGTCAATTTTAGATTTGATAGTCATAACATCATTCTTTGCATTTATCCTATGGAAGTGCACAAAAATAGGATACCAGATAATTTTTTAATGAAAAAAATAAGAAGCAAAAGAGCATGAAATAAGATAATTTAGAGGTTTACACATGTACTGAAAAGCCCATCAAGCCTGGAAACCAGGTATAACTGTGTTCAGCCCCTGGCTCTGCCTCTTATTAAGTGTGTGACGTTAGGCAATTTTCTGAGATTATCTGAGCTTCAGTTTACTAATCTAACATGGAAATGAAAAAAAACCCACTTCTTGGAATCACCATAAGGATTAGTGGAGCAATACATTTAAAGTACTAGCACGATACCTAACTCCATCCTCAGGAGGAGCTCTTCATAATAAAGCTCTACTTTCCAGAAAAGAATTATAGCATCACATTAACTGCAAAAGCGATGTAACCTGAGAAGGCAAGCTAAGACTATTTCTCCATTCATTTAGTGAATGTTTACTGAACAGCAGGTCCTATGCTGGGGGTACAACAGTGAGCAAGGGTGGGAATCTTACCACAATGGAAGTCCTATGTGTTGCTCATTGATACCTATAGTAGTAGGATAATATAATAATGGGTCCAAGAAATAATGTTATTTTAGACTCACAGAACAGTTTTTTTGCCTTGAAAAATTGGCCTTAATCATATCCATATAATTAATATTTATATCACTTTGCATTATTTGGTTGCCAAGAAAGAGAGCCCTACTCTGAGTAATTTGAGTAAATGGTAATTTACTGCAAAGATGATGTGTGGCTCAGAGAACAAAAGGCCTGAAGAAACAGGCTCAGGAAGGTAGGGACCAGAGCTCCCAAGTTCTCATGTTTCATCAGAGCTGCTGTGTGGATGAATCTCCTCCAGACATTTCATGTTCGTTTAGCCCCCTGCCTTGCATCTTCCCTCTCAGGCATCGAAGTCCCAGAATAGAGAGTCCCTATCTTAGCACACCTACACACCTCTCAGCTAAGGAACATCAAATCACCTTCAATGACAATCACAAGACTACCCACAGGCCGGGCATGGTGGCTCACGCCTATAATCCTAGCACCCTGGGAGGCAAGGTGAGAGGATTGCTTGAGGTCAGGAGTTCGAGACCAGCCTGAGCAAGAGAGAGACCCTGTCTCTACTAATGAGAGAAAAATTAGACAGGCATCATGGTGCTCACCTGTAGTCCTAGCTACTTGGGAGACTGAGGCAGGAGGATTGCTTGAGCCCAGGAGTTTGAGGTTACTGTGAGCTAGGCTGATGCCATGGCACTCTAGCCTGGGCAACAGAATGAGACTCTTTCTCAAAAAAAAAAACAAAAAAAACAAAAGACTACTCACAATAGCAGAAAAGTCATTCCCTCAGAGGAAATCAGGCTAATGTGAACAAAAGGAAAAGAAGGGATGATGGTGGCTAAAACACAACGAACATCTGTAATAATAAGAAGAAAAATGAGAGCTAGCTTTTAATGAGTGCTTACTAGGTATTAGGTACTATGTTAAGCACCTATATCTATATTTTATTGAATTCTTACCATAATCCTATGAGGTAGAAAGTATTATTACTTCATTTTAAAGATTATTCAGATTAAGCCCAGATATGTTAAATAACATGCCCTTCATCACACAGCTATAAAAATGGAAACATGGTCTGATACCAAGTGTGCATAATCGCTACTTCTCTTATTAACTTTAGACAGTCAATAACCAAGTGCTCCATACTCCAAATCTTAATATTAAAAAGAAAACCCTAACAAATCCTATACTGTGATAAATATATTTGGTGTTAGCCACAGTAAATGATAATCTAGTTAAAGAATAACAGGTAGCAGCAACCACAGAGCTAACATATGCCACATAGAAAGCCAGAATAATGTTTCTCAAAAAGAGAAGAATGGTAATTTATTGACTACAAAGGCTTTCCTCATCTCTCTGTAGCTTGGAAACTGTTAACCTTGGCAGTGAATAAGTGACTTACTGCAAATTGGATTCCAACCACCCGCACAAACAAGTTTTCAGTCAAACATCTGTGGATTAGTCAAACTCAATGAAAAACTGAGAATATACAAATATCGTCTATCATCATGTTCGTTTTATATCTAAAATAAATTCTCTGTTGTTGAATTGATAGGGGAGAAGCTGTTATTTCCTTTTTCTACCCACAAAATCTGGAATGGACTATAAATATTTCTATGTTGTACTTATCAAAATTTTAATCTCCTACAGAACTTCAATAGTACTAATAAGTAAATTAAAGTGCAGAGCTAAGGCACCAAACACCTCTCCCAAAGTTCTCGTCTGTCAAGGGTATCACCACTTACCCCAACAGCCAGACACAAACCCGACCCTGGATGCAGACTGTGTGGTGGTTAAGAGCTTTGGCCTGAAGTCAGGCGACCTCAGTGTGAATCTCAGTTCACCGCTGTGTGACTCGACTTCCCTGTGCTTATGTTTTCTCACCTATAAATGGCTGTTTCCAAGAGTTGCTCTGAGCACTAAATCGATAACACTGTAAGTTGCTTGGAAGCATATTGTCCTAGGGTGGATTCCCAGGAAGCGGAGCCTGAGGTGGGGATGCTTGTGATTTTTTTGAGGGAGTCAGAGAAGCAGAATGGGGCAGGAGAAGGAAGCTGGGCGAGGGTGTGGTGCCTGCTGGAGACCAGCGTCACCTGATCCGCGGGGAGCTCCGCGGCATGAACCACACTACAGGGCGGTCCCATCTTGAGGCAGCGGGCTGGACTTTTGTATTCTGTAGTCAGTTGACCATTGGGCACTGGCTAGAGATTCAGGAGAAGGGAGGGACAGAAGAGCCAGATGGTGATTTTATAGAGAAGAGGGAAGCTATGAGCATTAACAATGAAGCCTCAAAGCAGGCACCACCAGCATTTATACACATGCCTGTGTGGCACATCATAAGTGCTTGATAAATATGAGCTCTTCACTTTGCCCTCAGCTTAGCAAATATTTATTAAGCCCAGGACCCTTGTTTGTTAATGAAGGTATAAAGATGAATAATGTGTAGTTGCTGCCGTAGTATTCACAGTCCAGCTGGAAATATAGATGTACAATGGACTAATAAATAGTGCAATGGGAAATAGGAGAAACTGTCTTTGGTACCGGTCTTCTCATGTCCCCTTGTCTTTGAATGCCCCTCTTTCATCCAGTCTTGGGCTCAAGGTCTTCTCTCTGCTGAACATCGCTCCCCTGGCAACATTCAATGTCCAGACTTGTATGTCAGAATTCTGGTTTTTTTTCTCAAAACCTAGCATATATAGATGTGTGATAATGGCAATGGATTAAGCAATAAACTGAGCCAGTGTTTTTCAAACTGCATTAGCAAGTCATGAAATCAAAGAAGTACATCTTAACAACTTGTAATTTTGTAAACAGAAATACAATACAACAGAATAAAGAATAAAATATCAGAATGTATTGTAGTAATAAATATGGCTATAAGGGTAAGTATGGTCATGTGCATATGTGTAATATATATATATTTATATTTCCTGGTTTCAGGTTAAATGTTTTTCTTAAAATGGATTACCATCCAAAAAATTTGAGAAACTCTGAACCAAAAACTAAATCTGACTGTGTTAGCCATTCAGATAACATATAGTCCCAAATGGGTCACAGTATAATCGCAAAAATGAAAGTATGAAGTCTGACATAGCAATTTCAAGTAAATTTACATAACAAAAGGGTAAATATTTTGGTTAGTTAAGTCTTTCATCATCCCTTATATTAATAAAACTGCTTTGTCAATAAGGTTTTTGAATGTCTTACCGAGTTCAGTGCTGTATGCTGAGAATATAATGCATAAAAAAATACAATCAGTTGGGTCACTTAGGAAATTATAATTTCACAAAGTCACAAGCACAAGGAGATAATTTTAGTAAAGTGTGGTAAATGCTCTAATAGACAAATGCAAGTGCTAGGGTAGAAGAGGAATTTAAAACCTACCCTGCACGAGGCATTTTTTTTCTGGTTGTCACAGGAGACACCTGGTGCCTGCTCTCAGGAACCTTAAGATCTCATCTGGGAGATAAAATATATGAAAATAGATAAAAATAAAATAATACACAGGCACGTTTTTTGAAGAGGGGGAGGGTATTAGTTTTTTGCTTTTTTCACTTGATCTTAGCCAAAAGGATTGAGAGGCAATGGTTTGTTTTTTTTTTAACTCCAGGAAGACAACTAAGAAGTACAAAACCAGACTAGTTTGATTCAGGCCATGGATTAACGAACTAGAGCCTGAGAAATACAAATTAAGCACATTTATTGGTGTTTAGCCTGGCATACAGTAGGCATTTAATAATTGTTGAATGAATGAATATACGCAAATATTTGATCATCAGTGAGTGGTTTGCTCCTCTGACCATTCCTGGTAACTAGCAAGAGTAATACTTAACAAGGATACTCTTCATGCTAGCTCTTTTATCTAAATCTCTTCAAGACAAATAGGCACAAATCCAGGGAATCTGTCCAGCCCCTGAAAACCTATCACCTGTGACCATTAGTGGGTGGTGATAACAAGACTATAATATCTAAGAGGGAAGAAAATAATTTTTGGTGATTTGGAAGACAACAGTGCTAAGATGTAGGAAAATCTCAGCTTTGAATAATTTTTACTTAGTACTATGTTTCTTTTTAATCAGCTTTACTGAGGTATTATTTATTAATACATACTACAAAATTCAATGTTAAGTGTACAAATTGGTAAGTTTTGACATATGTTTATAGTCCTGTAATCAACACAATCAACATATAAGACATATTCATCACATCAGAAAGTTCCAGACGCCCCTTTTACTTAGCATTATGCTTTAAAGCAAGCTCTGAGTTTGAGAAATTCAGCCACTGATGTTAAAACCAAGTAAGCAAGAAGACAAACTCCGTTACCTATAATACAATCGTGATCACTTTAATTAACCTCTCAATAAAGGTATCAAGGGAAATTATGAAAAACCAAGAGATGATACTTGATAACAAAGGCATAGACTATAAAAAGACCAAGTGCCTCCAGAAAAGTAATCTACCCTGTAATTTATACAGGTCTTACTTTAATCTGCATCAGTTTGATCCCAGAGCCTAGGTAACTATATTATGCTATCTTCAGAGGCAATGGACACGTAGTGGGACAAACTCTCTGTTCCCTAAGGGATCTTACTAAACAGGTAGCAACCAGAGAGACCAAAGAAGAAAATGACTTGAACATCTTCGAGGCATCTAAAGAGTTACATAAAACTTGCAGCTAATTTCTTCTGTGTTCTATATAAGGAGTTGACATGGATCCCAGTTGCACACAGGAGAGAAACATTACTCCAAATAACTAAGTAGTCATGAGGATGACTATAGAAGTTTCAGACAGATTTTTTTTAAAAAAAATAAAGAAAGAAAGAAAGAAAGACGCCAGATGGGAATATTAAAGGCAGGAACCAAATTAAGCCTGAGATTACCCAGGAAGATAAAAAGATGACTAGGAGAGTAACAGCCAGTGCTGACCAGAGGCAGAGCACAGCCGGCCAGCCCAGAGCAGACGGACGCAGCTCAGACTTGGCTCAAGCCCAAAACAAGCACAGCATAGCCCTATCCAGAGCGGCCAGGGAATGAACTGTGTGCTAAGCAACTGAGTCATCACATGTTACAATAACGTCTACAGTCCATTCTGAAGAAGAATGTTTCCAGTATAAAAAGAAACCTCATATTGTTGGGCAGGATGAACCCCACATACTTTTGCCCAGGGACAAGAGACAAGCCAACAATGAACAAAATACAACTTTGATATACACAGCCCCCTCCCCGACTGTTTTCAATCAGATTTCAAAGGAAGGAAAACATATAAAGAAAACACAAATTCAAATTTTTACCCTGAAAAAAACTAGATCAAAGAGTTTGAGAGAGTTCTATTTTATAGTTTCAAAAATGTTAGTTCCACTTAAACATTTTCTGGCCTACATGAATCTTTCCCATAATAATCAATGTCCTAGGGGTCATATCTCAGATGTTTGTGTGTGCAGCAGCTACCAAAAACCCCTTGACTGTGAAACTTGAACTGTATTTGCTAACACATTGCTTTTTCCTAGGGCTGGGGCCTAAGAACAAACCTAATCGACTAACTTGCTGTATGCAATGCACTAAAACAACACAAAATCTTGCTAAACATCACAGATCTTGCTAAACATTCATACAACCAACTTTGGCCGATCCCTAATACATTCCCCAGCAGTGAACTAGGGAGCACCCAGCTGAAAATGGTTTCTCAGGTCCCCGTTAGCTGCTCCCAGGTGACTGTTCATCCTCACTCATTCCTGATGACCCATCTTCCTACAAAGTCCTTGGGAGTCTTCAGGGCCTTCCTCCTTTGATTCTGAGTTAAACCTGAAAAAGTTATGGTTCACATCTTCCTGAGTATCAGTGAGAAGACCAAAGCCCCAAGAGGAAGAGAAGAAGGAAGATGAGATGGTGGTGAGAAGCTACTGCTACTGACTCTGAGTAGATTGCTTTAAGACCAGGTAGATGGTGTTTTACCAAAAAATGGTCCCCAGAACTATAATAAGATCACCTAGCCCAGTGCTTCTTGAATCACCTGAAGATCTTATTAAATCAAATACATATTCTGATTCAGTAGGTCTGGGATGAACCCAAGATTCTGCATTTCTAACATCTCTCAGGTGATGCTCATGTTGCTGGCCCACGGGCCACACTGAGTAGCAAATTCCTAGGGCCTTTGTTTAAAAATTCAGATTTCTAGGCCCCACCTCTGACTAACTGAAGCTACGGAAATCAGCACTATTTGAGCAGCTCCTCAGATGATTCTTACACACACTAAATTTTGAGAACCATTTAATTTACTGCATCTCTGCTGGGATAGTGACACCTGAGTCTACATTAGCTGGTTACTCTGGTGGCAGCTGGAGTAGCACTGTTGGGGGGGTAGGGGGTGGGGGTTTGGGGTGAGCACACTCCAGAAAGTTTGGATGGTGGCTCCGGAACACCATGACTGACCTAAGCTACTTTACCTCTCTTAACTGCTGCTTTGTGCCCTGCTGCTGTAAGTGACTTACCTGGCGGTGGCAGTGGAGGTGGGAATTTATCTCATTTGGTGCTCCAAGGAAGGAAGCCAAAATATTGGGAGTGGTAAAGTGCCACATGCTAATTAGGTTGGATCTTCCTAACATTTTTCTGTAATTTTCTAATACTCTTATAATCAGAAAAAGGAAACTTTTCTACAGTCTTTTAACTGAGAGCTTCCTTACATTTTTGTGTAATTTTCTAATTTTCTACAAGAACATCTATTACTCATAATCAAAGAAAGGAAACTTTTCTACATTCTTAACTAGCACAGAATGCAATACTTCCTAAAGCAGCAAGCTGAAGATTAGCTGTTATCTATACTCCAGATAAAGTTTCTGATTCTCAGAAACTTTACCTCTGGATTTCATTTACTGGAACTTTTTGCCTGTTAATCTGTTTCATTAGGCCTTGCCTAGTGAAAAAGAGGATTTCAGACTTGTATCTGTTTTTCTCGTAAGAAAACTTCAGACCTATCTACCATTGCATATTCCTGGTATTTTCTTTCTTTTGGTTTTTAGTTGTTTAATTTTACTAAATTGTATTATTTATTAACTGAAATAAATGGACCACACCACCTATTCCCTAGAGGTAAGCACTTCTAACCAGTCTGATTCTATTTTTACTGCTGTTTACTTCTTTTTTTTAACTTATCAAAGATATTGATACCAACCAGGTTCATTCTGCCAACACACAGTAAATCAATCACTGTGAAATGGGTTTTCACAAAGGAGAAAAGATTACTCACTAGGCAGCCCAGAGAGGAGGCAGGAGAACAGCTCTCAAATCCTCCTTCTAGAAGATGAGGTTTAGGGATATTTATGAGTCACAGAAGCGGGGTGCTCTAAAGGCATGGGGAAAGGTGATTGATGGTGGGGAAAAGTGAAGTAAACAGTGACCTCCACAAGCATAGTTGGGGTTCGTGGCTTTGCACAGGACGTATGTTCAGAAAATGGCAGCACTAGCGGGATCTGAGGGTGGAATTGTTGGCCCTCCGACGTCGAAAGGCCACCTCTCAGGCACTGGCATTCGCACAGGCCCAGTGGAAGCGTCGGTGGTCTCAGTCTGTTTGAACGGGACAGGAGCTGCTTCAAGTTCCTGAAAAACAACTGCAGCGACCGTTACCATGGTGACTTACAAATGTTATCTATAAGGTAGCCAGTGAAGGTTAAGTTACAGCATTCAGTGGCATGGCCTTCAGCCGCTGCGGCCTTCAGCTTGATGGGAAAAAAAAATAACAAAAAGCAAGAGGTCAAAAGCAAACAGGGCAGCTACATTTGACAGATCTAACCAGATTAACCCCTCGGTTTCAATAAGCTTATGAAAGATGAGCATTTAGCTCACTTAATTCATCCCTCCCCCATTCTTCCTATATGTGATAATTAATAATAATAAATGTTTCAAAACCTCTATTTTTCAATCTGTCAACTTTTGACATGATCTAGTGACTTCCCACTGTATCAGGTGATGAAGATATTAGCATCCCTACTCTTTACTTTCTCTTCCTCTTCTCTTCTAAATTCAGTTATCTAAACCTTTAATTTTTCAATTTATGTTCTGTACTAAATCCAAAATTAACTTTAATGTTTTGTGCATAAATTGATTCTAAAAATTCAAAAACCAATAAACAGCATTTATATCATCATGATTATCTCAGTATTATTTCCTGCAAAGCCAAGAAATACCTGGTTTACCTGTCCTTCTCGACGGCCCCAGGTCACCACATGGGTGACCTGAAGGGTGCACTCCTGTCATCCCAGCCAAACGGATTCTCTTTCACCATACAGCCTCTATTGTCCCAAATCCCATCACATTTTTGTTTGCTTTTTATGTAGGCCATGGCTTTCTTGTACTTTTTGATTTGATTTAGTTTGGAGGGCAGAGAGGAGGAGATGTTTAATTATCTTGTTTTCCCCTTGCAAATATTAATAGAAGAAACACAAGCTTCCACCATGTCCTGAAATGTACTCTCAACCATATGACAAAATCCACTTTTTCCAAGGGACACTTTTCCTACAGTCCTAGGTCCTCCTCCTGCACAGACCAAGGGTTCACCGGCTCCACACAGTGCCTAGCCTGGCTTCCCTTCCTCCAGGGCACGTCTGCCCTGGACTCCCACGACTTCTTTCTTGGTTCTCTCCCTCGTTTTGCTATCATTGACAAATATCTTCAAAAAGGGTACCTGGATGGTAAATTTTCTGAGCCTTACATGTCTGAAAATGTTTTAATTCTACTCTGATACTTGATGCACAGATTGGGTTTGAAATTTTTGTATCATATATCTTTTCCTCAGAAATTTGAAGGCCTTACCTTTATATTCTAATACCCAGTGTGGCTGATGAGATGCCTAATACAAGCCTGATCCTCCTTCCTTTTTAGGGAAACTTAAAAAAAAAAAAAAAAAAAACTTTCTAGGATCATATCTGTGCTCCAATTTTATTAAGAATATATCTCCATATGGGAATTTTTGGTCATCCCTTACACCACTTGATAGGCTTTCCTAATCTTAAATTCAGCTCTGGGAAATTGTCTTCTATTATTTCGTTAATTTCTTTACCCCTTTTTTTCTCTGCTTCCCATTTCTGGGATTCCTATTAATATGATTTTAGACCTGTCAGGTTTATCATATCTTGTCTTTCTTATTTTGGTAACTTTGTTTTTACTTGATGTTTTTGGAGTTTTACTTCTCAACAATCATTTGTAAGAGTAATTTCTCATTTTGCTTATTCTTTTTTCATAAAATCCTGTTTTTGTTTTACGGATGTAATTTTCTCAAATGTGAATTCGAATACTAATAGAATAGAATTTTTTAAAGTTCTCTTCTATTCCTTAACTTATCTCTATTTTCTCTTGGGTCGACATATATTCGTATATATTTTATAGGTATTTATATTTATAATATATTTTTATATATAATGTATATATATTTGCTTCTCTTGGCTTTTTGTCTTACTACTACATTTTTGCTAGTGTCTGATATCTTGAATATCCATTCATATTTATGAACAAAGGTCTGGGTATATTATTCTATTATAGAAATCTGGTAGGAGTTTCCTCCACACTATTTTAGGTAGGCCCTTCTCCTGAGTGGAAGGAATGACTACAGATTCTGTGGTCATAGGCAGGAGTGTGGGCTGGGAGGGTTTTGAATGTTGAGTGGGCATTCTGGCTGAGAATGAGGACAGTGGTTCTCTAGAAGCCTCAGTTTTCTCCAGGCCCTGCTTGCCAAGCTCTTTCACACCATGAAATACATCCAAAGTGATATGTTTATCGGGGCACATTGACTGCTCCCGGCCAGAGATGGCTCCCAGTGGCTCCAGGCCCCTTTGGGTCTTCTAGCAGCTACACACTAAAGGCAAGGAAGGAGACACCTGTTGCATTGCATAGACCAAACTTCCAACCATCGCTTTCGTGTCCTGTGCTACATATCTGCTGACTTGAGCTGGGATCACCTTCCATTCCACTTCCCCTGTGCCCATGACTCAGCCACTCCCTCCATTTCCGTTTCCCTTCTCACCTTTCTCTGTGTTCTGTCTTCCAGAAATTTGTTAGAACTCTCATCTGCTGATGAGCTCTGCCTCCCTTTCTTCTCATTATTATGAATTTCTAACCTAACTATGTTACTGTGACTTCAACGGGATCAGAGGTGGAGGGCAGACTTGGTCTGCCATCTTGAAATCTTGGACCCAAATGCACCATTTTCCAGCCAGCCAGAATAACTCTTCTATTCTGCTTTCTCCATGTTTTATTTAATTTTAAGAAATACATTATCCTTTAAAGATTTTAAAGCATGAAATTGTCCTTAATTCCTCCTTAATCTTGACCCCCGCATCTAGGCAGCCGTTGAATCCTATCTATTATACCCTGCAAAGGTTTTGAAATCTGTTTGCTGTTTAACATTCTCATTGCCCATGTGGAAAGTGTAGACTGATGAGAGACTGATTAAGAGCTGAATAGTTCTGATCCTCATAGACCCACCTGCACTACCGTGACAGCTCCCAAAGTTCTTCCTGTCATAATTTCCCCCATTGTAATTCATCCCACTCACTGTTCTTCCCTATCAATTCCAAAAGTACAGTTCTTATCATTCACCATGTGTGTATCACTGACCAGGACATGAATCCCTGGAGGTGCTTATGAGAACTTTGGGGAAGGTCTTTTTTAAACTCAAGCTTCTAAGCTTGGCATTAAAGCCCCTCCATGTCCAGGCCTCATACTACATTTCTGGCCTTACCTCCCACTCCTCCTCCTTAAATATTTTGAGTTCTAGCCAAGCTAAACTACTTTCTAGGCCTTTAATTTGTTCTGCAATTTCCTACTGCTGTGTCCTTGGTTTTCCTACTTAAAAAGCATGTTCCTCTCACGGAGAGAAGATGTTGTCAACATTTTCCCCGTCTTTCAAGGACCAACTTAAATGCCTGCTCATTCCTGAAGCAGTTCTTGATCCCCCCAGCTGGAATTAATTTCTTTTTCCCCTGCTTTATCTTAATACTTGGTTTACACTTCTCGTATAACTCCTGACATATTCTGACTTATTCATTTGCATACGCATTTTCTCCAATATAAACTATATTTATGTCTAATATAGACTGTAAACTACTTGAGGGCAGAAGTCATGATTGTTCATTGTATTTCCTTATAACACTTCGCACATCTTACAAGTAGCTGATGCTCTATAAGTTGTACTTTGAGTGGAGGTAGATAAATCTTCTGGTAAGAAATGACCGTTGTAACTTTCAATAACTCTTCATCATTCAAGTTTATTCTCTAACTTTCAAAGTTCTCTGCAATATAATCCCAATTTACCTTTCCATACCCCCCTACAGACATCTTAATTCATCCTAAAGCATTCTACTAACAGACCGCCAAAGTGGTCACCATATTGCATCCATCCTCTCTACCCAACCACATTTATAATCTCCATGAATCAATTCAAAGTGCTTCTCCACAAAGCCACGGAATGAATTGTAGCCATTCAACCTACAGTGTTCTTTCCATCATCTGATCATATTTGGCAATGTTCACGTCAATTGTAAATTTTTCTTGTTCTTCAAATTTAAATACTATTAAATACCTTTTCTAGCTAAATTTTGTTTCTTTTTATTTGCACAGTAGTTTGCACATAGCAGGATTTAGGAAATATTTGATTTATTGAAGATCTTATCATTCATTCAAATTAATCAGTAATGTCATTCCAATATATCCAACAATATATTTAACAACATTTTAAAATATTCTTTAGTATTTTCAACTATAATTTATTAACATGAACTATATTAATGAAGAATAATACATAAATATGTATGTTATCATTATTAATATAACTAAATCTTTTAAATAGTTGAAGTTATATGTCATGTTTACATTATATATGTGCTTTGCATATATACTAAAATTAATTCCAGATATCCAAATTATCAATTTCAAATGACTAGACTCTGACTTAATTGTTGTAAAATAGATAATAGAGAACAATCTCTTCTTTTTTCAATACATTTCTATAGATTTTTCTAAGGATAATGTTAAAGCTAATCTGAATTCATTCTGACAAATATTTCATAGAAAGGAACAACATTTTACTACAAAATCAAGATCTGGGTAGTTTCAATATACTCATCATCTCATTAATAACAAGCTACTTACTCTTAATTATTTATTTTTCATAATTTTACTTCTGTTTTATAAATGTATTCCTGCCTTGTTTTAATTATCTTTCACAACCGCCCATCGCATTCATTTAATTTTCTGTCCATTTATAGTTTGACGGCTTACTCTGGGCTTATTCTATTTTATAGTGTTTCTGTCTCTGTTGAATCCCAAGCCTATTGTCTTTCTCCCTCATCCACTGCTGTGAACGGGGCACTGTAAGTATTCTTAAACCTAACTAAGGATCATGTCTTCAAGCAGCTTAGGTCTCGTGATAAAATATACTCTTGTGATCATTTAAATTATATTATGAAACATATCATTAAATACTAATTAAGTGCTATGATAAAATAAAGAACATGATTAAGATCTTTGGGTTGGAATTATCAGAAAGAGGTAGGTGGATATAATGGAACTTAACCTTTAGTTGTGTAGACACTGACGAGGTAAAGAGGTAGCATGAATAGCGGAAGTACCATGAGCTTGATGCGGGACAGAACCAGATTCTGCCACACAGGTCTTCTGCTAACTAGCTGTGTGATCTTAAGCAAATCACTTCACCTCTCTGAATCAGCACTGACTCCTACCTCACAAAGTTTATGGAAGACTGGAGGGGTACGAAAAGCACCCAGTATAGCACCTGACATCAAGTGAACTCTCAGTAAATTGCTTCTTAAAGGATAGAGCAACCCAGGTGGGGAATACCCAGGGTTATCCAAGTCAACTGCTGCCCCAGCAAACCTGAGGAACAGCTGCTACCAAAGGCCCCTCTGAGAGTAGGGTCCACTGTCCCCACACCCCCGCATCCTATTCTCCCTTCTGATCCCAACAATCAGGAGAGCTTCCTTCAGCCAATTATAAACCCAGAATCTAATCCACAGGTCAAATAATGTAGCTAAATTTTTCCTTTGGGAAAAAAAAAATAAATATGATGAAGAGAGAAAAAAATTTGCTCTGCTGCTTCCCTAGACAATGTTCTCAGGCAAAGAAACTGACTTACAGCCAGACAACTTCCAGAAAGAAAATTTTCCATAAAGCAGCAATGATGCCACAGAATTTAAAAAATGAGAAAAAGTTATGTCCCAGGGTTCCAAAACTACCTCGCTGCTGCGTAACATTTCGGTGAACCTAATGACTCATTTTACTGTCAGATCTAGCGTTTTAATCACTTTGTGGAGGAGCACACAGAGGGTGGAGCTCTGCCTGAAATGATGACTTCCCAGATAGCTTGACCAGAGCGTAAGGAATGTTCTCAAGCCCTTCTCCGCCTCAGCCCCTCCAACGCAAAGTGGTGAGCTTGTCCACACTCCTCCGGGGTGAGAAGTACAAACCACACAGGGAAAGGGACGGCACTGGACCCTCGCACACAGCACATGCAGCATTCCGTAAATGGTAGTGCTGAAGTCATATTAGTGTAGGCTGAGAAAAAGCAAGAAAAAATAGCCAAAAGTTTTCCTGAAACATCGTGACTGCTAAATGGAAGAGATGATAAGAGAGCACCCAATGGACGCAAGCACAACTGGACTCTAGCTGGGAAAGGTCAGAAGTTAACAGCCCCCAGTTTATTGAGCCCTGGGTGTGTGGGAGCAAAGGGAGTGTCCTGAAGGAGATGATGGGTGCACAGCTTGGCCGACAGCAGGGACGTTGAGGAAGCCATCAGGGAAACCAAGGAAGGAGTTCAGGAGAAAGGAGGCCTGGCCTGGGAGTGACCACACACTCAGCATCAGACAGGGTGCCTGGGAGGGCCATGAGGTGGGAATGAGTCCTGGCCCAGAAAACCCTGAATGAAGCCAAAGTGAGGCCAAGTCTGGAGCACAAAGTGGATGAGGTGACGAGAGGAGCCGCCATTGACCAAGTAAAGAGTTTGAAAGCTGAATGTAGTCAGAGAGACAGATAACTTTTATAAGAGCATTGCAAAATGAGCAGATGAGAAATGCAGTTCACGCAAGGGGGGGAGACATCTGTTTATTTTCATAGGCAATTGTAGGCTTAAAAGGAAATCTCTTAGAGATTTTTAGCTTTAAATAGATAAATGATATACTATTTTCTGGTCAACCACCAAATAAACCTGGTATCTGGAATACTATTTAATAAGCAATTCCCAGAATAAATTATGTCAACATAGCTATATATTTCCAGCCCTGTGAAAGGTTGTGTGTGTGTGTTTTCCTCTCCCAGAAGTGCACCAAAAATTTTACTAACGCACAGTCTCCTGCTTCTCCCAACCCACCCCAGTGCCAGATGATATCTCTTGACAGTTCCCAACATGGATCCTGAAGTTCCAGCACTCAGGGACCTGCACTGCCCCACAGACGGGGTTCTCCCAGGTATGGCTCTTGTCCTGGGAGGCCCAGGGTGCATGGCTAGTTTTCTTAGCACCTAATGGAAACTAAACCATCCCCAAAGACAAACACATGCGGGTAGGAATCCCATGTGCAGTCTACACACACTTGACACATAGCAAACACACAAAAAAAATCTCCCAATTTCACAGCCTTCATTTAGTTTCATGCTATTATATACCTCAATTCTACTAAAAGAAAACACATTAGTAAAAACTTCCTACTTCAAAAACCAACAAATTACTTTGATGCTACTTCAAACTCTGGGTTTTCAGTTCTCCCACATTTTTGCCTTGATCCCAGGATAAGAAACCAATATATCAGAGTGAATACCTTGTTTGTGTTTATCATTGTTATCTTTATGAGAAGGCATTAACCCTTGCCCTTTGAGATAACAGAATCAGTGGTGCTCAGATCAAACAAACTGAACTAAGAATGTCTGAGACAGGGGAAGTTTGTCCCTGTGATGTTGGTATTCAGTGGCCCTAACCAGCTTTACAAAACTGGCCCCAAACCCCACCCCCAAGGCATTCAGATATAATTTTATTTGCTCTTATTCATCAACAAAGGAAAAGTAGCAAACCTCGGAGCCAATGACTATTCATCCCACCCCGTGATAACCCTGACCCTGGTACAGCCAACATCTGTCTTGTGTTTGAGGTGGCTGACGGCCAACTAGGGATCAGAAAACAACAATTTCCCTGGTCAGATGTAAACCTTGCCTAGCATGTTGACTTTATAAACCACCCTGTAAGCTCAGTAAATTTAATTGGTAGATAGGGTTGTCTTTCCTTGGCTCATTTCCCACCAATTAATATTACCGGCATGAGTACATACACTAACAAGGCTCTGTCTAGACAGGCAGAAAGGGTTTTTTTTTTTTCTTTTTTTCCAGAATCAGACATTAATGTGCTATTCGTGAATGGAACAAATGTTTACGTAAATCCATACTGGGAAAAGAAATACTACTCTCAAATACTTCCAGTGGAGACACCTTCAACAGAATTAGCTGGATATAGGAGCTACCATATTAGTTCATTCCCTGTGTACTTCAAAGTTATAAGACCCATCAAGAGGGTGGGCACTACAGTGTGTAAGAAACGTGAGTAGCAAGATTATAAATCATTACTTTTGACAGGTTGATTCCAGCAAGCTTTGCTTTAACCAACATTTGACCTTAATTTACGGTGGTGAGGGGGTATCAGGCATAGTTAGTAGCGTTGAAAATGACACTGGCCATCTCTACAAGGGGGTAAGAAAAGTCGTAAAAGGCACTTTTAAAAATTACTTTAAAAATCTCAAGTGAGATACATAGTGTAGAAATATATGTTATACAAAAATCTAAGATTTTATTGTTTTCTAAAGAGAATTTCTAAAAGCATCCTCTCCAAAACAAACAAAAAATTTTATAGTCCTAAGATATAAACAAAACTGCAAACTAACTACCCCCAACCACTCATTTCACCCACAACTTCTCCCAATCCTTTTTTAGTGTTTGTTTATACTAAACAAATCATGAAACTAAATCAGAGAGGGAAGACTAAATTCATGAGATTTTCAATATGTAACCCCAACACTATCATTGATTATTGTAAATATTATGAATCCATCTATTATCACAAGTAATCTAGCTAATACTTAGCACATTTTCAAAACTCTTCTAAGCAATAACCAAGGACACAGAAGTTTTATAAAATAGAGTCCCTGCCCTCAAGGAGTTTAGAATCAGATATCCACACCAGTTTAATTCTTAAGATTACTGCTCTGGGAAACTGAAGCCCAACGGATAACTTCATGATAGTTTTTCAGTCAAAAAGAAAGATTTTCATCAGTTGAATGGACAGTAACAACATGTCTCTTTTACAGAGAGGAACTTTGGTCTTCTAAACATGAGGTTGTCTTAGGGCTGCCAATCCATTTGCTCCAGGCCACAAAGAAAGACATGTGACCCAAACTGGGTCAGTCAGAGTCCTGCCGTTGGATGTTTTTGTTATGGAACTAAGGAGAAGGCTCTGGAAGGCATGAGCCTGGAGCTTCCGGTGGCTGCTGTTTGCTGCTCATAGACGGAGCCAGGCTGAGAGGATAGAGCCAACACACTGAGAGAAGCAGAGAAGAGAGGTGGCATAGCACCATGGGCTCTGCTTCTAGACCCCTCAGGTTAACCATACCCCTGCCCTTCCCACAGTTTGGTTATATTTGCCGATAAGTTCCACCCTTGGCAAGCTAATTGGACTTCTGTCCCTTACAACTAAAACATGTCTTGACATTAATGGTTCTCCATCTCCAGAGTACCCAACAAAAGAAATGGTCTTAGACTTCAGCAATAATTACATCATGGACATGACTATTATATTATATATGAATTTTGACTCTAAAGAGCTCAAACATTAAACTTGCTGCAAAGTATGTATGTGGAACATATCTTTGATCTTTAAATTATCTCAGAGGACTGTTTTGAATAAATTTACACCCAGAACAAGGCCTAGACCACTGAGTAATTCTCAAACTATTTGTTACACAAATTTTGGACCTGTTGAAATGGTCCAACAACCACCCACCCCCTTGAGCACAGCAACTGCCTATTCCTGCCTTGTAATTCCAACACCCTGCACTGGCTGTCAACAGGCTGTTTCTGCAACTCCACACACACAAATACTAGCACATCACTCACGCCTGGATGTGACCGTTCACAAACTCATTCTCGCATCCCCTGCACGTTCTCTGCCTTTTCATAGAAGCCTCTGTCGAACTGCCTTCTCACTCCTGGCCACTTGGCCGCCTCATGGGCTGGACCTCCACCCCTTCCTGCTTCAGTTTCTCCCAGCTCAGAAAACCCCTGCTGTCCCCATGAGAACCACATTTTGAGAACCTTTAAACAAGAAGACTTCCTAAGATTCCTGCCAACACCATTGTCTCTGAATTATAGCACTAACTATTCTTTCTCTGCATGTTCTGTCTTTTTTGGCAATTAAAGGGGCAGATATTGGAAGTTCTCTTCTTTTCCTATAGCCTACAGTTACATAAAACAAAAAAAATGGGCAGTACATGAGCCTCAACTCAGAATATTGTTTTTTCAGCTGCTTTTCTTTAACCTTGAGATTCCTGAATTGAAACTGGGGGAGGGAGAATAATTAGGTATGATGCTTGAGAAATTGATTCCTAATAGTTTGTGAGGTTTAGGGTATTCGTCATTTCACCCACTATGCAAGGGTTTCTTCATGGTTTGCTCCACAAAGAAAAGGGCTCTTGGGAGGCAAATCTGTTTGAAATTATTCAGCTCAAAGACTGACACTGTAAAATTAAAAAGAAAGAGGTCAAATAACCTTATGGCAAAAGGATCGGTGGATTTCCAGAGTAAGGTATGGCCCAGCATCATGTAGAGGTTTTCAGATGGTCACAGACACTAAGGAGACAAAAAGAATTTTTTAAAAAAGAAGAATTTTCCTTACAGGAGGAGAAGTCCAAGTCTTACCCACACCATTTTTTCCTTTTTTGCCTTGACCCTCAGTCAATGCATGCTAACACTGCATCTAAATTACTAGAGACACAGTGGGGTTTGGAATCTCCATTAATATTTACAATCTCACTAGCCAGGCTATGACCCACCCTGCTGTTTCAGAATGATAAATTCATCTGTCTCCACTGAGGCCTGAGAAGTCTTAGCTCACTGGGGAATAAGCATAAGTCCTGCCGTACACTTGATGTGATTATCATGTCTGGTTTATGAGCCCACCTATCTCTTGAGGCTGTTTCATGGTAAAAATGTATTCAATAAAACTTTGCGATGACCAGGAAATCACTTTCTCCAAAAGTCTTATTTTCTTATTAGCTGGTAATATCACTGAAGTGTAAGTAGGCACAAGGCCAAAAGGGAACAGGTAACCATCCTGCAAACGTGCTATGAAACACGAGGCACCCTCAAAATGAGGGACGCACAAGCAGCAGCTGGATGCAGAAATGCATTTCCTCCCAGTAGCTCTCGAGACCAACAATGAGTTTGCTTTGTCCTTCATTGGGGATAAAATGAATTGACAACATTTGTTGCTTTAGTCATTTTGTTTAAAAACAAACAAATTAGAATCTACCTTGGTTTTAAGAAACAAAGTCTTCAAGGAAGTTAGACCCCATGATTTCCAAGGTTTCTTCCAGATCTAAAATTCAAAATAGCATACAATGAAGTGATGAATGTGTATTTGGTACAGATGAGTACAACAGGAATTCAGAAAAGGGGAGCAAAGTGTGGCAGGTGTGGTCAAATGTGGTAGACATTGGTGATGTTCAGTAGCATTTTGGTTTCTCCTTCTGGGAACATGGTAGGCTGCATGTTCTCTCTCCTCTAAGTAAGGTGTGGCCAGGTGGCTGGCTGTGACCAAAATATCTTAAGCAAATATGACATGTGTCACTTCTCAGCTAGAGCATTTAATTGCCAGTGTTAGACTTTCCTTACTCTCTTCTCCTGGCATGGCAACCAACAACATTCCAGAAAAAGGAACTGTTGCCAGCCTGGATCCTGGAGTGAAGGTGTCAGGGAGTAAAGGCCCCCAGTGATGTAGGATGGACTTACAGTGCAAGAACAAATAAACCGTGGTTCTTTTAAGCCACTGAGATTTGGAAGTTTGGTTCTGCCGCATGAGCTCAGCTCTCCTAACTGACAAATCAAGGGTGGCTTCATAGAGAAGGCAAGACTTGATGATATAGTGCAGAAAAAAGAAGACAGAAGAAAGGAGTTGGGGGATTCCAAAAAGGACATCTGGTCCAGAGGTTCTCAACAATATAAGACCGAATAAATAATATCCAGGGGTGGGGCTCAGGCATCAGGAATTTTCAAAATCTTTTCAGGTGATTTTAAAGTATATCTATATAGAATTATAAATTATCAATTTATAATAAAGAAAAAACTAAAAAAATAAAAATAAAGTACGTTCAGGGCTGAGAACCACTGGTTTAAATGGTAGGGAGGAGTACAGAATAAATATGAATAGATAGGATGTGAACGAGGCACAAAGCTTTTGCAATTTCCAAGTATTCAAAAGTTCTAGATAGGGTTTCTAGATAACTTCCACAAAGGCAAAGAATATACTTGTTAAAATTTTGTACCACCAAAAGAAAAAATATTATCTTATATGGAATGGTTAGTTAATAAGTTATAATTGTCATTGCTCAGTGTTGGTTTTTCAAAAAACTAATCTTTTTCCTTCAAAGAAAAAAAAAGATTTAAAACCCTACACAAATTTCACTGCTTGATGATTCATATGTTCATCTGTCATGTTCATATTTCCATTCATTATCCACCACATTAACACTTTTGCTAATAATATTGAGAGGTCATATTGATTGAGCATTATGAGCCACATTTTGCAGAGGAGGAAACTGAGGCTTAGAAAGATGAAGTAAATTTACCAAGAGCATGCAATATCAAAAGAGGAGATTTGGAGAGGAATCCAGATTTTTATGAGTCCAAAACCTACATTTTGACTACTAGATCTAACTGACGCACTGAAATTTATTTCCACTCCATCATTTTACTAAATAACTATAACAGAATAAAGAACCTGTTTTAGTTTGAAGCAGAGGTGTTTGATGGAGGGAAAAAATCCTACTTATCAAGAAATGTGCTTTCTTGATGGGAAATAAATGTCATGTCCAAAGCATCACCATTCTTATCAAAAGAATTTGTAAAGAAGGAAAGAGGTGTGTTTCTCCCCCCACCATCCCCCACAGTGACAACACAGCCATTTGAATTAGTTCACAGTTAGCCCAATTCAAAGTCAGCTGTTGTTTACACTTGGTATACCAAAAATCAATTTATAGGCAATATCAACCAGTTCTTCTGCAGGACTCAGTAACTTACAAATTGAAAAATTTACAGTCAGGTAAATATTTAGATCTTTTGAATATTTGAAATTAAATAAAATTGAGGAATTTTTGATTCAAGGTGGCTAACCTTTTTTGGGAAAAAACTGTGTTGACGCTCAGAAAGCAATACCCCAAAATGATGGCCTCAGAAGCATTCTGACCTTCTCCTGCCCTCCTGTCTCTCAGTCCCATTCTCCCCTACACTGGCCATAGCAACTAGAATCCCTCTTCCCCAAGGTGGATCATAGAAACCAGAACCCCTTTTCCTTGAAGCCAGCCATAAAACCTAAAAATATTACTCTAAATTTCCCTCTGTCTTACTGTGTAAAAACTGGCCATAAAGAAATTATCTGCCCTACCTTGTTTGACTGAAGGTCATAAGACTCCCATTCCAGAGAGAGTCCTGGCCCACATCCAAAAGGAAGAAATGTGTGCTCAGAAAAGCCAACAAAAATCCAGACAGAGAGGCCTTACTGAGTTTCCCCACTCAGTCTGTTAGCATTAGATCATAACCTTTTTGTCCCATCATATTTCTAAACTGCTGTCCATACTTTGTTCAATCTAAGCATAAAAAAGGCCATTTTCCCCCGTATCTTTGAGTCTTCATTCTGAATGCCCCATGTATACATGTTAAATAAATTTGTATGCCTTTTCTGCGATTAATCTTTCTTTTGCAATTGTTGATTTCCTCAGTGAACCTTCAGAAGGCCAAGGGGAACTCTCCTCCTTGCCCCTATGACTGCCAAATAGCCCTGATTTTAAAAGAACCTGTGACAGCACATATATCCAATACTCCAATAGAACTGTGCACTTCTTGGCGGATACATAAAGCTAATGAGAAATCAGAATCTTGCCAATGGTCTTGCTGTGAAGAACTCCATAGAGACATCTGAACTGATGTATCAGAAAACATCACCTACCCTTTTCCAAGGAGTAAATAGGCACAATAACAAATAACATAGAGGTAGAAAATAAGTGAAAATAGTCACAAACCAGTTGGTAACAGTAGTAATTTACTTCAAACTCTTCACAAGTCTGCCACAAATTTTAATAAATATGTGTATAATCCATAAAATCCAGAGGATCTATGTGGTACAACCTTAGGGTAACATCACATTCAAGAAAACAAAGTCCAAAAACCAAAAATAATTTCTAAAGTTAACTCAAATAATTTACTTGTATTTCTGAAAGACCACATTTATGATATGCAACAATAAATCTTATTTCTTCTCCTTCCCAATGCTTTAGGGGCTCAGAACCACTCCCAGAGACTAAGAATTGCTGGTTTTCATAACCCTCTATTGAAACACAACCATGAACAGTAGGTTATATTATTAACACACTTTCTCCTTTCCGACCCTTCCTCTGTGGGAAGAATACACTTCTCCATCCCATTAATATTGGCCTTGGCCATGCAACTTGCTTTGAGGAAAGCAGTGAGCATAGTTTTAATGTAACCCACATGCCACAACCAAGCAGATACTTTAAATGTGCTCCTGCAGTTTGACTCGGTCTCTTGTGCTCACTTCTACTTGCCTTTTGCAATAAGAAGAGAAAGCCCCAAGTAGTCCTGAAATAAGAGACACATGGAACAGGAACTTGACCCAGTGTCTGAAACAAAGCCACCAGAGTGAACCACAAACCTGTGAATGAGATATTAATGTTTGGTTCTGTAAGACGCTGAGGCTTGGTGGTGTTTATTACACAGCATATTACAGCAAAAGTTGATACATGATGCAACTTTTCTCCTTTCCTTCTGCTTTCCCTCCCTGTGTTTCTAGCAAGCAAGAAGGCTGCCTCTTTAAGAGCTTTCTCTTTGTTAATTAAGCCAGTACATTTGTCACATCATTTGCCTTTGTACTTCCATCCTGCTTTGTGGCAGACCAAGAACTTGGTATTAACATAGGCTTTTTCCCATGACCAGTCTAGCCCTTGATGTAGGTAGTTCCTTGGCAACTAGCATTTGATCATGGTAATAATGTCCTTAACTGAATTGTCAATTGGGATGTTCTTAGAAATGGCCAGAAGCTGGGAGCATCTCTGCCTCCAAATAGATTGAAGATCATAAACCTTGATCAGTAAAGAAGACACCTGAACACCCACAGCATCATCCCTGATCAGGTGCCACCACCACTCACCAAGGTGAGTTCTGAGAATAGACTGACCCTTTGATCAGATCCAACATTAAGCCTGGATTTTTCTCAGGTTGCTGAAAGTCTGAGTCAATATAGGACCAAGGTAAAGAATCCTTCGCCAGCTCAGAAAAATATAAAATCCTTGAAAGCCTTCTCTTTGCTACGATTCACCATGCTGATGCCACCAAAGAACTTGACCCAATAAAAAAAATTAAACCATGTGCTATTTTTCCAGCACCAAGTCTCCCTGCTGCTGCCTAAAGAAGCCCTATGCAAATGCTTTTTCTTTGTTTTTTCTTAGTCCTTTCTTCTTCAAAAAAAAAAAAAAAAAAAAAAACACTTGTTTCTAACAAATTAATACAGCAGGTCATTTTTCACCCACTTACAAGTACCAAGATAGGAAAATCCATTCTAAAGAGCTGATGAGGCAATTATAGGGGATGAGGGATGAATGCTAACATTTCTGCCCTGCCTGCGTGACTAAGATTTATAACTGTAAACCTGCAAATCTCTGGCTTATGTATGTAAATGTGGGGCCAATTAGTGATTCACCTGCAACTGCTAATTAAAAGGCCTAGGGGTGTTAGATTGTCACAAAGCAGGCAGGCAGGGGTCTGGCGGCCCAGCATCATCTATTCCCACACAAAGGACAGCCCAAGGAGAGAATCTCTGAAGATTAGCTCCCTGAAGAGCCATCAGAATTTTATATATCTACTAATTTGGAAGAAAAAAAATAAGTCATGTGGGAAAATGTAATTATAATGCAGCTAGAAAATAAAAACAGGCAAAGCAAACCAAGCATTGTTGCATCATTAAAGGAGAAAATAACCCTTCTGGGTAATTTTCCCATGGAATTCAGAGAGAGGAAAAAAAAAAAGAATTGGAAAAAGGTTTGGAAGAAACCACATGTGATTCTTTCCCCTCCAATTACAACAAATTTCCACAGTTTTCAACTCAGCAAAATGCCTGAACCAAAGCTTGGCAAATAGCAGAGAATAAAGTTGTTAATAAAATAAAAAAATTCGAGTCCAGGCCTTCCAGACAGAGCTAGGGTGAATAGGTTCTCATATTACTTAAACTGAGTTCTGAGGTATTTATTCAATTTCTGACTTCCAATTTCAGCTAAAACAATCTAATTAAAATTCAAATAAAAAGAAAAAAAAAAAACACCCTGCTTCTCACAGCCCACAAGTAGCAGAATCTGTAGATCTCCACTTCCCTCTGTTATAAAGTGATAGGATATCTCTTCCTTTGTCAGCCCCTTTGGCTCAATGACAGAGGCATAAATTACCAGACCACTGCTGTGACCACAGTGCTTTATGATCTAGTGTCCCGCAAACCCACACCTCTTCACAATTCTCATGCCTCAACCCAAAGGGCAACAACGCCATCAGCTATTTGGACCAAGGGCCAGGCCTGTTGCCACACAGACCTCGCCTTCAAAGGGCTGCTAAATGCAGGGTCCTGTTGGGTTGGGAACCTTTCTTCCAGGCAGCCCTAGCACGCTTGGGGTGTACCAAGGGCTCTTGCTGAATGGCTTCCCGCACATGGCGTCCCGGAGGACCTAATGAGGTGTCACATAAAAAAATACTCCTTAATGAAGTGACCTCAGAGAGGAAACAGCAGGTGGGCAACGTCAGCGTGCTACTGGCAGGAAAATCTAGTAGATGCTTATGAGGTTTACCTCATCAGTAAATGTCACTGCCTTGGAGAAAGAAGAAATAAATAACCCTCAGCCAAGGTCTGTCGAAACACTGGACTTTGAGCTTGCACAGCTACACCACCCAGTCTCCTATTTGTTCTGCTTTATTTACAGTCCCTTATGTGAAACTTGTACACTAACTAGTTTTACCCTCATTAAGTATTTGAATTTACAGTAAAAATATGCCACATCTTTCTAGATGAAATGTATTTGAATATTTGCTGAGTGCCCCCTACATGCCAGGTGTTTCTTACTGCATAATGTGCATGAGCAGGTGAGACTGGGACGTGCCTGAGTGCATTAAGGTATCCAGCAGTGGAGCAGGCACTCGGGCCCCAAGCCCAGCTCCTGCTGTGCCATCGCAGCTGCCACGCACTCTTTGGAGGACCTATTTTCTCCCCAGCCTTTGTCTTCTGTGGCTTTCTGTTTGGGTGTGTTATCTATTCTCTTTAAAATCATCTTTTTGTGATCCCTGCTCTCCTCGTGCTTCGGTTTTCTGCATTTTCCCCAATTCTCTATGCTCCTTTCTTTGTACCCTTGATTCTTTACTCTTGCCCTTCCAATCACTTTCCCCTTGACACTGGGCACCCCAAATCCTCACAGCAGCAATAACATCAGGTTATCATCAGGACTCACATAGACTGTCCATACTGTCTACCATCCCTGCCTCCATTGAAAGAAATCAAGAATAGGCAAAGTTAGGCAACAAATCCCACTGCTACTAGGGAGTCGGACTCTGTTAAAATAATTCATTGGGAGGCCATTAGACTGAGATGGCTCCAGCACCTTGGGTTCTTATGTTAGCAGACAAAAACCCAACTGGATATAAACAGTGAAACAGAACTTAAGCTTAACTTACCAAAAACTGCCAACTAACCTCTGACTAGGGACTTTACAACAGAAACCATCAACTAACCTCAAACTAGGGACCTTTCCACTTTAACCAATCAAATATTTTCTGGGTCTTGCTTTTGCAAACACTTTATAAAAGTTTCCCCTTGCACCCTTCAGTGGAGCCGTGAATCGCTTATGGTTTGGCGCTGCCCAATTCATGAATAACCGTCTGTTCAAATAAACTCATTAAAATGTTAATGTGCCTAAATTTATCTTTTAACAACTCAGTCTAGAAACTAAAGCTTAATTTTTACTTTGGTGTTATTTGTACCCCTACAACTTTCCTCTTGTGCTCCTTGACTGTAATCACATAGTACAATCCACTTTTCCTCCCTGAATAGTTTTCCTGGAGATTGCCAACCCCCAACTGTGCTGGCCTGGCCAACACTTTTCAACACATGCACACACTAATCTTGGGCAGAGACCTTGGTTTATTGCCTCTGTATCTCCAGCACTTGGCACTGAGTTGGAGCTCCTTAGATGATTCCTGAGTGAATGAATGAATGAGTGAATGAATCCTGTTTCTTCACAGGTCCCAGTACACACCTTGTCTATTTCTACCTACATTATCTTAAAGCTCTCCCTGTCCGAAACACTTTACCTCACTTCTACCATTCTCCTGGTATAGTCCATCCACATTTCAAAGACAAGCCTAAGTCCTTTCTCTCCCATGGAGCATTCACTAAGCACTCCAGCTTACCTGGATTTTTCTCATCCCTTGTCTCCTGTGGAAATCATCATCTATATAAGGCAATTTACAATTTGATTATATGCCATTTTGCTTCACTCACGTTCGTCTTGTTACAAGATCTTTGGGAATAAGTACCAATTCTTATATTAAAATCATAACTTATATTTAACTACAGCTTTGTGGCTCCCAAAGTACTTGTTTTACAGAATGTTATCTCCTTTAATCCTCTCTGCAGCCCCATGGGTAGGTATTGGATGCATCTGCGCTAGTTGCAGGTCGGCTTCTTCCTAGGTGTATGACCTCGGAGCCAAGGCTTGTCCTTCACTGCGCTGCCACTGTGCCATTTGGGGATCAGCACTGACACACTTGTCAATGGACTGAAGAATTCATATATACATCAGTGGTTTCCATTTTCTCTTTAACCATATGCTTTTCCTAATCTCCATTTTTCTATCTTTCATTTAATCTTAATCCTCTATTTCAACTTTATCCCTGTCACAACAAATTAAGTACATAATTAAGGGGTCTGGATTCCTTTAATCTGGCCTTTAGGTCATAAACTTACTACATAGTTAACAGTTTAGGGTGATTAAGGTCATTGCCACATAACTACTGTCAAATAGGACTTAGGATTTGGTCACTCAGGTTACCTGAGATTATCCTATTTATTATACCACTTGAGACAATTAAAGGTGCTGGAGTTTGTTCCACCGGAAAGATAAGCTATTAGTAATATGAATCAGGTTGACTGCAACTTATTCCAAGGTTTTCTAATTTTTTAAAGAACTTGGGTGACATAAGTTCAAAAGCTGCTCAAAGGAGGTTCATGTAAAGAGTTTTTGAAGACCTGCTGTCTGTTGGGCTCAACTCGGATCAGTGCCCAAGAATGATCCTGAATTTAAGAAGCCCTCCACTTGGATGGACTAAATACACACTAGCACCCTCATTCTGCCAGTGGATTCTGTGTTTTGGGTGACAGCTTTACGTTTCAAAATTGTTTTCCCCAAGTATAATATATTCTGTCACAAAAATGTTTGGTCTAATTCCGCTTTTCATTACATGCACTTATATGCATATTGTCACAATGAATACTTGGTTTTGGGACAGGTTAGGGGCAGCCTAAGGGAACAAAAGTTATTTAAGAATTAGGTTTTCAAAACGAAACCATGGAACTCTTCTTATGATGCTATGATAGCAGATATACATTGTTGTATATTTGTCAAAACTCAGAGATTGAAAAACACCAAAAGTGAATCCTGATGTAAACTATGGACTTTGGGTCATCATGATGTATCAATGTAGGTTCCTCAGTTGAAATGAATGTGCTACGCTGGTGGGGGATGTTGATAGTAAGGGAGGCTACCCACGTGCGGGGCCAGGGGTATGCAGGATATCACTGTACCACCTTCTCAATTTTGCTGTGAACCTAAAACTGCTCCCAAAAAATCTTTTTAAAAGAAGTCTATTTTATAAAATGAAATTCAACTTCTGCTAATACATACACATGTGCACATGTTCTATAAAACTTATTTTTTATTTGATAAAAGATCAGAAATATTCATGTACTTTGATTGCAAATTACTTTTGTTTTCACATCATGACATTTCAGTGAAAAAGAAATAATGCAATATGGGTTCTAATAAAGAAGCCAAGAAACCCACTGAAAGAATTAAATTTGATTCATAATAACTATGGAAAAACCTCAACAGAAATTCAGCCAGTTTATGGTCAGTTTTAAACTTAACAAATACATCTTCAAGATTTACTAGCTAAAAGAGATGAGTTGTAGGAATCGATGCTTGCACAGCCTTTTCCAATCTTCACTTATAACCATCGCTCAGGAAAGAATCCTTTCTTTTATTTTCTTCCTTTGATCCATATGGGCCCAGAAGCTGTCAACAACCTCTTCCAACCAACCAGCAAGTGAAAACCCTCTGTCGATAAACCGTTCACACACTTGTCTACAGCATCAGAGAAGCCTCTTTCTCAGGTTCTCCACGTGCACAAAGGAGAGGGCTTTATTTTGGGCAATTCCAATGAAGTAGCTACAGCCGATTTATTAGAAACTAGCTAGACAGTAATCTAGACAGAGCTGTTTATCTGCTGTAGTATCTACTCTTCCCTCAGCAATGCTTTCTGAAGCTCCCAATGGTCTAATTTTTCAATTCGTTTGTCCACTTCCAACTAATCTTGGTAGAAGTTTCTAGTGATAAATATATAATGACTGAACCAAGTCTTCCCTAGTTTATTCATTCATGCCAAATTAATTATTAATTTTCCAAACATGCTCTTCATGGGAGAATAACTTATTCTTCCAACTCCGGATTGTCAAGTGCTTGTATATGCATTATCTTTGGAATTATAACCAGTAAGAGGGAAAGTAGAATGGCCAGAAGGTAGAAAGAAGGAAACCTGCCATTCTTAGAAAAAAGTCAGCGGCTATCTCTTATCCCAAATTCCCAAGGACTGTGAAAGGAAAAACGAAAAAGCAAAAAGCATATAGGCCATAATTCGTCACTGTGAGTGCAGTAAACCTATCACAAGAAGGTGCAAGCTTGCTTCTGTTTTCGAATGAGATTTCTTTCCCCATCAAATAAGAGTCGAGATTCTTATCTTGTTATGGTGGTGACAAGACTTGCTCTAAAGATGGAATCTAATTTAGAATTTGGATTCAAAAATTGTCCTGACACTTGTCTCTTGTCTACCTGCACAGAAAGGCAAAACTGGGGGGGAGGGGGGACAGTACTTAGGAAGCAAAGTGTTGCGTTCCTTTTGCAAGAATGCTGTCACTCCACTCTTTTGTTCTTTCTATCACTGGTTCTTCCTTTTAGGAAGAGCTGCACGTGAAAATGTGGGGTTAATCGGAATGCAGATCCCATGTAACACATTTTATGTGTCTTCTGATGATTCCTGCTGGATCCTAACAGGTTAGGGAAAGTGGTCTATTAGCTGCTGTGCCTGGCATCTGTCAAAAACCTTCCCCTTGGTCCTTGGTGAAGTCCCCAAACCTGGCATTTTTCTAGACCACATTCAATGTTTACCCAGTTAACCAAGCCTTCAAAACTTCCCCTACCCCAGGGGGAAATGAGTAGGGATACAAATGAAACAAGATTAGCCATAAGTTAATTATTTTTGAAACTGAGTGATAAGTATATTTGGGCTTATTATACTATCCATCAGATATAGATACACTTTTGTATATATTTGAAATTTTCCTTAATAAATTTTTCATAGTAAAAAGTCTAGCCTGCTATCATCTAAGTCAAGTACAGTGTTTTAAATGATAAATTCTGAAAAATATTTTCCAAAAAATATTAGAGTCATAGCCATTCTAAATTCTGTCCCTAAGTGATACACCAGAGCTCTTCCTTGTCCCTTACTATAGGTAATTCAGATTACACGTTCTTTCCTGAGTTTTTCCTCTCTACCTGTCTCCTGATTAAAAAACAGTCAGTCATTTTGACTGGAATGTTGTGAATTATTAGTTCTATGCTTCCCAATACTGTGTGAATTTTGAAAGAGGCTGGGAAAGGCAAACCCTAAAGGAATGGCTTGCCAACTGACACAGTGATTGGGGAAGTCACCTGCGGGAAGGTCTATCTGTAACTCGTATGTAGTAGATGCTGCTGGTGCCCTGCCCAGATGCCGTTTAGCCAGGACACCAGCCCCAGCGCTGAGAGTGTTGGCTGGGGGAATGCTGGTAAACGTTTAACAACTGGCTCTCTGTCAGGGTGTAAAGGCCTGGATTTGTAGCTTTTGTTGATTTTCATGATGCAAATGCTTCCATCACGGTCAACTATAAGCTACCAGAGTGAGGTCACAGAATGGGGAATTGGGAAGCAATGTGCCCAGTCAGCACTGGTGAGCTGTTATGAGCCAACTCCAGCATACCCCTGGGGACACACAGCTGGAAGCTATTCGCTTCTCTGGGGAACTGCCCCCTAACTGAAGCGTGTCACCTCTCAGGCTTCACCCCGGGGTAGCCTGCAAATAACGACTGGCATGGGAATACAAAAATCCCAGCCCTCTTGCCTCAAGGTGTGTCAATACTGTGGTTTGATTTATTCATTAGAGCCCCCCTCCATGAATCAGATCACATTCCTTGAGACCACAATGTTGTTCCTACCCTGCTTCTCTCATTTATTAGCAGGTCTCCTCCCTAAAGAGCACCCATGTCCTCAGCAATTTACATGCAGCTGAATGTCTGCCTCAGGCTCTGCTTCAATGGAACTCAGCATAAGACACATTCAAAACACTTCCAGGGTTAAGCTTTTCCAAAATTTTCCTCTAATGCACCCCAATAAAATGAAGAAATATTTCTAATCCCAGGAGATCTAGAAGTACAACCCAAAGCATCCGACTACAGACCCCAAATTTTTGAAGTCTTGTTTTTAACAATAAAATTTATGCAAATTTTTAAGCTATGTTCCATAATATGTCTGTTTAACATTTAAAAGTCATCTTTTTTTTCCAGAATTCTTGAGTAGAATCAATGTGCCAAGGTGCTAGACTATATTGTTCCTGTGGCTGTTCCAACTCTGAAGGCATGAATTCCCCGGTGTGGGAGGCCTGAACAAAGTGTGTATGTGTGTTGGGCGGGAGGGGAGTTTACACTCAAACTGGGTGCTCAGCTTTCAACTCCACAGTGAGCAGTGTACATCGTCAATCCTTTGGAAATGGTCTCTTCAGCATTACGAGGTCATAGCAGACCTACTCCAAATACAGTGTCAGCATATCCCAGTTTCTCCTTTAGTTTAAGCTGGAAGGAAAAAGGAAGGGAGAGAGGAGAAAGGAAAGAATTCAACCACTGATAGTTAGACCTCAATTGATCTTCAGGTATTCTTCCTAATTTTCATTTTACAGATGTGAAAACTGAGATTTGGGGCATAATGTAATCTGCTGAAGGTCAAGACAACAGTTAATGCTAGAACCCAAATCCCCACATCTCCAGAATCCCAGGCCAGAGGTCTCTCTGCCTGTCCATGTTGCCTACCTAGCTTTTGGGGACGACATTGGTATCACGATAGGAGCAGAAAGATCTGAAGTCTGCGGTGACTCAGTAAATGTCTCTGCCAATACCCCGGAGTTGGGTGGTGGTTTATTTAGCACATCAGCCTGAGGATTCCAAGTGTTTCCAAGTGTGTGTCAGAAACCATCTCCTCATCCAAAAGGAGGCCAAAGAGGAGAATTGTCTTGTACTTCCCAGCTGTAGTTCCGTAACATTTAGATGGTCTGAGAATGCCCTCTGGTGACTGACTTCCTGCTGCGTGTTCAAGCACTTTCAAGGCAGGAGGTGGCTGTGGGAAAAGGAGGAGGAGAAGCTGGACTCCTGGAAATGATTTTTTTTCTCCCAACAAACGTGGCATGGGTGTTCTGTCAGCAAACTGTGGCAGGATTCGACCAGGAAGTTGGATAAAACCATCATACGTGGTTACGCCTCTGTTGCATATGCTTTTGTTCTCTAACAATAATTCTTTTTAAGTGCACAATTATTTCAATATTTACTCATTTTATATTAATTCAAGGCATAGAAACAATAACAAATTGGTATGCATATAAATCTCTAACACAATTTTAATTTAGGCATATCCTTCTCTGGTTTCTGTATAATATGATTACCATTTCCCAAGAAAATGAGCAAAAACATACCCTCTGGGTCCTCAGAATGGAGGCTACCTTCTCAAGGCCACTGCCACTTTATGTTTGATGACGTATATTTGAGAAAAAGAAGACTGACTCTTGCACCCCAAGATATATCCCTAAAGAAGTTGAAAGGAGCATTGAGTAGAAGCAAAGGAAACAATGCAATTAAAGGCTTCCTAGGACTACAACCTGGATAACGTTTATTCCTTTTAATCCTTATCTTGATTGAAATATAAAATGTAAGATTTGGAAAGGAGAGCATTTCAGCCCTCCCTCACATCAGAACTAGTAATAGTAATAACTGTCACTTATTGAGTATTTACTAGGTGCTAGGTGATATAAGCATTTCACATGGATTATTTAATTTAAATCCTCACAAGCACCACAGAAGAAAGGAGCTATTATTTTCTGCACTGTAGACATGAGAAACCAGAATCATGGAGATATTAAATGAATTACCCAAGGTCACACTGGCACTAGCAAAGTCAGAGCACAAGCAGCCGCTGT
Source organism: Lemur catta (assembly GCF_020740605.2). Taxonomy (NCBI): domain Eukaryota; kingdom Metazoa; phylum Chordata; class Mammalia; order Primates; family Lemuridae; genus Lemur; species Lemur catta. The sequence goes on along the minus strand of NC_059139.1, from coordinate 53,259,187 downwards.
TCAACTCCCAAGCCAGTGCTTTGAGCCCTCTAGTTATATGGCAGCCACAACGTTCCTAAACAGCCTTCCTGTCCCCTCTCCTTGAATTCATCCAACAATGAGCAAACCAGTCTTTTATCTACCAGCTCTCATTGCTCAAAGAGCTCCTGTTACCCTGTTTTTTGCACCCTTTGGTCCTAATTCTGTCTACTATAGTAATGCTAAAGTTTAACTCCCTGTTCTACTTGGTCTCCCTTTAAATATTTGAAACCAGTTAGCCAGTCACTAGCCCTCTTCCTCAGCTTTCTTTTCTCTAAGCTAAACATGTATGAGGTCCTTCAACTGTTCCTTGTATAAGTCATTTTCCAGGCCTTTCACAACCCAAGTTCACTCTAGCTTTTGTATTATCTCTCCCTGTGAAATCAAAATGCAGTATGTAGTACTGAACAACACTCCAAATGTGGTCTGACTATAGCAGGGCATGGTGGGACTATTGTCTCCTTGTTATCAAAACTGTGTTTCTAATTAAAAGGTGGCAAATAAAGATCTTAATTCTTATAAGAGTTGTATCACATTGATTATTCATATGGAGCTCACAGCAACAAAAAACCCTCAGCCTGTCTCACATGGAAAATGATACCTTCCCCCAGCACAAATGCACACTAAAGGTTTTAAGGAAAATGAAGGATTTGTTTATTTTAAACTTTATATTCTTATTTGTTCTGATTTCTTAATTTTCCCTCTCTATTGAAATCATCCAAACCTCAGGTCAAGATGTCAATCAAAAAGGTGAGGTCCCCAAACACAGCCCAAAGCCTCCCACCCAAGTGGCACCAACTGGAATTCAGTGCCCTTTGTATATCATTGTGCAACTGGCCATGAATCCTCCCAGCTTAACTATCACCCAGCTCATATATCTTCATCTTTCCCACAAGGACGTCATAAGAGACTCTATCAAACGTCTTCCTGAAATCCAGACACATTTTGTCTGTGGCATTTCCCCTCCCCACCAGTCACCCCACTGTATCAAAAAAGGAAATGAAGTTAGTTGGGCATATCTTGTTTTTAAGCAAACCCACATTTAGTGAATCCATATTTATATGTACCAACAGGCTCAGTGGGATGTTTATTTCAGAAAATGAAAGTTCCTCCAAGAAACCTAATTTTGAAAAGACTAAGGAATTGATATTTTAGCTACTTTTCTTTCACTTTTAAAAAGCACTTGAAAAAAATATATTTCCAAGACCATCAGTCCCATCATGAAGCTCAGCATTTATGATACTGGAAACACCACGTAAATACTACATTTCTAAAATATAATTAAACTTTGACTATAGCTACCTTAGCCAAGAACGGAACTTTTTCTGCATCATACCTTAACCAGAGAGATAAATCTCACCAAAACAATTTGATTTCTGGATTGAGTTCTGTATTCTGTATACATCAAATTCTGCTTTCTAGAACTTTTAGAGTTGCCCTTTTAGACAATGAAAATTGAGAATCATAGACAAAGACGCCATTGTGTAAGCATACCACATATATACTAAAACCAAAAAATTGGATGAAGACATTTTTAAAAGATACTATCGAAAGTTTAGAATATGTCACGATGTTATGAGAGCTTAACAAATGTTAACTCATTTAATTCCCATAGCAATCCTTTGTGATAGTTACTTTCATTTCCTTCATTTTAACAGAAGGAAAAATGAAGGCACAGAGAGGTTAAATGACTTGCTCAAAGACACACAGCTAGGAAGAGGCATGGAGCCTCAACAGTGAAAATTAAAAGTTTTATGTTTAAAACTTGAACAAATTTATAGAGACTTTCCATTTCCTCACTAGACATTCCTGAAAAGTTTCCAAATACTTTTATATTTCTCCTTACATCAATTGGTAATGTTATAGTCATCTTTATAAACCAATACCATAAAAAGATAAGAGAATAAGATAAGACAATGTGAAGGGTCACACATGGCTGGTTTTAGTTTAACATTTTTGGATCCTTGATTATCAACTCACTGACTTCATCTCAACTCCTGTTCCTTGTGGAAGCACCAGTGTCTACTATCCTGCCCAGCCTTTGGTAGGTGCTGAATAAATCATTATTGAATTCAATTAAATTGACTTGTTTTGGAGGCATTTCCAAGCTAGTAATAACTTAGTAGTAACAACAGCCCCAACATTTATCCCAAAATATTTTCAAGTCCTGTTAGCTTACCCTCTCACTTACAAAAAATTTAGACCCATATTTCTACAAGTAAGAGTCAGGATATTTGACCCTATGAATTAAATTATACTTTAAAGAATTATAAGAGTTACCAGACATAAACCCCAATACAATATTCTCGTGTGGTTACATTTTACACAAATTTGAAATAGTGCAATACAAAAAATGTTAAAAGTTTCTTCATGATCAAAATTTGAAATGATGTAAATCTCTCAAATTTAAATTCCTTTCAAGGATCAGATCATTTCAAAGCTGGAAGGCCAAATAAATTGTAAAACTGAGTTCAGGCTATTGCCTGAATGATGCAAGTTTTGAATTATGCAGTCTTCAGGGCCACATTCTTTTCATAAATGCCACCAGCCTCTATACATCAGCCAGGGACAACACAAATGAAGCCCTACTTTATAACAACTTGATGGCCAAAGTCTTAGAGGCCAAACAGGTTCAGAAACTTCAAGCCAAAGAAGCCTCTCAAAAATCTGTGGGATCACAGAGAAAAACGGTAAGACACACAGCGGGAAGATGAAAATGAAACTGAAGAATCCTAAATTGTACCCACACATACAAATGTCGGTGGCCCTGAAAGAGCAGGGAGCTCAGAGAACTATTATCCACCTCCCCTTCCACATTCTCCACCTCTTACAGAATCACAGGCTCTCAGACCTCATCTGGGTGAGAAACCACAGCTCTCCCAAAGCCACATGATGTGAGAGACGCTGACAGATAAATTACCCAACCACAGTGAGCTTAGCCTGTTGTGCACTGCAGGCAATGGCTGGGAATATTCGTGACCCGTTCCACACAGACAGGCAGACGTTCATATTCAGGGAGAGAGAGACAAAGATATAGACAGAGAATGAATAACAGCTTATCATTTCCCTCCCTCCACTTTGTGCTCAGTGAATTTGTCCCTGGTATTTAAGAAAGCAAGAACAGAATGAAAACCTAAGAAGAGACAGGAACTGGGGCAAAGACTGGGGTGACAATTCAAGTGATGAGACTGAAAGTCTTTTACAAGCGCTTGTGACTCTGAAGTGAGAAGTTGCTTCTTTTCTTGGGTTTTATGCTTCCAGTGGCCGTCCTAATAGGGAAAAGCTAAAGCCAGTCACTTTGGGTACCTGCATCAGCCTTGTAAGACACACTAAATCTCCCTGTAATGCATGACTGTCAGCCTCTCTCACTCATCTGGAGTGATTTTTCCACTTAACCATGACAGGCATTTCACTCAAGCCCCCTATTCTAACTCGAAGGCCGGGTCCTGAAGAGTGAGACTTCAGGTGGCTGCTGACACTTCTTTTGTCACACAAGCTTCTCTAGACAAACAATATTGACTACAAATTTGTCAGGACTTTCTGTGGCCGTCAATCATTCCTGCCCTTTTGCCTACTTATGTACTCCTGTATTTCCTCTCACTCCCATCCTTAAAACAAAACAAAATAAAACTAAAATTAAAACCCTCAACATTAGGAGTCAGTATAAATCCTGGATGAGTTCAGTGGATCTGAGGTGGAAATAACAAAAAAAAAAGTGTATAAATCCTGGAGTATCTGGAATTTGAATATCCATTTGCTACAACTAATGTGCACCTTACTAGGAAAATTAAAAGCTAGAAAACAATGTACTGACTCAGAGAAATGAACACTAGAGCTTCACATGAGAATTCTTGGAAAGTCTTTGTTTTTGTTTTTGCTTTTTGTCACTCTTGTACAAGATCTCAGAAAATGTAGGCAAACAAAGGTTTGGCCCACAGATCCCAAACCCCAATGCCTTTAGTGACCACACATTATAAAAATGTATAATTTATAATCCTAGGTGGATTTTTATAATTTCAAAATTTCAAAACAGTGTGCTAACCAAACAAAGCACATATGAAGGCAAAATTCATGGCATGGGCAGTCAGTTTGCAATCCCTGGTTTAATAAACATGCACACACGCACACACACACACACACACACACACACATGCATGCATACACAGTACTATAACTTCTTTCTCTCCTATGGGCACACGTGTACATTTTTTTTTAGATGAAGCCAGATTGAAGAAGAAAGAACAGAGAAAAGAATCACAGACCCACAGCTTACATGTTCATACAGGCAGAATTCAGAGGCCTCAGCTTCTGCCAAAAGAAAAAGGCCCCCTGCACCCCTATTTCTTGGTAATAAATCAGGATTCCTACAGTAGCAAATGCTTTTAGCTGTGCCTTCATCTCTATTCTGTGTGCCCTGAATCAGTTCCAGCATCCAGAGTCACAACCCTACCTGTTCAACCCTTAAACAACCAGAGATGTCGTTACTGTTGTTCACAAAAAGCTGTGACCATTTCCAGGAGCTTGTATTAGGACTGGAGCTACCACCATGGTAAGCTCTAAGGTGTGCTAGTCTGTGTCTTGTGATCAAAATGGCTGATACTAGCACCAGAACTTCCACCATTATAGTTTCTTTCTTTTGATTATTTAGTGAGAAGGAATTGGGATTTTGAATTACAGTTTTAAAATGTCTTCTCTCTCCAAGGTCATATCAGCCAATGTGCTGATCACCTGTCAGCTCAGATGATAGAGATTAACCGGAATGGGACACAGGCATCCTTTTCCTTATTTGTTTGCTCCTGCATCTCTGCCACTTGTAGGCACAAACTGTCCTCAAATGATGAAATATCAGCTGCTCCCCTAGCATCTTGGGAGGTGCATGCACAATTGCAATGCTATGCTTGCAAGTTTGGTTTGTAATAAAAGCTAAAATCAAAATGATTAAAAGTAAAGCAGAAATTTCAGAGCCCCTCTAGTTAACACAGAAGTTAATTTATCTTTTTTTTTCTGATTTATGAAACTCCTAGTTGCAAACTGATGTAGATTCAAAGCAGGAAGCAGGGGTGGGCAATGGATCTCAGGATCTGGCCCCTTTGGAGCAGCTGTCTAAACCACATGGAAAAGGGATCTGGCCTGAAGCCAGGGGTAGAATCATCATAACAGACACTACAACCAATTTGTTTAATGTGGAAGGAGTTAGGCAACCTACTAAAAACCACAGGCCTGATCTACATTTTTAAAACTTATGACCATGTCTAGAAAAGTCGCCTAACTCTTCTGTGCTTTGTTCTTCCTTCTTCCAATCCTCAGAGCTCCAGGAGACTCACCGGTAGTTCCCAAGCAACTCAATCTCTGCCCTGCCTCTCCTTTAGATGTGAGCAGTGATAACCAAACCTGCACTACTGTCAGAATAACCATGAAGGAAAGCTTTCTTTAAAAAATGAAAATTCCCTACCTCCACCCCAGGTCTCACCCATAGCCTATTAAATTGGAAATCTGTATAGTGGGGCATTTTTACCAGGTGAATCTGGTAAATGATCAACCAAATTTAGAAATCACTAGGTTAGAGCAGAAAGAGCAAATACATAGCACAAGAACCACTTCTACTCCTTTGTCCATGCAGACATTAATAATCAATACTAGCATTCTTTCCCACTGAACCCAGCCAAAGCCAGAATCCTTCTCCATGGGGAGGTCCAAGCAGCCATGACCAGTCAATGAGAGCTGGCTCACAAACTGAAACCTTTCCGCCATCCCTAAGTGAGAACCAAGCAGTCCACCAGCATTTTGTGTTCAGTTACACCTCTAACCCAGCGTCCAGAATAACTCATCGTATAATTCTTTTAGGTTTACAAAGTCTTTTCAAATACCTGATCTTTTCTGAGCCTCCCAGAAACCTTATAAAATGAAAAGAGAGAGAATTATTATCCCCTTTTATTGATGGGGAAACTGGAGGTCTGTGGTCCCCAATCCCCAGGCTGCAGACTGGTATTGGTCTGTGGCCTGTTAGGAACCGGGCCACACAGCAGGAGGTGAGCGGTGGGTGAGCAAGTGAAGCTTCATCTGTATTTACAGCTGCTGCCCATCACTTGCATCACCGCCTGAGCTCAGCCTCCTGTCAGATCAGCAGCCCCATTACATTCTCACAGGAGCACGAACCCTGCTGTAAACTGCTCATGCGAGGAATCTAGGTTGTACGCTCCTTATGAGAATGTAATGCCCGATAATCTGAGGTGGAGCTGAGGTGGTGATGCTAGCTCTGGGGAGCGGCTGCAAACACAGATTATCGTTAGCAGAGAGGTTTGACTGCACAATAAATGTAACGTGCTTGAATCATGCTGAAATCATACTCCCCACCCCAGTCCATTGAAAAATTGTCTTCCATGAAACTGGTCCTTGTTGCCAAAATGGTTGGGGACTGCTGCTGGAGGTCACAGAAGCTCTTAGTCTTGCCCAGGGTCAGGTTGCCGGTGAAGAGTAAAGACAGAAAATCGGTCTTATCTCCAAGTCTCCCACACTAGCATTCCCCCTTTTACATCAAGCTGGGCCTGGAGTGCTGAGGGCGACAGGACAACCTGAGCCTAGCAAGAAGCAGACAACAGAGCCAACAGCGCAGGAAAGGATAGGCAGGCTCCAGAGGTTTAGTAAGTTGACCAGGGTCACAAAGCCTTAAAACCAGAGAGCCAGAACTGTAGGCAGGTCTGTCTGACTCTAAGTTCTGTGTTCTTCCTGCTGAGATGGTGTGACCTGCGGGATCAGCACTGGCCAGGGAGGGCCTTTCCTCTCTGCTTCCTCAAGTGGCCCTCGCTCACGCTGCCCCTCTGGCCCTCCGCCCAGCCTACCCCCCCGCTTCCGCTAGCAGAATCCTCTCAGCCACACTCACTTCTGCACAGCCCACCCCCCTTCTTGCCCCTGCAGCTTCCTTCCAAACGCAGAAGGAAACCGCCCGGCTTACTCAGAGCAGCCCCAGCCAACCAACTTAAGATAAGACAAGCACCTTGGCAGGGAGACGCGAATATAAAATTGCAAACAGCTTTTGAAGTTGCAGATCCATAATCTTCTAAGCCAAAGAACAGGGGTTCGCCTCTTCTCCCCCTCGTCTGAATCAACACTCCAAAGGGCTGAAATGAGTCCAGTCGGCTTCGGATGTGATCTCACAAGCCTGCCTGCCACACATGCGTTTCTAGCCTGTCGCCTGAGCAAAGCCCCCACGCAGCCTGTCACCACTTAACACAGGGGGACGTGTTTCTACAGAAATCAAAGCAAAGGGACGTGTTTAGCTGCCCTTTCATGTGCTCAGATATGTCCTGGCTAACCTGGTTGTGCCCTTATTCCTCTAAGATACTAGGCACTTTCAAGTCTAGAAGGCGGGATGCTGAGGGCTTCCGGAACACAGGGCCTGGCTCACCTCTGCCACTTACTAGCCTTTAACCTGAGCCAAGTTACTTAACCCCTATTAACTCCCTTTGCAAAATGGGAATCTAACAGTGGCACTTTCCTTTAAGGTTGTATTAAAATAGTTGATTCACATAAATAATTTAGTACAACGGCTGATACAGAGTCAAATATTAACCATCACTGTTAAAAATTATTTAAAACAAAAACAGAAGATTCAGGCCACACACCATACAACCTTTGGGTTTTAGACGGGTCTCAGTAGGTCTCAGTAGTATTTTAGAGTCATAGTAAACAGGTTTAGATGGACAAGCATGAAGCTCTGATGTGCATGTCCTTATTGTCTTCAATGAAATTATTTGTATAGAAATTAGTAAAGAATTAACAAGAATTAATAAAATGCCTTTTACAATTAAGTCAGCTTAAAACAATTAAGCACTTAAAACAGTGCTTGCTGAGATTATACATGATTTTTTTAGCTTCTTTATAGGCTACATTTCTATATTTTCCAAATTTTCTACAAAAAGCATGTATTATTTTGTAGTCATAAAAATTAAAACAAAAATATATACATAATAACATTAAGCACAATATGTCTTGTAGTGTATGAACACGGATATCGGAAGGAAATGGCAATTAAAAACTAAATAAACACACAAAGATTGCATCATGGCTTCCCCTACTGGCCCAATTGGACATAGTTTTTTCTTTTTTTGTTTTTTTGGTTTTTTTGGAACGTTTTAGCGTCCTAAGTCTCTAAATCAAAATGGAAATGGGCCCCAGATATTGCTCAGATATTATTGGCAGTATGTTCCAGCAAGGGAAAGGCAAAACAAAGAATTTTTTACAATTGGAGGTCACCACCTGAGCTAGCTCCACTTGTGTATGCATATGCCTCAGCCACAGGAGGCCTGTTTAGGGCTGATCTGCCAACTTCACAAAGATAGGCAGACACACACACACACACACACACACACACACACACACACACACACACAAGCACAGCCCAAACACTGAGCTTCATTGCCACTGCTTTGTCCTTGTGCACTAACACATACCAGCAGACTCTATTTCACTTTCCCTTGGTGCGCTCTAGGAATTTCAGCATTTTTACCCCCTCTCAATTTAAATAGCTAGAAATGTCCCCCATCATGGTACTTTTTCAACTGGTGAAATATTAATTCCCATAAGTTAAAAATGCTTGTGTCTTATAAGCATGCAGAGCAAAGTTTAAAAACTAATGTTAAAAGCCCCACTTTGAAGTACATACTCAAATAAGAAGAGGAGCTGTAGTGAATCTAATCTGTTCTTAGCATCTATGAGCAGAGGGACCAGCTGTGTCATTTGGCATGGGACAAAAGCCCAGGGGACCTCAAATGTTGGCTGCTGTTGGGTGGTAAATTCAGGGCCTCTCAGAGGCCGAGCAAGGTCTGAGCCAATTCCATATTTGGAAATTTTAATATTTTTAAAAATGAATAAATGCCAAAATACTGCTACAAAAATTACATTATTTCTCATATGTTTACATCTAACAAATGAATGCTTTTGACCTCAGAATAATTTTGATAACCATATGCATATCTTCTTTGGGAGATAGTTTCAGAAGTCAAACTGTGAGGCCCTTCATCAATCTTGGGCCCAAGACAAATGGCCCTTGATCCCCATCTCTGTAATGAACCTGAGTAAATGTGACCAGAGGACAGCGTGAGGACAGCTTTACTTCACATGCTGATCTGAGCTCAACTCCATCACCCTCCATCCTGGCGACATCAGAGGCATGGGAAACAGGAGCCCAGGATGAGGGACCTCAAATCAAGGGTTGCCTGAACCTCATGCAATCTTCAAGCCACTCTTTCCAGAGCTTGAACAGACTTAGGATGTTCAACACTAGAAAACCTACTCTGAAATCGCTTCCTCTGCTCTTGGAATATTAAGTTGCCAGTGGCCTCATTCTATTCTCCTACCTCCTCCCTCACAACTAGGTTGTGTAATTTTCCCATGTGATGGATTGGTTCTAAGGCCCCCAAATCCAAAGGCATCAAAGAGAAATTGTTTCTAAAAGATGATGATGTGTATTCTTAATACCTGTGTTTACAAAGCCCCTTTACAGTGGGAAAAATAAGATGATGATACCAACCTAGGTAAATATATGTCAACAGGATACAAATGTAATTCCATGCTCTGGGCCTCATGGGGCATCCATGTGATGACTGTGTAACACTAGGTCTCCTGAAGCACAGAAACAGACAAGCAAAGAAAAGGCCTCTGGGATTTCTAAGTCGTACCAGTAATGAAAGGGAGACAGGGAGAGCGATGCAAGGGCCTTCCGTGAGTGACCTCATGACAACCTCAACATCCCTTCCTCTGTTCAGCAAACATAAAGACCTTAACTTAGCAGCTGTTAGTCTCAGGTTCCCACATTCTCCGCAATTTTGACTTACAATCCTGGTACATACCGCATGTGACAAATGCTAACTAACCTGCATTAGTGCTTTGGAAATAAGTTACAGCTTGGATTCAGAAATCCTTTTCATTTGTTTTGAATTCTTGGTTGGTGAGTTTGCCATTTCCAGTCTTCATATAGATTCAGTTATTTGATAGTTTGGTCTACATCAAACTATATAACAGACGGCAGAACATGCCTGTTCTGTTTACTTCCCAGTCGTAAGAACATGTTCCCTGTTGTTTCACTTTGTGGTTTGAAGGGTTGAAAAATAATTTTTTTTCCAAGAAGAGTATCAGAGCAAAGAAAATACAGAATGATGGATCTACTTAATTTATGAAAGAACACACATGATTCTTCAAGGAAAAATGAGAATCTGGCATCAATAGAAGTCTATGCCCACCTAAAAGTAAGGAGCCAAATGGATTAGTTCATTATGAATACATGTGTGCTTTTGCACAAGACACGATGAAAAGATCAAATTTCCTCTCCCCATTCTCACATTAAGAGAACTGACTACAGATGCTATTGGGTCAGAAGTAAAACAAGCCCACAGCATATTGCAGGAAACTGTCCCCAGCTAAAGAGATGGCCTACTGAGAATACTGGCCCCAGGGAGGTGACGAGCTTTCACCTCACATCTCTTGAAGGACACAGTTTGTTCTCTGCCTTTTAGTAGATATCCACTTCCAAACCTCAGCCACTTGCCTAATTGTTTTGTAAGCAAGTCATTAAAAGAAGGGTAGATTGCTGAGAGATGGCCACAATCCTTGAAAAATTGCACCAATAAAGAACACAGCCACTTTGTAACACTCTCCTCAGTAGAGAATTTTCTGTGTTCCCGCAGTAGTGACCCCTGGAGTTGCAGGATATTCACTGTGAAAATACAGGCAACACTGGTCACTGGTCTCCTAGAGTACACGAGAGGTCACTCCTGCCAAATAGGTTATACCAGCAGGCTCTGGCCACATTTCTTTTCATACACTCTACACTTCGGCCCGGTGGTCAGTGCCATTTAAAAGAACTACAAACAATTTAAAAACTGACTCAAAGACATCCAGTGAGTTATCAGAAAGGTAACTGTTCCCTAATAAAAATAACAATAACAGCAACAGATGGTGGCTTTCAAACAAGCTGAGAAAAAAAGAACTTTACTTTTCTAGAAGTTTCTTTTCCTAGCCCCAAAACATTCTGTACTTTTGTGTGCATCTTGTAACTGCCTTTACACAGCTGTCTCCCCAGTGGTCAAAGGATTTCATGAGCCCTGCCCTGTTCTAATCCATCTTTATATTCCTAGAGCCTTCAGGATAAGTGGAAATTAAAAGACTCTCAATAAATGTACGGATGGATCAATGTAGGGAAAATTAATGTACACCAGAGTGCATCAGGAGATAATATCCAAAATTCTTGAAATAAAAATGAGAGATTATCAAAGTAAAAATTTCCCACAGCTAATCATCCAAACATTAAGAGAGGACTTCATTGTTCTCCAGATGTCATCAGTGATTCATTACAAATAATTACTTGAGTATTCTAAATAATGGATTGTTGAAATGTACACTTGTCATCACTGGCATTGTCAAAAATGTCGGCCATGCCCGAAATAGCTACAGTTCATGCGATCAGGAAGAGAGTCCCACTAAGGACTCCAGGGGTGATAGTGTCAGTGTCCCAGGAAAGCCTGGAAGTCATCGTCTTGAACAGGAGAGCTTAAGGAAGCTGAGGGCAGTTTGTTCTCTTGACCCCAGAGTGGGGTGACACACTCTCGCCACTTACTGCAGGGCAGGAAGTTGGAAGAGGACCCAGAGTCAGATCTCTGCAATGGTGTCAAATAGATGAAATTTGTGTTCACCTCCTCCTTGTCTCCCCACTAACCCAGATCTGTCATCCTTCGTAATCACGGTGGCAAAGGCCCAACGGAGTAACTCATACTAAGGTATAAATAACTTATAATGATTGTATAAACTAGTCTTCCACAAGCATTTGCCTTTTTTAGTAGAGGCAGTGCTGTTACTGTATAAAACAGTGGAATTTCTGTCATCAGTATAGCAAGGGACATATTTGTGGGATGGTGGTCAGTGCCAGCTTGAAGTTGAGTAAGAAACTACCCACTGTATATATATTTTTAATCTTTGGAAATTTAAGATTCAGGCTGTGGATCTCTTGTGACTATGTGACTATTCATACTGGAAAAATAAACATTTCCAACTTCTAGAGTGGTTGATACCAAGAGGTTATCAGGCTTCAGACATTAATCCGTGATTCTCTAGAGACCTCTAGTGGCCAGGAGAGGGACTCACTTTTGTCATGAGCAGAAAGAAGAAAGATGAGGGAATGCTAGTAGGAGGAAAATGAAGACCTAGAATCCGGTGATCTCTGTTAAGAAAACATTTGAAACTTTCAATAATGAGTCATTTGCTTTCCCATCTGCTTTTCTCTCTCTCTCTCTCTCTTTCTGTCTCTCTCTCTCTCTCTCTCTCCTCTTCTTTATTCATGTTACAATCCCATTTGCCTTAATGCCTTTGAGAGCACTTGTCCTCACTGTCCCTGTTTGCCATTTTCATTCCTTTACCTGGGCTGTTCACACAACAAAAAAACACCTTGCCCTTCAAAGGACCCACATTTCTCTCGTGCATTCCATGGGCTCCTACATGCACTCTTTACAGTCACGTGGAGTTTTGTTACTTGGTTCACGTGCCTGCATGTTCTCCCAGATAAGCACAAGAACCCGCTAGCACTCTCTTTGGTTTTCACCCTTATCCTGCCAGGAAAGTGCTGAGATGGACTATCCCAGGGGATTCAATTTAAAGAACTGGATTCTAGTTACTGCTGGTCTGTCAGTTCATTGTGAAGCTCAGGAAACAGAAATAGCCAAGTTTTCAATATATATATTTTAAAGGAGAAGAGTCCAAGAAGACAGAGCCACAGATGGCAAACTTTACAGGAAATTCAGAAATGACTCTTCCCAACAAATAAAAATCATTCCCACAGATTTGTGGTAGAAACAATGTAAGTGTCTACTTTAACCTGAAGCCTTACTATGCATACTTTCAGTTGGTAATTGTTGTTTTCCTCTCCCAAATTTTCTTATACAACTACTAAAATTATATATATATCATATATTAAAATATATACTCACCAATAGGTACTAGAAGGACTAGATCACAATTCCTCCTGACTTTGAAGTAATCACATCTCATAATAGAAAGAAGTGGAACACATCAACAGGAATGGGATGTGGGCTGCACGTACATCACCATAAATCTTATCTGAGCCCCTGTTTTTCCTTAAAGTTCTATTCCAAGATCATGACAAGTCTCTCTGATTCATTAAAAACAATATATCTCTCCACTGCAGATGATGCCCTTTCTTCCTTTTTCTGAGAGGTCTGGATTTGAGCCTCAGGGTGGGTCAGGCCAATGATAGAAGCAACAGGCCCAGAAGGACCTACTTAATCTGGACCCACATTTGGGAAGTTTCTTCTCATTCATAAGACCATAGGATTTCCCAGAAGCCCTATCAAATTACCCACTGGTCCACAAAGTAGACAGAAACATAGTTATAAATAGCTGTTAATGGGGAGTTGTGTCCTGGTGGTTTATGGCATCAGAGAGCTTTTAAATCAAAGGGTTACAGAGAGGGGGAAACCTTTTCTGTGGTTTCCCTCCTTAGTTCAACCCAAGTTGGGAAGAGCAGAGCCCACTGAGAGACACTTGAAAATATTCCTATTGCATTATCAATATCCAGGACCATGATCTAGGTATAAAAGCAAGCTAGTTTCTCTTACACAAATATTCAGTTCATAGCAGAATGTTATCCATGACAAAAACTAACCATTTGTTAATACCTAAAATGTTTACTGAGTGCCTAATATATGAAGGCTACCACACTGAGTTGGCAGAAATTGTGGTTTTATTTTGCTTCTATTTTCCAAAATCATAAGATTGCACTTATGTGTAGAAAATATTTTTTTAAATAGTACCTGAAGAGCTGGTACCATAATCTCTCTTAGGGAAGAAACCATCTTCCTTTTGGATAGTCTGTGTGGTAGAAGGGGGCCCCTGAAGATCCCAGGGTCGTCAGGAACACAAGCAATCAAGGAGAGAACCAAACTGTTCTGCTAGCAAGGGTTCCACAAGAGAAACAAGCGAGCTGTGGTGTTGCTGCAGAGTGAAAGAGACAGGAGAGATGAAGGGGGAAACAGGTGATGTGGCGTGAGGGTGGGGAGTGTGGAAGGCCAGGTGGCCAGTGGAGAACCCACCTTGGTGAGCTGACTGACCTTTAAGAACAAGAATAATCAAAAATAAGAATTGGTTTACGAACAACTCAAGTCAGAAATGCTTGCACCTCTGCAATGAACCCTTTAACTCCCTGCCACCTACACGACCCCAATCTGGTGTGTGGCGCCCCCTGGGGCCTCCTGCTTGCTGCCTGGGGGGCCATTCCCAGAGACCATTGTTTCTGACCCCCCAAAACTCTTCCAGGCCCTGCCAAACCAGCCCATGCCAATTGCTCAAGTCTTCATAAATGCATAAAAGAAATAAGTATTTTGGCAAATTAGTGCATTCTGTAAGTTCAGCAGATTGCTCATTCAACAATTGTCAAATTGGTTTTTGCAAATTATATCACTTGTCCCAGAGCTAGGAGGATGAAATCATTTTCAGGCTTTGGCAAGTCTACCTGCCATTCTACTCAGTTCAGCACTTTATGGTCCCTCCCTCTATTCTCCTACTTTCTCCCAGTAAATGCCAAAGTGTCTGAAGTTTGAGAGCCAGCCCTCATTCTCTGAGAGAGGATTAATGGTTTAGACTCAGCCTGGAAAGATGCTCTCTGACAAAAGCTTACATCAACAGGTCTCTTTAAAGCAAAAAAAGAGAAAATGACCAACTAGAGCTCCCCATAAGAAAAAATATTCATAGATAAGAGAGACTACTGTCAACCCAAGATTATTTCAGAAGTAGGGTATAGACCAGTGGTTAGAATTCACAAAATGCCAAGATTAGAAGTGTGTCTCAGGGCATGACTGCAAGGTAGATATACATATAAGTCAAAGCTCCGTCTCTCATCTTGCATCCACTGGCTGGGGAAGGAGCAATCAAGTTCACATATATCTCCCTTTCCTCCTTGTAATTCTCTTATGTCAACATTCAAGATTTCAGCCTCGGGTGCACGAAAGGTACAGCGCTCAGACCTCTTTTTGGAGAAGACATCTTCTGCCCTTAAGAGAGACCATCCCTTACTCTGCCGCTGAATGGGAGGACACATTGTTCCTCTGGGAGACATTGTTCCTGCATAGTCAAGGGCTGAGCTCTGAAACAGATCCTGGGTGTGGCCACTTCATAGGGTTGAACTGCCCAGAGCAGAGCAGGGTCCTGCCAGCAAAAACAGGGTGGAAGGAATGGTGGCGGTCAGGGAGAAGGAGAGAACAGCACCTGCTCTTCTTACCTTATTCGGCCCCATTATCACCATCTCTCTCCTTCACCAAGGAAGATAGAAGAAAGCTAAACATATGCCAAAGAGAGGTTTTATTGCAATGAGCAGGAAAACTCCAGCTGGGAGCACTAACATCACACAAAAACACACAAAGCACATGACACCCCCTTTGGCAGCCCCCACCACTGGACCAGCCAACATTCTGCATCTTGAGAGCCAAAGATACATCTGCAGAAATCGACACCATCCAGCAGCATTAGAGTCCCATGCTGAGAAAGAGGGAGTAGGCAGGTGTGTTTCTCACTCATCACTTCACCCAAGGCCCTGCCCAGCACCAAGCCAAGGTGGGGGCTCTCAGCCTGTGCTCATCCATATGGTAGGCAGTGGGATGATCGATGTACCCAACATCAAACTGGGATCCTCCTGCCAGGGGCCATCTGAGCAGTGGGAACGGTTAGCTCAAGCCCGGCCCCTGCAGACAGGTGGGGGCTTACGTGAATGAAGGCCCAGCAGCTGTATTCTCAAGTGTAAAAAGCGGTGTCACCATGAAGAAACAAAAGCCCTCTTCGGCCCTCTAATCAGATTTGGGGAGGAGGTAAATTTGTACAATTGAACAAATATGGAACTCAAAGCAAAGGCCAGAAGACGAGTATATGGCTAGCTCTCTCCAGCAATCCTTGGAGAGACACAACTTACTATTAATAATTCTCCTTCCTTTGCTCAAGAGCGGGCCAGCGCACAGCTGCGGGATCTGACGCTGGGCGTGGAGCTGGGGCAGGTCCCAGCGGCGCCAGCTGCAGATGCATGTGCACTTTTCAGAAGCCACCAAATTCAATACCTCAAACAGCCAAGGTTGAATCTGCTGGGAGAGGCCAGTTCAGCCTGCGGTCATTCATGTTTGATGAGTTGCTCTAAATTTGAGAGGAGGCTTAATATTTCTGACCCTGAGCGGGTTGGGGTCAGCCTGACAGGGGACAGCGGAAAAGGACCCACGGTCCTGTGGGAAGCCAGTGCAAGCCTTCCAGAAACAGCTTGCTCTACTGTCTCCCCAGACCTCAGCTCATCCCACTTCCTGGGCCTAGATGAGAACAAGGTGAGGAAACAGAAATGGTTCATATTTCATCCTCCAGCCCCTGAGCCACAAAAGCTCAGTCAGGCGGCTTCCTCCTGGAGTTCACAGAGCACAGCAGCCCCCAGATGGGCATGAATCACCACTCTGTCATCCTGGACTGGGCCCTGGGGTGGCGTGCAGAGAGGGGTTACACTGTCACCCTTGTTGTGAAGACAGCCCCAGCACAGAGTGCCTCTGTCCCAAGGGCACACTTAATTCCAAGTCAAAGTCACAAAAGCTAAACGTGACCTCTTCCCCAGGAAATAAGAGTGTGCGTTTGCGAGGGAATTTGGCTCACCACCGGGGGCCTGTCGCTCTGCACTAGAAGAGTCTCTCAAATGTCTTCCAACAAAGATCATGACAGATCTTTTCTAGGGGGTTCCCTCTGTGACCTCCCCAGCACCAAACGTCCTTGGTATTCATCGGAGGGTCCCCTGGGACCCTGTTCCCCAAGCACTCCTGGGGAGTTTGTCAAGGAGAGGAGCATAACTGTGCCATACTGAGTTCCAGAACCCCCTCACCTCTCAATGGGGTGACCCCTGACACAGACTGAAAGACCCAAACCATGGGGAGGGCACAGAGACAGCTCGCATGGGACACGGCTGTTCCTCTGTGCAGGGCCGGGCAGGCAGCAGAAAGGGCAGGAGACAGAGGAGTACCACCCTTCTCTTGGTCAAATGGGGCCAGGTGGGGGCCAGGACTGAGGGGCTGGGCTCTTTCCACAGGCAGGTAAATTCCTATGATGCTGATAAGATCAAGCAGTGTGTCAGGCCCCGTTTGCTGGTCAGCTCTGATGCCCCTCACTGAGTTAAGCCCAGTGAAGAAGACGGAGGCCCAAGGTATGGTCTGCAGAGACGGCATCCGCCAGAGCGCAGGCGAGGCAGGGGGTGTGGGGGACAGTGCCTGGACTCCAGTTCCAGTCTGCCTGTGTTGAAGTGGATTCCACCACTCATTAGCTGGAATTTGGGGCAGGTTGTTTATGTCACCATTTTCTCATTTGTAAGATAGCGTCAGGGCCAACCTCATACTAATAAGAAGGGTTTTGAGTCTACATGCATGAGGTACTAACTTCCATAAATATCAGCTACCCATTATTTAAGAAAAAACAACAACAAAAATATCAAATACAAAGCCAAAATAAATAATATGACAGATGTGAATCTTAGTCCACAAGCTTAGGTGGGTAAGAAAAATCACTTTTTACATTTTCTTTAAATCAACTTGAGTCCAATTCAAGCATCCAGGGAATGCAATCACAGCCCTCGCAAGGTTGAGCTTTCTGTAGACCCAGGACATCCCCCCAATGTGGCGCCCCTTCAGGGCCACAGCTCTGCCACGTCCTTGCCCCTTTTAGGGATCAGGAGACCCAGCCTGTGTCCAGCCTCCCTCGACACATCATGTGGCTCTCTCTGAGGTCTTTCTCTGCTGGCCCAGGGCCCTGCCCATATTTACCAACTTCTATATGCTTCTCCCCTCTCCGATGTCCCTCTTTTCTCTTTCTGCTTGTCCCCAAAGTCCTTTCCAGGGCCCCTTCTCTTTCCCTCCATCCCCTCCTGGACAATTCACATAATCACTCACAAAAGGCAGGAAGATTTTGCTCTAACCATTTCTAACTTCTTCCCAGAGGCAAAGATACCAAAGACTTGCCAGCTGCTTGCTGAAATGTGGAAATGGAAACATGCAGCAAACACAGCACAAATTGATATTCTAAGATTACATTATGCCACAGTAACACGTCAGGAAATGCATGTTAAATTATGCCGGGCTGATGCAGGGTCACCGGGAACCTGGACTTTTAAAACACAGTTGTGTTCTACATCATCTCTCCTGGTGCAAGCTTGGGGCAGGGCAGTGTAGCGATCTGGTCACCTCAGAAAATGTGGGGGAGCCTCAAGTCCCAGCTCAGAGTAGGGGGGCTTCCTACAGGGAAACGACTCCTCAGCTAAGCACTGACACAGGAGGAGTTAGCCTGAGAAGGAAAGAAGGGAGGCATTTCAGCCGGGTGCTAGCGCAAGGGCAGCAGGATGAAGGTAACAGTCATGGATGGGCAGAGAGAGAAAGATACAAAGAGTATTTCTGGGACTCAAGACACCAGGCAAAGTAGCACCCAGAGAAGGGGTGGGCCAGCACAAGGCAGTGCAATCTATGCTAGGCAGTTTGATCTTTGACACTCGGGTCTGGCTTTGAGACGAGGGAATGAGCACCCCAGGTGTGTGGCAGGAGTGTGCAAAGCCTCAGGGTAAAGAAACATTTAAAGATAAGTAATTTTAAACATTCCATTTATAATAAGACAAATGTAGGTTTATTCGTGAGCCGAATGCAAAATCTGAGTACATTGTGAAGATAAAATGGGAAATATTTTCACTTATAAAGAGGTTGTCCCACGTTCCCTGAGGATAATGCTTTCATCCTCCTCAGTCCCTAAGGTATTTCCGTAGCAAGTTTTGAGAAGTTCTTTACATCAGTAGCTTTTTTTTAAAGTCAGGATTCCCATTTTTAAAAAAGATGCATTTTCCATAGCCACTCGGTAACACACACACACCTGAAATAAAACTTTTGCAAACATTATTTACTCTCTAGTCTGTTCTATCCTAATAAACCCTACCTAATCTTCTTTAAAACTCTGGTCACAAATGGCTAAATTGATTTCATAACCCACCAGTTGGTCCCTGCCCACAGTAGAAAAATGTGATGCCACAGATGACATGGAGCCATTGAAGGACTATCAACAAGGAAGTACCCTGGTTGGATTTGTTATTTCAGTGAATTATTCTCTGGGCTGTGTGCAATTTGACTTTGGGGCGCATAAATGGAAGAGGACAGACCGTGCAAGAGGTTCTTTCTGATTCTCAGGGTGATCAGTCATGAGAGTTCACTCTAAGACAGAAATAACAGGGATAAAGAGGAGGTGATGGCTGAGAGTATTTAGGAGCTAGAATCAGTGGGCCTTGACACTGGATTGGACGTGGATCTGAAAGAGTGGGAAAGATCTAGAATGGCTCCCAAGTTTCCGCCTCAGCACTGGGGACACCACTGACTGAAAAGAGAGTGAGGCACATGGGTCTAGATGCACAACAGGTGGGATCAGCTTGCATCACCTTGAATTTGAGGTTCCTGAGGTTTGTCCACGTGGGAACACTCAGCTGGCATTTGTATATACAAGTCTGAATCTCTAGGGAAAAATCAGAACTATAATAATATTTTAGAGTCATCAGTATTTGAATATTAAAATTCTGAAAGTGAATGTAATATACCTGGGAGATTTCTGTAGTGCCCTGCACATAGAAGATTGTTTCAGCCTGTCTTTGTGTATGTGATCATATGTATACTGCATTTTACATTCAGAATTGATTAATTGCTATAATATTCTACCCACTCCCCATCCCCCTACACATAGACAAACACACACACTCAGAACAAAATTAGCAAGATAACCCCAACCTCACAGTGGATCTCAGTGGGAAGATGCAAGATTGTCACCCGGCCCATTAAACCAATGCACATCTCCCCTTTTGCATGTGGCTCTGCAAGGCTGGGGACACATCTGCCAGCTTATTGCCACACCCACATGTCCAATGTGCTCAGCATAGTGCCTGATACATAGCAGGCACTCAGGGAGAATTACAGAATGCGTGAACAAGTAGGCCCACCTCGCTTTTAACCATCACATCCATACATCAGTGTGCTTTGAGGTCAGAATTTATGTGTGACTGATAAAAGGGAGACCTTTTTGTATCAGTAAACAATGCTTAAATTATGAATAAATAATATAGATTGCTTGGAAATGTGGCTAATTTTTTGGCAAGATATGAAAAATCAGTTTTATATCAAAAATCTCAATATATAACAATAAAACAATCTTCTACTATGAGAATACAATTACTGTATTCCCAACACATGTATTAACCATGCCTGAATGAGTCAAATAAATAATTTCCCTGCTGTGACTAAAACGAATTTCCTTATGCAAATACATGATTTCACAAAGGTGTCATAGTATATAATCTTTAAAACTATCAAAATTACTTATTCAAACATATTTCATTTTAAGACTTTTTAAAATATGTTAACTATGCAGTGAATAATAAACTGATTACATCAATAATTTCATTTTTAAAAGTATGATTTCCATTTTTTATTTAAAATAACCACATTAGAAACAGCAGGTGCCTGAGATCATTTTGTATATCGTTTGCTGATAAGGTAAAAAAAATGCAAAACCTTTTCACTTGCATTCAAAATTGTTTTAGTTTGATATTTTAGTCCTTCATGTACATATAGAAGGAGTCTAATCACATTTTTATTGATAAAAATATAGAGACTATCATTTCTCAATATTGTGTTATGGTGTCTTTAATGTATTTTACAATATTTTTGTGCAAACAGGGCAATATATCTGTGTGTTAACCTTAATTTAACCTAAATTCCCAAAGTGCAATTAGTTAGCATTTAAGAGGTCCTAATCAGGAATTCTCCCAGGGAAGCTGACTGTAGGCAGCTTTAAATACTGCTTTCCAAATTTGCACCAGAAAATTAATTAGCGTAAAGGATGTTAAATAAATTTTCATTGGTAAAACAAGGGATGTTCTACATATGTGGTCTGATAATTGCATGCAGCCACCTCAAACTTTGCATGAACAAAGTATAAAAATCTGCTACCTTCACCTTCAGTGTGAGACCGTAGGTCCAATCCAGTCATCCACACTTAATGGAGAACTGTGTTACCTGTTCAACTAGAAGCCTCTTTTTTTCCCTTACAAGAATACTGTTCTGTAGGTCTTGAGGTGAACTTCCATGCAAGGTATTATTCCAGCTGCCTAAAAGGACAAAGACCTCATCCAGCTTTAGGGGAGCAGTCTGCATGACTGCTTGCGAATGACTACCAGATTCCATACTAGAATTTTACCTGAGACTTACTTTCTCTGGTACCTAGCACCTGATGACTGGGATGTGAAGAAAGAGATATCCAGTTCCCACTTACTTCTAACTGTTGGATCCTACCATAATTCCCAACAAAGCCGACCCAATTGGCTCACATGAGTTCTCAAAACTGTAATAAAGAGATCAAGGACACCCCCAAAAAGCCTGGTTGTGTCCCTCTCCCGAATAACTGGAAGCCTGATTGTTTCTAAAGTCTAAATATCCTGAGAAAAAGGAACACAAAAGATGAAAGGTATAGAACTCTGCACATTACAGAGTCGAGAACCTCAACCCATAAATAAGAAACTAGAATCCCTCAGAAAGTGATGGCCCCACACACTGCTCAACATGAGCCCGAGCCGATCAGCAGAGAAGGGTCAGCCTTGTTCTGTCCTGAGTGCAGGATCATCTTTGACTTGTCTGAGGTGATTGGAGAGTAGTGGAAAGGAAGAAGCATCACTCAAAAGCATTGCCCTGTGGGCTGCCATTCGTGGGTGTATGTTCTTATGTGGATTTGGGGTTTGAATGGGTGAAACCACTAGAAGAAATACAGAAAGACAAGGATGTTTGTTGGGATTAGATCTACAGGTGAAGTTTCACAGTCACGGGCTCAGCCTTTTGGAGTTAGCAAGACTCTCTTGTGTACAAAGATACCACACTTATTCAGCAAATACTACCTCAGCATCAGTTGCATGCCAGGCACTGTCATAGGCAGCAGGGACTTAGAAATGAAAGATGAATGATCGTTGCCTTGAGTTGTCATCAGTCCTGGGAGAGTAGCAAGTCCTCAGGAACAACTTCACAGGACTTAGTTTATCTCCTGTTTTCCTCTGTGACAGGAAGGACCTGGGATGGTTTCTGAACACAGATTACTAAGGGAAGGAATTCAGGAAATGTGCTAAAAAGAAATAAAAAGGGAAAATACTTAAAGAGGTTCCTTCTGGAGGCAGCCTGTGCTGCATCACCATGGTACCCTGGGACCAGCCCTCACCCTCATCAAGGTAAGAGAAGTTCTTAGTGAGGTGAGGGACGAAAGACTGGTGGTAAGATGTAGATTCACCAGGGGCAGAGTAGCTCTTGTCTTGGAAAAAAAAAAGAGGAATAAATGTAATACTTCTTCTCTGAGCATGCTCTTTAATATATTTGGCCCAAATCCTTTCAATGAAGAGATGCCTCTTCCTTTCCATTTCCATCAACCAGATGAACTCAGAATCATCTGGTGTTTGTGCCCCACAATGTCTCCAGTGAAACAGAGGTAGATGAAAGCAAAATACATCCTGTTCCTCCTGCCAAGTTAGAAAACAGGGCCAGATGTGTAACTCATGCTGTATCATATTTTACCATTCCAGAGCTCTCCTCCTCCGAGGCACTTAGAATCAGGGGCAGGTAAGTGCCGACTTGCTGGGGAACTTTTCTCTGAGATGAGGGACCTAAGGAGGAAACCTCGATTTTCTGGTCCTGGGGATTAGGCTTGCCCTTAGAAAAGTACTTAGAACTGTTTGGAAAAAGTCAAAAGACTTGTTAGACATCAAAAACTCGGAACAATGCTTTAATGATTTACATGTAAGTGAATCTTTGACACATATGGACTAAATTTCCCTTACTGGGCACATGCTGAAACACTGAAGAAAACCGTTCCTGACAAGCCACATGTTCAGTTTATCAGATGAGTGAAACTGTGTGATAGATCATCTGTGAGGTCCAATTGTGTGCCACCCCTCCGGACACAGGCGCTTCAGGCCCCCATCCAGCTTCCTCCTTCGGGGTCCTCAGAGTGGGCAGGAGGGGCAGAAAGCCTTGACCACTAGGGCTTCCTTCCCCTTGTCTTCTTCGTCCCCACCTTCTCCCAGGACAGGGATCTAGGCCTTTGGCTATGATACCAAATGCACTGGATTTAATAAACTGAGACCTCAAGATACATCAAATCTGAGATTTAAAAATGAGTCAGACAAATGCAGTAAAATGTTCCATCACCTTTAAGCCCTCATCGCCTATACGCAACTCACGGGTGCTGCGCTCTAATTGAAGAGACTAGGCTCTGGGTTCACATGCTTTTCTAAACATGCTGATGGCCAGTGAAGACCAGTAGTTGAAAGTGGGCTCTGCATGTTTTCCTTCATGGCAGATACTGCTTGTTGTGACTGGCACACATGCTGCACTCCCCAGAGTACACATGCAACAGTGGTGACACCAGACGTCAGCAATGCCAGAGGAAGCTGGACAGACTTCACTGGAAACACACTCCTGCCTTGTCTTTGCCACAGTTGGCTTTGCTACTACTCAAGAAAGCCCCAATGACAACACCTTGGAAATCTGCAGGACACCACCCAGCTCTGCATCTGCTGGGAAAGTATTGGCAACATAGCCTAACTTGGGATTCTCTTCAGGGAGTTCAAGTCCAGAGGCTTCACAACTTTCCCCAGCTCCTGGGAAAGTACTGACGACAGCAAAGGAAGGAACTGTGTCTGCAAGGTCACACGGAGGCACGCAAACCAGACTGGCTTGCAGGGCTGGGCTTTACAGAAGGTCGCCCGGGCTTACAAGAAGCCGTGTGGCAGGCATATCCAGATTTTCATGGAGATAAAAAAAAATAAAAAGTTGCAAAAACCATCTCTTTCATGGCCCAATCAAGAATGGGAAGAGTTGATGGGAATTGAGCAACTTATACAAAATACATGACGATCTTAAAGATAATTATTTTTAGCATATTGGCAAGATTATATAAGCCTGTGTCCATTTGGAAAAGCCAAATAGTAAGGGTCTAGTAGGGTAAAAAGCTGTGACCCATGGACTCGTTAATCCTCCTTTTGATCCACTGGGTCCTAGCACGACCTCCTTGGGAATAGAAAACTCAACATTTTGAAAGCTGGTTTGTCTAGGTTCAGCCTGGGACAAAAGCTAAGAAGGTCTTAATGAAGCAAGTACCAATACATCGTAAGGGCTGCCACATACATTTAAAATCCAGAACTTTGTGACATCATAACTTGTGCACACCAGAGAAGGTCTACCAGAAATACATGAGTCCAAAAGACTCAGGGCAAAATTATTCTGGGGAAAAATAATTAAGTTTTATGTTTGTATGAATACACAGTAGACAAGACAGTCATAACATTAGAAAGTAAGAAAATAAGAGTTCTTTGAGAAAGCAGCAATAAGGCTGATACTGTCCAAACCTGGATGAGCAACTATATCCATTAATCTACATCTAAATCTGGGCAAGGATGAGGAATCTGATGCTGTGAGGCTTATAGACTACTAAGGAGCAAGAATAGCTGAGAAATTGCCCGTTATTCTCTAGATTTAATGTCCATGACACTTCCACAGCCACATATACTAGCTTTGAAAATGCAATAAGAAAAAAATCAGTAATCATTACATGTGATATGAATTTATTGTCTCATTTTTGAATCCAGACTGATTTTTGTGTCTTCTAGAAAAAGTAATTATAATTATTACTAATCCCTAACAGTCTGCCCTAAGAATTTCTAATAATTTGTGTGCATAAAGGAAAAGAGAAAGGAAGGAAAGAAGAAGGAAGGAAGGAAGGAAGGGAGGAAGGAAGGAAAGGAACTGACTAGCAACACACTAGATTTGGTGCACTCAAGGAGTTATGAGTGATTGGTCTGTATATAATGCTTTATCATTGGATTATGTACTAGAAAATCAGAAGTAAGATGAAAAATATAGAGGAAGGCTGAGTAGAAACTTATAAAAAACAAATAAGAATGGTTTATTTTAGGATATAATCATTCATGTGGAAGAAACTGGAAGGGAGTTTTCGATGGAAGAAAGGGTAGGGAGATCCCAGCTAATTAATTTTTTTTTATTTTACAGTTTCCACACTACATTTAAACAAATTTCAAACTGCCCACACTATTCCCAAACTATTCAATTTCATGTTTCATCATTTGGTGAGTTCAATCAGTTCCATAAAGGAAGTAACAAATGATGACCAAATGAAAATAGAAACTTTAAGAACTTGGCAATCGTCAATGAGGAGCCCAACTTCTTCCCAGCCTGCTCAGCTGTGGTCTCTGGATAGAAAGAGAATTTCTCCTGAACATACATAACCTTTAATTGAGAATGAAAAGTGGCTAATAGGAGAGAGTCACTAATTACTCAGACAAGGTTGTTATAGGAAGCAGCAATAAGGGTTTCATGTATTTCACACTTTTCCCTAGAATGGGTTTTACCAAATTTTAGTAAAGACACATGGAAATATTTCTTTCTAGGCATTAGCTTAAATCTCTTTCAATTCTTATTTTTAGACACTGAGTCCTATGGTTGGCATTACAGAAGTGTTTCTGGAAAGTGGCCACATTGCCAATGATTTTTAATGGATGCCAAAGAAGAAAAAGCATTCTAACTTGGAAGAAATAATTTAGGCCAGAAAAGAAAGCATAAGGCAGTTTAAATGCAAACCATTTATGTGAAACAAATGCAGCCATGCTGAAACAATAGAGCTAGGGCCTCAGACAAAGAACATTGTGAAATATTTATGGTTATGGAGAATCATAGAAGAAATATGATAGAAATGATCCTTTTTGGTACTGGGGAAAATTAGGATATTTGCCTCAAACATTATGCTGTGGGTTGAGACCCATTCCTAGTTCTGAAGCCTTTTGTTCCTTGCCAAACTAAAACAGATACATGAGCAAGAACAGCAGGGGCAACATTTAGTCCACGGTATGCAGTTATGGAACTATCACAAAAGAAAGTCTGAAGACCTAGGATCTAGTTCCAGATCTGTCATGTACTAAATACGAACCATGAACGGGTACTCATCTGAGCCTCTATTTCTCATTAATAAAAATGGGAAGATTTTTGTTGTTGCCCTTTCAAGGTCCTTAGGAAAGGGGGTCAAGTACCATGTCAATGGCAAAGTGATATAAATTTGGGGACTAATAATAAGTCATTATAAATTGAACCTCTTAAGAAGAAAATGTGTCTTTCTGGCTTAAAGAAGCAAGACAGAGCTTCAGCTTTACAACAAATTTTAGTAGAACAAGTGATAGATGTTAGAGAGTACTAGCTAATACTTAAGAACTGCAGGATATTAAGACTGAAATTTTAATTTGTTTGTCAGATTTTATGTAACTCTCTCTGGTGCCCAAGACACTGATGGTGAGTCAGTTCAGGAGCTGGGCAGGCACAAAGGCATTTTTATTAATAGTCTAATATGGCGTCACTCAATGCCATCTTATAGATGTTGTAGGGAGTCTTGTTAGACTCTCCGTCAACCTGGATCTGTCTCGGGCTCCATCCTCCTCAGTCTCACTTTGACAAAGCTCTCGGAAAAAAGTTCAGCTTATCTGACTCCAACAGGGTGTTGAGTTTCTTGTGTCAGAGCTCTAGAAATAAGACACTATTCTTAGCTGGGTTTACTTGGAAAATATTTAGCTGTGGTTGTTAGCTATTCTAGGAACGAGACTGATTTTGGATGGGATCAGGTTGGCGCCTCCACTACAAGAATGTCTGTTCTTGTGAGGAAGGAAGCATGGGGATTGCAACTTCTATTTGACTGTTTTAAATCATTGTATGGGTAAACAGAAGTTCCTGCAACCCAATTCCTCAGCATATTCATCCATGGCTCACAAAAGAGGAGGGGTACTTCCAGTCAGCACCACCCTAGCCACCATGTTAGCTGGTTACATGTACTACCTCTTCCACTGCTGAAAGACAAAAACTTGAGATGCAAGCAGAGTCGTTAGACACCCTCCCAAAACATACCCTAAACATCTCCATAAACGGCTGAGCATAATTCCTGGCACCTAATACTGGCATCAGTGTGTGGCCTACTCCAGTGTCTTAGAAGTCACAGATAGTTATACTCAACCAGAAAACCAGACTGAGACACTTTAGGAAGCAAAAACCAACCTTAAAGCTCAGGTGGCATCTGAAAGCAGGACAGACCTCCTAGCTGACAAGTTGTAAACCAGGATTTCAGGTTCCATAATATAACTAAATGATTCATAGATTCGTGGAATGTCAGAATTCCAAAGGCAACTGGAGATGCGATGCTCAATAAGTGTTAGTTTTGTTTTTTTTCACCAGACTCTGAGCACAGCCTGCATCTGAATGTTTTCACCACTGTGTCTTGGCACCTACCAGAGTATTTGGCACAAAATAGGTGCTCAATATCTATTTGTTAAATAAATGAAAAATAAATGAATCAGTGCATGAATGAATGAATGAGAGATCACTTATTTCAAATACCTATGTTAAGGATGACAAATGCTACACAGCATTAATAATAGACTCTTCATACTTGCTTTCTGTCTTACAGCATTTGAAGTCTTAAATAACATAAAACTAATTAAAATGATTTGCCCCATTTCTCACACTTCTAACATCAAATTTTTAGTGCTCCTAAGCTCCAAAACATGCAGAGGTTGGGAAATCAGCTCCAGTAAGAAGTTATTAAATATAATAATAGGGCCATGGGAATCTGTATGAGTTTATAGGCATAATGCCTGAAATCAAGAGCATGTGTGATATATTAGAATTAATAAAATATGTAGTATTAATAAAATACATGGTATAATTAATTTAATATATGCCCTATAATTTGGATGCTATTTTGGTACTCAGGCATTTGATAATCCCTGACTGCATAATCAATATTAGCTTGACATTAATAAGAGAATGCCAAGCCTGTGACAAATTGCTGGTTGGTTAATGTTTGCATATTGATCATTTTTTCAAATTAGCTATAACAGCAAGATGTTCTATAGGAAAAATAAAAGTTACGAGGTTATTATAAACAGAAATAAGGTATTTTTCTTCTACAAGTGAAATATATATCTCTATTTCAAAATTTCAGGTCTAGGTTCTATGTTCACTGAAGAGAAAAGTGGAGAATTTCAGCAATTATCCAGATATTTAAAAATGAGAAAAATATTTTGCTTATTCCATTAAACATTTTATACAAAACTAAGGGCTGGTATGTTTTATATGATTTCAGACTAGCCCATTTTTCTCCTAAAAAAATGTCCATGTAATGAGTAATCTTTATTCCGTGGGAAAACTTGGTTTTAGTGTGATTCATTGGTAAACTACAAATAACATTTATAATAAAATGAGTTAAACATTTTATTATGTTACTAATTTAAAATTAAAGAGAATATGAAATGTATATGTTGGAGGGGGCTTCAAGATGGTGCACTAGAAGCATTTCATGCTTGCCTCCTCCACTTAGAAGAAGCAGAGTGGTGTATAGACAGTCACACTTTCAGTACGTTGTCCAAGAGAGAATGCTGCAAGTCAACAGAGAAATGACAGGGGACACCAAAAGTGAAGGAGAGGCAGCCTCACTGCTAGGCTTAGCTGGGAGCCAGGAGTGACTTTCCAATATGGGGAAGGGGTGAGTGAGAGATTTTCAGCTGCCCATTTCCCCACTGTGGAATTATACAACCCTGGCCATAAGAGAACCTCTTGACCCTCCCAGCTCCTGAAATTAACACAGAAGCTACCAGGAGACCACAGAATGAAAATGCTCCAGGGAAGGAGCTCACACTGGGTCCCACACCCTTTCTGAGACCTAAGTGCTAGAGGATCTGGCAAACTGCGTTCTGTCCTGGAACCCAGCCACACCAGGACTGGACGATTACAGAAACTCAGGCTGTCGCTGTTGGGACAGAAAGGCAAGCTAGGAGTGCTCCTGCAGCTAGGGCTAGGAAGTAAACAAGGCATGGGCAGCTGTGGGTCGAGGGTCCAGGAAATTGCTAATCCAATCCACCACCTTGGCCACCTGCGCACTCCTCCCAGGAGGCTAAGGTTTGCCCTAAATTCCTGGCTGCTACCACTACAGCTGGCACTTACCTGCAAAGGACACCTATGGGCTTAGAGACTGGCCTGCCTAACGCATCACAGCCACTGCCAATATCAATGCACACCACTGGTACACAGAGAATTGTCCCACGACTACTACTGCCATTGCCCACACCACACTGGCTTCCCAGGGACCCAAGAACTCACCCACCAGTCCAGTCTACTGTTGCCACTACCAGCACCTGAGCAAGCTACCTGAATGCCCAAGAATTGCCCTGTCAGTAACTGCCAACACAGGTGTCAGTATACACTACACTGGGACACAAAGATAGGCAAATTCATCCCACTGATTTCACCTCTGCAGCCTGAAGACTGGCCCACCTGGCATCCCGGTCCCCACAACAACTTCACCACACCCTCCACTAAAAAGCATACCCTAATACACTGAGGAAATTTCAGATACCACTAATGCTACTTACAGCCAAAAATATATATATATATATATATATATATCATACAGAGAATACACTACTGCAAGCACCCAGAATCAAAGCCAAAGTACTCTACCCAACCAACACCATAGATATAGCTTCAGGAAAAAAATCCTCTCCTATTAAAATGAATTCAAAAATAGGATGAATTGACTGTTACAGATGCACCAGATACACAAATATCATTGTTAAGACACAATAAACATGAAAAAGCAAGGAAACAGGACATCTCCAAGGAACACAATAATTCTCCAGATCTTACTCAAAAAGAAATTTTGAAATCCCAGGTAAAGAATTCAGAATATTGATTTTAAAGAAACTCAGCGAAATACAAGAGAATTCTGGAAAAAATACAAAGAAATCATAAAAACAGTTCAGGATATGAAAAAGAAATTCATCAAAGAGATAGATATTTTTAAAAAATAGAAATTCTGATAAAAAAATTTATTAAAGGAAATCCAAATACATTTGAAACCTTGAACAATAGACTAAATCATGCAAAAGAAAAGAATCTCAGAACTTGAAAACAGCCCTTTTGAAATAATCAAGTCAGACAAAAATAAAGAAAAAAGAATAAAAAAGAATGAGCAAAGCTTTTGTGACTTTTGGGACAACATAAAAAAACCAAATATATGAATTATCAGTATCCCCAAGGGCAAAGGAACAAAGAAAGAATTAGAAAACCCATTTAATGAAATACTATTAATAGGTGAAAACTCCCAAGTCTAGCAAGAGATTTATACATTCAGACATAGAAAGTTCAACAATGCCCAGGCAGATATAATGCAAAAAGGCTTTCAACAGAATGGTACAATCAGGATGTTTAAAGTCAAAGATAAAGGTCAAATTCTAAAAGCAGCAAGGAAAAAAGTATCTAGTCACCTATAAAGGAAATGCCATCAGAATAACAGTGGGTTTCTCAGCAAAAAATATTACAAGCCAGAGGATCTTAAAATGTATATTCAAACTTCTGAAAGAAAGAAAACTGCCACCCTTGAATATTATATCCAGAAAGATTATCCTTTATAAATGAAGGAGAAATAAGGTCATTCCCAGACAAGCAAATGCTGAGGGAATTCATTATCACTAGACCCACCCTACAAGAAATGCTCAAGGGAGTCCTAAATTTGGAAGCAAAAGGATGACATTTACCATCATGAAAACACACAAAAGTACAAAAACTCACTGGTAAAGCAATCACACAGGAAGAGAAAGTACTCCATGGTACCACTACAGAAATACACCAAACCCCGAAGACAAACAATAAGAGACAAACAACAAGAAAACAATTAATAGTATGACAAGAACAAAGCCTCACATAAAAATAATAACAACCTTGAATGTAAATGCATTAAATTCTCCAACTAAAAGATAGAATAACTGAATGGATAAAAAACATGACCTAATTATATGCTGCTTACAAGAAAGTCGGTTTACCGCTAAAGACACATATACCCTGAAAGAAAAGGGATGGAATAAGAATTCCATGCAAATGGAAACCAAAAGTGAGCAAGAGTAGCTACACTTATCTCAGATAAAACAGACATTAGGTCAAGAATAGTAAAAAAAGACAAAGAAGGTCATTACATAACAAAAAATGGATCCATCCAGCAAGAGGACATAGCAATCCTAAATATTTGTGCACCTGACACTGGATTACCCAGATTTATAAAGCAAATATTACTAGATCTAAAGAGAGAGAGAGACTGCAATACAATGATAATGGAGGACTTCAACACCTCCTCTCAGCATTGAACAGATCATCTTGACAGAAAATCAACAAAGAAACCTTGCATTTAAACTGGACTTTAGATCAAATGGACCTTACAGACATTAATAGGACATTCTATCCAACAACTGCAGAATATACATTCTTTTCATCAGCACATGGAATATTCTCCAAGATAGACCATATATTAGCCTATAAAACAAGTCCCAACAAATTTTTAAAAATCAAAATCATGTCAAGTATCTTTTCAGACTATAACAAAACTAGAAATAAATACCAAGAGGAACTTTGGAAACTATACAAATACATGGAAATTAAACAACATGCTCCTAAATGACCATTGGGTCAATGAAGAAATTAAGATAGAAACAAAAATTCCTCAAAACAAATGAAAATGAAAACACAACATACCAAAACCTGTGGGATATATCAGTGCTAACAGGGAAGTTTATAATAATAAATTTCTACATCAAAAAAGTGGAAAGATTACAAACTAACAATCTAGTAATGCACATTAAGGGGACAAGAAAAGCAAAAACCAAATTTAAAATTAGCAGCAGAAAAGAAATAATAAAGATCAGAGCAGAACTAAATAAATTACAGATAAAAAATAATACAAAGGATCACCAAAAGGAAAAGTAGAGATACAGTGCAAAAAGGACTAACGGAATAAAATATTGATTCTTCAAAAAGATAAACAAAATTGAAAAAATGATAAACCTCTAGCCAAACTAATCAAGAAGAGAAGAGAGAAGACCCCAATTTTAGAAATCAGAAATGAAAAAGGAGACATCACAACTGATACTACAGAATTACAAAAGATCATAAAAGAATATTATGAACAACTATACAATGACAAACTGGAAAACCTAGAGGAAATAAATAAATTCCTGGAGACATACAACCTACCAAAATTGAATCAGGAAGAAACAGAAAACCTAAGCAGATCAATAATAAGCAGTGAGATTTAATCAGTAATAGAAAGTCTTCCAACAAAGAAAAGCCCAGAACTGGATGGATTCACAGACAAATTCTACCAAATGTATAATGAAGAATACCAATCTTCCTGAAAGTATTCCATAAAAAATCAAAGAAGAAGGAATTCTCCCTAGCTCATTCTCCAAGGCCAGCATCACCCTGATACCAAAACCAAATAAGAACACAACAAAAAAAAGAAAACTACAGACCAATATTTCTGATGAACATAGATGCAAAAATTCTCAACAAAATACTAGTAAGCTGAATCCAACAGCACATTAAAAAGATAATACAATGAAAATCAGGTAGGATTTATACCAGAAATGCAAGGATGGTTGAACATATGCAAGTCAATAAACGTGGTGCATCACATCAACAGAATGAAAAACAAAAACCATATGATCATCTCATTAGATCCAGAAAAAGATTTAATAAAATTCAACATCCCTTCATGATAAAAACTCTCAAAAAACTAGGCAGAGGAGAAACACACCTCAAAATAATAAAAGCCATATACAACAAACTCACAGCTAGCATCATACTGAATGGGGAAAAGTTGAAAGTATTTTCTCTAAGAACTGGAAGAAGACATGGGATGCAAACTTTTACCCCTCCTATTCAATATAGTACTGGAAGCCCTAGCCAGAGCAATTAGACAAGAGAAAGCAATAAAAGGCATCCATATTGAAAAAGAGGAAGTCAAATTGACCCTCTTTGATGATGATATGATCTTATATCTAGAAAAATTTAAAGATTCCACAAAAAAACTCTTAAATTTGAGAAAAGAATTCAGTAAAGTTATAGGATATAAAAACAAACATACAAAAATCAGTAATATTTCTATATACTAATAACAATCTAGCTGAGAAAGAAATCAAGAAGGCAATCACATTTTCTACAGCTACAAAACAAAATGCCTAGAAATAAATTTAAACAAGAAGGTGAAAGATCTCTACAAGGAAAACTACAAAACACTGATAAAAGAAATTGAATAGCACACAAGCAAATAAAAAGACATCACATGTTCATGAATCAGAAGGATTCATGAAGGTTGTTAAAATTACCATACTGTCCAAAGCAATCTACAGATTCAATGCCATGAATCTCTATCAAAATACCAACATCACTCTTCACAGAATTAGGACAAATAATGCTAAAATTCATATGGAACCACAAAACAATTCAAGTATACAAAGCAATCCTGAATAAAAATAATAAAGCTAGAGGCATCACATTACCTGACTTCAAAATAGACTATAAGGCTATAGTAACCAAAATAGCATGGTATTAATCTAAAAGTAGAAACATAAACCAATGGAATGGAATAGAATACCCAGAAATAAAGCCACATATTTACAGCCACTGATCTTTGACAAAGTCAACAAAAAAGGGACAGTCTCTTCAATAAATGGTGCTGGGAAATTTGGATACCCACATGCAGAAGAATGAAACCGGATCCCAATCTTTCACCATAGACAAAAATCAACTCAAAATGGGTTAAAAACTTAAACATAAGACCAAAAACTATGAAAGTACTTGAAGAAAACCTGGGGAAAACTCTCCTGGACATTAGTCTGGGCAAAGAATTTGTGACTAAGACCTCAAAAGCACAGATAACAAAAACAAAAATAGACAAATGAGACTTAATTAAATTAAAAAGCTTTTTCACAGCAAAAGAAATGATCAACAGAGCAAAGAGACAATTTGTTGAATGGAAGAAAATATTTGCAAACTATTCATCTGATAAGGGACTAATATCCAGAAGATACAAGGAACTCAAACAACTCAATGAGAAAAAAAGAATAATCTCATTAAAAAGGCAAAGGACATAAATAGACATTTCTCAAAAGAAGACATACAAACTGCCAACAGGTATATGAAAAAATGCTCTGCATTACTAATCATCAGAACAATGCAATTAAATCCACAATGAGATAACATCTTATCCCAGTCAAAATGGCTATTATTAAAAAAGACTAAAAGTAACAAATGTTGGCAAGGATGCAGAGAAGAGATGGGAATGTAAACTAGTATAGCCACTGTGGAAAACAATATGGAGATTTCTCAAAAATCTAAAAATAGATTTACCACTCGATCTAGCAATTCCCCTACTGGGTATCTACGCAAAGGAAAATAAATCAATTTATCAAGGGATACCTGCATTTGCATGTTTATTGCAGCACCATTCACAATAGTAAAAACATGGTATCAACTGAAGTGTCTATCAACAGGTGAATGGATAAAGAGAATACAGTATATATACACAAGAGAATACTATTCAGCCATAAAAAATAATAAAATCATGTCATTTGCAAAAACATGGATGGAACTGTAGGTCATTATCTTAAGTGAAATAAGCTACACACAAAAAGACAAATATATCATATTTTCTCTTATATGTGGGAGTTAAAAATTTTAAACACATGGAAGTAGGGAGTAGAAAAATAGATAACTGAGACTGGGAAGGGAAAGTAAAGGAGGAAGGATGAAGAGAAGTGAGTTAAAAGGTACAAACATACAGTAAGATAGAAGGAATAAATTCATTGTTTGATAGCAGAATAGGATGACTATACATAAAAATGTATTGTACTCAGGTGATGGACATCCTAAATACTCTGACCTGATCATTACACATTATATATATATAACAAAATTTCCCATGTACCCATATATTTGTGCAAATAAAAAAATGAATATGTTGATCTAGAGAGAGGGAGGAAAAATAATATTAAATAATATTTATATTAATTAATTAACATAATAAGTATTATATGTTTAATGTCTTTGCCTCAAAATATGAATGAATCTGACTAGATACAAAATGCCTATTCTACTCATGGTAACCATCACATGGACTTAGAGAAATCCAACATCCACGTCATGGGAGATAAGGCCAGCTCCATTCTGTTCTAACTCAAGTACCAGCTGATGCAAAAGCAATGAATCATTAATTTAGTTTTCTCTGAGTGAGGAAGAAACAGATTGTGTGTATTAATCCATCTACTTAAAATGGAAATATTTTGAAGATTTTAAAAAGGAAACTTGGATCCCAAAAAACAAATAAATGCACATTTCGGGGAATAGTTTATAAAAAAAATACTGGGTGTGTCTACATTTTCCTTACTGATGACTGCAATCAATTAAGTAATCTAATGGACAAAACTTGTTAGCAGGGCAAAACTTATTAGCAGGACAGAGCTGGAAACAACTTATTTTTCTGACATTTCTCTACTAGAGATATTAAGGAACAACTGATGTCTCTTGGAAAAGACTAAAGACAACACCCTTTTTGGCAATCAGCTATGTATTTTCTTTGGTTTGATTTTCCCTGGTTTTCCATGGCAAACAGAATTTGCTTGAAAATGCCTGTCCCTGAACTGCCTGGCCATTCTCCATGGGAATCAGAGTCCCCTGTTTGGTAATAATTCTGGTTTCCCACAATAAGTGGCGGTGACATCCTGAGACCTGTGAGACCTGTCCCCCAAGGGCAGTGAGCATCCTGAACTGATGAACCACAGAAAGAGAAAGTGTTCTCCATAATGAAAGCAAATGCAGAAAACCAGGAGGAAAAAGAAACCCTTGGTTCTAAGGTTGTAGAGGTTGGTTCTGAGAACACCTGTTGCCTTGTGAAGAATATATTACGCAGAACACAATTTTTTTGTCTCAATGGGCATCTCACAAGGCCTACACAGCAAGGTCCCAAAGAGCTGTGGATACGAGGAAATAATGCAGGAGCTTAATTCATTTTCTATTTCAATGTTCAAACAAAGAAATATGGCTGTCTGGGAAAACTCTCCTGGCTACAAAGGAACCATCTGGAACTAATTATGATATCTAGCCTTATTTAAAACTATCATTTCATTTTGTATTTTGAGTTTCTCTAATGTAGTTAATTAAGGTTTTTCCCATCCCTACCATAATCCCACATATATATATATATATATATTTCCCCATCCCTACCATAATCCCATATATAATATACATATTATATTATAATCCCATATATATAGATATATATATCTATAATCTCCAAAGCTTTTGCAGAATTATGCCAGGATTACTGCTATTAGTGGCAGAAAGTTACAAAATTGTCTAAGATTTGTTTTAACTGAAAGATATTTTCTAAGTCTTCTTCAACAGATAACAGTAATAGCTCCAGAACAAATTAGTGGCTTACATCATTGGAGCATCACATCTGGACACCACACATGAAGTGCATTCTTGTCCCCATAAGAGTGTGAGTTGTTTGCATTCAGGAGACATTATAGATCCAGAGTCAGTGAGGTACTGCCCTCTGGTCTACTGAAACCCCCCATGGAGTCATGAGGCCATACGAAGCTTTCATATCATCTCTTCCTCCCAAAGGGTTAGAGATTGAACCATGTTAAATAAATCCTTTCTCTTTCAGGCTGTTGTCTAGAGGTAGACAGCTCTGTGGTGGCATCTTTCCCATGCAGCTATATTTAAATCTTAATTTTTTGAGTGAGTAGCTTTAAAGAGGTTTCAGAATTCTCTGAAGTCCTACTTATTTTTTTCAGTTACTAACTAAAAACTGAATTTGGAAAGGAGATAACATGAGTTTGGGTGGATATCTCTTAAATCATAACGAAAGACAAGACGCCTTCCTGAGAGAGTAGGAAGATTGTTATCCTCTTTTATTATAGAGTGGTTTCCTTTTCCCACAAATAGCTCTAGTCCGTATGTTGAGAACAACCTAATGACCATGAGATTTGCGAACAAGTTTTTTGAGTCCACCCTTCTTTCCTGCTGGCCATTTCCCTACCCCCAAGTCTGGCAGAGCCAGGGAAAGGAGAGAGAAGAATAACTTGACTACTTGTGGATTCTCTGGCAAAAGGCTTAGTGAAGGACAAGGTTCAACCTAATTTCTAAAATAAATTTTTCAAGTATTATTGGTACAAACTCAATCTGTTCCCCATTACCACAGATACCAGGAACTAACTGTAATTTCGTTTCTATTTGGTTCCCCATAAGGACAAAACCACACTTTTAATGCCAACACATGCACATTCTAACATTACAGTAAACGTTTTTCTGACGCATTTACCGATTCATCAAAAAAAGAGAGAGAGATAACTTGAAACATTTGGCTAAGGCTTAGTTACTTCACTAAGAATCAGTAATATTTCAGAAAGTAGTACAATGTAGAAATTACTAAATCCATTCTTTAAAGACCCTCAGGTTAGAGTTTGAATTACTAGAAAAAGAAAGAAATGAAAATTGTTTATTATTTTCACATGCACAGTAAATTCAAAAAATCGTACTTGTTTCAAGAACCATATGGGACAGACTTTCTTTTCATCAGGAGTGGTTTTGCTTGTTGTGCCAAGAGCTAAAAAGATGTTTTTAATAAACAAAGCCAGTTTGTTATACAATCTGTCTGGATTTAGCTTGTAAGAGAGATGAAAATCCCTTGGGTAGGAAATAGAGGGTGATGGGGGAGCTGTCTGACATGATAGAAAAGTAGTACGAAAAACACAAAGATGATGATCAAAGATGATTCCAAAGGGAATCATCTTTAACTCATGGTTGGTAGAAGTCATTTGCATAGTTCATTGAGTAACCATGGGGGTTACTGGGGCTCCTTTTGTAAATGTGACCATGCTCTTTATGAGGGGAAATGTGAAAATGAAATGGGTGCTGCAAACATGTTTCCTAAATACCTAAATTTGGTGCAAGTGAGGAATTCACCCAACAGAAGCCTGAGAGGATCTCAGAGAACATGACTGCTCTTTGAACATGACTTTGAACTAAAGGAAGGCCAGCACCCTAACTCAGAGGCTAGGTAAAATGAGTTCTGAGGAATGAGAATGATCCCAAGAGGATCACCCATGTGTGTTTCACTAGACCAGGTTTCAAAAATAGATACATCAAAAACTAGTGTCTTACCATGGTTTTCACAGTCCATGATGAAATGAGAAAATTTAAGGAAAGTGCAGTACATTTTTCATAAAGTTACACAAATTCATTTTAAGAGCCAGTCCTTTAGAGATATTAAGGAACAGATGATGTCTCTTGGAAAAGACTAAAGACAACATTTTTTGGCAATCAGCTATGTATTTTCTTTGGTTTGGTTTTCCCTGGTTTTCCATGGCAAACAGAATTTGCTTGAAAATGCCTGTCCCTGAATTGCCTGGCTATTCTCCATGAGAATCAGAGTCCCCTGTTTGGTGATAATTCTGGTTTCCCACAATAAGTGGGGGTGACATCCTGAGACCTGTGAGACCTGTCCCCCAAGGGCAGTGAGCATCCTGAACTGATGAACCACAGAAAGAGAAAATGTTCTCCATAACGAAAGCACGTGCAGAAAACCAGGAGGAAAAAGAAACCCTTGGTTCTAAGGTTGTAGAGGTTGGTTCTGAGAACACCTGTTGCCTTGTGAAGAATATATTATGTCAGTGGGTGTCTCACAGGGCCTACATATGCAATAATATGTATTGCAATCAAGGCCTCTGAAGAGACTGAGGCTGTCACTTTGGAACAGGCGCAATGAAGCTGTGTACAAGCAGAGCACGGAAGAGAGAAAAAATGAAGCCAATACAGAAGTGATGAGAGATCTTTTATACCAAAAAGAAAGAGATGGAAAGACAACAAGGCAGAGGACGTAGCTCCTTCCAGACTATTCCAGTGCTGTATCTAATCACTCAAGAAGACCTCACTGATTCTTGGGATCCAAGTGACA
Organism: Lemur catta; assembly: GCF_020740605.2. Lineage (NCBI taxonomy): Eukaryota > Metazoa > Chordata > Mammalia > Primates > Lemuridae > Lemur > Lemur catta. The sequence goes on along the minus strand of NC_059139.1, from coordinate 53,220,202 downwards.
GCCCTGAGACTAATTTTTCTTTGCTTGAGTGATCTCAGGGGGTTTCTGAGTCTTATAAACAAAAGATCCTTGCTGAGTCATAAGTGATCTATTTAGTGGGGGAAGAAATGGTATTATAAGAACTGACTGAGGGTAATAGCAACCTGACTCCTTCAACTGGGACTCATGACTCTAGAAATCAAGGGACACAAGTGGGAGTAGCCCTCTCACTAGTACCCCGATGACTAACCAGCAAAGCTTTTGCTTCCCATTCCTGAAACTTCAACCTTGTCTGGTTTGGATTTCTTAGTTCCAAAGGGAGAAATGCTTCCACCAAGAGGCAAAACAATTCCATTCAACTAGAAGTTGAGACTGCCATATAGCCACTTTGAGATCCTCATGCCTGTGAATCAATGGGCAAAGAAAGGGGCTACTCCAGGTTCTCAAAGGGGAGTGAATTTGTCTCCCAGGGAACATGTGTAATGTCTGGAGACATTTTTGGTCATCACAACTGGGGGCGGGGGTGCTACTGGATACCATGTGTGTAGTGGATAGAGGTCAAGAATGCTGCTAACATCCTATGATTCATGGGATGTCCTTGCCCTCCCTGACTTTACATCCATCCTCCCTTCCCTGCAGACTGCCCTGCAAACTTCAAGTTCTAGCAACAGACATGAAGACAACAAGCTCACAGAGACTAACCAGCTTCCACAATTGTCATTATGTCAAATCTCTATTCAAAAATTAATATAAACATACTTACATATACAAAAGCATACATGCACACACATATGCACGCACACACACACACACATACACACACACACACACATTTATACAGGCTCCTTTCATGGCCCTGAAAGGGTCTCTAGTATATGTTCTCATGACTGTATGTTTTTGCAAAAGTTGTACAAATAAGCTATTTTGAACATAATCGGTCAAATTTTTAAACTTTTAATTAGTTGCAATTTGTTTTCACTTTTGTAATAGAGAATGACCTTCATGCTTAGTTTACATTTGTAATTTTATATTCATTTTCTTAAAGCGGGCCTTCTAAACAGTATGTGCTTCAAAATCTGCATGTGTCCCTGCAAATCTCCTCCTGCACTTGAGGTCAGTTCAGAGCTGATTTCCCTGAAAACAAATTGGACAACTCTTTTGCAGCTGGAGGATGAAATAGATGCAAACTACAAACGAATAGAGAAGGTTGGCAAGTCCCTGACCACAGGCATTTAAACATGAAGTGAATTCAGCCAATTTAGTCTTCGTCATAGTCTGCATTAAGGAAATATCACTGTGAGAAGGAGGACTCTACTGGCAAAGCAGACTCAGTGTCAGAATACGCACATCCTCAGCAAGAAGAGGATGGAACTGAGGGACCAGCAGCCGAAGAAAGGAGTTGAGGGCTAACTAAAGTTAGAACATTTATCAAAATCACATAAGCATATTTTCTGGACCCTGAACCCTCCCAAAGAGAAAAAAAATTATTAATGTGTAAAGGGATTCTGAGATCTCGTTGGAATGATTCATTGAGGTGGAAACAGAATGTGCCTTATTTGAGGAGAAGACTGAGACTGTGGAGTTGGTTTCTAGGTCCAATGCCTCGCATCAGTGTAACAACAAACTTTTAAGGCTGGAGACAAGTTTTGCTTAGAATGATGCCATAGCTGGATACAGATGAATATTTTGGGAAACACTTTATCTCTGTAATATAATTGGAAGTAAAATTTAGCACCTTAACCAAAAACTGTGATGATATGCATTCTATAGCCAAGTATTTTGCAATGAACAAAAAAAATTCTCCACATTTCTAAGCTTTTCTGTGATAACTTTTATATTGAAGAACAGATTTGTATCTTTTATGACCTAAATTAGAGACTTTTTAAACATCTTTTATGCTTTTTGACATTGTAAAATCCTGTTTAATCTTATACACATAACAGGACAGACGGACGGATGGATGGATGGATGGATAGATGGATGGTGGGGAGAGAAAGAGCTGTTATTTTAAACCTGGCTGCAGTTTAAGCTGGGTGGCTTTAAAAAGAAGAATTTTTATGAGCGAAAGAAAGGCTCAATTCTTTATAAGCAATGCCATACTGAGCATGTTGGTTATGAAAGGTGAGAGTTTTAGGGTCCAACCTCCACAAGAGAGTTCAAAGAGAGAAGAATCAAATTGTTCTTCATAATAAAGAATGAAGAATTTGAAGCCTCTTATTGTGGGCTGGAGAAAGAAGCATTTGTAGGTCCCCATAACTGGGCAGAAACATAAAGAATTTGGGGAAAAAAATAGGGAAGTCCCCAAATGGTAAAAGTTTAGGGCCAAAAGAGGAACATGGCCAATGTGAAATTTCCTGTGACAACGAATAAACATTAAACCTCCATGAACAGAGAACTGGGAATTAGTTTCTACCCTAGGCTGCAATTGTCCTATTCTTCCTCAAGTTTCAGTAAAAGTCTGTGATACTCATGCCAAGTTAAGGCAGTCGCTTCAGGGACTGAGAGCAAAAGGAGAAGGTGAGGCCACCAGGGGGCTGGCTGAAAACTGCCAGAGGTAAGATATCAGAACTAAAAGACAGTGAGAGTGTGAGTCACTGCACCCCCTGCAGCACTCTCAGCTCTGCTGGGGAGCAGACTTATTTCTCATGTGAAGAGACTCTAGCCACTTTGTTAAGAAAGTAAACTAAAGGTCGAGCCCAGAAGGCCAGAGGATTCATGGACATTTAGGTAGCCAGACTCAGAGTTGCACATGTTGCAAAATAATAACTTATAACCACTAAATTTGACCGCCTACATTTGCCCTATTTTCCCTCAATAAAAGTATCAGAAGATCTAAACCACATTTTAAATTCCATTTCCTTGGAACTAGAAGTTTTGCTTTAGGATTATTTGGTTCTTATAAAATGTTGTTGACCTCAGGAGCCAGAAGTATCATGTAGCAAACATTGCAAGTTGTATCACACGAAGAGAAATCTGAAATAAGAGCAGGTTGTCTCAAAGAGTCCCATAGAAAAGCTAAGTTGGTTTATCTCACTAATTGTCTTCCAACCCTTGGGTGTGAGGGCAGGGTTACAGGCAGAAGGGACAGCTGTTCAATGTTCTGCCCAGAAGGTTGTGTCCCTTCTCTGTGTCTCCATGGAGGAAGGGCAAGAGGCTTCTTTCTCCCCCTTGCCCCCAGAAGGCAATCCTGTAACACTACGGTTTCTCTGAATACCCAACTCCACCAATTTTCTCCCCTCCCTGACATATATTTGTTTAACCTTTCCCTATACCCTGGTTCCTTCCTTCTACCCCAGGGGTTCCCAATTGCAGAGGCGATCAACTTAGTGGGGTGCCCATGCAACTTGTTAGCAATGATTTTTTACACTGTTTACATAAATTAGTCTTCAAGAGCTGCCTTGCAATATCACTCTCACATTCTGCCATGCTTTTTTGAGTAAGAAAGCCCCAGGTTGCTACCTGGGAATTCTCCATAGCCTGCAGCCTGTCTCAGCTACCCATAGCCATTTATGCAGCAGGGCTCTCGAAGGCAGATAGCACTATAGATCCCTGAAACCTGGGATCCAGGGTAACAATGTGTGGGCATTTCTATGGGAGTGTATTACACACGTGAATATCATTGGTCATAATATTGCCCCAGGCAAAACAAACAACAAAAATCTCAGAGCCACTGCCTTCCCCTATAATATGGTCATTTCTACCCTCTTATTAAAATCTTATTAAAATGGTTGCCTTAAATCTTTTCTGAAAAACTGTAAAACTGCTAGACATAAAACAAACAAAGCAACATATAAATTTTATTAATTGTTTGGCTAAACCTCCATATAAGTCTGTTTCCAATAGGAAACAGATGGTACCCTCAAATTAGGATAATTTAAGGAGAGTTTATTTTAACAGGGATCATTTATAAAGGTTCCAGTAGGACATAGGAGAACACAAGGGGCAGTGTAGTGATCTGGGGCTAATGGGCTCAGCTCTAAGAATCCACCATCATGGCTCAAGTAAGGATTTTTATACCAGATCTAGATTAAATCATTGTCATTGTCATTATCCTTATCATTATACAGATCAAAGAGTACTTCAGTGGACCGTCCACCACATATGTCATAAATCAACTTAACATTAACCAATTTAACCTGATTAATCTGATTAACAACCTGCCCATCAGCCTTTCAAGGCTCCTGCGCTGCTGCTTGAGCTCTGCCACCCCATGATCTCAGGGTCCCTGTGGAGACCAGGATTCTGTTTCAAGGGTAACATCTCCTGCCTTCATCCACAGCCTACAGAGGACGGCCACTAGAGCACTTTGCAAAAGTGCTGATGTGTATTTCTTAGTTCTATGACACTAAGTCCCCCGTGTATTTCTTAGTGCTATGACAAAGGGAGTGTCCTCTGGGCCTTCACAGAGGAAAATAGTTACGGGGAGGAAGAGCAGTTCACATATGATAAATCCATTCCTACATCCCAATTCTCTAAGTTATTACATTTCTTTCTCTATATAATACCAAGGAATTTCTGATCTCTACTTCATTTAGCGTATGCCCAAGCAAACTGTTAGAAACACTCCCAGGTGCTCAAACCTGCATACTTAATCCAGAGACTCTGGTAAGAGAACCCATATCAGAAAATTCAGCCCAATCTTAAATTATTCACCTTATTCTTTGGGCTAGTACCTCCAGAATCCATTCCTACATATATTCTCCCAAATCTTTTATTACATAGGTCAGCAAAATTGTTTTCACAACTTTTATTTTATTTTTGCAATTTTATTCCTCCAGACTTGACTTTGCAATTGGTTCCCTGGTATATGCTAGAATGTGCCTCTAGTTGCCTAAAGGCAATCAGGAAAATTGTCACCCCCTGGCAAGATAACTGTTTCTGATGAGGTCATCACAGGGTTATCAAGCCAAGGCAGGAATAGCTGCATCTCACAGGGGTAGATGAGCACGTGCAGGGCCAGGGCGTAGGCCAGCGCCAGCAGCAGGATCAGCGACGTCGCCAGGCCGATCAGAACTGCTGGCGAGAAGGAAGAGGCACAGTCGCGGGCTTTGGGGAACTGTACCCCCTTGATGGCAAAGCCTTGGATCTGCAGGACAAAGGCCAGAGCTGAAGGGGTACATTCCTCCTCTCCTGCAATTTACTTCCCAGTGGGGCTGCCAGTTCTGGGCCCCTAATTAGCCAAACGTGATGTACTGTCACCACATTTGCTGAATAATTTACACATATGATCTGACAAATGTGATTGTGCTTATGGGGACAGTGAAACGTAATCTTAAATCAGGCCTGATCCAGAAACTGCGGGATGTTGTCCTAATTAAGAGGCTCATGAAATTCAAGGCTCTGAAACAAAACCTCTCGTTTCATCTGATCCTTAGAAATATTCTGGTTCATATAAAACCACAACTGCTGTGGTGCCTCGAAAATTCAAAGCACACTCAAAACTTTATAAGTGTTAGTATAAGTTTCACAAAGATTTTAAGTCTCAGCTCCTCTGCCTTTGATTCTATTGACAGGAATTAGTTCGGAAGAGTCTTTTAAGGGAGGAGCTCATGATTCCCAATGAGGCAAAATGCAAATAATAATAAAAGCTAACACTTATGGAAGGTTTTTTATGTATCAGGCACTGCCTTAATTCATTTAATATGCACGAGAGTCTATGAGTAAGTTGCTATTTTATCCCTATTGTATGGATAAGGAAACTGAGGCACAGAAAAATTAAGTAACTTGCTCAGAGCCACATAACCATAAGTGATGTGAAGGTACAATTCAAACATGGACAGTCTGGCTTCACTAAGACTCGGCTTATGAGCCCATAGCTCCTGGTGTGTTCTATCTTTTTTTCCTCCCAACCCTACCTCTCCCTCTTTATTGACTGTACCATGCAGACCTGGTACCATTTTTGGAAGAGTTATAGAACAGACTCTCCTTGCATCTTGCCCAGAGCATAGAAAGAAAAGCTTTCTCATACATGCAAATGAAATGGTTTTATTACTTGAAACTAGCAGAGGTTCAAATTGACAACTAGCCCTGATATCTAATGCTGTCAAGGTGAAACAGGAATACAGAGCAATGACTTTAAAATGAGAGTCATCATTGGGGAAAGGCAGTCCCCCATTTAGCTGGCTTTAAAAGTCACATCATTCAGTCACCTACTTAGTTTTTAAAGAGTACATCAGAAAATTGAATTATCCACAAGTGCTTTGCTGAAAATTCACGTTCATGGCTTGAGTGAGCATTTTAACATTTTCCTATGCTAAAATTATTGTGACTACCCACCATGCCAGAGATGTTAGGGCCCTTGCTCGCCCAATTGTCTGTGCTCTAGATTGAACCCAAAGCAGCTTCCAAAGGGACCCTTGGCCTGCCCCTCCTATGGAAGAGGCAGAGTGGCCTCCTCTTCAGACTAGTGCCTGAAAAGACAAGCTCCTCAATGACAAAAGATGAACTCACTGGATTCTGCAACTCCAGCCAAAGAGAATGTCCTCAGACTGACTGCCACTTAATTCTTAGCAAGACTTGGTTGAGAATATTAAGTGTGGAGAATGCCTGAAGGATATATTGTACATCTGTTTGCTGGACTAGAGGTTACAGACATGCTGTGTCTTATATATATAAGTATTCTTGGAACCAACAGGTGAGTTTTGTTTGGCCCAGTGTCCTGAACATCCTAAAAATTTCCCTTAAGAATCCAGATTTCTAGCTTCTATTGAAAAGCCAGAAGATCCAGTAACATTGGTCCTGCATTCCTACAAAGCAAAAATCAGCCAGAGTTGAATTAAAAAAAATGTTCCTCTAATCAGATAGCCACATGCAGAAGAATGAAATTGGATCCCTATTTCTCAACATATACAAAAATTAACTCAAGATGGATTAAAGACTTAAATGGAAGATATGACACCATAAAAATATTAATTAAAAAAAACTAGGAAAAAGTCTTCTGGACATTGGCCTGGGCAAAAAATTCATGACTAAGACCCCAATAGCTAATGCAACAAAAACAAAAATAATAATGGGACTTAATTAAGCTAAAAAGCTTCTGCACAGCAAAAGAAACAATCAACAGAGTAAATATACAACCTACAAAATGGGAAAAAATATTTGCAAACTATACCTCTGACAAAGGACTAGTATCCAGAATCTACAACAAACTCAAACAAATCAAGAAGAAAACAACCCCATTAAAAAGTGGGCAAAAGACATGACCAGACATTTTTCAAGAGACACAAATGGCCAAGAAACATGAAAAAATGTTCAACATCACCACTAATCATCAGGTAAATGCAAATTAAAACCACAATGATATAACACCTTACCCCAGTCAAAATAGCCATTATTAAAAAGGCAAAAAACAATAGGTGTTGGCATGGGTGCAGTGAAAAGGAAATGCTTATACACTGTAGGTGCGAATGGAAATTAGCACAACATCTGTGGAAAATAGTATGGAGATTTCTCCAAGAACAAAAGTAGATCCACCATTCAATCCAGCAATCCCACTACTAGGTATCCACTCAAAGAAAAGAAATCATGATATCAAAAAGACACCTGCAATTGTATGTTTATCACAGCACAATTCACAATTGCAAAGATATGGAATCAACCTAAGTGTCCATCAGTTAAGGAGTGGATAAAGAAAATGTGGTATATATACACTATGGAGTACTACTCAGCCATAAAAAAGAATGAAATAATATCTTTTGCAACAACTTGGATGTAACTGGAGGCCATTATCCTAAGTGAAGGAATGCAAGAATGGAAAACCAAATACTTCACATTCTCACTTATAAGTGGGAGTTAAGATATGGGTACACAGGGGCATGCAGAGTGGTATAATGGACATTGGGGACTCAGAAGAGAGGAGGTTTGGGAGGGGTAGTGAGAGAAGAAAAACTACCTATCGGGTGAAATGTACATTATTCAGTGCCAGGTACCCTAAAAACCCAGACATCACCACTATAAAATCCATCCATGTAAGCAAAAACCTCTTGTACCACTAAATCTATTGAAATTTTTAAAAATTTTTTAAAGATATGAAAAATTTTTTAAATCAGTAAATCTAGGTGAAGGGTGGACAGGTGCTTCTTCTTGCAACTTTTCTGTAGGTTTACAATTTTTCGAAATAAACAGATAAAAGACAAAAAAAAAAAAAAAGTTCCTTGTGATCCCAGCTACACTTTGCCACAGTCCCCCAGCTGGCCACCTCACCATTTACCCAAGTCATCTGAGTTTGCCATGCATGTGACATCACTCTATAGTTTACTGATAGAATAAGCCAGACCAGCAAAGCTACATACGTGAAAAGCAGCCATTTTTACACACACCTCAGGCAGCATCACCACTACCTCGTCTCCCCTGGACTGAGTGTGCATTATGGCATCGGTTTCCATGAAGGGTATTTTAACAAGACCCACCTCTCACACCCAGTGCTGTGTTCCTGTAAGAATGCTGTTGAGGATGTATGCATTGCACAACACGAAGGATGAATATCTGCATCATGAGCAAATTGTCAGCAGTCTTAGGGACCCTGTGAACATGCAACTGAGCATTTGTTTCTTATGCTGGCTGCTCTCGAAGCTTCAGAGCCAAATTACCGTGCCGCCTCCAGCCAGTACAGACAGATGGTCTTGTGGTTTTGTGTACCAACCTCACTCGCGGTTCTAATTGATCTTTTTTCCTTCCTTTGTTTTTCTTCACCCTCATGTCTTTGCCCATTATTTTGGGGTTTTTTATTGGAAAATATGCATAACATAAAATTTACCATCTTAACTATTTTAGGTGTACAGTTCAGTGCCATTAAGTACATTCACATCGTGCATCCATCACCACCATCCTCTCCAGAACACTTTTCATCTTATAAAACTGAAACTCTGTATCCATTAAACACTAATCCCTCATTCCCCCCTGGCCTCAGCCTCTGGCAACTACTATTCTACTTTCTGCCTCTGTGAACTTAACTACTCTGGATACCTCATGTAAGTGCAATCATACAATATTTACCCTTCTGTACCTGGCTTATTTCACTTTGCATAATCTCTTCAACGTTTATTCATGTTGTAGCATGTATCCAAATTTTCTTCATTTTTAAGGCTGAATAATATTCCATTGTATGTATATACTAGATTTTGTTGATCTGTTCATCCATTGATAGACATTTAGGTTGTTTTCATCTTTTAGCTATTGTGAATAATGCTGCTATGAACATAGGTGTATAACTATCTGCTCAATCCCCTGCTTTCAGTTCTTTTGGTTATTACCCAGAAGTGGAATTACTGGATTACTTGGTAATTCTATGTTTATTAATAATTTTGGGAGGAACCACAATACTTTGTTCCAAAGTATTTGCACCATTTTACATTCCCACTACAAATGCACAAGGGTTCCAATTTCTCCACATCCTTGTGAATACTTGCTATTTTCTGTTTGTTTGCTTGTTTGTTTGTTGTTGTTTTTAATTTTAGAAACAGTGTCTCACTCTGTTGCCCAGGCTGCAGTGCAGTGGTTCAATCATAGCTCACTGCAACCTTGAACTCGTGGGCTCAAGTGATCCTCCTGCCTCAGTCTCCCTAGAACCTAAGACTTGTACAAATGCACCACACCTGACTGATTTTTTTAATTTTCAAATTTTTTTTTTTGTAGAGATGAGGTCTCCCCATGTTGCCCAGGTTGGTCTTTAACTCTTGGCTTCAAGCAATCCTTGTGCCTCAGCCTCCCAAAGTTTTGGGATTTTAGGCGTGAGCCACCATGCCCAGCCTTGTTGTTATGTATAATAATAGCCATTCTAATGGTTATGAAGTGGTTTGCTCATTTTTTTAAGTCATTTTGCTTGTAGTCTTTCTATAAGTCACCTTAAGTCATTTCTGGAACAAGGTAGATATATAAATCAATCAATTCCCCTGTTCTAATTAGGCAAGATTTTATGTGAATTATTCCCTATTTTCATTATTACCTCCTCACTACCATTTCTGCCTGTACTCTATTTTTTATTTTTTTATTTTATTTTATTTTATTTTATTTTATTTTATTTTATTTTATTTTTTTGAGACAGAGTCTCGCTCTGTTGCCCAGGCTAGAGTGCCATGGCATCAGCCTAGCTCACAGCAACCTCAAACTCCTGGGTTCAAGCCATCCTTCTGCCTCAGCCTCCCAAGTCCCTCCTGTAGCTGGGACTACAGGCATGCGCCACCATGACCGGCTAATTTTTTCTATATATTTTTAGTTGTCCAGCTAATTTCTTTCTATTTTTAGTAGAGATGGAGTCTCGCTCTTGCTCAGGCTGGTCTCGAGCTCCTGACCTCGAGCGATCCTCCCACCTCAGCCTCCCAGAGTGCTAGGATTATAGGCGTGAGCCACCGCGCCCAGCCTGTACTCTCTGTTTTAAAGGGCAAGGTGTATATAAACATACAGAGACACATATATAACATGTGATATATAAATAACATTTATAAACATTTTATATATGTATGTGTGTATATGTGTGTGTATATATACATATATATATAAATAGAAGAGTATCCTTGGAACTAAACCATCTAGAGTTCAAGTTCTGCCTCTACCATTTACCAGTTATATCATTTTAAAAAATTATGTAATTATCTGAGCTTCAGTCACCTCATTTGTAAAATAAGAATAATAATAGCTATCTTATAGCTTTATGAGTTTTGAAGATTGAGTATGTAAAATAACTACAACAGTGCCAATACCTGGAGAGGACTGATAAGTGATAGTTGTTGCTAATCCACACATGATATGATCCTGGGTGTTTCCACATATATTAGACCACGTATTTTTTATATTCTTGAAGTAAGGTCAGAAATTGAGAGAGGTTAAGTAACCTGCCCAGGTGGCTGAGAAGTGATTTGAAACCAGGTCTCTCTGACTCCCAAATGCAAACTCCTTCCCAGCCCAAACTGCCTCCCATCACACCACACCTGGCCAAGCAGGGGAGATATACATATAAGTGAATGTCCATATATATAAAAAAGATTGGAAAGTGCCCAAGAAAGGGACACGCACAGCCCTGCCTGCCATGTTAGTGCATTAGAAGAACAAGCTTTCACAGGTAAACAGGAAAGAGGAACTTGGCAGAATGTCTCTCAGCCTGAGATCCTAGTGGTGAAAAGGAACCTCTCACACCCCCGTGTCTTTCCCCAAATACTTTCAAGAAGATCTCTGGGATATTTTTGACTCCCTGGCTGACAATTCCACTCCTATGCTAGCTGCCAAAGCTGTCACTCACACTACAGATGTACCTCTTATCTGCCCTGATAGGATCACTGTTCCACTCCCTGAAGGAAATAAAATAATGGCCCGACAGAGCCTCTCCCCTGAAGGGCCTCTCGGCCCAGGAAGTGTCAGTCACCGGGTTCCAGAGAGTCCCCAGGGCTGAGGTGGCTGGCATTCCTCACTGATAATCACTAGTGACCGGATAAACCTGAATGTACAAGCAAGCCCTCGGTGAGAGGTGGGGCCCCAGGGAGAGCAAGTTCTCCGTCCTATTCCATTACCTTAAAAGAAAAAGGGAAGAAAACACCAATATTATTTTAACGGTATCCACTTCTCTTTCCCTTAAACACCAATGTTTGTTTCCGGTGTTTTTTAAACAAAAGTCGAGTTTCTTTGGCACCAAATACGCAGCTGCATTGAGCATATGTTTGGCTGATTACCTGGAAATCAGCCCCCGCGGCCTCCCAGCGGCCGGTCACAGCGCCGGGTCGCCGCCGCAGGGGGGCAGCTCCGCCGCAGGCTGCGACGCGAGGGGGGCGGACGCCGGCGGCGGCGAAGACCGCTCGGACCGAGTCATTGGAGACGATCTCGACTCGGTGCAGACTGAACCAGCTCTGCATGGACAACTTGTTGTAACTGGTAAGGATGAATCTGGAAATGGTGACAAAACGATGTTACCCCCAAAGCGCTTTTACTGCTTTTACTGACTCAGGACGTCGTCTGTGAACAGTACGATGGCGCCCCCTTTTGTCAGGCGGCGGAACTGGCCTGGGGAGAGGCGGCGCCGGGGTTCCAGAACCCCCCCTGGGTGGGTTGGGGGGCGGCCAGCAAATGAAAGAGCAGCCCCCAAAAGTGAGCAATACAAATTTCTAAAAACTAAAAAACACAGAGTGCTTGGCTTTTTTTCTTTTTTAGAATCAACACTTGATTAAGTGTTTATAATTACAAAAAAATTGAAAAAGAACTTATAGGTCAATAAAGAGCTAGCTAAATTGAGGCTAAAAATAATAGTGATACCTTTTTTACTATGTGTCAGTTACGATTCTTTGTACCCTCCTTTGTTATTTATGCGAATTTTATTTAACCTTCACTACCACACCTTAAGATAGATAATATCATTGTCCTCATTTAACACAGGAGGCAACTCAGACACAAAGGGGTTAAATAGCTGTGCAGGCTCACTCAGAGAGTAGTTGGAACTGGGCTTCAATCCAATCTGACACCAGAGCCCTTACTCTTAACCATTTTGGAATGGAATGTTCTCCAGCCATGAAAAAGTTATAATGTACATATGTCACGATCATTTTACTGTCATTTAAAAAAATGTGTGAGCGCAGGGGAAAAAAGTCTGGAAGGATGGCGATTAAAACAGTAATAGTGGTTACAAATAATGCTTGGATTATTAGTGATTTTTATTTTCTCCTTTTTATAGCTCAATATTTCCTGATTTTTCTGTTTTCAGTGGTTTTTTTTGTTTTAGTTTGCACTCCCTTGGAAGCAGACCCTGAGACGAGGATGGGAATCCAAGAAGTATTTCGGGGGATTTAGTCATTCAAAATATGTAGAGTAGAAAAAAGAGAACTGACAGGAAGGGAAGGTAGCCAGAAAGGGCACATGTTTAAGCAAGTTTCCACTGTTGACAAGCGGGGGAGCCAGAGGAGAGCACGTGCCTCTAGTTATCCCACCTGCGGGAGAGGGCGCTGAGGTATTTAAGCATTTCCTGCAGTCATTGGCTACAGGCTGCCAGCCTGGAGATGGGAGGCAGCGGGCCCCTTTGGCCCAAGACAGCTTTTCGGCAGAGAGGCTAGCAGTTGAAAGTTAAGCAGGTGGGCTCTAGTGCTCTCAAATGGAAAGGCCCAAGGAGATATAGACATGCTAGTGACAGTTTCTGCTACAAACCTTTATCATCAGAAAAAATAATCATCATAATAAAGCTATTTTCCATTTGGGAAAAAGTGCTATTATGGATCAAAAATAGTCCCCATTTCTCTATCAAACAGATGTGTGTGTTTGGTCACCTTGTGGGATTCTGTTTACTTATAAAGTTCCTCTGAAAGATGATGGCATGTAGTTTCTAAATTTGATCAAACACTAGTGTCCCATGATGTGCAGACAAGTGTTGAGAGGAAGAAAACTTTCCTAGGTTAAACATAGGAAACACTGGGTTACTCAAAGTTCCAAAGAGCAACCAGTCTGACTTAAGCACATGTCTTCTTAGAACCTTTAATATACAAGTTTACGCTGTGAATCTCCAAGAGGAAGACATGGTCTGTAGTCATTCCCAAACACATTTGACCACAGAATCACTTTACTGTGGAATCTTATAAATATTTGCACAGAGCAGTAGTGTTCCACAGAGCACAACTTAGGAAAGACTGCCCTAAAACATCCTGCTGGTTTTCCAAATAATGTTAAAGGAACAACTACTTATCTCCACTCAAGGGTTTGTCCTATAGGAAGAGAAACACTATACTTTTATGAGGAAAAAATTAATGACTTCAAATTGCCCCCCACCCAAGAGCAGTTTCTAACTGCTTGGATAAAACTACTGTTGGCAGATGCATCCTTCCAAAATACAAAAAACTGTAGGCCTGTGTTGATTGTCTGCTGGGGAATTCAGATAACAGAGGCTTCTTCTTTGTAGTTAAATGGTAAGTGTGATTCATTGTAAGGAGCTCTAGAAAATAATTTCAAACCAGAGCCCCAGCCCTTGGCACTTTATTTATATTTTACTTTTTGCACAGAGGAACAGGTTATCACACTTTCAGGTTTGTGAGTTTTCTAAGTCCCTAACTGAGGAGAAGAGAACTATAGGTACTTTGGTAGAAACTAAAAAGAGCATTGCTATAGGGCTCCTGTCATATCACACTGCTGATTTTCAGTGTAATTACGTAGACATGGCATTTGATGTGTCACAGTGCTTGGGCACATAAGCCCTTGATACACACATGTGGGATGAATAAATTACATAGAGCTAATCTGAAATGCTGAAACTATGAGATTCCAAAGTGGTATCCTACCTACCTTATATCGAGACCTTTGGGATTTTCAGCATCACCAAACTTCAGAGACAACCTAAAAAACAGAAACATAGTCCATGAAAATAGGAATAATCCATACTTCACATTATACTCAAAAATTACCTCAAAATAGATCATAGACCTAAATGTAACACCTGAAACTACAAAATATATAGAAGAAACATAGAAGAACATTTCTATAATCTTGAGGTAGGCAATGGTTTATTGAAAAAAAATACAAAAGCATGAACCATAAAAGATTGATAAATTGAATTTTATTAAAATCCAAAACTTTTTAGAAGACACTTAAGAAAACAAAAAATGACCAGGTACAATGGCTCACACCTATAATCCCAGCACTTTGGGAGGCGGAGGCTGAGGTTGCAGTGAGTTGTGTCACCACAGCACTCCAGCCTGGGTGACAAAGTAAGACCTTGTCTCTTAAAAAAAAAAAAAAAAAAAGAAAAGAAAAAAGAAAGAAAAGGCAAGCCACAGAACAGGAGAAAATATTCACAACATATATACACAAAGACTTTACCCAGAATATAATAAGTAACACTAACAACTCAGTAAGAAGACAATCCAGCTGAAAAATAGTCAGAAGTGGCTGGGTACAGTGGCTTACATCTGTAATTCTAACACTTTGGGAGGCCAAGGCAGGAGGATGAAAGGACACTTGAGGCCAGGGACTTGACATTGGCCTGGACAACCTATTGAGACACCATCTCTACAAAAGTATATTTAAAAAAAAAAAAGCTGGGTGTAGTGGCACACACCTGTACTCCTAGCTAGTAGGGAGGCTGAGGCACGAGGATGGCTTGAGCCAAGGAGTTTAAGGTTGCAGTGAGCTATGATGACACCACTGCACTCTAGCCTAGATGAGAGAGTGAGAATCTGTCTCAAAAAAAGAAAAAGAAAAAAGTCAGAAGACTGGAACACTTTGTAAAGGAAGATATACAAATAGCCAATAAGTACATGAAAAGATGCTTAACATCATTAAACATCTGGAAAAGGTAAAATAAAACCACAATAAAATACCATAGTATGATAATTACAATGGTTAAAATATTTTTTAAACTGACTCTTAAGCTTTTGATACCTATATTTATTCATATTTTCCTGAGTGTAAACACAAGATTTCCTGGAGCAGAGACAGATCAGTTATTACTTACTCATAAGAATAACCACATTGGTTCGCCTTTCAACCTAATTCTTCCCCCTAGGCAACACAGCAAGAGCCAGATGTCATCCTACACATACT
Organism: Lemur catta; assembly: GCF_020740605.2. NCBI lineage: Eukaryota > Metazoa > Chordata > Mammalia > Primates > Lemuridae > Lemur > Lemur catta. The sequence continues at coordinate 53,204,722 of NC_059139.1, read as the reverse complement.
GTGATTTGCAGTACAGATGAGGAACACCAAGATTATGAATCTGGGAGCTTATATAGGAGAAAGATGTGGTTCCCTTCTCACCTCCTGAGAACGGGAGAGAAACATGTGCTCCCTTAATGCCAATGAATTCTCCTTGGGAAGAGAAAAGGGACAATCGCAGGCACCTACTCCAGAATGTAAGAAGAATTTAATTAGCCTTTGGATTGGAGCAAACAGCCCACCATGAAAGAGATGAATGGCTGCAGGTCTAATATCTATGGTTCATAAATAAATGTCTCTAAGGGGAAGACCCTCTGGGTTTCTAACCCCTGAAATGTCTCTATGATCCTGAGTTTCATTGTCCCTATAAACTCATTTCTCCAAAGCGGCAAATCTCTTACTAACTCCAAGGCTTAGCTTATACCCCACGTGCCAGTAAAGTTTATTCAGAAATTACTAAACATGCAGAAACATAATAATGTTTTCTCTACAGTCTCACGTCCACCATACAAAGCATTAGTGAGGACGTGAAGCAACTGGAACCTCATACAGTGCTGGCAGAAAGGGAAAATGGTGCAACCACTTTAAAAAACAATTTGGCAGTTTCTGCAAAAGTTAAACACACACATACCATATGATCCAGCCATTCTACTTCTAGGTGGAATAACACCTAAGAGAAATTAAAATACCTGCTGCCACAAAGACTTGTACATGAATGTTCACAGTGACTTTATTTGGAAAGATATACAAAATTGAAGGGAAAGGCAAATTTCCATCAACAAGTGACTGGATAAATAAGTTATGGTACATAACTTATGTATATCCATACAATGGAATACCACTCAGCAATGCAAGGAACATACCACTGATACATGCAATAACATAGAAGCTTATCAAAATCATCATGCTAAGTGAAAGAAGCCAGACTAAAAGAGAATGTACATGATCTGATTATATTTATATAAAATTCTGGAACATGCAAACTAATCTGTAATGACAGAAAGCAGACAGTTGTTATATGTGGGTGGCTGGAGGGAGCTTCTGACCCCCCAAAGAGCTTCTCTCCATTGGTCCTAGTTTCAGTGGAAGCTTGTTAATATGCTCTGCTTTGGAGTAAAGAACATGAGTCCTGATTTCAGCAAAGTAAAACTGACAGTCATTCAGTGAGGATCTTTGAAGTGCCAGGCACCATACCATCAACTGGGAACACATAGGAGAGTGAAACCTACAGGGCACTTTGTTCAAAAACGACCTCTTTTTACTCTCTATCAAGCGCCCTACTCTCACATGTGTAAAACGGACTCTGAATTTCTCAGGCTATAATTGCCTAAATTCAAAATATACACAGATGCTGGGATTATGCTCTGTTTGCAGGGCTTTCACTATTTAAAAAGACTTCCGTAGCAAATCCGTCTGCCAACAATTTGCCTCTCCCTGAACATTTTGTTTCCAAGAGCTAAAACATGGTCATCTTTTTTACATCCGTGCTTTTAACCTTACATGGTTATGTCTTTGCTTGGATTTGTTCCTTCAGCACCTCCCATTCTGGTTTTTGAGAACATGAGATTTCCTCGCCAGCACAGCAAGGGCATCTCACTAATCTGCGCTATTCACAGGAACCAAGGGCGCTAAGTCTCAGCAGCTGGTCCTTGAATGCCTCACATTCCCCTCTCTGGGGGGTCCGTCCAGGACTGCAACTCACCTGAGCAGGACCCCCGCAGGTAAATGCTGCACACTCAGCGCTCTCACCCAAGTAGAATTCTAGGGCGGTGACCAGGTCCTGCACAATTGTTATTTTGTGTGCTGGGAGAACCGAAGCTTACCGAGATAATTAGACACTATTTCACCATAGTTATCATTCATGTATGAGGAAGGAGGACATGACATTACACGTACATTTCTTCATTTGATTTTTCACAACCCTATGAGATAGGGCCAAGAGAGAGGAGGTATGTCATTTTTAAAGACACTTTAGATCCCAGATCTATTAATGTACACACTGTGTGACTTTAGCAAGTTTCCTAACCTCTTTGAGCCTTGATTTCCTGGAACATCTGGAACAAGGATGGTAACAGTGCCTGTGACTCAGAGAGTTACTGTGAGGAACAGATATGGGCCCTGTGAAGACCTTGCACAGACAGAGCCTGGCCCACGGCAAACGCTCAAGGCCTGTTAGCTACAGTGAATAGATGCCATCATCTCCCCCGGACAGTTGACGATCCCACAGGTCCTGTCTATAAAGTCACAGAGCTCACAGGTAGAACTGGGCCTAGCAGCCAAGTTTTCATTCTTTCCATCTCTGGGTTCCCAGTGATCACTAAGTTCTCTAAAGCCCAGCAAAAAAGCTTTGGTACCATGATTTTCCCCACTAATGCCCTAGGATGGGGATCAATGGAATCAAGGCAGGCCCATCAGCCACGGATATGCAAGACTATCCCCCAGCTATCAGCCACTCTCCACGTAGCTGACCACAAAAAAAAGGCCTGAAGGAGTTCACTGGCACCAAGGAAAAAGTCCTTAGTTCTCAGCAGTGCTGGAGTCCTTTCGATAGTCTTTGACAGTTATGCTGGAACAGGATGGACAAATCTGGGAGGACTCTGAATGCTTACACTTACAACTACCTAAGTCCCTAACAAGGGGTAGTCATTCTGAATAGCAAGATATTTACCAACACTTGTAATATGATTTTTAAGTGTATATTAATGTAATTCATTTTTACCCATTATCAAGAATTTTTAAATGAGAAGTTCAGGAATAAAAAGGTGTTTCCAGCCAATGTATATAAAATATAAAAAGAATACACACACACACACAATATGTTATGGTTTATACAAAGCATCCTACCCATCTAAACCAGGCCAGAGCAAATGCAGAGAATCTTCCAAAAGCATCTATTATATTAATACCAACAAATGTCGAAAAGAAGGTTTATAGAAAGCAAGTGCCAGATTTCCTCCCTCCGGACCAAAATAAATAAAAACAAAAATATTTGCTTGGATGACTGAAAAGCAGAGAGAGATGTTGGAAACTGATTTGCTCTTTGAAAGAGATATTTGTTTAATCTGCTTATCTCAAATCAAAACTAATTATTCTAATTATTTTGTAATGTCCTAAAGAATTCTCTGAAATTTGGCCATTCAGAGGTGCCCTTGCACATCTGCAAACAGACCATCTTCCACAGTTTCAGAAACCCCCTCTAGAGTCAAACATCTGTCCTGGCTAGTGTTTCACCCACTAGAATATGTATGACGCTGCTGGGATATGTCATTTCTTCCCTGGTGGGACAAAAGTAGATTGACACCTAGCATTTGGAGTTGAGACCAAGCCTGGAATTTTTTTCTCTTTTTCCAGAATGAGTTTGGGAGCCCTCATTTTCCATAAGTTATTACGACAATTAGCTAAAGGGTTCAAAAGAAAATCAATAGAAACAATATAACAATTTTTTAAAGTAGATTTCTGACTTTCCCTTCATTTTAGACATTAAACACTTCCTCAAAGATGTGTGACAGGGTCATATACAAAGGAGCCCACTTATTTTTTCTGAAATGACCAAAATACCAGATCTGTGCAGTTAACAGACTGCAACAGCCCCAGGGGCTTCCTTAAGCAGAGGCATCAACTTACGAGGCACTTTCTTCACTGCAGTTGGAGTTGCTAGTGTCCACTGTTGCCTTCTGACCAAATGCTTCATCTCTAAGGTCCAGCCAGGTCTGATTCTTAAATTTAACTGTGATTCTTTTGGCCCAGAAGAGAATGCAGGGAATTCCACCCATGGAGACATTAACCGGGCTATGATGGCTGAGTGAATTCCAAGGTTCTTTTTCTAAATGTCCTTCTTTGCTCAGATTGTAGGTGAGAGCCTAATTAACCAAATAAAATGAATTTAAGAAATGAATTTGTATCCATGGTACAAAAGGCTTCCTAGAAATAAAAGAGCTAATTCATGTCCTGTAATGGCAAATACATATCATTATACATTTATTAAAACCCATAAAATGTACAATACAAAGAGTGAACCAGTTACTCCAGTGTAAATACAGAGAAAAGAAAAGTTAGTTAACAGAGAGCAGCAACCCAGGCTTACCTTTAACCAAAGATAAACTGTTACTATAGTGATCCTATTCAGAAAGCAACAAAAGTAAAACTGAATATCTTAATGAAAATATAGCAAAGTGGCCGGGCACGGTGGCTCACGCCTGTAATCCTAGCACTCTGGGAGGCCGAGGAGGGTGGATCGTTTGAGCTCAGGAGTTCGAGACCAGCCTGAGCCAAGAGCAAGACCCCATCTCTACTGAAAACAGAAAGATATTATATGGACAACTAAAAATATATACAGAAAAAATTAGCCAGGCATGATGGCACATGCCTGTAGTCCCAGCTACTCGGGAGGCTGAAGCAGGAGGATTGCTTGAGCCCAGGAGTTTGAGGTTGCTGTGAGCTAGGTTGACGCCATGGCACTCTAGCCTGGGCAACAGAGTGAGACTCTGTTTCAAAAAAAAAAAAAGAAAAGAAAATATAGCAAGGCAAGCAAAATTAAGTGTTTTAGGTTTTTCTCAACTGTAAGATTCCATAATAGACCATGTGCTCACTCCTGTAATCCCAGTACTTTGGGAGGCCAAGGTGAGAGGATCACTTGAGACCAAGAATTCAAGACCAGCCTGTGCAACATAGCGAGACCTCTTTTCTACAAAAAATGACAAAAATTAGCCGGGCATGGTGGCATGCACCTGTAGTCCCAGCTACTTGGGAGGCTGAGTCTGGAGGATCATTTGAGCCCAGGAGCCAAGGTTACAGTGAGCTATGATACAGTCACTGCACTCTAGCCCAGCAACAAAGCGAGACCCCTGTCTCAAAAACAAACAAATAAACAAACAAAAAGATTCCATAATACATTTCCCACCCAAATTTCAACCAAGAATATGTTAATTATTATATATTTTTTTTTCACAGTAGCTCTGACATGATTGAAATGTGTTTAAATTTTTTTTCAATAGATTAAAATCTAGTTTCCTGACATATTCATACCTGTGTGATTGGTACTGTGAAATTTTGGACTGGTTTCATATCTTCATCATTCTGTTGATCTGTCAAATAAATAATGATGTGAGTACCAAAGCTAAATGGCATCAAGTTATTACATAGTATAATTGAGTGACAATAATATGCTAAGCACTGTGAAATAGATCAGGCTTGAACCTCTTTGGGCTCATAATTTAGAATACACTAATTTAAAGGATTTTCACATGAGGGACTCCTGGTACAAACACCATTGGTCAGAGAAGTCTATCACGGAAAAAGCCCTTCTTCAATCCCCCCATGGAATCATGCAGGCAATTACGAGTCTTACCATTCTTTATAACCACTTCTTTACTTGAAGATGTTGGAGAACTGAAATCAGAAAAAAAAACAGAAAATTAAAAGATGCTGAACAAATATCTACAATTCAGACTTTACATGCAATTTTGAAACATACATTTCCGTTTATTACATCTCAGAGTACAGGAGCAGAACCTTAGCCTGTCAAAACTGTCCATTTTTAATAGTGAATTTCTGATTTAAAAAGTAACATATGTTCTTCGAAGAAAATATGAAAAATGCAGAGAAATTTAAAGAAGAAAATTTATTTTAAATCAACCCTGATCCTTATTCATGGAATAACATAAGAGCCTACTATGTGCCGGGCAGTATGCCAGACAGAGGTTTAACCAATAATAAATAATAACCAAATAAAATATAATAAAATATTTTACAGTGAAATTTTATACTACATTGCACTGTTAACATATTAAAGCCAAAATATTCAACCCTAAAAAAATAAGACAGACTCAATGGCCAAAAACATATCTCTGAAAATTATGAGGATATAAATTATGATATACATCCTTCTAGCTTCTCCATATACACAAAAACACAAATACATATACACACCACATACATACATAATTTTATTTTTTACAAAATTTAAAAACAGATTTTTGTGAACATACTGTTTTGGAGCCCACAATTTTTTTTATTTAAAAATAATTACAAATATTTCTCAAGTTATTATATATTTTTCTGATACATTTTTTGAATGCCATGTGGCATTACATCATGAAAATGTATCATAATGTACTTAAGCAAACTTGTATTCTTAAGTATTTGTTTCCAATTTTGCAGCATTATAAGAATACTGCATTGAACATTTTGGTGGATTGTTTGTTCATTCTCATGAAAAGTTCCTTAAGATAAATTCCTAGAAGTTAAATTGCTAAATTAGAAAATATACACATTTTTTATCATGGAATATTTCAAACATACACAAATATAAATAAAAAAATATAAGCCCCCCCCCATTTGTCTGTACCCATCATTCAGCTTTAGTAATTATCAGGTTATAACCAATCTTTTGTTACTTATAAGCTCACCTACTGCCCTCCTGTGATATAATTTCAAAGAAAATATGATAAATTGTAAAGATAACATAATTACATCTAGAAATACTGATAATTCTTTAACATTAAATATTATGTTGGCGTTTAAATCTCTAATTGTGTCATAAATGTCCTAAAGATTTTAAGTTTGTTTATTACACGTTTTAAGATTTTCATAAGTTGTACCTGTAGTATACGGGAATGTAAATGAAATGGGAATTACTATACTTGGTAATTCCTATCTAAGGCCTCTATATATCACTGTCATATAAACTCAACATTTTTAGAATTAGAGAAATATATTACATGTCATGCTATGTATGCAAAACATAATTGTAGCTGAAGAGTTACTAAATCAATTATCATAGTAAAATGCTTTAGAATTAATTATATGGAACCAATTACAATTTAAATGCACCATTCACTTTGTAATATAATCTCTATTATTTAATGAAAATTTCTGAAGATGACAAATTGGTGACTATGATGCCCACTAGTTGCTATTAATAAATTCATGCATGCATGCAATTATTCATTAATTTTTATCAACTTTATTGAGGTAAAATTTATGTACAGTAAATTGTATTTATGCAAATTATACAATTTTATGAGTTTTGGTAGAAGCTCATACCCATGATACCACTACCACCACAATAAAGATCCACCACAACATCCACAAGTTTCCCCATGCATTTTTGCAGTGGGGAGATGTTTTCTCCACCCTCAGTCCCAGGTAACTATTGACTTGCTTCCATCACTTTAGATTAGTTTGCATTTTCTTTTTTTTCCCCTTAGTTTGCATTTTCTAGAATTATACATAAATAGAATCATATGACATGTCTTCTTTAGTGTTTGGCTTCTTTCAGTCTTATTGTAATGACTTTTAAATTCATGTATACTGTTATATGTATCAGTAATTCATTCCATTTTATTGCTAAGAAATATTTTATTGTATGCCTATACCACATTTTATTTGTCTATTAATACATTGATGGACATTCAGGGTACTTCTAGTTTGAAGCTACTACAAATAAAGATTTAAGAATATTAGTTATAGGAGTTTGTGTAGAATATGTTTTTGTTTCTCTTGAATAAATACCCAAGAGTAGAATGACCAAGTCATATAAGTGCGTAACTTTTCTTAAAAGTACCAATCAGTTTCAGTGTATAAGCTTTCCTGTTGCTTAACATTCTTGCTAACATTGGGTATCATCAATCCACTTAATTTTAGCCATTTTAGCCATTCCAATGGTGTGGGTTGCTATCTCGTTGTGGTTTTAATTTTCATTTCCCTGATGACTAATGAAATTGAGTGTTTTTTCTTGTGCCTATTGACTATGTATAAATTTACTTTTGTGAAGTGTATGTTTAAATCTTTTGCTCAATTCTAAAATTAAACTTATTTACCTCTTGTAATTGAGTTGTAAGATTTCTTTATATGTTCTGGATAGAAGTCCTGTGTCAGATATATGCATTGAAAATATTTTCTTCCATTCTATATCTTCCATTTTCATTTTCTTAAAGATATTTTTCAAAAATAAAAAGTTTTAATTTTCATAAAGTCCAATGTATTCATTATTTTCTCTTATAGCCTATGCTTTTTGTGTCTAAAAGAAATATTTGCCTAACACAAGATCACAAAGATTTTCTCTTATGTTTTTTTCTAGAAGTTTAAAATTTTTAGCATTTACGTTTCAGTATGTGATCCATTTTGAGTTGATTTTTGTGAGCTAAAGTACTCGTTAACATTTTGGAGCCAAGGATAAAGACAATGTCCTATTAGCCTCCAAAAATAAAAAATAAGAAGCAAGCAAAGATTCAAAAAATGCATCTCTCATACCCTTTCACAGGAAGTTAATGGAGGACATGCTTCTACAAAATAAGAGAGAAAACCAAGAAAGAGAAAACACAGGCTCTAACAGACAATGGATGTAACTAGAAGAGCAATGAAGAGAAACCTGAGAATAACCATTGTGTATCAGACCTAGACAGAATCAGTACAGATCAGAGTAAGAGGAAAAAAGGAGAAGACCTAGAGGGAGACTTCTGAGTAAAAAGAGAATTTTAGAGAATACAGTACATATTAGATGAGACATGTGACAAGAACTAGGAATATGCATGTTTTAAAACTGCACCTGAAAAACGCCATTTTTATCTCAAGACAAAAGGAAAGAATTGTACCAAAAAAAGAAAAAAAAAGAAAGAAACAATTATAGTCTACTATAATTGGCTTGTCAGTGAACAATGTATACAGAGCCATACTGATGCAAGCACTAACTGAACTTAAAGTTGTAAAGTAACTATCTTAGAGGGGTGGGGGGGTGAAGGAAAGAAAAGTGAGGACATTGTTAAGACAGGAACTTTGTCAATAATAACAGGAAGTTGTTAGACAAGGTCTAAAATGTATAAATTGAGAAACTGTCTATGCATAATATTCAAATATCATGTTAGTATGATGGATTTGTACGATTGTTCCCAACTCTTTGCAGCCTTCTCCATAAAAGGATTTTGCCTCCCCCTTGGCCATATGACTTGCAGTGCCTCCCTGGAGGTGGAGAATACTTCCTGTCCCATCGTCCAGCTTGGCTATGTATCTTGGTTGGGCCACTGGAATATGAGCAGAAGCAACAGCGTGGCAGTTCTGCAGAAGTGTTGCAGGTGTCTGTGTGTGTCTGCCATTTCTGTCCCTTTCCCTCTGTCGTAAGAATGACATGCTGAAATAGGGGGTGCTCTTTCAGTCTGAGTCTTGGAATGAGAAGACATGGAAACAAAGCTAGAGCTGGGTCATGACAACCCACCTGTAAATGTCAAGTGTAACATAAGCAAGCATATTTGAGGCTGTAAGATTCTGCAATGTGAGGACTGTTACTAGCGAAAAGGTGACTAATACAAGCAGTAAACAACAGAAGAAACAACGAAAAACTGAAAATAGTTGCCCATAGACGTAACTAAAAGACAATTTTTTCTTAAATTGAATATGTGTCTTGTTACCTTTTGATTTTTAAAATCATGTATATGTGCTACTTTGATAAATTTTTCTAATTGAATCTTTTTAAAAAGATACCTTCCTTTAAAAATTTATAAATTAGCATTCTGGGTTATATTAATCTCTTGTGAGTGGAGTTAGCATGAATCAGTCCTCTGAGCCCAATCACATCTAGGAGCACTAAGAAATTTAATTTCCTGAGCAGCACAAATGAGGCTCCCATCAAAGTAATCATGAAACTGCAGTAAAGATATCCTTTAGCCCAAACGTCTCTACCTATCTAAACTCCAAACTCTACAGTGCAAGTTAAAATGTAACTTGATACAGTATATGAAAGAAGCACAAATATTCAGACAGTGCTTCTCCAAGAGCTACAAGCTTTCTAATAATGTAATCATGCACAAATAGATTTTTTTAATTTCTTTAAACTTTATTCAGAAATTACATTTTGGGATACATGGCTAACATTCAATTTTTAAATATCTTAACAAAAACATAGAAATTATGAGATATATTTCCCTAAGTAAGATAAAAATTTACCAAATCATTTGGAAGAATCTAGTTAACAGGGAATCTTGATAAATGTTTATTGAATAAAAGTAAATGAATGAAGGAATGAATGAATGAGCTATGCTATCATTAACATGCTTGGCTCGAGACTGCTTTACTAATTAAAAATTCCTATGTGTTCAGTAATGAAAGGCCTGTAGTAGACAACACAAGCTTATTGTGATTTCAGTGAGTCTTTGGACTGAACATACAATAATGTTGGTGTACTTCTTTTTTAAATGGACTGTAATTCAGATAGGCCTTGTCCACACCCACAAGCCTGAACTAATGAGGTTTTGCAGGAAACCATAATCTCAGCCAAAGACAAATACATGTACACTTTCCATCACTACGTAGTCTCTGAACTAAAGTCAGAACTAAAAAAGTTTCAGGTTAAAAATTATCTGTATGAATAAACCGAGGAACGCCAGTTTAAGAAAATTAAACCTACATTGTCACTAAAATATTCAGACCCTTTTCCAGTAAAAGAGATCTCTGCAATGCCTGAAAAGTAATCAAGAGCCTTAGTTTTGTAGTAGCAGGTGCCGTATGCCTTCATGAAGGTAAATGTGACAGTGAAGCCCCTTCACGGTCCTAGTTAGGACACAGCCCACATTCCCAACATGGCCTACAGCTGCACTAGCCTCATTTCATCTCTTCGCTTTTCTCTCTGCTCCACACTAGCATTCTTCAGTTCCCTGAATGCCTCGTGGTCCCTTCTTCCCTCACAAGAGTCTTAGCACAGGCTCTTCCCTCCACCTGGAATGTTCTCCATCCTCCTACTTATGTTCTGTATTTTCTCCAGATCACAGTTCAAATATCACTTCCTCAGGAACAGGGTCCCTAACTTCTCCAGCTAACTCAGATCCCTCAATTGCCTCCTATACTTTTCTTTCACAGCACATTTCAAAGTTTTTTTGTAATAATGTACATCATTTGATTAATGAGCACCTCCCTACTAGACTTAGTCCACGAGGGCAGGGATGATGCCTGTTGTAGACCTAGCACCTAGCACAATGCTCAGCTGTTTAAAAGTACAAAGTATTTTAAAAATGTATTACATGCATGAATGAATGAATAAACCCAACTTGAGAAGGGAACGTGCAAAGGAAGACTGGTAACCCCTACTGTATGTTTAGGAAACATGTATCAGCTTAAAATACAATCATCTTTCCTAGAGACTTAAGAATCTTAAATAGCCCCATAGAATTGAAAGATATTTTTAATTTCAGATCCATGATTTGAAAGAACATTTACAAAACACCAACTGTTATTTCCTTCATAATGAATTAACATGCCATAGTATTAGATTCAAATAATCATTGATTTGTGTGATTTCTAAGATCTGAAACTTCTGAAGCTAAGATTATTTAAATGCATAACCTTGCCTTAAAAACAGAATTTGGATTGTTATAATTCTTGGTGTATGTTTTATCTGTGTAATACACAAATCAGTCATTTCTGTATAACCCAGGTGGGGAAATATTACTAAGCTTTTAACCACCTAAGGAATATAAACCACGTACTATTTGTAAGTGAACCCGAAGGAAAGTATCAATTGATTTGAAAACAAGGAGAGAGAAAAATAAAAAAATTCCTGTACTTCTAGCTTTTATCAGCTGGTGACTTAAGGATTCTTTAACACAAGTTTCACCAGATTATCCTGCTTGCTGTTGTCTTTTGTGTTCACACTAAATTCCTTGATGCATTCATTGAGATGGCACATAATAATTAATTGGAAGATATGACACAAGTAATTGCTATTCAGATTCTGAATAGTCTTTTTTATCAATAAATCTCTATATGTTCCCTTGTATGGTATGGAAAGAAGCCAAAGGGACAACAGAAATAGAAATAGAAATTTTGCTTGTTAATTTTAAATACTGTGTATCACAGGCAATTACCATCTCCTACCAAAGTGATTGAATATCTTTCCTTTGGGGGACATGTTATATATTTCTGAGGTTTTTAATTTCTTCTTACTCTCTTCTCACGTGACAACGGCAGGATAAACTGTGAAATTAACATTTACTTGTAAATATAAAAGAAACCTGAACACTGATTTCAGGAGTCATTTTATTACAGATACACACTTTGATACATAATTCAAATGTTTCTTGGATATTTTGGACAAATAACTCTTGCCTCTTATAATAATGGTTATATTTTTATTTCTTAATTATAAACTCTAGCTCAACAATTTTAGTAGCTAACTGTATGATCTAGCCTATCCATTTGGAATCATTAACAAATGTACATATGCAACAATATAAAGAAATCACAGAGCCACCTAATTTCATACTTACACTGAAGTTCACAAATGCACTGCATTAAAAGATGTGCAATTACTCACCTTACATTCTTCCTAGAAAATAGCTGGTCCAAAGTTAGTGAAAATCCCATACATAAAAAAATAAGTAAAAAGCTAAACAAGATTTTTCTTCCCATCAAGAAATGAATCCGTGTCTTCAAACCAAGCACATCTGTTAATTCATAATGCAAACAGAGCAGAGGCAGTACTTTTCATGCCATGTGACTGACAGCATGTTCAACCAATAAAAGCACAGCTTTCATGGGAGGTATTATATCAGGGGATGGTGGAGGGAAGGGCCTGATACTGCTTAATGTAGAATATAGAGTGAACCAATATTTAGATTTTTAATTATTCATCTCATTGAATGATTATTAGGGAGGAGAGTTTTAGAGAAAATATATTTGTCAGTTAAACTTTTTTAAAGAAATTTGCATTATTTTGATAGTATCATATAACTCTTATTAAGACTCTAATATTACTTTTCAGGAAGCTATTAAATTTTCCCCAAAGTCTATGAAGTATATATTTTTACATGCATTTTTCAGGTGAATAAATAAATAAAAATCTCTGGAACTTCCCTAAATTTACATGTATGTCCTAGTTCACAGTTTCCTGTTGAATTTGTGACTCTCCATTTGCAGACAATGGTGCAGAGCCCTGGCTTTAGCCTTCAAGTGGTGCCCAGCTCCAGCCCCTAAGAGCTGTCTGACACTAGGCAAGTTATTTTCCTCCTGAGCCTTGTTTCCTCAGAGTGGGGACAAAAGTACTTATAGAACGGTTGTGAAGATTAAATGAGATCATAGATGAAAGCCTCTTCTTAACTTCAAAGTTTAGATATATAAAATATACTCATTGCTATCCTTTCTTGCGGGACTATACTCCCACTCCCTCCACTAAAAAGACTGAAAAACAAAACAAACAACAAAATCCCTATAAGTTGTTTTGCATTTCAAGAAAATACAACTAAAATGGTACAATAAAGAAAATTCTCCAAAATGAAAGTGTCAGCATTTTTGGCACTTAGGAAACTTAAACTCTTAAAGTACTGGTAGGTAAAAAGGGCTATTTGTAAGTGAAATTTCAGAGAGAGGAGGGATTATAGGAAAGCTTGGACTTGGCTCTGAGATGTCCCCCTTCCTCGCCATCTGCTCTGCGTCCACACTACGTTCCCCAAATGCGCCTCTGGGAACCCCAAAGAAAATACGAAGAGGAGCAATTACTAGGGGAAGTGGCCGAACGCAGGAATCAGGAAGAAAGTTGCGAATAAAAATTATAAAATAAAAAAGGTCACTGGCCTTAAATGTGGCCTTCGCATGCTGGGTCTTATTCCTAAAGCCCCTCACACTTCAGTTTTTTATCTCTGTTCTTTCATTTCACCCATCTTCCACTCTTCTCTCCTTTTCTCTCTCTGTCCTTTTCCTGATGCTGTGGAATTTCAAGTAACGAGACAGGTCTGGACAGGAGAAGTTTAGACTTAGTGAGGTTGACAGATAAACTATAGGATATCCAGTTTGAATTGATACCAATTTGAATGTCAGAAAAACAACAAATAATTTTAATATAAATGTGTCCCGTTCAATATTCGGGACATGCTATATTAAAAAATTATTGTTTATCTTAAAACTAAATTTAACTGGGCGTCCTATACTTTTATTTACTAAATCTGGCAATCCTAGCCTTAGGGACTCTCTGCTCCTCAAACCGTAAAGTGCATACAAATCACATGGGGGGATTTTGTTAAAATGCAAATTCTAATTCCTTCTGTCTGGGCTGGGGTGTGGGATTCTACACTCCTAACAAGCTTCCAAGATCTACAACAGTATATTGTTCAATAAAATTTTCTAGTAATCACATTGAAAGAAGTAAAAATAAACAGGCAAATTAATTCAATAAAATTTTTATTTAACCTATCTAAAATATTGTCATTTCAAACATAATCAATTTTAAGAATTATTAGTGATATATTTTACATTCCTTTCCTGCCCTAAGTCTGAACTCTGGCATATAATTTACACTTACAATACATCTCAATTCAAACAAGCCAAATTTCAAGTGTTCAGTAGCCACACGCGACTAGTGGTCACTGTATTGGACAGTGCAAACACAGAACATCTCCTTCAGCTCCCAGAGCAATACCTGGCAACCTCCCATGTTAGCAGTGGCAATGGCTACTCCTCAAGTCCCTAGTCAGGAGGAAGTGAGAGCCCAAGCCCTTGATAACCCTGCATTGTGACACTAATGCTTCTGTGAACCCTGAGAAACCAGTGTTAGGCCCTTAGTGGTTATCATGTAAGAATTTCTCGTGGAAATATGCTTGGGTTACATTTTCAGACACATACACACACACACAATCATAAATGTTAAATCAAGCTATCATTTTAACATATTTTATGTCTCGATCCTAAAATTTTAACATACCATTCTTTCTGTTGTTGACATATTCTCCCACTTGGTTAAGAATATTCAAGGCATTATAATTAGTAGCTAGTAGGCTTCACACATATATTTCAGAATAGAAGTCACACTTAAGATGTGATTGAGAATAGCTCATCTTGTGACTTTAGAGAGGAAAAACAATGACAAAAAATGCTAATTAGATATCTTAGGGGCTGCAAAGCATTAGGATATCACCTGCCTGGCATCATACCTGCCTGCTCAAATTGCTGAGGAGTCTCTGTCAAGAACTGTGAAGGATCTGAGACTTTAATCACTTGTAAGCTAAGAAGCTAGCCTGTCAGTTTTATGGATGCCGACAGAAGGCACAAATCACCTGAGTCAGAGACAAAGGACTTTATTACTCACCACACAGCCAGTGGTATAAGCATCAGTATGCTTGTGTCGGTTCCCCTTGCCTATGGAGCAATGCAGGTAGGCCCAGAAGGATGTTTGCACACACAGTGGGTTTCATTTCAGAAGAGAAACCCTGAGCTTAAGGAGCCCCAGTCTTTAATAATGGGTAGTAAGCCTACCTGCCCTTTCCTCTGAAACACTACCTCTATATGTCAAGGCTATAAGCAAACCAGTCTTTTGCTACAAAAGGGGACACAATTTCCACCCTTCAAGGCTATTTGCTATACAAACATCCTAAAAAAGATATTCCAAAACAAAGAGCAGTTAGTGACTCATTCACAATTTATGCAGAAAACGGAAAGTTTTTCCTCAACAGTCTCGAGAGAACAGGAAATTATGCATTCATGCTGCCTTCTTTACAACTGAAAAGAATTTGGGTTTGCTTCATTTTTTGATTGATTATATATTACTAAAGGAAGTGTTACCTGGAAACTTGAATATAAAATATCTATCTTCCCATAATATATATGACCATATAAAACTGTGGGAACACAGTTTTTCCCATACGAAAAAAAAAAAATAGATCTAACTTAAGAATTCTAATATTTACCTTAAGGAGCATCTAGCAAGATGCTCTATTCATTCAATGCCTCCAGACCAAAAATTGCATTAAGTCAAAGGCTTAAATCAATTAGAATGGTCTTTGCACACTGATTCAAAACCCAAATACATCTATCCCCAAAACCCTGCATGACATGGACCCTGCTGGTCTGTCTCACCTCATTTGATACCAGCTTCTCCTTCTGACCATGTGCCAGGCACATTGGCTTGCACTCAGCCTCTCAGCACCTCAAGCATCAAGCTCCAGTGTACCTCAGTGCCTTTGCACGTACGGTTCCCTCTGTGGGGATCACTTCACACCCCTCTAACTCTCCCTGCATTCTGTCCACTTTCATCATCATAACATATATCACGATTTGCCCTGAGACATTTAATTTTTGGTTTACTTATATGTGTTGCATTTCCTCATCAGAAAGCATGCTCCATGAAGGCAGGTACTATGTTCATTTGAGCAATATTCACCTAGAGCCCAAGTTGGTGCTCAATAAAATGTACAGAATGAATAAATGAACCTAGCAAAAAATGCCACATAATTAATTCCCACTTCGTGCCATACGGTATGACTCCCAGGCAATCATAACTGGAAAATAAATAAATTTAAGTATTCCATAGAATTCACTCTTGAAAATGGAAATGGATAAAACTCATATATACTGCAACTGCATCAGACCATTCTGGCTCAACTTTTATGTTAACAAAGTTGTTAATTGTTTTTCAGTTGCCATGGACTCCCGGGTTGAAGCTCTGGTAACCTGAGCATGCCCGATGAACCAAGCTTGCAACATAGGTGGAACCTATCTGCTTTGACCAAGGAGCGGGGACTGAATTAAGAAGCAGACACCTCCATAGCAGAATTCAGGATCCAATCATACTGAGCCCCGGCATCACCCTCAGACTATAAAACCAGCCCAACTCCCTTGCCCAGGGACACACTGCTTTGGGAACTATCCCTGGTGTGCTCATTACTTGTGCCAAGTAATAAAACCCCCTTATTATAACCAGCTTGGCTGTGTCTATTGACTTGATATCTGCCAAGAGAACAAAGCCCTCTGTTTGGGAGGCAGCACTGCCAGTTCACTAGCAAGATACAACAGCACGTACTCCTCGCTCCTTTTGGGGAAGGGGGGCAGTGTGTAACTCTTTATCAAGTTCAGAGCCTAATTGCTGCCATGATTTCTACCAATTTTCATCAAATCAACTTCTAAGTTGTTTAGAATCAGGATAGTAAATCAAATGATTTTAAGTGCTTTTAATTTAAATGTTAATTTTTCTCATTTTAAGTTTCCCTTTGACTTCTTAGAACATGGATAATGTGCCAAATTACTGGCACATATTTACATTCTGGGTTGCTCAAGCTAAACTGAGACAGGAGGCCTGCTCTTGAAATAAATTCATGCATTTGACAAATATTGATTGGCACTGTGCTAGATTCTTTACCAGGAATACAAGGTCGAAAATACACAATCGTTACACCCAAAAAGCTCCCAGCCCAATAATGTGCAGAAATGTAAACACCTTTGGGATATTCACCCAGCAAACCAGTGACCTTGCCCACCCCACCCCAGGCAATGGCTGATTAAGTGAAAGGGACAGAGAGGCAGGTATATGATACATAAACAGACAAGAGATTTTGATATGAGATTCTGTTACTTGTAGTGCAAAACAGCCTTTATTGGAAGGATTCGATAAATGATACATTTGGTGTGGCAATAGAGGCATGAACTAGGAAGGGAGGCTTGAACCTCACAGACCTGGGTCCCAGCAAAGGAAAAGGCCTTCACAGCCCTTGACAATGCTCTTTAACAGGTACCTGCAAGCTCCCCACCTGGACAGAGACAGGAATCAGAGTTTTCATTCACCAGAATAAAGCTCAGTTTGAAAATATGTGCTATGTGATGTTGCTCTGTACTCGAGGCCATCATTTATAACAAGAGCAAAATGGATTCTTCAGGTAGAAATTAACCAGCACACTTAGTTTCTAAGGGATCATTGTATACAGCTATTTGGTTAACAAATTCAAGATGTTATTTTCTAAATAATTAACACAAATTTGGAAACTCCAACTTAAAACCCAGCTAAGTAAATTTTTTTTCTTAAATTTTTATTTTTTTAGAGACAAGTTCTCACTCTGTCACCCAGGCTGGAGTATAGTAGTGCGATCATGGCTCACCATAACCTCTAACTCCTGGGCTCAAGTGATCCTTCTGCCTCGGACTCCCAAAGTGCTGGAATTACAGGTGTGAACCACCACTTACAGCCCCTACCTAACTAAATTTTAAAATTCATGTGCATATGAGCACCATTATTCCACTGTATGTGAAACAACCATATCTACGAACTGGCTACCAATTCATTCATTTTTGTTATCCTTATAATCAATGATGACTGCTAGAACCAACAACATCAAGAAGCAATTTTTTAAATCAGTAGAAAAATTAGCACTTTTTGTGTAGCTATATAAGCTCAGAACCTCCCCACTTCTTTTCTTCCTCTCTTCTTATATTTCCTTCCTTTTCTCTCTTGTTCGTTTTTCTTTTAATTCAAGAAAAAAAAATCTTGTTTCACATTAAAGTCTTTTAAGCAATACGGTCTCAATAATATAAAATTTCCAAAGTTTTGCATATTTACTTTGATATGAGTTTTTATATTTATATATCATAATCATTTATATATCATCATGTTTAAATAATATAGAAATAATGCTGATGAATCCTCATTTTACTTGGAATGCAAGGGCTAAAAGAGTCACCCTCTGCCACTCCCCATCACCAAAGATCAGCTGGTCCCAACTGAACTCACAGCACAGATCTGTCTACTTAATTCTGAAATCCCTCCAGGGAAGGAGATTCTAACACAATATTTCATTGCAGTGAGGAAAATTATCTTTCTTTTCCTAGTGAGAAAAATTATCTTTCTTTTCTTACAACTCAAAGGTCCCTGCTGAAATAGAAGCCTATTTTCCTTTGTTTGGTTCTCAGCCAAGCTTGAGAACACCTGGAGAATAACTTTTAATATGCATTTTAAAATTATAGCTCCCTTCCAGGAATTTTACAAAGGGTATCAAAGAACAGCTTTGTCAATTCCCCCGACATCCTACATGGAGGTTTAATTATAAAAACAGGATTTTAAAGATCAGGTCTCAATATTAGTAAGATCACATGGCAATGTACATTTATTTCTTTAGTTCCACCTTAGAATAGATGTGAGAAGAAATAATCACTGCATCAAACAGTAGCTACAATGAGAGACTAAGAAATTCCATTCATTTTGGATAAAGGAAAAATTGTGTTTAATAATTTAATCAGGGAAATGAGGCACTCAACATTTGTCACTAGCAGTTACACGGAGCATGGAGTCATCAGTCTTAACCTCCCTGCTTTCTTCATTCTCACTTAAAGCTGTTACTTTAACTTGTCACATTTCCATAGCAACTGCTATCTCAATTTTAATAGCTAAAGCACAAGGAATCATCGCTAACCATCCTAAATATTCCAATGTCAATTGTCAACATTATTACAATCTTTAGCTCTTCTTCCCCAAAAGCTAACTCTGCCCAGTGTGGTATAAAGAATCAGCATCTCATCAACTGATCATCAACTGACCTGATTTATGAAGACCCATCTTTCTTCTCAGGTTTAGGGGGTGTCTCTGAGAGAAATCAAATAAAAATGTCCTCCTACCCCACCTGAGTGCTAAACCAATTGACAAGTAAGACAAGGGGTAAGACAGCCGAGGCCCAAATACCACCTGCACCACTGTGAAAGGCTAGGACGGAGGATGGAGGACAAAGCTGAGAGTAGGAGCAAAATGGATTGTAACTAGAAGACAGACATGTAGCCTATTGTGAACTAAAATAAAATCTTAAGCCCCACAACCAACGGAATGGACCCCCCCTCTTGGCCAAGGGGACCCCAGAGAAACCTTAAGGCTGAGTTGCTGGGCATGAGGAGAAGCAAAGTCAGACACACCTGTCATGCCCTTCTACCTTTTGGAGTTACTCTTTGTAACAATAAGATACTAAACAGGACCTAAGGCCAGGCAAGGCAAAGGTTAAACCACACCTGCAGGACATCAATTTGCTTAAAACATCACTGGAGTCTCAGTGTATGTCCATGGCTTGTATCTGAACATCAGACTTCCTTATCTTAACTTAAAACATTTCAAGCCTTTAGACAAAGCTTCATTTCTTTAACTAATTATAAATCAAAAAATCTTTAAACACACCTATAACCTGTAATCTCCCCGCTTTGAGATGTTCTGCCTTTTTGGGCCAAGCCAATGTTTGCCTTCCGTATATGGATTTATGATTTTACCTGTAATTCCTGTCTCCCTAAAATGTATACAACCAAATTGTAACCTATGGCGGGACCACTTGCTTAAGGCTTCTTGGGTGTGGCTCTCCGGGCCATGGTCACACATAGCTCAGAATGAACCTCTTTAAAATACTTAACAGAGTTTGGGTTCTTTTCCATTGACACTATCCCGGTAGCACTGGGATCTCAGTAAAGAAAAGAGAACTGCCTGGGAAGAAATGGAGTAAAACACATTCTCCATGGGCAGGCTGGGTCTCAAAAAGGAAAAAGGGAAAAGCTGAACATGCCCAGACTATTCTTTTTAAATTTATCACAGATGTCACAGCTCCTCACCTGGCATGGAATCAGTAAAGTGAAAGACAGAAACCAGGAGTTCACTGATTGAACTCCTTCTACTTGGAAGAAAACTTACCAGAAAAGAGGAGAAATTATTCTCCTTCCCACTCCCACTTTTCCAAAATTACAAGAGCTACTGAATAGGATTCTTTCCTGACAAAGTGTCTCTTCATTTTCATATTCCTCTAGTAACCCCAAAATGTCAGGTTGCAACTTATAATAAAATTACTGTTGTCTTAACAACTATAACTCCCTAGTTTTCCTGATGTTTTGCTGGCTACAAAACTATTTTCCACCTATTTTGTGCCTTATTTACTTAACATTCATTAAAATTTTTTCTAACCTTAAAAATGAAAATTCTACCTTACGGCTAATCTGAAAACTAACAAACATGTTCTGGCTAAGCAAGTTAACATCTTTAAGTTTATGTTTTGTCTTTGTAAAATGGGGCTAATAATGGCACCTACCACATAGGGGTTGTTTTGAGGATTAAAAGAAACACTGTATATGAAAATTCTTAGCAGTCTTATGCCTGGCACCAAAATAACACTCAATACATATGAGAGATGGTGGTGGTGGTGTGATGTCAATGCTTTTGCTCTTCCCTTCATGATCTAATTCCAAAATATATCTTAATTATGACATCTCTCTATCCCCATACTTTGCGAAGGAAAAATATATATTATTCAATCACTTTGGATGAATCAACTGATACTACTAACTTGGTGCAGGTTTTATACTTCATTTGGGTCATAAAAGAAGATTTTCTTTGCTATGAAAAGTTATTCACTTTTGGCACTCTTGCAAACAGAACAAGGGGAATAGATATCTTCAACAACTTTCAAGATAAATGTGAACTTGGACTCAATTTGGTAAATTTAGTGAGTGTATGTACAGACAGTGCACTTCCCATGAAAGAAAAATATGAAGGGTTTATTGCACAGATTTAAAAAAGTATTTACAGGTCCAGATGCTCTCATTTCTTTTCATTGTATTTTGCATCAGCAAAATCTCTGTCCTGAAGCTACTATTTTAAGTGACGCTTTGCAACAAGTTACAAGTATTGTTAACTATATTCATGCAAATGCAACAAGGTCAGTTTTGTAACAGGCTAAAGTTGAAATATGAGGTATTCAGTGTGGATTTGCCATATCATATCTAAAACGTGTTGGCTATTGCAGGGACAGGTGTTAGCCAAAATTTTATCTCTGCAAGAACAGATAGCTAAATTT
This sequence comes from Lemur catta, assembly GCF_020740605.2. Taxonomy (NCBI): domain Eukaryota; kingdom Metazoa; phylum Chordata; class Mammalia; order Primates; family Lemuridae; genus Lemur; species Lemur catta. Next base: position 53,183,189 of record NC_059139.1, on the reverse strand, counting down.
TATGAAGAACAAAATCAGCAATGTGAATCATTGAAAGACAATTTCTATAGGAATGCAGCATTTCTGTGTGATATCATGTCAAATCAAAATGACTTCAACATGTCTTTCCAAGTTAAAACTAAGTCTATATATGATATATGGAAAAACATCCAAGCATTTTGAAAAAAAACTTTCTTTTTTCAAAACACTTCTTCAAAAGGAAATTTTGGATGAACATTTTCCACAGCTAGCAAAGGTCACTGATGAGTAGGATGATATATGCAAATCATTTGAAGAATACCCAGCTGTTATAGACATATTAATTAGAGAATACATTGAAAGGTACTCTGAGAAACATATCATACTCAAATTAGCATTTCAGCCTCACCTAGTGGATATCACCAAAGCACCTAAAGAACTATAGATGGAATTGATTGAGCGCTCAGTAGATGACATTGAAAGTCACTGATGCTAAGAAAGATCCAATTGAAATATAGAAAAATGCAGCAGAATACCCACGCCTTCGACAACATGTTCAAAAAATGCTTTCTTGCTTCTCAACCACTTGTTGCTGCAAATCTATATTCTCCTATCTAACCCAAGTCAAGATACTCTTAAGGTCACAAATGACTGATACCCATCTAGAGGATCAGCTGGAACTGCGGACCTCCATGCTGCAACCAAATATTCAAATGCTTTCCAACAAAAAGCAGACACAACAAAATCATTATAAGGTTAGTGAGCTTTAAAATTAATAGTTTTCATTTTTTGAAATTATTAAGTACATAGTAGTTAGATTTTTATAAAATATAGTTGAAGTTTCTTGAGGGTGGCCTTATTTGATTACAGCTAAATTAATGCAGGCTTCCAATATGAAAAGATTCCCCACCCATGGGCTAGAGTGTAACATTGGCCACTCTATTTTGCTTCACCTGCCTTCTCTTCCTTATCACTAACCTTTGGCAGCCGGGGGGCTCTAGCCTCCAAACTTTCTGTTCTACCTACAATGAGTCCCTAAGTGATCCCAGTCAGAGCCATAGCCTTCAATACTATCTATTCACTGATGACTCTTGAACTTTATATCATATTAAATATATCCAACTGCCTACCTCACATCCCTCCATGCCTAACAGACATCCCAAACTTAACATATCCAAAACAGAACTCTTAATTTCCCCTTTCAAAATCTCCTCTCTCAGCATTTTCCACTCAGTAAATAACTCCACAAGTCATGTAAGTGCTCAGGTCAAAATCATAACGTCATAATTAACGCCCCTCTCACATCCTACAGTCCTTAGCAAATTCTTTTGGCTCTATCCAGTTACCTTTTACCATCTCCACTGAGGCGCCAAGTTTATCTCTCACCTGGACTCCTGCAACACCTCCCCAGCTGGCCTCATACATTCATTTGTTCTTCTCCTCACATCAGCCAGCGTAATCCTACAAAAAAATACAAATCCTATGTTGTTTCTCCTCTGCTCAAAACTTTACAATGGCCCTCAATCAACAGAAGAATAGAAAAAGGCTTTACCATGGTCTACACGCTCCACAAGTCCCTGTGCAACACTCAGACCTCATGTAGTGTCACGCAGCTCCTCACTCACTGAGCTCTGCGCACTGATCGTTCAGTTCTACTTACTGAGAATCCCCCTTCCTAGAAGGTTCTATCCCCTCTACTTACCTCATTGTTTTGTCTTTAAGCTCTCAGCTCAAATGTAATCTCCATAGAGCTGCCTTCTTAAACAATCCTATCCAGAGTAGCCACCCTCCGACCCCAAATCACTATTACCTACCCAATTGTATATTTTTCTCTACAGCATTTATCATTATGTGAAATTACCTTTTTGATTATTTTTAAATGTACTTATATATATTGTCTGTTCTGTCACACTTTGAATATAAAGTTTGCAAGAACAGAAGCTTTCACTCTCTTCCCTGCTACATCCTAGGTGCCTACAATAGTGGCATTTTACAGACATATTTGCCAAGTGAACCAACATGCCAGAAAATTCTCATATTTAGTTCATCTTACACGAGAAACTGAGGCTAAAGAGCTAATTAAATGACTTGTCCAAGGTGGCACAACCAGTAAATGGCAGCTTTAGGGTTTAAGACCAAGTCAGACTCCAAAGATTGGGTTTTTAATTACTACCCTAAACCGCCTCACTAAATTTTACGGCCTACTATGCTGCCTGTGAGCCTAAGTTTCCCGGGTCTAATTTCCCAGACTCCGTTCAGAGGGCCCCGCCCCCTGGCCGCTCCACGCACCCCCGTAAGAGCCGCCCAGCCGCCCCCCCTTCCTCGCCCCCGCTCGGCCGAGCCGACCTCGTGACTTGCAGAGGGCGCCGGCGCCGTGCGCGGGTCTCGCGCAAAGCATTCTGGGCTTGGTAGTCCACGTCCTTCCCGTGTCCGGCACGCACATGAAAAAGAAAGAAACCACAGTGCAAATTAGCTATCTCTGAATTTAATGCAAATTAAATACGACGCAGATTCCGGCTCTGTAAAGCGGTGCAAGCGAGCCGTTCTCGAAGCAGAGTCTCCAGTCTCGGGTCGGGCGCTGCGCAGACAGCCGCGCGGGGTCCTTGGTTGGGCGGGGCTTGCTCGCGGTGGCTTGTGGCTCCTTCCTGGGCCGCTTCTCTCTTTGGCTCAGGCCCGCGGTGCCGGCAGGATGGGTGAGCGCCTCTGGCCTGCGGGCGCCGCAAGCGGGACCTGGGTTCTCGGGGACGGGCGGGCGGATGGGACTAGAGCTGGGAGCAGGATGCCACGGGGACACCCCATGGCGGGTGCTAGGGGAACGCCGCTTCTGAAGGTGCATGGCCGGGCGCAGAAGGGGCCCACGCGGCTCGGAAGCCGCCGGGGACGCGTTTCCGAGGGACACAGGGCGGCCGACGCAGCTTCCCAGGCCTGGCGTGGGGCCTCATCCTTTGGGAAGACGCACCCGCCGGGGCGCGTGTGCCCCGTTGCAACGTTTGTTAGTTGTTTCAGGGGAATTGTGAGGCCAAATGTGTAGCCCACCGGCCAAGATAGGGTCCAAGAGCCAACTGGCTTAAGGGTTTAGTCCAGGTGACGCTAGTGCCTCAAAAGATGTAAAACGTGACGTGGGTGTGTTTTTTGCGGAAGAACTAAAATGGTTTAATTTTTAGGCAAGTGTCGTGGACTTCGTACTGCCAGGAAACTCCGTAGTCACCGACGAGACCAGAAGTGGCATGATAAACAGTACAAGAAAGCCCATTTGGGCACGGCCCTGAAGGCCAACCCCTTTGGAGGTGCTTCCCATGCAAAGGGAATTGTGCTGGAAAAAGTGTAAGTGAAAATCCGTTGCTTCCTTGTAGGTTTCTGTTACTATGAAAAATTGGGACAAGTACATTTATTGAATTCTTAATTTAAAGGGAGTAATTGTAGGGTTTTGTGTAACCATATTTGGGTATTTAGGGAGTAAAATTGTAAAGCACTGTTGCATTTAACAGTTCATAAAATTAGTGCTTGGGAATTAGGTAATTAAAGTTTTTTAATTTCACCATTGGCTTGGGAGGAATTGAAGGAGAAACTAGCAATGAATAAGGGACATAAATGAACACATTCACGTGTGTGGGAACTGTTAACTAGCAAAATGTGCCTGTCAACTATCGGGGCGTTTTCTTTTTTTAATTTGAGGAGATCAATGTAAAGAGGTAGAGTTGTGTCAGAAGTGATTGAGATCATACAGCTAAGACTGAGACATGAATTTGCTGGTATTATTTACTTTAAAAAGGGCAATTTCATGAGTCAGTCAAATTTGGTGGTAGAGTCATGATTTGAATCCATACTTTCTAGCTCTAATTCTTAATTATCTAAGATAACTTTATAACTGTAAAGGGACTAGAAAATTGCCTCATTGTACTAATGAAACAGACTGAGGAAAAATTCGGTGGAAATCACAGGACTTCAGTCACGTAAGATTAGATTGAAAAGATAGAAGCAATTTCTAACAAGTTCTTGCTTAAGGTAGTGAGATGTATCTGTTTTTAGAAAGCTAGCTCATTCTGCTGCGTTATTTATCTTTCAGAGGAGTTGAAGCCAAACAGCCGAATTCGGCCATCAGGAAGTGTGTCAGGGTCCAGCTGATCAAGAACGGCAAGAAAATCACAGCCTTTGTACCCAACGATGGTTGCTTGAACTTCATTGAGGTAAATGTTTATTCACCTCAGTTAACCTCTTGTACTTTTCTGTTCTTGGGGGGGGGGGCCTCCAGTTTTTTATTCAATGAATGGGAGTTTCCACATATGAATATTTTTGTGATTCACTGACACCAGAAGTAAATTTTTCATTTTATTACAGGAAAACGATGAAGTTCTGGTTGCTGGATTTGGTCGAAAAGGTCATGCCGTTGGTGACATTCCTGGAGTCCGATTTAAGGTGGTCAAAGTAGCCAATGTCTCTCTTTTGGCTCTATACAAAGGCAAGAAAGAACGACCAAGATCATAAATTTTCATGGTGAAAACACAGTAATAAATTTTCGTATGCCAAAAACGTTTCATGTTTTATTTTCCTTTTTCTCACCACAAAGATGCATTGTGTGCTTTATTAATTTTAGGAGGTGGGGAGAAAAGTTTTCAGGATTCTCTAGAGTTAATGAGATTTGTTATCTAGGACAAAGTTTCATTCCATGGAGTAAAGAAAATTAAGTTATAGATCTGGAATATAAATACACGGTATTCTAATATTGCTTTAAAAATTTAAGTAAACTTACTAAATTTATAGTGAGACTTTTAAGGTAGAAGTGTGGATGATTTTTAAATTTTTCTTGTTTTCTGTATCTAGTAAGTCTAAGTAAGCAGTTTTAAGTTTTATTGAACATGGATCATCTTGGGCCCCCTTGGAAATGCACATTCTTGATCCATCTTCAGAGGACCCAAGATGATAAGTAGTAACCTTGAAGTTACTCCCTGCTCGTTTTTTGTTTGTTTTTTTTTAGTTTTCAAAGATCAGGATCTATGTTGTAATTCTGTGTCTACGTATACTGTGTTTAAAATAGGAAGATAAAGGTTTTCGATGATTTAGTAGGTGCGAGTTGATGTAAGTATATGCCAGGCAAATGGAGGACTAGAGAAAAAGATTATGCAAAGGATACTAGGTATATGGCAAGATCAGTCTTTGAAGTGCTTTCTCAGGAGATACTGTCAGTAACCTTTTGGCCTTAAGGTTTACTTAAAGGCACACGTAAAAGAAATGGAAATGTAGGTAGAGAGGCAAGTTAAGTTGTGTTTTGATAGGTTGAAGCGGATGTTGAACACATGGGTTTTGCTATCCACAAATGTTTCAAAGTTTTCATGCATATGATAAAGTGCTTTGTCTAAAATGAGGTGACTAGCCTATTTAAATTTCATCTATGGAACTCCTATTGACTATTAGTAAATACTGGTTAATCATCTCCGACCCGAGCCTCATGTTAGATTATGTTTAGGATCATTGAAAAACTGAATTTCTTTGGTTGGTCATTTCTCATGGCACAAGAGAACCCATGTTGTGTCTGGCCCCTGCCTATTTCCAGCCTTCAGCCTGCCATTCCTTTGCTTGTCTCCCTGCCCTCCAGCAACACTGGCCTCTCAGTTGCTCCTGCTCAAGCCTAAATTCCCACCCAGCCTCGGTAGCTGTGTTTGTGTTGTTAGGGTACCTCGCACGTCACTTTCAGACCTTGCTGTTTACCGGCTCCAGCGCACTTGCACTTATGTCTGTCACAAACAATTGCACAAGTCTTCGTCTTTCCACAAGGGCGGAGAGAAAACTGCCTCTTCTTGGGTTCTACCCATCGCTGCTTAGCACGTGTAGTTGCAGAGGCAACGTTGGCTACGCCTTTGCGAGGGCTGCCCAGACGTTTTCGGATGGGCTCAACTGACCCAACCCTCTGCGACTGGGGAGATTACAGAGCCTCAGTCACCGTACGGGAAAGAGGAAGAGTCCCGAGATGCCTGCGGCCCCGTGCCGCGGGAGTCAGGCGCGGCGCGGGCAGCTCCTGGCGGGTCCGCGGGGTCCTTGTGGCGGGACGCGCGCCCGGAGGCGGGGAGCTGGGCCGGCCCCGGCTGCAGTTGCGGCGCGGGGACGGCGCGGGCGCCCACCCCCTCGGCCCTGAGCCCCGTGTCTCTGGCGTCCCTGAGACGTAAACCGAACCCGCAAAGAACTCGCCTAGTTTAAGACACCCTCCACGACAGCTCACAGTTGTAGTCTCTTGGGTGCACTTGGGACGCCCTTTGTCTTGCTAAGCAGTCCTGTCGCCCAGGGCTGCCACATTGACCCGTAAACACACCTCGGGCGCCTCAAATCCAAAAGTGTCTGAAACTGATCTTGGTGTCTTCTGCCCTACCCCGCTTCCCTCACTGCCTTGTGACCGAGGCCTCTTTATTCATACATGTGCAATGTGTGACAGGCACAGGGCTGTGCCCAACTGGACTAGTGCAGGTGTGTGGCGAGAAGAATGACCCACTCGCCTTGGGCACAAAATTTAAGCAAAATCCCAGCACCTTTGTGTGAGTGTAGATAAAGAAAAGCAAATTCTAGGCCGGGCAGGTGGCTCACGCCTGTAATCCTAGCACTCTGGGAGGCCAAGGCGGGAGGATCGCTCGAGGTCAGGAGTTCGAGACCAGCCTGAGCAAGAGCGAGACTCCCGTCTCTACTAAAAATTAGAAAGAAAACCGCACAACTAAAAATATATATAGAAAAAATCAGCCGGGCATGGTGGTGCATGCCTGTAGTCCCAGCTACTCAGGAGGCTGAGGCAGAAGGATCGCTTGAGCCTGGGAGTTTGAGGTTGCTGTGAGCTGACGCCACGGCACTCTAGCCTGGGCAACAGAGTGAGACTCTGTCTCAAAAAAAAAAAAAAAAAAAAGTTGCACCTTGTATGATTTCATTTCCACAACACTCTCAAAATGACAAAATTATAGCAGTGGAGAAGAGATCAGTGGTCACCAGGGGTTAAGAATGGGGGCAGAGTCTGACTATAAAAGGGTAGCATGAGGGAGTTTCTTTGTGGAGATGGAACACCTCCATGTCTCGCTTGTGCTAGTGTTTACACAAATCAGTACTTGTGATGAAATTTCATAGCACTATACACACACCAAAATGCATATGAAGATTGGTGAACTACGAGTAAGGTCTGTGGTTTAGTTAATAGTGTTGTGCTAATGTCAATTTCCTGGTTTTGAAAATATACTCTGGTTATGAAAGATATTATCATTGGGGGAAGCTAGGTGAACTGTATACACAAACTACAATTTTTGCAACTTGTGAGTCTTAAATTATTTATACATAAAAAATAAGTGTGTATGTCTATATATATATGTATACTTTGTGAATGGGTAATTTGGTCTGTTACTTAATCTGTGTTAGCCTTATTTGCCTAGAAAAGCCCAAACAAATCAGAAATTGCTAGAGCAAAAAGAATTTGGAGATCATTTACTCCTGTGGTTCCCAAACCCAAGGAACATCAGAATTCCTCTGGGAAACCATACTTAGGGTATTCCAGGAGAAATCTGTCTTTTTGACAAACTCTCAGGTAGTTCCTATGGAGCCATTTCCTTGTTTTCTCACTACTGGCCTTATCTAGCCACCTCATCTCATAAGTCAGAAGCCCAAAAGTATACCTTAAGTATTTTAGAAATCATTTGCTCAATGGTGGCGCATGCCTGTAGTCCCAGCTACTGGGGAGGCTGAGGCAGGAGGATCACTTAAGCCCAGGAGTTTGAGGCTGCTGTGAGCTAGGCTGATGCCACAGCACTGTAGCCCGGGCAACAGAGCGAGACTGTCTCAAAAAAGAAAAAAAAAAAAAAATCATTTGCCCAAGTAATCGACACAGCTGAGATTAGAACAATAATCTGTCCTCTGCATGAAATTGTTCCTGTTTAGGGAGCCACAAAACAATAAAAACTGCCTTACAGGTAGCTACTTTGCAAATTCAGACACAAATTTATTCTGGGTATTTAGTAAGAGTTTTGTGTCTTATGAAGGGAGAGGGGTGATATAACATGATTAGTAAATTTTTTGTGTGTATGTATCTGGAAATATTGAAACACTACAGTTACTGATGTTCTGAAAAAAATCTAAAACTCTACTAGGGAAACACACAATGCCTCAAATAAATGTGGATTTTTTTCTTTTATTTTATGAGAGGGCTGAGAGACACAGTTGTAATTTGGCAGCTATACAAATTTGAATGTGTCTCTTTGTGTTCATTCCATTTCTTTATTTCATTCTAGGAAAATATCTTGTCATAGGATTTGGTCGTAATGTTCATGCAGTGGATAATATTCCTGGACTCTATGGGAAGGTTGTCAAAGTAGCTAATATTTCTTTATTAGCTTTGCACAAAGCCAAGAAAAGAGACTAAGATAATAAATTACCATATTACAATAACATTTTCACTAATAGCAACTTATATAATTTTTATTTTAACCTATAAAATCTGTTAAATGGATCATTTAAGTATTAACTCACATTCTATAGTTGGGAAATTGTCTTTGCAGGTTGTACTGAGCATTCTTAGTTTCTAGCACAAATCCTGTCTTTATTATTTGGTAAAGTGATGTTATGTTTGTTAGTATGAAGAGAAATGGATTTAAAAGCTTATAATTATCACAGTAATGTCACCACAGGAATTCCAGAGCAAAGCATTAAAACATTTAACAATTAAATGTTTGTAAGCATAAATTGTCTCCTAGGAGAAAATCGGTTTTCAAAGTGACACTTTTGAAGGTAACCATGCGTGACAGATAACCAATATTTTCAAATGTGCACATGCACAGTCGCCACCTCATTCAGATGGTCACTTAAGCCTTTAATATGTGGTGTGCAGCTTCAGAAATTAAGGGAGCCACTCGCACACAGCCCTCAGAACTTCAGCCAGGCATGATGAGCACCACTGCAAATCCCTTCCTTAATGAACTCTGCTTCCCAGACTGGAAGCTTTCAAACAGCAATTCTGATGCTGAGGAGAACTGCTCCCTCAGGAGCTGGAGGAGGAGGAAATCAGCATCCTCACTCACTAGTCAGACCTAGCCAGGGAAGGACCGGCTCCCTCCACAGGGCCTTTACCCATGATCTGCTTGATTATTTGTGGTAATAAGTTACTGACATGAATCCTGTTCTCTAAATCTACTCACAGTGTGGGGGTTTTGTTTGTGTAAGTCTAGCTTTCTCAAACTCTTTCACTGTAGTTAATTAGAAATAGAACACAAGGTTGTGTTATTAATACTTGACTGCGTTAAAAGTGTAGGACATAAAGAGCATGCCCGAATTTTCATGCAATTTATATGCTAATGATATATTTTTGTGTGTGTGATTCTTTTTAAAAAAATTTTTTATTTGTAATTATTATGGGTACATAATAGTTGCATATGTTTTGATACAGGCACACAACGTGAAATGGTGTATTATAATGCTTTGTTATCTCCTTTAGCAACCAGCTAATGTTTAAATCTGTACAATAATGGATAGTAAGCCACACTTTAAACAATTTTTCATTTCAATCACAGTTGAGAACAGTAGAGAGGACTGTTACTTTTTGAAACATGTTTTGTCCATTAACACCTACTTTAGAAACACTGGTATGAAATAGATTGTTTTATCATATAATTTTTATCCAATAGCTATATGAATTTATTTATCCAGTTTATAATAAGATTTTTTTTCTATATAGTTTGACAGCTTGAGGTACTCTGTTCTTTATGAGTCTGCATGTAAGTGTGACCACTTTCCCCCTCCTCAGCTTCCTAATAGGTTCCGAGTGTTCCTCTAGGATTTTAATTCCAGTATGCAGTAGTTGATTTGGTTCATCTGTAGTTTACACATTTTCTTATGTTTATAAGTAGGTACTTTTTTCCCTGTCACTATACCCCTCTTCTTCCTGCCTCTGTGTGTGTGTGTGTGTGTGTGTGTGTGTGTGTAAAACAGTAGAAAAGCCACTGAAAATAGGATTTATTGGCCAGGATTCCCGTAGATGGAAAGGGTTTACCCCATAAATGGAAAAGGTTTACCCCATAGATGGATTTTAGAAGGTCTGGGAATCTTATGAAACTGTATGCAGAATTTTCTGATTTTACGTGTGTGTGTGTGTGTGTACACATACATTTTTTCTGACAATGGGTTCTATACATTTTTTTCCGATTTTCAAAGGGGTCCCTAACCCAAGAAACCAGTTGTTTAAACCTGTACAATAGTAATCAGATTTAGTCACATATTACATAATTTTCCATTTTAATTACAGCTGAGAATAGTCAAGAGAAGTTGCCTATAGTTTGATATGGTTTATGGAATGTCCCCAGTGTGGTGAGGTTCTGCGGATGATCCAGTCCACAGAACCTGCAAAATGCACATTTTACATTCTGCTTTATTGCACTGGCTGACCTAATTATGGTCATTTTAGAGAAAAGTTCTCCAGTGTTATTGGTAAAGGAGGAATTAGAAAAAGGGTATAAAGCCCCACCCTCAGGAATAAAAGCAGAGGACAAAAACCCAAAGATGTTTTTAAGGTCTGAGAATGGAGTAAAAATGGAAGGAATATATCAAATAAAAATGTTCACTATGCACCTGTAAAAACAAATGACATAATGTCTGTGATTTGCTTTAAAGTATTTGAGCAAATAAAGTAAGAAGAAAAGGATTAGCTGAAACAAATATGGCAAATTTTTGGCAATTGTTGATTCTGATTTGTAGGTATGTGAGGGTTCACTGTACTATTCTCTCTACTTTTGTATATGTTTGAAATTTTCCATACTTTTAAAAAATTACATACACAGCCTAATTGTTTAACTGCCACACTTTCTGGTTATACTAAAACCAGTACATGGACAATAACCTTTTATAGGAGCAAGACTGAAATGTGGGGGCAATGAAGTCACAAGAAAAAACTAAGAAAACTAAACCTAGCACACTGGGAAATATAGAACATATTGAGAAGAAACAAAGCTGAGAATCCACACAAATTTTAGCAAGACAAAAAGAGAAAAATGTTCAATTCAGTAATAAAAGCTAAGTAAAATAAAATTATTTTCAAAGACTTAATGAAATGATAAAATACAGACTGCTGTGGGGAATGTAAATTGGTATAGCCTTATTGGTGAACAGTTTAGTGACATGATTTGATAGCATTTGATCTGTTAATTCCCTTAGTAACAATGTAACCTAAAAAAATAAAATGTGAACACTTATTTCTACATACATTTCTCATTGCATTACATTCTGAAAGTTCTTTGGGGGAAGAGCCTCTGTCTGCCCTATTGACCACTGTATCGCTAGAACAGTTCCTGAGCATGCAGGAAGTAAATACGGAATGAATTTATGTTAAACAAACAGTGAGGAATTAGAAATCACCAAAAGTCAAACAATAGAATTATTTGGTACATTTTGATATGGAAGAAATCCTAGTTAGTCATATTAAGTTGTATTTTCAAAGAATATTAAATGACATGAGAAAATGTTTCAGATATAATGTTAAGTGGAAAAAAATCAGGATATAAAAGCACATATAGGATAATCCTAATTAAATATGTTTAAAGTAGTACAAGGAAATGCATCAAAATTTTAACTGCAGTTAACTCTGGGTATTGATATATACTTTAGTGATTTTTAAATATTCTCCTTCAAATTCTTTTGTATTTCCCAAATGATCTATGAGGACTCAAATATTTTTTAAAAAATGAATTTTTAGTTTCATATTGTATGGATAGATAAACATAGCATTACAAAAAGAGCCAAATCTTCTTTGATCATTTCTAATCCAAGTTCCCACTGACCACCCTCAGAAGTAACCTTTCTTATAAATTTGACATACTTCTTCCAGACCACTTTTTATATTTGTCTTGCACATAAAGTATTAATATATGCCCCTATAGAAAATGTGCAGTATTAGTGCATTTATTATATAAATAGTATCAAGCTACATGCATAGTGTTTCAGTCTGTTTGGTGCTGCTGTAATTTATAATGAGAAATTATTGACTCACAGTCCTGGAGGCTGGTAGTTCGAGGATCAAGGGTTCATATCCATTAAGGGCCTTGTTGCTGCATCATAACATGGTGGAAGATGTCACATGGGTGGGAGAGAGAGCAAGAAGGATCTGAACTCATCCTTTGAAAAGGAACCCACTTCCGGGGCCATTAATGCCTTCATGAGGGCAGAATTATCATGGCCTAGTTGCCTCTAAAAGGGTCCACCTTCTGTTACTACAGTGATTACGTTTCCAACACATGCTTTTTGGGGGGACACATTCAAACCATAGCTTATAGTTAGCATCTAGTTTTTGGATTTTGTTTTAACTCAATCTGTATATGAGATCTTCCCATTTTTATACATAGAAATTGAACTCATTCCCCTTAGCTGCTACATAGTATGTTTTATTTAGCCATTTCCCTATGCATCAGCAGAAAAGGGACTGTGTACTCTTTCTTTGAACTTATTGAAGGGGGGAGCTAAGGAGACTACATCTCACTCTGCTGCTGGGGTTGAAAGGAAGAAATCTTCTCAAAGGATAGGGTGAGTGGCGCTTCCTAAAAGAAGAAAGCAAGTTCAGTCCCTGGTACCTGCAGAAAGGAGACCAGGGGACCCAGTCCAGACCTGAGCAGGGACTCCCCGTTAAGAACCTAAGACATAACCAAGTCAGGGCAAGTGTCCTCTCTGTTTCTCCACACCAAGTTCTGGTTTTCAAAATGTCTCTGACATGGTTCTCTTTTTCTTTCTGTCACCATCCTAACTTAGGAATTCATCCCCTTTCCATAACATTAGCTTCTTGGCCTCTATCCAGTTTCTTTTCCTTCTAATTCATCCAATATACCACTGCCAATTGAGTCCTTCAAAAACAACTCCACATAGCCACCTCCTTTGTTAAAACCTTCAAAGGTGCCTTGTTGGGCCCTACTAATGGTTCCCTTTTGGCCTTCCATAGCTCTCAACTTCAATGTCTTAGTCCTTCTAGTCTCTTATCAAATTCCTCTCTGTCCTTCAAGTCCTACTTCCTCTGGGATTCTTCCCCTGGGATCAGTGATCACCCACATATTCAAACATTCAACAAAATTTATTGAGTGCTACCAAGTACCCTGCACCATGCAAAAGCCTGAAGTTCTGGCATGTGCCTGTAAATAACAAAGCACCAAAGGCTATAGATACACTGCACTATGATTTCCTGTTAATTTATCAGGGCATGCCTTGTTAAATTTCTGCCTCATAGTTACAACAGTGACTTCTGGATATTGAAAAGCTTCAGAACAATCTAAGAAAGCATCACACAGCTATAGGTTTTATTTATTATTATGTGGAGTTGATTCCAATGTAGGAATACATGTGGATTGTAAAGGATACCTTGAACATGACCACTAGATGTCGTTACTGACAACACAAAAGTTAAAGCAAGAGCTTGACATCACAGGACTGCTTTAAAGAACACTACCAAATTTAAGAATAAGAATATGAAAACAATTTTATAGATGAGTCCTGTAAAAATCCAGAGTAGCAGCTTTGGAGACCTGTGTGTACAGAAAAGTAGCCCAGTGCCATGGACACAATTAATAGTTAAGTGCTTCCTATATCCTTCTAGAATGGCCTTCAGCAACTTACTGGTCAGCAGCATGAGGAGAAAATCAGAGGGTCTTAGAATTAGAAGGGAGCTTATTTGTCCATTAATTTTCAGATCTCTGACTGTTCCCTGGAGTTAGATATACAGTCTATATCACAACTCAGCATGTGTGCACACACACACACACACACACAGATACAGCTTTCATATACATATATATATATATATATATATAGAGAGAGAGAGAGAGAGAGAGAGAGAGAGTTTAAACCAGTTTCAAAAATAAATGCCCTTACTATGTACAATCCACTTTGATTTTTTTCACGTATTCTACAAATACTGGTCACAAACCAATACATTGATTTTACTTAATCTAAAACACTTCCTTAACATGAGTACATCAGAAAACAGAGGCTCAGAGAGGTACAGTGACTTGTCCTAGGTAACACAGTCGCCAGGACTCAAGGCTTTTCAGGACACTGGCAGGTTCTATTTTGGAAGGTCCGTGGCAAAAATTAAAGTGTCCTTGGCACCTGCCCGCCAATCTCTTCCTGTGTTCCTCTACCTTCTAAATCCTGTGGCAGGTACCTTGTGGTGAAAAAACCACACACACAAAGTGTATGTGTGATTAGTTATATGTAGCAGTCGTTTAAAAAAATACAGGTTCTTTCTAAAATGCACATGTCATCACTTTAACTTCTCTCCTTGAATCCCTCATGGTTTTCAGGCCAAATACAAATGTTCAGTGTGGCAATAAAGGCTCTTCCAGACCTGGGCCCCCACCTGCTAGCCAGCTTCATTCTTCACCACTCCCCCATACGTACCTTGGAGGTTTTTCCTCTAGCCTTGACCTGGCTAAATCAAGTTTCTCGAGACTCCACTCCCCTTCCTCTTCTGTAAAGCCTTCCTTGACACAGTCCCCCACACGTCTGCCACGGTCTTCCTCTCGTCCGTCTTCTCCACGGGACTGTGGCATTCTCATGGGGCAGGGTCATGTCTGCCCATTTGCTGTCTGTGGCACCTAGCCTATTGCTCCGCACATAAGAGGAGCTTCATAAATACCTGCTGAAGTGAGTATTTTCATATTCTTACTCTCAAATTTTAATCCTAAAAAAAGTTCTTTGGAATATAAGCTATCTGAATTATGTAAGAGCTGGTTTTGAAAATGCAGAGCTCCGTTTCTTAATATCTTGAGAGTATGAATAAAACCCACTATACCTATCAGGGAGAATAGATGTGAAAACCTAGTTTTTACTTTTTTCCTCTTGATTTTCGTAAGTTTTTGTTGGGGGTGAGGTTAATTTTGTTTTTTAACCTCTAGCTTGCAGACTAGTACCCACTGATCAACTCAGCTGCTATTGCTGCTACTGGTCACTCAAAGAGCTCGTCCAGCCTGCAAGCCCCAAACCGAGAACCTTTCTGGTTTTGTATTTTTTTTTTTTTTGAGACAGAGTCTCACTCTTTTGCCCTGGCTACAGTGCCTTAGTGTCAGCCTAGCTCAGAGCAGCCTCAAACTCCTGGGCTCAAGCCATCCTTCTGCCTCAGCCTCCCGAGTAGCTGAGACTACAGGTATGTACCACCATGCCTGGCTGATTTTTCTATATATATTTTTAGCTGTCCATATAATTTCTTTCTATTTTTAGTAGAGACGGGGTCTTGCTCTTGCTGAGGCTGGTCTCGAACTCCTGAGCTCAAACGATCCGCCCGCCTCGGCTTCCCAGAGTGCTAGGATTACAGGCATGAGCCACCACACCCGGCCACCAAGAGCCTTTCTGGATCCACTTAACAGAGGCACACAGCAGCTCTCCTACGCATGTAGCCTCACCTGAAATTACTTACTCCCCATCCTTAAGGTGGGGAGAAATCAGAGTGAAAGAGAGGCAACCAAATGCTCATAATGACTAAGGACAGTGAGTAACGAAGGGAGCATGGATCAGCAGGGCTCAGCGGGGCTGTGGTGGTCAGAGGTGGCTTTGTGAGAGTGGATCACAGAGACTGGGAGTTGGGCAGAGATGTGGGGAAGGAAGCATTTCCGGGCAGGAACCGGCATGAGCAATAGTCAGATATGGATGCAGAGGAGAAGACTCCTGGATCAGAGAGTCCGTGTGGCATCGCGGAGGGCTCAAACAAGCAAGAGCTGGGCAGGAGCAGGAACGCTTGGCGTCCTGGCAGGAGCAGGGCCATCATCCATTGTCACCTTTACCTTGTGTGTCACTGTGTTGGTTATGAAGCACATTCAATTTTATGTGTCGTTTTGATCTCTATACTCAGGTGAGAACCATAGATATTGTGAGTTTTGCTTTATAGAAATAGTTAAAAAAGGAGATTAAGAAAATTGGCCCAAGTCTCAGCTTGCGGCTAACCAGACTCACAGTCTAGATCTCCGTACCTCTCCCTGTTTCACACACCCAGGAATGTGAGGTGGCCTCAGAAGCTACATAGTTGAATTTCCCCATTTTACAAATAAAGCAACTGAGGACCAAGGAGGTGAAGCAATTTTTCAAGGTCACACAAAAGCAGAGTTTAGGAGGTTAGCTGGTAGCAACTTTAACCAGCCTTATTTCTGATGGAAGGTGCTTGGCGTTATATTAGTATCAGCTGGGAAGAAAACAGGGAGGAACTCATATTGCTGAGAAAGAACTGTTACTTTGACAAAACAAAATATTTTCTAATGTTTAATACCTGGTGGGATAATACTGTAGTATAGCTGCATTTTTTTAAAAAATGAAAGTCTTTATCAACCAAAATTTAAGAGTTTTTTTAAGTGAAAAAAATCTGAAAAGCAAAAAAGCTGCCCGAGGAGATGGGTCTATCTGGGAACGAAGACCTCCATAATCCATAGGAACGCTTCAGAACTTTTTTCTGCCACTGATGAATTTTTAAGTCTTCATTAATCAGAGGAAAAAAATTTTTTAACTTAAAAAAAAAACGAAAAACAAAAGCCCCAAACTGATAGACTACCATCTCAGAATCTGTTAGCAAAGGATAACTAATATTTCCAGACAAGCACATCATTCAGATAACATGTTATTATAATTTTTTTTTTTCACACCAGAAATGACATGGCTTGAGAAATGACTTGCTGAGAAATCTGTGTTTACATTAGGGAGAGTGGGGGAAAAATCCCTTGCAGAAGTTGAAAAGATGTTAAGTGGTAAATACCAAAATGCCCAGCAAGCATATAAGCAGACTCTCATCCTAGCATGAATATGTGCAGCTCAGCGTTTTAAAATTTACTTTTAGCTTTTCTAGCAGTTTGAGTTAACCCTTTCTCTACCTCCACTCCGTTTGTGAGAGTTTAGCTCTCAACCTGGAGATGTAGACTGGGGGTGCCGTCATGGTGCTCCATGAGTGAATGATGCCCTCACCCTGCCTGGTTTCCCGCAAGTGGGCCACCTTGTGAGCAAATGTCTCCTAAACTTCCTTAGTATCCATTTAATGCCTAGGCAAACATTAGGAAGCGAATCCAGCTTGCACAGATTTGGAAAAGGCCTGTTGGTAGAGCAAAACTATGCAAATCAATGCCACAATAAAGGTACATCCAGACCAGGGGTTCTCCAGGGAGTGTGTGCATCAGAATCACTCCAGCGCTGGTGTTGCAGGTGGCCCCAGCATCTGTAGGTATGAAAGATCCTCAGGTGATTCTAAAGGACATCCCTCAGTGAAAGACACTAATCTAGATTCTCTAAAGAGCCAACTACATTTTTGTCTTGGTTTCAGCCCCTAGCAAACCGAAATGAAAAACAAAACAAGCAACCAAAACAGAAAATTCTTCCAGATTAAGTTTATCTTAATACCTTACTGGTTGTTAAACTTATTTACAGACTGAGTGAATAACAATTACATGCAAGGTGAGCATTTAAGGAACATAATACTTTACAATATTTTCTCATGCATTAACAATCTCATGTGGTTCTCACAGCAACCCTATGACGTAGCTTGTTATTCCCAAATTAAAGGTGAACAAAGTAAGTCTCAGGGACATGAAGATTTGCTCAAGATCCTTCAGATAGTAGAAGAGAGCAGTTGTGGGTTTGACAAGAAGAGAGACAAAATGGCAAATTGTTTTATTACTATAGGTAAAAAGAATTTTTAACGTTTAATCATTTCCTATCTAGTTACTATGCCATACTTTGCTTGTAAAAACACATTATCTCACAATAAAATATTTATTGTTTTTTCTTTATTCTGTATCTATCTATCTATGTACACATACACACACACACACACACACACACACACACACACACGGAGTAAAACAGAAATAATCTATTGTTCCTGAGTTTGATTGTGGGAGAGTAAGATAGGTTATATTTATAACACTGATTTCAGGGACATGTAAATCCTGTATTTTAATTTCCATACACCTTACACTAAAATGAATAAACAAATACATTTCTCTATCAAGCTCCATATCAGAAAAAGGGAAAGGAAGTGCTTGGCCTAGAAAAGAATGACCGTTAGTGCCTTAATCATGTCAGTATTTCTAGTATCACTGAATTAGATTCATTTTTTGCTGTTTATAGTAAGTTGTATCTTTGCAGTGTTTTTTCTAAACATTCAATACATCAAATATCAGTTGCTGCAGACATTTGCTTCTAAGGGAGGAATAATCCAAGTCAAATCTTGGTGAGATGAAATAATGCATAGTGTTAGTCTTATTAAAACCAGGGCTGGCCAGGTAAACTTCAGGCATTCTTACATGTTGCAATTTCTAAGCTCAATAGAAGAATCTGAAGAACAAAATAAAAGCCAAGAAGAATAAAAGGTTAACTGAGCAGGAAAGATTTATTTCAAGAATATCAATACTAAAATAAAAGCATCCACTCCTGTAATTGGGTGAGTGCTACTTACAGCAAAGTAAAATGCTTTCTAAATGATAGGATATGGCACTCGTCGGAAAACTAAAAAACAAGTCAGGGCTCAGCTCACTGAAGAGGAAAGGAAATTTAGCATCTGGTAGGGCCAGCAGGGAGGAGTCTACCAGCAAAACATTAAATCCCGGCTTTTCTTTTTACCTTTGGCAATCAACATTTCATTCATCCTGAGAGGTGGCCTTGGCATAACTCAGAGGTAGATTCAGCCCAACAACTGGCCCTACAATGCTCAGCCATGACGTGATGTAGTTGACGTTCCTAGAAAACAAGTGAAATACAGGCCATGCTAATGTTTCCACTGTAGTCTTTGGATGAATGGTAGAAAATTAGTCCGTCACCAATGATATCAGAAACGAGGCTTTCTTTAAAGACATGTGCCCACCACTTGGAACCGCAGTGATTCTGAATGCCGGCCCCTCGCTTGCCCAGAGAGACGGTGGGGTCCCTCACTAAGGCAGGTGAAGGGGAGGTGAGGCACTACGGCTCCTGACTCCCCTTGATGATTCTAAGTTCACACGTAAAATTCACAGCATTTACTAAGGTAGCAGAGTGCAGGGATTAACAGCAGGGTTCTGAGGCAAAAATGCTTGGATTCGAATCCCAGTTCCACCACTTAACCAGCTGTGTGACCTTGGCCGAGCGACTTAACTCCTTTGTACTTTAGCTTCCTGCCCTGTAAACTGGGTGAAATGATGACACTTAGCACATAGGGTGTTATAAAAATCCAGTGTGTTAATATATCTAAAACTCACCTAG
This sequence comes from Lemur catta, assembly GCF_020740605.2. NCBI lineage: Eukaryota > Metazoa > Chordata > Mammalia > Primates > Lemuridae > Lemur > Lemur catta. Next base: position 53,164,040 of record NC_059139.1, on the reverse strand, counting down.
CATATAGTAAAGATCGATAAGTGTTAGCCATTATTACCATTACAAAGAATATTTCTTTTTTAGCGTACCTTTTAGAGTCACGTAAAAAGATTTACACTGTTAAAATCAGAGTAGAAGCCGATGTGTCTTGATGGTGTTTCTTACCTATTGATTTTCTGAGAATTCTTTAATACAGGAGTCATGAATTCATTCGTCTTGCAGGGATGAAGCACAAAAAAGGGCTGCCCAAGTATCGGATGTTCCTGCAAGAATGAGAGGGGGTCCAGGACTGTCAGTGCGAGTTACTTGGAAAAAGTTAGAATAAATAATCTGGTTTACTCCTACAAAATAAAGGCTTGTTTTAAATTCCAAGTTATTGAATTAATGTATAGGTCTATTTTCTGTTTTGAAATATGATTTATAATCCAAAGAGGAGAAGAAGTTGGTAGAAGGAGCCATTCATCGATAAAGTAGTATAGTTGAGTATAGTATAGCAAGGGGCATAGTTTTGTTTACATGATACAAACTGTAAAGTTTATCAGTTCCCTCTGTTGGCCAATGTTTCTCTTTGGCCTATAACTATTATTCAGTTTTTCCTCAAGGATCTTCACAAAGCCCAGTAGCTTGATCACCTGAACAGTGCATTTCAGTTACCTCTTTGTTAATGGTAAAGGAACCAAAATCACTTGCACATTTCTTTACACAAATTTTGTCAACATGCTGCTTCAAGCCTAACTGTGTCCAGGGCCCATGGACACATGTTCAGTGATTAGAGGGGGAGGGGCATGGCCTTGTTCTCTTTTGGTCTCTCTGTTTGTCTGTCTGTCTCTGAGTTTCTCTTTTAGGCTGCTCATTCCTTCTGTCTCCTCAATTCTATAGGGCTGTTTTTAAAAGTTAAGAGTCCATATAACTCCACTCACTCCCTTTATAAGGGAGTAATTGGATATAAGGTATGGGTCAGTTTGCTCCCAGGTTAGGGATGAGGACATCATTTAGCAAGCAATGGGGAGCCAGAGAAGGTATCTATATAATCTGTGTGCAAATGCTACCAACACAAAAACAATAATTGATGATAAATTTATTGATTATTTACATTGTAGATTAACCATTATGCCAGAAACTGCAAACTCAAATACCTATGATGACCAGGAAGGTGACCTAAGAGGGTTAATGCTGGTTAAATACACCAGCAGGTGATGGGGACCACAGGGAACTGGAGAGTGGCCCATCTGAAGCCATGCTTGCTACTCCAGCCAACCGTGCCATGTGGGAATGCAGGGTCAGCATCCCAGACCTTCCCATTTGTGAAAATAACCTAGAAAACCCAAAGTTTATGTAAAACCTCCTAAATTTAAATGTTGGTACATTTTTTTAAAACATAGGGTAGGCCAAATAAAACAGGCTTCTAGGCTGGGTTTGGACTAGGGGCTGCCTGGCTTCTTCTCTTGGCTTCTTCTCCTCGTAGCCAGCCCAAGGAGAAACTGGACGCAGAGCTGGTCACAGGAAGAATTATGTAGCTATCCCTGCTGCCTCACCCCTCGGCCCCAAATGCTCATGTCTGCACACATGTGCACATATCAGTGCACAAGAACTGGGAGGGACAGTCCCACTGGTACTGGTGGCACTGGGTGTGGAGGTTGGGGGGGTGGTGAGGGAGGAGTTATCCACCAGTTGCAGGTTTTTGTATGTATCTGGCATTTTTAGCACCACCTGGCATTTTTTCTCCCTGAGTGCCACCTCCAGATGTCTCTGGCCAGCTGCCTGCCTGATTCTTCTAGCAAGGCATCAGCTTCCTCTCTGCAGCTCTCTTCCCACCCTCATTCCCACCCCTAACTGGGCACCGGCTCACAGCCCAGGTGCATTGTGCCTACGTTAAGTTCTCCTGTCCAACCTGATCTGGTTTCCCTTGCCTGCCTTAAACTAAAATTTATTAATTCAACACACATTTATAGATCATCTTTTATGTGTCTGCCAGGAACAGTTCCAGATATAGTTGTAGAGACTACTGTATCTCTAAGATAAACACAGTCTCTGATCCCATGTAACTTAGATTCTAGTGCAGGAGACAACCAATAAACACATAGAACAAATAGATAAGATAATCCAGATAATAATAAATGCTATGAAGGAAACAAACAGGGTAACATGATTCTGGAGTGAAAGCGAAGGCCTCGCTGAAGAGGTGGTGCAGTGGATGGAATGTGTGTGCTCCCCCCTCCACCTCCCAATCTGTATGTTGAAATCCTAGAAGGTATTAGGAAGTGGGGCCCTTGGGGGGTGATCAGGTCATGGAGGTGAAGCCCTCATGAAGGGATTAGTAGCCTTATAAAAGGGACCCCAGAGAGCTTTATCATCCTTTTTCCATCACGTGAAGACACAGTGAGAAGACAGCATCTAGGAAATAAGAAACAGGCCCTCACCTGACGCTGAATCTGCCAGTCCCCTGACCCTGGATTACTCAATCTCCAAAACTGTGGGATATAAATGTTTGTTGTTTAAGCCACCCAGTTTATGGTACTTTTGATATAACAGCCTAACAGGACTAAGACAGGTAACATTTAGTCAGAGATCAGAATGACAAGAAAAAAACCAACCATGAAGATTTCTGGGGACAGAGTGTTGAAGCAGAAGACCCTAAGGGGAAACAAGCACAGGAAATGTGCAGGGGAAATGCAAAAACATTTTAAATGTAGTCTAAATTCTTTTTGGATGATGTACATAGTTACCAGTGGAAGGAATAAAGAGCTATAACCCAATCTTACTGATGTAAAACATGTTACCTTCTTTACTAAAATGAATCCTAGACCTCCAAGGCTGCATGGGATGGAAATGTTCACAATGAGGAGGATCAGCTCAATCTCACAGCCTCCTCTCTGTCCAAGACTCATTCTTCCTTGGAGTCTCATACCCAAGAGATACACACACACTTACAGCTCAGGGATCATCTTCTCAGAGCAGACTTAGGACCATGTCACATTGGAGCTGCTCACTTGATGCTGCTAAGTAAAGACTTGAACTTTATTTCTATAAGTCGTCTTTTACTCATTCCATACCGCAAGTGGGTAAGGGCATGCGTGATTGTTTGGGATCAAGTCCTGCTCCACTGCTTAGCAGCTGTGAGCTTTTGGGAAAACCACTTAACCATTTTATGTCTCTGTTTCCTCATCTGATAAGTGGGGTTAATGATAGCATCTGCCTCATAGATTGATTGTGACCCTTCAATGAGATAATACTGGAAATGTGCCTGACACATAGCAAATACTTAGCTGGCTATTAGTATTCAACCCATTGATATCTAAACAGACCAGATAATAGCCAGACATTCGGAATATGGTCTTATGGTACCCTATAATAAAATCCAATATCAATATTTAAAAATGGAAAGTTCCTATAGATTGTGTACCATGTTAAAAACATCACTGATTAGTGTCTAAATGTTTAGAAATACTTGACAATTGATTATAAATGAAGGGAAGAGAAGTCTGAATTAGTAAAAGGTCTAGGTCTATATGACAATTAGAACTATCAATATATTTGTATTCAGGTTTAAAACCAAATTAATGGAAAATAATTTAAATGAATTTAAATTAAAATAAAAGCTTAGGCACTTCAAAAACACTTCAGTAATCTACAACATTTTAATATTCATTTTTCCTTAGACGACATAAAAACAGTCATATTAGCATTTAAGGTTATGGTCTAATAAAATAAAATGCATGGTGATGCTCATGTGAAATACTTTCTAAAATAACTGAGATTTTCATGCCTTGGGGAGCTTTTATAATAGCTTGAGTATTTCTTGAATGCAGATTTGGCCATCTGAAAAAGAAATTTTTATCTTTTACTATATTGAAACTTTATATTAAAATGAATGATTATCTTTAAAAATCAAAAGTTTAAATTGGATTTTAAAATAAAATTTATATTGTTTTGGTAAAATATTTTTGGTTTAAAAGGATCAAACTATGATATGTTGATCATCTTAAAATAAAAATTATAAGATATACTTATATAATGTTTTAATAAAGTTTTACATATAAATAATAATAGGAGTGGACTTCCAGCTGTGGCAGAATGAAGAGGTCAGTAAATCCTCTCCCCAGAAAAATAAGTACAAAACTAAACAAAATTGTGAAAACAAACCATTTCTGGGCTCTGGAAATCAACCAAGAGCAAAGAGAACCTCTGAAAAGTGTTTAATTTATGATAAGCTGCTAGAACTTCAAGTTAGAAACAGAGGGAATTTGCAGCCTTCTTGCCTAGAAATACTCCCATAACCCCTCCATCCCTCAACCCCATCCCTCATCCCCACCCCACCCCAACCCCAGCCTCCATCAACAGGGAAGTTTTACCGAGTACAGGTGATCATAAGAACCAATAACTAACTGTGCTGCCAGAGGGGCTGACTTGATTTCCAACAGACAGTGAAAACTACTGCTCAGCAGTACTGCCAATAAAAGCAGCAAAATAGGTACTCAATGAAAAGGAAAAACCACAGCTTTGCAGGCCAGAGTTTGCAGTCCCATTGAGGCAAGCAGCACATTAGCCAAATATTCCATGGGGAGATCTTGGAAATGAGACAGTTGCAGAAGGTCTAGGTAAGTTCTCCAGGCAATCCTGGTTGATGGGAAAGGGATGTGTAGGGAAGACATGAGAAGATCTGATGGGAAGTAAAAGCTGAAGCCAACTTTAACAGTATCTGAATTTTGAGTGTTCCCAACCCACACATATATCTGTCAGCAAAAGAAGGAAGTCTTATAGGCTTAAGGTATTTGCCACAATCTCTGTCCAATTATTGGCTAACCCAAAAGCTACACAAACATAGCTAGAAACCCTTGAAGAAGGCAGGCTAAAAAGTACAAATAAGAATTAAAAAAAAAATAGACACATCAGCAGCCACACTTACAGGAGAAAATTATGCAAATAAAACCTAGGAAAGTTACTAAAACAAACAAACAAAAACAACAACAGCAACAAGAAAAAGACAGCCCTCAGGGAAAATACTGGAATCCAGAATTGCTGCAATATATTATATAAAATGTCTAGTTTTCAAAGAAATTTTTGAGACATGCAAAGAAACCAAAAAGTGTGATGCCTACTTTGGGGGAAAATGTCGTTAATAAAAACTGACCCTGAGTGAGCCATATATTATATTTACAAAGAATTCAAAGCAGCTATTATAAATATGTTCAAAGAATTAAAGAAAATTATGTTTAAAGAATTAAAAGGGAAATATTATGAAAATGATTTTGCAAATAGGCAATCTCAATAAAGGAATGCAAACTATAAAAAGAACCAAATGGAAATTCTAGATTTAAAAAGTATAATACCAAAAATAAAAAATTCACTAGGTGGGCTCCACAGTAGATATGAGATAGCAGAAGAAAGAATTTGTGAATTTAAAAATATACTAAATTTATATTTTTCAAATATTCAAATATTTGAATATTTATTTTCAAATATTCAGACTTCCTATTTGAATAGAAAATATTCAATCTGAAGAAAAGAGGAAAAAAAATGAAGAAAAATGATCCTCATAGACCTGTGGGACATTGACTGTACTAGCATACATGCACTAGGAGTCTGAAAAGGAGAGGAGAGAAAGAGAAAGGCAAAATATTTGAAGAAATACAGGCTAAAAATTTCTAAACTTTGATGAAGAGCATTAATCCATAGATCCAAAAAGTTCAACAAACCCTAAGTAGAAACACAAATAGATCCACACCAAGACACATCATAGTTAAATAGCTGACAGCCAAATATAAGGAAAAAATCTTAAAAGCAGCAAGAGATAAATGACTCATCAAATAAAGAGCAATAACAATACAATAATGGCTGACTTCTCATTAGTCCAGATGGCAGCAGAATGACATATTCAACATGCTGGAGGAAGGGGGACACTAAAACTGTCAACCAAGAATTCTGTATCCAGTAAAACTATCCGTCAGAAAGGAAGGTAATATAAATATATTTCCAGGGAAACAAACTGAGAGAATTCCTTGCTAGTTTTGCCTTATAAGATATACTAAAGAAAGTCCTTCAGAAAATAAAACCAGAGGATAACTCAAGTCCAGAGGAAAAATGAAAAGCTTCATCAATAATGACTATAAAAGTCTAAGTATTTTTTTCTTCTCTTAATTTCTTTAAAAGAAATAAGATGATATAAGCAAAAATTATTTCACTGTAGTGTTGTGTTCGTAACATATATAAATGTAATATACATCACAATAATAGAACAAAGGAAGGGGGAAGAAATGGAGACACATTGAACAAAGTTTGTATGTTTTAGGAGAATCAAGTCAATATTAAGTTGTGCCTCTATTGTTAGAATCTAAGGGTGTTTTTGAGAGCCTTTGGAACCCAAAAGCTCCTTCTTGTTGTGAAATAATTCCCTTAAGTATGTTATTAACCATGACCACTCTTCTAGCAATGTGTCAGAAACATCCATAATTAATTAATACATGGTTAGATTGTACATGGTTCAACACTGAATGGTTTCTAAAATATATCATTTTCTCTCAGTTATGGCAAATTAGTCAAACCATTAATTACTTTTCAAATACAGATAGAAAACTAATTTTTAAAATACTCAAAAAAATCTTTATTCCTGAATATATAGAACTAATGAATACAAGACCTTGACTTATAAAAAATACAATGCTTGTATATATAGAAAAATATTCCCCTGATATGATTAGAATTCATATATTCTCTCATTTATTCATTTAGCAAACATTGTCTTCTTATATGATAATTTTAAATTGATTTAAGCCTAACTCAAAGCAAAGGGCATATAGTTCAAAAGTGTGGTTAATATTATGGAGATCTTAATGCTGCAGAAGTTGCAGAATTCAAAGTTAACGCAGTAACCTGAGCAAAGACTATTTTTTCAGTCATACTCCATCAGCTGATCCTGAAAGCCCAGCAATTTTTATTCAGACAAAGTAGAGTAGAGAATTTATAAATAATTTGAGGATGTGATCAGTGTAAACAATCAATCTGGAAATATTCTCCAAAAGCCATTTTTCTGCAATGGAGGTTTTTTAAGGCTTATACTATCAAGAAAGATTATCTGTATTTTGTGCTTTTTCCTTTAGACAGTCAGAATGAGAGATGAAAGCAGTTTTTAGTTGGTTTAGGAATTATGTGTTGGAGTTAAAAAAAAAATCTAAACTCCTACACCTTATTTTTTTTAACACACCTTTTTCAGAAATGGAAGAGCATCAAAACTGTCAGGATCTTTTTGGTGACATTTCTTAGATCAATTCAGGAGGTAAATTCGTGTGAAAGTGCTACCATCTGCTGTCAGTACTAATGAACTGAGCAAATCTGCACTGAGAAAAATGTCCATGTGGAAATACATGCAGCCAATGAACTGTGTTAGGCTTACAGCTCAATAAACACTTCTACTGGAACAAAGTTCTGCTAAATGGTTTTCTGTGAAAATAGAAATGATGGGTCAGATTTCTATCTCTGTAACTCCGGAGAAGTTATATAGGCACATTTTCTTATGAAATTTAATTTAGCAATGGTTAAATGTCTCATAAAATAAGCCTGACATGAATACTGTGAATTGGTTTTAGAACTATTAGATGTGACTATCACAAGGAAATGATAATACTGCACCTTCATTCTTACATGTAATAAATATGATGAGTGACTTGGTTCATTTCTTAATTTTCTTGGCTCTCTGGGAGGGCACAAATATAATTTCACATACTAAGCCTTCATCTAGTTTCATATTCCAGACTTATCAAATTTGCCTTCCACTCTGGGCACATTCCTTAGAAATGCAGAGAGGTATTTCCCTTTTCCTACCCCTCCAGCAGGGGCAGGAAAATGACTACTGAGCCTCTATTAGGCACCGTACTAAGTGCTTTACGTGGCCACCTGCCACAGCATCCCTTTGAGGAAGGCCTGTTTATTGCTACTTTGGAGAACAGGTTCAAAGAGATCATGCTTATGGTCATCCATGTAGTGAGGGGCAAAGCACCCCCACACCTCCAAAGTCCACACACTCACACCACACCTCCTCAGCCTCTGACCACAGCTCATGTCTAGGATAGTTCCTGGCTTTCATCCTCTCCAGCCCACCTCTTCAAAACTCTATTTATTCATTTGAAAATAATGTGTTTTCATAAAATCATAAGAGCAATACATATAAAGCGTTCATAAAATACAAAAGAAGAAAAAAGAATAAAAGCAGGATAATCCAAAATTGCCCAACTCAGCTTTAATCACCATTTGGTGAATTTCTTTTGGACCTTTTTATACACACACATTCACAGTTTCTCTTGTTTTTCATTCACTGAACAGATATTTATTGAATGCCTACTATGTACCATTCTCTGCCATATGTGTCTTTTGTTGATCCTCTCTAGGTATCTTTGTCCTCTGTTTTACTAATTTCTGCACTTATCTTTATTATTTGCCTCCATATATTTTGTTTGGATTTATTTTGTTACCATTTTTCTTAATGTTCCATGGGTACTTAAAAGATTATGCATAAAGAATATGTAATCTTCACTTGTTGGCTACAGTGTTCTACATGTTTCATTAGATCAAGCCAGTTATTTGTGTTGTCCACATCTTCCATATCCTTGTTTGCTTGATCTATCAATTTCTAAGAGAAATGCAAATCTCCCCTATGACAGTTGATTTGCCCATTGCTGCTTTAGTTTATCAATTTTTGCTTTACATATCCTGAAACTATGTTATTTAAATGCATACAAGTATATCTTCCTAGAGAATTGAAACTTTATTTTTTTTTTTTTTTTTTTTTTTTTTTTTTTTTTTTGAGACAGAGTCTCACTCTGTTGCCCGGGCTAGAGTGAGTGCCGTGGCATCAGCCTAGCTCACAGCAACCTCAGACTCCTGGGCTTAAGCGATCCTACTGCCTCAGCCTCCCGAGTAGCTGGGACTACAGGCATGAGCCACCATGCCCGGCTAATTTTTTGTATATATATTTTTAGTTGGCCAGATAATTTCTTTCTATCTTTAGTAGAGACGGGGTCTCACTCTTGCTCAGGCTGGTCTCGAACTCCTGACCTTGAGCAATCCACCCGCCTCGGCCTCCCAGAGCTAGGATTACAGGCGTGAGCCACCGCGCCCGGCCGAGAATTGAAACTTTAATATGAAGTGATCATATTTATCTCTGATTATGCTTTCAGCCTCCCCAAAATGATTCTTATCTGATATTAATATAGCCACATCAGCTTTCTATTTACATTGGCTTTTTAAAAATTATTTGACTTTGTCTTTCTGTGTCCTTATGTTTAAGATATTTCTTATAAAAAGAACATGGATGGATTTTTTTAAAATACACCTTTACAATTTGTCTCTTACATGGTGATTTCATTTCTTCTGTCTTATTGTGGACTTTTTATTCACTCTGCTTTTCTTTCTTTTTTTAAATTTATAGACAGAGTCAGAGTGGAGTATAGTGGCTGTTCACAGGCATGGTAATAGCTCATTGCAGCCTTGAACTCCTGGGCTCAAGCAATCCTCCTGCCTCAGCTTCCTAAGTAGCTGGAACTATAGGTGCATACCACCACACCTGGCTTCATTCTATTTTTAATGTTTCTTCTTTTACTTTTCTTTTCTCCTCCTTTGTTGCCTTCTTTGGATTGACTGAGTGTAGGATTACAATTTTTTTTCTTGTTGCCATTTCTTTGATTAGATTGAAAATTACATATTTTTAAACTTTTAGTAGTTATTCTTAAATTTTTAAATAACTATTTTACTTTAAAAATCTATAATTAGTCAATATCTTTACCTTTTCCCCCAAACAATACAAGTACCTTAGGGTGTTTAACTCTGGTCACCCTTTCCAGTATTTTATAATTCAATGTTGGCTGAGATTTACTCACATTAGTCTTTTTGCTTACCATTTTTTCCTATACCTCAGCATCCATTCTAGGATAATATTCTTTATCATTGAAATATGTCCTTTAGAACACCCCTTATTGAAGATCTGTAGGTAGTAAATGGTCCCGTCCTGTGAATGCTTTATCTTGCTATCATTTTTGAAAAATAAGTTTTTGTAGGTATAAAATTCTAAGTTATAATGATACTCTCTCAGCACTTGGATTATATTATCCCATTTTCTTCTGGCTTCCATTTTTTTGGTTAGAAATTTCCAAATTTTTATTTGTCTTTAAATTTATTCATGATGATTTGGAAATGTGAAATGTAATGTTAGATAATTAAAAACTATAATTTTTCTCTTCTGTTATTTCTTTTTAAAATTTTTTAATGAACACATAATAGTTCTACATATTTGTGGTACATGTGATATTTTGATATAAGCATACAATGTGTAATGATCAAATCTGGGTAATTGAGATATCCCTCACCTCAAACACCTATCATTTCTTTGTGTTGGGAACATTCCAAATATACTCCTCTAGTTATTTTGAAATACATAATAAATTATTGTTAACTATAGTTTCCCATCGTGCTATGAAACACTACCTCTTATTTCTTCTATTTAATTGTATTTTTGTACCCATTAACTATTACCTTTTTGTTCCCCACTCCCTACTCCCCTTCCCAACCTCCAGTATCCACCATTTTATGCTCTACCTCCGTGAGATCAATATTTTTAGCTCCCACATATGAGTGAGAACATGTGACATTTGTCTTTCTGTGCCTGGCTTATTTCACATAACATAATGTCCTCCAGTTCCATCCATGTTGTTACAAATGACAGGATTTCATTCTTCTTTATGGTGGAATGTATATATGTATCACATTTTTTATGCATTCATCTGTCGACAGACACTTAGGTTGATTCCATATCTTAGCTACTGTGAATAGTGCTGCAATAAACATGGCAGTGAAAATATCTCTTCGATATACTGATTTCCTTTCTTTTGGATATATACCCAGCAGTAGAAGTGCTGGATCATATGGTATTTCTATTTTTAGTTTTTTGAGAAACTTCCATTCTGTTTTCCATAGTGGCTGTACTAATTTACATTCCCACCAACAGTGCACAGGCATCCCTTTCTCCACATCCTCACCAGCATTTATTATTTTCTGTCTTTTTGATAGTATTTTAACTGGAGTAAGATGATATCTCATTGTGGTTTTGATTTGTATTTTCCTGATGATTAGTGATATTGAGCACTTTTTCATATATCTGTTGGTCATTTGTGTGTCTTCTTTTGAGAAATATCTATTCAGATATTTTGCCCATTTTTTAATTGGATCTTTTTTTTTGCTATTAAGTTGTTTGAGTTCCTTATATATACTATTTATTAATCCCTTGTCAGCTAAATAGTTTGCAAACATTTTCTCCCATTCTATAGGTTGTCTCTTCACTTTGTTAATTGTTTCCTTTGCTCTGCAGAAAGTTTTTACCCAGTACCTATAATTTACCATTAAACTACTTGGTGTTTCCCAAACACACTGTTCTTTCTTAACTACAGGCTTTTGCATTAATACATGCTGTTCTCTCTGCCTGGGACACCCTCTCACCCTCCTTCACCACTAATTCCCATTTCTCTTCTACAGATCTCAGCTTTCTTCTACCCCCATCCTGAATCATTCAGCTCCCCTCTGTGTGTGTTCCCACTGCACCCAGGCTTAAGCCTACTGCTAATTCCACACTGTTGGGTATGGACAATTGGCTGTTTATAGGAGTCTTCCTCTACTACTCCATAATTCCTTGAAAGCAGAAGAAGTATTCTGATTCTATTTTAATCTCAGCATCCAGGCCAGTGCATTCCATCTAGCAGGTGTTCAATAAATATTTGTGGAAATAATACATAGACAAAGACAGCCTATTGTGCCAAAGTAAATTACTACTGGCACATGTAGCCTGCTTTATAAAGGGGCATATTCATGTAGAAGGGACCAGCAGCCCCTACGCCACTGTAAGGACATGAGAGGGAGAGAACCATTCTCTCTCCTTGACACAAAACCAGGAACAGCACTTCCTGTACATTTATAGGAGTCCCAAGATAAGATGAAATAAAAACATCAATAGCTGTTTTCTCAAATATTTCTTCCAAAATATATCTAAGAGCAAAGGAGAGAGTTTGAGGGAATGGTTAGGAATAATTCTCCACTTGTAATTTAAAAACTTCAGAATATATTGCAATTATGTAATATATTCTAAAATCTATTGGTTTCCACATTAAAAAACAGTACCTTATTTTACCATTGAGAAAAATTGATGTACCAAGATGCATATTTTCATTCTAATCGTTAGCCTACCCCCCGCCACACCACTGTATCCCCCTAAGGTATGTTACCCAGACTAAGAAGCAGACTCAAATACTACTAAAATATATAATCAACTCACACCATCCTATTTTACTCACACCTTTATTACTCCATGTGTTTTTTTTACTCATGCATTCAATAAACATCACTGAATACCTACCTTGTGTAAGACTGCATGCTAAACATTCATACATCTATGCATCCACCCACCTATCCATTTATTCAAGAAGTATTTATGAAATACGGTCTATGTGCCAGGCACTGTTCTAGGTACCAGAGAAATTAGCATACTAAAGACAAAAGCAAAACCGTCTTTCACAGAGTTTACATTCTAGTTTTGGGTGCTAGAAAGATATAAAATAGCATCCCATTATCTCAACTCCTGGGTTTACAGTCCAGTTGTACCCCACTACTAAGAGTACGTACTTCTAGGGGAAAGAGTCCCAAAGATGAAATAAGTTTGTTATTACTCACTCCCCATCCCTTAGGATTTCTAAAGGAATGGAAAGCAGATCCCTTGGGAGAACAGCAGTTTCACCTGGCCCCATGATGGGCGGTGAGTAATAGGACTTGTGACCAGGAACAACATAAGCTAGTAAGAAAAATTCTCTCTGTGGGAGAGATTTTTTTCATCATTTAGACGGAAGGTATGGAGAGACTTCATGATTCCAGAGAAAACTGTGTAGGGATCACAGTGGCACTAGCAAAGAATGAGGTACTCCACACTCACTATAAGATGGAGGTGTCCTGAGGAAGTCCTGACGTGCCTGAGGGCCAGAGAGGGGCTCACCAGTCCACTAAAGGAAATCATGATGCAGAGGTGGCCCAGGGCTGAGGCTCCATGGATAGAAAGACCACTCATCCCTGGCATGATGCTCCTGGTGAGAGTATCGTGAGTGGATTCCTGGGACCCAATTACTATTTTCACACCACAGATCTAAAGCTTGCTGTGTGGTTTCGGTTGTGCAGTTTCTGTAACTCTGTGTTGAGTGCTCTACAGTTGGAAATGTCAGACAGTGTACCAGGGTGTATATTTTCATGAGATGCTCGAGACCCTGAGTCCCTCTCCTCTCCTCTCTCTCCATGCTCCATGTCAGGGCATCTGCGATTCTAGGGTTACAGAAATCACTATAATATGCAATAGACTGTGATCCTGGCCACTCAAAGGCTACAAATCCAGGTATATGGGGTTCACTGCTGACTGGGGAGTGGGTTCAGCAAAGACTTCTTGGAGATGTGGGATTTAATCTGGTCCAGATCATTAAAAATGGGCAGGATTCGGGGCAGGAGAAGAATGTGGCTGTAGAATTTCAGCCAGAAACAGTCTACTCCAAGATTAATTGCAAAGGAGTTAAGTGAGAGACATACCAATTTCCACTTTTCAGGTAAAACCTAGAAGTTGGTAAATTTGGAGAAGAAAAATTGTCTATTCTTGCTTGTTTTGTTTTGTTGGTGGTGGTGTTAAATGACTAAGCCAATCCTTTCACGGTCCAAGAATTCCCTGGAAGTAATCAATACCCACACAAGATGAAGAGGCAAGGTTTGAATGGCAAATAATCCTATTTTATAATTTTGAAAAAAGAAGAAAAAAGGGGAAAAGGAATAATCCCAGTCCAGATTTTTATCCCTTACAGATACGTGAGGATATAGACAGAAGGACAGTGAAAACATATTAAGGGAAAAAATATGTGAAAAAGAAAGAAAGTCTTGCTCAAGTTCCCAGAAAGGTCAGCAAGTTTCTCCTTGGTTCTGGGACAAGCAGAAGCCAAGTGAACCACGCTTTGCTCCGACTACACCTTGCAACATTTTGTGGTCAGTTAATTAGAAACAAGTTAGATAATGGTATTTGGGAAGGTGGTTTCAAAAAAAAAAAAAATCAAAAAACAATTTGTCAAATTCATATCTTATACAGATGTCACCAGGCTTTCTAGGATTTTTATTAAAAATTACAGACGTTGAAGCAATAATTCTCAGACACTACCTCCTCCACTAACAAAACTTTCCTTTCATGGCACAAAAAGAGCTCAGAAAGTAATTCTCCCACCCCTGCAGAAATCTACATAGGGCTTCCTCCCTGGGCTTCTGACAGTCCTAACTCCAACTCCTGGATTAGAGAGCAGAGTCTGAGTATATTTATAGAGTCTTTATGGGTTGTTGCTTTAAGCAACACTATTAATATGCCAGAACTCTGAGTTCCCAAACTTATTCACTTATCAATTTGTTGTACATAATTTCATCTCTCTGTATTTTGATATGCAAAATGGAAATAGTACTGCTGATACTTCACAGGGTGAAAAGAAGATAACCACCAAGACCATTATAAAGCTTGCTGGGGGAAAAAAGAGCTTATGTAAATGTCTGTTAATTAAACAGTCACGGCTGCACAACTAGGTCAGGCATGATGATAAGACTGAACAACCCACCCCAGCCACCAGCATCAAGAAGAAGAATTTAATCCTAATAGCACTTGTTGCATTTTATAAAGAGTCTTAAATGGTAATATTCTGTAGCATAACACAGAGTAGCATCTTTCAGACCATCCTCAAAGAATTCTTTGATAGAACATACACTTATTAGAGACAACAGCCAAAAACAAAAACAAAAAAAAGCAAGCCAATTACTAATGAAGAACTTGTAAAAAGCTAATCAAAGCTCTCATCCAGAGAAAATGAGAAAATCTGAGGCTCGGAATGATTTTGTATATTGATGAGATTTCATATAGCGTCACAGAAAGAAAAATAAAACAGATTTAAATGAAGACAGAAAGGACTCCGAGTCTCTGTTTAAAAGCCTTATTATGTTCTATATCAATGTTTTTATTAAAATGTTCTGTTCTGGTAAAAATATCCGTTTTTAAAAAATACCTGGTGGGAGGTGCTGTCATTAGAGGACACTCAGTTTCTTGCTCTCTAGGCAAAGCCCTGGGAGTGGGGTGGACAGAAGAACCTTTATTCAGTTGGTGACCGCACAGTGCGCAGTAGAGAATGGAAGACTCCAGCTATTTCTCTCCATGTCAAAGGAAAAAACAATTCTCTTGTTTGTTTGCTTTGAGAATAAGGAACCTCATCTGAAGCTGTAAGAGAAAAATCCCAAGGAGGATGTCAGATTAAAGATGAAGAAACAGAAGAAAAGAGTGAGACAAAGTCTCAGAAGTGAGGAATCTAAAAGCACAGCAGGCTGCTCACGGTGTGATCCCAGGACCTTCCACCGTGCAGAATCCCGGGACCCACTCCAAATCTGTGGTCAGCTCCTGAGGTTTTAGTCTGAAAAGCTGGTTCTTGACGTGCTTGTGGCCGAAGAATGAACAGATGCCCCAAAGTGAGGCAAGCACGAAAATGAGGTTTATTGAAGAGAGAAAGATAGGATTGTGGGGCAAGGGCAAGATACACGTTTACAGAGCATGGTACACATGCCACAGATGACGACCGGACCCACTGTCACAGCAAAGGGAGAGCAAAAGGAAGGGCACAAAAAGGGACTGGTTATGGTCTGTGTGTTGTTTTATAGTGCCCAGATTGGGACCTCTCTTGTGGTTCAGAGGTCACTGTGGAACCACTTTGACTGGACAGCTGGGACCTGCATGACCTGAGTCTTACTGTGCATGCAGATCTCCCATGAGCCTCTCTGAAAGCCTATTGGTAGGGGGGCAGTGAATCGCAGCAGCACCCACTTTCGTCCCTAGGAGATCCAGAATCCCCCCATATCTACCTAACAGAAATAGCAGGTGTTGCTATTAGATTGGGATTAAGAAAAAGAAGAAATCAAAGTTATGCATTAACATTTATTATCTACTTTAATTTTCACAATATAAAGTAGGTATTGGTCTTCACATTTTGTAGAAATTTGTTCAGAGAAGTGGCTTATCCAAGGTTATAGAACTTGTAAGTGATAGAGCTAAGACTCATGTCCAGATTTAAGCATAGAATTTACTCTTTCCAATGCCAAGCCTGTTAAGACTAAATACAGAAGAACTTCAGCATGAAACAACTTTCAGGTGGCATTATAAACCTAAAATAATCAAAAAGGTCAGACTCTAGTTTTAAAAGGGTTTAATGAGGCACAAAGATTGAAGACAGCCTGCCTGGGAAGCACAGATTCCAAAGAATGGAAGTCAGTGTTCCAAAGCACAGAAATTTGGGATGATTTACATAGACAAACTCAGGGAAGTTTAACAGAATTTCAACAGCTTTCTGTAAGGCTTAACGCATAGTTACAATGATCTGGTTAGTCAAGGTGGTCTTTTTCTTTGGGGAAAGGTATATTTAACATTCCACACTGAAGATGTCACTGTCATGGGAGCCCTGTTCCGGGCACCATCTGGTCTGAGTTAGGTACAGGATAATACAGGAGGCAGCTAACCAATAACAAAGATCAGTGATTGGAAGGGGGAGGTCTGGTCTCTGGTTTTTCCTAGTCATTTACAGAGCAAGAACAATGAGGAAGAGTTAAACTAATAATCTAAAAAGCAATATTGCAAAACATGCTACCTGACTCACATCACAGTCACATCTCTCTCCAGGCTTAAAGTGTTTTGGGGGTTCCAACAGCTTTTAAATTTTATTTTCACAGTATATTTATTCTATTTGCATCTTAAGATAAAACAATTGGAAGCCTGCAATTTCCAAATATTAATTCTTTACTTTTTCCCTTTGTGAAAGGAAAATCACAGCCTCAGGCACCTGTGAAGAGCTGGACCCACAGATAATTCATTAAGGAAATTTCTTGCGAACCTCCCATAAGCAAGGCCATGCAAATTGTACCTATGTCTAGCACCTAAAACTAAAGCCTATCTGATTCCACACTAAAATGAATTACAAGTTTATCTTACAGGTAACAGAACTGGAGACAAGACAGAATCAGGCATTCTTCCACCTACCCACCCATTTTATGTAAAAATGCAGATTTCTTGGGCCTCACAAGAATGTAGCCACTACCTCATCAGCGCCCCCCCCCCCCCCCCCCCCCCCCCCCCGCCTTTCCCCTGCCTTTTTTCTTCTCTTTGTATGCTTTTAAAATGCTGAAGGTTCCAACCAACAGCCACATCTTGTCCACAGCTCATGTGTTTTCCCAAGTGCATCCTCAAAATCTTGGCTTAATAAACCTCCATTGATTGAGATTTTTGCCTCAGTCATTTATTTGGGTTGACATCTTCCACTACATTACATAATGGTGACAATTTTGGCTTGTTAAGTCTATTTCTGAGATACACACTAAAACAGGGACATCACTTTTGAGCTAGGTATGTTGGTGAATACAGTGGTGAATCAGCAATCAGAAAACTCAAGGATTTTCAAGAACAAATTCACAAAATAAGCCTAATCTATTGATAACCAGATATTAATGTCTGGCAACTATCACACGGGGAGTACTTTACAGGCAATACAAAATAAAATAGCAGTCTATTAGTATCATTGCTTTTTAGAATGATGCCAAATAGAATTTTAAAGCAACAGAAAAACATACTGATGAAACTTCAAGATGATTTTTAAAAATACCATAATACTACTCTTCAGATAAATATAATCAGTGTAAATATCTAATAAAATCACTCCAGTTTACAGCTGTAGCTCCTAACGGTTATATTTTTCCTTCCTGCTTCTTACCCAACTTTGATAATAAAAAGATTCCTTTTATTCCCAGCAGATTTCCCAGTGATTTTGTTAAGCTAAAATTAGTTTTTCTCTGTAGAAGCTCTCTCAAAAGAAGCTCCATGAAGAAAATTCCTGGATGTGATATAAACCCATTACAAAATCTGTGATTACCCTTCTAATAATGAAAAATGTTAAAGATCTGACCTATAAAAACTATGAGATATTTTTCCCTGCTTTCTAAAATATTAATAATTTGAAACAAAGTAACAAAAAACAATGCTACTAATTGGCTATATTAAGAAACCATACTCTTTTATATATGTAAATATAATATGAGAACTTTCCAGACAATACTTGTATTCTGGTATTTTGCAAGCAAGTATTAAAGAGAGGAATGAACTGATACACAAGGGCAAAAATAGAAATTTCTTATTTCTAAATATTTTATTAAGGTTTTAAGCAACTTATGTCAAGATTTTAAAAATGTACAGTCTAATCCCATTTCCTGATCATATCAATTTCTTACATTTCTCCAATTTCTGTTGGAATTTTAAGAATTGATTTTTATAGTTTGGATCTAGTTCAGTATTTTCTAGACAAGAATGTCTAGGACCTAAAAAGAGAGTCTAAGACCCAGAAAGAAAACTAACATCAGGAAAGACACAGGCTTTCCACATGAACTCCATGAGATGAAATTGAAGATTGAGCTCTGGTCATTCCGACCAGCAATGTTCAATAAAGCTCACGACTGCTTCACACTGGGTCATACCTGAGCTCTTTTCCCCTTCCTCTTACAGGTTGATTTCTTCTCAAATTTTATTGATATCTATGTATTATTAGTTATGTACACAGTGAATATATAATCCTGTGGTCCAATTTTTCCTCTTACCTGTTAATATTATTTCATATATATTTTTCTATATTTTGCAGAACCCTTATAACTTTCTTTTTAGTTATGTAATTCTCCATTTGGCTAATATGTCATAATGGAGTTTAACATTATTCTACTGTTAGACATTTAGATCATTTTCCAGTTTTATACTATTATAAATTATGCATATATATTATATATTCTTCCTTATTTATTTCCTTATAATAAAATTTCTAGAATGAATAAAAAAAGTGGGAATATTTATATGACTATTGATCTACATTAAATTTTCCTCCAAAAAGATTAATTTATATTGCCACCACTATAAACTGCTTTACTCATCCCTCACTGTCTTAATGGAAGAACTGAAGTCTCCTTTGAAATACTTCGCCAAAACACTACATAGATGCTGTAAGGACTCTAGGCAACTAACTAGCTTAGGCTTTGTGTCACTTTTGACATGGCCACAGGATGCGAGTGTTGAAATTACTGACTTGATGCAGGAGAACATAGGGAGAAGGTTAGGGCTCAGAGTGGGGTTGGGGTGACTTTCTCGAATGCATGTAAACACATTATGTCCCTGGAAGATGCTTTTCCAGATTGGCCAGGGAAAGGGTTAGCAACTTTTCAAAAACAATTTGCTAAGGCTCCGATCTCTAAGAGCAGGCCTGCATTATCTGATGTGTCTCCAAGAAGCTGGTACAATAGTCCTTTGGTATCCATGGTGATTGGTTCCAGTACTCCCCACAGATACCAAAACTCAGGATGCTCAAGTCTTTTCTATGAAACGGCATGGTATAGTCAGCTGACAGTGCTTGGGTCTCAAAGGGCCATGAAAATAGGCCATAGCAAGTCACATTAATTAAAGCTCACAAACTTGCTCAGATTATGTGACAGTTGGTATAAATATGGCTACAGTATTAACATTATCACTCCTCCAAAAAGCTCCATTTTCCTTGGATAGGGTCTGAAAACTAAAAAGTGTAAAAACCAGCACATAAAATTGTATACCCATTACAGTTACAACTACAGATATGCTGACATGAAACTTGTCCAATAGGAAAGTGGCATCCAAACATTCAACTTGAAGCATGGCATGAAGTAAAGATGAAGTCAAAACTGTGCATGTCAAACTCATATAAATATAATCAGCAGCAAACACACCTTAGGGCTTGCACATTTTCTTCAACACTTTTCTTTTTTAAAGTAGAAAATATTTCATTTCTAGCATGTTCCTCCTAAGAGGCCTATTTATTCTTTCTTGTCCTAGCTGGGGCTCCTCCAGTAGTAGCAACAGCTGCCATCTCCAGCATGAAGTGAAACTGACTCAGAGCATCCATCCAAGCAGTCCAGCCTCTCCGTTCCTGCCTCAGGGGAGGGATCCATGCAGAGAAGGCCCCTTCCACACACAGTTCAAAGAACACTTCCAGCACCCCCTTCAAAGTCAAAGGCAAGGGCTTTCTCCCAGGAATTACTAATCAACTTGGGAGTACATTGTTTGTTTGTTTGTTTAGAGTCAGGGTCTCACTCTGTCATCAGGCTAGAGTGCAGTGGCACAATCATAGTTCACTGCATCCTTGAACTCCTGGATTCAAGTGATCCTTCTGCCTCAGCCTCCCAAGTAGTTGGGACTACAGGCATGCGCCACTGCACCTAGAAGTACGTGTGTTTTTTAGGCACCAACTTTTGTGAAACTAGAGATATTTCAGTCTAGTTAGTCCACACAGAGACAAACTAACTTTCTGCAAGGGAACCTCAGACTTTTATAATATACTTAGTTTCCCATCTTGATAAGGAAGATATTGTTTGTAAGCATAGCCAGTACTCAGAAAAACATACATTGTAAAGATAATTTTATATTACTTTCACTTACACTTTATTCCTATAAATTAGTGTTTTACTCCAATGTTTTTGAACTTACTTGCTTACACACACCTGCATTTTAAAACTACATATCTATATACTCCAAGGCACAGAAGTTGACCTCTAAAGTTCTTCATTAAATAGTTGCAGTGCATTGTACATATTGACAATTTTAAGTACAACTATTACATCACTCTTTTAAATGCATTCAATTGAACATAAATACACACCATCATTCACTTTAAAAATATATGACCAATTAGATATTTTACATTTTTCTTCTTGAATTCATATCCCCATTCTGCTTCTCTCAAAGAACTTTATCCTAATGTATATTTTATGCTTAAAAGCTTTTTATTGATCATCTTGTAACAAAAAATATATAAAGGAGTTTATGTTTTAAAATTTCCTGTGACCATTTTGTTCTAAGTGTTAACTTAGATGTCTGATTGAGTTGTCATTATAATTATTGCTAGTTCTCAGTTGACCAAAACAACATAAATATATTACAAAATTTGATAAACTAATAAACATATAAAGTAAAATATTTTTGGAAATCAATAGTACCATTATGTAGCATATACTTTTTATATAGTACACACTTTTTTCATATGTGTATGAATCAACTTAACCCTCATAATACCCTATTATTATTATCCTCATTTTTAGATGCAGACACTAGGTACAGAAAGCTTAAATGACTCTTCAAGATCACATAGCTAGTAAGTTGCAAAACCTGGATCATCACATAGATTCTATGGTCCACAGCTTGGCTCTTAACCACTACTCTACACAGTCTGACTTAAAAATATGGATTGGGGCCTGGGGATACCATAAATAAAGGGATTGTCAAATTGCTCCTTTGTTCAGCGCTCTGGTTAAGCAATATGTCATGGTAAGGGATGGATGTAAGATGTGCCTTTCTTTTGTATGCTGGGAGAAAGGCAAAATGAGAAGGTGAAAAAGGAGAATCTCAACCACAAGTGCCTTCTCAAGCAGGTAGATTTCATGAGGGGGTGTATATAGAAGATCCAGGCTGAGCAGGTGGCTTACATCTGTAATCCTAGCACTTTGGGAGGCCAAGGTAGGAGGATCGTTTGAGGTCAGGAGTTCAAGACCTCTGTCTCTACAAAATAAATAAATAAAAAATTAGCCAGGCATGGTGGTACACACCTGTAGTCCCAGCCACTTGGGAGGCTGAGGCAGGAGGATCATTTGAGATCAGGAGTTTGAGACTGCTGCAAGCTATGATGATGCCACTGCACTCCAAGAGAGTGAGACCCTGTCTCTAAAAAGTCTTCATGAATGCCCAAAGGTATATATACTCTAGTTTGAATGCCATTGGTCCACTCAATTCCTAATATAATAAAAATTAGAGGTTTCATAAAACATTTTTAATGCTTTAGGAACAAAATTTAATTAAAGTTTAAATTATTTTAACCCTTGAATTTTATTTTAAAATGGCAGTTAATTTCAATAATTTGGAAGGACACAAATGTTAAAATGTAACAGGATAATAATAAGCATAACTATAATCTACATGGTAGGTTTATAATGATTAGATGTAATGCATGAAAAGATACCAGGTCAGTATAATAGTGCCATGCATAAAATGCTCCTTTCAAAATCTTTATTTGCATTTCTATTACTGAAATCATTTCCTAATAATGAAGTTGCCATGAGAGAAGCTCCATTACTAAGGAATCACTGTTACAGAAACAATGTTATTAAAGCATTGCTATGCACAGGAACTTTTATTAGGATGATACAAGTTATGTATCATTGTAATAAAGCTTCCATTATAATCCTAATTGCATAAAGCTGTGTTTGAGTATAGCAAAGCTAGAGCTGTAGGACTTTTAATAAAGTATCAAAATAATGCTTTGGTAATAGGATTGTTTAGAATACTAATACTTCAGCGAAGGCTGAACTGACTAATAGATGATGTTTATTTCACTGATTATACATGGTCTACCAAGAATTAAAAAGAAAAAGAGAAGTAAAAAGAACTCATGTAGCATGCAGTTGGAAATGTATGTGTTGAGGCATATATACCAGCTGTCTTTAATATAACAACTCGGTATCTCCAATTCACTTACTAGAACAAGATAGCAAGTTGCTAATATGGACATTTATAACTGATAATTAAAAGGTTTAATGTTGAGATCTACAGAGAGCTGGCAATCAAGAAGTTAACACAATTATATATACCACAAACATGCACACAGACACATCTTGGGAATTGTCTGTTAGAAAAAACCATTAGAGAAATGTGAATTTTGGGGAACTGGTGGTGGTTGGAGGGGGGGATGAGAATAAATATGAACGGACTTTAAAGGCATTCATTCTTCCTCTTCCTCCACCCAAGGATAGAAATTTAAATATTATATGAATAACTCACGCTAAAATGCTACTCTATGTTACATATAAATCAGTGATCCTTCTGAGTTATAGCTAGAAGTTAGCATTGAACTTAGGTTCATGCTAGGGAATTTTAGTATATTTGTTCAAATGTTTGTTTTTGCATCTGCTCTAATGGAGTTAAGTATTCCTCTGTTCCCTCTAGGAACATATATAATGTTCACCACCAGAGACCGCCAGAGAGCCATCCATCACCCGGGAGGCACGGAGACACTCCTCAATATACCTGCCACAGTGGAAACCGGCAAGGAAGGCACCAGGCTGGCTGTGAAGGGCTTTGGCATAGGCTAAGGCAGCAGAGGCCATACCCAGTAGCTCTGCTCCAGCCATATTCTCTGTCAGACAATGGGGCCAATACCATTTTAATTTTGAGACCTTTTGTGGCTTGCCAAAGCAGCAGCAGCTGGATTAACTCGGAATCTGCTTGGAAAGCAAAGTGCTTTTACCTTACAAGATAGCATCTCCTTTCCACAGTTCCCTCTTGAATTCTGCTTTCCAGATGTGACGACCTGCAAACAGCTGGGTGCAGTTAACTTAGAACCCAGGGAGTTCATTTTCTCTACTGACTCAGATGATCACGGGCAAATGTGAGCAGTCACCTAATTTACTGGTCCCCAAATCTTTGTATTACCTGAGGGGAAGGTGTAAGATTTTTCTGACTACACAGTCAGCTAGCACTAGTTATTCTTCTCTTTGATTAAATATAATTAACCCAAACTAATTTTCACTGACACAATGAGAGGCTCTAATCATTTCTGGAACACCTACAAAACTCGAAATTTCTTCACTTGGGAGTGTGTTACACTGAGAGAGTACCAGTGCTTAATTATGCTATTGGTCGACTAAATACCTGCAAAACAAGGGTACCAAAAATATCTGAAGAAATTTCAACTTCCACAAATTTAACTATAAAATCATAATTTTCAAAGAAACTAATTTAATTTTAGCATTCATGTAAGTTTGCAGTTTACAATTAACAGATGTCCTTATTTTTAATATGTGGGGGCAAGTGTCCCAATTTTTCCAATTAGGCCTTTCAAGGAAGGTCTGACTTCCCCTTGTGACAGGAATAGCGTCCTTACATGAAAGTCTGACATTAAAGTGGTGACGACTTAAGAGGCTTGAATTAATAAATGTTGATTGATGGGTTTCTTTGGAAACTGATTCTACTTTCATAGCCCCTCATTCCCCCCACCTTCTCCACAAGCATTTTCTCAGTATTCTCCCACCTCCAACACAGCTTTCCTTTAAACACCCTCCTTTCTCTCTCCCTCCTTGAAGACAGACCCACAATGGGGCTCCCACACCATCTCTCTCCCTCCAGCCCGCCAGAGCCTCCTTCCGGCTTTTCTTTGCCTCTCTCTCTGTTCTCTCCTGCCCCCTGCACGTGCATACCTGATTCACAGCCCCAATTACCAATTCGATGTCACTCTCTTGTTCAAAGTTATTCCTAATTACCCCTTGGCTCATTAAGTAAAGCTTAACCTTTGTGGGGCATGGATCCCTTTCAATATCCAGTGAGAGCTACGGACTTCAGAATAGCGCAGAATGCACACAGGCTTTTGCCCGTGTTTCACAGGGTTCACAGAGTCCCTGAAGCCCGGGGATTTGTGATCCTACGTGAAAAACCCAAATACATAACAAAGTTTAAACTGCATGGCCTTCTACTTGATTTCCCTACTAGCTGGCACCAACTATTTTTCCAGCCTTATCATCTATCAGAGCACCCCTAATCACAGAAAACAGTGAAGGCTTCATTGAGCACCCACCGTGTGCCAGGGACTATTCTAAGCCTTAAATACATGGCAGTGAACATGATAACAAAGATGCTTGTATTGTTCATATTCCATCTAGCCGTAGTCGCCCTGTGTCCTGTCACACCCTGACCTCCTGCTGCACATCTCAAGCATATGCAGTTCCCAGTGTTAGTTGCCTGGCTCCGCTTGCATTTTATACTCCTGTTATTCTGGTTTGCTTTCTACTCCTGGTACACCTAGTGTTGTCTCACCTCTGTGGTGGTCCCCCCATCTGGAATACTCCTTTATATCCTTCCCCCTCTACCAAATATTCTAAGATAATATCAAGCTTGCCAATCTCTCTCCCCCATCCCTCTTTCTCTCTCAATCCTTCTGGAATCATTTCAGCTCACAATAAACAAACTCTCTTCTTATAACCTCTATCAGTGACTTGGCACTTTATCATATACTGCCTGTAGCACCTATATAAAACTATAAAGATTGTCTTATTATATGACTTATTATTATTGATTAATTCTTCTACGTAATCTGTGCATTATCATCCCGTCTTTGGAGAAAGGAGACTATGCTATATAGATTTCTGTTTCCTGAACAGTGCTGTTTCTCACAGTGCCTTTTATACACAACACCACTAAATCTCTATTCGTTGGTTATTGCTGATTGATTGCAAGAGATGATGCCACTGAGTGATGAAACTTATCTCTAACTTTCAGGGGTGATCCATAGAAATTTCAGAGAGTCCTTCTCTGCTTAGGGATTGATAATATGACCAAAGTGATGCACAACTTAGCAAACCAACCTAACCACTAGTATTCATCATTCTGACTGTGAGCCACAAGTGTGCAGACACTGGCACACGGACAACATGTAATAAGATTGTTTACATTCCAAATAATAATTTTCTTTTGCCTAGATACAGTAGAGATTGGATGCATTCTTATCTGACCTAACCTTCATGTTAACACCTGAATTGCAATCTTTGAAGGCAACAAAGGGCATCTTAAAACAAACAAAAAAACAGATAGCAAATGATAATGGTATAGGAATGCAGCTTTGTTTGGTGCTATTAGTCACTGTAAATGCATATGCTATCTCTCGTCTGCATCTATAACTCTCACCATCATTTTCTCACAGAGTAAACAAATGTTGCTTATAAACTTCCCCAGGCTGCCTGTCTTTGCAGGATTTTCTAACCTACCAACTTGCCTAACAGAATTAAATGCCTTGTTAAAAGCAAGTATATGGCATACAAATTACAACGCTATTCTTAGGACTGTATCAGGGATAGTGTGACTAAATTTCTTAAGTATGATACTTGTTTTCTTTGAAACCTGAAAGAACAATATGCCCTGATTGTTATCCTGGCATGTACAGTTCCACTCACGCCTGTGCAACCGCACAGTTGAGGTGCCTTTGAAATCCTGAAGAATGTCTTCTACTTTCCTGAACCTGGGGCAATCTTCATGTTGGTAGCTATTTACCTCAGTGGCAGATTTCCATAAAGCTATAATCACTACCAGATGGTCAACCAAATCATGACTGTTTGATCGCAAAAAAATATGAATCTATCTCCATTTTAATATAACATTGTTTATTACTTGAGCTTATATCTTCTATTGGCCATGTAGTAGTGTTAATTTTGAATTTGGTGAATAAATTAATGGAGACTACATTTATTACCAACTTGAGATAAGATCATTAATAATAGTAATAACTAATATTTATTGTGTGCTAGCATACTATGTGCTAGGACCAATTCTAAACAGTTTATACTTATTTATTATATTTGATTCATGTTAACAACTTCATGAGGTATGTACTACTAGTACTGCCACTTTACAGATGAGGAAACTGAGGCACAGAAAGGCTCAGTATCTTGCTCCAGTTTTCACAACTAATTTGGAAAAGGCAGCATTTGATCCAGGCAGTTTGGCTCAAAATCAAATGCTCTTAACCATTATGTTATACTACTTCTCATTTATTTAGTTCCATTCTTAAATTGGAAAGTTTGTGTATCACAAACTATACCCTGTCTTGCCAAGGCAAAGGAAAAATGGTATCAGACATTTATCTTGACTCCACATATATATTATTCAATGGGTTGGTCTAAAGGTAGGTGTCTAGTATTAATAATTGAGTTTTCCTCCATATATACAAGGTATGTTTACCTTCACAACAAAATATGTTCCATGACATTGTATTATGGACTTTGTGATGACCAACAATTTGCTTAAGTGTATCATTCTAGCTAAAACAAACACAAAATCACCAAGAAAGCTGCTGGTTTTTCTACAACACTGGGGAAACGATATTTCTCAAACCATCAGACATTTTCTCTAACTTTTGTTTTTCTAACATAGGATGAAATGCACTAATCAATATCACATTTTGGCCTACTTCAAGCATGACCTTTAATGCAACTCTGATACAAGATTTTCTGTTAACACATGCACTAAAAGACTAGCAAAATGTTTCTTTACTTAATATTCGGATTAGGGTGCAAAGTCAGGGCTTCAGACTCAGAATTAATGCTGAGTTTGCTAACGATATACTCAAAGGCTATTGGCCATTTGTATTTTCACTACATTCCTCCAGCATATGACAGTCTGAATCATCATTTGGTACTTACCATTTGCTCACTGCTATCATTATTTTTACTTATTTCTAAATATATTTCTGCATGTCTACATCTTACATTGCCAGCATCACATCCTTGAACCATCTCCACGGTGTGAATTCTGAGCTGTGTCAAATGGCCTGGGGCTGCCTTGGCTGTTGGCTTCCCTGGGCTGTTGCAAAAGCCTCAGAGAGAACAGACGGTGGCAACACCAAGACATGTTGCCCGGGTTGCCCTGTCCCTGTGATTATCTGACATCTGGATGTCTTTTAAATGATCACTGCACTTGGTACCTGACCTTCAACCTGAAGACAAAAAATGTACACGCATAGTTTTCTTTTTGAGAACTCTGTCAGATCCATTCACACCAATGAACACTGGTTAGCCCTCACTCATGCAGAGGTTATATGCTGCTTATGCATGTTACACAAAACAAACCAAAATCCAGCCCCTACTGTAGAGGAGGTTGCACTTCAGCAGGAGAGAGATATCCTTGAATAGTTTCCAGCTGGGCATGCCCAACAGAGAAATGCAGAGGCATCACAAGGGCCCGGAAGAGAGCCAGCTAGTGGGGAAAGGATAACCAGGCCAGGTGGGAAGCGTGTTCCAGACAGAGAACCACAGAAGCAAAGGCCTGGAGTTGGGAAACAGCACGGTGTATATGTGAGGTCATAAGGAAGATGGAAACGTGAGGGGAAGAAGCTGTGTGTGCCGGGGGAGGCTTAGATCACACATTGCCTCAACCTGTACCATCCCCTCCTAGTCCCTTTACTGAATCTTACAGATTGTTACATTCTCATATTTTCCCTCCAAAATTATTCCCCTCCTAATATTATTCCTTCTTCTCTATCCCTATTATTATTGGCCCACTGAAGTAGTCCTCTTACCAAAAAACAGAGGTTCTACTGTCTAAAAACAAGTGAGAGAATCGCTGCATATATAATAACGATAATAAAAGTCTTCCGGGATGTGTCTGTTAGGTAGATAGAGAAGGATTCCGGGTCTCCTAGGGACGAAAGTGGGTGCTGTTGACCCCATCTTGGTCCTGCCTCACCCTAATTCTCCATACCTGGGGGATGAGGGAATACCCAAGAATCTGCCAATCAGAACTCCGCGACCCAGGTACAAGAGAATGCAGAAGACTTTCCAGCCCACAGGCCAAGCCACATGGGTACCATAAAGTCCAGAAAGTGACCTAGAACTCACATGCATAGTTAAGGCTCAGGTCATGTGACTCCCAACTGTCCAATCACAGTGGCTCCATGGTGACCTCTAAACCACGAGGGAGGTCCCCATCCGGGCACTATAAAATAAGATGCAGACCATAGCCAACCCCTCTTTTGCGCTCTTCATTTGGCTCTCCCTTTTCTGCAACAATGGGTTTAGTTGTCATCTGTGGCATATGTACTAGGCTCTGTAAACCTACATCTTGCTCTTGCTGTATAATCCAGTCTTTCTCTCCGCAATAAACCTCATTTTCATGCTTGCCTAACTTTGGTGTGCCTGGTCATTCTCCAGCCATGAGCGTGCCAAGAACCAACATTTCAGACTGAAACCTGACATACTCACTGCCCACCTGTCCTTCTCCCTCCCTGACCCTCTCCCGTGCTCCCAGGCATCCGCATGAGGACTGAGTGGAGTTCATTCCCTGGCCATGCCTTCGGGACCCTGCACACACTGCTCACTCCCTCTTAGCCCCTGCCCCACGTGTGTGACCCACTAACTCCTATTCAGTGGGAGAATTCCTCCATCCACGAGGCCTTTGCTCATTCTCCCAAGCAGAAATCTGCACTTGTTCCTTCCCTAGCTCCATACACACCTTTAAGGTGGCTTTTATCCTACTATTTTGTAATTGCTTATTTGCAGAGCTGTCTCCCCACCAGAATATAACTTCTTAGAGGGCAAGGACCATGTGTTAACTGTGTTCTATCCCCAGCACTAACCACAACGACTTGCTCATAGTAGGTGCTCACTTAATGTTTGTGAATGAGAGAGATAAGAGGAAAAAAATCAATCATTTCTACTCCCTCCCCAGATTTTAATAATAAGTCCAAAAGTAATAAAGTGTATAGATCAAATAGTACAGTTAAAATTGGCTTGGCTACAAGTAATGTTAGTAATGACTGTGAGCCAAGCCTTCCCTCTGTGGCAAGGTAGACAACAGCTAATGGACGTAAAGGTGTTGCTAGTGACTGGCCTGCCAGACCTCATAGGATGGTGCAGCTGAGCTGGCGTTAGGCTGCTGGCCTGACTCCCAGCAGTATGAAGGAAAACTGGTTTATGACTAATAAGAGAGGACTATTGGGGTTACAATACCATTACTTGCCAAGATGATGTCTCTGTAGGACCTAGTAAACAGTCAATGCCTATTAAATGTTTACTATTAATATAGCTTTTCACTAAAAGAGAAGGGAATCAGTGGAACCACCATCCTAGCATGCTAATTAATTCTCTGTGTGAAAAGAAGTGCTAATCTCCATTTTAAAGCATCAATCATGGAAAATAAACTGAAATGTGACCAGATTTTAAAATGCTACTTGTTCTAAAATCAGATGTAAATGAAAGCTTCCAGGATTCTGCAAGAGGCGATTACAGTGTATATGGTACTATGAAACCCCATTTAAACTCAATCTTCTAGAAAACTTTAAAATACTTTTTCCAGTTTGAAACTGTTCCCTAATATCACCCTTCATATGCTTTCCTTGTCTAAGAAGCTTTGCTTTATAGAAATTTCTCCCAGTTTCTAAGTGAAATATTACAGAATTTCCCAGAAGCATTAGCGACGGTTCCTTAGCAACTGTTGATATGTCTCAAAACAACCTGAGACAATCTTCTCTGAGACATGTAGTCTCTCCCTCTCTCGCTAGCAGAATTCCACAATATGGCACAAAAGATTCGTGCAGCTAAAAATAGCTTCCAACACACATTTTTAAAGTTGACGGAGTCTTAATGATTTAAGTCTTCCATATCGCAGCTTCGGTTAGGTGCGCCTCAACAACAGTATATCAAAAGGCTCTGTGCAGAGAGATTTTAGAATCTTTTTCTTTTTTTAATCACACCATTAACACTCTTGACATTTCAGAAATAATGTTTATCGATTTTGGTGTTAGCACTCCCATAAATTAAGTGATGCAATGGACGGAATTATTGTGGTACTATAAAGAACGTGTCATTCAGATTGTTAACTACATATGAGAAGAAAACACAGACTCTGGATTCATGTAAAAATATTCCCAGATCTTGATAGTAAATAGGAGATGAAGGAAACTGACATATTCCAGTGATGATGGGTCTGTCTCCACCATTCCCTCCTGGCTGTTGTACCCAAACAACTGAACTTGTTTAATAAAAGCAATGATCATTCTGTACCAAAAAAAAGAAAACCAAATCGAAGATGAAAATAAGATAGATAAATTCAAGGTTATTCACCCTAAAGAAATCAGTATAATAAGAAGTATTAGGAATTGAAAAAAAAACTATTTAGAGCTTGTAGCAGAAAAGAACCACATAGTACAGAAAACCAAAATGGTCCCTAATAACCTGTGGGGCTGTAACTTCCACAAGGAACATGCTTTTATCACTAGTAGATGAGAATCAGAGTCTAGCTGGAATCTGTGATTGTGGTTCCGGGGTGAGGATAGGTGGAGGTGAAACTGGTGAAATCACTATGTAACAGACAGGTTGAAAGAATTCCTCTGTGCACGTGTGTATGTGTGCGTGTGTGTGTGTATTTGGAAAGAGAGAGGTGTTCTGTTATAACATTCCTAATGGGGCTATTTTCAGAATTAAATGAGATAATGCACATAAAGCATTTTCCCTGCACAAACTACTGCCAATAATATTATGTCTTATATGTATATGTGTGTATATGTGTATATACATATATATTCCACAATATGTCACAAAAGATTTATGTACCTAAAAAATAGCTTCTGACACACACACACATATATGACAGGTCATACGTGGGATAAGATCGTATTTACACCTCATAGGGTTACTATGTAATAAATGAAGTAATATTACTATGTAATAAAAGTAGTAAATGAACTGATGCATATAAATAACACTGTTTCGTAAATGGTAAGTGCTTAACAAATGTTAGCTGTGATCATCACCATCATCCCCGTCATCATTACCATCTTCCCATTTTATATAGGAGGACATGAGTTTCTAAGGAAGTTAGGTAACTTACCCCAGGTCACACAGCTAGTAAGGGGCTGGGCAGAGAATGACAGCTGCCTAATTGCAAAGCTCAGGACCTTTCCAATTTTACTATAGGTTTAAGCATTCAGAGCAGTTAAGTATTCTGCTTCTATAAAATGAGTAACAAGTAAAGAGAGAATACAGTTGTTGCTACCATCTTCATTCTTATAGTTGTAGACTCAAATAAATCTAATTAAAACTCCTAATAGCACGAGTTTTATTGGCTAGGCATATTGCAATAATCTATTGCTAGGCTAAAATATTTCCTGGTCAAAGAGCAAGCATCTAGAAGTGGCTTTTGCTGCAGTGTTGCCAGTCTGTCATTGATCTCCTGTTCCATACATATCCAATTAGCATTCTTGAAGTGCCACAAGTTGCTGAGGTGATTAACTCAATTATGTTATTTTAAAACAATAATGTTACTGTGGATATAATGAGTAATTCTATCGTATCAGAACATCAAAATCCATTCATTAAAGAATCCATCAAATAAGTCTAGACATAAATTAATAATATATGTCTATTCTCTGGTTTGGATAAGAGAAAGGAAAGTTACTTGAAAATAAAAGGGCAGGAGATTTATTTTTAGTTCAGGATATACATAGTTAATAGTCTTAAGCCAGGGTGGCTCAGGGCCAGAGCAAAATTCACCAATTTGAATCTCTTTTTGTTGCCCTTCCTTTTTACTCTGAAGCAGACAAGGTAATAAGCAGTGGGGACATACCTAGGATCCACAGAATATTTCTGCAGTTTCTATTTTCTAAATCATCAAGCTGTTCTTTAGTTTTATAGAGCACTTTTTCAATTGTTGAAGATCTTTCTGCAGAAAGGCAATTTGATTTCTATCCTTGGCTCTTCGATTTTACATTCCATCATCGCTAAACATTGATTAAGCCTGCTGCAAAACACTCCCTTGTATTTGGGTCTTTGAATTCTCAGAAGGTCATTATTTATTACAATGTAACAATCTGGAAATATTTTTAAAATATGGTCAATGCAGGTGTTGTATTTATCAGTGTTAGCCTTTGCTTTTTGTTTCAAGACAAAATGAACTGATGTTTCTTAACAAATATGACATTTAATTCAAATGTTTTTTAAAAGCTATATTAAAATTAATATTCTCTTTCTGAGAACATCGTCATTAAAAAAAACTCAAGGTCTGGGAAACAGCTATCTAATATGGCTCAGTAATCATTTCCTTGTATTCATTCCCTTGTGCAACAATCCTGTCCCCTTGTGTGTGGGCTGGACCCAGTGACTTGCTTCTAACAAACAGAATGTGGCCAAAGTGATGGGAAGTCACTTCCATGATTAGGTTACAAAAGGCTACAATGTCTACCTTACTAGCACTCTCTCTCTTACCGGCATTCTCTCTTGCTCTCACTTCCTGGCTCTGATGGAGCAAGCGACCATGCTCTAGGGAGACGTGGCAGGGAACAAGAATTCAACAGCCCGTGAGGACCTGAGGCCCTCCAAACTTCCCAGTCAAGCCTTGAGATGACTTCAGCCCAGTGAGAGACCCAGAACCAGAGGACCCAGCTAAGCCATGCCTGATTTCCTGGCCCACAGAAACTTTAAAATAATAAATATTTTAAGCCATTAAATTTTGGGTAATTTGTTATATAGCAATATAGGAAAAATAAAAGCTCTAAAATACATGTCATCATTCATGCTATTTAGTAAATATTTAACAAAAGCCTACATGTGCAAGGCACTTGGCTAGGTCCTAGAAACAGTGGAGAATGAAACACATGTGGTCCTTGTCCCTTGGGCTTAGGAGAAGATTGGCCTGTGTGCTTTTCTTGCCTGGCTGCCAGTTTGTACTTGTTTCCCCAAAGCTACCTTGATAAGTGGTAGTTGCCATCTGGCAAAAGAGCATCTCTTCCTTGAGAGATCCACTGTCCTACAAGAAGGCCTTTAAAAAGCTGTAGCCTGACCTGAAAAATTATTCCTTGTTCCAAGGGGCCTATAGGCCTCTTCTCAGGTACAAAAAGATCCTGGTCATATATAGGTAGTGATACTGTAATACTCAAATTCTTCTACACATGAGGGTAAGAATGAGCCTTGAATAAATTTTTCTTATATTAAAAAAACCCTCATCCCATTAGCCTAATCATAATAGTAATTATAATTGGGAACTAATTATAATTGTTGCAACAACAATGCAACTGCAAATCTTTTATAAATTAGTAGTCTTCATCTGCTTCTACTAAATTATTCCTATCAAGCTTACAAAATATCCTATGTTTAGCTAATTATAATGCCTATTTTTTTGGTTTTACTTTTACCTACGAGAAAAGTTAACTATATTCACATTGTCTTCAGATACTGTAGCACATTCATTTAGTGGTGAATTTTATTCTTGAAGATCAGTTATATTTTTTGAAAAGTCTTAGGTCAGTCATATTTAATTAGATGTGGATTATGATATATTCTAAGTATTTGTAAATTAGGAATGTTCAAGGATTACCATGTGGAAGTCTATATGTATGAGCAGACATCTTACTTTTTGTAGCTTCTGGCAGGACAGTTAGGCAGAACCTCATAATTAAACTGGTGAAATCAATCCCAAGTATTCGGGATCAGATTTATTCAAAAGTTACCTTAAAATACAACATCTAAGGTGCAAAGTAGAGAAAGAACAATTCTGCTTTGAATAATTCGGAAAGAATGTGTCAACAGAAGAGAGATAATTAACAGAGATGAGGGGAAAATGGGAGTGAGAGAGCAGACTTTGGCAGTGCTCATGTAGTAGGGCAGAGAATTCCTGGGGTATTCATCCACATGCTAAGCACCAGATTTAATGGACAGCATAAAAGACACGAACCCTGCTCTCAGAAACCCTACCTTCTAGTAGGCCAGATGACAAAGTGACTTGTCTAACTGGCAGGAATATGCATGGACTTAGCCACACCAGGTTGGATGTTACCTGTAAGATCATCTAACTCTTCTTCTTCTTGTGCTTCCAGACTCACCTGATAATATTCTCATTACAAGGTAGCTTCCAATCTTTCTCAGTGCTGATCAGCTGACATAAGCTTTCCCATTCCCTTGGCAGTTACGATTCATAATTCTAAATTAATACATTGGCATTCTAGTATTCTAGTCTTCCATATCAGTCAGTTAAGAGTTTGGTTAGCATTCTTTGGGTTTTCCCCAAGTAGCTGAAGTAAGGTGGTGGCCAGACGAAGGAAAGTCACCAGGTAGGACTGGAAGAGGCAGTTCCTCCCAGCCAAGGCAAGGGTGAAAGGACAAGCCAGCACCATGGCCAGGAGGAACCAATTCTCAGTCTGGAAGATGATAACTGGTTTCAAGTCCAAAGGGGAAGTTTAAACCAGAAATTGGCATATGAGGAACAAAGTCAATATCTTTGAGTTCAATTAAGTTAAAAATCAAGGAATAAATAAAGGCAAAATGTTCAGGACTAAGTGAAATCAAAAGCATTGCTAGTTTTTGGCCTGAGAAGCTGGGAGCATAGTGGGAGCATTTACTGAAATGAAAAGGCTTGGTGAGAGTGGGAGAGGGTTAGGAGAGGGGGAAAATCAACACTATTTGGACCACCTTAAGGTTGAGATACCATCAAATAATCACATAGGCTGTTTAGATAAACTGGTCTGGAGTACAGAGGAGTTTCTGAGCTGAAGGCTTAACTTTAGAGTCCCTGGCATATAAAATGTATTTAAAGACATGGAACTGGATAGAACCACTTAGGGAGAGAATACATAGAAGAGAACAGGGGCAAAGATGAAGCCCTGAGGGCACTGCCACGTTTATAGGTCTGATAGAAGATGAACTTAAGAAGTGGGACTGGAAGGTCAAAGGACATATGCATTTACTAATTTTGCTAGATATTGTCAAATTGACCTCCATTGAGGTTGTACCTATTTACCCGCAATAGCACAGTATGAAAGTGTCCCCATACTATGCGCCTTCAAACTTTTATGTATTTGCCAATATAGTAGGTTAAAAATGGCATTTCCATGTAGTTTGAATTTGTATTACTCTTTTTTATGAGTGAGCTTGAGTATCTTTCAAATATTTAAGACACTTGTTTGTACCTGTCTATGAACTGCCTGTTCATAACCTTTAGAAGGGAAAGTTTCCCAAGGTAGTTGACAACACAAGTGCTTGTATACCAATGGAAAGAATCCTACAGCAGGGAGACAAAATGATGCAAGAGAAAAGGAGTCACATCCTTGAGCAGGAAGAGGGTTTAGGATTCAGAGCACAAGGCGAGAGTGTGGTGATGGGAAGGGGCAGGTCCTCTTTCCCCAAGGTAATAGGAGCAAAGGCAGAAGGTGTGGGCACAGATGTCAGTAGGCTCTAGAACTGGTGCTGAGCAGATGAGATAGTTCTCTTCTTATTACATCTATTCTCACTATAAGGTATGAGTTGAGGAAGGGGAGCTTGGGCCAAGAGAGGACAAGGAATAAATATTGCCTCTGGGGAGTGGGAAGGTGAATTTACTAGAGGAGTGGAATAGAATGACTTGGCAGTTTTGTATGTCCTTTGAGATTTGTGGTCATCCATTTGAAGTGAGCCTTGACAAGGAGGTTGTGTGATTCTTCTCCAGAGATGTTCAATTGCCTAGGAAAGATACAAAGACATTAAGGAGCTTGAAAGAGAATGATTATTGACCTAGGCCATGGAATCCACACTGGGTATGGAGGGTGTTGAAAAAACTGAGCAGAGAGGAGGTCACAGTTAGAAGCAGAGGGGGGTTAATGGACCGCAGGACTCAGGGAGGTTGGGGACTGCCAGCATGGGGACAACAGATGAAAGAAAGTCAATGAAAAGTCGGAGAAGGTAGGGAACTTTTCTTCCAGGGAAAGGGAATTTTAGAGAGCATAGTGGAAAGTATGGCAGGGAGCAGAGAAGCAGGAAACAGGGTCGGGAGCAAAAGAACAGACAGGAAAATGTGTAAGGACCCAGGACTATAAGGCTAGCTGAGTGGAGGCACTTACATCATGAGCAGAGAATAATCCAGTAGAATATATAGAATAAATATATATATATGGGACATTCACTTTAGAGAGATATATATAAATAAAATCTTAATACAGCATAGATAGGAAGAAATGAGGCAGATTTCACAAATGCATACTATGCAATGATCCACAGAATAGTAAATTCCTGGTAGATAATATTGCAACTGGTTCCCTTCGGACATCAGATTTTAGAATCCCATTGTATACTCTGGAAATAAGTTGGTTCAGTGTTTTTACAAGTGGGAGTTATCATGCTGGAATTAAAACACAGAAGTTTTCTTTATGATGATAAGCCTCCTTATCTCTACAGGAGAAATTTTAAGTTCTAATTAAACTTCTAAATTAACCTAAATGGAAGCCCAGCTCATTTAATAGAATCCTAGAATTTCAAATTACATGGAAACTTAGATGTCATCTGGTTCAACTAACCCCATCCGAAAGAAAGAAAGAAAGAAACTATATTAACCCTCCCCTCCTCCAAACTCTCCAATTTCCTTCCCTTACTCTTGTCCTGACTAGAACCTGACAGCCCCTACAGACTCTATAGAAACTCAGTGCCTTGAGATGGGCCAGGTGTTCTCTCTTTTCCCACCTCCAATTCCAAAGCTTTCCCCTGCCGCCCGACCCCCTTCAAAAGCCCTGGCTTAAATGAGTTCCTGGTTCCCACTAGGTAGTAGGAAAGCTGGAAATTTTTTAACATCTGCTTGAAGGCATCAGAGAGTTACAAAAACACTGAGGAATTGTAGGTCAAAGAATCAGAAGGAAGCCCAGAGAAGGGAGCGCCCTATTTGGATGACTGCCGATTCTCTAAATTCAGGGTCTACCAAGGAAGAGGGGCCCTGGTAAACATTTAAGGATCTTGGATGGGATTTGTAAGGACTGCACTTCAAAAGTAAGGGTATTCGAAACAGATTGGCCCTCACAGGGACAGAAACCCAGCTTTGAAACATCTCAATCCTTGACTGGATTAATGTGATCAGAAATTGCTAGTGCCCCTAAGCTAGCTGCCTGCCTGAAGCAGAAGTAAATCCTCTCTGGAGAAAAAAATAACATTTCACAGAGCCTTAAATCATCTCTGTAAATTTTTTATATGCACAACATCTGGCTCTAAATAAAAATAAGCTATTACATATATATATCTATGTGAAAAGACTTGACAAAAACCCAAGAGAAAAAACAGACAGTAGAAACAATACACATAATCTAAACAAAGGAATTAAGAGACGTGGACTTCAAATTTTTATTTATGTGCTCAAGACAAGCTTGAGAATTTTGGTCAGGTACTGGAATTTTTTAAATTTACTAAATAAAAATTTTAGACCTGAAAATACTATCTCTGAAATTTAGAATTCAATGAAAGCCCTTCAGAGCAGATTAGCAAAGATAAAATGGAAAGACTGGTCAGAAAAAGAAGTCCAGAGTGAAGCACAGAGAAATATAAGTCAGTGGGGTGTGGGGGTAGAACAGGCATGTGAGATGTCGTGAAGGGGTCTAAATACCTGTGACCCGAGCCACAAAAAGGGAACATAGTGAGACTGAGGCAGAAGCAATATATTTAAAGATAAAAATGGCCAAGAATTTTCAAAAACCAATGAAAATCATCAAACCACAGATTAAAAGGAAACCATGAATGTCAGCGGGATACATGTAAAGACCACAATAAAGAGACACATATCTTAGTCCATTCAGACTCCTATAATAAAAATGCCATAGAGTGGGTGGTTTATAAACAACAGAAATTTATTTCTGTTGGGAAATTCTCACAGTTCTGGAGGCTGGGAAGTACAAGACAAAGGTGTTGCAGAGTTTGTGCCCAGTGAGGGCTGCTTCCTGGTTCATAGAGGGCTGTTTTTTCGCTGTGTCCTCATGGCAGGAAAGGGAGGCAGCTCTCTGGGGTCCCTTTTATGAGGGCACTAATCCCACCATGAGGGCTTTCCTCATGACCCATTTACCCCCTAAAGGCCTCACCTTCAAATACCATCACATTGGGGATTTACAGGTTTCAACATAAGAATTTTGGGGGCACACATTTAGTCTATAGCAATATACATTAGTAGAAAAAACCAAGAAGTTAATCTTAAATAAAATAGGCAAGGGAAAAAAAATGAAAGACAATCTTGAAAGAGGCCATAATTAGACATATAGCTGTATAGTATCATATCTACTAGAGAAATCAAATTTTTTATTAAAAACCTTCCCATGAAGAAAACTCCAGACCCAGATGGTTTCACTGATTAATTCACTCAAACATTTAGAGAAGAAATAACACCAACAAAACATAAACTCCTCCAGAGAAAAGAAAAAGAAGATCTCTTCCCAACTCATTTTATGAAGGTAACATATGCTTGATATCTAAAAGTGACGAGGACATTATAAGAAAGGAAAATTGCAGGCCAATTTCTCTTATGAATATGAATGAATATGTCGTAAGCAAAATGTTAACAAATGAAATCCAGCAATATATCAAAAGGATACTATGTTATAATCAAGTTCGATTTTTCCCCCCCAGGAATGCAAGGTTGATTTAATATATGAAAATCAATCAATATAATTTACCACATTAAAGGAGCAAAAGAGAAAAATAATTTGATCATCTCAAACGATGCAGATAAAGCATAAAGCATTTGATTTTCAAAAAATCAACATCTCAAACACATCGTATAAATAAAGAATAGGAGAAAACTTTCTTAATCAGATAAGGAATATATAGCAGAAAACCTAATGTACACTTCATACTCAAAATATTGAAAGTTTTCCCTCTGAAATTGAGAATGGGACAAGAAGGCCTATATCAGCACTTCCATTCAATAATGTACTGGTGGCCCTTGATAAAACAAGAAGCTAAGAAAATGCAACAAAAGATATCCCAGTTCTATAAGCAGAACACTGCAAAACAATATTAAAAGAAAATTTTTAAAAAACTAAATTAATGGAAGGATATGCTATATCATAGATTGTAAGAGTCAATGTTGTAAAAATTTCCACTCTCCACAAATTGACCTCTAGGTCCAATTTAATACCAAAGTCCCTGTATGATTTTGTGGAAATTAACAAGCTGCTTATAAAATTTAAATGGAAATGAAAAGAGTCAAGAATAGGTAAAAAAAAGAGGAATGAAGTTAGGAAATTTTCTCTAACTGGATATCAAGACTTATTATAAACCTACAGTAGTAAAGATAGTATGGTACTGACACAAGGACAATTGAATGGAACAGAGAATCCAGAAACAGATCCAAGCATATGTAGAAACTTTACGTGTGAATAAGGGACAGAGCAGTGTGGAAAAGACAATCTTTTTCATAAATAGTGCTGTGCCAATTGAATATCCATATGGAAAAAAATGAAATTTGACTCATACTTCATACCATAAACTAAAACCAGTTCCCAGTGGCTCATAGATATCATCTGAATAACATAATAAAGCATCTAGGCTAACAAAACTGTCCAATAGCACAATAAACAGCCATATATAGCTATTTTAATGTATTACAATTAAATGAAAATTAAAATCCAGTTCCTCAGTCACACTAGCCACATTTCCCAGGCTCAATAACCACATGTGGCTAGTGACCACTGCATTGGACAGTGCAATGTCAACATTTCCATCTTTGCACAAAGTTCTATTGGACAGTGCTCGGCACAGCCTATCTTCATTATCTGGGGGTAGACAGTTATCTCAAACAGCCACCAAAAACACAAACCATAGAGGAAAAGATTCATAAATTAGACTACATTAAAACTAAAGACTTTGGGTTATCCAGACACCATTAAGGAAATCAAAAGTTAAACGACTATGTAGAAAAAGTTATTTGCTGCACATATATCCATCAAAGAACTCATACTCAAAATTCATGAAAAACTCCGATAAATCAGTTTTTTTTTTTAAAAAAGACAGATGACCCAATAGAAAAAATGGTAGTAGACATGAACAGGTACTTAATGAAACATTATATCAACCTCATTAATCATCAGGGATATAAAATTCAAACTATAATGAGATAGCAAAATACATCCATGAGAATGGCTAAATTTAAAAAGCCTGACATGAAATACTGGTGAGAACATGGAGCAACTGAAACTCCTACAGTGCTGATGGGAGTGTGTATTGATAGAACAGTTTTAGAAAACTGGTGTTACCTTGTAAAGTTGAACATATACATGCATGCTCTATGACTCAGAAATTCGAATAGAATTTGAATTGATAGATACTCAACAGAAACGCATACATTATATGCATCAAAAGACATGATCATAGAATGATCATAGCCAAAATCTGTGGCAGGGGAACCATATGTCCATTAATAATAGAAA
This sequence comes from Lemur catta, assembly GCF_020740605.2. Lineage (NCBI taxonomy): Eukaryota > Metazoa > Chordata > Mammalia > Primates > Lemuridae > Lemur > Lemur catta. Next base: position 53,123,205 of record NC_059139.1, on the reverse strand, counting down.
GATAAATTGTGGTGTAGTCATAAAATGAAATACTATACCATAGAGCAGTAACAATTAATGAACTCCTGCTACATGCAAGAACATGGATGATTCTCACAAACATAATATTGTGTTTAATCAGAATTAAAAAGAATACAATGTAAAGTATATGATTCCATCTATATAGAGCTCAAAAACCAGGCAAAACTAATATAGGGCTTTAAAAGTCAGGACAATAGTTACAGCTATGGAGAAGGGAGAGAAAGTGATTGGAGGTGGGTATGATTTTAGAAATGTTCTGTTTCTTGACTGGATGGTGGCCTACAGGGTAGAATCATTATGTGATAAGGATCTGTATACTTCTGATTTGTGTACTTTTCTGAGTATATATTATACTTCAATGAGAAAATGTTTTTAAAAATCAGCTCCTTTGATGTACTGGCTGTAATATGTTCTTGCTTGCTTGCTTGCTTGCTTGCTTGCTTGCTTTTCTTTCCCTCCCTTCCTTCCTCCCTCCCTCCCTCCCTCCCTCCCTCCTTCCTTCCTTCCTTCCTTCCTTTCTTCCTTCCTGACAGGGTCTCACTCTGTCTTCCAGGCTGGAGTGCAGTGGCACAATCCTAGCTCACTGTAACCTCAAACTCCTGGGCTTAAGCAACTACAGACAAGCACCACCACACCCAGCTAATTTTTTCATTTTATTTTATTTTTTGTAGAGATAGGGTTCACTATATTGCCTAGTCTGGTCTCAAACTCCCAGCCTCAGCAATACTCCCACCTTGGCCTCCCAAAGTACTAGGATTACAGGTGTGAGCCACCACACCTGGCCCTATAATACCTTCTAATCCCTCCTCATTGCTGTTATTTATTGTTCTAGCCTCTCTCTAAGCTCTTAGCATTGATTCACAGTCTTCCCTTCTACCTCTAGTCCCACTATCCAAGGTGACTTCACATCCACATATTAATAGATGCCCCATCCTTCACCATGGCCTCTCTGTCTTGACTTCCACTGCAACTTAGTCCTCCAATAGCCACACTCAGGAATTTGTTAATACCAGGAGTCACTCCCCATCTAAAACTACTCTCAGACCAAATTATCCTGTCTTTCCAGATCTCTTAGTCAACTATTCTCAAGATTTCAATTCTTTGACTTCACAGGGACCTCTAGCCCACATTTTCTAATGAGCTCACTTCCCCTTCTCTTTATTAAACTTAGGTTCTATTCTTTGTCATCTCAATCACCTTCTTACCAATAGTCTAAACGTCCTTGCCTACTGTCTCTCCATTTTAACACCTGGAAAAACCCCAATACTGGAAGAGTATTTATTTTGTACATGCATCTAGGTTGCACTGCTTGAGAAAATCACATAACTTGGCATACCTCAAGTGGACCCTCTATGCCTCCTGCATGTCCTGGATATATTTCTCTAGTCTACTCTTCCATATCCCCATGGAAGGACGTCAAATCTTTTTCATTCATTCTAAAGCTCTGCAATTCCTCTCTGACAGCAGATGAGTTTGCTTCCAACTTCACAGAAAAAAACAGAAACCATAAAATGTCCTTTCTTGCCAAACTAAAAATACATCTGAATTCATACCCATATCGTGTCCTATATAACTTCTGTTCCAGTGGAAGAGTCATCCCCTGCCCCTCCACTGCTCTACCTTTTTTGAGACTTTGCTCTTTCAGTTCTTTTCCTCCTGTGTCTTCCCTTTCAACTGGCCCTTTCCTCTTAATTTTTAACATACTCAGTCTTTTCCATCTTAAGAACAGACAAATCAATTACAATGAAAAATAAAACTCTCCTCCCCACCCCCAATATCCCTCTCTCCAAGAATCACCCTATCTTCTTTTCCTAATTCATGAAAAGATTATTTATTCTGCATCTACTTCCTCATTTCTCTACTTAGGCACCAAACCACAACAATCTGCTCACAAGTACCCAAATGACTGTGTTGTTTCTGAACCCAATGGGCTATTTCAGCCTTTTCTTACCTGACTTCTCTGAAGCACTGGGCATGCTCACAGTATTAAAACCCACTCACCTCAGGCTCCAGAATCTCCTACGTTTCCTGCTACACTTCTGACCACCCTTTCTTAGTATCTTTTGTTAGGTATTCTTCTGTTCTTCTTTTAAATGATGGTATGCTTTGGAATTATATTTTAGGCCATTTTTAACTTTCGTTTTACATCTGCCTAGGGGGCCTCATCTATTCCCATGGCCTCAATTACCATTTACTGCTGATAACTTCCAACTCTGTATTCTATTCCTGACATGTCTCATGAGGATGTCTCATCCACTTGGATGTCTTGCATGCTCTCTAAACTTGGGATCTTGAAAACCAAATTCATCCCATTCCTCATCTGTGAATTGCATCATCCATCAGCCAATTTCCCCAACACTGTCAATTCCTCCTCTTAAAAGTAGCTTCTTTTCATTTCTAATATCATTCTGTAGTCCAACATCCCAACACCCCCATCTAGGCCATCCTCTTTTCTGCTTGGGTTACTTCTTCTCCTTCCTAACTGGTCTCCCCGGTTGCAGTCCTGCTGCTCCCTTCCAATCTTCCACACACTACAGCTAGAGTAGACTGCAACTGTCTGTGCTAAACATTTGCTTCCTCATGAAATTGTAAGATTCAAGAGAACAGAGATCATGTTCATTTTGCTAACCTCACAATTACTATAGTGTCTGGTACATAGTAAAATTCAAAAACGATAAATAAATTGGCATTGTTGGCTCACTTTAATGTGGAAGTAATATAGAAATGGCTCCATAGACTTCACAGGGATGCCATGCCTGCTTTTGCTCTTCATTGTACCCCTGAGTCTAGTACAAGTCTGGCCCATATTGTTGAATCAATGAATGAGGATCAAATCAAAAATATGAGGTTAAAGGGCTTTGTAAAGTGTCATGTAAAGTGCTACACAATTGAAACATACAAAAAATAAAGCAGTACTACTTCCCATATACAGAACAGACCTACTTTGCCAGTTTAAAATTGTCACCTCTGTGCTGCTGGTGTTCTCTCTCTCCTCTTCCCTGTTGTATTTTTTTCCATAGCTGTTTTCACATTCTATTATACTATATAATTTCTATTTTCTATTCTATTATACTATATAATTAACTTATTTCTTTTGTTTATTGTTGTCTCCCTTACTAGAACATATGTTCCATTAAAGCAGTCATTTTTATCTGTTCTTTTATACAATACATAATAGGTGCTCAGTCAATATTATTAAATTGGTTGTACCTGGAACTATGCTAGATGTGTTAAATATTTATCTTATTTAATTTTTAAGATTAACACACTGGTTAGATCCTTTTATCTCCATTTTAGAGATTTAGAAAGGAGACCTAAAAGTTACATTTCCTTAAGATGTAGCAGAATGTTATAAGAGGAAACCAAAAAGGTAAGACAAACAAAAACACAAATAAGATGTATGAAAAAAATCAAAATACATCAATTATCACAATAAAGGTAAACAGATTAAACTCTCTAGTTTAAAGACAAAAACTATAGACTGAGATTTTTAAGTACAATAATAGGAGAAAAATATATATATAACACTTAAAAATAAGGACACAAGACTTCTGGTGCTGGTCAACATGGAGTAAACCCACCAAAGCCTCTCTTTCCCATTGATTAAAACTAAAAAAACAAAATTAAGAAAGCAACTACCCTATGACTCTGAAAAGTTAACAGTAGTGGTAGATTGAGGAGAGAAGCCAAAACTTGAACAACCTCTTTGGAATTTTACCCTCTTTGGAGGATAAATTCCCTGGTTTTTCCTTTTTTATCTCCTGTCTTTGACCCAATGGTTGTCCCACTGTGGAACTGAACAGGGACTGCAAACAACAAAAATACTGGGAAAAACCCCAGTTCTGGCCAGAGAACTGGGAAAAGGGGTCCCTGTGAGTTGAAGATGGTAAAGAAGATCCCTGTTACTATTTTTCTTTTTTTTCTCTTTCTTCTCTCATAGCCCTGCCCCAAGGGTGGCCCCAGTCACAGACCTGCACTGCAATGATGGCCTAAAACCTTGAGAAAAACAAACAAAACACAATAAAACAAAACCAAAAAAACCCTGTGTTTCTGGCCAAAGGGACTGGAAAAGGGAACAGTGTGGCCTGAAGGCTGTGAGAGAATACCTGTTCTTTTTTTTTCTTCTCTTTTCTCTTGTTGCTTTGTCTCCAGGGTAGTCCCAGTCATATGGAACTACATGTAGAGCAGGAAGCCAAAACTCGAAGAGAAGCCCTGTCTTTCCACTGAGAAGTCCAGGAAGAGGAGGAGCCTCTGCAATCCGGAGAGTGTGGGAGAAACCCTGGAGAGCAGAGAACTGGAGGAATGTGTCCCTAATTCTATATACAGATACAAGTCCAGCCTCACCCCTATATAGATATAGATATATTAATATAACAAGAAAGAGACAGAGATTTATTTTAAGGACTTGGCTTGCATGATTGTGGAGGCGTGGCAAATCCAATATCTGCAGCATGAGCTGGCAGGGAAGAGTTGCATTTAGAGTCCAAAGACAGTCTGCTGGAAGAATTCCCTCTTGCTCAGAGGAGGTCATTTAGTCTTTTTTTAAATTTTTGAAACAGAGTCCCCCTCTGTCCTTCTGTTGCCTAGGCTAGAGTGCAGTGGCACAATCATAGCTTACCTGTAGCCTCAAACTGCTGAGCTCAAGCAATCCTCCGCCTTATCCGCATAGCTGGGACTACAGGTCGGCACCACAACACCTGGCAAGTTTTTTTAACGCTTTTTAGGAATGGGGTCGCAGTATGTTGCTCAGGCTGATCTTGAACTCATGGCCTCAAGCAATCCTCCTGCCTCAGCCTCCTAAATCACTGGGATTACAGACCATGCCCGGCGAGGTGGCTGATTGGATGAGGCCCATCTACATAATGGAGGGTATATGCTTTACTCAAAGTCTACTGATTTGAATGTTAATCTCATCTAGAAAACAGCTTCATAGAAACATCTATAATAATGTTTGAACAAATATCTGGGTACTGTGGCCTAGCCAAGTTGACACATAAAATTAATCATCATAGCTCTCATCATTGCTATACAACATCATTCTGGACGTCCTAGCCAGTGCAGTGTGGCAAGAAAAGGAGAAAAAGGCATATAAGTTAGAAAGGAAGAAATAAAACTGTCTTTTTTCATGGATGACACAATTGTTAATATACAAACCTCTTCCACTGAAAACTACAACAAAGCTCCTAGAACTAATAAGTGAGTTTAGCAAGGTCCAGGATATATGGACAATATACAAAAATTAATTATATTTCTATATACCAGCAATGAACAACTGGAATTTGAAATTTTAAAAAATACTAGTTCTAATAGCACCAAAAATTGAAATATTTAGGTAAAAATTTAACAAAAAATATACACAGGATCTGTAAGCTTAAAACTATAAAACACTAATAAAAAAAAAAACAAAGAAGGTACACAAAAATGGAGAATTATACCTTGGTCACACATTGAAAGCCTCATTATTATTAAAATGTCAATTCTCCCCAAATTGACCATAGATCCAACACAATCCCAATTAAAATCCCAGCAGGAGTTTTTTGTGGATGTTGAGAAGCTGATTCTAAAGTTTATATAGAAAGGCAAAGAAACTAGCAAAGGAATAGTTGACACAATTTTGAAATAAAACAAAGTTAGAAGACTCATACTCTGATATCAAGATTTAATATAAAGCTACAATAAGCAAGACAGTGTGGTATAGGTGAAAGGATAGAAAAATAGATCAATGGAACATAACAGAGTCCAAAAATAGGCCCACTCAAATATGGTCAATTGATTTTTGACAAAGGTGCAAAGGCAACTCAATCAAGAAAGAAACATCTTTTCAAAAAATGGTGCTGGACCAATTGGATATCCAAATGCAAAATAAGACAAAATAAACCTGAACTCATATCTCACAGCTTATATAAATATTAACTCAAAATGAATCAAAGACATAAGCTTAAAAATAAAATTATAAAATGTATAGGAAAAAAATCTTTGTGATCTTGGATTAGGCAAAGAGTTCTTAGATATAATATCAAAAATACAGTACATGAAAACAAATTTTTTTTAAATAAATTGGACTTCATATAAATTTGAAAAACACTGTTAAAAGAATAGAAAGAAGTCACATACTGGGAGAAAGTATCTGTACATCACATATCTGGCAAAGGACTTGTATCTAGAATATATAAAGAACTATCAAAACCCAACAATAAGAATATAAAAGAATCCAGTTAAAAAACGGTCAAAAGACTTGAAAATATACTTCACCAGAGAAAATATATGAATGGCAAACAAACTCATGAAAAGCCATTCAACCTCATTAGTCATTAAATAAATGCAAAATCAAAGCATAGTATGACATTTCTATACACCTATTGTTATGGCTAAAATAAATAAATAAATAAACTGATAATGCCAAGAGCTGGCAAAGATGTGGAGTAAATAGAACTCTCAGAAATTGCTGGTGGGCATACAAAATGGTTCAGATACTTTGGAAGATAGTTTGGCATTTTCTTATATTTATCATATGGACCATTAGGAAATCTTACTCCCAAATATTTACCCTAGAGAAAGGAAAACTTACGTCAATAAAAAAGCCTATAAATGAATGTTTACAGTAGTTTTCTTCTTAATCTCCCCAAACTGGAATCAACCCAAAGGTCCTTCACCTGGTGAAAGGATAATAAAATGTTGTACATTCATACAATGGAATACTGCCCAGCATAGAAAGTTATAAACTATCGACACATACTGCAACACAAACGAACCTCAGATGCATTATGCTGAATGAAAGAAGTCAAGCTCAAAAGTCTACATACTGTATAAATCCAAATATGACATTCTGGAAAAGGTAAAACGTAGAGACAGAGAACAAGGGTTTGAGGTGGAAGAAAAAGTTGACTACATGGGGCTGCACTAGGGAATTTGGGCAGGTGATGGAAGTGTTCTGTAACTTGATTTTGGTAACAGTTACACAGCTGTATGCATTTTTCAAAACTTATAGAACTGTACAACAAAAAAGGTAAATTTTATTCTATGTAAATTTTAAAAAATTTTAAAAAATGATGTTCTATTTACCAGGAAATAAATAAACCAGAGAAAGATTAACAGTTAAAGGGTAGAGAAAGATTTATCAGACAAATACTAACCAAAAGAAAGCTGATATAGCTATATTATTATCAGGCAAAATAATTTTTAGATAACTTGCCCCAAGACATATAGCTAGCAAGGGGAGATCCAGCCTTTAATCCTACTTCTTCCTTGTTATATAGTCTATGCTCCTTTCAATACATCTTAATGACTCACAAGTCTAGTTAGTTCTCAAGACTTGGGAAATTTATTGAAAAGAAAATTTTGAGACAATCCCTCACAAGCACACAATAGAAATTATTATGAATAATAAAGAAATAAATGAAATGGAGAAATAAATGTAGTTTTCATGTTTTGAGAAAAATCAACCAAAAGTCAGCAAATATTCATCCAGGAAAATATTTACTTGATTAACACTGGTGAAACAGTTTTGTTTAACTTGGAGATTACTTACATTGTTTTCTTTTAATAATAATAGAAATCATTACTCCTACCAAAAGTTGCAAAACTATTACTAGATTTGTTTTTAAAAAGAAATAAATATAAGCACCTAGAAATGAAGATTCCCTGTGGCTGAGAAAAATGATCAGAGGAATCTGCCTGCTTTCAACTGAGAAGTATGTAGGAAAAACTAAGAGAAAAATAGCTACATAATGTATCCGTGTGGGAAATGAATGTGTATACTGGAAATGTTTCCTGCACATCACGTTCCTTACAGGAAGCTAACAGTAAATGATCATACTAAACATTAAGTAATACTTTCACTGACAAAGTTAGGATTCTTGATCTTCAGAAAAGTCAGTGTGAAAAGTCAAGCAAAACAGCAATTAAATAAAGTTTCAAGCAAGTCCCTACATCCCTAGTACTGTTCCCTTCTGGGAATTTCTTCAATTAAAGTAACAATAGATGCCTCTCCTTGGAATGTGGCAAAATAAGAGCAACAACCTCTCGGACCACAGATTCAGGTTGTGGAATCTCTGCTTTTGGAGAGTGAGTTTAAAGTTAAGGCCAAAATTACAGAAAACATGGAGAAAATGCATATCTGCATGCTAGCATTCTATGTTATTTATTAAATGCAAATATGGTTTCATTTGCTTCACGTAAAAGGTGAATTTAATATACCACTTCCTCCATATGTGGACTAATATTATTTAGTAAAAATATCTAAGAAGTAAATTTCATGAAAATCTAGAATTGGACAGGTGAATTAAATGAAAATCTCAGGGGAAATATACTGCATTAACAGCTGAATTCCCTTAGTCAACCTTCCCCAAGCCCAGTCCCTTCATGTCTCCCAATTTCCCTCATATTTTCTCTCTGTAATATTAATATGTGAAGACTTCTACTTTCCATGGACAGGGCACGTAACACCCCGCATTAGCCAGGACTGGAGGAAAACTTTCATAGATCAAGAAATGGACTTTAATTCTTGCTAAACCCTGGCTCTTGGCAAAAGAGTTCTTAGGGCACTAGGGCTCAGCTGAGATAAGTCACCTAAACTGCTGAATGTGACTAAACTGCTGAACTTGGTATGGCTGTACAAATAATTTTATCGATAGAGATAGATAAATAGATAGATATACATATATAAAATAAGGGAACAGATAGCCAAAGTGTAATCAGAGTAGAATGCAATTAATCATAGGAGAAGGTGGATGGACAGAAAATGTCTGAGAGGTTGAAGGGAAATAATCTAATTAGGATTAATGATACATCCAGATGCCAAAGGATGGATATAGACACAGGTCATGTGCCCAGGACAAAAACCAGGCTTGGTTGAAAGAAGTTGAGAATTGTGATTATTGAACAATTTCTTTTCATTATCCTAACTGTATTCTCTGGGTCATCAAAAACCAAGAGATGCCATAATGATATGATCTTGTACATACAAAATCTTTAAAACTTCACAAAAAAACTATTAGAGCTAATAAATGAATTCAGCAAGGTTGTAGGATACAAGATTAATATACAAAAAATCAGTTGTATTTCTATACACTACCAGTGAACAATCTAAAAATGAAATTAAGAAAATAATAGCATCAAAAAAACAAAATATGTAGGAATAAATTTAATGAAAGAAATGCAAGACTTGTAACCTGAAACTCGACAAAACACTGTTGAAAGAAATTAAGAAGAGTAAGTAAGTAGAAAGACATTCTATATTCATGAATTGGAAGACTTAATCTTGTTAAGATGGCAAAACTCCCCAAATTGATCTATAGATCCAATGCAACCCATATAAAAATGCCAGCTACCCTTTGGGCAGAAATTGAGAAGCTGATACTAAGATTCTTATGGAAATACAAGGGACCCAAACTAGCCAAAACAATCTTCAAAAAGAAGAACAAAGTTAAAGGACTCACATTTCTCAATTTCAAAAAATGACTACCAAGTCCTATTGCTGTAAATCCACAGTAATCAAGACAGTGTCATAATGGCACAAGGATGGATATATAAATCAGTGGAATAGAATTTAGAGTACAGAAATAAATCCACACATCTATGGTCAATTGATTTTTTTTGCTTATTTGAGACAGAGTCTCACTCTATCTCCCAGGCTAGAATGCAGTGGCATCATTATAGCTCACAGCAACCTCAAACTCCTGGACTCATGCGATCCTCCTGCCTCAGTCTCCCAAGCAGCTGGGACTACAGGCACATGCCACCATGCCCAGCTAATTTTTCTATTTTTTGTAGAGATAGGGTCTCACTCTTGCTCAGGCTGGTCTCAAAACTCCTGACTTCAAGTGATCCTCCCATCTCAGCCTCCCAGAGTGCTAGGACTACAGGCATGAGCCACCGCACCTGGCCGTGGTCAATAGATTTTTGACAAAGGTGGCAAGACAAGTAAATAGAAAAAGAAAAGTCTTTATAAATAATGGTTCTGGGACTACTAGATATTTTCATGTAAAAGAATGAATTTGAACTCCTACCTCACATCACATATAAAAATAAGTTAAAGTAGATCAAAGACCTAAATGTAGAAGCTAAAACTGTAAAACTCTTGGAAGACCACATGGGGTTTAATCACTGTGCCCTTAGGACAGGTAACAGTTCTGTAGATATGACATCTAAAGTACAAAAAAAATCAAAGAAAAATTAGATAAATTGGACTCAATCAACATTAAAAACTTTTGTGAACCAAAGAACACTATTAAGAAAGTGAAAAGACAACTCATGAAATAGGAGAAAAATTTACAAATCATATATCTCATAAGGGTCTAGTATTCAGAATATATTAAAAAAACTCTTACCACTCAACAATAAAAAGATAAATAATCCAATTTAATGGACAAAGGACATGAATTCACATTTCTTCAAAGAAGATATACAAATGGCCTATATGCACATGAAAAGGTACTGAACATCATTAGACATTAGGTAAGTGCAGATCAAAACCACAATTAGATACAACTTCACACTCACTAGGATAGCTATAATTAAAAAGACAGATAATGCCAAGTGTTGGCAAGGATGGGGAGAAACTGGAACCCTCTCATACACTGCTGGTGGGAATATAAAATGGTGAAGCCTCTGTAAAAAACAGTTTGGCAGTTACTCAAAATTAAACACAGAGTTATCATATAACACAGCAATTCCAATGGTAGGTATATATACAAGAAAATTGAAAACATATATTCATATAAAAACATATACATAAATGTTCATAGTAGCATTATTCATAATAGCCAACAAGTGGAAACAACCAAAATGTTTATCAACTGATAAATCGATAAACAAAATGTGGGATATCTATATAATGGAAATATATATCTATATAATTCAGCCATCAAAAGAAATGAAATACATATGCAACAAAATGGATGAACCTTGAAAACATCATGCCAAATGAAAAAAGCTATACATTAAAGGCCACATATATATGATTTCATTTATATGAAATCTCCACAATAGGCAAATCTATAGAGCCAGAAGGAAAATTATAGAGCCAAGGGCTGAGGGCAGGGAGGCATGGGGAGTGACTGCTGATGGGTATAGGGCTTCTTTTAGGGGTGAGGAAATGTTCTAAAATTAGATAGTGGTGATGGTTGCACAACCTTGTGAATAAACTAAAATACTACTGAATTGCATACTTGAAAATGGTGTATTTTATGGTATCTGAATTATAGCTCAATTAAAAAAAGTCAAGACATGCCACAAGTTTTCCTGATGGGATTTGTTCTACCAGCAATGCGCTACATCAGATTAAAGCATTCATGTAATATGGCCAAAATTATTCAAATTAAAACCAGTTGTAATACAAAAACAAACCAGGACTCAAACAAGCCCAGATTTTAATCTTGGTTCTGCCATTTATTAATCTGGGGGCAAATTACTTACATACTTTTAGCTTCAGTTTTCTCATCTGTAAAATAAGAATAATAATACCTACTTTCAGGGTCATTATAAAGACTGGCTAATCTATCTAAATGCCCCTCGCAGAGAGTTGGCATATGGTAGGTACTCAGGAAGTGGCAATTATAAATTATTAGCATACTTCCAAATCAAATTGGCCAGTATATAAGAATCAGAGCTTAGTATTAAATTTAACCATTCTAGTAGCTTTTTCATTACCAAATATCCCAATTTCTCCTTCTGTTCAACTAAGAGTCTAACTGGTATAAACAAATTCCTGATAACGTGATCTCTGCCTTCTAGTGGAGCCCCTCTGGGATGGCTCTCACTGATCTATACTTCACTCCCTTAAAATTTATAAACTATCACCCAGATAGTCACTGCTTTCCTTAAACAGCCTGGTTAGAAAAACTCCCATTTCAGTTACTGGTTGGTTATGCTGTACTTCAGATGTTTTTTTGTTTGTTTGTTTGCTTGTTTGTTTTGAGACAGAGTCTCGCTTTGTTACCCGGGCTAGAGTGAGTGCCGTGGCGTCAGCCTAGCTCACAGCAACCTCAAACTCCTGGGCTTAAGCGATCCTACTGCCTCAGCCTCCCGAGTAGCTGGGATTACAGGCATGCGCCACCATGCCCGGCTAATTTTTTTCTATATATATTTTTAGTTGTCCAGCTAATTTATTTCTATTTTTAGTAGAGACTGAGTCTCACTCAGGCTGGTCTCAAACTCCTGACCTCGAGCGATCCACCCGCCTGGGCCTCCCAGAGGGCTAGGATTACAGGTGTGAGCCACCGTGCCCGGCCCTTCAGATGTTTTTAGTCTTGTCCAATTCTGGCTGAAAAGAGTTTGGGATGGTTAGGTAGGTCCTGCCAAGTTTGGGAATAGAGTGTTTTCTGTGGGATAGAACAAGAGAGGGGTAATTTTTTTGAAGTAACACAGGGAACCAAGACCGAAGCCACTGTCAGCAAGAGAGAAGGGAGGTTTGTGCATCAAGAGACCACATTCAAGTACCGAGGTCATGGGACCATTGGGACCAACACTAGGGTCACAAAGCAAGATGCTTTAAGTGCTTAAAGCCAAGCAGGAATGCAACAAGAGTAAAAGCAGACTATGAACAAGCAAGGAAGAGGGGATATAGCCTGGATGATTTCCCTGAGCTACCTTGGTATATGTGCAGTTTGGCCATCCTTATCTAAGATACAAATGAGCTGGGTTAGCTTAAAAACCCAGAAGCAAGGGAGTTGCTGTTGGCAGCTGTAGATACCTAAAATCCTGCATTTTCAAAGTTAACCGGGCACATTTTCTAATTGTAAGGGAGTTCCAGAGCATACACAGAGGGCCAAAAGTCTGTATCCTATAACATGCCAGGATGAAGAGCTAAATTCAAATGCCCAGATCACCTTCTTCCTGGGCCCTATTGTTATCTGTTAGAAGTTGCCTCTTGTTTAAAGAATGAACTCTGTAATATCCAATACCCAAGGCTGTGCAATCTAAGAATGACTTTTACTCAAGCACTCAACAAAATTAACTTTAGTAGATACAAAGGTAGGCCTGGCCATACTGACCTTGGTTAAGACTCAAAGGACTTTTTTCTGAGCAACTTGTTAGAAACAATATGAACTTATATATTCCTGATTCAACTCTCTCAAAAGATAGACCTATTGAATCAAGAATATGTAAGTCCATATCTTGATAATAAAATTCCCCTTGTCCAAGCACAAGTCAATGTTAGTTGCCTGCCTTTAAGTTGAAGGTATTTTGAATTATATCTAGGCAATGTGCCCTCTAGCTCAGCCATTTACAAACATTTTAAAGCAGCAGCACACTTTTTGCAAATAACACCTTTCAGGGAACCACAAAACAGAAGAAAATGGAGGTACTCTCATCGCAGTAAGGTGGAGGGCTCCAAATTCCCATCTATTCTACTTGGCCTATTCCAGGTTTATCCTCTTTTGCCCCATACACCCTGACATACACCCTAACACACACAAAGAACAGCCCCAAGATACCTTTATTCACACATGGGCATTCCTGAACTCCATATGAAACCCAAATTAGCTGACACAATGAGTTAGGAGTACATGAAATGATATTGATTTGATTAAAGCTTCCTCAGTGGAAGAAAGACCTATTCTGAAAAGATTGGTTCCCCATGGTCCACACCTGTAGGGATGGCCACCTTGATCAATGGGGGAAACATTTCACCAAACTTGTGTAAAGTTATAACTTAATTCTCCTTAAGCAAAGTCCAAAGGAAAAACATCATTCACATATTCAAGAGAGACCATCAATGTTGGTCATTTAGCCTTTCCTGGGGGTGATAAAGGCACTGACGGCAAACATGCATGTTTCAAGAAATTGAAATAAAATGTTTAAAATGTGGAAAATAGTTGCATTTTGCTGATTATTTCTACCTATGACATAGACTTCGTAGAATCAAAAGTGATAATTTTTACAGGACTCTTAAACTTATCTTCTCCCTCGACAGTTGCTTGCAATTAGTTTGATTGCATAAAGACTGAAACACAGAAGCAGGGAAAGGAAAGCTTTAGAAAATTTTAAATGGATTACCATAAGCAACCTTCCAGGCTCTAAGGCTATGACTGTTCTGACTATCCTCTTGTAGGGGTTTTAACCTGGCTGTATATAAACAAGTCAAAGTTTGAAAAACCTGAACTGCTGTGTGAGGGTGTGAAGGACAGGCCACTGCAATTGTAGTTATTAAAGACTATTTGAATAAGGCGAGGAGCAGGGGTAGAGGAGAAAGCCTGGAAGAAAAAGAGCATATTGATTAGAGGAAGCTACTTAGACATGTATTCAATTTAACTCCTTTCACCAACAAGTAGTTTAAAAAATTGAATACAATATTTACACTACTCAATTCTAGACGTATTGTAGGACATGTTAAGATTTATCTCTATCTCAGTGGGAAGCTGTAGGTTTACAGGCCACAGGGCCAATAACAACTATAGATTGTAGAGCTGCTAATGGCCTGGCTTAGAGAGAAGCGCTGTGGAGACACCGTCTCACTGAGGCCCGGAGAGGCTACTTCTCCTGCCCTTGCAGCCTTAGGACATACATACCTCTTCTGATCTGCCAACCCCATCCTACAACAAACAGCACATCCAACCAGCCAACGAAAGCTAAAGGCCTCTTCTGAGGAAGAAATTTTGCCACCAGAAAACTCCATTTTTTTAATCCTCTTTTGAATGAGAACTACAAAATTCTTTAGTTAAGTAAATGTACTAAGTACTTTATGTCAGCTTCCTCCTCAAAAATGGCCTGTGAATGCACTGGTGTAGGAAACTAGAAGCTCAGCAATTCTTGCACTGACCACTGCAGTGCTTTATTTTATACAACACAGAAATTATGTCTACTGCTTTTCCTTTTCACAGTTTTTATGGATTAATGATAATGTTAGCTCATATTCATGGTATCAACTGTGTGCCAAGCACTATGCTAAGCCCATAACATGCATTAACTCACGTAATTCTCACAACAACCCAATGGAATAGTCCTCCTAATATTCCTCATATGGAAATAATTTCCTATTTTGTAGATGAGGAAGGTGAAAGGTCAAATAACTTGTCTTCAGTCACACTGCTAATAAAGAACCTGAATAAAAACCCAGGAGTTTCTGACTTCAGAGCCAAACTCTCCACCTTTTGAAGGAACTCTCCTTGGGTCAAGCTGTATAAAATGGTGTCAGTCAAGGTTCAGCTGTAAAAAACAATCTACTTTGTGTAGTTGAAACTCTCATTGGGAGGGCTGAATAAATAAATTCTAGATGACTTTCCAGGAAAAACTCCCAAAGAGACACTGCAGAACTGGACACCATGGGACCTACTGCCTCTTCTCGGGTCAGGAATCTACCATTCTAGAATCACACCCCCACTCCCGTGAACAAAAAAACCTGCCTCGACTGCAGCCACCTCCAGAGCCACACCACACCTGCTACAAATCACACTAGCACAAAGGATGCCCCTCCTCTGCCTCCCACAGAGCGAGTGCCTGGACACTGGCGCCTCTGGGGAGGTCACGCAGACGACCTCCGTGTCAGCAGCGCTTCTGACAAAGCACAGCTTCCACACACTTCTGCCTTCCAAATCTGCACAAACGCATCTAATATGATGATCCTAAATCAAATCCAGACCCCTATTTGAGAGGGGCTGTGAGAACTGTGTGCTAGCTTTCCAGGAAGGGCGCAGGAAGAGGGTGGAATGGAAGTCGAGTTTGAATCCACTACAGCCACTACAAGTGTCAAGGATCTGGATGTCCTGCCAAGATCTAGGGGGCTCCCGATTAGGGCTGCAAAATTTTGTGTGTTTGGGAAAACAGTCCAGAGTTTTCATCATACTCTCAAACAGGTTCATGACTCAAAACTGCATCAGACCTGCTTAAATATAGTATCTTTAATTTGCTACCCATTTTGAGAATAAGATTAGCTTGTGGGAGGAGGTAAAACATAGTAGTTAAGGACATGAGCTCCCAAGTATAGCTATCTGAGTTTCAATTCTGGTCCTGTTACTTAGATGTTTGACCTTTAGCACGTTACTTAATCTTTTTGTGTCTCAGTTTCCCCTTCTCTAAAATGTGGAGAATAGTGTCAACCTCATAAGGGTGTTCAAAGATTAATTGAAATAATACTTGTAAAGTACTTAGAAGAACGCCTAGCACTTGGGAAATGCTCCCTAAGTGTTAGCTATCATTACTGGAATAATCTTTAGACAAGATAAATTCTATTCATAAGAGATTATAAAATAGAGTTGCATTCTTGCCCCACACTTTTATATTTATTTCCAAACAATTTCATAGTGCTTTTAGAAGGAGGGAAAACTTGATTTCCTGTGACAGCAAAGCACTCATCTTTATGGTGATGACCTGGTTCTGCTTAAAGAATAAATTGGTCTAGTGGCCAATGACTGCCAGGAAGAACAGCTCAAACACAACTATGCCAAATCCAAACTTATCGTTTTTGGAAGATGTTCTTCGGGCCCCAGATGAATATTTTTAAAGTATCCAAAATGCTTATTCTTTAATTGTATGGAGGGAGCACCTTCACAGTCACCTCATCCTGGCAGATCTATTCAGATACAGTTTTACTCAATCAAATAAGGCAGGTCCTCGAATAATGGTGCTTCATTCAACGTCATTTCATCATAACATTGATGAGAAAAAAAATCAATTCCTGGCCTGGACCACTGCGTCTGTGGAGTTTGCACTGTTCTTCCCATGTCTGTGTGGCTTTCTCTGGGGACTCCGGTTTCCTCCCATATCCCAAAGATGTGCATGCTAGGTTCACTAGAGGGTCTAAACAGTCCCCAGCTGAGTGAGTGTGGGTGTGGTTGTGAGTGTGCCCTGCAATGGGATAGCATCCTGGCCAGGGCTGGTTCCCATCTGATGCTCCAAGCTACTGCAAGAGGCTCCCACCATCCACGACTCGCAACAGGAATAAGCAAATAAATAATTATTTTACTTTTTATCAATCTTTCTTAAGTGTATGTATAGCTCACACTTATTTCAATGTTTAATATTAGAAATGTTTTGATCCTTATTTGGAAGTTTGGTGATGTTTTTGTGACCAGAAATATGCTGTATTGATATAAACGTAAATCTTGTTTATATTAATTAGCCGATGGCAAAGTTGGTTTTGTTATAAGTCGTTTTGCTTAAAGTCACAGTTTCCAAGAACCTATCAACAACGTTAAGTGAGGTGAATTCTACACCAGTTTTATTATCTGGATGAGGTGGATGACTGATAACTCCAGCTGACAAAAATCTTCCAGTCCAAGACCCTGTTTTCCATGCTTAAAGGAGAGGACTTCAGGGCTTCCATGGAATTCTGCTCAATCATTTATGCAAATCTAACAAATTTTACAAAGAAAAGCCCAGCCCTGGTGGCAGATACTCCTGCAGGCTGCCTTTGGAAAGCAGAAACAATACTCAGTATTGGCAAAAATATAAATCAGACTCTTTAATTCTGACAATATGTCAACTTCCTCGGTGTCTGAAATGTATGTGCCAATCAACTGCAAGAAAAATCTACATATCAGCTATTCATCAGTAAATTTTAGTGTTGAGTTGTTTGATACGTGACTCCAATCAGAAGCCTGATTGACATCAGGCTGCAACACATTAAGAAGAATGATTCTGACCAGTGTCAGTGAGCACTTAGGGAAACGGGAACTCTAATATACTGCTGGTAGGAGGAATTAGGACACCTTTTCTGAGACTGACATGGGAACATATAACAAAATCTTTTAAAAGTGAATACTCATTGACTCACCAATTCCACTTCTAAGAATTTACACAAAGAAATAATTTGACAACTGCATAAATTATATGTATAAGGATGTTCACTTAGAAACTTGTTTATAATACAAATAGTTGGAAAAAACTGAATGTTCACAGCAGAATGGCCTTACAATGGAATTCTATACAATTATTGAATAGAAAATTTAGACATTGGGATGAAACATTAGGCTGAAAAGATGTCTGTGATGTAAATTTTGAAAACCAGGTGCATAGTGTGATTTCCTTGTGTAGTTTTATATATAATAAATATGAATATATATTATATACAAAGTTATATGTACACATATATAACTTCTGGAAAGCTACACACTGAAAGGTTAACAGTAGTAACTTTTAAGGTTTGGGATTATGAATAATTTTTATTTTCTTATTTGTGGCATTTTGTATTTGATTAAAATTTTTTAGAATATATTGCTTTTTTCAATCAGAAAAAAGTAATGGTTATAAAAAATTTTAAGCCCAGATGATACCACTTTTATTTGAGGACAGTCCAGGATAAGTACTGAGATTCATCCATTCAGTTTCCTACAGAATTGCTAAGCTCTTTCTTTTGTATCTTGTATCAGTATAAGAATAGACAAACTCAAATGCCTTTTGAAGACAGGCAGGCAAAGTAAATAAGTAAAATAGACAGTATGAGGAGCTAGGGAGAGGAGGCCATGATTAACTATAGAGCACATACCCAGTCTAAAGGCATTCAAATTCAAAAACATTTCAAAACACTCAAAATACATCTGCAGGCTGAATTTGAACAGTAAGCCGCCAGTAAGGACCTTTATAGTATAAACCTACTCATACAGAGTACTTGCTGTAATTCTCTCACACAGATACCACTGAACATCACACCTCCAGAATTGGTTTGAGTGTTATCTATAAAAGAGATTTTTTTTTTGTATTTGTAAAATGATCTACCTAGAATTTAATACAAGAAAAAGTTTATCTCTCCTAATAGCCTTGTCTGCTTCCTTCCATAACAGAATGAAAGCAATGCACTTAATTGGCTTTCCCTTTTTGTTATTTGTTATTCTAGAAAGCTCAAAAATTTCCTTAGCCTAGTTTTTCTGTTAAAACTGTCTTTTTCCCTCCATCTCTTAGTTATAGTGTATATATACATATATATATGTATTATTAGTATATTAGAGTATATGTATATATACCACTTGAAATATTTTTGAAATTCATATTGGACAAAGGAAAGTAGAACTGAATTAATATACTGAAACAAATAACATCAGCATATGAAAAATAATTGCAATGAACTGAACAAATACTTTATATACTTTGGTATTATCTCTATTGACCAACTTTTTAACTATAAAATATAGACTGCAAATATAATATGGGGAGATTTGCAGCTGACATGGGAGAGAACCAGGCAAAATGACAAATGAAAAGAGAAGTTGAATGGGATAGAAACTGGAAAGAAAAAAATGTGCCACAATTGCAGGGTAGAATATGTGTGTACGCAACTACTGTACCAAACATAAGATAAAACAAACAGTATCTTAGCAAGCACATACTCCCCACTAAGGACCCAAAGCATACCCAGGTAAGTGCATCAGCAGTCTGTGTTTCATGTACACTCCAGGTCCCGCGCCTGCCTTCCCCTCCTCCCCCAGGCCTCTCTGCCCAGCTCTAGCTCTACTGCCTACCCGCCATTAACCTCCTCAAAAATGGGAAATGAGAATATAAATATTCCTCAAACTTGAAGTTTTGGAACTAAGATGTTTATTAAAAATTAAAAATTGATGGTAGGTAATTATCAAAATGAAATGTGCTAAGATGAGTAATATTAAAATTAATTATTAAATATTTTAAATGGCATTTTATTTTTATATTTATAAGCTGCTCCTTTTTTAGAAATAGAAATCCCAAGGATCGATGAAATGCTGGGAGATTCTTCAAGGAAGGCCTTTGTATAAATCCAAGGTATGTGCTGAGTCAAAAGTGTAACTTCGATGGTAAAAAACTAAGTAATATTTTGCTCCACCAGATATACACACAACAAAGAACATTAACCAGTCTTTTATTATTTAGTGAAATCAACTTAAAGAAGTAAAACCCAAATATATGAGTATGTCCTGGTTATTTATAAGAAATATATCCTGTTTAACTATGTATCTTAAATTCTCATTAAAAAGGAATAAAACATCTTAAAAATTAATTTAATGATAGAAGTCACATAATAAATCTTCTCCACCTTTACTCAAGTTAATTTAAATACTTCAGTAGTGGTTAGTAGACACGAAACCTTAGAAAGTAAAAGTTGGGTGAGAAAGTACTGTTATACCAATGCCTAAATAGCATTTAATACACACTTAGGACTTTCCGCAAATACTGCAGGGTATAAGGTCAAAAAAAAAAAAAAAAAGAAAAATAAATTACTCAGTCAAAAATAATGAGAAAGGAGTTTCATATACTTTTTCTTTTCTTTTTTAAGAGAGTTTGTTGGGCACTTCTGGTAATAATCACAGTTACACGAAGATAAGCTTTTTTTTCTCTTTAAGAGCTGGGCTTTTGCTATGTTGCCCAGGTTGGCTTCGAACTCCTGGGCTCACGCGATCTTCTGCCTCAGCCTGAGTGGCTGGAACCACAGGCATGCACCACTGCACCTGGCCATTCTTTATGTATTTGTAAATATAAGGAAAGTCCAAGAAACAAACAAAATTTATACAATGTACTGTTTTCCCCAAACAAGAAAGGCACAGCTGAGTATGAATGACAATGGACATTTCTGAACTGATAAAAAAAATAAATATGGAAAATGAAGTACTCTGGCGATGTTTGGTACCCACAACATCAGCACCCAATAAATACTGAAAGTCACAATGCACGTATAGACTGACAATTGAAAAATAATTACTCGTTGAGACAGAGAAAAATAGCACTGTCATTATTACCAAAAGATATCAAAATGAGGATAAAACAAAACAATGAGAGTATATTTCACCGTCCTAAGACAAGAAAGTGTGGTAGAATCACTGAATACTGTTAAAACATAGGAAAGTTTCTACAAAAAGCCCACAAAATAGATACATTTACTGTGCTGCCATAAACCTGACCATTAGTAGTGACTTATTAATACCCAGAACTAATACCTAAAAACTCAGATTCAACAAATGAGCAGCAAATTACAGAGAAAACAATCACATCATGTCTGTAGTCCCATTTAAATAAAACTGCACCATGAAGGAAGCCAGCAAAGGAGTTGGCAGTGATTCTGAAGAAGCAGCAGCAATCCATAAAGGCTTCTTAATTTCCTTGTCATTTAAGAATTAAACCACTTCCAATTCACACTGATCCTACCAGGTGCACTAAATTGATGTCATTATGAGCCATCAGGAAATACCCACCGAGACCTATACCAACACTGAGAAGTTTTGTTAAACAGCTGTGTGTTTTAATTGATTTGTATTATTTAAAATAGGAACAGTTAAAAGTCAGTTATCGGATGTTGTGTAAAAGAGATGCCTAAAGACTCCAGGGAGACTGAGTTCAGAAGAAAGCCAATCACTGGAACTTCACTCGAGCACTTAAGATTATTACTAGAGGAAGCACAATTAAATCATCAGTTTATCAGCCATCATTATAAATCACCAGGCAACATATCAAGCTTCATTATTTAAGAATCCTTAACCAGTGACTTCCTGCATCACTGAGAGTCAAAAGCAATCTATCCACCAAAAGGTAACTAAGGAGTTATGTTTTTTGTTGTGTCTTGATTTTTTTTAATCCTGAGAAATTTATCATTGAAAGATACTGAAAGTCACTGAAATTAATTATCATATTTTTGCATGTTTTAGGCATGCAAAAGTCTTTTAAAAATGAAATCAGTGGTATTTGGGATATGCAAAATGTGTATTGCATGGGCTCCCCATTCCACGCCCTACAAATACTTAACCTGATTCTTACACAGTACAAGCATGGTGGGATCAAATGAGGAAAAATAATCAATGAGTTTCTTCCCACTTTTATCCATCCAACCCCATTCATTTACTTGCACTTGCCTTCCCTAGACATATGGGATCAAAAAGTAAAGTCCCACAAGTCTTGGTTTCCAAATTTAAGCACATGGTTCAAGTGTTAGAGAGAACATATTTAAAAGGCGATAAAATGTAGGTTGAGTTTCATACACAACTGTCGCCCTCAGAGCTGGGAAAGAAAGCAGGGGCTTGGAGAGAAGGCAACTTTGGAAAGGCCATTTTCCAAGAGGGGCGTGTGTGTGTGTGTGTGTGTGTGTGTGTGTGTGTGTGCATGTGCTCATGCATGTGCATACATGTGCATAAAACAACACAACACAATAGAATCTCTTACGGTTTGGGAATTTGAGGCTAAAGAGAAAATGGGTCTTGTCCATGGGAAGTCTCATTTTTAAAAGTCCCTTCCATCATTATCATTATGTTTAGGCAGCTATAAAATATAAATGGCAGCAAGACTTGTCTGGGCATAAAAGGACTGGAGACAGCCACCTGAGGTTTTTGCAGCCCTGTTGTGGTAGCAGAAAAGAGTGGGATGTAGCAAGGCCAACTTACTTATTAGACAGAATAGACACAGTGCCTAGCGGCTACATACCTTTAGGAATCCACGAAAATGTTTTAATTGCTTTTAAAAATAAAAGAAAATAACAAACTTTTAGGTTAAAGAAAATATTTTAATATGACTACAGTCATCTTTGTAAAAAGCCAGTTATAAAATATAATTTTTAATGCTTTTTTATGGAGGAAGAAGCCCATGAAGGCAAATATGTCTAAGGCCCACAAAAGTCAGGATGTGGTCCTGGAATGCAAAAGTTTGATATGAGAGAGAGAGAGAGAGAGAGAAGAGAGAGAGAGAGAGAGAGAGAGAGAGAGAGAGAGAGAGAGAGAGAAGGAGTGAAGGGTGAGAGAGACAAGGAGAAAAGGGCAGCACAGGGCTGAAACAGAGACCCTGGGGTAGATGCATATGGCTAAGGTCTAGCAGTTTAGTATCAACTCCAGAGTGAAAAGGGAGGATGGGTTAAATCCTAAATTTGACACAGTTTAATCATCAATGGCTGAGAAAATCACTGAAGTGACTATATTTACATGGAAATAATAATACTGATTATGATTATGATGATTACATAATATATTTACTTACTGCTTATTATATGCTAGGAAATGTTCAAAGTATTTTACACATATTGATTTATTTAGCCTTTTCACTGACTCTGTGTAGATGCTACCATTATCTCTAATGGAAAAACACACTAAGACACGGAGTCACTGTAATTTGACCAAGGGCACACAGCTGGTCGGTCAGTGGTGGCGCACAGAGTCAAGTCCACTCTGTCTGGCTCCAACACCCAGATATGGCCCTAAGGTTTCCCAAAGGAACCAATCCTCCTTGCAAAATGGCTGACTCCGAGTCTGGGCAGGAATTGCACAACACAAATGTGCAATAACTTGTCACACCACAAAACAAGGAAGCCATCAAAGGTATTGTACGTGAGTCGTATCAAAATGACTCAGGAGCCAAACTTAAAGAGACTTTGGCCAAAGATTAGGCAAACTGAACATCAATAAAGATGAGCACTACAATGAATTGAAATGTATAAAACATTTATGCACTCATAAGGATACATTAAAAAAAAAGTTCTTGGTCACCTTTGGAGGATGCTAGAGAATCAACTTATTATTTTGAAAGCGGAGCATAAGGGGAAAAAGGCAAGCATTTATCCTGCCTTTGCTATACAAAGTATATCTCAGGTAACTAAGCTGGTGAGGGAAACTTTGTCATTATAGAAGTCATCCAACTAATAAATAATAAATGATAGATTAGAACATCACCATTCTGCAACCTCTAATGAATTAATGGGCCTGGGCAATAATCATCAATGGCAGCTAAGATGACAAAAAAGAGTGATAACCAGACATCATGTGATTCCTGAACACCTATGAAGTATTCTGGCCACAAAATCAAACTTGGATTTGATCAAGCCTCAACATCTAACTATCGGTTTATAAAAAATACATGGAGGAACACACTAAACATACCACAGACATACAATTAGACACACACACACACAAATCTAGAATGCAAAACACTACTGAATAAACAACCAGTTTCTTCAACAAAAAATTACCAGGAAAAAAGAGAGGGAAGAATGAGAATCTATATAGATTCAAAAAGTATTAAGAGATGTTAACCATGTTAATGTGCAAACCTTATTTAGATTATGATGCAAACAAACTATAAAAAATATAAACTTGGGAAATGTAAACATTAATTGCTTATTTAAAGATATTAGGAAATTATTAACAATTTTATTTGTGATAATAGAATTATGGGTTTTTTTTGACTACTTACTTTTTTAATTAAACTTTGCATTTTGAGATAATTATAGATTCGCATTTAGTTGTAAGAAATGATACAAAGAGATACCTCATATCCTTTACTCAGTTTTCCCAATGGTAACATTTTGCAAAATAGTACAATATTACAACTAAGATATTGATACTGATTCAGTGAAGATACAGAATATTTTCATTGCTACAAGGTTCCCTCATGTTGCCTTTTATAACCATGCCCATTTCCTTCCCACCTCTAGCACTGGGCAACCACAAATCTGTTCTTCATTTCAAAACTGTTTTAGAAATGGAATCATACACTATGACACCTTCTGGAACTGTCTTTTTGCACTCAGCATAATTCTCTGGAGATTCATCCAGGTTGTTAAGTGTATCAATAGCTGGATCCTTTTTATGGCTGAGTACTATTCCATGGTAAGAGTATCACTGTCTGCTTAACCATCCGCCCACTGAAGGACATCTGGGTTGTTTCAATTTGGGGCTATTATTAATAAAACTGCTCTAAAAAATCATACAGAGCCCTTACCTTTTAAAGACATTTATTTAAATATTTATAGATTAGATAAAATGATGTCTAGGATTTATTTCAAAAAGTTCCAGACTGGGTGAGATACCAAAAAAATAAGATTGCCATGAGTTAACAGGTGCACTATACTATTACCTCTACTTCTGTTTGTGTTTAAAATTTTCCACAATACAAAGTTTTAAAAAAGAAGTATGAAAAAATCACTTATCTGACCATGTCACACCCACAAACATGTACATCTTCAAGTAAAATTGAAGGTATGCTTTATCTTTTGACTTTAGGCTATGCTAAGATCATAGGAATTCTTGGCCTAAAAGGGGCCACACCTTCCAGTGATCATTATTCTAACATTCACTATACCCATTTAGGCAGATCCAACCTAGGCATCTGTTAACTTTCTTTCAGAAGTTCTTTATTAGGCTACAGGGTTGAGATAAAAGGTAGTCCATTGGATAAAAGCAGGTAAGTAATCACCATAATCAAATGTATGAGATTCAAGAGTGGCTTGTCTTCAAAAGAGAGGGTTCATGTCTGACATGAACAGGTCCTTATCATCAAGACAAATGCTGAGAGAACAGAAGTGTGATTACTAAATATGAAGAGCAAGAAACTATATGAGCACAATCAGGCCTGAAAATGAAGTGAAATGCATTTTATATTATGCAAAGGCTGCTTTTGTTTTTAAGCCACTCTGGAGGACAGCATATTATTATCATGTTCAGACTGCAAGCTAATGATTCCTTGGTATAATTCTGCACAACAGTGTCTACTATTTGACGCCACCAACATTCCATCAGTTCATTCTTCCCTAGTGCTATATCATATTCTCACCCCTCGATCCCACTGAGGACACACTGTCTTTTCTCTATATGAGGTCTTACAAAAATGAAGACCCACTCTCCCAAAGATCTCAGACAAAGAAGAGGACATAAATACCAACCTATAAAACAATCTGGGATTAAAAGCCAAGACTTCCAAAGGAAATATCCATGATGACTTTCAAATGTCAAGTAGTGCAATGTCTACAAATGAGTTTTCCCTTACTTGGTCTTTAATGCCTAGACGTGCACTGTGATGAGCAATTCTAAATTCTAAAGCTATTAAAAGATTGTTATTAAAAGTGGGATACCTGTCTAAAGATCAAATCCCAATAAGACAAATGCCAAAGGACCATCTAAATATTACAGTTTTACTTCAGTTACATCAAAATCCCTCCTATTAAGTGAGCCCCAGTCTTGATGTTAAAAATTGTAATGCTTATTGTGATAGGATTTGATCTGTACTACCATACTATGATAGGTAGGACAAAGATGGTACTTAATAGGCTGTCTGTGTGACACTCAAATGTCTATAAATTGAAAGACAGTCAGTTCTATTAAAAACAATCAATGTACAGATTGGCTCATTTGGTTGGTTTAACAACTTGGGAGTTCTATCAATGGAAAGAAATCTATTGGCAACATCATATTAGGAAACTAAGAAAATTCGGTTGAATTCAAAATCTTGTTCCTATATCATGAGTCAGAACAGAAACATGTGGAATTAAAATACCAAATGACACAGACCACCAGAAATTGTGCTACATAGGCCTGCATTTAGGAGAATAATGATAGGGCTGGACAGAGAAGGAAAAGGATAAGAATTGGGCTCCAGTGCATAATGGAAAATGCAATTGAGAAGGGGCTGAGAAAAAGGTGTAAAGCTAAATAGACATATATTTTTGGATACTCTCTTCCTCTGTCTTTTGCCATCTTCCTTGACTCTTACAACCAAACCTGGGTCCTGTGGATTTTGCCTCTACAATATAAATTTTTGGACAGCTTGTGGTCATATATAAGATAGTAGAAGTTGAAGCTCTTACCATTTACCTTGACATACTTAAAGGTTAATCTAAAATAGATTGCATAAAATAAAATGTTCTTGCCAAAAATCTTCAGGGCTGATTTGCTTATGTATCACATTACCCTTCTTCATAGCAACCACCTATGCCTGGTCTACAGAACGTGAATTTCACATGGGGCCATTTTTGTGAGCTGAGATGATTTCAGAGAAAGGAGCACGTAAGAGAACAGCTAGGAAATATGCAGACAGAACAAAGAGGGAAGGCATTAAATCTGAAAAAATTCCAAGAACAAACTGCACAGGATGGGTACAGGGAAGTGAATAGCCATGTTTGGCAAGAGCTGTGTAGAGTGGAGGGGTAGAAGATAAAAGGAAAGTTGGAGCCAGGAAGTGGCAGCCACTGGTGCCCAGGCAAGGCATTCAGACCACATCCCCTGGGCCCTTGGAGAGTTATCACAGGTCTGAGCATGGGTCAGTACTTACAGCGGTGGTTAAGGTGTGACAAGGAGCGGGGAGGAACGGGACAGAAGATTGGCAATAAGAGGCTTTACTAATTGCTGCAGGTGAGGACACAGCATTTGATCTAGGAGGGTAATAGTGGCAAGAGAAAGGAAAAGACTAATTTGAAGGGCAGTGTGCAAGATACACATACTCAAAGCTAGTTTTGTCCTCAATTAAAATCTAGAAATGGTCACTTGCAGTCATTGTCAGAGAACTGCTTATGAGATGCTAAGGACTCTTATGTTGATTGGGAGATAAACTGTCATTATGATCAGACACATGAGAGTGCATAGAAATTCTAATGGCTGATAAAGTCATTTTTAAAGGAAGTTTTCATTAAGCTTATTTGGAAAAAATAAGATTTTTAATATAAGTAAAAATTATTTTTAAGGAGATCATGATTGGTTGCAAGGTGATGAGTATTTTTAAATTTCTAAAATAATTAACTGCTGATTTTAGCAAGGCAGTAATGATGACTTATATGATTGACAGATCTATTTTCTCTATTTTTGCAAATCTACTTTTTCTATCTACTTTTGCAGATCTATTTTCTCCACTTTTGCAAATCACTAGTGCAAACCTCGTATTAATCAAAAGTTCATTTTTTTGCAAATGCACCTATGAGTAAAACTGGGAAACATTATAGATGACATAAGCTAAATCATCTATTTCTTAGTGTATCTGCCAACTTAGTCTCTATTTTCCTTTACTTAATACGTTTTTATTGAGCACCTACTATAAGTACTATGCTGGTGTGAGATATATAATGAAGCGTGAAACAGACACAGTTTTCCCACATGGGGTAAACAGTAGAGATGGTCCCAGATGTAGGATGGTTCAACTGACAAATTTTCAACTTTATAATGGTGCAAAAATGATACACCTGCTTCAGTGGAAACCATACTTCAAGTGTCCATGCAACCATTCTGTTTTTCACTTTTAGTAGAGTATTCAATAAATTACATGAGCTATTCAATACTTTATTATAAAATAGTGTTAGATGGCTTTGCCTAACTGTAGGCTACTGTAAGCATTCTAAGCATGTTTCAGGTAGACTAGGCTAAGCTATGATATTTGGTAGGTTAGGTATATTAAATACATTTTCAACTTAACAATATTTCTAACTTATGGGATGTAACCCCATTGTAAGTCAAGAAGCATCTATATAGTGGAAAAGACCGACATTAATTTTTAAAAATTATCCAAATATGTAATTGTAAGTTATGGTAAGCACTATCAAGGAAAATTACAGGGTATTATGAGAGCTTATAACAGGGAGGCTAAACCAAGACTGAGATTGGGAAGGTGTTTTTAAGGAAACCGTCTTGAGCTGAAATCTGTAACGATGTAGCGGAGTGAAATAGGAAAAAGAGTGAGGGAGAGGGAACTAGATGACAACATAAGCAGCGAGAAAGAACTGCATATAATAAAATGACAATACACTCTAACCTGCTGGGTGATAGTGTCCCATGGTCCCTGTAGCAGCCGCGTCTTATAGCACTCATGGACTCCTTCCCATATGTCCTTCAGAGCTAAAGGTCTCCCATCTGTGAAAGTGCATGGTAAAGACTGAGTTAGTAATCCATATGACACATGGGGCTTGGTGTCAATCTAAAACTACTGGAAGAATATTATGACTTTTTAAAAAATCTTTACTAGTGCACATGCTATTTATACATCTAGGGAGTGCAATGTGAATTACTATTTTCTTCCTGAAGAAAATTTAAATATTCAAGCTTCTCTCCTTTGTATCCATCTAGCATTTAAACTATCTGCTCATTCATTCATTGCTTCTAGGAATTTTACAAAATAAATAAAATCCAAATGTGTTTTAGAGAGAACTGATAGATACAAGCATAGGCAAAGGACCAGGCAAATAGACTCCCACATTCACAAGGGTGCGGTATGGATACCTCTGAAGTCTTAATACTTCCTCGAGTCCTTAAAACAAAGAGACCATACTCATGCTTCTTTCCCTCTCTCGTTGATTACCTGTAACATCCAAATCATTCTGCTGGGTACCGTGGAAAATAGAAGGAAAACACACAATTTCTCCTGGTAAGGAGCCTATCATCCACTGGGGAAACTATGACAAGTATATCAATAACTAAAATACTAACTAGGTAGAGAGTGGTCTCTACTCAAAGAAAACTGCAGTTTGCTGACAGTCCAGAGGACATATTAGCACCCAGTGTTAATGGGGCTGTTGGGGGTAAAGGGACTTGAGAAGGCATTGGTACGAAGAGATTAGTAAGTTTTGGTGAACAACAGTTCTTCTTTTATTTGTTTAAGTGGTTTTGATTATCCATCTCTATTCTGTAACCATCCAAATAATGTATTTTATGAAGACCACTATGGCACTTACAGTACACACAAGATAAGTGCAAAAACAGGTATCTAAGTTCTGAAAAGAAAGTAGAAAGAGAGTGCACTACCTAAAGATTTCAAACCACACACTGCCGGAAAGAAAGTGTCTTAATGCTAGAATGTAGCACTACTTGGCCCACTCAAGAGCTATCAAGTCCTCAAGACTTAAGGGTGTTCTCTTTTCCTTAGGCAAATGGATGGTATCACTCAAAGAAAACACATCATGTACTAAATCGTTAGATCCAAAGAAGTATTTGGTCATCAAGTGCAACAAAATAATCTACTCAAGAACTCCAAAAAACCAAAAAGCATTTTATTCAGATATACAGAGTATAAGCAGAAACACAGGGTGTTGGGGAAAGAGCACTAGATTATCATTATTCAGTAAGTATTTAAAAAGGCATTTGCAAGGCCTCTGTCCAGGCTAAGTTTAAATCCTGGTGTTGGTACTTACTCTTTGTGTGACTGCAACTTATTTTAAATAACTTAACCTGAAAAATGAGGACAATAATCCTTTTCAAATTTTGTTCTTGTGAAGCTCACATTAGTGAACACATCCATGACTGTGTTAGACATACAGTAAGAGCACAATGATTATTAGGTATCTTCTCCTAGCCCCCACTTCACTATTTCAATAGTTCTCAAAGCTAAAAGATTCGTTTCTAGGCTGTTATTTCTTAGAATTTTTCCATGTTTCTATACCATGCACATTGTCTTTGATATAGTAATATACAAACACCATACGTAGGGCATTTCTCATGTTTGACCTGAAAAGTTGAACTTTTCCTCAACCTTTATTTTCAATAAATAGCAATAGAATATTTTGATACATTTTCAATAAGTATCTTCATCTTGGCATTTATCTGGTGGCAGGAGACCATTATCTTGTGATAAATAGTTTTATTCCATTGACATTTCGATGTCTGTAAAATGAACAAGATTTATTCATCCAATTAACATTTGAATGTCATGTTTAGCTACAAGTTAAAAACAAGCTGCCTTCAGTATGTGTGTTATATTGTTTTCTGAACACATTTACAGACTAGGGCCAAACTCTGTTCTTAAGAGAAGCACTACACACCCTCAAAATATGCATGTGGATGTGTCTCAGTGCGTGTGTATATACTGATGCTGGAAGAGGCAAATAAGACTCTACATACTTCAGTGTCAAACAGTAAACTAAATAATCAAATTATGAAAAGATGACATGCTTTTAAAATAATTTTTACATGTCAAAGTTAGAAGAAATCAAATGCCTGTGTTAGGACAACAAAATGTTAGAGCTGGTGTAACTACTAATTTTATAAATAAGGCAAAGAAGGTCTTGGGAAATATGTATCTGCGCAAATTTTGTAGCCAGTTCACCTCTGAACTGAAGTCAGAATCCAGATCTCAGGACTCGGCAGTGCTCTTCCTGCTATTCCATGCTGCCTCTGAGGGCAGAGGCATTGCAGATGCATTATAAATATTTACTGAATAATGATAAATGAAAGAATGCTTTCCTAAACTTTATTTCCTCTAAGACAGAGAAAGCTTTGCAGACCTAGAAAAGAATGCTGGGTTTAATATCTGGTAATCAGTAATGATTTTAATTTTATTCCTTAAGATATTTCAGTCAACAATCTAAATATGGAGTAAATGGTTTGGATATTACCACTGTCAAAAAACTGCATACTCTGCTGGAAACATTCATACAAAATGCAGTAATAAGCAGCCTAGCAACAATGTGGAGAGACTCAGAACAAATGTTATAGAATTTTCATCAGATTTGATACTAAAATTGAGAGTATGTGCAGTAAGTTTTCAGACACCACCAAATCTAGTGAAAAAACTGAACACCTTAGAATACAGGAATTAAAAAATGATCTGGTTAACCTAAAATAACAGACAATCAGGAGTTAAATATAAGTTCTAAACATAAAATCAACTGTACTTCTACTTATATCATGAAAATACATATTTTTTAAATGATGAAGAATTCCTATGGTGTTCCCTTTTCTAGGTTTTGTAAAAGACAGTACCACATTAGCAATATTTAGGCTCTTTATATGTCATTTAATAAAAACAGAGCAGTTAGTAGAAATGCATTTCTATGTGTCCCAACTTGATTCTAAACATTATAGTAATAAAAATATTTTTAATAATAAAAAATACACAACAAACTCACCATATTGAAACCTACCAAGCTTTTTCTCTATTCCCCACACATGCTGCAAAACCAGAAACCCAGGAGTCATTCTAGATCCCTCTCTCTCTCAGCCTAGCTCATAATGAAAAATACGGCCTGTTATTATATTCTAAATCTCTCTGGAAGCTGTGCTCGACACTCCATTCCCACTGCACTGGAGTTCAAGATTCAAGCCTCCAACAATATCCTTTGTCAGTCCTCTAGCCCCGAATGCTTGGTCCCCATCCCCATTCATTTCAAACACAAATCTAATCTAACTTTTCCTCTATCGAGCACCATGCTCTGGTTCCTCCCATGTATAAAATCCAAACATTTGGGTACTCCAGGCCCTGCTGACGGGCTTTTGCCATTCTTACCTGTGAATCCACCCCCAATCAAGATGGCAACTCTGTCCCACCACATGCTCATACAAACCTAATCCTTTGCCTGTTGTACGTTTTTCGTGACAAGTATCACTCTCTGGAATTATCTTACTTGTTTATACATTAATCATTTCCTGCCTTTGCCAACTAGAATGCAAGCCCTGGCAGGGCAGGGATCTTGATTATTACTGTTCCTGTATGTATCCCAGCACCTGGGTCAGGGTTTGGCCCACAGTAGTAACTGGTCAAGGATTTGCTGAATTAATGGTATTAAAGTTTGTGGTTTTTTTCCCCACTCAGTGTTATGACATAAACATTTCCCACACTGGCAAATAGTCATCGTCATGCAGGTGCAGTGGCTCATGCCTGTAATTCCAGCTACTGGGGAGGTGGAGACAGAAGGATTGCTTGAGCCTAGGAGTTTGAGTCCAACCTGGAACACATAGCAAGACCCCCATCTCTAAGAAAAAAAGAGATTCTAGAAAAAGTCATCATTATGATTTTACTGGTTATGTGATATTGTACTAAGATGATGTACCATAATTTACTTAAGTATTCCTCTGCTGTTGGTCATCTAAATTATTACAAGCTTTGAAACAGTACCTGGCACAACACAGTGACAAACTAAGCCAAAACAATTTTTCTTCTTTTGAATTATTTTCTTTTGATAAATTCCTTGGGGTGAAATTACTAAGTCAAAGTGAAAAATAACTGTTTTAATTCCAGTCAAAAGAACTAGTATTCCACCACATCAAGATTCTCTCTGGAGTAATGAGACAAGAATTTTAGAAACAGATGTTTATATAATTTGGCACCTACTATATGCCAGGTATTTTTTCTAAGCTTTTGTGATATATCAGTGACCAAAACAATGGTCCTTGTTTTCATGGAGGTTATATTCTAGTGGGGGGAGAGGGATAAACAATGAACATAGTGCATGAGGAAATTATACAGTATGTCAGGGAGCAACACATACTACGGTAAAAAGGAAAAGTAGAGCAGACTAAGGAGTGCCAGCCAGGGGTGGATCCGCAATTTTAGACTTCAGTGAGAAAGCGACTTGTGAGCAAACACTGGGAGGCATAGTGTTCCAGGGAGAGGGACCAACCAGTGGAAAGACCACCAAGGTGGGGAAGGGGGAAAAGGGGTCACTAGCACTACATGCAGGTCACTAAAACCTAAAGACATCAGCTTTATCAAGATATAATTCACATAGATACAATCGACCCATTTACAGTGTATAATTCAATGATATTCAGAGTTGTACAACCATCCCCTCAATCAGCTTTAGAACATTTTCATCACCTGAAGTTTAAGAAAAACCCAAACTCATGAGCAGTCATTCTCCATTCTCCCCACCCAACCTCCCCAGTCCTAGGAAACCACTAATGTACTTTCTGATGCTACGAATTTCTCTATTCTGTGTGTTTCATATAAACGGAATCATTCAGTATGTGGTCTTTTGTGACCGGTTTCTTTCACTTAGCATAATGTTTTCAAGGTTCATCCATGTTGTAGCATGTATCTGTACTTCATTACTTTTTATAGTCAAATTACATTTCATTGTATTATATGCCGCATCTTGTTTATCCATTCATCGACTGATGGACATCTAGGTTGTTTCCACTTTGGGGCTAACATGAATAATGATGCTATGAACATTCATGTACAAGTTTTTGTGTGGACATATGTCTTCTTTTCTCTTGGGTATATACTTAGGAGTGGATTGATGGATCATACGGTAACTCCACGTTTAACCTTTTGAGAAACTGCCAGACTTATCTCCAAAATGGCTGCACTATTTTACATCCCACCAGCAGTTAAATGAGGATTCTACTTTCTCCACATCTTTCCCAACACTTAATATTATCTTTATTTTTAAATTATAGCTATCCCAGCAGGTGTGAAGGTATCTCATGATTTAGATTTTCATTTTCCTTTATTACAAGTGACACTGAGTATATTTTCATGTGTTTATTGGTCACTATCTTCTTTGGACAAATGTCCATTCAGATCCTTTGGTCCTTTTTCAATTGGGTTACTTACCTTATTATTGAAGTGCAAGAGTTCTTTATATATTCTAGATACAAGTCCCTTATTAAATATATTTATTTGCAAATATTTTCTCCATTTCTATTGGCTATCTTTTCGTTTTCATGATGGTGTCTTTTAGGCACAAAAGGTTTTAAATTTGATGAAGTCCAATCTATCTATTTTTTCTTTGGTTGCTTGTGTGTTTGGTGTCATATCTATGAAATCTGTGCCTAATCTAAGATCATGAAGATTCACTCCTATATCTTCTTCTGGGAAAGATGTTGACTTTAGAAATGAGGAATTATTGCAGGGTTTTCAGGAGAGGAGTGGCATCATCTAACTTGGGTTTGACAAGGATTGCATTCTGTATCTCTCCCAAGGGTTTGAAGCTAAACACAAATGCTATTGTCTTCACTGGATACATCACTTTCTGATATTATTTTACTGTTTTCTTTATGTGCCAGTTGTGGGGGGGGCGGGTCTCCTGCACCTAGAATATGGGCTTCATGTGGGCAGGACCATTGACTGGTTCCCTGCTATATTCCCAGGAACTAGATCAACACAGGCAATGCTGGACCTGTAAGATGGTACAAAATGGAGACCAAGTCTGGTGCCGTGGTAAGCCATAGCCATATACAAGCCCCAGTTATGGGGACACAGAGGTCAGAAGTAAGTAGCAGAAGCTGGCCTGCAGAGAGAGAAGAGTGTGGCTGTATAGAGAAGGGCAGAGACAAGAGGCCAGGAAAGTATCTACCTCAGTGGAGTCCCTGGATACAGTCCCAATGAGGCCTGGCCAAGCTTTATTTCTGTGAGTTGCCTTTTTCTTCATAATCAACCCTATTTTCTTCTCAACCCAATTTTTTGAACTAACTTGGGTGCTTTTCTGATTCTTTGCAACCAGGGCATTGTTTTAAGAGTAAACTCTTCAAATGAAGAAACTGATAGAATAGTTGGTACATAACAGAGTGTAAAGATGATACTTCTAAAGGCTATTTTGCTTGAGATTGACATGTCCTAACTGTATAGTTGTGACCTCCATGACTAGCCTCTCCAAACTAGTTTCCAGCTTCCAAAACCTAACTCCTTTAGGAAAACTGAGGGAGGTCAACAAGAAATTATAATTCCCTTATCAAAATATTTGCTCCTTACAGGCCCATATCTTGGCTATATATCAAGGGCCACTGCAAAAATCTCTTCGGCACCTTTTTTGTCTGTTTGTTTGAGATAGGATCTTGCTATGTCACCCAGGCTGGAGTCCAGTGGTGCAATCATAGCTCACTACAGCCTCAAACTCCTGGGCTCAAGAGATCCTCCTGTCTTAGCCTGCAGGAGTAGCTGGGACTACAGATGCCCGCTACCACATCTGGCTAATTTTTCTTTTTTTTTTTTTTTTGTAGAAATGTGGTCTTGCTATGTTGCTCAGGATGGTCTCGAATGCCTGGCCTCAAGCAATCCTCCTGCCCAGGCCTCCCAAAGTGCTGGAATTACAGGCATAAGTCAACATGCCCAGACTCTTCAGCATCTCTTGAGGTTTTGTGTTTGGCACCCCCTGCTGGTGGCATGATAGGCCTGGTGGGACTATAAGGTTTAGAATTTGAGTGTTCAGAACAAGCATATCAGGTCTTAAATATTCAAAAGACCACTGTTCTTCTAAATAGTTACCTATTGAGGTCACCTAACTATTCAACAGATATTTATTCCAACAATGCTGTAATGCTGTCAATAGAACTGCTCCTTTGAAATTGCCTCCAGAGCCAGACAAGGAACTAATTACTCTGTGGTCCCAAATAGGTTTTAAACAAAGGGAAAAAAATTATGCTCATTTTATTCCCTATATTTGGCTCCAGATGATTTGTCATCTCAAGACAAATTCACCTTTGATGGGTAACCATCTGCCAACTTTTAGCCACAAGGACTAAAAGATATTTCAAAACCAGCAGTTCCCAAATGCATTGTTGAGTAATCACAGTATGGTTGGCAAGTCTATAATTTTGCTTTTCCTCTGTGTCTCTGTGAATCTCTCCAGTTTCTGCTGACCATTTACACTGTAAAAGATCTGAGTAAATATAGCTTTGTCTTTACAACAACAATGATTTAATGAGATATGATGTAGGTTCTCTTCCCCATGCCTTCATCTTTGGTTTACCTCATCACACTTCATATCTACATGATCAAAGACAAGCATAAGTTAGTTTTTGAGATGTTTTATAACCCCCAAAATTGACCTAATCATCAATATCTTTAAAACTCTGGCATACATCACTGATACCTAAAATACATTCAAATATGATCTAATTATTTCAAAAACAAAATGGAGTCTTTAGAAATCCCACTGAAACAACTGAACTGGGTAGCCAAACATATAAAGAACCACATCATAGAAATAAAGCAGAAACTTGAAGAAGTTTGTACATTCCATCTATTTATAAAAACTGAGGACTCAAAACTTTTAACTTAAAATTAAAATACGGGCATAAATACTTGGTCAAGTACATGAAACACATTATTATGTATCTACATGTTCACGTCAAATTACCTTCAATCGGAAATTTTCAGAGAGTATATATTTTCTGTCTGGCCTCAGTCACAGGAGACATAAGCATGCTCAATCAACAACTCTGTAGTTTCAGACCCAAGATACTTGATAGCACCAATTTTTAGCATGCTTAGAAATCTCATTAATCACATTGAGGCTGAGAAGCCAAGTAAAATCCCTTGCATACTTGAAAAACTGAAGTAGAAGCCAAAATAATTTCAGCAAGAACCTACAAAGTGAGCATGGCAAATTGGGTTCATTTATTTAAGAAGTATTTATTGAGTGCCTACTATGTGCCTATATCACTTGCAATGATAATACACATTTAAACTAAAGCAATGTTCTGTCAGTAATCTAAAATGTCAGTGACAAAAGAGGAAGAGATATTAGGTGAAAAATAGAATAATTAAAAAGTACAATCTTTAGTAACTGCCAGTAGCATTTAATTTAACATTTTCATATGAAATCTTTCAATTGAATAATAACCCACATGTCAAGTAATCTATATATTACTCAAAATGTGCAGCTTTCTAAATTAAATTTCTCAGGGCTATTAGTTTTCATGAATCCAATAACAGCATGAGATATTTCACTAGCACTACCTAACTCTAGTGCAAGCATGCTGAAGTCACCTTTATCCTTATTGTGCATGGTTTCACTAAAATTTTTTAACTCCTAAAAATGAAGATTAGAAGGAGAATAAATTATTCAGAATAAGTTTAAGAATAATATTCTGATGTGGTCACTACGAAAGAGTGGATTTTTCACAATGAAATATGTCATTATTCAATATATTGTCTTCAACAGAGCTTTGAAGGATATAAAAATTCATGTCATACTCCACAGTAAGGCAGGGATGAAGCTCCACCAAAGGAGAAAATTCATTTCTGCTGCAGTGAGAAAATTATATTGTGATATGAAATGAGTGTAATTGTTCATGTACATTCATATCAGATACTGTGCTGGCTAATTCTGTAATTTTTATTTATTCCTACAAACATTTTAGCACTTTGTATCTTTATGAATCTCAGGAAATCTAAATGAAATCCCAAAAATACAGATTGTGGCAACTTCTTTTTACTTATACATAATGTCAATTAATTAACTCATGTTTCCTAAATTTCAGTTATTTGGAAAGTGTCCTGTAGTAAAAAAATGGGCTATAGAGTCCCAACTCCATAGCTTTCTATGTACCCTTCATTAAATCATTTAACCCATCTCAGCACTCAGTTTTTATGTCTGCACATGAGGATAATAATAGTTCCTACCTTCTAATGTTATTGTGAGGCTCAAGGTACATAACTCAGCTAGCATCACTGAAGGGTACCAAGTGCCAAGCCCCATTTCATACATCAGCTCACAATCCTCAAAACTCCATGAAATAGGTATTATTATCTCAATTTTTTTTTCAGATGGTGAAAGAACGAAAATGTAAAAGTTCAATAACCTGCCAAGGTCACACAGGCACTAAGTAGCAGAGCTGGGAATCAGAACCAAGGCTTTCTGGCTCTAGATCCTGTGTTTTTCACCACTATATTGTATATGTCTCTGTATACGGGAATTCTTTGTAAACTGTAAAGTGATACGTACATGTTACTTGCGGTGGTGGTGTTGCTGTTACTACTAGTCTCCACCAATACTATCTAACCTAAGAGTACCTAGAATTTTCTCTTTCCTGTTTTTCTCCGTAGGCCTGGCTTGCCCTTTCCCCCATCACTGCATGGACAAATCCCATGTCTGGCCAAGGCCTCTCTTGATCCTTCCAGTTCAAGGTAATCGCAGCTCTCTGAGCCTTGGTGGCAACTTTTACCTCTATTATGGTCCTTGTACAACATATTTGTATTGTTAAAGGGAATTTCAGACCTGTCTTGTTTCCTTCACTAGCCTACAAGCTCCTTGAGAGCATCATCTATCTCTGATTTCCTTTATTTATCTCTGTATTTCAGAAACATCTTCATGGCTTATTCATAAATATTTTCAAATTGTGTTAGTTGCTCTAGAAATAATGAACTTTCAAAACAGATGAAAGTTCATTATTTCTAGAGCAACTAACACAATTCTAAGAATAAAGAGTGAATAGTCATAATAAAATTCATTGATTAAATGTTTTGCATTTATATTTAAAAAACTCTCATACTTGTATAAATCCATAGCATTAAGCATATAGTGGATATTTGATTTCTCAGTATCCAAACATGCTTCCAATTCTAAAGATAAGTGGAAGGCAGAGCCCCAATTTCCCATCACTAAAGCCAATGGGAGGCAGACTTTCCCTCACCTTGTCATTCTACTTTCTTCAGTTGACTCTATGATCTACCCTTCAAAAAGTCCTTTTCTGTTTATGATGGTCAGGTTCAATTATTCCCAACCAAGTGTGCCTAGCTGATACAGCACAAATAGATAATTTAAAAGTCTTGCTTAATAAATATTTTCAAAATTATTATCCCCAAATTTTAAAATGTTATATATTTGTCTAGTCATTTTGAGTAGAAAAATTAATGTAAGACAGTTTTTAATTACATGAGAAAGTATGTATGTTACAATCTATTTTCACGAGACATATGCTCAATAGCATGCAAAGGTGCAGTTTTGAGTTATCTTAAACCGTCCACACGCTGTGTAATAATGCAAGTAATGCCATAGCCTTTCATTTAAGTTAAACACTTACCCTAGTAGAAGTCCATATAAGACCATCTTGAGAAATCTCTGAATCAGAAAATGTCCCAAGGGAAGCAACATTGGATGATCCACAAAGTACTTAAGACATCAACCCTAAGATACTATTACTGATCAAGGAATCTGAAGATCATACCTCCAGATGGATATCTACAACCTAATGTCGACTGGTTCTGAAGAAGACAGTCTACTTTTAATCCTATCCAAAGTATTCTGAGGTTTTGATCCTAACCTCTTGGTCTGATACCCAGTACTCAGCAATTTGGACTCCTGGCTTTCCTCAAACTTCAATACCCCCAAAACATGGACTTACTACTCCTGTACTAGCATTTTGACTATCCTTACTCCACCATCCAACTTGGTCCCCTTCCCACGGAGAATGCAGTCTGCCTTCTCAACACAGCACCTAACATACGGACTTCGATGACTTTAAAGGTGGAGAAAAGCAATAAATGAGTTACAAGTTGGGCAGTGATTTGTTTTCACATACCTTTTAAATAGGCTAATGGGTTTTGTGCTGTGCACACATTAGGCACTCGTGTATGTTTTAATAAATGTTTCAAACAGGGCTAATTTTGCCAATAGTAAGCAAAGAGATATTTCTTCCCAATAGAGGTACAAATATTCATCTGTCCAGGAAAGCTAAAATATAGTCTCTTACAAATTAAGAATATAAATTTACTTACCTTTTATTTTTTTCTTCCAGGCCTCTGGGTCCATTTAAAATATCTTGCTTTTTGTATATGTAGTATTTTACACTAACACGGGTTAGAATAAACCTTTTAGCTAATTATCTATTTCTGTAATTTTGTTTCACATTCCTTTAGTGCCTTTCCCTTTTCTTGAGTTCATTTTTAAACCAAGGCTTGATTTTTCAATTTTATTCCTATCACATGTTCTAACCCAGCATCCAACTTCTATCCTAATTCTCCATAATGTTTCAAACATTTACATGCTTCAATAAATAATTCTCATTAAATTTCCTCTTTTATTTGGACTTTTCAGTTTGAATATATTTGTATTAGTTAAATAACTTTTCATTATTTTTCTTAATAACTTTCACTGTTTGCTCTTCAAATCTCATTTCAATCCCTAGAATCTTTTTAATCTACCAAAATTCATGTTCCAGTTCATTATTATGATTTTGGCTAGATTTATTACCTACATAAATATAAGTATAGTATAAATATAAATATCTAAACTTTCTTAAAGATACTTTACAATCTAATAACGCTCTAAATTTTCTACAGAATCATTTCCTACTTTCTGCTCATTGCAATAGTTAACTAGAATCATTTTTGCCCCAGTCTTTAGGTATCTCTAATCCACTTTTTTCTTCCTGTTCAACAAGCTGCCTTAACTTTCACTGCAGTGGCAATGGTACCTTTTCCCTGAAAATATGTTCCTCCAGCTCATTTTCTCTAAGAGGTTACTATTTTTAAATTTTAATAATGCCAATGACAATAACTAAAAATGCCAAATTCCAATTCCTTTCTTTTCAAATTTCATTCTCATCCTTCAATTATTCCCCTTTCTTTTTTGCTCAGTCCTACTTTTTCTAGGAAATCCCTCTGCTGGTCTCATTCACTTCTGCTCAATCTCATTCACTTTTTCTTTAAATCCTCCAACCCCTTCCCATTCGTTACCTCTTCCATAATTTGACCTCAACATGTCTTTTCAATCATTTCTTTCACAATCTGTCCTAAGGGAATCCCTATTCCAAACTGGACTCTCACTTCCCCAAATATGCCCTGTTCTTCCCAGCCGCCCCTATAGCTTGGCACTCACCCTCCTCTCCTTCTACAATGCTTTTCTGTCCTTTACAGGAGCCCTAACCCATGAGCATCCTTTGAAAGTTGTTGGGCAGAGCTATGGATATTCCACTCTCATTCTTCAGCTTCCTCCAACCCCCGTCTTTCCTGTTTTCCTACCATTCTCCTCCATGTACTACAAAGATTTCCTTTTATTCCAAACCATGGACAACCCTCCTCCTCGTCCTCCTTGATGGTTTGTACACTGCTTTAATTGCAAAGTTTCCATTATTCTGTCTTTATCCTGGCCTTTATCTTGGTTTGGTTCACGCTGCCTTTGAGAAGGAATTATTCTTTGATTATTTCTTTTGCCCTGCTTCTCCATGAGCATCCTTCAGGCCTCCAATAAGTGGACAAATCTTTCTCATGAAATATCTGGGCTACGTTTTTAATTCTATACTCTGACTTCCTGGACCAATAATAGAATGGATCTCCAGAAAGGACAGACACTCAGTTGCTAAATGGAAGAAATGCTTCCTTCTCTATTCAAAAGCAGCCCTTCTGACTAATTAAAGAAATATGCCAAAACAGTTCTTAAGAAGAACCCATATGTCACCCAAAGAATTAAATATTTTGAAAATGAGAAGAACCACTTGGTCCATTTTTCAATAGAGAACAAAGGAAAAGAGAAAGAGACAGGAAAGAAATAAATCAGAATTCAAGCTGAAATAAATATAGAAATCTCTAGTTATAATGTAAGGGGAAATATTTAAGCCTAGGACTCTGGTGAAGCCAAAAGCCATTATGTATATGCCTAAGGATTTTACCGTATTTCTAACATTTGCCACCAGCTTTTCATCAAAGCTAAGCCCCCAAAAGGGAAAATGGGACATAAAAGGGTCATTGAATGTTAAGAATGACGGAGAGTAGATAGGAGGCTTTGGCATGATACAAATAATTCTTTAATATGGTGTGCTTCAAAAACAGTGGGCAAAAAAACAGAAACAAAGAAGCAGAATGCCGTTGAAGATGTCAATGCTTTGTGGGAATGGATTTCCTAAATTACAAAGCACTATTCTAATGTTAGGCTATTTATTATTACCCAGCTTGTGTAATTACCTCTCACCCACTGCTGGGTGGCAAATTGTATTAACCCTGACCCACCACCTCTCCCAAACCTACAATGACAAAAGTAGTTAAGGAAAAACAGAACACTGGGAAGCGAGGACACATTGGGAAGGGAGGACTTCTTTCTTTTTCTTTCTTTTCTTTTTGGAGGCAGAGTCTCACTCTGTTGCCCTGGCTAGTGTGCAGTGGCATCATCATAGCTCACTGCAACCTCAGACTGCTGGGCTCAAGCGATCCTTCTGCCTCAGCCTCCCGAGTAGCTGGGACTATAGGCATGTGCCACTATGCCCAGCTAATTTTTCTAATTTTAGTAGAGATGCTCTTGCTCAGGCTGGTCTCGAACTCCTGAGCTCAAGTGATCCTCCAGCCTCGGCCTCCCACAGTGCTAGGATTACAGGCATGAGCCACTGTGCTTGCTTTATTTCTCTTCTTAAATCCATGTTACCCCCTTGGAAAATGAGCTCCTGTAGGTCCAAGGAGTAGGAATGAGAGGCATCCAGAAGCAAAATGCTGTCTCAGCTTGGCTGTCTGCCTTCAAGGATCAAATAAAGATATGTGTTTATAGGAGTGGAGCAGCTGCTTAGCTAGTTTGGATGCCCACTTCTGAGTCCTCAGGACATTCTATTTTTCTTAGTCCACTAATCCTATAGTCTCTGGAAAGTATCAGACTAAAGAGTGAAGATATATAGGTGGTTTGGATCCTAGGTCTCCTGAAGACAAAAGCATTACTTCCTCCTTAGAACCCATCAGAGTTGGAAAATGCACCATCACCATGTTTCAGTCTTCAGGTTATACTCACAAATGGTC
Source organism: Lemur catta (assembly GCF_020740605.2). Lineage (NCBI taxonomy): Eukaryota > Metazoa > Chordata > Mammalia > Primates > Lemuridae > Lemur > Lemur catta. The sequence continues at coordinate 53,080,395 of NC_059139.1, read as the reverse complement.
AGAAGTTCATCATTATTGGCTCACTGTTGGTGGTGTGCCACAGCTGAATGCGCCATATATGGCTCTCACACACATAGAGCCATAAATAAAGCTTCTCACTTTGTAGGTACTCAATATTAATTTCCTTCGCTCCTCTTTTTACCTTAAAGCCCTACCTTCCAGCTTGCCATCTTATAGAAGTAAACAAATAATTCTGCTATGGTGCAACTTGTGCTATTATAGACTATATGATATTATATGATATGACATAGTAGTGACAACAGTAGGTGGCGTGTTAGCTAAGTCTTGGGCAGTAGTTTGCCTGGTGGACACTGGACCACACAGAGGAATAAGAGGAACTCGTAGCCCATTGGGATTGCATTTCAAGAAACAAAATAAAGATTTCTCCTGAAATCTAAGCCAGCTGATAGAAGAAAGGGTAATGTCAATTTAAATAGAAACTACTTACTACTTGCTTTGCTTTTGCTTTTAAAAAAAGGTATAGAAAGAAAATTCAGAACAAAGCAGAGAAATTAATTTTTACCAATAATCAAATGCAAAAGAAATTCTAAATATCTGTCAAAAACAAGGCTAAGTGAACTATTTTTGAAGCAACAAAAAAAAAAAAGAGACCCCTGGGCAAGAAATTTTACAGTCATCCTCTTTCTAGGTCGGAACTCTCTTAGAATGAGACAAAGAAAAATCAGGACCTGGAATAAGGGGAAGACATTAGGAATCCATTCACCATACTGACAAGAGATTTGTTTAACAAACAGATGAAAGGCCAGAGTAATCAGATATCACAGGCAAAGGTAATGGACTAAGCAGAATAAATGAAAAATTAGGGCTCCACAGTAAAGGGACACATATTTTTAGAATATCTGTGAGGTTAAGTTACGTGGGGAAAAAAAAAGAAATTATTAGAATATGATAAAGAAGAGAACCATTTTTCATGTTTCTCCACCAGAAAACATTTAATATGCTTTGCAAAAACTTAAATTTGATATTTTAATGTGCCTAAACAAGCACTAAATGAATTCTGGACTGAAATGAATTAAAAAATTCCTAATGCCCATTCTATACAACATAGAATGGGAGCAGGGAATGAAGAATGCTTCTACATAAAATAAATTTGGCTTTCCTTTATTGGGCATAAATGAAGAGCATCTTAAAAGTATATAAGCAGAATCCAAGAATGCTAGCTGTGTGTTTTTTTCTTTTAAGGAATAGAGAATCATAAAGAAAGGATCATAGGAAGTATACTAATGTCATTAAAATATAATTGGACTTGCAGGAACAATTACCGTGCTGTACTGTAAGGGGAGCTGTTGGCACATAAGAGCAAAGCACACGTATGAGCTCATCCCCGGCCTTGGCAAGACCCACTTCCAGCTAGAAGCAGTCATGTTTCAACACCTCTGATTCCCTAATGCTGACAAGCTAAACAACTTGTTTTGTCTCTGGGAGCTCTTCTCTAGTGATTAACTGCTTATGGTGAATACTAATTATCTGAAAGTACAGTATTGAAGAAGAACTGTCCTATTTCCTCTACCTGCAGCCACGACTTGTTTTTGAATCTAGAAGGTACTAGGTAGAGCCATAGCAAACCAGAACCAAGAAAAACATTTTCCTCCCCCTGGGTAATAAATATATCTCCTACTTTTTAGTATAGTACAGCTCACTGACAAGAAACCTCCTTTAACCTCTGGGCTCCAAACCAAACATAATTACAATACAATGAGTGTTTTAAAGGCTTGTAATAATTATATGGATAAATCTGCAGCACGAGTTTGTGTATTAGTGAACTATCAGTGTCCTCAATTCCCCATGTCCCATGTTGAAAATTTACCCCAAATTGTCAGTTCTTAGGAACTGCACCTCAGATTAAAATCTTCTCACCAGGGAGTCTATGAGAATTTGTTCTTGCGTTTTAAATCCTAAGTGCTTGTTAAACCGCCAACACTGCAAAATTAGAGACCATTAAACAATATAAGGCAGCAAGTGATTAAATCTACCAAATACACATTCAAAGCAGCTTAAGCTACTTTTTAATTAAAAATAAAATATCATTGGCTAAATTCAGATGTCTTAGCTATCCAGAAAAAGTTCGAGGCCTGTTCAAAATGCAAAAGGCTGCTGATAAGGCCAGATAGAAAAGGAGAAATAGGGCAGGGGGTGCGCTGGACAGGGGGCTCGTCTGGGTGCCAAGCCAGGGTGGCAGGGCGCCCCAGGGCCCACCGGGCTTAGGCAGTGGACATTAGTGGGGAGTCTCGGCGGCACTGCAGGGGAAGGATGCCACGTGGCTGCTGATTAAATAAGCCTTATTAGCAAAGGCCTCCAAGGAGACAGGGTGTTCCTTCCACCTTCTTGGCAGGAGAATGAGTTGAGTAACAGCATCTCAGGAAGTGAAGGCATTGGAGATGTATAGATGGCTGAAGGAAATGTTAGAGCTATTTTTAAATACGGCTTAACCTAACTGATAAACATTTCTTGAAGTAATCATTAGCTTTTGGGGAAGAAGGCACAGGGGCTTTTGAGTTAATGGGATCACTTGACATTCAAAGAAATGTTTACTGTATAGTTAGAAGTAAATAAACATTGTAGCTTTAAGTTGTTCCTACTTGTTTAAAGAAAAGAAAAAGGGCCAGGGGGCTTAGTCAACTTCAGGCAGAAGGCCAAGAATCTGAAGATCAGACTTAAGGCTGGGATGATATCATTCACTCTGAAGTCTTGATACTCTTTCTGAAGCATGAGAAAATTTACTGGTAAAACCTTACCTCACCCACAGTTTTCTTATTTTTAACTCTATTTTTTTCTACTCAAGAATAATTTTCCAAATATGCTTTCTGCCTTATATGTAAATGTTATAAATTTACTTTTAGCTCCAGACACGGTCTTACCTAAAAAGCTTGCCCTAAAGTAAAGTACAGGCACTTGGTAGCTGCAGGAATATATGACGTGATACTCATATTTAATCACTTCAGACGCCGCTGCAGTCTCAGCCACTTCACAATCATCCGAGGGTAGCTCTAAAGCCTCCTGAAAAAAAGCAAAAACAAAATCCAAAATGTGTTTGTCAATAAGAAAAGTACTAACATGGAGAGGAAAAGATGAGATTTTCTTCTTGCAAAATAACAGTTAAATAAACATAGGGCTATGAGGTAAGGAAAAAGGGAGTTTCCCATATTAATGTTTAACATTTGAGTCCTGGGTAAATAGTAAAACCAGAAAACATTAGCATTAAGTAATTCCAGATTGTTTTTGAGAGACAAAGCAGCTCTGAGTAAAGAAACAGGAAGAAGAAAAAAAAAAGCAAAAAGATCTATTGCAACAGCAACTCTGAAAAATCTTTACTGTACAATTTTAGCAACAAGATGATAGCTATACGAGCTACTTTCTTCCCTACCTGTGAAAGCTAAAAACATCCTAACAATTGAACAAGAGGCTGTGAAATGTCCCTAAAGATTCTATTGTACTTGCCAAAAGATGATTCATTGTGTGCTGAACAATTCCCAGTTCCACTTTGAATAAGAAAGTTATTTTGCAAGAGGTTGACTTTGTTAGGTGTATTTCAAAACCTGAGATGATTCTGTTTTCTTCATTATTGTTCTATCTTTGGTATATTTCTACAATAAATCTTGATTTAGAATAAATTAGATGGTGAATATTAATGTCAACTTAAACAGGGTTTGTAAACAGAGGTGACAGTCATCTCACTTCTCACCTAATCGTTCTTTACTGGTTGATTTTTTTTATTATGTGTGGGGTTTCTTAAAGAATGTATCTGAATGTTTAGGAGAAATTAATTGAACATGTTGAGTCAGAGTCTGGTTCCATCCACATTCATTTATTTATTTGGGTCCTTTGAAATGAAATTAGTACTAGCAGGAATGAAGGAAGCAGGTTGGTTTGGCTCATTCTAATTCTCATTAAAACAGTAACAACAACAATGAACAATCAGAAAGAACTACAGGAAAGACTTCAAACTTTATCAATATGAAATAAAGTTTCCTGTGGAGATAAGCCAAGCCACAGACTACTTTCCAGATCTGTATCTCCTTTCCAGATAATTTCTGTAATTCCCCACTCTCAGTCAGTTCGCTGGGGAGATACCACAATGGATAAATCACAACTAGAGATATTTATGAAGTACTTTTTGCTAAACTCCAGTAAACACTATCAATTAAACCCAGTAAAGTAACCAGGGAGAAATCACCGAAATAAATATCCCAAATAGAGAAAATTAATAATAGTAGCAAGAAAGAGTGTTTTGTGTTTTTTCATTTTCCAAATTTTCATTAGGCATAGGTAGTTGTACCTTCTTTTCCACCAATTCTTTTAACCAAATTCTTTCTTTTTTTGGTCAACAATTGGGTTGTTTAGCATTTATAATCTCTTTGCTTTCTTAACATTATAAAGGAATTATATCTTGATGATAAGATAGAATTACAAACACTGCACAAGTACATAAAAGAAAAAGTGAAATTCCCCTCATCCCAGTACTCCTATACCTCAGATTTGTAACCATTTTTAGCAACCCAATGTGTATTTTTCCAGACTTTTTTAATTTTTTTGGCACACAGACACATATACACATACACACCTCCTCCCCACCCCACCGTCTCTGATTAAATCCTGCTATCTATACATATGCTCCTAGAGTGGATATTTTCACTCACGGGCATCCTGCCACATGCTGCCATGTCACTGCTGTAGATTTAGCATCTTTTAATGCCTTCACTATATTCCATTGTATGACTACATCATAGTTGCTTTTTGTTTCTTTTAACATTTCCATATCGCCAGATATTTTAGGTTGATTATAAGTTTCTGCTACTACAAATAATACTGCAATGAATATCCTAGCACATCTATCCCTGCACACCTCTATTTTTCTATGGTGCAGATTTCTAAAGGTAGAATCACTGAAAAGGTACGTGCATTTTAAATTTCAAGAGACACTGTCAATCTGTCCTCAGAAAAAGGCTGTGTCAATTCCTATTCCCAGAAAAAAATGTCTGAGAATGCCCTTTTCCAATATCCAATATATACTGAATATAATTTCTTTTCAATTTTTGCCTATTTGATGTATTTTTAAATGGCAGTTTTTTGTTGTTTTAATTTCTAGCTTCTTGATTACTAGTAAAGGTGAGCAGCTGTTCATATATTGATTGATAATTTGTGTTTTCCTATGATTTGCTTGTTCTTATTCTTTGTTTTCTGATATTTAGGTTGTTTGTACTTTTCTTATTGAATTACATAAACTCTTTGTATATAAGAAATAATAAATTACTATTGGAGATAAATATACATGTCTGCACCATAGAAAAACAGGTGTACAAGGATATGTGTGACATATATATATATAAACAGAAAACTTTCTGTTTTTTTGAGAGACGGAGTCTTGCTCTGTTACTCAGGCTGTAGTGTAGTGGCCCAATCATAGCTCACCGAAACTTTGAATTCCTGGGCTCAAATAATCCTCCTGCCTCAGCCCGCCCAAGTAGCTGGGACTACAGGTTTATGCTACCACATTCGGCTAATTTTTTTAATTTTTGCAGAAATGAGGTCTTGCTATGTTGCCAAGGCTGTTCTCAAACTCCTGACTTCAAGAAATCCTCCTGCCTGAGCCTCCCAAAGTGCTGAGATTACAGAAGTGAGCCACTGCACCTAGCTAAAAAACTTTTTCACTCAGTTTTCTTTCAACTCTGTTTATTATACTTTTTATCATAATTTTTCTTTTACTTTTATATAGTCAAATCTGTGTATTTCTGTTTATGGCTTCTGAGTTACATGTTTTCATTAGAAGGCCTCCTGCTATGCCCCAGTTCACTTTTAAAAATTATAAAAATGTTAAATTCCTTTATTATACACACACATATGTTTTAAAATTAACATTAGATCATTAATCCACCTGAATTTTCTTTTTGTGTATAGTGTGTGGTAGGACTTTTTCCCAGACAATTGCAATAGTCCATCTTTTTCCCATTGATTTTAAATGTCACCATTACTAGAAATTAAGGGTGTGTGTGTACGTGTGTGTGTGTGTGTGTGTTTATTCTCTATTCTTCTCTATTGAGCTATTTCTCTTGTTAGACCATCACTGTGCAATTCTTTAGTGTATACTGAATCTAAGAAATTGGGTCATTAATTTCTGCAGAAAACTGCAGAAATAGACTGCCTGAGACCCAGTGCTGCTAGGGAGGATAAAATTTTTAGAAAGAATGTTCTTCACCCAAACTTAAATTAAGCACTCAGGAATGTGCTGGGGTTGACACCAGTTACTTGCCACTGGTGATCAATTAGGCATAGATACACATTCTCTGGAACAGGTAGGAGACTCAAGAAGTCAGGGGCAGAGGACAGAACAAGCTTCTTGAAGAGCCTGTTAGAAGTCTCCTCTCAGTCACTATTTTCACTGGCAGCTGAGTGCATTTGTGGCATGTGAAGGCCAGGGGTGCTTGTCCCCTAATTAGGACTGCTATTATGCTCTGGACAGCCATCTATGTACAAGCACATTTTTGCATCCATTACTCAGATAAACCTGAATTTTTGATTTGTGTCTGCTAGGATCTTTCCATCATTCATGGTCACCTTTGTGAAACTCATGCAAATATCATCCCTTGAAGTCATGCAATTTGGAAATCTCAGGCTTCTATATATTTTCTGCTTCCCTTTACAGTTAAAAGTGCCAGATGGTTTTAGAACTTCAAGACTAAAGTTCTTTTATTACTCATTTTTGTATTCCCAGAAACTCTAGTACAGAGCTGAGAACTCTAGTAAGCAGCATCTTCTATTTCAGTCTTCTGTTTCCTCTCAACTAGGTATATTATCAAATATAACAAACTTCATAGGTAATTCATCAGCAACTCCATTCCCACCCTAAAGTTTGAAAAAAAGCAAATGAAGAAGTGCAAAATATCACCAAAAAGGATACACAAATGGCAAATAAACACATGCAAAAGATAGTCAACATCATTAACCATCAAGGAAATACAAATTACATGAATGTTCATAGCAGTTTTATTCAAAATAGCTAAAAACTTGAAGCAGTTCTGGTGTTCTTCAACAGGTCAATGGTTAACCAAACTGTAGTACACGCATACCATACTACTGAGCAATTAAAAGGAGCAAACTACTGATACATACAATAATCTCCAGGGAATTATGCTTAGTGGTAAAAGTCAATCCCAAAAGGTTATATACTGTATGATTCCACTTATATAACATTTTTGAAATGATAAAATTTTTGAAATGAAGAAAAAAGAGCAGGTTAGTGTTTGATGGCTGAGGGGACAGAGGAGTCTGGTTATAAAAGGACAACATAAGAAATCCTTGTGATGATGGAACTATTCTGTATCTTGACTACAGTGGTGGATATGAAGACCTACACGTGATAAAATTGTATTGAAACACACACACACACACACACACACACACACACACACACACACACACGTGAGTACAAGTAACATTGGGGAAATCCGAATATCAGTGGATCATATCAATGTCATTATCCCGGTTGTGATATTATACTGTAGTTTTGCAAAAACAATGGAAGAAACTGGGTAAAAGGTATATGGGATCCTTCTAATCATTTTTTATTATTGCATGTTAATCTATAGTTACCTCAAAAATTTCAAATTAAAAATGGAAAGCAAAGAAACAGTAAGGCAATTTGAGGCTTCTTAAAAACTAAATAGAATTTCTAAGACTTCAAGGTGCTATCAGTACAGATGTCTGGGGGATCATGCTAATAACGAGAATCTAATATCTGGGATTTGTTTTAAAATACCACAGGAGAGGGGTAAGGGGATAGCAGTACAGAAGGCGCATGATTGGTCATGGAGTGATGATTGTTGGGGGGGCTTGATGGGTCCCTGGGCATTAATTACAGTATTCTATCTACTTTGAGGAATATTTTAAATTTTCCAAAATAAAAAAAATTAAGGTGAAAAAAGTTTCTGATATCACATCACAGCATACAGAATCAGAACTCTAACAGTGAAAGAAACTTGAATCATTCTATCTAGCCCAACACTCTCATCTCATAGATATAAACAAGGCCCGGAAAGGTTAGTTACTTACCCAATGCCACGTAGGTACAATAGTATCCCCATATCTGTGGTTTCACTTTCTGAGGTTTCAGTTACCCACAGTTACCATGGTCCAAAAATAGTAAGTGAAAAATTCCAGATACAAAAAATTCATGTTTTAAATTGTGTGTTGTTCTGAGTAGCGTGATGAAATCTCCTGTTGTCCTGCCTGCCTGGGATGTGATATCCACACCAAAGATGCTACCAGCTCGTTAGTAACTTGGTAGCCATCTGGGTCCTTAGATCAACGGTTGCAGCACCACAGTGCCTTTGTACAAGTAACAGTTTACTTAATAATGGCCCCAAAGTGCAAGAGTAGTGATGCTGGCAATGGAGATATGTCAAAGAGAAGATGTTAATCTTTTACTATACCTAATTTATAAACTAAAATTTATCATATGTATGTATGTATAGGAAAAAACATAGTATATACGAGGTTCAGTACTGTTTGCATTTTTAAGACTGAAGGTCTTGGAACAAATCCCCTGTGGATAAGGAGGGGACTACTATAGTAAGAGGCACAGGAAGTCCCATAACTCATGTCTACTGCCACTGAAACCATTGCTCTTTGTACTGTAGTATGCCGCTTTGTAACTACTACTATACTTAATTTGGACTGACGTATTGAACACAATATTAACACCTTGAGTTAGTTTGTTAATATTTTATTATTTTTCTTTTATTATGTGATTTTTAAAGGATTTGGATATATGGTAGGCACTCAGTATCCATGGGAAATTGGTTCCAGAATCCACTAAGGATGCCAAAATCCATGGATGCTCAAGTCCCTGACATAAAAAGGCATAGTATTTGCATATAACCTACACGTATCCTACCATATACTGTAAATCATCCCCATATTACTTATAATACCTAATACAGGGTATATACTATATAAATAGTTGCTATACTGTATTGTTTAAATAATAATAGTAAGGAAAAAAGTCTGTCCATCCATGTTCAACACAGATGCAATCATTGTAGGCCTAACATTTTTGATCCCTGGTTGTTTGAATCCACGGATGCGGAACCCATGGATACGGAGGGCCAATTGTATTTAATCTGATATTAATTTGATATTAACAGGGAAGTCACAATACATTTATTTTCCTCAAAATGTTGCTATTTCATGAAGATACCTGTGTTTAGAAAATTACATTCATTCAAGGAGCTAAAAGATTAAGTGGTTCACGTTAATTATAGAAACGTTGATTTTATTGAATTCAATTAACAGTAAGTTGACAGTGATCTCTCATTTAGAAAATCTGATATGAATTAAGCTTTACAACTAAATCCCATTAAATAGGGATCATGCTGAAGACGCTTCATAGATATTTTATTGAAAGCAAACCCAAATAGTGTATTGGGCTTTGGAAATGAGATCTATATCTTTATTTAGCCTACAGGAAAAAGTAATTGAAGTTAGAAAAACTTTTCTTCTATCACTAATAATCTCTATTACTATTACTGAGCACACATAAGTAATGAGCTTTATTCATGATATCCCTTGAGGAAAAGTGAGTCGATCTGTTTATCTTCTACCAGTCAGGTCTTGAGTTCAAACCTAACATTACTGGACTAGAATCACAGCTAAGGAGCCAGAGAGTGACAGAGGCGCAGGGCTGGTTCAGAGACAGCCCTTACTTGTATCCATCAGTGGACACGTAAACCATCTAGTCACAGCAGAAAGATGGGCTACGTAACAAACTCTTCATTTGCTGATATTTCTGAGCCAACAACCATTTAATATTTTCAGAATTGATGAAGACTGATAAAGCCTTTTGACAAACCATTGAAAAATCAATTCCTTAAGAAAGAATGTTAATTATTAAAACATTTAAAGTGAATTATAAAAATAATCTCTGGGGCTTTAAGTAACCAGCTCCTCTTTTTTGTTTCGTGGCTCATCATTTTACAGTGGGGTGGTCTTTTCACTACCTTAATTCCTAGAATGACTTTTTTTCATGATCTCTGTGGTTTTTGAGTAAGTGACTGTCACAAAAACCTTTGCGAGCAATGTCATTCTTTTAGCAACAGTCAGCGTTGTGTCTAGTACATAAGAGAGGGTTCAACACAAGGCAGGCATACATCTGACAGCATCCAGGACAACACTGAAACAACAAGGGGTGGTCACAAGATGATCCCAAGGATAGCATCTTAATGAGACTCCCCCTGTCCCAGTAATATTATCACAACTACTACTACTGATTTTTTAAAAAGGGAAAAAAGGAGGTGCCATTCTTTGCTCTCCCTGCTACATTGGAGGGGAGTGAATCAGCATCAGCATGGCCAACGTAGGTTCCCACTGGGAATAAGAATCTGTCTCCTGTGCGGGACTGAGTCCTGTTCGGGAGACTGGCATGCTCCAGGGCAAGGCAGGAGGGAGGGGATGCAGAAGCCCACCAGAGCACATGTGGCAGTTTTCTGGATGTTTACTTACAGCTGGCTCCACTGTGCTTCTTAGGCCCTGTTTCTTTTAAGACTGCATAGGAGACAGCAAGACAGCTAGTGTCTGGAGCTGGGCAGCTGGCAAACAGGCTGAGTCAGAGGTGGGACTATGGACGAGGCTGTCTCTCAGAGTCCACACTAGAGAACCCAGGTTCTCTGGCAAGAAGAAAGAGTAATAATGCTTAATAGCACCCATCATATGCTAATGGCAATTAGTTCCTACATCATAACAATATATGAAAAGCACTGTTTTCCTAGAAAAAATCAGAAGGGCTCAGAAAGACTTTTTAAAAGGCAAGGTAGGTTCTTCTTATCTACTTTTAAGATTTCTACACATCTAAAAGCAAAAGAATTAGCAGGATATGGGATTTGAAAATCAGAAATTCCTTATGTTAAATCATGAGTAACTAAAGGAAGAGGGAAAGATTTTTACTTGGTGTTCTCAGCTTCAGAAATAAGTCAAATGTGTTTCTCTTCAGAGTCACCTTTTACATGTTACATAAGAAAGATCAGCATCAGTTATAAGGGTTTATGGTTTTTCTAAGCCTACTGATATGCATTATGTCATCTGTTCCTCTGCTCTAGGAGGAAGGCCGAAGGTCACTCAGCAAGTAAGAAAGGGAACCAGGGCACAAACCTAAGCCTTCAGGCTCCAAGCCCAGGGTTCTCTCCACTCTGCAAAGACCATTAGGTTTTGGGGGGTGGGAAATGTTAAACTGATGTATTCCTGGACTCACCCCCAAAATTCTGATTCAGGAGTTCTGGGAAGGGTTTTAAGAATCCACCTTATAAACAACAGTGATGCTATGTAGGTGGTCAGTGGGCCACTCCAGGAAGACTTGCCTCATATACGTGGAGGGTCTACTTTGTAGTCTATGGAATTATAAAGGCAGGAAAGCTCAATCACCAAGACCCACAATTATGCCATAAGCTAGTCTGCCTTCATTAGCTACTCATCTATGTTTTTAGGAGCACTGTCATCTCATTTGGTCTCCTATTGGAGGAGCCCAGTGCACCTCCATTAACCTAAGACCTCAGCTCATCATCCCCACTCCCAGTACACTACACCTTTCCTTTATCTCCTCCCATCCAAAAAACTCCTTCATCTTCTCCTTTTCCTTCTACTTGATTAAATATTAATAATTCCTGCTAAAGTATTAATGGCCACTGATGGCTTAGTATGTTACTCCTTTAGCAATTATTATATTCAATAGCAGATTTGAGGCTGATAACCCTAATCCAAAGGAATCTATTTTGTGTGTGTGCCAAAACCCAGGAATAAACCAGGGAAGGAATCTTCAATAGTGGGATTTGGGGTGCCAAAAAGGGATACATTTTGTACCATGCATGTAACCACGAATGTGTGAGACTTGCCTTATAGGGCATTCTAGGTTATAACTCTGGAGCCAGAAAATTCTTCCTTGTTATCTTGCTGCAGAGTAAATCAGTTTCCACTAGATTTATCCTTGCAGAAAACTAAAAACCAAGAGTCATCATTTTTTATGTAATATCCTTGCAAAAATATGAACAAATTGTCTTCAGATTTCTCTTCCCCATATTAAACATCCTAGTTCTTCTAATTTTTCCTGTATCTCTAGTTCCACAGATCTGCAAACTTTTTCCTAAAAGGCCAGAGAGTGAAATATCTTAGGCTTTGTGAGCCATAGGTCTCTGCATCTGAAGCCTGAAAGCAGCCATTGGCAACATGTAAACAAATAGACATGGCTCTACTCCAGTGAAATTTTATTTACAAAAACAAGCTGTGGCCCGTAGACCCTAGCTTGCCTACCCCTGCAAATCCATTTTAAGGCCTTCTTTAATTTCATTTTGTTATATTTTTGTAAGCACTAAGCAGAATTTTATTAAAGGACCTGCATCTCCATTTGGTGAACTCTTCCCCCTCTTCCATTTTTTTCCTATCTTAGGATGTTACATTAAATTTTCTGAGGGGATAAGAAATTCCAAGCCTTAAAAGGATGATGATAATTAAATCCAATGGGCTGAGGTTTGGGTGAAGTAATTTTCTAGAGTAAGAGATAGCACTATCCTAATTTAAACAAGTAAGGTTTTTAAATATCTTGATGAATAAACTGCAAATTCCTTCAGCATATGAATAAACTTCTACACTCAAATCCAGAAATAAGTAAATTTCACTGGCAAGGAGTGAAAATGATAAGGTCTTGATAAATAGACCAAGAGGCAAGCATTCATTGTAGGATTGTGAATCCTAAAGCACAGGCCCTCTCCTACGTACACAAGAAATACCTCTCTGGGAATCAGCAAAGAACTGTTCTGTTCCTTCCCCTTCCTCAAAACTGTCTCTGGATTATATGGATGTGAATAGGGATTTATTTGTTTCCTTGCCTGCTTTTTATGAGAGGAATCCCTTTAATATTTCCTCAAGTACCGACCACGTGCCAGGCACTATGCTAGTGATAGGATAAAGACATAGTTGTTGCTGTTAAATAACACTATTTCAGCAGTAACAACAGCAAGGTGAAGTTCTCATTTTCCTATTGGGATGCTAGAGAAAGCTCAAAATCTCAGATAAAAACACCTGGATTTTAGAGAAGTGTAGTATTGGCAAAAGTGAAAAAGAGCATAGAAATTGGAGTTAGTCTTGGGTTCAATTCCTGGCTCTGCCACTCACAGGGTGGGCAGGCCCTTTAACCCCTCTGTGCCTCAGTTTCTTCACTTGTTTATAAAGGCACTTTTCCCTCACTTTTCCCTTGTATTATGTGTTATATTAAACAAGATAATACGTAAAACTACCTGGCACACGGTAAGTATTCTAATTAACTCATTCATTAATCCATCCAACAAATGTTATAGAGTACCCTCTATGCTCTAGATTAAGAGTGCCCAAACATTTTTTAAAGGTCCATATAGTAAATATTTTAGGCTTTGTGCACCATATATCTCTGTCAAAACCACTCAACTTTACCACTGTAGCATGACAGCAGCCTAGATAATACATAAATTAATGAATGTGGCTTTGTTCCAATCAAACATTATGGACACTAAAACTTCAATTACATATTATTTAAATGTCATGAAATATTATTCTTCTTTTGATTCTTTTTAACCCTATAAAAATGTAAAAGCCCTTCTTAGCTGTGGGACATACAAAAACAGGCAGCAGGCCGTGGTTAGCCAACCCCTGTTCTAGATGCTGTCCTAGGACCTGGGAATCAACGGGAGAACAATAACAGATATTATGTCCCAAAGTCAGGAGATCCATGAAATAAATAATCACACAAACAACTATTAAAGTATAATCACAAGTGCTACTAGGGAAAATGCACACAGTCCCCAGAGGGTATACAATTTCACCTCATCTATAAATGTGGTTTGTGAGATTTCAATCTTTTTTTTCCAGCTCTTTCAAATATAAACCAGTATTACATAGCACCAACCATTTTAATATTCTAATCACCCCTTACCAAAATTTATTTTTAGTTCAATGATCATACCACCCACTCTGATAGATTTTTAGGAACTGTTTTTGTGTAAGTTCACCAGATTGCCCCATCACCTAGAATTTGTCACCCCTGTCACCTCTAACCACCCAAGCTTCTTCCTAACAAACTCCCGTGGCAGCCCACTAAAACCCTCTGCCCACACTTTGTTCTCCTCGATACATGTCCTTCTGCCTCCAGAAATAGTTTCCACCTGAGAGTGCCCCATGGGTTTCTTTCTCGGTGTTACACATAGTCATTTTATACCCATGTGCATATGTGCCCACTTGCATGCATGTACATAGCACACATACACATTCATCCAACTAACGATCACTGAGCATCTACTATGTGCTAGGCACAGTGCCAGCACTGGAGATATGTTGGCAAACTAAACAGACAGGGTCTTTGCTCTCAAAGAGCTTATAACTAGAAAGAAGGTAGAAGAAAAACAAATCATTGCATGAACAATTATTTGATCACAGTATTGCAAGTGCTATAAGAACATGAGAATGCATCATGAGGTCCTTATCTGGTCGGGGGTAGGAGGTCATAGAAAGGCTTCTCCTACTATGGTACACACGCATCCCTTGGAATGTCAGCAAGGGGCATGGTGACATACGCCTATAGTCCCAGCTACTCAGGAGGCTGAGGCAAGAGGATCACTGGAGCCTAGGAATTTAAGGTTGCAGTGAGCTAAGATTATGCCACTGCACTCCAGCCTGGGTGACTGGGTGACAGAGCAAGACTCTGTCTCCAAAAACAAAGAGGGAATGTCAGTGAGGGCGGCCTTTTGCCTGTCTTATTCGTTCATGTGTCCTAAGCATCCTGAACAGTACCTGGCAAATAGCAGGGATTCAACCAATATCTGTTGAATGAAATAAATAAATGGAATGAGTATAAACTATCTGTTGCCATTTCCATACTATAAATCAGAGGTCTCCAAACTTCTTTGACTGTGATTCTAGGAGTCAAAAAATTTAAGCACTAATTCCTAATATGTGTATATTTACCTCTTGATCAATTATGAATGTATATTTCTGTAAAATATACTATATGTATTGTAAGACACTAAAATAGAAAAATTTAAAAGATAAGACAAAGATGAAGGAAAAATCTTCAAGGTCATTATTTTAGTTAGGGAATGATCTAGGTACTAACAGAAGTAGCCCTCCCACCCAGCTCTTTGCTCTGAGCACCAAAGGGCCTGGTTGGCCCTGGGCCCGCAACCCCTCTTTGGGCATCTTGCCCAATTTGCTCTCAGATTTCTGTCTGGGCCCACAGTTGTAGCTGAATAAAGTCTCAGAAATGTTAATTTTATGGTACCCATTGAAAAGTTAGCACCTCAAATTGTTACCCATGTAAATAGCATGCAAATGAGCACACAGTCACCTGGCTTTCCTGGGGTCCTGGGTCCAGAGTCAGCACTGCCAAGCTGCCAGCCTGTCCAGATCACAATGCTGGATGATCAGACACCCAGAAACCAAACGCCCAGATCCCACCCACATGCTCGGCAGTCCTATCTCTGGCTCCAACTCTGGAGGCAGCAGCCTTAATTCAAAGTAGACTTCTCTGAAGAGTGAGGGGTAATTTCCTTTCTCTTCATAAAAAACCCTGTCCTAATCCACACACAGACAAAGAGCCCTGGGTTCCAAATGTGTAAATCTACTCAGTAAATAAAAGGTTACAGAAAAATTAGTTTATTAATTGCTGGTGCAGATACTTCTTTTTACCAGTAATATTTTGATGAGAGCAGTTTGATTGAATATACAATTTTTTGTTTTGTTTTAAATCTTGATTATGATACAGCATTTCAAAGGTCTGGCTTCAGTTTTTTCTTTTTCTTTCTTTTTTTTTTTTTTTTTGAGACAGAGTCTTACTCTGTTGCTGGGGCTAGAGTGCAGTGGTGTCATCATAGCTCACTGCAACCTCAAACTCCTGGGCTCAGGTGGTCCTCCTGCCTCAGCCTCCCGAGGAGCTGGGACTATAGGTGCATGCCACCACGCCCAGCTAATTTTTTCTAATCTTAGTAGAGACGCTCTTGCTCAGGCTGGTGTCAAACTCCTGAGCTCAAAGCGATCCTCCCACCTTGGCCTCCCAGAGTGCTAGAATTACAGGTGTGAGCCACTGTGCCTAGCCCATTTTTTTTTTGATAGATGATTTTAATAGTTGCAATAGAGGAGAAAGATCTACAGATCCACATGGAGGAAGTACATCACTGACTGTACTTGGTAAATCATGACACTCATATTTCAACCCCCTTTCTCCAGTTGTAAGAGTTCTGTCTTCACGTTCTGGATGATTTTCAATACTTGCCAATCATGGTCACTTCATACTATCATTATGCACAACTTCCACACAGGTTGAGAGTCATTATTAATGATAACAAATGCAAATCCATATTTCAAATAATCTCCTTAATTTCAAATTTGGAGAGCCAAATTTTGAAAAATCTGATTCTACCATTTTTTTATTTTGGAGTTTCTTTGCAGGAAGCTTTTAAAGCCCTTAGTCTGACAAGCGGGAGTTATGTTAACTAAAATTGGATGATATCATTCCAGTAAATCCAGGGCACAGGTAAACTGCAATGCATAACAAACACTGAAAGGAGTGAGGGCGCCACCATTAGCTCCTTCCTATCATCTAGGTCCCAGTTTCTTTTTAGATGCCTTGAGTAACACCTATGACAACTGATCTTCCAATAAATGAATAGAATGGAGATGCCAGCATGAATCTATATTTAAATATTACTGAAGCTTAATTTTTTAAAAATCAAAGTAAATGTAAATAGCAGGTCCAATGTTATTTCCCACATCTCAGTGGATTGTTGTGCAAGCCCTCTGCAGGCATGCATCCACTTTAAAGACTCTGTGCTGGTGACCTAGATCATTGTTAAACAAAGTTATGAAGAAGGCAAAATTGATCTTTGGCATCCTCTACATCTTGCTTTTATGGTCTTGCTCTCCTCTTTCAGCACAAAGTTCTTAAACCCAGCCCTCTGATCTGATCTTCACAGGAAAGGGACCTGATAAACTTAGCAATACTAAGTGTTACAGGCTGGATATACTAATCCTACCAAGATTCTCTGGCTTTTAAATGGTTCCTTGAACATGGAAATCTTAATAAGAGTCCCCAACCATGCAGTTTCTGTTACAGAGACCACAATCTGGGGAAGTGGTGACAGCATCACACACCCTATGCGTGACTGTCTACTGTACTGAGGAAAGGCCAGCACCACCAACGACTGACTTCGCAGTGGGGATGTGGACCTCACCAGTGCCTCATGGTCTCTCTCGGATGTGACAAATCACTCCTGGAAGGAGCTATGTCAACTTCCTAATGCTGGACCCCCATGGCTCCTTGTTACCAAGCCTGGGCATTCGACCACTTTTTCTAAATGCTCAACTGCCACACTGGTTGAGGGTCATTATTAATGACAGTAAGGACAAATCCATATTGCAAATAATTTCCTTACTTTAAAATTTGGAGAGCCAAATTTTGAAAGATCTGATTAGACTATTGCTTTTATATTCCACCATTTCTTTTCTTGAATGATAAATCAACATTCAACAGAAGTTTCTAAAGAAGAAAATAAAAGAAGCTTAGCCTGGTAATACTGAATTAATGTATTTTCCTGGTTACTTATAATGGCAAAGAATTATTTGCATAGCAAGAAAAATGCTAACTTTATTAAAGTGCTATTAGATAAGGCTTTTAGACTCACTTCCAGTACCCTAAAAAATTATACACAGTGACTTGATTTGTCACTTCTAACCTCTTTGGAATCATTTGCCTGCACAGTTGCCACACTTGGAGGAGAAAAAACCCAAATCCAGAACTGACTTGTTTCCTAAATGAATTGGGGAGTTGTCGTTAAGAAGCATCTGCTACTTTATTGCATTCATGTAAAAGCATTCTTGTGCCTCTATAACGGACTATTGAGCAGATGTTTTAGAGCACTACACCCACAGCAATACGTGTAACATAAAAAAGATAAGGAGCTACAACGTAATTAATGATTTCAGTTCCTCTATAAATGAATTTTACTTTTTTTTAATGGATTAAAAGTTGTGTCAAGAACTTCAACTTCTAACTCAAGCAATTCGTTTGCAAGAAAGTGAACACAAAATCATTTACAGCAATAAATATAAAAGGTCAGGCTCAGCCTTACACTCAACATGATGAAATCTGAGAGTACAAGAAAGGCCTCTCCACACCAAATCATTCTACCACCTTCCCGTAGATCAGCCAGAGAAATCTGCCCTTGGAGATCAATTCTTTTGTGCCTTAAAGGCCTCCAAGCCAGGAGAATATGCATTTTTCTCTGAGAATGAGGCAAACACTTAAAATCATTATCAGCTAAATTCTTTTTAAATCTTAGCCAAGATTTTTAAACTGACAGTGAGCTCACAGCATGGGAGGCAGGAACAGGACCCTGGGCAGCAGCAGCAGGAAGGCAAGTAGTGTGTACAAACATGAACAGTGGCAGTTATAAATTGGTAACATATTCCTCTTACTCTAATAAAATGCACTAACTTTAACATAAGAAGTTTAAAAACATGAAAAAAGTGGTCAATAACTCATAAAGTCTGCAAAAACACTGTTCTTTAATCCAAGATCCAAGTTCTGTTTAGGGACAGTCTCCATCATTTAATAGAATTAAAATTACTATTTAAAATATTAAAATTCTACACCTTCAAAAACTCCCCAGGAAAACCAAAACCCAACCCAAAGATAAAGATTTTAAAGTATGAATATCTAAAGGTCTCGGGTTTTTTTAAAAGGTGGTGTCATTAAATGCATAATTTCCACATCAGCCTCTCAAGTTCAGATGTTTCAGAAACCCAAGCCAATAATCCTAATTATTGAGATCCACAACCACATTTATTCATTCAATAAACATTTATTAAGCATATAGTAGACCTAAGACAGTGTACTGAGTAGATTTTTTAAAAAAACATGAATAAACCCCACAATCATTTGTACAAGAATTGTGTAATTAGGGAAGGGAGCCAAGTCACATAAATCACACCCATGATTGACTACAACCCACAGCAAACTGTGGTAACGGCTGTCTGAGTTGTATACACATCCTTTGGATTATAGATAAAGACCTCAATCCTAACTGGAAAGGATGCAGGATATCTCAGTTTACAAGATGCCATTTAGCCTGAATAATGAACAATTCCAACTGACAGATATGAAGCGTAGGTTATTCCAGGCAGAAGCAATGGCCAGACCTAAGGTACAAGACACTGAGCTCATGGTAACTTAGCAAGTCATCCTGTTTGTCTGGAATGTAGTGTTGTTTATGAGAATTGAAATGGGACAGAACTGTTAGCTTGAAGTCAGGCTGTAAAGAAGCAAAGTATAGAATTAAAACTATGTTTGATAGGCACTGGGAATCATAAGGAAGTAGTTGTGAGGCAGTGTAGCCTAACAAATTAAGATGGCAGACTTTGGAGGCACTCTGTCTGGGTTTGGAACTTGACTGCACCATTTATTAGCTGTGCAATATCACAAGATATTCAAGCTCTCAAAGGCTGTTTCCTCATTTTTTCAATGGAAATGATAATCATAATACCTGGTTCATGGAGCTATTGATAGGGCTAAATGAAATAACCCATGTAAAACTCTACTTAGCATGTGAGAAAAGATTAATGTTAGGTTATTATTATTAGTGGTATGGTAGAATAACATGATTAGAGCTTTGCTTTAGAAAGAATAATCTGGCAATTAACTGAAGGCTTGATTGGAAATTAGAGAGAGATGACATGGTGAGATCAGTTAGAAGTCTATTTAAATGAAATGATCCTAAGGAGAGGTAATAAGAGTTTTTAAAAAAAAATAAAATAAATGATTGGGAGCAGTACTGGAAGGAGGAAACAAATGAGAGCAATGTTCCAAGAGAGTATATATTTGTCTAAGCAAATTACTGTTAAATGTAAAGGGCCAAAGAACAAGCCCATTAATTAGATGATACCATGGTTCTGGGCCTGGATAATTGGAAAGAGGGCGGTGTCATTAGAAGTAAAAGGCACATCAGGGCAGTACTATTTTGGAGATGCTGATTTAAGACATACAGATCCTATAGGGTACTAAATTTTTAGGTCAAAATTCTAAAGAGAAATGAGGACTATAAATGTGGCTTTAATAGTAGTTACCAATATTTGAGCATTAACAATGTGCTATATGTACACTATAAACTATGCATGCCAATGTGATAAACAAGCTTATGAGATAAGGCATTATTATTTTACCCAAACAGGGTCCTAAAGATCTTGGCTGCACAACCTGCCTAAGGTCACTGTTAATAAGAGGTAGAACCAGAATTCCAGAATTCTTCCCATGTGTATCATTTTAAAGCTTTGATATATTTTGTATTTGAGTCATCAGCATAAAAGGACTAACTGGAACAGCTGAAGTACATGAAATTTCTAATGGGGAAAGAAGATAAGCCCAAGGAAAAATCTTGAGGAATGCTATAGTTCAGAGACAGGAAGAAGGGGAGCTAGCGGTGGGAAGAGCCTTGTAGGTAGAGAAGAAAAACAAAGAGATGAAAATGACATGGAAATCACAGAAGGAAAGCTTCCAGCAGATGGTGGTCAGTAGCCTCAGATATCACAGAAAACTGAAATAAGATAGTCTGAAGAGGCAATTTGAATAGATGTTTCAATTCTCACTGGTTTCTTTCAAGAGAGAAATTTCAAAAGCATGCTGGAAGGAAATGCAAAATTGTAAAGAGCGGTATGAACTGTACTGAAGAAGTATAAGTATTGAGAACAGAAAACCCTTATGAGAAGTTATATAGAAAAACAGAAAGATAAAAAGCAATTTGTGTAACCAAAACGTTGTGCCCCTGTAATATTCTGAACTTAAAAAAAATTTACTGAACACACACACACACACACACACACAAACCAGAAAGATAACATATAGGGAGCTTGAGGGGATAAAAAGTAAGAGCTTTTAAAAATATGTATCCAAATCTAGGTTTATCTGTATGTTGAACAGAATGAGTCAGTGGAGAAAAAGAAACTGAGGATGCTAAGAGAGATTCAGACTTAGTGATGCTCAGGAGATGAAGCAAGTGGTATAGGCACATACAAAGGAGAGATACTGCTTCTCCTAAGACAGGAGTGCTCTTATAGAGAAGGAATTCCAGATGATGCTCTAGTATATGGTGTTATTGTGCTTATAGGCAGCTGGAATAAAATCTAACCACTGGACCAGAGGTATCGGTGAGTTCTCTTTTCGACACAGAGCAGAGGTCAGCAAACTTTCTCTGTAAAGGGCCAAATAGTAAATATTTATTTAGTCTTTCTAGGCATGTGGTCTTTGTTACAACTACCATTCAACTCTGCCATTATAACATGAATGCAGCCACAGACAATATATAACCAATAGGCGTGGCTGAGTTCCAATAAAACTTTATTAACAAAAATAAGCAGCTAGCTGAATTTAGCACAAGGGCTAAAATCTGCCGACCCACGGTATAGAGGAGTGAGTGCCTTATAGTCCAATCCTTCTACAAATAACAGATATAAATTCTGGGGAGAAAACCTGTTTGAGGGCTTTTGGGACCTAACAAAGGTAGACAGAAGTTGGAGAGGAGTCAATACCTGGAGCAAGTGACTTGTTTTTTGCAGTTTTTTCCTGGCAGCAGCTGCAGTAGCAGTGGTGGTGGCAAGGGTATGGGGAGGATAGGCAGTGATAACTCCTGCCACTTTTCTGACTGGAGGAAACTGAGGAAAAGAGCCAAGACTGCTGGCGAATGATGAGGAAGCCCAAGAAAAAAGAAAGAAAGAAAAGGAGAATCCCAAATTTTACATTTAAACTCAGCCCACATCTCTGGCTGACTCCAGAACCACGCATATGAGGGGCAATCTGAAAGTAGTTTATAGCTAAGGTTTAAAGAACTGAACTGAGATCTATGCCACTGCCCACTAAAGACATGACAGTTTGCCATTTGAGTCTAGCCAAGTATTCTAAATCAACACTCTTTAGAAGAACGTAACAAAATCTAGAGACTTCAAAACATAACAGCCGTAATATCCAAGATAATTTCCATCTTGGATATTGTGGCTGTTATGTTTTGAAGTCTCTAGATTGAGAAATTCTTTGAGTGTATTCATGTGACTCAATCTACTGAGAAAAGATAACGTAGATGTTATATCAAACAAGGACTTTAAAGCAGCTATTTAAGTATGCTTAGTGAGGAAAAGAAAAATATGTTCACACTGATTTAAAATATAGGACATGTCAGTGGAGAAATAGGAATTACAAAAAAAGTCAAATAGAAATTTTATAATTGAAAAACAAAAATATCTGTGATAAAAATGCAATGGGTCTGATTATTAACAAACTGGAGATGACCAAGGAAAGAATAAATAAATACAGGATAGATGAACTGAAATCATCCAATCTAAAGGGGAGAAAAAAACTGAAAGAAAATGAAAAAGTATTTTGGACTTGCAGGACAATTTCTACATGTCAAACATATAGAAAACTGAAGTCCCAGAAGAATAGCTGAGAGAGAGAATGAGGCAGAAAAACAATATTTAAAGAAATAGTGCCAGAAAACTTTCCAAATCTGACAAAAGAAATAAATTTACTGATTCAAGAAGTTTAGAAAACCACAATTTAAAAATATTATTTATAATAGCTCAACACCTACATACATCATAATCAAACTAATGAAAATGAAAAATAAAGAGAAAATATTTAAAATAGCCATAGAAAAATAATACATTATATGCAGGGAAATAACAATTAGAAATTCCACAGATTTCTCATCCGAAAGGCCGATATGCCTTCAGAAAGGCTTATAATGAAGGCCGAATACTTCTCTACTCATTTTATGAGGCAATAGGACAATATCTTTAAGGAATCCTATATATGGTGAAAATATCCTTCAAGAATGTAAGTGAAATAAAGATATTTTCTGCTAAAGAAAAACTAAGGCAATTCATTACCATGAGGCCCACACTACAGAAACAAGGAAATTCTCGAAGCTGAAGAGAAATGATACCATAGGGTAATTCAGATCTGAATTTAGGAATGAATTAAGAGCACCAGAAACAGTAAATATTTGGGTAAATACTAAGGACTGTAATTTTTATCTTAAATTTTTAAAAACACATGTGACAGCTTAAAGCAAGAATTATGACATTATTATAAAAAATTATAACAATGTATATATATATACATACATTAAGTTTTATTATACATGTGACAACTACAATATAAAGGATGGTGAGGACTATGATAAATGAACTAATATAACTGCAAGGTTTCTATATTTTATGTGAATTGATATAAGATTAACTCTAAGTAGACCACAAAAAGTTAAGGATATATATTGTACTAATACCTAAAGCAATCATTCATAAAATAATGCAAAGAAGTATATCTAAAAAGTCAAAAGATAAATTAAATGAAACTCTAAAAAATAATCCAAAAGAAAACAGGAAAGGGAAACAGAGGAACAGCAGCAAATATAAAAAAGTGGGGTGACAGAAAAAATTAATAAAATGATAGACTTCAATCAATTGTATTAATTATTACATTAAATGTTAATGCACTAAACATTTCAATTAAAAGGCAGAGATTATCAGAATGGATTTTAAAAAAACAAAGCAGTCTTTGCCTATAAGAGAAAACTAAGCAGGTAGAAGAAGATAGATCATGTAAACAAAAGCATAAGAAGGCTGGAATAGATATAATATCAGATAACATAGGCTCTAAGAGAAAGAATATTACTGAAGATAAAGAGGGATACTTCATAATGATAAAAAGGCAATGTTTCAGATAGACATAAGTCATAAATGTATATGTGCCTTAAAGAGCCTAAAATTACTTGAAGCAAAAACTGACAGAATTAAAAGAAGAAATAAACAAGTCCACAATCATAGTAAGAAATTTTAGCACCCCTCTCTTGCAATCGATAGGAAAACTAAACAAAATTTTAGGCAATACATAGAGGATTTATGATCTAATTTATATTTATAGAATAGTATACCCCAAAACTGCAGAATATTGATTCTTTTCAAGTACACATGGTACATTAACCATGATAGACCATATGCTTGGCAATAAAAGAAGTCTTATTAAATTTAAAAGAACTGAAATCATACAAAGTATCTCTGACCAAAATGAAATTAAATTAGAAATCAGTGACAATAAGATATTTAGGAAAACCTTAAATATTTTAAAATTAAACAACATATTTCTATTTTTTTAAATGCTTATATTTAAAAAGCAAGAAAGGTCTAAAATCAGTGGCTTAACTTTCAACCTTAAGCAGAGAAAAGTAAACCCAAGGCAAACAGAAGGAAGGAAATAACAGCAATGTAAGCTAAATCGACAAATAAAAAACAGACAAATGATAGGAAAAAAAATAAGAAAGTCCAAACTGATTTTTTGAAAAGATTAATAAAACTCATAAACTTCTAGCAAGACTGATAAAAAAAATAGAACAAAAATCACCAAAACCAGAAATAAGAAAGGGATTACCATTAAAGATTCTACAGACTTTAAAAGGATAATAAAAAAATGTTAGGAACACTTGCGCACCAAAAATTTAACAATTCAGACGAAATGGATAAATTCCATAAAAGAACAAGTTACCAAAGCTCACTAAAGAAATAATAGATACTCCAAATAGCTCTATATCTTTAAAGAAATTGGCTGTATTTAAAACCTTCTCACAAAGGAAACTTCAGGCCCAGATGGCTTCACTGGTAAAGCTCTATAGAATATTTAAAGAAAAAATATCAATTCTATACAAAATCTTTCCAAAAATAAAAGAGGTGTAAACTCTTCTTTACTCATTTTCTGAGGACAAAATGACCTTGACAATGAAACCAGACAAAGAAAGTAGAAGAAAAGAAAACTATAAATCAATATCCCTTCTCCCATGAAAACATGTTAAGGATCAATCCTGTGTTGGCAGAAGCAACTAGAGAGGAGAACAGTGATAACAAGCTCGTTCCTACATTTTGAGCTTCTTGTCTCCAATCTGTCTTTTACTCTTAGCATATATGAAATGTATTACAATTCCTCCCATCTTTAAAGTCCACAAAAACATAAACATTACTCCCCCAAGATCCTGTTTTCTCCACTAGCTACTGTCATAAATCTATCTGTTTTTCACTCCGTTCAGTGTCTGGACTTCCTTACCTGCTGTCCACTGCACAGGGCAATCTGGCTTCCATCCTCAGCCCACAGACTCTGCTCTCACTTTGGTAACCTCCCAGTTAGAACACCTTCAAATTGTCAACCTGAAGGCACAGTTCAATCTCTCCTCCTGTGTGAAGTTCTCTGCCACCTTGCTCTCTGTGGTATCATGCCCTCCTCCCTCATTTAATGTACCAAAAGTGCTGGGCTCCACAGGGATCAGGCCTTGGTCCTCTTACCACCTTACACACTCCTTAGGTGATCTCGTCCACCCCCATGTCTCCAAACTCCTCCTGGATGCTGATGGTCTTACTTCCCCCTCGCTCACTCCCATGTCTCTAGTGACCAATTCAGTGCAATGGCTCATTCACCTCCATTGTTCTGACAACTCTCTGTGCTGAGTCTCATTCATCCTCACGTCTCTAACTTTCTGTGGTGATGGTCTCACTCACTCGCAAGGCCCTGATGACCACCTCTGTGCACATGTTCTGACTTCTAGTAGCTCTGACTACCACACCTATGAAGACAGTATCCCCACAGCTCCGGCTCTACCTCTGTGTTTTTGTTGTCACTCCTCACTCACTTCCATGACTCTGACAACCATCCCAGTGCACCTGGTCTTGCTCGCTCCCTAGGTCCAACAATTGCTCTATGTCAAAAGATCTGACATTTCTAACTTTAGCCCAGACCTCTTCCTTGAATACCAGATCCAAACTGAACTGTTTCATCAAAGAAAACAAAACTACTTGTTCCCCTCCATTCCCTATTATGGCAATGGGATATATATAATACTCAGACGTCTACGAGTCATCCCAAATTTACCCCTTTCCCCTTCAACCCCAGATTTAATCACCAAATTAAATGACTTTACCTCCTAAGTATTGCTGTAATCTACCCCCCATTTTCATACTCACTGCCACTCCCCTATTTCAGCCCTTATTACCTCTTGCCTAGAATATTAAAATAGTCTCCTTACAGATGCCCTAACTCACATCTCAACCACCTCCGATGTACCCTGCACACTGCCACCATAGTAATCTTTCTAACATGTGAGGACGCAATTACACAGATGAAAATTCTATCTCATTTCCAAGTGTGGCATTTGAGGCTCTTCCTTCACAGGAGCCACCTGGCCCATATGCTTGCCCCTGCCATCCACCTGCTCCCTATTAGCATCCTTTGCTCCCACTCTGCACATACTTGCAGTTTTCTTGCTCTCTCTTGACTACTGTGCTTTACACATGTGTCATCCCAGGCAAGAAGAGCCCCCTCAGCTCTCCACTTAGAAAATGCCTACTCATCCTTCCTGTCTGGGCCAAATCCCACCTCCACCAGGAAACCCTCCAGACACTTTCTGGCAAACTTAGACACTGCATCTCCCACATAATAGTAAATATCTCATTGACAGTGATTATTTTATTGTATTTTCATTGTTTGTGAGTGAGTCTGTCTACGAGACTACTGACTTGAGGAAAGAAACTGTGTCTTTAGCCTTCCTAACTCCATACCTAACACCTGGCACACAGATGCTCAGCACATATCTGTTGAATGAATATATGAAGTAATTTAGGGGCTTGTTCCAACACTTACTTTCTCACTGCATCATCCACTTCTAAGGTCTATATATTCTACAATAGGCATAGTTACACTATATTCACTTGTTGAGGGACAATTACTTTGTAAGTCAAGGCACTAAAACTAAAATTACTTTTATAAAATTTAGGGGAAATTTACAGTTTTAAAAAATAGGCTAAAGTGGCAGGACAAGAAGGTAGAACCAGTACCATACACAAGTTGAGACGATAACATGAGACTATCCTGTGGGCAACAGGGATCTTTTGTGTTTGTTTTTTTTTAATGGCCTCATGGGGGGATATGTGTGTGTTTGTGTATGTAACTTCATCCCTTAGTTAGAATTTTGGATTATAAAAATATATAAGGGAATAAGCCTTAAGACAGAAGAGGAGGAGACTCCCCTGAGAAAAGGAAGAAAATTCCTGCATCCTATACATACATTTTATACACTCATTACTATTTTCCTTTTCTTAGTCTAAAGTAAGCTATATTTGTTGGCATTTCTAGGCATTTTGCCCAATGTAGCTTAATTTTTTTCATCTGTTCAGTCTTTTCTGGGTATATTGTGACTGATACTTTAAAAGATAATTTAGCATTAACTCTTCATTTTTATGCCCCTCCAAACTTGTGACTGAGACCAAAAGAGGGTATCAGGCAGGAAACACATTTTCTGTATAGTCCACAGATATTTTAAGTAAAAGACACATCAAAGTTAAACCCCAAAAAGCAATTTTCTTAATTAGCTTAATTAGTAATGGCTGTGATCAAATCAAGTATATCAGTTCAGGCAACCCTTTAAAACATGATAGGCTTCAATAACAAAAAAAAAAAAATCAAATAAAGGTTATTAATTCCTATATCCTGCTCTACTTTCAATCCTCATTAGATGGCTTCTTACCAAAACAAATCCCAAGATTTAAATAGTAACATTGTTATTGATACTACTTTCTACAAACATGCCAAAAATATTTTTAACTGCTGGATATACTAAAAAGAATCCACGGAATATAAGGGGAATACAACAAGAAGTAGATAGCCTATTTTTAACTCAACCATTTCCTTTTGTTTTAATAGTGGTTTAGGGTTGGACAAATCTACAGGCTCCATCTCCAACTTCTAATTGTGAGAAGCAGTCTTCATAAATAAAACAAAATATCTAACAAAAAAGAAAACTTAGTCTACTTGACCTAATTATGTTTAACAGATAAATGAAAATGTGTGAAGAGGGCATTCTTGTCCCTTGTCTCCTTCTTAGTGGCTCCTAGGGCAGAAACACAGGACTGAAGCTATGTATGGCCATCTCAGGAGTCCCCATGATCCCCCAGGGTGCAATGCCTTTTACTGAAAGCTGAGGAAGTAACTATAAAAGGACTGGTGACGTGGCCACTTAAAGGGAAAACACCCTGGGATGGCATAACCTTTACTCCTGGGTCCATGTTAGGGTTATTAAATCCTATATTGCTGAATGCAATGTTTTTACTTCACTCATTTAACAAATATTTTGAAGATAATATTTATACGCAGAGTTCATAAGATTTCCAAATAAATGCAGGGTAATAAATATGAATCTTCCTGTCAGAAATATTAGAACCCTTTAAACTTAAATGGGTAAATACTTTTACCTCCCCCCAACCTCAACCCCTGTTCAGGCCACTTGACCTCTAAACCACCCTACTGTCTCCTCTGTCTCCTGTCCTAAATCTTGGCTGAGCAACAACCATTCCTTTCAGGCCAAGTCCTTAGTCTTCTGCTCAGCCAAGGGGACTGAAATGTTGCCTGGAAAAGAGAGTATAATAGCAACAGAGACAGTGAGATTTGTCAGAGGAAGTGGCTGGGGCTAATAAAAATAAAACAAACAGAAAAAAGTAAAAGCAAGGATTCTTTTTTATCTCCTTTTTCATCTATCAGCAAAATCAATCCCTGTCAAGAAATCAGGGAAAGGGCTATTAGATCACTTCCCCTTAATCAAGACACTTCCATCCTACTCCAGGTAAGATTTGCCTAAATCAAAAATCTGAACAATTCTTTCTACAGTTTTTCCCTGCCTAACTAGTCCTAAATACATATTCAGTCCAGCTATTTTGTAACTTCTTTTCATATATATCCCACAAAGTCTGAAACTTTCTGCTGGGCTAACGGTACCTGGGCAGATGATGGCATTGTTGAAGATTTTCCTGGCACCTGGCCAAAAGACATCAGCGGCTATAACCTAACAAAGAAAGGGCCAGGGAAGTTTCTACTACGCAAAACAACTGATGAGAATCAGAAGGCTCCAGATTTTGTATACAATTGCAATGAGTCTGTCATTTTTGAAACATTATGTAATTTCTAAATCTTGCTAGTAATCTATCATCCCAAATTTACTGATTATTAGTGGGAGCACAGTACATATTGATGGGTCTATTTCCAAAGAAACCCATCATAGTCATAAATGAGTACCAATTCATCCAATTTGTAAATTCAGAGCTACAAAACGGATCTTCACAGACATACATACACACATATATATTCAAGTGTTTCTATTTTAAAAGAAAGTTTTTTGCCTGCCTTTTAATTCTTTTTTGCTAGTTGAATGTTAAGGAACCTAGTCTATTGCTAAAATAATTTGCTTTTCCAAAGAAAATGAGGAGAATAAAAGCAAGATTGTGATCTTTATTGTTGTTTTTAAAAATTCATGGGAATTCAAAAAGCCTTACAAATCAAAGAATTACAGCTTTCCCATTCTACCACACACACTAGTATATGCACAAATGTTATAATAATACCCTTTAATGCATTAACAATCATTTAGAATGGCTAGAAATTCATTTGTCTTTTAATTGCTTTAAAAGTGTTATCACTATTGAAAAGCAAAATTTATTCAAGTAAAAGGGGCAATGGACCATGAAAATATGAAGAGAAAATAGTGGAGGATATACACTTCATCAAAAAGTGAAAACTTACTTCCAAATTTTGTCTTCTCTTATAGTTCATAGTCCAGCAATAATCTTAAGCCTTTATAAACTGAACCATACTAGTAAAGAAGGAATTTTATTTGGATTTCATAGGCTTAAGGTAGTAGGAAATCTCCACAGGTTAAAGTAATTTGACCTTCAATTAAAGAGTTCAAACATAAATTCTGAGGCAAAACAAAGGATAGTAAAATATTCCAGGAATCCCTGGGCTTCCTAGAACTCTTCTAGGGATTCAAATTTCCCAAATAATCTACCCCAACACATATTCTTCCTTGAACTCTCCTCCTTTCTCTCTGATGACAACACTATCCCCAGACTTTTCTCCTAAAACCTCAGCTGCTTTAACTAGCTCTTCTTTCTTGGCTTACCTCTTAATATTTGTATTCACAGAGTTGTGTTCAACCATTATCATGCCTCACTTTACTCCTATTAATCTCAAATTTCCATGGCTTCAGCCTCCACTTACATTCCAAATCTGAATCTCCAGACAACATCACTGTTTTGAAGTTCAGATAGATTCTTATGTCCAAAATATAATTCATGATCTTTTCACTGAAACTGCTTGTCCTCAGGCATTTAATGTATTAGTTAAAAGTATCAAAATTCATCTATAATAGTGCCTGGTTGTCAATAAAAATTTAGTAAATAAATGAAACTAGTCAGTTGGTCAACAGCTATTAACTGAATATATTAGCATAGCCAGACACTGGGCCAGGTACCAGGGAATATAGATATAAACAAGAAAGATTACGGTCTCTGCCTTTGTAGAGTTCAGTCTAGTGAAGAAGACAGACATTAAACGAATAATTGCAAGTGTAATTAATTTTTTTATGTTAATTACAAGAATAGTTACAAAGCAAATACAACCTGTTCAATCACCTAAACCAGAAAACTTGAAAATAACTTCAGTATTTTTCTTTCCTTCACCCTCAATTTCCAATTAGCTCCCAAATCTTAGTGATTCCATTTCTGAAATTTTTCTGATTTATTCTTCTCCATCATAATGGTCTTGCTCAGGGCTTCATCATCTCTTTCCTTTAACTGGTGTCCCTAACTGCAATATCTCCTCTTTATGGCCCCGTCATGACATTGTTACTTTTCACAGTACAGACATGATGGTGTCACAGTCCTCCTGAAAAACATTTATGGGTCCCATTTGGCCTGCAGAATAAGCCCCAAACCATATTCTTATGGTTGGCACAGTCCAGCCTTCACTTGCCTTCTCAAATTTAATACATGCCCTCTCAATCCCCTGTACCCTGGTCTCTAGCCATATATTTGCATTCTCTCAGACCTTCCTTTCTAACACCCAGTCTCAGAAAAACAAAATTGGCTGGAAGACACTGGAGTCCTGATTGGAGTAGCATTCCGGAAACCTGGCCAGATCATGTGAGTGAAAACTCCTCTTGCTTGAAGCTGCATTAGGTCAAGGACAGTAGTTACAAGAAGCAGTATACTTTGAGAGTGCCAGTGGATAGCTTAAAATCAGGTCAGTCATCCAAAATGGACCACATAGCAACCAGGATCCAAAGAACAAAACCAGATAGGACAAAGATCGAAGGCTGAAGAACAAAAAGATATCTGAAACAGGCAACGGGGAAATGAACCAGAAATAACTTCAAAGTTAAAGACAGATGTCTTGTATGGATTTTTAAAAATCTGGTTTTCACAGTTGCTAAGATTAACATAGTAGGAAATCTAATCAACCCTGATTTATTCTTCATGGTTCTTCTCAGTAAAAACTGTCTGTAACCAAACCCCATTCTATCTCCTAACCAATCATTTTCTCCATAATGTTCCCATTGTTCTTTGCATATGCTTCCATTTTAACTGGCATATTCAATCATGGTTACCCACTTACGTATCTGTTTACTCAACTACAATATGAACAGCATGAGGATAGGGGCTATGTCTTATGCATCCTTTTATGCTCCATGAAAACATACAGTAAGTAGTTAAATGAATGAACACATATAATAATTTAACAGATGAACATACGAAGTTAGGTAGTCCTAACTTAATGGTACCTAATAAATACAAGTATCTGTTATTAAACTTAGAAATTGGGAGTCTTTTACTATTGACTATAGAATAGTTTGGGTACAGGATGAGAAGCTTAATATTTTTTCTTGGTTCAGAAGTGGAACTTAAAAAAATATTCAAATAGCTCAAGAAAGATGCAAATAAATATAATTAGAAAAATATCATGATGCCAATAGGATGCTATTAATAATGCTTTGTTTTGTTTTGTTTTGCTTTTATATAGTTAGGTACTAGTGAGGCAATGGTGTAATAGACATTCTACTGAGCAGTCTATTCCTAGGCATTAATGGCTTATTTGCCAAAATTTCCCCTTTCCCACTCCTGACATGAAATATAAAACATGGACATTTGCAATATAAATGTAAAGTATATACTGTGTGATCATTCATTTACTGATGGGAGAAATTCTTAACAATAGTCCTGATACTAGAAATGTAAGTGCAATATATATAAGTGTAATATAAATCATAAATTATGTTTCATAAATCTTACTTTATAAGTAAATAAAATTCTTCTCTACTTTAACCAATAATCAACTTAACTAAACAGTTGTATTACTTGAATAATCATAACTATTATCTACCCATTCTCTCAAAATCTTCTTGAAAACATACATAACTGAAATTCTGTAACCCTTATGGAACATAATTCAATGCCAAGTACCATTTGAAAACACAAAATGAATTTGACGACACTTAGAAATAAGTGGGTTGAATGAGATGACCTCAACAGCCCCTTCTGGATAAAAATTCTATATTATTGCAATTATTTTAGATTAAATAGAGATAATCAGGCATAGTGGAACATGCATTTCACAAGGAGGAATGTCAGTCTGGCTATATGCCAAGTCAGCTAAATTGCGTTTGAAATATATAACCATCTCTCAGTAAGAATTAGCAGTCAACATCCTTAACTTTCTACACAAACTGTGCTCTCAGCCTTTTTACCTGTTGCCACCTTGTATCCACTCCAGATTTCTTAGGAGCTTCTTTCTCTCCTCTTGAATCTGCTAGTGGTGCCCCTTCTCTGGTGTCCTTCCCAAGCTATTTGTTTTCAGCCCTCAAATTTGAATCCAGTAAAATCCCAACCTGATCCAACTTGCCATAAAAGACCCGAGCCTCTGCTGATCTATGTGGACAACTCTGCTACCAAATTTGGCCTTACCACACAACAGGGAAATGTGCAAGAGAACTGTCAAAGGCCATGGAGCAGGTAGAGTATAGAATCACATGTCTAAAATATGATACAGTTTGATGTCATAGAAAAATCAACAGAACTTAAAGCCAAATGACTTAAATTTGGAATCCTACCTCTCCCATTTAATGGCTGAGTAAATGAACTTGGACAGAAGGCTGGACTAAATGACCTACAAGGAGCTCTCTCAACTCAATACTGTTTATTATGAGAACTTTCTGTCACACACAAAAGTATAAAACCAGTACAACAAATCCCATAGGCCCATCAGCCAGCTCAAAAACTGTGAATATTGGACAATTCTGTCTCATCCACTCTCCGGCCAATGCTTTTTTTCCTACAGCAAACCCTAAGTATCATATTAGTTCATCTGAAAACTTCACTGTTGTATTCTAATTCCATAAAATCACCTACTACCCAATCTATGTTCAATTTTCCAAGATTGTCTCAAAACTGTCTTTTAAACTTTTCATAGCTGGTTTCTTTTAAACAAGATCCAAAGGTATACATTCTATGACATTTTTCAATCAGATAAAAAGGTAGAAAGTTAATTCTGTGGTTGACTCTATTCAACACAAACCTCTAAAACTATGCCTTTCAATATAATAGCCACTAGCCACATGCAGCTATTTAAATTGTAATTTAAATTAATTAAAACTAAATAACATTAAAAATTCAGTTTCTCAGTCATACTGGCCACATTTCAAGCGCTCAATAGCCACCTGGGGCTAGTGGTTACCATCCTGGACTGCAAAGATATAGACTATTTCTCCCACCAGTAAACGAACCATCAAACAGTATACATTTTACATAACTGCAGAAAATTCTATTGGTTAATGCTGTTCTAGATCCTAAAGAGACTTACCTATGCACCAATCAGACTGCCTCCCACTTCACAGAACTTGGAAAACAAGTCTCACTGCAAACCCAAGGTGCAGAATCACTGCAGACTCTCCAGAGTCATCTAAGACCAATTAGACTATCCTCAGTCCTTAGAAGTGGCTCCTCAAGAAGGCTGAGGGACAGGCCACAACCTACAAATGCGCTATGCTTCCAAAGTTTACCTGTAACTTATTTTGATCTTGAAACAATTTTATTCAGGTTTCCAGGCTACCCTTAAAACCCCAGTTAACTCAAACTATAACTGGAATTTTATACAATGAACAGTAGGAAAAAACTATTACTGCTATCGTGGGCTAGCGTGGAAACTACATAATTATACATAATGTAATTTCTATGTATGTAAAAGTGTTCCTCAAGATAGAGAAGAAAAGAGTGTCATTAGAAACATGTTTCATTTCTCTCTCCCTTTTTTCCACGTCTGCCATGGTGGAAAATAAGTAGCAACAAAGAAAGCAGAATGTTGGAGAACACTTCTCATGCTCCAGGAGAGCCCTCCTAGCTTGAGGTAAAAACAGCCATTCATACATAGGAGATGTAAGTCATTATAAATAAAAATCAGAGTCCAACAAAGGTAATTCCTTATAATCTATTTAAGCTAAGCAATATAAAGGCTTTTCCTGATTATTTTCTCCTCCATCAGTCTCAAAAAAAAAAAAAAAGAAAGAAAAATTTATATAATAAAGGGTTGATGCAGGTCTTTCAAATCTTAAAGAAATCACAGAATAAAAGATTACTAGATTTGACTATAATTAGTTTTTAAATTATGTATGCCAAAAAACACTACAAACAAAATTTAAGTACAAAAAACTACGCAAAATGTTTGTAACATACAAAACATAGTGCTAACATCCTAATAAAGAATCTCATAAACCAGTAAGAAGTGAGTACCTTAAGAAAAAATGGACAAAGAACAAAGATAAGCAATTTTTAGAAGAAATGTAAATGGCTAAATAAACAGGAATTTTCTAGCTTTGCTGATAATCCAAGAGATACAACTCAAAACAAAGAGATAATTTTTCCTGTCAAACAAACAAGAAGAAAACAATTAATTTCAACTGGCAATTTCCAGCACTCATTCTCAGAGGGAGGCCTGCTAGAGAGAGCTGGGCTACTGGCACCTTTAAGGTAGAACTAGCATCTTTCAGCCCTCAAGAAAGAATGAACACAATACGCTTGAAATAAGTCTTCATCCCACTGAAAATGTGAATGGCACCACATAAATGTAAAATATTATTCCCAGTAGATATGGCGGAGAATTTTATTACGGGGAAGGACATGAAAAACTAAAAAATTTGATTTTTTATGTAATATTACTTTATTATATTTTACATTAAGCTATTTTAAGGCCTTTTTAGTGTGCTAGTCTGCATCTTCTCTGGATTGCTTCTTAGCATTGACTCATTAAGTATTCCTCATCTGATTCAAAGCAAAATATGCTTCTGATCAAATATGCACTCACATGCTCTTTGGCAAGCTACAAACCAAATTAGAAAAATCATAAATCTGGTGCTAAATGTTCTGGAGGAATGGTATATGCTATACCTTCCCTATCAAAAAAGCACACATATGGATTGCAATATGTCAACAAACTGCGTCTGTGAATTTTCTCACTCCTAATTTTAAAAATCATAGATAGATCAATAAAATAAGCTATATTACTATATTTGGATTAATAACTAACAAACCTAGCTCCTTACTTCTCAAATGGAAATCACTTGAAAATACTTTGAAAGACACTCAAAAAGTACTTGAAATGTACATTTTAATAACTATATCTGCATAAAAGTTAAAAATAAATACATCTGATATGCCAAGGCTGATACCAATTTTAATATCATTAACCACTTATACAATATGGTTCTCCCAAACAAAGTTTGCTGTTAAATAGCCTATAAAACCAACCTATCACTTTGAATATGTATGCACCTTGATTTAAGAAAATCTTTGGGTTCCCTATATAAATCAACATAACAAAAATGATCAATTATCACTAACCTTTAACTATACATGCAAAGGGTACTTTCATGCCATAGTTTTGTTATTTAAAATTACAATCTTTTTTAAAGGTTTTTAATAATTGCAGCATTAGTGTCCAATAAATCACATACATAGTAAACAAAATTTTTTGCAGTTCATAGAAATCAAAGTCTAAAAATGCAATTCTGTATATGATCATTTAGTAAAATTAACAAAAATAGAGTTTTGCAAAATGAGATTTAGGTATATATTTACTCTACAAAAGAATAAATCTTTCTATTTGCATAATAAAATGTATTAATTAAAATTCTAAACATAAGACAAAACACTATGTTACCCCCCAAAAATCTGAAAAAAATCAACAATTAAAATTCTAAACATAAGACAAAACACTATAAATTACTCCCAAAAAATCTGAAAAAAATCAACAATCATCATTAAAGTATCTATACAAAAGATTTTAGTCCCCCTCAAATATATTTTATAAAATAATGGTTAACAAACATTAACTTTTTAAAAATTCAAGTTATTGTTATTCAATAAATATTTATTTCAGGACCAGTACATGCAAAGTTCTGAGCTATGCACCTTGAAGAACAGAAAGAGGCATAAGACATCTTTCTTGGACTTAGAAAGGAGGAAACAATCTAACAGCAAGGATAAGACACACACAGCCCCAAACTATGGAATTTCATAGCTTAAAGAAATGTTCATGTTTATTTAATCCAATATATGTAACTACTCATGAGAAAACCTATGTTCAACATAGGAAAATTTCTTTCTGATTTCTCAAAGTTTCACCTTTAAGCCTACATTAAATGATTAGGAGTTTTTTCTTCTCTTGAATTTTTCCACTTGTGAAATGCTTCTGCATACCCTTTATCCACTTTTCTTTTGTAGTGCTGGTTTTATCATGAATAAAACACAAATATCCATCATCTATCATATGTTGTAAGTATTTTTTACTGTTGTAATTTACCCTTTCACATCCATACTTTGTTGTGTGTTTTTCATGTGTTCTGTTTTGTTTTCCTTTTTGATGCAGAAAAACTTATAGGATCATTCCTTCATAATTTCTACATTGAGACCATTTGTAGAAAAATTAGAGGATCGCTAGTCTTTTCACCTACTAGTTCTATGACTTCATTTCAAAAACTTAATTGTTCATTCAGTCCATCTAGGATTTTATTTTGGGGCACACTGTGAAATAAGATTTGATTTAATTTATTTTCCACATTTTTATAACATTAAAGTTGAATGGAGACACCAAAATAATAAAAAAAAATTTTAAAAACGAATGAAAGAAAAAAGAGACAAGAAGAAAAAAGAAAATCACACCAAAACCAAGAACAAGTGGACTGGCCTCAGACTTCACAGCAACTTTCACAATGAGAGACAACTGATCAGCATCTGCAGAGTTCTGAAGCAAGGAAACCATGGCCCAAGAGCAGTCTCCATAAGCAAGATGTCTGTACGGGATAAATACAACAGAAGACATTTGCAGCTGGGTGTGGTGGCTCACACCTGTAATCCTAGCACTCTGGGAGGCTGAGGCAGGAGGATCGCTTGAGGTCTGTAGCTTAAGATCAGCCTGAGCAAGAGTGAGACCCCATCTCTACTGAAAATAAAATATATATATACGTATATATACATATATAAGAAGACATTTGAAATGTGAAGTAGCCTCTGGAGAGATCTTCCTGAAGAATTCTACTTAATGATGGAAACTAGACAATTAAAATATGAATCAAATTAAAATTCAGGGTTAGAAAATTCAAGGTAGAAAATCAAGGTGAGGACTAATTCCAGTTAAATATAGTCCAGTTAAATATATAACTAGAATTAAAATAATTATTAATATAAGACTTAATTATAAAACTGAATATAACTGTTATAAAGCTTGATAAGGTAAAAATACTGTTATAACAAACAGAAATAGGGAAGGGGCAGGAAGGTAGAGTATATGTAAGCATTTTTAAAAGCAGATCAATGTATATGGTCTAAGTAGAAACATATATCTTAAAACTATAACTCTAACCTTATTATGTTTATTATAATCTCTTTTCTTTAGACAAATGTTCTGACATATATACTATCTCATGTAGTGACAAGCACTTATTTGGAAGTTCTACAATTCTTTTAGGTACCTTTAGTTTCTTTTGCTTTTTATAAATTAAAATAAAAATAAATTTAATACTTTTATTTAAAATAACAGACGTAGTATGATCAGCAGATAAATAGAAGGGAAAGAAGGAAGGCAGAGAAAAAGGAATTAGAAATGGGAGGAAATTGTATTTCTGGTTATCTAAAGCACTATGGTGGTTATTTGAGGGTTGATTTTAAAATTTCTTCTTTGTATTTGAATTTTTTATAGTGAATATATATCATTATGCAAAAATAACAGTGATTTTTTTCCTCTCCCAAAAAATTCAGATAAAAAGTAGTAATAAAATAAAGATAAGTAATCAAGCTTACAAGAGCATTATATCTTTAAACTAGGAAAGTGAGTTTGATTCACAAACAATTCATCTGGATATCAAAATTACAGCTCATAGATTTCAGGCTAAGGGTTGGATCCTTTGAGATCTTGTAACTTACAGAGTTCTGAGTTGGAAGTCTACTTTGATTTTAGTACACAACTAAAGTTCTATGCACATTTAGGAAATGTGACCCCGAGTCAACAAGCCCAGTGACCTCCTCTCAGTTCCCATCCTAAACTGTTCCCCGCAACAGTTTACTCTGCCAAGGAGCCCTCCTTTATGCTCTGGGCAAAGGCTGCAGCCCCTTGCACATAGCAGGAATGCAGGTATTTGCTGACTGGTGAAGAGGGCATTCTCCTGCCCACTCTTACCTCTGTCAGTGTCAGCACAGCCTCCTTCCGATTCTTTTTCCTCTCCCAGCCTCCCACATGTAGGCATCCCCCAACGGTTGGCTCTCGCTTCACTCCTTTTCTTAGTCTGTACACTTAGTCTGTACACTCTCTCCTGTACACTTTCTCTGAAATGTATCATCCACTCTCAAATTCTAGCTCTGGCTTCTCTCCTGAGCTCCAAATCTAAAATTTGAAGTATGTGCTAGACATTTCCATAAGAATGCCCTCCAGCATATCCAATTTGACCCCCCAAATTGAATTATCTTCTTCCCACCCCACAGCCCCCTGCTGTGTCCTGTCCCACTCCCCAATCTGTTTCTCCCTTTACATCTCCCATGGGGGCAATGGCAACATCATTCCGTTTTCTGGTCAAACGGACTGAAAACTTGGGAGTTGTCTTCAACTTCCTCTGCTTGTATCCACTACGT
This sequence comes from Lemur catta, assembly GCF_020740605.2. Taxonomy (NCBI): domain Eukaryota; kingdom Metazoa; phylum Chordata; class Mammalia; order Primates; family Lemuridae; genus Lemur; species Lemur catta. Next base: position 53,041,290 of record NC_059139.1, on the reverse strand, counting down.
ATTTTAAACCTCATAATGTCTCTCATTCACATTCCATCCTTCCCATGCACACTGATACCATCTAATGCAAAAGCAGCACAGTGTGATGAAAAGAGTATCAGGTTTGGACTCAGAAGACCTAGAATTTGAGTACCAGCTCTGCTCTGAATTTGCTATGAGAGCTTGTACACATTACCTAACATTTTGAGTATAAATCTTTAAATTACAGGATTACTCTGAAGGATATGTATATATACATATATATGAGATGCATATATATATTATATATATACATACATGATATATACATAAATATTATATGGAATATATTGTATATACTGTGTATACATATGCACATGTATAGGTATCTAGTTGTCTATATCTATACATACACACAAATATATATGTATGCATGTATACATATGTGTGATATGTATACACACAAATGAAAGACATTTTTATTATTATTATTATCCAGGCTCTTATAATGTCTGACCTTATCTAGTGTAAAAATGTCCCATCTTTAATCTGTCAGTTCTCCAGACAACCTTTCACACTGAAATAAGGATTATTTTATTAAAACATTATTTGTGTCCTCCTAATGGTCTGCAATTTGCTCTGCTTTGCCAACAGAATAAAATCAAAAGTCCTTAGCATAGATTTCAAGATGCTCCATTACCAAACTCTACCTTAGCTTTCTGGCCTCACCTCCCGTACATCCCCTTTCTCACCTCAGTTCCATCTAGCCTCAACCCTATGATTACCTTTCCCCAAATACACTTTGTGTTTATGCTGTTCCATCCAGTCTGCAGTTTCCATTTTTGGAAAGCTCTCCTTCAAGGTCTAATTCACATGTCACCTTCTCCATATTATCCCCAATACTTCTTGATTAAGAATTAGACCATACTCTACCTTTATTATCCTTCTGCCTTTTAAATAGAGGATCTTTCTCTCCAACTAATTTATAAATTCTTGAGGAATAGAAACTGTGAAAATTCATCTTTTACTCTGTATATCAAGTCTTATATACATTAAGCATTTAATGAATGTTTGTAGAATTAAATTGCATAAATAAGAACCCTTTAAGTCTTTTAATTTCAGAGCAGAAGCATATAGAAAATTAAAACTATACAGTGAAAATGTATAATCAATAAATGATTAGTTGTAGGCATCTTTTTAAATGCAAATTAAGGAAAGTGTTTTAAAAATACATTATTAAGCTTTAAGATAAATAAAAATATTGTTTGATGCTCCCTCTGCTGGCTTTGCAGCAGCATCTTAAGAATGTTGAACAATAACACCACAAAGAAGTAAACAGAGATTCAGCTTATCTGCTCCCTTTACCTCCTGCAAATAACCAGGGTAGAAATTTCCCACTGAGTTCATTTGGAAATAACCTTCTATGTAAAAATGTTTGTCTATGAAATTTGTTTATAAAGAGACAAAGCTGATCTTATAATTTTGATGATAATAATTCCTGTCAGAATTTCTGTTTATACCTTTGTTTTCTAACTAAACCACTTACTTCATGTGTAAACAATTTTAATTTTCAGCTAAAACTGTTGAGAAACAGTTTTTTGCTTTCTAATTAATCTATATATTTTTTTATAAAATTGGTTAGGAACATAAGAGGTTAAATTCTTCTTGTGTTTCTAAACAGAGTTATTCTGAGTACCCTGAAGGCATTTAATTCCAAAACAGGAAGCCACAGAGAGGAACACTTGGTTACACTAATGTTATGCAGATCTTTTGGAACATATTTTCCTAAACACTTGCTGAAAGAACCTTTTCTATACTGCACGCTATCACATGAAGTTGGAGAAGGGTCCCACGGATACCACCCCGGTGCACTTACTGCTCGTATTTCCCCTTATTACTTCTCTATTTTCCTCCACTTTTCTTCCTTTAAAATGGTCTTCTGTTTGCTCATAGCAAAGAGTGGTAAGAAAAATCAGGTTAGGGTTAGGAAATGTTTATCCACACATTATAGCTAGGTTATTTTGCATATATGTGTACAAGAGCTATGATACGGCTTATGACAATTGATTTTTTTAGAAAATGATACCACAGTAAGATTAACCCAAGACCAGCAGAGGCTGTTAAAGATCAGTGTCCTTTCTAATAAATTCTTGTTTTACATGCTTTTAACTCTACCATAAACCTCTTTAATCTGAAACATGTTAAATGAGATCTCACCCTTGTAGTTGAAACAAAGAACAGTAAACCACATGCAAGTGGAAAAGGCAGTAAAGTCTCATAGTAAAGAGGTGTGGTTGCTAGAGCTACCTCTGTTAATGAGCAAATCACACAACACTGTGGTTCTATTTCCTAACCTCTCAAATAAGGATTCACCCCACTGGTGACCAGCAAGCTACGATCCCCTGACTACACAGCTGAACTAGATAGGTCCATTTTAAGTTACTAAAGTGTAAGACGGTAAGAAAAAAAAGAAAGAAGACACCAAGGTATGTTTTTCATATGCTATTTGAGTTCATATCCCACTTCAACACCATTTTTAAAAATAGCTCTTTTTCTTAGTGTGTATCTTAGTTTATATTCAGTTATGTTTTAAAGAAAGTAAATGATCACTGAGCAATTATCCTTCTGTGCCGGAAATTAAGGTTTCATGCACATTCTTGATTATCCATAAAAATGAAGTGCAGTAATATTAAAAGCAATAGTCTAGTCAGAAGAAGCCAAATAGGAAAAATAGTCAATATATCTGGATCTGCTTATAGTTACTTTCAAAGAATTTATGAAAATATTTATTCCGTTCTGAATTTTTAGGCACTGAGAATTGTGTTGAAATCAGCTATGAGAAGGCCAAAATAGTATTTTTAATCTATCTTGCATAGCTGGGAAATTATTTTTCCTTAAGAAATCTCCATGTGAACAAGGACAAGGGCTTAGCCACTACAGTGTGCTGCTACTGACATTCTGTGCCAAGGTTCTTGACCGTGAGCCCCTCCAACTGCCAGGATCAAAGACTGGTTCGTGAGTGAGTGCCTCTCTGTCAGGTGGGGGCCATAGGACAATGGCAGCCACACACACAAGAGTGGGCAGAAGAGGGTCAGAGTACAGAAGGATATTCCCAGGCTCACCCTGACTCATCCGGTACATGACAACCTCTAAAATGCTGAGCGTCTGGCTTTTGAGCAGGGCTGTCAAATCATTAGATTTGTTTTTGGAATTTCAACTCATGAATATGTCCTCTAATGTTCAGAGGGCATACTCACTGAAAAGCACAATTCCATACATGACTGTAGCAAAGAAACCCTTACATCCCAAAAGATTTAACAGCAATTCTTCATCAAACAATGATTCATTTCACTTTAAATTATCAAATGCTCTATTCCAAATGATACAACAAGGTTTCAGAGCTGTAAATTAGCTGGCAGTTAGACAATATACAAAAAGACATTTTGAAGTGTGGGAAAAAAGTATTCAGAAAATGTGATTCATTTTCATTTAACATCATATAAACTCAATGATGAATGAACACAAGAGACTTACGAGGTGGTTTGTTGCAAAATGGAAACAGTAGTATCCAACAAAAGCTATGCTGTTTTCATTCCTTACAGTAATCTGGTATCTGTTTACCCTCTTAACCAATACCACTACAGCAAACTACTGAAAAAGCTCTGTAGAGAAGACGTTAAGGAAAGCCATTTACCAGGTTCCAGATTTGCTGATGTCATTATGCGCAAGTGTGTGGTGACATCAAACTGATATTATTCGGTGTTACCATAATAACTCTATTATCAGTATATATAACTTTCTAAACTGATGCAGCATGAACTGATCAGAAAACCAATTCAACTCTGTTACATTTATTTCAGAATATCTACAGCATCAATAAATACTAGAAATTTTAAAACAAAAATACATTTAAATGAATATAACTTTATATTCTAGATATTTTTCCAATAGAAAATGATGATAATAACAAAAGACCTTCTCTATGACAATTCAATATAAGCTCATATATAGCTTCAACAATAAAGCTTATGTTGTCTCCCCTTTAGAACAGTAGATCTTTAAGGGTATTATTTCTCAGACCCTTGCTGAAAAGTTAATTTAATAAAATAATGATGTTTAAGAAAAAACTATTAGTTTTAAATTGTTGTAACTCTCTGTCCTCTCTGTTGCCTTCATCTAATTCCAATATGGCAACCAAAACCATTACAGAATCTGGTCAGTTAATATTACTGCTTAGTTTAGCTGTAAAAACAGATGTTAAATCAGTTATTTGAATGCTATACAGAAAAACAGATTACCTGTATTAATTTTTTATATTGATATTTTGTAATTGCACAAAGTTTAATCCAAAACTGACAAAAATATTACAGCATCATCTAAAAATTAACAGTTAATTTTGAAGAGAGAAGATGAGAAAATTTTAATATAGAGTTCATCTACTTCACACTACAGACAGACAACAGGCTCTTTCAAAATTATTAGGCAAATGGGAATGTAAATTATCACAATTACTGTAGAAAACTGGCAGAATCTACTAAAGATAGACATACAAATATACGATGATCCATCAATTCCACTCCCAGGTATAACCCAACAGAAATATGTACAGATGTTCACCAAAAAAAAAAGACACATAAGAATGTTCATAGCATCACTTTATATAATAGCCAAAAAAATGGAAAGAACATAAATGTCTATCATTTTGTAGAACGTATAAACAAAATGTGGTATATTCACATGACGGAACTATTAATATATACACCAAGCATAATGAACAAATAACTATACGCAACTTGGATGAATTTTACAAACAAAAGAAGGTAAACACAAAAGAACATGTAATGTATGATATATTTATAAAACATTAAGAAAAAAGAGGCAAAATGCAACTAAGTGTTAGAAGTCAATTAGTAGTGGCTGGTGGGGAGGAGGCTGTGATCAAAAGTCAAGAGGGAGTCCTGGGGTTCTAGCAAAGTTATGTTACTTGATCTGGGTATAGAATATAAGACTGTGATCACTTTGTGAACACTCATTGCGCTTTTTGTATGTGTGTGAGCTCCTTTTTCTTTTTTTAATTTTTTATTTTTAATTATTATGGGCCCATAATAGTTGTATATCTTTATAGGGTACATGTGATTTTTTGATACAGGCATACAATGTGAATTAATCAAGTCAGGGTAATTGGGGTTTCAATAACCTCAGGCATTTATCATTTCTTTGTGTTAGAAACATTCCAATTTCACTTTTTTAGTTATTTTAAAGTATACTGTAATTTATTGTTGACTATAGTCACTTTGTTGTGTTATCAAATATTGTTCATTCTATCTAACTGTATTTTTGCACACATTGACCACCCCCACTTTATCCCCTTTCCCCGCTACCCTTCCCAGCCTTTGGTAACCATTATTCTAATTTCTATCTCGATGAGACCAATGGTTTTTAATATTTAGCTCCCACATATGAGTGAAAACATGCAAGATTTGTCTTTCTGTACTAGGCTTATTTCCCTTAACATAATGTTTTCCAGTTCCATCCGTGTTGTTGCAAATAGCAGGATTTCCTTCTTTTTATGGCTATATAATATTCCATTGTGTATATGTACCACAATTTCTTTATCCATTCTTCCACTGATGGACACTTCAGTTGATTCCAAATCTTGGCTATTGTGAATAGTGTTACAATAAACATGGAAGTGCAGGTATCTTTTCAAAATACTGAACTCCCTTCTTTTGGATATATACCTAGCAGTGGGATTGCTGGGTCAGGTGGTGGTTTTTTTAGCTTTTTGAAGAACCTCCATACTGTTCTCCATAGCGGTTGCACTCATTTACATCCCTACCAACAGTACACAATTGTTCTCTTTTCTCCACATCCTCACCAGCATTCATTAGTGCCTGTCTTTTTGATAAAAGCCATTTTAAAGATACAATGATATCTCATTGTAGTTTTGATTTGCATCTCTCTGATGACTAGTGAGGTTGAACACTTTTTCATATACTTGTTGGCCATCCGTATGTCTTCTTTTGAGAAATGTCTATTAATATCCTTTGTCCAATATTTTAATTAGATTATTTGATTTTTTTTCCTATTAAGTTGTTGGAGTTCCTTATATATTCTAGTTATTAATCCCTTGTCAGATGAGTAGTTTGCAGATATTTTCTCCCATTCTGTGGATTGTCTCTTCACTTTATTGATTGTTTCCCTTGCTGTGCAGAAGATTTTTAGCTTGATGCAACCCCATTTGTCCAATTTTGCTTTGGTTGCCTGTGCTTTGGGGCTATTACTCAAGAAGTCCTTGACCAGACCAATGTTCTGAAGCACTTCCCCAAAATTTTCTTTTAGTAGTCTCACAGTTTCAGGTCTTATATTTGTGTCTTTAATCCATTTTAATTTGATTTTTGTATGTTGTGAGAGATAATGGTCTAGTTTCATTCTTCTATATATGGATATCCAGTTTTCCCAGCACCATTTATTGAAGAGATTGCCTGTATGTTCTTGATAATTTTGTCAAAGATAAGTTCACTATAGATGTGTGGATTTATTTCTGGGTTCTCTATTCTGTTCCATTGGTCTATGTATCTGTTTTTATGCCAGTGCCATACTGTTTTGGTTACTACAGCTCTGTAGTATAATTTAAAGTCAGATAATGTGATCCTTCCAGTTTTGTTCTTTTTGCTCAGGATGGCTTTGGCTAGGTTGGGTCTTTTGTGGTTCCATATTAATTTTAGGATTATTTTTTCTATTTCTGTGAAGACTTTCATTGGTATTTTGATGGAGATTGCACTGAATCTATAGATTGCTTTGGCATGAACATTTTAACACTATTGATTATTCCAATCCACAAGAATGGAATATCTTTCCATTTGTTTGTGTCCTCTTGAATTTCTTTCGTCAGTGTTTTATAGTTTTCATTACAGAAAGCTTTCACTTCTTTGGTTTAAGTTTATTCCTAGGTGTTTTATTTTATTTGTAGCTATTATAAATGGGACTACTTACTTCGTTTCTTTTTCAGGCCTTCAGAAAGGCTTTTTTCTTCATTCAGTATGATACTACCTGTGGGTCTGTCATAAATGGCTTTTATCGTGTTGAGGCATGTTCCTTCTATACCCAGTTTTTTGAGTATTTTTTCATGAAGGGATGTTGAATGCTTTTTCACCATCAATTGAAATGATCATATGTTTTTTTTCCTTCATTCTGTTGATATGATAATCAGGCAGAAGCAATGAGAGAGCCACCAAAGCCCACCCCAGGCATACATTTGTAATTTAGTACAGATCTCAAAAGGAAAGGTAAGTAATGGGAGCATGGGGACAGGACAAGTAGGAAGCAGTATGAAGGAGGGACACTGAGATATGGACCTATTAACAAGCCACAGATATGTGGTAGAAAATGAAGAGATAGAGGGGCAGGAAGGTTTATATAAGAATCAATCCCAAAACCATAAGCACAGAGAGAAGCAGCTAAACTTAGAAGTTCGTGGAATAAAGTGCTAAGACTCTAAGCTTATGGGGTCCCTACTATATTAGGACTTCATTTTAGAATACAAAGGAAGTCAACAATTGTTGATCTCTATGTATCAGATATTGTGCTAAATGCTTTACAAATAAATTTACATGTTACTAGACAATGAGTACAAAAAGCACTCAAACATACTGAATTTAATTTGTCATAATCCTTACACGATGGGTATTATTATCCTTATCCAGATAAACAACCCAAGGCCTAGATGAGTTATTTTTGTAAACTTTTAGAAATAGAAAGTGGCAGAAGGTTGGCCCTTTTTTTCTTGGGGAAAAATTGAGAAGATAGAAAAAAAGAGGCAAGGATAATCAATCCCCCCAGTTTAACTTAATTTTTCTTCCCCTTCCAAAAACAAAATAAGTTGTTATCTTCAGAATGCATGGTTCAATTCAGTTCAACACATTGCATATTATATTAGTTAAAGATTTCATATGAGGATCAAGTTAGGATTCCTCAAACTAAAAGTATTCAAACTGGGTGCAAAATGAGGCCTAGATGCCAAGAAGAGAAGGACTAACCAACTAGGATCCAACAGTTGTTTCCATAAAGCACAGCTGAACTGTACATGGTCTAATATGTACTAGATTAGCACATCAGTTACACCTGGTGGGAAGGATGGTCTCCCCAAGACCTGCCCCCAACCCTGCCCTTTTATGCCTTGCACTATTAGAAAATCTAGGTTGAAGCAAAAATGCTTTCCGGAATTCTTTTCTGCGAGTAACTAAAACAAAGACATATAAACAACTAAACCCACGTCTTGAAAATGTACATAGGGCAATTTATGTGTGGCTTGTATTTTTATGTATTGGGAAAGTCATTTAAGTTTTCAAAAGAGCAAAATTTAACAGTGTTTAACATTGCATTCTTACTGATACTTGGTTTACCTATCTGGAATCTTGAAAACAAAGGTTTTTTTTCCTATGAGATTTTTCTAATTTGGCAAGCAATAGATCTTCTCTTTTGTTTCTACTGAGTAGACATCCAATAACTATTGGTTTTAACTACTTAATATTATCTGTGTCAATAAGAATGAGCACAGGCCTAGAAGTACTAGAGTATTTTCATTCTACTTCCTATAAACTTATGGTGCAGGGAAGGCTGCTATGGTCAAAAATTACAAAAATCATAACACTAATATATCTAGATCTCTTAATTATAGAATTGTGAATACAAATCCAAAATACATACCACACCAATATCTTAATATTTTCCAAAGAAACTCATAATTCAAACACCTCAGGAAAGTAAAAATCCGCTATAAAATAAGACTAAGGCTATACATTTCATGTGCCACAAATCTTAAAATGTATCCATCTTACAGCTATATTGAGTGAAATTTGGGTCATACGATCAAATCTTCTGTGTTAACAAATTATTCAATAATAAAAGTCATAAGGCACAGAACTTCATGTACCAGAAAAACTGCTAAGTGTGTAAAGTCAGTATGTGTCCATGGAATTCTATTTCACTAGCGCCTTCCATTAAAAGAATATGCTGGCATCTGTATAACATGAAAACAAGTCTTGTGTACTAAGTATTCACTTTAAGGACCACTTGTCATTATTGATTATAGTAACTAGAAATCTTATTTTATCAAAATGTCTCATAAAAAAGTTCATCAAACTAAAACTCAGTATGGCCTCTTCACATGTATATTGAAATAATTTTGGCATATAGTATTGGGAAAAAATCACACAAATCAGATCTCCTTCTAAAACTTCCCCGATAAGCAATTTTCTAAGTTGCTTTTGAATGTTCAACAACAATGACATCAGTACCTCTAAAAAAAAGCACACTCAATTTGGGGCAGATACAACTATTAGGAAATTCTTCTCTATATTTAGTAAAATGTACCTCTTTTTAACTTCTACCTACTGGTTCCATTCTGCCTTCCAAGTTTAGATATGCTACATGCAGCTATTTGTTTTCCCATATCCATTGTCCTCCTTCTTCCCTAATAAAAAAAAAAATCCTGGGCAATACCCCTAACTGGAACACTACATTTCCCACCTGCACAGCAGCCAAGTATGGCCACAAGACTGGCTAAGTTGTGGCCAAAAAGGTGTAAGGAGAAATGGAACTTCTGGGAAGGCTTCTTAAAAACAAGAAGTGCCCCCGCCCCTCTCCTGCTGTCTGGAATACGGACGTGATTGCAAGAGTTTACATGACCTACTGTGAGGTGATCTGGAGAATGGAAGTAATCATACATGGAGGCTGTCAGAGTCAGGGCACTCAGTGACTTCACAGAGCTGTTTTGCCAGCCCTGCACTACTCATCTGCAGGCCTTTTTTTATATAAGAGAACAACCCTTCTGTGTATATTCTTGTCATCTATGACTTAACTAGGAGCTTAATTTCCAATTCACATACTGAGTCTATAGGTAAGTTTTTTTTTCTACAGGTAAGTTTTTAATATTTGACCTACATTCTACCTACATCCTCTCCACTTTAAACATAACATGTTCAGCTTTCTCATCATCTGAGTTATTCTCTTCTATACAGGTTCAAGCTTTTCAGAACCCTTCTTAAAAGTTCAAGAATAGAACTTAACGAAATCCACCACACGTGCTCTCACCAGTACAGAGAACAAGAGAAAAATTAACTTCCTTTTTTTCCTATGCCAAGACAGCCTAATGCATTAGCTTCTTCAGCAGTCCTTAAGACTAAAGACCCACGCTGTGGTTACAGGCAGCCATAAAAAATCTAGTTTTTGTTTTGTTTTCTTCACCGGAAGTGCTATTAAACCATACATTCTCTGCCTTGTACATGTTGAGTCATTTGTTTCTCTTTAATGTAAGTGCAGAACTTAAGATTTCCTTCTATTACATTTTTTATTATAGTCTATTTATTATTCCACACAATGGAAATAAACCTTGAATCCCAATTATAGTATCAACTCTACTTAATTATCTTTCCTAGCTTATATCTTCTGCTTATTTGGTTAGCAAGTACTCTGTGCCCTACTAAGTCCTTGTTAAGGAAGAAGACATGATCAAGGCAAAAGACAGAGCCCTTTAGTGATACACTGAAGATCTCTCTCCAGTCGATGGGGGATTATGATCAATGCTTTAGGATGCTGGTTCAAACAGCTCTGAGTTCCCCAAGATCTGTTCCACCTTCCAGAAATTTAGGGCCAAGTATAGGGCCATGGGAAGCCTGTGGATGGAGCTCAGGAAGCCCCCCTCCTCAACTACTACCACCCTATGAGGGACTGGCAGTATGAGTGGACACAGTGGAGATGGGTAAGTGTGCAAGGAAAAGGTAAGGGTGGGGAGGCAGTCGAAGCAATAGCACTCGTTTATATCACATGCTGAGAAAAAAGAAATCATTGTCTCTTTAAAAAGAAAAAATCTATTAGTACATTAGGTACAAGGTGGGGACTTGACTGGTGATTGATTGACAAAGCAGTGTAAATTCCATAACCATCTATTTGCATAGATATTGATTGCAGTGGGTTCAAAAGACTGATTATATTGCATTTCAGATTTGAAATGAGTGTCTTTTACCTTAGCCCTTCAGAGAAACCAAGATTGCAAATGTTAAAGGCCTTAAATATGCAAATGTGAAAACATATTTATGATTAATGATAATTTATTGTGTAATACTGTTCTCAATTAATATGCAGAGGAAGACTGACTTGGGCTGATGGGATTATCTTGTTTATGATTATTGTTATTGACTTTAAAAGAGCTACATAACTATTTTCTGAACAAAAGGCATAGTCTAACATACACAATGCAAAACATTTGGATATTCATTGCCACTTAATTTCATGTAGGTTCAGTCACTATAAATTAAGCGTTCTTTGTATTTACAAATGTCATTCTATTTATTAAAAAGAGTATACAGAAATATTTAAATATATATTAACATGCTTATTGCTGATTAAAAAATAATTATACAAAGTAAATAGTACTTTATCATACATTATACCAATAGCTCTTAAATAAGTTATGTCTTAACTAAAATTATTCAATACTTAAACAATAATTTTTTTTAATTAATTATTAAATGTTTATCAATCTTTTATCCAATCGATGTACTTTTTCAATTTATTAAGTTACCATGAAATAGGGAACAAACTGCATCCATTCTTTTCTTTTTGAAGCTAAAGTTTTTTTCCAATTAAATAACATATTCCGGTTTGGTTGATAAATATTTAAATTTTCTAGTATCTTTTCTAATGAGTAATCTGAGAAAATATAAATGTAGATGAAGTTGCAGTGTGAACTGCTTTAATAGCCTTTCTCTTCCTTTTGGTAGGGAAAGAAAGATCTGTAAATTAGTATGGTTTTGTCTATTTTTTGGTTCATGGTTCATGTCAGTTCAAGTCTCTAGTTAAATCTAAATTAAATTCAAGATGTAATGCTATTTTATTGCTCTTATAAGGTTCATTTTTTAATTTTACTTCAATGCTGTCAACAAGTCTATATGTTGTGGGTGAACACTCTTCCAATCTGGTCAGGCTGACTTGTTGGGGACTACTTATAGGAGAAATATCTATTCAGTATTTGTGAACTCATATTGTTCTTTCAGTTGACTATGACTGTTTCTATAAATCTTACTCAATTCTGAATGATCTGAAAAATTTTTATTGGTCTCACTTGCTAACAGTTTTGTCTTTAGGTCAAATCAAGTATGGAAATCATAAACAATGATCCCTTCATGTGCAGTGGTAGTTAAAACTAACATTAGCAAATAAATTTAAAAAACTGAGTTCAATTAAAGAAATTAAGTTCACTATTACCATATAGTCTATCTCTTTACATATTAAGATGTTAAGCTTAAGGAAAGACTTAAACATTTCATTTTTATATATCAAAGTTTATAATTAATCTAAATTTTAAAATATGCAACATCTTTACCTGACTTTAGCTTTTGAAAGCTGGGACTGAAAGATTAACTGTCTTGACCACTGTTGAATGAGACAGGACTGTAGCAGAATCCAGACTCAATGTCACAGTGGGAACCAAGATTTCCTGAGCACAACATTTCATCCTTTTCCATATGGTATCTTTATTGTTTGGTTTTTTTGTTGTCAAGCCAATTTTAACATGTCCATTCTCTTCTCTTCCTTCCAGTTTTCCAGCTCCATACTCCAGTTCCCATCAAGGCCCACACCACTGTGAAGTTTCTTTCAGGTGCATTGCTTTTGGGGTATGGTAAATGACAACCCCAATTTTAAAAGATTGCTTTGTTTTTGTGAGCAACATGAACAATAGTAAGAAAAAAAGTCTGCTAGAGTAGAAATATGCCCATTTTGCACCCTACAAGTCTGGCATCTTCAATTATTAAAATTGAACTAATATAATAGAAAATGACTTGAAATATATTTTAAAATTAAAGGAAGAAAATGATTCATGTTTCTAGTTTGAGTTTAGTCTCTGAACATGGCTATCTTGTTGCTGAGGTTGAAATCCTTGCAGCATGGATCTACTGTGTGTTCTCCTGAGACTTCTTTGAGCAAATACTGTGCTCTAATTTAAGATGGTCCTAGACCTTTTGATAAACCTTTTCACATAATTTAAGCAATTGTGAAAAGGACTTTTTAAATACTTTGATATTTTACTACTGAATCATTTTAATTCTTTGACCTTTGATCTTTATTCAGGAATGTTTGGGTTTGGCAAAAAGAAGGTGTTTTGAAATTTTAATACTAATATTCATAGGGATAAAGGTCATTAGTATCCATAATAACAATAATAATACTTTGTATTTACATAGCATTCTTCCTCAAGAAAGAAAATTCCTTCTTTAACAAAAAAATCCATGGTGACTAAAAATTCTGTTATACAAAACACATAAAAGATATTTTAGATATAACTGGCTATAATTTTGCAGGAGATTAAGTTTTGCTACACTTAAAAATAGAATATATTATTGCTTCAAAAGGCACACAAAACTACTAAGTAAGTGGAGCTAATTTACCTTAACCTTGAAGTAACACAGATGATATTTCTTTGTAGGTAATTCACAGGTTTATCTTTGTAAGTATTTCTTTGCAGGTAGTTTAAGAAAAATGAATATAATAATATGCACATTAAAGACAACAATTAAAAGACAGAAGATATTTGATCAGATGATTTTACAGAAAGAAGACTGGGGCAGTGGAGAGGTGGCGGAGCACACTATGAAAGAATACAGAATTACTAAGTAATAATGATTTCTTTTGTTAAGTAACGGCATTAGTCTACATGATGTGTTCATGGAAACCTTCACCTCAGGATGCAATGCTAAATTACCAGGCTAGCTCACACTTCTCACCAGGATGCCAACATCAGCAAACACACTTTGACCACTGTGGACAGATGGGCCCCATTATAAACTCTCAAGACTTCAATAACAAAGCTGGCCTAGTGAGCCCACAGTCTATGAACCCCCTTCTTTCAATATCTCAGAGTCTGGCACAGGCTCTCCTCAAGGAAATACAATAATGGAAGGTGAAGCCAAAGGGCTAGAGGGCAGCACAAGAAATTGCAAAGGAGTGTTGATGCCATGACTGGAAAAGATTGTGAGGCTGAAACAGCAATATTCCAATGGCGGGGAGGGGTTCCATTTTGAGCTAACTATGGATTTAAGTCATTTCACAGGAAACACATATCTGAGCGACTTCCAAGAGCTAACTTTTAAACTGTTCTACTAATAGCAAAAATGGTTTAAATTGACATCTGCAGAAATTTTAAACCCAAATCATCTGACAAAACAGACAAATCTTAGAAATAGATGTGTGAGTGCACCTGCTTTCCTCACAGCAGTGCATAAAAATATTCCAAACTCAGACAGACTGTAGCACTGATGCTCTGAGTCTTTATTTGACTATAAAACAATATCTGTGTGATAGCTGATGTGCCAGTGTTTTCATTTGAAAGATTAGTAATGTCTTTGGTAACAAATGCTAGTTTCTATTCTACGATATTAATGACAAGCAACTATATTCAATGCAAAGGAAAGAAGCTGGTGGACTTCCTACCTCTGTGAAGTCTCCAGAACTGGACCATCATAGGGGTGTAAAACAGTAAAGAAATGCTTTCATTTGAAGAGTTCAAGATCATTAATGTCTATTAATTTTCTTACTAATAAATAACAACTTGTTTTAAGAAAAACATACTTCTTCTTGTTCTTCAGAGCCAGCTTATCCCTAGGAGTGAAGGGTGGTTCAAAACAGAAAAGTCTGAGAAACGCCCACGAGAAAGGCATGATGTTACCATGACTTCCGCAGCACCTGTGCACCTCCCTGTCTAAAGCCAGCCCTCCCCAGCCAGAACAGGGCAGTCAGCAGGAACAGTGGTGGGGCCAAGACACACCAAAGAAGAGAGGCCAAGAGGAACTACCAGCTCCAAGAACAGACACCACTCCCAGGTAAAATTAAATGAAACAAAATACTCTGTGGTTCTCTTAATTGAAAATCAGGTTTTAGACAAAAATTGAGCTTAACTGAAATTAAAGATGGCAGCTTTCATACAGAGATAATTAGTATTTGCTAATTGCGCTATGATGATAATAAATTCATCCCATAATCCAAGTGGATTTTTTACCTGGTAAAAACTATTCTTATTCCTTTATTTTTTAAAAAATAATCTATTCTTCACTGAGTATTTATATTACCTGTGACATAAATGTAATAATTGTATGATATATTATTTGAAAATAATTACTTTAAGTCAAAGACATTAAGTAATTTACCCAAGATCACCCTACCTATAAAGGAAAGAGCCAGGGGTCAGATTTAGGTCTGTTTTTTTCTGTCACTCGGACCTCCCAGTTGACAAATCACAAGTTTCATCTCTGTTTTATAACCTAGCTTCCATGAACCTTGTAAGGCTTCTCTATGAAGGTTTCCTTTCTGTTATCTTCCTTTTAAAAACATAGTAAGAGCTTTAATAATTTAATTTTTTTTTCCTCACTGCTATACACGCTCATTATTCTGAAAAAGTAAAAAAACAAGAACAAAAACTAGAAAATGAAAATCACCCCTAATTCTAACTCAGAGGAATATTACACATATATGTATATGTATATGTGCTTGTGTATGTACATTTCCCATTAATTCATTTATACATACTAGTTTGAAACTTGCTTTCTCACTTAGTATGTTGATGACATCTTTTCATGTTAACAAATAATATATCTACTTGATTATTTTCATAGGAAAATAGTGGTATCCTCAATATATACACAGACATATAATTAATGCAGAAAATAATTGCAAAAAATTGCAAAGATATTATACAATTATAGATATATTACTGTAGAATTTTAAAATAATAAATATTTGCATATACAATGATTAACTGACTAATGATTGACATTCAAGTTATTTATAAGTTTGTCAATAATTCTACAATAAATAATATTTACAAATTTATGAGATTACTTGCTTGGGATAAATTTCTACATTTGGAACTGTTAAATCAAATAACTATTTTAAATTTTGATAAATATTACCAGATTTCCTTCTAGAAAAACTGTAACAATTTATATTCTCACCAAAATGTATTAGTACCCATTTTGTCACCTACACATATCATTTATTTGTTTTCTTCCTTGATAATATGACAAGTAAAAAATGGTATCTCTTGGTCATTTAAATTAGTATATCTTTGATTAGCATTGGGACAGAAGATCTTTTAATGTATGTATTGCTCATTTTCATTTTTTTTGTCAACTGCCAATTAACAAAAGCAAACAAATAAAAATACTTTTTCCCATTTTCCTATTGGGATTGTTTATCTTTTTCTTATTGATTTACAAGACTTACTTTATTTATTAGGGTTATTAATCCTTAGTCAGGCACAATAATTGAAAATATTTCTCAGTTTGTCATTTGTCTTTCAACTTTGTTTATAGTGTCTTCTATAGTTTTGTTATTTATTTTTAATATGGTAAAATGCAAATATCACTTGCCAACTGAAGTTATTAGGCTTCTGAGACTTCTGCTTCCAGCTAGGAAGGAGTTACGGAGACTAAATTTATCTTGCCACCTGAAACAACTAAAAAACTGGACAAAATATATGAAAGGGTGATTTTCCAAGACATTGAACATTAAGCAAGAAAGGATAGTGATTCCTGAGATACGAGAAACAAGGTAAGCCCATATTATTACCTGGAGAATTTTCAGAACACAGTACAGGGAGGCATAACCCAGGCAGAGCCCATAAGGCTTCCTGAGAGGAGATGGAACTGGGAATCCAGGAGGTCAAGACAGTTAAGAGTTTACAGGAAAAAGAATCAGAGAGAGGAGAGCTACACAGAAAAAGAAGTCCCTCAAATATTCAACTAAATACAGATCAGCTCATGTGTATAACGAAAGAACCCAGGTCAAGAAAAGAACCATCCAAAAGAATTAAACAATAGTGGATACTTACTTAGGCTGGGAATAGTTGAGGTTCACATTCGTCATAAATCATAGAGCAGTAGGTAAAGTCCTCAGAAGAGCTTTGCCTCGGTAATGGGGCAAAATTACCCCTAGACTAGGCTGCTCTGATCCTTCCTAACAAAGCTTAACAGCAAGACTTTTCTAAATAAACTAACTGTATTACAGAACAAAATTAAAAAATGTTTAAAGGAATATAAGAATATCCAGCATCCAACAAGGTAAAATTGACCAATGTCTGGCATCCAACAAAAAATTACCATGCATGCAAAGAAACAGAAAAATGTGAGCCATAATGAAGAGAAAAATTAATCAATTGAAACCAACACTGAAATGCATAAAAAAGGGGGCATGGCTGTGTTCCAATGAAACTTTATTTACAAAAACAGGTGGTAAGCCAGATTTGACTCATGGGCTGTCATTTGGCATCCCTTGAACTAGAGGAAAGGTTGAACATGTTAAGTACAGACATTGAAGATTTTTTTTAACAGAACCAAATAAAACTTCTAGAGATAAAAACTATGATGTTTAAGAAAGGAATAAAGAAAGATTAGACATTGCAGAAGAAAAGCCTGGTGAACTTGAAGACACAATAAAACTATCCAAAATGAAACATAAGAGGAAAAAAAGACTAAAGGAATGAACAGAGCATCAGTGAGCTGTGGGGCAACACCAAGCAGCCTAATATATGCATAATTGGAGTCCCAAAAGGATAGTAATGGGGGAAGATAAATATTGTTCAAACTATAAACCATATACATAGCAAGCTCAATGAACCCCAATAACAAGAAACATGCAGAAAACTACACCAAGGCACATCATAATCAAATTGCTTAACGTCAGTGATAAAGCTATTACATTTCTGAGTTAGGATAGGGCAAGTATGGTTGCCAAGTTCAGATAACGAGGTTACCACATAATTCAAATCTATCTAAATCTTCAGTTTCATACAGCAAATAGCAAAATGTCAGATAATAAAGGATTTTTCTAAAAATTTATCCAAATCTACTTGGTTCTTGTTTTTAGGCAGTGTTTGAATATCAAGAGATACTGAAGGAGAGCATTATGATAATAGTTTCCAATAAATTATGCCTCACTATGTCTGCATCTCTTTGCAATGTTATATTGCTACTTGAAAGGTGGGATCTATTTATTCATCCCCTTATGTCTGGCTGACCTGACAGCTTGTTGTGAGCAATAAAATGTGGAAGAAGTGAGTATGAGTTCTAGAGCATAGGCCTCCAGAAGCCTTGTAGCTTCTGCTTCAATCTCTTGGGACCCAGCCACCCTGTGAAGAAGGCTGAATGACAAGACACCACGCAGAGAGAGAGGTCACAGCCTCTTAGGCCCCTCAGCTCTGGCCAACCCATCAGTAGCCTCAGAAGTGAGTCCAGGTGAGACCCACAGAAAACTTTTTATCTAATCTACAGACTCTTGAGAAATAATAAATCAGTGTTGTTTCAAGCCATTAAGTTTTGGGACGGTTTGTTTTATAGCAATAGATACCTGAAACATACTTTTTTGGTTATCAGTGTCATGTTTAAAAAGCCTTGTGACTTCATATTATAAAAATAGAAACCTATATTTTCTTCCAGTGCTTTTATACTTTAATTTTGTACACTTAGCAGTTTAATTCATTTTGGCATATGAATGAATGTGGCATCCAATCTTGTTTTTCCAAATAGTTATCCTAATAACATTTAATAAATATCCATTCTTTCTCCTATTGATTTGAGTGTTACTTTTACCCATACTAAATTTTGAAGATAGCTTAATGGGAGAAATCCAAAAGAAAATGTTCAAACCCACCTTCAAATACAAGGAGTATTAATTAAATTAGTAGTGTTTATATAAAAATTTCCATATTTCCATTTTAAATATGTATATGCATACTTTATTATAAACACTCTTTTTCTACATTTCAAGAAGAAAATCAGAAACATGTGTTTTCTAACATTTTGACATGGGAATAGTCTTATTATTCAGAAAGCTTTTTAGTATTGTGTTCACTGTAATATGATTTTACTGGTACTAATTAACCCTGGTCTTGTAATGTGGTTTCTACAGCTCCCTGACTATGTATTAACCAAATGACCTTAAGTCAGCACTTACCCAACTGTGAATGCTTCTTGAGAAGCCTTCACTACAATCTACAAATATGAGACAAAATTCAAGTCAATTTTTTCCACATTGTAAAAATATGGGAAAAAATAGATCTCATTAAATTCCAGGTAGGATTTTGTCAACATGCAGGTCTCCTGGGAGTTTCTCAGACCTTTAAAGTGAAATCTGTAAGGAGACATTTCATGAAAATTACTATAATAGCAAGATTAAATCCTATGTCCCTACCAACAAAGCATGCTAACAGTGTTTAAGAAGATCTCTGTTAAAGGAGAAATCCAGTTCCTAACTTTCAAGTATATACTCAAATGATTATTGTTGAATTGCCTCCTTATAGTTCTACCCCCCTGTCAAATTTTCCCTTATGAATATATCATGGAAGTCATGGAATGGGAGGAGGGAAAGAAGCTTTAAAAAAAAGAAACAGCAGAGCAGAGCTGACTCCCAGACAGGGTCCCTAGAAAAGGACAGCCTGCCTACATAGCACTTCCTCCCCGAAAAATCTCCTCATAGCTAGTATTGCTTCACTGGTTTGGTGATGTTGCCTGAAATCACATCAGAGAGTCATTTCAGTCAGTAAGCTCACTCTTTCTAAAATATACAAATGTCTCTAAGATGTGTAGGTGCTTAACAAGCATCATCATGGTTGTGTGAATTTGTTCTTTCATTAGATTGTTGAAATCACCTGTGTTGAAAGAGTGGTATTTTCCTAATTATATTTAAAAAGCACCTTCATTCTACCAGTTATTGGCTTTGAAATATAAAATCATTTTCAAATTAAACTTTTAATCTTGAGATAATTATACATACACAGGGAAGACACACACATTTTGTCAGAAATAACACACACAGATCTTGTGTATCCTTTATCCAATATCCCCCAATGGTAACATCTTGCAAAACTATAGTGCAAAATTACAAGGGTATTGATATTGATAGTCAAGATGCAGAGCATTTCCACCACCACAAGGATCCGTCTTGTCACCCTTTTATAGCTACATCTACCTCCCTCCTAACCTCATCCCTTCTTTATCCCTAACCAGTAATCTGTTCCCTAATCAATTATTTCATCATTTTAAAATATTATATAAATGGAAACATTCACTATGTTACCTTTTGAAATTGGCTTCATTCACTCAGCATAGCTCTCTGGCTATTCATTCAGGTTGATGTGTGTATCAATACTTTGTTCCCTTTTATTGCTGAATAGGATTCATGGAATAGATGTGCTACAGTTTGTTTAACTATTATTCACTTATTATTCATTGTTTCCAGGTTTTGGCTATTACAAATAAAACTGCTATAAAAATTTGTGTACAGGTTTTTGTATGAACATAAGTTTTCATTTCTCTGGGACAAATGCCCAGGAGCATAACTGCTGGATCATACGGTAATTGTACATTTAGGTTTTTTTTTTTTTTTTTTTTGAGACAGAGTCTCGCTCTGTTGCCTGGGCTAGAGTGAGTGCCGTGGCATCAGCCTAGCTCACAGCAACCTCAGACTCCTGGGCTTAATTAAGATCCTACTGCCTCAGCCTCCCGAGTAGCTGGGACTACAGGCATGCGCCACCATGCCTGGCTAATTTTTTCTATATATATTTTAGTTGGCCAGATAATTTCTTTCTATTTTTAGTAGAGACGGGGTCTCACTCTTGCTCAGGCTGGTTTCGAACTCCTGAGCTCAAACAATCCACCCGCCTCGGCCTCCCAGAGTGCTAGGATTACGGGCGTGAGCCACCACGCCCAGCCACATTTAGTTTTTTAAGAAATGGCCAAATGGTTTTCCAGAGTGGCTATACCATTGTACATTCCCAATAGCAATGTTTGAGTGATTCTGTTTCTCTGTATCCTTGCCATAATTTGGTGCTGTAACTGTTTTGGTTTGGTTTGGTTTTGGTGTAGTTTTGGGGATTTTAGCCAATTTTAATAGGTGTGTAGTGATATCTCATTATTGTTTTAATTTGCATTTCTCTAAAAGCTAATAATGTTGAAAATCTTTTCATGCACTTGTCTGTATATTCTCTCCAGGGGCTCTTTATGTCTTTTGCCCATTGTTCTACTGGACTGTTTGGTTTTACAGTGTTAAGTTCTGAGGGTTCTTTATATATATATATATATATATATATTATACACACACACACACATATACATATATACACACACAACACCAGTCCTTTGTTGGATATTATGTGGTTTATAAATATGTTCTCTCACTCTGTGGCTTTTCCTTTCATCCTCTTAATAGGATCTTCTACAGACCAAAGGTTTTTAAGTTTGAGGAAGTTCAATTTATTAATCTTTCCTTTAATAGATTACGCTTTTGGTCGGAAGTCTAAGAATTTTTTGCCTAGCCCTAGATCCCATGATTCTCTCTTATTTTCTTCCTAAAAATTTTACAATTTTATCTTTAAGTCTATGGTCCGCCTTGAGTTAATTTTTATATAAGGTGTGAGACTTAGATCAGGGTTCATTTTTTCTTTTTCTTATGCATATCCAATTGCTTCAACACCACTTATTGAAATGGTCTCTTTCCATAGTTGAACTGGTTTTACACTTTTGTCAAAAATCAGTTGGACATATTTATGTGGGTCTACTTTTGGGTTTTCTCTTCTATCCCACTGCTCTATGTGTCTATCCCTCCACTAATACCATACAATCTTGATTTATTGTAGCTATATAATAAGTCTTAGAATCAGGGAGACTGATTCCTCCTACTTTATTCTTTTTTTTAGAAATGGTTCTAGCTATTCTGGTTTCTTTGTCTTTTCATATAAATTTTAGGACAATATTGTGCGTACCTACAATAAATTTTATTGGGACTTCGATGGAAATTATCTTAAATCTATATATCAATTTAGAGAGATTTGGTATCATTGCTATGTTGAATCTTCCAATCCATGAACACATTATGTCACTCCATTTATTTATATCTTCTCTGATATTTTTATTAGTGTTTTGTAGTTTTCAGTACATAAGACCTGTGCACGTTTTGTTAGATTTATACATTAAATACAAATTGTTCAGTTTCTTTCTAGAAACTATAAGTTTTAATGTCATTGTCACATGTTCATAGCTTGTCCACAGAAATACAGTTGATTTTTGTATATTTTTCTTGTATCCTGTGACCATGTTAAACTCACTTATTAGTTGTAGAAGTTATTTTGTATTAATAGATTCCTTAGGATGTTCTACATTTAAAAATCATGTCATATCATCTGAAAACAGGGACAGTTTTATTTCTTCCTTCCCAATCTGAATGGGTTTTATTTCCTTTTCTTGCCTTATTGCACTGGCTATAACTTCTATCACTATTTGAATAAGAATGGTGAAGTAGACATCCTTGACTTGTTCCCAAATTTAGGAGGAAAGCGTTCAGTCTTTCACCATTAAGAATAATGTTAGCTGGTTTTCCTTAGCAAGCAGAAGAACTTTCCCTCTGTTCTTATTTTTCTGAATTTGTATCATGAACAGGTATTGAAATTTGTCAAACACTCTTTCTGCATTGCTTAATATGATTATATGATTTTTCTCCATTAGCCCGTTAATTTGGTGGATTACATTGATTGATGTTTCCAATAGTGAACTAGCCATACATCCCTGGAATAAATTACACTTGGTCATGGTTTATAATTCATTTTTTATACTGCTAAATTCTATTTGCTAATATTTGTTTAGGATTTTTGCATCTATGTTAATGAGAGATGTAGGCCTATAGTTTTGTTTTGTTTTCTTTTTTTTTTTTGTACTATCTTTGTCTGGCTTGGGTATTAGGATCATATCAACCTCATAAAATGAATTAGGAAGTTTTCCTCTTCTTCTAAAAGAAATTGCAGAGAATTGGTAATAATTCTTCTTTTTATGTTTGGTGGTGTACTATCTTTATCTGGTTTTGGTATTAGAATTATATCAGCCTCATAAAATGAATTAGGAAGTGTTCCCTAATCGTCTAAAAAGAGATTGTGTAGAATTGGTACTAATTCTTCTTTTTATGTTTCGTAGAATTCTTACTTTTAAATCCTCTTTTTTTCTTGCACCCTGGGTGTGTCCCTAGGCCTTTTACTGAGCTTTCTTCAGGTTACTCAACCAGAAAATGGAGATAATACAACTTACCCACATAGGTATTTTAAGAGTTAAAGGCAGAGTGCTAAGAAGAGTATTTGTACATTATGGCAGGTGTCATGATTATGATTACTCTCTCTATTCATTAGTCACCAAGCCCTTCAATTTTTCCTTTAAATATCATCTCTAGAGCTGGGACTAAGATGAAGTAAGAGAGTCACCTAGGGCACAAAATTTAAGGAGACCCTCACTGTAGGTGACTGTGCCTCTTTTGCCACACCCTAGTCCCAGCTCTGCTCTTCCCAATCACTTACTTCTTTCTTCCCCAGCAATTGCCTTAATTCAATCCTTTATTCCTATATAAATTGATATTTCAACAGCCTTCTTATTGGTCAGTCTAATTGGAATCTTTCTCTACTCTAACCTATCAATATATCTCCAAATCTTCTTGAAAACAACTCTCTCTGTGTTCAAAAACAGTGAGGAGTCTTACTGATTATTTAATATAATTAAAATCCCTTAGGAGAAGGCATCTAATACTATATTAAAGCTGGCTGCAAGCAATAGAAACTGACTATGGCACCAATTTAAGCAAAAAAATTATTAAAAAGATGAGTGGTAGCTCCCACAATTTAAGGGAAAACTAAACAACTATGCCTGAGAAAGGAACCATGTTAACTCTGGGAAAGGGGATGGAAGAAACTAATGCATTCTTCAGTGCACCACCACTGGGATAAGTCAATTCCAACCATTTTCTTTCTTTCTTTTTTCTTTTTCCTTCCTTTCTCCCTCCCTTCCTTCCTTCTTTCCTTTCTTTTTCTCTTTCTAAACTACTTTATTGAGGTCTGATTGACATATTTTAAAAATCTGAGCATATGTAATGTATACAACTTGAGTTTGAAAATAAGTATACACCCATAAAACCATCACCACACTCTATGTCATAAATCTGTCCATCATCTGCAAAAGTTTCCCCCTGCCCTCTTTATTTATGATGATGATAAGAACACTTAACATAAGATCTACCCTCTTAGCAAATTTGTAAGTGTCCCATCCCTGTGCCACTCTAAGTTTAGTTATGTGCTCACCCTAGGCCAGGGGAAGGCAGGGTATTGTGACTAACTGTCTTACCAAACTAGTTTCCAGCAGTTTGGAAGATCTTCTTTCCAGTAGAAAGGAGGAGATTCTGAGAAAAGGGCTTTGACTGTCAGATCACCACTATATCACCAGCATATAGAACAGTATCTGGAGTATTGTATGAACTCAGTAAATATTTGCTCAGTGAATAAGTGAGAAAATATAGACATGCATAATCAGTGGAAAATGAGTGCTACACAGGGAAAAGCAACAGATGCCATCTACAAAAGCTCTCCACCATCTAGCCATTTTTACGTGGATCTGTTCTATTCAGTAGATCTTCTAAGCCCCATTCATAATAATTTCAATCATTATACAACACTTTTAAGTATATTGAATACTTCTGTGTCACCCTTTTAGTCAATCAAAATATAACCCATCCTTCAGTCTTTTTGGGTTTTTTGTTGTTGTTGTTGCTTATTTTGTTTTGTTTTGAGACAAGGTCTCGCTATGTAGGGCAGGCTGGTCTTTAAGTCCTGGGCTCAAGGAATTCTCCTGCCTCAGCCTCCTGAGCAGCTGGGACTGCAGGCACACGCCACTGTTCCCGGCTACCATCCTCAGTATTTACCTTAATTTCAAGTCTATTATGAAGCCTTCCTAAATAATTTCAAACCATATTTATCTCTCCCTTGCTTGAAAACTTGTGTCACTGCTATGAATTGCCATTTGACTCTTGCTGTGTAAACCTTCTCTCAAAAACTAACATTTTTCTGAGCACTGGTTCAAATGCAGAGTCTTATAATTTTCTGAGTCTTTCCCCTAATGACTGGGACAATACCCTGCACTCAGAAGATACTCAACATGAACTCAAATAAAAGCATCAGGCAATTATTTTTAAAAGACCTATTTTTCTTATTGCAACTAAAACTCTTACAAATATACAGATGAAAGTATATTTTGGCTATAAAATCTTTTTAGTCATAAAATTAATGTGAATTTTAATTTTAGAAGTACACTGATATAAATTTTACTAAATATCCAGTGAAAGGATTATTACGTACTTATGAATGAATATTACACATCGTGGTAGCTAATCTCTTAAGATGTCTCTCCTTCCATCTCCGCTCCCCACAATAAATTATGCCTCTTGGTACACATGCCCTTGTCTGGTTTCCTGCCTTTGAATCTGGGCTGGTCCTAAGACTCACTTTTGACTAAGAGAATGTGGTAGAAGTGAGGCTGCATGATTTCCAAGGCTAGATCATAAGAAGCCCTTCAGCTGCCATCTTGGTCTCTTGGGTGCTCCTTTAGAGTCTAAAGGATGAAGGCCACCAGCTAAGAAGCCCAACTATACTGAAGCAGCCATGCTGGAGGAAGCCTAAGATAGCCATGTGGAAAGGCTATGGAGGGAAAGAGATAGCCTACTAGCCCCAACTATTCTAGTCATCCCAACTGAGGTGCCAAATATGTGAGCGAATAAGCCATCTTGGATGTCCATCCCAGTTGAGCCTTATGGTGACTCTAGCCCAAAATTGTTGTTAAAGCCACTAAGTTTTGGGGTGATTTTCTGGCAGCAATATACAAACTACAACACATACTTAAGACATAAGTACTCAGGCACACGTAAAACAGGACTATAACAAACATATGTTTTTTCTTTCAGTCACATCCCTAGAGATATTTACTATTTTATTTGTCTATTGTTGTTTTTTTCATGGTATTATTGTTAATTTTATTGCCACTTTTAATTTTATTCCATTATTTCATATTATAAATTATGATTGGCTTATTAATAACAGTAACCAGAAAACATTTTCTCTTTGTAGAATCCATTCAATTGTTCAGTAAAATATGTATCCTTTGAAACATTTTTGAAAGTAGGAATAATATCTAGATTATTTTCTTTCTACATTAAGTAATATATAGTATTTATTCAATAAAGGTTGAGAATTGAATTGGTAAATGATGGGAAATGACCATTTGGTAAAAAATTCAATCAAACATCTTTAACTGAATCTACCACTGACCCAGTTAAGAATTTTTAAAGTACAGAAAGACTTCTTATTTGACATCTATTGTCATGTTTGTTTAAAATTCTTAAGCTTTTTTCTAATTCAATATTATCCATTCTAATCCATTATTACTCCAAAATGCATATTGTGTAATAAACCAACAATCAATTCACAAATAAAAATAAGATAATTTGACATTTTAAATGTATTTTGAGGGCCTAATAGGAAATAATCAGAAATAAATGCAATAGTCCTTTAACAGAGCTTTTAAACAAAAATAGGTAAACCTTTTCTGAAAGCCTTGTTCAAACTTTTTACTCAGTTTTCACAAATACCCATATTTTTACTAGCTTAACAGAGTAATAGTTTCTTAAAAATTTAGTGAGTACATACCGCAATTCTTCTATATGTGCCATTAATATTTTTAAATTTTCTACTATAATTATTTAGCTACCTAGTTTATAAACCCAGTTTCTAAGAAAACCTTGATTGTGATTATCTGGAAAAATTATAAATATATCTCTATTTACTAAGACCTCAGTCTTCCATATTTCCTGACTTGCTTTCTATTTCATGAAAGTGAATAGATTTCTAACCATTTTAGTTAGTTTTGTAAAAAAAAAAAAAGAGAGAGAGAAAGAAAAAGAAACATTTACTAACAGCTAAAAGGCTGAGTGAGAATTTATTTTCATCTCAATGCATTCATAGAATGCATTTTTTTCTTTTAAAAGAAAAAAATCTAGAAGTCCATCAGCCAGAAAATATATTATAAAAGGGATTTAGAATAAATTAAGCATGTTCAAAGACTCTCAAGAGGGTCTTTAAAATGAAGCTGCCCACGAGACACGATGTTAATCAAGTAACTGAAAGAAAAAAAAAAAAAAACTCAGCCTGGCTAAGTGCCTATTTACTGAGATATTTCTGGGTTCAACAGATTTTGAAGATGTAAGAAAATAGGTGTTTAGATATTCCTGAATCACACTTCTCATATTTTAACTACCTTCTTCAGAACTTCTCACACGGTCATTTCACTGAATTCCAGGATATATGGACTATGAGGAATCTTTATGGCCAAGAGCCTAGAAAAAAAGCCAGTCTAATTTTACCATTTTATCTTCATAAGACAGAAGTTTAGGGGTAGGGACGTGAAGTCTATCAAGAAAACTGAATAACTGGCTTAGTCCAGGTATCAGCATAAAGCAGCAAACCAAATTGTGAAACAGAGAGAGACCAGAATCTGAATCAAATTATTAAAATGTGGTTAAAAACACATGGGGACTTACACAGGAGAAAGGGTAAATAAAAGCAGAAACGGGGGCCAAGTAAGGAGCAAAATTCAGAGTCCCCTTAGCAGGGGTAGGTCAGGAATACCAAGTTCAGCTCCCAAAGGGTGAAGGTGAGGCACCAGGGTTTGAATTCACTGGCTAGCAGAGCTCCTAGGTAGAGAGGGGACTCTAAATGGTCTCCGCAACTCATTGCAACTGATAGGAGGTCCACCTTCACCTAACTGTAATGCCTGTGTTAATCCCTAAACACCTATCCCCAAGGGTCATAATATAGCTCTTATACACTTTCCAGAGCCAAGAATTTCAAAACAAATAAAAATTGTGTCTTTGTATGATAACTTCTTGTATAAGAAATGACCAAGATAAAATAATGATTTTATCTTCTAAGATTTCTGGTGTCTTCTTTGGATATAAAACTGTATACTAAAAGCCTTTACTACATATTAAAGTAAAAAACTAAAAGGTGGGGAACTATCAATCTAAGAAAGTACAGTGGATAGTGGCTAGACAGGAATGTATATCCTTTGTATAATATAAATCCTACAATCTCAGTATTAAAGAACCTTCGACCCACTGAGATACTTGGAAGATTATGATGGAAGAAAAATGATTGTATTACACTTAAGTTAGGAAGTCAGTATTTTTCCATTGTTAAAGCCCATGATCCCAATGCACTAAGACCTTACTCCCTAATAATAATTGATCAAAAGAGAGTGATTTCATCGCTTGGTTGTACTGCAGTCAGTGAAAGATCAGAACCCTTAAGAACCTGCCAACAAAATACTCCAGACAAGTGCAAAATCTATGAAGTATAAAGAGTATATACCCCACACTATAAAAGAAAAGAAAATCTTACAGCTTTTTCTAAAGCATCAATCAAATCAGAAAGAAGTGCCACACTGAGGATTTTGCTTTATGAAGTGCAGGCTTCCTTCAAGGTCATTCATGACGGTGATGCAAAGATGTCTGCACTACGGTGCTTTCAGACTCAGCACTGGAGAACTGCCTAGGGTCCTCACTTAATGAGTTTACTAGCTGAGCTTCATCTTAAATAGAAGCAGTTGAGTTCTGAAAAAAATTTTTTTTTTAAATCTCAGCTCAGTGCAGTCTCTTTCACAGACAAAAAATAAACAACACACTTATTATAAAGTAATGGATACTGAGGGAAAATAAATGTGATATCCAAAAAGCCATTAAATATTATTATTACAAATGCCAGTTTCTCTCATTTATCACCATTCTGCTCAAAATCTATATAAAATATTTACCTTTTAACACTGAATCTTGTATTTGTTGTTCTCCTTTCTCATTGAAGACACCTGTCATTTACTAAACCTGCAATCTTTAAAAGACAATCCAAGTTACAAAGGCTATCCAAAGCCTAAACCAATGGACTGTAAAGCAAGATTAGAATTAGGCAATCTGAAAATGTAGATTTACCATATAATTTTTGTAAAACAACCACAACACACTGGCATCTAAGCATTAAAAGGAAAGAGGACCATTGAGTATTCTTCATATATTTAATATATTATTCTATTACTATACTATTGAGGGGATCCAATTTAGCCTATTATTTTATGAATTTTTTTACTTGTTATAGTAATATTGGCTAGCTTTCTAGTGTACGATTCATCACTGATGACCATCTGTATATTTACTATGCTCTTTGGTTATACTTAAGTAATTCCATATTAAACTATTACTAGCTTCCCTGAGAATATTACCATAATCAGAAGCCCTCAAAAGGATCACCACCATTCACTTTTTCTTTGAAATCCTGCTATATTCACAAGACAAGAACTACATGGCCACAAAAACCAAAAGTAAAGTTAAGAGAAGTTGCCAAGGAGGACTTCCGTATCCTCCTCTGATACTCCAGGGTTCCAGACAGAGCCAAGAAATTCTAGCCCTCCTTTGAAGTATATGTCCACAAAAATAATCCAAATAACACTGTTGAAAAGAATTTTATAATTTAAAAGTGCCATTAAAATCTAAATAATAGTACTTAGTACAAATAATAATATTCAATACTCATAATGAAGAAGACCTAGAAAACCAGAAAATACCAGCAAAAATACTTTCATTTTCCAAACTCTCCTGAAAAGTGTGTCACTATTTCCTAGGAGTGTTTTATGCTTTGTAGTATCCTTAAGCACAGTACCTCATGCCCCATGGATACTTAAAAATATCTGTTGAGTGAAGTAGTAAGAAAAATAAAATAAAATTAAGCAAAATATAGGCACTAACTTCCTGAGGTTAATGGAGTATCATTCAGTATGCAGAAATAATACTTTACAAATCATTAAACTATATCCACAGAGCCTAGCATATATGGAAAGATATTTTTGCTTTGGAAAAATATTTCAATAAAAATGGGTAATTTATTTATTCCAAAGTCACTTTTATTACTATTAAGTGATATAGGGAACAATAACATAGATATTTATAACAAAACATTCTTCATTAAAATAATTATAAATTTGCTAAATGTTATATACAATATAGTTCAAACCCTTCAAAATATAAACAACTAAATACAAGCTAAATAACTTTTCTTAATAAACCCAACCATATTGAAAACATTTAACTCCATGATTTAACATGAACATTAGATGCCCATCCAAAATAGCCTTTATTTTTTCTTGCCTACATGTTTCCAGGCACTGAATAAACTCTAGTCTAACCTCTCCTATGTCCTCCCAGCAAGCTCTTTATATCTTGCCCTCATGGTATTTTCCAACTGTCTGCCTTAAACAAAGAGTCCTTGCTGGCATTGGCTTGTTGCTAGTCAGTATTTAGCTCTCTTTCTGTAGCGAAGAGAGAGCAACCATCTGCTTCACACAGTTTTTCATTCCTATGATAGCTTTCTGCTCTTTCCTCTTCCAACTCAGAAACAGAAAGCACGAGATAAAACAAAGCATCCTAGGTCCACATGAAGCTACAGAACACCCAGGAGAATTTCCTCCCAATCAGGAAAATGCTTCCTTAGCAACCAAGTTACTAAGGCCAATTAACCTCCTTCCTTTATCAATATTCAATTTACACTGAAGCCCTTTTTGGTTAAGTCCTTCAATTTTACAAAGAGCTTTTTGGCAGAGAAAAAGGTGTTTCTGTCTTAAAGGAGCCAGGCCTTTACTTAACAGAGTGTTAGGTGATTTCCTAACTTGATGTAACTTAGAAATGGCAACTTAGAAGTAGCATTAAAATTAAGTGCAAGCAACCAACACGTGCCTAAAGTGAGACTAAAACATTTCAGAGCAACCAGAGATTGGACACCGTGGAAAATAAGAGATACGGAAAAGATGCTTTGTAGCTGTCATAGCTTCACACCTGCCTTGGCTGATTTATGTCCCTTCCACACGATCAACAAAGCCCAGGTTACCACTAAATAATCACAATCTCAGTAGAATCCCAGAGAAATGGTGAATGAAAGAGAGGAACACAGATAGTAACAAAACCAAGGAATTTCCTTTCAGGCAAGCACAAAATTAAAACAAATGAGGAACTAGCATTTCAAAGTCATGAACTATTTCAGTAGTAAAAACCATAACATATTTAAAGAAAAAAGGGAGTTTTATAAAAATGTAGAAGTGTACAATGAAAAGTCCTGCCCTGAGATTTCATGTTGTAAGATGGGGGTTACCTTTTTCTAAGTCTCACAATTAAATTATTATATTGTATTCCAGTGAAGATAAAGAAAATTTGACAAAAATATTATACGAAACGGTAATTATCATCTGATGTTCAAATTTTCCAGGTCTTGAGGAAAGTCCTTTGTGGAATAATTTCAAAGTTTCTTTAACTTCTATACAGAATGTAATATGGAACTTCAAATATGTACTGTGATTTATAGTAGACACTATAAATCATCCTTCAATAGTTTTGGTAGCAGCATTCCAGTATCAACATGCAATACCACTGTGTCTCAAAACAATTCTTGCTACTAACAGGTATGATACAGAATTTCAAAACCAGTTTTGTTCTCTAGTTTTGTCGCTTAACATTTGTAGGACTCACCATTCCTACCGCTGTCTTAAAGTTACACTAATAGAAATGCACATTTGTTAACTCTTGGCTCCCATCATGTTATCTGAGCCTCTGAACCACCCTGTGAGGCAGGCATTGTGAATACATCCTTCTCCAGTTGAGGTGTCTGAGACTGAGAAAGAGTTGGGAGAGGAAACTAAACTTGATGAAGCACCTACCCCATACGTGTTTTACTTTACAGGCACTGGCCAAGTGTTTTCTTTCATGATATTTAATGTGCATCTGCACACATCCACACACGCTACCCTCATACACGGCCCGCAGTTTCCCACCTCCCGATGCCTGTAAGTATCCAGGGCCTCGCTTTACAGATAAAGGATTTGAGGCTCAAAGAGGTTCAGTAACATGTTCAAAGTCACACAGTTAAAATGAGGGAAAGTAGGGATTTAAAGCCAAATTTGCCCAACTTTAAAGCTCTTGTTCTTTCAACTATGCCACACCACCTGCCATACAAAACCTCTGGCAGCCCCTTTATGCTTCGCTCCAAATCCTTTCCACTGACATCAGCAGTCACTAAGGGTCTAAGGTTGTGTTTCGCAAACGTGAATTATGAGCTATTAACAAGTCCTGAAATCAATTGGTGGGCCTCGACCAGCATTTTTAAAAAACAAAATAGAGCAGAATATATTCATAGAGTAGATCAGAAAGAATAAGGCTTTTTTCATGAACCTCAGTTTCAGGTATGCATGTGTGGAGCGTACTGGGTCCTGATGTAAAATGTATTTCTTATTGTGAGTTTATATCAAAAAAGCTTGAAAGCCACTGGTCTCAGAGGATGCTCTCACACAGACCCAGATCATGAAAAGACTTATCAAGGGCCTGGGAACTACTCAATGCTCACCTCTCTTTACTTAAATTGAACATCAGGAAATACAAGACAGGAAGCCCTTTCTCAGGCAAGGCAGAGAAAGGATTACCCAGAATCAGCATAGGAGCAGGATGCTGATTGTGTAATTACATATCCCCTTCACAGCAGTACCAGTCCATCAAGTAGACAGTATGGTTTATTTCTTACAGTGCTAATTATGTAATTATCCATAACATTAAATCAGTTCCACCTGATTCAGTCTAGCACAGATTTCCTCAAACATTCATTTGTTTATTATTTTTTAAAAAAACACTAAACCACCAATCATATGTAAAAGTTTCAGTGTGGAAGCTGAATAGACTTTTCTTGAAAAAGATTATGTGTCAAATATATACTTTTGGTCCTTTGGGATACATGGCAATTGAAATTTCATTTAAATATCCCATGGAGCTTCTACAAACAACAGATTCAAACAGGCATATTCTCAATATTTTCTTCCTTATGTCATAAAATGTGTATCATAGAACAATAATGCCACATTGGATAGTTTAACAAAAAGCTTTTCTATAGAGTGAAACTTGGTTGTCCTTTATAATATTCCTTCTTGGTGTGTCGCTTATTCAAAATGATCTCCTGAGAGAGCAGTGGCCTTGTCCTCCACCTTTCTCTTACTGTGCAGATACTGCCCAGCTCTCATCAGCCTCCAGCTGTCTGTCCTCTGAGGCTGAACACCATGCCTTCAATTAAGTTGCAGAGTTCTGATGGAGAGATATTTGAAGTTGATGTGGAAATTGCCAAATAGCCTGTGACTATCAAGACCATGTTGGAAGATTTGGGAATGGATGAAGGAGACGATGACCTAGTTCCTCTAACAAATATTAATGCAGCAATATTAAAAAAGGTTGTTCAGTGATGCCTCCACCACAAGGATGACACTTCTCCTCCTGATGAGGATGAGAAAAAGAAAAGCGAACAGACCATAATCCTGTTTGGGACCAAGAATTCCTGAAAGTTGACCAAGGAACACTTTTTGAACTTACTCTGACTGCAAACTACTTCGACTGATGTTCCCGTGCAAGACTGTTGCCAATACGATCGAGGAGGGGAAAACACCTAGGGAGATTCCCAAGACCCTCAATAACAAAAATGACTTTACTGAAGAGGAGGAAGCCCAGGTACACCAGAAGAACCAGTGGTGTGAAGAGAAGTGAAAAGTTGTACCTGATACTGTAACACTAAGGATTGTTCCAGATATTAGTTGCACTGCTGTTTATAATTGTTAACATTAGACAAACAACAGACAAATGCAGCAGCAAATCCATTGAAGAATATTGTCCTCACTGCATGTGTAGTTTGAGTGCAGATTCCAAACCTCGGGTGACTTTCTTGTAGTATGACTGCAAGTTTCTTTTTTCTTTGCTCTGAATAAAACAGAACTGAGGGTTCTCTATAGAAAGCGGCATTTTGGGCTTTTCCTCTTTTCTGTAAAGCAATTTCTGCCTAGTTTATTGTCCAGCTAACTTTAGTGACCTTTTAAAAAGTTGTCATTGCACATAAAACAACTTGCAAAAAGTTTTCTGAAATAGAATTAAGAAAATACTATCTTAATGCATGAGTTAGAAACTGGAGAAAGGCTATTTGAAGTAAATGTGCTAAGTGGGGGTATTAGGATGCCTTCCAGCCTCCTAGAGTCAAGGAGTACCACTAGTATTGATTAGCCTGGACGTAGCAGGGCTCCCTTAATTGGATCTGAGACTTGTGTGTGTGTGTGTTTTGTTTTTTTGTTTAATTCTTTTAGGTTTGAATGTATTGCCTAAACTAGAGACTTAGTTACTACCCAGTTTGTGGTTTTTTTGAGAAAAAAATGTAACTGACAGTTAGTTAGCTTTTCAATTAAAAAACACACTTAAAAAAATGATCCCCTGAGAAAGTGCTACAAAGATAAATAAGCTATGGATCTTGCACTCAAGGAGCAAGCAGTTAATTAGGGGAGATATAACCCTAGACAACACGACTTCCACTCAGCTGCTCTCTAGCACCTCTGAGCAAAACTATAACCCTCAGCTACCAGTCAATACCTGCAACAGCTGTATACCATCCCAAAAGACTCACCAGACACCCTCTAATAAACAAGAGATTAATACAAAGAATATATAGACAAGGACCAGGGCCAGGAGAAAGCATGCAAATTTAGAGATCCCATCTGGTTCTTCTAGACTTACTACCTCTTGGTTAACCCCTCAAACCTATCTGACACAATCAAATACCACTCATCCAAGAACTTCAATACAGATCCAACATACTCCAAACTGGTCAGGGCAATCACTTAGGATCCTCCTCACTTTTTCCCCACCTAACCTGACCATGGTCTCATCTCTGCCAAACCCTTGATCCCATCACTCCCTGCAATTCTTTGGGAACTTGCTGGTGTTTAAATCTCAGCTTTCCTTCATGGATTCTGACTTGGTTTGTCTCTCTGACTCTCAGAACTCGAATGGGCATCCCAGATTCAGGCACTTAACACACCAGCAACTTGACTATGCCCTACTTCAGCCAGCCTACTACTACTCAGGAGGGGAGATCCAGGCAAACCCTGCTGAAAACTCTGACCACTTAGCCCGATCTAAAGTTGCAGCTCAACACTCTTCATGTTCTACCCACAATAACTTTCTTTAGTGCAGAGCCCCACCACTACCTTCTATATTCACCACCATGTACACCCCTACAGCCATTCCCAAGGATGCAAGGTGTAACATGTTGTGGGAAAGGTACTAGACTCCTTTTGGCACTAAGGTTAATTCCACTCTGTGTCACCAAAAGAGTATGATTTGGAGAAACATTTTGCAAGCTGGCATCCCACCTCAAGAATACCAAGAATGTGCTGCAGCCTCTCTCCTAACGACTGAGAAGTACAAGCCAGGATTGCTTGATGGGTTCATCAGGCAGACAGAGGGACAGAAGGAATCCATCCTCAGCCCCCAAGTTTCTTGTTGCCAGATTCCAATCATGTGTTTCTCAGTCAATCCAATTTATCAGGATGCCAGCTGTCATACTAGAAAGCGAGGAGCACTTCAGCTTTGTTGGAGGTAATTGCCCCCAAGATCCTCTAATGATTAGCTCTATAGTCACAACACTTGACCTGGTTTCTCATTTTCGGCCCCATGCCTGCCCTCTGGATTCACCTTTTTTTGTATGCGTTGACCTCCAACATTCCCCAAAGACTCTGACTTAGGAGAGATGTTGGAACTATTACCACAGAATAATAGTTAAAATGACCTGTTAGAAAGAGGGGAGTAAAAAGCACTCATTGTCACCCATGTCTCAGAGATAAAAACAAGAGATTAGGCCGGGCACAGTGGCTCACGCCTGTAATCCTACCACTCTGGGAGGCCAAGATAGGTGGATTGTTTGAGCTCGGGAGTTCAAGACCAGCCTGAGCAAGAGCGAGACCCTGTCTCTACTAAAAAAATAGAAAGAAATTATCTGGACAACTAAAAATATATAGAAAAAATTAGCTGGGCATGGTGGGGCATGCCTGTAGTCCCAGCTACTCAGGAGGCTGAGGCAGGAGGATTGCTCGAACCCAGGAGTTTGAGGTTGCTGTGAGCTAGGCTGATGCCAAGGCATTCACTCTAGCCCGGGCAACAGAGTAAGACTCTGTCTCAAAAAAAAAAAAAAAAAAAAAAAACCCACAAGAAATTAGTTCAAGAAGAAAGGGCTTAGTCAACAGTGTCAAATGTTGCAATGTGGTCAAAGAGGATGAAGACACTGGATGTAGTGATTGAAGGTAACTAGTAATTCACAAGGAAGCAATTCCATAACCTGACTTTGGTAGAAGTCAAAGGCAAGAGGTAAGGTTGGAAGAAGTGATGAAAGAGTAAAGGTACTATAGATTACTTATTCATAAAATCTGGTAATGAAGAAAAGAAGAGAAAGGGGATTATAGAAGAGGACTAGGAAATGGCAATATAGGTACAACATAAAGGTGTAGGGCAAAGTGCCATGGATGGAACCTAGGTATTGTGGGCAATGCTGAATTGGTCAAGGTCATGACCAAGTAATGAGGCAAGAGAAATAAAAAGAAGACTAATGTCATTGTGGGCCTTGAGACAAAAAGAGTATACAAAGCATGTTCTGAGGGAGAGAAGCACAAATAAAATAAGAAGGGTGTAAGCAGAAAAGAGGATCTCAGAGTTTGAGATCACTGTTATTTTTTTTCCTTTTGTTTCACATCTAACTTAAGGAAGGATGAGGATGAACTGTTTCACAAATAATTATTGTAGAGCATTTAACAACGTCACTTCAGAAGTCAAAAGTCATTTTAAGTACCTCACCTAAAAAAAATCTTATGACTTTCAGACTACTACTTTTCTTTTCCAGATTTAGCCTGCCAGCCTGCTGTGCCCTCTGACCCACTGGCCAAAAAAAGGTATTCTCTCAGGCATCCATCCAGATGTTCTTCAGGTAACATTGCCAGCTTGACAGCCTTCCTACTCTTTTCAATGCATCCTAAACTATAGTTGAGACAAACCTGTAATCTTTATCCCAAGGCTCCTCTGAGGTCAGCTAGAACTCCATGTAGCTTCTCTCAATGCTTATCACAAATACCTAAAACTAACGGTTTGCTAAGAGCAAACAATACCTCTAAAATAGCAAATTTGCAAGTACCATGTGGAAGAACATTATTGAAGTTCCCATATCCCATTTATACAATAAAAAACAATACTGTTAAAACACTATGATGTCTCCCTCTTAAAGATTTTCCCCTGAACTTTTTATTTTGAAAACCTTTTACAATGCAATCCTTGGTTATTTCCATTACTTTAAGATAAAATTATTATTTACCCTTAGGTACATAAATTCACAAATAAGCTTTAACAAAATATTCCTGGCCACTTTATTTAATAAGTACCCTTTAATAAGTGGAAAATAAACTGATAATGACAAAATATTCATATTAATATTGCTAGCTTTTAGTTAGGTTAGTAGTATATTGGGGAGAGGAGAAATTCTAGGTAGTTCCTATCCAGAAAAATCAAGAGACAAGATATATTAGTTTCTGGCATTTATGTGCTAGGCACTGTGCTAGACGCTAAGGACACAGTGGTGATGGAAGTGATCTAACCAGGTCAGCACTTAGAGTCCAGTCATAGGGTTCAGAACTACTATTCCAGTTTGAAAATGTTTTGCTCCCTCCCCTCCGAAATAATCCATCTGCATTTGTAATAAAGGCTGAGCATTTCAAGTACTAGTGAATGAAATATTGGTGGCTCTATGGGCCATCTGCATGTATGACTGACTGTCCCTAGTTCTGGGCAATGGCTTAGTAGTAAAATAATACTCTACATAATGGCAAGTATTTGCCCGACAGTTAAAAAAAATCCTGACAAGTAGCTAACTTCATTCAAGCTAACAAAATATTCAATAATCCTTTTAACATCTGAAGATTGCAGTTTATACCATGAGATTCACATTTCTATTTTAACATTCAATTTCTTTAGATTATAT
Organism: Lemur catta; assembly: GCF_020740605.2. Taxonomy (NCBI): domain Eukaryota; kingdom Metazoa; phylum Chordata; class Mammalia; order Primates; family Lemuridae; genus Lemur; species Lemur catta. The sequence continues at coordinate 53,003,519 of NC_059139.1, read as the reverse complement.
GAGAAGATTGTTTTTTGAGCCCTGCATAATAGAAAACTATGCTAATGGATATTTCATTTCTTCCATAAAATATTTTTTAAATTAACCTTTTCAATTTAACTAAGGAAGAAAAATAATTTTAAATATAATTAATAAAATAATTCTGAAACTCAAATATTTTAGATTCTATTTAATCTTTTGTGAGATCAAATCTCATTATAATATATTTCAAGCATTGTATCTTTCTCCACATATGAAGTTTCTACTGGCTTCAAAAAAAAAAGTCAAATGGGGAGAAAGAAGTACTAAGTAGTGGCTTCACTTTCATTTACTTCAGATTTGATTATAACATCAAGATATCCTGCTCAGAAATTCTCCATTAAAAAAGACCCACATAAAGTTTGAAATCCCCAATCAATCCATTAAGTGTCTTTTAAAACCTATCTCATGGGAAACATCTCAAATTCATTAAAAGAAATGGTTGGAATATACAATTAGGGCAATTAAAATAATGCACTAAGTGACCTTCCTCAGAAACAACTGATTCCTAACTTAGAGCTTTATAACTGGACATAAGTACTCCACATTTAAAGTTTGTCAGATTTTGTACAGAAATATCAGCTCACTATTCTCTTAAGTACACAGCTGCTGCTAGAAATGCTCTTACTTTTGATTTTTTTAGAAAAGGAAAACCTCAACATGAGAACTACACATAAAGGAAACTTTCTGATATAACTAGCTGCTGATTTAAAATACAATGGCTATGGCAGGTATCTTTACAAAGGCTTTTCTACTAGCTTGATAAATAGAGAATTAGTTACCTATTAATATCTGGATGTATTCAACTTGATTTCTCTCAAAAAATGGATTATCTCTTTGTTTTGCCAAAGAGAAGACAGCACAGAGAATTTCAAAGGTAGAAGTAACCTTAAGAAGCCATTTAGGTTATAGACTCTCACTGAACCAAATACATTCTCTGAATTTTGCAAAGTGGTATTACTCAGCTTTCAAGGGCTTAAACAAGAAAGAAGATTCTGTAGAATGTGAAGCATGACCCTGTCTCTATATAGGACTCCCTGGCTTCACAGCAGAACACCAAATTGCATTAAGACCCCTAAGTCACAAATTTCATGAGACAGTTCATATAGTTTTAGTGCCACGTTTCTGTGTGATGCTTTCTGATGAGTTCTAAGAATGAGTAAACAAACACTTCTGCCATATACTATTAATAGTTAACGAAATATAGTCTGTATAATATTGTATCTAATGCAATAATCCCCAGTTTTACTGGAATTGAAGATCCTAATCAGACATGACTGGTTTTCAGAACATTCTATATTCTCTCCTCTCAAACACCACACCACTCTATGGTATATATTTACACTTTAAATTAAATAGAATTAAAATTTACTTTGTCTTTGAACCCTTTCTTAATACCTTAAGAAAAACACAAAAGTGGGATTGGGGTCTGCTGTATTGATAGTTGTTTCCATAAAAAATCCATTTATCTATCAGCATTAGATTCATCGATTCAATAAATTATACTGAGTGACTACTACACATGCTTCCATAACAGACTTTCTGGTATTTTAACATTGCTTTAATAATTACATTTCCAAATACTAGAGGTAATCATGCTTCTTATTCATCCATTTACATTTATCAACATGTCTATACTTCAGTCTAAAAATAGCAGTTGCTTTACAGAGAAATTGTTAACACTTACTGAGAACTGTGGCTTGTCATTTATTCCATTATAAGAAAAAACATAATATTCTGACATATGAGTCTATTTTGGACATACAAAATAGAACTCATCCTAGAAGCCACTTAATAAAATCCTTAGGGCAAATAAGTATATTTGAAGCCCTGGTTACCTCAGAAGATCATCATTCTCTGAATATGTTCTTTGGCAATTGAGATCATCTCCTGCTACTGATTCTCCGTTTTATGCTTCAGGGAATTTATGATAGGTTGTTTTTTTTTGTTGAGGCCCTCATTCTCTATAATATTCTACCTGCCCTAGTCTAAAGAAAGTCCCAGTTAGTGAACTACAAGGCCCTAGGACCAAAATCTTTTTTTCCAGTAGCATACCATTGCTATTTTTATGACTCTATCATTTTCATAGTTTTTAAAAATGTAATCTGAAGGTGCAACCTAAGGCTCTAAAGTAACGAGGATAGTAAATGAATAAATAAAATACACTCAGTTGCCATCTCTGATACCTCTGCAGCAGGAAGAAGTAGAACCGCAGTAATTGAACTTTAGATAGAAGAAATCAAACTTTAATAATGTAAAAATTATTGACCTACTTAATGTAAATATGTATGGGTATCTGAACTGTATTAATCAAAGGACAAAATCTGGTCCACCTCTATTCTATGAAAATGATTCAAAATTTCATAAATGAAAAAGGTAGAGACAAAAAGAAAATGCAAAGCAATGTCATCTAGAACACTAACTACTTATATAGGAAAGATTTTCAAATACTTCCCTCTTCTAAACATTCATTAATAACTTTTACTACTAGCTATTAACAATTGCTATCTATGTTGAATATGCATCTCACTTTTTCCTCTTATTGAGTGGGTTAGTGCTCGCTAGCCTTTATTAGACAGTAAGCTAATTTAGAATCTTAAAAAGTATTTTTAAAGTTTAGCAGTTATTTTGCAATAATATATACATGTCAATTTTGACATGTATACATGCCAAATATATACATGTCAATATATACATGTCAATTAATGGCTAATTTTCATCAAAAAATTTTCTAATTGAAATATAGAGCTTGTGTTCCCATTTCTGTTCTCAAACCCTGATTTCATTTATATAAATAAGGCTTCAACAAGGACTTTCCACAATAAGCTTATGTTCATTAAAGCACATCAATTCTTAAATCATATTTTTCACTACTGTTAAATGATCATATCTCAATTTCTCTAAGAATAGTCTTCAATTAAATCCAAAAAATCATAAATTGATAAAGTGACATAGTACCACCAACACCCATTTATGAAAATAGATGTCACATAAAATAAGATATCCCAAGGACTAGTGTTGATTATGTTTGCTTCTGTCGAAAACATTCACTTAGGCCAGGCACAGTGACTCATGCCTGTAATCCCAGCACTTTGGGAGGCCAGGAGTTTGAGGCCAGCCTGGGTGACAGAGTGAGGCCCCATCTCTGCAAAAAAAAAAACATTTAGCCATGCGTAGTGGCACGTGCCTATAGTCCCAGCTACTTGGGACACTGAGGTAAGAGGATCACTTGAGCCCAGGAGTTCAAGGTTACAGTGAATTATGATCATGTCACTGCACTCTAGCCTGGGTGACAGAATGAGACCCTGTCTCTAAAAAAAAATTTTTAAAGTTCACTTATATTTCGAGGATTTTAAATTGACGCAATGGATTTCTTTTGGTCATTGGTAAAGATATTGTCCAAAAATTTTCAGTCTTGTTATTTCATAAATTAGGAAGTGCCACAAGTAAAATCATACTAATTACTCTCAATTAAATGTCTTATCTAACCTATAAGAATTCCTGTTTCTCAAAGCCAGAACTAAAAGACAGCCCAATATATTTAGTGGACTTCTGAGTATTATCTCATTCTTTTAACTATCATTTTAAATACTATTTAGAAAATCCAAAGAAGGTGGAGATTATGATTTTCACAAATGACTTCATTTTCCATTATATTTTGCTTTGATTTTTTAAATCCTATGATTATCTACATATCATTTTAGATAATCTCACAGGGATAAAAATCATGAATCCAGCTATCTTTCTACAATCAAGACTGCTGGTTCAGGAAAGGAGTTGATTTCCCACATCATTCAAGGCCAAAATTAAAAAAAAAAAAAAATGTTTAAACAACTATTAGTAGAGGCATCCCTCTTGAACATCTTTAAACAGGAAATGTGATGTATACATATGGAAGTATTGGTCATTAAATTCTAGAGAATTAGAGGTCCCCTAGCTCAATCTTCTGTGCAATGCAGGAATCCTTTCTCAACTATTTGAGGTCAGAGGTTATAAACTGGTGCCCTAAGGACCATTTGTAGCTCATAGATACAATCTATTTAGCCTGCACAGGATTTATTTTTTTTACTTAAGCCAACTCACAAAAATCCAGATCTCTGCCTTCTCTTGAAAATTCACCTGGAGCTGCATGCCTGCTGCCCCTTTCCAGAAGGCTTGCCTCTCCACTTCTCTACAGCCCCCACCACTTCCAGCTGACCCACTTCACTCTCTCATCATCAGCCAGGCTGCTTTAAGCAGCTGAGCATTGGAGTCTGTACCCAGTGTTCTACAGAGAGGGCTATCCACACTGCGGCTGAAGGTCTTCACTAAAGAGGAGGAAACTTACAGCTTTGCACGTTGTAGAGAACTCCAAACATTAGGGAAATCAGTCTAGAATAATTTCCAGATACTGGAACCAGTCCTATCTTGGAAACAAGCAGAATAAATCTACTCTCTCTTCCATAGGAAAGCCTTCTAGATACCTGAAAGCAACTAAACTTCCTTCCTCAGTTCTACTTTAACATCCCCAGAGCCCCCAAATATTCCTTACAAAAATATGTTTCCAAGCACACCCATTGCCATTGCCATGCTCCTCTGCCTGGGTAAATTCTATTTATGATTTATTTTTTATTATTTATGTATTTATTATTTATAATAGTTATCAATGTTCTTCTTCACATGTAATAATGTAATTTTTCCTTGATCTAAATCAGTGATTCTCAAACATTTTGGTTTCAGGACATCTTTATACTTTTAAAATTCATTGACGATCCCAATAAGCTTTTAAGAGAGTTATAGCTATTAATACTCATGGTATTGGAAATAGAAAGTTTAAAAAATATTTAATAATTCACTTAATCATTAACATAATAGCATATTTCTATGAAAAATATAGTTTCCAAAGCAAATTAGCAAAAAAACTGGCATTGTTCATTTTTGCAAATTTTATTTTTGCTTTTTTTATTTTTATTTTTTCCTTTTTTATTTTAGTAGATTTAGGAGCACCACTTGATGTCTGGCTTAATAGAAGACAGGTGGACTTTTGCATCTGCTTTTTGCATTCAATCTGTTACAGTACCACACATCAGGTAGCCTCTGGAAAGCTTGAGGAGAATAATAGTTAAAAACACAAATAACACCTTAATATTTTTAACATCTTATAAAAATAGTTTTGACCTTCTGGACCCCCTGAAAGGATTTCTGAGACCCCCAGGGATCCCCAGACCATATTTGAGGTCCACTTATGCCTTGATTAATGTAGCTTAAGTTCCTAGTTTTTCTAGCATCTGTGGCATTCTTTTCACTTATCATGAGCTTGTGGTCAACTAAACTCACAGCTCTTTCTCAAGTGCTTTCAAGACAAGCCTCCTTTTTTCATCTAAATGCAGGCCTTATACATATATTTCTTCATAGATTCCATTTTGTTGGTTTCAGAGTACTCTGGTAGTGATGCTGTTGGTGCCCTGACCGGATCCCCTTAAGGCTGGTACACCTTTCCAAACCCAGCTGTTGAGACTGTTGGCTAATAACTCAGAGCAGCGCCCTTCTCTAGAGAATTACTCAGTAAAACTAGAGCTACCTGGTTTGGGAGGTGATGTCCACCTGCACTTCAGCTAATGACTGACTGGTAAGCCAATGACTGTCACAGACGGCTCGCCCCAGTGACACAAAGTGAGACCAATTCTCTGGTCTGGTTTGTGCTCTGGAGCTTCCTAGGAGATCAGACTAAAGTTAGCCTCTAGCCGAGAACACATTCTTCCTTAGCTTTTATCCTTTTCCCTGTCCTGATTCCCCCACTTGCTTTCACCTAAGAACACATCCCTCATAAATCACTTGAGCAGGATTCCCATCTCAGTCTTTGCTTCTGGTGATCCCAATTCAAGACACCTTTTATCCTGTTCAATCATCTTGATTGCAATATTGACTTGGGCATGCATCATACTAATGAATCTTCTCAGCTGGGAAGCATCTTATTTATGCTATGCATTCTACCATTGAGTACTGTAGTCATTCTCAAAGTGTGGTCCCTGGACCAGCAAAATCAACATCCTCTGGGAATTTGTTAGAACTGCAAATTCCCAGGTCCTACTCCAGACCTACTGAATCAAAAACCCTGAAGGTGGAGCCTGGCAATTTGTTTTAACAAGCCTTTGAGGTGATTCTGGTGCTCACTAAAGCAATAACCTCGTATAATGGTTAAGGGCGTGAGCTCTGGAATTAAACTTAATCACTTCCTAGCTATTATCCTCAGGCAAGCTTCTTAACCTCTGTGTCTCAGTTTCCTCATATATAAAATGAAGATAATACAGGTATCCATATCATAAAATGAAATGAATGAATATATGCAAATCACTTAGATCAGTGCCCATAGCTAGTACTCAATAAATTTAGGCTGTTGTCTTTACTATTACTATTGCTATTGTTATTATTATTATTACCAACTGTGTTTTCATCCACCTTCGCTAACCTTATATATAAATTAGGCATATTAATATCTCTTGTCATAGGGGTTTGTGAGGATTAAATGACACAATAAAGCAACTAGGATGGTAAAGTGGCATATATTAGGGAGTCAATAATGGTCATAATAAGTATTATTTTGTGAGAATTAAAATGTTAATACATGAAAGCATGAATGCTGGCATAAATGTTTGTTGAAAAAGCATCTGTTAAAGTCACTGATAAAATACTGATGTGAGCTAAGCAAATAGAAGTGCTTTCTAACTCCACAAAAGCCCATCCCTCAAGCTTGATATCCAATCATTCACTTATCTACATTCCTTTGGTAAGATTGTTCAACTATCTACAAATACAATTAACTATCAACTTAAAAGAAAAACATAACAAAATTATAGCAGCTCTTTGATCATTATATTTTTAAGATCGAGAGATGACGTATTTTACCTAAACTCAATTTTCATAATGCCAAGTGTAAGGCTGGTGGCAGGCACCCCTTCCCTCCCTGATGAAAAAAAAGCAGCAGCTCACAAGACCTGCCAAAAACAATGTCTGCAAGGCAAAGCTAAGTTAAAGAATAGCCACACCTGGATGGTTACCCTGATAAGGGTCTGGTTCCTGGAATCCATACATACCACCAGCCCCTCCTGGTTCTCAATACCCACCCTAAAACCATAACGGAACCGAAAAACCCCCATCCCCCAGCTCTAAAACATATATAAGGCCACACAAAACTTCTGGGCGGCATGACTTCTTGGGCCCCTCTCTTGGGACCCATGAACCTCGCCCAGCCCCCTCTCCTGGGACCTGTTACCCTCTCCTGGGAGCGCTCAAATAAAGCCGCGTTGCTTACCCCTTTCAACTCTGCTGTCTTTCTTTGTCTGGTGCCGACCATCCAAAACCCTTACACCAAGGACAGCAGTTACTAAGAGTTTATCACCCTTCGGCACAGAGTTGAAGGATCTTTTGGTAAGTGATGGTTGAAAATGAAAAATAATGTTGTTTTACACAATTGCTTAAAAGGTCATGAAGCTCATTAATTATCACAAAACTACCAATAATTTTTCATGACTGACAGATTATATCCTATAAATACCCTTACAGCTGAATTTGATAATTTTCACAAATTAGGATTAGTCATCCCTTGAGTTCCTCTGTCTATCATGAACACACTCAATCCTTTCCATGAAATTTGCTTAAATACTGAATTTTTTAAGTGTCAGCAGTCCATTGCATTTTTGAGACAAACAATAGATGGTTGTTCCTCGTCTAATTACATTCCACCTAGACATGTATCTAAATTGTCATATTTTCTTTTTTTCTTTTTTTTCTTTGTTTTTTTTTTGAGACAGAGTCTCACTCTGTTGCCCGGGCTAGAGTGCCATGGCTTCAGCCTAGCTCACAGCAACCTCAAACTCCTGAACTCAAGCAATCCTCCTGCCTCAGCCTCCCGAGTAGCTGGGACTACAGGCATGTGCCACCATGCCCAGCAATTTTTTCTATATATTTTTAGTTGTCCAGATAATTTCTTTCTATTTTTTTAGTAGAGACAGGGTCTCGCTCTTGCTCAGGCTGGTGTCAAACTCCCGAGCTCAAACAATCCACCCGCCTTGGCCTCCCAGAGTGCTAGGATTACAGGCGTGAGCCACCATGCCTTGCCTAAATTGTCATATTTTCTACTGATGTCACAAATAGTACTACTAAGATTAAAAAATTAATTCTGAGCTATTTAAAAATGAAAAACTAACAAATTTCAAATCACCATACCTATAATCATACCTCTGAATAAATAAAAGTTATCAACAAATCTATTATGAACAAAGAACTTCAGAGAAAAACATAATTTTGTCCAATATTGATCTAGGAAAGTGAGACATTATAATATGCAGTTCAAATGAAATGCTTTAAATGCCCTAATTGGTCTACCACTATTTTTTAGTAAGAGTCATTCTCAATTGTCTCTGAACCACTCTCTGAGATGCTGTGGATACTAGTTCAATAACAGTTATCTTCCCACTTGGGGGTTATTCCCAACCTCTAAAAGGCAAGAACAGAATATGGTAAGAAAGGAAGTGTTACAGAGTCTCTGCTCCCTTCCTGCCCCTTCCTATTTCTCCATTCACATCATGCTTATTGTATAATTATGAGATAGCCATAACAAAATAATTCTGTGTATGTCATTATTACTAATAATAATCGCACTTTATGTTTATTACATCCAATGAAAAGAAACAAGTAAGTACAGCCAGTATAACTGAAGTTTACTCAAGGTTACATTACTAGTAAGTGGCTAAGAAAGCTACAAAACAACTTCTAACTCCAAGTCTAGCACTCTTTCTTCTAATTGTGCTGTTGTTATAATCTGAGTAAATTAGGCAGTCTAAATTTACTACGAGTTACCAAATATTAAAAATAAAACATTGGAGCTGACCGGAAGATGAAGGGCTTATCATCAGATTCCATTCCTGTGACAACTCAGAAACTAACTACTAAAAACTCACTGCAAATCTCTCTTTTTAAACATTGTTAATTTTTCTATGTAAATTGTTGAAAAAAACATGTTCTAGTAGAAACTAAACTCATTTGGAATTCAATCAATTCTAAGTAATTCACTTGATAACCCAGCTTATATCAAAATACAAAGATATCTGAGCTGGTTCTAAGAGTGACAAAATATGAAGACTTAAGCACATAATAGATATTAACTAAGTTGTCCTACCTCCATGGGGTTTACAGTCTAAGGAAGCAATCTGTTTAAAAACAATAAGCACATGTCTGAGGAGTAATAAGAATGAAAAATAAAGGACATACATTTTTAAGGCAAAGAAAAAGAATAAAAGTTACTAAAAAGGAAAAAAAACAGGTAAGAAAATCTTATCTGATTGGAAGGGGGAAATTATTTCTAGGCTTTATATCTATATGTTTGTAATACATGCAATCTTTCAATTACTGTTTCTGCTATGAAGGGTGGGAGATACACCAAGATGGCATGCTGGACTGTCTTATTCTGAACTTTTCTTTTTTAATTTTCCAAAGTACTTTTTATTTAATTTTAAAAATTACAAACAGTAAAATTTATTCTTCATGGTATATAGTTCCATGGGTTTTTAAGAAAGACAGAGTAATCTATCCACCCCAGAGTCACAATACAGAATAGTTCCATTACCTTCCAAATTCCTTCATGCTGCTCCTTTAGATCCAACCCATGCCCCCCAACCTCTAACCTCTGGAGACCAATAATCTGATATCTCTCCCTATGATTTTGCCTTTTTCAGAATGTCATAGAATATACAGTACATAATTTTTCACATCTAACTTCTTTCACATATATTAATAAAAATGTATTTGAGAGTCATCTATGTTGTTAAAAGAACCAATAGTTTCTCTGTCTTCCCAAGAGCATACAATGGAATATATACCACAATTTTTTTATCCTGTTACTTGTTGAAGGATTTTGGTGATAAGAAATAAAGCTACTATAAACAAACATTTGCATACAGGACTTATATAAACATAAGTTTTTATTCCTCTTAGATAAATATCTGTAATGGGATTTCTGGGTCATATAATAAGTATATGCTTAACTTTTTCAGAAAAGGTCAAACTGTTTTCCAGTATATGTGCACTATTTTGCATTCCCACCAGCAATGCATGAGAGTTACAGTTGTCTGCATTCTTGTCAGCTCTTGGTATTGCCATTTTTTTTCATTTTCGTAAGTATGCAATGATATCTCATTGTGGTTTTAAAATTTTTTGCACTATTAAATAAGTATATTGAGTGTATTTTTATTGTCATCCCCATATCTTCTTAAATGAACGTGTCTGTTAAAATCTTTTACCAGGTTTTAAACATCAAGTTGCTTCTTTTCTTATTATTGAGTTTCAAAGGTTCTTATACAATCTGGAAACAAATCTTTGTTACAAATAAGATTTGCAAAATATTTTGTCCCAGTCTTTTCTTCTCTTAATAGTGTTTTCACAGAGGTGATGTCTAAAATCTTCCTCTGTTATTTGGGAAGGGAGAGAGTGAGCTGTCTACTAGAGCTACAGCAGTAAAGGAAGATTACAAGGACGGAGGGTGACTCCAAATGAAATCATTGGACCAAGCAAAAATAATCCCAGGGATTTCAAGGGGGTAAGAGAAGAGTTATGGGTTTCACTTTTTGAAGAGGTAAATTAAAAAAGACAAAAGAATAATGATTAAAAATCCTAATAGTCAATGGATAGTTTGAAGAGTGTTAACAATATTTGGATTCTATTGTTCATACCACATAATCTACCTTTTTTTCACCTACTATGAACATTTCATCCTTGTAATTAAATAGTCACCTAGAAGATCATTTTTAATAACTGCATCCATCATAGAGATGTGCCATAATTAACCAATCCATTACTGTTGTACATTTTAGTTTTTACTTTTTTCCTATTATAAATAATGAGATAAAAATACTTTTGCAGGCAAATCATTGCTTACATTTTTTATTATGAGTATTTGTCTGCAATTTACTTTGATGTAAAGACATTGCATCAAAAAATAAGATGTATTGATAGATGGATAGAGGGATCAATATATGATAAAGTAAGTGCAGCAAAATGTTAATGGTACAATCTAGGTGGTAAGTATATGGATATTCACTGCAAAATTCTTTCAAGTTTTCCATATGTTTGAAATTTGTTAGAAAATGTTGCAAATAAAAAATGTTGGAAAAACTTATATTTTATGAGGCTAAATTCCTAGAATTGGAATAGATTATTCGTAGTATGTGCACATCCTTAAACTTTGTGAAGTTAAAACATCAACCAGAAAGTGTCAGTTCCCTCACACTGTCAACACCACTTTTTAGTGCTTTTCAAATCTCTGCCAACTTGTTAGGCAAAAACTGGTAATTCATCTTTTAAATCATCATTTTTATGTTAATTTTTAAAACTTTTTAAAGTTAATATATAATGAATTGAAAAGCTTCCTAATATTCTTGGCTTCAGATTTTGATGTTGGTTATTGGAACCATGAAGCAGTAATCAAGATTCAAGCACCCATCTGGGGGCACTTAGCTTATTACCAAGCACAATACCCTTAGGAATAACTCACAGACCAAATTACATTGGTGAAAGTTACTTCCAGGCCAGCATTATACACAGGCAGAGAGGGCTAATACCCAATTGCCTGATTTAACAGGTCCTGAGAAGGAGCTCTTCCTGCACACAAAAAAGTCACCTCTCCTATTTTACTAGGATGCTCAGAATTTAAGCGTTAGTGATGTCTTCTCTGGTGTTGAAACAATTAGGTCCCCACCAACACTCTTTCAAAATTCAATTATTTTATTCAATATGAGCTCCACATAATTGTGCTTCCATAGGATAGAATGCAATGGAGCCATTAAAAAGAACTATGGAAATCTGCACTTACCGACATGAAAAGATGTCCATGATACACTTGTTCATTGCAAAACAGCAAGTATGTATATTTGTGTATGATAGAAATGTATGAAAGCATATTTACTAAAATACTAATAGTGGTTACCTATTAAAGGGCGACTATATAGATTTCTTTTACCCTTTTTATACATTTATCTATTGTTTATTTTTACAATGGATATATACAATTTTTAAACAATACATAATAAAATAAGGCTATTTGCATTTTGATAAAAAGAAAATTGAAAATATCCCAGAAAATCACTAGGCCATTAGCACCTTAGTAAAATTTAATTTAGCAAGGTTTTTCAAATCAAGGTTAAAGTCCCCTAAGGAATGAGACCCAGACCCAGCATATTTTCAACGGGATAGAGAAAAAGGGTTAAAGACAGACCAGGCAAAGAGATCTCCAGTAAGGTATTAAGCCAGCCCAGGGATAGCTCTGTATTACCCTGAGGGAATATGACTGGAAAAAAAAATAGATAACAGAAGGCATCTGTGCTCTTCAGATCCAAGAGAAACCAAAAGTGTGAAGCCTCACTACAGTCTGAATAGACTCAGAGGGGATATTAACTTTGCTACAATTCTTGATTTCAATATTATAAAAATAAATACCTCCTTATCCCCCTACAACAGGCTCAGGATTCAAAGGCAGTTTATTTTTTAAAATATGTACTTCACAGATTTAAATTCTTTATTTTATTTTATTTATTTTTTTTTTTTGAGACAGAGTCTCACTCTGTTGCCCAGGCTAGAGTGCCGTGTCATCAGCCTAGCTCACAGCAACCTCAAACTCCTGGGCTCAAGCAATCCTATTGCCTCAGCGTCCTGAGTAGCTGGGACTACAGGCATGAGCAACCATGCCCGGCTAATTTTTTCTATATATTTTTAGTTGTCCATATAATTTCTTTCTATTTTTAGTAGAGACAGGGTCTTGCTCTTGCTCAGGCTGGTCTCAAACTCCTGATCTCAAGTGATCCTCCTGCCTCGGCCTCCCAGAGTGCTAGGATTACAGGCGTGAGCCACCACGCCTGGCCCAGATTTAAATTCTTAAACTTATACTTCACAAAAACCAAAAAGGAGAACATGAGGCATTAAACTACTCACCTCCAAGGGAAGACATGTCTGTCCTTGGCCAGATGTTCCTGGATGTGACACCACAGTCCCATTTTTTATTTTAAAGTGTGTTTTGCACATGTAGCCATCAGAACAGTCCTGTGTGCCATCACCAAAAAAATACATGAGAAAATGCCAATTATTTTAAGAATCCATCATTTTAAAAACTAATTCTCATGAGTTCCAAACTGAGCAATGAAAAACTAAGTGCACTAAATGAAATGAGATAATGTGGATAAACAGACTAGTCTATTAGTTTTAAATAGTATTTAAATGACATTTAAACTCATAGAAATATCGTGTCATATAATTAATATTGATTTTCATAGTGTATACATAAAGAACAATTTTCAAAGGATTTGTATCAGATCTGGGAGCCAGAAGGGACTTTCGGTTTCAATTTCTTTTTCAAGGCAAGATCTCTATGAAAATGTCCCCGAAAGGTAACTGTACAGCATCTGCCTGAGCACTTCCAGGAACCTGCCTTCTTTACTCCCTTACCAACAGGCACTTCCATTTTGGTGCATTGTACATTGACAAAGTTTTGTCTTATATTGCACTGAAATGTTTCCCTTTAACTTTAACTTACTGGTTCTAGTTCAGCCCTTTTCCACAGGGCTGTTCTTCAGAGCTGAAGAAATTACCACCATTTGCAAATATTCCTTACAAGATATGGTTTCTGAGCCCTTCACTAGTTGAATTTCCCTCCTGTTTCTTGTACTTGCTTTTAAATATCCTAATGGATGCTGTTCATCTCACTGTGGTCAGTTCCATTTTTTTTAAGGCAACACTTGTTTGAATTCAATAAAGTCATGTGTAAGAATGTAATACCTCCCCATGCACAAACATACATACCAATAAATATTAATTCTCCACCAAACTGTCACACCAATATTTACATTTTAACAGAATTAAAATAATAATTAAGGAAGAAGTGGTTACTTAATTGAGAAGAGGGAACTTTGGATACAGTGACACAAACACACAGGGGAGAAAGCCACATGACAACGGAGACTGGAGTAGTGCATCCACAAGCTAAAGAATGCCAAGGACTGCCATCAACCACCAGAAGCTACAAGGGGCAAGAGAGCATTCTTCTCTAGAGACTTCAGAGAGAGCATGACCCTGCCAACACCTTAATTTCTAACTTCTAACCTCCAGAACTGTGAAAGAATAAATTTCTGTTAAATCACACAGTTTGTGATACTTTGTTACGGCATCCCTAAAAAACTAATACACTAACTACATTTTTTAAGAGTTTTGGCCAGCACCTTAACAATGGTTCCCAGTAAGTTGTGCTGACAACCTGCCAGCCATCACTCAGAGGCCACATTAGTTGTGATCAGCACCCGTTCTGATTGGCTGGCTCCAACTCATTCTGATTGGTTGATGCTGCTGCCCCAGGTTGTTAAATATTTTTCATATCCTGCCTGTAAGGTAAGCTATCAGATAGCCAGTACTATCCCTTTTAATTATTTCATTAAGTTTATGCATTTTGTACATGAAATTATTGTTTTACATTCCAGCTCTATATCATACAACCACAAAGTATACCTTGTGATGGTCTTCTACTGCTGAAATCTTTGTATTTAGACAATGTAAATTTAATATTGGCTTAAACTGGGAAATATATGTAGCAACTTTTGTCATTGTTGTTGCTGCTGCTGTTTTACATCAAGTATCCATTCCTCCTTCTTTTGGAACAGTAGCCAGTTTTCCTCTGTCCACTGTCAGGGTAGACATGGGCTCCCAGCTCCAGGGACAGGCATGGGACTTCAATCTGGCCAATCAGTCCTGCTGGCCCGAGACTCAGGAGGGCAAATGATCTCCAATTAGAGCCAATGAGATGTAATTCAGGATTTGATTCGAGGAGGTTAAGGAAGGTGGCTATTCTCTTTTCCACTAGGTTTGAATCAAACAGATAAAAAACCCTTTGCAGCCATCATGTAATTAAATGGAGCCTGCTTTCCAACGCAGAGGAAAGTAAGGCCATGAGCTGCAGAGAGACCAGATTCTGATTATATTATTTACACTAGCCATATCTGAAGCTAGTTCTACCTTCAAATTTTTCAATCACATGGCTCCAAAAAGTGCTTTCTTTGCTTCACCCACTGAGTTGGGTTTTTTGTCATCTGAAACCAAAATAATCTTGGTATTAAGTGACATACATTGTGCTAAATAGTTTAAAAATAGATTCTACTGTATTGTATTGTCACTCTCATTATGTCATTATGACAGATAATCAATAGTTGATTATATAAAAGATTTATCAAATACAATCATGCATCATTTGATGGGCATACCTTCATTGGGGATTTCACCATTGAACATCATTGTGAGAACCTCATACAATGTACTTTCACAAACCTAGATGGTATAGCATACTGCACACCTATGCTATATGGTGTAGCCTATGGGTCCTAGGCTACAAACCTTTACAGCATGTTACTATACTGAATACTGTGGGCAACTATAATACAATGGTTAGTATTTGTATATCTAAACATAGAAAAGGTACAGTGAAAATATGGTATTATAATCTTATTATAGTCATATATGTGGTCCATCATTGACCAAAACTTCATTATGCAGCTCATGAATATATAATAAAACTATAATGGTATGTGTTTTCAAGAAAAAATACTGGCAGTCCACAATTTCAAAATAATCTAGCCATAGAGATAAAAACCAAAACTCTTAGGATATTCAAGAGAACAGTTATGGCTAAACTGTATGTACTAAATATAACTCTTCAAATTATGGCAACCACTCTATTTTGTATTTTTCTATATGTGAGCACTGGTCATACAACCTCTGCTTAAGGGAAAATTAAGAACATTATTAAGGTTATTAAGTATGAAATGTCCAATTTCCGTATGTATTAAATTTGACGGTATCTCTGACATTTCACTTTGACACTTCTTGTTTCATTTTTATTGTGAAGAGACACCTCAGACTTTCAAATATACGTTTTGGCTTGTGATTATCATTCAAAATTTTTTTCAGAGCAATTTTTGTGAAACCATGGATAAGTCAAAAATTCATGTTATTTTCAAATATGGGTTCCGTCATGGAACCAATGTAGCGCAGACAGCTCGAAATATCAACAAAGTGTTTGAGAAGGATGTGGCTAATGAATGCACAGTACGTTGATGGTTTGAGAAGTTCTGGTGATTTTTAATCTTGAAAATGAGTCACATGGGCAACCTGACTGAGACCAAGGTGGATAACGATGAGCTGAAAGCTGTAGTGGAAATGAATGCATCTCAACCTACATGTGAATTATCAGCAAGGTTTGATGTTACTATCCCAACAATATTGGACCATTTAAAACAAATTGACAAGGTAAAGAAGCTGGATAGATGGGTTCCACATGAATTAAATGACTGTCAGAAGAGAAATAGTCTGGAAGCTTTCCTTTCTTTGCTGTCATGACATAAAAGTGAACCATTTCTATACCGTATTGTTAAGTGTGATGAAAAATGGATTCTTTTTGACAATCGCAAGCATTTGGCACAATGGTTGGATAAAGGTGAAGTGCTGAAACACAGTCCAAAACTGAATATTCATCAAAAAAAGCTAATCATGTCCGTCTGGTGGTCTAGAGCTGGTATTATCCACTACAGCTTCATGAAACCATGTAATCACTCCATTACAAGGGATGTCTACTGCAACCAGTTGGACAAAATCATGAGGATGCTTACAATTAAGCAGCTGAGACTAGTCAATGGAGACAGGCCTCTTGCAAGAAAACATTTGACCACATGTCATACAAACAACACTGCTCAAACTACCAAAGGCTGGACTGTCATCCACCGTATTCACCAGACCTTGCACCAACTGACTACCACTTCTTCCAGGCTTTGGATCACTTCTTGCAAGGAAAAATACTCCATTCTCAACAAGCTGTGAAAAACGCTTTTCATGATTTCATCACCACTCGCTCTCCAGGCTTCTTCACTGCTGGCATAAACAAGCTACTATTAAGATGGCAACACTGTATCGATAGTTTATGCACACACTTTGATTAACTGTACTTGTTTGAGATATAATAAACTACATTTTTGATTTAAAATTGGATATTTCATATTTAATGACCTAATACAATTTAAAAAAATTCTAACTATAATGCAAAATACATCTCCTTTGACATCAAAAGAGATGAATCAAAGATTCCTGTGCCCCTATGTTATAAAATCTAAATTATCTGGTCTCTTTTCCAATGAGTTAAGATACAGATATGTCATTTTCAATATTACCTATAATTCAAGAAATTTTTATTTCCATGTTAGATAATTTCTAATACTATTTATTATTATCTATACGGAGATGTAAAAGGGGTTTTGACTCAGCCTGTATTTGGTAGTAATGATTTTCTTTTAAGTATCAATCTCTTAAGAGTCAAGATTAGTCTCTAAAAATTAAATACAGAAAAAGGAGTTTTTAGCATTTTGATTTCCCTTCAAACATTTACTTCCACAAAAGCAGGTCTTTCTCCTACGTTGTTTTAATTTAAGGCAGAAAAATATGTTTTGTTCTTCAATGTTGAAGAACGTTTTTCTAGAGACAAGCAAACACAAAAGCATGAGAACTGCCACCCTATGTCAGCCCTGCAGTCCATCTAGCTCAGCAAATGATGTTAACTCAAATCTCCCCTTGGCAATGAAGTTTTCCCTTGACTGTTCCAATCAACACTCCTCTCTAGCTTCCCTGCATTCTTCCTGTACTTACTATAGCTTAAAATTTAACATTTAACTCTTCTTTAATTTTTAACATTTGTGAGTTTTACTTCCCCCAATAGATCATAAGCTCAGCACCTAGGCCCCAGCCCCTGAGGGATGCCAGGGTCTTAACTACAGAACCCAGACTGCTGTTCCCTGTAAAAATCTGAGGCACATAGAGTCTGAAAACATCCTGGACCAGCGAAGCGAGGAGGATGTAAGAACAAAGGGAACCTTATTGTTTATCCAGTTCAACCGCTTGTTTTAGAGATAAGAGGGTGAAGGACTAAAGCACTTTTAAGAAACATGTCTTACATACAGCTAATTAATTAGGGGCAGGGCTGGAAGTGGAAAGCAGATCTCTTGACCTGAGCATTATTTCTAGTATACTAAGTAAATTCTGCCAGAGAGCAGTATCATGGCAGAAACATGCTTTTTGACTCTTGTGGACTGGTATAGGCCAGCACCTTGCACTTTGAGTAACAAGCTCAAGCAACTCAAGTGTGGTCTGGGGACTGGCAGCCACAATATTAGCTGGGAGCTTGTTAGACATGCAGAATCTCAAGCCCCATCCTAGACCTCCAGACTCCATATTTAAATCCCCAGGTGATTTTTGTGTACACTGGGAAGCACTGAGGCATGTATTGTAATCTCTAACTCAAAGAGATTGCAAACTGATAGCATTAACAGTGGTTCTCAATCTTGGCTACACATTAGAATCAACTGGGGAGTTTTCAAAATGCTGATGTTGGGGTCTCACCTCAGACCAATTAAGTCAGAATCTCCCCAGCAGATTCTAATGCAGCAGCAGGGTTGAGAACCACTGTACTTTTGCACTCAATGAAAAATAGAGTCAACCAACTAATCTGTAGCAGCCTCAGGAGAGAAGGCCACAAACAACTCAAGACTTTCATAAATACCCTAGCTCATTTGGAGTTCCCCAAATGCTAAAATCACCTCTGTTGATGCTCATCTTGGAGCTTTGGCCATGCTAATACTGCCTTTTAAGTCATCTTTACCACCATCTCAAACCCTACTTTCTGGCAACTTGCCCCCCTCTGACCTGGTCCTCAATAAAAGACATTAATCTTGTAACTTAAAATTGTTCCACATCCACCTATACTTCAGCTCTCAGGATACCTTGCTGCCTATCACCACAGAGCAGGTTGCTTCACTCTGTCATTACAGAAGAGAAATTAACAGAAAATGTCCAACTGTTATAACCCAGATACCACTAATAAAAAACAGAACACTTCCTCACAGCCAAAATTCTTTCAGTTATCTAAATATAATGCTCTTTACCTTATACCAAAATAAGGAATAAAGATTTAGTGAAAAAAAAATCATAAATGTGCTAGATGAAAATACTACAGAATATATATAATACATACCTTTTTAAATAGGATAAAACCCAGAATTCATAGAAGATTAATAAAGTCTACCACATGCAAACAAATTCTTAGCACCATAAAGTCAAAAGACAAATATCCAAAAGTGAAAAAAGATATGTAGCTCATATCACAGAAAAGGATTAATTAGAAAGACAAGATGGCTGACCAGAGACACCAGCTGCCAGATCGTCTCAGAAAGAAAGAAAAGTTTTAGATGAAAAAGAAAACACAAATAAGCAATCATAGATCAGGTGTAATTCTGAAGGAAAAGCACCAGAATCTATAAGTGATTCCACAGGAAGAAGTTGTGGAGCAGAACAAGAAGGAGCAAGACATCAGCAGAGGACAACCCCCGAGAGGCTTGGAGTCCAGTGAAAAGAGTAGGTGGAGTGGTTTGTTTCTCTCTCCCTCACCTCTCTGGCAGTCAGCAGGCTCCTGAGTGGCTAAAGAGCCTTTTTACCTTCACGAGCCCAAAAGCTGTTGCCACCAATGAACTGTGAGCTTCCTGAGGACAAAGCACCAGGCTGCCAGCCCCCTTGGGTCACTACCCATCACCATAGACCAGAGCCAAGACAGCAGGTGCCATATTGCTTCTCCACCCACTGTGCACCTTTGTCCTCCCCAGAGGGCTTCAGCCCCTCAGTTTTCATCTTGCTCATTCCCACATAAACATTTCCCACCTCTGGCCCAGACTACGGGAGTCACAGGGAGCCAGTGCGTCCCAGGGGATCTGTGTGACTCCAGAGCCTGGACATTCCAGGCGGGTTACCTTCCAGAGAGAGGAACAGAGACAACTACAGTGCTAGCTTTCTTCCATCTAGACTCTTTCCCTTCTCTTCCCTTCTCTTGCCCATGGCTGCCAAGAGAGACGATTAAGCTAGGGCTCTCAGGAGCTACTGATTCCCCTTGTTGGTGCACACATACACCACAGCAGGGATTCCACAGAGAAAGGGGTTCAAACCTTTCCTCCTAAAGACCTGCAGAGGACTAAGGGGTGCTCGGACTGTGAGCTTTCTGCTCACCGGCCCTCCCCGGCACTGCTTGCCTGGCTGCTCCATCACAACAAGGCATACCCCAAAGTGGAGGGACATCAAACCTGCTTGAGCACTCCTTACGCAGCTCCGGACCAGCATGCTTCTCCCTGGCATGGACAGGGATTGATCTTTGGGGACCCAGGGACAGGCCCACAGGCCAGATCCTGTACCCACAGGACTTGATAGTGTTGCTAGGGAGCACGGAGGGGAGATTTGTGAACTAACCTCAGGAGGCAAGGGAGCCCGCTTGGGCAGAACTGAAAAGAGAGCGCAGTGTGGATAGCCACATGCAGAAGAATAAAACAGGATACATATCTCTTGGCACTTACAAAAATCAATTCAAGATGGATAAAAGATTTAAATGCAAGGTATGAAACCATAAGAATGGTAGAAGAAAATATTAGAAAACTTATTGTGGATATTGGCCTAGGCAAAGAATTTATGACTAAGACCCCAAGAGTAATCACAGCAACAACAAAAATAAATAAATAAACAAATAAATGAGACTTGATTAAATTAAAAGCTTCTACACAGCCAAGGAAATAATGAACAAAGCAAACAGACAACCAACAGAAAAGGAGAAAATATTTGCAAGCTATACATCCAATACAGGGCTAATAATCAGAATCTACAAAGAACTCAAGTAAATCAACAACAACCAAAAAAAAAAAAAACCATTAAAAAGTGAGCAAAAGACATGAACAGAAGCTTTTCAAAAGAAGATAGACAAATGGCCAATAAACATATGAAAAAAATGCTCAACATCACTAATCATCAGGGAAAAGCAAAATTAAAACCATAATGAGATATCACCTTACCCCAGTTAGAATGGCTTTTATTAAAAAGTCCAAAAACAACAGATGCTGGCATGGATGCAGAGAGAAAGGAATGCTTCTACGCTGTTAGTGGGACTGCAGATTCATACAACCTCTATGGAAAACAGTATGGAGATTCCTCAAAGAACTACAAGTAGACCTACCTTTGATCCAGCAATCCTCTACTGGGTATTTACCTAAAGGAAAAGAAGCTATTTTATCAAAAAGACACCTGCATTCAAATGTTTATTGCAGCACAATTCACAATTGCAAAGATGTGGAATCAACCCAAGGGCCCACCACTTCATGAGTGGATTAATAAAATGTGGTACATGTATACTATGGCATACTACTCAGCCATGAAGACTGAATTAAGGCCTTTTGTTACAATTTGGATGGAACTAGAGAGCATTATCCTAAGTGAAGTATCTAAAGAATGGAAAAACAAACACTACATGTACTCACTGTTAAGCTGGAACTAACCAATGGGCATACATGTCCACAGAGGGATATAAAACTCAGTGGAAATCAAGCAGGGGGGATCGGGGAGGAGGGGACAGGTGAAAACCCACCTAACATGTATAATAAACACTATCTGGGTGATGGGCACATTTATAACCTTGACTCAAGCATAACCAAAGCAACCCATGTGACCAAAAACATGTGTACCCCCATAATATTTTAAAATAATTAAAAAAAGGATTAATTTTCTCAATATATAAGTAGCTTTAATTTCCTCAAAATATAAATAGTTCCAATAAATCAATAAGAAACAGACCAACAGCCCAATAGGAAAATGAGTGAAGGATACAAAGATAATTCACTAAAGTAGAAATACACAGAGGTAAAAATATGTTTGGTGCTAGCCATATGAAAAATTCAAATTACAAACTATGTAATAATATTTTTAACCTATCAGATTGGCAAAGATCAAAAAGTATGAAATAGGCCACACAGACAAAGATGTAGATAAAATAGGCAAGCACTCTCAAACACTGCCAGAGGCAGGGGAGTTTAAATTAGTATAATATCCCTGAAGAGCAAGTTGGCAAAACTATCAAAATTTAAAATGCACATACCTTGGACCCAGAAATGTTACTTTCAGGAATTTGTCTTACAGATAGAATCAGAAATGTAGCAAATAAAATTCATGCAATATTATCTATTAAAGTATAGTTTTAATAGTATAAGATTGGAAACAATCTAAATGTCCATCAGTGAGGATCAGTTAAATAAATTACAATATACCAAATAATGGAATGCTATGCAGCCACAAAAAACAATGAGTGAGTTCTATAAGTATTGATATTGAATAATAACCAAGATAGATCATTAAGTTTTTAAAAGTACAGAACAGTACATATATATGTACACTACCATTTGTTTACATGTGACTTCACATGCTCTATGTGCACTGAATCTATCTGGAAAGACACCCAAGACCCTGGTATCAGTGATAACCTTTGAAGGTTTGGGTGAGGAGTGTGGGAGGGTTAGAAAAGAGACTTACCTTTTAAATGTAGAAGCCCTTCTGTGTCTTTAAATAAATAACACTTCATTTTAAACAAAAAATTTAGTTGCCCTTTGTGCATATGCCTCCAAGCCACCGCATTGCTGCAATACATTCCAATCTTGAACTTTTAGGGAGAAAGTATCCTGTAGGCCTTATAGAACCTCAGAGAGACAAGCAAGTTTTCTAGTGCAGTGCTGACTGCATTTTGGATGGAGATCTAAGGATTTCCCAACAGAACATGTTTGGGTCTGCTTTCTTACAAGCATCAGGGCTATGCCACCCAGACGCTTGTTATGCCTGCTAGAATACAGCTACCCAAGTAATTATGGGGCTTCTGTTGCTGAATTTTAATAAGCTTTTAAAAATCTTCTCTAGAAAAATCTAAAAGAAAATGGGTGGTTATCCAAGGGTCTTGGCTCCACTTTGGAATAAAGCATTGCATGAAGGACTTAAAGTCAAGTTAACTGCCCAAAACAATCAGCTGCAGGAAGGGCTTCCCAAGTTCATCAGGAAGGAAGACAAATGAAGTTTCTAGGTCACTGCCAGCACTGATCAAACAAGGCCCTCAAAGTCACCGGAGCCCTGAGGAATATGCCAAACCTAGGCCACAGATCTCAAGTGATCGTTCTTTGCTGCTGTAGGAGATCAAACCAACACTACCAGTAGCTGCCCAAACTAATTAACCTTGAGGGTGAAAAAAAGAAAGTAAAAACTGCTGCTGAGAAGCAAAGTTTATACTAGATAGGTCAGACCTGAAACTAATATCTGTCCATTTTGTAAAAATCCAAAGTTTTAAGTAGTGTAGGAAGGTAATTTAAGTACTGCAGGAAGGTCATTGTTATGGATATAGAAGATCCCCAGGACACAGTCCTGAATATATTACTATGTCTCATCCCCCTCACACCCCAATAACACTGGTTTCAATTTCTGATTGTGTTACACCTTCCGGATGCATGTGTGGATCCTGGCCAAGGCTGACTCTGATCCCTCTGGTTATGCTGTATACAAAGGGGAGTTAATACAAAGAGTGACCAGATCCAGTCAAAGCAAGTCATGAGTAACTGCTGGCCTCTGGCTCATTTAGACAAAAATTCAAAAGACCAAAAACTCAAGAAACCAAGAACCCAAATGTGAAAGAAAATAATATTATAATATAGTTCATCTTTGAAAAAGAACTTTGTATGTCTCTAACTTTCCCCCTGGTCCTATAGTATTTTGGAGTTTATTAAACATGACACAGTCATTAATAGTCCACGCATACCTCAGAACTTTCTGGGGAAAGGATTGGAGATATACCTTAGACAGTAAGTTCCACCTGAGGAAGACAGGCCTCTCCTGGGAAAGAATCAGATCTTCTGGATATGTTCATCCCAATACAGGCGGGTACTCCCTTGCTCCACCACATGCACACTATAAGCCACGATTATTGCTTATATTTATGTGACCTAACTTGTAAATCCCTATGGAAAACATTTATTCACTAGCTGGGAATTCAATCATGCAAAAATATTGTGAGCATTAATCCTTCATTGGAGGTTCTCTTCCCCTGCCCAGCTTAAAAGAGCTTTCTTAGTGTGGTCATGGCATGAAACTAAAAGAGAATTTGTAGGATTTGACTTGCAATAGTCTCTGTCCAGCACCAGTCTGACATAGGATTATAGTGCCTTCTATCACAGCGCAGTGCTACAGTGAATCACACTTACATAAGCAGACTTATTACATACTTTTATTAGGTTTAAATTGCTAATCAACCTATAAACAAAGCACAGAGCACTAAATTATAGTCACTGAACAGAATCTAAATATTATAAATCTTGATGATATAAAAATAATAATATAATTAATCAAAAAACCCAAAGAAAGAGCAGGAAGGAAGGTGGGAGGTAGAATTAATACACTAAATTCCTTATCCATAATAGCAACAATCAATAGCTGTTGTCCAAAGATGAGAAACTAGGAAGTAGAAATGTGTTGTTTAAAGTTATAAGTATAACCATGAGAATAACTAAGGGATTATTCATCAATAGGAGCTCCATTAAACAAATTAAAATCATCCATATAATGGAATATTTCATAGCTATTAGAAATAATGAGATAATTCTGTACATGCTCACAAAGAAAGATATCAATGATGTAATGTTAGGTGGAAAAAGTAAGTTGTAGAACAACGAACCCATTTATGTAAATATATGTATACAAATGTGTATACATATATTTATATGTGCAGAGAAAACAAACTACAGAATTGGGTCAGAGGAGAGAAAAAACATTTTCATCTTTACTTCATGTATCTATATATTATCAGAATTTTTACAATGAAATCATGTATTATTTTTCCTTATAACAATAAAATAAAATAAAGCTGGGCATCGTGGCTCATGCCTGTAATCCCAGCTACTTGGGGGGCTGAGGCAAAAGGATCACTTGAGCCCAGGAGTCTGTGGCTGCAGTGAGCTATTATTGTGCCACTGCACTCCAGCGTGGGTGACAAAGTGAGTGAGACCCTTTAATTAAGTAAGTAAGTAAGTAAGTAAAAGAAAACAAAAATACAGACCAAATCCATAAAAAAGGAAGGAAGAAAACTTCATTAAAACTTTCCTTCCACTCTGTGATCAATATGACTCTAAGAACTATGAAATATTCCGGCAAACAAAGCTTTTCTCCCCTTTTTGAACCCACCCTCTAGTTGCTAAGCCAAAATGAAGCCAATACTTCTTTCCTAAGTTACTACCTAATTACAGCATACCTTCACTTTTCTGTTCAAGCAGACATTGACACCACTTAGGACTTTCAATTGTCAATTCCATTCAATAAAGACATGCTGAGAACTCCAGCCCTGTGCTCATTTGTGTAAAAAGTAAGTTTTCTTGCAATATTCCTGCTCCCTTTTCCTGGCAGGACTCTCAAACCTACCAAGTCACCCTTCTTTTCACCTCCAGCCCCTCCCTGACTTTCTAGGTGAGCAGTAGAACACAGCTTCCCCATCCCCTGACGCAGGACAAAGCACACCAAGGACAGCGGCTGCAAAGAATAAGGAGCAGGAACAAAATCAGCCACTTGTCAGGCTAGAAAAGAAGGTTAACCAAGGCAATATGGTGACCTTATTTGGGAGAAGCACACATGCATGTATGTTTACATACACTTCCACACCTGCTTATCAAACACAAGTTTTTTAAAAAGGATTACAGTTTAAACGATGCTAACTCCCTTCCCCTGCTTGGAACCAAAGTATCAACAGTTAAGTTTAAGATACAATAGTTCCATTTTCCTTATTAACAATGTCAACAGATATTTCCACAACGTTAGGTTTCACTATTAAGCATTTTCTTTTCCCTCTTTCATTTTTTAATAATATTTTGTTTTCAGGTTTTGCAACTTGCCCATTTTGAGTTTTCAATTTTCAATTCACAGATGTGGGACCTCCATGCGTGCCCTCATACTTTTTATTATATTAAACAATTTGGTATTGGCTCCCAGAACATTCCTGCTTATTTGTGCCAGAGGAATGGCCAATGGATGTTATAACGGTTTGGAGGGGATGTGGGGGCCTGCTGCAGAAAACTATCTTTTTTCTTTCTCTGTTCTTGCTTCCAATTTATGTTTGTAGAGATTTTATGGTATTTTGTCTGTTTGCTCTCATTGAAATGTTCTCAAAGGTTTAGTTTTGCTTTTCCAATATCACAGATAAAATAAGAAAAAAACTTACAGATGACCCAGTTCTGACCTTCCTCATCTTGATTTCTGGATTTAAAGTTACTCCAAATCTTATTCCTCTCATAAATAAATTATTACTTTTTAAACCATTGGCTTTTATAAGAGAAATTACTCAAGAGAATTAAGAGAGTAAAGTAATTTTATACTTTATTAATTTGAAAGAAATTTGATAGTACTGATGGTAGAAAAATTATCAGGGTAGCAAGTTGTCAAAGCACTATCCTTGCAAAGCAGTACAGATCATTTATTAACTTGCCCAGTTTTTAGTGGAATGAAAGGTGCCTGAGCTTAAGCAGTTTACCTGCTCAGAAAAGGATCCTGCTATAGGGTGGGAGGAAGGAAGGGGAGGGAGAAAGCCCCCCCCACCCCGATGGGCTTGATAAAGTACCACAAACCAGGTGGCTTAAAATAATGGAAAGTTATTCTCTCACAGTTCTGGAGGCCAGAAGTCTGACATCAATGTGTTGGCAGGGCCATCCTCTCTCTTTAGGCTTTAGCAGAGAATCCTTCCTTGCCTCTTCCTAGATTCTGATTGTTGCCAACTTGTAAACACATCACTCCAATCTCCGTATCTGTCTTCACATGGCCTTCTACCCTATTTGTCTATGTTTCTGTGCCCAAATTTCCCTCTTCTTCTAAGGATATGTCATTTTAGATTTAGGACTCACCCTAACCCAGCATGACTTCATCTTAATTTGATTACATCTGCAAAGACCTTATTTCCAAATAAGGTCACATTCATAGGTTCCAGGTAGACATGAATTTGGGGGGACACTATTCAACCCCGTACAGGTGGAGAGGCAGGAAGAGGTAGGAGAAAGGCAGCCCCACAGCTGCACCTAACCTGGAGATAGCTTGCCCAGGAGAATAGCCAAGGCAGGCAGGACAGAGGCGATAGCCAGTGCTTCAGAAGCTGTTCCAGCCTGAGGACGCTACATCAGATTCTCAGAGCTATTTCTGGAAACCAAAAGGGCTTTGACCAAGAATGAGGTGGAGGGTACTGACAGCTTTTAGAGAAGCCTGCATAGTAGTACAATCACTGCTTTTTATCCATGGAGCCTGGATAATGTGAGATTGAAGACTTTACTGAGGTCATTCTGCTTGCCAAAAAGAGCATTCAATATTCGCTACTTGGATCAATACCAGACACATGGCAAACGCCTACAGTCGCCAGAGAGGAGGGACAAGGAGGGAAGACAAGCAAGGAGAGAGGGAGGATATAAACCACTCAGCCTTTTTTATTAATGTAACAAAACTTTCTTGACATATTTCCCAGAATGAGTCACAATCTCTGCCCTCCTAGCCATTTTCATTCCAAGCCTGTGCATGTTTAAAGCTCTTAAACTGAATTCCCTCTTTTTCTGTGTCATCTATCAGAACTTCTGCTTCCCATAGCTTGGCATTAATAAATCTCAGAAAAAGGAGGAAACCTGTTGCCTCTGCATCAAGACAGCACATAGGTGAAAGCTAGGGAAAGGCAACGCAACAGCTGAAGGAGCAGAGGCACACCACCTCACCCCACGCCCAGGCTGCAAACCTCAGGGAGTCTTCCTTTTGTATCTCCTCGCCTTCATTTCCAGAGTTAATCAAGTTCTCCCATTGCTGTGTTCCTAACGTTAGGGTTGGAAACAGGCCAATTGAACTGATGATCAGATATTTAATAATGCCAGCCTAAAATTTATATTTGTTAAATTTACATTTCACATAAATGAGGAAGCGCAATGGTATCCTTCAAATATTTGTGTATTCTTCTAAATGTTTCTTTGGTCCTATTATGTGCCATAATAGAATAACAAACTAGATTCACCCTCTCACCTTAAACAACTAGAAAAGCAAACAAAAAAATATGAAATAGTGGTTTTCAGATATTGGACACAGGCTGTACAGGACAGTGATCTCTGCAACGAGGGAAATAAATAAGGTGAGCCTGACAAGTATCCCAGCTCCCTGCCTGAAGGAAGTTTCTAGACCACAGTCCTGGGATAAGGAAGCCAAATAGAGCCCCTGGTACCACTGCGTTGAGGAGACAGTTCAGAATTTGGGAAAACAGAGTGACAAAACTCTACGGGCAGAGTACAAGAGAGGCATAAAAAGAAAGAATTCTGAAGATCCTAAGAGGAGCACTCTTGAGTCTTTAAGCAGTGATCTGCACGTGCATGTGAGGATACTACCAAGTCCTGGCAAGAAACAGTGAAAAGAAGTAGGCAGAACAATCCTCAGAACCCAGCTGGCAATAGTTCACATTTCCACCAGTAAGAGTAGAAAAACATCCTAACTTGCATAGCAGTGAGCAGCATCCTCAGAAAAGAAATGCCTCAGAGGTGGTCCAAATCAGACCTAGTCTAAAGGCTGCTCAGGACCGGCCCTAAGAAATC
Organism: Lemur catta; assembly: GCF_020740605.2. NCBI lineage: Eukaryota > Metazoa > Chordata > Mammalia > Primates > Lemuridae > Lemur > Lemur catta. Next base: position 52,974,969 of record NC_059139.1, on the reverse strand, counting down.
AGCCCTTAATAGAATCAATACTGATTCCAAGGATCTTAACTGCATTCCAGAAAAAGCCCAAAAATATTTTAAGAAAAAAAAAATCCAGCATGCACAATGTTTGCCTTTCAGTACAAAAATTACCAAGCATGAAAAGAAACAGGAAAATATGTCTGACACCAGAAGAAAAAATCAGACAACAGAAATGGACCCAGAAATAGGCAGATGATGGAATTAAAGACCAGACATGAAAACAGCTATCATAAATATACTCTATATGTTCCAGAAAGCAGAGGAAAGCCTTAAAAAAAATACAATATCTGAACTAAAAAGTACACTGAATAGAATTAACAGCAGACTAGAAACTGCAGAAGAAAAGCTTAGTGAACTTAGCAATAGAAACTTTCTGAAATGAAACACAGAGAGAAAAAAATACCAACACTAAGTGGCCTGAAAACCATGTAATTGGAATCCTAAGTATCATTTTGTATTTTATCCAACTTTGAGCATATCAAGGATTTTTGGAGCTAATTAACCAAAGAACAAGTCACCTTTATTTTCACATTTCTAAGTATTAATAAAAATAAATGTATTTTACTTACTATACGATTAGACCTATTTTTGTATTTTTGTTTCTTTTCAAGAGTCTTTTTCTATTTTGTTGATTTTGAGCATGTGAAGCACTTATTACTCAATTACTCTAAGGTGTCTTACACTTGAAATATTCCAATGTGTCTTCCTAATTTTCAGGTACTACTGTTTTGACAACAAGAGGTAAATATGTGAAAAATGTCTCAAAAACACAATTCTTTATATAAATTCTAAACTTATTCATTTATTCAAAAATAATTATCCAATACTTATTATGTTTTGTAAACTAGTGAAGTCGCAGAGAGCAAGATACATAAAATCTCAGCCCTGGCAAGATTATATTCTTATATGGAAAACAGAAAACAAATACATAAACAATAAAATACATTATATAATTTAGGCAGCAATAATTTTCACAATGAAAACACCAAGAAGAAAAAAGTCTCTGCTCTCATAGAACATGAGAGAAATGAAGGAAGATAGACAATAAAGGAAAAATTATATAATATTATGTCATAGTGATAAGTACACTGAAGATCAAAATAGAGACCAGCTATTAGAAACATATGAAAAGAAGTCTTTTTCTATAAATAATCAGAGAAAACCTCTCGTAAGTGTAGACATTTACATAAAACAAGGAGATCTAAATGAAGTAAAGACGCAAGCAACACAATGACCTAAGGGAAAAGAATTCTGGACAGAGAGAACAACTCTGCAAAGGTCCTGTGGTAGGAATGAGTTTGGTGTATGTGAAGAACAGCAAAAAGGGCAATAGAGCCAGATCATGTAAGGACTTGCTGGCCATGACAAGAGAGCTATATTTTTATGCATTTTTATTTCAAGTGTTTATGCTAAAATTATTCTAAAATAGAATGCTTTTTCTTCAACAAATAAAACCACAGTGGGGAAAAAAATAATCTGTAGTTTAATCATACAAAGACAAGTCCAATTAAATTGTAATACATTTTCTTCTAGTGCATTTTTTATGCATAGCAATTGTTTAAAATTGGTCTTAACCATACTATAAATACAACTTTGTAATCTTTTTTCAAATAAGGATACTATGTTATAGAATTTTTCTGTTATACATTTTTTTGAATATCATTTTTAATAGCTACATAAAATTGCATATGGGTGGTTATAAGAGTTCACAATAAGTGCATTCACTATTGTTAACATTTTGATTCAAATAATGTGTAATCTAGTGAATAGTCTTTCCCCTCGGAATTCAAACAGTACAATTTTTGAGTCAAATATTGCTATTTTTAACATTTCTGATGTATGTTGCCAAGATCTTTTCAAAATCTGCCTTTCAATGCCACCAGTAATGCATGAGAATGCCTGTTTCACTGCACCCATGCCAGGACTAGTTTTATCATTCTGGTTGTTTTATAAATCTATACAGTTTGTTTTTTTTCTTTGCTAACTTGATATGTGAAAAGCTATATTTCAATGTTGCCTTTATTTTGCATTTCTTTTATTAATAACTGTGGCAGATTAAAGAGCACTACAAATTCTTTGACACTCCCATCAAGAGGCCGAGTGTGTTTTCTTTCCCTTGAACATGGGCTGGCCTGTGACTATTTCAACTAATAAAATACAGGGGAAGTGACCCTCTGCCAGTTCCAGGCCTATCCTTAAAAAGGACTGGATGATTCTGGCTTGGCCTTTCAGAGCCCTGAGCAGTTATGTAAGAAGTCCAATTACCCTGCTGGAAAGACCACATAAAGAGGCCCTGGGGCCCAATGTAAGACCCTAGTTCACCCTTAACAGCTGTATTCCCCAGCACTGGGCATGTTAGTAAAGCCTCTTGGGCCCTCCAAACCAGCTCAGCTGCCAAGTGAACACCACCAAGTGACTCCAAGCAACACTACATAAAGCAGAAGTATCATCCAACCAAACCCTGGCTGAAGTCCTGACCCAACAAATCATGAGATTTAACAAAATTGATTGTTGTCTAATGGGGCTTGTTTTGGGTTAGTTTGTTACAAAGCAAGAGATATCTGAAACATGAATTGTATATTCTTTTCTGTGAATTATCTGCTTATGCAATACACATAAGTTCATTTATCTGTTGAGGTATTAATGTTTTTGATAATATATTTGAGTAACTATAAATATACAAGTCTTTATCAGTCATTTTAATGCATATTTCATGACATATTCACTTTTTAATTTTGATTATAGCTTGATGATAAATATTTTAAGTGTTTTTAGCATTTCATTTCAAAGTTTATGAAAGTCTTTTCCTATAGCATTCCTGCAATTTGTAATAAAACTGTATAAATGGATTAACCTTTAATCCATTTTGAAATAAATTTGCTTACAGTTTATCAGAGAAAAAGATCTTATTGATACTTCCAAGTTCTCTCTTAATTCCCTGTTTCTTTCCTTTTTTTTTTTTTTTTTTTTTTTTTTGAGACAGAGTCTCGCTTTGTTGCCCGGGCTAGAGTGAGTGCTGTGGCATCAGCCTAGCTCACAGCAACCTCAAACTCCTGGGCTTAAGCGATCCTACTGCCTCAGCCTCCCGGGTAGCTGGGACTACAGGCATGTGCCACCACGCCCAGCTAATTTTTTCTATATATGTTTTAGTTGGCCAGATAATTTCTTTCTATATTTTTTTTTTTTTTTTTTTTAGTGGAGACGGGGTCTCGCTCTTGCTCAGGCTGGTCTCGAACTCCTGACCTTGAGCGATCCACCCGCCTCGGCCTCCCAGAGTGCTAGAATTACAGGCGTGGGCCACCATGCCCTGCCTCTTCCCTATTTTTATGACAAAGCAGAGATAAAGTGGTTCATGGAATGAATAATACTGCTAATCTATGTAACGTTCTATCCCTAATTACAAAGGAATGAATGTGAGTATGACTTTCTCCAAAATCTTGAAGGGTGCTTGTTTTCTGGGAATTAAAGTAGAAGAGATCTTAGATAAATTGGGGCTAGGGGAGTGCAACCTCATCATAACTGAAATAAAATCAAACACATATATTTTAACACAACATTAAGATCTAGTTAAAAAATTAGACAGCTTTATATGAAAGACCTAGGCCTTCACAACTTTGGGAGGCCATATGATAGCAACAACAAAATCTTGTAACAATGTTACAACATAGCTTTTGTTTGGAACAATTTTGAAAGATGGAACTGACCCAAGGAACCCACAACAAGACTGAAGCATCCCTGGGTATTAGATACTTCTTGTGCAGCATTTCAAATGTGACCTTTCAGCCTCACATTTTACTCTAGCCACTGTTCCCAAAACTACTCCATGGAGGCTTTGACCAGCTTCACACAGGTGCAGTTGGTCAACCCTCATGCTGTGGCACCTCCATTCTGGCTGTGGAAGCCCACTCTTACTCTACACTTATGTGGTACATATGCATAATCTGGAACTGCAGGTATAAACACTGTGGGGCCACCTTTGATCAATGGGCAAAGGAAACCAATGGATAAATTCCCCCCCCCACCCTGCTTTCATCTCATAAATGGACTGCCTTATTATATAAGTCTTCTCAGAAGCTTCTGGAAGAGTTGAGAATCAGGCACCAATCCACAGGGACTCAATATCACATCTTTGTAGTGACTTTTCCTCCTTCTCTTCTGTATTCTCCCTGTCTTGTATTCTTCTTTCATGAGATTACTTTCCAAAATAAACACCCTCATGCAAACCTTTATCTCAGGCTCTAAAAAAACTCAGGCTAAGCTACTCTATATCCTGAAAATAAATCTCTATTTAGGTTAGCCAGAGTCTATTGCTTTGGCAACCAAAAGTAATTTTACTACATAACTAAAAACTAAAAGGAAAGAAAAATAAAAACCATATTTAGGAATGACAGAAATGTACCAAAAAAATCTTAAATGAAATAATATTGAATTGAATCTAAAATCTAAAAGTATATTAATGCATAATGCATCATTACCAAGTAAGATTTATAACAAATATAAAGATGGTTCAATATTAGGAAATCTGTCAATGTAATCATTACATTAATAAATTAAAGGGGAAAATCCATATGATTACATTGATAGAATGTTTGAAAAACATTCAATAAAATTCAACACTCAATCCCAATTTTTTTAAAAAGCTCTGGAAAAAACTATAATTATTATATAAGACATTTCTCTTAATTTGATAAAAAGAATCTGATAAAAACATACTTAATGATTAAATTTATCAATATTTCCATTAAAACAAAGAAAAATAGAAGAATGCTCACTATCATGACTACAATTCAACATTGTACTAGAATACAATTAGACATGAAAAGTAAATAAGTTCTAGATGTTATAACAGAAAAGACAAAGTTGCAGATGATTTAACTGTTTACCTAAATAATCTAAGAGACTCAACTGAAAAATTCATAGAATAAGAGCTTCAGAGAGTGGCCAGGAAAAGATCAACATATTAAAGTTAATAATTCTTAAAATTTTAGCAATAATCCATTAAAATCATAAAAGTAAAATATGACATTACTATAATAGTAAGAACAAAAACTGTCAAATATCCATGAAAATACCTATCATACAAGAAAGCTGTACAACTTTACTCTAGGACACAAAAAAAATTCCAAGTTTTTTATGAAAACTATAAAGTAATTCTAAAATTTATCTGAAAAAGAAAATGCACAGGAGCATATATAATTTTTAAAAAATGAAGGGTAGAATTATCAGATATCAAAATCAACCAGAGAAGCATTAGTAATAACTAAAACTTATGTCATTGTGAAAGAGAAGAAACTAGATCAGGGCACTAGAATACAGAGCCTAGAAATAGACCTATGTATATGTCAGAATTTAATATATAATAAATTGGGAATTTTGGATCAGAGATGGAAGAACGGGTGAGTCAGTAATCAATGAAGTCAATTGGCTCACCATTAAATAAAATAAATAAGCTACATTAACATATCACACAATCTCCCAAAATAAATTCCAGATTGATTAAAGCCCTAGATATAAAAAATAAAATAATATAGGTATAGGGGAAAATATAAGATAATATTTTCATAATTTGGAAGTTGGGAAGGATTTCCTAAGCAAAACACCAACCCAGAGCCAGAAAACAAAAGACTGGCAGATTCATTAAAAATTAAAAACTCTGTATGACAAATGATACTATTAGCAAAGTTAAAGAAAAGTGACAGACTGGGAAAAAATATTTGCAATAAAATGAAGTATTATAGTCATATATATTACTCTCACATATCAATATTTTAAAAATCTACAGTAAAACAAAGGGCATAAACAAGAAATTTCTAGAAGAAATATCAGTGACCAATAAGCATACGAAAATATGCTCAACAATAGCAGTAATGAGGAATATGCAAATTTAAACTATATATCATTTGGTATTTTTTAGAATGAAAAAAGTAAAAAGATCAGTAATATCCAATTTTATAAAACATATGAGAAAATGGGCATATTTGTATACTTTTTGATAGGGGTACAAACTGGTGCAGTTTGTTTGGAGGAAAATGTCCATTTTCTCATTTATTCATTCATTCAATAAATATTATTGAACACCTATTTCATCCAACTGCTTGTACTAGGTCCTAAGCATACGCCCTCACAGAGCTTACATTGCACAGGGCAGGGTGCAAGATGGAGAAGATAAACAACAAATAATTATATATGTAGAGCAAGTGGTTTTAAGTACCATAAAAATAAATCAGGGCAAAGGGGATTGAAAGTGATAGTGTTGGGAGGATGCTATCTTATGTAGGGTGGGCAGGTGGGATATCACTGATGAGGTGCCATCTGAGCACAGATATGAAGGAAGTGAGGGAGCAAGTCATAAAGCTATCTAGGGAAAGAACACAGGAGATAGTGGAAACAGGAAGGGCCAAGGCCCCAGGACATAGCAGGGACATAAGTATGGCTGGAGCAGGGTAAAGGAGTATGATGTAGGAGAATGACGGAAGATAAAGATTAGAGAGGAAAGGAGACAAGAACCATTTAAGGCCTTGGAAGCCATAGTTAAAGCTTTGGATTTTACTTGGACTAAAATAGAAAGTCACTGGAGCGTTTTTAGAAAAAGAGTTATATGACTGAACTCACATTTTAAAAGGATTACTCTAGTTGCTATTTAGACACCAGATTCTAAATGGACATTAATTAGGAAGCTATTTCAATAAGCCAGGTGAAAAACGATGGCAGCCTGGGCTAAGGTGGTACAATGAAGGAGGTGAGAAGTGGTTGATTATTATGGATATATTTTGAAGATAGAGTTATTAGGATTTACTAATGGATCACACATGGGATGTGAGAGAAAGAGACGGCCAAGGGCAACGCCAGGTTCTTGTCCTGAGCAATTGTAAGGTAATAATTACTGTGATAGGGAAGAAGAAGCAAGTTGGGGGTTAGATAGTTAAAATGAGTTAAATTTGCAACAGCTAGTAGATATTCAAATGGTGGGTCAAGTACGTTGCCTGAAGTTCAGGGACATAATAGGCACTAAAGATAAAAATTCAAGGGTCATCAGTGTGTATATAGTATTTACAGCAAAAGTGCTGGATAAGATCTCTTCCAGAGTGAGTCTAACTGGAGAAGAGAAGTTCAAAGATTGAGCCATGGGGCACTCTAATGTTTTAGCAGTTGGAATATGAGGTGGAACCAGCAGAGGAAGCCAAGAAGGAACAGCCATTGAAGCAGGAAGAAACCAAGTGGGCACTGTCCCAGATGCCAACCAAAGAGTGTTTCAAGAAGGGAGTGGTAACTGTGCCAGTTATGCATTATCTATCAAAATGTAAAGCAAGCATACTCTCTTATTCAGCAATTCTATTTTGAACTATCTATTCTACAGACATATATATGTACATATAAAAAGTGTATTTCACGGATATTTATTAAAGTATCGTTTGTAATAGCAAATTAAATACCCATCAATAAGGGAATGGTTATATCATGGTGCATCTGAACAATGGAATAAAACACAACAATTTTTAAAAGCTGGCAGAGGAAAGGTGCTGATATAGAATGACTCTTGAAATATTAAATGAAAACAACTACTTGAAGAATAATCATATAGAATGATTGACTTCAAATATATGGAAAAAGAAAACATATATGTATATGTTACCGCCAGAGCAGGCAGGATAGTGTGGTAAAAGAAAGCATGAGCTCCATCCAAAGCAGATTTCCTGGCATATAAATCTGGCATGCCACTTTGGACAAGTTTCTAAACTTCTCTTGGCCTTCCTTTCCCTTTCTATAAAATCCCTCACAGGGAAGTTCTAAGGATTAGATGAATTAATATACAAAAAAGGTGTGAACAGTGTCTGGCACATAGGAATCAGTCAGTAAGTGTTAGCCATTAATAATATCTTAATGGTGTATATTATAATCTATAATAACAACATATAATAACAAGTGCATGGAAAGAAGTTTTGAAGTTAAATTCCCAAACTATTAACACTAGTTATCTCTGAGAAGTTTGGGATTGGAAGTTGGCAGACAGGGTGAAAGGTAAGTTACTTAAACATTTTGCCATATATATTTCTATATTACTTAGATTTTTAATAATATACTAATGCAAATTTTTATAAAAATATAATGTGCTTTACTTGTGAAAAATTTAACCTTTTCTTTAATTGAGAGAAGAAAAAGTAACAGTTTATAGATATCAATGGCTATTCCTGGCAATTTTTATTCAATGACCTATGTTTCAACTAACACCAAAAAGATCAATCTAAGAATTGGGATATTGTGAAGGAGGCAATAATATTTTCTAGCCATTTCTGAGAAAAACACACAGACAGACATACGGCAATAAAAATAGAAAAGACAGAAAAGAAGAGCCTGAATAAAACGAAAGAAAAGTAAGGGAATGAAATTGAGCACAGATCCCGTAGATCCTGAGTCTAACCATTCAGGCAAATCAAAACCCCTATCAATCACACCTAAGACAGGCAGTCACCCAGCATCTCCTTACACATTTCCAGTGACATGACATCATGTATTAATGTTATTAGTCAGTTACACTTTATGTTAACCAGAGTCCCAATTGGTCTGGTTTGTCTCATGGGAAGCAACGTAGAATTAAGTCTTCTCTCTCTTCACGAAAAAGACAAGACTTTTGGCTACATACTCTGGTCCCACTACCTTGTCTGGGCAGGCCCAGCCCTGCCCAGTGTGGGCAGACAGAGCATGCCAAGCAGCAAGCTGCTACAGTTGCTCCAAATCTAAGCCAAAGTACAGCTAAGATTCTTTCCATCCAATGCTGCCAACAGGTAAAATAGTTAAGACAATGTGGATGTACAACTGCATGACTTCTGACTAAATTCTGTTGCAGAAACAATAGGTATTCACAGGACACAAATGCTAGGGTGTGCTTTATGCAGACTCAACTTAACCCTTTTACACATAACTCAATGTCCTTCTTTCACCCCCTCTTTCTTTGTCTTCAGTACAAACACTTCACCAGCTCTTCCCAGAGCTTCCCAAGGTGGAGCACACTACTCCATGTATGCCTCTGCCTCTAATTACTATTTACTGCATTTGCATGTGTTTTTTTCTCATTATAATGTCATTAGCATGCGAGGGAGACCCGTTGCCAAGGCAACCAGGAGTGGTGAATGCAGGCACAGCCTTTAATGAAAACTTAACCCTACTTCGTTTAACTCCCACTGTATTTTTTGGCTCACTTCACCTTTGTGGTCACAAGAATGGAAATATCCTACAGTTACCCCTTCTTATGTGGTATTGCTCCAAGGTCTTGGTAACATGTGTGTTCCCCTGCATACAATTAACACATTATATTTTTCATAACCAATCTTGATAACTTTTCTCCCAATGCAATAAATTTTCCTTCTGATCAACACTACTCACTCAACAGAGTCCTTTGAATATCTAAAATAGTCTATTTTTCTTCAGATTAAATATTGTCAGGTTCTTCAAATTTGATATGATTTCTGGAGTCCTTACTCACATAGACTGCCCCCCTTTGAAAGCATACTAAATGATTTGGTTGAAATCAAACTCACTATTTCTACAGCATCCCGCTAATCTGGTAACCCTCTCAAAAAAAAATAAGAGGTTAGTTTGACCTGACCTCTTTTTAGCCAAACTACAAAGGTATGTTTATAAAAGCTGGCTAAATAACAATAATAATGGGTTTTCAGGTGATTAAATTAAGATTTGATTTTTTTTTTTTAAAGTCACAACAGGCAAAAATGAGATGAGATGACACTTAGCATGAATAAAAATAAAATCCTAAATTTAGGCTAAAAAAATCCAACTACACAAATACAGGAGCTCTTGCTTAACAGTAATGCACAATTTTAAGACATAAAAGCTAAAGATACTTTCAAAGTTCAATAGGAACCAAGGTGTGACAGGTTGTCAATGTAGGAAAATTAGAACTCAGTTTATAATTGTTATACTTGCAGAATACAGTAAGGAGAGCATGGTCAACAGTATTGCAGAACTATTTTAAGAAACCAAATCCTGTATGAACCAGCAACTAATCACACCCAGTATGAACAAGGATCAGATCAGTGGGACCAATGAGAAGTAAGGCAACTTGATGAGTTAGAAGCCAATAAAAAAATGAGCTCTCACATTTGATACAGCACGCTTAGAAAAGTGGACCCGTGAGAATGCTATTGTCCAATAAAACCATTTGCAATGATGGAAATGTTCTTTGTGCTACCCAAAATGGCAAGCAATAGCCACTTGAAATGTGGCAAAGGCAATTAGGGAACCAAATTTTTTTATTTTACTTAATTTAAATTTCAATTTGAATAGCCACATGTGGCCAGTGGCTACCACACTCTACAGCACAGCTATACAGATGATGGTCTGCTGGGTGTGGTGGCACACACCTGTAGTCTCAGCTACTCTGGAGGCTGAGGCAGGAGGATGGTTGGAGCCCAGGGGTTCAAGGTTGCAGTGGACTATGATCATGCCACTGCACTCCAGCCTGGACAATAGCACTATTAGGCATCTACCCAAAAGAGCAAAAGACATTCTATAATAAAGACATCTGCGCCTGAATGTTTATGGCAGCACAATTTACTATTGCAAGGATATGGAAACTACCCAAGTGCCCATCAATTCATGAGTGGATTATTAAAATTTGGTATATGTATACAATGGAATATTACTCAATTATAAGAAACGACGGTGATCTAGCACCTCTTATATTTTCCTGGATAGAGCTTGAGCCCATCCTCCGAAGTAAGGTATATCTCAAGAACAGAAGAATAGGCCCCACATGTACTCGCCATCAAATTGGCACTAACTAATCAACACCATGGTGCTCACACGGTAGTAACATTCTCCAGGGATTAGGGGGTTGGGGGTGGGTAAACTAATGGACGCGGTGAGCATTGTAGGGGGGAAAAGGCACACCCCAAACCATGGTTTGGGTGTGTGGCAAAGTCATAACATGTAACCAAAATGTTTTTACTCCCATAATATCCTGAAATAAATAAATAAATAAAAAGACCAAAAAAAATTAAAAAAGGAAAGAAAAGAATAGAGCCTGGTACAAAGTGATTGGTAATTATTGTTTTTTCCAAAAAATAGTTTCAAGAGTCAACTTATTTTAATCAATCCCATGAGTGAGTTATAGAGGGCGAGGATAATCTATTTCTCCTTCCAGGCCTTTATTCTCTTTTGGGGGGACAGAGTCTCGCTCTGTTGCCCGGGCTAGAGTGCCATGGCGTCAGCCTAGCTCACAGCAACCTCAAACTCCTGGGCTCAAGCGATCCTACTGCCTCAGCCTCCCGAGTAGCTGGGACTACAGGCATGTGCCACCATGCCCGGCTGATTTTTTCTATATATTTTTAGTTGTCCAGCTAATTTCTTTCTATTTTTAGTAGAGACAGGGGTCTCGCTCTTGCTCAGGCTGGTCTCGAACTCCTGACCTCGAGCGATCCACCCATCTCAGCCTCCCAGAGTGCTAGGATTACAGGCATGAGTCACTGTGCCCGGCCCAGGCCTTTATTCTTCAACATAATTCAGAGACCATCTGAACAGCTGTTGGCTCACTGCTTAGACTGGTCCGTCACCCTCCCACACTCATCCATCCCACTGCTGCTGTCCCTCGTCCCCTACATCAGGAAGACATAAGACGCAGTGGGCCCTGCCCCATCACACATGCCTACCTTGTAAGTTTAAACCTTTCCCTCTCCCAGTTGTTGGGAGCGGTCTCTGATTACGGGTGAGCACATAGCCAATAGAATCATTGCTGGGAGCCTTGTCAGGGCCCTCTACCAATCACTTCCCGCCACGACTACCTGCAATGGTATATAAGCCCACTGTCCTTCCTGTTCGGGGTCTCTCGCCATGTAACTAGACTAGATGCCTCATTAAACTGCTGTTGGAAGAACTCCAGTTTGTTGCGTCGTCCTTGCAGGCGAGTGCGGCGCGACACCCAGTCCTTGCTTTTTACTTCCTCCTCTGAAGTCTCCGAACTCCTGAATTTGGGATCTGTCATACAATTCAGTCCAGTGGTTCCTAACCCTTTTCACGTCATAACACACATAAAAGGTCATATTTGAACAGTGTAATAGGGTAAACTAGAGGGGATTGGTGGTGTTTATATGAAACTTTGTGAAAAAAACCTTAAGTAAGTTTTCTTTATATTATGTAATTATTACAGTTAATCCCCATTCCTACCTTGCCCCAGGCAATCACTAATCTACTTTCTGTCTGTATAGAGAATATCACTTTTCTCAAAATGATAGAAATGCCTTTCTCAGTATAAACCAGAATTTGGTTAATTCAAATCTAAATTATACTTCAAAAGTGTCATCATTCAGTAAATCAAATAGATCTTCCTTTACTGTCATTGACAAATGGAATGTGAAAATTTCTTATGATAATATGAATAAATTGTGAATATGATTGAAACTATACATTTAAAATCAATAATGCAGGTTTTCCTTAAGTATACAAGATGCTGTTCTAATTGTCTTAATAATTATTCTTTCCTATTCAAACTGTGACACAGACTAAACACAATTGCATCATTTTAACCTCACATTTCCATGATCAAATTTTTGCCTTGAATCCATATACTTTATCAGTACATATGAAAGCATTATTTCTATTAGGTTTATTTATTCAGCTAATTAAACTATTTTTTAAGCCAATAACTACCTTTTAACAAATCTTCTAAGTAAGATTTACCAAAAGTTCCAGTGCTTCTTGTAGTTCCTGAACTTTTAACAAAACTCTTCCTTGGACATCTACTGCACTTTACTATGAAACAGTGGAAAGTTATATTCCCATTTCTTCACATGAAGCTAAAAACAAATGTGAGTAAAGCAGCTTCAGTAGTATTTGATTCTCAATTTCGCTACACCAGAGTATGGAACTATCGCACAAGAGTTTCTCTGTGAGTGAAACATGGTACCGCTTAATCTCACTCAGCGTTTTCACAGTACTCTTAGTGTGAAGCCATTACACCTTCCTGTCAGTGCAGTCACCCGTCAGTAAGTATACAAATTCAAGCCTGTTTCCATAACACCTTATTTGTTTCAAAGGATGAGTGTACCACCTTCAATATCTCATCTCCAGTAATTCATTTTGGTACTTCTTTACAGAGCACTGATACTCCTCCCAGCATTTTTCTTTAGAAATTCTAACTTGTACTGCAATTTAGCAGTTGCAAATGTGTATAGATTCATCAATCTGAAATGAAACCTGTTTCATTTAATAATAATATAGATTGACAGTCTTTATTCCATCTGACATAACATCAGTACACTTACTAGCAGTATTAGAGAGTTTCACCTTTGCCATTCCTTTTATTTACTGGCCTCAAACAATTTCCATACTGGGTGGTAAAAAATGAGGGTTTCCATCCTCATCTGAGGCAGTTTGGCTTCAGCTTTTAAAGGCATGACCTTGTAACTGGTTTACATAGCTTAATCTAACAATGTTGGAACCAATCTCAAAAAGAGGTTTAATTTTTTGTGTTGCTTTTGCAGAACTTTAAAATGTTCAAATCTTTTGCTGAGGAGTGTTTGTAGTGAGGTGCCAGTGCAGTTTGCTTGGCACCTTCTCTTCATCCTATAAGTTTTCCCTACTAGTAAGGCACTTAGACTGGGAGAAAAAAAGAGATACCGTACATATACATCCAAATTTGAGATGATTGTCATTTCACTACCTAACTAGTGACTTTAACTTTTTTAATACTGTGTTTGTCTTATGAATATGATGACCTTCTAGCTTTAATGAAAAGTTATCCAGTAAGATTGAAAGTGAAATATCTGTAAAAATTAAATCTTTTTTAAATATAAAGAATTAATGGCCGAGGCGGGTGGATCGCTCGAGGTCAGGAGTTCGAGACCAGCCTGAGCAAGAGTGAGACCCCGTCTCTACTAAAAATAGAAAGAAATTATCTGGCCAACTAAAAAATATATATACAAAAAAATTAGCCGGGCATGGTGGCTCATGCCTGTAGTCCCAGCTACTAGGGAGGCTGAGGCAGTAGGATCGCTTAAGCCCAGGAGTTTGAGGTTGCTGTGAGCTAGGCTGATGCCACGGCACTCACTCTAGCCCGGGCAACAAAGTGACACTCTGTCTCAAAAGAAAAAAAAAAAAAAAAAAAAGAATTAATGGGGCTTATAGATTTTTCAACTCCATAAAATCTACAGGGGTGGGGAATCTTTTGCATTCATTAAAAAAGTTTGAAAAACAAATTTCATCCAGCCTGAGCAAGAGTGAGACCCCATCTCTACAAAAAATAGAAAAATTAGCTGGGCATGGTTACATATGACTGTAGACCCAGCTACTCGGGAGGCTGAGGCAGAAGGATTGCTTGAGCCCAGGAGTTTGAGGTTGCAGTAAGCTATGATGATGCAATTGAATTCTAGCCTCAGGAGACAAAGCAAGACCCTGTCTCAAAAAATACCAAAACAAACAAACAAAAAACCCAAACTTCATAAAATTCAAACAGTTGTTGATTTTTGTTTAGTTCAAAAATTAAAACTCTGAAATATTTAAAAAAACATATACTCATGTGTGATTAAAAACATTTTGATAAGTTACTTTCTGAAGCTAAAAGGCCCTTTAATGAAATTAAATTTCATTCAGTTATTACTTGATTTTTAGAAATAAATACATTTTTTAATTTCCAAAAACAATTCATCATGAAATTCTATCAAGAATGTGACTTTGGCTAATTGTTAACACCAAAAGCAAAAATTAAGTAAGTAAAGTAAATAAGTTAATCAAGAAGTAACAATCAATGTTTTAGTTAGCAACACCTAGTATCAGAAAACAGTAACAGAAGTAATAAAATAATCATACATGTGTTCTAAGTCAGCAAAATTGTAAAAATAATAATAGGAAACTAAACTGAAATAAAATACCAATATTTTACATGATTATAAAACAAAGTTTTAAAAGGTAGTAGCAACCCAAATGCCCATCAACAGATGAATGGATAAATAAAATGTGGCATACACATTCAATAAAATATTCAATCTTAAAAAGGAAGGAAATTCTGACACATGCCACAACATAAATGAACCTTGAGGATATTATGCTAAGTGAAAATAAGCCAATCACAAAGAGAGAAATATTATATGATTCCATTTATATGAGGTACCAAGAGTAGTCAAATTCATAGAGACAGAAAGTAGAATAGTGGTTGCCAGGGGCTGTGGGGAAAGAAGAACAAGGAGTAGTTGCTTCATGGCAAAGAGTTTCAATGGGGAAGATGAGAAAGTTCTGGAGAAGGATGGTGGTGACAGCTGCACAACAATGTGAATGTACTTAATGCCCCTGAACTGTATATACTTAAAAATAGTAATGGTAAATTTTGTCATGTGTTTTCATCACAAATAAAGTTTTTTTTTAATTTTAAATGGTTAAAATGGTTACGTTTTAAGTTATGTATATTTTGTCACAATTTTTAAAAATAAAAAAAAAGTTGCTGGTGACAAATATATCACAAATGTGTAATCAGATGTACCAGGATGATGCAAAGTCCAAGGTCGGGGTGGGTACTATGTGGTATGGCTACTACAGAGAATTTCCTGGCCACAGGTGCTACACTTAAAGCTTTTTGGTTCAAAATAATTAGCGAATTTATGGAGTTTATATAGGGAACCCTTCAAATAGCATTCAAATATCATTTCAACTACCATAAGTTTCAGAATGGTTGCATAAAACACTGCTAATGAATTATGACCATTAGTATATTGAACCCACCTGTAGCCTGTTCCTGGCACAGCAATGCACCATGGCATAGCAATTAGGAAGCTCTGATCTAATCCCCAACTTTCAGCTTTCTGTCCTGTCAGCCTCCTATCTCTCCCAGGCTCAGCATACTCTTGGACAATCATCTGGGTGAATCTCACCCTAGTTCAACCATGATGTGGGACCTCTGCTTATTAAATGCTATGCTGAAGGGCATTTACCTTCCAGCATGCCCCATCATCATAAGCAGAACTCATAGAGTGGCTACAAAAAAGTTAATGCATCGTAAGCAGCCTTAATAGAAGCAATATCTGGAACAAGGTGAATTATATGACCTTCTAACTCCAAACCTCTATTTCTATGACTTATGTACATTTTTATGACCCAAAGTTATGTAACACATTAATCTCAGCTTTATATTCTGATTGCTTGTCTAGGTATCAGCAATGAATAAAATACATATCAAAGAGGCATGCCTCATGATTTTTAGTAGCACTAAGACATCCTAGGTAAAACTGAGAAGTAAATGAAAGCTGTCATTGACGCTCTCCCATTTCTACCTCCATTTTGTTGTCAAAGCCTCCATAATGTTCCAAGTCCCTAATTATCTTACATTACCCTTCAAAAGTACAACAAAGTACATATCTCAGTTTTCTCTGTTCTTCCCTTTCCTCCATTTAAAACCCCTCCTCAAGTTTTAATATCTCAGTTTTAAAATCTCAATAGTTCAGCTCCATTCAGGCAGGAATCCTGCTCCAAACTTGCTAATTTTCAAATGAGAATGTCAACACCAATTCCACTCTGTGGTCACTAGAGCATATGGACCTGCCCTTAACAGGAAACACAGAATATCTCTACTTCAGGTTCTACTATCCAACCCTTAGCTTGTTATTCATTCAGTGTCATCAAGCTGTTTTCTTAGGGTACTAGAACTATAAATGATGGCCTCTTCTCTTTACTCAAAGTTTAATACTTAATGTTATGTTTGGGGCAAAGGGACATAAATCAACATTTGAAAATCTTATCCTAGACCACATGCTTTTCAAACCATCTGTGGTGAAAGATCAGGATTTTTATTTCCAATCTGTCATAGACATACTTTTGTGAAAAACGCTAAAAATGAATTACTAGAATAAATGAAATTTAAAAAAATCAAATCAAATACAAGCCCCAATTCTTTTATTAGATTCAACAGACATAAAAATCATCAAATTGCTTAAAAATTGCCAGTCCTTTATTTTTAACTTCTGTACCATCTCCTTGCACTAGCCCCAATCTAGTACCACACTTAGAGTAACACTGCTTTAGAATATAAATATAATCTCTCATCCCAGCTCAAACATCTACCTTCACTCTGTCACCAGAGTTAAACAAGTCACTCCAGAAAGAAGCTGAAAGACAGAATGGTATATGCTATTAGTGAAAGAGCCACTGGGATACATACACATCTGCCATCCATAGATTTCTAAGTCATAGAAGCTGATCCTTTTTCATAAACTACTCACCAGTCTAACACACTTTGAGGTTTATGAGAGTAACAGGGCTAGTCTCATATATGCCTTTTTCTTTGAAACCTTTCAGTTTTTTAGGTTAGTTAAACCCCTATTCTGCTCCTTGGTTATTTACATAATAAAGATCATTTAAATGCACATGCACTACACCCTTGTGAAAGCCAGCAGGAGGTGAACATGAAGATCTAAGACCAAACTTCTCTGTACCTGTGTAAAGCATGTCTCCATCGTGCAACTGCCCTACAAATAAGAAATAAACACTGGGTTTATAAGACTTGGAAGAAAAGGTTTATGGCTTTGACTGTTTCCCATTACTGGAAAATTTACATGCTGAAAAGTAGCAAAAACCAGTACAAAAGAATAAACAGCGGGTGCACTTCAAGGGCTTGTTTCTTTCAAGAATCAGGAGCAAAATTGGGTTTTATTAGCTGTTTCATTAAGTTTTACTTTGAAGAAAAACAAACAGTGAAAGCATATGTGCAACATCTGATGAAAAAGGATTTTATTCTAAACAGTCTCTGTACAAAACTCATTAATGTAACATTAAATGTGAAGACTTGTCTAGCATTTAAGGATAATTTTACCCATTTTAGTTTATTTATAATTTCTGACACAGTTTATTTAACGTATTCTAAACTTTAAATCACCATGTGTACTAAACTAATATATTAAATCTGTCTTTTCAGTGATATTTTGCAATGAATATCTACAGCATCTGTTAAAAGCAATTAGTATATGAAGTTTGTATCAAACTTAACACCTAAAGTAAGATAATACAGCTGGATATTGACTACTTGGAAAACTCATGCAAACAGGTCAGTTCTTCTTAGTAAAACTCCTAATTGCAAATGCTTTCCTTATAGCTGCAGCCCCATCCACAGGTCTGTGGTCCGCAGCACATTAAGGGCGAGACCACATTACTCTGTCTCAGGCCCCCCCACCCACCGTGATCCGTGGAAAAATTATCTTCCATGAAACTTAGGAACCCAGCCACATAGCAGGAGGTGAGCAAGCAAAGAAAGCTTCATCTGTATTTATACCCGCCCCCCATCGCTGGCATAACTGCCTGAGCTCCGCCTCCCCCCTTCCATGAAACTCGTCCCTGGTGCCAAAAAGGTCAGGGACTGCTGCAATAGTGCAAGTATACTTTAAAAAAAAAAAAAATCTAAATATATGTGCTACCATAATCCAATATCTGAAATGTAAGCACCACTGTAATACTCAAAGTATTAAACTATTTTTTCCTTAGGGCAAATTTAATCATCTGGATATTCATCATATTCCCACTGAAAGAATTTGCCCAATAGCTACTTTTTCATTTCAAGACTACATGTTGATAAGAAGCAACTAAAGTTTGTTAGTGGGGAAGAAGAAAGAAGAAAAAGATATACATACACACACATATACATACACACATATATATTCCAGTTCCATTGTGTTGGCTACAGAATAGTGGTATGGGATGAAATAAACTTCAGCTTATAACTTAGTCAATGAATATTCAAATATTAAACTATAGGTTAGGAGTTAAGACAACATTCTTTGGAGGCAGACACACCTTGGTTTCAGCCTTGACACTGCCTCAAACATAAAGTCTATATAACCTGGGACAAGGCATTTAACTTCTCTAAGTCTACATGCCTCACGTATAGAAAGAATAACGCTGACTCACAGAGATATCATGGGGGTTAAATTAAATGAGATATATGTAAGTAACAGCATAGTGACGAAGCTTTAAAAATTGATTTTCCTCTTTTAAAAAAATTATTATTCATTTTAATCAAAGTAATACAGCACATAGGTTAAAAAGTAAACATGCACTAAATTGCATATATACAGTAGGCCCTCCGTATCCATAGGCTCTGCATTCATGGATTCAACTGTGGATCAAAAATATTCAAAAATAAAATTGCATCTGTACTAAACTCATATAGACTTTTTCCCTTGTCATTATTCCCTAAACAATACAGCATAACAACTATTTATATAGCATTTCCACTGTATTAGGTATTACAAATAATCTAGAGAAGATTTAAAGTACACTCAGAAGGATGTGCATAGGTTATATGCAAACACAGGTAGTCCCCGGGTTAGAGATGACCTGACTTAATGGCATTAGTACTTACGATGGGGCTCCGAAGGCTCTCCATAAGAATAATTTATAATTAAATTAATAATTCGGGAACTAGTTTCTCCCATCCATGTGAACACATGGTGTAAGTGGTTCATTGGCGCACTCAGTCTCATTGTTTATACGGTCACTTACACACAGCATCACTTTTGACTTAAATTTTTTATTCGATTTTATGAGCCTGTGTTTACCCTATGACCGTGCCTCCAAAGCAAAAGTTCACTGCAAGTCCAGGTGAGCCTGCAGTGAAGAGAAAGTTGATTACAATGGAAAAAGGAAAGTAGAAATAATTAAGCATTCAGAGAAAGGCCAGACGCCTTCATTCATTGGGACAGCATTAGGCTTCAGTCACTCGACTATCCTAACAATTATAAAGGATAAAGTGAGAATAATGGAACATGTTAAAGGCAAAGCTCCAATGAAAGCATCAATTATTACTAAGCAGCATAGTAGATTAATAATTAAAATGGAAAGGTTATTATTGATTTGGTTAGAAGATCAAGATGAGCATAACATTCCTATTAGCCTAGCACTGATGCAACATTAGGCAAGTGTTCATCTTTAATATTCTTTCTTGAAATTTCTCCTGTCTCCTATTTAAACTTTTTGTGTGAGTTTGTTTTTATGTTGTATGCTTGAATTAAAAAAAGAGTACAATAGGATCTGTAACTTATTATTATCATACAGGGGTATTATTATTATAGTGTTATGCCATATTATTATTACCACATATGAGCCATTATAATAGTAGTAGTAGTAGTAGTAGTAGTAGTAGTAGTAGTACCGTATATGTGTTGTTCATAAGAGATCCGAGTTACATACAAATCTGACCTAAAGACCTTCTCAGGAATATATTTCGTTCATAACATGGGGATCACCTATACTACACCATTTTATATCAGGGACTTGAGCATCCACAGATGTTGGTATGGCAGGGAAGTCCTGGAACCAATCCCCTAGGAATACCAGGGACAACTGTGTAACAAAAGTCACCAAGCACCTTCCTCACCCCTCCACGTACTCTGGTCAGCCTACCCAGACACAACCACTTGCAACTTTCTTTGTTGTTTCTTCTACCATTCAATTTCAAATTCCATACATTCTGTGTCTATAGCTTTCTCTTGATTCATTGAATTATTATGTAGCTTATATATATATTCAATTTCAATGTAACCCTTGAATTAAAAAACCAGGATCATCGAAAAAATGACTTCTGTTGAATTCATACATTGGAAAGAACACATGTCTAAAAGAAGCAAAAGCAATCTCTGTCTTAGGAGTCTAAGTATTATAGTATAATTCAATTGTAACCTGTTTATTAAGGGATTTCTACTCAGAGTACAAACATGAAATAGTTTTATTTTCCCCAATAACTATTTTTAACTTTCCTGTGTGGAATCTCCTTTCCTACCTGGTAAGTGTGTCAGATAGATTGTATTAATGACCCCAATTTTTCACAACTCCCTATTTCCACGCCTGTTGGAATTGCCTTCCCACACTGACTCTGAGTGGGGTTGGCCCCCATGAAAAGCTCAAGTAGAGGTCTAAAAAAGTATTTGAGTGTTTTTACTTCCTTCCTTTGGACCCTTAACCACCACCATGAGAGCAAGCTCAGGCTAGCCTTCCAGAACATGGAACCAAGCAGAATCATCCCAACTGAGGCCATCCTACAACAGCCAGCCACCAGCCAATCCTCAGTTGATTGCATATGCATAAGCAAGCCCTGTGGACATCCAATGAGCCTGTTGCAGAGCAGCTAAACTGTCTTGTCAATTTGCAGACTTCTCAGAAATAATAAATGGTTGACTTAAGTCACTAGCTTTGGAATGGTTACTAGGAATCTTTAAACAACAACTTGGTCCCAGTCCAAAACTTTTTAGATGCTTCCAGTTATTAGAACTCTATCCTTCAGATAATTAAGACTCAATCCTATTATTATTTTTGTTACTTTGAAGACTTCAGTCTCAAAATCAGTGCAAAGCTCTTTTCTTCCTGTAGTTCAACCCACACCCTCAGCAGCTTGAAATGGAGAAACGAAGCATAGTCTTACTCAGAAAAATCTCCTGTTCTTCGCTACTTCTAGGAGTCCACGGCTCCAGAATTGGAAGGAGGAAGGTGCATCGTCCCCTAGTTTAGATGGATGCAGTCACAGTCCTCTTTTTGATTGCTGTTGCTTCTTCAGCTAACACTGCCTGGATGTCAATATCCCTCCATGTGGCAGACACGCAGCTACTAGCTCCCTCTTAGGGTGACTGTATAGTTCTTCAGAGGCTCCTGCAGGGAGACCACCCCCTGGCACATTTATCTAATCTAGGCAGCCACCATCCTCCTCTACTACAGTTAGGGTCCCTTTACCTAACTGTCAGCCTTCTTAGCAGGACAACAGAAAAATAGGTCAAGCCTAGCTACTCTCTGAAGTGACCACATTAAACGAATTAAACAGTATTCCCTCCTTAGCCCCACCATTGAGCTCAGCTCCCTTTACCCCTGCTCAGGCAAAAAAGGGCAGATCCGCAAATCCATAGCTAAGCAAATGCCCAAGCAGGCAATGAAATGACCACTCCTCCCCTCCCCCTCCCCACATATAGGTACCCATACTCATTACAAGTGGTTCTTTGAAGAAGGAAGGGAGGCTTTGGGATAGGAGGGAATCATTTTTCATTAAGAACACTGCACTCCCCTTTGCTGAGACCTCATACTGGGGTGGAGGATCCCAGTTCTTCAGGAATAGGTCCTCAGATCAGTCTCTGCAGGCAGGTTTCTGGCCCCAGTGACTAGTAGATTATTCATAACAATCCAAATATAGAAATTTAGTTACTTAGAGTCTTTTGTCTTCAGCTTGGGGCTTTAGCTGCAATTCTGGAACAAGATAAAAAGGTCCCACTCAACACACTGTTACATGGTTATTTTTAAATCTAAAGTATGCATTAAATTCTACTATACTGCATATCATTATAGAAAAATTCCATTTTTACAGAAATGCCAGTTTTATTAAAAAGACTGCCCTGAAGAGGCTATTTGAATGATATTTATTAACTTTTTATGTAAATGTTATGGCATTTTCATGGATCCTAATTCATCAATTAAGGGATGAAAAAGGAACACTGGCATGTTTTTTTTCATTTCTCATAATTTTTCAAATAAAACTTTTTGTTCAATAAAATGCATCAAATTGTGAATTTTAACTTTTTCTGGAAAATCAGACATTCAATCATTCATTTAATAAATATTTATTTTCCTGCTTATTTTATACCCAGTGATATTCTAGTTGCTTTGGGCATATCAACAAAGAAAACAAAGATCCTACCCTCACAGATTGAGCAGGAAAAGAGAGACATTAAACAATAAACACAATAAATAAGTAAATCACAAAGCATGTTTGAAGGTGAAAATAGTACTATAAGAAAAAAAAAAGTAGAGTAGGATAAGGGGAATCAGGTATCAGGAGTAAGGCTGCCAGGCAGGGGAGGCAGGTGGTTTGAAATGTTGAGTAGGGGGGACAGGGAGGCCTCATTAAGAAGGTGGCATGTGAGCAACCACTCACAGGACCTAGGCGAGTTAGCCATATCTGGAAGAAGAGTGTTCAGGACAGAGGGGGCAATCAGTTCTGAGGCCCCAAGGCAAGAGTGTTTGCCGAGTCTGAAGAACAGGAAGGAGGTCAGTGTGCCTAGATGGTTGCCACTAAAGGAAGAAAAATCAGAGGTGAAGTCAGAGGAGTAAGAAAGGTGGGGAAGGGAGCAGAGTGCCCAGTTTATAGGGCATTGTAAACACATTGGCTTTGACTTTGAGTTGAGAAGGGACACAATGCGATTTGTATTTTAAAAGGTTATGCCATCGGAAGGCAAGAGTGAAAGCAGACCAATCATTAGGAAGGTCATCCTAGTAAGAGTTGATGGCTGTTTACACCGGGGTGGTAGCAGGGAAGATGATGAGAAATGGTCCAGTTGTGAATATTATGAAGGGGGAGAAAACAGAATTCTCTAATGGATTAGATGGGGGCATGAGAGGAGTAGAGAAGTTAAGGGTAACTCCAACAGCTTACACAACTAGAAAGATGGAGTTGCCCTCAATTAATAAGAGGAGGTTGGTTTAGGTGGTGGTAGGTAAGCAAGTCTGGGAGGTGGAGAGTAGGAGCTTAATTTTGGACATGTTGACTTTGGAATCTAAGTGAAAACATCAAAACAGAAATGTCCAGTAAGAAGTTGGCCTTATGAATTTGGAATTCAGGAGAGAGGTCTGGGCAGGGGACATACATTTGGGAGTAATAGGCATTTAGATGGAATTTAGATGATGAGACCTCCAGGGTCATGAGATAGCTAGAGACAAGAACAAGATATAGGACTGTGCCTGCACACTAACATTATAAGACCAAGGAAAAAAGAAAGAAACAGCAAAGAGACTGAAAAGGAATAAAGAGTAATACAGCAGATTAACCAAGAGAGTGAGGATACCAAATGAAGGTTTATCAAGGAGGAAAGAACGATCAATCCTGTCAAGTGATGATCCATGATCAGATAATTTACCAATGAGTTTGGCAGCCTAGAGGTCACTGATGATATTACATAATATTAATAATATTGCACCCAATGGCTTATCTCACTAAAAAAGGAATTTCACTATTTAATAAAAATTCTTCTAAAACAAATAGGTTTTTAAAAGCCAGTCAACGACCCACTTATTTCAAACACTATATGAAATGAAATACAATGGAATGTATTTACACAAATAAAAAGACTGAATTCCTTGCAGTTTATATGATTTTAATTCAATTAAACAAATGAATCTAGAGTGTTTACTAAGTTATGCACCAAAGATATAGCAACAAGGATATAGACAAAAAACATAGTCCCTGACGTCAAGGACCTCTCAGAGTACTATGGGGAATGAGGCAGCTATACAGGTAATCATCATACAGAATTGTACACCAACTGTACGGAAACACAGAGGAGCCAAACTTGGGAGAGCAGGGTTTCCTGTGTGAAGCAGGTGATCCTTAAATTTAATCTGAAAAAAAAATATGTAGTGATTATGGGCAAAAGACTTACCCACACAAGTCGCAAAAGAAAGTACCAAATAACTAATAAAAGGTGCTCAGATGAACTAGTTTTTAGAAAATGCACATTAAAATCATCGTGTGGCCTCGGGAGGCAGGACTACAAATCCTCTTTAAAAAACAACTTTGAAAGTGAACAAAATTATTAAAAACAACCATTTCAGGGATCTGGAAATCGACCAAAAGCAAATAAATTATTAAGAAGCACTTATTCATGAAAAACTATTGAAATTCAGGCAAGAACAGTGGGAGTCTGTGACATTCCTCTCTGGGGCCGCTCCCACCCCTCCCAGGTGGTCAGTATGCTGGTTCTACCAGGACCACAGGCTGTGAAACCGGCAGCATCACTGCCAGAGGGGCTCAAGTGACCTGAAGCTGAAGCTGAAAATATGCCATCCAGCAGAGCAGCGCCAGTAGCCAGTAAAAGTAGCAATCTCCGCAGCGAGCCTGAGGTAGCCACCGCACTTGGGACAAACAACCAACCAGCACCATAACCAGAAAAATAACAGGGAGATCCTAGAAGTGAAAGATCCACAGAGGGGCTTGATAACTCTGCACACACTTGGCTGCCTTCCACCCACGCTTAGGCCATAGGAACCGAAGCTTTCCCCATATCCTGGCAGAGGGAAAGGCTGTGCCCAGGCACAGAGTATAGGGGAGAGACTAAAAGGCAGGGCAGACTTGAACACTTGCCTGAACTTTGAATGTGCTCCCCACACACACACAGACCCATCAGGAAGGGGGAAGTCATACTGGCTCAGGGGGTTTGAGCATAACCTCTGACCAATCATTGATTGTCAACGACACTAAGGATAAAGGTAATGTTGAGAGAAAGAAGCCAGACTCAAAAGAGTACATCTTTTTAGGCAAGAGTTTTTCCTGCTTTGCTAAGGAGACTGAACTATATCCTGAATAATAGAGAATCACTAAAGGATTTTAACCAGAGAGTAATGGATTGGAACTGCATTGTGTAAGATCACCTTGGCAGGGTTAAAGGCAGGCTGGTGGAGAGCAAGATTGGAGACAAAGAGCAGAAATAATAACAGTCTGAACAAAGACAGTGGTGATGGCCAAGGAGGGCAGAAGGGGCAGAGGTAAACCAATTTGACAGATTTTTAAAGGCAGAATAAATTGACATAATGATCCATTAGGTATAGGTATTGAGGAGACAGAGGAATGCAAAAACCTTCAGGTTCGTGGCCTGAGGCAGAAGGATGGTGGAGCCTTCTACTAAAACAAAGAATTCAGAAACAGCAACTGATGTGGAGGGTAAAAAAAGAGGAGCTCAGTTTTGATCATGTTGAGTTTGAGGTTTATAGAACTCTAATCCATGAGATTGTTTACATCATTAAACTTTGCGTAAATTTGATTATTTAGAAAAATAAAAGTAGCATATGGAAATGTGAGATTGTAGTGGTCCAAAATCTGGGTTCTTGTTCCAGTTTTAGCTCCAGCTTGGACAAGTCAATTGTTATCTTGGTGCTAAGTTTATTCATTTATTTATCCTTATGCAAATGAAGAAAATAAGACAGCCCTACATACTTACAGGAGTATCATGAGCATAAAAAGAATGCTGTAAAACGGGAATGCACACAGATGCTGCTATAGTGCATGATTTGTTCTGGAAGTTATAACTAATACAATATGATTACAATGAAGCCATAAATATTGGAAAAGAAGCTATCTTTTCATTATGTCAGATGACATGAAAAGCACCAAAGAATTATTTTTATTTATGTATTTATTTATTTTGAGACAGTCTCACTCTGTTGCCCAGGCTAAAGTGCCATGGCTTCAGCCTAGCTCACAGCAACCTCAAACTCCTGGGCTCAAGCGATCCTACTGCTTCAGCCTCCCGAGTAGCTGGGACTACAGGCATGTGCCACCATGCCCGGCTAATATTTTCTACATATTTTTAGTTGTCCAGTTAATTTCTTTCTATTTTTTTTTAGTAGAGACAGGATCTCGCTCTTGTTCAGGCTGGTCTCGAACTCCTGACCTCGAGCAATCCTCCCACCTCGGCCTCCCAAAGTGCTAGGATTACAGGCATGAGCCACAAAGAATTATTTTTAAAATTACTAAAACTAGTTAGTTCAGTAAGGTAACCAGATACAAAATATACCTAACAAAATCAGTATCTTTACATATTAGCAACAGCCTGTTAGGACTTAGAATGGTAAAAATCCTAGTCTCTCTAAATAAAGCTAGATCTATAGCTGTTTTATCTTGTCCTGGATCTACTTAAAGAAATTAACAAAGCCTATAAGAACAAAATTTTAAACTTCACTGAAGACTTTAAAAAGTGCACCTATAACGTTCCTAAAATGGAAGACAATGTAGATATGTAATTTCATTCTAAATTTATACATTTGAAAGAACAACTATCAAAATCCCAATTGGAAAATACAGCAACACTTGTTTATCTAATTAAGAGTACAGATACCCAAAATGAAAGCCTACATATGAGGGGAATTACCCAAAATTACTGCAATTATATTAGGGGGGTAGGATAATTGATGATCTTTTTCCCCTTCCATTTTTATAAATATTCATGATCACAATGCTATCTGTCCTTGGAAACATTCTCCAAGACCTTGAAAATAAGAAGTATAAGAAAGCATTTTCTGAGTTTAACCATGAAATTAGCTCAGATCAGAGCTAATAGATCAGAGAAGATTGGCAAATTACTTTAAAGAGAATGGCTCCCTAGCCTGAAAGATTTAACTGGAACCCAATAGTAACCAGAAGAGAGATTGATCAGTAATAAATACTTTAAAAAAATTAAATCAATGAAGCAAACATTGGTAGTGTCCACAACACTGTTCAAGAAAAGGAGTCTTAACCCCACATACTTTAAACAATGTGGCCTCTATGGTAAGACTACTTTTTTGTGGAGCAAGATGTGTGACGCCACTTTTAAATTGTGCCATTAAACATTCCATTCATGCAACTATGCGTGAGAATTTGTACTCATCCTGATCACAGGATTGTAATTTGGTCACCTACAAAACAAAAATGAACCATCATGCTGAGAGGAGAATTCACAGTTCATTTGACAATTCTATTTATTATAAATTAATAAGTTTGAATTTGATATATATATTCAAACACATACAGATATATAAATATTATACATAAATAAGATACATATCTAATATATGTACATATGACATATATATGTGTATATAATTCATCCTCTGACATTGTTTAATGTGTGACCCTCTTTGGGAGACAGCTCCATTCCATCCTATTCCATCTGAACTAGAAAACCGGAAGGTCAGATCCTGGGCTTGATAAACTCACCATGTGTAAGTACACAGCTTTTTGAAATACAGCCTGCTAGCCTGCCCAGTGAACCAAAACATCACTGTTAACTAAGCACATGCTCTTATTAAACTTGCACAGTAACTATCATTATTTAACTTTGAATTTATAAATTTGCAAAGTATTATAGCTTTCCTTTCTCAGATACTCTTTTGATAATCCTTAAAAATGGTGTTCAGAAGTATTTAATTCACATTGATACAACCTGTTCTTCTTGAAATGATTGCTTAAGATTTGCATATGCTTAAGTGACAAATCCTATCATAACACTCAATAAATTATGAAAGAAAAAAATCTACCGTAACTGACTAGGATTCAATATTTATTACAAAAACACAGCATACTGCTCCAAGTGCATTTTTCTCCTAATCTCCAAAGATAAACTAAAAAAAAAAATCTACATTAGTCTCATCAAGAAATGATATGAATGCAATATATTTAATCTTTATCTAGTGACATAACTCACAGTAGATGATTTAAATAGATATAGCATTATACTAAAACGAATAGCAGTAACATGCTCATGGGCCCCCCTAAAAAGGATTATTAATAAGGGTATATAAAAGTTAATCAAAAATTAAGTATTTCAGGCTAGGTGTAGTGGCTCACACCTATAATCCCAGCACTTTGGGAGGCCAAAACAGGAGGATCACTTGAGGCCAAGAGTTCAAGACTGCCCTAGGCAACATAGCAAGACCTTGTCTCTACAAAAAATAAAAAAATTAGCTGGATGTGGTGGCACACACCTGTAGTCCCAGCTGCTTGGGAGGCTAAGGCAAGAAGATCCCTTGAGCCCAGAAGTTTGAGGTTACAGTGAGCTATGATAATGCCACCGCACTTTAGCCTGGGCAACGACAGAGCAAGACCGTGTCTCAAAAACCAAAAAAAAAAAAAAATTAAATATTTCAAACCAACAAATGTATTCATTTGTTACTCACATAAAGCAATATTATTCCAAAAAACCAGTGGGAAATGTCTATTTCTTTCAGTGAACCTTAAAACTGTCACTAAATTTTAGGAAGAATCTTTCTAAGCATATTATATACATAGACATTAAAATTTTAAATGGATACTTAATATTTCACCTCTGAAGCAAAAATAATTACTTCCAATAGTTCAATGTATATATAAATAACACAAAAGTGAATAGGTAGGCACAGTATTTAAAATATGAATTGTATTATTTACTCTCCAATTTGATTATATTTATGATAGAAATATCCAGTTGTATTTATATATTATCAGCAAATGTGAGCCATGTCGAAGTACGGGTCTTGTCAGATATACATGGAAAGCGTTTCTAATCCTCTTTAACAATGTGCTTCAGAAATAAAATAAATTCAATCTCTTAACAGAATGAGGCTATGTAATTCAAGAAGCCAATATCTAACAGAAATTCACTCCAAATACTCTCTTTAGCTCTCTCCTTCACAAAATCCTAAATCAAAGTTTGTAGATATAATGGATGAACCTTGAAGACATTGTGCTAAATGAAATAAGCCAGTCAGTAAAAGACAAATACCATATGATTCTACTTATATGAGATACCTAGAGTAGGCAAATTCATAGAGGCAGAAAGTAGAAAGGTAGCTGCCAGGGGCCAGGAGCAGTTCTGGAGCTTGGATTTACAACAATGTTAATGTGCTTAACACTACTGAACTGTACACTTAAAATGGTTAAGATTGTAAATTTATGTGATGGATATTTTGCCAAATTTTTAAAAAATATATAAATAACAATTTGTAGAAATATTTCATGTCTCTAGAGTCTTGAGTTCATTCATTAATTTTAATACATAATGATAAATAAATTTACAGAGCATACTTGAAGAACCATAATTTTAAGACATATGGAGAAAATAAAGCTAAGTTAATTAAATTGAGATATGTTACATCACTTCATATATGCCACAGATTCTTTAAAACACCGTCTCTGGCTGTGAGTTGATAATTGTGGGAGCTAGGTGATGGGTACGTGGGAATTCATTATACTATTCTCTTTACCTTTGTATGCTTGAAATGTTTCATTATAATACATTTAAAAATAAAGATAGCTGTGCAAACAAACAAGGTATGAAATTCAGCAGAGCAGCAAAAATGGTAAGAAAGGCCATGGTGGGCTTTGTACTCAGATAGTGTTGAAAGATTCAATAAAGTAAAATATGGAGATATTTTAGAATCTATTTTAAAAATATGAATTTGATGTAATTAGCATAAATGGTGAAGGGGGTTAAGAAAAGCAATGTGAATTAACCAGAGGAAAAGCTACTGAAAAGAAGGAATCATAAAATCAGTTTAAATTTATACTCAGAATAAAATAAAATTTAAAAATTTTACTTTATGTAAATTAGGAAACAAGCCCTTTCAATAAGCAGTTCCTAAGCTGTAATGGAGGTAATCAAAATATTTCTTGGGTGTTGCTATATATATTTCAAAATATAATCACTAGGTTTAACTGAAGAGACAAGGGAGGGGAGAGGCTCTTTAATTCTTCTTTGAAAATAACATACAAAATAATCTAGTCTTAATTGTATAGGACATAATCTCAAGAAAGCAGGGTATTTGGTTTTCAGTATCTGAATGTTCTCTCTTCCTATTTCTGTTACACAAATGTGAGAGAAGGAAGTTGAAAACCTATGGGAAATTATTTTATCAATAACTTGTGAAAGGTGGAATCACAGAACTGAGAACTGAGATCCTAAACTATAATAAAACACACATTAAAAAAAAATTCTAGAAGGCAAGTTGGTTGAAGTTTTAATGTTGCACAAATCCCAAAAAGGGTCTGCTGAATCCAAGAAAAGGCTAAGAACATTTCTAATTATGAATAAAGTTCAGGGAATAAGAGTAAATTGTGGTGAGATAGAAGAAAAGGAAGCATACACATAACATACAAAAAGTAGAGAGAGCAATACCAAAATCAAACCCATATACAAATGACCCACATTCGATACATATGAAGATTTTGCCATATCCATCACTGTTTTTCGTTTGCATGATTGGTTTTGTTTCAGCTTGCTAAACTCCTTGGTATCATTTTATATATTAGTCCTTAATCAAATATCCCCAATTAGCTCAAAAAAAGGTCTTTTACAGTTGATTTATTTGAGTCAGGATCCAAATAAGGTTCACATATTACATTAGGGTATGTCTCTTGAATTTCTTTTAATCTAGAGTCATGCTAAGTGGTTTGAATTGGTGCCATTTCAAGAACTAATTGTTACCAATCCAAAAACTGTTTGTTAGTAGACCTCATATTCTTTGTTACAAGTCAACAAGGTAAGTACAGAAAAGGAAAGAGAGCACTTAGAAATGTTCCTAGCAAGTTGACACTGTCAAGACACCCAAGTGCAGGATGAGTGAACTCATGTCATTGAGCCAGCTGGTGGGCAGACTCCAGCTGTGAGCCACACATGCCCTGAGCTGCACACTAGCGATGTGCACCGGGACCGCTGACTGGTTGCTGCCTGGATAGGACATTTAAAAAACAAAAATAAAAACAAAAACTTGGTGCTTAATCCTAGATAGTCTGAGACACAGTCCTTCTCTTCACTTCTTTATCCTACCTTAATTGGGTTGGTTGTCATTTCGATTTCTGGATTTTTCTGTTTGCTTCCTATGGTGTCAATTAACTTGGTCCTCTATCAACTGATTTCGTATCATTCATTCTATTCAAGTTCAACTTTTGGGCCACAAATACTTCATAGATGGTACCCTGTGATTCGTGTTATAAGACTTCCAAAAATATTTAATATTTGGTTGCCCTATTTTTGGTACTGCCAAGATTGATTACTAGGTGATAATAGCTCAATCTCTGCTTTGTAAATTCCCCACCAACCTTTTGTCTAATTGTTTCATCCACAAGTTATGGTTGCCTAACTCATTTCATTAGGGGTTGAAAAATGGTGATTTTCTAACTCTACCATCCTTTCTATGTTTATTAGATAAAATTGTGAGGTGGGAAGACTTCTCCTCATCAAATTAGGCTTTTTGAAATATAGTTCATGTAGGAAAGATAAGACAGATACTTATTTCTTTCTTTTTGATTACCAATTTTCAAACCAAGTAGTTGATGTCCTAGATACCTCCAATAATGTTCAATGAGTTGAATTTGAAAGCTGTTGTGCACATCTCTGTCTCTCTCTCTCGCTCTCTCTTTCTCTCTCTCTAATATTGTGAACACATGGTTTTTTAAGACAGTTTATGTGTTTCAAACAATTGCATTGTTATTTATCATGCTCAAATTGTCTCATCTTTGACCAACAGAAGCCTCTTAATATTAACTCTTATGTCCTTTTGACAAGACCCCTCTAGCCACTACTCTTTGATAACTTTCTTGCATTCTGGTCAGTCATCAACATAACCAGGCTCACCTTGTATACTTCCTCCCCCAGGCCTGGAATCAGCCATTCCTCCAAGAAACTTTGCTTCTTTTTTGTGAGGAATGGTATTTATAGACCATAATCTTGACATTTCAGTGGATAAAACTAAAAAATACATAGTCTGAATTCTTACTGATATTTCCAATACAAATTAACATTATAGAATTTTTATTTAATGTGTTTGATTTTATATTGGTCACTTTTATCTTACATTATAAATCTTAGCTCCTGATGACATTAACATAAGTATTTATTTGCATTATTGTACAATAGATATAAAATAATCATAAAAGAATAAAATATCAATAACACTATTAATAATTAGACTATTAAAAACAAAGTTTAAGATTTCTTTATAGAGCTATTTATCCTTCAGTTATATCCCATTAAGGATGTACAGTAAAAATACTGTGTTCTTAGGTTACTTGAAATAATTTTTTTCCCCTAACACATTTTATAGGCTAACATACCAGGTACTCTGCTAAATACTTTTATATGTGTTTTCTCATTATCCTTATAATCATCTACATAAATATTATTATTCCCATTTAATAGATGTAGAAACTAAGGCTGTAAAAGAAAAAATAATTTGCCCAAGGATACAAGTCATACCTAAGATTTAACCCAGGTCTGAACAACTCTAAAGGCCAAGGTCTTAACCATTGTGAAATCCTGCCTACAAATTTTATTGTCAGTTGCAAACCTAATCTAACCTTTAGCACATGATTGCCATTTGCTATTGATGCATATTCCCTTTAATGTACCTCTGCAAAGCAAACACTAGAAGCCATGTGGCCTGGAGTCTGGAGCACGGACCATCAATTAAGAACACCTAGGCAATAGGTGTTTAGCACCACTAAAACTTTAGGAACCGCACCCCATTTCACAATGAAACTGAGAACTAGATTGGTGAAGTACGTCTTGCCAAGACTTGAAAAATTTAAGTGGACATAAAAAATTTTTTTAAGTAAACTGGAGGAAGAAGAATAAAAGTTAAGCAAAAAATAAGTAATTAGGTAAATTAAATTAAAATAAAGTAAATTTGCTTAGTAAAGCAAAATAAAATAAATTTAAATTAAATAATAAAATAAAGTAAATCTAAAGTCTAATAAAATAAAGTAAATTTAGGTAAAAAGTATTTAACAATCAAAACAGAATTGGGACTAGTTATCTAGGTCTACATCAAAGTCTGTTTTATGGATACAATTTTTGTCATTACACCTCTCTGATTCTATATAATTTCTCCACAACACAAATCATTTTCAGAAATAAAATCCAACTATAAGCAATCTTCAACTCTTATACACTGCATTTTTAAATAATCTACACATTTGTTTATGAATTGTTACATTAAGATAATTCAATTGCTTTTCTTATGCCAAATTAGGACATTCCTTCATCATTTTGAGCTTCTACAGAGTGGCACTGCCTGCCAGCAGATCACTTTCACCTGTGTCACCATTTTTATACTTTAGTGTTTGTACAATTATGTAAATATTGTAGTGCATTTTGTCTTTATTTTTTTTAATGAGTAGAAAACAGGAAATGAAAGTGATGATACTTAGGAAATACAAGGCTCAGAGTGAATACAAAGTGAGAAATCATGAGGCAGCCCAAAAGTGACAAATCTTTTGCTAGGTCTATTTTAATGTTTAATTTTCAGACACATATTTAGGAGTCCATGAATGCATAAAAACTACCTGGGATTCTTGGCACTTCTGTCCAGAGAATGTCAGCAACTTGTTTATGCAATGTCAGGCTTAATGAACTAAAACAACAATCCCCACCTTTATTTGAATAACGATGCTTGTAGACATATTTTTATGATCCATCATAATAAATATCCATTGACCATGTGGTTATAGGGTAATCCTAAGGAGAACATTAATGATTCACATATTTGTTTCTGCCATTTTTTCCTAATACAAATAAGGAAAACTCTGCAATGGCAAAGGCTACAGTAAGAGTGAATCTTAAACATTACTGTGAAAAAAAGATACTCAAGAGTAAAACTGATTATCCAAAACTAAGTGGAAAAAAGCTTTATTTCAAGCTTGTTAGCTTATTTTTACTTCACAACAATTTATAAAAGCAGAGAGTAAGGAACTCAGAACTGTGCTTGGGTCCGCAGTCTCTGAACTTGGAGCACTAACTCCCTTCTCCTCAGTCCGTCTCTACTCTCACCACAGTCCTCTCTAAATCCTGCTCTGGGATCTGGATTCTTCCTTCAATCCAATCTCATCTACTTTCTACCTTTCAGAAATCCATCAAGATTTATTATTCCTTGAAGATATTTTTTGTTTTGTTTTCTAGCACTGATAAAAATTTGCCTATTTATTTTTCAAAGTAGCTTTTCCTTCGTTTCTAGGAATTTGGAGAGAGAATGAAAGGAAATGAGTTGGAGTGGACAATGAAGCTGGAAGGGTAGCAGGAAGTCACCATGCGGGACCTTGAACACTGTTACTGAGTTTCTATATTATTCTGTGATAAGGCAGATAGAGCTCAAACCGAATACAAAGGGAAAAAATCATGTAGAAAATGGGACTGCATCAAAGGTATTTTTTAAAGGGTTAACTATGGCAGCAATTTGTTGAACGAATTGGAGAAGAGCTGGAAGACTGTTGAAGTTCAGGTGAGAACTAGGGGGGATGTAGCTGAGGTGAAGCATGGATGACATTTCAGGCTGCTAAAGAAAGGATGATAAACACTTTGGTAAGGGAAGGAGAGAATTCTCCTTCTTAGGCTCCTGTTCTTCTTCTGTCCCCACCTTCTGCTCCCCTTGTTATCCTAGAGAAACTCAGAACAATATACTACCGACCAGCATGGTATTTTTGGTGTCAAAGGTTTTACAGAATTTTCTGAGAACCTAACTACAACTTCATTAGTAGCATTACTTCTGTAAAAAAAAAAAAAAAAAAAACACTGAAAAATTCAAATAACCAACTAAAAATTATAACTATAAGATGGCTTTCTACATGCCAGAAACTGTACTAAACTCTTTGAATGAAAAATGTCATTTAATCTACAAAAGCATATGAGAGTATTATTGTTATTACTACTTTATAGATAAAGAAAATACAGTTTGGAGACATTAAATTGCCTAAAATTCAGCTAGTAAATGGTAGAGCACCTATTTGAACCCAGGTCTAACTGTGAAGCATGTACTTAAACAGTGTCTTTGACATCTGACGGACCACCACATTAAATAATTGTTCTCAATGAGTGTACTGCCTTCCTGATGGGTTTGGAAAAGCTAGAGGTAGAGGAATAAGAATAATTATTCTGCC
Organism: Lemur catta; assembly: GCF_020740605.2. NCBI lineage: Eukaryota > Metazoa > Chordata > Mammalia > Primates > Lemuridae > Lemur > Lemur catta. Next base: position 52,939,559 of record NC_059139.1, on the reverse strand, counting down.
CAAATGCCAATAGCATCCAGTCCCACTGAAAAAATACCAATTTAGAAGTATTCTCTCTATTCTGCATAGCTCCAGATATAAAAATTAGGACTGCTTTGACTAAGTAAGATTTTTAAACAATTTACATGTTTCATTAATTCACACTTTTTTCTCATCAATTTTGCCTGAGAAGTGATATTTTACCTTTCCATAAAGCTGAATTCTACCAATTCTCTAAATATTGTCAGGATTCTTTTAAAATTAAAAAATAAAATGGATGGTGCCAAAATGATCTATAAACGAACCTGAAGGTATGAGTGACAATAACTATACTCTTTAAAGAAGCCTCTATATATAGGTATAAACAAGATTCTTTTTAAAAATAACGTTAAGCAGCGAGATGGGGCAGAGGGAGGCATTGTAAGGCAGGGGTACAAGGAAACTTTTTGGGGTGATGGATATGCAGTATAAGTCCACAGGTCTATAGATGTATCAAAATTGTACACTTACCAAATTGTACACTTTAAATATGTACAGTTTATTCTATACCAATTATGCCTCAATATTGTATTAAATATTTAAAAAACAAAAATAAATGTCTAGGACCTGAAAAGCAAAACAATAGTATATTTTATCCAAAAATTTCCAGAAAAAGACTGAGATACTGCATAAAACAATAGAAGGTTTGAAGGACATAATAAAGTGACTAATTCACAATTCCCTTCACAAAACTAGTACAGGATTGTGGAAAGTAAGTGACAAAAATACTAACACACCCAAATTCAAGAGACAAGGATTTTCTTTGCCTGGGGGCCCTTTCCAATTCAGATCAATAACATGCAGTGAGGCAGGGCTGGATGAGAAACCACCATGCTATGTACACATCGGATCCCAGATGTCAGAAACTGGGCCCCCCCAGCCCAAATGTTATGCATCACTGACATGTTTGGTTTTGTCTTCATTGTTTGAATTAGTTGCCAACATTTAAAAATTCAGAGATTTCTCCCTCTGAATCTGGATTTTTTAACTTTTATTGAAATATCAAAAGATCTGGTAACATTTGAGCCCATGTTTCCAACTAGGCCACAGGCCCAGCACTCTGGTCAGCCACAGACCACTGGGCTCTGCCTTCATATTGCTCTGTCCCAGGCAGCTCCACCCACTTACACTACCACCCCCAGCCCCAGGTCCACAGACTTTTGAGTTTGCAGTTCTTGCCCTAAGGCTGTAAAGATTTTCTCTGAGCAGTGCTTTGTTTTGTTTTGATACTATCTATGGGCTTATCCCCCACATGAAAGTGAATTGCCCTTAATTAGAGGTATAACTCTCACTCCAAAGGGTATGGAAATTTCCTAACTAGGCAGCCAGTGGCAGCAAACAAGAAGCTAGACTTAACCATACCTTTTTAGAGACAGGCGAATAATAAAAACAAATCCTGAAAACTGGTCCTTGGGGCATTAGTTTACTTCAGTGAAGAAACTTCTGACAGATATAATTTCCCTCCTGAAGATCCTACCCAGCCCTGGCCCCCTCAACTCCCCACACCACACAAATGTACATACAGCCCCTGCTCCCTCCCTAACCTTCTACCCAATTCTGCTAGGTCACTGAAATAGTAACAGGAGTTTCTGTCATCCTGCCTCCAGCTTAAGATAAAGGAAAATTTCTTTTATAATTTTTTAGTGAAGAGACACGGTCTTGCTGTATTACCCAGGCTGGTCTAGAACTCCTGGCCTCAAGCAATCCTCCCACCTCGGCCTCCCAAAGGGCTGGGATTACAGCCAAGAGCCATTGCACTGGCCCCTATTACATCATTATTACTGAATAGACGCAAAAGAAAAAATGTTTTGAAATGTGTTTACATTATTAAGAAATTCCCAATTAATACAGTCCTCAATATTTCAGAATTTGTGATTGTCTGATTATGGTTAGGTTTCAAGATTATCTTTTTACTCTCTAGACACAAGTAGTCTCCTAAGAAAATTAATAGTGTAAACAAATGATTTGAAGTACCACAAAAGCATCTGTTTACAATCAGATAATTAATGTGCTAATTCTTATCTATTAAATTAAAGCAGGTCACCTAAGGACTTTTCTAAATAATACTTCATTAGCCTAATAATGAGTATATATAGTTGAAGTAATAAAATAGACATATGTTTTAAAACATCTTTCAATTTAAGCCTTTTACTAAGTCAAACTAGTTTTCACGCCTTAGGTTCAATTACTGAGGTTTTACATGGCAACAAAATACAAACAACAAAAAAAATCCTCCATTGAAATATAAAACAAAACTTTCTGTTTTACCTTTGACATTCTCCATTCCCAACCATCACCTATCTGTTGCGAATGTTTAACGAATTCTGCACAATAATGCTGGAATGTTTTTTCTCCAAAGAACTCATCTTCTTCCATGTTAAATAACTGCAATATGAAAACTAAGTATTAGTACCAGATGTAGAATGACTATTGAAAAAAATTCTGCTAATTGACTAATTTCTTTAAATAAACCAAAATTTGGGGTGCAGAATGGAAAATAACCTCAGGGTCATTCCAAAAAGTATTTTTGTGTTTTCCATCTTTCTCTTTCCCCATTTTTTTATTTGGAGAAAAATGTGACCAACATGAAAACCCAAAACCTAGTTTTGTAACAAATACATATCTATATTTTTTATAATGACAAGACTAATGTTGACTACAGTAGAAATTCTGTTACATTTTAGCAGGACCTGTATTTACTAAAAAGTTTAGTTTCTCCGTAAGTTTAAAGAGCCTAATTTTTCCTACCTCTTCTAAGTTAATGCTCCCGTACAACCTCCTCAGAGCTTCCTTCTCTACCTCCTACTTTAACACCTATTTTAATAGTGTAACAGTGATTAGTGTAGCGAAGCCGTTCTTCACACTTTATTAGAAAGTTCAACTCTCTAACAAATGATATTCTAAAACCTGAAATGGTTTTCCACGGTATAAGGTTATCTTATAATAAATCACCTCATTAATTACCTACTTTATCAAATCTACAAATATGACGTATCATGGAATATTCATATATTTGTAATTTAAGCCTGTCCAAAACATGAAACATTATTTATAGAAAGAGAATTTTAGAGCAGGAAGGAAACACATAGCTCATGTAGTTCAGGCCTCTCAACGAGAAAAGTCAGACCAAGTGAATTCCCACGTTCTCATTAGGGATAAACATCATCATGACTATTGCTTATGTCGAACACTATGCTGAACACTTCACATCCCCATTTAATCCTCACACAACCCAAAGGGTGATTTCCATTCCTCAGATGAAAAAGAAAAAGTAATCTGCTCAAGAATACAAAAGACAAAAGACTGAAACCCCTGTTTGGCTCCAGGACCAGAATCTGTCTATATTGGCTGGTTCCCAAACCAGCAATATTTCTGGTTATTCAAATTTAGTATAACCTATATAAGAATTTGTTCGTTCATCCAACAAATACATATGGAATATCTATTAAGTAGTAGGCACTATGCATGGGTAAAATTAGGCATACAAAAATGAAAAGATATATAGTCCTTACCTTGTAAGAGCTCATATTCTAACCATGGGAGATAAGCAATAGAAATTCTCTTAACCAACCTCCATTCAACCAACTTGCCAGATTAATCAACACAATGTCCAGTCATTCTGTAAAATACTCATGTCTACAGCATGTTGACCATGAAGCACCTCTGTTCCCATCAGTTGACTGTACATCCACAAACCACATCCTTGTATCATAAAAATATACTTTAATTAAATATTAGACAAAGTCAATGAAAGTAAAAAAGAAAGACTACTGTTCTATCTATGATTGAATGCCCTAGAAAGACTCAATAAAGGTGAGTCTCTGTAAGAAAAATAAACTGCTATTGAACTAGGTATGGCCAGTGCAACTGAAAAGATTGGTGAGGAATGAGGAATAGGGGAAAGAAAAGATTCAAACAGATTCCCAGCTTTCTGCCTTTAGGTGATGGTACACTGACAGAGACAGAGAACCCTGGAAGAAGAGCAGGTTTGGGGAAAGAGATGGGCTTAGTCTGGCCATACTGAGTTTGAGTTTGAAACACTCAAGTGAAGGGATCCAGCAGGCATTTTGAGGTGAGTTTTGAACTCAAAAGGAAGAAAAATCTGAGCTGGAAATGTTGATTCTAAATGAGTATTACATACATGGTAACAGAACCCATTTCATCACTCAGAGAGAGAATGCACAAACAGAAGAGGAAGACAAGATTGAAATGGAGCAGCCAGATAAATAGTTTTCCAACTGTATGATGATCCTGACATATACTGAGAGAGAGATACTAAATTTTAAAAATTGGCTTTAATTCATAAAGAATGCTAATATATTTAGGAATACTTTTTAAATTCCAACAAACTCTTACTTAATAACAAAATTGAGCTAAGTAAAAACATTCCATTCCCTAAGCCCTCCAGTTACTTGAGGTTTACTGAACTATTGAAAATGTCAGTTGAAACATAAAATTTCACTCAATTGCCATAGTTTATCTAATTAACAGTACTGTGCTACTAGCAAGATGACTGAACATGAAAACACTAATTAATATTTGGTTGAATACTTTTCAAATTATCTAAGGACTGGGCTTTGCTGAAGGATGTTACATACAATAATACAAACACTTATGGCTTGATTACAAAATTAGGAACTATATTATATTAAGAAGATATCCATCTCAACTAGAATGATCATAATGTACCATAATGAAATACCATGGAATAATTATTGTTTCTTTGCTCAAGAATATTTCAACTCAAAAATGTAAATATAATTCAATCAACATTTTTGTACACACTCTTCAAGTTGTGATACTTTCTGGTCCTCTACCACGTTCATACATAAGTAGAGGTAGAAATTAGAATCTCAGAACTTCCTATTATAAGATGGCTGAAAATATGGTCAAAAACCTGAAATAACCACAACTGTGGCTTATTAAGCAATAATGGCAAGAAGAATTCTTATCTTGCAAATGAAAAACCTTAGACAGGTGAAGTGCCTATGTTTCTCAACATAAGTTATCTTAAACTAAATTCAGACTAGAAGTGACAACAGAACATAGGTGAACTCTAGGTAAAAAGACGAATTTCAGTCCTCATCTCATCCTAAACAATGAACCTCTCATTTCTAATTATAAATTGAAGTCAGAAGTGAGTCAGAGCTCCTCGTGTCATAAAGTGTAAGTTGTTAATACATCTATTTTGCTTGAGTGTTACTCTGGCTCAACAGCTGTTTGATTTTTTTTTAATGTTCAATCAAAACCTTTTTTTAATGGTTTCAGCAGAGGCTAAAGATTGGAAATATAGAATAATTTTCCCCACCAAGTGAGAGAAGTCTTTCCAAACTATAAGTTAGCTCTCAGACTAGACAGTGTGAAGAAGCTTATTCTGCTACTGTTCAAATATATCTTTTGAGAAAAGCAGGCCCAGTGAATTCTAACATTGTGTATAATCATTGTTCAAATGATCCTTTTTAATTAAAAACAATTTCTTCCCTATCACTCTCCATATTTTTATGTGATTTTTAATCTAATGTGTTTGGAACTAATTTTTTGTATTTTTTTGATCAGAGACATTTCTTTTGATGAACCTATAAATCAATGTGTATCAGAGTCATAATGAGGCTACAACACTATGAGAAATATAACTAAATTTCCTGGAACTTTAAGATCATTTACAAAAATGTGATTATCACAGAACATGTTCTGCATATATTTAAACACTAAAAATCAGTTTTGACTAATAAAAGTAGGCTACTTCCTCTATACTTGTCCCTCCTCCCAACAATTTCACCTTATTTATAACTCTAGATATAGACTTCCCTTAAAAAACATAAATAACTAGCTAGGAGATACAAATGTCAACCCATTACCTTTATGGCAATTTGGCTTGAATTCATCTAGATTAATCACTTACCTAGCAAGGTCCTTGGACAGAGGTCCTCAAATTTTAGACAGCAAGGAAGCACTCAGGGTACAAATTTAAATGTGAAATCTTAGGCCCTTGGCCAGAAAGATTACCTGATTCTGAACTCTTCAAAATAAATACTTTTAATTACCACCAGGGATACTTCTGATGAAGAATCATGCTAAAAAACTGAGACAAAAGATGGATCATTTTGATAGAGTTGGTGAAAGACCTGGATTTCAAGGAATTTGGCAGCCTGGGTGGGGCACAGAAGGCATGGCCCTGGGCAATCCAATATATACCATGGGGAAGCCTCAAAAGAGAGGAAGTCATGACAGCAGCTGACCAGCCGGACTCAGTTCTGCCTCCTTGCCTTCCCATTAAAATACATGTCCCAAATCAAAGTTTAAATGGGAGGCAACATTGTACTTGGACTGGAAACAAGAGGTCTCTACTGGTAGCTGGTGCTTGCTCTGACCTCTGCAGCACTAGGTCCAGTTAGGAAAAGGGTAAGAAGGCATTTCACTCTCCCTAATTCTGTATTCCCTTCAAAGAAACAGATCCTGAGTCCTGAGCTGCCTTTCCCCTACTGGTTTGTAGTGCCCATTGGTAATTCTCTTTCATGGAAGTTCTCTCCCAGTAATGCAGTAAGCATCGCCAGAAGTGGAAGGAAAAGCCATGTGGCGCACTGAATACCGTGCAGCAGGTGATAGGTAGCTGCTGCAGAAACAGAATAAGCCCTTAGAATAGTATTCTAACCACCCATAGCCAAGAAAACCTCAAAGAACTCTAAATTATTTCAAGTCACACAAAAATACTCCCCTCATTATAGTCACAGGATGAAAAGTTTAAACATTAGCAAAGGAAGACCTCTCCTGAGTATAGAAAAAGACCTATTCTTCGTAAATTTGATTGTACTCACCCGCCTGCTCTCCAACCTAATGTTGCGGGAAGATTTCTCCAGCACCTAAGCGTAGGGAGGGAGATGAAGGAGTGTTGTTCAACAATCAACACCATCCCTACACAAATCCCTCTTCTGTCAATGTAAAGAAACCAAAAACATCAATAACAACACAACTCCGGACCAATAGGAAGCTCTTGCATAAGGAAAGAGGAGCACAAACATAAAGAGGAAGAGGGAAAACTTGCTTTTTTTGTAATGGGCTTTTACACGGGGAATTAGGAAAAACTGAGAAATTATCTACTCTATGTTCCCAATTAAAAAAGAAAAAGAAAACAAGGTCTCTAAAAGCAAGAGATGAGGGGGGAAAAAAACGGCTGAGATTAAAAAGGAAACTGGAAAGAAATTCAAACACAAAATAGTAGAAATTTTAATTCTACATTAGAGGCAACAGAGAGATGTACAGAAGCTGGGAAAAAAATCAAATTAGTAATTTTAGTGTATACACGAGATGCTCTCCAAACACATAGAAGAAAAAGGACCAAGAGGAAACAATGCGTATTGATTGATAGGAAGGACAAAGAACACAAATCCAACCGGTAAATAACAGGCATTTTTGCACTGAAATCATAAATGAAGGTACAATTGAAAGAAATGTTCTTAACCTAGAAAAACAAAAAGATTAAAAAGATTCACCTATAAATTGAAAGGACTCACTATGTTTCTGAAAAAAACCTATTGGAAAGAAACCTATGCCTAAACACAGCCTAGCGGAATACCTTAATTTGAAGAATAGAAAGAAAAAAGAAAAAACAAAGGTCCAAGCAGAAAAACCAGTTTACCTACAAAGAAACAAAAAACAAGGTAGCTTCTGCCATCTGTCTCCCACAACAATGAATGCCAGAAGATGATAGAGCAATGTCTACAATGTCTGGGCACCTCTGATTTACACTTTGTATTTTAACACCAATAACAGATAGGCATACCACAAACATTAAAGTTGTAATGAATAAAAGAAAAATTCAAAATTTTAAATGAACTTATTCTACATATCTCTACCTCTTTATAGTACCTTCCTTCAATTCAAATTTCAAGCCTATTCACCACCTGGATCTTTTTTTTTTAAGAGACAGGGTCTCGCTATATTGCCCAGGCTAGTCTCAAACTCCTGCACCAATTGGATCTTTTCCCACTCAGATTTATATAACATATATGGCCAGGGGCAGTGGCTCACACCTGTAATCCTAGCACTCTGGGAGGTCAAGGCGGGAGGATCACTCAAGGTCAGGAGTTCAAGACCAGCCTGAGCAAGAGTGAGACTCCCATCTCTGCTAACAATAGAAAGAAATTAGCTGGACAACTAAAAATATATAGAAAAAATTAGCCAGGCATGCCCGTAGTCCCAGCTACTCTGGAGGCTGAGGCAGTAGGATTGCTTGAGCCCAGGGGTTTGAGGTTGCTGTGAGCTAGGCTGATGCCATGGCACTCTAGCCCAGGCAACAGAGTGAGGCTCTGTCTCAAAAAAATAAATAAATTATCAAGATTTATATAACATGTAATCTTTATGATACCAGTATCATTACTTTTATTAAAAGATTATCATTTTTGTTATATAAAACAAGATTTCTCTGCAAACACATAAGAGAAACTGTTCCACCACTGGGGATGATTTGAACTGATCCACCAGCTCAAATTCTCTTACTGCCTTTGAATAGTGGGACTAGTAGAGAAAATCTAGTCAGCATACATGCGAATTAGCCCAGAACTAGGAACTACTGGGGTATGACCTTGGCCAAAAATATCCAACAAATAAGAAGGTACAGAAAAGATCAGCATGCTATCAGAGGCTATAGACACAGTGCCAGTCTGAATACAGATGATAGAGCAACATGTCTTTAAAACATGGCCAAGTGCCATTATGTTTTGGGAAAAAAAAGTAAATGGTTGGACATTTTTGTAATGGAAGAGACATTTCCTTTAAATTTTTCTTTTTGCAAAGTCTTTGTTCAGAGATTAGATGAATATGCCTTATTATTTCCACAGGCTTTTCATTCATTCACTCACCACCTACAATACCCTAGTACTTCTTTTATTTATCCTCCTAGGAAGGAATGTCAAACTTTTCCTGGGAAAATCAAGGAAGACTCTTAAAAAGGGAGTTTTAAAGACATGAATTCAATTCTCGAAGAACTTGATTTTGAAATTTGAATAAGGGCCTTTGTCTCCTAGCAGGTGGAGGCAAAGCCACTCCGAAAAAATAGAAGACCTCCTGCAGACAGTGCCTGAAAAGTTTTTTAAAAAATGGCAGTGGATGGCACACAGCTTGGGCATAGTACAATATGAGCAAATAAGGTCCAGTGGTTCCCAACTTTAGGGTGGACCCACTCTCCAAGGCAGTGTTTGGAAATAGGATCATACTGGGTGGTCAAAAAGAAAAGGAGTTATAGTTTACTACAGCCATTTAGTGCTCAGGAACCAGGTATAATAAACACCCTACAATGTGCAGGACAGTCCCACACAATGAAGAGTTGTCCATAAAAATGCCAGTAAAGCCCCCCTTTAAGGAATACTGGGAAGTAGGGTTGGGATTAACAAAGTCTGGAGAACTTAACTCTAGGGCTTCTCAGAGTATCCTTTCAAATCTGAAATCACAACCTGTATTTCACTCACTACTTATTTCCAAGAGATAAAAGATAAAACTAAGGCACATTAAAATTTAAAAGTTTATTTGAACAGACAGTAATTAATGAACAGGGTAGCTCCAGAATATAAGCAGTTTGGGGCTCCACCAAAAGGGCATGAGGAGAAAACTTTTATAGAGTGAACGCAGAGGCAAGGCAAAGAAAATATTTGATTAGTTAAAGCAGAGCAGTAGGACTTAATTGGATCATTCTAGTGGAAAGTCCACACTTAGAGGTTAGTTGCTGGTTTCTGATTGGTTAAGCTTGTTTCATTTTCCCAGAATATGACCATTTACACTGAGTTGGGTTTAAGTTCACTTACACAGGAACCTACAGCACTGGAGCCTCACCAGGCAGCGGCCTCCCAATTGATTATTTTAACATAGGAAGCTGTGTTTTTGCTGAGGAAGTGGTTTTTGTTTCCTTCTGTCCTTTGACAATCAACTGCACAACTTTTCACAGTATATATTTCAGTATAACTTACCCTAATCTCATCTTTCGGTTTCAAGCTTCATATTTGCATGACCTTGATTTATCTTTATTTTATATGTCATTATATATAGTATAAGTTTATGAGCTACCCCAAATACTTTTGGAACAAAATAGGACATAAATTTAAATCTATATGCAACAGAAGTAAAATAAAAATAGAGAAAAAGAAAATTAGATAGTAACATGATTAGAAAAACATATTATGCTAAGCCCCCAGAATCATCCTGAGAGGTTTAAGAGACTTTTAAGAAGTATAATACATGGTCTTTGCCTTCAACAGTTTGTAATCAATTTTTTTTCATTTTTTCATACATTCCCCTCAAAGTAATCAAATCTTTAAGAAAAGACTCAAACTGAAAAGATGAGAGAATAAAGATAGTAAAAAATCAATGATATGATATACAACTGTCAGGTTTTAGTCTGAAAATCTCGGTTCAGGCCGGGCGTGGTGGGTCATGCCTGTAATACTAGTACTCTGGGAGGCCAAGGCGGGAGATCACTCGAGGTCAGGCGTTCAAGACCAGCCTGAGCAAGAGAGAGACCCTGCCTCTACTAAACATAGAAAGAAATTACCCCGACAACTAAAAATATATAGAAAAAATTAGCTGGGCATGGCGGTGCATGCCTGTAGTCCCAGCTACTTGGGAGGCTGAGGCAGTAGGATTGCTCAAGCCCAGGAGTTTGAGGTTGCTGTGAGCTAGGCTGACGCCACAGCACTCGAGCATGGGCAACAGAGTGAGACTGTCTCAAAAAATAAAAATAAATAAATAAATAAAAATGAAAATGTCGGTTCTGGGCGTGCCCGTGGCTGAAGAATGACCAGACACGCCAAAGTTAAGCAAGCATGTTATTGAGGAAAGACAGGATCATAAAGCAAGAGCAAGATATAGGTTTACAGAGCATGGTACATACGCCACAGATAACAACCTGACCCATTGTCACAGCAGGGCAAGCAAAAGGAACGACAAAGAGAGAGAGAGTGGATATGGTCTGTGTCTTATTTTATAGTAGTGCCTCTAGACTTCCATCATGGTTCAGAGGTCACCATGGAACCACTTTGATTGGACAGTTGGGAGTCACATGACCTGAGCCTTAACTACGCATGTGGGTTCTAGGTCACATTTCAGACTTTATAGTACCCATCCGTGGGCTAGAAAGTCATCTGCATTCTTTTGCAGCTGGCCGCCAAGTTCTGATTGACAAATTCGTAGGTATGTCCTCCTCCCCGAGATATAGAGAATTAGGGTGGGGCAGGACCAAGATGGCGGTAACAGCTAGGAGACTCGGAATCCCTCACTATCTACCTAACATAACCACTGTTTAAAGAATTAGTATGAATTAAAATAATAATTAAAACAACATATGTTGACCCCTTACTATGTATCAAGAACTGTGGTAACTTAAATTCTCCTAACAGTCCTATGAGGTAAGTTACTATGATTTTCTCTATTTTATAGCCAAAGAAATTGAGACAGAGAGGATAAGTAACTTGTCCAAGCTAACGCAGCTGCTACATGTGGCAATTTAATTTATGGCAGTGTGGAATCAGAGCCTGTGCCCTAGAGGAGTTAATTTCAACTAATCCTTGAATTATATGAGAATATAGAAAGGAAGAGATAGAACAGAAAAAGGGATGAAGGAATGGCAGTAAACCCAAGAACAGGTTGAAATGAAGTACAGCAGGCAGATAAAGAACCTGACTGGCGAGTAATAGACTGAGGAATACAGGAAAATCTGGCAGCAGAGAGCAAGCAGTTTATCCATAGCCTTAAAATTCAAAGGAAGCTGGGCATGGTGGCAGGCGCCCTTAGTTCCAGCTACTTGGAAAGTTGAGGCAGGAGTATCACTTGAGGCCATGAGTTCAAGACTTTAGTATGCTAAAATCAGGCCTGTGAATAGCCACTGCACTCCGCCCCGGGCAACATAGTAAGACCTTGTCTCTTAAAAAAAATAAAATAAAAATTTAACCTCAAAGGAGATTCCACTTAAAACAGTGGGTGATAGGAAACCATTGTAGGGTCTTAGCTCATAAGAGACAAAAAGGTTTTCTCAGAATGATATTACAAGACAGTGATATGCAATAACCCTAACTTCAAAACTATACTATTAGTAAGTACTGTTCCTGGATCCTATAAACCTATGCAATCAGGCACTTCAAGGCTTGGGGTGCCAGGCAGCACATTTGGAGAAGCCTCTGATTCTGTATAGTTTTCAACCTTTCCCTAATCAAGATGCCTTTGGGTAGGGCTTATTCTCCATTCCCCACTTTCCAAATGTTTTAAACCCAGCCTGCCTGGCCCCTGAAAACTTTTTGCAACAGATAATCAACAAATAATCTCTATGGGTTTTTTTTTTATGGTTCCCTGATTATATTTATGATTCAAACACATCTCCAGGCTTCAAAGATAATGACAATCTTAAGTCTTAAGCAATCTTCTTAAGTAAGGTTTACCCTACTTCTTTTTTCTAAGGGGCTGCTTACCTTTCTCAGAAATTTACTAGGCATTAAGAACTCCTGTCAACATAGAGTTTGTCCCACAACATTATACCTAAATTTAATTGGTCCATGATGTAGCAAAATCTTAGTTAACCTCATCCTAAATAAAACAGGAAGTGGTAGGGAAGAATAGGGGAAAGGGGAAACAATCGTGTAACATTCCATATCCAACTGTATCCCGTTTAGAACCACTATTTCCACTAGTTTCCACAATTTAAAATATCAGTAACAATTTTCAAACTCTGCAATTTGCAAGACTTTAATTTTAATTTCTCAATACTCAAGATTTATTTTTTGGCCAACGTTTTCATTTTATAATGCTTACTCTGATAACTGACCCTTCAGAAGCAATGAGAAAGGATTCTACTTGGGGTCCTATGATGTATTTGAGTACTACACAAGGCCTATGTTATCCCATCCTAACAAGCATAAACTTAAAGCTTTTGCCACTAAAGAGCAGAAGCCATTATCCAATTATAAAAGTTATAAACATGACTCAAAGTGAGCCTATGGCAAAGTTTTGTTGAACTCATGATGAAGGAGCAAGTTGAATAGTAAAGTGTGTTCAAAAGCATTTAGGGAACTGAGCGTAAACACTGAAGAAAAAATGATGGCATAACATTGCTAGGTTAGATGGAAAAATGGTTAATATCCTATAGGGCAAAAATCCCACAAACTAGGAGTACTTTTTTTTTTCCTTCCAGTCAGAAACAATTTGCATCTTGATTAGTCGAAAAGATGTAACTGCAAATCTTGGGTCCTAATCAATATTATGTCAAACAAAATATAGTCCCCTGAGATAACTAAATCATCCTCAGGTGGTAGGTAAGGCTCCATTTTGACTTTGAAAGGACATGTAGCCATCCTTTCGCCTTATTTCCAAGATTTCTGTATGTTTCTATAAATCAGTTAACTATTCCTTAACCATCCTCCAGCCCCTCCGCCGCCTATTCGTGACGTTACAGGTTATTTGGGAGGTTAAAAAAATTCCTCCTACTTCATGAATCTGAAACCCTTCAAATTACTTGGGACTTGGCCGCTGGAATGACCGGTAATTTAATACCCTTTGTTTCAACGTTACATGGACAAAGACTTGCTATCCATTTGCAGATCTTAAACACAAGCAAGCAGCTCCCCACGAGGAGGCTGCGGCCTTCGGGCGGCGGCCCAGGAGCGCTGCTGACGCCGGGCGCGCGCGACGCGAGCACGGCCCGGGGTCAGGGGCAACAGGGCCCCCTCGCCCTCCCCGGCGCGGCTACCGGCACAGGCCCTGCGGCTCCGGGGCGGGAGTCCCGCTTCCCCGGCCTTTTGTCCGGGACTGGGCTGTTTCCCGCCCACCCGCGCCCGCCCTTCCTCCCAGTCGGTGGAGAGAGGGGAGGCCCGCGCGGGAGGCAGGGCCGGGAGGAGGCGGCCGGCGCGTGCCGTGGGAATACTCACCCCGCTCCGCTCGGCCCCTGACCCTGCGGCCCGGCCCGGCGGGGGCGGGGCGACGGGGCCGGGGGGAGGGGGGCGGGGAGAGGTACCGGCACCCCGGGAGACTACCGCCACGCCAGTGGCCCTGAGGAGGACAGTGAGGGGGGCCACCAGGGCGGCGGCAGCGGAGGTGAGGAACCGGGGCGCTCCGAGGCCCACCGGGAGTGACCGTCCCCTCCCTCAGCCGTGGCCCCCGGCGACCGCGCGGAGCATGCGCACTGCGCCTTCCCGCGCACGGTTGGGGGCAGCCTAGCGCAGGCAGGTGACGTCGTTGGCGGCGCTCTCAGGCCGGGAGCCGGGCGGGGACTGGGCTGGAACTGCCGGCGCTCGGACGGCTGGGAGGTGCGGTCGCCCGGCCGCCGAGGCCCCGCCGCGCGCCTCCCGGGGCCCTCCCCGCACCACACGCAGGCAGTGCCTCCGCGGGGCACGAAGGCGGCGCCTTGAGTGGGGACCGGAGGGCCCGCCGCAACCCGGGGCAGGGGGTGCCTACACACTCCCTGCAGATTGCCAAAAAGCTGAAACATAAAACAGTGGTCGATGGCGAAAGAGTAGAGCAAGAACAAGGACGAACTATGTGGTGCCTCTGGCGTCCCTTGAGGGGTTGGAGAGCCGTGGCAGCATACACACACTGCACAGAGTACTGGAAACACGGTTCAGCACAGGCTCGGCTCCCCCTCGGAAACTTCAGTGTGGAGGGAGAAGTTAAGAATCCGAATATTGACAATAGTACCATCTGTGGCAAAGTATGGGGGAAAAAATGTAGCAGCAAAATTAAATTGGGGGGAAATGGTGGGGATAAAGACTAGAGAAAAATGTAGGAGTAAAGGGTGATTGCACTGCAATAGCAGACATCTGAAGGAAAACTAGCATCTGCTCCTTGAAACAACAAAGTTAACACACTGACTGCCACACTAGAAAAATATTTTTTTTCCTTGGGGCCAGGGTGTTTTATTACGAAAATAGAATTAAAACTTCGAAAACAAAACGATCTTTTTTTAATTTAATGACAAATTTGGGTTTTTTTTATTGTTTTCTGTGTGAATTATATGGAACTTGAAAAGTAGTTCACAGGGCTCCAAAGATGAAGAGACACGTTGGTTACATATGCTTCAGGTGGCCCTGAGCTCAAAACTAGCGTGAGTTAAATACAACTCACATGGCAGTTAATGTGTTAAATTTGTTGGAAGTGAAAGGAGTAAATGAAAGGGAAGTGACAGGAAAACCCGCCTTCAAACTACAGGGCACCGGTTTTGATCTTGTAAAACAGTTGTATAAGATGTTACCATTGGAAAAAACCTGATGATAGGTACAGGGGACTCTAGGTACTATTTACTATCTTTGCAATTTCCTGTGAGTCTGTGATAATTTAAAAATAAAAAGTTTTTTTGAAAGAACACAATACTGATCAGTGGTACTGAGGGGCAAGGGCTGAGGGAAGGGGTTAACTAAAAAGGGACTCAAGGGAATGGGGGGGTAATGAAACTTCTATATCTTGATTCTGTTGGTGATCAAACCAGTTTTGTTTGTCAAAATTCATAGAAGGGATAAATTTTACTGCATGTAAAATAATTTAAAACTCAATTTTTAAAAAAATACTACTAGTAAAAGTGAACTTCTAATAACATGTTTGAGCAGCTGTGGATATAAAGTAATTGGTAGCTGCCAATTTAAATTATCCATTTGATTTTTTTTAAAGTACAAAGCAGTGAGTTCTGAATGAGATCTTTAGTGGATGGGTGTCTCTCCTTCAATTTTAAGTATTTACCCTAAAAACATAAAGCTTTCAGAGAAAAAAATAAGAATGCATTGCTTTACATGGTACTTAATATTTTAGAAACACTTCATGTACCAACTCTGCCATGTTAACTTAAAAACATTTTTTTTTTTTTTGGCCAGGCATGGTGGCTCACACCTGTAATCTCAGCAATTTGGGAGGCCTAGGTGGGGCCAGGAGTTCCAGACCAGTGCCTGGACAATGAACATAGAGAGATACTGTCTCTACAAAAAAAAAAAAATTTGTTTTTAATTAGCCAGTTGTGGTGGCATGCACCTGTAGTCCTAGCTACTTGGGAGAATCCCTTGAGCCCAGGAGTTCAAGGTTTATTATGAGCTATGATCACACCACTGCGCTCCAGCCTGGGCAACAAAGGGAGACCCTGTCTCTTAAAATGTATATCTTTTTTTGCACTAGAAGTGTTTTAAAGGTTCATAATTCATCTGTCAAAAACAAAGAAGCTAAAAGATATAAATGAGATAACTTCCATGTACTTCTCATCATATCACTCATGGCAAAGAATAGTACTGGCCTGTTTATGTATTTACCCTATGACACTATAAAGTGCTTACGGGCAGGGTCTGGAATTATTCCTCACTAACAATGAGTATTTGTTGAATAGAACAATGAATTGATCACAAAAAGAGAGGAAGGAAGCTAAAATTTATTGAACACCTACTATAGTCTTGAAGCTTTATAGTACATAGTTGAACTCGTGATAACGTCGTGAGATACACATTTTAGAGATGTGCAAACCAAGTCAAGGGTAATGATATCCTAATTATTAAATCCCTTTTAGTACTTACTTTATTAGATTTCTCTGTATCATTTGTACACATTGCTCACTTCTAAAAGGTCTTGCTTCCATCAGTTTACATAAAACCACAGTCCCCTGAGTCTCCTTCCAGCTCTCTGGCCATTCCTTTTTCTTACTTTCATAGGCTTCTGTTTCCCCATTACATTTTAAATGCCCTTGTTTCACATGGGGCCTCCTAGAATTTGAAACTTCTGCTTTTTGGGGTTTTGTTTTGGTTTTTTGAGACTCATGTAAAATGAAAAAAAATTCAAAATAGGGTTATATGAACTGTATTATATTCAATGTCATTTGCTTTAACCAATGAACACTTTAATTTCCAAAAATTACAATGTAGTATAATTGTGTCTCTTATAAGATAATTGCAGGATTTATTTTTAAATAATTTATAATATCCTTTAGATAATGTGTTCCTATAATGGGACACCACTTTAAAGTTACATGGTAAATGTCTTATTTTCTCAATCTTGTCAGTTTTTATTACTTGTACATACCCTTTCTGCTCATATCCCATAGGTCACACCAAGATACTGGGAAGGTAGGAAATGTAGTTTCTAGCATATGGGCTCAGTCAAACCTTGACAGAGTGGGATTGTTTTATTATTAAAAGGAAGAAGAGAAGAAGAGAACAAATGGAACAAAAGCTATCTGTGCTGCAGCTTGTTGTAGTTAGATCTCTTCCACCACCCTCCAGGAGGTCCCCAGGAAAAGACAGATTATATAAAAGAGTTACAGAAGGTAATGTGATTGTATGGCAAAGATAAGAAACTTGTCTTGAAGCTTGGCGTGCATAGCACTTACCTAAAGCATGAAAAAAAAAAAAAAACAATAGTCGGCAAAGCTATAGAGACAGTAAAAAGATCAACGATTGCCAGAATTTGAGTGAAGAAAGGCAAAGAGAGAGGAGGGATGAATATGTGGAGAATAGAGCAATTTTTAGGGCAGTGAAACTATAATGTGTGATGCTGTAATGGTAGATATGTGACATTGTACATTTGTCAAAATTTGTATCACAAAGACAATGAACAAGGTTAGGCTCTGATAACATGCTATAAACATGCATAGTCTTTCTATATCCTCAACAGTAAAAGTACATAGGTCTCTCTCAACCAATTCCAGTGGAAAAAAACCGAGCATCCTGAGTAATATCAGACTACTGCCAGCATGATCCTTTCAGAACATTGAGTTCCCCTGATAAATTTAAAACACAAGTTATAGTTCCCAAATGTCCTCAGATGTTTGAAAGATAAAAATGTCCAACCAAGAATGTTAGAAAACATAGACAAAGCAAATATCAAAATTCACTAAGCAAATTATGTCAATCCTGATTCAGATTGTTCAAACTGATTAATTTCCTGAAATGTGCTCTACCTTTCAGTACAAACTAGACCCTCAAGAATAAGATCCTCAAAACACAAGCACAGCCAGAATCCCATTGCTATGTATTCTTAGCTACAGCACATCACTGCTGCAACTGTACATTACCTGAATCATGTGCTAGCATCAAAACTGTACAACTAATTTTCAGTAACCTTCAGAAAATTTTTTAAATGTTTTCTAATGAAACACAGATAATTATAGAATTATAGATTGTCATTTAAAAAACAGTCCTCCATTGCTTTTTTCATACAAATATTTGAATCCTGAATGTCATGCCACAATCCCCAATTTTACGTACTATAACTACATGTCTACTACTAAAAATCAAATAAAATATATAATAACTTCCATTTTATTCCATTAAAATAAACAAATTCGGAACAAAGATTTCCCTAAATTAAAATCTAAATTAGAATCATCAATTAAGACAAGCTCCAAGCTAAAAAATGTGATCAATATAGAATATTAATAGAAAACAATTTTTATTTCTATACTGATCCCAAAATATACAACTAACCCTAGGTATTTACTCAAAAGAAATGAAAATATATGTCCATGAAAAAATACTTTATGTGATTATTCATAGCAGCTGTAGTCGTAATAACCAAAAGCTGAAAATAACCTAAATGTCCTTCCCAGATGAATGGTTAAGCAAATTATGGTGCAGTATATCCATGCAATGGAATACTACTCAGCAATAAAAAGGAAGTAATTACTGATACGTGCAACAACATGAATGAATCTCAAAAACATTATGCTGAGCAAAAGAAGCCAGACATATACCTATGGTATGATACTATTTACTAAAATTGGCAAAACTAAGCTAGAATGACTAGAGTAAAAGAGTGGCTGCTAAGGGTCTGAAGGTGGGAGAAGGGATTAACTGCGAAGAGGATGAGGTAACTACTGGGAATGATGAAAATATTCTATATTTTGATTATGGTAATGGTTATATGTTCTCTTAATCTATTTGGGTTGCTATAACAAAATTCCATAAACCGGATGACTTATAAACAGCAGAAATTAATTTCTGACAGATCTAGAAGCTAGAAAGTCCAAGATCAAGTCACCAGTAGATCTGTTGTCTAGTTGAGGGCCTGGTTCCAGGTTCGTTGAAAAGCCCCACCTCCTAATACCATCACCTTGGGGATTAAAATCTCAACATATGAATTTAGGAGAAAAACAAACATTCAGATCATAGCACATAGGTGTATATGTTTATCAAAATACATTGAAGCCAGGCATGGTGGCTCATATCTGTAATCCCAGCACTTTGGGATGCCAACGTGGAAGGGTGGCTTGAAGCCAGGAGTTTCAGACTAATCTGGGCAACATAGCAAGACCCTGGCTCTACAAAAAAAAAATGTTTTAATTAGCCAGGCATGGTGGCATGTGCCTGTAGTCTCAGCTACTTGAGAGTCTGAGGCAGGTGGATCACTTGAGCCCAGGAATTAAAGGATGCAGTGAACTATGATTGTGCCACTTCACTCTAGCCTGGGTGACAGAGTCTCTAAAAAATAAATAAATAAATAAATAAATAAATAAATAAATAAATAAAATGCATTAAACTGCAGACTTAATTTGGGAGCATTTTATTGTATATGTTATACCTCAAGCAAATTTATTAAAAATATGAAAACAAAACAAAAACCAAAAAATAGGAATATATTTCACATGTAGTAAAGGTAACAATAAGAAAGCATGTGATGGAGAGCTTGAATCACTTGTGATTGTTATCAGTTCTCTCAACATCATTCTTTAATATGGACTCTTTTTTTCTTTTGGTAGTATTCTTTAAATTAATAAACTTTATTTTTTAGGAAATTTTTAGGTTTCCAGAAAATTGAGCAGATAGTACAGAGAATTCCCATATTTCCCACTCATAGTTTCCCCTTTTATTAACATCTTGCATTAGTGTGGTACATCTGTTATAACTGATAAACTGAGTTGTAGGTAACTGACAGATATATAAATTCTATCCTGTCTGGTAGTGATTTTAATTGACTGTCCTCCCCCACCAACTCCAATGGAAAAACCAGTTCTATCCCATTTTGCCTGGTTCCTTCATAGCATATGAGTAAAATGAATTCTTTAATATGTGTTCATTTTTATGTCTGCATAAAAGTCATGATTTTACCTTTTTCTGAAATTATCTTTCAAAAGGAGACTGGCAATTTGCACCCAAGAACCTCATAGGAATAAATCCTCAATGTGGGTTTTCAGTCCTAAGCCTCACTGAAGTGTCCAGGAGCACTAAAAGGAAGGGCAGTCCAGGTCTTTGGAGGAAAAGGAGGACAGTTTCCCAGGAAAGTGAACCAAATCTTGACCAAAGGGTCTTTGAGTGGAGAATGGTGAAAGGCCCAAGAAAAAGTAAATGGGAAAGTAGATCAGTAGCAAACTGTAATAAAATAATGTACAACACCTTTGGACAGTGCAGAAAAGACTAGTCCAACAGGATATTTGCAGCACCCTATATCCAGATTCATTGATTTGGAAAGCAATTGGTGGAAAATAAACAATCTATAGGTAATAAAGAACTCCAGGATCTCAAAAATTTTTGATTCAAGCACGCTGTGGGCCCCAAGTTAGATTCTATGGTGCTCTGCAGCAAGATATCTTTCCCTGCTGGACTTTCTACTTACTATCCAGCAAAGAAAATACCATGAGGGTAATGAGACAAGATCAATGCATGTGCCCCAGGGTCCATCTCTTTGTGGTTAGGGCTTGAATATCCTTGTTCAGTAACGATCTGTTTTCTTAAATGTTGTATGGCTATGTTTACTAATCAGGAATTAATTCTGATGATAGGATTCAATTGCATATTGATATTGGTGTGTTATAATAATATTTTGCATGAAGACAAGTTCAGTCTGCAAACACAGAAGGCTTTGTGCAGATTTAATTTAGGAAGCTGCTCTAGATTCAGATTAGATCAGGAGTTGCTCCTGAGACAATAACTCCCTTTAGGTTGCCTCTCAAAACAAATATTGATAATACACACTTGTCTGGCCCCTTCATCTGCATTATCTCATTAGTGAGACAGGATGCACACTGTGGAAAGAGCACCAATTTGGGGTCAAGAAGTCATAGGGCAAGCTTTAGTCCTGTCACTTATGTGATATGTAAATTTTGGGCATTTACCTTCCCTGAGCCTCAGGATCTATATTTATATAAAATGGAATTAGTAATAATCCCAGTTTTGCAGGGCTGTGGAGACCAAAAAAACACATATTTTCAAATTTATGGGACTAATGATAGAGACAATGGAATAACACCTACAGTCATCCATGTGATCATGTAATCTGTGTTTTGGGGGTTTTTTGGTTTTTGTGTTTTGAGTTTTTCTTAGAGACAGGGTCTTGCCCAGCTACAGTGCAGTGGCACCGTGATAGTTCACTGCAGCCTTGAACTCCCTGGCCGAAGCAATCCTCCCACCTTGGCCTCCCAAAGTGCTGGGATTATGGGCCTGAGCCACCATGCCCAACATAATCTGTGTATTCTAACATGGACAGATGACCAGGTACAAAGGAGGGTGTTAAAGAATGACCTCAATTATAGTCCTATAGAAAAATGCTAAAAGATTATAATGAAAAATTAATAGTAGCTACCTCTGGATGAGGAGATTGTAGGTGATTTTTTTTTTTTTTGGAGACAGAGTCTCACTCTGTTGCCTGGGCTAGAGTGAGTGCCGTGGCATCAGCCTAGCTCGCAGCAACCTCAAACCCCTGGGCTCAAGCAATCCTACTGCCTCAGCCTCCAGAGTAGCTGAGACTACAGGCATGTACCCCCATGCCTGGCTAATTTTTTATATAGATATTTTTAGTTGTCCAGCTAATTTCTTTAGTAGAGACGGGGTCTCGCTCTTGCTCAGGCTGGTCTCGAACTCCTGAGCCCAAATGATCCACCCGCCTTGGCCTCCCAGAGTGCTAGGATTACAGGCATGAGCCACCACGCCCAGCCTGTAGGTGATCTTTATTCTTCATACTTTTTTGGTATTTGAGTCAAGAAAAAATATTGTATTATCTTTTATAAGAAAAATAATGCTATCTTCAATTAAAAAATTAAAGTTGATATCTGTGATTTTAAATGGGAGCAAATTATTTATAATCTTTACTATATATTTAACAGAAAGAAGGATTGTTATCTGGATATAAAGTATATCCTATTGTTCTGTAAAGGGAATAACAGTGGAGGAAATAAATGAAACTTTAAAAGAAGAAAAGCCAAAATGTGATGACCAGCAAAGGATAATAATGGGACATTCCAAATGTGCAGTTTCCTACCTTCTACAACCCAAAGTTGGCCATGGAGAATGTCCCTGCATGGTTCAGTCTTCCTCCTATGAAGGGCTGATAGCATAAACATGTAGGAATAGAGTGGAAGGGTGGAAAGAGACATCCTTCCATATATACACAAACAGGCATATTATGAGACATGAATATTGATAGGAAAGAAAGAGGATATCATGAAAGCTGTCCAGTCCTATTATAATTACATGTTGTTAGAATGCCGAATGTGGAGTGGAGCTGCCCACACTTGGGTAGTATTGCTACATATTTGATGTAATGTTTGGTGGTTCTGTACTACGATGATTTTAAATATTTATGCTGTTTGATGTGTGTGATAAAGAGGAGGTAAAGAGTATTGCCATATAGACTAATCTCTCACAATGGCTCTTAATACACACAACATACACCTTGCTTAAAATAGTTAGATGTTCCATCTGGTCAATGGGGAAATGCTGAGATTTCACTTGGCTGATTGGTACTGAGGTCATCATGAAGATAGTCTACAGGGTGCTGTAACAGTCAGAGGGTGAAATATGGCACCTGAGAGGAAAAATAAAGAATTGCAACGCCTTCCTAGATGCTTATGAATTCCACTGGTCTCATTGAGGCTGTTCAGCCTGAGGTTACTGGCTCATGTGATGTTTGGCCTGGAGATTCCACCAAACTGGAGCTGCCTGTGGCTCCAGCCAGGCAGACTGGGGTGTAGGCAGCTGCATAGTGCTAGAGGACATCTGCCTGGAATAAGGACATCAGTCAAGAGGATACGAAAACACTCCACATGTAAGGTGTACCATGTCACATTACTGTATCTTTTCAATAAATGCCTTTGCTAAACGGAAGGTGGGTTATCTTATTTCTTTCACTTTCAGAAATATAATTAAAACAATCTGAATTGGAATATCCAAAAGAAGATACCCAGCAGGCAGTTTGGTGTATAAGTCCAGAGCTCATGGAAGAGGTCAGGCTAAAAATATGTACAATGGAGTTATCGCCTATGCTTACTTAACTTATGCTAACTCTACTATATGCGTTTGGCAAAAAACAAAAACATATTTTTCTTATAACATGGCCGCTAAATGCAAGCCAACAACTTCATCTGGCGTTTAACTAAAGAAACAACCTTCTGTTCCAATAGCGGAGGAAAACTGGCTGTGTAGGATTTCTTGATTGATAGTATATACATTCAGAATCATGTATACAGTATTTTAGAGGAAAATTTTAAAGATTTTCAAAGATAATTTTAACTGTTTTATTTTTGCCTTTCACACTGACTTTAGATCCTAACCCTCTCCGAACAAGTCACTCCCGTGTATTTGGGTGCCATTGAGATAGAGATGGTTGCAGTTACGGTCTCAGAAAAGTCTATTCAAAGGACAGTATGTAGAGTGAGAGAAGAGGTCTGAGGGTAAAATCTTAGGGAACATCAATATTTTAAAAGCAGGCAGAAGAGCCCACAAGATTCTAAGAGAATTAGGAAGCAGATGAGGAAAGACTAGTATAATTTTAAACACACGCACACACACAAGAAGAGAGTTTCCAGAGAGTGACTAACATTATCAAAAATAAAGCAAAAAAAAAAAAAAATCAAGGAAGATAACTGAGAAATGACCATTAAGACTGATGACCCTAGCAAAAGCATATTTGTTGTCATGGTGATGGTCTAAGTCCATTTCAGATGGGTTACAAAGTGGATGGATCACTTTAAAAATAAGTAAAAACAATAAAAACATGAAGCGGTGGCAAGGAAGTAGAGACCTCAAGCTTTTCTGTGAAGAGAAGGAAAAAGCGAGGGTAGCAAGTAGGGAAGAATCAGCAGTACTTTGGTATCTCACATTTTAAGTGAGTGTGACTTGCTCCAGTTTATAGGACAAGAGAGGACCAAAAGGAACGAGGAGATAACAGAGGTAACACAGCCCCTGAAGACACAGGAGATGAGTCCCAAGTACTCATTTGCATAACTGGAAGGAGGGCAAAGAGAAAGATGTACTGATAGGAGTAGAAATAGATGCCTTTGTGTTTGGGAGGAAAGAAATGCCAGGGAGAAAAAAGTGTTGAAGGAAGTTCATATCTGATTGCTTCCACTTTCTCTACGAAATAGGAAGTCAGCAGAGCTATCTTCTAAAAGTGAGGAGAGGGACCTTAAAATTAGTAAGCAAAAATTTTTAATAGTCCTAAAAGGAGATGGAAGAAGCTGAGAAGAGGTATAAAGGATTTGAAAGTATAGCTGAGAGTGGATTCCTGTATTCGTGAAGGTCCTAATTCCTATGTTTTGTGTGATTGTTTTTCTCAGTACCACTCATTCTGGTCAGATGAAAGAGTATAAAAGGCAGATGAGTGGGTGGGTTCAGGATTGCAGGTTTGCTGGGATGCTGAAGAGAATTGGAAAGGAAGGACAGATTGAACTTGCAGGTAGAAGAGTGATAGAAGTGAGCTCCATGGGGTCTGGACTGGATAGGGAGGAAGTGCTGCTGAGGGGAACCTATAGACTTGAAAGGAGAGCAATGAAGAGGCTAAAGATTGCTAGGGCATCCATCAATCAGAGAGCGGTAGAGACAGGAGTGAGAGAACCAATGGCCTAGGAGGATATGCTTGGAGAGGAGGAGATCAGTGTGTGAAATTACAGGTGTATCAGTTAACTCCAGGTGGGCACAGAGCCTGAGAGGTCAGTCTAAGGTGAGTTGCTGATGTAGAATGGAAGCAAAGGCCTTAAGCATTGAATAGACACAGAACTATGAGACTAAAGTAGTCAATGGGTTTTTCATGATGGCCTTGAGTTGGGGTGGAGAGAAAGACAGTGAGCCTGGCACCAAAAACGTAAGTGAACGTGGAGGATGAAGAAAAAGATGGTGATGAGGAGGGTAGGAAGAGGTATTGATGGGTTGGTACAGAGCTCAACAGAAGAAAAATTTTACTTGATAGACAAACAAAATGGTCTGGAATTGACTCATTGGAGCTAAGAGAATACGAGCAATACCTCTGGGCTGTGAGGAAGGGAGTCAGGCTAAAAAATAAAGTGGGACTTCAAGACCTGTTTCAAATAAGTGGGTCTATATCATACGGGCTCCCTCTGTACAAAATGGAAAGTGTTAAGCTGATTAATATTCATCCATTCTTTTCACAAACACATCAAGAACATAATATATGCCAGGCACTATAAGTGCTAGAAATACAACAATCAACAAGATAAGCACTGCTCCTGCCTTAATGGAGGTTAGAGTCTATGGTCAGCAAGACCTCAAACAATCAGGAAAAAAAAAATTGAGCCTGAACATGTTGAGGCTGAGGAATGTCAAAGCTTTCCCAAGAATAAAGATATGCACACAATCTGGCAGGCATTGATACTGATAATGTTGATAAGCATTTCCATGTCTTTAAAAGTCACTGATAGAGCTGTTTACTAAAGCATAAACACTAGTTTACTGTATCTTTAGGGGTTATTTACATTACAAGAAGACACAGAATCTATTGATATGGAAATCGATTAAGAATGCTTCAGTAGCAAACAACCACAGACCTGTATGTTATTCCAAAACATAATACCTAAGAACCACATGAAAGTTAAATTTAAATGTTATATGCATGCAAGATGGAAAATTTCCTAGACACTTTTAGAAACACTATTATAGATTGCTATTCTGAGTACCAAATGATAAGAGCAGTGAAAAGAACTACAGAACTATAGGTAGATGATATGTGACGACTACATGTAAATTACATGTAAGATCATCATTTCTTTGACATTTCCACAGCTTAACCCAATAATACTATTTTCAATTACAATCCGTAAATTTCAGAGGGAAGCATTAAACCATTTAGATCCACTTTTAAAAGGTTTTCTTAAATCGCCATAGCTATCAATATAATCAATATATTAATAAATTTCTATTTTAAAAAACCAGTAGTAGTGGGAAGATAAAATGCAAACTAACAATGTCAGGTTTATTAGAGAGAAAACTTGCCATAAATAAATGTAATCAAATAATAAGGTATAATATTGAAAACAAAAAAAATTATCAATACCTTTAAAAATAGATTATAACATGCTGTGGAGGAGGGAGGAGAATAAAAAGGAAGAAAAAAGAACATGAAGCAGCAGACATTTATTACAATATACCATATTCCTAGAGTACAAGAATGTTCAAGCCTCAAATCCTGAAGCCAACAGTTCCTTTTAGCCTTCTTAGCACATCCTCGCAACCGGAGACTTGAACATAAGCTTTTAGGGCCGAGTAAAGCCTCTGGGAGGCTTGCCACCTCGATTTTCACTGTGGATAAGGCTCAGTGAACAAATACCAGGCTGAAACACAAGCTGACCTTCCCTTAGGAGGAAGGATTTGGCTTAGGATAGGTTTAGGGATTTCAGTCCTGTGTTTGCTTCCCCACACTCCACGTGATTGTGCCAGAGGTCCCCTACCCTCCTACTGCTTTGCAAATTTTTTATAGGAATCATTTGTCTTATAGAACACATACATTCCAGGAAATGTTAATTAATATGTCACAAAATAAATTTTCTTCTCTCTTACATGGAATTAAATCAGGAATATAGTTCCACAGAGAACATACTTGGGCAAGGTGTAAAAAATGATAGCCACATAGTCATTCGACAACTGCTTACTTGGTAACTACTAAATGCAAATTACTTTGAGCAAAGCAGCGTAACGATGAAGTTCTTGGTCACAAGCAATAGAAACTGAGTGGCTAATTTTAGCAGGAAAGGAATTTATTGGCAGAATAACAAGTAGCTCATAGAATCAACAGGAAGATTGAAGAACCAGGCTAAAAAAAAGAAAATGGTCAGGAGCCAGGGGTAATCATTAGGAACCACACAAGAAGGTCACATCCAGGTTTGTTTAGGATGCTTCTGCTGACCCTGCCACAGGTGAACATACTGCCAGACACCACGCGGAAGCCTCTGGCCACTGGGAATATATTTTAACCAATCTTTCCAGCTTCCATGATTCACTTCACATTGAAAGTCTCAAGTCTGATTGGCCAAGACTAGATCTTATGTCTGTGACCTAGCTGCTAGGGTAAGTGTCTGGGTAATTTGACTTTTGGAGTGGAGTTAGGACCCTAATGCCCACCAAGACTCACACAATGGGGAATTGCCCTCAAAGTAGGAAAAAGAATCAGTATGGTCAATGGCCAACAAAATTTTAAATGCCCACTTGGATCCATAGTTTGATCACACAACGCATACTCTTTTCCTTGTACTACCCCAAAAAGATGCTATGGCAATCGCTACTGCAAATTGTCAGCATGTCATATTTTGAATTTTATAAAGTCTCTCCTACCCTACCCATTCAAGGTTTCCCTTGTCTTCAGCTGATTAGAGTTATTTCCTAGTGGGGCTATCTTGCCTGTATAAGACTGTAGGCATCTTCAGCTGCTGGACCTGGTTAAATAAGCAGGTATTCCGAGCATTCTTATTTTCCATGATAATCAAAACCAGTCAGCCCAGCTAAGACTTGTAAATCTCTTTTGTGGCCCATTTCCCAAGGATGAGAGGAGCCCAAAATGGCCTGGTGGAAGCTTCAACTTCTTATTCCAATAGAAATGTTTTTGTGTCCTCTGGAAGTTTTACTCGTCTTCTAAACCACAAATATCCAGAGTTGGGAGAACAGAAGCCATGAGTATGAATGGGCATTTGGAGTAATTGTGAGACTCTCACGCTCATCTCAACCCTTGTTTACTTGACTCATTCATAGGAAAACATCATCATATACAGTTTCCGGCTCAGATCATACTGCAGAATCAAAACTCGACCTTGCAAGGTCTTTCTTTCCCAGCTGGAGTTGTAACTGAAAATAGGTTATTCATGTTCTATAAGTAAACTTATTGCTTCTGTTGATTGGATATGTCATAAGACAAAGAAATCCTGTGAGCATTAACTGAATTACCTAACATTGCCTAACATTTTTTCTTACTGTGAGATCCTTTGTCAGTAACGAATGGGAATCTATGACAATAAGGCTTTCAGTAAGCCCACAGTGATAATGCTGGCAGAGCCATGGTGGTCAAGAAAGGCAAATTCAGGATAGTGGTTTATTCCAATGAGGAAATCCATGCTTTTTCCATGACAAAGGTCCAATGCAGTCATCTTGCTACCAGGTAGCTTTGGTCCCCCCTGCCATCACCACTACACAGTTATGGTGCCACATCAGGGAGTTTAAGGTTGATAGCTGTTGCTGACAAATGGGACACTCACCACGGCCATAATTATGTCAGCCTTGGCAAGAGGAATTCTCACCAAGAGAACTGAGTCAAGGCATCACTTCTGTCTCTGCTGTGTGTAGACCATTTAGCTAGCTATGGATAATTGTGGAAGGAGGTTATCTGTTATCTGTAGAATAAATCATCTTGTACACCTTCTAGGGATCTTCTGATGACCATCTGAGTACATCATAATAACATTATTTGAGCCCATTCAGAGAAATCCATCCATAAATCTCTTTCTCAAGCCTTGTTTCCAATCAAACAGGTTCTTGATCAAGCAACATAACATGAATCAATGCAGATCTTTACCTCAATTCATGAGTCCATATAAGTAGGCTGAGAGTGGGTTGGTAGGGTTGTGAAAATGGCACTGTGGCAATTTAAGTGACCTAGTGAATACACTTGCTTATGCCTTCATCACTTAATTCTGGAGTGCTGCTGAGCATTTTATGGCTTGGTATGTAACATAAACCTTTTTCCGTAATAGGCAGCTAAACTCACATGATCATCTAGTTTCCTAATGATCAGGCTTCTGGTTTTTATCAGGGTGATTAGCAAGCTAAGAGCCATTTCTCAAAAGGATAATAGTAACTTGCCAAAGAGCTCCAAATCCTAGGGACCTCTGTTGTAATTCTTACTGGGATCCTCCTACAAATTCTCTATAGTTTCTTAGGTGATTATATATAATTTGTGTTAGATGATTATATACATATACATTTACATTAGAGATATATTTTTTACATATGGATATCTAATTGTTCCAGTACTATTTGTTGGAAAGATTATTCTTTCCCTCATTGAATTATCTTGGCAAAACAACTATATACAAATGTTCCTCAACTTACAATAGCATATATCCTGATAAAACCATTGTAAGCCGTAAATATCATGAGTCAAAAATGCATTTATACACCTAACTTACCAAATATTATAGCTTAGTCTAGCCTACTTTAATTGTGCTCAGAACTCTTAAATTAGCCTACAGATGGGCAAAATCACCTAACACAATAAAGTGTTGAATATCATATGTAATTTATTGAATATTGTACTGAAAATGAAAAACAGAATGGTTGCATGGGTATTCAAAGTACATTTTCTACTGAACACATATCGCTTTTGCACCATCATAAAGTCCAAGAATCATTAAGTTGAACCACCCTAAGTTAGGAACCATCTGAAATTATAGGACTTAGGAACTATATGTGCATAGGCCTGTCTTGGGACTTTCTATTCTGTTCCACAGATCTATATGTCTATCCTTATACAAATACCACACTGTACTGAGAACTGTTGCTATATAGTAAATCTTGAAATCAGGGAGGTTAAGTACTTCAACTTTGTTTCCCTTATTCAAAATTGTTTTGGCTATTTAGATCCCTTGAATTTCTATCCATTTTTTAAAAATAACCCGTCAATTTCTATCAAAAAGTCTGCCAAAAATTTTATTGGAAGAGTATTAAACATATAGATCTATTTGGAGAGAATTTTGATATCTTAAAAATATTGAGTCTTCCAATCAACAAACATGCTATATTTCTGCATTTTTTAGTTCTTTAATTTCATCTATATTTTCTATTTTCAGTATATAATTTATATACACTGTTTGTTAAATTTATACCTAACTATTCATGTTTTTTGATGCTATTTTAAAAACACAATTAATTATCCCACAACCAACAGATATACTATTCTTCCCTACCCCCATCCCCCTGGCCTTTTTTTGTTTTTAATCTTTGTGCTTTAGTTTAGTTAAATTCTATTGACATATCTTCAATATCATTGGTTCTTTCCTCTATTCAGTCTGCAGATAAGCCCACCTAAGGAATTCTTTATCTCTGATGTCATATTTTTCATTTCTGGCATTCCTATTTGACTTTGAAAAATAGTTTCCATCTGTATGCTAAAATTCCCCGCTACTCATGAATTTATTGTACCACTGGATACCTTAACATTTCAATATGTTATTGTTCAATATGTTAATTATTTTAAATATTTCTAACATCTAGGTCATCATTAGGTCTTGTTCTGTTGACTGTTAGATCTTCTGAAGATGTATTATTTTTTTGCTGTTGTTCTGTGTGTGTCTTATAATTTTTGTTTGAATGTAGAAAAAGAACAGTAAAAATTGAGGTAAATAACATTTATGCCACACTCTTTTTCTGTCAGATCACTGGTGTGTGGAGTTAGTCAATGTAGTCAGAAGCTGAACTGGGTTTGATTTTTCTTTATGCCATATTTGGTTTCATTGCACCAGTGGTGGACTGCTGCTATCTTGTGTTTAATGTGAGATCTAGCGTGCTGGAAGGTTTTCCTTGGTACCTGAGAGTGAAAGCTCCATTCTCAGCCTTCACAGGTGCTGCTCTCCTGCATCACAGAAGACCTCCTTTGTTTTCATCTAGCAGTAGTCTGCTCTTGTTTACTATTCAGTGATCCTAGTAGAGGTGGGTAGTTTCTTGGTTCTCTTCCAGCCTCAGTCTTAGGTGGCCTTTGAGAATCTGAGCTTCAGCAGTGGGGACTTTCTCAGCTTTTCTTCCCCTCCCACAGTGGTAGACAACATTTCCCTTTTCCTTCTGGTAGAGTCAAGAGCAAGAATCTTTTTATTAATGGGCCAGGTAGTGAATATCTTAGGCTTGAGGGTCACATAGTCTCTATCCCAACTATTCATCTCTGAAGTCATAGCATAAAAGCAGCCACAGACAATAAGTAAAAAAATAAGTATGGCTGGGTTCCAATAAAATTTTATTTTCAAAAATAGGAAAACAAACCTAAGATGGCCAGGAGACTATAGTTTGCCAACTTATAGCATAGAACATGGGAAAGTTTCCTGCCCCTTTCCCCATGTAGCAACCAAACTCTGCCTTGTATCAGTTGGGGTCTTGGACATGAGGAAATGCCCTGCTCCTTCCCCAGTGGCAGCAGATCTCTGCTTTGTATCATGAAGGATATGCTGGGCATGAGTGGGTTTCCTGTCAGCAGCAAATGGCTTTTGCTTCATATCAGAGAAGAGTCTGGGGCACAGGCAGAGTTTATTCCTGTCACCTATCAGCAGCTGATCACCACTCTATACTCATGTCGGGGCCAGAATGTGGGTGGGCTTCTCCTGGCACTCCTGCTGCACCCTCGAGCATTGCCAGTGCTCACACAACTGTGCTTCTCAAGGAGACTCTTTCACATTTCATCTCCAACTTTCTTGTGCTTTTCATGTCCAGTCTTTCCTGTGGGCTCCTCCAGACTCATGGATGAAAAAAAAAAAAAACAGCTGGCTGGGAGATGCAGATTCCTCCCCTGTCTGGAGCATCCAGAGAGTCTAAACTTAGCCCTTAAGAATTTGTTAAAATTTCACTTGTTTTCTCATTAGCCACTTTTACGATTTGTCCCACCTTCTCTCTTGTTCTGTCAAAGATAAAACTGTTTATATGTCTCATCTTTCATCAAAGAGTCTTATAATACCTTGTAATTCATTCAACTGGTTGTCTTAAAAGCTGTTTTCTGATGGGCTCAAAAAATTCTGATTTTGTAGATTTTATAGTTTATTTTTGTTATTGTTAAATGTGTAGTAACATTCTCTTGTGGCTTTCTCCTCCTAAACTCAACCAACATTTTTTAAAAATTAAAATAGAAAAAGAATATAAAACATAAAGGAATATAATCCATAGTAAGTGTCTGGAATTATTTTGGAAATGTAAGTTTGTGTGTGTGTGTGTATAATGAACCATGATGTAAAATTTATTTTTTACCATGGTTGTCAGGTCAAAAACTACCAGAATAACATAAACGTCGTCTACCCTTCTCCTCTTTGTCTGTTGGCCAACTCTCCCTCACCCTTCACATCTTACATTAGATGTTACTTTCTCTAAGAAGCCAGTCTGGATTCGGTGCCACGCTAGGGACTCCAATAGCATCTTATACTTTCCTTATTTTAGGACTTACCACATATGCAGCTTAGATTAGTTTTCCTGCTCTCAGAGGACAGCCCTAGGAGGAATAGGAGAAAAATGGAGAGACCGACAACCTGGACAAAAAAATCACTAAGAGTGGTGGTGATGATGGACCAGATAACATTCTCATAAGTCCCTCTCTAATCTCTAGAATTTATTCTCTGTGGATACAACTGCTACTGATTCTGATTTTGAGGTAATATTGAGGTACATGCTCTATATAAGCATCGATATTAGAGGGAGGGAGTTATAATGAGCTCATGTTCCTAGCAGCAAAAAGATCAATTAAAAAAGCACATTTTATTATATCATATATTATATAAGCACATATATTATAAAGAATATAATAGTGATCCACAGTGAAGAGGCAAACCTAAACCATGTAGTAAAAGAGTTTAAAAGAGTATCGGTGCTAGCACTGTATTAGAATTGCAAAAGACAAATAAGATAGAGTCCTTGCCCTCCAACAGCTTAGAGTATAGCAGAGTGACAGACATTTGAACAGACCATAACAGACCACTGGCATGCATGTGGCAAGCACTACATTAGGAAAATACAGAGTTTGATGGACGCATGTGAACAGGATCCTAATCTCAAGTGTAGGGGACAGGGTGTTGGGGTGGAAGGGAAGGCTCACGGAGGATGTGAGGACATGACAACTTGAGCTGCCTTCTGAAGGATGAGTAGGAGTTAGCTTCTATATTGCAGGCATATTTTATAATCAAGAGCAATAAATCACTCAGACAGCAGTTATGTTGCATTTTTATTGAGAACAGTTCCAATGGCGCACTTTATATCACCTATCATGACACTTATCATGCTGTATTGTAATTACCTGTGCTCTCTTGTCCATCTCTCCACCAACCTTTAAGCTTTTTGTCAGTCCTGGTCATAGTTGTATTCTCTAGGCATCTAGCACAGTGCCTGGCACAGCGTGACAAATAAATGTATGTTAAAGGAAAGAACATCAACACACTTTATACATAGACATTAGAAATAACTACTGCAGAAACAATCCTGACAATTAGTTAAAACATTGTTAAACTTTAGTGGCAGCTTATATATACTGGTTAGTCTGTACTTATGACAAAAAAAGTCATAAAACTGGAGTTATACCTTTGATCTGCTGTAAAAGATCCAAAGACTCAACTATTGCTTACTAAATAGAAATGCAAAAGAGATTGAGTAATGGTGTTCTTATCTTTTTTACATAAAAAAGAAGGGTTAACTTCTAAACTCTTCACCTTCCTATTAATTTAAATGACAAGCACTCCCTTTTAAAAAATCCAGATGTTTAAAGGGAAGTATTACCTGCTGCAACATAATAGGAGGGAGAAGAAATTGAAAGGGAATCTAATATCCCTGTTTCACTCGAGAGGCAATAAACTTCACCTCAAGTGTTAACACTTTATGATGCGTGGAGACTTACTGTGGTCACATACAAAACAACATCCTACTCTATAAAGGACATTGGTGTTTGCAATAAATTAAATCCTAAATAGATGATAGCAATGGCTCTCAAATGTTAGGGTGCATCAGAATTACCTCAAAGGATTCTAAAAACAGATTTCTGGGATCCAATTCCAGTATTTCTGATTTAATAATCTGGGATGAGGCCAGGAATTTGTATCTTTAACAAGTTCCCAAGTATGCTGGTGCTGCCTTTTGGAGGCTATCCATTGAGAACAACTGGCCTACAGCAACTCCTAACCTTTTAACAAAGCTTTAGTGATTTCACTTATATTCCTCTACTCTTCATTATCCTCAAACTCCTGGGCTCAACAGATCCTCCTGCCTCAGCCTCCCAAGTAGCTGGGACTACAGGGGCACGTTACCACACATGGCTAACTTTTTCTATTTTTTGTAAAGACGAGGTCTCATTGTATTGCCCGAGCTGTTCTCAAATTCCTAGCCTCAAGTGATCCTCCTGCCTTGGTCCCCCAAAGTGCTAGGATTATAGGTGTGAGCCACCATACCCAACCTGGGCTGAGTAATGAATAGAAAAATTCTCCATCAAAAATCTGCAACCAATAGGCTTTTTACTCCCATGACTATGGAGTTCAGATTTGTACTACTGTCTGTTCCTGGAGCCCTTTAAACTGAAAAATTAACATAAAAATTACTCCTGGGCTACTGATATCCCAAGGTACCTCAAAGAAGAAAATTCAAAACCTCTCTAAAGAGATACCCCTGAACCAGACTACCCAGGATTTTTGTAGATCAAACCTCTCTGAAAATGAGCCTAAAAATCTAAAATTACAAAACATATATGAAAATAATCCACCATGAGTTAGACTAAGCAGACACAATAAATAGTAAGATTTGGCCCTAAGAATTTTATCACATAATTGAATATTCTAATAGATGATCACAAAAAATGTGATTATATATTAAAGATATTTAAAAATCCATATTCTATTTTTAAAAATTGAGAAATTATAAAAAGATGAAAGATTTTCTAAAAGATAGAATTTTAAGAAACAAAAAATGCACTTACTAAACTGTTTCATAATCATGGCTAAAAAGACAATTAGTGAACTGGAAGATAGATCTGAAACTATTATAGAAAATGCAGAAAATGTAGAGATAGAAAATATGAGAAATAAAGAGTAGAGTGACCAACCATTCTGGTTTGCCTAAGACTTTTCTGAATTTTGTACCGAAAGTCCCACATCCTGGATTACTCCACTTGGGCCAATTTTAATGGTGGGTCACCCTATTAACAGATAGGAATAGAATGACAGAATAGAATGAGAAAGTCCAATTTGGGAATTCCAACATAAAAGAATATTAAAAATGGGAGAGAAGAAATACCTGGAGAGTTAATGACTGTGAAATTTTCAGAACTAATGAATTTGAGTTCTAAAAATAACAGAATAAGAACATTAAGATTCAGGAATCACAGTCATCAAGAAAGATAAATAAAAAGAAGTATATCCAGACACATCATAGTGAAATTGCATATATCGAAGACAAAGGGTAACTATTCAGAGTTACCATAGAGGAAAAAAGATTACCTGCAAAGGCATAGGACAATATAGAAGTCGATGTAATAATTTTAAAGGCCTGAGATGAAATAATTTGCCACATAGATTCTATACCCAGCTAAAAAGTATTTATAAGTTATGACAAAACTCCCACTCCCACCTCATGAAAGACTGTTCCCACACTCACTGTTAGAGAGAGAGGTAGCATCCCTGCCTGTGGCCCAGCCATAGCCCAGACCAAGCTTGTCTCTTCACAGGTGCCAAGAGACAGGGACACCTATGTACCTACTGGCCACCTTTGCCAAGTGCTGTTGCTGGTGTTCACTCTGAGCCTCTTTGTACAACAAAGGGGAATCCATAGTAGCCAAGGTTGGAAAGAGAGCTTGAATCACAGTGGTAAGGAAGCACTACAGGCTACTCCAAGGGATCTGCCAATGGAAGGAAGTCAGAGGCTCATGATTAATGGCAATGTACAAGATAAGACAAGAAATCTTGAACTCTTGGAGAGTCAAAATTGAGGCCTTCCCAAACATTGGCCAAGATGCTAGAAGGGTTACAGTAAGAGGATGAGAAAGAAAAAAATGTCTGCTGGAAAAAAGAACCATTAAAGGAAATCTGAGTCTCACAGATCTTGTACAGGGTGAGGGAGAAAACAAATTACCCGGTGAATTCGTAAACACGAACCTGGCTGCACATGGGTTTGGTAGTCACATGAATTTGCATGGTCTAGGAAAGTTTATGCCAGATGCTTGTGCATCAAGACTGCCCCAGGGCATCTGGCAGAAGCAAAGGCCAATCCTCACTGAACCTTCAATTAAGGCTTTGCCATAGTTGGTTCTACCACAAAAAACATAAATGCATCTGCGTGTGTGCTTGTGTATGTTTATGTGTGTGTGTTTTATTGATATAAGTTAATCGCTCTTCTGATGAGTATTATGGATCTTTGTTATTCAAGCAGCTCTATATATCATTAGTGCTAAAATTGAATTCCTTTTAGAATTCAATAGTTGCCAGCTTGTTTGTTCAAGTATACATTCCTGAAATTTCCTGCTGCACATGTATAAAGGCATTATATGATCTTCAATAACTCCCTCATTTGTAACAACCAATGTTTGGCATTCTAAAAGTTTAAGTCATTTGATCTGCAGTTAGATTTTAATAAAATTATGCAACTCCCTGGATCTTTAATTATGTACTTACCAAGCTGTAAATAGCCAATTGCTCCAAAAGGCTTCTTTTATTCAATATAATAACTTTCTTTTTAGTGTTTCCTCTACAGCTACTGGCCTCTAATAGAAGTTGTTATGATTGTTGGAGTTTTTAAACAAAATTATATTCTGATACCCTCTTTAATATCTAACACAGTATGAATTATGTAATGAATTATTTCATGTCTATGTAAATAGACAAAAAGAAGGGAAGAAGAATTCAGCATATGGATGGAAGTAGAGAGAGATTAGCATTCTGGGGGTTAAGCATTAGCTCAGATCTTGCAATGTTTTGGAACTGTAAACCAAATGTCCCCAGACCTTACGTATGTGGTTTGAGGGTGCCATCAACTTTCATAACCGTAGGACCATGGTGCCTTGCCAATATCTCCCTCTACCTGGAGTTGTTCTAGGAACCCCTAGGGGGTTTCAAATGCATTCAAGAGTCCATGCTCTGCTACTTTTACACCAAATCTCCTCTCTACATCCACTGAGTCTGCAAACTTGCGGTGGGCCCCACAGCCTCCACTGGGGCACTTCTGCTCCCCGGAAAGGAGGCTGCCCTGCCCAGGATCCTGTCTCTGTGTCAAAACCTTCAGGGTGTCACAGTGACATGTTCAATCCTCCCTTCTATGGAGCTAAGCCCTTTAGATGCAGAAATGGGGACAATGATCTTCCCTCCATAGGGATTAGTCTTGGCCCCTGAGCAGGCCTGGATGATGGGATGTCATCTTGTCCCCTTTACCTCATTGTTGTTGTGTCAGTCCCTAGCCCAAGATACAAAAAGGACTCCTCTTTCCTCCATTGGTAAATTGATGTCTGCATTCCAGTTGAGATTCAACTGGGAAATTCAGCAACAAAACATTTTCTTATTCATTCAAAAGCATCTATGGCATCCCTATTACGTGCAGGATGCTGTGCTGGGAGCTGTGGCAGACCCAAGTAGGAACTAGAAGCGGCCATTCATGCATGAGATTAGACCTGTTTCCACCTGAAACAGATGGCCAAGGAGTCCAATTGTAGTATCTCCCCTCAAAGAACCTTATCAACCCTGCTATGTTTTGAAATTTGACATTTAAAAGCCTCACTTAGGACGATGGGACGCTAAGTCAAATAAAGAAAAGACTAAATTGCTCCCAGAGGTTAATGAATGATGGTGAAGTTTATTATTTAGGAAGATGAATCAAAATTCAAAGCAGTTTAAATTGGGTACATTCTCATCCATGAGGAGCCATCATCTCCTGAGGCCAAAACTACCACCAAATTGTTAGACACTTTTGGAAGCTGCATTAACTCTTTCAATAAGTTCCTGCCTTGGACCAGTAAATGGCTAGGACTGGAAAAACATGGCTCTGCTAATGAGCATAACTTATCATCTGGTCTTGTGATGGAAGATGACACGTACACAAACTGTAGACAAATGAATGATTCCTATCAGAACTGACACCTGACCATCTGATTGTCAGGAGGAACTTAAGTGATAATGCTGACACCTAAAAGAGAGACACTTACTACCACAGGGAGAAAAAACATAACAGAAATAGCTCCCTACTGTGTGAAAATACATACCAGATGGATACACTTAATGTGACAAAAAAATGAAATCTTGTACATCCTCTACATCCTAGATTTCTCTTCCAGCTCTGAAATTGTGGCCTCTGTATCCAGATACGGATATTTTAGACCTGTGCTGTCCAACAGAGTGGCCACTAGCTACATGTGGCTATTAAGCATTTGAAATGTGGCTGCCAGAATTGAGATGCACTGTAAGTATAAAATAGACACCATATTTCAAAGATTTATTCAAGATAAGTAATGTAAAAGATCTCATCAATATTTTTAATATTGATCACATGTTGAAATTATAATATTTTGAGTTAAATAAAGTATGTTTTTAAAATTACTTTACCTGTTCCTTTATAATTTTTAAACATGGCTACTGGAAAATCTAAAATTATATTTACAACTTGCATTATAATTCTATTGGTCAGCTCTGTTTTAGATGTAACTGTGTTTACTATATTTACAGATAATAACCTGGAGCTGGCCCTTTTGGGTTTAGATAAAATATCTACTAATACCACCTCCAACATGGTTATCCTAATAAGTGAACGTCACTGTGCTCAGTGTTCTCTGAGGCAGATAAATAGTACCTTGTACCATAGATAAGCCAACTTTCTATCATTGCACTAAAATGCACAAGAAGGCTCACCATGAGGAAGCCTATAAAAGAAGGCCACTTGCAAACAGTTTTACAGCCCTCTAACAACAGACCTGTTCATGGCTTCATCTACATGAGCAAGTATAAACAGCTAAATTTAGATAAATTCTAGAGATACTCCCAACAAGATCCTGTGGTCACTAAGAACTGGTATCTTATGGCCCAGTTTGAAAGAAAAAATTGCCAGAAATGAATAGAATATGTTTGTCAACCCCTAGAGTTAGAAGAGTGAAAAACAAGGTCAATGGCATTGTAAACATCCTTGCTATGGTCTGAATTATGTCCCTCGCCCACCAATTCATATGTTAAATCCTTAACCTCCAATGTGACTGTATTTGGAGACAGGGTCTTTAAGGACATAATTAAGGTTAAGTCAGTTCATAAGGATGGGACCCTAATCCGATAAGATTCGTATCCTCATAAAAAGAGGAAGGGAGACCAGACCTCTCTCTCTCCACAAAAGCACAGAGGAAAGGTAATATGAGGATATAGCAAGAAGGTAGCCAACCATAAACCAGGAAGAGAGCCCTCACTAAACTAAATTTGCCAGCATGGACTTCAGCTTCCAGAACTGTGAGAAAATAAATGTCTGTTGATTAAGCCACCTTGTTCATGGTATTTTGTTATGGCAGCCCAGGGCAAACTAACACAATTCTTTTAAAAAAAACTTATTGAGACAGGGTCTCACTCTATTTCCTAGGATAGAGAGCAGTGGCATCATCATAGCTGACTGCAATCTCAAACACCTGGGCTCAAGTGATCCTCCTGCCTCAGTCTCCCAAGTAGCTGAGACTACAGGTGTGTGCCACCATGCACAGCTAATTTTCCTAATTTTTGTAGAGATGGGGTCTTGCTATGCTGCTCAGACTGGTCTCAAACTCCTGGCCTCAAGCAATCCTCCTGCCTTGGCCTCCCAAAGTGCTGGGATTACACGTGTGAGCCACTGTGCCCAATCGCTAATACAATTGTTGAAAAGGATTCCGCAGAAAGAATTTATAAAACCACTTTAGTGGGTCTTTAACCACCTTCCTTTTTACTCCGTATAATGGAGAATGTGTCCTGATGTCTTAACAATGACATAGAACTACTAAAGAAGTCAACACAAAGTCTCAAGAATGGTAAATTTCCCATCCCTGAGAGGATATATTTTGAAAATTTCAAACTGCTGTGAAAAGACTGCTGAGATATGTTTCATGGGACCTTTCCAAAATTTTCTTGCTGAGAAAGTAGCTCAGAAATTTCAAGAGAAGCATAAAACCTTAGCTATAGATGTCATTCTAATGAATACCAAAGAAATTTTTATCTTGTTATTATATCTTATATTCAAGCTAGCCGTTAATTTAATACATCTTTACCTAAGTATTTCTCATTAATGAGAGAATACTCTAAAATCAGACTATTATCTGTACTAAATTAATGTGGTGGAGCATTTATTTTAATTCTAGACAGGTGGATATCAAACTTTACTGGCACTGAGAATTGTGTGTGGAACTCGTTAAAAACACAGATCCTGTATTGTCACCTCTAGGGGTTTTGACTGGGGAGGTGTCTGGGGTGGGACCCAGTCTCCTTATACTTGAAATACACTCCCAGGGATTCTGATGGAGATCCCTAGACTACACTTTGGTAACACTCTTCTAAGTTTCAAGCAAATTTGAAGAATAATTTATTCTGAATTCAAATGGAAACATATTTGATGTTATCTGTATGCTCACCATGGGGATAAGTATACTATGAAATGTGTATCGGCCCCCATCTTCCACTCGCAGTTATATCTTCAACAATGGCAATTTTAATGAAAAATTTATGTGTGTTTACTTCATTTACTGCTTCACACACAAAGTATATGCTGAAAAGCATAACACTCCATCTGAAGGGGCATTTTTTTTGAAGGTGTAAGGAATGAATATTTGTATTTAACAATAAGGTTTGATCTGAAATGAACAATGAAAGGAAAAGGGAAATGTATTTGTTCATCCAAGTATATATCAGTGACGATCAGTGCATTAGCAAAATGCATTCATTTAGGCAGCAAATATATCTCTGTGTGTGATACTGTGCTAGTACCACAGGAGTGATAGATGCATCAGCAAGATCTGTCCTCACGAGGCTTACAGCCCAGTAAGAGAAGAAAGGCCTGGGCACGAGGACTGGCACAGAAGAGAAGAAGTGGTATACCATATGAGCTACAAATGAAATTCTGTGGAGGGAACATTCAGAATGATTGCAGCAAAGGCTAAATGTGGGGAAATGGCAGGAGACAAAGCAAGAGAGGGAGGAGAGGGCCGGGTCATGAAGGGTGTTTTGCCAAGGGATTTGATAAATACTCCGAGAGCTATGCGGAGCCATCAGCAGATTTTAAGGAATGGGAGTGACACACATTCATTCCCTCAAGAACCACTGAGCACCTGCTGCATATCCAGTGCTGGCTGAAACTGCCCCCCAGAATCAGCTGAGGGGCTTATGAACAGTCTCTGAGCCCTGGCCCCACCCAGACCTACCCACCTAGAACCCTGAGAACTAGTGAACAGTACTGTGTTTTTAAAAATCTCTCCCAGTAGCAATGCTGCTACACAACCAAGTTAGGCAATCACCACTGAAGGACGTATTTAAAATATATATATATATATCCGAGGTGGGAGGATCTCTTGAGGCCACGAGTTAGAGAGCAGTCTGGGCAATATGGAGAGACTGTGCCTCTACAGAAAATTTTAAAAATTAGCTGGGTATGGTGGCGTACACTGTAGTCCCAGCTACTTGGGAGCTGAGGCAGGAGGACCATTTGAGCCCAGGAGTTCGAGGCTACAGTGAGCTATGAT
This sequence comes from Lemur catta, assembly GCF_020740605.2. Taxonomy (NCBI): domain Eukaryota; kingdom Metazoa; phylum Chordata; class Mammalia; order Primates; family Lemuridae; genus Lemur; species Lemur catta. The sequence goes on along the minus strand of NC_059139.1, from coordinate 52,897,958 downwards.
CGGGCAACAGAGCGAGACCTGTCTTAAAAAATAAAAATTGTTAAAAATCAAAAGAATATATTATATCTATATAAAAGAAAAACTCTTTGCCCCGAGGCGTCCTCACAGGGAGAGCTGTTTGAGCAAAGGAACTGAGCTGGCAAGAAAATCACCACAGAATGGTGAATGTTGCTAAAATCAACAGGACAGGAGGCAGTGAAAGAAAAGCTAGACAGGTGAGTCGGGACCACCTGATTGGGTTGATTAATTCTTGAACAAGGAAAAGACACTCTGAAAAGATTATGTTAGGAAATTGTTTTGTGTGTGATGTCCAGAATAGCCTAGAAGAAGAAACTGGAGGCAGAGACACCAAGAAGAGCCGAACACAGTACTCCAAGCACAGGATTACGGCAGATGGCTGAGGTGACAACTGAAGGGATGGAGAAAAGTGGATGGAACTGAGTGACAGTGTTTTGAAACTGCCACATGGCTTGTAATGTGTCACTAGTGAGGAAGGAGAAAAACAGAGAGAGTGGAAGGAACGAAGGCAGGACGGAAAGAAAGCGAATGAGATAATAAGGATGAAACTTGCGTTGCACGGAAAGAGAGCGGCATCCAGAAATGTAAACTGCCAGTTGCTTGGATAGAGCCTAGAATATAACATGTTTTAAATTGAGCTGAAAGTTACCATTCTGTAGATGGAAAACTTGAGAAGAAAATGACAATATTCCAAAATGTCAAGTCAAGGTGGCAACTGGTTTTGTGACTCAGACTTGGGGTTTCTTATTGGTATTATTTTTAAAATAAATCCTATGCTTGCAGTCTTGTTATTATTTCATTTTTTTGAATTATTAATATAAATGATCACTATTTATAGTATATATTACTTTTTTTAATTAAAAAACTAAAACTTCCTCTCTCTGTCCCCCACCCCTTCCTTTAGCTAGGTGTCTCTCTTCGGGTCCACGCTTTGGCCAGAAGTCAATTATGATAACAAGGGTGAAAAGAGAATAAGGAGCCTCTTGCCAGGGCCTCCTGCCAGGGACAGATGCACTTGCTCTCTGGTGCTTCTTGTGCACAAAGGACGCTTACGCTTGAAACAGAAAGCTTGAAAGCAAACAAGGCCGCATACATGTGTGCAGGCTGCACACTGCACAGCTCTGGAGTGCTGTTCACCTCTGCAGCTTTGTGTGTTTAATCTCTGGCAGATGGAAATCAAGTTTCTTGAGGAAGAGATGTCCTTTCTCTAATTTACACTAAGGCACTATACAGGCTAGCAACGATGCTGAATGAAATCCCCTTTTCTCAATGTTTCTTAAACCATGGTCTCAGCATTAGAACCCTTCGGGAGCTAGCTCAACAATATAGATTTCTGAATCTCTTCTCCCATTACTGAGGCAGACTTTTGAATCTGCATTTTTAACAAACTCCTACCAGGCAATTCTCACATTCTATTTAAACATAATTTTTCAATTACTTGGGAAATGACCTCATCTTCCCTAAAGCAAGCATAATGGCATTAAGAAGTATATATATTTTAAACCATTTTACTATAAAACAAAAGAGACAGCACACCAATTCCTAAATGACTTTCTATTTTAGAATAAAGTGTGGGAACAAAAATGCAGATGTAGATGGTAAGAAGTGAGGTTACAACTCCAATGTCAGAGATAAAAAAAAAAAAAACATGCCTCAAAGTGATGTAGGAAATGCCGTAGGTCACCTGTTTGAACTGCCAAACCCAGAGTGTCAGAATTATCCCTCTCCATGACTTCAAAAGTCTACATCAGGAGTATTTTTCAAACACCCTTAACATGCCCATTATGGATCGTTGATCAATGGTTACAAACTCTTATCAAGCATATTCATATTTTCAGTTGCACAACCTATGAAATAACACAGTTCTTGCTTATTTAGTGGGTGAATTGCCATCTACCTTTCTGTGTCCTGGCTGGGGCCAACGCTGCTTGGGAGCCCCATGGGGTCTGATGGACGAAGTCATGTTTGCCACATGCTTCCCTCTGCTTCTCCGTGTACCGGCTGCACTCCCAGCCCCTCTCAGGATGAAGAGCCCTAGTCGTTTCAGTTTGTTCTTATGATGAAAACTGCCACAGTCTTTTAGTTACTTTAGATGTCCTTGCAAGGATCAGTTTTTTTGATCCATGTTGTCTTTTTTAAGGCTCGGTGACCTGAAATATATACAGTTGTCTGTATATATACGTGTACACCAATGTTTTCTCACAAGTGTAAGGTCATACATGTGTTGCTTCCAATAGTATTCCTCAACATAAGATTGCTTCTTGGCCCAGCACAGTGGCTCACGCCTATAATCCTAGCACTCTGGGAAGCCGGAGTGGGAGGCTTGCTTGCGCTCAGGAGTTCGAGACCAGCCTGAGCAAGAGTGAGACCCCATCTCTACTAAAAATAGAAAAATTAGCCAGACGTCGTGGCACTTCCCTGTAGTCCCAGCTACTTAGGAGGATGAGGCAGGAGGATTGCTTGAGCCTAGGAGTCTCAGGTTGCAGTGAGCTACAAAGATGCCACTACACAGGGCAAAAGAGTGAGACTCTGTCTCAAAAAAAAAAAAATCACTTTCATGGCTTTTTAAACTACCATTTGAGACTTCAAAAGCAATTCTATATGTTAAAAAATCAGATATTGAAATTTGATAAAAGTGGAAAATTACAAGTCTTTTTACCCAGGTAGAGGAGCCACGATGAATGAAATAACATTCGCCAGCTGTTTTCCCTGGAGCCCCATCCCCTCCCACCTTACCTAGACTCACCCTCGGCTGCTTGGCTTCCATCCAAGTCCCCAGTTTGGCCGGGAACTGTCCAAGGCAGGAAACTGCACTGTAGGGACGTGATGAAAAGGAAGCGGATAACAAAGCATCATCTGTACAGTCACGATACTGCTTCTTCCATATGCCTCATAATTACTTAAGAGATTCAGCCCTGACCTCCATGAGCATTCATCCTGTGACATGTGGTATGGATACATTCTGCTTTTGGAAAAAAGAAAAAAAAGAAGAATGAGCCTTGCTTTACTGTGAGGTACAGACTTAGGTGCTGTATTAGTCAGGGTTCTTTAGAGAAACAGAACATATGTGTGTGTGTGTGTGTGTGTGTGTGTGTGTGTGTGTGTGTAGACAGAGACAGAGACAGGGAGACAGAGAGATTTATTATGGGCATTGGCTCATGTGATTATGGAGGCCAATAAGTCCTACAACTTGCTGTCCGAAGCTAGAGAACCAGGAAAGCTGGTTGTGTGATTCAGTCTGAGTCTGAAGGTCCAAGAACCAGAAGCACAAATGTCCCAGGGCAGGAGAAGAGGTGGATGTCCCAGCTCAAATAGAAAGAGCAAACTCACCTTTCCTCTGCATTTTTGTTCTATGTGAGCCCTCCTTGTATTGGATAATGACCATCATCCATGCTGGTGAGGGTGAATCTTCTTTACTCAGTCTATTGATCCAAAAGCTAATTCCTTTCAGAAATATTCTCACAAACACACTCCAGAAATGTTTTTCCCAGCTATCTGGGTGTCCCTTAGCCCAGTCAAGTTGATGCATAAAAGTAACCATCACAGGTGTGGTTCATGTTGAAGCTCACTGCGTGCCTGGCAGTGCCCATGCAAGCCAGCTGCAGCAGCCCCAATGTGTCCTGTGTCCTGGAATCCTGCATCAACCCAGTGTCTGAAACTCTCCCTGCAACTCCCAGTTTTGCTTGCACACTGTTCTCATCTGTGATATTGGTTCTTCTGACTGGCTTCTTCCTGAATAAACCCTCTGGTTCCTTACTTGGTTTCCCCTTTCAGGCCCCCATCTGGGATGCCGTGGGAGGCCTTGTTATGCCAACACCCACGGAGGACCCCACTACACGCCCAGGCTCAAATCTGCTGCTCAAATCTCAAACAAAGCCTACAGTGGGAAAACACACTACCCTCATCCACATAGCAAGCCCTGTTTCTTTGGGGTTTATTTGCTCCAGGCTATGAAAATTGTATGCTCAAAGCAGAAAATTCAGAAAACTAATCTTGTGGGGGAGGAGATAGTATAATTAGAAATAAGGAGACAAGAAGGAGGCAAATGCACCTGGGCAGGGAATTAAGGTAATGGCAGTGGGAATGAGTAGGGACAAATCTAAGCCACTTTTTAGAGGAAGACCCTATGGAGGAGTCCCCATGCCACACGAGCAGCATCTTTCAGGGTTAGACCCCAACCTTCTCACAGCCTGATTTTTTGGTCAGCTTTGCACCCTGTTTTCTCACCGGTCCCCAATGTCTCCAGTGCCAATCCCTCACCCCACTGTCTTCATACTCTCTCCTTCACACCTTGGATTTGACCCCTGACAACTGCTGCCCTGGTTCTGACCCCTGATCTTCTCTGTCACTGTCATTCACATTGTCCCCTTGACTACTATGCTTGCCTCCCTCGGCCAAGCATCTTCTCTAGGACCCCAGGCTCAGCCCAGACCACACCCACCAGCGTTCTCTCTAGGTGTGCACTGGTTTCAAAAACAGAACTCAGTTGCTCAACACTGTTCAGGCAAGAGTGATAAAACATTAGGAGGGAGGATGTGATCCTGGGGTTTGGGATTAGAAAAGTAGAGCTTCTCTACAAGCAAGTAAAAAGTTGAGAAAAAGCCACCAGTCTGAGAGGTAAAGTGAGGGATCGCTTTGGACACTCAAATTAAAGGTGACAATCAGACGTCCAAATAGAAATGTCTGATGTGCAGTCTGACGTGTGGGATAGAAAATCAGGAGGGAGGTCGGGACCAGAGTCACAGCAGACAGACGCACAGGCTGCGTACGGCATAACTCCAGGGGTGGCATTCACACAGACTAGACATAAATGCCACCCCCTGGAGTTGCACACAGCTGCAACCCTGGTCGGGCAGGGAAATACCACGTGGAGGAAATAGATGAAGCCAGGATGTCACAGTCTAAGGGGAGAGAGCAAACCAGGAAAAGAGCACAGGGCTAGGACTGGACTTCGGGGAAAGGGAAGGGGCAGGAAAAAACTTTATCATCAAAGAACATGGAGGAGTCAAATGGTATCATGAGTTAAGTAGGATTTCAAGGAGGAAATAATCAATAATTTCAAATGCCACAGAAAGGTCAAGGAAGAGAGAACCTAGAAAATAATTTAAAGGAATGTGGTACAAGGAGGGCTGATGTGGAAGAGAGAAATCAGGTCCTCAGTCCTGGCATGGCCACTCCTTAGGTGAGGCCCCGCACTTCAGGGAAACTTCTCATTTGTGGCAATAATAATTGTTATGGAGGAAACAATCATCTTTTATTGAATGTTCCTGTGTGCCAGGCACTGCTATCAGCACTCTACGTATCAATTCATTTATTCCCCCAATAACTTCATTGCAGGAGTCCAGCATTATCCCCATTTTACAGACAAGGAAACTGAAGCCCAGAGAGCCCTGAAGGACAGCCTGAAGGGACAGGGCCAGACTCTGTCCCACGAGGTGGCTTGTCTGGTGTAGGGAGACCGGCTAGCTCCAGCATTTAATATATACAAACTAGAAGGTTGCTAGTGACTTTCCAGGATGTGTTTTGAATAGAGGATGAGAGAGAAAAAAAAATGATCCTAATGAAAGACAGGAAGTTTGGCAGTAAAAAGACAAGAAAAAGGATCATAAGCATGAAAAGCAACAGGGTCAAATAATGATTGTTTCAAGAAAGATGAGAGCCGTGTATGTTGTTGCTTGAGGGAAAGGAGGCAAAGAAGAGGAGAAATTGAAGATGCTGGAGACTGGGGAAAATTGGCAGAGCAGGATTCCAGAGAAGACGAGCTGGCCTTGAGAAGGGAAGAAACCCAGAGATGACACAGTCGGACCAGTGTTTACAGGCAGAGTAGGGAAGATGGGAACATTCAAGTCTGAGATCCTTGCCCTTAGGAAATAAGAATTTAAAAAGCAATCGGTAATCAGTTCAAAGCAGACACAGGCCCTGCTGGAAAGTTTTTCATGTTTTTAGTATATTATAGAAGTAGCATGTATTCACTATAGAAAATGTGGGAAAATTACAGAAAAGTAGAAACATCACCTAAGTTCCAGGAAACAAAGATAACAACTAGAGTATATTTCCTTCTAGACAGTTGGGTGTTTCCCCACACACACATACATTAACATGAGCAATTGTAGTTATTATTTAGCTTTTATAAAGCTCACATGAAAAGTGCATTTAATAGTCTACCAAGTAGATGTGCTATGTACCTAATCATTTCTCACATTGGAGCTGTTTCCAATTTTTTATTATTTTATAAATAAAGTTGCATTGAACATCTTTGCATTTAAAACTTATTTTATATTTGGAATCACTTTCAAAAGCTAAAGCCCCCAAAGGTACAACTACTAAGTCAATTACTGAGCGTAATTGCTGAACATCTTTAAGGCTTTTGACACTTTATATAATATTTTACATTTAGCAGCAATGAATAAAAATACCATTTTCCTACACCCTTGCTAGAATAGATCATTTACAAACAAAAAAAGAAACAAACAACAAACTTTGTTAATCTGACAGATGAAAACCCAGTATCTTATTATGTGATATTTCTTTTACTACTAGTGAGGCTGAATGAGATTTCATATATTTTCTAATTGTTTTTCTACTTTATAAAGTGTTTATTTTTGTCCTTTGAACATTTATCTTTTGGAATCATGTTGTTTCACAATTTTACCAATGTTATAAGTTATTTATATAATAAAGATATTAATATGTTTCCATTTTAAACCTCTTAACCACCGTATTTTAATTTTGATTGTTAGTTTTATAAAATTTATTAATGAAAACAGCTTTTCCTATTATTATAAAATGTGGTATATATTCTGAACCTGATTCTTCAATTCCCCTTTAATCAAATGAATGCTCCCATTTGCTTCCATTCAGTTTCCTTCTGGCTTCTGTTGGTCAGAGTTAGTATCTGTGTGTTGCAGCAAAGAACTCTGATAAACCCAACAATGATCAATTAAGGAGTGCAATAAAAAGAAGCTGATATATGTTAGCAACCAGAGCCATAAAATATTTAGGAATAAACTAACAAGCAAGCATGGCAGACCTTCAGGAAGACAATGATAAATCTCTGCTGAGGACATAGGAATAAACCTGAATGGAAGAGGAGCATACTCCTCTCCTAGTTAGAAGGACTGAGGATTATGATATTAATATTCCCACAGGTAACTGTGTAAATTCAATGCCATTCCAATAGGGGTATTTTGAACATGACAGGTTGGTGCAGATCTAGAAGAATTAATATATGAAAGCAGCCAGAAATCGTTTGAAAATTACAACGCAATGTAAGGCAGTGATTGCTGCAGCAACCTTGTTTTTATGCTCAGGGAAGAACAGACAAGTAGAGTGGAAGACTCTGGAGACAAACCTGGGTAAATATGGAAAAAATATGATAATGATGGCATTTCAGATTAGCAGGGAAAGAGATGAGTTGCTCAAGAAATTGTATTTTGGAATCACTGCCTCATGATTTATAAGACATCACACTCTACTGGTTTTATCCCTACCTTGCTGGCTGCTCTTTTTCTGTCTCATTTATTTGCTTCTCCATCTCCAACTAAGTGCACCAGCACTTGAACATGGACCTCATTCTTTTCTAGATCTACCTCATCTAGGACTATGGCTTTAATACCAACTCTACCAATGAGTCCTAAACCACTCTTTCCAGTCTTTACCTAGCTCCAAAACTCTAGCTTCCTACTTTCAACTGCCTATTTGATATTCTACTTGAGAGCTCTAAAACTTAACGTTTCTAAAACATAACAAGTAATTACCCTTCCTCTATCACACCACCACCACCAAACACATCCATCCATCCCTAGATTAATAGCTTCCCTAAAATGTTTTATCTTAGTAAATAACTATCTACCAAGGTGTTCAACCTAAAAACCTGAGTCATCTCTGATTTCCCCCTTTCCTTCAACCTCCAAAATTCACTCTATCAACACATTCATGGAAGAAAGAATAAATGAGAGGTTAAGAACATGAGTCCTGGAACCACACTATCTAGGTTCAATATTCATTTCATATATTAATGCTGGCTCTACCATTTACCAACTCTGTAATCCTGGGCAAGTTATTTATACTTGATCAAGTTGTCTTATCTATAAAACAAAGGTAATGAGATTTTCTAATTCATAGGATAATGTGGGAATTAATGAGTTATTAACAGATTGGAACAGCGGTTGATGAATGTTAGGTATTCAATAAATGTCAGATACTATTATTGTCTACAAAATGTATCTCAAATCTGTCCAGGTCTCTCCATATTCATATGTGCCTCCCTAGTTCAATCCCCCATCGTCCTTTCTAACTGATCTCCCCACATTCTCTATTGTCCCACTACAATTCATTCTTCGCACAGTGGTTAAAGGGACCCTTTAAAGGATAACTTGGATTATATGCTCTCCTGTTTAATCACTTCCTCTGCTTCTTTAGCACAGCCTGAAAGTTCCTGCATGAACTAGCCCCTACCCAACTCTCTAACCTCATCTGCTAATATTCTCCTTCTCACTCACTTCACTCCATCCAAAGTGCTTTTATTCTGTTGCTTGAATATTCCAAGCTTGCTCCTGCCTTTGCTTATGCTTGTCCCTCTGCTTGCAACACGTTTCTTGGCTCTTTCCATAGCTGGATCCTCATCATTATGGGCTCAACATAAACATGCCACTGTAGAGGGGTTTTCCTGAATATCATATCTAACAAAGCTCTATTATTCTCCATCATATTATCCTCTTTTATTTCCTTCATAACACTTCTAGCTATCTGAAATTACCTTGTTTATTTTTTTGTTGAATTTTTTAATTGAACGTCTCTTCTATGTAAGCTATATGAAAACAGGGACCATGTCCCTTTTTTTACAGTTTTATTTACAATACTTAAAAAGGCTCTGAGCACTCACCAGGTGTTTAATACTTTTATTGCATGAATTTTAATAAATTGTTGAGTTACTGAACGAATTTAGAAAAACAGGCTATTGGGTCTTTACCTTATAGCTTAGATAAAGGTAAATTCTCAATTAACTCTCTAAACATGAAAACAACACAATGATCATATTAAAGAAAAATATGGGCAAATAGTTTTATGGTCTTGGGGAAGGAAGGGCCTTTCTCAGAGACAAAAAGTACTATGAAGACATAGAGGGAAATACTAACCACTTTGCTTACATAAAAGCTCAAAACATTTCTATAGCTAAAGACACAATGAGTAAAGTTAAATGGACAAATAGAGAGAAAATATCTAAAAAATAAAAGGCCTTATAAATATAAGGCAATATTTCTCAACAAAATACTAGCAAACCATATCCAGCAATGTATAAAAATGATTATATACCATGACCAAGTGGAATTTACCCCAGGAACAAAAGGTTGGTTTAACAAATGAAAATCATTCAACCTAATACACCATATTCATAGAATAAAGGGCAAAAATCATATAACCAACTCAATAGACATTTAAAAAAGCATTTGACAAAATCCCAAAACCATTCATGATAAAAAAAAAAAAAAACTTTTAACAAACTTGGAATAGAAGAAAATTTCCACAATCCAATAAAGGGCATCTATGAAAACCTCACAGCAAACAAAATACTTTATGGTGAAAGACTAAACACTTTTCACCTAATTGGGAACAAGGCCAGGCTATCTGTTCTTGTTTCTTCTATTCAACACAGAATTGGAGGTTTTAGCCAGTGAAGTAAAGCAAGCAAAAATAAAGAAAGAAATAAAAGGCAGCCAGATTGAAAAGGCAGGAATAAAACTATCTCTATTTGGAGATGAAATGATCTTGTATACAGAAATCCTAAGCAATGCACTAAAAGACTAATACATTTAACAAGGTTGCAGAATACAAGATCAACATACAGAAATCAATTGCATGTCTATAGATTAGCAATGAACAATCCAAAAATAATATTGCCCTAGGCAACCAAAAATCTACTTTCTGTCTCTATGAATTTGCCTATTCCAGACATGTCATAGAAATGAAATTATCATATATGCGGTCTTTTGTGACTAACTTCTCTAACTTGTCATAATGTTTTCAAGGTTCATCTAAACTGTAGCATGAATCAGTTCTTCATTCCTTTTTATTACCAAACGGTATTCCACTGTGTAAACATGCCACATTTTGTTTATCCATTCATCAGCAGATAGACATTTGTGGTTTCCCTTTTTTGACTATTATGAATAATGCTGCTATGAATATTCATGCACAATTTTTTGCGTGGACATGTTTTCAGTTCTTTTGTGTTTATATCTAGGAATAATTTCTGGGTTACATGGTAACTCTATGTATAGCTTTGTGAAGAACTACTGACTTGTTTTCCAAAGTAGATGCACCATTTTACATTTCTACCAGCAGTGTATGAAGATTCCAATTTCTTCACATCCTCATCAACATTTATTATCTGTCTTCTTTATTATAGTTATCCTAGTCAGTGTGAAGTGGTATCTCATTTTGGTTTTGATTGCATTTCCTGATGACTAATGATGCTGAGCACCTTTTCATGTGTTTATCAGTCATTTTCATATCTTCTTTGGAGGGATATTGACTCAGATCTTTTGCCCATTTTTAGGTTATTTGTCTTTTTATTGTTGTAAGAGTTCTTTATATATTCTTTACTGGGATTTTTTTGGTGCCAAGATCCAGGATTGAATATATATTATCAAACAGATAACTTGTTAATGTCTTCTTCCATTATGTGGGTCTTTGCATTTTCTTGATGGTGTCCTTTGAAGCATAAAAATTCTAAATTTTTATTAATACCAATTTATCTATTTTTTCTTTGGTTGCCTGTTCTTTTTGAGGCAATTCTAAAAAACCATTGCATAATCTAAGTCCATAAAGATTTGCTCCTATTTTTTCTTCCAAGAGTTTTATAGTTTTTGCTCTTATGTTGAGGTCTCTAATCCATTTTGAATTAATTTTGTATATCATATGAGGTAGAGGTCATTCTTTTGCATGTGGACATCCAGTTGTTCAAACACCTTTTTCTGAAAAAACTGATCCCCATTGAAATGTCTTGGCACTCTTGTTTAAGAAAAAAACTCACTTTTAAAAATATGATATTTTGTTCTAATAAAAAGTGGTAGGATGACAATGAGCATCCTTTGGCTTCTTGGAAATTTTCTCACATGATTCTGAACAGTTGTCACAGGTGTCATTGATATCTGTAGATGGCTTTCATATAGAGAAACTAATCCTACAGCCCATCTAACTGGAAAGGGATTTTAAATGGGGCTCTGTCTCACTTTCAAAGGGGGCTCTGAGGCAGTAGGTACAAATTATCAAAAAAGCACCCCTGGTGGGCAAATGAATTACAATGAACTGCCCTTCTGGCACCCTGGGTTACTAGGGGAGCAATGGCTGGAATTCAGCATTCAATCATCCTTTAAGCCTGGCATGTTTGTACAGCGTACAAACTGCATAATCACCTACAGTGGTCCTAGATTCCACTTACAGCAACATTCCAAAGAGACTTGTAAGGCCATCTAAGCAGAACTTAGAAATGAGCTGGTAAAAACTACCCAACTCTACACTAAAAAAAGATATTAGAGAGGCCAACATAGAGGATATCTTTGGAGGGAGTTGTGCTGAGACCCTGACTCCCTTAAAGGTGGTAGGGTGGGGGTACTTCCTCTTTACTTCAATGTCAGAAGGCCTCTTTTGAGGCCATCCAGAAAGTATCTTATGTGTTCTCTATCATATAGGGGCTGCAGTCTGACACAGGCCTTCATATACTGGCTCAAGCTACCTGTAGTCACAGAGTAGAAGAGACATCACGTCAGTGTTTTGTGGACCCAACTGAACCATGAATAAGCAACTCAGGCTGGAGTTGTCTAGGGTCCTGCCTCACCTGGAAGGGTGAGGAGACCTCAGCATGAAGAGGTAAAAGTTTTCTGCTGGATACTCAGGGACTAATGGAGGAATCAGAAAAGACCAGCTGAAGAAGATACATTTCCATTTTTCAAAAGACATTTCATTTGAGAGATCTCCAATGATGCAGGAATCTCAAACAAACAAACAAACAAGCATAGAAGAGCCCATAAGAGAAAGAGGCTTAAACTTTGCCGAGGCTGAAGAGTGCCAATCCCAGCTTGGTACTGACTGCACCAGTCATGTAAAACCCTTGTCTGTTTCCTTACATCTTTTTTTCTCCCTCACTCATGTCCCAACTCCAGACAGGTTAGAAGTGACAGAGAGTGGCAGGGAAGAGAAGGCAGAGTAGAGGGAGGCATCCGACTTCTCCCCGTTTTCCCACTGGAGGCCCAAAGTAGGAAAAGACTAACTTTAAATCAATGTTTCAATGTTTAACTATTACATGCAACTAAACATTTTAATTACTGACCTAAGTCTTTTTTTATGATTAAAAGTGTCCAAAAGGCATTTTATTAGCTAAGGTTGATATGTCTATTTACCTCTGTGTATGCATGTATGTATACAGTTGACCCTCGCACCCACCTCCTGCACAGTAGAAAACCTGTGTGTAACATTTGACTGCCCCAAAAGGGGCTATTAGTAGGCTTAACTACTAATAGCCTACTGTTGTTGACCAGACACCTTACAGATAACATAAACAGTTTATTAACACATATTTTGTAAGTTATATATATTATATACTGTATTATTACAACAAAGCAAACTACAGAAAAGAAACTAATAAGAAAATGTAAGGAAGAGAAAATTGAATTTACTATTCATTAAGGGGAAATGGATCATCATAGAGGTCTTCATCCTCTTCATCCTCTTCATGTTGATTAGGCTGAGGAGGAGGAAGAAGAAGAGGGGTTGGTCTTGCTGTCTCGGGAATGGCAGAGGCAGGAGATAATCCACATGTGTGTGGACCCTTGAAGTTCAAACCCATGTTCAAGTGTCAACTGTGTGCGTGTGTGTGTGTGTGTGTGTGTGTGTAAATATAATAGCCTGTGCCCAAAGGCAGTGGAACAACTAGTTGCATAAAGTGAGTTTCAACAGGCAGTGGGTGTAGTGTGTGGTGTGTGGTAAGGAAGTCAAATTGTATTTGTTTGAACTCTTAATAGTGCCACTTATTCAATGTTTCCATTCCTGAGCTATCAAAATCAATAAGATAACAGCATGAAAAGCAGCCATGTCTCTTTAAATCAGATGTTATTTCAAGAATCTTTATAAAAATAACTTTGATTCAATTCAAATAATACTTTAAGTAGTTCCCTAAAAGAATAATAACCGGACTGTAATTTAGGCATTGATAGCTCCAACACCATTTAAACATGCTTCACTCTTTCTGTCTTAATGTAATCCCGACCCACTGCATCCTTCTGTACGTTGTTTTGAAGATCTTGTCACTTAAGGTGCTTTGAGATTAGTTTTAAGGAGTCAACAATTAATGAAATGAACTCAGTATTGGGATATATTTTCAAAGAATTCTCCACATAGCTTGAAGCCATCTTACATAATTCCATCATACTTGATTATAACACAAAGAGAAACAAAAAACCTAATCATGACATAGAAGTAACTTCATGTCAAATAATGTCCATGAATAAGCCAATTCAGTAAACTGTGAATTTACTTAGATTATTTGAACATCCATAAAGAGGACTTAGCAACAACAGTATTTCCATATGCCAGGTGAAACCCTCCGAGGGAATAGGCCTCAGTTTAATAATGAAAGAGAAGGGAAAGGGCTGATAATTATTCTGTCTAAACAGTGTTTTGCGGCCTAACATTGATTGTGTCTTGAAATCTCCTTTGGGAATGGAGCAGGCAGCCTTTCCTTTGCTTTCACAAACCTCATGCAAATTATTTAAACATTTTTGCAATTATTTTCCTGAAACTGAGTTTTGGCCCAATGCCTAGAAACACTGAAAAGTGACATCACACTGCACCCACAGATGCAGGTTCCAAAAAAATTCTCTGGGGATCCTTACAACAAACTGTCTTGGAGGCTGATTTCCATATCACCATGTAAACATGTGAGTCTATTGGTACTTCTGCCTTTAGAGAGGCTCAGATAAGGACACCACAAGTAAGCAAATGTTTAGGCAATTTAATTCCAGTTATCTTGCTATAACTTGACTGTATGTGCAGTTTTTAAAATGTCCTTTCTAACTATCTGAGTAAAAAATGTTTCTGCTGGCACTTTCTTAAATCCTTGATGGGTCTATGACCCCCCCCCTTTTTAATGTTAATCACAGGGAGAAACCAGCTCCCCTTTTTCTATATCCCAGATCTTATATCTGGTTATTCATGAGGATAATTTTATAATTGATGCAGATGACTGGCCTAAAAATGATGACCCTCTTTTGTACTATTACTTCATGCTAAGGACAAAGAGGATACAGGAAAATTACTCCTTGGCCCAGGAAGTTTATTAAAATGCTAAATGAAGGTCTGGCGGCAGCTCAAAGAACTTTAAATAACCTTGTGGTGGAAAACCTCCAAAACCTCTTTTTACCATCAGCTTAAACTAGGCTGGCTGTGACAAAGTGTAAGAAAATAAGTGGTTTCAAGAGTGCAAAAACACATCTATTTTTAAAGGGTAGGTCCGTCCAATGGTTGCGGGCGAGCGTGGCACAGCCTCCTGAGGGATGATGACGACAATTTACCGTAACGGCTTTGCCTGGTCCACAGCTGGTCTTCTGCAGACTCGACACGCCAGGCGTGGACGTGGCTGTGCAGAAGGAAGTGTCATTACACTGCGGCTGACGCAGTGTTCTTTCTCGTCAGTCAACTCAAAACATGCCACAGACACATTCTGTGAATAATGCTTTCTCGTGGCTAAAATTCTATGGCATCAACACACAAAGTTACATGAAGCAGAATGACAATTTCTACTCCAATTAATTACAGTCTCCTACCTGAGGGCTCTAACGCCGTGTGTGGTTTGGCTTTGGGTTGGTTTGCTGGATCCTTCAACATTCAACAAGTTGCAGACGATCTAAAAGGTAAGAGTCTCCGGGGCAAAGGAGTCCAACTGTGGTACTTATGCATCGTTGCCGGGGCATCTGAAACTCTTATTTGCAGGAAATCCACAGGGATCAGAACACCATAAACAAACTGAACTAACCTTTTAATGGCATCCCAGGGAGAATAAAAGGGGTGGCTCTCCACAGCCTCAGAAGAGCCAAGACCGGGAGAAGGACACTTTTCTGCAGAGCCCTCAGGTGGAATCCTCTAGCCCACCTGTACCTGTGCCCGCCCTTTCCAGTCTAACTTCCTGGTCTCCCATGGCCTCTTTTCTTCCAGCCCCTCAAGCTACCCTCACTGGGGGATCCCTGGGCTCCTTTTGAAGCTGTTCTGTCAGCCCCTTCCTCTGCAACAGATCTCCCCAGACCCAACCTTAGTCAGAAACAACTTAAGGAAATCGAGCCTGAAATCCAGTATCATGCTGCCTGCCAGCTAACACACGGGATGTGAGCCTTCAGTCCGATGCCTGGTCTGCAAAACCTGCTCCCACCCCACTCGCCCATCTTCTAACTGCAGCCCTACTTTATTTCTTGCCCTGGTCTTGGCATCCCAGCGTCACACTAGGAGACTGCCCGCTTTGGGCCATTTATTATGACTCCTTCTAAAACCAAAGCCCACCTTGTTCTTATTTTTTAGCCCTTAGGCTGCTCCTGAGCCTCAGGCCAAAGGCTGAAATATTCAATCCCAAATGTCAACAGCTTCTAGATTCTTCCCAGGGCCACCAGCCTCCTGACTGCCTCCTGTCCTGGTCAGACATTGAGTTCCTTTGCTATTGGACTGAACTCCCTTTCAGCTCCTGCAGCTGCTCCTGAGCCTGCCTGTCCCAGGCTGTCCTGCCTCACTCAGGCCACCTCAGACAGTGTCCCAAGGTGCAAAGGATGGAGCTCAAGAGGCCGCCTTCTCCCTGCTGAGTGCTAACCGAAGTGAGAAAAAGAATTCAGATACCTCTGTCCTGAGAGGGATGCTTCTACCTTTGTAACACCTGTGCTTTTCAAGGCTTACTTGGGACAATTGATATAACATATGCTATTTACTGATAGATCAGGACTATTACTACACAGTTATCAAAAATTTTAAGTTTGAAAAATATTTCACGTTTTAGGAAAACAGTCCTGATTTAACGTTTGAGGGAAAAGCAGGACACAGAGCTATTTAAAACCATATGAGCTCATTGTGGCAAACATTGTGTGGGATTTGGCTTCTCAGCGTCTACATTCCCTTCCCAGGTTTGAGGAATTTCCTACCATGTGGCTCTTCCTGTGCAGTGAAGGCCTCCTGCCTTTACAGAGGCAAGACATCAAGAGACTTTCCATCACTGCTTCCTTTCAGCTGGGCAAGCACATGGCCTGGACTTGACCAGACCCCCAGACCTCCCTGGGCTTGGAATTGACAGTCAGAGATCCACAGAAGCAAGGATGGTGGCAACCCCATCCCATCAGGGACAGCATCTATGTTTCTAGGGCAACAGGGCTGGCAGAGCCAGCATCAGTGTCCAGGCTGTTGGTGGCAGAGGTGTAAGCTTCGGTGAAAGATCTGCGTGGTGGTAGCGTGGGAGCCTCACCAGGATCATTCCACGGCACTCTCTGGCCTTTGGCTCTGGCTTAGCAACCTCATTTATCACTCCTACAGCTGCTGTTTTCCAAGACTGGTTCCCCAGGCTTCCCAGGAATTTCTGAGCTACTAAGTATCTTTTCAATAAATTCCTTTCTACTAAAGGAGTGACAGCTTGTTCTGTTGCTTGCAGTCAAGGTTCCTGACTAGTACGCCAAAGTTACTTAACTTGCAAAGAGAATAGATTTGATGTATCATTTTAATAATGATTATCTTCAGGTGTGAGGGATCACAGATCATATTAATTTTCTTCTTTTTTCTTATCTACATTTTCTAAAAATTTTAGTGAAATTATGTAATCAGAAAAAAAGTAAATTTTAAAATTTGAGACTTCTTTAGATCCCTGATGTCCTTAATTGTTGGAAAACAATTAACTTGATTACTTAAGTGAAATCCATTTTGCGCCTATCAGAATAAGGTACCTGATGAATTGAACCTTGGCCTAGGCAAATCATAACCATCGGGATAAGATAAACGCCATTATATTTCATAAAAAAAAAAGAAAGAAAGAAAAGGAAAAGAAAAACCTGATACTTATTCTTACCACTTGATCCTAATATTTATATATTTTTTATTTTTATTTTTTTAGAGCTTGATAGTCCTTCAAAAGTCTGAGAAAATTGGACTATGTTTAGGGAACTTGAATACAATCCAACGAAATGAGGACTTTCTTCTTAGCATTGATGGTTCGTAAAAGTATGTGCAAACACAGGAATGCCAACTTAGGGTTCTTTGTTGGCTTCTCATAACCACCCATCACAATAGTTTTGTAAATACTAAGAATAATAGTCTAGAATACTAGGGAATTGAACCTGTCAGTGATTCGTGCAGTTGGCCTGAGTAGTTACCAATAATGATGTGAGCAGCACAATGGAAAATGTATAATAATGTGCTTCCTTAGAACAAAACCCTAGCTACTGAGAAAAAAAAAAAACAAAGCCCACCATTGTTAGGAAGTAGTCACAGTGTTGCTCGTCCCTGTGAAAGCATCTGGAGGTTTTTGGTACCCAAGCTTCACACTAGGAGACTGCCTGCTTTTGACCATGACTGAGAGATCAAAGTTACATGGCATAACAGTCTCCTGCCACTCCATTAACACTACCGAGAAAGAAGTCCAGGGAACCCTGAAGATCTGAACCAGTTGTGGTCACTGGGTTACTGCAACCCTCAGAGTGTTGAGACCGCATTGGTCATACCAATGCAAGCAGCACAGCATAATGGAATGGAAGGAGAATGGAATTTAGTCCAATAGACTTGGTGTTAGATCCCAGGCCAACCACCCATCAGCTAATGGCATGAGTTAGCCTCCACTGAGCTTCAGTTCACTACCTACAGAATGCAGATAAAAGACCCATCTCATGGTATTAAAAGAGATAATATATGTATAACTCCCAGCATAGTTTCTGGCTTATAATGAGTCCTCAGTAAATGTAAGTTCTTTTCCGTCAGTGACCCCTTCCCCTCTTATTTTTCTGGGAAAATCTTTATCTTTTACAAAGACTGACTTCAGACAAAGTTTTTACAATAAGATAGTTAATTTCTTCAAATCTCTTACATCTGGTAAAAGGCTGTAGTTACTCTCTAATTATTCCCTGGAAAGAAATGCCTTGTCCAAACCACAAAAAATTATTGATAAAGGGAAACATTCTCAATTAGCTGAGCAAATGTTTCATGTCAATATTTTATGCAACAAATGGATTGTCATTTAACGTGTGGGAATCAGTATTTAAATTCAGGCAAAAAGTATTAGAGCTCATGGGGTTGAACAGTTCAACAAAAAAGAAGTGGCATTTGCTTGGTGAGCATGCCAAGCTTCAGTGGATAATCAACACTTTCTTCTGTTTATAGAATAAGGGAAATGCTCCATATTGAGCAAAATGCCTTCATAAATTGGTTGGGTGTGGATAATTAGTTTGGACATTAAGATATAGCTTCCCATATCCTTCCAAACAGCATTTTTCTTGCCAACATATAAATGGGACTCCAGTCTCTGTTTGAGAAGGTGACACAAGAACAGAAGTGCGGAAAAGAAGGAAAATCAAACTGGAAAAGAAGCTCTGTCAAAAAAAATCAATAATTTTGCTACTGAGAAATTGCTACCATCCTTATCCAAGAAGGGGTGGAAAGGTCAGACCAAGCTAACTTGTGTGATAAATGAGTTTATAAAGTAGCCTGTATCGGGAGACTAATTTAATTGGCTGCTTTAAGTGTGATAATACACCACACTTTCTACGGATTTTTTCCTTTATTAAAATCTTAAAATTAAGCTGAGTATAAGGCATACCACGTCTACCTAATAATACAAACAGCATCAACTGCTGCCAGGGCATAAAAGCATTCATTATTATTATTACCAATATCTGCCCAAAATATTAAAAACAAAACCAGATATTTTTTCTTCTTGACAGTTTAGACAATTCCAAGTCCTACAAGGACAAAGAAAATATATATTTGCACTAGTATCCCTCCAGGATGTTTGGACCCTCACTAAATACCCACTGTTGATGCTCTGAAATTACAAATTAAATAACCAAGCTAAGATTTACATTGAGAAGTTTTTACTGTACAGATGTTATAAACACCTTGATGTGCATTGTTGGGTTTAAAACTCAGTTTCCCTTATCTCTTCTAGTGGAATGTTATCATTGTGGTTCATATTCCACTGGCTGTCACTTTCTACATTAAGAGAACTATATTTGTGAGACAATGTCAATTTTACACATAATTTTCCACAAGTTCTCCATCTCTTTTGTAAGAATAATTGCTAGGTGGAATAGCTTTGGATTAGAAACAGTCTTTAAAAACACTATAAAACAATGTAATCAAGACAACATTTGTCTCCTTGAATGTTAAGAGAAGGTATAGAAGCCAATACTAGATTAAATGCTCATGAAGTTTTCATGAAGAATTGTGTTAGTGCACCACGTAAATGAGCACGGGCTTAGACCTACAAATGTAACTTCGACCTGTAAGGGAAATATTGAGAAACAAGAAGCAAAGATCTAGTGCAGTACTAGATCATGTTTTGTGGTGATAGGAATTGTAATAGATGTTATATAGAACAATCATCACAAAAATAAAAGATTCTAAGATCAAATAAGGTTAGAAAACTCTGTATGAAACAGGTTTTTCTCTCCTAGTTTTGTTGTTTTGTTTTTTTAAAAAAATTTTAATAATCCTCCAAGCCTCTAATAAATTAAGGTGCACTGAAATCTACAAAAGGATAACAATAATGGTAGAGTTCTTCTTGTTTACATATTAAAATGGGTAGCCTGATGACACTTTCCTGAATTTTCCAGGCTATGAGTGTGTATGAAATTTTTTATCAGGGTAGGGTAGGGGGAACCCTCTCCTTTTCTCACCCTTACATTCGATCCAACAGTACATCCTGTCAGCTCCACCTCCAAAGTACATCCTGAATCCCACTCCTCCTTACTGGCTTCCAAGACCGCAGTGCTAGCCCAAGCCACTGTCACCCTTCTCCTGGATTGAGGCAAAGCCCCCACACCACATAAGTGGTCACTCTGCCACCCCGCTTGCCTCCCTTCAGTCCACCTAATTCCTCCGCAGAGCAGCCAGCTAGGGGAATCTTCCTGAAGCATAAATCAGGTGACATATTTCCCCCCACTGGCCTCTCCTGCACCAGGACATCGGGCCCTGCCCAGCACGGTCTGTCTTTTGCGGTCCCGGCCGCCCACCCCTGTGCTCCAAGTGTGCTTGTCACCACGGCTCCTTATGTCTCCACATGAACCAAGCTCATTCCACTCTCACGGTGCCTTCTGCCGAGAATACTCTTGGCCGGGATCCCCAGCTGCCTTCCCCATTGTCATCATTCAGATCTCAGCGTACATGTCACCCTCATAGAGAGCTGTTCCTTGACCACCCATCCAACTAAAGCAGCCCCCACTCATTTAAGCTTCTTCATGAATGCTTATTGCAGCCTGGAATGATTCACACTTATCTCTCAGCCTGCTCACCACCCCTCTTTACTAAAATATAATCTCCTGCTAACAAGGATTCTTACTCAGCTGTGTCCACAGTGCTTAGAATGAACCATAGCACGGAGTAGGTCTCAACAGGTATTTGAAGAGAGAATGGAGAAAGAGACACTTACTTTTTTAATTTAAAAAAAATTTTTTAAATGTATTGTAAATTGACAATTTATAATTATATATATTTACGGGGTGCAAAGTGATATAATGATGTATGAATGCAATGTTGAAAAATTCAATCAAGCTAAGTAACATACCCATCAGCTCAAATACTTATTTTTTGTGGTGAGGACATTTGAAATTTACTCTCTTAGCAATTTTGGAATGTATGTCACACCTATTATTAATTATACTCTTCATGCTGTGCAACAGATCTCAAAAAAAAACCTTATTCCTCCTGTCCAGCTGAGATATTGACCATCATCTCTCTGTTCTCCCCACGCTCCAGCCTCTGTAGCTGTCATTCGACTCCTGCGTCTATGAATTTGATTGTTTTAGATTCCATATAAAAGTAAGAATATGTGGTATTTGTCTTTCTGTGTCTGGCTTATTTCACTTAGCATAATGTTCCCTAATTCCATTTATGTTGTCACAAATGACAGTTATTTCCTTCTTTTTAAGTCTGCATAGTATTCCATTGTGTATATATACCACATTTTATCAACTCATTTGTTGATGGACACTTAGGGTGATTCTATAACTTGACTATTATGAACTGTGCTGCAAGGAACATGAGAACCGAGACATGTATTTGACAAACCAATTTCAAATATTTTGGGCAAATACCCAGAAGTCGGATTGTTGGATCATATGGTAATGCTATGTTTAGTTTTTTGTGGGACTTCCATACAATTTTTCATAATGGCTATACTGATTTATATTCTCACAAGACATGGACATTTATTGAGTACCTCATATGACACAGTGCTAAAAGTGTGATCTTCCACGTAGACCTGTCAGCTATGCGTTATCCTCGTTTTATAGAAAAAGGAACTAAGATTAAGAGAGGTTAAGCAACTTGTTCAAAGTCTCACAGCAAGTTCCTTCCTACATGTTATACCAATAATAAGCTGGGGGAAGGACACCTACTTCAAAAGTTTTTCTTCATAATCTCCCAAAACCTTAGCAATGCAAACTCCCCAACCACTCATAACTGCTACCACAACAAAGCCTGCAGTTTCACTCTTTCTTGTTATTGCAAAATACATTGACATTTTATTTATCAGGCATTTGACTGTTCTAAATAAGTGAATTTTTTGGATAACTAAAGCTTACCTGTTAAATGTCAAAACTTTTTATTTACATCATGTTTGGTGAGATGTTTTAAAAAAATATACTGTGTATTTCTCAGTCTTCTTAAAGAGTGTTTATTTAGTAGAATTTAATGTTTTCTGAATAACACATGATAATTTTTAGAAACATCAGTTATTATTCTGAACAAAAAGAATTTCCTATTCATCATAACAGAATTGGCTACATAATGTGCAGGGCCCACTGCAAAATGAAAATGTGGAGCCTCTTGTTCAAAACTTATTAAGAATTTCAAGATGACGACAGCAGAGAATTAAAGCAGGCACAGGACCCTGTGTGACTACACAGCCCACACACCATGCAGCTGACCCTGAATCCTATTCCACGTGGGTCTTGTACATAATAGGAATTCATAAGCATTTACTAAATAATATCTTTAAGGTCTAGTGAGTGCTGTAGGGCTCATTTCTCTCAATGAATTCAAATGTGGTGAAAATAGTATTAATAACAATATTAATTGAATTGTGTGTCAAGTTTTATGTGTCTTGTCCCATCTGATTCTCAGAAAACCCAATTAGTTTCATTTAGGATTTTATGTCTGCATGCAACAAACTCAACTGGAATGGCTTAACCAAACACAGGTTTCATTTTCATATACTTGATAAGGGTCTAGCATCCAGAACATTGTTTAACCATGGGGAAAAGTTCTGAGAAATGCTACCTTAGGAGATTTCATTGTTGTGCAAACATCATAGAGTGTACTTACACAAAACTAGATGGTCTAGCCTACTATACACTTAGGCTGTATGGTATAACCTATTGCTCCTAGGCTACAAACCTATACAGTGTGTTACTGTACTGAATACTGTAGGCAATTGTAAGGCAATGGTAAGTATTTTTGTATCTAAATCTATCTAAGCACAGAAGACATATAATAAAAATACAGTATTATAATCTTACAGGACTATCTTGTTATGCAGTGCATGACTATATATACCTAAAATAATTAAAAACAGATGTTCACATAAAAACTTGTACACAAATTTTCACAGCAGTTCTGTTCATAATAGCCAAAAGGTAGAAACAACCCAAATGTCCATCAACAGATGAATGGATTAAAAAAAAGTGATATACCCATACAATGAAATATTATTCTGCTATATAAAGAAATTATGTACTGATACATGCTATCACAACAGTGAACCCTAAAAACATGCAAACTGAAATAAACCAGAGGCAAAAGGCCACCAATTATATGATTCCATTTATATGAAATGTCCAGAAAAGGCAAATCTGTAGAGACAGAAAGTAGATTAGTGGTTTCCAGGAGCCTGGGGGATTGGGAAATGGGGAGTGACTGCTTAATAGATATAGAGTTTCTGTTTGAGGTGATGGAAAAGTTCTGGAACTAGATGGTGGTAATAGTTGCACAATGTTGTAAATGTACTTAATGACACTGAATGGTCACTTTAAAATGGTTACAATGATATTTGTTATGTGTATTTTACCACAATAAAAAAAAAAGGAATGAAGTACTAACATATGCTACAACATGGATGAAACTTGAAAATACTATGCTAACTGAAAGAAAGCCAGTCACAAAAGGCCACATATTGTATGATTCTATTTATATGAAATGTCCAAAATAGGCAAATCCATAGAGACAGAAAGTAGATTAGTGGTTGCCTAGGGCTGGGAGAAGAGGAGGATGGAGAGAGACTGCTAATGAGTTTGGAGTTTTTTGGGGGGTGATGAAAATGTTCTGGAATTACATAGTGGTGATGTTTGTACAACAATGTACATATACTTAGAACCACTGAATTGTACACTTTAAAAGACTGAATTTTAAGATATCTGAATTATAATTCAGGAGAGCTGTTATACAAAAGAGTAAAGAGCCCAAACATCATGCATGACATTTTGAAAAGTTTTGGAGTTAAGAGGCTTTCTTTTGCTCAACTTCTGAGTGCTACGAATATGCTAGCTGCTTGATATAACTGCATAAGTGGCCTCTGGGTAAGTGAGCTATTTCTGAATAAGAGCAGGAAATTCAGACAGAAGAGCCAAGGGAAAAGGGGGACAGTTCCTTTTGTTGGAGTCCTTGTATCTGCTTCTCTGACTTCTATAATGCCCTCAGAACTCCCTGTTGACCTTTCTAAGTCCTAAAATTCAATTTGAAAAACACTGGTCAAAGACATTCGGGCAGAGCTGAGATAACATGTATCAGTGCCTCATATTTAATCCAAAGGACTATAATAGGTCATCTGAAAGTACTAGAAAAGGTCTAGAGTTGTTCGACACTCTTGTTAAAGACCTAGTGATGAAGGGAGACATACTGAAGAAATCTAATTGCCTAGAGGTGTTAAATGCTTTTGTAGATAAATATCTTGGTTCTATACTTTAAAGATAAAGCAACCTGCAAACTCATTCACAAGATTCATATTGAGGAACTTGAATAAGCTGAAGCCTGGTGATATTGCTACAGACCTATAGCATATGAGGAAAGAGAAAAGGTCAAAGAAGTGACTCATTCCGGGAAAAAGCTCAGAAAGATCACTGCTTATAATGAGCATAAGCTTCTATGCCAAAACCAAGCTCACGGCAAGAGGCTTGCGTCATCAGGAAGAGAGGTGTTGCCCGGAACAGCTTCTTCCAGAGGCTAACTTCTGTGGCCCCGGAGGCGACGGTGGCTTCTGATACAGGGCAATTCTAATTTTTGCAAATTAGAATTAAGGCAATTTAAACTTACGGTCATATAAAATAATTAACAAAGTCTTCATGGACAAAATGGAAAGAATGCAAATTCTGAAACTGCTTCTAAGTTTATCAAGAATCTCAATTTCAAAGCTGGTACGTGAGGGATTTGTAAACTGGGTTTATGCTATTGCTACAGTAGTGCTACTTTCAGCTGATAAGTAGAAATACCTGTCTTTTTTTTCTTTGGGTAATGATTAGGCTGGAATTAATGGAGCTTTGAATTACACAATCTCTTTTGAAGTTCCTCCTCCGTGCAATGCTACTGCCCTGTACCTCCAGCCCTGCACCTCCAAGAAGAGACTGAACTTGGGAATTCCTAATCCCATGGATCTCGACAGAATAATGATGGGAGAAGGTGTTCCGCAGAGGAACAAACATTTCTTATTTTTTATTATAATGACCACATTTTTATTATAGTAAACTTGAAAAGTTCATAAAAATAGGAAGAAGATTAAAATTACAGAGAAACCATGATCAAGAGATTACCACTGTTAACATCTTGTACATTACCTTCTTACCTACCCTCTTCTGGGCTCGCCAATGCTCACTCCTCCTCCTCCACCTGTCCCTCCCCTACGTGTGCACATGCTCTTTTGCTCTCCTGTTTTCTTCACACTTTTAAAATTGGGAACACACTATACATACAGGTTTGCCACTGTTTTTAATTTTCTAACACTTTATCATGCCATTAAATAGTCTCCAAAAAGATCATTGTAATCGTGTAGTAACATTTCAGCAGAGAGCAGTAGTTAAGAGCATGCGGGCCACCTGATTTCAAACCCTGGCTCTGCCTTGGGTGGATTGTTTAACTGCTCTGTGCCTCTGGTTCCCAACAGTAATATGGGATTAGCAGCACCTCACTCATAGAATCGAACAGTCAATGAGATAATATGCTTAGAACAGTGCCCGGCATAGAATAAGTATTTGAAAAGTCTAGACATTATTATTTCATATGTATTACCACATTTAAAGCATTTTTTTGATGTTTTATTTTCTTTAGAATGTTTGTAATTCCTGTAGGACTTGATTCTGGAGGGAGAAAATCCACAAAGTATAATAAAGTAGGAGGAGCCACAACTTAAACATATGGTTACTAATTCCTGTGGCCTGTCTACTTTGGCTTTTTTGGTTTTTATATTACTCCTAAAACTGATTTTTTTTGGTTATTGTTGTTCAAAATGTCTTCCCAAATTCTAAACTACCCAAATCTGGTTCAAATAGGACCCTTCTCTCACACCAAAGGTAGGAGGCTCTGTAGCTTTCATATACAGTTCTTATTGCTTTAATCCTGTAATGATAGGACACAACCAATGTCGGTGGGGATTATTTCCTTAAATGTGATTTGCTGTCTTCATTTTCTCTTTTTTACTACCACCTAAGGAAGTTTATGCCCTTAGTCTGAAAAAGAAGAAAATTACTCGGCACAAACCTTACCAAGCTCCAAGACAGTAACTCTCAAGTATTCTGCTTAAGAGCTGGACATGTCTCAACCAACCCTATAGGCAGACAGCCTTGGCCACGCTGTTGTACCTCTTGCCTGTGTGAATTTTCTTTTTTTTTTTTTTTTTAATTTTTTTTTCTTTTTTTGAGACAGAGTCTCACTCTCTTGCCTAGGCTAGAGTCCCATGGCATCAGCCTAGCTCACAGTAACCTCAAACTCCTGGGCTTAATTGATCCTACTGCCTCAGCCTCCTGAGTAGCTGGGACTACAGGCACGCACCACCATGCCCGGCTAATTTTTTCTATATATATTTTTTTAGTTGTCCATATCATTTCTTTCTACTTTTAGTAGAGACGAGGTCTCACTCTTGCTCAGGCTGGTCTTGAACTCCTGAGCTCAAACGATCCACCCGCCTCGGCCTCCCACAGTGCTAGGATTACAGGCGTGAGCCACTGTGCCCGGCCTTGTGTGAATTTTCTGATCTTGTGATGTAGACTTTGCCTTGGTAGTTTTCCTGAGTATCAGGACCCTCTTTCTTATATTTGGATCTTTCTGACATGACTGTTTGTGAGATGAGTATGGAGAGACCACATTTCCACAGTGGCAGTGTCCCACCTTACTCACAGGAGTGACACCTTGCTGTTCTGCTGGTGGGTGGCAGGCTGGCCCTCCCGCTCTTATCCACTGGACTCTCCACCGGGAAATCTCCATCTCAGCTCCAGTTGCCCTTCCCACCTGTTTTGTCAGCCTCCTTCTCCTAAACTTTTGAGTCTGAATTAGTTCAATGGTCACATGGATCATATAATTGCCATCTACCTTTATTTTCTTATGTCAGCTTTTTTGTCTGTTTATTTTCCCCAATCTTCTCAACAATGTATATGTCAAGTTGAAATATTGCACAGGGAACCAGGGTGACTAGCTTAATATTCCATGCCGTTAGTGGGGATGCTAGCAAGTATTCCTCAGACCCTGTCAGAAGTCCAGCTCTTTACTGTATCTCCTGTTATTACCAAGTTTCCTTAAATTCTGCATATAACCTACATAAAGATGTCAAGGCTGTTTCTGCTGTATTTTGCAAGAGGCAGTTTTTGGTTTTGCAAGTTCCACTATGGGTGATGGCTCTGGGAGAGACTGCACATCACAAAGCAAACCTATTTCTGGATAATAGGCAAAGGACAATTTTGCAGACTCTAGACTTGATGGTCTAACATTGCACAGATCTGTGTAATTGCAAATTAGGAAAAGCAGTTCCTAAAGCTATAGATATGCCTTTATTTCCCCTCAAGCTTTTATTTTGAAAGATTACTAAATTATAGAGAAGTTCCAAGAATAATGCAAGGAACAGCCCTATATCCTTTATCTAAATGTTAACAATTGGGGGATTGCTTTCTCTCTCTCTGTACATATGTGTGTGTATTTGTTTATCTATACATATGCTTTTGTATATACACACATAAAGGCACACATTATTATTTTGCTGACACTTTACCCCTAAGAATAAAGGCATTCTCTTGTATAACCATAAGACTGTAAATTTAACATTGATATGACAACATTATATTAATATATTATACAGGCCATTCAAATTTCCCCAATTGTCTCTTCAGTCTCTTTTAACCTACACCAGTTCCTATTCTTTCCCTCTCTTTTGCAATATTGATACACATATCTTATTGTTGATGTTGTTTTGTTTTGCAGAATATTTCTCAATTTGATTGGTTTGATTACTTTCTCATAACTAGATTCAGGTTAAACTGAGATGCGGAGGGGCAGGAATCTTACATAGATGACATTGTATGCATCAAATTAGGGGCCTCACAATGTCAGTTTGTACCTCACTGGTGGTGCTAAGTGTGGTCTCTTGGTGAAGGTGGTATTCACCAGATTTCTCCATTGTTAAAGATACGTTTTCACTTAGTAACAAGTAGGAATCTATGAGGTAAAGTTATCTGAACATCCCATTCCCCAGTGTTCTTTCATTCAATGGTCTTAGCATCCATTGATGATTTTTGACTAAGTATGAATAGTTATTATGGTGGTTGGAAAATAATTTCCTAGTTCAATCATGCCTTCTATATTTATTAGTTGTAGATTCTGTATTCTGTTCTCAAAAGTCTAAACATTGGACAATTGCACTCAAAAGCAAAGTGGATAGAGAGGGCTAAGCTCATCAGCACTGTGCTAGACACTCTATGTGCATCCTTTCACTAATTCTTAGAAAAGGCTGTACAGTAAATATTATCTATATTTTATTAAGATATTTAAAAATTCTGTTATTAATATACAAGTATTGATATATAGATATTAATATTACAGCACTAATAGGCATTCAGGATAGAACACTCAAGAATATTAACAAAGAGAATGAAGTTCCCAGCATGGCCAGAACCAACACTTCCTTTATCTACACCTAATTAAAAATATTTGCTTTTAGGTAGGTGTACATCTGTGTGTGTTTAACCAGTCCTTTAGTGATGCTAATCTAGATTCACACAGCATATTTTGGGTAGTTAAATACACATAAAGTAACTGCTTCGCCAACTTTATACAGAAGTTCTCAACTGACTTCCACTAAACTAACTTGCCAGATTCACAGATGCTCTCCATTCCCCTTCTGAACCGAATTTTCTGGTCTGCACAGCAGGCTGAGCGCTTGAGGGCAGTAACCACTCTCCAACATACCCAAGGACTCCTGCTCCCACTTCTGCTGTTGTTTACTAACCAGGAGTCAGTTGTATTTGTTCCCAAGCATGTTTGGGTTAATTAGACTTGTGATTGTAGTATTTTAATTAATTAAATTAAGCATATTTTAATTAAATATTATGAAAATCATCAAAATTGAAGAGCAAAAAGAATGTAGCTGTTATTTGGAAACTAAGAGTTGAATGCTTTGGAAAGTCTCAATGAAAAAGGAATTCCTATTACAATAGGTGTGAGCAAGAAAAATTTAAAAGACTGGAACAGGAATCATAAACGGTCAACCAGGTTCTAGATTCGGCTGCCTGTAGATTCAGAAATGCTTCCTTCGCTTTAGATAAATTGAAACTGGAAATAGATACGTCAAGGCTGCGAGTTATGCGAGAAAGACTACAGATTTACGTCGGAATGGAGGGGGATGGGAGGTCTTGGCCCTAAATCAAAATATTGTCAAGTGAATGTGAATGCTTTTTATGTTATTATAGTCTTTAGAATTTGGGGTTTTAACCACAGTTTTTGAATAATTGACCCATTACTGTTTTTGGTCTGATCGAATATGAATTTCTACTGTAAAGATCTCATTCTACAAGAGTTCCAGTTGTTCTTAATTAAGGCTTCTGTATCGTTAAAAAGTCTCTACTGTGTCATGGAATTAGAGTTTTTTAGGGTTATTTTATTTATTTATTTATTTATTTATTTATTTATTTATTTATTTATTTATTTTAAATAGAGATGCAGTCTCGCTCTTGCTCAGGCTGGTCTCAAACTCCTGAGCTCAAGCAATCCTCCCACCTCGCCCTCTCAGAGTGCTAGGATTACAGGCGTGAGCCACGGAGCCAAGTCAGAATTAGAGTTTAAAAAGAAGAAAAAAAAACTCTCAAGTTAAAGAACCGTTTTAAGTTCCATGAAAAATCTCTAGGACCCAACTGACCACTGCAGCCAAGCTTCTGATGCCAAGAACCAACCAATGGTGCACACAGCCCTGGTGAGATGATGCCAAAACAAGTTTTCTGCATGCTGAACATTACCCAAGAACAGTAGAAAAAATTCTGGGACTTCATGTGCTACCTTTATAGTATATGTTACATAGTGTGTATTATTTATAGGGTAAAAAGTTTCTATTGAATTTCTGTGTTTCAAGAATGGCTATTGCTTCTTTTGAATCTCCCTAAATACCTAACACTGTTTCTGCTTTTCCTAAATTAGACCTTCAAAAAAATTAGCTGAGCAGATAATATACAATAGTGCAGTATTGCATAGGCAGGGATTCCCCAGCCTGTTTACTGGGTGTATATCCCTAGCCCTTTCCTATTCTGACCTGAGTTCCAGCTTTTATTTGGCTTCTGTCTGGAAGTGCAACTTTACCACTGGTTTAGAGCAGGGTGAAATCACCACTGTTCATCTGGTAGGCATTTAACAAATATTTGTGAATGATGACTTTTTTTTCCTTCACTTATGAAAAATATTCAGAAGTTCAAATGACATCTAAATAGCCAGGACACAGAGGCCACATTTGGCAGCTAGACCTCCCCTTGCGTGTGCAAGGGGGCAGAAGAGGGAAAGGAGAGATACACCCAAATGACCCCTACTGCGCTCTGTCCTCTAAGTAAGTCTGTAGCGCAGCGCTAATCTCTCCCCCAGGGGCTGGAGAACCAGCTTCACCCTTTCAGCAGTTGAATGCAACTGAGTACAAAAGCATGGGCATCAGAGCATAAATAGAGCAGTGTCATTTCACATCATGTCACATCGACTTCGGTGCAGCTCCGCTGCTGACTGAATCTAGTCCTGATTCCTCAGGCTGACATCTGAGCCCAGAGACCCCATGACTACAGTCCACCTTCCCAGCTTTAGTCCCTGGACACACGCATATATACACCATGCTCCCACAAAACAGAAACCCCTCTTCTCAGATAAGCCCTGTCTTTGCCCCAATTGCCTTCTTCACCCCCCTCAACCAATGCCATTTCTGCCTATTGAAATCCTACCCATCCATCAAGGATCCAGGTCAAATGTCATTTTGCTTTGAAGCCTTCCTTGACTTCTGTAACCCATGGTCATCTCTCTCTCTTTGGAACCCTTAAGATACTGAGCATATTCTGACTCTTTGTAATATCAGCTTTTACTTACCTCCTTATGCTCCTTCGGGGCAGGCACTAAGTTTTACTCCATTCGCATTTCCTGCAATACCCTGCCCGCTCAGCGCCTTGCACATAGGTGTTTAACCTTTAAATAAATGTTTGATAGCTGTTAGTTGAATTGTATAAGTTTTTGACTCCATAAGCAAGTACTGGAATGCTGAAAGAGTTTAGGAAATATTTTTAGGAGCTAAAAGGTGCATAGACTTGGAATGAAAATATTCTACTCTAAACCATGAAATTCTGTGAGCTGAAACATAATACTTAGAATTCAGATAGAATATTTGACTTCCAGAGGTGTTTCTTATGTATGCTATAAATAGATTTAGTGTTTATTCCAAGGCAATTTTTATTTATTAAACACTAGGAAAGATATTATTTCTTTATTTTCTTGACACTTTAAATATCCCTGTCTTCAACATTTTTATTGTTAATTTAATAAATTGCTAAAATATCGACAGTGTTAAAAATGATTTAAGATTGTGTCTACATTTTCTTTGGCATTGAGTGGTCAAATGAACAATCCTAAAGATTGGTACTTTCAAATAAATACAAGGAACTACTTCTTGTATAGAAGGCATTTCTATAATTTATTATTGATATAGTCTATAATGATATATCTATTTTCTCCTTGCTGTTCTGCCACAGAGTTGGGTGGCAGGCGGCAGAACAAGCATTAAAGAACTTTGCCTATTAACTTCATTCTGCTGTTCAGGATGGATTGTGACATTGACAGCATTATGGATCACTCAGCATCCTCCCCTGCCCCTTATTTTTTCTATTACTTTGTTCTCCTAGGGCTGAGGGGCATTTCAAGGTGGGTTCAGTGCATTAAATATGTGTGTGGTCTGACTACTGTACCAGGATGGTGTACACTAATGATCTCATTTCAGATTCTGGCTTCATTTTTATCTCTTGTGTGTGCAATACACTCAGCTAGCTCATGGTCAGCAGATACAGTCACAATTCCACTCATCCTGCTAATTTGCTGAAGGGTTCCTTCCATGTGTGCCATCCAAGCCAGTGTTAGGGGTTAGGTCCGGGGGCAATTTCCCTTAAATGTGGTCATCAAGCATCTGAAAATGAATGGTTTAAAACTACAAAGGAGACAAAGAACTACATTCTATTGGCTTCAGAATAATAACTGGACTTCGCTGCTTAACTGCAAAATTGCTGGTCTTGGGTGATAGTAGAAAATAACTTAGTTACCTCTCTCCAAAATTCTGGCTGACAATGACTAGGGAGATACTGGTCTAGCCTGTCAAATGCAAACAAGTGACAACGTTCTGAACGATACGTGAGAGGTAATCAGTATTTCTTTGACTCAGTGCCCCTTCATATAAATATGAGAATTTTTAAGTCTTAAGTCCCTTTCTTTTGTCATCTTGGGGTTTGCAGAGCTCTCATAATACACTGAGGGCTTTACACTTCCAATTCTTCCTGCCTAAAATTTTCTTCCCACAGATAGGCACACGGCTTGCTCTCTCATCTCCTTCAGGTCTTTGCTCAAATGTCCCCTTCCTTCTCAGTGGGACATTACAAGGTGAAGTGGTCACTCAGTTGAAAAGACTGACTCCATCTTCCTCGCCTGCTTTATTTTCTCATAGCACTTATTACCACCTAAGTGATTATGTATATTTTTGTTTATAACTTGTCTTGCTCCACCACTTGAAGCTGCATGAAGACAAGAATTTTTGACAGCTTTATTCAAGCGCCTAAGAGATGCCCAGCACATAGTAGGTACTCAATAAATATTTGCTAGATAAAAATGAATGAATTTACTTTTTTTCCCCCTTTCCTTTTTTTCCCTAGATATCTTTCCAAAACATAAATCTGATCGTGTCACTCCCATGCTTTTAAACTTTCAATGCTCCCCATTACCTATGGAATACAATTCAAATGCCTTAGTTTGGTATGCAGAATCCCAGCCCACCTCTCCAATCTTTCCTCTGAGCACTTATCCCAAGTGCCCTGAAAGCCAGCCACACTGAACCTCCCAGCATTGCCCAAACCTGCCCGCTCCTCACATCTCCACGCTTCTTGCACACTGTTCTTTTCACCTCCAGTGCCTCTTCTACCTTTGTACCTGGGCAACTCCTGTTCATCCATCAGAACCCAGCGGAAACTTGAGCTCCTCTGGGAAGCTTTCCTTCTCCATCCCAGGCAGAGTCAACTTATCCCTTATCTTTGATGATAGCAGAGGACACAGGTTCACAGTTATTTATGCATCTGTCTTCTTCTACTAAACTGTGATGTTAGCCTTTGCCTTCCTTGGTCCCAGCCATTAAATAAGATTAATGTACAGCTTTGCATAGTAGTTAGGACACAGTTGGCGTATGATCCCCCTTCCTTCCCTCCTTTATGCCCAACCATGCTTCAAAACGAGCCTGTTCCAGTTATGACATAAGAACTCTTCAAGGACTGGAAACATCATCTTTGAACCCCGCTGGGTTCTATAGAGATGGACACTTTGCAAGATTTTTGTGTGCAGTGGTGAATGGATGATGGATGGCTGGAAATAAGAACGGATGGACAAATGAACCACCAGAGGCTGAAATTCCAGGTAGTTTCCTAAGGATCATCTTTTTAAAAATATTACTTTTATGCATAACTGCTTCATTACTATTCTTTCTTGTATGTACAATTGTCCCCTCATGTGCCCAATTAGATGATTCCACATGACTTGGGGGATATAAATGATTAATTGAAAACACAAGTGATTAACTTTGGGGACCTAAATTTTATGTGTAAAAAAGGAAAAAAAAAAAAAGGTTCATCTGAGGCCAGCCTGAAAACCTGGACAAAAAAGTTACAAGTATTGTGTACAAAGCAGCAGCTTGTAATTTTTCTACTTCTAAATGTATTATTCAGTCTTCAGGGAATAAACAATGAGCAAAGAAAGTTCGAGTTGAATGCATTGGAAATTGTTTCTTACTTGATTCCGAAAAGGGATTAAAAGGCCTTGACAAAGAATGGAGCGATTTTATCAAGGTAGAGGACACTGTGGAAGAAAGGTCATGGAATGGAGCTGAATACACAGGGACTGCCATAAATCACGTTAGCAATCAACACACCCCGTGTTCTATGCCCACCAGCAATGGCCTGTGTTTGAAAGGAAGGTGTAAATCCCTCACCCAGCACTAAGTTTTGCAATCCTGTGCTGGAAAACATGTTCCTTTCTAAGCCCATCCAGGGGTCAGAATATGACCCTGATAAATAGCCCCCATTTTGTACTAGTTATTATTAATTCATATATGGGATGGGAAGACAGCAGCAGCCACAGTGCAGGTCAGGTGATCCTTCTAGATGTCCTAGTGGTTTCCACACGTGAGACTTGTAGCCCAGGGCCCCTGCACGTCCTTTATCTGGGGGTGTCATCTAGCACCACTTGATTCCCTCAAGCAGACTCCTGCCCCCACACCTTGCACACAGCAATCTCCTCTTGTACCGTTCCCTGCCTCCTGCTCTACCCATCCTCTTCGTGACCTCACCTTGGAAAGGCAAGAAGATGTTTACAGAGAATACCAATTTCCTTCAATACCTCCTCTTCTTCCTCATAATAATAGAAGCCCCAAGTTTTATCAGGGCACATAGCTGCTCAGATTAAAGGCTACATTTTCCTGCCTCCCTTGCAGCAAGGTGTGGCCTTGTGACTAAGTTCTGGCCAGTAAGATGGGAGCAGAAGTGACAGGTGCAATGTCTACGTTGTTTTCGTAAAAGGAAAGAGTATGCCAGTTTGCCGACTAGAATGTGGACGCAGTGGTGAGTGTTCTGAACCATGTAGATGACGGCAAAGGAACAAGCCAAAAGGAACCGGGGCTTCTGATAACTTCTCAGAGCAGAGATGCCCATTAGCTAAGTCTAAAACATAAGAGAGAAATAATTTTTTTATATATAAGCCACTGTTATTAATATTTTAGATCTCTCTCACAACAGTCAAACCTGTAGCCTAACTTGTACAGTCCTTCACAAAGGGACCAGCCCACCAAACATGTGTTTCCATTCTTGTTTTACAGCTTCTTTCATAACCCTCACTCTTCATCCTCAACTCTCTATGTACATGGAACTTCCTACATTTTCCCAAGCGAGGTACTTCTTTTTAGGACCTGGTTTGTATATGCTATTCCCTCAAGCATCAATATCTCAACCTGTCAAACCCTCATTCAACATCCAAGACTCATCGCAAATGGAGCATTGTTAATCTTTTATTGTAATGATCTGTTTTACCGCTCTATGCAGTATTCTCTATTTGGCCCTCTAAATCTACTCTCAGCTGGTGCGGTGGTTCATGATTTTAATCCCAGAATGTTGGGACTCTGAGGCAGGAGGATCATTTGAGGCCAGGAGTTCAAGACCAGCCTGGGCAACATAGCAAGACCCTGTCTCTACAAAAAATTAAAAAATTAGCCAGGTATGATGGCCCATGCCTGTAGTTCTAACTACTTGGGAGGCTGAGGCAATAAGATCACTTAAGCCCAGGAGTTTGAGGCTTCAGTGAGCTATGATCCTGCCACTGGACTCCAGCCTGGGCAACAGAGTGAGATCCTGATACTAAAAAAAGAATTTTTAATAAAAAAATAAAATAAATCCACTCTCTCCCCTTCTCCATCCTGCTCTGTGCCCCAGGAGGCTTATGTCTATAGATGGTACAGCCCAGAGTCCCTTTTTCTCTAGCTTCCAGTTGGATTTGTTCAATGGAAGTCAGGAGATTGGAAGGTAGGGGAAAAGATGTTAAGGTATGTATTTTCCCAGCTTCCTAGTTTGGCAGCTCTGCATGCCTCTACAAAAGGCCACAGCTCCTCCCTGGCAGCCCCTCCCCATGCCTATAGGTCTCACCATGCTGGGCAGTAACAGCTTCTTGTTGCTAATCTCTGGGTGCATCATAATATTCAGTAGTTTTCTTAATCCTACCCATTCACTTGTAGATGTTTTTATCATAAAATTCTCTTCAAATTGCCTTTTAGAATGTGCCATCTGTTTCTTCCTGGGACCCTGACCCCATATTGCGTCTCAATAGACTGTCACTACTATGATAACCTCAAGGGCAGGGACCGAGACTAGGACACTTTCCATTCCAATGCCTAACTCAGCACCGAGCTCATAATTTTTGCATAATAACTTTTCATAGAGTAAAAACCATTTCAGTCCATTGAAGATTCTTAGATAACTTCCCAAAGAAGAGGACTGTTGACTTTTGGCATAAAGTTTAATTTGCATACATCTACACT
Organism: Lemur catta; assembly: GCF_020740605.2. NCBI lineage: Eukaryota > Metazoa > Chordata > Mammalia > Primates > Lemuridae > Lemur > Lemur catta. The sequence goes on along the minus strand of NC_059139.1, from coordinate 52,861,897 downwards.
GTGAATTTAAACTCTCACTTTAATTTCAAATGAATGTAAAATTCTTTTCTCCTTTCTTAAACATTCATGAAGCATCTAAATTTCACTCCAAGTATTCACTCCATTCATTTCTTCCAGCTTGTTTCATTTGCTTATCTGATATCTTATATCAAAATCATCCAGTCATCTCTGTCTTCATTCAAATTTTTAACCAAAAGTACTTGGCCAAGGATTAAGGACTGAGATCTGTTGGGTACCACTAAAGACTTTCTTCTGGCTGACACTAACCTATGAACCAACACTGTTTCCATACTTTTGTTCCATTACTTTGATGCTATTGTAAATGGATTGTTTCTTAATTTCGTTTTTGGATTGTTCATCTCTAGTATATAGAAATATGACTGCTTTTTTTTTATATCGATCTTGTATCCTGCAACTTTGCTGAACTCTTTTATTAGTTCTAATAATCATGTGTGTGTGTGTGTGTGTGTGTGTGTGTGTGTGTGTGTGTGTGTGTGTGTGTGTATGTTCCTTAGAATTTTCTATATACAAGACCGTGTCATCTGCTAATAGAGATAGTCTCTTCCTTTACAATCTGGATGACTCATACCATCTTTTTGAATATATCAAGTAACTGGCATTGTTTCCAAAATGGACCAGAGTGAAAAAGTTGGAACATACTTTGCTACAAAATAGCTGTTTACGTGATATTTTCTTAGAGGTGAAAATAGCTGTATGTCTCACATGGCTTTCACAAATATCCTTCTATTCAGTTGCAGTCTTACTAGAGGAAAGTAGGGAATGCCTAAGAATGTAATTGTCTAATAAATCACCAATGACTTCTTATATGGAATTTAAAAACCAGGCCAGATAATAAAGCTCCCACTATGTAGTGTATAGTGGAAAGAGAAGATTTTATGTGTGAATCCCAGTTCTACCACTTTGTAGCTATGTAACCTTGGGTAAAATAAGAGAAATAATACCTATCCCCTATGACTGCCATGAGAATAAAACAAAGATCATTTATATAAAGGGTCTAGAACCCCAGTGCACACCCAAATTTCAGCCTCCTACTTTTGACTTCCATTTATAAGAATAAATGATTCTAGGCAGGGCATGGTGGCTCACACCTGTAATCCTAGCCCTCTGGGAGGCCGAGGCGGGTGGATCGCTCAAGGTCAGGAGTTCGAGACCAGCCTGAGCGAGACCCCGTCTCTACTAAAATAAAAAAATAGAAAGAAATTATCTGGCCAACTAAAAATATATATAGAAAAAAATTAGCTGGGCATGGTGGCGCATGCCTGTAGTCCCAGCTACTCGGGAGGCTGAGGCAGTAGGATTGCTTAAGCCCAGGAGTTTGAGATTGCTGTGAGCTAGGCTGATGCCACGGCACTCACTCTAGCCCGGGCAACAAAGTGAGACTCTGTCTCAAAACAAACAAACAAATAAACAAACAAACAAACAAACAAAAAAGAATAAATGACTCTTACTTAATTTGCATTTCATATTCATACTAAGTGAACTACCAATGAGAAAAGATGCTTCATTTACCTTTCAAGAGAGCCTAATTTTTTTCCTAACCACCATCTCTAAATTAAAAGCAAACACTAAGAATAATCCATTCTCTAAGAAGGGAAATAAACTAGGATCATGTGGAATCATTAAGTGATCACAAAATTTACAGGGAGAAAAGCGCTACAGAGAGCATTCAGGACTTAAAACATGTAACCTGAATAAATCCTGGAGCTCCATGTGGCCCACCTCTGAACTGAGTTATATTTAAAGAAGCACAGTTCTGATGCCGAAGGAATTTTTAAAAATATGTTTTTAATCTTAATCTTCCAAAGGAGAATTATTTCTTAGTTTATAGAACCACGTCTCCAAATTTACTTCCCTTTCCTCTCCAATTCTCTCACATCCCATGGCTATTCTAAAACCTCCAGTCACCAGATCTGAAAACATTGCTCTGTGAGAGCCCACAACATGTCTTGCCCATTCCCACTCTCTTTATTGTGTGGATCTACCTAACTTCCTTGGCTATGTCCTTCTCCTTTACTCCTTCCTGTCTATTGAGTCTTCTTTCTTCCTGTGCATTGTCCCAATTCTGCAGTCCAAAAGATCCAGAAACCAAGCTGGCAAAGGAAGGAGAGAACACTCACACATTAATAAATCTTGTCCCTATCATACCACTTGAGGTTCTCTTATGCCATTTTCCACCCTTCTTGTCTTTTTCTATATGTCCTTAAATTAAAAGTTATCTGAAGAAGTCAGGTTGAGTTCCACTTTTAAATTTTACTTATTTATTCAAAAATATTTATTGAGTATTTATTAATACTATGTATCTTTCAAAGACTGATAATCCAAGTCCGTGAAAGGAAATTTCATAAGACTTATAATTACAATCTAAGCTCTATTTACTCTATTTTTTCCCTTCCAGGTTCTTCTAAGGTATCTGAAGACATCAATAGTTGATGATCATTTAACTCATTGGGAAGAGGAATTTGCTCCCCTCCTGTGCCTTGGTGGAATTTTTTTTTTTTTTTTTTTGAGACAGAGTCTCACTGTGTTGCCTGGACTAGAGTGCCGTGGCATCAGCCTAGCTCACAGCAACCTCAAACTCCTGGGCTCAAACGATCCTTCTGCCTCAGTCTCCCGAGTAGCTGGGACTCCAGGCATGTGACACCATGCCCGGCTAATTTTTTCTATATATTTTTTAGTTGTCCAGCTAATTTTCTTTCTATTTTTAGTAGAGATGGGGGTCTCGCTCTTGCTCAGGCTGGTCTCAAACTCCTGAGCTCAAATGATCCACTCGCCTTGGCCTCCCAGAGTGCTAGGATTACAGGCGTGAGCCACCACACCCAGCCTGTGTCTTGGTTGAATTTTTCAACAGAATATGTATGATATAATTGGAACTAGAATATGTTGAAATTTATTTAATCATCTCTGTTATCTGATGCAGATTATAAACACCTAAGGATTATCTCTGGCTAAACTTTCCTTTAATTCCCTATCAAAGCTGCCAGTCACTTTCCTTTTTAAGTACTATGTTGATGTGATGGTTAGTTTTATATGTCAACTTCACTAAGCCCTGGGGTACCCAGATATTTGGTCAAACTTTATTTTGGGTGTGTCTGTGAGGGTGTTTTCAGATGAGATTCACATTTGAATCAGACTTCGGAGGTGGCCCTCATCCATTCATTTGAAGGCCTGGATAGAACAAAAAGGCTGATGCTCCTGTGAATAAGAGGGAACTCAGCCTGTCTGACTGCTGAGCTGGAACATCAGCCTTTTCCTGACTTGGGACTTGAACTGAAAATGTGGCTCTTTTGGGGGCTCAAGCCTACTGGCTTCCAGACTAGGACTTACACCATTAGCTCTCCTGGGTTTCCGGCTTGCTGACTACAGATCTTGGGACTTCACAGCCTCCATAGCTTCAGTTATATGAGTTGATTTCTTATTTTATATATGTCCTCTATTGGTTCTGTTTCTCTGGTTTCTCTGGTTGGTACTCTGGAGGACCCTGACTAATAACAGTTGGTAAATACAGGACTTTTTTAATTATGGTCCATCAGAAGCTCTAAAAGAAAGTGTTAAAGGCAGAACGATTAGCTCTCTGCCCCTGGAAAAGTGGCCAATAAGTTATATATTTCATGGTTTCAGGTTGGTAGAGAATAGAAACTGTTGAGACTAGATCAATGGTTCTCAATTTTGGTTGTGTATTAGAGTCACCTGGGATATTTTTTAAAAATCTCAATGCCCAGGGCTTATTTCAGACCAATAACATCATGATTTTGAGGGGAGACTCAAGAATCAGAATTTTGAGGGGTGACCAAGGTTGAAATGGTTTAGATGATCTGCTGGTGTCTTGAGAAGTGACAGTTCATTCCTAGTCTGAAGTTGAAAGAAGGAGAATAGGTACTAGAAAGTAGTAAAGTAGATAAAGAAGAACGATAACTCCTCATACTCTTGTTTTAGAACTTGGTAGAACTACCCATTTTCTTGCTCAAAGTTTCAAAAACTCCCGATTTGCTGTAGTGACTGTATTTAAATATAACTAGAAAATACACTCCAAAGTAATGTTTTGATGACCTTTTTATTAATATTTGCTAATCTTGATTTTTCCATGACTCTTACTTTTTTCATGGGTAACATAGAGTTGAACCACGCAATTACCGTCTTTCAGAATCCTACACAGATAAAAAAAAGAACAGAGGCCCCCAAGGAGGACCCGTGAACAAGCGCCCCATTGCCTAAAAAAGTAAAGTTTACCCCAAAGAGTGACTAAATACTTTGGAGAATTTTCATTCAATGTTTGAGACACACAGACCATTTCTTAGTGAGGCAACAGGCTCCAGGGCCTGAAAGATTTGTAAACTGAAGATAAAAAGAGAAAGAGATTAAGAGACAAAGAGAAGGAAGGTGGGAGGTGGGGAGACATTGAGAAAGATGAGGTGGGAGGAGAAGCGAGAGAGGGAGGGAGTGAGAGACTGACTAAGACTAACAGAGAGATGGAGGATTATAGCTCTTGAGGGTCCATTAAGGTTCAATTCCCTTGCCATGTACCTCTCCCTTCAGTCGCTCAGCTCCTGTAAATGACTTTTCTGATTTACAGGGTAGAGGAGGGGCAATTCATTTCCCGTGTATTATTTCATTACTAATATCTGAAACCAGACTGAGAGACGGTGTAAGCTAAATGGGAGGAGGGCAGGGGAGAAGTTGCAATTGTATGAATTTATTCTTTTGGACGTATGTTTTGTTTGTGTATTTCTTTTGCCAATGGGCCCATTTCATCTGATACCTGTGTACAAAAATACTGTAGTAACTTATTAAAATTATGAGGACGAGGTAAACCCTAGGACTGGTTACTGTAAAACTTATTAGGAATCCAAAGTTGAAGAAATACACATTCCTAGGCTGTCCCTCAGCTAATGTTCCTTCTGAAACTAGTGTTCCTTCTTAGAGGACAGTCGGTGGAATCATGAGATGGTGTCTCTCCGCCAGATCCAGCAGGGGCTGAAGAGATGGCATTTATAAAAAAGCAATTTGTCACAACTTAGATCTAGCTTTAACAGAATGGGGAATAATAGAAATCCAGCTATCAATGAGATATAACATGAACAGAGAGCAAATCACAACAGCCCTCATTTGAGTCAGCAGGTAGGAGTTGGTTCTTAACCGTTTCTGTTTGTAGTATCAAACCCCAGCCTAGATTAGAAACCAGATTTTGAAATGGCTTAAGAGAAAAGGTTGATGGGTTGACAAGAGCTGTATACTTTGTAATTAATCACACAAGTCATACTTGGATAGATAAGAACTTGTTGGCTAAAACATTAAAATAACCATTTCACTTGACTCAAGTGATCCTCTCACCTCAGCCTCCCAAGAGTAGCGGATTACAGACTTGTGCCACCATCTCCTATACACGTTTTAAATAGTTGGTAACCTCCTCATGAAAAGAAATAGAATTTTCTTTCCATGAAATCTAATAATTATTACTTACAAGTGTTAACTAGCCCTGTGGCAGTATTAATCATAAACGCTCGCACCACTGCAGTCGTTTGCAGTCAGGGATTCGGACAGGCGTTCATCTGAAAGGTTGGTACTATGAATACGGCTACATTGTTTCCATGTTGATGAATGGATGTTGTTGTGTATTTGCTCTATAAAAGTAATTTTTTACTGGCTTCAAATTTTACAGAGTGCTTGCACAAGTTAGTTGGGTTGATTGTCACAACCACCTCAGGAAGCAGATATTATTTTTAGCTGTGTTTTACAGATAAGGACACCAAGACTGAGGAAAACTAAGTGAATTGCTCTTGCTAATTCAATTAACAACTGGAAGAACTTGGATGCAGATCAAAGCCTGTGTTCTTTCCACCATACCATGCCATGAAGGACAGTCACTTAGAGAACTGTAGGGCTCTTGCTTTCAATCTTCAGCCCTGGTATCTTCAGATATCATGATGTATTTTTAGTGTGTTACATTGAACTTTATAGAACTTAAAAATATATCATTTATTTACCATATCCATAACACACTGCTAGCCTAAATAACAAAAACAACATAAGCTATGGTGGAACTGGCTGAAAACAAATTTTGCAAAGCCCTAAAAGGGCACTCAAGTAATGCTTAGAGATATTCCTGCTCCTAGGGCTTTCATAGTAATGTTTCTTACTGTCAATTGTTACCTGAGTCATATTAGAATTAACATGTAGGCTCATCCAGGACAGAGACCCTATCTTAGTTGTTTTTTTTTAATAACACAGTATCTGCCACAAAGGAGGCACTCTATAAATACTTTTAAATGAACAAATGAGTTACTGATCTAATTATTTATAGACACAGAAACACTCCCATCTTTTCTCTCCTAAGCACATACGGCCTATTGTTTCAAAAAGCTGCTTTGGAGACCCAAGGCTCTGCAGTTTCAAGGAAGAAACACTATTAGTAGCAGCAAGGTAAAGTTTCTTCACACGTCTTCCTTCTTGAACTGAAGGAAATATCCAAAAAGAAGAGGAAAGCAATTAGTTTTTTCAGTAGTAATGGTAGTTTCTAGAAATAGCTTATCCATCTTCCATTGGGAACTGTCTCCTTTCTAATCACTTTTCTGCTCATGCTGGATTAGTTTAGAAACGTTATTGCCAGTTTAGTGAACACCTTTGGTTTTTAATATTGCACTCACATCACGACAGGTACTGAAGGAAAACAACTAGATTGAGGAAAGCTATACACCTATTATTTAAGTGTCAAAAGAATGAAATTATAGCTCAGATCATCTTAAATTTCTGTGAAAGTTTTTTTTAAGTAAAATCCACGCTCTTGGTGTTTTTGAAATGTGCTCCCATTTTCATTGAACTTAATTTCTCTAATAAAAGAAAGAAACTCATAGCTGAAATCCAAATGGTTTGTGAATTATCATGGCGCAAATCAGGTTTGTTCCAATGGGGAAAGCAACTACTTCAAAGAAGGTTCATGCCTGGATTTCAGTTTTAACGGTCTCTTCAAACTTATTTGTTTATCAAATCCTTTTTAGAATTAAGGGGCGATAAATGACCAGTGATAAAATTTAGGCACTAAATAGTCTGAATTAACTTTGCAAACATCAGCTAACTAGAGACTCAGAAAGCTCATAGGAACTAAAATATAGGCCATTCCATGACCCAAAGAGGCATGGATAGCTACAGTCATCATCATGTTAGAAAGAGGAATCTTACTATTAATAGTAATATCCAAAAAACTTAGAAAAATGTGTGCTGTTATTAATCTGATAGCCATCAGCATTTGTATTCCTGGGGAAGAAATTCTTAAGGAATAGAGCTGTGAAAATAAATGTTCCTGCTACATAATAGCATGAATCTGATATGCTTCTAGCCATTTATACACAACAATACATCATCCTCCCACCAAGTCAATGCTGGGTAAGTTTATAGAAGCCTAAACTTTCTTGGTTTTTTATTTTATCTCATCGCCTCTACTATACTTTATTTCTCATAATTTTGAAACAACTAAGTAGCACACTGGCAAAGTCAAGGAGAAGAATGTTGATGCTGACAAAACAATAGCAAAAGAGAAGATTTTATCCAATTTTCTCATCTGAATCTTTATCTGTGGAAACCATTTATAACATATTTACTTGAAGAACCAATTTAAACAAAAATATATGACATGCAAATAATTTAGAACTTCATACTAATATTGAGTAATTGCTATTGGGAAAAATCTTCCAACACTATTTGGATGGATTAGGTGTGGTTACCAATTTTTTAAATATATACATTTTAACACGAAGATCCCTTTCTCTAATTCAAATCTTTAAATGGAACCACAATGAACACTTGAAAGTAGTGTGGTTCTAGTGAAAGTGAGAAACAATCAACTCTCTTCACTAAGGTGGCCAAAAGACACCTCCAAAGACCTCGAAGGCTCCTGGAAAGACAATTTGAACATCACTGGGAAAGTACCTTGACCCTGAAACCAGGCTCTAGATCTGGCTCTACCACCAGAGTTAGGCAACTTTGGAAAAATGATGTTTCCCCTTTGGGCCTCAATTCCCTCACTTATAAGCTAAATGATCTCTAAGAGTCCTTCCAGAACTAATATTTTATTCTGATTTCTAAATATAACTGCTCACATTAAGACCTTGCAAAGAAATTTACTGGGAGTAAAATATGAAGAAAGATGCCCATGATTTACATTAGCATTAAAAGTATGCTGATTTGATATATAATGCACTTATTTATTTTTGAAAAATACAATAAAAACCATCCAAACCCTCAGGGTCACATCTATAATCATTGTATTCTATCTTCAACTTAAATCATAGCACATCACTACACATCAGAGGGAATATTTGTTACCTCATGTGTCTGCAGACCTCAATATTTTAAGACCTTTATGTATGTAATATTTTCAATTTCACATTAGCAAATTGGCAGGTATCTCATTTTCACTTGGAAAAGTTGCTATTATTATTCTATATGAATAAATAGTTCTATGATTTGGTCAGTGGTATGTGCTTGGCCAGATTACAACATAGTGAAATATATATTTTTATTCTTAAAAGTGTACAATCACCTTACAGAATTCTTCACAAGTTATTTTTTTGTTTCCCTGCACAGCTGTTCTATATTATGCAACTATGTTATGCAGTATTTGGCATATAAATAAGTGTTCAAGTATACCTGGTATAATTAGAACTGCTGTGGGTGTTGAGGAAATTGTAAGGGCAATGCTGAAGTGATTGCCCAGGCTGGGCGAAAGAAAAATATAGTCAGAAGGAATTGGTGGAGTAGATAGGGAGAAAGGGAGGTGTCCAGGGATTTTACATCCTAGTGTGAGTCAAGAACAATGAGAAGGGTGGAACGATGGTCTAAGGAGAGGCCAAAAGTCCGGATCTCAGAAGCAGAGAAGACCTGAGCTACGAGTTCCAGAGATAGACACACAGGAGTGTTGTTGAAGGAGAATGAAGGAAGGGATTTATGGAGTCAAGAGGAGGTGAGCCTGGGAACTTCATGGATCATCAGGGAAGACCTAAGGTGGCCGAGGCAGAACTTCAGAGAGCCCGCACTTGAACACTTTGCTTCGGGTGTGTGCTACCACGTCACCTAAAGTGTTCCAGCACAGACTAGAGGCCACCAATCAGATGGGGTTCCCACTTCAGGTGGGAAGCTGATAGGGCAATTACTATAGCTCCTACTTATTTCTAAAGCGTGACTATTTCCTCCAGGAAAAAAATATTAAGTTAATTTGATCTTGCACAAGGCACAAGCACTTATAATTAGGAATCAAAATGATTCAAGGTATATAGCACTTGACTACAGATATGAATGAACCTTCAAAATGGTAGAATTTTAAAGACCCTGAAGTCCAGTCTCTCCATTACACAGAAGAGATAACTGAGGCCCAGGAAGAGCATGTGATTTGCCTGAGGTCATGAGACAAGTTTGATGATTCTGGACTCTGGATTAATTGCTTCTTTCCATTACATTGTGTTGCCTTTAAGCCATTTAACTTTTGTGCTGATCTGTGAATTGGAGATAATAGATGCCATTAGCTGGCCAGATCTGTGTGAACAAAGAGAATTGCAGATTTGAGGCAACTGTGCAGATAATTCTTTTTCCTAAGATGCTAGCAATGTTTTAAAGAAAATATCCAGATAATTGAAAGCTTATCATTTTATTTTAGAAGTTTTTAAAGATATATAATTACCTTATTCTCCATTTCACTTTACTAAGTGATCAATGAATGAAAATACTGATCTCATCTCTACGAGATTCCCATAATAAATAATTCAGTTGATAAGTATACAAAAAAAAAAAAGAAAGAAAAGGGATCAAACTTAGTATCACCAATAATAGAACAGCCTTCTCATGCTATGCATTGAGAAAAAAACAGTATCTCTTATGTGGTATTCTTGCCAAAAATGCTTAACCTGAATCTAACCATAAAGCAACACTCAGCTATGTATTGTGGGACGCTAAGAAAATGACAGGTCTGTACTCTTTAAAAATGTCATGAAAGTTTTCTTTTTTTTTCAAAAGTGGAGGGACTGTTTTAAACAAAAGGAGACTAAAGAAACATAACGGCTAAATGCAATACACAATTCTCAGTAAGATCTGGGTGAGAAAACCAGCTAAAAGATCAGAATTGGGGCAATTAGGGAAATTTGAATATAGACTGTATATTAGATAATTTTAATATATCACAGCTAAATTTCTTGAGTATGAGGATATTGTGGCTGTGTAGGAGAAGCCCTTATTCTTAGGAGATACATCCTGAAGGATGAAGGTGTGAGGTGATGATGTCTGCAACTTATTTTAAGACTATTCAGCCAAAAATAAAGTGTGGGGGGTATGTCCATGTGGAAGGAGGTGGGGGGAAGAAGGGAGAGAGAACATGTATGGCAAAAATGTTAATAATTGGTGATTCCAGGTGAAAGGTATGATGAGTTTTCATTGTACTTGAAATTTTTCAAAATAAAAAGAGGAAAAAATGGAAAGTTTGTGGGTTGTTGTCTTCTATACAAAATGAATAGCAGGAAATAAATAAAATGGGAACCTTTATATCTTGTCCGGTGAATTATTACTTGCCCTGGGCAAGTATTAATTAACAAAGCTATTATGAAGCACTTTATAATACTTGAATAAAATGCTAAATAAATGACAAATCCAGTTGTGAGTGTTTCCTAGGAGATTCTCTCTCCAGTTATTTAGAAGTTCAACTTTAGTAACTACACATTTCAGAAATGATGTATATGAGATAATCCAACCTTCAGAATTGCAGAAAACCAAGGTCCCTTAGTCACAACTAATCAGAGACAATGAACGTGGCCTTTTCTTGCCTTTTAAAAAAAATCTCACCATATCCAACTACATCTACATTTAGCTGTAGCACATTTTTGCCTCCCTAAACTGTAGGCCTTCCCCCTACCCCACCAACTAGAAAGAGAGTAATCTAGCATCTAGCAGGCACTGTGTGTGTGTGTGTGTGTGTGTGCACGCACATCCTAAAGGAGGGGTTTCTAATACATCTGATGTGTAGCAAGACTTGAGGGTTAACTAGGAAGTTTTCCTAGAGAACATGATACCTGAGTCAGTGGAAGGTGGAGAAGATAAAAGACTGCAAAATGTGGCAGCAGAATAAACTAAAAGCAGCTGCCAGCTAATCAGTTTATCCAAAATATAAAACAAAATTTATTATTCTCAGAATGTCTATGGGTCTTTTTTCTCCCTCCCCCACTGTATCTTATAATTCCTATTGTTTTGCATTTGTTCATTGTCAACAATCTAACGACCATTTTCCTCATATATGAGTCAAATATTTCTGTACAAATAACTATTTCTAAGTTATTCTTTGACAAGAATTATCATGATTGACTTAGAGTAGGCAAATCAAGACTTATCCTTTGGAGCTAATACTGAGACTAATGGCAGCTTTTCTTCAAACACATAACTTTATAAATCATGCGTATACCTGAGCAAAACTGGGGTTTTGTTAGCAAGGAAGAAGGCAGAGAGAATATTTGCAGGGTAGGTGGCCCTTAGTGTCGGCTACAAGGAAGGAAAGCAACTCACTGAATGTTCCGGGGGGTCAAAAATCTGTTGGGAGGTAAAACTCTGAAGACAAAAATGATACTCATGAATTTAGCTTGCATGGCTTACATTGTGGTACTACAAACTGAGACAGAGAACACAGCAAGGAAAGCAAATTTGGGAAGAAGATAAGTTATGTTTGCATTGAGTTGAATTTGAGGTGCCCTTGAGACATCAAGGTGTAAATAAATATACAACAAATACGTGATGTTCCAGGTGGAACACTGGGTTGGGTACATATAGATATGAGTGTCATCAGCATATAGTAAAAATTAAAACCTTGGAGGAATTAGATCACCCAAAGAGAATATGCAGCATGATAAGAGCAGCAGACAGAACAGAAACCTACAAAGCAGATAGAGGAGTGGCTAGGAAGGTCTTAGTTGGGCTGGGAGAGAGCAGTGTCTTGAAATCTAGGAATAAGATAGAGGGCTTTGAGAAGTAAAGTGACAGACATTGTCCCATGTAAAAGAAAGCTCCAGTTAGTGTCAGTCTAAAGGAGTCATTGGACTTGCCAATATGACTGTGAAAGTAGTAAACAAAGAATGGAATGGGAGGTAAGGAAGTGAAGAGAATGATGCAAACTAACACTGAGTAGTGTGGATAAAAAGGAAAATGACCACATTTTAGGCTAACAGTAAAGAATATGTAGAAAGAGAACACTTGAAGATAGAAGAGTGAGAGGGACATAAAGGGAGAAAAGTCTGGAAGGTACCAATGAGAGTGAGAGGGGTAAGCCTTGAAAAGGGGGTGGCACTCATTCTCTGAGCGAAGAAGAAATGATACGATCGGGAGAAATGTATTGATGGAGCAGGCATCAAGGAAAACGATGGTAATACCTTTCATTTTATCAATGACTACAAGGCAAGGTATATTGGTCAAGACTTTGCCAGTTGCAAGTGATGGAAACAAAATTCAAATATGTTAAGCAAAAAAAGAAAACAACAAAATAAAACCCCAAAATAGGGAAATGTATTAATTGACATAACTTCAAAGGGGTATATTATCATTGGGTGTAGAGCCAGATACTCAAGTGATAGCATCAAAAATCTGTCCTTTTCTTGGCTCTGTTGTCCATTGTCAATTTTATTTCACTTCCAGGCAGGCTCTACGCAAGTGCCCATATCTTCATTCTTTTACACTACTTAGCAGCAATGATCTCAAGAAAACAGTCTCTTTTGGAGTTGTACTTTAAAGGTCCTAGAAAAGCTTTTGATTGGCTCACATTTGGTCAAATCCCTGAACCAATCACTATGGCCAAGAGTACATGGTCATCCACCCAAACCACAGGGATGAGAATGATGCATGGGTTGTTTTATTACCAGAATGAAAGGAGAATGGATGCAGAGCAAGCAACAATACCAAGGTCATTTGCTGATGGCAAGGGTATTGGGAGCTCAGTAGAAGACTTGTGAAGAGTAAAGAAGATTTGGAATAGTCCTCAAAAAATATCCGGGAGCTTAACTTTGCCAAGAAACAAGATTGAAAGGCAGAAACATTAAGGATCTGGCTGAGGCTGACTACGTTAGCACAGTCGAGATTCCATCCAACTGTGCTTAGCTACTCAGGGATAAATAAAAACAATAATATTATGCATACTAGTTAACAATACCAGGCATTGGTCTTAGAGAGTGTATGTGCCAACTCATTTAATCCTCATCACAACTCCATGAGGGTGATGTGAAGATAAAATTGTGTGGAGCAGAGAAAGCTAATCATGGTGATGAGATTTCACTGATGGATGCAGTGAAGGTAGAGGGCTAAGAAAGGATCGAGCCTGGTGAAAGCTAAGGACAGCAGCAGGGCTAGAAGGAGGTCAGTGGATAGGGAAAGGAAGAAGTTGAGGCTCTGAGGATCTCCGTGAGGTTGATTCGGATTGGGGTGAGAGAAAGACCTAGAAGGACAGGAGGCTATTGTCAGAGAATAGGATATTAGGGTTTAGGAATTTGGGAGGATTTAGACTCATTTCTGCCCAACTTTTGTTCCTATCTCTAATATCCAAAAATACAACTTCAAAGTCATCCAGACCAGAGTTTCATTGAGTTCCAGCTCTAGATGTGTAATCTTGACCAAGAAATTATCTGAGGCTCCTATTTATTTAACTATAACCTAGAGATGATAAAATGTCTATCTCACAGGTTGTTGTGTGAAAATCAAATGAACTGATGAATATAAGATACTATATTATACTATATATATATAGTAGATGCTCAATCTACTACACACAGTATCACTCTTACATTGTTACTACATCGATATCATTATCATAAGCTTATACCTAGTTAAGAGAAGCTTTAAAGATAGCATGAGGGCAAGGCTCAGTGTCTCATTCATCAGGTATCCTTAAGACTTAGTTCAGAACCTGGAAAACAGGAGGTCTTTGGTGAATGAATATGCAACACAAGTGTCTGCTGCCTTCCATTTCAGCCGTCTCCCACCCCTAGTGTATTTGGGAAAAATAGTTTTTCTCATATCTGCTTCTGATTCAGTCCACACTGAAGCCTGCTTCTATGACTGACTTTACTGAATAAATATTTTTTGAGACCCACTTTGCATCAGGCACTATGCTAGAAAGTGGGATATAGCGGTGCAAAAATAGGTAAGATCTTTGTCCTCATCGAGTTTACAACCACAGGGGAAGCAGAGATCAACGAGATAATCTTACAAATAAATGTAAAACTGTTAACAGTGATGCTTGCCATTATGGAGAAGCTATCAGAAGGAGAATACCCAGTTGGGGAGGCCAGGGAAGTTTCCCCGTATTAATGACGATTGAGCTGAGGATGAGAAGGAATGACCTCACGAAAAGGAAATGGAAGAGCTCCTTATGCAAAGTGTCTGTAAGAAGCAGCACATCAAAATAAGACACGTGTGGTTGGAACAGGGAGACACAGAGACCGTGTTGTGCTCGATGATGCTAGAAAGAAAGGTGGTGGCAAGAGCTTGCAGGGCCCAGAATCTTCACTCATTCCACCACCCGTCAGCACCTGGAACTGTGAGACACGAGTTTCCTTGAAAAGGTGCTGGTCCTAGCCAAAGAGAAATGAAAGCAAGACCTTACTTCTCTTTACTTTACTTTCTCCCTTAATTCTCTATGTACCATTATCCCATTGCCATGAAGAAAAGAATTTTTATATAAAGTTGGGGAATAAAGGAGGTGGAAATATGGCATCGTTCAGAACAGGAGACAACTGAAAATTGAGTAACAGATATTATTGGTCTTAAACTGCTCCAAGTCCATCTTTCACTCCAAACTTAGGAAGGATGCTAAACCAAGGCCCTCTGCTCTGGGTTTCTACCTCTAGCAATGCAGTTGCAGCTACGGTTCCTGCTGGTGTTTGTTTTCTTTTATCTATCCCAGATCATGTTCTTAAGCGCGACTTCTGCTACAACAGATGAGAGCAGAAAGTATGAATGTGCATCAGGGCTATTCATTTCTTCCGTCACAGTGAATGACCAAGAACTCCTAGGTTAGCCCACCCCAAACAAGATGACTTTGTATAATCAAATGCCCTTTAATAATAATAAAAAACCTATGTCGCTTAAAACTTTTTATTCTTTTAATAAGCATTTATATAGCACTTAAAATGTGCCATAGACTGGGCTGCTTCCTGACATACAGAAAGATGAGTAAATCAAGGACCTTGCCCTGGAAGAGCTCGCAAGACAAATCATTTCAGTGTAATACTTTGTCACTGTGTTATAACCCGGTGTGACTGTGTAAGGAGAGTAAATCTCCCTGGACAATTGGGATGAGGGGACTTCACACAGAAGGTAACATTTGAGATGAATTGGAACATTCCAGAAAGAATGAATTGGAACATTCCAGAAAGAGACAGAAGGAATATTCCAAGCATAGGGAACAATGTGTGGGAAGGCATGTTGGAAAGCACTGGAATGTCTGTCTGGGGAGATGAGCTAGGCAGGGTAGGTAGACAGACTTTATGGCCTTTATAAATCAATGATGTAACCAAATCAATTTCTTAAAACTGACTTCAAGGCTCAGGAGACACTATGTGGCATTATAGCTACTTACTCTTTTAAGAAATTTTCCTTAGATGTTATATACCTTAGTCAAGAAAAATTCAGCCCGTTGTCTTGCATGTTTAGAAGTGATTTTCAAGTTGCATCCAAATTGGCACTAGATAAACCCAGCAAAAGGTTTCTAGCCTTGTGGTTTATTCACCTCCCAACCATTGTGGTCCCAAGTCAGAGCACTGGGTAGAGACCACAAAATGACTTTCTAAATACAAACTGGGGATGAACTAGGTGGGCAGGCTTGGAAAATGTAACCATGAAGCTGATTGAGAAAGTCCAGTCAATTCCTGGTTTCTATGTGGATTAGCCATCACTTGGTTTCCTGCATCACCTGGCAATAATAACAGCAGCCATTCACTGAGTGACTGTCACATGTCAGGAGTTTCACCCATGTAAACATTCTAAGCCTCACATCTTCTTGAGATGGGTGTTGTTAGCCACAAGGAAACTAAACTTACATAGATTAAGTAACTTGCCCACAGCAGAGTGATTAGAAGCAAAGATATAATGCCACCTGCCTGAGATAGAAACCTGGCTCTGCCACTCACCTTGACTTTGAGAAAGTTGCCTGACCTCTCTATGCCCAGATTTCCCCATCTGTAAAATGGGGCTAATATATCTAAACACTCAGAAAATTGAGTAGCATAATTTTTTTGCTGTTATAATTACTAATGGTCAGATTAAACCTCTTAGTAACCTTCTGCTGCCAAATGTCACCAAAATAAAATCCACCCTATATGAAGGCAACTAGGAAGGAAAATGTCCTGTACAATGATTACAATGCTTCCAAAAACAATAGAGAAATGACTTTAGATGAAGTCTTTATTTCTCTTCATGATTTGGGATAATGGAAGGATAGAATTATTCTTAAACTGTGTGGCTGTAGCTCTTAAAATTCAGCATATATAAAAGTCACTTATGAAATGTACTGAAACTGCAGATTCATGAACACCCTCCTCCCCTCCCCACCCAAGGTGCTGGTTCAGGAGGTCTGAGATGACTACTGAGTTTTATTGTCATGTCTTACTTAGAGAGAGAAGGAAAAAAGATGTTGGTTTTTTTTTTTCTCCCTGTTAATTATATGAGCCATCAGCTCAAATCCCCTACTATTAACCGGAAGCCCATTTGGATTTCTGCAAATCCAAAGCTTCATTCTCTTTCTTGTTCTCTTGGCTCTAACCGCATGCTTGCGTTCCCCCAGGTCCAGAATTCTCTGAAACTTAGAACTAGTTTGCCTTCCTCTAGGAGTAGAGGACTGACTTTCCAACTTTGAACCGTTGAGAAATGGCTGCAGTGGTTTAACACATCAAAAGCATGAGTAAGCTAAAGCAACAGGAGGGGGATTCTCACAGCCTTCCATTTTTCTCTTTCTTATGAAATTAGGGTAAGCACTAAAAAGGAGAAATAAAATAAGAGGCTGAGGAAATCTTGCTCCTCCTTTTGCTCTCAAAGAAACTTCTTGATGGAAAACCTGGGGCAAGGAAGTGCTAACATTTTACAGAAATTAGAAAGTAGCAGGACTCACAGGGAAAACCCTGTGCCTGTCCCAGCACCCATGCTCAGGGGCACTCCAGGGCCCAGATAAATCAAGTCCTAAATTGATGACATTTGCCACGCCAAGCTTTCTCCCTGGCGGGTTATAAGCCAGGCCTCTCCTCTGTGCCTCCCTGTGCTGGGACCTCGTGCCCTGCACACGCCCTGGACGCAGTCCCACCTCCACCAGCCCCCCAGGCAGGAGGAAACCCAGAATCTGCTCCACCCCAGGTTGCTGCTGACAACTCAGAACTCGAGTCCAGGGAGACAGCCTCCTGGGCAGCCTGTTTTTGCGCTTTCCCAATCTGTTCAACTCAGTTTCCTGCCGGCAGGAGTGTTCTCTTTTGCCAGCTTTAAATCACTGAGTGCCCTGGGCACGGGCCCGGCCTCTGGAGCTGTGCCCAGCGCTTGGCCCACTGCTTGGCCCACTGCCCAGGAGTCGTCAAGTGTCTGGACAGGGTATCTGTCCCTTCAGCTGCCTGTCCTCCAATCTTCTCCTTGAAATAGTGGGATGGGAAACATCCATCCTTGTCATTTTTCCAAGCTTACCCAGAAGCTTCTTCATGCCCTTGTTATGGGAATGGGCCCAGTGTGGTTGCAAGCACTGACTAAATGGGGAGGGTTCTGGGACTTTTAAAGGCATTTAGGGATTCTTTCTGAGCCCTCCAGTGATCATAAAACATTTTAAAGGGCTTTTGGGCCCTGGGCTGTGGATTCTGCAGGAACCACAACCTGAATGCAGCCTCAGCTTACAAGCAAGCCTCTTCTAGAGCTTCTCCATCCTTAAGATCCTTTGGCTAAAAATAGCTTTTTGGAGGGGGAGAATAAACCTGGCTAATTTTAGCCTTAAAGAGCTTGCAAGTGAGGCTGAACCTGCTCAATCTGTGCTCCTAGGGTGTCATCCAGCCATTCGACAGCTGCCTACTAGGCCGCTAGAGGAGCCCAATGGGGCAAACTACAGGGGATGGCCAGGAGGGAGAGGAGTCAAGTGTGTGGCAAGAGGAAGGAACCACCAACTCGGAGGAAGGAGTGACAAGGCTCGAGGCCCCTGCTAGCCCAGAATTCCCAGACCAGGCTCCTGAGCCATAGTAAATCTCCAAAGTCAAATGCGTTCAGAACATGGTAAGAAAATACACATACTATTTAACCATTAGGTGGGTGGTCATCACACTTGTTACATATCTGAAAATTTAAGCCAGAACAGCTTGAACCTTTCCACATCTACTTTCTGAGCTGGGTTAGTATTGTTTATTAACAAAACCAAGGCTTCCTTTTCCCCCTAAAAAAGGCAGTTAGCCCTACAACATAAATATGTATATTTAAAAAATATTGCTTTGTTTCCAAAATCATAAGCAAGAGAGCCAGATTTTTTTTTTCTAATTCAGGATTCTTTGTTTTCCTACGTAAACAGAAAGAGATGCCCAGTCTGATTTTTAGAAAGCAAGTTGAGCTTGCAGAATAGGCCATTAGAAAAATCTCATTTGTACCTTTATATACAGCACATTTGGAAAGAAGAGCACTTGTGGACCAAAAAACCTATGGAATGCTAAAATGTAATTGCGACGATGACTCTGACTATAGACATAATCAAAAGATATTCTGAACTTTTAAACCCACAGTTTAGTTGATAACTTCTTTTTCATGTCTACTCATTATAAGTCATAGAGTAAATGGTAATTTAGAGCGTTATTTATTGAATTCCCACATTTGCAATGAGATGAAGATACTCTCCACATTTCACCTTTGGGTCACAGGAGTAAAATTAAACATCCTGCCATGGATAATGGTAAGTGAAATTGCAATCTGTGGTCCTGGGTGTAAAGATTAGCTTCACTCCACAGCATTTCCAAATCAAATAACTTCAAATTACAAACTTTTCTTTAATGTTCCTTATGGACAAAGAAATTCCATAACAACTTTAGGGAAAAAACCCGACTATTCTAGGCAGTATTAAAATGTTAAAAATATTTTTTTATCCATAAAACTACAATTATTATCAAGGGTTTACTAACCCATTTAGGATTTTAGAATCTTTCCTGTCTAATCTTAGCATAGGGCACTTTTTGGCTAAACACACACACTCATTATAATATCAACACAGAATTTTTTACAGTAGCAGCAACAGCAGTAGCAGCGGCCCTCCTAAACATGTAAAAACATGTTACAAGTTATAAAACAGCAATAGATTTCAAGAGCAGTCCAAGTAATCTTAGATTAAAACTCGCATCAAGTCTTATTAGCACATTCACCTATCAAATAGCACTAAAGATTAGACTGGTTATTAAAAACAAAGAAGGAAAATAAGAATAGGACACCGGAGTATAACATAATACATACACACACAGAGAGTATAGTGTGTATAGGTATTAAAAATATATATGTATTCTTTTAATAGAGAATCCCAAACAGCCCCATGGGAAGCAGAAATATCTCTTTCTCTCTCTCTCTGTTTCTCTCAGAACTGCTTTCATTTTGACCCAAATTTGCTGGCTTACTTGAAATGATTTTACCTTTCTCATTACAAATTCATTTGAAGTAAAACTGTAGAATCTTGAAATTTAGAGCATCAAAAATTATTTATCTTAAGGGAATGGATTCTGCCATTGTTTCATTTCATATACTATTTCTTTTCTTTTGTCATTTATTTGGTGTTAAATTTTGCAAATTTAGTCTAATGCCAACCAGTGATCTGCCTGGGAAACTTGCCTTAGCAGGCAGATGTCCAGATCAAAAAATAGCCTAGCCTAGCTTTATGGGAGAAATATACACAAACATTCACACATCATACAAAACAAGGTTGAAATGGGTGGGGCCACTTGATTGACATCCATTTGTCACTTTCATTGGAAAATTTCATGGGCAGCTTCCAATATGCTTAGACAAATTTAGATGAATGAAAGCGCTGACTAATGATGCTATTATCTATACCAAATATAAACGAAGGCCTGAAAACCCTGAGTCTCTCATTTGAACTACTAAAATGAGGGGGCAGGGGAACTTAGAAAAATGAGAAAGGTATGTGTCAAGATAGCAAATTAATGAAAAGAAATAGCATTCAGATATGTAAAAAGATAAAACAGAGTTTGGGGGGAGAGATCTAAGTCTAGTAAACAGGGCCGAGTCTTATGAATCACAGAAATTGCATTATCTACAATCTTTTTAGCAATAAAATTATTTTAACCATCAATAACTAAGGGTTGTTATATTAGGAGAATGAAGTCAATACATTTGTTTTCCTGAGGCAGGCAGGGGTAATACTGTGCTATTCATGAACTTCATTAATATTCATTAATTTTTAGAGCAGTTTGGTTAGCTTTGGCTATTATCTATGCAGATATTTTGCCTTTAAATAAAAATAATTACAAGAACTTCATTATTTAAAAATGTATTTAGCATGAAATTCAAAACCTATGTTTTCACTAGTGGACATTATTCATTTGATAGAATATATTTTTCAGAAGGCTTTGTTTTAATTGAATTTCGGGGGTAAAATTCTAAAAATCATACTGACTAAAATAACCTAAATGTAACCAAAATTAAACTGAAAATACATTAAAATTTTTTCAAATTAATCTCCACTTTAAAGAATACTACTATGGTTGACCCAATTAGTTCTGCAAACGAATTCAGTTGTTTGACATTCTTCAGCATTTCACAGTAGACTATTTTCACTCCAGCGCCTTAGATCCCCAAAGATCCCAATGCACATTTAGTGATATTTACCTTATGAAGTAACTAAATCCAGATGAGCATAGAGCTCACATCACCGTAAAAAGAAATTGTTTCCTCATGCTCACCACTCCCATTCCGGAACTAGAAGCTGAAAACTCTGAAAATTATCCTTGTGCAAGTAGGAAATTTCGGACAGAAATGCAAGATAGTTTTATTTGTAAATAAGTCAACCATAGGAACCATACAATATCTTGCTCTGCAAAAAGTCCTCCAGACTTTGTAAATCAGGCTTTTTACGCTATGACAGATTAACAACCAGGGCAAATAATTCATGCACATGGGGTTGGAAATGGAATCCTCCACACGTCCTTCTTCATTCACGTCCACACTGAGGCACAACATGTTGACTATTACTTTGTGGATTATAAGAAAATAAAGAAAATTTAAATACTACCCAAAGAAAAGAAGTCTGGATAATTCAGGGAAATTTCTGAGGCATTGCCAAAGACAAAACTCACCGTAGTAAATAGCTAAACTTTCAAGAAAACACATATCTTTTTCTGTGTGTGTCTGTGTAAGAACTGCCTACTCTATAACTGTATTTAAATCAGTTCCATTTGTTTGTCAAAAGTACTTTCCAGTCCAGTTACATTTTCTTTAGATTTGTTTTTGTTTTGCGTTTAAGGTAACATGGCCCTTTGGGGCTAGTACAGTTTTCCTGCTGAGGGCAGGTTGAAAGCAGGGGAAAGCGTCCTGCTTCTTGTTATTGAAGATACGTGACTATAATAGACCTAATTTCTCTAAAAACGGTCACTAACAGCTGACCAACAAGAAGAGTAAATTGAGTTCCTGGCTCCCTAAGTGGATTAAACCTGCCTCCCCACTCCCACAATATCATAGT
This sequence comes from Lemur catta, assembly GCF_020740605.2. Lineage (NCBI taxonomy): Eukaryota > Metazoa > Chordata > Mammalia > Primates > Lemuridae > Lemur > Lemur catta. The sequence goes on along the minus strand of NC_059139.1, from coordinate 52,840,182 downwards.
GGGATAGCAGGTAATATTCTTTTCAGAGATATTTATGCCGACTTTTTTGAAGCATAGAGAAGAATCTTGCTGCTCCCACAAGTGGATAGATATTGAACCCTCTCAGCTGCCCCAACTGACTTGACATTGCATGGGGAATACTGCAGCCCTCTCTCCCTTCTCCCTTGTTTTAATGCAGTATGTGGCTTTCCAAAGTAAATACAAAGTTCATTATCAGTGTCTAAAGTTCCAGCTCCTCCACGAAAACCTGTGGCCCCCAAGTGGCACCACTTCATTGAATGCCTGGAGTCTCAACTCAGCAAGGCCCACCTTGTCCTCTCCAGGATCTGAGCAGGATCGAACGTGTCCGGGTGACAGTATGGAATGTAAAGGGTTAATCAGAGTCCCCCAGCGCTGGGGGAGCGCCAGGAGCATCTCAGCGGGGAAGCAACTGGAAACCACAAACACCCAAAGTAGGTAGCAGCAACTTGAACTAAACACCGAGACCTGGCTTAGGGAAAGGAATCGGTTCAGTTTAGAGCAAATGGTCTTAATCGAGGTATCAGAACAAACCTATTAAAGGCAGAAAAGATGGTCCATCCCTGCCCTCAAATCCCATGGATTTCTTTATGTTGCAGTTGAAGTCTCAAAATACATTTTATGACCCCCGTGCCCTTCATTCCGAAAGATCCCGAGAGATGTCTGCAGAAATGTCCTGCAGGAGTGTTGTGAGTGCAATGGGCGTCCGCCCCCGCACCTCAGATCTTCGCCACCGCTTCCAGATCACCTTTGCCGAGGGGTTAGGAGACGCAAAGCCACCCTCACCCCCGTCGGTGCATCCTCGAAACAAGCGGCAGCCAACAGGCTGCAGGACCAACTCGCCGGCCCCGGCCCCGGCCCCCTCCCCGCCCCCGGCCCTAACTGCCCACACGCCCCCTCCGCAGCCGGGTCCCCACTTCCCACCCCGGGGGCCGTCCCTGATCGCCACCCCCAGCCCCAAACCCACAGGCACTCTCAGAGCCCACCAGCAAATTCCTAACAGCCCCAGCCTTCCAGGAAAGGAAAAAAAAAAAAAGAGAGAGAGAGACCATGACATCACGGGCAGGTTTATTTGGGTTTGTTTGTTTGCTTGTTGGCTCGATTAAATACTCGTGGAAGGTGAACGTACCCCACACAGGAGAAGTTTGATGTTGACAAACTTCTGGTGGCAGCGAGACTGTGTCAGCACAACTTCCGGGATAATGAGAGCTGCTTTGCAGGGAGCGCGGCAGCGGCGGCGGGAGGCGGCCGCAGGGCGGAACAGCAAATGCTATTCAGCCCGAGCAGTTTCGAGCCGCCCGAGCTGGGGAATTACTGTAGTCGAGCTATGGCTCTTACCACCGGCGCTGGATCTGGGCGCGCGTTAGGGGGGGAAGCTGCAGGCACAGGGCGCCGAGAGGGGAGCTTTCAAGTTACTTTGCTCCCTCCCTGCACCCGGCAGAGGCTTGCAGGCTGCGTGGTAACTGCAAACATCTTGTTCCCTGCTTCTTTGGGCGGTCGCCCTGGAACCAACCAACTTTTCTTTCCCCCAAAACTCCCTCTTTGTTTCAAATAGGACTCTCCAAAATTTATTCTTGGGAAGACTGACAGCCGGGGTCAAGAAACAGCTGTTGAAGTTAATGTTTCTTCCTCCCACTTCGTCTGATGGTTGTGCCCTGCCAAGACAAAGTGAGAGGCACTGCCTGGTGGCTTCTTTAAACAGACATGCATTTAGCCAAAGGGGGGGGGGGGCATATTTTCCTGCTTAACATACAATCTGATCAGAAATGCAACAGCATGTGCCTTTCAACTTGTGCTGATTACTTGCTGAAAAGATGCTGCAGCTTTTAGTTTTGAACACTTTGAGCATTGGGGGCGGGGATGGCGGAGACTAGTGGTTGACACTTTCCACGTTTTGGTAAAGGGGCAAAAATTTTAAACCTTCCCGCCTGGGACCCACCTCTGGCCCTCTAAGAAAGGTAGAATGGCCTGGGGGAGGAAGAAAAGAGTTGCATTCCTTTGCATGGTTTTACTCCTATTTCAAAATTCAAATCATTATGCAGAACAAGGGCTTGCCTAGAGCTAGGCAAACTGTTTTTATCTGAAGATGACCTAGGCCAGACCTGGAGGGTGCTGGTAGCTCTTGGTGGCCTTCTCCAGACTAGGCCTGTCTCCTCTCTCCTTTCCCAGGCCAACTCCTTTGCCTTTACTCAGAGGGCATATTCTTGGGGGGAAGCTACCCTGTTCTTTGTGCTGCTTTCTCCAGGGTGATGGCTGGTTTTAGCACAGCCTTTCCTCCCCTTTGCTTTTTAGAGGGCCCTGCAGACTGCTGAGAGGCCCCTAGGGGTTGTCCTCCTGAGTCTCCTTCCGCTGACTGAGCACCTCCCCAGGCGTCCAGGCCTCTGTAGTGGGGGTGGGTGGATGGGAACTCTTTTCCTTCCCCATCAGAGAGCTTAACCAGTCTTCAACCAACCCATTCTCCTTTGGGACTGCTGGGCTTATTTGGCCTCTCAGATGAAATCATATGAAGACATAAAAAGCCTTCCCTCCCCACCACCAGGTTATCCTGTCACCATATCGCAATGCAGTGCCATCACAAAGTGATATTGCGTCAGGCCCACGGATATTTTAGGAAGCTCTCAAGCTGGGTCCAACAAGCCTTCAAGGCGGGCATCAGGACCACACTGCCAAAATCAGGGCCGCAGAGCTGCTGGGCAGGTGGCAGTGATGCCCTGTCTATTCTCAGCTCCTCTTCTCTCCTCTGGTCTACATTACCCACTTGCCCCCACACCCTTAACCAGGCAGGTCCACTTGCAGGCTTCCCCACCCCTCTCTTTGCCTAGCTCCAGATGCCCTTGTTTTTCCTCCTGTTTCTTTGCAAAGTGTTCCGGCCCACTTTCTGATGTATTTCCTGTTTTTCTGCCTATCATGGCCACTCATTGAGACCTTGATTCATATTCTTATATTAACTGCAAATCAACTGCATTGCACTTGGAGTTGCAATGGCTGCACACAGCCTCCAGCAGGCCTCTCTGACTTGTTGGACTTGCATAAACTTTTCTCACTCCCTCACATTCTGGATCTCCTGGCTTGCTTGGCACAAGGGCAGTGGCCAAGAATCCATGCACCACCCTCAGCAAGTGCCCCCTTCTCTGAGTCCTGCTAATGCAATCCAGCAGCCAATTGACTTAAATTCCTTCCGCTTTATTGTTCTCCATCCTCAGAGAGCCCAATGCTCAGCACCGAGCAGGGCTGTGAAGCAGACCTCCTCTGATCCTGGAGTTGTAATTCCCCACTGCAGGCTCCTGCAGTTTTATTACGGCCTCCTTTTTTCTAAGATTGACAGACATAAACCTCCAGTGTGGAGGCCTGCAACAGCACCCTTAAAGGCTTCTTTGTGTAGAAATGTAACCTTAGGGCAAAGTTGGCTCCTCTCCAGGAAAGGCACATTATCCTGCTACAGGGAAGTATAGGGCTGGGACAAACCTCAGGATTTCTCCTAATGGATGGCTACCTGGGAGCCTCCCAGGGACAATGCCTTCTTCCTCTAAGCAGAAGATAGGCTTGTCTGATTTTATTGGGGGGTATGGTGGAGGTGGGGTGTATTGATGGGGAGGAAATGCTGTAAGAGGACTGTAGTGACTGTTTAGGGAAAACTGCATGCTGCAATCAGAAGAAACAAATTTCCTTCCTTCAGTGAGTAGGCCTCTACATGTAACCCCTCATGAACCCCCGTGCACTGTCCAAGTCGAGGCATTTCCTGGTGCCATGGGAGTTGGCACCATTTGCTTCCCTTGGGGCTGATGCTACAATTTCCATTCCCAAACAGAATCTCTTTGGATCACTTAAGGATCTGATCTATTTATGTAGGTGTTGGGTTAGACAAATTATTCCAAAAGCGAGGGTAAAAAGATACAGAATCTTAATTTACCATGTAGGATTATAGTCAGATTTAAATCAGGTAGAATCATTAAGGGATTTAGAGCCAGAGTCTTTTTCCAAAAAGATAAAAGACTAACGAATTTTCTTTTGTCAAAGTATAGAGAGGTCGGGAGTGTAGCATCTTATGTTTGGGTTTTTTTTCTCTACCTTTTAAATGTTTGCTTATACTTTCCATCAGTCAAATACAATAGTAATAGGAAATTAGATTATCCCATGCATATGATTAGACATTAACTGTTCCACGTAGACAAGTGCAACAAAGGAGAGATGGCGAGGTGCAATTGTCATTACAGAGGGCTCCCTGTAGGAACTGGGACTGTGCCTGGGTTAAGGGACAAGTGAGATACAGCTATTTAGAAAAAATGAATTTGGAATCAGGGAGAGCTAAGAAAGACATGAATGCAATTCCTATGGAATCTAGTGGACATGTGAGCGTTTAGTCCTGTAGCTCCAGGAAGTGGAGTTAGTATAGAGAGGTTAGCACCATGCTTTTAGTCAATGTTTTTGAAACATACCTTCTCACAGACAATGAAGAACATGGACAATGAAGGAGATGGAAACAAGAAGAATAGTCTTTGGCTGGTAGTTGAGATTACAGAATGTGGACAGAAATAAAAATACACATGCAGTTATTTCCCCCTTCCTTTTTCCTCCTAAATCTAGACAGGAATTTAACATTGGATTGAAAGACTCCCTGTTGTTTCTCTTCTAGTTTCTCCTCCAGTTACCCCATCCACACTCCACTTCTGGTTTTGGGCAGAGCTACAATTGTCCTTTGTATGGAATTGCATGAAATCCTGTGCTGGTTTTCTAATGTGGGAAAATGTCTACTAGGGAGGCTAAGACCACCAAACTAGTTTCATTATGACCCAAGGTATACTTAAATCCAGCCCTTCAGTGGTGGGCAAATGGCCCAGCACACTCTTCCTCTATAGTGCTCATTAAAATGTTATTTACATTTTACAGTATGGTCCCAAGCCGTAAGTTGGGATTTTATCTTGGCAAATAGAATAGAATACTTTTGTGACATCTGGGCCTGTAAAGTTTTAACTTCTACAATGGACCTGCTGGTGATTTGCAAAACAAGATTGTAGCGTTTGAGAAAGAGACCTTTGTCCCATTTCAGTTCAGAGGCATTTCAGGGAAGGGAAGAACAAATGAAAAACCCAAGATCACAAAATTAAATCTATCAGCCAAATGTATTTTAACTTTCACCTACCTCTTAAATGTGGATTTAATGTTTGCCAAAAGTACAAAATCAACAACTCTGAACAAAACACAGTTCGATACTTTGGTCCTGAACCTCCAGCAAAGGTGGAGAGTCTTCATTCTCCTTGCCTTAGAACTCTCATTCACATGACCAGATTTATTCCAGATCAACAACAGTACCACTAATCCCAGTCACTTTTAGGTAAACTGAACTGTCTGGATTCCTACATCAACAAATCAAATTAAATTAACATTTTAATGATGTGTTTCTGGCATTGTTCATGCTTCATAAAGAGTAACTTGCTTTATTTTACTCAAAGCAACAAGGCTGAACAAGTGGTTCCATAAAATGGATCTTTTCCAAGGCTGGAAATTTAGTTTCCTTGAGTTCTTCTGAGACAGCAGAGATTTTTCAGAGCATATAAGCCCAACTGTGTGACGCTACTACCTTTCCAAGACAACCATTAAGAATTACTGCTAGAACCAGTTATAAGAGTAATTTTTGCAAGAACCTCATGAAGTCCAAATGGAAATCAGAGGCCATCTCTCAAATGGCAGTAGGCCAAACATCTAAAACCTCTGGAGATGCTAGATGTCTTGCCATGTGTCATCACAATCAAATTCTGGATAGGGTATTCTCATCTGAGTTTCACTGACTACCAGTAAGGGGTGTGTGCAGAATAATAAGTGATTCAACGTTCAGTGCTCCAGTTAGAACCTAATGTGCCCAATAACATTCCTGGGAAGAGGACATTGGGAATATGTTTCAAAGATGGCATCTACTCTTCACCTGTCAGTAGCCTGCTGATATCTGGTTGGGGAGCCACCTTAATTCTGTGGTTTGTATAATGCTGGCATTGTTGTGATTGCAATATGGAACTCTCAGCTGAAAACAATGAGCCCTTTCTCAGCTGCAGAACGGTGAACAATAAAGTCAATTGCGGAGGATTTTTTAAAAGAAAAATTTAGGAGAAAGCAACCATTTCACTGACCCAAGAGAGCTTTTTGTTGCCAAATAGCAATCTCAGACCCTAGCAGTTACACAGTACATTTGGTTTACCAAAGGGGCTTGCCCCCCAAAAGATCATAGTAATATAATATATTCTTTTTCCTCCTACAGGTGAAACCAGAAGATCTCTTGCCATTTCTGCTCTAAGAAGACATGTGCCAGGCTGCAGAGAAATGTCTCTGTACACAGAGAGTCTTCAAATTTTTAAGTGAATTAAGAGGCTGTCAACATCATGCATCTAATTATAATTCGAATATAAACAAATCATGCAAATGAATAAAGGCCATCACTTTTTAGCACTAGAGCTAGCAGTTGACTTTCTTTTCAGGACCATTTTCCACAAAGAAACCAAGTTATATCTCTTCACAGGATTTAATGCAGATATGACAATTAGGGAAAGCCATAAGCTTGTGCTTGAGATGTGAATACCAGGTGGATGACTGGGCCACTCACTATCAAGTGACTTGTTCTCAGACAATAATGTTTAGAATTCTGATGCTTGCCTCAGCAAGAATGCAACTTATTATTTACCATAGACCTTTGGCATTGTCCAGAAATCACTGTGATGTGCAAAGCTAAGTCCTCACATTCTCAGAGATAAAGAGGGCAAAGAAGGAGAAAAAGAATTTGTAACTAGTTGTCTTTGCCCATTTTGTGCTGCTGTAACAGAATACCACAGACTAGGTAATTTATAAACAAGAGAAGTTTATTTGGCTCAAGGGGCTGCATCTGGTCGGGGCCTTCTTGCTGCATCATAACATGGTGGAAGGCGTCACATGGGCGAGACAGAGTAAGAGATCAAACTTGCAGCCTCAAGCTCTTTAATAAATGGCGTTAATCCATTCATGCAGGTGGAGCCTTCATGACCTGAACACCTCCCATTAGGCCCCACCTGTCAGCACTGTTGCACTGGGGATTGATTTTCCAGCACATGTGTTTGGGGGACATAGTCAAACCACAGAACTCATTATCCACAAGTTATTTCCCTATCATTTGGGATATTGAGAATATCTTTTAAAAACTTTTCAAGGTAATGACTCCTAGAAATTTGCTATAAAAGAGGAGTATTTTGCATTTCATGTCGCACACCAACTATCCGCAAGAAGTAGTTTCTTTTCATTTTATAGCAAGAATAAAGACAGAAGAGAAAGTGTTACTCTGTTCACATGCTTCAACTTTGCCCTAAAGGGATTATTTCCAGGAGTGGAAAGGAAGACCAAGTCTACAGAAATCTTGGCAACCTCTTATCCAGGAAGGCTACAGAGATTTCATAGATAGTGCTATTGTTTGCCAGGAGGTATTACCTTCCTCCAAATTCCATTCACACAGCTGGTTTCTTCTTTTTTCTGGAGTAAACTGCACAGTAAATATATATATTGGTTAGTGCCTGGCTAGACATCTCTTCCTTGTACAAGTACCATGTGATCATCTTTTAATCTGCAATGATAAAGGAGTGGGTCATAAAAATTAAGAGTGAAAGTTCTAGAGTCAGAGATCCTGGGTTCAAATCCTAATTTTGCCTTTAGAAGCAGAGTACCCCAGAGTTAATCTCAGGTTCCTCATTTATAAAATGGGGCAAAGAAAAAAATAAGACATACCCTACTGTTCACCATCTCATTTCATGAGTATCCCCATCAAAATCCCCCAAAACTCTCATAAAATCTGGATGGAACTCTAACTGGCCTTTGGACCAATCTGTGGATTTCTCTTCCCATGGAAGATAAAGAGTTACGTTTTTCTCTGAGAGTAAATACCTTGTGCTCAGTCTTGACTCTCATCTAATGCTTGGACCCATAGAATCCTAGGTGGTGGCAAAGACCCTGAGAAATCAGCTCATTGATTTCTTTACTTTTACACAGTGTACGATCTTGCTCAGGCCTTGGCCACTGAAGGCTAGATGCTGTTTCCTACCTCAAGTGAGGATTTTCTTATCTTCTTATCTAGATTGTTAGTTTTTTCAGGAAAGGCTCTAGAAGTCTTACAGAGCCTCGTATTTGTTTGAGCACTAAATGCAGCACAGTACCTTGAAAATAACAGCTTTTTAGCAAATATTTGTAATTTGATTATTTTGAAAATGAGCTCTGGGGTATTTATAACAAAATAGGTTCCAAGTGAAAAATCCTTTTACACCCCTTCAAAACAGGCTAATAAAAACTCCAGGAGTATGCTGTTTGGACACTGATCAAGTGACAGCCCATTTTTCTCCTCCCTCCCTCTCTTTCTTTCTTTCTTTTTTTTCTTTTTCTTCTTTTATTTTTTACTTTGGCCCTGTCTCAGCTATACTAGTTAAAAATATTTTTAATTGGCTTTTATCATATTCAAAAATGTAGTAAGTGCTCATTAAAAAATAAGACTGCCAAGATAGTCTTTCCCCATTCCCCATATCCATCAGAAATGATTGCTAATAGTTGGGAGTGTCTTCCAGGTTGTTTTATTTATTTATTTTTTAAGCATATATTAACATTATTATTTCATAGAAACATGTTATACTATTCATTTGGAACTTGCTTTTTTTTAAAATTTAACAATGCATTGTGAATGTTTTTCCACGTCAATATATACTACATCCCTTTGAATGCTGCAGAGTACAGAAGTTTCTTGTTATCTAACTATTCATTATCATTATCTGAATCCCAGTAGTTGCTAAGTTGTGTAGGGAAGCAGAAATTGGTCATAACAGGAAAATATCCACTAATGAACTGACCACTTACTAAATTAGTCCCCACTTAAATAGCCTTCCTGACTTAATATCAGCATCTATCCCCACTCAGCCAGTCAATTTTGCTGATTGTAGATGTTATAAACATCCCGCAATACAATGTAAATAAAATGCATTTCAGTTGCTATGTAAAATTGCTAATCTTGCAAAAGATGCAGGATTTTATGAAGTCATTGAAAGTGATTTTGGGGAACTGGTCCATAAGCAAGTGAATATCTGGCAGTGTTAGACCAGTTAACAATTAAAGATGAGAAAAACAACAAGGATGATAAGGGTAAGTTCCTCAAAAGGGGAATTATTTGACTAGTAAAGAATTAAGAGATGTTCTCATGAAGCCCTCACATATTTCTTCAAGGTGACCCTTGCATTCCTCTATAAAATCAGTGTGAAGTGAAGAGTGTCAAATTTGTTTTCAAATAATTTTGTTAGAAAAATAAGCTCCCCCACCAAATCAACACTTGATCCATTCTTTGTTTATTCTAAAAATTAGAACATTGTTACAATTAGAGTATAAGCTAAATTTTGTTTTTATATATATCTTCAAAGATAAATCATGCTTAAATATAAATAAGATGCTCTTTACTTTTATTTTTTCAAAATAGACTCAATAGACTCAATCAAACCTTTTTTTTTTTAATCTTTATTTTACATTGCTAGTCCCTATTTATTACTTTTGTAGCTTTCAACAGTCACATTATGGCAAACAGAAGCAACAGATGCTGAAAATAAGGCTCCTAATAGACTAATCAGATTCTCTAGTTCTCGCTCCAGGAGGCATTTAGAAGCAGGACTGGCCGCTTTGCAAGAAGTAAAGCCCCAGGGTGTTTGGCCAATTCAGGGGGAGGGAAGAGGCTGTGTAAGAGAGGAGACAGGCAGTGGACTTCCTCTGGCACTAATCTGGCACATAGATGTTTGGGCCTAACATAATTTGTAAAAATAAAAAAGATGTAACCTCATTTGTGTCCAAGCTGGTAAAGCAAGTTATACCAGTTAAATGTGTGTATATCAGGATTTATTTTTAGCAGTTACCTTCTGACTGATATTTGGGCTGTTTCCAAATTTTTGCTACTACAAGCCATGTGGCAATGAACAGCCATGTACAAATATATCTTGGTGCACTTGTACAAGTGTTTCAGTAAGAAAAATTCCTAGAAGTGAAATTGCTGGGTCAGGAATAAGGTATATGAAAAATGTTAACAGACATTAGCAAATTGCCCTACTATTTAATGCCTCCTACAGTATCTGAGAATGCCTGTTCCTCCACACTGTTCCCAATAAGACCATTATCACTTTTTTGCCAATCTGATAGCAAAAATATGCTATATTCAATGTTGTTTTCATTTTCAATAATATAAACTCTTGATCTGTACGATAAACTTTGCTCACTACCTGCTTAGAATTTTTAGACCCTGGAAAATCTGCATGAGGAATGTAGGGAGAGATCATCTTTTCCTGCTAATGGGAAGGAACTAAAAATTGAGCTTAACATACATTCTTTTGTTTAAAAATCCTTCTTTGAAACTATTGTAGCCATTGCTTACACAAGGTCAAGTGTTTATAGACAGGAGTGGAAGATGGAGATGATTATTTTTGCAAATTCCTGATTTCAGAACTGTGAGATCCTTTACAGATTTCAAAATACATGAAGATATAAAGTAAGTAGGTCCTGCAACTGGATGCCTGGGTGTCATTTAAGCCCCTATTCTTTCCCTCGGGATTTTGGCCACAGAACATGTCAGCATTCTAATTGAAAAATTCTTAAATGTATTGAGGACCTAAATAAGAAAAAGAAAAAAAATCCACTAAAGTATGCATTTGTCACAATCTATCAAATGGCACACTTCAGATGTGTGCATTTCACTCTGTATAAATTTTACATTTAAAAAGACCATAAATTCCTCAAAAAAGATTAAACATAGAATTAGGATATGATCCAGCAATATGGCTTCTGGGTATATACCCAAAAGAAGTGAAAGCAGATCCTCAAACTGACAATTGTACACTCATGTCCACAGCAACATTATTCACAATAGCCAAAAGGTAGAAGAAATCTAGATCTTCTTTAAAAAAAGTAATGTCTTGGGGGGAAAAAAGGTGGAAACAACCCAAGTGTCTGACAGATGAATGGATAAACAAAATGTGGTATGTACATACAATGGAACATTATTCAGTCTTAAAAAGGAAGGAAATTCTGAAACATGCTACAACACGGGTGACCCTTAAAGATATTATGCTAAATGAAATAAGTCAATCACAAAAGGACAAATACTGTATGACTCCACTTATATGAAATACCTAGGGTAGTCAAATTCATAGAGACAGAGTAGAATGGTAGTTGCCAGGGGCTGGGAGGAGGGAAGAATGGGGAGTTAGTGACTAATGGCTACAGAGTTTCAGTTGGGGAAAAGGAAAAAGTTCTGGAGTATATGGTGGTGATGGTTGTACAACAATGTGAATGTACTTAATGCCACAGAACTGTACACTTAAAATTGGTTAAAATGAGAAATTTTATCTTATGTATATTTTACCACAATAAAAAAAATTTAAAACCATAAAAAATATTACACTTTGATGATATGAATGCTGAAATGTTTGGGAGTGAAAGGTACTGATGTCTTCAAGTTACTTTGAAATGTATCAGAAAATGAAGATGAATTGATACATTGATTAAAAGAAGAATGAACAAATATATGATAAAGTAGATATAGCAAATGTTCATTGTGGAATCTAGATGGTGAACGTGTAGGTGTTCACTGTGCCATCCTTTCAACTTTTCTATATGTTTGAAAGGTTTTTAAATAAAATATTTAAAAATGACCTAAGGGAAAAATGAATTAAACTAAAAGAATTACTAGTAAATGAAAGACTTTTTACAAAAAAATTCATACTTTGCTTTTGTTAATTATGGGGGATAATTTTACTGTGGAGAGATCTTTAAGCAGAGTTAAGGAAATAGGACCTATTTTTGTTTATTTTTAATAACTGTCAGACAGGAACATTTATTAGAGAAGTATTGGACAGGTATTGATTCACAAGTGACTCCATGATATTAAAAGTGAACTCAATATCACCAAAGTTGATAAGTATCTCTCTCTATATATCAAAGGCAAAGGTCATAGTTCAGCTTTTTTCTTCTGTTTGCGGGATTTGAGTATGTGTAGAGAGAAAGAATCCCAGACTGCTCAGCCAAATAGAAAAGATGATGCAGATAGGCTGTCTGTGATGACATCCAACTTTAGACCATTAGAGAGACTGAAGGTCTTCCTGATAAATATTAGCTCATTGTAGAAGTGTAGAAGTATGGTAGATTATAAATAGCAGCTCTTTCTACATAGAAACATTTCAGAGCGCTCCCTTTCTTTTTTTTTTTTTTTGGTTCATTAAAAAGTAAACAGACAAAGATGCCTCCCTTTCTGGGATCTCTGCATCGCAGGCATGCTCGGGCAGTTTTTATAATTATAGAAGAATGTGATCATCCTATCCCAGCAACACTCCTGTTGGATTGGAGTAAACATCCAAAGTTTCAGAGGGGAAAACTCAATGCCTAAAGACAAGGAGGTAACCCTAAGGAGTGACACCGGCCAGTCCAAGAGGGGTTTGTGGCCTCTGGGAGAGCCCTTACCCTGACTAGAGGAGTAATCTGTGACTCAGTCCTAGCCAACTGGCCCACGATAGCCAGTCACATTAGTTTTTAAGAGCAATATGACATCTGTATTTTTATATAAAATCTTCCAAATTTAAATGTGGGAAACTAATTCAAATGCTTTTCAAAAATATTGTATGAGTCAAACAAAACACCTTTATTGGCATGCTGGAGTGTGTAGGCTCCTCAGGTGTGGCCTCTAATCTATGTGAGGAGGGTGGCACTATTGTCCAGTAGAATTCAGATCTACCATTGTTTCAACTCTTTGGGATTTTGCACTCACCTCCACTGTCCTCAGTTTCTCCCTTATAACTGAGGAATAGGACTTGTTCAGGCCTTTATCACTTTAAATAGAAAACAAATATTTGACCACTGGGACGATTGCAAAATTCATGCAGTAAATGTTTCTCGAAAGTCCACTTTGGGTCATGAACTTTTTTGTATCTTCCCAAAAAGGCGAATTGATAAATATATATAATTCCTGGAGCTCTCAATGTATTTACAGGTAATGATCCCAAAATGCATGTGTTTGGAACTAGCAACATATTTTTCCATAGGATGGTAGCCACCAGGAATGCTGCCTCTGGATCATTCAGCATGTGAGGCCTCCTATGTGTTTAGCTTCTTTAATTCTCAAGTCATCATCCCGGCTTTACAGATGAGCAAACAGGCACAGAACGGTGGCATGACTTTGCCAAAGCGATAAATGTTAGAGCCAAGAATCAAACTCATGTGAGGGTCAGGATCCAGGATTCGTTGTTCTCTAATTCTTCATCAGCACAGTGCCTACAATTCAGTGTTCCACCTGTTGTTAAGACCCTCAGGACAGGTTACAAAATACAATTGCATCCAGAATGTACTTACATAACTGTATTCCTAATACTCTGCTTCCAACAGAACCCAGCCTCAGTTAGGATTATGTTTCTTTTTTCTTTTTTTTAACCTCCCTCACTTTTATGTAGGAGAAATATGTTTAATTACCTAAGTGATGCATGGATATATTCTCAGTGTGAAATATCCAAACGCAGTAGTCTCCAGAGCAGGAATAAAAATTTCCCTTGGCTTTCTCCCCCACCCCTGCTCCCACTCCCCTTTCTATCTCTGGCTCTACAACTATTAACAGTTTGACTTGTTTCTTCCAGACTTTTTCTATGCATCTACATACATTTATGTACATATATAAATATGCATGCAGCTATGTTTCTATGGTAAACGCATTCAGAATTCCACCTTGGGATGTCAGACACTTTTCTGTTGCAGGGTTGGCAACTTCTCAGCCCCATGTCAATGTGGGAGGACCTGGGAGTGGGAGGTGGGGGGTGAAGATGGCCGTATTAGTTATCTATTGCAACATAGTGAACGGCCCTACAATTTAGCAGTGTAAGACAATACACATTTATTACCTTACACACTTTCTGAGGGTCAGGAATCTGATAGTAGCTTAGCAGGGTAGTTCTGGCATCAGGGTCTCTCATGAGGTGGCATTCAAGATGTCAATAAGGGTTTAGGTATTTTAGGGATTGCCTGGGGCTGGAAGATTCACTTCCAATTTGGCTCACTTACAGTGGTTATTTGCTAGAAGGGCTAAGTTCCTCCTTGGCCGGGTGTGGGGGATGGGGGCGTGTCTACAGTTCCTCACAGTGAGGTCCTCTCCAGGGGGGTTTCAGTGTTCTCCGGATATAGCAGCTAGCTTCCCCCAGAGGGAGCAATCTACAATTTGCAAGAGAGGAAGAAGCTGCAAAGGTCTTTTCCAACCTGGTGTTGGAAGTCACAGACCATCACTACTGCTCGATTCTAGTCATTAGAAGCGAGTCACCACTCAAGGCAAGGGGAGTCAGGCTCCACCACATGAAAAGAGGAGTCTCAAAGAATTTGGGGACATCTTTTAAAACCACCACAAGGACCACCACAGGGGAAGAAAAATGAAAGGTAGTGGAGTCTAAGATCAGGGTGTAATGGTTTGAGTAACAGGGAAGAAAGGAGAGGTGCAGAGATAATGAGATAACCGTACAGGGAGAAGCCAGATAGCTCGCGAGGCTGGCTGCACATTAGAACCACCTGGGAAATTTAACAAGTACTGATGCCCTGGGCCCCACTGCAGATCAATTAAATCAGTATTTCTGGGATTGAGGACAAGTATCAGTATTATTTAACAGCTCTCCAAGTGATTCTAATGTGCAGCCTGCGTTGTGAACTGCAGAACAGCAGAGGTGCTGGAGTTGGACTGTGTCTGGGGTCAAGTCTGAATTATGCCATTAAGTCACTGTGTGTTCTTAGACAAGTTAGTTCGTTTTTCTGGGCCTCATCTGTAAAATGGGGGTATGAATAGTACTTCCTCAAAGGGTTGTCGTGAGGATTACCTGGGCTAATACCCCACATAAATTGTATGGAACTGTTCTGGGTGCAGTAAGCGCTGTTTAAATGTTGCTATTGAGATTGTTAGCAGCATCCACGGATTTTTCCTCCCTCCAGCTCCTCCTTCCCAAGTGCCTAAGCCTGGAGAGGAGCAAGGCTTTCTGTGCCCTAGCTTCCTCCCTCTTTCTTGAGAAAAAGGCACTAGGGATTCTTTAGCAACCTGCTCAGTCTCTGCAAGGCCTACCCAGCCCTCAGGCAGGGTCCAGGTGAACCGAGAGGCTGAGCTGCTGCCCCAGCACTGGTGGGCTCAGCTTCAGAAAGATCTCCTGCGTACTAGGAGATGGAAGAGAACGCAGCAGGGATGTTCAGGAGTGGGGTGTGCACACACGCCTTGCAATTCCTTCAAGAACCCTTCCCGATCTCAACTTCTCTGAACTCCTGTAACATCAACACAGTCCCTAAGTGACCTGCTGCCTTTCATATTTATTTATTTATCTCCTGTGTTTTCTCTCCTTCAGATAATAAGTTCTTTTAATGGCAAAGACTATGTCTTCTGGGAGAAGTTATCTGTGAAAGGAGGAAGGGGAAGATGAAGAAGGAAAAATGGGTATCCTGTTTGGATTATAGACACCTCTTTTTATATATATATATATTTTTTATTTCAGTTTATTATGGGGGTACAAAAGTTCAGGTTATATATATTGCCCATGCCCCCCCATCCCCCCAAGTCAGAGCTTCAAGTGTGTCCATTCCCCAGACAGTGCACATTGCACTCATCATGTAGGTATGCACCCATCCCCTCCCCCCACCACCCATCCACCCGAGTCAGAACATTCAAGCGTTAGACACCTCTTTAATGTCAAAAAATGTATATATGTTAGTGGGAAATGTCCTCTGTTCTTTAACTTCTACCCTTCCTCCCTCCCCATATCACTACCTCCCTAAAACACCCCTTCCTGCGACCACCATTTTCATGGAAAAATGGCATGAGTGTTCTTTCTCCTGCTTTTACAGCAGAGGTTAATAAATTGCCACCATTACAGGGTATTCCAGCTGATATTGATGGGGAAGGTACAGAAATAAGCTAATGGGTTAGTTCCTATAGAGAAATGTGTTTCTCAAGCATAAAAGCACTATTTTGTAGGAAAGTAGATTTAGTTTTTTCAAGCCTACTAGGATAGATGGGGGTGGGGGGAAGAATAGAGAATAAAATAATTAAACTATAAAACAATTGTTGACAAGACTCCTATATGAATTTTCTCCCTGCTCTCTAACATCCAATTAATCATGATTTGAATAGGTTATATATCTCAATTCTCTGCTTTTTGGTTTTTTTTAACCCCTCTGTCCTTCAAGTTTATGATTTGATCCTAACAGTTAAAGATCCATTAATAAAATGTATTAAGCAAAAACATATTTAAAGTCCCTGCTATTCATTGTGTTTTTATAGTAAATGTGAGTGACTAAAGAGAATATGATATTAATAGTTAAATCCATGGCAATAAGGCACCTAATTTCAACAGCACTTGGGCTTAGTTTTAAAATATAGAAAGGAACATCATGGCTAAAAGTTCGCGTGGGTGGAATCTGGACCCACGTTTATTAGTGGCATAAGCATCGAGATGCTGAAAAGAGGTCATCTACATTCTGATTTCTCCTGGCTGAGTTTGTTCATTGCTGCCGATGTAGGGAATCCTGGATCTGAAGCCTTATAAGCTAGATATAAAATTAACCCTAAAAAGAAAAATCATT
Organism: Lemur catta; assembly: GCF_020740605.2. NCBI lineage: Eukaryota > Metazoa > Chordata > Mammalia > Primates > Lemuridae > Lemur > Lemur catta. Next base: position 52,823,556 of record NC_059139.1, on the reverse strand, counting down.
CTAGAAAAATATGGCCTTAATGGTTGAGGTTATAATAACTGTTACTTACATAAATAGCTGATTTTATTGGTCTGGTTAAATGATTCCCATGTGTCCTTCTGAAACTTTCTGCAGTCATTCTTCATTGACTGCCATCTCGGCTATTAGAGAAGAAAAAAAATGACGAACTCAAGGCTCCTTCATCAATGAGCTCAGCCAATAAGCCAATAGAGGGTTCAGTGGGCAACACTGACCTTCCCAGGAAAACTACCAGCGTGAAAACTGAAGAAACATGGCACAGAGGCACAGCCGTAAAATTCGAGAGACTAAAATAAACTCAGTGAGCCTGCCTGGTCGCTAAACACTGAATACATTTCAGTGCTATTTTGACAAGAGAGCATGGCGGCTATTTAAGAATTTCATTTTTAAGACTCTAGTACAATTTTGTTCTTCTAACAGCATCATCCTGTGTCTGTGTTTGTTCCCAGTGAGGTCATTATTAAGTGAATTGAATTATTGTTCTGTTCAAATGACCTGTGCATTCAACAATGTGTGCTGAGCTCCAGCAAGAAATGTTTTATGTATTATTGGGAGATGGCCATCTGTGGCATAAACCGGGCCTCCCAACATGCAGAAATGTTGGGAGATAGTTTATGTTCAGTTTTATCTATGATCTGAATTCCATTTATAAGCTTTTTTCATCCACTTGTCAACACTGTTCACTATAGCAACACTGAAAATGGCCAGAAATGAACAGATTTATCAGAGCAATGTGAGGTCAGACTGTATGTTTCAATTATTGTACACTGAATTTTTATCATGCATTTTAAATTTTGTCCATAAAAATAGTAACAATGTCATAAAAATAAAATTAGTTTTCTTTGATCAATTTCCAGTTATTATAAGTTACAAAGTGAACAAGCTAGATTTCATGATTTTTATTAGATAATGGGTCTCACATTATATATGTATATTTTAAATATAACATTGGTTGTCCATGCCAAGAAACATGGATTAATTTTTTCAAGTCTGAAGAACACTGCTTTTCCCCTTCCTGCATATGTAATGGAACAGCATGGCAATATGTAAAATTAAATTTTAAAATTGTAGATTATATTTAAACCACACCCTCCCAACCTTTTCATATCGTTTTAAAGTAAAAATATGAGGGGCATGTTGGACCAAATGAATGATTTTACATAAGGTAAACACACTCAGATATTTGTATTACAGAATGAAAAGATTTTTAGGTATCTTCTGGTGGTTTTATTGTTGCACTGTTATCTCCATTAACAATAAGAATCTCCTTTATAGTAAAGTATAAAATCTTATAAGTGGAAGAGAACTTTTACAAATAAGGGGATTTCCCTCCCTCCCTCCCTCCCTCCCCCCATTTCTTCCTTCCTTCCTTCCTTCCATCCTTCCTTCCTTCCTTCCTTCCATATCTTTATTTCTAAAATGAAACCCTTCTACATTGTATAAAACAGTGTTCACTTTGGACATACAGCTTTACAATTGAAATACATTTAGATTTTAATTTCATTTGTAAGTGGGGGATGTTTGTTAGAAAAATTACTAGTTATCAGCAAACAGGTAGGGAGATAAGCATTGTTCACAAATGTATCCCTGGAGTCATATTATACTCACTCACCTTGAAAGTATTGTAATGAAAGTGATGAGAATGATGATGATGATGCTATAGCAATGATAACTAGCACTTAATGAGCACTTTGTCTGTGGCTGGAGCTAGGCTAAGTGCTCCACAGGCCTTGCCATATTTGCTTTTCAACAACCCTATGAAAGCAAATAATTTCATCTTTAGGTGAGGAAACTGATGCTTCGAAAGCAAAGAAACTTGCCCAAAGTCACTTACTAGGACTCCACCCTAGGTCTGTGTGACTCCTCAGTCCTTTTGGAATAATGGTGAAAAGGGTAGAATATGTGGGGACCTTCCCCAGTTTCGCCAGTCAGATGGCAGAAGTCAGAGGCTAGAGGCCTTGCAGTGGCTGCAGAGAGCCTTGAGCTTCTGAGTCGCAAAGTCCCCATCCAGGAACACTGCTTTTCTAGGACCCAAAGCACTTGGCTCTGGACCAGACCAGTAAAGCTAATCCCTATATCTTCTCTGTACACACTCTTTTCTGATACATTTTACATTTTTTGGTGTGAATGTTTTCATTTAATATTTGTTTGATATTTCATACTATGATTCTTCTTTCCTGGTGTTCTGGAACACACGTCTCCTATAACAAATACAATCAAGTGTCTGCCTCATCCTAAATTCCCCAGCTTTTGCTGTAGTTGTTCAGGGAGCCATGATAGGACCAGAGATAGTGCCTCATCCAAAGAGGTTGGCTGGCAACCCACAATGGCCAAGAACAAAGGGCGCCATACAATAGGGACAGAAGTGTAATTAGTTGACCTCCTGGGATTTGGACTAGAAAATTGGGAGAGTATTGGCCAGATAAGAGTAAGTGGAGAAGGGAACAGACACTCTGAGAAGCAGAGATGACATGGTGGTGAGACTATGAGAGAGACCCAGAAAGGAGCTGATCCTAAGGGCAGTCTCAGTTTTTTGGTGGTTTTCCACTAAATCTGTCCCTGCACTTTTTCTTGGGGAGACCTGAGTGAGGCTCTGTTTCTTGCAACTGCAAGACCCAGACACATGAGGACGTATGAGAGCCCACAACCAACACTGTTTCATGGCTTCCCTGCACGCCAGCCCACCCGCCTTGTCCTTGATGGGTTTGATTACTAGAGTGACACTAGCTAGGATTCCTTCCTTTTCAAGTGACAGAAACCCAACTAAAACATTTTAACCAAAAAAAGAGGGGGCTGGAGGAGGATAACGGGGGGAGATGGAGAGAAGTAGGAGTTGGAAAGATACTGACAGAGGTCACAAAACCGAAGAAATCATTGAGGAACTCAAACAGCCCCGAGCCCTTAGTGACTAGAAGGAGAGACTTATTGCTGACATGGTTCGGTTCTGCTCCTTTTTCTGCCCTTGGTCGCACATCCAACATAGTGGAAGATGTGGCTGACAGTAGCTCTTGAACACATTCTTCCGGCTTTGTGACCAGAAATGAATGAGAACTTTCCCCACCAATAAAACCTAGAAATTTTCCGGGGAAGGACTTTGATTGGCAAGGCTTTGGTCAAGTGCCAAAGGAATCTTTGCTGAGGGAATAAGGCCTAGGAGTGTAAGGCTATGAGTCTACACTCATCAGAAATGTATGATTGGAGCAGGGAAGAGCAGTTCCCCAAGGGAGCAGGAACAAGCCGATGAAAAGAGCCACATGTATGACAAGAGGTGGAGCTATACGGCTTTACTCCATCATTTACAAAGAAGCAGAAGAGAAAAATCAGCTCTCTGTCTCATCTCCCAGGGTCCTCGTACAGACCTATTCCACAATCCCTGCTCCCTCTCAGATTATAGGCTCATCTTAGGGTATTAGAATCATCTGCTTGAGCACATTCACTCACCTCCTAATAGTCATCTTCACCACTGAGCCAAGCAAGTTGAATGAATTTGAAGACCTCAAAAAAGGACAGGGGAGGCCCTGTTTTCTGTATATGATGGCACCTTCATGTGTGATCCCTGGACCAGCAGCAGCAGTGTTACCTGGGAATTTGTTAAAAATACAAATCTGGGGGCTTCAGCCCAGATATACTGAATCAGAAACTATGGGGATGAGGCCCAGAGATCTATGGTGACTCTATTGCAGGTTACAGTTTAAGAATTTCTGCTTTAAGACTCCCTTGTTTAGACAGTTTCTCCAAAGCATGCCTGAGTGAAGGCTGTTGACCAATGATGCTGGCCTATCATCACCATGTGCTTCTCAGCATGCTTCTTGCAGTTGTCCCTCTGCATCCATCCATTGCCACCCATGTCCCCCAAGTAGATCCTGCAAAGAGTTTGAAGGATAAGGAGAGGGCGGATGAAACCATTCCATAGGGTTCTCATGTATGGTTCATTCGTGACAATGTACCCCTGCAATAAGTGTGACAGTGTCCACCTGACTGCCACAAGGTGCCCAGATTAAACATTATTTCTGAGTGTGTCTATAAGGGTGTTTCAGAAGAAATTGAATCAGTGGACCTAGTAAAGTAGGTTGCCCTCCCCAATGTGGGTGGGCATCATCCAATCCATTCAGGATCTGAGTAGAATAAACAGGTGGAGGAAGGAGGAATTCATACCTTTTGCTTCCTGCCTGCCTGCTTGAGCTGACACATCCATCTTCTCTTGCCCTTGGGTCAGGATTTACACCATCAGCCTTCCTGGGTCTTCAGCTTTGCAGACGGCAGATCTTGGGACTTAGCCTCCATAATTGTGAGCCAATTCCTCATAATAAATCTATTTATAGCTATACCTAGACCTCTATCTCTATTTATACCTCTATCTCTCTCTCCCATTAGTCTGTTTACACAATGAGAATGTGCACTTTTGTGTGCAGGCACAAACATGTGCATCTAGAGTGTACTGGGGGCGCTTCTTTGTGTCAGCTTCACAGGCTACTTGTGGCCCCAGAGACCTTAGGAGTGTTTTTCAGAGGAAGCTCATCTTCCCCGTGTATCCACAGGGACTTGCTTAAGAAACCTTATGGGCATAAAAAAGGAAAACTGAGCCCCAAGTGCCTTCCTACATTGTTCTCCTTTTTTTATTTTTAGAAATCTGAGATTGTGTTTTCTCCACTCTGTGAACGTCCTCATGATATTTCATAAGAGCTGTGCATACAGTAGGTGCAGACGAAATGACAAGCTCTGGTGGCCCCCACAGCTCTTGCTTCAAACCTTCAGTACTGGTTTTTGGCCCATTCATTCAGAAACAGATATTTTCTCTTCATATCCAAAATTTCCTAACATTATCCCACTGACTACTCAACAAAAAGTGTTTTTAGATTTCAAAAATCATCTGATATATACAATATAGACTCATGTCTCAGACAAGTAAAATTGTTCAAAAGCCAAAGATCCTGAATCTTGAAAGCAAGTGGGTTTTAATTTTTGTCCGAAGAATCTTCTGCGTGCAAGAACCCCTGTATGATCATCTAATCCACAACCTCACCTTTAAGCCAGAACTACTTCTGCCAGGAAGGGGTTCTTATCCCAAAGTACAAGGATTTGCAAGCAAAGATTCCTAACAAAAGTGCCATCTCAGCCTTATTGGTCAGACTGCAAAGTGATAATTTAATTTAATTACACTATAATTTAATATCTTCTGTGTTTCCCGGGGAGTACTTTGAGGACAGTGTTCTGAGAGTGGCACCTAGGTCTCTGACAGAATGGTTACACTAGTGGAAGATGAGGTTGCTTCCACAATCACTAGCTAGATTTTTGCTTTGAAATCCCAATCTCTGGAAATATTTAGCTCATGCTAATTTTTTTTGTATAAAATAACAACACTCTTTTTCAAGGTTATTCATTTACATTCTTACAAACAGAGAGGACTTCCCAAAGAATAGTTGAGGGTTTATTTGCCTGACCAATCATTTACGCTTTCTGCTCTTAAACAGGAAGAAAAAACAGCACAGACCAGCCATTCCCCCACTCCTTGGTTATATCACCAGTTCCCAACCCAGGCCCTAAGCTGCCTAGAAATCTGTTGTCTTGGCTTCTTCCGTATTTCAGGGAGTAAAAGACAGATAGGACTTATGCCAGATTTCACTTTGTAGTGAATTATTTAAAATTGTTTAAAAGGATAAATATGCTGGAAATTAAATGTGACAGACTGTTAAAAATCGCCCAAGGCAATTTTTAGAAATCTTTAGATTTCTCTTCCACTACCTTGGGTAAGGAAAAATGGTGATGCTGATAACAAAGAGAGGAAAGTAAGAAGGGAAATTTAACTTGTTAAGAGGAAGGCTAAGTTTTCGTTCCCACACAGTGAATTTGTGGCATAATCCAGGGTCACGTGGTCTGTGGCGTGCCACCCACGCTCCACATTCAGGACCCAGGCACTTATTCCCCAGCTATTAGGGTGTTACCTGTTGATGGTTTTTAGCTGAGTCCTTCTCCAGAAATTACCCGTCTCGTGCAGGGTTATTTCTCTTTCCCCAGGGGCAGTCCGCGTATAGTGACTCATTGGTGAGGGTACCAAGTCCCATCTGCCTTGCCTCGATTTGAGGGGCCACCTAGCTTCAGATGCCCAGTGGGATTGGCTGAGGCCTCGTTGCAACTGCATCGCAGTTCAACATCTCCTTCTGCCCAATCCTGCTTTCCCCACCCACGAACTCGTGTTGCTTTCCAAATCACACCCCTACAAAATTCCTCCATGTGTATCTTCATTTCAGTCTGTTTCCTGAGGAGTTAAACCCAGGATACCCAGGAACTTAAACAAAGATGGTAATATGATGAGGGAGGTGGAGAAGTAGGAGGAATTACTTCTTTTTGTATTTTAATTTTAATTTTATTGTGGTAAGAACACTTAATATGAGATCTACCCTCTTAATAAATTTTAAGTATACAGTATATCGACTGTAGATACAATGTTGTATAGCAGATCTCTAGAATTTATTCATCTTATTTAACTGAAACTTCATGCCTGTTAATTACTAAATCCTAACTTCCCTCTCTCCCTAGTCCCAGGTAACTACCATTCCGGTCTTTGATTTTGTCAATCTGGCCTCATATAAATGGAATACGCAGTACTTGTCTTTCTGTGACTGGCTTATTTCACGTGGCCTAATGTCCTCAAGGCCCACCCATATTGTCACATATTGCAGAATGTCTTTCTTCTTTAAGGCTGAATAGTATTCCATTGTGTGTGTGTGTGTGTGTGTGTGTGTATGTGTGTGTGTGTGTGTGTGTGTGTGTGTGTGTATGTGTGTGTGTACACCACATTTTCTTTATGCGTACATCTGTTGATGGACATTTAGGTTGTTTCTTAGCTATTGTGAATACTGCTGCAATGAACATGGGAGTGCTAATATCTTTTCAGATCCTGATTTCAATTCTTTTGAGTATATACCCAGAAGTGGGATTACTGGATTATGTGATAGTTCTATTTTTAATTTTTTGAGGAAGCTCCACATTGCGTTCCATAATGACTACACCATCTTGCATTCTCACCCACAGTGTGCAAGTGTCCCAATTTCATGGAGTTACTTCTTTAAGTTTATCTTAATATGAAGTAAACTTTTTAAGGTTATAGGCCTTTAATTTATAGGATCCCTTAAGGCTGATTTAATGTACTAATGTAAATAACTCCAGCACAAATCAATTAGTCAAATATTTATTGATCACCCATAAGGTAGCTCCTTTCTGACTGAAAATCCTTATGAATGGTACAATTTGTGTATACACTTGATCTTAGCCAAAAGGCTGAGGAACAATGCATTTTGTTTACAACATAACCTGTTGGTACTTGTCTTAGGCTGATTGTGTTACTATAAAGACATATCTGAGGCCGGGTAATTTATGAAGAATTGGGCCATGATTGTGCTGTCTGGAAGGCTGGGCATCTGGTGAAAGCCTCAGGCTGCTTCCATTCACGGTGGAAGGTGGAGGAGAGCCAGCATCTGCAAAGACCATGTGGCGAGAGAGGAAGCAAGAAGGACAGAGGAGGAGGAGGAGGAGGAAGAGGAGGAGGAGGAAGAGGAGGAGCTGGGATTTTTATAACAACAACCTCTCTTGGGAGCTACTAGAGCAAGAACTTATTACTGCAAAGACAACACCACGCCATTCATGAGGGACCCACCTCCATGACCCAGACACCTCCCATTAGGTCCCACCTCCCCCAACATTGGGGATCAAATTTCAGTGTGAGGTTTGGGGGCAGGGGGACAAACGTCCCAACTATAGCAGTTCTATTTAGATGATTTTCAGTTTTGGTGATAACAAGTTCATTTTCAAAATCTTCATGGATAATAAGACTGTGATTTCAAGGGCTTAAAAGTGAGTTATTGACCCAGTGTGGACCTCATCTGACAGTTTCCCATAAGCAACCAGAGTCATGTACAATTAGCTCCTCATGAAATCTATTAAAAACATACTTTTGTTTTTTAATCACCTAATGGAACAGGTCAAAGTCCTCGATGTAATGATTGTATTCAGGGTGATCAAGACATTCAGCTCAGTTTTATAGATAATATTGTGAAGACAGTGCAGGATTCGTTGAGAGGCAAGAGCCTGAGTGTAGTACCTCTCATCTCCACACCTCTTCCTCATTAACGCTTGTCCAGGGCAACAAGAGCTGCCCTAACGTTCCACTGTTGTCGCCACCACCGAGAGCCCAACGCAGCTGGCCTGGCAGGAATCGAGACCACAGCAGCGATGCCCAAAGCATACAACCTACATAACAGCTTCTACAAATCATTTCATTTTTTGCAAGCCCAGCTGGTAAGGTTTTGGTCACTTTCCATTGATGTCCTTCAGGCTTGGGTTTGCGAACCCAGAAAAATAGCTAATTATCCTAATTTTTTCAAATGATAAAGAAACACACAATCCCTAGACTTCCTTGTTATTTCCATTCTGGGACCTGACTTGAAAATCTGTGGTGTTTCCTGTATAATGCAGCACCTCTCAACCATGACAGACCACATGGACTAGAATGTTGTAGAGAAATATACTGCACAGAAGATGAATTTCAGCAGTTTCTCTCTCACTCTCTCTTTCTGTAATTTGATATTAAAATAGTGATTTAACATTTTAATGTGGCATAGTTGACAATGCAGGTTTGTGCAATGAAAAGATAATTGCTATAACATTTTAAAATATTTCATTATGGCATTTTTAATAATAAAAACAGTAAAATGCTTTTGCATGTTAGAGTCAGCCTAAACTTTAATAATCATTTTTATTCAAATGACAGGATGTAGAACACTTGAATGTTGTATATATACCCATGAATGATTTAGGGGAACTATGAAATTATATTAAATTTGAAGAATACAGTTTAGTGTAGGAGGGGGAAAAAAACCCTAATGACTTCACAGAAGAAATATTTATTGGAATATCGTGTTACCTTTGTTTGTAGCATAATGGTCTCCGAGGGATCAGGAGAGATTGTTTTGATGGTAAATTTATTACATAGTTTTTAGGGGCCTGGGCCTAAGGGATCTTGTTCAAAAGGGTTTTGTGATCCCAGAAGCTATGAGGAACTTTGGCCTCTCCCAGAGAGAGTCTCCAGAGTGAATCGATGTCCTTGGAGAACGAAACAGATGCTGCCCGGAGCGGAGCAAATGTTTCAAGTTGGTGTCAGCTCACCAAGGAAGGGAGCAGACAGCACATATTTCATGTCTGTCAAAAATGCAGTATTTTCTTTAAGAAAGTAACTCCAAAGCATTCTCCCCCCCCCCCCTCCTTAAAACCTCAGGCTTGATATTGAGCTACCTGAGCTGGATTCTGGCTTTAGCATTTATTGGTCATTTGACCTTGACCAAGTTACTCAATCCTGCTGAGCCTGTGTCTTCATCTGCAAAATGGGAATAGTATTAATAATAGGACTTAGCTCTTAAGGTTTTTGTGAAGACTAACTGAAGCAATCAACAGGTAGCACTCAACTGCATCCATAGCGCCTTGGCACACAATTAAACTCTCCAACAATTACAGCTATTATTGTTACTGTAAATAACTATATTTTAATGCCATGTTTTGTCCCCATGTGCGTTAAGAGCGATCCATGAGGCATGACTTGAGAAATAGGGTATGTATATTAATGTCTCAAACTCCAGCTTCACTTTGGGGACCCACAGGTCTACAAGGAGGGCTGGCACGAGGCCCGAGGTGCACACTCTCTCTCGTGGCCACAGCGCACCCTGAAGATTAAGAGGAGCCAGCCTATGGCAGAGTCCCCAGGATAGCAGAGGGCCTTCCAGACTCTTCTCTCTCACAACTCACATCTCCAGTATGGGCTCCAGGCAGCCCAGAGATTCCGGACTGGACAGGCCACAGGGCACAATGAGTGTGTATCAGAGTCACCAAAAAAGAAAATGTCACTCTTCAACTGCATTTGCAAGAATTTGCCTGGCTCCTCACCTTGGCAACTTTCTCCTGCCACTTGACCCCTGTCTGCAAGCTTAGCCTTGCCCCAGATCTGTGGCCAATCTTGTCCTCAGTCAGAGGGAGCTGAAGAATAACTCAAGAGCTTTGGTGATTCCACATCAAGACCACTTTGAGGCTTCTTCAGCTTTGATGATTTATCTCAGTTTTAGTAATGATAACATTGACAGTAATAACCAACATTATTAATACCTACTCTGTTCTAATCACGTTACATTTATCAATTCATTTGCTTCTCATACAAAACCCTATGAGGTAGGCATTGTTATTATTCTCATTTTACAGACGAGGAAGCTGCAGGCCAGAAATGCTAAGTAACTTGACCAAAGTTACACAGGTAGCGAGAGACAAAGTGGAGCGTTGGCCAGGAAGGCTGGCTGGGCAGGCCACACCTTTAACCACTCCCCCCCAGTAAGCTTCTCCTTTATTCCTCTGCCTCAGCCCCAGCTTGTTCTCTCATTCTAAAGATCAAGTCTTTGGCTTGTTCTGTCTGCCTGATTGCCTCGGCCATGAGCTGCCTGGGGCCCTAGGTCCTCATGACAGCCCTCCCAGGAGCTGGGACCCTCCCCTGAGCCCTAGGCCAGCAGTCCTGCCACTTGCACCCAATTTCAGGTCTCTCTGCCCCGGACTCCTCCTTGGGCTGTGGCCTGATGCCTGTCTTCAGACATTCCAGACGCTACCTTTTTGGTGAGGTTCCATACATCGCCCACGGGGACTTTGGTCTCCAAGCTTCTTGCTTATTTACATTGGATGTCCCACATGTGGGCTCTGCCTCCTCCAGGCTTAGCTCTGACTGCCATGGCCCACGCTTTATTCCTGATGGTGCCATGCTGGGGCTTCTCTCTGCAAGGAGTGCCCTGGCTGTGGAAGCGCAGGCCTCATTGTTTTCATGCCTGCTTCATTCTTCCTCCTCCTTCCACAGCTCGGTCTGGAGGAGAGCCGTGTGTACGGAGCCAGCATTCGGGCTTTCTTGAAATATACAAAATGGGCACGTAATGTGGTTACCATTCTGTTCAACGTGGATAGACAGGCTTCTAAGTGTGTAGACAAGAAAAGTTAAAATGACTTAGCCCCTCAAAGAGCAGTAGAAAATATTCAAGTGTCCTTAAGACTGTGCTGTATCTCTGTGAGTAGGAAAGGGAAACTTAAACTTACTGTATGAAAATGATCAACTAGATAGTTTTCAATTTAATGCCTAAGATATCAAACTGTCAAGTATCCCATGATACTAGGCCAATTGAAATTAACTGAGTAATAAAATCTACCTACAGCAGTAGGAGAGTTAAGGTACTCCTTAGTCATGAAAACACATATTTGATGAACAAGTCAAAAAAACTTTCTGTCTAGAAGGCAGAATGTTCAACATTTTGAGAGGTAATAGATTCTTAACCCAGAAGGAGACAGGGCCACCACCTAAGATAATTAGCCTCCACAGGGGGACCACAGATGTCTCAAGGCCAAGGACATCTCTGACATGAGAGGGAGGCCCGGGACATCAGAGCTGCCTAAAAACTCAAAGGATAGTCTGCAAAGCCCTTGATACAAGTGCAGACAATCCTTAATAAGACAAAAACGTAGTCCTCATTGGTTCATCTGGGAAAGTGCAGGAAGGTGAGAGAGGGTATGGGTGACAGCAGACTTGTTAAGATCAGAAATCATAAAGGAAAATAGTTTCAGGTTATACTCACCAAAAAAATTCTTTGTAAAGCCAAAAGCACCATAAACAAAATTAAATTTAAACAAGTTGGTTATAAGGGTCTCTGTCTCTCTCTCTCTCTGCCCAGCCTCTGACTTCCCCTTCCCTGACATGGGGAATTCTCCACTGCATGACTCTGGATGAAAGGGAGGGTCCACTTTCCACCGCAGGGTATAAACAGTCCAAAGAGTCACTTTCTCTGCTCCCTGGCAACCAGGGTGCAGGCTGTGATAGGGGCTCAGCCAATCAGACACTCTGGTCCAGGACTCTGAATCAGGACAGAGGAGATTCCATTCCTGTGGCTTCAGCGTCAAGTCTCCAGGGCCAGTGTGGGCAGAGGTGCCAGAGCGGCTTTCGGAGTCCAGTGTCAGAAGTGGCAGAATCCTCACCGTGCTGTTCCTATACTGTGTATTGGGCTGTTGGTCTGCCTAGCTTCCCTTGGAGCTGCTCTATTTTTAGAGTTTAGAGTTCTAGCTTTTCCAGTGATTCTGTGATCTACCAAGTATCCTTTCAAAATATTAATTTTCTGCTGGAATGAGCCAGTCACTTTCTGTTGCATACACCCAAGAACTACTAACAAAACACTAGGAGACTTACTTGTGGCATTTTACAGGCAAAAGAAAAATATTCTGAAAATATAAATATAAAGATGCATATTCCAATAGAAAAGAGGGCAAAGGACATGCAGAGACAATTCACTGGAGAGAAAATACAAATGGCCAACAAACATAGGAAAAGACATTTGCCCTCACACTTCTAAGATACAAGTTTTTCAAATATTGTTAAGAAATCATTTTTCGTATATCATACTGACAAAGATTTAAAAAGTATTAATGCTCAATGGTGGTGAGCTTGTGAGGAACAAGTTGCTGGGGATGTAATATGATATAACCTTTCTAGGGGGTGTGGGAAAGAAATCTGATACTATGTATCAAAATTGAAATTATTCCTTTTGGCCCCACAATTTGCTTGTAGGAATTTGTCCTGAAAAAAGGCCATAACCCATGAAGTTGAGTCCCCAAATGATGTCTTAGAATAAACGTTTCATGTAACTTAAGTAAATTCATAGTTCAAAGTAATTTCGAAATAACTCAAGCGATTGTTTGTCCCAGGATGGGATTTCCTATGGAAAGGATGGGCTTACGGAATGGTATTAGGTTCTTTTTCATCCTCTCTCCCAATTCTCTGCCCCTGTACATTGTAGTTGTGATCCTCAAACACTGTACTAAAGTACTCCTCCCCTACCCCAGCCCCAGATACCTCCTCCTACTCCCCCCCCCCCACTTTAGATCAAGAATGTGTCTTCCCAAAGAGTGGAAGAGGGGGAGAGACCAAAACTATTGGGGGAGGTAAAGAAAGAGAACATTCACAAATTACAATAATAGTCCTTGTGTTAATCCCACCTAAAAATAAGTGGAGAAGGGTTCTAAGCTATATCTCAGTCCCTGCTGCCCTTCTGCTCACTTTATTCCAGGCCTGACTCAATGCTGCTCTTCAGGTCTTTGCCCTTGCAGCTCTGCCTCCAGATAAATAGGGCTTGGATCCTATTTGGGTCTTTGCTCATTTGCTACCCTTGCAGCGAGGTCGTCCCTGGTCACCCATTTAAAATCGCAGCAAGCAACTCCCTAGTATTTCCTATCCTCCTTCTTTGCTTTATTTTTCTCCATAACACTTAACATTAACTAATATTCTATACTTTTTTTTCATTCGTAGTCTGTGTCTCCCCTCCACTACTAGAATATAAGCTCCCTAAGGGAGGGATTTGGGGCTGTTTTATTCACCGCTTTATCACAGTGCCTGGAAGAGAAGCTGACACAGTATAGATGCCCTAAAATGATTTGCTAATGCAAAAATATCCTTGCTCATGCTTATTGTAAAGAAACAAAACACGCTATGTGTAGACTTGCTAAACAAATTACACCACATCTGCACAATGGACTGCTTAGCCCACTGTGGCAAGCAGAACAATAATGACTGCCCAAAGATAGCAGGTCCTAATTCCTAGAATTTACAAATGTTACCATATTTGGAAAAAGAGTCTTTATATGTGTGATTAAATTAAGAGATTTGAGAAACAGGCAGAGGGAGAACTCATGTCCACACAGAGGAGAAGGTAATATGAAGATGAAGCAGAAAGAGAGTTGAACACTGGAGTGATGTGGCCACAAGTCAAGGAATGCAGCAGCCACCAGGAGCTGGACTCCCTGATTTCCACATAGTGATACTGATTTCAGACTTTTGGCCTCCAGAACTGTGAAAGAATAAGTTTTTGTTCTCAGCAGGATGAAATTTTTTTGTATTTTTGGTACAGACAGGGTCTTGCTCTTGCTCAGGCTGGTCTCAAACTCTTGGCCTCAAGAGATCCTCCCATCTCAGCCTCCCAGAGTGTTAGGATTACAGATGTGAGCCACCGCACCCAGCCAGGTTCCTAAAGTTTATTCTTCGGTCCCCAGTGTCTAAACTCTTGGCTGATTAATTCAGATCAAATCTTCATACTTTCAATAATTTTCTCCTTTTCAGTCCCAATCCAAATTTCAAGGACAATATACAGAAATTAATTTTTTAGTTAGAATGGGGGAAACTGTGTTTGAATTCCTTCAGAGAATTACTGTGGAGTTAAATGTAATATTTGCTGACTCTACAATGCTTTTTTAAAAAAAATTTTATTTCAGCTTATTATGGGCATACAAATGTTTGTGTTACATATATTGTCTTTGCCCTGCCTGAGTCAGAGCTTAAAGCATGTCCATCCCCCTGACAGTGCACACCACACCCATTAGGTGTGAATATATCCATCCCCTCCCCCCCCACCTGCCCAACACCCAATGAGTGTTACTACTATATGTGCAAGGCTTTTGCTTGCAGTTTCCCTTGCCATTTTTATTTTAATCCTTACTATCTGCTTTTATAGAGATTATTTAATTTAGATTTTGAAGTATTTTACAATAGTGTTTAGTAGAAGGGAGAAAATTTCCAGTGTACAGAGAAAGTTTACCTAGGTTAGATGACCATTTTTGAGTGGGATGGATTTTTGTCACTGCCACCCAGAATGTGGAGCTTCTACCTGACTGATAATAAGAGACACTTTTCTTGGTGGTTAATTTATGGTCTTAGAAAAACAACATAGCTAACTTCTTTTTAATAGCAAAATCTTTGATTTGCCAGACACTTAGGAATACATTTAAAGTTGTGATGAATCTGAAATAATTTAGAAACTATTTGACCTCCCTCCCCCCCAGTTCTGATATTGACAGATTTTTTAAATGAATTCAGTCAGAGAATTCTGATGATTTCTTTACCAACTTTAGTCCCCCCAGGGCATTATGGGAGAATTAAGTGAAAGGATAAATGTCAAAGTGATTTGTAAGCACCAAGGGTGGTCTAATGTTACAATCTTTATAATCTTTGTGATCACCGGCATCACCATCATCACCACCACCTTTACCAGTGTCGGGTCATATCTCAACTGTTGCAAACTCATTTTCCTTCCCTACTTGGCTTCAGTCAGTTCAAAATCTTCACTGTGTAATCTTTCTCTCTCATCACTCCAGTCTTATGCTTCTCCTTCTTCAAACCCCAGCTCTGTCTTTCAGGTGAAGCAACCTCACATCTTTCCAAAAGATTCATTTTCTCCTCTAAGGCTTTTTCCACGACCATCACAACAAGCTCAGAAATGCCCAGCGTCGGCGATGACGGATGACAGAAACTAATCTCTCTCCCTGCTTTCTGTCGGCCCTGCCTTTCACATGTCCCGTTCTCCGCGTAAATGCCCTCTGAATGGAGACTTCCCTCGGACACTGGCCTCCCCCATCTAATTCGTTCTCCGCAGCATCATTGCTGTTTATGAATGGGGCACAGTAGACATTGACATGCTGGGTTCTTGCTCTAGAAAGATGGCATTGGGACTGAATTTCCTAGAGTGCCCACTGGGGTTGTTTTCTGAGTTAACGGGGAAGGGTGTAGAACCATCACTCATGTTCTCCTATATCCTCTTGCCCAAAGGAATGCATTTGAGAAACAGGTACTGCAGCTTTCCTCTGTCACCATGGAATAGCGTTTTCCTTTGGCTTCTTTCCACATCCTTTTGCTCCTAGTATGCCTCTTTGCTCCTAGCATGCCTACTTCTAGGCACCCCATTTTCAGAAAGTGGCTGGCTCCAACTTTTGACACCTAATATAAGTTGTAAGTGATAATCTAAACTGCAGCTGCTTAATGTAAAGGCTATTTATTTACTGAAGCTTATTTTAAGTGGATCTCAATTCAGAGAGTTTCTGTTAAGTCTTTTTGGCTAGCCTTTCATGCTACCCAAATTATAACAACTGTTTGTTGCTCAGTCACTATGTACCAGGCTCTATGCAAGGTGCTTTACATATATTTCTTACAACAATTCCACAATTTATACAATCCCTATTTTATGGTTGAGGAAACTTGGCATTTGAGAGATTAAGAAATTGGCCCTAGGAGGCAAAACTTAGCAAGTGACTGAGCCCAGATTCAAATCCAGACTTGTTTTTCCATACCTCCCTCCCATTTCTCTAGAGACCCCTCCCCACACCCAAATTTGGTGCCCCATACTACAAAGTTTTTTCTATTTCCCTAATTAATTTTCCTATTCCTTAAGTTTTAGGTGTCAGAAAAGAAGGAAGACAATTGCCTTACTAAATTAATTTATGCTAAGGTACTGATGACTCTTGCCCTTAAAAGGAGAATTTGTCTGTTCAAGTTAGTCAATTTATGTAACACAAAAAAAAACTATCTTAAAGGCATGCCTTTCTGTTCTTACTTAACCCAAGTCACCAAAAGCTCCTCCACCCCAACATATGCACAAGCTCATGCGTGTATACACACACACACATGCATACATCCCTGAAGAATAAGAGGTTCACAATTTGAAATTTGCTTTGTGCTGACCCCAGATTTAGCCAATTGAGCTAAGTGGCTCAGTAAGTATTGACAAACTAAGACCTGGACCTTGGTTTATATATGGGACTCAAGGTTAATTTTAATACAGTCTACTCAAAAGCTACTGGTCTTTCCAATTAGCCAGAGAATATAGGACACTTGATGTTCAATACTTCAAGGTTAGCCACTGCAGAAAAATGATTTGAAAAGAGAACTGCTAAGGGACCTGCCAGAGGAGACACTACATATATATATAGTCTTTCTTTCTCTCTCTCAGTCTTTTTCTCTCTCTCTTTCAATCTTTCTCTGAGACTTGCTAACTCCCTTTAAAGTCTGCTATTGAAAACCTTGAATCATATATGTTAAGGCTATATAACCATATGTCTAATCATATCTCTAAGTCTCTTTGAAAAATGTTTTATTTAAAATTATACAAGAAATGCATGATTACAGGCTCACTCTAAAAAAAATTAAAACTATATAGAAATATATATAGTAAAAAATAAAAATTGCTTATCATCTTCATTCCCATTTTATTCCTTTTCCCTAAATAAACCAGTATTCACAGTTTGTACCTAGTTGTACAGCTGTCTGAACCATTTCCTATAGTTAATATATAGTTAATTTATACACAGCTTTATTTTTTATTTTTATGTGACTGAGTTTATACAAATATGATCAAATTTATTTTAAGGTACCTTTAAGATATTTCCACGTTAGTATATATAGATACACATGCTTTGTTCTTTTAAATAGCTACATATTACTCTATTTGATAGATGTACAATAATTTATATAACCATTTTTTTATTGGTAGACTTCTGTGTGTTCCCAAATTTTTACTATCACTGGCATTACTGAATGAAACCGAATATTTTGTGGGACAGATTCCTAGAAGTAAAATTCCTAGTCAAAGGATTCCTCAGTTTCTTTGAACAATTAGCTCATTTTCTAAATGCCACTTCATTCAGAAAGTCTTACAGGAATGATTAGATGAGTTGAGAACTAAATCCAGAAGAGCATAATCTCTTCGATGTTGGAATACTGATGTGAAATAATGGCTTTAGAAACAGATTACGTACTCTTATAGCACACTATGCACCGATACACTTCTAAATAAGGCATTTCATAGTAGCAGAGCTTGTATATAACGTTAGAGCTGAAAGGCATTTTAGGCACTGTGGCAAAAGGCAATATTTATGATATTAATAGCTAGCATTTATTGAGTATTTGGTTTGTGCCAGACATTGCTCTTTTACTAGGTTATTTTATTTCTTTCTTTCTTTCTTTTTTTTTTTTTTTGAGACAGAGTCTCGCTCTGTTGCCGGGGTTGGAGTGAGTGCCGTGGCGTCAGCCTAGCTCACAGCAACCTCAGACTCCTGGGCTCGAGCGATCCTCCTGCCTCAGCTCCTACCTGAGCCTCCCGAGTAGCTGGGACTACAGGCATGCGCCACCATGCCCGGCTAATTTTTTCTATATATATTTTTAGTTGGCCAGATAATTTCTTTCTATTTTTAGTAGAGACAGATGTCTCACGCTTGCTCAGGCTGGTCTCGAACTCCTGACCTCGAGCGATCCACCCACCTCGGTCTCCCAGAGTGCTAGGATTACAGGGGTGAGCCACCGCACCTGGCCTAGGTTATTTTATTTCATACTCAAAAACAACTCTAACTGCTATGCTTTAGAAGGCTTGTAAGTTCTTGGGCAAGTTCTTTAATCTCTTTAGGCCTCAGCTGCTTCTGCTCACGCTGGCTCTGGCTCTTGACAGCCAATTGTGTGCATCTCTTCCCAATCTGTTCAGATGTTGGTAGCCTAAAGACAGCCACAGTGGAGGTATTTGTACCCTGGAAATTGGCAAATGCTACAAATCAGGGTTCCCTCAGGCCAGCAAGCTGACCCTAACCCCACTCGCCTAAATTTCTTAGGTATTGCCAGCCGGAACCCCTCCATTTCACTTCCGGATGTCCTACATCACTTCGCCATCCATATTCAAATTCAGATTTGGTTTCTTCTCCTCCGCTGCATCACTCCCCTCCCTCAGCCACCCCTATCTCCCCAGACAGCAGCTCTTGCCCTTACCCCTGCGGCGTGCCCTGGAGTGGAGGAGGAGAGATGGAAACAGAAACCAGTGACGTAATGCCGACCACACTGTATTGTATATATTTCACAGCACACATTAAGCAAAGAATTTTATTAATTCAATAGAGTGGCTTATGGGGAAAGTGGATACCTGGATGTGTATCCCATGCCAAATTGCCATCCATCATGGGAAAGAAGTAATTGGGGTGATTCTATGTCCACAAAGGTGAGTGTCATTCTTGGACTTCATGTCCCATTCTGCAGTATAAGTCACATCCCTATAAGCATTTTGAACCTATTCCTCCCTGGTTTAATATTTGCCACCACATGACTGCTTGTTATGAAGAGTCAATTAAATAATTTATGCACTGCACCCAGCACTTAGTAAGTGTTGAACACTGTTAATTTCTTTGCTTGTTTGGATGAGAAAGCTGTGGTCCAGAATAGTTTAGCAACTTACCCAAAGTTGCACAGATGGTTACTAACAGAGCAGAGACCAGAACCTGGTGCCTGTGACTCAAATGAAGAGATATTTCTATGAACCCAGTGATTCTCAAAGTTCAAGGAATCCTGGGCAAACCTTGCCTTTTCTAACTACATATCTGTGAAACATTGGGTTCTCTTTATATGTTAATACTTTAGCCAAAGCTACAATACATAGCACAACCTATTAAATGCAGAAGCAGATACAAGAATCCTACTATCTTCTTTTAAGCCAGCATTAAAAAGATAGGCAAAAAAAAAAAAAAGACACACTTTTCTTCTCACCAGTTATTTTTGTTTTGGAAAACAGTTATTTTACATAAAAATATGCTATTTATGCTAACATATTTGTTAGCATTGTTATTTTGAAATAAATCCCTGAATAAGTATTTTTAAAATGTCTCATTTTTCATTTCTAATATATGTATACTTCTCTAAAGTATCGTATCTAGAGACATAACCCACATAAACAAAGCTTTCTTACCTTTTTAATTTTTAAGAATGCAAAAGGGTCTTGAAGCCAAAAAGTTTAAGAACAACTGTATGAAATCATTCTGCTCTTCCCCCTAATACATTAGAGTGCTTGTGTGTCGAATAAGAGGAAGGAATTATAACCATAAACAATCTTTAAAATCTTGAATAATTTAAAATGTGCTAGAATATAACATTTTGAACCTGGGAGTTTTGAAAGAGTGCCAGAGTTGAAAAACAGTCAGGTTAATGTTAGTGTGTTTGGCCTGCTCTAGGCTTTAGCAGTTGTGACGGTTAATTTTATGTGTCACCTTGGCTGGGCCACAGCAACCAGATAGTCGGTCAACCATTAATCTGGATGTTTCTGCAAGGGTGTTTTTGTAAGATTTGCATTTATTTTTTTTCTTTGTTGTGCTATCAAATATTGTTCATTGTATCTAACTATGTAACTATACTTTTGTACCCATTAACCATCCCCACTTTATTATCCACCTCCCTGCTAACCTTCCCAGTCTCTGGTAACCATCACTCTGCTCTCTGTCTCCATAGACCAATGGTTTTTAATATTTAGCTCCCACATATGAGTGAGAAAATGCAAGATTTGTCTTTCTGTGCTTGGTTTATTTCACTTAACATAATGTTCTCCAGTTCCATCTGTGTTGTTGCAAATGGCAGGATTTCATTCTTTTTTGTGGCTATATAATATGCCATTGTATATAGGTACCCCAGTTTCTTTATCCATTCATCTGTTGATGCACACTTAGGTTGATTCCATATCTGGGCTATTGTGAATAGTGCTGCAATAAGCATGGGAGTGCAGACATCTTTTCTACATACTTATTTCCCCTCCTTTGGATACATACCCAGCAGTGGGATTGCTGGGTCATATGGTAGTTCTGTTTTTAGTTTTTTGAGGAACCTCCATACTGTTTTCCATAGTGGTTGCATTAATTTATATTTCCAAGATTTACATTTAAATTGTTAGACTTTGAATAAAGCAGATTGTCGTCCATAACATGGTTGGGCCTCATCTAATCAGGTGAAGGCCTGAATAGAACAAAAGACTGACGTCTCCCAGGCAAGAAGGAATTCTGGCAGCAGGCCACCTTCACCTGCAACATGGGCTCTTCCCTACAGATTTTGAACTTGCCAGCCTCCATAATTGCATGAGCCAATTCCTTGAAATAAATCTCAAAAACACTCTCTCTTTCTCTCTCTCTCTCTGTATATTTATGTCTTTATAGAAACAGAACCAATAGGGTGTGTGTGTGTGTGTGTGTGTGTGTGTGTGTGTGTGTGTACACTAATACAGCAGTGAAGTGGGGACGGATTAGGGCATAATGACCTGGGGTTGAGGTCTTTCAGTACCTGTTGGGTGGGCAAGTTAGTCCTGGAGGGTGGAGCCATCTTTCTCTACCTCCGTTGCTTCAGTGACAGGTCAGAGGGTCTTCAGCTGGGGAGGACATGCCCTGTGGGCCGGCCAGACTATGGGCCCTCTTCCCTTTCCACCCCACTCCTCATATACTATGCCACAGTGAGGAAGATAAATTAAGGTTCCTCATGTTACTTGTATATGTTGGAAATTTCTTTAGGGGAAAACATTTATTTTATGTATATATCTCCCCACAGGGACACTTGAATAAGAATGAGTTTGAGCTAAAGTGTCAATTATTCTATATGCCATTAGAATGTCCTCAGGATGGCTGTAGGAGTAGGTTATAAAAGAGCATGAGGACAAACCAGTGCTCAACTAGGGGACTGTCATCAAACCTTGAACTAGAGAGTGGGCCAGGCAGGTGGGAGGCTGACGAACAGGCATCTCAAATTAGCTTAGGGTCAGTTAGTCCTGCCTGTGCCCATGCAGTTGTAATTGGGTATAATAAATCCTTTTCCCCAATCTGAATATGTTAGAACTAGTTTCCTGGGGGATTCAACAGTTGAGGTATCTTAGACCCTTGGCCCTGGGCTATAAAACGCACTTGACTGAGTATGATATAAATACCTTCCACTCCATTGATATATTGATTTGTTTTCATTTCACTGTCTCTATGTACCATACACATCCATCTCCCAGCTAAGTTCCCAGAGAGCAAGGGCTGGCTTGGAGAAATTCTTTTTGAACAACAGCTCAAAGAGGGAAAGATTTCATATTTATCTGGTACCTAAAATGTTACAGGCATTTATTTAAATATTAAGTTTAACTGATCTTCACCACATTTAATAGGTAAGGAAACTGAGTCTCAGACAGGTTATACATATGGTGTGGGATATTATTTTGAAAAAATATTTCCTGCCTTCTTTGTTCCTTTTGGTAAATTAGGGGCTTATTATTGGTTGTTGGTCTCCTTGAAGCTCTAATGCCATTGAGACCAGGCACTGAGAGACTGACTACCCAAGGAGGGAGGAGGAACGTGGCCCAAGGGAAGAAGAAGGAAGTAAAAGGGGAGGGAGAACAGACGTAAAAACTCCCAAAATAGACAATTTAGAACTAAAAGATGCTGAGTGGTGTCAAATGTACAATTTTAGCCTTTTTTCCTACTTCTGAGTGGAAATGGGAGCTAGAAACTAAATTATCAGTATTTTTCAAATTTCTTTGATCACTACCCATGATGAACAATGTATTTGACATTATGACCAGTAAAACATGTGTGCATAGTACGTGTATGTATATACACACACATTCATATAGATGACTGCATAGAGAGTCTGCATATATGCATGCAAGGCACTTTATTATTTTTTATTCTGTTTTATTTCTTTTAAAAAATGTTTGCTGATCCTATAAATTAAATTCATGATCCATGAATGATCCACCAATCTTGGAAAAACACAGAGTTATGGAAAAGTTATTTTTCGACCCATTTATGTAACTTGCTTAAGGTCCTGTAGTATATAAATGGTGGATCTGGGATTGACCCCGCACTCACTATGCTGAGTGTGAACGAGCCCCAGGGAGAAGTCACCCAGCAGTCAGAGGTGCTTACGATGCAACCAGTCCTTCATCTCACACTTTCCCAGTTCAAGGAAGATACATATTTCCCCCTCCTGCTAGTGAGACCCTATCTCCTTTCAGCTACAAAATATTTCTTCCCAGACAAGTTATGGAACTACAGAGCTGCAGGCAAAGTCTGAAAAACTTGAATTAGGATTTATCAAACAGAATAAAGGAAAAGCACAGTCTTCCCACTATAAGGGGAACTCCCCATGTGGGTGTACCTTTGTTCAGGAGAAAAATACAATATGCACCAAGTTCAAGGAAGACAGAAGGTAAAAACCGTCTTGGCCCTTGGCCACCTAATCCCCCACTCAGCCAGACCAGTCTCCCCTGGGATGCGGATGAGGGGCAGCAGTGAGCCCCGAGGAAAGAAAGGCAATTCTCCCTTTACCCACTTGCTTCTCCTCCTCCTCACACTCTGCACCGTCTCGGTAGCTTTTTGTACTTTCTGTTCATTTCTTTCACTGTTTTCCTCTTATCAATTTGACTTTGGCATGGGCTATAATGTTGAAAGAGAAACAAAAAAACAAACCAAAAAAAACCCCTCTATTTCTGCAAGGTGGGTTAGTGATTCTTTTCCTGGGGAGAGGGAAGAAAAGGTAGTTGCCCAGGAATCTGAGTCCCCAAGCATCTCATTTGACCAAGTTGGAAGGCTTTATTTTCAATGCACATATTCCTTTCCTTTCTGAGTGTTTCTAGGCTGGAGTAGTCCCTTTGGGGAAGGTTTAGAATAAACATGGTCTGAAATTTCCCTCGTACTCCCAGCTGCTTATCGGTTCTGCTACCTCGCTTAGATTCTTTTCATTCCTCCTGCTGGAACAGGGAAAGGGCTTGGCGGGATGAAGCTGTCAACTCATTGTGATCCGGCCCCTGCCTCTGTTACTTTCTCACTCAGGCTCTGAGCTCCAGTCACTCTGGTCTTTAGAAAACTATGTTTTGTTTTTTTTTTTAAACATAGTGAGCTCTTTTCTGCCTCAGAGCCTTTGCACCAGCTGTTCCTCCTCCTGTAATGCTCTTCCCTTGCTTCTTCACGTAATTAGTTTCTTAACATCACTTGGAGCTCAGCCGAAATATCCCATTCTAAGGAAATTTTCCTCAATAATACTCTCTAAAATAGGTCTTCTTTGTTAGTCTCTATGTTGGCTCTTGGTTTCTTTCATGATACCAACCACAATTTGTTAATAGTTTACTTGTCTTTTTTTCTTCCTCTCCTACTACAATGGAATCATCCAGAAGGCATAATCACCCTGGGAAGCAGGTGATGTTATCCCCTTTTTAACACAAGAAGAAATTGCATTTGTCTTGTGATTAAGATACTGTTGGTAACCTTCAACACAGTGAGCCCTTTGCCAGGCTCTTCTTTCTCCCCCACTAAATTTATTCATTGAATCATTCATTCATTCACTTGTTTAGTCAGTAGATATTGCTGAACACCTACTTAGCTGCTTTGCACCAGACATTTGCTGCAATAATGAACAAGGCAGTTCTTGTCACTTTACTGCATGTTGCAGTCAGCCAGAATAACAATTCGAACATGCATTTCTCTGCTGAAAACCTTCCTCAGCTTCCAAATGCCCAAATGCCCAAATGCCTTCTGGATGAAATCTGAGTTCTACCATGTGGAAAGCAGTGCAAGCCCTCTGTGGCTGGCCACCCTTTCCTCCCCAACCGCATCTTTTGCTGCTCTTCTCCCAACCTAGGCTCTTCTGGGTAACTACGGGAGCTCGTTTGGTAGACAGACAGCAACAGCCAAAGTCCCCTGGACTTGCTTTTGCTCATCTCTCTCTCTCTCTCTCTCTCTCTCTCTCTCTCTCTCTCTCTCTCTCTCTCTCACACACACACACACACACACACACACATACACACACACAGAGCCTGGGACAATCTCTTACAACAGTGGCTTCTGGGTTGCTCATAGAGAATCTTAGCAGGTATATTTCCCTGCTGGTTGGTCAGACAGCCTTTTGCTCCTACCTGCTGGGCTGTGGGCTTTTTATAATTGAGATCTCAATCCAGGTGCAGCAAGTCAGGAGTTGACCTGGCCCTGTAACTAGACAGCAGGCCTCCATAAAGAAACCCCACTTTGCCAGGTCACACAGTGGCTGGTGGCGTCAACAATGGCATGAACTTCCCTAGCTCCAAGGATGCTGAATGTCTACAAAGTGTGCTAAAGAAGAGGATGTCAGGAGCTACAAACATAAGAGCTTTGTATCAAGAGGCTCTTTCTGTGAATGAGGCAGAACCTTCAGTGCATGCCTTATTAGAAGGGCCAGAGAGATGGGAAGTTAAGTCTTTGCAGTTTGCAAATATTTATTTCTTACTTTCAATTCTACATCTCTTCTGGGTTGGTGCTATAGACCTTTATAAAGCTTTCACCTTTTTATTTTGTGCTACGTAGGGCTTGCTTTTAATTCTTTTTTTTTTTCTCAGAGGAATATCATGAACTAAGGGAAGGAATTTCTTCAGCTTTTTTGGAAACTTGCAGTGTTCTAAATGCTTTATGCTTCAGTTTCTTCATCTATAAAATAGGGAATTAGCAAAATTAATGAACCTTTGTCTTTCATAAAATGTCTTATAGGATAGGTGCTGTGCGAGTAATATGCTATGGAATGATAGCGTTTTGTTAGTGTTTATAAACATAATTTGAATTTTCCATTAATTGGAATTAATCCTGTTTATAAGGAAAGACCTTTCCAATTAAATCACTGGTGTGCGACTTTGGGTAGCTAAAGCCTTTATTTTTCTTTACTCCTAATAAAATGGGTTCCTACTCCATTTTGGGTAAATTCTTAATTTGCATCTTCCTTTGGCCAGTTTCAGTGAAGCAGTTTCACCTTTTATTTAGTCTCTCCAAACATTCCTATTTTTATTAGAAAATTTTCTTTAACATTATGCCTCTTCTCATTATTGAAAATCACTTACAGCTGAAGGTTAATAGCAGTGTTTATTCAAGGTAATGTTACAATGTGCTTTAAGATTTTAAAATAAAAACAAATAACCTTTCATTAAACCACTATTTTAGTGAGTCATATTTTTATCCTAGGTGCTTGATGTTCCATTTTCTTATGAATGGAAATTATCTTGAACAGCACAAACCCAAGATGATAATGAATTACAAAGCTATTTACATGTTAGTTTTCTCATGGCAAATGGCCACATGGTTCTAACATTGAGCTGTTTTAATGCTATTCCCCCCATTTATGAACTTCTTAACTCTGGTATAATTCTTTCTTTTCTTGAAAAGTAGATTTTTTTACATTCCTAGATATGCTTTGATTCTAAAAGTCAGTTACTTTCTAAACAGTGTTAGTCACTAAAGTCAAATACATGAAAATATTAAATTGGAGTATCAATTTCTCTCTTTCTAAGTGGTGCCAATAAAATTAGCAGCCACAGAGGGCCAGAGTGTATCTTGGCCTTTGGGATGCTTTGAATTTAAACCCATTTGGCTTTGAATTCAGACAATTCATTGTAGTCTGGAATCACCTGCAAGGTGATTTCTTCTGACTCAAGAAGGTCCTTGGACAAAAGAAAAAAAATTAGTCTAGATTATCCCTCCCCCATCCTAAAACAAAGGGTTTTTAATAATTCAGGGAGAGGTACTAGCTTTCCCTTGTGAACCTCTTCCTGTTCCCTAGGTACCATGCTAACCTGAGTAAAATCCTGGGGGCAGGTTTAATGAAGATATTTAAGGTATATAGTCTGTGACTGTCAATTAGGAAGTTCTTAATAAACAATAATCCCCTTCTGCCATTGAATTTCTGAGACTGGTATAAACTTGAACTCCAGGATGTCTCTAAATCAAAATGGTAGTTTAGACCCTCTCTAAACAAGATCTTTCTTCATGCCTTAAATAATCCGCTAACAAGTAATCTTTATGGCTGAGATGCTGTAGAATCAGGCAATGGTCTGGATAGCCCATAGTCAAATAGGATTCCTTAGCCCATTGTTTCTTGGTAGATAACTAAGGAAAAGTGTGAACCTGAGGTTAACACATATTAAGTATTTTGCATGGTCCTGGCTCATAGATACTTAACATATATTACTGTTTATGTTCTTTCTTCTCAAAAAGATTTGGAGTACAAGAATGCACAGAAAATTATGGCAAAACATGGACACTAATTCAAGCAAAAAAATATTTAGTTTCATTCTCCCCTCAGAGAGCAGAAGAATCTCAGCATACATATCCCTTGTGCCTAATGGGTCCATCCTCAAAGCTGGCTGCCACGCAGCTGTGCTGGACTGAATGTGAGAGGAGGAGCAATGCTGGACCTGAAACAGTCCTAGTGCAAAGTGTGGAGTGATGATGATCAGAGCTCCTGCAAGAAATGTCTTAAGGATAAGTTGATAAGTGGAGAATTTTGAGCAGTGATTTTCTGCAATCTGAGAACCAAAGCAGAATTGTTCAGTGAACATGGCCATGTGCCCCTCAAAAGCTTTCTGTGTAGTCTCTACAGTCATCCTCAAGTCCCTTATAAACCCCAATGGTATCAGATATAATCCACTCTAACCCAAAACATTAGTCAGTAATGTAAAATTCACTAAAGATTTTGGAAGAGAGATCAAAGAAGGTTTTATACTGCACTCTACATGTGATACACTCTCATGAACCCTATATTCAATGGGGCCCCTCTTCCCAAGTATCTCTGGACTTTACTAGGCTCACGCCACAGCATGTCTTCTTTTCTTTCCTTCCTTGCTCCCCTTGTAGCTAATGCAGAGCCTTCCAGACTCCATCCTTCCTCTCCCAATCTCTTAAGATTGCCTTGTGCATAGCCATCTCACCACACTTCTCTAGCTTCCCCAAACTTGCAAACCCACATGCAGGTTAATATTAATAGCTCTCCAAAGTAACCCTTAGAAGGGAGAGGTAGGTGGATTAATGAATAACAACCCCATCTCCAATTACTTCCCACACACATTTTCCATTCATAAAGCCTAATTTTATAGTTATTGATTCATTAATTGATTGCATGAAATGACAAAGCCAACAGAGATGAAGCTAGGGTTAGAATTAAAGATCCTGAAGATTCCTCTTCCTCCCAGCTTGGTTGGTTGACAGGCTTGGGTGGGTTTATATCCTCAAGATGTAACCAAGTGAGCCAGCTGATCCTTGTTGAGTTCTGTCTCCCAAGGTGGGAGGATAGATCTACATGATCTAAAGACTACTTCTGGTTGCTGGAGGCTTCACGTTATAGGGTCTTGGGAGCCTGACTTGTTTGGAAGCCCATAGAGAGACTCAGGAACATGTGTACTTTTAAAAATATGTAATAACCATATGTTGATTTCCCTTTGGTCCTCTTTGAGCTTCCAAAATCACAAAACTCTTTTTTACACAAAAGCATTAATTATCAAAGTAAAGAAAAAAGTAGACTAACAAAAGATTTACCAGAATGGGTGGAGGAAGAGGTTTCCATCACACACCACATAGGAAATACAAAGTCCCCATTGTGCATTTTCCCCCCAAATCCCTTTCTAGCTGGGCCATCAGCTGGACTTTTTTCTTTGACTCCCTCCCCCAGGAAGCCCTTGCCCTTGCACCTGCCTGCTCTCCCTCCTTTATCAGGCAGAGTCTTCTGCACAAAGCCTGGGCCCTGCAGAACGCTTGCTCCCACCCCACTTGCAGGCTCTTCAGAGTCTGTTTATAGCAAAGCAAGCGTCTTCCTACAAAGGCATTCTCACACCAGCTGCCAAGAAAATAGCGTTTTCTCCATATGTTATATATCCCTTATTACTGGAAGGGTAATATTGTGTTTTTGTTGAATTTAAGTATACAGATTCAGATTCATCCAGTCAACAGACAATTACTAAGGATCTTTTGTGTGCCGGGTAATGAGCTAGAAGCCAGGCCTACAGCAGTGAGAAAAACCTGGTGCCTGCCCTCAGTGGGCTCACTGTCTAGTGGGGAGGAAAGTCAAGAAAACAAGCACTTCAGCCCCAAGTCTTAAGTGTGATATTGGGGTATATATTGGTTGTTATGGGAACACTTGAAAGAGCCAGCCCAGCCAGTCTTGAGGAAGGAAGCTCTAAGAAGACTTCCCAGAGAAAGTGACATTAGCAGTAGCTGGCCAGATGCCCAGGGTGGGGGAAGTGGGAGGGCAGAGACAGCATTCCAGTGAGGAAACAGCAGGTCCAAGGCCCAGGAGGGCGAAGGAGCACAGCCTGTCCCAGGGCGAGGAGGGAAAGAGTGGAAAAAGAACAGGCTGGAGAAGGAAGCAAGGCCCGTCACAAATGGATGTGGAAGTGTTTCGGGGTATTTTGCCTGAAGTCCGTGGGAAAGATTTTGAGCTGGCCAGTAGCATAGATTTCAATTCCTTAGAAAAAATCTCAGTGGATGCACCATAAATCAAAACAAAACAAAATAAGGCAGATGTGTGGTAACTTGGGTGTTTGAGTTGTACACAAAGAGCTGTGAAAGCCCTGAGAGGTCAGGTGCCTCCCCATGGCTGTAGCAGGCCCAGGAAGGCCTTGTAGAGCAGGTGGCCTGGGTCATGAGGGGTGCACCTCAGCAGTGCAAATGCCCCACCTCCTAAATGTGTTCATTCTATTCCAGTGCATAGCCTTTCATTCTTGAGAACTTTGAAGACAGTATTACTCAAGCACCTTCTAAAGCCACAGTCCCATTTA
The DNA here is from genome assembly GCF_020740605.2 of Lemur catta. NCBI lineage: Eukaryota > Metazoa > Chordata > Mammalia > Primates > Lemuridae > Lemur > Lemur catta. The sequence continues at coordinate 52,794,328 of NC_059139.1, read as the reverse complement.
TTATTTATCTGAAGCTCCTGATGGCTTTCTTTCTTGTCAGGGATATGAATCTGAAGGAACTGTAGAGCCCAGATGATAACATCCATGAACAAACTATTTTTATCAAATTTCCAACTTCAAGGAAAATCATTAAACTACAGTAATAATGTTAAGCACCTTAAACTCATTTTGGTGTTATTTCCTGTGTGGTCTACAAACATTCTACAAAAAAGATTGAAGAGTGAAGTGTGCATGATCATTAATTTAGCTCCTTTTCAAGAGAAAATAGATTCTTTCCTCTAATTAGGACAATATCACAAAAAAATTGAATCCAGTAAAAGGGATTTGGGCATGTAGAAAAGGAAGATGATTTTTATAGAAATGGCTACCAAATTTTAGTTTGTCAAGAAAGAACTGTTAAAAAGAACAAATAATGTTGAGCGCTCCCTATTGCACAAGTGTGATTTTTGCATTTTATCATTTATTACTCAAAATAGTCCTATGAACTACATGCTAGTAACCATCATCCTCATTTTACTAACAGGGAAGCAGAGACTCAGAAAGGTTCTATAACTTGCCTAAGGTCATGCAGTTACTAACAGCAGAGCTGGGATTTGAACCTAAATCTGTCCCCAGAGCTTATGTTTTATTTCATGTTGCTGCAATCCTCTTCTTAGAGATCTTGGGGATCTAGACCCTTCCTTTGGGCAAGACATTGGATATCAGTTTGGGGTACTTGACTAGACATACAAGTAGGAGACTAGTACAGAAAGGATAACTTGTATTTAATAATCCTATAATTCTACCAGTGATTCAATAATTTAATTTTAATATTAACCTCCATAGCCTTCCTTTCTCTCGGTACACCATCATCTTTATTGAAGGATATAGGATGTGGCCCTAAATTATTTGTACAATTTTGTACAATTTGGCCATATTGGATTATTTTCCATTCTCATCAATCTGTGGGCCATTATTGATCAAGTAGGACTGAATACTTCTCCCAGCATCAATTGTTTTCAATTGTGGAAAGGCAGTTTTCTGTAATGGAAGGAGGATAGTATAGTGGTAAGAGCAGTACTGGCTTTGAATTCCAGCTCTACCATTTACTAGCTGTATGTGCTTAAGCAAATTAAACTTCCCAGAGCTTCAGTTTCTTCAACTGTAAAATGGGGGTAATAACACCTAACTTGCAGTATTGTTAATGGTTAGAGTAGTTAACATCTATGGGCACCTGTCAAACATTCAATAAAGAGTAGCTTTACTTATAATGACATCTGCTTTCTCTAAAGCTACCGCATTAAAATATTAAAATTTACCACAGATTAAAACATTGCAACAGGTTTCTCTGCTCTGGCATAGTTTGTTCACAGATATTTCCTCTTCCTTACACGGCATTATAAACTCAGCCTTTCTGAAAAAATGTTTGATTCTAAGGTCGACAATTGATTCTGGTAGCAGTGATTAGGGGTAAATGTTCACTGGCTCAAACTGCCATCTATAAAATGTTTCCATCAGAATCAGATGCCCACTTGGCTCTGTTTCATGCTCACAACCAGGTGGCTTTTTAGTAATATGTCATTTGCTAGAATCCTGGAGTCTTCAGTCAGTTCCCTCTCCTGTTCACAGGTATGACTACTGGCTTGAACTGACGCCACAGACTCAAAGGTTGTATTTGCCTTTAGAACCCAGGAAATAGGTTGGTTTTTACGTGCAATGCCAACGGTCTGAGTGCAACATGCACTTGAACTCACACAAATGACAAGTTTATCTCTTTGTTCGTTGTTTTATCAATTGATTGATTTTTAGAACACAAGGGTTCTCTCAGGATCAGCCAGGCCTCCTTCCCTGGAAATCTGTGGAACTGGTGAGTACGCCTGCTCATTCATAGCTTGGGACCCAGACATAAAAGACCTGGTGATTTTCCCATCGCTACCCCCTTTTTTGAGATATACTTCACGAACCATAACATTCACCATTTTAAAGTGTATGATTCATTGGTAATTAATACACTCTCAAAGTTGTACAACCATCTCCACTAGACCTAATGATTCTTACTTTTCCAAATATACCCAAATATAGAACAAAATTTTTGTTTAATGTCTACTTACCTTTACATGAGTTGCTGGTACAAAAAAATCCAGAATTCTGATTGCAATTTATTGCTCTTCAAGCAACTTTAAGTTTGAGTATTAAAGTGAGTTCATTAATATGAACTACAAACATATTCCTTTCTTTTTAGGTGTTTTCTCCTCCACTTCCAACAATGAAAGAAATGATTGTGAAATTCACTGAGCTACATGTGTTTGACTCGTTTCCTCTCATACATTAAATCACTTCTCTTAATGAGCATGTACAGCATATACCCAGGAAAACATCATCCATCCAGAGGGTAACACTTACGCTCCACAACTCTGTCCGTTGTAATATTATCTTTTCTTATCAAGTAGAGGTAAGAGTTTTAATCCTCATTGCTTCCTTGATTTGAGATCCTGCTCATATTTGGTAAGAATAAATTAGTGTTTGCTTACCATATTTAACTTTTTTAATTTAAAATGTTTTACTTTCAGTATAGCCACTATGATATTATCTTTTGCAAATGTAGATTTCCAATAGACAAATATGTGCTATGGTTTATAAATAAAGATAATACTATGGACCAGTGGTGTCCATGTAGAATTGTTTGCCATTAATAATAAAGGATTTATATTAATGTTATAATTACAAATATAGGGAAACAAATATTACAGGAACTGGCCAGAAACCAGCCAGTTAATGCCAGGACAGACAGAATCATGTTGGCACAAATAGCACTTCTGTTATTGGCTGATATTAAGCTGGTTGGGTTTTGAAGGAAGCGTCAGGCATGAACAAGAGTCTAGATGATTTCATATCAAGGCTATCATTTCACACCTAATTCATTCAAATATTGATGAAAATGATGATAAAGAAGGAAGGCCATATTAATTGCAGTTCAATACTTCGAGTGGTGCCTTTGCTATATAGCAGGGGAACTAGTTTCCATTTCACATCCAATTCTATTGTAAATCACTCACGTGTTCTAGTGTTTATTAAGCAGCTAGTATGTATGAAATTGTGTCAGGGATTATTTTGTTAAGGATCTTATGATCCAATGGAAGATCCCATGCAATCTCACATGACAAAGAATATAGCTACCAAATCAAATTCCTTTGCGACAGAATTGAAGGAACATCCAAGTTATTTTATTTCACTAGAAACTTAATCATATTGAATGTTTGAAATGAGTAGGTTATTGGCTAAGGCTGGGAAACCTTTTTATAATAGTGAGGTTTTCCTTATGATGGTATTTATTGTAAGGGGATCTGAACTGTAATATAATACAATTATAATCATAAATATAATTATGAGGTGTAAGTGTTAAGAGAATATAGTAGAGAAGATTAATTAGAGACAGGTGGTTCTAAGGCTCCTCCAAAGGCTTCTGAGGGATTCAGGGGGAGAGCTTGGTTCTCTCTAGATTTCTCTTTGCTTCCAATGGACTCTCCTACACTGAGAGCTTATGGTGGAGAAGGACAGGGTCTTTTCATCTGCACCCAAGTGAGAAGGATATTTTGGCTCCAGCTTTTAAGAGTCTCATCTTATTTCTTTAAAATAACTAATATTACTAGAAAATACTCTGTTATCTATTAAAGAACTTATCTTTTGAGACCTTTGATGATGGTTCCTGATTTGAAAAATAGCCTTTTAAAATGAAGTGACATGCAGAGGACTGGGGTTAAGCCCCCAAATGCTGTTGAGGAGAGAGGCATGCTTAATAACGGGCCCCATGAGTTATGAAACATTAATGGCTCCTGACATGGCTGTCACTGGGCACCATGGCCACTCTCATCTGGTCGGTCGTGCATGAGCTCTTACTTTCATCAGAGTAGGGATGTGACCACCCCACATCTTTTTGTCTTCCCATACACCTGCATGTTTCACAGCTTTGCACATTTAATAAGAGACTCTCTTAATATTGAGCAAGGCATAAGGTTTGCCGGGTGTAAGATTTGTTTTGCAGGAGGCTATTTGGATGGATATAAACATTTTGACCACCGCTGACACTAAAGACAGCATAAAAACAAACTCAGGGAAATAAGGCCAGCACTAGGTTTTGCTGGGCATTTTAGCACTCTAAGCTTGAGGATGTTATGCACGGCAAGGAGCAATTAGAGGTCCCTGGATGACCTTACCTAGACTATCCTTGAAGTTATTTTAACGTGTCAATACATGTTTAATTGCCGTCAATAAGAAGCAGAAACAAAACTAGTCAAAGCCCAGCTTAAACCAGAAATGAGAATTTTGTGGCGCTCCAACTCCCAAGGCAACGTAGTCAAGTGTATTGTGCTGACCATCAACTGTCAGGAGCACTGAGTCCCAACTCCAGCTTGGTGATGACTCACTCTGCAATCCCAGGTGGGTCACTTAAAACCTGTGCTCCTCAGTTTCCCAACTTGTCTCCCTTTAACATTTATGCAAAAGCCTTGCAGAAGCAGCCTTTTTAAAAATGACCTGTTTTCAAGCACCTGAGTGGATAATCATTTTACAGGAAAAAGAAAAGAAACATTTTTTTTTTTAAAAAGGCAAACTTGTAGCCTGGGTTGATTTTGACATCAGTACCAAATTACAGTTTGTTGCTATATAGGGTTGGAAATCAGCAGTCAAGCAAAAGTGAAGTTCCAATAATCTGCATTGTTAAAGTGCCAGCAAGCAAAAGGTAGCCTGTCATGTTTCTAAACAACTGGAAAGATGGGAGCAGGCTGAAGCAGGCAGCCGGGAAAACCTTCGGCAGGATGGAACAGAGCCCCGGGGTTAAGAGGAGGAGGGAAGGGTGAAGTCGGGATCTAGGGCTTAACAAAGTGGTTAATTGTCATCACATGATTCAAATATGTTTATTTCTTAAACCTTCACTCCAGACTGAGGCAGACAAGGGGCCTCTTTCTAGTTACAGATGACTATTAACAAGGAACGGGGGGAAGAAAGAAAAATTTAAAAAAAAATGAACGAAAAAGAAAAGCACTGTGATTCTCTACGTTATCAAAAATGATCAACAATCAGTTCCTTAAAAGCGCTTAGAACAACATTTCAACATTATTTTCCAGCCGCAGCTACCAGCAGAAACTCCCTATAGAAGGAGGCTCATAGTGGCTACACACAACAGAGAAGGAAGCTGCTTGCTGTAGCCCTCCCCTTCAGGACGACAGACAGCCAACAGAGCATTTCACCCTGAAGGTGTAGGTGTGATTACACAAAATCTTCACTGGGTCATTTTTTTTAGGTGTTTTAATAATGCTGATGCAAAATAAGAGTAAAATTACAGGTACCAGTTCCCATTGTAGACTGCTGATAAACAACGTACCATTTTGCAGTGGCTGGTCACATCTGGAGCCTTTTGGGATGCAAAAGTACTGGAAGGATTATTGCAAAACTTAAAGACACTTTTGCTGCCATTACTTTGTTTTTAACCTAAATTAGTGGTTTTGGGGGGGAGGGAGGGTGCTTTTTTAGAGAGTCTTAATGCTTATGTCATAAACTTATTTAGTTAAAAACTAATCAAATAGCAAAATGGAAAAGGGGGTTAGATTTAGAGTAGTTGCTTGAAAACTTTTCCAAATTGACCTTAAATAGACAGAGGCTGGTATAAAACTATGGATCGGTGGATTATGATTTATTAATTTTGGTGCTACCCAGTTTCTCAATTTAAAGAACCTGCTTAAAGTTGATTTGTAATTGTTGATACCTCTGTTACAATGTTGAACTAGCATGTAATGTGTACAATATAAGAATAATAATATAAATGGAAGTGCATTGTTCTTATTCATTGTGGAGTTATGGTTTCCCATAACTACAAAAGAACATAGGGTATAGTTGATATTTTGACTCATTTTTCATAAAGCTCTTCTTTTAGGATATAAATATTTCTTCATATTTTCTACCTGCTTTAAGGTTATTTGGCACCAGAACTAGACACAGATGGGTGGAGAGGGTCTGAGTCTTACCCCTTAGTGTTTCATGATTCTTGTATGTTTTCCATTGGTTGCTGGAGGAATAATTTGCATGCATGTAGCCAGGAGTGCACGGTCCCCTTGCCCTCTTTTCTTTTTGTGCCCCTCCATTGAGAACATGCAACTTAAATCCTAGGGTACAAATAGTCATAGCCACTGAAGTCTGGCTTCCAGGAGATTCTTCACTATATCTAGCACATAGGAAATCAGACACGTTAGTGAATGCATGTGTGATTCTGTACTGTTACATGGACTGACAGGGCTATGGAGATGTCTGAAATAATGTGGTTAGACTCATTGCATTCCTCTAGAAATCATTTCCTGTGATATCATGCAGTACATTTCTCCTAGGGCTTCCTTGTCAAGAATATTCCTCGTTTAAGCTAAATAATAACTTATGGAGCTTAATAGATTTTATTACTGAACATTGAAGCAGTGTGCCTGGCATGTGAAACATTCTAGCTTTCTTCATGCAAATGAACAGATATGCTTAACAAGTCAATCTTAAATATCTATTTGGTGAAAAGAAGCGACTCTGTCGGCTATGGGCTATTAGTACATGCAGAAACAAGCACGTACCAGCTTGGACATGTATTAGCATCAGATGTTACTTCACTGAGAAAGTAATCTGTTGACCAAAATATGCATTACTGAATGAAAGGAGGCTTTTGTGGTGCTCTCTTCAATTCTAATTTGCTGTGGTCTGAATGTTTGCATCTCCCCAAAATTCATATGTTGAAATCCTAACACCCAAGGTGATAGTATTAGGAGGTCGATTATGTGAAAAGAGCAGAGCCCCTATCAGTGGGACTAGTGCCTTTATAAAAGAGGCCCCAGAGAGCTCATTCCCCTCTTCCTCCACGTGAGGACACAGTGAGAAGGCGTCATTGCTGAGGAAGCAGGCCCTCCCAGACACCAAATCTGCCAGCACCTTGATCTTGGACTTCCCAGCCTTCAGAACAGTGAGAAATAAATTTCTGTTGTTTATAAGCTACGCAATCTCCGGTATTTTATTACAGCAGCCCAGATGGACTAAGAAACCGTCCCTTCTACCTAAAGTCTTACTTTAAGCCTATGTATGTTCCTCTTTTTAACACTAATGTAATGTAGGAGACTTTCTGGCTAAGTTCTTATGTTTTCTTCCCAAACTTGCTTATTAATTTGGAGTGATATTCCGTGGTGGGCTGTAAATAATAGGACTCACGTGGCGAGTGAGGGAAAGGAGGAGATTAACATTTGTTGAGTACCGAATATGTGCCAGCCTCTTTCCATATAACTCATTTATTCCTTACAACAAATCGAAAGGGAAATATTGTTATTCTTAATGTATAGATGAGGAAACTGAGGCTCAGAGAGGTTAAATAACTTGGCCAAATTCCCAGAGCTCGTATTTAGAGGAGCCAGATCTTTGATCTGGATCTAACTCTAAAGTGTATGGTATTTCCACTATACTGTGCTACTTTCTCTGGATTCCGAAACTTCATATAGAGAGTACCAGAGGGAGAGAATTCCTTTGGGGGAAAACACCTCATATTGTTCGAAATACATTTTCAAACCTAGTTAGTAAATCCATATGCTGCAAATTGGGCCTATTCTTGAATCTTCTGTGGTCTAGTTTGCATTTTAGATTTGGAAAAGCATATCTGGAAAGAGTTTCATCTTGGTAGCTACAAAGAACAGTTGGAAACTTCTGCTTTTGGTACAATAAAATCTACAGTGTTCTTGGTAACAACCTTTTCAATTGTGGTATTATTGTTTTAGCTGAAGCTGTATTGGTTGTAAGGAAGAAAAAGCCATTCCAGGGGAGTTTATTGTGAGGTTAAAATGGGCCATCTTCTGGCCATCCTAGGGAAAAAAAAAATCACCATACAGCCCAGGAACTATATTAAAGACTGAGTCTACAACCAAGGTACTTCCTCTGCCTTCTCTGCCACCATATCATTTACTTTTTGCTTTTCTCTGTACATCCACTGCTTCTCTTATTGCCTCTTTCTGTACCTCTGCTCAGGTCCCCATTGCTTTCTGCCTACTCATCAGCATGCTCATGGTGGAAGATGGCCACCATAGATCCTTCTCTCCCATCATCAGCAGAAACTACACTCTTGAGTCTCTTTAATTTCAAAAGAAGATACGATTCCTCATTGCTGTTGGGTGTCCTTGGTCAAGCACCCACTCCTGGTTCACCAGTGTCACTAGGGAGGAAGACACAAACATGATTGCTCTGCCTACCTCTTTAGCAAGAATGACAGGGGAGTTCCTGGAGAAGAGGGCTTTAAGTAAAGCTGGCACTTCAAATACATCTCCAACCTAAACCAAAAGTGTATAAATGTGGCTTTATAGTTTTTGAAGTGTTTTCATATAATCTCCTTTGAGCTGGAATTATTTATCCCCATTTTACACTTAAGGAAACTACTACAAACTGGTTGAATGACGTGCCCAAGGTCATTTGGCAAAGTAAGTGGAGACCAAAGCCTAGGTCTATTAGGCCTGCCATCATAATAGGCCGCCTTTTTGTCCATAGAAATGTACAATTTATGGAAGAAAGTTGTTTTGTTCTTTTTAATCTGTAGTTTAATTCACAATTAGCATTCATGAATGAGTTTGTTGATTTGAAACCACAGTGGGCTTTGAATTTCCTTCCTAGTACCACGTTCTTGTGTTGTACCTAAAGATTTGCACTGCACTCCATTGGAAGCTTGTGGATGCATTTTCTCATACTGGCATGAAACAAACTTGTAAAAATTATGAATACCACAAAAAGAGTAAGTTGAAGAGTTTGTTTGGACCACAGAGTAATTATAGTTTAATTTTGTACAGGTAATAGAATATGCCTTTAAAATGTCATGTGACAGTTTTGTGGGGCTGGAACATTTGGGTTAAGGGAGGCACTACCTCCCTAAAGGTGGGGATGTCCTAAAGGACCATTTTAAAATGCACAGAGAAATGAACCCTTAGCCAAGTCTACTCCCATGCATACTTAATGCCAATTTTGACAATGACTCCTGAACCTCAAACCAAAAATCAAGGGGAAAAAATTGAATGAAAATGCTTAGAGTTATTCTCTTTGCCCAGAGATAATGCAATTTCCCTATGCTAAATGCTGTTAAATTTTCCAAAATTTAAAGAAGTGGCTACATTGTAAAGATAAAAGGAATTTATTCCTGTACTCAAGAAAAGAACAGTCTGGTAAAATGGACAAATTGAAATGCTTCAAAATATAAAATATTTCTTTTCTTTTTTTTTTTTTTTGAGACAGAGTGTCACTTTGTTGCCCAGGCTAGAGTGAGTGCCGTGGCGTCAGCCTAGCTCACAGCAACCTCAAACTCCTGGGCTTAAGCGATCCTACTGCCTCAGCCTCCCGAGTAGCTGGGACTACAGGCATGAGACACCATGCCCGGCTAATTTTTTCTATATATTCTTTTTTAGTTGTCCATATAATTTCTTTCTATTTTTAGTAGAGACAGGGTCTTGCTCAGGCTGGTCTCGAACTCCTGACCTCGAGTGATCCACCTGCCTCGGCCTCCCAGAGTGCTAGGATTACAGGCATGAGCCACCGCGCCTGGCCTAAAATATTTCTTTATTTCATTCCTAATGGACATATCTGCTGGCAGTGACCACCATGGCAAGAAATGGATGGCAATTTTTCATGTAGGAGCATTACAAATAATTTCTGCATGCTTGAAATGTCTTGAAAAGTCTCTAGAAATAGACCTTAAATGGTTACACAGTTAACATTCACATATCAAAGAATCTGGCAAAATAGATACTGATTAAATATTAAACACCAAATTTTGCTTCTTTCAAAGGACTGATAACTTTGCAATAAAAATTTTGAATCTTGTCATCATAAGGTCTCAGTCAGGCAGTGGATTTTTAATAAAAATTTGCAGGCAGTTCTTATTTAAGCAAAATTAACAGCTGAGCAAACAGGAATGAATTAGTAGACTGCCCCAAACTCACCTTGAACCACACAACCAACAGTCCACCTCCTTTGCAGCACAAGTTCCTCCTCTGGAGAGACGCCTGCAAGGCAAAGCCACTCAGGATCCATGCTGTCAGGGAAACGCTTTTGCGAAGAGGCAAGGCACTAATCAAGTTCTCCTGCAGCTGCTGACTTGACCCTCAACAGTTAAAGAAGACACATGCAGCCATGAAAGAGGAGCAGATGGTGGACAAAGAATTGAAGATAAGGGAAACAATAAAGGAAGAATCCCTGGGCATGAAAATATTGGGCCAATCCAACAATAAAAATCTCCTGGTCCATTGTGATCAGGAAACATTTCATTAAGATATTCTCAAATAGACTCATCCAAGCAGGGCAGCAGGCAGAGGGTAGAATTTGCCCTTATAGCATCTAAGGCTGTTCCTGGGTAGGGAACTGGAGCCTGAGTGCCAGTTTCTACATGGAAGCCCTGTTACTGGACCAGAGAGGAAGATAAAACCCAGTCAAAAGTAACAGGAGTCACACCTGGGAAAAGTAGAAAGTTAAGGAACATCAACACATTTTTTTCTGGACAGTCATGCACCACATAACAACATCTCAGTCAATGACCACATACACGAAGGTGGTCCCATAAGATTATGATGGAGCTGAAAAATTCCTATTGCCTCGTGCTGTCGTGGCTATCGTGGCACATCGCATTACTCACGTGTTTGTGCTGATGCTGGTGTAAACAAGCCTACTGTGTAGCCAGTCATATGAAAGTCTAGCACATATAATTATATGCAGTACATAATACTTGATAACAATAATAGACAACTATGTTACTGATTTATGTATTTGCTATATTATGCTTTTTATTGCTATATAAAATTATATAAAAATAACTTTTTATTGCTATTTTAGAGTGTACTCTTTCTACTTATTAAAAAAAGATAACTGTAAAACAGCCTTAGACAGGTCTTTTAGGAGGTATTACAGAAGAAGACATTGTCACAGGAGATGACAGTTCCATGCATGTTATTGCCCCTTTCCAGCAGAACAAGATGTGGAGGTGGAAGACAGTGATATGGATGATCCTGACCCTGTGTAGGCCTAGGCTAATGTGTGTGTTTGTGTCTTAGTTTTTGACAAAAAAGTTTAAGAAGTAAAAAAAAAATTTTAACTTAAAAATAGAAAAAAGCTTATGGAATAAGGATATAAAGAAAAAAAGTTTTGTTCAGCTCTGCCATGTTTGTGTTTTAAGCTAAGCATTATTACAAAAGAGTCAAAAGTTTAAAAAAATAAAAAGTTTATTCAGTAAAAAAGTTACAGTGAGCTAAGGTTAATTTATTATTGAAGAAAAAGAAAGTAATTTTTTAATAATTTAGTGTAGCCTAAGCCTACAGTATTTACAAAGTTGATAATAGTGTACAGTAATGTCCTAGACCTTCACATTCACCCACCACTCACTCACTCCCTCTACTCACTGTCTCACCCAGACCAACTTCCAGTCCTTCAAGCTCCACTCATGGTAAGTATCCTATACGAATGTACCATTTTCATCTTTTATACCTTATTTTTACTGTACCTTTTCTATGTTTAGAAAGGTTTATGCACACAAATCCTTGCCGTTGTGTTTCAAGTGCCTACAGTATTCAGTACAGGAGCATGCTGCACAGGTTAGTAGCCTAGACTCCATAGGCTGTAACACATAGCCTAGGTGTGTAGTGGGCTACGCTATCGAGGTTTGTGTTAATATACTCTGATGTTCGCATGACAAAAGCTCCTAATGATGCATTTCTTAGAATATATCCCCATCATTAAGCGATACATGGCTGTATATTTTAGAATCAGCTTGTAAATTTCTACGAAAAAAAAAAGCCTCTTGGGATTTTGATTGAAATTGCACTGAGTCTACAGGTTACTTTGGGAAGAATTGACATCTTGATGGTATTGAGTGTTTCAATCCATGAACATGTTATCTTTCTATTTAGATCTTTGTTCCATTCTGTCAGCAATATTGTATATTTTTTCAGCACAGAAGTCTGGCACTTTTATTAAATTATTCCTAAGTATTTAAAATGTTTCTGCATACTATTGTAAATTTTCATTTTTTCAATCCTATTTGCTTTTTTAAAAAATGAAAAATCCTCATTGTTTTCTTATTCTTGAAAATATGAAGATATAGAGAAGAAAGTGTCAGTTATAATATTATCACTCAAAGATATTTATTATTAACCTTTTGTCCATAGCCAATAGTCTTACTTATATCTGCATGCCTACATACATATATTTTTAAAATGTGAATGGTGAGTCAGTCCTTTGAAAATAAAAATTAAACCACATCAATGCCAGCATAACCTAAGAAGCATTAAATGACAATCCTAGATGTACTTTGAATTGTCTTTTAAAAAATCACTATATACATTCATTTTTGGGGAATCAGAACACATTTTTCCCATACAAACTATGTTTAAAATAATAGATTATCAATTCAGGCAAAAACAAACAAAGAAACAAAAAAGCCCCCAACGCTTCTTAACCCATAATGGCTTTTAGCCCTCTGACCTGAGCCAATTTTTAAACCCTTCTAAGAGAGCACAATCTGCATGCCTTTATTCCCTATAAGGCTCGAGTCTCAAGAAACCCTATAAGGAAAGGGACACGGGGTGGACTGGTGAAGAATCCTTAGTAACAGCAGGAGATGGGAGATGGGCAGGGAGCCTTGTACCAATGCTGACTCTAGGGTTCCTGTGTCTAAGATTCAGAAGTCAGGTGGACTCCAGCAGTAAAACTGAGTAGTGACTGCAGTTTATCTGTATTAATCATTCCCACAGTAATTCTACTGAGGCTAAAATTCAGGAGGTCCCATCTCAGGGTAGTCACATTGTCAAAGAAACATGATCTGATACCTAAAAGAAATTTCAAAATAATTAATTTAAATCCTTTATTTGCCTCTATCAAACACTATGCTGTCAGTGCATAGTCCACAGAACTATTTTGTTTAAATCTCCTTTTGCACTCCTATTGGCTTCATCCTATAGCTTTCCAAGAATTCTCTTCTTTAAATCCTGAAAAATTTTTTCCTAGCCATATCCTATGCACCTTTTCCCTTCTTTTCTTTCCCTTTTTCTTCCAATTCTGCATTCCTCAAGTCCAAGAAAACATCTGGCAAAGGTAGAGCCCTCTCTGAGTACACAGGGGCAAGCGAAATGCTAGGAAGACCCCACGTTAACAACTGCCACCCAGTGTCCCCGAGTGGAAGGTTCCTAAGTCAAGAAGAGCCTCTCTAACTAATCTGAAAGTCTTCTGGGAAGTTCTGGAGCGTGGGAAAAGATACAACTTATTTATAAGAATATATGTATCCTAAACATTTGTACCCCTGTAAGACGCTGAAATTAAAAAAAGGGAAAAATGAGCATATGCTTTGATCCAGTAATTTTATTTCTTCAATTCTATCCTAAATAAATATTCTTACATATGCTTTGAAAAAAAAAAGAATGTATGGTTCATTTGTATATGTAAAGATAATAGATACATCAGAAGGTACTTCAAAGGCAAGTCATTTTCAGGAACTTTTTATCCTATTTGCTTTGAGCCTCCATTACTAAACTACACCACAAATTGGCTCAGTCCTGTGCTCCAGAGGGGCCCAGGTTTGGAATTCCTGGGAGCTGCAGGTCAGGAGGGAATTGTTTTGGCAAGTGCAAAACAGGGAAGCTGGCACAGTGGCTGTCTGCGCTGTGTTGATCTTTTGGTCTGATACTTGTTTTTAGTTTCACTTTCTTTTAATTATGGTCCATCCATATCTGACCTGAACGGCACCATTCTTTTGGTTTGTTAGTTAATTTTAATGATAATAGTGTATTACCATTAGAGTGTCTTCTCAGGTCACAGTGTATTGCAGAGAGCAGATTGTTAATTAAATGGTAATGTTTTCTGAATTTGGAAGTAATTTCTAAAGTTACCTTGAAATTGTTAAAAAAAAAAATCATTCAGTATATAAAATCAGTACATAATTAGCAAGCTGTCCTCCAAGAAGCAGACCACATCACACTCCGTCCAAAAGGAGCAGCCTTGCTGACGAGGCACTGACATAGTTAAGAGAAACCATGAATCACACAAGGGCCGGGAAAATGGTGCTGCCCAGCTCACATTCAAAGGCAGCATAATTTATGAAGCTCTGAGGACAGTGGGAGGTAGGCTGTCAGAAATGCTAAGTTCTCTGTGGAATTATTACATTCCCTTTGAAAGATTCGATGTCATTGAAACGAGGTAATCCAGGGAAGCTTGGAGGTTCTGTGCAATTGGGAAAAGTGCAAAGATACTTGGAAATGAAGCCAAATTTCTTCAGCCTTTTTCCCTCTGGAAATCAGGCCCAAGGTCTTATGAAAACAGACTTTCTTTTCAATCATCAGGAGGAAATACTGCAAGAAGGATGCCCATGCCACTTTGAATGTTCCAGATCCACCAACACCAGAAAGGTCAGAGCTATGCAGAAACTGCATCCACTATGCCTTTCAGATCTATGTTTGCTTTATACTTAAGCACACTCTTTTCAATTATTTAAGATCAGATACTGTCTATGAGTTCAAGGGAGAGAAAGAATGTAAAAATTAGCAATATATTCTGATGACTTGAGCAAACTTATTACCAGTTATTATATTTATTAATACTTTTGATAAGTAATTGCTAACATTTATCATTGTGTGTTTACTTAGTGCTGAAGACAGTGTTGAGTGCTTTGCATGGGTTATATTATTTAATCCTGCTGTAAACATAAGCACCACCTTTAATTTAGAAATGAGGAAACTGAGGCTTAGAGAGCCCAAGCAACTTGCCCAAGATCACACAATTCGTCAGTGGTGGAGCCATATTCCAGTCAGTTTCTTTAGCTTTTATAAAAGTATTGAGTTTTAATCTAATAAAAAGATTAAAATGACTAAATCTACTTGACATTTTGGAATGGAATATGATTCACCTTGAAGAGTGCTCTGGATTTTGGCATAGCAGACTGGCTATTTTTTTTTATCAAATAATTTTTATACAATTCCTGTCTGGTCTATGATGGCTCTGTGCATGTGCTCTCTGAATATAGATGAAATCACTTCACTGTTAATGCCTCAATGGAATGTTCCCTCAATAAGAAAGTTTATTCAACTTTGGAAAATAGTATCTGCACACTATTCCAAAACCAGATCATACTACTGCCATCTTCTTTTTTTCCTTACTTGTTCATATACTCAGCTCGTCCATTATGTCTTGGATCATAAAGAGATTTCTTGTAATGGGTTGTATTATTTTCTGTCAAACAGCCATTTATTTCCTTGGAGGTGCATTGTACCTACTATCCATTTCCATGGGGCTAGGTAGTCCTGTTCCTGAGATATTTATAAGAAATTTTATAATGGTTTCTATGGCAATAGAGGATGAGAACATTACTTCAAACCCTTTAAAATGATAATTCACCAAACCAAGTACGTACATTTTTGTTTACTACCTGGCCATTGAAAGGTCTAGGGTAACTTGGTTGACAGTTTGGAGAAATCCACTCCTCACTTCTCTGCATCAGGCAGCTACCTGGTCAAAAAATTGATTTCAAGAAACATGAATGGCCACAGAGCAATTTTAGCAACAGTTTTAGCTGAACCTTTTGCGGTAAACATTGCCATTTCCTGGGTGCAGAGTGATTGGACTTCAAAATGAACCATCAAGCCCATAGGCAAGCGTAGTATAGCAAGCAGGCCTGCTTTCCAGGCTAGTAGTTAAGCTTTTTTCTCTTCTGAATCAAATATCAGAAATAAGCCTTTCCCATTTGTGTATGATACCAGAATAAATAGAGGTCTCTCACAAGGGAAGCATTCTGATTCAGCTCAGTTCAACAGATGGTTATGAGGACAGAGTGTGGCAATGCAGAAGGAAAGCAGGTTTTCAGCCCATCAAGACTGGCTTCAAATCCCCTCATTAGCTGTGGAGACCTGAGAAAATGACTTGTCTGCTTTAAGGCTCTTACTTCACCTGGAAATTAAAAACAATAATGCCTATACTGTCAGGGTGTTTTAAGCATCAGAAATGATATATACGTAATCTGGGACCTATCTCTCTTGGAGAAGAAACAGAAGCTAGAAACAGTGAGAATGAATCATAATCTTTACTTGGGTTTCTCAGAGCACAATAAAGGAGGTCCTCTTTGTAACCTACAACAAACTCACTTCAAGGAACGTGAATGGCCACACCTTTCCCCATTCTTCTCCCCAAAGTCTTGCCCTCATAGGGCTATCCTTTCTTTACTTCCTCCTTCTTCCCACCTCATTAGTTCTGTCTCTTTGGCTCTCAGTGTCTGATTCTGTAACACAAATGTCTAGGAATCTGGAAAAATGTCTGATTCTCTTCAGAGAGCAGAGAAGAGGAGAAGCTGCAGAGCAAAAGGCAGACTTCTCTTTAATGGCAGAATGGGTGTGGCGAAGGCTGTGCACATACACCATAAAGAAGTGTGCTCTGTCTTACACATATAACACTCAACTCTGTGCCTAGAACCTAGTAGGTGCTCAGTAAAAAGGTCCTGGGTTAACGAGCGTCTACAACGGGCCAGACACTTATCTCATCAGCATGTAGGTTAGAGCACATTGAGGAAGAAGATAAGATCCCTAGTTCAAGGAGTTCATAGGGCAGCAGTTATTCTTGAATTTAGGTGTCTGTTTTAAGCAGCTACCCCATCACTAAAACAATAAACATATACTCAGTTCTTTCCATCAAATATCCTAGGCATAGCAGAACATACACATGGCTTAAATGACAAATTAATATATTGTTTATAGTCCAGAGAACTAATTTCAAAATGACCAAGGAAAATTTCTTTAAAAAAACAAAAACAAAAACAAAAACAACCCACCAAAAGCAAATTATTTAAGGCATGCATTTATTAATTTTCTATTTAGCACAAAGTGCTACTTGGGGGTTGTAGAATGACTGAAACGTTATCAGTGTCTATAAGTTGTGTCATTGCTTACTATCAATCATGATACCCATGCTTTGATTAGAATGATAAACACATATACTTCATTCACTTAGTGCTTCTTTCCTCTTTTATAACTGTGCCCTATTCTAACTTTAAATGGGTCGTGTGGGATCCGAAATCAGCTACTTATTACCTGTGTTTTGCAGCAAATTACTTAACCTCTCTGAGCTTCAGTTTCAAATCTGTTAAATGGGATTAAATTTAATAGTAATAGATACCTTATGGTGTTGTTTTAGGAATTAAATAAAATAATGTATCTTTAGCATCTAAGAGAGTCTGCCACAACTGTAAATACTCAACAGATGGTTGTCATTATTATTATTGCTGCTATTATCATCGCCTATTATTGCTTTCATATCAATGTATTATTGGAGCTAGACTCTATGAGGTGAAAACAGGAAATAGTTTCATTTTTAAATTTCATTGCCTTCAAATGTGTTCTGTCTTATCTCCCTTTCCTGCTCCTGGATGATACTTCAGGCAGATTCCGTATACTTTCCTGCTACATTAGGATATTAGAGAACAGTCTCATTTTTAGAATTTAAAAAGTCTAGTCCAACCTAAATCAAAACTTCCATTTCCCAGCCAGTTTAAAGTTTTTCCCCTCTCCCCAGCTCAAGCCTGGCCAGAGATTCCACAGACCAGAGGCAGGAGGAGCACAGGGTGTGTTCCTTGGCCCTCCTTGTTCTGCCTTTGCTGTCACCTGCTTCTGGCTCCTTTAGGGTTAAGGACAGGGCAGTGGGGTGGGGGAGGATGGAGGGTGCATAGAGCAAATCAGCAGAGATGGCAGCTGCTGCTCCTTCTACTTCTCTTTTAGTTCTCTCTTGATGGACTCTCTCAGATGGCCTCTGTCCTGGCAACTGTCCACCTGAGGCCCTTTCTTTCATGGAGCTCTTTTGTGGGTTCTTCTGAGACTCTCACCCCTCCACCTCTTGACTGTTAAGAATGTTAAACACTTCACTCTTCTGCCAAGAAAGCAATACTCTCTCTGGTCCCGCGTGCAACCCTGGACCCAGCTCCCTTCCATGCTGTCTGTTAGGCTTATGGGAAATTCATCCCCTTTTCCCTGTCAAATTCCAGAAGGGCAGGCTCTTCCATTGCTGTTCTCTCTGTCCCTGCCCACCTCCAGGCAAGAGTCAGGCATCAACCTCTCTGTTCCTCAAACTCCAAGGAACATATGATTTCAGAGGAAAGAGAAATCGCAGCACTTTCCACTTTTGCAACTTCCCTTGCATGCCAGAATCTTCTCTTTAGTGATTCACTAACTTCTCTTATATATAGGCTGGAGGCATGATAGAACACAGAAAGATCCAGTTGGTAAGTCCTGCATGGATGTGTGTAGCAACTGTCTTTAGAATGTGTAGACTCCTGCTGCCCTATTGTCTTCAGCCCTGGCGTTTCAACGGAAACCCTGGGACAACAGGAAAAGTCCCATCCAGCATCCTGTTACATTTTTATTACGCCTGAACTTTTACAACAGTCTCTTAATTGCTCTTCCTGCCGCCTATTTGCCACTATTTTATTCCATCTCAAATGTAACCGCTAGATTAATCTTTCTCAGAAAAGTCTGATTCTTGTTATATTTCTCTTTTCCGTCAGTCACTGTGGCTTCCACAAGTTGGCTACCATCCAAACAGCCCTGTTAAAAATACAAGGAAAAGCTCAGGGTCCTCAAATTGAATGTAATCCCAAGAGATTAAGCCAGATATCACAGTAGTAGAGTTTCTGAAGTCCCAAAAGCTCCTGTGACATTGGTTGTTTCCAGCTGCTTATTGTGTCAAGTAAACCCCCCAGCTACAAACATAAATCCCGCTAATTCAACGAGGCATTTACAGTATGATCAGAGATCCCTAAGGCACTAGAACGTATGTCTTTAATATATAATTCTAGCTTCATCATTTCATCAAAGTCCTCTAAGTTTTTAGGAGTGACCCACTGGCTGAACACAACCCAGATTGCTCAGAGTTGATTTCTCCAAGAGCCAAACTCTACATCAAGAAAGTGCAAAGTACAAATTCTAGCAAACTAGAATTTTGGAACTCAGAGAACATCTAATTCAATTTTCCTATTTTACACATGACAGAATGGTGACTCAGGGAGGTTGTGACTTGCACAAAGTCACCACATTATTTGATACACAATTGGAATCAGGACCTAGCTTTCTCGGTTCCTAGACTCAGGCTGGTTTCACTATTCCAGGTGATAACATACCTATTACTTTCACTATTTTCTAAGCCACTGTCCAATTAGTCCCTGCACTACCCAAGGTCGCCTTCCTGTAATGGAAAGGGAATGCTCTTTCTAAAATTGGTATTAAAGCCTTCTCTAATAAGATGTAGGGAGAAGAATATTATCTATTAAAAAGAATTAACATAGACTGTAGACACAGAATTTGTCTCAGAAGATGTTGATGAATCTTATTGGTTATGAAAGGGAAGACCCAGAATTTATCCTGGATAGGAAAGGCAAAGACAAAACAAGCCAAATTGCTTTAAATAATAAAGTAACAGGAATTTTCCATTTCCAGTAAGGATTAGGAGGGAAGTATTTTGGCAGGCCCAGAGCTTGGAAAAGAGAGAATAAGAGAGGAAAAAAAATCCCTGGAGATGAAGAGAGTGGGCAGACCAACAGGGGAAATGGCTAAAAAGAAACTCCCTGAGACCAAAAACTTGAGAAGCAAAGAGGTGCTATATTCAAATGTAAGTGGTTTTCTACACCATGCTATAATCATGATCCACAAATCTTTAGTAAAATCTGTTATACACAACAATAGGTATTAGAGGTGTCTTCAGGAATAGAGGATGAGGCAATTTGCCCATGGTGGAGGCAAAGGGTTGTAGAAGAGTCGAAAAAAACCATGGAAGATCCCTCCTGCTGAATTGCTATGGAAGGCAGAATGATAGCTCCCCAAAGATGTTCATGTCCTAAACCCAGGAACCTGTGACTATGCTTCTTACATGGGAAAGGGAAATCAAAGTCACTAATCAATAAGCAGGGAATTCTCCTGAATTATCCAGGTGGGCCCAATATAATTAACAAGGGTTCTTAAAGATCTGACCAGGAGGTCAGAGGGAAGGGATGGGAGAAGGATTCCACCCACCACTGCTGCTTTTGAAGATGGAAGGCTGGGGCTATGAGCCAGGGAATGTGGGCAGATTGTAGGAGCTGGAGAAGGCAAGGAACATTCTCCTCTCAAACCTCTAGAGAAGAAAGCAGCCCAGCTGACACCTTGATTTAAACCCATTGAGACTTATGTCGAGATTCTAACCTACCAAACTGTAAGGCAATAAATTTGTATTGATTTAGGCCACTAAATCTCTGGTAATGTTTTACAGCAGCAATAGAAAGCTAACATGATTGCCTAATTTAGGTTTGATGAGAATCTTAATATTTATGTTTAATTCAAATGTTTCCAAGTCCCTCAGCTTTCTGGGTTCAACCTTGTGAAAATGCAGGGCTGGACCCAATATTTCCAAATTTTTCCAGAGCAGTAAGGAGCTGATATTCTACTTGGTAGTTGTGCCAGGCTGCTAACTATATAATCAAAGCTTTCAATTATTGTGTCCTGAATTAATTACATCCACTTAATTTATGTCGGCATTCAAGTCCCTGTACAGGCTTGCCCCAGCTAAACTTTTCCAACTTCACCTCTCACTCTTCCTCTTCATGAATCCTCTACTCCTGCCAGAGTGGACCATTGGTACCCAACACAGGCTTCTCTCTACCTGTACTGTCCCGTCACCTGGAAAGGTCTAGCTCCCCTTCCCTGTGCCCCAGGACTGTGAATAACTCCCCAATGCCTCGTTCAAGCATTATCAAGCCTCCAAAGCCTCCCCAAGCCTCCCCTCCCGAGAACTTCCCTGGCATTTTGCTCTGACCTGTTATAAGCAACTGCGCGATGATTTACTTGCAGCTTGGCCATTTGAGCACATCTCCTAATCGATTGTGTTGACTTGAAGCTCCTTTCCAGCACAACTTGTAGTGCTCATCTTTACCGCCCCTGGGCCCCAGCACAGTGGTTTCCCATCACAAGTGCTCAGTACATGTTTGCTGAACGGGGTCATGAAAACGTTTTTGTCTGCACAACTTATTTCGAGTGGAATTCATTATAATCGACACTATCAATACATTCTTATCTATCTTTTCTTTTTCTGAATGCCATGGTTGATAGTTCAAAAAGAATAAGCACAATCTCCAATTAACTCTTTCATACTTTGGATATCGTTTGATATTGGATGAGGTGAACACATATCTTTTGTGTGCCTGAGATAGTCTCAGTTTGCATCTATTCTGTCATGGTGTCCCTTTCATCCCAAAAGTGTCCCCTGTATGGATGATAAATCGGATGGTCACCCAACCGTTGGAGGACATAGGCTACAAAGGCAGCCTCTGGCTCTCCTCCTTTCCTGAAAACAACAACTGATACTAGTCACTCCCACCAGATGTCCCCTTTGCCTAGCTCCTTCCACGGCAGCCATGAATGCTTGGGTCCACCCTTCCTTGTCTCTGCTGCATCCCTGCTTCCAACTCTTGGTTTGGTCTAGGGAAGTGTCTGCAGGATCTGAGGAGGGAGAAGAACAAGGAAGACAGGACAAATCTCCAAGCTAGCTGCTCTCATGGCACTCTCATCTTTTATGTGTCCCCAGCCCCATCACCCTGGTCTCATCTCAGTGTTCCCAAGCATCATTCCCACCCTAAATTGTTCTGTTCCATATCCTTCTATATGTCCCAACACCCATCACCAACTTTAGTTCCTGGCTGATATCATGGGAACGATCACCAGTATCTCTCTTACTTTCAGGGTAACCCCCAATCTTATGGCAGGGGAGATGTTTTTGACATCTCAAATTGTAACACAACTTATTTTCCTACAGCAGCAATTTCCAACATGTGTTTTGGGGAGCTGTAGTTTGGGGTGTTAATATCTGTTACTCAATAAAAGGGTTTCAAAGTCAAAGAAGGTTGATGAATTCTCAATGGAACAATTTTAAACAGTTTTCTTTCCTTTAAAGAAAACTTAAACCCTTTCATATGCAAATGTACATTACGAAACTCTGAGAGTGATACATGATATGCCATGTTTCCCAAACTTATTTGACCTTGGAACTTTTTCCCTTGAAACTTTCTTGAGGCAATATTGTTCTGGGAAACATGTTTTGTCTTAAAGTAACATACTTAACTCTTGCGGATTAGGCATAGGTTCTGTGGATTGACCCGGGAGTCTATGGACCATAGGCGTGATTGTTCTAGTGGGATAATGCATTCTATTAATAAGTACTACAACTGCATTTCTGGGGCATAGCAGGTTGCAAAGCAGACAACAGTATGTAAGACCCTTTCAGCCAAGAACTGTGTGATTGTCCAGAGAGCAGAGGCAGATGATCAAGAAGAAGGTATCTAGAACCATAGGCTGAAGAGCTGGTATCTAGTTTTAACTCCACAACTGTTAGCTGGGTATTCCTGAGTGACATTCAACAATATTTGTCCTCAGTTTCTTCATCTATAAAAGGAGATCACTAATGATAATGTTAAAAGAAAAATAAATAATACCTGCTCAACATATTTCACAGGAATTTTAGGAAGATCAAATGAAATAATTATGTGAAAGGACTTTGAAAACAGTAAGGCTTTTCTTAGTAAGTATATATAAAAGTACTGTATTATTTCCTAATTAACTTGGTTTTGCAACAGGGCTAAAGATGAAAACCCACAGATAACCTTCAAACCTTATTTTTTTGCAAAACACTTCAAATCGTTTTCCCCAACATAAAACCCACTTCATGAATTTTAATTTCACTTTTTTTTTCTCTTTCTAGATCTTCTCTCCGGTGGAGGAGCAGTGCAGTGGCCAAGAGAAAGGTGGAATCGAGGGAGGGAAAGAGAACCCTGACATTTAATAGACTGTACAATCAGGATAAGAAGGTCATGGTCATATTTGAGCTTCAGGTGTTGTCTGATTGATTTGGAAACCACGCAATCAGGGCAAATTCTAGCCTTACATTTTCTGACAACTTTGGGTCCAAAATTATTAGCTCTCACTTGACATCCCCATTGGCAAAAGCAGAGGGCATGACTCTGTTGACAAAGCCTAAAATGTCGTCTGTGTCTCTGTAACACCATACATGTTTCATTGATTCTACAGAAGAGCAAGAAAAAGAGCAGGAAGAGCTGGAAATACTAGTTACTACCCTTTTCCATTGTCCATCCCATGTGAGGGGGTAGAACAGGTCGCTGGACAACAGCAACATGGGTCTATTTCTTGGCCCCCTCAGCTCCTGTACTAGAGTAATCTATTAGATTATCTCACAGCTTTCTGGGTATCCTGGAACACTATTCAATTTCTTTGGTTCAGAAACTGATTCAGAAACAGACTCTGAGTAATCTGTTAAAGAATCATGCATCTGGAAGATTCTGTATTCTGTTAAGCCTGAACCAGCAGTTAAGTTTAATTCCTTGTTATATTTGTTTGAAAAAAATGAAACCTGTAGCAAAAGTGGATGTATTGTGCTGAAAAGAGAATTTTAAAAGTGATCTCCATTGTTTCTTACTTTATTGGTACGAGTCATGGATGATGGTAGGGAAATGAATTACACAGGCAAACATGGGTAAGGTGGGGCACTGCCTTAGAATACAGTTAGGTTAAGGGGCTACTTGGAGAAGGGGAATTTCTTTGTAGATAACACAAATTAGCATCTAATTTAGAGACATCTTCTTTAAACCATCTGGTTGCTTTCCTTTACCAGAACCTGTAGTTTGGGTATTCCTTTCTTTTTTTACTTTTACCATTTGATGTGAAAACAATAACATTTTATGAACAAGCCTGGCTTACATGGATGTCTTTCCAAATCGTTTTATTTATATATTGCTACGTCCGTTTGTTATCTTTCTTTTTAAACAAAGGATCTCGAAGTATGTTATAAAACCAAATTCATTAATCTGAATATACGATGAACCACTTATTTACCATTTTATGGGTCTAGTTACTCTTGGTTTTACCTACACATGATGATTTGGTGTTAAAAAATGATAACAGAACCCAGGACCCTTTATTCCTCTGCTTTAGGTTCTAGTTTGACTACTTAGCATATGCCACCAATTCTAGGCATTAAATTGAATTTTTCACCAGCAAATTAATTAGCACACATTCTTTGTAGTGGTTGAGGAGGGGAGTTAATAATAGAGAAACAAGATTGAGAAGAGTTGAGGGAAACAGCTTATTTCATCATTCAACGATGAAGTTCTGGGGAAGGAAGCTTCTTGGCGCTCATTAGGAACACAGACCTTCACACATGCATGGAAGAATGGGGAGCAAAAGGAATTTCAATTGCTTTTCCATGAAATCTGACCCAGAGTTGAACAAAGAGAATTCTAAAGCTTTTGCATATGCCATTTTAGGGGGGTACATCATCAATCTTTTCCCCCTTCTCTTGTGTTGCTTGAACAAAAAGAATTATTGAAACTGAACTTGTTCAGGTTTTTATAAATCAAGATGTCAACAAATACAAGCACTAGTCTAGTTACAACAAGAGACTGTAGTTTACAGAATAAAACTAACCCTGTTTTTTTTTTTTTAAGCTCTACAAAGAACACATTGTTTATTCTCCTGTAAAAATGTCATGTAAAGAAGTTCTCTGTCAGGTAGTCTATTTTTATTTAGTTGTTTCATAACTCAATTATAATGTACTCTTTTACCTAATAATTAGGAGATTATATATATATATATATATATATATATATAGTAACAAGGCTTGAAAAGGTCTTCTTTTCCCCACTGTGTGCTAGTCAAATTTCCAAATTGTTATGGAGAGCTGCTTGTGCCTGTGTAGGTGCGTCGTTCCCCGCTGCACTGGCAGCCTGCCCCTGCGCAGTGGTTGAGGGTCAGCTTGTGGAGAAAGACCCAGCCAGAGGCCTGAGCAGGGACTTCCTGCCATCTGGAACAATCCAGAGCACACGGAAAGATGTCAGCAAGAAGTGCTCCAATGACTCCTTTCTAGCTGCCCTGGGAACACCAGTATTTCCCCTCAGTTCCATGACTGGGGAAATTTCACACCCACTACCAGTAAGTAACTTGATGCACAAGTTTTGAGATCTGTATTTGATTGCATTTCACTCTTACAGATACATGCCCAGGTTTTTGTGGACACTTACCACCATTTGAACACCCCTTTCTATGTTTCAGGATTTCCCCCTGCAGCAGGAGACCTACCTCTCCAAAGCATAAGCTTCAGATGCACTTTCCCAGCTTCTCTTGTAGCAAAGGTGCAAATATGTGACTTAGGCTCAGCTAATACACCTTGCTTGTGGGAGAAATTGTTTTGGAAGAGAACAATGAAAGGAAGTAGGTGCCTCACAGGATCTACGTTGTGGCAAAGGTAGCAGGAGAGGCTTCTGGCTGTGGGGGAAGACAGTGGAGGAGGTCCTGGCACCCAGTGCCCAGTGTGAGTAGCAGTCATTGTGATGGAGGGGGAGGGCCACAGGGGTCTTCCTGGCACAATCATGATGAATATAGTACCTCAGACAAAGATTTTCTTTACAATAAAAAGAAATTGGCCTGGCACAGTGGCTCACGCCTGCAATCCTAGCATTCTGGGAAGCCGGGGTGGGAGAATCGCTTGAGCTCAGGAGTTCAGGACCAGCCTCAGCAAGAGTGAGACCCTGTCTCTACTAAAAATAGATTAGCTAAGCGGCATGGTGGCACATGCCTGTAGTCCCAGTTACTCAGGAGGCTGAGGCAGGAGGATTGTCTGAGCCCAGGAGTGTGAGGTTGCTGTGAGCTATGCTGATGCCACCGCACTCTAGGTGTGGTGACAGAGTGAGACTCTGTCTCAAAAGAAAAAAAAAAAAAAACTCTCTGAAAACCAAAGCATTAGCTTGATTTGTTGGAATTTTTCAAAGTTATTAAGATGGTAACTTTTAAGTGCATTATATTCCATAAGGAAGTAATATAGCTTGTGATCAGTAAACTCAGATATCAAAGTGTTTGTGGGAAACTGGCCTGGCACGGTTACCCTTGAGATATTTTGGGGGTACATATGGGTTTATATTTAGTTTGAATATTGTTATTTACCCATTTCTGAGCTTCCTTCTCCCTCTTCATCCATTCCCTTTTCCTATCTGTATTATCGCACTAATCTGATTTTTCTAGGCCTGGATGGATGGCAGCTCTCTGGAATACTACATGGTATATAGGCACAAATGCAGAACCCTGTTAGTTGGGTTGGGGGAAGGGGTTACAATGGGAACAGTGATAAATCTCCTAGTGTGGAAAGAGAACAGAAAACCCCATCCAAATTAGTGAAAAATAAATGTTTTGAAGTAAATGCTATTTTATCATTTTCCAAATAATTTATGTATTATGAAAAAATAATATTTGCCAAGAATAGGCCAATTAGTTTTAAAAATATAACTCATTATTGACCCATGGTAGTGGATCATCACCACCCTTGACACTATGGACCTCAAATTTGAAGATGCGCTTGGGGAAGATTAACAAGTCCCTTTTTTTAAGACTATAATTTTCAGGGGGAAAATTGCTGTAAAATGTTTTTTCAGCCAGAATGACACTTTACAACTGTGTTACTGTAACATTACAAATTTATGGGATCTAAATCAATGAGTTTTAACCATAGAGATAAATTCCGGGGGATGAGGAATTTATGAACTCAGGACATAGTACCAAGTTACGGGAATCACAATTAAAGACCTTCACTATTTTCTGCCTAGCTCTACCATGATGTTGAAAAAGACCGATATTCTAAACTCTGATAAGCCAGACTTTGTTTAGTCATTCTGTTGGTTTTTAAAATGATCTCCCCTTCCATCCTGTAGCTTATGTCATAATTTCTACATCACAGTATTCCCCTTATGAGTATTGTTCAATTATTAGTAACTCAAGCAAAGAGAATTTAAATGTTTTGATAAAGGTCCCTCAGGTGGGGCTGTAACTGATTGGATGGAGAAAGGAAACCACAGTTTTCTATAGTACAGGAGGCTTTATATCACTTTCTAATGTTCCTTCTAGTTCTATGTACCTACATGATTGCTTTGTATGTTTTATTTTGTGATTTCCACTATATATACACAGAAAAGTGTGAGAACAATATCTGCATATCAATATTACTTTTTTGCTTTTCTTTTAATTCCCACTGATATCTTATTAATAAATGATTTTAAACTCAATTTTGAATTCTTTTCCCAACACAATTTCCATGTTTCTATAATTCTAAAATAGTACTTCTAAGTATAGGAGATATAGCCATCTGGCTGGAGCAGTTTAGATATAGTTTTACCAAGGCCAGGAATATGGCCTGGTTCTATCTTTGAGCTCCATCCAAACAGGGGTGTGCAGGTATGGGAGACACAGAGATCCCC
This sequence comes from Lemur catta, assembly GCF_020740605.2. NCBI lineage: Eukaryota > Metazoa > Chordata > Mammalia > Primates > Lemuridae > Lemur > Lemur catta. The sequence goes on along the minus strand of NC_059139.1, from coordinate 52,767,012 downwards.
TTACAAGAAAGAACACGCTACCTGGCTGTGGGGAGTGTCAGCAGTTTCAAGGTCTACTTCAGCTGTGGAGAACTGCCTCTGGACAGAGTACACCCTCCCTGGGGCAGCTCACATCAGGTAAGCAAGGCTGGGATGGAAAGACCAGGCCATTTTGGCCGGACAAAGGACATTCTGATGGACAGTACTTGCTTCAGAGATCTCTACCAGATTGGTTTAGGCTTTGTCAGGACTGTATTGTGGTTGGTTTCTTTCTCTGTCCAGTCTTTACTTCCTTTGCTTTGCTTTCACAGGCCTGATCCCTAATAAACATACTGCATTCCAGCCTCATCTCAGAGCCTGCTTTCTGAGACCCTAACCTGAGACAGCAGGCAAGTAGCATGGGGTCTAAGGTTTTTCCAGTCAAGGTCTGAATGATCTAAGTCAGAATTTTGAAGTGTTCCTTATCTTGAATCTATCTGTCTATCTTTTTTAAAAAACTAATTTTTTCTTTGGCTGCTATTTTAATTTTTGTTTCGTTTTTGTTTCTTTGGGGTTTTTGTTTATTTGTTTTCAGGAAGAACTATAGGAAGCTCTGTGTACGTTAGAAACCTGAAGAGAGTAAAATGTTGATTTCCTCATCAACTTCCACTGTTATTGAAAAGTTGTATTCTGCAAAATATACTTGGTTCTATCACATGAAATAATTTACAGTTAAAGGATGTGCGTATGAAATATAAGGAGTAACTCTCTTTCCCTATGTAAAATCTCTGGGTATTTAATTAATACAGTCTTGTGAAAAGTTGGTTAAATGGATCATCTTTGCCCAATCTTTTGAAATGGGCACACAGTCGTCCCGGCTTTTCATTTTTCTCCATCTCTAGATCAATCGCACGTGGCCCTCTCTTCTCTGTTCCTTTCTGCACCTAGTTTGGGCTGTACCTTCATCAGTTTTCACTTGGATCCTTGTGATATCTCCTCTGCAAACTTCCTGTCTCCTTTCTTTCTCTCCTTCACACAAATTTCAGACTGAATTTTGTAAATTGCAAATCTGATCAGGTCATTTCTCTGCTTAAAATCCTCAGTGGCTCCCCAAGGCTATTCAAGGATTTAAAACCCAAAGTCTTTTTCATGGTACTCATAGAAAGATCTTCATGAACCAGTCTGTGCTTACTCTCCAGCTTTATTTCCACAACTGTCTCGAAGTCACCCCACTTCAGACAAATTTCCTGTAGCTTCTGGAATGTGCATGGTCTCTCTTCCCCTTTTGCCTTTGTACATGCTGCTCCCTTTGTTGAAATGTCCTTCCCCACTTTTATTATTTTTGTCATTTTTTTTTTATTAAGGTAAGACTTATTCTTCCTTCAAGTCTCCACTCAAGCATCGTGCATGCTCTAGGTGGAGGTGTTCCTCCCTGTCCCAGAATACCTATTGCCACTAACATCTTTCATAGCACTTATTAGACTATCACTGAACATGTAAGACTTTTATATTCCTCTCTAGGCTATGACCTCCTCAAAGACAAAAATTTTATCTGTGCACACCCAGCACTTAGCACAGTGCCCAGCTCATGATAGGGGCCCAGTAAAGTTTTGTGCCTTTCTCTAAACTTCTTTAGGGCAGCTACTGCTTTTTCTAGATTTTTGCAACCCCTCCATTGCTTAGCAAAATACTGTGTTGCTCAATACTGCATACTGTAGGTTCTCTAGGAATATTTGTTGAGTGGATGACTGTACTGCTGTTTTTATATTTCCATTCTACCACCAATAAATGCTTAAAAGTTTCCAATTACCAGGAGTAGCTTAGAAAAATATTTGAAGTGTGGATTGATCAGTAGAAGTCTCTGAAGATGATTTTATTTCACTCCAGTGCAGTCACCTAAACCATGAACTACAAGCTAATAATATTCACAGGAGAGCTACTTTGTCTGTTTGCCTAGACCATTTGTGATATTAGCTATGCAAATAAATATTTTGATTGTTCATTTGGGAGAAGAGGATTACTTGATGACTGTCTTAAAGTATATGTAGGCTTATTATTAGGAGGAAGATGACTAATTTTGTCCCCATTGCTACAGCTGATTCAATGAGGAAGAGTACTTAAGTTGTGTCACTAGGTAAAGATAAAAAAGAATTTCTTCACTGGAATCCAGGGGCATTGTGGAAACTCCCTCTTTGCAGACGTGACTGGATGACATCAAAGTTCCCATTTTCACTCTTGAATCTGTGAAATTCGAAAAGATGTCATTACACTCACTAACTGCTAGCAATAAAGAGGCTGTTGAATTTGGCATTACACTCACCATTCTCTACATTCAAAAAAGAGTTAGCAGGGAGATACTGTGAGTGTAGGACCATCTTGGGCACTACTAGAGAATCACAGCATTATTCCTGGTCTTATATCTCACTGGGGAAATAAGACACTGGTAAAGTTAAGTTCTAGTGAAAGGCAGCTTGTGTGTGGGGTACAGATAGTGCCTATGGCCATACCATCCCTAACACACCCAAACTCGTCTGATACAGATTGTTTAGAGCAGAGAATGGCTTCCAAAGGAGCTGGAGGTGGAGAGGAGTAGAGAAGGCCGTTCGAAGCAAGGGGAACTACATGTGATGCAGTATTGATTGATGCACCAGTTATGTTTGTGTGTGGTACAGACCCTATAGGTAGGTTACAGACCAGCTCTACTGAGAAGAAGACATTCACAGATATTTACTGAGCACTTATGATGTGCTAAGCTTTGTGTTAAACCCAATGTATTCATTTTCTCATTTAACACCCGTAACAAACCTGATATGTAGGGAGTAACATCGTCTCAGTTTGCAATTGATGAAACTGAGGCACAGAGAGATAAGTGACTTGTCTAAGATCATAGAGCTGATCGTGCGCAGAGCAAGGAATTCAAATCAGGTTGTCAGACTTCAGCAAATGGGACTAAAATTTAATTCTAGAAACATTGTATGTACCTCCTAAAGCCAAGGCACAAAGTGAAATATGAATTGTGGGACTTGAACACAGGAAAATGTCTTCCTCTACGGTGTATTTCCCCACACCAAGCCCAACATGTAGGTATACTATAAACGTCTGTGCATGAATAGGCTATTTTCAAGGAGTACATATTCTAGTAGGAAAGACAGACATGCGTAAGTAACTATAATCCACCGAAGGCTATCGGTGCTGACGGATCAGACTAGATAAAACTCCGAGAGGAAAGGAAGTTATCCTGTATAAGCAGTGGGGAGGCATTGAGGTTTTTGAGCAGGACAGCGACATGATGAAAGCTTATTACTGAAAACTTAATCTGCTGACTGTGTGCTACTTGTTTCCTTATTGTCAGCAACATTAAGCCACTTGGAACTTCAAGCAAGTTAGATCCGTGGTGATAGAGAAGAAGAGGAAATATTTCTCTCTCTCGTGTCGTGCTCACCAAAATTCTGCTAAGTTGATTTAGATGCTGGAACAATAAAGTGGAGTAAGAGCAGAAGCCTAAAAATCTAAATGTGTGCTGACACTTTCTGTCCAATCACTGTTGTTCCTAAGACTACTAAGAGCTGTAGGGGTAGAATAGAGGGCTGGAAAGATTGTATGTTGCAGATACCTAAGAGAGCTAAGGTCTAAGGTCATTCATGTATGATAGTTTTAGAGTTATCTACTCATTCATTCATTCATTCAGTCAATCAGTATTTGTTTATGGAGTGCCATTGTGTACCTGGTACTGGTCTAGGTCTCGGGACATAGATATCTAGTATGAGAAGTACAATACGATTGCTGCCTCCATGGACTATGCAAGCTAATGGGTAATTCAGACCATAAGCATTTCAGATAGTGATATGTGACCGTAAAGAAAATAAAACAGAGCAACAGGATGAAGAGTGACTGAGGTTGAGGGAGTCAGCACATTAGAAAGGACTCTCTGAGAAAATCTCTCTGTGGAATTGACATTCCAGAAGGCTTGAATAATGAGAGAAAGCCGGCCATGCAAAGAGCGGAGGGAAGAGCATTCCAGGCAGAGGAAACAGCCAGGGCAAAGGCCCTGAGGCTGGAAGTTAGAAAAAGAGGCAGCAGGAACTGTGGGGTTTTGTTGTTAGCCACATGCAGAACTTGGAAAAGCACATCTGAAATAATTCCTCTCAAATACTATGCTAGTGAAATATTTTAACAGCTAACAATTCCATGAGTCTTCTTACTATTAACTTTGTTCTTAATGAGCAATTTAAATTTTCTATCTAAAAAGTGAGTATTTAAAATAATTAATTTGGATATAAACTGACAAATAGCAAAGAAAAAAAAAGAAATAAAGGTCATAGATAATAAGAAGTCAAAAAAATGGATGAAGGGTTTCAGAAGATCACCTTGGGGAAGGTGGTAGTGGTGAGGGTTGGAAATGAAAGGCTGAAAATCATGTACTATTTATTAATTTAATAAATCTGTCTTGATGTCAATGTAATCGAATGTTGCCACAAAATAATGGTCTCCTGCTGCTACATAAATGTTGAGGCCAAGCTCTGATGTTTATTTTCAAGACAGGAGACATTGATCCTTCACTAATAGAATATTACAAGTTTACTTCTATTATGCTAAGTAACCAAAGTTGATTTCATTGTTTGATTTGATGGATGTCGGTGCTGTCAGAGTTCAGAATGGTCTGGGGCTAGGAGGCCAAGAGGATGAATTTTTTTTTTCCTAATTAGGAATCCTTGAATTTCATTCTAGTATAAAATCAATAAAGGAAAACTTTGGGATACTTAGTCTCTGGGATCTTTCTTCTAATGCCCCAGGGATTGGGACTATTTGGCGTAAGATTGTTCTCCCCTAAGACTCTGGAGCCAGACAGTGACTGAGTTGGATGGGGCCCCATCAAACTGGAAAGGCAACAGGAAATGTGATGAGAGGAAAAAGACAGCTATAACAATAGAAGGAGGAAGTGAAGCCAGAAAAACAAGAGAAGAAGACAAAGTAACAGTGAACTACCATAATCCATGAGGAAAGGAAAACCACACAGAAAACAAAGCAAAATAAGAAAAGGAAAAAAAAAAAACAAAACCCAAGGGGATTGCAGTCGGCTGATTTAGACGCAGGGGACCAGTTTTTGACCATTTCCAGAGGTAGGGCACTTATTTACAGTGATCCAGTAAACGGATGGTACTGCCCAGGTCTCTCTTTTCCTAAGCAGAATGTGAATTAAAACACAGATCTTTGTTTTCAGGTTTTATGTACGATAGATCACACAGCCACACAGAAATGGTTAATGTGATCAACTGAAGGAGCAACGAACAAGGTGAAAATTGGAAAGAAGGCATGAACTGGCCAATTTAGTAGAAGTAAGGAAAATACCTCTTTAAAATATCAAAAGAGAAATAGACACATATCAAATCATTTCTCCTCATAATATCCTATAATGAGCAAAAATATTCACTTTACGACAGTGAAAATGGGAGGAAATGATGTACCTCGTAAAGGATGAGGCTCCAGCAAAGCAGGGTGTGGCTTGGTGTTTCTGATTCTGCCTAATCAGTGGATTGAGTAGCTTACCGTGCTGGTGCCGAAGCCACGGCGCCAAATAGCGCTTATGGAATAAGCCAACCTGAATTCACAGAGAAGTTTGCTCTTCTGGAATCACAGTACATGAGGAGTAAAGGGGCAAGGGTGGTTGGAAGCCTTTGTGTATCAGATTCCCGAAAGGGCCTGCTGAGATACAGTGCCTGGGTGAGAATTACAATCCTGTCATTTACTAGTTGTGTGAACCAGAAAAATTTGCAAATTTTCATACCTACTTCAAAGGATTGTTAAATGCATTAAGTGAGATACTCCATGTAAAACACTTAGTGCCTGGCACATTGTAAGAACAGGATAAATGTTAGTTAGTTAATGTTAACACACAGGAGGTCTGTAGCCTAGGATGCAAGAACTGAAATTCTTACATGGTTGAACCATATAACATTGCCAGCAGTCAACCATTTTTGACTTACAAAAATGGCAATTTCATAAATTTCAATGTAATATGTTCCCACTAAACTTTCCTATTTCTTCCACTTTTTTTTTTTTGGTTAGGGGTTAAGGGGAAGAGAAAAAGAAAAAGAAGGCAGAAGAGAGAGGAAGAACAGATAAAAGAAAGAATGAGAAGGCGGGGGTTTATGTAGTAAAATCCTCTGAGGCAACATATATGAACTGGCAGCTAAGATGATAAGAGCTAGCCCTGTTCTCCAGCCTGCTCATAATCCTTTGGTAAGTTCTCTAAGTCTTTAGAAAATTCCTGAGACATGGATGTGGCATATGTTTCCTTGAGCCACAAATGATAAATGCTTCTTTAAAATAAAGAAAAAACCCAAACTATATAACAGAAGTGGCATGTCCTAAAAGGACACAAGAGCCAAGGCAAGAACAAAGGAAGCATGCAGGAAAGTCAGGGCATAGGGACAACTCTTCCAGAGTGATAGGAGACGAGCCCAGACCTGGGTTCTTCCCTTGCCCACACTGCTGCCCGCACTGACTAAACCCACCACCATTGTGTGCTCTTTGTCTGCCTCCCTTCTGGAAACCAGACCAGGCTGAAAAGCCAGGATAAAGAGATATGGTGTTCCTGAGCCTCTAATTTCTGGGCACCTCAGTATTATTAAAAATAGTACCAAGAGAAAAATATTCCAGAGTTCAAAATCCCTGGCAAAAACTATCTTTAATCCAGGGAGTAGCAACAACTTTAGCCCTAAGTATTAATAGCATCCACAGGGTTGTAGACATTGTTTAAAGTTCTCCTCAAAGAACTAAAAATCTCAAGAGAGTTACAGGGAGGACACTTTAGGAAGTAAGCACAGAGTAACAGTAGCAGACCATTAGACAGAAGTGTATTCTTTAACTTTCTTGACATAGGCTTGCAAAACCACAGACAACATGGGTCTTAGAAGTTGGTTTGTTCTAGTGAGGATTTGCTTTGTTACTGTCAATACCTCAACACCATGCGGCAGGGAGATCCTTCTGTCCTCTGCCTCAAGAATTTAGGTCCAAGGGAAAAGACCTGGGGAGTTTGAAAAGCTGATGACAACGACATTATAAAATTATTTATCTGATGAGGAGTCTGACTATACATGTATCACCTAATGGTACATGATGATGCTGGCGGGTGGCAATTACTACCACAGAATACATATAAATCTTCAGCAACTACTATACTCACTGTACTGCAAAACATAAATGTAGCCCGGTTGGTTTCAAAGACTTTTTGAGCACCCCAAAATAAAATATTTAAAGTGCTCTCTGTCTCTTTAGCAAGTGTATATAACCGTGATAAGATTGTTTATACCTTATAGCTTATGATTGGCAATGGCAATATTCAGACCTTGTCTTCAAACAAATTTTATTTGGCATAATATATTTTTAACCCCTTATTTTTAAACTATATCAAGGTAAATAAAATGTGATAATGGTATAATTTGTCATTTTCCTTTCCTGCCACACTTGGTAAAGAAGACCCAATTATGTTGGAATATTATGAAAAGCAAATGTAGTATGTACCTTTTTTTTTCTATGTTTCCATTTCCATCAGAAGGAAATGACACTGCCTGGAATGTTGCATAGCCTCTCTCTTGAGACTGGGGCTTTTGTTAGCTCCAGGAGTGCAAAGACATCATATTGGCATAACCTTACTAGGTGAAAAACCATTGTGAAGATTTAGGAATGCACTAAAAAAATATAGTAATACTTTTGAATAAAGAACACTCTTTGGCACACTTCCTATTACATAACTCTCAACATTTAATGACAAAAATCCAGCCAGTGAACACTGCAACACTTGGAATTTTTTTTGCAAAATGTGCTAAAGTGTATGAAATTGCCATATATGGTAGCCCTGTTTTTAAAATTTTTCTTCATCTTCAGCATGTGTACAATTCTTTGTATCAGGACAATTTTATTTTATTCCAAGTTGCTAAGCTTCAAATTCTTGACAGTGCTAAAAAAGACTAGGCACTCTAGGGCTAGAACTCTTTGGAACTGGTAGATCTGCACACTGTGTCTCCTAACACATTGGTAAGTGTTTATGAATATGTAAATTGGGATTTAAAAAATCCAGGGCAATAGGTTAAGTAAACAGTCATTGCCTCAGATTAACTGATGCTAAACCAATAATAGTGTGTCAAAAATGTTAATTTGAGGCCCCATTTCATTTATTATTCTGGTATAAGTGACTAAATTGCACAGTATTATAGTTGCAATGACTATTCATTTCATTACTTTGGTACATGGCATTCGAGTAGTTTGTGAATCTGAGCATGCTGGTCTGTTCTACCCGGGAGTGAAGTTTCATAAGGTAGTTTGAGTGACAAACATCTCAGAGCTTGCTCACATTCCTCTGTGGAATAGTCACTTCTGAGAGAAAGAGGTGCGGCTTCGTGGTCTGGGAACAGGACTGTCAGCCAGGAACATGGAGTTCTGCTGGAACTAGTCCTGTTTTCCTTATGGATCAGATCATGCTAATGAATACTTCTAGGACTCAGTTTACCCAGTTTAAAAAGCTGGTTGGGGAAATCTAATTAACTGGAGTGTATTGAGTATTAATGAATGAATACCTGTTAAATGATTTGAAATGAAAAGTGATGTGAATGCAACTGAGTTGCTATTTTTATAAACTGGTTAGTTTTATGAAAGAAATAATAGAACAGTTTTGGCCTTTGGGAAAATTATCCCAAACAAAAAAATTTATTTTAATGTTTAAATAGTTTTTTTATTTTAAAAAGTATTTTCTATTCTAAATGATTTTCTTTTTAAAGTTAACATGCTAAGTGTTCCATATGATACAAATAATTAAATTCATGAGTAGCTTCCATTTAAACAGAAAGAGGTAGTCTCTTTGTTCTATGTAACAGGGAACTCTTTTCTGAGGTTCCATGCACTGTAAGAATGTAGACATTATTAACCTTAATGTTTTACAGAAAAAATTAGGATCAAAGAAATGTATAGTCAATCTAGAGCTTGTGCAGGGTGGTATAATGAACTGCCTGTTTTAAAATGATAAAGACTTCCAAGAATAAGATGCAGGTTCCAGAAAGAGAAAATTGTGCATATGTGCCCAAACAAAATGGGGGTGGTGGTGGGGGACGACCTAATGATTGAGTAATTGTGATGTTCTATATCTGAAAAAATAAAATAAAAAAAAATCAACCTTAAATGCAAATGTTCCATTCTGGTGGCTTAGCTGGTCAGCATTCCCCTACCCAAAATCCAGGCCTCCAAAGTTAATCAACCTCAACTATGTGTTTAAAAAAACACAAAAAAAACCCCAAACCCCCAAATCTCTAAAAATATATTGTGATTCTTTACACTAGGAAGCTTTAAATCACTAATCTTGTCCCCCTTTTTAAAAAATAAAAACAAAACAATGGATCTTCAATTTTGTGTCTGGGATCTCAAATTTGGCTCTGAGTATGTGTTTCAAATCTCGTTAATTACAATATTGGTCCCAGGAGATACAGTTGCTGATGCAAAGAACACTCTTTGTACTCAAAATAATCTGAACAAGGGCAAAGAAGCATTTTATTTACATGTGTAAACATTAAGAGGAAAATAAAACAGAGATGGTTTAGGTAGCTGCTGAGACGTTTTAATATAACTGATTTGATTATTTAAGCTTTAAGGTTACCATATACAAGGTACATATACACATAGAAGTCATGCTTTTATTTTGTATATTTGTCAGATGATAATATTCTTGTAAAGGTAACTCTGACATTAACTTGGCAAGTTCTGAACTAAGACCTTTTAGCATTTTATTCTTTCCTGAGAGTAAGACCAGATTGTTCTAAATTCCACACCCCACTGTGCAGATCTATAATTTATTTATTTTTTAAATATCAGAAAATATGCCATTACCCATAGGACTTTTCCATGTAACAAATCTGGGTAAAAACCATTTCAAATGAATAAATTACAGCAGTAGACAGCAAACAGCTTCTACTGTTTTCTTTCTTTATTTTCTTTTCTCTATAGGAAATAGCAAATTAAACCATGGTTATTTGTGGTCTTGTACTATGAGAACACATATGGTCATACGTTTTCGTCCTATTAACGTTTGTTGGCTTGGTGGTAGAAAGTAAAGTACATTGTAAAGTTGTCTTAGAGCCTTACATGAGGAGGAGCATCTGTTATGTACAGCCACAATATAAAAGTATTGCTCTAAACTCTGATAGTACCCATTGGCCGTCTTTAAGTGGATACCAAAGAGCTGAGGTAAGCAGCCCTAGTTACACATAAGAATCACTTGGAAATTACAAAGAATTTACACCTGGGCCCACTCCCACCGTTTCTGATTGAGTTAGTCTACAAACAAAACTCAATAACGACAACAACAAATAAAGGCAATTCTAATATGCCACTATTGAGAACCACAGTTAAGAGAGCCCCAATACCAGTCCAAGGATAATAACTAATTTGTTTTTTGATGACAGTACAAAGCCCACTCTTGGTTTTTAATGGAAACCTTCCTTTTTTCCAGGCGTGAGCACAAGGGTAGCTCAGTAGCTGCTGGAGCTGTCTCCTTGGCAGCATACTTTGAGCAAAGCCTTATAGGGGGTGTTGCATGGGTGATGGAGCCTTGAGATGCTAAAAATTCTTTGAGGTTAAAGCCAATAAAAGTAGAACAACAAATTACATAAATCTAACCTTGAAGGTAAAGGCTGTAAACTGTGGCAACCTTGGACACATTTAAGCATTTTAAGCAAAAATTCATTAAGAGAGGCTTACTGGCTCCAGCCTCACTCCAATCACCAAATCATTGTAGGTCATTAGAAACAGGAGAATTTTGGAGTTAGAAATGGCAAACTACTTCTCTTGGAAATTAATATACTTAAGCCAATATAATTTTTTTCCACTTTCTTTTATCCTCACTTCTTTTATTGGTTGAATTTTTCTCCTCTTAATAAAAGTGCTTTTATTTTTCTTCTTTTTGTCATATCTGTCCTGTTGTATTTTTATCATCTTTTGCTATCACATTCTATGCCTTTTTCATTTAATCCTGTTTCTTCTATTCTTCTTTCTTATCTTTTTACATCTTACTTTTCTCATTTTTAAAAATTTTCCTTATCATCAGTATATTAATAGTAGGTCCTGCCTCTTCATTTTTCCCAGTCTTTGATTTGTTTGCTAACCTCTTTTTTGATTCTCTACCTCTCATTTTTACAAACTGCCCTTCCTTAACCTTCTGTTGATGTTTTATTCCTATCACTTACTGTCAATGCTTACACAAACCCATTTCTTTCCTTTCCATCTATCTCTGTATCTCTATATACATTTTTATGATCCTACTACTAAATGCTTAAAAGCTGTATGTGTGGATTAGAAAGGTACTTTTCTCCATTTGAATTCTATTTCTTCTCCCCTTCCGTAGCTGTTCCTTATTTATTCATCCTTTCCTGATGTTGCCCTGTCCCACCCGCACCTGTACCCTTCTTCCTGTCACTCCCCATTTGACGCTCATCTCTTCTTTCTAACCCCATTTGCACCCTGATTTTACAGTCAAGGATCTCTACAAGATGAAGGATGGAGTTGTACTGGGGACCAGGTTGTGTGTGTTTCAGTAACTTTTGCGCATTTACTGAAATGGGATTAGAGATTTGGATCCAGAAATATTCTCGGGCAGCCTTTCAGCTCTGGCACAGTTTTGCACACCTTGGAGCATGGCTGGGGTCTATTCTGATGGGCAAGGACAGAGACGTCTTTCAAGGCCTTCTCTGGCCTTGTCCACTCTAGGGGTCAGGATGAATAGTCATCACCAGCCCAAACTGTTAAACCAGGCCGGGTGGGGATGCCTGGGGCCCTTTTCTCGGGCAGATCTGGAAAGATGTGCACTGCGCCACGGGGCTCCGTGCCCCTCCGAGGGGTATGGGGCCACTGCGGTCCTGGGAGTCACCGGGCTTCCTTGGGAAGTACGCTCACCTCTTAGAGAGGAGGCCGACCCGAGGAAGGGTGCTCCCCTGGGGCGCAGGGCGCGGGCCCAGGCGCCCAAGGCCGGAGATTCAGTTCCTCCCCAGGAGGGAAGGCGAGTCGTTCCCGGTCGCTCAGCCAGAAGGTCGAGGGGACAGCGCGGGGACTGCTCGCCAGCCGGCCCCCTGGGAGGAGGGCGGGGGCAACGCCCCAGGAGTAGGGCTGAGGACCGCTGAGATCAATCGTGGGTGCCGGCGCGGGGTCACAGACAGGAGAGGAGCGGGAGACGGGGCTGGTGGGGGACCCCGGGGCGGCTGGGGCCGTGGGTCTGTCTGTGTACTCGGCGGGCGCCCCGAAGTCTGGGGCTGCCGCGGCTCCAGTTCCGCCGGCTCCTGCCGGAGACTCCAGGCCGCACTTTCTCCTCCTCCCGGCGCCTTCTCTCCAGTGAGGAGCCGAGCGCGGGCGGCGCGGGGGGAGGGGTGGCGGCAGAGAGAACAGCCAGTTGTTTAAAATCCTTCTAGAGCAGTTTCTAATTCCCCCCTTGCGCCGGGGTTCGGAGGGGGAGGGGGAAAAGGAGAGCGGGAGGAGGGAGGAGGGCGGGGAGGGAAGGAGGGAGGGAGGGAACCGGGGAGGGAGGGAAGGAGGGAGGAGACTGCCGCTTAGGCTGTAGCCGCCACCGCGCGCCTCGGAAGGCCGGAGGGAGGGGGAGGCCTGTCAGTCTCGCGCGTTGCCTGGGCGAAGGGGGCGGAGCTTTGGCGTGGGGCGGCCAATAGTGGGGGTGGCTGCGTGGGTCGCCATGGGGACGGGGCTGTTCCCGGGGAGGCTGTGATGGGTTGACAGGTGCGTGACAGTGGGAGCTGCTCTCGGCACAAGCATGTACGGCAAAGGCAAGAGTAACAGCAGCGCCGTCCCGTCCGACAGCCAGGCCCGGGAGAAGTAAGTGTCTCCGCTTCTCACCCACCTCCGCCTTCACACGCGCGCACATTCACGCACGCACTCGCACACTCCCGGAGACACAGACACACAGACACTCTCTGCCCGGGGAGAGCCGGGGGTGGGCTGGCAGGGGGAGGGGTGCCCGAGGTGGGGGCGTGCGGCGCGGGGAGCGGCTGTTTCCCAGGAGGTGCTCGCGCGGCGCGGGCGGCCGTGGGGGGCTGTCGGAGGGAGGGAGCGAGCCTGTTGAGGGGCGGCGGTGGTGCTGGTGGTAAGGATGGAAACTTGTTTGGGTGGCTGAGGGAAATAACCCGCGGGTTCACCCCTTACAAAGTAACTTTGGAGCTGGGGTCCGGGGCTCCGGGGACTCGGAGAGCCGCCGAGGGTCGCGGGGCGGGGGCAGCTGCATGGAGAAAGGCGCGCGGTGGGAATGTGGGTGTTTGGCGGGTCGGCTGGGGTCGGGGCGGGCAGCCCAGGAGCGCGGCGGCGGGGCCCGGGCGCTGGGGCTCGGGGCCGGCAGCGCTGGGCGAGGTGAGGACGGCGGGGCCGGGCGCGCGGCGGGCGGAAGCCGGGCGCAGAGCGGCGGAGCGGGGCCCCGCGGGGCGCGGAGACGCGCGCGGGGCGCGGAGGGCGTGTGCGGGCGTGGGCCGGGTGGGCGTCGGGGCTTTCCCTGGGCAGCGGGGAGACTCGGCGTCCGCAGTCCCCCGCGCTTTGCGGAGCTGGGGCTGGGGCTGGGGCGGTGGCGGGTGGGCGCCAGGGGCGCCGCTGAAGTTTGGGAGTCGGGGAAGGACCGAGTTCCCGGGGAGCAAAAGTGTGCTGGCGAGGAGCGGGATCTGGTGGAGGAGGCTGATGTTTCTGCCTCTCCCAGCACACCCAACTCTGCAGCGGCGGCTGGAGAACTTTTGTGGAGACTTGCTGCCTCCTAAATGTCTGGGGGCCGCGGCGGGTAGGGCGGTCCCTGCGGGGCGGTGGTCGGGGGCCTCGCGGAGGGGAAGTTGAGCGAGTCGCGGCAGGCGCCGCGAGTAGGGCTATCTGCGGTGGGAAGGGGGCAGTGATCCGAAAAGGGATTTGTGGGCAGGGGAGAAGCGATGAGACGGGAAGGAGCTGCCTGGTTGGGGTTGTGCGGAGATACAGGTGTTAACTTCGGTGGGAGCCCCCTCCCGACCCGGGATGCCACCGTCACGGCACGCTGCGAAGCAGGGTTGTTTGCTACTATTCTTGTGTGCTTGTAGCGGTGATTTGGTTGTTACTAAAAATGAGAGCGAATGGTGACTGTGACCACTGTGAAAGAACCCCCTTTTTTTCCTGTGCAACAGATCAAACAGTGATTCCCAGTCACCACCTCAACTCTGAGGGTCAGGCTTGTCTTTGTCATTGAACGCACCCTGTCTTTCAAAGGGGTTCAGGCTGGGAAAAGTCTGAGAGCATCTCTCAAAGGCACTTTGGGTTACCTTGCGCACAGAAACAGCAGCGTAAATAAAAACCGAACGCGCGGACGACCGAGTTTTCCTCCTTGCTTTAGGCAGTTAGTCTCCCCCTGAAAGTTTCTTGTGCCCTAGGGATGGAAACATTTCCTAAGCTTTGTGTTGGCAGTAACACACACAATTCCCTTAGGATTTAGAGGTGGCAGGCCTTGATGTAGCAAAACAAAACAAAAAAATTAACCGAGAGATTCTGGGTTTGTTTTTTTTTTTTTCCGGAGATATTTTTTGGGGAGCTACATTCAGGATCTTGTTGCTGTGACAAGGAATATATAAAAGACGTAGTATTATACCCCTGTTAAGAAACAGTGGCTACTAGAATTGAAGTTTTGAAATGCAGTCTAATTTGTGTGCATTAATCATTTGGTACTAATATATCTGATAAAAAACATCTGAAGGAGGATGTTTTAATGATTACAGAATATTTGGATTTCACATTACTGGGGGTAAAGGAATTGAAATGTATTGAGGCATAATCTTATTTTGAAGGTGACTGAATTTAAGAATCAAAGTTTTTGGATTTTAGGTGGACTCTCAGGAATGGGTGAACTTTGGCTGAATTTAATTTGTATCCTGATGACTTTGTAAAAAAATTATTTTTAGTTTCTCAGATAATAACAAAGAAGTTGGAACTGGTATGGCTGTGGTCGTTTCTAGCTCTAATTTTGTAATTCCTGGTTATAGAAACAAATAATTGCCACTTTTGCTGTCAAATCTACGAAACTGAACACCAAGTAACAATCTACACTTGTGAGCAAAGTGATGAGGGCTCTGCTAGATGGTGCTATTTGATTTAAATATATTTCTTCCATTCATTACAGTTGGCAGCAGGAATTCTTGACTGACTTGCCTTATGAACTAAATATAGGTGAAGAGGCCCCTTCGGAGAATTGACAATGACTGTTCTGGGTTAATTGTTGTTGCAGCAATTTTTGGGTGAATGTTGTTTGAATCTAAGACAAACATTGAGATAGGTTCTATTTTATAGAATAAACTTAGTTTCATTTTGGTGGGAGAGTTGATCTGATTGTTCAGTTTTTCCCTTTATGTTTGCTTAGGAATTTAATGGCACTATTCTACAACAGTTCCTAACATCTGAACATAGGAATCTTGAAGTTGTCTTTAAAATAGAAGTCACCAGATTTTGTTTTTAATGTTTAAGGTGGCAGATTATCAAAGGTACCTGAGTGAAGAGGAATCCTCCTTTAGTAAGCAAGTTAGAACTGTTCTGATCTTAAAAATCATAGAAATTGGCTGGGTATGGTGGCTCAGGCCTGTAATCCCAGCACTTTGGGAGGATGAGGCGGGAGGATTGTTTGAAGCTAGAAGTTTGAGACCAGCCTGGACAATGAAGCAAGACCCTCGTCTCCACAGAAAATTTTAAAAAAATCATAGAAATAATTCGTTTTTCAGTAATAAATAATATGTGCTTTAATAACATTCTGAAAGATGAGTCATTATTATAAATGGCATGCACATGAAATAAGCACATTGGTTTTTATAATCTATAAAGATGTGTTTTCTAACATGAGTTCATAGTGGGTAGATGACAAGTGTTTACCTATATCTTTGTTTTCTCTTTCATTACGAAGTCACTATATGAAATATTTGAAATGAGTTTGTAGGTTTTACACAGTTTTTATAATTTCAGTGTATAGTTCTAAACATAAAAATGGCCAGAGTCAGGTTAATTACTTTGTTGTTATAAATAAAAAACAGATCAAGACTATTCAAAGGTTTGGATTAGGTTTAATTATAGAGGGAGTGATTGAAAACCCTTGAAGGGAGGTGGGATGTTTGTGTAGAAATTTTAATTCTTATCCTGTTAGGTCATTTCCCCCTTCAGCAGGCTTTCTTTATAACACTAATCACAATTGTAATTAAGTAACTATGTATTTGGTTGTTTAATGTCTAGCTTTTCCAAAAATGTAAGTTTCTTGAGGGTAGGGAATAATGCTTCACATTTCTTCTCTGGGGTATCTGTGACATTACGGTGCCTTCTAATATGGAAAGCACTGATCAATTCTTGTTAATGAAGATGTTAGACTCAAAGAAATTTTTTCAATCTGAAAAAAATTTTTTTCAACAACCTCCAAGATAAAGGACTTGTAACTTTGAGTTCCACATTCTCTAGCTTAGTTGTATTTCAGAAATACTCCAATACAACAATATAATAAAAGTAACTATTATTCATTTGCCATCCTATGTGCCAGTCACGGAGGTCAGTGCTTTATGTATATTTTCTCTAATTCTCCCAACAAATCTACAAGATAGGTGACTTTCCCCTCCTCCATTAAAGACATGAGAAAACTAAGACCTTTTATGGTTAAATAACTCACCCAGGGATATACTGCTAGAAAGTAGGAAAGCTGGATTTCTAACACAGATTCTCTAACTTTAGAACCTGTGGTTGAAGCTGAAAAATACATTTTTCAGTGTACCAGATTGTCTTCCTGATCTAGGGTAGGATGCTACAGATTTAGGGAACAGCATTACATAATCAGACATAACAGACTTTAAAGATTTGATCAGATACCCATTCTTAACCATTGGTGCACCCTGGTCCTGATACCCTCCATTTTGGCAGACTACAGATATGTGTGTGATAGGAAAGGGATGGACATTTTAGGAGTGAAAGTTGGAAGCCTTAAAATAATGAAGAATCCTTCTTTCTTCAGATTCTCCACCCCCCATGAATTTTGTTTGATTACTTAAGTTTTAAGATTAATCGTAATAGTTGTGAACATTTCCTGTATGAAATATTACTGAACTTTAAGCCACATAGTATTCCACACTACAACGGAAAGAGTAACTGGCACCTGCAAATAGATGAGTAGTGATATTAATTTTTTATTAAACTAATTTGATTATTTAATAGCGCACAAAGACAAATCTGCTAGAAAGCAAATTTCGATATAAAATAAACATAGTATACAGTGACATTTATTAGGTAAAGTAGCCAGAAACTACAGGAATCAAACTGTGTATCTAAAACTGGGGTTCTGAAAAGTAACTTTGGCTTTTAAATTTTTAATCTTTTAGTTGAATATACCAAGAAAGAAATACCATATGCTCATCTTTAAGTAGTGATAATCTAATGAACATTTAAATACCAGTTCATATAAAAGAGAGTTTATAGGGATTAATATGTGTCAGCATCACCTTATCTCCCTTTCTACCATTAAAGCACCCCCCCCCAAAGAAAAACCTTCCTTCCTTTTTGAAGGAAATAAGGCAAGTGAAGTAATACAGATCTCTTCAGAAACTTGTTTGACCAGCAGTTCATGAAATTCAAGATTTCTGAAACTAAGGAAGGATTATCTTTATGGAAATGAAATTTGCTATAAGATATTAAATTGCCTGTCTCCCTCCCAATCTCCAGGATGTTTCCTCCAAATTACTGAACAACTTGTGTCCAAAATAATCATTTTAGCTCTGAGAGTTTTTCTTTTGATTGCTCTCTTTCTGTCATTTTAGTAGAAGTATCAAAAACCCTATTTTTTAAAGGAACATATGTAAAGATGTATAAGATGGTTATAATTAAATTTTAGTTTTTTTATCCAGGGATTTATTGTGACTATGAGAAGTAATATTGTAATTTTTTTTTCTGAGCTGTGAAAGAAAAAAGTGAAAGGTTTATTCTCACACTTTAAAAGCCAGTTTGCCACATAAAACCCATTCAGGATGAAAAAAATCATTAAATTTTAGTTGTTCTGCAGTAGTAGAACAAATGTATCTTATATCTTCAATCACTACCAGAAAATAGAATTATTTTGATTTAAAAATTAGAACATACTCTTTGGGGCATGAGCTGGAATACCCAGGTTGTAGTTTATTAACACTTTACCTCAATAGTTTGGACTTAGAAGTAAAATTTGGGAAAAAAACCAATTAGAATTTAGAATCTTCATTCTTCCATAGAGACAACAACCATTACACTAATATTGGGACATAGGATTAGGAAACAAGTTTTGGGGTAAAAGGATATGGAACTCTTGCTGGTAATATATAATTTAAAAATATGAATTCAAGATAATTATAACTTTACTTTAGAATAAATGGGAATATTCTCTACTATTCTGTATATATTATTGCTTTGACATTAGTATAAGAATGACAGATTAAATATTTGTATGTTAGTGACATATTGTTTGGTAATATGTGAAACTATAGGAATCAAACTGTAAACATGCTAAAATATTAATTTTATTAATAACTTACAGTTTCCAAAAGAATAGACTTAAAATAGCATTGGAGCAATAGAATAAGATGCATTTGTTAATATCTGAAGAATGGATAGAATACAAATTTAGTGTAATATTCAGATTTTAAGCTTTGTCAAGTTTAAAAGATATAAACTTTTTGTTTATATTATATTTTACATAAGTAACATCTATTCATGTAAGGTTTTGTTAACATATGTGTATAACCTCACATAACTGGGCCTATGAGAGTTACTTGACTATTGAACTAAAATCCCACGAACACTACAAAAGGTGACCTGCAGGGTGGTCCACCAAGATTAATGTCCTTCCTATTTTCCATAATGTTAGAGAAATAGGAGAGGCTGTTCTTACTTTCCCCAAACTGTATATCTTGTTTATTATGTGAGGACATTGAAAAACAGGTGGAAATTGAACCATCCAGGGAAAAAAAGAATTTTTACAGGTAACTTTTAAATTTATGGTTGGCCATAATGGGTAAATAGTAATTTTTGTCAGAGTATGTTAATAGTTAAAGTTTTTTGAAAAGTAGAGCTATTAATTTTTTTAATAATTATATGACCAAATAATTTATAGGACTCAGATAAGCCTGAGCAATCCCAGTTCAATGCAGGAATTAATACCATTTTTTTGTTCATCTTTTAAAAGACAAATTTCAGTTGGTATCACTGTAGTAATGGCAAAACTACTCTCATATTTTAAGAATTTTGATGACACAGAGTTTGAAAAAAAATAATTTTAATTATTATATTTCATATAGGACCTTAAACAGCTTTCAGACAATGAGCCATCATAACATTTTAATCACAATTCAGCCAGAGTAAGCTTGAACCAACAAGTTGGCAATCCCTTGCTTTTGATCTTGTGTATTAATTTTGCTTCATAGGTATAATGTCAAACAAGTAATTCAGCACAGAAAAAATTGTAGAGACTGAAGTATAGCACTTTGATTTTTTTTCTATTTTTAAAGGTTTTTTTTTTATAATTGTAGGTATCAAAGAATATAATTTTAATTACTAATTTAGCTTTAATTTTTAATTAGTTTCTAATCTAAATCATATTAAAATACTGATAAAATATTTGCGAAGGCAGAAGTAGTAGATGAAAATTTATATGTGTCTCTGTCCATGTAAGTTAAGAGGGAAATTGTTGGCAAAAAAAGGGCTCTTGCCTGAAATTAATTTTATTCTTTTTCTTTAGTGATCTGATATTTGCCTGATACTCCTTTTATTTACCTACTCCAAACTTGAGAAAAAACCCAAAATCTACTTTACTGATGGAAGAAATCTGAGTAAATGAATTATTCTATTAAAATGATCTTAATTAAACAGGATTAAAGTGAATGTTTTCTGTAAAATAACAATATCCTAAATATTATGTAAAGAGCTTGTGGAGTTTTGTCATGGAAAATTGTTGCTTAATAGTAACAATAACAGCAATGCTATCACTTGAGTATTTTGCTTATTTTTGGCACATTACTTCCATTATCTCCTTTAATCCCCTCAAGAATCCTGTAGGCTGTAGGTACTATTTTCTCTTAATGTTACAGAAGAAACAAAGGCTTAATAGTTTATCATCTTTTTGGCTGGGCATGGTGGCTCACACCTGTAATCCCAGAACTTTGGAAGGCGAGGTGGGAGGCTCCCTTGAGGCCAGGAGTTTAAGACCAGACTGGGCAACATAATGAGACCACATCTCTGCAAAGAATTAAAAAATTAGCCAGGCTTGGTGGCATGTGCCTGTAGTCCCCGCTATTCCAGAGGCTGAGGTGGGAGGATCACTGGAGCCCAGGAGTTTGTGGCTATAGTGAGCTATGATTGTTCTACTGCACTGCAGCCTGGGCAACAGAGCAAGACCCTGACTCTTAATAAAATAAAAAAAAAATGAGTTTATCAATGCTTTTGGCTGTAGGTATCAAAACAGGAGATAGAAAATAGTATAACTAATCAGTTTTAAAAATAAATCTCATGTAACAGAATATCTGAAAGTGGTAGTTCCAGAGTTGATACAGTTATTCAAGAACATCAGGGTTCAGGATTAGCTTCTCTGCCATCCTAATGGTCTTCCTCTCATGAATGTAACATGGCTGCCTCAGGTTCTCTGCATCATTTCCTTACACACTCAAGTGTAAAGGCAGGAGGAAGGGCAAAGTTTTTCTTTTTTCATGTCTCATCAGAGAGGAAAACCTTTTCTTGAAGTCAATTAGGAGATATCTTCTTATGCCTTATTAGAGAGAACTATAAAATTCCTTCCCCTAAACCAATTACTGACAAAAGTAATGGGATTACCATAATTGGCTTAAATCAGTCATTGTTCATGCCCTGGGCTGGAAACATTGCTCCCCTGTACCTCAACTACCTAACCAAAAGTGGTAGTCTTTAGTAAGGAAGATGTATCTTAAGGATATGAGGAGAATAAAATGGGTCTCTGCTTTCATTTAACTTTCAAACTTGAAGGAGAAGTATATAGTAATAAGTAAATAAACAAATGTACTTTGCAACTTCAGATAGTCATATATGCTATCAATATAAAAGTAATAAAATAGGGTGATGTAATGTAGAGAGTGACTGGGAGGCTATATTAGATTGGGTAGTCCGGGGGAGGTTCTTGGAGAAGCTTAATGGCAAGATTTGGGGTTAGAGCATTTCAGGCTGGTCTGAACTACCATTAAGGAAACTTAGCATCAGCATAATTGCTCAAGGATATGTGAAATATGAGGGAAAGTTGGGATGAAGAAGCTATGCTTTCTGGTTTTATTTTTTACTTAGGAATTGGGTGGTGGGTCCCATTTATTTGGTATTTCTAGATAATAGGGTGGATTGCCTCTTATCTCCCAAACCCCTGGGGTACAGTTGTTCCCAAGGAGGACAGTGGGGCTTTCATAATGATGTTGATGACAGAAATAGCTGGGATTTATTGAACACTTAAAGCCTATTGGGTTAACAAAGGATGGTACAGCTGGCATAATTATTCCTCCTAAACCTTCCAGATTGGATTAGATGCTCTCATAGCAGCCTCTATTTTTCCTTTTTCACATCTATCATATATAATTACTGAATTATCTGTGTGATGTTTTGTTTAATGTCTCATTTCCCAGTTAGATTGGAAGCTCCATAAAGACAAGGACCATGGCGTCTTCTTCACCATTATATTCCCACTGCTTAGCGCAGTACTTGGAATTGTGATTATGTATTTGTGGAATAAATGAATGAAGGATGTAACCAATTTCACAATAGTAGATGACCGTATCTCATTTTTCTCCCCAATATTCCTAGTATTTGGTATCAGAATTAATATGTAATTTCTAAAGAGTATTTTTCTAGAATATAGGCATTTAGTAGTCTTTCTGTGAATTTCAGGACTATGGGGGAGAGTACCTGCTTATATTATGATGAAATATGTGTATATTTTTAATATGAATTTTTGGTAGACTATTTCCTTTTCTTTGTGTGTTAAATTTAATACTATAAACGAAACTGTACTTTATAGGTTTTTTTTTTGGAGACAGGGTCTCGCTCTGTCACCTGGCTAGAGTGCAGTGGCCTCATCATAGCTGACTGCAACCTCAAACTCCTGGGCTCAAGAGATCCTCTTGCCTCAGCCTCCGGAGTAGCTGGGACTACAGGCATGTGTCACCATGCCTAGCTAATTTTTAAATGTTTTGTAGAAATGGGGCCTCACTGTGTTGCTCAGGCTGACCTCAGACTCTGGCCTCAATCTATCCTCCCTGCTTGTCTTCCCAAAGTGCTAGGATTACAGGTGTGATCCACTATGCCTGCCCTCAAGGTATTTTAATATACAATATTTTACTTAAATCTCACAGTAATTTGTGAGGTAGGTGGTATCTCCATTGACTATTGAGATTTATAAATGGAAATTGACTTACCTGCCTGGGTAATAACAGATAATATGTGACAAAGCTGAGCCATATTTAGAATTTTTTGGTTCCAAGGTCAGTATTTCTTTCATCATACTATAGTTGTCTCTTTTATGATGAGAGATTCATATATATTTAAGAAGGCTTAAGTATGAATTTGATTCAACAAAGAATTGTAGATTAGATGATTGTTCAAATTTATGTCAGTTCTTTGATTAAATGAAGAATATTGTTACGGTGTGTTAAACACAATCTATAAAATTATTTAACTTCAAAACTCCATCATGAGTAAAAGCTGATTTTTGTTTGAAATCATTATGCTTTTGTTATGTAAGTGGATATATATGGGATTTTGGGTGGTTTTGGGTTTCTAATTTGTGAAGGCTTAGACTAATTTTTATCAATGAACTCTTCTCTATTCCTTTGCCAGTTAGCTTCAATTTGGAGAAATGGATAAGAGTAGGAGAGAGAAGTTTTTTTCCTTTATGACTCTCCCTGATAAGGGACGAAAAGTCTTTTGATATGAATTATTGCTAGAATAAGCTTTTCTTTTTCATTGTGGTAAAACATATAATAACAAAATATACAGTCTTAACTATTTTAGGCATAGAGTTCATTAGCATTATTGTGCAGCCATCACCACTCTCCATCTCTAGAACTTTTTCATCTTCCCAAACTGAAACTCTGTACCCATTAAACAATAACCTCCCCCTTCCACCAGGCCCTGGCAACCACCATTCTATTTTCTGTCTCTGAATTCGACTCTAGGTACTTCATATAAGTGGGATCATACAGTATTTGCCTTTTTGTATCTAGCTTCTGTTGCTTCTTTTCTTGCTTAATTCCTATAGCAACTTCTTAAAGTGAGTATAATCCCATATATGGGGAAACTGAATCTCAGAGAAGTTAGGTATCTTGTCCAAGTGTCCAAGGCCACACAGTAAATTGTCTAACCTGGATTCAAATTCAGGTTTCTGACTCTTCTGCCCATTTTAACCATTTTGACTCATTGTATTTCATTGCTTAGCATGGGGAAAAACTTGCAATGGAAGTTGTGGGAGGTGGGAGGGGAATGCTTGGATTGTTCTCTTCATACCTATCCAGCACTTTTGGATATGTGTGAAGAGGTAATAAGATAAGAGAGATTAAGGAAGTAATCTGAAACATTTTACTGCTGCTAAAAAGGTGGATAGAATTATAGGTACCAAAAGTGCTCCACAAGCATTTAGGTGTCCATGCTTATCAGAGAGGAAGGTGCCAGTTAGGAGCTCAGGTTATAATTTCAGATAGAGCTGTTTCTTCATTGTTCTTTCTGTAATTAGAGGCAAAATAATCTGGCATAAATTACTTGGTAAACTTTGGATTCAGAAATAAATAAAAGGACAATATGTACTATCTAGAAAAAACTTTCTTCTGTAATTATGAGTTTCCTCTACTTTTCTCTTCCAACCAGCATGTGGTCTGTTGGTTTTTTTGTTTGTTTTTGGACTAGGGCACCTGGAAAGTTCCATGTAGTCTAGGAACAGTAGTATAATCATATTGAGTGTATTACCTAATCATTTCTGTAATACTGACTATTAGAAAAAATAGAAACAATTCATTTATTTTTTTCACAGCATCATGTGCTATTTGTCAATTATAATTGGATTAAAATTATGTGATGATTACACATTATCAGTGCATTGAAGCAATAGCTATTATTAGGAAGCTATTAAGGTGTTTCAATAAACATTTTTAAAATCCTGAATTAAACTTAGGGGCTGATTACTGTTATTCTTTCATTTAGAAAAATTGTGGTAGAAAAACTTGAGTGAGGTTTCTTACCATATTATTATTATTTCTTACCATATTACACATACATATAACACACATATTTGTATTCGTGTGTTTATATATCTTGGGAGTAGTTTTCAAGTAAGAGTTCCTCTTACTTGAAATGACTTACTAATTCATTTTGAATTCAGGTTGTACTGAGTCAATTATATAAGTGGGTGGGACTTACAAATTCAGGGCCAGAAAGAGTAGGCCCGGCCAAAGGCTGTTGATGCTTTTCTATAAGATGGGAGTATCATTGACAAGAGAACTGATACTATAGCAAGTACTGGCAAAAATGCTGCTAGTTCACAAGATGTTTTTGTGTTTGTATTAGTCAGGTCCCCAGCAGGATGGTTCCCTTAAAGGAGTAATTGAAGAAAGTTTAGTGAAGTTACGTGTAGGATTAAAACCAACAAGAGATGGAGGAACACCCAGGGATTAGCAGGAAGGGGAGCTTTACCACCCCTAGGTCTGGATGGAAAAAGGGAAAGAGCAGTTACCAGGATCTGGTCAGAGCTCTGGTTAATGGAGAAATGCCGGCCTTCTGGAGCTGCAGTTTGAAGAGGACCGCACAGCCCCTGTCAAACCCATTGTTAAACAGAGGGTAGAGGCCTGGGAGGGAGGGAGCCACCTTCTCCTGCCCTCTGACAGGCTGCTACCTCCTTTCTATAGAACCCAAGGGGAACTTGGTGATACATAGTCTATAGAGATCAGCCTCCCAGGTCACAGCAGGGCAGAATGGGTAGAGAGTACACCTCATGGGGCAAATGGAGACTAGCTACCGCAATGTTCAATTTTTATTTTAATTTTTTAAATTTGAAACAAGCATTCTAGTTCTTTGTATAGAATAGCCTAAGGAAATAGAACTTCTTAACATGTTGGGTTTTACTAAAATAACATTTCAAATTAGTTTTAAAAACTTGTTTAACTATTTTATGATAGTATACATTTATATATATTTTATGAGATGGGAACTATATTCATTCTGCTTTCTACTATCTCCCTGTTCCTTTATTCATTTTGAAAAAATGTTAACTGTCTATTGTATGTCAGCCTCTGTTGAGCCTCCTGAGTTGGATCTTAATAACCTGGCAGTCTCTGCCCATCAGGAACCCCCCACCCAGAAGGGGCTCACTATGAGCCATTACCATGCTGTGTAACAAGCCCTCTAATGGGTATGCAGAAGGTGTGTGAGTTCTGAAAATTGCATCTAGCCTAGGGCTGTGAGATGTCAAGAGATATTTCTAAAGATGTTTATTAAAAGACAAGCATTAGCCAAATTGGGTGGTGTGGCAAGTAAAGAGTTTTCTAGATGGGGGGCATGTACAGAACCATAGAGAAGCATGGAGGCATTAAAGATTATGGTATATTTGTGAACTTCAGTGAAGTTGGTATGACTTGATGGTCTGTAGGGGATAAGTCTGGCAAGTTAAACAGGAACTATTTCAAGAATAACCTGAAATGACAGCTTGACCTGGGAGATACAAAATTTTAAGCAAAAAAGTGACATCATCTGAGGTGCATTTTAGAGGAATCATTCTGGAAGTAATGTGGAGGGTGGGATAAAGGGGGAGACAGATCCATTAGGAGGCTATTGTAGTAAGTAAGCTGCTGTAACAATACAAATGTTTAAGGTGTCATCATTTTCCTACACCAGTGCAGTGGCTATTTCAGGATGTAGAATAGATGGGACCTGGTGGCCTAAATGTAAAAAATTAGGATTTTTAAGATGGCTGTAATTGTGGGTAGAAGTTTCAGTCACAGACTTTGAGGGAATACAGGAAGGTATAAGGAGGAAGATGATGAGCTAAGTGTGAGGTGCCATTCATACCTAGAGATGGAGCAGTTTGGAAGGAAATTGGATGTGTAGTTTTTGAGTTTGAGAGAAAAGTCTAGGCTGAGGATACAAAATAGAGAAAGGATGGGCACACAGAAGAGACATTTATAAGCATAAGGCGCCTGTGCACCAGGCATTGTGCCAGGCACCTTAGATGTTAGATTTTATTTCATTTTCTACAGTGCTGTGAAGTAGGTATTATCATCTCCATTTTACTGATGAGGAAACTAAGTCTTTAATAGGATAAGCAATTTAGCAGATTCACACGTGTCAGAACTGGGATCTGAATTCAGGTTTAGCTTATTCTTTCTCTCTTTTAAAAAAATAATCTTATTGAAGTATGACATTCACACAGAAAAGAGCACATGCCTTAAATGTACAGTTTGGTGCATTTTCTCAAACTGAACACACTAGTCAAGGTAACTAAGCCCCCACATCAAGAAGAACCATGATTACCAGCACTCCAGTAGCTTCACATGTGCTACCTACCCCTGCCTGATTTAACAGCGTAGATTATTTTTGCTTGCTTTTGCCCCTTATGTATGGCTCGTTTTTTTTTGCATTGCGTATCATTTGAAGCCATGAGATGGGAATGAAGCCATTCTTCATGGGAATGTGCAGGGAGAAAGTGTGATGAAATCAGAGATGGAACCTTAGAGAATATTTAAGGACCTGGTGGAATAAGAGTTTGAGATTGAGATTGAAAAGAACACCAGAGAGATATGAGGGAATCTCCTAAAGGAATGGCATCATTCCTAATGGAATTTTGAGAATGGAGGTAAGAGTTACCATGCCATATTTGTAGAGTGACTAGGGAGCTTAAACAGGACCGAATTTTTAAATTAAGAAATCATCTGGACCTTAGGGAGAACAGTTTTAGTGGAGAGAACCTAAGATAGCATGCAGTGTTTTGAGAAGTGGAAATAAGGTGAGGTGGTGGAGATGTCAAATGTGGACAGTCTTTACTTGAGAAAGGAAGCAAAGAGAGAAGGCTAACTAGAAGGGGATATAAAGATTTTGTTTTTGTTTTTTTTTGTTTTTTTTTAACTTGGGAAATTTCACGTGAGGGACATTAGTTGGGGGAATACTATTTGGTTTTATTATGTCGTACAGAGGTTTTGTCAACTGCTTTGGACCACTTTTTTCTTTTATTAAAGTATGACAATAATGAGTTGCTATAGGGGACATGGAAAGGAAAGAAGTCAATAAGTAAAGTGGTTTTTAGCTTTAGTAGGTGGATATTTACAGTGATTGTGAGTATGTGAATTTTTAAAAATGATTTTTAGGATGGGTTACACTGTTAGTTTTTGTTAACTGATTTTTAAAAGCTTTTTTGAATCATATCAGATTAGAATAAAAGGATCATTTCCAAGTGATGACTAGGAAAACTAAATTAATAACTGCCTGTCCTGGCTACCAGTCAGTAGGCTACTAGCCTTTAAAGCAAACGTTTGATGGAAAATTATTTTTTTTAATTTCCCTTGGTTAGCAAACTCTAACTCCTCCCTATAGAATAGTATCTGTACATTTCCTTTCTACTTTTTAAGTTGATAGAAGGGACAAACGAGAATACTTGAGTAAAACTCCTATCTACAGAGCAGAAACTGAGTTTATTTAATGAGCTTAGTAGTATTAATAGTACTCTTTAAAATATTTCTTATTTAATAAATATTCAAAGTAGAAAAATTTAAAAATACAGATAAGCAAAGTGAAGAAAATGAAAATAACCATATAACCTTCTAGATGGCTTTTATATTATTTGTAAAATTTTTTATATTATTTGAAAAGAAACACATTAAAGCCACTTGACCAAAAAGCACCGTTTTAAATAAGAGAAGGGAAAAAGCAACAAAATATAACATTTGTGAGCATTTATCACTTTACAGGTTCCCAATAAATACCCTCCTTGAAAACAAAGTTAAAAAAAAGTTTAAATTCGCTCATTATTCATTTACTTTTTAGATACTTATTCAGTGTTCTGCTATGTGCCAGGCACTGTACAAGGCAGTGGGGATACAAGAGTGAGTAAGATAAACCCTGCCAGAGAAGTAAACAGGGCTTTTGGCGTAGGGAACAATTTGTGCTTGGGAGAAGTCCAGAAGTGAGAAAGACTATGATTCTTTCTAGAAGCAGAAAGTTCAGTAGTGCTGTAGTGTGTGTGTTTCAGGGAGGGGAGTTTTTGGAAAGGTAGTAGAGGCT
Source organism: Lemur catta (assembly GCF_020740605.2). Classification (NCBI taxonomy): domain Eukaryota; kingdom Metazoa; phylum Chordata; class Mammalia; order Primates; family Lemuridae; genus Lemur; species Lemur catta. Next base: position 52,738,764 of record NC_059139.1, on the reverse strand, counting down.
ACAGAGATAAGCAGTGGGCTAGTTCTTGAAAGTCAGGCTAAGAATTCCAAATTCATCCTGAGGCCAGTGGGGCCACTCCAAGGTTTTTAAAGTAGGGAAGTGACTTGATCAATCGAGTTTTACCTTCTACCATTCTGAAAACAGGAAATAAGTAATCTGAGATGTTAAAAAATATCAATTTCATTTTACCCAGATGCAACAAAACACAGATGGATTGATAAATATCTTTTGTCATTTGTAATGAGCTTAATCTTATAGGAAAGTAAATACACATATAGAAATGATATAAAGTGTGGTTTATTATTGATGTTTTATTTTTATCTAACATTTTATAACATTTATGTTTTGCTGTGTCAGTATAGGGAAGTTTATCAGATGTGTTGTGAATTATTTTTAAAACTTGAATTTCTTATTAAGAATTATTTTATTATTTGAAAGGATACAGTTGGTCCTCCATAGCTGTGGGTTCCACATCCATGGATTTAGCCAACAGTGGATCAAAAATATTTGAAAATATAAATGGATGGTTGTGTCTGTATTAAACCTATATAGACTTTCTTGTCATTTATTCCCTAAACAATACAGCATAACAACTATTTACATAGTATTTACATTGTATTGGGTATTATAAATAATCTAGAAATGATCTAAAGTATAGAGAGGATGTGCGTAAGTTACATGCAAGTGCTGCAGCATATACGAGGGACGGAGCATCCTTGGATTTTGGTATCTGTGGTGGGCACTGTGGGTGATCCTGGATCCAATCCCCCAGGGATATGGAAGGATGACTGTACTTAAATTTAAAAATTTAGGACATAATTTAGAAAAAGTCCTATGCAATGTATCATTAAGGTCATATTTGCCTTTTACACAAATATCATGACTGTTTTGTTAAAACTTAAAAATGCACTGGCAGTATTGGGGCTATCATTTATTTTTTATTGTATAGTTATAAAAGATCCTGTAAATTAAATTTTATCAATATATGTTTAATATAATTTGCAATATCTAGCATGAGATGAATTAACTAAAGTTTACAACCATTGCTGTTCTAAGCAAAATTCTTAAGTACTTTCATTTGGTCATTAATTTAGCATGCTTTATATTCATTTAAAATCAGCAATGAGGAGCATATGCAGGTCAATTTGATTTTTCTCTTGGGAACTTGAATAAAGTGGCATTTATTTGAAAAATCTTCTGTAAGGTAGCGATCTTGATATCAATTGTAAAATAACCGGTTATTGATAGGAGAGGCAATGATGGCACTGGCTTAAGAGTGTAGCATTCTGTCTTTAAATGCTTTCCTTATAAATACTCTTTAAATATAGAAAAATCTTTCTACTTAACAGATTCATGACAATTTATAAGTCATATTTTCCTTTACTAGTTGATTATCTATATGATGTGTACTGGGATTATGGATCTGCTTATTATGTATTTTATGTGTCCTCTTGGCAAGGCTAGAAGGTTTGAAATATGTAAGAACTGTGTATGTGTTATAGTGGCCTCCTGTTAGTTAGAATAGATGTGAGAGAGGGAGATATTTGTGTCAAACTACAAACTAAAACCAAGATGAAAAATATCTTAGTTTAGGTTTGCCAGCCCTTTGAATTAAAGATTGCTTAGAGATACTTTGTTATGTTGTCTATTTTACTTATAACATTTTTCTTAGATATTGTTAGAGTGAAAGTAATACAACAAATTAAACAGTGGCCTTTTTTATCTGTGTATTTAAGGAATTATAAAAGGCAAAGAAACAGGTACAGGTTGATGTCACTTTTCCATATCATCTACCAGTTCACTTAGGTAGTTTTAATCCAAATAAAACAGGGTCTTGACTCTCCATTCTAATCAGAAAATGCCATCCTTTTGTCCATTTACTTTAAGTGAATACGTATTTATGATACAACTTGCCCATTTATGATCATTTCTATAGTTGTATTTTCTTTTTTTCAAAAAATTGCAAGGCTGATGATGCTTTAAAACAGTGGTTCCCCAACCTTTTTGGCACCAAGGACTAGTTTCATGGAAGAGAATTTTTCCTCGGATGGTTTGGGGATCATTCAAGTGCATTACATTTATTGTGCAGTCAAACCTCTGCTAGTGATAATCTGTATTTGCAGCTGCTCCCCAGCACTGGCATCACCACCTCAGCTCCACCTCAGATCACCAGGATTAGATTCTTATAAGGAGCACACAACCTAGATCCCTTGCATGTGCAGTTTACAGTAGGGTTTGTACTCCTGTGAGAGTCTGATGCTGCCGCTGCTGCTGATCTGACAGGAGGCTGAGCTCAGGCAGTGATGTGAGCCCTGGGGAGCGGCTTTAAACACAGAGGAAGCTTGCTGGCCCCTCACTCACCTCTAGCTGTGCGGCCCCATCCGGTCTGTGGCCTGGTGTTGGGGACCACAGCTTTAAAACATTTTCAGACTTCCTTTTCTTTGACAGGGCAGGGAATAGTTTCATATCTTTTTAAATGCATGGACATTTAACTAGTTGAAATAAGTGCTATTTGGTATTCAGGGCCCTATTCAGACAAAAATAGCCAGTGTGGCTGAGGCTTATGGGAGAGCTTTCAATTTCCTAAGTTATATTGCTACAGGCACTGTACTGAGAAGGAAGTACAGTATTCTCTAATTGTGGCATTTGGTCAGATCAAGGTGAGTTATATAGAAAGGAAAAAGGTATCAATAAAATATAGGGCTAATAATTTCTTAGATTTTATAACAGATATGATTTGTCAGCAAAATTGGAGGATTAAAAATGACAATGCTTGGGCCCATTTCATTTTAAATAATCTTATCTGGGTAAATTATAATAAATTCCCATTATGTGAAATATATACCTTATTAGTGACAATATTTCAGTTTTAAGACTGAGTTTTTACCTGTGGTGCTGTAGTGGAGGTTTCTGACCTTTCTCTTCTAGGTGTTGATGAATTGATGGGAATCCCTACAACCATGATTTATTATGACTAAGAGAGACTCATTTTTTTGTTGTTTGAAAGTTATGGGAGCTCTTTCTATTCCCTCTCTGTTTATTACTATATGACAAGTTCTCTTCTCTGGCTGACTTCCAAGTTATATTTTCCATTCAGTGGAGTCCTGAGATTACAGGGGCCTTCATATTTTTTTTGGTTGTTGATGATTGATAGTATTTCATCTTGCTGACTGACACTAAAATGAGCTTAATAAGACCTTTTTCTATTATTGGGGGATTCTGGATATATTTATTTTGCCTAAGAAGGCCAGAATATTTAACAAACAGATCTGTTGAAATATTTTAGAAATTTAACTCTTTTGAAATTATTCAAGTTGAAAAATTTTATAGCTTTGAATTACTATCTAAGATCTACTTCCTTCCAATGATGAGAAAATTAGAATTTTTTTAAAGACAGAAATTGAATCTTTTTGAATGTGCTGTTTTCTAATTGTCTAAAACGACAAAAGACCACTTACCCAGCAGTGCATGAGGTTTCCAAGGGATGGAAGGAGTGGTAGTGGTGGTGGTGGGGTGGGGTGAGTGTTTTTTTTTTTTAATATTTAATAGAAAGGGCATAAGATATTCTGGTGCACAAAACTCTTTTTTTTTTTTTTTTTTTTTTTTGAGACAGAGTCTCACTCTGTTGCCCGGGTTAGAGTGCCGTGGCATCAGCCTAGCTCACAGCAACCTCAAACTCCTGGGCTCAGGTGATCCTCCTGCCTTAGCCTCCTGAGTAGCTGGGACTACAGGCGTGTGCCACCATGCCCGGCTAATTTTTCTATATATATTTTTAGCTGTCCACATAATTTCTTTCTATTTTTAGTAGAGACGGGGTCTCGTTCTTGCTCAGGCTGGCACAAAACTCATTTTTACTTGTCAGGGTTTCTTCTATATGAACTACCCAAAGTAACAAGGCTGCAGAGCATTATACTACATATAAAAGCAGCATTCAGATTGCTTGTTTTGCTTTTATTTATTTGCATATGTAATTTACTGTACCTGTTAAAAAAAGGAAGTTCTTATAAAAAGCAACAAAACAGGAAAAATAAGCAAATTATCATTTCTTCTGGTAGATTATGATTTAGAGCTTAGTTCAAAACGTTAAATTTGAGAGATTCCATTTAATCTTGGTACAGTTTTGATAGAAAGTTGAACATGTGAAAGCAAAACCATTTTATTTAAAACATTAAAAACATTATTTACAAGATGTTAAGAGTAAATTTACAGAGTACATTGATGTTACTATTTATGGCATGTGTTAGATGCCAGGCTGTAAATTATTATTAATTTGTTTTATAAATACTACTAATTTTTAATAATATTTATATTGAAGTATTTGTTCATATTATGGATCATGGATTGCCACTTTATTTTGGAAAAAGGGAGTTATAGTTTTCCTATTTAGAGACCAAAAAAAGAATTTAAAAAAGTTCAAGAGCCAGATGGTTTAACCTCATATAATATTAATTTTAACATATTTTAGTTTCTGAAGCAAATTTATATTATGGTTCTGATTATGTTTTTCTGCTTTTAAGGTAGCATTTTAAAGATTACTATTAAGACTTTCTGATTCACGTAGGTGGATGATATTAGAGATAACCTTGATTTGATATAAGACATCAAATCAAAGACCATCTTATGAAGCCAATTTTAAGGCCCTGAAATCCAACGGTCTACTGCACTGCAGTGATGAAACAGCAAAGGTTTTTGTTCTCCTGACATGATAATTGAAGTGAGGATAGAACTTTTCATTTCTCTATTTAAGTTAATATTATAATACAACTTCTATTATTATAATATAACTTGTTATAATATTATAATAAAAGAAAATTCTGTTTTGGGTTTTATCTTATCACTTTCTTATCCTACGTAACTGACAAGGAAGAGAAAAGCAAAATCTTGAGTATTCTTCCTGCCAAGGAATCTACAAATAAATGGTTCATTGTTCTGAATGGAAAGGAAAAGAGTACCTTCTAACTTGGATGATAATCTCTTCTATAGATTAAAACTTGGAAATTGATGAAAATCATATTGAGCTTTATTTGAATAAAGTAATTGACTTTCTGTTTTTTAAGGTTCTTTACTGGAATGATTACTGGAACACTTGAAGTGGGTAAGCATTTTTGCCTGAAGCTTATTAAGGCAGCCAGGAAATCTTTCCTCTTACTTGGCATAAGTAAAGATATTTTTCCATAGGATATTGCCAGAGATTCATTTGGCTTGGCAATCACATGGACTGTTTTGTGATTGCTTTTTGAGGGTAATAATTCTGCTTCATGAAAATATTAGTCATTATTCTTCTGTACTCATCTAAAAAAGATAAAGGGTCAATATATAATTTTTTAGTAAACTACTAACATATTTGAATGGCCCAAGTAACATAATGATGTTAAGCTGATGACTTTATTCATCATTTTGCTGTCCCAGTGAGGTAGATGTTGTACTATATTTTTTGGACAAGGAATTTGAGGCGAAAGCCTTTAGAAACTTAAGGTCATACATTTCAGTGTATATAAAATCCATATTTGAATCTAGTTGTTTCCATTGAACATTTGTTTTTTAATGGGTATAGAGTTTCAGTTTTGCAATATGAAAAAGTTCTGGAGATTTGTTTCATAACCATGTGAATACATGTAACATTGCTGCACTGTATACTTACAAATGGTTAAGATGGTAAATTTTATGTCATGTGTGCACAATAAAAAAACCCTATAGAAGTGATTTTCTTTTTGCTTTCTTGTTAAATAAATTTTTAGTGAGGAATATACAGGAGCTAAAATGTTCATTTGGCTCATCTCTCATCTGATGTGAAACTGCTTAAATTTCATCACTTGAGAGAAATCTTGAGTTTCCACTTAGGTTTGGACTAAGCTATAAGAAGTCTAGTTTTCTTACTGTCAGAAGATTGTATTTCTTTTTAAAATCTAGTTGATGGAAAGTTAAAAGATAAGATATAAATCAGAATTACGGTACCAGAGAATAAATGTATTTCAGTTTGTCACTCTATATGAGAAGTCCACTTTTTTTTTATGAGAGAAAAGTCAAGTAAAACTGTAGGTTTTTAGAGTTTTAGATGTTTTTGACTATGTAAAATCTCTTAAAGATACAGTTATTCGGTAATTGTTTTTTGGTAATGATAAAGCATTCATTTTTAAAATGGAATTCAAAGTGTGTATTTGATAAAGGTTACACATATTTTGGTGATGTCAAGTTATCTGTGATGCTTTTTCACATACCTAGATAGAAATCTATCGTTTCATTTAATTAAAAAACAACCACTGGTAAAATCTCATTTTTTCTCTCTCTCCAATATCTGTCAAAATTTACTTTGTATACATGTATTTTCTAAAATTATTACCTTTTATCTTTTAGATTAACGAGAAATTAATAATATTGGGCCAATCTTTTAGAATTAGGTATTTTAAATTATGAGATTTAATCTATCTTTCTTTTTCTATCTATCAAACTGGTATATTTACCTATGTATATAACTATCTATTTATTTTTACCTGTCTAAATAACTATCAATTTTCTATAACTCAACCTTCTATAAGTATAGACTTACATAAGTTACTATGAGAGTAAGCCTGTGAGTGTAGAGGGTTGAATTAATAATACTCCCCAGTTCATGGCACAGTATTATCATTGGTTCATGTCAGGCCTTTCTGCTATTTAATTCACATTCATTCCTTCACTAATTCATTTATTCTTATCTACTCCCATTCCCCATTTCTTTTTTGCTTTTTTTCAGAGAGGGTCTTGCTATGTTGCCCAGGCTGCTCTTGAATTCCTGGCTCAAGTGATCTTCCTGGCTTCCCTCAGCCTCTTGAGTAGTTGGGATTACAGGCCCGTGCCACCAAGTCCAGCTCCTTATATCCAACCCCCAGCCCCACAGGAAACCATTTAGGCCTATCCATCTTGCTGTATGTACATCTAGCCCCTATTTCTAACTGCTGCATAGGAGATTTACTATTTTACATTGTCTAACTGCTTGAGAATGCCTATCATCAAGTGCTTTATTTTTTTAAAAAGAGAATCCAACCTATTTGAAGATTCAAATTTTGAACATAGGCTAGTTCAGGTGAACTATTTAAGGGCAAATATAACCTAATTCAGCGATTTATAAAAAGTAAGTACATTTAGAACTTTGAAAGCATTGAGAAATTTAGGAGAGTATATTATTTACTTCTTTAACTCATTGACTTTTTTCTTATAATTTTTTATTAATATATTTGAAAATCATAATTATATACATTTATAGAGTATAATGTGGTGTTTTGGTGTATGTATACAATGTGGAATGATTAAATCAAGCTAATTAACATATCTATCACCTTGGTTACCTATCTTTATTTTTAAGATAAGGTCTCACTGTGTTGCTAGAGAGTGCAGTGGCATCATGATAGCTCACTGCAACCTCAAACTACTGGGCTAAAGTGATCCTCTTGCCTCAGCCTCCCAAGTAGCTGGGACTGCAGGCACACACCACCACATCTGGCTAATTTTTACATTTTTGTAGAGATAGGATGTTGCTGTGTTGCTCCAGCTGGCCTCGACTTCCTGGCTTCAAGTGATCTTCCCACTTCGGCCTCCCAAAGTACTAGGGATTACAGGTGTGAGCCACTGTTTCTGGCCTAACCTATCATTTTTAATGGTGACATATTGGAAATTTGCTTTCTTAGTTATATTGAAATATACAATACTCATTGACTTTACAAACTCAATAAGTAATTAAAAAATAAACTTTATTCTCTATTAAACACCAAATTTAGGTTTTTTATTGTTGTTGTTATTGGCTGTAGCATTGCATAGGATCTCAATTGTAGTAGGGATTTAATAAATGTGTTGATTTCATTTAATGCCATACCTATAAATTTGTAAATAGGCTTGGACATTTGCAAAAGTTAATTCATGCCTGGATCGTTAATATTTTAGTATGCTTTGGACATCAATCAAGCCAGCGACCAGAATTTGTTTATTACAAAAGTAATAAAACACAGAGGTTCTAATTTACATTATAGGAGGTCACAGTCCTTGCGTACCCAAATTATCAATTTTGATCCACATATCATCATGTGGGTTAAAGCATGTTGGGTATTATATCCATTTTAGTAAAGAAGTTGAGACTCAAGGCAATATGTGGTTTGCACAAGGTTCTTTGGCTATTAAGTCATGGTCAGGACTGGTAACTGAAATTTTCTGACTCCTAGACCCAACATTCTTTATTTGTCCCCATGTTTTTAAATTCTATTATAGAAGGACTTAAAGGAGGTGACATAATATGAAGTGAGGACCTTAGAGGCCCTCTTAGAGTAGCTCCATCTTTAATGTTTTTATATAATGGGGTATAAGAAATGTTTTATTTATTTAAAAGGGTTCTGCTTCTTTTAGTAAATTGTTGAAAATCATTTCATTGTATTGTTGTTGCTTTTGTTTTGGGATAGGAGCTCTAAGTCAGATTTGTCAATGGTAACTCCGCAAAGGAATGAGAAAAGTCCTTCCTGAAATACTTGGTACATTTACATTATCTATCTTTTTGTGTCACTCCCCGTTAAATTCCTTAACTGTGGCCTGTAGGACGCTGAATGATCTGGTCATTGCCTAAGTCTCCAAACACATCTCCTTCCTGCTATTTTCCCTCTTACTCATGCGTGATCTCCCATAGCTGCCTTTCAGTCCTTGAAAATGCTAGCCCTTTGACACCTCAAGACGGTGTTTCCCTTCCCCAGCCCTTACTGTGACCGATTCCTTTTGATCTATCAGATCTCAGTGGCCTTCCCTGACCTTCCTTATTCCCCATCTAGCACCTTGTTTATTTCACTTGTATCCTGTAACACAAAGTGAAATTATTTAATGACTAGTAGACTACAAACTCCATGAGTGCAGGGACGATGTTTATCTCATTCACTATTGAATTCTTAGTCACTTTGCACATAGTTATCCCTGGATAAATATTTATTGAATGTGTGAATGTTGAATGAATTATGACTTACCAAGAGATGCTTAATTTGTATTCATTGTCCTCTGAGGAAAATCTCAAAGTATATACATTTGATGAAGATTTCCACAAAAAATGATTTTAATGCATTAGTGCATAATAGTATTAATAGTTGGAGTAGTTACAGACATGATTTACAGAATGTTGTACCAAATTCTTTACATGTGATTTCCTTAATATCCACAACAGCTTTGTGAAGTTAGTAGTATATCCCCACTTATAGATGATGCGACAGACATAGAGAAGTCCGTTGACACTTGCTCAAAAACATTTAAAATAGTAAGTGGCAGAATTGGGATTTGAACCTAGGTCTGTCTGTAACTAAAGTCAGCACTATTTTCATGCTACTTTGCTACTTCGTAAATTAATGCTTAACTTGTCTGGAAAATTTGCTTCTGATGAATACTTTCCTTTCCCAATGATGCTGGATAAATGAGGTGTTACTGTAATAAGGTGCTAATTGAATGGTGCAGAGAGTAAGTGCAAAAGAAATTAAAGAAGGAAAAGGTGTGTGCTGAAGTCATTAGGGAAACTTGAGTAGCTGTGGGACTTTTAGTTCATTCAATTAATGCTATTGCAGTGTTCTGAATAGTGGACCTTGTAGGATGTGTGGGATACAAATAAATATAGAGTAGAATAGAGGGTATTCAAATTTGAAGAAAGTGCTTATTAGAGGATTAGAGTGTTGTGGGCATCCTGAAAGAATTAAGGAGGACTAGTGTGACCGGAAGAGAGGATTTATATTGGAGAAAAGTGAGATACTTGTTGAAGAAGTAGATGAGGATGATTGGGAGACTATATAAACCACATAGGATTTAATTTTTTTCTGTGGTTGCCAAGATCAGTGGCATTGTGGGGCAAAATACAATTTTAGGAAGTTCAATCTGGTGGCAGTGTGCAGGATTTAAATTATGATAATAGAGCATTGGTAGCGCAGTGAGTAACGGTGGCAGTTCTGGCCCTGGGCTTGAATTCCACCTCTTCTATGTGCTGGTTTGTGAGCTTGGAATATTATTTCACTTACTGTGCTACAGTTTCTCCTCTGTGAAATGTAAATTGAACTGTAGTACCTTTTGCCAAATTCCAGAGATTATGATTCAGCGGGTCTAAGGTATGGGGCAGGAATATCCTCTCTTCCCAGATCAGATTTAGTTTCCCTTCCTCTGTGATTCCAGAGCACTTTGTTTAGTGTTTCTTTTTAGACCTCAGTTCCAAAAAGTTGAATTAATCACACTCCCCAGATAATGACACACTATCAGCTTTGGGAGTACAAGGCTCCTCTCTTGTTTCATTTAAAATAGTTCTCATTTAGCCCCAGTTCCCATTCTAATCTCTGCCTACATAGACATTAATACTAATATTTTTGGACATATCTATATCTTTAAAAGATATATGGTGTTATTTTATACACATGTATTTTTAATTTATATAAATTATAAGTTTTATAATTTTATGATGTGCTTTTTATGATATACAAATGTGGAGAAAATAATATAACAAACCCCCATGTGTCCATCATCCAGCATTAACAATTATCTACTCATAGCCGATAATCTTCATAAATATTTTTAACCATTCTACCCCTGGTATCTCCTCCCCACAATTCCACTTCTTCAAACTGTTTTACTTTGAAGCAAATCTAAGACATATTTTTTCCTATAAGCATTTCAGTTCTCAATTGCTTTTTAAAAACCCTATCCATTTGGATTTCTGTATATCTATTTCATAACTTGTAACTGCTGTAGGTATTTCAGTGTATACACCTACCATATCTTATCTGGTCCTCTGGTGATGGTCACCTAGGTTGCCTGTAACTTCCCTGCTACCACAAATAACTCTGATTTTCATTTTTATATGATGTTCTCTTATGGGCTTTTGAGAGAACTTTAGTTTTCCAGAGTGGGATCTCTGGATAGTAGGGTATACAAATACTTCATTTCACTAAGTACTACCAACTTGATTTCCAGAATGTTTGTACTACTTTACATTCTCACTAGCAGTACATGAGTGTGCCCTTTGCCTCCATTTCCACAGACACCTGGTGTAATCTGACATATTTTTGCTGGTCTGAAATTTACAAAGTGATGTATCCTTATGTAAATTTTTATTTCTCTGATTATCTATGAGATTGTTTTTCTTTTCACATACTTGTTATCTATTGTCCTTAAGGCTTCCTGTTCTTGCTGTTTTGTTTTTTGCTTGGAAAACTCTTTCCCCTTACATAGCTCACTCACTTCATTCAGATCTCTGCTTAAATGTCATGTCCCCAGAGAGACTTTCCCTGACCATCTCATCTAAAAGAGTAGTCCATCACTTTCTTCATTCTGCTTTATCTTTCTTCATAGTATTTATCACAAAACATTATGTTAATTATATTATATATTAATTTGTTTATTTTCTCTGCTCAAGTTCCTTGAAATCAAGGACTTTATCTGTTGTTCACACCTGTATCTCTAGCATTTAAAAAAGTAGATACTCAATAAATATTTGTTGAATGATTAAATATGAATTGGCTATTTATATCCTTTACTCATTTTCCCTACTTATCAAGAGTTTCTTGACTATTGTAGACATTAATCCATGTTGATTTTATACATTGTAATCTATTAATTTTGTCTATGATACCACCTTTGGTAAGGAATCTTTAATTTTAGGTGGTTAAACCATCACATCACAACATATAAATCAACATGTTGTGGTTTGTGTTTTTGTGGTTTGAAGAGATCTCTTTGTAACCTGGTATCACAAATCCCCCTAAGTTTTTTTCTATTTGCTTTACAATTTTATATTTTATACTTGGGTTTGTATTTTTCAGGAGTTTACTTTTATATAAGTTGTGAGTGTTAGTGTTTGATTTTATTTTTCTTCCTGTAGAATACAAGCAGTTTGTATTTTTCCTGATGATTTGTAGTATACCCTTCCCATATATGAGTTCTTTCTCATATCTCATTAATCAGTTGTCTATTTCCGTCTAGTGTCAATGTTTTTGTTACAGTGGCTTTGCACAATGTCCTAATGTCTGGTAGGGCAAGTCCTCCTTCTTTTTAAAAGTTGACTTAGTAACATTCATAATAGCAACAATCAAATAACTAACCTTTAAAGAGAATGGACAAGACCATTATGGAGGAATTATAAAATCCTATTAAAGGACGTAAAAGAAGACAAAGCTAATAGGAGAAAAATACCGTGAGATGACATAATGTTATAAAGATGTCAGTTCTCCCCAAATTAATTTATAAATTCAATGCAACTACAATAAAAATTTCAGTAAGATTTTTTTACATACCTCAACACAATTTTTCTAAAATTTATTTGGAATTTATTGCAAATATATGTCAGTTTTTGAAAGTAAATGTATAGTTATATATAGTTTCATTGTACTTATACTGTATTTTTTAGTGATTAGTTTTTGCATTCCTATAGATGGGCAGTTGATTGGAGACAGCAGAGAAGAGGGAAGAGAGCAGCAGAGATTAAGTGTTTTGATGAGATGTGATAGAAATTGTGGTGGTGGCAGCAAATAGCACTCTCAACAGAGAAACATAGGAAAGGTAGAAAAGCGAGGGGCTGTTGAATAAATACATACTCCTCTCTCAACTCTGGGAAAATGAATGTGGTAAGAACAGAGGACAGTCATCTTTAATGTCCCTCAGTAGAGTGCTGTTGCTGTGCTATGCTAATGACATACACTATGTCTAATCCACTGGCTGGGGTGTAGTATCTATAGCAAGTATCTCTGAGATGTAGCTCAATAGTTGACACATACATAATGGTGACCCTGACTAATCAGGAAGAGCTCTGAATATTTTCTTGATGCTCTGTTTAAAGTGGTAGGGAAATGGGTGTTAAAGAGTTTCAATAAAAAATAGTTAAAGGTACACCTGTACTTGGGTTAATGCACATCCATTTAGAAAACAAGGATATCCAAAGCTATGCATTCTCTCAATTTTCAGAGTCAAACTTTGACTCTGTATCTTATACACATAAAGTTGTGAATACTAACAAACTGAAAATAGAATGAAACCACTCTATATTTTTATGGGGACAAGAAGCAGCAGAAAAGTGGAATTGAGTTACCTTTCATACCCTACTACTAACAATAATCAACTGCATTGGCTTGATTAACTGGTCATTATGAATTTTTTCTCTTCTAGAAAACCAAGAACTTTCTCAAGGGACAAATTGCTAAATATATATAACTCTTACTAACAAAGTGTAACAATTAAGGAAGAAGTTATGTACTCTCAAAGAAGATGCTAACTTGTCATTTGTAATTTGTATAAAAGCATCTTTCTATTATTCACAGTAGTCCATTTTTCCCTAAATGAATGAAAATTAAAAGAGATTTGTTTTAATTTATTTTTAAAAACTTCTTTTATTAGCAAAAAGAAAAAAGAATAAAATAGAGCTTCTGGTTTTAAGTTGATTTTTCACGTGGAAGGTATAAAACATATATATAAATATTTATAGTATAATGTTAATAGAAAGATACTAGCAAAGTGTTAGGATGTTTCAAAAGGGGAAAGCACTTTTGCTAGATACAACAGGGAAGGATTTATTTGAGCTGAACCTTTAAAAGTAAATAGAATTTTGATAATATGATTGCGTATACATATGAGAAGATGGGTGAGTTAAAGTTTTGTCCATTCCGTGATGCTGGGTTTTTATGCATACTTACAGGGAAGAGACCTATTGTGTGTTTCTGCCATGTGGCACACATCGTGCCAGGCCTTTCATTTACACTGGTATACTTTACACTTAACCATAATAGATTTATCTTTTTATGATTATGTGATGAGGAAACAGGTATAGAGAAATCAAATGCCTGCTCAAGGTCATGTAACTAGTGACTACGGTTGTTCGTTGCAGTAATCTCAGGATCTTCATTTGCTAGCTGTTACCTCATTGTTATCAGAATAGTTAAGGTGATTACTGCTTTAAGAATAAAGCACAGACTCTGCCTTAATACCACAATTGTTGGTAAGCCTCTTCTGACTTTTAACGTTTAAGAGGGTTTGCAGATGACTGATGCGAGATCCTTGGCTCTGTGCTCCACCCTCTCCCTTCCTTCTCTCATTTCTCCACCACCTCTCTTCAGCAGAGCGTGTCATTCTTGTGAAAGAGTGCTATGGTTGTTAAATAGGAGAAAGGTGGGTCTCCTAGTTCAGAAATGAGAATTTAATGGCAGGATTAGAATTGTTTTCTTGGCCCTTATTTTCCATTAATATTTGGTAAAATCTTTAGAAAATTCCAACGAATAATATAAGACTTGGCATATAGCATTTGTGCAGTAGATGTTTGTGAAGGAATGCTCTAAAGGGTTTTTTTTTTTTTTTTTTTTTTACCTTAAGTTTGGGTGAGCATCAGTGTGTCACAGTGGACCAGTGTAGGGATGAATCAGCAGGGAAAATATACAAACCCGAATAAGGAGATGATATTCATGGGCAGTGTCAAATTTTTTTGGACCAATTATCCATTTCTCATCAGTGAACTTGAAGATTTTTTGTTTCATTTTTACAAAGGTATTTGATTCCTTATAATGATGTTGATGAAATGGTTCAGAAAACCAAACGTCATGTCTGTGATCTCACAATCCATTAGAGAGTTGTTGTTTTAGATACTTTTATTTTAGTTTTTGAATTTGCTACAGGATAGTAACTTTTGACTGCCAATTTTCTGAAAGGTTTCATGGCTGCCTACGGTTTTTTCCTGTTTGTTTTTTTTCTAGTTTCTATGTTGATTGGTTAGTCAGTAGATACTAAACTGTTAAATAATTAGATTTTTGTTACAGGTTTTAGCATTATAAAAATCTTTGGTTGTGTATAGTACTTGGTTGGAACTTAAGCTTAATTGTTTGCAGTTCTTGGCATTTTACTTGGTGTGTGAACTGGTTCATGATCTTTTTATTTGGATGCTTTATTGGGCCATCAATCTTAAGTAACTATTTTTAAGATTTTATTTGCTTGTTGTCTGAGTTGGAAGAGTTCTCCAACACTTAGGAAAGATATTTGGAACATTTTTAGGTCCTGTGATTCTCAAGCCTGATCTAGAAGGATTAAATAGATGACTTCTTATGATTGGATTGCCATGTTCAGAAGCTGTGACTAAACATCCCATCAAGTAATAGGTTTAATATTATTTGTGGTATCCATCCAGACTTGATTAACAGTTGATAGACTTTAGGTTTCCTACTATTGTGACTGTTTTATAAAATCCCTGAAAATGATATTAAGTGGTTAATACATGTACTAGAGAATCGGAACCAAGCCTGTCTGTATATGTGGTTGCTTTATTGGTATTTTTTTTGTTTTTAAACCAGTCTTTTCTCTAATATTTTGTTTCCTATTGATCATGCCTGTGATTATGGAAACGATACAGTTGAAAGAAAACTTCTAGTTATTGACGTAGTACATTTGTGTGTGTGCTTTAAACATGCATAGTTTTACTTTTACATGGAATAATCAGGAAAATGTGTGTAATAGTTCGACAGTGAAAAGAATCTTACCAGTTACAAGATCAATATAGAGATTTAAAATTTTCCTATGCCTAACCATCTACTGTACTGAATGGTGGCTGAATCAAAATGGTGAATTCTCAAAGTGCACGGCTTATGGCATTTTAAAGTAGAGCCAACATTTTGTTTGGAAGCTAAGCAGCAAAGGGAGGAGGAGATGCCATGATATTTATCTAGTCAGCTTTCTTGCTTTTCTTCTGTAAAATGATAAACACTAATGATGTTTTTGAAATCCTGAGGAATTATTTTTGCATTCCTTTTGTTGAAATTTTATGTAAACATTTAAACAGTAGCTAATGGTATAGCTTGAAAAGCTTAGCATGTATACCTTTTTAGCATCTGAAGTTTTGGTGTTCTGAATGATTTTGATAGCAGTAGTGTGACTTCTTCAGAACTTGTAGCAAAGGCCATGCCTATTTTTTTTTTTTAAGAGATAAGATCTCGCTCTTACCACCTACACTGGAGTGCAGTGGCACAATCATAGCTCACTGCAGCTTTGAACTCCTGGGCTCAAATCATCCTCCTGCCTCAGCCTCTTGAGTAGCTGGGACTACAGGCACGTGCCACTATGCCTGGATAATTTAAAAATATATACATATATTTTTGTAAAGACAATGTCTTGCTATGTTGCTCAGGCTGGTCTCAAACTCTTGGCCTCAAGCAATCCTCCCACTTTAGCTTCCTGGAGTGCTGGGATTATAGGTGTGAGGCACTGTGCCCGGTCCATGTCCTTGTTTTGATGGGTTGTGATACAGATTTCAAATTATGATATAAACAATCAGTACGAAACCATGAGAAGACCATTTGGAATGAATACTCTGATATGTTTACCATCAGTGCGTGATGGCGATGACACAGGGTGGAGGTAGGGTTGGTAGTGCTTTTAGGCCCAAAGAGGGCTTTTAGTTTTGGGAAACTCTAGAGCTGAGAATGGTTGGTGTTACCAAAGTTGATAAAAGAAGTAAAATCTGGATAGGCTTTGAACCCAGAAGTACAATCTGGGCTGTATTAATCGTGTTTTTTATTTTCTGTATTTTACGATGCTTTGACATCTTGAGGCCTTGCTGGCTGGTACATACTGCTTCTCCAGGATTTGGTAATTCCTAGAGATACCAAATGACTCCCCTGTGAGCACTTCTTTCATACATAAAACAGCCAATCCAGGGTCCATACTGCAACTACCTTTTTTATTGAACTCTCAGATTGAGCCAAGATATCCCTGCCCATTATCACCCCAAGGCCAGCTACCAGGCAACTAAGGCAGTCCTTACACCTTGGAGCCTACTGAAATTATTCAAACTCGCCGATCCTAAACTGCTTACGCTGCCTTGCCTTGCCTTTTCTGTGAAAACCATAATAAAGGCTTATGCCATATTTTCCCCTCTTCTTCTGCCTCCTGACTGTCCCTGGCGCTTTCCTGTGTGGCCCTGTGTGTTGTGGCGTGCTCCCGCCCCCTGGAGCTGTGAATAATAAACTATTCTTTCAAGGCAGTTGTCTGCCTTGTGTCTGTCATCTTTACCATACCCAAAGAAAACAAATCCCAGCTACATTTTAAAACATGGGCCCGGACTTCTTCTGGAGTCCTCTTAGTTACCTTTGGCCAAGCCTCAATTCAAGCTCATAATCAAGATGCATAGGAACATCTTGGGCACCCACAGTGATTCCACTGTCACAGTGATTCCAGTGTCACTGTGATTCCTTAGTGCCCACACCATGTTGTGGACATTGAGAAGTCTATGGAGGATCTCTTTTGAGTAGTAACAGGTTCGCCCAGGTGAAGGTTATAATATTCCCTCTCTTTCTCCGGGACTGGTTTTAGCTTTTGCTTGAAGGGGGGATGTGGAGGGTGGAAGAGGTGGTGGCTGTAAGTCCTGGAAAAGGGGAGCTGGATAACTTCAGAGGGAAGTACAGCAGCAGCCGCTCATCCCTGCAGAAGGCATGGAGCCAGACCGCCCCTTCTGATGCTTCTGATCTGGAAACAACCCGTGAACTTCTGTAGCAGGAGTTTACCATCATACTTTGTTTTGAGACCTGTGGCAACCTCTTCAGGATCCTAATGCATAAACAAGGATGCTTCAGTAGAAACATCGTAGGAATAAACCTAATAAATGTTTACTGAAGAAAGAGCAATATTGTATAATTCTGCCAAAAATGTATTCTTGTTTTTATAAAGATATCAATGGAGGAAAAATGGACAAAACACCACAAATTTAGCGTTCAATAAATATCAATTACATTTTACGTGACATTTATGTGAGAGGTTTATAGCAATATCTAGATTAGAAATGGCCTTAGAATTTACATTAGAATTTCTGTGGTCCCAACTGCCTCTTGTAGTTAAGAAAGCTACAAACTTACTTGCTGTGGTATTACTTGTAGCTAAATGTTAGGGAAGACCCTAGTCAGTGCATTTCTTACTTAGATTTCCCTAGGGATGTAGTCTCATTGAATATTGACAAATTGACATTCTCTTTTCTTATGTGGCACTCCTAGGAATACCTGAAATGCAAAACTTATATTCTTATCATAATTGTGCTAATAAGTTTAACTAATGTAGAACAATATCAGCTCAGAGCTTGCTCAGTGAAGATGGTAAAACCCTCAGCCTCCACCAACTCCCTGATATCTTAAATCTCAGTCACTTTCCTTTGAATGTGGGGATTTTTTCACTTAGGTTTCCCACCTGAGCAGTCTGAGCTCTGCTTCCTATAGGAGGCTGACTGGGAGTTACTGGAAAATCTCTGGCATTTGCTAGCTTACTTTGCCCGCTTTCAAAACTGTTAGATCTTTTTCTGTTCTGTTTTTCTTACCACTAGTATCTGCTATTTTTCTCAGCTTTTATGTGGGTTTTTCTTTGGTAGTCATTTACTGTGGGTCTGCTCATTTCAGTTAGCCTTCTGCATTCTATCACTGAGGTACATTATATGAATATATATTGTAGCCACAATGAAAAGCCGTGATAGTTACTTCCTCCATCCTGCTTCTTATGTCGATTCCTAAAACATATTTCCCTGTTGATAGTGTGTTCCTATGAGCTTCCCTTATCTCCTTTCCCTGCCTCTTTTAAGAAATATAATTCCTTAGTTATTTGCTTAAGGTCTGGGAAGGTGTTAAGGCCTCTTATTAAAAAGAAAAACATAAATAAATGATGAAAAAACATATTTAGCATCGAGAGGGTGGTACAAAAGAGTTTTCAGAGGCTTACAAGATTAAAACTGAAATCAGAAGAGGTACCAATGTGCTTCAGCTGTATATTGACAACAGTTTTTATGTGGAGAGATGACAACCATATATGTTCCATTGATTGGTTCTGGTACCTTTTAGGTAAGCTTTGTGAATTGTTTGGGTGCAGGTTTTATACAGTTGGACAGATAAAATACTGGAAAACTCTTTCATCTTAGGGAAAATGTAGAATAAAAGAGAAATGAAATGTAAGTAGAATGATGAAGTTTACTTGGTTGGGGGCAAAAGGGTTGAAGCAGTATAAAAGGTTAAAATAAGCAGGTGGAAAATCTTGAAATGTATAATAAGTTGAATTTTGTGGGGAATATTGATTTTTATATATTATACTTGTTTAAAATGGGTAGTAAGGAAGAAATGGCAGTATTATTCAGTAGTTTAAATGTCCTATATTTGATCACTGGGGTTTGTGGATTGCTAAGAGTCAAGTTGATGGGTCTGGGATTTGGTTTCACTCTATAAGTAGACTGTTACTGTTTCATGGATGCTGGTAGACGACATGAGACTCCTAGGTCAGAGACAAAGGACTTTATTACTCATGGCACAACAAACAGCATGATCACTAGCATATTTGCTTCAGTTCTCCTTACCCCTAAGTCCTATTTGAGGTGATAAAATACGGTGCAGGTAGATGCTGTACGTATAGTGGGTTGCAGCTGAGGAGTACTGAGCATGGTGAATCCACTGCTGTTATGGTAACCAGGACTGATCTTTGTCCTGGAGGGTGAGTTCACCTCATCCTTCAAGGTTGTTCACTGCAAACACAACCCTGACAAATGGCCCTGGTAAAGAGTGGCCAGGATCTTGCATTCCTGCCATACCCAGGACATGTTTAGAACTGTGAGAAAACCCATTGAGGAGTATCTCTCAACAGGTTATGTAGTAAGCACCAATACATAGTCTTCTATTTTTCTTATTAATAATTTTCATAGTTTTAAAACTATGAATATAATATTTAAGGAATAATTAAAGGAAATTTTAAAGTGAAAAATTCTTCTGGTGAGGATCAAGCCGTATATTTCCTTAATTGTACAAAAATTATAAAATTTATACCAAATTTCATAATACCAGTATACTTATGATAGGTCATTATGTTAAGCAGTCATGCTGTAGATAGTTTTTGAGTGCTTACTATTTAATAGACCCTGAGGATAGAAAGATTAAACAACACATAGCACTGAATTCTGTGCACTTAGGATTAATTGGAAGGACAGACAGGTAAATTATGTTACAGGATAGTAGTATTGGGGCAGTAGTATTTCATATGTGGAGAAAAGGTCATTGAAGATTTTAAGCAGGGGAATGATAGGACCAAATTTGTTATAGTTATGAAAAACCCACTATAGTGACACTGAGGTTAGAAGACAGGTGAGGTTGATACTCGAGGCATGGGCACTACTTATTAAGCCATTGTAGTAATTCCAATAAAATTTGGTAAGGGACTGAACTAAGGCTGTGGTAAAATAGGTGGACAAGAAGAGACCAATTCAAGAAAGATTTGAGGGGCAGAATTGACAGGGTGCCATCCATGGGAAGACAGCATGAGGAAAAGGTAGTAGGGGAGGTAATATCTGACAATGTCAGTTCTGAATATGCTGAATTTGAGGAACTTATAGGACATCTAAGTGGATTTAGAGTTCAGGAGAATTTTGAATGCCAAGATGGAGATGTGGGAATCATTTATTCATTCAACAAATATTGATAAATACGGCACTATGCTATGTGCTTGAGACCCAACATTGAGCAAGATTTGCCCTCATGCATTTTACATGCTCATGAGACACAGAATTAAACAGAAAAATTACAAATTCTCTTTTTATGAGGCTAATATATCTTTAATATTAAATAAGAGAAGGAAGAACAGTACAGGAATAGAAAAACAAAGGGCCGATCTCATTTATGAGTATAGATGCAAAAATCCCAAATAAATTTTTAGCAAAGTATTAACTCTAATCACAAATTTAAAATGAATATTATATATGTATAATGTGTATATATGTATATGCATGCATATATATATACTTTACAAACTAAAAACAGCAAGGTATTAAATACTTCCTTAACCTGATAAAAGATATTTCTCAAAACCTTAAAATAAACTTTTATACACTGATGAAATATTAGAAGCATTCCCATTAAAGTTGGGTACAAGAGAACTATGTCCATATCCACTACTAATATTCAAGTAATTGATGAAATTAGAACTACATACTAAAAATAATATACTATTAAATATAACATTATGACTTTATATTCTATAAGAAAAAATTACTCATCTCTTTTAATTACTGTTCCTAAATTTTATATTTCTTTTGAACAATTTAGATAAAATTTTTAAAATGCTGCCTATATTAGATTCCAGAGCACTAGTATTGCTCAACTCTAGGGAGCACTCACTGTTCACATAGAATACAGTGAACAACTTGAGGGTATTGTTCAGGATGAGTAGGAGTTAGCCAAGCACAGAGTTGGGGGAGGGAAGAAGGGATTGTTCTAGGCAGAGGAAAGTGCATGTGCCAAGCCTCTGTCTGAGGCAAGAAAGATTTTGGTATGTTCAAAGAACAGAAAGACTAGTGTGGTTGGAGCATAAAGAATCAGAGAGTGAGTGTGTGAAATGAGGCTAGAGTGGTGTGAAGTGAAGCTAGAGAGAGATTGGCAAGGAAGCATTTTGGATTTTATTCTAAAAGCAATATTAAGCTATTGAAGGATTTTAAGCAGGGTGCCATGAGATTAGATTTGTGTTTTAAAACGATCATTATGACTATTACATAGATGTGCTTTGGAAGGGGCAGAAGTGGAATCTGGGAGATAAATTAGGACTCTGGGCTGGTGATAAAGATGGCTTGGACTAGATGGTAGTAGTAGAGATGGATGGAAGTTGGTAGATCCAAGTTATTTAAGAGGTAGAACTAAGAGAACTTGTGGTTGTCATTTATTATGGTATCATTTTGTTATTAAAGTCATCCAAAGTGAGAAGAGAAAAATGGGAGGTGAAATCCTATAGTTCACTAGTATTTAAGGGGTAGGTTGAGGGGAAGGATTCCACAAAGGAGAGGCAGAAATGACCAGAGAGGGAAGGGAATCAAGAAGTCTCAAGGGATGAGAGTTTGAGAAGGCAAAACCATGTTAACTGTCTATATGCCAAAGTATAAGTAGAAAAATAGTTAAGTAAATGATGCTGATAAGATGGAGTATTATGGTGCTTTAAAAGAATACTTAAGGACATCAGAAAATATTGATGTCAATTGAAAAAAGGGTTATGTAAATTTGCATATTTGGCATGAACCCCGAGTTTCTTTTTTTTTTTTTTAATTCCACATATACAAGTATGTGTATATGCAGCAAAAATATTCAAGGGCAATACAGTAATATATTAACGTAGTTTTATTTGGATGGCAAAATTTTTTCTATTCTTAGTTTTTTTGCGTAATTTTCAAATTATATGAGCGTGTATTAATGTTATAATTAGGAAAACTATATTTTGATTTAATTTTATCAATGTTTTATATGCATTTTATCAATGTTTTACAAGCACGTTGTTTAAAGGGTGCCAGTGAAATAGTTCTATGAGCTTGTAATGGAGGACTGCAGTGTCTACTGTTGCCCTTACCTCATTTCCTGTTTCTTAGGGACAAACACCTTCAGCTATTTTAGCTGATTCTTTTGGTATTTACTGTCATATCTCCAAAAAATAAGCTTATATTGCTGCTACTTGATATTTTTAGACATTGTCTATTGACTTCCCACAGTAGAAGATAAGAATTTTGTCCTCTTGACCTGTTCCCACAGTCACACATACATTTTTTGTCTTTCCATCCTCCCAATATAGTTATTCTAATTTTGGTTAGATCGGTATTTAATATTTATCTTATTGTGACTAAATGCTATTCATAGTTTTTGCATGTAATAGTATTCCCGTTACTTTTTCTTTCTTGTATACAATACTGTTTTCACTGGAATATACACATTTGTTAAAAGGTGGCTTAGTTTTATATGAACTTACCATTAGTTTATCCCCAAATTCTATGCTGTTTTGTAAATATCCTCTTAATTATTCTATTAATTTCATTTTCTTGACAGTATAGCTTTCAGATTCTTCTGACTTGTTCTAATCTCTTCTGGTTGCTTTCCTGGTTTTTGCATAGTTGTTATCTTGGACTCTTCTTTTCTCATCATCCTTGTCATCCGAAGGATTCCTCTTGCTTCTTTCTTATGTTGGATCCCATGTTGCCTGATTTTCTTTTTATTGGGTCCTTATTTTGGTGGAGAACATTCTCCAGCAGCATCCTGAGTTCTTGGTGGCTTCTTTTGACTTAGGAAAAAATCATGCTCAGTTCTGGCAATTTTATTGAGTTTTTCTTTGATTTCCTTCCCTTGATATTTCTCTCTCTCTTTCTCATAGAATTCCTGTATTCTTAGATGTGGCAGGAATCTGCACTGGTCTGATTATTTTATCTTTTCTCTTCAAGTATTTTCTACATCTTTTTTTTTGGTTTTCCTTTATTGGGAGATTTCCTCAGTTTTTTATCTTCCTACCCTCTGTAGATTAAAACAATTCTCTTGTTATTTTGGACCTCTACTTTAAACAAAAGTTACCATCTGTTCTTGTTTCATGTTGTTTATATATATTTTTTATCTCTCTGAGGGTTATTATTGATAGTTTTTAGAAATTTTCTTCTCTTTACCTATTATCTGTTTCTTCCATGTTACTCTTTTCTGTTTGCTTGCTCTGGTCTCTGTTTTTTCTATTAGTATTTCAGGCTCTCCTCAAATGTGCGGTGGTTCTAAGAGTTCATTCACTCATTCTAAAAAGAGTTCTAAAAAGTTGACTAGTATGCTGTGCCTCTGGATGGAGCTTGTAGACTTATGGGTTTCTGTTTAGGATAATCTGGCTGATCTGTTTTATTGGGGAACCTCTGATGTCTATATTTTTAGTTGTTTTATTTTAGCCTGGTCATATTCCCTAGAGAAGACTATTACATGCCTGGAGGTTATAAGCCTGTCCTACAGTGCTTTGGAATCCAAACTGGGGCAGACACACATAAACTTTCTCTTTATTACTTTCTTTTTTAGTGTGATATGTATGTTTTAAACTTGCCTTATGTTATCTAGTAATAAGACCATTTAAAAAAGTCTTGTCTAGAGAATAAACTGTAGTGTTCTGCTAGGGTGGGAGAGGGGCATCACCTAACTGGAGTAGGGGAGGGTGGAGTGGGGAATTGGGAGTCTTATAATATTTTAAACAGATTTTAAACCAGTCCTCTTGTTTGTAATCCTTCCCTCCTATTTCCAGAGGTACTGGTACTGCCAATTTAGCTTTTTGGAGATTCTATAATGTAATCCTAACCCTAACCCTACTTTCTCTTTTCCTGCTTAGTATTCAGATTTCTTGGGTCTGAAAAGTGATCCACCATAATTTTGTTATTTTTGTCTCTTCTTGTGGACTCTTTGTTTTGTGAATTTAAGCCTTAACAAAAAAAATCTCTTTGTCATTTCGATGGGAGAGTGTGCCTGTAAATATAATTTCAGGCCACCATCTTTAACCAGAAATCTATGAATATAATCTTTATTTTTTGAAGACATGATCTTATCCCTTTTCTAATGTATAATAGATGATAAAGGCATATTCCTAATTGATAGCCCTTTTGTTAGAATGTCTTGGAATATCTGTGTATTCACAAACTCTGTTTCATCTTAGATCTCTTATGACTGACTTAGACCATAATTTTATTTATTTGTTTTAGACCATAATTTTTGATATTTTACCTGAAGAGGTAGTAGTTAATGGTAGCTACAATATATAATCAAAAGAAATGTCTGAAGATTCAGTATGACTATCTAAGCTATAATAGCAACCAGTGATGATAAAAATAGCTTAAAAGCTTAAGGTTGTATACTAAGCACCAGGCCCTAAGTTCTCTACTCATATTAACTTTTTAAAACATCACACCAACTTTGTAGAATAGGAACTGTTATTATCCCTCTTTATAGATGAGGACACTGAGGCACAAAAAGATAGGTAACTTTGCCATAGTCAATACAGTTAAACTAGGAAGTGGAGGATAAGAATCTAGGTAGTCCGGCTTCACAACCCACCCTCTTAACCATTGTGCTAAACTACCTCCATATACTGTTGGGATTATTTCTTTTGGTTGAGATAAAGGTTTTAATTTTCTCCTCTCAGGTAGAATGATCAATTTGATTTGCTCACTACAATTTATATAGCTTTTTAGGCATTATTTATCATAAATAATCTACAGACTTAAAAACACTACTTTCCTTTTGGTAATTTATCTGAAGATAAGTTTTTACCTTAGAGTTTTCTGGCATGTCCTAAAAGACTTGACTTCTTTCCCTTTTATACAACTAATATAATTCTGATGATCCTCTTATTGAATTATCATTGACCCCAACTTTTCAAAGACTACCTCCTGCTTCATTATACCGTTATTCAAGCATATGGCAAATTTCTGGCAAAGTGATGAGCTATAGGAAAATGTCTCTTTTGCAAATGCAATCAAATATTAATTATCTTTGAAGGTGAATTGTCCATATTTTGGTATATTTGGAACAGATATTTCATTCAGAACTTATCGAGCAGAATCAATTAGCTGAATTTAGTCTTTAACAACATAAAAAGCTTTTTGTTTCTTTTGTTTTAGTTGGAAGAAAGATGCTCTTAAAGACAAGCACCTAATTATTTAATTCCCTTCCTGCATCAAGATATTCATAAACAACTCACTTTATAGAATTAAACTTGCTCTGCTTTAGGCTTTTGTATCTTCTTAACTATTTAAATTTATGCCTGGAAGGGAAGAATTAGGTTTGTTATTTTTATTGTTATTAAATATATTTTAAGAACGTTAGATATAGTAGTTATATTGAAATGTAGACACAAAAATATATTTTCTTGCCTGATTCTTAAGGAGTTATTATGATGACATGTTAAAAATAATTACCTATTTATATTAATAAATCTTAAAATCAGATTTATTTTTTACTTGATTTGATGATTTCTTTTTTATTCTTGTTCCTGTGACTATAATGTTCTTTCTTTCCTGCCAGTTTTTGCCTGTTTCCTATATGCAAACATAGCTCTCTCACTTGTTTTTAGAATTCATTTATCCCTTATTCCAACTCACTCTTGTAAGAGTGATGCTTGGGATCCCCACAGCACTTGTATATTCATTCATACTGTACTGGAGATAATGTTTTATTCTGTGGATATGTGCTTTTTAGTTTTCTGTTTGTAGGTTTGCACTTTTCAAGTAAGAGTAAGAAGTTGTTTTCAATTCAGGTCCTCTATTTCCATCTAGAAGCCCCTCATATTACATTTAGGCTTCTAAAAGATGGTGAATAAATTTTGACACAGTAATTCCACAGAAAAATGTGACTAAATTTTGTAACTATATAGATCTTTATGTCATTTGAAAATTCATCATTATCTCCCCAGTTCTAATCAAGAGGAACACTAGCAATGCTAGTCTTGATCACATAATTCCGTGTTTGAGATTCATTTAGAAAGTAAAACTGATGTAAGACGCAAAGGCATATTCAAATTAGAGTAGAACATCAGAAAGCACTGCCTTTGTGAAGAAACCACATTTTTCTTCCATGGTTCTCTACTAGACAATCCTCATTTACCTACCTGCATTACTTTTAATTTACTCTTTACATCCTATTACAATTTTGCCCTAGTTACCAATGTATAATATAACCTTTCCAATTGATGGCAGATGGGATCAAGTTTTATCAACAGTTTGAATTTTCTTTAATAGAGTTCATCCTCCTGAGTTTTTTTCTCTTGTAATTTAATAAAGAGTAAATTTGTTGAATTTGAGGACACTGTGCAAGAACCACCTGTAGTTGGATATTTTCACTGTTAGCGTAAAACTAAAATCACAAACAAAAGTGTTGATAAAAATTTGCTTATTCTTCTCTGATGTATTTTTAATTTTTTTAAATTAAAATACTGAATTGAGGGAAGACTGGATCTCAGACAAACTGTCTTCTAAATAACATACGAAGGAATAGTTCTTTAAGTGCTACACATCAGCTATAATAGCTTTTACAAATTTTTTTTTATTGGACTTAAATATTTTTTCTTTTTAAAAGAAAGGCTTATAAGAGAAACTAATGCAAAAATAGATATATTTTTTAAACTAGAGAATGGGAAAAATCTATTAAGTTCTTGGAGATCATGGATCTCTATTTTTTTCTTTCCACATTTATGATTGAATTCCTTAAATTCTTGGAGATCAAATTTGACATGAATATGTCAGGTCTATAGGGTTTCTCTTTTTCCTCTTGGTCACATTTTCATATGTTTCTATTTTCTATGAGATATGAACTAGAGCAAGATTTGTTGATATACTATGAGTTGTAATTAAATTATTATTTAAGATTATTAGGAACTATACATATTGGTGGAGAAGATGAAGGAAACTATGTATTTGAAAGATTTTTTTGCTTAACTGCATTATGAAAGAGAAAGCAGAAAAGGGGAAGAGGGTAAAATATGGAAAAGAAAGGTGAAAGAGATCAGGAGAAGAAAATGGAAAGAGAATTACCTGCATAGCTATAGTTTGTTATATATTGGCTTCTGTTTCAATTTATTTATTTTTACTCGTTCTTTTCTCATTGAATTTTAAACTTCCAGAAAATGGGGGCCATTACTTCTACTGCCTTTGAAACTCCCAGACTTTAATAGTGTCAACTCAATTATCCATTGAGAGATTATCTGCTTTGTGGTTTAGCCTTTGCAAATATAGCTTTCAAGCTCTTATTGGCATAAGTAAACAAAGAGGGTGATAAAGACTTTTTGAGTCATTTCACTATTTCATGCTTGCTTTTATATTCCTGTGTAGCTTGGCTCTTAGATTAAACTACTCACAGTGAAGCTTTAATTTAGATTCAACATGGATGTTATCTCACATATTTTTTTCTTTAAAAAAATCACAATAAAAATGTTTTTCTAGTGGATTTAATTGTCTTTAAATTGACTTTTAGCCCCCGCCTCTCCCTCCATCCTCCACCTAGGGAATAAAGATCAACTCAGTATACTGTTTCTTTATTTAGAGTTGCAGTACCATGCCTGGATCACTGATACTCAGTTGACTCCTAAGGACTTGGAAAAATCCTTAGGCATCAAAGACAGCTTTAATTGGAATACATTGCCCATACATACAAACTAGAGAAGAAAGGGTACATTTTAGAAGGATTTTCAGAAAGGGTTAAAGCATTAATTTTCTGGTTTTCTCTTATGAAAATAAGAATCTAGCTAGCTAGCTTTAACTATACTTTCCTTCCCCAGCACAAAGAAAATGATAAAATACAGGTGCAAAAAATTTAAAAAAATCACAAACAGTTTTTGTTTTAAGCTTGCTTTTTAAAAAATCTGAGAGATGAAGTTCTCTATCTGTAATATGAAGCAATGGTCAGTCAGCAAAGAGTTAAGAAGGAAAAAATGAACAACTTTTCAATTAATTCACTAAAGTGTTGCTATAGTATGTTGTCTAAAGCATTAAACATCATTCAAATATAGGTAAAAGTATATATAGCTGCACTGTTGTACTTTGTGCATAACTCTGCCCTAGCTTATGTGAATCTTTATTTAATCAATTCCTATTTCTGTTTCTGTAGAGAGAGCTCCTTAAAGGCGGGAGCTCTGTCTTTGAGCTCTGTATCTTTAAGATTTAGCCAATTTCTGGAACATAGATAATAAAAAGTATTTGCTAAATTCATTATTATGTAAGCTATCAGTAATAGCTGTTTTTATTATTTGCGTTTTTAAAAAAAATTTTTTTTAATGGGGATTACAGTTTTAAAAATTAACAAGGAAATATTGACCATGAGGTGCTTTAACTTGTATGTGGATTTGATTTAGTGTTTGATTAATATCTGAAGTTATTAGCTTCTCATTTCTAAGGAAAAAACATGAGTATCACCTATCCCTTTCCTGTACCTTTGCTATTTTTCTTACCTAAAAGCCAGCTATGTTAAGTAAATTGTAGATGTTAGATAACATCTTCTACTTGCTTAATATTTTGTACTTTTCCAAGAACTTTCACACATAATTATTAAGTCCTATCCTCACAACAACCTGAAAGAAATATAGGTAAATAAACTGAGGAAGAGATTTGTGCCAAAGGTGACAAATTTAAAACCTAGAATCTAGGGCTCTTGAATTTTTAGTTCAGTGCTATTTTGTGTTTATCTTGTAGCCACATTTTTTAGCCATTTCTTACTGCCTATTGTATTAGTTTGCTAGGGCTGCTGTAACAAAGTAACACAAACTGGACAGCTTAAACAACAGAAATTTATTGACTCACAGTTCTGGAGGCTAGAAGTCTGAAATCAAGATCTTGGCAGGATTGGTTCCTTCTGAGGACCGTGAGGGAAGGATCTGTTCTAGGCCTCTCTCCTTGCCACATGGATGACTGACTTCTCCCTGTGTCTTCACGTCTTTTCTCTCTGAATGTGTCTGTGTCCAGATTTTTCCTTTGATTAAGGGCAATAGTCATATTGGATTAGAGGCCCGCTCTACTCCAGTATGACCTCATCTGAACCGATTACGTCTTTGGTGACCTTATTGCCAAAAAAGGTCACATTCTGAGGTACTGGAGGCTAAGACTTTGACATATCTTTTTTGGCAGGGGGGGCTTCAGGGGGAGGGACACAACTTAACCTATAACATTTACCTTTCAGTAAATGAACACTTACTGGTGATGTTGACTTTTCTTTCCAAGAACTTAATAGAACTTCTCATTTTATCCTCGCCTGCTCCATTACCTCTCAGAGGAAATTAATTTAGTACCAATGAAAGACATGTTTTGACAGACCATTTCTGTTCTGGTCCTTAGGGCCATAGAGTTATCTAATGATTAGTTTGTAAAAATAATCCATATTTATGATTTTATTTCCCTGAAATTTTCTTAAGTTAGAATACCCAAAGTTAACTGAGAACTAAGCTCTTCTCTTGGGGCTAATCTCTTAAAGTAAATCCGTGTGTCACCTCATGCTTCAGCTGTTCTCCTCTGCATGTAAATGGCCCACTTGCCTAGAGGACTTCAGCAGATGATAGAAGAGTCTCTGAAGGAAAGTTTAGATTAATTAGACTATTGAGTTCCTAGCTCTGTTTTGTTTTGGTGAGAAGACTTCTTGAACAGTAAGATTCAGAGGGAGACAAAGGAACTCATTACAGTTGTTTCAATAAAATACTGATTAACTAGAACTGGCCTATTTAGTTTAATTGCATTTTTTCCCTTGTATCATACTTTAAAAGGAAGATGTAACTTACACAAAATAAAGGCTATTCTGGGTCACTAGACATTTAACCAGATACCTACATATTATATATATCACCAGGATTGGCAAATGGTTAATATTGAAGAAAATGGTAATTTTGAGGCAATGCAAAGTTCTTGGTTATACGTACAGGTTGGATTTCTGTACTTGCTAAAGCTGGAAAGTGAATGAATGTATTTTAGGCATAATATCTTTCTTTTAAAATGGGCTAAAACAATCCTAGATTAAATGGAAACATGGGTTCTTACCCTTATTCAGTTCCCAACTAATTGAATAACCTTGGACAAGTTATTTCACCTTTCTAGGCTTCCTTTTTTCATCTGTAAAATGGGGGATTTTTAGATTCCCACTGTGAAATTTTATCATTCTGAGAAATAATTTGTGTGCTTACTCTATTCTAGATGTAGCTCAGGATTCAAAGAAGGAAAAGAAATGTTCCTTGCCTTCAAAAAGGTTACACTATAGATAGATAGAAAGCTGGAATGTGTGAAAAGCTAGCTAGTAGTATAAAGTAATAATATAAGGTATAACTTAATACATGCTCTGAGAGATATGGACCATAAGTACTATGCATTCTGAGATGGATATTTGTAGGTAAAGTCATTAGGAAATAACTGCACACAATTAGGATTGAACTAATTTTAAGAGTCTGTGCTGGCAATGCATAAATTAAAGAAAAGGACAGGGGAATATCTCAAGCAAAAGTTTAGAGACTGGATCTATACTAGTATTTGTTTACGGCAAGAAATATTTTTTCTAAATTATAGCACATACTTATCATGGGTATGTTTGATTCCCAGTTTGTCCAAATGGAAATGTTTTATCATTTTAAGTTTTATTTGATATCAGTATTCATAGTCAAATAATTTTAGATTTTTCATAGAGTTTGCAATATAAAAAGTCAGGAATAAGATGAGGGAGCTTAAAAGAAGGACTTGTCTTACAAAAACTCTGAAATACAGGCAACAGTTTTAAATCATTAGTTTTGTATAATTATTGATTAGTTGACATCTAAGTAGGATATATTTAATTGTCTTGGTGTGTTTATGGCTTGTAAATTCTAAAGGCTATGTTTATTCTCATTACTTAGAAGGATTAGTTAATTATTATTTTTTTTAATTTATTTTTTTTGAGACAGAGTCTCACTCTGTTGCCCAGGCTAGAGTGCCGTGGCATCAGCCTAGCTCACAGCAACCTCAAACTCCTGGGCTTGAGCAATCCTCCTGCCTCAGCCTCCCGAGTAGCTGGGACTACAAGCATGCACCACCATGCCTGGCTAATTTCTTCTATATATATTTTTTTAACTGTCCATATAATTTCTTTCTATTTTTAGTAGAGACGGGGTCTCACTCTTGCTCAGGCTGGTCTTGAACTCCTGAGCTCAAACAATCCGCCCGCCTTGGCTTCCCAGAGTGCTGGATTACAGGTGTGAGCCACTGCGCCCGGCCTAGTTAATTATTTTTATTTCAGTTGTTTCTATAAAATTGTGTAAAATAAATATAACTAAAATTTATCACTGTCATTTAATATTACTTTTGTAAAGTATATAATGTTTCCTTGGTTTATCACTTCTAATTTTTTAAGGAGAATCAGTTATGTTTTCTATTGATGGATTTTTAAAGAATTTTAATATATTAAGTGGCTTTTAAAAAGCTGAAACATTTTATGTGCAGATTAATAAAATGACAGAAAAATATGTTAAAATATATTTTCAAATTTATCTCCCCATCACCAAGTACAAGATTGTTCACATATATAGGCATTCTACACATACACTATCTATTAGATGGCTGGTGGAGTGGGTGGGTAAGTGGATGAGTGAATAAATTAATATATTCAGATTTGTTTTATATTGTGTATATATATAATATACATAAAAACAAATATGTATATATTTGGTTTCTTTTGAATGGTTTGGTTAAGTGATTTCCAAGGTCTGTACCATAACAATGTCTTTGTAGCCAAATAGATTTGGAAATGTGGCATATTATGTTAATGTCAAGAAATTGTTAATATAGATTAGCATATTAAATATTCTGAGTGGTCCAACAATAAAGAAACTTGCTTAAACAGCCAAGCATTTTAAAAACTAATGTGAATAAAGAATGCTTTTTAAATCTCTAAATAACATATATGTGTGTATGTACATGCAAAACTTGGGAACCAGTGGGTGTTTATGTAAAGTGGTAGAACTGAACAGATGTTGGTAGTATGGCAGGGAAGTGGGAGCCGGTGATGGTATTTCATAGGATTCATAGGTAACTTGGAAAGCATATGTAAGATTAGAGTTTTTACACTAACAGAGCTAGTAAAAGAGCCTGCCATCCTCTTCCCAAATTATAATCATGCCATCATTAATTATATACCACAGTGAAAAGATTGAGAAAGGAGAACAAAAGAGTACCAGCTAACTAAGAAGAACAATCCCCAATACTCTACCTCATTGCTTGGATAACACAAATTCCAGTGCAGCTGTGGACAGCAATGGTCTCATGTGACCATTCCACATGGCTCAGCTTGGCCAATTTCCTCAGCTCCTGGTTTTACTTCTCATGTCTGAGGAACTAAAGCAGTGGTAAAACTGCATTGTGAGGTATCTTTGAAATTTATTCATTTTAGGTAGCATGTATCTTCAGCTCTGTCTCAGTTTCTTTATTATATAAGAAAATATAACAAGGAAACAAACCAAAATCTGTCAGTGGGTACAGTGAAAAAGTAGGCACCAAATTCTGAATCTGTGGATTAACAAAAGCTTGTTTAAAAGACTGAAAGATAATCTGAAGTGAGTTGACTCTATTGGGCTCTTTTATGGCTTTTTTCCCTTAGGAGAAAGCATTAGTAAGCATTAATAAATCCAGTGTTATTTATTATTAGGAAAATAAACACCAAAGACTTAAACTCAATATTTAACAATTAAGTGAAAGAGGAATTGAATTTAAGAAATAAGTTATTTTGAATTTTTTTCCTGGAAGTAAGTATTGTGTTTCCTTCTAGGCCCCCTCAGATAATGTGCTTGATGTGCTTCTCCTGTCCCAGGAAATGACCATGTAAATGCCAAATTTTGTGTGTCCATATGACAGGCACTGCAGAGGACAGCTCAGGATGCCTGAACTTTGGAATACTCCCAGGTTTCTGGCACTATATATATGTTCTACCATGATTGGCGTATGTTTTGTTCATGACTTAATATCTTCGGAATAACTTGTGTATTCTCAAAGCTCACTTTTAAATCTAATTTTAAAATGTCTATTAAGTTATTTAATTAATTAGAAAAAGCTATGTAAACACTAAAAGTTATTATAATTTAATAAGCAAACTGCTTTACCATTGAATCCTTAATTAAATATTGAACCACTTTAACAAAGTAACTACCACATAAAGAATACTGAATAAGATATGTGTGAAAAGGAATAAAGAGAATAAAAAAGACAAAATCTCTCATTAAAATGACCAGCTTGTCTGTTGTAGTAAATAGTGGGGAGTATATATAATATCTGCTTTTATATCCAGTTATTAAAACTTGGGTACATTAAGATTCAGCCACAGTATGAGAAATCAAAGTTCTTCTGTTGTCTGGTAGTTCAACATAAGACTTGATTGGCAACTTGGTGTAGGTCACAGATCTCTTAGCTGGCTAAAGGCAATGAAGATATTATATAGCTGTTCAAGGGGACATGGTGGAAAGCTGCAAAAATAAATTTCAATTTTATCCCCCTATAATAAAATGACAGAAAAATGTAGTGACCCAGTTTAAATTGGCATTTGGGTCATCTGACATAGGGATTCTCTCTATTGGGATTGAGCACTAGCAGAGAGCTCACACTCAAATGTCTGCATGAAAGTGTAAAGTGATAAGCTTAGTTTTAAAAAAGTATCATTCCTGCATTTGTTCAGAACTTTCTGGCATTGTGTTTCATATACTTTGTATTTTTAGATGCCTATTTTGGAGCTTCCATTGCTTTGCATGAGAGCTCCTATATAAGTGGGATTGAGTAGAAGGAAGAATCTATCTATAGCTTTTGTCCTTTTTTAAATACTACAAAATCTTTTTTGTTATTCAAAAATTAATAGCATTATATTTCTTTTTTTTTTTTTTTTTGTGAGACAGAATCTAGCTCTGTTGCCCGGGCTAAAGCACTGTGGCATCAGCCTAGCTCACAGCAACCTCAAACTTCTGGGCTCAAGCAGTCCTCCTGCCTCAGCCTCCTGAGTAGCTGGGACGACAGGCGTGTGCCACCATGAGCATTGTATTTCTTCCAGTGTATGCTTTATTAGTCCCATATAATTTTATTTCAGATGATACCTATTCATTATACAGTTAAATTTTAATAATCTGCGAAAACATACAATATTTTCCAAACTTTTCATTAATTATTATATAAACTGGTATTCTAGGATAAAAGGGTCAGATAGGTTTATGGAATGGTGCATACTGTGTCTCTGCTTAGAGATTTGTAATGAACATTATAATGCCAAAGACTTAGAGAGTTGCTGAAGTAAATAATTATGTTTAGTCCAGGAGTTTCTTTGGGACCCAGGGATAGAATAAAATGACAAGGATGTCTATTGCTTTGGTACCTTTTGTAGGGCTTGTTTTGATATGACTAAAATAAAAGGCCTTATGAAATTAGGCTAGTCAAAAACATCTACTTCATTTGAGACATCTTTAGTGGAATCACTTAGCACTTAGCACAGTGCTTGGCACATAGTACAGGCATACCTTGTTTTATTATGCTTTGCTTTATTATGCTCGCAGACTGCATTTTTTACAAATTGAATGTTTGTAGCAACCCTGCATCCAGCAAGTCTGTTGGCACTGTTTTACCAAGTGCATGTGCTCACTTTGTGTCTCTGTGTCACATTTTGGTAATTCTTTCAGTATTTCAAACTTTTCATTATTATTATATTTGTTATGGTAATCTATGATCAGTGATATTTAATGTTACTATTGTAACTGTTTTGGGGTGCTATGAACCTCATCCATGTGAGATGGCAAATTTAATCGATAAACTCGTGTGTTCTTACTGCTCCAGTCTCTCCCCGACTTCCCTGAGACACAACAGTATTGAAACTGGGCCAATTAATAATGCTACAGTGGCCTCTAGCTGTATAAGTGAAAGGAAGAGTCATGTGTCTCTCACTTTAAATCAAAAGGTAGAAATGATTAACCTTAGTGAGGAAAGTAAGCCAAAACCTCCTCTTGTACCAAACAATTAGCCAAGTTGTGAATGCAAAGGAAAAGTTGTTGAAAAAAATTAAAAGTGCCGCTCCAGTGAACACATGATGGTAAGAAAGTGAAACAGCCTTGTTGATGCTACAAAGAAAATTTTAGTGGTCTGGATAGAAAAACAAACCGGCCACAACATTCCCTTAAACCAAAGCCTAATTCAGAGCAAGGCCCCAACTCTCTTCAAGTCTATGAAGGCTGAGAAAGATGAGGAAGCTGCAGAAGAAAAGTCTGAAGCTAGCAGAGAGGTGCATGAGGTTTAAGGAAAGAAGTTATCTCCAGAACATAAAAGTAAAAGGTGAAGCAGCAAGTGCTGATGTAGAAGCTGCAGCAAGTTATTCAGAAGATCTAACTAAGACTATTGATAAAGGTGGCTACACTAAACAACAGATTTTCAGTGTAGATGAAATAATCTTCTATTGGAGGAAGACATCATCTAGGACTTCATAGCTAGAGAGGAAAAGTCAATGCCTGGCTTTAAAGGACAGGCTGACTCTTTTGTTAGGGACTAATGCAGCTGATGGCTTATGCTGAAGCCAATGTGCATTTACCATTTTGAAAATCCTTAAGAAGTATGTTGAATCTATTCTGCCTGTGTTCTATAAATGGAATAATAAAGCCTGGAAGACAGCACATCTGTTTGCAACATGGCTTACTGAATATTTTAAACTCACTGTTGAGACCTACTACTCAGAAAAAAAGGTTCCTTTCTTTTTTAGTGCTCATTGACAATGCAGTTAGTCACCCAAGAGCTCTGATGGAGATGTACAAGGAGATTAATGTTGTTTTCATGCCTGTTAACACAACAATATCCATTCTGCAGCCCATGGATCAAGGAGTAATTTGACTCTCAAGTCTTATTTCTTAAATAATATCTGCCATAGATAGTGATTCCTTTGATGGATCTGGACAAAGTAAGTTGAAAACTTTCTGCAAAGTATGCACTATTCTAGTTGCCATTAAGAATATTCCTGATTCATGGGAGGAGGTCAAAATATCAACATTAACAGGAGTTTGGAAGAAGTTGATTCCAACCCTCATGGATGACTTGGAGGGGTTCCAAGTGGCTTGAGTGGATGAAGTCACTGCAGATATGATGGAAATAGCAAGAGAACTAGAATTAGAATTGTAGTCTGAAGATGTGATTGAATTGTTGCATTCTCATGATAAAACTTAAATGGATGAGGAGTTGCTTCTTATGGATGATCAAAGAAAGTGGTTCTTGAGATAGAATCTACTCCTGGTAAGATGCTGGGAACATTGTTGAAATAACAAAGGATTTAGAATATTATGCAAACTTAGTTGATAAAGCAGTGGCAAGGTTTCAGAGGATTGACTGCAATTTTGGAGTTCTACAGTGAGTAAAATGCTATCAAACAGCATCACATGCTACAGAAAAATCTTTAATGAAAGGAAGGGTCAATCGATATGGCCAAACTTCATTGTTGCCTTATTTTAAGAAATTGTCACAGCCACCCCAACTTTCAGTAACCACCACCTTGATCAGTTGGAAGCCATCAACATTGAGGCATGACTTTATGTCAGCGAAAAAGATTATGACTTGCTGAAGGCACAGATGATCATGAGCATTTTTAAGCAATATTGTATTTTTAAATTAAGGGATGTATATATATTTAAAGACATAATGTTATTACACACTTAATAGACCACAGTATAGTATAAACATAACTTTTATATGCACTGGAAAACCAAAAACTTCTTGTGACAACTCACATTATTGTGATGTGCACTTTATCACAGTGGTCTGGAATTGAACCCACAATATCTGCGAGGTATGCTTATAGATGTTAATAAAGAAATGTTTTTTTTCTTGACACAGGGTCACTCTCAGTTATCTAGGCTGGAGTGCAGTGGCCTAATCACAGCTCACTGCAGCCTCAAACTCCTGGGCTCAAGTGATCTTCCTGTTTCAGCCTCCCTAGTAGCTAGGACTATAAGCACATGCCACCATGTCCAGCTAATTTTTCTATTTTTTGCAGAGATGAGGTCTCACTATGTTGCTCAGGCTTAAAGAAATCTTTATACAGATTTTGTTCAGATTGATCAAGGAGGGGCAGTGAAATACAAAGACTTTAGAATTAGATTTTCCTATTGTGGTTTTTAATATTTCTGTAGAACGCTCTTCCTCATTTGCCTCAGGAAATAATTTCCCTAAATCATCCCTCTGGCTTTGTGTGGCATCGTGCAGTGGGATGGGGTGGTGGAGGGTAGGGAAACCAAGGATCCCATTAACTATGGAACCTTGGACCCAGATATCACAGAGGCTATAACAGAGTTTTTATCTAGGGCTGAATTTTCCTTCCATCCTTATGCATGGGGTATTTTGTCAGTGTCTTTGTAGGGCTGAAGCTGAAGGTGTTGCTGGACTGGAATTGGGCCAGTTGAATTTACCACCATACTGGTATTATTCTTCTGTTTTACTTTAGAAATCTGGAAGGCTTCCCCAACTTGGGTGGTTAAATTTCTATCTCTTTCAGTTCTGCTTGAAGGAGAATGAATCATGCTTTCATAATGTGGTCAAATTTATCTATTTATCAATATATTCAAAGTATTTATTGCAATACTAATGGTTACTATTTTAACCGTAATGTTCCAGATGATCTATAGTCCTTATAACAGCCCCAAGAGGTAGCTACTTGTTAGTTCAATTTTACAAGGAAGAAATGGTCTTTGAGAGAGAGGTTTATGGTTTTTTGGTTGTTGCAGTTCTTCCCATAAAACTGTCTGTAATTCATTTTTCTAAACTTAAAAACCTTTAGTGAGTTTGAAGTTGAAGCCTGTAGTTAGGATCACAATAGATTACAGAGGAACAATAGGGGAAATAATCTGCTTATTTTTCTTATAAACTTACCCTTATTTTTACTCATTTACATATTTTCCTTTTTTACTGACCAATTGGATTAATCCTTTTTTTTTTTTTGGCTTCCTGTTTTATATGTATCTTGCCTAAAAGTAACCCAGTTAAACAGAAAGATGCTTCATTTCCACTTTCCCCCCGCTGCTTTTATTCCCATGAATGAGTGAGGCATAGACGTGGCTTTGCCAGTTGTTGCAGAGGTCAGGCTTATCAGTGAGTGTGAAGGCTGTGATGATGGTCCATAGGATAAACATTTTAACTCCCTGTCCTGCTGCCATGTTGGGTTAAAGTAGTACATCAGAGAGCTGCCTGGGAGTTCTTAGTGGATTTTCTTTTTTGTTATGTGGGAATTGAAGAATTGCTATTCAGAGTAACTCAGTTAAAAAGTAGCATTCAGTATCAAAGACAAACACTCCATTTTATGTTACACTTAGCAATTCTTTATTTAGACTGTTGCAATATTTTTTGTTTTGATCTCAAATTGTTCTTGGTCTCACATTAATACTTTACAATGTGTCATGCATAAGGACTTTGTAACTGAGATTAAGTGTTAGGTTAGTTAGGTAAACTAATGAACGTCAATGTCATTCAGAGTGTCTAAATCTATTAAAGCAGAGTTCTTTTGCCAAATTCTAGACACTTAAATTATATGCCATTGCTCCTTTTGCTTTATTATTCCTTAAACTTACTCATGGCATACTAAAGTTGTAAACGTTTGTTAGACCCTACTCTCAACATTGGCTATTTTGTTTTCTCACAAGTTGCTCTGTGGAGTTTGGCATTTATTGTTTTATTGGAACCTGGCAAATGCATGCACAGTTTAAACAGATGCCTCTTCTGCACTTATCTCTTTGCTACCCCTCAGCGCTTCCTTATTGCTGAAAATGAGTTCTTTGTATAAAATAGGATAACTTTTGGTGTTCACTCTCTTACCTTTTTGTTTTGAGCTAAATTGTGCCATTTTTTTGAAACTGGTATAAACTAAGAAATGAGGAAATAGGTGGAACATTCAGATAAAAACTATTTATTAAATACCTATAGTATACATAGCATTATAGACTACATTAGGTCACCTCTTTTATTATTATTTACATATAACATAGGAGAGTTAAGCTTTATGTGCCAAAAAAGTCTTAAAATTATTTTTACTATAATCTGATTTAATGGAGATATATACCTATATATCTCTATATATCTATATCTGTATCTCTATATATTGTTTGTTTGAGACAGGGTTTTGCTCTGTAGCCCCAGCTGGAGTGCAGTGGCCCAATCATAGCTCACTGTAGCCTTGAACTCCTGGGCTCAAGCTATCCTCCAGCCTCAGCCTCCTCATTATCTGGGACTACAGGTGCATACCACCACACCTGGCTAATTTTTTATTTCTTTGTAGTGATGGAGTCTTGCTATGTTGCCCAGGCTGGTCTCAAACCCCTGGCCTCAAACAATCCTCCAACCTCAGCCTCCCAAAGTGCTGGGATTATAAGTTTGAGCCATCATGCCAAGCCATAAAAATCTTTTACTTTCTATTTTCTTTGTAGTTCATTCATATTCTATGTTAGTCATAGTCTGATTATTTTAAATGGTCACATAAATTTCTTACTATCATCTTTAACATATGAGGAGATAGTGTCTTAAAAAAGAAACTGAATAAAAAATTAGTTGGGTTATAAAACGCAGTATAAAGAACTTATTTTTCAAAAGAATGTATAGATGAGATTTTAAAGAATTTTATCTGAGGGGCAAATAGTTATAGTTTTAATGTCAGTATTTATTTAGTTGATACATTTTTTCTTCATGCATCATTTGGATATTTGAGTAATTATTACTGGATTTAGGGGCTTA
The DNA here is from genome assembly GCF_020740605.2 of Lemur catta. NCBI lineage: Eukaryota > Metazoa > Chordata > Mammalia > Primates > Lemuridae > Lemur > Lemur catta. The sequence goes on along the minus strand of NC_059139.1, from coordinate 52,698,773 downwards.
AACTCTTCTTTAAGAGTTTTTAATCATCTCCAGAAAATTAGATAGCAGAGCTGGAAGGAAGCTCAATCAAGTCTTGCTTCACTTTGTTTTTCAAAATTTTCTTCTAAGTGGTTCTACAAAAATAAGATTAAAAATATTTGAGCTGGTAATCATAATTATTGACTATTATATTTACTATTTTGTGCTTTATTTCTTGAAATAATGGTTTGAATTCCATTGATGTTCATGTTATTTGGTTAAAGTAGAAAATCTGGCAAAGGTTATTAATGAAGCATTCCATAAATTCTAGTAGAAGCTATCATAGGGATTTGTAGTGATATCCCTCTTTCATTTCTGATGTTCATTTCAATTTGTGTCCTCTCTCTTTTGTTTTCTTAGTCTTGTTAGAGGCCTATCAATTTAATTTATCGTTTTAAACGATTAGCCTTTGGCTTTGTTGATTTTCTCTATTGATTTCTTTTCTTCTTATTTCATTAATTTCTGCTCTAATTTTTTTTCTCCTGCTTATTTTGGATTTAATTTGCTCTTTTTTCCCCCGAGTTTCCCAAGGTAGAAGCTTAGATTATTGATTTTAGATCTTTCTTCTTTTGTAATATACTCATTCACTGCTGTAAATTTCTCTCTAAGCACTGCTTTTGCTGCATCACAGAAATTTTAATTAGTCGTATTTTCATTTTCATTTAGTTCAAAATATTTATAGATGCCTGTTGAGATTTCTTCTTTGAAAAGAAGTATGGTGTTTATTCTTCAAGTATTTTGGGATTTTCTCCTCTCTTTCTGTTATTGATTTCTAGTTTAACTTTTTTGTGTGTGTCTGAAACTAGATATTGTATGATTTCTAGTCTTTAAAATTTGTTAAGATATGTTTTATCATGTAAAATGTGGTTGGTCTGTCTTGGTGAATGTTCCATGTGAGCTTGAGAAGAATGTGTAATCTGCTGTTATTGGAAGAAGTAGCCTATAGATGTCACTTATATCCAGTTCATTGATAGGGGTACTGTTGAGTTCAACTATATCGTTACTGATTTTCTGCCTCCTGGAACTTTCCATTTCTGATAGAAGGGTTTTAAAGTCTTCAACTACAATAGTAGATTCACCTGTTTCTCCTTGCAGTTCTGTCCATTTTTGCTTCACATATTTTGTTACTCTGTTACTTAATGACAAAGGGGTCAATACTCTAAGAATACATAACAAACCTTAATGTGTATGTACCTAACAACAACTTTCCTCATTTTTTTGGTTTGAGAAAATCTTTATTTCTCCTTCACTTTTGAAGGATAATTTTGCAGGGAATTCTAGGTTGGTGGGTTTTTTTCTCTCACTTTAAATATTTCACTCCGCTTTCTTCCTGCATGCCTGGTTTCTGAAGAGAAGTCAAATGTAATTCTTGTCTTTGCTCCTCTGTAGGTAAAGTATTTTCTTCCTTTGGCTTTTTACAAGATTTTTTTCTTTATCTTTGATTTTTTGAAGTTTGAATATGATATGCCTAGGTGTAGGTGTTTTATTTGTTCTTTATCTTGCTTGTTCTGTGAGCTTCCTGGATCTATGATTTGGTGTCTGACATTAATTTGGATAAATTATCAGTCATTATTGTTCCACATATTCTGTTCCTTTTTCTCTTTCCTTTCCTTGTGGTTTTCCCATTACATGTATGTTACAATTTTTGTAGACGTTTCACAGTTCTTGGCTACTCAATTCTTTTTTTTCAGACTTTTTTCTCTTTGCTTTTCAGTTTTGACCATTTCTATCGAGATACCATCAAGCTCAGAGATTCTATCCTCAGCCACATCCAGTCTACTAATAAACTCATCAAAGACATTCTTCATTTCTATTACAGCGTTGTTGATTTCTAGCATTTCTTTTTGATTCATTCTTAGAAATCTCTCTGCTTACATTACCCATCTGCCCTTGCATGTTGTCTACTTTTTCCATATTAATCATAGTTAAAAAAAAAACAAAAAAAACTCCTGATCTGATAATTCCAATATTCCTGCCATATCAGACTCCGGTTCTGGTTTTTGTTCAGTCTCTTCAAACCGTGTCTTTTGCCTTTTAGTATGCTGTGTAACTTTTTGCTAACAGTGAACATGATGTACTGGGTAAAAGGAACTGCTATAGATAGGCCTTCAGTAATGTAGTGGTATTGTGGGTCGGGGGAGGGCAAGCCTTCTGTAGTTGTATGATAAGGTCTCAGCCTTCTGGAGAGACTGTGCCCCTGAACTGTGCACTTCATCAGCGATTCTCTCTCTTTTTTTTTTTTTACCCCCTTAGGTGAGACGGTATGACTAGATGGGGGTGCAGTTGGATATTTTGTTTTCCTCAGGTCAGTTAGGATCTGATTAAAACCTAGCAGGTTTAGGCTCTGGCAAAATAGTTTCTCCTGAGGACAGACCTTGTTAAGAGGCACAGAATGCTCAGGTGTATTTCAAAATGCTTGCTTTATTCCTCCCCCTGACAGAAGGATGAGGGTATTTTTTTCTGATACTCAGTGTGAGAACCAGTTTGTATTCTTGGAAATAAAATTCACGAAAGTGTGGAGGCCCCTCCAATAACTGGGTCCCCTTGGATTTTTTAGCTCTCAGACTCGTCCATACTGAGCCTCCAGCAATTTGTCAATTACAGATCAGATTTTCCTGCCCTGGCACTGGTTTCTACAGAGGTTTCTGCTCAGGGGCTTCTTCTCCAGTAAGCTGTGATTCTCTATATCTACCTGTCTGTCTCTTCAGGTTTTGGAGCAGCAGTTTGCCCTATGACTTCACATATTTTACAAATCTAAGAATAGTCATTGATTTTTCAGGTTTTTTTTTCAGCTTTTTACTTGTCATTAGGATGGAATGGTAGGCCACTTTTTGTACTTTGAGGGCACATTGGTTTTATAAATAAGTTTTCTGAGAGAGAGAGAGAGAGAGAGAGAGGGAGAGAGGTATTGAAATTTTGGAGAAGAGGAGAGTAGACTTTAAAGGAAGACTATTATACTGAGACTAAGCAGACTTGAGAGACAGATGGATGATGATAATACTTTTTACTCTATATATTGATTACTGAGTAGCCCTGAATACATTTTGAAATCTCCCTAGGTCTTAATTTTTCTCAGGGAGTTGTTATGTGGATTAATGAGGCACACTTTTCTTGTTTCCTTTCCTTCCTTTCTCTTTCCTTCCCTACCTTTCTTCTTTCCACGAACTCCTACCAAGTGTCAGAGGAGTGCTAGGAATGCAAAGATGATTAATAGTTTTTTCTAGTCTCAAATTGTAAAAGAAGTACTAGCTACCATCCTCTGTCTTAATTTTTTTTTTTGCATAATTCCTATTAAAAAAGTATAGTAATGGTACAAAGGGGAAGGAAGGTTGAGAGGAGAGGATGGTGTTTAGGAAAGGCTTCACAGTTACAAAACATTGGATTAGGTTCTTCAAGGAAGGAGTCTTTTTTCTGGTTTAGCAGGAGGGGGAAATTCTAGGCAATAGCTGTGAAACAATCTTGCCCATGTGGAAAATTGTTCAGTGGTTTCAACATGAGTATGTTAGGTGGGGTGAGGTAGGAAATGAGACTGTAGAAAGAGGCAATTGCCAAATCTAGGAAGGGCATGTTTGCATGTTTAGGTATCTGGCCCCTATAAATATGGGGATCCACTGATGACTAGGGAAGCAACTTGAAGAGATTGATGCTTTTGCATGATCTTTTGACTTCATTATAGAAAGGAACAGGTGTACAAGAGAGGAAGACCAGTTCAAATACTATTACAATGACCTGGGAGGGTAATAGTGAGGACCTTGCCAGAAGAGTTGGATATGAGCCATAGACTACAAAATCTAGAATACTTAGTGACTGGCTGTATATCAGGTAGGAATGAGGAATTGAGGATGACCATCAGGTTTTTGGTTTGGGCAGCTGAGTGGATATGGTGTTATTAACTATGAGGCAGAACAGAGAGGAGGAAGATGGCATTTAAATTGCCCGAGGGACATTCAGGTGGATATGCCCAGTAAGGAGTTGAATAGATGTGCAGCTTTTAGCAAACTGAGTTGGAGATAGTGTAAATATTGATTGTTTTCTATTGACTGGCATAGTAGGTCTAAGGAAAATGTGTGGAATGAGAAGAGGATCATGAAAAACCCTTAGGAAATGTTAATATTTTAGGTCTAGGTGGAAGAAGAAAAGCATGTAGGTAAAACAAAGGAATGATTTGGGTTTAAGATATAAGGGAGAACAAGTAGAGAATGATCTTATGTTTTAAGTCTAAGGGAGGTATCACCAGAGTCAAATACACTAAAGAAGTAAACTAAGACAAGGATTGCACAGTGACCAGTTTGGGTACAGTTATTGGAAGTCATATTATATGGGAAAACTAGAGAGTATGTCTGACTTATCAGCACATGTACTAATTAGGATTTGATTAGGTTGCATATACCAGAGAACTTTAATAGTAATAAGATCAAAATTTATTTCCTCTTAAACGAAAGAAGTCTGAAGTTTGAGAATCCAGGGATGAAATGGTAGTTCATGAAGTTGTCCAGAGATTTATACCCCTTCCATCTTTTTACTGTGGCATCCCTAAAGTGGTCTATTTTTGTAGTCCAAGATGGAGGCTGAAACTCTAGCCTGCCTTATAGACTGGTAGTAGGATGAAGGAATGTAGAAGAGTCTATCCCCTTTTTTAAGTTTTCCAACTTCAGTCTGTATCTCTTCAGCCAAACTTCAGGCAGGTGAACATACTCAGCCTTAAGGAGATAGGGGAATGTTATCTTTTAGCTGGGTGACAACGTGTCTAGCTAAAAATTTGGTTTCTTACTACTCAAGCGAGAGACCCTGAAGCAACTTAACAGTCTCTGCTATGGAAGGGGTTAAAATTGTATGTGTACGTGTGTGTTTGCATGCATGTTTATTTGTTTGGGAGACGAGAATAGCTTACTAAAGCTCTATGTATTTGGTTAATGTGCTGTTTGGGAGCTTCTTGGACATTACTGTGGGTAATCAAAAGGGAACTGTTAAAAGAGGAATAGATTGCGCATGTGGCAGTGCTTTGATATGCAAACCATTCTGCTTTCAAACACATTTAATTTGCAAATATTTAGGGCAATCAATTAAGGAGCAGGCCTTTGCTAAAATATTTTACTTACATTCTATGAATTATATTTTGATATGCCAAGAAAACACTGAAATGGAATAGTAATCTCATTTAGCCATGAACTTATTACCATGAACCTATTATAACACATTTTGTATTTAGACAACTTTGTAATTGTCAATATTAGTGTAATTTATCCCCTTCAACTGTTTTGGAATAAAAGTATGTTTTTAAATTATAGGGTAGATTAGGTTAAAAGGATTCAATTAATATGGGATATAGAAATTATCTGCTTTTTGAAAAGCTAACATATGGGAGAATTTGGAAGGAGTAAATGTGTTTAGAAGTTGCATATTCTTTTAGATAAGAGTTTTATAGTGGTATACCTCTTACCATTTATTGGTTGGAATTCTGCTTGCTCCATATTTGTTCAATGAACCAACTAAAATGGAGTCATTTGAATAATCTTTCGTAGGACCAGATATTTCCCGTGGGTATAGACAGCGTGCTTTTATTTCACCTTATTTTGGTTTGGAAACCTTGGAACATTGGTCCATAGTGAACTTTGGAGAACAATGCAGGCTTAAATTATGAAGAAACAGAGTTCATTTTCCTAATGTTTGAATGGAGGGGCAGGGTGATGGGGGTGTTGGTGGCTGTGCTAGCAGTTGCCTGAGGTTCAACTTTGACAGGTGAGCTTGCCACTTCCTGGTCATTTACTTTGTCACAAAGTGCTATTTCCTGGGTAATACAGTTTCTTCAAGGGAAGATACTGAAATCATGATGTTTTACAGTATTTTTCTAGATATAGTGAGCCATGCATCCTTAACTCTTCTACTCACTTGTTCTGCTGATCTGGAAGCCATTTATTCCCTTTGCGCCAAATTTTAGTAATAATAGGATTATATCATCTTGTACTTAGAAGGTATTTTAGAGGTCATCTGGTCCAAACTTCTATTCCGTGAATAAAGCTCTTGCAATATCCCTAGCTTCAACCCATATCTTTACTCTTTCAGCTTTTGGACACTCACACTTTCCCAACCCCCAAATAGTTCATTTGTCAGCTGGTAACATTTTTGAATAGCTCTAATGGTTACAAAAACGGTGTTTGGTATATAATATTGAGTTAATATTTGCCTTCGTATCACTGTAACCCATTGGTTTAGTTCCATCCTCTTTAGCCATGTGAAATAAGACCAAACTCTCTAATACCTGACAAGCTATTAAGTATTTGAGCCTTTTCTTTTCGCAGGCTATGCATCACTGACACTTTCAACCATTGCTCACGACCTGCCTTTTTTCCTCCTCATGTTTCTAGGACTGTTACCTCTTCTTTTCTGGTTCTTATAGTCTATTAATGCATTTTAAGATAAAATTAGCTCCTTGGCAGGGCAGTCAAGTACACTATTAATTCGTCTTGAATTTGTAGTCAGCTGAAGCCTATCTTTTCACATGGGCTGTTGTCGAGTCATATTTGTCATCCTTTATAAGTTGTTTTGGTTCAAGCACAGGATTTTACATTTATTTTTAAGTTAATCTTAATAGATTTAGTGTAATGTTTTTCAGGAATCTAAAAAACATATTAGTTATCTCCTTAGTTTTATTTTCAGATTTTATGATTATGCTGTGATTGCTTATCTAAAAATCAAGGAGTTAGTCTGATTATTTCCATCTGGACATAGAGAAGTCAAAATCTCTTAGCTCACTCTCCTTTCATTGATTTAGGTACCCATGGATACTAAATGCTTCTTAGTGCAATTGATTAGAAATTAAATATCTGGATATTAATTTAGTACAGATTCATGGTGTGTTTAATCCTGTTTTTCTCCCCTCATCTGTTTTTCACTTTATTGATTATTTTGGCTTCCTGTGTGGGGATACATTTAAAAATTTATTTCAGATACAAAAATAGCTGATGAACTAGAATAATTTTATCTAAATTTGATAAATACAGACTTTACTTTCTGATATTGAAAAAAATTTGTGGGTTTTTATGATTTTGGCTACTAAATAAGTTTCTGTGTTCTAGGACTTTTCATAGTAACCTAAATTTTAATTAGGAAATACCATCTAGATGAACATCTTTTTAATTACAAATGTACATCAATAAGGCTTATTTTAATATAAGTTGAAAAATAATTAAGAAAACTATGTGAAAAAATTCTTATTATTAAAATTACTATAAGCTGCTACTGAATAATTAATAATTTACTTGCTTATGTGAAAACATTTTATAAGCTATAAGGCACTATAAATATAAGTTGCCATGATTACTATTTTGTGGTAATGATAATATAATAATGGAGTAACATCTTTCTATTGCATATTGATATTGTAGAAATGTGTCTCAATAATAGAATATTTTATGAAATCATTTTATTATTATTTTCAGGTACATAGAGGATTTTATTTTGGCCGCCATTGTCACATATAGTATGAATAATTCTTTCATGGTATAACCCTTTTCTTAAAAACCCTCTTTCTCTCTGCATATCCCATTTCCCTTAATGCCTGGCTTAAGTGCCATTTTCTCTGTTGGTTAAAGGCCTTTTGTCAAGAGTCTTTTCCTATGGTCTCTTCCTGTTTGGAATTCTTGATGTTTTTATTGCCTGCACAGCCATCTTATGCTGCTTTATATTAGTGATCTTATTTTTAATTATATGTCTTGTCTCATTAACAAGTCTGAAAATTACTTGGGGGCAAGATTTGTATCTTCATTTTGTTTTTTGTCCAAGACTTGGAACAGTAATAGAAGCTTGCTAACTGTTGATGGTGATTAGCATAATAAGTGTTTATTTGTAAAGTTTCTCAGGATGTTTGAAAATAGTTTTTGTTTCTCATGTAAGATGTTTAGAATTATCTTTATGCTACTAATTTGTTAAACTCTTTCTTGTGGTTAATATACATACCCTGACCCTATTGCCACAAATTCTGCATGAATGGGTCTTAAATTATTGATGTTTCATTGGTTCTCAGTACTTTACACAAAGTAGATGCTTAAGAGTTGACTAATGAAGAGATAGATAAATCGCCTCAAAGGGCAAATGCTGTTGATTTCTAAAATATATTGAACTAAGATTAGGAAATGGCTTAAGCCGTGAAGAAAAAACCCCGGTGAGTCTGATTATTTTATTTGTAGCTTTAAAAAAAATAGCTCCAAATAATAGTTTTAAAATATGATTACCATACACTTATATCCTCTAAAATCAAAGAGAAAAATTATCCTGGGATTTTCTTGAGTTGCGGTTTTCCTTTGAACACCTGCCCACTTCCTTCTTTGGAATTAGATTCTGGATACTGTGTCTATAGGTGTGTTCTTCTGAAGCATTTCTTTCCTTTTCTGCCTGTGCTCTACAAAGTAGAAGTCAGAGACATTGCTAGAATTTGCTATGAGAAAAGCTCTTCCAGAATTCCTTTAGGAGAGTAGAAAATGGATTTTAAGCACTAGCCTCACTTAATGGTGCATATTAATGTGGATACTTAAAATATGACAGTGATGAACTAAGTATAACTAAAGACATCACCAAATATTTCATAGCTAGATGAGCATGGGGATTCGACTAAGGTTGAGGAAGGAACAGGGGAAACATTAAGAAAAAGAAGCTGGTGCATCGGTGTGCACCTGTAGTCCTAGCCACTCAGGAGGCAGAGGCAGGAAGGTTGCTTGAGCCCAGTAGTTTGAGGCTACAGTGAGGTATGATTGTGCCACTGCACTCTAGCCTGTACAGCAAAATAGACCCAGATGTAAAAATGGCATGTGTAAAGATTAGAAAAGAGAATTAACAGGAGAAATTAAGAAAAATAATAGTGGCAAATCCAGGAAGAAATTCTAAATAAGTTATTTTTGGTGCTTTAGTTGCCAGAGGAAAAACATTAGAATGTTTTAAAGCATTCTCCACTCTATTTTCTTGAAATATGTAATTTACATTATCATAATAGAAAGACAATCTTTCCTTGGTTGACATAGCATTGTTAAACTTTTGCTGTTCAACTGTACTTGAGGAAAATGTTACGTGTCAATAATTTAAAATAAGTTTGGAGATGAAGATATGAACTCATGATTGAGTTTTAAAATATTTTTTCTTGATTGTAGAAAATTTGCGAAATGCAGAAAAGTATAAAGAAGTAAGAAGCTCCATTATCCATTATACTACCTTTTTAAAAATTGATTTAAATCAATTTAAATTTAAATTGATTCAGTTCACAGCAAATTGAGTGGAAGGTGTAGAGATTTCTCATATACCTCCTGCCCCTACACATACTTTGCCTTCCTCATTATCACATCCCCCACCAGAGGAATACATTTTTTTATAAGTGATGAACCTACATTGATGCCTCATTATTACCCAAAGTCCATAGTTTACATTAGGGTTCACTCTTAGTGGTATATATTCTGTGGGTTTAGACAAATATGTAATAACATGTATCTACTACTGTGCTAGAATAGCGTAGTTTCACTGCTCTAAAAATCCTGCTTGCTCTGCCTACTCATCTCTCCTGACCGCCTGACTCCTGGCAACCACTGATCTTTTTATTGTATCCATAGATCTGCCTTTTCCAGCATGTCATATAGGTGGGATCTTATATAATAGTATGTAGCCCTTTCCAATTGGCTTCTTTCACTTAGTAATATGCATTTAAGTTTCCTCCATGTCTTTTCATGGCTTGATAGCTCATTTCTTTTTAGTGCTGAATAATATTTCATGGTCTGGATGTATCACAGTTTATTTTTCCACTCACCTACTGAAGATCATCTTGATTGCTTCCAAACATTGGTAATTACGAATAAAGCTACAGTGAATATCTTTGTGTGCAGGTTTTTGTGTAGACATACATTTTCAGTTCATTTGGGTAAATACCAAGGAGCACAATTGCTGGTAAGAGTACCTTTAGTTTCTTAAGAAATCACCAGTCTTTCAAAGTGGCTGTATCATTTTGCATGCCCACCAGCAATGAATGAAAGTCTCTATTGTTCCACATCCTAGCTAGTATTTAGTTTTATCAGGATTCATTGTAATTACTTTGTAAAACTTTATTCTGTAAAATACTTCCATTATTTTATGCACACATGAGCAAATAGTGTACCATAATTTAGTGATTTCCATTTAGTTGGACTTACAAGTTATTTCCTTTTTTTTTTTTTTGGTTGTCAGTAAAACTCTGTCATGAAAATAAAAGTATTTTATATATATATATATATATTATATATAAACCTTGTTTTGTATACTTTTTCTTTAAAATAAATTCCAGAGGTAGAGTTGTACTGTACTATAAAATGTATATACATATTTTAAAAGTTTCAAAATTTTTGATTAAGATTCCCTTTGAGTTGGCTAAAATTATTCCTTTGGGGAATAATTTGCAAAGATAATTTTCTTTTCTGTCTTTAGATTTTTCCATACAAATGGTGAGGACCTTGAATAAATATGACATGAAATTTAGTAAGACCTTCATTAAAGACAGTATTTTAAAATGAATATCCCACAAATTTTGTATAAAAAGATTCAGTATCATTCAAGTGAGTTTAGTAAACTTTTACACTTTATCTTCTGGTGGAAGTGTTATACAATAAAGTTGAGGAAAGGACATGTATGTATTAATCCAGCTGGTTTAAAGTAAGCAAAATTGAGTATTAAGTAGGCAAAGAATTTATGAAGAAAACCCCTAAGGCAATCGCAGCAACAACAAAAATAAACGACTGGGACCTGATTAAATTAAAAAGCTTCTGCACAGCCAAAGAAACAGTCATGAAAATAAACAGACAGCCTACAGAATGGGAAAAAATTTTCGCATACTACACATCAGATAAAAGACTGATAACAAGAATCTATTTAGAACTCAGGAAAATCAGCAAGAAAAAATCAAACAATCCTATCAAAAAATGGGCAAAGGACATGAATAGAAATTTTTTAAAAGAAGACATAAGAATGGCCAAAAAACGTATCAAAAAATGCTCAACATCCCTAATCATCAGGGAAATGCAAATCAAAACCACAATGAGATACCACTTAACTCCGGTGAGAATGGCCTTTATCAAAAAATCCCAAAACAACACATGTTGGCGTGGATGCGGAGAGACAGGAACACTCATACACTGCTGGTGGGAATGCAAACTAGTGCAACCCCTGTGGAAAGCAATATGGAGATACCTTAAACAGATTCAAGTAGACCTACCATTTGATCCAGCAATCCCATTGTTGGGCATATACCCAGAAGAACAAAAGTCATTCTTTAACAAAGACACCTGTACCCGAATGTTTATAGCAGCACAATTTACAATCGCAGGGATGTGGAAACAACCCAAGTGCCCATCAATCCACGAATGGATTAGTAAACTGTGGTATATGTATACCATGGAGTACTACTCAGCTATAAGAAATAACAATGATACGACATCTCTTTGGTTATCCTGGAGAGAGCTGGAACCCATTATACTAAGTGAAGTATCCAAAGAATGGAAAAACAAGCATCACATGTACTCACCAGAAAACTGGTTTCCCTGATCATCACCTAAATGTACATCAGGGAAGGATACCAATTGGATATCAGACTGGGATGGGGGGTGGGGGGAGGGGATGGGTGTATGCCTACATGATGAGTGCGTTGCACACCCTCTGGGGAATGGTCATGCTTGAAGGTGCAGACCCGGGGAGGTGGGGGGGGGAGGGGATGGAGGTATGACTACATGATGAGTGCCAGGTGCACTGTCTGGAGAATGAGAACGGACGCGCTTGGGACTCTGACTCGGGGGGATGGGTGGGACATGGAAAATGTATATAACCTAAACTTATGTACCCCCATGATGAGCTGAAATAAAAAAATATATATATATAAAAAAAAAAAAAGAAGTATGAAATCAATTGTTTATGAATTACAACAAATTTAACATGGTTAATTTCAAAAGTAAAAATGAAATTTTACTATTACACTTAATTTCTTTTTTTTTTAAGGAAAATTTACTTTGGATTAAGATAATCAGGCCACATTAAAATCTCAGTCTAATCATTTTTAAGCTACTTAAAAATATTTGTTAGAGTCATTGTGCTCTAGCTATTCATATTTCAATGCATGAAGAAATATTAATTCTGTTGTAAACTGATAAATGAAAATTTATTTGAAAAAGTTTCTTTTTAATTTTTTTAAACCTCTGTATAACTTGTAGTCTGGGTCTGTTGGGTAGATAGAATACAATGAATTGATGCATTATATTTATTGGTTTGCATTTAGCTCCTAGGAAATTCCTATCAGTATTAATGGTATCTTGCCCACTGTGTCCTTCCAGCACAAGCAGTGCTCATTTTCTCAATTTGGGAAAAGTAATTCATTACTAGTTATAATATTATTCTTTCAGGTGGGGAAAGTTCTGTCTGTCTCATTGGCTCTAAATATATTAGTAACTACAAGTATCCTTTGATTGATAAAGTAACTCTTCTAAGACATTGTATCATTAGTTGAATTCTTTAAATAAACCCTTTCCTCTTCCATTGTTCTTCAAATTTAGAGATATAACTTGCTAGAGAACATGTCACAGAATAAAAATGTTTAACATGAAAATATGGTAACACAATTTTTGTTATTATGTTTTTCTTAGTGCTTTGTGTTATTCTCTCTGTAGGTAATAATTCAATACAATTTTAGTAATTTGGCCAAGTCTTTTACCCACCTAGAAGTCACTTTAGTATCTTTGACTTCATAACTAGTATAACTCTTTTTGGAGGGAGGGCTTATGTTTATTTAACGCTACTTTCTAGCCACATTAATCTGGCTGCACTTACATCTTGTTAAAAACTTGGTTTTGGGTTGTTAAAATTACCCACCATTGTTAGGGTAAGTCTGTAGTAGCTTTTACTCTAGGGCTAGTTTAGCTCTACCTCTGAAGTTGTAGGACTCCTTGAGTCTGTACTGAATACTCTTGGTGTTCATTGAGGTCTTTCTACTCTGCTTAGTCAGTGGTTTCCCAGTCCGGTGTGAGTGGTTCTTTGTCTGCGCTGGTGGGGTTTCACTCTACCTGTGTATGAAGGAAACCCTATGCGGATTGTTGGAGCTTTTTTTTCTGTATGGCTCCCTCCCCTCTGGTACTCTGCTTCACAGATTCCAGCTGCCTCAACCTCCTCCAAATTTGATCTGTCGATGTCAACTTAAGAGACTGATGTTCTCTACTTGATGTTCTCTCTCCTTGCACTGTTCTGCAGTGTGCCTTCAGGCAGAAAGCTAGGATGATGATAGGAATAATCTAATTTCTTCCCCCTTTTCAGGTATTATAGGCATGCACCAACTTTTGTATAGTGTCTAATAACAGTTTCATATATCAAGGTTTCTAGTTGTTTACAGCAGGAGGGCAAGTCGAGTACCACATACTCCTCCATGGCATAAGTGGAAGGAAGTCTGGTGTCGTTTGCTAAATCTGATATTAAAACATTGAAATGGAGTACAGGAAGACTTCCAAGGTTAGTCAACAAGTATTAAGAAGCTACTAATGTTCTGGGTGGATATAAAGGTCCTCTGCTCTCTGTGAGGATAACATAGACAAACAAAAAGTAAAGGCTATGACTTAATTTATGTATATCAAGATTTTATGGAAAGTGGGAGCCTGAGTATAAAGTATAATTTTCAAGTTGGATTGAAGCTGAGTAAATACAGTTATCAAGCATACCAAGTACAGTATTTCCAATGTATATAGTTTCGCAAGAATGGGTAGAAAATTTTGCTAAATTCTATGAATAACTGTTTAACAAACTATTGATTAATTTTTGAAAGTTAATTCTCATTGTTACATCTTTGCACTTTCCAGTTCTCCAAAGTTGATAGTAGTCATTTTAATTTTGAACTTGCCTGGGCATAACAAATTTCTAGGCACACCAAATTATTTAATTCCAAACCCAGACTCTCAGCATTACTTGTCTATAGTATGTGACACCAATGAAATGTCAACAAAGTAATATTTTTTCATGCGTAGCTATCCATCTATTTGTTAAGTCTTTCACTGATATCCCTATCTATGTTAACTGATCCAATTATTAATGCTCAGTTTAGTGTCTTCAATATCTGTATGTGTATCACTTGTCTATTTCTCTAAAACTGATAATTGAGAGTATAAAAAATAGATATAAGTGTGTCTAAAATGAGGCTGGGTATTAGTATTATTGTGTGGCTTCATAGATAGAGTTTTTGACACACTAAATCTGTTTGGTATTAATAGCTTAACTGTTAATGATGAGGGGCTTTAAAAAGGCAATGTTAGAAACAGATTTTCTAATTTTTCACACCTCCTTAACACCAGGTTGTAAGTGCTGTTAGACATTTGATCAGGCTGATCTAGTTTCACTGCTAATAACTACTTACAGTCTCATGAGCAGACTTTCAGTGGCTGCCAAATGCTCCTTGCTACTCTTTAGCTAGCTGTGATCCAACTAACTATTGGCATTTTATCACCTAGCAATCACATTTGGACACTGATATGTTATTGGTCAACAATGGAATTATACAGGAATAAGAGAGGTCTCTTTTCTGGATCCAACATGATTCTGAAGGACTTTTAGGAAAACTTAATCTGTTTTAAGTTCTCTGTATGTAAGGCTTCTCTAGTCACTAATACTGGGATTTAAGGGTGAAGGATGGGTAGTGGAATTCAGATGCAGAATTTTCGGTATATACATACATCAGGCTAATGGCAACAGCTAGACCACTATTTCTAAAATACCAATCCCATAGCCCTCTGTCTTCCATTAACTTATCCCCTAACCCTATTGTATTTTATTTTAAAAGGAAATGAGGGAGAGAGACGTAGGTTAATGCCTTTTGAGAATCTTTTGAGTAAAAATAACAACAAATAAAACACCGAAAATCTACCACCCACAATTAAGTGAGCCAATTTCTTTGTTTCTAAAAAATTACTCTTTGTCTATAGGAATCAGTATGAAGGAATTGTTTTGGTAACTTTCATGTTGTTGAACAGTATGGCCTTTTATTGAGAAGCTGAATCTTTAGGATACAGAGAAGATGCTATGCTAAAATAGGTATCTAAGGGAGATCTTAAATTTCTCCCTTGAATGCCTCGAATGGAAGAAACCAAAGGATTCTATAAATACCTAATACCCAGTCTGAGAGAGTCATTCATCTATTCCAGAATATTTGTTGGTTACCTACTATTTTAGATGCTGGAGATACAGAGATAAACAAGATAGATACAAAGTACATTGTAGTAGTTTAATTTCAAGAAAACTTAGGAGGAGCTATTTTTTGAAACTGTTATTCTACCCTGTTTCTTCTCTACCTTGTACAAATAGTGCATTGACCAAAGAATTTTAAAATTACAGGGGATACATGAATTTGCAGGCTTTATTTTTATTTGAATTCTTTTTCCTTGCTAAATGTAAGAAAATGGCAAAATGCTAACAAAATCATTTGTCATCACTGAAGTTTTGGATGGATGAGTGTTTTCCCATATTAAATGACTGCACACTCTTGCTTTTCAGTTTCAATATTACATCATTTTGGGATATTAAATGGATAACTTGAAAGGGATACCTATTCTTTAATAGGTAATAGACCTAAATGAAATGTAGACATAGAATATTGTGGTCAGATTGACAAACATGGCTGTTTATTGATAGTTGGATTTTTCATTGTCTAGGCACTCACCTAGTGATATTTATACATGGGTCATAACTCTGTCTACTTCACAGGAATATTGTGAGACATAATTAGATGTTATCTACAGTGGTACACATTATAGTACATTTTTCTGAAAAGTTTTATAAATATTAAATCATATGATATTATAACTAGCATGCATAATATAAAGGAAATGCTTGGTGAATCCTGTTCACAAGGTTAAAAAATCCTTTCTGTGCTATAAAGTCATATCCACTTTAACTGTTCTATAAATTCAGATTTTGAAAATTAGACAATTTTTATTAGCTGACTTTTGTGATATAGTGATTTGTTTTATATAGTTGTATTATACATACACATACATATGTAGAAAGAGAGAGAGAATTAGGAATTAACTATGAACTATAGGCAGTATTTACCTTTTATTTATGTGTGGTTTGGTAAACCTGTTTGCACATTGACAATACTTTCATTAAAAATGGAAGAAAACTTCCATATTTATATCTTGCTCATTTTTATATCTTGCTGTGGTCTAAATACCTAGATTATAGAAAGATGTGAGTAAAGTAAGATCTTTACTCCTTTCCCAGACTGTACATTCATTCATTTACAAGGATAATTGAGACTATGCTGTAATAAGATGCTTAAGTGACAGTCTCTGCTGTAGATGCCTAATTAGTTAGTTAATCTATCCTCGTACTATTAGATAATACCTGTTGGCAAGCATGTAATGGATTTTGCTCAAGTTTTTTTCTTGGAAGTTATAACTTTCACAAGATAAATTTGAAATAATTTTATTTGGTTGTTTGGCAATGACATTTTCTCAGATTTTTGAAGTTTATGAATTAAGCAGAGAGAAGTCATTTAAGTTGATTATTGCATGAAAATATCTAAATTCTGAAGTATATTTGTAAATATGAAATTCATGTAAAATATTTACTGTAAATCCAAACAGTTTCCTTTTTATTTATTTTTTGATCTATATATTCTTTGGTTAAAAATATTTGAGCATAAAGGTGTTCTACATTTAGGATAATTTCTTTAGGCTAGATTCATAGTAATAGAATTATTGGGTCAAAGTGTGTGAACTTCTCTTTGAAAGTTCTTGAATGTCTTATTGCCAAATTTGTTTTGCAAAGAGTCATATAAATTTATTGCCATCATTAGCATTTAAGTATCTATTTTATTACATACTATATCCAGTATTTAGGTGAGAATTTAAATCCCATTGTTGCTTTAGTATATATTTCTTTGATTACCAGTGATGTTTAATGTTTTACATCTTTTAAAATTAGTTGTGGTGTTTGTTACTGCCTCTGTTCATTTATCTATAAGGGCTTATCATTTTTCTTTTCATTTTAGTTATTTCTACATTTAAGCATCACGTGTACTCACCAGATAATTGGTTTCCCTGATCATCACCTAAATGCACATTGGGGAAGGATACCAATTGGATATCAGACTGAGACAGGGAGTGGGGGGAGGGGATGGGTGTATGCCTACATGATGAGTGCATTGCGCACCGTCTGGGGAATGGTCATGCTTGAAGGTGCTGACCCGGGGAGGTGGGGGGTGGGGGGAGGGGATGGAGGTATGACTACATGGTGAGTGCCAGGCGCACTGTCTGGAGAATGGACATGCTTGAGGCTCTGACTCAGGGGGATGGGCGGGACATGGTCAATTTATATAACCTGAACTTATGTACCCCCATGATGAGCTGAAATAAAAAAAAAATCAGAAATATCTCAATGTCCCCCCCTAAAAAAAAAGAAAAAAACCCATGACCAAAACTAAGTCAGACAACTAACTTGGAAAAATAAAATATATCAGAGGTTTAATATTTTTATGTAGACAAATACCTAGGATTTTTAACATAAAAACATAAAACATAGATGCAAGAAATTGAAGAAGACACAAATAAATGGAAAGATACCCTGTGTTCCTGGATTGGAAGAATTAATATAGTTAAAATGTCCATACTACCCAAAGCAATCTACAAATTCAGTGTAATCTCTATCAAATTCTAATGACATTTTTCACAGGAATAGAAAAAACATCCTAAAATTCATATGTAACCATCCCTAATAGCCAAAGCCATCCTGAGCAAAAAGAACAAAGCTGGAGGCATCACACCACTTGATTGCAAAGTTTGTTGCAAAGCTGTAGTAATTAAAAACCAGATACATAAACCAGATACATGGGTGGAGGAGGGGACAGATAGCCCAAAATAAATCCACATATTTACAGTCAATTGATTTTCAACAAAGTTGCCAACAATACAATAGGGAAAGGATAGTCTCTTTAATAAATGGTGCTATGAAAATTGGATATCTGCTTGCAGAAGAATGAAACTAGACCCTCACTTCTCACCATATACAAAAATCAACTCAAAATAGATTAAAGACTTAAACATAAGACCTGAGACTGTAGAACTGCTAGAAGAAAATATATGGGGAAATGGCATTGGTTTTAGCCATGATTTCATGGATATGATCCCAAAAGGATAGGCAACAAAAGCAAAAATAGACAAATGAGATAACATAAAACTAAAAAGCTTCTTTATGGCAAAGGAAACAACAGAATGAAGAGACAAACTAAGGGATAGCAGAAAATATTTGCAAATCAAACCTCTGATAAGGGGTTAATATTCAAAATCTATAAAGAAACTCCACCAACTTAATAACAAGGAAACAGCCCAATTAAAAAATGGGCAAAGGACCTTAATAGACATTTCTCAAAAGAAGACAAAGCAAATGGCCAACAGGTATATGCAGAAATGCTCCACATCACTAATTATCAGGGAAATGCAAATTAAAACCGCAATGAAGTATCACTTCACACCTGTTAGAATGGCTATTATAAAAAAAGATGATATAACAAGTGTTGGTGAGGATGTGGACAAAAGAGAACTCTTGTACATTGTTGGTGGGAATATAAATTAGTACCATCATTATGGAAAACAGTCTGGAGGTTCCTCAAAAAATTAAAAATAGAACTACCATATGATCCAGTAATCCCACTATTGGATATATATCTGAAGGAAATGAAATTGGTACGTCAAAGAGATATCTGCTTTCCAATATTTATTGCAGCATTATTCACAATAGCCAAGATATGGAGTCAACTTAAATGTTCATCAATGGATGAATGGATAAAGAAAATGTACTATATATATGGATGAACCTGGAGGACACTGTTAAGTGAAATAAGTCAGGCAGAGAAAGACAAATACTGCATGATCTCACTTATACAGTCAGCCCTCTGTATCTGAGGGTTCCACACCTGAGGATCAAAAGTGTTCGAGAAGAAACCCAATAAAAAAAAAACTATATGACAATCAAAATAATACAAATAAAAATTACATTATGATGACTACTTACATAGCATTTATATTGTGTTAGGTATTAAAGTAATCTAGAGATAATTTAAAGTATAAAGGAGAATGTATTTAGGTTATATGCAAGTGCTACACCATTTTGTATCAGGGACTTGAACATACGTGGATTTTGGTATCTGTGGAAGTCTTGGAACCAATACCCTGTGGTTACTGAAGCATGACTGTATTTTTGATGTGAGGTTGGTTGAATCCAGCTATGTGGAACTCACGGCCAAATGTATGGAATTTAGTAAAGTTAGAAGCAGAATAGAATGGTGTTTACCAGAGACTGGGGAGAACTGGGGAGATGTTGGTTAAAGGATACAAAAGTTTAATTAGATATGAGGAATAATTTTAAGAGATCTATTGTACAGCATGGTGACTATAGTTAATAAGAATGTATTATGTACTTGAAAATTGCTAAGAGAATAAATTTTAAGTGTTCTCACCACAAAAAAAAAGATAAATATGTGAGGTAATGGGTATGTTAATTATTTGATTCAGCCAGTCCACAATGTGCATATGTATCAAAACATGTTATATGCCATAAATATATACAATATTTATTTGTCAATTAAAAAATAAAAATAAAATTGCCATTACATTGTCAAAAAAAAAAATCAAAAATATCTAGCCAGAGGGATCAAGGCAAGATGGCTGACTAGAGACATAGCTTACTGGACTGTCCCAGAGGGATGGAAGGATTTCAGATAAAGGAGAGGGGAGAAAGGACACAGCTCAGGCATAGGTCAGAGGAATAAGTACCGGAGCCTACTGGGGACTTCATGGAGAAAAATTGCAAAGCAGAGAAGGAAGAGAAAAAAGGAAAAAAGATATCAGTGAGGATCAAACCCAGAGAGGCTTGGAGCCCAGTGAAGGGGTAAAGGAGGATCCCTTTCTCCTTCCCACACTCCTTTGGTGATCAGCAGGCTGCCAAGCTACTTGGAAACTTTTCCACCCCCACAAGCCCAAGCACTCTGGCAACCACGGAACTGTGGGCACAAGTTGACAACTTGCATAATCCCAGGGCTTAGACATTCCCCTCCAAGGAGAGTGACCCGAGAGGCCAGAGAGCTGGCTTTCTACCATTCATATTCTTATCCTCCTCTGACCCTCCCCTGCCCACTGCAACTGGAAGAACATTTTGAGCTGAGAATTTGGTGAGTAGTTGCCTCTCCCCAGCTGGCATGTCTTCTAGTATGAGGTTTCCACACAGAGTGGGGCCCATGCCTTTTTCCTTGAGGACCTGCAGTGGACCTAGGATGCCTGATCTGGGAGCTCCCTGCCCATGCATTTCCTGGAGATGCACACCAGTGGGTCAGACTTGCAGGCTGGATCCCATGCCCCCAGGAATCGAACAAGTTGCTAGGGAATATGTGGGGGGTGGAGGGAGATTTAGGAGCTGGATTCAGGAGGCAGGGGTGCCCACATGGGCAGAACTGACTGGAGAATACTGTGCAGGTCCAAGATGTAGAGATCTGGGGGAGCAACCATCATCTCCACAGGAAAACCATGCTGTCAGACTGTGGTGGGTCCTTCAGCAGGGACGATCCTAGCCTGTGATGCCATAGCAACCGAGTGTGATACATTAAGGTGCCATTTGCAACCAGACACCAGAGGACAGGGGTAACGCAAGAGGGGCAGAGCTTGCTCCCAACAGCCAGTCAGGGAATAATAACTCTGTCCTAACAAGCAGTCATCCCAATTTGGAGAGCCTGCCTCAACTCTTCTCCCACCAGCTCCCCCTAGGGATGGGAATATGACCTTTGAGCCCTGCTGAGGCTTTTGCAGAACCTTCCAGGCTCACCCAACCTAACCATACCCATGCTCGCTCCTCCACCCACCTCTGCTGTGGTGGAGAACAAGCAACACCTTGGGAGCTACAGAGTCCCTCCCAAAGCCTGGGCAAGTACTTCTCCTGAGGGACTAGTGCTTAGGCACAAAAGAACATCTCTGCAGTTGACTCTTTCCTTGAAAGCATCAACCACTGACAGTGAGAACAACTCTATAGCTCATTACAGCATCTACCAACTCAAACAGGGAGTGGCTGATTCATACTCATAAGCATCACCCACCATCTCGGAGATTAAGGTGGGGGGTCCCAACACATTTCACACTGCTGGGAAGATGTGAAGACAGCAGGATAGAAGCAACTGAAGGAGACACTGCTTTTTAGGCCACAGAACAGGTCTCAACAAATTTAAAAAAATCAAAATAATACCAAGTACATCTCAGACCACAGCAGAATAAAACTGGAAATCAATCACAAGATAAACACTCAAACCTACACAAAGCTGTGGGAATTAAACAACCTGCTGCTGAACAATTATTGGGTCAAGAATGAAATTAAGATGGCAATCAAAAAATTCTTTGAACTGAGCAACAAAGGGAACACAAGTCATCAAAATCTATGGGACACAGCAAAAGCATTCTTCAGGGGAAAATTCATAGCCTTAAATTTCTACATCAAAAAGATCACAAATTAACAACCTAAAGTCACAACTCAAGGAAGTAGAAAAGGAAGAACAAACCAAACCCAAAATGAACAAAAGAAAAGAAATAACAAAGGTCAGAGTAGATTTAAATAAATAGGAAAATAAAGAAACAAATGATACAAAGGATTAATGAAACAAAAAGTTGGTTCTTTGAATAGATAAACAAAAGACAGACCTCTTGCTAGATTAACCAAGAACAAAAGAGAAAGGACCCAAATAAGCTCAATCAGAAATGAAAAAGGTCACCTTATAACTGATACTGCAGAAATACAAAACATCATGAATGAATACTATATAAATCTCTATGTGCATAAACTAGAGAACATAGAGGAAACGGACAACTTCCTAGAAACACACAACCTCCTTAGACTCAGCCAGGAAAAAGCAGAACTCCTGAACAGACCAATAACGAATGGTGAGATCAAAACAGTAATAAAAAAACTTCCCAACAAATAAAAGCCCTGGACCAGATGGATTCACAGCCGAATTCTATCAGACTTACAAAGAAAACCTGGTACTCATAATACAGATTCTGTTATTCTATAATTTTGAGAAGGATGGAATCCTCCCCAACTCATTCTACAAAGCTAGTATCACCTTGATACCAAAATTAGGAAAGGATACAACAACAACAACAAAAAGAAAACTACAGACCAGTATCCCTTATGAATATAGATGCAAAAACCCCCAATAAAATACTAGCAAAGCGAATTCAACAGCACATCAAAACAATAATCCATCAGGACCAAGTGGGCTTCATCCCAGAGATGCAAGGATGGTTCAACATACATAATAAATGTGATTCACCAGATAAACAGAAGCAAAAACAAAGATCATAGGATCATCTCAATAGATGTAGAAAAAGTATTTGACAAAATCCAGCACACTTTCATGATCAGAACCCTCCACAAACTAGGCATAGAAGGAACATATCTCAGAATCATAAAAGCCATATACAACAAACCCTCAGCCAATATCATAGTAATGGGGAAAAGTTGAAAGCATTCCTCCTAAGAACTGGACTAAGACAAGGATGCCCACTGTCACAACTTTCATTCAACATAGTGCTGGGAGTCCTAGCCAGAGCAATCAGGCAAGAGAAAGAAGTAAACGATATCCAACCTGGGAAAGTGCAGGTGAAACTGTCATGCTTTGTTGATGTTATGATCTTGTATCTAGAAAACCCCAAGATTCCACCAAGAGTCCCCTGGAATTGATAAATTCAGCAAAGTCTCAGGATACAAAATCAATGTACACAAACCAGTAGCATTTCTATACACCAGTAACAG
Organism: Lemur catta; assembly: GCF_020740605.2. Classification (NCBI taxonomy): domain Eukaryota; kingdom Metazoa; phylum Chordata; class Mammalia; order Primates; family Lemuridae; genus Lemur; species Lemur catta. The sequence goes on along the minus strand of NC_059139.1, from coordinate 52,675,934 downwards.
TCAAACTGAATGTCAAATTAAAGACTTAATACTATTCACAATAGCTACAAAGAAAATAAAATACCTAGGAATATACTTAAGCAAGGAGGTGAAAGATCTCTACAAGGAAAACTATGAAACTCTGAGGAAAGAAATCACAGAGGATACAAACAAATGGAAAAACATTTCATGCTCATGGGTAGGCAGAATCAACATTATTAAAATGTCCATACTACTCAAAGTGATTTACAAATTCAATACAATCCCCATCAAATTACCAACATTATACTTCACAGATCTAGAAAAAATAATTCTACACTTCATTTGAAACCAGAAAAGATCCTGAATAGCCAAAGTAATCTTAAGCCAAAATCACAAATGTGGAGGCATCACGTTACCAGACTTCAAACTATACTACAAGGCTATGGTAACCAAAACAGCATGGTATTGTTCCAAAAATAGAGACATAGACTAATGGAACAGAACAGAGAACCCAGATATAAAACTGTCTACCTAAAACCAACTAATCTTTGACAAAGCAGACAACAAGGGACGCTGGGGAAGAGAAGCCCTATTCAATAAATGGTGCTGGGAAAATTGGATAGCCACATGCAGATGAATGAAAGAGGACCCCTACCTCTCACCACTCACAAAGATTAATTCAAGTTGGATAAAAGACTTAAATCTGAGGCATGAAACCATAAGAATTCTAGAGGGCAATGTAGGAAAATCTCTTCTACAGTATTGGCCTATGCAAAGAATTTATGACTAAGACCCCAATGGCAATCATGGCTACAACAAAAGTTAATAAATGGGATTTGATTGTACTAAAAAGCTCTGCACAGCTAAGGAAATGACAACAGAGAAAATAGATAATCAACAGAATGGGAGAACATATTCACAACCTATACATTCAATAAAGGGCTAATATCAAGAATTTACAAAGAACTCAAGCAAATCACCAAGAAAAATCAGACAACCCTATTAAAAAGTGGGCAAAAGACACAAACAGAAACTTCTCAAAGTAAGAAACACAATTAGCCAATAAACATATGAAAAAAATGCTCAGTGTCACTAATCATTAGGGAAATGCAACCTAAAACCACAGCGAGATATCACCTTACCCCAGTTAGAATTGCCTTTATTAAAAAGTTCAGAAACAAGAGATGTTGGCATGGATGCAGGGAGAAAAGAACGCTTATACACTGTTGGTGGGACTGCAAATTAGTCCAACCCTTCTGGAAAACAGTATGGAGATTCCTCAAAGAACTAAAAGTAGACCTACCATTCGATCTAGCAATCTTACTATTGGGTATCTAACTAAAGGAAAAGAAGACTTTTTGTCAAAAAGACATCTGCATTTGAATGTTTATTGTAGCATAATTGTAAAGATGTGGAATCACCCCAAGTGCCCATCATTTCATGAGTGGATTATTGAACTGTGGTATATGTATATAATGGACTATGACTCAGTCATACAAAAAGATGAATTAATACCTTTTGCAACAATCTGGATGGAACTGGAGACCATTCTCCTAAGTGAAGTATCTCAAGAATGGAGAAACAAATACCACGTGTATTCACTATTAAATTGTAACTAACTGATGAGCACACATGTGCACAGAGGGAAGTAAAACTCAGTGGAAATCATCCAGGAGGGGAGGTGGGGGGAAGGGATGGGGAGAAGGGGGGAAGGGGAGGGGTAAAAACCTACATAATGGGTATAATGAACACTATTTGCGTGATGGGCACACCTACAGCTGGGACTCAAGCATTACAAAAGCAATCCATGTAACCTAAAACATTTGTACCCCCTTAATATTTTGAAATTAAAAAAAATAATGTCTAGCCAGGAATGATGACACACACCAGTAGTCCAAGTTACTCAGAAGGCTGAGGCGGGAGGATCACTGGAGCCCAGAAATTTGTGACTAGCCTGGGCAACATAGTGAGACCTTGTCTCAAAAAAATCTTTAAAAAAAAAAAAAAAACCAAAACTAAAACTACATGCCTCTACCCCCAAAAAACTGACTGAGATTAAGTTGGACAACAAACTGGGAAATATATTTGCAGAAATTATATGAGACATTTAATATTTTTATGTAGTCAAATACCTTATATATTTGTTTAGTATGAGTGCCACAAAACTTAATTTCTTACAGGAGACACAAAGCTACTATTATGAGTGTTCATTAAGAGGAAAGTGCTGTGATAAGAGTTGCCCTCAGGCCTTCTGAGAGAGGAATGGGGATGCTTGCCCCTACTCTAAGTAGGCCATACTGGTTTTACTGTTTTACTTAGTTTTTCTACCCCATACTAGTTGGACTTCATCTGTCAACTTCATATTTTTATTAATGTTTCTACCAGTTGCAGTAACTCTTATTTCTTCCTACTCTTTTTCTATACACATTATATATATTTTGGGACTTTTTAATTTTAAACAATGAATTATGAAAATTTCTTCATATCATTAAACATTTTTCAAAAATATATTTTCCCATCACATGTATATATCATAATCTAATTATTCTTTTTATCAGATATTTAGGTTGCCACTTTTTTGCTGAAATAATTTTGCCACAAGCATCATTATAAATTGTTTGACTTTCCAATTCTATGGTATTTTAGAATAAAAATTACTGGGTCAAAAGATATAAAAGGTTTATTATTAATTTTTTAATTTTCTTGTTCTTTCTTTTTAAATAGGGAATATTAGCCCAGGGGAAATAGTCAAATAGAAGAAAAGTTATGCAATGAAAAAAGTCTATCTCTTATCCCAGGCCCCCGGTCCCTAGGAAAAAAGCTTTGCAATAAAAGATACAGTTTGAACTGAAATGATTCCATAAGAGTGGGAAGCTTGGGAGTGCCACTGGTTGCTCTGATGCTTGTATGTGCATAAAATCTATGGAAGAATATAAAGAATATACATGTAGTATGGCTGGGAGCATACATACTTTCTTTTTTTATTTATCCTGTCATATTTTCACCTTTCCGTGTTATTTTCTTGAAAAGCTGTACTGTTTACATTTCCATATTTTACCCTTAAAGGCACTGGATGCTTTAATGCTTTTAAAGTCTTTGCTACATATATTAGTGAAATTTTAAAATACTTTTTATGACTAGGAGGTTGAACATTTTTCCTTAGGGTTACTTACTGGCCATATGTAACCATTCTTATTTGAATTTTCATTTTCATACCTTGCTCATTATTTAAAAATTAGGCTCTTCATATTCTAGCAGGTCATTTTATTTATATTCCTTATATAGTAAGCATATTAGCCTTATGTCATGGTATGAATTGTATATCTTGTTTTCTCAGTCTTTTATTGCTTTTTAATTTTATTTGATTTTTAAAGGAGCAGCATTGGTTTAAAATTTTTATATTATTTTTATATATCTTTAATTCCCATCTAATTGTATATTACAAAAACCCTCAGTTTTATTAGATAATGTGCAAAATGGAAAGTAAGTGGGATCCCCTCACTCTTTTTTTAAAAAAAATAGGTTAAAAGGTTAAACCATAGACCTATTCACATCCAAATTATTGGAGCTTTTGAATTCATGACGCCTAGTTGAAGGAGATTGGTTGGAGATTGATAGAATTCAAATTGTGGAATTTTATCATTGTTGGTTGAGTTTTCTGGTTTGTCTCCTAGGGCAGTTGTGAGTGCCAGTGTGTGTAATTGAGAGACAGTGAATTTAGTGTGCATCACATATGTAGGTGTTATATAATTACTGTTTTGAGGGCAGCCCCAAGTGGGCTCAGGGTTTGGCTCTTCTCTGTGTTCTTCCCATTTTAACCTCTACTTTTCCTCTTACTTTTAAAGCTTAGGTACCTGTAGTGACCAGGGAGTTAAGAAGGTATTGAGGTCTGTCAGATATATTTTGCATTTTTGGCTTTAGCTCTCTCTCTAAAATTGTTGATCATCATTTTGATAACTCAGTCTTTGATATCCAATTTAAAATTAGAATGAAATGAGGATAATTTAAAGATATTTGATGCATGAATCATTGATATGCTTTTTCATCAATCAATGTAAAAAAAAAAAGGCTGGATCTACTTTTTGCAGCCAACTCTCACTGTACGATTGTTAATTTTTTAAATGTATTTAGATCACATTAAAAGCTACTAGGTTAAATAGCCACTCTGCACTTTATCAAAAGTACTTAAATTTCTTAAAGATCATAAAAATGAAAAAGAAAATGTCAATTCAAAAGTATGCACTGTTTAAATATTTGCATATTCAATATTTTAAAATTTTCACTGTTTAGTTGAAAGTGAATCTGAATAAAATGTTGCCTTCTCTTTGGTGATCTCATATCACTAGGTAAAGCACCATGTTGTGATTAACCTGCATGGATGGACAAGTGTCACTGCCCACTCTCCTGGCATCATTTGTGTTCAAACAGTATCTTTTATTGCAGGGCTTTCCCCCCAGAACTTTCTGGATGTTCTTATTTCTGGGGGTCCCAATTTCTTTTTATGGGGAGTTAATGGAATTGCACAGTATATGCATTTGAAACTAGAGCAAATAGCTGCTGGTGTTGCTGTGACTCCTGGCGGTTCCTCAGGAGCAGGAAAGATAGAAAGGAATGACCGATGTGGGAGAGATTGTGGCACTAGAATCTGGTACATGATGTGATCATATATTACTGGATGTGAGAGAATTAGACAAAATCATAACAATTGTTACTATTTACTGTGCTCTCTAATACTTTTAATAATACAAGGGAAGTATTATTTTCCCCATTTGACAAATGAGGAAACAGACTCAGAGAAATTTTGTTCCATTGAAGGTGAGCATAGGTACTATAAAAACAGAGAAGGTGAGTTTAACTTTGGACACGAACAATTTAAGAGAGAAACATCTTATCAAACATCAATTTTGAGAAGCAGGTTTAAAGCTTGTGACAGAGGGTAGGGCTGTAGGGATAGGTTTAGAAAATCCTATGCACAGAGATGATAATTAAAATATTGGAGGTGTGCCAGTCATGTATTATGGAGTTTTCATGGCAGTAGAGTTAACTAGTTGTTCACCTGTCAGAGTGGTGGTCTGCCCTCGGTTCTTGGTGTGCTCTTGGCTGAAAAATGACCAGACACAAAGTGTCAAGTCCAGACTATTTTCTTGGTCCTCTGACTGCTTGCTTGGAAAAATCACCAGCAGGGCCAATACAATGGAGTAACCTCAGGCAGGAAGCAGTTTCACCCGAACGCTCTTTATTGTAAAAACGAGTCTGTCTCTGCGAGTGGAGAGAGACAGACCGACTCCCTGGCTGACTGACTCACTCTCTCATTCGCTCTCTGACTGGCTGACCCACTCTGTCCTTGGACTTCTCAGATTGTTTCCTTTTATTAGCCTAGTCTGAGGGAGGGCTCTCAGGAGTTACGGGATGGTATCAAATGATCAACATGTTTCCTCAAAATGCCATTTGCATGTATGAGTTTCCTCTAAGCCCACCTTGGGAGGGGGGTCAACCACAATGCAGAGTCAAGCTAATGGCATAATAATTACCCTTAGGTTACTCTAGATCACTTTCTAAATCCTGTTATGCCTGTGGAATTCCCAGATTAATAAAGCATTCCCACTTCCCCCAGATGTAGCAATTGCTCGAGATAGGATTATGGGTGGGATAACACCAAAATGGAGTGCCTACCTTTGTCCTTCCCAGGTGGAGCATTTGCTCCAAACAGCACCAAAGCAGGGAAGCCTTATCCCGAGAAGAGTTGGAGATCCTAACTATCTACTTAACACACGCATGCGTTGCCACCCTGCCACACTTTTTGGAGCATGGATCCTGATTGCCTGGGAAGCATTAATTTTGTTCAAAGGAGATGGTAGAACATGGATATATGAGGTGGCATTATAGATAGCTTTTCTCAGCTTTGTCCCAATTTGTCCTCCTGTTGATAATGCTGAGCTGCTACAGCACAGATTCTAAAGGTAGGAGGATGGGCACACAACTTTGGAAGACTCTTTAGAATCTTGTTACATGGTTTGAAATTTTCACATCTCCAGTGATTCTGAGCCCCTTCCAATGAATTTTTTAGAATCACTGTCCTAGACTCATAGAGAACGTGTGGGTTTTTGCTTTTAACTGTACTTGTAAAGAGGTATCTCTTTTGTTACTTAATTATTAAGGAAACGTAGAAGAACTATATTAGCTCCCTTTAATATACAAAGAAGAGATTATAAGATTACAAGGAAGTAACTCACTTAACTTGAAGGAATGGGGTTTATTGAAAAGACACAGCAACAGTTGTGCTGTGGCCTTGAGTGGTCTGAGGTTTGTTGTCTCCCCCTCCCCAACCAGGGCCCGTCAGGGTACCTCTGCTTCACTCTGTGCCTCTCACTTTCAAATTCCCCAACCTTGGTGGCATGTCCTTACTGTTCAGCCTTTCACCTTTCACTTAGCCTGGATCTCTTGCTTAGCCTACACCACTGGTTTGGCTCTAGGCCCAAGGTTTTACAAGCCACAAGGAATTACCTACCTGAGGCTATATTTTAAACTCCTGGCCTTAAGCAGTCCTCTTGCCTTGGCCTCCCAAAGTACTGGAATTATAGGTGTGAGTCACAGCACCTGGCCCCCCTGAGGCTGTATTTCTTCTCAGTTTGGCCATAGGGCAGCACTGCCACCGGCAGGCAATTTTGAGGATTCACAGTCTATCCGGGAAGATTTAACAAATATTTTCCTTTTTCAAGGTAAAATTTGCCACCATGGTCAGTGAAATCACGAGATAGGGTTAGAAGTGGCTGGTAGAGGGACAAGATGTATAGGATATGTGTGTTTAAAGCATGTGTGATAGAATCCCCAGCAGGATTGTTTGTTTGAAGCTACAGGAATATTCCAGTACCTGTATCCCTTATGGATGTACTTTGGAGATGACCTTTATTTCCACAGGGAGATACTGCTACTAAAAGGGGCATGCTATATCCCTCATGTGTGTTAGGGTAGGAAAAAAGAGTTGAGAAGCACTGATCTAGGAAGTGTCATTCAATTTGAAGATCATAAGAGATGTTTCTAAATTACATTCATATCCTTTCTGTCAGTAACATACTTTTCATCAGTGAGTAACTTTAGCAGATATCTACTCTCTCAAGGTGTTTAGTAGCTACAGAATAATTCTCATTTTAAGTATTTGCCAATTTTGGAATTGGGAAAGAATTAAATGGACAGAACAACTGAATTTGTACAAGCTTTCTCTTTTCATGACAGATGCATGATATGTTTTCACGAAAGTAAGGAAAATACTCATTTTTTCAAGTGCCATCAATCTTTAGCAGTCAAAAATTTGCTTGGCAAGAGAAGTGGTGCAGCTATACAGAATTGTGGTTATTGTTATATTATGTTGTTTACTGTAAACCTGGTTCAACATTGGTAAACATAGTGTAGCAGAAACTGAACTGTTGTGAGCTATCTGGGCATTGGTCCAAGATATCATTAAAAATACTGCCTCAGACTAATTTGGGTTTATGAATAATATTTTGTTAACAGCTCAACTGAAATTGAGCCACATGGTGTAGCTTAAAAATTCTAAATCCACAAGATAATGGAAGTAGTATAAGTGTATACTGCATACTCAATAGTCTACATTTGAGTGATAAATTTATATGTAATTTTGTGTTAACCTTTAAAGTGTAAGCACCCAATCGTGCTTAATATGATCCGATATCTTTAAAGTTTACATAATGCTGTGGTTTGCTGTGAATTGGAATGCCTTATAAACTAAAAACATTGTTAGTTTAACAATCAAATTTAAAGAATAAGGAGAGGTTGCTGAACAAATATTAAAATGGATATTTAACACAAGTTTTGGCATACGGTTCTGCAAACATCTAGGGTTTGCGTTAATATTCACCAAAAATTTGCATTAATATTCACCAAAAAGACTGAAGGACATAAAGTTGTTGTAAAAGTCCAGTACCTTAATTCATTTATATTACTAATGAAAGATAATGATTATACCTTAAAATAGGATTTGGAGATTATTAATGTTTGGTTATAAATTATTTATATTAGGTATAACAAAGGGAATAAGGTTATAAGTGAGATGATTCAAGAAAAAAATCCATATTTAGATATTTCTTGCCAAGAAAAGATATATTTGTCTTTTTCTTCATGTGCTCTTTTAATTAGATTCTTTCTGAACATACATTTATAAATTCCTATTGAAAGGGTATGGGAAGGGTTTATTTTTTGTCACTGTTAGTGTGTAAGATATTTTTGCACAAAAGATATTTTTGCAATGGAAAGATGTGCATTATTTAAAGAATGAATTTTAATATTCCTCTTCTCAATAGATGTTTTATTTGTTTTCCAGGTTAGCACTGTACGTTTATGAATATCTGCTTCATGTAGGAGCTCAGAAATCGGCCCAAACGTTTTTATCAGAGGTATGTTTTATGTATTTTCTGTATTGCATTTTGATATATAAATGAATGAAAAATATACTGTAACAATTATTTGAAAAAATAGATTGCTATGTGTTATATAATGAATGCTCAGTTATCAGTATAGATAATATGGCTTTGCAGATTATGTGTAAACATTTTTAGTATTCCAAAATAGCAATTCTGTGCCACTCAGTTACCTTCTAGTCAACTTTATATCCATTTTCCCCCCTTGGAAATAGAAAGTAATATTAGCACGGCAACAATAATCGAGAAAGCAAATCTTGTTTTTAAAAAAGAACTCTCCATATCTTCAGTTCTAACAGTATCATATTTTGGCATTATTCACAATTTTGGAAAATGGCCTTTTTGTTTGTTTATATCTTGTATGGATAATTCTTGATTGATTTTAGTTAGAAAACATTATAATAATCTTACTTCAAGTTTTTGTTTCTTTTTCTATTCTCTATCTTCACTTTCTTAAACTTTGATTTGAGCTTTCTTACAGTGGTGCTTTTCCTTCTCTAATCTGTAGAATGATGATGAGAATGGTGATGATTTTATTGAGATCTAATATGTGTCAGACATGTAATATACCAAGGTACTTTACATATATTATCTCTAATTCTTATAAGAAATTTGCAAGACAGGCCATATTATTTCTGTTTTATTGATGAGAACAACAGGGCCCAGAGATTTACATAACTGGTTCATGGTCACACATCTTAGTGAGTTATGGAACTAGTTTTCAAACCTAGGTCCGCATTAATTCCAAAGCCCCTGGTTTTTCTTCTGTATCTGTGCTGTCCAATATGGTAGCCATTAGCCATGTATGGATTTTTGAGTACTTGAAATACAGCTAATCCATTTGATAAGTGCTGTATGTGTGAAGTACACACTGAATTGGAAGGCTTAGTATGAACAAAAGAATATAAAATATCACTAATAATTTTTAAATTTTGGTCACACATTGACATATTTTGGTTAAGATTGGGTAACATAAAATGTATTACTAAAATTAACCTTACCTTTTAATTTTTAATGTGTAAAATTTTTAATTTAAAATTTAAAAATTTTAAATTCAGCCATTCTCAGTAGCTCACACCTGTAATCCCAGCACTTTGGAAGGCCAAGGCAGGAGGATCACTTGAGGCCAGGAGTTCGAGGCTGCAGTGAGTTATGATTGTGAGGCCCTTTCTCTTGGAAAAAAACATTAAATTATATATGTGACTCTTATCCGTGGTCCATGTGTATATTTCTGTTGGACAGTGTGCTACTTGAAATCATGTTGTCTTTAGTGATCTCATTATTTTGGCCCCCACTGGATCAGAGACACGACAGGAAACCCATTGCCCATAGTGCCCTGACTGAGGTATAGCCTTCTTGAGATTCAACTGCTCCCCAAACAAATGCGCAAGTAAACAAATGCACACAGACCCCCCAGTCTTATTTCTAGTTAATTAGTATATGTGAACTAGTAGGCCTAATTTTCAAATAAGGAATTGTTGAGGTTTGGTTAGAACATATGTTTTACCTTAGAAGGAATACATGCAGTGTAATGAAAATTTGTTTTAAAAGTTTATTCAAATCAAAACAGAAGTTTGGTGTATCTGTGTTTCACTAAATCAGTAATTAGAAGACTTTGGGCTATGAAATAAGTCATACTCACTATTTGCTATTACAGAGGAAGTGATTGAGATTGCAAAAAGGATATCCTTAATATTTATGTTCTTAATCACTGTCAACTTACAGTGTATTTTAAAGAAACTAACGCTAGCTATAGAGATTTTAAAGTTTTATTTTAGTGCATTTGAGAACTTGATGAAGCTTAAAGGATTTACTGATCTCCTTCCTTGTATCAAGGATCATTTTGAATTGGCTCAACTTGCTTAATCCTCAGCGGTTCCCCAAGATTATTTTCTTACTAATGTATATCAGATACAATGGTTATTAAATTTCATCAAAAAGAAAAATCTTGCTAACCTATTTAAGGAAGTTTAGATATTTGGATTCAGTTGGGTTATGTGAATTGAGCAGATAACTTGAAACTGTAGTCATAGGCCTTGAGCTCAATGGAAAATGGATATACAGAATTTCTAGGACTATTTGGTAGAAATGAAATTAGAATTTCAGATGAGCTTCACGCATGTTGACAAATATTTACCATGATTTTATTTTCTCTGGCTGCATTTGGAATATAAAACTGAGGATTCCCCTAAATTATTAGTCTGGTTCACTTTCACAGGAAGAACCAGTTAAATTGAAAACAAACTATTGTCACCAAGTAAACACATTTATTCTGGATTTTGGAGATGACTGTATGTGATTCTCAGAACTATTCTTCACTTTCTAGGTTACTAAACTCTGAGTGGTACTGTGAAAATACATTCTCAATACCTAAATAACCAATTTAGGAGAATGGCTAAATTTATTGAGATATAAGTTTTTCATAATGTAAAAGAGTAAATTAGATCTATTTGAACTTACATGGATAGACTTCCAAAACATTGTCTAGTAAACGAAGGAAGCTGAAGTATGTCATTAATATGGAAAACCCTTGAACATAAAGCAGTACTATACACTTTTGTGGGTACATATTTAGGGACATAATGTATATTAAAAGTTCGGAAAGAATATACATTCTGGACTAGTTGTTTCTGGGAGTAGGGCTGTTAAAGGGATCAAAGGGGATTTTATACTAAATTGTAGCATTTTTTAAAACAAAGCATACATATATTATTTGTGCAGTTATCCAAAAATAAAAATAATTGAAGAGAAAATGCATTCTCTTAAATTATCTGAATTTAAAGATGGAAGCCTGGAGTTAGATTTGTGATAGACCATTGCTGAGCACACCCTAGAGTTCTTGATAATTTCAGTTGATTAAATTACAATAGCTTGCTATTTCCTCCCTCACATTTTCAGTTCTATAGTATTCAGCCGCTGTGTTTGCCTGTATATACTGTGAGGCTTCTGTCATCTGAGTTTTACTCAATGGTGTATTCCCTCTGCCTAAACTCTCCTACCTTCAAAACTCTCTCTACTTTAGAAAGAGCTTTTCCTAGAAAGGCTTTCTTGGGGCTTCATCTCTCTAAGCTGATAGTACATTCTGCAGGGGCCTGGTTGCATACAATACCAGAAAGTTTGGACTTTGTCTTTGGCAAAAGGGAGCCTTTGAAGGTTTTAAAGTAAAAGAATAACATCATTAGGCTTTTACTCTGGTGTCTGTATGCCCTTCCCTACTAACTATGGATAGTGAAAAAAAGAGAATGTAATATTTTAGAGCTCTGTACTCTGTTTAGGGTTGCTTTCTCTCTTAGTTTCACTTGGATCATGTGGAAAATTTAAGGCTGCTTATTGTAGAATGACTTCTTAGCTAGTTTGAATAGTAAAGAACCATTTTATCTAAATGCTCCCAGGTCTATCCCCAGGTTTTTACCTAATTCAGAGCTGTTCCATAGCAACTTAATATAGGAAGACCTACTTATTTGGGTTGGTTATTATAATAAAAAGGAAATGATTGAAGTGGCACCAATTATTCAGATATATAATATGCTCACCCTGGTTCAAGGCGAAGTAGAATACTTCTTCCAATTCTGACATTCTCCCTCAGGATGAATGAGGCTATGAATGACTGTGATGTTAATGAGCTCATCTGAATCAGGATTTACTATGCTAGGCCACTTCTTCCTTTGTATGGGCTTGTTCTGTAGGGTGAAGTTATGAGAAGATCAAATTGGAACTCCAGGCATCATCAGAACAAGCAAGATATATATCTCAGCAGCCCAATCTCTCACTTGGGCTTGGCTTTTCTAAAAGTGCCCTTGACCTGGGCCATCAGAAATTCGACTGTTCTGGATGGCTTTTGTTATCAGTTAGAAGAGTGTGCTTAGCCCGGCTATTTTTTTTCTTAATTAAAAGACACAGCATTGGGCAAACAGTGGAAATCAAAACATTTATCTAACTAGGTTGTGCCAACTAACTCAGTGTTATCTCTGATTCATGATAGAGTTTAGACCACTACCCAAATTCTAAATACAGTTTGTGTGACTTCATTCTTTTACTCCCAAGGGGAGAAAATTGAGTATTCTTTAGAAATATTCTCAGTACAAAGCCCTCTGCTTTATCTTTATTATCCTTCAACATTCAATAATTACAACCAGAATGTTAAGGAATTGTCTTTCTAATTCTACATTAATTTTTGTTACTTTGGATTCATTAGAAGCTATCATTTTCTGGTTATATTGCTTCATTATGGAAAGATAATTTCCACTTATTCCTGAGATTTTGTATGGTATTCATATCTCAGAATGAGGCTTGATGTCCTTAACTAATAAAATTAATAATCAGAGTGTTAACAGAGATTCTAGATTTTTTCTCTTTCTTAAAAATTTTACATTGTTTATACTGTATTGCTAGCCCTTATTTGTCATGATAGCCAACAAGTTAGCCTGAAATAGAAGTTTAAAAACATCTAATGGATTGCTTCTTTAGATTTTATTAGGAATGCTAAGTTATTGAACACTGTAGACTCCAAAATTCTATTCTCTGTCTTTTACCTATATGAAGAGAGAAAACAATAATTGTTATTTCCTAAATAGTTTCTTAAATTTTAATTTGAAGGCAATATAGTGTAGTAGGTAAGAGCAATTGCTCTGAGCAAGCCCACCTGGGTTTGAATTATGTTCTGCATCTTACTTAGTTTTATTGATTGTAGAAAGAAGATAATCATAATAATATTTTAGACTTATGTTGAGGTTTAAACAGTACGCACAAGTTGCTTAGAATAGTGCCTGGCATGAATGAATGTTCCGAAGTGTTATTTTTAAAATTCTTGACCAACTTTTTTCTATCTTGTTTAGTTTGTTTTTAAAGTATAGGTGTAAATGTACATGTGTGTTCCGAGTGTTTGTCATTTGGATGGCCTGCAGTCCTCCTACCTTTTGGTGTTCCCTTTCTGTCAAAATGGCTCCAGCTGTAATCTCTGATACTATAGTTTGTCTCAAGTCTTCTCCAGTATCTGTGAACCTTATATGGGGTCCTTAGGATTCTCCTGCTGTAATTTCTTACTCCTGTTGAATATTACAACCCAACTCTGCTTCTCCCTCTTATAGCTGATCCCTTTTCTATGCCTGAAGTTTCTTGTTTTCCTCACAGCTTCAAAGCTCCACTGACTCATTGCTCTTGTGTATAAAAGATTTCTACTAAAGGTTGGGGGATAACTGAAAAGATTAACCTTTGTACACTATGGGCAAAAATATTAACTTGAATATTAGGTACAACTTACCTTAAGTTTTTTGGTCTCCTTGCCACAGGGGACTTCTCACTAGCCTATTTCCTGAGAGTGCCTTTTGCCTTCTGTCTTGTAGACTGCTCACAACCTCTCCCATTTTCCCTTTTTCTGTATCCTTCCAGACCCTCCGACTTCTTCCTGAAAGATCATTAGCAACCTCCTAAATTCTTTTTATGTAAAATATCAGGTATTTGTTTTCCTCTATGCAATCCTTTTCTTTCAGACCACTCCTAGGGGCCTCTGTCTTTCTGGGTAAAAAATATAAACAAAAATAGAAAGGAGTTTTTCCAATAAAAGGTAGTCCTCTTTAATAAGTATTCTTCCTTCCTTCTAAAATAAAGCAGCACTGTCCAATAAAGCTTTCTGTAATTATGGCAATGATCTCTAATCTGTGCTGTCTGGTAAGGTAGCTGCTAGTCACATGTGACTATTGAGTACTTGAAATGTGGCTAGTGCAACTGAGGAACATTCAATTAACTAATTTTAAATTTAAATAGGCGCATGTGACTAGTGGGCACCATGTTGAACAACACAGTTTTAGATTATCTGCTTCAAAGTAGTCATATTTTCTTCGTTAAACATCTATTGGCTTTAATTTTTTGAATTAAAGTATAAAAATTTTTACTTTAATTTTTTTTATATTTGGTTTAGTGTATAGATGCCCCCATGCTTCTATACATGGTATATTTTAGAAGATTAGTGGGAACAGTAGTTTATATCTAAATTAGAAGTCTCAGGAATTTTGTCTGGAAACAAACTTATATACAGTTATGCAGGTTTTTTCTTAACACAAGAACTAGTTTTATTCTTTTGTGATATTAAAAGTTGATTTTTAAATATTCAAATTCAAAAATTGTGAAAGGATTTAGGAATACTATGTAAAGTGTGGAGCCCATGAGCATCAAACCTGCTGCTGCATTGTTAGAGATTATGGTAAAGTGGGTCTGGATCTGCAGAAGAGATCCCACACTGACAAGGCTAGAACCTCCAATAAGGTGCTGCTGACATCCAGAATTTCCCACCCCTACTGTTGTTGCTGCTGCTGCTGCAGCAGCCTGCAACTGCCTCAGTTTTGGAGCCAGAGACAGGAAGCTTCTCATCTTCCTCCTGCCTTTTGATCTCCTCCTAGTGTCTCCTGATGGCTGCAGTTAACAGGAAGCCAGATGGCAAGGAGGCTAGGAAATGTAATTTTCAGAATCCCAGCTCCAAGTGTAGAATGGAGTATAGAAGGGTGGGTGTGGGGCTGAGAAATAATAGGTAAATGACCAGTATGCCTTGCCAGAGCAAATAAGGAGGAAAAAATTAAGCATGTGTTTGTGTGTGTCTGTGTGTGTGTGTGTGTGTTTAACCTGTATATGTTTATGTGTATATGTCTGTGTGTATCATTTTTTCTTTGTTTGTATAAATGCTAGTTTATTATGCACACTGTTTTATGCTTTAATTTTTTGTTTCACTTGTTAGATTTTGGAAATTGTGTCATATTGGTTTATAAAATATCATAATTCTCTTTTTTACGGTTGTGGAGTATTTCATTGTATGAAATGTGCCATGATATAATTCTCTAGCATTCTACTGATGAACATTTAGGTTATTTCCAGTTTTTAGCAATTATAAACATTGCTTCAGTGAAGATTTATCTCCTTCTCTCTCTGTCCCTCTCTCTCTATATATAAAATTTTGCATTTGTGACCATATATAGGATAAATTCCTAGAAGTGCTGTCTCAGATAGTACATAATTTATAATTAAACTATAAGGCATGTCTTGCCTGTTGATATACCTTTTATTCATGATTCAGTGATTTTGCATTTATGTAGAAATGCTGAAAATGTTAGATCATATGATAAAGACAGTATAATCATAGACAAGGCTCTAAAATGCAGAATATGGCAGCAGGAATGGGCCTTGAGATTTACATGAAAGTTACAGGAGAATACTGCCTCTAGCTAGTCAAATGATGGAAGGAAGAGAAGTGGATAATTAAATCGCAAAAAGCCTTAGGACTAGGGAAATACACATTGAGGGTAGGATAATGGAAGAAGGAAAAACAGAATAAAGAGAGAACAGTTGTTAGCATAGATGCCACCGAATACCTAAACAAGCCTGAAATCTGTGAAACTTAGTATAACAGAAAATACTTACTCATAAATAGCAGAAAAAATTATCTTTAAAATAACTGTTGACATTTAAGGGTATTTTCTGGCCATTCCTCAACACTGCTCATCATTAATACATGTTTGCCAAAAAAAAAAAAAAAAAAATCTAAACTACATAGAATATAATTTAAAATGAAAGTCCTCCTTTACCCTTTTCCAAATAGTAGCTATAAGTTTGGTGTGATTTCTTTAATAAATGTACACCCAAATGCACATATAAATATGTACACTTTTTTTCAAACAGAAAGGTTTTATACTATACATATTGTTCTCTAACTTTTCAAATTCTCCATCTTGAAAAACCAATAGCAAGCGTGTGGCCCTCTTTCCATGTAGATATATCTCATTCTTTTTAATGATAGCACACTGATCTGTAGTATAGAAGTATCAAGATTTATTTTACATTCACTTTTGGTGAATGTTTCTCAGGTTGTTTCTAATTTTCAGTTTTTCTAACTGAATGTGATTTAGTTTTCTATAGGTCAGGGTTCTGTTTTGCCTCTTCTTGAGCACCATTCTGTGCTTTCTATAAACAATGGTATCTGGAATAGTGCCTAGTTTGGAGGGAGCAATATCATTCACTATGTAAACATATTCTCGTGTAGAACCATCTCTTCTTTGGAAATACCTAGAACATAAACCTTTAAGTGGCATGCATTCAATAACTATAAAAGGATAGATTTTGTGTTAACTTCAGTATAATGGGCCAAAGTTCCAGCTGCTTCTGGCACAGACTTGCAATTTAAAGTGAAAAAGATTAACTTTATTCATTATATGGTAAAAAGTATTACAAGGATAAAGGTGATGATGTATGTGAAGCTTTTTGAGTTTTTCTGAGGAATAATAAGTAATACTGTTTGAAATACAAATGGATTACCTTCAGGCTTCCTCCCATGAAAGACCATATCAAATATAAGCCATATAGGTAGTGTTCTAGAGGACTTTGTCTCCCGAATAGCAGGTGATTGCTTGTGGGAGTGGTGGAAGTGCAGAAAGGAGGCTGCCTAGTAACTGATGTGCATTTGGGACTTATCAGTCTAATCCTATCTCCAGCACACTCTGGCATCCAGACCTAGTCATGCCACTTTAACTCTTCCATAAGATATCTCACATTCTTCTCTTTTTAATTGAATATAGTATAATATTATCTGATTTATTATATAAAGTCAAGATGAACTGAGATGAAATATAAGGGCACTACTTTGAAAAACTTGCTGTTCATACGATTAGGATGATTCTAGTGATTAGGAATATTAGTGTATCTGGGACACATCTATGAGGTTCTATTCTTATGCTCTTTCAAGAAGACATAAACTGGGTGGCCGGGAAAAAAAAAAAAAGAAGATATACACTAGTGAAAAAATGGTGAGAGAAAGATTGAGAGAAAGATGAGACACAGGTTTTTGACTAAATTATAACTTTAGCAAGACATCAGAATTTCATTTCTCATAAGTCTCAACCACAATGATATAATATTGATTGACTGAAATTATCAGATAAAAGGTAGCATAGATATACAAATTATTTTTGTTATTACTTAGGAGAATTCAAATTAGGATCAGACTTACATTTATTAGTATATGACATGTTCTGGTCTGTTGTTCATATTTAGTCTTTTTAATTTCAAATTCATTAATTCCTGGAATTCTTCCTTGTAGTTCTTTTAAAAAATAGCTCTCACATTTCTAATCTTTAGAAAATTTTTCTTTTCTTTTTTTTGTGAACAAATTACTAGTTCACATCAAAGTTCCCATTGGTTTACATTTTATGTACTTAAGAACTCTAAAAAATGCAACCAATTTCAGTGATTTTAATGGCGTCGATAAGTTTTTCCATCTTTTCCTTAAAGAGATTTGTTTGTTTGTTTGTGTCCACATTTAGGGCTACTTTCTCAGTGCCTGTTTTAAAGCTTTTTTATTATAAATAGTCTTTGGGGGATAAGACTTTCTAACTTATTCCATAGTAGATGATGGAAAGAATTCCTTGAATTTTTCTGATATTTATAATTATAGTCGTTTACTTCATAGTAGTGTTAAGGGCCTATGGGCATATATTGTGATTGGGATATTGTTACATAGTTTTTATTATTTAAACTAAAAACTAAGGCATATGTAGAGATTGTTCTAAAGCCTTTCTGGATCACCTTATTCAAAATTGTAACTCACTTCACTGTTTTCCTGTCCTTTCTATCCTCCTTCCTAGGTTTCTTTTCCTCCATAGCGTTTATCATTTTCTAATGGACACACAGTTTACTTGTTTGTTTGTTTGTTTGTTTGTTTGTTTATGGTCTATCTTCCCTACTAAAATGTAATCTCCCTTAAGGAAGCTGTTTTTATCTTTTGTGTTTGTTGCTATCTAGTGTTTAGAAAAGTCACTATATAAATACTCATCCAGATTTCTAATTTTTAAATATAGTTTGTAAAAAGTATTTAATCAGAACTTTTACTTTTCGAGAGATATTGACCTTGTTTTAAATTTTTTTAAATTTTAAGTAGTGAATTCCAACTCATCTGAAATATAAACAATTGGAAAGTTAATATCACCATATTTTAAAAACTCCTATTTTATACTATTAGAAAAAATAATATTCCTAATAATATTATTAGGAAAAATGTATGCCTTCTTATGCCCACCCCCCTCAAATCAGGAATTTAGTTAAAAATGTAACACTTAAGGTATTATTTAGAGTCGGTATATTAAGCCCAATCTCTTGGAAATTTCTGGGTCAGCGGTGATAACTGATTTTCATATTAATATTAATAATGGTGATTTTGATGTGCCTTAAGATCCTGAAATATGTTCTGATTCACTAAAAAAAAAAAAAAAGAAAAGAAAAGAAAAGAAAGACTTCAAGGATGATACTTTTAATGGTCATTTGAATTTGGTATATGTGATAACTGAGCTTAACAGAACACTAATTCCCAAATAATTTTAAGTAAATAGAAACTTAATTTTCTGTTTAAATGATTTTTACTTCTCCCATTTATACCAGGAGCATAGACAATTCTTCCTTAGTTCCAACTCTGATTGTTCTTTTTTCCTAATCATACATACGTGTGGTTTCTACCAAGGTGTTTTACACTATTCTGATTAGTAAGCTAAAATTGTTTGGCACAACCATAGATATCTGAATGTTTTTATGTGGAATATCACTGGAATTTTCTGGGTATTGGTGACAATGATGATGGAATAAATTTTTAGAGGATGCTCATCTAAGTAAAGCAAAAATAAAAATAGCAGCTAATGGTTATCAAACACTTACTACCTATTAGTCACTCTTTTAAGTGATTTTCTTATACTAACCAGTTTATTCCTTACAACACCCTATGAGCTAGGTAACTATTATTAGCTCCATTTTATAGATGAGGAAACTGAGGCACAGAAGACTTAAGTAACTTTCCCAAGTTCACACACCTAGTATGTAGGAAAGCTAAATGCCCATACTCCATTCTGCTTAGAAGGAATATATTTTTAATATTCTTATTGTATGAAGGGGTACGGGGAATGGTGTATCAATCAGGATACAGACACACTAATTAAAAGCACATTAAGTATTTCAACAAAGAGAATGTAATGTAGGGAAATAACTAAACAGATTTAAAAAAAAAGGCAAAAGAGAACATAGAAGTTACATAAAATCAATAATTGCAGTAAGCAATCATTAAGGCTGGGGCACCAAAAGGAAGAATTTGTGTTTATCAAAAAATTGGAGGAGAAACCTCACAGAGCTGAGTCTTAGACATCTAAGGAGGGCAGCTGTGTAGCTGCTGGTACCCGAAGAGCTCAAAGGAGACTTGTGGAACTTCAGACCTCTAAGGAGGGGTATTGCCCAACTGCTTGTCCTTATGAGAGGGCATGAAGAGACTGGTTCTCGTTGTGCTGGAGAAAGCTAGAGTGGAACCAGCTGTTGGCCCTGGGATGAACTGCTGCTGCTGGGGCAACCCTGACAGGAACAGCAAGCTAACAGGAAGTAAACCTCTTCTCCACTCTTCTACTTCCAATTTCCCTCTAGAGCCTCTACAGTTTATGGGGCCTAATAGGAAGCCATTTAACGAAGGACAAAGATGGTGCACAGATCCCCAATCTCAGCATCTAAAAGAGCATAGAAACATGGATTTAGAACTAACTAAAAGACAATAGCTTAATCACTGGCACAGTGGGAAGCAAATTCAGGAAAATAAGGGTGACATCTCTTGTTGACTAATCCAGTCTATAAATCACTATGTAAAATGACTACTTATAAAATTTGGGTAAAGAATAATATGAAAATGATGAAAAACGTAAATATTAACATAGTATTTTAAATGGGAAAATATTTCTTTGTAATATATGTTAAAAATATTATTAGGAAAAGTATTTAATATCTCTTTTATTCATTTTAGATAAGATGGGAAAAAAACATCACATTGGGGGAACCACCAGGATTCTTACATTCTTGGTGGTGGTAAGTATCTTTTATTCCATTTTTACTAGATTGATGATGCATTCCAGTTGGCTAGCGCTATACCTATTTATGAGTTCATGTTTCATTTTTATTCTTTTTAGTTTTCTAAAATTGTTTTCTGGAAAGTAGCACTTATTAAAAAAAAACCCTCAAAAGTAGCATTTGTGTTATTTATTAATAATTTAACGATACTGCCATGAAGTCGATCTGAAATTGGAACCAGTATGTGGAATCTCCAACTGTAAGTATGATTCTGTGTTAGTCAGCTTGACCTGCCATAACAAAATACTGTAGAATAGCTGGTTTAAGCAATGTAAATTTGTTTTCTCACAGTTCTGGAAGCCAGAAGTCCAAGATCAAGGTGTCAACACAGTAGGTTTCTGGTGAGGGCTCTTTTCCTGGCTTATAGACAGCTACTTTCTCACTATGTCCTTATCCAGTGGGGAGAGATAAAGGGCAAGCTCTCTGTGTCTCTTCTTATAAGGGTACTAATCCCATTATGAAGGCCCCACCCTCATGACCTCATCTAAACCTGACTATCTCCCAAAGGCTCCATCCCCAAATACCATCACATTAGGGGTTAGGGCTTCAACATATGAATTTGGGAGGGGATACAATTTAGTCCGTAGCAGATTCCTTTCTCATCTTGCAGTGGAAAATGAGGATGACACTTTTTCTTGGCTCTCTGATTGCTGAGCTAGTTATAATACTGCTTTCTGTAAAGTGGCCTATCAAGTTGGCAATGCCACACCATCATATAAGTAATTATATGCTGGCGTGCCTTTCTAATTCCTTCTTGAACCCCCACTCTCTTGGAGGGATTCAGAGTGGGAGATAATTTAATTGGCATCTTTTGTAATAGGCCAATCCTGTTTCAAAATAACAGTTAATCATTAAACAAATCATTATTCCCCAAGAACAAGAGGGGAATAAGTTACAAATAAGCAGATACCAAAATAAGTTTATCTTCATTTTCTTGACATGGAAATGCATATTCATGAGAAACAGTTGTCTGATACAGTGCTCAGTATATACTTAACTAATCAAATAGATTTTTTTTTTTTTGCCTCAAGGAAGTACCTTTCATACCTTTATGTTTCTTTGTATTTCTGCCATGTGGTAGTGGTGTCTTTTAAAGTTTTATTGTTTCATGAGGATTTTAGCATATTTTTGCATGCAAACCTAGTAAAGTTTATTTATTGCATGCTGTCAACAAACACTTATTGAGTGTCTTATATGGGTCAGGTGCTATGCTAGCTACTATGGACACACTAGTGAGTAAAACAGACACACAACCTTCCCCTCTTGCTAATGAAAATCTATTGGGGAAAATCTATAACTAAATAAGCAGTGAGAAAGAAGTGTTTTATAGGAGATTCACAGAGTACTACATAGGCACATACCAAATATATTTCACCTGGAGCAGCTAGTACACAAGCCAAGGTGTTAAGTATGTATAAGAGTTGGCCAGAGAGACATGGAGAGATAGAGAAGGGGAATGTTCTGGATAAATGATACCATGTACAAAGACCTAGAAGTGAAAGGCAGAGTATAGCATGTAGGAAGAATAGAAAGAAATTCATTACATTAGAAATTGAGATGATAGAGTGATCAGGGATGAGGCTGGAATACTAAACTGACTGTTTGAATTTGGTTATAAATACAATGCAGTTAAGTTTTTAAGAAGGAGAATTACAATGTCAAGTTACATCTTAGCAATATCACTCTGGTTCTATAGTGGAGATAATGGATGGAACAGGAATACGTCTAGAAGCAGAGAAGCACTTAGAAGGCTCTTGCAATAAGGGCTAGAGAATGGTTACTTGAACTAGTGTATAAGCAATGAGGAGGAAGAGAAGTGGAAGGATTTGAGGGATGTAAGTCTTGAAGTAGAAGTGGCAGGATTTGCTGAAGAGTTCAACTTTTTAAGCACGCTGGAGTTGAAATACATGCCATCCAAGTGGAGATGTTGAGCTGATTATATGGGTCTGATGTTCAAAGGAGAGGGAGATGAAGCTGGGCATGGTGGTGCACACCTGTAGTCCAGGCTGTGCAGGAGTCTAGGCAGGATGATTGCTTATGGCCAGGAGTTTGAGTCCAGCCTGGGCAACATAATGAGCCCCGATCTCTAAAAATACAAACAAACAAACAAAAAAAAACAAAACACAGAGAGAGAGAGGGCGGAGGGAGGGAGGGAGATGGTTGAATGGTATTGAGGGAGAAGGGAGGGAAGTGGGCCTCATGCAAAACCCTTGCAACATTAACATTTAAGGAATGAGGAGGAAGACAGGCTGCAAAGGAGACAAGTCTCAGCGAAAGAGATAGGAGGAAAACCAGAAAAGTGTAGCATCATAGAAACCATTAATAAGGGAGAGTTTTGAGAAGGAGGAAAAAAGGTCCATCATGTTACTATAGCTGAAAGGTAAAGTGATGGGAGTGCATATATCCTTTTGGATTTAGTGAAAAGGCCATGGATGACTTACGTGAGCGAGTAATGAGCTAGAAAACCAGAGTGTTTCTAGGTTGAGAAGCGACTGGGAAGGTAGAAAGTGGAAATAGTAGGTATAGTCAGTTCTTCAAAAGGTTTATCTGTAATGAGGAATAAAGGGAATGATACCTGGAGGAGTACTGTAGATTTGAGAGAGAATTTTTTTCATTTTAGATGGGAAAGACATTAGCATGTTTAGTGTTTAAGAGAAGAAGACAGTAGAGAGGCAAAGACTGAAGATACAGGGAGAGAGGATATTTAGTAAAACCCCCAAGGAGGTCAGGAAGAAGGGGGTTTAAAGCACGACTGTTGGGAAGTATGAGAAGAGAGGACTGTCTCCACCATTGTGGTGAGAGGAGATGCAGGGATGTTTGTATGTTTGATGGCAAGAAATTCAGTTCTTATTCTCATGCCTTTTGCCTTCTCTGCAAAGTAGGCTATGAGGTCTTCTGCTGAGGATACTGAGTGTGGTGGTGGTGGTGAATTTTTAGGAGAGTGAAGAACAGTCTTTTAAAAAAGTCAGAAATAATTATATATAGACCAAGAAATAATTCCGTATTTTGTGATCAGGAGAACACAAAAAAATTACCATGCAGTGTTTAAGACCTTGTTGATATCAGAGCTGATAAATTCATTGGGGCACCAGTATTCCCAGGTATGTGACTTTTCTGCAGCAGCAATTGGTAGTCCAGGGGTTTGCATGGACAAACTAGGCATTTATTTTTTACATTTCTTCTGTTAGAAGTATTTTCTGTTCAGTACTATCTGAACACTCTCATGTTTCAGCATCTTCTTTAAAAGGAAAAACCAGAGCTCTATTCTAGTGCCATGCACATAGTTTCCTCAGTATCTTATTTAATACTATCATCTTTTTAGTCAGTCCCCTGAAAGCTTGCCTTATTAGAAGCCCTGTGGTGAATGGAACCACACTTGGTCAGTTGTGGTTGTGGGTTTCCCCTGTTTGTCTTACATACGTATGGCAGGAACAGGTGCGGTCTTTTGGTTCAGAGTCGTTCCTGTATTTGGAACAACGGTTCATTACAGTTAAGCACCATCATTGTGCTGTTTTCCTGGGGTTTAAGACTGATACTTTGTATACTATTATAAGTCAAATTCTCATTTTATATAGTATGTATTTATGAGATCTAGATCTAGACCGTAAATACTGAACTTTTTTCTGAATGTAGTTGAGTCTCCTCACCTGTTGACACCTTTTAATTTTTCATGTTTCCAATTAGGTCTACAAAGTAACATAAGAAACCATTTTAGAAGTCTGTTCCTATTGTATCAGTGGGTTAACAAAGTGAGGATTTTAAGAGTTTTCCCTTATAACATTAATTTTCTTTCTTGCACCTATTGTTTTTACTCTTCTTTCTCATGAATTTAACCTATTCCTATGCTGTAAATATTTGGTAATAACTTACTGAATACTGTGACTGTTTGCTTCTGCTAGATTTTCGCTTTTCTGTTCTCAGCTGTCAGAAGGTGCAGCTTTTAAATCTGCCATTGCTCTTCCTTTTTCTGTGGCTCTGAGATTAAGGGGAGCCTTTCCTCCATGGCTTTGGTATTTTAAGTACCTTAATTTGTCCTTAGTTGGAGATATCAAATAAATAATAATTGGCACATAGATTTTTTTAGAACATACTTGTTCAATTTTAATCTAGTACATACAAAATGTATAGGTGTAGTATTTTTAATGTTTAAAAATTTTTCCCCTTAAAATTACTAATATACCCTTTGAGGTTCCTACTTTATCTATATAAATCAGTGATTCTTAACAATTTTGAAGTCATGGGGTCCTCTGAGAACTCATAAAAGCTATGGGTCTCCTCTTCCAGAAAAATGCACCAATCCTGAGCATTGCACATAAGCAGCTATTACTGTGGGCTTTATATCTAGCAGATGCGGGGCCTGTTTATCCTTAACTCTGTGGAACTGGGCTTCATGATCTGTACTCTGGGTTAGGGATTCGGAACTATAATAATCATTGCCTTTTAAGGTTGACCAGGAAAGCTGTTGCTGCTGTTGAGGTCTAAATGATTAAGATAACATGTATTCTTCAAGAACTTACTGCTTACTCATTTGCTCAAACTGAGAGTCCCTTTTGGATGAATGAGTTGTAATTTTATGACTTCTTCTCACTGCTATTTTTATAGAATATTTGAAATTGGAATTGTTCTGTTGTTTAAGCCTCTTCACCAAATATTTACGTAGTGCAAAACTATGCTGCCCTCAAGGATATCAGTAGTGTGAGATATACAATTAAAAATAATATAACAGAGGTATGTACTGGTTATATAGCAACACAGGAGCAATACTCACTTCAGCTTGGGAGAGTTAGAAAAGCCTTCATAGAGAAAGTGAATCTGAGCTGAGCTGAAAGTTGAGTGAGGGAAGAGTATTTTGGGCAAAGAATAGTATTATATAAAATCTTGAATGGATGATGATGCACTCAGGGAATGACAGGTATTTTGGACCAGTTGATCTGTAGGTGCAGTACTAGAAAGTAATAGAATATAAGGCTAGAGACAAAAGCAGGGGTCAGATATGAAGTCCTTGAGTAAATTAAGGACTTTGGACTATAGCCCAAAGATTTTAAACAAGGTGCATGACATGATTGGATTTGTGCTTTTAGATACTCACTTGGCATCAACATAAAGGTAGATTAAAGAGGGTTGAGAGCAGAGGCAGAGACTAGTTTATGAGGCAATTGTAATTATCCAGATGAAAGGTGATAAGGTGAGAGATCCCAAATAACAGTGTGTCACATAGTTTGGAGGTGAATGTGGAGACTCCCAATTTTAGATTTGGATGATGGGATGCACAGTGATGATATTAACTGAGTGAAGGCATTTAGAGAGAATAGTAGGCTTTGGAGAAAAGAGCATGATTGAGCTTGAACAGGTTAAATTTTGAGATGACTATATGACATGCAGATAAAGATGCTACATGGGAAGTCAGAGATCTGGGTCTATAGCTCTGAGTTAAGTATGTGATGGTTTGGGACTTACCAGCATAGACCACATTGTAGGTGAAGAGTGTTCATAGATGAAACCGTCCAGTATAACAAGTAAAAGTAGGGCCTGGGGTTGGAACTCTGTAAAAAAAAAAAAAGGCCAACATTTAAGCATGGGTGGATGAAGAAGAGCCTCAAAGAAAAGTAAATGAAGAAGAAGAAGAGTGACTGGGAGAGAATAATGTATGAGAAGCAGGAAAGGCCTTCACAGGAGAGAGCATTCAACAGTTAAATTCAAATTCCTCAGCAAGTATAAGTGGAGGGAAAAAAGACCCAAAGATTTTCCTGAATTGGGAAATAAGGTGAACTTTGGTGGTTTTGGGGAGAACAGTTTCAGTGGAGTGGTGAAAGTGAAAGTTAGAAGGCTGCTATAATTCATATTCCAGCTCTAGGGTTAGTAAGAGTAGTTGAAGTGTGTGGTGTGGCATGTGTCATCATTTCAAGATTAATATAGAAGAGGACCTAACAGTTTTGTTTCTAAAATAGAATAGCTTTGAGCATGCATATAGACTCGGGTGAAAAGTTGGTTCAAAGAGTGGGAGAAGTTGAAGATACATGAAAGGGAGATACACATACAGCAACAAGCAGAATAAAGTACAGGAGAGATGAGGCAAAGGCCAACGAGGGGAGGAGGGGAATCTCTGCCTTTAGTATGGGATGGAGGAAAGTATGTGCTTTTACTTTCTGGAGCTTTTTTCTCTTGTTTCTGGTGTGATTTCCACAATCACTTTTTTTTTCTTTTCCAGTTTGCACAGTGCTCAGTGCTGTAGTATTTCCCATGCCCCAGCTTATAATAACTTTACCTGGATCAAATCCCCTTTGAAAACTCACTTCTTATTTGTTCTCTTTCATAAATGTTCCCAACTCTTCCATTAATTTCAGAAATAAAAATGCCACAAAACTTCTTTCCTCTGAGGTTAACATCTTTTTCAACTTGTGCAATTTAAAAATATAGGCTTTTAAAAATTTCATATTTAAAGTTTTAATTGTAGAAACTATGCCTCATTTTTATTTAGTAAAATAAAAATGTAAAACACCTTTTAAAATAACTCTGGGCCCATGTATTTATATCTTGAAATCAAATACATTTAACATTGCAGAGAAAATAAACTAATAAGTAAGATAATCTTAGGAATTCAGTTTCTTTCACCTGGCAGTGGGAAGTCAGATCTTATAGTATGTAAGCATGCTAAGATTTCAGAATCTAATGGATGACATCAGGTCTAGCCAAGAATAACCAAATACCCACATGAAAACAATAGCATTGGAGTCAGTCAGTTGGCTTACTAGAATGGTATAATATTTATAATTGGCTGACAGGTTCTTATTCTCGTTTGTCTTGCGTATAATGGACTTTGTATAACTATTTATTTGAATTGAGTTAAACTAAGCAACATGTAAGACAATGCAGATGACAATTAGGTAAGGAGGAGAAGGATGATCAGAGTGAGAAGGGAAGAAATGTGTTAGCAAGAGAGAAAGCAAAGAACAGAGATGGTTAGGCTATACAGAGAAAAAAACAAACTTTAGTCTAGGAGAGGAGGAAAGGAATGTGGAATACAGAGGAAGATTTGGTGGGGAGAAAACATTGTAAAACACTGATAGAATCTTCCACTAAATGCAAAGGATTGAAAAGGAAAGTGAGGCTAATTTTACTCAGTTAATGAAAAAACTTTTTTTTTTCTGGCTATACTATGTAGATGAGATTTTTCTAGAATATTTTTTAGTAACTTTAAACTTCTTCTAAAAGTACTTTTGCACATATCATCTCTTCATATCTATATAAAATCCTATAAAATAAATAACATATATTTTCTGTCTTTTTGTATAGAAAAATTTGAAAACTATCTACTCAAGGTCAAATTTGTAATTAGAATTGAAGTTTCCTGAATTGTAACCAGTGATCATCTCAGTAACAGATATTTCTTAATCACAGAGCTGAATTCAGAGGCCTGCTATTAATAAGACCTTAATTACATTTCTCTTTTGAGCATCATGAGTGGCTAATTCCAGGTGGTGTATATAAATGGGACTCAGAAAAGTCTTCTCTTCTCTGTCTATATTGAGGCATCCATGGATCACTGGCAGCTGCATGTCAGCTGAGGGGTGTTGCCATAGGATACTCAAAAATGAGTTGGAGGATGAGGGTCAAAGGTAGGATAACAAAATGCTTGCTGTCTCATCTGGGACAGTTATCTACCATACTCTTACGATAACTGATGCTGCCTGGACTGTCGGAGCTGTATAAACCTGCCCATAATCAGAATAAGGAGTCTTGAAATGTGAACTCGTAAAACCATACTCACATTAGGAGCACAATAATGTAATAATTAAAAAGTTCAAGCCCAGCTCTGCCACTAACTGTGTGACCTTAGGCAAATTATTTAACATCTCTCAACCTCAATTCCCTCATCTATAAAATGGGGGTAATAATTAGGTGGATTAAATGCTGAATATATGATGATTAGTAGATGATACTTGAATTTAATACGTAATAAATGTTAACTATTTTTCGTGCTATTTTAAAATATAAATTTGTTACTCATCTAGGAGTATTATGAGAATTTTATGATAGTGGGACAAAATTTAATGCTTGCTTTTTTTAAAGGTATTGAGTAATGCTAAGGAATAATACAAGTACACAAGTGAAAGTTCTAAGATGGACAGGTACACTTCATGTAAAACCATTTTTGGTCTTATGAGTAACTAACATTCATTGATATATTTTTAGACCAATCAAAGAGAAATGACTTTCTTAGCTATTAAGACTTGAACTTTTAACAACATGGCTTGCTGCTCAGAAAAATTTTTTTCCACAGTGTCTTATTAGTTTTTTTAGTTTTTAATTTTTTTTTTTTTTTGAGACAGAGTCCCCCTCT
The DNA here is from genome assembly GCF_020740605.2 of Lemur catta. Taxonomy (NCBI): domain Eukaryota; kingdom Metazoa; phylum Chordata; class Mammalia; order Primates; family Lemuridae; genus Lemur; species Lemur catta. Next base: position 52,647,290 of record NC_059139.1, on the reverse strand, counting down.
GTTGCGCAGGCTAGAGTGCCATGACGTCAGCCTAGCTCACAGCAACCTCAAACTCCTGGGCTCAAGCAATCCTCCTGCCTCAGCCTCCCGAGTAGCTGGGACTACAGGCATGTGCCACTGGCTAATTTTTTCTACATATTTTTTAGTTGTCCAGCTAATTTCTTTCTATTTTTTTAGTAGAGATGGGGTCTTGCTCTTGCTGAGGCTGGTCTCGAACTCCTGAGCTCAAATGATCCACCCGCCTTGGCCTCCCAGAGTGCTAGGATTACAGGTGTGAGCCACTGTACCCAGCTAATTTTTAATTTTTTAATTTTTAATTTTAGGTAGTCCTAGATATGGCCAGTGGCATAAGAGTTGTATAATTATGTTAATATCTGATCTTCTGGGACATATCTGGTGTGTTTATTCATGCTTATAGACTTCTTTTATAACCATTTTACTTTCTGTGTTCCCTTGAGATATTAACAACTAGCTAAGTCATTTTGACTCACACACTTAGGAACAGAAGGGAAAACAATGTCTGTGTGACAGTCCTCAACTTGGGAATGCTGTGTTTTCCCTTGATTTATGCAGGGAAGATTTTAATAAGAACAAATGATATAAGATCAAAGATTTAAATACTTTGTAAGTTTTGCTTCTCTGTGTTTAGTCTTTGTCTTCTTCATTTGTAAAATAAAGATTTTTCACTTGTTTCTGCTTAGGAATAAAGAGACTGTAAATCCAAAGCATTATGTGTGATGATGAATCCACTACATTTCAAGGATAATAGTTTGCTTTCAAGCTTAATAGATGTAGGATTAGAGAAATTGAAAGCTCCTTAGCCACTAGCATCTCAGGTTGTAGAGAGATGAAATCTGTGTCTATGGAGGTTCAGAATTTTCTGTCCTTGGCCCTCTTGGGCTTCAAGGAACAAGTTCAGAGAGTCATCAGAATAGCTTATTAAAGGACATCAATAAAATCTTTTGAACCAAGAACAAATCAATATTGTTATGAACCTTACCTACTAAAAAGCCAAATTCTTTCTCTAGGAGTTAAGTCTATATTTTCATATGGTAATTGTCACATTGTCATAATATCAGCCAAAAGCATTTGTCAAGAGTATTTGTGAAATTTAAATATATGAAATGTAACTTCTACTTTTAGGTGCTTTAGGCAAGTGTGCAATTTTCAATTCAATTCATCATTAGTTTTGGATCCACAAATATGTGCCATGGATTATATATCTTTTCATTTTCTTGGGCAGTATTTGACATAGCATATTATATAGACCAGGCATTTAATGAAGTTTTGAAATATTACTAGAAGAAATGATAGTTTTTAATTTTTTTAAATTTATGTAGGGTTCATAGAGGTCTTCTGGTTTTAACCTCATTATTTTCTAAATTTCAAAATAAGGCTATAAAAGTCAAATGATTTGTCTGCTATCCCACAAAGCCACGCATGGATTAATTGCAGAATGTGGCCTAAAATTATGTATTTTGGTCTTAGCTTTTATTGTTGTGATCTAGCCAATTGTTACCAAATATTAGGATGGTACTGTAGCAGTCACAATACAGACTAAGCATCCCTAGTCTGAAAATCCGAAATCTGAAATATTCCAAAATCAAAAACTTCTTGAGTGCTGATATGATGCTCAAAGGAGATGTTTATTGGAGCATTTTGAATTTTTGATTTTCAGATCTGGGATGCTCAACCAGTAAGTATGATGAAAATATTCTGAAATCTGAAAAAATCCTATATCTGAAACACTTCTGGTCCCAAGCATTTTGGATAAGGGATACTCAGCCTGTACTATATGGCTCACATTACTAGGGTAAAACATGATTGAACTTTCTAGAAAAGAGAAAATTTTGAAATATCTTTCCCACTGGTGATTCTTAGAGGTGAGAACATTCAGATGCTTAATAAAATAAATGAAGCATGTATTAAAACACGAATATCATAGCAGTAAAAATAAATTTGTATCTAATTTTTTATTAGTTTTATACTTTAAATTTCAAAAGATATCTTAGATTACTAGAAACTTAATTATACAACTCTCCTGGTAAGTAGGGCTTTTTTAAAATTGTAGATTTACCCTATTTTTATGAGTATTCTTTAATCTTATTACTTTATTATCTAATACCTTCCTGGTGGCCTCGTTAGCTATATGATCTTTAAAGTGATGGAATAGAGATTGTGAATGCATAGAAAAGAATAGACATTTGTCTTAGGCACTACAAGATGAGACCTAGAACCAGGCTTACCATGGACAAATGTTTTTAAAGGGTCTATTTCTTTACCTTTATTAAATAAGATAATGTATAAGTGATATAGGATTCTCAGACATACCACGTATAAAATACTATTTTTAGTAAGTTGTCTTATAAACTTTTGACCTCCAACTAAATTCATACAGGCAAACTTAAAAATAGAAGTAGAAGAATGTTACTATTCTAAGGTAAATAATTTAATTATATATTGTAAATAATCATTTCTAATATTTATTTAATGATTTTCAGGGTATACTCCAACAATAAATCAATACATTATTTCCCCCCAGTCCATTGTGTAAGGCAATCTTTTAAAAATAATATAATGGAATTATAAAAGTAATATAATTTGAATAATTTTCAGGAGAGGTCTTTTGATACTTGCTAGGAAATTAGGAACAAGAAGAAATATTAAATTGTTTGTCTGGGCGGGGACAGTGGCTGACGCCTGTAATCCCAGCACTTTGGGAGGCCAAGGCAGGAGGATTGCTTGAGGCCAGGAGTTTGAGACCAGCCTGGGAAACATAGTTAGACCCCATCTCTACAAAAAAATAAAAAAAATTAGCTGGACATGGCATGCCTGTAGTCCCAGCTACTCAGGAAGCTAAGCTTGAGCCCAGGAATTTAAGGATGCAGTGAGCTATGATGATGCCACTGCACTCCAGCCTGGGCAACAGAGACAGACCCTGTCTCAGAAAAAAAAAAAATAAGTAAATTGTCATAATAGTGTTTATAATATTCTATGATTAAACTAAATACAGTTTAAAAACTACATTAAAATTTTTGGTTTTAAGGTCTTTGAAGTTCCTTAAGAACACTAGAATGAGAGTAATTGCAATATACTGTAATTCATAACATACCCTATCTAGATGGAAAACTTGTAGCTGTATCCTTGTTTATCTATGGGTCTTATACTTTTTATTTCAGTAGGGCTGTAGGGAAGCCAATTACAACTTTAACTGCTTTCACTTTCTTAAAAATAATGAAATTTACTTATTTACTTAAAAATAATAAATTTATTTTTGTTTTTATTATTTTCTTTGTATTTCTTGCTTATTGTAGAAATTGAAAAGGAAATAATGCCAATATTCGATCTTTCTTTTTTTCATTACTGACAGTAATCTTATTTTACTGAATTAATTGTGAACTTACCTTATATTTTAAGGCCTACAGAATGTTTTCTCTTAGATGAGAAGAGAGATTTCCAGACTAATGAATCTTGGAAGGTGAAAATAAAGTTCCTGGGTTCAGTTTACCAAGTTTTCTTGTACTGTCTTAACCTGTACCCTAACCACAATGACCTGTGTTAAAAATATATATGCATTTTAAGCTTTTATGCAAGCTAATTATAGTATTGATATTATTAATAATATGTTTACTAGGTGTCAGACACTGTGCTTATGTTATATAATTTAATCTTCTCAACCTCATTTTATAAAGGAGGAAATTGTTTTTCTGATCAATTTAAGCAACTTCTCAAGGGCTCTCATAGCTAGTAATCAGCAGGTCTGGCTTCTGTCTCAGATACGCCCTACTCCAATGCCTGTGCTCTTACCCACTGGTCTTAGTCTACCTTCCACTTTTATAGAATGGGAAATGTGGAATAAAAAAATTATATTAATCATCATAATTGCCTTTATTTATAGCCAATACTTTTAGACATTTGCTTTCCTGATTTTTGAATCCCTTGCTCATGTTCATTGTTAATTAGGTGTAGATGGAAGGATGACCAGAGCCATGTGTTTTATAAGAATCATAATTTGTTTTCTCCAACCAGTCCACTTTGCTTTAACTTCCCATTGTTCTTGAATAGGAAGAAAAAGAAGTGTTAGAATTGATTATTTTATTTTCAAAATTACTAACCAATTTTGTTAGTTGCAGGGGAAAACAGGATATTTTAAGAAAATATATTTGTTTGACCAATGTAATTTAATGGTCAAGGTATTGGCCTGCGAGTTGGTCAGCAAAGTTATCTTTAAAAAATTATTGAACCACTTTATTCCTTAATGACTAAATTAAATTAGAATATTATTTACTATTCTATTTTTCACAGGAAAATTTTGAAAAGTATTATGATTACTCCAATCAAGTATTTTAAGTCATGTAGAGTAAACGCCAATTATAAGAATAATAGTTTTTAAATTATTGCTTTAAAATTATTTTAACCTTTTATAAAAATCTTATTTTGCATTTTTGAAAAACGGTGAAGTGATATCCTATTATTGCATGAAGAGCCTTGCCCGAATTTAAATTTTTCAAAGAAAAATTTTGTATAAAGAATAATATGTTTTCTACTTTTAGAATTGTGATTGGTGTTATATGACTTTCTTAATTTTACCATAATTACTTTTTTTAGTGTATTTTGGGATCTCTACTGTGCAGCTCCAGAGAGACGGGAAACATGTGAACATTCAAGTGAAGCAAAAGCCTTCCATGATTATGTAAGTTAACATATGATTTTACAAAGTTATATTGTCAGTTTTCTTTTTAACCACTGCTCTTGAAAAACACATTGGTCATCTTTTCTTTTGCTTTGGTACTTAAAATTGGTTGTTCTTTTTTCTTGAAAAATAAGCTCAGAACTTTAAAAGTGGAATACAAGGGGGTATTTGGGTCTTATTGAAGCCCAGGAGAAAGAGTAGGCCTGACTTCAAGATATTAAAGGTATTCGATTTGTGAAATTTTAGATTTATAAATAGTAATTCTTTATTCTGCAAAAGCATTCATCATAGATTTCTGTAAATGATAAGCTCCTCTCACACATAAGATTTTTTTAAAAAATATTGAAATATTCTATTCTCTTTTTACAACTTTTGGGTATATATCATAAGGCTAAATATCCCCTCCACTGAATTCGGTTCCCCAAATAAAATTTATTGTGGATTAAAGGGAATACCAGATAAGAGAGTAGAAGATTGTTTGCAAAAATGAAAATGTAATTTTTTTTTTTAATTCTTAAGGAAGGGCAGTGGACTGTCTTTGGCTTGAACATTTTTAGAAGAACTGCATATCTGATTTTAGAGAGCTGATAGTATCAGGAGGTAGAACTGTATGTAAATAAAAAAAAGGAAAAGAGAACAAGGAAGATTTTCTTAAGAGAAAAATTGTATATAAGAATGAGAAGATGGTACTATGAAGGGACTGGGGAAACATTGTGTTTATAGAACTGATCAGAAGGATCGATTGAATTTGGGATGGAGAAAATCCAGTTTTCTTGATTGGGAGGAAGTAGAATTGGGGCTGGAGCCTGAGGAGATACCTGTTAAGTACCTAAAACTTAACCTGAGGGATACTTGTCAAGTTGGTGGCATCATTCTGTGCAAAAAGCCTTAAAAAGCAGAACCAGGGCTCAAAAGGGAAAAAGACCTTGTTCTTCTAAAGGAAATAATTCAGCCTTAGACTGAAGATTAGAAATGGCCAGAAGAATTACAACCCCCAAAATAGCACAAGGAAGAGTATGGAGACTTAAGAGAAGTGAAAATCTTGGGCACCCGGCAGGGACTGTGCAATTCTTTAAGTGTGTACTAACATGATTCAAGTGAGACCGCTCGTGATTACCTCATCTGATATTGATTGTACTCATAAAGCTTGGTATGTACTAAACAATAGCTCTTGGGGACAAGCTGAGTAAAAGGGATGCTGCTGCACATAAAGATAAAGTAGAGAAAAGGCAGATAAGGCAGGGCCCAGGACATAGGATTTATCTCAACAATCTGTTTCCTTTTTTACCCTTGGGTGATGGCAGAAAGTAAAGCAGAGACCCAACCATAAAGAGTATGAGGACTCTGTATAGTAGGGTACACCATCTCATCTATTCCTTACACCAAGAGAGACGTGCCTAGATTTGGCCTGACAGGCATGGGAGAAGTTATTTTTTAATATACCCACTAATTTTGACAACTGGATGGCATTAGAGAATGCCAGTGTTTTACTCTAAGAGTAGAATTAAAGGAGATAAAATTTGACAATGTACATTTTAAGACATTAATTATATAAACACTTTTCCTAAAATTCCATTGTGTAGAAAGATGCACCCTACAGTTCACCATGAAGATCTTATGGGGAATACTGAACTAATTTGTCAGCTCTTCCTAGATAAATCACCATCTTCATTGTGATAGTCACTATTATCATCTTACATTCATAAGGCACTTTCAAAATTTCAGAGTATTCACACTTACTAGCTTTAGAAATCAATCCACTTACATATTTTAAGGTTTTTGAACATGAGCATTGGCCAGAGGTAGGAGTGAAATTAGAATAGATTTTAAAGGAAGAACAACTTCTTACCATGTAATTTGGTCCTAGAAAATATAAAGAAAAAAAATCAGTATTTGGATTTTATAATTCATTATGAATATTAGCATGTTTTATCAGATGTTTAATTTTATCTTAAATATTAGCTTTAAGAGATTTAATTTATTCTTAGATGGCATTTTTATTACATCTTCAACCCTTTTCCACCTCTCCATTGTCTTTTTAATTGGAGGTTGGTAAGAAAGAGTTTGACTTACATAATTTTATATTACGATTGGATTTTAAGACATATGTTTGTTTACTGTAGCACACTTTTATGGTAATTTTCATGAGTAGTATTTCCTGAATTCTTAACAGCAGACAATCCTGAAAATGATCAGCATAATTTATGTCCAATATGTAAATATAGAGGTTTGAAAGACTTGGGGAGGAAAATGGGAAACATAGGAACAAACAATAAGATTTTGGTAAAATTCTTAAATATTATATTCCTGCATTAAGTCTATTACAGAATCATTTCTATAATGGTAATTAATATGTTTACCTACTGAATTTTAAAGTAGTTCTCAAGGAAGCATTCTGAAAAATATTTTCTTTGATAGCTACATTTTTAGTGTAAAAATACTTGCATGTATAAAATTCTGTTATTTTTAAAAATTAGTTTTCTTACTCTGTAGTTACCTCTTATCTACAAGATTGAATGAACAATGACAGATAGACTAGTTTTTAAGAGAAATACTGGAGGGATAATGAGGTAAACAATAAATAATCCTATTAATTAAAAATAAGGCTAAAATGTTAAAATGACTATCTTTTAATATTGAGATTATGCATGATTTTTATTTTTGTCTGTATATAATTCTGTATTTTCCAATATCTATAATTATTATTTCACATTCAGGAAAGTTACTTTAAAACAGATTAAATTTCACCTTTCAATGAGTTCTGATCTCTCTTCTGAAATTAGACAATAAAAAACTTGGCAAAATGAAATTTAAATTTGAAAGTGGTCACTTACTTTCATACCACCATGTTACATGCATAAACATTTAGCATGAAAGACATCTGCTTTTTGTATGTGCACATATTGAGAGACATCTATAAACTGAATAGTTGTAGTTTTGAGCCATTGTATAACTTATTTTTAACTACTTTACTGAGGTATGATTGATATACAAAAAAACCGTAGATACGTAACGTATACAATGTGATGTGTTGGGAAATAAGTTTGGAGATAAGACTTAACCATCACCTCCAAAAGTTTCCTCCTGCCACCTGTTTTGTTTTGTTTTGTTTTGTTTTGTTTTGTTTTGTTTTTTCCCCTTTCATGGTAAGAATACTTAATATAAGATGTACCCTTGGAGCAAATTTTTAAGTATACGATACAGTATTGTTAATCATCTGCCCTATGTTGTACAGTAGATCTCCAAAACTTATTTATCTTGCATGACTGAAATTTTGTACCCTTTGGTCAACACCTTGCCATTTCTACCTCTCATTAGCCCCTTGGCCACCACCATTCTACTTTCTACTTCTTTGAGTCTGACTGTTTTGGATTCCACATATAAGTAAGATTATGCAGCATTTGTCCTTCTGTGACTGGCTTATTTCACTTGGCATAATGTCCTCCAGTTTCAACCATGTTGTCACAAATGGCAGGATTTCCTTTTTAAAGGATGAATAATATTCCATTGTGTACATATACCACATTTAAAAATGTATTTATCTGTTGATGGAGACTTAGGTTGACTTCATATCTTGGCTATTATGAATAATGCTGCATTGAACATAGGAGATTCAGTTTCTTTGGTTATATGATATACCCAGAAGTAGGATTTCTGGATCACGTGGTAATTCTATTTTTAATTTTTTGAGGACCTTCTGTATGGTTTACCATAATGTTTATACCAGTTTACATTCCTACCAATAGCGTACAGGGGTTCCCCTTTCTATACATGCTGGTCAAAACTTGTCCTTCATCCTACAATTTTTAACAACCATTTTTTGTAGTTATTATTGCAGAAACATTTCCTGGCTTTCAGTTTTTAATTTTTTTTTTTGGCTTGTTTTCTAATCATTGCCTGTTAGAATATGGATTTTTATCACTTTCTTATTTTATTTGCCAGAGGTTTATAGATATGGTGTTAATATCTTTTTCTTGAAAACTCATCCTCTTCACACTAATTATGATAAAAAGAGGAAAAAAAAATTTTAGATGAGTAAAACCTTAATCGTCTTGCATTTATATTTTAAAATACAAGAACTTAGATATTTAGCATCTTTATGCCATGCTTAATGTAAAATAAAAATACATTTAGAAAGTATCAATAGTGTGTAGTGATGCACTTTTGAATGACAAAGCTATAAAATGCACAAAGAAATGTTTAGTATACAAGTCAGGATAGTGGTTACATTTGGAAGATGGGAAGAAGTTATGCTTGTGATGGCCTCATAGAAGAAACTTTGAGATGGGTTGCAAAGTTCTATTTTTCTTGACCATGGTGATAGTTACAAGTGTGCTGGCTTTATATTTCTTAATGCCATAAATTTACTTTGTGTATCTTTCTATATTTGTTTTTTATTTTAAGATAACAAGATTTTAAAAACATAGTTAATATAATTAATTTTAGAAACATAATATGTACAGTAGTCTCTAATGCATTTCCAGGCATTGCAATGTTTCACATTTGAGAACTGGTGGCAGAAAATTTGGGGATAATCTCCAAACAAATCTGGGTTTGTTTTCTCTTTGCTATAATACATATTATGAAGTGTGTCTACCTGTTGATTTTCTAGAAGGGAGGGGAGAATAAGATCAGAAATATTGGAAGAAACTTTAATAATTAGGAATTTATTTTTAAAAGAGAATATAGATTTGTCTGTAGAACAATTATATTGCCACAGGGCTGGGAGAGACCTAGCTTGTCCCTTTTATTTTTATCCTGAGTTAAAACTAGTTTCATCTGAGTTATAAAATTATTTATTATTATTAAAAACTTACTGTATCAACTGATTAAAATAATACCTATTAACTTGTCAAGTTTATTGGGCTGGCTTTTATTTTCTCCCCATTAAGTGTGTTTTTTTACCTTACTCTGAAATCACAAGCAATGTTTTTATCTGAGGCTAATTAATGTTTACTAGATGTTTTTTCTGCTACAGCTTAACATAGAATTGTTTTATTTAACAATTTATTTCTTATTTCATTTATTTCCAAAATATTTGGGAAAATTATCAGTATATACTACTAAACTTTTAATGAAAAGGAAATACAATGATCATAATTTTAGTTCCTTGGTGTTTGTGGAAGATTGCTTAATTGTGCTAAAGCAAAGATAGAGCCAAAATATATTATTGCTTTTGTGCGATGGTAATGAAATCAAATTATTATAGTGAGCTCTTTGAGAGCAAAGAATTAGATTTAGATTTGTTCTTACTCACAGTCTGTCAAATAATAGATGTTCAGTAAATATTAACCGAATGTAGTGGTCCATTAGTTGAGAAACTAGAAATGTTTCAGATCTTTCAAAAGTTAGGTAAAGTAATAGGCTTCAGCCATACTGATAATAAGAAGTGCCTGACTTTTGTATTCTTGCCTAAGAGACTATTTGTAACATCTAGAAAGGATTATGTTACCAGTTTATAGTAATGGGATACTTTAAAAAAGTGATATATAAACACTTGATATAATATAAATAAAATAATAGGAGATAAATATTTTCATAGATACCTCATGAAGATTTTTACAGATAATCATATATTATTTTAGGAAACTACATCTATAGAAGCTACTCCAGAGAATTAGGTGTTCCCTTTGTTATGATCTTGTAACATCTTCTGCATATACCTTATGTCATCATCCCTGTATATTAAATGTCTTCTGCATGCATTCATAATGTCCCTATTTTTTAGATTTTGTAATGGAATATATTCCCTTATAATTTAGGAGCTCCCTCAGGGAATAGATTTGTCTTATTTATCTTTTTCATCCTCTGTGCCTAGCATGGTGCCTGACGTGAGATATTCAAATATACCTGTTGTGTTTATATGAGGGCTGTCTGGAAAATATCCAGCCATTGTTAATATATTTTTCTTACTGGATACTTTATGATTAAACTAAATATTATCTAACAGTGTTTGTCATTTTTAATTTTAATATAACTGGATATGTAGTTGCAAGGAAGTCATTTAATACTAATTTTATTCACTTTGTGTTTCAATAAAAATTTAGATAAGACAACAACTTGTAAAGATGCAACAAGTGAATCAAAGCAGTTAGCAGAGGGGAATATAGGAATGAGCAAGATGGATCTATAATAGTTCCTAACTTCGTTGGCTTAATCTCACATGAGACCTTTTCTCAAGTTTGAACTATTGAATGGTAAAATACATGTAGAGATACAGTATAGTCTTGTAATGTTGGATCAGTTAAAATTTATAGATATGTAAGAATATGTAGAGAGGTCAAAAGTACAGTTAACTTTTGATGTGTGTTTAGATTTTAGCATATGGTAGGCATTTAGTACATGCTCAAATGAATGGTGTCACACTGGGCTATAATACTCCGAAACAGTCTGTGTAAACTGAAGTTCTTAATAAACTGAAAAAACTAAAGTTACATTTGAAATTGATTAAGATGAGAAAACTTTTGCAGGTATATATGTTAATTTTTATCAGTCACTATATAGGCTGATCACTTCAACAAGTGGGGACATTAGGAGATTCATTTTTAGCCTCATTCTTATCTGCCATATTGTTTCTACCCTTGTTTTCATTTCCTGTAGGATCCAGTTTAATTTCTTTTGCCATATATAAACCTTATAAACCACCTTATGTTTCTCTAGTATGAGGTAAGTTGTTTATTTTGTTTTGTTCTGTTTTGTTTTGTTTCTGTGTGAGTTGTGTTGAAGAAGTACATTCACTCACTTTACCTGTGGTATGTGAGTGGCCCTATTCCCGGCTTGTCATTTTGGTTTGGGATTGCTTCTAGGTAGCTTCTAGGTACTGCTAATAAGTGTGTTAGCTATTTTTCCTGTTTCTTTTGATCCTGAGATTTCCTGTAGGGCAATGTGTTATTTTTGTTATTCGATAGGAAACCTACCTAAAGGGAGATGACCAAGGAAACTATAAAACACTGTGTGAGAAGAATTCCACTTTACTTAAATGTCTTTTACAGCACAGTTTACAGCATTATATAGACATTATGAAATCCATAAAGAAATAGATGAAGTAACCAATGTGGAAAAGAGATGAAGAACCAGAACAGGATGACTTTATTTATAATTTGTTTTGTTGTGAAAAGTAGTATATTTTTTCAAAGTATGTATTTCAAAGGCACATCATAAGCCCCTTTCTCTCACTTAAATATATTTTTTAAATTAAAGTCAAATTTCTGGTGAACGTGAGAAGATGATTATGGAAAAAACTTTATTTACTGTTTTTGATGCTGATGTCGCACTGGGATTATGTTGCCAGAAGTATCATAAAATTTTTAAAAAATGGTACTCTTTCAAAAATAGTATGCATTTCTAACTTAAAATTAGAGATGTGAAATTCATAAACTTAGAAATCATAGAAATATTTGGGATTTTTTTTAAAGAAAAAGTAGAAATGTATCTGAATACCTTAGCTCCGTAGAGTCATATTTTTATAGCCACTTTGTTTACTTTTTATATAACTTTACTTAAAATGCTTGTATTTGGGGCAACTTAGAAAAGTGAAGATCTGTATTATTTTTAATTCGTTTTCTTTTTGATTTGAGAGAAAGAAACTAAAAATCATTAGTAAAATTCATCTTTCACTTACCCCAGAGTACAGATTTCAGTTACTGTGTTTTTGTTTGGTTTTGATGGGGGTTAGTACTGAGAAGGTTAGGGGTTTAATATCTCTTTTTAAAATAAATAAGTGCCTCACAATTTTAAATACTGTCTTTGACAGAATGTATATTAGTAGTTTGAACAATAGTTACTTAGCCAAGAAATAATGGATAAAGCCATAATGATGTGACACTCTTATTTTGTACTAACAAGAATGCAAGAATGGGTTATCTCTTCTCAGACTTTGTGAAATGTCTACAGATTTGATTGCCTTTATTTTGAATGTTAAATTTCTTTTATTCTATGTATATCTGGCCTAATATTTTCCCTTTTCTCTTGGGTTTAAAATCACAAACAGCTACTCCTATAATACAAGGAATTATTTGCAGCCAGCCACAGTAAATAAATATTATCAGCTCCCAAAGATCAGGTGCCAACTTTTAAATCTTTGAACTGGCTAAAAGGAAAATCTTAGAATCTCTTGAAAAAGAAGGTACAGATATTTTTAAGGTGGATTTACAGTTTTCCTTATCAAAATCAAACTCAAAAATGTATGTGATATATTTGTTAAAATATTTAGATTTAAAAAAAAAAAGAATAGGGTACAACTGCTAAAAAATGTAACTATACTGTGGGGAGGATTATCCTTGAGAGAAGTGATTCTGGTAGACATAACTTAGGATCATTCTTTTGTCATTTCTTTATTAACTCTTTTTTGAGAGCCCATTTATATACAAGTTACTTGGATTGAGGCTATTATAAAAATTTCTCTTAGGGGTTCATAATCTGTTTGGAGAGGTATGAGCTCTATATCAAGAGTTAATTGCTATGGGTATAATATAGATAATAACTGCTATACTGTATGAGTTTAAACACTGAATGTGCACTGGCTTTTAAATGATGACTAGGATTTGAATAAGAAGAGAAGTACTGGGGAAGGTATATCAAAGAAACTGGCTGAATTTGGAAAAATATAAAGTGTATTTAAGGAACAGAAAGCAGAGCTGTTTGACCTGAGTAGAAAAATCAAACACAGGATCAATGCTTAGCTAACAGATAGTAGAATTTTAAAACCGTGAGGAGACTGTGAAATTATCTGACTGAAAAATGGTTTCATGCTGTGTTCCCTGAACCCTTTGAGTATAGTAAGTAGAAGGGCCATAGATGTGCTTGGGAATGAGAAGGGAGGGAACACCCTGCCAGAGATGCTCGTGGCCTTCTTATGTTTTAACCAAAAACCAAAACAGCTCAGTTCTCCCCCTCTACAGATTCCTCTATTTTCCTCTCTCTAACAAAACTGAATCTCCATATAGCCAGTTGCACATGCCTAAATGAATCTTCTTTTTATCCTGTTTGATCTCCTTTACCTCCAACTGGTCATCAAAGCCTTCAATTCTATTGCCTAAACATTTCTTAAACATATCTTCTCCTCTCTAATTCCACTGCAAATGCCTTAGTTCAAGTCTTCATCATGTTCCAAAAGCATTACAATAGCTATTTCCACATGTGACTCCACCTCCATTAAGAATTCTCTCTCAAAGGTTCTTGGTAGAATCCTGAATAATCAACTTTTTTTTTTTTTTAATTTTCAACCCATAACAATCCGAAAACTTTATAGAAAAAGTTGGACAGCTGCATATTTGATTCAACCTAGTTGTTTTATTAGGTAAGAAACCTGGTACCTAGAGAAGTTAAGGATATGCCATTGTTTAAAAATTGAGTGTGGTTTAGGCAGGAAAACTCAGGTTTTCCATGTATTCATCTAGTACTTTTCCAACTATACTGGATGAAACTTTTGTTCTGTCTGTAATAGAGTCTTTTTTGAGCATTTTCAAAACATAGCAAATTATATTTTAGGTCAATTAATCTGAGAACACGGTGTAAGAGGAACTGAAGAGAGGAAAGGACTGAAGCCCAGGACTGTGAGGATGCTGTCCTGATAGTCTCAGTGTGAGCTGAAAAGCCCCTGAATTAGGGTGGTGGCAAGTTAAAGTGAAAATAATGAATGAAAATGAAGAAGAAAAAGAGATTATCTGGTTGTAAGGATTGAGGAAGACAGAAAAATTAAAAATATTTTGTAGTTAAGATGACTGATGAGCTGAGACTTGTGATAACATTAGGCAGAAATCTGAAATTTGGGAGGAAGAACAGAGAGAAAATGGGTTAAGCTATAGGAGTGGGTTAAATTAAAGGGGGTATAAAGATTAAATAAGAATTGAGGCCTAGCAATAGAAACCTGGCAAAAATATTCATGTTTGAGGGGGTAATAGGAAGGAAGGGACTAGCATTAAGATAGGGAAAAATACAACTCAGTGAGAAGTAAATACTTATCACACTGGCTAGACCAATGTAGCGTAACTGGTATGTTCTGTAACCCAGTAAGTTTCCCAAATCTGTTCACTATTTCAGGATGCTTCCCACTTGAACTCTATTTCCCAGGACAACTAATAAAATGTGTTTGTTGTTAACATGCTACCTTAAGTTCCTAAGATATTTAAAAGTTCTTTGTGATTACTGAAGCAAGACTTAAAACTCAAACTTTGTCAGTGCCTGAATGATTTTTATAGACCACAGTTTCATTTTAGAAAGTAGTCATGTATTGTACAGGGGGACAAGTAGATTCAAATTTAGGAGGAAAACTAAACGGACTTAAATGATCCATGGCTACTTCCAGAAGTTTTTGAGACTTAGATTAATAAGTAGAGAACTCTCTCAACATATTAGCTCTCTTTCTTCATTTAGAACTATGTTTTAGCAAGTATGTATTGAATTGACAGTTAAATAAACAGCAGTGCAGAAATTCTCAAATCTTAGGGAGGGAAGCCTATTTAAAGTCTATAAAAAATAATCATGTTCATTTTGATAACCTAGTGATTTGTGCTTAATTGGTACTCAATAGATATTTGTTAAAAGAATGGTTGGATAAATGAAAGAATATACATTCTTCAGGCAAACTATTTCTAAACTAAGTGGGATTCTGTGGGAACTTTATACCAGTCATGTGTGATCCATTGAGTATCACTTTTTCCTGCTTTCCTTTATTGTCTTGTTCTGCTTATGACCTTAGCTTATCCCTCTTCCTCATCATTATCCTACTTTTTCCATCCCTGAGATAAATATGAAAAGAGAAAATAAAGGAGAACATTTTAGAACTGAGGTCATGTTGTAATTTTTATTATAGATAAAAGCCCAAATACCATAAAAGAAATAGAAAATCTTCAGGTATCACAAAATGATTTCTGTCTTCTTTACAATAGTACACATTAATTAAGGTGTATATTTGAAATTATGGGGATATTTTCTGTATGCAAATCTTATCATCAACATAGCCACATACACCAGGCTAACATTTTCCTTTTTGCTCTAATCTGGAATACTGTTGTGAAGTAACATTGGGAACTTGCTGTAAGTGAAATCTGTGGGACCTATTCCATCATAGGCCACTTACCTATATACCCTTATCTTTTCTAGACCATGAATATAACCTTTGATCTTTTCTTTCCATTTTCCTTTGTCAGTTTTTCCTCCCACAAGGCCTATTTCTTTATGTCTAGGATTTTAATTTTGTTCATTACAGAGATATACAGGAGGTGACAAAAACACTGGGAAGGCTGCAGAGAATCGGAAATCTCAACATTTTACATTTGAAATATAAATGGAATTTACCTGCTTTCATCTCCACATTCCTATGTATTTATTTATTCAGGGGGTTGTGGGGAGAATTGAGTGAGTGGGACATTGTCGGTCTCTTATTTGGTAATCATTCTCACTTAATTCCTGTCTTGGTTAGATGAGAGCTCAAATATGAGACCACGATAGAATTGAGCTGGCACCACTGCTAGGTCTAGTGGAACTTGTGGTGTTCTTGGAACCTTCTCACTTTCTAAGTGGTCTCTCTGTGGGGGCACAACGAACGAAGGAGGGCACTTCCCTAGCTGACCCTCAGAGGTTCTCCTGGCTCTTCAGCTGCCTTTCACTGCTTAGTTTTTCATCATTTTGTTCATTTGCTGGGACTTTCAGACTAATTCTATCTTTGAGAGAAACTAGGCTTTTGTGTTCTTAATGTATGTTTGGGTTTAGTTTCCTCAGTGCCAATGAGGTTTTAATAGCAGGTGTTGCTATTAAAAGGTGGATCTTTTCTGCCTTTAATACTGGCTTCCTTCAGTTACTCTTAGCCAGCTCCTAGACTTGCCTGTGTCAAAGTTGTGCATCCACTTGAAAAAATTTCTCTTTCTTATCTGAGAGATGCTGATTTCCAGAATAAAAATGATTGGTGCCCTTGCTCAGGGACATGCTTGGATCAGTTTTCCAGATGATCTTTGAATCAGTTCTCAGCCTTTTTTCCCCCAATTTAAATTCTATTAAACAATAATCAACCTTAATGGTTTCTCCCAGTGGCAAGTTAGGCTTTTCTCTAATATCTCTATTTCTGCCTTTGGAAGCTCTCCTGTTATATGGGGTAAAAATCAAGTTCTGCCTCTTTAGTGAGGACTTTTCTAACCATTCCAACCATTTGCAGATTGAAATTATAAGACTGGCTTTTGGTGCCCTACTTGATTTGCTTTTCACTCAGATTACTAAGCCAAAATGTTTTCCTCTTTTTTTTTTAGACTTTCACAGAGCTAAAGTAAAAGCAAGACATGGATTAAAACAAAAAATTATCTCAGTAATTTTCTTTGAAATAAAAAAGACTAGTAGGATTTTTTTCCTTATGTTAGGTAGTTTAAGAAGTGACAATTATATATAGTAATTCAAATGCGTGTATAATTCTCATGGGGTATTAGTACCTGTCTGGAACAAAGGGCAGATGTTGCTTACCTTACTCATATCGAAAGACTAGAATAGAAACAAAAGGAGATGAGATGCTTATGGAACAAGTGTTGATCTATTTAATTTAGATTTTATTTTATTTTGAGACAGAGTCTCACTTTATTGCCCGGGCTAGAGTGAGTGCCGTGGCGTCAGCCTAGCTCACAGCAACCTCAAACTCCTGGGCTTAAGCGATCCTACTGCCTCAGCCTCCCGAGTAGCTGGGACTACAGGCATGTGCCACCATGCCCGGCTGATTTTTTCTATATAGATTTTTAGTTGTCCAGATAATTTATTTCTATTTTTAGTAGAGACGGGGTCTTGCTCAGGCTGGTCTCGAACTCCTGACCTCGAACGATCCACCCGCCTCGGCCTCCGAGAGTGCTAGGATTACAGGCGTGAGCTACCGCGCCTGGCCAATTTAGATTTTAAAATAAAAAAGTAGGATTTTTTATTAGTCAAACTGCAATTTCTGCAAAGCCTTTTGTTATTTTTTTCTACTGATAATGGATGTTACTTGGAAATCTAAAGAAGGAATAATCATGTCATTAAATATTTGTAGAGAAAAAAATTGCATGTTTTTCCCTTGAGTAATGTAGAAGTAGATAGATACTGTACTTAATTTACTGGAGTGGTGTTCTCAAGAATAAGAACATAAGAATTGTCTCTCTGTTGAGGAGAGTCAATGAATTGAATCAGTTCAAACAAATTCATACAGGTAAGTAGTAATTCAATTAATTAAGTGTTTTTATTTTTGTCGTTTTTATTTAAAAAGAGGGAGTTTTAAAAAAAGAATCACTTGTGTGATCAGCTTTTAAAGTTAAGAACAAGAAATATGAATTATACTTAATAATTTTTAAAAGATTCAATTTTATATAATGAACAATTAGAGGGAGAAAGGGTAGGAATCAGAGATAAGACCTTGATACTTAGGAAAGTTCTAAAAGTCAAAGATTAATTTATATATAAAGCTAATGCTCTAATGAGGAAAAAATACAACCCTTTAAATATATGGGTAAACATTGACCAAATTTGTTAAAAATACTTTAAATTCCTGTCTCATGAGTTCTTAATATCTCTTTACTTCATTTTAAGTGGAAGAAAAAATGCCCCTTAATTAAACTGGTCCAGAATATTAAAAGATAAATGAAAAGTAAATTTTTGTCAAATTTGAAAGTTTGAGGGAGTTATGATTAACAGATTTCTCAGCTAATGTTTTCATTTGCAATGGAAAACACACTGTATCTTACAATGTTACATGTTTAGTGATGTCATTAAAAATATCTGATCCCTCAGTGCCTTAAAAAGGTATGGAATATTTAGTTTTTAAAGTAGTTAAGATTTTACATTTAAGTCTTTAATCCATCTTGAGTTAATTTTTGTATATGGTAGGAGATAGGGATCCAGTTTCATTCTCCTACATATGGCTATCCAATTTTCCCAACATCATTTATTGAATAGGGCAGTGGTGCCCAACCTTTTTGGCAATAGGGACCAGTCTCATGGAAGACAATTTTTCCACAGGTCGGGGTGCGGGGTAGAGAGGAATGGTGAGTGATGGGGAGTAGCTGTAAATACAGATGAAGGGTCTGGTCACTCGCTTGCCTGCCCCTCACCTTCTGCTTGTGTAACTTGGTTCCTAACAGGCCAGGGACTGGTACCAACAGGCAGCCTAGGTGTTGGAGACTGCAGGAATAAGGTGTCCTTTGCCCAGTGTATGTTTTTGTCTGCTTGTCAAAGATTAGTTGGTTGCAGGTATATATCTTTATTTCTGAGTTCTCCATTCTGTTGCATTGGTCTACTCTCTACTTTTATACTAGTACTATGCTGTTTTGGTTACTATAGTCTGTAGTATAATTTGAAGATTTTGTTTTGTAATGTGTATTGAAACATTTAATTTTTAGGATCTTTGCTGCCACTTTACTTGGAATTGAAGTCATAGTAGCCTTGGGACCAAATTGAGCTTATTCTGCTTATTAAAAATACAAGCAAGACTATGCAAGTTGATGTACCATGTTTACATTTGAGAGATATTTAGCTTATAGAATTTAAATTATCATACTTATCTCCTGCCCCCTCACTTCAGGGGAAAAAAAGATAGAAAAGATTTTTATCTTGGGCCACAGTTAACAATTTTGGGGATGAAAAACAATAAGCTGTAATTTGCTGCCCACTAGTCAATTTCTGATAATCCTAGAATATACCTTCCTCCCCTTTCCATATTAAAACTGCTTTTCTCTTGGATTTTCCTACCAATACTTTAATATGATTGATACAAAGCACACCACATTTTGGCTAACTTATTTAATGATGTGGTAAGAATGGATCTAAACATTTAAGAATTTCTTCTCAGGTTATATGTCAAGGGATTTGCTAAGAAAAATCTTGTTCTTTTTTGCTGTATAAGAACAATGGAAAAACAAGTAGATCATATCGTTTATACTCTTGACTGGTTGAAATGTGAAGATTTTATTTGATATCATCTTTCCTATTAAATCAAAGAGTATCATATTTCATGAATTCTAGGAAATGTTTTTAAAAATACATGTATTTTAAACATTTCTGAAATCAGCATATATCTTAATAAGAAAGTTTCAGTTTCATAGTCTAACTACTTGGTCGTATTTTCCCCCTTTTCATGGTACACAAAATAATTATATGTCTTAAGATCAGTGGCATCTTAGATTTGATGAAATATAGTTATGGTAGATATGCATCTTTCTCTTGACTTTAGTGGTCCCCCCTTCTCCATGGGTGATACATTCCAAAACTTCCAGTGGATACCTGAAACCTCAGGCAGTACCAATCCCTATATATACAGTTGACACTTGAACAACATGGGGTTTAGGAGCACCAACCCCCCCACCACACAGTCAAATATCTGTGTATAACTTTTACTTCTCAAAAACTTAACTACTAATAACCTACTGTTGACAAGAAGCCTTGGAGATAACATAAACTGTTGATTAACACATATTTTATATGTTATATGTGTTATTACTGTATTCTTACAATAAAGTAAGAGAAAATAAAATGTGATTGAGAAAATCGTAGAGAAAATATATTTACTGTTTATTAAGTGGAAGTGGATCATCATAAAGGTCTTCATCTATCTCTTTTATTCACGATAAAAAGGTATTTTGCAACACTTGAACTCACTGCAATAGCAACAGGTGGTGGCCACAAAATTATATAATAGTATGGTGTACTATTATGTATTATAGTACTACAGTTAATTTTATGCAGTTATGATTTAATATTGTATCTTTACATTTGTTTTCATTTCTCTTAACTATGAATGGCACACCATGTATAGTCTATTTTTATGTGCATAAATTTTGATACATTTTAGCTTTTTATAATAGAATCATATATATTTTATGGCGGTAAATGATAAAATAGACTGGTTTCTACATATATTTTATGCATTTATGACACGCCTAACAGTTTATTAATTTTTTCAGTATTTCTAAACTGGGCAATTTGTCTGCAATATTTTTTATGAAATTGTCACAAATATCCAAAAATTTTTCCAATATATTTATTGAAAAAATTCACATAAAAGTGGACCTGGTACAGTTCAAACCTATGTTATTCAAGGGTCATTGGTACTGTGTTTTCTCCTATATACCTACATAGCTGTGATAGAGTTTAATTTATAAATTAGGCACAGTAAGAAATTAACAGCAGCAACAATAAAATAGAGCAATTATAACAATATGCCAGTATCACTACTCTTGCACTTTGGGGCCATTATTAAGTAAAATAAGGGTGACTTGAGCACAAGCACTGCAATACCTTGACAGTCGATCTGGTAACTGAGATGGCTACTAAGACTACTAAGTGACTGACTTAGCATATACAGCATGGATATGCTGGACGAAGGGATGATTTATGTCCTGGACAGGATGGAGTGGGATAGTGTGGGACCGTGAGAGATATCATCATGCTAGTCAGAATGGCGCACAATTTAAAATTTATGAGTCGTTTATTTCTGGAATTTTTCACTTAATATGTTGGACTGCTGTTGACCATGGTTGACCATGGATAACTGAAACTGTAGAAAATGAAACTGTGGATAAGGGGGACTAAAGTAGTGGTAAATTTTTTTTTCTTCAAGCGGTCTTCTTGTCTGTTATACTTCTTGCAGTGTCAGTAGCATAGAGTTTAATATAACCTATTTTTTTTTCCTCATGTGCAATGTGGTAAATTATTTTGAATGTATGCACATATTTTCATTATCAGGTTCAAATTTTGTGTAAATCGTTTGGTGACTCTAAGCTATTCAGAAGGACATTCAGAACCTGATTTGTATATGCTTATTATATTTTTCAAAATTATAGTATAAGGTAGTAGAGGCCATAGACTTTAACATCATAAAAGGTGAACTGGTAACAAATAATTGTCATGATTTTCTATTAATAGATTTAAGTTTTTAAAAAAATTATTTTAGTGCATTGTTTTTATTAAATATATTATTATCATTTCAGAATAGTTGTCATTAGTTGAGGCCTCAACACTATTCACTTTGAACCTAATCAATCATTTCATATCCTTTGTGGCTTTTTACATTTTCCAAAGAGGGTGACAATGTCGTCTCCCATCCCATATGCTCTTCTGCAGTGTGACCATGCCAATTTACCATCAAGAAGTGCAAATTTCCCTTTCTTTGAATCTAGGCTGACCTTAATGACTTGCTTATAATCAGTAGAATATAGTGGAAGTGATGCTGTGTTATTTCTGAGGCTAGGTCAGAAAAAGCCCTGAAACTTCTGCCTTGGTCTCTTGGAATGCTTGCTCTCTGGCTATTCCTTCTTGGGATACACTGTTTTAAAACCTAGTCATCATTCTATGATAAGCCCAATCCCAAGTCAATGGTTTCAGTGTTCCAGTCATCTGAACCTAGCCTTCTAATCATCTGAGCCTACGCACTAGCCACCTGAGTGAAGAAGCCTCCAGCTGTTTGAGTCTTTGTCACTGAGATCCAGACATTATGGAGACTGCAGAGACAGCCATTGCCACCATTCACTGTCCGAAGTCCCGAAGTACAGAACCCATGAGCATAATAAAAGATTGTTATTTTTTCTGCCACTAAGTTTGGGGTGGTTTGTTATGTAGCCATAGATAATCAGAATTTAATGTTAGAAGTGAGGTGCTGCTGTAACAAAACCTAAACTATATGGGACCAGCTGATGGTTAGAAAAGACTATTCATGAGGCCTGGAAAGGGACTCAAGAAGACTGTTGGTGAGGACTGAAAGAAAGTGATGACAGTGTTATTTGAAGCTGGATATAAAGAAGATCTTTGTTATCCAGTGGTAGAAAGTTTGGCAAACTTTCTTTCTCTGTCACGTAGGGAAAATAGAAGATTAACCAATGGACCACTAATGAAGTGATGAAATCTGGCAAAGGACATTTCCAAGTAGAATATCTAAAGTGTCAGCTGTTTCTTTTAGCTCTATCTCATGAGATATGAATAGAGAGAACTGAGCTAAAAAAGGAATTCTTGTATGCAAGCAGAGAGTCCTGGAAGTAAGAAAGGGCCTCAGAAGAAAGAGCAAATCCAAGACAGAGTTAGGGTAATGTGGTCTCAGGGCAAAGATAAAACTAAGGTATAATTATAAAACCTTTGTTAAAGTCCTCAGAAAGATTTGAGGTGGTGCTTCATAGACCCTTCCAAACATTCGAAAAGCCTTCCAAATATCTTTAGGGCATGTCTACTAGTTCTCTACTAGTCAAAAGGGCTTCTAAGAATCTTAAGGGCTTTATTCCATAGCAGCTTCACAGAGCACCCAAGGCAGAGAAGGACTTTTGCCTGAATGAGTGGATTTATAAATTGATACATAGAGACCTATAAAGTTTTTAAAAGAATTATATCAGCCTGGACAGAGGGTGAGCAAGACAACACAAAGTGAAAAGAAGCTTTTGTATCCCTGAACTTCTATAGGTAGGAAACAAGCTGAGAAAAAGACTCAGTTGCAAATATGGGCTACTTTGTAATGGAAAAGGAAGCCTGACTCCAGGGTGGAACCAAGAGGCTAGTGAGCAGGACCCAGAACATAGAGAAGTACTGGACTTAGTAGGATCAAGGTATTTGGTGACACGTGTCCTGCTGGATATCAGAATATTATGGACCAGTGACATTTACATGCCTTCTATCTCTTACTTCTCCCATACCCACTACCTTTCTGAATGGGAATATCTATTGTGATTATTATATCCCTGAATATTTTGGATGTGTGGAGGCAGATAACTTGTTAGTTCCCAGGTCTTCAGACTGAGAGGAATGGTCTTCCAGGTGTAGTACCCCAAAACTTCATTTGCATCTGAACCTCATTTAGATGATTAGATCCTGGACTTTGAACTAATGGTGTAATTAGGAAGAGACTTTGGTGATAGTGGGGAAGGGGGTGAGTGTATTTTGTATTAGGACGGATATGAATTATTGTGATCACAGGACATATTGTGGCACATTTTTTTATTAAGTTTTTTACTTTGAGATAATTATAGATTCACATGCAGTTGTAAGAAAAATTACAGAGAGATTCTGTGCGCCCTTTACCTACTTTTCCCCCATGGTAAAATCTTGTAAAACTCTAGTACAGTAACTGAACCAGGATATTGACCTTGATATAATCTACTGATCTTATTCAGATTTTCCTACTTTTACCTGTACTTGTGAATGTGTGTGTGTGTTTAGTTTAGCTTTGTGTGATTTTTATCATGTATATAGGCTTACAAATCTGCTATCACAGTCAAGAAACAGAACCACAAGGATCCCTCCTGTTTCTATTTTATATCCACAGCCACCTTACCAACCCACTCCTAACCCCTGCCAGATTGATTTTTATTGTAGTATTAGCTCATGTTATAAATGTAGATATACTTAGAAAAAACTGATTATGTGTTACACATAGGATCGTTTACTAAATTGAGTCATGGAGATTACCAACAAAGACCCGCATTTAGAGATATATAATGGTTGACTTTTCCAAAGTCAGAATTTATCTGTTTAATAAAATGAACAACTATTATATTGGTAAAGACTATTTTTAATTTAGTGTACTATTTTTCACTGCTGTCCAAGATGCTTTAAAGCATATAAGTACTTCATCTGCATGTGGTCAATTCTATAGATAGACTGAGTAATAGTATATGCCCTTTGCTTTTGTAGTAAAAGAAAGGTATACCCTAAATGATGAGATTTTTTGCTCTCCATTGTTCAGCATATTCAGTCGGTAACCAACTATGAACAGTTACAAGGAGGGCATTCCTAAAGGAAAGAATTACCTTTCTGTGCTACTTTAATATTTATTCTACTTTACTATTTTGTTGTTATAGTAAGAAAAATAGGCAAAATAATTTGTAAGGAATTTAGTGTTTTTCCTTTAGATGGTTTTTCTTTTAAATTTTTTGATTACCAAATTATTTCTTGCTTATCTCTCCTCCCCCCCCTTTTTTGGTTTCTCTCATATATTCAGTTGTTCCTTATAGTCTTTTCCTGTAATTCTGAATTATTTGTCACAATGCCCTAATTATTATGGGACATTGGTGTGAATTTTATTTTCTAACTATTAATAGTATTCATGCAGGATCTCTAACTTTGTAGTACTTTAATATATCATATGTATTATTTGTGATCCACAGATAGAACTATCTAAAAATTATTATTACATGTTATTACATGTGATTAATCTTATTTCTGACATTTAACCTACATCTTCTGTTATTTTTAAGAAGGCAGTTAGACTATCTCAATTCCCCTATTTTTTTATTTTGCTCTTTCTTTAATTAAAAATACATTTATTGACCTTGCCAGGCACAAGCCTTGGTGCTGAAGAGCTAGACATAAAACAGAGTCCCAGCCCTAAGGAGCTTCGGTCAAATAGGGGAAACAAGTCAACAGGTGATTACAATAAAATGTCCTCTGACAGGAAAATAAAACAGCATATTTTGGAAATATTTGGGGGCATGGTAAACATTAATCTTAGCCTGCAGAGGTAAGGGGAGGCTTCCAGGAGGAGCTTAGGAGGACTTTAGAATTTGTTAGGCTTCATGAGCCAGAAACACTGAGGCCCTCTCCTCTAACATCCTCATTACCTACAGAATATAGTGGGCCATCCATGCTTATATAATAATTTCAGAAAAAGCAGAGATACATAACCTGAATTTTGAAGGAGGGTTTGGAGTCAGTTGCATGAAAGAACGCTGTTTTAGACAGAGGGAGCAGCATGTACAAAGGCACTTGTCCCTGATAAGAATCCCTTCCTGAGCCTGCGATCCTGAGACTTTACCAAGGACAATCTCAAAATCAATCTCTCTCTCCTTTCCCTCTCTCCCTCTCTTCCTCTCTTCATATTTTTCTTGGTAGGTCTTGTACTTTTTGGTTGAAAGACAAACATCTTTTATAGGACAATAGGAACTAAGGTAATCTTTATTTATGCCTGGAACTTGGTATGACTCTTCTTTTTCTAGTTCTTTCATGTGTGGAGAGCTGTTAAGTTAATCTAGTCAGGGCTTGACCTGGGCTTGGGTTTTGTTGTTACTTTGGTGTTAGTGTACCACAGGCGTCAAATTTTTCTCGTATTATTTTGTGTTCAGGATGGACGCTGGTTTGCTTGAGGGTTTTACACAATGTCTGGTCTGGTCTGCCTTCAGCTCCAAGTCTTCAATTTGCTTCTGAACCTTAGAAGGGGTTTCTTTGCACTATCTGATACCTCCCTCTGAAGTTGAATACTTTACTTTTTATTTGGTGCTTGCTAGCCTGGTATTGTAGGACAGGACAAGGGGTAACATTCTCTGTTCTGGTTCAGCTCAGCCTTAGA
Source organism: Lemur catta (assembly GCF_020740605.2). Lineage (NCBI taxonomy): Eukaryota > Metazoa > Chordata > Mammalia > Primates > Lemuridae > Lemur > Lemur catta. The sequence continues at coordinate 52,621,332 of NC_059139.1, read as the reverse complement.
TAAGGATTGCTTCCCTGGCTCTCAAGGGTGTCACATTCTTGGTAATCCTGTCCAATCCCAGTGGTAGGGGAGATCTTGGTTCAGGATGTTTTTCTACCTCTCCCCTAAGGTTGGAATTTTTTTTTCCTATTCCTCTCCCCCAGCTTTAATGGATCTTAACCTGTGCCCTGAAGGCTACCAGATTTTTTTGCTCTTCCTTAGGTGGCTTAAAGTTTTCTGTTTCTCAGGGGAGAGAGGACTGGGTAGAGCTTTGTGCTTTACTCCCAATAGCTGCTTTTTCTCTTCCACAGGCCTGCTACTAGAGGGAGGCTTTCTCTCTCCAGTCTCTTGCTCTTCTGTAATTTTTCTTGTGAGCACCTTGTGAGGTATGAAGAAAAGAGACTGTGAGTGGATGAGCATTCCCCTGGTATTTCTGGCTCCCAGAGATTCTGTATTCTCATGCTAGCTCATACTCAGCCTTTAGCAATTTGTTAAAAATTTTAGCTGAGTTCTTCTTGCCAGCTTGTATTCCATCTGGCATCTGCTTCAGATAATCAAGTGCTCATGTCCTGTTTTTCTTTGGATCTGTCTATCTTTATTTATATGAGATCTCTGATGGGGACAAGAAAATTTGAGATTTTTTTTTTAAAATAAAGTCTTCTTTTTTGTTATAAGGTCGAGAGTGATGCTGTTTCCAGCTTTCTACCTCTCATATGGAAAGCATCTGAACAGTATTAAACTGTGTGGCTTATGATACTTACTGGATTACACGTTTGGCGAAAGGTGTACAATTCCCAGTTTGGTTTTTTTTCTGATAAATTCTTTTAAAAATCTCTGATGAGAGCCTGATAATTCTACTTTGCAACATACTCCTCCCCATCCCAAACATATCTTTAAGGTAACTTATAAGAGACACAGTTTCAAATACAATGGTGGAGAAAAGAAATCCTGTTTTTAAGAGTTAGAAAAATCTGGGTTGTGATGTGCTGTGTGGTTTGAATGTATACCCCCAAAAGCATGTGTTGAAAACTTAATTCCCAATGCAACAGTGTTGGGAGGTAGGGCCTAATGGGAAGTGTTTAGGTTATGAGGGCTCCACCCTCATGAATGGATTAATGCTGAGTATAAAAGGGCTTGAGGCTGCAAGTTTGCTCCCCTTCTCTCTCATGCCCCTGTAGTGCCTTCTGCTGTGTTGTATCACAACAGGAAGGCCTTCACCAGATGCGGCCTCTCAATCTTGGACTTTCAGCCTCCAGAACTACTAGCTAAATAAATTTCTTTTCTTTATAAATTACATAGTCTCTGGTATTCTGTTATAGCAGCACAAACTGGACTAAGACGTGGTGTTAGCTCTTCTTTTACTATTGATTCATCTAGAGTAATCCACTTACCTAGCTGAACCTCTTTTTTTCCTTCCTACTTTTAAAAAGGAGATCCTAAGACTTCATTCCTCTGACGGGGTTGTTGCAGGACTCAAATGAGATATCCTGTATTAATGATCTCTGCAAAATGTTAAACTCTCTACAAATTGTGGTTTTAAAATTGTCCTTTCTCTAGAAACGTTTTGGGTGAAAATGCATTTATTTTTTTATCAAGATTAAGTGGACTGGTTATAATCTATCTGACTTCCTCTTTTTGATTTATTTAACGAACTTTTTATTATTCGTTTAAAGTCTCTCAATAAGGGCTTTAATTGTTTTTTTGATTTATCTAACTTCTAATTTGAACCTCTCCTACTCTACTTCATAGACTTCCCTGTTTTTCTTTTGTGGTCAGAATTTTCTTATTTGATAATGTGTCTTTTTACCTTTAGAGATATCTTTTACTATATTAGTTGCCCTTGTGAGAATTTATTTGCTACTTTTGATATTTTTTGAAGTCCTAATTTTTTGATATGTGATCTTCATTTTTTTTTTGTTTCTAATAAGTTTGTTGTAAAGTTTCCAGGTTTCTTTCAATAATTGTTTTTCTGAAGAAGCTTTTTTCCAAAAATAACATCTCATTTATTAATAAGTTTTTGAAAATGTGGTGACTCCATAGCTGTTCCATGAGAAAGTTGAGCTGAATCAAGTATTTACAGAGTATTTACCCCATTGTGCTTGACACTCATCTAATTCTTTTATCAAATACAGACATAAGACTACCTCCAATAAGTTTCCAACCTTATAGACAAATTATATATCTATATAGATGTATATCTATATATATATATATTTTTTTTTGAGACAGAGTCTCACTCTGTTGCCCTGGCTAGAGTGCCGTGGCATCAGCCTAGCTCACAGCAACCTCAAACTCCTGGGCTCAAGTGATCTTCCTGCCTCCCGAGTAGCTGGGACTACAGGCACGTGCCACCATGCCCAGCTAATTTTTTCTATTTTGAGTTGCCCAGTTAATTTTTTTTTTCTATTTTTTTGTAGAGAAGGGTTCTAACGCTTGCTCAGGCTATATATATGTTAAACAAGAAAAAAATGATAATATGAACATCTTGGCTGAATCGTCATAACCTTTGCCCCTATAAGGCAGTATGGAATAGTGGAAAGAACATATGCTTTAAAATCATAAAGACCTAGATTCAGGTACTATCTCTGCAATTTAGTAGTAATTTGGAGCCAGTTACTTTCTGACTGTGTTACATTATCTATTAAATTAGAAAAATAATATCTACTTAGTGGAATCATTGTGATATACATCACTATACATAAAATTACATTTATGGAGTACCTGGAACATGATGTAGGATGTCAATAATTCATCAGGCCTTAACTACCAAGATTTTCTGTAACAATATGGTGGCAAGCACAAAGAGTGACTAGACTTAATGTCTTGATCTACCACCATCTTCATAGAAATGTTATGCTCCAGGTTTCCTCCTTTTACACTGTACACTTTTCCCAGCACACATTAGATTTCGTTCCTTTACCCTGTATGCTTTTCCCAAATCAGATCTCAGTTTATTCTATTTCAAGCATTATTTCCCTCACACGTACATGCTGATATCCTATTTAACTTTTCTCCTTTTCTAAATGTGGCTTAAATGTTACGGCAGAATCTTTCTCTTTTGCTCATCCTTTTCATACGAAGAACCTCAAACAACTCTAATCAAAAATAAGAAGGCTCAGAATACTGTTACTAGTTTACTTGTATTAAGGATGGAATACTCATACATTTAATGGAAACAAGACAAAATAGAGTAACAGCCTGTGTCAGGGTTCTCCAAGGCCATGCCCAGATTCAGTTATTTGCTGGAAGGACCCACAGAGCTCAGTATGTAGTAATATTCACTGCTAGGATTTATTACAGCAAAAGCTTATAAAGCAAAAAAAAAGAAAAAGAATAAAGAAAACGAAAGTCTGGAGGCAAAGGCTAATAAGGGAAACCATTTGCAAGCTTCTGTGAGTCTGTTCCTGGTGGAGTCACACAGGATGTATTTCCCCCAGCAACTACTTGTGGTAACACATGTGAAATGTCCAGCAGGGAAGGGAGAAGGCCACGAGAGGCTCAGTACCCACAGTTTTTACTGGGGCTGGCCATGTAGGTACCCGCTGCCTAGTATATATGAAAATTTCAGGCTCCCAGAGGAAAGCAGATGTTTTTGCATAAACCAGATTGTTTGCATAAAACGGACTTTGCAAACCGTTTAGACAGAGTGAGCCACCCTTATTATTTTGTGAATGGTGAGAACCTTCTCTAAGTCAGAGTTCCCAGATGCCAGCCAAAGGCCAACCTTTTATACAAGCTTTTTTAAGGGTAGCAATCTCAAGCCTGCTATATTTACTCTTTTTTGCATACTACAGTTAGACTCTGAAGTTCCTTCCAGAAAACATCCAAAAGCTCTATTTAGAATCAGTACAGAACTCTGGAATGTTTCCTCATGTTCTGTTAATTGAATAAACACTGACATTTGTAATACGCTAGCTTTATTTGATTTTATTTCCTTTCACTGATTGGGTTAATAATATTATGAAATAATTTGTTACCTTTCACTTTAAATTATATTTCTACTATTGTGAGTTTAAAAGGTTTTTGTGAGGAAATGCAAATTCAAACTATGACGAGGTATTACCTAACACCTATTAGGATGGCTATTATTAAAAAAAACAAGGCCAGACACCAGTGGCTCACGCCTGTAATCCTAGCACTCTGGGAGGCCGAGGCGGGTGGATTGTTTGAGCTCAGGAGTTCGAGACCAGCCTGAGCAAGAGCAAGACCCCTGTCTGTACTAAAAATAGAAGTAAATCATATGGACAACTAAAAATATGTATAGAAAAAAATTAGCCGAGCGCGGTGGCACATGCCTATAGTCCCAGCTACTCGGGAGGCTGAGGCAGGAGGATCGCTTGAGCCCAGGAGTTTGAGGTTGCTGTGAGCTAGGCTGACGCCACGGCACTCACTCTAGCCTGGGCAACAGAGCGAGACTCTGTCTCAAAAAAAAAACAAAAAACAAAAGCAAGAGATAACAAATGTTGGTGAGGATATGGAGAAAAGGGAACTTTTGTACTGTACACTGTGGGTGGGAATGTAAATTAGTATAGCCGTTATGGAAAATATTATAGATATTCCTTAAAAAAATTAAAAATAGAATGACCTCATGATCCAGGAATTCTACTTCTAGGTATATATCCCAAAGGAAATGAAATTAGTATGTCAAAAAGATATTTGCACTCCCACGTTCTTTATAGCATTATTCACAATAGGCAAGATGTGGAATCAGCTTATGTGTCCATCAATGGATGGATAAAGAAAATGTTCTATATATATACATGGAATACTATTTAGCCTTAAAAAGGAAGGAAATCCTGTCTTTGTGACAACATGGATGGGCCTAGAGGAACTTAAGTAAAATGAACCAGGCACAGAAAGACAAATATCACATGATCTCATATCTAAAAAATTTGGGCTCATAGAAGTAAAGAATAGAATGTTGGTTACCAGAGGCTGGGGGGAGAGGGTTGGGGAGATGTTGGTCAAAGGATACAAAATTTTAATTAGGGGGAATAAGTTCAGGAGATCTATATTGTTCAATATTCTGAGTATATTTAATAACAATGTATTATATACTTGAAAATTGCTAAGAGTAGATTTTACGTATTCTTACTACAAAAAAATAAGTATGTAAGGTAATGGACATGTTAATTAGCTTGATTTAGGTATTCCACGATGTATACATATATCAAAACATCATGTTGTATACCATAAATACATACTTTTTTGTCAATTAAAAAATGTTTTTGTTTTGTTTTTACTAAAAAAAATTTTTACAGCCTTTGTGTGACAGCCTTTGCTAACACATTTTCTTTTGTAAAATTTCATTCCAAATTTCAAACAACTGATTTGCAAATGAAATTTTGAATAAAACCTAGATTTAGGATTATCTTATGGTCAGTAAACAGAGAAGAAAGAAATGAGAATAAACTGGATTTACTAAAGAAAGCTTTCAGGAGGAGACTGGAATTGAACTAAATATGGATAGTAAAAGGAGAGGTAGAAAAAAAAGGACAGAGGATATGCCAGGGAAACAGTAGCATGACTAAGGGAGGACTGAGTATGGGGTGGACTGGAGGGGAGAAATAATTGTGCATTATTACTCTGAAGCAAATATAAACTCACAGTCACTTTTTTGCACCAGTGTTGTTGAGACTCAGATGCCTGACCCATATATTTTCTACTTTTATGGATTCTAAAACTATTTATAGGAAGACCTACTTTTCTTATGTAATAGTTTATATGAGGTATAAATATTAGATGTTTCTCTTTTGTTATATTTCTTCATCTTAAACTACTTAATTCACAGGGTTAAGTGAGATAATATATGTGAAAAAGCTTGTGAAGATTAAGTAAGCTAATATATGTGAAAAAGCTATATAAAAATATTTAAAGGCATAATTTTTAAAAATTATAACTATCTTATCCTAGTGAACTAGAGTAAGCATATACTTAACATGCTATTTTTATCATGTGTGGAATTTCTGCACACAGCAATACCATGTATCTTCCTCAGTTTGCTCTTACCTGTTATTCTCCCACTGAAGAATACTGAAAGTTCATAGGAGAAAGTCTTCTTGCTGCTAAACATTGTATTAACTAATTCTCCTATTTTACAGTTCAGACTTCTAGCATTTATACCCATGCTGGTTTTGATTTTGCTGTTCCCTACATATCACATAGGTTACTTGTTTGGCCTTTGTTTCCTGTGCTTTCCCCTGGCATACCACTGAACAATTTGGAGAGCAACTGTTTTAAGAGTGAATCTGCTGTACTTTGTTTTCTTGCAGCATTTTTAAAGGTTAAAATAGAAGTTAAAATGTTGTCATGTTCAGGATAGCAAAGCTATGTAACATAAGTTCTTTCTTTGTATCTATAAGAGGTAAAAGTTATTTTATGAGTGTCTACCAGAAAGGTGTCTAGCATAAGTATGTATAAGTATTTGTTTTAATATGAAAAATTAAGTATATTCTCTAATCTTTCAAAGATAATATATATTGTAAGAGCTATTAGAAATTCAGCTAAAAAATTATCATTGTCTGATAATAAAGTTGGTAAACATCTAGAGGAAACATTAAAAATTTTAGACCGAATATTTGGATGTGTCACTTAAGAAACCCACGTACTTATTAATGAATAGATTTATAATTGGCTGATTTATTCTCTTTTCTCCAGATTTATCATATATGTAGAAACATCTTTAAAGTTTATTAAGTAACTCGTGTCAATGTTATACTTGGTAACTGTGATTCATCTCTATCAAACTAGTTTTTGAGTATAGAAACTGCTGCAATATAGTTATTGTTTCAGTTCCTATATTTGTAAATATAAATATAAAATATAAATACATTTAAAAGGTCTATATGTTAAAAAAGTTAATAATCTCACTGATTATGATTATGTGTTTACTCTCAAACTTCAGTAATCATGACAGAATTTTTCTTCAGATTTGTGTCATTAATATATCATCTATAAATAAGAAATGCATGTTAGAAAGTAAAATTTACTGTATAACAGAAGTCTAATACTAAAAGTGAGTTTATATGCAATGTGTTCAGTATAAACTGTTTTTGGAAGAATGCTTCCCTTTTGTGAATTTATGAGAATACTTATTGAACTAGTTCATTTTTTAAAAAATTATTAAAATATAAAAGTATCATCCTTTGTATCCTGAATTTTTAAAAGCATGAATTTCACAAAAATGAGGAAAAATTAATTTTATCAACTATTTTATTTTACAATTAGTATTTCTTTAAAGTTTTTTAAAAGGAAAAATAATAGCAGCCCATAGATGTCAATGCCAAACAAAGAGGAATACTTTTTTGTTCTGTGAAGATGGCTTTTCCTAGACAAAACAACTAGAGCTTTAACCTAATACTTAGACAAACTGAGTTTATATACCAAGGGAAAAGCTATTTACTTTGAGGCTCAGTTTGTTAAGAAGTCTTTTGAAAAACTGAGTAAAAGCAAAAGCTGAGACAGAACTTGATACTACTGATAAGGACATTTCTATATTTTTAATCTAGTAAACTTTAAATCTAAATTTCTGAATTTTTTTACATTTTTAGTTAGAATTATAGTTAGAAGTTATAACTAGAATAAAGTTTAAATTAATCAAGGCATTTCTTTGTGAAGCAATTATATGATCTCTTCCTGCTTCAGATTGTTTTTCTACACATAGCTTGTTTAAATGGAGTGAGTCAAATGGGAAATATTGAGCAGACAGGACACAGAGGCTCCCTTGTGAGAACAAGACTGTCCTTCTTAGCTTTTTCTACAAAATATAAAATACACTTTATCTCCTAGATTCTTATACTTTAATTAATCATTGTACTATGCTCAATTTTAGCCAACAAGGAGCTACAAGTGATAGATTTCTCCCAGCAACTGTCTTCTATGAGGAAAAGTTGTCAATTTTTCTTTCCAGTGTTTTTAAAAGGTTGAAATGGAATTTTTAAATTTGGAGTTACTCTTATTCTTATTGGATCTTTCCTTTTGGCTCTGCAGGTTTCTGTTAACATGATACCTTCACAAAATTGTAAGGTATAAAGTATCAGATTTTTAGAGCTAAGAGTGACTTTTCAAATCATCTAGTCAAACACCTTCATTTTACATTTATCCTAGATGTCAGTTCAAGCCTTCTATCTATCCTGTTGCCTCTTTAATATTGCAATATATCCTCTTTATGCTCCTGGTTGCTTCCAGCTTAGAATTTCTGACCCTTAGAGACTCTTGATCTCACAGCATACCTTGCCCACTAGCCCTTTTCTCTTCCTTCCTCATAGACCTAAGTAATAAAAGCTTGAATTATAATCAATTGGTGCCAATCAGGTACCAGCCCATTAATATACCTATAAAACCAGAGTAGTAGGCTGCATATTTGACCTATAAAATCTGTGCTTTTACTTAACTTTCTCTTGAATTATTTAGTACTGTAGGTAGAAAAGCAGAATATTTTGTATTTGGTTTATATTTTTTCCTTTATTTTCAGTCTGAGATATTCAGTGGTTTAAAGACCTTCATAACGGGCATAATTTTATATATATCATATATAATACATATTATATAATGATTAAAGATAATATATACATAATCTTCAATAATTTTATCTCCTTAAAAATGGACTACTAGGATGATAGTGGAACCAGAAGCTAAGCACTATGAAAATCAGCATTTGGTGTTAACATATGGTGTCATTGTATGACCTTGCCTTCTATTAGGAAAGCATTTTTTTTCTCACCTACACTGGGATTTTTTAGGAAGATCCCAGTCAAAATGTTTTCCTTTATAAGTACCTTGACATTGAATAGATATATACTTAATATAGTGTACTAGGTCTGACTGTACCAGGACTCATAATAAGTTATGTCTCTTCCATACAGAAACAATCTACTGGGGTTACATAATAATTCTAACACAAGGCAGACAAAAATAATAAAACATGGGGATATGAACACACAGAGTTGGGAGACTAGACACAGTGATGTTCTTTTCCCAGCCCAAAATTAAGATTTAGATTTTAAAATTGAAATTAACATAGAAAACCAGTACGTATTTTGATTTTGCATTGGATATCTTTTGGTTGAATGTCAACTTATTTATTTTTCTTCCCTAAGGGTTCATAAGCTCAGATTGAATTTGAAGTTAACATGGTTCTTCAATGTTTAGAATATACCACTGTAACTCTCATTTTTCCACCCATTAGTACAACCCACTTTTTTTCTCAGTTAAATCCCATCTAATTGCTATACAGTTTCTTTGATTTCTCTCGGTTTTTTTTAAACAGTAATAAATCATTTCTATAGTTCTACCTTAATATTTTACATCATAAAGGCCATAATTTAATAAAAATACAGGAGTTTTTTTTATTAAAGAGGCACAGAAAAGCCTCTTTTCCCAACCTCATACCACCCCCTGCTTCTCTACAATTCACATTTTCAAAGTAGAAACCAAGAGATGGTAATTTTTGTTTGTTTTACAGAACCTTTCTGCAAGGCCTGTTGAAATAGTATGTTTCCTTAATACATTAAATATTATCTGTAGAACATTAATTCCTTAAGTGAAAGACTAAAGGGCAGATCAACTGAAAACTGAGTTGTTAAGAGTCACTGCCCAATTAAGAATAATCAGAAACTAAGATAAAGCATCTCTTAAATTTTAAAATTATTTTTACTGCAACTTTTATAAATACATTTGTGGTACAAAAGAGTTCTGTTTTACAACATGGTAGGTATGAATTTAATAGCCATATGTTTTAATTAATTTGAAAACTGTTGCTGGCAGTTGGTGCAGGGAGGAACTGGCAAACTATTCATTCGCCAGGTAGTGTCTAGGGGCTGTTGGATAGCTTCTGCTCCCTATTGTGAAAGCTTTTATCTGATTACATAGTGTGTGCCTGTGCCGAGGGGCTGAGTGCTGTTTTTACTGTCAGCCACTTGAAATTATATAGTAGAAACCATAGCTTTTATAACCAGGATATTTCCACTCCTGTTTCTGTAGTGAATGAGGACAGAAGCAGCTGAATTAAAAATATAGGGAAGTAACTCATCTTTAAATAATCCTGAATGAGGTCTGTACATTTATTATTTATTTATTTTTTTAAAGAAGGAAGTCTTTTTTTTTTAAATTTCAAACTATTACCAGGGTACAAACATTTTGGTTACATGTATTGCTTTTCTACTATTTGAGTCAATGTTATAAGTGTGCCCTTCACCCAGGTAGGTACATTGTAATCATTAGATGTGAATTCACCCAACCCTTCCTCCCCTCTCCCACCTGCTTGATTTCCATTGAGTTTTACTTCCATATGTACATATAAGTGTTGATCGATTAGTTCCAGTTTAATAGTGGGTACATGTGGTGTTTGTTTTTCCATTCTTGCAATACTTAGAAGAATGGTCTCTAATTCCATCCAGATTGTTACAAAAGGTATTAGTTTCTCATTTTTTATGGCTAAGTAGTACTCCATGGTATACATATGCCACATTTCATTAATCCACTTCCGTGTTGATGGGCACTTGGATTGATTCCACATCTTTGCCATTGTGAATTGTGCTGCAGTAAACATTCTAGTGCAAGTGTCTGTACATTTAGTGTGATGTTATCTGTCCTTTATCTTTTTGTTAATCCTCTTCTTACACCTTAACACTCAGAACTACCACTCTGCTAATTTTTCTCTTTTTCCCTCATAATTCATTTCATCATCTTTATTGTGAAGACTCCCCAGTCCTTCTTGAACTTTAGCCCGGCTTCTCCAGTTGGTCCATTGGACATTTATACTTGGATGTCATTCTGCCACTTTAAAGTCAATGTTTTAAAAAATAACTAAAATCACCCCACCCCAGCCAAATTTAAACAAACAAAAAGCTTCATGAGAAAACAGTAAGAAACTTGTTTTCTCCTTCTGGCTGTCATAATTCTGTTCCTGATACTATTTTTCTTCTATTCGTCCATGACTTGAAACATTGAACTCCTTTCTCTCTTTCCCTGCTAGCATCCTCCGAACTATCTTTTACCTCTCGCCACCTTCCCTGCTGCCAGACTAATAGTTCCTAAATACTGCTTTTATCAAGTAAGTTCTCTACTCAGAAATGCTTAATGATTTCTTAGTACGTTCAGGAAGAAATTCAGATTTCTTTACCTGCATTCATTTCATTATGATCTTCTTCTATTCTCTGTATTCTTTATGTTTCTACTCTTACCCACTTCAGCCAAGCTTGCCTACCTATTGTTCTCTGAATATACATTAAAACTATGCTCAAACCCATTTCTTTTCAAACCAGTCTGGCCCTTTCTCAATCACATGGGTTTGGAAATGTTTCTCTGTGGTTTTCTAGTGGTCAAATCCTGTCTCCACCTGTTAAGTTTAATCCATCCTTTCAGATCTGACCCTAGATACCATTTTCTTCATAAAGCCTTTATTGATCCACTGACAGGATCAATAAAGGCTATGTAGAAGTTCTATACAGAAATTACCTTTTACCTCTTCATGTATAGCAATGGCTATGAACAAAAATAAATTTTAATTATAATTAATTACCATTAAATGGTAAGTTTCCAGAGGGTAATGATACTTTTTCTATGCTTTATTTTTCTCACAGGACCCAGCACAGTGCCTAATACACCTCATATAAGCATTTAATAAATATAGAATGATTGTTTCAGTGTACCTATTTTGAATGGAAGAGTGTAGGATAATCACCAAGAGCAGACAGTATCTTTGGAGTCAGGCAGATGGATAGATCTGCCACTTATATGCCATGTGACCGTGTAACTAACGTAAGCAAGATGTTAATGAACATCTTGAGGCTCATTTCCTAATCAATAAAATAAAAAGTGAACTTTTTTCCAAGTATAATGTATATACATACAAGTGTATAAATATGTGTAAATATTTTTAACTCATTCAGCCTGTTTCTTATTTACTTTTTCCTGATGCATTCTTTTTTTTTTTTAAGATTATTTCTATGTTTTAGGATCTGGAGCAGATTTATTACACCAAAATTGATTGGTTGGCACCATTTCCATTGAGATACATGCTGAGGAGAGTATGATAGGAGAAAGAGGCAGTATCAGAGAAGGTAGTCATTGCTTTGGGGTCTATGATTTGCTAAGACTTGGTAGGAAGAAGTTCATCCCAGGCCACAGTGTTATTTCTTAACTGCCTGTTTGTTTTTCTGTTCTCCTGGCCAGACTGAGTGAATGGATTATGCATGGGAAAATACTGTGTAAATTGGTTGTTTTCTAAGATATTATGGTAATAAGTGGTTGTAAATTAATATTTACCACCACATTGTAGAGTCTATTCTAGGTATCAACCAACATCTTTAATGGCCAGAGTTCTTTTTCTTTCTTTCTTTCTTTTTATTTAAATATAAAAATCTGTTGATAAGTTACATAGCTGATTCTGTAAATAGATTCCATTATCATTAGATAGCACCTCTTTTGGTATGTCAAAATTTCCCCTCAATTTTTCAAAACTGCAGGGGTATCCAGACCAAATTGCAATAGCTAGAAGTCAGTAATTGTCATTTTGACTTTGTGATACCAAAAATCTTGATGACTAGGAAGATAACGCAGACAAACTTGATGGCTAGTTTGACAGAATGGTTTAGCTATTCTTGAACATGTACGAAAGGGAGCTTTTTTTAAAAAAAGGAGTTGCCTAGCACTCTGGGAGACTGAGGCGGGAGGATCGCTTGAGGTCAGGGATTTGAGGTTGCAGTGACCTGTGATAATGCCACTGCACTCTAGCCAGGGTGACAGAGTAAGACTCTGTCTCAAAAGAAAGAGGGCAGAGTTCCATTTTATGTCTATCTATTTTCCTTGGACATATTTTCAGACCACATTTAAGTTAATTTTTAAATATATTTATCCAGTTGTGAATCAGTGGATCTGTGAATATTCTTACAAAGCCATGTTACCGATAATCAAATTTTTATCTACATTAAAAGAAACACCCGTGATGTTTTTAAATGAGTTGTATCATCACACATTTGTTTAATTTTGTGAAATAAAGTATCCTTTTGGTTGAGTTGGGGCTCACATTACATACTTATGTTAAAGTATTCTTATTAAATTTGTTCTTAAGTAATAAATTCCAACTTTTAGGAATTATATAAAATGTAAATATGTAAGTGAGTTGTTAGCCTGGAAAAAAAAGTGGACAAGAAGGCATCATTCTTTTTTATTTTGGTTTTTTTATGACAAATATATTATTGACAGTTTGGAAAGAGCCTTCTAGCTTTGCCTATTTTAAATAATGTATTTAACTTTGAAAGAAAATATACTTTCTGGTGTTATATTGTAGAAGAGCAATGTAAGGTAATAAATAGTACATCAAGAAAATACATTTAAGATAAAATAAGGATAAATGAAGTAAAATACTTTTAAATATTTCATAAACCATTTAGACTCTTGCGTTTTAGTTTATGTACCTCAAAAAGAAAAAAAAATTGTTTACAGAGAAATACAGACTGTGACTAAGGGAATAGGGCATCTCATTAGTATTTTCCTATCCTACAAAATAGCAAACCCTGTGTCTGAATAACTACCAAAGAACAGAAGTCTAGGAAAGAAGTAATGAAGAGATCCATAGTAAGTTAATGATTACTTGTCTTCTCATTTTTGCTGTCAGTCTTACTTTTGGGGATTTACCTTTACTTGTGTAAATTACTATTGTAAATTTACAATTTTCTTTATAATTTATTTTTTGTAATCATTCTCACTCTAAGATACATTGCTTTTCTCTTTTTTTCATTTTCTTCTTTTTTTCTTTTTTGCATTCCCTCTTACTCATTTTTCTTTCCCTTTTATTGCTTTCTATTCCTTTAATACTTTAAAAAATCTTTGGCTCTTTCCTTTGTTCTCATTAAATTGTATACATTTTAAAAATCCAAAAACAATTTAAATTCAATCACATAGCAATTCTTTATAAGTAACTTTTTTTCCTAATTAGCATCATAGGTCAGTAGGGTTTTTGTAACACTACTCCATCCTTTCCAAGCACTGAAGTTTTCTGGGATTTTGGAGTGGCAAGAAGGAACAATGAGAAGAGAGTGCTTCATAGAATTGTTGTCAGTGTGGGACTCTAGTGGCTCTGTAGTTTGAGCATCCTGTGATTCTTATTTGGAAAAAGTCACTAATGTGATTTCATTGACTTACTATTTGATCTGTACATGTATAATTGCTGATTAAAGGAAAATTTGAATCTAAATTAGCCATTATAGAATTATAATATGCTCTTATTATATTTATGACAAGTTTGTGAATATGCTCTTGGTCTATACCTGGGTTTAAATCTCAGCTAAGCCATTTACAAACTGTCTGATCTTGGACAAGTCATTTACTTCCTCTAAACCTTTTTTCCTCTGTAAAATAGGGCTAATAGTAATATGTATCTAATAGAGGTATTAGTAGGATTAAATATGATGATTCATGCAACATGTTTAGCACATCTGGTATATAGCAAGCACTTAATGTTAGGTGCTACTTTTGCTATTGCTGTTATAACTAATACTTCTACTACTACTATTTCAATAAGCTCTTATATTGCATTTTGAAAGTTAACCTCAACATGGGCCAAAAGAGGTGGAAAACAGATGTAATAATTTATGTAATATAGGGTTACTATAAAATTTTTTTGGCTTAACAAGTTATGTGGAAGTTTTTATATGGGAAAATATAAAATGATTTTCAAGATAAGTGACCTTGCTTTCATTCTAATTTTGTTCTTCTGCTTTCCTTATTCTATTTGCAATTCACTGTATTTTACATTCATTCTTTGTCATTTTACTTTGCTGTGGAACACTATTTCCTTTTAATCTATCCAGAAAAGAGTTGCTTCCTAATTGATACCTTTTTGCTCTGGCTTCATATTAAATAACAGGAGACAGAGGGAAACCAGAGTATTTTGAAAAGACCTAGAAATTATTCTTCGTGATGCTTTCCATTTCCTTCACCAAGAGCTTACAAGTTTACACTAGTTAGTAAAGTCCAGGACAAGTCAGTCTTTCAGAGGGGAGGATTTACATTTATTGTCTACCTTGATTGGCAGAAAATGGACTCTATAGAGCTGATTGTAGTAACAAAAATAAACATTTCCAACAATACAACAAAAAGACAAAAATATCATTAAACTCTCTTACCATATAAAGAAATAATATGTTATTATAAAAAGACATATAAATGTGCTCTGCACATTGATTATACAAGGCTCATATAACCTATATGTATAAACACATAAAAATATATGTAGCATAATTTTATATGGTGTATCATAAATGTGACCTATTAATAAAAATAACCATTTATAATGTGTACTAAACATTTCATTAATGTTTGCTTGCCCCCCTAGAACTTAAATAAAGGAGGTTTTGCTTGTTTCCCTGTTTGTTTTAGTAATGATGAGGATTCCCTTATGCTCTTAAAAACTAGCCCAGGGAAGTTTAAAGTACAAACTTCTCTCAAATAGTTTCCTGAATGCAGTCATTTCATTGATTAGAATACTATACTTTATAAAAGCACCCTGTACTTCTTCTTCACTATGCTTTAGTTTGGCACTTGATGAACTATCTGAAAAGCATGGTATTCATTTAATTTATCTAGAGTTAAGTATGTAATTATGCAACAAAGCTTACTATTAAAAATCAGGTTTTTGAAAATTAAAGTAAGCTGTAGATAATATTTGGTAAAATTCCCCATTTGTTTGTTAGGAAGGAGATTTAGAAATGTGAAGTGTCTTGCCAAGGTCAGACAAGGATTAATGTATATACATGCATTAATGTAGTTGCTGATATATTTGGGTTTTTAATCTACCATTTTACTGTTTAGTATTCATTCTGCCTATTTCATGTTACTAGTTCCTTTCTTTTCTTATCCTATTTTAGTTTGATTATTTTTTTCTTATGCCATCCCTTCTCCTACCTCCCTCCTACTTTTTATGGTTGTCCAAGAGGTTACACCACCCATCCCTGATTTACTGAAGTATGATATAAAGTAGTACTATTACCATTTCCTGTTCAATGAAAGGATCTTCCACTTTAATGCATTTAACAACCCCCTCAACTTAAATGTGTATTTTATTTTTATGTATATTTTAAACTCCACAAGGCATCATCACTGTTTTTACAAAAACATTTCTTCCTGCATCTCTGAGTTTTCTTCTTGAAGCATTTTCTTTCCTCCTGAAGAATGCACTTTAGTTAGCATATCATACTTTGTGTGAATCTGCTGGTTATAAATTCTCTCATTTTTTGTTTGTTTGAAAAATGTCTTTATTTCACCTTTTTTGGAGGGAAGGTTTTTGCTGGATATAGAATTCTAGGCCGACAGTTTTCTTTTGGTGTCTTGAAGATATCTTTCCAGTGTATTCTGGCTTTTGTTGTTTTTCTTCACGTTTCAGCTGTCATCCTTATACTTGCACTTTTTATTGTTTTATTTCTGGCTGCTTTTAAGACTTTTTTTCCCCCTTTGGTTTTCATCAGTTTTTTACTATTTTGTGACTAACTATTGTTTTTGTTGTACTTATCCTGCTTGGGTTTCACAGTGCTTCTTAAATCTGGAGTTTAATGTCTTTAATCAGTTTTGGAAATTTTGCAGCCATTATATCTTCAAATATTGCTTCTGCCTCTATTTTTTAACTCCTTTCATTCTGGGATTCCAAATACCTGTATACTAGACTCTTTTACCATATCTTATCTATCTTTATGCTCTTTTCAGTATGTTTCATATTTTCTTTCTTCCATATTTTCATTTTTGTATTTTCTTCTCACATATCTTTTAGTTCAATAATTTTTTCAGCTGTACTAATATGCTGTTATATTTATCCACTAAAGTCTCACTTTCAGTGATTGTGTTTTTTAGTCCTAGAATTTTCATTTAAATGTTGTTATTCTACCTTTTTGCTGATGTTCTCGATGTCGTTGCTTAATTTATTTGTTGTATTAATCATAATGGTTTTTAAGCCCACCTCTGATAGCTCAACTATCTAATTCCACAGTGGGTCTGGTTTCTGTTTTCTTTTGCTTCTCTTGGTTTCCTGATGCTTGTATTATTATCTCCTCACATACCTGGATATTTTTATTGTATCCCAGATGCTATACATGCATAGTAATTTGAAATAATTTGAAAATCTCAATGATAGTTCATAGAAGATTTGTATTTGCCTCTGGCAGGCAGCAAGTCTAGGCGCCCTAGCAAATCCAGATAATTGTAAATTAACAAAGGGAGTGAGATAATTTAAAATGAGCTTTATTTTCTGTGGGTGATGGTCTATTTCTGTTTTCCTACTTAGTCCAAGATTATAACCCTTTCAGATACTAAACCATGTAAGATTTTATCTTCTCTTTGCTGGGCCCTGAAGGCTAATTTTTGCCCCTGCACTATAAATTTATTACTACTTCTGCTTCTCCTCTCAGCCTCTCAGCCGTGCTTTTGACATTGGCAAAAGTCAATGACTGACTTCTCATCTGGGCATGTGTGTGTTTATGACCAGTGCATCTTGTCTTTTCATTTTATTATCGAATGTATATATAGCTTTTAAGCCATTGGTGTATATGCATTAGCACAGAATTTCTCAGACTATCTTTCATTTCATTTCATTATCAGGTTTCTATATAACCTTTAAGCCATTAGTGTTTATGTACCTTACTTTTATTAATATATTAGCATGAAGTTTCTGAAAGTGTCTCAGTTCACAAAGCCCTTGGTGTCTTAGTTATTTTTTTCATAGGCGCCTTAGCAAAAACAAGTAAACAAAGCCCTAACAGTTCCATTTTTTTAAGTAGTTAGGTCTAAACAACTTAATTAGTATCCACGATCTAATAATTTAATAGTCATTTGAAAAAATAATACATATAAATTGAAAGAGAAAAAGATATTTTAATTTCTTTTTGAAGTAACCACAATTACTTACTTATAGTATATGAGCACCTGTTGGGTACTACACAGCTGCTCAAATCTTGGAATAAGATTAGACACCATAACCCGCATTTCCTGTTTCACATTGATTTTCATACAATCTCATTTCAAAACTGTGAACTACCTTGACCCAGTAGTTCACATGGTATTCAACATGTTGTATATTGAGTGTGTTATATATTGAGTACTGCTGTGTTTCCCTTAAAAATGCAAGATATCCTATGATGGATTATGGCATTAACACATTTATCATCAGAGAGGCTTGTAAGATTGAAAAAGTCCTTCAGCCTCCAGATTCTGGGATCTGTCAGGGAATATGCCTTCATCTTCCAGATGAGAATTTAAGCATTATAGGTATTGATAAAACAGTCTGAAAAGGTTTTTCTGTAAAGTAATCAAATGTTACAACATTTAAAAGATACTTCTAAAAAGAAGAATCTTTTGATAATCTTAATAATAAACTCTAATGCCTTTTTTTATACATCTGTCTGGAGTTGATTATCAAAGACATTTTGATGGCTTCTCAGGGCAACTAGTTACATGTATAATAGGTAGATGCCTATGAAGTATAAGATTATACTGTTTGAGCTAGGCACAGGGCTTATGCCTGTAATTCCAGCAACTTGGTAAACTGAGGTGGGAGGATCACTTTAGGCTAGGCGTTCAAGACCAGCCTGGGCTACAGAACAAGTCCCTGTCTCTAAAAAAATTAAAAAAATATTAGCTGGGCATGGTGGTACACACCCAGAGTCCCAGCTACTCAGGAGGTTGAGGTGGGATGGTCATTTGAGCTAAGGAGTTCAAGGCTGCAGTGAGCTATGATGGTGCCACTGTACTCTAGCCTGGATGATACAGCAAGACCCTGTTGCAAAAAAAGAAGCTATAGTTTAAAAAAAAACTTTAATATTTAAATGATTTATCTTTTCTGGTGCTATGGATTTGTGAGGAAGCCCAGAAGCTATCACTATGGCTTTTACTCGTCATTCGCCTATGAGCTAAAGTGTCTCTATCGTTTTAGGTCTAATGGACGGACATAGGTTGGGCTGTCAAGTCATAGAAATGGCAAGGATGATGGCAGTGTATATATTTTGCATGCTTATCCTGAAATACCAATTATGTGGCACAGTCTGTCAGGATAGGATTTTCTTATTAGGATGCTGTTTTAGAGATGCTAGAGATGAGACAACTCAAATTTTCTGTTCATGGTTGTACTCTTGGACAAAGCACCTTATGTCTATAAAGTGAAGGTTTTCCTAGATACCTCTTATATGATCTCTAAAGCTTCTTTTCAACTCCAAAATATATTGATTCTGTGTTTCACCTAAAGCTTTTGCTATATTTTTTAATACCAGTAGGCCATTCCTTTACTGCTAGAATTTACTTGCAGATTTGTAAATCTAATGTAAATAAGCTACCTTTTTTTTTTTTTTTTTTTTTTGAGACAGAGTCTCACTGCGTTGCCCAGGCTAGAGTGAGTGCCGTGGCATCAGCCTAGCTCACAGCAACCTCAAACTCCTGGGCTTAAGCGATCCTACTGCCTCAGCCTCCAGAGTAGCTGGGACTACAGGCATGCGCCACCATGCCCGGCTGATTTTTTCTATATATATATTTTAGTTGGCCAGATAATTTCTTTCTATTTTTAGTAGAGACAGGGTCTCGCTCTTGCTCAGGCTGATCTCGAACTCCTGACCCTCGAGCGATCCACCCACCTCAGCCTCCCAGAGTGCTAGAATTACAGGCCTGAGCCACTGCGCCTGGCAAGCTACCTTCTTAATGGCCATTTAAATCTTCCCTCTGGATTTATCCATGGAGCCATAAGGTTTATTGACGTGCTTTCCCGTGATGTAGTTCTTAATTGGAAGCACATCTTATAAGAGAATTATAGTCTCCAAATAGGATAATTCCTGTGGTTTAAAAGTTGCCACACAGGAATACTGGCATTAGAAACCAAAACAGATTTAGTCCTCAATTCTTGTCTCAGAGGCTTATGTTACTATAAACTGAAAACATTGCTATAGCTACCCAGCCTTATTTTCAGATTAATTGGTTATTCAGTATTTTTCTGGAAACCCATTAATTCATATCCTTTGGAAAGTACATATGTAGTGGGCCATCAAAATGATATAAAAAGTAGAATGTTCTTTTCATTAAAATCTCTGGTGTGGTACTATGCTTAGAGACTTGTTGATTTTCCCAAATTGATGATTTGCTATTTCTTGGAACTTTAAATTTAAAAACATTTAATTAACTTTTTTTATTATGCAGCTAATCAAGTTCATTGAGGTAGAAGAGTTAGAAAGCATGGGAAAGTATAAAAATTTATTTTGAATTAAATGGGCTACCATGATTATTTGAAAACTGGATTCACATTTTTTCCAAGGTATTTTTCATTTGCATTAATAATATCATTAAAATTTAAGTTCATTTTAGTTTGTTAGAACTCTAGTAGGACAAGGCAGCCAGAAGAATAGGAAACATTTTGCCTAAAGGATTTTCTGCCAGATAATGTTATTAAATATCTTTGTTTATTTATTCTTAGAATCTTTATTCTAAAAACTAAAAAAACAATGGAATCATTCATGTATCTCATTGAATTTATGTATTTGAATTTTTGAAAAAAATATATAATCCACTTTAGCCAGTTATATAAAACCAATTCTATATCTAAGTTAAAAAATAAAATATACAAATCTAGAGACCTGACTAAACAGCAGGACTTTAGGGAAAATATAACTTGGAGTTTTAGGTAATTCTAAGTTGAATATATTATAATACTCCAGTATTATAAGAAGGAATAGTTTCATATTCATTTGTTTTGATTTCCTCTTGAATATGACTTTTTAAGGAGAATGTTGACTAGCCTTGATGCTAATAGAGAACTATAACATGCATTTTTCCCCTGTACGCCCACCCTCAGTACCTTGCTAACACCATCAAACAAAAAGAGAAGATCAACAAAATATATGTTTAAAACCTACCAGTGGATATGTGAAAGCTTGATTTATGGATTTTATGGCAGAAACTAAGCAAATGCTATAATTTATCTTTGGATTAATAGGACAGCTATTAGGGAAACAAAACTACTGTCATGTAAAAGCTAAGTAAAAATTTTTGCTCTGCAAAAGAAATTTCAAGGTAAGTCCCCTAACCTGCCCTGTATAGGAATTCCAAATTCCACTGTCTAGAAATATGTCATGTAATAATGATTTAAGGAACCAAAATTATTTGCAATGGAAAAGAGGAGGAAAAACATGTGATAATTGTCTTTAAAAATCCTTTAGAGCTATAATGTAGAAGAGCAATAGCAGCAAAGGACAAAAGTTTCAGATAGGCAAAATTTTTCTTACCACAAAGAACTACCACTTCTGTGGAAGTGGACTCAAATATAGGTTAGAATGGTGTATGATGGACTTCACTAGGGCCATGTGGAGTGGCAGTGACCTGGGATTAATTCTGATTTTAAGATTCCGTCTGAGACCTTCCTCTGGCAGTTCTACATTGAGCTGCTTTAACGACAGGCAATTTAATCTTTTCAAGAAAATTTTTATAATACTTTATACTTTCTGTGGGTAACCCTGCAGGAACATGGTTTAACTAATGAAATAGGGTCAAGTCCAGGCTTCTCTGCTTCCTCAACCAAATGCCCCCCTGTGTGGGGAACAATGTGCATACCTTGAACGACCATACACAATCTCTAATTGTTTGGTGGTCAGTGTACTTAGAGCATTTCTCTCTTGACTGATTTCAGGTATAATGTGATCTTGTTATATATTTCTGATTGCTTGTCTTGTTGGAATAGTTGAAAAATTAAACATAGATAAACATTATTGCTCAGAGTTTTTTCCTCTGAATGAAGTCAAGTTTCTTTTAACAAAAGGTCTATAATTTGTCTGATTTCAGATACCTCAAAAATTTTATTTTCAAGAATTCTGGCACTATTCATGTTACTAATCAACCAGAAAGCATTAATTGAGCCATTGTATTTGATTAATATAATATTTCTGACACCAATTATGACATTAACACTAGAGGTAGCTACAGGGACTTCCTCCCTTCCATTTATGTGTGTGAGGGGGTATGTGTGTAGGTGTATTATTTACTAACTGTTGGAAAATATTTTATAGTTTTTTACAGTTTTTGAGTAAAACTGTAAAGTTAAATACATAGCCTCTGAAAAGAAATTTGTCCTGTCTTATTTCTCTGTTAAACAAGTATATCATTTAAGTATAAGGGTTTATTATTAATTTATTGTCCATTCATGGCACGTCTTTGTTTTAAATCAAAGTTTTAAACATTTTTAAGTCATTACAGTTTTGTCTTAAACTAAGATTTGAAATTAGCCAGTCACGGGTGATATAATTGAAATTAATTCTGAAGACTCAGACTTTAGGTTTTTCTAAACCACTTTATATTGCCATGATTATTACCATAACAAGCTTTAATTTAGTGTCACTTTGAATTTAGGCCATGATATCAAACTGTGCTAAAAGAAATTCTCTAGTGACTAGAACTATTCAGCAACAGCTGTTGCTCTACCTGTGAGAAAATTTTTAAAAGTCTGACAGCAAAAACAGTCTGATATGCCTTTTAAATTATTACTGTGTATTAGTTGCTACTTATGTATGTAGAGGTTGAGTTTAGTTGTGGATTTTTTTTTAAGGATATTGCTGATTTAATTCTGTAGAACAAAGTAGATTTGGCATGACCATACCAGCAGTGGAAGCTCTCAGTATAGGAGAGCAATCAGATGTTTAGAGAAAATCACTAGTCTGATTCTGTATTTTATTTTGCTTTCTAATATCATAGATGCATGGAGTATTTCCCCTGAAATATATCTATATGTATAATATATATGAATATACATACACATTGATATGCATTAATATATATACATAAAATGCTATGTAGGTGATTTTTTATAACTCCCCCCCAACTCCCCAGTCTACCCTTGTTAAACTGTTTCATTAACCCAAAGATAACTAAGTTTAAAGGTTATATTTGGAATAAGACTCACAATGCAAAGAAAAAATGCAAGGGAGTTTGGGGTGATAGACTAGTTTTATATTTTTATCATGGTGGTGGTTACACGGTGCTTTTGTCAGAATTCATAGAAATGTACACAACAAAAGTGAATTTTACTCTGTTATTTAAAAATAAAAGAAAATTTTAAAATATAGCCATTCTTTCTTTTCTCAGAAAATGCATTAGATATTATTAAAAATACTTTGTACCCCTCCTGCCCTTCCTTTCTTTTGTTCTAAGACACAAATTAGTAATACCCAGGTGGAGCCTTTACCCAGTCCTCTCTGATCTAGACTTTGATGTTTGGGTAAGATATTGGAAGCTCACCACTCAAGGAATCCTTCCATCCTCCCTCCCTCTCGCTTTCCCTTCTTCCCTCCTTCCCTTGTTCTTTTCCCTTGTCAACATTTTTCTGCATACCATTGTTTATGGTATTGTCACATGTATGTTTATATTTCTAACATAGACTCTTTTGCAAGGTAAACCTCTTATGATCATTTACATAAGACAAATGCTCAACTCCAAATATTGGCTTGCTATTAATATTTAAAGAGAAAACTTTTGTCATCTATGTACAAAGGAAAATTTTGTAAAATTGCATTAAAAATATGCTAATGACTCACTATTTTTAAAAAAGTTGATTTACATTATTTTTATAATATGGTAGTGCTGTTTGTACATAGGCAGCTACATTATTTCATCTGTTCTTCTAAATAACAGCAAACATTTTCTGAATAAACTAGAGGGCAAAATGATCTTGTTTTCATAAGGATTAAGTTTATAATCTGAACCTTAATTGCACACTGTTATTATAAAAACAGTGTTATTTAGCACACTTGTTTATCAGAGTCTAATTAGATTAATAAATTGGATAAAGATATATTATTTCTTCCTGTCTTTAACAAATAATCTAAAAGTTTTATCTTCAGATTATTTCTGTCAGTTATTATATACATGTATTAAGTGATCAAGGAATTTTCCTTTATCATGGTCTTCCCTGAGCCTGATATTTTCTGAGATATTTTGAGTTTTTTCCACTGAGTGATTGATGAAATGAAAGCATTATTCTGAATTGAATATTTTTTAAGAATGGAAGTTGAATCTTAAATTGGGCTCTTCTTTTTAGCCAGATTAAAAAGGAAGTTGAATATATTGACTGGAAACATTTCCTCTCTAAACATGTGAGAGGCTGTAAATTTAAGGCTCAGTAGTCCAAATTTAATTGTTTTACAATATTTACAATGAAATGTATATTTATTTTATTCATCATATCCTTTTAAAGTGTCTACTCAGAGGTAAACACTATTTTAAGTGCTGAGGACCCCACAATGAAGGATATGGTTGGTTCTTTCTTGATGAGCTTATGCTATATTAGACTACAACCTCAAACAACTATAATATGATTTGGTAAATCTGTAATAGAAATATATATACAATCTCATGGACACAGTTAGACAAACTTGTGGTTAAGGGTAGGTTTATATTATTATAGGACACAAAAATGGTTTTAAAATACTAAAAAACTATACCTATATTATTCATGTATTTTGGCACTTCAGAAAATCCTGTGGGAACTTTGAAAATTTATCTTTTGATCTTAAAAATTTTAAGCCAATTGTCATATTATATTTGAGTGATGTAAGGAAGTTAATTTATTACAGCTTTTAAAAATTGTTTTTGATATGTTCTATATATTTAAAATTATGTTTAAAAACAATTTTAAAACAGTTGCTATCACAGGATGATAACTGACAGACATTAATTCCCGGTTAAGTGACTTTGTCTAGATTTCTTTAAGAGAAGTTAATTTCAGATACTGTTTTATTATTGGACTATTTGAGGAAACCAATCCCAATTTTTTACTTAAGGATATATTCCTAGAAAAAGAAGAAGAATTTAATAAACTCCTCCTATTATGTGATAAAGAATCATTAAGCATTACATATGGAAAGAGTTGTCGAGAGGAAGAGATACACAGAAAACTATACTTTATCCTCTTGAAAAGTATACTTTGATTGGGATGGGGGTGGGAATCATAGGAACTGGTTTTTTGGAAGTGCTGTGTTGTTGCTTTTGAAATGTCAAGTAGACAGGAAACACAAAAGTGGAAGGGTGTAGAGTTGTACTTCTTTGGCAGTGGCTGTCAAGATGTTTCTAGAACTAATGAAATGAAAGTATCTGGCAAGGTGATGTTTGACATTAGAAGAATCAGTAAATAAGAGGAGAGCTTTTGAATACCAAAGCTTATAAATGTCTAGCCCATTCTTTAGTCCGGCTTGCTCCTGATTTCTGATACTTCATAACCTTATTTTGCATGGGACTTTGCCTCTTTAAGATACTGACCACAAGCCTAACTCTGTATGAATTTTCAGGTAGAGCATCAACCACTGTCTATATGAGTATGGGTAACTTGGTTCACATTCTTGAGAGAATCTGATGGGTGGGCTGCTTTGGATCAGATGCTTCTTTTGGACTCATCAGCTGTATATAGTCCTTAGGGATGACAATTCTGCAAGAAAGATTTTCTGGAAGTATTTAAGGGTATAATAGACAATGAAACATGTTTAATATACCATTTTAAGATGAAGGAATTTCATTAGAGGGACTTATGAACTGTATAATAGAACTGAAACTAGAAGACTGTAAGATACCAAGGCAGTTCTAGGTTCTAACTTCTCTCTCATCACCCAGCCATTTCATGCAGACACTTTCCTAGCCATATGTTCTTTCTCCCTTCTTCCCTCCCTTCTCCAGCCTCCTTTACAAGGGTTCTAAATCCTTCACATCTTCTCCAAGAATTATCTTTAAAAAAAAAAAAAAGTCATCCTGACAGGTGTGAGGTGATAGGTCGTTGTGATTTTGATTTGCATTTCTCTAACGCTTAGTGACGTTGAGTATCTTTCCATAGACCTGTTGGCCATTTGTATGTCCTCTACGCAGAATGTCTATTCAAGTTCTTAGCCCAGTTTTTCACTGGGTTATTAGAGTTTTTCTGGTTGATTTGCTATTGAGTTGTAGGAGTTCCTTACATATTTTGGAGATTAACCCCTTATTAGGTATATGGTTTACAAATATTTTGTCCCATTCCTAGGTTGCCTTTTCACTCATTAATTGTTGCCTTTGCTGTGCATTTTAATTTAATGTACTCTCATTTGCTTATTTTTGCTTTTGTTGCCTGTGTCATTGATGTCATATCGTTGAAATCATTGCTAAGACCAATGTCATGAAGCTTGTACCCTGTTTTTTCTAGCAGTTTTACAGGTTCATTTCTTATGTTTAAGTCTTTAATCTGTTCTTACTTGATTTTTGTGTATGATGTAAGATAAAGGTCTAATTTCATCTTTACGTGTGGATATCCAGTTTCCCCAGCACAATTTGTAGAAGAGACTATTCTTTCTGTATTCTATATTCTTGGCACTTTTGTCAAAGATAGGTTGACCATACATGCCCAGGCTTATTTCTGGGCTTTCCATTTTGTTCCATTAGTCTGTGCACGTTAGTCTTTTTGCCAGTATCATACTGTTTTAATTATAGTGTCCTTCAAAGAGCAGAAATTCTTACTTTTGATGAAGTCCAATTTGTCAATTTTGTTTACTTTAGTGATTTATCCAAGGAGTTCTTGCCTAAACCAAGGTAACAGATATTTTTACCTATGTTTTCTGTAGAAGTTTTATATTAATAATTTATTTCTGCATTTTATTCTATGACCTACTTTGAGTTTTTTTATATAGTCCAAGGTTTGAATTAGGTTTTTTTTTTTTTTTTTGGTATTTTGGCTTATGGGTATCAATTTCAATACTGTTTATTGAGGACTCTCTTTTTTCCTTTGAACTGTATTTGCATCTTTGTCAAAAATCATCATATATATATATATATATATATATATATATATATATTCTCTATTCTGTCCCATTGATATCTTCTTTTTCCACTATCGTGTTGTATTGATTGCTGTGCTTTAAAGTCTTAAAATTAGGTAGTGTGTAAACCTTTAACTTTGCTACTGTTTTTCAAAATTGTTTTGGCCATTGTTTTCTATTTCTAGTATTTGATTTCTATAAAATAATCCTGTTGGGATATTGATTGGAATTGTGTTAAGTTTACAGATAGTTTGAGGATAATTAAAATAATAACAATATTGAGTCTTCCTCTTCATGAGCACTGTATATCTCTCCATTTATTTAAATCTTCTTTAATTACTCTCGTGATTTATCATTTTCGGCACACAGATCATGCATGTATTTTATTAGATCTATACCAAAATATTTTAATCATTTTTTTGGTATAGTAAGTAGTACTTTTAAAATTTCAGTATCTAATTGTTCATTGCCCATATGTAGGCATATTGGTTTTCTACCTTGTTAAACTCACTTTTTAGTTTTATTACCTTCTACAAAATTTTTTTGAATTTATATGTAGACAATGATATCTTTTAGGATTTCAAAAAAGAGCATACTTTGTTTTGTTTTATTCATTAGTTCCTTAGGGCATGGATTGGTTGTTCTTACATACATAGCATATGATTAGATGGTTCTTATGGTTTGTTTTGTATGGTTTCTGTTTGACTGTTTTTAGTGTCAATAATTTGGTAGGGGGAACCAATTTATCTCATAGAATGCCATATTCTTGCATAGTTATGATATGTGTTTTCATGTAAAATAGCATATAGGGAAGGGATTGTTTCTTATAGTCCTCTCTGTGAGATTTGAAAGAATGTGTTTCTTACTTATGATAGGCAACTAAGATAAATAATAAAAATGGAAAATATCTTTTTCTAGAATTCTGCTTCTTTTTGTACTGCTTTATTATTGTTATATAAGTATAAAAGGGTCTCAGCATTTTAATCATGTTTAAAGTTGCCTTCGTATTTTATGTGATTTTTAAAAAGTTGTGACATTGCTTTAGTGAGTTCTCAAGACCTTAAAGATGAATCTTTAATTTCAACAGATTATGATGAATGAGAGGCATTTACGGTATACAACTGCTGTCTAGATGCAATTCTACTCCATAGGGCTTTATTGATTTCTTTTCTTCTTCATTGCCACAACTCAGGATTTCTTCTCAGTAATATAGGGTCATTGAGAACAAAACACAGGTGATTCTAGCTCCCCCCTTTTTTTAATCCTCAAATTTTCTTACATTTAGTGTTTAATAGAAGAGATTTACCTAATAGTTTTGCTTAGCTATTTATTTATTTTTTATAAACAATGTTTGTTTGTGGGACATAAAACCTAAGGCTACTGGTTTGTACTAGAATCATTAAATAGAATTATTCTTTAGGATTGATAAATGGAAAAGCACAGACTATATTTTTTTCAGACACTGCATTGCCATCTTTTCCATGAATAAGAAAAGATTTTTAAAGATACTTAATAGCCACATTTTAGAGATAACGTTCATTGTTGTTTTCTAGATTTTAAAAGACCATTAGCAAAATTTCTGCCTCCTTTTTTCTACTCTCAGTCTCTTCAGCTGTTATTTTCCTTGTTTAGTAACATAGGATGTTCCCATAATAAAGCAAAAAAGAAACATTCTCAAGGAAAGATTTATCAGGGGATTATATTATTGGCTGTGATATTTTACTGTAGTCCTTTTAGACATTTGTTTATTCAAGTAAATGAGAAAAATAATATCTGAAAACATTAATTATAGGGACAGATTTCTGGAACTAGGAGAAATTCCTTTAATCATAGGACGGTGGTAAAATCTGAGGAGTGGGACACAAGCACCTTTTTCTTGAGTTCTGTAGCAATTGTAGTGGTGCTTAATAGTCCTATACTTAAACATGACCATAGGTAGCAATACTGTATTGTATACTTGAAATTTGCTAAGAGAGTAGGTCTTAAGTGTTACCACCACAATGTATGGGTATATATAAATATCACATGTATACCTTAAATATGTACAATTTTTATTTGTTATTTATACCTCAATAAGACTGGAAAAATATTGTTACTCATTGAAATACTTAGTGAAAATAGAATGTACTAATGAAAACATAATTTCATAGTCATGTCTGTTAAAACATACTTTTATAAAATCTAAGAATATTCCTAGGCTTGCCAGTACTGCCTCTCTTTGGATGGAGTGTGAAGAGAGTAAGGGCTAGGGCAGAATAGGAATGGGAAAATACGCACTGTGGTGGCTTTCTGTCCATATGCATCTAGAATAGTACTCCTGCTACCTGTATTGCCGTAACACTTGTTTCCCTTCAGACAGATTCTGAGGTTCTTCCAAGATTATTTTCCTTTGTTTTGGCAGGAAAAGCTTAGCTTAACCTCCGACTGTCTTTTTTTTTTTTCCTCTGCAACCCTTTGACAATACAGAGTTTATAGTCACACCGTTATTCCTATCTAAATAGAAAGCAAGGCAGTGGAATCAGTGGAGTTTCTGATGGTTAATTTGGGGGGACTTCATATTTTAAGACCTGTGAAAATTATCCATACTCTTGAAATTTTAGCACAATATCTTTTCTTCAAATTGAAAATGGCATGAGGATCAAGTAGCAGCATGACTTTTTTTCTCTAATCATATATGAAGTGTTATACAATTAATCATGGCACAGAGTGAAAGGCCCACTTGATGTTCTGTTGTATTCTGTTATTTAACATAGTATATTAGTTGTGATTGTGGCAGATTATGTTGTATATGGTGAAATCACAAAATAATTGAATGAAATTGTATATTAGTTTATTCAGTATTGTTTTACTTTAATAAGTAAATTAAAAGCTTGTTTAATTTTAGGTTAGTTATGGACAAATAAAACTAGACTTCTGACACCTTAGGTAATTATCAGAATGGATTTTTTTTTGTGAAGTCAACTGTTTTTTACAATCTTTTGTTTGGGATTTACTGTAAGATTTTGACAGTTTGTATATAGACAATATTATTGAGGCTCTGGCTTGAATATACAAGAAGCTGAATTATTACTATAATAATATATATTAAAATGAAGGATACATGGGCTTTATTTTTTGATATCTAAAAGAATGAAGGATACATTTTAGAAATGTGCAGTGATATTTTAAGAAGGCAAATTAATTATAAATTAAACTCAGAGAATTTAAGATAAAAATCTATTACTAGTATCACTAGTTTGTAGTTCATTTCCATTATTTGTGTCTTATAACATGACAAATATATTTTAAAAACATCTTCATAAGCATGCTGAGTTTCTTGGACATTCCCCTAATAATTCTAGGCATCCTGACACTATTTAAGAGACCAGATGTCCTGTTCTGACAAGCCACTGTAAATATAGATAGGTACACCACTCTGTAGAATAAATCTTTTTGCTTTGGCCATTAGTTTTGTCTGGAGCCTTATGTCAAAGAGATAGGAAAGGAAGCAAATGACATCTTAAAAGAGATAGAAAGCAAAATACAGTTGAGCCAAGCTTTTATATTCAAATATGCAGGTGGTTCTGATTTCCTAAAGAATGAAAGAACAGCACTATGTTTAGAAAGTCATGTGAATTAGAAAAAGGATAGTTCAATCTTAAACCATGAATTTCTGACATGAATTTGGTTTAAACATGCAAAATTTTATATTTTATGAGCATGTATCTGTGAATGTTTGTATTTATTCAAGTAGCAGTGCCAGGACTATGCTAGGTGTTAGGAATAAAAAGCATGCATTGCTTAAGTATGAATGTCGTATATGGCTATAGACTGAAGGCTTATGCCACCCACCCCCCCCAAATTTATATGTTGAAATTCTAACCCCTAATGTGGTGGTATTTGGAGGCATGGCCTTTGGCAGATAACAAAGGTTAGGTGAGGTCATGAGGCTGGAGTCCTCATTATAGGATTAATGCCCTTAGAAAAAGGCAACATGGGATCTCCCTCTGTTCTCTACCATGTGAGGATACAATGAGAAGATGGCCATCTGCAAACCAGGAAGATTGCCCTCACCAGACACCATATCTGCCAGCACCTTGATCTTGACTTCCCAGCCCCCAGAACTGTGAGAAATAAATGTTTATTGTTTAAGCCATCCAGTTTTTTATAATATGTTATAGCAGCCCAAACTGGGACGTATAGCAACAGTAGAGAGAAAGAGCTATATATTGAGAAGACAACTAGATTAGCAATTTCAATTAAATATGAGAGGTGCTATGTTTAGGGAAGGTACAGGGGACTACAAAAGTACATGGCAGAAAGAATGCAAAACCTCATAATTCACAGAGCATTGGGTAGTGACTTAGAAGGGCCTTGCTGCAGTAGTGGGGAATAATTATTCTCAGACTTTTTGCACTTAGAATATCTTAAAAGCAAGAACCAACAGGATCAAACTGTTTCCAAGTAACTTAACTGTGTCCCAGAGTAAAGCTCAAGAATATTTATAGAAATATAAAAATATCCAGCATCCAACAAAGTAAAATTTATAATGTCTGGCTTTCAATCAAACATTGCCATGCAATGTAAAGAAGCAGGAAAATATGACCCATAATGAGGAAAAAAAGGAATCAAAACCAATCCATAATTGTTACCGATGTTAGAATTAGCAAAGACTTTAAAACAGTTGTAGTAATGTTCCATATATTCAAAAAATTAGAGGAAAGATATAATAGGTAGAAATATAGAATATATGGAAATAACCAAATCAAACATCTAGAGATGAAAAATACACTGGATGGAATTAATGA
Organism: Lemur catta; assembly: GCF_020740605.2. Taxonomy (NCBI): domain Eukaryota; kingdom Metazoa; phylum Chordata; class Mammalia; order Primates; family Lemuridae; genus Lemur; species Lemur catta. Next base: position 52,589,783 of record NC_059139.1, on the reverse strand, counting down.
CAGATTAGACATTGCAGAAGCAAAGATTAGTAAACTTGAAGAGGAAACAATAGAAACTATTCAAAATGAAGCACAGAAAGAAAAAAGACTGAAAAAAAAAGAAGAAGAAGAAGAGTAGAGTAGCAGTGGGCTCTGGGACATCCTCAAGCAGCCTAGTATACTTGGAATTGGAATCATTTAAAGGAAAGGAGGGGAGACAGAAAACAGAATTACAGAAATCATTGCCAGAAGTTTTCCAAATTTGAGAAAAGCTATAAACTTAGAGATCCAAAACTATCAAAGAACCCAAGCCCAAAAACATGAAGAAAAATACACTAATACACATGATAATCAAGTTGTTTGAAACCAGTGACAAAGAGAAACACTTAAAAGCTGACTTGTAGAGGGAAATGTGAATCAAAACTACAACGAGATACCACTTAACCCCAGTGAGAATGGCTTTTATCAAAAAGTCCCAAAACAACAAATGTTGGTATGGTTATGGAAAGATAGGAACACTCGTACACTCCTGGTAGGACTGCAAACTAGTACAACCTCTACGGACAGTACTATGGAGATACCTCAAAGAACTAAAAGTAGAACTACCATTTGATCCAGCAATCCCACTACTGGGTATCTACCCAAAGGAAAAAAGACCTTCTATAAAAGAGACACCTGCACTTGAATGTTTATAACAGTGCAATTCACAATTGCAAAGATGTGTAAACAACCCAAGTGCCCATTAATCCATGAGTGGATTAATATGTATACCATGGAGTACTACTCAGCCATAAAAAAGATGAACTACCTATTGTATTATCCTGGATGGAGCTGGAGCCCATTCTTCTCAGTGAAGTATCACAAGAATGGAAAAACAAATACCACATGTATTCACCATTAAATTGGAACTAATTGATCAACACTAATGTGTACATATGAGAAATAACATTCACAGGGTGCCACTTGGGAGGGGGGAGGAAGGGATGGGAAAATCCACACCTAACAGATATGGTGCATGCTGCCTGGGGGATGGGCATGCTTGTCAGGGGGTGCAAAGGCAATTTTTGTAACCAAAGCGTTTGTACCCCTGTAATACTCTGAAATTAAAAAAAAGAACATTTTCCATTCAGCGTGGTCATTTAAATCTATCTTAAGTTCAAAAAAATTGCTAGGTTTGAAGAAGGTCAGTGCACATATCAGGACATTGATAGTAACACATCTGAGACTGTAACCTTAGTGATTTCAGTGACAGCAAAGTTTAGTTTGTGTCAACATTATCAGAGGTGTTACCAGAGTTACTTAGACCATGTATTAGTGTACAGTAAGAGTTTGGAAAACATTAAAAAATGTGATTTCACTTGCAATACACATGGTGCATGCTAAAAGGAAAATATCCTAAAGACTGACTTTTCATTTTTAAAATAAAAAGGTGACTTTTAAAAAAAGGCAGCCTTTAGAAAATCCCATTATATAGAGAGGAAGAAAGATAAGCATTCTAGCAAATTTCTTATGAAAGCAATGCAAGTGAGAAGACAGTGGAACAACATCTTTAAAGTACTGAGGAAACAAACAAACAAACATCAACCTAGACTTCTCAAGAGTTTAATAGGGGCCAGGCCATGAAGGCTTTCAATATCCACAGTGAGGAATGTCAGAGTACAAAGGAAGAGGAACATGAAAGTGAGATTAGGAAGGTTGCGTCAAAGACGTAAGAAAAAAGCCCAGAGAATGTATTATCATTGAATTTATGTAGAGCTTATTATAGACCAGGTACTGGTATAAACAGTTTTGTATGCATTAATTAATTTAATTTTCACAGCGTCCTCTGGGCTAGGTATTATTATATCCCAATTTTGCAGTTGACGAAAATGAAGTTCGGAGAAGTCAAGACTTTCCCAAGAAAATGCATAGTGACAGAATCAGGATTTGAACTCATGCAATTCAGCAATAGAATTTGTGCTCTTGACTAACATACCATGCTGCCTTTTAAGTAAGGTGAGGGGTGAGTATTTCACTGAAAACTTTAATCAGTCTTACTGGCTCAATAAGGGCAAAACCTGATTGGAGTAGAATGAAGAATAAATGAGAAAAGAGTGTAGACAATTGTTTCATGAAACTTGGCTGTGGAAAGCAAGAGTAATGACATTCAGGGAGTACCATTTGAGATTTAGGAGGGGCTTTTGGAAATAGGCAAATCCTAAATAAATTTAAATGCTGATGGGAGCAAGCAAGTAATGGGAGAGAGGAGCTGAAGAGACATATGAGAGGGAGAGAGAGGAATAAAAAGAGAGAGCTTCTGAGCCGTGATGAAAAGGCCCCAGAGAATAGGATCCATAGCAAAAGTAAATAAAGGGGCCCTAGGAGGAGAAAGACCTCTTTGATTGTCACAGAGTGGTAGCAAGAGAGCATGGAGGTTTCCTGCTATCCCAACTCCTTCAATCTCATTTTATCTCTTTCATGGATTTGAAACAGGGATGAAAATTTTCTGTGTCACCAAGTTACTACTCATTTAACTTGGACTTCTCTTGGCTAAAGGAGAGAGGGAAGAGAATCCTACTTTGCTATTGAAATCCAGGTTTCTAAGGCACAGACTGAGCTGAGGAAGTCTTTGTGATACCCATCCACCATGGAGGATTTTCTACCACTTTTGAAGGTTCACATTTGCTATTACCACTGGAAATGAACATAGTCCTTGGCATCTTATGCTGGGGTAAATCTATATTGATAGAAAAAAAATTATATATGAACTTAATATGTGAAATTTTCAGCTAGAGGGTGATAATAATCATGATACGCAATATCTCTTTATAAGCAACTGTGAATATAGGTCAGCAAGCCACTGTTTGTTTTTGTAAATAAAGTTTTATTTGGAACTTTATTGAAACATGAAGTTCCAATTCATTCTTGATATATATCTGCGGCTTGCTAAATTGCTCGCTGTTGGTTACCAAAGAACTTGGAGAAATTTTTTGGTAATAGTGTTACACAAAGATATGGATTTTTTAAAATTAATTTATGGAGATATTCTTAATTTTGTGACTTTTAGACAGTGCTTTATATTAGTGATTTATTTTTAGCTAGAAAAATTGTTTAGTTATTTTGCTATAAATAAAGCCTATACTTTAATATATTATAGAAGTAGAGGGCTTTGTTTTGTAAGAAGTCACAATTATGCCTTAAAAAAAGCAAACAGATTTTATTTTGGGCAAATATAAGTCAGAAATTACAGAAAGCAGTCTTTTCAGTGAAGTACTGTTATTAACCAGATGAAACTTAAAGTAGTTTTACTGTGGTATTCTATTGCAACATCTGCACTGTGGCACTACCCAGATGCTCACTATAAAGTTCAATGGATCCTGACAAGCATTAAGTTGATTTCAGTGGCTGTACTATGTTAGGAATCATTGAAACAGAAGAGAAATAAGATTTTTACCAAATTTTATCTCTTAAGTCAACATACTTTTATTTAAATTATAATCATGAGTGGTATTTATTATCTCTATAATGACCAAATCAGTTGTTGAGAGGAATCTCAAGATTGAAGTTTAGTATATAAACTACTGGCTTGCCCATAGATTGTGTCATGCAAAATAAACAAACAGAAAGCCATAGCAAAAAAAAGAAAAAGAGCGTTCTTCTATTTGTCCTTTAAATATGAGTCAAACAGGCCAGTGATTCATGATCTATAACTAAAATATAATTTGTAGGATAAATTTTTATATGACCTTGTAAAAAAAATTAAATTGATAGAAAATGAGCCTCAGAATAAGAATACATGTGGATAATCTAGTGCTTTTTATGTAAAATGTAAAATTCAAATTCATTGCATCAAATATATAAATATATAAAATTACATAAATGTAATTATATACACATACACAGATTGTGTGTGAGATTTTATCCATCCATTCCGCTGCATAGTATGACCATGAATAATGAAATCATCTTGAGTGAGAATACTTCAGTCATAAGTACATTTACAAGAAATTTCATGTTAATGCAATCCATTATGTTATGGAATTATTTTAAAGGGAAGTGGTAAAAGTCCACTTATTGTTTAACAATGCACTAAAAAAATATCTACAGTGTTGGGAGCGAACTTCACCGGCTGTAAATGTGCAAGATGTCCTAATAGATCTTATCCGTCTCTGATTTTTATTATTCAAGTTGATTTTAATCATAATGTAGACCAGAATCTGTTTTTGTTGCTTATGCAAGCACCCTCTTTTTTTTTTTAAATTAATTAGTGCTTTTCTCATTTATTCAGGAAGTCTCTAATGGCATTTGGGGGAGGGGAAGCTTATTAGCTTCCTTCCTGAGTAATACAGTTTTTTATTTCTTGTTGGATCTGTGGTCTCAGCCAAAAACCAACCAATGTTGGATGGAAACAAGGAGTAATGAAAGAGAATAGGAGGAAAAGAAGGCAGGAAAGGATGGAGGGAGGAATGGATGGTAAGAAAAGAAGAAAAAAAGACAAGGAAAACAAGAAAATTGACTATATAAATATTTAGTTTACTTGTATAAAAGTAAATAAATTGTAAAATGTTCTGCTAAAACAGCAAAATCCTGTCATTGTTTCATTTCTATTCCCTGCTGCCTCTACTTCCTGCTTCCCTGGTGATACAATTTTATTTGTTTAAATATATAAAGCAATATGTATATTTTGATTATATTTCTGTTACTGAATTTCTAAGTAATGGAAATATAAAGGAGAGTTATTCTAGTTATATTTTTCTGAGTTTTCATATGACTACTGGAAAATAGCCATTTCTATAACTTTCTAACTTTACTTCAGTAACGATATTTTTTGATGTTATGAGTAAAGAGAATGTCCTAACCAAATCTGAGTTTGGGGAATTGCCAACAGGATCGTGTGTGGAAAGGTGCAAGGGGAGTATATCACAAGCTTGCTGGGGAAAGAGAGCTTAGGTGGTTGAAAAATACATGTTTGACATAACTATTTTTATATTAAAAACTATAGAAAGTAAAGTTCAACAAAATCTTGACTTACAGGGATATACAAAAGAGAGAGTGAAAAGGCCCTTCAGGGAGATGGATTTTAAAAGGCTGACAAATACTACTCTGAGGTATTAAAAATAACACTTCCTAAATCATTCTTAGAGTTTTTTTTTTATTTCAAAATATTATGGGGGCACAAACATTTTGGTTACATGAATTATGTTTATACAGTTTGAGTCAAAGTTATAAGTGTGTTCATCACCCAGATAGTGTGCATTGTACCCATTAGGTGTGAATTTACCCATCCCCTCCATTCTTAGAGTTTTGAAAGGTAACTATTTGAGTAGTCTTTTCAAATTATTAAAATGCTACAAGTATTAGGTTGAATACACTCTTCTTTTGTAAGAGATTAAGTGCTTGGCCCATTTTCACAACTTTGTTTTCAAATTTTGTTCTACATGAAGTGAGGAAAAAGTACAACCAATATTTTGGAAGGTTTCCCTCACCCTTTTCCCTTTTCCTTCTAAGATAAACCCTTTTACTGAAAGATCCTTGTACTTTCAGAGTTAATCTCTCAGCCTTTGTGATTTATGTAAACATTTAAATTGTCTTACAGAAAATAAAATCTAAGGGGTAGTTGCAGAGACTGGGGTCATGAGTGAAAGAACAGGTATTGCACATTTCATCATAGCTCTATTTGACCTCGTACAGTAAGGAAGGTAAACTCAATACAGCTGTTAGTCAAATCACTGAGTTCAGGTGACTCACCCAAGGCCACATAAACAATGCACAATAGAGTAAGAATGAGAATTCGTGCCTCCTCATCTGATTCTCAGCAGTCATGACATCTCATCAGCATCATTTCTTGAACTGCTATCATGCTGGCAGTCCTCCTGGCAGTTCGTATCCTGCCTCAGCAGCTATGGCCTATTTTTAATGTTGCTTTTTCAGGCAAAGAGATAATAATATTGTATGCTGTGTTTTATACATTGCTGTGCAAATGGATGAAGAGGAATTTATAAATTCCAAACGTACTTTGAATTTTCACGCTCTTTATAATTACTAAAAGTCTATCACCATTTCAGTCACAGGTTAACTAAAAACTAAACTATCTAAACTATCCAAAACTATATTTTTGTTCTACCACCTCCTCCTCACATTCATACCTTTACATTATTTTCTGTAAATCTTGTTTTACTTTGTTTTCATCGTGTAAACCTCTGGTTTCTTAATACAGTTTCTGATTATAATTAACTAGTATGTTTACTCTGCTTCTTAAGTTATAGGTATTGATTCTGAATATATACTATGTGAACCTAACTATGTCTAATGAATTTGAGAACTAGTGTTAAACAAACTTTATAGAGTCTTGTGTGTTTATGTTCTCTCTATATAAGAATTAACACAATATTCACATATTCACTTACTCAGCTATTGTTATTAGCTTTATGTAACAAAACAAAATAAAAGAATATTTATCCTTTAATAATGGAATATTTTCCCCATCCTAAGTGACTGTAACTGGAAAGGAATGTGACTAAGATCACAAATATTTATAGTAGACAGTGAAATGTGAGTTGATGCACTTACACTTTTTACTGTTCTATTAATTGTTTTCTGACAATAGCCTGCTCCAACGTCTTAGAAATTTCCTAACAAATGTATAACAAGCATCAAAATGTACAATTACTTTATATATGTTTAATAGTTATCAACATTTATAAAAGAATAGTTCTATATATTTTTTAAAAAATACCAGGTCAGTGACATAAAAATAAGCATAACTTATAATTGTTTCTAGATTCATAAAGTATTATATTTTTGCTTTCTAGAAAACTTAATTTTATAGTTTTCAGTACTGAAATGTAAATTACTAAATCCTTTACTTGCCAGGTGACCAACAAAAAATTTAACCAAGATTTAATCTGAGAGCTTTACTGGAGGAAATGAGATTATATTCCTTTATGTAAATAAACATTTTAATGTAAATAAGTTACAAATACTTTTATTTTAATAAATAATAGAATATAAGTAGTAAATCTCCCCATAGAATCATTTGTTATTCAAGCTTTCTCATTGAGAAAGACTGATTCTAGACTGCCAGAATTTTATAGGTTAACTCCATATAAAACCAGCATTTGTATTTCTAAAAGTTTTTAAATCCTGCATATAATAGAATTCCAAAAATAGATACCTAAGATACTTCATTTGAAATACCATTAATTAGGAAACCTGTGCTTATGTTTATGTTAAATATCTTTGGAATATAAAATCAAATTTATTGTTATCAAGCAGATATATAATACTTAAGAAAAATAAGGTCTTGTTTTTCTAATTCCTAAAACCAAATGTATTTTTACTGTAATGAGATAATACAGGAGAAAAATCTTAAAGGCTAGATAATTAGTTGTGTTAATAACAAAAAGAAATTGATTCCTAATTATAATAATGAGCTTTCTTTTTCTATGATTACTAAACTTCTTTTATAATAAAATATAATGCCTGTGTTTTGGGAGCTCAGAATTAGTTTGATAAGTTCTTATCCATAATTCCATATAAAATAAACAAAAAGCCAAATCCTGAAATTATATCTACATGATCAAGTCAAATAGAAATTTATTGATCATATTGTGATTTACATGGAAAATGTAAGGGTTCTTTTGAGGTTTTAGACCATTTGTGCAAAATCAAAATAAAGGCCAAAGAATAGGTGAGGGTGATTTTTCATGCCGCTCTCAAAATTTTTAAACTGTTGCTTTATATTTTCTCATTAATGAAATTGGTAGAAATTTTTTGGGTAACTTAATATGACATTTTTATAATGTTTATTCAACATCTAGCTATTAATGAAGTTTTGTTAGATAATACAAGCGTATAAGACATTACTTTGATCCTCAAAGAATTTTCAATTTAGATAGAGAAAGAAAAGTTAAACAAAAAATGTTAATGTTAGACAACATCAGAGATAAAAATAGTATCAGAAGCATTATTATGTTTTCAAAATGTCAGAAAGCAGATTTGGAGTGTAAAATATAGTTAATTATTATTAATGTTCATGTACAGCAAATAGACTACAATGAATTTACATGAACCTTTAATCAGTTTAATCAGTTCAGCAAGCAGGGGTAAATATATCAGATATAGTCTTTTATTTCTTTGAGCAGTGAATCTCGACATGTGTCCTAAAGATGGGGGATGAGAGGGAGACTATGGGAAACTATAACACAAAAAAATGGGAGCACAGGGTATCCTCTCAAGAGAAGATTGCTATCTGGAAAAACAGGTCACAAAAGAAGAGAATGGATAACCAAAACCTAATTCACCTTGAAATTATGATTTATGGTACTTCAAAAAAAATAACCTTAATGTCATATTTATTGGTAGTCAATAAATGATCGGTAATTATGGCCTTGGTGGTGATAGTTTCACGGGCATATACTTATCCCCGAACATATTGAATTACATATGTTAAATATGTACATCTTTTTAGATGTTAATCATATTTCAATAAAGTGGTTTAAAAATGACCCGTAAAATCACTGTCATAATAAGAGCCTTTCAATTGATATGATTTTTACGTGAATCATCCGTTTATCCTTTCGGTAGATACTGTCAAATACCATTGTAGATGGGAGGTATTGAGGGTAGGCACTGTTCTTCTTTCCAAAGGGCTTACCATTTTAGCTTGGGAAAGCAGATGCATGTGAGTTGAAACAAAACAGCATAACACATGGGATACGTGTACGAAGGTAGTAGAAATGAGGCCTGGAGGCCCAGTTTGAATTTAGAGCATGGAGGGACTTATTATATGATTAAGAAATGTAGGATTAGTTTACATAATTCTCCTGGAAGAATTTGAATGCATCAGTGACATGATCACAGCAAAGATATTTGACAAAGTGATGCAACATTGTCAGAGCAGAATGAGGATTGATTGATGAAGAGAAAGATAAAAGGAAGATAAATCAAATGATACTCATTTCAATGGTACAGTTATGGTATTATAATGACTGAACTAGGCCTTCAGCAATACAGATGAAAAGGAGAAAGATGATCTTGAAAATTTGAAAATTTATCATTTTTAAGACTTGAAGCCAGGTAATAGATTATCAGAGGTTTATTTTGATAATTCAAAAACTGTAATGCGCCTTACTTATAAGGCATTTAGTCTGCTCTTTCTTAGATAAAAATAAATTAATATAATGTCAAATATGTACAAAAATTCCAGTTTATAAAAGACAAAACTGCCTTCCTAATAGTATACATTTTTAAACACTTCATGGCCTGTATTAGTCAATTCACTGGAGGAAGAGGCAGGAAGGAACATTCTTGACTCATTTCACTTTGATTCATACAAATGTCATGAAGTACTGTTTGGGCAGAGGTAATATACATTAGATCCATAATTAGAGCATTTTTCTTAAGAACTCTAGGCTTGATGTAGTGCTGTCTGAACATATATTTCTTTTTTTTTTTAAAGACTTTATTTTTTAGAGCGGTTCACAGCAAAATTAAGTAGAAAGTTCAGAGATTTCCCATATGCTCCCTACCTTTTCCACACAACTTCCCTCACTATCAACGTCTCCCATCAGAGTGTGGTGAAGTGATCAATGAGCCTACATCGACACAACATTACCACCAAAAACCCATAGTTTACGTTAGGGTTCCCTCTTGGTGTGTTGTACTTTCCATGGGTTTGAACAAATATATAATGAGATGTATCCACCATTATAGTATCATACAGAATAGTTTCAGTGCCCTAAAAACCCCTGTGTTCTACTTGTTTATCCCTCCTTCCTCGCAACTCTTGATCTTTTTATTATCTCCTTTTGCCTTTTTGAGAGTATCATATAGTTGGAATCATATGGTATGTAGCCTTGACTTTGTTCACTTAGTAATATGCATTTAAGTTTCCTACATGTCTTTTCATGGTGTGATAGCTCATTTCTTTTTAGTGCTGAATAATATTCCATTGTCTGCATGTAATACAGCTTATTTCTCCACTCACCTACCGAAGGACATCTTGGTTGCTTCCAGATATGGGCAATTATAGATAAAGCTGCTACGAACATCCATGTGCAGATTTTTGTTTGGGCATAAGTTTTCAACTCCTTGAGTAAGTACCAAGGAGAACAATTGCTGGGTCATACGATAAAACTGTGTTTACTTGTATAAGAAGCTGCCAGACTGTCTTCCAAAGTAATGACTATACCATTTTGGATTTCCACCAGCAATGGATGAGAGTTCCTGTTGCTCCACATCCTCACCAGTATTTTGCATTATTAGTGTTCGGGATTTTGGCATGAACATATATTTCTTGATAGACTCGGTTTTTTTTTTTTTTTTTTTTGGCCAAGATTTGTACTTTACTATAAAAACCCAAACTAGGAGTGATGATTAGTCTAGGTGAAAACTCCTAACAATCATTATTCTAATAAATTCTAAGAGAATTCTTTGTGAGTGATCTTTCTGATAAAATATATATATTCAGGCTTTATAAAACATTGTGACACTTTTATATTTAATGTTCAGAAGATTGACATTATATTAGTAGACAAATGTCTTTTGAGAAGTTGTTTTTTAATAGAAATAGTTTATCAATAAATCCATTGATTTTTCAGTTCTCCAGTAGCCTGTCCAATAGTCACCATGGATTCATAATATTTTACTAAAACCAGTTGAGAGGAGAAATGGAAATGAAACTTATTCTAAGAAAAATAAGGCCCTTTTTTTTTTTTAACAGACTGGCATTTTTCTCTTCGGATATATATGAAGAATTCTTCTACTGAATAATCTTTTCCATTAAACCTTAAAGGCCTATTATAAGTATAACTTAAGCCTAAAAAGGACTAAACCTCTTTAAAGTTAAGGTTCAAGACACTGTGAAAGAATTCATACATTTTGGAGTAGCAGAATTGTTTTTCCTAGTTAGTACTCTGACACAGGAAGGGAAAAAAAGACATTTTCAAATTTCATCTAAAAATTGACTTCTATGTCAGTATAATAACTCAAACTATGTAACATGGATTAAAGACTTTATTGGGTTGAGGTATAGAACAATCAATCTGAAAGGGATCATTATGCAGGGCAGCTTAGTGATCAAGAATGTCAGCTTTGGAATTAGAACTGAATTTAAAATTATGATTTTGCTACTTAATAACGTGTGATGTTGAACAAGTTGTATAAAAGTATTTGTGGCATAACTTCCTCATTTGTAAAGTGAGAAAGATAATGCCTATTCACGGCTATTATAATGATTAGATGAGATTGCATAAAGCACTCAGTATAATGCCTAACACCTAGTAGATGCTCAATAAATGGTACCTGTTATTTTAATAAGTTCAGTCAGGCTTATACTTAAACATTCCCTTTAAAACTATTGAAAGGAAAAGGAAGGGATGGGAATTTCCTCTGTCTGGTTCACCAAGTATGGAGTGGACATTAGATTCTGGGAACACAGACTCATGAGAAAGAAATTAAAAACAAAATAGTCTCTCTGGCTTTTTACAAGTCAGTTTTTCTCTTCATGCTACTTCTGTAACACTTTTTGTTGTGTCAGAATTAAAGATTTATCATTAACACCATTTTCCCTCCTAATTTGGCATGTATTGTTTTTTGCAGTATGCAAGGGTTAACATTTGTCTAAGCTGCCCTGCAGTGCCCAAGAAAGCACAAAACGTGTCTTGTTCCTTGTTATATATCCCAGAGTACATTACACCTAATATGTACCAAACAAATATAAATGAATTCCATGAATCTCAGTTGTTGCATATACTGTGCCTGGCTGTCAGATGTACTTGGTTATCAGCTTAACCAAAATAAACTGTGTGGTAATATTTTCAGACTTTATTCACAAACCTAATTGTTTATATTACTATGCCTTAAAATAATATTTTTATGTTTCTTAGTCAAGGTAGATTATAAAAACAATCCCAAATCTCAGTGCCTTAATAAAATAAAAGTTTATTTCTTACTTATATCACAATCTACTATGGGTAGGATTGCCAGATAAAATACAAGATGCCCAGTTAAATGTGAATTTCAAATAAACAATGAACCATTTTTTACTAGAATTATGTCCTAAATATTTCATGAACATATACGTATGCCCTAAGTATTGCATCAGGCATACTTATACTAAAAAGTTATTTGTTGTTTATCTGAAATTCAGATTCACCTAGGTTTTCTGTATATTTATATGTTAAAACTGCCACCCTAAAGTGTAGGTGAGTGATGATGGATGGAAGAGGTAGGTGACTCTTCTTTACGAAGTCATGGAGAGTCCCATACTCCTTCCTTCGCATAGCCCCATATTTTGGGCTTTATCCTCCTCTATATTCAGACCATGTGCAGAGAACAATAGAGCCTGTAGGGGATTGTGTGGGCGATTTTATGGGCTATACTTGGGAGCACCTTGTTATCACTTCCACCCTCTTTGTGCGTATTTGCCATAACTTAGTCCTGTGACCTCTGCTAATGTAAAGGAGGACTGGGAAATGTAGTTTGGCTGTGTGTCCAAGAAGAAGAAATAGGTTTAGTGAGCATCTAGCCTCTGCCACATTCCTTTGTTCACTAAATTGGTGCCATTATTATTGTTTTCATTTTGCAGTTTTATCCCTTTGAACAAGTGGGATATCCTCACATTCACTATTAGTTTTGTCCTCCCCCTTCAAAAAAAAAAAAGATTCCTTTTAAACATTCCTTCTTCTTAATCTTTCTCTGAAATCATGAAAATGAATTAACTTTTTCCAAAGAAGATTAGTTAGACTTTGCTAATATCATGTTTAGGCGAAGTTTAAAAAGAAGCAGATTTTCCCATTTCTTGTCCTGAAATAGGGTAAAAGGTGCCCAGTTCACAGCTGGCCACTGAAAAGATGCCTGATTGCCTTCCAGGATCAAACAGGCTTCACTTGATGATAAGAAATGAGGGTGGAAGTTTGTGTTAGCTAAGATCAAGAATTGCAGCATGAAGATAAATAGTGTTTGAGCATATAAATAGATTATTGTTTATAATTATATATTGCTCATTCCAGTATTGCACAGGAAGCATATCACTATTATCCATTTTTATTTATATTAAATTATTTTATTAAAGTCCTAGATATATTTAGCAGAGTGGTTAAATTTGGTTTAAAGGATAGAAAAAAATTAGTAATTTGTATTGTTTTGAATGGTAGCTTATTCATTTCTTCATTCTTTCATTCAGCAAATTGAATGCCTACTGTTCGTAGAGCATGTATAATTGATTTTATACATGCGTACCCATAATCACTGTCAAGGTGATTATGTTTAACTCTTGATATTGAAAGGACTCAAACTCAGTGTCATGCTTTTTGAGTGATACACAGGCATACCTCAGTGATATTGTGATTTGGTTCACGACCACCGCAATAAAGTGAATATCACAATAAAATGAGTCGCATGAATTTTTTTTGTTTCCCAGTGCACATAAGTTATGTTTACACGATACAGTAGTCTATTAAGTATGTAATAGCATGATGCCTTAAAATGTATATACCTGCATTTAAAAAATACTTTATTTCTAAAATGTGCTTACAATTATCTGAGCCTTCACTGAGTCATAATCTTTTTGCTGGTGGAGGGTCTTGCTTTGATGTTGATGACTGCTGAGTGATCAGGGTGGTGGTGGCTGAAGATTGGGGTGTCTGTGGCAATTTCTTAATATAAGACAACAGTGAAGTTTGCCAAACTGATTGACTCTTCCTTTCATGGAATATTTCTCTGTAGCGTGTGACACTCTTTGATAGCATTTGACCCACAGAACTTCTTTAAAAATTGGAGTCAATCCTCTGAAATCCTGCCACTGCTTTATCAACTAAGTTTACATAATTTTCTAAATCCTTTGTTGTCATGTCAACAGTGTTCACAGCATCTTCACCAGGAGTAGTTTCCATGTCAAGAAACCACTTCCACTCTTAGTCCATAAGTAGCAACCTCTTACCCTTTAAAGTTTTATCATGAGAATATAACAATTCAGTCACATCTTCAGATCTTCAGGCTCCACTTCATAGCTGGTAACTTCATTTCCCTTTTGACAGAGAAGACTGAAATCTATACTTTTTATTGCAATATTTAGACCATTTACATTTAATAAAAATATCTTTATTTTTGGATTATCTATTTTATTTTCTATTTATCCCATCTAATCTTTGTTCCTCTTTTTTCATATTTAATTTTTAATATTCCATACTATATACACTATTAGGTACATTTCTTTGTTTAATTTTTTTGGTGATTGCTCTCAAGCTTAAATATCTACAATATAAATTTTCCTTTAAAAATGTTCAGACTTAGAAAATAATGGCTGATCTGGACTGTGTACATACATTGATTAATCAGCTACTAGAATTTTGTGGTATGAAAATGGTAGTTTTAAAGCAAACATTGAGTAGTACTTTCTGTACTAGTGTGTATAGTATGAATCTTTCATATCAGGCCTTTGTTCTATTATCACTTCTTCCTCTGTACTAAGGAACATTCTTATCATCAAATAGACTTTGTCCTTTCAGGTATACATTTTCAACATAAACTTGGCTCTCTATATTCCTTGGCAGTACTACTCTTCACTCCTCAGTTGACAGCTTACTTTTTCATAGCATCTGTTTCAAATATCTTCTTTCCAAATGTTCTCTATTTAAATTCTTCTCAGTAACAGCTGATAACTTCATGTCCCTTTTGACAGAGAAAACTGAAATCATCTGGGATGAGATGCGTGGTATACTGGTCTCACCTCAACTAATATCTGCTTTCTTCATCAGTAGGTGATGATAATCTCACCCTCCTTGCTGTCTTAGAGCAGATGCTCCTCTTTCTAGCATACCCCTTACAACTATGCTCTGAATTTCATTCCTTTGTCACTTAGTGACCCTGATCTCCTCATTTATCTTTCTCTTACACTCTTTCCCCATCCGAACAAAACCTCCACTTGAGTGTCTTGTGTTAACTAGCTTTTGATTTCTTTACTATCTTTCCTATCCAGCAAATGGGTAGTCTATTGCCACTACTTCTGTTTCCTAGCAACCTACCGTCTTCTTCACATCTTGTAATCTAGCTTCCACACTAAAACCTCACAGTAAGTATATATTTTTTGCCTGTTTAATTCTAACTTACCTTTAAAGACTAACCTCTAGAATAATAATTTCCAATAAGCCTCCCCAAAACTCCCAGGATAGACTTTTTATGAATATCTCTTTCTTACTACTTTGTGTTTAGTTCCTACTCTAGATTATATTAACTCTTTTAGGGCTATAATTATGTGTTATTTATGTTTTCTCTCCCAGTGTCTGATGTATAAGCTTGTAATTCATTTTTTTTATTTTAACTGAAATTTGGTATCTTTTCCTGTCCTAAAATTTTTTGATCAATGTATCATTCAACATTTTAAATCTTCCAAGTGAAATTATCTTCTTTCTTGACTTCTAAACATTTCTGGTTTATTCCTTCAAAATTCTTTTTTGAAAACCCACTTCTTGCAAATGTTTGCTTGGTACCATAAAGTTATGATTCTGTATGTTTATACAGCTTTCAGTGAATACATCTTTAACATGTACCATGCACTTAAGCACAGGAGATTCAATGATTAAAAAGACAAAGCTCCTTCAACTGAGAACTTCATCAACTCAAAGGAGAGAAAAACACTCAAAGGATTATAACAACATGTACATTTTTCTGAGTAATTTGTGCTTTCTTCTATAGGAAGTGGGCTTTCTTCATTTGTTTTGAAGTTTTCACTTGAAGAAGTGATTTGAACATATTCATGCTTATAAAAAGATAACTGTTAGCAGCCTAAAATAAAATATAGACCTGAGGAAGAAGAAACAGGAGAGAGAGAAACAGAGGACTGTTGTAACAATCTATAAATAACATTGTACTCACTCAACTTGGCAAGTGCCAAGTCTAAGGTAGAAAGAGTGCTGGAAAAGAATATGAATTTTCAATTTGTAGGTACAGGGTTTTATAAGTATTCATTAAATCAAGCTTGTTAATTGTGGTCAAGTCTAATTTTAGTTTATTTAATATATTAGTTTCTAGGTCTCCTAATATCTCACTGTGATTATGGATTTGCTAATTTCTCTTTGTAATTTTGTCAGTTCTGCTATATGTGTTTTACAGTTATACTGTTAGGTGCATTAAGTATTGTTACAATTCCCTTATAAATTGTTACTTTTATTATTGAATAATGACCCTCTTTGTATCTACTGATGCGTTTTGCCTTAAATTTTATTTGTTAAACAAAGTGTCTAATCTTATCTAGTTGAATAATAACCAGTAGTGATTTCACAATGAAAGAAATTATTATTTTATGGCTCCATTTTCAAAATGGTGTTTAAAACCATGTTAACTTAATGGCTATATGTAATTGGCAACCATATATTAGAACTTGATTTTGAAAATGAATTATATGGGCTTCTTACAGTACTCAAATTACTATTCAGATGAAATGATACTAAAAATCAGTTGACATTTCATATGTAATGGCACCATTGATTCATATTCACCACCTTCAGTGAATGCTAAAACTATCCAAGCCTATTTAGAAAACAGAGAAGCAAATATCAGCTACATTGACTTCTGTCAGTTTGTCTTCCAGGAACTTGATACACTTACTTGAAATATAATAGCACAAGCTACTTTAGATTTAAGATGCTCATTAAGTCTATAAATGACATGACATTTATCTTAGCCATAAGCAAAACATGTCATCATAATGCTCGGGTTCAGTTCAGCCAACTTTTACTGACCTCACGCCAGGCACTGCTAAGCACTGCCTATACAAAGGAAGAAAACAGCCCTGTCCCTTTAGGGCTATTTTAAAACTGAAGACAAAATTTCAATATAATATGGTAGGTACTATAATAGAATTTATGCAAGAGTTACAGAAACTATAAATTCTTACACAGAGCTTACTGGTGCTGATACCATAACTATATACCTAAGGAAGTGGTCGATTGTTTTTTCTATAATATAGGAAAAATATAAAAGAGTGGCTTAAATTAGAAGACAAGAGTTTAACATACAAAGTCAATATGGTTGTCAGACAAGTTAGGAGGTGTGGAATTTCCTTTCTGGAAATACTCTTTAATAACATGTTGTTAGCAGATGTTCTTGCCCAGTGTCTTACATATTCTAAATTGAACTTGCACTTCTCTCCTGCCTCTCTTCCACTCCTTCCCTCAAACTTAATTCACATCCAGTGTTACCTGTATCATTGCATCATGGCAATGCTTATGCCAGAAATCTGGGAGGCTCATGTGGTATGTCGTCCTTCCTTGCCCTCTTTTGATTGGCTTTTATCAAATCCTGGCAGTGTTTGACTTTGAAACATATTTTGAGTCCGTCCACATTTCTTCTCCAGTGCTGTCCACACTGCCCAACCTTTCACTTGTGCTACTCCGGAAGGAATTTTCTCTTGCCCTATCTCTTGTCTATTTCATTTTCTCAAGAGAACTGCCAGAGTTATCTATTTAAACTAGTCGATACGATGATCATATGCTTACTTTCTCAAAACTCTTTGACTTCATAGTGATCCTGTGATAAAATCATCTCATGCCACACGTTGGCATCACTGTGATTCAGCCACATTGACTTTTCTTAATAGTTCTAGAATTCTCACTCTCCTTCCCACACTAGGCTCTTTAATTTTTAATTCTTTTAATTTGTATTACTTTAATTCTGTTGCTTTACTTTTTCATTCTTTTTTGCCCCCTTATCACCAATTCTTTCTTCAGGTCTCACCTTAAATGTTACTTGTAGGAAACCTTATGTGACCCTCAAAAGTACATTTTCCTGTTCCCCTTTCTAACTTTTATCACACTGGTAAATACATGTGTGTAATTGTCTATCTTCTCCTAAGATTATAAGCTCCTGATAATAAGAACAAGGTCTGATGAGCACATGGCAGATATATAGTAGGTACAAATATTTGTTGGATTAAAAAATACACTAATGAATGAAGATTATGAATTCAAAAGGTTGATTTTTAAATATATAAAAACCTAAAATATCTCAATTATGTTGCACTTTGGAAACTTCAAATTTTTGCAATTCAAAGCCATTTTATGTGAAAAACTATCATATTTAAATTTTTTAAATTCAAATCTTTTTATACAGCCTTATTACTCACTATTTTCACAACACTGTACCAAATGAATTTTGTTTGCTTCCAAAAAGTAAACTAACTCTGTAAGGAGGAAGATTTCTTATTTTGTGAATATCCAAAAGAATGAGGGTACAGTATCTTAAAGCAGAAAGTTTCAAAAGAGGAATTCCAGGTGTTTTAACGAGTGATATCATAGGATAAAAATATACTCTAGAGCCCAATGTGACTGCTTTAAGGGGAAAGCACCCCTTTGTATTAAATAATATAAGATTTGGTATATTTGTTTAAAACAAACAGTCACGTTAGCTCTTTATGTTGAAACTGGTTAGCCATCTCTCTCTGATGACTACATATCTTACAGGTTTCATATCTGAACATCAGTGATTAATAGAGCACAGTAGTTGAGGGCTAGAAAAAAATGGTAGATGAAGTTTGGCCAAATGTGTCTCAACTACTGTCCCTTAAGAGTTTTGTTTTTGTTTTTGAAAGCAAATCTCTGGCATGATTATTTTGATGATTGTCATTGCTTCTCTATTCTAACAGAAAGTACCAGTTATTTGCTGAATTTCTCACGTTTTTAGTCTGATTAACTATGTTTTTATAGGTACTACCTATCTTTAGGATTCTTGTTAAGACATTTTTAGGTTATCTCCTCACCAAAATATTACACAGATATAAAAGCACCCTTTTTAGGTATTCCTTAATCTGTATGTTTATATGTGCTACCATATAGTAATGTTTTGCTTTATGGCAGCATTAAATAGTTCAAAACCCAGTGACAGAATTAAGCAGTTATACTCTATAATAACAAAAAAAGATTTAGAAAGGTAGTGGTCTAGCTCCTATTTCCAGTTTGGAGCCAATATAAACAAGCATTTTCGTTTATCCTATTATTATTTTCATTTTGTACCTTTTATAAGTCACC
This sequence comes from Lemur catta, assembly GCF_020740605.2. Classification (NCBI taxonomy): domain Eukaryota; kingdom Metazoa; phylum Chordata; class Mammalia; order Primates; family Lemuridae; genus Lemur; species Lemur catta. Next base: position 52,570,800 of record NC_059139.1, on the reverse strand, counting down.
TTTTATGCCACTTTTAAGGAAACAGTAACATCTTTTAAAACTAAGCAACAGTATTTCTGCTCAAGTTACTTTCAAGTTTCTTTTTATCTGTAATAATAACTTTTCTGGAATAAGATATGTTCTAAATAACTAAAGATGATTAAATTTTGAAGCTTTAAAAATTATTCAGTGATGGAAATCACTCTGAAATACTGTGATATAGTGAAATAATTTTAAATTTCTATTGAAAAACCATTAAAATTTCTGGTTAAGCATATTAAATTAACAATTTGTTCTAGATAAAATTTAAAAACTTTTAGAAATTTGTAATATTAGATGCATACTATTTCAAATCTGTGCTGGTAGTGGTGTTAAGGGAAAAAACTGAGAATTATTGACTTCAAATTTATTCCTATGAGTTTAATTTCTATAAATGTCAAAAGAAAAAAGATTTCAAGGAAGATGTGCCTCTTTTTACTGATGTTTAAGGCATATGATATTTTTGAAAGATAAGTACATAATGATTACCTTCTTCCTGGAAAAATCAACACACAAACAAAAATTACAATGACTCATGCTATTGATGCAAACCTGTACCTCCATGATTGTAATCTGTTCTATGACGAAGATTTTAAAACAAACGTGTAAAGTAGAAGTGCTGTGGTAATGCAGTTAGAACAAGTGTGCCTTGGATTCTAAGACAAGGCCATTCTAGTATGACAGAGTAGGCAATTGAGAGAGTTATACATAGACCATTGTCAGGAAATAGATCTGCCTTGAAGATCTTGTAGACTGGTAGAGGTATGTGCAAGTAGTCATCATTAGGATAGTATACAATGAATGATGGAAATGCTCTGCAGGTGGAAAAAGCTACACACCAAGGGCATATGACAATAAAAAGTGGGTGGTGATATAGGCAGGTGAAGCATTGACATCCAGGGAACCGACTGCAGGTAGTGGTGACTGGGCTGTGAAAATGGAAATTCAGAAGCAGAAGTACTCCCCCAGAATTAATATGAGGAAAGAACTCTGCAGAATGTTAGCACTAGTCTCTGAGACATTTAGATACTAGTTGGATGGGAGCTGAGTCTGGGAATCTAGCAAATGGAAGTAAGAAATGGACCTTCTTTGGACACAAGGATTAAGGTTGGACCCTAGTTACTTTGAATCAAACTACAAGATGAAAATGGGGACCATCGGCAAAGTTGACATGAATGGTGAATCCTAAATTATGATTTCAGTTGGATTTATATTTTCCCTGCCCTAGGAACTAGCTTGGCTGGAGTAAAGATGGGTTTGGTGGGGCCTTCAGTTACTATTAATAGTTAAGGAGCCATTCCTTTGTGGATAGAAGGAAGGCAGAGTTAGAGGACTGGCAGGCAATTATAGTTCAAGAAGAGATGCTGTGTGTGTCATTCTTCTTTCCTGCCTACACTTCCCTACTCTTAACTGTGGAAGGGAAAAAACTAATTCACAGGGGGCACAATTCAAATCCACTAAAAGAAATTAACTGAGACTGGGAGAACCACAACACTAAGCTTTGTTAACCCTGGGATTTATTTTTGTTTGCTTATTTTTAACCAGAGGGACAGTTGATTTAATCAAAATGATAGAATTAGCAAGTACGTACTCTAAGAATCTGTAAGAATTAGCTAGTTTCTAGATGCCCTGTGAAAAATATTCTTCAAAATGAAATAGTCATTTGGAGGCAGAGGTATAGTAGTTTTCAACTGCTGCCATAACAAATTACTACAAATTTGGTAGCTTAAAACAACACAACTTTATTATCTCACAGTTCTGTGGGTCAGAAGTCTGGATTGGCTGTGCTGATTTCTCTGTTCCAGGTTTCACAAGTTTGAAATCAAGGTGTGGTCCTCCTGGGATCTTATCAGGAGGCTCTGGGAAGAATTCACTTTCAAGCTTATTTAGACTGTTGGCAGAATTCAGTTTCTTGTGGCCATAGGTATGAGCAGGGGCTGCCCTCAGCTCTGGAGCCCACTGTATTCACAGGCTCTGGGGCCTGGGCATGGATATCTTTGAGGAACCATTCTGCCTACTCCAGAGAGAAAATAATTTTTCAAAGGATAACTCTTACTATCCAATTTCTCTTACTGGTTACTAGTAAGAATAGTTAAAATACCTTGACTCTCAAACCAGTAGGATGATTTTTACACTGAAACAAATAGTTAACTGAGAAGAGACAAAGGCTTCCATCTTTGAGGTCAAAAAGAAAGTAGAGTGATGACCAGAATATATAACAAGTAACAATTTGTGCAAGAGGGTATGATGTTAATATTTCTGATAACTTTTTCCATATGTTTCTCTTTAAGCTATGGTATTTTGAAATACTACTTAAGATTACTTTATTAAGTGTTTGGCTAAATGTTATTTATCTGTGAGGTGTGTGGAATATTTAATGGAAAAGCTCACATATAGGCCTGTAGTTTGACCATGTGGCCATAATGCAAGCTTATTGCTCTGGTGACAGTTTACTCAAACTCTGAAATTCGTAAGAACACAATAAATGCTTCTAGAGGGTTGGACTTATAATATGAATGATAAAAAAATTTCTATTTCATTCAGTTTTTTCAGAGATAGGATCTCATTCTGTTGCCCAGGCTAGAGTGCAGTGGTGCAGTCATAGCTCACTGCAGCCTCAAATTCCTGGGTTCAAATGATCCTCCTGCCTCAGCCTCCCGAGTAGCTGGGACTACAGGCATGTACCACCACACCTGGCTAATTTAATTTTTTTTTTCTAGAGATGGGGTCTCACTATGTTGCCCAGGCTGGTCTTGAACTCCTGGCCTCAAGTGATCCAACTGCCTTGGCCACCCAAAGCATTTCATTTTTAAACAGAAAGTTTTATATGCTATTTAACTTTTCTTAATAACTCATAGTCAACATTTTGAGAGGTAATCACACTAAGTTCAAAATTTCATGCGATCGAAATGACTCTATACATCTTTGAACAGCCCCAGGTACATAGTAGATACCCAATATTTGTGATGCATGTACAGATGTGAAGATATCACATAGAGGCCGGGCGCGGTGGCTCACGCCTGTAATCCTAGCCCTCTGGGAGGCCGAGGCGGGTGGATCGCTTGAGGTCAGGAGTTCGAGACCAGCCTGAGCGAGACCCTGTCTCTACTAAAAATAGAAAGAAATTATCTGGCCAACTAAAAATATATATAGAAAAAATTAGCCGGGCGTGGTGGCACATGCCTGTAGTCCCAGCTACTCGGGAGGCTGAGGCAGTAGGATCGCTTAAGCCCAGGAGTTTGAGGTTGCTGTGAGCTAGGCTGACACCACGGCACTCTAGCCGGGGCAACAAAGTGAGACTCTGTCGCAAAAAAAAAAAAAAAGAAAAAAAGATATCACATAGAAGTTATTTTCTTAAAACAAATTCCTTTTTCTTGTAATCATTCTTTTCTGCTGAGTACAGAATGCAAGGAGCCCGATATCTGAACCATAAAACTTGGCTGCTATTCTGAAAATTAAAAACTGAATCAAAGGCCACCTCCTGAAGTATTGTTCATATTTGTTGTGAAATTATCATTGTGCTTATCGGGAGCCTTTTGCATTTCTCTTGGACTTAAAACTTTTTTTAGCAAGAGTTGCTACTTCTATTATATATCATACTTCTTATGCTTCTTGGCTTTCATATGAAAAGTTAGCATTTTGTAGGAATTATCAGCCAATCAGCACCCTTTTTTTCTTGTGCATGACAAGTAATCAGCTGTAATATTTATATCACCAACTGCTCAGCCCTTTTATATGTTTTTAGGTGCTCAGAGGCTGCTGCTTCACTGATATTTTGTTTTTGTTTATTTGATTATTTTTAATGTTATTTCTGGGTCTCTTGCTCTTTTGGGAGCCTAAGGGATTGAATACTATTCTGTGGATAATTAAAGTTTTGTGAAAAAAGCATGTGAAATATTTCTGTGATTTAAAAATAGACCAAAAAAAGTAACACAACAGTCAGTGATGCTGGTTCTTCAGACTGTGAGTGGGTGACTGAGTGGGGTGGACGAGGGTAGAGTGTGTGGTACTAAAGATAAACTTGTATACCTAAGACAAACAAACGCCCAAGCATAATGTAAATTATTTCTACAACCTAACTTTCCAAAATAGAAAAACTTGTTCTTCATAGTCTGAAAATTAAAGTGTTACATATCTTATTTTATTGAAATGAGTTCTTTCTAAGTTAGAAATAGCTGTATTTTATTTAACCTTAAATTTTAGGGATTAGGCTTATTTTAAGTAGAGTTAACATTTGGTCATATTTTCTAGCTATTGACAAAACTGGCTGTTTGTGTGAGTAAGCTATAATAATTATTTGTTATAAATAGAAATAAGACATTACAGAAAGCTTGTAAAAATTGCATTTAAAATCACTCAGTTATATCACTCTAAGTTAATTTTATGTATTCACCTACAGTCTTTTATAAATTAGTTTTACCATTTGCATAATTATAATCATGTTATACTCAATTCTATGTTTGGCATATTTCACATGGCATTATATCTTAAACAAGTTCTCATGTTTCTCAAATAATGCCATTTGTAATCATTATTTTTAATGGATGAATCATGTTTCATCACTTAGATATACTGTATTTTATTTAAGTATTACATTTTTGATGAATTTTTGGGTTACTCTGAATATTTTTTACTATAAACATATTACAGTGCTTATATTTTATGTATATGGTTTTTCTCATAGTTCTGAATTTATGTTTGGATAGTATCTGAAGAGATGGATAACTTTGTCAAAATTTATTAGTATTTTTATAGTATGTGATTACATGCTATAACATGTAATGTGCTTTTCTACAAGTATGCTGGTTCCCCATGACACCAATAACCTGTGAAAATCTTTCCGACAAGATTCTTAAGCATATTTCCCCAGTCATCAATAATACTGCAACTGTTTATCTAGTTGTTAACATTTGCAAAAAATGCCCCTTCTGAGGTTTACCAGATCTTTACTTTATACCTAGTAACTAAAATGATTTTCCCCCAACTTTCCGATATTAGAGAAAAAAACAACCTAAGTGTGAAGATTAGAAAGGTTCATGTCATTCAAGGCACATAATTTAAAGAGATCAGTGCCTAAATATAGAATGGAAACATTTTAGAATTGTATCAAGAAAATGTCCTTCAAATCTTTAGAAAAGATAAACAGATTATATCCCAAAGAACAAAAGATCAGGATGGTGTCAGACTTAATACTAGACAACAATGGTAACTATAGCTTTGATGAGAGTCAGCGAAGACATTTGCATATATATATCAGGATTTAAAAAGCAATATCCATATGTTTTCTAGCTAAGAAATGTATAAAATTAAAAGTCAAGACTAGCAAAGTTATGTTATTAAAAAATTGATAAGGAGAAATAAAGTTATGTAAAATTGGAGTTTAATATTTTTATGCTGAAAGTAGGGTTACAAATCTGAATATAGAGGTCAAAAATTCTTATTGAAGAAGAGATAATAAAAATTAAAATTTTATACCTAAATACTAGATGCTTATAATAAGGATTGGGAAGTGGAAGAGGGAGATGTAGAATAGGAAAAGTAATCTATCGTCTTCATTTTTCGTAGGAAAAGGTAAACAATATTGTCTGCCTTAAGATAGTCTTAATTTTAATACCTTTAAAACTTAGGATAAAGAAAATTATTTTTTTCTAATTTTAAAGTGTACCTCATTAGATACATTTTAAAGAACTTTTCTGCTAGCAAGTGAAACAGTTAAATAAAATATAGCATAAAGTTTTAAAATAAATTAATAGGAGATGATTATTATGCAAACAGAAAAGGAAAGCTGAGCTTGCAATATTAACTTTAGACAAAATAGATTCAAGGCAATGGTTACTAAACATGAAAAAGAAAGTCACTTTTAATAAAAGGATAGAATCCACAATAAACATTGTGCTAATGAACACAGAATTAAAATACGTAAGGCAAACATTGATAGATGTACTAGGAGAAATGGACCAACAACAGTTATGGTACGTTATATGTATTTCAAAGAGCAAGAGACAAAAATTAGAGACAATATGAAGATATTAAGCCAGTGGATAAAATATAGACAGAGAATATGGATAGTTTATTAAGTATCTGTGGGAAATTATAAATATTGATCATTGTTAGAACACAAAAAATTTGTTCAATATATTCTTAAATATAGAAATTGTGTAATACATCTTGCCTGGCCACAATTGGAAAACTACAAATTAAAAACAAATTAAAAAATAAGGTCTCCAACCATTTGTAAATTAAAGTATATTTTTTATTACGTCTGCAAGGTTTGATGTTGGTGTTCTCATTTTTTTCTAAATCATCTAATCACTATAATTTTGGTTTCCAGTTATATTCAATAACTGTTTGGCAAATCAAAATTATAATCATTAGGTGATTTAAGAAACAAATTGTGAACACCAGCATCAGACCTTGCAGATGCAACCAAAGGTAAATTCAGAGCCAATTTTGTAGTTTATATTCTTTATAAACTACGTATACAAAAATATACGTAATTTGAAAAATACACTCTTTTACAATCTTTAGAGTACCATTTAACGTACCTCTGTAGTGTTGATTATCAGAATAGCATTTATTAATGATCAACATAATCAAACAAATGGTACCCTAAACTGAGTCTATGTAATATGGTTATGGGGGTAATTATCCCTTGCCAATAAATCTCATCAGAGAAAAAGGATAATTTAGCTAAAAAATGTGGTTCACAAAATGAAGTTGGGCCAAAATGATCTGGACTAGGGCTTTCTACTGAGAATACTGGATAATTACTATTCTGTTCTCTTCACTTTCCACATACCAGATAAGTAACTCACGCTGTGTACTATAAATCATCTAGCTATAAAAAATCCTTATTTTCAAGACACTTTTATTATTGTTCCCAAAATGTGAATATTAAGAAAGAAGAACCTCCACAAAATTATTGTGCCACCATGAGGGAGTTAAGTGCTAAGTATAAGAATTTTGTATATCTTGAAATGTAGGGAGGAGATCTCAACAGCAGAGTAAGAGGCATATTTATGGCAGTTCGTGGTCGCTATAACTGGATCCATTAGTTTGATTTGTTCATTTCTCTACTACTCTACTTAAAATTATAATCTATATCTGCTTTACTGAGACTTCTCTATTCCCTGCTCTTTTTTTCCTCCTAAGATCATGGATAAGTATATTTTGTTTGTGTTACTCATTGTCTTTCTTCCCTCACTAGAATGTTAGCTTTATGTGGGAAGGATTTTTTTTCCCTACTGTATTAACTGCTATATTGCAGAGCTTTCAAGAGTCTTTGACTATTTATGGAGTGAGAATAAATTAAGTACTTTGAGAGTAAATCCATTATTTCAATTGAATTTATCAAATAATTGTGAAAGCATAAAATGAAAATGCAGAAGGCCTTTCAAATATTTAACTTGTTTAAATCTTCATCTGAATGATTTATTTTGTTTCATTTTTAAATAATAGCAGAAAAGAAACATAGGAAATATACATAATGAAGAACTTTGAAAAAAAAACTAGCATATTAGATAGCTTTAAAAAATATAGTCTGCCCACCTGCAGTATAATGTTTATAGGAGCACAATTCACAATTGCAAAGATGTGGAAACAACGTAAGTGCCCATCAATCCATGAATAGATTAATAAAATGTGGTATATGTATACCATGGAGTTCTACTCAGCCACAAAAAACAATGATGATCTAGCACCTCTTGTATTATCCTGGATAGAGCTGAAACCCATTCTACTAAGTGAAATATCACAAGAAAGGAAAAAAAAGCACCACATGTACCCACCATCAAATTGGTTTTAACTGATCAACACTTAAGTGCACATATGGTAATAACATTCATCGGGTGTCAGGCAGATGGGAGGGGAAAGGAGGAGATGGGTGTATACACACCTAATGGGTGCAGTGTGCACCATCTGGGGGATGGACACGCTTGAAGCTCTGACTCTGGTGGGGCAAAGGCAATACATATAACCTAAACATTTGTACCCCCATAATATGCTGAAGTAAAAAAAAGTTAAAAAAAACAGTGTAGTCTGCCAAAAAAGACAAAGAAATAAGCAATTAGCCAAATATATAACTGTGAATTTTACCTGGTTTTTTTTTTGCCAGCATCTTTATGTGTTGAATTTTAGTTTAGATGCAAACAAACACTTCTTCCTTTGAATAGGCAAAAACTTCTTTTATATACTCTTTATGCAACTACAATTGAGTGAAAAATAATATCTGAAGTACACTAAGAAGTTGCAATAATCAGTGAATTCTGTTTTGTTATTTTGTGAACATGCTTGATGTTATAGTATACAAGTCTTTAAAAGTATAGGTGAGTATGATTCCCAAACTTCTTTTTTTACTTAAATATTTTTATTGTAAAACAATTTTCTATTCTGTAATTATTAGAACAATAATGATATCCTTTGTCTAGCTTTTAGTACTAAGAGCAACTTCTACATGACAGTAAATGGCAGTTTTAAGGCTAAACATCAAATCTTTCTTCCTAGATTTGGCTGTAATCATATGTATTTAAACTAAAAGAGACTAAATGTTTGCTGGTAATTTTTCCTCTTACTTTAACATTGTGTATTAAAATTTTACACAAGTTCAGTTAAAATGTAAAAAGGCAATTTGTCTTTCATTTTCAAAAAACATGAATATTGCTATATAAAGCTAAAGAGAAAAATAACTGGCAAAAAGGTAGGTATTCAATTAATGTGCGTTAAATGAAATTGCATGTTTTTCTTAAAATAGAATAACAGGTTAATGTTTTATCTTAATATCTAAGAAATATTATTTCTCCTTTTATACTCATGTGCTTTATCAGAAGTTTAAAATTTTGACATTCATAGGTAAGCAGCATTTCAGATAGTCACATTTAAATCTAGACTTCTTCAGAAAATATTAAAATCATTGGCCTTAATTATTAACAACTTAATTTTTAACAATTAACGTATTGCCCTTTCTTATGTTTTATTTAACAGTACTATAGAATAAACACGTTTAGTATTTTTAGCAATTTATATATCCATATATATATATTGTACATCTTCTAATGGAATATTAATGTATGGATGAATACACTGATATACAGGTAAAGACAGTACAACAGATACACTAGATACAGGGTTTGTTTTGATTTCTTAGCAGACCTGCTTGATTTAAACTGATCTGTCTTCAGCGCATTTCTAATGCCTTCTTGACATATTCACAATATGTCTAATCAGGTCAATGGTTGAAATCCATCGTTGTAGAACAGTTGTATGCATAACTGCTCTATGTAAGTATTAAATTTATAACCTTGAGTCTAACTCAAAGTTTTTCATACTCCTATTTCATGAAATGCTAGGATTCCATGAAATAATTTGAAAAGAAAAGGCACTTTGAATTTTTCAATTTGGTTTTTTCCCTAATTTGTGTGAGACTAGTCTCTCCAAACCTAATTCTCTTATTCAATTGCCTATTTAATTTTTCATCATCACCACCCTGTAGTTATATTCTGGCTACTAGTTATAGCATATGAGAAAGTGAATAATGTGAGTGTCGCCACCTATAGGCAGAAAATTGATTATACTTGTTTATGACAGAGAAGCATAATCTAAGAAAGAGAGTTCTTTTTTTCAACTCCTACAACTATCATCTTCAAACTTTCTACCTAAATATTTACCTACGTGTTACTGATGTTGCCATTTTAGATGCCTGTGCCTTAAAATGAATTATTTACTAAAATCTTTATCATTTGGTCAGATTACTACTTGCATTTACTATATTATTCCAATATACCATACTATTAAAGCTGTTTGACTTTGCCAAGTTTAAAGAGACCTGCTTCAACCAACTACCTTAACCCGTCATATACTAAACTAACTGTTGTATCTTAGTTTACCTCCAGAGTGGGGAAAATGACCAGCATTTGTTCCCAGGAATGAAAAAGCATCCCTTCCTACAATCTATTATCATTAGTCTTTGGTTGTGTGCCTTCTCTGTAATGATATAGGTTTGTTTCTCCTTTATTCTTTGCAGAGTGCTGCAGCAGCTCCCAGTCCAGTGCTAGGAAACATTCCCCCAGGAGATGGCATGCCAGTAGGTCCTGTACCACCAGGGTTCTTTCAGGTACTCAGAGAAACTGACTAGGAATGTTAAGGCATAGGAACTCCTGTTTGATTTTATTTACAGATGTGAAGGAGGATGAGGCTATTTTAATTCTTAAGGTAAACCGAATGATGTGCAGCCAACTCTTGATTATTCAGACTGGTTATCATATTGCCCTTTCTTCTTATGCTTTATTTTTTGTTAAATTATTTATTTATTTAGCCATTTCATTGTTCAGTTAAGAAAGAAAAAGAGTTGAAATACAAATTAGCCCATTAAATTAACTGTGGTAAATATTTTGTGGAAGAAGAGACTTTTCCAGAGATGAGGTTCTAGAAAGAGATGGATTTTTAACTATCCAAGCTGTCCATGTCTCCACAGACTAGAGATAATCAAGATTTGGCTGTACTTTCAAACTATAGCTAAATCATAATCTATTCATTTATCAAGAATTATAGGCTATATCAAACTATTGTTGAGAATTATCTTTGAGGCTTTTAAGCTGGAATTTTTATTAATATCATTATATAACATTTTAAGATCAGATTTTCAAATATATGTTAGTATTTTAAAATTTCAGCAAGACCACTTATTTTAGCAATGATTATGACAATTTTAGAATTATTATACAGTGTATCATTTTTTTAATTTTGTGGCATCCACACCTTAAATCTGATAGTTTTCTACCTCAAACCAACATAGATTGTGAAATTTATTTTTTAATACATAGTTGATTTTATAATACCCTTTTAGAAAATTAAGAATGTACAAGAACTACAGCTGGAAGGCATTATAGGAATTAGCATAATATTCTATATTGTTAATGAATTACATCAGGTACTTATAAGCTAATTTTTCACTTCAGTTTTGGTATTTTCAAAGTTCTTGATAATCATTTATTAGTTAATCCATACCATCATTGCAGGATGGAGAATGTACTTACAAGTGTGAAAATGTAGAAATAAAATGATAAATAATTTTCCAAAGTATATCAACTGTATAAAAAGGTCTTCATTAGAGCATAGTTCCAACTCTAGTCCTTCAGGATAAGCCTATTTGCTCAGATACTCTGTATTAGTACCCAAGTAGCCTAGAATATCCAAAAGACTTCTTGGAGCTCCTATTCTGTCTTGGGGGCCCTTTTTTACCATCTAGAAACAGATTATAACTCTTGATTATTAATTAAACAACCACTATTTAAGATAATGATAATAATAGCTAACAATAACTGCTTACTATATACCATGCTTCATTCTAAATGCTTTGCATATATAAACTCTTAATCCTCACAATGACCCTAGATATGAAGTATGTGTTACTGTCGTTCCCACTGTACAGATGCAGAAACTAAGGCATTGATAGCTAAGTGATTTACACAAAGTCAGAAAGCGATGGGGCTGGGATTCAAATCGAGGCAGTCTGGACATTTGTGACTGAATTTACCTTTTAAAGTTCATAGTTGATTGTTCATGAAATATTTCCAGCTCATCTTATTTTTTTCTCATGCTCTTATTTCTCTTGCTAAAGATGAACTGGAGTTAGGGAGTAAATCAGAAAAGTTTATATATTTGAGAGTTAGTAGAAGCTCTCTAAGTGGCACTTTTAAAAGAGAGGTTATATTGGGAAGGAAACCAATTGCTTTCATTCTAGGGTTAAGTCAAGAGATATTTTCATTTTCATGTTTTGTAGAATGAACCATTCTCCCCGTACCTATCTTCTATCTCAAAGTCTTGTTAGGAATAGTTGAAACAGAGTTAACTTTGTTCTAATTATTTCAATGTGATAGGCATTTGAGTACTACTGTATGCTGGGCACTGTGGTGAGCATCTAAAAATGAGCAGGTGTAGTATGCGCCTTTCTGAAGCTTATTGTCTAGCCTGTGAGGCATTATTAAAAATAAATAACTGCAGTACAGTGAGATGTATGTTGTAACAGAATAAAATAAAGTTCTGTGATAACCTGGAAGAGAGAGCCATTAAATCTGCATGAGTTGGAGGAATGACATTTCAGAAAGCAGGAACAGTACAAGCAAAAGTGTAATGTCATCCAAATGACCTGTGCAGAGGTATTCAGAGTAACACATATGGAAGGTGGGGGAGGGCTACAGGTAGGAGTTCCCGGACATGAAACTGGAAAGGTACGGTCTAGCTTGTTGAGAAAGGCCTTATGTGCCATGTTAAGAACTGGAGTCTTTATTCAGTAGGAGATCTCAGAGATCTTTGTAAAGCGCAGTTACCAGAATTCATACTGTAAGTTGGATTCAGGTTTTGTTAGACAACTGTAACAGAGTTGTATACAAAATCTGTGCCCTCAAAAAGTCTACAGTGTGATAAATGAGAGAAGAGGCAATTGGAGTATAGAAAGAAAATGTCTATATTAAATGGGTGGAGTGTGCTCTTAGAGCAAATCAAAGGCCACTGAACTGAATCTTGGGAGAGGCATAGTCAGGAAAGTATTGTCCAAATAGTAAATGAAATTCAAATTGGCATTTAAAGAAGAGTTAGGAGTTAGGCAAAGGAAACAGGGAGAGAGAGGGAAAACATTCTAGGAAGAGGGAGAATAATTTTACAAAGACCTAGAGGGGAAAGGACAGAGAGACCAAATATTTCAGGAAAAAATGAAGCTTAATTATCTAAAGGGAGGCTTCAGAGGGACCTTAAAGGGCCTAGTAGGTTAGTAAAGAGTTTGAACTTGACCTTAAGGGCAGTAATAAGCTATTGAAGAATTTGAAGCAGGAGAGAGAGATGTTCATATTTGCATTTTTATAGAAAAATCACTCCAACTACAGTGTGTAGCCAGAATTGCAAAGAAACAAGCCTGGAGGTAGGGGACTATTTAGAAGACTGTTCAAAAGTTTAAGTAATCCAGGTGAAATTCAATGATGGCCTTAACTAAGATAGAGGCAGTGGGTATGGAGAGATAGGAATAGATTTGAGAGACAGAAATAAATGCAGGGGGCGTGAATAAAAGAATTCAAGGATAATACTCTGGTTTCTGTCTCTAATCTGTGCAGATGGAGGTATTATTTTCCAAGATAGGGACCACAAAATGAGCAGTAGGTTTGAGGTGGGACAGATGAGATTCCCATGAGTCCTCCAATTAGAGGTATCTATTAAGCTGATGGACCTACAGGTTTGAAGCCTAGGATAGTAATCTAGACTAGAAATAAAAATTGCAGGGTCATATCATATTAAAGGCACTTGAATCCACCAGGGTGGATTAATTGTCCAGGGAGAAAGTACAGAATGAGAGGGTAAGAGGATATACAACCAAACTACAAAAAACACTAACATTTAAAAGATAAACAAAGAGCAGAATCCATTACAGAGATTGGATGCAGGGATATCAGTAGGTTGTCTATGATAGCAGCCCCAAGAAGAGATTTTCTGAATCTACTCAAGATCAGTGACAGTAGGATTGGAAAGGAAGAAATAGTTCATAGTTATATGTTTGATAAGCCAAACATTAATTAAGCAAATTAAGAGTAGAAGAGAAAAAGTTGGAGGAATCAAGGATGATTCTGAGGTTCCTACTTTGGGTCTCTGGATAATTTTATTGTCTTTATCTGAGTAAGGAAAGACAGAAGGTTGAAAAGTTTTAGATACATTTGAGTTTGATATATAAGTCATTCCTCTCTATCTAGGCAGCCTATTTCAGCTAATTCCAAGTACTTTTCCCCCCTATTCAACATTTAAATGTCTCCCTAGAAATGCTTCTCTGAAATATTGAAAAATTGAAACATCAAACTTTAAAAAAGAAATACGATGTTACTATCTTTTGGTACATACCACAAGGGGATCAAATTACTTAAGTATTTCCTAAGTATCTGCATCGGTTTCCTGCAGTGATTAGACTATACATCAGCATGATTCTGGCCAAAATACTGTAATGCATGTTGTTAATGAAGAGTATTTGCCTTCCATGAGTATAAGCAACCATAATTCAAGTTCAAACACCAGTTTCTAATTCAAAGAGATACAGAACTCCAAGAATGATCCAAATCTGGAGAAGCTGTGATGGGGTATCATTTCACAGTTCATAAACTATAATACCCAAGATTAGGCACAATCCTGATTATGAGATCAGTACAAGGCAAAGGAGATTAGAAGCAACTGGAAAAGAGCTGGCTGTGGTTGCTCCAAGTGGCCAGGTCCAGAGGCTGGCTAGAACAAGAAGAGACTCAGACGCTACAAGAAGCCAAAGACTCTGAATATCAGAGAATCCCTGGTTCAAAAGAGTCTTAGCCAGAAGAGTGCTAAACAGTTCTTCCAGCCTCTCAGCTTGGTTGCAGCTACTAAATTCTGAAGGGTAATTACCTCCCATTGCCTTTGATCTTTAGGTCATGAAAATATTATTTTATCTTTATATTCTTAATAAATACAAAGCTTATTTGGGGATAGCTAGAATGGTACAAGACTCAAAAAGGATTGAGCCTATCAGAATTCAATGAATAAATAAAAAAGAATAATTTATAATTGGCACATCAAGTGCCAGTTTAAGTAGTTCTCAGCTCTACTCACTTTGTGATCCTAGTATAAAAAATACATTGAAACAGTTCTCCTAAATAGACAAATGTACTTCTTTTATTCCTGTTTACATTACAAAACAAGCTCCCTCTTTCCCATTATAATATTGGTATAGACTTAAATTCATTACCAAATGGAATTATACAAACTCTCAAGTTGTGAATTTATAACAACTACATTTACATTTGAAAAATTACAATTAACTTAAACTCTAAAATAAATAATTTTGATATATACGCCGTACTTTTTTTTTCTTTTTTTTGGAGACGGAGTCTGGGCTAGAGTGGGCTAGAGTGCAGTGGTATCATCATAACTCACAGCAACCTCAAACTTCTGGGCTCAAGCGATCTTCCTGCCTCAGCCTCCCCAGCAGCTGGGACTACAGGTGCATGCCATGATGCCTGGCTAATTTTTTCTATTTTTAGTAGAGATGGCATCTCACTCTTGCTCAGGCTGGTCTCCAACTCCTGAGCTCCAGCAATCTTCCCGCATCAGCCTCCCAGAGTGCTAGGATTACAGGTGTACTGCATACGTTTAATAAGTCCATTCTGAAAGGCAGTCTTTATATTAGTGTCTTTTTGTGACATTGTTTATACTCTGATGTTTTTATTGAAATGAGAGAGCTTCTGTTGCGGAGTAGGAAACCAAATAAGTAAAATCAGTGCGACTAGTTGGACATGCAAAAGAAGGTATCAACTTAGTAAAATAAAGCTGTTTAAAGACACATATATTTATTTACTTAGAGCCTTTTATCAAAGGAGTAATTTGTGTAAGAAACCCTGTAAATCCTCAAAGTGACACTTACCATGGAAGTGTTGAATGACTTAGGAGCAGCTTTCTTTAATTGGGAAAACTTGGTTCTTGGGATCAGAGGGAAGACAGCAGAAGCAACCATTGATCTAACTAAAGTTTGGCAGCTTTAGTAGAATAAGATACAGTATTGTGATATGGTGTGAGTACACATCCATCCTAGGCACCCAGAACTGAGTCTCTCCTCTAATTCTCCTGTCTCTGTGCTATAGTCTTATTTAAAAGTTTTATTGTATGCTAAGAAATTTGCAGTATGTATTAAAAGCATTAATCTGCTATTTATTCATTCTTGTAATGTTTATCCAGAAAGACAGGCAAAGGGTTTTGATTCGGGCAATTTTATTGAAATAGGCAGCAGTATTTCTTAGACCAATTAGATTTTCTTCTCACTTATGTATAACGATTAAAATGATTTAGTAAAATGCACTAAATAAAACAAAGGAAAAGTACTCTCTTTTGTGTTTTAAGAAATTAAGCTGTTAACTCTGTTACCTTATAAAATTCTAATTTTATGGATGAGTAACAAGGAATCTTCTCTTGTGAATTTACTATAACGTATAGAACATTAAAGCAATTGATATTTCTTATTTGAACCAAAAAAAATTTTGAGAGGGGTGAAAATGCTTTATTTTTTCCAACTTTCTCCTCTTTACCACAAGAAAATTTTTAAGGAAAGAAATTATAACTTGTTTATCACTCTAATAACTAAACACATTTAAATCTTTTGTATAAAAACACAGTATAATTTTTAAGTGGGTGCTCATGTAGATAATATCTTTGAGTCTTTAACTAATGTGGGATATACCTATAAATATCTCTTATAATTTTGAACTCTGTACAGACTTTTGTTCATTTTTAACATGTATTTTGTTTTGATTTTCATCTTGATATGTTTACTATATTCCAGCCACTAGATGTTTAATTTTCTTAACTGAAACTGTTCAAAACTAATCATATATTGATGATGGGTTATAAATTTAAGGCTTTGACATGAATAAGATATGTTGAAAATAAAGTATACCAACTAATTTAGTTTCAGACCAAGGTGGTCATCCAGACTTTAAAATCGAAATAGACCAAAAGTCGGATATAGTAGAAAATATGTTACAACAGGTTTGTAAGTCACATTTTGTTTGCAGGCCTAATATTAGCAATGATAAAGCTTCTTTGCCATCTAGTGGTGGTTTGCAGATGTCTCTCCTTGTTCAGGGTCTTTCTTTCCAAAGGTTCTATTTTTAGCAAGACTGCACTGTAGCAAGCTGACCTAATGCTCTAACATAGTAATAATGCAATAAGAAGAAAAAACAAATAGTAAGAAATTTCCCGTTTTCTTCATGGTGTTATGATTGACTAGAAAAGGCTCAATATCAATGACATTCATAAAAGCAACAAGGACAAAAACAAAGCATAGAGTAATGCATTATTCTTGATATTTTAAAAGAAAAAGAATCAAAATGAATAAAAAATAAGAAAAATAATTATTTAATCTAACACTTGAAACTGAAAAAGAAAAACCAGAAGAAATGTTTTTACAAATCATTGGTAAATGTTTCTGGGAGGTAGATATTTATTTAATTGATTTCTGGAAGTAAGTCCTACATTTGAAGATACCTTAGTATCTATATTCATCTGCTCTTCCTATTCAGACTTTCTGAATCCAACCATTTTACTGTAAGTAGTGCCTGTTTTACCCTATTATTTATACATATAGCTAAATAGTATACATACCTTCTCAGTGCCCTTCTATTATTAATATTGGTATTGTCTTCACTTCTAACAGTTTGCCTTTCCTCTTATCTTTACTGACCTTTCCTGACCATGGCTGTTTCAAAAATTAGTCTTAGGATGTACTCTAAACCAGGAGAAACTCCCTTTTCCCCTCAAAGAAGTTGTGATACCACCTTACATCTTCGATAACAAACCACAACAGTACTTATTATATCCTTTCTTAGTTTGAATGAGTAGGGTACTGAAAATCTCGAGTAAAATTAATTTATTAACTATGATGTCTAACATTATCAGTATATATCGTTTTAAAAATTCAAACATTAGAAATACTATGTCTCGGAACTAAATACACTAGGATTTGGATAGTGGAGGGTGGGAAAGTTTGCTTATTTGTCAAAGCTCAAGAACTAAAAATTTAATTTTCTTAAAAATATAATTCTGAATCTTTAAAGAACAGATTCTAAGTGTTAAAAATAGAGCAAGTATTTCCCTGGTATAAAGATAAAAGCAACTGAAAAAATAAAGGTGCCTGACAGCTGCTGGCTTTGATAATGCTATCCTGCAGTTGTGGTAATAGTTTTTCTGGCTTCAACTATTAGAACAAATTAAAACTTCTCAGCTTGAGTAACTAAGTAAGCTTTTTTTAAAATTGCAGTTCAGACAACTAAAGTCCCTACAGCAGTGACTGGATGGACAAGAGAGCAAAGGAGGGAATGTCAAGTGTTGAGAGTCTTTATTTGGATTTTCCAGTTAGAATGGAATGAAATACTTTCCTGTTAGAAATGCTGTTTTTTTGGTTATTAATTTGTTTGTCAATACAAGTATTTAGGAAAAAGTTAGGCTGGCAATACTAGACCAATACTGGATTTTCCTTTCACTTTTATGCTACTCCTGCAACTAAAGATGTCCAAGATGTTTAGTATGAAACAACAAAATACATTTTAAAATTACGTATGTAAGAGCTTAGCTATTTTTTAGATAATTTGAAATTATAGTTTTTCTTTTGAAAATATTAGTGAAAATTTTTCCCAGAGTGCTATAGTTTTTATTCAAGTCCCTCGATAAAAAAATTATATAGAACAAATTGCAAGCATGCAAAGGCTATTTATAACACAAATTTAGTTTTTTACTTAATGTTGATTACATAAACAAAAATGGTTAGCATTCTTTGGGGAATTAAAGATAAGGAACAGGTTATTAAATATATTATTAATTCTCCATGTGGGTGGGATAGATCTGTTTTAAGTATACATTAGAAAGCCGTAAGCTTCTTAAAAAATAACTTATTCCTAGGTGGTGTTCAGCAATAATTTGTCTCGTGTTTTATATAAGGGATCAACCAACTTTTTCTGTAAAGGGCCAGATAATAAATATTTTAGACTTTGTAGGCCACGTGATCTCTGTCACAATCACTCAACTCTGTTGTAGCATAAAAGCAGCCATAGACACTGTGTAAATTAATGAGCATGGCTGTGTTCCAATAAAACTTTATTTACAAAAATAGGTGGTGGGCCCACTCCTGTTCAATGTAAATATGGTAAGACACAGCCTGTAAAAGGATAAGGACCAATGTTTCTGTAAGTGTATTCTGTGCACTATTAACCTGACAGTCCCGGGAGTCACCCACCTCCTAGTATGTTAGAATTCTTGGGGCTTGGGAGTGTGAGGCTAGAAATCCTTTGGTTTCTGTTGTTTGTTTTATTCATTTTGGTTTTTTGGTCCTGTAACTGACTTATTTTATTTATTTGTTTGTTTTTATTTCAGTAGATTTAGAGGGTACAAGTTGAATTCTGTTATGTGTATGTGTTGTATAGTGGTGAATCTGGGTTTTCAGTGTACTCATTACCTGAATAATATACATTGTACCCAACAGGTAAATTTTTCACAGATGAGTCTTACAAACTAAAATTTGAAAATTACTCACTAAAATTGACAATGGCATTCAGCAACAAATATTTATTGCCTCTCGCATGCTAGAATCACTACAGTAAACAAGATAAATAGAAATCCTTGCCCTTATAGAACTTAGAATCCACCAAGGGAAATAATTAATATTAATAAAATAATAAAAATAAATTATTATTTTTAAATGGCATATTTGATAGTAATAAGCGGTAGGGAGAAAAATGAAACAGAAAAGGAAAATAGGAAGCATTGCAAAAGTTGTAGATAGTGTGACCAGAGAAGAACTCATCACAAAGATGTCATTTGAGTAAAGACCTGAAGGAATTGAGGGAACAAACCTTGTGATATCAAGGGGGAAAGTGTTCTAGCCTGAGGGACAAGCAAATGCAAAGGCCCTGAGTTCAAAGCATGACTGGTTTTTCCAAGAGACAGTTAGATGGTCTAGGTAGGTAAAATGGAGTGTCAGCTGGGGAGAATAGTTAGATATGAAGTCATGGAAAACAAAAAGCGTTTACAGGTTATTGTAGGGACTTTGGGTTTTACTCTGAGTGGAGGATTTGAACAGGGTCATTCTGGCTGCATGTTGAAATTAGTATGTAGGAGGAAAGTGTGGAAACAACAAGACCAGTTTGGATGTCGTTACAAAATTTGGGCAAGAGGTTCTTATCCTACGAAGGTGGTAGGTGTGGTGAGAAGTGATTGGATTATATATTTTAAAGCTAGAGCCAAAAGATTTTGGTAATGATTTGGATATGTGTTGGTGAGAGGAGGAGACAAGTCAAGGGTGACTACAAAGCTTATGGCCTATTCACCTGGAAGAATGGAGTTGACATTTACTGATGTATGAAAAACTTCAGGAGGAGGTATGAGAGGGAATATCAGAAACTTAATTGTGAACTTGTCAAGATTGAGATGGGTATCGGATATTCAAGAGATGTTGGGCCGGGCGCGGTGGCTCACGCCTGTAATCCTAGCACTCTGGGAGGCCGAGGCGGGTGGATTGCTCAAGGTCAGGAGTTCGAGACCAGCCTGAGCGAGACCCCGTCTCTACCAAAAATAGAAAGAAATTATCTGGCCAACTAAAAATACATATAGAAAAAATTAGCCGGGCATGGTGGCACATGCCTGTAGTCCCAGCTACTCGGGAGGCTGAGGCAGTAGGATCGCTTAAGCCCAGGAGTTTGAGGTTGCTGTGAGCTAGGCTGACGCCACGGCACTCACTCTAGCCCGGGCAACAAAGTGAGACTCTGACTCAAAAAAAAAAAAAAAAAAAGAGATGTTGAGTAGGGAACAAGATGTCAGAGTCTGAACTTCTATGGTTGAGACCTGAGCTAGAGATATAACTTTGAGAGTCATTAGCATATGGATTATATTTAAAGCCATGCGTCTGATGACATCACCAAGATAGTGATCATAAATGGAGACAAAAAGCTGTACAGTGATGGAACCTGGGACACTCTAATGTTAAGAAATCAGGGAGATGCAGAGGAACCAGTAAGAAGGAGAGCCCATGAGATAGGAAGAAAACCAGGCAATGTGGTACGCTAGAAGTCAAATGAAGAAAATATTTCAAGGAGGAGACGAAGGATTAGCTGTGTCAGATACTGCTGATAGGTCAAATTAGGCAATGACTGACAATTGACCACTGGATTTAACAATAAGGAGGTCATTAGTGGGCTTGTTCAGTGCAGTGATGGGGATGAAAGCCTCATAAAAGTGGACCTAGGATAAGCTAGGAAGAGAGAAATTGGAGGCAATGAGTATGGCCAAAACTCTTTCAAGGAGTTTTGCACTAAAGGAAAGTGAGAAATGAGGCAGTAGCTGAGGGAGAAGTCTAAGAGGTCAGAGAAATGCTGCTGAGGGTGAACTGTTGGCTACTCCAAACTGCTCATTCCTGCTCAGGGACAAAGTAAAAACAGCTCAGTTGGCAACAGTGGGAAGAGAGTATTGGCTGCTGCCAGGTATCATCCATTCTTCCAAGCAGTCAAGTACCATCTTGAATATAAGAAATAATGCCAGGGAATAGAGTAATCAAATACCTTTATGCATAGTAAGATGCTTATCAAGAAAGAGTAAAGAAGAATTACTTAGAATGCCCACAAATGTGAATACTACCTGATTTCTGTCATTTTTATATTATATAAATGATCTCTGACATTACAGATACCTTTGACATCAGTAAATATTTTTTCATTTGAATTCTTCTTATCAATTATGCGTACATGTATTTATTTAAGATGTGTTTCAAATTGTATATTTCTGCACTCCCCAGATGCAGAAATAACTTTAATTTGTGCAATTTGAATTCTCATATTTATACTTTTAGCATTAGTCAAATGAGTAAGCTTTAGTTTCAAAACAGACTTTGGTGCAATAATAATTTCTAAATTTTATAAAATATAAAAATCTTTTCTGGGGAAACACTATCTGATATAGTTTATTTTTTTCACAAATCAGTGTACTCATTCAGAAACACTATCTTTTGTAGTTTAGATATGAGTTGAGTAACTTTAAGTATAGACTTCATGTTTATTTGTAAGTAACCAAATAAATATGAGAATATTATTTCATTTCTAAAAAAGTAAAAACATTCAGCCAGTTATATCAGAAGACCAATCCCATAGGCCAGTTTCTTTAACAAATGTTATCTGTGCATGGGAATTTGAAAGGACTACTGCTTAATCAGTAGAAACTTCCCTAGCATATCAAGATATCAGAAGTGTAAGAACAAAGTGCCATGTTATTTTGCAATGATACATTTAAATAAATTGAAGTACCTTCTCTCACGCTCACTCTCATCTGGAGCAAGTTTACATCAAAGAATGAATATAAAGTAGGGAAAAGGGAAGAGAGAAGAATACTTTTGCATTCTTTAATGAAAAGTTAAGGTGGTTTTTAAAAATTATTTATTAAGTTTTATCTGCTTTTTTGATTGATACTTTACCCTAAATTATAAATTTCAAATATTTGTTTTTATACCCAAACTGTTATCCTTTTAACGTGAGTTGATTTGTTGCTGTTAGTTTAATCAGTAATAGGAGGCAGCACAGGAGCACAGTAGGATACCAGCTACTTGCCTCACAGACACCAAAAAATGTGTGGGTCTGTGTATATTTCTGAATATAAATAGATTTAAACAGATTATTAAAAGTTTTTTGTAGAATTTTATCCAAACTTTCATAATTTATTAGACCACTAGACGGCATAGTCCTTATTCACAATCCTGAAGTCTATTGCCACATACCTTTATCCAGTGACTACATAGTAATGAAGGCTTCAGAAAAAGTCTCATCTTCTTGAAAAGACCCATAATGTAAGTGACCACTTTTGATGATAAAATAAATCCATACCAAAAGAATCAACTTCCTTGTAACTCTATGTTGTATTGGGTTAGCCTTGCCAAAATAACATCAAGGAAACTGGATCTGTTATTGCTTGACAGTTATTTTATGTGAATTATTTTAATTAAGTGTTGATGATGAGAGAATATCTTAAGACGTATGGGAGATAAACTACATGCTTATGTTTATCAGCAGAGTATGCCAGCACAAGTATGTCATTTTGTGAGCTAAATTAGTTTAGTACTAGTTGGAATTAAAATGTTAATCAAGAATGTCTTATCCACTGGGGTGTCAGTGATGTCTGATGGAGATGTTCATGAAAAACAGAAAAGAAACTAAACAAATTAAGATATATGAATTGTAAAGTAACTGTGACAAAATGCATTTGATGTATAATTTATGCATCATTACTTTTCTACAGTAAACTCATGAAGTATTTCATGGAATTATCAAAACAAAACTATGTGACTATTCTTACCATGTGAAATGAAATAAGGAAGTCATAATGCTCTGTAATGATATTTCGAAATAATATTCACAATGTTATTTATTATTGATAGCACATGACTTCAAGAAAGTTAATACATTTAAGTCAAAAAAAGATTTGCTTGCAAGTAAAATATAGAATGGCAAAACAGAATAGAATCTGTATAGAGAAAATCATATACAGTAAAAAGAATTAACTAAAATTATAAACATATAATAAAAAGTAATAGTTTTTAAAAGACTTTATGCTTTTGGTTAAATCTTATAGTGAACATATTTTTTTTTACCTTTCCAGGACTATGAATAAATAATTATCCTGTCATAGTTATAATTTTCTAAAATTATGTTTTAGATTCTAGAATAATCTTATGTTATAAAATTGTATCTTACTTCCTATATCTGCTTAAAACAGTACTTGAATTGTTCTGTTCAGTATCAGAGGAAAGACTGAATCCATGTCTAAAGCCATGTCTGCATAGGACCAAGTAAGATAGATAGGTGATCTTTATGTCATTAAAGTAGTTAATGAAGATAACCCATATTCTTCCAGGCTGTATTTCATTTTGTACCTGTGTTTTTGCTAAATGTTGAGTGAAGCAAATTACTTTTTGGCAAATACCCATTTTCTTACAGATTTTATTGTAAAGATGGCTATATATTGAAGACAATATAATATTAAGAAAGCAGAATGTTTGATGTTAATACTCAGATGCTGAGCTTGTTCTTAATGGAAAGAAAATGTGTAAGCTAAAACATGTTGTTCCTGAAACAACCTGAGGATTATTACCTTTTAATGTATTTTGTTCTGAAAAGATTAGGATCCTGTGTACAAACATGGCACTATATGACACATACAACTGAGAGATGAGCTGCTATATAGAATTGTTAGCAGTTCTTGTGGCTGTTTTATGCTTCAGAAAAAGATCAATAAGTTACTATACTTTTCTTGTCAAATCATACGTAAATTAACCTGACATCCTTTTATACCAAATAGTGGTTACTGAATATTGCTACTGCTATTCTGTAAAACTGCCTAAGAATCATTATTTTCAACCCTGACACCCCCAAAATAATGAGAGAAACCTGAAAGCAATAGGAGAGAATAAAAGGCCTTATTAGTCATGTAAATAGTAAGTTCTCTTATATGTCACTTATATGGGTATCATAATTATAATTCAGTATTTTCTTGGGGTTCCCAACTCTTTGTTCTTAACTTACTCTTATTAGGTCCTCTGTAAGATATAATTTATCCTAGGATTTTCCCCTCTAGACGTATTTTATAAGCATTTTCTCACTAGACAACCAGTTATGCTTATATCAATAGTATAATTTACTCTTTACAACATCAGTAGGTACTAACTATTTTTAACAAGACAAATAAATTGGTCAGGTGAGGTTTTATACAAGAAGACCAAGCTTTATTACATCTTTTGCTGGTTTTGAGAGTCTTCCATCAGGGTTGTTCATCACTTGATCCATGAACCAGCTGCTGAACCAACCAAATATTTACTGAATGCTTGCTCTGTACATTCTCTCACATAATGTGCTAGCTGCTTCCTTCCCTTCTTTGTGAAGCACATTATAAGTCATCACTTTGTAACAAACAGCTCTGTTATAATGATGATACTCAATGCCACATCCATTTACCGTGTTCTCCACTCACCTTCTATTCCCTGTCAGCATTTAACTTAAAACACAAATAAATGGACTAAAGACTACATGTATTATCAAAACTCCACCAAAATGTTCAAGAAAAGAGATATAGACCTTTTAATTTTATTTTATTTCAGTTGTTACATTTCTTTTTAGTCTGGTGAATCAAGAGCACATGCTAATTAGTGCTTTATATGCAAATTAACTTGCTTCCCTGAAATATCACTGCCTTCTCAGCTTTTTATATTTGAGTGGTAGCTAAGGAAAAGAATTCTATATTGAATAAGTGGTTGCACAGTTGCTGGGGTCCTGAAAGGAAGTGCCAAGTCAGACAATTTATTTCTGGTCAGTTAGTCATAAGAACAAAGTGTGTACATGTGTGTGTACCTGCCATTACTCTGAAGGTATCCCTATAGCAGGGTGTTACAGAGGTAAGAAAACTAAAATGGCAGTTAAGAAAGTTGGTCTTTGGTTTTCTTTTACATAAAATAAGGAAATTGATGTAGTAAACTCTAAAAATTAAACTTCTTGCTTTAACATGTGTCTAAAAGGCATATTTAAATAAAATCGCATATCATTTTATTATAAATGTATAATACAAAACTTGTAAAACTTCGAGTAATTTTGTGAAGAAGTCATTTGTTATGTGAATGATTACTTGCTAAATTGTCAAGTTCATATTTTCTTAAACTTGATAATTACATATTTCTTTCAATCATTAAAAAGTTTTAAAACTTCTAAGTTTCCAGATTTAGAAGCTAATTTCACATAATAATTTTGTCCTCAAAACATTTTGATTTACTTTAAATTAGATAACTACTGTATAATTGTGTTTTAGAATATACCTCAACTTCTAAGCTTTTTGAAGTGTAAATTGTCCTAAATGTTAATTTTTCCATTCTAAAGAAGTTAGTGTATTATTCTCTTTATCTTTGATTTGTTCTAAATTGTGCTCATAAAATAAAATATAGAATGTAGAAAATGCTTAGTGATTGACATTTTAAAGGACTTTTTTTACTTTTTAATGATTTTAAATTTTCTTTATTATCAATTTATACTTCAAGACTAAGACTTAAAGAATTTTTAAAGCCAAAATGAAACATTTAAAATGAGATGTAAGGTGATTTATATGATGCTACATAAATTTTAGGTATTCTAAGAAATGCCAGCTTTATTTTATGGATTAATTACCTTGACATTAAGGTAATTACTTTCTCTAATATTATTTTGTGTTCTTTCCTCCAAAGTGGGGTTCCTTCATATCAAAGTGTACATTATACTCCAATGTACTAAATCCTCAGTGATAAATGGTATAAACAAAGTGCTAATGAAGTAGAGGGAAAGGAGCCTATAGAAATTCTTTAAAGAGGAAGTGACATTTAACCTGGCCCTTGGGGAATTAATAGAAATTTGCTTGGCAGAGAACAGAGAGTACAGAGTAATCTCAAGGAAAAGAGAATATTCTAATGTTGGTGAATCATATTTATATTTTTTAAGAAACTATTGACAATGTTATAAAATATTAGCAAAATGAACATTTCAACAATGTATCATTTGAGATATATAGATTTGTCATATATATCTTAAAAGAAGTCAGGGCTGAAAATGGTTTATGTCACCCATAATTTCAGTACTGGCAAATTATTTATAAAATAATTCCATTGAGAGGTCTGAGACCTTCAGAGAAGGTAAGAATTGGAATGCGCAATCTACCTTCTACCAATAGTGGGGAGAGAAAGAGCTGGTTCCTTGTAATTCTCAGGAAATTGAAATAAAACAGTAAGGACTTTTGAAAGATCAATCAAGAAGAAGGAAACTACTACTTTCCAATAGCAGAAAGGGCAAGGATTAGAGGAAAATCTCTTCTAGGAAGACAGAAGTTTAAAATTCCATGAATAAAACTTGATATCACAGAAAATAATAATCTTTTAAAGTTTAATGGCATTCATTCAGAAAGAAACTATAATTCTAAGTCAAATAATTTTTCCCCTAAAAGACTAGGGAATGAGCTAGATACTTGGTTTGTATTTCTATTAGAGTAGTTTTTTTCTTTCATTTTGTCACCAAATATTTATTGATTTTTTGACTTTGTGTATATTTTTATTCCTTTCACTTGGGTTATCCCATTCATTCTAGGCTGTCTTAGTTCAGGCTGCTAAAATAAAAATACCATAGACTGAAAGGATTAATCAACAGAAATTTATACCTCAGAGTTCTGCAGGCCAGGAAGTCCAAGATCAAAGTGCCGGCCAATTTGGTTCCTGGTGAGGGCCCTCTTTCTGGTTTGCAGAAGGCCAGTATGCTTACATGGCAGAGAGAGAAAGATCATTTCTCTTGTGCCTCTTTTTGTAAAGGCATTAATCCCATTCAAAAAGGCTCCACCCTCATGACTTAATTACCTCCCAAAGGCCCCACCTCCAAATACCATCACATTGAGGATTAGGTTTCAACATACAAATTCCGTGTGGACACAAACATTCTATCTATAGCACAGGCAAATAACTGAAACATGTAGAAATGAGAATTTATACCTACAAATGTAGATTCCATAAGACAGAGCACTAACTGTGCTACCCAATTTATCTTATATTGCAAGATAAGGCCCTTCACTTTATGAGTTTTGTCTAATTTGGAAACTTTTTTTTTTTTAAAGCATAGCCCTAATTTTCAGTCATTCATAGCACTACATGTTCTATCAAGTAGGGATGATGTAATATGTCTTGAAGGAGGACACCAGATTGAAATATTATTTTCTTTGGGTTTTCATTGATACTTGCCATTTGGTGAAGAGAACATTCTATTTGTTCCAGATTAGTGGACTGATGTAGAAAACAATTTTTGCAGAAAATTATTTCTTCTATTAATTATAAGACTATGAACCTTGAAAAATCCTAAGCAGAGGGCAGTAGGCTTCATCTGCTTTGTTCACTGATCTGTCCAACCACCCAAAACAGTGCTTTTGTGGGTGTTTAAAAAATATCTGTTGAATGAACAAATTTCTACCATACCTTTTATTAATAATTGATAAATGCAGCTTTTTTATTCTCCTGATTGACCTTTAATCTGACACAACAAAGAGCACCTTTGTTTATTGGAGTATTTCTTCTTAAACTAGGTTTTCTTTGTTCTCTGCAAAGCATGGTAATAATTTTCTCCAGCTCCTTAATAAAGATGGTTTGTGCCTTAGGAGCATGTGCCTTTATGCCCACTCCCCACCTCACCCGCACACACTCCAAATGTTTGCAGCGTATCTACAATACGCAAATCTTTATATTTAAGGGTAATACTGAAAACAGTTGACACAGAATCATGGGTCCCTTATTTTACAAGGGACTTTAGAAATCATGTGGTTCAACTCCCTCATTTTAAGGTGGAGGAAACTAAAGTCCTGAAAGGCTATTATCTCAGGGTACCCTCTGCTAATTAATGGTGGTACAAAAGCTAAAATCCAGGTCCTTGATTCCCAGTCAAATGTTATTTCCACACACATTGTAAACAACTCTTGCAGGGGGAAGGCTTTTTCCACTTAAAATACTGATTTGCCAGCATGATACCTTCGGGCAAATATTTGATGCCCAAACTATTAAAAAAATAAAAATAAAAGAACATAGTTCCAGATACAAAGAGTAAGTACACTTTAATAGCCAAGACTGAAATTTTGAAGAACCTATTCTTCCCAGGTTGCTAATGAAGGGAGTACTGACATGTCTGTCAGTAGATACAATTTATATCATCAGTAGGTAATCTGTTAGATTTGCATTTTGCCAAAAAAGAATTTAAATTTGTTTTAATATTTTGAATTGTATTTGAAAGTAGATTGATTTCGGAGTAGTGAAGTACAGATATTAGTACAGAATATTCTCAGTTGCTAGTATGCAAACTCTTTCGGGTTCTGTTGCTATGTCTGTCCAAACTAATTCTCTAGGCAGTTGAGGACTTAGGTAGTTATCTAGATAATTTAAGGTAAGGATCAATCTGAATAATAAGAGCTTATGTTTTAACAGCACTAATTTTATATTAAAAATTCTTTAACCATAGCAATCTTTATATTTTATGTAAAAGTAGTAGATTCTTATCTAAATTAACTAGATTTTTTATCATTTTATACTTTGAGTTGTATAGATAATTTATAAATAGTTTTCAATATTTTTGGCCAAAAAACCACATAAATTTGAACTTCCTGGAGGAGGACATATAAGAGCAAATAAATTGACTAAAAACAGAATCTGTGTCTCTTTCAATCTTATTTTGTAGGAACCTGCAGGTTCCCAGCAAACACATGCACTGACCCTCCTTTACAGCAGTCCCTTGATAGGGCCTCACCGTCAGGGAGGAAGGTATAGACAACCCCATTACAGTATATTCATTCAAATGCCATCCATTAGAGAAAAAAATTTTCTTTTCAAATATTCCATTAAATTTACACCATAACATCTTTTTACATTCAGATGAACATGCAAATCTCAAATGCTGGATTTCGAATAAAGCATGTCTAAGTATTTATCTCAACATTTGATATTTAGTAATATTTTTCACATAATTTCTACCTTGTAGTGCATTTCCAAGTGATTTTATTATAGATAGGAATTATTAGTAACCTATTTTTATTTCTCCATATGTCAAAAATTAAATTGATATACTTTGAATTGTAAGTTTTATAAAACATCACTCTGTAAAAGAAAGGCAACTATTACAAAACCAATGACATAATATTTAATTATTGAATTTTAAAAATGAGTCTAGAATTTAAAAGACAGTTTCTTTAAGTGATATTAGGTAATTTAGAAAGGAAAGGGAAAATAACAGAGGGAATATGAATATTAAAGTTTCTAGTCAGCAGTATATAGTTAACTTATTAATCCAATTTGGAGTAGAGTTTCAGAATGATAAAAAAGAGACAACTTTGATCAAGTATGTGAAAACTAAACATTTTTAAAATCAACTTTGTTAAAATTGGAAAACCTTCTTAAGTTTTATCAGCTGAAGGTAATAATAGGATCTGAATAACCCACTGTTTCTGTCCATATAAAATGAACTCTTGGAAGCACATTTATATATAAAACATGGTAAGCAAAATGCCAAATTGCTTGCTTAATTGTGAAGTTCCTCTTGTTGGTTTATCAGACCCTCCAAAAAGATACTATATCCAAAAGATACTATAGAAAAAAATCTAGACAGCATAAATTAATTCAAATTTTATTTTTCATAGGCTGTTTTTAAAACAGCCTCTGGAAAACATGTATGGCCATGAACTGCAGGCCTAATTCTAAAAATGTTTATAGATAATATATTGTAAATGTAGGATTTAATTCTGTAAAGTGCTATAAATTTGACTTGCCCAAGCCTTTGTCTACTTACTATAAGTTAAATTTATTCTTAATTTATATTAATCCATTTTCATATGTTAACAATATTCAACCCTTTAGATTTGACGATTTGCTTATATTACATGTAAGGAATAATCTTACATTTAAGTAATTAGGTATTAAGATGTAATTAAATAAAATTATAATTTTCTATTTCTAGAAAAATAGAATTTTAAGTAACAATAAAATTCTAAAAATGTGGTACCTAAATCTGATCAAAAATATTCTCAAAAATATTCTCCTTCTACTCAACATTGGGAAATCACTATAATGATACTTTTAGGATATTTTTCTGGAATATTTCTGGACTGAGAGATGCAACACATTTTAGGAGACTTTGACTCATCTAACAACATAAATTAACTTGACTTTTAATATGAGACTGTTTTTTTCTTTTGTTAAAAAATATACAGTTCATAATCTGCTAAGGTCAAAATGCACAAAGAAACTTTAAGTTTTAGTCAGGTGGGGCACAGTGGCTCACTCCTGTAATCCCAGCACTTTGGGAGCCCGAAGCAGGAATAAGGCTTGAAGCCAGGAGTGATAGACCAGCCTGGACGACATAGTGAGACCCTGTCTCTACAAAAAAATTAAAAAAAAATTAATTGTGTGTATTGGTGCACACCCATGGTCCTTGCTACTTGGGAGGTTGAGGCAGGAGGATGGTTTAAGCCCAGAAGTTCAAGGCCGCAATGAGCTGTGATGACAGTACTGCACTCCAGCCTTGGTGACAGAATGAGACCGTGTCTCTACAAATAAATAAAATAAATTTAGTCACTTTTCTTTTTTTGTTTTGAAACAAAGTCTTTCTCTGCCTCCCAGGCTGGAATGCAGTGTCTATTCACAGGCACAGCCATGGCACATTATAGCTTTCAACTCCTGGGCTCCTCCTGGGTTCAGGTTCAAGCAGTCCTGCCTCAGCCTCCTGAGTACCTGGACTACAGGCACCATGTCTGGCTTAGTCAATTTTGAATTATAACAAAGCCACAATGAGGGAAAGCCAAAGCTTTTTTTGACCACAAATAACCCTTGGAAAAGAAATTTCTTCACCATTTTAAACAAAGCTATAAAAGAAAAGGTGAAAATTGGCAAGTTTAAAATTATTAAAGGAAATTGATAACCAGACCTGACAATTCAGTCAAAAGTATATATTAAGAACATATTTTGTATAATAATGTAGCCAGTAAGCCCTCTCCTGAAGTCCTTCTTAAGATTCAGTTGCCTGTTTCTTAATCTTATTTTTTTTGCCAGTTAGATATCATTATCTAAATAATAATTCCTATTTTTAAAAAAATTTGCCATGGTTACTTTAGTCATCTTTAATGTTTTTACATTTTATTTGGAAAATGTTCCAGATGTTCTACAAAATAAAAAACAGGATGGAAATTTTCTTAAAAGCATTTATTCTACTGAAAGCAGCCACATAGCAAAGTAAATTGATTTATGTTTTATATAATTCTAAATTTTTTAAGGTATTTATTTTCACACCTGTATTTTACATTGTGCTTTTTTGTTCTGTTTTGTTTATTTGTTTGTTTCACTTAATAGCCTTTTATGTCACCTCGGTACCCTGGAGGTCCAAGGCCCCCACTGAGGATACCTAATCAGGTAAGATTTATGTGCTACTTAAGTTTTTATGAGAATTGATAAAGATCTTGAAAAATGCCACAAATACTTTTTATGTTACAAAAATATGAAATTATTCTTTCCTTATCTGAGTTAATGCTACTTCTCGTAATATATAATCTACATAAAGGGTTGGCAAACTTCAGCCCATAGGCTGGCTGACTGTTTTTATAAATAAGGTTTTATTGAAACATAGCTACACGGATACATTTATGTATCGTCTGTGGCTGCTTTTACACTACAATACAGATTTGAGCGGTCATGACAGAAACCATATGTGGCTTGCAACCCTACAGTATGTACTATCTGGATCTTTAAAAAAAAAAGTTTGCTCACCCTTGAAGTCTACCTTATACTTTGAACCTAATTTTTAAAATTTACATAATTTTGGTAAATGCTGATTATTCTCTCATTTAAGGGATGGTAATAATTTTCTATGAACATACTTTGGTTACTTTAATATGGTTTCAATATCATGTCTCTAACAGTTATTCATATAAGTTTTGCCCAATTATAATGACATATCGGGCAAGCAATTAGCTGCTTCTAGAAGGGTTAGATCTATTAATAAATAAATATTTAACAGTAAATCTTCCAACTTTTTGTAATCTATAAGAGCTCTAAAATGTCATAGTGTTTTATTCTCTAATAGTTTTTTCCTCAATATCGTAAGTATTGATTTGCTGAAGAGAATAAAACAGAATTCTTACAAGGATTTTATAGCTTGGTTTTAGGATATAAGCAATGTGCATGTATGTAACACAAGAAGAAATTAAATGCTTAACATTATGTCATGTTTGTCACTTTCCCTAATTCTGTTATTTGTATACTGCAGCTTTGTCCCAGATCACTGTTATCACAATAAATACTCTTTTTCATTCTTATTTTCTTTCCATTTCCACTTCCTTCCCTACCAAAAATGGAACAAGAATGTTGCAGTTACTAATTTACTTGATAGCAGCAGAAGTCTGCTTCTTCTCTCCTAACTCTTACTGAAATTATGCTGTGTCTTTGAAGTGTCCCAATTTGCTGCTGTTTTCTGCTTCTAGTGCACAGCAGGATGTGCCAGCACCCAGATTCACCCCTAGGGGAAAACTTTAAGCAAGCGGAAGTGCTGGGTCATCTCATGGTTGTAGTGCTTGGCAGTCCTCACATTAGCAGCTGGAGCATATTTCTCCTACAGGCTGAATCTGCATTCAGTACACAGGGCCAGGGAAGCATGGCATGAAATAGGAAAGGGAAGTGCACAGATGCCAAGTGTTCCAACATATGGGAATTTTATTTTCTCTGTGGGTGAACCTGTATATATTGTCAGATCTACTTATATAGGTGCCTGAGTCATTTAAATTTCTTTTTAAAGGGCAGAAATTTGCATCTTTTATTGGAGGCTTCATGGTTTTTCAAACATCCCATCTATAGCTTTGTATATTACATACGTATAGAAGGTTCCTGAAAATATGAATTAGGGAAATGTGAAATTCTTGTATAAGTGTGTTATTAGAATTCTTTTGAATTCATGTATTATGTATCAATGATGAAATGTGATAAAATTATTGGAATTGCATTCATTTGACATATTGACATGCCTGTCATGTATAAGATACTATCGTAGGTTCCCTATCTACAGAGAATAACAAAATATAAGACACTTTTAGGAAGTGATGGGGATGAGGATGTGAAATTGTAAATCCAGATTGCTGAAAGGTTTTAAGAACAAGTATGCAATGTCTTTGTATTTTTAAAAGAGACTATTAAAAGTTAAAGATAATACATTACTATACAGGCTCTTTTTCCTCAAGAATTTTAAACAGTCTTTACCTAAAATATATTGTAAAACAATTGTACTCTTCTATAAGTGTTCTTTTTTTGTCTGTTCCTGCCCTCCCAACACACACATATTTAAACTCCATTAATTCAGATGTCTATCATCCAAGCTTGTAATTTGCATTTATACTATTTTTTAAAATAATTGTGTTAATAGAATAAATAATATTATTTTAGGAAATGTTTAACCTGTTTAGGAGCATGACCT
Organism: Lemur catta; assembly: GCF_020740605.2. NCBI lineage: Eukaryota > Metazoa > Chordata > Mammalia > Primates > Lemuridae > Lemur > Lemur catta. The sequence goes on along the minus strand of NC_059139.1, from coordinate 52,537,222 downwards.
TTCAACCACAAACATCTTCAATTTCATTGTGTGGTCATTAAGGTAGAGTTGGAAAAGCTATTTTTGGTGATGAATTGGAATGATATATATAAAAACAAAAATGTGTTAAAATATTTTTAATTTTGATTTCATTTAAATTGAATATAAACTAATAAAATTTTGTTTTATTAATAGGTTGTATCTAAGAAAATAGAAAGTGAAATATTAACCTCTTCACTGGTATTGACTGGTCATTTTGAATATGTTAAAGGCATTTCTTTAATAAATAAATTCTTCACATTTTATAATTACTAATGATTTGGCTACAGATTTTAAGTTGTCCTAAAACCATTTTTGTGGTTCTAGACTAAATCCATAATGTTGTGTATTCTTCATGTATTTATAGGATTGGGTGTTTGGAATATGGTAGAATATTATGATGCTGAAAAAATATAGGAAAGGATAGGAGTGTCTAAAATGATGAAAGGAAAGTCAAATTACAAAAATATGCAATATAGTAGGGAATAAATATGTATGAGCAAGCATATGAAACAGAAGTTAAGTCCACAAAATATGTTTGACTTTACAGTTTTACACTGGAATTGGTTCAGCTGTCAGAAGGGGTCCTTGGTGTTGAAACATCTGTAACCTGGAACAGAGCAGGTCTTTATCCTTCTCATGGATAAAATGTCAATTAGAAAAGTTCACAGTATCCATTCAATACTATGGTGAGGAAGTCAAAGCAGCCAGAAGTACAGAGACTGTTAATGAGTTGAGTGACACCAAGAATAAAGTATTGATTTAGTGATCCTATAGAATTTTGAAAATTTATGCTATGAACAAATATATGGATTGAAACACTGCCAACTGATATATGAATTGAGAATACACATTGTTAATTCTGCTGTCCATTTTAAACTCTAAAATTGAATTTGGTATTCTAAAAGCCCACTTACATCTAACCAATCTACTGAAATCCTCAAAGATATCTTTTCAATAGGAGATGAGTGGTTAAATAAATTATGATATATTCAAATGATGAAATAATATGCATATGTTAAAAGACGTGCTATAGAATTAAATTTATTGAGATGATAAATTGTTCATAATCTGTTACCAAATATTTTTTTAAAAGCACAAAACATACTAGTATATTACCTGTGCTATACAAATGTACAAACTGAGAGAATTTCCCCCACTCATCTCTCCCCCCTGACACACACATGAACACATTTGTCAAAAGACTGTAAGGCCCATATCCTTTATTTCTGGGTGGTGGGATTATGAGTTATTTTTCTTTTTAAAATTTCTGTATTTTTAAAGTTTGCATTGAGCAGGTATTCCATTTGTGATTAGAAAAAGGTATTAGTTAATTATATACATAGGTAAATAAAAGTACAGATGTTTTATTCTTCTAGTTATTCAATATATAGGCTTATCTTTTATTAATGTTGAATATATAGTTCTTACCTGGTAAGAAGAAAAACATAATGAATGGTAAGTATAAGCAAATCTTAAAAAGATTTTTCATCACTTTACAGATAGGGAAAATATCAGCAGATATTTGATCAGAAAAAAAATTGAGACATTTACTCATATACTGAAAATAAATTACTGTATTCCTGCGTAACCAAGGTACCTATATTTCGAACAAACTACGTATTTACTCTTCCTTACCTGTTCTTTCACTCAGAATAAATGCTACTTAGCATATTCTTTACCAACAATTTTCTATCTTTACAAAATATTTTACATAGAGAATTTGACTTTTGTTTAATGATAATATGAAAACCTAAGAAAGATTTCAGGCCAGGCACAGTGGCTCATGCCTGTGATCGTAGCACTCTGGGAGACCAAGCTGTGGAAGGATTGCGCTCAGGAGACCAGCCTGAGCAAGAGCAAGACCCTGTCTCTACTAAAGATAGAAAAATTACTCCGGTGTTATAGTGCACCTGTAGTCCCAGCTACTCAGGAGGCTGAGGCAAGAGGATGGCTTGAGCCCAGGAGTTTGAGGTCGCAGTGAGCTATGATGACACCATTGCACTCTACCCAAGGCAACAGAGCAAAACTCCGTCTCAAAAAAAAATAAAGAAAGAAAGAAAGAAAAGAAAGATTTCAGCTAAAGAGAAATATTTTCTATAGTGGTAAATAATAGGAATCTTATAGCTGAAATTGTAAAGAATTGTAATGAATTTCTACTTTAAAAATTGAATATATTATACCAATTTAATATAAATTAGTGGTTAATGATGAAAAGCATAAAGTAGCTTCTTGGGCTGTTCAAAATATGCCTATCTATCATTAGGATCTCCTTATTTTTTGTTATTATGATAATTACACTAACATTTAAATTATTATTTGAAATCCAAAGAAACAGCACTAAAAATGTTATTTCCTTATGACTTTGAATTTTGAGTTTATCCTGAGATATATGTCTTTTTCCAGTTATTTTCCACCATTGTAGAACAAAGAAAATTAACAAACTTAATACATCTGGTAAAAAAAAAATAATAATAATTTATTCTCCTTCCCAAACCAAGAAAAGTTTAGGTAGTGAATTTAATAGAATCTTACAACCCAGTTTAAATTATAGTTATATGGAGGTTTTTGATACAATGTTTACTTCTTTTACCAAAACATATCTCCTTTTCTTATAGTCATTTTTTCATAGATATACCCTTTTTGGATATAAGAAAATACAAAGAATTCATTGGCATATATGTGGTTAGAAACTTCATGGGGCTATACAAAATCTCTCTAAGAAATATTCAGCCATTCAACAGATACTTGTTGAGATTTACTGTGTGCCAGGCATCAGTGTAGACATGGGGATATGTCAGTGAATAAACTAATGAAAATCCCTCTTCTTGTGGAGCTGACATTCTAATGCAGCATTGTCCAATGGAACTTTCTGGGATGATGGAAATGTTTTATACCTGCAATGTCATATGCAGTAGCTTTAGTACTTCGACTGCTTTTGAGCACTTGAAATGTGACTAGTGTGACTAAGGAACTGAATTTTTTACTTTATTAATTTTAATTGATTTTAATTTAAATAGCTGCATGTGACAAAGGGCTATTAGATTAAATAGTGCAGCTGCTGTGGTTGAAATGTAGAAAAAAGAAAAATAAGAAGTCAAAGGGTGAGTTGTGCTATAGAGAGAAACAACAAACATCTTCCTACAGTAAATTCAATATCTTTGGTGTTGATTTTTTTTTTTTTTTGAGACAGGGTCCCTCTCTGTCATCCAGGCTAGAGTGTAGTGGCACGATCACAGCTCACTACACTCTTGAACTCCTGGGCTCAAGCAGTCATCCTGCCTCTGCCTCCCATGTAGCTGGGGCTACAGTTGCACACCACCATGCCCAGCTTATTTTTCTATTTTGTGTAGAGACAGGGTCTTGCTGTGTTGCTCAGGCTGGTCTTGAACTCCTGGCCTCAAGCAATCCTCCCACTTTGGCCACCCACAGTACTAGGATCACAGGCATGAGCCATCGTGCCCAGCCAAAACAGCCTTTTTAAAGAAATAAAATGACAATAGTGTTGTTGAAAGGACCTAAAAGTATCAAGCATCTTAGGCCCAAAAACTAACAACGTGTGACTTTGAGCAAGTCACTTTGCCTTTCAGGGCTTTGGTTTTCTTACCTGTAAAAGGAATGGCTCAGTGTTTCTAAAATCCCTTCCAGCTCTATTATTTCTTGACTATATGATTCTGTTTCATTTTATATTATTGAAGGGGCCCATGCAAAATTGGTAGATCAAAATTATTAACTGAATTAAATCTTAAAATCATTGAGAAATTCACTGTTTTTCATCAGCAGTGAGCATTTACTCTTCTACGAGTGGACTATATAATGATATTCAAGGAAATACACAGGCATACCTTATTTTATTGTGCTTCACAAATGTTGTATTTTTTAAAAATTGAAGATTTATGGAAACCCTGTGTAAAGCAAGTTGATTAGTGCCATTTATCCAACAGCATGTGCTCACTTTGTGTCTCTGTTACATTTTGGCAATTCTCACAATATTTCAGACTTTTTCATTATTATTATATCTGATACAGTGACCTGTGATCGGTGATCTTTGATGTTACTATTATAATTGTTATGGGACACCATGAACCACTCTCGTGTAAGACAGCAAACTTAATAGATCACTGTGGTGTGTGTTCTGACTGCTCCACCGACCAGCTGTTCCCCTATTTCTCCCTTTCTGCTCAGGCCTCCCTATTTCCTGAAACACAATAATATTGCAATTAGGCCAATTAACTACCCAACAGTAGCCTCTAAGTGTTCAAATGAAAGGAAGAATCGCTCATCTCTCACTTTAAATCAAAAGCTAGAAATGATTAAGCTTAGTGAGGAAGTCACGTCCAAACCCATGATAGACCAAAAGCTAGGCCTCTTGTGCCAGTTAGCCATGTTGTGAATGCAAAGGAAAAGTTTTTGAAAAAACTTAAAAGTGCTACTCCAGTCAACACGTGATAATAAGAAAGTAAAACAGCCTTATTGCTGATGTGAAGAAAAGATGGACTTGCCATTGGAATCATGAATTTTTTGTAGACTAAATAATTTTTTTATGAAGTAAGCAGTTCCCCAACTTAATTATTTCTGTTTTAATAAAATTTTGTATTATGTCATTATCTGAAGTCCTAGGATTTAAGGCTTTTCTTCCAGAACTTTGGAGTATATTGATCTGATTTTAAGCCCTGACTCTGATACTTATCAATAGTATAACCATGGAGTATAGAAAATTGTAAAATTAGACATTAGTGAGTGCCTAGATCTGGTGGAGGGTGTTAGTGGTGGGGGAATGGGGAGTAACTATAAATGGGCAAAGTTTTAAAGTTAGATTATGGTGATGATGGCCCAACTGTGTAAATATACTAAAAAACATTGAATTGTCACTTAAAATGGGCAAATTTTGTAGTATGTAAATTATGGTTTAACAAAGCTGTTGTAAAAAAATAGGATAACCGTGGACAAATTAACAAATTATGTTTGAAGCATTGGTTTCTCATCATTAAAGGGGATTAATAATAATAACCTTGTAAGATTGTTGTAAGCATTGAATGAAATAATAAAGACTTAGCACAATCCGTGGCACAAATGTACTGGCTTACAAGTGTATTTTATCATTGATATTATGTTTGTCATTATTTAAGTAGATCATTACTGTTTTTTTCTGTCAGAGTATAGATTTTTTATAAAACAAAGAATGTGTGCCAAAATTTGTGACTAGTTAAGCAAGTCTGAATGGAATACATTTAACAGGTTAAAAATATGGAAATAAAGTTATTACAAGATGTATAAATTTATTATTTATTCTGATATCAAAAGTTTAAAAATGCAGTGATTATGCCCCTGTTCATGCACAAAGCTATTAGCTGGTCATCCCAAGACTGATAAAAGTCTTTTAAAAGTTAGAGATTTGTCTTATTCTAGAAGACAACCACAGTTAACTAAAGAGTTAAATTTAGGTAAATATACTCATTTTGAAAGACAACTTGACATTGATCGAGATTGTTGTAAGATTATGCTACGTTTTTAAGAGATGAATGGAAACAAGAAGGACTTGTAAATTGTTCTGGTATTCCAAGATAAATTAGAAAAAGTACATTTTTTAAGAAAATGTTTACCAGTGATAAAACATTATTGTCTTCAATGAGACTTAAAAATTGAATGTCAAAGTCCAGAGTGTATAACTCTAACCACTTGGAGACTTTAAAAAGCAAGATCTTCAAGTTCACAATTGAAGATAATGTTAATTAGGCATTTTTAGTCTTCCTACTTGATTTCTTTATAACTTTTACCTGGGTTGGCTACATTTTTCTTCTTGAAACTCTTGTCTTACATTCTGATATGTTAGTCTTGGTCCCTTTCCTAATTTCATGCCTATTCAGTTTGTTTCCTTTCCTACCTCTTGGTATTTTTTAAAAAATTAAATCTTTTCTTCTCATTCTTTGAAATCTGTTTCATTCTTATGCCTTTATCACTAATGATTCTTAACATTGTCCAGTGTAAACCCTATTCCTTTTATTCCTTCAGTAACATTTATTACTCTGTCCCAGAAGGTACAGATGTGGTCCCTACTCTTGCAGAGCTTACAGTCTGGAGATACGGAGAAGAAAACAAGCCATGATAGTATTTAAGTGCTATGAAAGTGAGATACACGATCCTAGAAAAGCACACAAAAAGCCCTTACCCTCCCTACATGCTAATACATACAGGCTGCAGGGAGGAACCACACAGAGATGGCAGGAAGAAGTGGCCAATGTGGTTGGAAGATTGGTTATATTGAGCAAATAAATAACACAGATTGAATAAATGAGTAAATATATTGAGGATAATGAAAGCCAGCTTTCCCACTGTTGGAGAAAATATTTACAAACCTAGAAAGGAAGAAGGCTAAAGATAACCCTGGGTTATCAGGTTGGAATTGGACTTGTTGAATTGATGTTAGAAAGTATGAGTTTATGGTATATATGCACTACATACACACAGATAAAGAATTAGTAATAAACGTGTATGTGATATGTGTGTACATACCTACGTGGGCACCTACATAGATTTTCAAGCTCAGCATTTACTGAAAGGGCCTAAAAGTGCTGTATGCAAGTAACAAGAACACTCTGAGAACCTAGATCTTATCAGATCTTAATGCCTAAGTGCTGTCCTCCACTAAAAGAAAGAACTGAATCCAAGATTAGGAGGCCACGGGCTGATAACGGCTGCTGCTGGGAGTTGGGGATAGGCAAAATATGGGATAATTTTAATATCAGAATAAATGATGATAGCAATCGATTACAGCCTATTGAATTAAATAGGAACCCCTGAGTAAGTTAGTAAATAAACAAATAAGGGAAGCCCTTCCTTACAGTGAAATACGAACTAATAAACACAGAAAGAATGATAGGCACGGATATCTCCATTTGGCAACTATCATAGTGGTTAGGAGTTGTTAGTGGAGGCTACGGCTAGTGGGTTAATAAAGGATTGATGGAGGAATGAGATATTGACAATCTCAAAATAGCTCTAATACTAAAAGCAATCAATTAGAAAGAGAAAAATAATGACCTTATGGTGTGGAAACCTACAGACAGCAGCACAGATGATAAGGATTAACATCAACAGCAGCGGGATGAGACAACGTCATGTGTGCCCTCTGATATGATACACTGAGAAGAGCATAGCATCATTTCTGTGATATCCCTGCTAAGAAAATACGACGACCTGAGTCTAGATCATGAAGAAAACATCAGTCATCCTATAGAATTTAAATCATATTCTCTTTAAAATTGTCGAGAACATGATAGGTAAAGTTAGACATAGATAAGAACTATAGGAAATGTTCCTGCTTGGAAGAGCATGAAGAGACGTGACAACTAAATGCAACATGTGTTCCATGATGTACCAAAAAGAAAAAAGAAACCTTGAGACAAATGGCAAAATTTAAATTACCTCTGCAGCTTGGATGGTTGTGTTGTATCAATGTTGATTTCCCATCTTGAAAGATTATGTGGTGGTTATGTAGGAGAATACTCTTGTTTGGGGAACTATACTTTCCCTAAAACTGAATCTAAAAGGTCAATGATAGCTACCTAAGGGTCTATGAGCTCCCTGAGAAGGGAGATTTTTTTGGTTTAGGTTTTATCTTTTTCTTGTTTTTAATGGTTGACATTTAGATATTGTTGACTGAATGCATGAATAGAAAAAATGAAAGAAGCTTGATATGGCTAGAAGTTAGAATATGAGTGTGGCCGTGGCAAGAAATTAGGCTGGAGAGGTGAGCAGAGAATGATCATCTAGTAGGAGCTCAGTAAATATGTATTGGATGTATTTATAAGCAGAAAATTCAAAGAATTACAAAAATGGCTTGAGAAATGGTAACTCTACTACATCCCAAGTGATAACAATAAAGGAAACAATTCTGATCTGAAAATGTAAGTTATTTAATATTAAATTTATTTTGAAATATTTGAATATTTTAACTAACTAGATAGGACTTTCCTGCTTTAAGATAAATTAGTGAATCTTCATAGATATTCATACCAGTTGTCAGGATTTTGTATATATGTGTATTCATATGTACTTACCGGATCAGCAGGTTTAAGTCATTTATGCCTTAATCCAGCTCTAAGTGCTGTTCACACGACTATGAGAAACTTGTGATTCAGTGTGTATCCTAGCATAAAACAAACCCTGTTAATATCCATCTTTTTCAGTTCTGATTCCCTTTTCCATACAACCAAATTATTTGAAGTTAATTGAGGTATTATTTTTCTAAATAGTTTCTTAGGGAAAAATGTGACTATAAAAAAAAATTCGTTGGTTCCTTGGCATTTTAGTCCTGGTGCTATTGTAATCCCAAATGAGTAAAACAGTAGAGAGCTTACATTTAAGAAGCAAAATTAGTTATTTCATACCCTTAGTAAATTAATTTTTGTAAAAGGCATTATACTTCTCAGGAAGAAATAGGACAGTTTTTACACAGACGTTTGTTCCCCCAGGATACTTATTTTATTTGCCAAAAAATTGGGCAAAGTAGAATCTTTTTAGAACTATTATAAAAACTTATAGAAAATATATACCTAAAAAATTTATAGATGAATGTGAAATATAAGAAATCTGGAAAACTACTCAAATGCATTCTATAATGGGAATTTTAAAAAGAGAATTGTTACTTATTTTATAAAATTTAAAATGTTTTTATTTTGTTTCAATAAATTACTAGGCACTTGGTGGTGTCCCAGGAAGTCAGCCATTACTCCCCAGTGGAATGGACCCAACTCGACAACAAGGTGACTACCCTGAAGTAAAAATGAAATTGATGTACAGAACCATAGAGGAAATCTTTTATTTTTTAAGGAAAATTTTATTTGTATTCATCTTTCATAATGAAACCTGTTGCATTTCTGCAGGTAACCTGGCCAAATGATTCATATTTTCAACTCTTAAACATGCATGATAGTGAGTGTGGTGATAACATAAGAAACAGAATACATAAATATCCAAAATCCATATTTTAATTAATAACTCCTAAGACCTATTATGTAGCTTCTAACAAGTAGGAGACTAAGTAATTATATCACTTATGGAGAGGTTGTCTACCTGAAAGATGAGCAGAAGAAAAGAGGGTGCTAAGCAGCAAGTGGCTTGATTTGTTTAACAATCCCAATGATCAGGTCCTTCCTTAAAGATATTTAGGTGCCACCGATACGTAAGACTCTATTGTACTGTTCCATGGACAGAGAAGCAAATGATATGAAAGAATTAATTCAGCACAGAATAGGAAGAAAATTTCAGTCAAGACATCAATGGAGAGTATGGGTAGGTAGTGGTAAGAGGTGGAAAAGTGACCATGGAAGCCAACAGTGTAACACCCAGCAGGGAGGAGTAGCTGCTGACTTCTGGTTTAGCACTCAGGCTCATTACATTGCTAATATCCTCATACTTTTTTTAGGACATCCAAATATGGGTGGACCAATGCAGAGAATGACTCCTCCAAGAGGAATGGTGCCCTTAGGACCACAGGTAAATAATCAGTGCAGAAAGCTAGGTGCTGAGCTTTTTGCCTTCATCCTATATAAACAAACTGTGTTATTTGCTGTCTTTGAGTATATGCCTTAAAGTCTTGGTATAACATCACTGTTGGGCTCTTGAGAACATAACATCTGTGACATGTCTAAATTGATGTAACAACAAACCGTATTCTAACAAGGTGCTATCATAAATGTTTTTAGTTAGTTTACGTGAGAAAATACATTATAGTAACTGTTACTAAGAGACAACTATTACACTTTTCTTAGTTATGCTGAGGAAATGGTTAAGTTAAATAAAACCCAGTTGATTTAAAATAATAAATAGGATAAGCATAAAATATATTTCTATAAATCTTTCAAAGAGTGCTGTTAACAGTTTATTATATACAACCAAATTTCTTTATAGCATAGGAAAACAATAGAGAATCATTTAGAAATATTAGAAGGGGTCTTACTGAACAAGCATAATACTATCAGTATACATCAGATGTTAGCAGTTCTCTATCAAAATTTCCCAGAAATATGCATTAAAGTTGAACCTATCCTAGCTGTTGGTGAAATTTTAAGCGTATTATTCTAGAATATCATTTATTTTAGCTAAAACATCCTTTTTGTCTCGCTTGGGAAAATTTTGGGGTAGAAATTAATTTTATAATGTATTTCAAAGAAGCTAAGGTTAGCATGTCATAAAGCTGGTTATTTATTATTTATTTATTTTCCCTTCCAAGAAGAGCATTATAAGTGATACTTTGAGAAGCTTGTTTTGTATGTCTACTTTAAAAATATTAAATTGAAGTTTTGCTCCCAAAGCAGTCAAAGAATTAAAAACTCAACACCTAGACAATGTGACTTAGACCTACATACAATAATATATGTTTTATTATATGTTTGTATTGTATATTTGTACGTTTCTAACCAGCATACAATAATATATATTAACTATATTGAATTATGAGGCTCATATAACCAAATTTTTCAGAGATGCTATATTACATAAAATAACCTTATGTAAATATGGTTCCAAGGAAAGAGGAGCAAATGGTTCCGAATATATACAAGTGGCAGTGCCAAAGCCAGAAGAAACCAATGTCTTTTATTTAGGCTCAGTTCTTTCCTATATATTTTCTTAAAATCTTATAAAACTCTTTTAGATATTTAAATTATTTTTCCCTGTTTGTACTCATATCAGGAATGATGATATATGTTAACCATCATTAGGCTACTAATAGCACTTAGAATTTGTAAGATCTATAGCATATTTCATTAATTAAATGTACTTTTAGTCTTTAATAAACTAGGCGACCAATTTGGCTGTACAGAACTTTAAGGATTTTTTTTCCCCAGAAGATTTTCTTGATACACATTTTAAATATATATCAAAAACTTCATGCCTATAATTTTGTTATTATTCTTCACTCAGTTCACTTATTTTTCAGCTATCTGCTCAAACTTTTGTCATTCCCAGACTCTTATTAGTATTAGTTTTTAATACTTTAAAAACTATCTGATTTATGAGTCAGTTTTGCAGTGTTTAAAGAGGTATGCCAATGCTTACCTAAGCTATATGAGCACTTAGATCTCATTTGAAAATGCAGAAATAAAAAGCATACAGGTCTTTATGCTGTATGTTATAAATAGCCCTGTGTTTACATGTTTTGTGTTCTAAGTAAATTACAATAGAATATAAGAAAGCTTCTATTTCTGGTGAGTGATCTTTTATTGATGAGTTTTAATAAATAAATTTATAACCATGAATTCTTTCTTGGCATTTTTAACATCAAAGAATTTTTATTTCTTCCATTTGGATTAGCAGTACCCTTGATATTATTTCTATATAATATGATGGAACTGAAGTGTTCTGGTATGAATTTACCTCAGAAAGCACAGCTACCTACAATAACTTCTAAAAATCACAATATAAAAAGTAAAAGGGATTAAAGGAAATTACTTATATATATCTTGCATTTAAATGAAGGTGAGTCATATTCATATGAATGGTACAACAGGAAAAAAGTCAGGTAAAATCATTTAGAATGGGGAAATCTTGTGACATTTATTTTATAACACTTGCTATATAAAACATATAAACATAAACTATGAAATTTGTGATAAAGATTCACTGTATTTCTTGAAAGATAGTGGAAAAACAACTCTTGTAACAGACATTTAATCATATAGGTACCATCCAAGAGCAAAATGTATCTGTCCTTTTTAGAAAAAGTTTCTGGAATATTGTGTCTAGCTTTATGCACAAAGTACACATCTCTTTTTTTATCATAGATATTACTTTCATAATTTTTTGAGCTTAAGATCAATGTGGTGAAGGAGAACAGTGGTTATCTATTGGAACAATTGAATTCCCAAAACAAAGAAATATATATATATAATGATTTTTGGATTATGTTGTTAGGCAAAGTACACATGTAGAATATAGTAAATAAGTGATTAACACTTACTGCATGGAAGAAAAAATAAAAGTTTGCCCCAATCCAGGCATATTTTTCCACCTCTTATTCTATTTTAGATCTAAGTACAATGATATTAGTATCCTTTCAATAGAAAAGTAAAATTACCTATTCAATCAAGAAAAAATACCTTTTCTAGTACCATATTTAAAGTCATTTTTCTAGTTGATTTTGTAATAAGATTTACTTAGATAACTTGTGTTCTTGAGCTCAGCAAGTGCCATATGATTAACAGAAAAATTTACCAAAATTACCCAATTAGTTATAGTTTCTCTGGAAATATGAAGAGTAAATAAGTTATATACAAGTAGAACATATGATTTCTAAATCAGATACTTGGGGTGGAGAAATGGTGAGACTGAAATATATGATGGGCTGTCCTGTAAAGAGAGAGTAAACTGATTCTGTGTTTTCAAATCCAAGATGCACAATAGAATTCAGCTCAGTACAGGGAAGAACTTTCTAGAAATTAAACTGCCCAATCATGGGAAGACTTTTTATAAACTTTCCAAGCAGAGTCTAAACAGCCATTTTGTCAGGAACATTACATTGGGAGAGAGATTAGACCAGATGGAATTGTATAGTTGCAATCAGCTTTAAAATTCAGTGATTCTAAATTAGCTCTTCCCTTTCTGCTTTTGTTGATACCACTTGGAAAGTGAGCTGTTATTCTCTCTTATCTTTCTGATTTCTTTTTGCTTTAGATTATTCAGAAAATGAAAATATTTTGTAAATCTGTCAAATATGTATTGAATAATTTCTTACTCATTTCCTGTGACAATTCAGTTTAATTAGCCCATCATTTATTGAAGGCCTACTACGTGCCAGACACCATACTTGAACACTGGGTATACAAAGATGAATCAAATAAATACCGTGCCTTCAAGGTACTAATTGTTTACTAGAAGACACTGACAAATAAAGGAAAATTATTATATAATATGAAAAGTCTAGATACTTTTTATGTAAGCAATTAATTCTGTTAGAGTTGAGGGCTCTTGGGAAGCTAATAAGAAGAGGACTCGTTTAGTTTAGGCCCTAATTAACAGTGAGTTAAAAAAGAGTTAGCAGCTACAGTTTTTGAGCACCATATGCCATGCTTTTAATTCACCAAGTACTATGATAGGTGCTTTTATATTTCATTTTAGTCTCCAACAAGCCTATAAGTGAGATAATATTATCACTTTACAGATAAGGAAATTAAGATTAGGAAATCACTGGGAGAATCACTGGCCCAAGATCACACAGGCAGAAAGACAGAGAGAGGAAATGGGGCAGTGGCAAACCAATGTCTTTGTAAGTCCAGAGTTATAAGGCAAATTAATCTTTTTCTTGATAAAATAAAACACAGATCTTCTACGACCAAAAATGAGGAGAGACTTTCCTTGTGAAGCATTTCTAGCATACTTTACCATTCAGATTTTGTTTCCAGTAACTATCTTTTTTCTCAGAAACCCATTGCTAATGCTCCTGCTGCTGCCGCTACCATGCTTGACCCTGAGGTTGAAAGAAATAACTGTCCTTATAACCAGTGGCTCAGATGTGGATAGAAACCATTCTACTATCTCATAGCTCACAAACTGAGACATTTAGATAAAATTTCCTTAAAATAAAAGTAAGTAAAACAATGAAGACAGCATATAACTAGGTAATTTCATTTATCAACTATGATTAACTGTCTGAAGTTAACAGACCTTCTTTCATTGATTTATTTCCTTGTCATCTTAGCACCCTCTACTCAAAAGACCAAGAAAGATGAATTAACATGAGTATAAAAGTGTATTTTGTGTTTCTGAACTTCAAGAAATCCAGTAGGGCTAGAGGGTATAGTGTGGAGTAGGGAATGAAGGTGAAAACTATAGGAAATGAGGACAGAAAAGATAGATTGGGGCTTAGCTGTGAATAACTCATAGAGCCATCCTCAGGAGTTTAGACTTATTTGATAGGTAATGTGCTCATCATAGATTTTAAGTGACATGAACAGGACTGAGTTTTAGAAGGATAGCTCTTTAGGCAGTATGGAGAATAGATTAGGAGCAGGAGAGACTAAATTAGAGAACCCAGTTAAGACAGTACAGTAATCTCAGTAAATGGCAAAGATTAGTGATAGGAAAGAGAACACTATTTTAAGAGTTATTTCAGGTAAAATCAACAGACTGTAGTAACTGACTGGGTATGGGAATTGGAAGAAAAGGAAGAGAGGCATCAAGGAAGTCCTAGAAATTCTTAGCTTGGACTATTGTATGAAAGGTGATGCCACAGAACTGACTGAGGAAGGCCATGTAAAAAACTCAGTCATGAGAAGATAATATTGAGTTTACTTTTAGATACGTTGAGTGTAAGATGGTATCCAGATGGAAACAACCCCTGTGAAGTTCAACATATGATTTATCTAGGAGCTTAGGAAAGACATCATGATAAAATATAAAGATTTGGGATTCCTAACACATAAATAGTTGTTGAATAAATGGTAGTAGATAAGATTATCCATAAATATGTATTTATTGAAAAAAATGTTGTCACTAGAACTCGGAGCAAAACAACATTTAAAGAGTTAGCAAAATAAAAAGAGCCAGCAAAGGAAATCAAAAAAGAATCCTCAAAAAAGTTGGAGGAAATAGTGTTGTCAGAAAGCTAAGGGTGAAAGTCATTGATAATGTCAGAACATATTAACATGATAATGATAAAATTAGCCTTTTGGTCTGTATGGCAACTAAACTAACATATGCATATTAAAACATTAAAATATTTTTATCCTTTGAATGGACATAATAGATATTAACAGAAGCTTATTGAGTCATATAATTCATGTATACATATTTTCAGTATACTTTAGTTTTCATATATTTTTGTGTATTTGTATGTATTAGTGCGTTTCTGTGTTGGATGTATTATTTTGTGAACAGAAGTTTACATTCAACTTTCTTGTATTCACCTGTTGTTTTTTTTTTTTTTTTCAGACTTATGTCAGTGTTCTAGGTCTGACAATTTCAAACGTGTTGAATAAATCTTTTCTTTAAAAACAGAATTTTGGATTTATGAAATGTTTTATTTGAAAAAGTTCACTATTATACAGATATTAGGAAATTAATAAAGATATATTGAATATTATAATTGCAACCATACCGTAATCATTTAACATGCACCAATGATCTTACATATTCACATCGTTTTTAAAAGACATAAACCAAAGTAATTGTTAAAATAGAAGGAAAAATACAAGAGTGGACCCTTCAGGGAATGAATTACACAGGCCTTATCCAGTCAGGAGTTATGTAGGGAAGTCATTAACCTGCTTTCCTTTCTTTCCCCCCTCCTCTTTGGTTTTGTTTTTTTGTTTTGTGGTAGTCTGACCCTTGGTTATCATTACAGAACTATGGAGGTGCAATGAGACCCCCACTGAATGCTTTAGGTGGTCCTGGAATGCCTGGAATGAACATGTAAGCAAAATGATACATTATTCTGTTTAGTAAAGTGTTCTATTTTCTGTCTTCTAAAATGACACTAATTTGTAAAACAGTTTGAGCGTCTCAATCTCTGTGTAGTATAAAAATGAACTAAATATGAGCTGTAGTGTTTGCTTCATTTTTATAACATAATCTCATGTTTTTCTTCCTTCCCTTGCAAGCTTTAATTTTTTCCTATTTTCAGGTGCCTTAAATAACGATTTTTAGCGTGTTTCTTTTTCATAAGTGCATAGTCTCCATATAGAGTTTATAGAAAGTATGAAGAGATGCTGATACCAGGACTTTGAATTAACTCTACAGAACTAGACAATTGAATATTGTTAACTTCATTTTAACATATACATAGTGATTCCTAAAAGTAGAGTTTTTAAGTCTTATAATTTATATATAAAGATATATATATGTATATATATATCTTTACTTTTGCTTTGTGTGGGCCACTCTCAACACAGGAAGAATTCTCTCTGGTAGTATCTTCTGTGTTAAAGAACTTTACATGGTATAGGATGAATTTTCTTTTGAAAATTCAAGATGCAATTAGATAAGGAGCAAACGAAAGACTTTTTTTTTTTACTAGAAAAGCCTTTCCAACCCAAGAAGAGTAGTTTCTATCATCCAATATAATGCAGTTTATTAGGAAATTTTCATTACTTTTTCATTATCCAACTTGCCCTCAAAGTCCCATATACACCAGGTGTTTGTTAATGATTTCATTAATTCACCACAGGATCAATTCCATGATAGGGCCTAAAGAAAGCTTACCAGAAATAATGAAAGTGTTCCATGTAGGTTTGTGAATGTCTCCTCAAATACATTTTCCATCAGCCCATGTTTTGATTACTGAGATGTCAAATTAAACAACTCTACCATCAGTTAATGGCATTGAAGATATCCTATTAATATGAAATAAGCTCTTTTGATGTATATAGGGATTTTTTTTTAAGTTTCTGAAACCATTTTCATGGAAAGTAAATTTGCCTGAAATAGAAAATAGGTTAATAGGTGGGTACCAGCTAGACTCAAAACTAACAGAACAGGGGGAAAAGTAGGTCAAATTTTCCTATTACATCTTTTTACTTTTAAAGTAAAAATGGATAGACATGAAATCTGACTCTCCTTAAATTCCTCAAAGGCTTAGCCTTTTGTTAAATGGTTGCTACAAAAAGGAGTGAGTGGTATTTTGTGCTTATGTCAAAAGCTGAAACTCTTACCAATAGGATGGAGATGTGTATAAATTTTACCTACCTGAGATTCTCACTTTAAAATGCAGTAGATTTAAGGAGTATAATTTTGAATACTAGGATCAGCCAGAATTAGCATTAAATGTTAAGAATGTATCTAGTATCATTTTATACATTACTCTACATTATGATTGGCCATATGGCAAACTTTAGATCAACCTAGTTTTGTTGGTTCAAAGAAAAAAATTATTTTCATTTGATCATTGAGAGACTCAAAATAGCTGCTGAAATTGGCTAGTTTCTTTCTCATATATGCTTAAGCATATATGGTTATACATATGGATATATTTAATTTCCTAGACTATGGAGACTAAAATTATGGCAAAAAATTTTAATATGATTATTTTTGTTGATATTTGGGTTTGGATTTTTTATTTAAGAATGCCCCAATACTTTTAAATATTTTCTATTACATAATAGTTTACTATTAATGTAATTTCTGATTCTTAAAGAATCTCTAAGCCTTACAGAGTCTGATTTCCATTATTTGTTCCTATTTTCTTTTATTTGGAGTCTTAGGCCATTTTTAATTTTCTATAAATTGGGATTCCTTCAAGGACAACAAAATGTAAATATTTACATTTCTACATTTGTGAATATTTTCCTCTAACAGGGAAACTTCTCAAGTATGGAAGATGCAACTAGAGAGAATAATGATTACATTGATATTGGCCTCAACAAAGCAAAAATGTGTTTATAGACACATGAAAAGTAAAACACATTGCCTTCATTGCACTTAATAGAGTATGCTTTATTAAAATTCACTTCATAATTTATTATCTTTAAAACAAAGTAAGTCTGTGTAATGGCAAACAAACATTTCTTACTGGTATTTGTGGCTTTCTTCACGTCGTTTCTTTTATATATTGGGCTACTTAGAAATTTAAGGAAAAGACATTAGAATGGTGTCACCTTAAGCTGTTTCTTTAACTAAACTATTTAAGTAACTAAAATATTTGTGTGTTGGAGGTCAGGAGGGACTTGCCAGAGGAACATATCTGGATGATTTTTCTCTAGCTTGTCATTTTTACTTATTTGCCATGAAAGTGTAATAACAATGGAAAAATATCCAACCTAAACTACCTGGTCACTAATTAAATGCTATTAATATATTATAACCAGCAACTGTATTTCTTTATTGTAGAATAAATCATTTGGAACAAAATTTTGACAATTCATTGTTAAAAAATATTGGCCAACTCCAAAGAAAATGGTTACTCAGATATAATCTTTACATTTTCATGCTCTAAACTCAGGATAAGTTACACAAAGTGTCATTTAGAATTAAAATAAAAGTTCACTTTCAGTGTTTCTATAACTAGTATATCTCTTTAGAAGCAAAAGCTTAATTTAAGTCATTTAAAGTAGAATTTATAAACTATGGTCAAAATGTAAATGTTTCCAAGTGCATTATAGATTATTTTTTAAAGGAATCTTGAATAGTAGTATATTTTTAAATTACCTACATTTTTAAAATTTCCAAAGAATTTAGGATTCAGTATTAAAGCAGTCCTAATTCAACTTTATATACATTGCTATTTTATAAAAACTAAGAGGACAACAGGATTTCCAAGGATCTTTTTGTTCTATGTCATATCCTGTAGAATTATAAAGTTTGTATAGTTATCTTGAAATAAAATGATTGTCAGTTACAGAAGAAAAGAGGATTTTTCTCTTTGGTAGTCATAGTTGATTTGATTTCATCAAAATTAGCATCCTTACCAAAAAATATAGACTTCTTTTAAATTCCATTTTTGTCTTTATTTTTAAATGAGGCTAACTTGAGTCTGATTCAAACTGTGCTTATGTAGAAATTTCCATGCAAAATAATGTCTATGTTATAGTTCGTAGATTACTTTCTTGATAATACTGGTGGCCCTCAAAAGGAGTGGGAATTAACTGAGCATAAGTAGTTGTTGTAATAGAACTAGTCACTACTGTAACCCCCACTTTATCCAGCACTACTTGTGAAACTTAAAATGTTTTCTGACATAATGGTAATGTTGGGGGAAATTTAGCTTGTCCATGTGAATTATTAATACTTAATCTCTTATAATAAAATGAAATTTTTATGAAATACATAGTATGCTAAGACTAGGTTGGTATTATCAAACAATTAAAATGCATAAAATATTTTCTGTTATTTATGACACAAATTTAACATTTGATTTAATGTGATTAAATACAAAATATTTATTTTGACATTTAATGTAGCATGTTAATTTAACATTAGACAAATTTGAAAACATTTCAAAATTATGAGATTATTATCTACATACCATCATTGTATATAAGTTTTTGCCATGATTTGAATTACAGTAGTTTTTTATGTTGTCTTAACATAAATATTTCCTGGTTTCTTTACTGTGATTTAACATTACACAAATCATGTGGATGGGTCTTACCGCCCAAATGTTTTACTTGGTCAACACATAGCTTATGTTTTACCTTAGTTTCTGTCCATTAGGACATTGAATCTTGTATTTAAAATCATTTTTCTAGATTGTTCCAGTAATTGTAAAATCATCATCATCATCATCATCATCATCATCTTGGAGAGGCAACAGTTTCCAAAGACAATACAAATGCCCCTCACCTTCTTTCTGTCTATGTGCAAAACTTTGATCAAGGCCCCACTGTTCTCTTTTTATCTTCTTCCATTCCTCAAGCTGAATTGGGCATTCCTAATAGAGCACAGGGACAGGATTTATGTCTTCCCTGCTGCTTATGTCCCTAGGGAATCCCAACAAAACTAAATGCAGTTTTAAATATTCCACACAAATATGGGTAAGATGATGACTAACTTGGTCAACCTCTTTATCTAACATTTAGCACTTTAGATTTAAAGTCCCTAGAATCTAGGGACATGTTTTTTTTTTAATTAAAAATTTTCACTATCTTAGTGATTACAAGGAAGAGAAATTTTGAATGACCCTAGTTACAAAGGACTGACAGTAGTCTACTTTTCATGAGATAGTATTAATTCAGGTATAGTATTTAGTACTAAAATATGAGGACAAGAGACCTTTTTTATTTAATTAATTGGGCATTAATTTTGTTAAAACAAAAATCTTCATGTCCTTATAAGCTATGGTATATAAAATATTCTTCTCCACCCTAAAAAGAAGTATTATTAGCACATATTGGCATGGATTACCTACTATTTTTTCTAGGATTTACTCTGGCCATTGCCTTGAATAACAAGAAATATGATTCCCTTATTTAATAGTAACTAAATCATCAGTAGCACTTAAAGATAGATTAATATATAGATACATATGTGATAAACTGTGATTTTTATGAAAAGGAACTAACTTGAGACACCTTTTATGTATATTTATTTTTAGATTTTTATTTAGATTCTTATTTTTATATTTAATAAACACAAACTGTGATTTTTATGAAAAGGAACTAACTTGAGACACCTTTTATGTATATTTATTTTTAGATTTTTATTTAGATTCTTATTTTTATATTTATTTAATAAGAACAATCATTTCATATATATGGATAATTTACCTTTTGAATGAGATAGAAGTAGCTCTTATATTGATGTCACAAGATTATAGTTCATATTTATTTCTTAATTAGTGCTTTTTACTCCAAAAGTGTTTTTATAATGATTTAGATATATGTATATGTTCACTGCTATAGGTGATTATCATTTTTGTCTATTACAATTTAATATTAAAATAAAACTGGGCTTAATAACAGTCATTTGACTTGGGAAGAAAACTATTAATATTTCATGGAATGATAAAATTTTTGGATTTAAGAAATAAAGCTATTAAATTAAAAGACTAATATCAGTGCTGAACTCAAACTGCACAGTAACTAAATGGTAAATGTTAATATTTTTTGATTTTTTGTTACTTACTGTGAAATATTCAAAGCATAGGTTAAAATTTCATTTATCATATTTTTTGTAGGGGTCCAGGTGGAGGTAGACCTTGGCCAAACCCAACAAATGCCAATTCAGTGAGTATATATATATTCTTTAAATTTTTTTGCACTTTCCACCATTTAACAAAAACAGCAAAAATATCGTGCTTTTGAAAGCCTTGCAATCAGTTGTATTAACTTTTTAGGAAAAAAAGCTTTGTATATATTTTTAGAAAAATGTGCATAATTTTTGAAATTATATGATTTTTTCACTTCAAGGTCTAATATAAACATACATTCTATTTTCATTAACAGACTTTCAAAAATAGAAATAGTGTGATTTATGCATATACTACAATAGCGTACATATAGTGGTCTATATCATAAAATGGTTTGATCTTCTAAAATAACTATAATAATCACTAAGTTGCCAGATATAATCAGTCTCCATTAGTGGAGACCAAATTATTATGATAATACTTGTTGTATTAATTACATCTAGGTTTGCTCTCTTGCTGCCCCAGAAAGCAAGTGCACCTTTGCCTTGTGCCTGTTAGCTAAATTGCCATTCGCACATATCTCTCTATGTACCTGACATCTTAGGAATTCTCCTTATATATTTGTGGCAGTGGTTTGCCCAGATATTTTTCTTTCTTAATAATGTAACATAAATATATACATAGGTTGAAAATTGAGCTATCAATTTTAAAATTAATATGATTTCAATTTTGTGATCCTGGAGATGATTTTCCTTCTAGACTTTGAAACCCTGAGTTCTTCAACATGTGAAAGCGGTCCGTTGTGTAGGTTTGTGTAGTGTGTGCACTGTACAAAGGTTCTTGAGTCAAAGGAATCAGTAGAGAGCTGAAATACAGCTTGTGTTCCACTTGTAAAGCCTATGAGCATCTACTCAGAAGGGATGCCTTTTGTTAATATGCACGAAGGTCCCTTCATTGGCTAGTATGAAATAAAGTATGATTTTTATTTTTAATTTCCTTGACTCTGAACATTGCAGTATTGGTCTCAGGTTCTTATTTAGAAGTTTATTTACAAATCCCCCAATTCTAATTTTTCCTTTTTCATCTTTTACACAAGGAATTGCTCATTTTGGTTTGGCTATACAGTAAGCTCCAATCATTAAGTATCAAGCATTTTTATTGAAAATAAACACTTTTGATTACAAGGTACACAAAACCAACCAAACTAGATTCATGTCGAAAGAGAATATTACTGGACCATGTATCTGAAAAGTCCAGGTATATATTTGGCTTTGAGCACATTTGGTTCCAAGAGTTCAAATGTCATCAGGACCCAGTCTTTATTTGTCACTCATCTTTGTTCCCCTCATCATATCAAGAAGACTATGTGAAGCTCCACACATACTACCTCACAGCTCCCAGTTGAGCACAAAAGAATACAATATTTTATCATTTAAACAAAGGTACTAGAAATTACTCTAACTGAAGTGGGTTTGCTGGTCATATGCTCTTTCATGAAACAGTTCTGGCCAGGGGGTACAATAGTTCAGCCACCAGGGCTAGGTCACATGCCTGCTCACTGAGCCCCACCGAAGACACATGGAGTAGGTAGGAATGGCTCACCAAAGAAAATTAAAGGAATTGTTAGTAGAAGAGGGAATAGGCAAAACCAAAAAATGTTCAATATAGCATTGTATTCATCAACTCACTAGCTTGACAGGAAAAAGAAAGAGGAAAGAAACTCCTTTAAGGAAAAAAATGAGAATCTATTATGTGATTAAGCCTAAGGGAAATACAGATACATTGTTCCAAATAGGCTCTGCTTTATATAATAGATGCTCATTTTTTAAAAAGAGAACTAAAAAATAATAGAATATTTTCAACTTTACACTGGCACAGATAATAGTTTGATATTATTCCTCCTGGTTTCTAGTAAACCAGTGCTTGCTAGTTTTAAACTTCCAGTGCTAAGGTAGTTTTAAACTTCACACTTGAAGAAAGGTACTTTGCTAAAAAAATGTTACTGATCATTTAAAAAATAAAAATGAAAGGCCTCTATTTACTTCTCCACCCTTACCACAGCACTACAATTATGGGTATTAGAGCTTAGAATATTTAGATTCTCATCACAGCTCTTGATTTATCTGTCTAGCTTAGCCAGACAATATATATGGCTCTTAATTTTCTTCTCTGTCAAATAATACGGTCTTCTAATTCTAGAATTCTGACCTTGCATCTCTCTGATTTTATTTTCTACGTCTTCATTTTTACCTTTCACTTCATCTTAATGGGTATTTTGTATGAAGCGTGGGGTACGATTAGAGGGAGGATTTAGTAGTAAAGAGAAGGAAGAAGTTGAAGGTGATTTCAAGCCTTTGACTCAAGGTATCTGGGAGAATGGGAATAATACAACTGAGCTAGGAACATAGAAAAAAAGGTAAGTTTAGAAGGTTTAGACCTTTAGTCATCTTTCTTCCTTCTTGCCTCAGAAATAGAAATTTTCTTTTCTTCTCAGTGCTAACTCTTCTATCTGTTCTCTTTATTCCATCTCTTGTTGCTTCTTTACATATCCTGCTCATTCACTCTGCCAAATAAGTCTTCCATTTATCCATTTCCATTGACTGGTACTTTCCCCTGGTGTTATGCTAATGAACAAAATCCCAAGACAACCTTAAATCCCTGTGTCTCCACTCCTCTAGAGTTGGGAGGGGGGAGCTGATAGAAAACTTCTCTCCACCCTTCCTCAGTTTCAAACCACCATCCTGATGTCTCTCCCACTCACTCACCACCATTCTGCTAGATAATGAATTCCTTGGCCTTCCTGTCTTTTTCATCACTATGTGACAGTATAGTTCCTGAAACATAGCAGGTCATGAATGAAGGTTTGTTGAATTGGCCTCTCAACCCATTTCAATTTCCATGAAAGTCCTATTCTGAAGGTTACTAGTGACCTCCTACGTATCAGACAAACACAATAATTTATTTTCTGTCCTCATCTGATGTCTGAGATTTTGACTCCTTGGTTTTGTTTTAAATACCTGTTAATTTCTTTTCTTCTTTCATCTTAATATTTCTTTAGTTTTCCGTATTTTCATTAAAGTATTTCTTTTTATAATTTATTTTTAGGTATGCCACAGAAAGGTTAAAAAGCCTTGAGCCTGACAGCGTTCAAAAATAAGCCTGGCTTAGAGATTTCCTAGCCAAGCTGCATCCACTCCCTGCTTCTTAAAAGTCTAGCTTGTTTGACTTTTTTATAAGGTATTTTCTCCTGACTTTCATCCAGTCACATTATCCACCCTTTCTCAGCTGGTAGTGTTTTCTAATTACATTGCTAGGCTGTTTTCTTTTCATTCATTGTAATGTTTCCGTGTGGTTTCAGCTACCACAAAATCCAGTCGAATTTTAGATCAAGAATTATGTCTAGCACAAAATGGAAATTTATTCAGTTGAAGCTGTATCTTTAGTCCCAATCTCTAATAAGTTCTAGACCTATATTTCTAAATGTTTATTCATCAGTTCTACCTCAATATCTACTAATGCCTTCAAATTCAACATATCAGACATTTCCCCAAACATGCCTCGCTTCCTGAATTCCCTATGTATAAATAAGTAAGACCATCATCTACCCAGTCACCAAGTTGAAAACCTAGGAATTACCTTAATTTCTTCCTTTCTTTTTCTGCCACACCTAGTTTGTCACCAAGCCCTGCCAAGTAATTTGTGAAATGACTCTCAAATTCTCCTACTTAATCAGCACTGCCTGCAACTCTCTTTATCATCTCTTGCCTGGACTTTTTGCGTAGTCTTCTAACTTGTATTCATATTCCATGATGCTTCTAGACTTATCTTTCTAAAACATGAATTCGAACATGTCTCTCTAAAGCCTGTGACTCCTTACTTCCTACAGCATAAATTCATTCCTAGTCTGACCACGCAGCCTCATCATTTGCCACTGTCCCCTCCAAGTCCCTCACTGCAGCAGCTGTATAAAATTAGTTGCCATTTCCCAAATAAACCATGTACTTTCATATTTCTTTTCTTTCTTTTTTTCTTTCTTTTTCTTTCTGTCTTTTTTATAGCAGTCCTCTTTGTTTTTTGGTAGGCATCTAGTCCCAGCTTCCCAGCTCAAATATATCTTCTGTACCCGCATAGTACTTCCATCTATATTGTTATATTTTATGTCCTTCACACTAGGCTGTCAGATCTTGCTGGTTACTTTCACGAGTGCAAGTTCAGGAAAGCTCTAGAGGTAGGAGCCCAAATACTGATTTTTAATGAGGGCATTGAAGAATACGAAGTATAAATAGTATTAAGGCAAAATTAAACAGCTTGACAGAGCAAAAATGAAAAGAAACTGAACAACTAAATGAGATAACATTTTTGAAAGTATTTTAAAATGTTGATTATATTTAACTTTCTTTGAAGAAGTCACAAAGAAGGAGATATTAAAAATATAAAATGAGCAAGGACTTAGGAGAATGGGGTGGTTGGAAAAGCTAGCTTTGGAAACAAATAGAAAGTTTGTTTTTTTCTACCTGGCATACATGAAAATTTAAATCTATAAACAATGAAGTGTTGAGCTGGAAATGAAGACATAACAAGAACTTGATGGTGTTAATGTGTGACAGGAGGCCAAAGTATCCACTCAGGATGGTATAACCATCATGAAGGCCAACTCACAAGGGTCAATTGTTAAGTGTTTAGGAATTTTGTGAGCCTGGTTGTTAAACCATTGGTAGCTTAATATCTGTCATATGGGAATATTTACACCACAGAAATTGGCTAACACTACAAATCAGAGCCAAAGGGTTAGTAAAGACTAGGTGGAAGTTGGAGAACATGATTATATTTTAGACCTTGTCCCAACCTTGTTTGTGTTCCCCTCCAGGAAATCTCTGCTGTAAAACAAAGTTTGGCTAGGGAGTGATAAAGAAATGAAAATTAACAAAGTAGGCTTCAGGATAATGAATTTAAGATATTGGAAAGAGGAATAAAAATGCTGACAGCGGCAAGGGGGAGTAGCAGAGGCAATTTAGTCATAAACTAATAGAGAAACAATCCACTAAGTAAATACACATGGAGCAATTGTGATTCCTTCCATTCTAGTTGGAATATAGAGTAATTTTTCTAAGTATCATGATAAATAAGAAAGATGTCAGGCAAGGAAGTTGTCCAGATCTCTGTGTAAAGAGTTCTAGAATGTGGTCATACTCATAAGTGGAAGAGAGGACAGTAAACAGGAATAAAGTAAAGGAAGGCAATGCACTAAATTCCAAAGATCTAAAGGGTGGTTAGATTGCCTCTTGAAGTTGCTTAAGAATGATGGTAGGCAATATAGCATGACAGAAGAACGTGAGCCAGGTGCTAAGGGCATAGAGATGAAATTGGTCTTAGGGGCCAATGGATAAGTCAGTGATTTGGCAAAGGCAGATGCACTTGTTTAAATAAATAAAATAGAGGATGAATGGGTAGATCATGAACTGAAAGGGGCCCAAGAGAGCAAAGTTGTTTTCATTCACCAAATCAGGTAAATACTTACTGCCATAAAAAAATCTCAGTACTGATAGTATAGTGGAAGTATCCTCATCACTAGTGATGCTGCCCCCTAGTGATGGCCATCTGCATTGCCCAATTACTTGTGGGCAGACCAAGCAGGGCCTCAGGGACATGTGGTCGGTGCTTAAGGCAAAGCAAAGATACCAAACAAGGAGGAGAAAAGCTTTTCAAATAATATTAAATATTTCCAAAAGACATCAAAGAATTGTTTATCAAGGGGAAATCGTAACTTTGTTGTACTTCTACTTACTTTTTGTGTTTAATATTACTTTTATGTTTAATTATATGACATGTATTGGGGTGGAGGGAGGGTTTAGAATACAGGCAATATCATCTTTTCCCTACTCTAAAGGTCCTGTTCTGGACCTGGCTGTCCAACTTCAAATAAACAGTAATTTATTGGCTTTTTGCCAGAATAAGGCAAAAATATCTCTTATGGATGTACAGTGTCTTCATGCTAGTTAGTTAGTGAGCTTGTGTGAAAAAAGAAATTATTTGGATTTAACTTTCCCTATTAATATCCACTCCAGGGCTTATTTTTAAATACAGGTTTTCTAGATTTTCTTTTCTTAAATTATCACAGTGAACACGGACAATGTATGTAACCTGAGGTTTTGTACCCCCATGAAGAGCTGAAGTAAAAAAAAAAAAAAAAAAAAAAATTTCAGGCAGTGATCTTGCTTGGGCAAGGCACTACGTGAAAGTACACAAATATAAGATGTATAAAATTGGCTCCTGCTATTCAGAATATTTTATTCAGTTTTTTTACCATTCAACAATATGCTGTGATTTTTTTTTCCATTTCAGCATGTGTATATGTATTATTAAAACTTGGATGATGTTCTCTAGTAAAAAAAAAAAAAATACTTCCTAATCTTTAGAAAAGAGCTTAGTTTAAGAGCTTGATTTGAAGAGAAAGAAGGAATTTCTTACTCATATCTGATCCCCACAAATTAGTAGTCTTTGGAGATTCATATTAACTTTTTGCATTTATTATATTATTTCTTAGTAGCTAATTAGAAAGGGAAAGGGGAAAGATAAGGTCTATATATCAAGTATAGACCTGTACTGCATGAATGTTGTACCTTGAAACCTGTCTTTTAAAAAAAAAATACACACAGCTTAGAAGTTGCATCTGTAAAGGCTTCTGATTTGAAAAATTCTGGTTTCCCATTTTTTAGCTGCACAAATGTATATCCTTCTACTTACAGAATAAGTCATTAGCATCAAGCAATGTGTACAACTGACATGAAACCAATATAACTTGAAGTGGTAATTCTGCCTAAATTCTTCTTGACTAAAATGCACCTTCTTTTTTATAAATCCAAGATAATATTGCAGTTCCATTTTCCAGCATTTAAACAGATAAAAATTCCTTTACTTTCCTTTGTGATACATTTTAAAACTTGATAAAAGTCAGGAAATAAATTGATTTTAGGTCAGCCTCCTTAACAGGAGTCAAAACATTTGTTTTTGTCCTGTTCATGTTGCAGATACCATACTCCTCAGCATCTCCTGGGAATTATGTAGTAAGTACAATTGGGTTTGTTTGCTCATAAGAATTGATGTTACGTTTTATTTGGGCAATGAAATAGTTGTCCAGATGTTAAGAATAGCCCCGTGTATTGGCCAAGAAATGAACATCTTGAGTTGTTTCATCTGCCAACCTCAGTACATATGTTGATGTTCATTAGTAGAACAGTTATCAATCTGGCCAGAATTGCCCTGAGTACTGTGTTTTACTTCAGCATATGTTTCTGAAAACCGGTACAATACTCTCTGTCCAATCATGAAGAGAGTCATCCCCAGTTACACAATGATATGCTTGAATTTGCAGTTCTCCAAGAAAATAATCTACACCCCCTCCCCAACACCACATGCCACACACAAAGTCTAAGAAGACATTAAACTTTCTCCCAGTCCTAAAGTGAATCATGCAGCTTTTGTTGTTCTTAGAAATGGAGAATACCTATTTTTCTTATTATTTATTGCATTGAAAATTTTCCAATAATTCAAATAGACATGAAGTCAAAATAACAAGTGTTTTTGTTTGTGTTTTTGTTTTTGTTTTTGTTTTGAGACAGAGTCTCACTCTGTTGCCCAGGCTAGAGTGCCGTGGCATCAGCCTACCTCATGGCAACCTCAAACTCCTGGGCTCAAGCAAACCTCCTGCATCAGCCTCCCAAGTAGCTGGGACTACAGGGGTGCGCCACCACATCCGGCTAATTTTTTTTTTCTATTTTTAATAGAGATAGGGTCTCACTCTTGCTCAGCCTGGTCTCAAACTCCTGAGCCCCTGAGCTCCAGCAGTACTCCCACTTTGACCTTCCAGATTGCTAGAATTACAAACATGAGCCAAATTACCAGGTTTTATATGACTTCCTAAACTTACAAATGATCTTTTGACCATCATCACATTATGATCCTTGCTACATCTCAAGCCCACTATAAAGGAAAATTTGTTATAATATTTAGGGGAAAATGCCTAACAGAGAAGAAAGGATGAAATGGTAACATGGGAAATCTTTCCTTAAAAAATTTTCAGAGGTGGTGGCTAACTGGAGTAAGAAAAAAAGAAGTGCATTAGAAGAAAATCAATGAGTATTTTACTCTCCATAGAGATGGAGTTTTGTTAACATAGTGAAAAGCACACACGGCTTTGGACCTGTGAACTTGGTGCTCAATGTTCCTATAAGCTATACAAACTAAGGAAGTATAATATACCTTTTTTCACATTTTCTATCAAACAAAAGTGAAAATAAGAAAATTTTAGTAAAACCTATTTTTATTAAAGTCACTTAAGAATAAGCACGACACATAATTTTATGAAGTTATAGTCTTTTATTTGAAATGGAATTTAAGTTTTTATTAAATAGCAAATATACATACTATTTGAAATAATTGATAGACTATATCTACACACTCAGAATGAAGTAAAAATTCAGCCACTTATGAGTTAATTTGATCACTGTGCGTAGAGTATCTGAAAAATTTTAAAACTTATTGCCTGAATTATCTATTTTTGTTGCATGAAATAATTGAATTAACTTTAGAATTACCTAATCTCCATTTCAGTTTGATTGTGTAGCTGCAGCCTTGGTAACCCACAGCGTTATTCAACATTGCTTCTCATTTCTAATTGATGGGGTAGCAGAAGGTATAATGCTCCAAAAGTGTTGCAGTTGATGCTAACAGAAAAAAGAAATAGTATCAATGCATTTTTTAAAAATATAAATCTCTAAGTAAATATCTTTTGGTTTCCTATAAAAATTAGTGATACAAAATGTACGGAAATTGCAGTAAACTAAATCAAAAATACATATGAATTATTTCTGTTTTATGGATTTATAAAGACCCTAGTAAATGGTTTCTCCTTAACCTCATTAAAACTGATATGATTAAGTCATGAATAATAAATCAGTGTTACAGGCTCATTGTTTTTGGAAACTTGTCAAAACAGTCTCAACATATTTAAGCTAAATTATGTTTTGCATAATATTCAAATGATTGTGCATTCAAAGAAAATAAATTATGAAGAAAATATATTTCCTCTCTTATTTTCAAATTGGATTATTATACAGTCTAACTTTTCTTCTGTTTTTCCTTATGGTGTTTAATGCAATGCTTTATATTTACTGAAATTTTGTATAATTATTTAGGGTCCTCCAGGAGGTGGAGGACCACCAGGAACACCCATCATGCCTAGTCCAGCAGGTATTGTAATCAAACTAGCCACATAGGCATTTGATTATTAAAATAAAATCACAAAATATAGAAATGTTTATGAAATAAAGTTAGTAGTATTCATTATCTCATGATGGTTAAAGATGTATAATAGAGGTAGCAGGTAGGAAGAATAGTGTTCTTAAACTATTATCTGATTAAGCATTTAGAAAATCCATGTGTGGCTAACAGATTTAATCAGGATGAACACTGTTGATCTGTATGAATTGTCCAATAATTTATCTAACTTAAAGATTTCTTGAAACTGAGAAAAGATCCAAATCTCACAATTTAGAAAAAATTCTGTATAAGTAAAACATCAAATACATGCGTCCATTAGGTTTAGATTATAAAATCTATCATCTTACTAAGGTGAATAAAGATATGCTTACAGCATTATTTACCCTATATGTCTGTAGCTATTTATCAATTAGCTAATAAATTAATCGTACAATAAGAAGAGCTTTTTTTAAAACTCTTCTAAACTAAAACATACTTCAATATTTTCATAATCATTTTACATAATTATTTTAAATAGCTTTATCCTTTCTTTTCTGAGACAAACTGTTAATGGTGGTAGAATCTTAAATTGGCACAGCCCTTTTAGAAAATGCTCTGGAAACATGTATCTTAAGAGCCATAAAGTGGTTCAGACCATTTGACTTTATAATCTTCATACAAGAAATGATTAGAGACACAATCCAAGATTTATGTAGAAAGATGCTCATCTGTTATACTCAATAGTGATATAGCAGATACAACCTTCAAACCTAAACCAATTTTAGTGAAATTATTAAATTAATTTTTACAGCATATGGTACAATATAATGTAGCCATTAAAATATTATCATCAAAGAATTTTTAAATAAGTACTCACAATTCAATACGATATGATCATAATTTTATTTTAAAATATATATAATACAGAAATCTAGAAGGTAAAACACAAACAAGCTAAAACTGTATCAGTGATTACTTCTGGGTGATGAAATAGATGAGAAATTTTTATAATTAGAAATAATTTTTAATTATGTTTCACTGTTAAATTGGTAAGTTCTTAACTCGTTTTGTGAAATCTAATATAAACAGAAGCTTGAAATTGAATATCATCAATCATACCAATAAGTAATAATTTTTAATTTTGAACATTTTATTTGGAAAAATCATAAATTTGATAATTAATACAAAATTTTACTTTGCTTCACTAACTCTTTGGGCTGTATCCAGAAATATTTCATGGTCTCTGTTCTCAAAGCATCTTCATTGAAGATGAAACAATTCATGGAAGATACTAGGTCACTAAATATGAAATGTCCCATTTTGAATCAAAAGTTTAGTTTATTATATCTCAAACAAGAAGCAATACAAGTAGTCAAAGTATGCGCCTAAACTGTCGACACAGTTTTGCCATCTTAATGGTAGCTTGTTTATGCCAGCTGTGTAGAAGCCTGGAGAGCAAGTAGCAATGAAATCACAAAAGGTGTTTTCCACAGCTTGTTGAGAATGGAATATTTTTTCTGCAAGAAGTGGCCCAAAGCCTGGAAGAAGTGGTAGTCAGTTTATGCACGGTCTGGTGAATATGGTGGATGCCAGAAAGTTTCTAAGTCCAGCCTCTGCAGTTTGAGTGGCATTGTTTGTGCGACATGTGGTCGAATGTTGTCTGGCAAGAGGATTAACCTGTCTCTATTGACCAACCTTGGCTACTTAATCACACACATCCTCATCATTTCGTCCAGTTGTTTGCAGTAGACATCTGCTGTAATTGGCTGATCAGGTTTCATGAAGCTGTAGTGGATAATACCAGTGCTGAACTACCAAACAGATACCAGTAGCTTTTTTAAATAAATATTTAGTTTTGGACTGTGTTTTGGCACTTCTTTTTTATCCAACTGTCATGCCAAACACTTGCAATTGTCAAAAATAATCCATTTTTTTATCACAGAGAACAATAAATATGGTATAGAAATGGTCTGCCTTGATGCATAAACACTTCATTGATATTTCGAGCTGTCTATGTTGCATTGGTTCCACAAAGGAACTCATATTAAAAAATAACATGAATTTTTTACTTATGCATGGTTTCACAAAAATTGCTCTAAAAAAAACTTTGAAAGATAATCACAAGCCAAACCATGTGTTTGAAAGACTGGGGATGTACCTTCACAATAAAAATAAAAAAAGAGGTGTCAAAGTGAAATGTCAGAGATATCAACTGTCAAACTTAGTACTTTAAGGAAATCAAACATTTCGTACTTCATAACCTCATAGAATTATATGAACTGATCATCTTGTGCACGTTTACATTCTTATATGGTGAAGTTAATATTTAATTTATGAAGGTAGCATGTGATTAATAAATACTTCACTACAAGACTAAATAAATTTTTATAGTAACAATGAACATTGCAGGTGATAAGTAATCATATCACTTCTTCCTTTTAAGCCAGAAATTGCCACCAGTATATCTTCTTAGTCTTTTTGCATTCTCTTTCATATATTCATCCTTGTCTCAGGCACTGCTCTAACATTAAGCCAGCACCACCCCCCTCAAAATAGGTGCCAGAAGGTCCACTTTATTGTAAAGTTTTTCTGTGCATAAAAAGAAGTCAGACATATCCTAGCTGGAAGCAGGAGAGAATAAGACAGTAGAACATTAACTACAATGGAAGGCAGAACTCTGTAGAGGTCAGGGGAGCACTCATGCACTTGCAACTACCAGAAAAAAATATCATGGGATAGTGAACATTTAAATGGTCCTTCAGTAGTAAGTAGGGTTTCTGTATGTAGACATTGAAAAGATGTTTGGAGGAAGAACAAAAATATGGAGGTAGAAAGATTGGTCATATGCAAGAAAAAACAAGTAGCCTGGGTTGACAGTAATATAGTATACATAAGGATGTAAAAAGAGTTAAGGTCACACAAGTAGGTTAGAACCTTACTTAATATAAATTTACAAATAAGGGTGAACCTTAGATGGGCATTTAACTCTTTTGACATTTTGATGTATCCATTTCAGAGTAAGGTATAATATTTAGATTTATGGATCACTGTTGGCAAACAACCAATAAATGACATCACACCTACTCTGTAAGGTAGTACACACTAAAATAATAAACTTATGAATGTCTGATAAGTAATCACACAGTAAGAGGGAAAGTAATTGCCCATTTCCCACTCTGTGGTTACTTCCATAAGAAAGCAAAGATTTTTACCTCCTGTCTTGAATCAGTACAAAAGTGTGAAATATATTTATTTTAAAAATAGAGAAGCGTGTTCCATTATATTTAAGAAAACTGTATAATGTGAAAAAATAGAAAGCCATATTTCATAACTGATATTTCCTCAATGTAAAATATTTAGCCTTTTATTCTAGGTTTCACATTATAAAAGTACATATGCTCCAAGACTTAATTAGAATTAGCTAATAGGCATGAAGTGTAAATCTTTTAAATACTATATAATGTTATATATATGAATATACACTACAGGTATTTTTATTTTAACATACCAAGAATAAAATGAGTAAAAAAAATTATGAAAAATATGCTGGAGGAAGCTGGTATTTAGTTGAAGCAAGAGAATTTTTCCTTTCTATTGTATAGTCTTGCTCTAAGCTCTTTCTTTTGGGATCAAGCCAGGATATTTCACCAGTTTTCACTAAGAAAACTATTTTTCAGTGAAAATTATTAACTAAAAAACTGGTTTTTAAATTTGTATATAGAAAACCTCAGGAAATAGTGAAAACTGAAAAGTTACTAAATCTGAATTTTAAGAGATTTTTGTTATATGTGTACACATAATTGCTTAGAGAAGTCAAAAAGTATCTGTTTTTTAAAAAACTTTACTGTAATTTTTAGACTTTTAAAGTAATATTTCTTTTACCTGAATTATTGAAGTGATTATTCCTCTTGAATACCTAAGTTAGAAATGATAATTTTTGAGTCAGAAAATGACTGCCAGGTATTTGTTTCTGAACGTTAATAATGACAGTTTCAAGTGTTGCAGCTATCAATATGTGTATGTATCCAGATCATCTTTGATTATTACTTTGTGATGATTTGGTTATAGATTCTAGAGAAAGATGTTAATTAAGTAATATTTTGTTTCAGATTCCACCAACTCTGGAGATAACATGTATACTTTAATGAATGCAGTACCTCCTGGACCTAACAGGCCTAATGTAAATATGATTTTTTTTTTATTTTGGGGTTGTATTTGAAGACTTTCAAACTCTGAGTATATTCCATTTCCTGGATATTATTTAAACATCATATTTTATTGGCCAGAAGCGTATTGGATATCAGAAAAATCAAATTATTTCTATGCTCTGAGTTAAAAAAACAATGCATAACATATAACAGATATTTTATATCAGTATAATTTAAATGTAAAACCGAACTTAACCAATTATAGAATGTTGGTGTCATTTTATCTCAAATACTTAATATTATTTTACTGACTACTTGAAAATGACAGGTTATATATAATCATTTATGTTAATCTCATTTTTAGCATCACTAAATTTTTTCATTGTGATCTTTTTTTAATTCTGATAAACTTGAAAATAAATTAGGATGTTGAATATGGTGGTTTTTCTTTAGAATATGAAATCTAGGGTTAAACTATGGAGTTGAGGCAGTTATACAGGAAGAATTTGGGTGTTCTGAATAAAGTATAGGTCATGATTTTTTCACAGAAGCTCACAGGAAAATATTTTATTTTTCTATGACATAAGGCCTACATGTTAACAAAAATATTTATAACAGGCCGGGCGCGGTGGCTCACGCCTGTAATCCTAGCACTCTGGGAGGCCGAGGCTGGTGGATAGCTCGAGGTCAGGAGTTCGAGACCAGCCTGAGCGAGACCCCGTCTCTACTAAAAATAGAAATAAATTATCTGGCCAACTAAAAATATATATAGAAAAAATTAGCCGGGCATGGTGGCGCATGCCTGTAGTCCCAGCTACTCAGGAGGCTGAGGCAGGAGGATTGCTTAAGCCCAGGAGTTTGAGGTTGCTGTGAGCTAGCCTGATGCCACGGCACTCACTCTAGCTTGGGCAACAGAGCGAGACTCTGTCTCAAAAAAAATATATATGTATATTTATAACAGATTATAGTTAATATACATATAGGTATATATATAGGGTAGCTGAAATCAAAGAAAAATCAGAATGTGTGTATGTTGTATGCTAAACTGACCAAACATACCTGTAGTTTTAGTGTCTTTAAAACACTGTGGGGGCCAGATAAAAGGACCAAACCAAGTAAGAAGTTCACAGGCTATTGGGTTTATCAGCACCAGTTTCTCAGTCCAGATCTAAACTATGCTTTTGATAAAAGCCAAATAACCGTAGTAAGTTCAAAGTCAATCTCTTTGACTTATCAGTGAGGCATTTATATATATTCCAGGTTATTTCCTGAAAATTGATCCATGTGCTTTTAGATCCTCAATTTTATGAAGCAAAAAATGGCATTCTCCTGGAAAATTTATAAGCACGTGGTTTGTATGCTCACAATGATGGAAGCCCATCATTTCCAGGGTTGGCAGCTACTTTTCCCCAAAAGCCATCATGATTAGTAACCACCACTGCTGCACCTGCTCGCGCACACACACACACTCACACACACAACACATTCAGTATTCTGTACCATTCATGGTAGAAATGCTTTTAGTATGGGAAATTTTAAGAGAAAGTGTTTTCACTAGGCTGTCTTAACTGTAAATGTAAGGTAATTATAAATAACTTGTCTTCAAACTGGGCTCTAGATTTTCTTGGAAGTATTCAGGCCATGGGCTCTCCATCACCAGCTCTATCATAGCACATCTAGTCACCTCTAGCTTGTACCAGGATTCTAATGTAAGATTTCATCTGAAAAAAAAAAAAAAGAAAAGAAAACAAAAAGAATTCCACTGCTTAAAAAAAAATGTTAAATAGAACTGCTGTAAAATGTCTGACTGTTACTGAACTGACATAGTTGAGACTGTCAGGAATTAACTATCTTCAGCTATCCCCAAGGAGCTAAATGTATTTAACCTATAAGATGAAATTATTTATTATGTCAATTTGAACAAAGATAGATTGTCTGTTAAGAAAAATGTTAATGTTGGCATAATGATGTTGAATAATTCTTATTAATCAACCAATATCTTTAGCAGCTTCTTAAGAACCACCTTCGGGTTTTAATAGAAAATTTGTCATTATCATAGAAGAGAATGCTCATCTCATTTGCACTAGTTTACGATAGAAGAAAACTGTGGACATGAGTGAGGTTTAACGTAAACATTTGGAACATACAGAAGATGAAATGAGAGAATTGGGGCAATCCAGTTAGAGAATTTATAAAGCTGAAGAGACTCAAGTGAAAAATTTCCATAACTTGAAAATGGAAATAAGTTATGGCTGTGCCTTGTAACATTAAATATAGATATTGTAACATTGAGATAAACAATTGTTTTCAGCATGATTACAGTAATTTTCTTCATTTTTAAAATAGTTTCCAATGGGCCCTGGGTCAGATGGCCCCATGGGTGGATTAGGAGGAATGGAATCACATCACATGAATGGCTCTTTAGGTAAGGATTTTAAATTTGATGCTTAGAGTAAATCCAAAACA
Organism: Lemur catta; assembly: GCF_020740605.2. Taxonomy (NCBI): domain Eukaryota; kingdom Metazoa; phylum Chordata; class Mammalia; order Primates; family Lemuridae; genus Lemur; species Lemur catta. Next base: position 52,500,772 of record NC_059139.1, on the reverse strand, counting down.
GAATCTTAATTCTGTATAGTGGATATTATGAAATGCTTCAACTTCTACATGCTCATTTTGAAATGCTTCAACTTTTACATCAGACTGATAGTTTAATCTACAGTATATTGGTTATTATAACTAGAGATCATTTGAAAATCAGAAGTGTGAGAATTGTTCTAGCTCATATTCTCAAGTATTTACTTTAACCTATCAAAACCTGGTGTTTTATGATAAAAGGAGACATTGCTGCTTTGGGCACGTATCATGCGTACCTACCCTGGAGGACTGCAGTACTCTTCCAGCTAGTTTGTCTCCAGAAGTCTGTGGACACAGTCTCAGAAGAACTTCAGTTATCTGCAAAAATTTCTTAATTTTGTTTTTGTATTTTAATGTTCATCTCCTTTTAAAAATAAAATTGTCAATCATATTCTGGATAGTCTGAATAATTCTCTTATGAGAGAACACTGCCTGCGTTGTCTTCGTGATAAAGATCATTTTTAGTATGTGACTAATGGTTACAAAAATACTTCATAAATGATGCCTGGTTAGCAAATGAAGCCAACTATTTGCAAGGTGAATAAAAAGTTGTACAACAGTAAGAAATAAAGACAAGTGGTACAAAATTGACTAGGTCACACAGCACACTATATTTATAGGCAGGCCAAATGCAAAACCGAAAAAAAGACATTTGATGTCTGAATATGTTTAAGTAACATGATCATAAACTAATTTAAAAGTTGACAATGGGGGTGGGGAGATTGCGATAATTTTTTTTCTTTTGGAAAGAGTTCATCTTTTACTGAAATTGGAGAAAATACACCCATGAGTAATTTAGGTTATATACAGATTTCACTCCCCCTCCCAAAGTTAGGAAATACCTCCCTCTGGTACCCCAAAAATCTGTGTAACTTCAATAATCAAGAAATTATTTGCAAATTATTTGCAGCACATTAAGAGACTTAAGTGCTTTTAAGGATCCATCTTATTTTGCCTGGGTTTCAAAGTCTTGATTTGTGTTGTCCAGTTACATTAGCCTCTACTCAGGTGTGGCTATTTAATTTTAAATTAAATAAAATTTAAAATTCGGTTCTTCAGTTGCACTGCCACATATCAGGTGCATGACAACCACATGTAGCTAACAGCTACCTTAACAGACATCACAGAAACATTTCCATCGTCACACAAAGTTCTGTTAGACGACACCATTCTAGAATTTTATTTTCCAATTTATTGCAAAATAATTCACTCTCCAATCTTTTATTTGTAGAATTATTTACAAAAAGATACCAATTGATCATAGTTAGAATGCTCTCAGTTATTCACTGGAACAGAATATTCAGAAGAGTTTCACATATGCTTGGCATCTACTTCATTACTTTCTATAATGAACATTACTGTACATATTTTTATATACATGATTGCATATATGTGTGCAGTATTTAAGAATTTGTTGTTATTTATTTGTAAATTAATCATGTTAATAAGCCCTAACTTTGTGACTGAATAATGTACTGTTATGATGTTATATTTTATTCTAGGAAAATTACTTATTTAAAATAGTTTAAAATGAAGCTAATATTGTGGCAAAGATCTGATTATTGTTGTTACCTAATGTATGATTCTACTGTTGTTTACACAAGAAAAATTAATATTGACTGTTCATTTCTCCCAGGAATCAAAATAAAAATATATTTTGAAGACATTTTTAGTTCTGATGGATTGCCATAAATATTGATTACTGTCACTTTTTACAATTATTAAGAATATGTTGCTTTGGGTCATTATGATAAAAATGGTTCAGAATATTGTCAAATATTGTTACAAGTTTTCATTTTATATTTTATCAGATTTACAGTATTTTCAGAAAATATATGTAGAGATGTCTATATATATTATATATACATTTTCAAAATTTTAATTGGGTAGGATATACAAATGGTCTTTCTAATATTTTACATTCAGGAATCTGTAATAACCATGATTTTCTTTATTCTTGTATTAAGAAAAAATAAATGCTTGGGAACTAGAGGTAGAATTCCTTACATTTGGCATCAGATGATACTGATTCACTCTACAGTATAAAAGAATAGGGATTTTTTTAAGATTCAAAACTCAGGAACTACACACTGGAAGATACATGTAGTGTATTGCATTTATTTCAATTAAAATAGTACTTAATTTCTAACTGAAATATTAATACGGCTTTCTTTTCATATTTTGCTTCAGGCTCGGGAGATATGGACAGTATTTCCAAGGTGAGTACTGTGTATCCTCTGTGTTGTTTTTAATCTGTATTTTATTTCATATGGAACTCTCATTAAAATTGTTAGAGTAACTTTATGAATTCTGTTCTTGAACAAGAATTTGAAAGTAGAGGCCAGGTATAATTAATTGGAAGTTAAAAATATTAATGTATATAATCTGTAGGGAAGGGGAAAATAAGCCTTTTAGGAATGTTCCTAAACATGCTAAGATTCATTTATAGGACATATCATACATTATTAATTGATATCAAAGTAATTAACCAGTTTAATCATGTTATGACGTTACATATTTATAAAACAAACTGACAGACTTTAGATACTCTTTTGAAAATGTAAAGATGTCTAAAGCAATGTGAGAAGAGGTAAATTTGAAAAAGTGGCTATTATATGTCATAAGGACATTGCATTTATACATCCAGTTGGTCTTTTAAACCTTCATTAGGCAATGTTGATTTCCACAGTTATTACTCTAGTCCCCAAAATAAAGTAAGAAAGTAGTTAGAGAAAATTTACATTAGTACAAGTAGGAAAGTGAGCCTTCTATTAGTATGTGTCTGCATTTTTCCTTCTTTAGTAGTAATATCTAAAATTAATCCTTTCCTTAAATGCCTTATATTTTTTGAAGAATAATACTTAAATACTTTTCAGGTCATGGTGAATTTAAAATAGTTCTCTGCAAGTAAATATATTTAGAATGATTGATAAGAACTAATTGTTACCTGCCACTAGAAGGACTTTCTTAGAGGTCTGCTTTGTATCAGTAAATAGAGAAATTCGTTAAAGAATGACTTTGTTTTTAATTCTATTTTTAATTTATATTCATGTGCAATAATGTAAAATTCCTGATGCTAAGGAAAATAAAATAAGATTGAGCTACAAAACATTTTAAATTAAGACTTCAAGCTAAAAAAAACAGTATAATTGGTATTCTGCCATTATACTTGTAATAGGTATAGCTGCTTGGCCTCAAAAGCACTTTGCATGTCTGCGTTTAGCAATAATCAGAAAGATTTTTTCTTTTCTAAAAATACATACATATTTATAATGGGCACTAGCTTACCTCTGTGAAATGGTATTCATAAAGCCTGTTTTCAAAATAACATTTCCTGTATAACTTTATCAGAGCCTTCTCTCTTAGAAGCACCTTTGCAAGTCAGATAACCATAATTGTACTGGCTATCTCCGGTATTTCTAAAAATTTAATTAGCTGAATTGTACTTAGTGGTCACCAGTGAAATTTCTAATGTCATAGTTGAGAAGCATGTTCTCATATCTAGAGATGACCCTTAATTACACAAAAGTGGGATTATCAGATTGCTTTTGGCCATCTTCTTAAAATTTTCACTAACAGCCTATACCCTTGTACATTAGACAGATGTAAACAAAATTCTATATGGGAAAGTACTATGTAATTTATAAAGCACTTTAAAAATTGTAAATAGGGTCACAATGAATTAAATGCCATCTTCTAATCTGCCCTCATGTCAGATCTATTGTGTTCCTTCTGTGCTCATTTTCCCATTCCTATTCTCGGATACAAGGTTTTTCCACTACACTATGCCCACTGCTCACATTTTCTTGCCTGATGATACATTGCTTATTCTCTAAGCATTAATTGACCACCCATTGTGTACTTTTGTGTGCTAGGTATTGCCTTGTGCACTATGGGAGGGATAAAAAAGACTTCTTTAACTACAAACATTAACTACAAACATGTTCTCTTCCCTCAACTGGTTTCTGCTTGGGCAAGAGTTGCTTCCTTCAGTAAACCTTAAGGCACCAAGGCATTATGCTGGGCTCTAAAAGTACAGAGATAAATAAGATGCGGTCTTCACCCTCAAGAATTTCAGTGTAACTGAGGAGACCAAACAAATACAATAAGGAAAAACTTTGACAAAGCAAAGTTCATATTATATTTAAATTAACATAAGATTTATCCCATAAGTGATACACAAATGCCACTTACCAATGTACTGGCATTGACTAGTTGCACCTGCCTTCAGCTGAGTTCCGACACAGCTCATTTCTACACTGCCCCCGCTGTGGGTCCATTGGCTCTGGGTTCTAACTTGGCTCCCCGGGTGATGGTAGCACTGCTGTTAGTTGCACTAGAGCCACTTTTTCTCCCAGCAGCAGCAGCAGCAGCAGCAGCATATGCATTGTATACCACCCTTCCCCAGTCCCGTTTCTCCCTGCCTCTGTCCACTCACAGACTAATTTTTTCAGTCTTTTACTCTGTGATATGCAGTCACTGCCTCCACATCCCACCTTTCTTCCTTCTCCAACCCAGGTCCAGCTATCTCAAGAAGATTTCTCCTCCCTTTTCTTTTTCCTGGGCTCATTCATTTTCATCCTGATTTTTTCTAGTTATTTTTGTTTGTGAATCAAAAGATGACTTTAACCATTACTGCTTAGTAATTTTGTTCAAAATTCCTCTTAGATCTCTAGCTACATTTTCCCAGTTCTCCAGTTAAAGTTGTGTTTTGTCAAACACCAGTATTGCATATTTTTTAAAAACTTCTTACTCTGTTTTTAAATATTGTTTATTTAAGATAGATAAAGAGTACTGAATTGTGAATCAGAAACCCTGGTTGTACTACAGTGCTTAAAAATTGTGGGAACATGAGGTTGCTGTGAGCTAGGCTGATGCCACAGCATTCTAGCCTGGGCGACAGAGCAAGACTCTGTCTCAAAAATAAATAAATAAATAAAAATTGTGGGAACGTGTTACTTAATCTCTCATAGTCTTAGTTTCCTTAGCTGTAAACTAAAGCTTGTAGTTCATTCCCTGGCTACTTCAGAAAATAGTTTAAAATCAAGCGTGAACATATGCTAAGGGCTATGAAGTACTACAGACATTAAATATCTTCCTTCTCATTAATTATACAATCTTTTGTGGGCAAGGCTAGGAACTGTCACTATCAATTATACTTTAACAGCACTGTTTCAGTGGCAAAATGCATTCAAAGTTTCAAATGAAGTTTCAAAATTATTTCTTGCTCAGTTAAGGATTACCTAGTAAAACTCATATACATCTTTCTCAAAATGCAAAATTTATCTTTTATTTAGAAGCCTTTTTAATGATATGTGAAATTCCTTTCATCCCCTTTTCAACGTAGGATTCACCTATTTAATCAATGGAACAAAAATATTTTTCTTTGGAGTTGTTTTAGGGATTGGGGGTGAAGAAAAGCATATTGTTTGTTTTCTTAGAAGGAAAGAAATTCTGCAGTTCACAATAAGATATTTCACATTTATACTTTTGAGTTTAAAAAAAAAATCTCATGAGAAGGCAAGACCTGATCATATCATGTTTAATAAATTATCACAGGAATCTTTTCAACCTGAATGAAGCTTTTTGACCTCAAGAACCTTGGTTCCAGTTAGAGATCCCCCACTGTTCCCAAGGGAGCTGCCCGACAACTGTAGATCTCTGCCATCATCTCAGGTGTGCTGGCCTGAGTTCTACCTCAGTTGTACCCATTGGGAGAGCAACTGGCAGTTTGCTCTTTTTGGAGGCTAGCAGAGTCAAAACAATACTCTATAAAACTCACTGTTGGCAGCCTGTGAGGAATCAATTCAAAATCCACTACCAAAGGGCTTAGAATAATGTTATTTTATTTTAATTATAAGCAGAACCAAACTTGCTACAAGTGGTTTTTTAATTTGAAATTTTAAAAAATTTAGAATTTAAAAAAACTTTTAATAGTTTGGAACAGTTTCTGACGATGGAATAAGGGACAATAACTTACTGATTAAGAGAAGATATGGAAGAATACTTACGAGATAAAATCAGAGAACAGGGAGTCTGAGAGTTAAACATGGCAGCCAGAGGAAATTGTGTGTGTATGTGTATAAAATTCATATATGACATTATAGCTTAAAAATTTTCCAGCTTGAAGGAAAAGTAAATGAGAATATAATAAAAATATAATAAAATCCCTTAAAGATGGAATCCATATAATCCTAACTATATTTTTTCAAGCTAAATTCTTAAAGTAGGAAATAAAGTACACATTAACTGAAATAAGAAATGTAACCAACATGCCTAATATAGCTAAAAGGACTCTTGTATTCTTTTGTACTCCTTATTCCCTGATTATGTGCTCATGCAATTTGAGTTTCTTTTTGACCACCTAAATCCTTTTTGTACATTATATTCTTGCCTTGATGATAAAACCTGCTGGAGACACTGTACACAAATGTAGCTGCGGGTAAATGAAGCATACACACAGTTCATTGACACCCACCTTCATAGCCTGTTCTGGGCGGGGCTGTGGTACCACTGTCTTTGCTGTTCCTCAGATACCAATATTTAGCTTGCACTGCAGCCTGTATCATCGTCATGTCACTCAGTGATTACCAACAGCACAGTTTCCGTGAGACTCTCCATTGAAGAGCTTTTGTTGTTTTCACATTTTGCAAAGATTACTCAAGGTAAAAATACATAGGCATTAATATATTGTCCCAGCACTTCGAGCTTTTCAAATATGGTCCAGTAAGCTGGATAGGAATAAGTTTCAGAGATCTGATATTATCTCAGTTTTGTATGTTCAATGTGTCCTTTTAATCTTCCTCTCAAAGTCCTTAAATACCCCATCACCACCAAAAAAAAAAAAAAAAGCATATAATGCTGAGCCACCATGCTATGAAGAGATTGCATGGAAAGCAGAAATAATAACACTGAAAGTATTTTAATATTAGCAATGCATTGTTACTTTCAAATTCTAAATATTTAAAAATCCACACTTCGAGTCAGGAATCAGATTTGAAGTTAGCTAAACTTCTAGAATTATAAATCAAGAAATGATATATGGCAAAAGTGCAGCAGAGATTTAAAGAACCCCAACTGAGTCAGAGATACAGTTTCTCTCAAGACACCTGTATGCTACAGGGGGTGTGAATGTTACACAAGAATGAAGAGGGCTCATTTTGTGCTTTTATTTGACTGTATAAAATATGCAGCTTCCAAGTACATCCTTAAATTTTCTTATGTATATATTAGATTATGTTTTATTCTGATATTACCAATTTCTCCATTATGTATAAAATGATAGAAGTCTGCATTTACCAAAAGAGCTTACAGATTTAGGGTAAATCTTATAATTTTTTTTTATAAATTCAGTTTCCTTTTTGAGCCTAAGTCACCACTGTCATTTCTGTTTTCAAAGAACAGTTTATTATTTAATTAATAATTTTAATAATCAATGAATTATAAAATAGTGCACTTAGTTAAATTTTACTTAAATTTTTTTTTCCAGGAAATCAAGATATTCATGTTCATTTCAAAGTATAGTTGCTTTTCTATATACTTAGGAAACTAGCATTTTGAGAGAAAAATTTATCAAAAAAAAGTAGAATATTCTTTATGCTATTAAAGTATGGTTCCTGAGTCCTTGGGGGTTATTGGCATATAGAACTCCTATGGACTTCAGAGGTTCCTTTTTCTTAGATCCTCCCTGTGGGGTGCACGGCAAGACAAGATACAAGTGTATTTCCACCAGCTCATCTACCTGTCTCTGCTTTACAGCTTAACCATATTCTTAAAAAGCGCATATCCTTTTGGGAATAACTCATTCATGAAATTTTAATGCTTATGAAATAACTTGTAGTTAAGTCAAAATCCTCTGAGCAATTTTCTTTAAAAAATCCAAAAACTTATTCCAAAACAATATAAATAGCAATGACTTAGGGAAACAATCTAAAGTCTTTCTTCCATTTGAAATAACAAATAAAAATGTTTAACCCTGAAGTTTTTTTTTTTTTACAAGTCAATAAACTAGATCTTGAAAGGGTACCTTCAGTCACAGTCGTAATACTGTATAAACTTATTTTATATGCCAGTATCATTCTATATTTCCTATGGTTGTGGAATATCAGATATACTGACATGGCTAAAATTGCACAGTAATAATGAGACTAGCAAATTTAAATAGACTATGAAGCAATCCACTGCTAACTTAGATTAGATTGCTAACAGCAGCCGTTTTATCTTAAAAGTAGATCTGCTCTTAAACTAATGATAGGAAGATGTTCTAAAGTAGTTTATTTTTGAGCCCCCTTTTCCTCTAGAGTACCTAAAGAATTCTGAAGTCCTATGATATCTCTCTTGTTCTTAAATAAAGTTGTTAGCTATCTTCCTTTCTTCCTTATGGTTCATATAAAAAAAATAGTTGAAATAGTGTTATCTGTAAACTGCATGTAAAACTAAAGGGAAATGTTCATTAAAACTGTGACCTTTTAAAGTTTGATTAGTGAAATCACTAAGGGAGTTATTGTTCCATCATGCCTTATCAGTGGGTAGGATTACTTCATCACACCCCTGCTGGGAATGTTTTTTAAACCCTCCAGAGTTCTAGGAACTCTATAACCTGAGGGTAAGAAATTGAATAAATATTGATTCGGAGACTAAGAAAATAGTTATGGTAAGTTATTTTGTGTGTTTTTGTTTGTTTTTAAATTTTCATTTGGGAATGCATTAGTACTTGTCAAAGTGCAAAGAATGAACTAGAATACATGGTAGAAGTCTAAGATTAAAATTATAAGTTTCTTTGTCCTTAGAGATGCTGCTAGAGATTCAATTTTTAAAACAGTACAATGCAAGGGGGAAATTAAAATCTTCAACAATGCCTTGTTTTCTAAATCTTGTTTACAGAATTCTCCCAATAATATGAGCCTGAGTAATCAACCGGGCACTCCAAGGGATGATGGCGAAATGGGGGGAAATTTCTTAAATCCTTTTCAGAGTGAAAGTGTAAGTATTCCCTTGACCATATTATTATATGCAGATTTTATTTCTGAAGTTCTTCTATTAGAACAAGTGCATAAAGCCATTAATACTGCTGTTATCTTAGAGTTCAATTCGTTGATCTTTTAAAAGTTAAAGGAACCTGTAAGTAGAATTTCTCTGAAAAAATTTTTAAAAGACAAACTTTTTCTTTTTTACTCCTATATACTTAGTTACAAGAACCATAATACTAATTTTCTCATAGAAAGCATCCACTGTAAAGGAGCAAACTGGAAACAAGTTGCCTATTTGATAATTTGTATAAGTTTTCATGTTACTAAAGTGTCTAAATTCCAAAACCCAAACAAATTTCATCTTCACAGGATTCATGCCATCATTAAAATTTATTATGGGGGAATCTGTCAAACTACAGGCAAAATCACAAGACAAACTACTCTCATTTTGCCTCACTCAACCTTTATCGAAGTTGATACCATCAGAATTTGAAGAAGCAGCTAATAGCATATCTACTTTTGCACAGAGTGGGCACTTCCCAAAATGGAACCCAAGATTGAGTGTTCTATGGATTCTTTTACTTCTTAGTATCCACCTAGGACTTCTGCATGGGACAAGACTTCCCCAGTTTTTACACTTTATTTCTGTTAAAACTAGAAATAAAAGCATGCAGCTCTTTAGTGTATTTTCAGGATATATATGACTAGAGAGGACAAAGATATATTAAAATTCAAAAGCTCAGCCAGTCAGTGATGAGGAAAAGCATAAGGAGCTACCTAGTTGAAATCATAATGCTTAGGATCAGAGGAATTATTTTTTAGATCCTGGCTCTTTCACTGGTTTGCTTCAGGACTATGAACACAGTAGTTAATTTCCCTATGTCCACTTTTATCTAATTAGAGACACATATTTCTTTTTCTGCTAATTTTTACAGCAATAAACTGGCATAATTCAGAGAGATATATGATAATTCCATTTAACATTTATTGAGCCTGCTAAACATAAAGCACTAGGTTAAAGACAATATATTCTGAAATAAATATAACACCTACCCTCAAAGAATACAGTCCAGTAGGAAAAATAGATGCTTACATAACTAAAATATGTCAGATTAATGAGTGCTATAATAGATATAAGCCATATATTTTAAAAGTAAGAGGAAGTGATTAATTTTGAGTTGGAAAAATTATTTTTGAAAACAGTTGCATATGACTTTAACTGTATGGACAGGGACAGGAGGAACTCTCCCCTCTCCTTCCTTCCCAGATTTGTCATTGTGACTGCTGCCTTAACAATTGGAAAAGGGGTACATTTCAGAACTGGGATAAGAAAGCTCTTCATAGGGGCAAAGAATGAGATAAAACAGGACTTGAAGAACTTCTTTGCACAGAATAAGCACCAGCCACACCCTTTAATCCCAACCAGACTATGCACATGCAAAACAGCAGATCCTTTTGTGAGTAAGTGCATTTAGAAAAGAGAGCAGCTCCCACCCTGACTCCTGGCCCAGCCTCACCGCCCCTGAACCCAAGAAGGAGGTTCAATGCCAGACTTGTGGCAGAATTAGCAGAAAACAGAAGCTCCCTCCTCTCTCCTCCCTCCTTCCTTCCTGTCCCCAACAGAAAAGTCACAAAAGGAAAAATAATTGGTTGGTGGACTGTGAAACTGCACCACTGCCCTGGAGGGTAGTACAGCCTTCCCACTGGCTCCTCCGTCCTTTCGTCTGTCTAGTGAGAACTGACTTTTTATGGGTGATGTCGCTGTGATAGTGGCTTTCTCCACGGTATTACCACACATTTTTGTTTAGACGTTTGTAAGATCAGGCAATGAGAGGAGAGAGGAAGAAAGATGAAAGAGATTCAGAGCTAACAAACATAAGACTTTAAAGAAGTAAATAAGCTAGATAGCTCCAATTAATGAGCTTTTCTATAATCAAGGAAAAGCAGAACTATTTATGAATTAAAAAGAAAACATTTTCCAATAAATGGAAATGTAAATTCTAGTGTTTTTTACTACACATAACTCTGAAAAGAACATATTTTTGAGCAGTCTGTCATTTGAGGATTTCTCAGTCTTTATCTTGAAGTTAAACCACAGGAGGCCTAGTAAGGGAGGGAAGGAACATCAATTGAGTACTTACTACGTACCAGATACTATCCTAGTCACCTCACACATGCTACTTAATTAATATAGGAACAAAAATGCCCAACCCAAAGCCATAAACTTTACAGTGCCAACATGCCTAACAAAACAAAACGTGAATCAGAAAATGCTTCACTACTCAGCCTTTTTTTTTTTTGGATTACAAACAAGGCCCTTTATTTCAAGTAACAAAGATGCCCCCTAGTGTTCAAACTGTAAAATGTTTGTTTTTGAAAGTACACAATACAAAAAATAGTGTTTCATGCCCTCTTCAAGTGAAGAAACTGCTTGATCTTATTTCCTGAATTAATTTAGAAAAATATTTTCCCACAGCATTGAACTTTAATCAATTGAGTAGACATGATATTAAAGTCATAGTATCAAGTAGGAATTACAAACAAGGCAGCAGATCATCTCCTATTGCCCTCACTCCCCTTCGTCATTTTCTGCTATGGTGAAGAAATCACATTGGCCCCAATTTTTTTATGTAGTCACACACACTAAATTTATTTCACTTCAGCTCGGAGTAGAGGAACTATTTTTTATTTCTTCTAAGAAAATAAAATATTATATAGATAGATGCTTAGACATAGAAATATAGTGAGATCTAAAGTGTTCTTGACATGTATAAACAGGAGTTTATACACACTGTTCAAAGATATCTTTGTTAATGGATATCTCTGATGGATTTCAAGGTACATGAATTCGGTATAATAAGTTTAAAAAATCACAAGTTCATACCAAGGCATACTCTCTCAAAATATATTTTGCATTAAAAGGTAAAATAAGTAGGTATATGTTTAAAATAACATCTTTAGGTGTTGCATTTTTTGCTAAACCAAGCAGTAATGCTGATGACAGCTTTGTAAGAGCCATTTTGTCATCTAATTGAGGAGAACTAGACTCAGAATAGTTTTGAAACAGGGCAACCTGATATCACAGCGTTTTGGCACAATATGTCATGGCATATTGATGCAGCAGTACAGTAGAAACATGAAAGTGTGGTCTCAGTACAGTGCACCATGAATATTTTATGTCTGTATGATACTCCATTTAACACCTACTCTTCCTTTACTTCTGGAAAATTGTAAGCCAATTCTCTACTACTTTGAAGGATAGTATTCAATAGCAAAAAATTCTTTTTGCTTGCTCATTCTGTGAGTTTTCCTAGAAATTTCGTGATTTCCCCTAATTGTATTTATTCGAAGTAGTTTTAATAAACTCAGCTGAAGATGAGCAGTTTGCAGCCTTAGGAGTGAGAATAGCACATTGCTTATATAGACACACAGGCATAAATACAAACTATTTTACTGTACCAAAAACAGCATGTCATTTTACAGATATGTGTATAACTCAAAAATTAAACTGTACTAGATGCTTGCTCATTGTTCTGAGTGGTCTTGCTTGGAGCTGATGGCTTCCATCCTTTCTGACTAAATCTGATTCTCATTTTCTCTATTGTTGGACCTATTTTTTCACTCAGTTTCCTCCCTGAGAAAACCTAGCTCTCTCTTAACTTCCCAACAAATCAGTAACAAATTATCATTTTTTTTCTATAAGATTTGCTTGAAACATTTGAACTATCACAGGTTTTAAAAATGTTGACAATTGCTAGTGTTAAAAGATGATATTAATAGCAACCAATAAAAATGTTTGATAACAGAGCCTGTGCTTGTGTATATGGCTATTTACATATATACATACTTTTAACAGTGTATATTAGAATGAAGGCTATTATATACTTTTAACACCATTTCCTAAAGTTACACAATAAATGAATGAACTGGAGTAATATTTACTAAAAAAGGATTCAAGAATTTTTAAAATCCCAATTATTCGGGATATACATTAAACTCTGGCATCTAGGGTTAATTATGGCTTAACCAGAAACTTTTTTAAAAAACATATCCTTTGAGGTCCTTTCTGAAATGCTCTAGTATCTTTTACTGTTTTATATTATTGACACAGGATACTCAATAAAATCTTTGTTTTAAAATAATGATTATCTAGCCGTGCTATTTAAATTAATTACAATTAAATGCAGCTACATTTTCAGTTGCTAAGTTGCACTAACTACATTCCAAGAGCTCAGTAGCTGCATGTGGCTGGTGGCTCTTGTGCTGGACAGCACAGAACATCTCTATCATCATAGAAAGTTCTCTTGGACAGCACTGATTGGATCACTGATTCTGATTGTAGATAACAGTAGCTATAGAAAGCATAGACTAAAATTTTCTGTGCCCATTTTGCCATATTCTCTAATTTTTTCTATTTCTACTAAAACCTTGGTATCTGTTTCTTTTCTTGTTATTTTTGCCCTTAAAAGTCAAATACCAAAATATAATTCTGTTTAGTCAAAGGCTGTGGATAGTTCATTGAAGCTTGCTGTCATTATTTGTAATGTGAGACTTTGCATGGCATCCTATGATGAAATGGGAGTATGCTCCCATTCCGGCACAGGGTCAGGGGTAGGCTCTGTTTCATCAGCCCTTGTCTATGACTGAGGGTTTTGTTTTGGTTTTGCTGTGCTTGTTTGCTGCCACCATTAAGGGCAAAGGATAAGAGGAAGAATCTCCTTTCTCTTCTCTGGCAGTCTCCTCTCTTAACTCCCTACAATCCAACATACAGAGTCAATTCAAGTATGTAACTTCACTTTCCTATACTGAAACAAAACTGTAGGCTAAGTGATTAACAAGTGGATTTTCCTTGATTTGACCCATGTTAAAGGATTAACAATCCTCCCCCTATGGTCCAGTGACCCTTTTTCCAGGCCTACTCACCCACCATTACTCAGGAACAGTGCATGTTTTTGGTTGGAGCCCTAATGACTTCGGGTCCAGTTGTCTGCCAGTTGAGCCATTGTCACTCTGTGCCCTTCCCTGGAGAATCCTGCTTTGGCACTATAGTACATCCTCACCTTAGGACTCACTGTACCTCTTCAGTTTCTCCTGTCCATCTCAGCATGCCTGGAATTCACTTCATTCTGTCCTCCTTCTGCTACCCTTCTAAAAAGTTCATGCTCCCCCAGCCCAGGATCATCACCATTCCTGGTTAAGCCCCTATAGCCTGGGGCCAGTTCCACCTCTTTCCACGGGGAACAATTATTATTACTAGCATGTTGAAAGGAATTGCCATTTGCCCTGATCCTCACGGATTTCCATTAAAACATTTAATATTCAAGGGTCCACTTTTACATCTTAATTTAGAAACCGTCTTCATCTAGAGAGCATTACCATTTGGGAGTGGATGCCTATCCCCACAGCTCAGATGATCTACAACTGTGTTGTCCAAAATGGTGGCCACTAGCTACATGTGTATATTTAAATTCAAATAACTTTCAGTTAAGTAACATTAAAAATTTAGTTCCTAACTTACACTAACTGCATTTCATGTGCTCAGTACCCACATGTGGCTAGTGGCCTGTGTTGGCCAGCATAGACTGTAGGTCCCATCATTGAAGAAAGTTTTACTAGACCGTGCTGCTCTGGAATTTTTCTGTTAGAGTCTGTTCCCCAAGAATACAAGGGCATATTGACATAATTATCAAAACAATTGCTCTTTATTCCTCTCTAAATCATTTTTGAAACCACCTTTTCCAAATTTCTGAAAGCCTCACCTTTTATCACTTGTCAGCCCCATGAAAGCGACAAGTAAGCAGGTAACGACACTGTGGAGCCACATGCAACCCAAAAATGATGTGGGTTGAGACTGGAGTCACAGATTAGGGGCAACAAGTATAAATCAGACTCTTAAGATTTTAAATGCTTCAGTGAGATCTTCTTGGGGGCAGCTAGGAGTTTTTGTTTTTTTTTTCGTTTCCCTACAATATTAACATTCACTGAGCACTTTCTATGTATTCAATAACTACATGGTTTTAAGGATTTTATATGTACTCAGTCCTCCCAAAACCTTTTTAAGATAGATACTATTATTAAACCCATTTTCCCAGTAGGACAAGTGAAGTCAAGACAGGTTAGGCAACTTACCCAGTTTACACAGTTAGTAGATAGCAAAGACTAGTCTTCATACTTTTTTCATTATAATTCAACCTTGAACTGAACTTACCCAAATTTGTTACAAGTGCCTACAAAACATAAGTCTGGCTGGAAGGAAAAGGCTGAGAGACTGAGTAATTATCAGCCTCCTAGGTCCAAGGAGAGAGTAGGACTCATTGTTTTTTAGGGGAGATGTTAAAATTTTCAGGACTAATTTAAGTCTGTATAAATTTACTCTTCTCTTATTTTATATTATATTAGATTAAAAACTTGGGCATAAAAGAGAGTATAAGAAGTTAAAATTCATTGTTTCTATTGTTGTACCAAGAAGAACCTTAGTGGTCTGTGAAAGAATTGTTGTTAAAATACGGATTCTCCTTTCCTTCTAGTACTCCCCTAGCATGACAATGAGTGTGTGATCCATTACCAAGTCTCCTCATGAAAACCACAGTGAGTCAGCCCTTCACAGAACTACTACGGAAGAAAATTATTCATCACAGTGTACAGTTAAACAAAGGAATCTCAGTCACACCAAACCAACCTTTTTATTTCCTGCTCTCTCCCCTATTTTGTGAAGAAAGCGGGTCCAACCGTGATTCAAACAACTGTACGGAGCGGCATATTAGAATTGCCCTAAACCGAACTGCAAATAATTATGTGTGTATGTATATGTGTGGGAAAGAGAATGTACTGCATGTGTGTATGTTATATGGACATATACACATACATACATTGACCCACAGGACATTGTAAAATATTATCACATGACATCTTCAGTAGAAATAAGTAGGGACTTTTATTCCATCCTTTTTTTCACGTTTACATTTTAATTATTAAAAGTTGCTCCTGCCCCCTCCCTGAACTATTTTGTGCTGTGTATATCACTGCTTTATATAAGTTATTTTTTAAGGTGAACTCAGATGTTATGGTTTTGTAAATGTCTGCAATCATGGATAGGAATAAAATCGCTTATTTGAGAGCTTTCATTAAATTGAGTCTGATGCCAGTTATCCTGTGAATCACAAAGTGTACTGTCTCAAAAACAGAAAAGAGTGTGTCTTCATCTTTATGTCACATCAAACAACTCCTCAGTTACCTTCAGTGAACAGTATTTTTGTACTTTTTATTTGAGAAAAACACTTCCAGTCAACAAAAGCTTAACTGGGGCCACACACCGTATATTTCTGCAATAACTGCTTTCAATGGAGTTCTTGATTTGTTTGTCTTGGATGATACAGAAATCATTAATTAGCTCAAATTACTTAGACCATAGCAATAAAGTGACAGGGGTTGTCATCTTTTTATCAACATGTTTTCTCTTTGATGTGATAAAGCCCAGAAGTGATAACAAAACTGTTTGCTTAAATTTACCTCTAGTATTTGCAGGAATACTAGAGGTAAATTTTTAATAACATACTAATATGAAATGGTATCTGATTTTTATTCAGACTTCTTGTGAACATATTAATATAGACATCGTAAGCAAATACATTGAGATGATTACGATTTTCAGCACAAAGGAGAAAAGAGTTCCTACCATACCTGGGGGCCTCTGGAGTGCTGCTTTACCCAGGTCTCTTGCTTGCTAGCAGCAGAACTGACTGGTATCAGTCCCCTCTGTGCACAGCTTCTCTCTGGCAGCAGAGCCCCTGCTCTGTTCCTGAGCTTTTATTCAGAGAATATCATCTGTAGTAACTTTGCTTCACCTGGCCATGGACTTCAACAGGCTAAATCTACATTGTGTAACTGAGTGTTCAAAAAAGAGTGAGTAAATGTGTTTTTTTTTTTAAATCTACTTCCCTAATGAAAGCACCTTGCTCTATGGCACTTCCCAGATATTTTGGGTTTCTGTATTTAATTATACATACAAACACCAAAATCGTAATATAAAAGTATAAAGACTTTAATTTTAGATTCGAAAAGATAACTAACTTGGTGATCATTTGTGTTAAAATAGTGATAAAAATAGCGATAAAAATAGCCACTGACAAACACCAACTATATATCCAAACTCCAGAGACTTTAAAAAGCATTGTTGGGCCAGGTGCGGTGGCTCACGCCTATAATCCTAGCCCTCTGGGAGGCCGAGGCGGGTGGATCGCTTGAGGTCAGGAGTTCGAGACCAACCTGAGCAAGAGTGAGACCCTGTCTCTACTAAAAAAAAAAAAAAAAAAATAGAAAGAAATTATCTGGCCAACTAAAATATATATATAGAAAAAATTAGCCGGGCATAGTGGCGCATGCCTGTAGTCCCAGCTACTGGGGAGGCTGAGGCAGTAGGATCGCTTAAGCCCAGGGGTTTGAGGTTGCTGTGAGCTCGGCTGACGCTACAGCACTCACTCTAGCCAGGGCAACAAAGCGACACTCTGTCTCAAAAAAAAAAAAAAAGCATTGTTTAATCTCACATAAGAGGACTCTTCTCTTTCCTTTAAGGTTATGGTCACTAGGGTGAAAATTTTGCAGGATACAGTCATGCACCTTGTAACAACATTTTGGTCAACCACAGACCGCATGTATAATGGTGGTCCCATAATTATAATGCTGTACTTCTACTGTACTTTGTCTATGTTTAGATATACTTAGATACACAAATACTTACATTGTGTTACAGTTGCCCATGGTATTCAGTACAGTCGCATGCTGTACAGGTTTGTAGCCTAGGAGTAGTAGGCTATAACATATAGTCTAGGTGCGTAGTGTTCTGTACCATCAAGGTTTGTGTAAGTACCTATGTGATGTTGGCACAAGAACAAAACCGCCTAACCATGCATTTCTCAGAATGTGTCCCTGTAGTTAAGCGATGCATGACTGTATTTGCTAGTTCCTGGTCCCAGATGACTTATTTATCTCAAATTCATAATGATTTATTCCTTTTGAAAGTAAATATTTTGCCTGTACATAACAGGGATTTTGGGCAGAAATATTGATGGGGAAAAAAAGAAGCTGAATTAAATTTATGTTGCAGCTTTAGACTATAATAAAATGAGTCACAGTTAATCACACACGGTGTCCAGGAGCCTAGGACTGCACACTGGAGAAGCAGCCTCATACTCTCTAGCTGCAGAGACCTTTCATGAAAAGTTTAGACTAAAAGGCCTTTACCTCAAGCCAAGGTAACCTGAAGATGACACTTTGTACAGACATCTGAATTTACCAAGAATGCTTTTAACTTTCACTTTTTATGACAACTGTACAAAAATTGACAGTCCTTTTATTATTAAGCTTAATGTTATAATGCTAGAATTTTCAAACATTTTTTGACTCTTTTCTCCATTGTTACTGATCTTGAATTTCTTTTATTTGCCTTCTGAGAAGGTATTGTTTCTTATTGCAAAGAATCATGAACCTGATTTTGCTTGCCCTTATTTTGGGGGTAATACTAGAATATGAATGGCATCATGGGCCCCATTATTTCTAACCTATTTGGTCCAAAAAGGTAAAATTTTGTTCTTTTTCAATGTGTAGCAATCAATTAATCATAAGTACTTACTTCTTTTTCTTTCTTGGAACCCAGATTAAAAATAGCTATTTCAGATTTTAAAATTTCCTGAAATAGGTGAAAAATTATTTTTGAGGAGAAAATTGTATTCAAGAAAACCAGAATGTAAGGATACTTAATTTTTATATCCAAATCTCTCATGCACTGAATGGAAGATAGTATATCTGTATATTAATTTTGGTTTGGGTTTTGAATCATTTAAACCTTATCCTCTTTTCTTATAAGACTATGTAACCTTTTTCTCTCATGTTTTCCATCTCCATCAATGCATTTGTGTTGGTCTTGATATATACTACCTGTTCCTTACACATTTCACCTCACAGTAATAATATCAGCAATTCTTACTTACATTGAACATAAGAAATACACATGTAAAATGTGAAAATAGGTAGTAGATAAAAACATTAATTCTTGTTACTCTGCTTTGCATTCTGCCTGACTCACTACATTTGAAAATACATATCAAATTCTTTCTAAGGTACGTATGATTCTTAACCAGCTGTCTTTCTTATAATCAAAGTTGCCCCTGGGAACAAAGGCTAGGGGGTGCCATTGATCTAATACACCACATATTTGATGAGTGAATCTTAGCACTCCTTTAAAAATGTTCTAGTTTGGACTCAATTGCTGATGAGTAGAAATTTCACAGCTAGGAATAATCTGAAGTTAAGATTTCTCTATTGCCAAAAGGTTAACAAATTCTGCTCCCCCAGCCATGAAAAGTGCCCAAAATACCCCTTTCCCTCCAGGAATAAAATAGAAAAAGCATCCATTTCTATTTTTATGATTCTGTAAGATAGCTGAACTCCCTTGCATTTCGCAGTCATTCAATTAACACTCTTTGCTTTTTAAAAGACAGCAAATGAAAATAAATAAGTTCACTTTGGGGCATTAAGAATTCCCACTTTGTGTACACCTTTTCTTCATCACATAATTCTGGGAATGTGCAGCAAAGCATTCAGAACTGCTTCCATAGCCCTTAATACTGCAAAGACCTGATTACTTCTCCGATGGCTTTCTCCATGCCTCCCTCCCACTAGTAAAAGTAAGATGCACACTGAACAATTTTACCTTCTCAGCCTTTACAATTTTCATCTTCATACAGTATATAGTACTAATAGTAGTTTTCCCAGGAGAAATAATTGTAATTTTTATTTCTTGATTATCACAGTTACTTAGAAGCAGTGCCACAAATCATAGCTACTTGGCTTTGGAATGCATTATAGCATTTTGGTTTTCTTTTTTTTATGTTTTATTTACTAGAGAATCTGTCTTCCATATCCGTGGGGCCCACATCCCCAGATTCAACCCACTAAAAAAAATTAAAATACTAATAAGAAAATGATACAGTGTAATGACTATGTACATAGCATTTACATTGTATTAGGTATTAGTAATCTAAAGCTGATTTGAAGTAAATGGGAGAATGTGCATCGGTTATATGAAATACTACGTCATTTTATATGAGGGACTTGAGCATCTGCGGGTTTGGCTTATCTGCAGGGGTCCTGGAATGAATCCCCCTCAGATACCAAGTGATGACTGTAATTCTCTTTCCTTGAAAACACTAACTGATACAAGTGGCCTGTGCGTGTACCGTATGGGAGGGAGAAGTCCAACTGGGGGGCTTGAGGGGAGCTGTCATGTATTTTCCCAAAAGTAGATTAATTCTTTATTTATATTTTTCCCTCTTGGTGGAATAAGTTTCTTGTTTGCTATGAGGAGCAGGAATTTGTGTTTGCTCTAAGCAATGGTACCCTATCTTAAGCACGTGTAAGGTTCTCCCTAGGTCTGTGAACCATATCTGAGAAATACTGGAAAAGTAAAAGAGTGACACTTTCGTTTTGCTTACTGAATGTGTGTGTGTACCTGTGTGCATGTGTTAGGAATGGTAATATGAAGTCTGCTCACAAAATACTCCCACTATGATTCTCATGATTTTATAGCACAACTGATAACCATTAAACATAATTATTTCCTTTGACTGCTTTCTCATTTCGATGGTAAAATAGCTGATAAAAGTGATTTGGGATAGAGAGTAATACAATACATAAACAGATGGAGTCTCCTATGCCCAGATTTAACATACACATGTTAGCTTAAAACATTAGGCCTTCTTAGATAAGGGCATAAATGATCATTTAATCCTTGGTCACTTCACTGATAGTGCCAGAAATCATGCAATAATTATAGTTTGTGATGTAGACATTTGTTTACAAGAAATTAAATTGGCATTATTAATTTATTTTACCAGAAATGCTCACTTTACCCATGAACTGTAATTCAGATCAAAAGAGGTAACCTACAGATGAAAAACACACCTGAGACCTCTTTAATTACTTTTCTAAGCTATATTCTAAAGAGAAATCCTCAGTTGAATAAGTCTCCCAAGGAGAATTTCCTCTGTTAAGTTTTCCCTGTTATTAGAATTGGGTTCTCCTGAATAGAAAAAGAATTTCCATAAGTTTAAATGTGAATATTTTTGCTGTCTACATCTTTAAAATGAAATATAGCACTATTTATAGATATTATAAATTTTAAAGTGGGACTAGGTGTTTTTATGTATACAATTACAGTTTGTCTCTTCCCTCTTTGCAAATTTATTGGCTATTATCACAATAAATGTTAGACTCATTTTGATTCTCCCAGTCATTGAAATGTTATTGTCTGTTTCTAAAATATTTTGCATTTTATTTTTAAAATGGGATGTTCTATTAACATAACAAAGACCACTATTAGTGTTCCTGAAAACAATGATATGAGGGATTTATTCCCCGTTAACATTAAAACTTAACCCCAACTTCTCTTTTGCACCAAATGGCCTCAGTGCATTGACAAGAGAGTGAAATTTGGATTCCTCATAATCTTCTCAGAACACAACGTGATATTTGTCAGCTAAATTCCATCATGTCCTGGTAAAATTGCTTATTTACATGTAATTATCTATTTATTAGAAAATAATAGTTCAAATAATCTGTAGAGTTTATATAATTTGACAATAAATCTACTTTAAATTTAGCAACACCTTAGAAATTTTCTTAATATAAACTAATTGATATGTGTATATGCTTTCTATCAAATCATACTTCAAACTGTTTTACTTTTCTTGCATTAAGACAATTAAAAACTTTACACAAACTATGTTAGAATGAATAATTTAAAAGACATACTGTTCTTTCAAACATGAAAAATGGAGAAGTCTTTATAGATAGAATTCATGATAGCCATCAACTTATTGAATTGTTTAATTTATCTAATTGTGATTTTAAGGATTTAAGATGTTTTCTTACTACATGTGTTAAATTGTTACCTATAATGTCTTCCTGGAGAAATAGAATTATTTGTAAGGTTTTTATAAATGCACAATTTATGTATAAATATAATTGGAATCTGGGATGACTCTTAGTAATCTACTATTCTTAATTCAATGATGACCACCAGCTACCTGACACATTTTGTAAATTTAGCATCTGTGTATGTGTGTGTATAAGTGTGTGTGTGCATGTGCACATTATTACATTTATTCTCAAATGGATTTATTAATGTTTTTTATACAAATACTCGAGCTATTCATGTAATGGGAAAAGTTGCCATAAAGATGTACATAAATGCCCCTTAATTTGGCACATGTTTTCAGATTTAATTTTGAAAAATACAGCTTTTCATTTACAGTTTCTACCCTTTCATTTCTAGCCTCTGCTTCATTCCTTATTGAAAAAGTAAAGGAAATTGTTCATGTGAAGCCAGCATAAATGTTTTCTGAATGACAAGTCAAATTATAACTAATGTGGACATCTGTGTATATAATTGAATTAGTCATAATGCCTTATATAAAATCCAGGAGTCTCTAGTATCAAAGGCTTTATATGCATTTATGAAAAGCCTATTATGAGGGGCAGGCTAGATAACTAAACTTTGAATGCCAAAAAATAACTATTATTAACAAGTAGGTATCTATTAATGGATGAAATTGTGGTATTTTATTCTAAATAAGACTACTCATAATATAGAAATCTGAAGCAATTATGCAGACAATTCATGTAAAACTGTGCTTCTCCTAAATTACATTCATCTTTCTGATGAACAATACAGATGGCCTCAGTTCACCATAAACATTTGCCCAAATAAAGTTTCTAAAGTAGGTTCTGCATACCACTGTATAGATAACATAAGAATATAGGACGAGAAGGGTCTACAGTTGAGATTGGGGTTCATCCTTAGATATCAATGGAAATAGATAAATTGTTTTTTGGATAAATTCTTAAATACCAATTCCACATTATGTATTAAAGCTTTGATCCAAATGGAATCCTGTAGTTCAGTGACATAGCACATTGGTACCTAATGATTAGAAAGGAAAATGTCATAAATTCCACTGGCCAAAAAGAGCCAAAGTTTACTTCACAAAACTTGTCAGGTGATTTTTAGCAAGCTGTCTGGATTTCTGGGGCCTAAAGGGTAGACAGTAAGGCAACTGATGAGTCCCTGACTTTAAAACAGGTAGAAGTCAAATAACTAAGAACTTTTATGGGAGTTGTTATTTAAACTATTTCCAACTGCACAAAAATGATTGTTAGTGGTGGTAGCATTATGTAGGTTCAGCACAGGTAAATAAAAGCCAGCAGAATCAGTTTAATCCCCTTCAGTTTTTCTTGGTGAATGCGATAACAAACTGTGAAACAGTCCACAATGAAGGGGAAAAGGAATGAGAGTGTCTGCATACCCAGCCCCCAAGCAACCTGAGTAATCAGGGGTTCAGTGTATGAGAAATCATATGTAATCATAGTTTCGTCTGTATGAGAAACACTTTATGTCAAAAAAGGCATAAAAATTAAATGAAAGAAATTCTGGAAGTTTTACTACCTCCACAAATTGGTGAGAATATGATGTAGCTTTTTAGAAAAGTCTATATCCAATAGACAATGAACATACAAATGTTTAGTTGTCTCATTCAGTTTTCAAAGCTTCCCTTGAAGGAAATGTTGGGCTCTGCATTTCTCAGTGAACAACGACCTCAAATTTTCCTCATAAATTGTGTCTTTGCATCGTACAGCCTACAATTTTTTATGGTAATAGGAACAGAACTCTTGATATCTAGTCATGTCACATGAAAAAATTTGCTCTTAAATTTGCTTTCAATAAAATACCAATAATCATACATATTATGTAAATTAGTATCAGTGATTAAAGGAATTCAGCATGGCTTTATGTAAATGTTGTTTCAAGAAAGAAGTGGCTTATGAATTGAAAAGTCAACTGTATTCTTTTTAAGTCTTTTATATTATAGTGCTCACTGTTTTGTCGTCAAGTTGGCCGTTATTCACTTCTGACTGAAGGGATATTACATATCCTTAATGGTTTCAAAATTGCTTTAACAAAACATATGTATCAATCATTGTAGGTGATATTAATTTTACTTTTGAGAATTTAACATGCTATTACAACAAACGGTTACTAGCCAAATTTTCATATGCAGTAATCATATTTGAGAAGTACTTACATAGACACATTTTTTGATTCAGTGAAAAACCCTCAGAAAGCTGAAGTCAAGTCCATTGAAGAAAGATAATTCAATTAACACCTTTAAAAACATAAACCACATATGAAAGTGTCAAATGAAAATAGCATTAGCAATTACGAGAGATCCATCTCATGATAATAGTTCTCAAACTAATGCCCAAATTCAAAATTAAAATTCTCAGTATAACAGTTACTGATAAGAAGAAATTCACTGAACCAAATTACCAAAATCAAAGCCAACGTAGGAGCCATATCTAATTTGCACCAAAGGTGGACTGGTAAATCCACTGCCAGTATCTCTAAGTTAATTGTGTCTGAAAAAAATCAGACCATAACCAAATTCTCAATACTGAATCATCAGAGCTTTAAATTCAATCCACTTAGCAAAAATACCATTTGAAAGAGGCAGCACAATAATCTAAGGCTCTTCTCAAAACTTGTAATCTTGCTGAAAGATATCTAGTTGCAAAATTACATAGTCCAGGAAAGCTCAGCGTAGAATGTAAAATACTCAAGGTCTAAATCTCTGGAGAGTTTGTCTGTCATGAGTATCTCTAAAATGAGCCTCTTAAATCATTTCAGAAGGGAAGTGGTCTGGGGTGAACAGAAGTCTGACAAGCTGTCTCTAGTTACTTCACTTCCCAGATTACTTAAAACCTTGTTTGGAAAGGTATTTACTGCTATATTTTCAAGTACTAGAAAGATTTGTCTGTTGTTTCTGTGAAGGAGAGTTACTGAACTGTGCATTTGCAAAAGTGAATAATAATTTTTTTGTCCTTCAAGTAACCAGAAACATTTTGCTGTTTTGTTCTGGCAGTAGACACTTCAGAAAACATAAAATACAGATTGCCAAAGTATATATTCCAGAAAACTTTCATGTTCATTTGAAATTTGTTTAAAATAAAATATCTTTCTGGTTTACTTGACAGTATTGGTTCTCATCAAGTTTATGGTGACTTAAACTCTTACACTGGGCCTCAAAAATTTAGGTTCTCTTCACCCCAGTTGTGACTTAAAGTGGCACTTGAAGTATAGGAATTTATCCAACTGAAGAGTTTTGGAGCAGACAATTGATTAAAAATCAGAAATCTTTTCCATTTAGTTACAAAAATAGATGTTCTTACTCCTAATGAATAGAAATTGGCATTTACCAAGATTAATGATTAATCACTAAACTGCCACATAAACTTCCAGTTAGAAGTTAAATCCATGCAGTTAATTCCTAACCCATTTTGGGTTTTCTCTTTTCTGCTGAAGATGAAAATTTATAGTATAGGCTTTATACTATGGATCCCTTTGTGGTAATCTTGAAATTGCTTGCCAGAAATTAACTACATGATTCCAACTATTTTCAGGTACAAATGGCAACAATTAAAACACTTCAAATCTGTTTCTGGCAGAAAAACCTACACACAAAAAATATAGAGAGTTGGGAAAGTAGAGACTTAACCAAAAGAGAGTTGTAAAAAATACCTAAAAGTAATTTTGGCTTTGGAGAGTGTGAGTGAGTGTGTGTGTGTGTGTGTGTGTGTGTGTGTGTGTGTGTGCGTACAGTGATTTATTAGTACATTTCAACTTTCAAACTCTTTAGGGTAAATCATTTCCTATTTTATAAATTGGGTTTATATTTTCCCATTGGTTTAAAAAATAGATATTCAGAATGTGCTTAGAGTTAAAGACATTCATTAGTTACCTGGCTGCAGATTTTTATTCTCAGCGATTGTGTTAAAAGAGTATATTAGGGGCCGAGTGTAGCAGCTCGCACCTGGAATCCCAAGGGCTTTGGGAGGCCAAAGCGTGAGGATCACTGGAGGCCAGGAGTTGGAGAATACAGTGAGCTATGATCACGCCACTGCACTCCAGCCCGGGCAACAAAGTGAGACCATGTCTCTTAAAAAAAAAAAAAAGTATATTAAAATTTTCAGACTTAATTATGAGAAAATCAGAGATGTAAAAGAACTGGTTTCGGAGGATGTTTGTATGTAGAACTGATTCAACTGGCAAGCATCGTCTGCGCAATTCTGGAATGCAAACACAGAATTATCAAATTAATTTCACATTAGGATATCTTTTATTCTCCCAAGATGTTTAGCCAAGACACTGAGATGAACGTGGCCACATGAAGTTTCCTTTGACCTTTACATTCTAGAAAGGATGAGACCAGAAGAGGAGTCTTGCTGCAAAGGACCGGGAACATAACCATATATTCGCAGGGCTGGCTCGTCTGTCTTCCTTGGAAAGAATCCTATTTTCTTACCCAACCTGAGCACAACGCCCCCTTTCCAGCAGCTAAAAGTTTGACAGCCTGCATCACGACAAGGACTCTTATTTTTCAAGCCATGTTTAAGACAAAAGAGGTTTAATTAATGTGGGAAGATGGGATGGAAACTTCAAAAAAGGGACCCAAAAAAGCCCATTTTCATTTCACAAGGAAAAGAGTACATGGAAAACACTCTTGCAGGTCAGTGAAGAAGTTAGTTATCTAATCATGCATTATCTTGACTAACTAAAACCTAACGTGCTCAATAAGAAATTCACATAATTTTGGTGAGTGAAAATTCTCTCTCTCTCTCATAATTAACGTACTATGTAGAATTATTGAAGAGTTAATGCACCTTCATAAGTAGCTATTATCTTAAAAGGACTAAAGTGGCTCTTAAAATACCTACTTTATTCCTTAAGGAGTAACTTGGGCACTGGTAAGAACAGAGTCCAATCTTTTTGGAACATTATTAAGACAAGACTCCAGGACAAATAGGTAACTAAAAGCCAAGTCGATATAGATTGTAAACTACTGTGGCAAGTGGTAATGGCATCTCACAGTTATAATCTTTTCTGTAATGAAAAGATTACATTTGACAAAAGGAATTCCATTTTTCCATTAAACAATCTGACAAGCTATTTTGCTTTGGGGTTCACCATACTCATCGCTACCACAAGAACTATTGTTTGCATTCAAGCCAGTTGACAGCAGTATTTCTCAATCTATTCCTATTCCTATCTCCACCCACTGGTCTCTGTAGTCCTATTATAGGAGCAATGTTCGTAAACACTTAGCACTGAATAGGCAACAGGTGGTTCCTCCATCAACATAGCACACTTAGCAGTCCCTTAGCATGAAGGAATGAACCACCATGTGGCTCTGCTGTACCAATCCCCTTGTCTCTGTGGCTTCCTATAGAGACCCCTGAAACTTTTAGCTATTGTAAATTTTACTTCCAACTTCTCATTCTTTATTAACGTATTATTAGGAATTTTATGGATTGTGTTCTCAGCTTTTTTTTTTTTAATTTTTACTTGTCTATCTCTGTGTTAGGTGTTTTTATAGGAATGCTTTAATAGAATATTACAAATGTGTAGTAACATTTTTAGCCAAATACTTTTCAATATTTGATGTTTCAAAACAATAGTCGGGGGAGGAAGAGAGCATGCTCTTCATCCTTAGTTACTGATCCTTTACACGAATGTAATATGACCTGGTTGTTTTATTGCCCACCTCTTCAATCAACAGTTCTTAAATCTGGTTCACGGTCAATGTATTTAGGCTTCTAAGACTTCTAAAAATCTGTAAACATAAGTAATATACATCTATTTTAGCTTGCATGCTCATTTCTTCTATGAATTGTTTCTGTGAACTTAATTCATCCAAACACATTCATTCAGTTACTTCAACATCTGATGGGGGCTGGGGAGGACGTGGGTTGGTGGAGAGACATTCATACGCAGTTGTAGCTGATTAATTGTATGGCTTTCAAACATTAAAACAGTAAGCAGAAAATAATAATTAAGGAAAACAATTAAATCATAACCCAACATATTTCTGAAACCTGTGTATTTGCTGATTGCTTACAATAATTAACAGCTCACAGCTCTGAGATAAGACTTGCTTCTTTGTAAAGAGGCAAGTAAAATTAACTAGTGAGTTTGCTGATTAAAATTACTGTGATTTTACTCTGTGTCCCAAATGATTCACATGGACATATACTCAGAAGCTAAGATTAAAGAGTGAGGTGGTAGGTGGGGAGGCCAGGTTGGTGGATGGGGCTGCTGAGCGGCAGAGTGGGTCTGCACACAGCCTTCTCTGGGGTAAGCTTCCTCTCGCTGAACTGGAAGGTTAGGTGTGGCCTAAAGGGCTCCAGAGAGCTCAGCACTAGTACATTCGAAGACGATGATCAGCATCAATGTTAAGAGCAGCAGCATTCTTAAAATTTTTAAAGCCTTTATGTTTAACCTTTATGCCATGGCATATCCCGTATCTTTATCAATCCCTCTACATGCAAAAAATGAAACAAACCATAAAAATTTGAGTCACCCCAAACAGTAAGATGGAAATATATTTCTAATAAGGAATATGTGTAACTTCTGGCAAAAAAAAAAAAAAAAACTCAGACATAGGCTTTTAAATTTTTATTATTTTTACTTAAGATATATTTTTACTATTAAAAAATTAATAAATAAAAGGGCTCTTATTAGAATCAGTGTAGCATCACAGAGTGACAGACTACAGTATCAGCAGAGAGAAAACATGGGTTCCAATCTTGCTGTTGTTACATGACTCTGGACAGGTTGCTTAGGTTCTCTCTGAGCCTCAGTTTGTTCAGCCCTAAAGTGAGAATATTGATGTGAAAAATCTCTAAGCATCAAAAACTTCTTAAGAAAGTAGCAATGATGAAATATCTCTTCTTAATGCTATCACATTTTGATAATAGTAACAATAATGCTACATCTAACACTGTTGAGGTCAACATGAGTGAGATCTTATAAGTAGCCGAAAAATTGTATCAGTATAGAGAAACAATCTGAAAAAATGTTTAAATCATATTTTTCTGCTAATAAAAGCAAGTTTAGGGGGTTAATTTTCCATTTTTGAGTTCACTTTCTCTTGTTCATAGGCAATTCTCATTGAAAATGCCAGAGAAATAGAATAGTAATATCAATCTTCTCAGACAACTCCAGGATCCTAAAGAAATAAGCCACTAGGAGGTAAGGAGAGTTGGGAGCCATGTGATCAAATATGGCCTCTGCCCAGTGGATTACTCTCATTCACATAATATCTAACACGGATTTTAAAAAAAATACATAGGTCTCCATAGCAGGGGTCCCCAACCTATGGTGACTTGTATAATTATTTCATATATTACAATGTAATAATAATAGAAATAAAGTGTATAATAAATGTAATGTGCTTGAATCATCCCAAAACCATGCACTTCCCTCCCCAGTCCATGGAAAAATTATCTTCCATGAAAATGGTCCCTGGTGCCAAAAAGGTTGGGGACTGCTGTACAGGACTCACTTTTGCCCCTTTAGCTGCAGTCTGAGCTTTACTACATCTAAGCTCCAAGACTCTGACCTGATGAGTTGCTACTAATATTTCAAGATAAGTATTAAAATATAAAAATAGATTTTTTATGAAATCATCTTGTTCTTGTGGAGATTTTTGGTATTTTTTTTTTCATCTTTTTGAAGAGAACTGTAAATGTCCATTTGAAGGAAGAAAGCTGCCATAATATACTGTTGATGTAGTAATGAGATTTCAGTACCTGAAATGTTTAGAATATGAATTTAGAAAAAGAAAAAAGATGTCACAGATAAGCAAATTTAGTGAAAAAATCTTCATCAAAATGCCCCAAGCCTAATAAGCCATTAGATGGTTGAACATCAGACTTGACAGAACCTGACTTATTTTGGAGGTAGGGAAAGAAGAGAAGGAGGAAGCAGTTGCCAGATTGATTTTGGAAATAAATCCTTTCACAGTCATTTTATAAAATCTTTGTTATTCTATGATTTATTATGGACATTTTTCCTTACTTGGTTGTGCAATTTGTTCTGAATTATACTACAGTTGATTTGATGCACTCTATATGTGCACAATTTATCAAGTAACACATATATATTTTTCATTACATTCAGTATTGTATAGGTTTGTATTTTACTTTGACTATATTTTTGGAATTATGCTAGAACTTATATATATAATTTAAATTGTTTGGAAACAGAAAATCTTTAAATTGGGTTTTGTTGATAAAGGCTCCTTAAAAAGGTTAAAATTATATTCTCTATGTTTCACCATTCTATATACATATATATACAGTTACCTGTTTCAGTGGCACTTGTGTCTCACGATTTTAGAATAAAGTTTCATTTTACATAAAATATGTTGATAAACTATGCTGAATTTTTACAGTTAAAATTTCTTTAAAAACTCTTAAGGATAAATTTCAGATTAATTATGAAAGTAAAAATGTAATCAGGACACTATTATAAAGAATTGTGAATAAAATAGTATAAAATATCTAGAAAATTATTGTCATAATCTCAAGAATTAAGTTGACTCTAAATTCAGACTGCCCAGGTTCAATACCTGGCTCCACCATTTCCCACTGTGTGACTTTGGACAAGGCTCTTAACTTTTCTGTGCTTGTTTCCTCAAATATAAAATAGGATTTTTTTTTTTTTTTAAACAGAGTCTCACTCTATTGCCCCAGCTAGAATGCAGTGGCATCATCATAGCCCACTGCAACCTCAAACTCCTGGGTTCAAGTGATCCTCCTACCTCAGCCTCCCGAGTAGCTGGGACTACAGGTGCGCACCACGACACTCCAGCTAATGTTTCTTTTTTTTGTAGAGATGGGTTCTTGCTCTTGCTCAGGCTGGTCACAAACTCCTGAGCTCAAGCAATCCTTCCACCTCGGCCTCCCAGAGTGCTAGGATTACACGCACAAGCCACTGCACCCGGCCTAAAATAGGAATTAATGATATTAATAGTACCCTGTACCAATCCATGCAGGGTATTGTGACAATTACATGAAATGATGCATGCAAATAACTTTGTATACTATCTAGCACAATAAATTCCTATAATTACAAATAACAACAAAGCCTAATTATTCTCTTTTATGATGAGAAAATGTTGAAAGAAAAAAACAATTCTTAGATTGATTCTATCATATGAATAAAATATTTAAGATTTACAAAGACATCCCAAATTATGCATTCATATTTCTCTTAAAACCAAACAATAATTTTTTTTTTACTTGAAAAACTTGCAGTGTTGCTCTGAACTTCAGTCTGTGAGGTACATTGGCTGACTAAGAACTTACTAATTCTTCTATTAAAAATCTCATGTATAGAACTGAATTTTAAAAAATATTTTCCAAGAATTACATTCTATGTTGATTTAGCTTTTTAGAAGTATACCTGGTTAAATTAAGTCTTTTATATTAAAATCCATTACAGAAAAGCATTAAAGTCTCAAAAGATTTTTAATTTTTTATTGCTGCCATTTTTATTTATTGCTGCTATTTAAGAGAGAAAAGCCAAAAACTAGCAGATGTAAAAATTCTGTTAAAACAATGCATTCTGGGCCGGGCGCAGTGGCTCACGCCTGTAATCCTAGCACTCTGGGAGGCCAAGGCAGGTGGATCACTCAAGGTCAGGAGTTCAAGACCAGCCTGAGCGAGACCCCGCCTCTACTAAAAATAGAAATAAAATTATCTAGACAACTAAAAATATGTATAGAAAAAAAAAATTAGCCGGGCATGGTGGAGCATGCCTGTAGTCCCAGCTACTCGGGAGGCTGAGGCAGGAGGATCGCTTA
This sequence comes from Lemur catta, assembly GCF_020740605.2. NCBI lineage: Eukaryota > Metazoa > Chordata > Mammalia > Primates > Lemuridae > Lemur > Lemur catta. The sequence continues at coordinate 52,469,028 of NC_059139.1, read as the reverse complement.
AGCCCAGGAGTTTGAGGTTGCTGTGAGCTAGGCTGACGCCACGGCACTCACTCTAGCCCGGGCAACAAAGTGAGACTCTGTCTCAAAAAAAAAACAACAACAAAAAAAAACAATGCATTCTGTAGGGCATATTCTGGATTCAGGTCAGATTTGGTCTAATCCCAACATGTCGTACATCTACATTCCCTGCATTGATACTCGAGGTGCTGGAAGATCCAGAAGTACGAATGATTTTATATTTGTTACACTATTGACTATATCAAGAAAGTAGACCCACGTACTTGAGAAAGATTTCCATCAAGTTGAAGTTTAAAAAGTGATTCTGCTTAACCCTCCAATGTCAGGAAATCCCGTTAGCTCCTCTGCCCGATGCTTGTGTTACTGCCCCCCATTCTTCATCTCAGCCCAAATGTCATCTCCCCTGAGAGCTCTCCTGGACTCCCTTAGCTAAAGTGCCCCCCCACCCATTTCCTGCTTTACTTTCTTCATAGCACTCATTGCTATGTAAATCATCTTACTTACTGATTTACTTCTGTGTCTATCTTTGGTCTTCTGTCACCGTGTGAGCTCTGTGAGAGCAGGATCTATGTCTGCCTTGCTCACTACTGTGCCTAGAGCAGCATTGAGCTCGAAAGGCTGAAGGAATGAAGGAATGAAAACAATGACTGAATGTAAATCACATGCACGGTAGATTTGCCTCATAGTTATTCTGTGGTGTTGGGGATTTGGGGGCTGGAGGTGGACAAAACCCCACATAGTTAGATTTACATTGTTTAGCAGACATTTATCCCTATGCATGGAACAATGACACAACAATGCTGTTACAGCAAAAAGGGCTCCTGCCTTGGGTCCCATGCTCTAAAGAGCTTGTATCACAAGCACGCTCACCAAAACTCATTAAACTACTCATGGTATATTATACTCCATCTCTCGGGATGTGGCACCTGGCCCTGACCTGGCACCATCCTTAACCCTAAAATATCCACTCAGATGGACAACACTGTCCAGGCCCCAGGAAAATGCCTCTCTGCCTTGCTTGCCCCATGTGCTCAATAAAAACGGGGCTGTGGCTCATCTTAGTAAAGGTTTGTGGTTTGTTAGTGTCAGAGATAAACACTGCTTTGACGTGTGGGGAGTATCTGAGAGAAGCTCTCAGGTAAGTGAAACGAAAAATTAATGAACTTGACAAAACTTTGCTGAGAGATGGTCAATATACAACAGATTCTCCTGCATACCAAAGTATTTCCCACTAGGGCTGAGTATCTTTTTTCTTTTTCTTTTCTCTCTCTCTCTCTTTCTCTTCTTTTCTTCATGTTCTAATTCCTGGCTCAAGAGATGCTTGAGAATCAGGCAGTATTTGCCACAGTGGCCCCTAGTGGATGTATAACTTTCTACAATACAAAACAGTTCCTCATCCAAAACATCCCCAGCCCATCAACAGAACAGACGTGTGCAATCAAAATTAAATTCAGTTGTGTTTTATATTTTACCACCTTTCTACTTTGTCATCATGAATGTATATTTTTTAGTATGGGGGGATAGAACTTATTTAACAATTTGCTCACTTGATCTATAATTTTAAATATTTAGACATATGGTGTGTGGGCTTCCATTTGGATTCTTGCCCCAGGATCCACACCTTTTCGGGACAGGCCTGCAATGAAGAGAATGTGTCTGTCCTGGATTCCTCTTCTAGTTACTCCTACTGTGTAACAGATTACCCCCAAACCCAGCACCTCACAGCAACCGTTTCATTATGATAACAATTTTGTCCACCAAGAACATAGAACTGCTTGGCTGGGTGGATCTCCCTTAAGGTCTCGCATGCATTTGCAGGCAGATATCAGCTGAGCTGCAGACATTCTCAAGGCTCAACTGGGCTGGCTGTCCAAGGAAGCACACTCAGGTGGCCACGGGTGATACTGGGAGCTCAGCTGAGACTGCAGCCAGAGGCGCACCACACGCCCCTTAAGCATGGCAGTCCCAGAGAAACCAGACTGCTTACAAGGAAGAGGAGGAGCACCAAGAGAACCAGGCAGAAACTTATACCCTTCTAGGACCAACTCTTGGAAGTCACTTCGCATTCCTTTCTTTGTACTCCACTGTTGGCAGCAGTCATATAAGCCTGCCCAGACTTAAGGGGAATGGACACACCAAGCCCACCTTTCTACCGGAGGAGTGTCAAGGAATTACAAGCATGTTTTCAACCACCACAGTCCTCGTCGGGTTGCAGACTGTGTCTGCAGCAAGCCCCAGGGAGACTTTGCAGGAGTGAAAAGTTACCCATGGTAACACAGGCAATCTCTCTGGCCACAGAGTTCCACCTAGAAAAGTAGGAAAAGGGTAAATTATTCCAATGTCCTGGCACAATTCTTTACCTCCCATCCTGGATCTAAAGCAAAGTGGATCCAGGGACTGTTTCTAATTCCAAAAAGCCTTGAGAGATGACATTTGCTGGAGAATCTGCTCTAAATATCCAATCTGGGGCCAGACTATCCTTGGACTACAGGACAACAAAATGAAGAGATGGCTTTTTAAATGAAGCTGAGATTAAGACTGCTCCGGGGAAGATCGAATGTGAGTTATTGTCCAGTTGCATTAATCCAGAGGAACCTAACACTCTTGACCACTAAACTGATTTGATTCCCAAAGGACTCTTTCTCCTAACCAAATCTGGCCACCAGTGGGGTATTACAGGTCAGTTTCCCTGGGGAAAAAACTCTGAGCAAAGGTTTGCATGCCTGAAGTTTATTAGGGAGTGTTTTCCCTAACAATACCTGCAAGAGAAGGTGTATTAGTTTCCTATATTGCTGCAACAAATTATGACAAATTTACTAGGTTAACACAGCACAATTTATCATCTTACAGTTTTAGACAACAGAAGTAAAAAATGAGTGGGTGGGGCTTCATTCCTTCTGAGTGCTCCTTGGGAAGAATCTGTCTTCTTGCCTTTTTCATCTTCTAGGGGCACCTACATTCCTTGGCTCCTGGCCTCTTCCTCTATCTTCAAAACCAGCAGCCCAGCCTCCTCTCTCCTCTCTGACTTCCTGCTTCCCTCTTATAAGGGCCCTGCTGATTACATTTGGGGCACCAGGCTAATGTTTCCAACTCAAGGTCTTTATCTTAATCACATCTGCAAAGTTTCTTTGGCTGGGTGAGGTAACATATTAACAGGTTCTGGGGAGTAGGATATGGCCATCTTCGAAGGCCATTATTCTGTACCCCACAGAAGGGGAGGGAGCAGGCCCGGGCAGAAGGAGAAGTGGCACCGTGATACAGCTGCGACGGAGACTTCAGCAAACCCCACAAGCATCTGAACCTGGAATGTGCTTCAGAGATGTTCCAGATTAAGGGGAGGGCCAGGCTTTATACTCACTAAATTAACCAGTCAATGAATACAAATGTCCCTAGGGAGGGGGCAAAAACCAAAGTCTGGAAGTTCCCCTCTACTAAGGCCAATTCCTGGGGTGGCATCCAACTGTAACACAAGGGTGAGCACTCTTGGCAGCTGGGGGAATGAATGCCTGAGTGCTAAGGAGGGTATGTGGGTGGCACACCACAAAATCCACCAAGCCCACTCCTGGCGCTGCTCAGATCCACTTGTTTTGTACAGTCAGTGATACCATGTCAGAATAGCTGCTCCAAGATTCTCGTTATTCTTTTTTCCTGGAGAGCCTTGCAAGAGGAAGTTCAATGGGGCAAACTATAGTCCCTACCGCTGCTGCAGGATGGTGACTGACAATAATAATCGCTCTCCTCCACTACCTATTCTAGATTACCACTGGCTAGCACCTCTACTAATGTGGGTGGCTCACCTGGTGTGGGGAACCAGACCCTCACACCTGCGGGATCTGAGCAGGGTCACCCTGCCCTTCACGGGCCATGGCTGCTGCACTTGGCTATTTATCACCAAAATTGGACAAGGAAGAACGAAGAGATGCCCCAGGAATCACTTTGTGCCAAAGGTATGTTTCCCTTTCCCCAGAAGTCCTAGTCCCTCCTAGAGATTAAGATCAGTTCCCCTGCCAGGATGATGACATCTTTCCTCCTGCTGGTCTCTTAGCACAAGGAACCCCAAGCGATGGGGACTCTTGCTGGGCCATTACTGGACGTGTTCTCCCTTTGGAAATCAGGAGCTCCGGACCCCCAAAGCCCAGAGTTGCAGGACCTGAATCACGCATTCTCCAAGTGGGTCACTGGAAGTCCCGGTGAGTGAAGCCATTCCCAGACCCTTGTGTTTTCTCTTTTGGGGACGCAAGATAGAGGCAGATATAATGATCCATTATAGTCTCCTAACTGCCCTTCTTCACCTTTGCCCCAAGGCTGCTGCCAGCAGAGCAGCTGGAGTGAGCCTTTTGAAATGCAAATCATATCCCTCCTCTGCTCAGAAATCTCCAAAGATTCCTATTTCACTCAGAATGGATGGCCAAAGTCCTTACAATGGCCTTCCAGTCCCCATACAACCTCTCTCCCCCTGCATTGCCTTTTTGACCTTGTCTCAGGACCCCACCATCCCCCGCGCACTCTGTGCTGTCCTCAAACACGTGGTGCACACGTCTACCTGAAGGCCTTTGCACTAGCTGTTCCCTCTTCCAGAACACTGTTGTGTCAGTCAGAATAACCCAGGCTGTGTGGCAACAGCAAACAACCCCAAACCTCAGGGTTAAAGCAACAAAGTTCACGGGTGGGCTGCTGGCTCTGGTCCACGTCATTCCGGTCAAGGTGCAGCCTGCTGGGCCTCTCCTACCTGGGTCTCGGCCGGCTGAAGAGGAGGCAACGTGGCCATCATGCCTGACTCATACAGCCCTTCGCCCACCTCTGCTCACATTTCATTGACCAAAATGATTCCTATGCAAGGGATAGGAAAGGCAATCCTACCATGTGGCCAGAAGGAGGAGGACAGGCACATCTGTGACAGTCCTAAGGACCTCTAAACTTTTCCCCAACCAGGCTTGAGACCTTCCTCTCTCACTTCCTTTATTTAAACCCTTTGCTCAGATGTCATGTTCTCAGTGAGACCTTCCCTGATTATTCTATGTAAAATTGCAACAGTGCCTACCTGCTTGTCCCTCCTCTTGCTGTGATTTTTTCCAAAGCATCACCCACCTGTATCTCTCTCTCTCTCTCTCTCTCTCTCTCTCTCTCTCTCTCTCTATCCCACAAACACACATACACACATTTACATATTTCTTTTGATCAATTGCTGCCTCCCCTGATGGGGTGTAAGTCCTCCGAGAGTGGGAGAGCTGACTGTGGTCACTGCTGTGTCCTTAGTTCCCAGAGTACCGCTTACCGAAGAGTGAACCCTGAATATGTGCTTAGAGAATCTTCAGGACCCCTTTAAATTCCTATTCTGGTTCCCATTATGATTTTGAAAGAATAATTTATGGTTGTCATTTGTCTCCAAACTTCTTCTGACCTAGTCTAACTGATGAGAATAGGGACAAAATAAAAATGAAACGGCAGTCCATTTTTGCATCCCTTTGATATCTGAGGCTTTATGCGATCCTATCTCGAAGAGGATGTGCAGGAGAGTCATAATTCTAACAGGTAGAAAATATCATTTTTCAAAAACGTATTAAAATGTTTTTCTTCATTACTTCTAATATGTAAACCAACATTTTTCTAACCTTCAAATTACTATCTAAAGTAATTTGTAAAGTTCTTTTTAATTAAAAATGAATATTGTTAAAATGTGTTAAGGGAAATACACAGTAGAAAGTGATTCTCAAGACATTAAAATATTATCAATCACAGTCATAGTGGAGCATACTACTTACCAAGCTAAATGATGGGCAATGATTCTGATAAATTGCTATGAGTTGGCATTAGGTTACTTTCGCACATTTTCTCCTCTTCTATTTTCTCTGCCTATTATAAAACTGAGAGAAAAAAATCCCAAATGAAAAATCTGAGATGTCACTATCCACATTATAGAAAATATTTATTTTCTTTTCAAATGCTTTATGATAATTAGAATATTATAAAAAATGGATATAATTTTATCTAAATACTATTGCAAATGACAAATGTTGTTAGTATTTTGACCATTTGAATCAAAGAGGAATTTGGATTTGATTACTAATTAGGTGGGTAACTCGGGATGAATTTCTAGATCTTAGTGTTTCCATTTAAAAATTGTAATAATTATAATGGCCAACCCTATGCAGCATCTCTTGGGAATTAATAATTCTAAAAGCCCTTCCAATAATGTGACATTATCAAAAGTGTGGTTATCCTGTTCAGTCTCCCATAAGGATAGCAGCTAACCTAGCCCTGTTTGATGCTGCACTGTTGTCCCCGCAGCACCCACGAAGGACTTCAAAGGTGAGGCTTGGTGGTGTCTGACCAACCTACCTGCTCTCAGGACACTCTGATAAGTCTGTAGGTTTCTGCATCTTTAGCACAATCAACTGCATGGCTGAAAAACTGATTTCGAAACTATAAGAAAAAAAAAGTTCCAATGTAATGTTGTCTTTGTTTTATTAGGATACTTTAAAGGGTGCAAACATCATTATAAAAGTATACCACCTATCTGAGAGAGATGATTTAAGAGTGTGATACTATGAGCTGGATCAGTCATCTGCTATGAGCTTTGAATAAACAGCACAAATGTCCCTCAGAGACTGAAAAATAAATGAAAATCATAGGAAATAAAAAGAAAATAAAGGACTACCTACAATTTTATAAAAGCATTCCGGGGGTATATCAGTTAGAAACATTTTGGTTACACATGACATAGCCAAACTCAAGTGGGCTTAGAGCACAAAAAGGGAAGGCACAGGGGAGACTTATTTGTTCATGCAACTGGAAAGGTCCAGGGTCTGTAGGTTTCAGGTAAGGTTTGATCCAGCAGTTCAACAGTATTACCAAGGACTTGCTCTTACCCATATTCTTCCCCATGCCTGAGTGTCCTTGTAAGAGTCACTGGTAATTAAAATTTTTTTTTCCAGCTTCCATTCTCCATTTCCAATTAGAGCTCAATTTCCTTTTGGAGAATAATTTCTCCCCCACTGTGCTTAATCTTACTAAGAAGGCAATTATTCCAGGCACCTGTCTCATCTCTACTGAAACTGAAAGAGACAGATTTCACCTCTCCCTGTGCCCTTCCCTTCCCCAGCCCTAGGGCCATGAGCAGACATATGACCTAAGATCAGTTAGGCAGATGCTCTCTCCTGGAACTTCGCATCTTGACAGAGTTGCACCGGATGGAAGGAACAGGGGCAAGGCCACCTGGAATCTTGTTAATAAGCAACATTGGCTGTGTTCCCCAGCCCTGCAGCATAACCTTTGCTCCTGCCCACTGCCAAGCCTGCTTCTCCATATGGAGTCGATTCAGGGAGCCCCACGAGCACTCCCCTTTGCTCAGTTGCTCGGGTGCTGCTGCTGCTTGACGCAGCAAGGAAGCATTTCTGGGGATGCCCGTGCCAAAGAGAGCCTCCCCACTCCGTGTCCCCACCGCACTGTGTGCCGTACCTTTTGATTTGCCCTTGTCAATAAAACATTACACTGATGGTTTCCCTCCCAATCTGTGTTTTCCACTGGACTGAGAGATTCCTGAGAACGGGATCCATATCCTTAGCCCAGTGTCTGGTCAATATTAGACATTTAGAAAAATCTGTGTTGAATGAGTGAATGAATAGGTGAACGAATCTCTAAAGAGAGAGAACGGACATGCTTCCATTAAACAGTTCTGAAATTTAAGGGAGGATGTTATCAAGTACAAATAATAAGAACTCTTAACAAAGTGTCAAACTGCCATAAGGAATATTTTCAGGCTATTTTATGAGGACTTATTGCACGTTCTTCGGGGATCTGTATGCCTGTCCGGACTAATCTTGCTTCATCCTTGAAGTTTAATCTGAAGGCTTCTTCAGGGCAGAGTGAGCCCCATCTCATAGGGGACAGACATACTCCGTTTTGTCCCCGGGAAGGCCTCTGACGTTTAGGTGCCTGCCTCTCATTAAACGAATTATCTAGATTCTCCCTGGAACCAAGAACTGGCCAATGACACCACATGTTTAAAAAGATGCGCTTGGTCGTCAGGGGTACGTGGCACCGCTGCTCGGGGGCAGAGGGGTGGCACGGGCTCCTGCCACTCTCTCACTGAGGCCCGAGGCCGCACACAGGCTTTGCGCGCACGCAGGCCTGGCCCCCCCAGGAGCAGCTGCGGCACCTCCCAGGGGCAGCGGGCCGGGCCGGGCCCCAGGCCAGGGTGCCGGGCGCAGGTCGGGAGAGGGATCGAGGGGGTGGACGCGGAAGCAGGGCTGCCCTTCCTCTTCTTCCCCTTCTCCTCCCAAGCGCCCAGGTAAAGCCTTGAAGTGAGGCGAGGAAGGAGCGTGCGTGCACAGAACAGGGCGCATCGCTGGAGCGAGTGGGGCAAGGAGTGGCCCTCAGGGGCGCGGGTGGCAGAGGAGCTGGCAGATCGGTGCCCAGCGGGGGCGGGGTGGGGCGCGCTGATCAAATAGCCAATCTAGTAGCATCGTGGAAACCAGGTTTCTCACTGTCAGACGACGGAGTGATTGGGGAGGGTGAAAACTGGAAGGAACCTTGCAAGTGGGATTGGAATTCAATGTATCAATCTGAACTCATAGTTCTAAAGATAGATAGTGTATTAGTTTCCTAGGGCTTCTAACATACAACCACAAACTGGGTGGCTTAAAACAGGGCCGACTGATTCTCTCACAGTTCTGAAGGCCAGATGTCTGAACCCAAAGTGTTGGCAAAGCGGTGATCCCTCCTACAGCTCTAGGGGAGGATCACTCCCTGCCTCTGCCAGCTTCTGGTGGCTACAGAACCTTGTGTCCTCAGTTGGCCACCAGGATGGAAAGGCAAAGAGGACCGAGCTAGTTCCTTCCAGCCCTGTTGTAAGGGCGCTCACTGATCCACCCAGGAGGGCAGAGCCTTCATGACTTAACCACTTCCCAAAGGGCTCCACCTCTTAATATCATCACATCGGATCTTAGGTTCCGACATATGCTTTTTGGAGGGACACCAACATTAAAACCACAGCAAAGTCTGAGGATTTAGTGGTAATAACGTGTTAATGTTAACTTCCTCCTTTTGGTAGTGTATGATGCTTAGGTAGGAGAAAGTCCTGTTTATAGGAAATTCACACTGAGGTATTTGGGGATAATAGGTCATCAGATTGCCAACTTACTTTCAAATGGTTCAGAGAAAAATACAGTCTCTGTATATACTAGCAGGTTTTCTGCAAGTTCGTGATTGCATAAAAACAGACACAAATCAGGACTGACCTTAAGTCTAGTCGATGGTCAGCAGCAGGATATAATTTGAGGAGCTGCACACTGCCCTCAGCCAGTTTCATGCATGTTTTTCATTCCATTTCATCCTCACTAGAGTGATTTACATTATCCTTATAGCACTTTCACACATGTTATCTTTAAACTATGAATTCTATAAAGGCAAGGATCACATCTATTTTACTCACCAGCATTTACCCAATGCCCAGACCAGTCCCTGGGACAAAGTAGGCACCAGATGAATATGCACTGCTGGATGAATGAATGGAGGCAGGCTGGACTGCAAGCAGCAGCCTGGCCTTTGGAATTAGCACTGAGTGCCACTCCCATCTCTCTCCTTTCATGTGTGTGTCCTCTAGACCATGTTCACCAACTTCTCAGCCTCGCTGAGACAAGAGGCAGAAATTCTAGGTTTGAATCCTGACCCCACTACTTCCTAGTGGTGTGGTCTTGGGCGAGTTGCTTCAGTTTTCTCATCTAAAAAATGGGAATTATAATATTAGTAGTTTGAGTACTTCATAGGGCTGTGTGGCATGTTATAGGTGCTTATTAATTATCTGGGCTTGATTTCCCAGCTCTTTAAAGAGAATACTACTTGAAAGGTTGTTGTGAGAATGAAAGGACTCTCAATAGTGTTTCATGATCGCATTTGATACTAATGTCTGTGATCTAAAAACAACCTTAGAAGTAGGGAAAGCATCCGCATTTGCTCAACCCCATCAATTGAGGAATAGGATACCCAAGTTCAACACTAGTAGGGAGCGTCCAACTCAGATACAAACTCTTCTCTTCAGATCCAAGGCTATGGCTCTTTCCCTCATATCACTAGCTCCCTTACTGATCTAAAAAGCCCCTGTTCCATTGAAGACATTCTTGGGAAAGATTGCACGGTAAGCTTTATCCCTTGATGAAAGACACCCTAAAGCAGTAGTTCTTAAACATTAGTGAGCAACAGAAGCACATGGAAGGTTTGTTAAAACACAAGTTATTATCTCCACCCCTCACCCCCCCCTCCCCCGGGATTTCTGACTCAGAAGGTCAGGGTAGGGCTGGAGAAATTTGAGAACCACTGAGTTAGAGGGAAGTAGTTGAGAGCTGGCTTAGAAAGCAGGGAAACACTGTTGGCAGCAGATGGAGAGATCTGGGGAAAGCCAGAGGGCAGGAAGGGACAGCTTTAGGGGCCAGGCAGAGATGTAAGGGCTCTGCCAAACGGAAGAAAAAGCACGAGCTCAGACTTCAGCTCAATCTCTGCCTCTGGCAAATCACCTTCTCTGAGATGAAATGGACCAATTCCTCTAAAAACAGGAACTACCACAACTCACCCCATCAGAAACAGATAATTTGGGTAGGCCTATAACTATTTTAAAAATTGAATTCATAATTTTAAAACTTCTAGAAAAGAAATCTCCAGGGCTCAGATAGTGTCACTGGAGAATTCTTTCAACTGTCTAAAGAACACCAAATCTATACAATCTCTTCCAGAACATAGAGGGGAACATTTCCCAATCCATTTTATGAACCCTGACACCAAAACCAAAGGTAGCTTTTAAAACAGAAATGAAAAAAAAGAGAAAACTACAGGCCAATATCTCTCAAAAATGTAGACATTAAAAATCCTTAACAAACTATTAGCAAACAGAAATCAGTAATATATAAAAAGAATGCTGTACCATGACGGGGGGGGGGGGTGGGGGGGGGCATTCAGTATTTGAAAACAATCAATAATCTCCAGCATACAGACAGGCAATAGGGGGCGGCCACCAGGGGGCTCCACTGAGCAGCAGACAAGGCCCTGGGACGAAGGTGGAGCCAAGTATATCTGGGGAAGTGAAAAAAATTGGACCCTACACCCATGGCTTTTATTTAAACAAAATAAAGCACTGCACACCACACCAATTTGATGACTGTTACGTTGTACACCTAATGCCTTGTCAGAGAATGGGGACCACTGGAAGTGCAGGGACAAACAGGAGAAAAGATGACTTGAGGCTCCAGGTGCTACACAGGACAGTCCAAGCAGAAGAGCCACATTCCCCAAGGTTGGAGTGATCCCTAGAGTAGGGTCCAGGGTCAGAGAAGAGCAGGAGACCCTCCAGTCAAGAAGTTGGCAGCCAAAACATAAGGAAACCCATTCTGAAGTTTTTGCTTAGGATCTCTGTATTTAAACTTTGAACCACAGCCTTATAAGTTTGTATTTGAATTTGAAAACACTGACCTGGCAACTTTCAACTCTATCTAGCTCAACTAGATAGAGTTGGTGTGGTGTGCAGTGCTTTATTTTGTTTAAATAAAAGCCATGTGTGTAGGATCCAATTTTTTCACTTCCCCAGATTTACTTGGCTCCACCTTCGCCGCAGCGCCTTGACCACTGCTCAGTGGAGCCCCCTGGTGGCCGCCCCCTGCCTGTCTGTATGCTGGACTCCACCCAAAGGTGGAGCTAGGTAGAGTCTAATAGCTACTCAAGTTCATCACTACCAAACCCTCTGTCCAGGATTCATCTCCCACAGTGCAAAGGCTGCCACCTGCCTCTGCGGTTCACCAAGGCACTCGGCATGCCAGGTCCCGGGGCAAGCTGACAGCGTCCTCCTGTCCTCTGAGCTGAAGCTCCACCCCACAGCTCGCTCCTGCCCTGCCGCCAGCGAGTCCTGGGAAGTTGTGCTCCCAGAAGCAGCTCTGAGTCAGTGAGGGGTGCCAGTGTCTCTGGGAGGGACACGTGGGGCGGATCTGTAGACTTTGACGTGCCTGTGAATCACGACCCTGGAGCCTGAGGCTCTGCATTTCTATCAAGCTCCCAGGCGATGCGGATGCGTCTGGTCTGGGAACCACGTTCTCTCTCTCCCGTCTCATATCCCATGCTCCTTGTTCTCAGTTTTCACAAAGTCCAACCTTGCAATGTGAGGCAGGGCGAACACTTCATTTCCTCATCTCCAGAATAAGGGGGTTAGTCTGCCCGGTTTCCCTTCCCACTCTAACAGTCTAAATATTTTCTCATTGTTGTAGTGATTATGGAGATTTCCACACTCTTCTCGATCAGCTTTCCCGCTCTGGTGCAGGACCTTTTAAAATCAGGCTGACTCCACATGCTGCTCATCTTCAAAAGATGTCTCTAAATACAAATGAAAAATAGAGGCAAAAATCAAACATAATAGCAAAAATCCTTGACACCAGAGAGAAATGGAGATAGCAAATGTTCACACATGCAGATGACATTTTCATTGTGAAGGGGAGAAAGATAATCATTCAGAAAAACAGAAGAATAGTAGTTTCAGGCAGAGGCTATTAAAATGAAAATCAATGTGAAACTAACAAAAGATGTGAAACCATAGTCAAAAGACATCTAAGCAGGAGATAATAAAGATAAGAAAACAACAGTGTATACTGTGTCTGTTTTTTGAGCAACTGTCTCAAGATATATATATATACAAACACATGTGTCCCCCTTACAGATAACCATTTTGGAAAGCTACCCTCTTACACCTATGCTCAAACATTTTTGAAATTTCTAAAGTTAAAAAGAAATCAAATATACAAGCATAGACATAATTCAGTATTATTATTGAGTCACCACTTTTTACCCAAAATAATACAACCCAGTCTAAATGCACATTTTATTTATGATAATTTAATAAACTTCCTAAAATATTAATAAATAAAATCTATTCATGTAATTGTCAGTTATTGCTGCATAATGAACAATCCCCCAAAACATGCAGTGGTATGCAAAAATAAGCAGTTACATCTCATTCAAGAATCTTCATGTCTGTTGGGTGTTCTGCTTCACGCCATGAGTCTGCATGTTGGCCGAGAAACCTCTGCAACATGTGAATTCGGGTACCCAGAAGCTGATAGGCAGCTACTCGGGTGCATAGTCTTCTCATGGCAGAGGTCAGATGTTCCTGAGAACAGAAGCACATGTTGCCTCTAAGGGTGAGACTTGGAACTGATACACTGCTACCTCTCTACATTCCATTCCAAAGCAAGTCACATGGCCAAGTCCAAGGTCAATAAATGCTTCCCACAGAGTTAGCAGTAGATGGAGTGAATATTTGCCAAAAATCTCATCTATCAATTTCTATACTATGATGACTTGTCAGTACAGAAGGTATTAAAAAGAAGGGCTTAAGAACTGTTTAGGCATACAAAAGTGCCAAAGTGATGTGAGTAATAACATTATCATTGAAACAAGTTTATAGTTTTACAAGGGGACCATCTTGGATATGCAAGTTTTAGTTTGTTTGTTGGTTTGTTTGTTTTAAAAAGTTATTTTTATGCATTTTATAAAAGTCAAACTTCATGCTTGCTTAACTGCATCCAATTCTTATTTATAGATGGCCCTATCCACAGAGGGGCTATCTACAGGTGCTCCTGAAAGATATCAAGTCAATGTTTCCTTATTTCTCCTTTTTCATAAAAAATATTTAAAAGAGAAGCGAAATTACCAGACTCTCCATTCTGATATCTCCTTGCTGGGGCTTGGCAGGCCAGAGGTATAAGGATGCAAAGGCACCACCAATTTGTTAGACTCAGGTTTCTTGGTAAGCTATTCTGGGCAGTCGGGAGCCCTGGATTCCAGCCGGGTGGTCCTGGTCCCTTAGCTGCTCCTATCACCTCAGCTGCATGCTGGACATGCTGAGTCACTTCCCCAGGCTTCCAGTTCTCCATCCATAAATGTGCTCCCTGGTGCAGGCTGCCCTAACGGTGGCACGTCTGGGAATCTATTGTGCTGGACGGTTTCTGGTGTCACTATTTCCCTAATGAGGACTGCGTTATAAAGTCACTGACTGCAGCTCTAGAAAGTTTAACAACAGCGTTTATAAGCTAAAGGCTGGGTGCAAAAACTCTCATTTAATGTTCTAGTTTTTGTTTCCCATAAAGAAGAGATTTTCTTGAGATTTCTGTTAGTAACAAGGTGACAGTTTCCAATCTTAAATTTGCTAGATAAAAATAAAAACGTTACCTTCTCTTATTGGGCGGCTCTGATGCATTTACACGCATCAGCCTTTTCTTCTTCTTCATCTGTTTTTGGTTTATTTGGCAGATCCTAACAAAATGATCTTTGGCCCCACTATAACGTCCTATGAATCAGAAGGTGGATTTTGATCTAGGGCTTGAGTCAACAGCCAGGAAGCAAACAAACAAAGCAAAAGTCAAATACTCCAAAATCAGTTCCTAAAGCTAACGCTTTACATTCTCTGGAAAGCATTTAATCTCTTACCAGTTCCCTCGCCTGAGTTCTTCAGAGGGATGGGAAGTGTACTTAGGCACTTAGCAAACACCTGTGTCCCCTTAGCCGGGTCCCTACATCTCAATTGTCGCCAGGGTCCTCAGAGAGAAGTGCTGTGACCCCTCTTTACCGGTGAGAGACCCGGGCTCTTCCCGGCTGTCCACCCTCCCCGGGACGGTCCCGGGGCGCCCCTGCGGGCACTTAGCTCCGACCTCTCAAAGCGCCTGCCGCCGCCCAGGGGGACAGGGGTTCGCGGCCCGGGCAGGTGGCAGCGGCGACCTTTGGAGCGGGCGGGCCGGGTGGGGGGGTCGGGCGGGCCCGGGCGCCGCGGGCCCGGGGCTTCTTCGCACCGTCGCCCGGCCATGGAGCGGCGGGCCCCCGGCGCGGCGCAGATGAGCCAGGCGGTGCAGCCGGCGCACGCCAACGCCCGCGGCGAGCTGAGCGCCGGGCAGCTGCTCCAGTGGATCGACATCACCGCCTGCCTGGCGGGTAGGCGGCGGGGCGGCCCGGGCCGGGGGGCGCGGGGCGGGCGCAGAGGTGTCTGAGAGGGGGCTCGGGGCTGGGCCGGGGCGTGGAGACGCGGGAGCCGGATCGGTGCAGGAGGGAGAGGGAAGGTGAGCAGGGTGTTCACAGAGAGTTGTGTCCCCGTGCGGCCAGGGACAGTGATGACGGAGATAGCTCGCCTGACCCTGGGAGTGACCCAAACCGATGGTTCTTAAATGTTTTGGTCTTAGGTCCCCTTCATCACATTAAATTAGCTAGGACCCCAGAGAGCTTTTGTTTATGTAGGTTATTTATATGCATATTTACCATATTCGAAAAGTTAAAATTTTTAATATTTTTATTAAAAATAACTGCATTTTCAACAATAACAAAAGCGTACTTAGAGGAGTGGTAATAGTTTACATGTTTGCCAACCTCCTTAATGTCTGGTTTAGTAGAAGGTTGGTCACTTCTGGTATCTGCTTCTGCACCCAATTTGTTGTTACCACGCCCTTATGTAGTCTCTGGAAGGCTCCCCTGTGTTCTTGAGAGAAAGCAAATGAAGAGGAAAAATGGTAAAAACAAAACAAAACAAAACAAAACACTTGCTATGGACTGAATTGTGCCCTCCTGCAATTCATATGTTGAAGCTCTAACCCCCAGTGTGGCTGAATTTGGAGTAAGGAAGTAATTCAGGTTAAATGAAGTCATGAGGGTGGAGTCCCCAGTGGAGTCCCCACAGGATTAGTGTCCCTATAAGAAGAGACACCAGACAGCTTGATCTCTCTGCCACATGAGGCCACAGCACGAAGGCAGCCATCTGCAGTCAGTAAGAGAGCCCTCCCTACAACCTAAATTGACAGGCACTTTGGTCTTGGACTTCCCAGCCTCTAGAACTGTAAAAAATACATTTCTGTTGCTTAAGCCACCAGTTTATGGTATTTCATTATGGCAGCCCAAGCAGACAAAGGCAACATCTTAGCATTAATGTGAAAATAGTTTTCACCTCAGGATCTCTCCCACACCACTGAGAACCTGACTTGGACTTTTATCTAGGGATGGAGACTCTGCTTTTGAAAACAGCAGGTTAGGATGTAAATGATTTTCTAACTGAAAGGCTAGGCAGGGCCGTATTTTTGAGAAGTAGGTCCCCTAGGCCCCTTGCCTACTTATCCCATCTTCAGATCAGTGATAAATACAACCTCTGGTAGCAGCAAACCCACCATCCCTCACTTCTGCAAAACTGGTTTTGGCTTTCCTTTCTCTATCCTGCCTCCTGGGGATCTGTTCTTTGTACAGAGGTCACAGTGAACTTTAAATACATAAATTACATCACACCACTCCCCAGCTTAGAACCGGTAAGTGGTTTCCCATCATACTTTAAATAAAATCCAAACCCTTTACCATTCCTTATAGATGCTACTTAGAGTTGGAAACTCATATTCTCTAAGGGGCTAGCCAAGTAACCATAAAATGTGAGATGAGTCCAAGCCCAGCTTAGGACATCAGTGAGTGGCAGTTACCTGGTAAGCCGTAGGATGCCCTACCAGAGGACATTAACATTACCAAAAAGTATAACATCATGCTGCTCAGGCAACATTGTACAATGTACCAAGCCACAGACATGGTTCCAGTCTCCCCTGCACTGTGTTTGGTCCCACTCCCTTCCTGGTTCATATGCCCCGGCAGTACCAGACTTCTCATATGTCCCAGAACATGCCCAGTTCTCCTCTGCTCAGGACCCTTGCACCTGCTCCTCTTTTTGCTTTTATACTCTTTCCTAGGCCCTCGGCATGCATGACATCTCAGCTTAAATGCCATTTCCTCAGAGAAGTCTTTCCTGACCACCTGTTTACATCTGCACACTTTCACCATTTTTCTTGCAATGTTCTTTCCAACGTCCTTCATACCACTTAGCACAATCTGTAATTATTTAGTATTTTGTATGTTAATCTGTTCACTTCTTTATTTTCTGCCTTGGCCAATTAGTATGTAAGCTAAAGCTAGTTTTCCAGAGCCTAGTAAATACTGAATAAAAATCTCTTGATTATATGAATAGGTGGGTGGGTACGGATGGATGGGTCCAGAATTTGGAATCTCATTTCCCAAAGGAAGCCAGACTTTGCATAAGACACTTCATCAACTTGGCAAGTGTACATTTGAAAGTAAAATACATTATGATAAAATATTAGATCTGGAAGTGGCTTTAAAGATCATGTATCCCAGGACCCTTGTTTTACAGATGGCAAATCTAAAGCTTAGCCTTAGATTATTATGGAAGCCTGCTCTTCTCAACGAGTGTTAATAGAGTTTCTAATCCCCTGTGTCTTAACCACCTGCAATGTTATAATTATAGTAATTATTATTCAGTTATATATTTGAAGCCAATCCATTTATTTGTTTTCTGTTGATAGATCTATTTAGTTTCTGTCTGAGTTTTTTAGCAGGATTTGACATTGGTTATAATAACATAATAATGGAAACATGAATATAAAATTAATACACAATTAATACACATGTAGAAAATAGAAACCATTGATGTTGCTAATAATAATGATGCCTATTTCCAAGGCAACTGAATGCATTATGAGACTATTCGAGTGATTTTTAAAGTTACCTTGCTGAGTGCCTCTGATCTGTGATGGAGAAACAGTTGCCCTCCTGCAGTTGTCATAAAAATTTCTATGGTTTGACATCTTTGGAAACTCAGGTAGACCACAGAGAGATCCAACTGACAATCAATTACTCTGTACCTCAGTTATATTACCATTAGTAATATAATAACTAATTAGCAATATTAATATTACTAATATTAAAGAAATCTTTATGGTAAAGTTGGTTTGGGAAACATAGATAATGCCTGTGTTAAACACCCAATGGTGAGAAGAGCCACCACATCAGCAAGGGACATTATTTAGCCAAGGTGTAACTGAATCTGTGGAGTATCACAAAACTGGTTTTTCTGGCATTTCTCAATCAGAGTTTTTGTAGACCAGCACTTCTGCATAGCCACATTGCTATGATAAATAATGACCCCAGTCATGGCCCAAAGGCATTGCTATGGCCCTTAGGCACTGCTAGATTCCAAAATGTCTTCTCAATATTTAAATAAAGATTAAATATTCTCTGATCATTTTGGCTTTTAACCTCATTTCTGTCAGTGGCCCCATTGTTTTTCCAGTCTCTTAAGCCTAAAGGCTTGAAGCCATGTGAGTCATTCTCTACTCCACACATCCATTTCTTATTTTGAAACACCTCCATTGAACATTTTCCTCTCCATTTTCTTTGTGAATCTTTTCAAGAGTTTACTCTCTCAGGAGTGGCACCTGCCTCATCCAGTTATACAAACCAAAAAGTCTAGGAGTCATTCCGACACCTCTCTCTACCTTGCTTCCCCCTCCACATGCTCAATCCATGCCCACATCCTATTAAGGTTATCTCCTAAAGGAATATCTCAAGTTCAACCACTTTGCTATGCCTCCAATGCCACCATCTATACCTCCAAACTGCCATCATCTTTCATGTGGACTTCAGCAGTGGTTTCCAAACTGGTCTTCTCCATTTATTCTGGGCCTCTCTCCACACTGCATCTAAAGTACTTTTTCAAGGTGCTAATCTGATCATGTCACATGTTTTGTTCATTTTCTCCCATTGTCTTCTTTATCAAGGGCTATAAAGGCTCATTTTTGCACATTCAGGTATCTCCTATTAGAAAAAAATCTTCCACAGATAACAACTATAAACTCTGTACAAAAAATTTTAAAAAACAACTTAAAGAAACTGAAAAGTGAACAAAAGTAGGCTTAGAACACTTGGAATAAATCCTTGAAAGAATAGAATGGTACTGGCTGACTTCTACTTTTTTTTTTTTCCTTAAACAACTTAAGCCTGAAAGAAAAGTCCAGTCTGCTCCCAGCTATATTTGTGACGGAAAACCCACAGGCTTGCTGGTCTGAAAAGCCAAAGGACAGGGTTTAGGGGGAAAACACAGCTACTGTAATGTGAACAGGAAAATTTCAGAAAGGAAAGAGCCAGAGAGGCAGAGCCCTAAAATCTATCTATAATCTTTGCCCAGACCTCTGGCAAACGTTGAGTCATGTACACACATAGGACAGACTCTAAACCTCCTAGCTAAGGCCAAAAGAACTGAAAAGAGCTGAGCCCACCTCTAGGGAGACACAGTTTTATAGTTTGCATTTAGTCAAGTTAACAGCCTGCTTAAAAAATAAATACAAAAACAAACAAACAAACAAAAAAACCAATACTTTTCAGAGGAACAAGGTTTCTACAATGGATCACTCATAGTGGCTAAGATACAATTCCAAATTACTTGACATACAAAGAAACGGGAGCATTCTTAAGAGAAAAAATAATCAATGGAGGATAATCCCTAGATGATCCTGATGCTGAAATTCAGCTTCAAGGATTTTAAAGCAGCTATTATAACTATGCTCAAGGATGTAATGAAAAATATGATAATAGAAATGAAAAGGTAGTAAATTTTAGCAGAGAAATAGAAACTACAAAAAAAAAAAAAAAAAACAAATGGAAATTCCAGAACTGAAAAATACAGTATCTGAAATAAAAAATTCACCTTATAGGCTTAACAGCAGAATGGAGATAGTTGAGAAGAGAGCTATCAAATGCAAAAACAGATCAGCAGAAATTATCCAATATTGAGAAGAGAAAAAAAATGAATTTTAAAAATAAAATATCAGAGATTTGTGAAAAAAATAAAACAAGACAGATTTTATATACATGTACCTAGAATCCCAAAGGAGAGACAAAGTATGAGGCAAAAACCAATATTTGAAGAAATAATGGCTGAAATTTTCCCAAATATGGTGAAAGACATGCAATAACAGACCCAAGAAGATCATAAAATGCCAAAAAAGATTAATCCAAAGAATATACCTAGGCACATCATAGTCAAACCATGATGAAGAGAAAATCTTGAAAGCAGCCAGAGAAAAACACTATATACTATAGGAGAACAATGATCAGAATTACCAATGACCTCATCAGAAACGGTGAAGATCAGAAGACAGTGGAGCAATATCTTTAATAATAATAATTACAAAAACTTTCAACCAAGACCTTCAAAGCCCTGTGCACAGCCTGTCCTCAGCCTTCCCTCCAGCCTCATCTTGCCCCCATGCTCCCTCTTGCTCTCTGCATTTTAGCCACAGAGGCCTTCATCAGGATTTTTGTAGTCACTGTTCCCTCTGTACAGCATGCTCCCTCTCTTCCCCTCCCCTGTCTATGTATTCCTGCTCATCTTTTAGATCTTACCTGAAGCATCCCCTCTAAGATATCCTACCTAGGTCTGGTTTCTCATTACTGACTCTCATAAAATCTGTGTTTTCTTCAGAGCATTTAACTCATTTTGCATCCATTTAATTAACCTCTGGCTCCTCCACTAGACTTCATGAGAATGGGGATCATGGCTGTTTTCTATTTCCAGCACCTAACAGAGAGGCTGGCATAGCACAGGTGCTCTGTCAGTATTCATTGGAAGAATGAATGAATGGAGGTTAACACTATTTTTTTTATCCGTCATCATTTCATTCCTGGTTATAATCACTTAGCTAGCCTACTACCCTTTTTCAGCTTCTCTGAGTTCCCCCAGAAAACCAGAAATAGCTTTAGTGTTTTCTACTTTTATTGACATACCATATAAAGGACAATCACAATAAAGAACCGGAACAAACTGGGCCTGTTGAGTTCTTATCATCTGACAGACTTGCGAAAAAATGTCATAATACAAGTAAAAGCTGTGGATACTATGTTAGTTCCTCCATATTTTTATTTTATTTTATTTTATGTAGTTTGATGACGATTGAAATCTATAGTGTAAACCATGTCTATTGAGCCCCTGAAACCCATATTCAGCCAATTCCTTCTCTGGCAGAGTTCCCTGGTTGGTCTTCTGTACTCTTTCCTGAAAGTCCCTATTGCTTCTGTAATCAAAACCACTATTTGGAACAATTTTCTCATTTATAAAATGGGACTAATAATAGTACCAACCTCATGTAATTGACATGTATAAATTCTTAGCTCAGTGCCTGGTCAATAATAAATGCTTAATAAATGTAACTGTTATTATGATTTTTTTCTTCTTGATCCTTCATGCTGTCTAGTATGATACACATAGTAGATAGCTGAAATATGTAATACAAATTTAATCTTTTATTGATTACTGCATTTTAGTTATCATTTAAGTCATTCAAAATTGATAACTCATATTGGTGTACATAAAAAAGCTTTATCAATAAGAACATTTTAATGACCTCAGTATCCCATTCTGTCATGTTGAGTAACTGGAATTAGTGTTTATTAGGAACGTTTATTAGGAATGTTTACTAAGCAAAGTTTTACACCATATATTTGCAAGATTTCAGTAGTTCTCTGGAAAACTTAAGTGCTAAAAGGGCTCTGACTATGGCTGGATCTTTAACTGCCGTTGTGTAGATTGCTTAAAAGATGGGACTGATTCCATTCAGTGTCTGGAAGTCAGCAAGAGCATAACAGATGTTTGGTACACTGCATTAAATTGAGCCCACCCTGAACATTTCTAGAGCCTGATGCTTCTAAGTGCTTTCCCTTTCAGTGAACTTTAGAGCTGGAAAGCCCATCCTTCCCCCTGCATCACTCATGCACAGAGTTCTGGTTAGTGGTCTGGTAACTCAGTTCATGTTATGAGCATATTTGGAAGAACATTCACTTCCAGCTAGTAGAATTAGAATGTCCAATTTTCTGCAGAATTAGATCAGAGGGAAGAACGTGTATAATTTCTTGCCCTCTGGAGTATTTTCTCACCTCTCCTGACCTGGGACAGACTATCAATTAATATTTATTGCAGTTATAATAATCCACTATAGACAAGGAATACAAATTCAGCATAATTCACTGTCTCTTTCTTCTTCATAATGTGGCACCAGGAGTGAAGTGTCCAAAATAAAAATGGAGTTAGAAGTTCTTAAAACCAATGTAAATTCTGATATTTTTATATAAGGCAAAACCAACAATCAAAAAAGAATTCCAGACAAATTAAGTGCAGACATAGAACATGGAAATAACCAAGGTCCTTCCTAATCTCTCTCCAACCTTCTCAATATTCTTCTCCTCCAGCGTAATTGATCCATAGTGAATTTGGTGTCAATTTGGTAATAATAAACAATAAATATTGACTAAATGCCTCCTATGTGCCTGTCTCTCTTTCCCCGATGCCAAGAGAAGATCCTCTTTGATTTGGAATATAATCTCAGAGTTTGCCACAATTCTCAGTGCTTACAGTACTTAAACGATTTAAATATTAACATATTCTGCCACTGGTTAAGTGAGAAAGTGGATACAGCTGTGGTGCTTCATTTTTGAAACAAAAGAAGGGCCAGGCATGGTGGCTTACACCTGTAATCCTAGCACATTGGGAGGGGAAGGTGGGAGGATCGCTTGAGGCCAGGAGTTTGAGACAGCAAGAGGGAGACCACATCTCTTCAAAAAATAGAAAAATCAGCCACGTGTGGTGGTGCCTGCCCATAGTCCCAGTTACCTGGGAGGCTGAGGCAGGAGGATTGCTTGAGCCCAGGAGTTTGAGGTTGCTGTGAGCTATGATGATGCCATGGCACTCTACCCTAGGCAACACAAGACACTGTCTCAAAAAAAAAAAAAAAAAAAAAAAGAAGGGTAGTACCTGAAAAGCTATCTAAAGTCAGCACCAACTTACTAAAATTGGTATTTAAATAGTTATATGTGCTGGGTATTGGTACTGAATTTCAAAAGACTGTGTAAGTTAAAATTTAGGAGAGAGCACCATTACCATGCAGTAGAAACATAACTTACAGGGCAAAGAAACTCTTATCCCGGCAGATGCTCCAAAAAGAGTGGGCGCAGGAGTGCTGTCATGAATGAAAGCATGAGGTACTGAAATAAATCCACTTACATTGTACTCCTTTCCCCTAATCCTGACATATTCAAGCATAACTACTAACACAGCATATTTTCACTTATTTTTTGAAGCTGAAAAACATGCTGGAGTCTCCTGTGTTACGGCCTCTGTGGATGACATCCAGTTTGAGGAGACAGCTAGGTAAGCGATTGCACCATCGCTCCCTTCTCCTGGCTTTCTTGGCTCATTTGCGATATGTATTTGTGGCATCTGAGCTTATTCTTTTGGAGTCAGTGATCCAGTTTGTTAATAAAATAAATGACATTTGATCCACTATAAATAAGTTAAAAAATCATAAGGCCTACTTTTAGTAAACACTGTAAGTGTAAATTTTTGTGCTCTCAATTTTGCATAGAAATATCTCTCAGTGTTAGATGCATTGTGGTATAAGGCGTAGCAGGCCTTCTATAAACTAATTCTCAATGTCTCCTTCCTCTACTAGAAGAATAATTAATGATAATAAGTATCTCTGTGATGGTGAATTTCATCATTAGGTTGTTGGGTAAACACTAATTCATCTGAGTAGAAAGAGTAAATTATGAAACACATATTATGTGTGGGAGCATTTATGTACTTTATCATCTCTTATTGTAGAAAATAAGATATATTCAAGATATATTAATACGAACATTTCAAACATACAGAAAAGTGGAGAGAATTATACAGTGTATCCCAAGGACCTATCACCTAGCTACAACAATAATCAACCCAAAGACATTCTTGCTTTTTCAATACCTCTCTATACTCCCCCAGCATACTTAGATTATTTTGAAGAAAATCCCAGGCATCATCTGTAAATATTTCTGTATATACAGTTGCATTGCTTAACGACAGGGATACATTCTGAGAAATGCTTCATTAGGTGAGTTCATCATTGTGTGAACATCACAGAGTGTGCTCACGCAAACCCACATGGCACAGCCTCCTACATATCTAGGCTATACGGCATAGCCTATGGCTGCCAGGCTGCAAACCTGTGCAGCATGTGACTATACTGAATACCGCGGGCAACTGTAATACAATGATAAGTATTTAGGTATCTAAACATATCCAAATATAGAAAAGGTACAGTAAAAATATGGTATAAAAGATAAAAAATGGTACACCTGTATAGGGCACTCACCATAAACGGAGCTTGTAGGACTGGAAGTTGCTCTGGGTGAGTCAGTGAGTGAGTGGTGAGTGAGTGTGAAGGCCTAGGACATTACTGCACACTACTGTAGACTTTATAACATTGTACACCTAAGCTACACTAAATTTATTAAAAATATATTTTTCTTTCTTCAATAATAAATTAATCTTAGCTTACCATAACTTTTTTACTTCGCAAAATTTTTCATTTTTCTAAACTTTTTGATTCTTTTATAACACTTAGCCTAAAACACACATTGTATAACTGTACAAAAATATTTTTTCTTTATATTCTCACCTTATCCTATAATCATTTTTCTATATTAAAAATTTTTATTTTTAGTTTTTTACTTTTTAAACTTTTTTGTTAAAAACTAGGACACAAACACATACTTTAGTCTAAACCTACACAGGGTTAGGATCATCAATATCACTGTCTTCCACCCCCACATCTTGTCCCACTGGAAAGTCTTCAGGTGTTTATTAAATTGGGATCTAATATAGTTGATATGTCTCTTAAGTGTCTTTTAATATGTAATTTCCCCTTCCTTCTTTTATCTTGAAGTTTATTTTTTAAAGAAACCTAGTCATTTGTCTTACAGAATTTACTACATTTTGTATTTGCTTATTGTATCCCTGCTTAACATGTTCTCCTGTCCTTTGTACTTTTTGTAATCCAATAGTTATATCTAAAAATTGGTTTGATGAACTTTCAATATTTTGGTAAAAATATCTCATATCAAGAGCACATAATATCTAATAATCATAGCCTAGGACTATTATGTCATTAGATGTTGGTAAAGTGGTAATATGTTAATGCTATCATTTCTTCTTCATTTATTTTCTGAAAAATGTCTGTAAAGAGAAGTTCTCATTAATTATTTTGTTACCCTGAGGTAAAGTTTGTCCAGGAGAGACAGGAATAATTCTTTCCCTTTATTTACTATCATTATGAAACCAGAGATTTTAATATACTTGATGTATTTCAGTTCACTGATATTATTATTCTTACAGGTGTTCAAACTGCCCCATCTTTAAGCAGTGAAGTCTCTTCATTTTGATTCCCAAGTCCTTTGGACATAAGCTCTAAATCCACTATCTTTAATACTCTTTTGCTTTCTGGCATAAGTTGTTTTAGCTTCATCTTTTACATTTCCTCACCCAAACTTAGAATCCATTATTTCTTCAAGGAGTCCTTATTCCTTCCAGTAGAAATGATAAATAGAGATCACAATCTGGGCAGGAAAGGGGCTCATTGATGTTGGTATGTTTATTATTTCTAGGCCTTTTCAGTGGATGGAATTAGGAATTATGTATTTTTAAAGAGTTTATACTAATAAACTATAATAATTTAAGATTATATAGTTTTACTTAATTTCTTTGCTTTTATGTTTATATCTCTTTGGTTTTTAATTTTATGCTGAATATTTTGATACTTAAAGACATGAACTTATTTGATTTAAATTAATATGTATATACATAAATGTATATATTATTAGTTTCAGAATAACCATACCAATATTATAACTAACATAATTATAGAAAGTAGTTTGAGAATTTCTTTGCAATTTCTTTCTTGAACTATATCTCATCACGTATGGTCAACCCACTGTATTTTGAAGTCACTTGAAATAATCCTCCTCCATGTGGTTAAGTTACCACCTCTACATGTAGTTAAGTACATTTGTTTAATTTGCTTTTTTTATTTTATAGGGATTCATTTTTAATTTAATTTTGTTTCATAATTTAAAATATTTGTAGGTTGCAGAGTCAAATCTGTAAAACAGACATATCTGAGTCTGGAAAAATTGTCTCCTATCTAGCTTCTATCCAGGCCTCTCCCTCTCTCTACAAGTAACCATTTTATTTATTTTCTGGCTTATCCTCTGATTTTTTAAATGAAAGAAATACTTATATATAGTCACATCCTTTTAAAAACAACACACTGTGTATATTTAATATTACATCTAGAAACTCACTCCCTACAAATGCACAATTATGCACTGCTTAACAACATTTTGGTCAATGATGGTGGTCCCATAAGATTATAATACCAAACTTTTACTGTACCTTTTCTATGTTTAGATATGTTTAGATGCACAAATACTCACCATTGTGTTACAATTCAGCACTGTACAGTACAGTAACATGCTGTACAGGTTTGTAGCCTAGCAATAGGCTATACTATATAGCCTAGGCATGTAGTAGGCTATATCATCTAGGTTTGTATTAAGTACACTCTATAATGTACTTAACAACAATGCACAACAATGAAATCACCTAATGAAGCATTTCTCAGAACATATACCTGTCATTAAGTTGTGCATGATGGTAAATAGATATTCACCATTCCTTTTAATAGCTACATGGTACTCCATTGTGTAGATGCCCAAGTTTATTCAATAGGTTCTTTGTTGATATGAACATTTAGATTGTTTCCAGTCTTGTGCTATTACAAATAATATTTAATATGGAGACTTTTGTAGATGTATGTTCATATTTTTGCCAGTATATTTTTGGGATAGGTTCCTAGAAGTAGACTTGCTGAGTCAAAGGGTAAATGCATAAGTCATTTTATTAGACATTGCCAAATTCCTCTCCAAAGGGGTTGTTATGTGGGTTTTACCAGTTTTTAAACCAGTAAAATTAGACTAAGGATTAATGAAACTGTGCAAGAAATATAAATTTGTTCAGATTTCTAATACAGGAATTAATTGCTTAAATAAATATATGTATGTATGTATATATTAAACTCCTTCCTTACTTCCAGTTTTTCTGCCTGAAATGCTACAAATTATGACAGATGTATACAGTAACAATATTTACACAAAGCCATTAACCAGATGTGGCTATTCTTCTCCGTAAACCCAACTGATTCATCTAGTAGACTGTCTTTAATATATCTGGACAAGCCTCTCGACTGTGATTAAAATAGTATTAATTGCTATTCTTTACTAGGAGCCTGAGTAGGGTGATTTTGTCAAGGCTTTTGGAGCCAGATAAGACCAGGGTTTGAACTCTGGCCCTGCCAGTTGCTGGCTATATCACCTTCTAAGCCCATTTCCTGATGGGAATGATAATGCCTTCCTCACAGGATTATTGCTCAACAAATGACATGTTGTTAGCTTATGATAGAAGCATTTAGCATAGTGCTGATTTATACACAGCTTTCACTAAAGAGTAGTCACTGTTATCAGTATGACCACACAGATACAGTTCTTCATTTAATTAATGACGAGGATTTTTTTTGTTAATGAATCATCAATAATTCTTTTGTAATCTTTTGGACTTGATCATTTACATCCTTGTATGCCAAATAAAGACTGGTCTTCTTGAAGTCAGCAACCTGGTCTTGTTCATCACTGTTATCTGTAGACCTTAGCTTAGTGCTGCGACTAGTCATAACCCAGGGGACACTTCTTAAATGTGTGAGTTAGAAAAGTAAATGATTCTTTTAGGAAGTTTGAATATGTAGAAGAGAAAAAAGGCTTGAGATGGGATAGGTTTGAGAGAAAGACTTTTAGAGAGAAAAAGCCTTGAGCATTTTCATAGACTCATAGGGAAGGGGCAGAGAAGGAAAGTACGGCAGGGGACAGAGGTGACCAAGCACAGCCAATGGGAGAGGAGGAAAGGGCAACAGGAGGGTGGGACTAAGAGCACAGGTAAAGAAAGAGGTCAGGTGTTGAAGAGATCTATCTTCCCCTGAAACAGGAGTGAGGAGAACGGTGAGAATGTAGTTCAACTTTGAAGTTAACGGAGGTAACGGAGAAAAATTGAGGGGAGTTATATTGGATAGATTAACTTTCTGCTAAGGTGAAGGGATCAGAGGTGACTGAAGGGCCCAAACACAAAAGTTTTAGGACAACTTTGGGTTACATGATCAAAATTCCAGTAACAGTGGGCAGGGTCCATGTAAAACTAGTGAAGCTGATCAATTTGTTCGCTTGCTTATTTGTTTATCCATTTATTTGTAAGCTAACATTTAAAAATAAGTATCCATTGCATAGATTTGCTGGTGTATTTGTCTTAACTTCCCTAGGGGAAAACAGCTGCTATATACTCAAAATGTCTGTTGCAGATTTGGAGTCACATTGCACACTATCTTTGCAAAAACCCTTTTCTGTTTGAATAGAGGTAGTCAGCTGGCATCACAAGTGTGGTTTACAATGATCAGCATTTGTTTTTAAGCACTTTTCCTGTTATCATTAACCCGAGTTTTCTTGCATGAACATTATCAGTATGATAAGAGGGAACTGCTTTATGGCACATACATTTAAGTAAATCTTTAAGTCTGAAATGGAATGTGCTAGGATTACTGAGTTTTGTTGTTGTTTTTTTTTAACCAGAGTTGGACAAGTTATAACCATCAAAGCAAAAATCACTAGAGCATTCAGCACAAGCATGGAGGTAAGAAGCACCCTTTCCTTACTTCTGCCCATTGGTGCTCATTTTCTCATTGTATACAGAGGGCAGAGGAGGTCTAGAATGATATTTGGAATTAATGAGATTCTGAATTTCAAAAGGCCCTTCAATCTGTAGTCAGACTCATGGTAAATAATAAGGAGCCAGCATTCCCTAGTCAACCCTGCTACTAAAATTCAATGTGATACAAAGCACTATTTTTACGTAGAAGGATGCACAGAAAGTCAACATACAAGGGAGAAGAGCACTCTCTTGGTTCTTTGCAAGATGCAGACTTTATTTCTTAATTATTCTGACTCTACTATTATTCTAACTCTACTGTTCTTCCTCTCCTCACCCCCGGTGGAAACTAGCCCCATGATTAACCAGTTTTTGAAAGGCAGAGTAACTGGACTTTAGTAAGATAGTAAGTTTAGGTGATTTTTCTTCTGCATTCACTTGTTTTTCTTTCCTTTACCCTTGCGAAGGCAACATTCTCAGGGGCTTTTGAAGTCTCCACCCAGGTTAAACTAGCAGGAAAGGAGTTGCGCGATCTCAAATGGCAACTTCTAGGGTGGTCAGTAGCAGTCCCTTTGATCTGTGGGCACAGAAGACACTGAGGAACTTGGATTAGTTTTCTGGGGCTGCCGCAAAGTACCACAGCCTGGGTGGCTGAAACAGAACCGTATTGTCTCACAGTTCTGGGGCTAGAAGTGCTGCATCAAGACGTCGTCAGGGCTGGTCTCTAGTGAGGGCTGTGAGGGGGAATCTGCTCGTGCCTCCTCCTAGCTTCGGGTGCTTTTCTGTAATCTTCAGTGTTCTTGGCTTCTGCGGCAGCACCCGATCTCTGCCTTCATCTCCACGTGTATTCTCCGTGTGTGTGTGTGTGTGCGTGTGTGTGTGTGTGTGTGTGTGTGTGTGTGTGTGTGTGTTCGGCTTCCCTTTTTATAAGGATGTCAGTCGATTTGGCCAAGGGCCCACCCTAGCGCAGTAGGGCCTCATCTTAACTAGTTACATCTGCAGTGACCCTGTTTCCAGATGGGTTCACATTCTGAGGTACTGGGGTGAGGACTTTGACATCTGTATGGAGGAGACACAGTTCAACCTGTAGTAGAGCTGTTTTGGCAATAACCACGCCTGCGGTGATGGCTTTACCCTGACGTCGTCACGTCCTACCAGTATTTCAATAAACAGAATACACAATGCTTGCAGAACACAGGCAGGAAACGCTTATGCAACGGACAAGCTGTGTGGGTGAAGGGCGCTCCTGGGCCTGGTTTTCTCAGCTGTGGGCTCTTGAGCTTTGCCACACGGCAGCTCGGCCTGTCTCCTGACAGGAACCCTCCCTCCTTCACAGACCATTCTAACATAGATAAAAGTCCCTTTGCTTTTAACCATTTCCTCCTATTCCCTGAGAAAGGCTAGATTTTCTAAAGGAAGTTTGACTAAACGCTCAGAGAAAAGAAAAAACAAACAAACAAACAAACAAACCCAGTGAGTTTGAAAGCACAGATTCTTGGTCCTGAGGAAGGTAAACCCTGGTCTCAACTGGCTCCCCAGGCCCCATCCACTGGGCGCCATTTTGGTCTCCCTCTTCCTCTGTGATTCATGACGGGGAAGCCCCTAGGTTTTGTCTTATTTTCTCCCACATGCTAGAAATTTCTTGGTTTTTTTCCTCAATCGAGGTGCCAACTAGACATTTTTATTTTTGCTTCCTCACACTGGATATACATCCTTTAGGATCATCCCATTCAGTTCAGTTTCCTGCCAGCCCTCTGCTAATTTGCTGAGCAGAAATAAATGACTCACTTCACCCTGAACCCAAAGCAGGCAGGAACCCTGCTTTGGGTCAACTCCACCTCCAGGAATTCTCTGATTCCTCCATTAAGCCTCACCAGGTACACTATATTCTACTGATTTTGGGGGCCATCAGTCACTGGAAGGTATGATGAGGTGTACAATTACAATTGTGGACTTGTGTACATTTCCTTTCGGTTCTGTCAGTGTTTGCTTCATGTATTTTTAAGCTGTGTTATTAAATACAAGCACATCTGGAATTGTTAAGTTTTCTTGATGTCTTGACCCTTTTATCATTATGAAATTTATCTTTTTGTCTCTGGTTTTTGTTTTGAAATCCACTTTGTCTGATATTAATTTAGCCACACCAGCTTGCTTTTGATTAGTGTGTACATAATTTTTTAAATTCTTTTTCTTTTAACCTCTCGTTATTTGTTTACTTAAGTGGATTTCTTATAGATAACATATATTTGAATGTTGCTTTTTATCTAGTCTAACAATCTCTGTCTTTTAATTGGAGTATTTGAACTATTTACATTTGACATAATTATCTATATAGTAGAGTTTAACTTATCATCTGGCTATTTGCTTTCTAATTGTTTCATCTGCTCTTTGCTCCTTTTGCCCCATCTTTTCCTGAATTTTTTAGAGTGGATTTTTAGTAATCCATCTTATCTCCACTATTGGTGTTTTAACCATACATCTTTGTTTTTTTTTTTTAGTGCTTGTTCTGGGGTTTACAATATGCGTGCTTAACTTATCTGAATCTACCTTCAAATAATATTATATCCCTTTAAATATAGTGTAATAATCTTATAATAGTGTACATATTTCCCTTCCCATGTTCTAGCCTTTGTGCTATTATTATCATACCTTTTACCTCCACCTGTGTTCAAAACCCCACAATACATTGTTATTATTTTTAGAGTCATTCATCTTTTAAAGAGACTTAAAATGTAAAAATATATATTTTCTATATACCCACATATTTCCTATTTCTGATGTTCTTTATTCCTTTGTGTATCTCGAGATTTTCCCCTGATATCAATTTCATTCTGTCTGAAGATATTCCTTTAATATTTCTTTTTTCAGCTTTTGTTTGTACTAAAATACCTTTGCTTCACCTCCTTGTTTGAAAGGTATTCATTTTCACTAGGTATAGAATTCTAGCTTGACAGTGTTATTCCCTCCTGGCAGCCTTTTAAAGAGCTCTCTCCGTTATCTTTAGGCATGCATAATTCTCTGAGAAGTCTGCTGTTACTCTTACCTTTGCTCGTACGTGGTATGTTTTCTCTTTTTTTGTCTGTTTTCAATAGTTTTTCTCACTGGTTTTCAGCAAGTAGATTTTGATGTGTCTTGTGATTTTTTTTTTTTTTACATTTATTCTGCTTGGGTTTTTTTGAGCTACTAGATCTGTGGATTTATAGTTTCTAACAAATTTGGAATTTTTTCAGCTATTATGTCTTCAAACTTTTTTTTTAATCCCCTGAGCTCTATTCTTTTGCATTTCTTTTTTTTTTTCTTTTCTTTTCTTTCTTTCTTTCTTTTTTTTTTTAAGACAGAGTCTCACTTTATTGCCCTAGATAGAGTGCAGTGGCATCACTGTAGCTCACAGCAACCTCAAACTCCTGGGCTTAGGTGATACTCCTTCCTTAGCCTCCCAAGTAGCTGGAACTAGAGGTGTATGTGACCATGCCCAGCTAATTTTTTCTATTTTTTGTAGCGATGGGGTCTCACTCTTGTTCAGGCTGGTCTCAAACTCCTGACCTCAAGCAATCCTCCTGCCTCAGCCTCCCAGAGTGCTAGAATTACAGGCATGAGCCACCACACCTGGCCTAATTTTAGAATTTTAGACTGCTTGTTAGTGTTCCACAGATCGCTGATACTCTATTGTTGGTTTTCTTCAGTCTTCTTTTCTCCCCATGCTGCATTTTGTATAGCGTCTTTTGTTGTCTTCAACTTCACTTATTTTTTTCCCTATGGTATCTAATCTTATCTTAATCTTGTCTGGTATGTTTTTTTATTTCAGATATTATATTTTTCATCTCAGAAAGTCCCCTTTGAGTATTTGTATTTTCCATTTCTTTCCTCATTATGTTCATATTTTTCTCTGTATTAGGAGTCAGCAAACTATGGCCTGTGGACAAGCTACCTGTTTTTATAAATAAAGTTTTATTGGAACATAGCCAAGTCCATTCATTTGTGTTTTGTCTATGCTGCTACCACAATACATTGACAGAGTTAAGTAGTTGTAACAGAGGCCTTACAGTTATAAAGCTTTAAACATTCACTATCTAACTTTGCCCTTTAAGAAAATGTTTGCTGACTCATGCCCTACATCCCTCAGCTCATGGTGCAAATATTTGATTGCCATTTTAATATTCTTTTTGTTAATTCCATTATTTCTGTCATTTGATATTCTATTTATGTTACTTTGCACCTAATAATTTTCTTGTGTTTAATAATTTTTTATTGGATGCTGAACATTGCAAATTTTACATTCTTTAGTGCTGGCTTTTGTTGTACTTCTTTAAAAAGAGTGTCAGAATTTTCTTGGCAGGCTTTTTGAGCTCTTCTATGGAAGATCTAGAATAATCTATTCTAGGGCTAATTTAGCCCCTCTTCTAATTTAGGGTCTTCTGTGGTCTCTATGAAAGTGTTGTATATTTATAGAACTCTGGCTGGAGAGAACTCAAAAGATCCCCAGCTGTGAGAGCTCTTGGAATTGTCCATGTTACAGCCCCCCAGTAATTGTTTGTTCCTCAGAAGCTGTTCTTGTCTGGCCTTGTGAGGGTTTACCCTATGCATGCTCAGATTGGTATCAACCAAAGACTCATATGCACATTTCTGGAAATTTTCCTTTTTGTAGCTCCTTCTCTAGCATTCTGCCCCAGAAATTTTAGCTGCCTTGATCTCCCTGGTTTCTGGCTCCTCAATTCAGCAAAATTAGGTTTCTCCTCCCTGACCACAGTCTGGGAATTATCTTCAGCCTGAGAACCTGGGAAATACAGTGCTCCTGTCATTTGTTTTCCTTTCCTTAGGGATCACAGTCCTGTGATCACCTGTTTTCCTATGTGTGAAAACAGATGCTTCCTATACTTTGTCTAGTTTTCTAGTTGTTGTCCTGGGATGTAATTCCAATCTTACCTACTCACTCATGGCACAACAAAATTGCCCCAGCATATGTTTTTGAGACATTTTGTCATCAAACATAAGTAAGTTAACTGTTCCAGTAGAAGATAGTGTTCAGAATTAGTTTTAACACACCACAATTTTTGCTTTGTTTTTACTATTAAATATTTTATTTTATTTTTCATTTATTAATACCTATATCTCTAAAAGTAGAAAGCTGTGTGGAGTTGAGTGTTGTTGGAGGTTGGGAACAGATGGCTTAAATTTGGTTAATCACGATCTAGTTAATTCAGGGTTTATCATAAAAATACTAATTTGAATGTGTGAGTTAAGTGACAAAATGAATCATGGATTATTGATTATTTTTGTACATCATGTACACAGTGAAGATATGGAAATAGATATTCGTTGTTGTTGATGAACTAAGATGCCTGAGGTTGCCCATTATCTTAAGAAAATAGTATTCTGGCCAGGCTCAGTGGCTCACACCTGTAATTCCAGCGCTTTGGGAGGCCAAGGCAGGAGAATTGCTTGAGGCTAGGAATTCAAGATAACCTGGGCAGCATAGTGAGACCCCCAACTCTACAAAAAATAAAACCAATTATCCAGGCATAGAGGCATGCACCTGTAGTCCCAGCTACCCAGGAGGCTGCAGCAGGAGAATCCCTTGAGCCCAGGAGTTTGAGGCTGCAGTGAGCTATGATCCCACCACTGCACTCCAGTCTGGCCAATAGAGCAAGACTCTGTCTCTTAAAAAATTAAAATTAAAAGAAATAAAATAGTATTACTTATCTGAGATATGTGGGAAAGTGTTTATTAGCCAAAATCTAAAGACAAGTTCCTGAGTTTACCAACACTTCTGCAAAGTGCAGTCCGGAGGACCAGCTTCAGCGCATTTCACACAGGGGGAAATCTAACTCATAATATCACCATAAAGTGTCTCTGCTACTTTCTTACTGGTCCTTAAAACTTAATCACAGAAACAAAACTGCAAATACACAATTCAATTCTGTCCATGTTACTTTGGTTATAAAACTCAGAGACTAAAGGCTAAAAAACGTGATGGTACATCTCTCTGATAGGCTATAAGGCAGTCATTAATATCTTGCTTCAAAAATATATTTACTAATAATGGAATTAGAAACTGCTTATCACATAATGCCAAATTTTTTAAATTTAGAATATAAAACTATAAATACAGTATGATAATTTTACATATGCATACATATGTATACACATTTCATGTATATATGTATGTATATAAAGCAGGAAGAAATCTACCTAAAGTTTAATAATTATTATCTCTGGGTGATGAAATTACTGATAAAATTGACTCTTGATAGATTCCATAAATTTTACATGGTTAATATATATTTTCTATAATCAGAGAAAAGTTATTTGTCCAGTTTTATAGAACATCATTGAAAGAGTAATATTGCCTAAAAATAAATAAAAATATTGGTTTCATTTAAAAAACAAAAGGAAATAATGGTGATGTACCTATAACTGAATTTTGAATCCTGCAGTCTAAACTGTTATTTCAATGGCTGAATGTTTATTGATTTATTTTTCTTTTCATTTTAGATCAGCATCAAGGTCACGGTACAGGACGTGTTCACTGGCATTGAGAAGCTTGTTAGCGTGGCTTTCTCTACATTTGTAGCCAAACCAGTTGGAAAAGAAAAGGTAAATTTTCTGTGTGAAGAGGTATCTAGCATGTAATTCATGGACACATTAACCATTGCACTAGAATTATTATGGAAAAAAGAACATTTCTTCTTACCATGAGCTATGCTTTCCCTGTTTTTCACCAATATTTATTGTAAAAGTTATCATTCTATGATAACATCAGAGGATTAAGTACCTTAGAAAAAAGTACCTTAGAGCAAAGCAGATGTAGCCAGTTTGTGAAAGATTAAAAAAACAAAACATTATGTTTTAAATGATCTTAAGGTCATATCAGTTTCTCAAAAATATTGCTTACTGGTTTGGTTCTTTTCTTTTGTGATTATATAACTCAAAATTGAGTCAAAATAAAATCTTCTTCAAAAAGCAAGAGCAATTTAGCAAGCAGTTGCATGGTATGGGCCAATCATTTTTTATACCTAAAGGAAAAATATCAAAGCTGCTGAGTTACTGAAGTTTAAAAATAAGCTTCAGGGCATCCGGGGTGAAAACACCCTTCGAAGCATTGGATGCCACTGCCCGCCCAGCTGGCTTGCCTGGCTGGGGGCCAGATCCCCTCGTCTCTTGGCTTTCTTGGCATTTTTTTTTTTCAGTGTCAGAGTGTCTGGGGGAGGGTCCTCATTTCATCTAAACATTTTTAAAATGTAATAATTCAATTTAGAATTTGAACTTTTCACTCCAAAGATCACTCCAAAACTGGGCACAGTGGCTTCCCCTAGATCCACTTTGAAGCAACAAGGAGCACTCGTCTCTCTGCAAAAGTGTTCTTCAGACTGTCTCCAACTTTAGAGGCGGACAAAGCAATGTTCCCACTCTACCTGACAGAGTGGCAGCAGAGCCACACATGCTAGCTACTCCTCACCTGGGCCAGGAGGCACAGAGATGGGCTGGGACTGAGTTAGCCCTCCATGGCATGGCACCAGGGTACAGGTGTCTCTGCAGAGTTTTGTACCCTGGGGCACTTCTCCCGCTCTGGGCTCAGCAATGCCTGCAAAGCAAATTCATATTGCCCATGGGTGTTGTTTCCAAACTGAAGCCCATGTCAGCTAATTATATTATTTTAAAAAATGCAGCTTTTGGGGCCATATCTCGGAACTACTAAATTAGAACCACTGGTGTTGGAACTTGGAATCTGTACTTTGACAAAGCATCCCAGGGATCCCACGTTCAGTAAAACCTTAGACATTAAAATAGGTCTTGCCAATCATTCTGCTTTTCCTAGAATCTTCCCAGATCTCCAGACTCTTGGGAATAGGGGGGTGAGTGCAGAGTTCCCATATCTGAGAGAGAGTGACAGAAAGGTGTACACCTCGCCATCCCATTCCTTCACATGGAGGGCCATTGTTTTTGCCCCATAGCCTCAGACTTCTCACTCTGACTTCAGGGATGTGTGGGGTAAGAATATAGTATCACACTTCAGTCCAGTCTCTGCTGGGACTGAAGAACTGGTTTCTGAAAGTGGGAAGTCAGATACCATATGGTGCTACCATAATTGGTTGATTCCGATAAACTTAATTGTGAAGCACCTTTCCCAGACTAACTTATTTTCCAGCTGGTAAGATTCTTGTTCAGTAGCACATCGTGAAGAGAACCATGAAAAAATCAATCGTTTGGTTTAAACCAACAGGACTACCTGGATCTCTTTCCAAAGTGAGTTTATTCCAGGATAAAATTGGCAATGATTAACTAGACTTAGTTCAATAATTGCACAGACCAGATCATTGAAAGACCTCACAAGACTCCATAGGGTCATGCAAGGTTTTACTAAAGCTAAAGCAGATGGTACCGTGGGAGAAAGCAAGCCCAGGCCAGCATCAGAGAGGCTCCGGGCTTCCAGGAGTAGCTAGCCCTCAGGGTTCTTTTCAGTCGCATGAGATGGACTTTGTCCACAGAATAAGAATGTAATCAAGATGTATGCAAGATATATAACAACATAACCAAGATATATGCAAGGTATCTGGGTTCCAAGAGAACCAAGGCACAAGTTTACCAAGCGGTCTTTTATACCCTGCTGGTCACACAACCAAAATGAGAACTACATGAAGAGTTAGACCAGTACAAGCCATCAATCTGCACATTACTAAACAAATTAGCCAAGGTCATCTGGAGGGGTGGGGGTTTGGACTTTAGCCAGCATGTTATAAATCTTTAGCTTATTTCATCCTTATCTTGGCTGAGGGTCAGTAGCAGACTTTAGGTGTCCTGGAAATAAGCATGGACATACCCTAGTCCAGCTTCAGTGTGGCCCTTCCTTACCTACGCGGGGTCAGCAGACAGGCATTTACATAGGAACTTGAGCTCCTGGTTCTGTTGCATCATACTTTCAGGTTTCTGGAGGTTGGTGAAAGCTTTTGTCTCACATACTGATTCTTTCAGTTTGCTTATTAGATGGTGTTTTCACCATGTGATGGAATTTCCAAATTGGGAATATCTCTTGGTCCAAGATAGCTTTCTCTACAACAGCTTTATTCCCTCCCTTTGATATCTTAATTTGCAAAAGACAGAAATCATTTCTTGATAAGAATTTGGTGGAGTAAAAGTCCCTCTCTTCATTTATCAATTTGAAGAACTTCTTATTTTGTAGTTCTGTTGAAAATTTTTTAAAACAGGGACAAAATTTTAAAGTACATATTGTATGAAGAAATAATTAAGCCTGTGTTGATTTTTTTTGTTTAAAAAACATTTTATGAAAAACAATTAGTCATAGCCTGTTTAGTGAAAACACTCATAAATGGTCTATTTACTTGAGTTAGAAAACCATGTAGCATATCATTTGTTTTTGCAAAATTCATGTTGTGCCTTTATAATTTAACAAGGCAATGCAAGATAAATGTTTTTCTTTCTCCAGATTCATTTAAAACCGGTCACACTTTTAACTGAACAAGATCATGTGGAACATAATCTGGCTACTGAGAGAAGGAAAATTCGGTTACAGCATGAAGATACTTTTAACAACTTAATGAAGGAAAGTAGCAAGTTTGATGGTCAGTAAATCCACTTATAGGAATTTTAATTATATGACTGTGACAAGCAAAAAGGAGTCTCTTCTTAGAGCCCCTTAATTTCACTGTATTATTATAATTGAGTCCTGGAGATGCTGGGTATCTTTTCCAACAAACCCAGTGGCTGGAAGAGGAAGGGACTGGCCATTGAGTGTGTAACTGCTGACACCTAAGACCTTTAAACTGGAGGATCTCCAGGAAAGGAGGGAAATCAGGGCGGCCATCATTAGTAAGTGGTGCCCATTCGTGGTCGATGAAGGCAAGGATGACGACAATGCTATACATTGGCATGGTGCAGTTTCTTGTCCCAATTTCATAGGAGCTACATTAAATCTCAACAGAGCAGGGAACTGCAACTCTGAGGCGGGAAGAAACTTGCTAAAGATGGTATGGGGTGTGAGTGGAAGCCATTCGATTCTGCTCCTTTTTCTTGGTACTTTCTGTAATAACACTGTGCTTATGAGCCAACCTTTCTTAGTCCTCTGGCAATGATTTCCTGGGCTCTTTGAGGCCTCCAGGGGCCAGAATGGCAGGGAAAGGCAGGGCCTCTCCGGCCTCCCCTTCCCTTCCTTTTCGTCTGACCCCCTCTTCAAACCCAGGCCAGCTTCCAGGTGAGCCTTCCCTATACACAGGCACAGTGGGGGAGGGAGGGAGAGGGGCCAGCCCAGGCCCCGCATGCACACCCCTGCCAGGAGGGCAGAAGGGCTGCCCTTGGCTCCAAAGGAAGGCACATGGAGAACAGGAAGGAAAGGAGAGGACAAGAGCAGATCAGAATAAGAATGTCAAAAGAGAAAGAGAAAGAGTGCACGCAAAGGCCACAGGACAGAGGAAAGGTGGAAGCCGGGGCAGCAGCAGTATGGAGGGTTTATTCTGCCCCAGGTGGCATCATCGCAGTCCTGGGATGACCCACAGAAGCCCTCTCGGGTAGAATAGAGGTTTTCTCAGGTTTCCATTCATTGCTGACCGTTCAAAGGGCAATACCCATCACCAAGTTATTTGTAAGGAAATGAAGTCTTCATCATTAAATTACCGTGTTGAGAAGAGGAAGTCTCCTTTTGTAAAGCTGATCTCAGTACCAAAATACATTTTAAATACATTTTGCTCAAGTAATGAAGTAGCTGAACCATGGGAAGAACCCCAGGGCAGACTAGACAACCATTAATTAAAAACAAAGCCAAAAAAGCAGTCAACCCCAAATGTACCCTGCTGTCTCGTCACCCCTAAAATCCCAGGGAAGAAATGAAATGACAGATAAAATACTTAATAATAGCCAAATCCTTACTATGTTGAACAAGTAGATGTCTTAGGATCTATTAGAAAAACTCGAGTATTTAACATGGTTACTGATAAGTATATGCAGTTATTACCCTGATTTCACTGGCCTTCCTTCCTGCACAATTATGTCTTTTTAAAAGGCACTGTCCACATAAGCACAAACAAAATTATGCTTATGTTTGTAAGGAGAGAGTAGAGATAAGCCACTAAACAACCGGAAGTCTGCTTGGTAAGTCAAAAAGCAGTTCTTTTGGAATCTGTGCATATTCATCCAGGCATCCTTGCAAGAACTTGCTTCCACGCTCTCCAAGTCCCCCCTCATCCGAATCACATCTCGAAATCATTCTCCACCCTTCTAAGCTGGAACTCTCTGGAGCAAGCTGCTGCCATGAGGAAGATGGTGACCCTGTGCTGAGTGGGTGCCAGTCAGGCCAGGCCAGCACTTGCTTGCTGAAGTGTCTTGTGATTGTGGATAAGATCAGGATGGGCACCTTCCCTCTCAGCAGAGAGAAAGGAAAGGACGCTACACTGACCGCTTAGTTCTAGCCAGTAAATATGTATTCAGTGCCTACCATGTGCCAGGAACCTGCTTGCTATTAGAGGTATAAGGATGAAAAATGCAGGGTCTTTGATCTTGAGAAACTCATAGTTTCCTGCTGGTGACAGACACATTCATTTCAAAATAACATAGAGAGGGAACAGAGAGGTACACGCACCAAGCACTGGGTAGGGAGCCCAGAGGAAGAGCCCTTAGTGGGTTCAGAAAAAGACTAGCTGGCAGGCGGGGACCATGAGAAGAAAGCTGGGAAGGCGAGGCAGGCAAGTGCCGCAGGAGTAAAGGATGGTGGCACAAGCCAGCGTGCTGCATGCCGGAAAACCACCAACACGGAGTGTCTCTAGGAAGAAAACTCAGGATGGAAAAAGGTGGAAGTGGAAACAGACAGGCCTGTGTCATGGAGGCTCTTAGGCATGCTAAGAAGCTTGACCTGCCTTCTGTTCTCAATGGGAACCATGGAAGGATTTTGAGCCAGGTTGTGGTGTGATTAAGTCTGTACTTAATACGGTCATTCGGGGTAGAAGCAGGGAGACCAGGCAAGAGATGGGGACATCTGTACCAGGCAGTGATAGTAGGGGAGAGAGTAGGGAAAGAGTTAAAACTATACAAGATCGGATGTGGGGAGATAGGTGAGGAAGAAGAAGGAGTAGAGGGTAACTTGGGGGTTTCTGGTTTGAGCAGGAGGTTAACAGTGGTGCCATGAACTGAGCTAGTGGGTCCGAGGGGCAGAGAGGGGACAGTTTTGGTGAGGCGGAGGATGAGTTCTGTTTTGGGCACATGGCGTCTGGCAAGCCTGCAGGACATCCAAAAGGAAGGGACCAGGGCTGGGAGATGCCATTTGCGAGACAACAGCTTCTAGATGGTGGTTCAAATGCAGACAGGGAGAGCCCACGGGGAGACAAGGCTGGTCCTACGAGAGGATCAGAGAAAGACGAATCTGCGAAGGAGACCTGGAGGGGCTGTCGGAGGGGTGCAAGGGGAGCTGGGGAGAGAAGTGTGGAGTTACAAGAAAGGAGGGCTCGCCTGTGTTCCAGGAAGGAAGGAATAAACACTGTCTACTGGATTGGGAGTAGGGAAGGTGTTGGTGACGTTGGCAAGTGTGGAGTAGAGGAAGCGTGAGGGTGGTGAACAGGGGAAGGAAAGGGAGGTTGGAATGATCCTGATTACTTAGAGGAATAGAGGGGATGGTGAACAGCTTACTGTCACCTCTATGTAAAATTCACACACCAAATTAAATACCCTTCACACTAGGCTTGTTTGAAGCGCATTTACTACGGTGCAGTGGATGGTGAAGGAAATAGAGCCACCAGCCTCCTAGCCTTTGACAGCCTCCCTGAGTGTTGTCCTTTGCAGCACATGTAGACAGTGAGGGATGCAGTGGCAGTCACAGCTCTTAGAGCAGCTTGGCTATTTCAGAGCCTCTGCTTTGCAGGGGAGCTGAGGTGTTGAATGGGATCTCAAAGTGTCATCCAAACCAGCAAGAAGTGTCCACAGCAGCACTGGCATTTGACAGGAACTCAGTCCTTTCAAGGTGTTTTCCTGCATGCCAGCCACCAGAGGCGGGACCTCCTCCCTTCTGGTCTCTGGACCAGCCCCATGGGAAGCAGGCGCCTTTCTGTCAGCCCCCTCACCCCTAAGCCACCCACCCTGGAGAGAGAGCCACTTCCTCCCACCGGCAGCCTTACTCCTAATGCTGCATTGCTAGAAGTTGGGCTTCTCAGCAGCCTCGTCTACTTTCTCCTGCAGTCAGTGGTTACTGGCCAGCATGGAGTTGCACTTTTTATACTCTTATCCCAGGACTTGCTTCTGCAACCAAGACCTCTGACTTTGCCTTTTCTCAGCTTCCTCAGGCAAGGTGAAAAATAAACAAAATAAAACCTGTAAAATAGGAATAATAAAGGTACTTATGTGATAGGTTCATGTGAGGATTAAATGAGTTAGTATAGAAAGTATCAGGCATGCAGAAAGAGGTCCCATTCACAGGAGGAATTGGAGGCACCTGTTAAATTCTATACTTTGATGGAATTTGGCTGTGAGGTTTGAAAGAAACAGCCTGGAGCTAGAGGAGACCCTCAAGGTCAAGGGGCATTGTTTTTCAGGATAGGAGAAACTTGGTCATGGTTCCACGCTGACTGAGGTGATAAAAATTATTATGGAAGGACAGGTTGGTTATAAAAGAAAGAAATAATTTGTGTAAAACCTGGACTTCAAGCACCTGAGAATTGTTATTTATTTGCCTTGGGAGGAATTTATGGTGATCTGTGCTATTCTGACCTCTCTTGTAAGGGTTAGTTTATGGGGAAGTGCTGCTAGGATGGTGATTCAAGCTGCCTTCACTCCCCACTCAAGGTAACATGAGCCAGGTGAACTTGCGTGGCTGTGCTGGCTTCTTTGGGTGCTATACAAGTTGTACTATTAACAATAAACAAAATCAGCAGCAATTTGTCTCCACAACATGAACAGTACTTTGAGTAATAGAGACCTTCTAAATTAATTAGTAACAGGCACAGGCTACAGTTATTCAAAGTAGGGATCAAATGATGACGATGGACTTTAGTTTCCGTTTGTTAGGAAGTTGGCCAGATCAGATTTACATGTTAGGATCAATTTAGAATTGTGGATTTTTTAAAGTCTGCTTTTATCATCTGTTTCACTTATAATCTGACCTACAATTGATTATTCCACATTTCTTTGCACGAAATAACTTTTAACCCTACTCCATTGATTTGATCTTCTTTTTGGAAATTTTACTAACTTCCACGCCACCAAAGGTCCCACAGAACTTACGAGAAATTTCTCCATCTAGAACATAAGAGCCAGACTCTGACATTTAAAATTGCTATGGAGTGTGTGGTTTGTCTACCTGCTGCCCCTTGGATCTGATGGAGTCTGTTTTGACTGGACACAATGTTCTAAAAGAAGGTAGCCAGGCCATCTCTGTTATTAAACCATGTTTTTAGAAAAACAGAGGTTTATCTTGGTTGTAATATCAAAAATAAAAGATTGGCATCTTTTTCAAGATGTTGTATGATGGAAATGCAGGTTGTTAGAACAGTGAGAAGGTTGAATCCAGATCATATGCTTTCAGAAGAAAAGACAAAAGGTGAGATTAGAGTTTGTAAAAGCAAGACACGTCTGAGACATGTTCTTGTGCCACTGGATCATTTTTGGAAGCTTGACATATAGGGGAGAAACTTAGGATTTGAAGCATTTTAGTGGTAATTTTTCAGTAAGAAAATCAGATCTTAAAAGCATTATCCTGCTTGACCTCTTCTGGATAGGCAGAAAGAAAACTAGGGCTAGAATGACCTCGATTCAGGTCAAAGTTCCTGACCCAAAATTGAGGAATGAATGTAAAGTTGTCTAAGCAGGATGATGACACAGCACTTTAAGAACATCCAAAGTACAAGTATCTAATTGACTACGGGAAGCCTGCAGAAAGGAGCAGGTCTGTTTATTCTGCTCAGGCCAAACCAGAGCTGTGGCCTGAATTGCTCTCTGAACCCAGGGAAACCCTATTTTCCACTGACTGGCAACTGCCTGCAAATAAGCATGCTGCTACACCAAAGTCACCTCCACTCAGTGTATTTCTGCATGCACTTCACAGCTGACGCTTGCGCACGTATGACCCGACCTAGTACCTCCTACCTCCGAGGGTCCCAGTGCATGCTGTGTATGTCCTCACAGCAAGTGAGTGGCTCTTCCTTTAACATTATTCCTCAGAAAAAAAAGGAGCTGCCTTATAATTTGAGTCTTTACAATTTCTCTCATATCATAAGAGCCCCTATTAATTTTTTATTTTATAATTATTTAAAACTGATGTTTAAATAAATAGTATATAGACAGAATGAAAAATTCAGAAGGTATAAAAGAGCAGATAGTCAAAAAGTAAGTCTTCCTACCATTCCAGTTCCCACCTTCAAAGACAACCACTGTTACACACACACACACACACACACACACACACACACACACATACACACACAAATGCACTTGTGCACATGCTGATAGCATAATATTCAAACAGTTATGCATTGATTTTTTTTTCATTTAACAATATATTTTAGAGATAGTTTATATTAATTTATTTTGAACAAAAAAGTACCATTGGGGTATGCAATATTAGCCTGAAAAAAAAATCTCAATCAACACTAGTTTGGGATGTTTAGAAAACATTTTCTAATAAAATCAATTTTAAAAAGAGAAAAGTTG
This sequence comes from Lemur catta, assembly GCF_020740605.2. Taxonomy (NCBI): domain Eukaryota; kingdom Metazoa; phylum Chordata; class Mammalia; order Primates; family Lemuridae; genus Lemur; species Lemur catta. Next base: position 52,424,918 of record NC_059139.1, on the reverse strand, counting down.
AAAGGAGTTGAGATTTCATATGCCTTTTAAAGGTCGTGTTAGGAAGAAATTCAATTTTGGTGGACTCACTGTCTGGAAAAACCTAAAAATTTCTGTATAAATATTTACAAACATCTTTGTAAACACACCTCAGCAGGCAGAAAAATATGAGAAAACCTTGAAGTCCAGAAATGGTTAGAAAACATAAATGCAGCAGTGTAAGTTTGCACTGGAGCTGGCATTTGTTCTAGAGGACCCTGTAGGTGCCCAAAGACATAGAGCCTGTGTGTAATGGGCCTGTATGAGCTCAGGGGACACAGCCAGGGGCCCATGTTAGGTGGAAGGTTCAAACAGGGAACATTTCATGGAGCTGTAAATCCCGAAAGGTGATACCCTCAGTGAATCAGCTAGACAAATTCCACCCTTCAGAGAGCTCTGGAGGGATGCTTTTCTGTCTCAGTCCTAGGTGGAAGGGGGAAAAAAAGTTTCCCTTTGAGAATTCAGTCACAGGTGCATCCTCATGCAGGTTTATTTAGTATCCGAATTCACATGACCTGTCTGGGCTGAAACAGACCAAGTGAACTTTAGTGTAAAGTGGGACCGTGTTGTACTACCCCAGGTGATCTGCAGCAGAAATGCAAATCCTTTGTGAATAAATGACTTCAAGCCCTGCTCTCAAGAATTTCCACAGATAAAGATCCAAGCAATATGAGCCGCGAGACAAAAATCACAAAAGAGAGAAATAAATAAGGCAATAAGATCTAGAAGTGACACCAGGTCCACAAAGTCTGAATGAGGCCCACAAGACTGCGGATATCAAATTTATCAAAGAATATGAAGTAAGAATGTTAATATGTTTTAAGAAATAAGAGAGTATCAAAAGTAAAATGCAGAAACAGAAAAGATGACCTAGAAAGTTTAACAAAGAGACAAAGAATGTCTATAGAAAAAGAATATATAATAATTAAAATTTAAAACTCAGTGAATGAATTAAACAGCAGATAAGACAGTGAAGTGAAAGAGAGATCTGAGAGTGACCTAGTACATAGCGAGATAGACAAACGGGAAATGTGTGAAAGAGGTTGGGAGACATGGGGAGTGGAGTGAGAAGTCCAGCGCATCGAGTCAAAGCTCCAGGAGTGGGAGAGAAGCAGTATTTGAAGCAAATGACATGAAGAGATATTTCATTAAGAGGTAACAAGAATGTTTAATGTACATGTGTAAAGATGTTGGACCTCATTAGTAATCAGGGAAATGCAAATCATAACCAACATGAGATACTATTTCACACCCACTAAATTGGAAATAATCGAGTGTCTGATAAGACTGTTTAAACAAAAACGGGGAACAGCAGGAAATCTCATAAACAGCAGACAGAAGTGTCAGTACAGCCATTCTATTACCTAAAAACAATGTACTGAGAGTAAAGACTATGAATGTAAAGTAAATTAGCAAAGTTAAAGTCATTCATTTATTCATTCATGTAACAAATATTTACTGAACACCCATGTTCAGGAATTATATTAGAATTTATAAAGTTCCTAGTCCCTGCCCCAAAGAGCTTAGGATCTAGTGGATCACATAAAAAAAGATCACACAAATAAACATAAAACTATAGCCATGAAAGGAAGGCACAAAGAGAGCCCATTATAGAGGGACTGGGCTGTGGAGTTCAAGGACGGCTTCCCTGAGTCAAGACAGAACAAGAGAGAGGTGGAGAGGGTGGTGGTGGCCAGAGGAATTGCTACAGATAGCAGGGACGTGGCAAATGCCCTGACATTGAAGACAACACTTCGTCAGAGAAAGTGAAAAAAGACCAGTAAGTTACTGGAGCAAAGGGAGAGAGGCAGTGTGCTGGGGGAAGCAGGGTCAGTGGCAATCGGACTAGCTGGGGCTGGAGAGGGAGGCATAGGCAGAGGAGGGCTCCTAGGCCAACGCGAAGAATTCAGCATTTTATACTAGAACAACAGGAAGCTACCAACATGTTTTCAGCTGGGACTGAAATGATCAATAGAACAAAGGTAAAAAAAATAAAAGAAAAAGACCATCCATTAATTATAAAGCTAAAAATTCCATTAGGAAGTGGAGTTAAAGGTTTCTGTGACCACACTTTTTAGTCACATAGATGTGACAGTGCCAAGAATACCAGCACTAGCAGGGCAGACCTTTGCTCTCACGCTGCAAGCTCAGCTCTGCCTCTGACAGGCAACCAGAATGCTCCCCCAGTTTGTAAATCCCCCCACCTCCCCAACAACAGCCTGTGAGATCGAAGCCTTGCCAGTGGTTTGCTTGGAGATGCACGGAGCATAATTGAACATATTTTACTGCTTTGCAGCCGGAGTAAATGATTTCTCCATTGTTGAGAGTAAAAACCAATCTGTCAGTAAATGAAGGAGATAGGATTCAAAAGAAGCAAAAGGACATCAAAAAGTATAATGGATTGTGTCTTTTCTGCTCGTGACTGCATTCATCACAAGACAGTTTCCACAGGAGGCCACATCCTTATTCTGAAGTTTATGGTGTTCCAGATTCTCAGTGTCTGTGGTCCTTCATGGCTAAAATTCCTTTATTTTTAACAACTTCATTGAGATATAACTGACAAATGATAAATGGCCTATATTTAAGGTGTACAATTTTTTGAGTTTTGACGTAAGTATATACCTGTGAAACCATCACCACAATTAAGACAATGACATGCACATCACCCCCAAAATTTCTGCCTCTCTTTGCCCTGACTTGCTCTTCCCTCGCCACAAGCAACTCAAGTTTAAATGTAATCATTCTTTTAATCAAATTCTAGTGGACTTATTAGATAGGTTACAATATGATCTTTAAAAGACCCTTTGTGATCTGTTATCTTAACCCAATTCACTGTAAATATCTACCATTCAGATAGAAGTCACTACGTAGAATCTGTTTACTTGCTCAGTTTTAAGTTTTTCAGAACAATTTAATTTTTTTAAAGCTCCCAGAATTGAGTATGCTGCCGGGAAGGAAAAGCCATAGCTCCAGGTCCTGGGCTCACTCCACCATCATTAATGTTTCCATCCACCTTGCAGATCCCATTTGTGATGAAGAGGAAGAAATGGTTTCCACAAGGGGCACCGCGGTTCAGAGCATTGAACTTGTGCTCCCCCCACACGCAAACCATCACGGAAATACCTTTGGTGGCCAGATTATGGCTTGGATGGAAACAGTGGCTACTATTTCTGCAAGGTTCTTGGTTTTTACTTTCGGCATGTGATTTTGGGACCAATGGGTAGAAAATGGAGAGGATCTGAGATCCAGTTCCTGGGCTGGTCAAGGAAAGGACTAAGAAAAATGTTGCCTTTTATCAAAGTGAAGAAACCATAAATCGTTTGCTTGCTTACCTTAGGATTGATCTCTCTTGTTTGAAGGTGAACGTTTAAGTTCTCGGTTCAGAAATAAAAATGAAATGACAGTTTTAATACTTTATTCTGAATTATGAATATTGATCCTGTGACATTGCAACTCATTGTGATGATAGTTTATGACAAAGGACATGCAAAATAGAACTAGAAGGCAGCCTTCACGCTTGAAAATAGCCAGTCTAGTTACAAACCTTTTAAAAGACAACTTAGAGGTAGGACTGACCTTTGAAGGTGCTTGCTAAAAATCATTATAGCCAAAGAATTAACTAAAAAATAAGCAAAAAAGAGGGGAATACTTGGAAGAATACTTTTAAAGGCTCTTCAATTTCAAAAATGGTATTTTATTCTTAATGGAACCATGTCGGTAATCAAGCAGCTTTAAAGAACACTGTGTACTCTGGAAATGCATTTGAACACGGTCTGCCCATCTGACAATTTTTGTAACCACTGAAAATTATTGAGGCTTTATTTTCCCCAAATTATAAGAAATTTATGATTAATATGAATATAGTTATGACTATAGTTAGAAACCTGTAGTTATCCTTTCTATAAATTATGCACAAATAAGAGAGCTTGTTTTTAAAACGAGATTGTCATTCTTAATGACAATAAAGCATTCGAACCTGTTCTATTGTAAAGTCTTACGATATAATTAACTATGGAGGGGTCTGTTCACTTGGTGTTGGCACAATTCTTTAGAGTAATTGAATGATGACAGTGGGAATCTAAAATGTAGTAAATTATGGAAGTTACTTTCTGAAATTAAATATTACTTATAACTATTTCAGAATACCATACACTAAAAATTGTAAAATGTACATTTCATAAGCCTTTCAGGCTTTGTGCAGCAATCCAGGTAATTCTTCTGTGGGGAAAAATTTTGTCTTCTGCAATGTCGGTGAATTCAGTTAACTGTGAAGCTAGGGATTCGGTGTGAATGGCGCCAGGGACTCCAACCTGGGATCACAGCTTCCTGGGACTGTAGTCATGAGCTGTCAGGAGGAATGTAACTCTCAAATCAGAACAAAAGGCATTGGTTTGTTTCCTGGAGAGACTTCCATAGGGAATAAGACAAGAGCAGAATCATTGGCATCTTGGTAAAGAACTCACTGCTCAGGGACATGATATTTCCCATAATATCTGCAGGAAGTGTCTAGAACCACTCCCAACACACACACAATCCAGTTTATTTATTTCACTCTAGTTAAAAGAGGTGTTTACTTAGGAAAACAGGTTGAGACTTGTCTATTGCATCCGTTCTGTGAATCAGCAGTTTATGAAAATATTTTGGAGAATGATCACTTTCTTCTCTCTCCTTCCCTTTGTTTCCTTAGCCGCCTGTGTCGGGCGCATCCCCTTCTGAAGTCTGTGGATATGTTCAAGTTCCGGGGACCATCTACAGTCGGAGACCGTCTTGTCTTCAGTGCCATTGTCAACAATACGTTTCAGACCTGGTAAAGCATGCTCATAGGCTGCTGTAACCAACTACACTGTACATATTTAATGTTTTATTTTTATTTCAATCTGGAGGTAAACGTAGGGACTACTTTAAAATAACCAAGTTGCTTCTAATTTTTTTTTAAACTTCACTCAGTCTTCAAGATCTGTAGGCATACATTTTAGCCCTGTTCTGCTTTGGGTCTCCTCGCACTGAATAAACTGCGACGGATTGGGTTTTGTCTCAGAAGGGCAGCTGTGTGTCCCAGTGGGCCCAGGATGGTCCTGGTTTATACTTGTCATCCTGGCATAATTATTAACTTTTCACTCTACAAAGTGCCCCAGTGACTATATAATAATGGTAAACCAACTTGTAATGGAACTGTTATTAATCACCATGAAGTACAAACTACTTCCCAGTTATTTTTAAAACACAGTGAGATTTAATTTAGTATTTTTTTCTGTATAAATGTGAAAAAAAAAGAAAGAAGTATGTTTTCTGTCTAATTTGTGTTTGATTTTTTTCTAATTGCAGAGCTATTATTTTTTAGGGAAGAAAACCTGACTTTGGCACAATTTATCACCCACCCCCATTGCTAAAATATGTTCATGAATGTATAGAAAGGCCCAACTGGCCTTTTTCCCATTCGAAAGTGGAAAAATAAAGTGGAAATGCTCTCAGGGTCTTGTACAAACTGATCCATCGGCCTGAAAACAGATTGTAATAGTTGCACAGATTTGTTGATGACAAAGAAGAAAACCCAGGGCCCTGGTTCTCCTGTTGCCTGGAGGAGGTGGTGGCAGTGGTGGGCAGGGAGGCCAAGGCCGTGGCTGTCTTCGCCTACCGTCCTGTGTTGCCCCTTGCAGTGTCGAAGTTGGAGTGCGAGTGGAGGCCTTTAACTGTCTGGAGTGGGCCGAGGGCCAAGGCCGCCACATCAACAGTGCTTTTCTCATTTATAATGCCATTGATGATAAAGAAGAACTCATCACATTTCAACGAATCAAGCCCATTTCGAAGGTCAGTTATCATGTGAGGCTCAACTCTCAGCCCTATGGGTGCAGAGCTCTGCCCAGAATCTCCCACCAGAGACAGCCTCGATGGCTATTCCCCTCCGGTTTCCTTTCTTTTCTGCATCACAGAGTAAAATGGACTTTTTCTTTTTTGCCCCAAATCGCTTTGATCATTTGTTAGAATGATGGGAGCCCTGAGGACCCCACCTCTGCTCAGCCACGGGCTGCTGGGGGTAGAATGTCACCTTCTGTCCCATTTCTGAATTGCTTGTCTCACTTCCTCACATGCAGTTCTTAATGCTTAACTCATCGCACTGTCTCTTTCCCGCTCCTAAAATTGCCTTATTGCCAATGTTCACCTTTTCTAAGAACTCTGTAGTGAGATTTATAAATGATAACAATCTCCACCATAAAAAAAAAGGAAGAAAATAGCTGTTAAGGTCACGCTTTTATTCATGCAGCTGGCTTCTGTGGATTCAACACAGAAGTTCTGACTCGATGGGGAGAGTTCACAGAGGGACACTGCATCCCAATTAGCCCTTTCAACTAACTTAGGAGAAGGATACTTAAGGATTGTAGCACTGAAATATTAGAAATGTATTGATTTTGCTTTGTTTCTTATTAAAGGATGATTTTAGACGCTATCGGGGAGCTATGGCACGTAAGAGAATTCGCCTAGGCAGGTAAGAGACAGAAGGTGTAAGGACTTTATGGAATGTTCTCTTATCTGACAAATTATGTAACCGAGAACACCTCTCTGGGTCTCTATTCCCACGTAATATGAAAACAGAAGGTCTGATCTTCCCTGACTGTGAAGGCTGACTGCTGACTACTCACTAGTGGAAACTGTTCTTCCTGATTGTTCCACCAGTAAAAGCAGCTTTTTAAAACTGCTAACATCCATTCAAGAAAACATCACAGTTACTGTTGTGTGCTAAATGCAGGAGGAAAAACCTGTCATTTAACATTTTAATTTTTTTTTCCAGAAAATATGTTATTTCCCACAAAGAAGAAATTCCGCTTTGCATACACTGGGATAGAAGCAAGCAGGTGATGGTTTTATGATTTGCAGCTCTTCATAGAAAAGTCACATCATTACAAAAACAGAAATCCCTTTTCCTAACTGATTCAGGTTGTGCCTACACAGGTTAGATGAAAAGGTGAATTGTATCAACTGGTCATTTCAAATGAAACAAACCAAGCTATCAGTTACTGGTTACCAACCAGTGGCTTCACTGTCTTGACTTCTACATACGACTCCCAAACCACAAACTCAGGGTGCTTTGCCGTCAGACACACACTGTCCAGCAGCATAGTGCATTAAGATCTGTGTCTTACCACGATTTGTGCCGCATGACATGCCCACCAGGGTGTATTTTGGTAAAACAACAACAAGGTGGTAGTCATTCGAATGCTTTTGACCATAAAATGTAAAGAGAAATCCAAGTTTACTTATCACAAATTGATTATAAGTCATACAGGAGGGTAATCTGTCTTCGCTCAGGACATCAATTAAAATGACAACTAAGTTGTGAAGCATACAGTTACCTTGTCTGAATTCTAAATTAAGAATTTGAGGTGAAAATTATACATGGTCTGTATTTTAATTCTAAGCTCAATATGATCACTTCGACTCAATACAGACCTCCTCTACCAGTGCCCATGTTTTCAGGAGAAAAGATTTGATCCCATATCTATGCATTGAAGACACAGCTTTTCAAATATTTGTATTTTAGGCATCTCTGAGTAATGGCAATGTGGAGGCTCTCAAAACGCTGGCGGCCAAAAAGGGCTGGGAGGTTACCAGCGCTGTGGGAAAGGTAGGAGGCACCCAGGTATTTGCACGGCCGGTTGCCCAACACAAATGAACGTTGTCATGGGGGTGGTGGTGGTTCTGCTGCTTCTGCTGCTGCTTTTAAGAAGCTTAAAAATCTTTGGGGAAAACTGTTTCTAAGAGGCAAGCACCTCTGCAGCCTGTCTCTACACGCTGGTTGATTTGGAGTCCTTCAGATACGCCCCCCACATTCCTACCTCTGGGCTTAGGTTCTCACATCCCACCTCCCCCTCCTCCTCTTCTCCATCTACCCAAATCCAGCCTGGTCTACAAGACCCAGGACAAACGCTTCTCCATAAAGCCCCTCCTGCCTTTCTTCTCCCTCTAGCAACTCCTTTAGTCACGACTTCTTTAAAATTAGTTTGTCAATTATTTATGCACCATCTTATGGCATTTCTTCCATAGCTACCTTGAACTGATATTTAAGCCTTACATAGCAATTTAACTTTTTACACATGGTCATCTTACCATAAGTAGGTTATAAACTTCTTTAGAAAGAAGCCTTATCTTGATTTCTTTGTATCTCTCTTAGCACTATTATACTGTTTGCATGTCTTCAGATTTAGATAGGCATATGTCATTCAGATTTTAATTTTATCTAATTTCGGAGGTTTGTTAGGAGACCCTCTGAAGCTCGTGCCCACACTAACTAGACTGTACCAGAGTGTAAGCTGTCCGCGGGCCGATCTGCTCACCACTATGCCCAGACCATAGCAGCACCTGGCACTTGGCCAATGCTCAGAAATGCCGGCTGTTTGACTGTGTTCCGGTTTCAGTACATACTGATTTCCACCATCAGTGAAGCACTCGCCTATAAAATAGGATGATCACATGTCCTGATTTTCCTGGGACAGTTCTGGCTTATGCCTGTATTCCCATCATAATTATTAACAGTGCCTCAGTGTTCCAGTTTGAGTGATCAATAATCTAGTTATTTTACGCTAAAATCTAAATAAATTCAGATGCTACTTCATTGATTCAGCTCTGACTTTGACCTCCTTGTGGGTTTTGATTTTGGTTGTTTGCTTTTATTATTTCTTTGTCCTCACTATTAAATCTTTTTAGGGTCTTCCTTACCCCCGTTGGATCCAGTGAGGTGTCTGTCTCTGCTTGGTTCAGGGATGCAGGAACACAGGCCTGACACCATTAAAGCATTTGTTTCTCTTTATTTCTCATAAAAGATGCTTCAATACTTTGCTTTCTTTTATTAATATCAAATCTTCTTACATCATTGCTGACATCTGGGCGGTCATGAGCAGCAGTGGAAAATACATTATGTCTGTAATGAACCAAAAGAATATATTTAGTGAAGTTGTATAATATATTAAAACTTGAGTTCTTTGGGAGACTGTGGCCAGAAACAAACCCAAACTAATAAATTTGCTACTGTTGTACAGAGCCATAAATGATTAATTCTTAATTTTGTACAGATACTTATTAGAGGATATTGTGTGATTAAAGAAACTTTCTTGAGGTATTGCTGTTGAATTTGAATCCTTTCTTTTCAAATTATATTTATGATAGAAACCTCATTTTAAAAATCTGATAAAAAATGTTTTTTTCTGTCTGAGTTAGCCTCCTCTTCTCTCCCACTTTTTATAGCTTGTATGTATTTTTAATTTTAAACTGTGGTTCTATTTTTTGTCACCTTTTAGCTGAATAATTCTTAAACACAGTTGTACAACACAGTCTGTTAAGAATCATACTTATTTCAGGTTTTAAAATCGATAGTTATTTTTGCTATAAATTAAATAGTAAAAGTCTAAGACTTTTGATATTTGTAATGAAATTGGAAAGAACTTATGGTTTTAACTCACATTTCATTTTCCATGTATAATGATGGAACTAATCACAGTAGTAATACAGGCAGCAAAAGGTATATTTTGGAAACATCACACAGGTACATGAAACAGCTAAAGAATAATTATCAGGTAGTTTATAAACAAATGAGAGAGTGTAGTGTTTAAACCATAAAGGTCGGCTCTTAGGCAATTGAAAGTTACTGAGAGAGAACTTCAGAGAGGGGATGGCTCTTAGCTCCTTGAAGATAGTGTAAGGGATATATTTTTGAGGGGGAAAGAGAGCTTTCCAGGTCGCGGGTAGCTTGAGCCAAGTCCTCCTGGTGGAAATTAGTAAGAGTGGAGACTGGCCTGACAGGAGTAGCTTTTTATTTAAGGACTAGCTGAGGATAAGCTGGGGAAATTATGGTGAAAGCCAGAATGACACAGACCACCTGAAAACCTTCACGCAGGACAGAACGTCAGTGTAGGAAACAGACGGAGAGTGGGGGGGGGGTGCTATTCTCAAGGGAGCTGGAGAAGAGGCTGGGCCCAGAACACCCCCTCCCTGGGCCTCACCCCCTTAGCCTCTGCGGCAATCTCCAGATACCTCCAAGGAAAATCAGGGCTCCCCCTAGGCTGCTGTAAAAACTACTTTTGACCTCCTTCCCACAATGTAGTCTCAATAACCTATTTGTTAACAGATGGTACAAAAATTCTAAAATTTGTGGTTATTTCCTCTTGCACTATTTGCATAAGACATCCAAAGCCAAATCCAAACAGAATCTTATTAGAATGAAAAAAAATCACTAATAAAATGTTAGCAAGCTCTAGCAGATTTTGAGCCTTTCTGACATTAAGCTTCACTTTCTAGGATAAAATTCTCTAATCACCAAATGATAAAGAAAATGTTTAAGTTGGTTACAAAGGAATTTTACCTCTATTTTCCTGAGCATGAAAGAGAAGACATTTTCTTGGATAATTGTTCCCAGGGAATTTTTTTCACTAAACAAAAGCTGGCCTTTCTTAGCGGGGTCTAAAGAGAACCAAAACCAACTGCTGCCTTTCCTTGTCCATTTTGTTTGCATCAATATCTTTGATTTAGACAGCAGGGCAAGGAGGACTTGCAGCTGCCCTCACCTTTTGGGGGAAGCATCGAAACCTTGTCCATTCATTCAATACTGTACCTGCCACTGGTAAGTCCAGTGAGCTCTGTAATGGCAGAACTGAATGGCAGCTACTTAGCTTGATGTTTGCTTTGGCTCCAGGATAGGAAGCAGCAGCATGTGACTGTAACCTTGGTACTATCTCCCTGGAAAAGTGCTGTATTCATTTCCCAGGGCTCCTATAACAGAGGACCACAAAGTGGGTGGCTTCAACAATAAAAATCTGTTGTCTCACAATTCTGGAAGCTGGTAGTCTGAGATCAAGATGTTGGCATTGTTGGTTCCTTCTGAGGCTGTGAGGGAGAATCCATTCCATGCCTCTCTGCTAGCTTCGGGTGGTTTGCTGGCAATATTTGGCATCCCTGGCTTGTAGATGCATCACTGGATCTCTGCCTTCACCTTTGTCTTCGTCTGCATTCTCCTTGTGTGCATGGTCTATGTCCAATTTCCCCATTTTATAAGGATGTAGGTCATATTGGATTACAGGTCCATCCTATTGCAGTATGACCTCATCTTAATTAATTATATCTGCAATGAATGACCTATTTCCATATAGGGTACAGGAGTTGAGGACTCCAACATATGAATTTAGGTGCGGGAGGTGGGGACATAATTCAACTCTTAACAAGTGCTCAGCACAATCTACATCTCACTCCACCTCGTTCCTCCAGGGGAGAGCATGGCTGCCCCAAGGCCAGAATACAACCAGGGCTGTAGATCTCACGCTGGCCACCTGCCCTCAGCTCCTCTGAGATTGTAGAGCCCCAGCAGCCTGCCCTACAGCCACCTGGCCACCAAGCTGTGATAAAGTGACTGATAATCTGATGATCTCTCTGGAGTTATGCCAGTGAACCTCCTTCTACTCTCCCTGTGCTGGAGGCGAGGTTAGGCATCCTTGCTAAGTAGGGTGAGTCTCACCAATCAACTGGAGCCCCACCCATAGTTTTCTTTATGTTTCATAAGTGCCCACAGCCTAGGTCATGTCTTCTTTTGCTGGTTGAATTTAGAGACCAGCTGGGCACGAAGGTCAATTGGAGAAGTAAAATGGCATAAGCAAATAACCACTTATTTCCTTTCTAAGCTGCTTTTAGTTAATTTCCCATTTCTTCATCCTCTTATTGATGATATTGATGTTTAAATAAAGATTTCTCCTTTACAGCCTGATTTTTCCATCTGCTTGATTCCTGCAGTGAAGTCATAACCCCATGTTTGTCTTCTCACAGCTTGTTGCTATGGGAATGACTATAAGTTGGCAATTTTCAACACTAACTGCAAAGCACCCTGAAAGAGACAGAGAAAATGGACAGGCTAGAAGTGTGCTCTTAGCTGAACACACATTTCTAATTGTCAAAAACACAGTAGAAGGAAAGCTCAGCATAGTGAGGGATGCATTAATGTTTAGGCATATGTCACAGGGCTCCCAAAGACAGGCTTCCTCTTACCTAAGGAGCAATATGGGTCAGAAACCCAGGAATTGGCCTCCCCAGAGGATGAGCCCTTGTGATTCAGAAACAAGAATGCTTTATGCTAAAGAAATGTGGTGCCTCGGTAGCCCTGTTGAGAGGCTGAGTTGTTTCTAGAGGTGGTTGCCTTGCTCCCTGGGCCCCCTGGCCACACTTGAAGACACACCTGACACCCTGGGAAAGTGCCTTGGCCCCAGTCTGTTGAAAGGGATGAGGTGCTGGCCTGCCTAGTAGTCTGGGGATATTCTTTGTTGTTCTTGGGTAGAGGCAGGGAAATATCACAGAAAGATAAAGAGAGAAAAGCTAATGTTCTTTTATTTTTTCACAAGAAAAACTGTTAGCATGATAATTAAATAGCCCACCTTCAAGTCACATATTGTTCGAAGGACACAGGAATGTAGCATCCTGGTCAGACCTCTAGCCATCCAAGTATCGATGTAAAATGGCCATTGTTTGGCTTCATTTTATCCAGGTAACAAGATGCTTTAGCTAGTGCAATCAGTCTATGACTACATATATATGTGTGTGTGGTTTTTAAAGTAAAAACATCAATTTTCTTTTGTAATTTGATTTTTTTTTGCCATTATCTTTTAGACAAAACTATATACTCTGGAAGAGCAAGATGTTCTGTCTGTTTGGGTTGAAAAGCACGTGAGAAGTCCAGCCCATTTGGCTTATCAGCTCTTGTCCGACTTTACAAAGCGACCTTTGTGGGACCCCCATTACATGTAAGAGCAAATGTAAAAACTTTACTTAATCAACACTGACATCATGTAAAAGATGATCCCCATATTGCAGTCCACGTCTGTTGCCCAACATATGACCCACTGTTTTATTACTAAAGAGTATTTTTTTACCATTTGCTTTGCACAGAATACTGCATCAGGGTCATACTGAGAGACACAAAACAAAAATTATTATACTTGCTTATTTATCATCTATACTGAGTTGACATGCTTCACCCACATCTATTGTAATCCTACCAATAAGGCTGCCATTATTCCCATTTAGCAAGAGAGAGGCTCTGAGACTCGTCCAGATCGCACAGGCAATAAAGTGACTGGCCCAGAATTGGAACCCAGGTCTGTCAGGCTCTGCGTTCCACACACAACCTCATTGCTCTTGAGGAAGTGATCACCCAATCGTCCTTCCCACTCTCGGTATTTAATTGGCAGTTCTTTCTGTTTCCGTGAAGCAGCACTCCCTGGCGAGAAGCTAAGAGAGCAAGCAGTGTGAGTCCCGGGGTAAGGGCACTCCTTCCTGCTCTCCCTCTCCGATCATGTCCCTTCTCCTATCAGCCTACATCTCTCACTCTTACTGCAGCCCTAATTCAATCTCCTCCACACCCTGCCCCCTGCCTTCCTGGAACACAGTACAGAGCTCTGTGCCTTGCCAGCTGCACTGGCCCTGACGGGCTGCCCTGAGGCCCGGCCACTTGGCCACAGCACCCCCAGGGCCTCACTGACATCCTGTTGAGGGGGAAGGGTTGGTGAGACGGGCTTCCCATTATATTGAGCATTACTATTTATTTTCTAATCTTGACAAGATAGAGGTTCATCTTCAAAATTTCTAAAACTCACTGTGATTAATACCATGTAATAGATTATCTAATACCACTAAATTGAAACATCTCTGGGGTCATGTGTTACATTTGCATAGAATGATATATCATGGTTAATGCTATGATAATAAAACATTCTGAGAGAAGAGGGACACATTTTAATTTTCTTGCATCAATTTTGTAGAAACTCATAAGCACAAAGCTTTTAGGAATAATAATGTGTATACTTTGGTGTTAATTCTTTAAAAATGTTTTTCCCACTATTTTCTATGTCACTTGATGTTCCAGCCAAAGTGAACTTGAATGAATGGGGGCATGAATAAGTTAATTCTAATTTAACTAACTTTTCTCATACATCTACTATGATTCAGGTACTATGCAAGGTGTTTTCATTCAATCCGCACAATAACTCCATGGGTATTATTATCTACATTTTACAGATGAAAAAATAAATGATTTGCTTAATGTAACATAGCTTGTACATGGTAATCTAGGAACCAAAAGAAAGTTGTTTGACTCCAAACTTAGTGCTCCTTCCAACACACCACATTTCTTTACCTAATAGTTCTTCTTGGACTGTGCATAGAATTCACCACTCTTCGAAATGTTTTTACTTGATCCTAGAGAAAAATAACTCTGTGGAAAACAGCTCAATATCTTTCTCTGAAGTATTAAGTACAACGATCTTGGAGTCCGACAGCCACCATCCTCTCTCCATCACATGCAGAATTGTTCCTTCTGATCAAAGAGTCATTCTAAGGGCAGAATTTGAGCAATGATGCTGGCTTTGGGGGGAATAGTTAGGTGAGCTGAAGGGGTGAATGTGGACACCAGTGATGAAATTATGCAAGCAAATAAGGGAAGTGAATGCCTTAGCAGGTAGAAAAGTGTGTCCTTTTCCCACTCTTCTATATACATAGGTCCTGTGAAGTCATCGACTGGGTGAGTGAAGATGATCAGATATATTACATCACCTGTCCTATAGTGAATGGTGACAAACCCAAAGACTTCGTAGTGCTTGTATCTCGAAGAAAGCCTCTCAAAGACGAGTGAGTATATGCAGCCCAAGTGTTATAGCAATATTTTATAGTATAGGATAGAAATTAGAAGTTGATATGGAAAATAAGGAAGTCATTGTAGGTATTTCTGGTCTTGAATGATGTTCATTTGAATTGTTTCTAGATGAGTCTTTGGCTAGCTTTAAAAAAAATTGACAATCATCTATTAGGTGCCAATTGCATGCAAACCACTATGCAAGAATCCTAAAGCAATTCCCTTTCCTGTGTAGATGTAAAACTCATATTTAGTAAACCTTTGAAACATTCTATTATCAGTAAAAATGCAGTGAAAGCCGAAAAAAGCACCAGGAATTGGTTTACAATTCACAAAGGCTCGACTGTGCTAGACATCCATCATGGCTGGCTGTCAGCCGAGGCTGTCAAATGAAGTGACCAAACACTGCTTTTCCGTGTGCATTATACACAAAGGGAAGTGTCCCAAATAATCCTACACACGTGTGAGTATTAATAGATGTTCAGTGTTGTATCATTTAGTATGTCAAAACATATCAGAAATAAACTGAAGTTCCATCTTATAAATTATGGTAGATCTATACTACAGAGTACTGGGCCATCATTAAAAAGGATGAAGTAGCTAGAGAGGCAGTGATACAGAAACACCTCCAAAGATTTATTGCTAGGTGAAAAATCAATTGTAGACCGATATTTGTAAAGTGATCTTATTTATGTAAAAATCTATATGTGTAAATTTGCTTACATAAATGTCATTGTTATACATTTATAAAAAGGTCTAGAGGGCTACACAATAAAATGTAAAGAAGGTGGTCACCTCTAGGGTAGTGAATAGGATTGGGACTAAAATGGACTGGAGGAAGACTTTTATTTTCTAGCCTATGGGATTCTCTATTGTTCGAAGGTTGTTGGGGGTTTTTTTGTTTGTTTTTTTTTTTTTCCGTTTCTTTTTAAACAATGGGTATGGGTTTTTTATTTAAAAAGGGAAGGAGGCTGAAACTCTTTAGGGCACAATAAAACTTCAGTTTGGAGGTCGACTCCAGTTTTGCAGAGTTATACAAAGTACCGTATATGTAATTCTTTGCAGAAAACACCTGTGGGCCTTATTACTGTCTCCTACTTTGAATGTAGCCATGGAGGATGCTTTCTGATGCAGGCCACTTATCTAGAAGATCTGGGTCTTCATAGTTTCACTTCTACCTATATAAATAAATTGCGTTAACCACAGGAATGTATTTTTTAACAACTATTCTTCATTTCTCACGAGAACTTAGAAAATGTCTTCTTACCTTTCAGTAACACTCACGTGGTGGCAGTGAAGTCGGTCATTTTGCCATCAGTCCCACCGTCTCCCCAGTATGTCAGGGGTGAAATTGTATGTGCTGGATTTCTCATCCATGCCGTTGACAGCAGTTCGTGCACTGTAAGTTTGATGAAACACCTGCAGATTAATTGGCTTCATCAGGTATAGAAAAATCCCATAATCTACCCAGTTGTCTTAATTAATTGTAATCCTTTATTTTGTGTCCACACTAAGGGAATCCTAAAGTCACCCTTTCAGACCATCTACTCCAGAAGGTCCCCAGAAGATTAGGGTCATAGGCTCTCCTACACTCACAAGACTCAGATCCCTGCTTGAGAAAGCTCCACGTCAATAAGAAATTAAAATATTGCGTTTTCTTTTTGAAACAGGTATCTTACTTTAACCGCGTTTCTGCTGGCATCCTTCCATACTTTGCTGGAAATCTTGGTGGCTGGTCAAAATCCATCGAAGAAACAGCAGCCTCTTGTGTACAGTACATAGAGAATACTATTAATGATAGGTTTACAAGCACATTTTAAATGGTCAACTTCCAATTACCTTTTAATTCCAAGCACCCTTAGCCCTGACACTTAAGACCTTTAAAATTCTATTTTAGATCATCTGAGGCTCTCCCTCTTCCAGGGGCACAGAAAATTGAAAATTGCCTGTATATGCAATATTGCTTGTTCCATAAAATGGCACAAATTTAGTTAAGATTGTCATAAACAGTTTTAGGTTTCAGAGGTGAAATGGGTGTTCTGCTTGAAATTTTAATAAATTTTATAAAGTTTGAAATGTCAATTTGCTAAGTTGACTAGTTGACTAATGTGTGGCATTGCTCCACGTGCAGCAGGTATCTGTATGTCAGGGTCATCTGACAAGATACATTGCCTAATATTACATATTCTAGAGCTTTAAATTCAGAAGACATTAAAACATAATGGAATACAATCAATTTTAGTAATAGGAACAACTTTACTAGTGTCGTTTAACATATATTCCAGATGGCTCACCAATTTAGTATCTATTGCTATATACACACACATAAAGTACCTGCAAATGTGATACTGCAGAGAAGGAGAATATTGACTGAGTTCTTCTTTCATAACCATTACATTAGCACTCTATTCCCTAGACTTCAACATTCATTTTTCTATTCTGTGATTTGTCTTAATTCATAAGACAGACCAGAACATGTCAAGTTAGCCTCCTCTGAAGGACAAATTTTAAAAGTTGAAGGAGTTTTCCATTAGAGGCTAGAGCATTTAACAGATTAGATACAACTTGCTCTCAGTTTGCCAGATCTCTACCTCTGCTCCCCTGCTCACCCCCAACCCAATCACACAGTCTAAGCCTGGTTATAATTATTTTTATTTTTCCTGCATCAGCAGGTTTTCATTTTTATGAAATGAAACATTTATAAAACTGTTCTGCAGTTTTATGAATTAACATGTATACATAATAAGAAGAGTGGATGCATGGATTAAAATGATTATATATTATATTCCAGAAGCAAATTTTTGAGAATATTTTTACCTTTAAAAAAAGGTGAACAAAATTAGTAATAAAGGGGTTACATTAAACTAAAATTCTGTATGCTAAAATTTCAGACCTCACCTACAATTGAGAAACTTCTAAATGCTGTCTGCCTAGCCTAGGTCTTTGAATTTGTATTTTTTTGAAACTTTTTCCTGAACAGGAACAGAAACATTGTGAGGCTAAAGGAGTAAAGTGACTTTAGCTGGATCACTTTGAGACATAAAAATGTTGCCCACTCTAATTTATAACATAGTCTATACTTGTATTCTCCAATATGGTAGCCACTAGCCACATGAGCTATTTAAATCAAAATGAATTAAAATTAAATAAATTTTAAAAATCAGTCCTTCTGCCACACTAGCCCCATTTCAAGTATTATTAGTCACATGTGGTTAGTGGCTACCATATTGAACAGTACAGACACAGAAAGGTTTCCACGATTGGAGAAGATTCTTTAAATAATGCTGGTCTATTCAGTTTGTCGCAGGCTTATAATGCTGGCAGGTCCCATTGTTTTCCCATTTTCATCTGTCTTAGTACCAAACAATCCCTTCTACCCTCTCTAAAAGATTTCACTTTTATGCTTCTGAACAAAAACACAGGACTCATCCACCTGGCTCTTTCTTGGATCATTTGGCATAGCCTAAGTTGAAATGCTCATTTACAGGACCACTGGACTTCAGAGACATTAAAAGGGTGCAGAGAGGAAAAGACAGCCATGCATTCAGGCTCTACTTAGAACATTTCAAAAAATTTGAAATCTATTGTCTGAAACAATCCCACAATTAACTAAGGCATTCCAGTTGTAAAATTCAATGATTTCCCTTTAGTTTGCATTTCCTTTTTTTGTGGGAATATGTCTGATCACTCTTTCACTCCGTAAATATTTTACTGAGAGCTTACTTTGTGCTAGACATTTCTAGACACTGTGGGTTCAGCAAGGAACAAAAGCATACTGATCGCATCCTAAATAAAATAAATAAATAATATGACATATTCGAAGATATTTTATATGGAAACATAAAGCAGAGTAAAGATGATGAGTGCAGGAGAGGGTTTGGCAGTGAGGGTTGATTTTTAAGTAGAGTGGTCAGGGTAGGCTGCATCGAAAGACATTTGAGCAAAAGCCTGAAGGCAGAGAGGGAGTGAGTTCTGAGGGTGCAGCATGCTTCCCGCTGAAGGACTAGCCAAGGCAAAGCCCCTGAGGGGGAGTGTTTCTGGCACATTCTAGGAAAGCAGAGAAGCTGTTGAGACTGCAATAAAGTGAGAGATAATTAAAGACAGCTGAAATAAAGACCGCCTTCCCCTACTCTCTGTGGTGCCTAGGCTTTAAGCTAACATGATTGCTCCCAGGTAAGTCGCTAAACTGGTTGGTTCATCAACAGTCAGCCCTCTGGAGACTAAGGACAGAGGAAACTTAGAAAGATGTAGTCAAGCTCATTTTTTTCCTTGGGAGTGTCAAAGTGTCCTTAAGGAACACTCAAGATTTCATGCCTTTTTTGATGGTAAGGGTTTTCCAGTGCTTCTAACAGGACTGAAAGCTTTTCGATTAAGAAAGGAAGCTCATTCCTATTAATTCTTCCTGGTTTTAATGCAACCTAGTTGTTCATCTGCATTCAGTTTTTCAATTATCTTTGTTTTGGAAAAAATCTAGAGAAAGAAATGTGAAAATGGACATCTTTAGAAAATGATAAACAATTTTAATAAGCATTGAAAGAAACTACAATATTTTCATATATACCATTGTGTGGTTTTGTTCATATTTCTTATCTCACATTTAAGAAATGACCATGGAAATTTTTATTGGCAGAGTTATAGTGGTAGTTTTGAAAAAGGTGTATGTAAAAGAATATATTTTGTGGTTTAAATTATTAAAATGAGAACTATTAAGTTTGTTCACGATTTATATTTGGAAGTAATATATTTCTTGTGTCAATATGCTATTGAGACAGGTAGTTCACTGTGAGCCCTGAGTGGTCTTGCACATTCTTACCGAGTGTGCCAGTAAGTGTGCTGCAAGACTTGTCTCCTGACTGACAGCAATTTTGATAGCTAGTCCTGTAGATATCTAAGAAGGTCAAGGTGATCACGGCATGACTTCAGTGTAACTGCTCACTCTTTGGATGGAGGGGGCCTGGCGTGTTTACTGCTTGTTACAGCATTTGCTACTTGCTCAAAAATTCTGGGCCCTGGGTCCCTCAGCTGTGACACAAACCCATTATGTCTGCAGCATTCCTCAAGGGCCATTTTGTCAACCCCTGTAGGACTGATATTTATGCTGCTTGCTGGGTCACTAAGTATTAATAGTATAGTTCTTTGTCTCTAAACCAAGAGTCTTGTGTCTTCTGCCAACACCCACAGGCTAACTGATTAGCTTATTAAGAGTCTCAGACCCTTCATAATTCTTGACAGTAACCCATCTCGAGTTTCAAAATTCAGGGAAATCTCAGATTAAAAATATCTTTCTCATTTTCTCATTCTCATTTTATAACTGGAAGGATGAAGTGCCATACAAAAATTACACACCTGATACCATCTTTCACTTCCCATTTAGTGATATTTTTTGGACATTTAAAAATAGATTAGAAAAGAATATTTCTATCATTTACACAACTCATTCCTGCTTTCCATGTCCCCTCTTCTTTCCTTGTCCAGCTTAGATTCTATGGTCCATCACTACAATCACTCCCTGGAAAACACTACACCTCTCTCCTTTCGTTCAACTTCTCTGACAAAACCCCAACTGTGGTTAAATTATTAAACTGTGGTTAAATAATATTTCACCCTTATGCTGAGCAGCTGAAAATTGTGTACTGGTCTCTGTTTAAATTTATGACCACAAATTTCAAAAGGCCATTTAAGAGGCTAATAATACTGTTCCATTTCCCTATATGTTTGTCTTTCACACTGCCTCTTCTTCCTCTGATCTTCTCATACTCTTATCCTAACTCAGCTCGTGAACTTGAAAAAATACTTAATTGTGAAAATATAAACCATTTGGCAGGGGCCGTCTCATATTCCCATCTATGCACCTTCTACATCTTTGCCATCTCTCCTATTATAATGGGTGAAATATCTCTACCACTAGCAAAGAACCATTTCTCTACCTTCTCCAGAACTTCCCTCCTATAATTCTTCTGGTTCTCTGCTTCAGGAGTTTCTTTACCGACATTGGATTATTTCCATAGCCATTGGTGTCTCTTATTTTATAACAAAACAAAACAACACTTCGTCTGAGCCATTTCCCAAATCCTACCCCACCTCTATTTCAATTTTATGTAGGTGTGGTCTTCACATCCTTATTTATTCACCTAACCACACTTCTACCTCCACTATTCCACAAAGACCTCTCTCATCAGGATAGCCTATGTCCTCCCTATTGCCAAATCTAGTAGCCCTGTCCTTGACTTACTTAGCCTCTGAGCAGCCTTCAGTGAAGTTGACTCGTTGCTTCTTTTTGCAACATTTTCTCTTCTTGGCTTCTATGAAGCCACACTCTTAGATTTCCTTCCATCTCACTGATCACATTTTTAAAGCCTCCTCTTGTGGTTCTTCTGCCTCCATCAAACTATCCGAGGGCTCTGTCCTTGTCCTCTTCTCCAACTCCACTCCTCAGTGAATCCACCCAGTATCTGGGTTTTAAAAGCTTTTTACTTTTAAACTTTAACTCCCATATCTTTTTCTCTAGGCTTAACCTCTCTTGAATTCATACTTGTATATCTAACTTACTTGATATTTCCATTGAGACAATAGCCATCTCAAAGTCAACATTTGCAAAACAGACCACCTAACATTTTGCCATCTTTCCCTCCATAAATTCTCTTGCCTTCAACAAATTCTATCAGCTCTGTGTAAAAAATATAATCAGAACCTGACTACTTCTAATCAACTTCACCACTACAACCCCAATCCAAAGCACATCTTCTCTTATCTGTATTATAATCTATCGTCGTTTCTGTTCTTGTTCCTCCCTTCACTCTACTCTCAATCCAGCACTTGATCATGTCACATTTCTCCTCAAAACTCACTAACAATGTTGCACATCGCAGAGTAAAAGCTGAAGCTGCACAGTGGTCTGTAAGGGTCCATGTGGTACATTAGGTAATTGTTCAGAAATATTCACTCTCTCATCCTTCCTCCATGAATGCAGTGTACTTTTCTACTTCTTGTCTCTGGGCTTGACCATGGAATGTGAACAGACATTATGCAACCAAAAGCTTGAAGAGTGTGTTTGCAAATGGACTTGCCTTCTCACATCTCTGCTGCTACCATGAGAAAAACAAGCCTGGGTTAGCCTGCTGGTCCCAGGAAAAGGAAGAGAGATATGTGGAACGGAGATGCTTCATCTGAGCCCAGCTTAGATCAGCCAACCCCAAACCAAACTTCAGATGGATGTGGACAAGCCCAACTGAGATTTGAAGAGCTGTCTAGGTAGGCCCAGTCTAGATTTCTGACTCACAGACATGAGCTAAATAATTGCTTATTATTGTATGCCTCTGACATTTTGTGATCATTACTCAGCAGAAACCAACTGATGGAGCCTATGAGATATGACCCTTGTTAACTATCTGATCTTCTTCTCGTTGATCCCATACTTTTTTCAAGCTCTTTTGGTCTCTTTGTTGTTTTTTGACTATACCAGGCATGCTTCCTCCTCAGTATAATTGCATTTATCTCTTCCTTCACCTCGGAATATCCAGGGCTTACCCCCTCACTTCCTTCTGGTCTTCGCTCACAAGTCATAAAGCAGACACCTGCTTAATTCTAAGGGAAGGTTTGGTATGGGGGCAAGAAGGGGAGAGATGTCAAGAAAAAAACAACTTGAGATTCAAGCCCAGTGGCTTGGAACATAATTGTAGCCAAAAAAAAAAACCATGAGACAAGAAGGGAAACTAGTCATTTTTTTCTTTCAGGGGGGAAGTGATGAGATTGTTTAAAGCCATGCTGAGTTTGAGGTGTCTGTGGAGGATCCAAGTAGGATTGTCCAGCAAGCAAGTGAGAAGATGGGACTGAAACCTGGAACATTAGGGCTAGCTGGAGATTAGAAGTCATTCACAGAAAAGTGAAAGATAGCTTGTAAGAAGAAATGAAATTTGCAAAAGACTGAAGGAAGAAAAGTGCTAACAACTAAGTCTTAGGGGATGCAACAAAATTTTAAGACTGTAATAAAACATCCTTTTCTGGTATTTTTTGTAAGTCTCTTCTCCACTCTTCAGCCCCATTATAATGCATGTGTCCGTTTGTCTTAGTGACTGCCACAATTCCAAGTGTCTAGAAGAGTTCTTGGGAAATATGTAATGAATGGACAGATAAATTAAATAACCCATATCTATAGTGCCTTTCAAGAAACACACAATCATCCAGGATCTCTCAGAATTTGTTTCACAGTATCTATATACTTTTTAATGTTACATTTAGTATCTGTAAACTTCTTTCTAATCATTTCACTGTCTAACTTATAGATCATTAAAATGTAAACAAAGTAATCCAAGGAAGATAAAATAAACACTAAAATCCCTGCACCAAAGACTGTACAAAAAGCATCAGATTTCACTTGCAGCTGACAGGCTTTGGACTTCAGAGCCTTGTGTTCCTGAAGGGACAGGTGAAATAAATCTGAGTGTGTTCAGACTAAATGACTAAGAAAGACAGCATTGCTGTCCTTCTCCAGCTGCATGGCTTGTGCAATTCCTTTTAAATGGCATTCATTTCCTTAAGCTCTGGGATGCTGAGCGGTATTTTGTCATCATGTTTTCCTCTCATACTGAAAATAAAAGAACAGCTCCTATTAAGACTAGAACTGTTGAGTTGTGCAGACATGAAAACAGAGAAAAGTGTTTCTTTTCTTATTTGGTAAATATTTTGCTTTAGAGGCATCAGTAACTAATCACAGCTGTTTCCTTTCATTACAAATGGATTCAATCAGGTAAAATTTCAAATGAAACACACAAACCACTAGAGTCATTCCATTATACAGTACAATGGAAGCGTTAAGCCTTGTGAAATATATGTATTAAGTATGCATGTATTCATCAAATCAAACAAAGAAGCTAATGGGTCTCTGATTAGTGTTCTAACTCTATTATGGTGATACTTCCATCTCACCCTGACTCATCTAAAACATGTGAACAAAATGCTATTAAGTTTGATATACAGTCTGTTATGTGCCATCATTCTGGTTAAATAAGGAAAACTGAATTTTGGCTAGGATTTCTCTCTTGAAAATCAAGGGCAAAAAAGAGCTGCTGTTAAGGTGAGGTACATTTTAACTTTAATAACTTGTAATTCTTTATGTCAAAACAAAAACAAAAACTAACCAAATTCTTGTTTGCCCTCATCTAGGATTCATAAAAGATATTTCCAAAGGGACTGTTACATGGATATTAATCAACAATGGCTAGTTTAATCCAGAATCAGGCGTTCAGAAAAATAAGCAAATAGCAAGTGTGTTTTTATTCAATATTTTGAAAATACAGACTTTGTGGCAACTTATAAATAAATTTCTACTATAATGATAAATTGATACTTTGAACCAAGAAAACAATATAACCGAAAATTCATTTCCAAAAATAAGGAATACCCTTTGTTAGGGATGGTTTACATTTATGCATAATTTTGCTTTTAAAAAAGATGACTGTTACAATCAGGTATATAACAACTTAGATATGTCTAAGTTCCATCTGTTAAAAATATGTTTTTTTAGAAAGTCCAATTTAATCATCTCATTCTTTTTTCTTCAGTGATTTTCTCCAAACATTGGCAGAGGTACCCTTTGATGGACAGAATGCAGAAAACTGGTTTTGACCACTCCCAGATCATACTGATGTCTACAATATAGGCTTAGCTCCAAGGGAGCCTAGCTCTAATTAGTGAAGTAGGCCCACTTTAGAAAGTAACAATGAGGTGGTAACTAACAATAGTGCTAGTTTTATCAAAAATTAACAATTTTAGGTATCTTTGTTTTGGGTTTCTGTGGTTTAGGTGTATCCAAAATTTCTTCATAGTCTGCACTCATTCCCTTTGCCCAGCGACCAACTGTGACCATTCGATCTGAAAAGGAACAGAAAAGTCAGAATATGAGAAAAATAGTAATCAAATGCATCCACTTAAATTGGTATTGGTTTAGAAAGGGAACTAGTTTTCACATGAATAATCACAAGGAAGGAAGACTCCATCACTAGAGGAAAGTGAGCAATTCTATAATTGATTATAACCCTTGATTTCAGAGTACCACAGGCAATTTCTCATCCCAATTAGGGAAATGCGGCAACTACTCTGCAATGCACAAATTGATGAGAAAGCTCTTTCATTCTTTCCCAGAGTTCATCATTATAGAGTCAATGAATTCCAAGAGTCTGTAAACAGCAAGACTTATGAAGCATCAGTTTTAAATGCACAAGATTCCACCTGTGAAATTATACAACATCTGCTTGTCAGTCTTGTCATTTGGGAAGTGGTAATCCTCCCAGGAGGGAGAATTCAAATTCCACTTCATCATTTCAATCGCATTGCCTACAATGTAGTAAAGACTATCTTCTTCTAGACAAGATTGTAAACAAGAACTCTTGGTTTTCAAATTTAAATGTTAGGGGTAGGAAGAATGGGCAGACTTATTTGTGCAGTACTGTGACTGCATGAAATAAAAAGAAATGTGCTTTTTCTCTAAGAAGCACTACTGCGCTACTGGGCTATCCTACTGTCTTGCTTTCTTTCACACAGGATTATCATCATTGTAATCCAGGCAAACTAATGTAATAATGGTCTCCATTTCCTCAAAAGTCTGCCACAGGTATAGTGAACACTGATGAGGTTTTGATGAACGAGACTAATATTTCATCACGAAGAAAATAACTAGCCAGTTGCTGTGTGGATAATACATTTTAAATATTTTTGGCGGTTTTTGCAATCAACTCTGAATCCTTTAGGTACACACAAAGCAAAGCATATATGAGGACGCTCAATCATAAACTATTGAAAGTTATTTTCATATCTTTAATTTTCTCTTAGTGAATCAATACTTTTCTGTAATAGAATTGGCTCTATTGATGTAATTAATTCATCAGTTAGCAAATATAAATGCTTATGAATGAGATGCTTTATAAAATCAGGGTCCCCTAAGGCTTATTGGTCACTTTTTTTTTCCAGCTGAGCATAGTTGCTAATGCTCAGTTACTCAATACTGTGTCTACTGCTGACAAAGACATGATTAAGTCATTGCTGCAGTAGGAAAACAGTTGCCTTAAAATCAGTAGTACCTCAATGAGTTATTAATAACAAAATGGAGCAAAAATACAGAGAAATACTAATCTCACCCCTTCCTAAGGGGAAGCCCAAGGATCTCACCTGAATTCTGACTTTCAGGGCAATCTTTCTTAAAATGTTTCACAGAGCCACAAAGTTTGCAACCACCACCTATTAAAAGAACAAAGTCACTGCATAACATTTCATACGTTCATGGGGTTTTTAACATCACAAAGCACTTTCATATCTTATTTGATCCTCACATATTTGTCAGCTGTAAAGGTAGCTGGAGCCAGGAACATAGGTAGGTGCCACTATTCCTTTCAATAATTCATTCTCCATTCCTTTTAATCTCAAAGAGCACTAAATTGTACCCACCCACTGCTTCTTGCACCTGGCCTTCAGGGGAGAGGTGGGGAAGAGAAGAGAGAGGAAGTGGAAGGCATTTGTCCAAGAGCCACTGCACTTGGATCTTAACCATGGTTAGACAGTCAAGGGACTGTGAACACTTGGACCTGTAAACAAAAGCTGTATGCAGATGCAGTTTTCTGAAGAATATGTCAGATTCTCAAATAGTCAATGACCCACACATAAAAAAAAAAGGGCTCTACACTACAGGTCAGATGGGCATAAGCATTTATAAAAGGAATGAAAATGACTTTTGTTTCTGTGTCTTCCACCTGCTAGGCACCCTAATCCTAATAAAAATGCCCATCTGCCTAATTTAAGCAACATTCCAGGATTGTGAATTACATAAAACACACGTGGCTTCTAAAATGGGTCTTTCACCTAATGGTCAAACATTTGCTTAACAGTCAAACATTATCATGATCATGCTCATAATGTTGAGTGGCTTAGTCAGAAAAATGACCCAATAGGATATAAATCTGGCTGAATTCTCACATCTATGTGACCTACTCTCCTCGGTGCACTTTTTTTTATATCTAGTCATTTTGGTTGACCATCCAAAGCCATTTTTGGTCATTAGTCATGTTATGTGACCAGTTTTATAAGCTCAAAACTGAAATGCACCTTTGAGTATTTTCTAGGCCCAGGCCTCTTTACTGATTTATATGCCACAGTGAAATAGAAGAGGCTCTTGAATAATCTATTTTAATCCTCATAACAACTCTTCTAGGTAAATACCATAATTTATCAAATCTAAGACATCTTTGATTATAATTATTATCATTATTTCACATACCTCTCAGAAAGAAAAAAAGCAGTTAATTATGCAGGACGTAACAATGTTAAGATACATTCTGATTTTGGAGATAATAAAATGTGAAAAAACATGCGTCTTAGAATCAATAAAATACAGTTTTATCATCTCCATTTTACAGGTGAGGAAACTGAGATGAGACAAGTTTAGTAATTTGCCAAAGTCCCACAGCTAGTGAGTGGTGGTGCTGGGGCTATAACTCAAGTCTGACTGACTCCAGAAGCTATGCTTTCTCACTGGACTTTTCCAGCAGAGACCCCAGAACATGACACAAGAGGTGTGCAGAACCTGATAGCAATAGCCATAGTATTAACTGACAACAACCTCCTTAAAGGTTTAGACAGTACAGACTTTAGTGCACGGACCTTAAGACATTAGCTGAACTAAAGATTAAAAAGCTATATGGGCCGGGTGCGGTGGCTCATGCCTATAATCCTAGCACTCTGGGAGGCCAAGGCTGGCAGATCGTCTAAGCTCAGGAGTTCAAGACCAGCCTAAGCAAGCGTGAGACCCTGTCTCTACTAAAAAAATAGAAAGAAATTAGTTGGACAACTAAAAAACATATATAGAAAAAATTAGCTGGGCATGGTGGTGCCTGCCGGTATTCCCAGCTACTCAGGAGGCTGAGGCAGTAGGATCACTTGAGCCCAGGAGTTTGAGGTTGCTGTGAGCTAGGCTGACACCACAGCACTCTAGCCCAGGCAGAGTGATGCTCTGTCTCAAAAAAAAAAAAAAAAAAAAAAAAAAGCTATATGATCCCATGCCAGGCAATTAGCTAAGAAAAACATTCAGAAACAAAAATTACCACAATATTGAATAGTATATATGAGCCCTTCTACCAAAATGGCATGCTGGGTTAAGATAAATATACAACACTATTTTTAAAATCTTATATTAGTTTAAGATATAATCCCTCTGCTTCTGTTATGTCTAAAAGCTGAAATGTATAACATACTCTCACAAATGTTAAAGCAAATACAGTTTGAAATATATATCTTAGTTTTTTCCGATTTATTAATGTGTCAAGTCATATTGCACAAAAAGCCCAGTACATAGATAGCACTTGATAAAAATAATGAAATTCTCAAGGTTTTGCTACTTATTCAAGAATTTACTCATGAACTGATTGAGTGTAAAATTAAATCACGACTCTGCATGATGACTCACTGTTTTTGATATATGAGGATAACAGTACTCACCATCGGCATAGAGTCCTTTGGGATTATCAGGACAAGATCTAGACAGGTGTCCCATTTCCCCACAAACAAAACATTTTGCAAAAGGAAATTCACCTGTAAGAATTAACAGTTCCTATTAAGCTGATAATGTATATGGTAAGTCATATAATTCACATTATTTTAAAATATTCTGAATAGAAAATATTTTTTATATAACTTAAAATTTAATCTCACATGATCTCAAAATATTAAGTGGCACACTCATAACAAATTCTGTCAACAACAAAAAAATACCCAGTTGTCTGTTTATTGGCTACTTTCCCCACCAACGCCCCCCCCCCAAAAAAAAAAAAAAACTGATAGGGAAACATACCAACAGCTGGGTCTACTTTAGCCTTACACTTGGTTATTTCATGCTCTGTGGACCCACACCGGTAACATATTCCAGTGCCCATATCTTGATTTTCAAGGGCGGCTGGGCAATCTGCAATTCCATGACCAGGTTTTCTACAATGGAAACATACCTGGGAAAACAAAATGTGAGTTGCCACACTGAAAAACTACATGAGATTTTATCAACTCTTGTTATCAAAAATACCTTTAAAACATTTATCATCTTAGTTTTTTTGAAATCTCAATATCTTATTTGTAGAAAAAAGTGTTTCACACATTCCTCATCAATAAGAGATGTCATTTCCAACAGAGGGTCTCAATGCTTTTGAAAACCCTCAATTTATTAATCTATCAATCTCAGAAGCGATATTATATAGGGCTTTGTAGAAGGCAATTGCTTAAATGAATTGAGTAAATAGGGACTATTCATTTCCTTAACAAGGGTGTCTGCAGTAGAAATATGGAGTCTTCTGTAGAAGACAGACAATGGCTCTAAAAATTATCACTCAAAATTAATACTTGTGTACAACTATTATGTACCCCAAAATTTTTTTTTAAAAATTTGTTCTTTTAAAGTTTACATAATTGAATAAATTTGGGTCAAACATTTCTATTTAAATTATGATTCAAATCATAAGATATATTTCATGGTAAAATATAGATCCTTAACATATATTCTTTAATATTCAGAAAGAGAGGTTCCATTTTTAGAATACATACACAATACATTTTAGAGGAATAATTTATTCTGAGATGAATTATTTGTCTCCAACATGAAACTGAACAACATTCAGTTATTTACATACTACCTAGCAATTTGCAGGATTTTTTTTATCATCCATAATCAAAGATGACAGACATTTAAATTATTTTATTTAAACAGGAAAAAGGTATATATATTTCTTAGATAACAAATTGTTAATCATTTAATTATATTTTTCAAAATAAGCACAGGTTTTTAAAAAAGCAAATTCAACAGGCAAAATAAAACATATTTTGCAACTCTGTCCTCACTTTCTATTTTTCCTTTTTAATAACATATTGAAAAACAATGAGTACCTTTAAATTCTTTAGTAACTTCTACATTTAGAATGCGCTGCATTTATTTTACAACTGCAGGGAAAGCTACTGCTAAAACCTCGACCAGCGCCATGGGAAGTCCTGGCTTTTTGGTGAAGTCAAGGTGGTGTCTACTCAGCCAATAGTTTATTGCCTTGACCTTTAAAACCTAATCATCACCAAATACAAATTTCTTGAATGGTTCTAAAATTAAAGATGGTATTGTGGAGAGCTGACTGGTAAATTTCTAATCAACTTATCAGCATTTAAGAATTGATGGTTAGTATGAAGCATTAAAAAAATAGGAAGAAAGTAAATTGACAGTAGGTCACAAGTCATATATTATTTATGAACCATTCCTTTAAAAAAAAAAAAACCACACCAACATCCTTTCCCTTTAGTTACAAACATAAAGCTTTTCTTAAGAGGTGACAACAGTAAACTTTTTCAAATGGTATGCAATTCACCATACTGCCTATGTCAACTAAATTATCTTTCTACGTAAAATCAACTTATTTGACTTAAAACATTTACAAATAACTAACTTTACAATTTAGACAAAATTCTACCTATTCTGTTCCCAATAGAAATGATTGTTTTTTCTATCCAAATTTTTCCATATGGAATGTTTTTCATCAGTATTATCTCTAAATAATTATCTTTAAATATGACAATGCACAGAACTAATCCTGTAAATAGTCAAAAGCCACATTTATGGAGGCTATAACATTTCAACCTTGCATTGGTGCAAACAGTGCTCTACATTTAGTGATCTTAAGAAAAAATGAAAGTGTGATAACTGGCAACAAGTCCTCATTCTTAGAGGTATCCTGCTAGGAGACTTGGAAAACTCACTTAGAGAAGGGAAAGAATTATACTAAGTATTTCATTTCCTGTGTCTGACATACTTTAAAACCTAGGGCCAGGCACTACAGAAATAACCTGCTGCCCCCAGCGTTCCTCTAAATGCAATATGGGGAAGGAGGGAGCAATGAATAGGGAGCATCTCAAGGAGTTTTAACTCTGCTATTACTCTGCTGTTACTAATCAGGGTGATTCATGCAGATCTCTTTCCTGAGCCACAGTTTTTCATGAATAAAGACAAAAGAACACCTTTCCAAGTAACAAGTACCACACACATTTAATCTACTGTACCTCATCTTCTTCATTATTTTGACATTTTCTTAATGGTTATTTGGAAAAAGGCTACTGGATGGCAGAGGTAAGAACACAGGTTTTGAAGTCAGACAGGGTTTTTTTTGTTTTTTTTTTTTTTTTGAGACAGAGTCTTACTCTGTTGCCCGGGCTAGAGTGCCGTGGCATCAGCCTAGCTCACAGCAACCTCAAACTCCTGGGCTCAGGCAATCCTCCTGCCTCGGCCTCCCGGGTAGCTGGGACTACAGGCATGCGCCACCATGCCCGGCTAATTTTTCTATATATATTTTTAGCTGTCCGTATAATTTCTTTCTATGTTTAGTAGAGACGGGGTCTCACTCTTGCTCAGGCTGGTCTCGAACTCCTGAGCTCAAACAATCCGCCCGCCTCGGCCTCCCAGAGTGCTAGGATTACAGGCATGAGCCACTGCACCTGGCCAGACAGGGTTTTTTTATTTCACCTCTGCTACTAGCTAAATGGCTTTTTTCCAGCAAGTTACTTAACCTGTTTTCCACCCATAATATGGGAATCATGCTGTCATCTTTGTAGTGTTGTTGTAATTAACTAACCAGTATACCAAGTGCTTAGCATATATGTGCTAAAAAAAAAAAAAAAAAGTACATGCCCTGGAAAGGATGCTTTATATTCCTTCCTTTGGTCCTGGGGTAAAAAAAAAAAAAAAAACAAAAACAAAAAACCAAAGCTTTATAAATTTAGGGCATAAGAGCAATCAGAACCTGCTAAGATGTATGTGTGAGTATAATAATAATAGTTTCTATGTAAATAATATGGTAGAAGCGATACTCTCACCATTGCATTTTTCTTTGCTGCTTGTCTTTTTAATCGTCTTCCTTCCCGTCGACTGTCTTTCTTTAAAGCAACTGCAATTTCTTCCCTTACTTCCTGAATGTCTGTTGCTATAATCTCCCCATTGTGAACCATCTGTGAGTTCTGTCTTAGGTATTCCATGAATCCATTCACATCTTCATTTAAATACTCTTTTTTCTTTTTGTTCTTTTTATGTTTTGCTGGGGGTGCTTCATTTTTAAGGGATAGCCTATTGGTTTCAACCTGTTTACGCTTTGGTAGGTTTTGGCTTGTTCCCTCAAAGGACTCCTTCTTCATGTCCTCCCATGACGTGGCAGGCAAGGGTCTCTTGTTACGTGTGGTAGTAACTCGTGCCCACCTGGTCATAGTTTCATCAGAGGTACCTTAGCAATCTTTAAGACAAGCATGGCTGGTTAGTCGTTAAAAAAACAAACTAAAGATACATACTATATTGCTGTATCTCACAAATGCCCATATGTTAAACTTTTAATTATTAAAACAGTTTTTTCTTCATTTAAATATCTATGTATATATTTAATTCTATAATATGCCTCTAATATAAATCTAGCACTTAGCATTTACCATAGAATCTACTATACCAATAAAACAGTATATATAAAGACTTGCTTAACATTAGAAAATAATTTAAAAAACCAATTATTTCATAAAATATAAATCACATAGTAATGCAGTGAATGAAGTTATTTTTTTACAAATTCTGCAGTTTTCCTAGCTGCTTATTTTCCTATCTCTAAGCACTAGGGCTACTTTTTCCCAATTTTCTTGATTAGTCTGCCATTTCAGTGCAATCATTTGCATAGAATATTAGTAAATATATAGAAATTTTGTCCTTTAACATTAAGTTTGTCTTTATAACTCTTCCTAGTAGAGTTATAAGTAAAACATATAGAAGTCTTTACAGTCACATATGATACTGGGTCTTCCTCTCTTACTAATCAGGGTATAAGCTACTTCCAGTCCAGTGATCTCAAATCATCTTCAATTCTATTTAAATTATGATTCAAATCATAAGATAAATCTCTTATCAAAAAGTATCTTATTTTTATACCCT
Source organism: Lemur catta (assembly GCF_020740605.2). Taxonomy (NCBI): domain Eukaryota; kingdom Metazoa; phylum Chordata; class Mammalia; order Primates; family Lemuridae; genus Lemur; species Lemur catta. The sequence goes on along the minus strand of NC_059139.1, from coordinate 52,392,276 downwards.
TAATACATATTATTTAATATTCAGAAATGGGTTTCATTTTACAGCATATATATATTTTAAAGAAATAATTTATTCTAAGATGAATTATTTGGCTCCAACATAAAACTGAACAATGGGGTTTGGTTACTGTAGGGACAAAAGTCATTTTATTTCTAAATACTAATCCACCTGAGTCCAGGAATGCCTTCAAAATGTCTAGTTGATGTATTACTCTTTATGTAGGAAAATCTATTCATTATAACTTTCACCTTTTCTCCAAAACCACCCCTGATGCTGGTGCACTGTGATGCCAGCAGCATTCTCTCAGCCACCTACACATTCCTTCCAGAATATGTATATTTTCCCCCAGATATAAACCCTGGGTCTGGGGGGTTGTGGTGCAGAGATCTACCTGTCTTATCGCCATCCCAGACCATGCTTCTGTCTGTAAGTCTCCCTAAGAAATCATGCTATACCAACAAATGATTTTGTCTACCTCATTCTTTGGTTTCTTGGCTCTTTAAGCATTTGGGAGTCACTTTGTACACATGACCCTTTCACAGAACAGTTACATTACATACTACCTAGTAATCTGATTTTTTTTCCTACAATGAATGAGAACATCAGCCATAATAAAAGATTAATCAATTACAGTCATACACTGTATAACAACATGTAGGTCAATGGTGGACTGCATATATGGCAGTGGTCCCCTTTGATTATAATGGAGCTGAAAAATTCCTATCACCTAGTGATGTTGTGGCTGTCACACCGTCATAGTGAAACCATTACTCCCGTGCTTGTGGTGATACTAGTGTAAACAAACCTACTGTGCTGCCAGTCATATAAAAGTCTGGCATACACAATCATGTACACTACATAATACTTAATAATACATATGTTACTGGTTTATGTATTTACTGCTCTATACTTTTTATCACTATTTTAGCGTATACTCCTTCTACTTAAAAAAGTTAACTGTAAAACAGCCTCAGGCAGGTCCTTCAGGAGGTATTCCAGGAGGCATTGTTAAAATAGGAGAAGACAGCTGCCTGCGTGGTTATTGCCCTGGGAGACCTTCAAGTGGGACAAGATATGGAGGTGGAAGACAGTGATACTGATGATCCTGACTCTGTGTAGGTTTTAGGCTAAAGTGTGTGTTTGTGTCTTAGTTTTTAACAAAAAAGGTTACAAAAAAATTTTTTTTAATTTAAAAATAGAAAAAAACCTTAAAAATAGGATATAATGAAAGAAAATATTTTTGTATAGCTGTGCAATGTGTTTGTGTTATAAGCTAAGTGTTATTACAAGAGTCAAAACTTTAAAAAAACTTAAAAGTTTATAAAGTAAAAAGTTACAGTAAGCTAAAATTTAAAAGTTTATAAAGTAAAAAGTTACAGTAAGCTAATTTTATTATTAAAGAAATAATTTTTAAATAAATTTTATGTACCATAAGTGTATAGTGTTTATAAAGTCTACATTAATGCCCTAGGCCTTTACACTCACTCACCACTCACTCACTGACTTATCCAGAGCAACTTCCAGTCCTACAAGCTCCAGGCCTGGTGAATGCCCTATACAGGTGTACCATTGTTTTTTTATCTTCTTTATTTTTGCTGTACTTTTTCTATGTTTATATATACAAATACTTACTACCATGTAACAATTGCCTATGCAGGGGTCCCCAATGTATGATGAGTTGTATAATTATTTCGTTATATATTGCAATGTAATAACAATAGAAACAAAGTGCACAATAAGTGTAATGCGCTTGAATCATCCCCAAACCTTCCCCCCTCCCCAGTCTGTGGAAAAACTGTCTTCCATAAAAACAGTCCCTGGTGCCCACTGGACAGTTTTCAGTACAGTCATATGCTGTACAGATATGTAGCCTAGGAGCAATACATACTAGGCTATACTACCCAGGTCTGTATCAGTACCCTCTATGATGTTCGCACAACAAGCAAATCACTAATGCATTTCTCAGAATTATCCCCATTAAGCAAGGCATGACTGTATTAAGCCGACACTTTTAGCATTCCCGTGCAAGCACCCTTAAAGCCTCAGCTCCGGGCATCAGAAACGTCCCTTCGACACAGGCTGAAGGGTGGATCCAGGGAATTGGTATGAATTGCTCCACGCCACTTTACACGCACACACTTGTCGCTGAACATCCTGTGACTGTCACAGTGGGAACAGGAGCTGTTCCAAAGGAAGTAGATTATCGTTCCCCAGAGCACCAGGGAAGGGGGAGACTCTTGGTATCAAGAGAGTGAAGTGGGGGGACCCGGCGGCCCACCGCCCACGGACTCCAGTCGCCCCACGGACTCCAGCGGGGCTGGACACGCAGTCGCCAGAGGCCGGCGCCCCACAGTTGGGGCCGATCTCGCCTCCGGCCCCCATAGACAAGCCACGCAGCCCGGAGCTCCAGCCCCACCTGGCGCTGGGGGCTCTAAGGGACTCAACAGCCAGTCCCTCTGCCCTCCCACGCTTCCCACACAAGTCCCGCCAGGTCATAGGAACAGGCGAGGGAACCCTACACTATCCAGGGGCGCCGGGGGGTTCATCCCGCTGCTCGGTGCTGGGTTGCTTACCGCGCATGAGTCCTCCAGAGCAGCTGAGTTAGCGAGCCAGAGAAGCCCGCACCCCCTACGGTAGCGTTGACTTTCGGGACCGGAAGTACATCATTCCTGAGAGTGCGTCACTTCCGGCGGGCCACAGAGGGGCCGGCGCGAGGCGGCGCCACGGACAACCTGTAGGACTTCCTCGTTGGTGGGTAAACGTGGCTGTGGATGAGTTTGTGGAGCGCTTGTTGTTTGAAGGGCGCTGCGCTGGACGCTGAGGACACAAAGATGAAGAGTGCTCAGTGCTGTGGACTCACTGTGTAGTGGGCGAGATAGACGGGAGGGTCGTTGGGTGGGAGGTGTCCGAAAGGCTTCTTTGAGGTGGTGACCTTTCAACGGGACTTTGAATAAGAAAACAAAAACCGGGTGAAATTGGCTGCAGGAGGGAGCTAAGGACATTCTAAGAAGTTGTAAGTTAAAGGCGCAGCTGGACTGGGTTATTATGAAGGACGTCTGAAAAGGATATTTTGGGGCTCTCGGGTGGGAGGCAGTGCCTCATGGTTTTCCTGCCCAATGCTAATTGAGCATTCAGTTGAAATATCACACTTTGTGGCCAAAAACGTTTAAGAGGAGCGTTTTAGACCCCTAAATGCCTCATTGTCTGCAGCCCCTTCCAAACAGATACCACCACCAGTTGTGCCTAGTGAAAAAATGACATTATCACATCCACTCCTTTCACCAGGACCGCTACTCCCATCATCACGCTCAACCCATTTTACCTTTTGAATGCCCACTTCTTTTTATCTCCACTGCCACCTCTTTTTTTTTTTTTTTTCTTTCGGAGACAGAGTCTCACTTTGTTGCCCGGGCTAGAGTGAGTGCGGTGGCGTCAGCCTAGCTCACAGCAACCTCAAACTCCTGGGCTTAAGCGATCCTTCTGCCTCAGCCTCCCCAGTAGCTGGGACTAGAGGCATGCACCACCATGCCTGGCTAATTTTTTCTATATATGTATTTTTAGTTGTCCAGATAATTTCTTTCTATTTTTAGTAGAGAGTGGGGAGGGGTGTCAGGCTGGTCTCGAACTCCTGACCTCGAGCGATCCACCGGCCTCGGCCTCCCAGAGGGCTAGGATTACAGGCGTGAGCCGCCGCACCCGGCCTATACTAGCTTTAATCATGGCTCAGCTGGCTTACTGCAGCTGGTCTGGGCATTCATTCTGCTCCCACTCCCTTAAATCCATTTTCCATGCTATAGCCAAGGGTACTTTTGAAAACGTAAATCAGATTGCCAAGTCACATTGTTTCTCTACCGCTTTAAACTTTTCCATCGTTTCCCATTGTTTTTAGGATGAAGTTCAAACTCCCTGACACAGTATCAAGTCCCTGCTTGCTTCACTAGCCTTACCTTGCACAATCTCCCTTTCTTCTTGGAGCTCCATGCATAGGGTTATTCCTTCAGTTTCTCAAATGCCACGGATACCTTGCTATCTCCAGATTTTTATATATACTCATCTCTTTGGAAAGTACTCCTTTTCTTCTAGTTATTTTCTGCTCACTCTCCAAGGCTTTTAACATTTTATTCTCAGGTAAGCCTTGCAGAGTAAACTGCCTCCCTCCCCCAGTACTAGACCAGTCCTCTCCTCTGTGCTCATGGCAGTTTATACTTCCTTATGGCGCTTTTCAAATTTGTAATTACATGATGAATTGTGTAATAAGTTGTTCATTGTATCCCTATTACCTGATACAAACTAGAGAGTGACCCGTTTTTCTTTAAAAGGAAAGATTAAAGCCAGTACTGTAGGAATATTAGGATTTGGCATGGTAAATATAACAAATATCCTAGGTCATATGGTAGAGAAAGTTTTATAAGACAAAAAAAAAATCTGGCTCTTGAAGATAGGGAGCTTCTTAAAAGATGTTTGGTAGTGTTCCTTATACCATAATGACCTTAACCAGCTGGTTTCAGGTTGTAAGTACCAACCTAGTGACATTTCATAAAGGGGTTTTATCTTTTTTATTAATAGATGCCAGGTACTTGCACATAATATATACCACTAGAGGGTGCATTCAACTATAACTTGTCTTGTTAGTATTATACTTAATTTTAAACTGTAGGTTCATTCCTGGAAGTGAAGGAACATCTCAGTTTGTTTTTGTGGAGGTGTGTCAAATAAAGATTAGTAGTTGAGTAAATAGGTCACAGAAGAAATCCTTTGGGATTTAGAAGAAAGTATAGCTAACTTTACTGAACATTTTATAGGTGACTGGCACTATGTTCCATGTTTTATATTCATTACTTAATTAATCCACCCAGGATCTTGTGAAGTAGGTACTGTTATTTTCTCCATTTTGCAATGAGGAAACAAGTTCAGAGAGCTGAAATAATTTATCCAGGGTCACACAGGTAGTAAGAGGTAGAGCCAGGATTTGAACCAAGATCTCAGTCCAAAGCCTGTGTACCTTGAAATACTGCAGAGCATTGTTTGTCTCCTTGATCCACTTTAAAACATACTTCACTAAGTTATCCTTGCCCATGTGAGATTTTTTTTTAGAATGTATTTAACAGTTCAAGAAATTATCTTTTTATTCCATTTTCCCATTTACTTGTTGAAGTACTGTAACTATGTTATTTTCATAATAATATTATCAGCAAGGTAAATGTTAAGGAGCAAGGTTTTGATGAAGATTTTTTATGAAGGGCTGGTACCTTATTTAAGAAATTATGAAGTGTATTATGTATACAGAAAAGGATATAAAGCATATGAGGTAATTATAAAACACATATTCATGTAAACATTACCCAGTTTAAGAAACTGACCATTGCCAGATATTCTTTTTAATTATATTAATGTTATTTTTTTTGCATGGGCAATACATTTTTATGTTTCAAACAAAAATAGTTTTTATTATGATATAAGCTTTCTTCAAACTGTCTCTCATCCTAATGATAAGTATAAATTCTGGAGAATATGTAAAAAACAACTACCTGAGGATTCTGAAGAGTAAAAGACAACTGTGGAGGGGAGTCAGAATTTGAAGAGGCAGTTAGCACATGGGTGAATGTCCCTTTGTGTTTGTGCGTCAGAGTCTTTGCTCTGAGGGTAGGCCACAGTCATAAAGTGGTACAGGATAAATAGCCAAAACTGTAATAGAAAGCCCACCGCCATCATTCTGGCTGGAAGAACCAGGAAAAGAAGCATGCAACAGCCACACCTGGAGAGAGAAGGGGGAATTCTGGAGATCAGAGAGTCAAAAAGATGAATAATTCCACACAAGTCTCAGGCTGGCCCCTGAACCACACATGCACAAGACAAAACTCTGAGGCTTAAATAAATCAACTGAGATTTAAATTGCCGCTCACAAAAAGTGAGACAAAGCCTATGATGCAAGTCTGAACAAATTAATTGCCTGCTTAAATTTTTTATTTAAGGAATGAAACAGAGCTCAGGTTATATACCAAGTAACCTTCCCCCCCCCAATGTCTACAATAAAATCCAAAATGACTTGATATACAAAGAACTAGAAGAATGTGAAACATTCTCAAGGAAAAAGATTATCAACAGAGGGCAACCCTAAGATGACCCACATGTTGGAATTATTAGGGTCTTTAAAGGACCTATTATGACTATGCTCAAGGAGGTAAATGAATGCTGTAAATTAAGACATAAGAAAAAAAGGCTGTAAGTGATTTAAAAGATAGGATATCTCAGTAGAGAAATAGAAAGTATAAGAAAGAACCAGGTAGAAATTTTAGTACCAAAATAGCATATTTGAAATAAAAATTTATGTGATAGGTTTAGTGGGATGGAAATGACAGAAGCAGCAGTGAACTTGATGACAGCTTAAGAGAAATTATCCAATATGAAGAATTGGGAAAACATTTTTTAAATGAACAGAGCCTCATAGACCTGAACAATATCAAAAAGCCTAATAAGTCTGCAAGAAGAGTCATACAAGGAGAGGAGAGAATATGGGACCAAAATTTCATTTTAACCCATCCCATTTTTATGGATGTCTCGGTTGTTTCTAATCCTTTACTATTACAGCAGTCCTTTCTTATCTGTGGTGTGCTTTCCATGGTTTCAGTTACCTATGGTCAACCGCAGTTCGAAGTATCAAATGGAAAATTCCAGAAATAATTCATAAGTTTTAAACTATACGACCTTCTAAGTAGTGTGGGGAAACCTCCCGCTGTTCTGCATTATCCTACCCAGGATATGAATCATCTCTTTGTCCAGCATATTCATGCTATATATACTAGCACGTTAGTCAGTAAGTAGCCATCTCAGTTATCAGATTGAAAACACAGAATATATATAGGGTTTGGTGCTACCCATGTTTTCAGGAATCCACTTGGGAGGCTTGGAACATATCCCTTGTGGTAAGGGGAGACTATAGTATAGAAAATTCTGCAGTGAAAAACTCAAAAGTGTCATTTTGCACATGTGCAAATATATCTATAGTATCAATTTTCAGAAGTAAAATTGCTGGATCAAAAAGGATATGCATTTTAAATTTTAATAGATATTGCTCATTCTCCTCCTTAGAGCTTGGATCAATTTATATACCTAGCAGCAATGTATGAGAGCACTTGTCTCCCATGCTTCCCCAAAGAATGTATTGTCACGCTTTTGGGTTGTTGCCAAACTGCTATAGGTGAAAATGATATACTGATATTGTTTAAAGATTCAATTCTGTTATTACAAGTGAGATTGAGCATCTTTTTATTATGTTTAGGAGTCATTTGCATTTCCTTTTCCATGAACCAACAGTTTACGTCATTTCCCCATTCTCTGTTGGGTTGTTGGTCTTTTCCTTATTGATTCTAGGAGCTCTGTAAATATTAGATTTGGAATAGAAGGAATATAGGGCCCCTTCTATACTTCTGGCCTACAACTTACTGTATTATCTGTCTCCCCTGCTAGACTGTAAGCACTAGTGCATCAAAATGATATGGATCCTGTGCATCTTATTGTTGCTATTTATGCCATGCGTATGTTACAGGATTGATATATAGAAGACATTAAATTTTTATTGAGTGAATGTAAGAAGAAAGGTAGGTGCTTTTATATTTGATAAATGAGTGAATAACAAATCAAAATGTTTTAAAACCCGTTGTTTAGTGTAGTTTAAAACAGTAGCAACCACCAGAAGAAAAAAAAACTCAGAAAAGTGGGTAGCCCATTCTCATATTCATTAATAAGTCTCAGGGTAGTTTTGGCCAATGAAGTTTATAAAGTGACTTTGGTCTTGCCTTTGGCATTCCTAACACAGAATTTATTGCCATCTCTTGACAGACTCATTTGTTAACTGGGATCTGTGCCACTAGAATGCATTATATGCAATACAATTGGATGCTGCTGGCAGTTTGGTGGTTTTATAAATTCAGGCCTTACTTTAGGGATTGAGATGAAAGGATATAAAAATGATATTACCCCAGAGTATGAATAAAAGAAGTTTATGCATCAAGTACTTCAGTTTTGTATTCATTTACTTCAGAACAAAATACAGTTTTAGGGGTTATATTTTGAAGTTAATTTTAAAGCATAACAGTTAATGTTTATTTTCTTTTGTCCAGAAATTATGTAGGCTAATGATATAGTCTGTGGAAAGGAAGAAGTATAAAAACATTTTAGGAACCTGTAAAGATTGACCTTAAAAAAAAAACATTGACCTTAATTCTATAAGCAGATTAAATACAGTATTATAATATTAGTAATAATTTACATTGCTATAGGACCTTAAGGTTTGGAAATTATTTTCACATAGAATTTTCGATTAATTCTTTTATTTACTTCACAAATATTTTTCAGCTGGCTTGTATGTACATTTTAAGGTGCTCTTCTTGATGACTATTTAAATTTTTAATATACAGATAATAAAAATCATTAATTTGATAAATCAGTAATGTAAAGCTTATTGAGAAGTCTACCTGTGAACCAAATACTTGAGTGAATGTTCTCTCTGCTCTTTCTCACTTGTGATGCAGGAGTCTGGTGCAACTTAGAAGGTATGAAGGCTTAGTTGCATTGACTTTTGGGTATTTTAGAAGAGAGGAGTTTGTGTAAAGTGGTAGAGGATCAGCTCTTACACTCCCAATCCCTGTAAAAGTAGATTCTATTAAAAGGAAAACTTGGCAGACAGAATTTTTTTTTTTCCTGAAAATTGAACTGTATGAAATGGTACAACGGAGTAATTGCTTAAACCAGGGCCTGGTTGTGGAAGTAAAAGGTAGATTAGTGTTTGTAAATACAGCAAGCTCTATCTTGTACTGGAAAATTTTTACCAAAAAACCTAGGACTCTTATGTAGAGGACCTGGGAGGATATTTTCAGAATGTTATCCACCATCTGTATGGAATTTGTGAGTAGGGAACCAACCAGAAGCAGACCAAGTGAGATTTCATATTATGTAAAGATACTTTTGTATACTTTATAGATTAGAACTTGAGTTTCTTATTCATGTGAAATGCAGGATTTACATTCCAAAAGACAAGAGAATTTCATTTTCCTATGAGATGTGCTTTTTTAATTGTAAGCCCCAGAGTCGTGTATACTCAGAGGGGGAATGTCATTTTCTGATAGGCCAGTAAAATCTTTGTCAATTTTCTGTTTGAGAGTTGATGACATTGATATGAGTACTAAGATAGATTTGGCAGTTTATATTTTGTATGTAGAAAAAATGGTATTGAACTCTTTGGGGGCTGGGGTTATCTTACTGCCTCTTAGTTCCCCTCATGATAGCTTGCATAGAGGAGGCACTCAGTATTTTTTTTTAACCAAGTAGCATAAATTCAGGTTTGTGTTATATGTATTATATTTGCAGAGATATAGGAAGGAAAAGGAAAAGACAAAATAGAGAAAAGGTAAGGATGGATGTAAGCTTAAAGTGAAGGAATGCTGAGAAAAGGCAAAAAAGGGATAAACACTTTGGTTGCTGTAGAGTAGATGATTGTGGCATTCTTTCAGGAGTGTGAAGCAAGACAGTATGTTCATACATTTGAGATGGCTCTTCCTGTATGAAAGCCCATTTTTAGATCACAGGTGTACTTCATCCAATTAGATTTTCTGTACAAATTATCATGAGAAGATTTGAGGAAAAAAGCATAGCATCAATCTCAAATGCTCAGTAGTATACTTCCAAAATATCTTACCATTTTATTATTTGTTTTATATTTATTCTCTCTTTTTAAATCATCTATTTATTTAGCCTTTCCTGCCTTCTTTTGGTTATTTAAACATTCCGTATTAATGGTGTGCTTTTGACTATTTTTATCTGTTATATTTTTGACTACTGCATCTCTTAATACAGTTTTTTAAGTGATTGGTTTAGGGATTACAGTATGCATGCATAACTTTTCACAGTCTACTTGGAATCAGCATTTTACCACTGTTAAGTACAATATAGAAACTTAATCATTGTGTAGGTCCCTATTTATTTTGTAGTTGTCTTCTGTATTATACCTCCATCTTTTGAAAATCTCATCAGAAAATGTTATAATACAATTTTTGTTTTCAACCATCAAACATACTGTAAAGAATTCATTAGGAAGAGTTTATTATTATATTTGTTTAAACATTTAACATTTCTGTTTCTCTTCCTTTGTTCCAGATTGTTCATGTTTTCTTCCAGTATTATTTTTCTTCTGTCTGAAGAACTTCCTTTAGCAATTTTTTTAAAGCAGGTCTATTGACAACAGATTCTCTTTGGTTTTACTTCATCTGAGAATGTCTTCATGTAATTTTCATCCCTGAAGGATATTTTCGCCAGATATAGAATTCGGACTTGACAGTTCTTTTTCTTTCAGCACTTTAATAATGTTCTACTTCCTGTTGGTCTCCATTGTTTCTGATGCAAAATCTGCAGCCATCTGAATAGTTGTTCCCCTAGCAGAAATGTGTCGTTTTTCTTTGGTTGCTTTTAAGACTATTTTCTTTGTCTTTAATTTTCAGCAGTTTGATTGTGATATGTTTGAGCATGGATTTCTTTGGGTGTATCCTGTTGGGATTCACTGAGCATCTTGAATCTCTAAGTTTAGGTGTTCATCAAATTTGGTAAATTTCTAGACATTATTTCTTCTGTTTTGTGCGTTGTACTCTTTCTCCTCTACTGGAATTTTGATGTTATGATTATTAGTCTTTTTCTCATTTTTTCACAGGTGTCTGAGGCTATTTATTTTTTTTAAACTTTCTCTTTTTTTCTGTTTTTCAAATTGAATAATTTCTATTGCTGAGTCTTCAAGTTCACAGTCTATTCCTTCTGTCATCTCCTTTCTACTATTGAGCACATATAATGACTTTTTAGTTTTGGTTATTGTATTTTTTAGTTCTAAAATTTCCAATTAGTTCTCCTTTATGTTTTCTATTTCTTTGAAAAGAAAGTTGCTGAGACTTTCCATTCATTTTGAGAATGCTTTCCCTCATTGAAGCATTTTTTAAAGGCCGCTTGAAATCTTTGTCAGATAATTCTGACATCTGTGTCATGCAGGTGTTAGTGACTATCTCTTCCCATGTGGAATGAGATTTTCGTAGTTCTTTGTGTGATGAGTAATTTTGGATTGTATCCTGGGCATTTTGAATATTGTGTTATAAGATTCTGGCTCTTGTTTAAATCCTACAGAGAATATTAACATTTTTGTTTTAGCAGTTAGCCTTGTTGGGCTCAGGCTGCAGGTTCTCACCAGCCGTCTGTGGATTGTGGTTCCAGTGTTACTGCAGCTTTCAAAGTTTTTATAGTGTTATTTGGATCTGTTACACATTTACACTACCCAGTGGCCAGTCTGGGATATGAGCAGTTGTCTATCCCATAGTTTATTTCTCAAAGTCTGTATGTGCTATTTAGGGTCAATTCTGTGCTTGGCACAGCTCAGAGATGGGTCTAGAATTTCATCAACAACTTTAAGAATCACTTTCCTGAGATCCTTCCCCCCCACCATGTAATCTTTCTTGATACTTTTGGTCTGGGGCTTTAATTGCCCTGCCCTGCTGCCCACTTCCTATAACTCTGCTTGTGTCCAGGACCAATTAGTCCTGGTGGGGGGACTGTGAGAAAGGAAGAAAAAGTAATAGGGGCTTGCCCCACCTCCTTGGGACCACAGATCCTCCAATCAGAGATAGTTTCCTTCCCTCAGAGTTCTGGCTTTTGTAGGGTCCTGTTGTTGCTGCTGCTGTTGCCACCCATGCTGTGGAATTGCTAGAGGACTGTGGCTTGAGAGAACAGAGAAAAGATAAACAAAAGGAAGAAGGCGGGGGTGGAGAAGGGGGATGGAGGAATAGAAAAAAAGAAAAGTGGAGGATTTCTCTTACTCTTAAGTGCTAGAAATTCAATCACTTCTTGAGACAGGAAAACTTCTGTAGCTCTCTGCCCAAGTGCCCACTTGCAGGTTTGGGCTGTTGTTGAGTTCACAAGGGAAACAAATTATGAACTTACCACAATTCAGTGGAACTTCAAATTCTGGCTTCTTCCCCAATTTTCCTGCTACTATTCATTAATATTTTTCATTCCTCAGATTGCTGATGGATGTATCATGTTTTATAGCTGCATTCAGTGGGAGAGACAGAGTGAAGTAGAGTGTGCTTATTCCATCTTACCTGGAATTAGAACCACTACCATTAGAATTTTAAATTCTCCTTCTTGCCCAGATTCTCTCTGGTAAGAGGTGCTTGGCCAGCCTAGCTAAAGTGACCAGTAGGTGCTGCAGGACCAGGAGTGTCCAAGACCCGGCCTGAGTGGGCTGTCCCTCCAGCTAAGTCTCACACTAGAGTGAGCAGCTTTGAGGCTTTAGCTACAGAGAAATTTGGAATGGAGGACAGTGAATCTGGAAAGGAGAGCTGGGGCTAGATTTTGCCGAATCAAAGTGTTTTTTTAATGTGAAATTAAAGTATTCAAATTTTATCCTTTAGAGCTTAAGCAGTGAAGAACTAGGATAGTTTTTTAGATCACACAGTAGATCCCATAAAACAGATTTAGAGAACAAGGTTGTGTATGGAAAGTGTTCCTAATGAAGTGCTCAGCACCCTCTGGACACTTAACTGAACTTTATTAGACTATCTAGAAAAATAAGCAGAAGAGAGAGGAAAAGAATTAATGATTACTGTTGGAAATAAAAATGAGATCCAGACCAGTGACATTTTAACATCTTCTTTCTTAAAAATCTGTTAATGATTTTTTTTTAGTTGTTTCAGGATCCTTATAATAAGGCCAATGGGTAATAGAATTATGAGTTTTTTTCCTTCTTTATGTATCATTTTACAATGAGTTCTTCAATGAATTTATATTACATTTAGATATGTTATTAAAGAGTTTTTTAATCCATAGGGGTTTTGACACAACATATGAGAATTTCCAATTATATATTCATAGAAATATATACCTTTTAAAATCCTATCTTTTTGTTTAAGTTGCAGAGAAGTTGATTACCATAGGACACAATACTAGTGACAAGAATTTTTTTATCTGACATGCTTATGTAGATGGCCCTGTATTTTCATTTGCATTGTTGTTTTTCTCAATAACAAAGTTACAATGAGTACTGCTTTATTTCTGAAGTGAAAGAAAATCTATCTGAAGTGTCTAGCAGGAGAAACGAATTAGTGGAAGTTGCTAGGCAATAAGGAGTAGGAATAATATAAAGTTTGTGTTCTCCGAAAAATCTTGAATCTTTTTCATATTCTTTGCTTTAAACATGACCAAGAATAGCCTTGGAACACTAACCACAAAAATTATGTATCTTTCTGATTCTCATCTCACCCTCTTCTGTTGTATCTCTCAAATTCGAGTTCCTAATCATGCTTTTTAGTAGTTAGAGTGTTAGGTGCTTCAAATGAATACTTAAACCTAAATTACAAATAAGTGGCAAAATTTGCAAGCTCTCTTGTAGTCTCTGACATGAGTACTTCCTCCTCTTTCCTTATGTCTGAGGAAATGATACCTGACGTGGGTGTTAGACTGTCCATTCAAAGGGAACAATAGGAGGTTCTATAGTTACAAATGGAAATTCTATAAAATGGGATAGGTGATGAAAAAGTGCTTTTTGATATCTGCTGTTTGCGAGTACCTTAGTGCTAAATTCATAGAAATGACAGAGTCTCCTTGCCTTTTAGCAGCCAACAGCCTGTGAGAGTAGGACATGCAGACTCATAAACCACTAATAAGGTGATAAGTGTTATATAATAATCAGTGAAGTAATTACAGTGGTGGTACAGATTACAGATAAATTCCTTCTTCCTGGGGAGGTTTTGGAAAAACTTGACAGTAGAATGTGCTGCAGGCAACTAGAGAGAGGATTAGGGAGGTTATGAGGAGTCGTCAATATAAAAGAAATACAGGTACCCCCTCTAACATCTTCTCCAATAAGCTGAAGTGCTTCTGTAAACGAGCCTGACACTCACTCACATACACACAAGGAAAGAGAAGGATTTATGCTAATACTTTATAAAAGGTCAAAGTGAACATAACCAAGTAACCAAAATGTTTAGTGTGGATTTAGTAACCACTACATAAAATAATCTACCTATGTGTTTCTGGGTAAAAATAATAGAGTAATTAATGATTTAGGATGAACTAAAAGGACCACACAGGAAAAAAGAAGCCTGCCGAAAACTATAGCATAGCATGTAAATGATCATGGGAAAAGTCCCACAAATATTTTAAGAAACATTTGTGGGCCAGGAAAATGTACAAAGTCATATTTGTATATATTCTGGAAGATATGAGAATGTGATGGTGAGCTGCGTAAAGATGATTTGGACACGGTCCATACCCCAGAGGAATCTATAATCTAGTAGAGAAGATAGACAGGTATGCTAATAATTCCCCAAGGAGTAAATAAAGCAGTGCCATGTGGAAGTCAGCAAGTTTTCAAATAGGAACATTAGCTACATTGGGTACATGTGGCTTTTAGATGTCTAAACAATGAGTCTTGAAAGAGGAGATAGAAGGACTTCTTTTAAGACCTGACCCAAGGTACAGTATTCAATCTAAATGTGCTGCCACTTTTCCTGTGGGTATTTATTTTAAAAACTGATATTTAGAATGGTGATGATGGTTACACAGCAGTGTGGATGTGCTTAAATGCCACAGAACTGCACATTTAAAATGATCAGAATGGTAAATTTTATGTATGTATATTTTGCCACAATTTTAAAAAAATTAAAAAACTGATGTTTGGCCTTTTTAAAAGTAGTATTTTCTTGATTCTCTTGAAACTCAGTTTTACATCTTTACTATTTACAAGTTTTTAAAGAATCAAAGTGTTCTCCATATAGTTTCCCTTTCTTATCACAAAACACATTATCAATTTGAACGTAGAAAGTTCTATTTGTGGAACACAAAATATTTCAAAGTAATTATAGCCACAATTTATTAAGCATCTTGTGCTCTAAGCTTCCCAAATATTTATAAATGGTAATACTTGTTACATACTAATACTCATGAATAGCAGCCCTCATTTATACTTGGGGAAAACTAAGATGTGGACAGTGTAACTAACATTAAATTTGTCAAAACTAGAACTAAAATTTAAAATGTCTCCTCCTTTTCCTGTGCTCAGAGATATGGACATGTTATCGTCCTGAGATTGTCTAACGTTTCATTGTTATTTGCCAGGCTAATATTAAAGTACACATTGATACCTGACAAATATTCATCTTTCCCTCCCAATTTCATATACTAGTGTTGTTTTGTTGGAGATGGTTGGACTTCCCCGCCCCCCACCAGTCATGATGAATATATTCCTAGAAAAGAAAAGCCAGGGTTTTATTGGCTTGGAAAAGTGCTGGCAACTTAAAAGAGGGGACAACAACATCACAGCAGTATGATGAGAAAATTTGGAATCTGAGAGAGAGAGAGATTGTTTAGTTTCTATTTCTAAAAAACAGGATGGCAAAAGACAGATAAATTGATCTCAGTTTTAATTAAGCTAAACCAATAGGCCATTAAATAAGTATTAAAGAGATGTGCCAGGGAGTATGTTGAATATAATGTGTTGCTTAAATAAAACCTTGAATAACTAAAACTTTTACCTGTCTACCAAAGAGAGATGTGACTGCACTGTTAACCAAATTGTTGCCAAATGAGTAAAATGTATAAAAGATTTTAATACCAGCCCTCTTTGATTCATTAAAGTCTTCTTGTGCCTCATTAATTTTAATGATATAATCTAGTTCTGATTGAAGTGCACCTGAATGCAGTTAGTGCCTCATCAGCACTGATGAGCTCCAAGTCATTCAGGCCATATCTGCAGAGTGCTCACAAATTATGTCTCTATTTACATGTTCGCCCATGTCTTCAGCAGTGCAGCTTTTACATTTCAGGAGCCCAGTGTCTTCCTTTTTACTCTCACTTACATTATTTAAAAGAGTTTTCTATTTTAATAGTTGCTCTTATGCTAACAACTGAGTTTTATGCAAACAAAGATATTGTAGAGATGCCAAAATTTGACTTTCTTCTCCAAATTGTCAGATATATATAGATACAGCCTATAGGAGTCAACTGCATTTTTGAAGAGTAGGGAGTATGATGTATATAATAAAAAATAAATGACAAGATCAGTTCATTGAATTTCTTTTATAACTCTAGGTTTCATAAAACTATTTGAAAAAACTTCTTAAATCCTGCTTTAATTACATCTCTCAAACTAGATTTACTAATTTTCAGATACAGGTTATATTTGCAGAATGAATACACGATTAATTATGGTGCACGTCTTTAATCCTTGATCTCTGGTGTGGGTATTTTCACGGCCCTCAGATAAGTGACTCATTGAACATACGGGCCTGTGCAAGGTCAAGCAGTCTAACCCCATCCCCACCAAAGGAACAAACAAGAGGATTTGGATGTTAGCAGCAACTGAGTAGAGTTTTCTCCAGTGATGCTTAAGGCTTACTCCTCAGATGTGATCTGTTAATCCCCCTTTCCTAGGTTCCATGATAGCCACTTGCCTTCTCTTTACATAGGTTTTTTTTTACAAAAGAGTAAAATAAAATTGATTTGGCTTCCTTTTCTGAATTATGCCATTCTAGTCTTGCCTCGCAGGTAGTTACTTGGTTTAGTTTTACAGGTGGCTAATCTCCATTTTGTGCAGATTTTTCTAGTTTAATTCTCAAATGGAAGTCTTATTTACTTTTTGTTTTTAAGGGTTTTGAGGCTCCCTCATATATGTTCTCTCTCCCAATATAATTTTAAACCTCTGGATAGTTCCCTGCATAATGAGAAATGGAATAAATATTTCTAATATAGAGAAGTGGTGATTATGCCATCTCTACCTTGCCTATCAAATACGGTAAATATTCTGGAATTTATAGCAAAGTTTTCTCCATTGAAAGTGAATAACAGCTATATATCCCTGATGGACATTAAAAAATTATACTTGATCCAATTTTAAATTTTAAAAATTGGTTATGAAATATTTTTGACATTCAAAAGGAATAAAAGACTTTTTGTGTCCCTGCTTTTATGCAACAAAGCAGGGAGGAATATGTGAAGCACTTGGATTCCTCCTGGTACCTACTACCTTGTCCCATTGTAAGCAAACAGATTTGTGACACAACCTTCACCTGAGAGGATATAATTGGCTAGGCCTCAGGACTGAATATTTGGCTCACAGAACAAGGTAGGCCACCAAGGTCTGCCAAGGTAGTTAGATGAAGGTGAGGAAAATTTAGCATGGCTAATAGAGGAGGTTGAAGGTGAGTACCAGCAATGGGGGCTTTAGCTCATACCACTAACCTCCCTCTTCTAAGGTTTTCCTTAGGAAGAGAGACCCAGGAAAGTCATGGAAGAGCTTCTCCTTGAGATAAATTTGTATGATGCACAGTGGACTGTGATGACTATAAAAACGTATCACTGAAATTTCCTCTTGCAGTTAGCATAATTGACTAACATCCCCAATTATTGCTCCTCTGGATGAACCATTGGGTTCACACTGAGGCCAGGCTTCCTGCTCTCTGCTTTCAGCTCGTAACTGAGCATTCTTGCCCTAGGAGATGCAAAACTCTCCTAACAGGTGTGAAGAAACTTCCCATTGGTCTGGTTGAAACTTTCTTGGTCTGGGACTTTTCTTACCTGTTCTTTCCTTCTTTCTCAGTCTAGTGTAGTGGCTCAAAAGCATCTGCCTTCTCCTGCTCCCTCCCCACAAAAATCACTTTCATGTGAAATCCTGTCTTAGCATCTGCTTCTGGGCAGCCCCAAACACAGTCAATATTCTTAAGTCCTCTAGATTCTTTCTGATACTTTGTCTCCTGGTTGTATGGAATACTAAGAGAGAAATGTGTATTTATTTCTTCTTTCAGTTTTGGCTTCCCATATTTTGAAATTTGTTATTAGATGAGCATGTATTTAGAATTTTTAAGTCTTCCTAATGAATTGACATATATGTACATAATTATGAAGTACCCCCCCTTTATCCTTTTTTCTGAAATCTACTTTAGTAATAATAGAACATTTCATCTTTTGATTAGTGTTTTCATGGTCTTTCATATATCTTTTTTCATCCTTTTACTTTTGACCTGTGTCTTTAGATTTAAAGTAGGTTTCCTATACACAGAATATGATTGGGTTTTGACATTTTTTCCCCCTAGTCTGATGATCTCTGCCTTTTAAGTGGAGTGTTTAGACCAAGGATTGACAAAATTTTTTCTGTAAAAAGCCACATAGTAAATATTTTGGGTTTTGTGGACTCTATAGTCTTTGTTGCAATTACTCAAATCTGCCATTGTAGTCCAAAAAAAGCAGCTGTGGACAATATGTAAATGTGGCTGTGTTCCAATAAAACTTATCTAAAAATAGGTGGTGAGTCAGATTTGGCCCATAGCTGTAGTTAGTCAACTATTTATATTCAGTGTAACTGTGGATATAGTTGAGTTTCCACAAATACTGTCATATATTGCACTTTTCTCAATGATAAGAAATGCTGTTTTTCTTCCTTCATTTCTGATTTATTGATGACTTCAAGGCTTTTTATCAGAAGATTAATTTTCCCTTCCCCACACTGTTAAAATAGGATCAGTTATCCTTAAAAGTCATGGAAGGAGGGAGTTCTACTTCTATGGTAGAATGTGTTCCTAACAGACTTGCTCTCCTACAGATAAAAAATAAAAACTCTGATTAAATTTTTAAAAATTATACAAGAATTCTGGAGATTAAACAAAAGTAGGCAGATTTTGGAGGGTATTCAGATCTTTGAGGATGAGATTGTACAATGTACATTTTGAATTTTGTAGCATTGGCCTTCATGGGCCACAGACATGGTACAACATGGAGTAGCTAAGACTCCAATACAGAGCCCACCACTTTTGTGGCCTAGTGAACCAGGAGATGGAGGCTGGGGAAATCATAGCCATCAGAGGGATGTTGTAGAGGAGAGAGCCAGAGAAGTGGAGGTCCAAATTCTTTGGATAAACTTCTACTGAAATCTTGGCTTGATCAGCACATGAATGAAGTAACTTCAAAGCAATTAACAACTGAGGCTTAAAGAACTTAACTGTGTGTTGAACTGCCAGCCATTGCAGATGAGACTGAAGTTTGAGTCTAATCAAGGTAATTGCCTATTAAAAACATCAGTCATTCTTAGAGGACTACAATCAAACCCAGATTCTATGAAATATAACATTCACAATGCCCAGGATACAATCCAAAATTACTTGACATACAATGAACTAAGAAAATATGACAAGAAAAAAGATAATCAACATAGGTTTACCCAGAGATGACCAAGATGACCCAGAGATATAACACAAGACAAGCAGCTATTCTAACTGTGCTTAATGAATAAAAAATAAAATATCTCAGTAGAGAAATAGAATATATATTAAAAAAGAACCAAGTGAAAACTTGAGAAATGAAAGATACAATATCTGAAATTAAAAAAATCATTGGTTGAACTCAGTAACAGAATAGAGAGGATGGAGGAAAGAATTAAATAACTTAAAGATAGAACAATAGAAATTATCCAATCTAAAGAAGAGAGAGAAAAATGATTGAATAAACTGAAAAGGGAAAAAAATTATAAAAAATAGACAGACACTCAAGGTCCTGTGGAACAATAGCAAAAGGTCCAATATATAGTTAGAGTCCCAGAAAGAAAAGATATAGAGAATGAGGCAGAAAAGCATTTGAAGAAATGATGGTCAGAAACTTTCCAAACTGATAAAAGACATAAATCAACATATTCAAGAAGTTCAGTGAACTTCAAATAGGTATAAATATGAAAAAAGTTACCTACACACATTATAGACAAACTGCTAAAAAATACAGTAAGCGGTCAGAGAAAAATGACACATTACATATATATGGAACAATTATTTGCAAATCCATGAACTTTTCATCAAAAAATATGGAGATCAGAAGACAATGGAACAAAATATTTAAAGGGTTGAAAGAGGAACAAAAAGAAGGACGGAGAGGATTTAATGTTTATTGAGCCAGTTAATTAAGTCTGTTTTCCAAACTGAATTTTATCCCATTAATATGTTTTGAAATCAGTTTAGTGGATTATAATCAGAGTTTTTTAAAACTGGAAGAAAATAAGATAATCTAGAATAGAAAAATATCACAGTGCATTTCAAATAGTAAGAGTAAATTTTGTTACAGGAAACTTTTATTTGGATTATACATATATTCACTTGCACATTCACATATGTGCATACTGGGTTCTCATGCAAGAGATATTTCTTCCCACAGTTTACAGTAAAAGAAAAAAATGTAAGTCACTGCCTTAGATTATTTAATCATCATAAAACTTTGTAAGGCAGGAATTATCTCCATTTTACGAATGAAACCAAGACTTTATTAAGTTAAATAATTTGCCTATGGTCATATAGCTGGTTAATGGCTGAACCTGAATTTAATATAAATCTTTTGATCTCAAAACAACTTTTGGCTGATTTCAAAACATTCCGACATGCTTTTTTGTCATATTTGGCGTAAGGGAAGAATAACTCAGTCTCCATAAGCAAACTTACTGTGGCAGTCCAGCAGTCAAAAAGACCCCATTTCTCCTTCCCTCATGGAAGACAGCCAGAATGATTTCCCAGCCATCAGCGTCTACTCTAGCTGCATCTGCCTCAGATACAAGGAATATAGCGAATTTTAAAAGGCCGGTGACTCAAAACCATGCTCTGTTCATATCATTGCTTGATGGAATATTGATTGAACTAGACCTTAGTAAACAGGAACTATTGCATGCTATTTCTACTTTGGCTGGAAGATATGTATTCAATTAGACTTTTAAATAATAGTTAAAGTTTCCTTTATCTCTTCCAATGGACTCATCTTTCACATCAAAGATCTTTTATTTTCACTGTGACATTGCCAATGTGCTGTTTCTTGTGGCAAAATTAAAACTTACCACAACTTTACAAACAGGATCATATCACTCAAATGCTTGGCAATGCTTGAGGAGAAAGGATATTCTTGTATCCAAGTTAAGTCCTGTTACATAATCTGAAAATTGTCTGAAGAGCTGTCAGGAAAGGATAGTTGATGAATATGGAGGATTTCAAAGAAAAGCAAGGTGGCAGATGAAATGTTTAGGAATCCATTGTAGACTTGATTTAAATGACTGTCTTTAGCTACAAATATTTGGTTTTTAAAGGGTAAAGTTGCACATGAGTACATTCCTGGTAACACACTGAAGGTTAAATAGCCTTACAAATCAAGAATTTCAAAGGTAGATAATTTAAAGATTAAGTACTCAAAATTTGTGAGCAAGCCAATATTGAATGCAAATGTCAGTGTGGTTACTGATGAATTAAAACTAATAGTTAAGGATGAGAAATGAATTAGATAAGAATGCAGCAACAGAAAAGGAGAGAGATGTTATCTGGATTTCTCTCTACCTTAGATATTCAGTTAATTCTTCACGTTGATATTCCTTGAGATGTTGTAGTATAAACAAGGCTTGCTTTCTTATATGAGTAGCCATATATTTTATGCCAATGCTTATTTTTCAGCTTTTCTTCTAAAAAAATGAAGTACTGGTGTATGTGCCTATCTGGTCTTTTTTCAGCTCATTTATGTGTTTCTATAGCTGTATGAATATGCCTTCATTTACCACTTAGTTCATAAGACTTTTAAGAAGAAGGACCGTCAGTCCTGATGGCTTGACCTAAAGGATGCTGTTAAGGGATATTCAGAGATAGATTATTATTATAATAATGATTTATTTTTATTATTTATTCAGCAGATACATAGTACTTAATGTGTGTTGAGAACTTCTAAGTGAATTTTTCAAATACTAATTAATTTTATGTTCTCAACAACCCTATGAGATAGGTATAATCATTGTTCTTATTTCATATAGAGGAAGCTGAGGAACCTAGAGATTAAGTCACTCAGTGTCATATAGCCGGAGACTTGGGACTTGTACCCCAGCAGTGTGTCTGTAGAGTCAATGTGCTGACCATGACACCATGGTTTTCTCTACCCTTTCTCTCTCTGTACTAGAGAGTATCAGCCACTGCATGAGGCTGCGATCCCTCGTTTGTCTTCAGGCACTGGTTGGTGGCACAGCCGTCACCCCATCCCCTTCAGGGCACTTAGTGTGATACCCCGAATTATATTGGTATGGTTTCCTCTTCTGAATTTCTACCGCATACTGATTTGTCACTCAAAAGTTAGAGTGGTGCCTATTAGCACCAACATAATTGTATTCTTTTCATACTTTATTTTTCTCAATATAGCAGGAGGGAAGACAAATGCTTACATCATAGCACTGATATATTTTAACTCTAGCACTTAACAGTGCTCGCTTACTATAGAACGCAGAACTCAATCTCATTTCTGTTGCTCAAGCTGATATTTGTCTTTTGTGTGTGCAGCAGTTTCATATCTTGTTACATAATTGGCTCCCACCTCTTCTGTCATGTCCCTTCCTGTTACAGACATCACAGGATGGATGGAAAATAACAAGATTCAAGGTAAGGATCTGCATGCTGAAGGAAGAATTCAGCTTTCGAATTATACTGAAAACATTTTCAGTATTTCAGACATCACATTTTGAATTGTTTTTGAGAGACTAAATATACAAATGGACAATGACTAAACCATGTATGACAGCAGAGCTCTCACCCACAACCTCTAAAGCAACTAGTCCAGGAAGCCAAGCCACAACCTATGTAACTATGAGTCCAGAATGGTTGGGACTTGGTCAATCACTGCCAACCTCCCTAATTCCTGCCCCTGCTTCCAACTCAGAATCAACCACATAAAGCCAAGTATGCTTCCCAAACTAATCCCATAGGACACCCCACTTCTAGTTAACCTGCCTCCACCCTCCCTGTGCCTGCAACCCCACTCAGAGCATACCTGAAGCCTCCCCTTTCCTTCACCATAAAGCTTTCCCATGCTGCTGCCTGCCTTTGAGTCTCTGCCAAATGCAAGTGATGGCTGGTGGCTGACTCCCTTGCTATAGCAAACTCGGAATAAATACATAAATGGCCTCTGTTTGTCTTCATTTGTATAGTCTTTATTTCCACACAAGAGAAATAGTCTCCTTTTGCTGGGCTTGCCAGAAAATTGTTTATTATGTTAGTTCCTCACTTACTAATGGTGTCCATAAGGGATTTGTTAAAGGGCTGACCATATTTAACATCTAGATAATCAGAGGGTTATCCAGATGTGCATGTAAATGGTCTAACAAATGTTAGTTTTATCATTGCCTTCAAATATTTTTGCCTATTTTGTTACTTGTAATTGGATGTGTTTGCTTTTCTTAGTATTATTTAAAAATCAAAGAAACAAACCAAAGATATTTAGGGAGAGTTTTATTGTAAAGATAGGCAAGGGCCTACAATTTTACATTTTTCCAAGTCTACAAAAACTCTCAGAGTAGAGACTTCTTGATGTCTGTCATACCAGCAGACAGATTATTTATAAATTGGGAAAGGGAAAGTTCACTTTCTGCTAAACTGAGGTAGAGGTGGTGGCACCTTAATATCTTGGCCTTTCTCCAACTTCTTCTCACAGTCCACCAGGTAATTGACTCCATCGATGACTATCTGAACGAGCTCAACCTTTGACAGTGAAAAAGACGAATGATTAATTTGAGTAGAAGACACCTGCCGGGCACTGATCAGCAGGACCAACACTGGTACAAACGAGAACTTGCCACTTAGATGGACTTTGGAACAATTTCTTCCATTTCCCTAAGCGGTTGTGGGAGGAGAGTTGTCTGGAGGTCCTTCTCAGAGATGGAAGGCAGAGATATCACAAGGGTTTCTCTCCATCTTTCCTTGATTAAGATGGGGTTATTACCTTGTACGTAAAGCTTTTTTATATTTGAAAAACATTAGTTTGCCTCTCCGACACCTTTTTTCCCCATCAATGTCTGCTACAAAATGTCGGCATTTGTTTGAAAGTAAGACACCACAATGACACCCTTGTATTGTTCTTTGGCCTGCATCTGATTTCCGACCTGCCACTAAGCTCCCTGTCTGAGCACTATGCTATCTGATCAGATATCATCATTTACACAGTGGGTGTCTAAAAAATTGCTTAAAGTCAAATCTTTGGCAACTAAATCATGTTTGCACTGTGCCAGGCAAGTTTATTAATTAAAGGAAACTGCAAATTATATTAAACTTTCTAAAATTCCTGATTTTTAAAAAATACATTAGCACTTTGGTTTCCAAATATTGTTTTTTCTTAAACTAGAGCACATCTACCTATGATTTGTGTCCCCTGGGATTGCCTTCCAAACAAATTACTTGCACTGCTCCCAAGGAGACACAAACTAAGATAGTAAGCATTAGTTAATGCCAGTTAATGCCCTAACGCACATGATACAACTCATGAATGAGCAGGAAGGATAGAAGGAATCATTGAGTGTTAGACCCTAGGCATGACAGAGTCTAGTTCCCTCCCCATCTCTTTTTGTGCATAAGGAAACTGAGGTCCTGAGAGAGGGTTGAATCGGAAAGCCAGTCACTGCTAATTAAGGAAACACATTATTTTTTACTTATCCAATTGGTCCATCCCAGTGTTGGTGAGAGTGTGGTGAGATGGGTCTCTCATTCACTGCCAGTGGGACTGTATCTTGGTAGAAATCTTCTGGTAGAAAATTTGGTCATAAACAGCACCCCCTCATTTTTAACCCAGGATTCCTTTCCTAGAAATATATTCTAACTGAATAAATCAGAGTTGTGATTAAAGTTATATAGAGAGAGGGTCAAACAAAATATCAAATCAGGAAAACATTAAATAGATAATAGACTATCATTAAAAATATGTTTTAGAAGAATATTTAATATTGTGGGGAAATGCTCATGATATACTACATTGGGAAAAATTGTGTTATACCAAATATGTGTTATAATAACAATGTTTTTAAAAGTTTTTTGAATGATTATAAAAAAGAATGGAAGTCAGTTTAGAATAATATTCACAGTGGCTATTGGGGTTGTTGGGCTAAATAAATGGTGTTTTAAAAAATATTCTTTGGGGGCAGGTGCAGTGGCTCACGCCTATAACCCTAGCACTCTGGGAAGCCGAGGTGGGAGGATCGCTTGAGCTCAGGAGTTCAAGACCAGCTTAAGAAAGAGCGAGATCTCATCTCTACAAAAGTAGAAAAATCAGCCAGGTGATGTGGTGTGTGCCTGTTGTCCCAGCTACTTGGGAGGCTGAGGCAGGAGGATCGCTTGAGTTTGAGGTTGCAGTGAGCTATGATGACACCACTTGCACTCTACTCAGTGACAGAGTGAGACTCTGTCTCAAAGGAAATAAAAACTAAAAATACTCTTTGGCATTTTTCTAGCTTTTATATTGATTGCCTATTGATTTACAGTTAGACTTAAAATTTTTTAAAGCACTAACTACCTTGCTTTCCAGTAATAAATATCTAGTTAATATTAGACTTCAACAGGGCTAGGCTCCCAGATTTTCTTTATTCACTATACCACACTTATCCAGTCAACTTTAGAAGTTGTATTTATAGCCATTTCTTCCTCAAGTACCTTCCTTACCAGAGCTGGGAGCACAGAAGCTGATTTAACTGTTTGGAGTGTTTTCTCCTTTCTCTTTCCTCAGTTTACCGGTAGGGGTATCAATAGGCAGTGAAATATTCAAAAACTAGCAAGCTGGAAGAGACAGCTTTGATAACCCACAGATTTAATAACCAGCCACTGAATTATTAAGTGTTTTGTTATGAGAAGAGGCTTTTAAATTAATAATAGGCCTGATATGTTCAATGCGACCACATCCAGATAAGTTGGTGTAACTTAGCATACTCAGTATGTGCTTAGTGTTCAGCTGCATACTTCTGTAGTGTGTTTTTATGCCTAATCTAATTCATCACTTCAGGCCTACACATAGTCTATGAATTCTATTCATCTTAGGTATTCAGAGAATCTGAAGGATGAGCATAATTGCACGATCTTTTTTTTTTTTTTTTTTTTGAGACAGGGTTTTGCTCTGTCACCCAGGCTGAAGTTCACTCACTGCAGCCTCAAACTCCTGAGCTCAGGTGATCCTCCTGCCTCAGCTTCCAGAGTAGCTGGGACTACAAGTGCACTACACCCAGCTAATTTTTATTTTTTATACAGACAGGGTCTCACAATGTTGCCCAGGCTGGATCTCAAACTCCTGGCCTCAAGTGATCCTCCTGCCTCAGCCTCCCAAAGTGCTGGGATTATAGGAGTGAGCCACTGTGCCTAGCCTGAGCACAATTTTATCTATTCCTAGTGCATACCTTGTCATCATTAGCCCTAGAAATAGAAGGTTAAAGACTATCAAGCATCTAGGAATGCCACAGTGAAGATGATAGTATGTAGCCTTCACCAAAGGAAATTCAGAATCAAGAGAAAATTCTCCTATTTTACCATCCTCAGAGGGATAGCACACATGTTCTGACTTTCCAGTGACAAAATACTGCTATTCCTTTAGCATAATAGAGCTCCTGTCTGCTGAAGATTCCTGGAATAGATCTCAGTGACAGGTGGGTGACAACTTTCTCATTGTGAATTCCTTTACTTGCCTAAAAATTCTCAGATTACACTGTGTTTACCTTTATGCAGTTATTTCCCATGGAACAATAATACTACAAATGGAAAGCTAACATGACTCAAGACTCCATGGGGGAAGAAGAGGTCTTGAATTTTTTGGAAAAAATAAGACTGTTCAGGCTACTTCTCTACTTCCTCTTTCTCTTATGCTGAGTTTGTCAGATTATGTTAGGAAAGTGAGAGATGTTACCTCTGATCGACCAATTCGATCTATGTTGGAAATATCGTACACGTCTGCCACTGCAGCAGTGTCCACGCCACCTGTGCCACGCTTTTGCAGTCTTAGGTTCTCCAGGATCTTAGAGAAGCGTGGATCCTAGGACAACAGATAGTACTTAGTATCACAATAAGCAAAACTGATTCACCATCATTGGCACATTCACTTAGAAAAGGCATATAATGAGAGATATTAACAGTTAACATTTATAAAGCATTTATTTACTATGTACCAGGGCACTGTGTTGGAACTTTTAATCCTTCAAACAACCCAATGAAGTAAGTATTGCTTTCACTCCCATTTCAGAGATGAGGAAACTGAGGCTTGGAGGAATTGACTTGCCCAAAGTCACACAGCTAGAATGTAGCAGTGCTGGAATTGAAACTGGGTAGTCTGACTCCAACCTTGTGTTCTTAACTTCTATACCTTTTTTTTGACATCTAGAGGCCAGCTTTCATGTGTTTAATTATTCATTTATGTAACAGTTGTCATTGTTATCAATAACATCACGAAGTTAAATCACTTCAAATAATTTTCTTAACATTGAAGTTTTAAATAACAAAAATTTTCATGCTTTTTTTTTTTGGGGGGGGGGCAGGATTTTCTAAAATTTTTTTAAAGTATTTGATTCACTTGGTGTGCTGTGGCAGAAACTACTAGTAGCCCACCAGAATCTGTTTCCTCTTCTTCCAGCGCTGGACCACTGACTTAAGTTCTTGCTAATGGAATGAACAGAGGTGACGTGTGCCACTTCCAGGCCCAGACTTTAAATCTTAGCATGGACACACCTGCATGCTCTCTCCCCTTCCCACCAACCGGAGTATGGGCCCTGACTGTGACCATAGAAATGAGGCCAACTCAGCATCACCTGGAAACTAGTTAGAAATGCAAATTCTGCAAGTGGGGCCTGGTGATCTGTGTTTTAACAAGCCCTCCAGGTGATTCTCATGGAAGCTGGAGTTTGAGAACTACTTGCACTAGGAGAGACAGAGAAAGGAGATGGCAGGAACCTCAGGGAGCAGAGCAGAGCTGCCTGCCTGCCTATCCTGATTTGTTACATGACAGAGAATTTAAAGGCATTATTCTTGAAGCCACCATCCCTTTCTTATAGCCCCTCAACCTTTTATCCTAATACAAATGTCTTTTGAGGCAAACTTAACCCTCTCTGGTTATTTTTCTATTATAGGTGAGAAAGTAAGAGTTAAGGAAAGGGCAGTGATGTTTTCTCCCTCCACAAAGCAGCCACATCCAAGCTGATCCCGCAGGGACCCAACAGGGCTGCTGGACACAAAGCGTTACCTTGCTGAGCTTTGGGATCTTAACGTGGACACCAGCTCGTAATCCTGTTCCGAGGTTCGAAGGGCAGGTCAGAATGTAGCCTAGGCGCTCATTCCACATGAACTCCCAGCCTCGTTCTTGGATTAACCGTTCTACCTACAAGTAGAACAACAGTGAACAAATGGCAGAGTTCTCAAATATCCATTCATTTGGCACATCCCCAACACCAGGGAGAGACATGTATACCCTAATGAATGAAATTTAGATGAATTTACAGTACTCCTTTAATAGAAAATGAAAGCTCTTCTATCAAAATATTAAAATGGTCCAACTAAATTAAATGAACCATGTAAAGCACTGAACACAGTACTTAGCAAATACTAAGCACTCAATGAATGTTAGTTGGTGGTATTACTCATGCCAAGATGGTAAAAGAATATAAGAATTCTCAGCAGGTTAAGTCTGTGGTCAAGTTACATCTTATATTGTCTCTATCCTTATAATAGCCAAGAGCGATATTAAAAATAAGTAATGATTCACAGACTTCCCCAAGCCATTGTGGAACGGGGAGGAAAGCACAGGAGCTTTCTAATAAGAGAAAGTCAGCTATTTTCTGAAGCACTACCCTCGAAGTTCCACTCCAAAAGAATGCTTTGATCTCTAGAAAAAAATTAGCTCTCTCTTGAAAGCTACCATCGTGTCTTTCCAGACTGAAAAACATTTTATTTTAATGAATATTCAGAAACCTCTGATTACATCTTACTTCTTTTAGTCCACGACAGAATCGCTCAAATACTCGTTTCATATTGCCTCCTTTTTCCATGGAGATTACTCTGGTGTGGTCTTCCTCATT
The DNA here is from genome assembly GCF_020740605.2 of Lemur catta. NCBI lineage: Eukaryota > Metazoa > Chordata > Mammalia > Primates > Lemuridae > Lemur > Lemur catta. The sequence goes on along the minus strand of NC_059139.1, from coordinate 52,363,391 downwards.
TATCCAGATGAGAAACGTCTTATCATAATTATGCCTAATGAAGAGAGAGATATGGTGTTGAGTGTTAATAGCATTTGTTTCAACACATGAAAACTCCCATTACCTCTCTAGCTTGATTGCTTCATTTCACCTTCCTCATTTTTTAGATGGCCCTTGTCACTTAATTGTGCCTGAACAAGTGCCACAAAATAATATTATTTTGACAGAATAATAATACTGACTCCAACCCTTAAAGATGTCATGTTTTTGCCCAGGAAGAATATAATCCCCTTAGTTCCTCAGACTAGGATGACAATAATTCAACTACGATAACACTTGCTTGGCTTTGACGCTAACCAGAGTATTTTGTTTCCTAACATATTCAACCAAAATCTTGTGCTTATATAAAAAAAGCATTTGCCTGCAGCTTAAGATGTATGACATACACAAGACTGCACATATGTCTGTTCTGTAGATCTTGCCTGTCCACCCCAACTGAGGAGCTGCTCATTTCGGTTCCTTCAGGTACACTCATATAATAACCTACCGAGGTGTAGGAGTCAAAGTGGAATGAGGACTGTTGGCCAAGATAAAATACATATACACTAGATATCCATTCTTCCTTTTAGGGTTTTTCTTAAATCCTCAATACTTGTTTTTCATTTTTTGTTCTTTTGTTTTAATGTCATTCATGAAACAGATTCTCTGTGAGGTCAAATAATATGAAGCTAATTTTTTCTTTAAAAGGTAGTCTTTTTTCTCATGCATAATTCATGCAAACCGGCCCACATTCCTACATGTCTTAGACACATCACAATACTTAGATATATGTACACAAACACATAAACACACACAAAATTTCCAAATAGTCTGTCTCCTCCATTTAGCTCAATCCGGGCATGCTATCAACTGCAATTCACAACAGCTTCAGGTTAGGACAAGCAGGCAATCCAAAAGAGCAAATGTGAAAATGCTACGTCCATACCAGATTCCTCTGGCATCTGGCCAGTCACGGGCCATCCCAGCACATGTTAGTAAAGGGGACACTGGCTTATCAAACAGAAAGTGGTCCTGTAGGCCAAAAGGGACAAAGCAGAGAAGAGAGACTGATGAGATCAGACATGACTGCAAGTGCCAAGTGACCAAATTCCAACCCACTTATAATTGCTGAGGTCTCTTAGGCAGGGTTCTCAGCCTTGGCTGCCCACTCTAATAACCTGAGAGCTTTAAAAAATGCTGATACCCAGTTTCCAGTCCCAAGAGATTCTGACAATTGTTATGGAGTATGCTCTGGGCATTGGGATTTTTAAAAGCTCTTCAGGTGATTCTAGCATGACACTAACACTGAAAACCACTGGCTTAGCCCAGATGGCGATGCTCACTACAGCACTCTGGGCTGTGTCTACAACACCAGCACCAACCCTCTGCACTGGCAGAGTAGCAATGAATGAAGGTGCTATCCTGAAAAGTCTCTTCTGCACAGCCACCATTCTCTGTTTCTAGCATTATTGGTCCATTTATCATAATTTCTTTCATTGAAAAGTATTAGAGTTGTACAATAGTGACCCATATGTAAAAATAGCTACCATTAATTTAATGCTATGTGCCAGGCTCTATGCTATGTGCTTTTTAAAAATTTATTCCATGTGATTATTCTATTTTGTAAGTGAAGAAAACTGAGATTCCGAGAGGTAAGACAACCTATCTAATATCACACTGCTAGGAAGTCACAGAGCCCAGATTCAAATCTAGAGCTCTAGGACTCCCAAGACTGTGCCTTTAACTGCTTCAATATACTATGCCACATATCAAAACCAGTGTCAAGAGACCGGTATTTGACTTGCTGTGTATACACTACTCTCTCTTGCATAGCTATGTACATACTCTATAATGAAACATACAGATAATACAGAGTCAAATATGATTACACTGAAGTAAGACATCAAGTGGATATGGGGGGAGGAGGCCTACAGTCTCTAAGAAATGGGAGAGATCAGAGATTTGAGCCAGGAGAGGATTGTGAACTTTCACTGCCTGGAAAGCAGCAGGGCCCTTAAGCAGGAAACCAGAGTGGCTACCCGAGGTGCAGGTGGGCCTGTTCTGTAACGGGGCAGGGGAATGGTTGGCCCGATGGCCAGAGAGACCAGGAGAGTGAGGCCCATAGACCATCTAGCTGGCCTGTCTTGTCTGCAAATATAGCAAATATAGATGGCATTTGCATCTTCTGAAATGACAGAATTTTGTTTCTCCTTTTCTTTGGAGTTTAGTTAAAGGTTTTAACCATCTAGTTTTAGCTGTGTTAATGGGAAAATAAGTAAGGGACTTGGGTTTTGTCTACCCTAGTGCTAGAGAGAAGTTGTGGAGGACAGACACAGTGGAGGCAGCAGGAATCAGCTCCAAGAGTCAGAGTAGGCCTTGCACGTGGAACTTCCCTTCTAGATTTTCCTAGCTTCCAGGATGTTCTTTGGGTGGGGCAGTGGAGACTATCTGCCAAGCACTGACAGGATGTCCACACCTAACTGTTCCCAGTTATCAGCAAGCAAGGGGACCCTCCATTAATCTCCACCCCCTCTCCCCACCCTACCAACTCCACATTGGAGTTTCCTCTGCAGATGCTATCCATACACTATTTCCATGGTTTAACAAGTACAATTTAAAGCCTCATCTTCCTTCCTTATACTGAACAGGTAGAAGCCCCACACCTGGCCCAGCCCTCGGCAGAGCCGCAGGGGCGGAGCCCAGCAAGCTTCGGGCCAGGGCGGAGGCTGGAGCGGAGCTGGAGGAGGGGCCTTCCCGCGCGGTCCAGCCCCTGCCCTGGCAGCCCCACCGCCACTCACGTCGATGAGCCGTTGCTGGTCCTGCTCCGTCATCTCCGACAGCTTGTAGTAGCGGCCGGCCAGGTCCCCTTTGAGGCCCTCCAGGGCGGTGATGGCCACGTTCTCCACCTCCCTGCGCTCGGCCCGGCTGCAGGCGGGCGGCAGGCTGAGCCCGCGGATGCTGCGGCCCGTGCGCACCCGAGACGACAGCACGTAGCGCTCGTCGAACTGCCCGTGGGTGACCTGCCGAGCAGAGCGTGGGGTCACTACGGGCCTGCCGCAGCCGCAGTGGGTTCCGATCCGCCGGCCTGCACTGTCCCCAGGGACCCTGGCACTGTGCGTGGCTGCGCAACCCGCGTGTGGGACGGAGTCGGGAATTCTCGGGGCAGGGGCGCTGGATAAGTGCAGGGCAGAGCTGTCGTCTACAGCGCAGTCTGGGAGCCTCTGCCCTCACAAGGTGGTTTGGGATGAAAAAAGGAGTTGCTGTAGGAAAGGCTTAAAGTTCTCAGTGGCCAGCTCTACCCTAATGGTATTTATTAAGGAAAACAAACACTTGGGGATCTTCCTAACCTTCTCTGTGGCCCTCAAGGAAGTAGGCTGTGCCCGGGCAGTTCCAGAGCTTTCAGGGGCCCCGGGCTCAGGGCGGGGAGCCCCGCTCTCCAGTTCTCCTTCGGGGCTCTGAGCACTGGAAGGCAGAGAGGGAGGCTGGCGCCTACCTTGGATGCGTCCAGATCTGTCGGGTGCTTCATCACCCTGGGGTCATAGCCGTTGTGCCTTAGTTTGATGACGGGGTCAAAAAGGTCAGCAAACACCTGCGGGAGGGAAGATACTTCTGTTTCCTATTTACCTGGTTCACCTACTATTAAAAGGTCTTTCCAGTCACTTGTCCCTTTTTAACTTAAGGGCCAAGTTGATGCCCTCCTTCTCTGAAATTCTCAGTGCTACCATGCAGGAAATGGGTGTGAGAATGAATTGGTGGATAATAATAACAACAACAAACTTCTACCAAAGAAAACCTTTTAGAGGCATCTTGCCCCTTGAGAGAGGGCAGGGCCGCTGCACTCTGTCATCTTAACCTCCTCACTAGTGATTCTGCCAAGCTCACTGCCCTCAGACTAAGAAACTTTTGTGGTTAAGAATGTGAGGGGTTTCCTACAAGTTTTTGCTTTTGTAGGATATAAGAAACTGCCATATCAGAGGCTAAGCAGTTTCGTGCACAAAAGAGAAGGTCAGAGAAGTTTAAGCAACATTAAATTCATGGAAAACCCGGCTGCACCAGGAGAAAAATACACAGCAGCAGTCAGGGCAAAGCAGGGACCTCTCGCCCTGTGAGGACCTTCGCCAGCCCAAAGGGTATTGTGCAAATTCTATTCTAAAAACAAAACAAAACAAAACAACTTCAGGGATATCCTTTATAAAAGAGCATTAAGAGAAGTTGTAACAGAGCACCCGGCAGTCTTTGGGAGCTGTGGGACGTGGGGAGGCAGCCAGCTCTAGTCTGGTCCCAAATCAGACCCAAAGCTGTATATAAATGAGCTGCCAGTCTTGTTTATTGAAAATGACTCCTCTCTTCTCTCCATGGCTACCTCCCCGGGGAACTGCCTGCAGCTCCCTGCAACAGAAGTGCACGAAGAGGGTGGACCTGAGGGAGGAGGCTGCATGACTGAGAGGCTGCTCTGCAGAGAGGGGTGCACCGTGGCTGAGCTCTGCTAGTACCAGACCATCTTGTGCTTCTACACCAAGGATGAGGCTGCTGAGATCATGGCATTTGTCCAAGAGACTTGGTGAATTCAGTAGTCTTGGCTACAGTGGCTGTCTAATCAGTGACAGGAAGAGAATTCCTAAACTAAAGGCCCACTGAACGCTCTTCCCAACCCACACCCAATAAAGCTCAGCCACAAATGCACCTGCTCCTAACGTCTTATTGGTGAATACATAGCATTATATATTACTTTCTGTGCCAACTTATCCCTTTGACAGACTCAGAGAGCTCTGTCATGCAGCTCATTCCTCCATGGGGAGGGATAATAGGGCGGCAGCAAAAGAAGCCTTGTCCCTGGGAAGCTGTAGACCTCATTGTTCCAGAAAGCATTCCAGATGGTTCTGCTGGAGCCGGCTTCCATGGAGAAGAGAAGGACACTGGGACTGTGCACTTCAGCCATCCCAGCACCCCCACCCACCCACCCACCCCCACTGCAGAACCAGCAGCCGATAGTTTTACCTCATAGGACTCCTCGTCCCCAGCCACCATGCCCACGGTCTTTATGAAGGGGTGGCCGGGGTTGTCCACTCCTGTCTGGATGCACTGGTCCAGGGTGTAGCCGTTCGGCGTCACCTTGTTGCGGAGCTTGGCGTAGATGGCAGGGGTGAGGCACTCGGCCATGCAGTTGTTGTGCTTGCGCAGGTCCGGGTAGTCGGCGCTGCGCGGGGAGCAGAGGGGGTTCAGCCACGGCCCCCGCGGGGAGGGGCCGGGGGAGGCCTGGGCCTCTGCCCATCCTTCCGCGGGCTCTTCAGTCAGCGCGCCCGGGACACTCGGCTAGAGCTGCCTGGGAGTCCTGACTTGAGGGAGCCAGGCTCAGAAAAAGTCGTCCCGGTGAGCTGCCCGGGAAAGGGACGTGGCCCTGCCCGAGAATCCCAGGATGCTGGTAGCCCGCAGACTGTGGCTCACGGATAGAGGAGACAGGGCGAAGATAATTATGAGAATCAACTGAGATCCTATGCAGACTCCTTCCCCTCCACCCCGCAACCCAGAAGCTCGGTAAAACATTAAGGAGAGCCGCATTTGGGTTCTTTAGGTCGGCAGTGCAGAGGCTAGAAACCCTGCAGGCGGAACTACACTGAAATTCATTTATTTCTCTGTCCTTTGTCTGTAACGCAAGCTCCACCAGAGGAGGGGCTTTGTCTGCCTTTTTGAGAACAGTGGCTGACTATTGAAACAGGCATTCAGTAAAAATCTGTTGCAATAATAAAAAGATGAAATGGAGTGCTGTCTTGCCCTGGGGTACGCACTGGTTGAAGAATAGGGGATTCAGGACCACCACAGGCTCAAACACAAGTACTCTCACCTCAGGAATTCCTGAGGTACATGACGGTTGCCAGTGATACCCTCAGACATCCTCATGTCCACAAGAGACAGTGTCTCTGAGAAACACCTCAGGGTTTTCCTTGTCAATCTCGTGCACACCTGCCTGTATGGAACCCATGCTGTTGGCACCCCATTCAAACTCTGCTCCGCCCGTGGTGGCTCATCCACCGCAAGGTTCCAACGGCTGAGAAAATATGTCTATTTTCATCCCCTCCTGCCACTCCTCCACTTCCCATCTGCAGTGTCCTTTAAAGCTGATACTTAAAATCAGTACTGTGACACTGCATTTTCCCGAAGGTAGTAGAGCAGTGAGAGAGACATGGGTCTGGAATCAGGGGGCCTAGATTTGCATTTCGCTGCATCAGCTGCGCGAACTTGGGCACTACTTAATTTTTCTAAGCCTCCATTTCATGACAAAAGGATGCTAAGATGAATAAGAGATAGTCCATGTGAAGTGCTTAGCATACATAAAAGTGCTCAACAAATGTTAACTATCACTATTATTACTGTTCGACTGGACTGCAAGCTCTGGGCAGGAATGACAATGCTATACTTCCTTGTATTTGCTCCAGGGTTGTGGGGCTTAATGAGTCTCAATTTGACTTAGTCATCCTCAAAGGCAAAAAGAAGGAGGCTTGCTGACAGTTTCCAGCAGGGCAAAGCATGTTTCTGGCTGGCACTGGGAATTACGTTAAAGCCAAGAGGCCTTACCTGGGGGGAAATAGCTTGTGCTGCTCCCGGGACTCAGCACACACCTTCTGCTGGTTCAGCAGGTACCCAGTGGTCAGGGCACCGGTGCCCATGGTAGCAAACAGCAGAGAAGCATTGCGGCCAGTTAGCAACTTAGAGAAGATACTGGCCATCCTTGCCTCTTGGGTAAGTGTCTGGAAAGCAAAGAAACTGGATTAGAGAGCTTCAAAGGACAACCCTGAACCACAGCATAGAGATCAACAGACAAGAGAAAGAATTGCAGGAACCATAGCCCCTCTTTTGGTGTGTGTGTGTGTGTTTTCTATTTCTTCCGTTTTTTTTTTTTTTTTCTTCATACTGATTGAGAAAATTTGGGTAGTTTTAGACATTATTAATGTCTAAACTGCCTGCAACACATGCCATTTTCTCCAGTAATATGATATAAAAAAATAAACAAAAATAGTGAATTTCTACTTCCAGCTGTTTGACAGACCACATGATCCTTTGGACTCTGCCACTATACAACAACTGGACCCTGAATAGGATGGATTTCTGGGCTTCTAGGAGGTACAGGAAATCTCTGAGGAACACCCTCCCACTCCTGTCATCCAAAATGAGCTCTGTGCCAGATAAACTAGGGGCTTGGGTTACCTTGAGGGTGGATGCCCATCTGAGCACTAAGGTTAGGGTATCAGCAATGAGGGGTGGGGTCTGAGTATGGGACTCCCCCATTGAACTCAGACCTTTGAAAGGGGCTGCAGTGGCCCTAATTCAGCAGACTCCCATCCCCTGGCTCCCAGCAGAAGCAGTTTTCCTCAGATTAGGCCCTGGATTCCCATAGATTGAGATTAAATAACAAGCTTCCAGTCAAAGATCACTAAGCAAACGAGAAGGTACAATGAGTGAGAGTCAACAGAAGAAATAGATTTAGATCTCCAATGATTGAAGATATTGCAGTTGTCAGACAAGAATATAAATTAGCTCTAGTGTGTTTAAAGAACTAAGTGTTGGAATCATATTTATGAGCAAGCACCAAGAGACTATTAAGAATGACCAAACTGCCAGGCATGAGGGCTCATGTCTGTAATCCCAGCAATCTGGGAGGCTGAGGTGGGAGGATCAGGTGAAGCCAGGAGTTTCAGACCAGCCAGGGCAACATAGAGAGACTCTGTTTCTACAAAAAATGAAAAATAAAAAAATTAACCAGGCGTGGTGGCACATGCCTGTAGTCCCAGCTACTCAGGAGGATTGCCTGAGCCTAGGAATGTAAGGCTGCAGTGAGCTATGATTATGCCACTGCACTCCAGGTTGGGTGACAGAGTGAGACCCTGTCTTAAAACAAAACAAAACAAAAAAAAGAAGACAAAAACCAAGCAGACTTGAAAGAGAACCAAATTGAACTACCGGATATGACACAACTGAATATAGAATAAATGAATTGGAAGATCTATCTTAAGAAATTACTCAGAATGTAGCACAGAGAAATATGAAAATGGAAAACATGAGATATAGGAGAATTGATGGATAGAGTGTCAAAGTCAAATACACATCTAATTGAAATCCCAGACAGAGAGAATAGAGAAAACAGAGAAGTCATAATTGATGAGAAGTGACTGAGAATTTTCCAGAACTGATGAAAGACAAGAATCCATGACTCAAGAGGCCCAACATCACCCAAGCAAACTAAAAAGAAATTGACACCTAGACAAATAATAGTGAAACTGTAGGATATCGGTGACAAAGAAACCGATCTACAAAGAAATGACATCAACTGATTTTTCCAAAATGAGGCCAGAGAAAGAATACTTTTAGAAGCAATAATTATCAACACAGAATTAAAGATCTAGTCTAACCATCTTTCAAAAATGAAGAGTGAAAAAAACAAATACAGATAAAGAAAGGCTCAATAACAAAGGAACTTACTAAATAGATATTTGAGAAAGAAAGGCAATGACAGCAGAAGGACATCCTGAAATGCAGATGATGGATTAAAATGTGTAAATCTAAATAAGTGTTTATATAGTTATCAACAAGTGATGAAAATCAGGATAAACACACCCATACAGATACCTGCAGAAGGGCAAATGAGCCCCACAGTATCACCAAACAGGGAGCTATATAACATGGGTCTTTGAGTGGAGAACAAAAGAGCCGGTAGCTCTCAGTACTCTCTCACTATTTGGTCTCCATGATGCCTAAATAAAGAGAGTATGGATTTCCCTAACAATTGGAAGGCTCCCAGGATGCAGCTGCAAGATACTCCAGCTTACGTGGATCAATTGCTTCAAAGAACTTGGGTTGATGTTTATGGCAATGGATGAAAACCTGGGCCACCCAGTGAAGGAAAAACTCCTCCTGATAAGGTGAATCATCACCTGGAAATCTCTGCTAAACTTGAATATCTCAACTAAGAGCATCAAAGACCTTGAAAACATTTAAGAAGTTGCTTTTGTACATTAGCTCAGGAAATCAGATTGTTAGACCGTTTTTCTTCTGTGCTCATGTCTGCAAACAACTCTTTCAATCCTAACGACAGCATATAGTACTAAAAACAGACAAGATGAAATGGTCATTTCTTGACATTGTCCTGGGGACTTGTAGTGACCCAACATTAATCTCATCACATATACTTCTTTGTCCCCTACTAGGTTGTAGTCAGTATCCTTCCAAGAACAGATGAGGGCTCTTCAAAGAGCTGCACCAATGCTTCCTGGCTCTTGTGTGTGACAGGCAACACCAACATACATCCTTTGGGCTGTCTCATCTGCTGCCACACCTTCAAATCCACTTTATGAGCAGAGAGGCAATGCTGTCACTGTGAGGTTTACTGTAGAACTCACCAAAGTAAAAGAAGCTTTGCCCAAATTCTTTCCAGGCAATACATGCCTAAAAGTAATCCAGGAAGGACCTGGTCTCCTTAAGCTAACAGGAAGTGCATTCGTTTCTAGGCTGACCCAAATGTCTTGATCTTTATCTCTCTTTCCTTAAATTGCCTGTGCACTGACATGTGTCCATACCTGAGTCTGTTTGAGAAGATAAGTCTTAAGAAGCAGAGTCAGGAGAAAGGGGAGGGAATGGTCTCCATGGATAGCCCAAAAATAACTGGTAGTCTTGAAAGGTCTTCCTTCCTGTGAAGGCAATGTGGGGGTGGGTGTCTGGCTCAAAATATTAATGTTTGAGATGTCATCATATCCATATTTTAGTTTCTGGACATAATATTCATTTACTTCTAAGAGTTCCAGCATTGGCCAGGCATGGTGGCTCATACCTGTAATCCTAGCACTTGGGAGGCCGATGCAGGAGGATAGTTTGAACTCAGGAGTTCGAGACCAGCCTGAACAAGAGTGAGACCCTGTCTCTACTAAAAATAGAAAGAAATTAGCCAGACAACTAAAAGTATATAGAAAAAATTAGCTGGGCATGGTGGTGCATGCCTGTAGTCCTAGCTACTCAGAAGGCTGAGGCAGGAGGATCACTTGAGCCCAGGAGTTTGAGGTTGCTGTGAGCGAGGCTGATGCCACGGCACTCGCCCAGGGAACAGAGTGAGACTCTGCCTCAAAAGAAAAAAAAAAAGAGAGGGAGAGAGTTTCAGCATTGCACTGGTGTCTGATCAATAATGGACCATTCATGCCAGTGACCCCAGGGAGGCTTTGGTTGTAGCCAGCAACACAGTCCTGGAACTGAATTTCTCAATTAATCCCTGATCCCTTGCAAAGAATTGACACAGACTTCAAGTTTTGACGAAGCAAAGAATTCCTGACTCCTTGACTCTGTTTTACTCTCCTCAAGACACACAGACATCAAATTTCACTATTACGGTCCCAAATGATGAACCTGGATGTGAGATTAAAACAAGGGTCTTTTACAGGCTGGTGATCTGGGAATGTCTGTTCCACGCTCTCCCAGGCCCCAGAGCCAGGCTTGCAATGAAACCACTTTCCCTCGTGACTAAGCTAAATCTCTGTGGCAAGTTAGTCTTTAAAACGCTGCACAGGCAGAAAGTTGCTTTTCCCTGTTACCTGGCAGGCCCCAAGTATTACATAAGCATTATCTGCAGCTCAGGCCACGGCTCAGAAGAGGCTTGATAGGTTATTTGCACATATGATAACATGTGGTATAAATAAGTAAAGTTGGGAAGATGTTTATATGTAAGAGGTAATCTGTGTCCACCAACGCAGTCAGGATTTGGCTTTGCTTAGTTTTTAAACATGGTTTAATAAGTCAGTGTATCTTGTGAAACCACTGGGACAAAAGTTTGGAGCAAAAAGAAATTTGAGGCTCACTTGCAGAAGCTTTTAACATTTTTTTGGTTCCCCCCATTCCCTGAGCATCATCATAACTTACTGAACTGTTCTGTTTAGATGGGAGAGGAGATGAGGGGGCCAGAGCAGCCGTGGTGTTTATCCCTGGGATAAAAGTTTCCAGACACCCTCACTGTGGGCTCCACTCCTGTAGCCAGGGGGGTCTGCAAATGGCAGGAGCATCTCACATACATCCTGCAGAAAGCACATATCTGCTTCCTAAAATGTTTCTCTTTAGAGATGTTCGTTGCTGGCTGATCCAGCCCCCCCCATTGGAACGTGGTGGGCAGTTAGGACCATGGCAGGTGCTGGTCCACCAGGACTCTTCTCCCAGGGGGCCCTGGCTGCTGGACATGCCAAGGGTGAGGGAAGCTGGCTCTAAACCTCTCTGCCACCCGAGTTCCTTCCCACCACCCCCTCAGCTCTCTGATTGGCGCTGTTCTCTGGCCTCACCCCCACCCCACTGTGCCCACTCGGTTGGCACCTGCTCCTTCACAAGCATCCCAGGTCAGTTACGGCCTCAGGTCGGCTTCCAGCCCCAGCAGGAAGCATGGAATTCATTCATCAGTGAGTCTTTTCTGAGAGCCTATTAAGTGCAGGCACTGTGCGAGGTGAAATGAGAATCAGCAAAAGAAACACAGTCCCCTCCTTTGGGGGCTTCTAATTTACTTTGGGAGTTGATCAAGAAAACGAATAAGCAAAATCATGATAGGTGGGGATGAGTCAAAGAAGGACGTACGCAGGATGTGCTGGCTCCTTTCAAAGTCTCCATGAGTCCTAGAGAGAAGGCCTGGCCATGGGGCCTCTCGTTTCTGCCCAGCCCCACCATGACACTGCTGCCAACAGTGGTGATGTCGCACCCTAAGCACCTCCTCCTGTTCTTTGCAACTTCCAGAGAAGCTCAGGTGGAGCTGCTCTCGGGCCTTCAGTGCATGTCTTACCCAAATGAGTCAGAGTTTCCTCAGAAGGAGGAAAAGAGGAAGAAGCAGAAGCCTGCTGTAGCAGGCACACTGTGTGCTGTCGCCCCACTGTGTAGGTGAAGACAGATACTCCTCTGTGAAGTTAAATGACTTGCCCAGAGCCACACTGCTAGTGAGTGACAGACGTACAGTTTGAACGCACACCTGTGTGGCCGCGTGCCGCTGTCAAAGCCATTGGCAGCTGTACATTGTGAAAACGCTTCCCAAGCACAGGCGGCTGCCAAGCCCAGCTGGGTTTGGGAACCCTGCGTGTTACCACCTGAGCCTCAGCAGCTCCCTCTCTATCGTGGGCACGATGAGCCCTCTCCCGGGGGTGTTGTGGGGATGAAGGCACCGGGTGCAGTAGGCATTGAATAAACGTGAGTCCCTTCCCGTAACAGCCCTGAGGCCACGGGGTCACCATCACTCCCTCCCCCGGCCACAGCTGATTATCCCAGCCGGCACTCGTCTGCCCCTTCCCTGAACGCTTTTCAATTTTAGCTGACATTTTTACCATTTAAAGTGTTTCATTGGTTTTACTTTGTCATTTCTCTGAGGACAAGACTTTATTTCAGAAGGTGCTTATCACATACTTTCAGATCTACTGATCAGCCTCTGAAAACCAACCACAAAATGGATTTGACCATTTGGGCCCCCTCACCCCCGCCCCCGGTTCTTCTTCCAAGCCCGACCCCTGCAACGTGTCTCCAGTGACTTCTGGCTTCACCAGCAGGTCCCCACTTTCCCACCTCTGACCTTTGCTTGGGTGTTTCCTTCTCCCTGGAATATCCTTTCCATCCTTGCACACTGAGTCAAAACTTCCTATCTTTTTTTTTAACTAACATTTATTGGGCTCCTATCACGAGTCCCACATCATTCTAGGGGCCTTACAAACATTACCTTCAGCCTTGGCAACAATCCTGCCAAGTAGGCATTATTGTGTAGATGGGGAAACTGAGGCTCGAGAGAAGTGAAGTGAGCTGCTCCAGGTGTCCACGCCAATATGGTGGTAGAGCTGGGATTTGAACCCGGGCTTTTCTTTAGCCCTGGATTCGGCTTCCTTGTGGACCCCAACGCCTCACACGCAGCCCTGCACTGACCGGCAATTGGAGGGAAACCCTGCCTTGCTGCTTAGGACTTGTGGAGCCACCGGCCACTTCACTGAGTTAAACCCCCAAGACAGCAGCTCCTAGGCACAGGATTGTCACCTGAGAGCATATGACTCCTCCCAGAGTCCCAGAATATTACCAGCCTGTTCTCCTTCCGTGTCCTTCCCTGCTGAGGTAGCACGCGTGCCAGGGATATTTCTGCCCGCTCCGCTCTGACGCTAGGGGCCCAGTGTGCCTGCCAAGCCACACAGGGGTGCTGGGCCAGCCGGCCTCTCTCTCAGGCTTTTTCTCTCCTTCCCTCCTTTCTCCTCCTTCTACACACGTGGGGATTGCAGGGGGTGAGGAGGAAGGTAGTATCTAGCTCCACCCCATAGAAACTATCTGCCTCAGTTTCCCTACCCTGGAACACCTCTATGGCTCCTGATTTGAAAAGCATTGCTTATAGCATCTGGGCTAAAATCAGCCAGAACACCTGGGCTTCAAGCCAGTGAGATTTGGGGGGCGGGGCAAGAGCCCTAACGGAGCTAAAGGCAACAGCATCCTGTTTGCTCTTACGCTGCCTTCTCTATTAGAATACGAGCACAACCGCATCAAGCCCGCAAGAGCTGCGCATCTCTCTGTCCCAGGCCGGCATACAGGGAGTCTGGGTCCTGCTCTAAGGGTCTTCCCTGGTTCTGTGACATCCTGGAACGTGGAGGCCTCAGGTTCTGTCACTGCCGCAAGCCTCAGCCTCCTGGTTGTCCTGAGCACCTGGGTGGGGACCGCATGTGCTTTTCTGCTGCCTCAGAGTTATTTCTGGGCCAGCTGTTGGTGGCATCCATGTGTCCGAGCTCCTTGGCCAGAAGGCAGGTGGAAGGCCAGGGGGAGGACCACGTGTCAGCTTTCCACCCAGAGAGTCACCCCAAAACAGAGGACGTCCTTGGGGTTGAAGCAGCTCCACAGAACTCTCTGAACAAATTCCCAGGACGACAGTCTCCTAGGCCAGCAGCAAATGGCTGTCCCCTCCCCGTTCTATGAGAGCAAAGGGTTCACATGACCTCACGACCACTGGGTACACGGTCAAAGTTACTGGGCACCCCTGGGCCTCTCTGTGCTACTCAACAAGCAGAGAGGCAGAGGCAGGAGATGGTTAGAGTCCTGCCCTGTGAGACACAGGCCTTTCCTAGCCCTCCTTGTGATGAAGATGGGACCAGACCTGTCTCTCAAAGGTATTAATAATAAATTATTGGCAAGAAAATAGGAAAGTAGGAGCCGTCTAGTCGTTTAAACTGCTGTGGAGGAGTGGGTTGCCTTCTTCCTGCCCGAGGGAAGGAGTCTCTGAGGCTTCCCAGGCAGGGGTGGGTGTGACCCCAGCAGTCAGTGGCCTTCAGGCCGGGCTCCCTGCGGGGTCCCGGGCTCGGTGGGCAGGAACTCCCGGAATGCTCGAGGCAGGCCCTGCATGGCTTCCTCCGGGCAGACGGTGCGTCCTGCTCTAGGCTGCGGCAGACATGGAGACCCAGGGCCTCTGAGCAGGGGCAATCTCTGTTTCAGAGCCAGTCCCCCTCTTGCCTCTGAAAGCCCTCGCCTCCCCTTTCCTTACCCCACCTCCCAGCCCACAGTTTCCTGAACCTTCCTCAGCAGCCCTGCTAGGAGAAGTGACCTGGCTCATGGCCCATTCTCTAAGGCTGTGGTTTGGTCGAGGAGCCGGCAGAGTCCGTGGGGTGCATGTGGCACTCACGTGCTTTGCTGGGACGGTGCCTTGACCCGCAGACCGACTGCAAAGTCTGAGGTCTTTGGAAAAGGCAGTGCAGGAAGCGAAGTGCTCCGGCGGCAGAATACAGCCCAGCTCCCAGCAGAGCCCGCCCGGCAGGAAGGCCTCTTGCCAGATTCTGGTGGTGGCCGTCTTCTCCCCGGTGAGAGGAGCGAAAGAACAGACCAAGGACGTGAGTTCAGAAACAGACAAAGTGTGAGTGCCACAGACAGAAAAAATGGCCCTTCTGGAAAGGCATGCACCAGTTTAACTAGCTTATCCTTAGGGCATGAGGGCACTAACTGTCCCCCCCCCCCCCCCCCCCCCCCCCCCGATTCCAGCGGACTCGGTGAGGGACACAGAGCCTGGTAACGCTTTCCAGATGTCTGAAGGGCAGCACTGAGGATACCAGTGGGTTTTGGTCTGTTTGGCGAACATCACTCTCTGCTCATTCAAAGCATTTGAAGGCAGAGATGCCACCGACTAAGAACAGGACTGGTATAATCTCTGAGAGCCAAGCAAGCAAGCTATTATGGCAAAGAACAGGCCTTTGCCATGGATGCAACACTGAGGCCACTTCTGCAGCTTTTTCTTTTGACCTCTGGTGGGGAGGGCGGACGGTTACTTGGCCCATTATCCACGTATTAGTGATTTCAAAAATGAATCTCTAACAATATTCACCAGTTTAAATTGGGTCCAGCTATTTGTGCTTATTAGTAATTAGCTCCTTTTGAGGGCCTTAAAATTTTAATTTTCTAGTTAGTTCATTCCAAGTCGCTATTTGCACCTCTATTGATGCTGCCGAGGAAAAACATTCCCAGAAAAGAGTGGATGAGGCTCTGCATATTACTAGGGAAAGAAATTTAAAGTTTAAACTTGTCCCAAAGTTAGTGTCAAAACTCAGCATTTAGATTTCTTATTTCCATCAACACAAATCCCCGAGTCACTGTCAAAAAGGTCTGCAAACAGGGTGCTGGTATGTTTCTGGTCCCTTGGGCTAAGCTGTCCACGCCTGCGAGCGGGGACGAGTGCGGAGCTTCAGCTAAGGACGGACACGCTGCGGGCTTCCTTATCGAGTCATCCTTACTTCCTCACACACGTGCAGCGCCCGAGGTGCCTGTCCTATACACGGTTCCCGTCTGCGTCCGCACCTCCAGGGCCCCTCACGCTGGCTCTAGCAGTGCCTCCTCTTTGCAGGAATAAAGCAGAGTTTCACGGACTCACTGACCTTGAAGCCGGAGTGTCCCACGTCCTGCTGCACGCACACAGCCAAGAAGTATAATGGGAGCTGGCAGGGCCCGGCCTGGAAAAGACTCCGGGGCTGGGCGGCGCCTGAGGGTGTCGGCCAATCCCGGCCGGACTGCGGGTCGCACCTGCTCCCCCGGCTGTGCCCTTGAACGCAGCCACCGACGCTTCTGCACTGGGCCCCGGGCTCTGTCTTGCCCCTGCCCTTGCTCTAAAACGTTTCCCTCCCCGTTGAAGAGCAAAGGCAGAGGCCTTATTCCCTGAGCCCCCCCCGGGCGCTGCCTCTCCCAGGGCTCTGAGAGGGGTCCTAGGGCCTGCAGCCTGCCTGCCCGGCCGGTCTCGGGACGGAAGGGCCGGCAGGGGAAGCGGCACACCTGTTGCGGGACTCGTTTCTCCCGCCTCTCAGGTGCGCCATCTTTGAGGCCCCAGTTAGCTCTGGAGAATAAACCCTGCAAGCCGAGGTCCAAGAGGGGAGAGGTGTTCAAAGCTGCCTCTCTCCAGCAGCTGCCCAGGCCCTGAGCCAGGGGCTGGAGTGACCTCCTTCCGACATGTTGTCTGGGGCCTGGATCCGGGCACAGTGACAACCGTGTCTGTGTTCAAGATCAGGCCATCTGGAGTAGATGACACATCTTACTTTCCGTCCACACCAGCTTAATCTACCACCCAGAAGGCCTGGCAGGCCGTGGCCCTGCTTAAAAATAGCCCTGTCTGGGCCATCCTCCACCAACCGGGAAGGCTGCCTGCAAATAGCAGTGACCCGCCAGGATCTTGGGCAGCAGTCCTGCCATTTCAAGGGAACCTGCCTTGGCGTCTGGTGACCGTCACGTACTCAGCTTCCGTGGCCACATGGACATCGCCAGCTGGGTCCTTTCTCTTCCTTCTCAGGGCCCAGCGCATGCTCAGAGGGGTGGACGGAGCAGGGAGTGGGGCCCCCAAAACAACCTACCCAGCAGGGTTGTCTTTCAGAATTTCCAATTCTTTTAAACACGACTCATAGCAAAAATATCTATTTTGCCTTTGCATGGGGTACTGCTTGGGAGAGCATGTGAAGGGGCTCTCTGGGGCCTGGAAGGTTCTTGATGTGGGGGTGGCTATATGGTGTACACACGTGTGAAAATTCCTCAAGCTCTACACTTAAGCTTCAAGCCTTTGACCGTATATTGGTTATACCTCAGTTAACACACACATGGGCCCCAACTTACAACGGTTTGACTTATGATTTGTCAACTTTATGATGGTGCAAAATCAATATGTATTTAGAAGAAACTAGTCTTCGGATTTTAAATTTTCCCAGGCTAGCGACACATGGGACGGAACTCTGTTGGGATGCTGGGCAGGGCCAGGGAGCCACACGATCACCAGGGTGCACGGCTGATACTCTACGGTGCACTGCGTTGCTCAGCTGCGACGTTCGGTAGGTTAGGGGGGTTTAAATGCATTTTCAACCTACGATATTTTCCACTTAGGATGGCCCCATCGTAAGTCAAGGAGCATCTGTGTGTGCTGTCATTACCTCACACCGAGTCAACATTTTTAGAAAGCGTTACCTGTTACATACATGATATTCTCTGGTATTTTTTTAGGTTCTTCTATGTTCTTTCCCTGAAACGACTGAAGATCAGGACCAACCACACTGATTTCATGTTCCCTCACCAGGAGGGAACGGTCAGCGACCTGGAGGCCTGTGGGGCTGAAGGCTGCTCAGCAGACTGGGCTCTGTGGGTTGGGGTGGGGTGGGGTGGGGTGGGGGGCCATCTAGGCCTATTTCTTCTCGCAATAGCTCTTTTGCACACTCACTTGTTTCAACTCAGTTCCAGCACCAACTGGAATAAATGCAGTGACCCTGAAGTTGTCCAGCTCCAAGATCCAGAAAACCATGAGGCTTTCGAAGAATGTGGATGCACAGATTTGAAGAACGGCAGTTACAGTGAAAACCCCTCTTCCTTTTATTCCCCCAGTTCTTAATCGACATTTAGGGCCCCCTCCACAAACCCTACTCCAGCACTCATATTTAACAGTGTAAATTGATGTGTTAGTGAGCAAGGTCAGAAGAGAAGTTGGGACATTGTTGAGAAGAGAGAGTGCTATCCTTCTTTGGAGACCTGGTCATCTTCAAGCTTCTTACGAATGTGGTGTGATGGGGATGGAACTTCTACAAGTGGCTCCCGGCAAAAATTCTAGATTTCAGAAATCCTCAAATGCTCCCCCTGCCACATGCCATCTATTCCTTTCTCATCGCTGCCAAGTCCCTTCAAAGCTCAAGGGCTCTATCCACACTGGTGTGGCCATGTAGCTGGCTTTTGCCAACAGGACAAGAACAGAAGTGAAGATGACAGCTGCCATGTCACTTGTTTTTCTTAAAAACATCTCTGTCTTGGGCTTATTCTCTTTTGTGTTCCTAAGTCCAGCCGGAGCATGGCTGCAGCAGGACCCAGACTTGACCGTGCAAGCCAGGACAATGCCCTGTGGGATGGCCATGCCACAAGATGAAGGAGCCCTATCAGCCCGGAATGCCCATTTCAGAAGCAGAAAAGGAAGCTACTTGGGTAGGAGGGACCCCTCTCCTCGATTCACTCTTGTGTTCAACAGCTGTATCACGAGTCCTTCAGCACTAAATATTAGGACAACTTCATCTACTTGGCAGAAGTTAAAGTATTTTCCCATATTAATATATTAGTTCACATGACCTTTGCAGTAATTGTAGGGGTAGATATGAGTCTTATTTGATAGGTGGGAACAGAGCTCAGGAGCCCATCCTAGGTTGGACTTAGTGACTGCAGGGCCAGCACCTCCTCTCCTCACACCCCTAGCAGCTTCTCTTGTCTCCACAGCCCATTCAGGAGTGTTGAGCTGCCATTGGATGGACTGAGCTGTGCCAGGGAGTAGTGAGTTCTCCGTGTCTGGAGGTAGTCAAATGTGGGCTGGGGATGTCACAGGAGAGACCTACGCACTGCAAAGCAAGTGTGACTAGTTGATCATTCATATCTTTTTGGAGGTCTCTCAAATTACCTGCTACATGAGCTTCCTCTAACCTGTTTTTCCCTCTGAACTTTAGAAGTAAAAGAATATCTGAAGGAGCTCATTGCTAAGAAGAGGAAAATGTAGAAAAACGAGAAAAGAATTAAATGAAGAAAACAATGAAAGTTCCAAGTGTTCAAGAAAGGCGAAGTTTAATTTGCATATAGGCATAACTTACACCTCACCTGACAAATGTTAGGCCACAGCACAAATCCCTCTGTCAAAATCACAAATGTCCACAGATTTGCAAAGTAGCTGGACACAAACAATATGCTTCTCAGACTAACACATGTGTCTGCCCATCACATACATACAGATAATAAAGAAATACATTTCAATCTTCTACAAAAGAGAGCTGAGGATAGTAATCATGTCACCTCACATTTGGGCAGCACTTTACAGTTGACAGGCATTTGGTTGTCATGACAGCTCTGTGAGGTAGGCAGCACAAGAATTGCTACTCATACCATTTTGCAGATGAGGAAACTGAGGCTCAGAGAGCTGTAAACACTGGCCTAAGGTTTTCCAGCTAGTAGATGGAGACTCAGGCCTGGGACCCAGGGCTGGGATGCCTAGTTCAGTGCTCTTTGACAACTGGCTTTCTGGTGAAAAATGGAACAGGTTGTGGAGAAGACAGTGGTTCGACATCATTAAGTAGAACTATTATTTTCCTTGAGCAGATCAGATCAAGTACAAAGCTTAATTTAAAAAGTTAAATAAATCCTTTGCTTTTAAATAAAAGTTAATTTTATTGGGAATAACCCCTCTATTGCATTATTCTTTTTAGTTCAGAATTTAAAAGCTGTCCAATCATTGCGGGCCCAAGGGCTTGTCCCATACAATAACATGGGTGAGGAGGTGCTGATCTGTCATCACACGCTCCACATGGGACCATAATGGACTTTTCTTTCCCAAATGATTCGGTGTCTGAGTTTCACTGGTTTCTAAGTAGTACGTTAAGATGTACTGAAATTTAACAAACAGTAACGGGACTTCATGTGAGAGCCACTTGAAAATATTGCAACAGCAGTTTAAAATTCCTTCCTTAAATTCGTTCAGAAAAACACTAAGGAAAAGTGACAATGTTCTACCTCATGCCTGAATCTGTCAAATAATATATCAGCTTAGGTAAGAGATTTGTCCCTGTAGCAAAACTGGATGTCTTAGTTAATAACCAAAGGCATCCCCTAAAAGCCCAAAGATAATTCTATTGACAGTATAAATCATGGGTATTCATTTGAGAGCATGAAATTGGATTTTACTTCTGATTTTCTAGGTTAATTTTACAGTATACATGCTCGCTACTTGGCTGTTAAAGCCTGACCTCTCATCTACTCTTAGAAGTGGGTCAGAAGAAATACTGCAAATTGCTTTTGGGGATTTTAAATGTGACCAAATTGAGGTTTTTAAAAAACGTGCATTCCTATCCCAGCTGGCCCACAAATGGTGCAGGTCATCAAAAGGAACTCCCTTGGAGGTGGAGTTCTCTCTCTTGCTCTCTTGCAGCTTCAGTGAAGCTCCAGAATCCAGGAAGCAGAGGAGGGCCATGGAACTCCCAATAAAATGCTAAAGGACCAGCTTGGCGCTGCACGCCAGTAGTCCCAGCTACTCTGAATGCTGAGGCAGGAGGATCGCTTGAGCCCAGGAGTTTGAGGCCAGCCTGGGCAACATAGCGAGACCCCATTTCTAAAACAAACAAAAAACAAAAGGAAAGCGAAGGATCAGCTTAGCAACTGACAGTGCCCACAGATGACCAAGGCACCTCCAACAGCCTGCAGGAAATAGGGGCAAAAGGTTTGTCACCAGTCGAGGAAAAGCTGCGTTCCAAAATGGAAGGAGCATTTGGAAATTCCTCTATCTCTTATTTTTCTTTAATAGGAATGGCTGCAGTGCCTCTGGAACATCTGGGTCAAAGAAATGAGTCCAAAATTCCAGGGAAAGTGCATATAGAACCATCCCTTGCCCTCCAAAGGACTTTGGTGACGCCAAGGCAGAGCAGAGCGCATGGACCTTCCCACTGTTGCTTTGCCTGAAACTAGTACGTGTGTGGTCCGTTCACAGATTTGTCCTGGCTTTAGTCCACCTTTCATGACAGTTTTTGAGCCCAGAAAGCTAACCTTTACTTTTACTTTTCTTCTGCGAGACCTTGAGGTGTTTGGTGCAATTGACACATATTATTTCAAACCCTCAGTTTCTGAACACTGAGAAATAAATCACAAGTTGTGCATTGTTAGGATCCAAACAGCCCATGCTTCTCATCATGCATCAAGATGCGTCAACCTTTTATTTGAAACTAAAGAGAACAAACAAGCAACTTTTTTTTTAAAAAAGAAAAATACGGCATCCATAAATAACCCTTCTTAGGTTTAGTGCTACACTGTTGGCTAATGAGCTATTGAAAATATTTTTGGAATGGTCTTCAAATATTATAAATATTTTACTTAATTGTTATTTCACTAAATAGTTATGTACAGAGATGGCCCTTACCGTGCAGAAAATATACATTCTCTACCTCTATGGTACATTATCAATGCTAGCTCTTCCACGGGGTCTTAAGAGTTAGCAAGTGGAATTTATTGTCAGCTGTTAGCTCTACCAACATAATTAAAGTGCAAGGAAAGAGGGAAAACAGCCAGACAGATCAATTTTTTATTGTCAGCATCAATAAGCTTCATGCCTCTAAGAGAAAATGTCAGGTGCAATAGGCTCAGGTAATGATAACTCTCTATTTTTTCTCTTCCTTCTTTTAAAGCAGCAGTCTCCCTGAGAAGAGAAGAGGGAGGTAAACAATGAGATAGCCCTATTTCTTCAATAACTGACTATCTTGGGAAAAGTAAGGTCACTTCCCCAGCCTAGGGTAGCAGGACTAACCCCTGCATTTGGTTTTCTACTTTAACGCTGTCGGGTGGTTGGGCCCATTTCCCATACACTTACGATACTCTCACTCAGAAATATCTCAAAATCATTTTTAAACAAAGATAGCTACCAACTGCATATGGAAATGTGGGTTTTTGAAAAGAAAATCCCACTAAAGTGTTTTTTAAAAACTACAGCCAATGTTCATAGTGAGCCTAAAAAAAGGTTTGTGTAAATCAGGATAGATTCCTACAGTACGATGAGTGGGGGAAGAGAAAACAAGCTAGAGGTGCAGGGATGATTTTCAGGTATATATTTTCCCTTGGTATCGAAACCCATTATTCCCCATAGCGCTTGGTGGCCTCCCATCGTGTTCCACAGTTTTGTCGGTGAGGTGGGCATGCACCTTTTTGCAAACTCCGCAGCTGCCTCTCCAAGGCGGTGGGCTTCTTGGGCCCAACTGTCTCAGGAATAAGCTCCCCACCCCGACCCCAAGTCAGCCACTGGCTGAAATCCTCTGAGGCACAGCCCACTGTATTTAATTAAGGAAATGTTACCTACAGTCCATTTGTCTTTCATTATTTCTTTCCTATGGTGTCGCCTAAAGACTGGAAAGGCAGTTTCAGAACATACCATTTCTCAAATATAAATATTTATAATGCACTGAAAACCATGCACATGCTGCGGACTGGAATTGCTTATGTGTTGGCCCATCCCTATAGAGGAAGCCTCAGCTTTTTTGTGAAGCTTGTGACAAAATGAAATGTAATAGAAGCAGTTAAATCCTAGGAGAAGATTGGTAGGTGTGCCCAGGCCAATATGTGCCAGGGAAACATCACAGGTCTTTTCCACGGATCCTTGTCCCTGAGTACTAACAGACGAGGGACAGAGTCCAAAATATACTTTCTTACCTGCTTCATTAAAATGGCTACTAGCATCTCCCATCTTACATTCCCTTACGTAAACTGTGCCGTCAGCTTTACTAAGTATCAGTCTTTCACCTTCCCACCCGAGTCTGAAGCATCTGTCTTTGACCCAAACGGCTGGGTTTTCTCTCTGGCTAGAGACAGAATTCCAGTCTGGTTCCATCTTCTTCGGTGGAGAAAGGAGACGGGCTCCATGCTGCACCCTGTGAGGCGTGGCATGCACAATTCTGTCTGTCCCGCTTTCCGTGAAAACTCTGCGGACTCAGGGGCAAGGCCAGATTTTCAAGCAGGGAGTCGAGGTTCAATTTTCAGTGACAGCTCATATAGCGTATCTTCATCTATGATCAGGGCTTTGTCAAGCAAGTACTGTGTGACCTGAAAAGAAAGGGAAATCCCAGCTTTTACTGCCTTCGGCACACCGGTACGTATATTTCCTGAATAGAATCCGACACAGTTCAACAGTTTCTCTTAAACATTTAAAAACTTTCACATCACTAAAAAAAATCATGAATATTCTGTCATTATAAAAATAAAAATCAAGCATCCCTAGCCCTCTTCCAATCCCCAATCTCAGGTAGCTCCCTGAAGAGGCACCACTGTTACCATTTGGTTTGCACTCTCCCAGATGTTACGACGTCTTTATAGACATTACATGTACTTGCAGAAATTGTTTTTTCCCTGTATAATCATAAATGGTACCACACTGTGCATTTTACTCTGCTTTTGTCTCTTAATTATAAGTTATGGAGAGTTCCCTGTGTCAATGCAAAGAGCCGTAACTGCTGTACAGTATCAATAGTGCAGTATATCAGAGCTTTAATGATCTCATGTTGATGGATGTTTAGTTGCTGTCAATATGTCACTACCACACAAAGTTACGATGAAATCCTTGTTAGCATGCTTCCTAGTGGTCATGTGTGAATGTTCTACTAGGGTAGACACCAGAAATAAAAGGAAAGAAATGAAAATGATGGGGCATGATATATTTCCATGAACATTTTTCTTTATTTTTATTGAAATATAATGTACAAAAGTGAAAATGAATAATTTGATTAGTTTTGGCAAATGTATACACCCATGTAACTTACACTCATATCATAATATAGAACAAATCCATCACCCCTAAATGTCAATCTGCTCCCAGAAGCAACCGCTGCTCTGATTTCTTGTTTGTTTTTTTTTTATTTGTTGAGACACAGTGTCACTCTGTTGTCCTGGGTAGAGTGCAGTGGTGTCACTGTAGCTCACTGCAACCTCAAACTCGTGTGCTCAAGTGATCCTCTCACCTCAACTTCCTGAGTAGCTGGGACTACAGGCTCACACCATGACGCCTGGCTAATTTGCCTATTTTTAGTAGAGACAGGATCTCGCTCTTGCTCAGGCTGGTTTCAAACTCCTGAGTTCAAACAATTCTCCAGCCTTGGCCTCCCAGAGTGCTAGGATTATAGGTGTGAGCCACACCGTGCCTGGTCCACTGCTCTGATTTCTATGACTATACACCAGTTTTGTCTACTCTGGAACTCATATGAATGGAATCATACAGTATGTAATACCCCTTTGTGAGTGAATTCTTTCACTCAGCATAATGGTTTGAGATTCTTCCATGCTGTGGCATGTATCAGTAGTTTGTTACCTCTCATTGCTAAGTAGTGTTCCATTGGAGAGATTTGAGTTGCTCATGCTTTTCTTATAGATTACAGCAATACTTTTATTGTCTCTTTGTTTTATATGTTGCACGTCTCCTAGTGTACTGCTCATCTTTTGACTTTTTAAATAACTGCCCTTTGTCATAGCAAACTTTGATATAGTAAACTTTTTTAAGCTTTTCTTTTCTTTTTTCTTTTTAATTATTATGGGTACATAATATTTGTATATCTTTATAGTGTACATGTGATGTTTTGATACAGGCATACAATGTGAATGACTCAAATCACGGTGATTGAGGCATCCATTACCCCAGGCATTTAACATTTCTTTGTGTTAGGAACATTCCAATTCTACTCTTTTATTATAGTTATTTTAAAGTATACCCTAACTTATTGTTGATTATAGTTACTTTGTTGTGCTATCAAATATTGTTCATTCTATCTAACTAACTATATTTTTGCACTCATTAACTAACCCCATCCACCCTCCCCACAACTACCCTTCCTAGCCTCTGGTAACCATCATTCTACTCTGTCTCCATGAGATCAATTGTTTTTACTATTTAGCTTCCACATATGAGTGAGAACATGTGAGATTTGTCTTTCTGTGCTTGGCTTATTTCACTCAACATAATGTTCTCTAGTTCCATCCATGTTGTTGCAAATGGCATGATTTCAAGAAAATGTTTTATGCAAGGGGGGAAATCATCCACTTTGTGTTTTGGAGAGCTCTATCTGTCTGTAATTTGTGGAATGAATTTTGCATTCTAGAGTGAATGCAAGTAGATTAGACAACAGACATCGGTAGCTTGGACCGGGGTGGCGGTGGTAGAAGCAGAAGGAAGAGAAGAAGATTCACAAGAAATACAGGATGCAAAATCAATAGAACTTGATGATGAATTGATGTTCTTTTTACCTTCTTTTTTCTTAATCAGACTTGCCAAGATTTTCTATTTCATTGATTTTTTCCATGAGCTAGCTTTTGGTATTATTGATCAACTTCACAGTTGTTTTCTAATTCATTAATTTCTACTTTTGTTTCTGTATTAATTCCTTGACAACCACAACCATATAATATTACCTTTGGCTGATGGTCTATTCTGTAGGAAGTCTGCTGGAACTGGCGTATCTCTCTGATAATGTGTGATATCTAACAGAGAAAATAAAACAAAATGACAACAATGAAAGCAAAGCCAAGGTATTTTCCTATATTACAGCATATTCTCCTGAGGCCTCTTCCCAGACAGTCAGCGCTTCCTCCAGTGAAGTAGGTGGAGCCCTGTCTGATCATTCCCGATGCGTGCTGCCTTCTTGCCCTTCAAGGAGCCACGTGAAATGCCAACAGCGAGAAGATACTAAGTTTATAATCAAGAAACAGCTGGCAGTGGGCGGCCTTGGGTTTGGAAGAGGCAAGCTCTGGGTGGTATTGTCCATGGGCTCCTTGCTTCTAGCTTGGTGCTCAGAACATGGTTGTCCAGCAAGAAGCCTTCAGCAACCGTCTATCACTGGTCGGTCTCAGAAAGTCTTCCCTGGAGCTTTCTTCCACCTCCCCTTTGCCCAGACTGCAAGCTGAAATGGCTCTGCCAAAAATCTCCTCCATCAGCCAATATCTGGTTTTAGACCCAGTATCCACGACATTAAAAAGTAGACATTGACTTTTATTACTCAGCCTCTTCTCTATAAGCCATTGAAAGTCATTGAAGCAGACTGATTACAAAATTATCACCTACCATTCTCATTTTGGAAAAATTGACAAGGCCTTCCTCAGTAAAGTTTGGTGTTCCTTCTTCAATGAATGCCAGGTCTGTCAAGTACATCCCCAGGTAAGGAACTGCGGGAGGGTTGCAACTGCAAGACCAAGAGGCACTGTCCTCATACTCATTAACGCAAATGTCTACTTCCCTCCCCAATTTAAACAGGAAGCAACTATGCTGCTTCCATTCTGAAGAACAAAACCTGTTTATTTCATTTTCAGAAGCACACTCATGATATGCAGAGTTTTAAAAACATTTCACAATAGAATATAATACAGAATGACAGCCCATGCTTTACTATGTGTTTGAGACAATGGCATGTTCAAACAACAGGATGTCTTAGAGACAAATACAAAATATTTGCGTAACTGTTTGTAGTATTTGTAAATTGCCCACACTTCTTTGAGGCAGAGAAGCTGTAGAGGAAAACCCCTATGCCCTGAGCTCATTAAATTAGAAACATTCAACCTTAATGAACTGGATGGAAAAATCAATGTGATTAGAGCTCTGCACTACAGTAAATCTTGTTTTCTGTTTTAGTTAAATGTTTTAGAAGGTGGAGACTTAATTAACATCACAACTGCAAACTAAAGTGAAACACTGTTTTGTTTTGTTTCCTTTTGTTTTTGGAGGAGCAAGGGTGGGTATATTTGGTCTTCTCAAAGAGGCCTGAGGCCAAGAACACAGGTTTTTGAAGCAGAAAGAACTGAGTTAAATCCCAGCTTGACCAGTTACTAAGGATGGGCAAACTCTCTGAACTACAGTTTCCTCATCTATAAAATGGAGACAGAAAAGCTCATCTCTTTAGTTTGTTGTGAGGCTTAAATAAGACACAGCAAGCACTTAGCGTGAAACCTGCCATTTAGCAAATATCCAGTGAATAGTTCTTATACTATTATTGCTGCTATTATTATTATTATTATGAGGCTTGCTTTCACTCCCACCATCACAGGACTAACATTTTTCCAGAGTAAGTAAAGTAATTGTGGTAGATATGAGAAAACCAGTTACAGAATAGCTTCTATGTTCCACATGTGTGTGTGTAGAAAAAGAAATATCCAGAAATAGAAAACCAAAAATATATAACTCTAATCAACAAGTGCTAGAATATTTAAATAAAAACTGCAGGAAATCATTGCGCTTAGATGAGGAAATAACTGAAGCAAGAAACTTGTTGTACTAAAAGATGGTCTGATTTATTATGATGACATTTTCTTCTTAATCACAATACTCTGCATGCCATCAGTATACCTGTAAGAAATTTACCATACGCACAGTATCCAAATGAAAAGGAAAATCAGAAAATACCTAGATAATGGAAGTTGTTTCCCATTTGTTTTTCTTTTCAAAGCAAAGTAGGAGCTAGGTCACTATTTGTATACTATATAAATTATATACATATATTTCTTAATTATGAATAATTTAATAATTAAGATAGACATACTTTTTAAGGGTTTCTCTGAGATTTTTAAATCTTCCTTCAGATGAAACGATCTTCTGAAGTTTGTCCATTAGAGCTTTTGTCTAAAAAGAAAAACAAAAACTTAATGTCATGAAAATATGATGGTTTGATACACTAGAGAGTTGCCCAAAGATGCTCAATTCTCTTCCCCAGTGGCAGGTGCTGTGACCTTTGCCAGAAAAAAGGTCACCGTATGATTTGATTCTCCCAGTGTAGGGACAGGGCATTGTGTTTACAGGGAATGTTAAAAAGAGCACGTGGAGGGAGAGCAAGTACCTATGTCTTAGCCAAAAAGAGAGGAAAAATGTGTAGAAAGAAAAACTGCAATGCACGGAAAACTTAGGAACTAAAAGAACTGAAAAGCGCGTGTTGCACGTAGAATCCTAAAGGAGAGGTCTCCTGTTGGGGAGTTTTCCCAATGTGTCTTTTTGAATGTTAATCTCCAAACCATCAAAGCACATGTGTGGTTGCTTTGGTATTGACTGAGAAACATACTCTACTCCAGATCCTTTCTTTTCTGACCATCATCATGAATTTGTTAGAAAAATATAACTAATGTTTACTATGAAATAATAACATTGTTGTTGACAATGGTATGGAGTTTCTTCAATGGACATAGGAGAGTGGCAGGGTGGCCCTTGAGGGTGAGGACCCATTCCTGGCGGTGAGAGCTTTCAGCACAGCTCGAAGGGCTGCCTCCCCCATCCTGGTTTCTGAGGGCTCTGAGAGACCTCCTGCCTGGCCTAGGGCTCACCTTGCTCAAAAAATCTGCTGAAGTCCAGTCTGCCCTACAGCCACACAGCAGATCTGCGGGCTCCAGAGTGCAGATTCTACCAGTCCTTCTGACATCTCCCAGACAGATCTGAGGTGTGGGGAAGGGACAGCCACAGGGCAGATGGTATTACTGAAGGCGTCTGACGCGGGGGCATATCTGCATCCAGGCCCTACCCACCGTGACAAGAGTGAGGCGCTTGGCCCTGGAGATGCCTCTCTGGGGGACAGTCTGTCAGCCCTGCTAAGCCATTGTGAGTTACCCATACATGTGACTTAAATGGTGTATATTTTAATACCTCTACAGGTAGCATATTCAAAATTTGAAACAATAATTTTAATATTAGTCTTATCTCTTATTCCACGGTTAGTTCATTGATCCCTAAACCTGCATCCTGTCAAAGATAAGAATGTCACTTAAGTCAACTACAGAGAAAGCCTGGAAGCTTTCTTAAGGAAGATGTAGGGATC
Organism: Lemur catta; assembly: GCF_020740605.2. NCBI lineage: Eukaryota > Metazoa > Chordata > Mammalia > Primates > Lemuridae > Lemur > Lemur catta. The sequence goes on along the minus strand of NC_059139.1, from coordinate 52,334,574 downwards.
CCTTGATGACAGCTGGTGATCCCTGGAAAGCTGGTGAATTTGAATGAGATTGGTGGATTACACTAATGTTGATTTCCTAGCTGTGATATTGTCTATAGCTATGCAAGATGTTGCCATTGGGGGAAACTATGTAAGGTATAGGGAATCTCTGCATTATTCCTTACAACTGCACGTGAATCCACAATCATCTCAAAATAAAAGGCATTCTGTTTTTGGTTTTCTTTTTTTAAAAAAAAAACAGTATTAATTAAAACTGTGGCTTCTATTTACCAGGTCCAGGTGTTATTGACAGAAAAAGGACTTATGAGTGTTATGGGGCCAAATTCAGGATTCTTAGAGCACTGCATTTTTGCTAAGGAATAATGGGGGAAAAGTAGGAGGAAAGATATGACCTAGGCTTGCTTTCTTGCTACATGAAGAAATTAAAGTCTCTTCTATGCTAAAGAGAAAGGTTTAGCAAGAGAAATGAGGATAGAAAAGTGTAAGAAATAGAGTATATCTGAGAGGGGCTTAAATCCTCAGAGGGGGCAATAAAGCCAGACAGTTTGGAGGAAATGTCAGCAGAATATATTTATGCTTTTCTTCCAGCCTGGAGTGCTAGAGGTGGGCACCCTGCAGATGCTCCTCATTTGGGTGGTCACAGCAAGGTAGGCGTGGTGGTGTGTGGGGAGGGTTAGGCACACAGGGCCTGATGTAGCCCTCCCTACCCACTGGCACCAATGGGATATGAAGGAGCCTGGGAAATTCCCCCAGGGCCCTTTGAGAGGGCCAAGGTGGTCATCCAATAACGAAGAGTTCACATGCCCACCAGGGATCACCAAGGGCCAGAGGAGCCTGTGGGGGTGGTGAGGGCAGCCGAGTTCTCTGGGTGCAGTCACTATGCCTTGTTCCTGGGTGGGGCAGGCAGACCACGTGACACCAGCTACGGGCAAGCTACAGTGGCCTGCACCCAATAACCAATCAGCAAAGGACTACAACAGGGGGCCCGAGGTGCAGACAGCCTCCCGGAAGCCTGGAGAAGCCATCCCCAACACCCACCAACACCCAAGGAGCAAGCCAGGAGAAAGGGCAGGGGAAGAATAGTGATTTAGTTTCAATCTTAAAATATCTGAATGAAAACAGGCATAGGCAAGCTGAGTCCAACAAAAGAAAATTAAGAAAGCTATATTTCTGCATATCTAAGTCATTATGCCAAAGCTTTAAATTCACTACATGAATGACAAAGAAAAAGGTGAACGTTGAGGCCCTTTGTCCCTGGCTTTTGCCCTAAGGCATTTGTACCTTCATTTTGGGGGAGAAAGAATGGATTCATTGGATATCACTCTTCTCACTTGGAATCAATGTGCCCTCATAAAATAATTCGGGAAATTCTTGACTGACAACCACATTGTTTGAGATTGTCCCCCAAAACGTTTTAATGAGTGGTTCAGAAATGCACACAAGTGAAATCAATTAAGTGGTAAGAGCACAGTAATTAGCCGTGTTGGCACCTTTCTTTGGCAGCTGAGCTGCTCGTTTCAGTTAATGATTTCCTAATTAGTCATATTTATCTTGTCTCTTATCCCCCAGCCTCTCCTCCTCTCAGCAGCAGGACACGTCACTCACTGATGCTCACCTGCTTGGACACCTTGGCCCAGGTTTTCTTCAGCCTGTAGATGGCACTTCTGTTTAAGGCGGAGGTGATCTCCAGCACGCCGTTGTAGTTGTGCAGGCATCGGCAAATGTCCGCCACCGCCACCCACTTCTCGATCGCGTTGGCACGGGAGCTGACATCAGCGTAATTCATTATCTGGGAGGCCACCAGGTTACTCATCTGAGACAATCAAAAAGCCCAGAGAGGCTAAGAGCCAAAGCAGTGCATTTGCGCAAAAACCTAAATTATCTGCAGACAGGTCAGGAAAGCGGGGTGTTGAGTGGCGTGAAGATCACATTCCATACTTAGAGACCAACTTTCTAAAGAGACTATACAGTCTGTAATAATAGTAACAACAAACTAATGAGCATCTGTTCACCCTTTGAGTGAAGAGAGGGATTATTTGCAGTCCAGCTTGTTGGGGGGAAAAGGCAATTTTGTTAATCAGTAATTTTGATGGAGTTATTGCTAATAACTATTGAGGAAATGGGATCATAACCCCTGAGGAAAGGTAATGTCTGCAGATCCTGGGTGTCATTTCTTGGGGCCTTTCCACATACTCCTTGGCTCCCAACAGTGTGAAGATCCTCAGTCTGGGAAGCCTTAGTTACAGAGAAAGAAAAAACACTTGTCCCCAGTCAGATCAAATTCTCAACTGATCAACTCCCAAACCAAACACTCAGCTGCAGAAGAAAAGAGAACATTTTCTTCTTCTTATCCTATTTTTCATCAGCAGGTAAAAGGACCTACAGTTTCAAGGCTAAATACTGTAATTCTGCTAGTTAAAGCCAGTTTAAGAAGCTCAACTCCTACAATATGGAAAAGAAGAGGCCAAAATAAGATTACTGTATTAACAAAGGGAAAACGGGGCATATCATCTTATATCCATACACTAAGTCTGATGGACACACCCATTCTTTGCTGATTCTGAAGATACTTAAGATCTTATAGTGTCTCAAAATTGTCCTTGTGGATATTCATTCAAGCACCTACTAAGGTGCTATTCTCTGAGCATCTAGTCATCCTTACAGTAAAGACAGGAACTATTTGGAATCCAGTCTGTTCAAGGAAGAGGTGATTTTGTTAATCAGTAATTTTAATGCAATTATTGCCAATAATTATTGAGGAAATGGGATAGAACATGTGTTCTTTTAGGTGCTGAGAAAAGAAAGACAAATAAATCAGCGTCCCTGACCTTAAGGCAATCTGAGCAGTGAAACACAAAGCTACGTCTATGTGTGGAGGGGCTTGAGAACATGGAGGCAGCCTGGGGCATCTGGCCTAGTACACAGGAGGCTTCTAGAAAGAGCTCATGCCTGCACTGACTCCTGAAGCATCCAAGTATAAGAGCAAAGGGACAGAGGTGGGAGGCACGGTGTAGTGGAGGCTGTGGCAGCCATCTGAGAAGCACAGGGGCCGTGAGAGACAAGGATAACGATGGGCAGGGCTCTTGTACACCGGGTTGAGCAGTTGGGACCATATCCTGAAGGTGAGGAGAAGCCACTGTCAGATTTTTGTCAAAGAGAGAGAGATAATTAAATTGGCCTTTCAGAGGAGTCATTCCCGTGGCACTGCATGAAGAGGGGGTTGGAGGGCAGTGAGCCGGCAGGGGACAGACGGGCTAGGAGCTCCTGGGAGAGGATGGAAGGCTGGACCAAGGTGGTAGCAGTGGGGAAGGCAGGGTGAGGAAGGGCCTGAGATACATGTGGATTTAGGGTTCACAAATATGTTGGGGGGTGGTAAGAGTGAGGTGGGTAAGGGAGAAGGTGACCTCTAAATCCCGAGCGTGAGTGAGTGTATTTTGAGGCCACTACCCAAGACTGTGGACAGAGAAGATGATGAGGAAGCAGGCTTGGTGGCTCTGGGCTGTGGATGACAGGTTCCACCTGTAACGTGTTGAGAGCTCAATGCCGAGGTCATCCGAGTGGAGGAGATGCGTGGGTCTGAGTGTCCATTACACCCCACGTGCAGGTACAGCACAGGCAACAGAGATTTCCTTCCCACAGCAGAGACTCTGCTTCTCCGAGTGTGCACTAGACAAGTCACACACCTCGTCCTTTAGGCAGCAGTGGCATTGAAGCTCGTCGTGCGACAGTGTTCACGCAGCAACTATGTGCTCTTGAGTATACCCTGTGCAAAGCACTATCTTGGGAGTCTACACTGTTGTTTTCGTATTTTGATTCTGGACAACTTATGAATTTACCCATGGGGTTCCTGGTGGTTTTGTTTATTTTTTTTTAAACACATCATTATTCCTTTTCCTGTAGTTTAGCAGAACTGGAAAGGTTGCCTTCTCTTTGCCTGTATAGACCTGAAGACACTCCCACATATGTTACTAGTTCTACCACAGGACTAAGACCATGAGAGCAGAACCAATTAAAAGTTGGTGGGTACAATAGCATCTCCTAATCTTCCTGTCGGGGAAAGCAGAGCTGGGAGATGGACCGACAGCTGGCCACTGCAGCATGGAGCCATAGAAACAATGAGATTATGCTCTAAGAGGTCCTTCCAACCCTGGAATCCAATTCAGGCTGAACGGTCAGTAAGGATGACCCATCTTACTGTCACCACCACCACCACCAGGGGCCAGTGACACATACTGCTCACTCTGTTAGTCAGGTTAGGACCGGGAAGCAACAATGATCATGAAAAAAGTAACCGCGCAACCTATACATTATTGAGCACTTACCAGACTTGGGTACCATCAAAGGTGAACCTCTTATGTCAGGAAGTTAACTGGAAAGTATTACATTACTGTGAGCTCTTAGGTGGCAGAGTTGCTTGATTTGAGAGGAGTCTTAAGACCCCACAATTCATCTCCCATAACACACCCACAGTTTTCTTCTTATGGCTACTCACATCATTGAAGTGCTGGCTGGTTTTCATAATGTAAGGTGTTCTTTCATTTTTATCCAGCTTCATCCACCCTTGCCCAAGAAACTCTCTGAAAGTTCAAAACAAAACACAAAAACCAATTAAGTTTTTAAAAACTGGTGACTATGATCCTGGGTAATTATCATGAATATTAGATACATTAAACTTGACAGTGCCTAGAATGTCACCTGACCCCTGCTGCTACCGACCTCTCAAACTTTAGCCCAACAGTAGCATTTCACCCCTTGATACCAAAAAGAAAAAGATTTTTCAGTTTCCACCTTTCTCTTATAAATGTTTAGAACTTTGTCCCTGTTGGGATCATACAAAGGCTTCTCTAAAGTTGGAAAACCACCACCAACACAGGAGAAATGAAGAGGTTAAGTGTTAATTCAGAAACCATGCCTATTTTCTCAGGATTAGTTTTTAAAAATACTAAGCTTTAGCAAAGAGTTCAAAACAATGCATCACTACCAAAAATGCTAATCAAGAACAGAATTTTTTCCTCCACTCTGCTCTACCATTCTTCTAGAGGACGTAGGCTCCAAGGGCAGGGATTTGGTGTTTATCCCCAAAGCTCAGGACACTGTACATGGTGAGGGCTGAAACAATGCTCCTTGTTACACTTTCACAGCATGAGCACCTGGCCAGGCTGTTCAGTGGGTGGGAGCTGAGCTGGTCAGAAGCTCTGCCTTCCGAACTTCACTCCTGAGCAGGTCGCCAGACCCCAGTAAGCAACCAGGGCATGCAGCAAGACAGAGTGTGTAGGAATTAATTTGTATAGGCATTTAAAGAAACAAAAACCTTGAAATGACTCTGACACATTCTTTTTTTTTTTTTTTGAGACAGAGTCTCACTCTGTTGCCCGGGCCAGAGCGAGTGCCGTGGCGTCAGCCTAGCTCACAGCAACCTCAAACTCCTGGGCTCAAGCGATCCTCCTGCCTCAGCCTCCCGAGTAGCTGGGACTACAGGCATGCGCCACCATGCCCGGCTAATTTTTTTTACATAGATTTTTAGCTGTCCAAATCATTTCTTTCTATTTTTAGTAGAGACGGAGTCTTGCTCTTCCTCAGGCTGCTCTCGAACTCCTGAACTCAAACAATCCTCCCGCCTCGGCCTCCCAGAGTGCTAGGATTACAGGCGTGAGCCACTGTGCCCGGCCTGACACATTCTTAATACAGAAATGTTGACTGAGTCCTCGGGCAAGGTTCTTTGTCCCTTGCTTTTGTTGGTACCACTCCCATCCTGCAGAGTGCTGGACACGGGGGTGCCAGCGGCACAGATGGAAATAATTGGTAGATATTCACACAGTCACCGAGGGGACAGGGAGGAGAGGTGGGGAGGGCCCCAGGAGCGGACAGCAGCAACCACAACGGTTCTGACTTTGCTCTTCCTCCTCCACGATCTCCCATTCTCACTGCGCTGGAGGCTAGTGGGGGTGGGTAGTGGTGGAAATGGGTGGGAAGAGACACTGTGGGTCCTAACTCAAGTCTTCAAATAGTCACTGGGTTGATTCTAATGGCCTGTGGGGCATATTCCTATTTTAATTTGTTTTTCATGTTCACAGATAGGTCTGTGAGTGCTGGAAGAGGGGCAGGGAAAGAAGATAAAATGCATTGAAGATCAGTCTGCAGGGGCATCCTCTGCCCCTGCCCTGGTGTCTCTCTGACTCTCAGCCACCTGCCCACGCCCGGACCCTCCATCATCATGGACAGCCTCTGCTCTGCATAGGACATGGAGCACATTCATGTCTCTCACCCCACCCTCCCTTTACCTCCAATTTAGCTGTTAGTTCACAGAAAATTCTCACCGTTGCCATCTGTCCAAACACAGGCCTTGTTCGAGCAGCTACCAAATATGACAGCTGGAAGGGACTTAAACAGCCTCCCCTTACTCTACACACAGGAAACTAAAGGGCCGTGTGGTGACGCTTAGCAATACTTGTGGATTTATGGAAGTGGGTGAAGAACGGTGGCAGAATTTACAGCCTTTACCCTAGATCAGTGTTTCCCACGGCGTACTCTCGGACTCCCCAGAATTAGCTGTATTTTCTCCTTGACAATACAGTTTCCTGGGCCTCAACCAAATCTACCTGAATCAGAATTCCTGAGGGTGCTATCCAGGAATCTACATTTTTAAACAAGCTTCGCAAATGATTTTAAGCACATTGAAGTTTGAGAACCACTATTGTAACTGTAGTCAGGTTTCTGGAATTCAAGGATAGAAGTGTACAAAGACATTCACATTCTGTGGTAACCCTAGTCCATATAGAAACACAAGAATGGCTGTTTTGAGAGTCCTCAAATCAATATTTCCAATATAAACTAGAATCAAAACACATTCAAGTGGGGCCAAACCATCTTGAGATTAAAACTCATACCTCTGGGCATGTGTGAGCACACACAGACACACACACACAACACACACATCTGCCTTAGGAATAACGTCCCCTCTCTCAGCCAGCCAGGGCAGCCAAGCCTGCTGCGAGGCGCACTCACTCGTAGGGGATGCTTCTGAAAACGATGTGGTCCAGGAGGGTGATCTGCTCTGCCAGCTCCATGGCTGACAAGGTCTCGAAGCACTCGGCCTTCAGACAGTCAGTCTGCGAGAGAGGAAGAGGGGAGATGAAACACTCAGGGCGGGTCAGTGAGGCAGGCAGCTGTGTGTGTGGAAACGGGACATCCGTCACCAAGTTCTAGCTGTGAAAGGAAATGGCGGAAAGCTCACAAATATCAAGTCGACATTAATAACATCATGGACCCATCGGTAGGCCCCACACCAAATGTGGTCCACCTCACAGAGCTTCACAGATAGGACAAATGGTCAAACACTCGGTGATAAGTTTACAAGCTCATCTTTGAGAGGGAGTTTACACATGGTTGTGCTGGACAGAAATGTGGCCGAACTTACCATTTGAATTATATCCTCTAATTTTAGGTGGATGTCATCTTGATCATCTTGTGAAAGGGCTCTAAAAAAAAAATCAAAATACCCTCCATGAAAAAAAAAAGACAATCTAGGAACGAAACTATAAAATACAGTTTGGTTTCTCCTAGGTGGGCAGTCTGAGAGGTGGGGTCTGCAAGGATGGGTAGCACAACAGGCTGCTGAGCCGGGGATAAGCGGTTCCAAAACAGAAAAACACAAGAGAATTGCCAAGACAGCTAACTGAGCCAACTTGTTACATACAAGGTTGTAAACAGAACAGCCACCGTCAACGCGAACCTGAGGGTGAGTGGGGTGTGCTCTGAGTTATGGAGATGATCTATCATGTGAGTTGGGGCATTCTCTAGACCATGAGTGAGTTGCAGTCATAGACCTGAGCGCCCCATCCTCACCTTCCACCCGCTACCCTGGGCCTTCCCTGCTGATTCTGCAGCAGAATGTGCAGAGCTGCCCCCTTCTCAAGCTCATGCAGACCAGAAGCACAGGGGGGTTCCAAACAGTGTGAGGCAGGAGCCGGCAGATAAATTCTTCCCCCTTGCTTTCTAGACAGACTTTCCTCAGACGCTTTTGGTCCTACATCCCACACACAGTGTCATTCAGCTCTCAATAAATATCTTTTTTTTGGGGGGGGATAAATGATGAATGAATGAATAAGTAAATGAACATGTAAGTTAATTAACACCTAAGCTACCGGTTTCAGAAGGGGGAAGATATTTTATGTTCAACAAAAGTTCAGAGTCCGGGAGAATTATGCTGAGTAGGCATCCAATGATATAACTTGCAACCAAGGCCAAGCATTTAAAGTTATTCAGAATGAAGGCACAAGCACATACTGAAAGTACTAACATATTTAAACAGTCCTGAACCATGTAGCCTGTCTGCTGGAGGAGGCCGGTTTTAAAAGAAGTAATGATGTGATGTTCTGTTGTATTCTGAGTTGATAACAACAACCACAAAAAAATACTAAATCAACACAGATGCTTTATTGTATTCTAACTATGTGCCAGTTACCTGCTAAGCATTTGACACTCACTACCTCCTGTACCATATAAAATCCCTTCTAGCTGAGCATTAGTATCTCTACTTTATAGATGAGGAAACAAAAGCTCAAAGATGCGGACTAGCTCGCCAGGGTTCCAGAACAGTTGTGCTTTTCCTGTTACTCTGAGCTTCTTGTAGGTCGACTCATGAGAGGCAGCTCTGCAAGGGTCCCACACAGAGCCCACAGTCAATAAATGCCACTTCCTCCTCCCTGTCTTCCTCCCCTCTTGCAAAAGCTCTTGCTGTTTGAAGGGGAGCAGGAGCCTTCTATAACAGATTATACTAGTGGCAACCCTCTCGTCAGCAATTAGCCATGTCGTTTGTGAGCAGAAAGGAATAGTCATCACATGCTGAAGGGCAGATTAAGATGAGGAAAAAATAAGTTAAACACATTCTCTTCAAAGACTCCCAAATCACATTTTAGAAGGGTTACTTGGAAGTGACCCTTTCCCAAAGTGTATGTCACTCTTTCCACTGTAGTTTCAGTTCCTGGAGAGAGATCTGTGGCTCCACAGCTCTGTGTACCAGTGGAAACTATCTCTTTTATGAGGCTGAACAATACCCTTCCCTTGGAAAGAAATGGTCAAGAAGTTAGCGCCTATCAAAGGTTCCTCTTCTCAGTGATTGAACTCTCATATTCCAAGATGCTTTCTGGTTCCAATAAGTTACTTAATATTTATGTCTTCCTGTTGATGCTACTTGGGGCTTTGAGGTTTGAGGATGACCTCTTTAGGAACTGAGTCCACCACTGTTGACCATCCAAGAAGTTGGACACTGTTTCTTCTCATTCTGTGGCATGTTAGGTATCTATAAAAATCTCTACACTGAATAGATTTTTGAAGACAGCTAGTTAGACAACTTTGGAGGGGAGTGGTATTATAGAAATATAAAAGTCTTGAGCAGAGGTTTTTAATCACAAACAGGGCAAGAAACTACCTATAGTAATTGAGAATATTCATCATTAAATAACTCCTGTGAGTCAGGGATGGCTCTTCACAGAGAAGTGTTGCTTTACTGTATTAATGTAATATATGCTTAAATACATTTTTTATGTTCAGATCTCTCTGCTGTATGGCTGGAATGCATATAAATCTCTAACTGTCAGAGCTACATCTAACTACAATAGGACGTGTTTTCATCCCTCAGCCATAACCTGGATTCACAGTTCAGAACCATGAAGCACCAAATACACTTAAAAGGAAATGGGATCAATCAAGTTGTATAAATGGAAAATTCCTCCTTCAGTTATGGAAACAAGGGTAGTCTGGAAACAGCCAAGAGCAACCAGCTCTGTCTGGAGACTGGTCCATACTTTCTTTGGGCAGACAAGGTGAGGAAGCCTAAGAAAAGTCACGATTGGCTGAGATCTAGCCTGGTTTTCCTTGGGCCATATCGCCTTGATGGCAAAACTGTTTTTCCCAAGAGGTCCTGTCAGTGCTGCTAATAGTTTAATAATAATAATTATAATCATAGCTGCAATATGAGACTAATTACGTTTCAGGGATTATGTCAACCTCTTTACACACAGGATGCAGCCTTCACAACAACCCAGTGAAGTCGGTGTTACTGGCCCCATTTTCTAAATGAGGACACTGAGGGTCAGACTGGTGGAGAAACTTGACACCTGTAGGGGCCGGGCCAAGATTTAAGCCCGTGACATCCTGCAAAGGTTAGAATCAGACTGCTTAGTGTTGCACTCCTACTGTCCCATCTACTAAAATTTCTCTTCCCTTTTGGTCATGTGCTTCTAATTCTCAGGTCACTATTCGGCAAAGAGAATGGGCACATCTTAAGCCTGACGGATGATGAGGACCTGGGATGGTGAATACGACTCATCTTATGCACCAAGTCCAGGTGACTGGTTTCTCAGGTCCCCTCTTGGTGCGGACGGAAAGCTCTTAGGATTGATTGGAAATGTGTGGCACAGGTGTCTTGAGGGCACTGGCAAGAAGAGGGCCTCACATTAGTCAACCCTGACCGTTTTTCCCAGTCTGAACACTGTCATTTCCCTGAAAGCTACTTAGTCAAATGTCCCTAGGCACACAAACTTCCAGAATGCAGTTTTTTAAGTATTAATGTTTTAAATACAAAGAGCACAATGAGCTATTTACATGGAGAGGAAAGGAACAGCCAGCACCCACAGGCATAATCACTCATCCCCTGGAACAGGCTTTTCCTGAATACACATTTACAACTTTAAAATCTGAAAATAGACTCAGTAATGGAATCCCTAAGTTTACTTAGATGTTTTCAGAGACTGGAAAAAGTAAATAAGGCCCCTAATTGTGTCCTAGGGCTGCCCTAACAAAATACCACAAACTGGTAGCTCAAAACAACGGAAATGTATTGTCTCACAGCTCTGGCTAGAGGTCTGAAATCAAGATGTCAGCAGGGCCATGCTGCTGCCGAAATCTACTGGGGACTCCTCCCCTGCCTTCTCTTAGCTTCTGCTGGTTTGCCAGCAATCACTTGCGCTCTTTGGCTTGCAGCTGCAAATGCCTATCTCTGCCTCCATGGCATGGTCTCTGGGTCTGTCTTCCAGGGTCAACTTCTTATAAGGACACCAGTCAAATTGGATCGGGGGCCACCATATCCCAGTAAGACCTCATCTCAACTGATTACACCTGCAATGGCCTTATTTCCAAATAAGGTTACATTTTGAGGTACTGGAGGTTAGGACTTCAACATATCTTTTTGGGGGGGACACATAAAAGCGCCTATACCAAAGAACGGTCTGGCTATGGGATCTTCAGCTAATGAGGACTAAGATGACCTATGGGCTAGCTGCTAGAGCATCACAAACACAAATCTGGCATTGCTGCGTCAGGGAGGGACTTCCAAAAACACGGTGGACTGAGATAAAATAGACTCCCCTGCACACATAAGCACTTTGGATAACATGCACAAAGAAAACAAAGTAGCAAAACTTGGAAGAATGAAAGGATTATTTGCCGAGATTGTAAATGAAGAGGGAACTAGAAATCAGAATGGTAAGAGAGTACCAGGCCCTAGCAGATAGGTGCTGGGCTTCCCACTCGCAAGTGGGGAAAGAGGATAGAGCCATGAGTGAGCTGGGAAGTTGTAACTGGAATGTCTGCACAAAGCCATTGATGGCTTCCCTTTTCATGGACTAGAAAAAAATTCACCCAGCACTTCAAGAAGCTGTAAGAAAGCTTGCTACTCGCTTAAATGCTGGGTGTAACAACTATGGACACAAGTCTCTAGTGGGATACCCAAAGTTCAAGCCTTTATCCCACAGAGGTGTGGAGTTGCACTTTATACAATCCCACACAATCACACAACCTACATGAGGTGGAAATCCTAAACTGAAAAGTTGACAGAAAAATTGGTTTAGGACCAGTGAAACAAGAAGCCGAAGAAAATGTGTAACTCCTCTGGGATGGCGTATCCACAGTCTAGGTGCACAAGACTCCCGAGAAACACTACCACCCTGCTTACAAACATGATCTTACGATAAACAATGAGGAAAAAAAATCTCTCTGCAATGTCTGCTGGACTCGCAGGAGAGGATCCCTAAGCCTTCCTTCCTTTAACTTTTGGCCCTACAGTAAACCACAGTCTGGCCACACAAGTAGGCGCCATCGCAATTCACTTGAGTTATGCCACCCAGACCAAAGTCTTCCTGAGACAGCAGCCTCCAAATTGCCCGCAGGAAAGAGATGACAGATAATACTTTACTGGTGAGAACACAATCCCTGCTGCCCCCAGGATTCTCAGATTTATCCTTCTGGTTTGATAAGATCTTATTTTCTGTGAACACAGCACAAACAAACCGATGTAATTCAATCAGCCTCTGCCATTGCTTTTACCTCAGGATGTTTGCTGTGGCTTTCCTTTCTTGGGGAAGAAGGTCTGGGTCTCGCAAAACTTCTTCTAGCAAATTTAGGACATTCATCTTTAATTCGTTGTTGAGCTCAAAATCCTAGAAAATAAAATGAATCCTTTTAAATTTTAGTTTTGAAGGGTTAATAAAGCTCTGTGACATGTGGCACCATGCCTCATGATAAATTCTCTAGAAGCTATGGAAATTAAAAATACATGGACCCCAGAGCTCCCGCCACCCCCAGAGACCTTGATTTGCTTGGTCTGGGATGAGGCCCTGGCGTTTGGCATTTCTGACAGGCTCTCCAGGGGATTCGAATGTCAGGGTTAAGAACAGCTGCTCTGGGGACAGCAACTGGGCAGGGTCCTTAACAAAGCTTACAAAGCCCCAGCCAACCCCTCCAACCGCTTCTCTCACTCTGCTTGCGTCCCCACGACCTCCAACAACACACCACACACTCACACACTCACTCACACTGCCCTACCCCGAGCAATGCCTTCAGTTCCTCAGAGAGATACGCGCTGCTCTTAGCCTGGAACACAGTGCCTCCTCCCCGCATTTATTTCTATTCATCTTTTGGGTCTAGGAGGTGATATGCATTCTCCCCAGAATCTTCCTTAACTGATGCAATGGAGTTAGGAGTTTTTTCTTTGTGCTCCCACGGAACACATAACTCACCCCTATCATAACACGCTGATTGTAGTGTAAGGGCCAATTTAATTGCCTGCTTTTCCACTGAACCAGGAATAAGATCAGTAACTGGTATACAGCAGTAGCTCAAAAAATATTCGTTGCAAGAATAAAATCTATCATTTGGGTGGTGACTTCAATGAAGATAGCTAAAACTATCAGCATGTATCTATATCAATATAGACATGCTAAGGGCTAAAGAATAATACAAACTGATGGGGCCACCTCAAACCAACACAGGAGTGAGACTGAAGTGCAAAGTAGGGGAATATGAGCATCCAAATGAATGATAAGAGTAGTAAGCAATAATCAACTGATCAAAAAGAACCTCAAAGTTCTTACTGATGCTTACAAAGATAGATAGATAGATAAAGAGGGTAGAAGATAAAACTGTGATTTGTAGTGGAATTACAACCAGTAAATGCAAAGGAATAAATGAGTTCGAAAATTGCCATTTTCAACCAAAACAGTCATCATGGGTTCAGGCAAGGATCATGGATGGGTGCTAATATGGCTGACTAAAATATACTGGGACAGAATTAACAGTCTCAGAGTACTCCCTAGAGCTTACCTATTAATTTAAAAGGGAGAATCTGTCAGATAGCACCTTACCCAAGTGATCAAAGTTATCCCCAGTGATGGAAGAAACCATCATGTACCTACTAACAATGTTCTGTAATGGAATACATCACTTCCTTAGCATTTCCGCCCCAAATGCATAATCTTGATCTAATTGTGAGGGAGCATTGGCCTGTACTCTTCAAAAATGTCAATGTCATGAAAGAAAGAAAAACTGAGGAACTCTTCCAGTTTAAAGGACACCAAAGGGGCCACAGCTAAATGGACCATGTGAACCTGGATTAGACCTGGGGTCAGGAGGGGAATGCTTAGAAAGGGCTTTACTATGACAACTGGCACAAACTGGATCAGAGCTAGGCACCAGTAGAGAGTATTCTACCAATGTTAAATTTTCCTTAATTGATCATTTTACTGTTGCCTATGTAAGAGCAGGTTCTTGTTCTTGGGGGACAGGGGAGAGAGAGAGACTAAAGGTGGTAAACATGTTAGCCATTAGCGAGGACGCTAGATGTGTATCAGTGTACTTCGTTTTATTCTGGAAATTTTTCTCTTGATTTGAAAATTTTCAAGGTCAGTGTTGGAAAAAAAGAATAGAATAGAGTTCTAAGGTAGAGTTGTGGCTCTTGCACTCTTTTATTAAATGTATCTGTATGAAACACCTCCAGGCAGCATACTGGCACTGTCAGATACTCGGAGACGAACAGAACACTGCAAAGTCCTGCTTTCAAGGATCTTGCTCTGATAGACTGTACCTTCTTATGTGCTGGCATGAGTGTTTACTTTCCCCACATAAAGTGACATATTATAACACACTTTAACTTTAAGGAAAGTAATTTTGAAACACTGACATTCTGAATTGTTTTAATGGATTAGAGAGAAGGTTGCTAATTGCAATGAATCAGATAAAAAGAAAACAGCAAAATTTTCCTACATTTAGTAAAAAAAATTTTTTTTTAAGTTCATTATTTCACAAATTTTAGACAATGCAGAAGTCTAACCTAACTTGAGTATTTTTGCACCTCAGTTTGGTGGCAAATGGTGTAGTAGCTTATTCTCAATATTTCACTTTTCACTGTTTGACAATAGCACCATTTCTTTGGGAACAAGAGCCACTGGACCCAGGAGTCACACAGATGTTAATGTCTTATTAATCTTAGGGCTTCAGATGATATATTTTCCTAAAATTTCACCTACTTATTGTCCAACAATTAATATTCTCACTATTAATTTTTCTTTTAAAATGTTTCCAAGCAGAAGAGAGTAATATTTTGCTGGTGTTTTTTGTTTTCCTTTGTTCCATACCCTCCCTTATTTCAAGGTAAAGGGAATGCCGTTTATAAACAGGTAATGATAATCGTCTCACCTACTTTAATCTGTGTGCACCACCAAAGAATTTCTCAGCCACCAGGAGTCTATTTCCTTAATGAATATTTGATATATATTAGTGAGACAACCGAGTCCTCGTGTAGCTATGTCAGCTCTCTAATGATGCAAATAATCTGATTATCATAAACGGCGCGATTAGTGTGAAGGACATCCGGCTACTGTTTGGGCCTTGTTGAGGATTAATTAGTGGTTTAATTAGCAAGCATCACCGAGCACTTACTGTGCCCCATACTGGGCTCACCTGTGGGCCCCAGGACAGCACGTGTGTGAACGGTCTTGTTAAGGAAAGCAGAATGTAATTTTATTATTCTGAGCTCTGGGAAGACTGGCTTGAGAAGGACCTTTGAAAGACTTAATGAAACCAGCAGAGACACTATTTGAAGCATGACGGACAGTTACAGTTGAATATTCTCTGTGCTGCTGCTGATATAAATCGGACTCTCTGATAGCTGAGTGTGACATGGAAGAATTTTCACTCACAATTTTTGCTTACATTAGTATGGGTTTTTACAAGGTCTAAAGTAATCTGTTGTATATAATTTTTGTTCTTCCTCAGTTGACCTGGCAGCAGACAAGACAGGAGGCGTGATCTCGTGATCTCCCTTCACACATGGGCCACCGAGGCTGGAGAGATGTGACGGGACAGGCTGAGACAAGAACACAGGCCTTCCGCCTGACTCCTGCCTGACTCCAGAGTCCTTTATATCTTCCCTTCGCCAACTGTCCTGTGCACAGGACTCACTCGGGGCTCCACTAAAACGCAGATTCCGCAACCACCGGTCGGGAATGGGGACTGAGATTCTGGGTTTCTAACAAGTCCCACATGATGCCACGCTGCTGGTCCAGGGACCACATTTTGAGTAGCACTGCCTACGTTTATTAAAAAATAAATAAATAATAAGCAAATAAATAAAAGCTCAAAAAGTAAAAAAAACAAAAATCGGAATCTGCTGATGTACTGCCTAGAATGTGTAATTTCATTCTTTACAAATGCATGTAAAATACAGAATTGATCGTTCCACAATCCCTGTTAAAAATATAGTAGCTGCAACTGAATAAAAAAGAAATCTAAGGCAGCAAAAAGATACTTGCCCTATTAAAATCCAGAGCTCAGTTATTCACAAGAAGTCTGGGCGACAGCCATTTTGTCACTATCCAGAACGTCATTTTTGGCTGCGTTTCCCCAAGCCCTGAAACCGGCAGAGAGAACGCTGGGCGGCACAGGCGCCACGGGGCGCCTTCCCGGAGGCAGCGCGCCAGGCGCCCACGAGATGGCGCTCCGGGGTCGGCCGCAACTCGCGTCTGCAGCCGCCTCGGGCCGGGACCCGGCGGGCCCCGCGGGCTGCAGGGCAGGCAGAGCCCCGGGCAGAGACGCTGCCCGCGAAGGTTACCACGCAAAGCCCCACGCGCCAGGTGCGTGAAGCTGAGGCCCCCAAGACACCCTGACATAGTCACTGAAGTTGCCGCAGCAGCAGTATTTAGTGTAGTTTTTGTTTTCCAATTCGCGAAGCGGGAATGAGAAGACAGGATGGGAACAAAGAAACCACCCTGGGATGCGGGTCTGGGAACCACCTCAAAGAGGCGACACCTGCAGCGGAGAGCGCGACAAAACTGTCAAGCAATGGAGTGTGGAACGAGCAAATGCTTAGGAGCAAAACATTGTCAAGTGATGATGTTAGAATGAATCCTCCTAGAGAGATAAGCTACTGTGAGAGGAGGCTATTTTACCAAGATTTTATTGACTCAGACATGATTAGCAAATCATATATGATTTTCCCTAGGTTGGTAAACAACTGAAGCAATTACAGTCATAACTAAGACTTAGCCAGAGGTTGCCCCACGCTAGGTAATATTTTCGCCACTTTATTACCTAATTTAATCCTCAGTGGAAATCCTACAACATAGTCACTATCATTATTCACACGTGACATTTGGGGAAGTCAAGGTACAAAGAAGTTAAGTATCTCATCCAAAGTCACACAGGTAGCAAGTGGCAGCAGACCCAGGACTTGGACCCAGGCAGTCTTGGCTAAAGCCCGAGTTTTTAACCGCTGCACCGCACAGCCTCTTGAGGAAAAGCAGCGATCAGTGGATTAGTGCTGGCTGGCTTGGGGAAGGCGGGGCTGAAATGTGAAGCAGTCGCTGCACCTGGAACTACTTCCCACCTGTACTATTTGAGACAGGGATCTCGAGGCTCTGGTTTCCAGTCTGAACAAACCAGTTTGCATTAATAAGACTAGATCATACGACAGAAAAATAATCTGTGAAGCAATAAATCAGATTCTCTAGCACTTGAAAACTAATCCCTATTGACAGCTTAGGAATTTTGGAAGTTACATTCATTCTTTCAGGAGAACAGGGTAATAATTAGTAATTTACTACATGAGGCCAAGGGAACTCTAGGACATTGGGAAAGTCTGACTCAATAAACAAAGTTTGAAGATAAAGAGAATTATGAGAGTAATTTTCTCATTGTAATCAGTACAGTGTATTCCTAACAGTGGCCAGAGATTTTAAAAGGAAAGTGGAAATACTGCAGAGTGTATTAGAACCATACAAATACTTTTAAAACCTGGAACAAAGAGCTCATAAAGGAAGGCCTCAGGATGTGTTAGGCTCAAAAATAAGAGACTAGGGTTTGACTTAATGATTTTTGAGAAATGAAAAGCATGCTACTGTTTTCTGTCTTCTTTGACTTCACAAGGTGAAAAATTTAATTTAAATTGTGGTATAGATTTAGACTGGGCCATTTTGCAAACGGGAAAACTGAGGCAAAGATGCTGAGTGATCATCTCAAGATGTGTGTAGATCAGCAGTGGCAGGTCCGGAACACACACCTCTGATTCCTCATTTGAATGAACTAGAGATAACAGGCCTCTAAACCAGTGTGGTTTTCAAGTGTTCTGAGGAGAGGAAACTTTATTCAGAACTCCAATGTTGAAGCTCTATTCCAGGGGAGATTGTGCTGGCTAAAAGCTGGGGTGGGGCACCCTGTATAGCACCGCTCCCTTTGCCCACCGGCCACCATCCCCGGCCTGCCTGTGTCCACGCCACCTCTGGGCAACAATGACTCTGAATCAGGGCTTCTCTCTGGAAAAGTGAAAGGGCAGGGTTTTCCAGCATTTCCTGTTGCATAACTACAAAAATATTTTAAAAGCCTCATTGTTCACACAATGAAAAAGAACATTCTAATTGAAAAACATAAAAAAGGGCAATAAGTTTGGAATTAAACTCTGCAAAGCAATGCCATAGTACATGCTCAACACGTATGAGTCATTAATTACTTACTCATCAGCTTCTTGAATCTTCAAAGAGGAACAGGATATACAGGAAATGTGTACCTGGCTATCATCTAGGAACTTATATTTCAGGTAGTAAAACCTGGAGATAATTAAGCCCCAAGTCAGGTAAGCACAGTGCTTACAAAGTTTCTGGTAAGCCCCTGAATTTTTGTTGAATGAATGGACAAAGGTCTGTGCGGAGGGTACTTGACTTTGAGACAAGTGGTAATATGCTACCTAATTCTTAAACTGGAGGTTTGGGGAATTAGTTTAGCAGATGTAAAGTGGGAGGATACTAGGGGAAGGCACAGTGCAAAATGTGGAAGATATGTTAGAACCAAAATAACTGGGAAGAGGCAAATGGCAATGAATGACACCAATTCAGTGAGAAGGGGGAAAAAATCCAGAAAACCATTTATTCGATCATTTTCTAACAAATGACTCTGCGTTTGAATGACTTGATAAAATTCAGCCTCTGGTTTGGAACAGCTGTGGTTATAGGAATTTTTAAATACTACCCACAACCCTGAAATCAGATAGCTCCCAGGCTTACATCTTTAAGCCTCGAAAGGGAATCAGTCAGGTTAAAAAGCATTTATCAAAAAAAAAAAAAAAAAAAAGAGAGAGAGAGAATTTTTCCAAAAGCTGTATTTTCCATTAGATTTCTAGATAGGTGGTTAATTTATATGGATTTTAGCTTTCAAGACGATGACAAAGACTAGAGGGGAAAAGAAAAGTCTGAGAGGGCCTGCTTCAAGCTTGATGTTTAAAACTTTCTTAGTTAAATAATGTCACCTGCCAACAAAATTATCTTTAAGTCTAATATAAGCCTTAGGAAAGTACTAGAAAGTAGTCTATTAGTTATACTTTTTTTCTCCCTACTCTGATCCATAAAAGGGAAAAAGACTGATGAAGAAAGCTAGTAGGGAAATGTACATCATTCCTTCCCCATGGAGAAGATGCATTCAGAGTTAGAGGAACGTGGTAGAAGTAGCAGCTTTGACATTCATCCAAGGAGAGACTTTATGCAAAGAGATTGGAAGCTACAGGTTAGTGACATCTGGGGGCAGAGTGGAGAGGAGAGGACTACACGGAGAAGGGCAACAAGTGGGGCAAAAGCATGGAACCTGAATGAACCAGCAGATGCATGAGTATTAAGTCAGCTACTGGTATCCTGAGGCAGCTCTAAAATGACGGAAAGCACGGATCCAGGCCCAGCCAGATCCAATGAGGACTAGATGATGTCACTGGCCATCATTCCCTACACTGAGGACTCAGCTGCATGCCATGGTCTCCAGAAATGCTTCCGAGATCCAGGAGTGATTATGAGAGTGGGGAATGCAAATTAGGAAAAATAAGCACCCCCCAACATGGCACTTGCATCAGAAAGCTCTTACGACAGAGATAAGCTGTTCATGTACATAAAATCCCATGTGGTGCTTCTCGGTGATTTCTCTGTCAATGAAACCCATCCACAAAAGGTTAAAGAACCCCACTAGTTCTACAGGGAAAACTAAATTTGTGTCTTGGCAAGTAATGGAAACTGAAAATAAATTCTATTGAAGATACTGAAGCCTCCTAAAAGCTTAAATCTAGTTCACACTGACATAATAAATCCTGATGTAAATGTCTCTCCATAAGGAGAGTTTAAAAGACAACAATGGGGATGTATAAAAGATAAGAAAAAACTTTGGTAAGTAGTGAAAGGAACTAGGATTTTCATACTTGGTTGGTTGTTTCCCTGGACCAGAGAAGAAGAGTGAGAGAATAAAAATCTATCTTTAGGGTTTAAAGAAAAGAAAAAGAAAGAAAGGAAGAAAATCCATACCTATTAGATACTAGGTTCTTATGTTTTGTATTTTCCGGAGCAGTACGACAAATAATTCATTTGTGCATTAGAGCTCCACACAGATCATTTTGCCAATTTTACGATGAGGAAACTAGCTAACATTGGAATCCAGACTCGTGTTCAGGTTTCTGGATTTCTGTCCTCACAGGAGTCCTTCTTGACCCAGGAATCTCTGGAGACCTAAAGTGAACTGTGACGCCCAGGGCGTCTTTCCTGAGAGGAGAAGGAGAGCACAAAGGCCAGGGAAGCAATGCCGCAGCTCTAGCACTGTAGGGGTGGAGAAAACATCAGCCCATGTGCCCAGGAAATCAGAAGGGGCCAAAAGGACCTGAAGTGGCTGGACTAATTAAATTAAACACATCATTCTATATTTCATCTTGGCTGCTCCCATGGGAAATGTGAGTTTGTGAACAAACACTGGTGTGTAGCTGGTGGATGTCTGGGATCTCTTAGCTGAGACAGGCAGAGGGTGACAGAAAGTGGTGTGGACAGCTGGAAGGGAATGGGCATCGATTAACAAGGGTGAGACTAACATAAAAAGTATACAGGCCATTGATTATCCTGCAACCGGGTGTTTGTCTAAAGCTGTTTGCAAGTTTGAAGCAGTAGACAACTAATTTGTCATTAAAAAAATATTTCATGGCTGCCAGCATCTCACACTGACACTAGATTGTATCTCCTTGTTCCTGGTATCCCCATCGGCTCCCACTGGCTGGGGACAGGCCCTAGGAGCCTCAGCGGTACTTTGGGTCCCTGAGCAGTGGGGCAGCATCTAATCCACCTGTCAGGGTGGGGATGTCTAAGGTCTCAATGCCCTAAGAACAGGGGGAGTTTCCTGGCCCTTGCACCATGGACAGCTCTCACTGCGCCTCCTGCAGGCCAGGAGGAGGCTTGCACAGGCGACTGCTGTCACCGTCTGAACAGGGGAGGCACTGCAGTGGTCGTCAGAAGGGACGCAGTGCCCCCCCACACACACACTGTCTTTAGCACGTACAAATCCTTCGTTTGGGCAACACAAAATAGAGTCCGGGACAAAAGTCACTTTCCTATGGAAAGGTTTAGAAATAAAGGGGAAAGCATTGGCAGTGTTAACACGTGGCATTCTCTCTGTTCTGAGTCAGAGGTGGGTTTTTTCATTTCACATGTTGAGCTGTCCGTGTCTCAGGGGTTGGCCGTCAAAATGGCGTGGCTGTGAGATTAGGGGTTCTGAGCAAGGACTGTGTAGCCACACAGGTGTGAAACCTGGCACTGCCATTTGCCATTGTGTAATCTCAGGGAAACGATTTCATCTGTCTGAGCTTCCATTGCTCCATCTGTAAACAGGGGTAATAACAATATCTACCTTCCCTCCCTCAAAAGGGCACAGTAAGGAATAAACAACAATATTCGAAAACTGCTTAGGACAGTGTCTGATACATAGTAAATAAGATAGTATTTGCTAATTTTTTTTTTTTTTTTTTTTTGAGACAGAGTCTTGCTCTGTTGCCCAGGCTAGAGTGCCGTGGCGTCAGCCTAGCTCACAGCAACCTCAAACTCCTGGGCTCAAGTGATCCTCCTGCCTCAGCCTCCCAAGTAGCTGGGACTACAGGCATGCGCCACCATGCCCGGCTAATTTTTTCTATATATATTTTTAGTTGGCCAGATAATTTCTTTCTATTTTTAGTAGAGACGGGGTCTCGCTCTTGCTCAGGCTGGTAATTTTTTAATTTTAATTGGGAGTCTGTCATTCAGAATACATTCTCACAGAGAGAATGACCTTCTAAGAATTACGTTCTCAAGTCACCTATAAGAGACCCTGTGCCCATATGGTAATTAAACAATACCAAACCTCAGGCTGGCTCCTAGAACAGTATTTGTTTGTTTGTTTATTTTGGGGGGAGAGACAGGGTTTTTCTGTCACCCCAGCTAGAGTTCAGTACTATCATCATAGCTCACAGAACCTCAAACTCCTGGGCTCAAGTGATCCTCCTGCCTCAGCCTCCCAAGTAGCTGGGACTAGAGGCACATGCCACCATGCCTGGTTAAAGGCTCCCAGATTATTTCTATGGAATCCAATGCTTCCTCCTCACTCAGGGGACTCGGGACACATCTCCCCTGGAAGTCTCTTCATCCTGTGGTGGTGAAGACTTGGGGAAAGGGGTTTGTAACACCTTGAGCATCTTCAGGAGACCTGGGACGGGAAGCACCCCCAGACAGCAGAAAGCGCTGCTGCCCACAGAGGCATTCTTCCCCCTGCAAGAGCTCCAAGGTCAGGCCTCCACACGCTGGGACTGTCTTGCAAGTAGAAGAGAAGATCCAGTCAGTGCTCAAGGGCAGTGACTGGGCAGGGAGTGTGGACGGAAAAGTACCCCCTGGCCAGCTAGCTGGAGCAGGGCTGGACAAGGAGGGGAAGAGCTGGCAGCAGGCCTGGAGCTGTCAGGAGAGGTGACAGGAGCTGCCTGCTTAGTAGCTGACTGTTTCTTACACCTCTCATTCTCCACCCACACCAAAAATTCTGTACTGTGCTTGTCCTGGCCCAGCCTCCATTTCAGATTTGGAACAAAGAATACATCTGAACTTAGTGCTCTAATTTGATGCTGAATTTTGTGTTTTGCTAAGCGATGGCAAGAAATAAAAAAATTAAAAAGGGGTCCCTGTCATCTGTCAAAATAACAAACAGAAATGTATGTGTAAAACATTTTGGGAAAATCTGATCCCTGAGATCCTTGAACACACTACGTAGAGGCCCCCACGCCGGCACCCACCTTTCCAGCTCAGTGGGTCCGTGGCCTGGGGCTGCAGGACAGAAGGATGCTCACTGGTTTGTTTCCTTACTAGGAAAAAGCCCCTGTCTTCTCTTTGAGATCTAGAACCCCACCACCGACGTTCCATACAGGTTTGGCTTCCCTCTCCATAAACCTAACATAGGCACCCCCGTCAGCAGGCTCACCCCATCAGGGCCCTGTTTCAGGGGGCTTTTGGGAGCCGGGTCTGTTTCCCTGCTGTGGGTTTGAGAGGTCTAGAACTGTGCTGTTAATACTGCAACCATTAGTCAGTCACATGTGGCTATTTAGATTTAGTTAAATTAAATAACATTAAGACGTCAGTTTTTCAGCCATGCTAGCTACATTGCAGGTGATCGGTGTTAGCGCCATGTGGCCAGAGGCCACTGTGCTGGACACAAGAGTACAGAACATGTACCTGGGCAGTGCCGCTGAACCCCTCTGACACTCACTTGGCTCACTGGTCCGGTGAGGGCAACAGCATTTGCCTGCCTGAAGGTCAAGGTTTGGCCAGACACCACCTTCACAAGGGCCACCTCTACCCGGGGCACCCACCTGTAACGGCTCCTCTGTTCTACCTCGTGTAATCTTCACGATCGCCAGGAGGAAGAAGTGGAATTCTCCCCATTTTTACAGATGAAGAAATGGAGCCCCGGAGGAGCTAAATCGCTTGCTCAGAGCACAGCCAACAAATGCCAGAGCAGGGTGCTCAGCCCAGATCACCCCAACTGTGCAGCCCCACCGCGTCTCCTACAGGGTTCCAACGTCCACTCTGGCTTTGACACCGGTGCTGCACAGACAGCCTGGGCCTGGGTTCAACTCTCACTGTGATGCCTGCAGATATAGACCCAGCTGCCATGAGCGACTACAGAGTAGCACTGCAATAGCTACGAATTCTTGTCTTGTGCCTTAGACTACACTTATTTGGTAATTGCATTCAGAAAATGTTATGGAATATATATTTTAACAAAAGACTAACAGAGTATGTGTGTGCTTATATGTTTATAGGACAAAGTATACATAAAACCTTTTTATGATGGGAAAAGGGTGTATATACGTAAAAAGTATCATAAGCAAAGCTACAAGTAAAAGAACAAACTGGGGAAATGAGTATTATTGGCAGATACAGGATTTTATTCTGAATATATAAAAAGTGCATAATGTCAATAAGAATAATACTAAAACTAATAGAACACTGGGCAATGCTCAGGAAGAAGGGCATCGACTGGGAGGGGCCCTCTCAGGTGCTGGAAATGTTCCAGATGCTGATCTGGGTAGTAGCTATGTGGGTATGCAGACCGTAGAAAGTCATTGAGCTGCGCACTTGAGTGTCCTTTATATGAAGTATGTAGTATCTCAATAAAACCCACAAAAGCATGTAAACTGAAGTATAAACTCAAGAGTTCTTCATTATCAGCTAAATACACATCTCTTTGTTCACCATAAAATGGATGTACGAGGATCTAAGCAAGTTAGAAATACAATATCTGAGCTATTTTGACAGATTCTGTGAAACTGCTCTCCCAAGAGATCCTTCACTTCCCGTATCGTAAACAAGGATGAAATCATCAAACAGCATTGCTGCTTCTTGCCAGTTCCAGGACACTGCTGTGTGGGTCGCCCTGCATGGAGTTCTGGGCAGGCACCCAAGTCTTCCAGCACCTTTTAGTTACAAGAATGGTCTCATTTTAACAACCCAAACATCCAGTCCAGTACATTAATCAAAGCTTCGGTTCAGTCTTTCTCCTGCCCTGGCCTGGCCTGCTTCCAGCGTGGCAGCCTGCACGGGGGCCCCTTCTGCCCTCTCCACCACCTCCCCCACGTGCTTGCTGTTGCTTTGGGTCCTGCAGCTCAGGTCTGGGGAAAAGGATGTAGTTTGAGGTGATGGTACAGTGGGAGCCGGGCCCTGGCTCTTTCTGGATGTGGCAGGTGCACAGTGGCTAGCTCTTCCTCTTGTGGGCACCTTGGTGGGGTTTTGCAGAGCTCTCTGCTGGAGACCTGAGGACAGCTCCCCTGGCCCAGGCAATGTCTGTCCTCCCGTGAGTCACTTTCAACTGCCTGAGGCCCAGGCTGCCAGTAGTACACCTTCCCCGGACGCTGTGTATGGGGCTCACACCACCCCTCCAGCAGTCTTCTTGGGCAGGATGCAGCTGCCCGGATGGGACCCCACGGGTCCACCTTGTTCAGGAGAGCGCTCATGGATGCCGCTCACTCCCAGTGCACCTGCCTCTCTTCACGTTGCCGGGCAAGCACCTTTCTCCTTCACACAGGGGAGGCCAGCTGGGGGGTGTCCTTGAAGTGTCTCTCATGTGGCTTGACGTGAAAAGGAAGCCTGTCCTCCCCTTCCTCATGGTGGCAGAGAATGTACACTGACAACTCTGGAAATCACCCTCCCTGTCCTGCCTCAGTTTCCCACAGGTGGGCGATCACAGTTGCTGGCACGACTGGTTTCACGAGCTCTCAGCGTGTCTTGCCTCAGTGGCCCAGTAGCTCCCTTATGGATATACGGGCTTCTGCTGCCTGCTGTACCTCCTCCTGTGCCGCTGGTCCTCCGCCCGGGGGCCTGAGACGATCAGAAGAACCAGATCTAACAGCCTGACACACACGCAGTTGCACCGAGTACACGGCTCATAGTGGGTATCTCTGCCCGGGGACTGGAAGCTCCTTGAGGCGGAGACCAGAGGGACCCTGCTCACTCTCACAGCCACTCTCGTGCCTGGCACGCACTGGTGCTCAGGTCTTATTCATTGAATGAATCAAGGAGGTGAGAAAATAGAAAAAGGAATAGCAACGATCTCTCTATAAACTCGTTTGGGAAGGAGAGTTTTATGTAAGTAGGTCATTTTTGTCCAATCTCATGTTTTTAAAGCATTCCCCTAAGCCTACAGTAAGAAAATGTGTGATTGTTTCATCCTCGGCCATTGTCATTGAGACAGGACCCAGAGTCTGATGATGCCAGTTGTAGCCTGTGGGCACAGCTGCAGGCTCCTTTATCAGTGTCATCGCAGGGGCTGTGAAATCCCTCAAATAAACGGACAGGTATCTCTTCAGAATCGGTTGGTCAGTAAGATAATTCAGGAAAACTGAAATTGCTATAGATTATACATGCAAGGCCTTTGACAGAGACTTGAGTGTGGATCAGAATTGTCTCTAGTCGGCCTCCAAGTCCCTCGCCTGTCTGTGCACAGGAGATAAAAGCAATCCCAGAAGCATCTGGTTAAAAGCTCTGCAGCTCCAACAGCTGCAGGGACCTGGGAATTGTGTAAATGACACAGAAGGCCTCCCAGCAGGAGATGCTCGAGAAGCATGTGGGCACCTAATGAAAACACTTCCTTTATTTAGATCGTCTACACACACAGCCCTGATTTCCGGCTCATTAGTGGTTATAGTCTCTGTCTTGGCTGATTGTGGAAACTTTAAAGGCTAGAAAATGACCTCCAGGAGGGAATGAACAACAGAAACATTAAAACATAAACTCAATTTGACAACTATTTACTGGGCCCGTGTCATGGGGCCAGTGTCACAGAACTACGTGAAAGGAGATACAAAGACGAATGAGATGAGCTTGTCTGCAAGGACTTTACTGGCTAGTCACATAGAGATAAAATACCCATCTCTCCTGTCCTTAGATGTAAGAGATCTAGTCACACACATCTATATTGTAACCTTTAATTTTCATCACATCTTTGGGAGAGCTAGAGCAGGGATGGTTTTTCTCATTTTCAGAAGAGGAAACTAACATCCAAAGAGGCTGAGAGACCAGCGCAGTGGCCCAAGCAGTGGCAGGGCTGGAATAAGAACACTGGGCGCGGTGGCTCATGCCAGTAATCCCAGCACTGTGGGAGGCTGAGGCGGGAGGATAACTTGAGCCCATGAGTTTGAGACTGGCCTGATCTTAAACATAGTGAGACCCTGCGTCTAAAACAAACAAACAGACAGACAAGAAACCCACACAGGTCCCCCTGACTCTGGGCTGCTGCACCGTCTGCTGATCCACACACAAGGCGCATAAAGGAGAAACCCAGCTCGGTCCTGTGGCTTCACTTTCAACTAACCAGGCAACAATGAGTGAGGAGGTATAGTAAAACGAGGAGCAATCAGGCCAGAATGTACCAACAAATGAAGACTTTTAGAACCCTCCAAAATGGAACATTCTAGCCTCACCAAATATTAACTAAAGACAAGGCTAGAAGGTTCCAGGAGAAGAAAGGCTATTCTAGCACCATGTAGGGTAGAGTTGGGAGGTGATATCCTAGGGAACTCTTATTTCTCTGGAACCCTGCCATCCTACCCCCATCCCCAATACCTCTGCAACTTTGTATTTCTCCTGAATAAAGTTCAGGGTAGTATCTGCCAACATCAGTTACCCTTTATGAGAAATGAGAAATAAATACATGATGTCTATTTGCAGTAGACTTGATTCTCTAGATTATTCGGGGACAAATCTACATCTTGGTCCTTCACTGTAGCTTTTCTGTTTCCATAAATTGAAGTGGTGTCCTTGGGTAGTTTGCCATGTGAGAAAAAATGCAATTGTCACCATGCTTGGCTGTATTTTTGAAATGAGTACAACTCCCTACTCATTTTTTAAAAGCTACTGATTCAAAGTAATCGGGTTACCACAATAATACTGCATTCTTCTTTAAGTGGGCTCAACAGAGTGAATCAGATAATTAAAAACCATCTTCTCCAAGCCCTTCATTTTATGATGTGAAAACCAATGATAATAAAGGTGAGGGTTGGTTGGCAGAGTCAGACTATAAGTGTAGGTTTTCAGACCAGCAGTCCCGTCTTATAGCTGGATGCTGCCTTAGGAGAGCAAAGACCTTTAGATAAACTTGGATCAAGGTACCAAGATGGGTTTTTATTCTTTAAGCAGCATAATGGTTCACTTTCTTAGGTCCCCAGAGTCAGGGACCACATTCACACCTCCCCTGAGCTGAGATGGCTCACGCTACGCCCACGGTCGGGGAGAGGAGGCAGTGGCCACACGATGTGGTTCCCAGCACCGTAAGCTGAGACCAGCTCTGTCTATTTCAGCTGTTTACCAACCTGTCCCTGAGAGCCTGCCCGGCTTACTTAGACTGCCCACTGTGGAGGCTGAATGACCACCAGGGGGCCAGAAGCCAGTCAGTAAAGGGAAGGAAGGAAACCTGGACACTCAAGCCGGAGGAAAAAAAAGCCCTAAAGCAATGGCCAATAAGTGGAGATGTACCAGAAACATCCTGCACGCTGTCATACACTTGCATAGAGAGGATGACTGAGAACTCGCTGGGGAAGGAAGGTGATAGGATTTACACATGATGAGGTTACACCAGGACCTCAGAAACCAACCTCAGATCCCCAAAGGCCATTCAGAGATGCAGGGAAAGTAGGAAAAGACAAATGAGTTTGTGGTGAGAATGTCCTTGGGGACATCAGTGAAGTAGACGGCTGGGGTCTGTACTTTATACAACGGTCACCGCAGAAGAACAGACCGAACGCCTGAGCGCTTTACACCATTCACGTGTGCCCCTCACATAGAGAGTCCCAGGAGCTGGGATCGCTCCTCAGAACTGGGACAGAAGTTCTTGCTCATGTGTGAACACAGCTGAAGTCATTTGGGTCACAACGCATCTGAACTGTCTGTCTGAACAACTGAGCTGTCACACAATGCAGATGACAAAAGCTTACATAAAACTCTTTATTGTAAGTGAGGGGCTCAATGCACCAATCTCTCCCCATCTATGAGTTCTCTTAGCAAAAATAAAACAATCCCAGCATATTGTCCTTTGCTTTATGGTACTTTTCTAGCTAAGAGTTATCCATGAATTAGGAGAGATTCTTGTTTGAGATAATTAGAAAAAGAGGGTGTGGGGGACTGAGAAAAGGCAGTAGGTCTGCAGGGAAGCCAGTGGAGGGTTCCCGAGAGAGGATCTGGAAGCGAGGAGGGGGGCCGAGGCCAGGCACACCCAGCGGGGGCACACTGGCGCATCTTGGCATGAACTGGCTGTGGCCACCCTGAGGCTGCGGAAGAGAACCTGCTCAGCCTCTATCAAAGCTACTGCGCGTGTCGGAAGCCACTGTGGGCCCCAGGAATTAGATGTCAAGATGCTGGGTGAAAAATACCAGAGAGGAGTGGGATGGACAATTAGACAGGGGAGAAACCCCTTTATCGTGCTTTATCCGTGATGAGGCAAAATGCATTTCCCAGCAGCTCACTGAGATTACAGAGAGGAGAGACTAAACATTTCTAACGAGCTAAGGATGAGTTTTGGCATTCAAGTCCCATAAGACCCACTTTTATTTATTTGAGAAGTTTTATGGACTTACTGGTGGAGAGGCCCAAATCCCACTTTTCCTAATTAGTACATTCTCTTACCACTGGGATCTCGGGAGCTGGCCCTTGTGGTGACCCTATCAAATACGTGGTCATTACCAAGGACCATGCAGCAGCCCCGTGATGGCCTCTGAGAATATAATAAAGACCCAAGAGCACCTTCTCTTTTTCTCATATAATGTGCGATACTCATTAGCTAGCCCACAATTTTATATGTTTCACACGTTCTGATCCGAGCCACGCAGGGCTCCATTCTCTCTCTCCAAAACTCTCCTGCAGCCGTGGTCCAGGAGGGCCCGCCTGTCACTTGGCAGTGGGTGAGAAAAGCACTGTGCACGCGACGAACCAGCGAGGCAAAATGGGGCCTGACTTTGTTTTGTGAAAGGGCTATAAATTCTACAAACTTGCACGAAAAAACACATAAATAGATAACATGTGGGTGTCCTGGCAGTGTGACACAATTTAAAAACAGCACTAGGAGCCAAAACATCAAAAGGCATGAAGCAAAATATCTCTTGAATGAGAAGATACCAGAGGGTCTCTGGCTGCCAAGCATTGTTTAACTCCAGGGGGCACCTGCTGTTTACCTCAGGGGGGCACCTAATGTTTACCTCTAGCAGGTACTTGCTGTTTACCTCTGGGGGTTGGGGACCACTGCAGCTGGTGACTCTCAAGCACAACTCCACTTACAGAGAAAACCCTGTGAAAGGTGCTCCGGGGTGGCACAGTACGGTGGCCCCACCATGGCTCTAGTGCTCACAGGTAGTGCTGCTGCCTCAGAAGACGAGGGGGAGAGGAGCCCTGTTTCCCCGTGTCATGTCATTTGTAGATCTGAAAAAGTGGCTGTTGGCAAGACGCGTGTGTCTGCTTTGATCTGCGTGTCTATCTTATTTGCTCCCTTCCTACGTTCCAATTTCAAGGTTTCAAACTTTTACCTCCAAAGAATCAGGAGGTATTTTACATGTGTAACGACTTTAAAAAATACTTGCAAGTAATGAACGAGGTCACTGAATTACCTGTGCGTGCTTTGAGACCCAGTGACGGAGGACGTTCAGTACTCGGTTGGTGGCTGTTCTCCGTATAATAAACTCTTTGTCACATGTTCTCTCAGTGTTGTTAAACCCTTAGGAGGAAAAGAAACACAACATGTTGTAGTTAAAGCCAATCCCCAGGGACCTGAAAAAAGGTCACCTATTCTTGGATGTTGGTTAATGCAATTCTCAGATGACACATTTCGGCAGAGAGGTGCAAGTGGTTTCAGACTGTTGTGAATTCCACTTGCTATTACACCCCCAGCGGCTAGTCCAACACGCAGTTACAGGTGCAATTAAATTAATAATGTGCACACATTTATTAAAGGACACAATTAAAGCTAAAGCTGCTCTAATGACACTTCCATGTTCATGTATGCCTGTCTTGTTCTATAATATAAAGCCAGCAAGGAATTTTAAAAATGTCTTTGAGTCAGCGTTAATTTATCCCAAAGTGGTTACATAACCAATAACATTTTCAATATTTGCAGATGGATGAGCCCATATCTTGGTTCATGGATGACACAAATACTTTATTGTGCATACCTATATTGAGAAGCAATATAGCACAGTGGTTAAGAATGTCTTTCAAAACTACTAAAAGAGTAGATTTTAAATATTTTCACCACACAAAAATAATAAGTATGTGAGGCAATGGATTTGTTAAACAAAATACAGTATAAACATATATCAAAGCATCACATTGTACCCCATAAATATGTAATATATACAAGTATTATTTGTTAATCAAAAATGAAATAAAAGAATTTAAAAAAAAAAAAACATGGATTCTACAGCCAGACTGCCTGGGTTCAAATCACTGTTTTTGCACCCTGGCGAGTTAGGTTCCCTCGCTGGTGACCAGCTTCCTCATGTCCCTTATTAGATGATGAGTATACCGACCTCACAGAATTGCTGTGGATTCAGTTTCTTACTGCACGTGAAGCATTCAGAATGGCACCGGCAGAGCAGTGAAAGCGTGATCAATGTTAGCTATGATTACAGTTCAATATTGGTTCGGTGCCTTTGAGTCCTCTCTGGGCCAGGCTATGTCTCTGTCTTGGCTACCTTTTCTTTCATTACCAAGAAACCATTTCAATGTTTTTCCACTGACTCCCTGTTTTAATAGATTCTGCCTTCCAATCATAATTAAGTGATATATTTCCTTTAAAAATTTATTAAGGCCTTATATAACTTCACTGGCAAACTTCTTGAAAGACTTGTCTCTACTCACTGATTTCGTCTCCTCAGCTCCCACTCTCTCTCCATCCTACTTTCAGCTTCTCACTCTGTCTCATCACCAAAACAGCTTCCATTAAGGTCATCGGTAACCTCCATGTCCCAAGGGATACAGCCAAGGAATCATCTATAATCTCTTCCTAGGAAGTCTCATCTAGGCCCACCACTTAAATGATTACCTATAAGCAAATTACTCATATGTTTATATCCCCAGATCTCTTCTCTGAGTACCAGACCCATATATCCAATTGCCTCTTGATCTTTTCCTCTAAGATGTTTCAAACACACCTCAAGCTTGGTACGTCCAAAAGACAAACCCATGGCATTTCCACCAAACTTTGCCTCATTCTAGTGTCCCCTGTCTTAGCAAAGAGATACCACCATCTATCTAGTTAGGTAAGCCTGAAACTTTGGAATTACTCCGATCCCATCTCTCTGCTGCTTCCTAATAATTTTACCTGCTAAATAAATCTCAAATATGCCCATGTCTTCCCACCTACAAAGCCAAAACTGGGTTGAGCGACCAGCAACTCTCAGCTGGTCTACTGCAGTAGCCTCCCAACTGGTCTCCATTCTCATTCTTGCCTCGTCAAATCTGTTTTCCTCACTGAAGTCAGAAAGATCTTTTAAGGTCTCGGAAAGAAAATTAGGATGTGCCATTCCAGTGTTTAAAACCCTTCAGTGGGCCAGGCACGGTGGCTCACACCTCTAATCCCAGCACTTTGGGAGGCTGAGATGGGAGGATCACTTGAGGCCAGGAGTTCAAGACCAGGCTGGGCAACATACCGAGACCCTCTCTCTAAAAAAAAAAAAAAATTAGCTAGGTGTGGTGGTGCACACCTGCAGTCCTAGCTACCTGGGAGGCTGAGGCAGGAGGATCATTTGAGCCCAGGAGTTCAAAGTTGCAGTGAGCTATGATCACATCACTGCACTCTAGCCTGGGTGACAGAGTGAGACCTTGTCTCTAAATAAATAAATAAATAAATAAATAAAGCCCTTTGGTGGCTCTTACAAGAAATACAACACTCCTTAACACAGATTACATGGTTTGGCCCTATCTCCTTTCAGTCTTTTCTGGAATCATATTTTTTCTATTTCCTCTTCCATCTCACCACCCTTCGTTTAGTCCTTCATCCTCACCCCAGGGCCTTTGCACATACTGCTCCATATCTGGAACAATTATCACTCCCCTTTCACTCAGTGAAAGCCACTCTTGCTTCTAATTTCACTTCTCCAAACGAGCCTTTACCAGCTTGAGTTGGACGAATCTGCCATCTCATATCTCACAGCACCATACACATTTACTCTGTGCATTTGCAGTTTTATACTTATTTATGTGATTATCTGACCAATTTCTGTGTCCCCCATGAAGACAGGAGCTAGTGTGTTTTTTGCTGAGCACAAGCACCTATCTGGCATGGAGCAGACGCTGTGCACAATATATATTTGCTGAAGAAATGAATGAAAGCCTGACAATAGGAACTTACTGAGTATTTACTGAATGAGATATCAACGGAAGGATAATTGAGCAAATGACTGAATGAGCAGTTCTCGGAGCTGAGTGAGCTAGACATAAAAAAAATTCTGTAAGTTTCTAAAGGACAGAGGCCCCTTCTTCTCACTCCTATTTGAATATAGACAGGCATATTCCACCCACCAGCAGACATTTAAATTCTCTCAGATGACGGTGATGATGTGCTCTTGGCAGACAAAATATCTTGAAAACACTCTTTCATTATTAAAAACTTAGAAATTCTGAGTAAAACGTAACAAATATCCTTCTAAACGCATAGCTGAGTTCTCAAGAAAGTAAGGAACGTTCAGGGATCTGAAAGCAAGAGCCAAGCCTCTGCACTGCCCTGAGGGAGGGGAGGTGACCAGTAGCATGGTGTCAGGTTCAGAAGGGGCCCCAGGGCTTCATGAAGTGGGAGTAGGAGGATGGGAACTGAGACTCTCCCAGAAAGCTGGAACTCTCAAAGGACCAGCCCTTGGTGAAAGAGTAGACCAGGAAAAAAATTCCTCCTTGAAAGTACAGGCAACTAAGATACTTATCTGCCTCCGCCTGGATCGCACTAGGGCCAGGTGAAAAATCAGCCTCCCTGAGAACTGACGACCACAGCCCACCTCATGGAGGTCTCATGCTCAGACTGAACCACTATTGTGTGATCTGCCCTCCAGATCAGAAGTCAAAATAAAAAGTGGCTTAGGCCAGAGATCACCCTGGGGACCCCAACCAAAGCACACACAAAACCTCTCCAGAGGGACACACACTCAACCTCAGCGTGGACTGGGTCCCCACTGAGAAAGCCCTTCACAGTCCAAAATTACAAAACACACTCGACATCCACATGAGCAAGGAAGGGTAGATGCATGGATTGGGAACCTGACACCCCCCACCCAGTCCCTCCACCACTACCAAGAATTTCAGACAGGAGAACTGTTAGATAGTCCTAGTCTCAACAGCCTATGTTTAGACACACAGGAGGTAGTCCAGATGTGTGAGATTAGAAAAATAGATTCTCCTCGTGTATGTAGAATTTGGTTGTGCTGGTCATACTAGACAAGTGAAAAATGTTTAAAGCCCCACAAATATTTGCTACTCTCTTTTCCAAAAAAATGGCACAAGGACTCCTTGGGGGTAGATGTAGGATCCTAGGACAGAATGGCTTCCACAAGGTTATGGCCACCAACTAGCTGTGCCATTTATGTTTCGATTCAGAAATTTAAATTCCTATTTAAATTCAGAAATAAATATTGTCCAAGCAGCTCTCAATTTAGACGGTGGCTTGCCAGGAAGAAATCTGGCAAGTTGTGGAAAATTGTTGCTCTGATCACATAGCTTTATAGACTGTGAAACATGGCGAGACAAGTGTTAGTTTACTTAGAATGGGAACCCAAAAAATAGCATGAGGACCGTGAAACAAAAGCCACAGGAGTCTGAAGAGTCCAAGGTTATAAATCTAACTTCAACCACAGACAGCTGCAGCGACATCACCCCTGATAAGGATGAAGCTACCCCCTTCCCCTGTCTCTGCAGGTGTTACTCACTCCCCCCAGAAAAACCCTCTATAAAACCCAAGGCTTTCCTCTCCCTCAGGGTGGATGCTTTTTCCGCCTCCACACATCTACACCCAGATGCTCAAAATAAACAGCATTTTGCTACACCTGAGGCTTCATGTGTCTCTCTCTCAGCTCCGGACCTAACAACGAGCATGTCTGATTGGAAGCATGTTGGCATGGAGTTTGATGTCTGTATTACAGCAAGAACACATGATCATCTTTACACGTGACAGCACAGTTAAGATAATCACAGTGAATGAGTACACAGCAGCCCCTTTTATAAAACTTGATCTATCAGGGTCAGGTATGGCCCCCAGATAGATGACTCGTATATCTGGTTTAGGGCATGTCTAAATTGTCCAGTGGTTTGAATAGAATTGAGAGCATATTTCTCTCTAAGACCAAAGACCTCCACGTGTTGATCAAGCAGTGAAAAAGGTCCTGCAGGAAGGAAATGAAAAGGTTGATCTGTGCTGATCAGATCTGTACTGTTTTCAGTAACCGTGCTCTTATGTGGGAAGTCTGTTAACCCTGAGATTCCTGACCTTCCAAATTATGCATATTCTTTCCATTGTAGGCACTGGTCAGCTGGCTAATTTTTGCAAACCAAGCCATCTGAAAAAAACGGTAAGAACTGAATCACCAAACATGTGAATTTAAGAATGATGTGTAACTTGATGGACCTTCCCCCGGACGCCCTGTGAGCAATTCCACCCTTTATAACCATCTCTCTTCTTAGACTCCACACTGCTTGATGAAGAGATTTTCTTTGTGGACTTGTCAGTTTCACACATAGCAGGCACTCAGCAGACATTTTTCTTAACAAAAATTGCATCGCTCCCAATAAAAGCTATTTGAAAGTTTCTGCAGATGCCATATATCTAATAAAGACCATTCTTTCACCAGATTGCCATGATGGCTATTTATTTGAAAGCTATCGGAAGCAGAAGATACAGCAACTAGTGGGAGGAAGGTAAGGGAGTTGAAAAATAGGAAAAGAAGGGAAATTTTCATTTTGCTCTTCAAATGGTGTGATACTCGGCCAACTTCACTGTCTACTTTGTCAGCGGCAAGCAGAAATAACGGTGACATGGAAATAAGACTACACACAGGTAGATTAGGGGCTAGTCCAGTTAGGGCCACCCTGAGGCAACCTGAGGAAGAAACTGTAAAAGAAAAGGAATTCTTGAATACGGTGCAGTATTTTAACATCAACAGTAGATCACCAAGACGTGGTCACAGGGCTATTATCAATGCCAACAAAGGATCTTTAAGCCATCTTTCTGACTTGGTAAGGAAAGTTAGAATAGAATCAGTTAGAGACAAAATGCAAAGAGATTGATATCAATGGTCCACGGTGGTGGGCTACCTGGTGGAGGGGACATGAACTATTGGTTACTTTAATTGTACTTCTAGAAAGTGGTTTGTGTCGTGTCTTTATCCCCAGTCCCTGGCATCATAGGTGCTTAATCAATTTAGGGTTAATGAATGAACGCATTGTGAGCATTTTAATAGTTCTATAGGTGAGGGAATTAAGAATAATGCCACTTCAGTGATGTATCATTTTTCATTTTATACAAATGAGACACAATCTGACCAACAGCATCAATGTTGTCAATGTACTTTGCTTTACCCAGTAGATATTTTTCTAAAAAATTCTGTGTAAGACAAAATCATATAACTGTTTTGTATACTTCTGTGAACTGGATTACAGCTCTACTTTTACTCTTTGTTGCGGTCATGAAAAGGTCGTGAATATTTATTGCTGCTTTGTGCCAGGCACTGTGCTAGGAGCTTTATAAATGGTCTATAATTTAACCCTCATCACCATGGACAATCATAATTGCCATTCGTCCCATGCCTACCAAGTGCTAAGCATAGTACAGTAAGTAACGCGGCTTCTTCAACCATAACAGCAATCACGTAGGGTAAACGTTGTTATCCTCATTTACAGACAAAGAAACGGAAAATCAAAAAGGTTAAGAAACTTGGCAAAGGGCACAGAGCTAGTAAGTGTCAGAACCAGGATTTGAGCTAAGGTCCATCCATTCCCAAAGCCAGAGTGCTCTTAATTACACCCTCCGCCAACATCCAAAGTTGAAGCCTTAAATTTCTCTTGAAAGTTCTTAAACCAACACTTCAGATACAAGCAGAGACGCCATGTGTTTGTATGATATTTTGGGAAAGTAAATGCTTTCCTTTTAATTCTATCTCTCTTCTAAATTGTGAAGTATGAAAGCATGGCACCCTTAGAGATAGATATGCTTCATACTGTCATGGATTTTAAAATCTTTACTTGCCTTACTGGAAATTAAATTTCCTCAACATTGTGCTCCTTTCCCAAACTCATTACATTTTCTACATGACCATTATATAGATCAGTGCTTTTTAAACATCCAGCCATGACATATTACTGGGGATGAAAGTCAATCTAATGTGTTTTGATCAGCATTTTAAAAATGAAACAGATGAAAACTGTCTGAGTGAATTGTACACGGTGAAGGTAAGTATTCATTAGGGAAACTTCTGTTTCAGTTGTACATGTCTGTGTGTGTGTATCCTGGGTTATATTATAAGATGTATTTCTTAGAGTTGGAAATCATCCTACTATTATGTTATTATAGTAGGGTTATAATAAAAAAGTTTGAAAGTGACTGATTTAGACAATTAGCACTTATTGAAACAGCCTGCATTAATTTCCCAGAAATCCTAGATAAGTAAGTCTGTGCTTTACTGACATATGTCAATGCTTCTCTTGTCATTTTCTCTCCTTGCTCTGTCACGGAACATTCTCCTCACTTTCGCCCTGTCCTCCAGTCTGTCCAGCTCTGCCTCATTTCTCGGTGCCTCCTCTCTTCTCGAGCTGACGCCATTCAGTTCTCACTCCCTTGGGGACATAATCCCCTCTCAGGGTTTTTCTATGCCCTCCAACCTGACACCTCCAGTTCCAATATTTCCTCCAGCCCCTTATTTCAAGCTTCCTGCAAGACATTTCCATATTGACACATTCTCCACTCATAAGAATATTCCCCCAAATCAAGTTTATGCCTCTTTCCCTCCAACTCCTCCCCATCCTAACTTTCCCATCGACTTCATGGGATAACCACGGTTTCAGCCTCTTAGGCGGGAAACCTTACTCTTCTCCATTCTCCTTAGTTTTTTCCATTCAGTCAATAAGCTATTAACTTCTGGTAGCATCTGTCAGGTTTATCCCTTCTCCTTCTCTTGCCACCGTCCAAAGTCTGTGTGCTCCACACAGGGGTCACAGCTATCGTCTCTTATTTTTCCTTTCTCCATTCCCTCTCTCCTTCTATTCTTCCTCCATCCATAAGGTAATTATTCAATCAATATCTGTGGAGCACCTACTACGTTCCAGGTACTAACTATGTAGGTGCTGGGTGAACAAATAGATATGCTCCCTGCTTTCATGGAATTTGCTAAAGAGGGAGGAAAATAGCCTTCAAAGAAGTAAAAGACTAAAAATGTAAACTTCAAAACCCTGGAAATGAGCAAGATGTCTATCCCTTCCAGAATAATCCTCCTAAACACCTCTTTAACTTGTTACTGCTCCAGTGAAAGTACTTCTAATATCTACCTATTGCCCATGGAACCAAATCTAGAATATTTTGCTGGACACGAAAAGGTTAAGTAACTTCTTGAGGTCACACATCTAATAAATTGAAAACACAGGTCAATGCAGACAAGCAGGAGATTTGCACATATGCTGTGCAACATGTTCATGGCAACAGTGTTCACTGAGTCTATGAATTGACATAGTCTTTCTTGAGAGATGATCTAGAATAATGGTTACCATAACAGAAGCTGAACTTTAGTCTGGATAGGGTAGCACACCTGGTGCAGTGATGTACTGGCATGTTCAACTGCTTCCATTTTAATGGAATATCAGTTAGCAATCTTTTGTTATAAGGGACAGAAAACTCAACTCCAACTGTCTTAGAGTAATAAGTGAATTCTGTTTCATATATCTGGAGATAGTTCTAGATTCAGATCCTGTTTGATTCAGAGTCACGTGATGTCATTTCTGTCTATTTGTCTTCAGTGATTCTTTCTCACTTCCAGGTAGCAGAAATGGGTAAGGCCATCCTAATCTTAGAAGCTCACCTCATCCCATCCAGAGGATGAGAGGGCATTCTTCTTGGTAACTTCCACTGAGGAGAGAGGAAGTTTCTATCTCAGAGCGCCCAAACAAATCCTTGCTTTTTACCGACATGAACTGCATGGTGTGCCTTCCATGAATTCATCACTGTGGCCATGGTGGGGATGGGGAGCTAAGCTCCCACTCAAAGCACATGGCCGGAGTGTGAAGGGGCAGTTCTTTAAAGGAACCATTGGCAAGATGCTAATGAGACAATCAATACAGCAGAGTGGGTTTTTTTGTTTGTTTTTCTATTTTTACCTTTTTATAAATGTGTCCTAACCCTTCAGTTTTTAAATTCTTCTCCTTATTCAGGTAAACCTGAGATTTTCTCTAAGTGCAATTAACTGTAACAATTTAAAAAACACAACCTTGCAGACTGAGGAAAAGAAGTTTAGCAGGTCTATCATCATTTGTGATGAAAAATACATGAGGAATGGTAAAATCAATATCTTTTTTCTTGCTTTCATCTTTCAAGGAAAATCAGTAACTAAGGCTGTCAAATGAATTGTTCTTATAGATTTTTCACAAAATGTGCACTGTTTAGAGTCTTAAAAGAATGATTATATATTGAGTTGAAAATAAAACTTACTGGGAAACTTTGTGCATTATTTCTTTTAATTCTCACAATTCCATAGAACATATTCCATGTTCTTCAAATGAGGAAAGGGAGGCTCAGAAATTCCAACAGCCAC
This sequence comes from Lemur catta, assembly GCF_020740605.2. Classification (NCBI taxonomy): domain Eukaryota; kingdom Metazoa; phylum Chordata; class Mammalia; order Primates; family Lemuridae; genus Lemur; species Lemur catta. The sequence continues at coordinate 52,295,189 of NC_059139.1, read as the reverse complement.
CTAAGGTCACAGATGGTAAACTCAGAGCCAGGATTTATGGCCAGATTAGTGACGCTAAAATGCAGGCTCTGCCCACCGAAACACACCACCTGAGCGTCTGTTCACAAGGAGCAGCAGGTTTCAGCCCCCACCCCCACTGATGCCAGCAGCTTTTATGCTGGTGTAGAAACGCAACAAGAACATACTGCCGGGATGACCGGTGAGGGTGACTTCCGCCAAAGCAGAATGGGGGCATCTGAGGGTTAGATGAGAAGTGAAGCCACAAGCATGAGCAAGTTTAAATGATTTCCAGAAAAATGGCTGGGGCGAGAAGGAGAGAGATAGCTTAGAAACTGAAAGGTGACGACAGATTTGTGGGAGACAAGAACATGAACCAGCTGGAAAGCTACAATATAGCAATCATTTCAGAAGTTCAAGAAAAATAATAAAATCAATATTACTCAGAAAGGCCTTTGAAAACACAGTGAATGCTCTAGAAATGGTTAATATGAGCAACACTAAAGAAAGAAAAAGAAAAAAAAAAGGAACAAACTTTATATTTCCTGATCATTTTTTTTTTCTGCTCAACTTTATAACAAACATCTGAAAAAGAAAGGGAAGAAGATTTTTCTGTACAGTTACTTTGAATTCCCTGGCGGGCATTAGCTACCTCCTCTGGGTAAGATGTGACACACAAGCCCGATGGGGAACAATATTCACATCCTAGGCATTAGGTAAACCTTCCCCACAAACCAAAATAATAGTAAGTGTTAAAGCCCTTTTATATTTCTTTCTACAAAATCCTACACACACCCCTGGAAATGCTTTTCCATAGGAATGGGTGTCAGGGGAGTGAGTGATAGTTTCCTATCGGACAGGTGTGTTGAAAGCGCATATGAAGTTGTGAATGAGCACATGCCTGTGAACACCAGGGGTGGGGGGTGGGGAGACAAAATTAGCTGAGATATTCTGAAGAAGCCAGAGCAGAGAATTTTAGAGAAGGCTGGGAAGGGAGGATGAAAACAGGCCATTTTCTCCTCCTCCATTGTTAATATATAAGAATTTATACAAAAATGTTTTAATGTCTAAAAACAGTACATTTGACCATTAGAAAATGAAACATACCTTGCTTGGGAAGGAGGGTGGGAGCCACACAGCCCAAAGCTAGCCCATCGTAGTCAGACACAAATTGTTCCCTGAGCATCTTTGTGACAACCACTTTTGCAGGAGCAAGGGGATGGCGGTGAGCAAGGGAAACTAATTAGCTGCTCTCGGGATCTACATTCTACTAGAGGAAGACAGAAATAATAAATAATGACTCATGTCAGTGATACTACCATCTATAAGCAAAGAAGTAAAGCAAACTCAAATATTGAAAATACAAAGGGTGAGGAGGCTCGTGCGGCGAAAGGGCACATTAGCTAGGTCGGGGTGGGGAAGGCCTTTCTAAGGAGGGGACGCAGAGTCAGGATGTGAACGACCGTCGTGTGCAGATTTAGGGGAAGTGTGTCAGGCAGAACGAACAGTGAATGAAAAGGCCGGGACAGGTGAGAATGACCAAGGGACAGAAAGCAGCCCAGTGTGGCTGGAGCCCAGTGACTAAAGGGGCAGGAAAGGGGAGATAAAGTTGCCGAGCATCTTTTGAGCCAAGTTAAAGAGCTGAATTTTATTCTCTGGTATTGGGAAGCCACCAGAAGGTTTTGTGTGGGGGAACGGTATCGTCTGATTTGCTTGTTGGGAAGGTTACTCTGGCTGCCATGTGCAGTGTGGGGAGAGACCAGGAGTGAGGAGGTGATGCAGGTGATGCAGGTTGGCAGTGGCAGATGGTAAGATTTGTTGGAGGTAGAGGGGCTAAGCCTTGCTGATCAATGAGGCATGGAAGTCTGCACTGAGTTGGATAGTGTCCCCCCAAAACTCATGCCCATTCATAACCTGTGAATGTGACCTTATTTGGAAATAGGGTCTTTGCAGATGTGATCAATTTAAGGTGTCAAACTGGATTAAGGTGAGTTCTACATCCAATGACAGGTGCTGTTATAATAAGAGGGAAATTTGGACACAGACACACCCAGAGGGATGAACGCCATGTGACGATGGAGGCAGAGGTTGGAGTTTGATGCCAAGGAACACCGAAGATTGCAGCAAATAGCAGAAGCAAGGAAGAGGCAAGGCAGGATTTTCCCTTAGAACCTTCAAAAAACACAGCCCTGCTGACACCTTGATTTTGGACCTCTAGCATTCGGAATAGTGAGAGAATAAAATTTTGTAGTTTTTAGCCACCCAGATTGAGGCAATTTGTTACAGTGGCCCTAAGGAACTAACACAAGGTCCAAGGGAAAGAGGAATCAGGAATGGTTCCACTGTTTGGGGCCTGAGCAACCACGTAGACAATGACGCCACTTCCTGAAATGGGGCAAGGGTAAGTTTTGGGGAGAAAACCAAGAAAATCAAGAGTTTGGTTTTAAACACAGTAAGTTTGAGATGTCCTCCAGACATGTAAGTGACCACACTAATGGTGCAATTAGACATAACAGCCTGAAGCCCAAGTAGAAAGGTCAGACTGATATGTAAATTGAGAGTATCAAGCATTTAACTGGTACTTAAAAATCATAAGTCTGGATGAGCTTGCTTAGGTAGAGACTGCAGACAGGGAAAAAGGCCAGATAGAGCCTTGGGGACCCATAATCTGGAGAGATTTGGTCAAAGAGGAGCCAGCCAAAGAGACCTAAAAGGGAGGAGAGCAAGGCAAAAGGAAAACCAGGCACGCATGGTCTCGTGGAGGCCAAGAGGAAATGAAATGTTTCAACAAGAAGGAAGTGATTGGCTGTGTCAAATACTGCTGAGAGGCTGACTGAGACGAGGGCTTTGGCTTTGGCAGAACGACAGTCACTAGTGACCTGGATCAGAGTCGTTTCAAGCGTGGCAGAGGCAAAATCCAAGAGAATAGGTTGAGGGAAAAGGGAGGTGATGAAGTGGAGATATGGAATATGGACAACTTGTTCACAATAATTTTGCTTTGAAAACAAGCAGAGAAATGGAGCTGTAGCTGGTAAATAGGTTATGCTAAGACAGGTCGGCATGCTGCAGGGATGGTTGAGTAAAGGGGGAAACTGGTGGTGAGGAGAAAAGGGTAACTGCAGGAGAACAGCTCTTGAGGAAGTAGAAAGGGATGGGATGGGATAGGGGCAAAGTCGGGGCCGACCCAAGAGCAGTGCAGGGGTGATTCTTCCAGAGCCACTGGGAGAAGGCAGAGGATGAGAACAAGTGCAGGGAGCTGGTGAAATCAGTGGAGGAAAGAGGTCGTCCTTGACCATTTGTATCTGTTTTCACTATGAAATACGAAACAAGTTCATTAGCTGAGACTGGCGAGGGATGTGGAGATCTGAGGACAGAAGAAGACAGAAATGGTTGTTCCAGAGCATAGGGACATGACTACTAGGATTGTCGGGAGGGCAGGAGACTCATATGAGATCTGCAGTCTTAATGTGGGTCCCGGAAGTGCAACTCTCAGATTCTCTCCAGAGAATGGGTCTGCTCTGTCTGGACACCAAGTCCATCTGATTCCATCGATGGACATCTGTAATGTCAGTTGCAGTCTTGGTTCTTCCATACTCCGTGACTTGGATCCTTCCACCGGAACTTGCCAGGGGAGGCAGCTGCTTTTCCTCATGTGCCCTGGAGGTGCCCACAGGGAGGAGGGGCTGAGGGTCAGAATGAAGGCACCTGTGCCTGCAGCTGCACTTGGGGCCTTTCATTTTAAATCCTGTGCCCTGCTGTGAAACTTACAGAAAGCCCGGTAAGGAGAATGTCACTACCATTGATTGTGTCTGAAGGTAAACCTATCCAGGATTTCAGACAGACTCTGACCAGCTTGCCATATAATTCTACTCGAGTGAATTAATTTGACAACAAGTGACGGACAGATGATTCTACATTTTAAGAATCTCTTGGTTTTGCATTTTCCCTTGTTTGTGTCCCTACTAGCAATGCTATTCTACCCTTGCCCTGAGGCTGCTTTGGGGCAAGAACAACACTTCCACGTTAGCATTGAGTCCCCAGGACTCATGCCTCAAAACAGGGCCTGGATAAATGGCTGCTGCATGTTATGGATAATATCACAACTAGTTCTCTAAGTGCGTAAGAATTCCTGCTGGGAAGTCAAGACTCGGACACCCCTGGGTCCCTTATGCCAACAGCTTTGGACCCATCACTTAATCCACTGAGGGCAGTGGGAACCCCCAATAGTGCTAACAGCTCGGGCCAGTGATGCCCTCACTCCACACTGCCAGGACAGCCCATCCCTTCATGCTGAGCTGCCCTACCCACCTACGACTTGAAGACTAAAGTCCCCTCACGAGGGAGATTGCAAAATACACTAACTCCCCTTCTTCCAAAATCTCATTACAATTTCATCCTCACTCTCTTCCTGCACCCCTGGGAAGAGCCGCAATATGTGATATATGATGAAAAGAACATCTTGGAGCGGACTGGGAATTTTTTAACAGGCTTATCTCAGTTTGTGGCCTCAGAAGTGTCCCATCCTCTCTCAGGTTCGCAGTTTCCTCCCTGGTCACACAAGAAGCTTACCCAGATGCCTCTAAGGTCCCTTCCATAGTGTCCCCTTGGATCACCAGGCATCTGATACCCTCCCTTCACTGATGTCATTAATCATGGCCCCTCCCCTCCCCATCCTTCCTCTAGCACCTCAGTCTCCATGGAGCCCTCCCATGTGCTTACGAAAGGCCCCTCCTCAACACTGCTGCCCTCCCCTGTGACAATGACAGCTGTGTCTCTCACTTATCTTAGGTGTCCTTAGTGCATCTATAACCAGACAGCCTTTCGGCAGGAGAAGCAAAGTGTCTTACTTCTCGCCTCAATAATACACTGGTGCTTTGGTCCTGGTGCTTCTTAGTAAAGTTGGGTGATGCCAATTCCATATGTCCGATGGCATCCGTGAGTTTACGTAAGGCCCCCTGAGTGGAAATAGACCACACTCCATCTCGTTTCTTTGGGGTTCAATGATGTTGTGATGTATCCAGTGGACCTGTGAGGCCAGACTGTAGGAAAGGATGGTGAGGCCTCCTGAAAGTCAAGTCACCAGAAGCAAAGAGTAGTCTGGACTGATGCCCTGGAATTCTTAAAATCCCCAGGGCTTGGGGAAGATGTAAGTCACGTGGTCCGGGAAAACTAGCCTCAGAGATGTACACCAGTCCGTCATGAGGAGAGTGGGCTTCGCAGAAGCATCTCTGGAGATTGGCCAAAGCTTCAGCAGCAGCCACAGACGCGCACAGGACCAGCGGATAATGTGCTTAGGACAAGACATCTGGCCTAGAGACTCAGCAGCAGTCAGGCAAGGTCAGGTAAAAACAATGCCAGGAATTCTTGGACATATTCCCAAGGAATTCTTGGAAAGATGGACTTTTCAATGGTGATCCATAACCATTACAAAGCTGGGGCGGCAGTTATTAAATTGTTGTGATGCAAGTATTGAAAAAAATCAGGCCTCACTTTGAGGTCCAACACTGGAGGCCTGGGACATTGGGTTACATTTAGACCTCCCTTCATACAAAGGGCCTCACACACAGTAGGTACTCGGTCAAACTGTTCAGCTGGTTTTATTCTTTAAAATATCAGATTTTTAATTCACTTTTATCATTGGTGGATAAATATTCCAACACAGACTGGTTCCCTTTATTGGAAGACCTTGGTATTTCCTGAGTCAGGAGGTTCCTGAACCTCCCTGCTTTGGAATTTACCACACGTCTCCTCGCACCCCTCCTCCCCAGCGTCTTTAACCACAAGACTTGAGGTATTGTAAAGCACTTTCAGTTTAGCAACTGAGGACTCAGAAGAGACACTTGTACACAGTTGTGAAAACTTAGGTCCCAGGAAAACGTCCTCCATGCAAGGGCGGGATGCCCTGGGCCCCGCTCTTGGGGAACCCTCCACCCTAGCTGCCAGGGGTTGGCCCGCCTGCCTCCCCTGTCTCCGCAGAGAGTTACAGACAAGGTCTATTTGTATCGTTTCAATGGAAAATGGCTGCTCAATGCTCAATGTTGAAAACTTTCAACATAGTTTACTAAAAACTCTTAAAACATATTTGAGAGCTTCAAAGTTCCTCTTTTGCCCTGCCCTGATACCTTTACTTCATCTACATAGGACTTTAATTCCTACAGGGGAATTTTATCATTCTTTCCTCCAGAATCCATACTTTGTTGATCAGGTCAACACTTAACTTACAAATGGGTATGCAACTGCCAGAAGGCACCAGATGCTCCCCAAGAATTCCATTCCCTAAATCTGTGTTACCATCACTATTCATTAGGCTAGAGAAAGTCCTTTCTTAAAACCACAAATTCTGAAAGTATTTTCTATTTAACGTCCCAAGAAATGATTCAACAGTCTAGAAATGATTGAGCAGTCCACCAGATACTTGTGCAAAACTATCTTCTATCAAATCAAGTCAAAGTATTTGGTTAATATAAGTATGAGTTAATGAACCATATTGATTCTTAAACTTCATAAGGCTTGACCAATTTTTTTTTCCATCAAACTTGGCCCAATGTTAAGGACAGAGACCTTAATAACCACAATGAATAAGTATCATTTTGGTTAGAAAAATAACTTTCCAAAAGTAGACAAACCGCTTGGACTTGAGGTCCTATGGAAAGGCTATAAAGTAGACTAAACCAATGGAGTGAATGTTCAGGTAGCTGAGAAAATGCCCAGTCCTCAAGAAATGAAGATGGCCTTTGTGCTCTTCTCTCAAATTCAAGCCAGCAACTCTGTCTTACTCTTCAGAAATAGGAGACCTCTGGGTTAAAAGGCCTAGGAAATATACTACATTGAAAGCATCATTTTTAGAATTCAAACATTATAATTATTATTATTTTATAGCAAATATTCAGTGCTTACATATGCCAGGGACTAAGCTCCTTTAAGCTTTACAACAACCTTATAAGTTATCCCCATTTTATAGAAAATATTACAATAATAATAATATTTATATAATGTTTATTATATGCCAGACACTGTTCTAAGCAATTTACACATATTAACTTGTTTAACCCCACTCATTACCCCACTAAGCTCATGAGGTAGGAGAATTTTTGCATTGCACAATGCTACCACGTACCATTCACATCTACTATAGATGTGACCACAGCAGTCATAAGTTCCAATTTCCCTACCTTATAACAATTCTCGAATGAGCAAACACCAGTGTGTAGTCAGCCAGTCTAGCTCTCTGATTACACAGTGTCTTAGGCTGGGACACACATCACATCTGTACTTTCCCCAGGTCAGAAAATAAAGGGTCACTTATTCTAAGCACAGAACTTGATGTACACTCATATGCACATAAACTTGGATCCCACAAGAACCCTCTAATTGCATGTTTCTTTTGTAACTAGACCACATATTGCACAAAAATTTCTTTGCCTGAAAATATTCTAAATTAGTGAGTTTGGGGGGGTCAACAGGGTTGCATTTACATCTGTAAAGCACCTTATGTCTATTTGACTATTTCACTATGCATTCTCCCAATATATTTAAAGCTATATTTGAATTAAGATAGTTAAAAATGGACATTTTCTTTCATATGTATAACTGATGACATGTAAAAGGCTAAGACAAGGAGATGTTTCTCCCTGTACTCTGGGGCTTGAAGGCTCAAAAGCTAGAAATTGCACTTCCCAGGCCCTCCTGCAACTCAAGTTGTGAAGGCAAGTAGAGCATCAAGGCCCGGAAGGTGGCAGTGAGATGGAGGCATTTTCCTGCTGCAGCAGCCATCTTGGCCGGCAGGCATGATCGTGGAGGCCAGGATTCTTCTGCAGTGGCCTGGCAGCATCCCGGTGTGGGGTTAGAGAGGCAGCCTCCCAATCACCGAGTACAGCTAAGTCAATGTCTTCTTGAAGTCAGCAGTTCCGGCAGGGATGTCCCACCTCCCCAGCACCCCCGGACTGCAGAGGCAGCAGCCCTTTTGGTGGGCTACATGGTGTTCCAGAGGAGATTTCTGGAAGTCCAGCCTGGAGCCTACTCCTCCAGCCCTTCCTTTCTATGTATCTGATTCCCTGTAACAAATCTCTTCCCAAAGAAACTAGTTCATCTGTTCCCCCAAACCAAACTTTAATGGATAACAGTTAGAAGTGCCCAATGTCAAACGCTCAGGAATCAGCCCGGGACACTCAATATTTGCACTTAGAAATCAGGAGCCACCTTTCCTGTCGGATATCAGAGGCAGACAAGGGAGACAGTGCCCGGGCAGGTCTTGGCATTCAATTACAATAGCACATTCCACAGTCAAGAGGTACCAGTCCCAGAGGGATCTTCAGATCTGCATGATTTCTACTTAACTACTCATACTTCTCATAACCAATTTCCCATCACTGACCCCACACCACCAAAAAAAAAAAAAAGAAGAAACAAAGAAAAAAAGAAATCCCAGCAAAGCTAAGGAGACTTTGCACAGAAGCTTCTCTCTCAACCCTGAGGCTGGTCCTCAGAGAATCAGACACTCCTGAGCCCATCTTTAGAAGACAGTTCGCCCCTGAGAGTTTTAAAAAGACTGCCTCAGTCTGTTCGCCTGGCAGAATCTGACTTCCCATTTAAATGAGAACCAAACCACTGCAAAGGATCATTCTATAGACTCAGAAAAAAGGACTGATTGACAAAATAAAATAATTGAAATAGAAGATGATAATGCATATAGGACCAAGACACTGGCAGTGAGTCCATTGGTGCTAACGATGTTTATAGTAGTATCTTCATTGTGAGGATTGCAACAAGACATCAAATCATTTGCACACTAAAATACACATATGGGAATCTTTGTATACAAGGTAGAGAGAGGTTATAGCAGGGATAAAACAATATTTATATATTTTCTAAGGGGTCCTCTCCAGCTATAGAATGTCTAGTAATATTAGTAAACCATAAAAATTCTAAGACTGGTAAACAGCATGTTCTCCTGAGGGGATACACCATCACCTTTGACTCCGGAAGATTCCGAGAACGGGCTCTCACATGCAGGTCTAAGGGCAAGGATTTAATACCATCTCAATCATACAGTGAGGCCATTCATTAGCGCTCATCCTCCATCATCAGCCCAGAGGACGAAAAGGGCTATTTTCTTTCAAGATCATGCCCCCAAAATGCTCTCTAATGACGAGAATGAAACCAAATCAGCAGACCACTGCACCAGCCACCAGGAGACCCTCTTTCTCTCAGTATGACCGATTCTGTCACCAGCAAGATAATTTTCAGCTCAATGAGAGCTTGCCTATGTATCAAAAATGCCAATAGTTCTGTACTTTACTAACTTACTGTCTTGGAAAGATGCAGTGGGCAATTATGTAATGATCCCAAAAGGGACTGTGGATGGAGTCCTTGACTCATCTGAGGCTCAGACCCCATGGTGTGAACGCAGCGATCAGCTGACAACTGGCACACATAAATGCTCTGCTTAGCATAACGTAACCCTCACAAGGCATGGACAATCCCTCCAGCATCAGACAAGTTAACCTACTCTAGTCTAGATTGGATATTATTCCGTATCCACCTCTAAAACCACAGTCCTTGACATTTAATTCCAGATAGTGGAGCATTGAGGTTGCTACAAATCTCCCTTCAGAGACCTAACCAGAGTTTTCCTTATAATAAGATCCCTGGGTGAGGGTTCAAAAAGAGCTCACCTAATGCATATCAACTTTTGTTCTAGAGAGAATTCAAAGTTCCAAGGCACTTATTAAACTCTCTAGGCACTGCCTAGAGTCTTGGACACTAGAGTCACTAATAAAATAAGATGGACATAAAATGGCTAAGCCAGTAAAACAACAGAAAGTACATACTATTTTTAACAGGTTTCTTGAGGTTTAATTTACATGCTATGAAATTTACCCATTGTAGGAGTGTAATTCACTGACATTTAGTACATTTATAGGGTTGTGCAATCATAACCACAATTCAATTATAGAACATTTCTATCACCCCAAATATCTCTAGTGCCAATCTGCAGTTATTCCCTGCTTCCGCCCCCAAGCCAGGCAACCACTAATCTGTTTTCTGTCTTTATCAATTTACTCTTTCTGTGTATTTCATATGAAGGGACCATATAGTATGGGGTCTTTTGCATCTGGCTCCTTTCCATGAGCACAGGAGTCAGCAAACTACCTGCTGCCTATTTTTGTAAATAAGGTTTTACTGGAGCACAGCCATACCTACTCATTGTCCGTTGCTGCTTTAGCACTAAAAGAGCGGAGTTGGGATGTTGTGAGGGAGGCCATCTGGTCCACAAACCTGCAATATCTACTACCTGACCCTTTATAAAAATGTTTGCCAACCCCTGATGGAGCACAATACTTTTGAGTTTCATACATGTTGTAGCATGTTTCAGGCATCCATTCCTTTTTATTGCAGAATATTTTCCATAATATATCACAGTTAATATATATCATATTTGTTTATGTATTAATGTATCACATTTGTGTTAATGTGTTTTAATCCATCACACTTGTTTATGCAATTATTTGTTGATGGACATTTGGATTGTTTCTAATTTGGGGCTATTACGAATAATGCTGCTATAAACACTCATGTACAAGTCCTTGTGTGAGCATATGGCTTCATTTCTCACCTAGCACCCAGGAGTGGAGCTGCTGGATTCCATGGTAAGCTTATGTTGAACCTTTTGAGAAATTGGCAAGCTGTTTTCCAAGTGGCTGTGCCATTTTATGTTCCCACCAGCAATATATGAAGGTTCCTGTTTTTCCACATTCTCACTGCCTCTTGTTATTGTCTGTCAATTTTATTGTAGCTATTCTAAAGGGTACAAAGTTGTATCTCATTGTGGTTTTAATTTGTATTTCTCCTATGACTAACGATGTTAAGCATCTTTTTATGCACTTGTTAGCTATTTGTTTATCTTCTTTGATGACATGTCTATTCAAACCTTCCACCCATTTTTACTTAGGTTGTTTGTCTTATTATTGAGTTGTAAGGGTTCTTTATATATTTTGTAGATATGTCCTTATCAGATACATGATTTCTAGACATTTCCTCCCATTTCTGTATGGGTTGCCTTTTCAATTTCTTGATGGTATCTTTTGAAACACAAAAGCTTTCAATTTTGATGAAGCCCAATATATCAAATTTTTTCATTTATAGATCTTTTGTTGTTATATGTAAGAATTGGCAAATAATACATCACAGAATCTTCATCTGTGATAAAGTCACCCCTATTTCTGAATCTGCTAGCTCTGAAGTGGGAAAGGAGTAGTATATCACCTAAAATCCTACCTATATTGAAGGAGAAAGGAATAACTTAAATTTGTATATCCTTCTCTCTTTTTAGTTGTGTTAAAACATCCTCTGGCAAGAAAAATATTGAAGTAAGTGGTGGCAACTTCAAATTATTAGCAATAATTGTCCAAAGGCTGAGTTTAGCATCCACAATCTTCATTTGAATTTGAACAAAAAATAGCTCTCCTTTCTATAGATTTAATTTTAGCTCTTAAGATCCTTCTGACTATCGAAAAACCCAGTGTGTTCAGTACTGCCACATAAATAAATCATTATAATCATTGTACATACAAAGTAATCAGGGCTTAAAAAATCAGAAACTGAACTGAACCACACTGGAAACTATTCTGAAATACATACCTGACCACAGCACCAATATGGCTGAGTCTAGGCCTGGGTATGGTCCAAGACTGCTCCTATGGAAATTAGCCCCAGGAGTGTCAGTCCCCGCAGCCGGGCTCATGACATACTAGCCAGGCTGGAGCAGTGTCTGAGGAAGTCTCAAGGAACCCTTACATAAAAAAAAAATACTAGAACTGATCACAGTAGGTGAAATAAAGCAACTGGGAGCTATTCAGGCATCCTGGAGATGCTTTCCTCAATCCTAACCTTACTGCCTTTCCATTCTCAGAGTTCTCTAAATCCAATAGCAGCATCTCTTTCTGGTACCAGTAAGAGAGTGTTAATGGACAGGAAGAGGCCATAAATAAATCCTAGGCACCAAGAAATGGAGCTTAATCTCATTTGCCATCCTGCAACTCATACTACAAATTTGTCCTCACATAGCACCTTTCCACTGTGATTATCACTGTGCTGGAGGAAAAAAAGTTAATTCTCAAAATCTCTGATATGTTAGATATTCCTTTTTTATAATGAGAAAATTGATGCTCAAAAGAACCAGTAAGTGCCTTAATCTTGAACTTCAAGCTGGACATAACAGGAAATCAGAACACTGGTCCCTCGAGTCACTGAAAAGTATAGCCAGTGCTCAAAAGCCAAAGCCATGTCAGATCACCTTGTCTTTGACAATGGCAACAATTTGCACAAGATACATTCATTGAGATGTGTGATACTTTCAAAGTACAAGGTTGCAAATGTAATTTGTATTATTAAGATACCAGTTTCCCCATGGACTGAAAACTCAACCATCTTTGGACTCTCTCTCCAGAATGGAGCCAAGACAATGCCTTCTGACTCTCAATGCAGCCAGAGATCTGCCTCGAGACCTTTCCAAAATGATCTGAGACATAAATTACCAAGTTTGGAGGATGCCTCTCCAGAGGCCAGAGGGCTGGACAGGCTCATCCCCGAAGTACATCTCACCCCCTCTCTTTGGTTCTTCCCACTTAGGTTTCTTGCTGACACCTAACACTTAGCTAATTGTGAACTGAGATCATTATCATATTATTAACTTTATCTTCCACAATTAAATTGTGAGACCTTGGACTCACAATTTAATCATCTTCATTGCTTCTTTTTCACCATCAAAAATATATTTATACGCAGTCCCTCGAAAATGTCTACACTAACATTTCTCAGACTCCTTCCCCTTCCTGAACAGTCCCACAGGGGGTCTTAAGTATCTCCTCACAACACTACCACAAAAACCTACTGGCAAGTCCCCTGCTCTTCTCTCCCCAGTTGTCTGTCACCATACACTGTGTTCTCTGTTTGTGGTGAACACCGTTACATAGCATAGATTCATTTATTTAACAAAGTGATTTCTAGGTCTCTTGATTGTGCCCATAAATTATACTCCTTTCATTGGATTACCATGGGACAATACAACTAATACTCCTTTGCAGTTATTTTTACTAATTCTTGCCCATGTAGTAGTCCATTGAGAGAACAGTATGTGTGTGTGTATGTGTGTGTTTGTGTTTGCATGCACACACATGCATGCACGTAAGTGAGTCAGGAAGAGACAGACACATGGGTGATGGGGGAATGCATCTATTTCAATTCAACACCCTGATCTGTCATGAAGATAGGGGGTGGAGATCCCATGATGAACAGTCCCTGCTCTCTAAAAGCTTATAGATTGAACATAGGAAAGTCAATAATAGCAGCAGGAAATATTCATTGAACCCTTAAATGGTTCCAAATGCTGAGCTAAGAATTGTTTATGGTTCATCTCATTTAATCCTCATGACAACTCTGTGAGTTAGGTACAATCATTATCCTCACTTTGAAGATGAGAAAAATGAGACTTTGAGAGGCTGCCCTAGGGTCACACAGCTAGACAAGCAACAGAACTCAGAAGCAGGGCTTTTTGACACCCAAGTTCATGCTCTTGACCACTCTTTAATCCTGACTCCTTGGAGAGTCATTCTTCACTGCCCACACAGATACCCCACCCTCCCTAAGGCCATCATGGCCTATGTTCCCTAAAGACATCTTTTCCCACTGCCAGACCACCAGTCACCAGCAATCTGAGGCTTGCCCTTGGGAAGCAGTGCACAGCCTCTCACTTCCACTCTCAATGTAATAAGAACAGAAGCTCGAAGCCCGACCATGAACTCCTGAGGGCGAGATGGGCTATCACAGATCCTGAGAGAACTGCTTTCCACAGTAGGCAGCCTGAGTGTTTTCAAAAATCAAGATTGGAAGTCCACAAAAGATGGCAGGGCAATCCTAAGAACCATTGAATTTCACACTTTAAGTGGGAGAATCATATGGTCTGTGAAATACAGCTACACAAAGCTGTTTAGATATAAAAGTATGACAGGGCAGCCAATCTTTGAGAGTGAGAAGCTTCTCTCCCTAGGTCACCATCAAAGGATGTTGAATGTGCAGGATGGATTTCAAAGAAACTCGTGGTGGGTAGATTTTAAAATAAGGTAAATAAATAAAATCTGGCTGGTGAGTTCAGGGGTTTCTTCTACTTGCTATGACAGTTCTATTAATATTATATGTTTACCTGAAGAAATGTTTATGAGGACAAAGAAATATATTCAAATCCCTAAAGATACCTTCTCTGTGTGTCAATCAGTAACTGAGAACCTTCCTCCGGAAGACTTTGGTGCTAAACCCTGAGTCCTTCTGGGAAATTAAACCCAAATTAGGAAATACACAAAGGAAATCGGGAATAAAAGGCAGCCCTTGAAACTTTATTATATACAGGAAATGACTGAATCTGAGAGGGAAGGAAGTTGAGATTCATATTCGAAGCTGGTCAGTCATTAAAATCATTTGATAGGAAGTGCATACCAATTAATTGTTCAGCTGTCTCTTGAAATATCAGAGGGATATGGCTCTGAAGTGCACTTAACAAAAGCAATCTAGAGCACTATATTCAGAGTCCAGTTTGTGATTCATAACTGCCCTTGAGAAAGTCACTTGCCCTCGCTGAGCCTGTTTCCGACATATACATCAGAATAGGAAGATAATATCTGCCCTCCTGCTTCACAGGTATGTTGTGATGGACACACATGCCACTCCTTATTGAAGGGCTTCAAAATTATAAGGCAGCATACAAGTGTGAGGAATAGGGTTAGGTCTTTATAAGTCCATAACGCTGGTACAGAGAAACGGGAATGAGAACATCACCTGCGGACCTTTCGCACTGCAGCGAGGAAGCTGAGGAAGGCAGAGGCGGAAGACTGTAGCCTTTATGGGGACTGCATGCCATCGGCACCTGCCTCTACAGGGACACACAGGCCACAGGAATTAGGAGAACTGGCTTTGGCGGGGGAAATCTCTGGCAGCATAACATTATTTGACAGATGAAGGTTTATCCAGACTAAGATGCTCTACTGTTTTTAATTAATTCTGAATTGTTTACAGGATCTTGAAAATTAGAAGCAAGAACAAAGAGAAATCTGTACAGAGGAGGAGGATTACAGGCAGGTAACATCTGTGCTGTTGCCACTCAAACGCTACACATAATTAAACATCTAGCCTCAGAGCCCTCACAGCTGCTAATCCAATAATATCTGAAAAAGGAGATGGCTGGTCCCCCGTGGCTATTTGTTACATTGATTTTTCTTTAAAAACACACATAAAAACACATCACAGTACTATTATTTTACTCTATTTCAATTAGGCTATTTGGGGTTTTCTGTAGGTTTATGACTCTTGACTTTCAAAATCAGTGAAATATAATTTGCTTCAATATAAGTCTTTCATCAACTGTCATTATGATGCACGTGTAGAAATCCTGGCAATATTAACTTAGTCCAGTGTAACAGATGCCATCTCTACTTAATCTAATACCTGCTAAATTCCTCCGACTGTTACCTAAACTGGGAATTGTGCACCCGTAAAGAATAACTTGTAGAACCAAAAGAGAAAAGTGTTTTAACGTTAAAAAAAGACCTGCTGCCAGAGAAAGCTGACTAATTGGAAGAGTATACAAAATATTTTGAAACTATTTTAACCTATTCTTTCAGGGTCATACACTGAAGCCTTGTTATTTCGCTAATGTGACGTTTTCTTTTAAAAGAATTTTAAATCTCAAATCCAGCGTTTAACGTGGCCGATAATTACCCTGATTTTGATCAGTATTCTGGAGTTTACATCTTGATCATTTAATATGTACTTTATGCCTGTTCATCTAATCTCCTCAACTGGATCTTCCGTTCTTACAGAGCATTGCCTCGCATTTCATTTTTACCTTTCTGCATTACCTGGTATAGGGCTGGGTGTGCACAGAAAGACCTATATTAACTAATACAAGATTAAACAAAATCAAGTAAACTTGTGGATAATTTAGTCCACAGAGTGGGAAAGAATAATACTTTTAATTTGGAATCTGGATACCAACCTCTCTGATGAACAATCCAATTTAGACTTTGTGTTTAAAAATTCTAAGCAGCTGACATTTCTGGGAATCTTTCCAATAGAGTAGGGTAGTGAGGTTGGTGGCGGCTAGACTTCCCACTGTCTCCTACTCCCCTCAAAGATTTTGGAATTCCCACTTCTCTGTAGCCTCTTTCCTGAAATCACTGGCCCAGTTTCTAGTTACAACATCCTAGGAGCCAAGTTTTCAGTCCCAGAATCACAGAGTAATGTATGATGAATACAAACCACCTGTTTTCCTACCAATGAGGAATTTATTAGCTTCTTTCCAGCTTTTTCTTAGATGTCTAAATACCCCATAATTCCAAGAGACCAGCTTTCCCACAAGGGGCCTCAAACTGAGCTAGTTTCAGCCCTTGGGCAACTGAGATGTAAACGTAATATGTCACATAGGCCAGCTTCAATTTTATCTTAAAATGATCATTACAATTTAAATGTAGCATTACAGACAGACAATACCTACACAGGGAGGCTCTTCTCGGTTTGCAGAAGAGAGTGGAGCCATTAAGTTCCTTCCTATTGCTAAGCAACAGTTGTGTTAAAATCAAACTGCTCTCAGCTCTCAACTAGCAGAAAAATGAGTCTATTCAATGCAGGGCACTACAGGTGAAGGGAGAAGAGAAAGACTATTTAGAGACCTTGAAATATAAGGTAGACTTAAGCTACATGTTAATTTCAGATATAGTCCCTCAATTTCAAAATATTTGGTAGAATATGAGCCCAGGGTGCTCTTTTCCATAGGGAACAACCCAGACATGCTTCTCTTTCCAAAATGAAAATGTGTTCCTTAAATTCAACTTGATTAAGAATAATCTGGCTGAAGTTTACCGGCTACCATGATCCCACCTGTATTAGTTACCTATTGCTGCATAACAAATTACCCTAAGGCTTAGAGACTTAAAATGACAAACATTTATTATCTCACAGTTTCTTTGGGACAAGAATTTGGGTCTTAGCTGGATGGCTCTGGCTAAAGGACACTCCAGACGTCCACCAGGCCTGCAGTCCTCTGGAGGCTGTGCTGGGGCTGAAGGACCCGCTTCCAAGCTCACTCACAGAGCTGCTGGCAGGAGGCCTCCTTCCTGCTTTCTCACCTTGTGGGACTCTCCTGGTGACACAGCAGCTGATTTTCCCCAGAGCAAGTGACCCAAGAGCGAGATTAACCAAGATGGAGGCTCTGTGGTGTTGATGACCTAGCCTCCACAGACACACATGATCTCCTCCACCTTATTTTATTCATTCAAATTACTAAGTTCGGCCCACACTAAAGAGGAGGGAAATTAAGCTCCACCTCTTGAAGAAGAAGTATGAAGTAATTTTTTGGCATATTTTTAAAACCATCAGACCACCCAACAGAAATGCCCGTGCTCCTTTCTAAACAAAATGGCAGCATTATTGGAAGCACGAGACCAAGTTCCAGTTTTGCCCTACATATGTCAGGCAGAGGCTGGGATCGGTGACAGATCCTGTGGGCCCTTTCTTCATTGTTTTCTTAAACATCAAGTGCCCACTGGGCCAAGATAATAAAGTACTGGTGAATCCAAGCAGGGTGGTGGTTAGAAGAGCCAGAGGACAGGATTCAAAACTGCCACTTATTACCTACATGAACTTAGGTGATTTACTTAAATCTCTATCTCAATTTCCTTTACTAGAAAGTGAGCATAATAATATCATAATAGTAACTACTTCACATATAAGCCAACATATGTAAGCTTAGAACGGTGCTTGGTATATAGCCTATGGAAGTATATAACGCTAAATTAATATTGTTATCATTATGTTGATAGGTACAACCACTCAATTTGTATACAGAAATGTCCAACTGGGCAGCACAGGAAAGGAGTTTGCAAGACGTGGGTGAGACTTTGGGAGGCCTTCTGTAAAAGCTACCCACAATTGCTATGTAGACATAGGCAACAGAAGAGGCTAATTGCATGTTCTCAAGTTACTTCCTCAGATCTCCCCAGCACTTGTGAAGCTGGAGTCTACCAATGCTAGTAAGTGTGCAGCCTGTATCAGTCACATCTGCTGCACAAAACAGGAACCTGTAGTCTAAGGGGATAGTTTCCTAGCAGCTGAAAGGCCCCTTTCTCCCTTAACTTAGACTTTAGAAATTTCAAGAATCAGTTTACCCTCTGCAGACTTCCACCACTAACCATATAAAAGCAGTATATTTCTAAAATTACTTTGAATACCATATTTACTCTTTGACATACTTTGGAAAATGTTATAACTAAAAGCTTATCCCATCCTTTTAATTTATGGGGCTAATGAAATGTTACATAATCAAACCCTTATCATGGATTATTTCTCCCCAAAGAACATTCACTAAGAAGTTTCACTTTCCATTGCATATTGTTTTGTTTTGCTTTTCCACTGCATACCGTTGAGGCTGTCTACTATTTCTAACGTTCCAGAGTAACGATTCTCAGCTTTGTGTAACAGTGACATGCCTATTGTTGTTTATTCGCCTTATTGCATTTATTGTAAAGGTTCAAATAACCAAAAAGTCCAGGAAACCAGAATCTTTTTTAGTCTCATATAATGAAAGTCTTTGTTTTATGATTGTTCTGAATCATTAGATAGTGAGAGCCTTTCTGATGCATCAGAGATTATGTTCAGCATTCTTGCATTGTTAAAAGTATTTTATTGTACATTATTTTCTTGAAAATTTGCATTCTCTTCAGAAAATCAGGAGTCCTATGTTTCCATATTTTTTCTCTTCCTAACTGATCTCTCTCAGCCTAAGATTTTTCACCTTTAAAGTAAAGGGACTTGTCTTCTATTAATACACTTTTCTCCATGGAAAAGTTCTACAGAACCAGGATATAACCCTAGAAATGCACTGAAGAGCACATCCTGACAGCGACTCCCTACAGCACCCAGTAGGATGCATCAGGAGACTACTGGATACTGACCAGGCTGTGCAAGGCAGGGCCAGCTGCTTGGTGCGCAATCTGTGTCACACTGGGCCCTTGCTTAGAAGGGCCCATGCTCTGCTGTCACTGTCTTGAAATTCATAATACTATTTTCAACAAGAAGACCTGCATTTTCATTTTGCAGTGGGCCTTACAAAGTATGTACCCAGTCCTAGCAAGAGAACATAGGTCCAGGAAACAGATGCAGAATTCCAAAAGGTAAGAACATACCAAGGACAAAATGCATCAGGATAGCAAAAGAGGAGATGAATAAGAAATAAGGCAAGGTGGGTGGCCCAAAAAATGAAAACATAGTGAGGGCCCCATCGAGAAACATTGTATGTAGCCAGCGTTTTGACCTTAGACTTCTGAATGCCATCGCTAAAACAGGTTAGATGGCCTATTTCCCACTATCCCCTGACTCACCAGGAAACAGAGAATCGGATGCAGAAAGTGAGCATAGTGTTTTTAGGGCTGGCACATAGGAGAGCAGTGATGCTTAGCCTTATGTCTGTTTTCACACCATTCACATGTGTGGCACATTTCCATCAATAACATCTCTTTTTTGGAGTGCTTGCTTCTGGGATGCTGCTCAGAATCCTCAGGGGGACAGGTGTATTTTAAGGAAGTCCCTGTTCTTATTCCACAGGAACCAGTAGGCTGCAGAAGGAGACTACTGGACTCCTGACCAGAGTGCAAGAGGCACCCACACTCCACTGTGAATCAATGCACTAAAACATCTACATGATATTAAGTTTCTGATTTTAAAGCAGAAAATCGATGTGTAATCCCTGCCTGAAGTTTCAATTTTAGCTTGTAATGTAGGCATTGGATAAAGCCCAGATTCTGTGCAGAAAAGTTATTTAACCAGTGCTGAGTGTTCTCACTAATCCTGAAAGAGCCTACAGAAAGCAGGGTACATATGTGACATCAACTTAATTCACAGTAATCAATACTGTACTGCAAATTTAATCCATTCTCAATACAGAGATAAATGCTTCCTCTAACCAGATCACACCATTGCAGTAAGGCCCTGGTTTCTGCAATCCTGTGAAAAATCACAGACCTCTCAATGCCAAACTGCTGGCCAACTAAGAATCCACACACAGACTTCTAACTTCTCATCCAGCTCATTCCTCTGGAGGTCTCAAACTGCTGTATCTGTCACCTAGGGGAATGCCAGGTGGATACAGAGGTGGAAAAAAGGTGGAAAGAAATGAATGTGCTACAGACAAAGACAGGAACAAGAGTCAGTCACAAAATGAAGCAATTCAGGTTTCCCAAGCTCTTGCTCTTTTGAGGTTAATATGGAATTAGGGACGATATCGGGGCAAAGAAAGCAGCAATTTGGTGGTAGATAGATCTGAGACTCATTCTCAGTGACTATGAGAACTTGGGCAAGGGCCTTCTCCACGCTGGGTCGCACACTTGCTTCAGAACCTATAAAATGAGGAGACGAAGAAAGCAAGTCCCCACTGTGTCCCTTCCATAGTGGCGGGTAACAGTGAGGCATCCCTTAGCTCTTTGAGATGAGATTACCCTCTGAAAGCAACAGTGGTCAAGCACAGTGCACGAGAAGAGATCAACTTTCTATCAAATAACTCAGCCAAGGAAAAAGATGCGTGGGGGTGGCACTGAAGAGATTCAGGAGCCACTGCCAATATTTAGGAGTGTCTCTGGAAATCCGAGCTCTATCAACCTACCACGCCAGCTGTAAGTGATTACAGTAAATCCGAGGTCACACACTGGTGGCTCACAGCCAGATATGGCCCACAGAAGTATTTTGTTTGGCCTGGACAGTGCTTTTTAAAGAGTGTGAATTCACTTTCAACATTGAAAAACAGAAGATTTCACATAAATGTACAGATTTCTGGCTTTTCTTTAAAAAAAAAAAAAAAGCACACACACACACAAAAAAAAAACCGGAGAAAACACATCTGACAGCCCTAGTCCTGCAGTCCCCCGGGCAGCAATCAGCAGGAGCTGAGCAGTGGCTGTCCCCTTTACACATAGCATCAGCTCTCCATTCCGGCTTAGGGTACTTGCCTGGCCCTGAAATGGATGAAACTGCAAGGCAATCAAGCAGCGATTAAGCAATGTGAGCACAATCAACTGTATTGTACCTTTGCTGAGGAGAGACAGTAATAGAGGAGAATGGTCTGCAGCGAGCCCAGGAAAGGGCAGTACAAAGAAAGAGAACTTGGCAGTGCAGCACAGTCAGGGACGAGGGTGCTCGGGCCATCTGGAACAAGGATTTGGTCTGCTCGGAAGGTGCAGCAAAGACACATCCATGATCTAGCTTGCTGTGTGGCATCTCTCCAGGAAGAGAATGCAAGGCCCACCTGCCTAGCTGCTTTGCAGGCTCGGGGCTGCACTCACACCACTCAAAAATGTAGCTTTTCAGTTCCACAATTCTAATTCCAGGCAATATGTGAGAATGTGAGTGTATGTGTATGTGTGTGTTTAAAAATAGTACTTGGAATTACCGTTAATTTAAATTTGATCTGCCAAAGCTCTTTATTTTTCATTAACAATAGTGATTATAATATTTTAATTTAAAAATATAAATTAGATATATCCCATATTTTATCCCCAAAACTTCAACTAGCTATCTTTGGTGAAATAATTAAAAAATAGTTTTTACATATTTTGAAAAAACAACAGAAAATATGTCTCAAACTAAGATACTCTCCAGTAGGAAAAAACAAACAAAAAGACATTCTGAATCTGTTGGGGAATGAGAGAAAACAGGTGAATGCAAAAAAAAAAAAGATGTTTTTGCTCAGAAATTACCCAGTGACTCTACACAACAAGGCTCGTGAAGATATAGCTTATCTAGTTTCAAAGTTTGAATTCCAATAGGATGTATACAGAAAGATCTTTGTGAGGTTATTTTTCTGGGTGTCTTTTGTGACCTGGTTGTTTGATGACATGATTATATTTATTACTGTAAAAAAAAAGAGCACCAACTATATCATCACTATTGTACAGTTCCCATGCCTACCAAGGACTTGAAAGGAAGCACTGGTAATTCAAAACACAGGCTTATAAAACTTAATATTAGTTCTAGCCAGTGCAATAAAGCAAGAAAAGGAATAAAAAGCATACAGATTGGGAAGGAAGAAGTAAAACTAACTTTATTCACAGATGAAATGATTCTACATGTAAAGAATCTACCAAAAAACCCTAGTATAACTAATAAGCAAATTTAGCAAGGTAGTAGGAAACAAGATGGTATAGAACAATCAATTGTATTTCTATATATTATATTAAGCAACAGACTATCTAAAAATAAAAGTAAGTAAACAGATCTATTCACGTAACACCTGAAGAATCAAATACTTAGGAATAAATGTAAGAAACCAAATGTAAGACTTACACGCTGAAAAATATAAAACATTGCTGAAAGAAATGAGAGAAGATGAAATTAAATGAAGAGACATTCCAAGTTCATGGACTGAATATTGTTAAGATGTGCAATTCTCCCCTATTTGACATGCAAAATCAATAGATTACAATAAAAATCCCAACATGCGAGACTATGAGTTTCAGCTCTGACTTGTAAAGAACTTGGAAATTATCACATTCACCAAACACAAGAAAAAGCTGAACAACTGAAAATCAACAACTTTTCTCGGACCCATCAGAAAATTAAGATTGCTGGGCAAACAGCCATCCCCCAAAATCTGGAGAGAAAGGTACATCCAGAGAGACATAGCCAAGATCTGCTTACCTGGAGCAGAAGTCGCTGGAGCCATAAACCGGGAGCAACACTTGAATGGTCATGTTGAGGAACAGCTGGAGGCTGCGTGTGGACCAGCCTGAGAGTGAGACACTCACATATTCATGGGCTTTACCTCCAGGAAACACACCAGGCCCTCACAGTGAAGACTGGGGAAAGATTTCTTCATGGCTCTTGCAGAGCTTAGCGGGACAGAGTAACATTGTGAAATATGTCCAGAGCCTTCTCCACAATGAAGACCCACTCTTCAGGGAAACAGATTTTGCCCGAGCCTTACCCAGCTGGGGAAAGGGCATTTCTCCCACTCCTGTCCCCTCTAACCTTCCCATCTTACCTAAGGGGAAAATAACATGGTCTATAGAGGTCAGGGATTCAAGGAAATAAATTGGGAATGCCACAGCCAGGGAAGTAGGGGACAGTGGGAAAAGAAACTATCAATGGAGAAACATTTGTATAAGGGCCACAGGTTCAAGACATGAATCCCTTAAAACACTGAGATTTCATTGAAAGATACAGAATACTCTCCCTCCCTACCACTGCCCCACCCCACCAGCAGAGATCCAGTATGACAACAGTAGATTACAGCAGAAAGAGCTGGAAGGTGTAGATTTTCCCTGGGAGGCATACTAGGGAAGCCCACAGTCAAGAAGAGGAACAAGAATCACACTGAAGGAATCTGAAGCCCCTGGTTCCTACAGCTACAGCAAACATCAAACTCAGCACCAATGCTAGCCAGATTGATATAAATCTTCACATTTAAAGGCCTATTTATCTCACCCTCTATTACCTGATACAACTTGTCCGGGGCTCAACAAAAAACTACAAGGTATGTCATCAAAACCACAGACTGAGTGGTTTAAACAAAAGGAATGTATTTTCTCACAGTTCTGGAGAATAGAAGTTCAAGATCAAGGTGTGAGCAGGTTTGGTTTCTTATGAGACCTCTTTCTCTGGCTTGCACATGGCCATCTTCTTCCTGTGTCTTCACATGATCACCCCTCAGTCTATGTGTATGTCCTAATTTTCTCTTCACATTGGGCTCACCCATGTGAACTCATTTAACCCTAATGACCTCTTTAAAGACCCTATCTCAAATACAACCATATGCATAGGTAATGAAAGGATTGCAACATGTGAATTTGGGGCAGGCACAACTCAGCCCATAACAGAGACAAAGCAAGCATCAGAATCAGGCTCAGGGCTGGGTGCAGTGGCTCACGTCTATAATCCTAGTATTTTGGGAGGCTGAGGTGGGAGGATCACTTGAGGTCAGGAGTTTGGGACCAGCCTGTGCAAGAGCAAGACCCTGAGAAAAGGTCCCTCACCAGAACCTGACCATGTAAGAGTACTGACTCCATTTTAAGTCCCCAGCATATTAAAGGAAAGATTTACTTGTTTCAGTTTAACAAAAAAAAAGAGCGAGACCCCCATTTCTACAAAAAATAGAAAAATTAGCTGGGCATGATGACATGTGCCTGTAATCTCAGCTACTTGGGAGGCTGAAGCAGGAGGATCACTTGAGCCCAGGAGTTTGAGGTTGCAGTGAGCTATGATGATGCCACTGCACTCTAGCCTGAGTGACAAAGCGAGACCCTGTCTCCAAAAAATAAATAAATAAAAGAAAGAATCAGGATCAGACATGACACAGAGCTTGGAATTATTAGGCAGGGAATTTTAAATAACTATGATTTCAGATGATCCTCAACTTATAATGGGGTTATGTCCTGATAAGCCCATCACAGGTTGTTTGAAAATACCATAAGTCAAAAATGCATTTAATACACCTAACCTACCAAACATGATAGCTTAGCCTAACCTAACCTGAGCATGCTCAGGACACTTAGGTTATAATAAAGTGCTGAATATCTCATGTAGTTTATTGAACACTGTACTGAAAGTAAAAAACAGAATGGTTGTACGTGTACTCGAAGTACAGTTTCTACTGAATGAGTATCACTTTCACACCATTGTAAAGTCAAAAAATTGTAAGCTGAACCATCGTAAGTCAGGGACCATCTCCATATGTTAAGGGCTCTAATGGAAAAAGTAGAAAACATACAAGAACAGATGGGTAATGTAAGCAGATAGATGGAAATGAAGAATCAAAGGGAAATGCTAGAAATAAAAAACATAGACACAGAAATGAAGAATGCCCTCACCAGATTCATCAGTAGATTCAACACAGCTGAGGGAAGAATAGTGTGCTTGAAGTAAGGTCAATAGAAGTTTCCAAACTGAAATGCAAGTAGAAACAAGAAAGGGGAGAAAAACAACCCCAAACAGAAGAGAACATACAAGAACTGTGGGACAATTTTGAAGGTATAACACACACATAATTAGAATGCTGAGGACTAGAGTAGAAGAAATATTTGTAATAATAATGGCAAGCACTTTCCAAAATTAATAACAGATCCAGGAAACTCAGAGAACACCAAATGGAATAAATATCAAAATAACCAAACTTAGGTATATCATATTCAAACTGTAGCAAGACAAAGACTAATTCTTGAAAGAAGTTGGAGAAAATAAACACCCTACCAATAGAGGAACGTGAATAAGAATTACAACATTCATCAGGAAACAGGCAAGCAAGGAGAATGGAGTGAAATATTTAAAGTGTTGAAAGAAAAAACACACCAAGCTAGAATTCTATAGTCAGTGAAATTATCCTTCAAAAGTGAAGGAGAAATAAAGACTTTCTCAGGCAAACAAAAGCTGGAGGAATTCATTGCTGGCAGACCTGGCCTGTAAGGAAGGATAAAAGAAGTTTTTCAGGCAGAGGAAAAATATACAGGTCAGAAAATTGGATCCATATAAAGAAAAGAAGAGCACCAGAGAAGGAATAAATGAAGATGAAATAAAATCTTTTATTTTTCTTATTTTTAATTGATCTAAAAGATAATTCTTTCAAGTAATAATAATAACAATGTATTGGGTGATTTTACCTTATAGCAAGTGAAATAAATGCCATTAATACCAGAAGGGAAGGATCAGGACTACTGTGTTACAAAGTACCTAAACTACCCTGGAAGCAGTATGGTGTTACCTGAATGTGGAGAAACCGGAACTCTATTATACTGCTGATGGAAATATAAAATTGTGTAGCCACTTTCAAAAACAGATTGACAGTTCATCAAACAGTTAAACATTACTTATCATCCAACCCAGCAATTCCACTCCTAGGTATCTACTCAACTTAAATGAAAACAAACATCCACACTAAAACATGTAGACGAATGTTGATAGTAGCCAAAAAGTAGAAATAACCCAAATGTCCATTAACTGGGGAATGGAAATAAAATGTGGAACATCCATATACCAGAATACAATTCTGCAAAAGAAGGATCAGGTGACTGATCCATGCTACAAAAATGGATGAACCTCAAAAACATGATGCTACGTAAAAGAAACCAGTCCAAAAAGGCCACATATTCTATGATTCCAGACAGAAAATAGATTAGCAGTTGCAAGGAGCTAGGGGAAGAGAAAAATAGCAGTGACCACTAATAGGTATAGGGTTTTTTGGGGAGGTGCTAGAAATGTTATAAAATTTATTGTGATCATTGTACAACTCTGGGGATATATGGATTTTAATCCATTGAATGGTAGACTTTAAATAGGTAAGTTGTATGGTATGTGAATTATATCTCAATAAAGCTGTTATAAAAATGTAACTGGAGAAAAATTACTACAACAGCTTCTATTACTTGAGATAAAAAGATTTTCTTTCTTTCCTTCTTTTTTTTTTTTTTTTTTGAGACAGAGTCTTGCTGGGTTGCCCCAAGTAGAGTGCAGTGGCGTCATCATAGCTCACCGCAACCTTGAACTCTTGGGATCACAATCCTCCTGCCTCAACCTCCCAAGCAGGTGGGTGCACACCACCATACTCAGCTAATTTTTCTATTTTTAGTAGAGACAGGGTCTCGCTCTTGCTCAGGGTGGTCTCGAACTCCTGAGCTCAAGCAATCCTCCTGCCTTGGTCTCCCAGAGCACTAGGATTACTGGTATGGGCCACCATGCCTGGCTTAAAAAGATTTTCTAACATGATGCAGAACTCTAGGTGACCTTCCATATTTTAAATGATAAAGAAGACTGAGAATTTAAATGTGCAACTTGGAACAACATAAATTATCCCTATTATGCAAGAGCTATCAAAAGGTAAAGGTTGAATTATATATAAGGTTTAGGAAGAGAAAAAAAGTTAGGTTTTCCTTCTGGATAGTCCACTACAAGTAATATGGAACCGCAGACTTTTAAACAGGGAAGGGAGCTCAGACATTATACTAGCTCACCGGTTCTCAAACGTTTCATGTATCAGAATCCACTAAAGAGCTTGTTACAATACAGATGTTGAGCCCCATTTCCAGATTTTCTGATTCAGTAGGCCTGGCATGTGGTCCAAGAGTTTGTATTTCTAACAAGTTTCCAGGTGATGCTGATGATACAGGCCCAGGGATCACACTTTGAGAACCACTGCACTATTACAACTCTCAGGCTTAAATCATGAAATCCCAGGCCCAGAGGGATTACATAAATTGTCCAGCATGACTCACATAGGACTCAGTCTAGCTCTCCTCGCAGCCAGCCCGCCAGCCTTCCATGATTCTACACCTAAAACACTGAATACATACATTAACACTAGACTGTGGAATGCAATAAAGGCATAGTTACTCAACTGCCTGAGGGTGTGAGTGAGGATCACACAACTGTTCTAACCATGTGCTTCTACTGAATTAATCAAACAATCACAAATCCATCTACATCCGAATCTAATACGGAATTTGGAAACATCCATATTTTCACCCTTAACTGACCTCAGTAAAATATTCACACACACAGACACAAACACACACACACACTCCAGTATACACACCTCCACGTAGGTGGTTCTCTCCACATTAGCGTCACCTGGGGCACGTTAAACAATCCTGAATCCCAGGATATACCCCAGACCAGTCAAGTCAGAATCTCTTTGGGTGTGAGAGCAGATATCAATATTTTTAAAAACTGGTCCAAACCTAACTCACCAAGCTTAGATCTACTATTTACTATACAAGGTATGACTGGTTTTACAGAAGAGAAAACAGATTATGAATTATCTACTTTACAAGTACCAGGTTATCACCCATAAAGGATTCACTATTTCTCTAAGCAATTGCGACAGTGCCATTAATTTTCCTGTAAGCGCCTCAACCATTGTTCTACTCTGTTAATTTACTGTGACTTGCATGGAACAGTAAAACATATAATCTGCTCTCCAATAATCAAGAGTTGCTTACAGTCCCTCCACTGCCATTATTTCTACTCCCATAAAAATAACCCACCTCTCACTTTCACACTTCATTTTAGATCATTTCATAAACTCTATAATTAATCCTACAGCTTCAGGTGTATAGTAAGCGCCATGATGTGCCTTGACATATTTATTCATTGAATTTGCATTTCTATTCACATGGTAACTACATCCAAACTGCACCTGCAGATTCCGAGTATCATCAGCCATTTGAAAAGCACAAATTTTAATTTCTACTCTATGCAGAGCTGTTAAATTTGAGCAGAGGCCTGCAAATACATTTCAACCAGTGTGGTGGCACACAAGAACACGATCAACTGTCCTTTGTCTCAGTCTCTACTGTATAGCATAAAAGCCCCACTACAGAAAAGGGGGCTTATATGACTTTGGGGAAGGAAATCAGAATGGTGACATATATTAATACATTATTCTGCTCACCTGGTCAACTGTTCATTTCCAATGGATGGAATTTTCTGCTGTTTTTCATTATACCATCAAACTTTGGACTAATTTAGAAGAAAGATGGCTAGTGACTGATCACTGGTACTCTCACCTCCACTCCCCAACACACAAAATTTCCCATAGATGTTATGATTTCAAGAATTATCTGGATTGGACTCAAAAGCAGATTTATCAGGAAGGTTAAGCTTCAGGGTCTCTGAATTTGTATGGGCCTCTTCCAAAGCCCTGGGAGGTGCCCTAAAGGTTTATATTTACAATTTTTTATTCTTTTCCTTCAGGTGGGCATCCCCAAATTGTATAAGCATCAGGCCCACAATTCTGCATCCATCTGTAACTATGCCTAATATATGTAACTTGTAGATCAGCGATGGTACCTCTATTGGAGAGAAAGAAAAGCCTGCTTCTTTGGTTATGATTGCAACACAAAACCAGTTCTTGTTAATGTCACAGTATGAAGCTTTAACAGTTTAGTTAGTGCTTACATTCTTTTTTTTTTTTTAAGATGCCAGAGGAGAGCAAGAACACAGTCCTTCACTATCACAAATTATGCAGTCAAGTTTCCCCCCCGCATTTGGGGAATCACAGGGGTCAGTCAGCACATCTGGAATGCAACAGATAAGCCTTGCCCTGGGAAAACCACCTTCATGATCACAGTATCTCCCCTGCCAGAGAAGTATAGTGCTTGCATTCTGATTGGCAGCCAACATTTAGGGTGACCCTAGCCCTCAGGTCTAGGCATGTCTCAAGAACTTTCCAATCATGAATGTGAGGGAAAGTCTTATGTCAGATCAAGACCAAGTCAACAAGGTTTATTTAGGAGCCTACGACATGCTCAGCTCAGGGCTTTGGGTATCAAAAAAAAGTGTTACTAAGCACAAGAGAAACTCAAAAGCTGCTTGCTGACTTGAAGGGACTGATATCACTTCCCCAGGTCAGTCAGAAAAATGAGACAAAACCATTTTGCCATTGAAAACAACAACAACATCCAACAATTTAAAAATACCACAGCACTGTAAATAGATGGCCTGGTGTAGTTTCTTCTTTTCTGCACTGAATCTTCTTTATTGTAAATATGAGGATTCAGTCATTGGTTCATTAATTCATTCAATATGCATTCATTGATCATTTACTATGTGTACAATACTATTCTAGATATCAGGAATACTGAAGAATAGAAAATAGACAAAAATCCCTGCCCTCATGGATCTTATATTCTATTGGAGAAATAGAAAATAAGCAAGATAAATTAGTAAAATATATAGTATGTCAAATAGTGATAAGTGTTGAGAAAAAAAATAAGGCAAGGTTAGAAAGTGTGTGTAGGAAGTTGAAATTAATCAGGAAACACAAGAGACCATAACCCTTATGTGAAAAGATACATTCCTGTGCTGCGTGCCTTTGCCAGAAAAACACTATGAACAGAGGGTAACATTGGAAGCATTCACAGAAGCATCATCATTAATTGACAGCAGGGCTGCCAGATTCCTGTGTATTTGGATGGTGGTGGGGGTTGTGGGCAGGGCTGGGAGAGGATTAAAGCAGGAGGGAACCTGCAGAGGAACCTGAAACATGGAAACCCACTCTGCAGACCACATGGCTTGGTCAGGAGGTCCCTTGTTTCCTGTTCGGGACCAGAACACAGCAGAGCTGCACTTCCAGGTATGCCCATACTGCAGCCCAAACAAGTGGACAGGAAGCCTGCAGACACTGATGAAAGCGTGAGGTGTTTACCTGTCTGCACAACCTTCCCTCCTGCTGGCCTTCGCAACTCATCAGGTTCTAGGCTGCATTCAGGTTGGCAATTCCTGATTCATAGAAGACACACGAAGTCTGTTTTGGGAGTTGACTCTTATCCGGCACTTCCTTTGAACACCTGTCCAGCATCTGGGTCTAGCCCTTCCCTGGGCAGCATCATGCTCTCCCTGGCCAGCCAGCAAGTCCAGATCATCTTCTTCACACTTCCCCATTTCTGCTCTGAGTCAACAAGTTTTATTTAGGAGCCTTCTGCTCTCTGCCCAGTTCTCCCAGGCAGGTGGAAGCCTGCAGGGCCAGTTCCACTGAATGGCTGAGCCCCGGGAATGCACTAGGCTCCACTCCCAAAGAGACTCCCCTTGCTACTGCCACTAGCCACTGAAACTGACCCATGTGCAACTTGCTGCCTTTACAGCAGAGCCACAGGCACCGTCCAATCCAATCCCTTATTGCCTTTACTTCTTAAATCGAATCATGTGGCTCCAGACTGCACACCAGGCACCATAACATAGTAAAAGAGCAGTCTGCTCACCCAGGATTCAGGCTACCCTGTACTAGCAACACTGGCTGTGGGCTGTCAGCAAGTCTATGAAGCATAGACCGGCTCACTGAAGACAGCTTTCCTCCTAGGGCTATTCCAGCTGCAGGGGAGAAGTAGGAAGAAAGACAGCAGAAGCAGTGGGCATTCAGAAAAGTGAGAAAGACTTAGTTCTTTGGGCTACTTTTTCCTTCTGGCCCAATGTGCACGGACAAGCCAAAGTCAGAAAGACATCCTGTAAAGTGCACTAGAATAGTTCAATCTCCACCACAACCTCAGGTGAAAAACCAGACCTTCCCTTACCTAGCCTCCAGCAAATGGGAAATGGGCTTATCTTGAATTAAACCAAAAGTATTTTCCCTCAAAAACCATACTTAAATTAGGAAACCTGTGATGATGCTCTTGTACTTCACTTTTTCCAAAGACAGACTAGCCTGTGAGAATGGAAGACAGGAGAAGGTCTTAGCAAATCACAATTGACAACTAACTCTGCTAAGAGCATAGCAAAGACTCCCTTATTTCCCCTCAAAAATGTTCATTATTATAGTATGTAATCAACAATAGAAGTCAAACAGATTGATGAAACACCAATGTTATGAGCATTATCGGCTATTTTGAGTTATGCTGATGGGACTTTTGAGGGAAGGGTTTAGGAATATTTGGGCAAAGAACACCCGAATTTGCCTGACCACATCCAATAAAGTATGTGTGGCAAAATGTTGAAGAAGTAGAATGTGGTCAATCTGTAAAATTTTTATTTAGCTGGGATATATAAGCTAATATATATTATACTATATAATATATAAATTACTGTGGTAGTTCATGTTCATTATAGAACATATCTCTTTGTTCTTCAATTTAGAAAAAAATCACACTGATAATACCCACAGGTTAATATTGTGAATATAGGTTCGTAGGCTTTGGAAAAGGATTCACTTGTAAAAAATGGCTAGCTAACAAAATACACCATCTCTCATGGTGCTACAAATCATGATGATTGGAAGTCATAGGTTTAGTTTAGGTGAAGACAGCAACGAGGCTATTTTAACCACTTACAGATTTATTTTAACATAATGTCCTCTTTACACGTGAGAGATGAGGAAAGAGATAATGAATATGATTTTCATCTATTAAAATACTGTGCTTTTACTTTAAGTACTTTTTTACCTTGAAAATTAACTGACAGCAACTCAGAAAGAATCATGGAGCTACTGGAAATGAATTATGAGTCAGCTAAAGCAATGGTTCCTCTCCTTCCTCCCCCCGACTCCACAAGCCTTCCCTCCCACCTTGTATATGCTTTTAGCATTGTACTCAATTAAAATGGAAACATGTTCTCAGTAATTCGGCTAAAAAGGTTGAATAACTCCGTAAAACAATGTGAGAGAAATAACATAACCTTCTCTGATGCTGGATTTCTCAGAAGTATAACACACAGATCTTCAGTGAAACTCATCCGAAGGTGCTTATTGAATTATTTATTTCATTGATTTTTTTATCGTATATATTTATAGGGTACAACGTGATGTTCTGATGTATCTATACATTGAGGAATGATTAAATCAAACTAAATAACACCTATCATCTCACACAGTTATTCATTTTTTGTGGTAAGAACATTTGAAAATCTATTTTCTTGGTAATTTCTAAGTATGCAGTACATTATTTTCAACCATAGTCACCAGGTTGTACTTAGATCTTCAGAACTTATTCCTCCTCTCTAACTGACATTTTGTATCCTTGGACCAACATCTCCCCATTTCCCTCCCTCCCCACCAGCCCCTGGTAACACCATTCTGTGCTCTACTTCCTTGAGTTTGACTTTTTAGATTCCACATATAGGTAAGATCCTGCAGTATTTGTCTTTCTGTGTCTGGCTTATTTCATATAACATGTCCTCCAGGTTCATCCACATTGTTGCAAATGACAGGATTTCTGAAGATGCTTATTTAAAAGACTGTGTATCCCCAGAAATACTGACTCAGAATAGCAGTTTAGAATCTGCATCCTTAACAAGCCACCCAGTGAGTGCATGATCAAGACCCCGGCAGTCAAGGGCCACCGATTTCACGCACATTGTCGCGTATCTGGCTTAGCTGCTCCCCCACTCACCTGGTGGACTCCCGTGTCCTGCCGCAGCTGTGGCAATTGCAAAAGCGGAAGCCGGTGAAACAGAGCAGTGGGCATTGTCAGCTGTCTGTCCTGGTTATTTGAAAAGAAACGAAATAGAAAGGTGAAGCAAATGGATAATATTCTGTAATGAAAATTCTCATTATTATTCCAGCACTGGATGAAGGATTGAGCCAAACGCCCTTTTTTGCCCCTGTTAACAAGAAAGCACATCAACAACCCCACTTTGGGTGTGTGAGCAAGAGAAATGAATACAGACATCTGCACAAAAACGTGTACGTGAGTATTCCTAACAGGTAAAAAGTAGAAACAACCAAATGTCCATCAACTGATGAACAGACAAACAAAAACATGCTGTAAGATGGATAAACCCGGAAAACATTATGCTAAGTGAAAGAAGCCAACCACAAAAGGTCATGATTGTATATGGATTGTCTAGAGTAGGAATCCACAGAGACAGACAGTAGCTGAGCGGTTGCCAGGGCTGGGGGAAGACAGGGATGGGGAGAGACCGCTGTTGCGTACTGCGTTTCTTTTCAGGTGATGAAAATGTTCTGGAATTAAATAGTGGTTATGGCTGCCTGACCTTGTGAGTACATTAAAACCACAGAATTCTGCACTTTAAAAGGGTGCATTTTATGGTATGTGAAGTGTATCTCAATATAAAAAAATATATTTTTAAAAGATACTACATCATGTTACCAATAGAATTTTCTTCTCGAATCACCTTTAAAAGTGGGGATAGGTTTAGCGTGGCCCTTCTAAAATTGAAAGGATGCACTAAGAACCTGCCAGTCCCTCTCTCTCCCCAGATTGTACTTTCCACAGGGCATTTGGCGATGCTGGCTTTCCTCACTCAGGCTTTTAGTGAAAACAGTTCACTGTGATTCTAACATGAGGGGTTTTTATTAGTTTGCCCCTAAAGTTATACAGTCATGCTTCAAATAAATAAATAAATAAGGGGGAAAGCAAAGAGTGGCTTTAATGTGCCCATGAAAGTATAAAATAGCTCTATCTTCTCTTTCTGCAGTAGCTTTATAACATTTTCAGAACAAGGCAGCAGGTAGACAGAAGAACAGACAAAATTTCAGCTAGACAGGGAGGAAATATGTGATACTGCCCCCATTTAGATTCTTCATATTATCACAGATTTCAGCCTCCTTCGTATGTTTCTATGGCTCTATGATTTAATCGTATCAGGGAAGAAACAAATGACTTACTTAATCCACAAACAGGATTTGGATTTCCAAATAATTCTTAAAAATAATTAAAAACTTTATCTGTGAATATAAACATATGAAAAGAGAATATAGAGCTCTGATAATAGTAACAAGGTGAATAGCATATAGCAATTGCCATGGTAGAGTCTCACTTCCAAACTGTTCCAGGTTGCAATGAACTCATGGGGATCTGTCCTAGGTAGCAGTGGTCACGGAAGTTTTTAAGACCTGGATTTGTCATATGACAAGCCAGGAGAGTCCAGCTTAACACTTTAATTTACCAGAAACACCCAAATGTCAGGGTGACCCATAAAGGACCAGGAGCCTGACAGCTCCGAAGGCTAATATCCATCAAGGCAAATCTGACAACAGCCTGACCCTGACCCTCTGAGTTGCTCTCAGATCTGATGGCAACGACAACTGCTTCCACCAAGCGGCTAAGGCCACAGATGACCATTTGGAGCCATGCACTTTACCTTGGGCTAAAATGCCTTCCTTGCAGCACGAGAGTCAAAAACACCTTTACAACTTACTTCGGGGGAATCTAGTTTCATAATTGTGTAATTTTCTCTTCTGACTTGAAATAATTGGCTTGAGAAGAAAAAAGCAAACATTTCAAAACAACTGTTATTTGGATATATTTATTTGAGCAGCGGGGAAAATGGGGAGATTTTCAAAAGATTCCTATATTTTCCTCTGATTTTCCTCCATTTAGAGGATATTTGTTGTGTTCCCAAACAAACTACGGGGTAATGCTTTACAATTTTCATAACTATGTGAAAAAACATATGCCAGTTTCTGCCACTAGCAATAATAATGACTGGGGTCCCAAGCAACTGGACATTGTTTTAATAAGCCCCCCCCCAAATTGTGGTGTCCCAGATGACTCTATTTCTATAAACTCCACTGGGACTCATGGTAAGGTAGCAGAGTCTAGGAACATTTTGGTAAAACTAGCACTGAAAGTCTTCCACTAGCCATCATCTAAACACACATTACTCCACACAAAATGCAATGCAGTAATGGGACGGAGCAAATACTAGTTAGAATGATGACATATTCTCTAATGGTTTATTTGTCCACTACTTGGTGCAACAGTAGCAGCACAGTTGTTCCTTGGTATCCATGGGGTATTGGTTCCGGGACCTCTCTTGAATACCAAACTCCATGGATGCTCAAGTCCCTGATCTAAAATAGCGTAGTGTTTGCATATAACCTACACACATCCTTCCGTATACTTTAAATTACCTGTGGATTGCTTTTAATAACTAATAAAATCTAAATGCTATGTAAATAGTCATTATACTATACTGTTTAGGGAATAATGATAAGCGGGGAAAAGTCTGTACACGTCAGTACAGATGCCTTTTTCCTCCCCAATATTTTTGATGGGTGGTTGTTTGGATCCAAAGATTCGGAACCATGGATACAGAACTCACAGATACAGAGGGCTGACTGTATTTGCTTCTAATTCATTTTCATAACTGAGACTAAAAAATATTTTGGGAAGGAAACAGTAAGGCAAGGGAAAGGTTCAGAAACTCGAAGTCACTTTTCACTTTTACATTTCTCTGTCCCTCTCTGAGCTCTCACCTCCAGGCTGGCGGTAGCGGAGGTGCCGGGGAGTCGAGGGGGACCTGCAGGGTGAAAGCTCCGTGCTGTCCGCTGCGGGGGAGCTTTCCGCTCCTGCTCGCTCGGCTGGTGCAGACTCTAGGACTGCTGCTTGAAAACATCATGAATTTTAACAACCAGGCCATGAATTCAAGAGCTTCTTGTCAGTATCATGCATGGAAACACAAAAGTTCATTGCAGGTAATAAGCATTTCACATCAGTCTACATTTTTAAAGGGCTTGAACGTAAAAGTCAAGTGCCAACCACACCAAATCTAAAATAGGGATCTTCTCTAACCCTGTCTTGCTTGCTGACTCTGGCTGAGCCTGGCCAGCCCCTTCTGTCCAGTGCAACAGCAGATATTAAAAAAAACAACAAAAAAAAAAAACAGGGGGTATGCAGTGAATCCCCCACCCTTCAGAATGTTTTTGCATTCTTAGAATGGGGAAAGAGGAACTTTTTCAGATTATAAAGTAGATTGGAATAAAAATTGGGACTTCACTTGTTTTTTGCCTGGGTTGCTCCTTTAACCCAACTAAAGTTTGACTTTCTATCAGTGTAGCCCCCATCCCCACCCCGGGAAGCTCTGGGGGCTCCTAGGAATCTAGAGCTACATGGTCCAAAACAGCAGCACTAACCAAATGTGGCTACATAAGCTTATATTAACTCAAGTTAAAATAATACTTCAGCTCCCCACTTGTACTAGCCACATTTCCAGTGCTCAGTGGCCACACGTGGCTAGCGGTCACAGCACTGCACAGCACAGATACACGGCATTTCCATCCTCCCAGAAAATTCTACTGGGTGTCTCTTGGCTAGAGCTACAGATCAGCAGGAAGCAAGTCGAAATTTTAAAAGTGAACTGCTGGAGGGTTTAAGATCATTTGAGCTTCTTCGCTGCAGCTAGCATCCCAAGAATAAAAGACACATCATTCTAGGGTCACACTTAGGCTATTACTAATGACGTTTCTATACCCCTCCCACTGACTTATGAGGCAGGTAAAACGACAACATACACTTTATGTTCTTTCAAGAAAAAATATTACAAAAATTTAATAAATTCCCAGTAATCCTTTCATTTCTTTTTACTTGGGCTTGTCATTAACTTCCACTGATAAAAACTTAGAGTCACCTCCACTACTTTTATATTAATCCTGTCAGCAGAATGACTTCCCTTTGCCATTTCATTCAAGATTTCACTCAAACTTTCCAAAATCTCTAATGACTTCATATAAAGCCATTTTTACACTTGCACGTGATTTACTCCCTTAGAAATATGACAATTTTGCTCTTCTGAAACACAAAGAGGCCAGTGAAGGGAAATGGTTAGAATCTTTCCCTGAATGACATAATTACAGTAAAACTGGCAATGATGCAAGATGCAGACAAAAAAAAATCAGTGCTTAGCTGTTAGTTTTATTATTTTCTAAATAACTCCTTCAAAATTCAGTAACAGAAGGCATCTGCTCTGTAAGAACAAGCAGAATATCAAATACGTGTCCTTGGTTTGATTCAACCATTCAGTCATCTGAGGAAAATGAGAAAATCGTTAGTCAGCGATGACACTGAACCCAAAAAAATGTTCCCAGGGAGAGCTGGACGGGACCCGTAGGTCCCGAAAGAACAGGAAGGCGAACAATAATACTGTACGCTAACAGGCACCTGAAGAGAAGAAACCATGCCAGCACGGGGAGGGGAAGCCTTTCCTTCTGGCATGTTCACTTTCTATCAAGCTCCATGCAAACAGCTTTGCCTGCAGGACGAGTGGGCAGATGTGGGCTCAAAACAAATGCTAAACTTGGGAGCACTTTCAGCCCACAGGCAGGCAATCTTCAAACTAGGAACACAGACGCTAGTGCTGTGGGCTGTGCAGCAACACTCAGGCGGCTAAGTTGCCCAGCCGTGGCCTAAGTGAGCACCAAGTGGGTACGGCGGGCGCCCCTGTGGCTCCCCTTCCTTGCCCGCCGTTGCCTTGATTTTTGTTGAGACTGCATCACGGGGTGGAATCTGGATATCGGAGTCATGCTGATATCTGTGTTTTTTAGAAGCACGTGGGGTGGAAGAAGATAGGAACTGCCTGGCACTAAGACAAAAGGGCACTAGTGAATGTTGGGTGGGCCTGAAACAGACTCAGGGATTGGGTTGGAAAAAATTAAATTGCATTCTTTTTATTCCCTAAGAAGTACATTGCCTCGCTCATTTTGAGGGATATTTCCTATTTCTCTTCTTTCCGTTCATATCATTTGAAGTTCTCTTGCCAGAAAATATTGCAAGGCTGGCATTATCATTGCAATGACAATAAAACTGGACAAAGGTCACTAGTATTCTTCAAAGTGCGTGCCCTGAAACATCTAGCTGGATAGCAGTGAGAGAGACCTATGATGCCAGCAAGGACCTAAGAGGCAAAACTGATATCATGCAATGAGATTGTGTGGGGTTGTATCCTTAAGTGAAAAGCAGAAAATGTATAAACTCTTGGCACAGGATTCTTATTCAAGTTTGCCAACTGTTTTAAGCGTTAACATTATGGGAAGAGCATGCAAACATCTTTCAAATTAAAGACAGATCAGCATCTCCCTTTTCTTTGTGAAGACTAGATGGCAGGGTTAACACAGAGGCACTCTTGGCCCCTACAAGAGGAGAGTTTGTGTGTGTGTGTGTGTGTGTGTGTGTGTGTGTGTGTGCGCGCGCGCGCATGTGCATACACACACAAACTGAACTTTCAGACACTGAAGTAAAATGTGGGGGTGGGGGAGAACGGTGAGTGATGAGGAGCAGCTATAAATACAGACGAGGCTTTGCACCCTCGCCATTGCTCACCTCCTGCTCTGTGGCCTGGTTCCTAACAGTCCACACACCGGTTCTGGTCTGCTGCCCAGGGTTTGGGGACCACAGATGCAGAGGACCACACAGTATTCATTTGTTCGCTAACCATACCCCAGGCCTCACGTAACTTCCCCCCCCTTTTTTTTCCCATTGCTTGATTTCCTTATCTGTTTTATTTTTAATCCAGTGGTACTCTGTGTGTCTTTGAACTACCACATTAAATATTTTTAAATATAAGATGGAAAATAAATATATTAAAAAGAAATTAGAGGATGGCTATAGAAACAGAAAAGAAAGAAGAAAGAAAGAAGGAAGGAAGGAAAAAGGAGAAAGAAAGAAGAAAGAAAGAAGAAAGAAAGGAAGAAAGAAAGAAGGAAGGAAGGAAGGAAAAAGGAGGAAAAAAGAAAGAAGAAAGAAAGAAAGAAAGAAAGAAAGAAGGAAGGAAAGAAGGAAAGAAGGAAAGAAGAAGAAAGAAAGGAAGGAAGGAAGAAAGAGAGAAATGAATTAGAGGATGGTTATAGAAAGGGAAAAGAAATAAAGATGCAAAGAAGTGGCTAGGAACAAGTGCTGAATGGCAGGACTGAGGGATGGGGTCATGGTAAAAGTGAGCAGTGTTTGGAGAAGCAGGCTAGAGAAAGCCTATATTGCCAACAATGGAGAGTTAGAGAATCTGGTGAGGGATCAGAAGAGAATATCTGTAGGGAACGTTTGAATCTTCTTAGAGATTACTTAAGTGATCATGTTCAGAATGTTGGTAGAAACACAGGTGATAAAGACAATTCTGATCAGGTCTCAGATCGAAATGAGGAACAAGGTATTGGAGACTGGAGTAAAGGCCATCCTCATCATAAAGTAGCAGAGAACTTGGGTGAATTGTGTCCATGCCCAGGGGCTTTATGGAAGGCAGAGAACTTAACAGCAATGAACTAGGATATCTGGCAGAAGAAATTTCTAAGCAAAATATTGAAGGAGCTGTATGGCTAGTTTTAACTGTATATAGTTAGATGCAAGAGGCAAGAAATGATTTAAAGGTGGAATTTATAATTAAAGGGGAAGCAGAGTAGAGAAATTTAGAAAAATCACAGACTGGCCATGTCAAGAGTAAAAAGGCATCTTTAGGAGAACAAAGTGACCATTTGCTAAAGAGATTAGTATGAAAGAGATTAGGGGAGAGAGAGAGAGAGAGAGAGAGAGAGAGAGAGAGAGAGAGAGAGAGAGAGAGAGAGAGAGAGAGAGAAAGGGAGCCAGGTGGTATTCATTAAGACAATGGGAGAATGACTCCAAAGGCATTTCAGAGATCTTTGAGGCTAGCTAGGACCTTGAGGGCAAGGTTTCCAGAGAGGAGCCCAAGGGACCTCAGCATTCACTGCCCAGGGCTGCCTTTGTACTCTGCTCACCACATCTCTGTGCAGTGCTCCTCAGCCACCCCAGCTGTGGCTCAGGCAAACCCAGATGCTGCTCAGGCCATCACTCCAGAGAGCATTGCTCCAGAGAGCATCACTCTAGAGGGCATTAACTCTTGGTGGCATCCATGTGGTGCTAATTCTGCAGGTTCTCAGAGTGCACAAACTGTGGATTTTAAAGGATGTCACAGACAGCCTGGAGGCCCAGGCAGAGATTTATCATAGGAGCAGAGTCACCAAAGAAAGTCCTCACTGGGGCAATGCCTAGTGGAGCTGTGGGAATGAAGTCATTGCAGAGATCCCAGAACTACTAGCATGCAAAACCAGTCTGAGAGGGCTGCAGGCAAGAGACCCCAATCCAGGAGAGCTGGTGTGTGAGCTGAGCCCAGCAAAGCCATGGAGGCAGTGCTGCCTAAGGCTTTGGGGGCCCAATCCCAACCCAGTGTGCCCAGGAGGCAGCACATGGAGTGAAAGATTATTCTGGGTCTTAAGACTTAATTTTGTCTGCCCTGTTGGGTTTTAGACTTACTTGTGGCCTGTTACTCCTTTCTTCTTGCCTATTTCTCCCTTTCTCAAAGGGAATGTCTATCCTATGCCTATCCTACCATTGTATTTTGACAGTAGATAATGTGTTTTAATTTTATAAGCTCACAGCTGGAAGTGAATTTTCCTGAGGTTGACTGTGCCTTGAGTTACACCCACATCTGATTCAGATAAGACTCTGGACCTTGGACTTTTCAGTTATTGCTGGAACAGAGGTTAAGACTTTTGGGGCTATTGGGATAGAGTCAATGTATTTTACATGTGAGAAGGACATGAATTTGGGGGACCAGGAATGGGAATGCTATGGTTTGAATGTGTACCCCAAAGTTCATGGGTTGAAAACTTAATCCCAATGCAACAGTGTTGAGAGGTGGGACCTCTAAGAGGCAATTAGATGATCAGGTCTCTGCCCACCCACATGAATGGATTAATACTGTTATCTTGGGAGTGGACTCCTTATAAAAGGATGAGTTTGGCCCCTTCCCTGTCACTCTTTGTCTATCTTTCCCTCTCTTTCTCTCTCACTCATGTTATAAAACAGCAAGCAGGCCCTCACTAGACGTCAGCACTTTGGTCTTAGACTTCCCAGCCTCCACAACTGTGAGAAATAGATTGCTGTTCATTATAAATTACCTAGTCTCAGATATTCTGTTACAGTGGCACCAAACAAACTAAGACACCCCAAGTATAACTGTCTTCCAGTTTGTTGCCCCAGAGAAAAAACTGCTGATTCTTACTCCATCCCAAGCAGGTTTCGTGCCATGGCATTAGACCATTAGTAGGCTTGGGCTTTGAAGACCAGAACTAGGGAATTTGGTGACCCAAGTGGAACACTCCCTGTGTTACAAAGTGGTATACTTAATCATGACCGACAATGGGCAGCTGGACTGGGACCTCTAGAACTATGACATGTGTTTAGACTATAATACAGAAAGGAATAGATTTTGCTTTTACTTTTCTATTAAAGGAAAAAAAATTAATATCCATAGTACTAGGCCTTAGCCAAAATAAAATGCAATCTCTGAGAAATTACAAAAAAAGAAGAGAGATTCTCATCTCATACCCATTAGAATGGCCACTATAAAAGAAAACCCTAGAAAATAACAAGTGTTGGTGAGCACGTGGAATCCTTGTGCATTGTTGGTGGGAATGCAAAATGGCACATACTGTGGAAAACAGTATGGAGGTTCCTAAAAAAATTAAAAGTAGAATTACCACATGACTTGGCAATTCCACTTCTGGGTATATATAATAGATCCAAAAGAATTGAAAACAGGATCCCAAAGAGATATTTGCACACCCATGTTCACTGCAGCATTATTCACAATAGCTAAGAGGTGGAAGCAACCAAAATAGTCATCAAGAGATGAATGGATAAAGAAAACCTGGTATATGCATACAATGGAGTATTATTCAGCCTTAAAAAAGGAGGAAATCCTACGACATGCTACAACATGGGTGAACCATGAGGACATTTTGCTAAGTGAAATGAGCCAGTCATAAAGGGACAAATACTGAATTATTTCTCTTATACAAGGTATTTAAAGTAATCAAACTCATAGAGACAGAAAGTAGAATGGTGGGTGCCAAGGGCTTAGGGGAGGAGAAAATGGAGTATTGTTGTTCAATAAGTATAAAGTTTCAGTTTTGCAAGATGAAAAGGTTCTAGAGATATCTTGTACAACAATGTGAATGTACTTAACATTACTAAGCTATACACATAAAAATAGTTCGGATGGTGAGAAGAAGGAGGAGGAGGAGAAAGAAAAAGATTATTTAGGGGAGTTGTTGTTTTCAAGTTTACTCAATGCTAGAAAGCCCTAAGAAGGCTAGTAATGGGGTCTGCACTATAGGGCTGCCCCTGGTGCCAAAACAGGACAAAACCTGTCCCTTGAGAAGCAATGATGTCTCCTGCTCTCCAAATTGGGTTAACCTCTGGTGACTACCACTACCCCTTTGCTTATATATTCTCTTTGCCCAGATGTTTGCCCATCTCCTGCTTCCAACCCATATATCTATTTTTCTTGGCTCATGTCAAAGACATTTCCTGCTTCTGCTCAAGCAGACATGATCTCCCTGCCTTTCAGCTTCCAGAGCACTCTTACCTACATCTCCTGTACCATCTGCCCTTATAGTTATGTTGTGTTTCTATTTTCCGCATAAGTACAGTGTGAGGGGTGAAGGCGCTATCTTAGTTACTATTACGGGCTCTGTAGCACACACATATCCAGCACAGACAAGAGCTCACTCAATGACTTGAGCGGGACTTACTGGGTCTTTATCCCAGCCCCAGGAGCAATCAAACCACAGCCTCAGAGCCACTAATGTCTGACATTGAAATGCTTGTTCCTAAAGCTCTCCTAACAAAAAAGAACATGAGAATCCAGACTTATCTCCAGATTTCTCCTCTCCTACTTACTGCGATCCAATAAAGGAGGGAGAAGAACTTCCCATATTGTGGAAAATTCCTGTACTTCCCAGGCCGCTGTGCCTAGGAAGTGCAGGAGTCATGCCCTCCGTGGTTCCCAAGTGCTGGATGGAACCCCAGATGCACTTGTCAGCTCATGCACTACCTCATTATTCCCAAGAAGAATCCATCATGATTTTGCTGAAGCTTGCTGTTCTAATGACTTTTTAATTATCTTCCCCCTTTCCTCCTCTTTAGTTGCTAACTTGTCAATTTAAAGAATTTCTTGTTAAAAAGGGTGCTACTTTTGATGATGACAACCACTCCAGTTAAAATTCCATTAAGTACTTCAATCAGGAAGCTTATTTAAATGATCTGAGCTAGGAAGCACACAGGAACTTCAACTGGGCAGAAAAGCAGGGCATACTCTTCCATCTGGATGATCCTCCTTGAAATTTGGACACTTTGTCTGATTTATTGCCCAATTTTTATTATGTTATCAATAAATAAATCAATTATGCAGTTAACAAAAAAGCTCTTTGCTAATTTAGCTGTGAAACCATTTTTATTTTCATTACAGAAACACTGGATTTTAAAAGCAACAAGGATCACCTTCTCCGACCCCCACATTGTACCAAGCTGAGGAAGCTAAGGTGATGGGCCAGAGCAGTGGGCCCCAACCTTTTGGCATGAAGGACTGGTTTCATGGAAGACAATTTTTCTACAGACTAGGGCCAGGGGTGGAGGGATGGTTTCAGGATGATTCAAGTGCATCACATTTATTGTGCAGTCAAACCTCTCTGCTAATGATAATGTGTATTTGCAGCTGCTCCCCAGTGCTAGCATCACCACCTCAGCTCCACCTCAGATCCTCAGGCATTAGATTCTCATAAGG
This sequence comes from Lemur catta, assembly GCF_020740605.2. Lineage (NCBI taxonomy): Eukaryota > Metazoa > Chordata > Mammalia > Primates > Lemuridae > Lemur > Lemur catta. The sequence goes on along the minus strand of NC_059139.1, from coordinate 52,251,371 downwards.
AGAGAGCAACCTAGATCCTCGCATGCACAGTTAACAGTAGGGTTCTCCCTCCTTTGAGAATCTAATGCCTCCGCTGATCTGACAGGAGGCAGAGCTCAGGCAGTGATTCGAGTGATGGGCAGCAGCTGTAAACACAGATGAAGCTTCGCTTGTTCTCCACTGCTCACTTCCTGCTGGGTGGTCTGTGTTGGTTTCTAACAGGCCACGACTGGTACCGGGTCCGCTGCCCAGGGGGTTGGGACAGCAGGGCTAGAGGACCCGCAATTAGTTCACTGCATGTTTTACTTCATTCATTCATTTAACAAAAACGTGCCACCTGCCAGGCACTGGCCAAGACACTGAGGATACAGAGGTGAACAAGAAAGGCAAGGTCTCTGGTCTCACGGAGCTTACATGGGGAAAGGCTGTCTAAGCAGAGGGAAGAGCAAGTGCAAAAGCCTCGAGGCAGGAATGACTAAGGTGTTTTTGAGACACAAAAAGGAAATCAGTGTAACTGTTCCTAGCAGATGAGGGAGCCCGGCAGGGGCAGGGGACAGGCAGGAAGACAGCAGCCCAGTATCATAGGATCTAAAGACCTTGGGAAGGAGAATGTACTTTATTCTAAGTGCAATGGGAAGTCATTAGAAAATTTAAGCAGGAAACCCTATGATCTAATCCACATTTTAAAAAACCATTTGACTGTGGCATGAGCAATTAACGCTGTCTCTGATTTGATTTCTCTCTATATACCTCTGTTGTAATACAGAGTGTTGCCCTCGTGACCAAACTGAAGAAGCCATCTTGGTGCTTTCAGGCTGGGTCATCCTCCGCAGAAAAAGGCTGGAAGCACACAGGTGCTTAAGGCAAACAGTAGAGGAGGAGAAAGCTCTGAGGCCCGAGCTCATGGACGAGGATGCCCACAACCTCCCTCCATGCAAAGCAGCATACTAGGCTCTTTAGCCAACCAGCCCTAACCAAATTCCAAGACCCTCCCAGTAATACTATTCCAATATGCTATTCTTCCATAGACAACCGGCTACCATTAGCATTTTACTATAGGGGCATAAGGACAACTAAACTTGCCCTCTGTTCCACAAGGGGTAGAGGAAACTACAGGAATTTTCTCTTCTAACTAGCCACTGTTAGCAGTAGGAAAGTTGTAAACACAGGGGACTGGGGTTCCAGGAGGAATGATGGGGAAGCAGGTGGCCAGCAAATGTTGGGTGTAATCACGTAAATGTGCTGGATGATACCTCTTTGAATACTTCGCTTTAGCTTGTTACACAGATCCACGCGGGGGTTATCTACATTCTCGTCTATAGATCCCGGGCTTTGTTCTGGAGAAGAGAGGCCTCTGCTAAGATCCAACGGTACTTTACCAGTGTGTGGCGGTGGGGATGCAGCGGGGCTATGGGTGGTGGTGGGACTGCCAGATGACGAGGAAGTGGTCAGGTCCAATGCTCCTATCCTTGAGTTCAAGGGAGAAGTCAAGGACAGCTTTCTGGCCCTCACTGGGGAGGATGTTCGGGACACAGCCAGCGGTGGTGGGGAAGAGAATTTGCGACATAGACGTGGGGATTTTCCATCCGCCAAGTGTTCACCTCTGTTGTTCTGGCTGGTAGCAAAAAACAATTCCAATGACCTAAAAATAAGAGCAAAAGCTACTAACAGATTGTAGCCAAGTGAAATGATTTCCCAGATGTCATTCAAGAACATGCTCCCTTCATTTAAAGGCCACAATATCATTGCGTTTCTCTCGCTGGATCTTTCTTAATCTACATACTACATGTATACCACGCACTTGCCAAAGAAGCACAGACATTTTGGGGGAATTATCTAATCCCTTGCTACTCAACTGTGGCCCAAAGACCAGCAGCATTGGTATGTCTGGGGGGCTTGTTAGACATTCAGAACTCAGGCTCCACTCCAGACCTACTGAATCAGAGCAGGCAGTTTAAAAAGACACATCCCCCCAGGCTGTTTCTCATGTATATTAAAGTTTGAAAAGCACTAAGGAAGGAAGGAAGGGAGGAAGGAAGGAAGGGAGGGAGGGAGAGAGAGAGGGAGGGAGGGAAGGAGAGAGAGAGGGAGGAAGGAAGGCAGGAAGGAAGGAAAGAAAGAAAATCCTAAAGCAACAGAGATTCCAAATAATCACAGAGCAGGCAAAGGCCACTTGGAGACTTCAGGGTTCTCAGCTTCTTCCCTGGGGAACTCTCTGTGACCTTTGCTTACCACTTCTCCTGGTGGGGCATAGTAAGTTCAAGGGCAAGCCAGTGCGCCCTAGGAGCTGCTTTGCAGAGCAAGGCTGCTCATCTGAATGGTGACTCAGGAGCCAGGAGGACTATACTTTAAGGACAGCCAAATCCTGGGCATACCTGACAGGGATGGAGGTGAAAGGCCTCTTGTATATGTCGGAAAGCTTCCCCAGCACCACAGCGGCGGTCGTGAAAATCCGATAGGTGTGCAGGAAGGTGTTGAGGAAATCGATACTAAGAAAGCGCAGGTCTGTCAGTCGCTCCAAGAGGCGCTCCACGCTGGCATACCGGATCTGGGGCACTTTGCAGGAGTTGAGTGTTTTACTGAAGCAAATGTCAGTGTCGTCCTTATGAAGACGGGCATCAGACCTATGTGCAAAGCAGGAACACGATGATAAAACCAGGAGGAGGCTTTCTCCTCAGCCACGGAGTACGTCAGTGTTTGCAAACACACACACACACACACACACACACACACACACGTGTATGCTTTCCACCGCATTTGATAGAAGATGGAGAAATTTACAGTCATCCCTCCGTATCCTTGGGACATTGGTTCCAGAATTCCCTCCATAGCAAAATCCACAGTTGTTCAAGTTCCTGATATGAAATGGTGTAGTACTTGCATATAACCTATGCACATCCTTCTGTACACTTTAAATCATCTCTACATTGCTTAAAATACCTAACACAATGTAAATAGTTGTTATACGGCATTTTAAAATTTGCATTATTTTTCATTGTTGTGTAGCTATTTTGGGTTTTTTTCCCCCAAATATTTTCGATCTGCAGTTGATTGAATCCACAGAAGCAGAACCAGTGGAGACAGAGGGCTGACTATATATGTTGACATGACCTATAACATACGACAGGGCAGGGTTATGAAAACATCAAGTATGCCATTATAATTTAGGAAGCCCTGAATTAATAATGGAAAAGGTAATAATAATTCACTTCACTGTGTGGATTCCTTCTCTCTCCAGTTCAGTTATGTTTTACTAGGAAAATGAAACCAAAGCCTTCTTTTTGGGTTGGAGGTAAGCATTGCTTATGCCCTTAAAATGCAGAATATCAAAAGTGTGCATAAAAAGTAGTGGGTGACACTCCCCCCAACAGGGGAGGAAAGGCACAGATAACACTGCCATATCCATCGTTATTTCTTTTTCTCACTTCTAATTTTGTACATTTGTGCTTTCCCCCTTTTTCTTGATTCAACTGACTGATATATTATATGATGAGGTATTTTACCCCCTAGAACGGGTTGTTTGATTTAACAATTATACTGTTTTTCTATATTTGATTAATGTTTGTTCTCATCTTATTTTCTTCCTGTATTTTCCTACAGTTTAGTTTCTCATTCTTTTTCTAACTTCTTGAATTGAACGCCTAATTCATTTATTTTATTCTTTCTGGCTTATGAATGTGTTTTAAGGCTATACATTTTCTGAATACTGTTAAATCCGTAAATTATGTGACATGCTATGTTTTCATTACGTTTTCAATATTCTGCAGTATTAAAAACATAATAGGTGAAATATATTCCCCTAAACAGGGCCCACCACTGCTACCCTGCAATGCACCTCTTTTATCATTCTGTAAAATCTCCCATCAGGCTGCTCCTGAGTGCTCACCCTGAGGCCGTTGCACTGGCAGCCTCTCCAAGTGCACTGCCTTTGCCAGTAGCCTTCTCCTCCCCTTCGAGATCCTTCTTTCCCCTTCACCGCAGCATCTCAGAACAGACGATCAATGAAGCCCTGGATTTTATCATTTGATTAAAGGATATGCTACAGGGTTGGTGACTTTCAGGGAGCCAATTGCTTGCTAAGAATCAGCTGGCTTATTGTGAGTGCCCTTAATTAGCTCTTTCAGAGCTTCTAGGGATTTTAAATTATATATTTATTTTCTTTTTGGATAAAAAGGAATCAATAGCTGTCTTAGCTTGCTCTTGGAAACTTCCCAGCCCAAACTATGTTTGGTGCAGGCAGAAGTACTTCATCTGCAGTCCTGAAAGAGCATTTTAAATGAGCTTACCCCTGCTGAGAACTGACTAAGGGCGGCTTGATAGCTTTAGTCACATTACTGATCTCAAAACACCCAAGTGCATCTTTGGAGATCCGTGAAAGTGGTGTGGCTTTTTCTTCTACTTATTACATGAACCTCAACCAACTTTATTTTTCTGGTTCTTAATTTTCTTTTGTAAAAAGATCGGAGAAACTTTTATAAATCCATCAGTCTGTCCAGAAAATGGCTGAATGGGAGAATCACTTTTTCTACCCAAAAGTCTCTATTTTCTAAGAAAGTTGAGGTCAAATAGTATTCAAAAAAAGAAAGCCTTAGCCTACATACCATTTAAAGAAATATTTTCAACTATTAAGTGTCATGATTTTGAATTCAAATTGTACTTTGGAGTTTTGCATCTTTTTACTATAGTTATTTAAAAAACTAGGAGAAAAAATATGTTACAGGCAGCAATAAATGAAAATAAAACTGACTGTACCACTGTCTTTCAAAATCATGATTACATTTTCATTTTAAGTAAAGAAATTAGATATTATGAAATTATTTAGTTTTCGTTTACTACACTGAACAGGATCTCACTTTATTTCCTAAGGGAATCTCAAGAAAGATTCAATGTCTTAACTAAGTCTCCCATGATAATAGCAACTGCTTTTTGGTAAACACTTCAAAAGCAATCTTGAGCGATGAAACCCAAATCACCTATTATAATCGGTAAGTTTTAAAAGGAAATGAGTGCTTAAAAAGTGATGTTATGTCAGTAACAAGACACAGTTACGATAGGATAATTTTTTTCTTTTAACTCTGAAAAATGTTGGGATTTTTTTTCATGGTATGTAGCCAAGGAGACAGCTGCACAGGGAGGCAGGAATACAAGATTTACGGTAGAATAGGGTCATGACAAGGAACAGAGATTGTAAAATCACACTCTTTCCTCTGATTAAGGACAACCAGGCTCAACAAGGCTGGGAAAAATAGAAGGAATAAATATATGAAACTTCACTCTGCCTTGGGAATACATGTAATGTATTATAGATATGTTGGCTTTAATAAAAAATCCTTACAGCCCAAGACACAGGTTTCTGTTCCAGCAGGTGAGCAATTCCAACTCATTTAAGTGTTTCCTCTGTGCACCCAAAGGCAGAAAAGTCTTGGTCTGCATGTAAGTGGTCATGCAAGTGGACCCTGGTAAAACTGCCATGGTGGGGGGCGGGGGACAGAAGATACATTCAGGTGCCAGCAATAATTGGTCAGGCACAAAACCAAAGTTTTCATTAGTATTAATTTTTAAAGTCAACAAAATATATATGTAGTGGGTGTACAGCTGCCCTAGGGTCTAGGGGTTTATAATTTGGCTGTACTGTCTGATTTACACATTCTAATTCTAAAGCAGTTGGCCGTTCATGGCTGTCTAACCTCCAAAAAAGTACTTTCAAAAAGAATGAAAATCATATATATCATTTTCTGAAACATTAAAATAAGAATCCTATAGTAGAAAATTAGTAAGAAAACTTTAGCTCAATGATGGGAATTCAAAAATTGTCATAATTTGTATTTTTGACTTAATATTACATATTTATTCTTAATCTTAGCATCATAATTTTTTTTACCTAATCTGGTTTTAAAAATTATGCTAAATAGAAAACCTAGAAAATTGAATGCAAAAGGAATCTTTGCCCTAGAATTTAAAAAGGTCCTACCCAAAATATTTTAAAATTTGACTAGTAATATAAAATATCATTCTTTTATAGTTTATATTTTTCTGTAGCAATGACGGCACTAGTATTATGTACTCCGCCTTCACCTGATACAATAATTGATAAGTCTTAAAACTTGTTCCACTGGGATGATGCTAACTAAAGTTAATATCTATCAGAATGAGAAAGTCATCCTTCTAAAGTTAACGTTATTTATTCCCTCAGCATAAATAGTTCGGACTTCAAAATAGCCACATAAAAAGGCATGAAAGACTAACATTTCTTAGTTTTAAGTAACTTTTTTTTAAAGATAGAACTGCTTTTAAAAATATATTTTACTCTGGGAAGATGCCAAATGAGTGTGCTACACCTTGGTCCATGCTTTGACCTTGACACATCTGGCTGTCACTATTTTAATTTTTTATATTGAACCTGAACATCTTGATGGGATTTTGTCCTGAATGAAGGCATATGTAACAGTATGAAATTGTTCTACACTATTAGTCAATAAAGTAAACTGTGAATCTGAAAAACTACTATGATAGTTGTCTTATTATATTTACGATGGCATAACATGAATTATTGCCTGTCAAGAAACATATTCTCAATAAGAAGCAGAATCCTATTAAAGCAACATTTTATTCAAGGTTTTATATTCTCTGTCAATTTGAGCTTGAGGAAAATGTAAAGGAAAGGATTATTGCACTTACTTAATCATATGTGGCACAGTAACTTTGGAATTCTCTTCAAACACTATAGTCATTAAACCATTACATCGTATATTGTCCACACACTGTAAAATTAAAAAACAGGCAATTACAACCCACACGAAAACCTAGGCAGATCATTCATTCCCAGAATTGTTTATAGCCCAAAAGAATTTCATTTCTCTGTATTTCTCTCTCTCTCTCTCTCTCTCTCTCTCTCTCTCACACACACACACACACACACACACACACACACACACACACACACACGCACGGATGCACAAAGCAGCAGGTGAATACTATACATTGATGAACAGATTCAATATCTAGATACCAAAACTGTGCACCAACCAAATGCCTGACAAATACCAAAGACAGACGCAACGGCTATATTTTCCTGGAATGGGTTTCTCAAGAATTCTCACCACAATGTCACTTGAACATAATTCTCTGGCTGTGCCAACACTACTTGAGAGATTTAGGCCTTCTGACCGCAATTGCCCCTGCTATATCCATTTCCTGCGACCAGGGGGTGGTATGGAATAGTTATATTAGAAACAGTGGCTTCCTTGGACGGAATTCATCTTCTGTCTCACTAGAAAGCACTGTGCCTGCTTCTCAGGTGTTTTCTGCCAATAAATTCCCACATTTTACTAGTATCTGTAACAGTTTTCATTGACACCATGTTGGTTTGGTGAGGGAGCTGTGTATAATTTCACCTGATTCCGGCACGGTTAAAGCCCTGTATCATCTTTTTCTCTTTTCTAAGAGGAGAGCTCAGAAACTTCTGCTAATTTTCCCTGCCTCCATGTTTTAATCTATGCCTTATCCATTTGAAATTTTCCTCTGCAACTACTTTGGGTTAGAGAAGAATTTATTTTGAATTATACATATTCCCTGAGAATAAAATAGCAAAATTGTAAAAAATAAAACAATTTTTAAAAACAAAAAATTGCTTCTGGTCACTGGGATGCTATATAGTGGTTTGTGATTGCAACTGAATGGTACACAGAAGCTGACTGCAATGTGATCTCACACAGGTCCTGAACTCAGGATCTACCTCAAACTTGAAGTTCTAATAAAAGAGCAAATATGCATATAAGAAACTTTACATCATTGGAATCCTGACTATTCAGTCTACTTAGTAGACCAGCCATTTTCATACTTGTTTTTCCTTAAAATTTTGTTATCCTCACATCTTATGCCATTATTTCAACTAACAGGTATAAAGGATACTAACTTATGGGGAGAAAGTGGATTATTTTAAAGTTCCTCTTCAATATATTTCCTTAAACTACAGCATCTGGAAATAATTTGGTGTTATGGTTTTTATATAAATAATTATGGTTATCTAACTATAAATTTGGTTAGATGTGCTTATCTGTGAATTTATACTCCATCTTGTTCACACAACGTAGAGTACAAAAACACACAAGAAGACAAAAGTCAAAATAAGTAAGAAAATCAGAGAGGATTTCGATAAAGAATGGAAAACATGTGATGAAGCTTTAAGTGGGCCTCAAAATTAGCCAGGCTATGGAGCAGCTGACTCAAAGAGGGGCATGGTTAGTTACAAAATTCACAGTTTAGTAGAAATTCAATTAACCCTAGTCTGAGACCAGAGACAAAAATTATCTCAAAAATATTGAATAATGTAGTGAACAATGTCCTCAACAATATCTTTAAAGTACCTACAAGTTTTACCAAACTGTTTTGTATAAACTCCCTCAACATTGGTTGAAAGTACAATTCCAAACAAACAACCCAGTGGTGGCCCCGCAAAAATGTGATCTGGAGGTCCAGCCTCTCTCTGCTGGTCTGGTTCCCTGCACGAGTTTCACGCTTTCCAGAAAAGGGCACAGGCAGCTCTCCTTCAGGCTCAATAAATGCTGCTTCTCTTGCCCTACTTCGTGTAAGTGTCGAGCAGCAGGAAGTTGGTAATGGGTGTTCTCCCCCAAACCCTGAAACCGCAGTACCCTGTGTGCCCTGTCATGTAGTCAGTGTTTGCACTAGTGAGTCAAGCTGCCAGCAGGTGGGGTACCCTCTTGGGCCTGAAGAAAAGCCACACCACCTCCACGGGAGAGCTCTCAGTCAGGGCCAGGTGAAAATGTGTATCAAGGGCCCCATTTCAAAGTGGGAACACACGGAAGAAAGAAGAGACGGGACTGGCTGGTGCTTGTGGCTCTAAGGCAGAAGAAAGTGACTGAGAGGACTGAAGAAGTCAGCTGGGGTCAGGTTACAGAGAAGGGAGTCTTGAGTTTGGATTTTATCCTATAGGCAGATGGAAAGCCACTGAGGGTTTTTAAGCAGTTCATCTATGTTGAGATCTAAACTGGCTCCATGGTGCTGTTCATTGGAAAAGAGGGAGGAATAAATGGAGACCCAAGGGATCAGCAGCAGCAGTCCCCAACCTTTTTGATACTAGGGATCAGTTTAGCGGAAGACAGTTTTTCCACGGACGGGGGTTGGGGGGCCCTGGCCACCTGGGCTCCACCTCAGATCATTAGGTGTTGGATTCTCATGGGGAGCGCAACCTGGATCCCTCGCATGTGCAGTTAGCAGCGAGGTTCGTGCTCCGGTGAGGCTCAGATGCCTCCGCTAATCTGACCCGCACCAGTCCGCGGCCTGGGGGCTTGGGGACAGCAGATCATCAGAACAATATTCTGAGTCAATAAATGAAATGATTCGTATCTCCCCTGAGGCAGACTGTGAGAATGAAGAGCAAAGGATGTGGATATCTATTTTGAAGAAAAAAAATGATAAAAATGGATAAGTTACTGATCAAAACCAAGAGAAAAAGACAAGGTAAAAATAAAAGATGACCATTGCTAGAAGGCAATTTTTAAATTTTCAGATGCAAATATATTTAAAACTAATAAAGCATGGCTAAATGTCTTCTGAATGACCCAGAGTCTAGCCCAAATCAGTCTATCTTTCGAAATCAGTCTATTCTCAAGAGCATCAAGAAGACGCATCGGTTGTATGGCACTGGGGATTTTCCTCAACGGTTGTCTTACAGCTGCATTGATGACGTACTTACTACGTGAAGACACTGGGCTGAGCGCTGGGAGGTGAGGAGTGGGAAGCAGGGTAAGGACATGTGGAGGAGATTTGAAGATGAGTAAGGCAAGTGCACTTTCCTAATCTCAGGGGGACAATGGATTAACCTTATCCCTGTTCTCACCACACTATGTGGGGGGCAGGGGTGGGGTGATGAGGAAAAGGACTGTAGGGGGCGAAGGATTGCACACAGGGGGAGAGGAGGGTGAGGGTACATGAGCCTTCACTCCAGTGGTCTTTCCAGCCATTCCTTAGGCTTCTTTTCACTTTCCATGTTTCTGAAGCACAATGAGGAATCCACTTGGGTAACCAACACAGGAAGTGGGAGGGTACAGATGGTGTTTGGTGAGACCTGGGGAAAATGAACACTGTTCCTTCAATTTCCTTTAATATTCTAAGCAAATGGCTTAGTTATACAGACCACAGCCTTAGGATGACTGTACAGTCAAGAACAGAGGTGAGGTAATGACCTGGTGAGACCGCCTACACTCGGCCCAGAGCTCCCACACAGCTCCAAAGAGACAACCACTCTGTCCAGTGGAGCCCAGACAAGGTGGGGGTGGGCATTGGAGGTGGCTAGAGACACAGACTGGAGTTATAGATGCCTCATCCTGGACAACAGGTGGGAGAGCAGAAATTTAACTCCTGTTTCTGAGGGATTCTTAGTCCAAACCCCTGGAGAATACAGGAATTAGGTTGGTACTAAGTCTGGAAACCCAGCAAATGCACCATTATAGATGGGTTCAAAGCGCATTTCACACCACGTGTGCCAAGAGTCAGAGCAGGTAAAAGCAGAGCTGTCCTGTCAAAGTAATGGGATACCCACAATCAGGGCATCTTAAGATGTAATTCTCTGTGGGCTGACTTTGCTCATTCCCCTCCCCTTGGAGACTAAAAGGAAAAAACTCTGGCTTTTTGAAAGAGGAACCAAGAGGAAGAGGGTCTCAAGACCAGTCTTCCCAGTTCACTTGCCTGGGGCACTCTGTAGGGTGGAAAGTGGTGCCAGGGAGGACAATCAGCTTCCATAGTCCCCAACAGGAGCCATAATGTGTGATACAAGTGCCAAGGACTGGGATATAAGCTTTCTCTCCTGTCCCCAACATAAGCAACAAGTGCTTTCCCCTCTGTCATCCCTCATCTACTGTGCCAGTCCAGGGTATAGTGACCCAGGACCTGAGAAGGCTTTGCAGAGAAACACAGAAGAGACACACTGAGATATTTTTGATTGGCTAGTGTTACATATAAACAGTGTAGGCAGAATACTGCATGAAATTTGAGAGAGAAAATAGAAAATAAATCTGTTTTTTCCCTAATATGAATACACATTAGAGTATATCTTTGGCAAAAATGATATTTAATTTTTTAAAAAACATGTAATTATATAAAAAGAATTGGAATGAGAAAATAACATGCCAAAAAAACTATCACAAAAAAGATTAAAAAATGAAGGGTTAAGAATTTTAATATTATTAAGCCATTTATTTTTTAAAGAAATCATTATTCATCTAACAAATAGAATGGCAAAGCTTTTCAATTTTTTTCTCACCTCTCTCCCTTCATGAATATAGGGATTCATAATTTGGAATTCAAGAGATATAGGCAGAAAGAGGGTAAATATAGACTTGTATTTTTCACTTCAGTGTTTTTATTTTTTATTATGAAATACTTCAAACATACAGAAAAGAATGAGGCATCCATATACCAGCCACCTAGACCTAACTAATATTAATGCTCTGCCATATTTGCTATAGATCATCCTTTTTCTTATAAGGATAAAAAACACTGCACACATAGATAAAGCCCCCTTCCATTGCAGTAGGCTCCTTCCACCCCAGAAGTAACCACTGTCCTGACGCTGATGAGTATCCACTTGTCCTTCCTTCATTCCTTTTTTCTTATTTTACTATATTTGTATGTATCTGCCCATTATAATATATTAATACATTATTTGCATTTTAAAAATTTACACAAATGTTTGTGATTTTTTTCACCCACTGTTGATTTTAAGATTTGTTCATGTCTATGTGTAATGTTCATTCATTCATTTTAACTGGTATCTATCCTAAGGTATACACATACATAGTACACTTTATCTAGGCAATCTCTTACTTGGTGCATTTAAGAGGTCTCCATTTTTCTTCTATTACAAAGATACAGTGACTGTTCCTACATATTTCTCCTTGTAAAAAAGTTTTTACCTTTCTATCTTTTAATTTTTCATAGGTAATCTGTCTTTCTACCTTTTGAGATTTTTCGTTTTGTGTTTTATCTTCCACAGTTTCACCTCAATGTGCCTAGATGAGGTTTTCATTGAGTAGATGCAGCTTAGAATTCAGTATGCTTCTTCAGTATGAGCACTCGTATCTTTCATCCATTTTGAAAATTTCTACTCATTTTCTCTTTAAAGACCATCTTTTCTATTCTCTCAAATCTTTTTACTGGAATTTCCATTCAATGTATGTTGGACCTCCTAACTCTACTCTCTCTGTCTGAATCTCTTTTTCATATTTGCCATCTCTTTATCTGCCTTTGCTATATCCTAGGTAATTTCCTCATAGATATATTACCTGGTTCTTAATCTTCTCATGAGCTGTGGTTGATCCACTGTCTTTAATGAATTTCCAGGGAATTTGTAAGTTTGATGTCTATAGTTTCCTGTTTTAGATTTTCTATTTGGTTCTTTGATATCCACCTGCTCCTTTTTACACGGTGATCTATTCTTTACCTCTGATCTTTCTTTCTTTTCTATTTCTTTCTTTCTTTCTCTCTCTTTTTTTCTTTCTTCTTTCCTTCTCTCTCTCCCTCCCTCCCTCCCTTCTTCCCTCTCTCTCTCTTTCTTTCATAGTTTTGCCATATTTTAAACATTCTTATTTTACTGTCTTTTCCAAGTTGTCACCCCTATTATCTGAAGTTATTGCAGTGCTAATTCTATGGTTCCCCCGTCTGCTGAGTCTTGCTCATGATAGATAATGTACTCATAAAATTTGTAATTTTTTATTTGAGCACAGATCATGAACCCTGGATTGTAGAAATGTTGCTAATGAAGTGGCTTTGTGTTTGCATCTACAAGCATGTTTGGGATTTCAACAACTGAAAGTTACTTTTATAATAATTTTTCAGCTTGGAATTTTCACACTATGTGGATATTATAAATCTGAATTTCAAATCTGTAGACCAGAGACACATTCATTTTTTTCAAAGGAGATTTTTAAAAAATTAGAACCCAAGGCAAAGGAAAACTTCCTTATTTCTTTCCCTGGGGCAATGGGTAGGGTTTCTTAAGTTCTTATTTCACAGAGGGAACAGACTTCCTGTGTCCAAGCTCTAAATAGGGATCTCAATTACTTTAATGGGCCCGAGGCTACTGCTTCCCTCCTTAATATGTTAATACTCCTAGGGCTTGGGACCAACACGTAATCTGAAATCATTCCCAAGTCTCTAAGTCTTCAGTTTACAAGCTTTCTGCTCTGGCTTTAAATTCCCTTGTTGTTTCTGGCAACCAGAGATTTCCCTTTCTATCTTTAAATATCACCTATGTATTATTTTTTTTACTGATTCTTCATTTTAAAAATTTCTTGTTTTGTAGCTAGAGGGGACCTAAGTCATCTCAGTCCTCCCCATTGCCAGAATTGGAACTTGGGATAAATGTTTTATATCCAAAAGAAGAGATTTATGTGACCATTTTAGCACATTTCATTATCCAGTGTCAGGTCTCACTCATAAATCTTTATGATTCACTGTGTGGGCCATTAAAATTATTAGAAATAATAAGAAATTTGCACTTACACTCAAGTTTCAGGAGAACAAAATATACATGCAATCTGAACCATAGCTCAAAAGACCATGTAATGAAAAGTCATATTTTATAGCTATAAAAAAAAGGTCTTGGATAACTGGTACACGATCTTTAATCCATCCATAGGATGGATGGAGAGATAGATACATTGATATTATGATACCATTATGTTGAGAAGTGGTTTTCAAAATGGGCTCTTCATCCCCAGCCAGGCTTCAGGGACAACTTGGGTGTGAATAAGCAGAGCTCCTGGGGGCTCTGTGTCCACCAACTCTATTTCAATTAGAAATTCTGCTTTTATCTCACTTCCATCTGAGCCCCTGAGTAATGCTGCACTGATGAAAGAGTTCTGTGTATATCATATAGACACACTCGCATGTACAAGTTGTGTATGAATATACTTATAGTGGAAGTTGTGGTGTATACTTATGATTACACAAGCATTCACCTTGGTTGTTGAGAAGAAGTCATGGAGCCCTGGGGAAATGAATAGAGTCCACTCACTTACAAAGAAATATATTAAAATAAGCAGGGTGTCAGGTATCTTTACGCCATATTCAATTTATGTGAATTACAGCAGACTTTGTAATTAACAGGATAATGAAAGCAGACTCCTAGATCATGGATAGTCTAATTCAGTTTGTAATGACTGGGGTGGAGTCTGGGAATATGTATGTTCACAAAAGCCCCAGGTGATTTTGATGTAGCTGGTCCCTGGACAATGTTGAGAATGACTTCTTCAGCATGGGTTTTTAAAGGTCTTGCTTAAGGCAGTATTTGTTCATAGATCAGTGGTCTACTGTGTCACCATATTTTTTACCTTCTCAATACTTCTAAGTAGTGGGAAGTAGTAGTGGGAAGAAAAGTTAGATTTGATTTTTCTTTTAATTTACCTCTTTACATTAGAGTAGAAAATTTCCTATTGATTCCAGAGAAGCTATTCTTAGTGCTTTTTTAGCATGTCCAGTGTGCAGCAAATCTGTCTACATAGGTCTGTGTTTGGCACATCTGCCCAAACCAAAAAGTTCAGAGGTGAATTTTAATTCTGCATGTTAGTTAATACCCATAATTATAGTGAATCTGTTTAATAAACCATTATGTATGACAGTAAGACAAGCACAAATGAGTGCACTTTATTGAAATGAATGGTCAAATCTTCAGCCTCAAATCTTTCCCTATAAATAGATGAAAAAGGAGAAGAATTATTGGTTGAGACCATTAGCCACTTGCACATTTTGTTGGAGGCGCCAACAGTTAATTATGGCCTTACTGGTGTAACTAAAAGTGTGATTAATCGTTCAAGCAATTGTTCTTTTTTAAAAATTACAGCTTCAGAGAGAAAGACCTGGCAAAGTTAAAAGTCTTAAATTTTCTGCAGAGTTCCTATGTGAAACTGGGATTGTATCAATGCATAGGAATCACTTTATTATTTTAAATAAGAGTCATGTGTGATTAGTGTAACACAGTGTAGTAGCTTAGCAAGGTGGCTTCAAATCAAGCCACAGAAAAATTAGATTTAGAAAAACAGTGACAAAAATTAAAAAGGCAAAATAATGGAGTACATATTCATTATTTAAATTGAAATAAAATGTCCCTTTCTCTAGCCTATAAGGATAGAACCAATGAATTAATGTTCATCTGGTATAAAGAGACAAGAAATAGAAATAGTGGAAAATGTTAATTTCATTGATAATTACAGAAATATAAATTAAAACCACTAGAAGGCAAAACCACTTTTCCATTAAATGGGAAAATGTGATAGCTGTGACAAATCTCAACATCGGCAAGACTTAGAAGAAAGGTATGTAGACACCTTGTTGATGATATAGTGAAATGATGAGTTATGTATTTCTTGAAGGAATTGTGGCAGTCTGTCAAACGAGGAATCCTGAAGTCAGGAAAGTGATCAGGCCATCTGGACCTGCCTTATACTCTTTGGGG
This sequence comes from Lemur catta, assembly GCF_020740605.2. NCBI lineage: Eukaryota > Metazoa > Chordata > Mammalia > Primates > Lemuridae > Lemur > Lemur catta. Next base: position 52,235,920 of record NC_059139.1, on the reverse strand, counting down.
AATATATACCAATAAGGGACCTTAAAAGTGGAAAAAACTCCTGCATAACGATGTTTAGCACCACATGATATATTAATCCTAAAACTTGGAATTAGCCCACATACTCAATGCTCAATTATTCAGAAAAAGCTATAAAAGTGATAAATTAATGTGCTAGAATATATGTATATTTTATATGTAGCTTCTAACAGCTACATATGGTTATTAGAAGGAACCAATATGAAAAGTTTGTAAGAATACAGAAAGAAGTAAATGAGGTAAAAAGCAAAAATGATATGTGTGTGTGTATGCGTACATATATATATATATACACATATACTGAGAGACAAACTGTCAAATCATTTCTGTATGGCAGGATTGCGGAGACTTTAGAGATAGAAAGAGTTCATTCTCCAGAACAGAGATTCTTTAACTTAATTGTGCAAGACTGATCTATGGAGCTTGTTAAATCTAGGAAGTTTAGAGTGGCCTCTGGAATGTGGCTTCAGGAATCTGCATTTTAAAAAAATTCTCATGTAATTCTCAGGTTATCTGTTGAAATACTCTGATAAACATTTTAGTATGTTGGGTGTTGGGAATATTTCTAGTTTGATTTTGTGTCCATAACCTATATACAATAAAATATTAAACAGTACATTTTCAAGCATTCAGTAAACTCATCTTATTAACAATGAATACATTCAGAGATATACTTGAGAGACAGACAAATTCCATGAATGTATATGTAATTTCTCCCATAAAATGAAAATGCTTTAAGCACAGAATGAAGGCAGTTGCAATGTAGGCTTCTGGGCAGCAGGCTAGGCTCAGTCAAGAGCAGAGCACGCTGTCCCTACCACCCACCATTCACACCTGGAATGCTCACTACCTGGCTCAGCCTTGGGCTACAGTTGACACATGACCACTCCTTTCCCTTGACATTTTTCTTCTCTTGACTTCTAGGACGCTATCTTGGCTAGTCCCCCTGCTGCACTGGTGGTTCTTTGGTCCTCTTCCCTATTCTCCCTGACCCCTCTCTCCATCCACACATGACTGTCTTCTCATTTCTATCTACACTTATCCCCTTGGGGATCTCAACAGTCTCACAGCCTTAAATGCTGCCCAAATAATGTAGTGTCTCCCACACAGACCTCTCCCTAAATGCTGGACTTCCATATCCCATTGCTTATTTGACAATTCCACTCTAATGTCTAACAGACTTCTCAGACTCAACATATCCAGAAGTAAACTTCTGATTTTCAAACGCAAATCTCCTTCCCCAGCAGACTCCTCCATCTCAGTTAATGACAACTCCATTCTGCCAGTTGCTCAGGCCAAAAACTCTGGTGTCATCCTTGACTCTTTTTTTTCTCTTGCATCCTAGATGGAATCCATAACAAAACCCTGCAGGCTCTACCTTCAAAATAAATCTAGACTCAGAACCCTTATGTCCAACTCCACTCCTGCCTTTAACATCTCTTGCCTGGGTTACTGCGGCAGCTGCTCACTCACCTCCCTGCATCCACTCTTGCCCTCTGCCCTCAGTCTATCATCACCCCTGCAGCCAAAGTGATCCTTGTCAAACCTAAGTCGGATGGTGGCATTCCTTTGCTCAAATCCTTTAATAACTTTCATATGATTCACAGTGCAAGCCAAAGCCCTTTCAATGGCTTAGAAAGGCGTCCCTGATCTGGCCCCTCTTACCTCTTTGCCTTCCTCTTTTTCTATTCTCCCTCTCGCACGCTCCACTCCCACCAAACTGGCTTTCGCAGTATTCCTTGAAATATGCGGCATCCTGCTTTACAGTCTTTGCCATCGCTCTTCCTTCTGCTTGGAAGGACTTTTCCTCCATCACATATCCACAAGGTTTCTCTATCACTGACTACAGGCTTTGTCTGAACGTCTCCTTCAGAGTGAGGTGACCACCATTTCAAAACTCTACCAACTCACATCTACCTCCAGTAGCCCACTCCTTCTTGCCCTGACCTATCACCTCCTACCATAAAACAGTATGTACTTATTTATTATTACCTTTATCATTTATTTTTGGTCTTCCCCACACTAGGATGTAAGCTACAAAAGGTCAAGGTCAAGGAATTTTTTGTTGCTGTTGTCTCTTTTGTTCATGATATGCCATACATCCCTAGAATAGTACCTAGCATAGCTATCACTGCATAAATGTATCTGTTGAATGAATGAAACCACAAGTGTCAATGCCACACAATGTTAAGGTTCTATTATCGAACATAGTAATTTCATGTGACATCATCATCACTGAAAAAGAAATAACTTTCTGTTGGCTTCCTTCACCTGCAGATACAATCTAGTACAATTTTTTGCTAAGCCACGTATTAGCCATAGCTAATATGGGAAATAAGGAGAAAATTGAATACTTCCTCCACAAGGTGTAGTCTAAGCTGAGAAAGACTCAACTTGGATGTCTGTGGCAGGCAAAGCGCTGGGTACCTTTCTTTAAAAGACCAGGCACAGAATGATTCACACATTCCAAGTCTTTCTCTCTCAACAATGCCTCAGCAGATACCCTAAGGAGGTCTCTTAAACTTTTATTATCTCCATATCTTAGGACCCCCAGTTATATCACAAGGTAGAAGGTAGAGCAGCTGGAAAAACACCTTTGCCTACTCCTATTCTCCCCATTCTTCCCACTTAACTTGGCTCACAACGCTCATAAAATTTTGTTGCATTAAGTTTACTTCCTTTGCCTCCCTACAAGCCAGCCTGTCTTCCTGAAAGCAGGAACCATTGCTGTATTCGTGGTACCTGCACGATACCTGGCAGCACATGATGAGTCCTCAATAAATGTTCGTAGAATCAATGAATGATCCAGAGTTTTGTTAGATTAAGAAGTGCATTACAAATAGAAAGAGACGCACTACAGTATTAATTGATATAACACAGAGCTAATGAAAGTATTAATAAATCACCCCAAGGAGGCAATTATGCAAATATGGAAGGTCCCATATTTTCATTTCTTTGTCAGCTAGAAATGAAGTGGCTTCTCCTCTAGCTATTTATTCACCATCAAAGCAATCCTAATGGTATATAAGTAAAAATTCAGCATAAGGCACTCTGATAGAGGATGTTTAGAGTACTAAAAAAAAAAAAGACCTGGATTAGGTTTGAGTCCTGATTCAATGCAGTTGGGTAACTTGACAAATGCTTAGCTTTCCAAATCTCAGGCTTGTCACCTGTGAAAAGGGACTAATAATATTTCTCTCTGTTTACCTTCAGAATATTATTGCGAGGGCCAAATGAAATCAAGTCTTTAAAACTTGACAAATAAAAATAATTATTATTGCCATTCATTCTCTATTTCTCTTTGGTTCTCAGTTGTTTAAAAAATTTTAAATAACTAAAGAAAAATGATAGAGTTCATGTTTCCACCTAAGTCTTACATATAAATTACTATGAGCTCTTCAGAAAAAAGAAGGCAATGAAATCTATGATATATGCCTTTTCCATTTGCCTCAATCTTCCTTAACAACTTTGAAAATAATTTTCAAGTCTTCTTTTAATATTTCCTTACACAGCATCACTTTTCCGATATATTAACAAATGGATCCAAAATTCACACGGCACTTGAATTTAGGAATGTCCTAGTCCAATCATGACTAGTTTGACATATTTCTAAATCATATTATTGCCTGAACAAATGCACCAATTCCCTAACTGGGCATTGCTGAGCATGGAAAGATAAGCAATTCTGTTCCCTAATTTTTCCTGTAGGAAATACAGGAGCTCATTTTCAGATTTCATAGTACAGACAGTGTCTCTTTTGATTCTTTAATTCTTGATTTCTCACTATAGCTCTTGTTAGCTGTTTTTGTATCTCTCACCACTTTCCTACTTCAGAAACAAACAAACAAAACATGGAGTCATTGGAGAATTTATTGCTAACAGGGCAATTTCTACACCACTCAACACAAGTGATTACATTTGCAGCTTGTGCAAAATGCCCAGGAGCTAAAACGCAACTACTACATTTCAAGTAAATTTTAGTCTCAAAAAGAAAAACAAACAAACAAGCAACAAAAAAGCAAAAACAGCCTATCGAGATACAGAGCGATGGCAGGTTCAACAACTTGGGTGTAATTTTTTTTAATAAAAATAAAAGAACTTGAAAAATCCCCTCTAAACATTTATGTTGTAAAATTAAACAAAAAATTGGCAGAAGGCACTTGCTTACCTGACTGATGTCGCTCATCCAGGCAGCCTTCTCTTGGCGCGAAGGTGCCAATAAGACCACGGTGAAGGAAGCAGCGTCGGGAGGCTCCACCACTATTTTAAAATCCAGGTGCCCAAACACTTGCCCAGAACCTTTGGCTTAGACACAATGTAAACCAAACAATTAGATGTGAATACAAAAACATGAGGGATAGCTGCTTTCCCGTAGTTCTAGTAATATGATAAATGTGCATGCAAGTCCAGAATCTCCTTCCAGCAGTATCGTACTTCTCGGGCACAGGAAAGACTTTATTAAGTTCATAAGCAGATGAAGAAGCTGAGGTCAGTAGGTCACTTGAGACTGGGATACTGGTTTCCTTCTCATTTTCTAGTTTTGTTTTTTTTTTTAATCCCATAATCTATAGAATTCCAACACTCTAATTCTACTCTTCTTTCTTCTCTATGTGCCACTGAATAGTCACTATCATGAGAAAAAGTCTGTAAAATGTGAATTCCCAAAGATAGTTTAACAAAGCTCATGGGCTAAATGGTACTCAGCAGAATTTTTTATATGTAAATGACTTTAGGGAGTTTATTCCCAGCAACTTTCTTGCTTCCTTAAGCAGCTCTTCTTAACACTAAAAGCATAAAAAGATAGAACTTTATTTTTTTTTAATTCTAATATAATTCTAAGTCATAGAATGTGACTTACAGTCATCATCGCTTGCATCGGGCTCCTCAATCAATGTACATTCTATGAGAGAGAGAACCCCACCTGTCTGGAAAAAAAGCGATTTTTCATTAAGAGGCTGAAGGTCTTGTGTAGATTGGGAAGCTCTAATTTGTAAACCTTATACTCAATTTGCCACAGAAGTAAGCATACTAATTCTGCTATGCATAAAAAATTTTTCATAGGGTCCAAAATTAAACTTAGATGTGTAAAAGAAATTGGATTCATTTAACTTCAATTAAATTCTTCTCCCCCACCCCACTCTCACTCCCAATGTTTATAAAATGTAGCAAGTCAGTAGATGGGAGACCAGATGGCACCATAGCAGCTTCAGAAAGCAATGCAGCTCAGCAAAGGGCTGGACTCACCAACCAGGAAGTAGTTTAAGCAGTAGAAAACCATCATCACAGTGTCCACTATTTTTAAGCAACAGAAGGTATAGATAGTCAAACTTTTTCTGTAATGGGTCATACAGTTAATATTTTAGGCTTTACAAGCCATGTGATCTCTATCATAACTACTCAAACCTGCCATTTTAGCATAACAGCAGCCACAGATAATACGTAAACAAATGAGCACGGCTGTGTTACAATAAAACTTTATTAACAAAAACAGGCAGTAAGCCATGGGCCACAGTTTGCTGGCTCCTGGTACAGAGCAAGATAAAATAAATAGCATTTAGTAAATATTGCATCGGCACTCTGTAGTGATTTGAAAATTTTTGCAGCTCAGTAGTCATCAACTAGTTATAATTTTGTCCAGGTTATGAATTTAATTGTACTTCTTTATGGCAATGCACACTTAAAATAAATTTTTATTACTTTGAATACAAGCGGTAATAAAGTAATTGCTGGTAACTGTACACTACCTCACTCCTTATGGAATCAGAACAATCTGTTTTATAATAAAACCAGGAAAGTCACAGTTGAATTAACCTCAATACCTCCTAAGTGCTTGGAACATAAATGGAACAGTCATGGAAAACCAGTACCTTGAGCAGATGCAGTTTTCCTCCTGAACTTCTTGTACAAATTAAAAAGTGTTTTGTAAATAAGAAGCACTGTCTCTCTCCTTCCTTTTTCAAAGACAACGAACCCAGGCGAACTTTACTAAGTTTCCCCCTCTCAACGGAAGGTACTTGAATAAGAGAACCTGGTGATTACAAAAATGAAGAATACACAGCAATTAAAATTCTATCAAGTGAGGACCCTGCTGTGGCAATAAAATCTAGGGCCCATTTCCCAAGATACCAAAGATTTATTTATTTGATGCACCCTCAGAACAAGTAAATCTCCTACACTCTGAGCAGAAGAAACAACGCATTGTATTTTAAGGACCGAACTGTTCCTGATATTTTTGTGAAACACTTTAGAATTGATTCTTCATCTGTAAGCTGGAAAATAAGTTCGAAAGAAGGCTAAATTGAATTCAAAGAATGGATTACTTCTGCCTTCTGTCCTTAGTGATGTGATTTGATCCCAGTCAATTTATTTACTTAACAATAGTGTACATATTACATAGTAATACAATAACATAATATAAAGCAAATAGAATTTATTCTTCCTGAAGCACAGAAGGTAGATAAATATCACATTAACATAGTTTACTTTGTATTTAAAAAATAGAATGTACAATATACGTGTATTATAAAAATACATATATTATTAATATTTAATTCAATGAAATTTAGTTAAGAACTATTTTTAAAGGGCAGCTATTTCAAGTTTCATTTAAGGTATATAAGACAAAAATTCTTTGTGGAATCTAAATGGAAAATAAATGGCACAAAATCTATACTCAGAGCACCCCTATGAGCAAAACTATCTTCCACTCAATGTGAGAAGCTATGCACAGAATATAATACTGAGATTACCTTTGATTATTTCTAGATTTTACCCTAATAATGACCACCCCTCCCCCAAAAGAAAATTCCAATGTAAGTTAAATATCAAGCCAAAAAGCACTAAGAAAGATTAATGCAAATATCTTGGTTCTAACTTCTGAAAGGTCTAGAGCCAATATTTCTTTTATTATTATTATTTGTATAAATGTAAGGGGTACAAGTGCAATTTTGTTACATGGATGTATTGCATAGTGGTAAAGTCCGGGCTTTTAGGGTATCACATTTTTTATATTTGTTTAATCCACCACCTACTTCAAATGAAGCCTTACACAGGCTCAAATCAGCCTCATAAGAACCATTAAATGCAATTCGACCCTTAAACATTAACAGTGGTCATCACTAAGAGAGGAGATTGCAGGCAACCTTATTTTCCTTTTCATACATTTTCTGGGTTTCCTGATTGTTAGAATGAGCACAGATTACTTCTGTAAGTGGAAACAAAACACTAAAGTTCTTTATACAAAGAGCATACACACAGAAGAGAGTTAAACTATTTCTGTGAGTCACAAAATGTTCACATTAACATATGAATGTTCCAAATTGCATCTCCTTTTTAAGAGAGGTGCAAAGGTGTGCAGGGTGGTAAAGGACCCAAGTCCCCATGCCCGATCTCACACCGTTTGTTAGGTGGGTGTTTCCGTGGGCTGCTTGACAGACATAGAGAAGGCGGTTGTTCCAGGCCTGAAGAATAGCAAGGAACAGTCCCAGGTGAGGGCGTGGGATCAGGGGGAACAAGGGGCCAGGAGAAGGCTCCCCTCCAGGGAACGAACAGCAAGAAGAGAGTGAATGAAGGAGGCGGGGTGGGTGGGAGGAGACTAGCAGACAGCCCAGGGCAAGGGACTGCATCTGAAGAGTAGCAGGGGGTGTGGGGACAGCAGGAAGCAGCGAGGTTAGGGCAGTAGATGAGCAGCAATAGCAGCAAAAGGCTGTGCTCAAGGAACTTACGGAGATGCAATCCAAGCTGGCAGAGGCCTCTCAGAGCATCTGGTTCAATACCCCCCATTTCACAGATAGGGAGACTGAAGCCTGAGGCTAAGTAGCTCTCCTAAGGTCACACCCAAGTGAGCGGCACAGCCAGGGGATGGCAGTGGATTCGGCAATATAAAACTGAACCCTGGAAAGGGCATGGATAGGAAAAGACCGTAAGTTCTAGCGTCGCCATGGCTGGCCATGATGCATCAGGCAGATAGCAAGGGCGGAGTAAATTGATCCAGGGACCTGGACAAATGTCTTGGTGGACAGATGGGTTTGGGGGTCATTTTCAGAAAGGCTACAAGCAAGGCTGTGAAAACTTGATAATAAAGCGTTCATTGGTAAGTGCTTCTAGCAATTTAGTGATTTTCTAAGTCAGAAATTACAGAATACAAAAAATAAATAAAATTTTAAAAAGAAATTACACAATACACTATTAGCTCCTATATTAGCAATTACTGTGGATTTCAGCTTTAAGGTAAAAAAAAAATAAATGTTTCCTTGGCAACCACACACTAATATGCTTAATCTATAACTGTTTATCTCATATCCAAGTAGGAGAATATGGACATTAGGTCCATACAGAAATGTATACATCTAAATTAAAAGTGAGAAATGTCAACATTATTGTTTGGTTTGTAAAATAATTATATTTGGAAAAAGCATTTCACGTGGATCTTTTTTTACAGTTCATCTTATGTTTGACGTGATGTTTCAACATAGCCATGAGATATGAAGAAAAGATTTCTATGTAGTTAATACAAAATAGTGAAATAATTAGTATTAAATCAGTAATTCCTCAGTACCAGACCATTGCTATGGCACGATCCTTTGCAGCCTGCTCATCAGTCTATCTAATAATTGGGGTCAACTTACAACAAAATTTCTGTTATTTTAATCGCTAAATTGCCCTGGAATGGCACTGGACACTGGCCAATGCCCTTACTGTTAATTCCACTCAGTAGTAAAAAAAAAGAATGAAGAACGATTTCCACGTTAATTGGGTTAGGAATTGGAGAAGGTGTAACTATCTCTAGACCCCATGTTACAATTTCAAAGAGCACTGGTACACTGAAAGCACACGATTTAGAGCCTGGTAATGATTAACGCACCAGAGAGGGCCATGTCTCATTCTCAAAGCATTTCGCTCTGCATTCAGTCACTTGTACTGAATTCTCCTGATTCCATTTCCACAAAGACACTGTTGACAACGCACAGTGGATTTTGTACAAAATGTCAACCTAGAGTGACTTTATCTTCTAATAAATATTCACATATATTTCATGTTATTGAAAATAGAAACTCATTCCAAAATTTGGATCTTGTCTTTTAAGGTTTATGTCATAATCTTGCAGGCACTAGTCCAGGTGGTTCTGTGAACATTAGTTCACTTAATCTTCACAACAATCCTAAAAGACAGGTACTACTATTAACTCCAATTTAAGGAAAGGAAATTGAGGAGAGAGACGTTAAGTAAATGCCCAATATCATAGAGCAAAGAAGTGGGGGAGACAGAATTTGACCTCCAGTGAAACAGCTATACTGTCTTCCTTTTATTGCCTCAGACACTTAACACATTTACTCAACAAACTTTTAATAGATTTTAGAAAATAAATGACAATATCAGACCACTGCTGTGATGCAGTCCTTTACATACTGCCCCTCAGAGAGGAGTGTGGAACCTTGCAGCCTTAAGGCCACAACTTCCCCACCCAATCCATTTAGAGTAAAAGCTCTGTTATTTCAATCACTGAATCCCCATCAATTAACATTCAAAAATGGCCATTGCCTTTATTCTGAAGGGACCTTTCAGTTGATCCAGATAACTTATGTTTTTCTAGTTCTTAGAATAAAAATTCATATAAGGTTGAGACCACCATGCACACACACACAGAAATAGACCTCATACCATCCCTAAAAGTAATTAACACAAATGCTAGCACACCATTAGAAATAAATTGTAGCCCATCTCATAGAAAATAGAATTCCTCAAAATGTTAAAGAATAATAATTTTAAAAGACACACCTCAGTAGGTCTGAAAGCCTGTTAAGGGTACTAAGTAAAAGTTATGATAGGCGCAACCAAAGCAAAGCAATGCAGACTTTCCAAATTGTCTGCAACTCGATTACTTTCTACTTTCAGATTAAGGTCTGATTTTTAGAAACCATCTTTATTGAATAATTCCTGAACGGACTAACAAAACCAAACATGCAGAGAAATACTGCTGAAAGGCAAATCAATGTATCAACATCAAAACAACAATATCAGAAATATCAACAGCTGACAGAAGTGCCTTAGACACCTGGCATATAACAAGGAACAGACAACATAGGGACATGAACCCAAGGGAGAAGTGTTCATGGTTGTTTTTCTCCAATTGCAATGAAAAAAATATGGTGTATTCAATATATTTGACTTTCCAACATTTTTTCATAATGGATATTTTTTCAAACTCAGACCAAAACAGTCTGTTTTCAGCAATATACTAAATGTTTATCGGTAATAATACTTTCCCATCAAAAGTCCTTCCAGAAATCGTATGCTAGTTATATAGACTTTGTTCCATTCTCACATACCATAAAGACTACCAGCAGATATTTTCAGTGAAATCCAAATACAAGAAAAATATAAAATAAGACACCTTACAAGCATAATTGCAATTCAACAAATAATTCAATTGAATTCAACGCCCATTTTCTAGGTATCTATAATGGAAAGCATTGTACTAGACAGGGCATGGCAGAGAGAATTCATAAATGCTGCCCTTCAGAGTTTACAACTACAGGGAGAGATAGGCATGCAAACAAGGGCCTCTACACAAGAGGACGAAATACATGCACCAGGAGCAAAGTGCCTTGGAAACAGAGAGGAAGGTAATTCCATTCCAATGGGAGGGGAGGGGAGAAGGAGGAGGAAATTTTAAAAAGCTCCTTAGAGGTATGTGATGTAAGCCTGGTAGGACAAGCCAACCTTCAATAGGCACAAAGAGATGGATGGGGGCATTGCCAGCCCCCAGGCTGGGGACAGCACAGGAACAGGCACAGAGGCAGGCAGGCGGGAAGCCACCGTGGGGACACAGTCTGTGCAGAGGCACACAGGAGGAATTACAAAGGCCTGATGTTGTTAGTACTATATGCCACCATTACTTAAAGAAAAAATAACATCTAAAGGCAAAAATGAGAAAAGGAATCATTTCTTAAAATATACTTTCAAACTTTAACATATGTGTGGTTTTTCTCCTTGTAGATAAATAATGAAAAATAGAATGGCATGCATTAAACTTTTTAAACATTCTGTACAAAAATTAATGTGCACAGTACAAATAACGTCTTGTCTGATGAGGTTAAAAAAAGATTTTAAGCAGCACATGACGGTAGGCAACAGCAATGCACATATCTTCAAATGACATTGGCACATTATAAATGAAACATCCCACTCCTCACCAAGTTCACAATGATAAATGTGTGTAATATGTTGTCTCAAACCAATTGCATGGGGCATGCTCCCCTCCTCCAGAAGACCTAAGTACTAAAAAATAACTTGGGATGTGGTTTACTTTTTGCACTTTGGAATAAGAGCCGAGGAGAAATATGCACTGTCAGGCTATTGCTTCTCCATAGTTTCCGGCATAAATATCTTCAACTCTTCAAAAGCTTGATTTACCAGGTGATGCCCCCAAAGCACACTCCACAAACACGAGAGCCTCGCCATTACCCAAGTGTGGCGAGGGTTGATCAGGAGACATTGCCTCTGGCAACTGAAGCTACCAGTTGAGTCAAATCACATCATGGGGGACCGATCCAGATGTGCCGATGAAAAATGGGAACAAGAGGCAGCTCTTTTCACTTCGGACATTGTCCCCAGTCTTATGGGAAAGGGCTTTGAGCAACGCAAGTTTCTCTTGGGCCTTTGCCTCGATATCGTCACCATTCGGCACTGCCACTCTGATGGGCCAGGCCGACCCATCCTCCTTGGGGCTGCAGAGAATGTCCGGTCCACTGAGGAGGAGAGTCCAGTCAGAGTGTAATTGACTGCCCCACGCATGCTTTACTATGATTGTGTTGCTGTTTTTCATGGCCCCTGAAAAGAAACAGCACAAAGGTGGGCCTCAACCACAGTGGGGGGGAAGGCCGCGGGGTGTCCTGCATGAATAGCACAAGCACACAGCTAAAACAGGCCTGCTCCAAAATGCCTTCCTGGGGGTGCCAGAGATCGTGTGACAGGTGCACAGAACATGTAGGTCATGAGTCTGTTTCACAAGGACTTACCTTGGCGGATGAAAGTTTGGCTGGTGTCCAGCAAAATGTCACAGCCCTCCACGATCATTCTTTCTATGGCAAGGTTTTTCCTTATGTTTTCAGTGTCGCTGACTTCATCGTGCATTACTCTGTCAGACACAACACAGACAGGGACACGGTAAGAGAGATTTTCTGTTGCCACAGCAAGTAGGCAAAGAGGAGCTCCATTTGAGAGGCTCGGTTTTGAACTTATACTATTGAACTGGGGCTGTGGGGGAAGTAGACTGGACCTTCAGGCTTCAGCAAGTCATGACTCAAAGCAAGGCCAATGTGCATGAAGATTCTAAATGGTAAGCGGGTCAGTGATCCGTGAGTGTCCTGGGAATGCCTGCTTTTAAATGCAACAGGAAACCAACATATCATTTTATGGACAGCTCCCCTCATTGAAAGTAGGGTGCCATTTCTTGGAGGCAGACTAAATTAGAGACCTTTATACCACTTATTCCACATAAGCTAAAGGAACACAGATGTAAATAAGTGCTTGTAACAATGAAAAGTCACTGAGAAATGCAAACTGTACATTCCCTAGCTTCTTGCCAAATGTGAATATAAAATGCAGCTGAAAGTCATTTTTTATTATGCTGAAAGAAATGTGAACACTTCCAAACTTAAACCAAAGTACACCTAGTCTTCATTACATAAATTCACATGCTGTAAGGCAAAGACAGCTTCATCTCGAGAGCTAGCATTGAACTTTAAGGTGAAGCTGAGAAGCTGGACTTGTGTTTTGCTACTTGGTCCTTGGAACATAAACAACAGGTTTGCACAAGAAATTAACTTGCTGCTTTCCCATCCCAAGCCTTTATTATAAGTTCTCTGCATACCTGGATAGTTCCTCTAGTTTCGATTTAGCAAACTCCAGACTTTTCCTCTCCACATGCTCGTGGGGTGTATGAGCTAGGAGCTCATGCAGTGTGATGATATACCTGGGGATCTGGATGCAAAAGAAGGCCAGTGTGAGCCAGAGGTCAGGAGGGGTGACAGGGGACATCCTCTAGAGCACCTTTATCACTCTGAGAAGCTCATCTCTACTCTTACAGTTCTGATTGTTTTACAGTTTTTTAAAGAAACATATATAAAATGAACTATGCTTCAAACTTCACACATATCAAAAAAGAATTCACAAAAAACACATGAAAGGTGCAAATAAATGAAGTATTATGGTACAAAGAAATGATTGTTTCTTTAATGTTTTAACATAATCATACTTTTGGAATCACAGTTTTTGAAAACTGGTTCATAGGAAAACAGACATAGCTATCTATCATCAGGTCACTTAAGTCTGTATTTTAGATATGTTTTTCTGTCTGCAAAATTTTTAAAAAATTGACAATCCTACTGCACTGTTCTCTTTAAGAATTAAAACTTGGGAGAAGCTATGTTCACCTTCATTACATTCTGCTCCTACTTTATCTCAATTCATCCCCTTGCAGTAAAAAGTATTGTTTAATTAGATTATCTATTTATACTTTTGCTTATGAACAGATTATCTATCTGAATGCTATCAAAGGCAGAAACTCCACCAACCATAGGAAGATTTTAAAAGACCATGGTAGAGATTTAACTCAAGGTATAGTGATTCAACATATTTATTTTTTACTGGCTTATAGAGTTTTTTAAGAAAGCAAGGACTGTGGGCTTAATTTTAACAATAACATGCATGAACAACAGTTACTATTAATATTATATAACACTGCCCACTGGAGGTCAGACCGGGTGCCCCAGACTTTGCTCGTGTGTCCAGGCCTCCAGCAACATAAGAATTATTTCCCCATTTTACAGATAGGGAAATAAAGTGGGAAGAGGTTCAGGAACTTGCCCAAAGTGGCCTCATAGTAAATGGAAGAGCCAGCTATGAGCCCAGCTCTGACCAGCGCCCTAAGTGCCTCCGCTCAGAGCCACACCCGTGGGTCTCTTCCGCGGAGACCCAAGTCTCACTCAGCACTTGAAAGGACCCCTGAGAAGGAAGAAAGTAAAAAGAGCTTGCCAGGGCCCTGTGTGCAGCTCTTGCCATTCCGTCCTGAGGGGTTGGTGGCCCTAACTACGGATCTGCTTTTGCTGTCATGCAGGTGGTGGGATGTTACTAATATTTACTGAGTGCCTACATGTGTGCACCATGCAAAGACGGCAGCCACCTTCGGCACAGACATCGAACTGCAGCACATACTCAGATTGTGTCCTAGGGAGTGACATCAAGTTAAGGTGCAGGGAAGCACAGACAGATCCCTTTAGTATGGGAGGGTGGGACACGGGAGACCCCTCCCTCTGTGGGATAGATAGAGATATTCTTCCTCGTCATCCCATGAACGTCTCACTAAAACAGGCTTTAAAGCTGTTCCACTTGGTGAAGTCTCCCGGGGTAAGTGTGCTTTCAAATATCCCTTTTGTTGGCACAATCGCATGATCCACAAAAGTTTGCCTGTAAGTTGGTAGTTCCACAAGACATTAAGGCCATCAGCAGCTAACATAGTCAATTTTTCATAGCAAATGAGGCAGGAGTGGGAGAGCCTGACTACTTAGAACGCACTGAAAACCCACAAAACCGAGTTTAGTCAATAGCTTCATGATCCTCCCCCATTACTTAAATCTGCTTTAAAACAGTCCCTGGCTAAGATTCAAGTGAGCGGATTTGAATTCAGTCACTGGCCCTTTCATACCACTTTCTGGTGGAGGAGCAAACAAGTGCTGAATCTGCCAAAAAGCAGGCCAAGGAAGTTCTGCAGAGAAGTGGACGGCCCCCCAAACAGCTCAGCTCTATACTCAAGAGCTGATTATAAATCTGTTCCCAAAAAAGCCGAGAATCATAGGAACTGTCTAAATGAATCATAATTCTGCTTTCAATTATGGAACAAATACTTGTCACTTCACAGACATTAATTAGCTTGCTCTCCAATTACAGTGAATAAGTGGATCAAAGAACAAGTGGCTGTTTCTGGAGAACATCTAACAGTACTGCTCTTGTCAGGCGCAGATTTCATGATCGGCTTACTCACGGACTTTCAACACATAATATCCAAATAAATAGAGGACCAGCTGAAGCCAATTTAAACAGTACCAGCCAAGCCACTGTCTTTGATAAATAAAAAGTATGTTAATGACTACATTATTTTCCATAACAAATTTCTTGGCAACACTTGGACTTACTGGTCTGATAGTTCAATTGGGGATAATTTTACTGCATCATCCAAATTCTACAATTCCTCCATGTTTCAGCATAGCTCAATTAACAGCAGCAATTGACTAACTCAAAGAAGTGCCCAGAAGGAGGAATAATACAATCACCTTCTTTCTTCTACACATACTCAGGCTAAAGGCTTCTAATCATCTCGCCCCCTCCCTCTGCCCCAACACCAACTTCTACCCCCATATCTAGGCTCAGGAAAAAGTGTGGGCCAGAAGCCCCTTGGCGGTGTAAACTAGGTTCACCTCTTCCATTGTTGCCCTACAGCAAGAAAGTATAGGACCCTGTCCTTATCCCAAGGCATCCAGCCCTACACGGGAGCACGGCAGACACGCAGAGGCACCGCTGCTCATACAAGGCACGCAGAGCGAAGCAGATACGCCCAGACTCTCTGAGGAAACAAACACCTTCACTCTTTCACCTCATTAGTGAAAGGACCACAGGAACAAGCAGGATAGAATGAGCCTAATAAGACAAAACCTTCAAGCTTCTAGAAAAGGCAATTTCTCCTCGACTGTTTCATGGTTACTCCTAAAGAGAAGGCAGGAGGGAGAGATACCAAGTGAAGAGGACAGAGGAGAGACACCAAGGCGCATGAAGCCATTGGCAGCAAACTCGGATTTCTCCTCTTGGTCTATTCAAAATAGTTACGGGGAAGCAGATAAACACAATTTAGTGCTTTTTCAATTTGCTCATTTCTTGCAGTTAGACCCATTCTGAATAAATTCTTTAAGTTTAGACTTCTCCCAGACCAAAGGCTCTCACAAGCTGAAGCCTTTGATTATCCTGGTCTGGCAGAAGCAAAAAAAACTTCAACATCTCACCCTAAATTCTAGGGTGTGAGGTCACCACAGTCCACCTTCCCTGGAGGGGAAGGTTCCTAGGTTAACACCAAGCTCCTTGCAACACCACATAGTTACCCGACCCACAATGTCAGAACCAGTCTAACCCTAGGACTCAGGATTACAGAGTCAGAAAGCTAGAGAACTTGGAGATAACTAGAGCTCAGCTGCCTCAATTTAGAGATTAGGAAACAGAGATTTAGATTGGTTCAATTATTTTCCCCAATGCTATGACTGAAGGGTGAGTGAGACACCAGGTCTCCTAAAGATTCCTAGTCCAATGATTTTTTTCTGACATTATGAGAATTCCTTAGGGTCAATCAAAATGCTTAGTCATTGCTATTGCACTTAAACTCCAGGGAGAAGGAGGGAGAGGAGGTGGAAGTGTATCCCAGCATTGTTAAGAACTCTAAATACCTTTCCAAGGCCCTATATTCAACTGTATTTGGACACCTCACCTACACTGCAAGTGCAGTTCTGCCATTTTAAAACACTGACAGAGTCACACCAATAGGGAATTAAGTAACAGTGAGAAAGACATCAGTGGGCTGTCAGAAAGGGAGCTAGGTCCCTCTCTGAATGCTCCATGTGTTGTTCACAACTCTATCTTTGCATTTTCACCTGATTTGGGGTTACTGAACAGATTCAATTTGGGGTATTGGATCATAACCTAGAGATAATTGCCAAAAGTTCAAATAGAATCTCAGAAGAACATTACTCTATATGAGTTTCACTGTAAATAAAATCTTAAATTTTAATTATGTATATAGTAAAAAAAAAAAAAAAACCTCTGAAAATTTTCTCATGAAATATTTCCTCAGAGAGGCAAAGAGTTCAAACAATTCAGTTCCACAGAAAAAAACAATAACATTATAAAGTTTCACTATAGTTAAGTGGTTTCAAATGGATCCCTTTGGTTTTAAAAAATCTTACTGAACTTCCATGGCGACTTCCAGGATTTTGAGCGGGACTGACAAACTTCAAGACAAACAATTACAAACCATAGCAACATTTCTTTCTGAGGCTGCAAAATGATTAGCTGGGTCATGGTAATGTTCAGGAGGACAGAGTTCTCCACAGTAACCATAACACACATGATTAGTAGAATTGGTTTACCACATGACAATCTGGAGGCCTGGCCAGAAGCCCCATAAATTCCACAATGGGAACACTCGATGCCTTTCCAAAAGAACAGAATCGACACTTTTCAAAAGAACAGGAGGTTCCATACACATTTTGGCCTCCATGGTTCTCACTCCAGAGCTCTTAACAGTAAAACCTTAGATTTGGGAAAGAATGCAATTGTACTTGATCCCTTCAGTTGCTCTAGTCCCAAAAAGTGGACATCAAGACAAGGCCCAGCCTCATCGTGGCAACCTAAGTGCCAAGAGTCCCCAGGTCCGGCCAGTGCCTGCTGTCTCCTCAGCCTCCACAGCCTCTGTGACCAGGGATGTGCTCCTTTTGTTCTCCAGAGCCCCGGCCAGGGGGACCAGACAGTAACCACGACAGTGAGGGGAAGATGCACCGAAAAACAAAAGCTTCCCAGCAGTCGCTCCAGTCCCTGAGAACCTTTTATGCAACCAGCATAAACTGGAACATTTGCACAGAATCCTATTTCTGTAAACCAAATAATATTTTTAAACATGCTGGAGGAGGAGACTCCATGAAAGAGGTCTGTGTGGAATCTTTCTGCAAAGAGAAATTCTGCTGCTTTTCAAAAAATCATT
The DNA here is from genome assembly GCF_020740605.2 of Lemur catta. NCBI lineage: Eukaryota > Metazoa > Chordata > Mammalia > Primates > Lemuridae > Lemur > Lemur catta. The sequence continues at coordinate 52,218,102 of NC_059139.1, read as the reverse complement.
CCTGAATTATTTGCTTCAAAACTGTCTGGTTTTCTTACCTATCTTAGACAGAGAGAGAATGTGTGGCACAATGTTTGTGGATCTCAGGGTCAAGCTCAAGACAGTGTCAGAGGATGCACGTGTGCCGTTATTCACAGGGCGTGCTTCTACGTCTCGCTCTGGTCACACTAGGTATCAGTGGCACTGAGCTGGAACTAGTGATTTGTCAAATGCATCCCAGGTGACTTACCTGAAACATTGGATAGGTCAAGAACGTTTCCAGCATCCTCCCCTCACAGGCAGGGTTGGCTTCGTACTGTTTTAAGAGTTTGTCAAAATCTCTGTTTTGCTTACAATTGGCAAGTACTTGGAGGCTGTACTGGTGATTACGCACAAATTCTTGATAAATGTTCAGCATGGGGAGCAAAATATCAAACAGATCAGCTGGAAAAAAAAGAAGTTAATGTGGCTGTTTCCCTTGGGGCTTGGTAAATTATCTACACTCAACGGGAATAGCAAGCAGCAGCTCCTGGCACCAGGTGTCACACATGGGGCCCCAGTCCCGATGCCTGAATGATAATCTGGTAGAATGTACCCTAGGGCAGAATGTGACTCCAGCCCCAAAGGAACTATGACAGGCCTGGGGAAAGAGTCCAAAGGTAACTTCTGAGGCAGGGTCCAAAGGAGCCAAAGGCAATGAGACAGACTCCCAGTGGCGAAGGAAGCTCACAGGTCAACAGGGAAATTCTGACAGCACAGGCTGAATAATGTAGAAGTTATTTTACTATAATTGTAGCCATTCTAAGAGAAGATCTTATAACTTTAAAGAATGCACTTACCTAAAATTAAAGTAGGCCAGTTCGCTATCCTTGCCTTTAGTCCTTGATGAAATATTTCATGGAGAAACATGATTGTTTCACTATTTTAAAAAATGAGAAAATAATATAATTTAGTTGCTGTAAAGTGTTTATTTTGTTTTTTAAAAAAGTCCACTGTATCCTTTAATCCTTAATATATACATGATATCCATGTCTCATAGACCCTCCAAACTGCAAGGCCAACAATAGCCTGGATTATACCCGCCTCCCTCAAGTACTATGACAACCTCAAAAAACTCTGATAAGCTTCAAACACTGGAGGACAGAAAGCACCATTCACTGTCACATAACCCTCTTTGTCAGTTTATAAGTGAGGTTTCTACTGTTAGAATGCAGCATTTCAATTGATAATCAGAAAAAGTTATGATCCTTTTTCTTTTTGTATTTGATTCTAGATAACTCGGGAAGGTCTCTCTCACTAAAACGAGTTTTGACAGAAGGAAAGAGGGGGAAAAATGCAAAGCAAAAATTTTGACAGAACTCTATGATAACCACTCCTAAGATACTCAAGACAGAAATGTAAAAGAATCTTCTGAAAAGAGTGAAGCCTACACAGAGATACTAAAATAAGGACAATGCATAAATCAGGGATCTAAATTCCTAAAAGGGCCAAGAAAAGTAGTTACCAAAGTCAAAACATCTTTTGCTTTCTCCTCATTGGAATTAACCTACTGCAATGAGTCTTTGAAGCTGTTTCTGAACTAACACATTGACACATTCATACATAGAACTACTCATCTCAGTGAGATACCTTGACTTCTTACAAGTCAAATTCCATTACAACGGACATCAGGAAGTCCTTACTATTTCAAATGGTCCATGAAATAAAATAGACACTGCTTATAATTTGTTTTTCTTTTACAGAATTTTTTTTGAGATAGGGTCTTGCTCTGTCACCCGGGGCTAGAGTACAGTGGTGTCATCACAGCTCACAGCAACCTCAAACTCCTGGGCTCAAGCCATCCTCCTGCCTCAGCCTCCCAAGTAGCTGGGACTACAGGCACGTGCCACCACACCCAACTAACTTTTTTATTTTTTATTTTTTGTAGAGATGGGGTCTTGCTCATGCTCAGGCTGGTCTCAAACTCCTAGGCTCAAGCAATCTTCCCACCTTGGCCTCCCAAAGTGCTCGGATTATTGGTGTAAGCCACCGCACCCCACCTCTTTTATAGAAATTTTAACTAAGTAGTGTTTGTTGTTCAAGGATTTCAACCAAATCTAGTTTGGTAGGTATTATAGATTAGTCATTCAATCTGCATTTCATTTTCCTTCTAGTTGGAGAGGTGAAGAGGTAACACATTTCCCAGGCTCCCTTGCAGCTATGAGATTGGATGTAAATTTAGTTCCACTAACAGATGCACATGGCAAGACCTGGAAGGTGCAAGCGGAAGCCATCTTCCTGTTGCCAAAAGTCAGTCATGGAGATGTGAGTGCTCTAGGGGCAATTTAGCACCTAGCCTCAGAATTCTAGTTTCTGGGAACCAGCTTCATGGGTCTGAGAGGCAGCTGTCACAGCAATAGCAGTGGCAGTAGTTTCCTAACCTCTGGATCACATTGATGGTGCTGTCCCCTTAAACTCAGCAGTGTAGAGACAGGTCCCTAACTTTATTCTTCCAGCCCTTCCAACAGATTCTTTAAGCATCTAATTCCCTCCACTCAGAGAGGTATTTATCTCTCCTGCACTGAAAACTAACTGATACATCTACTTTCATATTTTGACACCTAGATGGTTAGAAAACAGATGAAACAATTCTGTATATAAAAAGGTAGATTATATTTTTGTAAGTATAAACGCTGTGTAAATTCAAAATAATTGACCTGCCTAGGTCTTCAATCTCAAAGGCAAGGCAAGGGAATCCAGCTAAACAACAGTAATGACAGCGAACACTCTTTAAACCAAAACACCCTTTAAACCTCGCCTTTAAAAACATACTTCTTCACCGTATGTTAAGTAAAATAAGCCAGGCACAGAAAGACAAACATTGCATGTTCTCATCCATATGCAGGAACTTAAAAAGTTGATCTCATGGAAGTAGTGGATAGAATGGTGATTACCAGAGAGGCTGGGAAGGACAGTAAGGAGGGGGGCAAGAAAAGGGGTTGGTTAAAGGGCACAAAAATACAGTTAGATAGAAGGAATAGGCTCTATTGCTTGATAGCACAATAGGGCAACTATTGTTAACAATAATTTATTGTACATTTCAAAATAGCTAGAAGAGAAGATTTAGAATGTTCCCAACACAAAGAAATAATAAATGTTTGAGGTGATGGATATCTCACTCACCCAGATTTGATCATTACACGTTCACATGTACCGCATAAATAAACTGTTATGTATCCATAAAAATTAAAAATATAAAAACATTTTAAGTACCTCTTCAAATCTCCATCTAGCAGTAGGTGTAGTAAACAACTGCGAGTCTGTATAAAGAGCTTAACGGCCTCACCTTCCAAAAAGAGGCACATCTTGACTCTGAATTGAAACAATACGATAAACCTGGGCTTTCGTGTTTCCAATCAAGCAATCCAATGGAAACAAACCTCCAGAGGCAACCTAAAACCAAAGTGGCACACCTCTGATGGCATCACTATGAAAGCATGCAGTACACAAGTCCACCCACTGCTGTCAGATCTGTTGAAACTGCACACTTGGTGACAGAAGTATCACCAAAATGCTAGCTCTATCACCTGGGGACCAAGAGCCACCCCAGGCCCCTCAGCATGTCTCACACACTTGAGAGGAGCCACTGCCATGCAATGTGGGGAAATCTTCCTCCCTCCTTTCAACAAAAGAGAGCTTAGCTTTTTGTCTCATGTTATCAGACTACCACTCCTCACCCTTCCTTTTTGCAGTTATCTACAAACCCCCAGTTGCTCTTCCTGGAGACTTGAGATCTGACCTGCCAGCTCACTGTGGGTCCTTTTTCCAACACTACTCTTGTCTTAATTCTCAGTGACTCCAGTATGCATATAAACAACATTCTAGTATCTTGGCTTCTCAGGCCTTTGAATTCTTCCTCCAAAGATCCTGCCCTCCACTAGCCTCAGTCAACACTTCCTTGATTGTACTCTAGACTTTGCCATTGTCAATAACTGCATCCCTTCCCTCTCCCAGTTTCAGGCACACCACTCTCTGACCACCTCCTTATCTTTCAGTTCACTACCTTTAGAACCCTGACTCCAAAACTCCTTTCACACCTTCAGGACCTAAATCTAGAGATCCTACCACTGTTTCATTGGCCAAAACCCCCTCACACCAGCACTTCCCTCTCCACTCAGGTTAGATTCCATGGCTCTTTATCATAATCTCTTCCTTGCATACAGCTTCAACTCCCTGATTCTTTTCTCTCTTTATCATATTCACCTCACACAACACCAATCCTAGTTAATCCCAAACATCCACTCGCTCTGCACCTGCATCCATACAACCGAAAGTGGCTAAAGAAAAACATGCGACATCCTGACTGGTCTCACTGTAAAGTGCTGACCACTAGCATAATAAGCTAATGTGGGCTCCGAGTGCCACCCAGCAATTTTGCTGCATTCCCGAATCCATTCATTTCCCTGCTCTACTTGATCACTATTTCGCCCCTTCTCTCTTACTCAACTCCGACACTTCCCTCCCGTCTGCACTGTCAGCTGGTGCCCTTGCTTCCTAACTACAGAGGTGTCCATGTGCTATTCCTTCCCTGCCATGCTCCCAGCTAAGACCAATCTCTTGACTTATCCCCGTATTCTATCCACTTTTGCCTACGCACATTTACTGCTCACCAATTCTCCCCCTCTCTCTCCTATATCATTCTTTTTCCCTCTTTATTTACTTCTAGGTACCACCCTGTTTCTCTGTTCCTCTTCATAGCAACCATCCTTAAAAGTGTTTTCTCTCCGCACCCTCTCCAATTCCCAACTCCCCCACCCATTCTCTCCGAAGCCCCCTGCAATCAGGCTTTGGCCCTTCATCAGGGTTACCAATAAGCTCCAAGTTGTTAAACCCATGGTTAATTCTCAGCTATTGTTTCACTTGACCTTTCTGGCATGGTTGTTCATTCCCTCTTGCCTTAGTTTCCAGGACAACTCACTCTTCTGGTTTTCATCCTACGACTCTAACTGTTCCTCTTCACTCTTCCTTGCTGGCTCCTCTTCATCTTCCTAATCTCTAAATGCTGGGCTATCCCAGGGTTTAGTGCTTGTTCCTCGTCTCTTACCCATCTGCACTCCCTTGGCCATCGCATTCAGATCAGCAGCCTTAGATACTACCCATATGCTCTAGGACTCCCAAATTTATGTCTACAGCTCAGAACTCTTCCCTGACTCTAGACTAATGTCCAATCCCTATTCACCTGAAGTCTCCACTTGGATGGCTAATAGCATCTCTTGCTCACTAGGTCCTAGAGAAAACTCCTCCTCTTTTCTCCTAAACCTGTCCTTGCCTCAATCTTCACCATTTAGTAAATATCAATGCTATCCTTCTAGTCATTCAGGCCAAAAACTTTGCAATCTTACCTGTCTTTTTGATTTCTCAAAAAACCCACATCAAAACCATCCACAAATCCTACTGGCTCCAACTTAAAAATACATCCAGATTCCAACACATTGCAATCATCCCTTATTTTATTTGGATTACTGAAATAGCCACCTAACTGATTTCTCTACAGCCTATTCCCAACAGAAAAGCCAGAGTGAGTCTTTGAAATCATAAGTCATATCATGACTCTTCTCTGCTCAAGACCCCACCAGTATTTCCCCAGCTCATTTAGAGTAAAAATCAATGGCTGTACGTGTCCCACCTGCTAACTCCCCGACTCCTCCCTTGAGCTGGCCAGGGCTTCAGGCTGGCCAGCCACACACGCCGTGCCCCAGGCTGTTGCACCGGCAACGCCTTCCACTGGTACCACCCTTCCCCCAGGAAGCCACATGGCTTCCTCACCAACTTCAAGTCCTTGCTCAAATGTTAACTTACCTTTGAAGATTTTCTGAACAACAACAACAAAAAAAACCCACCAAAAAAACCCAACTATGGTAAATTTACAGACGGTAATACCATAGAGTGTTTTTTTGAAAAACAGAGTGCTCTTTAGGTATCAATATGGAAAGATCTTCAGTATATACTGTTAAGTGAAAAAAGTCAAGCATATGTTAAAGTACATTGGCTTTTGTGTAAAAAGAAGGGGAATGAGATTCTATATTCATATTTGCTTAGCTCTAAATCGAGAAACACTGAAAGGATGTATAAGAAACTAATAAAATGATGTTACCTATAGAAAGTAGGCGGAACAGGTGAAACAGGGTGAGAGTGCAACTGCTAACTGCTGTTTGACGTCTTCATGTTAGTTTGACTTTTGAACCATGTGATTATATTAGCTACTCAAAAACAAACAAATAACTAAAATTTTAAGTGAAACATCCAGATACTCCCTTTTCCCAATCTTCTCTGTTTCTCTTCTTTATTTTTCTCCATAGCGCTAATCACAATATAACATATTAATACTATATATTTCACTGATTCACTATTCATTGTCTTCTTGCATCAAAATTTAAGTTTCATGAAGGCAGGGATTTTCTGCTGTGTTCACTCAAGAATCCTCAGCAGTAAGGACACTTACAAACATTTATTGAGCAAACAAATTCACTAGAGATTCTCAGGCCCCGGGTTTTGCTCTTCCTAAAATAATCCTGTATAATTAACATGTAAAGACCCATTAATCACTCCATTTTCCTCAGTTTATGAGGGAGGTTCCCTTCTCAACACACACACACATACCCACACAATGACAAGAAAACATAAATCAAATAGAGAAGAAAAATTAAGAAAATTAGATGCCAAGATTCAAGATAAAGATATGCAAATTTGGGCTGACAATGAAACAAAAATAATAGCTTCCTTATTGTTAATATCATAAACTCACAGAGATGAATTTATGAGACCTATTTTAAGATTAAGTAAAAGTTCTTTCAAGAAATACAAATGGCTTTTTCACATGACTCTTTGATTGATGCAAAGACAAACCTGTTGAGAAAAATACTGCTGACATCGTCATGGCTGATGGGGGGCTTCTTGGAGCTGGCGGCCATTCGCAGGGGCCGGAGGAAGCCATTGACCAGGATGTAGAGCTGGTGCACGTACTCTGACTCCGCCTCCACCATGGTGAACACAATCTGGTTTCTCTTCCTCATACTTTCAGCGTGAGGAGAACAGATGTAATCCTGCACAATGGTCTTCCATTTCCTTCTACACAACCATCCTCGCATGAAGCTCTGAACCTACAGAAAAAAAAACCAAAAAGGAATCTCAGGGAGGTGTGAGACTAACTTTCTTAAGCCTTTCAGTAGATGTGTCCATTCTGTGCCACATAAAACACTTTCTTTCATGGGTGCACTAGGAGAATGGTTCCACCAGCAGAATAAATAATGGCGGGCTTTTTCCAAGTAGCAAGAAAATGATGATGACTTAAAAAACAATTTTTTTTTCCTCAGGTTCATAAGTTTTTTCCATAAGTTTAAGCTCTTTAGGCCTGTCTATATGGACTCCAAAAATATAATATTACATATTTAGTTATTATAACATTTTAAGAAGGAAAGAATTGAAAGTTAATTCTTTAACATTATAGGATCATCTATATTTTTAATTTTTAAAAATTATAGCAAAAACACATAACAGAAAACTTACCATCTTAACCATGTTTAAGTGTACAGTGCAGTAATGATAAGTATATTCACGTTGTTTTGCAACATATCTCCAGAACATTTTTATCTTGCAAATCTGAAACTCTATACCCATTAAACAACAACTCCCTATTTACCCCTTCCCTTGCCGCTGGTAACCACCATTATACTTTTTGTTCTGTAAATTTGACTACTTTAGATACATCATATGAGTGGAATCATATAGTATTTGTCTTTCTGTGACTGGCTTATTTCACTTAGTATAATGTTCTCAAGGTGTATCCACATTGTAGCATGTGCCAGGATTTCCTTCCTTAAAAAGGATGAATAATATTCCATTGTATGTATAGACTACATTTTGTTTATTCAAATGTTGATAGACATTTTGGTTGCTTCCACCTCTTGGCTCTTGTGAATAACACCGCTATGAACATGGGTGTGCAAATATCTCTTCAAGATTCTGATCCTGTTTTCAGTTCTTTTAGATAAATATACCCAGAAGTGGGATTACTGCATCATATGATAGTTCTTTTTTTAATTTTTTGAGTAATCATCATACTGTTTTTCATAGAGGTTACACCATTTTACAATCCCACCAACAGTGCACAGGGTTCCAATTTCTCCACATCTTCACCAACACTTGTTATTTTCTTTTTTTTGATATTAGCTACCCTAATAGGTGTGCAGTGATATCTCACTGTGGTTTTGATTTTCATTTCTCTGATGATTAGTGATGTCGAACATCTTTCCATATGCTTGTTGGCCATTTGTTTATCATCTTTGGTGAAAGGTCTATTCAAATCCTTTGCCAATTTTATATTGGGTTATTTCATTTTTTGTTGCTGGGTTTTGTTTTATTTTGTTTTGAAGTTTAAAAAAATAAGTGTTAGAGATCAGCTCCTCCAATGACTTACTTTCATAAATGAGCGAAATAAATTTCACAGTAAGTCACACAGCTAGGAAAGCTGCCACCAGATTTAGTGTTTTTTTACCTGCCTTTTGTTAATTATAAGGATTCTCCTTCCTAGCCGCATGGACAAAACACACATTAACTATGTCCAGTGATTACTTCATAAAAAAGAACATAAAATATAACTAGAAGTCAATTTTGTAGAAAACATGATAGCCTCGAATTCCCTAGATGTGATTTGAAAATAACAGGCAAGCCTGAGAAAAAGTGCACTGGCCTGTGTGTTTTAGCCAATCAACAAACATTTACTGATCATCTTTTAAATGTCCAGGTAAATGCTGGATACTGAGCAGACAGTTATTTATCATAATCCTTAATTCAAAGGCTCTGCCAATAACCAGCTGGGAGACCTTGAATTCCAGTCCTCTGTTTCCTTGTCTATAGAATAATTGACAGAGCTGGGTGTGCACGTGCCTGTAGTACCAGACACTGGGGAGGCTGAGATGGGAGGATTACTTGAACCCAGGAGTTCAAGTCCAGCCTGGGCAATATAGTGACACCCTATCTCTAAAAAAATAAAAATAAAATAAAATGATTGACAAAAAGAAATCTAAAGTCCTTTCTAACTATAAAAAATGATAACTAATTAAGATTTGTTATATAATAATTAGGATTTGCCACTTTAGATGTGGCAGATTCAGTAATAAAGCTGATTACACTTTCAGATGTAACTGAAAGTATCATTATTGTCTATTTAACACATCCTTCTACTTTTTATTTTTCCATACTATTTCACCCAGATGGTCTAAATTATCATGTATTTAAGCAACTACCCTTCTTTTGTAATGTTTAAAATTCTCTCATTTGTCTACCAATGTTGTCATCATACTATCAATTTTCATACAGTTGTTCAAGCTGTTATACCTCAATAAAAACCACATTTTAACAAAATTTAAGTGGGGAAATTAATATGCACATCATTTGGGGAAAACTAATAAACAATTTCTGTGAATTATAATCAGTTTTAAGTTTTGATCTCTTGAAGTAAAAAAATTATATTGATATTTGCCAAGATCAGAATAGAGAAATGATTCATTTGCTAACACTCCTTTCCACACAGATATTATCTTGATTTAGGACATAAAGAACAATAAAGTTGACTTCAAACTCTATTTAATAAGTTCAAAAATAGGTTTAAAAATTATTTCTATTACGAAAGGAAGGTAGTATTCTTTCATTTAACAGAAGTATTTTTAAAAATCAACTTAAGTGAATTTTGTGCTAAATAAAGCTTTTCTATGTACTTGGGCAGTGGTTGCCTGTTGAACAGTAACTGGTTCACTTTTTCACTAATAGACCAGTTTCTACCACAGAACTGAAAATTGGATTTTATTAATATTTTTGTTAACATGCAACTGCATACTATTAAAAGAAAGGCAATAGAATTAATCTTGCAACACAGTAACAGAAACCAGATTCAAGTAAACATTTTTAAATTCTAAGAAATGAAATGGTGTCATTTTACTTTTTTATTTCTTGACAACTGAAAACATTCAACTTAGTCCCAAGAATCATTTCTATTTCAAATTCTGAGCAATATTTAGTTAAAGTTTTGTTACAGTGAAGGGGGAATAATTATTAGCATAGAAAAACAAGAATAAGAAAAAATTAAGAAGAAATACAGATTTGAAGATGTACATCCAGGAAAAATTGCTTAAATGTGAAGCTTTTTACATAATATTAACAAAGCCAAGTAAGTGCTTTACACAGGATAATTGAGATCATGGAGTCAAAACCTAGATGATACAAATCAAAACACAGTGGGCTAGCGTGAGAGCCGGTGTCTGGTTCATGTAAAAGCTGTGCAATTATAACCGACAGTAAGATGGAAAGATCCGCTGATTGTGTGATATTGTATAAGAAACAACAATAATAAAATAGAAATCTGAGCGGATGTGCTGATTTATTCAATCTTCTCACATGTCCAAAATAATCTTTCCTAAATAGCGCAAAAGACTAAAGCTAAAAGAAATATTTTTGAAATGTAATTTAAAAAATATTCCCCCAAAATATGAAAGCAGCACAAAATCAAGAGTTTCGACAGCATTTAATTAACTCAACTGGAGAACACTATTGTCTACATGTTCAGTTTTAGCATCCTTCCCAGAGACTGGAACGACATCTCAAGCTGAAATTCTCCAGAGTAGCCGCTGAAGGTCACATCCGGGAGCCATTAGCACAGAAACACCGAGGCTGCTCCCAGCCCAGGGGCAGGGTGGCACACACATCACCGCAGAACAGACATCTGGTCGCCACGCTCCCGCAAGCTGGGAACCTCCAGTGCCCTACCTTTTTAATCTTCTTGATGTCTGGATCCTCATCTTCTTGATTGCTTTGGTAAGGTCGCATTCGTTCTTTGGTTTTATTAAGAGCGATAATCTATAACACAAAATTGGTCCATTTCATGATTTGGGAAATATTGGATTAAAGCTATAACACACAGGAAGTTCTGTCTACAAAGGTGGTCCCCCACTGAGATCCTCAGGAAACATCCACTTTTTACACATTCTCTCTTGCTTTAGTGCTGAGGCAGGGGAAACGTGCACTTTCCCCCAAGCCTGGTGTTACTAACAGAAGAGCTTATGAGAAGTGACCATGGAAAGTGGGTGCTGGGATCTGGATTAGGAGGAATGTGAGCCCAAAACTCAGCCTGACTGCCACGGTGGCCAGGTCAAGGCCTCCTCAGGACATGTCGACCACCGGCCTGAAGGTGGCTGTCCATAATGCCCTGTGGTCTCCAAAGGCAGTGACACTCAGCTCAAAGCTCTTGCTTCCCATCATCGACCTGTGGCCTTCCAAGTGCACATGGTACAGCAAACTCACAGACCTCCCAGGGAACATGGCCACTGCCAAAAGAATTTCAGAGCCTGGGGGTTGGTCCAAGCTGGCCAAGAGGATGCATCAGAAAAAGTAAAAAGGATTGCAACTACCTGGGATTTCTTCACATCTCCAGCTCAGTTCTATCACCTGTCAGGGGCAAGACTACACATAGCAATAAAATGCACTAGACTACCACTCAACTACAGGCCCTGGCAAGACTACACATAGCAATAAAATGCACTAGACTACCACTCAACTACAGGCCCTGACAAGCATAGGACCCTATACAGATTTACTAACAAGCAAACACTTAAGAAGTTAAGAGATTGTAATTGCCCCCTCTGACCTGTCTTTATATTTGGTCCCCAATACCAAATACACCCCCTGCCATTTTCTAGCAAGGAAGTGAGAAAATAAAAGGAGTAGGAAATAAATTATGGCTCCTGTCAAGCAACCACAGAAGACATACCTGCTACTGACAGTTTTTAGCTGCAGTCTCTATTCAGACTAAAATAGAACGTAGTGAAGACAGATAAACACACATAAATAAAGATGGAGGAGCATCGCTTGGTACCAAGTTTCTTTCATGGAATAAATACCAACCTCTTTCGCTTAGCAGACAAGCATCTGCTCTAGCTTACAGTGGCAAAGAAAGAACACAATAATTTTGTTTTAAATTCTAGTGCCTGATATAGTCTTTTAAAATGCAGGTTTGTTAAGTTTTCTGTTGTTGTTTTCACTATATCAGATATCAGGGTCCAATCGGGAAATTAACGACTCTAATGATATGCTGAACACAGTCTGCAGCTTGTCATCCTCAGAGAAGCTGCCACATCCCAGTGGGAATCAGCTCGTACCCAGGCTCTGTGTATCGGAGGTGATGTCCACAGGGAGCAGGAGGTGAAAACCCCACATAGGACTCACAGGGTGTGTCTGAGAGGAAGGTGTGAAGAAATGAAAAGGAATATATTGTCTGATGACAGTGACAAGAGAGTTGCCAAGGCTGAGGAGCCTGAACTGTTCCTGTCAGTGAGGATATGATTAGTAGTACATTTCATTCTGTCTGTCCTATTCCTTTTTTTGACTCTAAGAAGATACTAACGCACGTCTGGCCAGAAAAAAATCTCATTCCTACATTCCTCTTCCCGTCTTCAGTTATGCTCACTTCCCATGAGAAATGGCAGGACAGCAGGAAAGGTAAGCTCAGGATTCTCTTATAGAGACCAAGACCTGGGAGACGGGGAGGATCCAGGCACACTGCTGTGGTCATGGACTCCACGACAACCTTCTGCTGTCCCTTGGCATCAGCCCGACCATCTGGGGGTCAGAGCCTGAGAAGTTCATACTCGGTTGGGAGGCAGGGGAGAGGGCAGGCAAAAATTCCAACTTCAGGAAAAAAAGGCACCCTAACAAATGTCTTAGAGTTTAACTCAAACATTCTTTTCAAAATTCTGGAGGGGAGAAGGTTGGACTCTTTCAATCTAAAAAAAGTTAAAGTACTTCTGAATTCATCACTTCCAGTCTTTCATTAGTTGTCATTTGGGACTTTAACTGAATCTATAACAAATGCATAATTATCATTACTATAAGAATCCATGCAAAAACAGTTAAATGTTATAGTCAATTCTACAATTTCTGATCTAATAAGGACACCAGGAACACAAATATCCTAAAAAACCCAAACAAGCAAGTAAAAAAAAAAACCCACATTATGCTGCTATGATCCTATATCACTTTTACCTAATCCTAATGCAGACATTAGACTCATGGCCAGGTCCGCAGCCCAACCAGGTAGGTGTTGATGATGAGGAACTCAGCCTGGGATTAGAATTTGCCCTGAACAGGCCTGAGGCAATCATGAGATGACAGAAAACGAGAAACAATGAGAAGGAACCTATCGACTGGGAAATACCTCTGATTTAAGCCTTTCGATTTCTGTGTCTTGATCTTCAAGTTGATGTCGGAGCTGGTTAGCTGCAATTTTTTCTGTCTCTACGATCTGAACTAGATGAATGTACTTCTGCATTAACACTTCCCTCTCAATCAAAATATCTGCATAACTTGAGAGAAAATGACACAGTTAGTCATTGAGATACTGTGCTACTATAGTTCCATATAGAACAGCATACACTACATTTTTTAAAAAGCCATCTCTACTTTACAGAAAGATTAACTTTCAGCTTACATTTGGTATCCTTAAACGATACAGAATTTGAACCATTATGATTTTACATATCCTTTACTAAAAGTTCATTTAATGGTGACGGCCACCCACAATTTTGTCATATAAGTGAGAAAAGTGCAAGAGAATCTTAATTGTTTTTAAAAAAAAAAAGTAGGGAATCTCCTTTAACAAAGAAACTGAGGCCTTTTGAATTGATGACATATGGTTTCCATGGATGATATTCAAAATATTTCACCGAGTAAGGTATTAGCCATTCAAAATAGACCTGCCACCAAGCAGAATGAATGCAGTGACCATTAGAGCAGGCACTGGCTAGAAAGAGCTATTATGACTGCACTAGTGACCATCAGCCCTGTTTGGCTCTCTTTAGGATTGCAAGACCATTGATTCTTCTATTTCCAAAGCCAACAGAAGCAAAAATTCCATTCTAGAAATAAGTTTAGATTCTTTGGACCCTAACTCCAGCAGCCTAAACTGTACCCATTTTTTTTTTTTTTCTTTTTGGCCAAATATGCTAGAGACAAAACTCACTCTTAGGTTTTTACTGATTATGTAATTCTATGGCATCTGGAATTTTGCCTCCAGATCCTCTTGCATTATTATTCAGGGTGGTAAAATGCACATTCCTCCAGTCATATCATCTTTCCCAAATGGTATGATAGTAGTAATAATTAATAATAGTCACTATTTATTGAGTGCATGGGAGGTACCATACATTATCTCATCTCATCATCCCACCAACCCCAGAACTCAGGATTTGCAATCCCAATTGCACAGAGAAAGAATCTGATCCTCACAGAGGTGAAGTATGACTTCAGCTCACACAGCTAGTAGGTGGCAGACTGGGATTCAAATTAAGGTCTGTCTGACCCCAAGCCCACATTCTTAAACCACAAGTGAAGTCATCTCTCTGATGAGAAATAGCAGCATACAAGAATGTTGTAGCAGAAATGTTTTGAGACAGCTGTCCGATCTTCTAACTTGCCTCCTCTTTGAGAACTTGGGCCATGGCAGTCATGTTTACACCACAAAACCTGCCCTCATGACCACGTTAAACCAGGCTAAAAAAAGATAACTGGCCCAAGCTAAACCAAATAGATTCTTTCCCTCAGAATCTGGGATTGTATTTCTGCCCTGTTTGCTTGAACTGCAACAGTATGAAAGAACATTTAGGCTGCCATCGTGGGGCAGCCATATTTGGCCACATCCACGCCAAAACAGTCAAAGTGAGTCTGCTCAGAGAGAAAAGAATAAGCAGATGTCCAGAAAAGCAGAGACAGGAGAGATAGAAAGTCTGAGACAGTAAGATAAAGGCTACCTGGGTTTCTGTAAGCTTTCTACTTCCTGGTTCTAGACTCTAATGACATCTGAAGACAATTTTACCCTGGGGTCCAGTGAGATACTGCAGTTTCCTTCTAATAATTAGTTTGAAACAGGTTTGTGTTACTCAGAACTAAAACAGTCTTAAGAAAATTCTAAAATCACAATTTTAGTTCAATTATCTCAACATCCTCAGCACCTACATCATGCATACTATTACTGTTAGAAAAGAACATAGTGTCAGCAAATATTTCTAAGTCACTTGTTCTGAGAAAATACCCTAAGAGAATAGAAAGAAAGGCTATGTAAGTATAAGTGGGAGGAGAGGAAAAGAAGAAAAAAAAGAGACGAGAGTCTTCATAGAAGTATGCTTTGGGGAACTTTAGAGGGAGAAAATAATAATAAAGCATGAGAAAAATAATTGTTATGATAAAAATTTCTGTGCTTTCTCATCAACTTGATGAGAAATATGCCAAATTGATTATAAACAGATTAGATCAGCATTAGGTAGCAAAGCAGTATTTTACTCTCTCTTTAAAAAAAAGAAAAAGGCAAGTCTAGCTCAGGATGTAAGGCTGAGCTCATGCAGATTCATTATTGATGTCTGCCCCCCTTCACTTCCAAGGTCCCACTGAAATGCTAGGAAAATTGTTTTCTGTTTAAAGAATGAAACCATAACAGCATTATGAAAACAGGAAAATATGCCGTCAACAGACCAGACGTTTTATGAAATTCCATGAAGAGAAAAAACAAGCAAGCAGAATTAGCTGGGTGGGAAAATTAGAGTAGTGGAAACCGCAGATACACCTTGCATAAGCATGGTTCTCACCAACAGTGGCCAGAGAAGCTCCAAGCTCAGAATGAACAGATACACAGCATGGGAGCAGGCAAGGGTGGTTACTACAACCCTTCATCAAACAAGTGCCTTCAGAACATCTGGAAGTTAAGCTCCTCCTCTTCACAGCTCCCCACCAAAACAAAGAAATAAAAGGCACAGCTGGCAGCAGTGACGTGCCCCCAGGTCCCTGTCCAAGGTCTGCTCTCTGTAGAAAAGGGGAGCACCTTCCTAAAGAAGGTTCCTACTGAGGGAGCTGGAATCTGAGAGAGAACAGTGATGGATTTACTCCAGACATCCACTATAGACACACAGAAGAACCAGGAAAGGAAAGCCATTAAGAGAGCCTAAGAGGCCGGGCGCAGTGGCTCACGCCTGTAATCTTAGCACTCTGGGAGGCCGAGGCGGGTGGATTGCTCGAGGTCAGGAGTTCGAGACCACCCTGAGCAAGAGCGAGACTCAGTCTCTACTAAAAATAGAAAGAAATTATCTGGCCAACTAAAATACATATAGAAAAAATTAGCCAGGATGGTGGCGCATGTCTGTAGTCCCAGCTACTGAGGAGGCTGAGGCAGTAGGATCGCTTAAACCCAGGAGTTTGAGGTTGCTGTGAGCTAGGCTGACGCCATGGCACTCACTCTAGCCAGGGCAACAAAGTGACACTCTGTCTCAAAAAAAAAAAAAAAGAGAGAGCCTAAGAGTGAAATACACTGTATTAATTTTCGATCGTGTAATGAATTACCACCAAATTTAGTGGCTTAAAACAACACATATTTATTATCTCATAGTTTCTGTGGGTCAGGAGTCCAGGCTCAGCTTAGCTAGATCCTTAGCTCAGGTTCTCACAAAGCTATAATCAAGATGTCAGCCAAGGTGCACCCTTATCTTGGAGCTTGACTGGGGAAGAATCGTCTTCCAAGTTCATTCAAGCTGTTGGAAAAATTCATTTCCTTGCAGCTCTGGAACTCATGGCAGCTTGCTTCTTCAAGGCCAAGAGAAGAGCATCTCTGACCTCCTCATGAAGGTCTTTCATCTGATTAATTCAGGCCCATCCAAGATAATCTCCTTTTTGACTAACGCAAAATTAACTGATTTAGTTCTACGATTACATCTTCAAAATCTCCTTTCCTTTGCCATATAATGTAATCTAATTAAGGGACTGGCTATCCCATGACATTTGCCATATTCTAGTGGCTAGTAACAGGTAGCAGGTTCCAACCATGTGGTGGAAGGGTGTGGAATTATCCCAGGGGGGATCCCCAGCCTGCCTTCCTGCTGTCTGCCCACACACCTGAAAACCACATGTTACACGACCCTGCAGTTACATTCACAGAGTGAACCCAGACCAGCTATCTAGAATATCCCACAAATCCCTTCATTTAGAAACAAGGAACAGTGGACACTTGAGAAAACCATGCCCTCTCCCCAAAAGTCCCCCACAGTAGGCAGCATCTAAGATGTCCCCCAATGACCTCTGCCTTCTGGCACTCACAGCCTTATGTCGTCCCTTCCCCTTGAGTGTGAGGTGGACCTAAGCAACTCATTTATAAGGAATAAACTATGGCAAAAGTGCTGGGGTGGCACTCCCAAGATGAGTTTACAAGAAGGCTCTGGCTTCCACCTTACCTGCCTTCTCTTGCTGTCTTGCTGGTTTGCTTTGAGGCAAGCCAGCTGCCGGATTGTGAGCTGCTCTGCAGAGAGGCCCATGAAAAGTAGAAACTGAGGGAGGCCTCTGGCCAGTAGCCAGCTAGGAAGTGAGCTCAAGCCAACAACTGACAAGAAAATGAATCTAGTCAAACATCATGAGTGAACCTGGATGCAGATCCTTCCCCAATTGGGCCTTCAGATGAGAATACAGACCTGGCCAACACCTTGATTGTAGGCTTATGAGACACCTTTGGGCAGAGGCACCCAACTAAGCTATGCCTGGATTGCCTGGATTCCTGACCCACAGCAATGGTGTATAATAAATTGTTTTTTGTTTTAAAAATGCTAAGCAGCCCCAAATGAACAAATAGAAAAGACACTAGAGGAAACAAGGCTAATTCAGGCAACAGAGATTTAGTACCTTCAGAGAGATAAGGAAGGATATCAGAGCCGTAAAGCAAAAAGAGGCTGCCATGGAAAAGGAGTAATCAGATAAGAAGAAGCGTTCCTGGAAACAAAAAATAATTACTAATATTTTACAGGTAAATGGATGCACTAACCAATGAACCAGACATGGCTAAAAACTAAGCTGGGTGGTTCAAGAGATAAAATAAAGAGTGCTGGACAAAAACATAAAGAGACTGGAAATATGAAAGAAAAATTAAGCAATATGGAGCACAGATCCAAGAAGTCTAATATGTGTTTTTTGGGAGTTCCACAAGGGAAAAAAAGGTAGATTGCAATAGGGAGAAAACAAGGAAGGAATGGAAGAAACCTTCCCTGAACTTAACATGGCACAGTTCAAATAGAAAGAATAATCCAAATATCAGACAGGATAAATGAAAACATTTCATACCCTGATACACCCTGGTAAAATATCAGAGTTCTTAGGATAGAGAAAATTATAAAAGCTTCCAAAGAGAAAGAACAGGTATCTAAAGGAAGTTAGAATCATGCTGACATCACACTTCTGATCATTAACTCAGGATTCTTGGTGATAATAGAGGATTGTAGGGAAAATATTTTGAACCTCAATTCCTATACCCAGACAACCAGTCACTAACCAAGTGCCAGGATAAGACAGACAAGGTTGACTAGTCTACTCACACTTACCACAAGAAAAAATTATAAGGAGTTTTCCAACCAAACAAAACAGAAAGCAAAGACTCTCTCAGACTCCAGCTCTCTTATTAGGAACTTTGTTTAGGAAAGTGCTCCTAAATGACATGGAATGAAAGAAAACAAGACAAATGAAATAAATGAAGCTAGAAAGAAACTACAAGTCAACATATGCAGATTCTCCTTCAAATAGCCAATTGCATAAGATTATAATTCATTCTTTGTGGGACCAAACACCAATCTTGATATTTGATACATGACATTTGTTATAATCACTATGTAAATGCCCTTTAGTGGTTTTTATTTCCTTTTTTCTTTTTATTTAAGGTCTATGAATGTAGAAGATGTTTCTTTAATCTTCAGAATCAACCTATAGCAATATACAGAGACTTAATTGAATTTAGAGAATAGAATATAAATGTTTAAAAGCTTATAAAGTGAGAATAAATAATAATGAAAGTAATAAAACCTGAGGGTGAGAAGAGAGAAAAAAACAGTAATAACACATTCAATATGTTAATTTACTTATCTTTCTTAGCAGAGAGTCAATACATACTGTCTAGAGTTGATAAATCAATAGAGGTTTAATTATATTATTTTAGGACATAAAATCAACTAATATAAGAGCCAAAAAATGTAAGTAATAAAAATAGAGGGGTCAGCATACTCTGGTTTCTCTTCAGATCGTATAAATCTTTTGCCTTAAAAATAGAGGGGTCAAAAGTCAGGGGACATAAGAGGTATTATAAGGGTGTTCAATTTTTTTATCTTTTTAGTAGAGAGCCAACAACACCAGCTACAATTAGCAAGTCAAGAAAAAGATAAAAGGGCTTCATAGAACATAATAAATGAATGACCAATAAATACAGGAAAAAGGCACTTCTTAATCAAAGAAGTATAAATTATTTATCGAAATTGGTTAAGGTTTTTAGAAAGAATAATACTCAGGACTAGCAAACGTATGGTAAGTAAATATTCTCACCTAGTGCCACGGGAGTGAGCCAGTCTAGAAGACAATATCACAACATATATCTAGGCAGGTTAAAAAGGTCATATTCTTTGTCTTAGTAATTTCACTTCTACTAAATAACCCAAGAAAAATAATCAGAGACCTGCACAGGGATTTACAAAGGAACAAGATGTTCACTCATTAAAACAAACATAAGAAAATTGAGACAATCTAAAAATACACATATATAATATAGAAGTAGTTAAACAATAATATATCTACATAATGGAATGATAACAAGGCATTTAAAATTATGTTTTTAAAGAGTAGTTATAACATAACGGGGCACACCCACACCTATTGATAAAGGAACAGAAAAAAAGAAGAAATCAAGGTCTGTGTTCACACGCACAGGGAGAAAATCATGTATGTACACAGATAGGAGGGGGCAGGAGAAGGGAAGAGAAAGAGAGAGAAAGGTAGGCACTCCAAGTGAGAGAGATACAGCAAAACATAAAAGGGAGCTTTCTCTGGAACAATTAAGGATGATTTTTAATTACTTCTTGAGTTACTTCTTTTGTGCTTTTCTATATTTTCCAACATTTCTGTAACATTAAGTGGGAGAGAAAAAATATACAAAATACTGGTGATAGCTATAAGTAATGTTGATTTCCTTCTTCACATGTTGCTATGAATCCAAATTAATTCTTTGAGTCAATAAGTATTTACTGAATGTTATGTATTCAGGAACTGTTCAAAGCACTAGGCACAGGAGTAAACAAAGTAGTAAAAAAAATGTGTGCCCTCCAGAAGCTTATATAATAGAGGGGAAAGAAAGACAATAAAATTAATAAGAAAAATATGCAGTATGTCATCTGGTGATTTGTACTGTAGAGGAAAAAAGATGGGAGTGAAATCAGAAGTAGTGGGTAGGGGGGTCCAATTTTAACCAGGATGTGAGAGGGAGAAGATAGTACTAGAGAAATAATGGAAGCGGGGGCCATGGGCCTGGCTGGTGGAAGGGCATTCCAGGCAGAGGAACCAGCAAGTGCAAAAGCTCAGTGGTGGGAGCAGGCCTGGCCTGCCTGAGAAATGACAAAGTGGCAGGTTTCCTGAAGGGGAGTAAGGGAGGGTCAGAAGAGGGAACAGGATTCTAAGGCATGTAGAGCAATACAAAGTCTCAGGTCCCCCTCCCCCATGAGATGCAAGCTTTGATCAAGGGTAGGCCAAGGTTTGACTTTTTATTAACAGTATCACACTGGCTATTGTGATAAGAAAAGACAGAGGAGAGGTTGAGGGTTGGAGCATAAGGGGAGAAGGGGGAACAGTTGGAGGCTATTGCAATAATGCAGGAAAAAATATTAAAGGCTAGTTTAGCACCTGGCATGGGACCTGGCACAGAAAAGTCATTCAAATGAAAAGTTGTCAAATGAAATAAGTCATCTATCATGATTTATTTTGCATGGTTTATTTTTCTCTGCATAGTAATTTTCAGGTCATTCCATTTATTTCTTTGGGGCTCCCTAGGTAACTATTCTTACTCTGCTCTTACCAGAGTATCCCCTCAACTTTGTATGGCAAAGCTTTCTTTATATATCCCACTAGCAAATGGATGTCTACTCCAGGATTGCATTAAATCAACTAAACATACATGTATGGCTTCCCTTCAATATTTTTCAGAGCACTAGTATTTCTATTCTACTATATTTACAATACACGTTTTGTTTGATTAAATTTTCCATTTACTAGATAGTGCTCACATTTAAGAACTTTTGCCTAATCTACTTATTATTTCCATTTGTTTTTTATTAATTTTTGGCTTTTAGTTCAATTCCCACCAAAAAAAAGTTTCTCACTGCCAAAGAACACATAAATCAACATGATAAAAACAAAACTCAAAATTAAACTGTTGAATACCAACAGATAGCAAGATTGGGATATATGTGAGAATAAAATATTGGTGTGTAATATTTATGAGTTAATCATGTACCAAATATTTCAAAATAGCTACAAGAGAGGTTTTTAAATGTCCTCATCACAAAAAAAATGATAAGTGTTTAAGGTGATGGATATGCTAATCACCCTGATTTGATCATTATATAATTTATACATGTATTGAAACATCACTTGTGCCCCATAAGTATGTATAATAATTACATATCCATCCTAAATAAATACATTTTTTTTAAAAATCCAAACCACCACCTCTCCAGAAGAAAGAGAACATTCAAATAAAATCCTGAAAAGTCCAGAGAAGAAGTATGGTGTGACATTATAGTCCCTAATTATTTTTATAGAAGGGCAAAAATTGTATTAGCTAAGCAAGATGATGTTAAATGGGCCAGAATCTCATCCCACTTATTTTTTTTTATGTTTTGTGTGCATTTTATTTTACTTTATTTTTTATTCTTATTTTAGCATATTGTGGGAGTACAAAAGTTTAGGTTACATATATTGCCCTTACCCCCCCCTACCGCATCCCACTTATTTTGATGGAAGATATATTTATGAAGTGAATTTCATCAAAACCCAAGATGAAAATTCATATGACAGGTCACTAAAGAAAAACTCCAACTAACTCCAGAGTTATGGTTAATTTTATTGAGAAAACTGTTTAGAATCAGCATTCCTCCCGTCGTGAGAATCATGATGTGTTTGAATCAGAATGACAGCAGTCCAGTTCCATCTAAGCAATATTTGCTCAGGCCTTACCTGAGCAAACCCTGCCTCCCTGGCTTTCAGCTTTATGCACATCCACTTCAGCATTACTGTTAATACCACGCGCTGTTTCTGGGTCTCAAATTCTCTCATGGCAATATCTCTGCTCCACTGGCTAATCAATATTTCTTAGGTATCACATTAACACGAGGTCCTAACACTATCACCTCCACCAATCTCTCTCTACTGACAGGCTCTTCCTTTCTAAGCTGCCCTTTTACAATGGATGGGCACTCAAGCATCTCAGCTTAGAGAGATCAAAAAGAGGCACAAAACTTAAAGACTAAAACCCCTTCTTCTAAACATCGCTCCTTCTTTCCGGTTCATGGTTACAGTTTATTACTTGAACATCTGATTAACTTTGGGATGTGTGGAAAGTTGTCAATAATCCTTTCTAAATCACAATTAAATACAAAATCAGGCAAAATATTGCTACAAAGAAATATAACAGAAAGTCATTAATGGTAAAATTATTTCTTTGGGACAAAGAAATTTTAAGGAATGCTTCTAGAGTGAAAATATATAGGCTAGAGTGCCGTGGTGTCAGCCTAGCTCACAGCAACCTCAACCTCCTGGGCTCAAGCAATCCTCCTGCTTCAGCCTCCCAAGTAGCTGAGCCTACAGGTGCATGCCACCACAACCAGCTAATTTTTCTATTTTTAGCAGAGATGGGGTCTCACTCTTTCTCAGGCTGGTCTCAAACTTCTGACCTCAAGCATTCCTCCCACTTTGGCCTCCCAGAGTGCTGGGATTACAGGCGTGAGCCACCATGCCTGTAGTAATACACTACAAAACTGAGGAAAATGTTTTATATCACAGTAGATATTAATGGTTCTTTCCTAACACTGAGACTTTGATTTCTTTCAAATTAACATCAATAGATACTGATAGAATTTTCTTTAAGATCACAAAAAATTCTTTAGCAAGAGTACCTATATAATTATACCAATTAAACCAGAATGGATTAAAAGGATTTATGAATTCTTATATTTAATTTCTACTACAAGGACTCTAAGCAAAAAAAGCAATGGAAAATACTGTTGGTGAGGATGTGAAGAAATTGCAATCCTCATACATTGCCCATGGGAATGTAAAATGGTGCAGTTACTATGGAAAACAGTTTGGCAGTTCCTCAAAAAGTTGACCGTAGAGTTACCATATGAATTAGCCATTCCATCCCTAGCCATATACCCAAGAAAACTGAAAACTATGTTCACATAAAAACTTGTACACAAATGTTCATGGCAGCATTATGATAAGAGCAAAAAATGGAAACAACCCAGATGGCCATCAGCTGAGAAGTGTATAAACAAAATGTGGTATACCCAATGGAATATAATTCAGCCATAAAAAGGAATGAAGTACTGATACACGCCACTACACAGATGAACCTTAAAAACATTATGCTACATGAAAGAAGCCACACACAAAAGGCTTGTATGATTCCATTTATGTGGAACGTCCAGAATGGATGAATCCATAGACCCAGAAAGTAGATTAGTAGTTGGCTAGAGCTATGGGCGGTGGGGAATAGGGAGTGACTGCTAATGCATATGAAGTTTCTTTGTAGTGCTAAAAATGGTCTGAAATTAGTGATGATGGTTGCACAACCTTGTGACTATACTAGGAAAACACTAAATTACACAATTTTAAGTGATGAATTTATGGTATGTAAAGTATATCTTGATTCAAAAAAATAAATTTTTTAAAAAAGTAATGGAACATCTTTCCTCCACAATATATTTTGATTGTATTATAATTCAAAAACTCTCATGTCCAAAAAATCCCATAGATATAATTATAAGACAAAAAATGACTCAAGTCGATTTGAACAAATATAAAATACAAATAACATTTTAATCACACAAGAAGCTCATTAAAAAACTGATAGAAAAACACTAATAAAAAAATGGTGAAAGGACATGAGATGATAATTTCTATGGGAAATACAAATATTAATAATAGCAAAAAATGGTCAATGTCACCAATAATCAAGGAAATGCTCATCACACCAAGATATTATGTTTCACCTGTCGACACAATAAAGATTTTTTTTTCAATGATTTCAGCTTTCTCCTGCCCTAGTGGAGGGAGATTAAATTGGTACATACATTTCTGAAAAGCAATTTGGCACTGTGCCAGGGACAGGGAACAAAGGATGAGTAGTACACAATTTGCTTTGAAGGAATTTAGGCTGACAGAGAGACACAGACATATAAACAAATCAGTGCAATAATCTCCCAGGTGCTTTGAGAGAAATAAGAAGGTACAGTGGGGCCCCAAAGAAGGGAATGGTCGGGCCTTCCTTCCAGCAGAGGAAGAGGATCAGGGTAGATGATGCAGACGACTGACTGTACCAAGATGCATTGGTGTGAGTCAGACTGGACGCAACATCCCAGCACATTAAAATTCCTGCATGTGGTTGCTCCAGCTGGAGCCCGGGACACAAGGGCAGGGGTGGCACGAGGAGTGCATGGAGGGCCTTGCTTGGCCTGGCTCACTGTGCCCCCGACCTCAGGGCAGAGCCTAGCACTGAATAGGGAAGTAATAAATATCAGTGAAATGAGTGAATATTTTCTTTTCTTAAAGCAACATGGAGGACTCTCTCTTCCCCTGCATATGTTTAAAATTTTCACAATAAGAAGTGAACTGAATATAATAACTAAAAGCAATAAGGAACCCTGGAATTCTTTCAGCAGATCAGATGTTCTTTTTAGAAAGGGCACCCTGGTAACGTGTGGAGGATGCATCAGAAGGAAGCAGACTTGGACGAGACGCAGGTGAGGCAGCTGAGCAACTGTCCAGGCAGTCGGCATCTACGGCCTGAACCAGGACACTGCCGCGGACACGGAGAGGAAGGGAGACCGGCCACATTCGAGGCAGAACCCACACCGGCAACTGACTGATGTGAGCAGGGAGGTGGGGGCAGGATGACATCCTGCTGCCTTGAGTGGCTGAGGGTACGGGAGACTATTCCCTGGACAGAAGGACAGGTACACAAAGCTGCTTAGAGAAAACTAAAAAATTATGTGGGTTTGGACTTGCTGAGTCTTAAGTAACTCTGAGCACCTCAGGGAGATGATATATATCATAGCTTCATATAGAAAAATACATATTGGTGGATTTCCACATATAATGCAGGCAACATACATCTTGGTGGTTAAGGGCATATGCTGTGGAGTTAACCTGACCTGGACCTGAATTCCAGCTTTTACTGGATTGTTGACCCTTGGGAGGTTATTTCCTCTCTTTAAGACTCAGATTCGGTGGGGACAGTGCCACCTACTTTGTGAGCTGTCCCAATGATTAAATAAAAGAGGTACATTGTGCACTTGGCATGGTGTTCAGCAGAGAGAAAACATTGAGAAAGGGTGGGTCTATCTACATGGCTTAAGTCTTGGGAGTGGACGCCAGGTGAGGAGACAGGAGGAGCAAAAGCGAAGCCCTACACAAGCAGCCACGTTGGAGAAAAGGACAGAACATGAGGAACAGTGAAACAGGACAAGAAGAGATCAACAAAAAGTAGGAGAATTGGGGGTGGGAGATGTGAGTGGGAACTATAACTTCTACTTTTGCATTGCCTGAATTTTCTTTTTTTTTTCTGAGAGCTTACTTTTATGTATTACTTGTAAAATTCAAAAGTGAGTATTAAATTATAAACAGAAAGTTGAAGTTACATAAGGAAAGGAAAGCTTTGGCAAGTCTTTGTTGACCTAGGTGACAACAGATTCAGTGGAGTAGGGACAAAACCCATGACTGAGCTGAAAAGAGTGAGCAGGCACCATCTGCATACCGAGGGAGAACCACCAAACCATGTCTTCAAGAAGCCTGGCTGCAGGTGCAAGAGGAGAGACACGCATTAGCACTGAGGAAATGTTTTCATTTTTGCTTTAAGACAGAAGAGATTTTTAGGAGATCCAAACAATACAGGGAAAACGCTGAGGGACGAGGAGAAAATAGACTGGAAATACAGGAGAGAAATGGGATAACTAATGGAGCAAGAAGCCAGAGAGAGAAGGCTCGAGGTAGAGATTTGCCTTGAACCAGAGACGGTTCTCCTGGGGCGGGCACGGACTCATAAGGACGGCTCCCTCCTGCAGGTGAGATGTGCTCGGTGAGCACACACGGAAGCACCGCCGTGTCGCCAGACGTTTACAGTGCAAGATGATCACTGGACGGAAAAACACTGTGAGGAGTAGGAAAGGCAACTGACAGGAAAAAGTACTAACAAAGACTGAAAATTCAAGCCCAACTTTTCCCTATAGAAAATCAGTTTTAACCATCAAATCCAGTGCAATCTTTCACAGTTCACAAACATTCTCTCTCATGTCGCACTTTGGAGGCTCTAAGGGAAAAGAAAATGTTGAATTCTCTTTCATCGTGGCAAATCTGGAGGCAAAGCCCTGACAGAGAAGTTCTTAGTAAAAAAATATAATATCTCAAATGAACAAAATCCATGTTTTCAGCTTTAAAGTAGTGACAGTCTTACTGTTACAAGGAGAATGCAAAATGTGGCTTTGGGATTGCTTCGGGGGATACCATCACTGCCCATTTCTGATTTTCTAGTCCTGTGGTTTTGCTGTGACACACAAAACATTTTCAGCTCTTCTATGTGATCATTCTTTTCTGATTTGTGAGGGATTTCTCCATGCATAATCTACAAAGGGCTGATTCTATGGGGATGATACACCTGGCGGCCTTTAGTGTTGTACAGATTTTTATACTATCTAAGCCTCTATCTAAGGAAAAAGAGTGAGGTTACAAGCATTAGGTGTCTGGTGTCTGATGCAGTTACTGTGTTGTGTGTGTGTGTTTGTGTGTGTGTGTATGTATGTGTGTGTGTGTTGAGGGGAAAGAGAGAGAATGAACAACAGCTGTCTCAGGCACAGGTAATCAAAAGGACTCCAGATAAAAGCAGGCCCAAGAGGCTGGATTAGAGTTTTCTTCACTGGAAAAGAGAATAAGGCTTAATTGAAAGATTTCACTAGAGGATTAAGTCTCTCTGCTCATCTAGTTGGGGACTGACAGGGTGAAAGAAAGGGTCAGGTCAAGCCCTTGCCCAACTCCATCTCACGTGGCTGTATGGCATGGAAGCACATGTCCCATTCCTTCTCCCCTTTGCATGCCCTGCCCTTAGAGGAACACCTAAGATCTACCTGCATGAGACACACACTGAGGGAGGGAAAGAGAATTGAGGTGGGAGTTTGAGCAGAGTCTCAGTTGGAGATACTGGAAACAGGCCAAAGGCAGTGGGACAATCTCAAACATGGAACGTGTAAGCCACACATTTGCAGGGTGAGCAAAGCTACATGCACTTGATAGTGCTCTGTACTAGGCACGATATTCTCAACATCTCCAAGTTTTCACAAACCTTCGCCAACCTCCACCTTTATAGAAACCCACACCAGCTCTCTCCTCAGGACACACCTTACTTCTCTAGTCACCCCTGGACACTCATTCCCTTGTACCCTCCATGCCAAGGGGCAAGGAAGATCACTTCAGTATCTCACAGTGCCCGGCATCCCTTCCCAGCAATTGATCCTACTCTTCCAGTTTCCTGCAGAACCCTTCCTGGTCAGTGCTCACCACCTTCGCCCCACAAGCCTGCCTTCATCCGTCATTTCTTCTCCCAGTGATGACATCATCCAAGCTGGGGGCCTAAGAGATGTGGTGGATGCCACGCTGGTCTAATACTGTCCATATCCAGGTAGTCACAAAGTCTGTCCCCTATGCTCTGGAATACCCTCCCCCTCTCCTCCTGGCTGTCATAGTCCAGGTCCTGGGGGCATGAGGCTTAAGCCAGGATGGGAGAAGCCTTGGAAGATGTTCACATGGATCCTCTTCCAGGCTGTGACTGTCTTCTAACTGTGGAGACGTTGCTTGGTTGGTGTTCCAGCAGGTGAAACACTTCACAGATGTCTTTTCAGGCAATAAGCCCTGAGGACCCACAATCAACCAGGTCAGTGTTTTTGATTGTCCTGATGTCTACAACTAAATCAACTAATGTGGACAGATATGACCAAGAAAACAAAGAAAAGATGCCAGGTTACTGATAATTTCCAGAGCTCCATACTCATGTAGCAAACCATTTATGAAATAAGCATAGACTTAACTGCTTTTAAAATGCTCTGGCCTCAACTCATCCAGACAAAAACAAGACTGAGTCTTAGTAGCAGCTTCCCCTGAATTGGTGCCAGAACATGTGATGCGATGATATCCTAAATGTGCCAGTGTTCTAGAAATGTAATTTTGGCCAGTGATATGCAAAACATTACAGCAAGCTTCCTGGACCAGGTCAAAACCTCAAAATGAAGAATGTTAATTCCAAAATGATTTTTTTCTGGGCCACATCTAAAAGAAAAAACATGCAACTGGACATGCTAGAAAATGACCCAAAGATCTTCAGAAGGCAAACGGGGGCAATTAGATTCTGCTGTGAGTTAGAAAGCCAACAACAGCCATGTGAATTTCACAGCACACCCAGGCTGCTATTGAAAAACCGTCCCAGGAAAACAGCAGTGACCAAGAGAGGCGGTTCTGAGCAAACTTTGTTTCTAAGTAGTAACTGCAGGAGGATTTGTAGCTCAGAAAAGAACTAGTCTCATGCTAACTCATCAGTTAATCAAAAATTCAAACTTTTTAAAAGAGGGATCAATAAACCTATTAATTATTAAGAATTTAAAACTTTTATATTAAAAAGGCAGCAGTACCAAATTAATGCCATCAGACTGTCCTCCGAGGGTGAAATGTTTAGTCAACCAACCACAACTAATTAATTGTGTTTTATTAGCACAATGCCAAGCAAAAATAGACGATCAATTCTTTGTCTGAATCAGCGTCATTAACTTTCTGGCTCTTGCATAAACAAAATCAGGGTGAATTTCACAGATCCAAGTTTACACCAAAAACTCGACTTAATAAAACTTAAATGAAAAAGTTATTGCCTTCCCTGATTTAGAAAACAAAAATTTAAGTAGCATGTCCATGCAAAAAGTCAAATATAAGAACTCAGGTATAAAGCAGTCAGTAAAAGAAGTCATCAAAGAACCCAATTCCAGGCCTCCAGTCAAAGGAAAAGCAAACCTAATAGGCCAAAAATTCAGGACATCAAGAAAAACGATCAATTGTTAGCCAAATCTTCAAATCCAAAAGAGAAGAGAATTTTCACCATTCTATCATCCAAACCACTTAAGTGATTTCTAAAATCTGTCTCCTGGCAAAATCACACACGCCCTGGTTTTGATCATATGTCAAACACGACCAAATAATTACTGATCCACTTCCATATATATGACAAAATGTTTTCACGGGATAGAAAAAAGATCCGTTACTTGAAATCTAATCATCTTTAAAGTAATTGACATTATTTGTGTTTGGTTCACCAAGATATTTGTTTGGCAACTACAAAAATGTTCAGGCTATGGATGGTAATTGCTCTTCTGGAATGAAAAAAAGATGGGCAAGCAAGCATGTGGGGTTTTTGGTGGGTTTCTTTTTATTTTTTATTTTTATTTTTATAGATTTAGAGAGTACAAGTGCAGTTTTGTTACATAGATATATTGGATAGTGTTGAAATCTGGGCTTTTAGTGTACCATCACCTGAATAGTGTACAATGTACCCAATAAGTAATCTTTCATCCCTCAGCCCCCTGCCACCCTCCCACCTTTTTGAGTCTCCTATGTCTGTTATTCCACTCTGTATGTAACAGGCATGTTTTAAATGATGTACTTCATTTCAACTCCCAGGTATAAAGGGATAGAAGTGGCCACAAAGATTGTGACTGGAAATGACCTAAGGGCTCTACCTTGCCAACTTGATGCTTCTTTCACCTTTGAAGACCTGACTTTCTTCCTACAGCAAGTCATTCTGCATTAGTCCTAAGTGTGAAGCAAAACCTTCAGACAGAGAGTACCCAGAGCAAAGGCGGCTGAATGATGTGCCCGGACCATTATGTCTGAGGCAGGCTGCGCCCAGTGTGTGGGGAGAACAGCATTTGGTTGCCAGCCCCACGCCTCCTGGAGAAAGAAAAGAAACGGAAATATTTTGCAGATAACCTCTTCTACTCTCAACCCTGACCTCCCATTAATCCACTTTCATCTTGGAATAGAGGAAGAGAAAAAGAAATACAAGAAAAGACTGAAGAGAAAAAGAGAAGGTAACGAAGAGAAGTACAATAGGGAACACTGCTTAAAGGTTTTGGGTTCCCACTGACCTGGGTTCGAATCCCAGCTCTGCAGCTTCACAGCTCGGTGCTACAACTTGGCCAAGCTGTTTAACCATCATGAATTTTTGCTTTCTCATCTGTAAAATGGGGTTAATAACACCCTACTGGATTGTTGTGAAGAATAAAAAAAGATAAATATGTTTTAATGCACTGAGCACATTGCCTGTCAGAGAAGGTGGTCAACCAAAAGTACCTGAAGAGAGTGCGGAGGGGAGAGGAGAGAGGAGGGGAGGCTCTGGGAGAAAAAGTTTCAAGGGTTCAAAGAACAGCCTAAACTCAGAACAAATGCCTCATTCTTATTATAATCAAACTGGAAACAGTTCCTGCTCACCCACTGCATAATCAGCAATGTGCATCCTGCAGAAACCACTGCGACCCAATTCCCCGCCCCATTCTCAAGGTGCATCAGTCCTGCTCAGGCAACAGAAATCTCACACATGAAGTCCGTAAAAAAATACCCTGAATTGCTAAGTAGCCCATGGGCAGTGCGGAATGTAAGTGCTGCAGCAACTTGGAGAGGGGGCCGGTGAGGGCTGACTCCTAGGGGTTCATCTTAGGGAGGGGCGCCAGAAAGAGGAACGGACAGATAGGAGAACGGAAGGCTTGTCTGGTGAAGAGAAAGAAAACGTGCCAAAGCCAGAGTTTTGCCCTGAGACACGGGGAGATGAGCAGGTCAAGGGAGCAGGAAGTTGAGCAGCGACAGCCTGGATTAAGGGAGTGGACAGGTGAAAAGCAGTGAGCACGGGAGCCAGCCGTGGGAAGAAAAATGGACCAGATGTAGGAAATGAATAGGAAAAATATAAGTGCAAGGGGTCTACCTTGCACTCTTTCAGATTTCTCATTCCCATTTAAGACCTTGTACACGCCTTTCCACCTTCCTGATATTTCTTAGGAGGAAGTGAAACCACACTTCTATTTCCCTACATAGAGGCTGTCATCACCCATCTCGATAACCAGGCTGCACAGGACAAGGTTGACAAATGTGGACTCGTCTGCGTCCATATCCCAGCTCTGCCACTTGCAAGATGTGTGACCCCAGGCAAGCAAACTAACTTTCCAGGCCTCAGTTTCCTTATCTGTAGAAGAAGGGGTAATGATAATACCCCTGTTGCAGATTGTGGAGAGGATAAGTCAATATATTTAATAAATTCCTTAATTAAGAAGCACCTAAA
Organism: Lemur catta; assembly: GCF_020740605.2. Taxonomy (NCBI): domain Eukaryota; kingdom Metazoa; phylum Chordata; class Mammalia; order Primates; family Lemuridae; genus Lemur; species Lemur catta. The sequence goes on along the minus strand of NC_059139.1, from coordinate 52,186,622 downwards.
ATAGTGCCTGGCACATAGGAGGAAATCCACAAATTGACTACTACTATTACTACTTACTATTATTATTATATCTATTACCTTTAATCTTTAGCTGGAATATAGCCACAGAAAGCTTAAATAATCATCACACACATTTCTAAGGAGGAGGTACGAAGGGTAAACCCATCTTAGAATTGAAAGTTCTTCCAAAACTACCACCAGCAGTGACAACCCCAATGCAAGACCCAGACAATCAAGCATCACCCAGGAAGGCTTGAGCCCTTACCTGGCCTGGTGAATGGCCTCCATCCACTCTTTACCGTCCTGCTCCTCCTCACAGCGCAGCTCCAGTGGTTTCTGACCTTCGTGGCCAAAAAGAACAGTAAAGTAATACTGTAAAGAAAAACAAACACAAAAAGTTTAGTTTTATTTTTCAAGCATAACAGCATAATATTTGCCTACAAAGGGTATATATTTGTGAAATTCATCAGCAGTATGTAAATTATATTTCAAAATGCAGTATCACTCCTGGTCCAGTTGGCAATGACTTTGCACCTAGAAGATACCATAGACTGAATCTTAACACCCCTCAGTAGGAGTGAATCCATAACCTTATTGTAATACATTTTTTATACAAGTACAAAAAAGAACACTGTACAAATTTGGCTATGCAGATAAAGTCAACATGATATTTTCTGATAGAGAGCTGTAGGGACACACAAGTCTACACCACTGCACTGGCTAATTCCATTATATTTTCTGTTCTTTATCTATTCTCCATTCCAAGAAACAATATGCCTATAATTACGCAGTCCAATTGCTGCCATGTGCCTCTCTTGCAACATTAGCAGATGCCACCAATTGCTTATGCACATTTTCCCACAGGTAGCCTTGCAATTCCATTCACCACAATATTCCAGAGGGTCACTTACAACGGATTATACTTGACATGGGAAAGGAAGCCTAATTGCCATTCTGGGGGCTAAGACATGATCAGAATTTCTTGGGGTACAGGTATAATCTAAGTTATTATTTGCTAAAAGGAATTGGGCTCAAGAAGGGAAAAGACCAAATTTATCAGGAGTAAAACAATTTCTCTCATATGAGCTTTATTTGTAATCACCAAAAAATGAGAACAACCCAAATATCCTTTAGTAGGAGAGTGGATAGCTGGTGGTACACCCAAACAATGGAATACTACTCAGCAATAAAAATGAACAAACTCTTCATGAACTCAACAACTTGGATGCCTCTCAAAAGCACCATGTTAAATAAAGAAGTTGGTATAAAGAGGTTACATACTGTATGATTCCTTTTGTATGACATTCTTGAAATAGTGGCAGAGAACAGATCAGTGGTTTCCATGGCCTGGGGGCAGAAGTGTGTAACTATAAAGGGATAGCATGAGAGAGTTTGGGCTGTCACAGAACAGTCACACATCCTGATTATGAAGGTTGCACAAATCCAAATGTGTTTAAATTCATAAAATTGTGCACCAAAAAAGGGTCAATTTTATATTGTTAATATAAAGATAAAAATTTGTAAATGATTTCTCAAGGTTATCATGAGGATTTCAGAACAGAGGTAATCATATAACCAAAACTCAGACTTTCAAACACACAGTGGGCCACTAAACCACTCCATGTTGCAGCAAAGACGTGACATGGGGAATCCTGCAACAATAAGCAGAGTCCTTGGACCACAATTATAAAATAGAAGTTTTGTTTAAAAAAAAATCTTGGAATAATCCAAGTTAAAATGTGGAAAATTTTCATGTAAAATACACAGAAATACACATGTATATTTGATTTAGTGTCTGCTTTGAATTAGACAAAATTATAAATGTGAGTTAAAGATGCATGGGGCTTCACCAACATTCGTGAATAACAATATAACCAGCAGATCAGGATGATTAGTACAATCTCTGAAATTTGTAAGTTCTATTGAACAGGGATGGGACATCTGAAGATCTGCTCTAGCCAATAGAGTTTTAAAATGCTTTAAAACAAACTGTTAGAGCCAGAAAAACTAATAGTACTTCCAGAGGAGATGCTCATCTCTACCACATTTTATTTCCTAGCTCCTTAGTTCCTGTCCTCTCCAATTTCCTGGCCACTGTGAACCAATCTAGGGCAAAGTAGCAGACCAAGCTGAGGGAAAACTTTGAAACAGGCCAAACATACATAGCTGAACATAAGTGGGGGAAAAAGAATGAATCCCTGGGTGCTAGAAACAAAGGTGAAAGGCAAGGCCATAGAAAAAAACATGGGAACCAAAGGGTAACATCCTCGGCCCCTAGTAGCTAGAAGATGGAGTTCTAACATCCAAGGGGGGTTGGGACATAGGGTCTTGGGTCTATGCAAGGAGCCAAGTTGGAGCTAAGACCCATGCATAACACCAGGACACTGAAGGGTTACCACCTCTGTAGTAACAGAGATTAGAAAAACTCTGCCCCAAATCCACCAGAAACCAGGATAATTTCCAAAAATAACCAAAATTTTAATGTAAAAAAATTAAACCATACCAGTATTTTTTTCCCATGGATGAATGCCACTACACCTCTGAGTAAGAAAAATCGTCCTACTCAAAATCCAGAAAATTAAGACTGACAACTTGATTACATAAAAATAAGAAATTTGTGCATAACAAAACTACCATAAGCAATGCATAAAGACATAGGACAAATGGGGAAAATATATGTAGTTTGAATAAAAGGAATAATATCTTTAATATATGAATATAATCATGTGACTTTTCTCCTTAGCCTATTCATATGGTAAGTTATGTTAATAGAGTTCCTAATATTTACAGCCTCCATAGTTGTGTTACTTTTACAGTAACTCAATTTTTGGCTCTTACAACTTTTCAGTAAGCTTAAAATTATTTCAAAAATACAATTAAAAATTGCGTTACTGTAAGAGTGGTTTAAAGGGGATATACTAAATAACCACAAGACAAAATTGGACTATAATGCTAAATGTATAATTAGTGATAAAGAAGGTCACTATATCAGCAAAAGATTCAATTCATTAGAAAGCATAGCAGTTCCAAACTTGTACACACCTAATAATATAGCATTAAAATACAGAAAGCAAAAAACTTACAGAACCAAATGGAAAAAATGAAAAGTGCATCATTATATTGTATTTTAACATGACTCAACAATACAGTAATCCAACAAAACAAAGAAAACCCAAGGAATATAAAAGATATGTATAATACATTTTCACTTATGGACTATATAGCACCTCATACACAATCATTGCTAATTACAAATACTTCTCAAGTACATGAACAATATTTATAAAAATTAAATACACACAAAAGACCATAGGGCAACATTTATAGACTCCATGTCACACAGACCATGTTCTCTAACCACAACAGAATTCAGTTAGAAATGAGTTACAAAAGCATAATGTTAAAAGCTCTATCTTTTGGCAGGAAACACACACATATATACACACAACACCCACACCAATTCTAAATCATTCATTGGTCACAGAATAAATTATAATGAAAAACATCAAAATTACTTTTTATGATGAAAATACTATATACCAAACATGTGGAATGCCAATAGAGCAGTTCTAAGAAGGAAATACATAATATTAGACGCTCATTTTTTAAAAGAAAGAGAAAAAAATTAATGAACTAAAGTATCCAGTTTGGGAAGTGTGCAGAGAAGAGTTAACCTAGCAGGCCTGAGACTACTATCCTTAGAAAGGCCTTCTCTCAAGCTTAGCCCTTGGCTGACATCTGGATTTTGAACATGGATTCTGGGAAGGTTCCCGCCATTCCCTGATAAGAATGGCTCACTGTGTCTAAACTGTGCAGACACTATGGTTTCTGCTGAACACCTGCTTTCCTTCTGGGTACTTGGAATTTGGGTGTGGGCTAGGCAGATGATGCTTACGTGACAGCCACCAGTGAAAACTCAGGGTGCTGAGTCTCTACTGAGCTTCCTCGATGGGCAACAACTTTATCTGTGTTGTCACGACTTGTTGCTGGAAAAATTAAATATGTCCCATGTAACTCCATGGGGAGAGGACTCTTGGAAGCTAGTACCTAGTTTTCTCTGGACTTTGTCCCCCATGTGCCTCTTCTCTTTGCTGATTTTGCTTTGTATTCTTTTGCTACAACAAACCATAGTCGTGAGTACAGCTATATTTTGAGTCCTGTAAGTCATCTTGGCAAATCATCGAACCTAGGGATAGTCTTAGAGGTCACCAATACAGGACATTATTATGAAAGATGTAAATTACGAAAATGACAACAGAAGTTAACAAAAATAGAAAACAAAGATAAAATAGAGGATCGACAACACCAAAAAGTTGTATTTATGTTAGTAACTTTGAAAAGAGATGATATGGGCACTTTCCAAGAAAAATTATAGCTTGCCAAAATTAACTCTAAGAGAAAATAGAAAACCAAAATAAACTAAAAACCATTAAAAAATTAAAAACCTAGTTTTTAAAACCAGCTGATTAAAGAATCTCTTTCAGCCCAGACGGTTTTACAAGTAAGTTCTACCAAATATTCAATGAACAGATGCGTCCAGCCTTACACAAACAGAAAGCAGATAAAGCAGGAACGCTCTCCAACACATTTTACAGAGTTTGTGAATCATGGATTCCAAAACTGGGCAAAAACAGTTCAAAAAAGAAAGATCACAAGCCAAGCTCATTCATGAATATAGATGCAAATATTTTTACCAAAATATTGTCAAATCAAATCCAGCAATGTATATTTTAAAAGACATCTAAGCCAAATCAAGTTAATCTAAAGATGTAAGTATACAGCTCAATATAAAATATTTAATAATGTAATATTTTCTACTAATGAATTAAAAGAGAAAACAATATGATTATCTCATTTGATCCAGAAAATACATTTGATAAAATTCTTCATAAACACATGATTAAAATTCTTTGCAAACTAGAAAATGAAATTTCTGAAACTGATAAAGGAAGGAAAGAAGGGAATAAGGAAGGGAGGGACGGAGGGGTAGGGAGTGAGTTGTTTAATGCTGCAAAGAAAATATAAACAGGTTATCAAATAGGTAAACTAGCTCAGTGGGGGTGGGGGAGTAGGAGGAGGGTGTAGGGGGACATCTCCATTTCTAACTAATCTGAGGTGACAAATACCTTTGGAGACCCTTTCCACTCCACTGGCCCCAACTAAATGTGACAGGAGCAGTCCATATTTTGTATCTAAGAATCATATTTTACATAATGGCCTTCCAATGTAACCAAACATTGAAATGGAACTTTGTGTTTCAGTTTTAGCTGCTGCCTCAAGACAACAAACCCAACCAATGCCCATGTGACAAGGGGAAGTATGAACCACCATGCCAGACTTGCAAAGGAGGTGGCTAAAAATGGTTCTGATCTCCAGTCATGCAAGGCCATAAAAGGGTTACATTTGAAATGACCAAACTCTTGGAGATTACAGAAGATTTCTTCATAGGGAACTGTGTGGGCTAGGTCCCCCACCCCACTACCTGACCCCTACATACTTTGGGGAAGGGGGAGGGGTGTCCTCCTGACCTCAAGCTGGTAAGAAGGGCTCCAAGAGCTTGCTCAGAGAAGTTTCTGTGTTCTCCCAAGCTGGTGCCTGGCTATGTGAGAAGGCTAATGTCTGTAGCTGCCTGCCCAGCGAGGGCAAATCAAAAGGAATAGAAGTTGTCCACACCTGAGAAAGCCAAGCTGGGCTTGTCTTAGAGCAGACTGAAGGGCGTTGAGGAGGGCAGCCCCAACCAGCGAGGAGCCGCAGCACAAAGAGGCTGCGGGGTCCCACCCAGTGCCAAGGGGCCGCGGGTCACGGGAGGCCGGGCAGATGAGATGCGTTCTTACATCTTGATGGGCAGTCGCTAACAACAGAGGGGCTCCTGCAAACACAGGGGAGCATCCCCAGATGCTGAGCTTTCACCACCAGCCACTCGCAGAGGAAACGCATGCCAGAGGGGTCCCGACGTGGAAAAGCCAGAGCGCCCAAGAAGCTGGCGAGGAGAGCCAGGGATGGAGGGGCAGCTGGCACCCATCCTTCCCTGCAGCAATCGCCACCCAGGGACGGGAGAGGCTTTCATTTTCACCGAGTCTATCTGAGACTAGATGTATTAATCATCAAACTGTCTGAGAGGAAAGTATGACCAGAGAACTTTATATTATTTTGGAGTCATCAGAAAATACCCTGGGCCTGCCCAAGACTTCCTCCCGGGGCGTGAAGAGAACCAGCCCCACAGAGCTGCTCTGAAACATCCCTCCTCCCTCCACCCCCATCCTGCTCATTCAGTCTGACAGTTCCATACTCATTTTCTTGAAACAAAATAGAAACCTCAGGTCAATAATCTTATTAATCTCTAGTCCCGAAGATAGGGATTTTCAGCACAATTTTACCAAAAAGAAAAAATTAGCTAAGAGACTTCTCAGGTTACCTGCGTGGTGTGTCATCAGTGACTGAGGACTCTGGGCCATGCCTGCGAGATGACCCACCATACTTCCCCATGGACAGTCCTGAGCCCCCAAAGTGACAGCTGTCTTTAGTTCTTAAACCTCGGGTTCAGGCAAAGGACTAAATGCTATAAACTAGAAGGAAATGACTTTATGAAAAGACAACTAAGTACGGGGAGTATTGAGTTTACCATTGTCTTCAATAAAGCTCTATTTAAATTTGAGAGGAAAAGAGTTAAAACTCAATAAAATAACAAATCAGTGGTTTAAAGGGCAATCTTATAACTGTTGGCATTTCAGTAACTGCCGGCTACCCCGGTCTGGGGAGAGGAAACACTTAATGAACTGGCCTGATGTAAAGGCTGCAGCCAGCACCTCCACAGCAGCTGCTGCTTGGGAGCCCAATTAAAAGCCACCTTTAAAAGACAGCAAGGCAATTACATTAGCAGAGTACACCCAAAGGTTAAACCGTGTCTCAGGCATAACAACGATGGAAAGAGTTATGAGAAGTACATGTTACATTTTCAAGAGTTGAACAAATTCAGCTAAATCACAAAAAATTAAACGCTGCCTCCGTATGTGCCTGCAAATTATTTATTTGTAGCCACTCATCAAAGTCTTGTGTGTCTGGCCTCAGTCCGACACACATCATGGATCTGTCTTGGACCTGGCTTTACAGTGTCCTAGGGAATCAAAAATAGCAGCTTTGACCTGTCCTACCACAGGAACTTGGGGGAGACATTACAAAGTACTGGGTCATCAGAAAGTGAAAGAAAGCATTAAAACAGAGTGATGTCCTTGTTAATGTCTTTAAATTCAACATCCATAATGACAATGAGTTTCTCTCCTTTTTCCTCCCTGGATAGTCTTACCAAATCCTAAATCTATGTCTCTAGCCAGGATCTTCCCAGGCAGCAATCCTCTGTTTCTACTTTAGACAGCATTGCAATCAGATCCAAACCTGAACTCACGTGCTACCTACCTTCCTTCCCTCCCTCCCATCCCCCAGTGCCCTTCCTCTTACACTCTGCCCTCAGAACTATTCCTTCTCCTCTTGTCTTTTCTCTCAAGAAAAGTGCACCGGCATTCAACAGCTGTCCCAGCTAGGAACCCCCAAGTTGCCATCAATTTCTCCCTCTTTCTCAGCCCCACCCAAATGGTTTCATCCAAGCTCCCTCCTAGGAACCTCTTCTGGCATTTATTGTCCCTCAACTAGACGAATGAAACCAGCTTTACCGCTGGGATAACAGATATGACAGCTTTGAAATACTTTCCAATTTATGTTGCTTTATTTTACAGCTGGTCTCTCTCCCTCCCTGTATCCCAGCAGCCATTACAGCCCAAAGTGGGAGGCCAACGGCCCCCCAGGAAGGAGGACAGGATGCCCAAGGGGGAGTCCCAGTGAGCTGGGAACACAAGGAGAAGTGTGATGAGAAGAGGTCCAAGGTAGGTAGAGAAAGCAGAAAGAGGGAGGGACGAATATGGTACAGCTTCTCCCCACTCTGGGCTAAGATCCCAGAGAAGGGTGAGGGGTTAAAAGTGTTGATGACAAAGCCGAAGCCAGGGAGCTTCTGCACCACTTTCCCTTTGGGGACTGTAGAGGATATCCTCATAGCCATAGCCTCTAGCCCCACCCCCACCCTCAGGACAGTACAGGTGATGACCATGCCACATAAATCAGTAAAACGGGTGTCCCAGCAGTTAGGTAAAGAAAGGGCCTGAGTTTAGCTATCGCGACCTTCCCCAGCGTCTATGTGGTGTGGACATCCCCAAGTGTGCTGTGAAGGGCTATGGAGGGAAGTGCACTATGAGACCTCAGCAAGCCCCCCAGGGGACCAAGTAAGCAAATGGACCTCAGAGAGAATGGACCACAGGTTACAGCAGCCACACACTTCAACAACAGATGTCAACACAATGCCCAAGGCAGAGCCAGAATAATGTCCAACCCCAATCAGCACCAGCAAGGCCTCCACCCTCTGATACACACACACACACACACACACACACTCTCACACACTCACACACTCACATACCCTCCAGGACACGTAAGCCCCCTTTTACTGAGCTACCATCTTAGCACAAAGAGATCTTTTACATTACTGGAGTTTACTACTCCATATCAAGCTGAATTTATTACTCTCAACTAAATGCATGTTCTTTTTTTCTCCACTTATTCAGTGGGGATGGGGAGTCTTAAGGAGAAAGATCAAATTTAGAAAAATATTTTCTTTGCACATCTAAGTGTAGTGAGGATACATCTGTGACCCTGCCTCCAATTTTCTCAAATCCTTCTTATCCCAAACAAGGCAGACAGAATTTTCTTTCTAAAAGATAAATCTGAGTTATCATGTGTATTCACAAAACCCTTGCTCATATTCTCAAATTCTAATAGCAAATCTTAAAGAGGCTGAAAATGCCCTTCACAAACTCGCCCCAGTCCCCGTATTTTCACTTCTGCCTGTTTCTTCCAATGCACACACTGGCAGCATCGACATATCCTCCCCCAAGAAGCTCTTTCCTCAGCCTCAAGCTGTGACAGTGAAGCCTGTGGAGCCATCAGACCTGCAGGTGACGCCTGACACCTCCAAGCGATAACTCAAGTTATGAGACCTTGGGCAAGTTACTTAGCCTTTCTCAGCCTGAGTTTCCTTGTGGGCAACTGAGGACAATGACAGACACCTTACAGGATTGAAGCCGCTGACATCCAGCGCCTGGCACCCAGTAGGCACTTCACAAATGTCAATTCCCTTCTCTATTAGTGTGCCTCTTTGTCTTGACATACTTTGTTTCTTCCTTCATCCCCAGTCCGTTCTGCACCCACAAATTCTTCCTGGACTTTCTTGACTCATGTCACTGAAACGTGGTATGAAGATTCTAAGAGAATGCTTCCCTGGCACTTTCTGGCAAAAAAGAAGTCACTCCCTCCTCTGGCCTCCAATAGCCCTGGGCACCTTCTTCCCTCCCACTGCCTTAGAGTTGTCCATTACTGTGTATCTCTTTCCTGCCAGTCTAGTCCTGCTGTACTCACGATCCTGGCACTGTGCCTGGCACACAGAAAGCCCTTACTAACATTTGGGGCATAAATGATCACCAGTAGAAAAAAACATGAGGTGCAATTAACCTAATAAATTTGCTTCAAACAGCATCCATGACAATCAATTTCATTACTACATAGTCACATCCAGGTAGCCATCCAGAGAAGGAATTTATACACAAATTTTTTACAGATTATAGGTAAATTGCTCTAAGGAAAAGAAAGATCCCATAAGCCTCCAAATTTATCATAAGCCATGGAAAACCAGACCATTACGATGATCTCACAAACCTCTAGCAGAGCAAAAAGAACAGATACTATTGGTTGGCAGGTTCGCCGAAAATTCTTACCTCTTACCTACAAAAACCATATGATGCCAGAAAGGCAACAAAATGAACAGATATAGGAAATACGAAGGTTCAGGGTCTTACTAGCATCTATGTCAATTTTCATTTTCAGTTTTCTGGTTTTTATGATAATGTGTTTGCTGCTGTTTATGTTTTTTTTTTTTTTTTTTGGCAGAGAGAACAAATGTAACCCAATATGAGAATACAAGTTCACTTACAACTCTGGTCCTTAAGCTTCTGCAACTTTGAAACAAATTTACAGCTAACAGTGGCAATTTCTGGGCAATGGCATTACCAGGGCACCTCTCCTTTCTACATTTCTACATTGTTTGAATCATTTACAGTAAACATGTATAGCTATACAGCTAACAAAAAATATACGTATTTCATTTGTAAATGGTTTGAATCATTTATAATAAATGTGTCTGGCTTTATAAAGATATTTATTCCATTTTCAAAACTATGCCCAGGTCTTTCTAATATTGCTTACATATCTATAGATAGTAAATTACATTAGCCAAATCAATGATATTCAACTTAAGATCAAAAACCATTTGGGGTTTTCTTAAAGGTATATAGCAAAAATATAATTTCTATAAAATATGCTTCCCCATACATATTATTTGGATGGTACTGCAGGGTTTTTAATCACGACACATGTTCTTTACATTTCTCAGCTTTCGATAAAGAGAACTAAAGCCTAGCTTCTCACAAATATGCCAACCCTTTCTCTGCAGCTGTCAAGGTTCCTGCCAGGGAGGGGTGGGAGTGCCCCACAGGAACTTAACTGTGGTCCTCTCTTCTCGGGCTGCCAGGCTTCTCACCCTGCAAGTCAGATTCTGGGTGGATAAAGAAATGGCTGCCTTCCAATTGTCCCTGGCTCCATGACTTAACAAACACATGGACCACTGTCCCATCACAGTCACACAGTAACACAGCAGCTGGGAGGGCAGTGCCTCTGAGACCACATCACAGCTCGGGAGCTCTCCATCCCACCCAGGCCTTGGGGTCTGGCCTCCTATTCCCTAGAAATTTGAACAATAATATTGAGGGGCCCACTGCAGCCCAGGGCATATTCCCCCAACACCCCCATGGGTTGCTACGACCATCCATCCCAGCCAGAGCAAAGACTCCAAGTGTTTCGGGATATGGGGATGGATAAAAACCACAGACAGGAATTCTCCAGCCCAGGTGCATTTCAAAAGCAATAATAAAGTATGTGGTCATGTTATTCTTCCTATGATTCATTACCTCCTCCACTGGCTTGTTTTTTCCCCTCTCTTCTTTCTGTAACCGCTTGTAAAGTGGAAATAAAATATATTTTTAAGCATTTGATATATTGATGAAACTTTATACAAATGTTGACTCTGAGTTTAACTTTCACGTATCTCAAAACTTATCCAAACTGACAACTGAGCTATCGTTAACATGCATGGGAGCTTCAAATAATGTTTTTCTGGTATGTCTGGTGCATGATAAGAGAAAAATATCCCATCTTTGAGCCCTAGAGGCACAGACAGATCACACTAAATCTGATTTGCTGCCACTGTGAGACAGCAAATGAGAGAGAGAGAACTGAAAGAAGACAAATTAAGATAACAGCAAAGTGGGCGTAAAAAAGGGGGAAATACCTTATGTTTCTTGATAACATTTCCTCTCCTGCTCCTCGCAGTCTTACTCTCTCATGCTTCCTGCCATTAAAGTGTTATCTGCAACAGGCTTCTCTGCCCACTGCATCTGGTCAGCATCGTGCCAGATGGTAGAACATTAATTGAGGAAGAAAAGTCTAAAATTCCATCCTTGATCCAGCTCTGCTGGTTTCCAGGAGAGAAGGCATTTCACTCTCGTGCCTCGGTAGCTGTTTCTATAGACTAGGATCTTTTCTTTACCACAATTCTATCCTATGGGCACTTGGAGCCTCAAGAAAATTCTGTGTCAATCAAAGGAGACTGACTTTCCCACTCATTTATAGACTCCATCTTTTCATATCATGGTTTATACAGTATGTTAAAGCTCATTCTTTATTGTTAAAACAGATGTCAAATCATCCAACTTCCTCCTCCAGGTCTCCTTAAGAACAAGTATCTAAGATGCTGAAGAATTTTCTCTCTTCTTATCATCTCCCTTCCTTTTCAGCACCTCAATTCAGAGGCCTTGCCATGGGCATACTCGCTTCCGTTCAAGTTGACTTCACAGGTTCAGCAGAAGGAGCCCAAGACTAGAAGGTGACACATTAGGACTCTCATTCCACCTTGGAGAACACAGTGTGAGCCCTGTCAAGTTCCTCTTTGTGCTCACTTTGTTCTTAGGCCAAGTGGAGACAAGGCCATCTTTCCTATTAACCCCCAAGGTGAGGATCAAATGCAGTAACGATATATCAAAGTATCTTGAAAAGCATGAAGTGCACCTTGTCATTGCTGTGGGAGTAGAACTGCCAGAGCACATCTGGGAACCAGCCACCTCTTGGCTGCCTAGGACACTGGGCCCCTACCAGGGGGGACGGGGTAATTTCAGTGTTCCTTCTCTTTTTACCCTGCTTGCCTCAGATAAAAGTGCTAATGCATGGGGAAAAGAAGAAAGGGATGTATGACAATTACGAACCAGTACACTGGGTCCCTGGTAATTAAGAAGAGGTCGTACTGTTTTTGTTGTGGTGGTTGTTTGTTGGTTGTTTTGTATTTGAGGATTTTTTGGTGGTTGCTTGATACTCATGATGAAAAGAGTTCTAATGCTCCAAAAGGCTTAGAAACGAGTTCATATTTTGCATAAACACAAACTTTTCTAAAGAAGACAGGCCAAAAAACATGAAAAAATGCTCAACATCTCTACTCATTGGGGAAATGCAAATCAAAACCACAATGAGATATTGCTTAACTCCAGTGAGAATGGCTTTTATCAAAAAGTCCCAAACCAACAGATCCTGGCATGGTTACAAAGAGATAGGAACCCTCATACCCTGGCTGGTGAGACTGCAAACTAGTGCAACCTCTATGGAAAGTAATATGGAGATAACTCAAAGAACTAAAAGTAGACCTACCATTTGATCCAGCAATCCCAGTACTGGGTATTTACCCAAAGGAAAAAAAGACATTCTATAAAAAAGACATCTGCAGTCCAATGTTTATAGCAGCACAATTCACAATTGCAAAGATGTGAAACAACCCAAGAGCCCACCAGTACATCAGTGGATTAATACAATGTGGTATATGTACTATTGGAGTACTATTCAGCCATAAAAAAATGGGGAACTAATATCTCTTGTATTGTACTGGATGGCACTGGAGCCCATTCTTCTCAGTGAAGTATCACAAGAATGGAAAAACAAACAACATATGTACTCACCATTAAATTGGAACTAATCGATCAACACTTATGTGCACATATGGAGGTGATGTTCATAGGGGTGTCAGGCAGATGGGAGGGGGAGGAGGGAATGGGTAAATTTGCACCTAATGGGTGCGGTGTGCTCTGTCTGGGGGAGGGGCACACTTGTAGCTTTGACTCAGGCAGTGCAAACACAATTTATGTGACCAAACTGTTTGTACACCCATAATATTCTGAAATAAAAAAAAAGAAAGGAGTTCATATTTTGAAGCTTCAATGACATGCAAGAGTTTGCTGAATGGTTTGTCCCAAGAGAAGCCAACATATAGAGTGGAAATATGAAACTGTGAATAAAACTAAGCATTAGCATGCATAAAATCTATACTATACTGCAATATCAGCTTTCACAAACTGCCTTAGAATATATTCTTCTATTAAACATATTTTAATGGACAAGAATGTAACTTAGAATCCAGTTCCAAAAGTAAGAGTTGAACTACTTTCTGATGTGGTTTCTACCACAACAGGAAAAACTCATTCAGCTTGGCTTCCAAATTTTATAAGCAACTGAATCAAACTCAACTATGTTCATTGGAGAGTGACAAGGACAATAAGGGATCAGAAAACCTGTCATTTTAAGAATGGTCAAAAGAACTTGATATATTTGGTTTCTCTTCAAATCATTGAAAGGCTATCTCATAAGAATTGGAACAGAGAAACTTTTGTCAACCAAGGAAACTGAGCTCCTATAAATCACCAGGCCTATTGAAATTATGCAAAGGGAGCATGATACATGGTAGCTTATGTTATCATCCCCAACTTGCACAGAAAGGCAATGGTTCCTCTCCATGTTTTGTTAAATTCTCACATAAGTTCTTGTGTTTCTCTTGTATTACCACTCCAGATAGCAATCGATGTTATTGAAGATAATATTTAATCTATATGATTGGCTTCCCCCACACCCAGCCCTCTATTTACTTGTTTAGAGAGAGACATCTAACTGTGGTCAGCCTCAGACCTAGCACAACTGTGAATTTAGTCATCATTGTCAGAGTGTCCTCTTACAGTGACATGACTAAGTCTTTTCTGACACTGGTTTAAATCAGTAATCATCACTTACACTTACCAAATTAGGAAACACTTGCATTAAAGGGTTTTAATCAGAAGTATTAAGTTAATTATGTTATAAAAGTAACAAAAAGAATCCTTTAGTTTAAAACATTGTTTCAGGACAGGCAAGGTGGCTCAGGCCTGTAATCCCAGCACTTTGGGAGGCCGAGGCAGGAGCATCGCTAGAGGCCAGGAGTTTGAGACCAGCCTGAGCAAGAGTGAGAACCCATTTCTACAAAAAATAGAAAAACTAGGCAAGCACCGTGGTGCACACCTGTAGTCCCAGCTACTCGGGAGGCTGAGGCAGGAGGATCACTGGAGCCTGGGAGTTTGAGGCTGCAGTGAGCTATGATGACACCACTACACTCTAGCCTGGGTGACAGAGCAAGACCCTGTCTCCAAAAAAAACAAAAAAAATTGTTTCAATTTTTACATTTTAGGTGCTAACTACTCAATGAATTTAAGTATTGGTAATTATTACAACCCTCAAAGATGGAAGCCCTAATAATAATGAAGAAATAATAAAATTATCACATATATCCAAAATGGCATATGCTCATGAAGAAACTAGATAATATAAAAGGACTAATTAATATACTTAAAATACAAAGAGGTTTTCTAAATATTAATAAATAAGGAAAAATTAAATATCCCAACAGAAATGCAGGAAAAGGAACAGAATATTCACATACCCACAAAACAATTACAAAACACATAAAAATATGAAAAATATCACTGATAATCAAAGAAATGCATATTTGTACATTAAGACCATTTTACACAAATTGCAACTTTTAAAAAATAATAAAATCCAGAGTTGGAAAATGTAGTATGCTGATTGGTAAAAAAGTGGTTATAATCTTTGTGAAAATGGTTGGCAATTTGTATCACAGACTTTAAAGTATTCCCATTTCATAGAGGAATCTATACCAATGAAATAATTGGAAATATATATAATGACTATGTTACAAGAATGTTCCTAGCATCATTAATAATAATAAAAAAGTCCAACAATAGTGGACAAGTTAAATTAATTGTGGAATATTCAAACTGGAACACTCTGAGTGATTAAATTAATAATCACACTCCCTAAGAATATTTTCAGAAATATTCATAGAAATATTCTTTATTTTAAACAATAAGTTTCAAAGAAAGTTATAAAATAGCATATTAGCACTTTTCAATTGCTGCCCACCACAGGGAAAACAGAGTTTGGTGACGGAGTATGAAATAAATTTTGTTAAAAAAAAAAATATATATATATATATAGATATATCTAGAAAAGCACTAGCATAAAGAAGCAAAAGACATAAAAGATAACTTCTGTGCAATAAAATACACCATAAGCAAAGGTGAAATTAGACTATCAGATATTTGTAATGTAAATGGCTGACAATTATAATCCACATATATAATCAATAAGAAAAAGACATGGCTAGGCATGGTGGCTCATGCCTATAATCCCAGCACTTTGGGAGGCTGTGGCAGGAGGATCGCTTGAGCCCAGGAGTTCCACCCTAGGTAACAAAGCAAGACTGTCTCTGTTAAGAAAAAACAAAAAAGCAACCCATAGGAAAATGGGCAAAACTATAAATAGGCAATTTATAAAATAGAAAATAGACTTTCCAATAAATATAAAACCATTCTCAACTTCATTAGAATTTAGGAAAATGCCAAGTAAAACATTGAAATAGGCCAGGTGTGGTAGCTCACACCTATAATCCCAAGCACTCTTGGAGGCTGAAGTACGAGGATCACCTGAGGCCAGGAGTTCAAGACCAGCCTAGGCAACACAACATCTCTACAAAAAATTTAAAAATTAGCCAGCGTGGTGGTGCACACCTATAGTCCTAGATGCTCAGGAGGCTGAAGCAGAAGGATCCCTTGAGTCCACAAGTTTGAGGTTACAGTGAGCTATGATATGCCACTGCACTCTAGCTTGGGTGACAGAGTGAGACCCTGTCTCTAAAAAAACAAAAACAAAAACCATTGAAGTAACATTTCCACCCATCAGACAGGTTACTATGATAAGAGCTTTACAATGTGGTTATTAAATACAGGGAAATGGGAACATCGATACAACACTGGTGAGAGAACATTGGTAAAACCACCTGTGGAGAATCATTTGACAATATCTATTAAAATTTGAAATGAGTTTCTGGTTCTAGAAATGGCAGAGTGCCTTTTATCAAACTAACCCTCCAGTAGAGAACAATCATAAATTTGGGATACATATACAACATAAATATATTTGGGATGATATATATAACACAATATATATAAGATAACATGTTATATATATAGCACATATATATAACATGTATTTAAAACAAATACATTTGGGATGACATAAAATAACTATGAAACAACAAAATTTAAGGGAGGATTTGATTCTTGAAAGAAGAAATCTATACATGATACTCAACTCTATACAGCTTTTCACATGAGGGCATACCACAGCCCAGGTGGTGTGGCATAGCCACAAACTCAGCAGAAAGCCACAGTTTGCTGGTTTGAGGAGTAAATGAGGACAGAATCAAGAAGTGCCAGAGCAATAGGGAGAAAATACTGAAAAAGGTGAAAATCACAGAGGAGATGTCCCAAAATCTGCATTAGAAACTTTGCTCAAATCCTTGGCTGGCCCCTGTACATACAAGTTCCAAGGAGCCCAGTGGAAAGCAATAGCTTGAAGACTAAAAAAATTGATCCAAAGATTTCAGCTGCTGCCCCCATGTACCAGGGAGACAGATTGGACACTGAGTCAGTCAAGTAAAGTGTCTGCTAGAATATAAATGAACATTCTTCAGAGGAAAATAACAGAATCCAGAGTCTCTTAAAACTCTCTGGTGGTTGCTGCAGCCATCCTCATATTTGGGGGTCACCCCTACACGTCCATCCATATGCTTCTACCCAGGCCTTGTTGTCTCCAAACTAATCCTTTTCCTTCCAGTCCCTTGATGGCAGTCAGACCATTTGCCACTGTCCATAAGTCTGTATTTATTTGAACCTCAGGTCACTTCTCTCCCCTCCCAAAGTGGATAATGACCTAATGGTCTGTGCATTAGGAAGATTTTCCCTCGTCATAGTCTTTCAGGGCCATATTGAGCTGACCCAGCCATAACCCAAGCTTGGGCTTTTTCCTTCTCCCTCCACTGGTTGTAGAGGATCCCCCACACACCCATAGATGTTAGCTGAGAAAGGGATGCTGTTGTAACAGTGGTGGATGCTATAGAGGCAAAGAGTAAAAACTGCATCTCAGAGTTGTCCCACCCCAGGCTGAAATGGTTGGGTTTGTAAACCCACCCCCTCACTCAGTCACTGAATGCCTTGGACAAGGCAGCTCTCTGCAGCTGTGGCAGACTCAGAAGGAGCTGACAGAGGCTGTCTAGCACCTGTCTGTTGACCACATTCTCTGCAGCCGGGCAGCAACTCCTCTGAAGGGGAGACCAAATGTTCACTGATAGGTGAATAGACAAACAACATATCGTATGTTAACACAATGAAAACTTACTCAGCAAGAAAAAAATAACTAATGATACATACAACATGAATGAATCTCCCCATAAATTATTATTAATTACACAGGAAAAAATAATAACTTTATCATGGAGAACTCTGGCAGGCAATCATAACCAGGTAAATAAGGTCAAGAAAAAAATTATAAGTTTATACATATAAAAAGAAAGAGTGAGAAAGCAAATGGTGTAAAATGTTCATAACTAGGAAATCTGGGTAATGGACATAAAAAGTTTTTTGTACTACTCTTGCAAGTTTCCTGCTGTTTGAAATAATAAAAATAAAAAGCTTTTAAAAGTTGGGTTGCAAGAAAGAAGGTTCACGGTCATATCTCCAGGCATCTGTGGAGCAGCATCTGCTGTAAAAGTTCAGCCCATCAGCAACATTTACCTTTTCTATACATATGACATGGAAAGAGGTAAGTATTATGTCAATAGGTGACAAAAAGCAAGATTTTGAGCAATTTTGAGCAACTGATCTTTTACTCTAAAAGAAAAATATATAAAACATCTATGTATAAATAATGTACATGTTTGTAAATGGATAAAGAAATACACTGAAAACACATGCTAAGCGAAGAGAATGTAAACACAAATCCCATCGAGTAACTACTGCCTAGACACTCACTCAGATGTTCAAAGAGCATATACAAGGATATTCACTGCAATATTGTTTTAAGGCAAAAAAAAAGGGGGGGGCATGACCTAAATGTCTACCAGTAAAGGGATAGCTAAATAAACTATAGCACAGTCATACCATGAATAAGCAGTTTAAAAGAATGAGTTAGATCTTTCCGTACCAACATGAATAAGACACGCTTATATTAAACAAGCTAGAAAATAAACACAGAATTGGTAACATTTATGAAAGAGTATTAATAAAAATAAATGGAAGGAAACATACCAAAATGTTAACAGTAGTTACCTCTTATTCACACATTTTAAGCATTTTTCAAATTAGCCATAACAAATATATCATATACATTTTAAAGATATAAATATAAACAGTCCTATGTGTGGTAACGTTGTGAAAAATACTCAGGGTCTATTAGATGTTTTCCTGCTTTAAAACAAACATGATGCTGCAGGATAGCAATGTGCAAAAGAGGGCCAACTGGTATGCATTTATTTATAAGTAGAAAAATATGCACTGAATTGCTGGAAACACTTATGTAAATAAAAGAACTTGGAGCACATCTGGTGAACAAGGCTGGCTATTAAATACCATAGGAGCAGGATTAGGAAGGGAGCTTACATGTTGCCTGAATGTGAACTACTTACTAATGATGGTTTTGCTGGGCTTCCTTCTCTAAGAAGACTTCCAATATAAAAATACATTTTCACCTCATTTGCTGATAGCTGAAAGCTTATAGCTGTCAGACTTTTAGAAGAAAATGACAGTCTCCAATCTCCAACAATCAGAATGGCTAAGAATACCAAACTTCGGTGCTGGAAAAGAAAACTGACACATGCACATGTGCATTGCCTACACCTTTACATTTTTGCTGCTTCTCCAAAAATCCTCAAAAAACTAAACTTCTCTCAAACTCTCCAAAGTAGTGTATCTTTAATTTAGCTTATGCACACTTTTATTTCTTATACACCACAAATAATTCAGTTCTGTGCCTTATGAATTTGACTTTGTTATTTCATTGTAAAGATACAAGCCAACTACCATGACTTTTGTCTATCACCTATGCACACTTTTTCTTATGAAAAAGTTTGTTTGTTCTGTCCATGAAAATAAAACATATATATTAATACAGAAAATACAGAGAAACAAAATTAGAGAGGAAAATTCATAATACCACCATCATTCCAAGGACAACCACTGTTAAATTTTGATGTATATCAATCTATGCTATTTTCTAAAACTATTGTAAGATAGTTGCACTCCTGCTGCATCTGCAATGTTATTCAAGCATTTCTCAGGTTGCACGATAACTTGAGCATTTTTCCATGTTACTTCAAAATGTAGTAAACATTTATATAAAGCCTGCATAATGTTGCATAAAAAGGATATACTACTTACATGTTTGTTTAAATTATATTTGCCTATTTTTGAAACACTTAGAAGGTTTTGAATTATTCCTTATAAATTTTGGTATATAAAACTTTTTATTTGAATTTTGGGTGACTCCATTGGGTTACTCCATTAACTGAGAGTCTCAAGAGTAGATGGAAGATATGAATAGTTCGGTTTTTTTAAACTTGTTTTTAGATTTTCTTTGGATCTTTACTCCTCATGTTTGCCAAAGCTGATGTGAGGCTCCAGCTGACAGCCATGACAATCAGCTACTGAACAACATTCATATCACAATTTTAGCAAATGAGTGGCCCCATGTGTGATACCGTAAGTGGAAATTATAGGCAGTGGGGTGGGTTCTATCCTCTAGGAGCTTATGGAGCTTCATTAGCCTGGGCAGCATAAGATGATGTTCATACCTACATGTTTAGGCATGAAAATAGTAACTAATATCAATAATATTATAATAAATATCTATATATTATTATGTTATAAATAATATTAGAATAAAATAATAACTAATTATTATAGTGCTTTATATATGCCAGGCATTGTTCTAAAATTCATCCTGCATTTCTTCATTTAATTCTCATAAAGACCCCATGATTTATTCCCATTTTACAGATGAGGAAATAAGCTTAAAGACGTATGACATTCATCAGGGCACGTGCCCTAAGCCTTAGGCCAGGGGTAGGAACAGGCTCCCACTGGCCCACACACACTCTGCTCCCTATTCCGTGCTGTGAAAGCTATACATGTCGCAAAGCCAGCCAAGTCGAAGGGGTCCAAAACCCAGGACTCTGACACAGAGGTCCACTTTGCTGAGCCAATCCTCCATGAGGGGATGGACCACATGGAAAGGAAGAAATAGATGGACCAGAACCTGTTCAGACAATACGTTATGTTCAGAAAATATATTTCCAAACCTCATCAAATCTACACAGTTCCATTCTGCCCTTGAATTTTATAATAGTTCTAGATGCCACTCTAGCCATTTCTAATCTCATTTCTAATCTTTACATCAGCAGCCTAAGAGCGGGTGCTACAAAAAGGAAAGAAGAGAAGGAAAAAGAGAAGGAGGAAGGGAGAAATCATTAAATATTTATCAACTATCTTATTTTAAAAAGTATCATGCTGGTATGTATTTTAAACACACACACACACACACACATACACACTGGTCTTAAGGAGATTACAATTTTGCTAAAGAGCTAAATAAGACACTCATAAAGCAATTAAATAACAATACAAAATTAAGCAAATAGTACAAGATGTGTCAAAGTGCTAAAATAGGCTGTATGAAAATTGCAACCATCGCCATTCATTTTTTTCAACTATGACACATTTGAGCTAGTTGGTCCCATATATCAGACCTTGCATCCTAATTTTGGCCTATCAGAAAGTGTTTAGCATAGATGACAATAAATGCTATAGTTCACTGCACAAACAGATGTAAATACATTCGAGTCAATCTGAAAGGAGGACCAGAGCATCCCAGATAAGAAGGATGGTCCAGAACATAAGAAGAGGAGGTGTGAAAAGATTGGCATGTATGAGACAGGTCTCTTGCTGGAGGATCCCGGGAACTGGGGGCATTTGGAACTCCCTCACTACTGTCATGGCCAAGGGAAGTGGACATTTCTGCTGCTTTTCCCACTCTCATGTCCATCCTTCATTCACTGCCTCCCAAATGAGGAGTCACATCTGATCTGCTTGCTCAGCATTTTGCATTTCCTGGGTGGCTCTCCCGGTGGGTGAGGTCACTGCTTTGAAGAATGACATAGGGTCACCCTTCTGTCCTCAATTGCACTTGCAGTCAAGATGGAGAGGCAGCTGATCCAAATGGCCCACTTTCCTGATCCTAACACCAGCGTCTCCGCATTCAATATTTACTATAACCACAAGGACCACCGTGAGAAAGTTAAGTTTGGTGGCATGAATTTTTTAAAAACAGAAGAAAGAAAATGTAAGGGAATATACAGCCAACTAACTCTTACCACAAAAGGAAACAACAGTATCCCAGGGGACGCTGACAATGGGGCTCTCTAAAGGCCCTTGGTGCCAGTGGGGAGGAGATGTCTGAGCCTCAAGACCCATCTTGGGAAAGGGTCCCTGGGAAGGGATGGATGCCTTCCTCAGGGCAGAAGGGCCTGCTTCACTGTCCAGAGTGGTCGCTCAGGAGCTGAAAGGGTCACTGCAAATTCTCCAGTTGCTGAGCTTGAAAACCAGAAAGTAGGCAAAAGGAAAAACAAGTTCAACCTTCCTTCCAACACAGGAAAGAATCTTTGCAGTGTGTTTTCTGGGAAGATGTGGTCAATTTGAAACCACAATCAGAAACTTTTTGAGCAGATTACATTATGAAATTTCTGCCATTGTGAAAGAGCAGAGGCCGAGGGAAAATTTCCCCATCACCCTCTGAAGGTTTGCAGAAAATCACAACCCCTCCCAGATGAGGAGCCAATCTGACAAAAGGCAGATTAATAGAAAAGGCACACAGATTACAGGGGAAAGGTAGACACAATTGCAGGGAGTAGGGATCACAGAGTGATGACCCCACCAAAAATGGGATACAGATGGTTCTATACCCTTCTTCTTAGAGGAAAAGGAGATGGGGAAGTGTGGATAATTTTAGGGAGGTAGTAAATAAAGTATTTTTAGGAGAATTCAATGGGCTTAAAGAACACACAGTGGCCTGGGACAAAGTCCATTGGACCCACAGGGCGGACAATGGTTTGTGATATGTCTGCCCAGGTGTGTTGACAGACTTCAGTCTTCCTTCCTGAGATGTGAGTTCACTTAATGAAAACTCAGGGAGGGTACCAGAGGTCACTGTTTTCTTCTTTGGAGGGTCTGGACTTGGGGTAGATAAGGGAACTTCCCTCAGAGGACAACTTCATCCTGTGCTTTGGAAGAGACAGAAAAATGAGAGTTGGGGGGAGGGAGAGTCAGGGAGACCTTGAGGCTTCTTTCAGTTCAGCACATCAAAGCACCATATTTTGGGGTATCAGTTTCTCAGTCCCAACAAAAGGAATAAGCAATTTGATGGCTTCTAAATCAGTCAAAATATAGGAGGAAGAAATGGATTAGCTGCTCCAGGGTATGAAACTATTAGATTTTAACTCATTGACAGCCTCATCTCTTCCTATCATGTACAAATCTTTCTACTGAGTATTCTAGTTTGTAACATACTTTTTGGAGACACTGATACACTTTCAAAACTATCATGGCTTTCCAGAAGCCATTTAAACCAAAGACTCTCCACTTTCAAAGGTTCTTTGATCAGAGCAAGAAGCATACAAGTGAACTCAAGACTGGTCTGAAGGATGATCAAAACAGGATCCCAACAGAAAATTGTGTAGTGAGCTTGATCACAGCTCCGTAAACAATAAAACAACCTAAAGAGGAAAAACTGAACAGGAAATACACTAAAATAGTAAAGTAGCTGTCACTGGGTAATACAAATTGGTGTAATTTTGGTTCTATATTCATCCATTTTTAGAGCATTTATTTGTTTTTATCAAAAAACACAAAATTTAAATAAATATTAAAGTCCAAGTTGTTTTCAAACTAGGAAACAAAGAAACAGCATCTGGGGTTCTTGGTAGGGTGTGGTTTATTACTTAGACTCTGCTGGAAATATTTTCCTTCATATCTTAAAAGTCTTTTAGTATCATTCAGGAAAATGTTTTAACTTGGAAGGGACCTTAAAGATTGTCCGATACAACTACTTCATTCCACAGCCAAGGAAACAATGAATTTCCTAACACATGCCTAGTCAGGGGCAGACCTGGAACTCTAACCCACAATTCCTGCCTCCTAATCAAAGCTCTCTCCAACACAGAGCCTATATTATTGCCAAGGAAAGCTCCCCTTCCATTTTCCAGATAGAAAGGAAAAAAGCATTGCAAAATATAATCTCTCCACTCCTCAGTATGCACCCAAGAGAAATAAAACATACATCCATACATAAACTTGTACATGAATGTTCACAGCAGCACTAGTCACAGTAGCCAAAGAGTAGAAACAACCAGATGTCTATCAGCTGAGGAATGGATAAACAAAATGTGGTATATCCATACAATGGAATATGATTTCGCCATAAAAAAGAACGAAGTACTGACACATGCTACAGCATGAGTGAATTTTAAAAACACTAATGCTAAGTGAAAGAAGCCAGTCACAGAGGACCATATATTGTATGGCCCCATCTATGTGAAATGTCCAGAACAGGCAAATCTATAGAGACAGAAAGTAACTAAGTGGTTGCCTAGGGCTGGGGAAATGTTGGGAGAATTAGAGGGTGATGGCTAAGGGATGACGGGTTTCTTTTTGCAGGTAATGAAAATGTTCTGAAATTCACTACGGTGATGGGTGCAGCTGAAAACAAATACCTAAAATTTATCAACACGCACCGCATTTCTGTTCCAAGTAAAGAACAATACTGATGATGTCATACCAGGGAGAAAACAACCAGCTACATAGGCTGTGATTTCAATCAGGGTATTTGGGCCTTTTCCATATTTGCTGTGCTGCACTTGGTTATGTTGCCCAGGCTCTAGGACTCCTGCCTCTATGTGTTAAAAGGGTAAATTCTCCAGACTCATTTTAACAGATGCAATGAGCCGCTTAAATTGTCGTGTATACCACCTCATGGAACAAGCCAGGCTTGGCCAAGAGATCTGCTTGCTTTAAAGAACAGGACATCAGTAAGATGCAAGAAATGAATCTGCTTCAAGTGGTTTGACCAAGCAATCAGGTGTCTAGTGACTCTCACCCCCAAGCCAAATTGGTGGAATGTTGCTACTGGACGTGCAGCTTCATGGCCTACCACACCCAAAACAGCCTCTTAGAAAGCCCCACTTCTCACCCACAGAAGTCCACAAACTCTGGGGTAAATAAATACCAGTCTGGGATCAGCAGGTCGGCCACTGCCCAGAAATAAGAAGTGGTGCAACAAGTAATGTGCCACACCCTATCACATTTCAAATCCAAGTACATCAAAAATCAGTAGCTGGGCATAATTTACTCCCCTGATAAATGACAGGAAATTGCTCACTGTGTTTAGAGTTCAGCAGCAAATAAGAACTTTCTCTTGGCTACAGGCCTCAAATCATTCCAGAGAAACTTACATGCTCTCGGGCTGTGATCAGAGGGGCCTGCCAATATTAGCACAAATCCAAGGCACAGAAATCAACTCCCAGTTCACATGTCACCAACAGCTCTGGGGCAGGGAGACTGCTTTCAGGCAGGAATTTGTAAACAGGGTGGGAATGTTTGCAACTGACTAGGGCCCTTAGTAGAACCATTGATGCAAAGTTAAATGATCACTTCTCTAGTCCAAAGTCCCCTAATTCTGATCTCCAGGACTCTCATCAAAGATCTAACATGATGGTAAACACTTCAGAAGACTCAGCTCACCACAATTTTGGGGAAAATATACAGGCTTCTTTTCCCCAAAATAATGCAGAGTTGACATTCTGCATCTTTAGGTCTGTAGTTCAGCCTCAGCACTGGCCTAATGTTATGTAGATTTCTATTTTGACACCTGTAATTAAAATTTTTATTTTTGTTTGTATGAATAAACCTTAAAATCTAAACCAACTTACTTTTCCTTTATTAAAAAATTGTCTACTTCTTTGTGATATTAAAAAATATTAAGGTTTCATGGCTACTACTTTC
This sequence comes from Lemur catta, assembly GCF_020740605.2. Taxonomy (NCBI): domain Eukaryota; kingdom Metazoa; phylum Chordata; class Mammalia; order Primates; family Lemuridae; genus Lemur; species Lemur catta. The sequence continues at coordinate 52,161,156 of NC_059139.1, read as the reverse complement.
TTCTGGCAAGTAATCAATTACTTTGAGCAAATTCATGTCAACTGAACAAAGGAGTTCGAAGAACCCTCACTGACAGCTTCTAGCTGGTTTGAAGACATCCAAAAAGCATTTTTTTCCATAAGCAGTCTCATGACCAAAGTCAGTTCTGCCATTCTACCCACCAAACCTGTCATAATAAGTATAATATAATGCTGATAATTTACCATCAGGGAAAATGAAAACCCTATTTTTTAATATTTCATTTCACTCTGTCTAGTGAGATAATATCTTACAATATCCTGGAAAATGATGGCTTCATTACAAAATTTCCAGATTACAGTCTTATTTATATGATCTTGATATTCAGTAAGTACAAACGTACTTTGAAACCTAGATCATTACTAAATAAAGGTACAGCAAAAATGGCTTTTTCTTTTTTACTTCTTCCAAAGATGCAAATTACCCAACAGTAATTAAAGGCCCTTCACTTTAATATTATAGGATCACTTGTTTACAAGGACAAAATCTCATTTTCTGAGTCACAGAAAATATTAAAAATGGACAGATTGCCACCAGTTATTGTGCAGATGCTCCTTAGCTGTCCCTCAGTTATAGTTTTTTTTTGCTTCCTTCATTATTGATCATCTAAAACAGGTAGCAAATGAGGGGCATCTGAATCGCTATATACATATTCTAGTAAATACTTTGATCAAAACCTACCACTAAATCCAATACCTAGAATACAAATGCAGGGAAAAAAAGCAAACATATAATTAGATGTATTACGGGGAGGAAAAAAAGCCCTGAAAATAAAGTTGACAGATTAGATAACTACTCCCTCTATAAATGGAAATGGATGTTAAATGCTAAATATGCCATCTTTACTTCCTCCAGCAAAGCAAAACTAGAAGAAAGAAAAATTGATTGATATTCATTTCAAAAATAGACTTTCCACTGAATATCTACAGTATTTTACCATCTCAACTACTGATGCAAAGTTATTTGCTAAAAAACTACAGTGACAACTCTCTACACATAGATGTCTCTTCATAGATAAACTGGTTAGATGAACACTTTTCCAAGTGAAATGTATGAAACTTCCCTAGAAGCTACTAATTCTGTCACCCTTCAAGAGGACACAGAAGACAAAGACCTTGTTCAAACCAGTAGATGAGAAGCCCAGAATTCCTTTTTATTTAACACAGATTTCCAAGTGTCTATCACATTGTATTACAGAATCTATGCTAGGCATTGTTTGTCTATCAAGATGAAAAACTCTTCCTCCCAGACCTTAAGGAGGTTACAATCCTACAACAAAACAGAGGCAAGAAAACAAGTAAACAAATACAAGTCAGGGTACAATTAAGTGTCATGAAGAGGCTGCTCTGAGTTTTCAGAAGAGAACAGTACATGTATGTGTCTGTGAGAAATCTCTTTGCCACCAAACATCCACATCATACCCTTCCAATCGCCCAGGAGCAGAACCTATGCTCAAGAAGGGAGGAATCCTTGATTCTCATAGTGTTGAGAAGCACCTTCATGGTCTCAAGGGAAAAATAATCAGCTCTGAAGGCCCTGAAATGGCAGTGAAAATGAAGGTGCTCATGTGTAAAAAGGTCAAAGCCTACCAAGACTGCAGAGGTACATTTTGCAGGAATATCAAACAGTGCAACTGAAATCTATGAGGTCCTTTGGGAACACAGGCCTGGTAATGAACTCAAACGTAGACAGCAAAGAAGCCTAACAAAGGCTGGTAACTCAATTCTCAAAACCATCATTAGCTCATAGGATCTTATCCTTGATTAAAATTATTCTAGAGAAGACCTATCAAATCAAGACTAGCTTCATTTGTAAATCTAATAAAAAAGACTGATGCTGGAAGACTATTGTCTGGGAAACAATTGTATTTCCCAGGAGTGAAGACATACCAACAAGAACAGAGGAAAAAAAAAAAAGTAACCCTGTAGGATCACAAATATCAGCTTAGTCTTTTTAGAACAGTATTTCTTAACTTTCTTACCTAAGACTACATGCACCCTAGAGTCTGGTGGACATGGCCAGTCTATTTAAATAGGAAATAAGAAAATATATAAAATAATTGAGATCGCATGCACTGGCGCATAACTTGGTTATGCAACAATTCACCATCCTTTTAACTCACAGATTCTCATTTTTTAAGAATGTTTGTGTCCAGCGTTATGGAGGCTAGATTCAACAGTAAGCTGCTATGTCCAGTTATGCATATTGTTCTGTATTTTGTGTATCATGTTGAAGAAACCCAAACTGAACAGAGCCTTTCTTTGCTAAAGTTTCTGGCATGCAGAGATGCACAGAACACAACCAAGGCAATGTATCCTCTGAAACTCTGCATTCAAACACCAGTCCCACACCACCAGAGCTGTCTGCACACTTTGATAAACAGCAGCATTGGGTAAAGTCAGATATGCCCTTGACACTTTAACTTTTACTACAGAAAAAAATCACAAACTATTGTAAATGACTTAGTATGAGAACCTAATTTATTAACATTATTGCTTTAAAATAAGTTGTTCAAAAGTAAGAGCTAGATCCTGCCTTTTCCATAAGGGAAAACAGAGTGGAAACTGAGGTCATGGCTCTGTTGGGACTTAAGGTAAAGCATAGATATGTGCCCTCTCCAGCACGGCATCCACAGTGTAGGTGGATGGTTTACCTGGCAGCTCAGGGCTTCAAAAGCGAGTCTTTCCTTCAGCCACCCCAGCCCAGGCAGAAGACTGGGAATCTAGAAGCCACCTTGGAAGTGGTTCCTTCAGCCCCAGCTGTTGCAACCTCAGCCATTCCTGGCCACACTAGTCTAGTCCCAGCCATCCCAGAGGAGGCCCCAGACACTGCAAGATAGAGGAGAGCCCTCCCCACTGTGCCCTTTCTGAATTCCTGACTCACAGAATCTGCGAACATAATATTTAATAAAATGACTGATGTTTTACGCTGCTAAGATTTATAGGGGACGAGGGGTGGGTTAGTTTGTTACAAAACAACCCTTCTCTGCTTTTCCCACCCCAGGGCACCTCAATTTATCACCAGGCCCAAACAAAAAGCAACACAGAACACAATAAAAGGCTGGGCACAGTGGCTCACACCTGTGATCCTAGCACTTTGGGAGGCCGAGGCAGGAGGATCACTTGAGCCTAGGAGTTGAGGTTGCAGTGAACCATGATGATCCCACTGCACTCTACCCCGGGTGACTGAGTGAGAACCTATCTCAAAATAAAATAAAATAGTCATAAAATAAAAACACAGAGGCTCTTCTTTAAAGAAATTGAACTGAGGAGAACTGAAGCAGCTGACACGGGTATACAGTCTTCTCTAGGAATGAAAACTGTTACCATTTTGGCTTTAGGGGGAGGGGCTGTGGGGGTGGTACGCAGTGTATGGTAGAGAGCTCTCCACCTCATCACCCTAAAGCAAAGATCATCTCAACCACGTACACAGAGAGCCCAGGCAGCCTTCTTGGTTCTTCCATCTTAAATAGGAATGAGTGAACAAACCTCCACCTCTGGGTAAATCCTGCTTCCTTCTCGAACCCCATTGCATCAGTCAGGGTCCCAACAGGAGGCCAGTGGCACCCTCAGATTAGGATAATTTGGAGTCTTTCTACCAAAATGTGAGACAAGGAGACAGTGAAATACTGGAGGCTAGCAATGGAGGGACTGTCACTCCTTTCCAAGCCCAAGGGCCAAGAGAGTAAGGATTTACCCAAGTCAAAAAGGCCAGGAGTCTGCAACAATGCTACCTTGAGAAGAAAAGTGGCCTTCAGTAGAAGTACTGTGAGCCAGACTAAGGCCACCTCACAGCAGAATGAATACCCTGGCTTCATCCTCCCCACTCTTGCTCATCTCCTATTGGACTAGTCATCGGCTGAACCCAGCCAGAAGCCACCAGGCATGGGAGCCTGCTGATGCAAACCCTGGAGGCAGGGCGAGGAAGGGTGGAGAGTGGGTGTAGAAGGGCATAGCAGAAGGTGTTCTACGCGTCTCTCAATAAGAAAAATGAAAGGCAAGAAGGAACTCCAGGGAGGAGAAAATGCAAAAGAAAGTCACAGCGCAAGCTGACTAACATGTGGCACAATACGGTGAGCACACTGGGAAGAGAATATGTTGAAGCTTATTTCTTGAAGACAAAGAAGTCGTGGCATTGGAACTACAAAGAAAGAAATTAATCAGAGTAGACCCCTGTATGCTGCAGTGAAACCTATTTTCAGCTTGTGTCTTTCAAAAATCAACCTATGCATAAAGCACACACGACTATTTAAATATCAGAATGCATGGTATCAGTTACAATCATTTCAAGGACAGGTAGGAGGAGGAGAAGAGGAGGAAGGGCAGAAAGTAGAGAACCAAAAGGTACTGTTGAAAGTGGATGAAACAAGAAAGATAAATTTACAAATAGTATGAAAGTTATAAAACTGGGAAGATGATAATCCCTGTGGGAAGGTTATTCCAGCCCTACACGCCCAACATGTGAACACCTGGACATTTCAGGTTACGGAAGAAATAGCTCCCGCCTCAAACAAAATGCCCTCTGGTTCTGGTCATACAAAGCCCTCCTTCAGCACCAGTTCCTACCTTATGTTCCTAATGTCACTGCTTCCTATTGTAAAGATGCAGCTGTTGTCTCGATCTCTCCATGGGGAAATATTTGCTGATTTTCTTCTATGTTTTAGATTTCACTTGCGCATAAACTACAGAAACTGTTGCATTTTGTGACAAAACAGTAAGTTTCCTGATATGAATGTGAAGCTACTGCTGTGTCAGTGAATTTCCACTTTAGCCATCGTGCCTAGATAAATAAACCAAGAAAGACGAATTGTTGTTTGGACCTCATTAAGATCGCAATTTGTTCTTGTTGTTGTTAGATTTAGTTAAACAAATTTCTTGAGGTTGTGGTTGCTGTAAGAAGGGTCTGCTTCTGTATTAAGACGTCTCTTCATACTCGCCTTAAGCATTTTGTGAGTCAATAGTGTCCTTAAGCACAGAAGAGGCCTTCTGTTTGGCGAAGAAATTCTAGTGTGCGGCATCCTTGGAGAAGTATGACCCGCAAAGTGGATGCCAGACTTGGGATACTGCAAATCCAACAACCTCTAGAGAAGATTTTGAGAAAGTAAATGGCTAAACTGTTTGCACCTGCAACTCTCCATACCAGAGGAAAACCTCAGTCATCTCAAAGAGAACTATTTATAAAAGAGCAGAGAAAGTAGGCTCATGTTCATAAATATTCCTGTGAAAGTTTTGTTCTTGTAATATTGGCTAAAAATGTTTTAACTCAGTTAATTGCCAAATCATGAGCCCTTTAGTCATAAAATCTTTATTGCCAGCTAATTTTTATCATGTGCCTCACGCTTCTAAATTTCATGTTTTTGCTGGAAAGAGCAAACTTCCTCTGACTTTGCTTTTTTGAATCTGTATACACCAAAGTAAAACAAACATTTAATGCTTTTTTTAGGTGTCCTGCACTTTCTTCTCAATTTTCTTGGCTACGTTTACAAAAATTAAGTTAGCATCAGAGGTCTAATTTAACTGTTTTGCAATATGTATACACATGACTGAAACAAAAGTGAGTCACAAATTATCTCACACACACAGAATAGCAAAGTGAACTTAATTGCTCATGCCTGAACCCCACTCCTTAATTTCATAGTTATTTTACATAAAGGATATTCTACTAAGTCCAAGAATTGTAACTATTTTCTTCCTCAAAGTGATAGTTTAGTTCAAAATGTAAAATCAAGAATAAACATTTAAGGTTCAAAGGTAAGCAGTACAGGCAATAGAAATACTGATTTAACTAACAAGTACAGTGAGGAGGGGAAAAGGCGGCAGAAGAGTGGAGGAGGTAATGGAATGAGCGAGACCGTCACCTCTCCCTGTACATGTCAGCAGCCACTGTCAGGAAACAGTGGTTTATACATTAATCAAAACCTCTAGAAAAACTAATGACAGGGACAGCTAGATGCTGTTGCCTCTAAGAAATGGGATTAGAAATGAGAAAGAGTAGGGTGGTAGACTTGTCTTTTCATTTTAAGCCCTTTCATGTTATCATAGTACCACCCACATCATTTTTGCCATGTGTACATACTCGGATAAATATTGTTACCAGGTACAAAAGTTGGTTCTAAGATTTAAATACGGTGTGTGTGTGTGATTCCATTTATATGAAATTCTAACGATAGTGACAAAAATCAGAGGTTGCTTAGAGCTGGGAGTCAAGGAGGAGACTGACTGCAAAGGGGGCCATGTCACCTTTTGGGGGTGATGAAAATATTCTATATGTTGATTGTGGTGGTGAGAGCACAGTTGTGTACATGCACCCAAATTCACGGAAAAGGATACTTAAAATGGATGAATTTTATTGTATGTAAACTATACCCCAATTATACTTTTTTAAAACTGCACTAATTGTTTGGGAAGCTAAGGGGAAATCCACTATAATTCCCTCAATAGAGTATATACCCATACATGATTTCAAATCATAATATTTTTGCGGCACAGCCGATTTTGCTTCAAGCTGCCACGTCAGCGGGTACAAGCTGGGAGGGTGGTCCTCCCCAGCAGCGGCTGTCACACAGGAAAGGCCGCAATACCGTCTTATCATCCATCTGTGAGATTTACGGATCAGAGAATGGGGCATTTTCTCCGACGCTATAAAAGATGAAAGCAGCAAATGAAATTTTATGAAGGTTTTATTTTTGCCCTCCAGGCCGAAAACTATTCTCTCATACATTTCATTAGGACTAGGACAAAAAGACTTGAAGAACTGTGACGAAGCCATCAGCTGGCCATTTCTGTGCAATGGCTTCAGCCCTGCAGTGTGCTTGCTGCCCCTTGCTAAGGTGCACTGTCCACTGTGCTTTATCCCGACAAGCTCCTGGGTTAAGCCTTCCTGACGCTGACATGAAGGCAGAATTTCTTTGCCTTGAGCAAAAACTCAAAGCATTTGTTTAGGAACATGAAGTTAGGGAAAGTTCTTTCCACATGCCCCTCTACCCTCTCCACCTTTCTTTAACCCACACTGTGCCCCAGGGGGCTGAGGTACACAGAAACCTTCTAGCTTTCTACTGGGTTTGACCCGTCAGGGCCACCATCAGGAGAGGAGAGGGGAAAAGGGTGAAGCTGAGGTCGCCATCCCTCCAGCTCAACTCCCTGCCAGGACTGGCTGCATCCCTCTATGGCTTTTGTCAACTAGTTTCCGCAAGCTAACCTCTCATTTCTGTAACCACTCCCTGCTCCCTTGCCTTCAGGCCTGGAGGTGGTAATGGCCCCCTGCCCTAGCCAGCTCTGGGCACTGCACATCGCCCTGCTGGCTCCCAAAGCCCTGCTCTCACCTTTGTATTAATAAATAGTCCCTTTATGGAAGGAGCCTCAATTACCCAGTTTGAGAATGTCAGCTCTTACTTGCCAAGACCCTGGCTACTGCAGAGGACGTTAGAGACAAAACAGACTTCAATGACGTATTTAAACCCTGTCACCATACAAATTAGGAAATTGAGCAATCAGTAGTAGCCACTGGATTTAATCTACTTTGTATACACTTTCCTTGAAATTAAAATTGATGACTTTCTGCTAACAAAAGCTTTAGTCACAAATTTTCCACTGAGTGATTTAAAATATTTCATCTTTACATATTCCAAAAATATAGCTTAGCTGAGCAAAATAATACTCATGAAAGACTGCATAATGGACACAGGGTCCATGCATTCCTCCAGACATTGCAAATTCATCCTCGGAGGCAGCCAGAGAGCTATAGACTCAGACTTCATCATTTGGGGCCCCTGTAGAAAGGTCTTCACTAAATTATGCATAGATATTATGTCATCAGCCTCTATTGAAGGACCTTTTGAAAAATAGCCCCACAAAACACCGTACCAGACTTATTTCGGGAGTGTTGCTGGGAACGTATTTCACTATATACACACACAGTATTCTTTTTACAAGGTGTTTCTTTCAAGTCTCAGCACAGGAAAAACAGTTTTACCTTTATCTTTTGGACATTATGAATCCTATCACTGATTCAGGGAGCCTAGAAGCTCTCAGCCAAATTTGTAGCTCACCTCTAACCAAGTGAACAGCATCTTCTAGAAAATATTTTGTATGTTGATCATACTCCTGGCTTCTTTTCTTTCCACTCCATCTTCTCATGAATTTTTTTTTATTTTTTTAATCTTTGTGAGTATATCTTTGTGGGCTGTATCAAATCCTTTTGTAATGAGGCAGGGATGAAGATAATTGAGAACAAACTTTCAAAAAAGGCTGAAAACAGTGACATGTATCTTTCCTCATGAAGTTTAATCTGTATTTTAAGCTCTCTTAAAACCATACGCAAGCCCAAGTTGGAATAATAACCTTTATAACTTATCCTGAAGCTTTTCTTAGAACCAACTGCTTCCTGTTTGCTAGAGAGTTTCTTCTCTTTCACAGATAAGACCCTGGCTGTATCTCCCTCCTATTCTCTTCTGCAAATTAGAACACTACTTTTTTTACTTTATTAACCAGAAAAAAAGTGGAACAGATACAAGACCACATTGGGTAAACTCATAGAGACCTCAAAAAAGCCAATTTCCTGCAGACATGTGGACGTGAAGGCTGCTGACGCCCCTGGGTGGGGCTGGGAGGCAACTCCCTGCTGCAGCCTCAACGTCAAGTGAAACTTCAGATCTTAAGGGGCAGAATCCTACCAAGGAAAGATAATACTGGCTTTACTGAGAGTCTTGATCTCTTGGTCTCTGTCACTCTTGTGTGTGCATGTGCACATGCGTAAACAGTGACATTCTCTATGTTAAAAGAAATGTCAGCTGAGGCACTGGGGCTTCTCTGGTCCAGGAAGGGGTTGTGGGTGGAGGCACAATGGGGCCAGGAGAGGCTGGGACCAGCTGCTGCTGGCACTGATATGGAAGACTGTGTGCATTACGACCTTCCTGATGGCAACTTCTTCTCAGCGCATCTCACCCAGTCATCCCCTTGTCCATTCGGTCTGTCTACATGCTAAATTCACCCATCATGGTAGCACTTACTTATCTAGGGCCTTGTCCCTTCAGAATTCACATCAGTGTTGTTAGCTGGGTTAAAAGTCACCTTCCCTGGCAAAGGACGTGTGTAAATTGTAGGTGCTCAAAACATTTCTGTAAAATTTGAATATGTTTACATCCCTTAAAGAGAAAAACATTTTTAAAATGGGAGCAACTTTTTCATATATGTTATCTTGGAAACACATTCAATAGTTCAGAAGGTTTTCAAAGATGTGCATTGATACACATCTTAGTGATATAAAAGCAAACAGGCACACCAGAAATGGCTCTAGTAATAAAACGAAACAAAATAAAAATGGGTGTGTAAGGTAGGAGTTTGAGGTAAAACTGGAAAAAGGTGAAAATGGTCAAGGTTCTATTAAGTGACAGAAGGCTTCTCAGGTCTTCCTAGAGCTTGCTAGAAATGCAGAATCTCAGGTCCTGCCCAAGCCTGCATTTTAAAAGGTCCCCAGGTGATTCACAGACCTTTGTAAGGTTTGCAAGGCCTTGCTCTAAGGTACCTGAAGCTCAGATATTCTGCCTGTGAAAACATAAAATTAAGAAATGCTGATAGAAACAAAGTGTCCCGGACATCTATAGCAAAGTGAAAATAAGGTTTTATTATTTCTTGAAGTAAATAACTTTCCTGCTATCATCTAATTTACAAACTCCTATGACCCACAAATCGACAAACTCCTATGACACACAAACTTACAAAATCCTATGACCCACACCACTAACCTGAGCTCATGCAGCTCACCTTCTGTGAAACTTCATGTACTAAGAAGTCAGTGTTTCTAATTTACAATGGAAATTTGAACTCACTGAACTTACCTCTGCTCTTTCCTAGATTCATACTGAGGAATTTCCACTAAATAGAGTTTAGAAACCATCAGAATGAAGAGGACATCGGCCAGCCAGCCAGTGATTCAACCCATGGGAAGGAAAAATCCAGCTAGGAATTACAAAGGGATGACATCAAACAGGGGCCCAGTGGGGCACTGGAGGCGTGGGCAGCAAAGGTGTGGATCCATAGCCCTACTCTATAGAACAGGGCCACTGCTGCAAAGCGCTATTAATGCAAACCAGGTAGAGAAGTGAAAATGCCCCCTGCACACAGGAAGCCCCAACTTCAGAACCTTTTTGGCCCAGCAATTGGTGTCCTGGCTCCTTCCCTGGAGCTCCCTCCCCATTCCTTTCACTGGCAACAGGACTGCAAGAGTGGTCAGAGGATTCTCAGAGCTTCAAGAATTGGCTTTGGGTTGGCCATAAAACTATGACCATGAGGGAAGCTCACATACCTCCTATAGAACCTGGAAATCAAGCCACCACTGGACAACACATTGTGCAATTTAGACAATAGTGCACCAGCTGGGCAGAAAAAGGAAAAAACTTTCTACCAGTCAAATTAGTAAAAGGCCTTTCCTCTGAGTGATGGAGCAATGAACTAAGTAAATAGAAGGCACCTGTGTGCTAAGAAAATAGCCCTACTTTCTCCAGCAGACACAGCTCCCACTTGTCCTCCAGCATAAACACACATGCAACCTTTATGCACAAAGCTGTCTATCCTCCCCACCTTGGCAGCCCCTAAGGTAGGTGGGGGAAAAGAGGAGGGGAGAGTACATAAGCCCAGGAATCCCAGAATCCAATAAGCAGTCAGACAAAGAACAGTATTCTAGAGGTGAGGAAATAGCTCCCAGAGGGCTCACCCATCCCTCTCATCTCATAATAACTGTTATTATAATTGTATTTTACCACAAAATGATTATATTGAGTTTTACAAATTGACTGACAGCATGATTAACAACAGTATAACTACACCGTATTACACTGGCCATAATAGTACACATTTCAAAATCTAAGAATATAATGAGGCTCATTCTTCAAAATGGAGCTGTTTATTTCAGCATGGGAGGGGGGCTGGCTAGCCCCTCTCAGCTCACATTCCATCTCCACCTTCCAGATCTCACTTGCTAATACAGTGTGGCACTTTATGAAAACATTTTTTCACCACTCTACAGTAATAGCACCAAAGTCTGCAACAACGTTATTAGTTGTTCCAATGATAAAGGTTGCTCCAATACAGAATTTCACACAGAGGAATTTTTAGGCAACCCCCATTATGGTAGACTATCTAACTAAAAATCGTTGCACAGAAATGGGCAAAATCACGAATAACATTTCCATAAGTATGTTTTTGCTCAATTCTTTTAACATCTAGTCACTTTAGGTTGGACTTTATATAGCAAAACAATCTGATTTTGAATGACTTAATCTGATTTTTAATATCAACATACAATAAAGGAGTTATTTATTTAAAAAATAAGAATAATGTTCAACTTTCTGATTCTCAATTAACATCACCTTAAATTTTTAATGTCTCCAATTTAATAAGTAAATTTTAAAATCAGGGTAAATTATGTACAAACTATGCATACTTTGTTATGCTTTTTTTTCTGTGTTTGTATGTACAAACTATACATAATGGCTAAGATGTATCGAGTAGTTATTATGTGCTGGGCATTGTTATGCATTTTCCATATGCCTTCTAGCAACAGCATGTATCAATCCTATGAGGTAGATGTTATTTTGACCTCATTAAGAGATGAAAAACTGAAGCGCAAAAAGGCTAGACTGCTAATATGTAGCAAAGTCAGTATCTGAAACCAGACAGTACATTTCTCTCTCAATTGCTATTAAACAAATGCAAAAAGTATACATCAGGGCCTGGACTATGTTTATCAACTAAGATTTTAAACATGGAACAATGACTTAATTCAGCAAGACTCTAAAATTTGTTAACACCCTTCATAGAACAGTACTAAGAACTCCAGGTAATTGAAAAGAAAAGTTGCAGTCCTTGGCTACAAGGACTTTGCAGACTAATTAAAGAGACAAAAATGTATACACAAAAAACATTTATTCCAAAGCTACATATAAGTAGAGATGAAAGTGTGGTGTAAACAAAATAAAGGGAAAGATAAAATAGGTATCAGGAAGTGTTGTGGAAGTGATCCCTAAGATAGCTTTCTAAGGAAATACTGCTTGGATTGGAGGAGGTGGAGGGAGGGAATTTCATACCATGATCAATAACAGAGGCAAAAAGGAACAGGAGTGATGGAGGTGGCAGTTGGAGAATAGCATATATGTCAAATAGCTCAAATCATATGAAACTGTGATGAGCTATTTCACAGTGGTTTTCCTTTAACAAAGAATCTACATTTTATGCTTATCACTATTCTGATTTTATTCCTTTTTGTTTCGGTGTTCCAGTGCAACCTTCTGAGTACTAAGTGGAAGCCAGCTCCCTGTTCCCTCCCTGGTCTGCCTTCCCACCAGTGTGCAATGATTTGCTCAAAAACAAACTAGCAGAGTAAATGAATGACATCATTTTAATGATGAATGACATCTATTTTAAAATGACAGTGGAGAGGTCTATACTCAACCATTCAACGCCCCCACCCCCACATCAAATAGATGGTCACCCCCAAGTAAGCTGTGGTTTCTGCCACAGTTTAGAATGGGTGCTTCCACTTCCTGTGCACTGTAGCTGAACAATGGGGATCTGAAGAAGCAGCAGCCTAGAAGCAAAGGACAGACACACAAGGTCACTGTAAATCAAAGAGCTGGTAAGCACTGGACAGGGACCGCTGGAAGGGCGTGGCAAACTTTCAGGAGGGGCCAGAGAACTGTTCTTCTGCAGGAGAGGAGCTCATCTGGCAGTAATAGGAAGCTGTAGGGCATCTCAAGCAGAGAAAACAGCAATGCACAAGGCCTATTAAAAAATGATGACCAGCTCCGATGGTGTGACTGGGGCCCAGAGATGGAGACGGTGGGAGTAAGTGGGAGGGACCTCCAAGGGCTCCAACGTCCTGGAAAGAGGGTGGATCATCTAGCAGTTATAAGGGGCTAATAGCAGACTTTAAGCAGGAAAATAATAGGATGAGACTAATTTAGAGAAACAATGTGATGGCAGTGTGGAGGACAAATTGGAAAGGAAGCATGGAAGTCACCTAGAAGTTTAACAGAGTTAAGTTGAGGGTCTGAATTCAAGCAGTGGTGAGCAAGATGCAAAGATGAACCTTAACAAATACTAGTAATAAATTTCTCCCTAAAAAATGTAGCTTAAATTCCCCAAGCTAGATATTGTCAGATGTCCTTGTGTCTAAAAAGCACCCAGCATGGGGCAATTCAAACTACTGCCTTTTGAACATGGGGAACAGTTAATAATTTTCCCATCCAGAACACCCCTCTCCTACTTTTCCTCTTTCAGTAAATATTGAGTAGGCACTAACTATATATCCTGGTCTGGTAGTTAGAGATATAAAAACAAGATGCAGTTCTGGTGGTCAAGGAGTTCAGAGTTTCATAGGAGATGGATGGACATACAGATAATAACCAACGATGACCCCAATGCCGTAAGAGATGTATATAGGGTGGTGTATACACAGAGGCCTGGCTGGAATGAAGAAGGTAACATGTAACCCATGAATGTCTTAATAATCTAAAAGAGGCCAGGTGTGGTGGTGCATGCCTGTAATCCCAGCACTTTGGGAGGCTGAGGTGGGAGGATCGCTTGAGGCCAGGAGTACGAGACCAGCCTGGGCAACAAGACTTTGTCTCTAAAAATTTTTTTAAAAATTAGCCAAGTATGGTGGCACATGCCTATAGTCTGCAGTCCTCGCTACTCAGGAGGCTGAGGCAGGAGGATCGCTTGAGCCCAGGAGTTCAAGGCTGCAGTTAGCTATTATCCCACCACTGCACTCCAGCCTGGGCAATAGAGAGACTCTGTCTTTAAAAAAGAAAAAAAATCTAAAAGATCTATCACCAATGTTTTAAATGATATACATGCTGCCAGTGACATTTCCCATTAACTTAGCTAATGCTATATAAAAGCTATCTAAAATGTATAATTTCAGATATAGAATGTGATGGATTCCATGAAATTTTGTTTAATATTGTGAATGTTAAAGGCAATCTCATCTGTAGAGTTCTGCTTGCTAGCTGGGGCTCACCTGTTAACTACTATAATAAAAACCATTTTCTCACCTTTTCAACTTTCAACTGTCAAACTGATTCTTAGCACTGAATTTCACCACAGAAACAAATAAAATGCAAAAAAGAAACACTATATATCCAAAGACCTACTGAAGTTAAACTCTGTACTTATCTGCCACAATAAAACCTTTGCTTCATACACAGCACTCTCTTCAGAGTACATTTGGTGGCCTTAGTTCACTTTCAAACAAATTTTCCGTTAACTGGCAGGAGTTCCCATAGTACTCCACCCCTCCAAATCCTTCCTGTGCTGGGCCACTTAAAAATAACTAGCCATAAGTCATTTTAAAATTCAGGAAATTATTTTAGTGGAAAAATCACTGATCATCACAATTATAGCAAAGTGGAGAACACAGAGCAGATCTCAGGAGGTTTTCAAATAACTGTATTGTTTAGATAGTACAAATTCCTTTACTTCTTACCAATGATTCCTTACATTACTAGTAGACCAATTTGTTTGCAATATGTTTGCAATACTAACCTGGGGGAAAATACTCTTTATCTAATATCCCTCACTATGTGACAATAACGTCTATTTTTATGAACTCTCATGCAGCAAAAATATCTTCACTTAGAATTTTGAACTTTTCATGTAGCTACTTCTTCATGTGTCAGTTACTAAATGGTTAAGTAATTATTTTAATTAACTATAGAAGATACACAAGTCTGTTATAGAAAATTAGACCATATAAATAAGCATGAAGAAAATTAAAAGTACCCCAAATTTTTCAAAGAAAATCAGTATGAACAGTTAGAACCTGCTTCTTTCAGAATTTTTAAAAGTATAAATTCATATATTTCTCTTTAAAATACTGATCATCTACAAATACTCTTTAATAACCCATTGCCATCATTTATATCAGCAATATAATCATGTAGATATTCTATAATTTAAGTAATCAATCTTTAGGCTTGGGCATTGAGACTGTTTCCAATTTTTCATTATTAATGACAATTCCATAACGAGCCTACTCATACACAGATCATTGCACACTCATCCAGTTGTTTCCTTGGGACAGAATTCTAGAAGTAGAGTTGCTGGATCAAAGACCAGACATGACAAGGTCATGATTTTTATGTAGGAAATATATAGCTCATAGATTGTTTAAAACATACATGATAGAGGAATGATAAAGGAATACCTGATTTAAAATAAAATATAATATAAAAAGTATATCTGTATTTGAAAAACACAAAGAGAAACATATATCTCTATTTAAAGGTAAGAGTTTACATCTATTAAATTATAGCTTAGCTATGAACAGAACACAAACCTCAAGCCATAATATACTTAAGGTTCAGTCATGTTTGCTAAACTTTTACCCCAAGAAAAATCAGCTAGGTTTACTCAAGAGCTTGAGTAGAGCTCTTGAAGAAGAGCTCTGTGGGCAATAAACTTGGATGCCATACTACACATAACTACTGGACAATAGAAATATAATACGTATGACAAAGGCAAGCCATCCATGTAATTTTAAATTTGCTAGTGGCTACATGAAAAAAATTAAAAAGAAATGGGTGAAATTAACTTTCATTATACATTTTATTTCACCCAGTGTATCCAAAATATCCTTCCAACATGTACTCAAATAAAAAAAATTATTGAGATCTTTCCCCCTTTTTGGTACCAAATATCCAAATTCCAGCATGTGTAAATGTAAACACATCTCATTTTGGACTAGCCACATTTTAAGTGCTCAAAAGCCACATGTGGCTCGTGGCTACCATAATGGACAGTACAGGTGCAGAGCAGAGGATGGTAAGTTTTTTCTGTAAAGGCCAGACAGTAAATATCTTAGGCTTTGCAGGCCCACAGGCAAAATCAGGATATTATGTAGGTACTTAAATAACACTGTTTGCCTGGAGTGGGCCGCCTGGGGTGGTAAGCAGCTTTGCACCCAAGTGCCCTCAGATGAAGACACTCTCAGGATGAACAGCAACTGGCCCAAGGCCAGCAGGGCAGCTGCCATCAGTTTTGCCGAGGTCCCAGTGAGCCCTTGTCTCTTCGCCTGACAGCCCAAGTCACCACAACTTGAGCAGGTGGCCAGAAGGAGGGAGACTCAGCAACTGAAACTCCCAGAGATTCCCCATCCAATGCCCTGCAGATGCTACCACAGAGACCCCAACGTATTCGTGGTGACCAGAGCAGGCCATGGGCAGCAGCAAGGCGTGGATGCTAGCCAGAGAGACACGTGCTGGGAGCAGAAGGGAACAGGGGCAAAAGGAAGCCCCAACTTGGTCTCTGCAGCTCCTGGAGCCAGGCCATCAACTTTCACAGAGGGCAGACCCAGGAAGGCAGGATTAACAAAGACAGACTGATCAAATAAGGGAGGATTAACACATGCATTTGCATAGCAAAGGTTCTGAGAAATCTCATCCTAAGGAAACCTACTTTGCTTTGTGTGACCCAGATTTCCCCCACACATTTTTTTGGCAGTGGAACCCACTTTTACAAGGAACACCAAAGCACACAGTGGATGTTCCTCATAACACATGGCTAATGTGGAGAGACACGGCTCCAAGCTATTGTAAATTTTGTGGAGCCCTGTTTGACATCAGGAAAAATTCCCCAGAGTAAACTTCATTAATAATAGAACCAAATTCCTCTCCTAACCCCTGCCCCCAGCCACACAGTCTGCCCCATCTGCTTTTCCAGTCTTGCTCAAATGTTATTTTCCAACTTGAACCTAAATGTC
Organism: Lemur catta; assembly: GCF_020740605.2. Taxonomy (NCBI): domain Eukaryota; kingdom Metazoa; phylum Chordata; class Mammalia; order Primates; family Lemuridae; genus Lemur; species Lemur catta. The sequence continues at coordinate 52,144,383 of NC_059139.1, read as the reverse complement.
CCCAACTTAAGTCAAAATGAGCCTAGCTCTTCCTTCTTCCTATGAGTTAAGCTCTGTCAAGGACGACCTCAGATATTCCTAAAACCCTCCCTGACCCCAAAGCTAGAACATGTTCCCCCTCCTAGAACATGTATAGTATTTACTAAATCTCCTAAGTCATCAGAGAACACCTTCAAATATTCCATCTCATCTCCTCTATAGACAGAAGCTTTCAGGATAGCAGAGATGAGACCTTAAACTTCTTTCATAGGCCTCTCTGTACAGCCCTTATACTCAGCAAATGCTCAAAACAGCTTAGTGAGCAAATGAAGGAATGAAGTGCCTGGGCTCTAACGAAGGTGAGTCCAGCTTATGGACACATGCAGGCCTCCTAAAAGCCACCAGAGTTGAGGACATATATTCACACCCTCAGGGGCAGAAAAGTCCTATTAATACCTGTCCTCATCTATCATTTTAGGGCAAGAGCCATGTCACTATTGTGCTCCACTGCTAGTGAATTAATTCATGGCCAAAATTTTATTTCTCCTTATAACAGACTTTATATCCTTCACATCATTTTTCTCATTTAAACAAGATGCTTTGCTTTTACAAATTACGTTTTAGTATGAGAAAGAAAATTTCTCGGGCACCTCCTAAAGAGGACTTTAATTACTAAAGCACTACTACCTTCTCTCTCTCTCTCTCTCTTATGTACTCACAGACCTCAGTAACAACAAACAACCCTTGCTGTAAGGAAGCTTCCTTACAATTTAGTTGTACCACATGGACTGCTGAGAACACCATTTAAGATTCTAACCATGGATTTGTAAAATTTTTTAAAGCTATCAGGAAGTACAGGTACCCCAATTTCCAAAGCAAACTATGACACCATGACCCGAAAATCCAAAAGCATTTATAGGACTGTAGAGATAGAATATTTTAAATCAAGACTGTCTTGGAACACTTGGAACCCACACTGTGGTATCAATTAGGCAATGAAAAGCCAAACAGTATTAACAATAACAGCAACAACAAAAGTCTTAATAAAATCTAAAATGGAATGGTTTCACTTCTTAACAGTGACTGTGTAAGTAACTAGTATTATATGACTATGGTAACATGATCAATATGCACCCCTCCAAAACTGTAAGTGGCTTTTAGACAAATGTAGAAAAGAGATTGCTAAGTACCTAGAAAATGCTTGACTGGATTTAACTGGGGAATCATTCACAGCAATCCTAAGGAGTACGGGAACAGGCTCGCAGGGGTGTAGTGAGTGGGCTCTGAAAGAAACCCACTTCTCTAGCCAACGAGGCTGTCGGGAGAAAAGCCAAGGGCCCATCCTCCCCTCCTCAAAATGATGGAGATGCTCCCAAGAAACCTGCCTTCCAAGACCCCAAAATAATTTTCAAATAAGATGTTTTGTCTAAACATCAAATTTAGACAGTTCACTTATTAAAATCCACAGTGGGATATAAAGTTTTAAAACAGGGGCTAGGGGAGGGAGCATGAGAAGTTCAATGCTATTCTTTCAAGAGTCCTGTCTGTGGCCAAAATTACCCTCCTTATCAAATACCACCCAGAAAGCCTTGACAGGGAAGGGCTGGGGGGCTTCGGGGAACACGATGCTGTACTGGAAAGGATACAACATGTCCAAGGAGGCAAGGCAGCTTTTACCAACATTAAAGGTAGGGAAGAATGAGTTTCCCAACAGCGGTGTGTGTGTGTGTGGGGGGGGTGTTAATTGTTTTGTTTTGGTCTTTTCAAATCACAAAGGTAATATAATCAAATTTAAGAATGGGCTAAAATTAACTGTCAAATTTCCCATTCTCTAACCACAATGGAAGAATGTGAAAAATGGAAACCCACTACCAAATAAGTAGATAATGCAGTAGCTATATAAATAATCAGCAACAGCATCTCGAATTTTAGTGAGCAAAGACCTTGTGGCCCATTGGAGCTGCAGGAAGAGATAAAAATCAATGAGGGTGAAAGCTGACTGGTATTCACATCTGCTATCTCTCCACGTATGTTTTCAGAGTAAGCTCTACAAAAGCCAAGCACTGAATTCTCCTCTTTCTCATATGTCCATGATATTCCCTATCTTAAAAAACTGTCCTGGAAAACTTGGAATCCATGCTGTGGTATCAATTAGGCAACAAAAAGCCAAATAGTATTAACAATAAATAACAACAACAAAAGTCTAAATAAAATCTAAAATGGAAGGTTTTCACTTCTTAACAGCGGCTGTGTCCTTATTATCAAATGGCCAAAGTTCACAGTATAGGACACAATATAGACATCCTTATACAGTTCCTGTACGCTCTTTCAAATACGTATGGAAGCAAAGATCTTTGAAATCAACAATAAATGCCACCTATGTCTTGTCTAGAAGTTGCCACATTCGTTTCTAAGATGGTACTGTGAAATGCAACGTAAGTGAGCAAAAGTTTTTAGGAAAAGTATTACCACATCAAAGGTACACAATGACTGAAAATAACCTATCAGAAAATGTAAAATATTAAAATGCAAATATTCTTAGAATCAATGAAATATGGCAATTTTAGGTATTTCTACTTTGTGAATTCAAATGGAGCTCATTGATAATAGTACTAGGCACTTTAATTATAACAAGTATCACCCCTGGTGAGAGTAAATTCCACCAAAGTATTCACAACTTCATTTTATTTCAAGAAATTAGACTACCATATTTGGTCATATTTATTTCTATATTTTGATTCACAGATGAGATACTTTCATTCCAGAAATTTAGGTTGGATTTTCAACCAGTTTCAAAGCTACCTTGAAAGGCATGTGGAGCGGGTCCATTAAAGAAAATAGTTTTTAATTAAGGTGGAGAAGTTGGGAGAACCACCTTCATTGTGGTGGTTAAAAGGGAGACTCTCACTTCTCAATTTTCTATTTGTTCATTTGTTTGCATGTGCCCCACCTGTGCTGCCAATTTGTTCACAAATGCCACCCTGATGTTCCCCAATGCCTCACTTGCAATAATAGCAAAACAAAGCTTTACAATATTAAAAGAAATGGCAGGGCGCAGTTGCTCATGCCTGTAATCCTAGCATTTTGAGAGGCCAAAGCAGAAGGATCACTAGAGGCCAGGAGTTCAAGACCAGCCTGGGCAACATAGTGAGACCCCGTTTCTACAAAAAAAATTTAAAAATTAGCCAGGCAGGGAGGCCCATGTGTAGTCCCAGCTACTTGGGAGGCTGAGGCAGGAGGATCCCTTGAGCCCAGGAGTTAAAGGCTGCAGTGAGCTATGATGATGCCACTGCACTCCAGCCTGAGCAACAGAGTGAGACTCCATCTCTATATCATATCTATAATATATAGATATAGACCTAAGAGTAGGAGAATGGTTATTGTATGTGTGATAGAAAGAATGCCGTACAGGCATTAAAAATAATATTTTCATAGATAAAATCTGTTGATTGGATATTAGTATTCTATCAATATTAAACTTCTTGAATTTGAAAAAATATATATTTTCAAACAACATTTACTGGCAAGGAAAATCCTCACAATGTAATGACCAGTAAAAAAATCAGGATCCAAAACTCTACATACAATTTTGTCCCCTTTAAAAATGTCTGTTTATTATATACATACATAGAAAAAAAACCCTTATAGGAAATTCTCCAACAATTCAATACACAGTTTTCTCTGAGGGATAGGATGTCAGGTGATTTTCATTTTCTTCCTTTTTAGTTCTCTGTGATTTTCAAATTTTACATAATAAACATTACTTTTAGAAATAAAAAATTACTTTTAAAAAAATGTCCTATTACCATGGTACTTTATACCAAAGGAAGAAAAATGAGTAAGCTGTGGACTTGTGTTATTTTCCCTTTTATTATACATTTTAGACACTCTCTGTAAAAAAAAAAAAAAATTACACTTTTAAAGCACAAATATCAATTTAGCTACATTTTTTCTTCAGAAAAAAATGCCAATTATTCTTACTTTAATATATGTAATATAATTATTACAGTCAGAAGGATCTACATACCAAAAAATTTACATGACAAAGAAAACTCCTTCACAGATCTATCCTTTAAGGTAGTATTTTTCTGCAATTGGTAAAAGTAATCTTCCAACTATTCCTTAAGGAATTTACCATCCACTAAATATTCTCCATAGAACTTAAAAATTTTGGACTCATAAAGATGCCTACAAACTAGGCAGATACTCTCTCTCATTCTCAAAATAGACCATAAAATGAACAGAACAAACATCTGTGGCAACTAAACTTTCAACTTATTTGCTGTTTAGATTGCCCTCACTTAAATGAAAAAATGTGTGAAGAATTTAAAATAACATATTTGTAGCATTTTATAGTTTGCAAAGCTTTTATCACATAGATTATCTCAATTTAATATTCTCACTTTATTTATTAGGTAGAAATTATCATCCCCATTTTCCAGATGAAGAAATGACTAAGCTTGAAGATCCACAGCTTGTTTTTTTTTTTTTTTTTTTTTTTTGAGACAGAGTCTCTCTGTGTTCCCCGGGCTAGAGTGAGTGCCGTGGCGTCAGCCTAGCTCACAGCAACCTCAAACTCCTGGGCTTAAGCGATCCTCCTGCCTCAGCCTCCCGAGTAGCTGGGACTACAGGCATGAGCCACCATGCCCGGCTAATTTTTTTCTATATATATTTTTAGTTGGCCAGATAATTTCTTTCTATTTTTAGTAGAGACGGGGTCTCACTCTTGCTCAGGCTGGTCTCGAACTCCTGACCTTGAGCAATCCACCCGCCTCGGCCTCCCAGAGTGCTAGGATTACAGGCGTGAGCCACCGCGCCCGGCCTCCACATCTTGTTAAAGGTGGATCTCGAGCCTGACCTTGGGAACTTGGTCTCAATGTACTGGGCATTCTGCACCATTCAACCAGATGGAATGCCACTGCTCCTTCACCAATGTAAGGCAAAGGACGGGAGAGGCGAGCAGGAAGGAGAATGGTCTCAGCTCAAACTGCCATGCTGAAAACAAATGTATATAATGATGTTTATGGGAGGAAATCACAGTCAGGCATCTACAATCACAGGATGCTACTGTTCAATCTTTAGATTTCACAATTCCAGACAACAGATGAAACTTGCCAACAAAACAAATACGTGGGGACACTTTGGCCCAGAACAGAAAGACTGCACACATATATGGGCTGTTCTCATTTAATTACATGCATGTTGCTGGCAAAGGTTCCAAGTGTCATTCCCCATTGCCCAGCATTTTCGGCAGCATGGTATTCACTGCTCTGGGTCTGGGGAGACTGAAACCTAGTTAGTGCTAGTAGCCAAAAAGTGCATAAATCAAGGCACCGAGGATGCGGACTCACATTAAAATGTAAGAAACGTTCTCACAAAGTCAAGAGCTATAGCATAGGCAAGTTCGAAGTGGCAAACAGCTCTGCTTTCTACATCTTCAAGTGCCAGGCACCTCCTGGTGTGGACAGATGCCAAGAAGGAAGCCTGAGCTGTAAGTCAAGAGGCTCAGTAGGAAAACACGGGGTTCTCCAGAGACAGACAGACTGGCCTGTTAACCAGCACTCCACTCTCTACCATGTTCGGGCTCTTACACCCTCAGCACGGGGTCCAGCATATAGAGATTACTGCGGTTATGAAAACTAGCTCTAATGCCTGCCTTAGATAAATATGGGTCCATAGCTTTGCCTACTGACATGCTTTTATGAATCTAGGGTAGAAACAGTGACTTGCCTTATGGGCTTTATGAAGGTGGCCAGATCAGACCAAGAAGTTTTCCACTCAAACTGTAAAGTTCAGATGGAGAAGAATGAAAGTGAAGACAAAAACTTTTCCCTCCTGGTCATATATTTCTAGCTCCTAGCTAAGGGCTATGCTCAACAAATGCTAAGTTACTAAACTTGGTTCTATTAACCAGATTTCCTATTTAGTAAAGGTTTGCCCTGAGTAAATTACTAAACCACTCTAAGCCTCAGTATCCTTATCTGCAAAATAAACAGGATACTGTCATCTCAAGGTGGTTGTAAAGATTAAGTGAGATAATATATGTAAAGTACTTGCCTCAGTGTTAACCCCAAATTACATTAAATAAACTGTGACTCTTACAATTGTATAACACAAAAGAGTGTTCATAAAAAATTAATAAGTTAGTAGTATCCTGTATGAGTGCAGTAAGATGACTGCTTTCAATTAAATGCTTATCAACTAAAATAGACAATAGTTAGACAGGCATCAGATATGAGAAAATTATCTAAAAGCAAAGTTTAAACTAAACTCACTATGTGAGGATAAATGGGCCTCACACCATGGTACCTTCAAAATATACACATCACCATTCATTAGTAATATAAAGGTAAACATCTGTAAAACATCTTATGACTACAAAATGATATTTTTGTTATATTCTGTTCAAATATATGATGCTCAAAGATATGCCGAATTAAGTTGATAAAATAAGGATTAGTTATAATTTTCTTAGTGGTCCATCATTATCAAACTATTAACAGAAGGAATTAACAGATAAGTCTCCAAGAAAACAAATGAGATAACTGCTCCACTGTTTTAAAAGGAATTTCACACATTTTTGGACTCGCTTCTAAAACTCATTGCTAAGTGGTACTGGCCAAGTAGCTTGTTATAGACCCTTCCCCACCCTCAGCCACACACACACACCCTCACACACACAAACAACAATTTTAAAAGTTGGACAAAATATAAAAAAAAATCTGTTTGAAAATATCTCTGAGCAAAATGTCAGCCAAGGCATGAGGAGCAAGGGTATCTGAGAGAAAGGAAGTAAACTAGTGAGTTTGACAGTCTGGGAAGTTTCCCCCCTCCAGGAATTTGTTAACTTATAAGTGTGCAGAGCCAAGAGGTACGAACCCAAGCAGGAAGCAGCAGCTAACAGACGGGGAGCAGCATGGTTTCTGGCAATTTCATGGGACTGAGGAGACTAAGGAGGAAGAGTTGTGTAAACATGCCAGAATTCCAGAAAGGACCCTGGAAAAGCTATACTTTAGAAATTAGGGCAAATTGGAAATAGACAAGCTCATACAAAGCCTGAAACCTAGCTGACCTGGATTAATGTAACGTATCCCCACACTAATGCGTGCAAGAAAGCAAAAGTGAATCCTCTCTGAAGGAAAATAACATCATCCAGGTCCTCAAATTACCTCTATGATTTTTCACACCCAATGTCCAGCATTCAATCAAAATTACAAGGCATACAGGCAACTACTAAGTTTGCTGCTGAGTCCTTGTCAAAACTGACCCATAGGGACCTTGTGACTCTTTTGCCTGATATTCTCATTTTAGGATGGTCAAGTCAGACTCCAGAACTAACAAGGTGAGAAAGGCCAAAGCTTTGCTTGTCAAATGAAAATGGTGTATTGAAGAAAACAGCTGGTCTGGGGGAAACTTTATTCCCCACTCTGCTACCTGAACCAAAGCCACTGGCTCCATGAGGCCCTCGATTCAGAAAGATTCCCTAAATGCCCGGGGGTCTGGTTCACTTACGGTTTGGCTAAGCTACAACCCCAGTGGTGTTCATTGGTGGCTGTTCATCCTCAGTGTCAGCTACGCAGAAGCAAAAGCAGATGTGGTTGCTCCATTCAGGAGGCAGAACCCAGACTTTTGGGCTGTTGCCAATGTCATAGCTGTTTGGTCTACCACTTGGAAAACTACAGACTGGAAGATTAAAGAGATCCTTCTTTGGGGATGTGAACCTGGAAACAAATCATGGCTGCTGATAGAACTATCTGGAAAAATTATGTAGGTTCTGTAAGTAAAAACTGGTTCTCTGATGGGACCAGCTGCTGATCGAGTCTGACTCTTTCTGATGCAGAGGCTACCACTGCATGGCAGACCTGCGACTTCTGCCAAAAGTTGACCCATTTGTCTCACCAGGAGGAAGGTCACATTAGGGAGCATTATTCCCTACTGATCCTGGCAGATTGGCCACATCAGACCTTCAAAGCCCTCTCAGGGTGATCAGTGCTGCCTCATTGCTGTTGGTACTTTGTCAGGTTACTGGTAAGCTATTTCCAGGCACACAATTCTGGCTCTTAAAACTAATCTATGTGCTTGACAATGGACTGATAGTTCGGCTCTCTCTCTTGCTCATTGCCTCCTGGTTCACACACTTTAGTAAGGCAGTTTGATCACTGAATTTGGCTATCCCAGAAAGGGATTGTCACTTCTTGGCCAATTCCTGGATAATGATCAGGGCAGAAGGGCAGAGGGTGATTACAACCCTAGAGTATTATATAGACCTGTTTTGACAATTGAGGATTCTGCCTTGACCCTGGCTGGGCATGAGGCATTTTTCTTTTCCTAACAGCACCCCCTGGCCAGCCTGGCTGCCACACCCTCCAGCTGGCAGCATAGCTGAAAGAAGGCCTCTGAGACTCAAACTTAATTCTGGTTAAGTTTTATAAAGTGCCCTTGTCCCTTCCAGATGAAAGGTCAAGGTTTGAGTAGGGAATGATTGGGAAAAACATGAAGTTAGAGCTGCTAGAATGAGACCCCCAGAATTCGTGGAGGTGCAAGAAGAGCCACAACCCAGCACCTTGGGAGGGAGCACATTAGACGCCAGGAAGATGAGGGAAGGAAGAACATCATGATTTTTGTCTTTCAGAATTGCCCTTGGCACCTTCCTCGAAAAGGAAAACATCCTGGTGTGGCAATCCCCAACTGCTGTAAGCACACTGCACTTAATTTGCTATTGGGTCTTTTGTGATTGATTGCTTCTACCACATTTGATCTATCACAGCAGCAGGGAAGGGCCCCAGTTCCTGCACCTTCTGCACAAAGCAGCTTCAAATGTTGTCCTCATTCCCATTCATTTCATGGACAGACAAATGCCATAAAGAAAAAGAGAGATACTTCATGCTACATTAAAGTTTAAAACTTCTGTTCCTTAAAAGACACCAGTAAGAGAGTAAAACGGCAAACCACAGTGGGAGAAAGCAGTTGCAATACATATAACTACAAAGGTCTCATTTTCATATATATTAAGATGAACAATATGAAATTATGATCCTCAATCATTTTTGATGTACAAAAATAGCAATTCATATAGTTTAACTTACTATTTCCAACTCCTACAAATCAATTACACAAGACAATTCAATGAAAAGTGGGTAAAGGCTGAACAAGCACTTCAAAACAGAAAATAATCAAATAGCCAATATGTACCTGAAAAGGCTCTCACCCTCATTATTTATCAGGGAAATGAAAATTAAAACCAAAATGACATACTACTAGACACCTATTAGAATGATTACAACTAAAATAACTGATGATACCAAGGATTGGCAAAGATGCAGAGCAAGTGGAATTCTTAAACCCTGCTGGTGGGAGCATAAATCGATATAACTGTTTTGGAAAACTGTTTTAGCAGAAACTACTGAAGTTGAATATATTTATGCCCTATGAACCAATGTCATTTCTGAGTATATATACTCAACAGAAATGCACACAGGTATGTGCACCAAAAGACATGTACAAGAATCTTCATAGCAGTATTATTTGTAATAGCTCCAAACTGGAAAGAACCCAAATATACATCAACAGAAAAATGGATAAAGAAATCATTGTAAACTCATTCAATGAAATACTGCAAATGAACGAAAAGAAATGAACTACAACATCCAACAACATGGATGAATCTCACAAATATGTGTTGAGGAAAAGAAGCCCAACACAAAAGAGTACTTACTGTATGAATCCGTAGATATGAAGTTCAAAACCGGGCAAAAACAATCTATGGTGTTACAAGCAAAGACAGTGGCCACACGTGGCTGGGTAGTGAAGAGGAACAGACATGAGGTTAGCTTCTGAAGGGCTTATCAAGGCAAGTGCTTGATTTGGGTGCTGATTACAAAAATAGATTCATTTTGTGAAAATTCGTCAGTGGCAACCTTAGGATTTGGGCACTTTTCTGTATGTATACTGTACTTTGAAAAATAGGTTTATTTTTAATTTATTGTTAAAACAAAAATACTTAAATCACTTTAAAAATATTGAAAAGTAAACAAAAATTATGACGTGAACCTTGGGCAGTACAGGGGACAGTACAGGACCAGAGGACGGGAATTGTACAGATCTTTTTGTAGAGACCTTATTGATAAGGTGAGAATGTAAAACTGCTACTAAAGGAAGAGAATGTGGCCTGTCATAATGAAGAAATACAAGTTTGATGAAAATACTATTAACTAGGTTGATAAATGCACTAGATGTGTGAATAATAATGTCTATCACACCCACCAAACTTGCCGTGAAACTCCCCCATCCACCCCTCCTGCTGTCTGGCAGCCAATCCATGGACTGGTCAGAGGTCAATGATTTTGTCCGGCCCCCAAATATGAACTGAAATAATGAGAGTCTCTCTCTCAAGAATATGAGCCTAGATATACCAGGAGATGCTGCAGTGAAAACTGAAGCAAAAAAAAACAAAAGGCAGGAAAAGGGAGGCCACAACCTGGAGTCCATACCATGAAGGGTATACAGCAACCTAAAGTTAGAGGGAGCAAAAGCTGTGTGGAAACACAAGCGATAAGAAATCAAACAGGCACCAAACAATGAAAGCTCAGTCAGTGGCAACATCCAAAGAATAGGCAGGTCCCAGTAAAGACAGAGCACTACTCACCCTTATACAGCCTTACAATTTTTATTCCCACTGTTCCCTCCACACCCGGCTGTGACCATTATTCAAGACAACTTGAGTTCCTGTTTCTCCCTTGCAATCAAAAGGACCTAAAGCAATCAGTCATATAACAGAAAGCAAGTAACCCTAGAAAAGTTTAGCAATACCAGAAAAAGCTACCTACACATTTGATTAATGAAGCCTTAGTAATTGCTTCAAAATAATATTGACTAGCTATTAGGTTTCAGAATTGATTGTGAAAGTTGGATGAAACATTGGCTTATGGATCACTGTTGCAAAGCTGTGCAAAGCACTGAGGGAGAAAAAGCATTATTGGGGTCAGTGCAGGAAACTCTCGTCCTTGACTCTCCATGAGATCACTGCACAAGGAGGAAGTGGGTAAGTGGACTTCAGTAAAGACAAGACAATCCTTCAGTAAGAGAATCACCAATAATTTAATTTCCCTCCAGAGTAGGGTCAGATCATGAAAATACCTTCATGCCATGATCATGGTTAGACAACTGATTTCAAACTTTCTTCTCTTTAGAATTTAACACACTAGAAATTATTTAAAAGCTAATTCCACCACCTTTATGTCTTCACAACTACTGTCTTAAGTTTCTTCCTTTATGGTAACATGAAAGAAACAAAAAGATGACTACCATGATAATATACATCATAACAGAAACACATTACAAACTCTTTCCAAGATAGCTCTTTTCAGCACTACATCTTTAGTGCCAAACAGTGCAATGCCAAAAAGGAAAAAAATTCCTTATTTACAAGTGAAATAATACCATGTCTGGAACTTGCTTTAAAATAGTCTAGCAAAAGAAAAAAGTATGCATGGAGAGAAACAGATATGACAATAGCAAGAAGAAATTGAAGATGACTGAAGTTGGATGATGAGTGTATCAGTGTTCCTTGAACTATTCTGTGTGCATCAAATTTAAAGTATTTTTTAAAGAAGAAAGAAAAACTTTCTAAGTGATCCTAATATGAAAACAAAAAGAAGACAAAGAAGAATTACATTAGAAAGGGAGTAATAAGGATAAAAGGATAAAGGGAATAATAAGGATACTAGCGGACAGATGTGTTAAGAGCTTGGCCTGGACTGTTGCCTGGGAGTCTCCCCCAAACCTGGTGAGCAGGTACTGTCATGAGCCCCATCTTCCAGGTGGGGAACCAGGCTTAGAGAAAGAAATTACTCAAGATTACATATCTGGTCAACAGTGGAGCTAAGACTGAAACCCATGCAGTTTAGCTCCTGAAATGAACCACGCACGATGCTACCACTTTATCTGGAAACTGACATTCTTAAAGGTAAAAGAAAACAAATTCATATTGGATATGAGTAGCCTCCTATTCCTGTGAACCACTGACATTATCTTGTCCTGACTTCTTTTAGTTATAATGTTATATATTGAGCCTCCCTATTTCCACATTGCTAACCCCAGGAAACTTCCTAGCTTTCCAATACTCCCTCGATTTGAAAGGACTCACCCCACTGTTTACATTAGTCACACTAATGGCATGAGCTCATAAATACAGTTCAGGAAATGAATCAGGCATTGTTTAAATTAAATCACACAATGACAAAATAAAACATTTCAAGATCCTGAAAATAATGCAAAGTACCAGTAACCAGCCTCTTCACATCCCGGCTGTTTCAATTATCATAGGTCTTAGCAATGCCATATTGATAAGCATCAAAAGAGCTAACAAAAGAAATTTGGCCTACATTTTAAAAAAATAAAACACTAAAGGATGAATACATATTATTTTTAAGCATAGCTTTTTTAAAACATCATTTTATTTGTATCTTCTCAGATCTTATGAGAACTGTAATTCTTATTACCTACTCACTCTGATGCTGTAAATTGTTCTTATATAGGTCTCCCCAACTTTTTGTCTCATTTTTTCCTATACAGTTCAAAACAAAAAGAAATACTGTATCATTTAAATATACATAGATCAACTCAAACTTATTTTATTTCTGCCTTTTCCATAAAAGTATATTTGGAGCATGTGGTAGTCACTGTGAGAAGTTTTAGGTAAAATGATTTGAACCCTCACTTTTCATTGAATCATAAGTTTTCCAAGCACCACTGAAAAACTGTGAGAATATGCGCTTTCTGCCTTTCTGTTCCACCCACAGATGCCAATGTTTTCTACAAAAACAACAACAAGAAAAACCTGCTACTTTTTTACCCTAAATATACACACAATCACATTTTAACTCCTTAGGAAAAATTACTAACATTTTCTCTTTGGTGGAATTAAATTAATGTACCTACAACTTCTCCATCAGTTAAAATTTGAAAGTTACACCAATGGAAAGGTAATGAATAATTTCGGAATAATAGTTAATTTTTAGAATAAGAGACGAATGTTATAAAATAATCAAACATTTACCACAATGCTATGTTGATATTTAACAAATACCATTTCTAATTTCATTTAAATATTGATAAGATTTCCTATTCAGAAAGGAACTTATACTGTGAGTAATTTAACAGAATCATTACATACCCTTAGTCCTCAAAAATGAAGCCTCTCCAATCGTAGACAGATTGGATTTATAACTCACATCCCGAAATGTTGATACAAATAAAAATCTGCAAACTTCAACATATATAATTCCATAACAAACATTTAATATTCAATGGTAGAAGGTAACAAACTTAATAATCTTACCACACACACACACACATCCCTTTCTTGTAAGACAAATGAACAGACATAAAAACACAAAGCCACTTAAAAATTGTAAATGTTAGGATTTAAGACCTGAGTAAATCCATATTGTTTATCAATGACTTATTTCATTACAAAATAATCTTAAAGACTAAGTTTTTCTATTCCACAAAATTAAATTATACTGACTGCAGCATGCATATTTAAGTAGTATTGGAAAATGTGGGGGGAAATCAACTTACAAAATTAATCTGCATTAAACAGATAGCAGCAACACCAACTGTTTTAACAAACTATTGACATTTGCTTCTAAAATCAGAAACATTTGGTTATCACATGTTTTAGGTCTTATCAACACCCAGTGTAAGGAAAATATCTCTATTTTTTAAGCCCCAAAAGAAGGAAAACAATTATGTTATCATACTACAAATATTTTCCACCACTCAATAGTACATTCAGGTGTCACTTAGTAAAACCCACAAAAAAATACTTGCTCACAATAAAAATGCATTTTTATGTATATCTGTCGCATCAAAGATGGATTTTTCTATGTTGAATTCTTAACATCTAAATAGTTAGGTTTAGTGTAGCCAAAATTAAAATAACTAAATTTTGCTAATTCATGAGTTATTTTTCCTCATTTAACTTTCAATGGAAGAACGATTACAAAGTTTAAGTAATAAATCATTCTGTTCCCTAAATTATATTTTTAAACATTTTATAAGATTTAGCAAGTATCTTTATTCCATTTTCCCTTTATGTTCAGTAAGCAATAGGTGAAAAGAATATACTGAGTTGGCTATTATACATCAGTTAAACAACATGAACCAGAATGAAAATCCGCCATCCACATACTCCACATATATTTTAGGGCTTGCATGTGGCTCTGCCTAATTCAACCAAACAATTAAAATCCTCTGCTTGCGGTCAAGGTAGCAAAGCTAAAATGACTGTGTAATAATGAGGTGACAGGGGAAATCATATACCTTTAATCTCTTTAAAATTAAATTATGTTTAATTCAGAACAATATGACAAGGGTCTACTTCTTTAAAGCTCCAAAGCTAAAGAAATATTTTCCACCAAAACAACTGAAATCAGGCTGAATAGAGCATTTAACATTACCAAAAAATAAGAATAAAGATGGCTTTGTTGCTATATGTCTCTCCTGTTAGTAGGCAAGACAGACCAAACTAACTGGGATGTGTACTTTCACCCTAAATGCAAATATTTTTAAAGGTACCCCACTGAAGTAAAGGAATCCCCTGTAAAGCTGTTTATTGAAAAATAAATCACATTTTTCTTTGAACATGTAACGGTCTGCAATTGTATTTCTCAAGAATTATAACAGCCATTGAAGCAGTTTTTAAAGGAAAATAAGAATAAACAAAACAGTGATTCGCACACTACACCCGAACCCCTATCCACCCCAGATTTGCCATTTCTTGAAGGTCAGCGGATTTAAATACAGTCTCCTTAGTAAGGAACTCTCAAACATTATTTAGCCTTCATATCTGAAGTTGGACATTGATCATCTCCCTAGAGCTCTTTGAGTCTCAGTGTTAGCATAGGTAAAAATGAACATAATAATAATAATAATATGAATAATCTCTAAGAGCTGAAGTAAAGTTCAAATTAGACGAGATAATGGAAGATAACACCAAGAGCCTAGAGCTTAACACACAGAAGGTATTTGTGAAATGCAAGTTCCTTTTCTCCTTAAACACCTTCACCTAGAATGAGAGGGAAGTTTTTCATTTCCCATAAATGGAGCTTTTATAGAATGAAGTCCCACCCAGACACATTGTCAAGGAAAAGAACAATCCTTTTGGGGAAAAGAAACTACTTAAAAATTTTTTTAAACTCAACTCATTTTTATTATACCACCATTACTATCTCAAAAAAAGCAGTCACTGTGAAAGGCTGATGAGAGAGCCTTGTCATATTCCAAGAACTTACCAAAGTGAAATCTTGGGACACCATGAAAAAAATGGATCAGTGCAAATATTCCTTCAACCTAGGCATATTTGGAAAGTGAAATATATCTTGCTTTTTTCTGCTTAACCAGAAACAGCTTAAGACCCAAGTAAAAACAAAATTTTTTTTGTCAACCAGCTTACTTTGAATTATTATTTAGATAAAGCAAACCAATGGGTGTTTTCTTCTTGTAGCTTACCTAAAAACACAATTAATTAGAATAAAAAATAATTTGAAGAAGAGGTGGAATTTGATCTCTCAAGAATGTTTAGAGGCAGTTTACAAGATTTACATCAAGTATTAACTGTCTAGGAGACTGCAATAAATATATCATCCTCCAATGTAAGTGATAAGAATGTCTCTGTCTCAGACCATGTTGTTTCTATAGGTTTGTGCATTCGCTGACTGATTTATCAGAATGTCCACTTCAATCACCTGCTTGTCCTCAGCTTCTCCAATGCAGTATTTATCACAGATGCTGGTAATCTTTAAATCTTGTAAAATTGTCTTTCACATCCTCTACACAGTAAAAAGCTAATGTTAGACACAGAAAATGCCATTATTGGAAGGCAATTTGGAAATCGTCTTAGCCAAACCCTTGATTTTCACATATTAGCAAACAGAGATTTCATTAATAGAGAAAACAAAAAAAAAACCAGAGAAAACAGTAAGAGATTTGCATAAAGAAGTCACACAGAAACGTGGTGTAGGAAAACAATTCTACTCTCTAAATCCTATTTCAAGCCCTAACTTTCAACTATGCTTACAGGGCTGAGGGAGATATTTTTATGGAAAGCTCAAGAAACCTACATGGTAAAACAGACCTTGACATCTGCTCATCTACTCATTCAACCTCGCCAGTTTCACAGATTCATAATGTCTTGGTGTTTGAGATGATCTGAGCACATCAGCAACACAAATTAACTGAAAGGGAACCAATTGCATAAACTGTAGATTTAAGGCAGACTGTTTCTTATTTTCACAGTTTCTTCTTAATTTTTCGAACATACCCAGAGAGGCAGTGCCAGGGAAAAGTATTCGTCTGCTAAGCTAACCCAAGTCACAGAAACATGTCTACTATAACATAAAATTTGGGAGGTTTCCCAACCCAACTCCTAATCCATCGTAGAATGTTTGCTTCTGTACATCTCAGTTTTGTCTCCAAACACCAAAGAGTCTAATTTCTAATCTCTTAAGATGCATAAAATGATTGAGAAATACTTATAACTTGTATGGTCATAAACAGAGAAAAAATTTTGTCCTAAAGTGACCTGTTTAGGACTACAATTAGAAAGTGGTGTGAACGTCAAACTATTTGGAGGTTATGTTTCTTTATTAAAGTGTAAAAGAAAACAGTCCTGAAGATAAGAGTCCAGATATTTTCCAAGTAGAAAAATGTTGGTTTCCATATAATGCTAACAGGTCAGACAGCCATACGAATTGTAACAGGTGACAACTCCCCAGCCCCAGCTCCAAAAAAAAAAAAAAGTGGTTATCTCATGATATTAGTATAAATACAAAGAGAACAAATAATTTGGAATTAAGTCAATGACATATATTCAGAGTAATTTAAAGTACCCTATTTTATTATAGACATAACACTTAGATATCTGTTTTGGTTCCTATGGAGTCTTGGAACACATACCTTTTGTAAAAATTCCACCAATAGCAATATGTGTGTGTGTGTGTGTGTGTGTGTGTGTGTGTGTACTAAAAAAAAACCTGTTTCCTCAAAACTCTTCTCCTTCTCCTAATTTAAATGCTAAAATGCATGACTTGAAATTTATGTTTATATTTCTAGTATCTATATCTATAAAGTTGGAAATCAGTTTTTCAAATGACTCTGAATGTGTACTCAAAACTCAAAGGGCATATTTAAAATTTCACATTTATAATCTTTATAACAACTTTAATCAATTAAGTCTGTTAATGATTTATAGTGAAACAAAGCTGGGGGGGGGAATTCAAACTTCTCATTGGTCTAGTTTGAACTCCTCTTAATTTTACACATCGTTTTATGAGCCCCAAGGGGTTAGGCAGGCATCTTATGCATCATTCCATTGCTAGCTTCTCCCACAGCCTCTGTGGTTTGCAGTAGAGACTGATTGGTCTGACTTGCATGGAAAATACAGCTGCGAAATATTTTTATGCAACAGCAAAGACAATCAGCCTTTTTTTTTTCAAGGTGGGGATCTAGAAGTGAAGTGAGAACATTTGATTAGTCTGCTTTAACTTTAATAACCAAATGGTGATTGAAAAATACAAATTTTGTATTTGCAGGAATGGGGAATTGGGGGTTACTAAACCTATAGGGTTTTTCTTCCCCACTCCAGGCCCCATGAGCAAACAGCAAAATTAATAAAATTATGATCCAGAATTAGGTTGCATTCATTTTCAAAGCATTCATTTAAAAGCACAGAAACGTTTTTTTAAATGTTCACATTTTTAAAGATAGCAAGAATGTAGCTACCAAATATTAATCCTGAGGAATATGGATACACATTTACCTTCATAATTAGACCCAGCCGGTCAAATGTTACCAAAGTAAACTGACCAAAACCACAAAGACTGATTGAAAATGACCAACAGAAGGTGTCTGTCCGTCTTAGGGAGCCCTGCTTGTGGTCAAACATCTACAGGCAAAGAAATCTACACGAGCCATCCTGGTAAGGGAGAAATCAAACTTTTCCAAATAAGTTAGTTGCATCCTGCCAATCTACATCCAACAGGTGTCAATACACGTCACCAGACAAAATCCTTCACAGCAAGGTCTAGAGAAGCAATGGATGGTTAGCAAAGAAACTAAAACGACCCGACCTCTATCAGGGTAGCGAAAAAAAGAAAGCCGGGCCCCTAGTCCAACTGATCACTCGGCGCTAAGGTGGGGGCATGGAGATGGGACAATCGCTGGATGAAGACGGGCAGATGCGTGGAGATGTCCCGCCACTGACGCCGCAGGGGGATTTCAGAGCACTGTCCGTGCTCTGGCTCAAGCTCCCGCCCCCGACCCCACGGTTAGAACAGTAAGGGAGTGCGGCGGCCGGAGGCTAGGACACCCGAGAGGGAGGGCGCGCGGTACCTGCTTGTCGAGCGCGTCCCGGCCGCCTCCGGGTCCCGCGCCGGCCCTGGGTGGCGCGGGCGTCCGTTCGCAGGTGCAGCCTTCCAGGAGGTACATGCCCGCTGGGCGGCCGCTCTGTTCGCCCTCGAAGTAGAAGAGCACATTCTGGTAGAGGGCGAACCACTTCTCGTGCCAGCGGCTCGCCTCGGCCGCCTTCTTACTCAGGAAGCCGCGCTTGGTGCCCTCCTTGCGCGCCAGGAAGGCCAGGTACAGGGCGTGCCCCTCGTTGTAGCGCACGCTCTTCTGCATGGTGAGGGTGCGGGGGGCGCGCGTGCGACCGCCCGCCTCACCGCGGCCTCGAGGCCATCGCCCGGCCGGCTCCCCCGAGGGCGCGCCCGCTCAGGCCCCAGCGGGCGAAGGGCGCCCCCTTTCCCGACGCAGCGCGCAGGGCACCCGGCCCGCTTTCGGGTCCAAGGGGCGCGGGCTGGGGCACGTTCTCCGCTCTGACCGCCACCCTCCCGGCCGAGAGAAGCCCCCGATCCCTCGACGCCCGCCTGAAGAGCGGCTCCGCGAGGGCACCGGAGCCCGCGGTCGCTTCGCCCAAAGTTGCGGGCACCGAGCCCCCGCGGCGGGCTGGGGCGGCGCGACGCGCGGCAGCGGGAGAAGGACTGTCCTCGGGCAACGCGCTCCGGGAGACAGAAGGTAAAACGTCACGTGGGAGATCAGCTGTAATCGGCTTGGAGACCGATTTAAAGGGCAAAGTCGGCGCGGCGGCGGCGGAGGCGCAGCCGGCTCTCCCCGGCGCGCGTCCCTCCCTGGCCCGCCCCGGCCCGGGCCGCTGCCTCTGCTCTGGTGCGGGAATGGGGCGGGTCGTCGCGGGGTGGAGCGCCCGCTCGCACCGCACACACACACGCTCACACGCGCGCTCGCACACTCGGCACTACGTGCGCACATACACACGCAAATGTACACTCGCATACACACGCGCAGACCAGTACGGCCCCACAAACATACACAAAAATACATTCACATAGGCAAATACGTGCGCACACAATACACAACTACATTTGCACAAATACACATTCACACAACATACTCATGCAAACAAGAATACACACAAATACACACTCAAATACACCCACAATGCCCACTCCTGCACATCAAAATAGAGACTCACACAGAAATACACACTTAAACAGGCAACCACACACAGGCACAAACTGAGATGCTCACACACATTCACATACACAATGCACACACTCAAACTCACAAGCAAACATATCCTTATACACACATTTACACCCATACACACACAAACATGCACATATACTCAAATTCACAATCATACATAGATTCACACAAAGAATCACATACAAACACATACACAGATGAACACAATTACATACATTCACATACAAACACATAAATTCACCTTGAAACACTCACACAAATGCATACTCATGCACAAGCACCCACACACATACAGACAAATACATATTCATGACATCCGGACACTCATAAACCCACTCACACACTCATTCCACATCCACAAGTATGTTCCCATGGCAGTGGGGGAAGTCACAGGGTGGCTTTGCATACCCAGGCCACATTGGCTTTTCCACTTATATCTACACTGTGGTATTTAAAACTGGTGGCAGCAAAGGTTAATGAGAATAGCCCAAGTATTCCCAGAAAAACATCAGGTGCCTTTGGTTCCTTGTGGACATGTGTTATTTGATGGAGTAAGATGTGAAATTTTAAGTGTGAAGTTTTCAACTGGGAAAAAATAGCCAAACAAGGGAGACTTTGCAGCTGGGGGCAGAATCCATCCCTAAAGGCCATGCTGTCATAGGCTCACCAGATGCCCTTTCTAGGACTGGATTCATTTGATTAACAAATCTGACAGGTACAGCCGAAACCAAGACCCCCTGCTATAAAACGTAAGCGGAAAAGAAATCATGTACCCAGCAGCTGTGAGAGAAAGCTAGTGAAACCCCCAGGGAGTTCCTGTATTTGGTCCTGCTATACGCATTTTTGTATTCCCCGTAGTGATTTATCATTAAAATGGTGTGCCATAAAGTGTTTATTGTTCAAAGCAAATAATAAAATGCTTTTCTGAGTGGTGAATCTGCGACAATACACCTGTCTTGTGCTGCCAGTTGTGTGTTCATAAATGGTAGCCCCAGGGTTCTGCCTATTCTGTAAGTGCTGTTTTTGCAGAATATTTTAACTCTGCCTCACTGAGCAGCACAAAAAAATAATTTTTTTTTCATTTTACCTTTTCAAAAATCTTTCACTATTAAAAACTATATAACAGGAAAACTGCCATTTTGAAATTACGGTGTGAGAACTATGGTCATTTCTCTTTACACATTTTTAAATATCCAAAGGACAGTGCTGTCACTAAATTGAGTTTAACCCAGCTGGGAGCTTGCATTGTTCTTCAGAGGAGAGACAACCATAGAGACAGTAAGTAAATGTGGGCAACGTGTTTGAGCCAGATTCTAGATGCAGAGGAGCTGGTGATTGCCTCAGGAGGCCTTTTATTTCTTTCTCTGTGGTCCAATCCCAGCAGTGAGAACAGTAAGCGAGCAGACACCTGTGTAGTTGATAAGCTCCATGTTTTAGCAGAAACCATTAAGGGTGTGAAATTAGCACAGAAACAATTTAATGATGAGTATTTGAACCTGCTAACCCTTTGAGTTTTTTCAGATGTGAAAGATTCCTTTCTTCAATAAGCAATGTCTGTGGTACTAATACTAGTCTCACCCTTCCTGTCTCCTTAAATGTCGTTTTCATTTGAACCACATGAAATATTCTTCTCAACCTCTTGTCTGAAATCACGTCCTACCACATACGGTGTTGTGGCTGTCATCTGTCCCCTGACAATGAGAGAAAGGAGCTCTGGTTTCCTCCAAAATTTGGCTGGTGACTGTTGTGGGTTTTAATTATGGAAATTTGCTGCAAGAACCATTTATTGATCATGAGATTATGTCCTCAACACTATATTTAGGTGATGTAGAGGATATAGAGAAAAAATATTGCCTGTGTTCCTGGTGTGCTCACAGTCTAATAGGAAGAGGCTCTAATATTTAGGTGCTTCTCCTCACCTGATTGCTTCTCAAATGCACAGCCGTCTCCCTAATCCCTGCAGCACCCAGTGGGAGAGCTTATATGCAGTCTGCACACAAGTAATTCACAGATATTTTCTAAGATAATTTAATATTTGGTCATTGGATTGTTAAAGAAGGCACAAACATTTGCAAATATTAGATCTTTCTGCAAGATTGCAAGAGAGGAAAACAACCAGAAATCCCTGGACAATCTAGAGATGCTATATCCATAGTAGGTGTGTGATGGGCATCTGTGGACCTTTAATCTGCTTCATTCACATGGAAACCGCATCCCTGGAATGGTGCCATCCAGAAACACAAAGGGCCAGCAGGTTATGCAAATGAGGATGATTTCCCCCAGCTGATCAAACTGGTTAGCAGAAGGGACGGACTACTGTTTCAAGTGGTTGGGAACAAGCTCTTCTGTGAATTCATTGTTTTTCCCGCTGGCATTTCATGGACTCTTTCCTGAGAGGGCCAGTTTAAGTCGTTTTTTTAGGGCAACAAAACATTTCTCACTGATAATTGTGAGAGTGTCCTCTTTGCGCTTTTCTGGGCAAGTGAAGAGGATACATGAGCTACCGTATCTGGAAACCCTAATTACTATTAATACTTACAGAGGGAGACATTATTCAGATAATTTGATGAAAAAAGGAAGGAAGAGAGGGAAGGAGGGAGGAAGGAAAGGGAGGAGGGAGGGAGGGAAGGAAGGAAGGAAGGGAGGAAGGGAGGAAGGAAGGAAGTAGGTATTTTATCTGAGTTGTCCAAAGCTTTTAAGGTTGGGGGAGTGGGGCATGAACAGCCTAATCTATAGCTTTTCAAAATCTGTAACTCAGGCCTTATCTTTCAGACACAGAAGGTAGGTTTTAATTTTTTTGCCTTCTCTAAACTCTGTTTTGTTAGTAGAATTTAAATGGGCTTCATGAGTTTTTGCAATGACTTTTCTCCATTTTTTGATTCTGTTTTTATTTTTTAGAAGCAAGTTCTCGCACTGTTGCCCAGGCTAGAGTGCAGTGGCATGATCATAGCTCACTGTAACCACCAACTCCTGGGCTCAAAGGATCCTCCTGCTTCATCCTTTTGAATAGCTGGGACTACAGGCGCAAGCCACTACATCCGGCTTAGTTTTTAATTTTTTGTAGAGACAGGGTCTCACTATGTTGCCTGGGCTGGTCTTGAACTCCTGGCCTCAAATAGCCTCCCTATGGTTTCTATAATTCAGAAATGCCTCAGCACTGGGTCCTTGGAGAAATATTATGTCAAGCAAAGCCAAGGTATTACCAAAATCCTTTTCTTGGCCTGACAGAAGATCATTTAAGGAATTGTTATCTTGATGGCTTATAGACGTAGAAACTACTGCATTTAATAATGCAGGCCCAGTAAGAATCCCAGACTGTTTCTAAAAGATACAACGTTCCCATCTCTTACACATATCTGATTCTATGTTGTCTCTTGATACTCAATTAGTAAAGTCAGGTTCTTCCCCAAATATTCAAAACCTAAAAGGATTATCCCTTCCTCATTTCCAGTAGTCTTTTGACCAAAGAAAACTCTTTGTTTGCAAAATATGAGACACAAAATACTAGAACAAATTACTCAGAACTAATAAAACCATTTGTCTGAGGTCTATATGATGTTTTTCCTAACTCAATGTTCTAGATGGCCAAAGCTTCTCCTTCAAACACTAAAGATAAATAAATGAACTGTACATCTCTGCCTTCTGTAAAATGAAGATAATTTGGCATCTTCTTGATGAGTTAAGGTCACTATTCTAAATTCAGTGTATCTAGGAGCTAGACTAGAGCTGTCGCTAACCTGTACTCATTCGTGCAAATTAGAAAAAGGCACAACCTCTGGGAGAATGGATTAGGGAAAAGCTCTCCCTTAAGGTGCACACAGCTCTGAGAATGTGAACATGGTGAGTGGATGATGACTTTCTGTGAATAAAAAGTACCCCTCCCCTGAATGGATGCAGCTTTGTGCATGGAGTTCTGTGCAGTGATCAACCTGCACAACTGAGCATGGCAGTGTGCACTGTCTGCCTTCCTCCAGGTGGCCATGAACAGCTGTACTTTCTGAAATTCTACACCTGTTCCACAAACCCAAACCCTTCTTTCACCCCTCCTCCATCCCAACCTCCTAATTGTCATTTTCTGATTTCTTAAAGACTTGGGGACCAGGCTCTCAAGCTTCTAAGAACTTTGTGAAACATAAATATGAATTTATTATACATAAAACTATAAGATCTCAGAGAACCCTCTAGAGAGTGAAGTATGTAATCCTCTAGTTAGAACTACATGGAAATTATTTTGGCTGCTGGAGGCGGTTTTCTTTTGGCTTCTCAGCTATGCCGTGAAAATGTAAAACATGGGTTTAAGCATTCACATTATATCCAGTAGTGGAAATTATGCATGTATTGTCAGGTTTCAGTCTGAAATGTTGGTTCTTGGAGTGCTCATCGCCGAAGAATGACCAGATGAACCAAAATTAGGCAAGCACGAAAATGAGGTTCATTGAGGAGAGAAAGATAGGATTATAGAGCAAGAACAAGATACAGGTTTACAGAGTGTGATACATACACCACAGATGATGACCAGACCCACTGGCACAGCAAGGGGAGAGCAAAAGGAAGGGTGCAAAAAGGGACTGGTTATGGTCTGTGTCTTGCTTTATAGTGCCCGGATTGGAACCTCCCTAGTGACTCAGACATCACCATGAAACCACTTTGATTGGAGAGTTGGGAGTTGCATTACTACACATGTAGGTTGTTCTAGGTCAATTTCCGGACTCTATGGTACCTATGCTGTTTGGCCCATGGGTTAAAGAGTTCTTTGCATTCTTTTGCAACTGGCACAATAAGTTCTGATTGGCAGATTCATAGGGTATTTCCTGCTCCCCCAGGTATGGAGAATTAAGGTTGGGCAGGACCAAGATGGGGGCAACAGCACCCACTTTCATCCCTAGAAGGCCCGAAATCCCTTGCTATCTACCCAACAGTATTACTTTTATACTTTTTAGTGTCACAAAAAAAAAGTATAGGTCAATCGTATTGAGATCAATCATATTGTGTTAAAACAACAGTGACAATTATTAATAGTAGCTATTGCCACTATAAAACACTTTGCTTCTTAATGCTGCTTTCTTTTGATGTATATAATAGGGACAGCCTTGAAAAATTTTACATTTTCTCCAAAGTATATACATGAGAGAATCTCCAATATAGAGTAGCCCCCAATTTTCATACCAAGAATATGCCAAGACACTTTGAGATTATAGGTTTCCCTTGAAATGAAATTATCAGAAACACCAAAGTTATTTCTGTTCAAAGATGTTCAATACAGTGATGTTTATGATAGCAAAAAGTGAGAAATACCTTAACTGTTCACTAATGGGGGAATGCTTAAATAAGTCATAATATACAAGGAATTCTTGAAGACCCAAGGAAATACACATGATTTAGTGGTAAGTGAAAACCCCATCATATTCCCTGCTTCCCTTTATAGCAAAACTCACCTTTGAATAAATTATCTCTACACACCAGGCCCACTTCCTTCTCCCCATTTTCTCCTGAACCACTCCATTCAGTCTTTGCGTCCCCATCACCCCACCAAAACCACTGTTCTCATGGTCACCAACAATCCCCATGCTGCCAAGCTCCATAATCAGGTCTCAGTCTGCATCTGACTTGATATCAAAGCAGCATTTGATATAGGTTACCACTGCCTCTTCCTGGAAACACTTTCCTCACTTAGCTTCTGGGACACCACACTCTCCAGGCCCTTCCTGCCTCACCTGCTGCGTCCTTACTTTCTCATGCCTAACCTCTAAGTAGTATACTGCCCCAGGGCCCCATCCTGCTATGTCTTCTCTTCTTTATCTATGTCTTTTTATTCATTCCATGGCTTTAAATAAGTCTTTCCACCCCCTCCTCCCCTGAACTGCAGACTTGTATATCTGCCTACTCCATATCTCTTCTTGGATATCTAGTAGGCATCTCAAGCTCAACACGTTAAAAACCAAGCTTTCCTGTGGGAAAAAACAACTGTTCCTCCCACGGTCCTTCTCATCTCAGTATACAGCAATGCTATCCTTCCATTTCTAAAGTCAAAAACTTGGAGTTGGCCGGGCAGAGTGGCTCACTCCTATAATCCCAGCATTTCGGGAGGCCAAGGAGGGAGGATCGCTTGAGCCCAGGAGTTTGAGACAAGCCTGGGCAATATAGTGACACCCTGTCTCTACAAAAAAGGAAAACATTACCTGAGAGTGGTGGTATACACCTGTAGTCCCAGCTATTTAAGAGAATGAGGCAGGAGTTGGAGCTTGCAGTGACCTATGATATCAACACTGCACTCCAGCCTGGGCATTGGGGTGAGACTCTGTCTCTAAGAAGAAAAACCAACAACTCAGAGTCATCTGTGAGTCCTTTCATCTTGTCATGCCCTGCTCAGCTCTGCCTTCAAAGTATATCCCGAATGTAACCACTTCTCACAGCTCCCATTGCCATGCCCTACACAGTGCACCAGCATTTCTCTATCCTGGACCACTGGAGTAGTCTCCTACCATCTCCCCACGTTCACTCTTGCTCTCCTACTGGTCTCCATTCAGCAGCCAATGAGAACCCTTGAAAACACAAATCACTATCGTGCCTCTTCTCTGCTCGACACCACCCTACATCTTCCCATGATACTCAGAATAAAACCCCGCCCCTTACTGCTCGACCTGGTCCTCATGTTCCTCTCTGGCATTCACACTACCTGAAAGTCCACTTATTTGCTTGATATTTTCTTTCTCCCTCACTGCTATATCCTTTCTGTCTCTGTCACTGCTAGCACCTACATTCCTGAACATTATTCACAGTAAGACTCCATGAATATCCATTGGCAGAGAGAGAGATTGGGGTAGAGAGTTTATTCAAAGAAATAATAACAGGGAATTTTCCAAACCCAGAAAAAGATATCGATATTCAGGTACAAGAAGACCATAGAATACCAAGCAGATTTAACCAAAACAAGACTACCTCAAGGCATTTAATAATCAATCCCCCAGACATCACAGATAAAGAAAAAGTCCTAAGAGAAACAAGAAAAAAGAAAAAAAATAATAACATATAAAGGAGATCTGAGGCCGGGCGTGGTGGCTCATGCCTGTAATCCTAGCACTCTGGGAGGCCGAGGCAGGTGGATCGCTCAAGGTCAGGAGTTCGAGACCAGCCTGAGCAAGAGCGAGACCCCGTCTCTACTAAAAATAGAATGAAATTATCTGGCCAACTAAAAATGTATATAGAAAAAATTAGCCGGGCATGGTGGCGCATGCCTATAGTCCCAGCTACTCGGGAGACTGAGGCAGAAGGATTGCTTAAGCCCAGGAGTTTGAGGTTGCTGTGAGCTAGGCTGATGCCACGGCACTCTAGCCTGGGCAACAGAGCAAGACTCTGTCTTAAAAAAAAAAAAAAAAAAAGGAGATCTGATATGTCTAGCAGCAAACTTCTCAGTGGAAACCTTATAGGCCAGGAGAGAGTGGCATGACATACTCAAAGTGCTGAAGGAAAAAAACTTTAACCCTAGAATATTGTATTCTGCAAACTATCCTTCAAACATGAAGGAGAAATAAAGACTTTCCCAGACAAACAAAAGCTAATGGATTTCATCAACACCAAACCTAACCTATAAGAAATGCTAAAAGGAGTTCTTCAATCTGAAAGAAAAGGATGTTAATGAATAATAAGAAATCATCTGAAGGTACACAACTCACTGGTAACAGTAAGAACACAAATACAGAACACCTATTGCTGTAATTGCGGTGTATAAACCACTTATATTTTCAGTAGGAAGACTAAAATAAAAACCTATCAAAAACAACAACTTTTTGAGAGATAGTATAAAAAGATAAGTATAGAAACAACAAAAAGTTAAAAAGTGGGAGGGGGCAATAGAGTTAAAGGGTAGAATTTCTGTTAGATTTTTCTTTGCTTGTTTATGTGATTGTTTGTAAGCAGAGTTGTCATATGTTTAAAGTAATTGATTATAAATGTTTTTTGCAAGCCTCATAGTGACCTCAAACCCAAAAAACCTATATCAGATACACAAAAAATAAAAAGCAAAAAATTAAAACACACTACCAGAGAAAATTACTTTTAACAAAGAAAGACAGGAAGGATGGAAGAAAGAGAGAACCACAAAACAACCAGAAATCAAATAACAACATGGCAGTAGTAAGTACTTACCTATCAATAATAACATTGAATATAAATGGGCTAAACTCTCCAATCAAAAGACATAGAGTGCTGAATGGATTAAAAAAACCAAGAGACAACTATGTGTTATCTGCAAGAAACACATTTCACCTATGAAGACACACATAAATTTAAAATAAAGGGGTGGAAAAAGATATTCCATGCAAATGGAAACCAAAAAAGAGCAGTAGTAATTATAATTCTATCAGATAAAATAGATTTTAAGACAAAAATTATAAAAATAAACAAAGAAGGTCATTATGTAATGATAAAGGAGTCAACTGAACAAAAAATATAACAATTCTAAGTATTAATATATATGCACCCAACACTGGAGCACCCAGATATATTAATATAAAGCAAAGATATCCAGGCTAAAGAGAAAGATAGACCCCTATACTATAATCACTGGAGACCTCAACACTCCACTTTCAGCATTGTACAGATCATCCAGACAGAAAATCAACAAAGAAACTTTGGACTTAACCTGCACCATAGACAAATGGACCTAATAGATATTTACAGAATTTTTCATATGATAGAATACATGTTTTCCTCCTCAGCTGAGGGATTATTCTCAAAGATAGACCATATGGTAGGCCACAAAACAAGTCTCAAAAATTAAAAAAAAAAATTGAAATCATACCAAGTATTTTTGCTGACCAAAATGGAACAAAACTAAAAATCAGTAACATGAGGAACATTGGAAAATGTACAAACACATAGAAATTAAACAATATGCTCCTGAATGATCAATGGGTCAATGAAGAAATTAAGAAGGAAATTTTAAAAATTCTCAAAACAAATGAAAATGAAAACACAATATATCAAAACCTATGGGATGAAGAGAAAGCAGTAATAAGAGAAAGGTTTATAGCAATAAGTGCCTACATCAAAAAACTAGAAAAGCTTCAAATAAATAACCTAATGATGCATCTCAAAGAACTAGGAAAACAAGAGCAAACCAAACCTAAAGTTAGTAGAAGAAAAGAAATAATAAAGATCAGAGTAGAAATAAATGAAACTGAAACTATAAAAATAATACAAAAGATCAATGAAATGAAAAGTTTTTCTTTTGAAAAGACAAACAAAATAGACCTTTAGCTAGACTAAGAAAAAAAGAGAGAAGACTCAAATAAATAAAATAAGAGATGAAAAATGAGACATTACAACTGATGCTGCAGAAATCCAAAGGATCATTAGAGACTACTATGAGCAACTATAGGCCAATACATTGAAAACCTAGAAGAAATTGATAAATTCCTAGAGACATACATCCTACCAAGATTGAACCAGGAAGTAATCCAAAATCTGAATAAACCAATAACAAATAATGAGATAGAAGCAATAATAAAAAATCTCCCATCAAAGAAAAGCTCAGGGCCCAATGGTTTCACTGATGAATTCTATCAAGCATTCAAAGAAGAACTAACCAATCCTACTTAAACTATTCCAAAAAATCAAGGAGGAGGGGATACTTACAAACTCATTCTAGAAGGCGTGTATCACCCTGATACCCAAACCAGATAAAGACACCAAAAAAAGAAAACTATAGGCCAATATCTCTGATGAACATAGATGCAAAAATCCTCAACAGAATACTAGCAAATGAATTCGACAACACATTAAAAGGATTATTCATCATGATCAAGTGGAATTTATCCCAGGGATGCAAGGATGGTTCAACATATACAAATCAGTCAATGTGATGTATCATATCAACAGAATGAAGGACAAAAGCCATATGGTCATTTCAATTGATGCCGAAAAGGCATTCAATAAAATACAACATCTTGCATGATAAAAACTTTCAAATTCAGGGTAGAGAGGGAATTTACATCAGCATGACAAAAGCCATATATGACACCCATAGCTGGTATCATAATGAATGGAGAAAACTGAAAGTCTTTCCTCTAAGATCTGGAACAAGACAAGGATACTCACTTTCACCACTGTTACTCAACGTAGTATCGGAAGTTCTAGCTAGACCAATCAGACAAGAAAAAGAAATAAAGAGCATCCAAATTGGAAAGAAAGAAGTCGTATTATACTTCTGTGCACATGATATGATCTTATATCTAGAGAAACCTAAAGACTCCACCCAAGAACTATTAGAACTGATAAACAAATTCAGTAAAGTTGCAGGATACAAAATCAACATACAAAAATCAGTAGCATTTCTATATGTCAACAGTAAACAATCTGAAAAAGAAACCAAGAAAATAATCTCATTTACAATAGCTACAAATAAAATAAAATACCCCCCAAAAATACCTAGGAATAAACTTAACCAAAGAAGTGAAGCATATCTATAATGAAAACTATAAAACACTGATGAAAGAAATTGAAGAGGACACAGACAAAAAAGGAAAGGTATTCTATGCTCATGGATTGGAAAATTCAATATTCTTAAAATATCTATACTACCCAAAGCAATCTATAGATTCAATGCAATCCCCATCAAAATACCAATGACATTCTTCTTACACAGAACCACAAAAGACACAGAATAGCCAAAGCTATCGTGAACAAAAGGAACAAAACTGGAGGAATGACATTACCTGACTTCAAATTATACTACAGAGCTGCAGTAACCAAAACAGCATGGTACTGGCATAAAAACAGACACATAGACCAATGGACCAGAACAAAGAATCCAGAAATAAATCCTCACATCTATAGTGAATGTACCTTCAACAAAGGTGCCAAGAACATACAATGGGGAAAGGGCAGACTCTTCAATAAATGGTCCTGGGAGGCTGGGTGTGATGGCTCATGCCTGTAATCCTAGCACTCTGGGAGGCCAAGGCAGGAGGATCACTTGGGGTCAGGAGTTCAAGACTAGCCTGAGCCAAAGCGAGACCTCCTTCTCTACAAAAAAATAGAAAAATTAGCCAGACATGGTAGCACATACCTGTTGTCCCAGCTACTTGGGAGGATGAGGCAGGAGGATGTCTTGAGCACTGGAGTTTGAGGCTGCAGTGAGTTATGATGATGCCACTGCACTCTAGCCCAGGTGACAAAACAAGACCCTGTCTCAGAAAAAAAAATGGTCCTGGGAAAACTGGATATCCATATGCAGAAGAATGAAACTAGACTCTTGTTTCTCACCATATACAAAAATAAAATCAAAATGGATTAAACACTTAAATCTAAGTCCCGAAACTGTACTACTAAAAGAAAATACTGGAGAAATGCCCAGGACATTGGTCTGGGCAAGAACTTCTTGAGTAACACCCCCAAAGCACAGGCAACCAAAGCAAAATTGCACAAAGGCGATCACATCAAGCTAAAAAGCTTCTGCATGGCAAAGAAACAATCAACAAAGTGAAGAGATAACCCACAGAAAGGGAGAAAGTAATTAGCAAACTACCCATCTGACAAGGTATCAATAACTAGGATATATAAGGAGCTACAATAACTCAACAGGAAAAAGTCAAATAATTCAATTAAAAAACAGGCAAAGGATCTGAATAGACATTTCTCAAAAGAAGACATGCAAATGGCCAAGAGGTATATGAAAAAAAATGCTCAACATCATTAGTCATCAGAGACATGCAAATCAAAACTAGATATCATCTCACCCAGTTAAAATGGCTTTTATCAAAGAGTCAGGCAAAAAATGCTGCCAAGGATGTGGAGACAGTGGAACCTTCATACATTGTTGGTGGGAATGTAAATTAGTGCACCCAGTATGGAAAACAGTATGGCAATTCCTCAAAAAAGCTAAAAATAGTATTACCACAAGACCCAGCAATCCCACAACTGGCTATATATCCAAAGGAGGGGAAATCAGTATATCAAAAAGATATCTGCACTCTCATGTTAATCTCAGCACTATTCACAATAGCCAAGATATGGAATCAGGCTAAGTGTCCATGAATGAATGAATGGATAATGAAATTGTGGTACGTATACACAATGGAATATTACTTAGCCACAAAAAGAATGAAATCCTGTCATTTGCAACCACACCAATGGAACTGGAGAACATTATGTTAAGTGAAATAAGCCAAGCACAGAAAGCCAAATCTTGCATATTCTCACTCATATGTGGAAGCTAAATATTAAAAACAATTCGGCCAGGCATGGTGGCTCATGTCTGTAATCCTAGCCCTCTGGGAGGCCGAGGCGGGTGGATCGCTCGAGGTCAGGAGTTCGAGACCAGGCTGAGCGAGACCCCGTCTCTACTAAAAATAGAAAGAAATTATCTGGCCAACTAAAAATATATATAGAAAAAAATTAGCTGGGCATGGTGGCGCATGCCTGTAGTCCCAGCTACTTGGGAGGCTGAGGCAGTAGGATTGCTGAAGCGCAGGAGTTTGAGGTTGCTGTGAGCTAGGCTGACACCACGGCACTCACTCTAGCCTGGGCAACAAAGTGAGACTCTGTCTCAAAAAAAATAAATAAATAAATAAAAATAAATAGGTAAATAAAAACAATTCCTCTCATGGAGACAGAGAGTAGAATGAATGACGGTAACCAGAGGCTGGGATGGGTAGTGGGGAAGGAGGGATAAATTGTGGATGGTTAATTAGTGCAAAAATATAGTTAGATAATTAGATAGAATGAACAATATTTGATAGCACAACAAAGTGGCTATAAACAACAATAAGTTAGGGTATATTTTAAAATAACTAAAAGAGTGGAATTGGAATGTTCCTAACACAAAGAAATATTAAATGCCTGAGGTGATGGATACCCTAATCACCCTGATTTGAGTCATTCAGGTTGTATGCCTATATCAAAGCATCACATGTACCCTATAAGGATATACAAGAATTATGTACCCGTAATAATTAAAAATAAAAATATATATTTAAAAACAAATCTCTGCTTTATTACATATTAATTAAGAAATCTTGAGCAAACCACCTAATCTCTTAAAGGCTCATTTTCTCATCACTAAATTGGAGATACAGGTAATAGTAATATCTACCTCAGGAGGTATTTTAAATTATTCAACACAGCACCTGGCACATGGTAAGTTTTATCAATGGCAATGGAGGTGATGTTTCCAGCCAAAGTGGAAGAACTGACAAGCTACAAATTAAATATGGAGGATGGAAGACAGAGAAAAGGGAAGAGTCCAAGTTAGCTCTAGATTTCTAGCCTGAGCCAGAGAACTGATAACACATTTTTGTTTGGACTTGACTTTAAGGCAACCATGAGCTATCTAGATGGAGAGAGGTATAGTGGTGTCTTGGAATTTCTAAGATAAAATACTGTAATATCCTTTATAAGTCATCTGCCTGGAAATGTAGGCAAGCCCTTTAATTGGTAATTTATGTACATTTGATTGTCATATCCACCCTACTAACTAGGTATTATTATCAGGCTCATTGTATAGAAGAAAAATACATTCGGAGAATGTAAGTAATTTTCTTAAAATTGCACAACTGGTGAGTTTCAGAGGCAGGATTTGCACCCAGGCTTGTCTGACTAGAGAACCCACACTCTTTTCATTATACAATGCCTCCTCTGCTGTCGCATGGAGGTGAGAGTTAAAGCTGAGGGCGTGTGCCATGTGCTCCAGCCCTGACTCTGACATTTATTATGTTGGGCAAGTTACTTAATTTATCTACATCTCAGTTTTAACATTAGAGATAGGGGTTATAATAGGATCTTATTCCTGGGGTTGCCATGAGAGTTTAATAGTTAATATGTGCAAAGTGCGTGCTTAGAACATGGTCCATCACATAGTAATGACATCATTACACAGGACAGGGTGAGACTTCCAACAGAAAAAGGAAGAGAGCACAGAGCTAGGAACAATGCTACCTTGAGGAGAGAACATTAAAGGAGACTCAGCTGCTGGAATGATGTCTTCCATTTCGGGGGTTGACATAGTGACCTCCCATTAAACATCCCTGGAGTCAGAGGGAGAAACAGAATTCCAGAGTTGGACCTAAATCTGGTAATTCTTATTTTTCCTATTTTTTTGGCTATCTGAAGAAAACAACGTATTTGTTCCCTGGGTATTTTGAAGCTCACAATAAATACTAAGTTTAGAAAAGTGTTTATTCTTTTCCTCATAGAATGGACTAATTATGTGTCTGTCTTTAATGGAACAGTTAGTCCAGTGCAGAGAAGTGTGAGAACCGTGAGCCCACTCTCAACCTCAGGAATTCTGCCTGAGGAGACTGACACTAAAAATCCAGGAAGCAAATCAAAATAAAAATATTAAAAAAAAAAAACCTACATCAATCAACTCACATGCTCTAGACTTGGAAGCTCAACAGTCAGATCACGTCTTTCTGAGCAGAGTCATCTGTTGGCCCCTTCAGGTGAGTTTCAGTGATGTCCTGACACGGGTCAGGTCAACAAGTGCCCCAGGACCACAGACACCTGTTGAGAAGCTTTGCTGGGTTTGGCTTGGGGGAGACCCACTGCCTCAGGAGAAACGTGGTGAGGGAAAGACTCCTGGTTAGCCCTGAAGATATGATATGTCATGTCAACAGAGAAGACACATGGATAGTGTAGATGAAGTTTGTAATGGAATGATAGGGGGTGAGGTGGGAATAAATATTGCAATGAAATATCTTTTCTCTCTTGTGTGTGAAAAATGTGCTGTTCATGGCATTTAAAACTTCTCAATTCACCCCATGTTCTCATGCAGATGATGAGTTCAGGGAAATTATGTATGTTGCAGTCAGACATGTTGATAATCATCTATATCATGGATCATGTACTCAAGGCTGAAAAACAGCAGCCCTTTCAAACTATCCCATCATGGCAAGAGTATCTTGAACCACATAGGCAGTGTCCTTGGTAATAAACATTGGAAATAACAATATGAGGCCGGGAGCGGTGGCTCACGCCTGTAATCCTAGCACTCTGGGAGGCCGAGGTGGGCAGATCGTTTGAGCTCAGGAGTTTGAGACCAGCCTGAGCAAGAGCGAGACCCCGTCTCTACTAAAACATAGAAAGAAATTATACAGATAGCTAAAAATATATATAGAAAAATTAGCCGGGCATGGTGGCACATGCCTGTAGTCCCAGCTACTTGGGAGGCTGAGGCAGGAGGATTGCTTGAGCCCAGGAGTCTGAGGTTGCTGTGAGCAAGGCTGACGCCACAGCACTCTAGCCTGGGCAACAGAGTGAGACTCTGTCTCAAAAAAAAAAAAAAAGAAAGAAATAACAATATGAATATTAAATAAATTATATGTATGTAATGTGTGAGTTTACAGAATGCTTCTACTTGTGTTACTATCTCGTTTAATTCCAATTCCGTACAAATGTGTCATACAATTGAGTATTTCTCTGCATTGCAAACATTTGAGGTGGTGGCAGGGATGTGATAGTGTCTAGTGAACATCAGGGCCTATTTCTTTAATTGCAATAACAAACATTTGTAAGGTGCTTCACAGTTTACGTAGAATTTAAATGTATTTGTTATGCCTCATTTGAGCCTTATAACCTTACAAGGTGAGATGAGTATTATTCCTATTAGAGACTTTAACACATCATATTAACTGTCTTTGCTTTTTTGCTTCCAACTCTAGACTGCAAGTTCCATAAGTGTTCAATATACTGTTCACTATTTCATCACAGCACTTGGGAACTAGTTATTTAATTGATTTTGATACTATTATAATTGTCCCCATGTTTGTGATCAATGAAGAAACTGACAGTCTCAGAAGGACTTATCTTGCCCAGTGTCACACAACTGGTAGTATAAACCCTTGGATCCACATCTTGTCACTGTCACTGACTGTCCAAATGGTCACTCATCAAGGCTATCTGGCTGGCAAGGAGTCCCTCTATCCCGCTATGATGCACCAGATTTTCTGGGCGGCTCTGTGTCATCATGCTGGACTCAGTTTCCCCTCATGCTGGAGGTTCAGAGATGTGGACGGTGTAGGACACGAGGCTGCAGTCCTTTGCTCAGGCTGGACTCCCAACGTTTTGAAACCTTAGGGGTAAAAATGGAAAAGAAGTTGGGGAGGCAGTGGGAGAGATTTTAAAACTATAACCACTTCTCTGTCTTCTAAAAGTTGGAGACTTGGATGCGCCTGGTGGAAGAAAACTGTGAGAGAAAACTGTGAAGGAATCTGAATGTAGGTATTTGGCTCCGAAGCTCAGGGTTCTTTTGTAATACTTGTTATCATGTGCATAGATACTAAGGGGAGAGCAATTTTTTTTTTCTTCTGGCAGAGAGTGGTGAGAATATAAATGAAAGCACTACTCTTCTTTCTTGGCATCGGAAGGACTGTATTTGCTCGCCTCCCTAAAATGGAACTGGGTTTTGGCCTCAGGGAAGTGGGCAGACGTGGCAGGCACCTCCTCATGAACTTCATCATGACTATCTCTTCTCTCTTTTTTTCCTCCAAAAGAGTGGAGACCACATGTTGAAGGTAGCAGGGTTACAAGATGGAAAGAGCCAGGGTCCCTGAGTCACTGCTTGGCTGTGAGCTCCCAGGAACAACCCAACCCACATGGAATTGTGACATAAGCAACAAACCAACTATTGTTATATTAAGCCACTGAGATATTTGGTTTCTTGGTATAGCAATTAGCATTAATTGCCCTGACTGATACATTACTGTGTGGATTTAAAGTGCACTCTGCAACAAACTATTCTTTGTATTTTTTAAAAAAACAGGTTTATTGTGGTACAACCGACTTACCACAAACTTCACATATTTAAAGAATACTATTTGATAAGTTTCAGTAAGTTAGATACCCATGAAACCAACACCACAATCAAAATAAGAAACATTTCCATCACCCCAAAAAAGTCACCTCATTCCCCTTGGAAATCCCTTCTCCCACCTTTTTTCCCCCTCAACCCCAGGCAGCTCCTGGTCTACTTTGTCACTGTGAATTAGTTTGCATTTTTTTAAATTTTATGCAGATGGACTCATACAGTATGTACTCTTTTGTCTGGCTTCTTTCATTCAGCATAATGATTTTGAAGTTTGTCCATTTTGATGAGTATATCGAGAGTTTATTTCTTTTCATTGCTGAATAGTATTCTATTGTGTTGTATTCTGTTGGATGGGCACACAAAAACATGTGTTTATACACTCACCTGTTGATGGACACTTGGGTTGTCCTTTGGGTTAACTCAAGAATGCTAAGATTTTATTCTATGTTTTTTTTTTATCAACAGAAGTTTTCTGGGGTTAGCTCCTACATTTAAGCCTATAATCCAATGGTATAAGGTATGAATTGAAGTTAGTATTTTTGAATATGGCTATCCAACCATTTCAGCACCATTTGTTGAAAAGATTATTCTTTCTCTATGGAATTCCTTTGTCAAAAATCAATTGGCTATACATGTACGGATCTCTTTCTGGACCCTATTCTGTTCCTTTAATGTATATCTTTATATATACACAAATCTACATTGATATATATCTTTACACCAACATGACACTATTTTGATTTTAATTTTCCAAAAAGTCTTAAAATCAAGTAGTTTAAAACTTTCAGTTTGGTTCTTCATTTTCAAAATTGTTTTGGCTATTCTAAGTCTTTTGTATAATATTTTCATATAAATCCTAGCTTCAAATCTTAGCTTGTAAATTTCTACCAAAAATGTCTTGCTGGGGTTTAGATTAAAATTGGCTTGAATCTACAGGTCAGTTTTAAGAGAACTGACATCTTAACAATATTGAATCCTCCAATCTATGAGTAAGGTTAATCTTTTCACTTGTTTAGGTCTTCTTTAAGTTCTCTCAGTGGTGGTGTGTAGTTTTCAGTGTACAGGTCTTGCACAACTTTTGCCCGACTTAACTCTAAGTAGTTCATATATATATATATATATATTTTTTTTTTTTTTTTTGAGACAGAGTCACCCTGGCCAGAGTGCTGTGGTGTCAGCCTAGCTCACAGCACCCTCAAACTCCTGGGCTCAAGCGATCCTACTGCCTCAGCCTCCCGAGTAGCCGGGACTACAGGCATGTGCCACCATGCCCGGCTAATTTTTTTTCTATATATATTTTTAGATGTCCATATAACTTCTTTCTATTTTTTAGTAAAGACGGGGTCTCGCTCTTGCTCAGGCTGGTCTCAAACTCCTAACCTCGAGCGATCCACCCGCCTCAGCCTCCCAGAGTGCTAGGATTACAGGTGTGAGCCACCGTGCCCAGCCAGTTCATATTTTTTGATGCAATCATAAATGGTGTGTTTTAAGTTATTTTATGGTTGTTCATTGATAGTAAATAGAAATAGAATTAATTTTGATATATTGATCTTATATCCTGAAACCTGCTAAATTCACTTATAAGTGCTTGTAACCTTTTTGTAGATTGTTTAAGATTTTCTGCATAGACAATCATGTTGTATGTTAATAAATATACTTTTATTTCTTCCTTTCATATCAGTATGCCTTTCATTTCTATTTCTGTCTCTTGCGATAGCTGGGACCTCAAAAAAAAAAGTTAAATAGAAGTGGTGAGAGTGTATATCCTTGCTTATTCCTGATCTTAGTAGGAAAGAATTTGGTCTTTGCCTGATTAAGTATGATGTTAGCTGTAGTTTTGTCATAGATGCCCTTAATCAGGTTGAAAAAGTTTCCTACTATTCCTGGTTTGCTGGGACTTTTTGATCATGACTGGATATTGAATTTTGACAGATGCTTTTTTGATGTTCTTATGGTTTTTCTTTTTTAATCTTTCAGTATCGTAAAGTAATAACTGCTTTTCAATGTTAAATAAGCCTTGCATTCAGGAATAAACTCTATCTTATTATGATGTATTATCTGCTGTTAACCCCATTAAGTGTATTTTTTCATCTTCAACATTATTTTTCACCACTAAAAGTTTGATTTGGGTCTTTTTGTCTTCCATTCTCTCCTCATCATGCTCATGCTTCCCTCTCCCATATCTGGCATATGGGGTATATTTATAAAAGCTGTTTTAATGTCCTTGTCTGCTAATTTTGTCATTTGTGTCATTTCTGGGTCTGCTCTTTTTGTTACTTCTTTTTCCTTCCTATGAACCACATTTTCCTTCTTCTTTGCCATTTTTGTTTAGATGAAAGGTGAATTTTACCTTTTGGGTTCTGTTATTGTTGCTATTTGTTTGTTTGTTGTAATACAGTCCTTTAAATATTTTCAACTTCGCTCTGGGGCTCAGTTAAGCAACTTGGAGATGGTTTGATCCATTTGAGGCTTGGTTTTAAGCCTTCCTAGGTGGGTTCAGGACAGATTTTAGCGGAGGTTAATTTGTCCTACCTATCTGAAGGCTCTACTTCACACTCCATGTGTTAGCAAATCTTTCCATTCTGACTACTAAGAAGTAGTGTAAGCTTTGAAGATTGTTCCTGCTGCTTCTTTCCAGAGGTTCTTTTTCAGGAAGTTCTCTCACATACATGAGCTAGTTAGGGTTCAGCTAAAGACTGTAGGAGAACCTCTGCAGATTTGGAGCTTTCCCTTTATGCAACTCTCTCTTCTCCAGCAATCTGTCCTGTATATTCTCGTCACTGGGCTCACTGAGCTCTTCGTCCCAGGGAGGCCATCAGGGCCTCTTTGGATTCTCTCACTCAGCGCTGCAGCCCAGCAACGCTCCCTGGGCTTAGGCTGGGGCACCCTGAGGGCTCATCTTGTTTGCTTCCTTTACTCAAGGATTATGATCTGTTATTGCCAATTTTACCATGTCTGGAAACCACTGTTTCACATATTTTGTCCTGTTTTTTTAGTTGTTTGAGGCAAGAAGTGGAAATTCTGTCTTTGTTCCTGGGAAATAATTTGACAGTTGCTCGTATAAGATGGAGAGTTGATGTTGCTGGGATAGCTACAGAGTAAACAGGTACCTTATCCTGCATGCAGGAGAGACTGAAAAAGAGCTGCACCAAGCTTGGCAGAAACTCACCATGGACTGGATTATTGATGTCCTATCTACCTGAGGTGAGGTGACTTATTTAACACAGAGGACCAGAGATGGCTCATGTTGGACCCTGGAGTACTGTTAGGTTCTTAAACAGGGGGTAGGGCATATGTCTCCCCCTAATTAGAATTAATCTTCCTTCCATAAAATCACCCTGAGAGGAGGTTGATTCCAAGACAAGAAATAAGAACTGGAGAGGAAAGGCTGGACCGAAGGGAGAGAGCGGCTCTCTTTAGTACCAGGAAACTCCTGTGTTAGTCTCCATGTTTAACACCTGCATTCTCTTCTCTCTCTGAACTCTGAGTTCTCTGTGCTTCTGAGGAAAATTAAAGAAAGGACCTATTCCATGCTTGGAATGGGTTGGTAAAGGTGAGTGTTGCTTTTCCTAACAGTCATCATTCCAACTGGCCTGAGGAAGGAGAGGCTCTGGAATTGCATGGAGGCAATTCCAGCTGCCAGGGGATAATAGACAAAAATGGAAACTCAGTGAGGAGGCTGGAGCAGGAGACTCTGTGCAAACATCTTTATGAGACCTCATAAGGAAGCAAGGCCTTTTTTTTTTTTTTTTTTTTTGAGACAGAGTCTCACTCTGTCACCCTGGCTAGAGTGTAATGGCGTCATCAGAGCTCAATGCAGCCTCAAACTCCTGGGCTCAAGTGATCCTCCTGCCTCAGCCTCCTGAGTAGCTGGGACTACAGGCACATGCCACCACTCCCAGCTATTTTTTTTTTTTTTCTATTTTTAGTAGAGGTGGGTCTTGCTCTTTCTCAGGCTGGTCTTAAACTCCTGAGCTCAAGTGATCCTCCTGCCTTAGCCTCCCAGAGTACTGGGATTACAGGTGTGAACCACTGTGCCTGGCCTCTCAGTGGCCTTTTAGCAATAACACTTTTTGATGGCAAAATTCCTACAGTCAGCTGGATGGGATATGGAAGCATGGTAATTAGTTATTAAAAGGCATGTTTCCTTATTTATTATCCTTGGATGTTGGTGCCTAAACACACACACACACACACACACACACACACACACACACACACACACAAATTAGGTATGCTGGCCAAGGTACCATTGGGAGTGCACATTCATATCCTTTAGGTTGAGGTCAGAAGTTTCCAAGTAATTCTAATGGCTAACTAGGGTTAAGAACCACTGCTCTCGGCCTTTGAGGCACGTGCTCCTGAGTTGTATGAAACCATCCATCTTATCCAGGTGCACACAGAACTGCTTGTTTTCGCCCTCTTCAATTCCTCTCCTCCTCTGCGAGGGTCCACTCCTCCTCTCATTCTTTCACTAGCTTCTCCTTTCCTATTTGTCCTCACTCATCTCTTCTAATGGGTTATTTCACCTGTAGCCCAGCTCTGTGGGCTAAAAGGCTAACCCTACACAGCCAAGGTTAGCCAATCAAAGAGGTGCTTTCCTTCTGGGTGTCAACCTCCACATCCAATCAGAGAGCTGTTTTCCTTCTAGATGGCAGCCTGGCCAATCACAGCACTTCAGCTGTAAAATTCTGAGCCTTGCCTCTTCCCAGCCATCCGTTCTTCATCGGGTGACCACCTTGTCCCAGTTGCCCAGGACTTCCTGGTTTCATCGTTGAAAGTTCTTTATCCTGCAAACTCCTCCATCCCCATCCCTCCCTCATTCCCCAACAAATGGGATGGTTGGTCTCCCTAACCCTGAGTGTCAATGCATGACTTCTTTGTTCCCGAGAGCTGTTTTCAAGGGCATTCAAGGTTTAAGTCCATCTGAGTACTTGAGAGTGGAAGTGGTGAGTTCCCAGATGACCTAAGATTTACCATGCTGGAGCTTGTTACCAAATGTTTATGCAGTTACATTTCCATGGTTTATTTTAAATGATAAAATGTTCATGTTCTGAGGCAGTAAATGTATCAGAGCCAAATACACACATAGAGTAGCATGTTTGCCTGAGGCAACTAAAATGAGATTCTGCAACTGTTAGTATGGGAAGCACACTTTTTAAATAGGGATTATTCTTTTTTGTGCAGGCTTTGGTACAAATTGTAAAGAAATACATAAAGAATAACAGTGTATATATACTTTATATTTGAAAAAAAATTACGCACCCACCACTAGCAAAGCATACATTCTCAGTTGATTTTCCGGTGCTGGCAATAGGCTCTGTGCTCCATCCACAGTCTTCCATCGAGCCACACATGGGGCCAAGGACAGAAATCTGGACCAGAGAATGCTGGGGGTAAGGGCATAGAGTGATGCTCACTGATTCACACAAAATCTAGAAGTGGCAGTGTGCATGGGGACATAGGCCTCTGAAGGACACTAGGAAAGAGAGATTCTACCATCTATGAGTCATCACTTTGAGTTTATCATTACAGTGTCCCTGGACATTTTTTTTAAATGCATACACTCCCCACAGAGATACACATCTTTGTATTAATGGGTTTATCAGATCATGTTCCTCCCAACAAGAGAAATAGAGCAGCATGAAAGCCCTAGATCTAAAAGAGGGAAATTGTAGGGAGAGAGGGGGAAGAGAGGTACAGGGTGATGTTAATGATGATAATTAATGATATTAGGGCAAAATGTATAGTTGAAAGACTTGGCAGAAAGGAGATTGGGAGACATTATATCATTCAGGGTTCAATTAGGGAAATTTAAGAATTTTAAACAAAGAGAATTTAATTCAGGGATGGAGGACCAAACAGAATTTGGGGTGGAAACTCAAAAATTAGGAACTGCAGGAAGACACTACAACTTCTCGTCTGAAGAGACAAAGGGAGAAGGTGAACACCTGGGCACCTGGAGTCACCTGACAGAAGCTGAATCAGGGTGGGCTTGTCTGGTGGGAGCTGAATCAGGGAGGAGGCTCAGCCCCGGCAGCAGACACC
Source organism: Lemur catta (assembly GCF_020740605.2). NCBI lineage: Eukaryota > Metazoa > Chordata > Mammalia > Primates > Lemuridae > Lemur > Lemur catta. Next base: position 52,101,989 of record NC_059139.1, on the reverse strand, counting down.
AGCCACGTCAGAGATGGGGAGAGAACTGGCTCCATGCTCTCTCTGAATTCTGACCCAGGCAGAGCCTGGGAGACATGCAGAGCCACAGGTGGCAAAAGTGGATTTGAGCCCAAGCAAGCCCAAGACTGGCTGACGCCAGACACACAGCTGTCCGTGCTGCTTCATGATTTATTCAACGTCCAACTGCCAGCGGTATGCTCTGAGCACTGGAGTGTTCCAGCCCTAGACTTTAAAACATACAACCTTACACTCCCAACTCTGTTTGCCCAAACTAGAAATAAGTTTATGGTCTCTGTGATCCACATCATTCAGAGGTCAATTCAACAAACATTTATTGAATTCCTACTAGTGATGGTGCTGATGATGGAAACAAATGTGAACAAGACACATGAGCCTCTAAGAGTTCCCCATCTGAGAGGAGAGGACTCACACAGGGACAGATGTTTATGAGGCAGGCAAGACAGAACGCCAAGGTGAGTTTTACCTGGCGCCACCAGAACAACAAACCCCGGATTTCTGGTTGATCTCAGTTTTTACTATGCTCAAAGAGTTTATTGAATAAATGAATGTTTTCCACCTCTAGTTCTCTATTTATATTGTTATTCTGTAAGTGTAACCTTCTTTCTTCACCTGGCAAATGCATGCTTTTTAATAGCTCCTTCTCTCTTCTGCCCTTCAACTGATGAGTGGATAAAGAAAATGTGGTGTGTGTACACACACACATACACACACCATGGAGTACTACTCAGCTACAAAAAGGAATGAAATAATGTACTTTGCAGCAACTTGGAGGGAACTGGAGATCATTATCCTAAGTGAAGTATCTCGGGAATGGAAAAACAAAACCCGCATGTTCTCACTTATAAGTGGGAGCTAAACGAGAAATATATATGGCCACAAAGAGGTGTGAAGGGCCGGGCGCGGTGGCTCACGCCTGTAATCCTAGCACTCTGGGAGGCCAAGGCGGGTGGATCGCTCGAGGTCAGGAGTTCGAGACCAGCCTGAGCAAGAGTGAGACCCCGTCTCTACTAATAATAGAAAGAAATGATCTGGCCAACTAAAAATATGTATAGAAAAAGTTAGCCAGGCATGGTGGCGCATGCCTGTAGTCCCAGCTACTTGGGAGGCTGAGGCAGTAGGATTGCTTCAGCCCAGGAGTTTGAGGTTGCTGTGAGCTAGGCTGACGTCACGGCACTCATGCCAACCCGGGCAACAGAGCGAGACTGTGTCTCAAAAAAAAAAAAAAAAAGAGGTGTGAAGGACATTGAGAACTAAGAAGGGGGAGGATGCGGGGTGAGGGATAAAAATCTACCTATCCAGTAAAATGTACACCATTCTGGTGAGAGGTACACTAAAAACCCTGACTTCAGCATTCCACAATTCATCTGTGTAACAAAAAAAACTTGTACCCCCTAAATCTATCGAACTAAAAAAGAAAGAAAAGACAAGGGAGTAGGGAGGAACAGAGCAACCCTCAGTCCCTGGGAGGTGGGATCGCAAGCCCCAGTCAAGGCCATCCCTGCCCAGCTACTTCAGCCACTGAAGTTCCCTCCCTCCATTCTTTTGAACTGAACACAATGGAGATTCCTGCTGTGCAAATTACACTGCCCAGTTAAGTCACTGAGGCCTGCCCAGCATTTTCCTGCTGATTAAGCTTTCATCTGAAGAAGCCCAGGAGCCTGTAGTGTCCCAGGTAACAACAGTGACAATAACAGCAAACACATAGCACTTGCTTACTATGTGCCAGATGTTGGGCTATGTCACTTCATAATTAAATTTTATAAGTTAACTAATTTGATCCTTACAGCAACCTTTTGAAGTGCATTTTATTATTATCACTCTTTTACAATGAAGAAACTAAGGCACAGAGAGGTTGAGTAACTTACCCAAAGACATATAGCTCATAAGTTGTAGAACCAGAATTTGAACTGTTAATCAAATAAAAAAAACAGAGACTCTCTAAAAGAAAATGATATTTGTTCACGAATAGAGCATAGTAATGGGAATACTATGTCAGAGTAAACTATGTGTGTATTCGGGGAAGTAAGGAAAGATGAAGGTTTTTAAAGGAAAGATGAGGAGGATTACATGATTGTTTTGAGACAATCATCCTTGGCTGTAAGGATCAATAATAAGGTGGCACCAGTCCAAGGCTGCACAAGCAGTTGCTGGGCAGATGTCTTCACAGAAGTACTTTTTCGGTAAGGTTGCAATGACCTTTGCAAAAGGTTGTGGGTTTTGCAGCATCTTTTGTGATAGCTTTTGTTATCAAGCATTTATGCAGGAGAACTCTACCTTCATAACCTTTCCTGGCTCTATTTTTCAGGGTTTTTGTTGACAAAGGTGACTATTTTGATTCTGACAATTTTCACAGAACCCAAGCAGTCTGGCTTTAGAATTAATGCTTTTAAGCACTATCTGGGACTTGTCTACCTTTCCAAAGGGGACATTTCTCCCGTTCCCATAGGGTCAAATGAGGTTTATCTAGTCTTGTTCTAACAGTTTCTTCTCTTTATGAATAACAAAAACCACTCTAGGTTCTTTAAGCAGAATGGGAATTTAATAAAGGAGTTCAAAGAATCCTGATGAGGATGAGAGAGTCAGGCTTTGAGGTTTGGGGCACAGAGCCAGGAACTTCCCAGGACTGCCTGGAGGCTCCTGCCCCCGTCTCGCGCTGGCATCCACAGGAGACCACCGCTGTCCTGCCACTCTGCCCCTGGCAGCTCAGAGTCTCTGGGTCACTCTCCAACACTCTTACCAGCTACTTCCTCATGACTTTCTCCTCATACTGAAGTCATGGGCAGGTATGTCTAAAAGCAGAGCCTAGGTCACATGCCAATGCTGCTGAGGAAGCAGGCACCTGAGTTCTGGTTTCTACTTTGGGAAGGAAGTACTCATAACCAGGGACTCTCCTCAGTGTAAAAGGATTTACAAAATATATCAGGCACAAGAATGCTCATACTAGCATTATTCGTGCTGCCCTCAAATTGGAAACAAGCCAAATGCCCATCAACATTAGAACAGATATTTCAATCAATTGTGGTATATTCATACAATGGAATAATATACAGCAATGCAATGAATGAAGAACAACTACAGGAAACAGCATGGATGAATCTCACACACATGTAAAATGAAAGAGCAGGCAAAACTGATGTGCAGTGTTAGAAATCAGAACAGTGCTTACCCTTAGGGAATTACTAACTGGGAGGGCATGTGAAAGAGTCTTCTAGGCTGTTGGAGATTTTCTAAATAGTGCTCTGGGTGCTGGTTACACAGTTGTTTTCACTGTATACAAATTCAGTGAGCTATATGCTTATGCATGTTATATTTTGATTAAAAAGTTTACTTAAATAAATGTGAGGGGCAGCTACATAAATGATAAATACAATCAACTGTCTGTTGCCATCTTCTCTGCTAAGTGATTGAGCGAATGAATTATTTTGTTCACATCCATCTCCTGGTCAAAACTTTCAGTAGTTCTTGGTAGACTGGAGGATAATATTGTATGTAAGCTCTTTAAACTGCCTTGCAAGAGTCTTTCTGGTCCAGCCTCAACCCTGATGCTCTGGCTTGGGCTGCACTCACCTGCCCTGACCCCTGGGGTTGGCTCTGCTCTCACCTGGAAAGGCCACACCTGAGAACTCTGGAAAACCCAATATTTTCTTGTAAGGCCAACTAAACCCTACCTCCTCCCTAGGGCCTCCTCACTCTGCACTTGACGATAAGTAAGGTTATCCTCAACTACCCCCAACTCCTATTGCAATTAGGATACATAAGATGCACTTGACAACCCCTTTTGCGTTCCAAGTAACAGCTCTTGAAATATGACTTAACTTTTTTTGTGGTTAATCACTTCCATGTATTTGCATTTTGTCTCACCAGCCAGATTGTGGACTTTTGGAAGAGTGATCATAGCTGACGGACTTATTTTCCTTGCAGGGTGTTGTATAGCCCTTGGTCCAAGGAGACAGTCTTTGGTAACTTTTAGACACATAGGTTCAGGCAGAAGGTTCACGTTTGAGGCTCCACTTCTGCCCCTTGCTAGCTGTAACTATGGAAGTTACTCAGGAATATAGAACTTTCCTGAATGGGTAGATAATGATAATTTACATACCCTTGCTAAGTGCTCCATGAATGTTAGACATAGTTAATATTTTTTTGTTTTTAACTCTAGAGCACCTTTTAAAGTTTGCCAGGAACCACGGGTCTCAGACCATAAAGAAGATGAGGACCTTGACTTTGGACATGGAAGGAAAGGAGCTTTGCTAGGGGAAGGTTCCAGGGAGAAGAAATGGCTTAAATGAGTCCATGTTCTTACCTCTCCAGGCCCTGAATTGAGCAATATTATAAATCTGACCCTGCCTCTCACCTTTCAGAATTTATGTGGGAATTCAATTGCTCAAATAATATTAGAAATGGTAGAGTTTAGCTTATTTTAGGTTTTAATTTTTACCAGCCTTAGCTGTGGCCCATCCACAGTGGCATGAAAATTAAAAGGCTCTCTCAGCAGAGGAAAAATGCCACCACTGAAGCCATGTAAAAAATGATTGATGGACATAATCCTGTTGTTAGCAGAGACTAGAGTATATGTCATTTGAACCAAAGATGCAAAACTTGGGTGAGCTCTGGAATGTCAGGTTAGCAGGCAGATGGAGGGTAAGATGACAGAAGAAATAAAATCCTTGAGATATGTCTTTTTTATTCAGGCAGCAATTTATAATTTTTTTGCCATTCTAAAAAGTTTTTATGTAATGATATTGAATTGCATGCCATTTTTACTTCTTTGGGTTGGGGTAATAATTGCAATAAAGAGATTGCAAAGATTTTAGGAATCTCATGGTCTGCTGTATGATCCATGATGGTGCCTGGCTATTGTGGTAATGATTGGTAGAAAGTTAGCTAAAGTGTGGCCATGTTTTATTTTTTGCAGAGCCTGAATGTGAGTGTTCTCTAGATGTGTCAATTTCTATGCCTGAGCTCAACTGTCACAGTCAGTGTGGTGGGAATGAAGTGCATTTTCAGCATCCAAGGGAACGTGCCAACAACTAGGCAAAGAATGTTCTGAGGAAAGAGGCTCTGAGCAGACCCCCTCTGGTCCTGACCACAGCACTTTCTCCCAGCTCAGCACTCTATGGATATTTGAGCTCATCTCCAGGGTCTCTGGGCTTATTAAAATAGTTCTTAGCCAGGCATTGTGGGGTGTGCCTGTAGTCCCAGATACTGAAGAGGCTGAGGTGGGAGGATCTCTTGAGCCCAGGAGTTCAAGGCTGTAGTGCACAATGATTGTGCCTGTGAATAGCCAGTGCACTCCAGCCTGGGCAGCATAGTGAGGCTCTGTCTCACCAAAAAAAGGTCTTAAAAACATAAAAATAAACATCAATACTACAGGGTAATCTTATTAGTTAATTAGGCCCCAAATCAGCTGCCAATCAGATAATTAAAATTCCTAACCTTATCTTTGTTCATTTGAGTGGGAGCCCTAAAGATAGTGTTCCTGACATGTTACTCAGTTAAGGCGAGGTATGAAACTTCGATGGGGATGTGGGGCAGAATTGTTCTAGAGATGAACCTGTGGAAGACAAGCCTGTATGAGACACCTCAGTAAGGATCTGGGAAGCAAAATGGAGAAGCTGCCCAACAAATGCTATCTGAGCAAAGCCAAGCCACAGTGGAGCTGCCTAAAGCTGAAAAGACAGCACATGTGGAGCAGTATGGTTTTATATAAATGCTGGAGCTAGTCATGGTACCAGTATGCATAATATCAATCTCAGATTCTTAAGTCAAATAGGCAGGGTTCAAATTCTGGTTCTGCCACTCATCAAAAGACTGTGGCCAACTCTGTAAGCTGGCACCTCAAAACCCAATGGAAATGTGTCCATTGATTTCCACATCTGTAAGTAGGAATAATGAAGATGATGAGGATGATGATGACGCCCACCTCATAGAGTTGTTCTAAAGATTAATGTATGCAAATTTTTAGCACAGTGCTGGGCATGCAGTATATATTCACTAGTTAACTATCATTATTCTACCCACTATCCCTGATCTTAGCCAAAATGCCAAGAAATTCAGCAGAAGTCTCAATCATTTCTTAACAAGCTCATTCCTTTGATCAATCCTTAGCTACTGCTACCCTTATTCTTTTATTTCTCACCAAGTTAATGGTAATGGATAGTAAAGCATTTCCTGTGGGATAGTCATTCAAATTTCCTATGCTGGGGACAAGCTCAATTTCCTGGAAAGGACCATCTGGCATCACCCCAGGCTGTCATTTGGAGCCAGGAACATTGCCTGGCAGTTGACATCTAGAGTATGTTTCATTTTTTCTTGTAGGATTCAATAGTCATATTTCCTTCAAATTACAGTTCTGCTCTCCTTTAGTGGTGGAATCAAATGTGAAAATTAGGCCTGAAATGAACATTCATTTTATAAAATTGTTGTCTCTATGTAGCAGCAATCTCTAGGTCTTGACCCAGTCCATAAATTCTGTAATGTTTTATTAAGAAGGCAATGAGAACCAGAGAGATTAGAAAAGAAACTTCTGCCCTGGGCTGCTAAAAGAAATCACTTAAGAAGACTCAAGCCTTAGAGTTTTTATGCTGTGTTGCACATACATTTTCATTTATTTTTATTTGCCTTTGTTTGCATGAGTTGTATGACGTTAACTGTCAATGAGTTTATTTATATGACTTTCATGGTGTTGTAGTTGCTGGTATCTACTGCTGTGATCATTATTTATGACAAAATTAGCTCTTCTTGGTAAACCTAGCAGGTTTTCACTCACAGAGTACATCTAGGTTTGTGTTATTTTAATCTCAAATGCAATTTGGCAAGCACTATAGTTGTGGAAGAGAACAAGGAAGCTGGATTATAGATTGCCTTTATGGAAAACAAAATATCCTGGGGATACTTTAAACTTTATTTTTTAATGGCATCTGAGGAAAATTGAGAAATTGACTGCATGGTTGGAATGTATGTGTCCCCTCTAAAATTCTTATGTCAGAACTTAAACCCCAAGGCAATGGTATTAGAAGGTAGCGCCTTCGGGAGGTGATTAGGTCATGAGGGCTCTACCCTTGTGAATAAAATTAATGCCCTTATAACATTGCTAGAGGGAACAGCTTGGCTCTTTTTTTGCCCTTCTATCCCTCCCACCACACAGTGTTCATTGCCTCCAGAGGATGCAACAAACAAGGCGCCACATTGGAAACAGAGAGCAGTCCTCACCAGACACCAAATCTGCCAGCACCTTGATCTTGAACTTCTCAGCCTCCAGAACTATGAGAAATAAATTTCTATTGTTTATATTACACATTGCCCAGTCTCAGGTATTTTGTTATAGCAGCAGGAACAGACTAAGATATATCCTAACTCTGATAATTACTTCTACCTTTGACTCTGATGATACCATTTTTTGGACTTAATGAGTTGAATTTTAACTCGATTTCCTGCTTTTATTTCCTGTGTTGTTAGTGTAGCTTGTCAGGTTATTGCACGCATAAACTTGAAAGATCACAGGAACTTTTAAAATACACTCATTTGTCTTAGTGGTGAGGAATATGCTTTAAGAATAAAAATTAATATTGAAATTGCTTTGAAGTTAAGATGCAGAAAAACTATATCCATGGAGGGTCACACGATGTGGGTTGCAGCATATTTAGAAATGGAGTTTTTTCTCATTAGTATTGGCACAGTTGAATAGATACTGACACATTGAGAAATTTTGGATTTCCAGTCATTGAGACCCCCTTGGAACATTATTACTACTTTTGCTGTATGACATAGTAACATTATCCCTTGAGCATCTTCCATTCTAAATTGTTACAATGGTCAAGAAAAAAAAAAAAAAACTCCTATTTTTAAAAGTCCTTTATCAAAGGAACTTCTCTGGTCACCTTTGGCCTGGCCCCACAGGAAGCAACTAGATCTCCCCTGGGCCACACCCAGCACCATTCTAAGCCTATTGTAAAGAGCTGTGATCACTGGGGCCTGGATCATACGAATATTCCCATTAGGCAACTGGTGGAGCCCTGCTTGGACAATGGAATAATGCAATAACACTTCCCTATATTTTTAGCAGGCTTTTATTTCAAAAATATCAAAATGTGACCCTATGTCATCTTGCAGGAATAACATTTAGGAAGTAATTTAGACCACGGTTCTCAAAACATTGCTTTATCAAAAGTTTCATTAGTCTTCTATGAAATGAGAAAAATAAAGACAATGTAGTAAGTTTATAATACAACTGGATTTATTAAAATTTAAAAGGCCCTCCTTTATACTGAAATTTTTGCCTTTTCTATTTTAGCCATTAAAATATTATTTTTATATTAAGTGATAGTGGTTGTAGAGAGTAAGATTTTAAAAAAATATTCTTAGCAAAATAAAGAACTGACAATCTAATCCAAGTTCTCCTCTACTCCCCAGCTCCGATTAAAAAAAAAAAAAAAAGAAAAATACAACTTGGATCCATTGAGCTATTCTTTTTGCAAGCTACACTGTGTACAAGTGAGTTGGGGTGTGCTGTGTTCTCCTGCATTTAAGAATCTTGCATGTGCAAGAATCTCCAGAACTGTGAGAAATAAAGCTCTATTGTTTATAAATCACCCAGTCTGAAGTATTTGTTATAGCAGCAGGAATAGACTGAGACATGCCCCAACTCATCCTTGACTATGCTTTGATTTCCTGACAGGGTTTGGCACCCTGAATGCAGTAGGTGTCCAATAAACACTTGTTTCATTGACTGTGAAGCAACTTCCATTTATAATGGAACCATCTTCAGGGAAATAGAATGCAGCCTATATTTCATGGTAATACAGTATTCTGAGAGTTGGTTACAATAGTAAAAGAGAGTGGAAAGGGATGCGGAGCAGCAAGCCTGGATGGATTCCTGGTTCCGTCCCTTTTCCATGATCCTCCTAAGTTTTGGTACCTTAGTTTTTGTCAATGAAATGTAGAAGATATTGTGCTTTGCTTCCCCATGGACTTGGTTGTGAGGATCAGATGTGAGTGCAGTGGCCTGCTCTTTGTTTACCTGGCACTCTATTTTGTTCCTCAGCATCTGTCCCATCGTGTGATTCTAGGGCAGCCTCCCAGCCATAATTCTGGGTCATAATGATGGGTGTGGGCCCAACAGCCACTTTCTCCTCTGCACAGTGGAAGCCTGAATGTAGTTGAAGCCTGAGTGAATTAGCCAAGCCGAGATGAGACCATGGCTAGTACACATTAAGTCCTCACTGTGCACTAGATATTGTCCTGAGCACTTTTGCACAAGAACCTTGGAGGTAGGTGCTGTTATTGTTATTCTCATACATCCAGGAGGAGCCCACATTCTCAGCCACCACATCACAACTGCCTTTCAAGGTGGAGGGACAGGAGGCAGACAAGTCATAACAAAGCCCTCGTAGGTCCACTCTTGTCCTTCTCAGTTACACAAGCCAACAGAGCCCCACTTTTGAAGGCAAGTGGTTACCCACAGGTCTGCTGTCAGGACTGCAGAAGGTCAGAACCATAAGGAGTGCAAGGAATATAGGCTCCATCCTCTTAGGAAGATGAGGAAACAGGTCCCATGATGTACACAAAGCCACGTGTTCCTGACATTGTTGGGGCCTCATACCCCACTCCTGCCTCTCACAAAGCTTCTGTACATCTTACCCCCCACCCCACACACCTCAGCACTCTTGCTCTTCTGCCATCACTCTCTTCTGTTTGAATTCTACCACCCATTCAATTCCATCCCTTCTGGGAAGCCTTTGCTCATCCCACCAGCCCTCCACAGTTCTCTTTCTTTCCTCTGGGTCACCATAGCAGTGTCTATACCAATCAACTGTATTCACAGAATGCCTACTGGGATCTTTAGTGTTGATATTTAATCCTGACCTCTATTCAATTCATGTACCCGATCCTTGATGCCACTAAATTTCTTGAAGGGCAGGACATTCTCTTTATTTCTCTTTTGTAGTTCTCAAAGCAGCTAGCACTAGTACCTGACATACAATTAATGTGTGTGGGTTGACCCTTACTTTGCTGTCATTCATCTTTCTCTCACACTACTGCCTGTCAGTTCTTCCTAAGAAGGTCAATAGCCTCCTCCCCTTATCGCTTCTGGCAGAGAGACCCAAGCACCCTTCCCAAGCCCAATCCAGCCTGGGGTCTGGTGATACTCAGACCTTCAAACCTCAGTCAGGAATGGAAAAAAACCAGGAACGGGACAGCCCTGTAACAGAGAAGCTGCCATTTGGGAATCTGGTGTACCCTCTATGTGACCTGGACCAATACACAACCTAGATATGTCACTGTAAATCTTTGTTGTATGAATAGCTCCAATATCATCAAAGTCACATCTTACCACCTCCTTTTCAACAGTTGTCACAAACTTCTTGAGAAAAAATATGTTGTCTAGGAAAATTGAAGGCTAGAATTGGATGGAAACATTAAATATAGGAAGAAGTAGTGTCCAGAATCCAAAATGTCAGAAGAAATTCGACATTAGGCCATACAAGTTAATGAACAAAATATTTGGTATTTTTCAATCAGAAAAAAATAGCTCAATTTTTTATTTTTATTTTTTGGTATTTTCTATGGTCAGGCACCCTACTGAATGCCTTAAACCTTGTAACAAAGTAAGGATTGTTTCATTTTATAGACTAGGAAACCGACCCTCATAGAGGCTGATGACCGGTCCAGGATAACACAAATGGAGAGAGAGAGTCATGTGGACTCTTAGCAGAGACTCGAAAACACTGTTTCATACCTAATTTTTAAAAGAACAGCAACTAAATCAGGTCATAAGTAATACGTGTATGTTTACTCCATTATGCCTTACGTAAACTTGTCTTAATGCAAACCACAGCAAAGATTCTTCCATTGATAAAGTTTCAAGTATTCCAAAATGGAAACATCATAATTTATCTAATTATAAAAGCAGGTGCTCAATATACTTTACCACAACTAAAAAACATCAAAAGAGTAAATGTTCATTATAAAAATTAAAAAAATAGTACCACAAATATAATAAACAGAATAAAAATCACTAGTAATCTTCTCCTCTCTCAGAATAACCGATTTATAATTTAGGATTCTGTAAGAAATTTAAATTCTCCTGCATTGTTACAGCTCTGCAGTGACCCCTCAGAGATGTTAACACTGAACGGCAGGCTTCTCTTCTGCCCAGTTTATCACCATATTTTTATTTTAGTTTCATTGATCTTTGAGGGGAGAGGGGTTAAAGTCAAAGTACTGGCAAATTCACACAAATCTATTGCAATCAGCAGTCTAAACGGCTTTGTGCACCTAAGCTGACAGCTTCTCCCTTTGTACGCAGAAGACTCAATGTTCAAAACAATATCATTGTGTCGATCAGGTAACCAAAAGAAGTGGGACACTTCAGGGCAAAAAGGATGACTCTAAATGTCAGTGCAAGGTGGAAAATGCTGTCTTTCTAAACCCAGTGAAGTCGTCCTGTTTTCCAGGTAAACACAGGTTTTACTTCTTACATAGAAAGCAGATTTACTGTTGAATGTTGAGGGTCTAAGAAACAAATAAAAGAAGGTCAAGTGTACGTGATTTCTACTTATGCCACTAGCTGACAGCTCCTATAATCCAAACTAACATATAGTAGTCCCTCTTATCCATGGGGATTACATTCCAAGACCCCAGCGGATGCCTGAAACACAGATAGTACCAAACCCTATATATGTGTTTTTTCCTATACATACATACCTATGGTAAAGTTTAATTTATAAGTTTTAAATTAGGCACAGTAAGATTAATAAAATAGAACAATTGTAATAACATACTGTAATAAAAACTATGTAAATGTGGTCTCTCTCTCTCTCTCTCTCTCTCTCAATAGCTTATTGTGCTGTACTCCAGGTAACTCAAACTGTGGAATGTGAAACAACAGATAAGGGGAGATCACTGTATTGCTTACATTGTTTTAAAAGGCATATTTTACCTCTCATAACATACCATACTAAGGAAATTCCTACATAACATGAATTTAGAGACAATCTCTATAATTTAAAAGAATACAATCATCTAGGCACTGAAGAAAAGGACATACACCAGAATTACAATATTAAAGAAACTGAAAGAGGTATTTAGAGTTATTTTGCCTGGATTGAGAAGGTTAAAGTGTGACAAAAACTGCCTTTGAGATATAAAAGGATATTATGAGAGATTGTGGTAAACCTACCATATTTACCAATTGCAAACCACTGTTACTTAACTACAATTTATAATGTCTCTAAACTTTAATGTATAACTGAAAAAGGAATATAACCCAATTAAGTCAATAATAGATACCTGATCCAATCCTATCAAAGTGATTCAGTCTGTTTTAGCTTAAGGAGCCCACTATGAATCACCTCCTTAGCACAAACTATTGGGTATGGTCTGAGGTGCCCACCATGAATAACAAAAACTTTCCTATTACTTGAGAAATTCCAAGGGTTTAGAGGTTACCTCTCAGGAAATAGGGACAAAGGCCAGCCAAATTTTTTATTACACAAAATTATATATCTAATAAAAGTCTAGAATATATAAAGGACACTTACAATTGAACAACAAAAAGACTATCCAATTAAAAAGTGGGCAAGGAATGTGAATAGACATTTTTCAAAAGAAGTTATACAAATGGCCAATGGGCACATGAAAAGATACTCAGCATCATTAGTTATTAGGAAATGCCAATCCAAACTACAATGAGATACTACTTCACACCATTATGATGGTTGTAATAATTTTCTTAAAAATAACAAGTGTTTGCAAGGATGTGGATTGGAGCCCTCATGCGATGCTGGTGGGAATGTAAATGATGCAGCCACTTCTTTGAAGCGTCTGTTCTGATTTTTACTCAAATTTTCTTTTAGGGATCATGCTTTGATATCATATCTAAAAACTCTTGGGTTAGGCCAGGTGTGGTGGCTCACACCTATAATCCTAGCACTTTGGGAGGCTGAGGCAGGAGGATTCCTTGAGAGCAGGAGTTTGAGACCAGCCTGAGCAACAGCAAGACCCCGACTCTACAAAAAAATAGAAAAATTAGTCGGGTGTGAGGTGATGCCCATACCTGTAGTCCCACCTACTCAGGAAGCTGAGGCAGGAGGATTGCTTGAGCCCAAGAGTTGGAGGTTGCAGTGAGCTATGATGATGCCACTGCACTCTAGCCGGGGTGACAGAGTGAGACCCTGTCTCCAGAAAACCAAAAAACCAAAACAAAACTCTTGGCCTAACCCAAGATCATAAGGACTTTCTGCTTTGTTTTCTTTCAAAAATTTTATAGCTTAATGTTTTACATTTAGGACTACAGTCGACCCACTTTGGGTCAATTTTTATTTAAGGTTTGAGTGAGGGATATGTTTTTGGCAAATGGATTTTTGATAAACAATGTCCAATTCTCACAGCACCAATTGTTGAAAATACTATCTTTTCCCTATTAAACTGCCTTTGCATCTTTGTCTAAAATGAATTGACTACATATTTGTGTGACATCTATTTCTGGACTTTCTGTCTTGATTAGTTTTATAGTAAGTCTTAAAATAGATCAGATTTTTTCAGTTTTGTTCTTTTTCAAATTTGTTTTAGCTATTCTAGTTCATTTGCCTTTTTATGTAAATTTTAGAGTCAGTCTGTCATATCTACAAAAATAACTGGTATGACTGATTGGGATTGTACTGAATCTATAGATTAATCTGGGAAGCAATGATGTCTTAACAAAATTGAGTCTTTCAATACATAAGCACAGTATCTCTTCATTTATTTATCTTTTGATTTCTTTCATCAATGTTTGGTAGTTTCACTATAAATATCCTGCACATATTTTGTTAGATGTGTACCTAAGTATTTCATTTTAGGGTATTGTAAATGGTACTGTCCTTTAATTTGGATTCAAATTTTTTATACAAAAATTGAATAAAATTATATACAATTGATTTTTTGTATATTGACCTTGTATCCTACAACTTGCAAAACTAATTTAATTAGTGCTAGCTTTTTTTGTAGATTTCTTTGGATTTTTTATATAGACAACCATGTAATCTGTAAACAGAAAACTATTTAATTTCTTCCTTTCCAATTTATATGCCTTTTTTTCTTTTTCTTGACTTATCGCATTGGCTAAGATTTCCAGTATGATATTACATAGATGTGGTGAGAGAAGACTTCCTTGCCTTGTTCTTGATCTTAGGGCAAAAGTATTCAGTCTTTCACAATTAAGAATATTAGCTGTAGGCTTTTTTAGACACCTTTTATCAGTTTCAGGAAGTTCTTTTCTAATCCTAGTTTGCTGAGTTTTTATCATAAATGGATATTAAATTTTGGTAAATGCTTTTTTGGTACCTACTGAGATGGTCATATGGTTTTTTTCTTTAGTTTGTTAATAGGGCCAGTTATATTATTGTCTGGAACAAACTCCTCTTAGTCATGACATTATTCTTTTTATTTATTACTGGATTTATTTTGCTAGTATTTTGTTGAGGATTTCTGTGTCTAAAGGGTATTGTTTATTGAATATTGACCTTGTGTTCAGAAGCTGTACTGAAACTTCAATTCATTTTGAATTGAGGTACAGGAATGCAAAGGCAACATGACCTATCTCTCATTCTATCTGTACTTTCCAAACCTCCACCAGGGAGATCTGTGCTTCGGAAGGAATCAGGTAAACCTCACACTTTGGTCTTCATTTAGTTCCTTGAGTACATTATCCGACAGTTAGAATCTGAGGATTAGAGGGGACAGTTGACTGGTAGCTCAGACCTCCAACAGGCCTGGCACGGGAAGATTAAGCATGCTGTGCTTTCTGCTCTACATTCTCCAAGACTATTTTATCCTTTGTCAAGACTCAGGTCAGGTGCCACCTCTGCTAGATGACTTCCCTGAATTTCTCCCCTGGTCCCACCCTCAATTTTGATTTAAGTGCATCTCCCATATGTTCCTCCTATACTTTATATATTTCTGCCAATGCATATAATAGATGACATCTATTACATGATGTTCTTATGACATGTAGACAATACAGTGTTGTAATTAAAAGTATGGATGCTAGAGTCAGCATGTCTGGGTTTAAATTCTAGCTTTATTTCTTAGAAGCTATGTAACTTAAAGAAAGTTTCTTAAATTCTGTGTGCCTCAGCTTTCTCATCTCTAATACAAGGATAATAATGCCTCTTTCATAAGGTTGTTGAGAGCATTAGGTAATTTATGTATAGCAGTTAGAATTATGTGCTTGGTATTTGGTAATTGATCAATAAATATTAGGTATTATTATTGTTATTTTAAATTTCTATTTATCCAAGGGGTAGTAAGGTTCTTGAGGGCAGAGAGCTTCATCTTACTCCTTTGTCATTCTTCAGCACTAGTAAGTGTGGCTGGTACACAGTAGGTGTTCAATAAATGTTTTGCTGTGTTTTGATATAGGCAGAACCAAGATGGCCTTGTCTCAGGGGTAGAATAAAAAAATAAACTTTAGTCTATCACCAAACACCAACGGTTCCTTTTGCTTCTCTCCAGAGTCTACGCAGTAACCACTGTTTGGACTATCCATGGTGCTGACCTTTGGCTAATTGGCTTAAGTAGCCAGAGGCTGCTTGACCAATAATTTGGGCCATGTCTTCTACTGACTTAATATCTCTGTCTCTGCTATGCCCCCAACATAACAAAGCATATTGTCACCTCATTGTGGCTAGAGACTAAGGTGTTTTTGGTAAGCCTCCCTACCTGACCTCTTAAATAAGCCAGTGGACTCTTGCTTAAATCCTACCCTGTTCAACTTGCTTCTCATGACACTGATCACAAAAGTAAGTAACTCTCTTCTCCATTCCTTCTTCCTTCCTCTCTTTCTCTAATGCCTTTTTCCTATGGTTTCTCCCCATTATTTTGTTGCTCTTGGGGTTTTATCCTATCTTTTCTTCCTTTTCTCCTTCCCCAACATTGATCCCATTCGACATCCACTACATTATTGGTGACTCTCCCTCAAAAAAATCCTTGACAATTAGGTATATTTTATCTAAATGCAGAGAGACAGGAAATAGAGGAGGCCTTCCATGGGAGAAGAGCAAGAGGCAGGCAGGCTTTCCAGAGGAAGGAAGCTGTATATTGGGCCTCTAATATTTACCTGTTTAAAATATGTTCACAGATTTCCTTAAGACAAAACTGAGGATAGGTGGGTTATGGGGGTTATATATAATGACAGGGATCTGACTAGGACTTAAAGCCCAGATGGGAAATGTCCCAAGGATGAACTCTGGTTACATCACTGGCTTCTGTGAGGCCAGACCTGGCTACAGAGTCAGTTTTTTGTTCCACATAAACTCTGCTAGAAGGAAGACATCTAAAGAAGAAGGAAAGTTCTGCAGGTTCCCCCTCTCCCCATTGGATTGACTTAAAAGAAATTCAGCTACACCTGTACACAGATAAATGTCATCACCATCTTTGAGTAAGAAGACCAGGAACACTAAACGTATGCAGTTTCTAATACTGCTATAGCAAAGTGCAACCAACAAATTTCATCTAGTGAAGGACCTGAATGAACCAGGTTTAGATAGGACAGTCTTAGAGCTCCTCTGACAGTCACTGGTGGAGGTGCACTGAGCCAAAGGGGCTAAGACAGCTTCTAACCGTTCACATGCTGGCAATTATTTACTGAAATGTTCCTAAGGTGAATAAGTGTGCATACAGCAACATACACACTTGTGTTTGTTAATATGAGGAACTGGTACAAGAATTTTTAAAAAATTTTGTTTTGTTTTGCTTTTTAAAGCTAACACTAGTTAGAGCCAGGCATTTTTCTAAGATCTTTACATCTATTAGCCCATTCAATTTCCAAAGTAGCCCAATGATTTAGGCACCATCACTATACAATTTTACATACAAAGAATAGGGCCTAGAGAAGTTAAGTAACTTGGCCAAACTCACAACACACCTAGGAAATGACTGTGTCAGCTGAATCAGGATTCAAATCCAGGGCTTCTGGCTCCACTCTCTGCTCTTAAACCTTGCGCTCCTCTGGGCCTTGAAGGGGATTATTGTGATGGGCCATTTTTCTAGGGGCACAGGAATGGGCAGAGGTGAATCCACGCTTCTTTAAATATCTTTCCAACAAATGTTAAGAACTCTTTAAAGTGAAAATGAGAATCTATCACCAGTAGTACACGCAATTCAAGGCAGCTATGGATGGGGTGAGCAAGGTGTTAGTTTGTGAGCTCAGCTCTGACTCACCCCGAAGGGGGCCACTTCTTAATTCACTCACTGTCTCCTAGGGTCCCAGTTACTTAGCTTTTCCCAACTCTGTGCCCTCAAATATACTAGACAATTTATAATCATATATTATCACATTATAACAAATATAAAATAGCATTTTATTGTGAAGAAATGGATCTGAAAGTTCTCTGAACATTTCTTGAAATATCCCTTATGATTTATTCTTTGAAACCATGTAATTTATCTGAGCGAGATCTCTGCAAAATCAGTCTAACCTCTCCCCATGCTTCATTTCCTGTAGTTTCTAACATCCATCCTGCAAAACAGCTCCCTCCCTTTACTTGTGCTGCTTCTCAGTCTCCTCACCCCAGGTCATCAGAAGTTGTTTTGGGGTGGACAGAGTCACCCCCTGCCTTGGGTGGTTGCTGTCTGATCTGAGCTCTTTCCTTCTCTACTTTGTTTTCTTCTCCCCAGTGAGTCCAACATTCTGGAGTCACCTTCTCCATCGTGTGTCTTCTCCCATCCCCAGCTCAGTTCATTCCTTCTCAGGAAATCTTTTTCCCAACCACGTCTCCAGTAATTCTCTTCCTCTTTCAGCTCTTTCTTCCTTGCTCCAGGAAAATCTCTGCCACAGACGTTGTTCATTCTAAAAACCAACCAACTAGACTTTTGTCCCTTGTTTGCTGCCATATCCCATTCAGAGCCTGCAGCAAGCAGTCTCTGTTACTTAGTAGACGATCAATACTCAATCTGTTCAATTAATGAAAGGGCTGAAGGAGACTGAAATCATGACTGTTAGATGAAATAAAGTGTCTTTGATACAACTTTCTCAAGAAGAAAACTATGATGTTTTTTCATTTCTTAAAACTTTCTTATTAAATTTACACTTGCATCTTTTACCTAATTATTTTTAGAAAATGTTTACTGAAGAATATCTTGAAACCATGTCAAGCTGCTTACTTTTATTTTAAAGAGAAACAGATATAATAAATAAAACTAGCGTCATTTGTCTTTCTATTGTCCCTGTTGGATTCATAAGAGTATTTCTCTACATCCCCACCTAGTTAAATTTGTTTTTCCTTGACAATTAGCATTTAACACATGTTTTTGAAAGCTTCTTTCTTACTCAATTGTGTTGATTTTCTGGCTACTTAAGTTACCCCTATTACAATATTCTGCTCTTATTCATCGCAATGTACAAAATTTTAGTCCTATTCTGGGATGAGATAGGCTTTTATGAGCTAACCTAGAAACATAAGTGCCCTCTTAACCTTGTTTCCATGGGGAAATGCATTTCAAATAACCAGCTAGCACACAGACTGTTAGAACACAAGCCATTTGTACACCATTGGCTGCCTGGAATGTTGAGGGCCTATGACTTTTATTTGCCACATGATATGCAGCAACAAAGTAGTTAAATGTGCTTTTCACTTGCATGTATCTGCACAGATGTTTCAAGGTTTTTGTAAGCTGATGGAAGAATGGAAATGCTCCAACAAAAAACCCACAATAAATCAACAAGGTGAAGTACTCTGTAAGAGCTTGATGCATTAGTCCATCCAAAGAAAATTTTATGGGACAACGTGCAGAAACAGATATTTTTGGTAAAGCTCTTCTAATTCAAGGCATAAATCTAAGAAAGAATGCTAAGAACTCACAGGTGCTGAGTAGCAACAAAACTTGACCTAGGGGCAATCTAACTATAAAATGGAGGAAACAGAAAGTGGAGAAAAACTGCAAATTTCTCACACCCAATTACTACCTAATTTATATGACGTAAATTAAAATGGCACAGTAAAAATTAAAAAGAAGAAGTTATTTTTATGAAGATCAATTCAGACCATTTAGGAAAACACTGTATTAGCTTTAATAGCAGCTTGACTGTTCTTAGGGGAATTTTTCAAAGCAGTTACCAGGATTGATTTAAGTGACTGTACAAATTTTACATATTTCTCTCTTATTAACAAGGTAGAAAGAAGTATATGGTAGCACAGACTCAAGTATCAAAATAACATTTTTGGCAAAAATAAAATATACTATGTAAAACAAAGACAAAAAGAAAGTAATGCTAGAACAACTGAGATATTTGTTGTGTGTTTCTAGAAACCTGAAATTAAAGTCAGATTCCTATGTGACATCCAGACACCATACTCTGCTATGACAAAAAAAAGAAAGACACCAAGAAAAATTAAAGAATGATCACATTTATGAGACTTTTTCAAGATCCATAAACAAAGACATAAGAAAAAGATTAAGAGTAGCAAAACATGGTTTGTGAAATAAAAACTAGAAAAAAACACAAGGAACATCTGGAAATAATAGATGATATAATGCCTAAAAAAAGACTGCTCCAAGAAACAATGAAAAGACCAAACTTTTATTGAGCATTTAGATGCCGGCTTACTTGCCTAAATCCATGATCTACCCTGTGGTGGTTGCTGCTGCTCATGACAGTGACTGAGAGTGGGGGAATATCCTTGCTTCAGAGGATGGCATGCATAGTACTCTTTGGGGCTAAAGCTATGAGGTCCCTTTGCATTCATTTATGTTGCAGCATTCAGATAGAATACAGATAGAGAGGGCTCAAGACAGTGGTATTGGCAGCTCCTCTGGCTTGCCTATCTTTTGTTTTTGAAATTACACATTAGGGTCTGGGGATACAGACCTGGGGAAAAAAACAGGCCTAGGCAGCTTCTAGGACTAGGTAGAGATTAAGGACACTACAACAAATGGCCACAGGGAGCTGAGAGCTTTGTTCAGTGCATACACCAAGGAGGACTTCATCAAGGTCTGAGCTGCACTAGGCTAGTCAAATTAAGCAAAACTCCCCAAATCCTTTTACTTTCATTATAGTTTTTTAAAGAACTGGTAAATCCAAGGCCTATCTGGGGCAGTCCTAAAGATGAACCCATTGTGAAACAGGCCAAGTGAACAAAGCTTTGTCCACACAGATTGTATCAGTTAGGATGCTTTGGGCAGCAAGAAACAGAAAAATCAGACATATGGCTTGAAACATGAACACATTAACAGTTCACTGAGATGTCGAGGTAGGCAGTCTATTGAGTGATTGATAGTTCAATTATGTCATCAAGGACCCCAGCTCTCTCTCTCCTGGACTCTACTGTTCTCAGCACACTGGTGTTTATCCTCATGGTCAGAGTTCAAGTATCACATTCTTACATTATGGCTTTTGAAATTGAAAGCAGAGGGAAGAGGACAAAAAATGCTTTCTCTGTGCATGTGACTCTTACCAGAAAAGAAAAATTCCCCTGGATTCTTGGGCAGATACCCCTTAAATCTCATTGTTCTGAACTGGGTCACATGCTCAGCCCTAGATGAATTACTTTCAAGAGAGAACCGAGTTGCTATGATTGGCTTAGAATTATCAAACTGTAGTCGGGCACATTGCTGACATTGGGTATATTGTAGCTAGGATTCTGAAGCTAGGATATTGAAGCTGGGATTCTGTTATTAAGGAACAAAAAGGAAACTGAGTAAGTTTGGCTTTCAGGACAGAATAATTAGGTACGTAAGAAGCCTCAGCAAAATGTTATATAAGTTACATAAATGTTTATGATGCTGCTATTATTTGGATGGAAAAATGCAACAGTCAGGAAAAGCTAAAGTTAAGCTGCAGGAACAAACAACCCCAAGAAAACAAAGGTTTATTTTCTGCTCACGTTATATGTCTATTACGGATCAGCTGTAAATCTGTTTCACGCACAGACTCAGGCTCACAGAGCAGGTCTTATCTGGGATACCGCTGGTC
The DNA here is from genome assembly GCF_020740605.2 of Lemur catta. Lineage (NCBI taxonomy): Eukaryota > Metazoa > Chordata > Mammalia > Primates > Lemuridae > Lemur > Lemur catta. The sequence goes on along the minus strand of NC_059139.1, from coordinate 52,081,018 downwards.
TTATAGAAGAGGAATAAAAGACACAGGGAATCAGGTGCCACTTCTTAATATTTCTGCTTCAAAGTGACACAGGTCACTTCTGCTCACAATTTATTGCCCAGAACAAGCCATTTTACTATGCTAGAGTTCAACAGTCAGGGAGTATAATCCTGTTGCAGCAAGGTGAACTCAGATAAGGCCAACAAATATTTTGAATGATAACACAATCTACCAAAAAGATGGATTTAGCCATTACTCACTTCAATATGGTCATGCTCATTTGTGACTCAGCATTAGGCTTTTCTGAGACTGCAGTCTTGCTTGAGTTTTTCTGTTGCCATTAAAAGTACAGCAGACAGACCTTACCATCATTTATTCTATGATGAGATGCTGCCTGAAGAACAAAGTCGATGTACAACAGCATTTATTTTCCTCTTAAATTTTTTTCAGTAGAATAAACAATACAACAACATTAAAGACTGTTTAACATGGCCCATACAAAATCCCATTTCCTGGGCTCCATCTCCCTTTCACGCTTTAAGCCCTTCTGAGTGCAGAAAGAATTTTATCCCCTCAACACCTCACACTCTTTTTTTTAAATCTAGAGTTAAGTTGGCTCAAGTGATAGTTCTCACACAACCACAACAGCCTCACCTGCACAGTTCAGATATGGCCTAGTTGGAAAAAGTGTTGAGAAGCTAGTTTAAACTGGGTGGGGGGTGGGGGGGCTGCAAACCCCACACCCTCTAAAGCTTGATTCTAGTCCTCCCAGGACACAGCCTGATAATGTCCTTGGTAAAGCAACTCTCTCCCAGAGCATTCTTTCCTGTATCCTCAGGATGAGAATCAGGGTAATTACATAACTATCTCTGATTTCCTGGTAATAATTATAAGAAGAAACATTGCTTTTCTTGTTGCATAGGGCTTTGCAGAAGGATCTGAAGCAAGCTTTTTGCATTTACAGTATATTTGAACTTATTTTGTGATTAAAAAAATTTCATGGCAACATATTATACAGAAATCATACATAACTTATGTAAAATAGTTGATAGATTAACTTTTTCCTCTTTAAACAACTCAACATGAATTTGTATGGGTTCATACATTTCCCCCCCCTGCATTTCTAAATCAAGACCTATGAATAAACAATATTATACAATCTATTAACTGTTAAAAACTGTGGTAAAGCATGCATAAGATCAAATGTATCATTTAACCATTTTGAAGTGTTCAGGTCAGTGGCATTCAGTACATTCACATTACTGTGCAACCAACAGCACTTGCCATCTTCGTCACTTTTCATCCTCTCAAACAGAAGCTCTGTACCCATTAAACACTAACTCCTCATTCTCCCTGTTTCCCAACCACCATTCTATTTTCTGTCTCTATGAATTTAACTACTCTAGGTACCTCACATAAGTGGAATCATATGGTATTTGTCTTTTTGCGACTGGCTTACCTCACTTAGCATAATGTCTCCAAGCTTCATCTATGCTGCAGCATGTGTCAGAATTTCCTTCCTTTTAAAGTCTATTAATTGTTAAATTGATACAGATGATGGGTTAAAAATGATTATTTTTACAAATACTTTTATTTTCTTTTTATTTTACATATGGTCAGATTCACTTTTGTCGACGTACAGTTCTATGAGTTGCAATATATGCATAGGTTTGTATTATCACACTCGGGATACAGAACTCCCAAAAGTTCCCTCATTACACCTTCTTCCCCCACTCTAACCTCAGGCAACCACTAATCAGTTCTTTCTCCTTATAGTTTGCCTTTTCCAGAATGTTATATAAATGGAATCACAGAGTACGTAACCTTTTGGGAGTGGCTTCTTTCACTTGGCACAATATGTGATATTTACTCATGTCATTGTACAGAGCAATAGTTTGTTCCTTTTTGTTGCTGAAAAGTATTTCAGTTGTACGGAGGTACCACGGTTTGTTTATCCAGTTACCAGATGAAAGGCATTTGGGTTGTTTCTAGTTATGGAACATTCTGAATGATGCCACAATAAACATTCATTACAAGTTTTTGTGTGAATATGTTTTCATTTCTCTAGAGTAAATAGCTAGGAGTGTGAATGCTAAACCATATGGCAACTGTATATTTCACTTTAATAGAAACTACCAAACTGTTTTCTAAAGTGGGTGTACCATTTTGCACTCCCACCAGCAACATGTAAGAGTTCCAATTGCTCCATATCATCACCAACATTTGGTATTGTCAGTTGTGTGTGTGCTGAGCCATTCTAATAGGCGTGCAATGGTATCTCATGGTTTTAACTTACATTTCTCTAATAACTAATGATGCCGCTCATCTTCTCACATGCTTTTTTGCCATTCATGTACCTTTTTCAGGGAAGTGTCTTCACACCTGTTGCCCATTGTTTCATTCAGTTGTTTCCTCATTGTTGAGTTTCAAGAACTCTTTATATATTATGGCTATAAGTCCTCTGTTGGATATGTGATCTGCAAATATTTTTTTCCCAGTCTATAGCTCTTTTCATTCTTCTAACAGTGTATTTTACAGATCAAAGGTATTTTTTAAATTTTGATGAAGACCCACTTATCCATTTTTAAAATGAATTATATTTGGTGTCATATCTGAAAACTCTTTGCCTAATCTAAGGTCATGAAGATTTTCTCCTATGTTTTCTTCTAGTAATGTTATAGGTTTTACATTTTACATTTAGGTCTACAGTACATTTTGAGTTAATTTTTGTACAAGGAGTGACATATAGCTCAGGTTTAGTTGCATATGGATATCCAGTTGTTCCAACATCATCTGTCAAAAAGACTGTTCTTTCTCCAAAGAATTGCCTTTTCTTCTTTGTCAAAAATCAATTGACAGCTGGGTGCAGTGGCTCATACCTGTAATACTAGCACTTTGAGAGTCCAAGGTGGGAGGATCACTTGAGGCCAGGAGTTCAAGACAAGCCTGGGCAATAGTGAGACCACATCTTTACAAAAAATTTAAGAAAAATTGCCAGGTATGGTGGCATGTGCCTGTAGTCCCAGCTACTCTGGGACAGGAGGCAGTAGGAACACTTGAGAAGGCGAGTTTGAGGTTGCAGTGAGCTATGATGACACCACTGCACTCTAGCCCAGTGACAGAGAGCCCGTCTCAAATAAATAAATAATAAATTGACCATATTTGTGGCATTTATTTCTGGACTCTATTCTATTCCATTGATCTGTGTTTGCCCTTTGTCACACTATCTTGATTCTTGTACATTTAGAGTAATTCTTAAAATTGAGTAAGATGAATCTTTTTCAAAATAGTTTTACCTTTTCATATACATTTTAAAACCCCTTGTCTATACCTATAAAAAATCTTGCTGGAATTTGGATTAGAATTCACTAAAATTATAAACTTGGGAGATTTGAAATAATAACTCTATTGAATCTTCTAATCCATGAACAGTATCTCTTCATTTATTATGATCTTTAATTTTTTTAAATCAGTGTTTCTAAGTTTTTAGCATATAGATTCTGCAGATATTTTGTTAGATTTAAACCAAAGTATTTCATTTTTGGGGAACTAAATAGTAGTTCTTTAAAACTTTTGATGTTCAATTGCTCATTGCTGGTAAATAGCAATGTGGTTGGCTTTTACATATTAACTGGGTATCCTGCATGCTAACCATGCTAAACTGACTAGTTCTAGCATCTCTTTTTAGAGATTCTCTTCGATTTCCTACATAGACAATCATACTGTTTGTGAGTAGAGAAAGTTTTATCTTCTCCTTTCCAATCTGTATGCCTCTTACTTATGTTTTCTATCTCATTACACTGGCCAGGAATTCTAGTATGATATTAAATAGAAATACTGAGAGCAGATATTCTTGCCTTTTTCCCAATCTTACGGGAAAGCAATTAGTTCTTCATTAAGAATGATGTTAGCTGCCAGTGTTTCATAGTTGCCATTTATCAAGTTAAGGAAGTTCTTTTATGTTCCTATTTTGTTGAATTTTGTTTTGTTTTTATCAAGAACGGATGTTGAATTTTGTCAAATGCATTTTCTGCATCTATTGATACAATCATGTTGTTTTTATACTTCAGTTTGTTAATATGGTGGATTCCATTGACCGAACAGCCTTGCATTCCTGGAAGAAACTCCACATAGTCTTGATCCATTTTTTTAAAATATATTGCTGGATTCAATTTGCTAATAGTTGAGGATTTTTGTGATACTGGTCTTGTCTTTGAAATCTTTCTCCAGTTTTGGTACTGGGGTAATGCTGATTCTTAAAATGAGTTGGGAATTATTCCTTCCTCTTCTATTTTTTGGAAGAGATTTTTTGAATTGGTCTTATTCTTCCTTAAATCTGGACCTGGAATTTTCTCTGCTAAAAGGTTTTTAACTACAAATTCAGTTACTTTAATGGATATACAATTATTCAAATTATCTATTTCTTCTTGTGTGAGCTTCGTTTGTGTTTCAAGGAAATGGCTCATTTTATCTAAGTTGTTGAACTTACGTGCACAGACTTGCTTATAGTATTTCCTCACTATTCTTTTGACGCTTATGTGATCAGTATTGCTTTTGCATCTTTCATTCCAGATATATTTCGTGTCTTTTCACTTTGGTCAGTCTGGCTAGAGGTTTACCAGTTTTATTGATCTTTTCCAAAGTTTTGGTTTCATTAGTGTTCTCTTTTGTTTACTATCTTCTGCTTGCCTTGGGTTTATTTTGCCCTTCATTTTTCTAGTTTCTTAAAATAGAAGCTTAGTGATTTCAGATCATCATTCTTTTCTACTGTATGCTATAAATTTTATGCTACAAATTTCCCATATAAATGTAATGCTATAAAATTCTGTTTTAGCTGCATCCCATAGATTTAGATATGTTGTATTTTCATTTTCACTACCTCCAAAATATTTTCTAATTTCCCTTGAGACTTTCTCTTTGGCCCATGGATTATTTAGAAGTGTGTTGTTTAATATCCACTTATATGGAGGAATTTCCAGATATCTTTGTGTTACTGATTTCTAGTTTAATTCCATGTTAGTGAGAGATGATTTTGTATTATTTCAATTCTTTAAAATTTGCTAAGGTTTTATGACCAAGGATATGGTATATTATGGGCAAAATTACATGTGTACTTGAAAGGAATGTGTATACTGCTCTTTCCGGGTGTCACACTCTATAAAAGTCAAGTAGATCAAGTTGGTTGATGGTATTCAGGCCTTCTATATTCTTGCTGGTTTTCTGTCTACTTGTTCTATTGATTACGGAGAGGAGTATTTAAGTTTCCATCTATAATTGTGGATTTATCTATTTCTCCTTTCAGTTCCATCAGTTTTTGTTTTATGTATTTTGAAGCTCTGTTGTTAGCTGCATACATATCCAGGATTAAGTCTTCTTAGTTAATTAACCACTTAATTATGTAATTTACCTCTTTAAACTGGTTGATTTTCCTTGTTTTGAAGTCTGTTTTGTCTGAGCAATATCTCCATTCTGGCTTTCTTTTGATGAGTCTTTGCATGAAATATCTTTTTCCATCCTTTTACTTTTTACTTAAAGTGGACTTCTAATAGATAGCATATATGATAAGTCCTTATTTAATGTCATTGATACGTTCTTGGAAACTGCGACTTTAAGTGAAATAATGTATAACAAAACCAGTTTTTTTCTTAACATTATAATAAAATGAAGTTATTCAAGGACCTGCCTTACATTTTGTCACTTAAAGTCATGTTTCCAAGAACCCATTGACAACATTAAATGAGGGCTTACTGTAGGTGGGTCTTCTATTCTGAACCAAAACGACCTATTCTGTCTTTTAATTGGTGTTTCTAGTACATTTACATTTAATGTAACTATTGATGGAATTGGATCTATCATTCTATTGTTTTCTGTTTATCCTCTCTTTTTCTTCATTCCTCAGTTTCTCCTTTTCTGCATGCTTTTGAATTATTTGAATACCTTTTGGTTTTATTTTTCTTCTTCGCTTTTTAAAAACTATATACTTTTTATAATATTTTTATGATTGCTCTAGGGATTATAATATACTTAACTTTTATAATCTACTTAGAATATTTTATCACTTCAAATAAAATGTAGGAAACTTTCAACCATATAGATCTCTTTACTTTTCACCCTTTGTGTTGTCATCATATGTATTATATCCACATACACCAAAAATCCCACCATTGAGTGTTATATTTCCCTGCAACCATTATGCATACGTTAAAGAACTTAAGAGAAGTAAAAGGTATATTTTATCTGTATATTGGCTATTTCTGTTGCTCTTCCTTCATTCCTTCATTCCTGAAGAACTTTTCTTAGCATTTCTTTTAGAGCAGGTGCACTGGTGACAAATTCTATTTTCCCTTTATCTGAGAATGCCTTTATTTTGCCCTCATTCCTGGGGGATATTTTCACAGAATGTAGAATTCTGAGTTGACATATCTTTACTGTTAGCATTTAAAATGTTCTACTGCTTTCTGGCCTCCATGATTTCTGATAAGAAATCCAGTCATTTGAATTATTTTGCCTGTATATATGTAATGTGGTGTATATATACCATATATACCATGGAGTACTACTTAGCCATAAAAAGGAATGAAATAATGTATTTTGCAACAACTTGGATAGAACTAGAGACCATTATCTTAAGTGAAGCATCTCAGGGATGGAAAAACAAACACCATATGCTTTCTCTAATAATTGGGAGCTAAATGATGGGCACACACAGGCAAAAAAAGGTGTAAAGGATATTGGAAACCAAAAAAAGGGGGAGGGTGGGAATGAGGGATAAAAACTTACTTATCGAATACAATGAACACTATTCTGGTGATGAGCACACTAAAAGCCCTGACTTAAGCATTATACAATGTATCCATATAACAAAAACATTTGTACTCCCTTAATATTTTGAAATTTTTAAAAAAGTCAGTAATCATAGATGCAGCAAAAACAAATAGAGAAAAGCTGATTCTCTGTAATGGTGGAACAGCCACCAAATTGGGAGAAACAGAAGCAGTGAGAAATGGAAGCCTATTGCTGATGAAGTGACAAAACAACAGAAATAGAACTATGCTGTATTCTGAAAATGATTCCAATTTCTCTTCTTCTATGAGCCCAGGTTAGGCCACTGTTTCTGTTTTTCTTCTCAATGTATCCTCTAGTGTCTTTCTGCTCTTGAAACTTAAAATAACCTATCACTGTTAAAGAAGTTTGCAACTATTCATTTAGACACAGATCAATGAACCTATGATAAATTGCCATTCTGAAGGAATCATTTTAGTTTAACAAGGTCTTAACTATGGTTGGGCATTCATATAACATTTTATTTTCTCTATTTTAGGGCTGGTCACAAATTGCCTGAATATAATAACAAGGTGTCTTGCAATTGACTACCTATACTGGCTTCCACTCATAAATGCATTTTTTACATTTAGATCAGATACCTTGAAGTCTCTAGTAGTTAATTCTATAGAAAAGTTACTATTTTCAATTTGTTCTTTCCCACAAATAAGGAATAGCATTTTCTCACTGCAAGAGAACATTAACTGAATGACTTTTTAAATTCAAACCTGACTTCAAGGCTTCTGATAAAGGAGTGATTGCTCTAGGAGCATCTAATACTGCAGTATAACTTAACCCACTGCTGATCAGCATTCATTTACACAAGGATATGTTTGCCTGTTGTTTAGTATGAGTTAATTCCTGTGTCCATCAAGAACCCTTTTCTAAGTCCATCATATTTTTGTACCTATAGCCAAATACTTTAGAAACCCAAAATATTGTGTGTGCTATAAAAGCTATTGATCACTAGAAAATTATAATGCCCAAGGTCACGAAGCAGAGTTAGTGCTTGGGGATACTTTCACTAAGTCTTTATCTGATAATGCTATACATTGATCTGAATATTATTTACAATGTAAAATACCATTATAGAAGAGAGTTTATAAACAATGTGAGGCATCAAGTGTGTTCTTTATAGGCCCTCCTTTAAATCTCATAACACAAAAATACAACTTCAAATGTCTGCTTTTGCCTGATATTCTGTTAAAAAGAAATCTAAAGATTTAGAGACATTAGAGGCTCACTGTTATTTGCAGAAGTGGCTTCTTCTGATGAATAAGAATTTGAAGGCAGTAATGTCCATCCTTCTCAAAACTAGACTCTTTAAAATATCTGCATTGGGATTACTTAGGATACTCAGCTTAAAAATCAAGTCCTACCTGTATTTCCACTCAATTTTGCTGTGAATCTAAAATTGCTCTAAAAAATAAAGTCTACTAAAAAAAGAACCTGGATATAAACCTTGTATCCTTTACAAAAATTAACTCAAATGGATCATTGTAAAATGCAAACTATAAAATTCATAGAAGATAATAGAGGAGAAAATCTAGATGATCTTGGCTGGCCATGGCAATGACTTTTTAGATACAACACCAAAGGCATGATCCCTGAAAGAAAGAATTGATTAGCTGGACCTCATTCAAACTAAAAACTTCTGCTCTGTGAAAGACACTGTCAAGAGAATGAGAAGATAAAGCATAGACGGGAAGAAAAGGTTTGCAAAAGACGTATCTGGTAAGTGACTGTTATCCAAAATATACAAAGAATGCTTAAAATTCAACAATGATAAAATGAACAACCAGATTCAAAATTGAGCCAAAGACCTCAACAGACACTTCACCAAAGAAGATATTCAGACGGCAAGTAAGCATATGAAAAGATGCTCCAAATCACATGTCATCAGGACAATGTAATTTAAAACAATGATATGCTACTACATGTTATTAGAATGACCAAAATCTGGAACATGGACAATACCAAATGCTGGAGACGAAGAGCAGCAATAGGAACTCTCATTCTTTGCTAGTGGGAATGCAATATGGTACAGCCACTTTGGAAGACAGTTTGGCAGTATTTTACAAAACTAAACATATTCTTACCATACAATCCAGCAATCACACTCCTTGGTATTTACCCAAATGAGCCGAAAACATCACACAAAAACCTGTACACAGATGTTTACAGCAGCTTTATTCATAACTGTCAAAATTTGGAGACAACCAGGATGTCCTTCAGTAGGTGAGTGGATAAACTCATGCAAATGATGGAATATTAAATTCAGCACTAAGAAGAAACAAGCTATCAAGCCATGAAAAGACATGGAGGACACTTAAGGGCATATTACTAAGTGACAAATGCCAGTTCTCAGCTCGCATTCTGAGCTGGAATCATAACATATGGAAACATATGGTATGTATAATTTTGAATCTAAAATTGCTCTAGGAAATAGTCCATTAAAAAATAATAATGAAGTTCCCAGGGCCCCACACCAGACCTGAGATGAAGACAGAAACTAACATTGACATATTTCTGTGTCCCAACTTCAGAGATTCAGATTCAAAAGCTTTAAAGTGGGGCCTGGAAATCTGCATTTTAAAAATTCCTTAGGTGCTTCTGATAGAAGGTGGATGATATCCCTACATTCAAAAGGGAGCTTCAGGGAAGTCAGCTTAAGAACAAGGGGCTTGCGGCTAGAAAGAAGATTAAAGTGGCAAATAATATTTCTGATGTGGAAATAAAAGACTGCTCTGAATGGCAAGCAAGCAAGCAAACAAACCAACCAACCAGAGATAATGAAGAGAGGATCTGAGCAAAGGACAAAACAACCAGAGAAAAGGATTCTTCCTCTGGAGCTTAATAATTATTTATGCAAGAAGACAGCCTGGCTATGTGTTTCATGAAGTCATGTAGGTACACATTCTTCACCATGATTTCATGGAAACAAGGTAGATGACAAGTTATCTTTGGGGATTTAGTCTCAAAAATAGATTAGGTAGTAAAGCTCTAACATACCAATTAGCAGTGTTGCAGTTTCTAAATGCCACAATACAAAGCACTTATCAAGAACAGGCAAAAATTGTTCTTTCTAATTGACAGGTCTTTGGGGAGAAAATAGGTTCACCCAATGGGTAAGAAAAAAATGGATTTTTTAGGATGACATTCAAAATCTAGCAAGTCAGTGAGTATGACTGCGAAATTGCACCTATAATTGGGGTAACCATATAAGTTATTACCCATAACAGAACACTTTTGAGTTAAAGAGGCTTTTAATAAATATGCCAGCAAAATAGGTGTAGACCAGAACTGTCCCAGGTAAACCAGAATGGATATTTCCCCAACTGTAACATTTCCCTGGATGTTAATAAACCTAACGATAATCATATATACTAATTCCAATGTTCCACAGAGGAATTGGCCTTCATTACAAAGTTGGAAACCACAGATGGTGTTAATACAAGTTGCTTTTTCTCTCCACCCATATCCTTGGTGTGAAACATCAAATAGCACTTTTATAATTACATAGCACAGCAGTAATTAATATTGATCTCAGAACTTAGTAAAGGTCAACATTAATTTGTAGAACACATTGAATTCAATCTAGTCTTTACTCTGGAATTCATGCAGTGGGCACTATTTCACCAGCCCCATTACCACCACCACCATGACAACAAACTCAAACTTGAACCAACTGTTAGCAAACCTTTTTATTTCTTTCTTAAGATATAGCACACTTCTCTAAGGATCTTGAGTTCCTAGTGAAATGGTGCCTTGATCATGAAAAGAAGCATCTTTTCACTGGGTGTCTAACCTGAAGGAGTTTGTTTCTTATTTTCTATAGTAGCAAATGTTTATCAGCATCTATAATATGCCATACTTGTCCTAAGTGACAGATAAAGCAGAGGAGAGAAGGGCCAAATGATTGTCAACCCAATAAAAAACATTGTTTTGCATTTGGAATCACTGAGACTAATGGTTCACAAACCTGACCGCACATCAAAATTACAAGGGGAGCTTTAAAAAAAAAAATACTATGCCTCTCCTCATCACCTAAAAACCTGTACACAAATGTTCACGGCAGAATTATTCATAATAGCCCCAAATGGAAACAATCCAAATATGCATCAACTGATTAATAGGTAAATAAAAATGCGGTAGATATATAAAATGGAATAGTTTCCAGCAGTAAATAAGAATGAGAGTCTGATACATGCTACAACATGGATGAACTTGGAAAACATCATACTAAGTGAAAAAAATCAGACACAAAAGACTACCTATGGTATGATTCCGTTCATATGAAATGTCCAAAATAGGCAAATCTACAGAGACAGAATGTAGATTAGTGGTTGTCTAGAGCTGGAGATCCTGGGAAGGAATGGAGAGTGACTGCTAATGGGTATAGGGCTTCTTTTTTAGGGTGATAAGACTGTTCTAAAATTGGCTATAGTGACAGTTGTACAACTTTGTGAATATAAAAACCCACTGAATTATACACTCTAAATGCATGAATTGTACAGTGTATAAATTATATGTCAATAAAGCTGATAAGAAATACAACACTAAACTTGGGTCCCAGTCCCAAAGATTCAATTGGGTTAGGTGGTACCTGGAATCACTTGATTTTAACATTTAGTGCTGAGAACCACTGGGATAGACTGAATAACTCAAATGCTTAGATTTTTACATTTTTTTCTTTCCCTTAAAGGTGTTTTTTAAATTATAAAATTTAACTTAAAAACTTACCTTTTCCCTTTTTTCTCTTTTAAAATTATAAATTGTAGTCCTGTGGATTTTTAAATATTCCTGTAATAGTTACATTATTATACAATAAGAATATTTTTAAAACTGTATAGAATACACAGCACTAATGAGATTAAGCAGCAGGGAAGTCAAAGCTGAAACTGGTTAAAATACGTTTTGGCTTTTTCCCTCCTAAGGTTGGAGTTATTAAATTGAATGGTCTGTATTTAGAAGGGGAATTGGTATTTGTTACTGCAGAAGCACTAGCTCTTAATTTGTAATTCTGCGGCTAAAAACAGACAAGTCACTTAAAGGAATATCTCCCATTTCATAGTTACTTCCCTTGATGTATTGGCCACCAGTCAGCCTGTCTTCCCCAGCTTCATTCAGTCTGAAGCGCTGAAGACATTCAACCTCCAGGCTCAGGCCCACCCAGTACTCCAGGGAACCTGGAGGGTCTTAGCAATACATTCACATCCCCATTCTCACACGTGTGGGTCATTTCTAACATTTGAATTGCAGCCCTAAGTTGGGTCTCTAGAATACAAACACAATCAATTGCAACTTTCCTGCCCATCTCCATGGCTTTTGTGTATTCTTTATGTCTGAGATTTGGCCTCAACTTTCCCTTCTACACCTCAGTAACCTGGCTGGGAATAAGCCCTACTTAGAAATGCAGTTTGGCAGTGCTAGGTTTCTCCCCTGTCTGGAGCTGGCTGGCTGGTGGACATCCTGCTTCATGCAGGAGAATCTACCCTATACTGTTCCACACTGTCACCTGCCAGAAGCTGTGTGTTGCCACTGGCAGGACACACTGCTCCTGGAACCCCCACCTGCTTGAATGCTGATGCTGGCCTGGAGCCCTGAAGGTCCACTCGGACATTACCAGTGATTGCTGGTCCCTGCAGCTCCCTCCGGCATGGGCATGACATTCCTGGATTCATCTCCTTTTCTCCCTGGCCTGCCAGTGAGGATACAGCATCATCTCTGAAATCTTAAATGTTTTAGAATGTAAAACATTTGCACTCATATAGAGTATCGAAACAATTTAGTTTTTTTTTTAAATGTAAAGAGTACATTCCAACTAAGTCTATTTTGAGACAATTTTGAGAATTTCACTACATGTTAATATTTCTGGAGGAGTGGTGGAATCAATCAAACTACATCATACCCTAAACTCCAAAAAGGCTGGGAATCAGAGAGCTGAAGTGTGAGCCACTCAAAAGTAAAGCAACAAACCACTCTTTGGGGACACTGTATTGACTCCTATGTCTGGAGTCACTGCTAGATTCACTGAAGGTAATAATCTAGAAGAAGGAATTATAAACATGTCCATCAAATGTGGGGAAGACATTTAACTGAGCCAGAATACTAAGTGGGTAGGAAATAGGATGGAGAGCCTTTGTGCAAAATCATATATTTAGAAACCGAAAGAACACATGGATAAGAGAAACCAGATTGTAAGTGCTGTAAAAAACCCAGGGACATAGTTGAGCACATGTCACCCTAAACTTGCATGGAGGGAGGGCTGTTATGAATCAACTAAGCTATAAGGCTGAATACTGGGGAGATCATACATTTGCTATGTTGATTAATGAAAAAGTCCAAAGTGAACAAGTTCAGTTCTGTTTATTGCTATGGTCAGAGTAGCAACCTTGGCTCCATAATTAAACCTAAAGAATGGCAATTGCCAGATATTTGAAAACATCAAAATTCAACAAGACATGCCATAATCTATAGCAAGTATTCATTAAGTATTTATTATTTGAATGATAAATAATTTCATCCAATAATCCTTAAACTGCTTAAAATATGCAACTTTTCAAATTTCATATGACCTTATTCCTTCTCTGCTCTAGTTTCTAAACGCTTGATAATTCTTTTTATTTCTTATCAAAAATTCTTATGTTCTTGGTGTGTAAACTGGTGGCATTATAAAATTACTTTAGTTCAAATGGAAGGGTAGATTCCTGCCAAACTGACCCAGTTGCCAACTATCTGAACTGAAACAAATAAAAATATGAAGTAAATTTTTATATCACCTTCCAAAAGTTCATGAATTGCAATTTACCACTTAAGACTTTATTTAGAAGATTTTGATCTTATGTGAAACTTACTGTCTGTGAAATTTTCTAATTACAAGGTGGAAGTCTTAATATTAAAAGGTGTTTATACTTTGAGAAGTCAGAAAGACAGTAACGTGAAAAAGACTTTCTTCACAAAGCCTCTGTTACCAATAGAAATATACCACAGTCATAATTTTATGCTCACATGTCATACAAAGATGGGCTGTTACTGGAGAGTTATTTTGTACAGTTGGTATTTTTAATTCTCCATTTTTTGTTCAAAAATTCAGTCTTCATTTTAATCAGGAAGAGAAGTCTGTGTTCCTTCCATTTCAAACTCATCGGTCCACTTTTGCAGGTCTTTTGCGTTGTGTATTGTCCACGACTTAGCAAAATACTTCAGCCTTTTCCTGGAGAAAAAAGAAAATACTACTTATTTAATAAATGAAATTATTGGGGGACAATACGTCTCAAGGGAAGCTACAAAAAGTCTGTAACAACACAATACCAGGTAGGCTCTGTGGTTAGGAAGCTGTGTCAGAGTCACCTTTCTGGCAAAAAGAGCTTTCAGAGCTACTGCTATAATCAGTCAAGGGACCAAGGTAATTGATCACCACTATTGCCTCTGTGCCTTCTCCTAAAATCCCTACTCCCAGAGAGGAGAACCTGACCTCCTCCCACTTCTGACTCTGCCAGAGGATAGCTGTGTGTGTGTCTATTTGCACCTGAAGACAAAAACACTCCTGTAGTGTGTTCCCAGGATGAAAGTGAAACTGTCTTAATAAAATAAAGCTAGCTAATGAATGAGTAAAATGCTAGCATAACATAGACCTGCTTTTTTTCCTGCAGAGTAGCAACCTAAGTAAGTATTCAGGATCTGGAGCTGGAGTACCTGAGTTCTAATTACTACTCCACCACCAACTGGCTATGTGACCCTGCATCAGTTTCTGGTCCATGCTGGCCTCCCTTTCCCCAGCTATAGCATGGGGATAATGATAGTCCCTAACTCACAAGGTGTTGTAAGGATTAAGTGAGTTAATGTATGTAAAACAGTAAGAACAGTAACTGGCTCAGTGTCTAGGCTGCTGCAAATGACTGCTTCAACTGGTTTCTGCACACAATAAATACTATTATGACAAATCCAAATGAAGGCATGAGAGTGAGTTTGATGTCTTTGATCTGGCCAACGGAATTGATGAGATAAGCACTTTTAGTGAAAAAGTAAGATAGTAAATATAGTGTCCTAATACATTACCAGATTCCATCCCAATGCAAGCTCTTCCAATAATTCTCTCATCTTGTTGGTAGAACGTTATAGATTTCAAAACGTCATGTACTAGTTGGAAGAGTTAAAATATTTATGAGTTTTCTGTGAATTTTCTTGTTCTTGCTTTATAGGCTATCTAGCAGCAGCAAGTGTAAACTATCATATTGTATTGCCATCTTGCATGTATATCCTTTGTAGTGAAGTTTTATTCTACTTTTTTCAGGAAAAAAGAATAATGATAATAAGACAACAATAAAAGAGGATTTAAATTTGTCTTTGGACTTTGCAGAGGAACAATGACTAAGTTTATTTTAAAATTGTCATAGATAATTTTCCCTCAGGAAAATTTTATCCTAATCTGCCTTGTAACAGAAATACGTTAAAATTGATTCTGGCACTTTGTTTCTGATCTGGCATTGTGGAAATGAGCCAGACACGGTGTTGATGGAGGTGGCTATGCACCATTCGTAGAGTCCCAGCACTCTGGACTTGGTCAACCACCATATGCCATGGCAAGGTGTGGCGTACAAGGCAGAACCGGTGGGGGAAGAGCTGACTGCACAACTGTTCTTCAGTATACAAGTTAGCAACTATTTCTTTAACTAACATTATTGGTATTAATATTTCAATATTGAAATTCGGTAATGATTCCCAGAACTAAAGAATATTCTTGGAGTATAACATGGGGGCCACTGGTAGCCAGCAAAGACTTTCTATTTGATCAACAACCTGTTCACTCATGGTCACATGGTTATCAACCAGGACACTAATGCCCTGCCCCCAGCACATCAGACTCTTCGGGTAGGGCAGAGGTAGGACAGCCGGTAGATGGGGAACTTACGATGTTTTATAATTTTATGTTTGGGATACAAAAGGCTGTCATTTACTATTTATTAACATGATATATTCCTAGGAATATCTACTTTCCAAAGTGTATCTCAGGTTTACATTAAGATTAGTTAATATGCTGACTCCATACTGGCTGGACAGCAAGGGTAAAAGGTAGAAACAGAGAGAAGCCAGTTGAGAACGTAAAATTTGTCACAAACAATCCACAAAATAAGTGATGTGTGGCTACTGACTATGATTATATGGTTATATAACATTATTATTTTCATTCATATCCTGATAGAATTCTCAATTTCTGAACGCAATCACTGCATAACTGAACGTAATATATGAATAAAAGAAGTCCTCTGGGATTTGTAAATATTGAAGGTTCTTTCAGTAATGTTTTTTATAATTGAATGTTTTAAACAACTAATATGTTGGCACACAGTAAGGAGTTAACTTAATTCTTTAGAAAAACGACTGAAAAACCAATTTAGCAACTTAATAAAATCTGACTAATACATAAAGATGGACTGAAGTCACCTGAGCTTTGCCAAGAGCTATTTTCACTTTATCATAATTAAATAATATGGAATATTTGAAGAAGTGCTTAAAAGTAGATCTGATGTTCATTTACAGGACAATCCTCTTCCTTGGACAACTCTGAAGGTTTCTTTATAAACAAACAATGCAGCACAATCATTCTGACCTTTTCATATTTACTAATCCTTCCAGCTCTTTTGACTTGTGAGCTGCTTTCTTCAAAACTTCTCCAGGAACATCTGCTAGTTTAGCCACATTTAATCCATAACTCCTTGCTGCAATTCCTCTGGTTATTTGATAAAGAAAAGTGACAAAATCAGGGACTTGTTCTTCTTTGCCTATTAAATAAAGAAAAAAAGAAAAGGATATCAAAACCAGGCTTGAAAGTTGAAAAAGAGGATTAAGAAGACATAAATTCTTATAATTTTATTAAAATTTATAATCTGAAAAAGAAATCCATTGTTCCTAATCACCTGTTAGCTCTTTTTGTCAATTTTACATATCTATAAAAAGGGAAAATACTGTTTTGAAATGCTTTTGCATTTAAGATCTTTTAGCTCAGTTAAAATAAGTTTTTTTTTTGTTGTTTGTTTGTTCGTTTGAGACAAGGTCTCTCACTCTGTCGCCCTGGCTGGAGTGCAGTGGCGTCATCATAGTTCACTGCAACCTCAAACTCTTGGGCTCAAGTGATCCTCCTGCCTCAGTCTCCCAAGTAGCTGGGACTACAGGCACGAGCACACCTGGTTAATTTTTGTATTTTTTGTAGAGATGCGGGTCTCCCTCTTGCTCTGGCTGGTCTTGAATCCCCGACCCTCAAGCGATCCTCCTGCCTCGGGCTCCCAAAGTGCCAGGATTACAGGAGTGAGCTACCACACCTGGCCTTAAAATAGTTTTTAACAACAAATCACCACAAAATTTGAAATGAACTTTATAAAAAATAAAGTGATTCTGATATATGTGGTACAATATAATTTCTCCTTTAAAAATAGATAAGGAAATATTACATGTTGCACAGTTTAAACAACAGACTGAGAAATTTTGGTTTATTAAATATTCTGGCTAAGAGTTATACATATTGATGTGGATGCCATTCAGTACCACCTGGATCCCAGTTAGGATTAAGGGGATTCCCCCAGCTGTCAGGAAGGTTGCCAGCCTGCAACCCTCAGCTGTATGCCCCTCTGGGAGCTGGTGCAGCTAAAGAGAGATGCTTCACCCAAAGTCATACTCCCTCTCAGGGCAGCCTGCATCTGGTGACTTGTTGCTATGGGGGTTGGTAGGCAGCCTCTAAGATGGTCACCAAAGATTCCTGACTCCTCATGTTCATGCCCTTGTATTATTCCCTCCCTCTGAGTGTGGGCTGGACCCACTGACTCGCTGCTAATGAATAGAGTATGGCAAAAGTGATGGGATGGAATGTCATTTCAGAAAGTGGGTAACAAAGACTGTGGCCTCTGTCTTGGGCACTCTCGCTTGCTTGCTTGCTTGCTCTGAGGGAAGCCAGCTGCCATGTTGTGAGCTGCCCTAGGGAGAGACCCACCTGGAAAGAAGCTGATGTTTTCCACCGGCAGTCAGTGAGGGCTTGAGGCCTGCCAAAATTTGGAGGCTTGCCAATAGCTATGTGAGTGGGCTAGGAAGTAGACTGCCTCAGTCAAGCCTTGAAGTGACTTCTGCCCTGGCCAATACCTTGACTGTAGCCTGGTGAGAGATCCTGAGCTAGAAGTGTTCTGCTAAATTGCCCCTAGATTCCTGATCCACAGAAATTATGAGGTAATGAATGTTTGTTGTTTTAAGATGCTATGTTTTGGGGGTAATTTTTTGTATATTGTTTGCAAATTACCCCAAACTAATAAAGATAACTAATAAAGGGTGTAAAGGCCTGGCCCCCTCACCCCAAGCTGAGGTAACTTTAAAGAACCACCCCAGCCTCAGAGCTCTCTGTAGGGCTGGCTGAAGCCTTATGATGCCACACAGCCCAATACTGCCCAGTCCTGCCTGCAGGTGTAAATCATGACACAACATTCCACAGTAAACCTCTTGAATGCAAATCTCAGAATCTGTTTCCTGGAGAATTCAGTCTGCCACACATAAACATACACGTGAATTTACAACTTTTAAAGAATTGGGATATAATGAAGTCCAATACTAACATGATGCTGAATGCAGTTTAATCGTTGACAAATCTAAAGCACATTAGATAATGTAGCTTTTATTATGAAATTCAATATAACTGCACGGTGTTGCTAATGTGTACAAGATGGACCATATGTATAATGATTTCTGTGACCTATTATAAGTTTTTCAAGAGCATTTTCTCATGCATTATTTTATTTGATAAATGTGCATGCTTTTTTTATCAGTTAAAAACTAAAACGCCAAAAGACTGAACACAACAGTGAGAAAGGACATGGAATCCTTACCCTCCTATAAGAATTCAGCAACAGACAAATAAGAGCTTTCTAAGGGTGGGTGCTGGAAGTGAGAGGTGGAGAGATGCCAACTCACTCAGGAACACACAGACTCAAACTACCATCACAAAGCACTGAAAATACCTTTTGCCCCCAAATAAAACTTAAAGAACACAAAGAACTGGTAAGGAAATCGGTGGAAACACGTTAGGGAAGATACATCTAGAAACCAATACCTATGAACTCGGATAATTTTTTGTTACTCTTAGATGCTCACAAGACTAAAGTGAAGTGAACAGCGGTAAGCAATCAAAAAAGCAAACTTTTCTCATTTTTAAGACAGAAAAATAGTCTTATCACTTCAACTGGGTTAGTCCTAACTGATTTCCCTGTCTCCAGGTTCTCCTGTATAACTTAGCCTCCATGCTGGTCTTTCGAAAACAAGATTCATTCATCTGTTTGTCTGCTCATCCGTCTGTCCAGTCAATACCAGGAGTTTCTGAGAGCCTGCTAAATGCCACAAAACTCCCCTAACTCAAAAATTGCTTTGCTGATGGGTTTTTAATTTTTTTTGTTTTTGGTATGTAATATGTAGTATGTATATAATACATTAATACATAGATAGGTAGATATAGATATAGCTATAATTATGTTTTTATGTGTAAATGTATAATATAGCTATAAAATATCACTAAATTACATGAAATATTACACTGTTCTGAACACCTTGTTCACACACCTCAGTACAAACAGCTGCTGAGTTTGTTATCATATGCTGGTCTCCACTTTAATACTAATTATGGTAGTTCTCACACCCTTCAAGGCAAAAAATAGCTTTTTCCATATATATGCTTTTACCCCTCTTTGTAGTGTGTGTGTGTGTGTGTGTGTGTGTTGGAAATATGGAGGCAGAGAGCCAGGCAGGAGAGAAGATGAACAAAAACAACTTGTTTTCTTACAGCCTCATAATAAAAGTTCTTGATGAGGATTTGACTTATAAGCTATGATGATTTCTTAAATGGATATTACTGAAAAGTTGATCTGGCACTGCTTAGAGTCACTGAAAGCATGTTTATGCTTATTATAAGGAAAATTAGCAAAATTTATTTTAAAGCCAAACTTTTCTAGGCAATTATTAAAGAGATGTATGCTGATCACATTATTTCTTTTAGGATAGATTCATGAAAATTTAGAGGTAGATGAATCTTATCCAAGACCATGCAAACTGGAATAGACCAAAACACAAGCTTCCTGACTGCTTGTCCCTTACTTTACCTATCACACCACGGGAAATGGACAAGCAGAGTATCTCAGAAGCCATCCAAAAGACCTCTGGGGCATTTTATTTTATTTTATTTTATTTTATTTTATTTTATTTTATTTTATTTATTCTTATTTCAGCATATTGTGGGGGTACAAAAGTTTAGGTTACATACATTGCCTTCCCTCCCACCCCCCGAGGCAGAGCTTCAAACGTGTCCAACCCCTAGACAGTGTGCATGACACTCTTTATGTATATATACACCCATCCCCTCCCCCACCCACATCTGCCCAACACCCGATCAATGTTATTCCTAAATGTGCTCTTAGGTGATGACCAGTGAAACCAATTTGATGGTGAGTACATGTGGTGCTTATTTTTCCATTCTTGGGATACTTCACTTAGTAGCATGGGTTCCAACTCTTTCCAGGAAAATACAAGAGGTGCTATATCACCATTGGTTCTTATAGCTGAGTAGTACTCCATGGTATACATATACCACATTTTGTTAATCCACTCATGTATTGATGAGCACTTGGGTTGCTTCCACATCTTCACAATTGTGAACTGTGCTGCTATAAACATTCAGGTGCAGATATCTTTGTTATAGAATGTCTTTTGTTCTCTGGGGCATTTTAGTGATGGCCTCTAATTTAGAAGAGGAGAAGTTCAGGTAGGGGTAATGGATGCAGCATAAATTTAGCCAGGAACAATATTGGAAGGGAACAGGCAATGGAGCAACGCTTCAACATTCTGAGTGAAAATGGCTTTCAACCTAAAATTCTAACCCTAGCTGAATTATAAATCAAATATAGAGGTATAGTGGAGACATTTTCATTCATGCAAAGCCTGAAAACTTTTAATTCCTTTAGTTAATATTAGTAGTAGCCTACCTAAAATTGATTCCACCCCTAAGAAAACCCTGATTTTATAAGGAATTAACTCCCTAACCATTTTACTGAGCTGATTGTACCCTCATATTCAGCTCCAAAAGTTGATCCTAGTCCATCTAGGCCCATCAAAGTCATCTCTGCCATCCTCACTGCTAAGAACTGATTTAAGAATAGGCATGCGATTCCATTCTGAAAATGAGACAGCATAATCATGAGACACTAGCAGGCTCTGAGAAAAAGGTTCCCTTGTTCCTAAGAGTCGCAGGATATGCTGGTTCCTTTTCTTTCTTCCTTTGAATATTGCCAATTCTGGATGTGATGCCTGAAAGAGCTGCAGCCATCTGGCTACCAGCAGATGATGAAGCTGATGATGAAGCTAGCCAGGCAGGAAGAGAGAGTCTAGAAAATTACAAAGAGGTGGAGCTAAAGCCCATTCTTCCCCTGAGGTGCCTGTAATTTGAGATTATTTGAGATTATATTTACTGTATCCTTATTGTTTGACCCAGTGTGAGTCTGGGTATTTTGTTACTTGCATCAAATGCCCAGAAGAGAGGTAAGAGAATTCCTACAATGGTAGCAAAGACAGGCCTCAGGACACCAGCCAGCTCAGATGAGGAGGAAGACAAAGGGCGCCAGGATAAAGAATCCCAGTGGGGACAAACTGGAACCACTAGGTTGAATCATGTGGAAAAACCTCCAGAGAAGCATTTCACAAAGAGAACATAAGATTCAGCTATAGACTAAAAAAACCAAACAAAACCAAAAAAGCCAAAATGAAAAATGTAAGAACAAGGCAATTCTTATCTTTAAGAAAATAGAAAAAGTAGTAAAAGAAAGAAAATGTACTTGTCTGCATACTTGGCTCATCAGTAAGCAATACCTACATGGCAATAATAATGGAAACTATAAATATGAATGAAATACAAAAAACATGAAACGATTATATTGAGAGGACAGGGGAAGGGAAGGCTGAAGACTCCCAACTAACACAATGAGAAGTCCATCAATCATGTATCAAGTTGAAGAATCAAGAGATAGGAAAATATGCATATTATTGAGATATATGACAGAAATGAAGAAAAGACTTGAAGACTGGGATGGGGAGAGGTGTGGAGTGAAGGGACAGAAGCCTGAGCCTTTTAGATCATTTAATTTTAAAAATTATGTTCATTGATAAAAGTTTAAATCAATAAAACAAAATACCAGAACACTTAGGGGAAAGGTATCATGCTCTGGGTTAAGCAGTCAGTTCACATCAAATGCTTAGCGGCACTGACGCTTCCCCTTCCCTGTTGGTGAACTCTATTTTGTCTGTCCCATGGGTTTTACCTTAAGTCTCCTCCTGTCACTTTGGATGCAGATTAATAGATACAAAACTTCTTCCATGACAGAATTTATGATCTGTTTTTCAAGAGTTCATGGTGGTGAAAGACAGGAATTGCCTAACATTACATTTATTTTAGGTCCAGTGCTTTGTTTTATTTGGGCTAGTTGCCTGATTTCTTTTTCAGGTCTATCCTTCTTTCTTTTCCAAAATAAAATTTGGACCCTGGAGTGCCCTGGATAATGGATTTTCCATTGTAGCACAACAATTGTGCAAATCACCACAAGGCCACAGGCTGGTAGCTTAAAAAAATTACTACTGAACAGAAAAAAAAATATGCTAAAGTCTACCATATTACTTACAGCAGTTGAATTTATTTCTATTGGCTAATGATGTTCTTTTTCATAAAAAGACTCATTTCTGTGCAATAACTGGAAAGGATAGGAAAAATGCTGTAGATCCTCCATGGCAGCTCTAGCAGAGTGGAAGAGAAGAGAATCTGGAAGCAGAAGACGTGGATTCTAGGCTCAGGTTAGCAACCCCCCGCCCCGACCCCCGAGTGGCTAACATGGGCAAGCACTTAACCTGAGATTCAGCTCCCTAGTAATATTAAGATAAAACATATGTCCAGTACAGTACTTGGCCCTTAGTAAGTACTATTCAATGATATTTGGAGGAAAATATTGGTTATTTTTAAAGATGACAAATAATACTCTGCACTTGACTATCAAGGGATCTTTCCTGAGATGAATCATGTAAGAATGTAAGGCACTAAGAGAAAAACTTAAAAACCCTCTCCACCCTCCAACCTCCCCCTTCTTGTTTTTTTTTAAAAGGTTTGCCATTACAAATGAGATGAGGAAGACCAGAGGACTCAGAGATAGCAAGGATAAATGTAAAGTCTACTTGACCTAAGCTTAGCAAAAATGTATCTGAAAAAATGTTATTTTAACTGACATTCATAGCTTTCATTATTAACAAGCAATGAGTTCATATTCCTATAAACTTAGAGTTGTCAAACATGAAAACCAATAATATTCTACTTGTACCTACTGCGGAAATATTTCATTACCTGGATCCTGTTTGCTTTCGTCCTCGATGACCAAGAATCCCATGTGGTAATTCCCCACATGTTGTGAGTAACTTTTCTCTAGTTCACAAACTGGTGGATAATGGGTGACAAACAGGGTTAAGGATTTCACCTGAAGCAATAAGACATAGCACAAATGTTATTTTACTTTTAAATTTTAATGACAACTTTTTTTAAACTTTGTTTTGAAAATTTTCAAATCCTCATAAAAGTTGTAAGAAAACTACAATGACCACCCTTGTACTCTTAATCTAGGCAACCAACTGTTAATATCTTGCCATATTCCCTTCCTTCCTCCCTTCCCCCCACAGACACACACACATTTTTTCCTGAACCATTTGAGAATTAGTTGTAGACATCATGACACTTTATCCCTAAATACTTAAGATTCTAAGAACAAAAACATTCTCCTCTAGAATCAGAATAAAATTACACTCAAGAAATATATTCCTATTATATAGTCCGTAAATTTCCCCAATTGTCCCAATAGTTCTTTTTTCCCCTCTTTTCTTGTCTTTTATGACATTAACATTTTTGAAGACTAAAGAAAGACGATCATCTGGAAAAATAAATGGAAATTACACCTTAAAAACAAAACAAAAACCAAAAAACTGAGGGCCACAAAAGGTTAAAGAGAAAGTAATTTTATTTTTGTATTGTTTTTTGAAAAGAAACATAAGTAATAAAATATGCTTTTATTGGCTACTTAAGGAAGAGGTGAAGAAATGAAAATGGGAAGAAGACAAAACGAAAAGAGCAATAAAATGGGGAAAAAAATGGAAAAAAAAAGACCAAAGGAAAGAACGGCTCGGGGCAGGTGCTAAGAGGGAGGAATAGAAAGGCAGAAACCAAAATGAACAAACACACAGAAAATAAACAAAAGGGGAGAGTTGGACAGAGATGACAGGGATGGAAAGTTTGACACAAACAAAATTTCACACAGAGATGCTTAGAAATGCACTCTGAAAAAAGAGATATGCAATGAACGAATGATGTTACTAAATTAGAGAGGGACACAAAGAGATGAGATATCGACATCTTTTAGGATGTCAGTGAAAGAAGTATTTCAGAGGGTAGAAATGGCACTATCTCATTGTCTTTCCTTAAGGAATCTGGCTGGCGGTGTATGGTCCCTGCTCTTGATTTAGAGTTTGCCAAGGATAATAAGATGCAGTTCTGACTGGAAATATTGCCAGGGAGGCCCTTCTCGTACAACCAGATTTATTTTGATTCAGCAAAAGAAAGAAAGACCATCAAACAACTATAAGCATTATTTAGGGTCACTCTATCTGAATTCAGTGCATAGCATTCTAATAATCAAATAGATTATGCCGGGCTAGGGTCAATTATAATCGAGTATTTGGAGACTGAGATCAGGCAAGTGAACTCTATAGTACGTACCACCCATATACAAAAAGGCATGCAGGGATCGCATAAAAGTACTATGACTATAGTCAATAATAATATATTACATGTTTCATAATAACTAAGAATAAATTTCAAATGTCTTACCACAAGAAATGATAAGCAAGGTGAATGACATGTTAACTGGCTTGATTTAATTATTCCACACTGTTTACACATATTCAAACATGTACTCCATAAATGTATACAATTATGATTTGTCAATTTAAAATAGTATTAATTTATTTTTTGAAAAGGTATTCAGGATACTTACATCTCTAATAAAATACTCAAGTGTAGCATAGGCAATGGCAATTCCATCATGGGTGCTTGTCCCTCTTCCCAGTTCATCCAAGATAACCAAGGACTGGGATGTTGCTTTTCTGATTATCTCTGCTGTGTCAGTCAGTTCTTCCATAAATGTACTCCGTCCTTTATATATATTGTCTGCAGCACCCATCCTGCAAATAAGATGACAACACCCTGATTTTCCTCTTAACTTCTTATTAGGAAGCCCAGCATTATTTTATTCATAATAAATATAAACAATCCCTAGGGATCTATGCCTTTTTAGCCAGTAATAGCTGAAATTGTATTAAACAAAAGAAAACATATGTTGAATGTAAGGAGTGCCTAACTTCAAAATGCACCTTGTGGGAACATTCTGGATAGAATCTCAGGTATTGGACAGAACGAAAAAGTAGGCAAACTTCTGAACCTGCCTTTTTCTGACCAATTACTTCCAAACCAAAGTTTTGGTATTCACAGCACAAAACAATGCTTCTCTGTATTGCTGTGTTTGAAACAGCATGAGTACAGTATTAGGATACTGTACAATTAAAGGATTTTTCAGTATTTCCTTAAGATTTCATACTGACATTATGAATTAAAGTACCATGTGTAAAATAATTTATTTATATAAAACTTTTTACTGGAACTAGAATTATAGATGTTTGCAACCTTGGATAGCAGCTAATACAGGTTGCAGGTTCCCAAGGTGGATTTTATGAAACACAGTTCCTAGAGATGTCAAGAAATGGGTCTAAAATATTTAAGGATTTCTTTCCTGTAAGACTTCTTAGAACCTGTAATATTGGATTACATATTGTGCATTTCTTAGAGAAGGATCTCTAGCACACATCTTTTATTTAAATGATTTAACCATGGACCTTAAAATTTCTTCTAAAGCACCTTGTAGCAATAATGTCCTACAGAACACATTTGAGAAAACACCTATTTAGTGCAAAAGGAACCTGAAAAAATGAAACGGAATAATTATGTAATACTTACTTAATGTCATGCAGTTAATTGGAAAACTCAGATTTCAGGTTTTTGACCCACTAGCCAGCTTTGTGGATGCTGGTAAGTATTTTTTCAGCAAAATCCCTTCATCAATTTAGTTTTGTTACAATGGTTCATAAAGTATAGCACACACTTCACACTTGACCTACAGCACTATAATATACCTTTCATTTCTGGAGAAATTCATGGTAAAAACAACCCTTAGCCAGCTGTGTGGCTGAAGCCATAAAATGGCGAGGAGATGAAGTGTGACATCCACAGATGGGCAGAGCCTTAGAACTGTTCCAGTAACCAGTGGTATTTAGAAACTGTAATTAACTACATCTATGATGGAGTTAATCAAGTTTTAGTCAAAGTGCTGTCAATTTTATCCGTTTAAAAATCAATAAATACAAAGCATAATTTCTGAAATGTTGCTAACTTAGGAACATTCTGGCTACTTTTTCAAAGTTCAAATACTGTTATTGACCTCAAACTTTATTAACTTTCTGTAATTATGATTTTTAAAAAGTATACTATGTCACTTTTATTAAAATCTACATGTACAGAAAAAAATATAGAGGGTTATGAACATGTTTATAGTAGTTATCTCTGGGTGGGAGGATTACTGGTCATTTGGTGACCCTTTCTCCTCCCCCAAGGACCTAGCAAAACATTTGGCACAAAGAGGAGATTGATAAACAGATATTAAATAAAAGCAACATAAAGCTTTCCTTCCCAACTCTAAAGGATTAAAACATATTAGAAACATTGCTCTAATATGACTGCAAAAAGATTTTACGCTGTTTATGTATTCTTTCTATTACTATCATTGGGGTACCTTTAGGAATCAGTTCAAATAAAATATATAGAGCCAATAAATATAGATTATATGTATGCATATAAGTAGCTAATTTAGTTTAATTTAAAGCAGCAAATCATATTTGATACAATAGAGACATTCACAAAGACTCAGTTTTGTCACTAGAAATTTGTGGTCTTATTTGATTACAGCTAAATTCATACAGCCTTCCAACATGAAAAGGTTCCCCACCTCTACCCTAAGGTGATTCCAATGATGTCCACCTCGTGGTGTTCACCCTCTCATGTGATCACCTCCCCCTGAGTGTAGGCAGGACCCGTGATTTGTTTTTAACCAAAAGACTATGGCAAAGGTGATGGGATATTAATCCTGTGAATATATATATATTATGCTTTGTTAGTTGACTGGCACTACAGACTTTCTCCCTACCTGGCTCTGAAGAAGTTCGCTGCCATGTTGTGAGAGGGTCATGTGATCTGTGAGTAGCCTCTAGGAGCTGAAAGCAGTGCCCAACCTACAGCCTGCAAGGGGCTGGGGACCTCAGCCCTATAACCACAGGAGATGAAATCTCCCAACAACCTGAGTGAGCTTGAAAGTGGGCCCATCTCTAGTTCTGTCTCCAGGCAAGAACCCAGCCTTGGTCAGTACCTTGACTGCAGCTTTGCATAGGCCCTGACCAAGCTGTGTCTGCAGTCATGAATCACAGAAATTGTGAAATAATAAAAGTGTTGCTTAAGCTGCTAAATTTGTTAAACAGCCCAGAAAACTAATACAGTAACTTTGTTTTATAAATATGAAAAATGAGAATTCAGCATTTCTTTCATTCCCTCTGCTCCCTTAATCTCTAATATCCAGTCCCTAAAACACTTTCAATCCCACTGTTGATTCACTAGTTTATACTCTTTGGCCTAAGCTATTCCAATACCCTAAATTTTTTCTCTACCCTCACTTTCCCTAATAGCTGATGTATCTTTCACCACTCCAGCAGATTCATATTTTAAAATTTACTGAGTCATTTTGATTCCTACACTTAAAAACTTAAATGGTTTCCTAATACTTGGAAAATAAAACTCAAAATTCCTAGCATGGTTTTCGAGACCATCTGGTGTGCTCTGGCGTTAAACCTCTCCCCAGTCTCTACTGCCCCAGGATCCCACATCCCTGTCACAACAATTTATGCTTGTCATCGCTGATACATGGCATATACTGTTTTTTAAAAAATAGCATTATTAAGATATAACTGACATAGCATAAAATTCAACCTTTTAAAGTGTATACAGTAGGCCATCCATAGCCATGGGTTCCACAGCTACAGATTCAACCAGCCACAGATTGAAAATATTTGAAAAAAATAAAAATAATACAAATTTAAGAAACAATACAGTATAACAACTATTTGCAAAGCATTCATACTGTATTAGGTATTATAATCTAGAGATGATTTAAAGATACAGGAGGATGTGCATAGGTTATATGCAAATATTATGCCATTTTATATCTGGGACTTGAGCATCCATAAATTTTGGTATGGAGGCAGTGATCCTTGGAACAATCACCCATGGATACTGATGGACAACTGTAATTCAGTGTTTTTTTAGTAAATTTAGAGAGTTGATGCCACACACCCTGTTCCCTCTGGGCATTTCCTCATTGCTCTGTTAGCATGGAATAGTCTTCACCCCTTTCTTTCTGTGGACCGAAAGCCTATTCTTTAAGCTGTTTCTCTGTAGCTCTCCCTGACTCCCCTCTTGTAGAACTGACTAGAAGATATATATATATACACACACACACACACACACACACACACACACACACACACACAGATGCTATCTTTCTGGAAGTAAGAGTTCTTTGATAACAAACCTGAGGGATTTACCTCTGTACTCTTCAATTGCTAAGCAGAGTATCCTTTACATAAGATGACCAACACATGTTGAAATGAATGATTTGTTTCCAGGGTTGTAATACAACTTCCTCAACCCAAATCATTCAAGAGTTAACAACTCTGTAAATGTCCAAAATTAAAATAAAGTTTAAAAACAGAAAGAACTAACTGATCCTTTGTGGGGAAAGTTGCAAGGAGCAACAGGATTTAAATTTTTTGTTGTTATTTTTGACACAGGGTCTCACTCTGTCACCCAGGTTGGAGTGCAGTGGCACAATCATAGCTCAGTGCAGCCTTGAACTCCTGGGCTCAACTATCCTACCACCTCAGCCTACTGAGTAGCTAGAACTACAGGTTCCTGCCACCACATCCAGCTCATTTTTTTTTTAGTTTTTGTAGAGATGGGGTCTTGGTATGTTACCCAGGCTGGCCTTGAACTCCTGGGCTCAAGCAATCCTCCTGCCTTGGCCTTCCAAAGTGCTGGGATTACAAGCATGAGCCACTGCACCCTGCTATGATTTAAATTTATATTTTTCCTTTGTGCTTCCATATAAATTAGGGTATCCTGGTACATTTTTGCTGAGTTTACTCTAAAAGACAAAATTATAATGTACATAATTCTAAGATTAAATATGGGAATCTTAATTTTTAATGGGATATCAAAAAGTAATTTTTAACATTTTAATGCAAAGTTTATTACAATAATATGATAACTGATAATTAAAGATTGGCACACAACCTCAGCAGTATTCATTCACACTTTCCACTCAGTTAAAAACACTGCATTTTAAAAAGTAATTCCAATTTTTATTTTTCACAGTGACCTAATTAATATAAAAATGCCTTTTCTATGTTGGTAAAGCCAAACTCATGCTAATGAAGTAAAATTTTTTAAAAATTCTATTGCGTTTTTTTTTTTCACCTTCTGCTTATCCAAACTGCCTTTGCTAGTATCTTCAAGACCTTCTTCACTAACATGACTAACAGATCACCCATCCTCCAGCCTGCCCCTCTTAGGTTTTGTCACTGATGACTACCCACTTGTAGATGCTTCTGATGATCTTAGTATCAAAGCCCAGACAGCCTCTCAGTCACCTTTTAACAAAAGCTTTTGCTCTTACCAAACCTTTCCTATAGGACTAACCTAGACAAGCTATAAGCAACAAAAAGGTGATTGTCCTAGAGCTACTCACCTTTCCTATAATTTTTATTTGTTTCTGTGCTCATATTCTCTACAGAGAATTCAGTCCTTCTCCTTTGACAGAAGGGAAGAACTCGTCGGATGGCAAAGCTTTTGCCATCACTGAGGCAAGAGATAGAATCAAAAAAGTCTTGCTGCTGGGAAAGTTCTTAGTAATCATTTTATACTCTCATGTTACAGATTAGGTAGAACATTTCAGAAGCCAAGTCACTTTCCCAAAATGATGAGCTAATCTGTGGCAAAGAAGAAACAAATACTCAGGTCCTCTGGTTCCTGGTCTGGGGTTTGCAGAATCACCACTATGTGCCTCATGATATTATAGGGTTTCTCTGTCCTTGAGGAGGCCAGGCCGGATTTCAGAAGAACTTGGATATACTTTTATTACGTAATGGTCCTGACTCCACTATTAGGTCAGTGGTTTTCAAATATATTTTTAGCTGTTAAATACTTTGTTCAAATAACATTTTATAAGAAAATTCACTCTGCAGATTAAAGGGATTACGCTTTGGCCAAGAACCCAGCACTACTAGGCCCCTTACCCTCATCCAGAGGGGTCTCTAGCACCCTGTAGAACAGTTTCAAGGCCATGGCATTAGGAGCTAACACATTTTCTATTATGATTCTATTTTTCCATAGAACCTGATGATAAAGTAGCAATGCTGCCCTGGAGATATTAAAGAAATACGAACCCATGAACCAGTCATCGAGGCTACTAGGGAATGCATTTGTGATTGTGGGAAGTATTTATTAATAAAAATGTTTTCTGTTAACTTCCCTTAAAAAATGTATAGTTTATTCTAATTTATTTATTCTCATTTGATTACTGGAAAACAACTGAACATCTTATAATAACAAATAGAAACCTGACTTTATCTTATGTTTCTATCCTTATTTTCTCTTTGATACAATGTCTTGAATACATACCATTCTCCTCTCTCATTATTCTGCTATATTGTATATATCTCAGT
Organism: Lemur catta; assembly: GCF_020740605.2. NCBI lineage: Eukaryota > Metazoa > Chordata > Mammalia > Primates > Lemuridae > Lemur > Lemur catta. Next base: position 52,050,232 of record NC_059139.1, on the reverse strand, counting down.
AAACTGTGTAAAATAATTTTTTATCAAGGCAGCATAATTTATATTAAATTATTAGTATTAAATCATAAGGTTTTATAATTTATAAAGATAATTTATATTAAATTATAAAGTTAATTTTTAAATTTCTAAAGTTTATAACTTTTATTAAATCAATCATTTATAAGACATGCTACTGGACAATGATTCTGAAATGTTCAAATGTTAAGATATATTAGAGATTTAAGGAATTATAGAACATGTAATTATCATTCTGTATTTATTTATAGTCAAACATGGTAAAAAAAATGGAAAATACATTCTTTAGGTTTCATCTTAGAGTTAGTTTGCCCTGAGTAGACAGAAGGTTACAGTTATGTGATTAAGAAAAAAAAATCACTCTGATATTTTTAGGAGTGGTGGCTGACTAATCTTTCTAATCCCTCTACTCCCCTCCTCTCCTATAACCCTTATATAGGTCAACAAAGCTTAATAAAGCATTAATGGAGAAAAGAAACTATTACTTTTTAAGGCAGTTTCTAAAATCAAATATATTATTTTGAAAATTGGAAAAAGTTTGTTTTTATGAGATCTTGATATTTTGAGATAATATTCTAGATGTTTCTCAGTTAGGCAAATGGGGAGGGCCTGTGTCCCTTCAAATCACTATCTCTGGGCCTTTTGCAAGGAAAATGCTAGTATGAGGAAAAAATACTGCAATTTGGAGGAAAAGAAGATTTTTCATATTGAATGATAAATAATTGGAGGTCAAATATTAAAATTGTTAATAGAGGCGATAATTACTTGTATTATATTCCTTGACATACTTTCAGTCCTTTTTTAAAAAATTGTGGTAAAATATAACAAAATTTACCATTTTAGTATTTCTTAGGTATGCAGTTCAGTGGTATTAAATACATTCACAATGTTGTGCAGCCATCACTACTATCCATTTGCAGAACTTCATCATTCCAAACAGAAGCTCTATATCCAATTAAAATAACTCTTTATTCTCCCCCTCCGCAGCCCCTAAAAACCTCTATTCTATTTTGTATCTATGAATTTGCTTATTTCCAAGTACCTTATATAAGTGGAATCATACAATATTTGTCCTTTAAGTGCTTTCTATAGGAGGGTTTTATGTCAGCTTATTTTGCCTTCTTTCTGAAACTGAAGATGTTCCCATTCATTTCACTTTGCTAAAAAGTTTGCAGAATTCTATCCAGAATGGTTGACTAAGCTTCTTGGTGTTTCCGTATACTACAAAAGATAATCTCCTAAAAAACAAAGTATTCTGAAATTTTAAAAAAAGTAACTTTTAAGAAGGATGGTAGAAGGAAGAAAAAACAAACCCAAAACCCAAAAACATTAAAGTCCAAGAGGAAAGGCTGCAAAAGAATACCAATTACTAAAAGACGTGTAGGCACTGCATAGTATTTAAAAGGCATAAAAATAGTGAAGTAGTACATCTGTGTTGCATTTAATTAAACATAAACATTAACTCAGAAGCTGAATGAAATTACAAATGACAAACCACTGCACATGTGCATTTTTAAAAAGCCTGGAAGGCCAAATACCTAGACCATAATGATCTCCAGGTGGTAGAATTACAGGTGATTTAAAAATTTTTCTTTTTGAGTTTTAAATTTTGCATAATAAATAAGCATTACTTGTGTGATTAGAAAAACAAATGTTACTTTAAAAAATCACAAATGATACATATAAGAACACTTTATACTGTATCATTAAGACAAGGCAGAATGATGATAATTACCAGATTAAATAACCAGCTTTCTTCTAGCAATACCAAAAATATTTTATTGGCATTGGTGAAATTACAGAGTCCCTGACTTATGAATTTTTTACTTTAGGATAGGTTTATCAGGGTATTAAATACATTTTGATTTATGATTTTTTTTCACTTATGATGGGTTGATCGGGACATTAATTAAGGAACATCTGTATTGTAATAGAAAAGAAAAATATTTCTTTCTCTAGTATAATCCTTTCTACCAATGGTTACAATCAAATCACACTACAGTATTTAATGTTTATTTATAAAAGCTATACTACTGAACTGCAAATATAACCAATCAAAAACCACTGTAGCAATCTTTCAATTTCAGTGGAAACATTGCTGAGAATCAAGATAGCAATCCTAAAAAATGCTAAACTTGTATTGGCTCATGTGACACAATGTTCACTGGAAGTGTCTACAAAGCATGTGCAGGAAACTTATGAAGGATGTGGGTAGTTTCCTATCAAAGGAAATTTACACTGTGCTGACTGGGTATATCATCCTCTGACATGGCTAGCAGTCCACTCTGTGGGAAAGCGCTAATAATCGCAAAAAAATAATAATTAAAAGAGCAAATGCTCTTACTCAACCTTAACTACAGCTGTGAAAAACCACAGATAGTTAAGGTTGCCAAAGGAAGATAAAATTATCAGTCATCAGGGATAAGATTAATCAGATTAATTAATAAGATTAATAGAAGGGAACTCAACATAACCAGAGGATACATCCTTATAATTGCACACACTATGGCCTCAGGCAAATCACAATCTCTCTGATCCTCAGTTTTTCTTTCTATAAGATGTTAGAAGTTGAAATTGAAACAATGGCTCCTAAATCTGGATATGCATCAGAGTCACTTGCAAAGGAGCTTAAAAATAATGAGTTCAAGCAGAAATTAGAAAAATGAAATTAAATCCAAAGCAGAAGAAATGATAAGATTAAAGCAGAAATCAATGAAACTGAAAACAGGAAATCAATAGACAAAATCAACCAAGAATTGATTCTTTGAAAAGATCAATAAAATTGATAAGCCTCTAGGGCAGGCTAAGAAAAAAAAAGAGGACACAAATTACTAATATTACAAATAAAAGAGGAAATACCACTAAAGAACCTATGGACATTAAAAAGGTAATAAAGGATTACTTTATGCTTCAAAATTTCATAATCTAGATGAAACAGACCAATTCCTTGAAAGACACCACCTGCCAAAACTCATACAAGAGGAAACAATCTGAATAGACCTGTATCTATTGAAGAAATTGAATCAATAATAACCTTCCAAAACAGAAAGCACCAGGCACAAATGGCTTCACTGGTGAATTCTATCAAACATTTAGGGAAGAAATTATATCAATTCCCTACAAACTCTTTCAGAGGATAGAAAGAGAGGGAATACTTCCTAGCACATTCTATAAGGCCAGCATTTCCTTAATACCAAAACCAGACAAAAACATTATAAGGAAACTACAGACTGGTATCTCTCATGAATATAGATGCAAATATACTCAACAAAACATTAGCAAATCGAATCCAACAATGTATAAAAGCATTATACACCACAACCAAATAGGATTCATGCCAGGGATGCAAAGCTGGTTTAACATCTGAAAATCAATTAATGTAATTCATCCCCACAACAGACTAAAGAAAAACCACATGATTCTATCAATAGATGGTGAGAAAGCATTTGACGAAATCCAAATCCAAAACTCCCAGTAAACTAGGAATAGAGGGGAACTTCCTCAACTTGATAAAGAGTAACTACAAAAAACCTACAGCTAACATCATACTTAATGGTAAGAAATTTTAAGCTTTCCCAACTAGGATCAGGAACCAGAAAAGCTGTCCACTCGTATCACTCCTTTTCAACACTCCTGCAAGTACTAGCTAAATGCAATAAGGCAGAAAAAGGAATTAAAAGGTGTTACGGTTTGAAATTTTTGTCCTTTCTGAAACTCATGTTGAAACTTAATCCCAAATGTAATGATATTAAAAGGTGGGGCCCTTAAGAGGTGACTGGCTCTGTCCTCATGAGTGGAATAATGCCAAGAGGAGAGGTGGGGTCAGAACCAGAGCCAGCACATAGAGCCCCTACTAGGGCAATGCCTAGTGGAACAGTGGGAGCAGGACCACTACTGAGGCCCTAGGACTGTAGAATCACCAATGTGCAGCTCCATCCTGGGAAAGCTGCAGGCACCTGACTCAAACCTGTGAGAACCGAAGCCTGGGCTGAGCCCAGGAAAGCTGTGGTTGGGGAGGAGGGCCTACCTGAGGCCCTGGGGGGCCACCAAAGGCTTTGCGGGGGCCAACCCCCATGCCAGTGTATCTAAGAAGTGGGAGTCAAGGGAGATTATTCTGTTCCTTCAAGATTTTATGTTTTTCCTGTTGGGTTTTATAATAATACTTATTTGGGGCCTGTTACTCCTTTTTTCTTGACTATATCTCCCTTATGAAATAGGAATGCCTGTCTTATGCCTGTGCCACCACTGTATTTTGGAAACAGATAACTTGTTTGATTTCACAGGCTCACAGCTATAAGAAACTTACCTCGAAAAGAAATGGACCTTGAGCCTTGCCCATACTGATTCAGATGAGACTCTGGACTTTGGACTTTTGAAGTGGTATTGGAATGACTTAAAACTTTGGGGCTATGAGCCACAAATTACTAATATTACAAATAAAAGAGGAAATACCACTAAAGAACCTATGGACATTAAAAAGGTAATAAAGGATTACTTTATGCTTCAAAATTTCATAATCTAGATGAAACAGACCAATTCCTTGAAAGACACCACCTGCCAAAACTCATACAAGAGGAAACAATCTGAATAGACCTGTATCTATTGAAGAAATTGAATCAATAATAACCTTCCAAAACAGAAAGCACCAGGCACAAATGGCTTCACTGGTGAATTCTATCAAACATTTAGGGAAGAAATTATATCAATTCCCTACAAACTCTTTCAGAGGATAGAAAGAGAGGGAATACTTCCTAGCACATTCTATAAGGCCAGCATTTCCTTAATACCAAAACCAGACAAAAACATTATAAGGAAACTACAGACTGGTATCTCTCATGAATATAGATGCAAATATACTCAACAAAACATTAGCAAATCGAATCCAACAATGTATAAAAGCATTATACACCACAACCAAATAGGATTCATGCCAGGGATGCAAAGCTGGTTTAACATCTGAAAATCAATTAATGTAATTCATCCCCACAACAGACTAAAGAAAAACCACATGATTCTATCAATAGATGGTGAGAAAGCATTTGACGAAATCCAAATCCAAAACTCCCAGTAAACTAGGAATAGAGGGGAACTTCCTCAACTTGATAAAGAGTAACTACAAAAAACCTACAGCTAACATCATACTTAATGGTAAGAAATTTTAAGCTTTCCCAACTAGGATCAGGAACCAGAAAAGCTGTCCACTCGTATCACTCCTTTTCAACACTCCTGCAAGTACTAGCTAAATGCAATAAGGCAGAAAAAGGAATTAAAAGGTGTTACGGTTTGAAATTTTTGTCCTTTCTGAAACTCATGTTGAAACTTAATCCCAAATGTAATGATATTAAAAGGTGGGGCCCTTAAGAGGTGACTGGCTCTGTCCTCATGAGTGGAATAATGCCAAGAGGAGAGGTGGGGTCAGAACCAGAGCCAGCACATAGAGCCCCTACTAGGGCAATGCCTAGTGGAACAGTGGGAGCAGGACCACTACTGAGGCCCTAGGACTGTAGAATCACCAATGTGCAGCTCCATCCTGGGAAAGCTGCAGGCACCTGACTCAAACCTGTGAGAACCGAAGCCTGGGCTGAGCCCAGGAAAGCTGTGGTTGGGGAGGAGGGCCTACCTGAGGCCCTGGGGGGCCACCAAAGGCTTTGCGGGGGCCAACCCCCATGCCAGTGTATCTAAGAAGTGGGAGTCAAGGGAGATTATTCTGTTCCTTCAAGATTTTATGTTTTTCCTGTTGGGTTTTATAATAATACTTATTTGGGGCCTGTTACTCCTTTTTTCTTGACTATATCTCCCTTATGAAATAGGAATGCCTGTCTTATGCCTGTGCCACCACTGTATTTTGGAAACAGATAACTTGTTTGATTTCACAGGCTCACAGCTATAAGAAACTTACCTCGAAAAGAAATGGACCTTGAGCCTTGCCCATACTGATTCAGATGAGACTCTGGACTTTGGACTTTTGAAGTGGTATTGGAATGACTTAAAACTTTGGGGCTATGAGGATGGAATGAATGTGAGAAGGACATGAGTTCTGGGAGGCCAGGGGCAGAATGGTATGGTTTGAATGATTGTTCCCTCTGAAACTCATATTGAAACTTAATCCCCTACGTAACAGTATTAAGAGGTGGGGCCTTTAAGAGGTAATTGGGTCAGGATGGCTCTGCCCTTATGAATGGATTAATATATTCATGGATTAATGGGTTATCATGAGAGTGTGTCTGTTATAAAAGCCAGTTTGGTTTTCTCTTGCAAGCCCTCTCACCATGTGATACCTTCTGCCGTGTTAAGATGCAGTAAGAATGCCCTCACCAGATGCAGCCAGCCTCAAGCCCTTATGTAAACTATGGACTTTGGGTGGTAATGATGTGTAAATGTAGGTTCATCAATTGTAACAAAGATACCACTCTGGTCAGGGATGTTTACAATAGGGAAGGCTATGCATGTGCGGGAGCAGGGATATAGGGAAATTTCTGCACCTTCCTCTTAATTTTGATGTAAACCTAAAACTGCTCTAAAAAAACAAAGTCTTAGCTGAACATAGTGGCTCATGCCTGTAATCTCAGCACTTTGGGAGGCTGAGATGGAAGGATCACTTGAGGTCAGGAGTTAGAGGCTGCAGTGATCTAGGATTGTGCCACTGCATTCCAGCCTGAGTGACATAGTGAGACTCCGTCTCTAAAAATAAAAATAAATAAAGTCTTTAAAAAAAATAGAGTTCAAGCTTCTTATCTGGGCACGGTGGCTCATGTCTATAATCCCAGCACTCTGGGAGCTGAGGTAGGAGGATTGCTAGAGGCCAAGAGTTTGAGACCAGCCTGGGCAACATAGTGAGACCTCTACAAAAAAAAAGGTTTTAAATTAAAGAATCAGTTGGGCATGGTGGCAGCTGTAGTCCCAGCTACTCAGGAGGCTGAGGAAGGAGGATCCCTTGAGTACAGGAATTCAAGGCTATAGTGAGCTATGATCCAATGCCGTTGTGCTCCAGCCTGGTGACAGATTGAGACCTTTCTTTAAATACAAAAAAAAAGGGGGGGTCTCTATCATACCTACTGCAAGAGTATCTCCAGGGGATCTACATTCAGGGGATTTGTCTGGGATCTGTGTTAAAAACCTAATCAAATCAAACCTTCAGGTGTTTTTGAGGCAGCCGATAAAGAACGGGCATTAAATTTACACAACCACTTCCCATCAAAAGATGAAGTGAGATATCTAGTGTTTGCTATATACAGCTACCAGAGCTAAATAAAGCACAGACATTCATAAGGCAACATTTCTGATGCCAATAAAATCATAACAACTTACTCATTTAGTAAAATGTCACTTATCATGTGGTTTTTAGTGCTGGTATTTACTACTAATTAGAAGATGTGGACTGATTCAAGATGTTTTCTTTCTGCCCATAAAGAATATATTTTGTATAGAGTACAAATACTCCACAGTAGGTACTCAATAAATATCTGCTGAATTAAACTAAATTAGGTAAACAAAGTTATCATCCACATGGTCAAAAGCAAACATTTAACATAATTTAAGCACTTAAATGCCTATTATTTTCCAGTTCTCTTTCAAGATAAACATACTGGTGCCATTCTGAGTACACAGCATTCGCAGAAGCTGGGTGTCAGAAGAGGGAGTTTATGGGGGTAGTGTGGCATAGAAATTATTAACTAGGGGCCACTTAATATAAATATCCCTTTTCACCAACATTTAATTGGCATAAATACAAATAAATTATGCTGGGAGAAGAGGCCAATTGTTTCGCTTTTTTTCAAACTATTTTCTAACCAAACTTAATAATTCATGGCTTTTCTAAAACTTCATTACTGAGTCTAAAAAGCTGAATGAGATTTAAGTTTATATTCATCAGGATAATGAACAACAGATCTTATCTCAGTGACACTCAAAGATTTTAATGATCCTTGGAAATATGGGTCTAGAAATATTTCATTGATGAGTGCATACACCACAATACAGATATAAATATATCAATTAAAGCTAAACATGCATGTTGGCCAAAACTCTATTTTAAAAAAAAAATCTGCTTGTTATTCAGGAAAAGGCTCATATGAAGTTATAATATTCAGGAAAAAAAAGATTCCTAACCTCCTATTTATAGCTTTTCATCCATTTACTTATTCTTAGAGCACACTGCACAGAACACAGTAGGCATTCTATGAGTATTTATGGAATCCACAAATTTAAACCTAGTGCTCTAAATGACCAATTAATAATATAAAAATAACCAATTTAAAGAGAAAGCTTGGAGCTTATGCAAATATCTCATTCTATTAGATTTTAATATTTTTCCATTGAGCACAAAAAGCATTTGAAGTGATTTAGAATAACATATTTCTAAGGAAAGAATTGCAATGAACATGAAACTAAGATTACAAGACATACGATAGATTCTCAAATTTGAGAAGCAAGCTTAGCATGAGCTTTAAAATGCCAATTCTTGGGTACCACCTTAGAGATTCCAAGTAAAAGATGTGTGCAATAGTGCTTAGAAAGTAGCATTTTTAACAAGCACCCCTATGATTCTGATACAGCTGTTCTAAGAATCATGCTAGATAAATACTCCCATGTAAGAAGAGAAGGGGAAAACCAAACCAAATTTGTTTCCACACCTGAGCCTCAAATTTAGCTCTCGCTGTCTTGGCAGCCAAGAGAAAAAGGAATTAAAGAGGAAGCAGCCATTGGCTGATAACAGGAAGCCTGGCAGTTTGTCAAGAAAGGCCAATCAATTGCTTCAAATCTTTTTGTAAACAGGCACAGTAAGCACATGGAGAGAAAAAATATCCCTTGCATTAACAAAATAATTTACCAGATGGCACCTCATGTAAAGGACATTAAGTAATAGAAATGAAAATGTCCTTATGAGCAATTTTGGAGAATATATAGAAACATCATCAAATGGGCACTTATTCTAATTTATTTTAAGCATGAGGACAAATTTTTAAATACTGCTGGTGGGATTCTAAACTAGTACAGCCCCCTCAGAGAAAATGAAAGATGCATGTTCCTTACAATCCAGCAATTCCACTCATAGATAAATTCTAGAGTCAGAAAGCTCACTTATGTACACTACAAGTTGCATATAAGTACTAGGACTGTTTGCAAAAAATTGGGATCATGCCAAATATCTCTCAAGGAAAATGAGTAAACTGTGATATATGCATATAATGGAATATCATCATTAGGAAAAATTAATGAGCTAGAAGTGTATGTACCCATATGGATTTATTTCCTAAGTATAACATGGGGGCGGAGCCATTTGTATTATAGAAGAATAGATAGTGTGACATAGTGCATATAAAGTTTAAGAGCATACCAAATAATTCTATGTATTGTTTCAAAACACATACCAATGAAGTAAAAATATAGAGAAATGTATAACACCAAAGTCAAGGACAACCAGTTAGTTACTATGGATGGGGTGGAGAGAAATTGGGTTAGGGTGGATTGGGGGCTCAATCATATTATAGTGCTTCATTTCTTCAGTAGCAGGAAGGTAAGTGGGGAATTATTATATGTCTGAATTATTTCATAATAAATAAATGAAAACTATTAATATAAGGGCATAATATTAAACTATATCCTGGTAAAGATTCTAAGGATATAATTTAATGTGGCCCACGTAGATTCCTTCCTATCCAGGAAGAGAGGTGGAGGACAGGGGAACAGATAGGGAACATGCCCTGCATACTAGAGGGCAGTCCATCCCAGATGGAGCTCTCAGAGGTTAGAGATCAAGGAGTATCTGTAGTACAGATACACTGCAGCCATTTAAAAGAGTGAGACTAATCTGAATGAACTGATAGGGAAATACGTCCTCCACAGGAAAACAAACTACCCAGTGGTAATGCTTAGTATGAAACCTTTTTTTAAAAAAGATTTACTTGTAGACTTGTGAAAGGTTACATAAGAAGCCATTAATAGTGCTAGACCTGGGGAGAAGGGCATATGTTTTTGTTTCACTTTATACCCTACCATACTGTCAAATATTTTTCATAATAAGCATCTATTGCTTTGCCAATTACACAACTGAGCTCTCCAGTAGGGGCTTCGGGAGAAACTTAGTTGTTCTTTAACATACTGATTGGCAATCCATCTAGCCCCTTAAGGCTGCTTCTGGGTCATGAGATAAAGGGATGTCATCAGCATGGAGGAAGATGTGCATCTTTCACGTGAGCACCTTCCATGCTCAGCCACTTCCTTAGAACACGAGGAATGGCACTGCCATCACCCCATTCTGGGTGGTCTATGGGTTTCTGAATTCTCAACTCTATTACAGCCACAGTATGATAGAGACAAGGTCAGGGCGACTGTATTGGTTAACTTCTTTCAGTGATGATAATGAAGAGCACTTCATAGTGATTTTATATCCTTTTAAAAATTATTCTCAAATCAACCCTGTGAAGTTAGTATTATCAAACTTTGTTTTACAGATGCAAAAACTGATACTCAGTTTAGAAAAGGGAGTACTATACACTCACATATATGAAAACAGACTTTTAAATCCAGAACACTAATGACATAGAATCTAAAAGAAAGAAAACTAAGATTTACCAAGTACCTACTATGTGCTTGGCATTTTTATGTACTTTAACTCCCACAGTAATCTATGAGGTAAGCAGTATCATCTCCATTTTATAGGTGAAAAACTGAGGTACTGAGTAGTAATTTGGAAAAAGCCACACATAGTTGTTAAGTGTCAAACGCAAGATTTGTACCCAAGTATAACATGTCAGATTCTTTTTACTATGACACAGTTCTTCTCTCAGGGCCCCATAAGGATGAAGCAACTTGTGCTCGGTCAGGAAACTGGGGAACTTGCACTGAATCCTGAGCTTTCTAGCTCTGTAGCCTCCATTCTTTCTGAAACACAGCCTACCTACTCACATCTTAGGAGATTTAATATTAGCAAGAGATTAGAGAATACTATTGACACATCAAGAACTGTGGAAAGTCTGGGATTTTACTATACTTCCAAGCTAACAAGTTTGCCCAGTAATGCTTCATAGGTGCTGGCAGAAGACATGAGACCCAAGGGTCAGAGACAAAGGACTCTTTTACTCATGTTGGTTTGCAACAGCCCCCAAGTCTTCTGAGGGTGATGCAAAGGGGCCCAGCATGTATGCTGTGCATGCAGTTAAGAAAAGCAAGCTTCCTCTCTGAGGGAAGATTTACATTATTCCTCAATGCTGTTTGCTGTAAGCGCAACCTTGACAAATGGGAAACAGCCCAGGTAAAGAGCTATAAGAGCACACAGAATGTGCAGGGACACAGGGCCCAAGGCAGACTGTTTCTATAAACATGACTTTAAGGCCCACAAAACAATAGCTACTTAAATGGCAAAGCAAAGGAAAATGTCCCATGTTTCAGTATTTAAATCTTCATAACATGCATATTTCTTTTTAACTGGCCTAAATGATTTTGTTAATTAATGTTTTAAAGTCATGATTGATCTTGAAATATGAGGTCAATAACTCTGGGTATGTTTTAGATTAATGAAGACTTCCAGGAAAAAGTGAAAATAATTTCAAATAAATTTAAAAATAATTTCATTTCTGATTGATTTTAATTTATATTAATACCTATACTTATTACCATACTGAATGGGGTAGAGGATAAAAAATGGAGTGGAGTTCTTTTCCTCCAACACTGTGTAATATCATGATGGCATGGGACAAGCAGTTATAAACTTAAAACAGATACTGAAATAAGACACTGAAAAAACTCAGTGTCCAAGTAAGTGGTGCATTAGGAGTTCAGAGGACATAGATCATTGTGGGATGAAATGGTCAGGTTAAGCTTCATGGAGATAGGACTTAAAATAATAACTAATAGTTATTGAGCAACTATTATATGCCAGGCACTACATTAAGTGTTTTATGTACATTTATTTAAACTACACATCAGCCCTAGAATATATGTATCATGATTATCCCATCTTACAGAGAAGGAAGCAGGTTCAGAGACTTTAATTGCTGGTATGGTCTGATATACAGATTTGCCCAAGACCTACAATTTTAAGGATGAGAATCCAGACTAGCTTCAGATTGAGCAACTCAGCTTCACCTGGACTTTCACAAAGTCCAAATCTCCTCTTATTCAGCATCACAAAGGTGCACTGGTGCACAGAGTACTGCCAGGACAGACTAATGTCCTTAACACTAGAAATTGTGCTCTTTACCTCTGTATCAGTGTGAATTTATTCTGTCCCATACCTAGATTTAAATGTATTCTTTATAAGACCAAATCTTACATAGAAATTAGGGCCGGGCGCAGTGGCTCACGCCTGTAATCCTAGCACTCTGGGAGGCCGACGCGGGCGGATCCCTCGAGGTCAGGAGTTCGAGACCAGCCTGAGCAAGAGCGAGACCCCGTCTCTACTAAAAATAGAAAGAAATTATCTGGCCAACTAAAAATATATATAGAAAAAAATTAGCTGGGCATGGTGGCTCATGCCTGTAGTCCCAGCTACTCGGGAGGCTGAGGCAGTAGGATTGCTTAAGCCCAGGAGTTTGAGGTTGCTGTGAGCTAGGCTGACGCCACGGCACTCACTCTAGCCCTGGCAACAGAGCGAGACTCTGTCTCAAAAAAAAAAAAAAGAAATTAGATGACTTTTTGAGTCCTGTGAAAAAACCTAGTTAAGCTGCGATGTTCTATTTTAGATGATATTTGAATCACAGGGGATGTTTCAGCCAGATTCCAGAAATCTGGACTAAGAAACATACGATGTCAACACATTTATTTTATTTATGAAAATTTTTATTGTCAGTCTTTTAACAAATACTGCATACCTACTTTGTACTGGGAAAGAGGAGATATGAAGATGTGCAGAATAGGCACAATTTCTGTCTCAGTGGCACCTGTCGTACAAGAATAACAATCAAACATCATTTCCTAAACTCTAGGCAAACCAAAGGGACCCAATAAAAACTAGTCTGTGTGTTATTACCCAATATATACTTCTAGCTGGTCTTATTACTAAAACTTGTCCAATACAATAGAAAGGTTTTTTTTTTAGTTGTTTTCTTAAGTAATTCACTTGGTTTTCTGGACACTGTGAACTACTTAATTGAACAAGTTTACCTTTGTGAAAACCTCTGAACCAGATCTGTGGCTTATCCACAGCAGTGCTGGTCATTGTGGGATATTTTAAGCCCTCATCTTCATTTTGACTTATACTATTTTGAATTTTCTGCAAGCTGCCTCATTCCTTTCTGGAAGATGGCAGGATAAATGTGAATGAATGAGCAAGCAAATAAAAATGTATACACATACTTCTATAGCACTGCATGACCATACTAAATTGTAATGACTTGTTTTTTCATCTCCCTTACTGGACTTGAGTTCCTTGAGGACAGGCAATTGTCTTACTCAACTTTGTATTCATAATGCCTAGCATAAAACTTTGGTACACTAAGGTTTTAATAAAAGTATGTTTTCAGCACAACAGAGTTTCGATCTTATTAATGGGAAATGCTAACATCTAATACCACTATAGTTTGTACTGACAACACAGAAATGTAATGGCCATCTTATCATGTATCCTCATTGCTGTGCCACACACTACAAGTTAAGATGACTTCTCAAATCAGATCCTTCCACCTGAGTATCAAGGTTTCTTAGGAGCACCACCATTCTATCACCCAGGCTTGGTGCCTTACTCTTTGCCTCTATTTCTTCATCTTTCTTCATCCATTGTAGTTGCCAAGGCCTGTCCATTGTAGCCCTACAAACTTTCTCCTCTGTCCCTTGTTCTATTTCCATCATTCTATTAATACTTAAGATGCCCAGGATCTCCCTGAGAACAATGCATCACATCATCCCTTTGTAGAGACTGTCTTTCACAGTGTTGCCAGATGAATATTCTTGAAACATAAATTGTAGCTCTGATCACATCACTTCCCTGCTAACAAGTCTTCAAGGACTCCCCACTACTCACAGAATGTTTCCACTTGCCTGACCCTGACTTCAGAGTTAATTCATTCAATAGCCCTGTTCTGAAGTATCTATTATGCATGTACAAAGCAAAGTTCTAGGGTAAGGGAGAGGAAGAGAAAAGTACAAAATATGAAACATCTTACAGGAATTGAAAACACAATAGTAGAGCAGACATCCACACTAATAACTATAAAATGAAAATTGGTAAGAGCTGAAAAGAAAAACATGTATGATTAGAGGGATTAATTCTGGCTTGAGAATCAAAGAAGGCTTTAAGGAGGAAGAGGTATCTGAGCTAGATCTTCAACAATAGATAGGATTTTAGCTGGAAAAAAAAGAGGAGGGGTATTTCTGACACAGGAAATAGTATCAACTGAAAAAGACAAATGGTAAAGTACTATATAATAACTTCCTGCCATTCAGAAAGAATGGTTTGGCTGACAGGTAAGTGAGGGAAGTAATAAAAGACAAGATTAAAATGGTTGAAGGTCATCTGCTGTGTCTTGACTGCCATGCTCAGAGATCTGTATTTGCCACAAGGAGGGCAATTAGAGGCTTATGCGCAGGAGAATGACCTAATCATAGCTGGGTTCTAAGAGGCAATTCACAGGACATGAAAACTTACTGAAGAGGGGAGAAAATGAAGGCTGGGAGGGAAGCAAAAGAGTTCCTGCAATAATATGCAAGAAGTAATGGGGGCCAGAATTAGAGCTGATGCAGTGAGAAATGAACGATGACTGGCCAGAGGGGGTGATTAATAATACCTGCTAGTGACACTGTAACTAGATTCTCACACATATTTCATCCATTTCTTCCTTGCTTGATAGATTAGCTTCTAGGTCCAGTACGTATGTGGAGCTCTGGGGCCACCATCAGCCAGCTCAGTTAGGCTGCCGTGTGTGGTGCCTACAGCTTCTGGGTGCATCACTGCCCAGCCAAGTGTGCCTCATCCCCAGGCTCCACTCTTCGCAAGGCAACTGCTGAGATGGAACACACCATATCTCCTTTCCATGTTTTCATCAGTCAGAACTCTAAGTGTGTATATTCCGTGGTTCCTGGACCCCACTTCAAGTCCATATTGCTTTACACTTCTTAGGCTTTATCCAACTCTCCATCTCCCCTCCTCCTAAACCCAGACATTAGCACCTTGGAATAGTTCCCAAATAACCAGAAAACTCCCCAATGTCCTCAACTCCTTCTCCTCAAGGACATTCCTTCCATTTCCTCTCCAGACTCTGCCTTGCAGCCCTCTCCAGAAATGGCTATTCACTTTCTTTCTTACATCCTGTGATAGCTCAACGGCTCTTCTGCTCACCACTCTCACTTCCAGGCTCCACTTTCTTGTAATAAAAATAATTCCTTTGAGCTTGTGCCATTGACCATAACATCTTCCCTCCTTCCACGTTGTCAGCAACTCAAGTTCAGATTGGTCCCCCTCATTCATGTTTGGCTTATATAGTCTTCTCCATAATAAGGGCCCTGCCATCATTTTGGGGGATCTCAAGGTCCATGTGCTAAACCAACCCACACCATTTGGATCAGTCCTCGATGTCCTTTTGCCAATTTCCTTCTCCTCTACTCTACCCCAGCCATCCAACAGCAGGGTCACATCTTGGACCTTATCATAGACCTAAAATGTCATCCATTCAGACAACCTCCTGTCCTCCTAGCTCATGCAATACTTCCACTATAACTATTCTTCAGTTCTTTCAGCTACCTGCCATTCCACTTTCCCCTGTTCTTTTAGCCCTCTCCTTTCTTTAAGTCCTGTGGTTCATCATGTAAGCCAACTGTCTATTTCAGACCTGCACACAAACCACTGTAGGAAGCCACCCATCAGGCAGGGTGGTTCCACCAAAAACTCACTACCCTCAGTGAGCCCCAGAACTGCTCGTCAATACTACTATGTTTCTTTGGTATCCTCCTGCCCTGTACAACAACTCTTCCCCACTCCACTGAACTATCCTCTACTTGCTAGCAGTTGAGAAAATAAAAGCCACCAAATATGTACTCCCTCATCTTACCAAATATACAAATTTACCCACATCTCACCTGTACCTTCTCTTATTTTACAATAAGAAAGATGTCCCTCACTATGACTATTACCTTCACCTTTGTTTGGGTCCTAACCTTAGGAATCTTACATCAGGAGTTTTTGAACTATTCTGACTATATATGTACATGTGAGTATATAAAACAAAAACTAGTTTCACAGAAGATGGGTTTCACCATGAATGGGATGGGTTACTACATGTAACATACTGATATTTTTTCTTCGACTCCATTAAAAGAAAAGCTTGTTTGGGTCAACTGTTGCATCCTGATACACTATGATGTGAAACAAAAAGTACCATCTAGGAGGTATTCTTGCTAAAAAAAAAAAAAAAAAATTCTAAACCTCTATCTAATTAAGCCTCTAGAGCTGATTTTCATCTTTAGAAAACATATGGAATAGAGGAACAAGTTTTTTAACATCACAAGAAGTAAACAGACAAATTTAGCACTTGGGACATTCATTAGGACAACTGATCCAGTTTCTGTAACAAGTCAGTGGAATAAAGAAAAAAAGAGATGGAAAGAAAGATGACTGTTACAGATGAAAAGATATTTCCTAGATATGACATTCAAATATTACATGCAGACCTAGCTTTGATCCCAATTCAAACAAGTCGACCATAAAAAACTATTTTTGAAACAATGAGGGAAATATGATTATGAACTGGGTATTATGATTATTGTTTAATTTCAATATATTTAGGGGGTATAAACTGAATTCCATTACACGTATATTAACACATGGTATAGTGGTAAAGTTGGGGCTTTTAGTGTACTCATCACCCAAATAGCATACCTGTACTCAACAAGTAATTTTTCATCCCTTACCCGCTCCCACCCTTCTCCCTTTCAAGTCCCCAGTGTCCATTATACCACTTAGTTCCCACTTACAAGTGAGAACATGTGGCATTTATTTTTCTTGAACTGGGTATTAGATGATGCCAAGAATTATCTAATTTTGTTAGGTGTGATAATGCATTGAGGTTATGTATAAAAATGTTCCACCTTTTTCAGTATGTAGTGGTGAATTGACATGCTGTCTAGTATTTAGTTTAAGACTTCACCAAAGGGGGAAAAATGAGAAATTTTAATAATTGTTGAATCTGGATAATGAGGACATAGGGTTTCATTATATTATTTTCTCTACTTCAGTATATGATTAAAATTTTTCATAATAAAAATTTTCCTCCAAAATGCTAATTGCAACTCAATGCATTGATTTCATATCCACAGTTTGAAAAACAATGCTTTATCCTACACAAGGATCTTATCTCTTTCTCAAATGGCTGTCATGAACTTTAAAACAAACAAAAAACCTTTACATTATGAAAACTTCCAAACATATACAACCAAGAAAAATAGCACAATAAAACCCCAATGTAGCCAACATTTGACTCCAAAAAAGATCAATTCATAGCCAATCTCATCTCATCTCTATCCTATCAACTTCCCCTATCTTGATTATTTTCATGTAAATCCCAGATAAGCAGATATTTAAAATGTACATACTTTAGTATGTATCACTAAAAGTAAGGATTTTTCTATTATATCATAACCACTGTATTATTTTTATCTCACTTTTTAAATTTACAGTTTAAATGTTTCACTAATGTTTAAAAGAAGGTTTATGTATTTGAATCAGGATTAAGATCTATATATGTTAGAACCAGGAGACAGGCTCTTTAACTCTCTTTTAATCTACAGGTTCTCTTTCCTCCTCCCCCACTTCTTTCCCCCATAGCCTAGATTTTGCAGACAGTATCCCCCTGGTAGTATTTAACATGTTCCTCTGTCCTTTTTTCTTTGTTGTAAACTGGTAGATAGATCTAGAGGCCTGAACAGATTCAGGTTTGATATTTTTGGCCAGATGATGACACAGACTGTGCTATAAATTTTTACCTAATGTCTGGTTGTTTCACCTTTGGCAATGTTAGCAGCCATTTCTGATTATTATTTAGATCTACTATTACATTAGGGCTTGCAAGAAGGCTGACTGATACTCTAATTGTTATCACTCCTGCTTTATCAGCTGGAACATTTCTGTAAAGAGACACTTCACCTCATCATCTATTTGAAAAGGTAGGATAGCTGCTTGAATCTTTCTCTTTATTTTCCTGTTTTCATCCTCCAAAGTGACTAATGATTTATGTATCATTATGACTCATTCTGATGTCCTCCAAAGGTGATCAATGCATTTTTTGTTTTTTTTAGAATCATAAATTCTTGTATATAACACATCCCATTGGATTTCCCACTGAAACATGTTCAAGTCTACCATTCAAAAACAAGAACAAGTAAGTCCTTTATTGGATCTCTCACTTCTTCCCAGCCAATCTTCCCCAGTGTCACTATACTAACCCCTCTACTTTCTGACCTCTAACTCACTCTACAACCCTCTAACTGGAGTGTGACCCCACCACTCCTCCAAAGCAGCTCTTGCTAAGGTCACTAGTGACATTCATTTTGCTAAGAAGAAAGGTGACTTGAGGTTTCACCACACCTAACCTTTTGGCACTGTTGACCACTTCTTTCCTTCTTGAAGCACTCCTTCTCCTCACTCCCATGACACTGTAATGTCCTAGTTCTTCTCCTGCTTCTCTGGTTCCTCCTCCTCTGTTGGTTTTCAAATTTATCTTCTTAGCTAAGTGTCAGCAGTTTTAAGACTTAGTCTCAGAACATTACTGTTCTTCACTATACTCTCTGTCAAGATGACTTCATTCACACCCAGGATTTCAATTATCAACTTACACAAAGATGTCTCACAACAAATTTATATCTTTACCTTTGCTCTCTCCCTCTGAACTCTAAACTTTATATCCAAAGGCCCACATGACAGCTCTCCTTGTAAGTCTCAGAGTAATTCTACTTATTCTGTACAAAAATAAAGTCAGAATCTATGACAAAAAAATCACCCTCTCCTAGTAAGTGCCAGCATTTACCACCCAGATGCACAAACCACTGCCATCTCTGACAATTCCATTTATCTCAGCCACCATACTCCCATCTATCACCAAGTTCTGTTGATTTATTTCCCAGTACCTTTCAAATATGACTTCACACTTAAATTTGCACTACAAACCTAGTCCAAGCTACAGATCTTCTCACCAAGACCACTGTAAGAGCCTACTGATTGGGCTACTCTGATCTACTCGATTCTTTCTCCAGACATTCTCTACATTGCAGCTAGTGCAGACACAATCATGCCCAGCCCTGCTTAAAAGTCTTCAGTAGTTTCCCATGGCTCCTAGGTGAACTCCTAACATGGCCTGTGCTCTGTGTAACTTGATCCAATCTATTATTGAGCTTCATCTAGAATCTTTCTCTCCTAGAGAGGTATCTTTCACTCCCTTGCCTATGTTTTTTATACTATAAGGACCTTTGTACATGCTGCTCTTTGAAACCCTCTTCCTTCTTTGATCGGTTAACTTATCCTTCAGATAGGCACTCAAAAGTCACTTGCTAAGGGAAGCCTTGCCCTGACCTTCCTGACCAGATCATTTCCCAGGACCACAGGCTATGGCGGTATCTTCCATGTAGCCTTTGTAGACTTGTCACAGCTGCAATTTTAGATTTCTTTATATGATTATTTGGTTAATGCTGATTTTATCCACTAGGTAAGTTTCATGAAAATAAACTGTGGTGGCTTTGCATGGCCAGCACTATCATATGTTACTCAGTACATGTTGGATGAATAAATGAAAATGAATAGAAAAATATCCAAATTTCTTAAAATTAGTGTGGGTTAGATGGCTTAGACTTGTACTCTTTAAATGTACTTTACATAAAGTACTCTATATACAGGGCACAGAACAGTGCCTGTAAATAAGAATGTTATTACACTAACAGATAAGCTGCTGTTATTACTGATTTTACTGCTTAAGACAGAAACTGTTTTCTAGTTACCTCTGAATGCATTCCCAACTACCATGCTTAACGTTATTATAAGAGCTGAACAAAATCACATTCTTATTTTCAATTTCCCTTGCAATTGCAAGGCCATGAGACACAGTTCTCATCAGTGAAATATAAGTGAAATTTTCCTGGGAGGCTTCTGAAAAGCTGTTGGTTTTTTGAAAATAAAAAGAGAAAGTTGTGGCAGTTCCTTCTTTTTTCTTCATGTGAATAGGAACATGATCCCTGGAGTTGCAGCAGCTGTCTTGAGACTACGAGGGAAAGGCCAAAAAAATCGCAGAGCCACTGAAACACCAGAAGCATCTGTCTCCCTTAAGCCTTCTTATTATATGAGCAAAATAACTTGCACTTTCTTTTATATTACATGTACTAACCCCTAATATGCTGCTTGATAACAAGATTCTCTTCCAGACAAATCACCTTATGTTGACCAATATGTTTTTTCTTTTTTTTTTTTTTGAGACAGAGTCTCGCTCTGTTGCCCGGGCTAGAGTGAGTACCGTGGCATCAGCCTAGCTCACAGCAACCTCAAACTCCTGGGCTTAAGGGATCCTACTGCCTCAGCCTCCCAAGTAGCTGGGACTACAGGCATGCGCCACCATGCCCGGCTAATTTTTTTCTATATATATTTTTAGTTGGTCAGATAATTTGTTTCTATTTTTAGTAGAGACGGGGTCTCGCTCTTGCTCAGGCTGGTCTCGAACTCCTGACCTCGAGTGATCCACCCGCCTCGGCCTCCCAGAGTGCTAGGATTACAGGCGTGAGCCACTGCGCCTGGCCTGTTTTTTCTTTCTCTTCTTTTTCTTCATTAAATTTCTGTTACTCTCCCTAATGTTATAACCAAAATAAAATACCTAGTATATTTTTCTTATAAGATAGAAAATTAATCACAATTTTAAAAATTAAAGGAATATTCTTTAAATTTCTTACACTGAGTTAATTTACAAGTATATGGAGATCAGAATAACATCCGTTTGGTGACATGACAAACACAATTTAGGTTGCTTTGTTCACTCTCAGATGAAAAATGAAACTTTCAAGTATTTTAGTGTTTACTCAAGAATATTAATATTAGTATGTGATATATTCTAATGTGATTCCACAGTCAAATATTATATAAATATGTAGCTGGACACTCAGACACCTTAGACACAGAGCTTGACTATACATACACAGATGATACTTACTAAATGTACATGTAAGAAATATAATACTTTAAAAGAAGTGATAAATCCCAAGGTGTCAAATAGACTGAACTATGAATTCTCCTTAGCAAGACCAGTATATTTCACTCCGAATATGGCATGAAATTTAGATTTATATATTGAGGGTAAGACCTAATCAGTTGCATGTAATGTTCTCTGAGTAGAAAGGGATATAAACTAGATTATCTTGGTCCAGTGCCTTTTTCAGTCTGTCCTCAGTTCTCTACCTATCAAATGGGGAGAGTAGAGAGTTTTCAGTCTGTGCTCTACAGAGCCTAACAGCCAAGTCTCCAAGCCTTCCACCCTTGGAAGGCAGAGCAGATCTGCTTTTATCTGTTTAAATGTTGATTTTCTACATAAGATGTTGCTTAATGTAAGAAGTCAGTAAGTAAAAATAATTTGAAAACCACTGGACAAAATGAATTTCTAAGTCTCCTCTAGTATTAATATTCATGGTGAAATGATTTCTTTAAGCACCTAAATGCTAAACATTTTAAGAGCAAATCTATTCATCTAAATATGTACATAAAAAGAATTATGTCATAATGTGGGCTTGACTTATTTTCAGAAATATATTCAGAAAGAATGAATGTTTTTACCTTGTGAAAATGCCATCCACAATCCCAATTGTCGCTTCCTCTGCAGGAACGTAGGAGCCAATCTGAGCCATGATAGTAATCAACGCAACTTGTTTTATGTAGGAGCTCTTTCCACCCATGTTTGGGCCAGTAATTATCATTACTCTCTCTGAGTTCTCCTAGAAAATAAAAAAGGAATTTCACTTATTATGCCACAAGGGTTTTTATGTAATATCTACAATTTATCCCATAAATGAAAATTCATTAGGCACAACATTGCTTTGTGGCACATTTAAATATGTCACCAATAAATATCACATAAGCATATTTCTTCATGTGAATAGGAACATGATCCCTGGAGTTGCAGCAGCTGTCTTGAGACTATGAGGGAAAGGCCAAAAAAATTGCAGAGCCACTGAAACACCAGAAGCATCTGTCTCCTTTAAGCCTTCTTATTAAATGAGCAAAATAACTTGCATTTTCTTTCATATTACATGTACTAACCCCTGATAAGAAATATCACATAACGATATCTCTTTATTTTCAACTTGAACTGTGCCATTGCAGAAAAGTGAATTCTTAGCAGTACTCACAGCTATTTCTGGGTATTAAAAAGGAAATAAGAAGTAATCTGAACTGGATAAGTACTATGGCTTTCTCATCAAACATTCTTTAATCTATCAATGTGGGTACTTCTCATATTGCTTATATTTAAAGTCTATCAATTTCCATTTGTCCATATTAAAACATATATATTGCCCAAGGCCCTATTTTGGGTTGGTAGCACATGAATTTTTCAGTTATAGGTAGATGACAATAGTAGATTTATAGAGAGAGAGATTTATAACACCAAATTCTAGATATTGGTTTTATTGGCATTTAATTATTCACTGGCATTTCACCAGAGCAAACGAAGGAGGCAGAAGAACTGTAACTCTTACAATGATCTAATTTTCTCGAACGACCCTGTATTGATCAATTATAGTATTTGCAATATATAGACCCCCCTTATAAGGGAAATGGTCCAACTGCAGCCCTCTGCAGAGGAGTTGGCCCAGGGTATCTATGCTCTGTGAACCTACCACCTTGGCAGTATCTGCACCTAGTCAAGAGTAGCCAATCCATAATTGGCCGATATGCCTAGCATGAAAGCTCTTCTCAAACTAGGCCAATCAAATAATCTCTTGGGAGTTAATTGGCAAGGTTCAATCAGTTGGTAACTGGAGGAAAGGCTGAAAAGAATCATAGAATAAGGCCACAAGGCACTGGGGACCATGAACAAGAAGTTATGAGGAGACAAAAGGTATGAAGAAAAGTTATATGGAGCCGAGGTAAAGAGGATAGCTAGTAATGAAGGGAAGAGAAGATAACAGAAGAGCCAAAGGAGGTAGGAAACTTCACGTAAACAACAGGAATCAAAGTAAAGCCCTATGAAGTCCTACTAATGGGAGGAAAAAAAAAAAAAAAAAGAAAACCTGCCCTATCCCTAAAGCTGTTTCATAACCTAATTAACCACACATTTCCAATTTCCCTAATGCCAAACTGTGCTAGAGAGTCTATTCTTCTTGTGTGATTCCTTTCTCTTATGGCTCCAGGCGGCTTTATAACAGACTTAATGAATCTCCATTACTTGAAGGAACTTGAGTGAATCTGTGTTTTTTGGGACAGAAAGAACCCAGAAAGACGTTTGGTACAAGTAGAATGATGAAACTGATGATAAAAACAAAATGAATTCTACAGAGATTAAAAAAGAATAAGCCTATTATAAAACAACCAAATATTTCTAAAATTTAAATAAAATGAACAAATCTTTTTAAAAAATTGCAAAAATGACACAAGAAATAGAAAATCTAATAATACCAAATCTATTAAGAAAATTAAACCTGTAATTAAAAGCCCTTCCACAAGACAAACTCTAAATCCAAATAACACCCCCACTGAATTCTTACAAACATTTAAGAAATAGCACCAGTATTACAAAAATTCTTCTATAGAACAGAATAAGAACTCTTCCCAAATCATGTCAGAAGAAAAAGTACAAACCAATTTCACGCATAAATGCACATGCAAAATTCCTTAATATTAATAAATCAATCCAAGGCTATATAAACCATTTAGAGCTTTTGAGGAATACAAAGTTGGTTTAATATTCAAAAGTCAATGTATTCACCACATTAATAGAATAAAGAAATCATATGATTATCTCCAATGACACAGAGAAAACTTTTGATAAAATTCAGCATTCATTCATGAAAAAAAGGACAGGAAAAGGAAATAAAAGGTATGAGGATTGGAAAGCAAATAATGAAACAGTCATTATTCCTCTATGTCATGACTGCATTCCCAGAAAATCTAAAGAAATCTACAAAAATTATTAGAATCAATAAATAAATTTAGTAAGATCTTTAGATATAAGTTCAGTATTCAAAAATCAACTTTTTCCTTGCATTTTAGCAACAAGTGCAGGCTATCTGAAATGCTTGGGACCAGAAATCTTTCAGATTTTGCATTTTTTTCAGATTTTGGAATATTTGCATTTTATGCTTACTGGTTCATCATCCCTAATCCAAAAATCAGAAATTTGAAATGCTCCAAAATCTGAAGCTTTTTGAGCACCAATGTGATGCTCAAAGGAAATGCTCACTGGAGCATTCTAGATTTCAAATTTTCAGATTAGAGATGCTCAACCTGTAATTGAAAATAAAAACTTTTTAATGATATAATTTACCATAGTATAGTATCAAAAGAAATCAAATACCTAGGAATAATCTTACAAAATGAGCAAGACTTCTACACAGAAAACTACAAAACATTATTGAAGGAAATTAAAGAAGACCTAATTAAATGAAAGAATGTACCATGTTCATGAACTGGAAGGCTCAATATTGTACTGCTATAATAATTACATTAATAGTAGTGTGATTTGGCACAAGGATATAAACACACACACACATACATACATACACACACCAGTGGAACAGAACAGAGTCCAGAAACAGATTGACATGTATGCAGTTCATTTACGACAAAGGTGACGCTGCAGTGCAATAGACTTTGCACTATAGTGTCTATACTATGTTCAACATAGCTTGTTGACAAAGATATGGAGAGCAATTCGGAAATGCCTAGTAAAGGTAAAGATTCTATATATTGGTCTATAGGACACAGCAATTCCTCTTTTAAGTATGTACCCTAGAAAAATACACAAGAGGCTGGGCATGGTGGCTCACGCCTGTAATCCTCACAGTCTGGGAGGCCAAGGCAGGAGGATCGCTCCAGGTCAGGAGTTTGAGACCAGCCTGAGCAAGAGCAAGACCTCATCTCTACTAAAAAATAGAAAGAAATTAACCGGAGAACTAAAAATATATAGAAAAAATTAACCGGGCATGGTGGCGCATGCCTGTAGTCCCAGCTACTTGGGAGGCTGAGGCAGTAGGATTGCTTAAGCCCAGGAGTTTGAGGTTGCTGTGAGCTAAGCTGAGACCACGGCACTCCAGCCCTGGGCAACAGAGTGGGACTGTCTCAAAAAAAAAAACAAAAAAAACAAAAAAACAACAATCTAATTGTCTAACATTAGGATCAAGTGACCCTCTGTCTCAGCCTACTTGTACACTTACTAAAACAATTATTTACAATGAAGAACACAAGATGGGCTCAGTGAGACATTTATGTACATTTAAAAAATACAAAAAACAATTACATATTGTTAATAGATACATACATATATGTCAAATAAAATAAAAACCATGTGTAAGAATAATAAATAACATCAGGATAATGGTTACCACATAGGGTAGGAGGTGAAGAGGGAGGAAAAGGAATAACAGGTAATTACTATGACCTTAGCTGTATTAGTAATATTTTATTTACTTAAAATAAAACTTAGGGCTGGGTGTGGTAGCTCACACCTGTAATACCAATGCTTTGGGAGGCCAAGGTAAGAGGATTGCTTGAGGCCAGGAGCTTCAGACCAACTGTGTAACACAATGAGAACCCATCTCTACAAAAAATTTAAAAATCAGCTGGGTGTGGTAGTGCGTGTCTGTAGTCTTAGCTACTGGAGAGGCTGAGGCAGAGGATCACTTGAGCCCAGGTGTTTGAGGCAGCTGCAGTGAGCTATGATTGCACCACTGCACTCAAGCCTGGGTGACAGAGCGAGACCTTGTCTCCAAAAAAAAGAAAAAAGAAAGAAAGAAAAAGAAAAAGAAACAAAACAAATATTACAAAATGTCAACCTCTATGACATCTGTGTGACAGATAAATGAGTATCTGTTATACTGTCTTTTTCATTGGTTTGAAATACTAAAAATCAAATCGTCTTAAGATTTAATTATTTCATGGATCATCATCATGAATAATCAAATAACTCTTTACAAACACATTTGTGCAATTTAGGAAAAATTCATGTAACTTCCAAGTGACATTTTGTTATCTGGACTTACAGAATGTGACATACAAATAAAGCAATAGAGAAAAGTACAAAATGGAAAGTGAAAGAATATAATGCCAGAGAGAATACCACACAGAAGGGTTACACATATCAGGGCTGAGGCTCCCTGAACCGTGATGGTATTGTTAAAGGAGCTGTCTCAAATGAATTACCAACGTCTGTGAGAGTCTTTCCTACATTTTCTTCTAGAATTCTAATCGTTTCCCATTTAAGGTTTAAATCTGTTATCCACCGTGATTTGATTTTTGTGAGAGGTGAAATCTGTGGGTCCTGTTTCAGTCTTCTACATGTGGCTATCCAGTTTTCCCAGCACCATTTATTGAATAGGGACTCTTGTCCCCAGAGTATGTTTTTGTCTATTTTGTCAAAGATTAGATGATTATATGAGGATGGTTTTATATTTGGGTTTTCTGTTCTGTTCCACTGGTCTGTGTCCCTGCCCTTGTGCCAATACCAAGCAGTTTTAAGCACCACAGCTTTGTAGTATAGTTTGAAGTCTGGCAAATCAATACCTCCCATTTTGTTTTTATTGCTTAAGATTGCTTTTGCTATACGGGGTCTTCTCTGTTTCCATACAAAGTGTATAATTATTTTTTCTAAATCTGTGAAAAATGATGTTGGTAATTTAATAGGAATTGCATTGAATCTATAGATTACTTTGGGTAGTATAGACATTTTAATGATGTTAATTCTTCCAATCCATGAGCATGGTATGGATTTCCTACATGACGAGCGCATTGCGCACCCTCTGGGGAATGGTCATGCTTGAGGGTGCAGACCCGGGGAGGTGGGGGGGGAGGGGATCGAGGTATGAATACATGGCGAGTACCAGGCGCACTGTCTGGAGAGTGGGAGCGGACGCGCTTGGGACTCTGACTCGGGGGGATGGGCGGGACAGGGACAATGTATATGACCTGAACTTATGTACCCCCATGATGAGCTGAAATAAAAAAAAAAAAAAAAAAAAATGAATTACCAAACTCAGTGAGACATGAGGATGATCGATGGAAATACAGAAACAGAAATTTTTTTAAATTAGTAATTTAGGAAAGCTATGAGGAAAAATGTATAATCTTTTATATTGTAGAAACCTTAATCCTTTCAATGCTTTGAAATATAAGAGTATTTATACTTATTGTTCAATTTAGCTTTTTCATCCAATGAGAATCAGTACTTTGACAGAGTATTTTTTTAAATCTTAATTTAATAAACTGCTTTAATAAATAAGATTCGCAGTAATAAAATATATAATAATAGCATTTAGAGTTAGAAGACTGGGATTCAGTTTCCGGCTTTGCCATGAACTAGGTATGCCTCATTTTTCTTATCTGTAGATTGAATAATAACAGAAATCCTGGCCCTACATGAGTTTTGTGAAGTTTAAAATAAATAAGAAAATAACATTCCTTTGAAACCATAAATGCTGTAACAGTTTTTGTAAATAATTTCTTTGAAAAATGCCTAAAACAGCCACATGAAGAAAAAGTCCCAATGCCCTATAGACTAATTGATTGAAACAGAAGACATGAACTAAAGGAAATAAAATATATTTAGCCCAGGCCTAATGTAAAAATCAGATGTGAAACTTACATGAAGATTTTGATAAGTAAAATTACATGTATGGCACTTATGAGATGTTACTCTCATCTGAATTTAAATTGCACATATATTGATGAAAAGAAGTATTACCCAAAGTAAATAAGCAAATCTGATACTTTCCAATAATTTCAAAAGGAATGACATTTTTCTGTTATACTGAGCTGCAAATAAATTGCTGGTCTTCAGAACTACAGAATCACATATGTTTCTTGAGCACTTCATTTCTTCTGAGTTTAATATAGGATGAAGTTTTTAGTTTATTTGAACTTTAGGATTTCATAGCCAATTGCCATACAAAAATCAATTCTTTGTACTTCACAGTTCTAATATTTAAACAATGTTTATTTAGCTAGGAAACAAGTCTTTCCCTGACACTATGCACTAGTAAGTGATAAATGATAAAACAAAAGACCCACAGACAACTTCTTTAACAGGCGAAGAGTAGCTACCAAACCCTACACAAAACACCAGACCTAATGGCAAAGTAGTAGAAGCTGTTCCTTTAGCTCAACCAAAACATGATGCCGGCCGGGCGTGGTGGCTCACGCCTGTAATCCTAGCACTCTGGGAGGCCGAGGCGGGTGGATTGTTTGAGCTCAGGAGTTCGAGACCAGCATGAGCAAGAGCGAGACCCCTGTCTCTACTAAAAATAGAAAAGAAATTATACGGACAGCAAAAACATATATATATATATATATATACATATGTGTGTATATATATATATATATATACATACATATGTGTATATATATATATATATATATATATATATATAGAGAGAGAGAGAGAGAGAGAGAGAGAGAGAGAGAGAGAGAATTAGCCAGGCATGGTGGTACATGCCTGTAGTCCCAGTTACTTGGGAGGCTGAGGCAGGATGATTGCTCGAGCCCAGGAGTTTGAGGTTGCTGTGAGCTAGGCTGATGCCACGGCACTCTAGCCTTGGCAACAGAGTGAGACTCTGTCTCAAAAAAAAAAAAAAAAAAATATGATGCCAACATTATCCTAGAGGTCCGAAGCAGCATAACATGACAATAAAAGAAATAAAAGGTATTAGGCCAAGAAAGGACAAACCACAAGTGTCAATATTCACAGATCATGTGACTGTCTACAAAAAAACCCCAAAAGAACCTTTAGACAATTAATGAGAGAATCTAGCCAAGTGGCTAGATTTAAGATCAAGTTACCAAATCAACTGCATTTTTCTGTAACAGCAACAAATAACTAGGAAACTAGTGTAAAAAAGATAATGACCTATATACCAACAAAAAGTACAGTAATAAATCTAATAAAAGATGTACAAAACCTTTGTATAGAAAATTTTAAAACTTTATTGAAAGGACTTAAAGAAAACCAAATAAAAGTACAACAGGTCCTCAAATAACATCATTTCATTCAACATTGTTTCATTATAACATTGATGAGGGAAAAAAACAAAAATTCATTCTGGGCTAGGCCCACTGTGTATGTGTTTGTGTGTTTACTTGTTTTCCCACATCTACATTGGTTTTCTCCAGGTACTCCAGTTTCCTCCCATATCCCAAAGATGTGCCCGTTAGGTGAACTGGAATGTCTAAATGGTTCCAGTTGGAGTGAGTGTGGGTGTGCCCTGCAATGGGATGGTGTTGTGTCTAGGGCTGGTTCCTGCCTTGCATCCTGAGCTGCTGGGGTAGGCTCACATCACCTGCAATCCTGAATTGGAACAAGGACTAAATAATTATGTTGTTTTATTAATCTTTCTTAAGTGTATGTATAGCTTACAATTTATTTCAATTTTAATACTGAAAGTGTTTGGGTCTTTATTTAGCAGTTTAGTGATGTTTTTGTGACCAGAAATATGCTATAGGAACTTAAATCCTGTTTATATCAATTAGCCTATAGTGAAACTGGTTTCATTATACATTGGTTCACTTAAAATTGCAGTTTCCCAGGACCTACCAACAACATTAAGTGGAGACTTACTATATACAATGTTCATGGAGGGACATGTTGATATGCCCTGTATATATATTCTAAAGATGCCCACTTCTCTTCAAACTGATCTACAGGATCAATGCAATTCCAATAAAAATCTCAATTTTTTTCCGTAAGGAACTGAGCAAGTTGATTCTAAAATAAAACAGAGGAGCACATGCTAAAGAAAGGTCTAGAAGTTCTATTAGAAAAATATGTGGGAAGAATTTTCCTACTAGATGTAAGAAATTGTTAAAATGCTACAGTAAATAATACCGTGTGATTTTGGCTTAAGGACATTAAAAACCCGACCAGTAAAAAAGAGTCCAAAACAGCCCCATGAAAATATGGAAACTTAATATGTGACAAAAAATTCTGTATATTGATGGAGGAATTATGGATTATTTGAAATTTGGTACAGAACAATTGATTATCCATATAGAAAGACATGAGATTAGAATTCTACTTCACATCATATATAAAAACAAATTCTGGATAGACTAATGACTTAAATCCGAAAATTAAAACTTTAAAAGGAATTCCTTAAAGGAATTATAGGAGAATATCTTTATGACTTCAGGGATTGGAAGGATTTCTTAAGTAAGGCACAAAAACACTCACCCATAAAGGAAGGACTGATACATTGAACTTCATTAAAATTAAGACTTTTGGTCATCAAAAGGCATCATATTAAAAGTGAAAAAACAAAAAGTAATCTCCTTTAAAATATCAGATTCATTATTTAAAAGTTCTGTGATAGAAGTTCAGTGTACTTAAAGTGTAGAATATGTCAAATTTTCTAGTAAATAAATCCTAATGTCTATTTCCAGTATTTAATTGTATGCTTTAGGGGAAATTTAGATGCTTGAAAAGTCAAAAATAATATTAAGAGGACTTACGAGTATGGAGAAATTTATTTCCACCATCCCTTCTAGAATGTCCTGTCTGACTACCATGGTTGTTTCCTGATCCAAATACCAATTTCAACTATTCTTGGCTATTCTGGTCTGAGGTTAGGCAGCAACGCTACAACTCGGAGAGCCACTGACACCACTGAGCAGGCAACAGAAACACCAAGACACTCAGGGCTTTGCTCTGGCATTTACTGAAATATGAAATATGATGAAAGCAATTGGACTAAAAAATAAACTCCAAGTAAAAACTTCACTCTGTGGAGATGATGGGTAGATTCCTGTGGGTCTTTCAGCCCAAGATATCAGAAAACAAAACTTACAAGGTAAGTTGTCTTCACTCCAGTGACAGCGCTCCAGAAGATTCCTATAGTTGAAGGCTAACAGAACAGGACTACCTAATCACATACAGAATATCAAGGTCAAATTAATTATCTCCTTCCCAGAGTTTTGTTTAATACTGCTGGAGGTGGTGGTATAAAGTGGAATAGTCCTTATGGAGAACAATTTTACAATACATGTTGAAATTCTTTAAACTTTTCAAACACAGAAGTGAATAAAGCATGATCCTATAATAATTATGAATGTGACCTGGGGATAATTGGCTGACATGCATCTGCACAGCCAAACTGGTTGTTAAATTTTGAAATAACAGTTAAACGCTATTTCCCAGAACTGGGTAAGTGACCCTCTCACCATCCTGGACCCTCCATAAGATCCCTCTAGATGAGGGTTCCCAGGTCAAACACAGGACACTCAGTAAAATTTGGATTTCTGGTAAACAAATAATGTTTTAGTATAAAATAAATATTGCATAGGACATACTTACCCTAAAAAATTATTCATTGTTTACCTGAAATTCAGATTTAACTAGATGTCCTGTACTTTTATTTGCTATGTCTGGCAACCCTACTCTACACTCACTGCCATTCAATCCGCTAATTTAATGGACCACCAGATGTCTACTATGCCTTGCCCCAGAGCTACAGCATGAGCTCTGATTAATCAATGCCTGTGAGAGTCAGCCCACCAAAAAAATCTCAACTACTTTTTTTTTTTTGTAGAGCCAGGGTTTCGCTATGTTATCAGGCTGGTCTCGAATTCCTGGCCTCAAGCGACTCACCTGCCTTGCAGTCCCAAAGAGCTGGGATTACAGGTGGAACCATCATGCCTGGCCAAAAAACCCCAACTTCTGGGAACCATCATTGGCCCCTTAGACAGACGGGAGGGTTGGCCCATGTCCTCCCATGCCTCCTTTCCAGTCCCATATGGGCACCACAGGAGTCCTACATGGTCACCCTCCCGCACACCAAAGCAGGCCTGGATAAGCTGGTGGTGGTGGTGTTCTTGTGCCTATCCAACCTCCCAAAGCTGTGGCAGCCTGTTGCCCCTCTCCTAGAGTTTCCCTCAGTAGGAACTGCAGGCTCCACAGGACCGTGGCTCAGAGAAAGCAGGAAGAGGCTTGGGAAAAAAGTAGATGAACAGTGACAGGAGCCACATGAGGTACGATTTGAGCCTTGCTGGGACAGGCGGAGGCCAGGGAAAGAATAGGGTACACTCAGTGCAGGTTCACTTTCCTCCTCTATTTAAAAGCCCACTGAAAACCTGCTTTCCATGGCCATTAACATTAATTTAGTTTAATTAACTACCTAAAAATGAAAGCCCACTTAGATAGTGCTTGCCCTGTGCCAGGAGCCATTCTAAATGTATATTCATTATCATCTTCTCGATTTTTCAAGAAAACTAAGATCCAGAGAGATTATTTAAAATTTAATTGAGAGAGAAGATGCCACACTTTTCACAAGATCTGCAGCCATCTGTCTTACATGAAAAGTTAGATTTGATCTAATTAAATGAGACTCTCAGTAAATGATTTTAAGGGGAATTATTTATGCATTGAGACAACCACCCACTTACTGAATGAAAGGAGAAATCCAAATTGAGTTACCTAGATGATTTTTGTTTTCTGTACAGTTTTCTACCATGAGCATTTTGAGGTCCCAATTCCACTTGTAAGAATAAATTCTATGAGGTACCATCACAGAGTTATTTATAACAGCAAAAAAAAAAAAATCAAAATAGAAAATTTTAAGATAATTATGGCACATCCATATTGAATACAATGAAGCCATTTAAACTTATCTTAAGACCTTTTTATTTTATTTATTTTTTTTTTTTTGAGACAGAGTCTCACTTTATTGCCCGGGCTAGAGTGAGTGCCGTGGCGTCAGCCTAGCTCACAGCAACCTCAAACTCCTGGGCTTAAGCAATCCTACGGCCTCAGCCTCCCGAGTAGCTGGGACTACAGGCATGCGCCACCATGCCCGGCTAATTTTTATGTATATATATTTTTAGTTGGCCAGATAATTTCTTTCTATTTTTAGTAGAGACGGGGTCTTGCTCTTGCTCAGGCTGGTCTCGAACTCCTGAGCTCAAACGATCCGCCCGCCTCGGCCTCCCAGAGTGCTAGGATTACAGGTGTGAGCCACCGCGCCCGACCCTAGACCTTTTTAAAATATAGAAAAATATTTGCATTATGACATTAAGTGAAAAAAGCAGGATATAAAATTCTTATATAAAAAAACCATAGCTATGTTTTTAAAAAATACAAAGAAAAGACAAAGGAAATCTGCAAAAAGGTTAACAGATTTGGGGATTAAGGAACAATTTTCTCCCCTTCTTTCTATCCCAACTGTCAATCTATAACTTATTTCTAAATGGGTTTTGCAGCAATGAGAGGTACTAACCACCATTTACTAAATGCATGCTATGTTAAGTATTATGCAAAAAAGGTCTGGAGAAATTTTCACTGTGGTGTCAATTTCTTCTGAGCCTGGACAAGTAAAGGCAGACTGGGAAAATTAAAGAATATGAATAAAGAATGGGTCCACAAATCAGGAAAGGTGGTTTCTGGTGCAGAGTCTGGGCAAGCCAATACAATTCAGTTTCACCCTCTCTAAAATGAGAGAGTTGAATTAAACGATCTCATGCCCCAAATCCAGGTGTATTTAGGATTACTTGGATATGTGGCCCTGGGTGAAACCAAAAGGCAGGAACTAAACTGACACCGGAGCTTTGTCCCAGATTTGCTTAGGAGAGGGGAAGCTATGGAATTCACTTGCATGAAGTACTTGGGAAAAGTGGTGCCTGGTGAACCTGGTCAGGCTGTGGTCACTACTGTGGAAGTGGATTTTCAATGACAGGGACTCACAGTCACTGCTAAATAAAAGAAGAGGTGCTCTAGCTCATGGTCCTTGGGTCTATCACTGGGTACACTAGAATGATGGTCAGTTATAATATCACTAAAGAAAGGAGATGTACAGCAGGAAAAAAAACTAAAATTGTCTTATGTTAATTTCTAAGCCCTGGACAACAGCTAATTTTCTGGGGGGGGAAAAAAGCTTTCTTCCTGGACAGGTATAAATACTGACATCTATCTTTAAAGAAGAACTATTATAGAACTATTTTTATAATAGCTGCAGACTGCTGAAAAAGTTTGGTAGTTTCAAAGTGTTTTATTCCTTAAAAATGTCAATCAATGGCAGGTCACACAGTAAGAGACTCCCAAGTAAAACCCTCCCTCAGGCAAGCTCTCAGCCAAATCTTTGCTCTTTTAAGCTAAGGTGAACTATAAACAGAAAGGGGGAAGTGAGGCTGGAGAGCAGCACAGGCTGCACGCTGAGATCTGAGATAAGAACCTCAATCTTCTGGTGCCTGGATGCTACCCAGGCTACATTCCCCAGAGTGTGAGAGCTGGCTGTTGCCCAGTTCAGCGCCATTGTTTTACAGATGAGGAAACCAAGGCCCAGCCAGTATGGTGGCCTGTCCAAGATGACAGTAAATAATAGCAGAGCAGGATTTGAATTTACACCTCCCATGAGGCACTTTCCCACTATACCTGTATACCAAAACATAGTATGTAAGAAGAACTTAAAAACAGAACAAAGAAAGTGCTAGAACAGAAAGAGATTATCTCTGGCCAGAGTGAGGGCGACAAAGGAGGTAGTATTTTGTTGGGTCTTGAAAGATGAGTAGGAGTTCAATCAGTGGAGATAGGTAAGGGACAAGAAGAGAAAAGAGGAATGTATGGGGCAGAGACAGCAGTGCAGGTCAGAACACTTTTATCATACAAATGTCCATCTCTATCCCAGAAGAAAGGGGCACCAGAGGAAGAAGTGCCAGAAAACAATGTTCAATTGCCAATAATGTTTCTTCTAATTTTAGTCCTTGGGCCCATGATCTAAAGATCATGCTATATGAAAAACACATTTATAGAATCTATGAGAATTTATAGAATCTATGAGAATAATCTAGCCATGGAATTAAGCTTAATGCTATTTTATTGTATGTATTATTATTATTGCTCTGCTTGGTAATTAGGTATAAATAGTCAACAGCTTATGAATGTTACTGTTAACTAGTCTTATTTTTACCTTTTCTACAGCCAAAGCAAGCATTTCTGGGACAGCTAGAAGTTTTTTGTACTGGGAGAAGTGAAGAAGTTGGAAAGTTTGTCTCCATCCTTACCAGCTTCAAGCACTCATTCCTGTAACAAATATGTGAGCACCTACTATGTGCCACACACAGTGCTTAGGACTGAAAGGCCTCAAGCCTTTTCTTGATCTCAGAAGGGATTGTGCCCAGGATCCCGGTGTCCACCCTGGCCCAGCTCTAAAACACCTGGGCTGTGGATTTCCCTTGGGCTAGAGAGAGCTACGTGGTTCAAGCACTTCCTGGGAATTTTTCTGCTCTACACACTTGACTCATTTCTTTCCCTTCCACAAATTGAGCTGTTAACCACAGTTTTCCTCCCCTCCCATAAGTTGAATTTATATTATTTATACTAAAAAAAAAAACACCCAGAAACTAAAAACCCCAACTTTAATCGCTGTCAAAATCCATCCATTAAAAAAAGTCATTTGGTTTAATAAGCAAATAATCCTGGGAAAGTTGAGACTGCAGTGGGTAGGATAGAGCCTCCCAAGCAGCATGTCTTGCTCTGCTTCATAGGGTGATACGTGTGCCAAGATGCTGGTCCATTAACTCACAAGGTGGCAGGTGGGGTTTGGGTAGCTACAGCCCCTGGGCCAGTCTCCTTTGCCCTGAAGCAATGTCTTCCTCCTTTTATTCCAGCGTGTCAAAATATTATCATTTTCCATGTGTGCTGCCAAGTGAAAAAGGTTGGAAAACACTGGCTTGCCTTACAATATGTTTATGTTCAGGGAAAATAGTTCAAGACTATCCAACTCAGGTAACCTCTGGCAGGTCACTTCCCTTTTTTGAGCTTTAGTTTGCTCACAAGTATGAAGAGGTGGTTACACTAAAAGATCCCTAATTTCTCTTCTAGTTCAACAGTAAAATTATTCTGTAAACTGTAAAATCCCCATATAATATCTTGAAAAATAACATTTTGTGAGGCAAAGAGGCAAAAATTTAAAGCAAGACTTGGAGACTGCTGAAGAATTCTAGCTAATCCTTATTGATTTAATAAATTTGATTAGGTGCCTGCTGTGTGCCAAAGAGCTGTGACTAATCCTGGGATTACACCTAAACAAGAGACGCACATTTCCTATTTTCTTCATGCTTACAATGAATGCACTGGGAAACATAAATCAAAAAAGATTATAATTTAGTGGGATAAGTACTAAGATGGGGAGAAACACAGAGTGGTGAGGGTATGTGAGAAGGTCCCCCACCCTAGCCTGGATGAGGGTGCAAGAGCTGACATCTAAGACAAGACTTGAACAAGCAAGAGCTGGGAGGTGGGGTGAGTGGGCTGTGGGCACGAGGCGGGAGTGGGTGGGGTGGGGAAAGATGACATTTTAGGCAGAGGGAACACCATCTGCCAAGTCCCAGAGGCATAGTGACTTGGGAACAACAAGAAGTCCAATCTGGCTGGAGTGTAAAGCATGAATCCAAAAGGGAGAGTGACACGGCAGGTGAGAGAAGCCCTGTGGCTGCACAGTGGAGAACACACAGAGGTGGGCAGGGTGGAGGTGGGAGACCCAGTGGCAGCCATGGCTACTAACACTTAGATTATGTAGTCAATCAGAGAAGGGGAACGAAAAAAAGAGTTTAAAAAACTATTCTTAAAACTGGGAGAACAAAAGTGGGTAGAAAGTTGGCTTGTTCAGAAGCACTATAATAAGTGCATATAATGCAGAATCCAGAAAAGTACACTTATAATTACATGTACAAAAGACCATTTCTTAAAACTACATGATTATCAAAAGCAACAATGTCATTTAACTTTGAAATTATTTTCAGGGTGAATTTTATAATTAACACCCATAAAATATTTTAAATTGAATTTTACGTAAGTTCTTTCTCAACACTATCCGTATATATAAATTTATACCCTGAAAAATAGAATGCACTTCACCATAGCAACAATTCTATATCAACTCCTACTCAAGTTAGAGAAAGCATATGTAATAGAAATGAATATTCTGGAATATTCTGAGGTGCCTGCTTGGAAAAAAAAAAAAAAATCACACCATTTATTGTGTAAAGATTTAAATATAAGAGTTCAATGTTTCTTTAAAACATTCTTGTTATTAGACAGAAGGCTATTTTTGTTTCTCAAATCTTGCTTTATTAAACAGTATAACATACTTTTTAAAAGAAAGAGAGAAAAAGAAAAAAAGAATGAAAAAAGAAACCACAAAAATCAATGCCAAGGATAATATACTTAGGATCAAGTTGATGGGCATAGGAACAGTAATAGAAAATTTTTAAGTGACTTATAAGTTAAATATAAACTAAGCTATTAAATATTAAACATTAGAACTACTTTTTCGAGAAAAGCTATATCCTACCAGTATTATGGGAACTGAAAAAGCAATTATATTCACATAGTCTTCTTTTTAAAGATAATAAAAAGATTAGTACTTATTAACTTGTTTGATAAATAAGTAATACACAAATATCCTAACAAGAAATATACAAATTTCCTAACAAGAATGAACAAGTTTATAGACATTGGGTCTTGGGTTGCTATGGTCTGAGTGCTTGTGTCTCCCCAAAATTCAGATGTTGAAATCCTAATTCCCAAAGTGATGGTATTAGGTGGGGTCTTTGGGAGGTGATGAGATCATGAGGGCCTATGAAAGACCCCTTACCCCTTTCCACCATGTGAGTATCCAGCAAGAAGGTGCCATTTATGAATCAGGAAACAGGCCCTTACCAGAAACTAAGCCTGCTGGTACCCTGACCTGGGACTTCCTAGGCTCCAAAACTAAGAGAAATAAATTTCTGTTGTTTATAAGCTACTCAGTCTATATTTTGTTATAGCAGCATGAACAGATTAAGATATGAGTTATATACTACCAAGTATTTGTATGATATCAAAATGCTGTATTCAACTAGACATAATTCAAAGCAATTCCTTTCATTTCCCACTCTTAAGGCCAGCCAAATTCACCATACCACATATCTCTGTCATCCTTGCTCACAGCCTAGGGTAGAAGAATTTGTTATAGTCCCAACTTCCTCCTGTTCTGGGCTTCCTTTCTCTGACCTACTCTCCAGCTGCTCCCCTACACCTCAATTCTCTCACTGTCCTCAGAAAAATTTCCCAATACTTCTGTTTCTAATCACCTTGCTTAACATTTCCTTCACATGTGAAATGAAGGCTTAAAGTGAAACCCTTAGTTGTGTGTTACTCCCCTGCAGCCCTCTAATCTGGGGGCTGAGCTCTCTGCCACATGCACCTCAGGGTTCAGAAGTTCTTTGCTTCTTTAGGGCTTTACCACCTCTGCTCGTCCTCACTGTGGGCATCAACAAACTTCCAGGTCACCAGTCCTTATTCCTTGCAATCTTGGACATCTGGATCAATGTCGTCTTCCATAACAAATCCTGTTGTTATCCTAGATGATTTCAACATTCACATGGACGGCTCTTTGCCAAACTCTGTTCCTTGATCTCTTCATCTCCAAAGACATTTCCCCTTTGTGTTACCTAACTTCCATGGCCACACCTATGATCTTGCCATCTCCCAGAAGAACACTACCTCTGAAATCTTAAAGTCAAGCATTTCACTCTTTGATACAACCTCTCTTACTACTACTTCTTACACATTAATCCTTTGATCCCAGCACCATACTATTTTACTCTGTGTTGACGAAGACCCTCTCTGGTCAGGCTTCTCTGAGCCCTCTTCTCAATGAGGTCTCAACTTTGGCCTATAAAAACACAGACTCTGAGCACAAATGATTTTCTCTATCCTCTCCCACTTGGAAAGTTGACCACCAGCATAGTTTCTAACAGATCAAGGGCTACTCCTTAGGGTGACCCCAGCCCCATTTAAAATGCCTGAGAAAGCTCAGTGTTGTCAGAATTCACTGTTCTTGCCAAAACTTGGTGATAGGCAGATGGACCCCTGAAGCCCTTCTTAGAATAGTTATTTTAGAAAGTTTGCCATTAATTATAAATACTTTCTCTGCCCCTTTAAGATGTAAATTTTCTACCTAGAACTGTATTCGCAAGGACTGCAGAGCTGGCTCTTTGAAAGGTGCTATTTAAGTGGTATAAGCACCAATTAGTAAATCCAGATGGGATTCACATTAACCAACCTCACACAGCCCCCAGCACACTGCCGCTCATTGATCCCTCATTGTCTCTTTAAAATGCCCAGTCACCTCTGCACAAATCAAAGTTGAGTTCAGTTCATGCTGGACTCTTCCCTATTGCAATAGTATTACTGAATAAAATCTATCCTTACCACTTTAACTAGTGTCCAGCTCTAGCTTTGACAATGTAACTTATATACCCTGCTACAAACAAGTTCACTCTTTGTGAAGTGAATTGGTTTCTTCCTTATCTCTGAACACTTCTTTCTTTATACCGTATGCTCCAACCTTGCTCAACATCTTTCAGTTCCTTGAATTTACCCTGCTAGGCCTCACTTTCAGCCTGTGCCATGCTGGTTGCTCTACCTGGAATACTTCCCTCCACTTTTCTGGTGTGCACTGACTCATTCTTCAGTTGATATCTCATCCCTGGGGAACATTCCTCAGCGCTCCTCCCACACTGGGTTAGGTCAACCTGCTGTCTATTGCCAGGACACGCTGGTTTCCTGTGTCATGGCACTCACCTACCTGTATTATATTAGCCTATCTTCTCTGGGAGGGCAGGGAAGAGTTCTGTCTTACCACTCTCTGTTCCTAATAACTCACTTCACTACCTGGAGCATAGGCACTCAGTATGCACGTGTTAAACAAGTAAGTATTTAGGATCACTAATGTTCTCTAAGAGAGCTCTAGCCCATATGATGAGAATTCTCATCACTGCAATCAGCTGAAGCATCTCTGATTCTTTCACAGAGCCTTTGAAAATAGTAGAACATAGGACAAAGCATATAACATTATACACTAATAGGAACTTGCAAAACCATGGATTCCAACCCCATAAGCATACTTGGGTATTTACAAATATAAAATATCTTTATTGGGTTACCTAGGTTAACTAATTGGCTTTAGTTGCTAAATCTTTCCATCTATGGATAATCTTTCATTGGAAATAGCACCAATTCCCTATTTGGTGGTAAATATAAAACTATGCCCAGGACTAGTCCATTTAAAGCCAAAGTTAAAATTTGGGTGACTTTTAATTATCAATACATTTAGTTAGTATTTAAGAGTTTGGGATGTTATCAACTTTTAGATATTTTTTGGCATAATGTGGTACTTACTGATAAATTTGTACTATTGGGAACATACTGATCCTGTTCTCCCAGCAACATGTCAATCACAGGGTGCCTTCCATTTTTTATTATGATTTTCTTTTCTTCTTGTACAGTTGGTCTGCAAAAAGAAGTTATGTTTCAATTTACCAGGCATGGAAATAGCCTTTTTAAAAAAACCCTAAGATAGCATGAAAAATTTCAGCACGCAGTTTGTAAGATAGACAACAAAACCTTAAATATACATTTTTAAGAACATGTATCCAGAATAAGGCTCTGAGTATAAAAGTCAAATTTTAATTGTAAAATAAAATTGGGAAAGTAATTATTACAGCAATAGTCCACTGAAGCATAAACTTTAGAAGAGTCTTATGACGATTCTATTATTG
Organism: Lemur catta; assembly: GCF_020740605.2. Taxonomy (NCBI): domain Eukaryota; kingdom Metazoa; phylum Chordata; class Mammalia; order Primates; family Lemuridae; genus Lemur; species Lemur catta. Next base: position 52,009,527 of record NC_059139.1, on the reverse strand, counting down.
CAGTTTATCTTTATAAGATCCCTTTTCTTTTTAAAAAAATTTTTTAAGAGATGGGGTCTTGCTGTGTTGTCCAGACTATTCAAAGGTGCAATCACAGCACACTAGAGCCTTGAACTCCTGGGCTCAAGTGATCCTCCTGCCTCTGCCTCTCAAGTAGGTGGAACTATAGGAACATGCCACTGCATTCGGCTTTATTTTTCGTATTTCTATTGTTGCCTAAGATCAAATCAATATTTTCATCAGTAAAGATGACAGTTCAGATTATTGCTGCTTAAATTATTTTCAGTAGTAAGTATAATAAAGGAAAACATGTAAAATTATTTCTAGATTTATTATATTAATAGAAACTATGTTATGTGTTGGACTTGGAAACAAAATGACCTAAAATTTTCATATTCTGCTTAATTGAAACATCTTTCTATGGTCTTTAGTATCTTTCACTTTTAATACAAAAATTATTTTTTGGCCTTGCTGTTCTTCATGCTTTTTAAAACCTCCATATCCTGCTTTTATATACAGCTTTATCTATATATATCTATATATCTATATCCCTCTGAGGCCTGTCCTACTCTGAGGTCTCCTCTCCAGAGGTTACCACTGAGACTAGGTTGGTGACTTCCCTACCAACCTTCTTCTATGCATTTATGTTTATGTATATGCATTGTATTGATTCTGTTTTCTTTCTAAAAAATCATACTGTGATATATCATTCTGCAACTACTTTTCAAAAATTTTCAATAATTTTATTTTAACCCTCAGTATAAATAAAAAATAGATTTTCACCATTTACCATCTGGGTCCAATGGACCCTTTTATTTAATTTACAGAAGAACAAAGCAATAGTTAAAAAAGAAAAATCTCATGACAAATTTTAATAAGAATTTAAAGACAGCAAATCTCAAATTTTTGTTCTATATTTTCCTAGTTTTCAAGGCATATATACCTGGAGTGGGCAATACATTCTGAATGTAACTGATCATCAGCTGTCAAGCATGTCCCTGGGAACATATTCATTTATAAATACTAAATTCTGATTTGCACTGACTAAATATTAAATTCTAAATTTCAATACACTTCTAATAGGTTCTAGTTCATGACTTCTGTTTCTTCTCACATGTGCATCAACAAAAATGCAATACTTGAAAAATTTTTTGAAATGCTTTAAAGCTCATAATTTTCTTGAAGAGAGGACAGCTATCTTCTTTGCTCCATAATTGCAAGGCATTTTTGTTTTTAGATTTATGAACACCAATTAGAATAAATCAAATGAATACTTTTATTTCTACATGATTTATTTCCTTTCAATCTCCTGCCTGTCCACCTACAAACTGTTAACAGGTAAATTTTAGTGAACAAATACAATAAAGGATAAAAGGATACCACATCTTTTTAGCAAAACAGGATGGTTTGGGATCTTGTCACCAAATGTTGCACAATAAATGTTTCCTATGAAATGACTACAGGGATGAAAATAACACATTTCACTTTGCCCTTACAGATACATTATTCACACAATGATTCTTGAGTTTGAGAAAATTCATCTAGGATATTGTAATCTGAACACTTAGATTTTGTTTATACAAGAAATTCCACCATCATGATTAGTATCCAGAGGAGCACTGATATCATTCTCTTCACATTCATCTTCTGATTAACCTAATAAATGTGAAATGCCTTCTGTCAATTGTTTTCTCTTGCTATTATATGTGAAAAATAAAGAATTCTGAATTCTTGACTGTGTTCAATGAAAGCTAGAAGCAGACGTCAATGGTGACATCTGTGTTCTTCTTTTGTACCTTCCTGAAAGATCATGTAACACATCAGGCAATACAATAAGAAAACAGAAGGATGATGTGACAGTGATTTTTTTCTCCCTCCCTTTTGCATCATCATTCTCCTGTTTTCTTTTTATTTTAGACTTTTATGGTGTAGTTGGAATAACTGATAAACAATGTTGAAATAATCCCCAGCATGATGAAATAACAAAATGTTTCAAGATATAGGAAAAGTAAGATCACTAAAGATCCCAAAATACTTTTTAGATTTATAAAAGTGTCCAATGGAGCCACAGGATAAATGTAAGAAGGAATAAGTTTTATTCTCCTTTTTAAAAAAACAAAAAGTAAATTTTTTCTTTGTTCCTTGGAAAACCTTTAACTGCAACTATGTCCAATGGACTCTCATGGTATGATATACTGAAGATTAAGGATCATTTCTTGTCAGATTTTCAGGATTCTTTTGAAGTTGCTACATCATGAGTTAACTCTACTGTTAAACATTTAGGCTATGTACAAATTTTTACCGTTGTAAACAATGCTGCAATGAATAACCTTATATATACCTCCACATGTACATGTCCAAGTGTTTCCCTGAGCCGGAGTAAATTCTTGAAGTAGAATTTCTAAGTCATAGGGTATGCCTATATTTTTATTCTAATAGATGAGAGCAGCTATACCAATTTACTTTCCCACAAGCAACATGTGAATGCTGACTTTTTCATACCTTCACCTAGAGTTGGTATTATCAAACTTCTTAATTTTTGACAATGTGATGAGTGAACAGTATTATACCTCTGTTTTAATTTGTGCTCATTGATTACTAAGATTGAGCATCTTCTTACCGGTTTTTTGGCCATTTGTTGGTCTTTTTCAGCATCCTACCAATGACCTCCTCGAGTTGACTTAGAACTTTCACATATAAACATATTTCTGAACTTACTCATAACACCAAGAAATACGACTTTCCTAAATACTTAAATTCTTCTTCTTAAATACACCTGGCTGATAAAATCCCAAGAAGGTACTCTCACATTTTTCAAAGAAAGTGACTACAGTATCACCTGAGTAAATAATTTGTAATCATATGTTGGAGAGAGACACTTAAAATTACAAGAAAAGGATAGCTTTGGGATTTTAGAGTATAATTCTGTAGACAGAATTCTTATCTAGGTGAGTTATGAATGTACTATAAAAAAGCATTTATCAATTTTAAAATAAAATCATAGGTGCTCTGCCAAGTGAAATCAATATATCATATTCATGACATTGATCTGACTTCCCAGGAAGCTTTTTACCTTAGAATAAAATTGAGTGATTTGTTCTACACTAAAATTTACACTGACTTATTCTGTTGCTATCAAAATTATATAATGACAAAACACTCCCTGGTAGAGTCAGAAGTAAAGGATAATTCACAGAGCTAGGATGATATACTAGGATGGAATGAATAGTCATAGCAAGAATAATATGAAAAACATGTTGATGCTATCTTATGACAGTGAAGGAAAAAGAACTAAGGAAATCTAGATACTTCTTGGGAAGAATAAAACATTTGAACTTGAACAAATTTATTTTATTTTGTATTTTAAAACTCCATCTCTCTTTTAACTGCCCCAGAGAAACAGAACATAATCTATATCAGTAAAACAGTATAATACTGATAGAAAACCTAAAATAAGTACTTCTGCCTAAAGGTTTAGAATACAGTGTATAAGATACCACAATAGCATCTGGAAAGAAAAGATGCAATTATGAAGCCAAATAATCAATTTGAACTGCAATAGCTCAAATGCATTAAAGTTTTTTAAAAAGCTGGAATTCTAAGAAAAATATGTGTAAATTTCAGATATTTATATACTAGTTTAAAATGTATTTTAGATAGAAGTTTCTATTTCATGGCTATTTACATTCAATTTTATTTTTGCCAGAAAGAGACTGATGACATTACCAAAAGGCTACGGTTGATTCATTTAGATATTTTTCAGATGGATTTTCCTTAATATAAAATATATGGTATCCAATTTGGGAAATTTTTTAGCATGAGAAATATTCCCTAAATGTCTTACTGATGGCCTAGATGATTTGAAACAATCCTCCTATTGAGGAAAAACAGAAAAGTTGGATAACATATAGAAAACAGCTACCCAAAGGTGCCTGATAACTAATAAGATGGCAAGGCCGGGTGCGGTGGCTCACGCCTGTAATCCTAGCACTCTGGGAGGCCGAGGCGGTAGATCACTCAAGGTCAGGAGTTCGAGACCAGCCTGAGCAAGAGTGAGACCCCGTCTCTACTAAAAATAGAAAGAAATTATCTGGACAACTAAAAATATATATAGAAAAAAAAAGCCGGGCATGGTGGCTCATGCCTGTAGTCCCAGCTACTTGGGAGGCTGAGGCAGTAGGATCACTTAAGCCCAGGAGTTTGAGGTTGCTGTGAGCCAGGCTGATGCCACGGCACTCACTCTAGCCCAGGCAACAGAGTAAGACTCTGTCTCAAAAAAAGAAAAAAAAAAGATGGCAAGAAATTATCAGGCCAGGATCTGGGTGGGACAGAGACCCAGGAAAGGAGCCAGTTTTCCCCTATGGGTGTTTGCTAATTTCTGAGGGAACAGCTGAGGCTGAGTGCTATGGACAGTTTGCTCTGGATTAAGACACCAAAGGGCTATACACCAGCATAAGAGTGTATCTGAAATAGAAACTGTAGCTCTCCTTTGAATCACCTCAACCCCTGATTTGCATTAAGTGATGCTAGATTGTTACTGTCCTGAGATGTCTGATAAAAGCAAAAGTAACTCTTTCAGAATGAGTACAACATCAATTATTTTGCAAAAACAATGCCCAGTAGATAACCAAAATAACCAGACATTCAAGGAGATACATGAACAAAAACTAGCAGAAACAACAAACAATAGAAACAGACCCACAGAGACTCCAGTTATTTGAATTATCAGACACAGGCTTTAAAATAACTCTGTTTATTGTGTTCAAAGAAATAAGGCATAAGATTGAGAATTGACAGAGAAGTAAAAATGATTTTTTAAAAAGAATTAATATGTCCATGAAAAGTACTAACAACCCATAAGTTCAGATATTTTTATTAAAAACATTTTATAATACTTAAGTCCTTCTGATTTTTAAATAGTTTAACATCTGTAAATAATAATAGCTGCTATTACTAAGTAATTATCTGCCTGGTCCTATATATCTTTATCTGCACATTTCTGAGGTTTTTTTAATCCATGCAGTAACCAAGGATCATAGAGTTTATATAACTTGCTTAAGGTGAGCTATTAAATGAACAAGCTACTTATTCAAATATGTGCCTGTCCAATCCAAAGTCTACACTCTGAAGGACATACCTACAGATTCAAATTTTACTTATATAAATCCAGGGGCCTCTCTCTCTCTCTCTATATATATATATATATACACACACTAGAAGATGCCGCCAAAAGAACAAGGAGAAGCTGCAAACTGAAAGAATTTAGGATCAAACTTGCATATAGCAGATGCTCTAAAAATATTTTTTAAATCTGATGAGTCTAGGAATTAATTGTGTAGTTTTAAAATGATATAATGAGGGATACATTTTCACTCCTCAGATAGTTTTTGCCAAAACTACATCTCAATGAAGAATTCCTACAACCTGAAGATTTATCTCATTTACCAACTCATAACTTTACTTTTCACAATTTTACATATGCACACCTGAGACTTAAGAGTACACAGCTAGTTAGCGACAGCCCTGACATCAAAGTTGGATTCCGATTATTACATCACACTGAAAATCATACATTATTTTAAATTATACATTACATATGAATGTTTGGGTGTACATATAGACACATTCACATATATAGATATGAAAATTTCAATTTGGTGCAATGAAGCAAAGCACATCTTACAGATGTCCTTGTTTCACTGGCTGAAGTAGCAGCAGCAGCAAATGGCAGAAGGTCACTTTAAGTATAAGAAGGGATAAATCAGGCATAAGTATTTTTCAATGGGAAGAGCTTTATCTGAACATGCACTAAATGCACAGGTTGTATCCATCCTCCATGTAATTCAGAAACAGAATCCATTAAAAGTTTGCTTCACAAGTCTTGTATAGCCCAACAGAACTCCTACTAACATTGCAAATGCATAAGGGAAAAATCAAATCAATTGAAAGTAGATTCTTAGTCATTCAGAACTAGATCCAGCTAGAGTATATTTACATATCTCATCTTTATAGATGATAAATAGCATATAGTTTTTCTGCATTTACTGTACTGCAAAGTTTCAGCTCTAAAATGCCTGTTTTGGAATTTCCCATTCCAAAATGGCAGCATAGAGGCATGTTGGCTTTACTCTCCACCCTCCCCTCACCCCCTCATGAAAACCAAAAACAAATATACAGTATCCAGATCTACACCAGCAATAACCCAGAGCTCAAGTACGAGGATAAAACAGTTCCCAGGGCCACAGAGAAAAACTTTGAGCAGACGGTAGGAGAACTGAACTTCTACATCTGCAATGCCTCTATCCCCATTCTTCCCAGAACTAAAAACGTAGAAAATCTCTCCCAGACTAACAATTTCTACATGGGAAAAAGTGAAATTGAAATCGTCAAACAGCTTCCCCACCTTCTTGTGTTACCTAGCAGAAGACCTGCCTTAACCCAGAGGTAGCATTGTGACTGCCTGAAGGGAGAAATATCCCCGAGGATAGGCAGAGACAAATGGACGAGGTATGACTACCATCCTGAGCTCCAGAAACTCGACTCGGTAACTTGGGCAAAAGAGATGCCAAATCAGCGTGGCTGTTGAGCAGCACCAGGCTGTAGGAGGTATGTTCCCCAGCTCCCCCCACCTCCCCGGGGCATGAACCCCAAGCAAGACTTCCCAACTGCCAGACAATCCCTTTGGGACCTCCCCCATTTGAGATTGGCAGCATACCGACTATTTACTAGAGCCAAGGTGAACCTAGGCTTAAGGCACCACCTAGAGCCGAAAAGGAGGCAGCAATCTAACAGTGAAGATTCGCTAAGCAAATATATTCAATAAAAACCAAAACAACCCAGAATGTGAAAACTGGAATAAATAACTAATCTTCAATGCAAAGACACAGATGTATACCCACCAGAAACAGCAGCAAACAAAGAATCATAAACTTCCCAAAAGGACAAAGTGACTGATCCTAACATGATAGTGATTTGTGAGTTTTTGGATTAAGGATTCAAAATAGCAGTGTTACGGAGACTCAGAGATCTCCAAGATAACTCTTGAAAAGCAATTCAGAAATTTATCAGAGAAATTTAACAAACATTGAAATAATATTTCAACAAATCAATCTTGGAACTGAGAAATACATTTGTTGAACCGAAGAACTCTTTAGAGGTTCTCAACAGTAGAATGAACTAAAAAGAGGAAAGAATCAGTGAGCTTGAAGACTGCCTATGCGAAAATACAGTTAGAGAAGGAAAACAAAAACAAAAACAAAAGGGAATGAATACTGCCCAAAAGATACAGAAAATTACCTCAGAAGACCAAACCTAAGAATTACTGGTGTTCAAGAGGGAGCTGAGCAAGAACAAGGGGTAAAAAAGCTTACTCAAAGAAATAACAGAAAACTTCCCAAAACATAAGATATAAATATCCAGGTACAGGAAGGTCTTAGAACACCAAACAGATTCAACCAAAATAAGACTACTGCCAAGTATATAATAATCAAACAAACTCTCAAAGGTTAAGAAAAAAGAGAAGATCCTAAAAGCAGCAAGAGATAAGAAGCAAATAACATATAAAGAAGGTCCAACTCATCTGGCAACAGACTTCTCAGCAGAAACCATACAGGTCAGGAGGGAGTAGAACAATATTTTCACAGTGCTCAAAGAAAACTGTCATCCAAGAATACTGTATCCAGAAAAATTGCTGTTCAAATATGAAAGAGAGATAGTCTTCCCCAGATAAACAAATGCTGAGAGAATTAACCACCATCAGAACCATCTTGCAAGAAATGCTAAAAAGGAGTTCCTTCAATCTGAAAGAAAAAAACACCAACAGGCAAAAGAAAATTTTTCAAGGTATAAAGCCCACTGGTAAAATTAAGTAAACAGACAAACACAGAATACTCTATTACAGTATTAGTAGTGTGCAACCTACTCATACTCTAGTATGAAGCCCAAAAGACAAATTAAATAACAGCTACAGAAACTTGTTAAGAGATAGGTAATATAAAAATGTGTAAATTGAAACAACTAAAAGTCAAAATAGGGGGAATGGAGTTAAGTATAAAATTTTATGTGTGCATTTTTACCTTTGTTCCTATTCTTTTCTTTGTGATCTAAGGTAAGTTGTCACTCTCTAAAATAACTTATTAAATCTATAAGATTTTTTTGCAAGCTTCATGGTAACTACAGCACAAAATCCCGTGACAGATTCATTAAAAATAAAGTAACATATTAAAACATACTACCAGAGATAATCACTAAACCCTAAAGGCAGACAACAAGAAAAGAAGAAAGGAGTCTCAAAACAACCAGAAAACAAGCAACAAAATGGCAATAGTAAGTCCTTACTTATCATTAATAACACTGAATGTAAATGGTCGCAATTCTCCAATTAAAAGGCATAGGGTAGCTGAATAGATAAATAAACAAAACTCAACTAAATGCTGCATTCAAGAAACACACTTCACCTATAAAGACACACAAAGACTGAAAGTGAAGGAGTAGAAAAAGATATTCCATGCAACTGGAAACCAAGAAAAGAACACGAGTAGCTATACTCCTATCAGATAAAATAGATGTCAAAGACTATTAAAAAAGACAAGGAAGGTCACTATATGATGAAAATGGAGTCAATGTCAGCAAGAGGATATGATGATTATAAATATCTATGTGCACCCAACATCACAGCTCCCAAACATATAAAGCAAACATTAATAGACCTAAAGGGACAGATAGACTGAAATACAGTAATAGCAAACTTTAAAACCCCATTCTCAGTAATAAACAGATCATCCACACAGAAACAACAGAGTTAAACTACATATTAGATCAAAGAGGTCTGACATGCACAGAATATTTCACTCAACTGCTGCAGAATATACATTCTTTTCATCAGCACATAGAACATTTTCCAGAATAGACCATATCTTAGGACACAAAAGAAGCCTGTACAAATTCAAAACAATACAAATCAAATTAACTATCTTCTCTGACCATAATGGAATAAAACTAGAAATTAAATAACAAGAGGAACTATGGAAAATACACAAACACATGGAAATTGAACAACAGGTTCCTGAATACCAATTGGTCAATGAAGAAATGAAGACGGAAATTTAAAAATTTCATTTTAAAACAAATAAAAATGGAAATACAACATACCAAAATCCATGGGCTACAGCAAAGCAATACTAAGAGGGAAGCTTATAGCAATAAATGTCTATATCAAAAAGGTAGAAAGAAGGCAGGTGTGGTGGCCTATAATCCCAACACTTTGGGAGGCTGAGGTGGGAGGATTGCTTGAGACCAGGAGTTTGAGACCAGCTTGGCTGACAAAGTGAGATGCTGTCTCTACAAAAAATTTAAAAAATTAGCTGGGTATTATAGTGCATGCCTGTAGTCCTAACTACTCAGGAGGCTACGGCAGGAGGATTGTTCAAACCCAGGAATTTGAGATTACAGTGAGCCATGATCGTGCCACTGTACCCTAGCCTGGGCGAGATCCTGCCTCTAAAGGAAATTGGAGAAATAAAAAAGTAGAAAGAGTTCAAATAAAGAACCTAACAATATACCTCAAGGAACTAGAAAAGCAAGAATGAACCAAACCCAAAATTAGTAGGAGGAAAGAAATAATAAAGATCAGAGTAGAAATAAATGAAATTGAGACTGAGAAAATACAGAAGATCAACAAAATGAAAAGGTGGATTTTTGAAAAGATAAACAAAATCAACAAACTTTTAGCTACACTAAGAAAAAAAAGAGAGAAGACCCAAATAAATCAGAAACAAAAAAGGAGACATAACTGAGACCTCAGAAATACAAAGAATCACTAGAGACTATTATGAACAATTATATGCCAACAAATTGGGAAACCTAGAAGAAATGGATGAATTCTGGGACACATACAACCTATCAAGATTAAACCATGAAGAAACAGAAAACCTCAATAAATAAATAAAGAGTAACAAGATCGAAGATACAATAAAAAGTCTCCCATCAAGAAATGCCCAGGACCCAGTGGCTTCATTGTTGAATTCTACCAAACATTTAAAGAAGGATACCAATCCTACTCAAACTCTTCAAAAAATTGAACAGGAGGGAATACTTCCAAACTCATTCTATAAAGCCAACATTATTACCCTGATACCAAAATTAGACAAGGACATGACAAAAAAAAAACAAAAGTATAGGCCAATATCATTGATGATCACAGATACAAAACTCCTCAACAAAATATCAGCAAAACAAATTCAATAACATATTAAAAAGATCATTCATCACGATCAAGTGGGATTCATCCCAGAGATGCAAAGATGGTTCAACATATGTAAATCAGTAAATGTGATACATTACATTAATAGAATCAAGAACAAAAACCATATGATTATTTCAATAGATACTAAAAAAGAATTTGATAAAATACAACATCCTTTATAATAAAAATGCTCATCAAAATGGGTGTAGAAGGAACATACCTCAAAATAATAAAGGCCATATACAACAAATGTAAACCTAACATGGTACTGAACATATAATACAATATCCCTTTACAATAAAAATCCTCATCAAAATGGGTACAGAAGGAACAAACCTCAAAATAATAAAGGCCATAAACCACAAACCTAAACCTAATGTGGTACTGATAGGGAAAAACTGAAGGCCCTTACTCCAAAGACTAGAACAAGACAAGAATGCCCATTTTCACTTCTGTTATTCAATACAATACTAGAAGTCCTGGCTGGAGCAATTAGGCGAGAGACAGAAATAAAGGGTATCCAAATTGGGAGGGAATTAGCCTTGTTCCCAGACAACATCATCTTACATCTAGAAAAACGTAAAGACTTCATACCAAAAAACTGTTAGAACTGATAAACGAATTTGGTAAAGTTGCAGGATACAGAATCAACATGCAAAAATCAGTAGCATTTATATGTAGCAACACTGAATAATCTGAAAAAGAAAACAAGAAAGTAGTCCCATTTATAATACCTATAAAAAATATAAAATACCTAGGAATCAATCTAACCAAAGTGAAAGATCTATACAAGGAAAATTATAAAACTCTGAAGAAGAAACAAACAAACAAAAAAAAGCGGGGGAAGATATTCCATGCTCACACATTGGAAGAATACTGTTAAAATGACAATACTACCAAAATCAATGTACAGATTCAATGCAATCTCTATCAAAATGCCAAAAGATTCTTCATGGAAATGGGGGAAAAAACCCTTAAAATTTGTATGGAACCACAAAAGGTCCGAAATAGCCAAAGCAATCATATTAAAAAAAAAAAAAAAAAACCTGGAAGCATCACACTACCTGACTTCAAAATTTACCACAAAGCTATAGTATCTAAAACAGCATGGTACTGGCATAAAAACAGACAAATACACCAAGGGAACAGAACAGAGAACCTGGATATAAATCAATGCATTTACAACTAACTAACTTTGACAAAGGTGCAAAGAATATACAATGGGGAAAGGACAGTCTTTTCATGGTGTAGGGAAAATTGGATAACTATATGTAAAAGACTAAAACGATGCACAAAAATCAAACCAAAATGGATTAAAGATGTGAATCTAAAGCCTGAAAAAATGAAACTACTAGAAGAAAATTGAAGAAACCCCTCTAAGACACCGGAAAAGATTTTTGTGTAACACCTCAAAAGCACAGGCAACCAAAGCAAAATTAGACAACTGGGATTACATTATATCAAGCTAAAGAGCTTTTTCACAGCAAAAGAAGCAATCAACAAAGTGAAGAGACAACTCACAGAATGGGAGAAAATATCTGCAAACAATCTATCTGATAAGGGATTAATAACCAGAAAACATAGAGAACTCAATAATTAAGGAGATTACTAGCCCCCCAAAAAATCCAATTAAAAAATAGGCAAGAGATAGAAACATTTACAGAACAAGAAAAAACAATTCTAAATTACACATGAAATCAAAAAGGAGCCTGAATAACCAAAGCAATTCTAAGCAAAAAGAACAAAGCTGGAGGCATCCCATTACCTGACTTCAAATTACACTACAAGGCTATAGTAACCAAAAGAGAATAGTACTGGTGTAAAACACACAGATCAATGGAACAGAATAGAGAACTCAGAAATAAAACCATATACCTACAACCAACTGATCTTCAACAAAGCAGACAAACATACACTGGGGAAAAGACACCCTGTTTAATAAATGGTGCTGGGGAAACTGAATAGCCATGTACAGAAGAATGAAACTAGATCCTTCTCTCTCACCATATACAAAAATTAACACAAGATGGATTAAAGACTTAAATATAGGACCTGAAACCATAAAAATTATAGGATAAAACCTAGGAAAAACTCTTCTGGACATTGGCCTAAGCAAAGAATTTATGACTAAGACCCCAAAAGCAAATACAACAAAAACAAAAATAAATAAATGGAACTTGATTATACTAAAAAGTTTCTAACACAGCAAAAGATATAATCAGCAGAGTAAATAACCTACAGAATGGGAGAAAATATTTGCAAACTATACATCCAACAAAGGAGTAATATCTAGAATCTATAAGAACTCAAACAAATCAGTAAGAAAAAAACAACCCCATTAGGAAGTGGACAAAAGACACAAACATTTTTCAAAAGAAGATATACAAATGGCCAAAAACAAAAAAATGTTCAACATCACTAATCATCAGGGAAATTAAAACCACAGTGAGATACCACCTTACACCTGTTAGAATGGCCATTAAAAAGTCAAAAAAGCAACAGATGTTGGCATGGTTGCAGTAAAAAAGGAACACTTATATACTGTTAGTAAGAATGTAAATTAGTACAACCTCTATGGAAAAAAAGTATGGAGATTCCTCAAAGAATTAAAAGTAGACCTACCATTCAATCCAGCAATCCCACTACTGGGTATCTATCCAGAGGAAAAGAAATCATTGTATCAAAAAGATACCTACACTATATGTTTATCGCAGTATGATTCACAATTGCAAAGATATAGAATCAACCTAAGTGCCCATCAACTGATGACTGGATAAAGAAAATGTGATATATACATATATACACGCATATGCACACACATACATACCATGGAATACTACTCAGCCATAAAAAAGAATGAAATAATGTCTTTTGCAACAACTTGGATGGAACTGGAGGCCATTATACTAAGTGAAGTATCTCAGAAACGGAAAAACAAATGCATGTTCTCATTTAGAAGCGGGAGCTCGGTGACGGGTATGCATGGTCATACAGAGAGAGAGGTATAATATAATGGACATTAGAGACTCAGAAGAGGAGGAGGGAGATGAAGGATGAAAAATTACCTATTGGCTACAGTGTACACTATTTGGGTGACGGGTACACTAAAAGAACTGACTTCACCACTATACAATTCATCTATGTAACAAAAGACCATTTGTACCCCCAAAATCTATTGAAATACATATATTTTTTTAAAAAGACATACAAATGGCCAATAGGTATATGAAAAAAATGCTCAAAATCACTAATCCAAGAAATGGCAATCAAAACTACAATGAGATATCATCTCACACTAGTTAAAATGACTTGTATCAAAAAGACAGGCAATAACAAAACACTGCTGAGGATGTGGAGAAAGGGGAACTCTCATACACCGTTGCTGGGAATGTAAATTAGTACAGCCACTAAGGAGAACAGTATGGAGGTTCCCCAAAAATCTAAAAATTGAACTACTATATGATCCAGCAGTCTCACTACTGGGTATATATCCAAAAGAAAAGACATCAGTATATCAGAGGTATCTGCGCTCCCATGTTTATTGCAGCACTATTCACAATAGCCAAATACGTAATCGACTTAACTGCCCATAAACGGATAAATGGATAAAGAACATGTGTCTCATATATACAATGGAATATATTCAGCCATAAACAGAATAAAATCCTGTCATTTGCAGTAACATGGATGGAACTGGAGGCCATTATGTTAAGTGAAATAAGCCAAGAACAGACAGACAAATATTGCATGTTCTTACTCATAGGTGGGAGCTAAAAGGAGGTACAAAGAGAATGGTGGTTACCAGATGTCTGAAGGGAAGTGGTGGTGGGGGGCGGCAGGGGGAATGAATACCAAAAAAAAAAAATATAAATGTATTTATTACCACTGAATTGTACACTTAAAAATGGTAATGATGGTAAATTATATATGTATATTTTACCTCAATAAAAATAAATAAATAAAATGTCTATAGGTAACTAACAAGGCAAATCTATATGTGTTTGGATCCCTCTTATGTGACAAGAAACTAGGCAATCAGGAAAATGCAAAGAACCTATTTTAAATAAGACTGGTGTGCCTGACACTGTAGATATGCTCAACACAAATGGTTAGTAAGATAAAATGAAACAAAATGGCAAATGGTACGTTTAGGAACCATAATCACATAGTCAATTTCTCCATCTCTTCTCCTTCAAATAAAAGAAATGCTGCACATTAAACAAGCCTTTTAAAACATCCACTATCTACTAGGTACTATGCTAGGTACAAAGGCCATATATATTTAAAAAAAGATATTTGGCCCAAACTAGAGAGGAAACCAAGATAAAGAAAGAAGTATGAACAGCAAAACATAAATCTAATGCACTCTGTGGGCCTCAGGCACTGCCAGGCAACATCACTTACATGCTTTCTTTCTGGTCCTCACAGTAAGCCAGTGAGCTAAATAGTCTCTGAATTTTTAAGCATATGAAAAGACTGAAGCTTTTGGAAGACATACAACTTATCTAAAAGGTTACAGCTAAGATTTGAATTAGAGCCCTTTGATACTAACATCCTTTACCAAAAGGAGAATAAACATTCTATGTTGGGATGTTTAGAGGCTGATAAAGAACAATGGGATGAATTTGGGCTCTCAACAAGAGGGAACAGAAAAAAATCACAGAAAAGCACTCCCTACCCCCCTCAGTCCTCTCTTGACTAATCAAGCTATCATAATCATAAAAGTGTTCAAGTCAAAGCTAACAAATGAAAAGAGTGCTCAAACTTTATAAAAATGTCATCCATATAAACTTTAACATCTGCTTTTATTATACCCAGTCATAGAACAAGCAGGAACTTGTTAATTTTCAAATCAAGCTATATGTATATGACATTCAGCTTTATCGAGAGTCTAACATATTTGAGTAATTATATTTTATAATAAAGACGACAGTTAACTGAATAATGCCACCTTATCTAAATCATTGACAAAGGAGGGAAATAAAAAATGTATTTACCTGCAGTAATCTCCTTGCTTAGCGACCTTGGCCAGGGAGAAAATGCAGTCAACAGTTGCTAGGTGATGCGCTGCTTTACATAAGGAGTGATAATGTTCACTGAACTTCCTATAGAAGTGGCAGCAACAACAAAAAGGTGAGAACGTTGATTTCTTGTCCTATAAAAGCTATACAACAAGCAATCACTTTATCAGCTAATATAAGCATACACAAAATTACCAGGCATACCTAACAACTTAGGCATAATTAAAACAAATATAGCAATCATTCTCATTTAGCTCCAGTAACATCATGAACTACTCAGATGGGTGAGCTTCCCTTTATGCTTCTCCATCACAGCATCATCCAAACCTGAAATAAGAGTTTCAATACCTTTCTCTCACACTGAACTAGAAGCTTCCTGAAGCCAAGCCCACATCTGTCTGATCTATCCCATTGTAGACCTAATGTCTAGTCCATAATATTGGCACAGAATAAATGCTGTAATAAATGGTTATTTAAGACAAGCAAGAAAAAAGGTACTTTCTCACTTATCTCCAGTTATCTTATTAATAATGTCTACAAAAATTAAATATTAGTTTTAAAAAAGATAATGGTCATTACCTCAAATCTTTGGTTAATTAAAACTATAACACTCAGTGATGTAAAAGCTTAAAAGACTTATTCAGAAAAAGTACAGGAATACATGCTTTTCCTTCTTTTTTCTTTGTGCTTAAATTATCCCATTATCTTATATCATAGTATTTTACGTCAATGTGTGTAATATTATATAGACTTTGGACATCTGTACATAGTGATCAATTGCGGATGCTTGAAATATACATATTTAAACTACAAAAAGGACTTAAAATTTAATTTTTTTAAATGTTCAGTATATCTTTTTAAGTAAAGAGAAAATATACAACTGAGCTTAAAACCTTACAATAACTACTCTGCCTCCAAGAGAGATTACAAGACTTTGTTCAATTAAAAAATTTTTTTAAATGTAATTCTTCAAAGACTGGAAAATGAGGGAATGTAATGATAACCAAATTAACTGTAAAAAGGTCCAAAAGGAAAGCCAAAGGGAAAAACCAACATTTACTAATCAAAGACTATGAAGAGGCACCTATATTGTTTCTTTACAACCACCATCACGGTAGTCTTCATTACGTAAGTTTTACAAATGAAGTTCAGAGACATAAAGCAATTAGGCCTAACGCAATCAGCTGTGTGTTTAAGAGCACACAGCTATTAAACAGTAGAGCCTAGATTCAAACAGTAGACCTCTTTATATCACCCTGCAATTTAACAGACTTCTAGTAGCATCTTTCCTTATTTTTGCACATATACTGAAATAAAATAGTTGTAAGTTGACTGCTTTCTACAATAAAAAAAAAAATAGTGTAGCTCAAGTGCTCCTTACATCCTTCTAAAGATGATTCAAAAAAGAAAAACAAAAAGACATTAAACACCTCTCTTTAAAAATATTTCTCGGCTGGGTGCGGTGGCTCACGCCTGTAATCCTAGCACTCTGGGAGGCCGAGACGGGAGGATCACTAGAGGTCAGGAGTTCGAGACCAGCCTGAGCAAGAGCAAGACCCCGTCTCTACTAAAAAGAGAAAGAAATAATCTGGATAGCTAAAATTATACATAGAGAGAAAAATAAATTAGCCGGGCATGGTGACGCATGCCTGTAGTCCCAGCTACCTGGGAGGCTGAGGCAGAAGGATTGCTTAAGCCAAGGAGTTTGAGGTTGCTGTGAGCTTGACGCCATGGCACTCTAGCCCGGGCAACAGAACGAAACTCTGCCTCAAAAAAAAAAAAAAAAAATTTTCTCTATAGTAGTGTGTGTTTCAGAAATATTGAGTCTGTTTGCTACTGAAATTCAAAGGTCTTAGAGTGCTTCCTAGCTTGAAAGAGATATCCAGATTAAGCTACTAAGATGATCAGCTATTCCTACACAATCACTATAATTTTTTTAAACTGTAATTTTTCTAGTATTATTAGAATAAGATATTCTATGGAAATGTTTTCCATATACCAGAAACAATATTTTAACTATCCAGCTTTATTTCTATGTTAACTATTTAAAAATTGAAAAATATATTCAGTATAGTTTATACTTCTGTATCTGAGCAGA
Organism: Lemur catta; assembly: GCF_020740605.2. Lineage (NCBI taxonomy): Eukaryota > Metazoa > Chordata > Mammalia > Primates > Lemuridae > Lemur > Lemur catta. The sequence goes on along the minus strand of NC_059139.1, from coordinate 51,992,165 downwards.
GCATAATGAATATAATCTACCTATTTCTCACTGAATCGAAGTTCATTAAAACAATACAATTCCCATTAATAATGTTAGAGTATGTGCAAAACCCCAAAGAGAAAGGGGATGGATCCCTGGCATCATACAAGTAGCCTTCAGCTACCACTTTAAAATGCTTCTGAGCTTTGAAGATGCCACATGTTGCACGGACCTAACTACGCCTTGTCACTCCTGGTCTGGCTTCGATTTAGATCTGACCACTCATTGACCTCTTTCACTGTGGTGTATGCTGTCCCTATTCTAATTACCAACACATCTGGTCTTCCCATTCTGGCACCTTCTCTTTTGCCAGAAAGCAGCCATATTTGATGTTTCTGCTCTTGCTTTTCTGGACAGGAGTTATCAAAACACTTTGGTACTAACAAATCATCAATTTTTTTCTCACTCTCATTCTCTCCTTCTCAGGTCCTGTCCAAGCCACTAAGACCCTAATGTCCTACTACCCAGCAGCCTGGGTTTGAGGGTAACTGATGATCTTCTAATTTTCAGGATGGAAATGAGTGACATAGCTCTCAGTGGGTACCATCTCAGTTAATAAAACAAAAAAGCAGGGAGAGATATGGTAATTATTTTGATATGGACAGCAATGTTCTTTCTCATATCCATGGTATAAATAAAATGAAAAACTATCATAAACCTATAAAATCACCATAACTTAAAGAAACCTTGCTTGATTTTTCAGTCTTTGTCCATTTGTTAAACCTTGCCAAACTTCAAAGAGATTATCTACACTTACAAAAATGACAAGACAAAAAATGGGCAATTCAGATAATAATCTGATAGACTGGGTTTATATCATAACAGCAAGCAACTTTATCATTATGACACCAACTAACTTAAGGATGAAGTTAAAGCACTATGATTTAATCTTTGGCCAAAAGATATTGCTGGGTCTATGGGAAGCAGATGAAAACACTTGGGTTCTAAAGCAGTTATAATAGCTAGAAGTTTACCATCAAGTGTTGCTCAATGACGTCAGAAGTTAATAAAAATGGAAAATTTTTTTATTTGGAAATGCATTTCTAAAATTTTTTAATTATATGAAATACCACAAATCAATTTTTAAAGAATTTGCAATTGAGAAGATTATCCACAGCCCTTCCTCTAGAATACAAAAAAAGAGACTGTTTCAGAGAGGATTTCATCCACAGCAGTGTCTGTAGCCTTGATTTCTTGCAACATTTTGATCAAAAGTAATATGACTAATGCATAACAGTTAGTACCTCAGTAAGAGACAAATATATTTATATGGCTGGTATTCAATCCTCTGATGTCAGGTTCATTGAGGTTAATCATTTTTTTAATGACATCATATTCAAACCATCTGGCACCTTAATAAATAGTGTGCATAACAATCAGTGCTGCTCTCAAGTGGGGGCTCTAGCTATAAACGCTCTAGCTACATTTCAGCCAATATTCTTTTTTTGGATAAAAACTTTAATATATTTTTATTTTGACAGTAATAAATGTACATTATAAGAACTTCTGAAATCATGTACAGTCATCCTTCAGTATCCATGGGAGATTAGTTCCAAGACACCGAGGATGCCAAAAGCCTTAGATGCTCAAGTCCCTTACATAAAATAGTGTAGTATTTGCATATAACCTATGTACACAGCCTCTCGAATATTTTAAATCATCTCTAGGTTATGAAATCATGCACTATATGAATAAAGCAAACATGGAATTATCCTACCAAATCCCAGGACCCTCCTAGACTATGGTCCTTGAAGCTTGAAAGGTGTAATTTTAGTCTAATTTGTGTGTTCTTGCTGATAATATTAAAGAAAAAGCCAGGAGAACTGAAAGCCTCAAAGGCCATGAAAACCCTTAAAATGGGAAAGTGACAGAGAGATGGAAAAGAAACTGAAGAGACAACATTTCCATCCCTGAATTAAAGATTCTCTATCAAAATATCTCAAAATATCCAGGATAAGTAACTCAGAATCTCTTCCTGGTCTTATAATTCAAGACTCCTCTAGGCAAAGAAAATTAATACCTACTTACTACCTTTTAAAAATTCTCACTTAATATTTTTATTTTACTTGGCAGGTTGGTTACATGAAATGGAATAAAGCAACCTGAAGGACCTCACTAAATATTTACTGTTTAAGTTTTTAAGGAGAGAAACCAAGAGAGAGATTTGTGTTTAGAATGATGCCTGTAGATTCACTGTGGGCAGCCTCTACACAGCCTGATGGGAAAGGCACTCACCTGACTGCCACATGACCTGGGTTGAATCTGGGCTCCACTCCTTATCCTTCTAAGACCTGCTTCTTATTTCTGCATCTCACTTTATTCGTTTGTAAATTGCATATGATAATAATACTTAACCTCACAGGACTCATGTCAGAAATAATGAGTTTATATATAAAGTACTTAGACCAATGGTAGCCTGGAACTGGCTTCTATCAACTCATGAAAATTAACTGTGCACATCTCTTCCCAACTCCAGTCCAGTGGTAGCTTGAAATCAGCCATGGAGGGAGTATTTACACTTGAGAAATCAGTAAACTTTACAAACATTACTGTTCTTCCATGGCCCTGGCTGTTAACCATTTGCCAGCACACCACTGATTTAAAACTGTCAGTATGAACACATAACTAGCCATAAATCAAAAATGTGAGACACTCTTTTAGACAATGGCAAGGATTCTTCAAAAAAATCCGATGTTATAAAAATTAAAAATGTGGGAGACTATTCTAGATTCAAACAGACTTAGGAAACATAATAACCAAATGGAATGTATAAAAGTTGATTAGATCTTTCATTTAAAAATCTGAGGGGGAACATTGAGGAAATCCAGGATTCAAATATATTCTTAATATTAATATTAATTTATCTAAGGTGTGATAATGGTGTTAAGATTATATAGTAGATTGTCCTTATTTTTAACATATGTATGCTTAAGTATTTAGGGGTAAAGTGTCATGATGTCTAAAACTTACTTCCAAAGGGTTCAGAAAAAAAAATAAGATAGAAAAACAAATGTGGCAAAATGTTAACATTATATAAACCTAGGTGAGGGGTGTATAGGCAGTCATTTCAACTTTCAGTAGATTTTTTTAAATCGCAAAATAAAAAGTTAGGGGGAAAATATACAGGATGTAAAAATAATGTTTTTAATTAAATGAAGATAAAAACAAAATAACCCATACTTGTCCAATTCTGAAAAAGATGTTAAGCTTTTACATAAGAAAGATAAATTCCAAGGTGAAATTTTAAAACGTGACTCTACTAAACATCCTTAGCAATAAATGTTAGTACAGTAAAAATAAAGTATATTTGGTCTCAAACCAAAGACTAAGATGAGCTTACATTTCAATGGATTAAAAACCAAATCAGAGAACACATGTACTCAACTATTTTATGGCAGGTCACAAGAAGTAATTTCTACTTTTCTTTTTGATGGAAAGATTTTCCGGTCTATTTCTCATAGCAAAAAGTCAGATTATATTTTTCATTGTAAACTCACTCTAGAAAATCAAGCCATTCAGCACTGCAGTCAAGGACTAGCTGCTCACGGAGCTGATTCAGATGTCTGTAATTTTCTACAATAAAAGGAGAGTGAAAGCGGCTCACAGCTTTTGTGCTAGAAGAGGGAAAAAACATAAATAGGAAATCAAGGTTAGTAAGAAATCAGTAATGCCATCACTTCAGAAAATTAAAGTAGTTATTTACTATTCTCTGATGAACCTTGAAAGGAAATAGCTGTAAATAGAGAACATTCTTTAATTACGGTCCTGAACTCTACTGATTCCAAAGTATATGACTATGTTCAGAAAGCTTTTTAAGTGCATTTCAAATTATATCCATATGGCAAAGTCAGAGTTTAGGATTTTTATTTCATAGGCAAAAAGCTTTTTTCTTTAAGTTATAATAAATGAAAATGCTTTTTAAAAAAAAGATCAGAAGCAAATATGGCAAAATAAAGTGTGACAAAGCTGGCAAGAAGATACATTGGGAAAGAGTTATATTATTCTTTATATTTTTACACTGTTCTGCATGATTGAAGTATTTCAGTGAAAAAAGAAAAATAAAAGGCATTACAAAAAACAGCAATGCATTAATTAAGGAGGCAATCAAAGAAGAGATCTTCAGGATCTTATGATCTATATAGAGTCACAGTGGCCCTGGGTGGGAAGAAGTGCCACATGCTCCTCACTTGGGCCTGAGCACCATTTCTGCTCTTTTGGTCCAGAGCCTGTAGAGCACATGAGTAATGTCGTGAGTCCCCAGTCAGAGAATCTAGGGAAAGGCTCTGACCCTCCCACTTACTAGCTATGTGACTTTGGGCAAATGGAACCGACCTTCTCTAAGCACCACTTTCTTCATCTATAAAATGGGAATAGTAGTATCTACCCCATAGGTACTGTTGAAAGGGTCAAACAGATAGTGCTTAGCAGAGTAACTATGTTGTGAGTACTCAATAAAAATTAGTTGTTTGGTGGTGGTGGTGGTAGTGGTGGCTGCTACTGCTGTTGAGGCTATCTATTATCATGATAGGTCTTCTGGTAGAAAAGGCCAGGGTGCACTCTGTTCTTTGTTTGCTCCTCTACTCCTAAAATATACTGTCACAATTATCTTTAATTTGGCAAGTTACTGGATTAGGGTTAGGTCTTTATATTCAAAATATGACAGATGATGTTCTAACCCTGTCAAGGTCCCAATAACCAAACAACAGATAAAAAATTGCAATGAACTTTCCCCAAAGCATCTTATTTGTTCATTCAATTTACATTATTGAAAGTTCAAAAGATGGTGACACTGATTTACGCTTTGCTTGTTGCTTTTAACTACATCATCTAGATTTCTATGCCAATATATTTTTAATAGCTTTCTCTTCTGGCAAGACTCATTTAGTGGGACATTTCAGTTATTGTTCTTGATGGACTAACATGATTTTTGGTAATTTCTCTTCATAAAGGATATTTCCATTCATTAGCCATACTATAGGACAAAAGGAAAGGAAAGAATGTCTGAAAGAGAGAAAACAACATCCCCTGAAAACAATATTGAAATTTAAAGTATAGCTTCTGGTCACACAGAAAAAAAAAAAGGATGGCATTACAGCTAAATAAACACATGCCTGTGCCTTCAACATCCAATGCTTTCGCAATGGATAATAGTTTTCTTTTTTAATTAAAAAAATAAATTAATAATCATTTACACGTCAAAATTTTCCTTCATCCTCAACAGAGTTCCTTTACAACATCACCAGCTACTAGTTCCTCTTTTACTATCTTAGGCAAATGTAACACTTTCATATCATATTCATAAGCAAACTTATTAGTAACAGTACTAATAAATATTCCAAAAAGGATACTACTCACAGGGGCATATACTTCCCTAAACCACTTCTTTAAACGAGTCCCTTCTTGGGGATCAACGCCTAACCAAGGAAAAAAGGCAGAGTCTCAATGTAATTCTCTAATCTTGTTTTTGACTAATTTGTTTTCATCAATTCATGAAAAGAAGATATAATTACAAAAAAAGATATAAAGAACTATTATAACTATGTGCCAAGGAAAACATTAAGAATAAAAAAATGTGGAGCTTAGTGAGGTAGAAAATGAAATTTCAGCTTCTTAAAAGAAATGTCAGGCACAGCATTCATTAAGATGTTCAGGCAACTAAACTAATTTTACAACTGAAGGTTCCTCAACTTTTTTCCCATGTGTACTCTGAGCCATAAGAATAAAACAATAATTTACAAAACAAGAAAACAAATGTATACAAATAAGATACCCTTTTGAAAAATGTTTTTTTAAGATCAATGATAAAAAAGAGTTAATTATTTCTTTGGTTAAAAGTTCCTTAGGAAAACCAAAGGGGGAGAATTGCTTTTAATTTCAAGAATATGGCTATTATCAATCCAACACTACGTAGGTATACAGATGTCATTATAGTTTATGTTATAAGAAAAAAATTATTTTTAAACCTACCTTCCAACCTTAATCCAATCAGTTGGTATACAAGATACAGCAGAGTTCTTTATTTCAATCATGAACTAAAATAAATACAAATAGATATTTAGATGAATAACATATTATTTAAAACTTTCTCAAAATTGTGGTGTAACAGTTTAGTACACATTGTTCTAAACATTCAAAATAAATCCAATATTGTTCTTCAGAGACTTTATATATGTCAATACAGCCAAATATTAATTAGGCTTTCAATACTTGGGATAAGGTAAAATCTGTATTGAGCAAAAAGTTTGTAATAAAGGATATAACTTGGGGCTTTAATGTTGATAATACTGTTATGTGCATAATATGAATAATGATTTTTTTCATTAATAACCTCTTTGATTTATTTCTAATGATCTTAGGAATTCTATTACTCAAATAAGATTGAATTTCTAAGTATATAAAATTTTAAAATATTCAATTACTAGATGTTACACCAGTTTGAGATATGGTCCCTCCTCTACTGTGAACAGAAGATTTTTTATAATAGCTTTTACCCAAGGAACCTAAATCCCCTAGAAGTATCCTCATAAAGAAAGCACTGACTTCCTCACTACTAAGAGAGTAAAGTATTTCTTCCCATATGAGCTTTAAGTTTTCACTCATGCAAACCATATCTTTATAGATCCATCTGTGTTGTGTAAGCAAGCTTCTCTGAAATCAGCCACAAAGCAAGTGACGTCAAGTTCTTCTATTGCATCTTTCATTTTTAGTATTAATTATATATCATCCCTTCTTGGTGTGCTCTCATTTCTGTATTATTACAATCAAATCCAATGTTTTATTTAAATAAAGTTTTTAAAATCTATTTTGTATAGAATGGAATCCACAAACTCTGTGGTTTTCATTAATTTTGAGATAGCTATAAGAACTTTTCACATTTATCAGTTTTATGATATGCATATAACTCCAGGTATTTATAATAGTCATATTAACAGTTATCAACCTGGCTCTTGCATTTATTTTTCCATTAATAGAAACACTGTAGCTTTTACATTAATTACAATAAGAATTAATGGCTAATTTTAAGAATTCTTATCCTTAGCAAAAATTTTTGAACTAATGATGTCCTCCTATATAAAGAGGAATTAATACAATTTCAGAACTGCCACACCCAGTTAAATAGTTAAGGCTAAAAAAGCCCCCTTTGACTATAAAAACTAGAATATAAAAATCATTAATGGGAAAGATAAAACCACTTTTAAACTATGCTAAATAATCCTGCTATTTTAAAATGTTCTATGAAAAGACACGTTGGCCATTCTGTAAAATAATTCTGGGGGCCGGGCGCGGTGGCTCACGCCTGTAATCCTAACACTCTGGGAGGCCGAGGCGGGTGGATCGCTCGAGGTCAGGAGTTCGAGACCAGCCTGAGCAAGAGTGAGACCCCGTCTCTACTAAAAATAGAAATAAATTATCTGGACAACTAAAAATAGACATACAAAAAATTAGCCGGGCATGGTGGCGCATGCCTGTAGTCCCAGCTACTCGGGAGGCTGAGGCAGTAGGATTGCTTAAGCCCAGGAGTTTGAGGTTGCTGTGAGCCAGGATAATGCCACGGCACTCACTCTAGCCCGGGCAACAGAGCGAGACTCTGTCTCAAAAAAAAAATAATAATAATAATAATTCTGGGAAGAGCTATGGCAAAGGCAAACAGCAAAATACAGGAACACATTGTATCGCTAATATTTGGGAAGGACACATCCAGATCCATAATGACTAACACAGAGCTCCACAGGAGTTTTGAAAAGAAGCCAACAATAACAAGGAGCACCTTGGGAACAGTGCAAAAGTATCAAAAGTCTACTCTAGGAGCCACAATCACTATAATAAGCTGCCATATTTAGTCAGTACAGGCTGGAAAACAGAGTGAGAGTCAGGAAAGCACGTGTAGAATTCCTGCTTGCTAAACTCCTGCAGTCACATCCTCAGATAAGTGCTGGGCCTGTGTGTCCTCTTTTCTCTTTCAGCAGTCTTCAGGTTTTCAGCCTGTGTTCCTCCTCAGAGCTGTCATCAGCTAGCTTTTTCTCTTCAACACTGAGCTATAGGATAGCAAAATTTTCCTCTAACCATTCCCTTTTTCAAACATTCTAACAATGAGCAGGAAGGCCTTCTGTTCGAGTATTTTACTGCTAAAGAAAACCAACATTGGAAAAGAGCATATACTCCAGAAGTCTTAGAGAGCTCTCATAGCAACTTTTCCTGCTCTACAGTTCCTGACTTTGTTTCTTAGGTGTTAATGTGAGAAGGCTGCCTTGATTCATTACAGCAATCTCTCATATTCTTTTCCTAGGACCCAATTCTGTCTTGGTTAAATGTCAGATATTGTTACTCAATCCACATGGCCTGTGGTATCACTGGACTGGCATCATTGCTCGGTTTGCTGAAATTCTTAACTCACCCCAGAAACTGCTTTCTGTTTTCTCCAGCACCATGCTTAACCCATTCCTCTGCTCCCTCCTTTTCTTTCTTGCTCTTAAGAATTTTCAAGTATTTTTATATAGAAGATTTAACAGAACGTTTTCTACATTTTAAACATATTAAACAGATTTTGGATACACTGCATGCTGTAAGTTAATAAAATTTTCTCTAAAGATTTTTCCCAATATTTCTTCTTTTCCCTTAAGAATAATATTTATCAATATAGCCTCCAATCTAAATATCACCCCACATCCATTCCATATTTGATTCAAGGTTAAGAGATAATTGTTGATATTCATAAAATATTATAGAGACTGTCACAGAAGCACTGAAGTATGGAAAATTACATAAGTTTCTGCTTTCATTAGTTTCTTATAAGCAATACTTTTAGAGTGAGAGAAAATAAGGCACCACACAATAAGGCTTAGTATTCTACTGAGTATATAAAAGCTGGAAACAGATGAAAAATGAATGTTGTCAAAAGTAACACTGATTTGACAGCCTAGCATATTTATTTAATTTTAGTAATAACAAGATCCATGTACCACCACATGGGTCTGCTATAATAAGTTTTTTAAAATTGTCACAAAAGTCTTATGTATAGAAACAAAATTTCAGACAGAACACAAAGGTATAGAATAAGCATATATAAACATAAAATAAGGGTTTTCCTCCTTGCCTCCCTCACTTTTCAGAGGTAATCATATCTGACAGAGTCTGTTCTTAGTCTTTTAACTATCTCTAAATAATTTGCTGATATCTTTAGTCCATTTTTTAAAACAGAATTTGGTTATAAAAATTCTGAGTATTTAGAATTCACTTGATGTTCGAATGAATAGAAACACTAGTTCCCAAAACAATTTTATGAAAGCAATTCTGTGCTAATGTACTACTAATATCCTAAGGGAGGTTGTTAAAAACCAACAACAATCCATCCTACTGTTAACAACTAAGAAATTTCTTTCCTCAAACCCATCAACTTAACCTATTAAATATATAAAGAATAAGAAGATAATTCATCTTCCTTCTTAATCATTTATAATTACTTGATTTCCATGCTGTATTTTTTCTTAAATCTCAATGCCATACTCATAATGAATAACCAATATACTATCTCTTATGAATTCCTGATGATTTTTTCCTGTTTTTTACTTTAAAAATGTCAAATGAATCCAAGGCTGTCTTCCCAAGGTTTAAACTTTATTTTAGCTTGAATAGGATGAGCTATAAAAGGTCTTGATTTTTATCAAATAAAACCCATAGTGTTGATAATCTCTTGCGTTAATATTTGTGAATGGAATGAAATAATGATATGGTAGAAAGACTGGGGGTCAGGCACACGTGGGCTTCTGACCTTGGGTGACTTACCTAACTACTCCAAACCTCAGTTTTCTTTTCAGCAAAATTGGAATGACCTTTTTGTGTGTTGTTATAAGAATTAAATAAAATTATGTATGTTAAGCACTTAGCACAACTCTGGACTTTAACAAGTACTTGATAAATGCTAACTAGTCCTATTATTGTTATTATATGAGTAACATAAGTGTAGCACTTTACGATTAGAAAGCACTTTCATGCATATTAACTTAATTGGTCTCCATAATAGTCTCACAACACAAGTGACTCTTCCATGGTCACCTAGTGGTAAGTGGTAAAACCGGCACTGACACTCAGCTTTCTCCACTGTCATACCAGGCAGCCACTTTTCTACTATATATCTTTTTATAAATGTTATTACAACACTTTTGACCATCTGATTTTCAACAAATAGCCAGAATAGTGGCCCTAAGGTGACTTTTTACTTTGCAAGGTCATGAATGCATGGTTAAGAGATATGAGTAAATATTTGGTGTTTGCATTTTCAGAAGATAAACATGAGTATAATTACTGTCAAAGGATTTTTCTGTTATATAGAGCTCTATGTAAAATGCAATGTGAAATGTCTGCCTGAGTATAATATCTTATTAATTTTAGTGCAGAAGACAGGCTGACTTAACCAATGATTAAATCTATTAAATGGCACAAGACTAATAAACATTTTAATAATGATTATCATTTACTGTAGAGTTTATTTCAAATAACCATACAATCAATAATCTATTGGTAAAATACACAAAGCAATTTAAATATTTAAAAATTCTATTTGAAATTTAACTCTTCCCCACCAGAGTATCTATTTTTTAAAATCCTAAAGAAAATGTTCATCCTATAGAAATTCATAAATTTCCTAATTTATTATTTTAATGAAGTAGAATTTCTCAAATTCTCTCAGTTGGGATCTCCATTATTTTATTAAACATAACACATAACAGTAGCATGGCTCAAGATTCAGAATAGGACCAAAAAGTACAACCACATTAAAAAAGCACACTTCTTCCTTTTCTGGTTCTCATTCAGGAATTAATATCCAACTTTAAACAGAAGTACATATCCCCCAAAACGCATTCTAAACAGCACCATAATCTTATGTAAGACTCATTAAATGTAGGTTTTCCCTCTGCAGATTTGTTTTTTTGTTGTTGTTGTTTTCGTTTTTTTTTAGCAGCTATACCCTTAACTTCAGGAGGAAGCCCTGCCATTTAATCACCATATGATCCAACCAACATAGGTGTTGTATCATTTCATCATCTGTAAGCCAGGGATCAAACACTAACTTCTTATTTCTTGGGCTTAGAACAAATGAACTCTATAAATTACGATTCAAAATAATTGATTTTTTATAACTTCAACAAATAACACTAAAACACATGTAACATTAAGTTGCATAACTTTACCAAGAAACTAATAAAAGACCATCATTAAAATAATTCTTATCAAAACAATTATTACAACATATTTCTAAGGAACAAAACAGAACATTTGAAAAAATATATCCTATCCTCAGATTTTTATTTACATTTCAAAACTGCCTTCCTACTAGAGAAAAACTAACACAAAATAAAAGTATGTTTGACATTACCTCCTGTCCTGATACTGTCACATATTGTGCAGAAGGATTTTTTAGTATTTTCCGTATTTCTTGCAAATGTATTCGGATCTTGTCGGTAACTTCTTGAATTTCATCCTTCCTCTTTTTTATTAAAGGGAAGTCAGAAAGGTCTTTGAATAGTTCAGTTTTATCCCCAATTCTAAAAAATTTTTAAATGCAAATACATATATTGAACCATATTAATTAGACCAGCTATCAATTATTTTTTGTAACATGATGTAAGATGAAAGCACTGGAAGTCAGGAAAATGTGGTTCTAATTCCAGCTCTGCTACTAAGTATTTATGGGTTTCTTAACTTCTCTGAAAATAGACAAAATTACCCTAGTATCATTTTTGTTTTGCAGGTTCAAGTTCCTGATTCCTATGGTAAAACCAAGAGATAAAATTAAGTATTTGTTGTTTACCTATTCAGAAAATAAAAACAAATGTAAATGTCAACTCTTTTATTGTTTTATATAGATCTCTTTATGCAATGCATTGTGAAATGACTACCTTTTAAAGGATAACTTTGCTTTGACAGATTCCAAATATAAGGCAGACCATCTCTGGATATCTAGGAAATAAGAACAAGATGCCATCTGACACCTGTTTTGGGGTTAATAAACAGCCACAACTTGGCTTTGCCTGGGTTTTCACCAGCCAAGTACATCTGTTCTAGATGGTGAACTGCCTAAATTTTACAGCCGAAGTGTTACTTTCAGCTGTAATGTAAAATTTTATTAGGATCCAATCATGTTTCTAATTACATATGTGCTCATTCAACTTCTACCATTATTCTAGCAAAGATTAAGAATCCACACATCAAATGGCAAATGTACTGGATTATGTTCACTGCTGAAAAGGAACAAATGGGGGTCTGATACTTACTTGGCAGCTTGTTCATTAAGTATCTTTAAGTAATGCTCTACTGGACTGAGAAGGTCAGGAATTTCTAAGATAACTGTCCGAAGCAAGTCTGACTGAATGTGGGAATTAACAGCAGGTATTAATGCTTGAAATTCTGACTTCAGATGATACAGGGTTTTGACAATCAAGAAGAACTCTTGGGTAGAACACTGAAAAAAAAAAATCTTTTTTCTAAATAGCATAAGATACATGAAAATGAAGTTTAATTAGTGAGCTTTTTAGGGTTACAATCAGAATAAAGCAAAATTTTAATTTCAACTAGTTAGCTGAAATAAAGTATCACTGATATTTTCTAAATGAGGTTAAACACTGTATAATATTTTAAAGCTATAAAGGCAATAATTTGAGCCAGGGATAATCAAGCCAATACTTTCTTAGTATCTTTTCATTTTAAAATACCTTGGCCATGTAGCAAAAATATGGTAAATAAGGTCAAAAATGTGAAGGATAATATCTGTAGGATAAATGAGTGATAAAGAGCAAAAGTCTCCCAAATATAATGGGCTCTTACAAACACACAAAAAGATGAATAATCCGAAGAATGACTAAACAAACTGAATGTACAGCTCATTGAAAGAGAACATCCAGTAATCACATGATTAACTTCATACATAACCAAAGACAAGCAAGTTAAAAATATAAGATAGCATTTTTCACTTATTAGAATGTCAAAGATTTAAAAGTTTCATAAAAACCATGTAAGACAGGATGAAAAAAAGACATTTTTATATAGTATTAGTAGAGGCCTAATCTTTTCAAAGAACTTGGCATTATCTTCATAATTTTTTAAAAAATGCATGTACCCTTTGAATAAACAATTCCACTGAAGAATTTATCTAAAAATATACTTAAACAAGTAGTGAAAAACATGTGTGTATCTGAACATGTACAGTAGCAGTGTTTATAATATTAAAAAGATGAATAAGGTACAAATATCCATCAATTGGGATTGTATTAGAAAAACTCATGCAGTCCAGGTATGGTGACTCATGCCTGCAATTCTAGCACTTTGGGAGGACAAGGTGGGAAAATAGCTTGAGACCAAGAGTTTGAGACCAGCCTGAGCAACATAGCAAGACCCCTTCTCTAAAAAAAAAAAAAAAAAAAGGAAAGAAAGAAAAATTAGCTGGGAGTGGTGGCGCATGCCTGTAGTTGCAGCTACTTGGGAAGCTGAAGCAGGAGGGTTGCTTGAGCCCAGGAGTTTGAGATTGCAGTGAGTTATGATCATGTCACTGCACTCTAGCCTGGACAACAGAGTAGGACCCTCTCTCAAAAAAAAAAAAAAGAAAAAGAAAGAAAGAAAAGAAAAAAAAAACTTGTGCAATGTGATACTATGAAATAGTTTAAACAATTAAGACATCTGTATATATTAATATGGAACTCCATAAATTCAACATATTATATAGTATGTTTATATCATATACCATATACTTTCACATATTTACACAGTAACATTTTTTTGTAACTCTTTAAATGATATATGTTATTCTATATAAGTAAAAAATAAAAATATGAACAAAAAATTTCTGGAAGGGTACACATACAACTTACTCTGGTTACCTCTGTATAGTAGGTATGGAGTGGGTGACAGAGGGAGATTTTTTACTCTTTGTTTTATACCCTTGTATACCATTGTAATTTTCTCAAACAGGAACATGAATAATTTTTACATTGGGTAAAGAGGGTGGGCTGAACATATGAATCTAATTTCTTTCCATCTTAAACTACAGCCAAGAGATTGTTTAAAAAGACATAAAACCACATGAATAACTAGGAAAGAAAATAACAGCAATGTCTTACAAGTTATAAAGCAAAAAGACAAGTAGTAATTGACTTAGAAGAGTCAAGATATCTGAATCTGTCTTTAAGGAAAATGAGACACAATTTCATTTACACCAAGAATCCTAAAAGACTCAGGAACTGGTACACAAATTATCTTTGAAAGTGAGAGCTGGTGAAGGGAGGAGAAACGCTTGGTTCAAAGTAATTAACTATCTATCCCCTATTCATCTCCATGCCACTGAGCAACCCCTCTCCTATCACATAAGAACACTAGTTTTATTCTCTGAAGAAGGTAAAACAGAGAGTACCTGGACCAGCATCAGACCCAGTGAAAGATAAAGGTACCACCAAAAGCACAGGATTAAAGGAACAGTTGCAAACTGAATGCAGAGATTCCCAGTTGTCCCCATCCAGCTTCCGGAACACTGTTAGCCAGTCAGGATCCCTGGAGTATCTCACAAGCTCAAAAGGAAAATTCTAAAGATACTATAGCAAGAGTTCTCCCAATAAATGGCCCAGCTAAGTTTACTGTACAGTTCACCTCATTTTATTGTTTTTGACAAGCCACACTCAACTATATAGACCTTCCTATCAACAATCTAGTTTCATACTCTTAAAAGTGATCAGATTCCTGAGGAAAAAAAATTTAACATAAAATGCAAAGACCAAAACAATCAATAAAACTTGAAGGGAGTACAGCCTACATTAGTAGAAGAAAATTTCTAACAAAAAAAAAAATCTAAAATATCCTCAGTAAAATATTAATAGAAGATACTGCAACCACAAAATAAAAATAGGAGGCTATTTAAAAGAAAAGAAACATTCAGAGAATAAGAAAACAACAAAAATTCTTAGAAATTAAACTATGATGGTGGAAATTAAACATTCACCAGAAGAGGTAGAAGATAAAGATAATGAAATTCTCTAAAACCTAAAATTTTATACCCAGCCAAATTATCAATAAAATGTGAGAATAAGGGGGAAAACAATTTCCAAACATTCATGTTTTAAAAACTTTACTTCTAACACCCTTTCTTAGGAAGGTTCTAGAGGATGTCCTCCACCAAAATGATGGAATAAACCAAGAGGAAGACATGGAATACAGAAAACAGAAGATTCCACTCAAGGGAAGTAAATGGAATCCAAGATGGTAGGTGTACAGCATATAGAGAGGGCAACCAGTCAAGACTGGATCATTTCAGAATGCTCTAGAAGACAGTTCATCAAGAAAATAAAATTGATAGACTATTTGATGAAAATAAATGTCAAGATGAGAGGACGATTTAGGGTTAAATTAATAAGGCACATAATAAGTAGTATATATAAAACAGATTAATGCTAAGAACATATTCAAAAAACTAATTATTAATCACAGAGGATAAAGTAAATTATGCAGAAAAATAAGAAGTTAGGTCCAACTGAGCAAAGTTGAATTCTAAGTGTATCATAAAGCAACTCTTATCCAGAAGGACCTCCCCGCACCCCTATACAGGAAGCTGGATTGTTTGCGAACTGTGGAAACTTAGCAGCTTTTTGGTCACAAGTCAATGACACATTTTAACAAAGGTGAAGAAATAAAAATAAACATTTTCAATATAATTTCTGAATAATAATCTCTTATAATTATTATAATTAGGCAAGAAAGGGATTAATTTTCCAAGCTCAGATGTGATGTAAAGTTAAGTCAGCAAGAGAAGAGAAAACCAGAAAGAAAAGTGCTTTACAATGAAGTTATAAGAGCCAGAGGAAGGATGTTTTCAAGTTTCTTAAGCAAAAGAATTCAAAGAAGCTGCAAGGAAGCTGAGGATAAGGCTAGTGAAGTGGCTGCTCCTGAAGTCACTGTGTTCAGCCCCACTTCTGGCACCAACCATCTCTGTGGAAGAGATCTCTATCATTAACACCATAAAGACACCTATTTGTGGATATTCCAGGGCACTTTCCACACAACCACACGGCCTAGGCTGACCACTGCCACAACATCCAAACAGTGTTCCCCCATTTTATGGATTTCACATAGTTGGCACAATCATACCCAGGGAATCACTCACTATGGACTGCATATAGTAGAAGCTTACTTAGAGTAATCTACTGATAAGGAAAAGACCTATGCTTGATGATATGTTCCAAAAACCAGCAAACTAATCCATAAAAAATTATGGAAGTAAAACTCAACAGAAATCAAGCAGGTGGGAGAGGAAAGGGGCAGATGGGTAAAAGCACACCTAATAGGTATAATAATATACATTATCTGGGTAGTAGGCACACTTGTAACTTTGACTCAAACTGTACAAAAGTAATTCAGGTAACCAAAACATTTGTACACCCATAATATTCTGAAATTAAAAAAAAAAAAAATTAAAGTTCTAGCTGGGTGCAGTGGTTCATACCTGTAATCCTAGCACTCTGGGAGGCTAAGGCAGAAGGACTGCTTGAGCTCAGGAGTTCAAGACCAGCCTGAGCAGGAGTGAAACCCTGGCTCTAGAAAAAAACAGAAAAAATACCCAGGCGACATGGTGCACGCCTGTAGTCCCAGCTACTGAGGAGGCTGAGGCAGGAGGATCGTTTGAGCCCAAGAGTTTGAGGTTGTTGCAGTGAGCTATGATGATGCCACTGCACTCTAGCCGGGGTGACAGAGTAAGACCCTGTCTCCAAAAAAAATAAATAAATAAATAAATAAATAAATAATAATAATAATTAAAGTGCTTAGTGTTCCTAAAGTTGGTTTGTAACTGAATCATTTCTACTCTTCACTTTTCAAACCAATCTTTAGGCACATTCTTGTGTAAAAATTAAAAGAGCAACAAGGAATGGCTTCTGAGTGAGCCATAAGTTCCTTTAGTAAAATACATTTTGAAATAAAAAATAGAAGTCATTCTTTCACTGCATATTGCTCACTTTTAAAATGAATTAGATTCTAACTTTATTTGAGTTTTGAAACTTTTATAAACACAGAAACCTTATGAAATACAATCATCAAAGTAAAGTTTACAAAGAAGCAGCAATGCATAATAGAAATCATAGTAGCATGGAATAATGCTGCCATCTTAATGACATATTCCAGGACATTCTGACTTAGCTCTTTTGATTAGCCACTGAAAATTTTTCAGCTTTGCTCCTCTCAAGAAAAACAAAAATCTCTGACATTTGTCAGTGAATCCTTTCAAGTACTAAAGACAAGGTGCCTGGAGATCTGTTGCTTGATGATATGCACTGATTGTCAGGCACTGGGCCAAGGATACAAAACAACAAATGGTTTGGCACCCACTCTGTAACCTCCAAAAAGTCAACCATAAAACTCTCAATTATCAGCACAATTGCTGTTTTTGCCAGCAAAACAACAACACAGTGTACCCAGTGATGGCGCAACAGATTCCATTGACCCCATGATCAACTCATGCAACTTTTTCCCCAGGAGTAGTATTCCCAAGTCTGGCTTGTACTTTGCTTTCAAGTTTAGCTGAAGCATATGGAACAGTTACATAAGTCCTCTTGGCACCACAAGTATTCTCCAAGGTAGTGTACTTATTCTAGTAAAACTTTGTGGGGTGAGGGGGCCTAAAAATAGTAAACACTAATGAAAAATTGGTCACCACTAAAACTTAGGCATATAAAAATTATTCTACAGTAAAATTATTAGATTGGCAAGGATTTACATTTGGGGAAATATAAAATTTGCTTATGAAAAGTAGCAACCAGAAAAAAAATGAAAGGCCAATCAAGACAACTACGTCAAACATGGTAGTGTCCAAAAGACATAGCCACAAAGAACACAGTCAAGAACACTGAGTCTAACTAAATGCAGATTCTGTCATTTACTAGTAAGTTGCTAATCCTCTCTCAGCATCATGTTAGCCAAGGTAATGAAAGCAATTATAGCATTATATATAATTCCTCATTAGCATGAAGGTAATAAAAATAGTATCTTTTCAATGTCATAAAGTTTTTACAAAGAAAAGGGTATAATGTATGTGAATGGCTTCTGAAAAAGGTAAAACAGTATAAAAAGTTTTTTTTTTTACAATTATAAAAATAACTAGTAACTTATTTTAGGCATATTTTGAAGATAAATTATTTCTGGGTATAGCCTCATTTTTGTTATGACTCAAGTGATAAAAATCAAAATAATGCTTTATTACTCACCTTCAGTATCCAAACTTATTTGTATACTGATACCACTACAAATATTACACCAGCAGATTTTTCATTTAAGTCAAACAAATTGTTCTAAGATCAAAAGAAATATGGTATCTCTTTTCTAAAGGATCTAAGATCAAAAGAAATATGGTATTTCTTTTCTAAAGTAGCAAGTCTAAGTAAATTTCCTATTTTGATAATTTTCTACACTTTGAGGATGAAACAAGAGACTATCCTATGTTATAATAGAAGAGCTTCTAAATGTGTTGATGTAGTTAACAGAAGTGAGAATACTATTTACAATGAAAAAATTAGTAAATCTTAATTTGTATAATCAAAATTTCTGAGGATTTAGCTATTCTCTAATGCTATTTGCAAGATTTTACAAAATAAAATAATAGAGCTCTCAGGTGTTTTCCTTTAATATATGATGTCCTCATGTTGAGGAACCTTATCAGCTTTAATAGATTTGATTTCTATCACACTTACTTTTTTGTGATAAATGCTACAGAGTCCTCTCTCTATGTCAGGCAATTTACGTAGATGATTTTCTATCTGACCAAACACACTAGATTCTGAATGGAGAACTTCAGATACAGCATCAAGGCGGGCATTTATTTCCCTGTAAGAACAGAGTAATAGCAATTATTAGATATGTTAGGAACTCAGAACATAGACATTTCCCACTCTAATGGCCAGGACTATGAGAAAGCCACTTAGAAAAGCACAAAGAAGACTCCTCCTCCATATCTCTGGTCATTCTCTGCCTCTTATTATCATCTGAATTAAAGATTAGGTACCATACAAGGAAAGTCATTATTAGCTGGGTGGGACAGAGACTGGCTCACCAGGCAAACACAGAGACTGCATTTCCCAGTCTCCCCTGCAGTTAGATGCGGCCACATACCTGAGTTCTGAAGTATGGGTAGGAATTACATGAGCCACTTCTATCCCTGGCCCATAAAAACTTCCTGGGTGAGTGTTCACATTTACTCTTTTCCTCCTTTGCTGGTTAAATGTTGAGCTCAGAGCAATCTTGTGTGCCACATGTTGACTCCACCTGCCTGAGTCCACAAGTGGAGCAGAAAATCCTCCATTCCCATATCCATTACCAGTTGTATCAGCAAGAAATAAAATGCTATTGTATTTAACCACTGAGATCGAGAACTTTTTTGCTATAACAGCTTCCATTACCTTGGCTAATATAGTAGGTCTACAATGAACAACAAGATGACTAGGTAGTGGTGGTGACAGTCAAACTGATCGACTGAACAAAACAGAATTAGGCATAGTCAGCCTGAGCGAAGACTGGGGAGTAACAATAGCAAGTGCAGAGGATATGACTTCAGAAGACTCGGGAGATCAGGGTTGCAGGATTTTAACAATGATGACATTTTAAGAAATGGGGCACTTGGGAAGACGTGGTGAGGCCTTGTCAACTTAAAATGGAAATCTGACAGACTACATATAACCCAAATGAGATGTGGTCCATGAAGTGCCTATAAACATCAAAGGTGCACACTAGGTATAAAAGCCACAAGTGACATTGAAAACTAAGATAAGAAAACATGTCTGGTGAATACTGGGCCCTCAGTAAATTTTTTTAAATAAATGAATGAATGAATAAGCAAGTGAATAAAAGCATGAAATGATGTTTTAGGGGGAAAAGATGCACCAGCCACTGAATAAACAAGTCTCTCTCTCAAAATTCTGTTGATACCATACACACTGATGTGAAGGGCAAACCTTACTGACATCAGGATCCTATCTCAATGACAGTTCAATTGAGTATTTTAAAATTAGTTGGGTGCTTTTATCTTCACTATCCTTATAATTACCTGTGAGATCGTGCCTTTTCACAATATAGAGCCACTATATAAACTTTAGGTCTCGTTTTTGTTCCATTTTTCTCTGGCTCATACCCTCCAATGTAGAATAAACATTTGGTTCAAGCATAATGCGGTAGAATAAGACAGAGCTTTGTAGACACAGACTGGCTCCTCTGGAATCCATCCACTTCTCTCCTTCTCTACTGCCACTACCCTAGTGTAAGTGAGAATCATTTCTTGCAAAGACTACTGGAACAGCCTCCTAACTTTCCCCCCGTACATCCATTTCTGTCCCTTTCTCCAATTCATCCTCCACACTGCAGCCTGAACAGTCTTCCTAAAACCCAAATCTGGCCATGTCATACCTCTGCTTTAAGCTCATCAATGAGTTATCACTAACTTTAGGTTCAAATCCAGAATCCTTAACTGACCTACAAGACAATGCCTGCTGACCTCTCAAGTCTCCCCTCAGGTCACCTGTCACTCTGACTCAACTTCTTCCAATGTCTCGATCACTCCAAGTTGTCTGACACTGGGCTTTTGCATCTGTTGCTTACTTTGCTTGGAAGACTCCTCTTCTCCCTACTGCCCACTGGCTATACTTAGTATAGCAAGCTCCTACCCACTCTTCCTCTGAAAGGGCTTTCTGGACTCACTAGACCAGGTTGAATCCCTTTGCCATCCTTTCTGATGCCACTCTCTTTTCTCTTGCCACAGTGGGAATCGTAACTATTTCTTCTTCAATAATTTAGTGTTTCACTGTCTTTCCCACTGGACTATAAACTCAGTGAGGACAGTGATCATTTCTTCATCCCTGCAGTTCCAGGATCACAATATATGCTCAATAAATAGTTCTTGAGTTGAATTCAATTCCAAAGACTACATATAAAGTAAATCAAGATGAGGTAAAAAAAATTAGATTTTCTTTGCATAGTATTGTTGTGATAAAATACATCAATGTTTTACTCTAAAATTTATCCAAAATGCTATACAAATATAAAGTTTTACTTTAATAACTCGCCCCAGCATAAATGAAAGATGATATCAATTGGAATAGACCAAGTTGATGCTACAGATGGTTTCAGGACAGATAAAATAACGCCATCTGTGAACGTATAAGACAGCCTACACAAATAGCTACTGTCTCAAAAATTTAAAAAAATGTTCTGAGTTATAGAAAGATAAAAGCAGGAGTGTAATGAAAATCTAAGCCATATTTATGAAATCTACCAGAAGATTTTCTTTAATGGATACAAAACTATAAGTTTCTTAGAGAAATGTTGTGTTAAGCTGGTTTGGAATCTTGGAAAACACAAAGGAAGCAGCTTTTATTCTAGCCTAGTGTTAGTGCAAGCAAAAGCAACATGTTCATTATGCATCATTTTGGTTTTAATCTAACCTTCTTTAGGGAACCAATAGCTCAGAGGTTAATAACTTGGGATCAGAAGGCAGGGTGCCTCAGTTCAAACCCAGGCTCTGTCATTTACCAACTATGTAGCCTTGCCTAGTTTCTCCATCTATAAAATGAGAACAGCAACGGGCCCTAACTCTTGGTATTATTACAAAAATTCAATGAAATAATACATGCCTAGACTTAGGACAGTGCCCACTACATAGTACTCATTAAATATTAACTATTACCATCATTGTTACAAAATTTGTTTAGTGGATACTAAAAAGGACAGCATGAGAGAGGGAGAAATAGCACCCAGAATATAATCTTGAAATAACTATATGTAGACAAACCTTAGAGCAAAACATGTAAACAGGTATTTTGTGCAAAGTGAACAAGGAAGGAATATACAAGAAGAGGTAGTCCTAGGATCTTGAATGCTAAATCTGACAGATAGTGATGATTTGAAGTACTATGTTGAAATTAGTTAGTAGGTTGCATAGAGAAAAAAGCATGCTATAGCTAATTATGGATGTCTAAATGGGCAGGGAGAGGGTAAAAGGGTGAGGGGCACTGTTTATCACAAAGTTCTCATCATTGGGGTAGCTATAATTCCATTTTATCTCCTATGTACAGATCAAAATGCAAATAAATCAGAATGACTTCAACAGTTTTAAAAATAATTCCAATACCTTAGAATTGCTCTTTAATTAGTGGTAACAAGACCTTCCAGGTAATTATAATAAAGCAATATGTCAGACCACCAGAATAGAAATTATTACTTTAGTACAATCAATGAGAGAGATTTGGCAGTAGTGACAGGCAACAAAACAGGAAGTAGCATTGTCAAATGAATGATAATAAAGACATTATTCCAAGATTCCCTCTGGTATGCTATGGTTGATCTTATAATACTACATAATCTAAACAAATGAAAAGAAGGCAAGTGAGTAATTCATTCCACATGCCCCCCACAAAAAAGAATCTGAGTTCCTAGGTATACCAAATATTCTTCTTTACCACCAGAGATCCAAGGACTAAATGTGGTGTCACTGGAGTCCTTCACATTTGAGGATGAACTAGGTGATGATGTATCTATTGTGTATGGCTGTCACTCAGAAACACAGTGTATGACCCACCACTATAGCCACTGATGGAGTCAGTACCTGCCGGTTGCTACTTGTGGAGATGCTCCTGGGGAGCTGAAGGATTGTTTGTTCACTAAAAGCTGTACTTTAAAGACAGATGACACAAAATGAATAAATTAAATTCAGACAGTAACACGCTGGGCATGTGATACAACTAAACCAACTATCTAAATAACCTTCTACTAGAAACATGAACCAAAATCCCTTTCCTAGGACCTAAGCATCACCACCTGCACCTACTTAGCTTTGCCCTTCACATACATCATTCATCCATTCATTCATTCATTCAAGGAGAACAATTACTGAGTACTTACAAAGTATCAACTGTAAAAGGTGGTAGACATTAGGGGTATAAGTGTTAACAAGAGATCTTTGTTAGTCACAAAGAATTTATACCGTAATGACAAATAGTAAAACTTTTTTAAAAGAATTAATGGTAACAATGTGATAAGATGATAAGATTATAACAGGGTTATGATCCAGGTACAATGGGAACGCAGAAGAGAAGGATCTAACCCAGTTTTAGAGTCAGGGAGGATTTCCTGGGGGGTGGCTATTGTCTCAGTGGAGACCTGTAAACAATTAGTGGAAGACAGAGGGTGAAGGTATGAAAAGTTGACGGTAGGAGCCAGAGAGGTAAGCAGAGGCCTGATCATATGAGCAAAGCAGGCCGCTTATGGGAGCTTTGACTTTATCTTGGGGACAATGGGATTCAAGGCTAATTTTAGATGGCCATGAGAACAGCAGCAGAAAGATCAGTTAGAAAACTGCTTCCAAAGTCCTGGAAAGCAGCACTGAAGGGCTAAACTTGAATAGAGGATATGGGAATGGAGAGAAGCACGTAGTGTCAAGAGATATTAAGGAGGCAAAATTAACAGGAGTTGTGACAGATTAGATGAGAGAGGAAGAGGAAGGAAAGTGTATGCTCAGTGATGAGATGCACTGTGACACCATCTACAAATATCATGTTCAAAGCTGTGCAGATCATCAAAGAAAGGTATTAGTTATAAAATTACATTCTAAAGAGCTATTCTGAATATTTACATTGTGGTAAATTGTAAATCATCCAAAAAGTTTTAAAGGATTACTACTACATGTGTTCTGATAATGCAACATTTTGATCAATAGAGTACAATTCACCTTCTTCAGAAATTAAACAGAACAATTGTCTGACAGCTACCCTTCATTATCAGTTAAGGCAACAAACCCAAGCTTTTGAAAAAGCAATATGAATTCTGTGTCTGGGAATGGTGGGAATAGGTACTTCCAGACCATTTCTCCCACTGAGGACAATTTTAAAAGCCAGAGGAAACATAAAACTATGTTCATCAAAGCATCAAAGAATTAACAAAATGGTATTTAATGACCATACCAAAATCTAAAAACAAGCAAGAACTCAGAGAAATAATCCAGCAGTCAAAGCCACTTTTGCACTGAAGAGACATGCCAGAAAAACCTGCTGTGAAAATGAGCTGACCCCAGAGTAAGAATGAACTTGCAATCTTATTTAGCATCATTTGGATGGCCTAAAATATCTTAAGCCCTGAACCTGAATTGAGATGGTCCCACATTGGTCGTGCCACCAGACACCTGGCACAAGCAAACAAAAGTCCTCTCTGGGAGAAGGCACCTTCATCCTAGCCCTTATGTTATTCTTAAAAATAACTTTCCAAATAATACGACCAGTATATAAACAAAGACAACCAAACACAAAAAGAAACCAGATGATTAAGAATTAACAGAAATAGGCCAGGCGCGGTGGCTCACGCCTGTAATCCCAACACCCTGGGCGGCCAAGGCAGGAGGATCATTCAAGCTCAGAAGTTTGAGACCAGCCTGAGCAAGAGTGAGACCCCATCTCTACTAAAAATAGAAAAAATTAGCCAGGCATGCTGATGCTCCCCTATAGTCCCAGCTACTCAGGAGGCTGAGGCAGGAGGATTGCTTGAGCCCAGGAGCTGGCCACTGCACTCTAGCCTCTAACCAAGGCTAGAGAGTGAGACTGTGTCTCAAAAAAAAAAAAAACCCACACGAAAAGAATTAACAGAAATAATTGAAAATAGGAACAGGTATACAAACTACCAAGCTATTCAGGGAAAAGTGAATGATAAGTACTCTAAATCCACAAAGAAGTCACCAAAAGAAAGCAAAAGAAACACAGAACAAAGTTGGGTGCAGTGGCTCGTGCCTGTGATCCTAGCCCTTTGGGAGGCCAAGGCAAAAGGATCACTTGAGGCCAGGAGTTCAAGACCAGCCTGAACAACATAGCAAGACCCCATCTCTACAAAAAATAGAAAAATTAGCCAGGCATGGTAGCATGTGCCTATAGTCCCAGTTTCTCAGGAGACTGAGGCAGGAGGATCACTTGAGCCTAAGAGTCTGAGGCTGCAGCGAACTGTGATGATGCCATCGTACTCTAGCTCTGGCAACACAGTGAGACTATGTCAAGAAAGGAAAGAATGGAAAGAAGGAAAGGAAGGAAGGAAAGGAAGGAGGGAAGGGACGAGAAGGAAAGGAAGGGAAGGAAAATTAAAAAAAGAAAGAAAGGAAAGGAAAGAAAGAAACAGTAGTTTGAGAAATTAGAAAGCAAATCAGTTATGTAACATCCATTGCTTTACAGGTGATCTTTCTTTGCTCTCTTTGTAACAGTTTTATCTCTGATTTAGTGTTTTGAGTTTCACTATGATTTAGCCAAATGTGGATTCCTTGTTTGTTTTCAATCACTCCGGATCCATTCTGCTTTCTAAATCTGAGGATTCACATCTTTCATGATTATGAGAAATTCTCATCCTTTATCATCTCCCTAAATATTGTCTCTCTTCCCATTCTAGTTTTATTTTCTTCTATAAATCTGATTCTAGGTTTGTCTTTCAATCTCTTGTATCTTCTATCACATTGTCTGCACCATATACTAGGTAGTTTCTTCAGATATTATCTTACATTTCAGTTATTATATTTAGTCTTATTTAATCCATCCACTGTTTTTAAAAATTATATGTAGTTCCTTTTTAAATCAACCTGAGACCCTTTGATGGTTTTTTTGTTCTATGTGAAAGGGCCAGCCTTGCTGAAATAACAGGAAAATATCTAATGCAATTTCCTAATAACATCTAAAGACCAATCATGAGCTCTCTCCCCAACCTCTGCTCTCTCTCTCCCTAGCTGGCAGGTACCCTGCAGGAACTGTTTTCACAAACATCTACAACGAGCCAAAAGACAGAAAGGAAATGTAAATCTTTCTCTTTTGCCAGAAACTGCTTTTAGAATGTTTTGTGGCCTGAAGGTGTTCCTGAGAAGCTCCTGGAGGGACAGCAGAGGGGCAAACTCCAGGCCTTAGTTTCCTGCCCAAAACCATATCTCAGGGGCAAAATCATATCCACTACCATAAGCCTGACTACATTTCAGAGATAACCAAGTCTCCAGGAGCAGAGAAAACAAGACAGACAGACAACCTGATGTCTCCCGGCTGCCTCCTGCTAATTACTCCACAGCCTTTTCTGTTTCCACTGACAACAATCACTAGGTCTTTTCTTTCTCTGTCTCCATAAAATCAGCAAGCCACTTGGCCTCAGTGCTGGCACCTCCCTTCTCTTTCTTCAGGATGCCAAGCTGTTCCTCCTCCCCCTCTTTCTTTCACTCTCTCTCTCTCCTCTAAGAAAATAAAATAAACTTTTACTTTTATAATATCCTAATCTCTGCATGAGAAATCTTTCTCCCCTGCACTGTGAGCACATACTAAGCTTTCCACCCTAATATTTTTAATTCTCTTTTGTATTTCTTCTAACTTGGTGATTTGATATTTGTCTGAGGTACAATCAAAGTGTTTTAAGTAAATTTTACAGCTTAGGAATTGCCAGACCACACGGATAGTATAAATTAGAACTGCACACCTATGAGGGAGGACCTGTGGTTAAGAATCCCTGGAAACTTTTCCACCTGATGAGACTATACCAAGATGTGTTTCTTTGTCACCTCTCTACTAAGATGATAGGCTTTAGAGTGTCTTACATTACTGTAGCCTCCCTAACTTAAATGGACCCAAGACCTTGTCTCCTGTCTCCCACAAAGCAATTAAAACTCAATCCTCTTGATTACCAAGATCTGCAAGGGCCCAGAGGGTAACTGCAACAGTCAATTCACCTCTATTTCCACCTCCTTTTTCAATCTGTTGCCTGAGTTTTTTCCCTATTTTTTTTAATACAATCTCAGCTATGTCCTAAAACGATGTTTGTTAGATTTTGCCCAGCATATCTGATTATTTCACATAAGCAGATATTTTATGACATTAAAGCCACAGAAAATGAAATCCTCTCATAGCATTTTGAGGGGAGATATTCTGAAAATCCTCACTAATAAAGGCAATAAAGATGGAGGAAGATAAAGTGGGAGGAGCCCAGAAGGAAGAGATACACATCTTCTTCTCCTCATTATCTTCTGTACTCCTTCTCCTCAGCCCAAATGGAAGTTGCCATTTACAGTTGGTCATCTGAGCTGGTTTAAATCTCACTGAAGGTCCTGACACTGAAGGACAAAGCAGAAACTACCTATCTGCACCTCTTGGGATGCAGACAGCCAGGAAATTTTAGCTGGCCTCTGCTTTGTTCTTTATCCACAGTGACACATGTAGACTTAGGTCATTCATTTTAACTGCTGTATAATATTCCAATATATGAGTAGATAGCAATTTTCCATTTCCCTACTAAGAACTAGGTTGCTTGCAGGTTTTTTTCTTACAACAAAGACCACAGCTATCTTCTTGACCAAAAATTGATACTAGGAACCATAATAATCCTTTATGTATACTGTCTCACTTGGTCCTCACAACACTGAGGTAGATATTGGAATTCCCATTTTACAGGTGAAGAAACTGTCCAAAGTGATATAATTGAGTGAGGAAATCAGAACTCAAGCTGAAGTCTCATTATCCAAAATTATGCTTTCAGATGGGCCCCAGTGTGTTTAGCTTGGATGACCTAAATCTCAGTTTTTCTCATCTATAAAATAGAAGTAATAACTATCTCTAAAAGAACAGTTGAAAAATTAATACAGATAATACAGGTCAAAAATGCAGCACAATTAGAGATTAGTTTTCCACCCTGACATTTTCTTTCCACTTCCTTGATCCTTCTGAGCTTTAAGCCCTCTGCTTCTCCAACACAGACACATTCAGAGTAACACGTCTCACCTCTCAGAGGTTAGTCTTTCCCCCATCCTACTCTTGGCTATTTTCTTTCTTCAAATCTTATATTCAGACTTCTGTTCCTTTCTCCCCCAAATTTTCCTTTGCTTATTTTTTAACACAAGTTTTCTTTTGTGATTATATTATATATACTGTTTTATTGTAAACATTCTTTTCATTCTATAATTTAATTTGATTAACATACTCCTTTTTCCCCTCTTTTTATTCCTCCACCTCCCCTTTCAAGCAACATATTTTTCATCCCTAAAATCAATCTAACACTTTGCATAAATACCTTCACCTGGATAGACAGTCCAGGATATTTGTCAAAGACAAGATGGATAATTTTTCAGAGAACTGCACTACAGGCACAAAACAGCAGAATGCTTGCTTGCAATTTACAAAATTCAATGGTTCTTTACATTTTCACTTCAGATGATGAACAAGTGCAAAACATTTAAATGATAATCAAAACACTTGCTTCCATTCAAGAGATGGGTACATTCAATTTACATATGCCAAAAGGAGGAAAAATTTGAAATACTGAGCCTATTTGTTACAGGTTGAATTGTGTGCCCCAAAAAAGATATGCTGAAGTCCTAACCCCCACTGTCTTAGCATGTGACCCTATTTAGAAATAGGGTCCCTGCAGATATAATTAGTTGAGATAAGATCATAATGGAGTAGGACTGTGTCCTTATTAAAAGAACACCAACTGAAGACACATGTATACAGAGAGAACATCATGTGAACATGAAGGCAAAGAAAGGAGACACATCTACAAGCCAAGGAAAGCCAAAGATTGCCAGCAAACCACCAGAAGCTAGGAGAGGGGCATGGAACAGATACTCCCTGAAAGAACCAACCCTACATAGACAAGAAAGCTATGTGAAGGTGAACAAAACAAAACAAAAAGAACCAACCCTACTGACGCCTTGATCTTGGACTTCTAGCCTCCAGAACTGTGAGATAATAAATTTCTGTTGTTTAAGCTGTCCAGTTTGTGGTACTTTGTTACAGCAGCCCTAGCAAACTAATACATCACTTAAATTACCCATTATAGAATTCAAATTCTACAAGTATGGCTTTAAAGAGCTGTAGGAAAATCACAGTGTCCCCCAAATATTACTAAGTAAATAAATTCCAATTCAGACGTGTTTAGAGTTATGAGCTAGACCTTTTACATGATACTTAAAACTAACTAAGCCTAAAAGTGGAAGACAGCACCTTCCTATCACCCAACCTAGCTTCCTTACTCAGTAACATGACTTTCTCAAGTAACTTCTATCATAATGCCACTAGAGATTTGATAAGAAAGCACGATGTTGCCACACCATCTCTTCCAGTCATAAGTACAATGTTTTCATACTTGGCCAAGCAATTAATTATTATTCCACTAAAAGGGAAGAAATTATTTTTCCCAACCAATTCTGCAGCATTAAAACAAGGAATCAAATAAAAGAAATGCCTCTTCCAAAGTTCTTTTAAAAGCAATTTTCTTAGAAAAATAGACTTTCCTTACAGAGGTGTGCCTTGATTTTCAGAGCCTATTTGGAAACCTAAAATTTCCAAATGGATTCACTTGTTCATAGTTTATTGATTACCTACTGTAGTCAAAACACCATGAGACACAGCCCTTAAGGGAGACTGCATGTGTGGTGGGGATGGAGGGTAAGAAGTGGGACAAAAATAAAGAGAGTTAACTTTTCACAGAGGGAGGAAGGAGAATAAGAAGGAATCCTCAAAAGAGACATCTGACTTGGGTCTAGAAAGGTTCACTCTTTTAATCACTCATTCAATAAACACTGATCGAATGCTTGCTATAAACATATAAGGGAACTTCAAGAAGTACATGGAAAAATGGAATTAAAAGATAAAAATTAAAAAATATAAACTTTATTTCTGTACATAAACTCCAACAAGTTTAAGGCATTTTTCATTTTTGTAAGTTATGATAGCAGCCATTTAGCCTATCCCTAAAGAAGTGAGGGTCCTGGAATTTAACCACACCAACCCCATCTTTTCACATTGTTAACCGAAGAAAAATAGGTACTGTTTAAAAATTTTTTAAGATTAGGAAATTAAAAAGAAACCAGAAGGAGTTGAATCAGGACTGTAAGGTAGATGCCTAATGATTTCCCATTGAAACTCACAAAATTGCCCTCATTAGATGAGAGGAATAAGCAGAAGCACTGTTATAGCGAAAGATTGGTGAAGCTTTCCCAGGAGTTTTTCTGCTAAAGCTTTGGCTAACTTTCTTAAAACACTCTCATTAATAGGCAGATGTTATTGTTCTTTGGCCCTGCAGGAAATCAACAAGCAAAATGCCTTGAGCATATCAAAAAACTGTTGTCATGACCTTTGCTCTTGACTGGTCTGCTTTTGTTTTGACTGGACCAATTCTACTTCTTGGTAGCTATTGACTTGATTGTGCTTTGTGTTCAGGATCATACTGGTAAAGCCACGGTTAATCTCCTGCACAATTCTCCAAAGAAATGCTTCAGGATCTTGATCCCACTTGTTTAAAATTTCCATGGAAGGCTCTGCTCTTGTCTGTAGCTCACCTGGGCACAGTGGTTTTGGTACTCATGGAGTAGAAAGTCTGCTCAGCTTTAATTTTTCTGTCAGAATTGTGTAAGCTAAACCAATTGAAACATCTATGGTGTCGGCTATTGTTTGTGCCATTAAACATCAATTCTCTTCAGTTAGGGCCTGAACAAAATGAATTTTTTCCTCGAAAATTGATGGGGATGGTCTCCCGCTATAAGGCTTCATTTTCACCATCATCTTGTCCTTTCTTAAAATGAGTTATCCATTTGTAAACTGCTGATTTCTTTAGGGCATTGTCCCCTAAATTTTTCGCAAAGCATCAGTGATTTCACCATTCTTCCTTCCAAGCAGGACCATAAATTTGGTGTTTGTTCCTGCTTCAATTTTAACAGAATTCATGGTGCTCTGATAAGGGCTCTTTTCAAACTAATACCTTATCCTTCTTAGTGCCTCACACTAGATCCTGTTCACACATAACAGGTTAGTACAAGTTTATTTTGAAGCAAAAAATTTTTGAAATCTGTGTTTTTTCACAATACACATTTTCCATGAACTTTTTGAAGATCTCTTGTACAGATAATGACACAGATAGATATTAAGTAAACACACAAATATCAATTATGATAATCTGTATATGCCATCAAAAAATGAGACAAGGAACATAATTTAGATTAGGAGGTCAGAGAAAACCTCTCTGAAGACATAACATTTTAAGCTGAGACCTAAAGGATAAGCAGTTAACCCTACAAAGATTGAAGAGAAAGGGAAGAATATTCTAGGTAGAAGAAAGGCCATCAAGTACAAAGACCACAAGATGAGAAAAAGCTTTCGGAGCCAACACACAGGCAACAAAAGCAAAAATAGACAAATGGGATTGCACCAAACTAAAAATCTCCTCCACAGCAAAGAAAATGATTAACAGAATGAAGAGACAACTCATAGACGGGAGAAAACATTTGCAAATCATACACTGGATAAGAGACTGATATCCAATTTACATGAGGAACTCAAACCACTCAATAATAAGAAAACAAATAACCCTATTTAAAAATGGGCAAAGGACCAGAATAGACATTTTTTAAAAGATGGATGGTCAACACATATAAGAAAAATGTTGAACAACTCTAATTAGAGAAATGCAAATTAAAACCACAATGAGATGTCACCTCACATCGAAAGGATGTGTATATAGCCAAAGGAATTGAAATCAGTATGTCAAAGAGCCATTTGTACTCCCACGTTCGTTGCAGCATTAGTCATGATAGTTAAGATATGGAAACCGAAGTGCCCGTTAACAGACAAATAGATTAAAATGTGATATATACACAATGAAATAATATTCAGTCTTTAAAAAAAAAAAGGCAGGAAATTCTGTCATTTTCAATAATACATCTGAACCCGGAGGACACTATGCTATGTGAAATAAGCCAGGCACAGAAAGAAAAATATCGTATGATCTCACTTATATGTGAAATCTAAAAAAGTCAAACTCAGAGAAGTAGAGAATAGAATGGTGGTCATCAGAGACTGGGGGAGAGTATAAGCAGGGAAAGAGGAGATATTGGTCAAAGAGCACAACATTTCAGTTAGATAGGAAAAATAAGTTCTGGTGATCTATTGCATAACATGGTGACTATAGTTAATAATGCAGTATATATGTCAAATAGCTAAAAGAGGATTTTAAATGCTCTTACCACAAAGAAATAATATTTGAGGTGCTGGATATGTTAATTACCCCGATTTGACCATTCTATAATATATACATATAAAGAAGCATCAAATTGTACTCCATAAATATATACTATAATTATTTGTCAATTAAAAATAAAATTAAAAACAAAAACTTTTTTTAAATTAAAAAATATAAATTTATGGTACAGGTAGAAGAGGTACTCATGAAAGAAGATCGATTCCTTTTTGTTTAATTTTTTAGTAAAATTCTACACCAACAAGGCTATTTTATGGAATAAAAGGTGATGGGGGGGTGGAAAAGCCTCTGAAACTTGGGTACTTGGTCCTAGACGTATAAACTATGTGATTGCCCCAAGAGCTAGAATAGGATAAAAAAAAAACAAAAAACAGGAGCCTAAGGGATTTAAGAGGATTCACGGATGACTGACAAATAACAAGATCTTGCAGAACCTGGGGAGATCTGCATTATCTTGCTAAATTCCCTCATCACAGACCCTAAACCAACCTTTGGCTGTCAATGTCAGAGACAGACTATTACCCTGGATGAACCACTGATGTGATCAACATAGCACTTATGTTAGTGTAAACAACAATACTGTCATGTGTCACTTAATGACAGGGATACATTCTGAGAATTGCACTGTTAGGTGATTTCACCATTGTGCGATCAGAGTATACTTACACAAGCTTAGATGGCATATCCTACTACACAGCTAGGCTATGTGGTACAGTCTAGTGTTCCTAGGCTACAAACCTGCACAGCATGTGACTATTGAATATTGTAGGCAGCTGTAACACAAGGATAAGTATTTGTGTGTCTACCCATACCTAAACATAAAAAACACCACTGTATATGTGGTCCCTCATTGGCCAAAATGTCATCATGCAGCACATGACTGTAAATATATAGCTGAGCCACTAACTAATCAGCACATTTTCTCTAGGTATTTGTTTGTAATAGGTTGTAAGCGCCATTAAGATTTAACCGGAATTTTGGCCGGGTGCAAGTGGCTCACACCATAATCCTAGCACTTTGGGAGGCCAAGGAACAAGGGCTGCTTGAGGCCCAGAGTTTGAGACCAGCAAGAGCGAAACCCCCATCTCTACAAAAAAAAAAGAAAAATTAGCCAGGCATGGTGGTACACGCCTGTAGTCCTAGCTTCTCAGGAGGCTGAGGCAGGAGGATTGCTTGAGCCCAGGAGTTTGAGGCTGCAGTGAGCTACAGCCCAGGCAACAGAGGGAGAACCTGTCTGGAATTCTTTTGAAGTGGATTTTGATAGATTAGGAGGATAAAAGTTTTAAAACTATGACCTAAAATAAAAACAGCAAAGAAGTAATTTTGTGCATTTGTTTTTGGCTAATGTCAATGGTAGGCCAGTGGAAAGTTCATACTTGAAAACATCAGTGGTTAAATGCCTGGCATATTTTCTCTCAGCATTTCTGGGAAGGTAGGATCCCCAAGGCATATGTGATCCAGCCTCTAAGAGCAGACAACATGATCTACCGAATTTATCTCAAATTAATACTGGTTACACAAAAGGAAGGAAATTTAGCATTAGAAATAAAAATTTTTATTTATGTGAAAAAGTCTGCTAGTAAGTCTGTTTCTGCTGAATATTTCAACCAACCAAATAACATAGCAAAAATTGCAGTGGTTGTTTAGGCAGATGCCTTTCCATGAGCCAGAATGCTACATCCCTTATTGTCCACGGAGTATCCACTGAAAGCCATCTTATCATAAGATCTCCTTATTTCATTTGAATATTGAACTAAAGGAAATATTTCCATTTTCAGGATTTCTTCTTTATCTCATCAATTTGCCATGTCTTAAGTTCTTTACAGTTTAAGACAGGAAATCAGAGTGACCCATTAAATCTGAAATGATTTAGTAATCATCATCAAAACAGTGTCTTAAGCTTATTACCAACATAAACAACATCTGTTATCCTTTACTGATAATAGCAACTATTTACTAATCACAGAGTAAAATGGGGCTAATAATACCACCTATTATACTTAGCCTGTTGCAGTTTAAAAGAGACAATGGTCATAAAGCTGCTAGGCTTACTGCCTGGTATGAGATAAAGAGCTGAAAGTTCTATTTCTTATAGCAACCCTGTGATGACACGTTCTACCATTTCAAAGATGAGAACACTGAGGATTAGTGAGATTGACTCACTCGGTTGACAGAGCCAACACATAACAGTTCTCTCACCCACCACACCATCTTCTCTCTGACCTAGGCATATGGGCAACTGTTCAGGACAACCGCTAGTGCCCACTCACATCTCTGCAGTCAGTGCTGGCTTAAAACCTGGGCTGAGCAAGTCATTGAAGCTCTCTGAATCTGTTTCCTCGTTTCAAAGACCTATTTCAAAGGGTGATTTTGAGTATTAAATACTGGTACATAGTAAGAGCTCAATAAATAGGATTTATTCAGTAAACATTAACTGAGCGTCTACTAAGTACCAGGCACTGTTCTAGGTCAGAGTCCCCAGATTTATCTGCATATCAGAATCATCTGGGGAACTTTAAAAAATTCCAACTCCCTGGCCACCCTGGAGACCAATTAAATCACAATCTCTGGGTGTTGGACACAGGCATTAGCATTTTGTAAAGTTTCCCAGATGATTTCAATATGCAGACAAGCTCAGAAATCACTGTGTTTTAGGCACAAGATTCAAGGACCTTCCCTCAAGGAGCTCCTAGTTTATTCATTCTACTTTCCTAATGCTTCACACTTGACCCGTCTTTTGGATTCCTTGCTGTTATTGCTTTAGCTCAGGACCTCAGCCCCTCTCCATGAACTTGCTAACTTCACCCTCTCTTAGTCCCCTCCTACACAAAAGCCCAGCTCTGATCATATCACCCCATGCTCAGAATCACTCCCTCCAGCTATCACCTCCTCAGATTAGCCTTCAAAGCCTTCCACAAAGGGCACCTACCTGTCTCTTCAGCACCCCCCTCCCTACTTGCTTACACTGATGACCCAAACTAACTGGATAACTCACTTTCCCACACAACAGGTCTGCTGGATCTGCAAACAGGCTCATTCTTAGGGATAAGGAAAAAGTCCTCCTGATATCAGTCTACTGCTGGTTACAAAATAAAATGTTCCCCAATTTAAAACTGTATTCTTATAAACCATGGTAACCCTGGTTTTATGGAGGCTAACATACCTTTAATTTCACAGTTTTACAAGTTCAGATTAAACACACAAAATTAATAATTCCTTTTACCTTAATTTTAGGAGTGGCTGGGTCACCCACTTCTTTAACTTCCGTCTTCCAAATGCAGTTTTAGTATGGTCTAAAACCCAAAGCAAACTTCCTTTGGTTTTCATATCCGTCTAAGAAAGTCCAGAAAACAAGTTTTATTAGTTAGACAATATATTGGGCCAAATGGTTGGATGTTCATGAGCCCTAGGTAGTCCCCATGTACCCCAATTTTAAATGCTATATCTGCCTAGCACAATGTGTAGCTCATAACGGTGTTCATTTAATGTTTGATGAATGAATACATACATATAGAAAATGAACTTCTGATATTTTACACAGAAAAGGGATAGTCTGTGTGGTTTTCGGTTAACTAAGAATAAATTATTGACGAGACTATTTTGAAATATATGCTTGTCCCAAGTATCTTAAAAATATAATTGCATACTTTCCTGCCTTGGGAAGTATAGCAAAGACAATTTAGTTTTCCTTTGGTAATTCAATGCCTTCCACTGCCTCAGAGTTACCATTTTACAGAGCAATGCTCTCATGACAGCACTGAACAAGTAGAAAGTACTGGAGATGGACACGAACCTGCATTGTACTCTAGCTGTTTATCCTGGAAGGGTTTTATTTTAGTCTGTTTTATTAAATCCCTAGTAAAAGTTTGCCTTTGTCACTTAAAAGTTTAGCCCTGAAAAATTCACAATTAAGTAGAGATGAGTTAATTTTAACAAAGGATTCACAGTATTACAGAGCCTTTTGAGATGTTTAAATTTTATTTGAAACATAAAATTGTTATTTCCACCTGAGTTATGTTTTTTGTTTGATTTCTATTTTTCCTTTTTCTCTGTAAGTAGCTACTTACAGAGCACCTCCTACATGCTAATCATAGCAAAGATATGGTCCCTTCCTCAGGGCATTTATACCTAAGTTTGGGGGGAAAAAAGACTTATAATTAGGATGCAATGCCAGATGGCAGGAATCAACTAGAAAAGGTGTAACATAAGCTCCCAGGCTTCAGGAGTTCAAGGCAGAGCACACAGAGAAGGTCGGAGATCAGGAAGGCTTCTCTGAGGAGGGGCTGGACAAGCAGAGTAGACTGAGAAAGGCAGGCCAAAACAGCAACAACCCTTTGCGTTGAGACAAAAGCCAACTGGCTTACCTGGAATAAAGGGCCTGGTGAGGACAGTGGAGGGAAATTACCTGACATTCTCCAATGACCTGACAGTACTGGAGAAGCAGGCTCAGACAAGACAGGGAGGGGTAGAAGAGACACACGTACTATTATACCTTTGCTCTGACCAACCTCTAACCTTTTCCACTGCTCTGCAGAAGGGGAGGCCAAAGTTGAGATGCAAAAACAAGCAGAAGATGGTAATTCTGAGCTTCTGTTTCTACAAGTCCTGATAATGGAAGGGATTTTGGAGGGTATTTTGACTCTAGATGATTTCTGCCTTATGAATTTGATTTCAGAAATGACTGAACTGCAGCAGGGTTTGAACAGGGAAGATGTGGCAGAAGCAAGGGGAGCTCAGAATGCCGGGGCTCTGTCTGTGGGCTGACTATGGGCTTTTCTCCAGCCAAGAAATGTTCTTTTATTCCTACTATTTATTCACTATCATGGATGGATATAAAGTTGATGAGACAGAGCTGCGGGACAGATTCTCAGATTCTGGATGACAAAATGACAAGATAAAAACGTTATTGAACAAAAATAAGTCTGACTAAGTATATTAGATAGACTGGAAGAGGGAGAAACTAAGTGAGAGAAACTAGTTAATAATATACGAATCCACGAGTCAGGAGGATAAATTCAGTGTTTACTTTAATTAACAACTGTAATAAATATTGCTGAAGAACTTTAAACCATTTGACTTAGATGGTTCAGGTTCTCTACTTAATCAAATAAGTTGGAATTGCTTTTTATCTCTACGACTTCATTAGGATAACATTAGTTTTTCAATATAACAGCTCATCTTTCCAAATAATTTAGTAAGTGAAAGCAATAACTTGAATGTCTTCATTATCTTCTTAATTCATCAATAAAGACCAAATAAACAATGATAAAAGTTTGTGATGTGAAATATTACCCATCTTACAGTCTAATTGAATATCCCAGTAACTTGTTTTATATGCTGGATAATGAAATAAGACTGCAAACATTTCAACAAAGAGTTAAAGGTATGTAGAAAAAATATAATCAAGCAGACAAAAAGTTAACTTCACACTAATTTTCAAAGATGATGCCTTTCCAAAGAAATGCTTGATATGGAAATAAGGATACAGAAATTGTCAGGATGGGCATGTCCTTCAATCATTAAAAAGGAAAGCTCAATAACTTCCTAAAACACCCCTCCCAAAAGTAGTATCTTACATATTTCATTCTCCAAAAAGTGAGTGCTGCAGTTATCAAGCAATAAATAGATGGCAGGCAGGATGGTCAGCTGAAGACATTATCGTTATTTTCACCAGCACTCCTGAGAACAGACCTTACTCCAGATTTTTTTCCAGAACTATTTTGAATCAACTAGCCCTTATGTTTGCCTGACCTGATTCTGCAGGATTTCCAGATTCCTTAATGTTGTTCCATTAATTGTCATAAACTCCATTTCACTTGACAGCTGTTTAAAATTCCTATAAAAGAATGAAATACAATTAGCCAAGTTGTTAAGTACATAAATAAAAAACTAATTTAGGAGCTAGAAACATTCCAGTAACATTATGACAAAAATTAGCATTTTGATAGGAAATCAAACCAAAAGGAGCAAAATGAAAATTCATCGGGATAGTGTATTCCATTAATGCTGATGCTGTTAAATAAATTAATAAAAGAGAAGGATAGTTACTCTAACACCAAAAAATAAGAACAAGAAAGGGAAATAATGGTAACAATGTTTTGTCTTTGTTTTATACCTCCAGAATTAGAACCTAATAGTCTTATCATTAGCAGAGCATGTGGTAGTATCTTCAGGAAAAGCTATGCAATTAGCTTGAAAAATATGTCATGATACTTAAAACTGTCCTCCTTATTCTTCGGCATGAGATCATCTTGATAAACATTTTTAAAACTTTTGATCAACATTCTGACATATGCAACAAATGTTATTTACTCTATCTACAATTAACAACATATATTAAGGTGATCAACATTTAGTGAGTATAAAACTGAAAATGTAGCAAAAGTTATTTCCTTAAACTCAATTAAGGAATTCACACTCTACTTTTGTTCCCATAACTATCCAAAACTAAATTAAAAGCTTAATTTCAAATAGACTTTAGAATTGAGATGCAATATGACTAATAAATGTACAATTCCAATTCATGTTACGAAGTATTAATGTATTACTAATGCAGCAGTTCAATTTCCTTTATCAGCCAGGCCTTAGATATTTCTGTCAATATCACTTACAGACCTTAAGGCTTATTTTTATTTTTTTGAGAAGGAAAGAGGAGTTTACTAATTTGCCAGCAAATGAGGAGGTTGGCAGATTCCCGTCTCAAAGTACCAATGTTCTCTTTATGGTTTATTTTTAAAGGCAAGAAAAATAATGCATGTCACTGACCTATTTAATGGAAGGAAAGCATAAGTCTTTGCACTCTAAACCTAACCATACTTCTCATGGCTGTAGAGATTTGTAAAATCCATTTTCCCAAGCCAGTTATGGAAACAAGTCCTCACTCAGGAATCTAGAGAGCCTAAAATCAGAGTCCAAAAAAGCAGTAGACATCCCTTTACTTCTAGAACTCCTCCAACTAAGGCCCCAAAGCACTGGAAAAAAGAAATATCTCATATTAGCAATGCTGCCTAGTAAGTGAACAAAGTCCTTTGAGAGTGTAATTTATCTGTGACAGGTTTGATCTACCATTGAAATGATAATCTCTCAATGATTTTCAGGGGAAACTCTCCAAAAACTGACTGACAGCAGGTGTGTGCAGCCCTTTCCCTCCTGTATCTGTTAACTTAATTTACCTTGAATTGCAGCAATTTATGTTGTGCTTCTACTCTCCTGAATGGATCTAAGTTCCTTGAAGGCAAAGGTTATGTATTAATTCATCTTGTAACACTTGCAGGATCCAGCAGAAAGTAGATGCTCAACGAATGCCTGCCATCTTTCTATGAAAAGCTAGTTTTGCTCCCCTTCCCCACCTCCCACCCCCATTTTGTGTCATAAAGCCCCAGAAATGCCTGTGAAATACTGAGGGACAGTTATAAGATATAAAACATTGTTTACAGGAAGAAACAACTGCGCAGTAATTGGCTGTGTAGCTGACAGGTGTCCACACAAATCTATGGTCAAAGACCCTAGTTGTAAGGGCTGATGGCCTGGACTCTGAGTTGGTATCTAACCAGTTACCAATGTGTTTAGATATGAGTCCTTTAATTCTCCTGTTCCTGATAGGTTTAACTAACCACATCCTAAGGGTGATCAGTGAACATGTTAGTGCCCTAATCAAGACCCTTAGAAGCGTGCTTAGTTGGTGTCTTAGTCTGTTTGAGCTGCTATAACAAAATAGACTAAGTAATTTATAAACAGAAATTTATTGCTCACAATTCTGGAAGCTGGGAAATCCACTATCAAGGTGCCAGCAGATTTGTTGTCTCATGAGGACTCAGAGATGGCACCTTCTACGTGTCCTCTCATGATGGAACGGGCAAACAGGCTCCCTCAAGCCTCTCTTTTTTTTTTTTTTTTTTTGAGACAGAGTCTCACTCTGTTGCCCGGGCTAGAGTGAGTGCCGTGGCGTCAGCCTAGCTCACAGCAATCTCAAACTCCTGGGCTTAAGCGATCCTACTGCCTCAGCCTCCCGAGTAGCTAGGACTACAGGCATGCGCCACCATGCCTGGCTGATTTTTTTTCTATATATATTTTTAGTTGGCCAGATAATTTCTTTCTATTTTTAGTAGAGATGGGGTTTCGCTCTTTCTCAGGCTGGTCTCGAACTCCTGACCTCGAGCAATCCACCCACCTCGGCCTCCCAGAGTGCTAGGATTACAGGCGTGAGCCACCGCGCCCGGCCCCTCAAGCCTCTCTTATAAGAGCACTAATCCCACTCATGAAGGATCTCAAGGAGAACCTAATCACCACCTAAAGGCTCTACCTCTTAATACTGCTACATTGGTGATTAAGTTTCAACACATAAATTTTACGGGGAGAAGGGACACAATTCAGACTACAACAGTTGGCACGTAAAAGATTAATTAAGAAACCACAATCCAGAAGCCTTTCCTCAAAGCATTTCAGCTAGCTGCCTTTATCTCTCACCAACAGCAGAGGTGTAAAAAATAATTTTTCACTGGTGAAATAAGTAGTAAGCGGTATTTAAGTGTGTGGACTATCCAGAAATGCTGCTCAGTTGCTTTTACCCTCAAATGAACAGGGTATAATAATCCTGTAAACCCAACAGTCCATACCCTAAGGAATGGTGCTTTAGGCTTAAAATTCTGAAAGCATCCCCTTTTCCACCAGTTACAAGGGTTCTATCTCCCGACTCCAAAAGCAATCTGCTCCTACTATACAATCACATATGCTTCAAGTGAACCATTGAAACAAGGTGCTGTCAGAATACCAAAAAGACAAAGAGTCAGGATTTCATGGAGTTAGAGTTTATGTGATGTTTTTGTGCCTGTTTGCTAAAAATGTGTGGCAGAATTTGTCAGACTAACATACTAACTAGTATAGAGGTGGTGAGAGAGGATGCTTAGAGCCCTCACCTACATACTAGAGGCTCCTAATATCTATAATATCAAAAACAGTAACTGAACAACCAAACTGGCTTAAGTTAGCACACAACACTAGACTTTTACAGAGAAAAGGTATAGGTTCTTTTAATTAGCAGTATTAATGTGTTGCATATGTGGTTTTTTGTTTGGTTGATTGTGGGGTATTTTTTTTTTCTTTTTGCCCTTACTGAACAAGTAATCTAAATTTCAAATCAGATGCAGTGAAAAGGAGTTTTTTAAAACTGACATTAATTTTAATAAAAGATCAACCACTGGGCATTCTTAAATTAGACTGATTCCTATGGAAAAGTATCAAGCAACTATAGGAAGGACTAGCCATGCTTTTAGAGTTACCCTATATTTGGTTGACAAGTATTCTGGAATTGGATTCTTCCTTCCAGATACAAAAGAAATTACCTCTGCCAGTGTCTCCTTCCATTAGGAATTACATACATTTTTTAACTAAAGGTTGTATCTGCCAGCTTCCTCAGGTATCCAGCAGTATATAATCACTGACCTGAAATAAGCAATTCTAAATTATTTATCCTTGTGGAAGAAGCCAAATTTTATGCACTTTGAAATGAACCTCATAAACAATGCCTGGCTAGAATTCATGCTGTGTGAACCTGGATACAAATCTTACAACCTAAGAATACACTTCATTAATATTTCAGACACCAAAAATACAAAGAATGCTTCTTTTGAGTTTTATAATGGGAGGAAAATGTCTTTGCCAAAAGCTTGCCAGGGAAATTAAGACTATCATTCCGACCCTACTTTTTAAAAAATGAAAACCAATCTTTCTCATTTAGACAAATACAGTAAAGGTATAGACCTTATTTAAAAGATCAAACCATTAAAAACATACCATTTAAATATTATTCAAAAATGAAAACGAAGACAAAAAAAACCTATCATATAACATGACATCTATAGCTGAAAAGAGTTCTCTATGTACAATTTTCAGAGTTCATAAATTCACCATTTGTCTAACTTTGGCAGTTAATTTTACGTATAAATTATCAATTGCTTTGTATTATAAAACTTCAGTATTATAGATTCACTTCTAATTGATCTATAATTAAACAAGACTAACTTTGCATCCCTAAATGCTGCCAATAAGCCTATTAGAGAGACAAATAATGAGAACGGTGTAACATTAAGTCCCCAAGACCACTGCCAGGTTCAATGATTCGCTAGGAGGATACACAGGACTTGACATATAGCCACACTAACAGCTATAGTTTATTGTGGTGAAAGGATACAAAACAAATCAGAAAAGAGAAAAGGCAAAGTCCAGAGGAAACCAGAGACAAGCATCCAAGAGTCCTCTCCTGGTGGAGTCACACAGGATGCACTTAATTTCCCCAGCAATGAGTTGTGACAATAGGTGTGCAATGCTATTCATCAGGAATACTCATTACAGACTTAGTACCCAGGGTTTTTATTGGGGGCTGGTCACACAGGCACCCTTTCCCTACCATGTGTCAAAATTCCAGCTCCCAGGAAGAAAGTAGGCATTCAGCATAAACCACATTGTTTGCACAAACAGTTGAAGCACAGTGAGCCATTCTCATCAGGGAATGGTGGAAACCCTCCCAAAATCCAGGGTTCCAGATTCCAGTCAAGGGCCAAGCTTGCAAGCAGGCCTTTGTAAGGAGAGTTGTCGCATCAGGCCTGCTATGTTAACTTTTTTTGCACATCTCTTTTCATATTCTATTTCTCTAAAAGTATGTTTATTCATTATTGTGTTCCTTCAAATTTACTCTTCTGTCTTAAATTGATATTTTTCTGTAATTATACTTCTTTCTTAAACCCTATCACCTCATTTCAAAGCTTTCCTACTACTCATTTATGTTCTTTCACATCTAATGTCACCTTCTTAGTGTCCTTCAGGTCCTTTTTTAAAAGCTGTAGTCTTTATTTCATCTGTGGGCATGTCGTTCTGACATGTATTCATTATCTGTAATGATGTTATCCTGCTCTTTATTTTTTTCTCATAGTAGTTTTGTATGAGATTTGAATTTGGTTCTCTTTCCATTGTTAATTTTCAAGTGAGTTAATTTTCCTGAAGTTTTAGAACACAGGCACTGTTTAGGATAGCTGTTCTAACTTTACAAACATCTCCCTCTTCTATTATGTGTAGTGTCCAATTATGACACCTGACCTCTGCTTTTATTCACAAAAGATTAACTACATGAGAAATGCCCTCCAACTATGAACAATTAGAAAATTGGACAAATTATATGGGATAAAAAACTTCTCAGGTATTGGGCAACACAGCACAGAGATGTGATCCCAAGGAAAAACAAATGAGGCAAACACTGACTGCCTTCTTGGCAAGCCCAGGGAAACAAGAATTTGTGAAACAGAATTCCAGTAGACAGTGCTGCACATAGAGCTCTAGCAATGTGCAGAAGAGTTCCCTCAAGTCTCTGGACAAGTACTGGTTCTCAAATGTGTGTGGGGACATCTGTGAGATCAGTGACAGAACAAGATACTAGAATGAATGATGACTAGAGCTCACACAGGGCTTAAAACACAGTTTGCTGTCCAGCCAGAGTACAACTATCCCAGAATACATGAGGCACTGAGTATAGGCCTCAGAAAGGTACTGCCTTAGCAATGGGATTAAAATAGACATAGACACAGATTTCTCAGCCTTTGCATCATTGA
The DNA here is from genome assembly GCF_020740605.2 of Lemur catta. Taxonomy (NCBI): domain Eukaryota; kingdom Metazoa; phylum Chordata; class Mammalia; order Primates; family Lemuridae; genus Lemur; species Lemur catta. Next base: position 51,948,510 of record NC_059139.1, on the reverse strand, counting down.
CATTTAAAAAAAATAAGTGGGTGTATATATATCACCTTTATTGATATAATTCATATATTATACAATTCACCCATTTGGAGTATGCAATTCAATGGTTTTTAAGCAAAAAGAACAAATTGGGAGGCATCAATTTGCCAGACTTCAAACTATACTATAAGGCTATCGTAACTGAAACTGCATGGTACTGGCACAAGAACGAAGACATAGACCAATGGATCAAACCAGAGACCCCAGATATAAAACCATCCTCATACAGCCATCTGATCTTTGACAAAGCAGACAAAAACATACACTGGGGGAAAAAATCCCTATTCAATAAATGGTGCTGGGAAAATTGGATAGCCACATGAAAAAGAATGAAATGGGATCCACACCTCTCACCTCTCACAAAAATCAACTCACCATGGATAACAGGCTTAAACCTGAGGCTGAAACCATAAGAAAATGTTAGAAGACAATGTTGGAAAAACTCTTAGAGACAGTGGCCTAGCCAAAGAATTTATGAAGAAGACCCCAAAAGCAATCACAGCAACAAAAAAAAATAAATAAATAGGACCTGACCAAATTAAAAAGCTTCTGTACACCCAAGGAAACAATCATTAATGTTGGGAGCGGTCTCTGATTACGGGTGAGCACATAGCCAATAGAATCATTGCTGGGAGCCTTGTCAGGGCCCTCTACCAATCACTTCCCGCCACGACTACCTGCAATGGTATATAAGCCCACGGTCCTTCCTGTTCGGGGTCTCTCGCCATGTAACTAGACTAGATGCCTCATTAAACTGCTGTTGGAAGAACTCCAGTTTGTTGCGTCGTCCTTGCAGGCGAGTGCGGCGCGACAAGTGGTGCCGAAACCCGGGAACTTCTCGCACCGGCGGAGACGACCTCTTTGGAGGTGACTTCAGAACCACAGCAGCTGGGGCGGCTTTATTTTGGACCCCTGCCCTCTTCTGACGCCGGCACCGGGTGCTTGTGACCTACCCCATGGGGAACTCTCCTAGTTATCCCTGACCGTGTCCTGCGCCATTTTGTGCAGGACGTGGACCGGGTGGCCCCATGGTTTCTCCACTCGGGGTCTTTAACGATTCCGAGTTGGGATAAGCTAGAGCAGGACCTTCGCCGTGCCCGAGAGTCTGGTCCCCTTTGGGAGTGTGTTCTCCCTGTGTGGGCACTGGTGCGCTCCTGTTTAGAGGACGACCGTTGCAGCGGTCCGGTCCAGGAAGGTCAGCAAGTACTCAGTGATTATCAAGATAGTATGTCTGAGAGAGGCAAAGTGGGTCCGGCTCGGCCGGGGCGGCCGAGGAAAAGGCCAAAAAAGAAACGTAAGTCCGCGGGTAAACAGGAACGGCGGGGACGCCCGCCGCCTGAAAGGGACATGGAGGAGGTGGCTCTCAAAATGGCCTCCCTCCACATGTCGGCTTCCTCTTCTTCCTCTTCTTCCTCTTCTTCCTCTCGTCCTTCTTCTTCCTGTTCTTCTTCATCGTCTCGCTCTTCTTCCCGTTCGCGTTCTCGCGAGGCGGAGGAGGGGCTGTCTCCGCAGGAGAAGGCGGAGCTCGAGGAGGCGGCGGCTAGATATGAGGCGGAGCGTAATCGCCCGCCCCCGTACGCTACTGCCCCTCCTTTTCCCGTTGCGGGATCCGCCCCTCTAAATATGGAGGGCGGAACCTCGTTTGTGCCTCCCCGAGCTAGAAAGAAGATACAGAGGGAGTTTGCTTTCCCCGTCTTTGAGGACGCTAATCAACATCGCTTTCACGAACACCTAGATTACAAGCAACTAAAAGCTTTGGTTGAAGCTGTCAAGGCTTATGGGTGCAATGCCGCTTACACCCGTGGCCTACTGGAACGGCTAAGTGCGCATGCCATGATCCCCAGTGATTGGGCTGGTACCGCGCGGGCCTGTCTATCCATGGGGCAATATTTAGATTGGAAATCCATATAAATTCTTGGGCAGTACTCTGTTATATCTTCCCAGGAGACATAGATAACCATTACCCTAAACATCCCCTTCTTCAGTTTGCACTTCGCAATCAGCTTATCTTTCCTCATCTGACTTCCCCTGAGCCTCTAATTGGGGCTACCATTGTTTATACTGACGGGTCATCCACAGGCACCGGTAGCTATGTAATCAATGATCAGGTGTTTACGGCCCGCTTCGCTTACTCTTCTCCCCAGCACGTTGAATGTGCTATCGTTGAATTGGTTCTCCGAACCGTGCCAGAGCCCCTTAATATAATCTCTGATTCTGCTTATGTTGTTCAGGCTGTCCGTCACTTGGAAACAGCCTATTCTCTTAACTCTCGCAGCACGGTGTTCTCCTTATTCTGTGCTATCCGTGCTGCCATCCATTCGCGCCGGTCCCCATTTTTTATAACGCACATTCGGGCCCATTCCCTTTTGCCAGGCCCCATGGCGCGCGGCAATGCCCTGGCGGATCATGCCACTCACGCTTATTGGGTTGGCTCTCCGTTGGAGGCAGCTCGCCAGTTTCATTCTCTATACCATACTCCTTCACTGACGTTACGTCTCAAATTTGGCCTCTCGCGGGCAGCCGCACGCGATATTGTGCTGCAGTGCGCGGCCTGTGCACCTTTTCGTCCAGCACCTCATGTAGGTGTCAATCCTTGTGGTCTTCGGCCACTCCACTTGTGGCAAATGGACGTCACTCATTACTCCTCCTTTGGCACTCTTTCTTATGTCCATGTTTCTGTTGATACCTGCTCTGGCATAATTCATGCCACTCCCTTGACAGGTGAAAAGGTAAGTCATGTCATCACCCACTGCTTAGAGGCTTGGGCTGCCTGGGGTAAACCTCAGGTTATCAAAACTGACAATGGCCCTGCCTATACCTCACAAGCTTTTCGTCAATTCTGCACACGCCTAGGCGTGGAGCACCGCACGGGCCTTCCCTACAACCCCCAGGCCCAGGGTATCATAAAGCGTGCCCATGGCACCTTAAAGGCCTATCTCAAAAAACAAAAGGGGGAGACGGGGACGAGCCCTTTGGGCTTACGTACCCCTAAGCCTGTGCTCTCTCTCACCTTGTTCACTTTAAATTTTCTTTTGCTGGATGATCAGGGGCGCTCTGCTGCGGACCGCCACGCCAACCCCGGTTCCCCTTTATCAGAGCAGGTCTTGTGGAAGGATGTCCTGCTTAACAAATGGAAAGGCCCGGATCCGGTTGTGAGCCGGTCCAGGGGAGCTGTCTGTGTTTTCCCGCAGGACACTCCTGATCCAGTGTGGGTCCCGGCACGCTTAACGCGGCGAGTGCAGCGGTTGGCAGATGTGGAGGATGCAGATGATGGGGCGTCCGCTGCCGGGGATGCTGCTGCTCCTGACCTTTCTGCTGCTGGCCGCATCGGTGACGATGGACCGGCGCTGGGCCATCCTGTCGGTGTTCCCGAGACCGATGCCGGCGACCCATGATGCCCAGATCTTCCCCCGGCTGTTCGCTACTAATGCCTCTTTGGGCCTTGCCAATCTTACATGGAACTCCTCCTCAACATTTGAGACGTCGGTCCACGCTATTCAGCAGCGTAATCTGTCTTTCCCCTCCACACCTGTTTGCCTCTGGCCCCCTTTTATCTGGATCACTGCTACTTCCTCTGGTCCTGGTGTTCTCAATTGCTCCACGGCAAACTGCTCCTATGCCCGTTGCTGGAATGCCTCCAGCCAGTCCATGGCAATTGTTGCCCGTATGCCTCGGCATATTCCTTGGCCGGTGGAGGCTCCTAGCTTCTTGACCCTTTTCCGACAGCGAAGAGATTTTGGCGTTACTGCAGCTGTAATTTCCACATTGGCAGTGACTGCCGCACTGGCAGCCGCTACGGCTGCAGCGGTAGGCTCTGTTCAGACAGCACAGACGCTGAACAACCTATCGGCATCTGTGGCTACAGCTCTGGACACACAATCCGCCGTCAACGCGCATCTGAAGGGTGGTATCATGATACTGAACCAACGTGTGGACTTGGTCCAGGAGCAAATAGATGCCTTATGGCAGCTGGCACAGCTGGGCTGCGAATGGCGTTTCACAGGACTATGCATTACCGCGGTACCGTTTGATAATGCTTCCGCCGCGGCCAACAAGTCTCGTCAATTATCTGCTATGTTGACAGGACACTGGTCTAGTCAATTTACCGCCTTGACCCGGCAGTTGCAATTGGAGATCACCCACATTAACTCCACACGCCTGGACTTGACAGTGACCAATGGTCTCTTTCCTACATTTCAGTCAATAGTCCGAGGACTTCGGGACTGGGCTGGCCTGGGGTCCCTAGAGTTCATGGGGATCCTGGGAGCAGGTTTCGTGATCTGGGGGTTCCTGCGCGTTCGTGCACAGCGCCGCAGGGACCGAGTGGTGGTTACCCAAGCCCTAGCCGCCCTCGAGTGTGGTCAATCCCCTGGCATCTGGCTACAAATGTTATGCTCCGAAGGTCAATACCGCCTCCCCTCTCGCACAGCGTGACATGGCCCATGCACTCTGAGGGGTTTCCCCATTGCACCAGATTGTGGCGTGTCACCCCCTTACCAGCCGTTGCACCTCCCAGAGTCTCTGCTCATTGCACGGGAGACGGTGGCCTTTGCACCTGCTTCAGGGACTCCACCCCCTGGATCCGGACCTTGAGGTTGGAGTCCCCAAAGCTTGTGTTGCAAAACAAAAGGGGGAGCTGTTGGGAGCGGTCTCTGATTACGGGTGAGCACATAGCCAATAGAATCATTGCTGGGAGCCTTGTCAGGGCCCTCTACCAATCACTTCCCGCCACGACTACCTGCAATGGTATATAAGCCCACGGTCCTTCCTGTTCGGGGTCTCTCGCCATGTAACTAGACTAGATGCCTCATTAAACTGCTGTTGGAAGAACTCCAGTTTGTTGCGTCGTCCTTGCAGGCGAGTGCGGCGCGACACATTAAGGCAAATAGAAACCCTACAGAATGGGAGAAAATATTTGCATGCTATAGGTCCCATAAAACGCGGATAACTAAAATCTATAAAGAACTAAAGCAAATAAGCAAGAAAAAAAATCATACAACCCCATTAAAAAGTGGGCAAGAGACATGAACAGAAACTTTTCAAAAGAAGGTAGACTAATGGCCAAGAAACATACGAAAAATGCTCAACATCTCTAATCATCAGGGCAATGCAAATCAAAACCACAGTAATAACATCACTTAACTCCAGTGAGAATGGCTTTTATCAAAAAGTCCCAAAACAACAGATGCTGGCATGGATGCAGAGATAAGAACACTCATACATTGCTGGTGGGACTGCAAACTAGTACAACCTGTATGGAAGTAACTCAAAGAACTAAAAGTACAACTACCATTTATTTGATCCAGCAATCCCACTACTGGGTATTTATTTACCCAAAGGAAAAAAAGATATTCTATAAAAAAAATCTGCAATCGAATGTTTTTAACAGCACAATTCACAATTGAAAAGATGTGGAAACAACCCAAGAGCCCATCAATACATGAATCGATTAATACAATGTGGTAAATGTGTACCATGGAGTACTACCCAGTCATTAAAAAAAAAAATAGGGAACTAATACCTCTTATACTATCCTGGATGGAGCTGGAGCCTATTCTTCTAAGTGAAGTATCACAAGAATGGAAAAACAAACACCACATGTACTCACCATTAAATTGGAACTAATCAATCAACACCTATATTGCACTACCTATGTGCACATATGGTAGTAACATTTATCATGTGTCAGTCTCAAATTTATCTACCTCTAAACACATCAGGGCCTGATTTTTTTTTTTTTAAAAAGTTTCTTTATTCCAGTGTTAATACTTCTTTGCTTGATGATGTAGGGACAAAAACATAAGTCTTAATGGGCAAGTTGTTAATTAACTCTACCTCACTTACTTAGCGGCTCCCTGTCACGACCAAATCAAATGGTAGGTAGCTTATCACCCTTTCTTTATGAAGATGCAACACAACCAACCATACAGATAGATCTCTGCAATTAGTTCATTTTGGAGCTTAAAGTAGAATCCAATGGGGTATATTTCCAGGCTGCTACCTTTTTTAATAAAACATTTTAGGCACATTAAAACATATGTAGACTAATATAGCACCCAGGTTAAAAAATAAAACAACAGTTGGAATTCCACAATGTCATTCCACTCCATTCCAACCCTCACCCCCAAACTTTACCACTTTCCCTCTTTCCCCACTGGAAGAAATCACTCTTCTGAATTTGCTGTTCATCATTCCTATGAATGTCTTTACACCTTCCCCAAATATGTATGTATTCTTACAGGGTGTATATCAATAGCACTGTTCCACATGTTTCTAACTTCATATGATGGTATGTGCAGTGTGTACTTCAGCAACTTGATTTTTGGCTCAATATACTGTTAATTAAATTTTTAATATTGGTCATGTACCACTAATTCATTCATTTTCATTGCTGTATAATATTACATTGCATTAACATAACACAATGAATCCACTCTCCTGTTGATGGGCATTTAGATTAAAAAAAAAAAATCAAAGTAGAGATGGGGCCTTGCTCTTGCTCCGACTGGTCTCGAACTCCTCAGTGCAAGCAATTCTCCCACCTCAGCCTCCTAGAGTGCTAGGATTACAGGCGTGGTGAGCCACTGTGCCTGGCCGAGGCTGCTTTTAAACAGAACAAAACTGCTTCCAGAGAAATGATGTTCTGTTCCAGTCTAAATGCCACATAAAAGAACACACACCAAAGACATTACAAAGAGAATCCCAAGGAACCTGCCTCTCTTCCACTCTTTCCAACAACCTCGAACTAGCACCACCTCTTTGTTATCTAGTTAATTCATATTCTGCCCTTTCAGGGAGATAGCTCCTATTGCCCTCCCACCTGTGAAGAAAGGGAAGGATCTACTCATCCAAGATCTATATAATGGAGGGTGATTCTTGACAGAGGCACAGACAAGGGGCTAGAGAAAGTGGAATATAGAAAGGCAAGAAAATTATCCTACTACCTGTTTTTACTTGACTGATTATTAAACTAGTATTTTCCTAAAATGTCAATTGTCAGCTTTTAAATTTCCAAAATGTAAGAAGTTAATCACTCTTGTAAAAAGCTGTCTGTGTCAGTAGCTGGCCCCTGTATCTCCAACTTTATGGTCTATGAAATAAGAACTGAAACCAAGAAATAAAGGTGATGAAATTTTATGAATGCTTTTTAATACTACCTCTGAATCCAGTTAATATAAAGCAGTTTTATAGCCAAAATTATAATGTATCAAATAGCTATGATGAATATAATTTGAGAGAATTCCTAAGGATTCTATTAATATTTTTAATTAATATTTTGGGGCTTTTTTGAGACTGGGTCTCATTCTGTTGCCCAGGCTGGAATACAATGGTGCAATCATGGCTCACTATAATCTCAAACTTCTGGGTTTAAGGGATCCCCCTGCCTCAGCTTCACAATTGGCTGGGACTACAGGTACAAGCTACCATGCCCAGCTAATTATTTTTTTGTAGAAACGAGGTCTTGCTATGTTGCTGAGGCAAGTCTCAAACTCCTGGCCTCAAGCAATCCTCCCACCTCAACCTCCCAAAGTGCTGGGATTACAGGTGTGAGCCATTGTTTCTGTCCTAATATTTTTAATATTCTTCAGCAACAATACCAAGCCGTTCATCCTTGTACCCTAATAGAGTATTCTATCAACAGCAAGTAAATTTCTCTAAGTATCACACTTAATAAATTCAAATCAAGAAGTGTTTTTAGTATAACCTCTCTTTTTTTTTTATTTGAGAAGTCACTTACTCGGGTTTGGAGAGCATCTTTTCCAAGTTAAATTCTTTGAGGTATCTTATTATGGAAGCCAAAGAGCAAATCACAGGCTTCGCCAAGTTAATGATGCCAGAAATACTTTGAGAACCTATAAAACAGAGTATATACCCTCATTAACATTATTACCATTAAAAGACAAATTTTATAGTTATTGAAATAATAATTTAGACAGTATCTCTTAGAATTCCCCTTTGGAAAAATGTAAAATATTGCAAATATGTAGGGCATGGACAAATGGGCATTTTCTGAGGGTGGAATGAACCTTTTATGGAGAGTAACGGAGTATTTTTTCAAAATGTAAAACACTCATCCGTTTTGATCCAGAAATACTCCAAAATGTGCATCAAGAATGTGTGTACAAAAAGGTGAGTTGAAAAATCTTTTGTAATGTTAAAAAAAAAACTACAGACAACCTAAATCAACATCAATAGGGAAGTAGTTAAATCAATTTTGTTAAATCCAGATTATTACGCACGTACTAAAAAGAATGACTTACAGCTATCCATATTGATATGGAAAGCTATCCATAACATATTGCTAAGTGAGGGGGAAAAAAGTTGCCTAATCATTCTAGTCTCTCACCACAAATATTGCAACAGCTTTCCATCTGTCTCCCTGCTTCACCCTTGCACCCTATAGGGTATTCTTAACAGAGCAGCCAGAGGAATACTTTTTTAAATGTACATCAGATCATTAGATTACTCAAAAATCCTCCACCATCTCCCAACTCGCTGAGAGAAGAAGCCAAAGTCCTTACAGTGATTTATTTGTAAGGCCCCACGCAATCTGCCTGTCATCTCCTATTTCTGAGCTCACTCCCTAATATTCTCTCCCTCAGTGACTGTTCCAGCACACAGACTCCTTGCTATTCTTTAAACATGCCAGGCACCCTCCCACCTTAAGATATTTTGTGCTTACTGTTGTCGCTGCCTGAAATACTGTTCCTTCACATGTCCATATGACTTTTTTCCCTTAACTTCTTTGGTCTCTGTTCAAATCTTTGGTCAAGTGCCACTTTCTCAGTGAGGCCTTCTTTTACCACCCTAGTTAAAAGTTCAATCCCCATCCCTGCCTTATTTTCCTCATGGCATTCATCACCTTCTAACACTTGTCAATTAGACAAATAGTGGTTATTTAATACATTTAGACCCTGTCAGTAACATTTAGAGATTTTAATTCTGGCAACCAACCTTTCAAAATGCTAGCCTTTATCAGAATATTTGTCCCAAGGTTCTAAAAAGTTACAAGGATACTAATGGACCATCTTTAAAGATAAGCAAAAGGGAAAGTTGATCAATTACTCCTTCCACTCCAATGAATATGTCAAAACCATTAAGTTACTAACTGTTCGTAACTAAAAAGGAAGAAGCTGTAGTGGTATTTTTGATGAGCCCAACAATCATGAGCCCTTCTCCTACACTGGAAACTACCTTGTTGTCATTAAATTGAAAGTCATGCTCATAGCTTTATCCAAATCTCAAATCACTTCAATTTGAAGATATATGTGGAAAATATTTACCTTTTATGTCAACTATATCCTTTGCATAAAATTCCATAACCGCCTGGAAAGCATGACTGTATTCAAAATAAATGTTATCCATCCTTTCTACTCGAATTCTGTCATCCCGCACACTGAAAGAAAACAAGGAAAATTTCAAAGATAATTATCCATTATCTTGAATTATCTGTATTTAAGTCTTGGCCAGAAAAATAAAAAAAAAATTAGATAAAAACTCATTCCTTACTGTCTCCCAAGTTGAAGAAAAGGAGAGAAAAAGAGATCTAAAGTTGCCTTGCCAAAAGGTCTCATAAAATATCATCATTAATTTTCTTTAATCAATGGATATTATATATCACCTAGCATATAGTAAGTACTTTGTATCATTTAAAAAGAACTCCTTGAAATTAGAGCCAATTACATTAATAAATATGAAGGGAGAAAAACTGGAAAGCATCATTTTTATTTAATTACATTATTTGTTTGAATACTCTAGCGATAGAATACAGCATTGAGTAATTCTTTGAGGGGCTTTTTGCTAAGTCATTTCTATCACAGCCTCCAGTCAAATACAGCAAATTAGATTAACTCTCACTCTTTAAAGTGATTCTACAGTCTTTTTAAAAATACATATAAAAATTTGCCTAAGTACATAAACTAAAGCATCTCCTCCATGCTGGGTAGTGCATTTTCTTTTCCATTTTCTATTTTTCTTGACTCCCCATTTCCTCCTCCTCTTCTCCTTTCCTTACCACCTCACTCCCATGACTGTTACCTCCCATGTTAACAGCCTAGAATGAATCCTTCCATACACAAGCATCATATATGCTTATACATGTCACTGCATTATAAAAATGGGATGACTTTATATACACCAGATATATATGTCTGGTTTCACTAGAAACTTTTTGGGATTTTGATCAGATACGTAATGAATTAATTAGGAGGGAAATATATCTTAACAAATGAATAACCCATTGTTAAATATGGTAAATTTCTCTGTTCACATCTTTTATATCCAATAATAAATATTCTGTAATTTTCTCCTTGAAGGTTTTACATAGCTTTGGTTGTGCTCACTCTTAGATAAGTACACATTTCTCTCTTGTCTTTATCTGAAACAGAAACAGATGCTGGGTGGGGCTAGCATCAGGGGATTCTTATGCACACTAAAGAACCACTAACCTACACAAATAAAATAATCGTGAAACAGTAATTAATAGATGACAGGAAAGAGTATTGACAGAGTACTTGCTTTGGAAGTTTATCTTATATATTGATATGGGTATGATTTAAGAATATAAAGTGCCTATAAAAAATAGAGCTACACTATGAACATCTGAGTTAAGATAATCTAAAAAGTTTCTCAGTTTTTTTCTTTGACTCCCTATGCAGACCCCTCCCTTGGTCTCTCCACAAAATTGAAGACAGACTTCAAATAATCCCCAGCACCAAACCAAAGCAAGCTCTTTCTATTTTTATGACATTCCTTACTGAATAAAGAGATTCTATGATCTGGTTTGAAAGTTCAGCTACAATGCCTTATAATAAATAAACAATAGGGAAACTTTATTACCTATTCTGTTTAACAACTAGGTTAAAAATCTGAAAGATTTATGACTAAAAAATCTAAAGTTTATTTATATTTGTTTCTACTTTACAAAAAAAAGTTTTCAGAAACAAATTCTCATGGGTATATGCCACATCAGTCAGGTTCCCACTCTTAGTTTACAATCTAAGACCACAGACAATAATGTGGTAGACATCCATAAAAAATACAGAAAATACAAAAAGACACACAAATGGTGATGCCTTATCACAAAAGGAACACATTCCCTCCCTCCTCAATATTATGAATAAGTAGAAATGTTACCATTTTATAAATTCAATATTTATAATTTTTTGTTTTTTAATATAAAGATTTTATAAATATAGTCATTTGTTCTACCCAAACAACATAGTTCAGTCTCCTCAAATCCTGCCATAAAAACAGAATTGAATAGCCAAACCAAAGTCCACAAATAAAATATACTAAAATATGACTGTATCTCAAGAGATCCCTAAGAACTCCAAAATGCAAGCAGGTGGGATGAACAACAGACAACAGTAAAATATACATGCTAGTGGTCTCCACATAGGAAGAAGCAGATAAAAGCAAAAAAAACATCTAACAATCAGAAAACAGAGGCCAGGCACAGTGGCTCATGCCATAATCCCAGCTCTTTGGGAGGCCATGGCAAAAGGTTTACTTGAGGCCAAGAGTATGAGACCAGCCTAGGCAACATACTGTGACCCCATATCTACAAAAAATAAACAAATTAGCCAGGTGTGGTTGTGCACACCTGTAGTCCTAGCTATTCAGGAAGCTGAGGCAGGAGGATTGCTTGAGCCCTGAAGTTCGAGGTTACAATGAGCTATGATCACACCACTGTACTCCACCCTGGGTGAGACACCTGTTTCAAAAAAAAAAAGGGGGGGGAGGAGGGGGGGGGAGGCCAAAAGAAAACAAAACAGGAACACCACAAAAAAGCAATTTCTACACACTAGAAAAGTGTGGTAAGACATTTTGAGTAGTTGAAACTGGGGATGAGGCTTGTACACTTGATTAATAGTGAGTACAAGAAGTTCACAGTAAGGTCCGAAGGGGCTTTAGAAGTCTAGGTCCTATGAACTCACAAAACTAACTATGCAAAGCACTCTTTCAGGACTTACACTTGAGGAAAAACTCCTGTCAACAGAATCCAAAATAAGTAGAAAAGGGATAACAGAGTCAAAATAAAAAAGACAAAAGTACTACAAAACAAAGCCAGGAGAAAGTGAGCTGCCATGTTTTCAAATACTTGACAATGTGCAACAAAATAGATGAAACTCAAAAACATTACGCCAAGTGAAAGAAATCAAGCCAAAAAAACTATATACTGTACGATTCCACATATATGAAATTCTAAAAAAAGCAAAACTATATTGATGGAAAATTAATAATTGCCTGGGGCCAAATGTGAAGGGAGGGAACCAATTATTAATACAAAGGGATATGAGGAATTTTATTTGGGTAAAGGTATTGTTCCATACCTTGACTGTGGTAGTGGTGCTTATACAACTGTATAAAATCACAGTTCAAACCATACACTTACAAAGAGAACTGTTTATGATAATACTTTATGTTTAAAAAAAAAAAACACTGGAACCATGAAGTTAAAAAAGCTATACTGAACCCATGCCTCTTCTGAAAGTTCGGGAAAACTAATTTCACATAAAAATGACTAACAGAAAAGGATCAAGGTCAAATCCTGTACAAAGTTATAATAAGAAAAAGGAGAATAAGCACAGTAACATCTCTATAGACAATAGAGGCATATCAGATGGATACCTCCAGAAAACATGAAAACTCATTTAAAATTAAGACAAGCCAAAAAAATCATTAACTATATTTAGAAAAACTCAGAAATGAACTGGTACGACTCAGAAAATTAAACAGGAAAAATTATCTCATGATGAAGGATAGACTAGAAGGAACACAAAACTGAATACTATAGATAAAGCAGAAAATGAAAAGGGGAAAATTTTTCAAAGTCAAAAAGAAATGAAAAAAGATTTAGAAGATTGAAAAAAAGTAATAAATACAGAAGGTAGGCAAAGAAGATCAAAAACATGTATATAAAAGGGCACATCATATACCCGGGAAATCAATCCAGAAAGACCGCCCCAAGAAATAATCTAGTAAAATTATTTCCAAGCAAAATAGCAACTCCTTTATATAAGGGAGAAAAAAAAAAAAACCACAGAATTGCCAAACTTTAACAGCAATGTTTTATGTTAGAAGGCAATAGAGTAACATATTTAACATAGTAAAAAAAAAAAAAACCTGTAAGCCAAGAATTTCATATGTAGCCACTCTACCTTCCATGTATAAAGGCCACAGACAATGGTAATCAAAGTATGATCACCAGACCAATAGCATTGCCACTACAGGGGAATCTGTTAGAAATGCAAATTCTCAGGCCCCATCCCACATGTACTGAGTCACAGACTGGGAGTAAGGCCCAGCCAGTAATTCTGATGCACACAAAGGTTTAAGAACCACTGCACTAGAGAATGAATTTCAGACAATCAAAATAACTAGAGAGACAATGAAATCAGAATTGGTGATGAGAATTTAACATATATTTGCTTGGAGAACTAAAACTCAGTGAAGGCTATAAGAAGGTATAGTATATAACAGTTACATGTTCTAACAATGCAGATGTATTACAACTATGAAATAAACAGAAAGAAACAGAAACATATATTCAACAAAATTTTAACTGTTTTCAGTGATCTATACCATTAGTGGTCATATAGTGTTGTTACTCTGAAAACATGTGTAATGTGGGATGAAGCAAATTAAATATGTGATATTCTAATGATAAAACCAAAATACTTAAGAACCAGGATTGTCCACATGGGGGGGAAATGAAGATATAGACACAAGATTGAAAAGGTTAAATAAAACCTTTTTAGCCCTGAATTTGAATTAGTATTTTTTATGAATTCTTAATATAGTTTATCTTTAAACTATGTATATTCCCTAGCTCTGTCCAGTGAAAAGGCCTAGCAATAATGACCTATCCAATAAAGAGAGCCTCCCTAGGGCACAGATTGTGGTTTTGAAATGTCATTTCCTACTGAAAGAAACCAGGGCTTATTGGAGAAATGACAAATTCTAGGTATGGGATTGAAAATGTTTAAGATGAACCTAGAATATCTTGTTATACCAAAAAGCAAAAAAGCTACTAATAGAGTCATGGCAAAATGACACAAAAGCCACCTTAAAGAGGCTCACTGCCCAACTATGGACTAATTTGAGCATCAGGAAGAACAGCAACTGCAATGAGTCAAAACACATTGGATAGGTTTAAATCCATGAGTTCACAATGATACTTTAAAAAGCAAGACTTGTTCATCACTAAGTATCAATGGCTACTCAATTCACAGCAAGAGCCAATTATATGCCGCCTAATGAAAAACTATAATTTATGAAGTCATCTTGCTCCTCCACAAAAAAAACAAAAAACTTAAAAAACTGAACCTAGCCTCTCAATTCAACTACCAATTTATAGAAAATACACAGAAACATGTTAAACTCTATGGAACATAATCAGCAAAATCCAGACTGTGGAAAACTCCACAAGAAAAACAATTGCATTTCTTCAACAAATAAGGGGATAAAAAGAGATAGGAGAGAAAACCTGTAGATGAGAAGAGGCTTTAAAAGACATTTTAAAAACAAGCTGAGTAAAATGGCGTGCCATGTAGTCCCAGGTTCTCAGGAGGCTGAGGCAGAAGGATTTCTTGAGCCCAGGAGTTTAACGGCTGTCTTAACAACATAGCAAGACCCTTCCTCTAACTAAAATCTTTTAAAAATTAGAAAGACATTTTAAAAAGAAGCTAGTAAAAGTAAGCTCTAAACATGCACACTTTGGTGACAAAATTATGAAAAAAATTAATAACAATCAAAGTAAAGATCATGGTTACTCTGAAGGCTGTGACTGGGAAGGGGCAGAGAAGCTTCTAGAGTGACTGCTGAAATTCTATTCCTGGACTGGATGGTGGTTTCAGGGACCTTCCCCTATATTTATTACATTGTTTCCTGTATTTGTACCATATTTTAATTTTTTTTTCAAATAAACACAGGATTCCAATTTTACTGGTTTTTCCTAAAATAAACTTACTTCAAAAGCCATTTTTTACTTTTTATTTTAAGAGTCTGTTTTATCTTATAAGCAACTACCAATGTTCCATTATCATTCTGAATTGGAAAATACTTTGACAGTATGAAGACTACTCAAAGAAATAAATGTAGATTTACCAATTATCTATATCTATCCAAAGGAAAAGAAGTCATTTTATAACAAAAAACACCTGCACGCAAATATTTATCACAGCACAATTCATAATTGCAAAGATGTGGAATCAACCCAACTGCCCATCAATTCACAAGTGGATTAACAAAATGTGCTATACGCACACACACACCATGGAGTACTACTCAGTCATAAAAAGGAATGAAATAATTTTGTTTGCAGCAATCTGGATGGAACTAGAGACCACTATCCTAAGTGAAGTATCTCAGTAATAGAAAAACAAACACCATAGTTCTCACTAATAAGTGAGAGCTAAACAATGGGAACACAGGGGCATGAAAAGACATAAAGGATACTGGAAAACAAGTAGAGGGGAGAGAGGGAGTGGGTGTGGGATAAAAACTTACCTATTGGGTACAAGGAACACTATTCTGGTGACAGGCACACCAAAGCCCTGCCTTAAGCATTGTGCAAGGTATCCATGTAACAAAAATCCTAGTATCCTCTTAATATTTTGAAATTAATTTTAAAAAAGACTATAAAAAACCTATAAAGATTAAACCCAAATATATTCTATAATATAAAATACTGAAAATAAGAGAATCAACCTTTAGAACAGAAGTGAATCATGCAGAATTTCTCTGAATAAAAATTTACTGAAGAATTTTCTACTTAATAAATAAATATAAAGCAGTTGAAACATAAGTGTGCAATGGGGGAAACATTTAGCATTTTTCATTAATCAACAGGATTCTGAAAGTCTGCATAATGTTTTTAAATATTCACAGGTATTTCTACCAATTGATCTTATGGCTAATAGTGAATAACAGAGTAACTTTAAAAAATACTTAGAAGATGAGGGTGGGGGGGAGAAGAGGGGGAAAGAGGGAGGGAAAGCAGGGGAAGGGAGAAGAGAAACAAAAGAAAGAAAAGAAAGAAAGAAAAAGTTAAAAAATAAATTTAGATGGTGATCTGGCCCCCATCACTTCTCTAACCTCACTTTCTTCTACCCTCACCTTTATTCCTTCTGTTCTAATCACATTGACTTTTGGACTGTTCCTCAAATACCACAGGCTAACCTCTGGACCTTTGCACCTACTTTCCCTCTGCTCAAAATACTCTTCCCTAGATATCCACATGGCACCCTCTCTCCCTCAGGTCTTCTTCATTCAAAAGTCATCTCAGTGAGGCCGGGCACAGTGGCTCACGCCTGTAATCCTAGCACTCTGGGAGGCCAAGGCAGGTGGATTGCTCGAGGTCAGGAGTTTGAGACCAACCTCAGCAAGAGCGAGACCCCGTCTCTACTAAAAAATAGAAAGAAATTATATGGCCAACTAAAATATATATACAGAAAAAAATTAGCCAGGCATGGTGGCGCATGCCTGTAGTCCCAGCTACTGGGAAGGCTGAGGCAGTAGGATCACTTAAGCCCAGAAGTTTGAGGTTGCTGTGAGCTAGGCTGACGCCACGGCACTCACTCTAGCCTGGGCAACACAGCGAGACTCTGTCTCAAAAAAAAAAAAGTCACCTCAGTGAGACTGTCCCTGATTATCTTGTGTAAAATGGTATTCCTCACTAGAATTTATGAGGACATGGACTTTTGTCAATTTTATTTCTGCTGTACTCAATGCCTGGAACAGTACCTGGTACTGAATAGTGCTCAATCTATGTATTATAGTGTTGCTCAATGAATGAATAAATGAGTACAAGTTCGAGAACTATATCTCCCCTTGAGATAGGCAGCATTATCCTCATTTTATTACAAAAATGAGTAAATTGAGCTTTGAGAGATTAAGTACAATGCCCAAAGACACAAAAAGATAATAGATTAATAGATACTAAAACCCAGAGTAGCTGGCTCTAACCACTTTCTCTGTTCTACTACAAGCCGAGGGAGGCACAAGCTGATTCAGGAAGGAACCCAAGGAGGAGGATTTTCTCCCATCTGTGGTGCTGAAGAAGGATTTTTCTACCTTAATCCACTGGGGAGAGAATATCAAAATAACTATTGCAAATCTCCTATCACTTTTTATCTTCCTGTAGACTCCTTTAACCTGGATTTTTAGGAGTCTATAGTAAAGTTATTATCTAGCAACTCAAAAGGCAATGAATGGCTTTACATGAGCTCCACAGTGTTTTTAGACAAGTTCCTTGAGTGAACACAAGAAGCAGCTGGTACTCAATTACTCTTCTAATTAAAACTGTTTGATAAGCAGATAAGGATTTAGAAACCCATTAAATTTGACAAAAATGGACTTGTCAGTTATCCTTGAAGCTTTCATGGAAGCATTACAAGAATGTTAAACTTATCATTCTGCAATCTGTATATTAAATATCCTCATGCAAACATTTTTCTCAAACTGGTCAAAGTTATCAAATCTCATATCTGTATTTTCCTAGATTTTAAAGTTATAATAAATTCAAATCACTGTATCTATGAAACAAAAATCTATATGAAATTCCACATACAAGTAACATCCTACCAGAATTGTTAACCTAGATTTTAGTAAAATTTCCACTTTAACCTTTTCACATGTAACATGCCTCTCTATTACTAAAAATACAGGTGATTTTTGAAAAGTTACATGGTGATTAAAAACTCTCTCACAGAACTGTCAATCTTGATTTCCTCAAACTGTAGTCTGTGGAATGCCTGCAACAGAATCAACTGTAACACACATTAAAAGCACAGATTCCACAACCCAAATGTACTAAGTCTGAATTTCACAGGGAGTTAGATACGGAGCATTTTCATTTTTAACAGGTTTCTTGGGGTGAGTCACAGGCAAACTGCAGGTTGAGAACGTTAGTCCACATAAACAATGCTGGCAGCCATCGTAGGACAAAATGGAAATGGAAATCTCCCAAGACATGTATCCAGCGATAGTCTATATTTCAGCTGATTTACTAAAGATAGACAAAAAAATATCTTTTCACTTAAAAAAATTAAGGAAGTCATCTATGGTCATAAAATTGACCTGGGTCTAAAAAAATTATAAAGCCAAATTCCCTTTACCACCCTTTACAGAGGCTATTTGTGGCCTGGGGCTGAAGCCTCGTGAATGCAGAGGAGGCTGAACAGAGGCTGTGCTCCTCCCAGGGCCCAGGGGAGCAACTCCCCTTCTGTCCTTGATGGCAGGACTAACATCAAGATAGAGGTCTCAGTCCATTCAGTAGGATATGCCAAGCTGGACTGTTTTAAATTAAGACTTTTAATTTTTAAAAAATCCTTTTCACATGAAACATATCTGTTGTCAAATATATTGTTTTTGAAAAAATAAATGGTAATAAAACTCTCTCAACAAGTGTGGAGCCCACACTAAAACAAGAGAACTTCAGACCCAATAATATCTTTTAATGTCAACTTCAACATAAAACTGGTGACTCTCTAGTGTCAAATAACAGACCACCTACAGAGATTCTGAACTAATGCTCAATTGTGAACAAATAAATGTCAGCTTACCAATTTTATGATATATACTGACTTTAGAAACTATAATTTTTATAGACAAAAAGAGCCTGGTTAAAGGCTGACAATCTACTGTGGGAAAACTCACAAGGCCTCTTCTGACTAAGTACTTATTGGTAATAATACTGATTGAGTTCCAAGCTGAGTAACTAATTCTCTCAAGACAGAATGAAATAGAGTCCTTGACTGAATGAGACAGACAATATAACATGGTTACAATGTTACATATTAGAATTAGTATGAAATTCATTAATTTTATCAGGGTTCACTGGGGGGAGGGAACTATCACCACTTTCTTTGAAGACTAAAAGCATTATGTGAAATTACAATTCTAAAAACAAACACCAGAACAAAAATATCAGAATAACCTCAAAAACAAAGAAATCAGACCACATAGTAAAAGATTGAAAAGATATAAAAATAGAAAATAACACAAAATAATCTAGACAAACTAATATCAAATATGTCTGCATTAATAAAGGATATGGGCTAAACTCACCTGTTAGAAGAAAACTAACTTCTGATTGGATTATTAAAAAAAAACACACAAAAAACAAAAAATCCTCAAAACCTCTATGCTACAAATAGGAATGCAACTCAAAACAAAGTAATTCAAATAGGTTAAAAATAAAAGGATGGCTGAAAAAGGTTGCCTAGATATAGATACTAGGTAAATACAAATAAAAAGTATGAGGCTAGATCTTATTATCAGGAAGGACAGAATTCAGAACAAAAAGCATTAGATACGACAAAGAGGCACTTTTATATTAAAAGACAGAAGAAAGGTCCCTCCGTACCATTTTTGAAGACTTAGTTTTCTGAACCATTGAAATATACAACTTATTCAAGAAGCAAAATTGTTTATCAAAAGAGAGAGAAAGGAAAGAAAAGAATGGATTATGAGACTTATGCAGGAATTCCCAGGAGATGTTCTTCCACTTCCCTGGACTTGAACCTGGGAGGCTGGGAGTCCAGCGACAGAGCACCTGGAGCCATTCTGCCACCTTGTGGAACGTAACTGAACACAGGAAGAAAAAAAAGAAGAACCCCCTAAATCTAGCCAGGCCTGATTCCAGCCTACCTTCCAGTTTTTCAAATAAGAGCCATAGATAGTCAACTTAAAATTTTTTCAATAAGAACTCAACAGAAAGTGTGGGATTTTCAAAAAGAAAAAGGAAATTGTGTCCAGAGAAGGAAGTAGACACAGACAGCTTCTTAGAAAGATGGCAACCTTTACTGACGTCCACAGCCAACAGTGAATCAAGGTGAGGAAGACCTAGTTGGACAGTCAGTTGGCGAGTCTCTTTAGAACAGACCAACAGGGAGACAGAGTACGTGTCAGAGATTCTGGAGACTAGAAGGACCCCTCCCCAACAAGCAAAGGTGAAAGGACCTTGGCCAAGTTACCACAGGTGACCAAAAATTACAAGCAGCTTTAGGGCCCAGGCCCCGTAATGATTAAAGAGGCCTGAGGCAAAGAAACACACCAGGACCTACCCCTACCCTCTATCCCACAGAGAAGAGAGGCTTGTTTGGGAACAAGGGAAGACAGAAAAATTCCCCACTATGGGAATTCCATGGGGCCTCAAAGGGCGAGGTCCAGAAGTACCCAAGGCCAGCGTGCATGGGAGCTTAGGTGTTCAAAAGGCTGAGAGAAAGATGGGAGGTATTAGAAGGTAAGAAATCTGTACCTTATGTCTTTCTAAACCATTTTCAGAAATGGAGGTTGTATTTTTCTCTGGCAGTAAAGTTTCTGACAAAAAGCATGTGTGCTTAAAACACAGAAGCTTTATTTCTAAAGGTATAACTTCATAAACCTTTACAAGGGGAAAGAAATTTCATGAAATATAAACCAAAATAATGTCAACTGTGCTATAAAATACTATTCCTTCTGAAGTCCAGAAGCATTGATGAAGAAGAGGCATAGCTGTTTCCTTGTGTTATTTTCCTAAGAGGATATATAATGTAGTGTGCTTTAGAGCTGCAGTCCCCAACCCCCTGGCCGTGGGCCAGGTCTGTGGCCTATTAGGAACCGGGCTGCACGGCAGGAGGTAAGTAGTGGGACAGCAAGCGAAGATTCATCTGTATTTACAGCCGATCCCCATCGCTCACATCACCGCCTGAGCTCCGCCTCCGGTCCGGTCAGTGGCAGCATTAGATATTGCATTATGGTGAGTTTTATAGTTTTTCATTATATATTATGATGCAATAATAATAGAAATAAAGTACACAATAAATATAACATGCTTGGATCATCCCAAAAGCACTACCCCCCCAATCCCAGTCCAGTTGTTGTCTTCCATTAAACTGGTCCCCAGTGCCAAAAAGGTTGGGGACCACTGCTTTAGAGCCATAAGTCTGAATCAAATCCAAGTTTTGCCCCTTAATAGCTGTATAACTGGCCGGGCGTGGTGGCTCACGCCTGTAATCCTAGCACTCTGGAAGGCCGAGGCGGGTGGATCGCTCGAGGTCAGGAGTTCAAGACCAGCCTGAGCAAGAGCGAGACCCCATCTCTACTAAAAATAGAAAGAAATGATCTGGCCAACTAAAATATATACATAGAAAAAATTAGCCGGGCATGGTGGCACATGCCTGTAGTCCCAGCTACTCGGGAGGCTGAGGCAGTAGGATTGCTTGAGCCCAGGAGTTTGAGGTTGCTGTAAGCTAGGCTGACGCCACGGCACTCACTCTAGCCCGGGCAACAAAGTGAAACTCTGTCTCAAAAAAAAAAAAAATAGCTGTATAACCTAGACAAGGTACTTAACTAACATCTCTGTGCCTGTTTCCTCATCTTCAAAATCTGTATTAAAACAGTGGCTTCCTCACAAGAGTGTTTGCCAAGATTAAATCAGTCAATAAATATAAAGTCTTTAAAACAGTACCTAATACATAGGGTTGGCTATTGCTATTACTAATAATATGACTGCTGTTTAGAATGAGAGATAGGGTTAGTCATGTGCTCAAAGGAAAAGAAAGGAGAGAGTTTTAGAATAGAAGTAATTGGGCAGGACAGGCACAAAGCAATGAAGCTGCCAGAAATATGAAATACTCTCAGTAGCTACCAAGTTTTCTCTCAAACAGTACCTTTTTCACTCCAGGGGAACATAGGCTAAAGGCTAGGAAAAGCCGCTAATGAGTGATTTCAGAAACCACTGCCTTCCCCCACCAAAATACCACCTCATCTACTTCTGATGTTTGAAATGCCTTTAAATAGACATAAAGCATTTTCGTTTCACAAGTAGAAACAAAAGAAGTTACTTAAAGATCATTTAAATAGCAGTCATCAAGGCTTATCTATACTAAAGTTATTTTTAAACATAAGAAAAATTAACAGAAGTTGTTAAACTCTAAAATTGATTACTTAAGATGGTACCAGTTGGGCAATAAATGTGCTTTACCAAATGTTTCACAAATTCTATTAGCTCAGTTACACACAGAGTCATCTATTTTATATTCATCTCTAATTGGTTCTACTATGGAGAAGTTGGCATGGTAGGTTTCTAGAGCTCCCATCCCATCCTATATTTCTAATATGTGGCAAATAACTTCTGAGACAAAAGACCAAAATAAAAAAATTTTAAATGACATCCTAGCAAGTCAAATTCTAAAATATCCACTTAGGAACATAAAAATCTAGGTCACTTTTCAAAGTCAAATGCCAAATAAAGCCTTTGCACCAACAAAATTCAATGCTGATACAACAGTCTTTTCTATAAGTAGTGTGAAACAACTGGTAAATGTATGGAGAAAAATGAACTTCAACCCCTACCTCAATCATGATGCCCCTAAATTAAATCAAAATATGTAACAGAGATAGAAGTAAAAGCTAAAGCTATCAAACTTCTAGAAGAAAATATGAGAAAATCTTCATGACAGAGTAGGCAAAGATTTCTTAGGATACAAAAAGCACTAGTCACCATAAAGAAGAAATTGATAAATTTGACATCATAATTAAAACTTTCTCTTCTTCCAAGGTTATCAAGAAAATTAAAAGGCAAACCACAGACTGGAAGTAAATATCGACAATACGTGTATCTGACAAAGGATTTTTATTCAGAATATATAAAGGATTTTTATAACTTAAAACAAGCAATCCAAGTCTTAAAATGGGCAAAAGATATATATGAATGGATAGCCAATTAGCACATGTTAACATCACTGGTCATCAAGAAAAAGCAACCAAAATATGATACTACACACTAACTAGAATGGCTAAAATTAAAAAGACTGGCAATACCAAGAGTTGGCAAGGAGGTGCAACTACAACTCTCACACACTGCTGGTAGGAGGGTAAAGTTGTGAAACTACTCTGAAAAATACTTTGGCTATTTCTTATACAATAAATATATACTTACCCACATAACCCAGGAATTCCACTTCTAGGTATTTACCCAAATTAAAAACACATGTCCATGAAAAGACCAATACACAAATGTTCTTGACAGCTTTATTGAAAATAGCCAAAAGCTGGAAACAACACAAATGTTCAGCAATCAATAAATTTTGGTATATGAATATGATGCAATACCACTAAACAATACAAAGGAATGAACTACTGATATACTCAACATGGATGGATTTCATAGGCATTTATGCAGAGTAAAAGGGGCTGGACACAGGAGAGCACACATTGTATTGATTTCATTTATGTGAAATTCTAAAACAATAACTATCTTATACTGACAGAAATCAGACCATTAGTTGCTTGGAGTGGGAGGTGGAGGTGGGGAGAAAAATGATGGCTAAGAGACACAAGGAACGTTGTGGTAAGATGGAAATGTTCTATATCTTAATTGGGATGGTAGTTATATTGATGTGTTTATCTGTCAAAATTGACTCATACTTCAAATGTGTAAATTTTACTGTATACAAGTTATACCTGATTAAAGGTGACTGAAAATAAAACTTTGGTATTTGCCATATATAATTTATAGCTGAAGATTTTCTATTAAAAAATCTGAAAGAAAAATCAAAATCCTGTGCAAATGTGTATTCCAGATAAGTTTTTAAAATAAGATTCTAATTCCACTATTTACTCAGCAAAAAGGAATGGTGAGAAGTACCTCCTCTCATTTTGAAAAAAATATTTAACTTTAGAAAGTACATTCCAAATTTACACGCTTTGAGATGATCATAGTTTAAATGTCATCCGGTATTTATATTTAAATATATGATACAATCATCCTAACACATGGCAAATCTTAATTTACACTTCCTGTGGTTCAAAAAATATTTTCAATAGCCAAACAACAAAATTACCTATATTTGCCTTTGAGAAAAAGCAAAAGAAACCATATTTTTCTAAGAACTCTACAGTATTACATAATCCTAAAGACTATCAACATTAAAACATTTTCAGATCAGTGGAAATTCATCTCAGTTTTTTCATGCATGATTAAAAGCAATTTTCTCAGCAACTGACACAAAAATCAAGTCCATTTCACTCAGATCATGTGCCTTTTGAGTCTGTAAGTTCATTAACAAGCTCACGGCTGCCTCAGACAGCCTAAAATAACTAATCTTTCTAAACTAATATTTTTCTCCAGAAGTACAATTTTCCTGAGAAAGAGCTGTTTCAAAAAAAAAAAAAAAAAATCAAGAAATTTATCTGGAATTCATGGTATAAATTATACACAAGTAACACAGCTAAAAGGCGTTTCCTTTTCAGTTCAAGTCTACAAACCTTTACTATGCAATTACCATAGGGACAAATGGATTGGGGGTGGGGTAGAGAAGAAGGTCCCTTCCCTATGTTATGGCTTGATTTGTGTGTCCCCATAAAATTCAAATGTGGAAGTCCAAACCCCCATACAGAATGGGACCTTATTTAGAGATAAGGCCTTTACAGAGATAATCAAGTTAAAGGGAGGTCATTAGGGTAGGCCCTAATCTGACTAGTGTCCTTATAAAAAGTGGAAATTTGGACACAGAGACACACATAGAAGGAAGCTGATGTGCAGAGACATAGGAAGAAGGTGGCTGTCTACAAGCCAAGGAGAGGCCTGGAATACATCTCTCTTTCACAGCCCTCAAGAAGCAATCAGTACTGCTTACACCTTGACTTTTTACTTTTAGCTTTCAGAACTGTGAAACAATAACTTTCTTTTTAAGCCACTCAGTTGATGGTACTTTGTTACAGCAGCATAGCAAACTACTACATTCCACTGAAAGGGTCAACATCTATTGAGAGAGACATGTTTATGAACAAATCACCAGAACATCAAGCACACTGAGAGGAGTGCTATGGTAGCAGTTTCTTTACTCAGACCACTATTCTGTGGTCTCCTTGTACATGACCTGTTTAGAGCATGGCAATTAGTCTGGTGTAGCTACAGCCCAGACTGAGGGACAAGGGACCATATGGGAGGAAAGGTGTCACACTCCTGGCCTCAGGTATACGTCACCTAACACAAGCAATGGGTTTGCAAATTGAACTTCTGTAAAATGGATCATTTTAACCTTTTTTGCTTAACTTGTTACTTAAATACATTAAATCCAATTAGAATTTGAAAATACCTAAAAGACGGCAAGTGAAAATCTCTCTGGAAAACAAAATCACCACCTCCTTATTTGCCTTGCGTCTAACTCCTGATTTTAACATAGAAGAATTGGGCTACTAGGCAAAAAACACCTGTAGTCACTCAGATCAGCATGGCCTAGAGCCTCTGAGAACAAAAGCAGGAAAGTCATACAGATACCTTAAGCCACAAAGAGAATTCTGGAAGATGATGCTATCTATACTCACTAAGCACTTGGAGGGCAGGTAGCACCAAATGGGAAAAGTGTTTGAGTTTTCCACTTTTGAGGTTAGGCAAAAACAAAACAAAACAAACACTTCATATCACCAAGGCCCCAGAGGACTCTGTGGGAATCACTACTGAATTCCAGCATTGTTTTCTACATTTAGCCAGTATTTAAGACTATAATTTACTTTCAAAAAAGTCATTCTTCAGGGACTGAGCAGGGAAGGATGGTAGGAGTCCTTTCTAAGACCGAGGGAAGGGTCGTGACCCATGGCTATGGCAGCACTGCCGGACCAATGCAGGTTGTGGGCGTGGAACACAAGATGAGGAAGCCACTCCAGATGAGGATACTTCAGCAGGAGTGTCAAAGGGCAGGACTTATAAGGCAGATTCTTCCTCCCAGAAGGCCACTGCAGCATGTGTGGCTAAGTCTCAAGACATGTTACAGTTGGCTGAGCACCACGGAACACACCCTGCACAGAAACCATTCACATGTGCTTCTTGGCCCACTACAAAATATTCCCGAGATCATGAACAAAATCAGGATGCCCACTCTCCACACTTGGATTCAGTACTATACTGGTGTTTTATGGCTAGTCAGTAAAGCGAGAAAATGAGGGGGGGGGGGGTAAATCGTTCTTTATATCTATGTATTTACAGAGCATGTGAGCATATCAGCTTTTAGTATATTGGATAACGGCAGGAGTAAATAAAACACACATTCCTGAAGTAAAGTCTTTACGCTGTTGGTACAGAGGGAAAGAAAGTAGAAGGCAGGAAGCAAGATGGAGGCTTCTCTCTCCTTCTGGAAGCACATATTTCAATGTGCACAGGACCTCAGAATTAACCTAAGGAAGCCATTTGTTCTGCAGCTGCAGGCAAATGACAGAGTGTGATAGGAGGCTAAGCTATGTGTCTCTCTGTAGGAATAAGTAGGTGGGAGGGAGGCAGAAAATGACAATCAACCTACAGGCCAGGCTGTTCCCACTGTTCTCTGGAAGGCAGAAGAAAGAGAATTTTATTCTGTATGGGTGGGCAATCTCTTGTCTTACTCAATTTAATCACCCACAAGTAAACTTTGTGATATCTGGGGGTTGATAGTTAAGAGTTACATAAAAGACTGTAAAGTATACTTACCTATAAGGTAATTCATACATAAATGATACCCTGACTTAGTAACTAGAAATTGCTCAGAATTAAGAAGGGCAGTAATCACTGTATCAAGTACTTCCCAAGTGCCCAATATTTCAGTCAGAACCACAACTTGAATGGACATTCCTAAACCTGTCAGTTTTCAGCTAGTTTAAAAATTAGGCAGAAGAAACTGGACATCTGAGGGAGAGAGGCAGTGGTCTAATTCCAGTGAACAGCTACAGGTTAAGAAATGGTTCTTCAAAGCCAGGATCCACATTAAGAAATACATTTTACATCATTGCCCAGTGCCCACACATACTGATCATGTATTACTTTCCTATTGCTACTGTAACTATCACAAATTTAGTGGCTTAAAACAAACACATTTATTGTCTTACAGTTTTGTAGGTTGGGATTCTAACAGCGTTCCCATCAGGCAAAAATCAAGGTGTTGGTAGGGCTAGGTTCCTTTCTGGAGGCTCCAAGAGAGAATGTTTCTTTGCCTTTTCCAGCTTCTTGGCTTCTAGCTTCCTTAGCTTGTTGCCCCTTCCCTCATCTTCAAAGCCAGTGTCAGCAGGCAGTCCTTCCATCACATCACTCTGACCCTTCTACCACCCTCTTCCACGTTAAAAGGACTCATGATTAATTAGCTTCACGTGGATAATCCAGGATTCTATCCCTATCTTAGGGTCAGCTGATTAGCAACCTTAATTCCATCTGCAACCTTTTAATGGCCCTTTGCCATGTAACATATTCACAGGCTCTGGGGATTAGGCAGTAAATTTTCTGGCAGCCACATTCAAAAGGTAAAAAAAAAGGTGGGGGCCATCATTCTGGCTTCAACAGATAAATAGATAATGCTACCTCACCACCTATGTCCATTTCCTCAATTTTTTTTTTTTTTTTTTTTTTTTTGAGACAGGGTCTTGCTCTGTCACCTGGGCTAGAGGTGCAGTGGCTTCATCATGGCTCACTACAACCTCAAACTCTTTGGCTCAAGCGATCCTCTTGCCTTGGCCTTGGAAAGTGCTAGGATTATAGGCATGAGCCACTGTACCCAGCCCCATTTCCTCATTTATAAAATGAACATAATAACAGTAACTACCTCGAAGAATTGTTGTGAAGATGATGAGTTAAATTCCATTAGAACATTAAAATGGTCATAAAATGCACTACTGTACATAGTAAGAACTTCATTAGCTATTTTTAACAAATTCTTATTTCACCTCTGTTCAAATTTTTCTCTCATCATGGAATGTATTTTCCAAAAACCTATCTAGTTAAGTGTTAACTATCCTTCTAGGCCCATCTCTTGTTTGCAGCTGTCCTACATTCTATAAAGCTGCATTACCTAGTACAGTAGCTATTAACCACATGCAGCTAATACACACTCAAAATGTGGCTAGTTACAATTGAGATGTGCTACAATTGTAAAATACATACTGGATTTTGAATGGTATGTAAAAAAGAATATAAAGAATTGGTATGTTGGTCAGGCACGGTGGCTCATGCCTGTAATCCCAACAATATGGGAGGCCAAAGTGGGAGGATCACTTGAGGCCATGAGTTCCACACAAGCCTGGGCCTCTGTCTCTACAAAAAATTTTAAAAATTAGCCAAGCGTGGTGCTGCACACGTAGGCCTAGCTACTTAGGAGGCTGAGGCAGGAGAATCCCTTGAGTCCAGGAGTTTGAGGCTGCTATAATCACACCACTGCACCCCAGTCTGGATGACAAAGACCCTGTCTCAACAAAAAAAAAAAAAAGAGGAATTGATATGTAAAAAAGACTGTAAAAGAATTACATGTTGAAATGATAAATGATAATACTTTGGATATGCTGAATTAAACAAAATGTATTTTTAAAATTAATTTCACCTGTTTCTTTTTATCTTTTTTTTTTCTAACATCCCTCTTGATCTTTTTAATGTGGCTACCAGAAAATTTAAAATTACATATGTGGATCACATTATATTTCTGCTGAACAGTGCTGCTCTAGACAGAATTATTCTCTCTTCTTGTAACACTTAGTTTGCTTTCCTATAACAGTACTATGTCAATCTGTTTTGTACTGGAGTGACTTGTGTATGTGCTGGCTCTACAAATAGATTGGTCGCCCTTACTGGGAAGGGTCATGGACCTTTTAATATCAATAAGATCCATGGTAATTTTACAATAAGTTGTTTGTGAAGCTGAATGGAAAGGCAAATGTTACTCTGTTAATGTGTTACTTGGATACACTATTGGTTTATCATTAACAGGAATGCCCAGACGTAAATCTGTTGCTCTTTGAAGCAACTTTTTCTTGGGTTACAGTCAGAATTAGGTTGTTCAGCAAATGGAAAAAAAAAGCTTCATGAAATAACACTTAGCTTATTGTATATGCTACACTCAGATATCATTAACTCTATTCTATTTCACTTTTTTTAAAGTAGTAATCACAACCCATAAAATTGTTTTGAATTTTGTTTTCACTGATGGCTCATGACCACAGTGGGAAAAGCACTGCCCTGATGGGTCAGGTATAGACCTTCCTGGCAGGACACAAACCATCTTAAAGATGTCGTGTGACACCTAGCATTCCTCTGTTCCCAGTGACTCCCACCAGGTAAGGACTAACCCTGTGGTATGGTCATGGTCCACCACAGTCATCAAGGAAGGAATGCAGACCCACTCATCGTGCATTCTTCTCTCAATCTGCCTTCATATTAGGGTTGGGGGCAATCTAGTACACCCACATGGTATGTCCAGGGTCCATGTCCATTCCCATGAGGTGCCAAGCCCAGCTCAGCCTGGCCAGGAAGAGTTGGTCAGAGCTGAAGGTACAAAATAAGAGAGAGAGTTCATGATGCCACTGAGGGAAAGTGTCCTGGACCTTGTCACAGAGTATTCTGGACTGCTGAGGGGGGGAGGGGGATGGAGCTCCCATGCAAACCTGGAGAAAACGTTATCAACCTCAGTATTATGTATATTAAGTCAAACATTTTCTTTATATATATAAAATTAAATATCAGAAATTTTCTTAAAGAAGGGGTTCAGGTAGAGACGGAAAAAATGCAGAGGTAAAAAATACCAGGATAGAAAAATAATAGATTTTTATTGCTCTAGGAATTAAGACTTGGGGTAAAGGCTAAAAAGAACTCACAAAAAGAGGATGGGAGTGGGAAGAAATTCCTGGACTGAAAACAAGAGATAATAATCTCATCACGCCTGTAATCCTAGCACTCTGGGAGGCCGAGGCAGGAGGATCGCTCAAGGTCAGGAGTTCGAGACCAGCCTGAGCAAGAGCGAGACTCCATCTCTACTGAAAAATAAAAGAAATTAACTGGACAACTGAAAATATATGGAAAAAATTAGCCGGGCATGGTGGCGCATGCCTGTAGTCCCAGCTACCCGGGAGGCTGAGGCAGTAGGATTACTTGAGCCCAAGAGTTTGAGGTTGCTATGAGCTAGGCTGACACCAC
This sequence comes from Lemur catta, assembly GCF_020740605.2. Classification (NCBI taxonomy): domain Eukaryota; kingdom Metazoa; phylum Chordata; class Mammalia; order Primates; family Lemuridae; genus Lemur; species Lemur catta. Next base: position 51,918,569 of record NC_059139.1, on the reverse strand, counting down.
AGTACTCTAGCCTGGGCAACAGAGTGAGACTCTGTCTCAAAAAACAAATAATAATAATCTCAGAGTAAGCAAGAAAAAATAATATAAGTCAGTAAGAAATCTCCCCTCAGCTGGGAGGTTTGACAGGAAGGAGTCATTGAAAAGACTAGTGGACAAGTCTAAGTCCACAAAGGCAGAGAGGGGCTCTGAGGCAAGCTAGGCTCAAGTCGTGACTTAAGGTAGAAAATGAAAGGAGCTTTGCTAGCAGGGAAGAGAGTGAAAGAAATCTCTCTTTGAACCATGGGAAAGGGAAGGAAAAAAATACTGAAAGAGATCCTGAGGACAGACGGTAACTATATTAAGAGTTCAATTAAGAGGATTTCTGCCTTTTACACTACTGTCAGGTTATAGTTTAATGAGAGCAGAAGGTGAACTTACCAGCATCAAACAGGACTGGGGCTCTAGTGGCTTTGCCACTTTACTATCGAAGTGATCTTGCAACTTCGAGAGGTTTTTTCTAACACCTCAGTACCTCTGCCCCTCACTGTAAAATGAGAATAACCATCCTTTCTTCAGAGGGTTGTGTAAGGGTCATTGAAACCATGAACAATGTGTCTGGAACATGGTAGGGACTAAATTCTTCCCTTCATCTCCCATCTTTCCTTTTCCTTCCTTCCCCTTCAGCTCCTACTTTGTAACTCATATACTGTTTCCCTTTGACTTCACCTGAAATAATAGACTACTTTGATATTTAGTGTAGAATTTTTTTAAAAGATACTAATAATAAATAATTTAAAAGCATTTTTGGGATATTAACAGTTACAACACAAACCTTGAGAAAAACCATGAGAAACAAAATGTTTTAATTAGAAGTCTTTATGCAGTCAAATCCTCAACCTCAAATGAACAGATGTATTTACAAAAATCAAATAGAATTAGTAAAACAAACACCACACACCTCACACAATTGCTTCCAAACTTTCTGTTCAAGCAGTCTGGCCCCAGCTCTGTAGTAATTGGTAAGAGTTCTCCTCCAGACTTCTCAAATACTATTTCTTCCTATTCAACTACTTTCAAAAAACCTACTGCATTTACACTCCATTTATTCATTTCAAATAGATATATTCCTGAGGAGATACACTCAGTGAAAATGCACAAACAAGCTCATTATTTAATAAACCCCATACCAAATGCTCTTAGAAAATAACTATTAACGTACCATGTTTTAAAAATCTGGATTTTCATAAGTTAAACAAACCCATTAAACGTGCTACCTATATATATAAAAAGTACCAGGACCAAGAAAACTACTGAAAATACAATGGCATTTCCACCAGGGAAGAAATTAATAAATTTTTAAAAAGGAAATTAATATAGAACAGATTTTTAATACTAAGAACACTTTCTCTTTAAATGTCTTCCCAGCGACATTTTCCTACTGTGTATGAGATGTATTTCTGCTATTTAGACACTATCATCTCTACTACCACAATCAATATTCTAGTTCTAGATTTTTGAAATAGTTACGTGAAATTATCGTCTGATAAACATAATGAAATAGAATGACAGAGGAGTCACCTTAATATTTACCTTCTACTCTAGAACTGAGGAATGAGGAATATGAGGAAGACAAAATATAAAGAAAAAAAAGATTTCCTATGAACACCACAAAGGTTTCAACTGCCAGAGATAAGGTTAAGGCCTAGTTGTCATTAATATCCATCTTTAAAATATTTATTTAACTCCTTAGCTAAGATAACTTAACCATTTAGATTCCATTAATATTTACTGTAAGGGAAGGTCCATGGAAATGTCAGGATGCTTAAATTAAAGAAACATTTTTTAAAAATGTTTTAAAGGTGCGGGGGCGCAGGCGACGCGCGGAGGGACGAGGCAGAGCAGTGGAGCCGCCGTGAAGTCCCTCTCGGTCCACGTCGCCGGTCGTGCCGCCCGCCCAGTGTCCGCTGCCGCCATGGAAGTGCAGGTGGAGACCACCTCCCCAGGAGACGGGTGCACCTTCCCGAAGCACCGCCAGACCTGCGTGGTGCACTACACCGGGATGCTTGAAGATGGAAAGAAATGTGATTCCTCCCGGGACAGAAACAAGCCCTTTAAGTTTATGCTAGGCAAGCAGGAGGTGATCCGAGGCTAGGAAGAAGGGGTTGCCCAGATGAGTGTGGGTCAGAGAGCCAAACTGACTATATCTCCAGACTACACGTATGGCGCTACTGGGCACCCAGGCATCATCCCACCACATGCTACTCTCATCTTTGACGTGGAGCTTCTGAAACTTGAAGGACAAGAATGGCCTCCTCCCTTAGCTCCGTGTTCTCGGATCTGCCATGGAGGGATCTGGCGCCTCCAGACGTATGCACACGAATCCATACGGAGCTTTTCCTGATGTTCCACTACACTTTGTATAAACATCCACCCCGACTGAATGTTCTGTCACTCAGCTTTGCTTCCGACACCTCCAGTGCCCCTTCCCCTTTCTCCTTGTGTGTGTATTTACCTAAACTATATGCCATAAACCTCAAGTTACTCATTTTATTTTGTTTTCATTTTGGGGTGAAGATTCAGTTTCAGTCTTTTGGACCTCGGTTTCCAATTAAGTATATATATGATCAAGTATTAACAGCACAAGTTATGGGTTAACTTTAGAATAGGAATTGGTGTGGTTTTTTTTGGGGGGGTGGGGTTGCAAGAATCTATTTTATTTTATTTTTTTGGATGAAATTTTTATCTATTATATATTAAACATTCTTGCTGCTGTGCTGCAAAGCCATAGCAGATTTCAGGCGCTGTTGAGGGCTGAATTATTCTCCAAGTTGAGAGATGTCCTTGGGTTAAATTAAAAGCCCTACCTAAAACTGAAGTGGGGAGGGGGAGAGCCTTTGCCTCCCCTAGCCCCACCTCACCCCTCCCCTTAAACCCTCTGCCTTTTGAAAGCAGGTCATTTTCTTTTTTTTTTTTTTTTTGAGACAGAGTCTCACTTTGTTGCCCGGGCTAGAGTGCCGTGGCATCAGCCTAGCTCACAGCAACCTCAACCTCCTGGGCTTAAGCGATCCTCCTGCCTCAGCCTCCCGAGTAGCTGGGACTACAGGCATGAGCCACCATGCCCGGCTAATTTTTTTTTCTATATATATTTTTAGTTGTCCAGATAATTTATTTCTATTTTTAGTAGAGACGGGGTCTCGCTCAGTCTGGTCTCGAACTCCTGACCTCGAGTGATCCACCCGCCTCGGCCTCCCAGAGGGCTAGGATTACAGGCGTGAGCCACCGCGCCCGGCCGAAAGCAGGTCATTTTCACTGCAACACTGGACACTACAGGTATCTGTCCCTGGGCCAGCAGGGACCTCTGAAGCCTTCTTCGTGGCCTGGCTTAGTTTTTTTTTTTTTTCCATCCTGTCATTTTTCTAATGGGCTTTCAGAAATTTTGTAATCTCATAACTTTCCAAGCTCCACCATTTCCTAAAATTTAAGAACTTTAATTGAAAGTCTAAATTGAAGGTGCTGTTTGTAGACTTAACACCCAATGAAAGCCCAGCCATCATGACAAATCCTTGAATGTTCTCTTAAGAAAATGATGCTGGTCATCGCAGCTTCAGCATCTCCTGTTTTTTGATGCTTGGCTCCCTCTGCTGATCTCAAAGTTTCCTGACTTTGCTCCCGCAGCTCCTTCTCACCCCTTTGCTGTCCTGTGTAGTGATTTGGTGAGAGAAATTATTGCTGCCCCTCTCCCCCCCAGCACCACATATGAGTATATATTTACCATGTAAATATAAGTTGATTACCATACATGTGATATGTACGATTTCTAGCTATTACAATAACCCTTCTATGTTTATAAAACCCTAATCATTTTTCTTAAGAAAAACAAACAGGAGATGCCCATTATTCTCCTTATTCTAAATATCACTTATTAAATCATTCATTTACCAAGTATGTAAGTACTTGCTATGTGCAAGCTACTACGATAGGTGCTGGGGACAAAAAAGATGATGATACAGTTCCTGTCACCAGCCATCTCAGCTCAGTCTTTGTCACAGGAAACTCTTTATCCAAACCCTGTGTAATACTGCTTTCTCTCCACTGTTTCACCCTTGATTCACTTTCACTTGACCCATCCTCTCTCTCCAAACCCATCTGTCCTTCCTCAGGCTGCCATGTGCACCCTGGAAGAGCAGCCCAACCAAACTAGTTTCTGCTCCCTAAGAAAACCACCCTCTCTCACACCTCCATCTGCCTGGCTGCCATTCTTTCAGCCTCAGTTCTAACATACTCCTTTGGGAAACCTCACCCGAGTCCTTCAGGCAAAGCTTGATGCTCCCATGCTACCAGTGACTTTACAAGACCTTATCAACCAATCCTTTCATTATATAATTGTTTATTTCCAAGACTACCTTCCTACTAGACTATAAGAACCTAGATGGTAGGGATCTTATTCATTTTTGTATCCTCACCACCCAAAAACAAACTTGGCACACAGCAGGCACCCAATAAATGTTAAGGATGAATGAATGGATGTACAATAATGTGCAACTCAGAGGATGTAACAGTAAGTTGAGAATCTACTGGAAAAATCTATCAATATAGACAGTTTTTAAGAGATAAGAAAAGGATAATCAATTGGATTTACTGCTAGCTATCTAAATTAATAAAATAAACTTGAAGGCAGAAAAAAATACCTTAAGTAAGGTGAGCTACTATGAAAAATGGAGAGTAGCTCATCTTTAGGGAGCTTAAATGCTGGGCCCCAAATTCATCATCTATATTTCTTTATAACTCAAGCTTGGATTTTTTTTCATTCAAATAATGGTCCCATTTATACAAGATTTACTTCAAACAGAATCTAAATGACAAGAAGCAGATAATGTAACGCACGTTGTCCTAAAATTGTTCCAACAAGTTTCCTTAACTTTAGTCATTTCCCCTCCACCTAATATTGCCACATTTGCAGACACATCACTACTGTAACCTGATAGTTCTTGTTAAATCAACTCACATTTTTAACTCAAATGCCAACTTAAGAATCTTTCTATGCCATAAAAATTTATGAAATCACAGGTTTGATTCACTAGTTATACTTTTTAATATACCTTAAGTAAATATAATATTCAACTATCAAAGTAAAAAATGTTTATTTGTGAACCACTTAAACTTCTATCAGGTAAGTAAATGAGGTGTGATTTGCCTCTACCTGTGGTTGCCATGCTCTGTATAACTCAACTTACCACCTTCCCTATTTTGGGCCATCCCTCTTACAACCTGGGGCTCTGCACATAATTTATGCCCTTCTCTGGGCTCTCTGAATTCACTTGGGACTGAGGTTCCTTCAACTACTTTTGATTTTTAACTTTAATACTTAATTTTTGTGTGTAATAAATAAGAAAGGAAAAACTTTACAATTAGGAAACATGACCTAATCATCATGATAGCACTCTGATGGAAAGGTGGCAAAACTTCATTGCAAATTTTTGTATGCTGAGATTATTAATTCACCAAGGAATGGGACAGAATTTTCCCCACTGGCTGTGCTTTTAAAAATATGCTAACATGCTTAAACTTTAAGTGACACAAAAAAATAAAAAAACAGTTTTAAATCATAAAAAATTTGAAAAAGGAGTTTTCTTTTTCTCTTAACCAGATTCACTCATGTACAAAATTTAATTCTACTATAGTAAAGATCTGCAAGTTGGCATTATCGATATAATCAAAGTGCTAATTTTATTTTAATTAGATTAAAATAACACCAAAGAAGCAAAGTTTATTTATACATAAAGCAATCTCTAAAATAAGATCTTTGACTAGAAGAACTTCTGCTTCTGGGAAGAAGGAACAGACATGGTTTTCCCTATTCCTCCTGCTAAGCACAATTCCCTGCACATTACATATAAAACAAACATAAGATGACTCTGAAAACTGAACAGAAAGCAGACCAGCTAGGGAACTTGGGATCTGAGGAATGACAAGGTGGTGAGTTCCCTGGGTTTACTTCTTGGCACATACCCAGACTTGGAGCTGAAGACTCTGACAGCCCAGAAAGACCAACAGGCACAGACAAAAAAAGCCCCAACAAGCCTGTTCTCCCTAGACAAACATCCAGGAAAGGACAGAAAACTTTTAGCCAATAACCACTCTATGCCAGCCAGCCAAACACCACAGAAAAACCTGTGGTCTGCCTCCGACCCACACTAGCAAAGGCCAAGGAGGGTGGGAGGGCTAGATTTCCCTTCTCATCAGACTGAAATGAGGCACTCAAAACCCCTGCTGGGGTTGTGTCAGAGAAGACCAAGTAAGAAGCCAACCCTTTCATCCCCACTGGCCAGTAATGAGGCCTTAACCCCCATGGTGTCAGTGGAGACAGGAGGTAGGTAGTGTGGACTGCCACTCCCACCTGGCAATAAAGAGGCTCCCTGCTTCCTTCCCACAGGGGCGGAGTCAGAGAAGGCCTAGCAGACACCACATGGGGAGCTGGAACTCCCACACCCACCCCACAGAAACAAGAAGTGCCCACCTCCTTCAAGTGTCAACAGAGGCCACATAGAGAACCTGGACTTCTACCTTCACCTAGCAATAATGAGGCAGTACACTCCACCCCACTAAAGCAGTGTCAGAGAAAGCCAGCTGAAACAAAAGGCTTAAATAAGATACAGATTCTTATAGCATAATATGAAAAAGTATAGCTTCCAACCAAAAATCACTCATCATACCAAGAAACAGAAAGATCTCCAACTGAATGAAAAAAGACAATCAGAAGATGTCAACACCAAGATGATAGAGATATTAGAATTATCTGACAAAGCTTTCAGAGCAGCCATGATAAAAAATGCTTTAACAGTAATTATGCACATACTTGAAACAAATGGAAAAACAGAAAGCCAAGGCAAGGAAAAATTCTCTGCAAAGAAATTTTAGAAGGCATACAGAAAAAATGAACAAAAAATTTAGAAGGGAAAAATGCAATTACTGAATAGAAAACTCAGTGGATGGACCCAACAGCAGAATGGAGGGAACAGATGAAAGAATCAGTGAAATGGAAAACAGAACAATAGAAATTACCAAATCTGAACAACAGAGAGAATACAGACTAGGAAAAAAAAAACGAATAGAACCTTAGGGACCTGTGGGATTGTAACAAAAGATCTAACATTCTTGTCATCAGAGCCCAGAGGGAGAGAAGAAAGAAGGCAGGCAAAACAAAAGAAAACAAGAAATAATGGATGAAATATTCACAAATTTGGCAAAAGACATAAATCTACAGATTCAAGAAACAAAGTGAACCCCCAAAAGCCAAAGATATCTATGCCAATATACATCACAGTCATAATTTAACTTCTAAAACCTAAAAAAAAAAATCTTGAAAGCAGCAAGAGAAAAACCATACCTTAGCTATAGAAGTAAAACAATTTGAATGATACCAGATTTTTCATCTGAAACCATGAAGGCTAGATGGAAGTGGCACAATATTTTTCAAGCACTGAAAGAAAAGAACTGTCAACCCACAATCCCATACCTGGCAAAAATATTATTCAAGATTGAAAGGGAGACCAGGCACAGTGGGTTAGGCCTGTAATCCCAGCACTCCGAGAGGCCGAGGCGGGTGGATCATTTGAGCTCAGGAGTTTGAGATCAGCCTGAGCAAGAGCAAGACCCCTGTCTCTACTAAAAATAGAAAGAAATTATATGGATAACTAAATATATATATAAAAAATTAGCGGGGCATGGTGGTGCATGCCTGTAGTCCCAGGTACTCAGGAGGCTGAGGCAGAAGGATTGCTTGAGCCCAGGAGTTTGAGGTTGCTGTGAGCCAGCCTGATGCCATAGCACTCTAGCCCAGGCAACAGAGTGAGACTCTGTCTCAAAAAAAAAAAAAAAAAAAGAAAGGGAAATCAAGACATTCTTAAATGAAGGAAACCTAAGATTATTTGTCACAAGCAGATCTCTTCTAAAATAATGGTTAAGGGAAGTTTTCTAAACAGAAAGTATTAAACAATAAAAAGAAATCTTAGAATATCAGGAAAGAAGAACATGGTAAGCAAAAATATGGGTAAATACAATAGGTTTTCCTTCTGAGTTTCCTAAATTATGTTTGATGGTTAAATTAAAAATTATAACACTTTCTGATGTGGTGCTAAAGGTATGCAGAGAAAATATTTAAGACAATTATATTATAAATAGGAGAGGGTAAAGAAGTACAAACAGGCTGGGTGCAGTGGCTCATGCCTGTAATCTCAGCACCTTAGGTGGCAGAGGCAGGAGGACTGCTTGAGGCCTGGAGTTCTAAACCAGCCTGGACAACATAGTGAGACCCCATGTCTACAAAAAATAAAAATAAAAAAATTAGCCAAGTATGGTGCTACACGCCTGTAGTCCTAACTCCTCAGGAGGCTGAGGCAAGAGGATTGCTTGAGCCCAGGAGTTCAAGGTTACTGTGAGCTATGATCATGCCATTACACTCCAGCCTGGGTGACAGAGACCCTATGTCTAAAAAAAAATTTTTTTTTAAGTGTAAACAGAGATACGGTTTCTATATTTCACTCAAACTGGTAAAATAATGACATAAGCAGACAGTGATAAATTATGTATATATAATGTAATACCTAAAGTAACCTGTAAAAAAGCTATACATGATTTAGTAATTGTTTCCTTTGAGTTGTGCTTTTTGTATGTCATGTTTAGGAAATCTTTTCACATCCTGAGGTCATGAATATACACATACATAATTTTTTTCAATTGAAAATTTTTTGTAGGGTTTCATTTTAATTTTTTGTTTTGTTTTATTTTTTTGGTCATTTTGTATTTCAAAATATTATGGGGGTACGAATGTTTTTGTTACATGGATGCCTTGTATAACACTTAAGTTTGGGCTTTTAGTGTGCCCGTCACCATAATAGTGTTCACTGTATATCATATTAATTCATTTTTTTTTTTTTTTTTTTTTTTTTTTTTTTGAGACAGAGTCTCACTTTGTTGCCCGGGCTAGAGTGAGTGCTGTGGCATCAGCCTAGCTCACAGCAACCTCAGACTCCTGGGCTTAAGCGATCCTACTGCCTCAGCCTCCCGAGTAGCTGGGACTACAGGCATGAGCCACCATGCCCGGCTAATTTTTTTTTGTATATATATTTTTAGTTGTCCAGATAATTTCTTTCTATTTTTAGTAGAGACAGGGTCTCACTCTTGCTCAGGCTGGTCTCGAACTCCTGACCTCGAACGATCCACCTGCCTCGGCCTCCCAGAGCTAGTAATTCATTTTTTTTAATATGGAAAGCTGTTTGTTTCTGCAACATCAAGTGAATAGTACATCTTTCCCATTGTATCTGACATCAGTGTCCTATGAGCTTTCTATGTATGCATGAATTTGTTTTCTTCATCTCTGTTCTGTTCCATTTTTCCATTTGTCTCTCTATATATATACCAATTCCATACCACCTTACTATTGCTTTATAAGTTTTGAGTTTTGGTAGGGTAAGTCTCTCTACCTTTTTTCAGTGTAGTCTTACTTATTCCTGGCCCTTAGATCTAGTTTTCTCAAAGGATCTTGTCAATTTCTCTGAAAAACTCTGTTGCCCTTTGGATTAGAATTGCATTAAGTTTACATTTAAGAAGAAGTGACATCTTTATGTTGAATCTTTCCATTCATGAATATGCTGTCTTTTTCTATTATGTACTTAGTTCTCATTTAATATCTTCCAGTAAAGTTTTCAAATTTTCTTCATTAGGATCTTATTTTCCTTTTGGTGAATAAAGCCCTAGATAATGTTATTGTTGTTGCTATTTCAAGTGGTATCTTTTATTAAAAATTTCATTATCTATTTGTTGCTGCTGTACTGAAACACTATTCATTTTATAAATTGATCTTACATTTAATGACCTTGCTGAATTCTTATTACTTCTAATAATTTGTCACTTCTAGATTTTCCATATAGGTAATATCTGGTCTGTAAATCATGTCAGCTTTAGAATTTTTAATACATAGTCTTTAAATATTAATTGCTTTTCAGTTGTGCTATTTAAAAATATACTTCTGGGCAGTATCTGATCAACTTTAGGTAGTAAGAATATATATATGAAATAATCTACAGATAACATTTTATTAAATATAATTAATATATTAAATTAGAAGTTTAATTCTTTTCTTGGACAATTATAAACATGACAGGCATTAGAAAGAGGATTAGAAGGATTATGCACATACAGATAAAACTGAAAAAAAAATTTCATGAAATACTCTTATTATATATGGTGCATGCTGATAACTTCCATTTTTTTCAATAGTAGTTGCAATAATACCAAACTGATTCCATGACCTTCAGTTTGAAAAATATTGTCTTACATCAACTGGATTACCAACTTTTAAAATGAATATTGCTACATGCTTCAGTTCCTGCATTTCTGTTTATGTTTAAGACCACATTAGCAATAAAGAATGCTTAAACTGTTACAGCTTAATGAGAAAAAACAGGGGCAGTCTTAAAATTAAAGTGTTGCATTGGTACCAAGTGGAGAGCAAATCACTTAAGTCACACTGTGGTTTAAAGAGAGAAAAAGAGTGGGAAAGAGTTGAGTCTTTACACAGCACATTCCAACACAGGAACGCTCAACTGAAAAGAACCTGATCCCACTCTGGTGGAATCTATGCATGTGTGAGGGCAGGGAGTATATGAGAAATCTCAGCACCTTCCTCTCAATTTTGCTGTGAACCTAAAACTGCTCTAAAAATTAAAGTTCATTAAAAAAAAAGAAAAAAAGAGGAACCTTGTCCTCAACTGGGGGTACATTCCTCTTGAATGTTTATTTTCAGCAGCAGAACATGACCCTTTATACCAAACAATTGTTCATTTATATTTTACTCTTTTTATACGTTTGTTTTACTTTAATATCAAAGTTTGTTTTGACTTTGTTCCTGGAAAAAAGGTATCAGACCTAAGACACTAAGTTGTAGGTTTATAAATATTTAAGTCACATAATAATAAAAATAATGTAAGTCAAATTAGATGGGGTAGTTAGCAAAAATTGTTTTTTCGTCAAAAAAGATATTTTTTTCACTTTTACAATAAACATATTATTACACTTCTGTAACTTTTTAAATATAATTTAACAAATTTAAAGAAGAAAATTCCAACACAAAATAATAAAAGGAGTTGGTAAGCCAAATTTGAGAAACATCAAGATAAAGTATAAACCCCTCCCACCAGTGCCCAGAATCCTCAATAAAACAGCTCCAGTCTTCCTCTCTGGCCTTAAACACACAATCATTCAGCAAATATATACTGAACAGCTCTTAAGTGCTAGATTCTGTCCTAGGTTACTCTTTACCCATATATAACTACACTCCAGTTAACTCAATGTCACAATTCCCTTATCCCATCCTGTGATCACACTTCCCTGAAGGCCCTCACTCTACCCAGACCCACCTTCCCACACAACTTAGGGCCTTTGTTATTCACACCTGTATTCTACCTGGTGTATGGTACAGCATTCCACATTTACTTGGCTCTCAATACCTAAGAATCATATTGAAATGACTTCATATAAGCCCACAGAATTGAGCTTATTAAGCTTTGATAGAATAAATTGGAACACTGCAATCATACAATTGGTACCATCAAGAACTGGCCACTTAATAACATTTCCTATATATGAAACACTTCCTCTTAACCAAGTTCATGAGTAAAATCTGTTTTTCTCTTCTCATCCTTCAAAGAAATTTGGCATTTTTAAACCAATGATTCAAATAATGACAGAAGAAGTTGGACTTTAGCCATAACACAGCTACCTAGTTTGTATAACAATTCCTTTCATGATTATTACATATAATCTCATAGTAATAATTTCATTTTGACACCAAAACTCTACTAAACATTTTCCATTGAGAACTTGAAAATCAAAGTACAATAGCAAAAGTAGTGAGCAATCTCTACTACATAAATTATGAGGAACACAAAATTAAAATGCTACAATGGTAATTCCAAATATCTGTCACCACAAAGGACATTCAGGTGGTATAAATCTCCAGTATAAAGAATCATTTTGGGAATGGTTTTGGTTAAACCTCATATGATATAAAGCCCTGTGTGAACAAAAAGATGTAATAATGTATTTCTCTTTCTAACACTGAAAGTAGACATAGCAAAGGTTATTCTTATTCCCTAACATTAGGATTTCAATGTTTTCCTTAAATTCTCAGTGTACATATCTATCTTTGAGTAAAGGCTGATGTGCACAAGCATTTATTTCAAAGGTCAGATTGCTAAAGTCACTTTAGTACTGTAGGACATTCTTCCACAAATCTTTTATAAATGATATCAATGAGTTAATGCTAGTTTTTAACTATATACCTCTCTGAATGTCACGCAGTTTCTGTAAACTATATCAGAGCCAATATGGTAAAAAAAAAAAAATTCACTCACACCACTGATTATATGACGTGCAACAGATAAATTATAACCCCACATCCCTACGTTGTCCTGGTTCTCCACCTCAACTCTTTAACCTCTCTCTTGCTGTTCCTTTTCATTCTACCTCCTATTCCCAACTACTGGCATTTTCCAAAGTCGGTGATTTCGTTCCTTTCTCTGTATGCTTTTCTCTGTATGTTTATTTGTCCCATCTAGGCAGTAGACTGACCTCTTCTCTTCTATCATGCCATTCCTTTGCCCAGAAATCTTACATAGCTCTTTGCTGCATTTCATGGTCCTCAACCCTTTCCTCCCCCAGTTCTCATCCTGAAAGCTTCCTCTAATCAGAAAAATCTCCCTTCTGTCTTCACACTTCTCTAGTATTTCCAGCCTGTGTGCCCCAGCACTCATATCATTTCCATAAACATACAGTATAACCTTCCCTCCTCCCTCCTCACCAGTCTAACACACTGACTGCCACACTAGAAAAAAAAATTTTCCTTGGGGGCCATGGTGTTTTATTACGAAAATAGAATAAAAACTTCAAAAACAAGACAATCCTTTCTAATTTACTGAAAAATTTATTATTTTTTATTGTTTTCTGTGCCTGAGTTATATGCAACTTGAAAAATAGTTCTCGCAGCTCCCAAGGTGAAGAGATGTGTGAGTTACATACGCTTCACAAGGCCCTGGCTCAAAACTAGCATGAGTTAAATACAACTCGCATGGCAGTTAATGTGTTAAAGCCTTCCATTCTGCAAATGTCCCATCCAAGCCCACCTCCTCCACAAAGCCTCCCTTGACTATGCCAGAACCCAGGAAGCTCTCATTTCTCTGAACACAAAATTGAGTATCATCTGCAGTGTTCACCTGTCTCACCTCAAAAATCAGTTTCTTTGAGAACTAGCAAATATTAATAATATTTGTGTATTGCTTTCTATAGCTTTCCTCTCAACCAGTTCTATAAACATATAACATTTCTAAGCTAAATCAATCTTTACTGCAGTTAAATACAGTGCTCAAAATCATTGCTTTCCATTTGTTTCTCTCTATATGTTCTTACGATGAACAAAGAGTAATAAGATAGTAAGACTGGTTCCCTAAGACCCAGACTAAATTCTTACAAACGCATTTTACATAAATAAAAGTAGCTAATCTAAAAAACTGATAGTTTATCATTATTTATAAATAATTTTAGCTTACTATCTTTGACTAATATATGTTCTAAATTACAATATGATACAAAGTAAATAAGTCTATAATTTGAAATATAAAAATGAATGTGAAGATTTTCATAGACTTTCAATTGTAATTCACAGAATATAAATCCTTTGGAGACCTCTTGTGGATAAAGTTAAGAATACCAAAAAAAACCTAATATTTTAAGATAGATATTCTATAATTTCAAGCCATTCTTTTGCCTTTTCTCATGCAGCTTTAACATTTATGCCTTCAATATTAATGAAATATCAACTAGTAACTGACAAAAACTGCTGTTTTTACCTTCAGATTTACTGCAGAAGAAAAAAATGGGGTTCAAAGTCTGAGATACAAGCAACTTTGTGTGCTTAAAACAGACAGAAAGATATCACCAAAAACAAAACAAATTTTCGTACTTGAAAATTTACAGCTGTTTACTGGTAGTAAATATGGAACAGAACTTTGGCAAGCTATGTTTTCATACCTAATTAAAAGCATTCTGTATTCCCCTTGCTAAGTTTTCTTTTATTTTCTTTTTAATATGTCTGGGAGTTGTATCTCAGGTTGATAAAGGCTAAACTTTATCGATGTTAAAATGGAACCACTAGCATTTAGGGGAAAAATTAAGGTAGGACCTCACCTCACACACTAAAATAGAATGAAGAAAAAGTAAATGAAAAACTGAATGCTAAAAATAAAATTAAAAAAGAAAATAAATCAACTAAAAATACATATATGACAACATAGATGAAGTGCTTTCAGAATGGTGAGAAATCCTTTTAAGCATAAAAATAATGGAATGCTACCAGAAGTATGGAGGACTTCACTGGCCCAGACGGTCTACTAAAAATACACAGAAATAGTGAATTAAAATATAACCAAAAAATGTTTTTTAAAGAGAGTCAAAAAATAAAAAACTTCAAAAGAGGAAATCCCCAAGGGCTAAAAACAATATGAGAAACACAGCTGTAGGTGGAAAATTACACCCTAAAGGGCCATGCACAGAGAGACAATAAGGTCCAACATACTTCTGATAGAAGCTCCAAAAGAAAATAGGGGAGAAGCAACATTAAAAGAGACAATGGCCAACAGGAACAAGAAGGATAATAACTTCCACTTACAGAGAGCTTTCTATGTTAGACACTGTTTCAGTCACTTATTTAATCCTCACAACAATCCTATGACATAAGCACTCTTAATACCCTTATTTTAAGAAAAGGACACTGAATGAAAACACAGTAGAATAATTTACTCAAAGTCACCAAGGGGAAGAGCCAGTTTTCCAACCCAAGCCCTATGTCACAGGAGTTCACACTGTTTGAGCCTTTGACTTTTAAATCTCCACTACTACAATTCTGCCCATAGATATATAAATTAGCTGTAGACATTCCACAAAAATGCAGATTTAACTTTTGATTTTGCTTAGTCCAATATCCAAGTAAAATAAAAATGAACAAAGAATAAAAAAAGAAAATTTACAAAGGATGAAAAATTACATGTGGTAGTAAACATAGGAAAAATTATATATCCACAATGCTAACCAGAGAAACACATATTAAAACAAGACAAAAGCAGTCATTAAATTTGTTATGACCCACATCTGATACCCAAACTGTCTTTGTTTATGGCAAATTCAGGCCTTTGAATTTCATGTGATAAATGAATATTTAGGACTATTACCAGGCAATACTTCTTGCTAGACAGAAATTCAGTTTTGGCAATGTCTGTCACTGTGGAATGTTTTGATAAATTTTTTTGAATTTTGCCTTGATTGGTTTATAAAAATAAGTGGAAAACAGAAAAATGAATGTGTTGATACAACTGATCACCTTTAGTGTCAATCAATCCAACTTAATTGAATACACACTCAGTTATAAAGAAAAATTAAAATCAAAGACATGAAATATTGAAAATACAGTTTTAGAAGCCTATCTTTTAAATTTTTTTTTAGAGATTTCACAATCTTTTTAGCTAGGAACAAAACCTGTTGTACATTTACTGTTTGACTTTTAATTATTCAAGTTTGAGCACATGTTCAGAAAAGGATTAAGATCAAAATAAAGAGACTTGATGCAGAATTTTTTATCTCTGCAACTGGCAGAGATTATTTAAATGATCACTCCCAATGTAGACAAAGGTTCAAAGAACCCTCCTGTACTATACTAGTGGAAGCATAAATTGATATTGCCAATTCTAGCAAGCAGTCAAGAGCTTTATAAATGTGTATACCCTATGACCCAGTAACTCCACCTTCAGGAATTTATCTTAAGGAAATAATCAGAAATATACACAAATATTTCTATGTATTGATATTCATCATAGCAATATTTGTAATACTGGGAAAAAAGAATACAGTATAACAAAAGGAATGAGTAAATTATGATCTATTTATATGACTAAATGTTGTGCATTTTGTTTTCAAGAGTGCCTACTTAAATATTAGCAAATGAAATGGTGTTCACTGGGATTTGTTTCAAAATAGATAAGCCAGGGAGGGAAAGGAAGGAAGAAACAGAGAAGCAAAATTTGCTCTGAGTTGAAAAATGCTGAAGGTAGTAGATAAAGGATGGATTCATGGGAGTTTACTATACTATCCTGTGTAATTCTGTATTAATATATGTTTGAAATTTTCCATAATAAAGTGAAAAAATACATAGGGAATTTTTAAATAAAAAAACACAATATAAAAGTGATTTTGTAACATGAATCCAATCTCACAAATAAAAAAAAGGGATACACATACATGGAAATAAAACACCAAAATGTTGAATAGTCATCTCTGGGTTTGACTTATTATGTTTATCTTTCTTTGTGTAACTCCCAATTTCTTCTAAATGAACACATATTAGTTTTATAGTAAGAAAAATTATGACAGATACTTTGAAAGAAATTAAATTCAAATGAAAATGAATACTCAACACTAAGGACAAAGAAACATATGGAACTTCATTTAATAAATCAGTTTCATTTTCTAACTGATTTGTCAACCTACTAAATTAAAATCCTCCTGGGCCTTCCCTGACTAGTCTGAAGTCCAAATTCCTCAGTATATACAGTCCTCCTCACTCAAGCCCCAGCAGGCCATTCCCGTCTCTTTCCCACCATACTCCCCTGGGTGGCAGTATACAATCTTCCCAATGAGGCACCCTCATGTTTGGCATTTAATAACACCATGCCATGCGAATCCAGTGACCTACGTACATATTTGCCTCTCCCATTGGATTGTAAACTCTGTCAGACACATATCATAACCACATCTTCTTCCTCTGTATGAACAGTGCCTAGCACCCAGCCTCATAAGTAAGTGGTGTGACCTTAGGTCTAATAAACAAAACCACCAGACACAACCATCCATGAGTTGAAACTTGCAGCACAGACAAACCATTTTCAAAATTCCATAAGCTTTGTAAGAAATGAGTTCTAATTTATCTCCAGAAACTGAAGATTAATTGCCAAATAATACATACCATAAACCTCTTAATTACTAAATAATATCATTAAATAATATCAGGAACCTCCTTTAAAAGATCAACTTCTAAATTCCTACATTAAGGTAACATTACGTGTAATTTTGTTTTTCTTTTTAAAAATTTCCAGTACTACATTGGAAATATAATTTTTATAAATAAAAACTATTTTTAACAACTTTAGTAAGTATTGGTTTGGGGATTAAATCTAAGTTTCAGAGTCAGTATTTTTTTCTAGCAATTCACCAGCTTACCTAACAGCTGTGGCTCTGTGGATGAGCATTTCTGTTTGCTCCGACAAGGCTGATGGAAGGAGCAGCTCCACCGGCTGCAGGCATGATATCCGAGTCTCCAGCTCTGAACGGGAAGCAGAGTCCTGGAAACTATCAAACACAACCTCACCTGTGGCTGGCTGCACTCCCTGAAAACAAATAAAAATGGAATGTCACAGAAAATATACATTTTTCCAGTTATATCAATGACAGGCATAAACCTGGAAAAGGTAAAGATAATATACTCTCGGGCATGTAATCCATTTCTAAAATGTTTGGAAACCTATCTGCTTTTCAAGACTCTTACATAACGGGGCAGATTCCTAGATAATTAAACTATGCTAAACGGGATTTTCAAGAGACACCCTGAGTACAAATCCTAGATCTAATATACCTAATGGTGTGACGACAGCAAGTCACCAAACCCTACTGGGCCTCAGTTTCTTCCTCCATAAATGGGAATAAACCAGCCTACTTCCCTCATAGGGTTACAGGAAGGACCAAATCATCAAACATGTGAATTCTTTTGTGAACTACAGAGTACCATACAAATAGCAGTTATCACCACTAAAAGTAACAAGTGATATGGTCCTAGTAAACTGACCACCAGAATAATAGTAAATTACCACTTCATTATATAAAACACATAACAAGTATAATTTTTACAAAAAAGATTAAATATAACAAACTTTTGAACAAACCCCTAGTCTATCCAGTGAAATAACCATGCCAACTTAAAGCCACCCCCTAAAACCCCAACCCTATAATAGCAAAGATAAACTGGAAAAGATCACGGTTTGGAAGAGGTGATGTGAAGTTACTCAGCTGAGGTCCCAGAGTGATAATGTGCTGGAACCAAGGTTCAAACCCAGGTAATCTGACTTCCCAGGCCATACTTTATCCACTACTGAAGCTGATGAAATGCATGGGGCTAGTTACAGACCGCATTACATAAAAGGAGGAAAAATTACTAATCCCTGTATTCATAAGCCACTGATGAGAAGCCAACTGACACAGCCACTTCTGAAAACAGTCACGCATTATCTAAGAAAGTGGAAAATATACATACCCTATAACTCAGCAATTCTTCCCCTAGGTATACACGCCTAAGAAACTCAGGCACATGTATACTAGAAGATATCTACAAATATGTTTAAAGCAATATTCTCCATACAACCAAAAACTAGAAAGAACCCACATGTGCATCTATAGAGGAATAAATAAACTATAAATGATGAAATGAAATAGGACACAGCAATGAGTGACCTATAACACATGTAAAGAAATTTCACATACAAAATGGTAAACAAGGCAGGGTGCGGTGGCTCACGCCTGTAATCCTAGCCCTCTGGGAGGCCGAGGCGGGTGGATCGCTCGAGGTCAGGAGTTCGGGACCAGCCTGGGCGAGACTCCGTCTCTACTAAAAATAGACATAAAAATTATTTGGACAACTAAAAATATATATATAGAAAAAAATTAGCCGGGCATGGTGGCGCATGCCTGTAGTCCCAGCTACTGGGGAGGCTGAGGCAGTAGGATCGCTTAAGCCCAGGAGTTTGAGGTTGCTGTGAGCTAGGCTGACGCCACGGCACTCACTCTAGCCCGGGCAACAAAGTGAGACTCTGTCTCAAAAAAAAAAAAAAAAAAATGGTAAACAAAAAGCAAGACCCAAAAGAACACACACATATATTTACATTTGTATATAAAGTTTAAGGTGGTAAAGTTGGAACTAAAAGCCAGGAAATTATTCTATTAAAAGTCTGGGTTATAGTCACCTCTGGAGGGAAGAGACACACAGAGAACTTTTTTTTTTCCTTCTCATTTTTTGTTTTTTCCTTTTTTCTTTTCTTTTTCTTTCTTTCTTTCTTTTTTTTTTTTTTTTTTTTGAGACAGAGTCTCACTCTGTTGCCCAGGCTAGAGTGAGTGCCGTGGCGTCAGCCTACCTCACAGCAACCTCAAACTCTTGGGCTCGAGTAATCCTCTTGCCTCAGCCTCACAAGTAGCTGGGACTACAAGCCAGTACCACCATGTCCGGCTAATTTTTTCTATTTTCAGTAGAGACAGGGTGTCGCTCTTGCTCGGGCTGGTCTCAAACTCCTAACCTCAATCAATCCTCCTACCTTAGCCTCCCAGAGTGCTAGGATTATAGGTGTGAGCCACCGCTCCTGGCCCAAAGACCTTATAGGTTGTAGGTAGCATTAGAGTTCCTGACCTGTGTGAGTGCCTCATGTTACCCTGCAAATTTCTGTTTTATGCATTTTGCCATTTGAGTATTTTGTAATTATTTAAAATCCCTCATTTGTAGCTCAAGGAACTAACTTAATTGTAGCCCAGGGGCCTTCTCTAGTTCCCAGACAGTTGGACTATCAGCACAGCAGGATACATACATAAACTTAAGTCCCAATCTACAAACCAAGCATTTAT
Organism: Lemur catta; assembly: GCF_020740605.2. Lineage (NCBI taxonomy): Eukaryota > Metazoa > Chordata > Mammalia > Primates > Lemuridae > Lemur > Lemur catta. The sequence goes on along the minus strand of NC_059139.1, from coordinate 51,898,826 downwards.
AAAAGCCATGTACAGTTTTTCAAGTAACAACTTTATCAGCAAGACAAATTCCCTTTTCCTTTATTTAATCAGAGAAGTGGTCTGTATTGTAACACCTGCAACATCTATTACTCTGTGTGACATGTGACATCGAGAAGCCCAAAAAGTCAGTCCATATAAAACTGTATTGCCCAGATTGGAGGCACAGAGCCTGATCACAGTAGTACTACAGCAGCAAAGCCTTTGGTTTCAGATGACCAGTACCCAAAAGATGACTCCCCAATAGTGACCGGGGAACGTATAACACTCATCAGGTTCAGGGAAAAACCAGGGAGAACAGTGTTGTGGGTAAAGGAAGATGAGATCTCACTCAGCCACATTGGGCTTAAGGAGCAAGAGCAAATTCTAAGTGTCTTTGTTCAATAAAAATTTGGATGCAGGAGCCTGGAGCTCAGGAGAGGTATAGCCTGGACCCAGAGCTCAGGATGTCATCACCCAAAAGCAGTTGTTAAGGTCAAGGACAGGCCCTAAAAAAACTCTTGGGGGGAAACAAAGACTTTTCATCTTTTCAAGTCCTAGTTCACACACATGGTTAACTTCGGAGGTAGGCCAGAGAGTATTCCTAAACACACTATGTAGAAATTATATACCACTAACTCTGTTCTTTAGACTGAGTTTCAGGTAAATATAAAATAGTACATTGCAAATGTTAAAGCTTAAAAGCAAATAACCTTCCTATCTGTAGACAGGCTAAACTGCCTGTAGCTAGATAAACAGTGCTTCTCAGACAGGCACGGTGGCCCACGCCTGTAATCCTAGCATTCTGGGAGGCCAAGGCAAGCAGACTGCTTGAGCTCAGGAGTTCAAGATCAGCCTGAGCAAGAGTGAGACTCCATCTCTACTGAAAATAGAAAAATCAGCTAGTGGCATGCACCTGTAGTCCCAGCTACTCAGGAGGCTGAGGTAGGAGGATCACTTGAGCCCAGGAGTTTGAGGTTGCAGTGAGCTATGATGACACCACTGCACTGTAGCCCAGGTGACAGGGTGAGACTCTGTCTCAAAAAAAAAGTGTTTCTCAAAGATAAAAAAATCACTTAGAGCCATCCAACACCAATAGGAATGCTAACTCCCTGAAAGAAGGGCTTATTAGTTAAATATCAAGTTAACACAGAGTTATACAGTCAGAAAAAGGTATTAAAAAGCACACTGGAGACATTCGGATTGTAATTTTTGTTGATATTGTCACTGACTGTAGAAATTAGAAAAAGCAAAGAGAATCAGTTATTATTAGGACAGAGTTCTACTTCTGCTGAACTTACAACAGTATAAGGGAGTCTATAATCATTCTAAAGGGCCCTAAAAAGTCTAAAATTTTGAGCTCTGTCCAGGTAAGTCTATAAATAGGCAAATTTACTCATAAATTGTCAGAAGACAAGATCAATAAAACTGTGATTCACAAATCATATCCATCTGGTAAACTGACTGTGAATATTCCTAATATTAATTTACCTGGCATTTTGTATTAGCCATTTATCATTTCCCCTTAACCTGTCCTCCAAACCTAGATATAATAGATATAATAATATTATAATCATTCTTGTTTAATTTCAAACCCCTAGAGGAAATTTATAAAATACTCTGCTTCCCATGCAAGTGTTGGCCTAGTGTCTTATTCTACTATTTGTATACTGCCTTCATGTATGCCTGTCACTGTGTCTATCCTTAACCCTAAAATCCTAGAGCACATGGACCAAAACTATCTGCTAGCTTCCCATAGCATAGAGTACCAAGCAGCCACATGAGAAAATTGTAACTAGTGATTTAACATATATTATGAGGAAAATGTTTTTCTAGTACAATTACTTGAAGGCACACTTCATCAGATGTCGTCATTATAAGCCATACATTACTCACCTTTAGAGATACCACAAACATCTGTCATTCATTCTTCACCTACAAAGTACTTACCACAATGCCAATGAAAATATTCCCTTTTTTTTTGTCCTTAACATTTTCTGTATTTTCACAGATACACAAAAGATAGTTGGTAGAAGTATCAGTCATTATCTCATCGACATTTATAGCATCATCCAGCTTGATTAGGGGATTCACATGTAATAATAATTAAGGAAAAATATACGCTAAATTCCCATTAACTATTTTCTCCTTTAAAATAATGGTTCATTTTACCCAGTACTTTTGCTATTTACAAGAATATTCATTCTTCTGATTTATTCTGATCACAGCTGCATTCCTGATATTCCCTAAGATATAAGGATCATGCAAACAGGTAACTATTATCTTCTCACTTTCACAGGGCCTAGAAGAGTACATCAGATCCTACAAAAGCTCAAATATTAACCCACTTCTTTATTCGGATGGTGCTGAGACTTTAACAATCCCATAATGTTTAATTCCACAAGCCAAAGCATAAACACACTAAAATGCCATAAATTATTTTTCTCAAAGTGCCTAAAGCTCCCAGAAATAGCAAGAGAATTTTTAAAGATGTAAGAGAAGAAAACAGAAACATAAATACATACATGTATGTATGTGTGTACGTCTGTGTATGTGTGTATGAAATGAGTCCATTAATTAAATTCTCAGTGATCAAAGCTGATTTTTGACAGAGTCAGTCTGGGTACCTCCAATTTGGGTATCAGGAAATAAGAGCTATCATGGCAACAAAGGAGAAGCCAGGAGGCTTCAAATAAGAAGCCTTAGAAAATAGGCTTCAAATAAGAGACTCAAGCTTATGCAAAAGAAAAACTAAAATTACCAGGTTCTTTCAGTCTGATTAGCTTAAAACAACACAGGGCCATTAATGGTTTGGAGTCCATTCTGAGTGACACCCGTTCCCTATTTATGGTATTAATGGAACAAAACAGCCCTTACAATTTGGGTAGAAGCTAAACAGGTTGTAAATAAGCAGATCTGTAATAAGCCACAACAGAAATAATACTTTCACACAGTAGCATTTAAGATTGTCTTATCCCTACATTCTTTTACTTTAAGAGACCTGATGCCACCCCATAATAAACATTTTAAAAGATACTGTTATCTCATTTTATATATAATTATTTGGCTTTTAAAATGGACGAAATTTTATAACTTTGCTTTTGGAATTATTTTGCTTCAAGTAACACTGACTTTATGAACAACTATAAATCTGGGGGCAATAACTGTACACACTGAAGATTCTTGCAAAGAGAGAAAGCTTGACCTACAATCCATTTTCAAAACTAACAAAATTTTTATGAAGTTAACAATTAATGAAGATAGACTACTATTATATTTTACAAGCATTTCATTATACCTTAATTTTGACTTTGGCAGTTTTTTCACATTTTGAAATTAATAAGTTATTTTTAGGTCTTATTTTGAGAAGACCCTGAGGAGCCTGTAGGCCCTAAGCATCTTACTACTGCCTACAAATGGTCTAGAGAAAATGTAATTTTAAATCAGTAGCTAACCTGATATCATCTTTTATGAGGTCACTTTTTTCTTGCTCTTAAAGAATGAAGAATTGTCCTTTCACTATGACACTTGAAAAATGCTTGTTTCCAGCCATTATCAATCCTTCTGTCTTCAGTAGTGCACCTAATCAAGGGTTCATGTAACCATACTGCCTCATCTCATCAAAAAGGTACCCAAAGAACAATTAAAAAAAAAAACCTGCCACCTTAAAACAAAACCCTGTACCATTTAAGAAAAAAAATTCCTATTCAAAAAGGATATCTTCTCCAATGAGTGTGGATTTCGTATAAAGAGCAGTCAATTTCCGAGAAAAGAGTGTACTTTTATTGTCTCCAATGGCCTTTAATGCTGCAGTTTCAGTTTGCTTCACAACTCCCACCTTCAACAAAAGAAAGAAATACTGAATAGCAAATGATAAAAAATTATTTTTAAAAAATCATTTCAAAATGTTTAAAGGTTAATTCTGAAAACTTAAAATATCAATAAATAAATTACTCCACAATGTCCAGATGTAGGGCTTAAGTAATAAGCACAAGGAACTGACAAGTGTGGATAAATCACTAAGAAACATTCTACCAGAGTTAAAACACATTTTACCCTAAATATCTAACAATACATTAAAAACTCATAAAAATATAATGCTAATAATTATGAAACACTTTCATTTGTCTAAAATGCCAAATTCTAAAACCAATTAAAGCCTACCTACCACCTTACAAAACATGTTTTCACTCTCTGGAAGAGAATCCCAATTTCCTTTTCCCATAAATTAAAGCCAGAGCTGACCTTGTATCCTTTTGCCACAAGGCGGCGTACGTGAACAAACAGTCTGTGACTAGGTATACTTGCTGTCATGAAGTTGTGATCTAAATGGCAATAAATATTGAGCTCCCGGGCTGCAATCTAAAAATTAAAAGAAACTATCAATAAAAATGTCTATTTTAAGATTCTTTATGTGGGATTTGTTCACTTTGGTAAAAATGTATCAAGGTATACGCTTAGGGTTTGTACACTTACCTAGACATGTAGTATATCAATAAGAAGTTTAAAAGACATTCCCTGTATAGAAGCCTATGGTTCTATTTTTGGCAGTTCCAACAGCCTAACTTCGGGGCCAACATGTGCATCTATAAACAACTCAGAAAAATATAATAGGTCTTCTTCTATGTCCTTACAACTACCAAAAACATAAAGAACTGAACTTTCCCTACACAGACTATTCAATACAGAGAACATGAGACTCTAACGGACTAAGAATTTGCTACATGACACATGCAAATGACTGACAATGAGAAGACACCACAGAGCATACATAAAGGATGAACCCACTACAAGAAGAGAACCCCCAGGTCTGGTTAGGTAATTAATGATGCATGACTGATAGAAATACAGAACCAATCAGCACCACCCGATTCCCTGTTTTTCATCTGGAAAGCACATGGCTTAGATATTGCCCACTAGAGCCATGGAACTCACAGGCCCCTACTCCATCCCATGTCTGAGCTATATTAGTCTATCACTGAAGGGCAGGAAAACATCAGCCTTTACTGCGGTCAGACCTGAATTTACCATTTATCCTAGACAGTTTCTTTTTCCCCTTCACTTACGGGATGCCAACTATGTTATTTGTTCCTGTCTTCTGGAAACATATAATTTCAGAACACAGTATAATGCAACCAACTCAGAGAACACTACTTTCCTACCACAAGAGGATTTAGGAAACTTGAAGAAATAAATTTGGCCAAGTCTTCACTTCCCACCCATGAAGCAACAGATGTATTACCTCATCACTCTCTGATGCTGTACAATGCAACTAGGCCTAAAACTATGGAATCATCAGAATTGTCCATGACTTCCAACAAAGATGTCATCAGCAATACTTTCCCAAAGTTTGCCCACTAATGTTGAAATTCACTTTTTACCTTTATTGAGGCCTACATTAACTATCTCAAAATTAAATACAATCTCAATTTAGACTAAGATAGCAGGATGACTGACTGATACACAAAGAGACCTGTAAAACTTCAAACACAGGTAGCTGGCAGAGTTAGTATGTTCTTCCACTGAGACTTAACTTTGTTCCTGGCTGTGAAAATTCATAAATTTTAAGGGTAAGCAGAAGAAATTCCATACATCTCAAAATTTTTTTCCTGTTTCAGTCTTCATTAGAAAACATACTTATTTGATTATGGTTTATTCACTAACTGATTGATCCAATAAACTTTTGATGGATAAAAAGTACTGCTCTAGCACCATGGAAAATAAACACTAACATTCCAATAGGGACCCATCACTTCTCCCCCACCAAGTCTGGCTTGCACCAGGTTTCTTGTGTTATTTTTAGTTTTTACTTTAAATGACAGCATTTTTAAATGGTGGTTGATCAAATTAGCTTTTATATAAAGTTATAAAATGAAATAAAAATACTCAAAAATATCTAAGGCTGGACAAGAAAAACATGAAATAGTGTTTGAAAAAAACAACTTACCTCTGCATCTTCCCCAAAGAATCTGTATTTATATCCACATTCCACACACAAAATTGCATCTTTATGCTGCTGCTTCATTTCTATATATTGTAATTCTAATGGTGTATAGATGCTTTTGGACCGCTTGTTAGATGGTTTAGAATCAGAAGTTTTCTGTAAATTTTCATGACTGCTACATGATGATCCAAATTGACTGACATCAGAAAGTGTCTTATCCTGGCAACCAAAAGATTTACACAGTTTAAAAAGTATTAACCATAATAATAAGTTCCCAGAGAGAGAAAATGCAAATTTGGCAAAAAGCTAACACTTGGTGAATCTAGATGAAAAGTTTATAGAAGCACACTGTAGTATTCAGGCAAGTTATCAGTAGGTGAGAAATTTTTTGAAACTGAAAGGTTAAAAAAATTATGAGCAAACAAAACTATCATATAACAAAGCAAATTTTGAAATTGTAACATTTTAGTGTTTTATATACTTCTTTTTAAATTTGATTTCACTGAATCTATTATCAACATTTCTTTTTTTATTATTTATTCTCAGGTGTGTAATGCACAAAAGGCCAGTGGACAAGAATCTGACTCTCTCTCAGGAGTAGGCGGTTACAGAGTAGAGTCACTTGACTTGAGCAAGCATGCCAACAGATAATGTATTATATTTCCAAGCACACTCTAAAAAACAGTATATTCTAAAATCTTTATTCTAAGAAAGAAACATGATTGTTTTGGAAAAGAAATATGAGAAAGAGCTTTTGGAAAACATATAGCACGAGGCTACACTTTCAATGTTAGTATTGCTACTCTCCTTACCTTCCTGTGATGAGAATCATAATTAACTCCAATTCACAGTTCAGGGAAAATTCCTTGCTTATTAGACTCAATTTTGAAAAAAGTAAGACAAATTGATAGGATAAATCCAACTTCTAATTAATTGTCACTCTGTCACTGCTAACAACTAAAAATTTACCCAGCTACCTCTAGAATCAAAAATACAGACTAAAAGACAAGTGACAAGCAAGAAGAAAGGAGAAAGAAAGTAAACTGGCCCAGGAAGGGGAGACCCAGTCCAAAAGAAAACCCAGAAACATGTACTTTGCAGTGGCCAAATATTTACAAAACTCAGCTTACCTGAAACAGCAGGTAAAGACATTAGCTTTTCAAAAAGACTTAATTTATTTGAATAGTGTAACCCTGAAAATCTTTAAAAATCAGCAAAAAGAAGATGGTAAGGAATGGAGAGGTGCAGCAAGAGAAATGTAGGTCATTATACCAGATCTCAGAGACATTTGCTTTTAATTTTTATGGATTTTCTATATTGTTTCCATGACTTTTGTGTAAAATCTAGGAATGCTATTGAGGGTTAGGGTCAAGACATGAGAACCCCAGGAGTGGGACAGGACTTTGCCAAAGAGCAACCTGTGGACATGTCAGTTCACTGAGCAAATGCTGCTTGAACTTGAGGGGGACATTTCACTGATCAGGGATGTCTGTAATTGGACCCTGCCTTGAAGCCTGAGGGCCACAGCCTGGAGGTCTGCAAACAGATGGACTTGTAATCCAAAGACAGAGAGAATGATCAAAGGATGTCAGTCCAGCAGACAAGAGCAGTTTTCTATTCTAAGCCTGAGGCAATGTTCCTATCTCTCTCCTGAGTTCATGTCCCAGTAAATGAGGACTAGATAAATCCCATTTGGATTATACACTTTACTGCTGAGTCACGATTTTATCTTTAGCTTGTGTATACTTAGGTAGTCGATTGTTACTTTGGTGGACCTCGAAACTTAAAACTCATGATATGTACATGTAAATCGGTGACTGACAATAATTGTTTGCTGAAAGAATAAATGCTGATGCAGGACTCCACTCATGGCCTCCTGGCTCACAGGAATGCTGGAGGACCCCTGATTTCCCCATCACTTTAATCTATACTTTGTCTCTGTCTCCTTTATCTCCAATCTCTTGCAATGTTCCTCTGTGGGACCTGATTCGTTGGGAGAGTCACAAACTCCTGGCAGAAAACAATATATTGTAAAATGAATCAATATTTATAAAAATGCAATTCCTAAAAAAAATTATTCTTATTTCATACCTTATTCATTTAGGAAATGAGACAGGCTTTCAGAAAAAAAGTTCTATTCATGTTGGATACTAACAATTAAGTCAATCTGAATACTTGAATATTAAACAACTTTTTAAAAACCAATTGGATGGAAGTACTTCTCAAATATATTACATTCTCTTTTATACTTCCAGAAACAGCATGCTGCACTCAATTTAACCTTATCTTGACAATTCAGAGGGAGTATAATAAATTTGAAAACCTACCCAGAGTTATCATGCTGCTGGCCCTCCTAATGGTCCTAACAAAACCACTTCTCTAATTCATTTGGTAACTTTTTTACCATTCATCTGTGTCCTCCCATGCCATCAAACAGCTTATCACTTGTAATAATGCCACTGCTTCTAGGTGTCCCTTCTATTTGGTTACTTCTAATTTCCTCTGATGCAGAAATGCCAAGTTGGTCATTTTATGTATAAAGCAATAGTAAACATGCCCTTCTGAGGCCCTGGAGAAAATGCTTCAGTCAAACTGAGCTTTAACAGATAGACTTTATGACCACTACATTGAGGTGAACTGCTTCTCTAAATATTAAAAGAGATTAAGAACAAAAATACCCTTTTTTTCCTGATGATAAAATCAACCAATCAGCCTGCCTGAGGGAGGAGTTCATAGATTTGGACTTTGTGGGAAGAAGGAATGTGAACTTTTGAAAATTACAGGCAAAATTTTATTGGCCCAAGCATTTTTCTGAGGAAAGAAGCCACAGCATTTTTTAGAATTTCAATGACTCAAAAATATATATATATACACATATATACACACACACATATATAGAACCATTTCTGTAATTCAATCGTTGCCAACCATGACTATATATTAAAATAAAATGAGAACTTTTAAAAAATATCCAAGCTCAATTCTCAGTGAAGATCAATTAAATAAGATTCTGAGGGAAGGTTCTTAATATCAGTTTTTGGTTTTTTTTTAAGTTCTCCAAATGATTCTAATTTTTCAAAACTAAGGTTGAGAACCAACCAATGTTCTGAATTATAGGTTTCAGTGATGGAGCAAAAGTTAAATTCCCTGATTTTGCAATGATGAAAACCATTAAAAGCAACACAAGAAACTATGGAAGTACAAAGCCCATATCCATTTAGCTTAATTTACTTATCTGCCAAGCCTTCAGCTGAAAACCTCAAAACAGCTGTAGAAGTTGCCCATCGTGATTTTCCATACTAATCATGGAAACTATAAGGAAAACTATAAGAAACTGTTCTTGCATTAATTACTGATAAAGAATCCCTCTAAGTCAATGGCTCCTAATCCAGGCAGGAGAGTGGAATTACCTGGAAGGCTTTTATTTTGTTTTGTCTTAATACAAACCAATTCATCCCTCCCTAAAACACAGTAAATGAGAATCTCCAGGGATTTAAAAAACAAAGCTAAACTAAAAGACAAAATCTCCCTCAGCTAATCTGGATGATCAGCAAAGTCTGGGAACCATTACCTTGAGTGACCCCACAGAATACCAATACTTCAGAACCTGCTATTCTGGCTAACTGGATATTCATCTATATAGCAGTTACATACCTTTTGATTAATTTGAGATTTGGAACCTTCAGAAGAAGTTGCATTCTTTGCACGCAGATGAGTGATATCATCAAAATCAGTACATTTTGGCAGAACTGCAAATCTCTCCTGAAGAGGTTCTGCCTGGACTCTATTTTGAGGAAGGGCAGAATCGCAGCAGAATTCTTTCAATTTTTCCAGAGACTTTAAAACACTCCTGGTCCTCAGACATTTCCTTGGCTCTTAGGTAACAAATCAGAAGGAAATATAACAATAGTATTTTGGTCTCATTATGCCAATTCATAACCAGCACAGAATTTTTTAAAGAGGTAGATTCCCAGTAAAGCAATGAACCTAACACTAATGTGATTAAAAAAAAAAAAGAACACTGGGGTCACGATGAAGGTGGCATAGTGAAAAATAGATCTAATTTCACTTGTTCCTGAAATCCCATTATTACAGTAGGGTTTTGCTGCTTTTTTTTTTTTTTTTTTTTTTAAGATATAAGCCCATAAAGGAAAGAGAGACTAGGAGGGGTGACAATTGCAAATGAAATATCTAAAGCTAGAAGAGGCCAGGTACGGTGGCTCACACCTATAATCCTAGCACTCTGGGAGGCTGAGGCGGGAGGATCACTTGAGGTCAGGAGTTTGAGACCAGCCTAAGCAAGAGCGAGACCCCATCTCTACTAAAAATAGAAAAAATTAGCCTGGTGTGGTGGCATGTGACTGTAGCTACTTGGGGGGCTGAAGCAGAAGGATCACTTGAGCCAGGACCTTGAGGTTGCTGTGAGCTAGGCTGATGCCATGGCACTCTATCCAGGGCAACAGAGTGAGACTCTGTCTTGAAAAAAAATGAATAAAAATAAAAATAAAGCTAGAAGGGAAAATAGATGAGCAATAACCCATTCAAGACACCTGAAAGCTAAATCCTAAGTAAGTAATTAAGAAAACCAAGAACCATTCTTATTTTCAAGACAAAATGCTCAAAACACTCAGGAATTAGGGCACCAGTAACTCTGGAAATAGAGCAAAGAGAGGTCCTAAAAGAAAGAGGTTAGTTCAAAGCAATCTCATCTCTAGACCTCTACCACACTCCAAGCTCAAAGGCAACTGTCCTTCCCCCACATAAACAGCAGACTGGAGATTTCTTCTCTGGGAAGGCAAAACAGGCAGAGTTGGTAGAGTACTGTACCTAAGCCAGGAGGACGACAGGAACATAGGCTTACTATATACGGAGACCTCCAGCCTCTCCAGAATCCAGGCAGTCAGAGCAATTCCCTCCAGGCAGAAACTGGGAAGACTCTTGACCAGCTCAAGGGGAAAGACCTAAAGATACTGACATTACGATTCACCAAGAAAACCAAATCACCCTGCTCAGATAAACCTGCTTTCCCGCCTCCATCACTTTGCCCATGCTATGCTTTCCACATGTCAAAACTGTACTCTTCTTCAATATCCATCTCAAAGCTGCCTTTTCCATGAAACCTTCTGCTAATCCTCCCAGCATAAAAATCAGCTGTCCTTTCTCTGTAACAAGATCATATCTCTCTGTATCACTTATCACAGTCTGCCAATTAGTAGTTATTTATAAGCAAGCAATCCATAAAAGAAGGGAAATTATCATTTTCTGGGTCCCTACCATGCACTAGAGTACATTATTTCACCCTTAGAACAATACTATTAGGTAGCTAGTACTAAATATAAGGTAACTGGGGCTGCATGCATTTACCATCTCTTACCTTCCCTATTAAAGCAAAAACACTCTGAGAGAAAAGTTGTGTTTTGTTCATTTCTAAAAGTTTAAAATTTTCCATACTTACATTTAAACCTTTTTTCAGATGTATATTTTATCATGTCTCCTGTGACTGACTCTCTTACCTTGAAAAACGTAAATTTGAATCTTTTCTCAAATGTATATGTTCACCTTGTTTACTATTACTCTTCTCTTTCCAAAATGTATACTTCAATCACTCCTTAAAAGTATACTACAAGTAGGTATATCATACAAGGAATTCCTTCCTGTGGATACAAAATAACTTCCCCAGGATGGTGGTAGAGTAAAAATCTGGGGTTGTACTTGTGAAAAAGAGTATTGTGAACATTGATCATACAAAGTGGTTCACTCTTGTAATACCCAACTAAAACAGAGTCAAGAGAGGCCAGGGTCAGGTAGGGGATGTGGAAGCACTCTGAACACATAACACTGCTCAAAAAATCTAGTTCTCTGCAAGCCTGGCTGCTGAAACTGCTCGTTGTAACCTGAAACCGGTTTTATCTAATAGCTGCTAAGACTAGTTTTACCCACTGCAGTCACTCACCAATCAGAGCTTGCTAGCTCCCAAAACTTTACTTGTGCCAATGATCTTTCTTTCAAAACAATACATAATATTTCTCTTTTTTATGAAACCTACCACCTTCTTCTCTTTGTTCTTCAGATATACCCAAGACCACCCGGTCTATGTGTATGCTCCAAATTGCAATTCTGGCTTCCCAAATAAAATGTTTTAAACTTAGAGATTCATCTCTATATTTTACTTAACTTCAACACTATCTAAAACTGAAGTAATCAGAGACTCTTGTGGTTGGTAGATGCTACTGGTTGAGTAATAAATAATCAAACTTCATCATTTCCTAAAACATTTACATTTTATGATTTCATTCTGAGAAATGCATCATTAGGAAATTTCATCACTGTGCAAACATCATAGAGCATACTTACACAAACCTTGATAGTGTAGCCTACTATACACCTAAGCTATATGAGCTATATAGTATACCCTATTGCTCCTAGGCTACAAACCTGTATAGCATGTTACTATATTGAATGTTGTAGGCAACTGTAACACAACAGTAAGTATTAATATTTGTGCATCTGAACATATCTAAACAGAGGAAAGGTATAGTAAAAATACATATAATTTTATGAGACCAGTGTCATATATGTGATCCATCATTGACTGAAATATCACTTCTGGCACACAACTACATTTATCTTCTTAATGTTATGAATGTCTATCGTCTCTATATGGTGGAAATACTCTGTAATTTTTGGTGTGCTACTGCTACTATGCATCCCTTCCCAACTCTAGAAAGGTGAAGCCTTAAGAATAGGGCTAAACTAGCCCTAGAGTAAAGGCTACTACAGACCTTCTCTACCGAAATTTAAAAATAGTCCTTAAAAAGATCAAACTGATCCACAGGAACGTAACTGCTTGCCAGAACAAAGTCCGACACTTTTTAAAGAAATACAAAATCCAGCAGGAGACAACACAGAATTCAACATATCTATGATCCAACCAATTAATTACTAGATATGCAAAAAGTAGGAAAAATCAGTCAAGGGATGCAGGCCCAGAAACGACAAAGATAATACAATTAGCATACATGGACAAGAAAACACATTTTTAAATATGCTTCATATAATCAATAATGTAAAGAAAAACATGAGCAAAAAGAGGATCAAAAGGAAGATTTTTTTTTCTGTTGACAGCTTTAAAGAGATATAATTCATATAGAAAACTGAAAAAATGGAACTTCTAGAAATGAAATATATAATATCTAAAATGAACATTTTACTGAATGAGAGTTACAGCAGAATAGACACTACAGGAGAAAAAAGATCACTGAACTTGAAAATATATAAGTAGAACCTATCCAAAAGGAAGCACAAAGAAAAATAAGACTGGAAAACAAATGAAAAGAGCTTCAGTGATTTGAGGGATAACATCAAGTAGTCTAACATCCCTGTAATAAACTCTCAGGAGATGAGAGATACAGAAAAAATATTTGAGAAAATAATGGCCAAAAAAGTTTTCCAAATTTGGTAAGAACTATAAACCTACAGACCCAAGAAGCTTTAAATGAGCTCCAAACCGGACAAAAATAAATAAATAAAAATTTAAAAATAAAAACGAGACTAAGGTCCATCAAAATCAAAAGTGTGACAATCAATGATTAAGAGAAAATCTTAAGAGCAGCCAAAGAAAAAAGGCATATTAGGCAAGTCAATCTCTATAATTAAAATAAAACAACAAAAAAAAATCTTCCTGTTACATATGCTAAAGACTAAGAATCTTTGAAGGAATACTGTGACCCCCTTTCTTCTAAATATATGACTTTTCCAATATATACTTTACCTTGTTTATTATAATATCTCTTATATGAAATACTAAAAAAAAATTTTTTAATCTCTTTTCCAATCTGTATTTCACATTATTCCCTTTATTTTCAAAATACATATTTAAATCACTTTTGAAATGTATGTAAGTTTGCTTGTGAGTATAAAGTTTCCTTCCCCTGTGGATCCCAGATATAAAAAAATAACTTGTAAATTCAAGAGTTAAGAACTGAGGTGAATCTATACAATATTATCCAGAAATTAAAAGGAATGAATGTACTTTAGAGTAGTCAAAATGATAAAGGCAGAAGGTAAAATGGTAGGTGCCAGGGGGTCGGGGCAGGGAGTAATATGGAATTACTGTTTGATGGGTCAGAGTTTCAAAATTATAAGATTAAATGATTTCTGGAGATGGATGGTGATGATGGTTGCACAGCAATATAAATGTACTAAATACCAATGAACTATACACTTAAAAACAGCTAAGATGGTAAATTTTATGGGTATTTTACCACAATAAGAAAATGAAATTTTTTTAAAAGGGGAATTAAGTACTAATACATGCTACAACACAGATAACATGTTAAGTAAAAGAAACCGATAAAAAAGGCCACATGCTGTATGACTCCATTTATAAGAAACATCCAGAATAGGCAAATCCATAGATAGAAGGTAGACTAGTAGTTGCCAGGGAATGGGGAGTGCTGGGGGAAATGGGGGGTGGCTGCTAATGAGTACAGGGTTTCTTTTTTGGGCTGATGAAAAGGTTCTAAAGTTGATTTTGATGATGGTTGTACAACTCTAGGAATATATTAAAAGCCATTGAATTGTACATGCTAAATGGGTGAACTGTCTGGTATGAGAACTGTATCTTAATAATTGCTATTTTTTTAAAAAACTGAGGTGTAGTAGTCATCCAGCTTCCAACTAGTGGGTGCTCCTCTCCCTTCTTCCTGAGTGCCACCTGTAATCTGATTTGAAAACATTTCAAGTCTGTTGTCTTATTTCAACAACTTTCAATCTGCACTGTCCTGTGCGGCCTTGGTTAAGTTACTTAACTGTGGTAACTCTTAATTCTCTTCAGTATCACTCACCTCTTCCTCTATACAAGGAGGACAACAAGGGTTCTTGGGAAGAATAAATGAACTACAAAAAGTTCTAGAACAATGACAGGGTTTTCAAAATAGTGGGTGCTCATTCACTGCTTGTAGACCTCAAGAACAGGTCTGTGCAGAGCAATGAAGCAAATAAAGGTAGAAAGACCCAGAGATGCAACATTAGCACATGGCAAGTTCTGTAACGTCATACTTCCTTCCACACCCCCTTCAGAAAGGAAAAGGAGTGAGGTATTGTCAGACTTATTTTTCTTCTTAGCCATACATCTACATTCCTGCAGTTACTTCATACTAAGGCTGTCATGTTGATCCTAGATCCAAATTTCACCTTTTATGAAAGGATAGATACCTTACATGTATCTCCAGTGGACAGACAGAAACCTGCCAAAAACTTAAGTCCTTCACCAAATATCCTCTAAATGAGGAGTACAAAATAAAACTTTGGTGAATTCATGAAAATAAAGGTCATCCCCAAGAAAACAAAGACAGGAGAGGCCCACTAAATTGGGACTTTTTTTTTCTTCGTCTCATTCTCTTTACCTAATTTCCTAGGGATAATGAAGAAAGAGAGATTTCCTATCTTCCTTTATCACAAATTCTCCAAGGCCAAAAACTAGAGAAAAGTCCACTCAACCATCTATACTCAACACACCTCTAAAAGTCCAGAAACTCAAGAATGCTGTTTTTATTCAGTGCCTTTTAGCATAAAGAGCAGCTCCACGCCAAAAAAAAAAAAAGAGAGAGAGAGGGTAGATCTACATGTCCTGATACATTAAAAATTGTCCAAAATGTCTTGTTAAGCAAAAATAGTTGCAAATTACTATATATAGTATAATACAACCTGTAAAATATAATTATTTCAATATTAAACTAATTTGTGGGTCTATGAGTGTCCATATATATATGTGTATAAATAGAAAAATCTGGAAGAACACACAGAGCCTCAAACAATTAGCAGTAGGCCTCAATGAAAGGCAGGGGTTATGGGATCTTTTATTGTCTATCTTCCAAATTTCTGTACTGTTTGAAATTTTTATATCAAGAATGCCTACTTATTAATATAATCAGAACAAAAATAGCTAGAGGAAAAAAAGAGAAAGCTGGGAGTACTCTAGCTAAATTACAGAACTCCAGCTCTACCATCCACCTAACTTACCTCCTACACACATCACCACCACATATACAAGGACCACTACTCTCAGGCACAGTAGGGACCTTTCTCTGCAAAGAAAAAAGACACAATTCTTCAACAACCTCCTCTGCCCTCTGGAGAATTCAAGAATATCAGAGCCATGACTGGGGTGAAGGAAGAATCATTGCCCACAACTCACCAGGTTTGCCAGACATTACCAAATCACTTCCTTCTTCCTTTTCTTGGACTTTCTTTGCTTTCTTTTTAACAGGCCCACCATTTTCAAGTGGTCTCTTTTTACTTCTGTCAATTTCTGCCACCTGTATCAGAAAGGTTACAAAATGATGTGTTATCTGTATTCTGAGAAGGCCTGATGTATGTTAAATAATTTAAACCTTACACCTGAATGACAGCCAAGTTTCTTGCCATCCACCCTTCATAGACTCATCTCCTTTTAGCTCTGGAAAGGTCTAAGGGTGAACTGTTTTTATTATCATCAAAGAGAAAGTGGAGACTCTGATGACTTGGAGGTCACAGCCTAAGTACTTCAAGCCCTTTTAGAACTAATTGAAATCAAGTTTGCTACCTTTCTTTACTCAGTCACCCTTCAGTTATCTCAAATTATAAAACTTCAACAATTCTACTTACATATGATAGGTAAGATATATCTGAAACATAACTATCTACTTATCAAAGGCACAATTAGAGAGAAAAGACAGATAATAAAAGAACACTATCATTTTTAAAATGTTAACTGTAATTTAACTGTTTCCTGTGTGAAGGGCTATGCACCACTAAACATGCAACAAAATTATGAGCTTTTTGTTGGCAGGAAACCTGTCAAAAAACTTACTTAAGTCCTTCACCAAATACCCTCTAAATGATGGGTGCAAAATAAAATCTTGGTGAATTCATGAAAATGTAGGTCATCCCAAAAAAACACAGGCAAGAGAGAAACAATCACTTTAGGGAAGAAATATAAATGATGGCAACAAGATTTTGAAGCAATCTGTCACCTGCATTAGGTGACTAAAAGGCAATCTGTAATCTCCTTTCACATCCCCAGTTTGAGAATACTGCGCAGGGAACCCCAGTAAGGGCTCACCCTTCGGCCTTCTCCGGTGGCAGTATCCCTGGTTTTAAAAAAGAAGAAAAAAAGAGCGACGGCCGGGCGCGGTGGCTCACGCCTGTAATCCCAGCACTCTGGGAAGCCGAGGTGCGAGGATAGCTCGAGGTCAAGAGTTCGAGACCAGCCTGAGCAAGAGCCAGACCTGTCTCTACTAAAAATAGAAAACAGCCAGGTGCCGTGACGCACGTCAGTAGTCCCACTCTGGAGGCTGAGGCAGGAGGATCGCTTGAGCCCAGGAGTTTGGGATTGCAGTAGGCTGTGATGACGCCACGGCACTCTACCCGGGAAGACAGAGCGAGACTCTGTCTCAAAAAAAAAAAAAACAAATAAAAAACCAAAGTAAAACTCTTCAACCATCAATCCAGGGAAAAGAGGGACGATGGCGGTTAAAAGATGCATCCCTTGCCCACAGTTTCCCTCCTCTCCTCAGAATGGGAGTCAGAAGAAGTGAATGCCCGCCTCAGGCCTGCCAGTAAAAACCTGTGTGACCTTGGCCTCAAGTCTATTGCCATAAACAGAGGTAATAAAACCTTTGACCCACACCTAACGTATAGACCCAGCTGGGCTTCTCCCACTCTCTCCTTCCCCGGCCCCGCCATTTCTCTTCCAGCCCCATCATCTCGCGGACTCTGCCGCGTGGTGCCCGTATTCTCCCGCCAAACACACGAGCCCCGCCAGCCCCGGCTTGCCCCGCCCCCTTCCCCGAGGGCCCCGCCCCGACCTAGACACAACCCACCACGTGCGGCAGCAACTGGGGCGGGAAAGTGGACGCTGGGGGCGCTGCCGAGTCAGAATCCGCCTTGTCGGCTGCACCCGTGGGGGAGGAAGTGGATTTCAGGCTTCCCGTAGACTGGAAAAATCTGCTCAAAACCGCTTGTCCCGCAGGTGCTGGGCCGGGGGCAGCGCGGCCGCCCGACACAGGCTTCCGGCGAGACATCGCAGGCCAGGGAGTGGCAGGCCCCGGGCAAGGCCGAGCCGGGAGCGCGAGCCCGCGACCGCAGTTCCCTGGCGTCTGCGGGCGCGAGCACGCCGCGACCCTGCCGTGCGCCGGGGCGGAGGGCGGGGCCTCGCCTGCACAAATGGGACTGAGGGGGCGTGGCGGCTGCAGTTTCGCGCCAATCTTGGTCTGGCTTCCAAAAGGCGCGAGTGAGCTCGGTGGGGTTTACTGGTGCCGTCATGGTTCGTACGCTAAACTGCATCGTCGCTGTGTCCCAGAACATGGGCATTGGCAAGAACGGGGACCTGCCCTGGCCCCCACTCAGGTAGCTTCCGGGCCGGTGGGGGGCGGAGGCTGGTGCACGCGCCCCCTGATCGGGACACCTGGGCTGGGGTGCACCGGGCCGACTCGCCGCGGGAGGAGGGGACGGGACCTGCTACCTGAACGACTGGAGTGGGTGGGCGCGGGCTGGGTCCGCTTCTGTAGCGCGGGAGGCCAAGCTGTTGATTTTGGTCCGGATCCTGCTGACGCACGAGGCCTTTGTCCCACTGCGCCCTGTACTAGTGCAAAGTCCCAGCGCTGGAGGAACACCCCCGCCCCAACCCGCAGCGCACCGTTAGTCAGGCGCATTAGCGTTCGAGCCCACGAATAATGTTCTGAGTAACGCTGTGTTTCTCTAACTTGTAGGAATGAATTCAAGTATTTCCAAAAAATGACCACAACCTCTTCAGTTGAAGGTAATGTGGAAATTTTAAGTAATTGTGCGAAGGGTCTCGTTTGAGGAAGCTTACCAATGCAAATGTTATTAAAATGGAAAGTTTTCCATATTAATCTGGAACTTTTACTGTTGATCTATATGCAGTTCCCAAGATTCATTAACCATTCTTTTTGGTTTTAATATTTCTTTGAATCTTTATGTTAGCTCAGGCACATAATTTAGGTATTGGGTTAAATTGGCAACTGGGGCCAGGCAAGGTGGCTCACGCCTGTAATCTTAGCACTCTGGGAGGCTGAGGCGGGAGGATCGCTCGAGGTCAGGAGGTCGAGACCAGCCTGAGCAACAGCGAGATCCCCGTCTCTCCTTAAAAAAGAAAAAATAGAAAGAAACTAGCTGGACAACTAAAGATATACAGAAAAAATTAGCCAGGCATGGTGGCACATGCCTCTGTAGTCCCACCTACTCAGGAGGCTGAGGCAGGAGGATTGCTTGAGCCCAGGAGTTTGAGGTTGCTGTGAGCTAGGCTGACGCTGCGGCACTCTAGCCTGGGCAACAGAGTGAGACTCTGTCTCAAAAAAAAAAAAAAAAATTGGCAACTGGGTAGAGGCGTCCGTGGAGGCTAGCGCTCCCAAGGGAGACCGGAAGAGGCCTTTGGAACAGCTGCTGGAAGTGATAAGGCCTGAACGAGAGCTGTGGAGAAGAGAGGATGAAAATTTTTAAAATGGTTACATGATGCTTGATTTTGAACATCCGGAATTTAAAAGTGATGCACAAAAGCATCAAGGATGAACTCAGATTTCTGTTTGAGAATCTGGATGACAGAGAGAATGAAGGAGTAGAGAACAATGTGCAATTGTAATGATAAGGCACCTGTAGGACATCAAGGATAATTTCAAGCACAGGGAACTAGGTGAATTGAACCTCTGGAGAGAAGGGGATAACCAAAGAAAAGAATATGGGGGTGGAGGGATAACCCATTTAAAACCTAAGATATGTGTATTTATGGTCACAAGAGGTGGAGTGGCAGAAAAATCGGAAACAGAAAGGAGCAGATGATACATAAGTTTAATGGGACAGATACAAGACCCTTGTATTTGGCACTTAGGTCACTGGCAGAGAATCTGGTGATTCTAATTACATGATTACAACTGATTAAAACTAAATATTGGATATAAATTGGATAAAACCAAAGGGAAAAATACTTATATTTAGGTTATGAGTGATAAATGTGAATTTTGGTAAAAATATTCTAAGTTTTAATTTTTTTTAATGTGATCCACTAGTTGCCAAAATGACAATCATGTCTATGCACATATACACAGTAAGTGTTCACTTAACCTCATGGATAGGTTCTTGGAAACTGTGACTTTAAGTTAAGTAATGTATTAATATAATGAAACCATTTTACCATAGGCTAATCAATATAAAGAAGAGTTAAGCTCCTGTGGCATATTTCTTGTCACAAAAACATCACCAAATTTCTAAAGACAGACCCCCAAAACTTCTAATACTAAATATTGAAATAAATGTGAGTTATACATACCTTTAAGAAAGTAATAAAAAACAGTAAGATAATTATTTACCAGCTTATTCCATTTCAGGGTTCTGGGTAGCAAGCACCTATCCCAGCAATTCAGGGTACACTCACACACACACCTACCCACACTCAGAAAGGGACAGTTTAACACTCTGATTCACCTAACGTGCTCATCTTTGGGATGTGGGAGGAAACCAGAGTACCTGGAGAAAACCCACACAAACATGGGGACAATGTGCAAACTCCACGCAGACAGTGGCCTCAGCCAGGAATCAGTTATTTTTCTCATCAATGTTATAACAAAACCATGTTGAGTGAAACAATGTTATCTGAAGATCTGCTACATATATATGAAAAAATATATATAGGCTCAAAATATACTTATCCTTTCTATGTAATTTTATAGGTAAACAGAATCTGGTGATTATGGGTAGGAAAACCTGGTTCTCCATTCCTGAGAAGAATCGACCTTTAAAGGACAGAATTAATGTAGTTCTTAGTAGAGAACTCAAGTAAGTACTGTAACATAAATAACTTTTGTAGTTTCACATAAAATCAAAAGACCTATGTTTTGGGATTTGCTAAAATTAAGTGACAGTACCCCTTGGATCCAGCCCTAAATGTAATAAGATGTGAATTTTATGATGGGCTGAAACAGGTCATAATCTTATGCCTAGTTAGCTAAAATACCCAAATAATACTTTGTACTTCTGTTCATTACCCAGTGTCTGAAGGTAAAAAATTTCAAAGTATTGAAATGGTCCTAGGGATCCTGGGAAGGAGGTGGTGTCTCCAGTTGGCCTGTGCTAAGAATTTTCCTGTCCTCCAATCTAACATTGCAGTTGATAGTTCCTGATGCCTGGAAATGCCCAGGGGGCTGGGAGGTAGGAGGTATAATCACATTAAGATTGCCTAAGAGTTCAATTCTAGTGGTTTGACGTTTGCCGTGGCTTCCATGTTATTTACTCCATGCGTGATATATTCTGATTTCTATTTTGTTCATTTTTGTTGTTGATGACATTGGTTCTAACCCACTAAAACAACTTCCTGAGCCTCACGAGGTTTTTCTTTTAGGGGGAGGGCTTTGACCAAAACTGGACCTAAGGGAAAGTTCAAGGCCTGGCATGTTAATCACTCTTTTTTTTTTTTTTTTTTTTTTTTTTTGAGACAGAGTCTCACTCTGTTGCCTGGGCTAGAGTGCCATGGCGTCAGCCTAGCTCACAGCAACCTCAAACTTCTGGGCTCAAGCAATCCTTCTGCCTCAGCCTCCCGAGTAGCTGGGACTACGGGCATGTGCCACCATGCCCGGCTAATTTTTTCTATATATATATTTTTAGCTGTCAATATAGTTTCTTTCTATTTTTAGTAGAGACGGGGTTTCGCTCTTGCTCAGGCTGGTCTCGAACTCCTGAGCTCACACAATCCGCCCGCCTCGGCCTCCCAAGTGCTAGGATTACAGGCTTGAGCCACCGCGCCCGGCCAACTCTTTCTTAAATTAATAATGTAATCACACACACACAAAAAAAATGCGGTGTCCTAGGGCACTACTTGCTTTAAAACAATGTTGATAATATTCCTTTCCCATGTGTGTATATTAATCAGGGTTCAACCAGAGAAGCAAGCCTAGTAAAAGATATTTATATATGTATATATATATATTAAAGAGTTTTATTGCAAGGAATTGGCCTATGCAATTGCAGGGGCTGGCTAGGTGAGTCCAAAAATCTATAGGGCAGGCCATGAAGAAGGGCAGGCTAGAACTCTTCAGCAGGGGCTAAAGCTACACAGGGGAAATTTTTTCTTCAGGGAGCCCTCAACTCAGCTCTTAAGGCCTTTCAACTGATTGAATCAGGCTCACCCAGATTAAAGTCAACGAATTGTATATGTAATCACATCTACAAAATACTCTTGCAGCAACACCTACATTAGTGTCTGAATAAGGCGGGTGGTGGGGATGGGGAATATAGCCTAGCCAGGTTAACACCATGGGAAAGAAAAAAACATTACACAGCTTATCTGCTAAGGGGATTTAGGCTTACATAGATTTTCTCCCAAATTCCTCCTGGAATGGCATAGGTAAAAACCTAGAAGAAAGTGTATCAGAATATTTGCACTGATTGCCTCTGGGTGATGGGGAATATGTTGATGTGCATCTTGCCATCTGCTTCCATCTTCATGCTGTTCTTTCTCCTGGTTGCTAGGATATTCTGATTATCTTTTTCCATGGTAGGATTGAGATTCACAGACTGTATTGCCATTCCCAGACACTCTTTAATAACATTTTTGACTACTACTCAAGTTTATTTATGGCTAGCTTGAGCTAAAACAAACATAAAGAAATCTCAGTGGGGGAGATGCTCAGTTGAGCCAGCATTTCTCCTCAAATGGTGAGTCTAATTTCTTCATCATGAGCCCCACCCCCTGTGGTGTGTGTAATTGGATTTGGTTACTTCTTATATTTATATATAACTTTTGTTGGTGTATTTCGCCTTTTTTTTTTTTTCTCTTTTTAAGCTGAGAAAATTTAAAGTCTTTCTTATCAAGCATGCCAGGGAAGTAGTGACACCAGTTATTGAAAAATATCAGAGTTCATTTTTTTATCCTTGTCTGCTTGCTGGTCAGTGCCACACATACTGAGCACCAGCGTATACTATGAATATACTACAAATCACTGAACTGTACACTCAGAAGGGTGAATTGTATGATGTGTGGTTTATAAAGAAGTTTTACTGCAGTGCTGTAGCCTTGACACCATCTTTAGAAAATCCCTAATTGTCTCCATATATGTTATAGTCTCCAATCCATGAAAGATAACTAAATTTTATGGTGTAATAATTTTTATGATCTCACTATCATTCTCCACAGCGATTAATACCTTCTCTTCTTCCCCACCACTCACATACTTAGTATAGCAAACACTGACTGACCTGGCTTCTTATATGTGCTATGGCATCTAGTAACTTTGTGGCATTAGGCAAGTTACAAGTAAGTGTTGCTGAACCTCAATTTCCTTGGCTAAATGGGATTAATAATGGCAACTTCTTAGGGTGATTTTGAAGATTCACTATAATTTTGTATATAAAGTTTCTGGCACACAAAAGGTACAGATATCAATTCTACCTCCTAGCCCCATCTGCTTTACAGCCTATAGAAAATATTAACATTCATAAGATCACACTGAACAGATTGATCTTGTTTCACCTTAACATATCAATTTATTCTTACAATCTTGAGACAAATCTCCTCCTACCTAAATCAACTCTCTCCTCTCCCCGACTGTATTGTACATTGTTTTTTTCCATCTTTGGCACTTTGTTCCTTTGTCCCACTCTATAGTATTTTAAACCTCACCGCAGGTTACTTTTCTTCTACCTTCGACTTTCTCAGATCTTTCTTGTGGTAAATAACGTAGTATAACCTTCAGCAATTCTATAGTAGTGTGTCTTGTCTGTGCTTGTGCACATATTTTTCTCCTTTGACACTCAGCTAAGGAATCATGCCATGAGGAGTTCTTTCAACAACTTACCCTTCCGTTCTCCTATATAGCATCCTCTGCATGTCTGCACTGTATGTCTTTTCATACTTTGTGGCCACTGCTGAGATATTTCTCTGCCATCATGATTTTTGGGGGGGTACAGGACTCTATATTTTATCTATTCATCAAAGTAAACGTCGCACAAATTTTTGATCTCCCAGTACATATAAAAGTTTATGTTTATACTATAGTCTGTTAGGTGTGCAATAGCATTTTGTCTAAAAAAAAAAATACTGCATACTAACTCTTCCTTTCACCAAAGATGTCTGTGTAGCATGCAATGCTATTTGATAGCATTTTACCAACAATGGAATTTCTTTCAAAATGGGAGTCAGTTGTCTCAAACTGTGGCTCTGCTATATCAACTAAGTTTATGTGATATTCTAAATCCTTTGTTGTCATTTCAACAATGACCACAACATCTTCAAGAGTAGATTCCATCTTAAAAAATCACTTTCTTTGCTCATCCATAAGCAGCTTCTCGTCCCTTAAAATTTTATCATGAGATTGCAGCAATTCAGTCACATCTTCAGGCTCCACTTCTAATTCTAATTCTCTTGGTATTTCCACCACATCTATAGTTACCTCCTCCATAGAAGTTTTGAATAGCTCAAAGTCACCCATGAGAAACTTACTCCAAACTCCTGTTTTGATATTTTGACCTCTCATGAAACATGAGTGTGTTTTTTTTTATTTGTACAAATTTATGGCATATATGGGAAGTTTTGTTGCATGTATATAATGCATTGTGATTGAGTCACAGGATTTAATGTATCCATCACCCAAGTATAATACATTTTTGTTAAGTATAGTCCCCCCTACTCTGCTAGCAAACATTGGATTTATTCCTTCTATCTGAGAGTATGTTTGTACCTTTTATCCCATATCTCCTCATCCCCCCGCTCCCTTCCACTTACTCTTCCCAGTCTCAGTTTCTGTTATCTATTTTTCCACTCTACCTCCATGTGATGAAATTTTTTAACTCCCACGTGGACATGTGAACATGCAATATTGGTCTTGTGTCTGGCTTCTTTCACTTAAGATAATAACTTCCAGTTCCATCCATGTTGCTGTAAATGCAGGATTTCATTGTTTCCTATAGCTGAGTAATATTCCATTGTGTGTATTTACCACATTTTCTTTATCCATTCATCCATTGTTGAACATCGGGTTGATGCTGTATCTTTTCTATTGTTAATAGTTCAGCTGTAAACATGGGATTGCAGGTATCTCTTTGATGTTGATTTCTTTTCCTTTGGGTAAATACCCAATACTAGGATTGCTAAATCAAATGTTAATTCTATTTTTAGTTTATCTCCATACAGTTTTCCATAGTGGCTGTACTAATTTACATTCCCACTAACAGTGTTTAAGAGCTCCCATTTCTCCACAGTATCACCAACACCTGTTATTCTTTGTCTTTTTAATAATAGCCATTCTGATTGGGGTGAGATAATATCTATCTCGTTGTGGTTTTGATTTATATTTCTTTGATTAGTGAGTGATACTGAGTAGTTTTTTACATACCAGTTGGCCATTTGTATTTCATCCTTTGAGAAATGTCTATTTATGTCCTTTGCCCACGTTTTAATGGGATTATTAGTTTTTCTCCTGTTGTTTGAGTTCCTTGTACATTCTGATTATTGTACCATTATTGGATGAGTAGCTTACAATAATTTTTTCCCATTCCACAGATTATCTCTTTACTTTGTTGATTATTTCTTTTGCTATGCAGAAGCTTTGTAGTTTAATTAAGTTTGTTATGTGAGCTTTTGCAGTCTAAGCCATAAAAATCTTTGCCTGCAGCAATGCTCTAAAGAGTTTTCCTTAGGTTATGTTCCAGTATTATTTATGGTTTCAGGTCTTATGTTTAAGTCTTTAATGCATTCTGAGTTGATTTTTGTATATGGTGAGAGGTAGGGGTCAAGTTTCATTCCTCTTCCTGTGGCTACCCAATTTTCCCAGCACCATTTATTGAATAGGGCATCCTTTTCCCAGTGTAAGGTCTTGTCTGTCAGCTTTGTCCAAGATCAGTTGACTGTGAATATGCAGCTTTATTTCTGGGTTCTCTATTCTGTTCCATTGGCCTAATGTGTCTACCTTTTTTTTTTTTTTTTTTTTTGAGACAGAGTGTTGCTTTGTTGCCCTGGCTACAGTGAGTGCCTGGCGTCAGCCTAGCTCACAGCAACCTCACACTCCTGGACTTAAGCAATCCTACTGCCTCAGCCTCCCAAGTAGCTGGGACTACAGGCATGTACCACCATGCCCGGCTAATTTTTTTTTTTTTATATATATTTTGGTTGGCCAGATAATTTCTTTCTATTTTTAGTCGAGACGGGGTCTCGCTCTTGCTCAGGTTGATCTCGAACTCCTGACCTCAAGCGATCCACCCTCCTCGGCCTCCTAGAGTGCTAGGATTACAGGCGTGAGCCACCGTGCCCGGCCGTGTCTACCTTTATACCAGTACCTTGCTGTTTTGGTTTCTGTAGCCTTGTAGTATAACTTAAAGTCAGGTAATGTGATGCCTCTAGCTTTGTTCTTTTTGTTCAGGATTGCTTTGGCTATTTGGGCCCTTTTTGTTCCATATGCAGTTTAGGATTATTTTTTCTAGATCTGTGAAAGATGACGTTGGTATTTTAAAGGGAATTATGTTGACTCTGTAAATCATTTTGGGCAGTATAGACATTTTAACAATGTTGATTCTTCTAATCCATAAGTATGTCATATTTTTCCATTCATCTGTGTCATCTATGATTTCTTTCATCAGTGTTTTGTAGTTCTCATTGTAGAGAGGTTTCACCTCCTTGGTTAAGTATATTCCTAGGTATTTTATTTATTTATTTATTTATTTTTGCAGCTATTGAAAGTGATATTGAGTTCTTGATTTGACCCTCAGTTTGATTGCTATTAGTGTATAGAAATTCTACTGATTTGTGTACATTAATTTTGTGTTAGAGTGTGAGTTTCACGCCAAAAAATACTAACCCACCATTTTGCTTCTGTAAGCCTGCTTGCTTAAGATAGTGTCCCAAGTGTGGAAATTCCCCAGACAATTGTAACACCCATGTCCCGCATGAACAGGATATGGGCCCAAGCCTCAAACTGCTCAGATCCTGTTGCACCAGGATATGAAAGAGATGTGATGCTGCTTTTTGCCTCTGTAACCATGCTTGCTCTACCCCAGTAATTTTCCACCCTCAAATTCGCAGTATAAAAGCTTTCTGTTTCAAAGGCTCAGGGCTGCTCTCTGTACAGCTGCCTTAAGTGGTGCAGAGGGTAGTCGCTGGCCACCTAATAAAGACTCATAATTTGGCTCAATTCGGTCTTTAGGTGGTCTTTTCTCACATCGTGGACTATAACATTTTGTAACCTGAAATTTTACTGAATTTATCAATTCTAGAAGTCTTTTGGTGGGATCTTTAGGGTTTTCTAGATATAAGGTCATATTATCAGCAAAGAGGGATAGTTCAACCTCCTCTTTCCAGATTTGGATGCCCTTTATTTCAATCTCTTGCCTGATTGCTCTGGCTAGGACTTTAGCTGAGAGTAAGGTATTGAAGTACACCACTGTCATTGCATTGCAGTCTGTCTCTTTCTTTAGATCTAGTAATACTTGCTTTATGAATCTTGGTACTCCAGTGTTGGGTACCTATGTATTTAGAATTTAGAATTTCTTTATCCATTCATCCATTGTTGAACATCGGGTTGATGCTGTATCTTTTCTATTGTTAATGGTTCAGCTGTAAACATGGGATTGCAGGTATCTCTTTGATGTTGATTTCTTTTCCTTTGGGTAAATACCCAGTACTAGGATTACTAGATCAAATGTTAATTCTATTCTCTTACTAAATTGATCCCTTTATCATTATATAACGACCTTCTTTGTCTTTTTTATTTTGTTCATTTGGTTTTTTTGTTTTTGGTTTTTGCTCACCTTGATTTGGTCTGTTTTATCTAAGTCCTGTTTGCTTTTGGTTTACATTTGCATGGAACATCTTTTTCCATCCCTTTACTTTCAGTCTATATGTGTCTTTACTGGTAAGATAAGTTTCTTGTAAGTGGCATATAGTTGGCTTGTGTTGTTTCATCTTTATGTCTTTTAAGTGGAGAATTTAATCCATGTATGGTCAAGGTTATTACTTATATGTGAGGCTTTGTTCCTGTCACATTGGTGAATGTCTTAAGTTTCTTGCTAGACTTGAAGTTTTCGTATATTTGTTAAGTAGGTTTTCTCCTTTGCTCTCAGGGATATCACTAATCCAAATATTCAGTTGCTTTATGTTGTCCCAGATGTCACGAAGGCTTTGCTCACTCTTTTAAAGTCTTTTTTATTTTTGTCTGACTGGATTATTTCAAAACACCTCTCTTCAAGTTCTAAGATTCTTTCTTCTGCCTGATCTAGTGTACTCTACTCTTGAAGCTTTCAAATGTATTTTGTATTTCCTTCAGTGAATTCTTCAGTTCCAGAATTCTTTTTGGTTCTTTTTTAAAAATATCTATCTCTTTAGTAAACTTCTCATTCATGTCCTAAATTATTTTTCTGATTTCTTTGTATTGTTTTTCAGAATTCTTTTATATCTCACTGAGCTTTGTTAAAATCAGTATTTTGAATTCTTGGATCTTGAAAATTTCTTTCAATTAAGATTTATTGCTGGAGAATTATTGCGTTCCTTTGGAGATATCATATTTCCTTGCTTTTTCATGCTTCCTGTATGAATTCTTACATTGATATCTGCACATCTGAAATAATAATCACTTGTTATTTTTAAATTTACTTTGATAGGGAAGGACTTTTTCCTGACTATGTATGGTGTTTGTTGGATAAGATACTTCGGCTTTGATTCTGGGTGTGTACAGTAGTCTCTGTATGATTTCTTTAGCTATAAACAGTAGTAGTATCTGTGACTTCCTCAGTAGGTTAGTGTGCAGTTCTTATTGAAGGCCATGGTAAGCTTGTGCTGGGGACTGGGATGCCAGGTGGCCCAGTCTTCAGGCCCCAGTGCTGGCAACATTCAGCTGAACATGCCTGTCTTTGCGCCCCAGGGTGATGTACACTCTCACCTGTGTGGGCAGTTTCTCAGGCCCCTGAGCAGCTGGCATGGCATAGGGAGTAGCAGTAGCAGTGGCAGGCCAATTATCCATGTCCCAAGTAGTATGCATCAGTGTTGGCATTGCCTGTGATGGGCTGGGCAGGCCATTCTCCAGATCCACAGGTGGTGCTTGCAGGTAGGTTCCAGCTGAGGTGGTAGCAGCCAGGAGTTTAGTTCCAATATCAGCCCCCTGGGTGGAGTGCTTAGGTGCCCAAGGTGCTGGATTGGATTGAGTAACCCCCGGGATCTTGGGCTGTGTGCCCCATCTCCAGAGTGAGGGGTGAAACTGTAGTGGATGGGCTTGTGCTCGGGCCTCCCAATGGTGAGAGCAGGCACCAGCCATGGTGGATAGACCAAGGCAGAGTGCTTGGATGAGGGGTGGTAGCAGCCATGCTGAGGCCTTGCCACTGTAGGGGGTGGGGGCGTCCTCCATGGCCACAGCCTGGGCCAGCAAGTGGAGAATGCACATCCCTCTCACTCCCCAATCCCAGTAGCACTAGGTCACACCTAGCTCAAGGTCTCACTCTGTCTCTGTTACCCAGGCTAGAGTGCAGTGGCATCATCATAGCTTATTGCAACTGTAAACTCCTGGGTTCAAGTGATCCTCCTCACTCAGCCTCCCAAGTAGTTGGGACTACAGGCACAGACCACCATATTCAGCTAGTTTTTTTTCTATTTTTTGAAGAGACGGGGGTCTCACTCTTGATCCAGGCTAGTTTTGAACTCCTGACCTCAAGCCATCATCCTGCCTTGGTCTCCCAGAATGCTAGGATTACAGGCATGAGCCACCACGTCTGACCTATTTACTGTACTAATTTCTAGGATTTTGCTGTGAAGGGGCTGATGAACTCAAACATTAGCTCAAATTTTTGCTCATTCTTTTTTACTCATCTCGAGGTTCAGTGTTTCCTGAGAAACTTACTGCTAAACTACTAAATAACATTCTGCAGAAGCATTTCCTCCATGCCATTCTTTGCTGTAACTGAAATCTGAAACAAATCTTTAACCTTTTCTTTGTTTTCTTTTCCAGACTCACTACAAAAGGGCAAGAAGTAGTCTTCACCCAATCCCTTAAACCGTTTTCGAGACACTGTTCCACAATATTTAAAAATTACTGCCCCCTTCCTTTAAAGTCCACACCAACTGTTTATACCACTTTCTAAGTCATGCTGCTATTATCTACCAACTTCTAGGATACTTCTTCCAATTTTCCTCACATATCAGTTCCTAAATTGCCATTTTCCATTCCATTCTGTCTCCTGTCCTCAATTCTGACTTTAACATCCACAATTGCTAAAGCTGCCATAACTCTGTTTTGGTCATCCTAGACTTTGTTAACTAGACTGTCTTCTCTCCTAACTCCAAATCTTTGCATCTTCTAGATTCAATTCTCTCCAAGAATAGCCCAGTCTAACCTGCAACTGCCCTGATACCTTAGAAGATACCTTGGCTCATTTAACTTCTCCCTAGCCTCCATGTCTTTTTCCAGCCTGAAACAAAGTATATTCTTTGCTCTAGCCTAACACTTATAAAAATTACAAAGAGTAAAATAAGTAAAGTATATAAAAGGAGGAGAGGGGGGAGGAAACCAAGAGAATGAATAGTCCACATTAGTTCTTGATTAATCATTGTTATAACTACTGGTTTAAAGGCAATTATATAATCTTTTTAACGCACCAGGCTAAGAACTTGACATTGAATTATAATTTCTGTTCTACATGTAATTACTATGACAGCCTAGTTCTACATGTTTCCTCATTTATAAAGGGAAGAGCAACTCCCCCCCACCCCCAAAAAAAACAGTTTTGGAGGTTGTGAGAGATTGAGCTAGTCAATATAAACATTGAAATTAATTAACTTTTTTTCCCTTTTGGATTTTTAATTACATAACTAATAACAAGCTCATTTTTTAATACTTCACCCATTTCCATATTGTTTGAAATGTAAAAATCCTTTCCTCACTTCCAAAAATAACCACATATTAACACTCTATCATTCCAAACTTTTCTGCAGTCATTCAGACATTTTTCTAATATTTTATCGTGAAAATTTTCAAACATACAGAAAAAACTTGACAGTAAACAGTTGTATACCCACCACCTAGATACTACCATTAACATTTTACTGTGCTGGCTTCATCACATATCCAGCCATCCATCTTGTTTGTTTATGCATTTCAAAATAAATTGCAACATTAGTATACTTCCCCCTAATATTTCACCATTCATATTGTTAACTAGAATTCAGTGTTTCTTTACAGTTATTTCTTTTGAAGTAAATATGATATAAGGAGATGCACAAGTCTTACATGTACATTTGCTAAGTTTTCACAAATACACACCTGTGTAACCCAAGCCCTGTTAATGATACAGAATATTACCTTCACCCCCAGAAATTTCCCTCAGGCTCTGTCACAGGTAAGCTTTATCCTTCCCCTCCCGAGACAACTACTGTTCTGTCTTCCACCAGAGATACTACAAGGTATCACATATGGTTTTGTTTTTTGATTCATTGTGAACCATAGTTGCACAAATGTAGGTTGAATTACTGGTCATTAGCCAAACTGATATTAAGTGCTTTTTGTTGAAAGGATTCATATTTATGGTGATTTTAGTTTTATAATCACTGTTTTCTATCCAGACTATTTGAATAATATGGATGGATTTTACAAAAACTGTTTTGTGTTTTTTGTGTGTTTTTTTTAACCTCAGGGAACCTCCACAAGGAGCTCATTTTGTTGCTAAAAGTCTGGATGATGCCTTAAAACTTACTGAGCAACCACAGTTAGCAAATAAAGTAGACATGGTTTGGATAGTGGGAGGCAGTTCTGTTTATAAGGTAAGTAAAGTTACCTGTAAATGTAAAGATATGTTCTACCCTCCTTTGTTTCAGCTTCCCTGTCATTTAAAGGGGGATGGAGGAGACAGAGCACATAACCCATTGTGTGAACCTTAAAAAAATTAAGCCATGGTCATAGGAAGCAGCCCATTATCCCTACTGTTAATTAGACATGTTGTCAATTTAAATTATTCATTGTTTGATACTATCATACAAACTAAGTTAAAACACAAAAGTAAATGTCTTACTCTGTACCAGTCTATTTTTATTTATCTTTTTAATTGACAGATAATTGTATATATTTGTTGTGTACAACATGTTCTGAAATGTATACATTGTAGAATAGCTAAATCAAGCTAATTAATATTTGCATTACCTCACTTCTTTGTGTTGAATCTACTCTCAGGAATTTTTCAAGAATACAATACATTGTTATTAACTATAGTCACCGTGTTGTACAATAGATCTCTTGAACTTACTCCTCCTATCTAACAAATTTCATATCCTTTGACTAACATCTCCCTATATACCAATTTTCAAGTCAAAATAGTTGATATTACCAATTTGAAATCCATTCTCAATCCTTCCCTGAAAATGATATGTACACTGTTCTATTTTCTACTCCCTGGATTTGCCCTGGATACACTGAGTTATCCCTTTTTCTTCCAGGGTAAATAAGTCTCTTACTGAGGAAGGGAGTGGGTTCTTAATTGATGGACACTAAATAGATGTATATGAATTTGTTAAAAGCAGAAAACTTTTTGTCATTTTCATATAATGTGAGGGCACAGGGGAAGGATCGCATGATTTTATAACATAAGGAAAAATGGTATGTAAAAGAGAAGATTTGTTTTTTAATACCAAATGACTTCCAGCTTTAAAAAATTTTGAGGATAATCAATAGAATCGTTTGACTCTTTTAAAACATTTAATGAAAGATTAGCATTTATGAAAAGGAAGAAAAATCAGTTCCTACCCTTTGGGACTTGTGGTAACATACATGCACTAAAATTATCTTAGAAAGAAGAGATATGCCAGGATCCTAGATGGGATTATAAAAACTCTCAGTTTCTTAGCTTCCTGTCTCTACAACCTCTTATTTTTTTCATTTGTAATGGGAGAAATGGACATTTTTTTCTTTGATCTTTTCATCCAAATATGAATTTCTTCTAAGAAAACAAGTTATTTCTTTAATTTGTTCAATACCTATCACATTTTGGATGATTTGATACCATATTCACCTGAAAATGTATTCTTTAAACAATGAAAGTACTTAAATGCATTTATATAATTTGGTAAATCTGTACATAGATAAATACTAAGGAAAGGAAGTAGAACCTTCAAGTGATATATTTACAGTTTGTAGATCATTGAGGCTTATCTTCCTGTGGGCCAAATTAGGCCTACCAGCCTATTTTTATAAGTGAAGTTTCACTGGAGCACAGCCACACCCATTTGTTTAGTATTGTCTATGGCTGCTTTTGGCCCTCAAAGCCTAAAATATTTACCATCTGGCTCTTTTGAGAAAGTTTACCTTGTATCGTCAACTTTGATACAGAACTTCAAATGCTGCTGTAGGTAGTCCTGCAGTAGTCCCCCGTTATCCTCGGGGGATACATTCCACAACTCCCAGTGGATGCTTGAAACTGGATAGTACTGAACCCTATATATGTATGTATAATTTTTTTATATACGTACATAGCTATGATAAAGTTTTATTTATGAATTAAGGTACAGTAAGAGATGAACTACAATAATAGAACAATTACAGCAATATGACAACATCTCTGTTCTTGCACTTTGGGGCCATTGTTAAGTAAAATAAGACTTCCTTAAACCACAGGCACTGCGTTACTGCCACAGTCAATGTAATAACCCAGATGGCGCTTAAGTGACCAAGGGAGCAAGTAGGATAGACAGCATGAATACTCTGGACAAAAACATGATTAATGTCCTACGCAGGATTGAGGAGGATGGCTCCAGATTTCATCACACTACTCAGAACAGTGTGCAATTTAAGTCCTATGAATTGTTTATTTCTAGAATTTTCCATTTAACATTTTTGGACTGTAATTGACTGCAGGTAACCGAAACCGTGGAAAGTGAAACTGCAGATAACAGGGGACTAGTGTATTTAGTTTTTCTAATTTTTGGTACAATAAGAATTGGTAGAATATTTGTTTGCAGCAAAGATAATAAATGGTTTGATATAAGATGAAGTGTTAAAAATGAGAAGTAAAATTTGTTCTATGCCCTTATTTGCAATTCTAAGGATAACAAATACTTGGAACTTTATATATGTGTGTATTTGTATATATATTTTTTCTTTTCCCTATAAGCTATTTGAAGATCAAGAGTTATTGCTTTCTTGAAGCTGCAATTAGGACTCATACTTTTTATGAGAATTTTAAGATACTCATTCCAGGGCAGTTTTTTCTATAGAAACTATCAACAGTACTATAGGCAGTAATTAGGAAAGTCATTTATAATATATGGCCAAATACAATTGTTAGCAACAAGAGGCAGAATAAATTACCTTCCTACTAGCATTGTAATTATCTCCTGAGAAATAGAAGCATTATTAAATTTTATGTACATATACCAAATATGTCCTTTGGGTTTTCAATAGTCAAGTGAAATTGTACTATCTTATCCACATATACATACGTAGATTTTTCTGTGGGGAACAACTAGATAATTTGGAGTTCTTGGCCAGCGAGGTGGCTAACTCCTCTAATCCTAGCACTCTGGGAGGCCAAGGTGAGAGGATCACTTGAGCTAAGGAATTTGAGACCAGACTGAGCAAGAGCAAGACTCCATTCACTACCAAAAATAGAAAAAATTAGGCAGGCGTGGTGGCGAGAGGCTATGGTCCCAGCTACTTGGGAGGTTGAGGCAGGAGGATCACTTGAGCCCAGGTGTTGGAGGTTGCAGTGAGCTATAATGACGCCACTGCACTCTACCTGGGACAACAGAGTGAGACTCTGTCTCAAAAAATAAATAAAAATTAATAAATAAATTAGATAATTTGGGGTTTCTTAACTTTTAAAACAATAGCCAAAGGAAAACAACAAAACTGAATGTTTAAATTTCAAAGGAGTTCTTATAAGCAAACTAGAGGTCATACTACATTTAAACTCAGTCTCATAATTATTTATAATGATGAGTACCATTCACAATATAACTAAGGCACACTTTGTAGGGCTCCATACTAAAGAACAGGATATTTAAATGGTATGCTTTAGTGGAGACAAGCATGTCTTTAATACATAATATAAACTTAAACTAATTAAACAAGAATCTCAGAGTTTCTGTATCTTTTGACACAGATTAAGGAAATTGATGCTGTTTGTTTTTGTTTTTGTTTTTGCTTTCACAGGAAGCCATGAATCAACCAGGCCATCTTAAACTGTTTGTGACAAGAATCATGCAGGACTTTGAAAGCGACACATTTTTTCCAGAAATTGATTTGAAGAAATATAAACTTCTCTCAGAGTAAGTATAATGTTTTTAGTCTGAAGCTCTTTTGGATTTCCTGCTTACAAATTACAGAAAAGAACATGTCTTTTTAGATTGAATTCAGAGTAGCAGTATGTTTTATAGACAAATTCTATAGAAATTTTTGGAAATCTGCTTCAGTAGCCTTGGTAATGTTCATGCTTTAATGATTTTACTGAGATCTAGATTGAGTAGTCAATACTTCATTCTAGGAGAGTCAGGTGCAGTGCTAAGCACTGAGGAATCATATTTACCAGGCCAGCTGCTATTAGTACTCTCCAGAAGATTACATTGTCTAGTAGGGGGAAAGGTGGCAAATGACAGACATCAAAAGAGTGTGTGTGGTGAACTGAAATATCATGATGTGGTAGGTACTATGTAGTCTGAGAAGTCTTTTCTGAAGAGTGATGCTTTGGTACAATCTAAATAGCAAGAAGCCAGCCATGCAAAGAGCAGGAAGCTCATTCCAGGAATGGAAAATAGCTAGTAGTACAGAGGCCAGAGGTGGAACAGTCTCAGTCTGTTCCCTGAGCCTGATGGCCACTAGGGGCATTGTGAGCATGGGGGAGGCCAGAAGGGGTCAGACCAAGTGCAAGTTTATAGGGTTCTGAAAAGAGTGACATTGTTCTAGCTGCTTTCCGGAGAATGGACTGGATTGAGACAAGAGTGAACTAGGGATACCCATTAGCTGGAATAGTTCAGGTGAATGATGAAGGGACTTAGCTTAAAGTGGTAGCAGGTAGTGATGTAGAGAAGAGGTTACATTTGCTTTACCATGTAATTGTGACTTTAGCAAGAGGCTGCCTGATTTTGAAAACTCATGGCATTTCAGCTTAAAAGCACCTTTCGGCTGTTGGCTATAGAGAATAAAAGTGAAAGATTAATTATATCAATAATTTTAGACCAGCTTTTAGCACATTCTTGCAAATATTCTCAGTTTTATCTAATCATTATTCTTTGAGTGTGGGTTTTTGAAAGCCCCCCTAAAGGAACATTCAGAGCCAAGTCTGAATAAATGGATGGCCAAGTTTTAGAATAATAGTCTATTATTCTATAAAGCAATAGTCTTTCAAGTGGAATGACTGATTTTCTTAGACTCTTAACTCTAAAGAAAACTGAAAATTATCAGAACTATTAATATAAACAGTACAGACATTTACTTAGGCTCAAAAGGTAACTACTTAGAAAAATCACACTTAGTAATTTCATATATATTTATGTAAAAATAAGTTGTTTTACTTTGTCATACCTTATATATTTTCTCTTCTGCTTAGATGGCTGATTCTCATCTTATATGAATAGTGATCTCTGCTCTCCTTCATTTCTTATTTTTCTCTTCACTAATAACAAGTATAGATTACTGTGTGAATTAGCTTCATATTAAATACCTTTCCAAATCATATTGCTCTCAATCAGAACTCTTTGCAGAGTAACACAATCATATAATATGGTCTTTCTTGAAATTGGCTTCCTTCACTTAGCATAATGTTTACAAGGTTTATCCATCTCGTAATATCTATCAGTACTTAATTCCTTTCTATTACCAAAAAGTATTCCATTGTATGGATATACCACATTTTATTTATCCATTCATCAATTGGTGGACATTTGGTTTGTTCCTACTTTTTGGCTATTATGCTGCTGTGAACATTCATTCACGTACAAGTCTTTGTGTAGATGTATGTTTTCATTCCTCTTGGGTATAATTTAGAGGAACTGCTGTGTCATGTGCATTCTGTGTTCACATTTTGAAGAACTGCTAAACTGTTGTCCAACATGACTGTGCCTTTTTTGCATTCCTACCAGCAGTGAATGAAGGTTATAATTTCTGCACATCTTCAACGCTTATTATCTACCTTTTTGGTTATAGCTATCCTCGTGGGCGTGAAGTATAATAGTATCTCATGGTTTCAATTTGTGTTTCCCTAATGATTAATGATATATAGCATCTTTTCAGGTGTTTATTAACCATTTATATATCTTCTTTGGTGAAATATCTATTCAAATCCTTTGCCTATTTTTAAAATTTGGTTATTTCTTTTCCTATTATTGAGTTTTAAGAGTTCTCTGAATATTATGGATACAAGACTCTTCTCAGTTATATGATTTGCAAATATTTTCTCCCATTATCTGGACTGTGTTTTTCACTTTTTTAATGATACCATTACCTAATCCAAGCTCAAAAGGATTTACTCCTCTGTCTCCTTCCAAGAGTGTATACTTTTAACTCTTACATAGAAGTCTATGATCCAATTGAGTTGATTTATGTATGATGTAAGGAGGAGATCCACCTTTGTTCTTTTGTAGTTGTCCTAGCACTATTTGTTGAAAAGACTTTTTCTCCCATTTTATTGTTTTGGCACCCTTGTTGAAAATCAATTGACCATGAATGTGAGGGTTTATTTCTGGAGTCTCAGTTCTAGTCAATTGATCTATATGTACATTCCACACCATCTTGATTATTAACTTTTGAAATCAGGAAGTGCAAGTCTTCCAACTTCCTTCTTTTTCAAGATTTATTTTGGCTATTGTGGGTCTCTTGCATTTCCATGTGGACTTTATGATCAACTTGTCAATTTCTGCCAAAAAGCAGACAAGGATTGTATTATATCTGTAGATTACCCTAAAGAGTATTGCCATGTTAACAATATTAAGTCTTCCAAACCGTGAGCATGTGATGTCCTTCCATTTGAGTCCTCTTGAATTTCTTTCAGCAATGTTTTATAGCTTTCAGTGTATTATGTTTTATGCTTCTTTGTTAAATTTATTCTTAAATATTTTATTCCTTTTGATGCTATTGTAACTGGTATTGTTTTCTCAATTTTATCTTCAGACTGTTCATTGCTGGTATATAGAAATGCAAGCGATTTTTATTTGTTGATCTTTTATCCTGCAATCTTGCTGAGTTCATTTAGTAATTCTAATTATTAATAGGTTCCTTAGAATTCTCTATATACAGTATGTCATCTGCAAATAGAGATAATTTTACTTCTTCCTTTCTAATCTGGATTTTTTTTTCTTTGCCTAATTGCCTTGGCTAGATCTTCCAGCACAATGTTTACTAGTAAGTGGCAAGAGCAGACATATTTATCTTGTTCCTGATCTCACAGGGGAAACTTTCTGTCATCATTAAGGATAATGTTAGCTGCGGGTTTGTCATACACACCCTTTATCACATTGAGGAAGATCCCTTCTATTTCTAGTTTGTTGAGTATTTCTAACATTTTGTGACATGCTTTTTCTGAGTCTACTGAGATGATCATGTGGTTTTTGTCTGCCACACTAATTAACATTTAAATATACCATCATTCTGGTCTTTTACATTGATTGGTTTTCATGTTAAATCTTACATTTCTGGGATAAATTCCACTTTGGTAATGGTGTATAATCCTTCTCATATGTTGCCAGATTTAGTTTGCTAGTGTTTTGTTGAGGGCTTTTGCATTTATATTCAGAAGCTCTATTAGTCTGTAGTTTTGTTTTGGTTTTTTTGTTTGTTTGTTTGTTTTTAATGACTTCACCTGGCTTTGGAATCAGGCTAAACTGAACTCACAGAATGAATTAGGAAGTGCTTTCTTCTGTTTTTTGGAAGAGTTTGTGAAGGATTGATAGTACTACTTCTTTAAATGTCTTGGAAGATTTTAATGGCGAGTAGATTGAGAGAGGAACAAGGAAATTGCCCCAAAATGGACGTTCTAAACAAGGCTGTGGAAGAAAAAACAAAAACCTCTTTCCTCTGTTGCAGCGTGTGATCGTCTGGTGTTTAGGCGTGTACTAACATCATAACAGCCTCTTTAACATGGTGTGGAGAGATTCCCTGAGGGGAGACCTGGAGTAGGTCAGTCTTTCATTAAGTAGAGAAAAAGGAAACCTCTGACGACAAAGTAGATGTACTTTGTCGCTGAGGTTTGTGACATTGCTGAATTCTGGAGCTGCTTTCTCTCCAAATCTCTGTGCATTGGGGAACTTGGAGTTCTTCTCTACTGTCCAGAAATGAACTTTGGTCATTCTCTACTTCCCCTTTCTTTCCCCATAGCTATACACTTAGTTTAGGCCCCATTATCTCTGTTGGTAGTCGTCTTGTGCTTATATAGGTTTCAGTTCAAACACGGTGTCTTTTATTAACACCATACTTCCTGGTTAAAAAATAAAAAGTACTAGTATGATGAAATAAAGATGAAAGAAAGAACTACTGTGAGACAAAGGGAGAATAAAATTATAATGTAGATGAAGCCACAAGTGATGGAAGTCTAAGAGCAGAAGTTAATATTAACAAAGGAAGGTAGTAATACTTTGTGTCTGCCTTTTTCCCCTATAGGTCATTATTTGTCTGATTATTCTTTTGACAACATCGTGCCAGCCTGTCCTCTAAGGCTCTGCTGTCATTAATCTTGCCTGGAAGAAATGTATCTCAGACTTTTTACACTAGGCCCCACCCAAACCAGTGGCCCCAAATGTTTCATATCAGCCATTTGCTATGTAATAAGCCCCAAACAGGCTTTTACTTCTAGTTAACAACCTTGTGTGTGACCATGTAGTCAAAAAAGATAAAGACCAAAGAGGCCTTTGGAGGCAGTTATTTGACTCCAGAGCTGGGACAGATGCCCCTTATCAATGGACAATTTGAAGTAGGTTTTAGATGGGCTAGTGTTTCCTCTTCTGTCCAGGATGCTGGCATACTTCTCCATGTTATTTGTACATCCCTTTGCTCCTGAGCCTGTGCTTCCTCCTTAGAGTCTTGATTTTAATTGTGATTTGCTTATTATGGGTAACTATTTCAAGATTCTATTCACCGCTTTCTTAGACCTTCCATTAAATCATCTCTGGATAATTCTTGTATTTCTTTGTCAGTTCAGATTTTATGTTCATTCATATTCATTGGCTTCCTGAATTCCTGAAGATTCTAGAGGGGAATCTCTGGATGGTTCATAACATATAGGTGGTATTTCCAAATCCTGTTAGACTTGAGCTCAGAGTCCAAATATGGCTCGTAGGCAGAGTTTGCACTTTAGAAAAGTTTGGAGTCATGATTATGAGGTAATTATAATCATTATTAAAACAGACTGAATAAATGAATATTATGGAAAGAAAAACGAAATTTAAGCAGAATTAAATTTTAGTTTCACAGAGAAGATTAACATGAATACCATGGCTACATATCATATCCAGCCAATAGCATAGTGATTTTTAAGTTGTTATTCATGGTTTTAGAAATAATTTGATTCTTTGCTTTTGTCTTATTAGCTGACAATCTTGACACTCTTGAGAATTTTGCACAAAAGAAAATATGTAAATGTTATTTTTCATGACTCATTCCAAAGACTCTAAAATTATGGTTTAAAATTGGCCTAGTAAAATCATTTCTTTAAAAAAAAAAAAAAGCTATACTACTCCTAAAACAGTAGACTGGAAATAGCTTAGAAAATGGTTGGTAAATAGGAATATTGCTTCTTCCTCTGAAATATATTCTAGTGAAATCATCTTTTTCTTCTCCCTAAACATTATTATGTGTCTCTAATTATGTTTTTTATCAAAATGGCCTAATCTCTAATTAGTAAACAAAAGGTTAATGCCTGTTGTTACTCAGCAATATATTGGATATTGTGGATATTAAAAAGTTTTCCTGTATTATTGCTGCCTACACTGAGTTTAGAAAATAGTTAGGTGGACCAAACAAACCAATGTTAATGAGTAACATTTGTGGAGCACTTAAATTGCTAGGCACAATGCTGTTTATTTTACAAGTTTGAAGACTTTATTGACTGACAGGCTCAGAGACCTGTGACATAGCAGAACCAGTCTATTTAAAGGTCAAGCACAGTCTATTTAAAGGGGATGTTGCTAACCACCACCTGGAGCATACCAGGGTGCAGCCTGCACAATACTGAGGAGGTACACCAAGATTTGGGGCAACACAGCAATACTCAATGGAAGCTTGAGTGGTCAGAACAGTTCTCAGTGGAGAAAGCTGGGTTTTGAATGATAAGCTGAAGAAGAGAGAACACAGACGTAAGTGATAGGGAATAGGAAAGATCAGATAAACCGTGATCCTAAGTAAAGGAAGTGCAGTCTGCCACACATTAGGGAAATAGAGCAGTGTAGTGTCCATTGATTAAACAGAAATAGAGAATCTGTCACTGTGCAGGGCACATAGTAATAATTTCAGTTATGCTCTAAACAGCTAAAGATTATATTTTTCTTTGCTTCCACAAGAAATGTGATACAAGTAAAAGACTTACAAAAAGTTGTTAAGAAATTTTGGCTGGGCACAGTGGCTCATGCCTATAATGTCAGTACTTTGGGAGGCCGAGATGGGAGTATTGCCTAAGGCCAGGAGTTCAATTCAAGACCAGCCTGGGCAACATAGTGAGACCCTGTCTCTACAAAAAAAATAAAAAGAAATTTCTTATTAGCTGAGTGATGGAGTAGAAAGATACAACAGAAGCTAACAGTGGTTAGCAGAGAGAATTAGGAATCAGAAGGAAGAGATTATACTTTTCATTTTCTATCTTTCTATGTAGTTTGTAATTTTTTTTCTTACCATTTGCATAATAATCACCCAACTTAACAAAAGTGGCTTACCATTGTAAAGAAAAAAGGAAGGAAAAATTTATTTACTTTATGCACTATTGATGCCTTTTGGTTGAGAATCAGGGAAGCTATGTTTTTAATGGATACATAATTACACATATTTTTCTTTTATAGATACCCAGGTGTTCTTTCTGATGTCCAGGAAGAGAAAGGCATTAAGTACAAATTTGAAGTATATGAAAAGAATGATTAATATCTTCAGTGTTTTCTGATTTATTTCAAGTTGTTCCCCCTCCTTCTAAAAAAATTATACATTTTTACATTAGAAGAAAAGACTTACTGACTTTAGACCTAGGGATAATTATTTCTAAGCATGTTTTTATTCCCCATTAGTCTTAATTACACTATATCAAATACCATTTGTGAAACATTTCTCACTATAACTACTTCAGTGCCTCTCCCCTGCAGCCAGGACTGAGTCCCCACCACCTGCTACACTGAGGTGCCA
Organism: Lemur catta; assembly: GCF_020740605.2. Taxonomy (NCBI): domain Eukaryota; kingdom Metazoa; phylum Chordata; class Mammalia; order Primates; family Lemuridae; genus Lemur; species Lemur catta. The sequence goes on along the minus strand of NC_059139.1, from coordinate 51,856,565 downwards.
TTCCACACCCATCACATGTGGCATTCTTGCCAGTCCTTGCCATTGTCAGACTTGTAAAATATTAGCAGTATTAATTAAAGATGAAGATGCACTAACCTTCGATTCAGCAATTCCTCTATTGGCTAAATACTGAGAGAAAACCTCCTACATGTATATCTAGAAGTTTGTAGACAAATGTTACAGCCTTGTTTGTAATACTGAAAAACTGAGAACAGCCTGGAAGTCCAGTGACAGGAAAATGAATATATTACTGTCTTAGATTGGGTATCCCCCAAAGCAGATCCCAAAACTGAAATTTCAGTGAAACCAGTTTATCTGGTCGGTCATACCAGAAACCACCAATTGGGGTGTGGAAAAATGAGATGGGAAGGTAAGAAAGCCAGTTCAAGATCAGTGAGCAGGTTCTTACTGGGTAATAAGCTCAGTACTGCTGAGATACCTGGGAAATGGAGGGAAGAAAGCTGGAGTATTAGTACACCACTCATTGGTTGGGGGCTTATCCAGGGTTAACTCCCTGCCCTGTGTGTGGGCTGAGTACACGTCACCTGCTAGAGAGTCTCAGGTGTTTGCAGTAAGCAGCTGCTGGTGTACAAAGCACCAGTGAATGCTAAACACTTCAAGTAATTCCGTATGTTTGTGTGTGTAAGAGCTTCATACTTTTTATGCAGTAAAAAGTATAAAGCCACACGTGGTTTATTTGAAATATTTTCTAATTTAAAAAATACAGAAACAGGATGACCAATTAAAAGTTCAGGTGCAGAATGATGGTAGTTTGGACCAGAGAATTGGGCATAGTGAGAAATCCTGATTTAGGATATATTTTAACGTTGCAGATAGCGAGATTTTCTGATGGAGTTTGATTTTGGTTTTAGGCCTACTGAGTTTGAGATGCCTTTAAGAAAGTAGAGGAAGAATAAAAGAAAAAGAAACTGAAAACTGTTGAACCATGATTTAAGATTCTAAGAAAAAATCTATTTTCAACTGATAAATCTATATTCAGCCAAATAATCAAGGATAGAGATAAAATAAAGAAATTTTTAGACAAGCAAAGACTCAGGGGTTACCTTTTTGAAAAGCTACTGGAAGAAATTCTCCAGCAAAATGAAAGGAGTACACAAACCAAAAAAGAGGATGACATGGGATCCAGGAAATAGGATCCAACATAGGCAATATTCCAGCTATATAACTGGCTTATAAAACAAACTATATAAATATTAATAGGTTAGATGGGCATGGTGGCATATGCCTGTAGTCCCAGCTACTCAGGGGGATTACTTGAGCACAGGATTCCAGGCCAGCCTGGGCACCATACTGAGGCCCCATTAGCTTAAAAAAAATAATAATAATCATAGGTTATTGCTGCTTAACCCCTAAATCTGATAACTATTTTGGGACAATATGGAGGGAAAGTGAAGGTAGTGGTAGTGTAAAGCACTTGCCTCTGCAAAGAAATCGACAGGGGACTGTTGTTTTCATTTTAAGACTTTTGGAAACTATTTGGTTTTATTTAACCATTTTCATGTATTTCTTTAATAAAAACAATACCATCTTAATAAAAAGTTATACTAATTCTTAAGTACTGGCCTCCTGTTATTCTTTGTGCACTCAAGATTTAAAAGAAACTCTTTGATGGCAGTGTATCTCCATAGTCAGCTTAAAATTATAAAAAGGAAAACAGAATTAGCCAAGGGTCACACAAAGGCAGAAAGACCATTTGTTAGGAAACTGTCAGGCTTTCTTTCCTGGTGCCTGACTTGGTCATCATTCATGTGGCGTCAAGTCTCACTTTTTCCAGATTGATTTATGGAATAACACTATAAGGTGGATTTATGGAATAACACTATGAGGTGATAATTTAAGCAAAAATGTAAATAATAAAGCATGTTCTAAATATTCGGGTTAGCACATTTTGTTTCTGTGAGATTAAAATTATGTAACATACCTACTTCCTTACAGGCAGTGTTTCTCAAAATGTCCCCACTACACCTGTACGAGAGAGTGCTCCCAGAATCTGCCTTTTAAACAAGTATCCCAAATGATTCTGAAGCCTACTCAAGTTTGTAAGGCACTGGTGCTTTCACTCTAAGGAAAAAAATTGTACTTCCTATCTCTATAACATGTAAGTGAAACAAAACAGAAAACCAAGCAAGTTATAAGTCATGTTTGAGATGGTAAAATTGTAAAGAGTGATGCGTTACTGATTTAAGAACTAAAGACTTTCCATTTCTTAGATATGTAATACAAATATGTATTCAAGTATGAAATATCAATAACTCAAAGAGAATAAGCAAACTCAATAATAGGTGTCCCATAACAGATGCTTTTTTTTTTCTAACACTGTTCTTGCAAGGGTGCTTTTTTAAGCTGCTTCCTCATAGTTTGCTTTTCAATCATAAGTTTCTGTTTTGAAGTACCATAAAGTTAATGCAAACCAAATGATAGTTATCCAGCCTCCTCCCTAACAAGATGCTTTTTTTTTTTTAAAAAACAGGCTTCGCTCTGTCAACCAAGCTGGAGTGCAGTGGCCTCCTGTTATATTTTTGTGCACTCTTTAAAATTTTAAGGAAACTTTGGTGGCAGTGTATTCCCATAATCAGCTTAACAATATAGACAGGAAAACAGAATTAGCCAGTGGTCACAAGAAAGCAGAAAGACCATTTGTTAGGAAACTGTCAGGCTTTCTTTCATGATGCCTGACTCACTGCTCCCTGCAACCTTGAACTGGGCTCAAGGGGTCCTCCTGCCTCAGCCTCCCAGGTAGCTGGGACTGCAGGCATGCACCACCATGCCCAGCTATTTTTTTGTAGAGACATGGTGTTGCACAGGCTGGTCTCAACCTGGCTTCAAGTGATCCTCCCACCTCAGCCTCCCAAAGTGCTGGGATTACAGTCATGAGCCACTGCACCTGGCCCAAGATGCTTTTCTTATACAGGTAGTTAATAAACTAAAAATTATAAAGCAAATGACCTAATTAACCAGCATGACAGCCTGCTGCTAAAAAGATCCAGAAAAATAATTATCTTTGAAAGATTGAACCTTGTGATTAAGGATGTTCCAGCTGGGGGAAAAAGAGAAATACATAATTAAATGAGTACCAGGAATAGAATTAGAGACGCTATAATGAAAAGATAATATTACGAAGGGGATGGAGGCTCTGGCCAAACAGGAGGGAAGGCCTACAAACTACATGAAATTGTGCTGTTCGAAGGGGAAATTACATTAGTAACCATTTCTAATAATCTGCTCCTGCCCTTTCTGTTTCCCGGGAGACCTCATGTATACCAGGAAGTTTCTCTGTCAATACATTGACACTTCTGTTAAACTTCTTTCTTGGAACAAAAAAGAATAAAACACATTGGTGTGTGGTATTTCAAATAACCTGTAGTCAGTAATCAAATGTGAAATTTAATTATTGGAAAACAAATCTTAGATGGTCTCTACTTCTTTTGCCTGGAGCCATCGTACATACAAAAGACAAACCCTAAAGGAACAGAACTTAATCTACAAGGAGAAGACTTGATGATGCTGGAAGTTAGCAAAAACTGGGGAAGAGATTTTCTACAGCACTTACCAGCCAAAATCATTTGGGAAAGAGATCCTGAACTAGATTGCCCCTCTTTCAACCCCTGGTCATGGTCCCCTTCAAAGGGCCAAAAACAAGGATGTAGGTGGGTTCCAGTTGTCTCGCATTGCCAGCAGTTTGGTTTCTCAGTGCCAGTCCTCTTTGCTCTTGACAGGTGAATTAGCAAAACCTAAACTAGGGATTTTCCCCCAGCATTTTGTTTATAAATATGTCAAACACACAGAAAATTTGAAATAATTGTATGGTAAGCACCCATGTACCCATCACCTAGATTCTATTATTAACACTTTGCCATCTCTGCTTTATTACTTATTTAGCCATCCATCTATCCATCTTATTTTTGATGCATTTCAGAGTAAGTTATAGGTATCAGTATGCCTCATGGTTTTTTATGGTAAAAGTCACATAATGAAATGCAGATCTTAGCTTTCTACAGGTTTTGGCAAAATCATACACCTCTGTGTAACCCAAACCTCTATCACCCCAGAAAACTGCCTCATACTCCTTCCCAGTCAGTTCCCACTCCCATCCCCCAGAGGCAACCCCTATTCTGTTTTTCTTTTTTGTTTTTCTCATTATAGTTTAATTTTGCCTGTTCCTAAACTTCATATGAATAGCACTACCCCTTGTAGTAGCAAAAAAGCAAGCCCAGGAGTTTGACACTGCAGTGAGCTGTGGTGACGCCACTGCACTCTACTTGGGGCGACAGAGCAAGACTCTGTCTCAAAATTAAAAAAAAAAAAAAAAAAAAGAATGTTGTCAATTTGTTGAATACAAACTCACAGAAGGGCTGAAATCAGGCTCATTCAGATTGAACATTTCTGAATCTCCAGCTTAAAAACTTTAGCTATTACTCTTGTATATGAATGTAATGATACTGGTCAGAGTTTTCCATAGAAGCAGAACCAATAGGAGATATATATATTTTAATATATATTAAAACCTATAAATAGGATATATGTTTTTTAAAAGATTTATTTTAAAGAATTGGCTCATGCAATTGTGAGGGCTGGTGCGTCTGAAATCTGTAGGACAGGCCAGCAGGCTGGATATTCAGCCAGGAGTTGAGTCAGAATTTCTTCTCCAGAAAACCTCAGTTTTTGCTCTTAAATCCTTCAACTGATTTGATTAGGCCCACCCACATTGTCAGGGGTCCTTTACTTAAGGTCAACTGATTGTAGGTGTTGGTGCTCAGAAAACGACACCTCAAAGTGAAGGCCTCTGAAACAGCCTCAGAAGCAAAGTTTCTCTCTGGCCTTCTCCTGCCCTTCTGTCTCTGGACACCCATTCTCCCCCAGATGAGCCACAGAGACTAGAATCCCCTTCCCCACAGTGGGTCATAGAAACCAGAACCTCTTTTCCCTAAAGCCAGCCGTAAAACCTGAAAATATTAGTGAACTCCCTTTCTGTGTAAAAACGGGCCATAAAGAAGTTCTCTCACCTACCTTGTTTGCTAATAAGACCTCCATTCCAGAAAGGGTCCTGCCCCATCCCCAGAAGGAAGGCATGCTACACAGAGGCCAAGAAGAGTCTGAACAGGCCCTGCTCACTTTACCCCTCATCTATCCCCATTAGATTATACCCTTTTTGTCTCTTCACGTTTCTACACAACTGTCCATTCTTCATCAAGTCTAAGCATAAAAGTAGACAGTTTTCCCAGGGTCTTTGAGTCTTCATTCTGAAGACTCCTGTGTCAAGGGGAATTAGGATTAAATACATTTGTTATGCTTTTCTCTTGTTAACTTGTCTTTTGTTATAGAAGTGTCGGCCATGACCCTTATAATGGGTGAGGAAAGGTATCGCCCCTTTCCACCCCTACACAGGTGTTAACCATATCTACAAAATAGCAACATTTGTGTTTGATTAAGTCACTGAATACTATAGCCTGGCCAAATTAACAGAAAAAACTAACCGTCACAGTAGTCAAAGTAACTGAAAACGTGATTATGCTATATGCCTCCTTGGAGTTATTCTGTTTTTACATCAAGAAGCTTCTTGGAAAAAAAGGCAACACTCCCTTAAACACTGAAGTCACCTTTGTTCGCCTATCAGGATGGTTTTTCAAAAGAGTTTGTGGTTCAGTCTAAGCAAAATGACAGCCATGTCTTGGAAGTTTGTGATTTATGGTTGGGTCTTAATTGTCACCTCCTCCATAGTTCAGTGATTTTTCAAGCTTAGATTAAAAATGAAAAGTGAAATTTTAAGATTGTGGCCCCGACGCCCCTGAAATTCCTGCTCAAATAGGACATCTCTTGCTTTTTATCAGTGCTTTCAGGTATTTGCAGCTTTAAAAAGCATTCCTCTGGAAAATCAAATCTGAAAATACTGAAACAGCTGGCCTTCAGCTCTGCACTTTGAACAATAATGTCCATTGAATGCAGTTTGTCAAAATCTGTTTCTTTTCATAGCCTGTGGCTTGTGAGTGGTTTCTGGGAAATGCTGATTATAAGATAAGCTCTTTTCAATCGGTTTCAAAAGGTGACCCCCTGGTGGGTAACCGTCAAGTAGAAGTACCTTTTCAGAGAAGCGAGGGGGTGAGCAAACTCCTCTGGTCGGCCATTGTCGCAGCCGGGCCTCAGGAAACCGCCCATTCAGCCTGCAGCCCCCTGAAGGCGGCGCCAGCAGCGTTGGAGTCTGCTGCCCCCGCAGGCAGGGGCGTGGGGTGGGACAGGGGACTGCGGCTTCTGTAGTTTAACTTTTCTACACAAGGCTAAACCCGGGGAGAGGGCAGGAAAACAGCCAGCTTCAACATGAGCCAGCTCTCAGATCCGCCTTTGAGTCACTCTGTGAAGTGGAACCGAGTAATTGTCTCGTAGGAGACCTCCAGAAACAGCTCATGGGAAAGAACGATTTGTACCTGGAATATATTCATTAGCTTGTGTGTGGAAGGGCCACACGTGGATAGGAACCATTATCTTGGCGTGCTTTGCGCTCGGCAGCCTTGGGGCTGGAGGTGCAGAAGCCCACGTGCCGTGGCCTTGCCCGCGGGGCAGGTGGGGCGGGGGCGGGGGCCACTCCCGCGGATGTGGGTCCAGGGAGACCAGAGAAGGCAGACGCCTTGCACCAACACAGCAAGCACTGTTAAGGGCCTGTTTTCGGTTTCTTGAGACCCTCCTACTGTTCACGCTTAAATTGAGAGGGGATTTGGTTTGCCTCACTGGCTGTTTCCTCCCACTCATATTCACAATTACAGGTTTTTCATTGTCATTAAAATACATTTAATATGCACCTTTTTTTCTTTTTTATGGACCTCCGCTAAAAGCAGCACAAAGACAAAGTCCCTTGCCCTGAAATGGCGGAAAGAGCACTGGACTCAGAGAAGGCATGGGTTTCAATCCTGAGTCCACCCTGGAATGCTCTTTAAAATCTTTAGTTGCAAGGAACAAACACTAGACTCACCTCGTGAGTGATGGGGCAGGACAGGATGTTAACTGTACAGATACACACACGAATTGAAACCTGCATGTGAAGTCCTTTGGGAACCAGGGGCTCTGCTGGGAGTCAGTGGGGGGGGGGGTCTTTCACTATTTTGCCTGCATGCCACATTGTAACTGCAGCCTACCCTCCACCAAAGGCTTTTGTTTGGGAATTCCACTAATAACTCCTCATTTTCTGTTTCTTAACTCACATCCTCAAGTGATAATATGACTGTCTCAGCTCATCTTTTTAAGTCAAGCCCTAAATATAGTCCCATAAGGATTGATTGCTTGTGGGATAAGGGCCCTTCCAGAGTAGCCTGAGCAGCCTGCTTGTCTGGCTGAATGAGATGTGACCAAGCAGGCATTCTGAGGCTTGGCTTGTCCAAAACACCTGAGCAAGTTGCTTAACCCTTCCCAGAACCCATTTCCTCAAACTGGAATATGATGGTGACACCTGCCCAAGCCCACAGAATGACCACTCATGCACTCAGAAATCATTGTTATGGGCAATGTTTGTGTCCTCCAAAAATTCATATATTGAAGCCCTACTCCCCAATGTTTTGGTATGTGGAGGTGAGGCCTAGGGAAGTAATTCGGTTTACGTGAAGTCATGAAGGTGGAGCCCCCATGATGAGATTAGTGTCCTTATAAGAAGAAGAGATTGGCTAGGTGCAGTGGCTCACACCTGTAATTCTAGCACTCTGGGAGGCCGAGGCAGGAGGATTGCTTGATGCCAGCTCAGGACCAGCCTGAGCAATAGCAAGACGCCGTCTCTACAATAAATAGAAAGATTACCTGGGTGTGGTGGTGTGTGCCTGTAGTCCCAGCTACTCAGGAGGCTGAGGCAGGAGGATTGCTTGAGCCCAGGAGTTGGAGGCTGCAGTGAGCTATGATGACACCACTGTACTCTGGCCAAGGTGACAGAGTGAGATTTTGTATAAAAAAAAAAAGTGGCCAGAGCTTGCACTCTTTCCACCTTATGAAAACACAACAAGAAGGCTATTGGCCAGCTTCAAGCCAGGAAGAGCGTGCTCCGGACAGGGAAAGAATAAATCATTATTCCCTGACAAAGATTAGCGGTGTTTGCCTTAACTAAGAATTCAATCTGGCCCAGGTTAGTAATAAGCTGTAGTTTCAAAGTTTCAGGGATATGTGTGTGGCCTTAGGGGTAGATGTTCTTTGAAAGGCTCAGTGACAGACTTTCTCATGCTCCATGAAGCTGGCCCAGTCCAGAACTCCCGCTGCCCTGCCTCGTAATATGCTTGGGTAGCTGCATTGTGGACACAAGAAACTACATGGGAAACATTTGTTCTAGAGTGATTTAAGATAGGGAAACATGTACTTACAAGTTAGCTGAAAGGAAAGCAGCAGAGATTAAAGAGACACAGAGGAGAGAGAGGTAGGAGTGGAGTGAATGATGCCCCAAGAGCTCCAGAGTCCAGGTGGAGGGGCTGGCCGTGGAGAGGAGGAGGCAGCAAGGAAACGGTCAGGAGGGTGGCCCAGTTGACCAGGCAGGTGAAGGGGGAGAAAGTCATGTGTGTAAGGGGAGGTGGTTCATATATGGAGCTTAAATCTCTGTTGCTATGGTTTAGAATATTTGTCCCCTCTAAAACTCATGTTGAGATTTCATCCCCAGTGTGGCAGTATTGAGATGTGGGGCCTTTAAGAGGTGACTGCGTCATGAGGGCTCTGCCTTCATGAATGGATTAATTCACTAATGAGTTGATGTGTTAATAGCTTAATGGGTTAATGGAGTATGGGTTGTCATGGGAATGGGCTTGATGGCTTTATAAGCAGAGGAGGAGAGACATGAGCTAGCACGCTCAGCCCCTTGCTACACAGCCCGCTGCACCACCTCAGAGCTCTGCAGAGTCCCACCAGCAAGAAGGCTGTCACCAACGTGGCACCTCCACCTTGGACTTCCCAGGCTCCAGAGCTGGGAGAAATAATTTCCTTTTCTTTTAAACTACCCAGTTTCAGGTATTCTGTTCCAAGGACAGGAAATGGACTAAGATATACATAAATGTGGAGAAATGGAGCAAGGCTCTGAGGAGGAGGAGCATATGCTGAAAGAATGTGGGCTCCAGAACTGGCAGCCAAGGTGGGACGGAGCTGGCCAGGATCATAGGTATGTAAAGGTCAGGCCAACACACATTTAGACCATAAAGTGCATATATGTCAAGGTAATGTACATTTGGGGATGAAAGTGAAGGACATCTCATATATGCCAGTTTCTCAGTAAAAAAGGACCCAGGGATAGTCATCATTTCTCCTTTGATAAATCCAGAATAACTCATAGAGAATGTTAAGAGAAAACACAATGATTGAGGTTTGGGCAAACAAGTGCATTTTTAAAAAAAGTTTCAGTCTCCGTAATATATAAAAAGTACTAAAAAATAGAAAAGAAAGGGAGCAAAAGCTGATAGAAAAATGGACAAAAGATACGAACAGAAAAGTCACAGAAAAAGATACAAATGGCCCTTAAACATATGGAAGGCTGCTCAACATTACTACAACTAAGAGAAATCCCAATTAAAACTGCACCACAAAACTGGAAAGCTTTTGATGTACCAACATCATTCTCGGGTATGACTCCTATGAAGGGAAATTTGGCAAAATGAAGTACACATCACTACCTAGGTCGTCTTCTTGCCAAAAAGTTTAATCTGGACTGAATCAAGCCTCCGGACCCAAATTCCAATTTATAGGAAATGCAGACAATAAAGGAGTAAGTCAACAGGCACCATCACAAACTCAGAATGTTAAACATTTTTTAAGAAAAATAGCCTGGACCCTAAAAGATGTTAATACTGTAAACTAGAAATGAACCAAATGCCTATCAACAGTGGAATGAACAAATAAATTGTTATATAGTCATACAATGGAATGATTCAATTACACATAACAGAATAGATTACTTTCACAAATATATTGTCCAATAAAAGAAACAGAAGAATTAATATTCTTCAGTTCCACTAACATAAAGTTCATAAACAGACAAAACTAATCTGCTGTTTGAAGCCAAGATAGTGGTTTCACTCAAGAGGATAGTGGCAAGAAGGAAACAGGGGCTGTTCAACTCGTGAAAATTCACAGAGTTGTAAACTTAGGATTTGTGTATATTTCTTTTCTTTCTTTTAAACTTTTTTATTGTGGCATAATGCATACAGTGAAGTGCATAAAGTGTAATATCTTAAAATACACAGTTAGATGGCTTTTTACATTTATGTGCACCCTGTAACCAGCACCCAGATCAAGATATAAAACATTTTCAGCACCCAGGAAGGTTCCATGATGCCTTCCCTTCCTAGTCTATACCAATCCTCCCCCTGCACACACATACATATGACTACTTTTCTGACTTTTATCACATTCAATTAGTTTTTTCTGTGCTGAACTTCATTGGACTTCTGTGTCCAATTATTTTGGTGTCTCACCTTTTTTATTCATCATAATGCCTGTCAGATTTGTCCTTATTGTTGTGTATGTCAATGGTTTTTAAAATTTGTTGTATATTAGTCCATTAGTCCAGTGAATATAGCACATTATGTTTATCTGTTCTTCTATTGGTGGATATTTGGTTTGTTTCCAGTTTGAATTATGAATAATTCCAATACATGGTTTTTGGTAGACATAGGCACTCGTTTCTCTTTGTTTATCAACCTGGGAGTGGACTTGCTGAGTCATTGGGTAGGCATATGTTTGGCTTTAGTAGATACTACCTAACAGTTTTCCAAAGTGGTTATACCAACGTTACACCTACCAGTAATATAGCAGAGCTCTAATATGTCCATAACTTCATCAACCCTTGGATTTGTCATCTTTTTAATTTTAGCCATTTTGATAGGTATGTAATTCATTGTGGTTTTAATTTGTATTAATGTTTCTCTTATGGCTAATGATATTGAACACATTTTCATATATTTATTAGCCATTTAGATATCTTTTCTTGTGAAGTGACTGTTAAGTGTTTTGTCAATTTTTTTTTAAAAAAAGACTTGGGTTGTCATTTTCTTATGGATTTGTAGGAGTTCTGTTTATATTCTGGATATCTGAGAACTTTGTCAAATATAAGCACGTTCTCAATCTGTGGCTATATTCTCAATCTGTGGCTTTCTTTATACTTTCTTAATTGTGTCTTCTGATGAACAGACTTCCTTGTATTAGCTTTGAAGAAGCAGGTGGCCGTGTTGGGCAACCCCACATAACAAGGATCTACCATGACCTCTAGAAGCTGAGAGTAGCTTTTAAGCCAGCAAGAAACTGAAGCCCTCAGTTTTATAGATGTAATGAACTAAATTATGTCAACATCCTGAGTGAGTGTAGAGGTGGCTCTATCCACAGATAAGCCTCAGATGAGACCACAGCCCTGGCCAACACTGTGTGCAGTCTTGTGAAACCCTAAGAACAGGAACTGGCTAAGCCATCACAGAAACTGTGTGATAATAAATATATGTTGTTTTAAGCTGCTAAATATGTGGTCATATTATTGTGCAGCAACAGAAAGCTAACACAAGACGTGATGGCTAATTTTATGAGTCAACTTGACTGAGCCACAGGGGCACCCAGATACTGTTTAAACATTATTAAGGGTGTTTCTGTGAGGATGTGTTTGGATGCGATTAACATTTAAATCAGTAGACTGAGTACACAAATTGTCCTCCCTAGTGTGAGTGGGCCTTATCAAATCAGCCAAAGGCCTAAATAGAACAAAAAGTCTGACCCTCCCCTGAGTAAGGGAAATTCTTCCTGCCTGACTGCCTTCAAACTGGGACACTGGCTTTTTTCCTTCCTTCAGACTCAAACTGAAACATCGGATCTTTCTGTCTTGAGCCTACTGGCCTTAGGACAGGAACTGCACCAATGGCTCTACAGATCTCAGGCCTTCAGACTCAGATTGGAAGTAAACCATTGGCCCTCCTGGGGCTCCAGCTTGCTACCTCACCCTGAATATCTCAGAACTTGCCAGACTCCATAATTGCACAAACCAATTCAAATCAATCAATGCTTTGGTTCTGTTTCTCTGGAGAACCCTATTACACAAGGATGTATAGATGTCATTGCAATGTTCTTTAAACTTTTCTATATGTTTCAAAATACTCAAAATAAAAATAGCAAAAAAGGGTCCAAAGTCAGCCAGTGTCAGAAGACAGTTCAAAGTATGCTCTTAAGAAGGTTCACTAGATTTCCTCCCACCCTTGTGCTCAACCTCCCTCCCTCCCTTCTTCAGCAAATCTACTTTATTAATATGAACTTTGAAGCACACAATAGACACTGTAGTTAAATATAAATAAAAAATCTACCCTCTTTTTTGTGCAGATTTATGCTCTATAAACATTAAGGTTTGGCCTTAACCTTTGTTCTGCAAATGTTTCAGAATTTTTTCTACTGCCACATTGCAAGATAAATGTCAGTTTAAATGCAGGCTTTTCTGTAAAACTCAACAGCTTCACAGATGGCCTCTAATTCATAGTCATAAAAGACAGGACTACATTTTTTTGGTTGAAAATAATTGCAAGAAGCTCTTCTTCAGTTCCCACCAGAACAAAATGCCACTCTTGATGCTGCGTGAGGTCAGATTAATAAATTCAGACACCATCTCCAGGAGTTATCAACCAAACTGAGAAAATTAAATAAAAGCAAGGTTTTACCTAGTATTAATACAACCACTTTTTCCCCCATAAATCTCAATAGTTATACATGGCCAAATAGCTGTTTTGCTCCAGTTTGCTTTCTGTGATGTGACTTGAATAATCCTACACAGAAAGTGCACAAGGTTAGCCAGAAGCAAATGATGAAGATATATTTCATATTTATTTTCTGAAAAATATACCTTAAGGAAACCTATAATCATCGACATTATCTATGTATGTATGTATGTATGTATTTTGAGACAGAGTCTCACTCTGTCACCCGGGCTACAGTGGCATCACCGTAGCTCACTGTAGCCTCAAACTCCTGGGCTTAAGCAATCATCCTGCCTCAGCCTCCTGAGTAGCTGGGACTACAGGTGTGTGCCAACATGCCTGGCTAATTTTTCTGTTTTTTGTGGAGATGGGGATCTCACTCTTGCTCAGGCTAGTCTCAAACTCCTGGCCTCAAGTGATCCTCCCGCCTCAGATCCCAAAGTGACATTGTATTTTTAAGGAGGTTTAAGGAAGCCTGTGCATTAGAATCACCCAGGGAACTTAAATAATATGGGTGCCTAAGTTCCTATCCCACCCATTCCAGAGAGTCCAATTTTGGTCTGGGGTGTGGCCCCAGCATTAGAATTTTTAAGTTTCTCTGGTGATTCTAATGTGCAACAGAGGTTTAAGAATTACTGTAGTAAAGGCTCGATACATATTAGTTGAGTGAATGAATGAATGCTATACAAATACTTAGATTACATTCAGAAGCTAATTTGAACAGTTTAGTATGAATCAACTTGGAAAGTAAGAAGCACTTGTACTCTATGATCTAAGTTGTTCATGCTATATCAAAATGTGTAAACTTGGGAAAAAATAGGGTCAAAGATGAAGAAAAGTCTCAAAATGTTTTCAAATTATGAATAGCCGTGGCAACAAGGAGAGTCTGAAAAGACAGGACCTGAGAACTTGAGAACTTGAGATACGCCTTCATGTATCTCAAGGGCAGAACCGAGGTTACAGATAACAGCCAAAGTAAGCTAGATTTTGGCATAATATAAGACTTTCCTGAAAAGCAATGTTGTATGGCAATAGACTGAGTTACCTTGAAAGTGTCACTGTAGGAATTCAGACATTGGCTTTTCAACCTCTAAGCTAGGTTGCTACAGAGAAAACCCTGCACAAGATGCTATTTTAAGCATATATGTTCTTTTTTGGCCATCCAATATCCCTTTGCTATTTTGCTAGTAGCAACCTCCCAATTTTCTCTAAAGGCTTACTCTTCTCCAACTCTCAGGCAGTTGTGGTGGAGCTGACTTCCTGTCTAGCTCTAGGGGAAGAATGTTGATCACTCCCAACCAACTGGAAAACTGTGGTCTCCCTTACAGTGCCTGGTTCAAGAATGAGCAAATGACCCAAGTTGAGCCAATTTCAAAGCCAATGAGATTAAACTCTGGGATTTTTGCTTAAATTTTAAAGACTGTTTCTTTTACTAGATTTAAAGTTGTGAGAATGTGATACAGAAAATATATGAACTCAGGATAATGAAGAGAAGGGAATTTCAAAATGATCTTATTAATAGCCCTAGAGAGATTAAATATATCTATGAAACAAGAGGCTACAGAAAAAATATTCAGATACACAGAAAGAGTTATTGGAAATTTAAAAATATGATGTTAGTAATAAAAAATCATTTGTGAAGTTGAAAAATAAATTTGAGAAAATCTTACCAAAAGGAAAACAAAAAGATATAGATGAATAATAAGAGAGATCATACACACACACACAATTAATCCAAGAGGACTAACGTGCGAACAGTAGGAGACCCACAGAAATAGAACAGAAAAAATGGAAGCAAGTAAATTATCAAAAAAACAATACAAGAAAAATGCCTAAAATTGAAAAATAGGAATGTTTATACTAAAAGGTCCTACCACTGAAAGCAAACTAAAAATGAATTTAAAAGACACATTATCATTGTCTCTAAAGGTAAATTCTTATTATTCTAGGGCTTAGAAGAAAATAAAAAATCAAAATGTAGTAGTAAAGAAGGCTCTTGCCCATCCTCTAACATGCAAATACCTGCAGTGTCCTGTCTTCATAATACATATTACTCTGCAACCATTAGAGGCTAAAAAAAAAAATCATAAAAATGTTAAAAGATATTGATGTTTTAAGGAATTCTATACTGGCTTCTTTCATAATTATGGCAACCAAAATTCCCTGGTTTAGACAGGCCTAGAAGACAAAGTAGGTGACTAGAGAGAGGAAACTAGGAAAACAGCCTCCCTTATAATTCTGCCTAGTGGGTGGCGAAGGCCAACTGTCTTAGTCTGTTTTGTGCTGCTATAACAGACTATTTGAGACTGGGTATTTATGAAGAACAGAAATTTATTTCCCACAGTTCTGGAGGCTGGAAAGTCCAAGATCAAGGCACCAGCATTTGGTCTGGTGAAGGTCTTCTTGCTGCGTTCTCTTGTGGCAGAAGGACCAGCTCACTGACAAGCCCTCTTTTATAAAGGTCTAATCCTATTAACAAGGAAGGAGCCCCCATGACCTAAGCACCTCTTAAAGGTCCTGCCTCTTAACACTATCACATTGGCAACATCTGAATTTTGGAGGGGACACCATCTGGCTACTATATAATCCTGGAATAAGACTAGTAAATTTCTCAAGATGTCTTCCTAAAGCTCCAAAATTCCCTTGATAACATGCAAAATTTTACCGATGCATTAAAAAAAATCTATCAAATGGCCAACCATAACAACTGCAAAATTAAAATAAGTTTTGACAGTATGTTTCTATTGATGATGCTTTTATTCCCTCAAAAGTGTTCTTAACATTGTTACATTAGTTTTGCAATTAAAAAATTAAGTTCCAGGCCACCAAGGTGGCTCTTGCCTATAATCCTAGCACTTTGGAAGGCCTTTAAAGTGGGAAGATCACTTGAGGCCAGGAGTGCAAGACCACCCTAAGCAACATAGCAAGACCCCCATCTCTACAAAAAATAAAAAAGTTAGCTGGGCTTAGTAGGATGCACCTGTAGTCCCAGCTACTCGTGAGGCTGAGGCAGGAGGAGTTTGAGGTCACAATGAAGCCATGACCTCACCACTGCACTCTAGCCCGAGCAACAGAGTGAGACTCTGTCTAAAAAAAAAAAAAATTTACTTCCAATAGCTTCCTGCTCCTCACCTTCTCAGTAGGCTCCTGGGAATCCTTGCCTCCTCCCCACTGGTATGTCTCAAGATGAGTTTGACAAAGCTGCTGAGAATTTTAAGCGCTTCAAGACCAAGCCCGCAGATGATGAGATGCTGTTCATCTACAGCTGCTACAAACAAATGACTGCGGGTGACATAAATACAGAATGACCTAGGATTTTGTACCTCAAAGGCAAAGCCAAGTGGAGTGCCTGGAATGAGCTGAAAGGGACTGCCAAGGAAGGTGCCACTGAAGCTTACTCCAACACAATAGAACTAAAGAAAAAGTATGGAATATAAGAGACTGGATTTGGTTGCCAACCATGCAATTAACCTAAATTGATACAATGTTTATGTTTTTTCTAATACTGTGGATGATGTGAAATAGTGAAAACCAGTTAACCCTGTTCTTCAAGACTGTTCAGGATACAACTCTAACAGATTAAGGACTAACATAACTACTGACCTTCCCCGAGTAATTTTTATCAGAGATCAATTAAAAGTATATTTGTTACTTCAAAACAAAAATTAAATTTCTTTCTTTTTCCTTTAAAATAATTGGCCTCAAGTACAAAATGGTAACTTGAATTTATCTTGCTTACTCTCATGACATGTTCCAAGATGATTTTGTGAAGACCTAAGTGTTCCATTTAGTATTAGAAAGAAGTAAAATGTTAAGGGATGTTTAAGCTCTGTAAAGTTGAACAGAATAGCAGTTGAATGACAGGATATAATTACAGATCACTAAGGATATGGTACAAAGTGTACCAATCCCACCTCTTCATACTTAGCTGAGAACAGAGTGCTTTGGTGAGATACGAGATTAATAAAATATCCAAAGAAATAATAATTCTGGAAGAACCAAATCTTCCTGGTTAAAGTGATCAGAGGTGGAAGAATTATTACTAAAATTTAATAAAATCTCTACGAACCATAATGGACTAGAATCTGTACTACTTATGTGTCATTTAATTGAAATCTGCCTTTTACTTTTACTTTGTCGTTTCCCAGGAATATTTGTTCAAATACTCCAACTAAACGCACAAGTCTTCTATGAGCAAATACCATATCTTACATATCTCTCTATCTTAGGTTAAGTTTCCCTTAAAGCAGAAGCTAGACCAAGTGGGGACAGGCAGTTTGTTTGGGATGCAACCCTAGGAAGCAGGAATTAGGAAGAGGTGAGAGTAAAACAGGAGAGGAGAAGAAAGGCTTTGAAGGCTATGTTCTCAGCTTGCTAGTACAGGTCACAGGCCTGTCTGAAATCAGAGGTGGTCCACAGGGCTGTGACATGAGGCACCGAGAGCATGTGTTACACTCACAGACCTAGAATCTTGCCTTACACTCAAATGATTCTCTTTTTTTTTTTTTTTTTTTTTGGAGACAGAGTCTCACTCTGTTGCCCCGGCTAGAGTGAATGCCGTGGCGTCAGCCCAGCTCACAGCAACCTCAGACTCCTGGGCTTAAGCGATCCTACTGCCTCAGCCTCCCGAGTAGCTGGGACTACAGGCATGTGCCACCATGCCCGGCTAATGTTTTCTATATATATTTTTAGTTGGCCAGATAATTTGTTTCTATTTTTAGTAGAGACGGGGTCTTGCTGTTGCTCAGGCTGGTCTCGAACTCCTGACCTCGAGCGATCCACCCGCCTCGGCCTCCGAGAGTGCTAGGATTACAGGCGTGAGCCACCGCGCCCGGCCTCAAATGATTCTCAGTGAAAGCTTTCTGAGTCGTGTAATCCACCCCAGTGGCACGCCAAGGCTTCCTGCTCCAGTCAGGGACGGCGTCAAGGATGAGCTGAGGAGGAGTTGCACTCTTCCTCTCACGCCTGCATTCCAGGTCCTCATTTCATTTTGTCTGGTCCATGTGTCCTCATAGCAAGCAATAGAAGCCTTCTCATGCTAGCTGAAGCTAAGCGGTATTATGAGGTTGTGGGTATCTCAGGCATCCCAAAATGAGCCTGAAGCTGAGTCTGGATTCAGAAATCTGAAGGTGGCCCTTTCTCTGCATGCTGCTGCTGCTTCGCCGCAAGTTTTACAGTGAGCTGTCATACCGAGGATTTTAGGGATGAGAACTGGACAGAGGAGGCTGAGTTGCTGCTTATAGATACCCCAGAGGGCCAGTTGCATCCTGTCTAATAACCCCTCCTTCCTGCCTGAGCCACTTTGAGTTGGGTTTCTGTCACTAGCCTCTCATTCTTGCTCAGGCTGGTTCTCGAACTCCTGACCTCAAGCGATCCTCCCACCTTGGCCTCCCAAAGTGGTAGGATTACAGGCATGAGTGACTGCACCTGGCCCATCACCTAAATACTACTTCAATACAGATTATAATAATTTGTTCTTTTCATCACACTATAATGTAAAAACACTCACCAGATATTTTCAAAGTTTTAATATTGTATTTTAATATTGTATAGTAATCACTTAGTTTTCTTTCTTCCTTCTATGTGTTTGTTAAGTAGGAGCTACAACCTCAGCCCTATAGGAACAGTTCCTGTTGGAACTCTGCTTTTTCCAGGAATAAAATGCTGAACATTTCCCACTAAGGCCTGTCTCCATTTGGCCTGGATTTTTTCTTGTCTTCTTTGTCCTGTGACGCCCCCATTCCCTGCATAGTCCTCAGGGCTGGTTTCCCTGCAGGTCCTTCGCTCATCCAGCAGTGTAACTGTAAAAAATAAGATCTCCACTGGGCATAAATCAAATGGAGAAACAACACCCAACTCTAAATGGCAATAGCACGCAGAAGAGATGAGTTATCCTGAGGCATAGCAGTGCTTTCAACATAGCCCATCTGTCAATAACATAGCATCAAAGTGATGGTGATGCCTGAGAAAGCAGTTTTATTTTAAAATCTCATTTTTAAGTCTAAATGAGTCAAATTCCCTCCTTCCAAATGATTTTTTTCAGTTCTCTTGAGTGGTCCATATAACTAATGTCTGACCCCCTGAACTAAAGGGGTCTTGCCCATCCTCTAACATGGAAATACATGCAATGTCTTGTCTTCATGATACATATTACTCTGCAACCATTAGAAGCTAAAAAAAAATCATAAAAATGTTAAAAGATATTGATGTTTTAAGGAATTCTATACTGGCTTCTTTCATAATTATGGCAACCAAAATTCCCTGGTTTAAACAGGCCTAGAAGACAAAGTAGGTGACTATAGAGAGGGAACTAGGAAAATAGCCTCCCTTATAATTCTGCCTAGTGGGTGGCGAAGGCCAACTGTCTTAGTCTGTTTTGTGCTGCTATAACAATATTTGAGACTGGGTATTTATGAAGAACAGAAATTTATTTCCCACTGACTGGGGACACGTCCAGTTGCAACTCAATTCTACTAGGCACGTCAACCCACAGCCCAAAGGAAGAGAGGACCTAAGTTCCAGAGGTTACAGCTGGATTCATGAGAGTTTTAGAAAGGTAAGAAGTTTCTACAAAGTTAAAAAAAAAAAAAAAAGGAAGGAGGAGTGGGGTGTTGAAGTCTTAGGCTCCTTATCTATACAGCCATGGGGACAAGAGGAGAAGCTTAGGTTTGGCGCTGTCTCTGAGACTGTCCTCGTCCTACCCGGGCCTGCTGTGCAGCAGCATATCACACCGGCCCAGACTTCCTGTGCGGCCGTGCTCTGACCTCAGCACCTGGTTCTGTGACCACCTTGGCCTCTAAACCAAATGGACACTTTGTGGCCTCAGTTCTGTCAACCAGATACCTGTCTTTACCACTCCCCTTCCCTACCCTGCCTTTCTTCCCTGCCAAATACCACCGTTCCCCAGGAGTGGTGTCTGATTATAATCCCTGCTCTTTCACTAATTGGCTGTGCAATTTGGGGTTAATCAGTCAGCCATTCAGAACCTCAATTTTCTTATTGTAAAATGAGGTGTTTAGATGAAGTAGTTTCAAAGATCTCTTTGAATTCTAGAATACCACTGCCTCTCTGTCAGGCTCCTGGAGACTGTGGCCTGTCCCTGATTAGTCCATTGTCCCTAGAAAGGGTGTGTAGCAATGAAGTGCATTGAACAAATATGTCACAGCACAACATTCTTTGTAAAATATATGCTTTCCTGTTAGTTGGACCCTTAAAGTAACTGCAATTTTTAAATTAATTCTTTCTAGTCTAGAATTGGACCAGGTATAGAATAAAGTTTTCTTCATACATAATACCATATATCTTATTCTCACATAGAGTATGAAGCATCCAGTGTTTTTGCAAATAATGAAACCAACAGTGGCTAACATATACAGAAAAGAAATTTATTGGAAGGACACTGGATGTCTCAAAAAGTTTCAGGAAAACTGGAGAATTAGCTTTGGAGACAGGAACTTGGGTACACATGGCACAGTCAGGATCTCACCTGAGGTTCAGTCAGCAAAGGATGTCAGCCCTAACATCATCAGCCCTGGACACTTTTCACTGTCCTCTGCAGTCTCAATTCCATCCAGCCACTCTGAATGGTCTCTGAGCATCTCTGGCCTTGGTATCACACCCAGAAGATCCAAAGTCCCAGGAAAGAGCATCTGATTGACAAAGCCTTGGTCAAATGTCCAAACATGGTTTCAAGGGATCTGGAGGAGGCCGGGCGCGGTGGCTCACGCCTGTAATCCTAGCACTCTGGGAGGCCGAGGCGGGAGGATCAGTTGAGGTCAGGAGTTCGAGACCAGCCTGAGCAAGATCGAGATCCCCGACTCTACTAAAAATAGAAAGAAATGATCTGGACAGCTAAAAATATATATAAAAAATTATCCGGGCATGGTGGTGCATGCCTGTAGTCCCAGCTACTCGGGAGACTGAGGCAGAAGGATCGCTTAAACCCAAGAGTTTGAGATTGCTGTGAGCTAGGCTGACGCCACGGCACTCACTCTAGCCTAGGCAACAGAGCGAGACTCTGTCTCAAAAAAAAAAAAAAAAAAGGATCTCTGGAGGGAGATTATTCATTTCTCTCCAGCTTCCGGAGTAGGAAGTAAGATCATGGACTTCACTCGTTTTTGGATTCATCAAAATAGAAGGAGTGTTTGGATGCTGGACAAATGAAAATGACAAATATTCACTGCATAGTTTTCTTGCTTATGATTATAAATTTAACACATCCTGGAGGCCTATATAAGAGGTTTTATTATGCTATGGACTAGTTTATGTCTGATCAATTATCCTAGTATTACTTTATCTCTTCATTAATTTACATGAATCAGTTGTTGCTCCAGTTAGTGAAAACATATTCATCAGTACACTGACTAATTTATTGGGCTAGCTTTTCATATGTACATGACTCCTCTGAATGAGAAAATGAGTATTAAAGAGTGAATAATGAATCACCGGAAAAAACCACATCTTCATTCTGAGCACAGGCTGTCATTGACTTTTTTTTTTTTTTTAGACAGGTCTCTCTGTTATCCAGGTTGGAATGCAGTGACACAATAGTAGCTCACTGTAACCTTGAACTCTTGGGCTCAAGCGATCTTCCCACCACATGTAGCTAATTTTTAAAATTTTTTTTTTGTGGAGAGGCGGTCTCACTACGTTGCCCAGGCTGGTCTAGAACTCCTGGTCTCAAGCAATCCTCCCACTTAGCCTCCTGAAGTGCTGAGATTACAAGCATGAGCCACCATGCGCAGCCCCCTTAGAACTTCAAGTTCCTCCCCATACCAGTCTGCACAGTAGTTCTGACTCCCAGCTCCACAGGAGGAAGTGGGTTATGCAGTTTGGGTACAAAGAATGCATTAATCATCATACAGGTTTGGATGCATGTAACAAAGACCCTCAAGCAACAACGTCTTAAATAAGATAGAAAAGTTTGTTTCTCTTAGTAATATGATATGATACTCTTCACTGATATGATACCAACTTGTCCTTCAGGTCTCACTGGAAATGTCACATCCTCTGAGAAGCCCTCCCTGATGCCATCTACACAAGGTAAGGTATTCCCACTCTGTTCTCTGAGCACCTTCTAGCTTCTCTATGAAAAAAAATCTTATTTTCTGTTATGGATTGTTTAATTTTTCCCCACATTACAATTAGCCACACAAGGATAGAGGCTGTGTTTACCTTGTTCCTCACTGTATCTCCAGAGGCCTGGCTCCCACCTGCACGTCACAGGCACTTAATTGGCTGAATGTTCTCATAGGTGGCAGAAATTGAATATTCCTGGTTTATCATACGCAGGGCTGTGGCCCAGAAGATTTTTTAAAGAGTAAATAGTATTAAAAAAAAATCCAGTGAGATAGTAACCATTAATGCCCCTAGTATAACTGAAGATTTGGAAGAGAGCAAGAACAAATATTTCCATCTGAAAGACCTTAGCTTACAGGGCAGGAGTCAGCAAACTTTTTCTGTAAAATGACAGATAGTAAGCATTTTAGGCTACACAATCACCATTGCAAACTATTCAACTCTTGGCAGTGTAAAAGCCACAATAGACAATGTGTAAACTAATGGGTGTGGCTGTGTTTCAATAAAACTTTATTTATGGACACTGAAATTTGAACTTTTATATAATTTTCATGTGTCATGAGATATTATTCTTCTTTTGATTTTTTTCAACCATTTAAAAATGTAAACACATTCTTAGCTCATGGGCTTTGCAAAAACAAGCAGTGAGCTGAACTTGGCCCATGGGCTATAGTTCGCTGATCCCTGTTAGAAAGCACATTTTTGGCAAAGAAGAATCTCCACCTTTGGTTTCTTTCTTTATTCCCTCTACACACTCAGTGCAATTTACATTCACAGGCACCTACTGTGTGCCTGGCACTGGGCCAGATGGCAAAAACAGCCAAGACCTGCTTTCTGCCTCCAATACCAGGTGCCATGGACCTAAATATCTGTACATATGGCTGGCAGTGACACGTGCCCTAGGGAACCCACAAACTGCAGTTGCAGCCCGTAGTTGAGGGGATGGGGAAACACTTCATGACAAGGCAGCACCTGAGAGGCGTGAAGTGAGTCAAGTGCCCAGTGGAATCTGCAGCATCCAGGCTGGCTGTGGCCCAAGATGCATCCCACGGAGGGCCGCGGGAAGCACGGGAAGGCCTGGGCGGGCCGTGCCAGGGTCCTCAGGGCAGCAGAGATCACGGTCTTGTGGCCAGCCCAGGACCAATGGGGACAATTCACCCGAACTCCCAACAATGTATCAGTTCTTTGTTCTAACTTTCACAACAGTAAAAAGTGGTTTCTGAAGCTATTTGAATCTTATTCTGTTATTAGTGTACCAAACAATCCACCTGGCATACTCTGTGGGAAACATGCATTGGAAAGCAGGGAAAGTGCCATCGGTGCACTGCAGCAAAGGGAGTTGTGTTCTCTCGGGGACCATGGTTTACAAAAGGAGCCATTGTATGGAAGCAAGAATAAAATGATACTTTCAAAGATTCATTAGATTTTGGGAAAACTCTGAACTCCTCTCAATCACACGATGCCCAACCTTGATCCATATTAAATAAGAAACCCTCATTGTATGCTTCAGGGGAAAATTACTCAATATTGTGTTGCTTCTTTTCTTTTGGCTTTGGTTAGAAATCATGAATAGGAAAATAATAAATCACTCATCCCAACATAAAATATAGGAGGCAGGAAAAATCAAATCATGTTGCCAGAATGAAAACTGAATTTTCGTTCAGTTGGTTGCAAAATATCACGTTGCTCACCCAACCAAAAATTCAGGATGACTCTCTTTGAGTGCCTCGGATTAAAAGATACCATCTTAGGACAGAGGATGCTCAGGAAACGGAAGTGAAATTAATCTGCCTTCGGGGATCACCTCCCGCACGCTGACACACACACTGTGTGAGGGGAGATGAGCAGTCCAGTTGCAGGCAGCCCGTGAGCTGTGCCGGTGGGTGCTCAGGCAGAGCAGGCAGCTCTCCTTCCACTCGGGCATTCGCCCTGCTGCTCCTCTCTGCCGGCCTCATCCATCCCTCCTCTCCTTGCCCGGGTCATAGATTAGTAGGTAAGAGACTCCCGTGCAGGCTGAGTGCCCATCAGTAATGAATCCGAACAAACCACCTTGGTGCAGGATCAAAACTTCAAATTAATTAATTTATTTTACTTGTATTTCTTGAATAAATATTACATTTATATAGTTCAAATTTCAACACTTATAAATAGATATGGAGTAAAAACAAAACAAGACTCCTTCCGGCCACTGTCCACCAGGCATTCAGTTCCCCTGTCTATAGGTAGCCTATGTTGTTATGTTTCCTAAATATCCTTTTAGAAACATACACATATACATATTTTAAGCAAAATTTTAAAACACACTTTTAAATTATGAAACTAATTGGATTGGTTGAGGTAAAAGGCTAGAATGAAGAGTTCCAAAATGCAAAACTCAAGTAAAATAGACATTTTTTTCCTTTCTCATGTAACAGTCCAGAATAGGTGTTCCAGGTTGGTGGGTGGCTTTGAACTATGCTCCCGCCCCAGGGGAGACAGCCTGGCACCATGACTGTGGCCTAAGACTCAAGGGGTGGACATCACAAATTTATATTTTGTTGCTATCTGAGAACCTCCCAAAGGCTATGATGAAGCTTCTCTTTCCTCCTGTCAGTATAGGACATGGTGGGACCGAGGTGCAGAGGCAGCTGGGGTTTTTGGAAAACTGAGCACATCCCAGGTTAAGGCTCGTGGATTTTCAGCATGGACTCTCACGTGGAGGCGTTAACCCTCACTTCTGATCTTTCTAACACATCAGCAGCATATTTTTCTTTGCCATAACAGGGAAGCAATTATCTCCCAAAGATGAATCAGAAAACTGCTGGCAGCTTGGAAACAGCAGCCCATCCCCACTCTGAGCTGTTAAGGTTTAGAAAATGTTGGGGAAAGGTTCATCCAAAACATCAGAGCAGCGAGGAGAAAGGGGGAGACGTGAAGAAACAAAGGGGAAGAAACCAGGAGGAAGAAAATTCTGACTGTAAGCAGTAAAACGCGCTCTCTGTTGCTCAGTGTGACTAGCTGTGTTTGCCGTTTCCCTGCAACCTTTCCTGTCCTAAAGAGAACCCCCTCCAGAAAGATAATATTCACTGTGTTTGAATCTTTTCTTAAATGAAAAAGGCCTTGAAAAATGTATTTGCATCTCAAGAGCTGAAGCAAAATATTTTCCTGTCTTTGAAAGATGAAAAGATCAGGGGCCACGGCCAGCTGAAGGGGGAGAGAGGGATGCTGTCGCCACGAGAGCAGGAACGGCCATGTGGGCCCCGCTGCTCTGGGACACACCCCCTAAGATTTGCAAAAACTGCCTCTGAGCCTTCTGCTTTTTACTTTTATATTTTTTTGTTTTTTTGCTTGTGTGTATCTTTTTTGTTTTTTTGTTTTTGAGACAGAGTCTCACTTTGTTGCCCAGGCTAAAGTGCCATGGCATCAGCCCAGCTCACAGCAACCTCAGACTCCTGGGCTCAAGCGATCCTTCTGCCTCAGCCTCCCGAGTAGCTGGGACTACAGGCATGTGCCACCATGCCCAGCTAATTTTTCTATTTTTAGTTGTTTGGCTAATTTCTTTCTATTTTTAGTAGAGACGGGGTTTCACTCTTGCTCAGGCTGGTCTCAAACTCCTGACCTCAAGCAATCCTCCCGCCTCGGCCTCCCAGAGTGCTAGGATTACAGGCGTGAGCCACCATGCCCGGCCTTCTAATCCTTCTTTAGAGGTTATCTACTTCAGGTTTTTCGTATCTGCTTTTAATTTTGAAATTTCAAGAGGCTTTTCTTGTTTCCTGATTTCTTTTTTATAATATTCTGTTCTTATTTTATGGTTGAAATATTGCATCTATTATATTAATGATGGTTTTTGGTGTTTTCTTCTCCCTGCATTGTCTGTTTCCTTCAAAATTTGCTCTTTCTGTTTGTTTATTTGTTTGGTGCACTTATCTTGTTCCTAATCTTAGGGGGAAAGCTTTCAGCCTTCTATCCTTAAGTATTATGTCCACTGTGGGTAAAACAGAGTTTTAACCAGTTCTTATTTTAATTCCCTTTTCACTCCCAATTCTAAGGTAACTAATGCTACCAATTTCTGAGTATTTTAGGGTTTCTGGATTGTCGGTGGGTGGTTTTAAGATGTCTTCCTTGTAAGCTTAGGATTCTATCTTCTTTAATAAAATATTGATGATGTGGACTATGATGGTGATAACCATGGAATTTTAAATTCATGATGGCAGACTAACCACACATCTCTCTGTCTTGAGATCTGAATTAAATTGTGAGTAAATGAACTGTAGTATAAACCACAATTGTGAAGAGAACTGGGGTGATTTCATCAGTAGACAGAAATTTCAGCATATTTCTAGAACACAGAAAATAGATGGAGGGGTTCTGATGAAGATGTTTATCAAGCACATGCATCTACTTTTACTTCTTCCTAAAACATATTTTTAATGGCATAAAACTATGAGGACAGGGAGTCCCGCATTCCAGATAAGCTCACTTTATCACCCATGAGGTAGGATATATCCAGTTTGGCCTGAACACCTTGGGTCAGTGAATCTACACACCAGGGAGGTGGGACAGCACACAGGACAGTGGGAAGAGCTGTAAGGCTCTTTTCACCCCTGGTTCCACTCCTGAGCCTCCTTAAGAGAGTCAAAGCGCCTCTTGGAGCCCTGGTAGTCTCATTGGTAAAATGGGGATAAAAATATCTGTGCTATCTCCTTGAAGGGTGTGGCTGCTAGACTAATATGAGACCAGAAGTGAGTATAATCTAGATATTCTTTGAAGGTTAAAGTCATCTCTTCCTTTAATGATGGCAAGGACACCCCTGCCCAGATTAGGAAGACACAGACTTTGTAGTGTCATGCTGCCCCCACCTTACCTATTCTACTGTGGGAAGTCAGTCTCCACAATTACACCATCAACCCTGGACAGATTCGTCCTGAGTGCTGGAGGATGGAAAGGGTTATGGCACAGGTTGGGGACACTGTCCACTGACCACAGGGCCTTGTTCACAGTGCGAAATGTGATGTGATGTGTCCACCACTATTTTCTTGCTGTTACCACCCTCCGTGAAGGAGAATGTGTCTTCCCTGATGTTTAACTCAGCACAGGTGCCCCTGGCACAAATCAAACCAGATTCTCATTCTCTATATGAAAGCCCCTTGCCCCAGACATGTGGTGGCCAGAAGTGGTGTTCTTTCATCGGCCCCCCTCTCCTGCCCACCAGTCCTGGCACAGCACCCAGGTCAACAGGGAAAATGCTCTAGGTAAATTGTATCTTGAGGTTCCATTGTCCTTTCTGTGGACGTGGAATGTGTCCAATACCCTGCTGATAGGTGTGGTGGGCTAAATAATGGACTGCCAAAGAGGTTCACGTCCTAATCCCTGGAACCTATGAATATATTATTCTACATGGCAAAAGGAATTTTGCAGATGTGATTAAAGGACAGATCTTGAGATGGAAGATTGTCCTAGATTATCCAAGTGGGTCCAGTGCAATCACAAAGCTCCTAATAAATGTGAGGCAGGGCCAGGCACAGTGGCTCATGCCTGTAATCCTAGCACTCTGGCACTTTGGGAGGCCAAGGCAGGAGGATTGCTTGAGGCCAGAAGTTCCAGACC
This sequence comes from Lemur catta, assembly GCF_020740605.2. NCBI lineage: Eukaryota > Metazoa > Chordata > Mammalia > Primates > Lemuridae > Lemur > Lemur catta. Next base: position 51,829,212 of record NC_059139.1, on the reverse strand, counting down.
ACCCTGAGCAAGAGTGAGAACCCATCTCCACAAAAAATAGAAAAATTAACCAGCTGTGGTGGCACACACCTGTAGTCCCAGGTACTCGGGAGGCTGAGGCAGGAGGATCATTTGAGCCCAGGAGTTGTAGGTTGCAGTGAGCTATGATGATGCCACTGCACTTTAGCTGGGGGGACAGAGCAATACCCTGTCTTAAAAAAAAAAAAAAAAAAGTGAGGCAGGAGAGTCAGAGGGAGAAAAAGACGTGACAACAGAAACAGAGTTGAGTGACTTGAGGGGTAGGATATTTGAAGATGGAGGAAGGGGCCACCAGCCCAGGAATGCAGGCAGCCTCTAAAAGCTAGAAAGATGAGGAAACAGATTCTCCCCTAGAGCCTCCAGAAGTAATGCAGACCTGTGGACACTTTGATTTTAGCCACATAAAACCCACTTTGGACTTCTGATGTCCAGAACCGTGAGAGAATAAATTTGTATTGTTTTAAGCCACTAAATTTGTGGCGATGTTTGTCGTAACAAGCAGTAATAGAGAACTAATAAAGTAGGAGTGAAAACTGGATCATCTACTTTGGAAAGCTGTCTGGCAATATCTACAGAAGCCAAACATATGCCTACGTCATGACTCACAATTCCACTCCTAGGTATGTACCCTACAGAAATACATACATATGTTCATCAAAAGACATCTACTATAATGTTCATAGCAGCATTATTTGTAATGTCCCCAACTTGAGAATTGAGGTACTTTCACACAGTGGAATGCTATGCAGCAAAAAGCATGAACAAACCACCACCACACACAGTGTACATCTCTTAAACATAATGTTGAGTGAAAGAAGCCAAACAACAGAGTATCTGCTGTATGATTCAATCGCTGTAAAATGCAAAAACTAGCACAGCTAATTTATGCGGTTTGAAGCCATTTCTCCCTCCGCTGGGGGATATGAGGGAGGCTTCTGGGGAGCTGGTAATGTTTCTTGATCTGGATAATGCTTCAGTTTGTGCAAAATCATTGAACTTTCGAAATGTGCTTTTAATACGTACACTATACATTGATTAAAACGAAAACAAACAAACAAAACAAAACGAGCTGGTAAAGGGGAAGCTGCCCAGTCCTTCCTGGTAACCTGTGGGTGTAGGCAAAGGGCAGCCCACATCCAGGACTCCAACTCCCTAGAGCCCAACTCGGGTCAAACGTCCTGTGAACTTGCTTTCCGTATGTTTACTAAAGAGCCCATTTCAGGGGGTTATTTACCTTAATAAAGGAAGCCTGTCCAGAGATAAATCTACTTTCCCCCTTTGAGGACTCAAAACTACAGACTAGTTTTGATTGACATTCCTCGAATAACGAAAGATAGTGATGGTCTTTTTTCCACCAGATCCTCCAAGATAAATGAAGAGTTTTAAAAAGCTGCTTCTACTTAATTTCCCCTTTCTTTATCTCTCAGTGGCGTTTAATACATGAAATGTATTTTGTGAAATTTTGTTAAAGTGTTCTATTAATGTTTGAATAATAGTGTAATAAAGTTCTAAACTCCTAAAAACAAGAAGAACGGTTGCTCCCGCTACCACCCCAAACTGAAGTGAGGCTCCGACTTTACCTAACGGGGGTACGGGGCCGTGGAGGGGCCGGTGGGGTCTGGACCCGAGGCCCAGCAGGGGGGATACGCGCTGAGGGGAGGCATACGGACGGCCCCGCCCAGGGACCGTGCTGTAGGTCTCCGCAATGGGAAGGCCCTGCCGCCCCAGCTCTCAGCCAAGTCGCCTTCGCCAAAGCGCGGTGGGCGCAGGAGGGGACGGGGGGTGGCGCTTGTGGTGACAGAAGGCGGAGCTTCGGGAAACAGCTTCTGGCCCCTGGAGTCCGGCCGGGCCCGCCGCCCTCACCTGCAGCGCAGCGGGGAGCCGGCGCGTCACTCCCAGCGGAAGCGCCTCGCGGCCGGGGCGGCCGGCGAGGTGGGTGCGCGCCTCCCGGCCCCGCTCCGGCGCTTCGCCGCCCGCCGCCCGCCTCTCTCCGCCGAGCAGGGCGGGGACAGGGCGGCATTTACCGAGATCTGCGACTCGAGCCACCGAGGCGCTGAAGATCACAACCCAGCTCGGACGGGGCCCTGGGGCCACCGCACGAAGAGTCGGGGCGGCCCCGGGGAGGCAATCGGTGCCGCCGCCAACTCGACAGCGCGTCCCAGGTCAGTGTGCGGCGCCGTCTTTGCCGGCTGCACTTGGGGAAACTTTGGTTTGCGGTGGCGGCCGCCGGGAGGAGGGCAGCGAGGGCGCAGCCCGGGGCCCCGCGGCCGCGCGACCTCCGTGCGCCCCGCCCGGTGGCGCACAGGCCCTGGGAGCCCGCACCTCCCGCGCACCCTGACACCGCAGTGCCCTGAGCGGGGTTCGAGACCCAGCGCCGACCGAGGACCACCGGGCTGCAGGGGCCTCTCCAGAGACTTTGTCCCACCACCCCGGGGCGCGCTCCACCCGAGTTCACCCTCGCGCCTCCCGCAGTCCCCGCCCGTGGTCGGCTCCAGCTTTGCGGCGGCTTGGGCTTGGACCCCGCCAGGGTGCGGGTTCCGCCTCCTTCTCGGCCCAGCCGCGCGGCGGGGACAAACTCGGGCTGCCTGGCCGCGGGATGTAGAGGATCCTGGGCAGGGTCTTCGGGGGCGCAGGTCGGCGCCGCAGCCGAAGCGGCGCGCGGGTCGGAGGGTCCGACCTGGGCGCGTCTCCGCAGATGCCACGGGCCGCGGGGCAGCGGGAGGTGCGGGCTGGGCGCGGAGGGCGGGCCGGGGGCTGCGGAGCCGTTTGCGGCGCTGGCTCGGGAAGCTGCAGCCACGCAGGGGTGGACAGCCGGGTCCCGGCGCCTCTCCAGTGCGCACAGCCTTGGCACCAGGATGCCGGACCCCTGTAGCGGAGAGCCAGGGTGCAGAGGTGCGCCTGCTCCGGGATGGGGGCCGTGGCTGCTCCCCTCGGACGCGCCATTGTCCAAGAGAGGGCCGCGTCCTCCGGACGGGTCGGCGGGCGGCACAGGGACCGCCCCGCAGCCGCTCTGGGCACAGCCCGTTTGCGCGGATGGCGATCGCCTCAGCCCGCCAGCTGCCCGCCCTGGCTTAGAGATGAGGCGACGAAACGCGCACCCCGCCCCCATCGGTGCCCTGGCGCTGTCGCCCCAGTCACCTTCCTTTGCCCTTCTCCGACAGCACCTTGGGCTCACTTCCTCCCGCTCTCGGGAAAAATTGAGGAACTGCGCTGGGTTCCAGGAGCCGGCGGTGACCGTGGAGACGCTGCCAGCATCCTCAACAGCTTGGACATCCTTGGTTCCCCAGTCTTCCCTGAGACTTGGAGGTGTAGGTTGGTCTCTCTCTCTCTCTCTCTCTCTCTCTCTCTCTCTCTCTCTCTGTGTGTGTGTGTGTGTGTGTGTTGGGGGGTAGGAAAATCTACTGTCAGAGGTTACTGACAGAGGTTGGGGTGTGGGTGCCCCAGGGCCCAGCCCTAGAGGCCTGGGAGAAGACAGCCAGTCCTTTGGGGGTATGTGAGGGAAACACAGCAGACCTGACCAGCTACTCCTCTCCTTGGGCAGTTTCTAAATATTTCTTATAAGACGGGGCCAGAGAAGAGCCCTTTTCCTGGTCAGTCCTTACACTTCCTGGGACAATCTCAGATGCAGTCTCTTTTATTCTGGCTCTGCCCCTCTCCTTGTGGGGAGCAGACATATTTTGCGTGTGGCAGGCAGGCTTGCCTCATTCCCAGTGCAGCTGGCCTCTGCATCCTGGCCTTGGGCTGCCCACTGGGACTCTGGATGTTTTCAGACCTGTCTGGGAAAGGCAGGGCAGCATACCTCCAGTCCCTGCCCGGTTCTAACTCAAGGCTGTCCTCTTCTCTGGGACCTGTGGGCTCCCTTTACCCCTGTCTCTGCTGTGGCAGCCATCCCTGCCCTTGGCTCCTGCAGGGAGCTGAGCTAGAACCACTGGGAAGTGATGGTGGAGACAGCCTGTGACTCTGAGGCAGAGGTGGATGGCACACAGGAAGGGGGCCTGGAATGAGAAATGAAGAGTTTGCCTCAGATTTTCTCCAAGTGTGCATGGGAAGCACCTCCGATTGAATATCTGGGAGTGGAGCCTGGAATTTTATTTTTAACAGGCTCTTCATGTGATTCTGTGCCTACAAAAGGCGGAGAACCCACTGGGTTAGTGAACTTGGCCTCCCATCTTTAGACCCCACCAGCCCGGAAGATGCACATATGCAGCACCTGTATTTGGTGATGCATGTTTAGAAACGGACATTTATTGAATGCCTAAGTGGCAAGTGCATTAGGAGCTTCAAAAATCCTCACAATCTACTGTAAAGGAGATATTATCCCCATTTTAGGGATGAGGTAACTAAGGCTCAAATGAGTGACTTTTCAGAGGCTGGTAACTTGGAGAGAGACAGACCCCATGTCCCTGATATACACCCTGCTGCCTCGTCCGAGCACGCTCCAGTCTGCTTGTGGGGGACTAGCACAAAGGCAGGGACTGGGGCCAGGGTGAGGGGCTGAATTTTGAGCTTCAAACCCATTTGTTAAGTTCTAACCCTTTTCTCCCACCCTGACAATGAACTTTATAGGAGGGAGTATGGATCCCATTTGGAGTAGAGTGAGAAGCGCAAAAGAAAGTAACTTTCTGGTCCTAATGAAAGGAAAACGGGGGAGGGGGTGGCATAGGGAGAAAAAGCCACAGGAAGGGCCCAGCCTGTCCTCCCCAAGATGGCTTGCCCCTGCGGTACTACCATGTGAGACGCCGCACAGATCAGGTACTCGGAACAGAACCCAGCTCCATGGAAAGCTCGTCGTCCCAGAGGCAGGGAGTAGTAAGATAAAGGACACACATGTGTAATTGAACCCTGGCAAGCAAATAAGTGAACTGAGTGACTTTGGGCGAGTTGCCTCCCCTTTCCTTCTCCAGCCGCCTCATCTGCGTGAAACGGGCCTGGCCAGGTGAGGCCTCTCCAGCCCCGGCAGGGCAGGCGCCATCTGGCAGACAGACGCGGACTGGCTTGCTGTACATAGGATCTACTCCAAACACTTGTACAGACTCATAATCAGTGAAATATGATGAACTGAGCAAACACTGTAGGGATTTCTTAACAAGGAATTAAAAAACTAGACACCAAATGGGAAAGATGCGTGTAACAAATTATCGGTGTTTATGTAACTCTGAATAGCTTTGATTTCCTTCAGTAGGCACTGACAGCTGGCTGGCAGAGAACTCATCCAGGGAGAGAAGAGACAAGAGTGAAGTATGAAATTCTGAATAATGTTTTCAGGTAACTTTCTATTTCCATGTAGAGTGGGTGTCTGGAAGGGTGAGTGAAGTCATGGTTTGAATTGCTTCATTTATCGCCATATATTTTTAATAGAGCTCAGAATTCTAAGATGCAGTGCTTTTTACCTCTTTTTCCTGGCTTCCAGTCCCCTGGTAGCAGGGCAGGGAGCTGGGGAAGCCACCATTCAGCCAGCAGACTCTCATTTCAACCCCCCGTTTTCAGCATGCTGCCTGTAAGTTTGGAGCTTTTCTGATCAATTTGTTCAGAGAAGAATCTTCATTTTCTTGCCTAGAAAAGTTATTGCCTGCTACTTGGGGTGACGTAAAATAGCTGGGGGCCCAGTTGTTCTGTCCACAGACTTTCAATCATCCTCTTGTTTTCGGCCGTATTACTCATTGCCACGTTCAGTGGTGCTTGGGACCTCCACGTCCTAAATTTCATGGTTCTCTTCCCACCAGGGCCCACCTCCCCTGGCTCTTTATATTGCAGACTCTTCTGCTATGCAAAGGCCATTTGCCACTTCACTATCCTCCTCTGTTCCCAAAGCTTGTTTGAAATCACTCATCTGATGATATTTCTCCATTTTTTTTCTTGAAAAAAAAATATATTAGAGATGGGGTCTCACTCTATTGCCCAGGCTAGAGTACAGTAGTGTGGTCATAGCTCACTGCAGCCTTAAACTTCTGGACTCAAATGACCCTCCTGCCTCCACTTCCCAAGTAGCTGGGACTACAGGCGTGCACCACCACACCCATTTAAAAAATTTTTTTTTTGGCTTAAACAATAGAAATTTATTTTCTCATAGTTCTGGAGGCCAAAAGTCCAGGATCCTTTAAATTTCTTTTGTAGAGATAAGGTCTTGCTATGTTCCCAGGCTGGTCTCAAACTCCTGGCCTCATGTGATCCTCCCACCTCAGCCTCCCAAGGTGCTGGGATTATAGGCATTCGCCACTGTGCCTGGCTGAAAATATATATTTTTAAAATCTTTTTTAAGATAACTAAATAACGGCCGGGCACGGTGGCTCACGCCTGTAATCTTAGGTCTGTGGGAGGATCATTTGAGCTCAGGAGTTCAAGACCAGCCTGAGCAAGAGCAAGACCCCCCATCTCTACTAAAAGTAGAAAGAAATTAGCCAGACAACTAAAAATATATATTAAAAAAAAAAGTTAGACGGGCATGGTGGGACATTCCTGTAGTCCCAGCCACTCAGGAGGCTGAGGCAGTAGGATGGCTTGAGCCCAGGAGTTTGAGGTTGCTGTGAGCTAGGCTGACACCATGGCACTGTAGCCTGGGCAACAGAGTGAGAGACTGTCTCAAAAAAAAAAAAAAGATAACTAAATAACTATAATTTTGGTGGGGTCTTGGGAGTACGGAGAGGCACTAAAGGAGCATGGTAAATACGCCATGATGAATTGCAAGTGGTATTAAAGACATTCTAATTTTAAAATAAAAAAGTTTATCCAGCTGCTTAATAATTAATATCTTATAATAATGTTGAAATTATGATATTTGGAAATAAGGAAAATATACTTAAAGGATATATTCTTTCTATATTTCATTTATTAGATTCCACTTATGTTTACAAAACATTATTTACAGATCCTAAAAAATACATTTTCAAGATTTTATCTGTTACTTAAATAGGCTGTGGATTAGAGACATGATAAAAATAAAAGAAGGCCAGGCGCAGTGACTCACATCTGTAATCCTAGCAATTTGGGAGGCCGGAGTGGAAGGATTGCTTGAGGCCAGGAGTTCAAGACCAGCCTATGCAACATAGCTAGACTCTGTCTCTACAAAAAAATTGAAAACCCAGGCAAGTCTGGTGGTGTGTGCCTATGGTCTCGGCTACTCAGGAGGCTGAGGCAGGAGGATTGCTTGAGCCCAGGCACTGGAGGTTACAGTGAGCTATGATGATGCCACTGCACTCTAGCCTGGGCAAAAGAGTGAGACCCTGTCTCAAAAAAATAAATAAATCCATAAATAAGTAAAGAAAGGCTGATCTTGAGATAAAATTTTTAAAAAGAAGAATGCAGTGAAGAGGAAGGCACAACAAAAACGTCTTTTTCTAGACATTGTCTGATTTAATTACCACAAACCTATGGAATGAATGTTATATGGTTGTCATTCCACAATGAGAAACCCAAGACTCTGAGAGGCCGAGAGACTTGACCAGGGCATACAGCTGATAAGTAGGAGAGCTGGAGAGTCAGGATCGAAACCTGGGTCTCTCTGATCCCTGAACTTTCTCCAGGTGAACTGTCATCTGCATAGAAGGTGTAACTGAATTTGGGGATTGCTTGTGAGCGGGCTAGAACAAAGGCTTTGACTGAATGTTAATGTGACAGATGTCAGCACCCGACCTTCAGTCAGGATGTTTCGCGGGAGGAAAGGACATTCTAGGCAAGAGAAATGTTCTTCATCAAAAGAGAGTTTAAGACTTAAATATTGGCATTTTTGATGTACAAATAGTTGGGCAAGATAAAAGAACCAACTGAAAAGGATGAAGGCCTAAAGACAGGGGATTATTCCATTAAGGTACTGATTGCAAAACAAGACCCCAAACATGTATTAGACATTTGGAGAAAAAAGTATTTCAAACTTTTTTCCCTGAAAAATGTAGTGTTTAAACAACTTCAAACTTGCTCTGCTAAATTGTAAAAAGCCAAGTGGCTTTAAAAGTCTTTATAATGAGGAAAGAGTAAACCTCATGGGGTCGTTTTCCTCTAGTCCTCAGGGGAGGGGTCCGCCTCCATCCACACACTGGGCAGATTAGGCAGCTCCTCAGAGATGCTGGAGCCCACAGCACCGTCCCTTCCCACAGGACCACCACGGGCCCACTGTCCTCCTCAGGCACGCCAGTCGCTAGGACATTGCCAGCTCCCCTCTCCTCCCAGAACTTCCTGATGCCAACCTTGGTGACAGAAAAGTTATGACAGAAAGTGCTCAGCTTTAGTGTTGTAGAGAAAGGCCTTTACTTGAGGTTGGGCAAAAAGTAGAAAGTCTTTCCCAAAAGATTCTTATAAGACTTTAAAAGAAAAAAAAAGATCGGTCCAAATACTAGACACTATATGGAGAGTATAATATTGAAATCTGGTATCTAGCAACTTGTTCTTCTTTGAATATGATTCTCAAATGCTAATTTTGGTCAAAGGTTTTTTTTTTTTTATGATTGATATTGTATAGTTTCTTGAATTGCCATTACAAGTGGTTTCTATATTTGATATTATGCTCTAGCTTGTTTCTCTAAGTTTCTTTGCTCTATTAAACTCATTTGTATATGAAAAATGCTAAAAAAGGGTTTCTTTTGTGATCACTGTCTCACATGAGCTCTTTTCAGATGCTTTGCATTCAGAATAGATCTCCAATTTGGGACCCAAGCTGTCAACTGATCCTACATTCCTAAATTCCTGAGTTGCAGGTATGTCTAGCTCTGGAATAGCTTTTATAGAATGTGGCACAGGGGACATAAAATCACAGCATTCACTTTCATTGTATTTATGTATATATATGTGGAGTAGCTGTTCTTGGCTTTGCATCATGAATAATACCAAAGTAGAGATGAACAAGTATGTTCTTTTGAATATTGCCTTTTGGAAGCTTACTACAGTTAGTTGAAACTCCAATTGAAAGTCTAGGCACAGGCCAGGTGCAGTGGCTCACACCTGTAATCCTAGCACTCTGGGAGGCCAAGGTGGGAGGATCACTCAAGGTCAGTAGTTCAAGACCAGCCTGAGCAAGAGTGAGACCCCCGTCTCTACTGAAAATAGAAAGAAATTAGGTGGACAACTAAAAATATATAGAAAAAATTAGCTGGGCATAGTGGCACATGGCTGTAGTCCCAGCTACTTGGGAGTCTGAGGCAGAAGGATTGCCTGAGCCCAGGAGTTTGAGGTTGCTATGAGCTAGGCTGACGCCACGGTACTCACTCTAGTCTGGGCAACAAAGCAAGACAAGACTCTGTCTCAAAAACAAAAAAAAGAAAGAAAGTCTAGGCACAAATATTATTGATAATACCATGAGAACAGAATTGTGTTGTAAAAAGTAAGACCTAATATGACTATTTGTAAATTTTAATATTGAAATGTATCTTACTTATACGCTCTGTGCTTTTCTGTGTACGTGTTCTGTTTTACAATAAATAGGTAAGAGTGGTATTATATAGAAGAGTGTGTGAAATTCAAACTGTTTAAAGAATAATAATAAAATGGACACCCCCCCCACACCATCAAGACTGAGAAATAGAGCATCACCTGAGCCTTAGAGACCTCTGCGTGTCCCTCCCAAATTGCATTATTCTCCTAGTCTCCACCAAGAGGGAGCTTTTTCTTGACTTTTGTATTAATCATTCCCTTTGCTCTTTTTTTTTTTTCAGTTTCTTGCTTATATATGATCCCTAAGTAGAATGCTTTTTTTTTTGTTTGTTTGTTTGTTTGTTTTTGAGACAGAGTCTCGCTCTGTTGCCCGGGCTAGAGTGAGTGCTGTGGCGTCAGCCTAGCTCACAGCAACCTCAAACTCCTGGGCTTAAGCGATCCTACTGCCTCAGCCTCCCGAGTAGCTGGGACTACAGGCATGAGCCACCATGCCCGGCTAATTTTTTCTATATATATTTTAGTTGGCCAGCTAATTTGTTTCTATTTTTAGTAGAGACGGGGGTCTCACTCTTGCTCAGGCTGGTCTCGAACTCCTGACCTCCAGTGATCCACCCGCCTCGGCCTCCCAGAGTGCTAGGATTACAGGCGTGAGCCACCGCGCCCAGCCTAGAATGCTTATTTTTAAAAAACTGGGTAGCAGGCACAAAATTAGATGAATAAAGAAAGGGCAGTAATGCCTGAACACAATGGAAGCTCTCAGGAGAAGACAAGCTGAGCTGTCTCCGGGTCTCAGTTGGCTCAAGGCTGTTCACACGAGCCCCTCCAGGCCAGGTCACGAGTGAGTCCTAGGACACGTGGCATCACCATTACAGGGCTTCAGTGTAGACCAGGGACTGGATATCCAAAGGGAATGTGCTGTTGAGTCTTTCTCCTCCTAAGCCCACCAGGTCTCCTCACCTGGTAGGCAGAGCAGAGCAATTCAACAGAGCTGATGTGAGTGCCTTTGGCTGCCTCAGGAAGCAGGACATGGAGGAGCGAGCAGAAATGTGACCAGGACAAAGCAAGTTAGAGACAAGAATTGAGGGCAGGCTCTGCTGGGCATTTGGTCCTCGGCTAACGAGGTAGTAAAATGGCAGCGTGATCTCAGAGAGGATGTCTGTGCACAGCCACCACCCCGGCATCTCCCTTCACATTTTCCCCGGGAGTTCGGAGCCTCTCCTCTAAGATGCTCTCCAGCATCTGGTATCTCGTGTTTTCTTTTTACTTATTCTACTATTTCATCTTTATAGATTACATCCTCCAGTAAATTCGTGAGCATATATCCCAATTCTTGCTTGATGATCTTGCTAAATATAGAATTCTAAGCTGAGAACAATTTTTCTTCAGATTTTTAAAGACATTCCTTCGATGTCTTTCATTGTTGTTGATTTATTGGAATCTATACTAATTCTGGATCCTTCAGTGCTGTGGTCCCCAACCCCTGGGCCTTGGACTGGTACTGGTCTGTGGCCTGGGAAGAACTGGGCTGCTGAGCTCTGTCTGTCTCCCTCCCTCCCCCTGACCCCTATCCCCGGAAAAATTGTCTTTCACGAAACTTAGGAACCGGGGGGCACACAACAGGAGGTGAGTGGCGGTGAGCGAGCAAAGCTTCATCTGTAGGTACAGCCGCTCCCCGTCACTGCTGACATCACCGCCTCAGCGCCACCTGCCCCGCCCCCCATCTGGGGAAAAATTGTCTTCCATGAAACCATCCCTGGTGCCAAAAAGGTTGGGGTCTCCTGGTTCAGTGTGTGACTTACTCCCCACCCCCCAGGCCACTACCCCTACCCCCAAGCCTGTGGAATGTTCTCTGTTCTCAGTGTTCTGGAAATTTACAAGCGTGCACCATGGTCAGGGGCTGTTCTCATTCATTTCGCTATGTTCTAATTGGTCCATTTCAGTTTGGCAACTCAAGTCCCTCAGGTGTAGAAATTTTTCTTGGTCTCATCGGTAATTTACTCTTCTGCTTGTCCCTTTCTCCTCCCACCCCCACTATTGTTGAAACTTCTATTATTTGGATGTTGGAGTTCCTGGTCTAGTCCTCTAATTGTCTTGGGTTTTTGTTGTTCTTGTTTTTACTATGATAGAGATTTTATTAACGTTATCATCCAACCCTTCTATTGAGTTTTCCAGGCTTGTATGATATTTTTACCTTTACCTTTTGGAAGCTCTCTTTATACTCCTTTATCATAAAATCTTATTCTTGTTTCACAGTTATGTCTTCTTATCCCTTTGAGGATAATGCATTTTTGAAGTTTTCATTTTCCTGGCTAATATCTGTTTCCTCCAAGTTGCTTTTTCCTATTTGTTCTAATCTTTAATGTAGGAGACATTTTTGTTGTTTTTTGATTTTTGTTTGGGCCATCCACTCATGATTAAAGGGTTGAGATTTTAAAAAATGATGAGCCCTCGACACAAGGGTTTGTAAAAAAAAAAAAAAAAAATGATGAGACGCCTTGAGCACACAGGTGAGGCTTGTCACCTGTAAGGATCACTGTGGGATGACGTGGGTGGCATGTAGGGGAATCCTGTGGTCAGTACTCTTGTTTTCTCTTAGGCAGGTCAGATTCTTGAGAGAAGGGGGCAGTGATTTTTGCCTGAGGGCTAAGTGTATAGCTGCCAGCCTTCTTGGAGCCGAGCTGGGGAAGTAGCCTGTCTCTACAGCAGTGGTCAATAAGCAAACAAACAAACAATCTCTTATTCCTCTATTTTCCTGTTCTCAAATATGCCTGGTGTCCCATCCATATACCCTCTGTTTCACAATTTCAGAGAATAAACCCCTGGACATCCTCTAGGGTGGGAGAGGGGTAGTCTCTATCTCTCAGTGGCTTGGAGTTGGAGGAATGACCTAAGACAGTGCTTCTCAAACTTTAATGTACAAACAAATCACCTGGCGTCTGGTCAAAATGTAAGCTCTGGGCCTGGCGCAGTGGCTCACACCTATAATCCTAGCACTCTGGGAGGCCGAGGCGGGAGGATTGCTTGAGGTCAGGAGTTCAAGACCAGCCTGAGCAAGAGCAAGACCCCGTCTCTACTAAAAATAGAAAGAAATTATATGGACAGCTAAAAATATATATAGAAAAATTAGCCGGGCAAGGTGGCACATGCCTGTAGTCCCAGCTACTCTGGAGGCTGAGGTAGGACGATTGTTTGAGCCCAGGAGTTTGAGGTTGCTGTGAGCTAGGCTGATGCCATGGCACTCTAGCCTGGGCAACAGAGTGAGAGACTGTCTCAAAAAAAAAAAAAAAAAAGTAGGCTCTGATTCAGCAGCTCTGGAATGGAGTCTGAGATTTTGCACATCTAATGACCTTTCTGATGATGGTGAGGCTCCCCTGGCTGCCGCTGCAGCTGCTGGTCCAGGGTAGGATCACACTTCTAGTAGCAAGGACGTAGGAATCTAACTGCTTCTCTAACAGCTTTTCACCTAGTCCTCCTTATTTTAGCTATATTCTTCACTCCTCGCTCCCGCCCCCAGTTCTAAAGGCTTTCTCACGTTGGCTGAGTCAGTTACTACTGGCCTATCTGCTTTCTGGTTTCCAAAATGTTGTTGCTGCCATCTTCCCTCCTTTTCCCTCTATTGGTATGAATTGATGTCAACATTTTTTTAGTTTTAGGGGGTTTCAAGAAGGAACAAGATTAAATATGTGTGTTCTGCCATATTAACCCTAACTCTAACCATCTGCTGAAATATTTTCCTGAAGTTTGGTTATATCTGTGTAAATAGAGCCTGTTTCATTCTATAAACAAACTGCTATTTTATGCCTCTAGGTCTTTGCACAAGGAGTGCTCTCACTTCTTCCTTCCTCCTTTGTCTGCCTGCCAAATTCTTATACAGTCTTCAAGACCCAGCTTTTGTGAAGTCCCTTTCAGTCTCTAGGTTGTTAAAGCTCTGTGTTCTCATGACTCTTACTGTAACCAGCTGCTTATACAATATCTCTTCGGAAAGACTGTGAGCGCCTCATGGGTAGGGCTTGTATCTTTGCAGCTCAGTGCCTAGCACATATCACGATCTTTTAAATGTCTAACAATGGAATTAATTCCTGCGTGCATGCCTACTTTTCTTTTTTTCTTCAATCTGCCCTCTCTTTCTGTTAAGAGGTTATTAGATTTGTTATCTATACTAGTACCAAATAGAAATTCATGTCCTATAATCTTAATTTAATAAGTTAATGGGTAGAATAAATATTTTTCAATTTCTAAAAACTACCAAATTAATTAAATAGATTTAAATATTTTAAATCTACATTTAAAATATTTGCATTTGTTTATCTGATTTTTCTCCTCCACTCTAAGGACTGTTAAAAGACAAAATTGTCCTTAGCCCTAGATAAAGACATAATTCTTACCACCTAATGGAATTATCCATTAAAGGACTTTGAATCTAAAATATTTAAATAAGTTAAACATAAATTTTTTCCATTCCAAAGATAAAAATTAAAATGTTTACAAAGTCTGCATGGCTCCTTTCTTGTTTCTTGCCTATAATACTCCTTTTGTAGAGCAAATGTACTGCTGTCAGAATTTAACCCAGTAGTTGTTGCTAACCCATAATCTAGTCAGTATATGATTTAAATAATGGAATCAAGAAAAATGCATAATCACATGCTCACCATTCCAATCTCAGTGTGAATTTCAGACATTGTGTCAGTCATTTTAACGTTTCATGGTCCAATTTTCCATCCTTTGAAAGAAACATAAAAATACCCCTCAAATTGAAAATCTAAATATCACTTGCTTTATCTAATTGAAGAGCATGTTTAAGTAATTTAATACTAAAATCTTTACATTAAGCTACCATGTTTGGTTTTTTGTTTGGTTGGTTTTTGAGACAGGGTCTCGCTCTGTCACCCAGGGCTAGATAGAGTGCAGTGGTATCATCATAGCTCACTAAAACTTCAAACTCCCGGGCTCAACGATCCTCCTTCCTTAGCCTTCTTAGTAGCTGAGATTACAGGTATGCACCACCACACTTGGCTAATTTTGGTAGAGTGGGGTCTCATTCCAGCTGGTCTCAAACTCCTGACCTCAAGAAATCCTCCTGCCTCGGCCTCCCAAAGTGCTAAGATTACAGGCATGAGCCACCTTGCCCAGCCAATATTAATTTTAAAAATATTTTTCACAATACGTAGAAAATAAGTGGGTTATTGTTTAATATGGGATTTAGGAAAGTACTATGTTGGTGGTGTTAAGGGCCAAAGCTTCAAGACTACTGACTGTTATAACTTTTGGCCATATAATGTTAAAAGCTGAAATTTTAACATTGTTAAAGCTATTTCTATAATGTCATAATGTGAGTTTTGTGCCCAAAAGTCATTAACCTGCTATCTCGCTTCTGTAAAACTGCTTGCTAAAGACAGTGCCCCAAGTGTGGGAATGCAGCACCCATGTTCTGCATGACCAAGCCCCAAACTCCCCAGATCCTGTTGCACCAGGACATGAGAGTGATGTAATGCTGCTTTTTGCCCCTGTAATCATGCTTGCTCTGCCCCAATGATTTTTCACTCATGATAAAAGCTTTCTGCTTCAAAAGTTCACTGCTGCTCTCTGTGCCACCGCCTTTGGGTGTGCCGCAGGGAGTAGTCGCTGGCCAGCTAATAAAGACTCCTAATTTGGCTCAATTCGGTCTTTAGGTGGTCATTTCTCACATCTCAGACCATAACAGTGTTACATCATAAATATTAAATGAAGATTTTGAACATAAATTTTAGTTTGTAACTCCCTAAAGGTCATTACTATGCTAAAGCTTCTTTTATTTTGCAATTCACTATTTTGTTCTGCATTTATCAATAGCATAATCCCATTTATGTCCTATTTGTACATATTTCAGAAATTAATTATGAGTAACAAAATGAATATAATTTGGGGTGTTGATTCTGGCTAATCATTTGGTCTTCATCTTCTCTGATAACTAGGTATTGATTTTTTATTTTTGAAAATGGATGAAGGCATAGAAGTTTCAAGTGATGGAAATTCCTTGATCAAAGCAGTCCATCAGAGCCGGCTCCGCCTCACAAGACTTTTGCTAGAAGGCGGTGCCTACATTAATGAGAGCAACGACCGTGGGGAAACACCTTTAATGATCGCTTGTAAGACCAAACATGTTGATCACCAGAGTGTCAGTAAAGCCAAAATGGTTAAATACCTGTTAGAGAACAATGCTGATCCCAACATACAGGACAAATCTGGGAAAACTGCTCTGATGCATGCTTGCTTAGAAAAAGCTGGTCCCGAAGTTGTTTCTTTGCTCCTCAAGAGCGGGGCTGACCTCAGCTTGCAAGACCATTCTAGTTACTCGGCTCTTGTTTATGCTATAAATTCAGAAGATAGAGAGACTCTGAAAGTTCTGCTTAGTGCTTGCAAAGCAAAAGGGAAAGAGGTCATCATCATCACGACAGCGAAATCACCCTCTGGGAAGCACACTACCAAACAGTACTTAAATATGCCGCCCGTGGACATAGATGGGAGTCATTCCCCAGCCTCCTGCACCACTCCTTCAGAAGTAGACATCAAAACAGCCTCACTGGCACGTTCACATTCTGCTGAAACTGAACTGACACTTTATGGCTTTAAGGATCGTGAGCTCTCTGGAAGCACTGATGATACCTGGGACCCAAGCTCCCCTGGGAGGAAGCCTGCTATGGCCCTTAATGGGTCCAAGCTACCCCAGGCTCCGTCCTGGCTCAAGAGTCCCCCATCATTAATGCACCAAAACAGAGTGGCCTCATTGCAAGAGGAGCTCCAGGATATTACTCCAGAAGAAGAATTATCCTATAAAACCAATGCACTGGCACTTTCCAAGCGATTCATCACTAGGCACCAAAGCATTGATGTAAAAGACACTGTACATTTGCTGAGAGCCTTTGATCAGGCCAGCTCAAGGAAGATGTCATATGATGAAATAAATTATCAGTCTCCTTTTTCAGAAGGAAATCAGCAATGCATTGAAATCCCTGTTGACCAGGACCCAGATTCTAACCAGACAGTATTTACTTCCACCTTAAGAAGTATAGTTCAAAAAAGAAACTCGGGGGCAAATCACTACAGCTCAGATTCCCAGCTCTCAGGGGGTCTTACCCCTCCAGCTTTAGAAGATGGCAAAGCACTTACAGGAAAGAAAAAGATCCTTTCGCCATCTCCTTCACAGGCGTCGGGCTCCAAAGAATTGCTGGAGAATATGCCTCCAGGTGTCCTGAGCAGGAGAAATCATGCAGTTCTAGAAAGGCGTGGTTCGGGAGCTTTCCCGTTAGATCACAATATTACTCAAACCAGACCAGGATTTCTGCCACCCTTAAATGTAAATCCTCACCCTCCTGTATCAGATATCAATGTCAACAACAAGATTTGCAGCCTTCTTTCTTGTGGTCAAAAAGTATTTGTTCCAACAGTTCCTATTTTCCCTAAAGAATTCAAAAGTAAAAAAATGTTGTTAAGGAGACAATCATTGCAAACAGAACAAATTAAGCAATTAGTAAATTTTTAAGAGATGGATAGAAAACACATTTTCTTCGAATGTCTCTATCAGAGAAATATAGAATTAGAGAAGAAATCATAAATATTCATCCCTTTAAATCTTGTAATTGGTTAGTCCATAATGGATAGGCAGTTCAAAATGTAATGTGTGTTGTACTAGTCACCATAAATACACAAATAATATATAGTTTCTGCTAAGGGAATTCTCTTAAACAAAATGAAAGCTATTTTTCTTAAAACCTCCAATATTTAACAACCTTCATGTGGTCCAAATTTGTCATTTAAACAAAAATCATGGTTGGGCAAGGTGGCTTATTCCTGTAATCCTAGCACTCTGGGAGCCCAAGGCAGGAGGATCACTTGAGTTCGGGAGTTTGAGACCAGCCTGAGCAAGAGCGAAAACCCTGCCTCTATTTAAAAAAAAAAATAAGTAAACAAAAATCAGCAAAGAAAGAAGGCCACATATGTTGGAGATAATTTTTCTTAAATTTCAGATTGGCTAAATATTCTATTAGGAACCAGTTTTCAAGTCAATAAATAAGATTGTGATTTATTATGATCCCAAAAGCATAACGGAAAACTCTAACAGCGATAAAATGTTCTAAGATCTATAAACCTAAGCTACAAAGAAAGAATGAACTAATTTTTTAAAAAATGTTGACTGCAGGTAGGTAAAAATCTAATTAAAATTTTTAAAGTTTAAACACTGTAGTAGAATGGGCAACTAAAATATTTGTGGTATCAGCTTAAACAGTGTCAAACTGGCAAGTCAGAGTTTTATAAGCTACTAAAAATCTATGCCTAGTCCTATTGTTTGTATGCTGTTTTTTGCTTTTTTTTTTGTTTCAAATAAGCTTACCTATAATGTTATCGTGTGCAATTATTATTATTTTTGGAAACCAATCCATAGGTTTCCAATAGCAAGGTAATATAATACAAAAGTTAAAAAGCATTCCTCTTTACTTATATCAAATTATTCTTGTCTTTCAAAAGAAACAACCAAACCAAAAAAAAGTTTGGGATTTATCACAAATAGAAACTAAGTGCTTGCTTTGCTTTTAAAAGTAAAACTGATTATTAGGTTAGCTAAAATTAAGAAAGCCAATAGAAACTTAATCACAAAATATTTTTTATTTTGGATATGTAGTTATTAGACATTTATATAATAAGAATATATAATGATAATTTCCTTAATGTGACATTCCAATCATCTAGTATTTTAGGACCTGCGAATAACTTCTAACAAAATAAATGAATACCATGCTATTATAAAATATAAAATAACTAAATTATCTATATAACTTAAAAGTATGGTGTTTATACAAAGAATCCTTATTCAACCGAGCAGTTTCTCAACAAAGAATAAATCAGACTATATAAATCCTGAGTGTATTAATTTGATGATTGTCATATATAATTTTTTTGCCTTCTGTGAGTAGAGGTGATCCTAATAATTGGTGTGATGCTTTTCCTGGTAATTTGATATAAGTAAGTTGTAATGTACATAGTAATTCTTTAATTATTTGTGGCTTTTATTTTAAAAAGTAACTGCAGTTTTTTTCCTTTTAATGTTTTGAGGAACATTAACATTAATTACATTGGAAATATTTTTTGATTCAGAACTTAGAATTGTACCTGATGTTTATATAGGTAGCTAAATGCTTTCTATATTTAATATTGAGAAAAATAGTTAATTTCAAGTTGTAAGGATGCAGTTTGGAAGAATATGTAAATAGATTAGTTCATAAACAAAATGGTACTAATAAAGACTTAAAATATCATTTTGATTATTGCTGATTTTTATTTATCTCTCAAATACTAAGAATATTTCAACATAATTTCAAGAGAAATTGTGCCAAAGGTTACTTTGAATAAATAGAAAGTGAGGAAAGAATAACTATCATTGCTGTTCTCACCCCAACATGAAAAAGATATTTTAACAGGATCAAAACTTTGGGGGCCATATTTGGAAGAATTTTTAACCTGCTAGCAATCCCAAGAACATTTTTGGTGTTGAGTATGGTTGTAAAGTCATCCCATGGGACTTTTCACTCCGTTAAGTAAAATGTATCATTGTGATCTCAATGATGAGTCACAGATGTTTGCAACAGGAATCAGATATGTATATATTTTAAAATGCATTTGGTTATACTTTAACTTCATGTAAGGGTATGACTTAACTTTTACTTAAAGGTATGATTAGACCATTTATTCATTTTACAGTTACTTGGGACTAGGATTTTCAGAGTGCAGCTAGTACTGATTCATGGCAGGAGTCATTTTGTGGACATAGGGCCACCCCAGTTACTGAGAGTGTGTTGACAGGGCCCATATAGGCGATGCCCCGGGGAAAGTGGTGAACACCTGCCTGGTATATTCTTTCGTAGAGACGCACCCATCAGGCATCTAATACTTGAATCTTTTAAAATTTCAAATGGTAAAACAACCCTTATTCTGATTAAATACTCATTGTGTAGCCTTTTAATAATTTGATTCCCATATAGTTTGCTTAAAGGAGAGAATACACATCAGGGTGATGAGAAATGAATTCATCATGTTTTTTGATTTTTATATTTGCAGATGCTTTGATACCCTGGGCCCTGGCTGACACTGGAGTGATAGCCCCTCCCAGGGTTAACTAATTTCTAGAGATAGAAAACAACTCCCCCAGGGAACACACCTTCCATATGCAAACAACCAATCCAGATCCCAGAGCCCAACCACCCCCTTTATGGGGCTCTCACCGGGCTCTCACACCCAGGGCCACTCTCTCCTGCCCTAATCTCCCCAGGCCAGGTAACAGGTAGAGACAGCTCCTACACCCCAGAGCCCACCTGCGTACCTGCCTGCCTACTTCTTCCCACGGACACCACAATAAAGGCTCTTGCCCACCTTTTCCCCTAGCTCTTTCTGCCTCCCAAAAGACCCTAGTCCTTCCCCATGTGGCGCTGCATAGTGTGGTGTGCCCCCCTCCCCTCCCCTTCCCCCCTACCCTCCCCTTCCCCCCACCCTCCCCTCCTCCTCTTCCCCCTACCCTCCTCTCCAGAGCTGAGAGTAACAAATGTCTTTTAAATATCAATTGTCTCCTGATCTGTTGGCCTCCCCATACCTGAATAATAATAAAACGTACATTTTAAAACAAGAAGACAGTCTAATTGGAAGTCATAATTCTTAGCAAATTAATATTGGAGTTTATATAGCCTTGTGCCAGTATTCCTTAGATCACATATCTAAGTCTCCAAAAGGCCCTGATCACAGACAATTATAAATCCACTAGATTTGTTGGAGCTGCCCACCGTCTCCAAGGTGACATCCTGTCTCTTTGTATACCATCTTTCAATGTCTACCATTCTTAAAGGGAAGGCCAGGAAAGGAAAAGCTGGAAAGAATAGTTAACATGAGTAACAAAAACAATTTAAAAGAATATAAACTAGCTGAAACAATGGATCAAAACCAATAACCTAAAGCTAAATGATCATGAATACTTATATTTAGGTTTTGAAATCTGTTGCATAACATTAGGATAATCAACAATTTATGTATATAGTGAATTATTATTTTATGTTGCCTTAGCATCCACTTTGAATATAGTAAGTTGGACTGTCTCCTACCAGAAGCAGGGCTCATCACCTCTGACACAGTTACCAGTTCTGCACCTCTCCCAGGTCCTCAGTGTGCTCAGTCCTGGTATCTGGCTTATACAGCTGCTTCCTGGTGACCACTTCCCTCTGGAACTGCCAGATGCAGCTCGCTTGACTGGCCCTGCTGACCCTCACACCCCAATTGGACTATGCATATGTGCCAAAGTGACCATCTCTCAGTCACTGTGTGACCTCCTGGAACTTGCACCTGCTTGCTTTAAACCCACAAATTAAAACTCCCTGTGGGAAACATGTTTAGATAATACCCTGGAGGCATCGGTCCAGGGGTCCCTTCCTCTCTCTCTCCATGCGCTCCATGACATTCTCGTGTGTCAGGCGTGCTGTGCACCCCCAGGACTTGTAAGTAATAAAATCTCTTTTTAAACATTTTATCTTTATTTTTCTCTTGTGCTCTCCATCCCCAAAGTCTCTATTTCCATCTTCTGTCTCTCATAATCACTGAAAGCATGCTCTCCATCTTAAAAATCCCAAATTACAACCATGTAGAGAAAAATGACAGTTAATTACTAACTTAATATAATCCAGGTTTATTGAGACTGTTAACAGGGCCAAGACCACATTATTAAAAGATTAATGAGCATCTACTACAGAATCTTAGCACTCATAGATCAGACCTGAAATAGTGTTCTTAATTCTAGATACCACATCTTAAACTGAAGAATATACAGAAGTTGAAAAAGATGATAGAGTCTGGAAAAAAATGTTTAAATAGGTGAGAGAATTGGTGTTGCTTAGCCTGGGGATAAAAAGACTCAATTGAGATTAGATGTCTGGCCTTAAATACTGAAAGGACTGATGCAATGACTCAGTCCAGAGTCCTCAAATAAAGATAAACTAGCACCGTAAAATTAAGTTACAGAAATATTTCATCACTCTTAGCTACTGGAGCTGTCTGTCTAAGAAAATGCCAGTCCCAGGAAGACGTGAATCACCATTTTTAGAAATAGGCAGAGAGGACTGATGTTGATCAGAGATTTAACAAAAGAGATTCTACTTATTGAATAACCTTTAAAAGTCTTTTCAACTGCAAAGTTCTTTGAGATATTTTTTACTTTTAAACAGCTCTAGATGTAGTGGGAAAAGCTGAAAACTGAGGATTGAAATTTGATTTTGGGGGCCTAATTATCCACATGACTTTTTAGCTTTGTTTCATGATAATGTTAATTAAGTGTTGGTTGTAGTGGCACAAATTTAAATTTTGATTGCCAGGCAAAACATTTCAAGAAGGATCTTCTTGTCAACTTCAAAAAACAAAATTGCCAGCTGGGCGAGGTGGCTCACACTTGTAATCCCAGCACTCTGGGAGGCCCAAGGCAAGAGGACTGCTTGAGGTCAGGAGTTCAAGACTAGCCTGAGCAAGAGCAAGACCTCATCTCTACTAAGAATAGAAAAATTAGCTGGGTGTTGTGGCACGTGCCTGTAGTCAGTCCTAGCTACTTGGGAGGCTGAGGCAGGAGAATGGCTTGAGTCTAGGAGTCTGAGATTGCAGTGAGCTATGATGACACCACTGCATTCTACCCAGGGTGACAGAGCAAGACTCTGTCTCCAAAAAAAAAAAAAAAAAAATGCCATCCTACTCCTGCAACTTTGGGTCCTATTGATATCAAGAATTTGGCATCCAAGGGAAGAACACTTCCACCAAGAGACACTATAGCATTCCCCCAAAGTAGGCGATGAGATGCTGAGATGACTACCTGGTCACTCCAGACTCCTTCACAGGAGAAAATGGAGTCATGATGTTGGCAAAAAACGATTCTCAGAACCACAAAACGGGAGCTAAAAGTAGCATGGGTAGAAACTGGGGAACTCACTGGGGCACCCCTGATATTATCATGGCAAGTAGTAAATGCAGATTATCACAGTTCCACACAGGCAGGACTATCAAGGCCTTAGAACTCCCAAGAATGAAGGGGTACACCACCAGCTACTCTTTTTTTTTTCTTTTAGTAATGGGGTCTTGCTATATTGGCCAGGCAGGTCTCAAACTACCAGGTTCAGCAATCCTCACACCTCAGCCTCCTATGTAGCTGGGACTACAGGCACACACCTGCACACCTGGGGTGATCTGATCCTGCCCACAGCCATCAGGAGAAAGCCCACAGGCCTGCCTTGAAGGAGCCCCAGCTTGGGGACGGAACTCAACAGGCTCTTTGAAGAGCTCACACGCTTCTATTCTAGTCCAGAGTTTTTCTATTAATGCTATCCCTTAGACTGACAAAATGGCAACAGTCTCACACCCAATATGTCAATTATTAATGAATTTTTCTACTTGATATTCACTCCAAGGAAGGGATAAAGAAGAAAGGGGTGATGACCAGCTCTAACGAAGATTCTCCAGCAGCGACCAAACCCAAACAGCGCAGTCTGCAGATTTAGTCAGACTGGTTCCTCCAGCCAGCAGCAGCACAGACACAAAAGGCAGGCTCCTTGAGAGGACAGGCGGCTGGGTGAGCCCCTTTCAAATTAAAACAGACTGCTGTCTCTTTGGGGCTCTCACCACAACCCACGCATATAGTTCCATCACAGGCATTTTGGCAAATATTCAGCTTGTCATTTGTCTCTCTCCCCCTACTAGACTGTAAGCTCCATTTCTGAACTCTACAGGAACAATGTCTGCGTCACTTGCATAGCCTCGGTGCAGCAGACACTGCTGGATGCCTGCGCCTTGCCCCAGAGTTCCCGCTGAGCCTTGCAGTCTTGTCATGAGATTCCCTCAGGAAAGACACAGGTGACTGGACACACTGTGGTCCCCAGGCCAAAGGCTGATGGGTATAAATAAGAGAGAAGAGGTTACGGTGCAGAGCAAGAGAGGCGCTGCTATGCAGCACTAGAACACTAGACCCTGGGCTCCTGCTGCTGAGGTCCGGGAGCTCCCTTGGACCCCACTCTCCATCTGCCAATACCTGTCAGTTCTTCTTGGGTTCATTTATTATACCCCAATTTTCTACAGAAAGAATTTCGTTAGCACTGCTGTCCTCATCTTTCCTTTTAACACTCAACTGTCTATCTTTCTTGCATTGATTCATGAATTTAAGATTGTAAGTAGTCTGTAGGTTCCTCCCAGGCAGGCTCATATCTTGAACAACAAAGTGAGAGACAGAGCATTTTTCTTTTCTTTTTTTTTTTTTTTTTAAGACAGAGTCTCACTCTGTTGCCCAAGCTAGAGTGCTATGGCGTCAGCCTAGCTCACAGCAACGTCAAACTCCTGGGCTCAAGCAATCCTTCTGCCTCAGCCTCCCGAGTAGCTGGGACTACAGGCATGTGCCACCATGCCCTGCTAATTTTTTTTCTATATATATTTTTAGCTGTCCAGATAATTTCTTTCCATTTTCTTTCCCAAGAGTGGGGTCTCACTGTTGCTCAGGCTGGTCTCGATCTCCTGACCTCGAGCAATCCTCCTACCTCGGCCTCTCAGAGTGCTAGGATTACAAGCGTGAGCCACCGTGACCGGCTCCAGTTTTTTTAATTACAGCAAAAAAAAAAAAAAAAAAAACCACAAAACACAAAACACCTCAAGACCCCAACTCCAACAAACAAGCAAACTATTACAAATTACTTTAAATAAATTTCCCACTGGATAAATGAGTACATATCTGTCTAATTAGCAATTATATCACTCTTACAGGATTATACGCTACTGTACTTATTAAAAGCCCTTGAATTTTTGAACAATCGGATCTCTAATAGAAGTCTCTTCTAGAGTTAGGATTGCTCTGCCAGTCTTGGGAACTGGCCTTCAGATGCTATAGCATATCCACATCCATATATTAGACCTGAATCTAGAGGGGACAAATAGGTGGTATTTAACCATTTACTTATTTTGTATGTTTGATCATCTTTCCAAAATTTTTCTATGCACATAAATGCATATAAAACATACAATTTTACATAAATATTACACTATTCATGCTTTTACAACCTGCAACAATATTCTGCAACATCTTTCCATGTCACTTTATCAGTGTCTGCATAGTACTCTATTGCATTTTTGTACAAGGCCTTTAAAAATATTATTGAAAATTGATGTATAATTTACATACAGTAAAATGCACAAATATTAAATGTACAACTCAATAATTTTTGCCTATGTACACATCAAAATAACTTCCTGCAGAACAAGATATAGAATATTTTCATCACCCAAAAAAGTTCCCACATGCTCCTTTCCAGAAAATACCCCACAGAACCTCACAGGTAATTATTATTCTGACTTCTAGCACCATATGTTAGTTTTGGCTACTCTTCAACTTCATATAAATGGATTCACATAATATCTGTGTCTGCTTCTTTTGCACAATGTTTTTAATATTCACCTATATTGTTATACGTATCAGTAGTTCAAACTGTTCTAAGTGCTGTGTAGTAATTTCATTGCATGAATCTACCATTATTTATCAGTTCTCTTATTGATGAAAATTTGGGTTGTTCTCAGTTTTCGGTTATTAAGAATAAAGTTGCTATGAACATTCTTGTATAAGTCTTTTTATGTGAACATATGAGCTCTTTTCTCTTGCCCTCTTTTCTCTTCTCTCTTCATTCTTCTATATGCCTATAGATAGAATGGCTGGGTCTTAAGGTAGAGATATACTTAACTTTATTAGAAACTGCCAGACTGCTTTCCCTTTTTCCCTAAAAGGTATCATCCATTTTTATAATATTAGCATTTCTGGTATTAATTATCATTTAAATTTTCCTTTCCTGGATGAATAATGCTGTTGAGTACCTTTTCTTATACTTTTGGCCATTTGAGTATCTTTTTTTTTTGTGAAGTATCTGTTCAAGTCTTTTGCCCATTTTAAATTAGGTGGGTTTTTTTTGGTTTTTTCTTTTCAGTTTAGAGTTCTTTACATATTGTGAATATAATATGTGTCAAGGGTTTCTTTTGATGAGAAGTTTTAAATTTAGATAAAGTCCATTTATCAACATTTTCTTTTATGGCTAGCGCTTTGTGGCTTATAAGAAAGCAATACCTACTCCAAAGTCATGAAAACATTCTCCTTATTCTCTTCTAAATGCTTTTAATTTTAGCATTCACATTTATGCCTAAGATCCATATCAAATTATTTGTGTATGGTGTGAGGTAGGTTATTTTTTCCATATGGATAGCCATTAAAAATTTACTTTTCAACAGAATACATTTTACAATTCTCTTATGTGTTTTTGTTCCTGGGAGCAGTTTAAAATATACCTTAAATCTTAATCTAAGTGACATTAGGCTTACAGATTTCTCAATATAAAATCATTTCACCATAATAACATTTAAAAAAATATTATCAAGGGTAAGATAAGCAGTAAAAATAATATTCTGGACAAATGAATTTTATTTCAAACTTCAACAAAAGGCAGGTCATTTATAAATTCAAATGTCTTTAGTAATGCATGTAATGCATGGTCATGTAGAAAATGTATAAGTTAAATATTTTTTACAATTAAAAAATTATTCTCTGTTGAAATTTTATAATAAAATTGCACCTTTTGCCTTTGGCAAGCCATAGGAAGTAAAGTTTTAGGTATTATTTGACAAATAGCACTCCATTCAACTAGAGCTGAAGCTTAAAGTGGAAATACTGTAACTGTTATCTTTAAGTATTTATATGTCTACAATGTTTCATGTTGCATCTCTTAGTGCTATCTGTCAATCTATAATGGACATGACCATATGGTAAGTCTAAAAGAAGAGAAACTAACCTTATCTGTTGACCATTTACTGTGTTATTGAGCTAGATGGTTTCTATCACATGAATTTCACATAATCCTCACACGTACCCTACAAGAGAATTATCATCTTTCTCTCATTTTACAGATGAGTAAGCCCAGAGTTAACAACATTAAAGACTTCCCAAAGTCTGTGGCTAGTAAGGGATAGAAGTGGGGCTGTGAGGGAAGTCTGTCTGAACTCAAAGTCCAAGCTCTTTTCTCTGTATAGAACTGCTTTCTTCTCTGGGAGAAAAACGGTTGATTAACAAAAGGCAAAATTACATATCTTATGGCATTCAGTGGTAAATTTCCTTTTAATAAATCAAGGAAGCAACATTTTTTTGTGAGTACTTTGCTCTGACTATGCCAGGCGCTGTAAAGGATACTTAAGTATGCACGTTTACCATGAAAGATTTACAATCTAGCTGAGGAGACATGCATGGCACAATTAGTGAACAGAATCAAATAGTCAAAATGAACTGTTAAGGTAAGATCTAAAGGCCACTGATGTTGAATGAATTTTTGAAATGAAGGGCTGTGCTAGAGCACATCAAATCAACTTTTAGGGTGGGACCACATTATCAAGGGTCTTGAAAGAGGAAAACTGAGTAAAATTGAATTTAAGCCTTTGAAGGTTTTTTATTTGCATAAAGAAAGAGGTATTCAAGAAAGTTTTGTTTTACAGAAAAACTTAGGAGTATCTCCGAATAGAGTGACAAACTTGGAAAACAAATGATATATTACAAGGCTTAAAACTGCTCTCCAACAGGATATTGTTCACTATAGATAAGATACTATAGAAACAAAAAATATACTTAGCTGCCAGTATGTTTCCCAATATGGAAATTCTAAATCCATCTAATTTAATCTATAGTTTCAGGATATGGATTAGTTCTTGGTATGAGACAGCTGCTCACCCCTGTGAAAGTCAAAAACATTTTTAAAGCCCTCCTACTTTTTTGTTATCTCCCAGTTTTCCAAGAAAAAGGCAAAGAGAGTGCCATATTTTTCGTAATCTCTATAATGTAAGTGGCAATAAAATGTGATTTATACCTGTTTTAGGACGTGTGGATTCTCCCATTAGTCTTCAGTATATCACACTTTTTTTTTTTGAGATAGGGTCTCCGTCTGTCACCTGGGTAGACTGCAGTGGCATCATCACAGATCACTGCAACCTCAAACTCCTGGGCTCAAGTGATCCTTTTGGCTCATCTCCCGAGTAGCTGGGATTACAGGCGCGTGCCACAACGCCTAGGTAATTTTTCTATTTTTAGTAGACGGGATCTTGCTCTCGCTCAGGCTCAAAGTTACTTTTTAAAGAGGTTCAGAGTATCATTTTCCTGAATTATTATTAGACTAGGCCACTGAAATCTCCTTTCCAAATCTTTTACATAAGTGCACTATTTTATAAGAACATATGCCCACAGAGTAAGCACACAGTAAACGTTTCCTGATTGGATGAATTGGAGCCTAAGCCTATAATCATAATATACATGATAATTAATTCAGACCAATGCAGAGAAGGGTTATGAAACTAAAGCACAGAAAATAATTTGGAAGACTCTTCTTAGAGATTAACTTTGATTCCAATGGCTTGTTTAAATTGAAGGTTTTGTGGTTCCAAGATGTCATAGAAAACTTGGTTTTTGCCAAAATGGTTTCTAATATAAAGTAAATCTTCAATGGAATAGTCATCATTTTTTCCAGTCCAAATAGTCAGGCTGTACCTGCATTAAAATAAAATAGAATTATACAGTTAAAAGTGAAAAGAAAGTGATGAGCAATTTCAATAAGCCTAAAAATACTCTCATTTGTCTCTAACCCAAATGCACACAGATGACAAAATTAATCAGCAGTGGTGTAACTGTACTTTCCTATTTAATCCTTCATCAACATCAGAGGGGCTAGAGACAAAAACAAATCCCACTGCTGTTGTCTAAATAACATAAATGCTCTGTCTGAATTACAGGAATGTTAAATGGACTTAGAAACCCAGACTGGTGGCAATGGAAATGGGTCTAATTTTGGAAAAAGGAAAAAAGAGACTATGTTGCTGATCAAGGAATCTGTTCCCCCACAAAAATTTCCAGCTGTAACCTGGGTTTGTTCAGTAGCCTGGTCAGAGCGAAAAGCACAGTGAGAGGAAAATGAGAAGAGACACAAATGTCACTGACATTCCCAACACTCATAGTCAGGTATGGTTATTTTCCTGTAAAGAATTGTCTAAGTAGTTTAAGTAGCTCTTTGCTATGGCCTATTACATGTGAAAAACCATAGATGAAAACAAATTATTTCTGTATAAACCAATATTTTTTAGTTTGAAAGACCTAACTCTAGATATTTAAGAAACACGTAATTTCTGCTCAGTGGAAAAAAATGTTCTAAAATTTCTTAGACTAACTTTGCTACATTGAACAGCCTAAAATATCCAGTTAGCAGTTGATAGTTTTCATCATGCCCACAACATAGTCTACATTAATTCAGTTTTCACAAGACCCATTTGGAGTATGTTTAAAAGACTTATTTCTGACTGAGGTCTCTTGGGTCACTAGGTGCCTCTGTGAGTTGAAAGTTCCAACAGAATTGAACATGACCATGTGAAAATCAATGTGACATCATTAAAAATAACTTAAAATAAATCCAAATGGAATTTAGCCTTGGGAGAATTTTCTCACAAATGTGGCCACAGGGCCGGGTACAGTGGCTCACACCTGTAATTCCAGCACTCTGGGAGGCCAAGGTGGGAGGATTGCTTGAGCTCAGGAGTTTGAGACCAGCCTGAGCAAGAGTGAGACCCATCTCTACTAAAAATGGAAAAAATTAGCTAGCATGGTGGCACATGCCTGTAGTCCTGCTACGTGGGAGGGTGAGGCAGGAAGATCCCTTGAGCCCAGGAGTTAGTTTGAGGTTGCTGTGAGCTACGCTGACGCCACAGCACTCTAGCTTGGGCAACAGAGTGAGACTCTGTCTCAAAAAAAAAAAAAAAACAAAACCAAATGTTGCCACAGTCTTACAGTACTTGTGCACATGATTATTTGAGTACTATGTCTCCAAGAAAATAGAGTCCATCTACATTGTAAATGTTTCTTAAATAGGGGTATGAGCATATACTCTCAAGGATTCTAGAGTTCTCCATGAGAATTTAAAATTTAATTAACTTAATTTAAAGCTTTAATTTCAATGATAATCTTTAAAAAATTAACACATTATGCTATTTGGTTTCAGTGCTCTTCTTTGATACTAAGGAAAACAAACAAAACTAGAAGAGTTAATAAATAAAGACATATTTGCAACAAGAGAATGGCAAATATTGCCACAGTATACTATAAGAATGAAGGTCTCCTCATAATTCAATAAATCTCTTTTCTGCTTAAGTTACTCCAAATTGGTTTCAGTTGGTTTAAACTAAGAAACTGACTGGTATAGTGCCTGGTACCATCTAATGTTTCTCTTTAAGCATAATGTTAGCAGCCACTGATTCAAATTACTCTAAGTTCAATACATCTATAAACATTTTTACACATCTATTTTTCCTCATGAAAATGAAATCATGCACCTATCATTCTGCATTTTAATTTACTTACTTAATGTATCTTAGAGATCATTCCATATTAACACATAAGGTCTACTGCATTATCTGTAACAGATATATAATATTCCATCATATGGGCATACCATAATTTATTCAACCAGTTCTGACTGGTAGATATTTAGAATGTTTCAAGTCTTTTTTTTTTTTTTTTTTGAGACAGAGTCTCACTCTGTTGCCCGGGCTAGATTGCAGTGGTGTCAGCCTAGCTCACAGCAACCTCAAACTCCTGAGCTCAAGCAATCCTTCTGCCTCAGGCTCCCGAGTAGCTGGGACTACAGGCATGTGCCACCATGCCTGGCTACATTTTTCTATATATTTTTAGTTGTCCACTAATTTCTTTCTATTTGACTAGAGACGGGGTCTTGCTCTTGCTCAGGCTGGTCTCGAACTCCTGAGTTCAAATGATCCTCCCGCCTCAGCCTCCCAGAGTGCTAGGATTACAGGCGTGAACCACTATGCCTGGCCTCAAGTCTTTTATTATTATAAACAATGCTTCAAGAATATCCTGTAGCTGTGTCTCTGTGCTTTTGTGAACTTCTGTAAGACAAGCTCTCATTAGTGAAATTATGAGTATATGCCAAATTTCTCTCCTAGGAAATTATTGGCCTGTTTACATTCCTGTCCATGTATTAGTGTCTGCTTCCTCTACTCTCTCCAACATAGTGAATTATCAAACTGGGCCTTTTTCTGGGTGATTTGTAAAAAATTATTTAATTGTTACAATTCTTTACATCTGTCTTACATATATACTGAATGTCTTTTTTTTTATTACCAGAATCTTTCTATTTTTATGTATCTGAATGTATCAAAATTTCCTTTTACAGTTTCTAGGTTTTGTGCCTTAGTACTAAGAAAAATCTCCATTCTGAAACTATATTAAAAAATCATCCCTTGTTTTTTTGTTTTTTTTTTTTTGAGACAGAGTCTCACTCTGTTGCCCGGGCTAGAGTGAGTGCCATGGCGTCAGCCTCGCTCACAGCAACCTCAAACTCCTGGGCTTAAGCGATCCTACTGCCTCAGCCTCCCGAGTAGCTAGGATTACAGGCATGTGCCACTATGCCCAGCTAATTTTTTCTATATATTTTTTTTTTAGCTGTCCATATAATTTCTTTCTATTTTTAGTAGAGACGGGGTCTCGCTCTTGCTCAGGCTGGTCTCGAACCCTGACCTCGAGCAATCCTCCCGCCTCGGCCTCCCAGAGTGCTAGGATTACAGGCGTGAGCCACCGCGCCCAGCCCCTTGTTTTTTCTTTATTCACTTACTGTTTCATGTTTAAGTCTTTACTTCATCTGGAAGTAAATTTATTTTGGAGGAAGGAATAAGAAAAGGTGTTAGCCTTGTTTTTCCTACATAGCCTGTTGTCCTAACACCAGTGATTTGAAATGTCAGCTTGTTTCTATACTAAACTACATGATAGATTTGGGTTTATTTTTTAGACTTTCTCTTTTGTTCTATTGATTAGTCTATTAAAAAAATAGTACCAAAATGGTTTTAATATCTATACTTTTATAATATATTTTAATAATCAATAGGTGGTCCAACTAATTCTTATTACATATTAAAATCATAAAATTTTTATATGGAAAAGAATTCTGAAATTTTGATGAAATTCAAAGAGAAACTATTTTATCTACTCATAACTTTGTGTCACTGTATAACATAATGAAAAAGACAACTAATATTTACTAGGCACCTACTATGTGCAAAAACTTTTGTGAGGAATAGGGATGAAAGACCCAACATCAAGTAAGTTAAACTTCATCAAGGAGCTTCAATGAAGTGAGGGAGTCTGTGCACATATATTATCAGTTTTAATTCTCTCTCTCTCTCACCCACACTGTCCTTACATAATTAATTTTCATGCCCTTCCTATCTCTGTCTTTCATACATGCTCCCATACATGCACCATATTGTTAAGCTAATACATACCTGTTTGATTTCTTCAACAGCCACAGTAACTGAGAACAAGACTGCCTGACTAATGCTGCTCTCACAGGGAATGTTACAGGCTGATTTAGTTCATTACATATATATTCCATCTCTTTCACCATTGTCCAACTGTATCCTTAAATGAAAACAAAGAAATTTAACTTTTCTGATTGAAATCCTCAAAGTCAATTAAATAAAAAACTAAATTACCTGTAAATAGGTAAATCCATGGATAATTCACAGGTGAATTCATAGGTAATTCATAATCCTTTCCCTTTAGATTCAGAGTGAATTAAAATACCATTTAATTCATGAAAATACTTTGAGTGGAAAAATGTAGATTAAAAAATCATGCCATAAGTGACCAAGAGCAAATTTAACAAAAAATTAAAATATTAAAAGGGTGTCACTAATCTCTCAAGTACAAAAAAAGCAAATCTGATGCTACTGTATTTTTATTTACTTTAAAAATTCTAAAGCTCTTCTCTTAGGTACATCTTCATCATTATTATTCTCTATAAACTGAGATTTTCTATTTGTGTTAAATTTTCTTTTTCAAGAAAAGATAGCTGCTAGGTATTTACTAGCTGTTTAAGTGATAATTAACTTCAAATCAATTTTCTTTTTGGCTAGTCCAAATTACTTACACATTTTACCTAAAGTGGAAATAGTGGTAAAATTGACTATATTTGTTTTGTTTGAGACAGAGTCTCGCTCTGTTGCCCAGGGTACAGTGCTGTGGCATCAGCCTAGCTCACAGCAACCTCAAACGCCTGGGCTCAAGGGATCCTCCTGCCTCAGCCTCCCAAGTAGCTAGGCCTGCAGGCTCACGCCACCATGCAAGGTTAATTTTTTCAATTTTTTGTAGAGACAAGGTCTCGCTCTTGCTCAGGCTGGTCTCGAACTCCTGACCTCAAGTAATCCTCCCTCCTCAGCCTCCCAGAGTGTTAGGATTATAGGCGTGAGCCACTACGCCCGGCCTATATATGTGTTTTAAATCATGTTAAGACATTGTTAAGACAGGAAAACACACTTGTCTGTTTATAAACAGCTTTGGACAAAAAATTTATATTTTTTAAATAACCCTAAACTCTATCAAAAGCAGGTTATAAAAGAAGTATTGGTCAGTAAAGGAAAATTTTATAGAAGTTCTAAGCTAAATTCCTGAGGAAACGAAGGGAAATTACCTACTTTCCTTTAAAATCTGGAAAATTATATTTTTTAATTAGAAAAAGGCATTGCTAATAGACGCTATACCTATATGACTATACCCTATGAACTTTCTTTTTTAAAATTGACAGCATAAGAAGTAAGGGAGGATAAAGCACATGTTGGTGGTGACAAGAGGATGCGGGGAGAGTGCTGGGGGTGGTGAACAGCCTGGATACATCCAACACCAGCATGACTTAAAGACCCAGACCTGGTTTGTCTCAGCTCATGCCTGAGGTTAAGGCCAAACTCATACTAAACATGACTAAATGGAGTTTAGAATCAGTAAGGAAGGTACTGGTTTCTGGTTTTCCTTCTTCAAACATTTCAAATTACATAGTATTTTCTTTAATGAAACTAATAAAATTTAAATGATTAGAAAATTAAAATAGACAAGTTAAAGCACATTATTTTTTTCTCTCAATTATATCAATTATTTGACCAGGGTGTCATAACCTAAATGTCACTTCACTATTCACTAGATGGCAGTTACTCTGACCTCAGGTTGGATGCTAAAACTTTATAGCTGAAAACAGTAAGAGCAAATGAGTAAAAAATGAATTCCCTGAACACAGTAGGATACAGGTTAACATCTTCAAAAGCTCTAAATACGTTTTTAGTTTATTATTTTTACCACGTGGTCAGATATCCCAGAGCCTTTCACTGTTTACTGGCTGGTTACCTGGAAATCACTAACTAAAGATACGTGAAAAAATAGAGGCAAATCCAGGCCAGGCGCGGTGGCTCACGCCTGTAATCCTAGCACTCTGGAAGGCCGAGGCGGGTGGATCGCTCAAGGTCAGGAGTTCGAGACCAGCCTGAGCAAGAGCGAGACTTCGTCTCTACTAAAAATAGAAAGAAATTATCTGGCCAACTAAAAATACATATATAGAAAAAATGAGCTGGGCATGGTGGTGCATGCCTGTAGTCCCAGCTACTGGGGAGGCTGAGGCAGTAGGATCGCTTAAGCCCAGGAGTTTGAGGTTGCTGTGAGCTAGGCTGACGCCACGGCACTCACTCTAGCCCGGGCAACAAAGCGAGACACTGTCTCCAAAAAAAAAAAGAAAACAAATAGAGGCAAATCCAGTAGTATAATAAGTTTCAACCAGGAAGAAGTTAAATGTCTGATTCATCTGTAGGAAAAGAAGGGATCCAGCCAAGAGGAGTGTCTCATGGCCTCCCACTCCCCTGTCCAGCCAAAGAGAGCATAACAGGGCACCAAGGTTTCAGCAACCTACATGTGGACCCCTACCAGTATCTAGAGAGCAGAACTGGTGTGCTTCAAGCATTTCTATTATTATCTTTCATTTGTTATAAGAAGCTTGCTCTAAGGTATGGCAAAAAGGAAAATAAAGGGAGTCTAGAATGTTTTACAAGTTCAAAGAGATCAACTAAGGATTTGTTCAAAGTATGTAAAGAGGCAGCTTGCAAATAACTCTTTCCCATGGAAGCTAGATGACAGATGTCATCAATGAACACAGTGTCTATCTGAAATAACAGAAAGAAGGGTCTACACATACCTGTAGGGTTAGGTGTTTCTCTCCATTAGGCTCTTAAGATTTTGTGGGATATGTTTTGGGCTTTGTATTAAACATGTTATTTTTGTATTTGTAGGATATTTTAATTTGACCAACAAGGAATACATTATTAGAATTATCACCTTCATTAACTTTCTCAGGATGCCATCCCGTTGTCCAGCCCAGGGATAATGTCACATCTGGAAAGAAGGATGTCACAGTATCTATAAATGGTTTTGCATCTATTACTTTGCTATTTCCATTTGGACCAGGAAGAATATCAGCATTAATCCATACGGGACACTTCAGATGCCTCTTCACATTTTCCAAGAGCACCATGGATGGTTCTACAGCTGCCAGACTAAAAACATAGTTTGTTGTCAATGAGACATATTCCTAAGTCAAAGTAAAAAGAAGTTCTTTTAACCTAGTGGTTTTAATGCTCTCAAATTCATAATAAAAATATAATATAACAATGTCTGAAATAAATAAAATCAAAGATAACATAGCACCATAGGGAAAAGCTAATAATATATGCCATATCTCAAAATGTTGATTTCTTATTATTCATGAAGGTACCTTAAAGATTCTATAAATATATGAATAATGTCACTACCTGTAGATAAAATAGAGGTTTCAAAACTCTATATTAGGAGGACTCAGTGTGAAAACAATTTCAGAAAAGACACAAATGTTCACTCATCACAGAAAGCATAAATAACAAAGGAAATTCACTTATAACCCGCAAAATCACATTTATGAAATACCCAAGTGCACCCAAGCACTGTATCTCTGATTCCAGCAAGCATATTTTAGTTTAAATTAAAAAGAAGCTTCACTCTTTTTACTTCCCTAGAGTTAGGTCCATCTTTAGAGCTTATTAATCCACTAAAACCTAGAGCCTTCATTTCAGGGGCAGAAGAGTGAAAAGAAAGAAATGTTCCACATGGGAGCACAGTGACACCAATAGACTTTGAAACACTAAGGTTTTAAGCAGCCTATATAATTTTTGCTTTTTAAAAATATATAGACAAACTTTGTTGGCAAACTATACTACTTATAACTGATTATCTTCTGAACCTTCAAAGCCTATGTTCATTTATAAGAAAATTAGCTTGTAGTGAATATTGTGATGAAAGGCTAAGAATTTTGGAGATGGATGGTGGGGGAGAGAACACTCAGTAACCCCTCCTCATGTTTCCATCTTTCTTCTTGAGGGATTGGAGTACTTCTATCTATGCTTTTACTTCTCTCTACTCCATTGGGCCTCCTACTTCAAGAGGAGAAATTAATAATGTTATTATTTATTGGGTTGTATTTACTAGTAAGCAAGGATACTATTCACGAAAACCATAGGAAACAGGCTCTAGCTCTCAGCCTCTAGCCTCTTTCATGCTGCTCCCATGTGGAACACCTCCTTCTTCTCACTCTTCTGCCCCTGAAATAAAGGCTCTAGATTTTAGTGGATTAAGAAACTCTAATGCTGGACCTTGCAAACTCTAATTTCAATGTTGTCACTTCTCTGTTTTAAATGCTTCCTGCCTCACACTGCATCAATGCCGTGTTATAATAAAACCACAATTCTGAGATCTGGCACTGTACTTCCTACAAAATTCCATTTTTGGTAGCAAGCAACTTGTACCTGCGACTCCAAAGCTTGCATCTCTTTAAGTCCTACAGCAGCAGCCAAGTCCCCATGGAGTTTTGCTCTTCATGGGTGGAGCAAGGGAAAACCTTGAACTAATCCACGCATGTCTGTTGCCAAGCTCCTCTCTTTTTCCAGAAAGGACTCTGATCTCTTAAGAAAACTGGCATCCGTGGAGGTAAGGTTAAACACTGATTTCCAGTTTACATTTCAGGAGGGAGCTTCGTAAGCATTCTCAATTTAATAAGTCGACATAGGGCTGTTTAACACTGATTTGCCATCTGAGAATATCCAGTCTCAAACAGCATATTCTCCCCAAAATAGAAATTCCACCAGTGCTTATTTAGTGCCTACTACATGCAGAGCACATAAAAAGCTATGACACAGAACGTAATGAAACAAGAATTTAATATACATATTCCATTTTATATATAAATATTTTAATTATCACTAATATAGATGAGGGTAATCACATTTTTCCTTACTAGAAGCTTAAATAAGAAAAACAAAATCTATATTTTTAAAAATTCTAAATGTTATTAAGAAACTTAAAACTTTTTGTTATTTTAGCTCTTATTTTCTGGAACTTGACAAAATAACATCTAAAATTCTTCTGGAAGAAAGCTGTAACATTTTTGATAAAAAAATTGAGCACAAACTTTTCCAAACAACAAAATACAACATACAGTGGTCCTCCCTTATCTGCAGGGAATATATTCCAAGACCCCCAGTGGATGACTGAAACCACAGATAGTATCAAACCCTATACATACTATGGTTTTTCCTATTAATGTATACCAATCATAAAGTTTAATTTATAAATTAGGCACAATAAAAGATTAACGATAACTAAAGAAGAACAATTGTAACAATATATTGTAATCAAAGTTAGGTGAACATCACGTGATCTCTCTTTCTCTCTCAAAGTAGCTTATTGTACTATACTCACCTTCTTTCTGTGATCTGTCAATCTGATGACCTACACGGCTACTAAGTGGTTAACAGGCAGGTAGCATAAACAGCGTGGATACACTGGATAAAGGGAAGGGATGATTCATGTCCCAGGCAGGATGGAGTGGGATGGTATAAGATTTCATTGTGCTATGCAGAATGGTGTGCAATTTAAAACTTATGAGTTGTTTATTTCTGGAATTTTTCATTTGATATTTTTAGACTGCAGGTAACAGAAACTGCAGATAACAGAGGACTACTGTATACTACAAAAAAAATAACATACCATGTTCCTAGCTGGAAGACTCAATATTGTACATGTCACAAAATGACATATCCTTCTAAATTAACCTACAAATTCCATGTAACTCTAATTTAAAATACTAAGGGCCAACACTGTCAACTCTTATATGTATTAGTATTAAGTTTCCCATAGGGAAGTGCCAAAAGGTCTTCCAGGATGATCGTTTGAAGAAGAAAGTACTGATTAGAAAACTACCTAAAATTGCTCTTTGGTAATATTTATTTAAATCCCTAGAAAATAATATAAACTTAGTTATTATAGATTTTTTTCCTAAAAAATTACTTGTAAATCAAGCTTGTGAATATTTTATCCTATTTTCCTATTAATTTCATTTAGAAACTAGAGATAACAAAATGAAAATCATACTTAAAATTGTAATAAACTATTTAAAATTACATTTTAAGGGGAAATAATTCTTTGCTAAAACACTGGAGAGTTTGCTAAAACTCTGGATAAAATTTTAAAATATATTACTTATTATTTGTGTACTAAACAGAATTACTTAGAAGCACAAGACAAGAACTAGTAAAATGTGACTCAGAGGTAACATTCAGCTACTCTTACAGAGGCAGTGCACACTCTGGTTAAGAGTGTGAACTCTCCGGCAAGGCTGGCAGCTCTCCCTCTCCATGACCCACTCTGCAACCACAAGCAGGCTACTTAGCTCTTTGCCTCCATTGCCTCATCTGGAAAATGAGAATGACAATAATAACCTACCTCTTGGGATTGTTATGAGAATTAAATGAAAAATACATGCGATGCTTTTAGAACAGTACCTGACATATAGTAGGTGTTCCTATAACTTAGTTTATATTTATTCCTCTCCAAGTATGTTATAATTTTAAAAACTTGCAAAATGTTTATTTTAGTGGCTCTGCCCTTTTGTGGTAGCTGCTAGCATTTAGGAATAAATGAGCTGATATGATTGGCGAGGAGCCAAAGAATACGTCACAAAGAACAATTCAGGCCGGGCGCGGTGGCTCACGCCTGTAATCCTAGCTCTGGGAGGCCGAGGCGGGTGGATCGCTCGAGGTCAGGAGTTCGAGACCAGCCTGAGCAAGAGTGAGACCCCGTCTCTACTAAAAATAGAAAGAAATTATCTGGCCAACTAAAAATATATATACAAAAAAAAAAAAATTAGCCGGGCATGGTGGCTCATGCCTGTAGTCCCAGCTACTCGGGAGGCTGAGGCAGTAGGATCGCTTAAGCCCAGGAGTCTGAGGTTGCTGTGAGCTAGGCTGATGCCACGGCACTCACTCTAGCCTGGGCAAGAAAGTGAGACTCTGTCTCAAAAAAAAAAAAAAAAAAAAAGAACAATTCAAGGGGCTACAATAAACAATGAAAAATTGAGCACATGACAAGGCAAGGAGATCTGAAAATTTAAGTCACTAGGTATTAAAGATCAAATGCTTTATTTCATGGTGCAGAAAACACTGGACTGGCTCCAGGAGACCTGGGATCTGGTTCTAGCTTGCCTGTCAAAGCTTAGCTGTTGTCCTTAAGTAAATCATTTAACCTCTCTGGGACTAAGTTTCTTTGTCAATAAAACAGAATTGAACTATTCATCACTTGAAAAGTTTATGATCTTAAGATAATTCTTTAATTACAAGTCCTTATCAACCCCAAACTCCTGTATATCAAGATTTTGTATATCCATTCATTTACCAACAGTTTAATGAGGTTTACTGGTACATTTTGCCCCACAACAAATGGTTAGAGTCATCTTAAAAATCCTACAATTAGGGAGGCTGAGGTGGGAGGATCGCTTGAGGCCGAGGAGTTCGACACCAGCCTGGGCAATATAACAAGACCTGGTCTCTACAAAAAAAAAAAAAATTAGCCAGGTGTGGTGGCATGCACCTGTAGTCCCAGCTACTCAGGAGGCTGAGGCAGGAGGATCGCTTTAGCCCAGGAGTTTGAGGTTGCAGTGAGCTATGATCATGTCACAGCATTCTAGCCTGGGCAATAGAGCAAGACCCTGTCTCAAAAAAAAAAAAAAATTCTACAAGATTCCAAATCCTTAATTCCTTGAGATAATTCAATTTTAAAATACTACTCAGAGAAGAGGTAGATTTACTGCCAATCCTAAATTTCAATAGCAGCTGCCTTCTATTAAGACCCATAATAGAGGCTTATGGTGTGCTTCTGTGGTGTCACAGTGTATTCCTGGCTTTATCTATAATACTTACAACTGTCAAAATGCTACAAAAGTAAAATTTACTGGGATGGCCACAGCAAAAGAAATGACACTTAATCTTTGCCGGGCGCGGTGGCTCACGCCTGTAATCCTAGCACTCTGGGAGGCTGAGGCGGGTGGATCGCTCGAGGTCAGGAGTTCGAGACCAGCCTGAGCAAGAGTGAGACCCCGTCTCTACTAAAAATAGAAAGAAATTATCTGGCCAACTAAAATATATATAGAAAAAATTAGCCGGGCATGGTGGCGCATGCCTGTAGTCCCAGCTACTCGGGAGGCTGAGGCAGTAGGATTGCTTAAGCCCAGGAGTTTGAGGTTGCTGTGAGCTAGGCTGACGCCACGGCACTCACTCTAGCCAGGGCAACAAAGTGACACTCTGTCTCAAAAAAAAAAAAAAAAAAAAAAAAATCTTGCTCTTCATTATTAATGCCTCCAAAATGTGGTTATTAAGGAACACTTTCATTATTAAAGACTTCTAAATAATCCCCTTTACAAACATAATACATAAATCAAATAGGATATGCATTAACAACCTTAAAAAATTTTTTCCAATTCTCATTCTCCATGACTACCTTTTAATAAAAGTAGCATTTTAAATTTACCTGTCACCACAATAGTCACTTATGATAAATTCCTTTATAAAAATTAACCTAACTTTAGCCTCTCAGGGTCCCCCAAAAATAATTTTAGTAAACAATTTATTGGATCTTAGATCCATTCCTGAAACATTAATTAGAGTGTACAAATCCATTTTCAGTTTGGATGAAGCACAAAAAGAGGTAGTCAGGCATGGACATATGCAGCTATTACTTTTTCTCTCTAAAGTTATTCTATAATAACCAGAAAATTGAACATGTTTGTATAAATACCTCTTGAAATCCAGCTTGATGCCTTTATTGCTTTTCATAACTTCAGCCAGCCACTCCTGTAGGGTATTATCACTGTTTGTTTCAGGAGGATGGGCCATAATTGGTTGGCCATGCTCTGATCCATCATTTGGCAGGAGGACATCAGCCTCTATCATGTGAGCAGTACCTGTCCAAATAAGTTAATGCTAATAAAAGGGGGGCAGAACTATAGGAAATGCCATGCTCAGTATCCTTTTGAGGAAGATAAAAGAAAGGAAAGAAAAGTAACACTTATTGAGTAACTACTACGTGCCAGGTACTATACTAGGCCCTTAGATATTGTCCTTATTTTTTAAAGATGAACAAACAGGTGCCAAGAAGTTAAATGACTTTCCCTGGGTCACTTAGAGCTTAAGCTGTTGTTATACTTGTGAATTTCCTCCCAGTACCTAGCAAAGGGAGTACATAATGAGAGGCTTAACAAGTATTTGTTGAAGTTTTCTGGGAATAAAAATAGTACTTTTATCTTCTCACTCCTCAAATTAGAAACTGTGGATATTTATTGCTTATATTTGAAACTCTACATTAAAAATTCATTTCTTTGACTTACAGCTTAGCTACTGTTTAAAAGCACATATCCTTTGAACAGATAAATGAGCCTGCTAACTTCTAACTGCCACAGTCACCCCCTAGTCCAAATTTTAGAATAGCCCCTTCAAAGCAATGTTCTGTCAAATACAAATACCCATCTGGGCTGCTTCTCACTGCCCAGGAGGAAGAGGAGAGAAGAACTTATTCTTTTGTATAGAACATTTGATAGATTAGCTCTACCCAGTGAAGAACTACATGCCAAAAGAAAAATCTCTTCACCCCTGTGAGAGGAATAAACAGTGAAGTAAGAGGCCAAAGCATCTGGGGAAAAATCTCTTCTCTTGGAAACTAGAGTGGTGGAACCAAATGGGTTTCCATCTAATGATTATGTTAAAAATTTTCAATGGAAAACCACTTGAGAAAAAAGAAGGACTGACTTATGTTTGAATATACCACTGTGGATGCTGGGTGGAAAAGGAACTAGGCAGGGACAAGGGTGGAAGCAGGGAAAATAATCTGTCAAAGTAGGGGTGACTCATAATCTATTGGATGCTTCCGGCTGCAAGTAAACAGAAATCAGATTCAAGCTAATAAAGAAATTTATCATCTTATATAACTAGAAGTCCAGAGGTCCAGTGAGCTCTTAGTGTGAGCCAATCAGCAACTCAGTGATCTTATCGGGGTCTTTATGGCTCTTTTCTTCACTCTCTTTGTTATATTCTTCATCTTAAGGCTAATTTCATCTCATGATTATAAGATAGCTATGAACAAACACTGGGGCCACATATATTCATAGCTACATTTTTAAGTTTTAAGATATAAAAGTTCTTCAATAATTATAATTACTTTACTTGGGTCTGATTGCACCTAGTTAGATGACTTGCCCACTATGGGAACAATATGAATCATCAGGAAAACTGCAGGTGCTAATTAACTTACTTATTTACTTTTACATTAATTCATTCATTCATTCATTTGACAGAGTCTCACTCTCTCACCCAGGCTAGACTGCAGTGGTGTCACCATAGCTCACCACAACCTCAACCTCCCAGGCTCAAGTGATCCTCCTGCCTCAGCCTCCCAAGTAGCTGGGACTATATGTGTGTGCCATGACACCAGGCTAACTTTTGTATTTTTAGTAGAGATGGCAGCTCACTCTTACTCAGGTTGGTCTTGAAGTCCTGAGCTCAAGCAATCCTCCCACCTCAGCCTCCCAGAATGCTAGGATTACAGGCGTGAGCCATCGTGCCTGGCCTATTTATTTTTTATTTCAAAATATTAAGAGGGTACAAATGTTTTTGGTTACATGGATTGCTTTTGTAATGCTTGAGTCATGGCAATAAGTGTGCCCATCACCCAAATTGTGTTCCTTGTACATGTTAGTTTCCTTCCCCCTCCCTCCTGCTTGATTTCCACTGAATTTTACTTCCCTCTGTACACATTTGTGCTCACTGGTGAGTTCCAGTTTAATAGCAAGTACATGTGGTGTTTGTTTTTCCATTCTTTAGATACTTCACTTAGGATAATGGTCTCTAGTTCTATCCAAATTTTTGCAAAAGGCATTAATTCATCCTTTTTTATGGCTGAGTAGAACTCCATGGTATACATATACCACATTTTGTTAATCCACTCATGAATTGATGGGCACTTAGGTTTATTCCACATCTTTGTGATTGTGCATTGTGCTGCAATAAACATTCGAGTGCAGGTGTCTTTTTGATAAAATGACTTCCTTTCCTTTGGGTAGA
The DNA here is from genome assembly GCF_020740605.2 of Lemur catta. NCBI lineage: Eukaryota > Metazoa > Chordata > Mammalia > Primates > Lemuridae > Lemur > Lemur catta. The sequence continues at coordinate 51,786,438 of NC_059139.1, read as the reverse complement.
TACCAGTAGTGGGACTGCTGGATTGAATGGTAGGTGTACTTTTAATTCTTTGAGGAATCTCCATACTGTTTTCCACAGAGGCTGTACTAACTTGCAGTCCCACCAACAATGTATAAGCGTTCCTTTCTCTCTGCATCCATGCCAGCATCTATTGTTTTGGGACTTTTTAATAAAATCCATTCTAACTGGGATAAGATGATATCTCATTATGGTTTTTTTTTTTTTTTTGAGACAGAGTCTCACTTTGTTGCCCAGGCTAGAGTGAGTGCCGTGGCGTCAGCCTAGCTCACAGCAACCTCACACTCCTGGGCTTAAGCGATCCTACTGCCTCAGCCTCCCGAGTAGCTGGGACTACAGGCATGTGCCACCATGCCCGGCTAATATTTTTTTTTGTTATATATATTTTTAGTTGGCCAGATAATTTCTTTCTATTTTTAGTAGAGACGGGGTCTCACTCAGGCTGGTCTCGAACTCCTGACCTCGAGCGATCCACCCGCCTCGGCCTCCCAGAGGGCTAGGATTACAGGCGTGAGCCACCACGCCCGGCCCCTCATTGTGGTTTTAACTTGTATTTCCCTGATGATTAGTGATGTTGAATATTTTTTCACATATTTACTGGCCATTTGTCTTTCTTTTGAAAAGCTTCTGTTCATGTTTTTTGCCCACGTTTTAATGGGGTTTGTTTTTTCTTGCTAATTTTCTTGAGTTCTTTGTAGATTCTGGATATTAGCCCTTTATTGGATGTATACTTTGTGAATATTTTCTCCCATTCTGTAGGTTGTCTATTTGCTCTGTTGATTGATTATTTCCTTAGTTGTGCAGAAGCTTTTTAATTTAATTAAATTCCATTTATTCATTTTTGTAGTTGCTGTAATTGCCCTTGGGGTCTTTGTCATAAATTCTTTGCCTAGGCTGCTATCTAGAACTGTTTTAAAAAATATGGAACACTTCATGAATTTGCGAGTCATCCTCGTGCAGGGGCCATGCTAATCTTCACTGTATCGTTCTAATTTTAGTATATGTGCTGCTGAAGCCGGCACTGATTAACTTATTTTAATCCACCCCTGGAGCTAGAAATGCAGTCAGCATCCATGTGCTTGTATGGAGCAGAAATGGATACCTTAATAAAAGTGAAGTTCTTTTAGGAAGGAAGAAAAGGGGAATAGTGATAAGGTAGGCAGCCAATGGGTATTTGCTATGTTTCTCTTCCCTAAGCTAGATCACATTTAGGTTCTTTTACAGTGGGGTAAAGTACAGAATAACAAAACATCAAGACCAATCAAAGAGTTTTAAACTCCCTTTATTCTCTATCAAATGCAATTCTAAGGACAGTCTAGGTACTATCCAAACCAGCTTCCAGCCCTTGGCCAAAGGTAGGATTCTTCAACCATGTATATAGGACCAAGCCCTGATGTTTGGGTGGCTCACCTGGCAATGGGGAGGGCAGATGCAGAGAATTCTGTGTTTTAGCCTATGGTCAAACTTCTATAAGAACAACAGGGCAGGCTGGGCATGGTGGCTCATCCCTGTAATCCTAGCACTGCAGGAGGATCACCTGAGCTTAGCAATTTGAGACCAGCCTGAGCAAGAGTGAGAGCCCCCCCCCCATCTTTATAAACAAAATAGAAAAATAAGCCAGGCATGGTGACATACTCCTATAAGTCCCAGGTATTTGGGAGGCTGAGGCAGGAGGCTCGTTTGAGTCCAGGAATTTGAGGTTGCAGTGAGCTATTATGATGCCACTGCACTCTCGCTGGGGCAACAGAGGAAGACTCTGTTTCCATACACACACAAAAAAGAAAAAGAGGGCAAATGGAATAACAAAAAGACAGATGATCTGATCTTTTATTGTTTTCCCAGGATGAGGTTGCAGAAGAGGGGTTGTGGGTCCACGGTATCATCCAACCCAATTTTCTACTGCCATATTTAAGATGTAATGGGTCAAGCTTCTAATTTTATTTTTTTAAAAAAAAGCAAGCATGATTTCTCGATAAAGTGGTGTTTAGCAAAAGATATGCAGGCATTCTATCTCCTACTCCATCAGTACAGTTATGAAGGGGCATGACAGCATGGACTCCTTTGTTTAAGAGCAGTAGTCATAGTCTATTAATTCCATTTGTTTCCCATAAATACAAAAAAAAATCAGTAAATAGCAAATTGAGGAGTCTTAGGCCCCATTTCAAGTATGTTCCTAAGGTCTCCTACAAGAAAAAGACTGGGAAACTATAGCAGTAAGGGCAAGAAATCCTGGTGGCTTCTAGGATAATGATGAGAAAGATGGAGAGATGAGGAATAATTCAAAATATATTTTGAAACAGAATCATAATGATTGGATGATAATCAGATATAAGAAATAAACAGATTGGATGACTCTTAGATTTCTGATTCAAACATCTAAGTAGATTGTGGTGCCATTTCCTGAGACAGGAAAGATTGTAGGAAGTGCAGGTTAGTAAATGTAATCAACAATTCCATATAGAATAACTTAAAGTTGAGATACATGTGAGATCTCTAAGCACAAACATCAATAAGCAGCGAGAGAGACTAACAGTAACAAGAGAGGTGGGCCTAGCCTGGAGACATATATATAGGAGTTGCCCAGCCTCTCTCCCAATTCTCCCATTCCTGGCCCTTGGGTAGAAGGCTTTTGAAGGTCAGGGAATACTTCTGTTTGTTAGACTGCCTAGTCACAATAGTCTCAAATAACAGGGAGAGCCAGAGGAGGAAGTGTGTACATCACGATAAATGTCAACCCAATCACAGGAGCTCCAGACTGTGTCCACAGCCAGACTTTGCTTTGCTTCACCTTGCCTCACCAGCTCCTGCTCACCAGAGCAAAAGCAACTTTTCACTATTCCTAACCTGCAATGTCAAAAGAGCTTTGTATATTCTACTAATATTATAAATTGTATAATTTTTGAAGTTCCATTTCTAAATTTTCAGTTGTTAGAGAGGCAATTGATTTTCTATTTTGACTTTGTATCCTGAGACTTTCTAAATTCACCTATTTATGACCATTTATCTACAGAATCTTAATTTGTTTTCTATATACACAATCATATTGTCTGTGAATAACAGTTATATTTCTTCCTTTCCTATTTTTTTATTTAAAAAATTGAGATATAATTCACATACTATAAAATTCACCATTTTAAAGTATACTAGTTAGTGGTTTTTAGTATATTCAGAAGGTTGTACTAATACAACAGTCACCACTATTAAATTCCAGAAAAGTTTTATAATCCAAAAAAGAAACCGTGTACCCCTTAGCATTTGCTCCCTCCAACTCCTAACAACCACTAATCAACTTTTTCCTGAAGCATAACTTTTGCTAAAATTCATTTATTAAATAATCACTATGTGGTTATTACATGCTAGGTACTGTTTTTAGGCATTAGAGATTCAATATTAAACAAAACAAAGTTCTTCCTTTTGAGGAGCAAAGAAAAACAAGTTAAAACAGTGTTTTTACAGTAAAAGAAGCCCAGATATATAATGGAGTGCAGAAAATGCATCAGGTTGTACAATAAAACATGAGACTTCAAGGCAGTTTCCTTGTTGGACCAGGATACTGTAAGCTGTGCCCCAGCCCTCTAGTGATATGCTTTCATTGCCCTTTCCTGCTGCAGCTAACATGTGCTTCACAGGAAAAGGCTGAGAAACACTGCTAAAGTGTTCATCTATATAATGAAGGGATATATATATTTGATTACAGGTTGAATTAGCAAACCAAAGGCTTGATTTCTAGCTTAGTCATAAATACTGCCCAAAGCAATTAATTATAAATTAGAATTCAATGGCTTCATCCATCCATTCTACAAATATTTATTGAGCCTCTCATTAGTATACTATGAAAGACACAAAAATATGTAAGATATAATGATCCTGATCTTAAAAGTTATATTCAAATCACTAGAATATGTAAGAAAGTGTAATAATATATGAGGGTTCCAGTAAGACATGTCAAGGCAAATCACTTCTAGAAAATAAGAAAATTCTTCAATTATGCAATTTGTTCCCATTTTGTAAACAAAATGAAACACTTCATAAAAACGTTTATGTTACCCTAGAACTTACATTTGGATCACCTAAGTCTCTTGTACCTATAAATAGGCCTAGATATCAAAAAAGTAGAATTAATCTATTATCCAAAGTAAATTCCAAGCAACTGTAGTGACTTACTTTTCACTGCTTCGTTCATTTGTGCCTTGTGGTTAGCTGCATGATACCAGACGATCTCAGCGCCATCTTCTGTTGTAATCTGGTTATTTCTCAGAAAATATTCCAGTATATTTTCACTCCAAGATCCTAAAATAACAGTATTTACATGAAAAAGGATATTGTTTTTTATGGGGTAAAATCTTTTAAAATAAATCTTATTGTACATATTTAAGGTATACACATGTTATGGGATAAATATAGATAGAAAAAAGGCTACTGCAGTAAAGCAAATCAACATATCCATCATCTCACACATGCTTTTTGTTTTTGTGTCAAGAGGAGCTAAAATCTATTAATTTAGCATGAATCTCATACACAGTACAATTTTATTACCTATGGTCCTCATGTTGCACATTAGATCTCTATAGACTTGTTTATCCTGTATATCTGCCACTTTGTATCTTCTGACTTACATATCCCCATTTCCAATACCTCCACCTACCCGCATCCCCACCCTTGACAACCACTGTTTTGTTCTTTATCTCTGCATATTTGAATTTTTTTTTCAGATTCTGCATAAAAGTGAGATCATGCAACAATATTTTTCTCTCAGGGTCTCGCATATTTCACTTAGCATAGTATCCTCCAGGCTTATGCGTATTGTGGCATATGGCAAGATCACTTTCTTTTTAGGGCTGAATAATATTCCATTGTATATATGTACCACAATTTCTTTGTCCATTTGTCCATCAACAAACACTTAGGTTGTTTCCGCACCTTGGCTACTGTGAATAATACTGCAATGAACATGGGAGAGCAGATATCTTTACAAAGCGGAGATTTTGTTTCCTTTGGGTATATGTCCAGAAAAGGGATTGCTGAGTTATGGTGTAAAAAAAATTTAACAAAAAAGGACAGAGGATATGTTGAGGGAGAATAACAAAATAATTAGACTGGGAAAAACACAAAATTTTAAAAATAGAGATCAAATATTATTATGTGGCAGGTATATGATATATATATAAAAGCATGTTAGATGTTATGTAAATAATAACTTGTAGACATATAGGCCAGCCTGAAAATCAGAAGCATAAGAAAGTATGCTTATGCTTCTGCATTTGCTTATGCAAATGATAAGTGTATGAAGTGATGGATATACTATAATAATTAGCCTGATTTATTCTACAATGTATACACATATTATAACACTGTGCCTCATAAATATATATATATAATTATTTATCAGTTAAAAATAAAATTAAATAGAAAGTTTGCTGACCCCTGGACTAGGCAAACATTAAGGTTCCTTCTGGTTTCCAAAAGTGACTACCAGCAGTAATTTATCATTAAAAATAATATATCATATGGCTACACAAAAACTTGTACACGAATGTTAACAGGAGCATTCCTCAGAACAGCCAAAGGATGAAAGAACTCAAATGTCCATCAACTAATGAATAAACAAGATATGGTATATGTATACAATGGAATATTATTCCGACATAAAAAGGAATGAAGAACCTTTAAAACACTATGCCAAGTGAAAGAAGAGGTCACACACTGTATGACTCCATTTACATGAAATGTCCAAAATAGGCAAATTGATAGACACAGAAAGTAGAATAGTGGTTGTGGGCTGATGATGTTAAAGGGTATATGTGGCAGGGGTGGTGTTTCTTTTTGTGAGATGAAAATGTTTTAAAATTGATTGTGGTAATGGTTGTACAAGTCTGTGAATAAGCTAAAACCCATGGAATTATATTATTTAAATGAGTGAATTGTATGGTATATAAATACACATCAATAAAGACTTTTTTAAAAGGGAAAAGTTTTAAAAAATACATCTATATATTTTCCACTTCTCTAAATTTACCCCAGAGGAAGATATGCTTACAAGTGGAAAACAACACATTTTATACAAGGATGTTTATTGCAGTATTACTTATAGTGGTAAAACAGTAAAAAGCTAAATGTCCATCAACAGTGGATTCAGTAAATTACTGTATATCCATACAATGGAACATCACCCAGCCATTAAAAGGAATAAAGAAAGAGGGAGGCAGGAGAGTCAGTGTCAGAGTTATACAGTGTGAGAAAGATTCAACCAGTCATTTCTGGCTTCGAAAACACAGGAAGAGAACATGAGCCAAAGAACACAAGCAGGCTCTAGAGGCTGGTAAAGGCAAGAACACTGATTCTCCCTTAGGCCTCCAGAAGGAAGGCAGCCCTGCTGACACTTTGCTTTTAGCCAAGTGAGATCTATCAGATTTCTGACCTTCAGAACTACAAGATAATAAATTTATGTTGCTCTACGCCTCTAAAAATTAATGTTATAAAAAAATAATTTATAGGTAAAAAAGTGGGAGAAAGACAAAAAAAGAAATACATAGTATATGGTGGCAGGTATACAAAAAAATCTCTGAATAGTAACAGTGGGGACCTATGTGGAGGGGAATTGATTGGTTGGGTCATGGGATGGAACTTTTCACTATAAATCCTACCGTGCCCTTTGAATCTTTTAATGTTGAGAATGTATTACTTATTTTTTAAAAAGTTAAGGGAAGAAAATCATTCATATAATGGAAGAATTAGCCTCACCAATAACTCAGTAATGAGAACATAACTTATTGTTTTAAAAATAGCATGTGTCAGGATCTGGAACATTTTTCATTTGAGTACACATTTTTTTCCAAGATTTTGTAAATGCTGCATCAATTTAGAAGAGAAACTGCATTTATACAGCCCGATAATGAGAACGGTGAAAGTCTAGAGTGTGAGCTTTGCCCCAGATTTGGATTTTTAGAAAAACTATGCATTAAAAGGATTTATACTGAAATGTAAAGAGCCCAAGGTTTAAAAAAGGAAAACCCTGGTCTGAATAAAATGTTCTGTAGAGGTTTCAGCACATGCCTTTGAAAAATGTTCAGATCCTTTGATTCAATAATTCCAGTTAAAAGAATCCTGTCCAGGGTAAAAAAAATCAGAATCAAGGAAGTCTAGAAAAATGTTCATTACAGAATTAGTTCTAACAATAACAACAACAACAACAACAACAACAAAACCCCACGACTTATTAATGCCCAACATTAGTAGATTGGGTAAGTAAATTAACAGTATAATTGAATGATAAAACAATTTTAGTCATTTAAATCTTTACAAAAAGCTAGTGTGACAGAGATATTATGAGAAGATACAAGATCTAAAAATTTCACGTTTACTATGATCTTAACCCTATTTTTAAAAGTCAAGATTGTTACAAAATACCAAAAAGTTACTAGTGGTGTCTCTAAGTATCAGTATTATGGGGATTTTTCCCCTTACTTCAGTATACTTTATAAATGTTCTATAATGAGCGTGTATTGTGTTTACAATTTTTAAAAACAACTAAATTTAATAAAAGAATGTTACTGAGGCTGTCTCATGCGACTACTTAAATGTATATAAAAGATACTGTTAGGCCGGGCGCGGTGGCTCACGCCTGTGGTCCCAGCTACTGGGGAGGCTGAGGCAGTAGGATTTCTTGAGCCCAGGAGTTTGAGGCTGCTGTGAGCTAGGCTGACGCCACGGCACTCACTCTAGCCCGGGCAACAAAGCGAGACTCTGTCTCAAAAGAAAAAAAAAGATACTGTAACCTTCTGGAGTGGAATTGTTCACCTGCAGTTTAAAACATCTCTAATTCTATGGGTCAAACAACCGAGACACACTTCCAGCTCTCTACGGCTGTGCGCTGCGCGGCTAGAATAACGCCCCGCCGCGTCCGTCCGCCTGATTCCCAAAGAGGAACCGGACTGACCACAAACTACTCTCCATGTGATCTGCTGAAATTAAGGATTATAAAGTGTCACACTCCTTTCTTTTCAACCAAGACCTTAAGAGGCAATAACCCTGCCATTCTTGGCTTTCCTAAACGCTTTTCCCTTAACGCCCACCCGAAAGCAAGGTTCTCGCCCGGTCATCTGGGCGCGCTGCGATAGAGCGGACCGGGTTCCACACTCGGGTCGCCGGGGCTGGCGGCCACCGCAGGGAAGCCGGGCCTGGCCGAAGCCGCGGGACCGGCGCTTACCCGGGCCCCCGGCGGGTGCTGTCATGGTGGCGGACGTCCGCCGTCTGCGCAGGCGCTGAGCGGCTGGCGCCCCGCAGGCCTCCCACCGGCGGCGTGGAAACCTGCCTCCACAGACCTCAGGGGCGAGGCCTCGGGAGCGGTCCCTGCGAAGTGGAGCCGAAACGAGGCTGGGGGGGTGGAGTCGGCGCGGCGCGCACGCGCAGAGGCGGGGATTCGCGGTTTCCGTGCGCGGTGTCCGCTGTGCCTGCGTCGCGCACTGCTCTGCTGAAAGGCGTTGGAGGACGCTGGTGGTGTGGTTCCTGGGAATGACGACGCTTTAGGGAGCGGATGACGTCCCGAGGTTGAAAGCAGTTGCTGGTGTGGTATACGGATTTCTTAAATTGGATATATCTTCTTTTTAATTTTAGTAACATCCTCAAAAGATGTGGAATCATTACTCCATGAAAATGAGTGCTTCCGCACAAGGACACTGAGCTGTTAACTTGGCAGTTTTCTCTCCCCGGCTTTGTCTGACAGTGCTCACTCAGAAAGTGCTCCCGACAACTCGGCTCTCCCACCCACCGCCTTTTGGCCTTAACTTTTTTTTTTTTTTTTGAAACAGAGTCTCGCTGTGTTGCCCGGGCTAGAGTGAGTGCTGTGGTGTCAGCCTAGCTCACAGCAACCTCAAACTCCTGGGCTTAAGCGATCCTCCTGCCTCAGCCTCCTATTTTTTTTTTTTTTTAGTAGAGACGGGGTCTCGCTCTTGCTCAGGCTGGTTTCGAACTCCTGAGCTCAAACAGTCCACCCGCCTCGGCCTCCTAGAGTGCTAGGATTACAGCGTGAGCCACCGCGCCCCGGCCTGGCCTTAACTTTTTTTTTTTCCCTCCTGCGGCCTTCCTTAACTCTTTACTTTCTGAATCCAACCTGGTGCAGGAAAGAGTTCCTTGGAATCAGACTGAAGCCATTTTTAGTTAGCTTCTGTGACTCTGACACAACTTCATTTGCCAGTTGTAAAATTAGGATAAGAATACATTACCTGACACATAACACATTATAATAGCTATTCTCGCCCAACATTTCAGATTTTATTTTTAAGTCTTTCTAGACTTCAGTTGTAATTATTTTAATCTGTTCTCAATCAGGCCACCATAGTCTCTGAATGTTCTCTAGCTCAGACTTCTTGAGTTTCAGAAATCACTAGTCTTAATGACGTCAGTTCTGAAGTCATTACATTTTTAATTTTAAAATTTTAAAAATTTCTAATTTGATTAAAACATTTTAATTAAAAATGGCTTTGAGATCTACAATTGATTTGCATTTGATTACATTCTCTAATGACTAATGTGAACTAAAATAAAATCTTAAGGCTCGGACCCCCCTCTTGGCCAAAGGAATATCCTAAAACTAAATTGCCTGCCAGGAGGAGGGTGGTCAGACATGCCTCATCATGCCCCCCTCCTTTCTTGGGGACATCCTTTGTAACCCATTAACAGGCCTAAGCGTATGCAAGACAAACCTGCAGCTCCTCAATTTAAACAACAAATATATGTCAGGTGGCTTATACTTTGATAAATACCTCCTTATGTTAAAACATGCCAAGCCTTTAGACAAAGCTTCATGTCTTTAGCCAATTACAAGTCAAAGAATCTTTAAACCCACCCATAACCTGTAACAACCCCCCCTTCAAAATGGCCCACCTTTTCTGCCCAAACCAATGTATGTTTCCCATGTATTAATTTATGACTTTACCTATAACCCCTGTTTCCCTGAAATGTATAAAACCAAACTGTAACCCAACCACAGTGAGTCCACTTGCTCAAGGCTTCTTGGGCCTGGCTCCAGGTCATGATCCTCAAATTTGGCTCAGAGTAAATCTCTTTAAAATTATTTTACAGTTTGGCTTTTTTTCCATTAACACTAATAATGTTGCATATTTAAAGTGTATAATTCAATATATTTATAGTGTATTCATAGAGTTGTGCAGCCATCACCACAATCCACCTTAGAACATTTTCATCACCCCAAAGCAATCACTCTCCATTTCCCTCCTCCTCAACCCTAGGCAACCACTAATCTTTCTGTTTCTATGAATTTGCCTATTCTGAAATTATACAATATATGATCTTTTGTGTCTGGCTGCTTTCTTTTCAAAGTTCATCCATGTTTTAACATGTATCAGTACTTCCTTCTTATGTTGGAATAAACTCTATTGTTTGCATATGCCACATTTTATTTGTCCATTTATCGGATGATGGACATTCAGGTTGTTTCTACTTTTTGGCTAATGTAAATAATGCTGCTATGAAGAATCGTGGACAAGTTTTGTGTGGACGTATATGGACATATTTCTCTTGTGTACATACCTAGGAGTGGAATTGCTTGTTCATAGGGCAACTCTATGTTTAACTTTCTGAGGAACCCCCAGTTTTGTAAAGCAGCTGTAACATTTTACATTCCACCAGTAGTGGATGAGGTTTCCAATTTCTCCACATCCCCACCAGTACCTGTTATATGTCTTTTTTAAATTATTGCCATCCCAGTGGATATGAAGTAGTACATCATTGTCTTGATGTGCATTTCTCTACTAATAATGTTGAGCATATTTTCAAGTGCTTATTGCCCATTTATATATTTTCTTTGGAGAAATGTCTATTCAAATCCTTTGCTTATTTTTTAATTGGATTCTGTTTTTATTGTTGAATTGTGAAAGTTCTTTATATAGTCTGAGTACAAGTCCCTTAACAGATACAAGATTTGCAAGTATTTTCTCCCATTTTGCTCAGAGTTGAGGTTGTAATTTCACTTTCATGATGGTATTCATTGCAATACAAAAGTTTTTATGACCTATTGGTCACAATATTGTCTCAATATTTTTATAGATTTTACAGTAACTAACTCGAAATTACTGTCCATTTTTTAGAGCTGCATACTGAAGTATATGGCATGAAATGATGATATCTGAGACTTGCTTTAAAATTCTCCAGCAAAGAAATTAAGGGATAGATGAAGCAAAAGAGGCAAATCTTGATGTGTTCATTCTCAGGATTGTTGTAGGATATGTATATAGAGTTTCATCGTATTATTTTACTTTTGAATGTTTGGAAATTTTATAGTAAATGGAAGTCTAATTACATTTTTTTCAGGGGGTGGGGCACGAAGGAAAGGTTTCATAGGCTAAGGGTATATGATGTGTTGGGGAAAGAACAGCAGATACACAGAGCTTTACCAGGACTAGAATGTGAAAGATGGGCATCAACCCGAGTCCGGGGCTGCTTTTTGTGACATTTATACAGGAATAGTGTAATATTATTCTGGTTGACTCAAACTGGGTAGAGGTGGTGAGATTATGTGTATTAGAGGAGTAGAATAAGAATAGGTAACCTTTGATTCAATGTATATAACTCACTCTTGAGTAAAGAAAGTAGCTGACCTTAGAATTTAGTTATTTTCCCTTCAGCATTTTACATATATATATTTTTTTCCCTCTCAATTATAGCACAATCATAGTTCACTACAGCCTTGAACTCCTGGGTACAAGCAATCTTTCCACCTCAGCCTTCTGAGTAGCTGGGACTATTCAGGTTTACACCACCATACCCAGCTTCTAATTATTTTAAAAAGTGCCTACATTGATGCTCAGCTTCCACTTATTTTGATCCTTGTCTCAGGTTAATTTTGCAGTTCAATGGACATTTTTCTATCAAAAGATGCTCAAAATTCATCTGCCAAATTTTTACTCATTGCAATATATTCTCTCCTGCACATAACCCTGGGCTAATCCCAGAGATCCTACTAATTATAAATTTCCTAAGTTGTGATTAAAAACAAAAACAAAACTAATGTAATTTAATGAATTTTAATGGCCTTCAGAGTAAAACTTAGTCAAAGAGTTTGGAAAATCTAAAGCTAAATACCTTTAGCTCCTTAAAATTTTTTTAAATTTGACATAAATCTGTCCATTATTGTTGCTACTGTGTCTTCTTACAATGTTGAGAGAAACATGAAAACATAGTATCATGTGGTTCAAAATGAATCTTAGACATCCTCTAGATTATGAGCAGTGGGTGTATCAAGAAGAGCATTGGTCAGGAGCTTTGGCTTCTAGTTTCAGCTATATGAACTCTACCTTTATAAATAGCCATTGTGACCTAGAACTAGGACTTCATTTTCTTTATTTGTAAAAGGAGGGACATTGGATTAGATGATCTTTTCCCTTCTTTCTGGCTCTGAAATTATAAGCAAAGCCATAAAAAATCTTCATAAGTATAGCTTATTTCATTTGTGAAGAGTCCTAATTGCTAGAAAGTTTCCTTTAAATTGCAATTCAGTTAGTTCCTAGCTGTTTGACTTTGAGCACATTACTCTCTCTGAGCTTATTATCCAGTCTATGAAATGCAATAATAAATCACAAGGGAGCCAGGTGTGACGGCACACACCTGTAGTCCCAGCTACTCAGGAGGCTGAGATGGAGAATCATTTGTGGCATAAGTTCCAGGCTGTGGTGCACTACGATTGTGCCTGTAAATAGCCACTGCACTCCAGCCTGGGCAACATAGCAAGACTCTGTCTCTAAAAAAAGAAAAAAAATTTAATTTAATTTTTGAATGAATAAATTACACGGTAATTTTCTTTGTTCTGAAGTTTGCCTTCTCTGATAGCAACATAGCCACTCCAGCTTTTTTTTTCTTTTTAGTGGTTGCATGGAATATCTCTTCCCATCTTTTTACTTTTTAACCTATATGTATCACTGTATTTTACAAGTGGTTCTTACAGATAGTGTATAATTTAGTTTTTTTAAAAAAATCTAATTTAAAAATAAGCACCACATGTACTCAACATCAAATTGGTTTCACTGATCATCACCTAAGAGCACATTTAGGAATAACATTAATCAGGTGTGATTACATACATAATGAGTGCGATGTGCACTGTCTAAGGGATGGACGCGCTTGAAGCTCTGATGGGGGAGAGGGGAGGCAAGGGCAATATGCGTAACCTAAACTTTTGTACCCCCATAATTGCTGAAATAAAAAAAAATTAAAAAATAAATAAAAAATGGAAAAAAAACAATCTATGTGTTTTAATTGTCATATTTAGACCATGTACACTTAATGTAATTTTTGATATGGCTGTATTTAGGTCTACCATTTTATCTTTAATTTTTTTTTGTCTCTTATTTTTTATTTTTTTCTTTGAATCAAAGTCTTGCTCTGTTGCCTTGGGTAGAGTGCAGTGGTGTCATCACAGCTCACTGCAACCTCAAACTTATGGGCTCCAGTGATCCTCTGCCTCAGCTTCCCGAGTAGCTGTTGATTACAGGCATGCACCACAATCCCTGGCTAATTTTTCTGTTTTTAGTAGTGATGGAGTCTCGTTCTTTCTCAGGCTGGTCTCAAACTCCTGAGCTTAAGCAATCCTCCCTCCTTGGCCTCTCAGAGTGCTAGGATTACAGGTGTGACCCACTGCACCTGGCCTATCCCTTATGTTTTTCACTCCTGTTTTCCTTTCTGATCTTATTTTGAATATTCTTCAAAATTCCATTTAAATTTATATATTGGCTTTTAAAACATATCTCCTTGCATAGTTTTAAAAAAGGTTGCTCTAGAGATTATTACATATAAAGCTTTCTGCAATCTACTTAGAATTTTTTTTTTTTACCGCTTCCAGTGAAATATAGAAATTTTTCCCACCACTTAGGTACCTTTACTGTCTCCCTGGTTGGAATTCAGTTCTCATATGTATTATGTCTATGCACATTGAAAATCCCACAGCTGATGTTTTAAATGTATTCCAGCAGTTATATGTATTTTAACAAACTTATAAGGTAAAAAACATAGTTTATATTTGCCATTGCTGTTGCTCTATCTTCTTTGCTATCATTTTCCTTACCCATAAACTTCTTTAGCATATCTTTTAAAGTAAGTGTGCTGGCAATGGATTCTGTTACTTTTCCTTCTCACAATGTCTTTATTTCACTTTTATCCCTGAAGGATATATTTGCTGGATAATAGATTCTGTGTTGACAGTTTTTGGGTTTTTTTATTTTTTTTTAAGTACTTGATAAATGTTGTTCCGCTGTCTCTGGCCTCCATGTTTTCTTGTGAGAAATCTGCCATCATTCATATCTTTGTTCTCCTATATGCAAAGTGTTATTTTCCTCTGGTGGCTTTCAAAATCTTTTCTTTATGCTTGGTTTCATCAACTTGCTTATTATGTGCCTGGGTGTGGTTTTCATTTTTTCCCTTCTGGGGTTTGCTGTGTCAGTAGACCTGCTTTAAATAGAATTGTCTGTAAATGTATGTAAATGTATCTTTGTCTTTCACCAAATGTTTGGAAAGTTTAAGCTATTATTTCTTCATATTTTTTTCTTCCAATCTTTTTCTTCTTCTTTTTGGGCTCTAAAACATGAATATTAGACTTTTTGATGTTGTCGCAAAGATCCCCAAAGGCAATTTTTTTTTTCACTTTTTTCTGTTTATTTAGAGTGGATAATTTCTGCTGATGTATCTTCAAGTTCACTGACTTTTCCCTCAGCCATCTCCATCCTGTTGTTGAGAGAGACCCTCCAGCAAATTCTCGTTATTGTATTTCCAGTTCTAAAATTTCCATTTGATTCTTTTTATAGCATCTATGCTGAGGACTTTTAGCTTTCCACTTTTTTTCAATAGTGTTTACCCTTACTTTGTGGAACATGATTAAAATAGCTAGTTTTAAGTCTTTTCCTGGTCAATTCTGACATTTGGATAACCTCAAAATTAGTTTTTGTTCATTGTCTTTTCCCTGAGAATTGTTTAGGTTTCACTAGTTCTTTGTATGTCAAGTAATTTTGGATTGTTTTCCTGGATATTTTGATTATGAGACTGTCTTGTTTAAATATTCCTAAGAATGTTTTTGTTTTGTTTTAGCAGACCATCAATCCAGTTAGTTTCAGACCACATATCCTGGCCAGTTTTCAGTGGGCTGTGGTTCCAATATTAATTTAATTTTCACTGCCTGTGTGAAGCTGTTCTAGGCTGCCCCAGTGGTGTACCATCAGACAGTAGTTTACACTGTAGTTCAGTGTTCAGAACCTTTGCTCAGCTGCTTCTGGTCAGTTTCACGTATACACAGCTTGGGGGTGATCCCAGGATTTTATACACAGCTTTGAAGGCTTTTTTTCTTCAGTTTCCTCCTATTTCTGATCTTACCTATACCCTCTGATTTCTAGATCCCCATTCTTGGTGTTATTACTTGAAAGTCAGGGCATTAGCCTCCTCTCACCATTGCCTGTGTTCTGCCCTGCAGTGTCTACCACCACTGCACCAGTGGGGCGAGAGAGGGGTGCTACCTCTTTACCTGTTGCTAGATTGATGTAGGGCAGTGGAAGTCCAGAAGGCTGCAGCTTGTTATACATGGTTCTGCTGGTAGGGAGGGAGGGGTACTGCTTCTTTTCTGAGGCTCTCCTGGTATAGTGCAAGTAAATTCAAAAGGCTTCTGTCCCATATCCTCCAAACCCTCTTCTGGTTCTCTGACTAGAGACAGCAAATTGTTCCTTGAACTCTTTTGCTCTCTGTCAGCTAGCAGTTCCAGTTTTACTGTTAAGTGTCTATTTGTGGATTTCATTATTCTGTTTAAGATTTGTCTGGCTTTTAGAATCTGTGGCATTATGTCTTTCATCAGTTTTTAAAATTCTGCATTATATCTAAAAATAATTGCTTTGTCCTATTCCTGCCTCTCCTTTGGCAACTAATTAAGCACATGCTGGAATTTCTCACTGTTTCCTCTGTAGGTCTTCTGTTTTTTCCATCTGGTTTTCCATGCTGCACTCTGGAAAATTTCTCCTGAGTTATCTTCCAGTTTATAAACTCCTCTCATTGGCTGTGTTCTATTCTGCCATGAAGCATATTTACTGAGTTTTAAAGTTCAGTTTTTATATTTTCTTGCAATGTTTGTGTTCACTTCTTTTCCAGATTGGCTCCATCACTTCTTATAGTTTCCCATTTTCTGCAGGTACCTTCACATCTGACTTTATTTCTTTAAGTACAGAAAACTAAATCTAACACCTAAGTCTACATGAGTTTATTTTCATTGTTTCAACTAATTCTTGATTCTGAAGTCTAGTTTCCTTATGTGTCTACTTATTTTTTACTATGCATTAGTGGACATTATATTTGGAAAGTAATTTGAGGCCTACAGTGAAATTACTTTTCTAATGGAAAGGATTTATGTTTTATTTTTCATGGAAGCATCACCAGTGTGTGAATACCTTAAAGCAAGTTCAATACTTAAGATTTTTTGGATTATTTAGGCAATTCTAAATGTGCCTATTATTTTGCATAGCTTCTTCCACTTCCGGTTCGTTGTCATCCTAAAGGTGAAACTATTTGGGGGTCTCAGCCTATTGTGGGGAGGGTGTCATGTTAGACTCACCACCTTATGTGGGACCTGAACTTTGATTCCCATCTCCCTCAGTCCATAAGGATGTCACAATAGGGCCCATGCTCACTTAACTTCTCTTTTTCGTTTTACTTTTCTACTGAAAATTCCTTATTGTCTTAAAATCTCTTTGATGTTTTAAGATGATTCTTGTATTTTAATCAGCTTTGGTTGTTCTCAACAGGAGCATGACGTCAATACCTTATAGCATGCAATTTTCAGACACAGGAAGTTTCCCAAAGTTTGCATCTGTATTCCTAAATGGCTAAATCCTACTCTTTTTTTTGGCATTCTCTGCACTTAGCACATACTACTTGTAGCATGGAATCCATAAATGCTGACAAGAACTATGTCTAATTTTGTCAGAACAATTAATCATTTTTAGAAACTTTTACTTAGAAATCTAATAAAGGATTCTGCACATAGCAAGTATATAGACACACACAGTTTGTTGGATAGCTGCACGAAACAAATAGTTCAGATTTTACTTTATATTTTGAAATTCAGAGAAAGAGAATAGTATTCGAAGGCATAAGACCAAAAATAGATCATTGCAGACTGAGTACAAAGAACCATTCTATTTCTTCACCCTTAAAAAACCAAAATTTCAAATTAAGTACCAATGTGAAGAACATGACCAAATAAATAACAAATGAATTTAAAAACATACATCGACAAGGAATACTTTAAAATGTGCCTCCAAACTGTAGGCACATAATTCCAATTTTTACTGAATACAGAGACATTTTGAAAACGAATCCTAAGCTATCCCATCAAGGAAGAGCCCTCCACCATTTGGTTATTTAAAGGAAGTTCAGCATTCACAGACTGTGCACCTACTTACACTACAAATACACGCACAATATAAAGAAAACAAATTGGATTGGATATGCAATTGTTTTCATCTCACTCCATTTCAACAAACTTCACAAGTTATCACATGTTGCTATTTTATTTAATATCTGCAACATTTTACGTTGTTCATAGAGTACTATTTCCAGAGGCTGATATTCTCCTCTAAACTGTGTCTTTGGCTAGTACTATGGATGTGATTCAGTCAGAACTATATGCTCAAACTTTTAAAGTTTTCAGTCTCTCCTAGCTTGAGACCTCAGGTCCTGAGTTATAACATTGACTTGATCTTCAAGTTGAGATGCTTCATAAATATTTTTCTTAAAACAGGGCTATTTAGTGTTGCTTCTTTTTCTTCAGATGTATGAGTGGTTTTTGATACAAAAACATATATATTTCACATAAGAATTTTAAAAATATCAAAATAATGATTAAATTTTATATAACTTAAATGACAGGACTAAAATATGCCCTTTACTTTTTTTTTTTTTGCTGTTTGAAGTTGAGGAGGAAAGCTCTGTAACAATTTCAAATACATAGAATTTAACGTATGTTAATATCCTGTTACAAAAAAATACCATATAAAGAATTTAAAATATGCAAAAGTAATTAGTTCATTAAAATTTACACTTAATACATTGGTGTCAATGAAAATATGCAGATTTGCCACGAAATTTCTAAGGATTAAAGTGGAAGTAAAAAAACCTGTTTCAGGCTTCATTTATTGCTACATAATGACTACTTCAAGGTCATCTGGACAGTCCTCAATCACTCTTAGAAGTGGTAAATACAGTGGTATAATTTGGAAGAAAAGGAGGAAAAATAATACACTATGATACAAAAATATTACTTATATATAAATTATTAAAGATTTATAAAACACATTCAGAATCATATGTTCTTGCTATAAAAACAATATACTTAAATATAGAAGCACAAAATCCTGAAGCACCCACAATTATTTTAAGAATATCCATTTAATCGGGAAAAACTATATATGTGTGTGTGTGTTTTATATATATATTATTAATAATTTGAGAAAAAAAAGGCAAAATTCTGATTTTAATCCAAATAATCAGTTTATCTAATCATAGAGATAGGTCTCTGATCCAATTATACAAATAAGTTATCAGCTTTATTCAAAGAATTATAAGTCTAAGATCTCAAAACTGGCCTGTGCCATCGAAATACATTTTTGACACTTTAGAAACCAGTATTCTAACCGGCATATACACAAAACAGATATTTCCTTCATAAGATTACATCTGAAAAGGGCCTTCATTAAAATCATTCTTGGCATAAAGAGGTATACCTAAGTGCAGATACTTTGGCTTAGCATTTAAATAACACAGTAAATGCTATAAATTTCTTAAAGATAGAAGAAATCTTTGTCTTTTTAGTACTTAAATTAATTGTAAAGCTTCAAAAACTGTGATCTCTTACATTTTTAGATATTTAAATATTGTGCTAATGATTTAAAAAGATCATTTCTGCCTAAAGAGCAAAGCTTATGTGTTTCAAACATCAGACGTATTTACTTTTAGTGTTTGTAGCATTTCAGCTTAAGGGCTAGAGTTAGTTTTAACAAATCAGTTTGCAGTATATAATATAGCACATTCTTTCACTAAAAAAGATTTTCTAGAATGAAAAATACCAATTCTATTTCTAATGGTAAACTAGAGTTGGAGGTCCCACCATGGATCACAGGTATCAGTGCACTGTCAAGATCATTTAGATAATGCTGAGGCAGAAGTTGGCCTTCAGATCCTGCCTGAAATTCAACCTGGAAAAAAAAAATCTTGATAAGACAACCCTAGAAAATGAGCAATCTTATTTAGCTAACAATATCAATATAAAATAATTAAAATATTTTAAAATATCAGTCTAAGCCTGTTAACAAAATACTTGATATATTATTTATAAAAAATATTCTATATTGTCTACTACATAAATTATAATTGTCCCTCCCATGGGTATCATAAAAATTAAATTGCCACTAAGTGAGACTTAGGTTTCCTCTCAGTGAATACATAAACACATTAGAGGGATTAGGCAATTTTAAAAACCTATGGTATTTAAAAACACTTAAAAATATTTCAAATTTAGGCCGGGTACGGTGGCTCATGCCTGTAATCCTAGCACTCTGGGAGGCCAAGGCAGGAGGATCACTCGAGGTCAGGAGTTCGAGACCAGCCTGAGCAAGAGCAAGACCCCGTCTCTACTAAAAATAGAAAGAAATTAGCTAGACAACTAAAAATATATTGAAAAAATTAGCTGGGCATGGTGGTGCATTCCTGTAGTCCCAGTTACCTGGGAGGCTGAGGCAGGAGGATCGCTTGAGCACAGGAGTTTGAGGTTGCCGTGAGCTAGGCTGATGTCACGGCACTCTATCCCGGGCAACAGAGCCAGACTCTGTCTCAAAAAAAAAAATTCAAATTTGCTACTGCAATGATATTTAATATTAGAATTTAATGTTGATGGTGGAAATTACATATTAATGCATTTGACTAAAGAAAACATTAACAATGCTTACTCAAATAACTATCAGGTGCTTCATTGAAAAGGGGACTTTTTTTTTTGAGACAGTGTCTCACTTTGTTGCCTGGGCTAGAGTGCCATGGCGTCAGCCTAGCTCACAGCAACCTCAAACTCCTGGGCTCAAGCAATCCTCCTGCCTCAGCCTCCCAGGTAGCTGGGACTACAGGCAAGCACCACCATGTCCGGCTAATTTTTTCTATTTTTAGTTGTTTGGCTAATTTCTTTCTATTTTTAGTAGAGACAGGGTCTCGCTCTTGCTCAGGCTGGTCTTGAACTCCTGAGCTCAAGTGATCCACTCACCTAG
Organism: Lemur catta; assembly: GCF_020740605.2. NCBI lineage: Eukaryota > Metazoa > Chordata > Mammalia > Primates > Lemuridae > Lemur > Lemur catta. Next base: position 51,766,126 of record NC_059139.1, on the reverse strand, counting down.
GCCTCCCAGAGTGCTAGGATTAAAGGCGTGAGCCACCACATCTGGCCGAAAAGGGGACTTTTAACAGTGAGATGAAAATAAAACTTCCTCTTTCCAACATGAGAACTATGAGTATAACACATCCTAGCTGAGAAAAACTTTCAGCATATGAACTTACCCATGTTTAGATTAACCATTCTAATAAAGAATCTGCTTTGATAATCTACTATATTGGTTGTTGGAAACAGTTACAAAATAAATACACATAATAGATATGAACTCAAAGTTCAAAGAAAAACAAATGTCTCTCACATGTGAGATGATCATCACTCATTGTTAAGAGAAATGCACATTAATACTTGGATATTATATTTCACCTATCAAATTGTCAAAGTTCAAAAATTAGATTACATACTTCTTTGATAAGGATGTGAGGGAAAGAGTTCTCTTACAAATGCTGGAAGGAAATATATATTGGCATAACTTCTATTGGGGATGATATAATATCTTTTGAGTACATACTCAAACCTGGCAATTCTACTTCTAGGAATTTTTCTTATGGATATTATACTCACACTTATGCAAAAGCAAAATACTGTGGACAACCTAAAAATGTCAATCAACATATACCAAATATGCAGAAAGGACTAGTTAAGTAAATTATGGTACATTTATATAATCAACTACTACTATGCAACTGTTAAAAAGGATAAATATTAATCCATAATATTTGTAAGATACATTAAGTTAAAGATAAATGGGAAAAATAGTGTAAAAGAGGGGGGACAAAAAGTACAAACACACCTATTTGCTTGTACATGCATATAATCACAAAGAATATGTAAGAAATAAGTAACAGTGATTGCTTGGCCGGGAGGGAGGACAAGGGAGGGTATGGAGGGAAACTGAGGGGTTGGGAGTTGAGGGTAGGAAAGAGATTATTTCCAGGGCTGTTGCCTTACACAACTCTACTGGGAACCATTTACATTGTAGCCTGGAATGAGTATCTTCAAGGTCTACCAATTACATAGAATACAGTGTGAATGCTGCTTTCTGGAATTTATATTTATATTTTTAAGATTTTGAATCAAGTACATATAGAATCTATTCAGAATAAGTAAATTTAAAACCCTACCTATCAGGCAGGATAGTCATGGAGCAGGTGGCAGCAAATTATGGCCTGTAGGCCACATCTGGCCCTGCTGGATAAACAAAGTTTCACTGCAACACAGCCACACTCCTCTTTACATATGTCAATGGCTGCTTTCCCACTATAGTGGCAGAGTTGAGTAGTTGTGAAAAAACCATACTGCCTACAATGTCTAAAATATTTACTGTCTGTCCTTTTACGAAAAAGTTTGCTGACCCCTATTGTGGAGATTAATAGATATAATATACGTGGAGTGTGTAGCACACATTTGATGCCCAACAAATTTTAACTTCCTTGTTTTATCCCAAAATAAAAGGTTAAAGAAAAAATGTTTCATTTTTTAAATATGCAAGACATTAATTTCAAAAATACATCACAAAAACATGCCTCACCGTATCAGTGTCAATGGAAACTCTGAGTCCAATTTTATTCATTCCATTACTCTTTAGAGTTTTCAGGTGAGGGCACAGTGCAGCACTACAAGCCATGGCTATTTCTTTTGCAAACTGATAACAAGTTGATAAAATAGATAAATCCTGGTCCTTTGGAAAGTAGAACACCTGAAATGTATTTAAATTAGGAAACAAGTCATGATTAAGGTTAAAAGTAACTTTTAAAATGCAACAATTGCTGCTTTCAATTCAACTTCAATAAAATTCTAATGTAAAGTACCATGAAAATCACTTGTTGAGAGAATTCTTTATCTATAGCTTGATTTATACTACAAATAAAAACTCACAACCAAAGGTTATGGAACATGGGAATGGCTCAGCTTTTTTTGCTGGAAATTAACTGCTTGTAGCAATGAAAGCCTTGTGAACTTAGTTTAGAATTCATCCTATAAGGACATCTATATGAAGTTAAGATAAACAAATACTATTCTATAGTTTCTATATTCTCTATCGTTTTATCTTGTACATGCATAAAATCACAAAGAATATATAAAAAATTAACATGAGGAGTAATAAAGAGACTAAGGCAGCTGTCTCCAATCCTCTTGGCACCAGGGACTGGTTTCATGGAAGACAATTTTTCCACAGACAGGGGGTGTGGCTGGGGAGGATGGTTCAAGCGCATGACATTTATTGTGTAGTCAAACCTGTCTGCTAATGATAATCTGTATTTGCAGCCGCTCCCCAGCGCTAGCATCACCACCTTAGCTCCACCTCAGATATCAGGCACTGGATTCTCGTAAGGAGCACGCAACCTAGATACCTTGCATGTATAGTTTACAGTACAGTTCATGGTCCTGTGAGAATCTAATGCTGGTGCTAATCTAATAGTAGGCGGAGCTCAGACAGTGATGCAAGTGAGGGGGAGTGGCTGTAAATACAGACAAAGCTTCACTCACTGCTTACTGGCTTGCTTGCTCACCTGCCACTTACCTCATGCTGTGCGGCCTGGTTCCTAACTGATCTGTGGCGAGGCGAGTGGTGGTTAGGGGGATAGGAGAGGTTGCAGACCTCAGGACTAAGGAACTGGGGAGTCTAGTTTCTATCCTCTTATTTTTCAAAAAAATTGGAACATGCAAAAATAATTTTCATATGTGAATACTGATTATAAATTAATTACAAAATATTCCATTTTTTGTAAAATAAGAGGAAAATGATGATAATATGGGCAAATGACATATTGTAGTAGAAATATGGCAATGCTGCCAAAACTTAACTGTTAGCTGGCAGGCAGTACCACCATACGACCCGCACTAAGCCTATGGAAATCCAAATCTGGTGCATAGAAGACAGTCTAGGGGGAAGTAAAACTCAGTGGAAATCAAGCAGGAGGAGGGAGAAGGAGGGAATGGGCGAAAACCTACCTAACAGGTACAATGAACACTGTTTGGGTGATGGGCACATTTATAGCTGTGACTCAAGCATTACAAAAGTGATCCATGTAACTGAAATCATTTGCACTCCCTTAATATTTCAAAATAAAAAAGATCTGAAGTTGCGCTGCAAAAAAAAAAAGTCTGGGGTGGAAACGTGTGTCTCAAAGTATAATGTAAACAGTGTAACAAGCTATGCTTAAATACTCAGAGGTTGAATATGTACAATCTCCAAGTTCAAAAAACAAAAACCATATCAAAACAGCATATACAGAGAAGGGACTTGCTTTCTCAGTTACCTCGGTGCACTTTACAATCTTCTCATCAGTTTCAAAATCCGCTTCCAGTTTTATTTTTTCACTTGGAAATCCTTGTAATGATATTCCATCCACTGAACTGATAACACTACCAAATAAACATAATCCAATATAATAGGATTATTAGTACCAAAGTATTTTTGTGAAATGAATTATTAGATTTAAACAAACAGAATGAGGAGAAAAATTTACGAAAGCTCTAAATTTAAAGCAGCTACAAGATATTTTAATTATAAACAAAATTATTAAATCTGTAGTTCATATTCATTTACCAAGATTTCTTGATTGTATAGTAATCTTTTCTGTTTATCAATAAATTATTTTTTTCAGAGCCTGTTAGGAGGCAACATCAATAAATTATATCTCCTTTTTCATATGCCCAATTCAGATCTGAGGTTTAAAATGCCTTAGATAGTCTCTTAACAGAAAAGCTGTCTCATGAACTCAAAAACTCTATTTTGGAATCCTTCAGCATTAGCCCTCTTCTTCCTTATTTGCTCCAGACCCCTTAGCCAATCTCCAAATAAGAAAAAAAATAGGTAACTGAAGAGAGGAAGGAGTGGCAGTAATAATCTCTAAGGCCTCTAATGTACATATATTATTAAATCCAGTTGTTCATATTTATAGTGAATCAAAACAATACAGTATATCATCCAAAAGGAATCCTTTAATTACTTGATAAAAAAAGGTACCATATAACAGAAAAAGTGTCTTGCATTTCTCAGCCCTGGCATCAAGCCCACACTGTTACATAATGGATGTTTCATCACCGGCCCCACTCCCAAATGGACAACCCTTTAATAATCTACAGTATCCTGGTCAAAAAAAAAAAAACCACTTATGAGGCTGGTTAGGTACATGTTTGGAAAAAAAGATTGCATTCCTTAATTGGGGTATAGGTATAAGCCTTTAAATTAATAATCTAAGTCTATATTCATTCATGAAATACCTAATTTTATTAACAGGATGTTTTTATCCTTCCCCCTCCATCAAATCAATTACATTTTAGTAATGAAAAATTCCTACCCATTGTTTCCTTTTTCTTCAGAATCTACCCAACAGATATCCACATATTCTCTCAGGTCCACTGCATCAACTTTTCCGCATGTAATTTTAAAGTCTTTTTGCTCTCGTAGAGCTAGCCGCAAGCCATCCATGGTCTCTGGAGTTATTTGTACCATTAAACCATCTAGAAATGAGAGTATGTTTCACATTTCTTTTGCCAAATATCAATTTTGTATGTCTAAGACATAAAATTTGCTATCAAGATATGTTCTGTGCAAGATACAAGTTTTAAATCATTTGTTAATTATCCTAATGATTGTTCTCCACTAGGAAATAAGAAAAATATTTCATAAAGTTAAGATTTTTTTTTTAGGTTATACAAATAAAGATGAGAATTTCTGCTCCTGGCTATGATGAAATAACTGGTACCAAACGAGCCCTTTTATGACAACCAACCATGAAACCAGACAATAAAAAATGAAGTAACTTTTCAGATACTGAGAAACAAGCAGTGCAATACTGAGATACCTAGAGGGAATCTCAAGAGATAAGCCTAAAATATCCCAGGCTCTCTGCCTAGTGACCCACTAAGTTTACAGTGGCCTCATTTGATTGAGAACTTAGAGATAAAGAGTTTGGTGAGGGCCGGGCGTGGTGGCTCACGCCTGTAATCCTAGCCCTCTGGGAGGCCGAGGCGGGTGGATCGCTCGAGGTCAGGAGTTCAAAACCAGCAAGAGCGAGACCCCGTCTCTACTAAAAATAGAAATAAAAATTATCTGGACAACTAAAAATATATATAGAAAAAATTAGCCAGGCATGGTGGCGCATGCCTGTAGTTCCAGCTACTCGGGAGGCTGAGGCAGGAGGATCGCTTCAGCCCAGGAGTTTGAGGTTGCTGTGAGCTAGGCTGATGCCACGGCACTCACTCTAGCCTGGGCAACACAGCGAGACTCTGTCTCAAAAAAAAAAAAAAAAGAGTTTGGTGAGGACTGGAGTCTGGGGTCAGAAAACGGAAGAGAGGGTCACCTAAAAGACTCTAAGACTTTCAGTCCTTACACCAGAACTGGGAACACATTAACAGAGTGAGACTAGATGAGGCTTAACATAGAACAGCTATTACAGAGTTAAGAATAGAACAGAGATAACAAAAATCAAACAATGTTGGGGGATATTGGTGGTCTAGACCAATCAAAGTGGAGAGACTTTATTAACACCTCATTAATAAGCCCTACAGCAAAGCCAAAACAAAGTCCTTACAAAATCTGCAGACAAAACAGATTTGGAGACTGAGTACTGCCAAATTAGAAGGGACTGGTAAATATTTTAGGATTTCCACAGATCTATCTTAATATAGTGAAAAGTTAAGACTACACAAGCTCAGGGTGTTCAACCATGAAATTGCCTGCTAAAACATAAATAAATCTTCTTCAGCAAAACCTAATAGAATCTAAAGTTATCTAAAGCATATCATACCTTCAACAATGCTGGACTTAGCAAGAAATCCTGAAGATGTTTTTAGAGCTCCATTGAATACTACAAAACTTGCACCTGTCACTGATAAAGAAATACAACAGTTATTTATGTTTTAACCTGCTCATTTTTATGTTATATGATATTCATTAAATGCAGAATGTGGAGCATGCACATTTTAAGTACTCAGTAAATGTTATACCCACACAACTTACATTAGAAGGCTAACAAAAAAACAAATCAAACAAAATTAAGATAAAATGCTATATAAAAATAATTTAATGCTTGTATCTAATAATTGATGGACTATTATACTATTTTAAATGTTTGTGCCTGTTAGTGACTGTATAGCAAATCAAACATTCACTACTGGTGAGTGCATAAATCAGAAGAGTCTTTATGGAAACCTAACTATCTTAAAATTATAAATAAATGTTTTCTCTGACACACCAATTCTACTCTTAGGAATTTATCCTATAGATAGGTTCAAATGTGTACAAAATTGCATGTGTACAAGGTTATTCACGTAGCATTTTCATAAAAACCCAAGAATTGGTAAAAACTTATGTCCATCAATAAATAATAGTTAAATGTTCACATATAAAATGGAAAGTTATATGGAACACAAAAGCTCTTTATATACTAACATAGAATAATATCCTAAGGTGTGTTAACAATAACAAAAAAGCAAGGTACAGAATGGGAAAAAATGTTATGACTTATGTAAAAAAGTGGAAGAAAGATTATAATATATGTGTGTGTACATGTGTGTGTATTAGCTTGAATATACATTAAAGCAAAAATGTCTCTGAAAGCATATACAAGAACTGATAACATTGATTTAGTCTTCTGCAGGGAGAGTAAGAGGATGGCTGGGTGGTCAAGGGAGGAAAGGAGATTTGGCACTATAAATATTTATACCTTTAGAATTTTCTCACATAATTATATACCTATTCAATAAATAAATATTAAAAAACTGTTAAATGTTAATGACAAAAAAGTCAATAACATTAAGTAAAAGAGCATAATATAAAGTGTAAATATCCAGTAAAAAATCATCTATTTAACATATATTAATATATGAAGGAAATACAATATAATGCAATAATGGCCATATCTTGGCATTTTTTTCTTTTACTACTTTTTAAAACACATTTTCCAATCTTGCTACAAATGTGTATACATTAGTTTTATAATCAGAGGAAGAAATTTTATTAGCAGATAGAACGTCAAACTATTTTAAACATGTTATCCTATAATAATGTATTAATTTTATGGAACACTTACTTTCTTTTTTTTTTTTTTTTTTGAGACAGTCTCTCACTTTGTTGCCCGGGCTAGAGTGCCATGGTGTCAGCCTAGCTCACAGCAACCTCAAACTCCTGGGCTCAAGCAATCCTCCTGCCTCAGCCTCCTGAGTGGCTGGGACTACAGGAATGTCCCACCATGCCCGTCTAACTTTTTTTTTTTTTTAATATATATTTTTAGCTGTCTGGCTAATTTCTTTCTATTTTTAGTAGAGATGGGGGGGTCTTGCTCTTGCTCAGGCTGGTCTCGAACTCCTGACCTTAAGTGATCCTCCCGCCTCAGCCTCCCAAAGTACTAGGATTACAGGCGTGAGCCACTGTGCCCAGCCACTTACTTCCATTTAACTTTCCATTTGTTAGGCCCTCTACTACTAGGGTTTGGTAATCACAGCAGTCATTAAGGCTATTCAGCCAGACCTGAGAGTAATGTTGCTCACAGATGCTGCTCACTCCACCATCTTTATCATTTTTATGTTCCCAGACACTTACAGTTTATAAATCATTCTTTGTCCTTATCCACCCTATGCTCCCCCAACTAAGAGGAGTTGGAGCAAATGTGAAAGAAACAGCTCATTCCAGAGAGAAATGACTCAAAGAAAGACACCCACCCTATGGGATGCACTAAACCTAAAGATATCAAAAATAGGCCGCCGGGTATGGTGGCTCACACCTGTAATCCTAGCACTCTGGGAGGCCAAGGCAGGAGGATTGCTCAAAGTGGGAGTTTGAGACCAGCCTGAGCAAGAGCGAGACCCTGTCTCTACTAAAAATAGAAAGAAATTAACCGGAGAACTAAAAATATATAGAAAAAATTAGCCGGGCATGGTAGCACATGCCTGTAGTCCCAGCTACTGGGGAGGCTGAGGCAGTAGGATTGCTCGAACCTAGGAGTTTGAGGTTGCTGTGAGCTAGGCTGACGCCATGGCATTCACTCTAGCCTGGGGAACAGAGTGAGACTCTGTCTCAAAAAAAAAAGGTCCCCATTAATACATGAGTGGATTAATAAAATGTGGTATATGTATACCATGGAGTACTACTCAGGTATAAGAAACAATGGTGATATAGCACCTCTTGTATTTTCCTGGAAAGAGTTGGAACCCATTCTACTAAGGGAAGTATCCCAAGAATGGAAAAATAAGCACCACATGTACTCACCATCAAATTGGTTTCACTGATCATTACCTAAGAGCACATTTAGGAATAACATTGATCGGGTGTCGGGCAGATGGGTGGGGGAGGGGATGGGTGTATACATACATAATGAGTGCAATGCGCACTGTCTAGGAGATGGACACATTTGAAGCTCTGACTTGGTGGGGGGGCAAGGGCAATATACGTAACCTAAACTTTTGTGCCCCCACAATATGCTGAAATAAGAATAAAAAAAAAAAAAGGGCAGGAAAAAAAAAAGGTATCAAAAACAGTCTTCCAAGTCTTTAAGCCTAATGTAGCTAGACAGAAAAACACAAATTAAAAATAATTTTTCAATCTGTTGTTTGTGTAGTTGAAATTTTAAACCATACTATTTTATCACTGTCAATTCAACAAATAAGTAAATATATATATTTTTCCTTTTGAATTATATTAATGGAAGTTGTTTTATAAATTAGCAGTAGGAACCATGATGCTCACCTTTTCTAGGATGGCCAGTGGCACTGTTGGCCTGTGTGTGATAAACTCCATCATTCTGTATACAGACTAGATGGGAATCTGCTTCTGTACTAAAACTAGCTCCAATGCTAATGACATGCTCATTTGAAGAATTTATTACTTTCATTACCTGGAAAATAACACCACTTGTTTAGAAACACTTTTAACATTATACGCCTATTCTAAGAGCCACATTCCTGATCAGCTTCATAATTATCAAGCTTTGGTTTGGACAATTCCCTGTGAATGTGATAGAAACAAATGTTTTAAAATAAAACCACCTCAATCAATAGATAGACAAAACAGTAAGAAAAAACATGAAAAAGTAAGATGAAATAAATTACTTATTAGTAAACAAATTCTATAATTTCAAAAACAATATTTATTATCATAATACACTAGATAGCCTAATTCAAAACAAAATTTGACACAATTCTACGGAACTCTAATGTTCAACAACTGAAATTTGAATAAAACAATTATACTTACATCACTGTATTTTTTCCGTGGTATTTTTATGCAGCTTTTTCCCATTTCCATATGAATCAATAGTTGATCTATATTATGCAAGGTATACTGGTAATTTCGAAGGTCCTGTATAAAATAATCATATTTCCATAAACCTTAAACTACTGTGTATAAGCATTTACCCATCCATTAAATCCTTTTTAAAGAGCATCCGTCATTTTAAGGTTTCTGATACATAACACCATCAAAATGCCACTCAGAAAGCCAATACCAACTTAAAAGAACAACTAATCCTTCTAGCTCCTCCACAACAGTAATAAAGAGTATTATTCCCAGGAAGAATTTTGTAGTATTTGGGGGTATTTCCATTTCCTAGTTACAGATCTTCCAAGATAGAAAAGATCTTCAAACCAGACATGGATAAATAAAAGTGAATCCACTGAAATATTATTCTATCCAAACTTCCTATTATCTAATCCAACCCTTCCTATTATAAATTAGGAAACTAAGGCTATGATTTGGGCCGGGCGCGGTGGCTCACGCCTGTAATCCTAGCTCTGGGAGGCCGAGGCGGGTGGATCGCTCGAGGTCAGGAGTTCGAGACCAGCCTGAGCAAGAGTGAGACCCCGTCTCTACTAAAAATAGAAAGAAATTATCTGGCCAACTAAAAATATATATACAAAAAAATTAGCCGGGCATGGTGGCTCATGCCTGTAGTCCCAGCTACTCGGGAGGCTGAGGCAGTAGGATCGCTTAAGCCCAGGAGTCTGAGGTTGCTGTGAGCTAGGCTGATGCCACGGCACTCACTCTAGCCCGGGCAACAAAGTGAGACTCTGTCTCAAAAAAAAAAAAAAAAAAAAAAAAAGGCTATGATTTGCTCAAAATCACAAGACTGACTGACTTTACTAACACTTTTACTAGAGCTTCAACAACACTAGAGGTCTGTTTAGAGGTCTTACATTACCTAAATATGTAAGAACTACAGCAGAATGAATCAAAAGCCAATGAGAATCAGGTATACATAAATGAGGATATATTATGTTTTAAAAGAGCAATTCATCAAAAACAGAGTCCATTTATGTTAAATGAATTAGGATTTGTTATAAATGAACTTTTCACGATACTAAATATGCCAAATTAAATTAAGAAAATATAAATGTGTAAAGCTTGCCAAATAAACTTTTAAAGTAACAGTATAAAGACACTTCATACTAAATATATAAATAATACTGACATAATAATAGACACTTTAATAAAATAGTTCAATTACTCACAACAAGTAAGTTCATAATGGTGTGTCCTATTTCTCCAAAAAGAGGTTTACGGCCTCTGATACTTGTTAGAGGAGCAGGATATGCTATACATAAGAAAGGAAAACTGGTTACTATCAACAAAAACCCCCCAAATTCTTGAATTTATCTGTAATTCTTATTTTTCAAAGAAATATTATATATAAATACCACCCAATCAGTTCTTAGGGGAAAGTGAGAGATAGTATTAACCCTTACTGTGTATCTCCTAGATGCTACATTGAACAGAAAACTTTACATAAATTATCTCATTTAAAGCCAACAACAACCTAATGAGTAAATGTGTCTACATCTATTTCATACATGAAGAACTTTCTCACTGAGATGCAAAAATTAATAAATTTTATCATAGTAACTAAGTTAATAACTGGTGAAACAGATTTGAAACTAGGCTCGCCTGATTCCAGAGCATTTAATCTTTTCATTATACATGGTGTTTTCACAAAATTATGGGGGGTGGAAAACTACAACAATGGGCTGGGCTCCTATAAAATTCTGATAATTTAAAGAGATATACAAAGATTTAAAAACTTTTAAGGCATTTATAATTACTATCCAATTGTGTTAATTTATGAATAGTAGTAAACTTTTATAGTTCTTGGTTCAGCATAATAAAAGGAACATAGAGAGTCACAGAAACCCACACAGAAAAAAGGAAGGAATGTGGGGTCTGTTACCTAATAACTCTTCTCTTTCTTTAGAGAAAAATATAAATACTGGACACCAAAAAGAAAGAGGTACCATGCTGGCAATGGAACAGGCATTCTGAAAGAAAAGGAAGGTGAAAAAAGGAAGGCAAGACTTTCTATAATGATAAAGAGCAGACACATTTTTAACCTTCAGTTCTCAGCTTAGGTCATAAGCAAACTAACCTCTCTAATATCTATTATAAAAATATACTTCCTTAAAATTCTAAGAAAACAACACATACCAAACATCTATTTTAAAGACTTAAGTCAAAGTAATCACATTAATAATATTTTGTAATTCTAAAATGAGCAACTAAGTTATTTGGGGGACAGAGGGTCTAGACTGGACATTAGTGTTAAAAGACATTATAATGATAAAGGACATGATTAAGGTAAATGCCAACTTTTTACCTTATTCTTCTATGGATGAGGGAACTTCCTTTGCAATCTGACAAAGGTAATTTTACTTAAAGCACTGTTCTCAATAGGTTATAGCTTAGAATGACATATTAGCAGAGTTACAAAGGGACCTCATAAATTATCTAATCCAGCATTTAATGATATTCAAAACAAGTGGTCTCAACATTAAAGGACAGAGATTTTCAAAAACATATGAAAATTACTAATTTGAGCCACTTATCTTCAGTTGTTAATCTTGGGATTTTTAACATTTGCCATTAGCTTTTCATATGTACATTATTACCTCTATAACAAAATACCCAGCCCCGCATCCCCCAGTTCATGTCTAAAGAGGCAGAGGTACCAATAATGTCAAGGTGCCAGCCTATCTAAAATAGAGCAGAACATAAAGAATTCAGAAAACAGCTGGGACTAATTAACTTCTATGTATAACTGATGATTTTCCCTTATGACTAACAAACAGCTATCACAGTTTTGCAGTTTCAACCCCTGCGATCTTTTGAGAAGTCCCTCATACTGTTCCCATGATTTTCCAACCTTTAGTGTGAGAAAACCAAACTTACTATCTAGACATGCTACTGGCCAAAATACTGGCCATACTTACAGATTATGTGTTCCATAATGATTTGATTAGCTAGTATATTGCCCTAATCTTCCATAAAAACAGCATTCAAATATTAACATCAGAGACAAAATACTGGACTGAATGGAGGAAACATGTAGCTTAGAATGAAACTTCTTAAGCTCTTTGGTTCACACAGTATAAAACCTGAGATGAAAATTAAATTTTGCTACTTTTTATACAAGTTAATAGCATCACATGTTTACATACTAAATGGTAAGGAACCACCTCACAAAATCACAGAGTTTAATAAAATTTGCCAAGTAGAGGGATTTAAAGGAATATATTTCACTGAATTTGCCCATTCTAAAATAGTGAACACTTTTACAATTTCCCTACATTTAATTTTCCTTCAAGAAAACACCTATTAAATTATATTAGAATCAAATGCCTAAAATGTCATTAAATGTGAGGTACTTCACCTGCAATAAATTATTTCTTTTAAAAAGTCAAAGATAGGCCGGGCGCGGTGGCTCACGCCTGTAATCCTAGCTCTGGGAGGCCGAGGCGGGTGGATCGCTCGAGGTCAGGAGTTCGAGACCAGCCTGAGCAAGAGTGAGACCCCCCCGTCTCTACTAAAAATAGAAAGAAATTATCTGGCCAACTAAAAAATATATATACAAAAAAATTAGCCGGGCATGGTGGCTCATGCCTGTAGTCCCAGCTACTAGGGAGGCTGAGGCAGTAGGATTGCTTAAGCCCAGGAGTCTGAGGTTGCTGTGAGCTAGGCTGATGCCACGGCACTCACTCTAGCCCGGGCAACAAAGTGACACTCTGTCTCAAAAAAAAAATAAATAAAAAAAAAAAAATAAAAAGTCAAAGATAAAAGACATGGGAGGAATTCAAAAGAATTTAACACTAGAAATGATTTTGACTTTGAAATAACAATATACATAAACCTAGACCATCACAACAGCTTTAAAATCTCCAGTTGTATCAAGGGTAGATACATAAACACACACACATATACACATATACATAAGCAATACAGTCTACATCACTTTTGAGTTGTAAAGTAAATATCAGGAATATAAAAATAAGAAAATCAAGCTTAGAAAAATAATAACCACTATTGTTAAGTACCTCATTACATAAAAATAGTTAACTCTTGATTATAATCGGTAACTGAATCAGCAGCATTGATAATCCAAAAATCCTTTATGCTTGGCTTTATGATGCAGAAAAATTGAAAGGGGCAGTAGTTTACCTTCCTAATACGTAGGCAACATAATAAACTCCCAATAGTACATGCTTTTAAGAAAATTTTAGCAAAATATAGGTTGAGCATCCCTATTCTGAAAATCTGAAATCTGAAATGCTCTAAAATCTCAAAATTTTTGAACGCCAGCATCATGCTCAAAGGAAATGTTCACTGGAGCATTTCAGATTTTGGATTTGGGATACTCAACTGATATGTACTCTGCAAATATTTCAAAATCTGAAAAAAGTCTAAATTCTGAAAAACTTTTGGTCCAAAGAATTTCAGATAAGGATTACTCAACTGGTTCTGTCAAAGTTTTCTATTTTGTTCTGACATAAAAAAAGGTTTAAGGTAAGGTAATATAATAATTTTTAAACATCTAGAAACTTCATGACATACCACAGTTATCTAGAGTAACTTGGTAGTAGAAGAGTGTTGTTTTGTAATTTTAAAAGTACACCAAAACAAAAGTAGTTCTATTAATCCACTAAAAATTGATTTTAGGCTGGGTGCAGTGGCTCATGCCTGTAATCCTAGCACTCTGGGAGGCCAAGGCGGGAGGATCGTTTGAGCTCAGGAGTTTGAGACCAGCCTGAGCAAGAGTGAGACCCTGTCTCTACTAAAAAAAAAAAAATAGAAAGAAATTAGCTGGACAACTAAAAATATATAGAAAAAATTAGCTGGGCATTGGTGGCGCATGCCTATGGTCACAGCTACTCGTGAGGCTGAGGCAGAAGGATTGCTTGAGCCCAGGAGTTTGCTATGAGCTAGGCTGATGCCATGGCACTCTAGCCTGGGCAACAGAGTGAGGCTCTGTCTCCAAAAAAAAAAAAAAATTTATTTTAATGATTTCCCTGAAATTCTTATTTTATATTCAATATATTTGAGAATATGTAATTTAACTTACTATTCTAAAACTTCCCTTTATATTAAGTATATAAATACCTTTATATTAACTTATTATATTCTAAAACTTACCTTTATATTCTGCACCCAATCTCAACATTAAACGCATAGGAAAAACCTTTGCCCATGGCATCTCCAGCTTCTGGATAAGAATTCCACAAAGAAAAGGATTATTCGGTAATGGGAGATCATCAAGTTTCTGAAAAGTAGGTGTAATAAATAGGAATCCTCCATGATCCTTGCTATTGAGAAAACTCTCAGTAAAGGTAATATTGTCCAAGTTTCCTAGGTATTTTCCTGGAAATAAAATCATTGATAAGAAGATGTTAAGTTATTTTGCTACTGTTTTGAAGAAACGTTCTGAGTTTGAATATTTCAATATAAACTTTCTTAAGTAAAGGCAATGTAGAATTGTAGAATTTTTGTTTCTTACTTCCACTCTTTTTTTTTAATTTCCACTCTTAAAGAAGCATCTATGAATATCTTCTGTGTACAAAACTCAGTTACTCCTAGAGATTTGCAGATGTAAGAAAATTATATAGACCCATTTAAAAAATCAAGGAGGCAGGGCCGGGCGCGGTGGCTCACACCTGTAATCCTAGCACTCTGGGAGGCCGAAGCAGGCAGATTGTTTGAGCTCAGGAGTTCGAGACCAGCCTGAGCAAGAGCGAGACCCCGTCTCTACTAAAAACAGAAAGAAATTATATGGATAGCTAAAAATATATATAGAAAAAATTAGCCGGGCATGGTGGCGCATGCCTGTAGTCCCAGCTACTCGGAAGGCTGAGGCAGGAGGATTGCTTGAGCCCAAGAGTTTGAGGTTGCTGTGAGCTAGGCTGACGCCACGGCACTCACTCTAGCCCGGGCAACAGAACAAGACTTTGTCTCAAAAAAAAAAAAAAAAAAATCAAGGAGGCAAATATATTTCCATTTTCTAAATTAAAAAAAAATATGTGTATAGACACTAATCATCTAAAATGCTAGATTTAAGAAGACTGAAAATGATTAAGATATTTTAAGAAATCAGCAATCTCTTCACAAAATAAATCTTTAGTATAGTCTGCATAATCAAAAGCATAAATGCCTTTAACTCATTTACCAATCTCCTAGTTTGAACAGTTCAAAATAAAATGCTTTACCTTTTAGAGCATCCTTATATATGGTGATAAATAGTCTGAAGATGTCCTTAGGAATAGTATCTTCATTTGGCAAACGTAACAACAGAATAACAATTTCTGCCTGTCCCAAGCCATGTAATCCATTGGTAGAGAAGTACCAATATTTGTCTGAGGAATCTTAAGTGATAAAAGCATACAACTATAAATGCCAACTTCTATTAACCAAAACAACTAAAAATAATTGTTTTTGCATGAAGCAAAACTTTTCAAATTCCTTATTTTCCCAAATTCTCCTCATAAAAACTTTAAAATGAATTGTATAAGATTCATATAAAAAAAAGAAAAAGGATTATCTTATGGAATTAATTAATAAATAACATTAAAATAAAAGGTGCGTTAAATGCTGAAATGTAGTGGGTAAGAATTAGGTTAGTTCCAAAGAGAATGAAAAACTGATAAATGCACTATTGAGTAGTAAGGATTATTAATTATTAAGGATTATTTACTCCTTTACTTTTAATTAGGTCACATGTCACTTATTTTAAAGCTGTCTTTATTGCTACTAAATCAGGATTCCTCATTTCAATTGCCAAATTTCAATTTATCAAAAAGCTTACATCATATATAGTCAATTTTATCATGAGCATCAAAATATAGCTTGGCTATAAGCCCATGACCTTAACCTAAGATTAATGAGGGATGCTAATAACAACCTGTAAACTCATATTTCAAGTCTTACTGAATATAAATCTGCAAAATTTATTTAGTCATATCCACCTGAAAAACCAATATCCAATGCTGCTTATTTTTTACCATTGTCAGTCAAAATCTAACCTGAAGATGTAATTGCTTCAGAAATTCTGCTTACCAATTAAGCAAAGAAAGATAAATCATTACTTACAAAATACTAATTTGACATTCACGAGCAGATTAGCATTTAGGACAAATGTAACAGGATGAAACCCTTCGCCTTCAAGAAGCAAAATGATCTGCTTATGAGACGGGTGTTCTTCTACTACAGGCACTAAATGATGAAAGTAATATATTAGGATAAATATCCTATTAAATGAGCTTACAATGAAAAAAATATAAATCCACAATGGCCTGATGGAATTTAAAAACAAAAGCAAACATGTTTCCTAAAATCAATCAACACCCTGAACAACTGTTAAAAACTTATTTTTACTCTTCTCTCCATGTAAAAAATAATACTATAACATATATAAATCCCAATATATATTACATATAGTATATATAATATATTGGTTAAATAGCATATTTATATAATTTTATCACTTTCAAAGGTTTTTTTCTCTATTTTTGAAGGTTTAAACCTTCAAAGTTTTAAAATAAATACTTCTATAAAGTGAATTCCAGTTTGCCAGGTACTCCAATTATAATCTCTGAAATTTACAAGTCTGTGAAAGTAGTCTAGTTATTTATGCTGCTTGCTACCATATCCCTATATCAGTGACAGGAAGCGAAAAAAAGATCTTGAAAATCAACAGAAAAACATGCATGCATGTAACAAACTGGGCTTAATGTATTTTTGCTACTATAGCTAGGTTTATGAAATGGCCCCTACTCACAGAAGAGAGATCCTAAGCTTTACTCCCCCCTACATTATCATGCAGAGAACCACCATTTCATGTTGTGGGATGCAACATAATGCCTGGGGTGACAAGTATCTATCCTGGGGAAGCACTCTGAAGTGGGAGCTAGCCATAGAATCAATGTCCAGCTTGAAAAGGACCTCAGAGATGATCTAGGTTCTCTTCTTTTCAAAGAAAACTAAGGCCCAAGGAGATTAAATAACATGCTGCAGGTCATATACATAATAAATAGCAGATAAGGAACTAAAATTTCTAGTTTTGCCATCCCATCTAATACTGTTTTCTTCAGGTACCATGTTCCTGAAAAAAAAAATGATATATCAAGCTTAATGCAAAACTTGAAAAAAAAATGATATAAAGTCAAAACTCTAATACAATGGAAACATTTCTTGGGGCTAAACATCTATGAGTTTCCCTGTTGTATCAGACTTTGCCATATTCTGAATCAGGGACACAGATGAAATAAATAAATCATAAAAGCTCCAATCTTTTTAGAATTTGTTTTTCAATAAGACTTTTTGTAAACTAAAATTACCAACGTATTATAACCAAACTAAGTTTTTAAAAAATGCATTTCATATATCACAGACAAAATTCATTAGTACATTCTTTTTAAAAAATTCTCTGGAAATTTAAATAACTGCTATCCTACCTGATCCCTTTTCTCCAGATGCAACCAGAAGTGGGGGCAAATTGTCCTCATCATTAGGTAGAAGACTAATCTTATTGCAAACATACTTGTCAATACCACACAGTAACCTATAATCTGAAATACCAGCAACAGGTAAATTGCTGTTAACTAAGACACCAGTAGGACTAGATGGTTCCTCAGTTTCTACAAAAACATCATCAACTAATGTACAAGAACCAGAAGTAGGTAATCCCTCATTTCCTGTGTTCACAGGCAATTTTTCCAGTGATGGAATCTGAGAAATAGGACTCTGAATTATCTCGTTTCTTGTAATATCTCCTCTCTCATTGTTTGGCTTTTCCAGTGTAATAGAATGAGAATGATCCACTGTGTTTACTGTCTGTAAAATACGGAATAAAAAAAGATCAGTTCATATTCTCTGTTCAGTTGTGAAATGTTGATCACTACAGCCAAACATATCTTTTTAATAAATAAAATAACTAAAAACCAAAATGGGTTCAGAAATTTTTCTGAAGTCAAATTTCCCAAGAAACTATACCATTTTGCTTTAAATTCTGGAGCATGAGGCTTTAGCTTTACTGCATGCTCAGGTAGGTATTAATGACTTTAATATTACAGACTGAAAAAATGAGGCAAAAAGAACTTCAGGATCCTATACCATACCACAGTGAGCAAGCTTAGTTCAACTCAAGTCTCTCCCCTTCTTATGACAGCCAAAATAGCCTTGGGTGGTTAGGGAGGAGGGAAAAGGGGGAATGAAAGAGAGGGAAGTCATTAGGAAGCAGAGTATTAGATATATTCCATAATAGTAACCACCTGGAATAAACTGCTCATCATGTCAGCTTCAATAAAGCCCCTTTCTTTTTAGACTGGCCAAAATCAATATTAAATGAGAACTATTTATGAACTCAAGTAATATTTATTAGCCTGTTTAGAACTTTCATTTTGTTAAAATATTGATTGACTAAGAAACACACCCTTGATAATTATGGCTATTTGTCAAACCTAGTTCATGAACTCTTACTGACAAACGGCATACATTTATACAGTATGTGAACTCCAACAGAGCTAGTAAGTATCCATCTTGTCTAATGTATGTACCTATGATCAGCTAGGTGACTGGCACAGAGCAGATGCTTAATAAATATCTATTTAATGAATAAAACATTCTTAATTCATGTAATAATTCTTGCTTTTATGAGTATTTTGCTACTTTACAATGACAGTGCATACTGGTCTGGGATTCTATATTACGTAGCTTCTATTTAACACCTAGCATGTTTGTGTAAAAGCAAACATAAATATCATTATCAGATACTTTCCTGAATGTTTAAAAATTGTTAAATAGGTGGACGCCTTTTTTGGCCTCCACCCATCTGCACCCACATGTTCAAAATAAACAGAAAAAAAAAGAAAAAGGAAAAAAAAATCATTAAATATTAGCCTAAATTAAATTACTAAATGTCAGTTACATTTTCCTACACCAGTGCTTTTCAAAATGTGATCCAGAGACTTGTTTCATATAATTCAATGAAAATAACATATCACAATATACTGAATGTAGAAGCAGATGTGAGAATGTCTTCTATTAAGTCAGACATTAATTGTATTTGCAAAAATGTAAAACAATGCCACTATTCTCACTAAATTCCTTTATGTTTTGAAAAAATTATTTCTCATAAAAATATTTGTGTTAATGTAAAGTATTTATTATTTTGCAATAAATATTTTTTAAATTTCTCAATTTTAACCCCATATAACCTACAGCTCTTTGGGATTCTTAATAACCATTTTAAGAGCAAAAAGCAGTCCAAGACCTACAGTTTGAGAACCATTCCCTTAAACTGACATTAAGGGTAAACATCAATACATTTCTTATTTTAGGAAGCCAAAAACATTAAAAAGAGTACTCTAACAATAACATAAGGAATTACCTACAAAACAAAATTTTATTAATAAGTTATTTTTTAGATTCCTTACCATAGGCATATCAGGCAAGAGAGGGCTAAAGTCTTCAGAACATCTTTTACTTCCAGATGATAATTTTGTTGTATCTGCAACTTCACCATTGGGCAATATACCATCTGCAAACCATACTCTCTTTTGTTCTTTGGAGCATGGTCCTAGAATCAGTTGAAAAAGTAAAGCATTTTAATTTGGCAATACTACAATGAATTAATATCAAATAGGTCAGGAAATCTTTACAAAGCTTTTTGCTATCCATTGGTAAGCCTTGAATTCCCAGGGCTGCAAAGGCGTAGAAAAATGGTTTTTTTGTGATTCATCTACTTTGAGTGGAGTCTGTTTCTATCTAATTCATATACAGGAAGCATTTTAGACCAGAGGTGGCCCTGGGAATCACAAACTCTGAAAAGGAGTAGACCTGAGAGATTACACCTTAAACCCTGGGGGAAACCTTAAGGCCTACATTATTGAGGCTAAGTTTTTGAGGGTGGAGACCGAATAAAATTTAGGGACTCAGGCACAGGGGCAAAAAGTAGAGCAGATCAGAGTATAGCAGATACGCAAAAAAAAAAAAAAAGAGAGAGAGAGAGAAATAAAAAATCTAAAAAAAGGAAACAGGATCACTTGTACATCATCATAGGTCATTTCTTACTTCTATTGAACAAGAGAAGCATAACACTTTTTGTTCTGATAATATGAATACTGAGCTTTATTGATATTTCCTTCCAAATTTGGAGGAAATAATTAGATACCAGCATAAATATTTTTCTTTTTCTTATAAAACATTCACAGAGGAAGGTTATGAAAATCTCTGCCAGATGAGTGTAGAAAAATGTAAAAAAAAAAAAAAATCAAAGCTTTGATGTCTACTTTCAAAAACATAATAGAGATAACACTGAAAAAATTGGAATTATATGTATAGCTTTGCAATATAGGTAGACATATGAAATATCTTTCCCATATTTGCAATATTTTTGTAATTTAATCATTTATGTTGTCAATATAAAAATACATAAATAGGCCGGGCTCAGTGGCTCACGCCTATAATCCTAACACTCTGGGAGGCTGAGGCAGGAGGATTGTTTGAGCTCAGGAGTTCAAGACCAGCCTGAGCAAGAGCGAGACCCCGTCTCTACTAAAAAAAAATAGAAAGAAATTAGCTGGACAACTAAAAATATATAGAAAACATTAGCCGGGCATGGTGGCGCATGTCTGTAGTCCCAGCTACTCAGGAGGCTGAGGAAGAAGGATAGCTTGAGCCCAGGAGTTTGAGGTTGCTGTGAGCTAGGCTGACACCACAGCACTCTAGCCCAGCCAACAGAGTGAGACTCTGTCTCAAAAAAAAAAAAAAAACACATAAATATTTTTAAACATAAATTTATTCATCTTTGGAGCCATAGTATATAGCCATACATGCTGACTCTCCTTATTTTCATTATCATAAATGGAAAATAGTTCCTGAATGATAAACTGAAATCCAAAATAATTGTCAGAAAGATCCAAATTTGCTTTTAACTGACATTTACAGTTATTTTCTAGTATGCTACAGACTTAATAGTTTATGTTTAAAAAATGTACATGAGCTTTACTCAAGATCCTAAATGACAACAGATTGTAAAAAAGAACAGATAACTCAAAGATTTAAAAACATTTTATTATTGTGGTAAAAAATACAACTGAAATAGATTTTTAAGGAAAAGGAGATAGGTCAGTTATTTATTCTCTCTCAAACCCAAGTTCACCCTCTACACTGTGCTCTTTGATGCCAGGTTAGAAGTCTGCAAAATGCAATTCCCAGATTCCCTTGCTAGCTGGCTTTGTTCAGGTTCTGCCAATGGTAGGCGTTGTGGAAGACCAGAAGTTGGTCTTAAGATAACAGAAGTTTCTAGTTCCTGCCAGGATCCTTGCAGCAGCACCACCATCAGATATAACTGCTTGTCCCATGATTTTCAGTAATCCTGACATCAAACCTGAAGTCTCCTTTAGTCATCTGAGTACCAACTCTGAAGCCCCTTGATGGTTCTAGCATTTGCCGCTTTGTGCTCCTCCATAGGTCACAGCACCAGCCATATGATGCTCCAACATTTGACTCAAGTCTGAGAACCAAGCCCTGCCTGGTGCCCCTACACGAAGCCCTAGTAATACTGCCTCTCCCCTTTTGTTCCCCCAACCCCAGCTGTGGTGGTTGCTCCATGCAGTTAGTAATCTCTGAGACACTTGGGCATGCCCTTTTTGCTCTTTCAGCCTTCCAATGTACCTGTGTAACCAATTTTCTGTATTAAATCCCTCCTGATATCCAGTCTGGTTTCTCTTTCCTGACTAGATCCTGGCTACACTAGATAACTTCTATTTCAATAATTTATCTTTAGTCTACAACACAGCATTTTCTTCTAGTTACCTTCAGCATTTGGTTGTTTAAGTGCTGAGACTGGCAAAGTTGTAGGTGAAGGTATACTGGATGTTTGGGTCTCCTGAGGAAGCTGGACAGCAGCACACTCATCAGAATGATTAGACTTAAGATTAGAACCAGTTGGACTCATCATCCTTTCAAATGCCTGAGCTATAAAGGGGAAAACAATAGTATTAAAATCTCAGATGTTTCTGAACTTCAAAGTAAATTACAACAAATACTCTATTTTTTGAGTTATAAGGAGAAAGAAATAAATGGCTAAATAAGAAAAAGAAGTGGCACTTGTCAAAGATACTGTCTAAGTAGTTAGCACCAGCTCCTTACTTTATTTGGCAGCACTCCACTTTGATAAGCTACCAATGAGTTATTTCAATATTATATTTAGTGTATGTATATGTCTATTATAGAAAATAATCCTTATTTTATAACTCTGTTTTTGTCCTTGTACTCCTAGAGGCTACTCCTGACATAGTTCAGAGTGATTCTTTCAGACATCAATCATATCTCATCATTCCTCTGTTTAAAATCCTTTAACAGCTTCCTAACTGGAGTGAAAATTTAAGTTGTTACAATGGCTCACAAGACCCTACATAATCTGCATCCCTACCTCCTCCACTTCCCCAGTTACCTTTTTGATCTCATCTCTCACTACAATCCCACTCACTCTCTATGATCCAGCCACCCAGGCCTCCTTAATCTTTACCAAATTAGGCAAGCACTCCTCTAGTTTAGGGTCTTTGCTCCTATTATTCCCTCAGCCTAGAATGTTCTTCCCTTAGGTACTCACATAGCTTTATTCTCATACTTCCTTCAAGTTCCTGCTCACATGTCATATTATCATAAAGCCTTACTCTGACCACCTTATAAAACTTACTACCTCTTGCCACTAATCTGTTACTATCTCCTTTATACTTTTAAATTTTCATTTAGGGTATTATCACCATCTGATATTTTCTTTGCTTACTATCCATTCATAAACTCCATGAGAATAGGGCATCTATTTTGTTCTCAGCTTGAGCCCCGACACAGAATAGTGCCTGAATATTGCTGAGTGATTTTTCTTCTTTTTTTTTTTTTTTTGAGACAGAGTCTCACTCTGTTGCCTGGGCTAGAATGAGTGCCGTGGCATCAGCCTAGCTCACAGCAACCTCAAACTCCTGGGCTCGAGCAATCCTCCTGCCTCAGCCTCCCGAGTAGCTGGGACTACAGGCATGTACCACCATGCCCAGCTAATTTTTTCTATATATATGTTTTTAGCTGTCCGTATAATTTCTTTTCTATTTTTAGTAGAGACGGGGTCTCGCTCTTGCTCAGGCTGGTCTCGAACTCCTGAGCTCAAACAATCTGCCCGCCTCGGCCTCCCAGAGTGCTAGGATTACAGGCATGAGCCACCGCACCAGGCCTGATTTTTCATCCAAAAAAACAAGGAACACTGGTAACTCTCCCTTTTGCATTTCTCCAAACTGATCTGTTGCTACTGCTAAAATAATCTTCCTCAAGTGCCACTGAATGATGGCACTATTATAAAATGACTTTCACTAACCAAGTGAAATCCAAACATCTTAGTCTGGGTTTCAAAATAGTTTTCAATTTGCCCCAAATCTACCTATTGGCATTCACATGCATGTTTCTTTGAAACTCATATAATCTCAGCACAAATTTTCATCCACAATCTCTATTCAAACTATCTTTTTCTTCCATTCCTTCATGGATTGGTGTCTCACAACCCCTGAACCAACTTTTTCCTTTTATTTGACAACATTATTTTAAATGATCATTTCTATCATTTTCAACCCTAAAGTTGATGTTAAAATAACTTTTATTTATGTTTTCTTGTGGTGTACAAATTAATGATAAATAGCACCAAAAATGAAACTATGTGCCATGAAATATCAAAACAAAATAAATTAAAAGATAAATTCATTCCACAATATCTCCTTTGACAAACCAAAGCTTGATTTCAGTATCCTAATGAGCCTCTTTAATGACTGTATCTTCTCCCCTCCTGAACACATACGGTCAAAATATGTCTGAATGCTCACCCAAATATATGATCTGTCAACTTAAATAATGTTTCAAATCATGTCTGTTTCATTTTTTTTCAAGTGGGGGAGATAATTATGTGGGAGCTTGCTCTAAAATTGCTGAATTCTAGCAGATTGCCTTGGCTAACAGCATCAGGAGTCATCTAGGCTACTGAAACAACTTAGGAAAAAACAAAACGACCATAAGCACTTAAACTAACCTCTTCATAAACAACGTGGAAATATAAAAAGATTTACACTCTATTATCTTCCAGAGCAGAGGTCAACAGCGTGGAGTAAAAGCAGCTTACCTCAGGCTAACAGACTCACATCAGAGCTTTTTGGAGAATTGCTGAAAAAATTTATCTTCATTCAAAAGAGAAAAACAAATTATTATCAGGTATTTATCCTCCTGTCTAATAGGAAGCAGTGCCTGAGCTAGTGCACAGGTCTGGTCAAAAAAGGCCCAAATAATATTTGTTGGGAATTAAACTGTCAATAAATCTTTGAAAATGCCAATAAGTACTCAAAAGAACAAACATGGATTTGGGGGGAAAAACATAATATAACACACACACATACACACACACACATACACACAAAACCTGTGAGAACCCAAAGATGACCACCAAGACTATTGCTAATAATTAGAGCTAGCTAGAGAGCCAGAGAAAAACGATGGGAAGTACATACACACAAAATTTGAAAGTTGAGAAGGGGAAAAAACATGAGACAAAAATGTGGAACTAGGGTGGCAGTCCCATGAATTTATAAAATCATAAATATTACTACCTTATCTTTTATTCCCATTTTATGTTGTTATTCTCTAAAGGGTAGGAACTATTATCTTGCCTTATGCTATTAATGGAAAATATTGAGTACTATTTACTGGTAGATAACTTATAAATGTTTAGATTAAGATGATGAAGATGACAATGATGATGACAAAAACAAATAGGCAGATGAAATGCAGCATTTAGGGACTTGGTACCTGTTAAAAGTTAATGAACTGCCACTCCAGAAATTGAATGCTTCCTTTCCAGACTGGTAGTATTAATTGTGAGAGTGGAACAAAAAGAAGAGAAACCAAGCCTTGGGATGTCCCACCTAAGCCAGATAAGTCAACACTAGGTCCTTGCCTTAAGAAAATAAAGAAGTTTATCTTTGTCACAATCCAATTGTTTTTAAGATATATGTAATTACTGGAAAAAATATGTCAGGTCAATACTCACCTTTACTAATAGTCTCATAGCAGACTACACATACTCTTGCTTCCTTTTCTAGATATTGTAGTTTACACTTCCTATTACAACAGCCACCACAAAATACCTATAGAGAATAAAATACCAAATTTGTTTTTGTTTCAAGTACACTTATACCTACTACAGGAATGGAGAGGGGAGGTCCTAAACATAATTAACCAAAACTTGCTTTTCTTATTACATAAACATTTTCCTAATCACCATAATATAGGTAGAGTTCATAAATGATTTTTTTTTTACTTAAATAAGGTTTCTACAATTTAAAATCGAATCTCTGATAAGGAGAATTTCTTTTTTTTTTTTTTTTTTTTTTTTTGAGACAGAGTCTCACTCTGTTGGCTGGGCTAGAGTGAGTGCCATGGCATCAGCCCAGCTCACAGCATCCTCACACTCCTGGGCTTAAGTGATCCTACTGCCTCAGCCTCCCCAGTAGCTAGGACTACAGGCATGCGCCACCATGCCCGGCTAATTATATATATATATATATATATTTAGTTGGCCAGATAATCTCTTTCTATTTTTAGTAGAGACAGGGTCTCGCTCTTGCTCAGGCTAGTCTCGAACTCCTGACCTCGAGCCATCTTCCCGTCTCAGCCTCTCAGAGTGCTAGGATTACAGGCGTGAGCCACCATGCCCGGCCAGGAGAATTTCTTTAAATCAATTCTGTTAATTGGAAAGGGAACAAAAACTTTCTTTAATGGAATAAATTTGCAATTTAGAAAGCTTTCTGTAGTTCTTTATTTAAAGCTTTCTAGGCCGGTCGCGGTGGCTCACACCTGTAATCCTAACACTCTGGGAGGCCGAGGCGGGTGGATCGCTCGAGGTCAGGAGTTCAAGATCAGCCTGAGCAAGAGCGAGACCCTGTCTCTACTAAAAACACAAAGAAATTATCTGGCCAACTAAAAATATATATAGAAAAAATTTAGCCAGGTATGGTGGCACATGCCTGTAGTCCCAGCTACTCGGGAGGCTGAGGCAGTAGGATCACTTAAGCCCAGGAGTCTGAGGTTGCTGTGAGCTAGGCTGATGAAACGGCACTCACTGTAGCCTGGGCAACAGAGTGAGACTCTGTCTCAAAAAAAATAAAATAAAAACTAAAATAAATAAATAAAGCTTTCTAAAGCAGAATACTATTTTCCTAAATTAGAATTGATCTGAAACCAATATATTACTGAAAAATTCTAAATAAAAAATGCAATAGTATTTCTATAGGTAACCCTTAGAGTTTACAATTTTTTTCCTTTTTTTTTTAGTATCAAGCAATAGACAATCTTTTTATCTTCACTGTTATAAGAATGCAAAATACCAAATTTGAACACAAATGAGGTCAGCTTCAGTATTCTGAACCTTGTGCAAGCCAATTTGCTTTTCAGTGTTTCCCTGGATGTTCATTACAACACTAGCTGCACTGTGGTCTTGGAATTAAATATTCAAGGACAAAGGGAGATGCAACTGAATTTGGAACACGTGATATGTCAATATTAGAGAGATAAGAACACATAGTCTTCAATTTCACAAAAATAAGTATTAAGTAATTGTTTCTCATTTCCCAGCATGCAATTAATACCCACGATAATGTAACTTTTATTTAACCATCAAGAAATCTGTAAAATGACAGTGCTTTATATATTTTTATGATGGGTAGGTGAAAAGCATTGATTTTAAACTAACTCAATCTTGTAATCATCTGTTAATCAGCCTTTTCTGTCACATTAGATTTTGTTTAGAGTATCTCAAAAGAATAAAAAACTTAAAGATCTTTATAACTTACTTTCCCACATGCTCGGCAGTGGTGTCGCCGTTTTGTAAAAGTAAATTTGACTTGGCAGTTCATACAGTTTGGAGCTTCTGAATCAGGAACCCAAGTAGGTTGTTTCTGGCCCAAAACCAAGCCTTCTTTGCAAGTGTTTTCAGGTAGGGAATCTTCATTTGCAGTTACGAAACTGGATCCACCTTCAAAATTACTTTCTATATCAATGTAATTAGAGTCGAAGCTAACCTGAGGATCAGTTGTAGAATTTGTATTACAAGTAGTTGAAACAATGGCATTTGCTATGCTGGATTCACTTTCTGGCATATTTGAGACATCCATCTTATTCAGGTCCTTTGAACTCCTTGCTCTGGATGGAAGGCTAAACAATTGCTTAGGTCTTGCCCCTCCAACATGAATAGATTGACTATTAATATCAGAGACTGATAATTCATTTTTAATCTCAGACTTACTAGTACGTAACCCTTGTTCAACTGGAATTGTGCCTTTTTCCCCTAAAGAAAGGCCACCATTTTCTATTGTATTTCGTTTATCAACTGCTTCACAAATCATAGCAATACCATGACTTTCCCCAGTAGCTCCTACTTCTGCATTGAAATATATATTATTGGTGTTTCCATCATCTAAGCCTTTTATATCTGCTTGATTCATTGGCAATTTTGAGTCATTTACATTGTCTTCTAAAGACTTTATGTTAGTGGTGTGAAGATACTGTTCTGTCAGAAAGGCATCAAGTTCAGCATCACTAATTAGTGTGCCACTTTTCGTGCCTTCATCAATATTAAAGTAACCTAAGTCTTGTCCATCCATATCATTGCTTGAGAAAGTGAAACCTTCACAACCACCAGAAGACTCTGGGACATTAGTGTCAGAAAGCTCCACTTGAGATTCTGTAGCTGTAGAAGAACTGGTGTTATCAGGGTAATCCAAAGATTCAACTCTGACTACTGTCTGGTCAGGATCTACCTTTCTATCTTCCATCTTTTCAGTTAATGGCTGAAGAAATATGTTTTTACATTTTTCCTGTTTCAAAAAATCAGTCCCCTTGCATGGTTCCCCACCTAGAATAATATGCTTCTGTATTTCTTCATGCATGATCACTGCATCTTTTACATTATCTTTAGGTTCATTCTGAGGTAAAAAATCACCAGGTGCTTTACTTTCAATTAATGATTCACACAAAGACTCAGATACTGGAAGACAGGACAATGAGGACTGTACATCTTCACTTGAAACATGTGAAGTTGAAGAGGAACCTTGGATTGTATCATTATTATCTTTAGGGTCTAAATTTCTTGAGTCTTCTTTTGCAGATTGTTTTATAAATGCAGCAGCCTTATCTTCCTGAAAGGAAAAGTCAGGTAATTTGAAATTTTCATCTCTTGAATTTAAATCATTTAAGCATAAACCTTCATTCTTTGGAAGACTGCAAGACAAAGCACTTGAGTTGTCTCCTTCTTTTAAACATTCTACAGCAGTTACAATTGCCATATCGACTTCCTCTTTTACCAAACAGCCATCATCTTTTAATAATTCAAATGGTTGGCTCTTGTGTTGTAGGTTGTTTTTGGCATCAAACATTTTGGAATTTTGTTGAGTCAAAGCAGATGGCATGTTAGTATCAACAATTGGTTCTAACTTATTAGAGATCTTTTTATCCTTTAAATTTTCTGTTTCACTGTAATTACAAGAATCTGAAATTGTTGTATCTACTTTTATAACTAATTCTTTGGTTCCACTGATTTCTCTGTTTTGTAATTCAGAGTTGACATCATTCTGTTGTTCTCTGACAATATCATTATCATGGTCTGTTAAAGAAACACAAAGAGTATCTGACACTGAAGATAAATCTAATCCAATCAAAGAATCTGACTTAAAATCATCTGGCAATAATTTTTTAATATCTTCTTCACTATTAGTTGCATGAACTAAGTTACCCATGTCACTTATGAGATCACAGACAGGTTTACTACATCGTCCCATATACAAAGGCTGGATTTCATCTGAAGTACCACCATCCACAGAAGAAAGGAGATCAAGTCCTGTTACATTTTTTTCATTTTGTATAGAAGTTAGTCCCCCAAGTGTTTTATCATTTAGGGAACTCTCATTTGTTTCACAGAATGTATCTGATGAGGCACAGCTATTAATGCATTGTTGGTCCTTTGGTAGCAATGAAGTTAGTGGTGAGAAAGTCAGCTCTGAAGAAACTGAGCAGTAGTTAGAATCATATGCATTTTTTGCATCTTGGAGATAATCTTGTTCATCTAATTAAAAACAGAGATACACCGTTATTCAGGAGATCTAAGTCAAACAAAAGTTATTATAAAGATATCACATTTCCTAAGACTTATAAACTAAATAAAATTTTTTTAAAGACCATAGATTACTCTTTTGCAAAATGGAAATAACCTCCAAAACTATTTTTATTTGGCTTTAAAATACTTTTTGTTTTTCACTTTTGAATGTAGATGTCATAAAGTGATAGACATTCCACTTGAAATAACTCAGTTGTGCTATAAAAACCAGACTAAGGAAGAGCTGAAAAACAATCTAGCTTCTTTGTTCTGCCCTCCAGTTTCCTAGCCTTCATTCTGAGGAAAATACCATCTCTCATAGTAATGAAATACCAATTTATGTAAAGCTTTCGAGTTGCTTTTAGCTTGCTTATATACTGGTTTCAAAGATCTTTCTTACACCTAATTTGTATCTAGAAAAAACCTTCTAGTTTTCTTCTATCTCTGACTATTGGTACCATTCAATATAAGAATAAATTAATGTTATTATTAAATAAGTGAACTTTTTACAGAAGATAACAATGTGACCAAAATTGAAATCAAATTTTGCTAATATTACTCTATACTTGTAATAAGTGAATTACAGACATTTTAAAATTCCATTAATGGTAAAAATGAGAAACCAACAAACCTGGGTTCTGTTCAAAATCATCAAGGAGTTTGTCCAAGTCACTGACAGCTGCTTTAAAATAACTATCCATCCTACCTGTAGACTTACTCAGAATTTAATTCTTGTATGCCTAGAAAATAAAAAGTATGATATTTCATTTAATTCTATAACATAAATATTATGCCATTTATTTCACACCAGGAAACATGGTCAAGGAAGTTTGAGGCTGCAGTGATCACACCACTACACTCCAGCCTGGGCTACTGAGTAAGACCTCGTCTCTTGAAAAAAAAGAGAAAAAGAATGAATGAACTTAGATGTGAATGCATATAAAGCACTTTATTCTTAACTACCAAAAGATGGAAGCAACCAACATGTCCTAAAACTGTGGAATATTCATACAATGGAATATTATTCAGTAATATAATGAGCTATCAAGCCACAAAAAGACACTGGTGGATCTTAAATATATACAAGTGAAAGAGTCTACATACTTTATGATTCCAATTATGTGACAGTCTAGAAAAGGTAAAACTACAGAGACAGTAAACAAATCAGTGATTGCTAGTGGTTTGGAGTGGCGGAGGGTTGAATAGGTGAAACACAGATTTTTTTAGGTTAATAACACTATTCTGTATGATACTATAATCGTGAATATAAGACAATAATCACTTGTCAATACCTGTAGAACTTTACACCATAAAGAACAAACCTCAATGTGCGCAAATTTTAAAAAGCTATTTAGGAGGTCGGGGGATCCCAGGACGGAATAAAAGAATGTGACAGGCCGGGCGCGGTGGCTCACGCCTGTAATCCTAGCTCTGGGAGGCCGAGGCGGGTGGATCGCTCGAGGTCAGGAGTTCGAGACCAGCCTGAGCAAGAGTGAGACCCCGTCTCTACCAAAAATAGAAAGAAATTATCTGGCCAACTAAAAATATATATACAAAAAAAAAAAATTAGCCGGGCATGGTGGCTCATGCCTGTAGTCCCAGCTACTCGGGAGGCTGAGGCAGTAGGATCGCTTAAGCCCAGGAGTCTGAGGTTGCTGTGAGCTAGGCTGATGCCACGGCACTCACTCTAGCCTGGGCAACAAAGTGAGACTCTGTCTCAAAAAAAAAAAAAAAAAAAAAAAAAAGAATGTGACAAAAGAGGCTAACTTTATTCCAAATGTATGAAATACCTCACTGCAGGAATAAGGTGCTGACCTTTGGAAATGAGTAAACTAAGAGCAAAGGGAAGCAGGCACCGTACTCTAGTTGATAAAGGTGTTTTCCATGGTGAAGTTAACAATTCTGAAACCACTATACCTGTATACTGGAATTGAACAATTAAGTACATGCATGGCAGATGGTGGAAGCTGGAGTTCTCACTGTTGAAGGAGGAGATTATAGATAAACAAGGGGAGGTGGCTAAAATGATCTATGTCGTAATTGAATTGAGTTGCAGACATCAATATAAATTCATGTTTAGCTTAATATGGATACCAATGGTTATACATAGAAATATTTATAGGTATGTGTAATACAAGTTAGTATAAATACATATATCTCCTTGTTCTGTCAGCTGAGAAGGCCTAGAAGCAATGGCATCCCAGTGAAAACAAGCATACTTAGCACCCACATCTTGGCTTCTAATACCATTCTCCAACAAAAGTAATCAGGGCTCCTTGCAGAAATGGCTGATTCTAGGACTGGAGCAGGAAATAAACAAGATGAGCATGGAGCATCTCGCAATGCCAGAAAGTAAAAGTTTATGCACACACACACACGTATGTGCACACACATGATGGTAATATGTCAGAGGGATACAGGAGCCAAGTGAAAGAGCTCCCAATGGCCAAGGCTGAAACAAAATAAAATAGTAGCACCAGATTATAACCCAAAGTATAAAAAAATCTATGAGTTCATCCTGACACAAATAAATGACTGAATAAGTAAATGGGGAGGACAACAAATCTCCCATGCAAAAATAATTCCAAATAATTTACGATGATTCTTTGCTCTCAAGTAAGCAGAACTTCCCACTCCTTAAGTGTGCACTATACATAGTGACTTTCTTCTAAAAAGTACAGAAGGGAGGAAAAAAGAAAATAACTTTACAGTGGAGAAACCTAACAAACACTACCTCAAGCCAGGTGATCAAAGTTAACATCAAAAGTGATAAATCATGTTGATAGCATGGATGCTTGACATGACATGATGAGAATGGCACTTTATCTCTGTTGTCTTCCTCCCCAAAACATATTACCCCAATCTAATCATGAGGAAAACATGAGACAAATCCCAACTGACATTCTACAAAATACCTGACCAGTAATCCTCAAAACTGTCAAGGGCATCAAAAACAAGGAATGTCTGAGAAACTGTCACAACTAAGAGGTACCTAAGGAGACATGACTACTCAATATAATATGGTATCCTGGATGGGATCCTGCAATAGAAAAGGCATTTTAGGGAAAAGTGACAAAGTGTGAATAGAGTATGGACTTCAGTTAATAATCATGTATCAATATTGGTTCACTAATCATTAACAAATGTACCATATTAATCTGTTAATAATAAATTGGGTGTGAGGTATGTAGAAACTCTATTATCTACAATAATTCTGTAAATCTAAAACTGTTCTAAAATAAAAAGTTTATTTTTAAAAATGCAATCAAGGTGTGAGAAAATAAAGTTGAGAAAATATCCTAGAAAGTAGAACAAAAAGAAAGGGATGGAAAATAGGAGAGAAAGGATAATAACATTAGAGAATCAATCTAATGAGGTTCGATATTCAAATAAGAGGTCTAGAAAGAAAGAAAAGAGGGAAAATGAAGGAATTGTCAAATAAAATACC
Source organism: Lemur catta (assembly GCF_020740605.2). Lineage (NCBI taxonomy): Eukaryota > Metazoa > Chordata > Mammalia > Primates > Lemuridae > Lemur > Lemur catta. The sequence continues at coordinate 51,733,247 of NC_059139.1, read as the reverse complement.
CTAGAACTGAAGGATTCAGTTCTCCAGGTGGGACGGGTCCATTTAGGTCCCCAAACATAAATGAAAAACTCTTACAACTCACACGATTGTGAAATTTCAGAATACCTGATTGGTTTAAGGGAAGATCACCCCATTTAATACTATCCCACCTTTCCTATCTCCAATACTACTGACCTCCCCACCCCATTCTGCTCTGCTTTCTCTTTTCTAAAGCACTTATTTACTTTATAACCTTCTCACATTTTGTATAATTTAGTTATTACATTTGTTGTTTATCATCTGTAACAATTCCCCCTTCTCTGAATTTAAGCTCCATAAGGGTAGGGATCTTATATTTTTGTTCAATCATATGTTCAAAGTGTCTTGACCAGTGCCTGGCACATAAAATGTGCTCAACACATACTTGTTGAATAAATATAAGTGCTTCCAGAGAAAAATAATAGGTCACAATCAAAGGACCGGTTATTGTATCTACATTAGGCTTCTCAATAGCAACAGAAGCTTTAATACAAAACAATGGAGTCATGCCTCCAAAATTCTAAAAGTAAACGATTTACAACCTAGAATTCTATACTTAGCTAAGCTATCGATGAAGTGTGAGGGTTGAATAAAAAAAGTTTAGACATGCAAGAACCCAAAAAATTTGCCTCCCATTCAGTCTTTCTCAAGAAGCTACTGAAAGATATGCTCTACCAACATGAGGGAGACATCAAGAAAACGGAAAACCTGAAATCCAGGAAATAGGATATCCAACACAGGAGAGAGACGAATGGAATTCACAGTGACTATAAAAGGACAGTTGAGGAAAAGAGCTGTGCAACAGGCCCAGAGAGCAACCCATCAAGATGGAATCAGGGTGACAGACCATCATAGGAAGATGTTGCAAAACAAACAGATTATCAGATGTAATTGAATTTACTAAGAGGAGATTGCTGTATCTTGTCTGAAGGGTTAATAGATCAAATAAATACAAAAGATACATTAAAAACATATAAAATGTATTTATAAAGATACATAAATGGTAATTTCCTACAGTTATTAACTGTAGGAAAAACAAAAAATTATAAAAGAAAGGGAATAATACCACACTTACCTCGCTCAGGTGCATATAATATTTATACAGTTAAAATGATGATATAAATACTAAATAACTAAAAGTTAACATATAACTAATTTGAGAATACAGAATGGAGAGGTGGAGAAAGGCAGTGCAGCATTTAAAGGTAGGAGTTGGTGCAACAAACCAAAATTCCCATCTTCTATAATAGAAAACTGGTAAATGATACCTAAAATTGGGGTAGGGTGGGAATGGAGATATAGCTGTGTATCTAAACATGTTATTTAAAAAACTGAAGGTGAAAAAGAGTTGAAGTCACTGACTCTGGAGCAGCCTTTCTCAATAAGGGTTTAGTAAGAGATTTAATCCTCAATGCCCTAAGCCATCCAATTTATGAAATAAATTAACTTCTCTCTTATGCATCTGTTACTATTAATAAGTTATGTACCATCCATCCTTGAAAAACTTCAGAAAATAGTCGCCCAAATTATTTCCTTATTCAGTGATTCAGACAGGAAGTGGTGATTAAGGGTGGTTGATTCTGGAGAGTGTGATTCAAGGGTGAGAAGAATTGGGGTAGAAGACTATTGTTTTTCATTATAAACCTTGAAGTAAAATTTGACTCGTTATGTGCAGATATTCCTTTGATAAACACAGACAGTAAATTAAAGGAACTCTGAATATAGCATGTACTTAAAAAATAAAGCACAGGAACTGAAAAGTCTAAAACACTTAGTTTCTCATTAACAAAAGCCAGAGAATTTTTAAAAAATAAACTATGAAATTCATTAAATAACATCTATTTACAAAACATAACTGTATAGCAATGCCCCACTAAGCATTATGTTATTTGAGGTGCTTAGAAAGACACAAATAAGGTAGGATAATAATAATATAATCCAATAATTGGTAAAAGGTATGACAATGTAAATACTGTATATTGAAACCTTTTAACATGAAACCTTATTAAGCTGCATACATTTCCCATTTCAGTTGGTCAAGATGTACTTATTGTGCCAGCAATCTACCACATTCAGTAGAAGACATAATAGAAATGTAAGATAAAGTACCTGTTCTAAAGTTTATTCATGTGCACATAGGATAACTTGTTGTAGGTAACATTTTCGCTCACTTGGCTATTTATGTACTCTCAGATTTACATACAAATCTTTACAATATTTGCTTTACAATATAAGTTTTTAAAAATCTCTTCATGATTAAAAAAAAAAACTGGCAGCAACATGGAAGATTAATCAGAAAACCAACAAAACCAATAGTAAGGAGAGTCCTAAAATGGTTAAGGTGAGAGATGATGAGGGCCCGAGCTGAGACAATACAGTGGAGATGAAAAGGAAATACAGGCCAGGCGCGGTGGCTCACGCCTGTAATCCTAACCCTCTGGGAGGCTGAGACGGGTGGATCGCTCAAGGTCAGGAATTCGAGACCACCCTGAGCGAGACCCCCTGTCTCTACTAAAAATAGAAATAAAAATTATCTGGACAACTAAAATATATATATAGAAAAAAGAAAAAATTAGCCGGGCATGGTAGCACATGCCTGTAGTCCCAGCTACTTGGGAGGCTGAGGCAGTAGGATCCCTTTAAGCCCAGGAGTTTGAGGTTACTGTGAGCTAGGCTGATGCCATGGCACTCACTCTAGCCCGGGCAACAAAGCGAGACTCTGTCTCAAAAAAAAAAGGAAATACATATAAAAATGGCTAAAGAATGAGAACTTTTGGAGAGTGAAAAAGCAAGGGAGAAAGCTAGGATTACTAACAGGTTTCCATTATGGGTAACTTGGTAGACGGTGGTATCACTGACCATGACAAGCAATACAAAGAGGGGCAGGTTTAAGGAAAGACATGAATTCACTTTTGGACTATCTGAAGTACCTTGAGAACATCCTGGGAGAGATATCCAATAGGCAGTTGAATATAAGAATCTGGAATGCAGGAGAGAAGTCTGAGATAGACAAAGATTTGGGAATTGGCAACACACAGCTGTTAATGGATGGGATCACCTAGGAAGGGAATATAGAAGAGGACAAGAGCTTGCCATCAGATAACTAAAGATCACAATTCATGTTCCTAAAATCACACTGGATAAAACTTTGCCCAGAGTTTTACATACTTCTATAGAAAAACAACCAATATATAATGTTAAATTAAAGAAAATCAAATTGCAAAACTTTATACGCAGTATAAACCTATTTTTACAAATAAAATGTAAAAAAAAAATAGTATTAGCTAAGGCCCAGTTTCAAAAAAAAATATGGAGGAACAAACATCATCAAACTGTTAGGAATGGGTTTACATAAGCCTTTCAGTACTACCTTATGTCTTTATACTATTTTACTATTTTTTCTAACAAGCATATACTTTTGTAAACAGAAAAAAAAATTTTGTTCTTTTCCTAAAAAAAAAATTATAGCAGTATCCTTACAATATAAAAAGATGAAAATTTGTTACAAAAACACTTGGGCTATAAATGGGCAAATGTTGACAGACAACTGGTAAGATTATGAAAAATATTCAGTGCACTATACAGGCAATGAGAGTAAGAACACATACCATTTATTGCCTATTAAATTTAAACAAAAATTTTTAATAATAAAAGTACTCAATATTGGTAAGGGTGTGACTTTAAATAAAGCATCTCAGACACTGCTGACAGAAAGCAAACTGGTACAATCTCTCAAGAAAACAATGTGACAAAGTATCAGTACTCTCAAAAAGAGTCATAATATTTGACCTAACAATTCTCTTTTTAGAAATTTAAGAAAATAATCCCAGTGTTACAGCTCTTTTAGAATTAGTCTAGCAGGTGTCCAGTTTTTGCCTGAACCTTCTCCCTCCAAAAAAAACAAAAAAACAAAAACAAAGCAGATAATTCAAAACAACTAAAAACACGCAAAGACATTTCACCAAATGATTAGTCAAAACAATCCTAATACCAACATTAGTGCTCAATAGAAAATTACATAGGCATCAAAAGTAATGTTTATCAAACTTAAAAAAAAAAGTACTTTACGCCATAGCAATCCTCCTTATAGAAAAACACTAGCACTTATACAAAAGAACACAAAAAACTTTCAATGTTCCAATGGTTGTAATAGCGTAAAACTGTAAACAACCTAACAGCCCATCAGTCCAAGAATGGTTAAATCAGCTTTGTCAAACTGTGGTCTGAGGACCCCTGGATAGCCCTAAGAACCTTTTAGGAGGCCTGAAGGACCCTCCCTTTTCAAACAACATACCTGTGCAAAGCTGGAGTTTCTTCATATGCTTCAACCTAAATAAGATAGCACACCAAACTGACTAGAGGAGCAAATACGAAAATCCAGCTCCGTCTTTATAAAACCAGACATTAAAGTGATTCGCAAAAACATAAAACAATGCCACCCTTCTTAAGTTTTATTTTAGAGAACAGTTTCACTCAAAAATTATTTTACTTAATATATAATGGTTTTACTGTCATTTTTCAACAAATAAATAAAACATTTAAAATTTTCTGAGTTTAAATTTCCAAAATGGTAAGTAGACTGCATTAGAAAACAAAAACTGTTTTGGTCTTTAATAATTTTAAGTATGATTATCCCCAATCATAATGTTAGATGAACTGTGGTACTATTATATCATATAAAATTATCATTGGGGATAATAAATGGGAATTTAGCTTTATCTGTAATATAACTGTTTCAAAAAATACTTTGCTCATGTATTACTTGTATAATCAAAAATTCATAAAGTTATGTTTATGAAGCTTTTTTAAAACATGGGGAAATGCTTAAAATATGATTTTAGCCAAGGAAAGCAGACAATCCAACTGCGTATAAAATCTCCTCATCTCAAGAAAATGCACAGAAGAAAAAAAGACTTGAAGGAAAACTGTGAAAATATTAACAGTGGTTGATTACTTTCACATGGTGGAATTATGGTTGATTATTTTTCCTCGTTCTTTATTATATTTTTCAGATTTTTGCTAACTAAGCATGAAGTTTAACATCCGGGGAGGAAAAGGGGAAGAAATCAAGCGAAAAATTAAATACAGTTCTACTGTATCAAACCACTAATCTTCTGCCCACTCAAGAGATGACAAACTCAAATGAATAAATGGAGGAACCTGATTCAATCAACAAATTGCCTATTTTTTAATAAAAAAGATTAACTTAGTATCAAATGTATGGGCTAGTTTTTATACAAGTCAAATTAACAAAAACATCCTTAGTCTGGAACATAAGATTTGCAATCACTTTAGTACAAGTAAGTTAAGAGTTAAAAGCAAGGTCATCTTTTAGAGTTTCTCAAAGGTACCAAAGACAAGGTAGTGCGAAAAAACGCCATCGCATCCTTTTGGTCCCTAATGATAAGTGCATTGGTGCGGGAATGGACATTGCGAGAGCACCGCCAGCGAGAACAGATTCGTGGGCGGGGACCGAGTCCTTTCCTCGTAGAGGCTATCGCCCGGGGGAACTCCAGTCCCCTTCTGCCGTCACAGCCCCTCCTCAGGCGACACCGGCGGCGCCGGGCTTCGCCCTCCGCCCTCCGCCCTCCGCGGCCCGGGGTTGCTCCCCTACCAGCGCCGGCCACTCCGGCGGCCCGGGTGGGTGGAACCGGGTAAACAGCCGCCGTGATTGCCCTCCCGACTCGGTCTGGTCCGGTCCGGTCCGGTGGGGACAAGAGGTTTGAGGGCCAGGGCTCCACGGCCAGCTCCGGGGCCTCGGAAAAGGAGCGGGCAGGGGATCCAGGCTCGGTCCCCGGAGGAAGAGGGCCAGACCCGGAGCGGCCACCCGGCCCCCTCTGCGAGGGCAGCAGGGGTGAGGAGAAGCCAAGACGGCCTGTCATCGGGGGCTCTTACCTCCCCACACCCCTGCAGAGCTCTCTGGGGATCGACGCTGCGCCACGCTGAGGAGGGAAGAGCGACCCCGGGCGGGAGCCCCGGGGGTGCGAGACACCGGCTCAGCGATTGTTTCCCCGTCCCTCCCCTCTCCGGGCACGGCCGACAGCGCAGGCGCAGAGGCGGCTTCCCTTCGGCTTACAGACCCCCTCCCTCGGCGTCCGCGGCCTCCGCCAGTAGCCGGGCGCTTTTGCGCTGCGACGCGACGTCCGAACCGGGTCGCCGGCTTCTTACCGGAAGTGCCTGAGGAGGTTCCAGGGTGACGGGGACGCCAGAAGGTTCGGCCTTAGATCGGGACTCAGTTTCCCACTAGATGCCGGGATCGGTTGGCGACTGGCGTCAGCGTCTGGCGTCCTTTGCCCTTCGCTGACCTAGACGCCACTTCCCCGCCCCCGGCCCGCTCGTCCGCGGAGCTGGCGGCGCTCTGGTCTGTGCTGGGCAAGCCCGTCTGCCTGGCGGCGCACCTGGCCTGTTCTCCGCACTGTTGGCCTCCCGAAAACCGAACTTTTTACTTCAAACAGGTTTTGCAACACCACCCCCGATTTCCCACACACACCCCCTTTCCCCCGCCCGGCAGCGATACAAAGCTCCCATCGCAATCCTGAGCTCCGAGCCCTCCGGCCGACTGGCCGTTCCCTGCGGCCCTTCCCTTCCTGATTTAGTTCTGCTTTTCTAACAGTGACCACTAGAGCAGCTGCCTCCCCTGCCCAAAAACAAAAGCTAACTTCTCTGATGGAGGAATAACGTGTCACGTGACGTACATCTGTGCTTGTTAGCTTTGCTGTTTTACCACAGGTTTCCCATAAATTTAATTAGGGAGGAGATCCGTGTAGGATCCGGGTATCATTACAGACTGGGGGGAAAAAATCAGTTCCTAAAAGGTTTTTAACAGCTCAAAGTTCATACTGATCTTTCAAAACTTGCAAGAATTATAATATTGAAGAATACTCCAGTCACATGGGATTTGTGGTGAAAGATTTGAGAATCAGGGATCACATCCTAAATCTGGAATTTACAACTATAATTCCTGATCTTTCAGAGATATTTAATCTCTAATCTTGGTTTTCCTAAGCTGCGTTGTGGAATTGTGTGCTTTTAGTTCACTAGCGAAACTTCTGATTGCCTAAAATAATTTATTGAGCATGTGCTGTGTGACAGACAATGCATTAGATGCTTTGCTTACATCATGTCATTTAATCCTGAGAATAATTCTACAAAATACAGTATGCATTTTTCCTATTATGTGTTAGGTATTGTTCCCAGATAAAATGGGGCCACTGCCCTATGGAACCACAGTCTAGTGACAGAGACTCATATATACAAATGCATATTAGGGACAGAAGTATCTATATAATACAGTGTGAGGACAAAGAGAATAGAAAAAGAAAAAGAAAACAGATAAATGGAAAAAATATACACATGAATGGTCAATTCACAAAATATGAAATTTAAATGCCTACTACACATTTTACTAATGCTCAAACTCAATAATAACACAAAGACTAAAGAGATATTATTTCCCATGGATCTAATTAGCCAATTTGTTTAAAATGTGAATAAACTCCATTGGTGACAGGAGAGTGGACGCTCATATACTAGTGGGGATATAAATTAGGACAAAGATTTTGCAAAAGTGTTTGTCAGATCATATCAAGAACCTTATAAATGTTCACATGATCTCATTCAATAATTTCTCTTTCAGAAATTATAAGGAGATATTCCAGAAGACAAAGATTTATATGGAAAGATACTTACTATGGCAATATTTATATTTTTTAAATGTACAAAAGTCTAAAACTCAACATTAAGAGAATAGTTAGTGGCTGGGCGCGGTGGCTCATGCCTATAATCCAAGCACTCTGGGAGACCGAGGTGGAAGGATTGCTTGAGCTCAGGAGTTTGAGACCTGTCTGAGCAAGAGCAAGACCCTGTCTCTACTAAAAATAGAAAGAAATTAGGCAAACAACCAAAAATAGAAAAAATTAACGGGGCGTGGTGACACGTGCCTGTAGTCCCAGCTATCCGGGAGGCTGAGGCAGAAGGATTGCTTGAGCCCAGGAATTTGAGGTTGCTGTGAGCTAGGCTGACCCCACAGCACTCTAGCCCAGGCAAGAGAGTGAGACTCTGTCTCAAAAAAAAAAATAATAATAATAATAAGATAATAGTATTATTGCACATGTGTGATTAAAACTATTAAAATTATGTTTACAAAGAATTTTTAATGACAGGAAAATTACCTCATGAAAAACATTTTAAATATTTATAGTAAAAATATTTAACATTGCTTATGTAGTATAAGGCCAGCTACAGTTATACAATATGTGTAAAAGAGTGAAGAAAGTATATTAAAGTGTTGACAGTGGTCATGTGTATCTGATTAGAATATAGATGTTTTTATCCTGGATATTCTAAATTTTCTACAATGTATATATATTACCTTTTTACTCTAGAAAAAAATTCTAATGTAACAGATGTAGTAAGTTGATCAGTGAACCTAAGAAAGAATCCAATACCCCTGCTGTTAAGAGTATGGTCTTTGGAGTCAGACTACCTGAATTTGCATTCTAGTTCCATCACTTATTAGCAGTGTGTCCTAGATTTGCTAAGCTTAGATGCTCGTGTAGTGTGATGTGATAGAACTAATACATTGCATGAGATAATCCATATAAAGTGCTCAAATGGGACATTCAATATAAATGAATATTGTTATTCTTAATAGTTGTATTTCTTTTGGTAAATTGATCAATTATATTCATGTTTTTATGTCAGTATCCTCTGAATTTGGCTAATGCACATCAGTTCCCTGGAGCACAATTACCTTCAAATATATTTTAAAACTGAATTTCTTAGTCTGCTAAACCAAGAATAGGACATAGGGCACTCCACATGATTGCCACCTTAAGAAGACCTGTAATTTTTTTTTAAAGGAGAAGCATTATATTTCTCCATATAAAATTTACAGCCCTTGTTTATCTTTTAATGCCAAATACTTAATGATGAGAATCTAATTCTGAAGCTAACAAAAGCAAATTGCAAGAGTTTAGTAGATTTTTATAAGTATAGCAACCTTTCCTAATTATGCCTTAGGAGAGTATTTAATTTGGATTCCATAAAACTTGTCATCCATGGAGTAGTCAAAAGGAGATGAAATCAACCAACTAACCAAACTTTAAATTAATGACTACTAATTTAACCCAGTAGCTCTCAATGCTGGTAGTGGTGGGATGATTTTGCCTCCCAGAGGACATTTGACAATGTCTGGAGACATTTTTGGTTCTCACAACTGAAGGAATGCTGGCAATGTCTAGTAGGTAGAGGCCAGGGATGCTGCTAAATGTTCTACAATGCACAGGACAGCCCCTAACACAAAGAATTTTTCAGCCTAGAATATCAATAGTGCCAAGGTTGAGAAAACTTGATTTAGTCAATGAGTGATTTAAAGCTATCGACAATGTATTTCTTCCAATTCCTAGTAAGTAGTTCCCTTTTTCTTTCATGACCACAAGCACAAATGTGAGTTCAGAAACTCAGGGCTAGATTTTGAACTCCTACATAAGGGAAGCAATACACAAAGCTGTTAACTAGAGAGAGGAAATCTACAATGACCATTTTTGTGGAGCAGACATCTGGTCAATTGTACTCTGACAGAGAGCAGTGCCTCATTACTATGGCTTAGTTCCACCAGACACACACATAATGACTTATTACTAAGATACACTTTACACTTTGTCATTTAGTGATCACCTGCTTTTCAACCCTTATCTAGTAAGTAAACCAGATGTTCCTACAGTGTGGATATTTTTGCTCATCTATGAACAAAACCTGAAGTTCAGGAATTCTCCTTTCTGTTATAACTACTTTGTTAAGTACAGCAGCACTTACTGATGGAGGCCTTTGTCATAACAGCAAACTTGAAGAACACTCTATCAACAGCCTATTCTCCTTTTGTACCAAGTGCTATAATTTAGAATTGGTTTTTGTGAGAGCTGCTTTTCCATTCTTTAAGGAAAGTTATAACTGTAGTACCCAAAAGACAATCATTATAGATCCTTGGGTGTAACACAGTAGCTATATTTACTTAAAATTCTAAAACCAAAAAGCTCGCATAACTAAATTTTTTTTCTGAGTACATTTTAAAATCTATGACAAAGAAACAAATAATACGTTAATTCCTAGCAAGATTTGTTGATAAATCTTATAAACTTTCTACATCAACAACTTTAAAAAAAGAAATAACTGATGTTCATTTCAACAAATATTTGTTTATGGAACATAATTGCATTGTTTTTACTATTGATCATTCATCTCAAGATCTTCTATTAAATGAAAGTTAATTCAGTTAACCTGGTCTAACCCCTCTCTACATATATACTCAATAAACAAAAAGAAATGTTTGGTAAGGCATGCATCTCAAATTATTTTAAAAAATCAATTGTTATTTTCTAACAGATTTTGTTATTTTGTTAACATATTAGATTTAAGAACTATAGCTGTGTTAGGTCAGGCTTCCTGTTATTTTGTAACATGTAGCTATGTTTGTGAATTCATGTTATTTTGTTAATATTGAATTCAAGAAATGTAGCAGGATGCTTAGACTCCAGTACCATTTCAAAGTACAAACAACTGCCTCTTTCAAGGAGAACCATTGCTGACCGGCAGCATGAATCACACTTCAACTTAACAGAATAACTTCATGCAATACTTCAAATGGAAAATACACATTATTCAATCACTTTGGAGGAATCAACTGATACTACTGACTCAGTGTAGGTTTTATACTTCATTCAGGTCATAACAGAAGATTTTCTTAGCTACAAAGAGTTACTTGCTTTCGGCACTCTTGTGAACAGAATATGGGGAAAAGATATCTTCAACAACTTTCAAGGTAAATGTCATGAAGTTGGACTGAATTTCGTAAATTTAGTGAGTGTATGTACAGACAGTGCACCTTCCGTGACGGGAAAACATGAAGGGTTTATTGCACAGGTTTAAAAAAAGTATTAACAGATCCAGATGGTCTCATTTCTTTTTATTGTATCTTGCATCAGCAAAATCTCTGTGCTAAAGCTACTATTTTAAGTGACTCTTTGCAATACATTATAAGTGTTGTTAATTATATTCATGCCAATGCAACAAGGCATTGTCAGTTTCGTAACATGCTAAAGTTGAAAGATGACATATTCAGTGTGTGGATTTGCCATATAATTCTAAAGTGTGTTGGCTACCTTAGGGACAGATGTTAGCCAAAATTGTACTTCTGTGAGAACAGATAGTTAAATTTTATGAATAACAGAATCAGCAATGTGAATTATTGAAAGAAGATTTCTATAGGAATACAGGATTTCTGTGTGATATCGTGTCAAATCAAAACGACTTGAATATTTCTTTGCAAGGTAAAACTAAGTCTATATACGATATGTGGCAAAAAATCCAAACATTTCAAAAAAAGTTATCTTTTTTCAAAACAATTCTTTAAAAGAATATTTTGGATGAACACTTTCTCCAGTTAGCAAAGGTCATTGATGAGCAGGATGACATACGTGAATCATTTGAAGAATACGCAGCTGTTATAGACCTATTAATTGGAGAATGCCATGAAAGGTTGGCTGACTTTGAGAATCATGATATCACATTCAAATTAGCATTTCAGCCTTACCTAGTTGATATCACCAAGACACCTAAAGAACTACAGATGGAATTGAATGAGCTCTCAGTAGATGACATTTTAAAGTCATTGTTTGATGCTAAGAAAGATCCAATTGAAATATGGAAAAATGTAGTAGAATACCCATGCCTTTGGCAACATGCCTGAAAAAAATGCTTTCTTGCTTCAACCACTTATTGCTGTGAATCTACATTCTTCTACATAATCCAAATCAAGATGCCCTTAAGGTCACAAATGACTGATCAACTGAAACTGTGGACCTCCATGCTGCAAACCACATGTTCAAATGCTTTTCAACAAAAAGCAGACACAACAAAGTCATTACAAGGTTAGTTAACTTTAAAATTAACAAATAGTTTTCATTTTTTGAAATTATTAAGTACAGAGTAGTTAGATTTTTACAAAACAATGTACATTTTTAAGTATAACTAATTGAAGTTTCTTGAATGTGGCCTTATTTGATTACAGCTAAATTAATGTGGCCTTCCAGCATGAAAAGCTTCCCCACCCCTGAATTAAGGTACTGCAAGAGTATCTACTGTGGTTAACCAGTGATATGTAAGGGGACTGGATAATATGGAACCACATTTCACATTTCATCATATGGCATTTTCTCTTTATTATGAATTATTTTCCTGACCATTTCCTTCCTAACATCAAGGACTCCTGGACAGGATCCCTGGGCTTGAATTAACACTATTATTTTTACCTATATCAATTTCCTTCAGTGCTTTTTAATTTGTTTTCATTTCAATGATGGCTTATCATATCTATTAAAATCTGGGCTTTTCTTGCTATCCTTTTATATATTTGTTAGGTTTAGATTTGGCAAAGGACATCCGTAGATCCCAAAGCATCAGAGTCTTAAACTACATGTTTATTTTTCCTTTGCATTAACATCCAGATATAGATAATCTAAGGCTGCCATAGAACTTTTTTGTCTGAAGTCAAGAGAAACTTTGGGTCCTTCTAGTTTTTTGCTTTATCATCTGTGGTGTCTATTCTAAAGGTCACTTCGTGGTCCAAGATGGCTATGTCGGCTCCAGCAATCGCGTCCATACTTCCACAGCAGGAAGGAGGAAAGAGGCATGGTGAGTCAAAGGGTACACATAAGCTTTTCCTTAAGGAAGAGTCGCTAAAGCTGTTACAGGACACTCTTGCTTAAATCCTTTGGTCAGAACTCATTCTCATGACCGCATGCAATTGCAAGGAAGATAGGGGGATTGTCTTTATTTTAAGAGGCCCTGTGCCAAGCTCAGATTTCTAATGGGAGAATGGATATTGGGAGGAAATAGTGGTTTCTGCCACACTCTTTCTGAACCTTTATTTAAGGCTAGAGAAACAAGTTATAGTTTAAAGGGTTAATGAGTAAGACCCAGTGAAGAGGAAGAGGTTTAAGGTTTAGGAAACAAAGTATATAATTGATAAAATAAGGTCATGGAGACAAGAGAAGGCAAAATACATTGAATTTTACAGCAAGTGAAGTGTTTTCTCTTAGAGAATTATCCCACTATACTATGAAGTGTTTGAGATCAGAGACTATGTCTTATTAATCTTTGTTATCTAGGGTCTATCATAGAGTCTAAGACATTGTTGGTGTGCAGCAAATAGTCTGAAGTATTTTGTTATAGCAGCAGGAACAGATTAAGACACGGTGACTCAGAAACAGTGGGCTGAAAGGGCTTTCGGGGGAAAAAGACTGATCATTAGGGGCCCGGAAGTTCTAAGAGATGGTCACACGGTTTGGTGAAGAAGAGAGTCGTGATCTCCTCCAAAGAAGCGATTTTAGTGGAAGAGAAAAGGAACTGAAACCAGATTGCACTAAGTTAGCAAAAGGCTACTGCAGTTTACTGAATTGCTACAATAATGGGAGATCTTTAGCTGAAGCAAGTGATTTAATATACCCAAATTAAGCATTTAGTGGCGTGGGTAATCCTCCTAAACAAAATGTCTAACATAATAAAATGAAATGGAGGCACCAAACTGAAAAGTTCAGTTTCCCTGACAACCGTATCCCAATGTGGAACTGTGGATGGTAAAACTCAAGCTGGACAGGAAAAATGTAAGCAATTGCTAGGACTTATCATGTAAGTAGTGAAAGCACATGCTCTGGAGTCAAACCGATTTGTTTTCACACTAGTTGTGATATATGACCTTGACTCTTAACTTCTCAGAGCCTCAGTTCTAATCTGTTCCCATATGTTGTTCTCTCATATGTAAGGAATGTAGGAATTACACTTAGCAGAGAGCAGACACAAAGTAAATATCAGATATTGCTATTATCAACAAATGATTTCTCTTCCCAAAATGTGAACCAAGAAATAAATGTTTTAATCTCAGTATAAAAAGGTAAGGTACCCTGAGTAGACTAAAGGAAGCTTTTGCTATGAAGCTGCAGTGTCCTATAAGGATATGTACAGTCCAAAATGCTTTTAAATATCTGAATTTCTATGAGTGAAAGTAAAAATTCAGGATTAGAAAAATTATGGGAATGCTGTTCCCACTTGCACACCCTAAAAACATCTCAAATTCAATATGTACAAGACCAAATTCTTGATTTCCTCTTGTTCCCCTTGTTCAACTCCTCCAGGTCTTCTCATATTTTAAACCAGACACTTGGAAATCAGCCTTGAGTACACTTTGCCTCACTCCCCACATCCAATCTATTGTTAAGTCTTTTCCACACCTTTCCATTTCTCCTGCTATTTTAATATATGCTTGTACAATATCTATTTTTAATCCATTGATTTATCTATATATGCTGCTGAAATTAATAAAAACTTAAAGATTTTTACACTTTAATATCTAGTTGAGCTTATTTTCCATAATTTAGTGGAGAATTTTTATGTAGCCGATTTTATTTGCTAGGCTTTCAGTTTTTATTAATGCCAATTAAATATCTGTCTATTTAGCACCACCACAAAATAAGTGGTTTACATCACTTAGTGTTATATGGGGCCGGGTGTAGTGGCTCATGCCTGTAATCCCAGCACTTAAGGAGGCCTAGGCAGGAGGATCAATTGAGGCCAGGAGTTTGAGACCTGAGCAACATAGCAAGACCCTGTCTCTACAAAAGACAGAAAAATCAACCGAGTGTGGTGACATACGTCTGTAGTCCCAGCTACTCTGGAGGCTGAGGCAGGAAGATGGCTTGAGCCCAGGAGTTCGAGGTTGCAGTGAGCTCCGATGACGCAACTACATCTAGCCAGGGCGACAGAGCAAGACACTGTCTCAAAAAAAAAAAAAAATTACTATAATACAGAAATGTAATCTCATCTAAATAACTTCTATTAATAGTATAACTGATAATAATATATAATTAGTATAATTATAGTGCTGTGTATATAGATATATTCCCACAATATGTCAAAAGAAAGAATGTTACCTCATTTTCTATAAATCTGGAACAGAATTAAAATTATGTAGCCTAATATTTGGCATCAAAATCATGAAGATGACTAAAGAGTGCCTGATTGCTCTTAGTATTCTGCATAAGTTGTAGGCTCTGTAATATTAATCATTTTGACAAGAAAAAGAGCTACAAAGTAATATATTTCTCATATACTTCTCACAAGATAAACTCTAGGCAAAGTCCCACTATCACAGAGTTTTGGGTTGAAGTTCAAAAAAAAAAAGACTGTAATGCCTAAATTTTATAGCACAGAAAAAAAATCAGAACACAGAAAAACGAAAAGGAAATGAAAGAAATACATTTCAAATGTCAATTGCTTCTACTCAACAACTGGTTATTGTCATTTCTTAAAGGACACACTTATAGATTCTATTTTCCCCCTAGCCAGTCTAAGGTTTTCTTTATTTAATATTTAAATTATTAAGTAGATTTTCATGATTCTTTCTAAATCATGTAACATCCAGCATTTTAGAATGTTGGCCAATAAACACTTCATATAACTTTAAATATAATTTGCAAAGAAAACACACAATACCAACATACCTGTTGTAGAGTGTTTTTCCATAAAGTCTGATTATGTAAGTCATCCTGAAAATCAGAAAGACCCAGGAAACACGCAACTTCTCAAGTTATGATGACATTCAGTCTTTTTTTTCAAGGGCTTTTGATATAGACATCTTTAATTCTGATATGAACTGGATTTTTGTCATAATAGCCAACTCCTGATGGCAAAAAGTGGCATTTTAATAAGTGGTTTTGTGCAATATGACATGATAAGTGGTTCTAGGTTGAACCAATGCAGCCCTTGGGCTTAAAAATTTGGGAATTTGAATAAATAGGAACATGTAGAACATAGCATTTTGAAGTTTTATGAAAGTGGTTTTTGAATGAAAAACTTTTCCTTGTACAGTTTTTTTTTTTTTTTTTTTGGAAACAGGTTTTCGTTTTGTTACCTGGGCTAGAGTACAGTGGCATCATCATAGCTCACTGCAACCTCAAACTCCTGGACTCAAATGATCCTCCTGCCTCAGACTCCCGAGTAGCTGGGACTACAGGAGCATGCTACCACGCTGGGCTAATTTTTCTATTTTTGTAGAGATGGGGGTCTCACTATGTTGTCCAGGCTGGCCTCAGAACTCTTGATCTCAAGAAATCCTCCCACCTCAGCCTCCCAAAGTGTTAGGATTATAAGCATGAGACACTGTACGCAGCCCCAATTTGAGCTTTATTCTATTTTTCAGTATCTTCTTTTTCTTTTAGTGCCTGAGCAAATGACTAACTTACTTTGATTAACCAAAGCCACTTCTTTATTACCCATCAGAATGCACAGAAAATTTTAAAATGTATGAGCCTATCAGTAAACCATAAACTCTACAACCATTTTAAGAGAAAAAATATTGTATAGCCTACCATCATAATTTTTAGTTTTTTATTCCTTAAGCTGTCAATCAATATAAATAATGAGGTGTCTACTATTTCCCAGGCATATCCCTACATATTATTAAGGATTTAAGAAAAGGAAGTAAAGACAATATCTCTTTTATTAAGTGAATCTTAAATATAGTTCAGGAGAATGAATACATGAATTATATACATAAATCTACACATGTATCTGAAATATATACATAATTATATGTGCACAAATAGCAACTTTAAATCCTTCTAGGGATAAGTATAAGTTGATATAATGAGTCTTTCTGTGCCTAAGTTTAGTCATTTACTAAGTAAGGATAATGATACCTACTTAACAGGATTGCTGTAAAGATTAAATGACCAGTGTACATGGAAGTGTCTCAAAAGCTTTAAGAAGCTAGACAAACAAGGTGGCATAATTATGAGTTGAGTATAAAAATAATGACTTCATAAAGAATAAAAGAATAAACAAGCAAGCTGGTACAGTGGTTCATGCCTGTAAGCACTTTGGGAGGCCAGGGTGGGAGGATCATTTGAGGCCAGGAGTTCGAGACCAGCCTGGGCAACATAGTGAGACTCTGTCTCTCCAAAAATATTAAAAATTAGCTGGGTGTGGTGGTGCACGCCTATAGTCCCAGTTACTTGGGAGGCTGAGGCAGGAGGATCTCCTGAACCCAGGAGTTCAAGACTTCAGTGAGCTATGATCGTGCCACTATACTTCAGCCTGGGCTACAGAGAGCCTGTCTCTGAAAATAAATAAATGAATAAGTTAATAATAATAATAATGAAGAGACGAGCAGCTGGCATTCGTTAAGGAAGATCTCTTGTCATGCCTGGAGCTTTCAAT
This sequence comes from Lemur catta, assembly GCF_020740605.2. Taxonomy (NCBI): domain Eukaryota; kingdom Metazoa; phylum Chordata; class Mammalia; order Primates; family Lemuridae; genus Lemur; species Lemur catta. The sequence goes on along the minus strand of NC_059139.1, from coordinate 51,715,958 downwards.
CTGGTCTTGCAGAACTTTGGCTGGAAAACAGAGAAAGCACTCAAGCATTTTGAGGAGATAAATTTGGTGGAAGGTATCTCCACAGGGATAAGGCCATTATAAAGGCATGAATAAGTTGAGTTACAGGACAGCAAATAGAGCTGGAGCAGATGTTCTACCAAGGCTGAAAATATTTGCCATAATCTCTAACAGGAAGAAAGGAAAGATATTAATTAAATCTATTAGCATCTTAAAGATATCTTGGAGGGTATCTTGGTTTTTAGTTTGCTTAGAATATTTTTCAGAATAAAGCATACCCAAAAGTCTTTCTCCTAGATTATTCTCTTTCTTTGTGACAAAAGTCCTAAAAGTAAACATGTAAATCCAACTGAAATATGAAGACAGAAATATTAATCTTCCTCCTAGAGGCAGATTTTGCCATGAAGCTAATAAAACTGAAGGTCCTGAAAGAGGCTTTATTAATAGTACCAAGTTCACGTGGTCATACAATTTCATAAAGTTTGCAAAAGTCATGATCTCTTTTCTTATTTTAAATAAATATGTACTTTTGTACCTAAGGTCTTTTGGTAATTTTATTTATTTTTAAAAGAAAGCCTTTCAAATTATATAAGCTTCAGGCCCCATAAAATATGGATCATCCCTGACAAATAGATAGGAATGAGCTAATATATTAATTCATTACTAAACTAGTGAGGAAACTTTAAGCAAAGGCAAGACAAACAGCACAAGGTAAACAAAAAAAGCAGGAATTTTAGGGCAAAGCTTATTAATGCAAATGCCTATTAGTAGGACCAGCTATATAGTTTGCAGGGTTTAATGCAAAATAAAAATGTAAGACTCCTTGATCAAAGATTATAATGAATTTCAAGATGGTGATAGTAGAACATTAAACAGAGCACAGGGCTCTTCCAAGCATGAGGCCCAGTAGGACAGTACAGTTCCTACATGCATGAAGCAGCCGTGCTTATAGGCAGCATTAGGTAATATGGGCCCAGGACAGGAAAACCTCCAACTAAAAAGCCTTGGACACTACTTAAGGGACCCTCTGTTACTTAGCTTGAGTGACAGTCGCCAGGCTGGGCCCAGAGGTGCCACCTCTGTTGATGTTTTAGGAGAAGTCAGAAATTTGGATTTCTGTGTGCAGTTAGTTTTTTAATGTCTCCCATTCAAGTTATCTGAAAAACACTGTACAGATCATACCATACCATATGCATGGGGTGGGTTAATGGTGGTGTTAAATATAATCTAGAATATATCTAGAATCTTTGCTTCAGAACCAGAGAGATCTGGATTTGAATCCTGATTTGTCCACAGGGTAAAAGTCCTTTTCTGAGATGCATTCTCCTTATCTAGCTCAGAGCCTGGCATATGGAAAGTACACCATAGATGTTAATTCAATATCTCACATTCTCAAAGACACACTGGTTACTCTTTCAATTATTTATTTGTCATAGAAGGTATGACTTGTTGTAGTAGTAGATATTTTTATTTAATAGTAAGAAATATTCAGGAATATTTTTCCTTTTGATGCTTTGTAAGTGGCAGACTATGGAAATGCCCTCTCTCCAGTTCAACTAATCTTGAAATAATACAATGGTTTAGGTTCACATGCTTATTTCATTTCTTGCATAAGAAACTACTATGCGGAAAAAAAAAATCAGACAACCCGGTACTCAAATTAACAGTGAATGTTCATCTATGTGCCAGTGTCCTCTATCTAAAAAATGAAATCTATGCACATATTTCTACCACTTAAAAAAGAAACATTTTTAACCTACTTCATAGCATTTCTCTAAACTGTCATAACCAACGTCTTACCCCTAAGAAATTTGCTAAGAGATGGTGAAAACTATTTGAAATGGAACAAGTTGTATAAAGATGAATTGTTTTAAGATGACTATATGGATATTGTATTAGTCAGCTATTGCAATAATAATGTTCCATACAAACCAATGCAAAACTCAGTGACATAACATAAGCATTTGTTTAATGCTCATGCATCTTTGGGCCTGTTGTGGTTCAAGCTGACCTAGGCTGGACGCAGCTAAGCTTGGCTCCAATCCACAGCTAAGCTTGGCTCCAGGCCACAGGTTCATGTCTGCTCCATGGGTTTCTTTCTTTTTTTAAAATTTGAGATGAGGTCTCACTATGCTGCAGTGGCTATTCACAGGCATGATCATAGCCTGCTACAGCCTCAATCTCCTGGGCTCAAGTGATCCTCCTACCTCAGCCTCCTGAGTAGCTGCGAATACCAGTGCACACCACCACACCCAGCAAATTAAAAAAAAATTTTTCTTAGAGATGGGGTCTTGCTATGATGCCCAGGCTGGTCTTAGACTCCTGCCCTCAATCATTCTGCCCACTTCAGCCTCCCAAGTCGCTGGGATTACAGAGCTGAGCCACATCACTGGGCTATATTGATAACTTGAGGAATTACCTAAGTAGTGGTCCCCAACCTTTTTGGCACCAGGGACCATTTTCATGGAAGACAATTTTTCCACAGACTGGGGAGTGGGAGGATGGTTTGGGGATGATTCAAGTGTGTTACATTTATTGTGCACTTTATTTCTACTATTATTACATTGTAATATATAATGAAATAATTACACAACTCACCATCGGTTGGGGACCCCTGATCTAAGGTAATGGTTTCCATAGCCTTCCTAGGTATTTTAAGTATTTTCCTTGGATCAAATTGGATTCCAAGAAGCCTCTATACTTGAACTAGTCCCTTGCAAAATCACCAATACTGAGTTGAGTCTTAATGTTATCAAAGTTATTATAAGAGAAATTCATATAAAATTTGATCTTGTTTTTGTTATTAAATGGTCACTACGGTCATCTTATTGCTCAATGGCCTCTTTGAGTCTCTCATCAGAAATTGCTATTAGAATTTAATGCCAGAAAGGATGATGTGTGTCTTGAGGAATAAGTATGCTTCTTCCTTTCTGAAAGTTGTGAAATCTACCCTGATTTGGTTTAGTCTTGGCTGCCAGGAAGTTAAGAGGAGAATGGAACGATCAACCACACTGAGGACACAGTCTTTATGATCTCTTTTACTCTCTTTCATGGTTGGTTCTCTGTTTCTATTTCATTGTATATAAACATTTAAATGATAGATAGATACATCTCCTTTAAGATAAGCTACAAAAAATCTTTTAAGGAAACAGATATTTTCCAATGTGCTATGTATTTTTTTTTAATGTTAAAGAAAATGTATCATTCCGGACAATCATTGTAAATAAATAAGAAATATTGGAATTAGAGTTCAAGGCTTAAGAAATTTAGTAAGATATTTAGAATTATCTTCTCAAAATTTGAATATTGTAATAACAAACATTTAAATATATTCTAAACTTCAATTTAATTTTTCTTGAAAATGAATGAATAGATTTAGATTGTGATTTCGTTGGCATTACTAATTTACACATCCTGAATTCTATTGAATAAAATAAATTAGGTCCAGGCATGTGCCTCACACCTGTAATCTTTACACTTTGGGAGGCCAAGGTGGGAGAATCGCTTGAGGCCAGGAGTTCAAGACCAGCCTGAGAAACATAGGGCAAAACTATCTCTACAAAAAAATAAAAAAATTAGCCAGGCTTGGTGGCACGTGCTTGTAGTCCCAGCTACTCAGGAGGCTGAATCAGGAGGATCGCTTGAGCCCAGCAGTTTGAGGTTGCAGTGAGCTGTGATGACGCCACTGAACTCCAGCCTGGGCAACACAGTGAGACCTTGTCTTTAAAAAGAAAAAAATTAGAATTGCTTTTGTGTATTGAAGACTTAGCAAAAACACAATCTGTAAAGAATATGACTTGCTTTATTTAAATTGCAAGACCTCTTCAATTGTAATTTTATTCTCCCATGCTGTTTTTATATTTTACTTAGGACATGCAATGCAAAAAAATCTCAAATTGCCATAAAATTTTTGTGGGCTTATAAAGCTAAAAGTATTCAAAAGGGCTATTTCATTAAATAAATTTTTAAAAATTAATAGATTATGCTTTAAAGCAGTTTTATATTTACAGAAGAATTGAGCAAAGAGTACAGAGAGTTCCCATATACTCTCTCTCCCCCTACCCACAGTACTGTTTCTTTTTTTTTTAATTATTTATTTATTTATTTATTTTGAGGCAGAGTCTCACTCTGTTGCCCGGGCTAGAGTGCCGTGGCGTCAGCCTAGCTCACAGCAACCTCAAACTCCTGGGCTTAACCAATCCTCCTGCCTCAGCCTTCCAAGTAGCTAGGACTACAGGCATGTGCCACTATGCCCGGCTAATTTTTTCCATATATTATTAGTTGTCCAGCTAATTTCTTTCTTTTTTTTTTTTTTAGTAGAGACAGGGTCTCACTCTTGCTCAGGCTGGTCTCGAACTCCTGAGCTCAAGTGATCCGCCTGCCTCGGCCTCCCAAGTGCTAGAATTACAGGCGTGAGCCACCGCGCCTGGCCTATTTCATTTTTAATGGGAATAATTTGTTAAATTATTTAAGTCAGTGTTACTTTATCTCACCCTTAAATGTTCCCTCCAGATTTACACACATTCAGTATTAGCTAAGTAAATTAGATAGACAATTTCAATGGTGTGTTTCATCAACACTAATAATATTATTTCTTTCTGGGGAGTTCTCCTTTAAGCATTAACAGCTTTCATTACCTTTCCCTGCCCCCTCAAAAGCTGGTAGTGTTTACATGAGACAGTAGAGTATAAAGAAGTGATTATTCTCTTATTTGAAAAGACGATTTCATTATTACAATAGACCATTGGCAGCTGTGACCTCCAATGACCTCTTTTATTATTCTACTCAGAAATGCTAAACGGTTTAATGGATCACAATTGTAAGTGAAACAGATTATAATGCTTAAACTGAGCATGACTGAAAGAAATATGTTTAACGTCAAAAAATATAAAAATTATACTTAATTATTATTATAGAATAATACTTAAACATCCCCTATAAGGTGCCTCTGATTTATCTGTTCTGATTTTCTTTTTAAATATTTCATACATTTGTATCAATTTTAGTGCCTCATTCTTTTTCTTTGTCAAGTCTTGCTCAAAGGCAATTTGGAGAACATCTTCAATTATATCAACTCCTTCTTTACTCTTCTCCAGAAGACCCAACTGTTTTTGTTTTTGTTTTTGTTTTTGTTTTTGTGAGACCGAGTCTCACTTTGTTGCCTGGGCTAGAGTGCCGTTGCGTCAGCCTAGCTCACAGCAACCTCAAACTCCTGGGCTCAAGCGATCCTCCTGCCTCAGCCTCCCGAGTAGCTGGGACTACAGGCATGCGCCACTATGCCCAGCTAATTTTTTTTCTATATATATTTTTAGTTGGCCAGATAATTTCTTTCTATTTTTAGTAGAGACGGGGTCTCGCTCTTACTCAGGCTGGTCTCCAACTCCTGATCTCGAGCTATCCTCCCGCCTTGGCCTCCTAGAGTGCTAGGATTACAGGCGTGAGCCACTGCACCCTGCCACCCAACTGTTTTTGAAAGAACATTTACCAAGTATCAGAGACAAACCCAGAACAATTCCTGAGTGTATTCTGAGGATGATGAGTGGATGTGGGCTCCTGGCCCCTCGTCTCTCCCAGGGCTGAACATTGAGCCAACCGTAAGTCTGGTGATTTTTGACTGCCCATTCATATGTAGAGTGTGGAATTAGAAGTATGGTTGGAAGTGTGCATGGGCAGAGCTTATGCATTTGTGGGGAATTACCGTGAAGCAATTGTGGACTCAAATATTCCCATGGGATATCTCTAATTATTGGTATCTGCAGGAATTTTCTCTTAAGCATATCAATTTCCCCAAAGAGTAATATATACACCAATCTCTTGTGGTTGGGGCAAGGGTTGGGGTACAGGGAATGGGTAAATCTTGGCTGCTGGCTTTCTCAGAATCAAAGGAAGAAAGAAAGATGGGGTTCCACAATTAGATGTGCAGACTTTCACTTAATAATTTCCCTGGTTTTAGCATTGTACCTTCTGCATTATGTAAAAAGTAAACAAAAATGGCAGTTTTGAAAAGGATCATTTGAAAACAAAAAGTTCTAAAATTCAGCATATTAAAAACCAAGTTCTTGTGATTATTCCCAAACCTTCTCTCTTGCAATTTGCTCATCTCAATAAATGATAACTTTGTCCTTCCAATTGCTCAGAATAAACTTAGGGATCATCGTTCACTGTTCTTTTTCCCCTTACACTTGCACTTGATCAATCAGTACATTCTCTTGGCTCCACCTTCAAAATACGCCTGATTTTCACCACCTAGGGATGGTGCAAGCCACCATCATCTCTAGTCCACTGCAGATTGTCCCGCTAACATGGGTAGTTGATCTGTTTCCAGTGAAGACTCTATTTTGTCTGCTTGGAATAATAAGGCATTTCTTGCCTCTGCATTTTCCTGCCATAGTTTTCTGCTCTGGACCTGACCAGATACTTTAACTTAGGGTACCTGTGAGCCTCTTTGCTCTCTAATCACAGTTTTGGATCTCACTACCTTAGACCTGTCCTATACACGATCCTGGGTGGGCAGGCACTGACGGTGAGGAAAGGAAAAAAGCAAAAGCAATAAGCCATCAGCCTTGCAGTTCTGTCCCCAGCCATGCAAACGATTCCTCAGAAAATGACTATGAATGCCACTGTGCTGGTCATTTGCCAGTTTGTTCTCAGACCCATTCTCTGCCCTTCCTTTGCTCTTTTCTGGATTATAAAGCTCTGACCTCCACAAACTGCATTTTCCAAGCCTTTGACAACTGGTTTCTAGTTGGGATTGACCAGTGGGGAGGCAATGACTGGAAAGTGAGAAGTGGGAAAGCCAGGGTATGTCTTCTCCTTTCTCTCTCTCAGCTTTCTTTGTGTGGCATCTCAGGCAGAGGTTAAGCCTCCACGGTGGCTCCGTCTCTCTCCAGGCTCCCTAAACTCTGGTTCTACCACCTCCTCTCTTTGTTCCTCTGGCCAAGGAAGCAGTAGCAGTTTCCCACCATTAGTAAACCCTGTGTTGCCTCCCTGACCTCTGATTGCCCTCTCAGCTCTCCCATCACTTTTGTGACCAGGTCCCCACACTGAATTTCTTCTATTAAAATACCTTGGTTCCGTTTTCCTGCATGGAACCTGACTGATACTGCTGCCTTTCAAATTATGTCTGCTAATAACTAGACTTTCCCCTCTAATGCATTGCTAATATTTGTTTGCTTTCATATCTACTCTGAAGCTTTGAAATAAAATTCTCCACCTTCTATAAAAGTGAAATATTTGTAGAATCATAGTGTAAGTATTTATCTCTCAAGACCAGAAATAGCAGCTCCTATTTGGTGAATCTCAGTCCAGTGTTGGTTACAGAGCTAGACATTCCAAAAATATTTTCTGGAATCTTCTCTATAACCTGCAAGGTAGTTACTACTCCCTATTGATACAAGGAGAAAACTAATGCACCAACAAGTTAAGTAACAAGATTGCATAGTAGGTGGTGAGACAGTGCTCTCCACTGCCTACTCCACTTTCCTAACAGGCACCATGCCTATCATTATGTTAATGAGTTTGTTTATCCTTCCGATTTTAATAAGCACAGATAGGTTTTATTATGTCCTTACATAACAATTGCAAGGCCACATGAAAGATACATGAATTTAGGAAATATTAAGTGCAAGCATAGGGAACCAATTGTTTCTCAGGTCAATGATTATACATGGCTTTACACGCCATTCCAACTACTATTTGTACACTTGAACCATGGAAACTAAATCTATTTAATGAGCTAATTCTATCATCTAAAACTAACCTTACATTGCAATATCCCTTGAGCACCACAATGAAGTTAATACAGAAGAGGTACTTCCATTTATTCTACAAAAAAATGGAGAACCAAAGCAGTTGTTGCTTTACTTAATTACTTAACCTTTGTTTCCAAAGGAGAAAGCTGCTTCTTAATAGAAGCTCCCACTTTTAGCAAAGGAATAGAAGTTTAAATGGATGCAAGTCCCAACCACTGCAAGCTTTAAATCCAGAAAGCATCCTAATGCCTTATTTGCCCACAAACTCAAAGGCATGCACACACAAAAGTTTGTACATTATTTTCAAGCACCATGTCCAAAGAAACTAAAAAGGAAAGTATGAACCCAAGAAGTGCTGAGGCCAGAATATCAAATGGGAATTAACAACAAAGGAGGAAAGAATCAATTTTGTATGAAATAGAAAATAAAATATAAACCTACCTTCCTCCTTTTTATTGTCAAACCCTTGAACACTGGCATTTGTCTTCAATAGTTATAGATTCTCAGAAGGAATTTGGCCTAATTTCACAGATAACACTTGCATATATACACATGTGGATTTGTACTTTGTGGATTTTTTTTATAACAAATTAACATTCCACATTGGTTTCTCTCTGCTGCCTGGCATACAATGCTGCCAGTTCCTTCCAGTATTGGCTGCTATGTGTTAAGAAATGACAAATAAATTATAGTAGACTGTCGACTAAAACACAAGCACCCCATAAACCCCAACCCCAACAACAACAACAAAAATCTCACGATCCATAATCTTATCATACATCTTTAAGGCAAAGAGAAAAGATTTCTTGGATGATCTACTTTTGTAAAAACACCTGTCCCATGACTCCTTATATTAACAAAGATGATCAGAAGTTAATTATAATTACCCTGATATGATCATTATACAATGTATACATGTATTAAAACATCACACTGTACCCCATAATATGTATAATTATTATGTGTCAATTGTAAATTAAAAAACGTATTACATAAAATTTTTTAAAAGTTAATTATATGCTATTACTTATCCCAATGCAAAGTAAAGGTACGTGGAGTTTAGTTCTGATTTACTTACCAAAAACATGTTAAAAATAAAGAATCCTTCTTTAATACTCACTTTAACAATCAACAATAAATTTTTACTTCCCCAACAAGTTCTAATCTTTACCATTTAATGGGAACATTCTGTTTACCATATTAGGCCATAACTTTTGAAGTTTGAAATGCTTTCATGTGGAACTTATTATGGAATTATTTTCTAGACTTCCCATAGGCTGTAAATTATATTCATTACAAAACAGATGGGCTTATTTCTCTAGTATCCTATTTTTAGATAATTCTAGACAAGACTTTCTCATAACCTTTCATGATTGAGTGCTGCTTCCAAGAGAATAGCCAATCCTGTCTTGTTTACCCCAGGACCCTTTTTGCTGGCTGTTATGAATAATACTGCTTGAACTTGGGAGTACAGATATTTTTTCCAGATACTTGTTTCAATTCCTTTGGATATATACTCAGAAATGGGATTGCTAGATCATATGGTAGTTCTAGTTTTAATTTTTTGAGAAACCTCCATCCTGTTATACTTCTTTTTTTGCAGTTGTATAGCACTCCATTCTATGGATTTATAACCCATAATTTATTTAACCAATTTCCTGCTGTTGAATAGTTGTATTTCTCCCAGTATTTTTCTCCTAAAAGAATTTTGCAATAAACAACTTCATATTGCTTCATTTCTTATGTGTATGGATATATCTATAGAATGAATTCTCAGAAGTGGAATTACTGGATCAGAAGGTAAAATCGATTGAAAGTTTTGCCCTCCATAAAGGTTACATTGATTTGCACTCCTGTCAATAATTTCTGAGAGAGCCTCCTCCCCACAGACTTGCCAATAGAGTATATCCACTGTATATTCTGTAAACAGAAAATGATTGAATAAGGATAGTTTTACTTCCATCATTAGAACACAAAGTATAACTTTTCATATTTCAAACAATTCTTAGAAAGAATAGGGCACTAATTTTTTCAATTTGAGTGTTTAAATACACCCCTATACCATCATACTTACTTGCTTGGAGAAAAAAAAATTAGTACCAGAAATGATGCAATATTTTGTCTATTCTCTTTATTTCAGCTTTAATTTTATTTAATAATTATTGATCTTTACTAGTCCATGCTAGAAAAGCATACATAAATAGCCATATTCTGCTCTACTGTAAGAACCATTATTTTGAATAAAAATCAGTATAAATCCTTAAACTTCTCAAGTTATTTAGTACCAGTGGCTTAAAAAAATATGTAAAAATAGAAACAGAGAAGAGAACAGCAATCACTAGCTCACGACATAAATGTCCTACTTAAAATAGAAGTGCCTAAGCAATTCTATGATGCATCCTTGTGGAAAGCGTTGCATTCACCAATCAAGATTGGCCCTGGATCATCAAAACAGTGGTTGTTATCATCATTTATTAGCTTGAGGCTGTCAATTCAAGCTGCTACGTAAATTTAAGGCATTAATTTTCTACCAAAAATACATGACCATAGGTATCCGTATCAGACAGTTTGGGTTGAATTCTGGCTCTGCCACTTACTTGCTGGTTGTGTCACCTTGAGCAAATTAACCTCTCTAAGACTCAGTATTTTCACCTATAGAATGGGGCTGCCAGGCGTGGTGTTTTGTGCCTGTAGTCCTAGCTACTCAGAAGGCTGAGGCAGGAGGATTCCTTCAGCCCAGGAGTTCAAGGCTGTTGTGCACTATGATCGTGCCTGTAAATAACCACTGCACTCCAGCCTGGGTGACATAGCAAGATCCTGTCTCCAAAAAAAAAGAAGGAAAAAAAGCCGGGCATGGTGGCACATGCCTGTAGTCCCAGCTACTCAGGAGGCTGAGCCAGAAGGATTGCTTAAGGCCAGGAGTTTGAGGTTGCTGTGAGCTAGGCTGACACCATGGCACTCACTCTAGCCCAGGCAACAAAGGGAGACCCTGTCTAAAAAAAAAAAAAAAAAAAGAAGGAAAAAAAAAGAAGGGGGAGGATTCCTGTAATGACTGCTTCCTGAAAGACTGTGTCACAGGAAACTTCTTAGCCTTAGCATCCCCAATCTCCAGGGAGGGAAAATTTCCAGTCAGATAGAATTATATATATACCCTTTCTTTGGAATCTTCAGCCCTCAAGATCCCAACATCATGACCTCAGTGTCAACACAATTGCTCCTAGTCCTCATTTTACTGCCTTTTGTGTTGCCTGTTGTTGAAGCAGTAAAAACCAAAGGTGCAGTCACTCTATTTTTAGGTGTAATTCTCAGCATTAGGCATCTGTGCTTGCTTGCGGGTATATGGACGGAAGAGAAAGTGACTTTGAAGGACCGCCTGAATCAAACTTTGCCCTGAAAGCCTTTGTGCTATTGAGGCTAAACCTGAGCTTTGGTGTCTAAAAGTTTGCAAGAAACAGTAAATAGGGGAGTTTCATGTTCTTAGTTGTTTCGCTTAAAATGGGAACATAAATGGGAAAATATGTTTTTATTACAAGTAATGCATTGAAAAATGCAGCCTATAATTTTCATTTGCTAGTTAGAAAGGGAGCCAAAGAAATAAGATGCCTCAATTTAAGATAAATAATATTTTATAGTTTTAGCATTTTCAAAGCACATGAAATAGGAAGAAGGAAGCTCGTGCCCAAAATTCTGGGAAATTGCCACTGTTCAGTTATAATCACTGCCTCCTGAATTGTTGAGGAGACTTCTCTCCATATTTTTATTAGATTTTTGTTTTATTTCCCAAGTTAACATTGTGTTTAGATATCAAATAATCAGCCGAAAATTGAAACATTTATCTCTGGGGAAAAAAAAATTTAGAAAAATGTATTCAGTGTATCTACTATTGAAATTGAGAAAAGAGTTAATGTAAAAAAAACTTGACATTGACGTTGAAATGGAGAAGAGACATAATGTAAAAAAAACACCCCACTTTATATTAATTAACTGAGTAACATCCCCATGGGGAGAAGTACTATATTAAATATAAACCCATTGTGTTGTAGGTCAAAAAAAATAAGAGTAAATGTAATAGCTACTCCATAGACTAGCTCTTCACTGAGAAAATTAAATTGGATAATGCTTTAACCCCTGATTAAAACAGCCTCTTTGTTCTTGCTGATTGATTTGCTAAAGATAAATACTATTATTTAACATTATAAATTAAATTCACACTATAAAACAGTTCGTCCGTCATAAGATTTTGTCTGGGAAAAGACAAACAGTCCCAAGACTAAGAGTGTATGTAAAGTGCTTCTCATAGACAAACCGTAGAATTGTGTTTTAGATAGCAAAAAAAAAAAAAAAAAAGAAAGAAAAGAAAGGAAAGTTCAGTTCATTCTATAGGTAGAAATTTCTCATTGAGGAAAGCAAGCATGAAATGAATACTAACAGGAAAATATGAGCTGATAAGATAAAAAAATAATAATTTAATAAAGCTTGCAGTTAGATCATATAGGACAAATGTACAGTTGAATATAAATATTATAGAGCTACAAATAAAAAATGTAGAATGTTAACATCCAATTCTCTCATATATAAGGTATAAGATTCCTCTGTTTTTAAATCTATTCTGTTCAAATTCTATTTCCGCCTGCAAAACATTTATTTACTATAGGGAGGAAATGTAGCCTCACAGAAAATAACTATTGACAAGTTAATCCAATACATGTGACTAGCTGAGGAAAAAAATTTAACTACCAGAAAGAAATGATTTGGAACAAAAAGTATTATATTTGCTAATATATATTTTTCTATCACTTTAAAGATAAAATATATGAAACATCTATTGAAGCCTCAATAAAGACATTTGTCAATGTCTTTGATTTAATATCAAACTAAAATTTAAATTGTTCAGTTATAAATCTTGCAGAATTGGATCAAGAAAATATAACATTGTATACTCGTTCCTCACTCCTACAATATCCTTTTTAAAGTCTATGGACAGGCAGAGTGGCTCACGCCTATAATCCCAGCACTTTGGGAGGTGAAGGTGGGAGGATCGCTTGAGATCAGGAATTCAAGAACAGCCCGGGCATCATAGCAAGACTCTGTCTCTGAAACAATAGAAAAACTAGCTGGGCATGGTGGCATGGTCCTATAGTCCCAGCTACTTGGGAGGCTGAGGCAGGAGAATTGCTTGAGCCCAGGAGTTGGAGGTTGCAGTGAGCTATGATGACACTACTGCACTCTAGCCTGGGCAATGGAGCAAGACTCTGTTTTTTTAAAAAAAAAAAAAAAAAATAGGAAAGTAAAAGTTTAAGATTATCCCTGACTACGTTTGTGGTACTAAGGATTTTAGAAGTAGGTATTGTTCTTAAGAGCTAGTCAAGCAGAAGGGGCAGGGAAATAAAAGGAACCAGAATTCCCAGGCAATGAAGCAAAGCAGGTTTATGATGTGGGTTTAGCACACTAAGACTTGCCTGTTATACTTCTAAGAATAGAAATGGACTGCACAGTCAGAATAGTGAAAGAGGAAGCACATAGCTTCAAATATGAATTGTAACTTCTTTCACTTACCTACAGAAAGGAATCGAGATTGATTTGGGCACCAAGCCTTATGATTTGAAGTAAAACATCAAATAGCAATCAGAAAAAGAGTCAGCATACTATAATTTTCCTCCCATAAATATAAAAATATCATGTTCTTTGAGAAAAATTCTACATTGGATTGGCAGCAAATCATATACTACCAACATTTACATATCCTGTTAAGTCACAAGTCACTGGGAATTCCCAGACTCTTTCTCACCCTCCTAAAGTTGGACTGGTTAAAGCCATTCAGGCAAATGTTGCCTGGGCTGTCAGAGCACAGAAATCATACATGTGATAAGCTTCTGGGCCCAGAAGCCAGGGATTGCATTAAATTGAAAAGTACCTAGAAGAAAGATATGCACAACAAAATATTAATTAACACTACAAAGGAGATTTTAGAAGAAAAAAAATATTTAAGCCTTCTTAGTTGCATTAAGAAGACTACATACAAAAATCTGTCTTAAAATGTTTACTCATACTATAGGAAAGTGTCCAAAATATATTGCTCATGATAAGGGCAGGATACAAAATGGATTGTTCATTTTTACAAAATATACAATTAAAATAATACCTAGAACTCAACTAACAACTTTAATTTGTTCCTGAAGATCCTGCCATTAAATGAAAAAGTATTTCTATTAATTCTAATGGAGAAAAATGATGATACAGTGTATTCCATCCCAAGACACCCAAACAATTCTCACAAATAGAAAAATCTATCAGTGGAACAATAAAAACAAGATGACATAAGTAATAAAGTGTTTGAAAACAAATAAATATAGTCTGTACACAAAGTGTAGTAAATGAAAGTGTATTATATTCACCAAAGAAGGAAGCTTCCTGTTTTGATGGAAAAGAACACAAAGGAGTTTTTCTTTGGAAGGTGGTGGAGAATCAGATGATTGATTTTCAGGCAGGCAACTCTTTGGCGGCTAATGGTTATCTTGCACTCCAACTGCCGTTGCCATGATTGCAGGAAGTAGTTTAAAATTTGGAGAAATATACATAATAAACACAAAACTTAACTGTGGTTATTGTCAGACATGAGACTATTAGCCACTTTTACTTTCTGTACTATATATGTCATAGTATTTAAAACTTACAATGAGCATGTATTTTTGTTCAAAGAAAATAAAAGCTGAAGAAAAAAATTGTTTATTGCAACATAACCAAAGATTGATACCCTTGTCATATATAAAACTAATATATATAAATTGATAGGACTGGCTACGTAATTTGTGTAGCTCCATAATTTGTGGAACCCAGTGCAAAATGAAATATGGAGACTTTTGTCCAAAATTGTTAGCAATTTCGAGATGGCAATAGCAGAGCATTAAACCAAATGGAAGGCCCTTCTAAGATGCAGGCCCATGAAGCTGGCTCCGCAAATTGATAAAATGCTAAGGCTTTAGTATAACATGGACAAAGGACATGAAAAGATAATTTACAAAATGGGAAGTTCAAATCACTAGTAAGCATATAAAATGTTCCATCTCACTAGTTATCATAGAAATGCAACTTAAAATACCATGTCATTTTTCCCCAACAAACTGAAAACAATATATTTTAAATGGTAACACCTAATGTTGGATTGGATGGTAAAATGGGTATCTCATACATTTTTACAGGGTTCTAATCTGAAATAATCCTTCTGGAAAACAATTTGATGCTATGTTTCAGGAGATCTGAAAAATTTTGATATCCTTTGAATGAGTGCTCCTTTTAGAAGTTTAAGGAAATAGCATAAAATAAACATAAAAATATATAAAGATATTTCAACATAGCATTTGAAGCATAACATTAAAAGCATACAATAGACTTTTTATTCAAGCATTAAAAATGTCTATTATGACTCAATAATGTTCATCTTATAAACCAGAAATTCCATTTCTATTATACTTATCTATAAACATATATCAAATAGTGTTTGAATAGAAAAACAGTGGAAATAAACTCAAGACAATGACTAAATAAACAGTAGTATTATCATACTGAGGAATCTTCTAAATGAGAGTGGTGTTCAAAATTCAATTGATATATATCCTTTCACCTGAATATTTTAATATTTGAAAAGATTTTATTTATATATTATAATATATGCATAATTAAATTAAATTGTGTGCTTACATTTTTAAAGATGGAGAAAATGCGTATAATATGCTGTGT
The DNA here is from genome assembly GCF_020740605.2 of Lemur catta. Classification (NCBI taxonomy): domain Eukaryota; kingdom Metazoa; phylum Chordata; class Mammalia; order Primates; family Lemuridae; genus Lemur; species Lemur catta. The sequence continues at coordinate 51,700,452 of NC_059139.1, read as the reverse complement.
GGAAAAAAACAGAAAATTTAATTGTGCATATGTTATAATGCCAAATATGTAAAGAAACACCTAGAAGGATGCAACCTTGAATGTTATCAGTAACTGATTATTTCTAGATAGGAGAATTATGGCTTATTTTTCTTCTTTATTCTTTGTGCTTTATTTTGTGCTTTCCAATTTTATTTTTTTTTACCACAAGCATGTATTAGAAAAAAACACCCTTTCCTACCCTCCACTCCTCCACCCCAAATACTAGGCTATAACATACAGGAATCTTCTGGATCAAGTCATTAAACCTGATCTTGAGGCACTAGAGATGCATGACTGAGCAAATAAAAGATAAAACAAATTAAGCTAGCGCATGCTATTTTTTAATAAAAAAGGGATTACCATAGGATTATTATATTTGTGAGCCTAGTTTCAAGTCCCACAAACATAAAACATCAACACATTTAATATCTAATCTGTAATAACTATAGAATTCATGATTATATAAATAAAAATAAGTCATATAACATTCTGGACATCTTTTAAATTTTTTCCAAAGAAAGGGAAGTAGAAAAGAACCTCTCAGGTTTTAACACTACCACATTATGTCTGTCTAAATGATGAGAAAATATACCAGTGGGGAAATGGGTGTTTCAAGAGACTGGACAGAGGCAGCAGTAGATGCAAAAACTCTTGGGAAGGAGAGAGAGAGAGAGAAGTTAGGAGAGTTGAGAGGCTTCTGGTGGAAGAGAACGTACAGAAAAAGGTTGGCTAGTTCAGTGTTTTCCAAATGACACAGTGAGTACCGTATAAGTCTGTTGTGAAGGTTTTATGGACTAATTCATGTCACATGCTTGCCAGAGTAGGCACTCAGTAAGAGATAACTATTATTACCATTGTTGGTTATATTTCTTATTGTAAATTAATACATTAGCATTCTTGCAGATATATTTAGTCTCCTGCAATTTTGGCTAATGTGTTTATGTGCCCTGGAGCCCAATCTCATCTGGAGAGTCTAATCTATTGAATTTCTGAGTCTATAAAACTAAGGACAAGACACTGAGACATATCAATGTTCCACTAGATTGTCATCTTATGCAGATCAACATTTTGTAAAATGAAGAAGAAAAAATTAGAGAATATAAAATGTGTACTCCTTGATTCTTAAATTTAGTGCCAAAGAACTTCATCATAAGGATTTAATTCTGAAGATAAACAAAAAAATTACAATAGTTTAGTAGACTTTTAGAAATGCAATGATGTCTGTTTCATATTTTGAATAGGAATTATATTTGAATTTCATAAAACACGTAGAATATCGGAAGCAATCTTTGAAATCAATGATTACTGCTATAGCCAATTAATGACCTAGTGGTTCAGAAAGCAAAAAGCAGCCGTTGACATCAGGAGCTGGCCTGGCACTCACAGTTCGGTGTTTTCCTGTTGAACACAAACAATTTCACAGAACTTCTACATCAGGTAAAGTCACTCTGTGACTATGATGGATAAAGACAAAAATAAGACCTTCCCATAATTATGTCTGAACACAGACAAAACACGAACATTGCCCAAGTTGCAAAATACCAAACATCTCCTTCTCCTGGCTAATGTAAGTGCCTGTGGCTTCTTAACCAATTACAGCTTTACCAATTACAGACCAGCGTGGGTCTGGTCTTCCCTTCCCTTCCCTGAGATAAGATGTGGAAAGAGTTCAAGAGCAGCCTGGGCGACATAGTGAGACCCTGTCTCTACAAAAAATAAGAAAAATTTACTGGGCATTGCTGGCACATGCCTGTAGTCCCAGCTACTTGGGACTGAGGCAAGAGGATCACTTGTGCCCAGGAGTTTGAGGCTGCAGTGAACTATGATCACACCACTGCACTCCAGCCTGGGCAACAAAGCAAGACCCTTGCTTTGTCTCTTTAAAAAAATTTTTTTTTAAATATGAATTTAATTGTTGCAGAAACACAATTTTATTACACAAATAAGCATTTAAAGCCATTGCCAAATCTGTAGGCTCTGAATTTTTAAGTATTTCCAGATGTCGGCTGATGTGTAGGAGAGATTGCCTATTTTATTAGAAATTTAATTGAATAATAGCTTGTGTTTTTTTTTGAGACAGAGTCTCGCTCTATTGCCCGGGGCTAGAGTGCCATGGCATCAGCCTAGCTCACAGCAACCTCAAACTCCTGGGCTCAAGCGATCCTCCTGCCTCAGCCTCCCGAGTAGCTGGGACTACAGGCATGTGCCACCATGCCCGGCTAATTTTTTCTATATATATTTTTAGTTGTCCATATAATTTCTTTCTATTTTTAGTACAGATGGAGTCTTGCTCTTGCTCAGGCTGGTCTCAAACTCCTGACCTTGAGTGATCCTCCCACCTCGGCCTCCCAGAGTGCTAGGATTATAGGCATGAGCCACTGCACCGGCCTGGTTGGGGATTTTAATAAGCCACTGCACCCGGCCTATAATAGTTTCTTAGTAATAATTTATCTTTGTGTATTGAAGCATTCATCTTATAAAGTATAGAACTGAAAAATTTTATAGATATAAAAATTTATAGATTTTAAATAGAATAGTTTTTAAATAGAATAATATGGTTATGGCTGGTTTTAGCAGGAGATAAATAGAAAAAGACATAGACATATGATTTTTTTTGATAACACTCTTCATGTTTAGTTGTGGAATAATAAGAATTTCTTTTCCTTTACTAAGGAAATATCAATGACACTTAAAATATTAGATTGTTTGCTCTGATGATTTTATAACCCCAAATGAAAACAGATTTTAGTCTGGGAATTGCATGGGATAAGGATAAACATCTTGGGTAATATTTTCAATGCTATGGCAATTTTAGAGATGTTTTTCCATGCACTATGCACAGAACAGAATGAATATGAATCTCATTTTAACACTTTAGAATCTGCTTTGTGTAAATGGATAAAGAAAAATGTAAGTCTAACACTTAGCACACTTTTAAAACTCTATCAAATTAAAATGCAAACAGCTCTTACAATACAATATGAAAATAAACAATTCAATTTTTTAAATGGGCAAAAGACTTGAAATATCACTTCACAAAAGAGATAAATGAAAGGCTAAAAGGCACATACAAAAATGTTCAGCATGCTGGCCACAGTGCCACATGCCTGTAGTTCCAGCAACTCAGGCGGCTGAAGCAGGAGAATCACTTGAGTCCAGGAGTTCAAGACCAGCCTGGACAACATAGTGAGAGGCTGTCTCAAAACAAACAAACAAACAAAAACAAAAAAGTAAATAAAGTTCCATTTTAAAAAATATTCAGGGTCAGGCATGGTGGCTTAGGTGTATAATCCTAGCACTTTGGGAGGCTGAGGAAGAAGGATGACTTTAACCCAGGACTTCAAGACCAGCCTTGCCAACATAGTGAGACCTCCTTTCTACAAAAACAAAAAAAATTAGCTGGGCATGGTGGTGTGCACCTGTAGTCCCAGCTACTCGGGAGGCTGAAGCAGGAGGATCCCTTGAGCCCAGGAGTTTGAGGTTGCTGTGAGCTATGATGTTGCCACGGCACTCACTCTAGCCCATGCAACAGAGTGAGGCACAAAAATAAAAATAAATAAATAAATAACTCAGTAAGGTTGATAAAAACAAAGACACAAGAAATATCACAAGGGCCTATGTGTCTTTACAATATTTGAAAAGTTCAAATAAGGAACTTGAAATATTTGAAATTAAGTGGAAAAAAATATTGAAAAATCACTGGCAAGTAATTTCATTTGTTAACCAGAGTGTACAACTGGATTCAGCCTTATAACAAGGTAAAGCTCCTATGCTGATAACAAATGCATGAACTCAGAAGATTTTAAAGCAGACAATAGAAGTAATGAGGTTAGCTAAGAAAATTAGATTGTTGAATAGTTGCTTTTCATAAATAAGAATTGTACAAGGTAAACAGAAAATACCATTATATCTACAATGCTTCCATAGAAAACACTCACATCCTAATATAAAGAAAGTCATAAGCACATTTGAATATATGTCTATGCTACAGGTACCAATGTATCCTTTTAAAAATTAATTTTCACCACACACAATTCTCTAAAAAAGACATAAAAAAATTCACAAGTATATGAAAAAATGCTCAATATCACTAATCATAAGAGAAATGGGGATCAAAACCATAGTGACATATCACATTATACCCGTTAGGATGGCCACTATCAGAAAAACAGAAAATAATAAGTGTTGGCCAAGGAAGCAGAGAAATTTCTCCATTTATGGGAATGTAAAACAGTGTAGCTATTATGGAAAATTGTATAGAGGTTTCTCAAAAAATTTAAAGTAGAATTGCCATATGATGCAACAATCTCACTTCTGGGTATATATCCAAAATAATTCAAAGTTGGATCTTTAAAACATATTTGCACACCATGTTCATTGCAGCATTACATAATAGCTAAGAGGTGGAAGCAACCCAAATGTCCCTCGATGGATGAATGAATAAAGAAAATGTGGTATATACATACAATGAAATATTATTCAGCCTTAAAAGGGAAGGAAATTCAGACACATGCTACAACACGGATGAACCTAAAGGACATTATGCTAAGTGAAATAAGCCAGTCACAACAGGACAAATACTGTGTGTTTCCACTCATATGAAGTATCTAAAGTAGTCAAAATCAAAAAACAGAGTAAAAAGGTGATTACCAAGAGGTAGGGAGAAGAATTAGTGTTTAATGGTCATAGAGTATGAGTTTTGCAGGATATAAAAGTTCTAGAGATCTGTTGCATAGCAATATGAATATACTTAACACTACTGAACTGTACATTTAAAAATAGTTAAGATGGTCTGGGTGTGGTGGCTTATGCCTATAATCCCAGCACTTTGGGAGGGCAAGGTGGGACGATTGCTTGAGGCCAGGAATTTAAAACCAACCTGGGCAATATAGCAAGATTTCATCTCTACAAAAAATTAAAAAAAAAAATTAACCAGCTGTGGTGGTGCACACCTGTAGCCCTAGCTATGTGGGAGGCTAATGCAGGAGGATTGCTCGAGCCCAGAGGCTGAGGTTGCAGTGATTTAGTATTATAACACTGTACTCCAGCCTGGGTGACAGAAGGAGACCCTGTTTCAAAAAGAAAAAAAAAAGAGTTTAAAATTTAATGTTGTGTATTTTTTTACCACAATAAAAAAAATTGAAAAAATTTTTCAAAAAGGAAATAAAAATAAGAACACAGATCATTGAAATGGAATGCTAAGAGTAACAAAGAAGATTAACAAAGCCAAAAATCTAGGTTTTGGAAAAGATTAATGGCTAGATCTAGTTTCTGTTAAATTAAAAAAAAAAAACATTTAATCCTTAAAATCAAAACAGAGTTCATATGACATTTAGTTCCTCATAAACCAAAGCTTCATAACAGACCATGGAAACCAAAATGGTGCATGCGTCCATGTGAGAGAAGATTTAATTAAATGTGGATTAGTGGTTAGTGGTTTCCTCTGGAAGACTGTGTAATTGTTCGAAAAGAAAAACACTCAACTGACTAAGATACTCCACTGATCAATCTTTGCCTGAGGCCTTCACTTATTAAGGTAAGAAATATGTTTAAATGATTTTCTACATCAATCAGGTTTGTAGAAGAATGTTATAAATATAATAATAATATTGATAATGATGATGATGATGTTGATGATGAAGAATCTACTCCTTCACTTTGAGCTAGGATATATGTCTCCTTTATATAATACTTATTTTTCTTTTTACTTGCATCATATCAACGATCCCAACTTTTGGACAACTTGTGTGCCTGGATTATTTGCTAATTGTTCCCTTGCTTTTTGGCCATGCTTGCTTCTGATTAGTTTCTATTTCTCTCATTTAATCTGTTCCTACCCCCCAGAGAATAATAAGACTTTAGCTCAGAGAGGCAGAAAATCTTCGAACCATTTGTCCTTGGTGCAAAAGAAAGTTATTATCTCCACCTTTTAAATGAAACAATTAGGATTCAAGACAAATTAGGACTTAGATCATCTCTCTATTTGTGCAATGCTTCTTCCATTATTCCATCCTTTTTTAAAAAAATATAACATATCTCATATTGATCTTATTGGAAAGGCTAAACAGAGTTCAAAGCATAGTCATGTAAAAAGAACTTGAAAACATCTATCCTTGCAGAACCCTTAGACAATCAACCTAAATTCCTCTTTCTGGCTCAATTCAAGATAAATTAAAGACAAATGTGAAACATAAGAGATTCAAAGAACTTTAGCAGACTTTCATCCATGATGTAGGAAGGATCTCTTAAACAAACATAAGAACCATAATTAAAAGGGAAAAAGTTAATAAATTGGGCTACAGTGAAATTAAAAACTTCTTTTCATTAAAGGACACCACAAAGAAAGTAAAAAGAACTAGCCACAGAGTGGGAGACAATGTTTGCAACTCATATAACCATCACAGGAGTAGTGTTGAGAATATGTAAAGAACTCCTGTAAATCAATAATATGAAGCAAAGGACAGGCACTTTATGAAAAAGGAAACCTAAATGGCCAAACACTTAAAAAGTTGATTGAATTCAGTAATCAAGGAAATGCAAATTAAAGCCATCATGAGGTACTAATACACACTCATCAAATTAAAAATTCTGACAATATCAAATTTTAGAGAGACTATAGAGCAATGAAAACACTCTTACAGGCTAGGCACGGTGGCTCATGCCTGCAATCCCAGCTACTCGGGAGGCTGAGGCAGGAGGATCACTTGAACCCAGGAGTTTGAGATTGCTGTGAGCTAGGCTGACGCCACGGCACTCTAGCCTGGGCAACAGAGTGAGACTCTGTCTCAAAACAAAAAAAAAAGGAAACACTGTTACAGTGATGATGTCATACAAATTGACACAAAATACTTTAGAAAATAGCTTAACATAACCTGAGAGGTGGTTCAACAGATTTTTAATTTTTAATTATTAAACTGTACATATAAAATGTATGCATTTTTCTGTGTATTTATTATATTTCATAATTATTTTAAATGTAAGCCGGGCACAGTGGCACACGTCGGTAGACCCAGCTACTCAGGAGGCCAAGGAGGCAGGATCACTTGAGCCCAGGATTCCAAGGTCAACCTGAGCAATCTAGGGACCTGCTCTCTAAAAAAATAATAGATTAATTATCTTAAAGTTAAAAGGCAGTAAATATATCCTTACTTTGACCTAGCTGGAAACCAAACTTTTAAAAAATAATTATTTGTTCATGGAATGTATTTTAAAAGGGACATGAGATGCTTGTTCTTTCTGAAATATTAATATTATCAAGAACTGTTTTTTAATCTGTAGAACTAGTATGGCTTGATGGGAAAAACTTTATAGAGATCCAAGTACTTTGAAATCATGAATTTCTAGTTTATCACTGTGAAGAATTTATTGAGATGAAGATTGTAATTGTCTTTGTTGGGTTTTTAATGTTCATCTTTATTTGGTTCTGAATGCACATATGAGGTTTTTGCATCAGAGACAGATTATTATGAAATCATAATTACTGTCCTCGATCTTTTTTTCTCTCCAGTTATTACCCCTGGGGAGATGTGATGAGAACCAGATGTCACCCCACCTGTAAATGGGGGCTGTACTCTAAGTGAGGAATTCTGAGAAAATGAATCTGGGCATTTATAGAGAAGAGAAAGGCAGCTATCCTCCTCCCCTTCTAAAAAGAGGAAGAAAAACATCCCCTGCTGCTGGAAGGCAAGATGGGAAGACTCCTGGGATCTCATTCCAATCCTTTTAGAATGTAAATAAATCTCCGCAGGGGCCAGAAAAGCCAAGGGGCCCCAGAGCTGTCTCCACGGTCCCAGGCTTCACCCTAACTGGAAATGCAAATGCACATCTCTGAAATTGGGTAAATCTCTTCAGTTTTCACTGTCTAGACAGATGTAAGTTACTTTCTAGAGCTTGCTCTTAGTCCAGGATCTCAAGTTTTCATAAAATTTGTTCACAAAGCCCTAAATGTACAGAAACACAAAAATATTTTCTCTACTTCCCCACAGTCTTCCAAAGTTAATTCTTCCTTCTGCTTAAACACCTGGTTGTCCATCTAAAGCCACATTTCCCAGTCATTTTCAGATAGATGCAGTCATGTGACTGAGTTCTCACCAATTGGAAAATTTTCCTTCCAGTGTGGTGCCATGTGCAATCTAACATTGGAACTATGAACTTGAGTTTCTCTGGTATGCAACAGATGTTGCATATTGCTGTGCTTCTCCCAAAACTTTAAAAATCCTTCAGTTACCTTGTGAGTTTCTGGTGGGACCAGGGCTGCCTCAGTTTAAGAATTGGAAAATTAACCACTTAGCATTTGACAGATCAGTGATACTGACAGAATTTATTCAGGTGATACATATGAGCAAGCTAATATACAAGAAGTGACTGTTTGGCTAAGCCATGTTGTAGTTTCTCATTTCACTCATCCATTTAACACCGTCTATGTGAAATTTCTTTTTGAAAATGGAATAGAACAAAGTCTGAGGCTAAAGAGAGCATTCATTTTCTTTAATGAGAAAAAATTAGTTATGTGACCAAGTGGGCTCTTCCAACAGATGGTGACAAATTATTCTGACTTTCTCCCATTAATTTCACTTTCATTCCTGAAGGATTTTCTTTCTGGATAAAACAATTCTGGGTTGACATTTCTTTTCTTCAGTTCTTGAGAAATATTCACTTCCTTCTGGCTTTCGTGGTTTCTGATGAGAAATTCACTGTTATTTGGAACAGTTCCCTATATCTGATGAGTCTTTTCTCCTCAGCTGCTTTCAAGATTTTTACTTTGTCTTTACATTTCAAAAATGCGATAATGTCTTGAACTTCTTTGAGCATGTACTATTTGAAGCTCAATTTCTTAAATCTGTATGTTTATGCCTTTCATTAAATTCAGGAAATTTTCAGCCATTATATCTTTGAATACTTTTACAGCCCACACTCTATTCCTTTTATTTTGGGGACTCTGATGACACCAGTGCTAGAGCTTTCGTTACAAGAGTCCTTGAGACTTTTTTCCAGCCTATTTTCTCTGTTGTTCAGAATGGGTAATTTCCATGGTTCTATCTTTCCTCTGACATCAACATTCTGCTACTGAGCCCATCCAGTGAGTTTAAATTATTATTATTTTTTCAGTTGTATACTTTCCATTTAGTTCTCCTTTATATCTTCTATTTTTTACTGATACTTTCTACTTTTTCAGGTTTTCAAGTATTTGTAATTGTTCATTGAAAACATTTTTATAATGACTGCTTTTAAATCCTTGTCAGATGATTTCAGTGTCCATATCATCTCATTGGTGGCATCTATGAACTGTCTTTTCTCATCCAAGTTGAGATATTTATTGTTCTTGATATAATGAGTGATTTTTCTATTGTATCCTGGACATTTGAGGCATTGCTATGAGAACCCGGATCTTATTAAATCTTCTTTTTTATTTATAGTAAGCCTGTGCTGATGCTGCCAACAGAGAAATGGGATAAAAATCTAGGCTACCCATGTGACCTCCACCGACATTCCACTCCACTGGGGCTGGGAGACCGGGAGGAGTACCCTGTCACTATTAGGTGGAGGGTGGATTTCAGGCTCCCCACTCTGCCTCCTTTGCACCATTCCAGAAGAGCAGAGGAAGAGGGCCTCATTACCGATGAGGGATAGGGGTGGAGATGTGGGGTTTTCCATGCAATTTGGCTGCATTAGAGCAGTTTTATCAAAAGGTTTCTGTCTTGCCAGACTGTCCCTTCCCTTACCTTTTAGCAAGAGAAATCAGGCTTTATGAGAGGTTGTTTTGTCTACATGCATTGGCACTTCTGGGTGTGAGCTTCTCCAGGATATATAAGCAGCAAAAAGAAAACCCAGAGAACTTGACACCACGTTCCTTAAGTTTCAGGATCCCTAGCCAGTCCACCTACTTCTCTCTGCCTTTCAGAATCTTATGTTTGTTTTATATATAATCTCCAGGGTTTTGGGCTTACTTAGTGGGAATCAGGGGAAATGCATCCGCTCCATCTTTTCCAGAACCAGAAGTCCAGCTCCCTTGATGACAGATATTGCTTTTTTCCCTGAGTAACTCTACTGTTCCCACCTGGAGGAATAGGAAGAATTATTCCAGCAAAGACCAAAATCTAGATATATCTCTATTATTCTAAATAAGGTCCTTCCTCAAGGGCCTCTGCTGCCCAACATGCCCACAGTTCACTAATTGAAGAGCAAGGGAGGAATAAATGAGCCAGTGAGTGGGGAGATTTATAACAGAAAAACTATTAGTTTAGGGGTGGTTTATTAGCATTTTTTATTACTCCACCATATCCTATATTTTGAGTATAATAGGAAAGGAAACATACATTTAGAAAGTGAGCTTTAAAAGGTCACAATTAAAGCATTATATACTTCCTCCCCTCCCCATAAATTACCCCTCCCCAGGCAATGATTAAAGAAAGAAAAAAAATACTGTCTTTACATTCTGGTTTTTATTTAGATTTTTACTTAATTGGACCTGTAACTTCTCACTTTTGGTTAAAGTGTCATAGGCTCTCTAATAATTACAAAAACAAAAAACAAAAAAACAAAAAACACCCTACTTTGTAAAGCTGAAAAGTTATGAGCTTGATGTAGACACAATGGTTGTTAAAGACCAAACTTACATAATTACTAAGGTAATGAATAAAGTGTTAATCTTCTTGTTCTACAGCTCTTTCTCGATTGAACCAGTAGATCTACCCCAGATCTGATGATTGATCATGCCTGAAGTTGGCCCTATTAGATGTAGACTGTCTTTGCTGCTTTTGATATTTTCTATCTCAGGCTGCTGGCTGGCCTCTTTATTCCGAGAAGAGCTCTTGCAATAAGAGTATTGAACCAGTTATTTCGAACTTTCTTATTCCGACAAACATCCAGGCTTCTATAGAATCTGTCTTTTTTCTGAAATACACACTGCATTTCTTTCATGTTCTGCTTATATGTTTCTACTTTCCCTGTTTCTGATGGCTTCTGATCTTTCTTGTCCTGTTTACAGTTGATGTGAATTGCTTTGCCTTGCAGAGTTCCCACTTTCTGCTGCTGCACCTCCTTGAGAATCTCCATCCCCTGCTGTAGGATTTGGCATTCATTCTCCAGCGAAGCCGCAAGCAAGTGCAGTGAGTGGGTGTCATGGCTCAGTTTCCTCACTTGTTCCTCCAGCCTGTGCTGAACTGACACTTCATTATTTGGTTGGGCTTGGAAACAGACTCCACTATTATCAAGAGATTCTTTTATGTCTTTCTGAGATTTCTGATACGATTTTATCAGTTCACTGAGCTCTATGTGTTGTTCACTCCAGTGTTCTGCTTGCTGTAGTAATTGCTCCATGTTGTTCCTGAGTTTCTGATTTTCTTCTTGAACATTAAGGAATCTGCATTTTGCGTTTTCGTTACTTGGTGGAATTTCATGAAGGGCTTTTCTTTCTTCTGAATGATTTACCAAATCCCTTGCAAAAACTTGTACCGTGTTCTTGGAGTTCTGATTTTCTACTATCATCTCCTGTTTCTTTGTATCCTGTTCTTTCTCTGGGTCTAAACTAACAAGAAGGTTTTTCACTAGCATTTTATTTATTTCATCAAGTCTTCTGATTTTGTCTTTAAGTTCTGACATATCCTTGGAAATATCACAAAGTTCTTTTGCTTCTGTGATCTTCTCTTCAAAATCTGCCACATCTTTAAGAATATCTTTAATTGCTTTTAAGAGATTTTGAAACTTCTGTTTACTCTGTTGTTCTGTTACTGGATGGCTACTATTCTTTAGGGAGGGGAGAGAGCCCCAGGTAGAAGGGGGAAGTAATCCGATTTCAAATAAGGCAACCATAATCCTAGGGTCCAAAGAGTCTTGATGGAGATTGGGAGTAGGGCTAACGGTTTCAGAGGGGGTGGGCATCTTAGCTGATTTAGCAGAGGTGGCCATCAGAGCACAAGGAAAGCAGAAAACCTTAGAGATTCCAGGAGGGGCAGATGATGGTCCTCTGTGCAAATGGATGGAAAATGTGGAACCAAGCAGAAGTCAGAGACCAGAGTTAAGAACTAAAACTAGGGAGATGATGTTTAGGTGAAAGGTGACATCTTAGACGGCCTTGGGGGGAGGAGGGGTGGGAGAGGGGACCAGCAGCTGGGGCTCCATCTCTCCTCCTCTAAGCTCCTGGTGTTTATTCCCTGACCCTAGCAACCAGGTCTTTATTTTGTCACTACATCATTGTGGCCCGTCCCTAGCTTCTGTCTCCTTTGTGTCACAATAGAAGCCTCTTAAACTCCTGCCCAGTGACTCATGCATCAAAATCAACCTTGGGCTACACCTACTCCTCACCCCAGAAAGATCTACAACAGTCCTTCTCGTCCTCACTTTTCTAGGTTGCTATTCATCTCATTCTAACTGCACTGTTATTTCCCTACCTCACCCTTATGCCCCACAGCCCCAACTTCCACGGCAGTGTTTCTGTACCACCTAAGGGCATGGGAGAGCCTCAGCCCTCCCTGGTGAGGTCCCCATTCTTCCAAAGCACCTGGAGACCTTACTGCTCCCATTGTAGGAGAGATGCTACCATAAAAGAAAGTTATCCATATGAAACAGAATCCAGAGTGGGGTATCTTTTGTGATTTTAGGAAAATAATGTCAGGAATCCAACCATTCAAAAATATTCTACTGCAGTGAAAAGAAACTATCTGAATGCTTATTTAACAATACGATTACAAACTGGAACTTTTCTTGGCTTTGAACACAGGCTTAGCAAGGTTACTCCTGAATCACTTACATCAGATGATAGAAAACTTGAATCATTGCTCTTCACAGTAACTTGTTAAAATGACATCATTTATCTAAAGCATTGAAACAGCTACACGGGGGTTATAGAATAGCCACTGAGGTTCATTAAACTTAGTACATTCTTGTCTTTTTGTCCTTACGAGTCAGGTCCTTGAGAATATGAAATTCAAAGAAAATGTTCCTTGTATGTGATTTTTTTTTCTTGGCTTTGAAAATTTTGCTAGTGAGTACTTTACTAGAGGCTTGCTTTCAATCTTAAGGGAAAATTCAATTATTTTTCCTTAAGGAAGAGAAATTTATGTGTTTTTTTTTTCTTCTTCCACAGCTACCAACTCATTTTGGCTTTAATTTCCCTGAGGCTCATGCTAATCTTTCAGCCAGCTGGGCTCAGGGCCATCATCCTTGACTACCCAAATACAGCAGTGTTGGTCTTTTTACTTGAAAAAAGAGCACCTTTTCTAATTCACACAATGATGCCATACACTCTAACAATTGCCTTTATGCTTTAATTCTATCTTATAAGGTTCAACTTAGGTTGTTATTTCCCCTTTGATTCAAGTATCAGTTAAGATAATTTTCTTAATCTCCAGGACAAGGGGAATTTTTTTCTAATTTGGTAATCAATTTCTAGCTTTATTGCATTGTACTCAGAAAATGTCTGTAGTATCTCTACTTTTTGAAATTGATGTTTTCTTTTTGGTCTAATTATCAATGTTCATGTATATTTCACGGATACTTAAAAAGAAAATGTATTCTGTATTTTCTCTTATGCTTGCAGCTTTTTGATGCTGTTGGACATAAATCTAATATTACCCTTGTCTTGGTTTTTTTAATGAAAACTGGCTTGAAGGTATAGCTTGGTCAAGATACCAAGATAATCTTTTTTCTTTAATCTAAAAAGGATTTAAATATTTCCTTTCTCTTTATAACTATAATGAATTCCAGTTAACATTTCTGTTAATTTTACTGAAATTTGAGTTTACTGTAGATGCTGAAAGGTATACAGGTGCTGGAAAACATTGGGTGGTCCTCTTTTCTTTATTGACCTATATTCCCAGTGAATAACCATGGAAGTTAAACACATTTGGATTGTCTTACAGTTTCTATCTACTAAGTTTTCCATAGCTTAATAACTTAAAAAAAAAAACTACAGAAAAAGCAAAAAGCTGTTTCTAAAATTATTAGAGGGCTGTGTACAGTGGCTCACATTTGTAATCCCAGCACTTTGGGAGGCCGAGCCAGGAGGATGGCTTGAGGCCAGAAAGTCGAGACCATCCTGGGCAGCATAGTGAGATCCTGGCTCTACAAAAAATTTAAGAAATTAGCTAGGCATGGTGTTATGTACCTGTAGTCCTAGCTACTTAGGAGGCTGATGCAAGAGCATTCCATGAGCCCAAGAATTTGAGGTTACACAAACCATGATTGTGTTACTGCACTCCAGCCTAGGCAACAGAGTAAGACTCTGTCTCTAAAAAAATAAATTAAAAAAACAATAGCGGGGCGTGGTGGCTCACACCTGTAATCCTAGCACTCTGGGAGGCCGAGGCAGGAGGATCGCTCGAGGTCAGGAGTTTGAGACCAGCCTGAGCAAGAGCGGGACCCCTGTTTCTACTAAAAATAGAAAGAAATGATCTGGACAGCTAAAATTATATATATAGAAAAAAATTAGCCGGGGATGGTGGCGCATGCCTGTAGTCCCAGCTACTCAGGAGGCTGAGGCAGAAGGATTGCTTAAGCCCAGGAGTTTGAGGTTGCTGTGAGCTTGACGCCACAGCACTCTAGCCCGGGCCACAGAGCAAGCTTCTGTCTCAAATAAATAAATAAATAAATAAATAAATAAAAATAAAATTATTAGAGAAAAAACTTATATTGAATTTTTCTCTTTTTAAAACCAGTTTGCCTTTACAAAAATATAAAATCTTGTGTTCATCTTTAATGCATTTGAAGTTCAAAATGAATATCAATAGATAGAATGTGTTACTCATGATTCTTTTGGTGCCAAATGCCAGAGACTAAACTCAAATTGGCTTAAGCCAAATAAACTGAGGCGGAGGGTGGACTGGGGGGGTTGAGGGTGTTATTGACTCATGTAACTTAAAATTAAAGGAGTAGCCTCTGGCATACCTGGATTTAGGGGGCTCAAGTTCAATAATTAGGATTTGACCTCACCATTGCTGAGTTGCCTTTTTGTCTCTGGGCCTCTCTCTTAAGGTTCTCTCTCTACATGGTGGTGCCAGGCAGCTCCAGGCTTATCTCCTACAAATGTAACAACCCCAGAGAAATTACAAAGAAAATGTCTCTTTCTTTATAATTCCAGCAAAAGTGCCAAGGAAGGCATTGATTTGCCCAGCTTGGGTCATGTGCCCATGGAGTTTTGGGGTGGTCAGCGCATGGGCTGAATGAGAGAAAGAGTGGCATGCTGGGGGTTGTATCAGAATATAGGGGATGAGCGAATGATAGGCAAAATGGACAGCTGCCTACCACATAGTGCCTAAAACAGAATCATAGCACAAGGCACTGCTTTCTATCCGAATGAAAGACACTCTCTAGCCCTTGGAGATTCTGATAAAATCCTATTTTTTTACAATGGAGTCTCACCCTGTCACCCAGGCTGGAGTGCAGTGGCACAATCATCACTCACTGCAGCCTCAAACTCAAGCAATCCTCCCACCTAAGCCTCCGAAATAGCTGGGACTATAAGTGCACATCACTATGCCTGGCTAATTTTTTAATTTTTTTTGTAGAGACAGGGTCTCATTCTTTTGCCCAGGCTGATCTCAAACTCCTGGCCTCAAGCTATCCTCCTGCCTTCACCTCCCAAAGCTCTGGGATTATAGGCATGAGCCACTATGCCTGGCCAAAATCCTTTTTTTATGTGTGAATACATTTTTTAACTTTTTTTTTGAAAAAATTTTAGACTTAGAAAAAAGCTACAAAAATAGTACAGAAAGTTCCCTTTACTTAGCATCTCCTGACGCTAACATCTTATATAATCATAGTACAATTGTCAAAACTAACATTGGCACAATACTTCTAACAGATTACTGGGATTTTACCAGTTTTCCCACTAATGTCCTTTTTCTGTTCCAGGGTCCCACTCTGCATTTAGTTGTCATGTCTATTTTCTTCTATGACAGAGCTCAATCTTTCCCTGTTTTTTGTGACATTTTTGAAGAGCATTCCTCAGTTATTTTGCAGAATTTCAATGTTCAAGCTATTTCCCCTCTAGACGGGCTACATACAAGTGCACGACTATTAATACATCTAAAAGCTTCATACAAATAATGATGCTTAAAATCACACCCTGCATAGGATCCCTTGTGAATATGAAGACTCTAACCCTTGAATACTCATCACCAATCAGCTGCTATTCTTTGGTTTTAAAAAAACCTATTAAGTCAGGCACAGTGGTGCGTGCCTGTGGTCCCAGCTACACGGGAGGCTGAGGCAGGAGGATCGCTTGAGCCCAGGAATTCTGGGCTGTAGTGTGCTATGCATTGGGTGTCCTCACTAAGTTTGGCATCAATATGGTGACTTCCTGGGAGTGGAGGACCACCAGATTGCCTCAGGAGCAGTGAACCTGCCCAGGCTGGAAACAGAGTCAAAGCTCTCGTGCTGATCAATAGTGGACTGTGCCTGTGAATAGGCACTGTACTCCAGCCTGGGCAACATAGTGAGACCCTGTCTCTTAAAACAAAACAAGAAATAAACAAAAAACCTATTAAACAACTGCATAAAATAAAAATATTTTTATTATGGCAAAAAACTTTCTATCATATTAAAATTATTCATATACATTTGAGTAAGAAATAAATTATTATAACATAGAGAATAAAATAAATATGAATCCATACTCATATAAGCACATAGTTGAATGAATAAATAAAGGAAAAGAGACTGTCTTCTTTATCAAATAATTCCAATTAATAAATATAAAAGGAATAAGGGAAATAGAAAACTACCACTAGAACACCACTTATAGTAATTGTTGGAGGCAAGATCCACCCATGGGTACTAAAATTATTAGACAAAAATGTGAGGAGAAACAGGATATTTGCATAGTCTCAAAGTATCTCCCCAAGATGTTTGCTAATTACAAAGGGGAAGATAGTAACTTTATTCAATGGATAAATCCAGCAGACAACCTCTTAATGGAGTGATCAAGGTTAATGTCACCAGAAATAAAACATACTGACATCATGTACCCTTTGATATGTCATAGGGTACATGTCCTGAGAAGGACATATCACTTCTGTATCATCTTGCCAAAAATGGATAACCTCAATCTAATAATAATTAGAAATTAGATCAACACAAACTGAGACAAACTGCTATTATTCTGTTTTAGGCACAACGTAATAAGCATCTATTCATTTTGCCTGACAGACACTCATTCTCCATATGAATAATTTTAATATGATGCAAACTTTTGGTACAATAAAACATATTTTTATTTTATGTAATTATTTAATAGTTTTTTTTAACCAAAGAAAAATAGCTAGTTGACTACCCAAAGGTTAGGGTCTTTATACTCACAAGGAATCCTATACAGCGTGTGATTTTAAACATCATTATCTGTATGATGCTTTTATTAACAGATGTAGTAGTGCACTTGTAGGTAGCCAGTTTAGAGGGGAAATTGCCTGAAGATTGTAAGTTTTATTCCGAAAATCAAAATACAGAACGCCTTTTTCTCGGCTGTCCTCTTCTCTTTGACCACCAGGTGGCGGTATGAGCTTTAAAAAAAATAACCATGCAACTATTACGTGTGGGGGGGGGGCATAATATCTGAACTCTAGAATGAGTGGAACCTTAGAGAAATTCTCATCCACAGTGTTATTTTTTTCAGAGTTTGGGAGTGTAGATTATAAAAGACTTGCCCAAAGTTACATCTACTTATATGATGAGAGCTGGGATTAGAGTCCAAGGCTCCTGCCTTGTTAAAGTTGCAGGTTCTGCAGATCAGGAGGCCCTGGAAGAATTTTTAAAAGCAATACCTGCTAAATGTTATACAGGAAAAGGACTAAGTGGAAGAACAGGTTTTCAACACTGATGAGATTGGCTTGTTTTACAAGCACGTTGGCAAACAAACTTATATAACGCAAATGGCATTTCAACTGACAAAAATGTTGAGACCAGAGGCTCACAAGAACCTACACCTGTATTGCCCCTAGAAACAATAGTTCAGTATTCACCAATTCAATGTTCGAGGTGACTTTACAGAATATAACTACTGCAAATGATGAGAATCAACTATATGTAAGGCTAAATTAAACAAAAGAAGTGTAAAACTTACATTCTGAAAACCACAAAACATTGGTGTAAGATATTAAAATTTTAAATAAATGAGAAAAAGTCTCATGTTCATGGATTTGAAGACTTATTAATAATATTGCTAAGGTGGTGATGTTCCCATTGATTTACAGATTTAACACAGTCCCTGTCAAAATACCAGCTGCCTCTTGCAGAAATTGACAAGCTAATCATAAAATTCATATGAAAATTCAAGGAATCCAGAATAATCAAAACAATCTTGGAAAAGAAGAATAAAGTAGTAAATCCCATATTACCTGATTTCAAGACTTACTATAATACAAAGCCACAGTAATCAAGACAGTGTGGGCTGGGCGCAGTGGCTCACACCTGTAATCCTAGCACTCTGGGAGGCCGAGGAGGGAGGATCCTTTGAGCTCAGGAGTTCGAGACCAGCCTGAGCAAGAGCGAGACCCCATCTCTACTAAAAAAAAAAAAAAAAAATAGAAAGAAATTATCTGGAGAGCTAAAAATATATATAGAAAAAACATTAGCTGGGCATGGTGGCACATGCCTGTAGTCCCAGCTACTTGGGAGGCTGAGGCAGGAGGATTGCTTGAGCCCAGGAGTTTGAGGTTGCTGTGAGCTAGGCTGACACCACGGTACTCTAGCCCGGGCAACAGAGTGAGACTCTGTCTCAAAAAAAAAAAAAAAAAGTAACTTTACCATGGAGAACCAGGCAGTCACCACCTTAACCAAGTGATCGAAGTTAACATCACCAGTAAAGGGACAAACAAATTTTTCTGTGCCTCCTGTATAATATACTGAGGACACATCACTTCTATAGCATTCATGGACAAAATACACAATATGAATGTCAGCATGAGAAAACAAAAAAAAAAAAAAAAATTGAAGGACATTCTATAAAATAATGGACTATACTCTTTAAAAAAGTCAAGATCATGAAAGCAAAGAAAGACTGGAGAACTGTTTAAAGGAGACTAAAGAGCCATGACAACTAGATGAAATATGTGATCCTGGACTGGACCCTGAAAAAAAAGTGATCTATATGTTTTTGGGACAATTAAAATTTGAATACAGTCTGTAGATTGAAGCCCAGGCATTGGTACATTTTAAAGCTCCCAGGAGATTTACATGCAGCCAAGTTTGAGAACCAGTAGGCTTCCCCCCCTGGTTTTTACTTAGACCTCACTGTTGGCCCAGTTAGAAAGGGCAGTTTCTAACTCCTACAATAAAGTTCCTCAGGAACTCTAAGAAGCTCTGAAGACAGCGAGATTGTAAAGATGACATGCTATAAACCTAATATTGGCATGCTTTTATGGTAATTAATAAGACTAATGATAATATAACTGCATTAAAAGAATTAGAGAGGATTTGAATGATGTAACTAATCTTTCTTGCCAATCACATGATGTTTCTTGGTCATCAATTCTGCCTTGTTTCTTAATTTCTAAAGACAAGCTTCGATTGCAAAAAAGGGCGCACAATGAAATCAATGCAAAAATAAGGTTAACAACCAAAGTAGCTTGTCTCCAGGTATCAGATTTCAGTTCTCTTGACTGTCAGGACTAGGAACCCTGCCATACTTTCTTTTTGTCTGCTAGACCCAGAATGTGGACCTTTTTACCTCCTCAAAGACTTGTCACTGTTTAGAAGAACTGAAATCTCTAAGAAATAAAAAACAAAGCTGGGTGCGGTGGCCGGTGCTTACAATCCCATTTACTTGGGAGCCTGAAGGGGGAGGTATCTTGACCCCAGGGGTTCAAGGTTTCAGGGAGCTATGATCACACCCCTGCACAATAGCACTGCCACCTCTCTCACCCGCTAGCTAAGGCCCCACCTGGCTTTGCTTACCAGGCAAACTGCTGAACACTATTCCAATTTCCTCACTCCTACTTACTCTTCAAACCACTAGAATCTGCCTTCTTGCTCAGAACTTTACAAAATTCCTTAAAGATGTCCTTGCTGATAAAGCCAAAGGACAACTTTCTATCGTTACCTACTGTCCTCAGCAGCATTTGACACTCCCGGCCATCCCCGACGTGCACACCCAGAACAAGTTTTGAAGTCAGCAGCCCGAGTTCTTCCTGGCTCGGTTACTCACTAGCCCAGCAAACGTAGGCAGTTACAATAAAATTTATTTAAAAAAACAAAACCCATCATTGAATTATTTAGGAATCATGTTCTTTTTTAAAAAATACATTATAGAAGTGGATTTGCTTGCATTTCATTTAGGACTTTTACACTATGTTTATGAGCAATGTTTTTGGTTTTGCTTTTTAGCGCAAAAGAGAGTTTATCGTCTCATTTAACTGAAGAATCCACTCATAGTTATGTTTATAAATAAGAGTGATTTTAATTTTCTTTTTTGTGCTGACCTTGTCTGATTTGAGTGTCAGGGTTAAATAAGTCTTGCAAAATGACTTATGCAACGTTCCTTCTTTTCTATTCTCTGAAATAGTTTGTGTCAGATGAAGATTAGCTGTCCTTTGAAGTTTCATTAAACAAACCTCTGAAAATATCGGGTGAACTTCTTTTTTTTTGAGACAGAGTCTCATTCTGTTGCCTGGGCTAGAGTGCCATGGCATCAGCCTAGCTCACAGCAACCTCAAACTCCTGTGTTCAAGTGATCCTCCTGCCTCAGCCTCCCAAGTAGCTGGGACTACAGGCATGTGCCACCATGCCTGGCTAATTTTTTCTATATATATATTTTTTAGTTGTCCATATAATTTCTTTCTATTTTTAGTAGAGACGGGGTCTCACTCTTGCTCAGGCTGGTCTTGAACTCCTGAGCTCAAAGGATCCTCCCTCCTCGGCCTCCCAGAGTGCTAGGATTATAGGCGTGAGCCACCGCAACCGGCCTGGGTGAATTTCTAGTTGGGCAGGATGTTGTCTAGATACCATGGACAATCTTCTCAGTAAAACTACTAAGCATGCTGGAGTGAATGTTTTTAAAGTTATGTAACTGTATTGCTGAGCTAGCCAAAAAAAAATAAAATAATAATCAAAACGCAAGAAAAAGCAGGAATTTGGAGGAAGCAAGAAACTAGATTCTTCCCTCAGGGTATCTCCAAATGCTGGTAAACTTGAATTTTAGTTTTGATGGCTGAGTCTAATACAGGAGGGTAGGTGACAAAATCCATCTCAGAGTCTAATAGAAGATTCCCCTACAAAGCTGGGTCTGCAAAAGGCTAAGCCCTTTGCATTAGGGTAAACTAGAAATAAGCGCACACCAGGGAAGAGGAGAATAAGGAAATTTGCTTATCTCGACCTGTTGCTGAGTGGAGAGAGGGGGAAATGACTTCCTTGAAAATTTAAAGCCAGTTTTTATTTGGTCACAAGGCTGCCTAAAGTAAACTTTTCCAGTTGTCTTTGCAACTAAATATAGTCACAACTACATGTTCTGGCCAATGGGATGTAAGGGGAAGTGATCTGTGATTCTTGTATTTCATTTAGGATTTTTCCATGTATGTTTATAAATGAGATTTTTAATGTTCTTTCCTTGTGCTGGTCTTGTCTGGTTTGAGAGTTCTTAGAAAGGGAGAAAGGTATTCAGGTAGATAGCTAGCTGTCTCTGCCGCAGTGCTACAAGAGGTGAATGAAACATAAAAAGGGCTGTCAAAGGAGTGTCACAGAAATAGAATTTTTACATGAGCAAGAGGGATTCTAATGTCCCCCTTTTTCTAGAGAGATGGGGCCTTGCTCTGTCACCCAGACTACGGGAGAGCAGTGGCCTAATCATAGCTCACTGTAGCCTTGAACTCCTGGGCTCAAGTGATCCTCCCACGTCAGCCTCCTGAGTAGGCAGGACTATAGCTATGTGTTACCATGCCCAGCTATTTTCTTTTTTTTATAGAGATGGGATCTTGCTATGTTGCCCGGGCTGGTCTGAAATTCCTGGGTTCAAGCGATCCCCTGCCTTGGCCTCTCAAAGTGCTGGGATTGCAAGCATGAGCCAACACACCCGGCCTGATTCTAATTCTTTAAAGAAGATCCCAGCCCTAAATTTGAGCCAAGATAGCTGCCTTGCAAAAGAAGCCATAATTAGTGATGGAATGTACAGGAAGATGAAATGAATTATTTTTGTCTTCATTCCAAAGTAATCTGGAGCATTCTGTGGGCTAGAAATGGGGAGAGTTTGGGTTTGAATTACTCAGAAAGAAAGGGGGGAATTTTATGTGTGGGTGGGGGTGTATGTCTATATTCATCAGAGAGTATTCATACAATCCAATTTAAATATTTCTTGAATGATCCCTTTTCCTGGATGTGCTTGACAGAGCTCTCATGGTTTTCTTCATTCCTCAGCTTCTGCTCTCATCTGTCCTAACCTACCTCCCCCTGCTCCTCAGAGGAGTCTCATCTTACCTTCCAGTCTTGCCGTTGAGCAATCCAGTCCTCTTCTGTCCCCACTGGCGGCTCGAGGCCACCATGCTGGGCTGAGCCAGAGATAGAATAGCTGAGGAAGGAGTTTATCTGGGATGTAACTGCTGATGGAAGAACCTTATTCTAGTCACCATAAAAAGTAAAAGATAAAATATTTGTAAAGCCCTTCCAGCCCCACTTTATTGCATGGATCCTTGTCCTGTCACCAGGTTGAATCCTATGAACAACTATATGTTGTTAACATTCTATACCAGTGGCCTTCAAATCTTTCTGTTAATATAGGCCATATAAAAGTTTTGAAAAACTATATACCCCCTCACCCATTTTTAGTTTGACATCTAATATTTCTGATCAAATTTATTTTTGGTACATAGGATATAATTCCCACATGTTAAATTTTGACAAAAATTTAATTGTTCATCTGTTTTGTTTATTTTTTTTGAGACAGAGTCTTGCTCTGTTGCCCAGGCTAGAGTGCCATGGCGTCAGCCTAGCTCACAGCAACCTCAAACTCCTGGGCTCAAGCAATCCTCCTGCCTCAGCCTCCCGAGTAGCTGGGACTACAGGAATGCACCACCATGCCCAGCTAATTTTTTCTATATATTTTTAGTTGTCCAGCTAATTTCTTTCTATTTTTAGTAGAGATGGGTCTCACTTTTGCTCAGGGTGGTCTCAAACTCCTGATCTCAAGTGATCCTCCCGCCTTGACCTCCTAGAGTGCTAGGATTACAGGTGTGAGCTATGGTGCCTGGCCTAAATTTTAAAATTTTAATACACTTTGCTAATGCAACATATTTTGATAAAATGCTTTTATGTTCTCTCATACTATTTGTTAAAATCATAAAACTACATATTTACTCATTTATTATATACAAAATGTCCACCATATAAGATAGTCCTCCCTGTTAAAGCATAAGCCAGGCTGGGCACAGTGGCTCACGCCTGTAATCCCAGCACTTTGAGAGGCTGAGGTGGGAGGATCATTTTATGCCAGGAATTAGAGACCAGCCTGAGCACCATAGTAAGACCCCATCTCTACAAAAAACAACAAAAAAAATTAGCCAGGCATGGTGGCACAAGACTGTAGTCCTAGCTACAATACTTGGAGGCTGAGGCAGGAGGATCGTTTGAGCCCAGACACTTGAGGTTGCAGGGAGTTATGATGACACCATTGCCCTTTAGTCCAGGCTGCAGAGAGAGACCCTGTTAAAACAAAACAAAACAACTCAAAATGCATTTTGAAATACAGTTTACTAAAAGCAGTCAGATTAACACAGTAATAACATAGTACTCATAATTAATCTATTTCTATAAAAAATTACAGGAACAACAATAAATCTATATGCCATATCTTATTATTTTATTTGCAATAATATAGTGTAATGTGCAGTTAAAATTATCAGTTATTTATGAAAGAACAAAATGATTTTTAAAAGACACAGTATTTGTTCAGTAAATGAGTATGTGCATTGAATTTTGGTGTTATTTTTTGGAAATAATTAAATAAAAGACATAAAATTTTCAGAAATAACACCATTAATTCCATTAGCCATTATGATCAAAGGTTTTCATCCATTTAAGGAAAAAAATGACAATAATATATGTATGTGTGTGTAAAATAATAGGTCCCCCAGCTAGCATATAATTTTAATTTTTATTAACAGGAGATAGAAAATATTAAACATTTTTAAGAGGAAATGAGGATTGACTATAATTGGAACAAATGTTTTATGACATAACTTGATAAAATGTGTTTTAACTGTTTTATTAAATAATGTCTTCAAATCCAAAAGAAGTCACTTTTGGAAAATTTAGCTGTGGGTTTTATTACATGTATTGAGACTAGGTAGTCCCAGAAAACATGGCAGCTCCACTGGAAGAAGCAGTGTCACTATGTTGTGCTGATGCAGAGCTCAGGGCGCTTTGCTTTCCCCAGCCTAGGAATGGCTCTTAAGCAGAAAGGAATGTCTTGTGTTTTCGTATGTAGGGGGAAAAGCCATTTGGCATCCAATATTTTTACCAATGCTTTTTGCTTTCCTCTCACTCAATTCTCCCTGGAAAGTAACCCATAGCTCTCAAGAGTCAGGGGGTGGAAAGTAGAAAACTGTCATCACTCCCAATATCCAAACCACAGTGTATCTGATCCAGTACATCTTCCCCCAAAAGCTAAATACTCCCAATTTTAATGCAACACTTCACTTTTAGAAACACATGTCTGGGAATGACAGAAAGCTTTTGTTAGGTTTATATACCTGGATTAATCACTAACAGAGGCTTCCCCGGAGGCATTTACAACCCAGGACAGGGTACTGAACCATAAAGATGCAGCATGGCTGAGAGGAATGTCTTTCTTGTATAAAGAACAAGAAGCACAACTGTAGTTAATTGAATCCAACCCCATCAATTACAGGATGTACCATCATTTTATGGGCCAATAAGGAAGAAAAACACTGCTAATTAGACTTATGATAATGTTCTCTTATCATTTAGAAATGTTACACTTATTGAAAGATCTTTAAAACACTCGCTTAGACGCATTTTTTTAACCTTGTAAATAAACAGGTTAAAGTATTTTTAAGCTGTCTTTACAGCCAGAGTGGCTCACGCCTCAACTCAGAGTTGATAACCTTTTTTCCCTTACAACATTGTCTTAGGGGCATCTAGAGCATTGGTGAAGCAGCATTTCCCCAAACACTGCTCCACTCTCAGGGATTTTCTTCTAAGTCACTGACATCATCTATTTCTCAAGTTTTGATGCTGGGGCTTTCTTGCTGTTACCAGAAGGTGTCAGGCAAAGACAGCTATGGCAAGACTGCTACTTGGCCAATACAGATGGTAACCTGAATTCTGGATTTCAGGAGTACTAGCATGTAGGGAGAAAAAAAAGATCATGTCAGAATCAATGAAGTATAGTAGTGTGAAGGGGGAGGTAGGACAGGCTGGTTGCGGTGGCTCACACCTGTAATCCTAGCACTCTGGGAGACCGAGGCAGGAGGCTCGCTTGAGCTCAGGAGTTCGTGACCAGCCTGAGCAAGAGTGAGATGCTGTCTCTACTAAAAATAGAAAAATTAGCCGGATGTGGTGGCCTGCACCTGTAGTCCCAGCTACTCAGGAGGCTGAGGCAGGAGGATTGCTTGAGCCCAGGAGTTTGAGGTTGCTGTGAGCTAGGCTGATGCTGCGGCACTCTAGCCTGGGCAACAGAGCGAGACTCTGTCTCAAAAAAAAAAAAAAAAAGCACTGTAGGGGGTGGTGTGGGTGGGTAAACTCACAACTAATAGTGTGCAGGAGCAGGAGTGCACTGTACAGGGGAAGGTCACACTCGTAGCTCTGGCTTGGGCCAGGCAAAGGCGATATATGTAACCAAAATGTTTGTACACCCATAATACTCTGAAAATTTTTTAAAAAGCTTAATAAATTAAAGGTAGTATGTATGCTTTATAATCCTATTTTGGAACATACATATATGTATATCTGTGCGTAGATATTAATACCAAGATAAACTCTGGATGAATGTTCACAAAAATATTCAGTGATGATTTCCACATGCTAAAATTGGAGATAATTTTCAAATTTTTTGGTCATCTTTATGCATTTATTATTTCAAAATAATGAAGGCGATGCTTTCATAGTCAGAAAAAGCAATGGTGTTATTTTGGGCATTTTTATTAATAAAAGGTTATTATATAACCAAAAAAAAACCACCGTGAAGACAGTGGCCACACACTAGGAAAGATACATATAACTGACAAAAGATTAGCAGTAGTAACAGTAGTAATAATGTAATGATGATGGCAACAATAATAGCAAATGCTTTTATAAAACTTACTATACATCAGAAACTATTTCCTAATACTTTCAACACTTATTATTGTATTTTTATTTTATTATTTTATTTTGTTTAGAGATAGAGTCTTGTTCTGTTACCCAGGCTGGAGTGCAGTGGGACAATCATTGTAGGTGCTCACGGGAGGGTGGAGAAAGATTTCTCATGCAGAGATTAGGATAGAAAGAAGAGGTTTATTTACTTTTCCTGGGGAGGGGAAAAGGACCAGCACAGAGGTGGAAAGGGAACAATGTGCTGGCCCCGAAAACCAGCTACTGGGGCTTTTTAAAGGGGGCTGTAAAAATGGCAGGTAGTGTGGAGAAACTGCGGCATCCACTCCTTTCTTTCTTCTTGGCAGCAGGTCGATAACAAAAACTGGGAGGATGTCAAAGTCCAAGAGTTAGCTCTCCTGCCTTTCCTTGGAGAAAGGATTATCATAGGAGATGCGACTCTATCCTGGAAATAGGGCTGAGGCCTGGAGTTCTCACCCTGCTGTTCATTCAGGAACTCTTTAGACTGTAAAAAAGCAGATTCTCAAAAAAAATTTTGAAAGAGAGAAATTTACATCTCTTTTCCATCCATTTATTTCTTTTCAGAAGTTGTGCAAAACAGAACTCCTGTAGAGTGCCCATTTTTGAGAGAATTCATAGGATTGATCTTTAACTGTTACTGGGGAATTATGGGATTAGGTATTTTCCTGTTATTTTTGCAAAGTTGCCCCTTTCAATCATAGGTCACTGTAACCTCCAACTACTGGGCTCAAGACATTCTACTGCCTCAGCCTCCCCAGTAGCTGGGACTATAGGCGTGTGCCACCATGCCCGCAAATTTTTTTTAAAAATTTTTATAGAGAAAAGGTCTCTCTCACATTTTTGCCCAGGCTGGTCTCAAACTCCTAGGCTCAAGTGATCCTCCTGCCTTGGCTTCCCAAAGTGCTAGGATTGCAGGTGTGAGCCACTGTGACTGGCCTGTTACTGTACTTTTTATTTTTATAATCTGGTAGATACAAAATGGCATATCATTGTGACTTGAATTTGTCTAGCTCAGCAATACAGTTAAGTAGTTTAAAAAATAATTTTAAAAACATTTATTCCATATCATTTACTCCATAACTCTCACCTACTCCCATCTGACTTAATGTGGGGAACTTGTTCCTTTTATTCCTTTACCACCATCTTAAAGGAATAAATGTACTGTAGGTATTGAAAAAGAGGGGAAATAAATGTTGTCATTCTGCCTGCCATTTTGAGCCCCAAACTTCTCTTCCTTTACCTTAAAATTATTTTAGCAGAACAAAAATATAAGGCAAGACTTACCATGCAAGCTGTCCTCATCCTGATGTGCCCTTGAGAACCTTGTCCTGCTTTGGACATAGAGCAGAGATAAGGCTCCAGATGTTCCTAAACATACACGCTGGGAAATCAATGGGACGTGATGGGATTCCCTGGCCCCAGCCTCCCATCTCACAGGAGGTGGTAGTTCTTGCCTCAGGCTCTTCCCTGAAATCTGAGGGCCCCATATCAACTATGGTACACAGGGGTCACAAGAGTGCATGTCCTAAAATTTCCATCCCATCTGAACTAACAAATGTTCAAAGATCTGTTTGCACCCAAGTACTCCCCGTTGACTGATTCCCAAAGTTAGAGAACTCCCCAGTGTAGGTTAAGGTATTATCTCCTCCTGAGGGTTTGTGCTTACAAGCGCACACCACCTGTGGCACAGCTGACCCAGCCCGGCTGGCCACCGGCATCTGGCTGCGGGCACATACATCAATCAGTAAAGGCTGCAAGTATTTGACATTCTCAAAGACGTAAGTACATAGAAGGCTTTACGTCTGCAGGTATTTTTTTCCTTCCAAGAACTGAACCCTACACTTAGGATAGAAGCTAAAACATTCTGTCTCCTATTTTTTCAAAAGCCTTTGTGTGTCCAAAGGAATTTAAAAATAATAGTACCAGGAAATCCTGTACTTCTAAATGAGGAACCTTCCAAAGTTATCTCCTCCTCGATGAGGGAGTGAAGTTGTCACCAGGAGCCTTTCAGAAGCTAGACGCAAATCTGGAGGTTGGCAGCAGCTCAGGCCTTTCGCAAATTGTTATCAAGTTTCCCTTGGGAGAGGCTCCAGCTGAGCCTTTTCTCTGTGCTTTCCACTAATCCATCTCATGGCCCAGCAAAAAAGTGTGGTGCCAATTCCCTGCCTGGGCTCACTGGCTCTAGTCACACACGCCTATTTCCAATTTCATACTTTGAGTGGTGGATCAGAAACGAATGCACCTGAGGTTCCATTTACTTCTTCAGAAAATGTAGTCTCGAGGTGGAGTGGAAGTCCGCTGCTTTTAGATAAAGCAAAGGAATAAGAATGTTTATTCCTGCTTTCAACTTGTACAATTGGCATGGGAAAATAAGACACACAAAGAAAATATTTTAAATTATTGATTGATTAATGTCAGCTCAATAAATGCATGTTTTTTCTTTTTTTTTTTTAAAGGAGCTGTTGCAGCTGACTGTGGTGGCTGATGCTTATAATTCCAGCACTTTCAGGAGCTAGAGACAAATCTGAAGGCCCAGGTGGGAGGATCGCTTGAGGCCAGGAGTTTGAGACCAGCCTGGGCAAGAGAGCAAGACCCCATCTCAAAAAAAAAAAAAAAAAAAAGCAGCTGTTTCTAAACTTCTCATTTGGATTTCAGAGTCACTAATTTTCTTCACTGGGCGTTTTCCTATCCTTTTGCATTAAAGAGGGAAACAACATGAAATGGTCTTTGAACAGTTTCTTATCATCTTTTCTCAGCCTTTTAAAATTCTCCTACTGTTGACTCTAAAACATTTTTCTGTAACCAAATCCCATTATGAGTAAATAGGCTGGATTGCCTTCCTGTGAAACCTCAGGAAGCTCCTTCCGCCTTTCCATCCCTCCTGGAACAATGTAAACGTCTCCAAGTGAAACTCTCAATGAAAACCTTCTATTGATTTTCACCAAACTATATGGCCGCACAGGTAGTTAGCTGGCTGTGTGGTTCTTTTAACACCAAGCACTTCCAAAGACAGCTTACTTCAAAGTCTGCATCATATGAAGTGAATTTAAAAGAAACTGACAGGAATAGTCTCCTTAATACATATTAAAAAGGTAAAACAACACAAAGTGCTGTTATTTGAAGAAATGGGCTCACCTCTTGTACTTCCCCTCAGGAAATGAATTAGAATGGATTAACCAGGAAAACTGAAAAGAAAGACTGTTCTTGGCCTTGTCCTTTCCCGCCCCCGCCCCAACCTCAAACATATCTGAATGTGTTTACTTGAAATCAGGACATGGAAAGTTTTCTGGATTGAGTTTTAAAACCAAAGCAGCCAGAATAATTTTTCTTGGTATGCAGAAGAACAGAAATAAGCTGTCTTCAGAAATGTTTTTTACATTTTATAGTAAAGTTGAATAGTGACTGTAATGATTATTTGCCTGATTTACCCAAACATTTATTTCCAAGTGAAGAAAATGAAGACTTTCAAAAATCTACCCAAAGATTGTTACATATTTTAATTAAATGAAAGAGGCGAAGCCTCTCTAAACAATTTTTTTGAGACAAAGGATTAACTCAAAATCTGAGTGTACCTGATACAATGTAGAGAAAAAATATCTATTTTTCTCTCTTTATCGATATGAAGAATAGGTCCCTAATCGAACAGGACTTAAAAAATTAGTTTGTTCCCAGAAGGGTTGAGCAGGGCTGAAAAACCTGTTGAGCAACTCTCTACTCTCTTCATTAATTTGGAATTTGGGTTCCCTGGGGTGTGTAAAGGAGGATTTTCCTTTGTACTATCTATACTCAAAGGACTTGTCATGCAAATTAAAAATGTGAAAGCCATTAAGGGGAGAATCTTTAAAACACTGAGGCCAAACCTTTCAAGCACCATCCCAGGGCTGAAGAATCATCAGCTTCCCGTGATTACAAAATAACTGATGGTGAGTACATCTGTCCCCTTAAGCATCTCCCCTAAAAATCACCACTCGACAACACCTCGTTAGCCTACCTGCAGTCATTGTGTGATCTTGGAAAATAAAAGTGCATTTCTTTAAAGATTCCTCTCAATAGGAATTAGTAGAGTTACATTCAATTTTCTTTCTGCCTTTGGATAAAGGGTTAAATACAAAACCATTTTAAGGAGGAGTTATTCCCCCTGTCAAAAGCAAGCTGGAGGCTGCAGGGGTCTCCAGTGGCCCTGGGTGGCCTGGAGGGCAAGAGCCAGGCCAGAGAGGGTTCCTGATCACAGAGCACCACCCTGTGTTTTCTAGAAGTTTTAGGACAAAGAAAGGGGAAAGGGTGGTAGTTGAGGCAAAGAGAGGTTTTCATTTGCTGTTTAATTTAGGTGAAATTTGGCAGGGCGTGGCAGCTCCCGTCTGTAATCCTAGCACTCTGGGAGGCTGAGGCTGGAGGATTACTTGAGCTCAGCAGTTTGAGACCCGCCTGAGCAACAGCGAGACCCTGTATCTATGAAAA
Organism: Lemur catta; assembly: GCF_020740605.2. Classification (NCBI taxonomy): domain Eukaryota; kingdom Metazoa; phylum Chordata; class Mammalia; order Primates; family Lemuridae; genus Lemur; species Lemur catta. The sequence goes on along the minus strand of NC_059139.1, from coordinate 51,669,702 downwards.
ATAGAAAAATTAGCCTCTTGTTGTGGCCCAAGCCTGTAGTCCCAGCCACTTGGGTGGCCAAGGCAGGAGGTTGGCTTGAGCCCAGGAGTTTGAGCTATGATGATGCCACTGCATTCTACCTGAGGTGGCTGAGTGAGACTCTGTCTCAAAAAAAAAAAAAAACATTTAGGAGAAATTTGACCTTGTTTATAACTTGAGAATGATTTGATAGAAAGGAAGGAATAAAAATGATTGGAAGGGCTGGGTGCGGTGGCTCACGCCTGTAATCCTAGCACTCTGGGAGGCTGAGGTGGGAGGATCGCTTGAGCCCAGGAGTCTGAGTTGCAGTCAGCTATGACGACAACATACCCAGGGCGACAGAGCAAGACTCTGTCTCAAACAAATAAATAAATAAAAATTTAAAAAAAAAAATGCTTGCAAGAGAGAAAATTGAAAGACAAGGCTGGGCGCGGTGGCTCACGCCTGTAATCCTAGCACTCTGGGAGGCCGAGGCGGGTGGATTGCTCAAGGTCAGGAGTTCAAGACCAGCCTGAGCAAGAGCGAGACCCCATCTTTACTAAAAATAGAAAGAAATTATCTGGCCAACTAAAATATATATATATAAAAAATTAGCTGGGCATGGTGGCGCATGCCTGTAGTCCCAGCTACTGGGGAGGCTGAGGCAGTAGGATTGCTTAAGCCCAGGAGTTTGAGGTTGCTGTGAGCTAGGCTGACGCCACGGCACTCACTCTAGCCTGGGCAACGCAGCGAGACTCTGTCTCAAAAAAAATAAAATAAAATAAAATAAAAAAATAAAGATAGACTGAGGGCAAAATGAAGTGATTAGTGTTAACAAGGAAGATGAACAATATTTATTTTAAATTGGGCAGCTCAGGGAAGGTCAATACAGGGTCAAAAGAAGGGGTTCTGGAGTCCAGGGGCTGCTCATGAGCTCCCCAAAATGAGGGAATAAACCAAGAAAGAGACCGTGAGCAGGGCATGGTGGCTTGCACCTGTAGTCCCAACTACTCAGGAGGCTGAGGCAGGAGGATCACTTGAGCTTAGGAGTTTGAGGCTGCAGTGAGCTATGATTGTGCCACTGTGTTCCAGCGTGGGCGACAGAGCAAGACCCTGTCTCTTAAGAAATTTTTTTTAAATTAAAAAAAGAGGACATGGACTCCAGAAAGCCAAAGCAACAGAAGAGAGTGACAAAGTGGAGTCCCAGGATGGAAGTGCAGCAGCAGCTTGTGTTGCCAACCTCATAGTTCTTGGTTCCCAAGTCAATAGAAACTGGCAGGCGACCAAAAAAGAAATTTAAACAGGCAAGGCTTTATCAGGACTTTTGCTTGAACAAAAGGGAGACAATGCTTGTGAAGAAGCAAGGAGACTGGCTCTCCAAACACAGGGCTGGAGAACTTTTAAAGGGTAGAAAGAGAAAAAGTCTAGCGCCAGTATTGAAATCATGGCACGCAGAAGCAGAGTTTTGGTGGCAGCTGCCCATCTGTGATCATGCTTCTTCATGCATCCTATGTTAAATATCTACCCTTGGGTGTGATTTTTAGCATTCAAATGAGGGAAAAGGTCAACTTTGGGCTTTTATTTTTATTGCTGAGACAGAGTGCAGTGGTGTCATCACAGCTCACTGCAACCTCCAACTCCTGGGCTCAAGCCATCCTCCCACCTCAGCCTCCGGAGTAGCTGGGACTACAGGCATGCCACTGCTCTGTTGATGTGGTCAGTGGGCTCCTGCTCTGATGGTTGCCATGTCCTGTTAAAGAAAGCAGAACTACTTTCTACCGAAGCTGGATGTTCATCACTTTCAAGGCTTTTGTTCAGTATTGTAAGCAAACTTAAGCTTTGGCTCAAGGCTCTGGCAGGTGCCAAAGTCTGTCTCTTATACTGTCTCACCTGGAAGAATCCAGACTGCAGTAGTGTGGGGAGCTGTGGGAGAAAGAGTGGGCCTTTGGGAAAACGGACTTGATAGATTATCTGGTTGATCAACTGGGGAAAAAAGATTATGATTGATCAGATGGACAAATGGAGAAGAATCAAGGATAGGGACATAAAAAACCAGGCAAGTAATATATAACCCAAGTACTTAATGCATGCTAGGCGCTGTTAAGTGCTTTAATCTGTATACATCTATTAATCTTCCTCACTTTATACAGGAGGAAACTGAGGTACAGAGAAATTAAGTCATTTTCTTAAGATCACAGATCTAACAAGTGGCAAAGAAAAGATCTGATCCCAGGGTCCTGCTTCAGGGTTCCTAACCCTAACCACTAGAATATACTGTGGGATGGGATTTGAAAATAAAAAGTTGACAAGAAAGAAATGCTATCATTATACACTATGTGGCTATGCAGTGAATAATTTTAGTAGGCATAATCACATAGATGTTCGTGGTTAAATTTTATGAAAACTGTGATATAATTAGATTGGCAAGATGGCAGGTGGAGATGATCAGTGGGTTTTAAGAGTTCAGCCCACGTGAAACATAACAGACACTGCACAATAAATACAGTCCACAGATCAGGAAATTACAGCAGGAGAATGTTATTTGAAAATATGGAGGCAAGGGCAGGGGACTGAAAGGTAAGGTGTGGAGATGGGAGATGCTATTTTTCATTTTATTTTTTGTACTATTAATGACATTTTAAAAATTGTGCATATATTAATTAATTTTAAAAATGCAACTGTGCTTGGAGCATATATTAATTTAATAGAAATAAATGTGCATTTACCAGAAGGAATGGAGTAGGGGTACTATAGGGCTTTGATTATTTTTTGCCTGGAGCCCCCAAATTTATAGCTATTTGTAAGTAAATACTTTATTTACTCTTTTTTTTTAGAGGCAGAATCTCCCTGTGCCACTCAGTCTGTAGTGCCGTGGATCAATCATAGCTCACTGTAACCTTGAACGCTTAGGCTCAAGGGATCCTTCTGCCTCAGCCTTTCCAGGAGCTAGGACTACAGGTATGCACCACTATGCCCAGCTAATTTTTTTATTTTTTCATAGAGATAGGATTTCTCTATGTTGCCCAGGCTGGTCTTGAATTCCTGACCTCAAGCGATTCTCTCACCATTGGCTTCCCAAAGTGCTGTGATTATAGGTGTGAGCCACCTGGCCAACTTGTTGTTTACTTTTTTCTTCTTTTTTTTTTTTAAGCTGCTCATTCTTCTTGAATTTTTTGTTTGTTTTTTTTAGCTGCTCACTGTTGTTTACTTTTTCTTTCTTTCTTTTTTTTTTTTTTTTTTTTTGAGGCAGAGTCCTGCTCTGTCACCCTGGCTAGAGTGCCTTGGCATCAGCCTAGCTCACAGCAACCTCAAACTCCTGGGCTCAAGCAATCCTCCTGCCTCAGCCTCCCGAGTAGCTGGGACTACAGGCATGTGCCACCATGCCCAGCTAATGTTTTCTATATATGTTTAGTTTTCCAGCTAATTTCTTTCTATTTTTTTAGTAGATACGAGGTCTCGCTCTTACTCAGGCTGGTCTCGAACTCCTGAGCTCAAACGATCCGTCCGCCTTGGCCTCCCAAGTGCTAAGATTATAGGCGTGAGCCACCTCACCTGGCCTGTTGTTTACTTTTAATTGAAATTTATTACAATTCAACCACTAGATTGAGGTCTCTAGAGACCTTATAAGTGAAGATTAATTTCTCCTTTTATATTTAAAAACCAACAGGATGCTTCACTAGGTTTTTTCAGTTGTTAAAGTTTTAGAGAATTAGAATAATTATTTTTATTTGCTTTTAAGTCATTCTTGAACTCGAAATTAAATTTGTAATGAAGTTTGCTAAATTCATTAAAGGAAAAAAAAGTGACTATGATTTTTTTCCTTAATAATATATGTATACCACTGTTTTCAGTTCAGTGTGTAATGTTTTTAAAACTCAACATTGACCTCAACCAAAAAAATCTTCAAATTCAGGAGGAAAAAAATAAATTATAAGCTAGTTTTTTAATAATATGCTATATATACATATATAATTATATTGTATAAAAGGAACTAATTCAGTTAATTTAAGAAAATTTTTGTGAGGGAAATATTTCACGTGGTCTGCCAAGAGCTACAGTCTTATTTAAACAGGTCTGTTACTAAAAAATCCACATCAGAAGAGTTTGACTGTAAAACTACCTACATGTCATGAACACCATGTCTTCCTTGAAAAGGTCTGCAGACTACTTAAAATAAAAATTAAGGCGCCACTGTTTCATGTTATTTCTGCTAATATTACCTCTAGTCTTCTTAACCAACCGCAGATGCAGAGGAGGCTACTGACCAGATCTTAAATAGTAACTGCAAAGTCCTCAGAGCCAGGAAGGCAGGTAAACCTCCAGACCTCACCATGTTCCTTGGAGATCTTTGAGTAGGGCTGCATAAATTATGTTTCTTTTTTTGGACTGACAGATTCTGTCTCGGGTCTATTTGTACAAATAGCAAAGGAGGATACCAGCCCCATGCAGACGGCAGCCCTTCCGTCCTCACATTGGTAGACGGACGTTTCTACTCGGGAGCTGTGTGGGGGTGCCTGGGCACCTTTGGGAGTTTAAGCTGGAGCCGAAACTTGAACTGGAGCTGGAGCCCCAGCAGCAGCCTGGGCCTTGGTTGTGGCCTTGGCCTTTGGTCCGCAAAGCCAGCCTTTACCAGGTGGGCATGAGCATGCTTCCTGAGCTTGGAGTGAGTGATGTACGCAAGTTGATTGAGCTTTTGGCTGATGCCCTTTGGGATTTTGGGTTTGACTATGTAGGGACAAAGGGCAAACTTCCCCTTTGCCCTCTAAAAGTTTGCTGAAAATCAACTGATAAAAGGCAGATTATGAGGAGAAAAGGCATACAAATGTATTTGATCATAGTTTATCTGACATGGGAGCCTTTAGAATGAAGACCCAAAGATATAGGGGAAATTGTTCATTTTTATGCATAGGTTCAGCACAGTATGGACAGCCTTGAAGAAATATAAGTGGGCAAAAAGGGTATGATCTAATGCTAACAGACAGTGGGGAAACCCAGCAAGGCCCATCTGTCCAGATTTTTCTTGGTCCCTCTGTGTAGCATTCCTTCTGGGTATGGGGCAGGACCCTCTCTGGAATGGGGGTCTTTTGACCTACAATAAAACAAGGTAGGTCAGATAATTTTCTGTATGACCAGTTTTTGCACAGAAAGGCAGGGGGGAAGTTAAAAGTAATGTTTTTAGGTTTTAAGCTGGCTTTGGGGAAAAAGTATTCTCATTTCTGTGACCCACCTTGGAGAAGAGGGATTCTAGTTTCTGTGGTTAGCCTCTGGGGAGAATGAGGGGCCAGAGACAGGCAGGCAAGAGAAGATCAGAGAGAATCTTTTGCTTCTGAGGTCTTCATTTTGGGGTATCATTTTTTGAGCCTCAATAGCCTCCTTGAACTTTACAGGGGCCCTGGTGGCCACAGCAAGCACATCGAAGGCTTAGGCGTCGTTGGCCTGCTTCTTCTTCAGGCTTTTCTTTTTGTGCTTCTTGGCAAAGTGCATTTTCCTCAGGAACTTGGGGTCAACCCCCTTAAGAGATGCATATCGTTGTAATTAGGTTTTCTTGATGCCAAGTCTGTGCCAGCTATTTTCTGGTTGTTTGTGGTGTGGTTATTGGACTTGGCCATGTATGTACTATAGCCTGCAGCTCCCCAAAGCACCTCGGACCAGAAAAGAAAGTCAGAGATTGTTTCTTAATATAATTTTAACAAGCTTATTAATACCAATCAGGGCTACCAGTCAGTGCCTTACGAGGAGGCCGGGTCCTGCAGTGCGGGGTCTGTAGGGGTGGTTTTTTCTAATCCTCGGAGAATGTACCGTCAGTCTGGTTTTGAAGATGAAAAAAACTGAGGCTCGGAAGTCACCCAGCCAGTTCTTGGTTGTTAGAATTTGCAACTTTCTGGCTCATTATCCTTTTCTGGTACCTTAAGGTATATTCTGCAAGTCCCCAGGTTATTAAGACTTGTGGTCTTTCTTTCTCCGGGAGGCTGACACCCACATACTCACAGATTCCTCCCACATTGGCACTGATTTGGCTATGTAAGGGAGGGGACAATGGCTTCCCTCTACCCTTCTAGGTTCTTTGGCTGGGCTACAAATTAAATTGATATAAGACAGATTAACAGGAGGAAAGCCATTTTAATTGTATGCATATGCACAGGAGCCCCACAAAACTGGAGACTTGAAGAAGGGCCAGATGATTGAAGCTTATACAGCATCCTGAGCTACAGAAAGAAATAGGAGCTTGGGGCTTGAGGGGCAGGGGGGCAACACAGCTTATGGGAGGGGGAGGGGAGGAAATATTTGGTGAATAAAGTCTGTCTTGTTATGCAGATAAAGTCTCTGGCAATGAGAGTTGTCTCTGAGCTGCCCTCTTCCTGATACAGATACTTTTATCATGTAGACTTCCTTTATAGATGTAAATTTCTTTTACAAAAAGACAGCTTTTCAGAGCTCCTCCTGTGTCTGCAGTTTCTCAGAATAACCAGCTTGAAATATGCCAATGAAGTATATTTTGGGGCAGCATATTCTGGTCTCCTAGTTATATTTTGGGGTAGTGTACCCTGAGCCTCCACAGCAAAAAGGAGCACAGGATTCAGGGTTAGGAGGCCTGGATCCTAATTCAACTCTGCCCCTAACCCAGTGGCCTCTGGTGAGCGTCTCCGGCCTTCCTGGGACCCAGTTTTCCTAAATGGTGAGGAGGCCTGGGAGTCTCAGCCGGCTTAAACATTTGTACATTTCGGGCCTGCCCTTTCTGTCCCCCCACCCCCATCCCCGTACCTACCATCAAGCTGCTAGGATCTTCCCAGAGGGGCAGAAACGTTCTAGGGGCCCAACTGGTTTCCCCAGGCCAGGTGCAGGGCCGAAGTGCAGTGAAGTGACTGCCTCAACAAACAATGAAGCTCACTAGAAAGTCCCGGTGAGATCCTCAGTTTATGATGAGTCACAGGCCGCCACTGAGCAGGTTGCCTGATTCAGTTTACATTATTTTTGTTTTGAGTTAGAGCCAACTCTCATTACTTCCAGTGGCTCTGAGTAGGGCCTACTCGATTATTTCTCTTCCTCTAAACGCCTGGATCTGAGATGCTGGAAGACGCTGCGCAGTTTATAACCCAAGGACTAGTTTCCACGCAACTGTCCTCTTAATTTCCGACTCCTGACCTGCCCCACAAGACACTCCTTTGCCAAAGTCTCTGTCTGGAGATGAGACCGGCTAAGGTCTAGCCTTGCGTCATGCGCCACGGGGCAGACAAGAGGGTTTCAGCCACAGTTTTGCTTCAACGTTGCCGTGAGGCTTTGGGAAAGTTACTTAACCTGTCTGGACTTCCGTTGTCTCATTTCTAAAATGGGTATGGTAATGTTTATTTGAAAGAGTGAAGGGCTTGGCACAAAATTCGCACTAACAGAAACACCTTCTCTGTTCCTGGGGAGGTGGCTTTGAGAGCAGATCCAGGTGGGGGAAATCCTAGGGGCATTCTCCCTGCCTTCTGCAGGAAACAAGCAATTATTTGGCACCTTCTTTTTAGCGAGGTCCGGTGATGCAGGGACGCAAACTGAGTCCCTGGGCCCGAAGCGCTCTCAGGCCGGCGGGGAGGACAGCCTGGAGAATGTATCCATATCTAGGGGTGCATGGAAAGGGATCTCAACGGATCCCCTAAAATGCCGTGGGTACAGCGCAAGGACTCGAGGAAGCTCGGGCAGGGGAAAAAGCGCAAAAGTTAAACGTTTTCTTGGCAGATGAAGGAGGTAAAGGGATTTCAGGAACTGGCACCTCGCGGATGGGATGGATGTCCTGGGAGGCGCGAGGCAGAGCTCAGACCTGCACCCGGCGGTCCCCACTGTGCCGGATCCGTGCGGGACACTCGGGAATCGCCCACTTAGGGCTCTGCGCTGTACTGGCGCCAGCAAACAGCAGTTCCTCCCCATGCAAAGGCGGAGGGGCGCTGCGCCCTCCTTGGCGAGGGACCGGCCCGGCAGGCTGACTTCGGAGCCCGGCGCCCCGCCGGGAAGCGACCGCGCCAGCCCGGCCGCCTGACGCCAGCGGAAGTGCGAGCTCGGGGCGAGCCTGCTCCGCCGCCGGGCGCCCGGGAAGGGGCGAGGACGGGGCGGGGAAGGGGCGGGGCCGGCCCGGGCCGGGCGGGGCCTGAACGGCGGGGCGGGGCTTGGCGGCGGTTGTTTTCCCCCGGGCGGCGGTGCCTGGGCTCTCGGCTGCGGCTGCTCGGCGTGGGGGCGTGAGCCGCGGCGGAGAGGGGCGCCCGGGAGCCGGGGGCCGCAGCGGAGCCAGCGGGCGCACCCGTGGGCGTTGGCCGCCGCGATGTCTGCTCGGTGCTGTGCGGGCCAGGTGAGCGAGGCGGGCCGCCGCGGGGGCTTGTCGGATCGGAGGACCGGGCCAGGAGTCCTGGCGCTGCGGGCTCGCCTGGGCGCGCTTCCAGCTCCGCGGCCGAAGCAGGGGTCGGGGCGGGTCGCCTGGGCTGACCTCGCGCCGCTTGGGTGAGCGCCTCGGGCCGGGAAATCCTTGCCCCGGACGGGCGGGAAGCGCAGGGGGAAGCCGGAGAGACTGCCGTGAGGTCTTCCAGTCCGGCCTCGGGGACTCCGCGTGGGGCGGGGCGTGCACGGCTCGGGCGGAGTATCCCGACCGCTCCAGGGGTGTGTCGCCTCCCGCCCAGAACACTGGTGAGTGGCTGTCCCGGCTCCGCCTGTCGGATGAACCCAGGAAAAAATGTGGGTTTGGGCAACGTCTGCTTTCCCATACCGTGAACAAAACTCGGGTCAGACGACCCAGGCAGGTAGTGCTTGACATCTGGAGGTCTAGCGCGTGGGCGCTATATATACCTTTGAGAATGTCTCGAAGCCTAATTTCCAGACTACCGGGCGCAGGTTTGGGCGAAGGGCAAACTCATCTCTGCTTCTTGAGTTTCCCGACCCAACCCTGGCTCGGTCCTGGCACGACTGCCTGGCTAGGGCGCGAGCCTTCCTGCCTCTCTTTGGAACTAAACTTGCTCAAACCTGTTTTGTAACTTTTGCTTGTTAAACCCGTGATATCTTTTTTTTTTTTTTTTTGAGATAGTCTCACTATGTTGCCCAGGCTAGAATGAGTGCCGTGGCATCAGCCTAGCTCACAGCAACCTCAAACTCCTGGGCTCAAGCGATCCTTCTGCCTCAGCCTCCCGAGTAGCTGGGACTACAGGCATGCACCACCATGCCCGGCTAATTTTTTCTATATATATTTTTAGCTGTCCATATAATTTCTTTCTGTTTTTAGTAGAGACGGGGTCTCGCTCTCGCTCAGGCTGGTCTCGAACTCCTGAGCTCCAACGATCCGCCCGCCTCGGCCTCCCAGAGTGCTAGGATTACAGGCGTCAGCCACCGCGCCCGACCACTAAACCCGTGATATCTTAAAACATATATGTCCACTTGGGATAGGCGCCTCCTACCAGTTAGTGCAGCGATGCAGAATTAGTAGGTTTCAGTCCTTTTATGCTATTTCACTCCTTCCTGCGGAGTTTGAAAAAAAACGAAGTAGGTAAAGTCTTCTGGACGTCAGGCTCCCTCCTCGTCCATGATTATCAGCGTTTCTGTACAGAGTTCTAATGGTGTGTTTTCCCAAATGAATCTGGCTCTGGGGAGCATTCCGGTGCCGGGGTGTTGTTGCTGTCACTCCGCCTTAGGACAGTTGAGGCCGGTGGTAAGCGGCATGGGGGTTAAGCTGTGGGTTTCTGTAACCAGCGACTAGGCTGGCAAATAATCCATCCTCTTTGGCTTGGCAGTGTGGAGTTATCTTGATTTTTGAGGTCTAATAGTGTGCTTGGCATGCTTTCAAGCTGACCTTTTCAGAGATGAGAAAATTGAGGCTTTTGACTTGAGGTGAAATGATTTTTCCCTGAGTCAGGCAGAGAGAGAAGGGTCACCACCACACCAGCGATTTGAGACCAAGGTGGACCAGAAAAGGCTGCTTTTAGAAAGTTCTGCAAATCTTTTATTCTCATTGTTTTGAGAATATTGCTCTCCAATATAATGCAACACTTTTCGTTATATAGTAAGTACATGACAGATATTTAGGGGCTTCTGTCCTTCTGGTCTCTCGAAAGCCCCTTGAGGCTCTTTCTGTGACTCCAAGTGCCTAATTTAGGGCTTTATAAATTATCAGCAAGGCTGGGCGTGGTGGCTCACGCCTGTAATCCTAGCACTCTGGGAGGCTGAGGCGGGTGGATTGCTGGAGGTCAGGAGTTCAAGACCAGCCTGAGCAAGAGCGAGACCCCGTCTCTACTAAAAATAGAAAGAAATTATCTGGCCAACTAAAATATACATATAAAAAAAAATTAGCCGGGCATGGTGGCGCATGCCTGTAGTCCCAGCTACTCGGGAGGCTGAGGCAGTAGGATCGCTTAAGCCCAGGAGTTTGAGGTTGCTGTGAGCTAGGCTGACGCCACGGCACTCTAGCCCGGGCAAAAGAGCGAGACTCTGTCTCAAAAAAAAAAATTATCAGCAGTATATGAGTGGGTTTTGTAAAAGACTTATTTTGATATTGATATTTTGACAGCATTTAATGACTTGTTTCTAAAATCTTCCCTCCCATGACTTTGGAAAGAACCAAATCCTGGCCATTCATTGCAGAAAAGTTAACTTCTGCTTTCTCAGGACTGCCTGAGGTGGCATCAGTGTGGTGGGTTTCAACCGCAGTGTGATGGCGATCACACTATGATTTCACGTGGATAGAGCTGTTAAGAAGTTAAAAACAAACAACCTTATAGCACCATCAGAAGCTGGTCTACCAATTCTTTTGTTTGTTTGAGCACCCACCATGTGCCAGGAGCTGGCTATATGGTCTTAAGCCAGACTGACATCTCTGCCCTCAGTGGTCCGTCTTGGGGGGGAAGGGAGGGGATGGTTATTCATAAGCATGTAAACAATGAAACAATAAATACTGGTACTGTAACAAGACTGTGTGGTAAGCAGCCTTGGGTAGGGTTGCTGGGGGAGTCTGTCTGAGAAGGTGCCCCTGGAATGCAGACTGATCAGTGCGGAGAGGCACCCATGCCTGGGTCGGGGTATAGAAGGAAGTCCAGGGTGGCTGGAGTGTGTTGGACTGAGGTGAGGCAGATGAGGTCAGAGAGGTGGGCAGGGCCAGGTATGGCCAGAGCCCATCATCTGCTGATGGCATTTGGGTTTTATCTTGGTCGTAGTGAAATGCTGTGATCATGAGCAGTGTGAGGTGTGCTTTGATTTGCACTTAGAAGGTCACCTGGGGGTGCTGGACTATACCAGGGACTAGAATGGAGGTGGAGAGAACAGTCTGAGCTGGTCATTCAGTGAATATTTTTGAACTGCCTCTTATGTTCAGACAGTGTTCTAGGCTTCAGCAGTGAACAAGAATCCCTTCCTGATGGAGCTTAAATCTTGGTAGTCTGCTGCTGTTGTTCTAGTCCAGGGAGGAAAGAATATGGTACCTTAATTTAGGCTACGGCTGTAGGAGTAGGTACAGTGGGACATTGTTGGCTTCTGTATATATTTCAGAGGTAGAAATGGATTTGAGCATGGATTAAAAGTGTGGCATGAGAATGAGAAAGATTCTTTTTTTGGCCTGAGCCACTAGGCAAAATGATTATCCCATTTACTGAGGTGAAGAAGGAGGCTGATAGAAAGAGGACATTTGGTGAGGAAAACCCATAGTTTTCTTTTGGCTTTTTTGTATCAGAGATATTAATACCTCTTGTAAATTAAATAGAGTTGGGAAGTCACTAGTTGGATATTCAAGTCAGGGGAAAAGTTTGAGGGTGGAGATAGAAATTTTGAGGGCATTCTTTAACTGAGGACCATCGGAAACAATGCATAACTCAGAAAAGAGCCTAAGTTTTGAACTCAGAACTCAGTTTGAATTGGGAAATCTGGACAGCAAGGGCTGGTACAACTGTGGACAAGTTATTTACCCTGTATTACCTCAGTTTTCCTCAACTGTAGAATGGGTGTGGTAATACTTCTTAGGGTTATTAAGAACATTACAGGTGAAGTCTCTAATATGGGATTTGGAGTAAGGAACATAACCCACCTGCAGCAGTACAGTCTGCAGGTCGTCTTATTTTATTTTTGTGTCTACTCTGTTATTCACTTGGATTTTGCTTAGGCGATTGGCTAATGGATGCTAAGAAGGCAGAGATTACAGGGAGGTGGTCACTCAACAATACCTTCTGGGAAGTGTGGGGGAGGCTATAGAAAATGACAGCGCACACTGTCAGAGGTGAAGTGAGGTGTGTACTTGAAAAATATAGACAACCTTTCTAAGGCAATTTGAGAGTAAGGCTTGGGAGAGTTTGCTGCAGGCAAGTATGAGCATTAATGATCATAATAATATTGTCAGGTTTTAGTCTGAAACTGTCGGTTCTTGGTGTGCTCATGGCCGAAGAATGAACAGACATGCCAAAGTTAGGCAAGCACGAAAATGAGGTTTATTGAAGAGAGAAAGATAGGATTATAGGGCAAGAGCAAGATATAAGTTTACAGAGCATGGTACATACTCCATGGGTGATGACTGGACCCATTGTCACAGCAGGGCAAGCAAAAGGAACGGCAAAGAAAGAGAGGTTGACTGTGGTCCACATCTTATTTTATAGTGCCTGGATAGGGACCACCCTCGTGGTTCAGAGGTCACCATGAAACCACTTTGATTGGACAGTTGGGAGTCACATGACCTGAGCCTTACCTATACATGTGGGTTCTAGGTCACTTTCTGGACTTTGCTGTACCCATGTGGCTTGGCCTGTGGGCTAGAGAGTCGTCTGCATTCTTTTGCAGCTGGCCCACCAAGTTGTGATTGACAGATTCGAAGGGTATTCCCTCCTGCCCCAGGTATGGAGAATCAGGGTTGGGCAGGACCAAGATGGGGGCAACAGCACCCACTTTCATCCCTAGGAGACGCAGAATCCCTCACTGTCTTCCTAACAATAATAGCTGAAGTTTATTTTAGCCCACAGTATGCTCTGTTTTCATGTGCATTATATGATTTATTCTGCACAAAAACTCTGTGAGGTGGGTGATGTTCTACTTGGCCTCCTTTTATAGGCGAGTGAACTGAAGTACAGAGAAATAAATTAAATGACTGATGTTACATGATGGTGGAGCCAGGCCTTGAGTACTGGTCCACCCAACTCAAGTTGCGTGACCTTTGTCCCAGACTTATATTTCTTATTATCCTTATTATTACAATATGAATAAGTAATAACAACTGTTACAAATGGACCTGCGGCAGTTTTGAATACACAGCCATTAGGCTATTTTGGTAGATACTGTTGGGTGCAGGTAGTAATGGTTGAGTGAGGATTAACTTCTTCCTCATACCTAGTTCAAGTTGTAAAGACCAAAGGCTCAGACCACATTTTGCCACACATACAGACATGTAGTGGCAGGCATGCACAGAACAGCCATGCAGCCTTTTCCGAGCTCTTTGCCCTGTATGGTGCTCTGACGTGCTTCTTGCCTGAAAAGTTCACCTGAGGCAAATGGGACAGCATTCTAGTAGGCAAGACATGCTAGCTTTTTGGTTGATTGGTAACCAATACGACTGCACCAGCAGGACCACTTGGGAGGGTGAAGTCCATGGTTGCTCTTCTCAGTTCTCAGAGTAAGGACTCACTATCCTTACAGCCAGTTTGTGTTTCTTGATCATGAAGATTTTCCCTAATGAAAACCCATTTCTAATGCTTGTTATGTTAATAACAAAGCCGTGAATGCCACCAGGGACTATCCATTGTCAAAGATCAACAAAGCCTGACATTAGTTAAAGCAGTAAAACCAGATTTTATTCCCTAACTATTGACTGTAGGGGAAAGAGCTGAGTGCCATTCCGTTTTGTGCAAAGGTGACTTGGCACTTTAAAGGGAGAATAAGGGAGTAAGAAGGAGGGTGAGCGGAAGCTCAAGCAGAGTCAGGAAAGTGAACAGTTACAAAGCGCTGGTCAGCGTAAATGCAGTTAGGCCAGCTGCTTGCTGGCTGGCTCTGATCAAAGCTAGGATTCTGTTCTCCCTTTACTTCCTGATGATTACATTTTAAAAGAATGGCCTTTAGGTCTTTGTGAAAGACTCTTCTGAGTCTTAGGAGGTATGTATACATCTCAAAGGGACACAGGAAGGATTCACCATTGTAAACCTTTTTTAGTAAATGCTCTAAGGAAGGGGGTCTGGGGCCTATCTTCAGGTGTTGGCTAGAACAAACAGTAAATTCTTTTGACAACCCAGAGCTTTTCCAGACTGGAATGCAAAAGCGGGGCCCAGTCAGGCTTGGCCTTAGGCTGCTAGAAACCACGTTAAAGTTTGGTCAGGTCTCTTAGTGCAGGGGATTAGACCGAGTCAGTATGGACCTAGAGAGTTGAGAGTTCTTGGAGTTCTCAACATTTCGCACCATTATGCTGGTTAACAAACCCTCTGATGTCATTCGAGTTACAGGGTAACCAGAGTCCATGCAGGAGACGCCTTTTAGAGTCTGGCCTCTGATTAAATGTTGGTTGGAATGGGTCTTCTCTTCAGGGCAACTGACCGCCCCTAGATCGTAGCTTAAAACACACACCCATGCACAGTCCATGAAGACTTATTTAAAAAGTTGATTAAATACCACATAATAATAATGATTCCCCCGAAAACGTCCTTCCTTCTTTATAAAGCCCAAATCTATACTTTGAAGGCCCAGGTCAAGATCTTTCTTTTGTTCTGAGAGGCCTTGCAGAGCTTTGTACTTAGACTTGTCCAAACCACTTAGTACTTAGTTATCTGATGGCGTTAGAATTGTGTCCTGGTTGCTGCAAGGATGTGTTTCCTCTTTCCTCCTAGGCAGAGCACATGCCCTGACCTAGCTGAACCCCCTGTTGAGTGCTTTTGGTTACAAAACTCTTGTTCCCTACTGTTCTTTGTTTACAGTGATTGGAAATGTTAGGTCCTCATTATATTACATGTTGCTTCCACCATTGGAAGGGATCCAGGCACAAATTCATTCTTTCCATGACTGACACTCTTTTGAACAATGCAAGGGTATTTGTGAAACACACGTATTGTTACCCAGAGAGAACTATATTTTGATGTTTTATATTCAATCATTTATATTTAATGTTTATGATTTTACTTTGCAAAATTGGAATTATGTTGGAAGCACTGTATTTGATTCCACTCTTTTTGCTCAATTATGGTGACCCAGGAAGTTGTTAACATGTACCAGTCACTAAATTGCAGCCATTAATATTTTTTGAGCTTACATTCAAATGTAGGTAGGTAGTCTTCTATCTTCAAACATGACTGTTTTTTCTTTTCCCTCCCTCCCTCCCTCCCTTCCTTCCTTCCTTCCTTCCTTCCTTCCTTCCTTCCACCCACTAGTCAAGTGAAGCAGTAGAGAAGGAACAAATAAAACTAACTGGTTATGATCCATTAGTTGTAAACACCAGTCACTAAATTGCAGCCATTAATATTTTTTGAGCTTACATTCAAATGTAGGTAGGTAGTCTTCTATCTTCAAACATGACTGTTTTTTCTTTTCCCTCCCTCCCTCCCTCCCTCCCTCCCTCCCTCCCTTCCTTCCTTCCTTCCTTCCTTCCACCCACTAGTCAAGTGAAGCAGTAGAGAAGGAACAAATTAAACTAACTGGTTATGATCCATTAGTTGTAAACACCACTGCACTCAGAGTAGCCCGTGATATTTCTGTAGAGATGTTGAATGTGTGAAAGTCACTTAATACATTTATGTGTTAATAGTTTTGTGTGTTTCTATTTCTAAAAGTCTAAAAATAATTTTAAAAAATCCCTAATTATACCTCTGTTAGATGTCATCATTGACAATACATTTCACTCATTTTCAACATTTTCTTTAACTTTGATCTTTTTCTTTATAGTTACTTACACAGATACTGTCCATCTAAATGGTGATTGAGTCACTGGTTTCCTGCTATATGAAGGTGCCCATCTTTGTTTCAGTTGTGTTAATTTTGAGTCCTGTACTTCTTATCACTAGTACCAGGAAATTTTATTTTTCTATTTGTTTTTATAACATGTGGGCAAAATGCAGTAAAATGCCCACATAATTGCTCTACCATATTAACAAAGGGTGGTGATTGGGCTGATGTTGAACTGTTGGCTGATGCATTAGTCCTCACTTATCTTCACCTTCCACAGTCTGTGGTTTTAGTTATTTGCAGTCTACTGGAGTATGAAAATATTAAATAGAAAATTCCAGAAATAAACAATTCATAAGTTTGATGTTACACACTGTTGTGAGTACTGTGACAAAACCTCACTCCATCCTGCCTGGGACGTGAATAATTCTCTGTCCGACGTGAATAATCCTCTGTCCAGCATATCCACTCTGTCACTTAGGAGCCATCTCAGTTATCACATTGACTGTTGCAGTATTGCAGTGCTTGTGTTCTTCCAGAAGCCATGTCACCCTTATTGGATTTAGTGGCCCCAAAGCACAAGAGTAGTGATGCTGGCATATTATTATAATTGTTCTATTTTATTATTAGTTATTGTATTAATCTGTTGTGCCTAATTTATAACCTAAATGTTATGCTGTTTGTTAATCTCTTACTGTGCCTAATTTAGAAATTACACTTGATCATAGATAGCTATGTATGTATAGGAAAAAACAGTGTATATAGGGTTTGGTACTATCCAAGGTTTCAGGCATCCACGGGGCGGGGGCGGGGGCGGGTGGTGGGAGGGTGGGGGGGCTTGGAACGTATCCCTGGGAGAGAAGGGGAGACGACTGTATAGCTCACTGGTGAGCTGATATAGGAAGGGTGGTTTGGAGATATCTTTGTGTAATGTAGCCAAGTTCAGATAAGTCTCTGTCACCTTGAACAGCAAGGAGAGTGAAGGGTATAGTTGGAGAGTTTATCATGAAGGTTGCTCATTCAGATTTGTTTTCTTGGGCTGCTTTATAGCTGACCTGGCGAGCTGACAAATAGCTTTGGGCTGCAGCAAGAGCGAGTGGGTTGATTTTGCTGGGAGGGCTGAGAGGCCAGTCTGTAGGGAGTGGAAGGCAGCCTCTGACTCATCTCTCTGCTCAAGAGATAAAAGGTAACACCCCCTTTCCCATAGCTTGCTTCCCGCCCCCGTTTTCTGTGTAAATATTGCCTGTAGATTTCCCACAGATATTGAGTATCTGGGAGTGATTCAACTGTGAGATTTGGAAGCTTTACTTTTCAGTTTTCCAGGTGCCGTAATGTAATCACCATTTAGAAGCCTCAGAGAGGGTAGAGCAGTAATTATGGCATTGTCTACTTTTATTTCAGAGCAGTACATGGTCAGATCATCTCTGATAAATTGTTAAAAAGGAAGTCCTCATATAAACTGGTATGTCTGCAGAACTAGACATTATGTGCAATTCCTTTTTATTCCTTGATCCAGCTGTTTTCAGATTTTAAAAAGATGGTAATTCCTGCCTAATTATAAAGATCCTGTGTTCTCATAGTGTCCTGAGTCAGGCAGCATTGCCAGTGAATTTTCACTACATATTGCTGTTATTAGTTGACTTTAGGTTTATGGTTGGGTGCTGACAGCAGTATCAGTCAAGTAACTGATTGTTCCTGAATATTAGGCTTTCCAAGTAGTCCATGGTAAACTTTTGCAGTCCTATTTAAAATGCATTTTAAAACATTTCTAGTGGGGATATCCCCATATCTTCTAGCTTGTGTATTAATGATATTTTAAAAGATTTTAGAACCTAATCCGGGAGTCAGTGTAGGGTATGTAGGAAATTCAAATAGTGGATCGATTTGATTACATAAAACATCTGTTTGACTTTTAAAGGAAACAGGATTTTACTTTTGGCTTTTCTTCTGTAGTTTGTCTTGTGAAATTAAAGTTGCTGATGTTTAAGGAAAGCAGCTGTTATGGAAAAACTTAGAGTGGGTTTTTATCACAGAATAAATTTTGAAACAATTTGTGGGTTTGAAGTAAGGTTACAGCATATGGTGATTAGACAGCATTTTTCCCCCCTCATGAAAACCGTCTAGTCAAAACAAAAGTGGGAAAAACACATACACAACCCCTTAAATCTTATTTATGAAAAGATAACTAGGGGAAATGGAAAATCAGACTTCTGTTTAAGTATCATTTTTTATAAACTGGCTAACCAACTGCATTTTGAAACAAAGCTCTTGAGGTCTTTGTGGAATTCCTTTTCCAGTTTTTTGTTCTCCCATTATATCTCAGTAATTTAGTGGAGGGCTGATTCTCCTAATGCTTTGATTCTTGGCTAGTGTGGTTTACCAAAACTGGGGAGGAATTCAGTCTTTTGTTCTTAATGCCATGCTCGTTGATCTCCCCCAGTGGAAACAATTGCAGTTATTTTGTTTCCATAGTAATCAAACTGTTCTTTGTAATAGGATTCTATAGCAATAAATTTTTTTCAGTTTTGCTAGCATTATCCCTAAGGATTCTAGGACATTGTAGACTTATTTCATTTGCTGCTGCTGTTGTTGTTGTTGTTGTTTTAAAAGAGCTAACAAATTCCCTAAAGCAATATGTCAGTAGCTAAACCCACTTTTGTGCTTGGGAGCAACTTGGGAGTGGAGGCTGGATTTCCTAGCAGTATAAGGTTGTCCCTGGGGCAGTACTTCCTCACAGACCAGACTGAGGGCTTGTGGACCTTAGCTGTGGACCTCTGGGAAGAAGAGGTGGGGAGGGGATGGTGAGTGGGGGACACTGCCTCCTGGGAGTAGATGAGCCCACCCAGGGGAGCATGTGGAGAGTGGGTCCCTATGAACGGGCACTAGAGGTTCCATGCAACCCCGCAGGAGCACACACAGTCATGTCTATGTGTATCCTGAACGCTTTGCCCAGAAGTAGGTCCTATTTCTCAGCTTCTCAAAGGAATCTTCTGACATAGAAAAAGACAGGTGTAGAAGAAGCAGGAAAGACCAACTATGGAACCTTGAGAGACATTTCCATTTAAAAAGCAGACATTCCCTTTCTCCTACAGGAAAGAAAGACAATGACGGTAACTTTAAAAGCCTGCCTGGAGAGGAAAGAGCCATAGAGCTGTTGGCCTGGTCAGATGACACCCAGAAGTCCAGGGAGAGGGAGATCAGTGCCTGGGGGCTTTAAGAGTTGCTGGGGGTTTTGGCATCCTCAGCTTCCAGGCAGCAGAAGGTAGAGTGACCTGTGTAATGGAGTACTGGGAGCTGAGGAACTGAAGCTAGGGAGGGGAGGTCATTATCTTTTAGGATAAAAGGAAAAGCCTGGTATGGTGGATCATGCCTATAATCCTAGCACTTTGGGAGGCCAAGGCAGGAGGATGGGAGGATCGCTTGAGGCCAGGAGTTTGACACCAGCCTGGGCCACATAGCGAGACCTGTCTCTTTAAAAATAATATATAAATAAAAATAAAATGAGGAGCAGGTTGAACCTGAGGAAGTTTAGGCTGGCCTTTAAAGGATGGTAGGCTTGGACACTTCTGCCCCCAAATTGCAGGATGCTGAAATTTAATTACTCTTTAAGTTTTCCTGTAACCTCTACCGTATCAAAATTTATTCCAGACATGGCTTCCATCCCCTAGATTCTCTTTGCTTTGAAGAAATCCCCCACCTTCAACATCCCCTGGCTCCCACTTTTTTCTAAATTTGTTGAGTCTTGTCAACTGGGATTCTATTCTTCTTTGGAAAATTCTGGAGAGGCAAGTCTACTTCTGGAGAGATCCAAGTTTTGCTGCTTGCTGGGTGGTTTTTGAAGTAGATCATGGAATCAGAAACTCTTGGAAGAGTTAAGGGGAGAGTGAAGGGACTCTCTTAACAGGAGTCCCTTTTTAATTTCCCATCTGAAGCTTAGATGTCCTTTTCAATGCTCCTCCTCAGTGTGCATCTGTGTCTGAACGTCTGCAGCGTTGAGGAGCTTACTATTGTTCCTAGTTCTTAAGTTTTCTGTGCTTTCGTTTCCTTTCTGTCAATGGGGGAAGTTCCTGTCTTGCCTGCCTCATACGATTGTATTAGGGATAAAAATAAGGTATATATGTGGGAGTCTTTTGTTATCTGTAAAGTGATGATGCAGCTGTGTCATGGTTTGCTGCAGGAAGCCGAGACCACTCGAGATATTTTAAACAGAAGAGGATTTAATATAGGGAACTAGGTGTGTTTAAAAAATAGTTGGAAGAACTAAAGGCGTACTCTTGAACTTAAGAACACAGTGCTCCAGAGGTTGGGAGCCAGAGCTGCTGCCATCACCATGACTGCCTCCTGACACCTGCCAGCTGGTGGCTTGACCCAGGAGCCCTGCATCTTGCTGTTGCAACTGCCTGTCCTATCCCAGGACGTTGCCTGGTAGCAGACACCACAGCAGGAGGGTGGCTTCCACCGTGTTTTCACTTTCCAAATATTGTGAGTGCTGCTAATTGTCAGGACCTTAATAGCAAAGGAGTGTGGGAAATATGGTTTAACGTTTGCAGGTTATTCAATACTGGAGGACATGTAGGAGAAGGTGGGAATGGAGGCAGAGTGGGACAATTGGCCACACTGAGCAAAGGCTATGAGTAATTGGTATGCTAAACTCTACCCTGGTTAGCACTGTCTTCCTGCTCACGATGGCTTGATCCTTAACATAAGGCTGAGTGTGGAGGGTGTTGGGCCTGAAGGCAGGACGCTGGGATGTATATAAACACATTTCTCACTTGGACTAAGGGAGAGGCTCTTTACTCGTTTTCTCCCTCTACTTTTATTGCATGATTGTTTTTCCCACACTGCCAGCAAATTGATCTTTCTGCTAAAGTACAGTTTTTCCTAATAGTGTCATCCTCCTGCCTGATTTTTCCACCATAATGGGGGTTAATTAATGGATTTTCTAAATGCTAGTCCTTTGTAAAAATCGGTTAGAGTTTATATTAAGATAACTTATTCTAAATAACAATGTGCTTATTATGTCTCTTCAGGGATTCCTGATGATGTTGGTCATTTGTGTCCCTTCCTCTCTCCCTCTCTTTTATGTTTTCTTCCTCCTTACTTGATGACCCTAGCTAGGGGGTTTATTAGCCACCCCTCCCCCCCCAGGGTCTCACCATGTCACCAAGGCTAGAGTGCAGCGTTGTGATGTAGCCCACTGCAGCCTCAAACTCCTGAGATCTTTTTTCTAAAATAAGCATTTAAAACCATAAATTTGCATCCCACATATTTTGATATATTATATTTTCATTATTATTCAGGTCAAAGTATTTTCTAAATTCCCTGTGATTTCTTCTTTGAGCTGTGGGTTATTTAGAAGTATGTTGTTAATTTCCAAATATTTGGGGATTTTCCAGGAGTATTTTTGCTATTGATTTGTAATTTAATTTCATGGAAGTCAGAGAATATATTCTGTCTGTATATAATCGTTCCTTTTTTTTATTCCTTTGAAAGTAGCTAAGTAACTTGTCTGAGATATATTCATTCCTTTTAAATCTATTGTTTTATGGTGTAGAATATGACATACCTTGGTGACTGTTTCATGTGCCCTTGAAGAGAACCATGTATTCTACAATTATTGAGTCGTGTTCAAGTTGATTGATAGTGTTGCACAAATCTTCTCCATTTTTACAGATTTTTTTTTTTTGGTCTAATTCTACCAATTACTGGGAGAAGCATGTTATATTTTTCATGTATGATTGTGTTTTTGTCTCTTTCTCCCATTAATTCTGTTAATTTTTGTTTAATGTATTTTGAAGCTCTATTAGATGTACACATTTAGGATTATGTCTCCTTAATGAATCAATCCTTTTATTTTTATAAAATGATCCTTTTTATCTCTGGTAATCTGTCTTTAAGTACTTGTCAGATGTTAATATGCCTGTGAACACCTTTTCAACTTCCAACCCATCTGTATCTTTATATCTAAAAGTATGTCTCTTACAAACATGACATAGGTGGGTCTTGCTTCTTGATCCAATCTAACAATCTTTGCCTTTTAGTCGAATGCTTACATCCCTTACATTTAATGTAATTATTCATATGTTTGAGTTTAAGGCTATAAATTGATCAGTTTCCATTTCATTTCCCCTCTGTTCTTTGTTGTTTCTTATCTTTTTTTGAGGAGAAGGTTAATTGAATATTTTCCACTATCTTTTCTTTTCTTTTCTTTTTTTTAGAGACAGGGTCTCCTGTTGCCTAGTCTGGAGTACAATGGTACAATCATAGTTCACTGCAGCCTTGACCTCCTGGGCTCAAGCAATCCTCCTGCCTCAGCCTCCCGAACAGCTGGGACTACAGGCTCGTGCCACCACGCCTGGCTAAATTAAAAAAATTTTTTTTGTAGAGGTGGAGGTCTCACTATGTTGCCCAGGCTGGTCTTGAACTCCTAGGAGGCCTCAAGTGATCCTCCCACCTCAGCCTCCAAAAGTGCTGGGATTACAAGCATGAGCCATCACACCCAGCCTCCACTATCTTTTCTATGCCTTTTTATTTCTTAAGATGTTCCTAAGATTACAGTATGTAGCACCTTGAAAAAGAGATAAGAGTCAGGAGTTTTCACATTAGTAAGGGAAACTCATCACCAGGCAGACAGATCAATTTACCAGATACTGATTGAATCTTAAAATATGAATTAAGTAACATTACATGACAAATAATTTTAAAACAGTGTTTTATGCTTTATAAGAATAATGTATAATTTTCATAGAAAATTTGGGAAATAAAAGTTTAAATAAGAAAATAAATATCACTTGTGACAACTCAAAATAATTGACTGAGGCAAGCATCTGAATCAGTGGAGGTTTCTTAAGCCAAAGTTTGAGGATGTGCCTGGGAAAAACAAGCAACAGATGCATGACTTTTTTCAGAGGGATTTTGGAACTTCAGTATTTAAGGGGATAAGCATACAGAAAGAAAAGGTAGGAGTGGGCAGTGTGGCAAATGGTTACATTACATTCTTGTGGGGCCCAGGAAATCTACATTTTACCTAATACAAGGTTAATGTTAGAAGACAAAAAAGGAGTGAAGGAAGAATCAATTATGTAGATGTCCCTGGGTAGGTGGAAGAATGATTGGTCTTATTTCTGTTCTGCACCTGAGAAGATAACTTGTAATCAATATTATTAGTGTGGAATCGGCCTTTAGTTTTAGGAGCTAGACTTAGCCTGTAGATCTAAAGTTACAATTTGCATGTCCTTGTTTGTGGGAGGCCAGTGAAGAATTTTCCTATGAATGATCTGTGGGAGCAGTCCTTGTAGATACCTGAGGCCTTTTACTTGTCTGTGGGAAATCTGGCTAATGCATAATGTTAGTAAGCTATTTATTCCAAGGGGGTGTTGCATGACTCAGCCTCCAGCCTTGACCTTTCCTTTTGCCTGAGGAGTTGGGGCTGTGGTCCTGAGATTTTTATTTTCCTTTACACTTGTAATCCCAGACAGAATAAACCCATTTAGTATTTTGTTGTATTTCATTTTAGTATTAAAGTAAAATACTGTATGTACTGTTTTATATTCTAACTTAATTTCACATAACATTGTGGATATTTTCACATATCATAAGAATTTATCTCACGCCTGTAATCCTAGCACTTTGGGAGGCTGAGGTGGGAGGATTGCTTGAGGTCAGGAGTTCAAGACTATCCTGAGCAAGAATGAGACCCCATCTCTAATAAAAAAATTTTAAAAAATAAGTTGAGTGTGGAGTGTGGTGAGGACCCACCTGTAGTCCCAGCCACTTGGGAAGCCGAGGCAGGAGGATTGCTTGAGTCCAGGTATTTGAGGTTGCTGTGAGCTCTGAAGACCCCACTCCTCTCTAGCCTGGGCTACAGAGTGAGATTCTGTCTCAAAAAAAAAAAAAAAAAAAAAAGCTTAAAAGCAAACATTTTAATAGCTATATCAAATGTATTTTGTTACTTTCCTTTTAGATACTTAGTGGAATTTTTAAAAATTACTGTAAGTAGTGCCTCATATTCTAAGCTAGAGCCCTGGAAATAGTTCTGCTGTGATACAACATGACATATGTGTTCTAAAAATTACCACACTGTGCAAAATTTCACAATAAAAGCCACAGATCTTATGGGAAAAATTTGTTTAGGGGCACAGCATTCTAAAACTTTGTCAGTGACACATTAAAAAAAGGAACCTAATGAAAACAATATTACAGTTTTACAAATGTTAAATGGTTAAGAGAGACATAAATACTACAATAAATTTGGCACTTTATTTGAAAAAGACTTGAAATTTGCTTATGAATATTGGTGTTGGAAGAGTTACAGCTTTCAAATTGTGAATTGGTAGGAGGGTTATCTGAAACTGGATGGAAAGTTGAAACACCAGATGTATTTTGGTGTGACTCAGAACACACTGCTTGAACTGCTTTTGTGTGTATTTTGTGTATTACTATGCAGCTCAGTTCAGCTGGGTGCAGTTTTCTGCCTTCACCTAATGTGTCTCAACAGACAGAATTGCACATCCTGTTATGCTCGGATTGTTCCCTAACATATCATTCCTGTTGGAACAAATTTGTGTTTTCAAAACAAGTATAGGGTGAATAGCTCAGAAGCCCTGGATTTGCAGACCTTCTCCAGGAAGGCTGACCAAGTCACAGTCCTGTTAGCTGTGTGAGGGAGGGAGCTGGCCCCCGGCTCCTGTTGGACCAACTCTCAGCAAGTTGTTGCTGGAAGGGTCTTCTGCTCTTCTGACCCAGTTGTGCTCCATTTCTTATACTATCATAAGCAAACAACTCCAGAGATAGGCACTTCCTGTCTTCCAGAGGCAGCTCTACTTCATTCTCAGAGAGCTCAGGTTTAATTCTTCTTCCTGCTGGCCTCCCAAGGGTGAATTGACTTGCCCATATCCTAGGGAGGGATGCAGTAGTTTTTGTACAGTAGAGTTAAAAGTGGCACTGTGGAAGGTGGGCATGGTCTGTGGCTCCTGGGTCACAGAGGACTACAATTGGGTTGGTGTTCCCGGTCCTGATTATAAGCATCCCCAGTGTCCACCCAAACCATAAACTGGAAATTGGGACATGCTAATACAGGGGAATTGTGCCGCTGGGTGTGAGTAATTTCACCCGGATGCCAGTGTATTAGAACTTTTAGTGCACTCAAATAGTTTTTAAGGATAATGGTCACGCAGTGTGGAATTAGAACCATCTTGGGCAGTCTTGGGTTTCAAGCAAGACAGAGAAAGTCTCACTCTCCTGAAGAGGTTTCTGATGGGAGTGATGCCCATCATGCCAGGTCCTGGGTGCCATTCTCAGATGGCTTATGGACTGTCCATGGGATATTGGGAATCTGGGAAGTCGCAGTCTTCTGCAGCTAGAAGGATCCTTAAGGGAGTGGCGTATCCACTTCTCTGAAGTTACTGAGGAGGAAACGGGTCTCTGTACTTCTTCCAAGGCCACACAGTTTATCAGCAAAGAGCTGGGACTGCCACCTTGCTCTCCTGGCCTTTGCCATTCCCCCGTGGTAAATGATGAGAGAGTGAATGTGTGGATATTGGGCTTTTCCTGGAGACATCTGCTGTCTTTGCAGAGCAATTCAACAAAGAGAGCTCATGGCTATAGATATTAAACAGAATCTTATGGTTTAAATCTCAGATTGATTTTTTTATACTGTATTTTGTTGTAATAAAATCAGTTTAAATTTTTTGTCCCCTCCTTTCTCTTAAACTCTCAAGCAGTTTAAATTTTTTCCCAGAACGTTCTGCTTTGTATGTGGATCGCAGGATTGAACAGAAAGCAGTTTTTAAGACCGTGCCATCTCGCCCAGGGATGTAGTTTGTGAAAGTTGCAGGTTGCTGAGTAAGGGGTATTAGGCTGTTTATTCAGAGCTGGTTAACCAATGAGGCGCTTTATGCAAATCGTTTTGCCCAGCAGCAGCTTATGGCTGGAGGCTTTGAAAAGCATGAAGCAGTAAATTATTTCCTTATGATGGGGGGCAGGGAGGGATGAGAATTGCCACGGATTGCATTTTCTTGGAATCAAGAGGTTCAGCAGGGCTGAGTCTCTGACTTTTTTTTTTTTTTTTTCCTACAGTGGTGTGGCAGAAAGAAAGCAGTGCTCAGTGCTTGAATAAAACACCAATGCTCATTCCATTTGCCCCTCGTCATGGATGGTTTGAGGGTATTACCAGATTATTGCAGAGAACTCCTTCCTCTTCTACTCAGCCTTATCCTTCCTTTCCCCTTTCCTGATGTTTGTAAGACTTTGGGAGTAATGAAAATTAGCTACTGTAAACCAAGTCCAGAGCTCCTGATCAAAAAAAGGTATCTATTAGGTAATTATTAATACTAGAAGAGAGTAAAGAAAAAGCTGTGAGTTAGTTAAGGGAGTGGTGGCACTGGGGAGGTGTCAGCTAGTGTTCCCTGTGGGAATGCTGTTGGTGCTTTGGGTGGGGCAGTTCTTTTGTATTAGGGCGCCCTGTGCTTAGCTGATATTTCACATCTTTGCTTACCCACAGATGCCAGTAGCACTCACCAGTCTTTGTGAAAACAGGAACTTCCTATCTTCATAAAGCACAAGGCCCCTGGGGGATGCCCGGATAAGAACCACTGACTGGCTTAGTGATTTTCTTCATACTGCTTAGAACTCCTGCAAAACGGACGGAATCCTGTTTCCAGTAGTGTACAGCCATAGAGATTAACAAGGACAAAAATAAGCCAGGTGGATGATCCCATGTTAACATATATATGTATCTTTTTTTTTTGGAGACAGAGTCTCTATCACCCAGGTTAGAGTGCAATGGTGTCGTCATAGCTCACTGGAACCTCAAACTCTTGGGCTAAAGCGATCCTCCTGCCCCAGCCTCCTGAGTAGCTAGACCTACAAACTGGTGCCACCACGCCCAGCTAATTTTTTATTTTTTGTAGAGACAGGGTCTCACTTATCGCCCAGGCTGGTCTCAAACTGGCCTCAATCGATCCTCCCGACTTGGCTTCCCACAATGCCAGGATTGCAGGTGTGAGACACCGTGCCCAGCCTGCATTTGTAGTTTGACATAGAGATGTCAGGTTGTACTTCAGAGGTAGTTTACTTTAAACATTGCCCAGAAGTACCATATTAAGATTTAGTGCTTAAGCTAAGCTCATTAAAGTTATGTGTTTGATAGGGGTAGGAAAAGTGTGCTTTATAGCAAGATAATTAATTTAAACAGATTTCTGGTGTGTGTTTTTTCAGCTTTTTTTTTGTTCAGATAGTCCAGAGGTGGTTTAGATGAGTAGTTAAGAGCCAATTCTGGAGACAGGCAGCCTAAATTCATATGTATTCTCTGCCACTTACTAGTGGTGTGCCCTTGATCATTTACTTAATCTCTTTGTGCTTTAGTTTCTGCATCTGTAAAATGGGATAATTCCTAGGATCTTCTTCATATAACTGTGTACTTGGAAGAGGGCTGGCCCAGAGTATGGGTTCATAAATGTTACTTGTTGTTATGGAGAAGGCTGTCATTCTCCCTTGGGGTATTAGTATCCAAATTTTAAGTCATGACTCAGCTTCCTTTGAAGTTTGATTCACGCACTTTCTATCAGAATTAATATGTAGTTCCAATATTTAACCATATTAAAATAGGTTAAAAATGGGTCCATAAAAAGTATTGAGAAAAGATGGATGACCTTTTTTTTTTTTTTTAATTAAAGAGACAAGGTCTCACTCTCTCACCCAGGCTGGAGTACCATGGTGTGATCATAGCTCATTGCAACCTCAAACTCATGGGCTCAAGTGATCCTCCCACCTCTGCCTCCCAGAGTGCTAGGATTACAGACGTGAGCCACCTCACTGGCCTGTCTGTTTTTGGATCTAGCAATTTCACTTTTATTTCCTGTCTTAGAAGTAAACTTGGACTATCTTAATTGATCATCAATAGTAAAGACTAATTTTAAAATAAAAAGTTACTAGCCTTCCATACAATGAAATGCCACATTGCCATTAAAAAGAATACAGTTAACAATGGAATAATCTATAGCCTTAATAAAGAAGGAAAACCTGTCGTATGATACAACATGGATGAACCTTGAGGACATTATGCTAAGTGAAGTAAGCCAGTCACAAAAGGACAAATAATGTGTGATTCTACTCATATGAAATATCCAAAGTAGTCAAAATCATAGAAACAGAAAGTAGAAAAGTGCCAAGATCTAGGGGGAGGTGACCTGGAGGGAGAACTAACTAGTGTCTGGTGGGTATAAAGTTTCAGTGTTGCATGATGAAAAAGTTCTAGAGATCTGCTGAACAACAGTGTGAATATATTAACACTACTGTACTGTACATTTAAAAATGGTTAGGATTGTACTTTTATGTGTTCTACTACAGTAAAAAAAAAAGAATGAGGTAAATTTGTACAGAGAGGCAGAGGTGGCCAAGATATAATGTTAAGTAAGGGTTTAAAAAAAACAAAGTTAAAGAACAGTATGTGTATAATGAACTCACACATATGGTTTTCAAAAAGGAAAGGCATGTAGATATTTCTATATGTAGATATTTGTATATGCATTAAGATTTCTGAGAGTTTTTAAGATGCATTAGAAACTGGCACCAGTGGTTACTGCAGTAGAGTAAAATCTAGAAGTTGCAGGGTAGGAAGCAGTGTTGGGGGCATTTGTTTTTCATTTGACACTTTGCTGTGCTGTTTGACTTTATCATAAGCACGAGTTGGTTACTTTAAATTTTTAAAGCTTATTTTAGCAAACCTTTAATGTGTGAAATTCAACATGCTGTATAATTGCATTTGCTAGCAGCATTTTTGTTTTGCCATCACCCTGGCCCCTTGAACAGGAGGAGGAAGAAAGGGGAAGGAGAAGGGGAGGAGGAGGAGGGTGTGATGTTTTTAGGGAGTGGATTTGGAGGTAACAGATTTAACACTTTTTTGCATTAGAAAGGAAATATTATCAATTTGGTTGTACAACTGGTATGAACTTGTGGTTTATTTTTATCTGCATGGTTTACAATTTACATATGTAAATGTAGATTTTTCTTAACTCTACAGTGTACTGAGGTGAATAGAACTAGAAAAAGAAGGGTGTGCCACCCCTAAAAAGTGGTGCTAAGATTATAGTTAAGCTGTCAAATCAGTCTTTGTAGGAGTGCTCCAGCTGGCTGTGGATTACTAGGAAGTATTATTCAAAGGACTGCTTTGATACAAGGCAGGAAAATTGTTAGAGAAATGGGAGCTCTGGTGCTAAGATTCAGCCATTTCAAATGTGCAGTCTCTTAAGAAAAGTAAAAGTGGAAAGATCCATAAAATACTTTATGTAAACTTTACAAAGCATTTTACAGTAGACTAATAATGTAAGAAACACATGAAGCAACTTTAGCTTTTAAAGTGCTGGGCATTTCCATTTGGGGACACTTTATTGCTGTTTAGATTAACAGGTACGTGTTCAAAAGAAGTCATAGTTTTATTCTTACAGTGGAATTGGAGAGATTCCCAAGCTTTTACTTCTCCATTGAGCAGAAATGTCCAAACAAATAATTTTAGAATTACTGATTTTTTAAAAACACTTACTATTTAACCTAAAAGGGCTATATTAGGTTATATTAGGAAATTCTTTATAAGATTTTAAAAAATAGTTTCACGAGATATAGTTCACATACCGTACAGACCACCTATTTAAAGCGTGCAATTCAATGGTTTTTAGTATATTTACAGAGTTGTGGAACAATCCTGACAATTTAATTTTTGTCACCTTCATGCCTACTAGCAATCACTCCCAATTTCCTCCCAAAGTCCCTCAGAGCCCTGGCAATTATTAAACTACTTGATGTCTCTATGGATTTGCCTATTCTGGACATTTCATATGAATGGAACTGTACAATATGAGGTCTTTTAAGACTGGCTTCTTTCACTGAGCATGTTTTAAAGGTTCATCCATATTGTAGTATGTGTCAGTACTTCATTCCTTTTTATGGAATAGACCACATTTACTTATCCATTTATCAGTTGACCATTTGGGTTGTTTCTGAATTTTGACTGTTTTAAATAATGCTGCTATCACCATTTATGTACAAGTTTTTGTGTGGATGTATGTTTTCATTTCTCTTGGGTATATAAATACCCAGCAGTAGGATTGCTGAGTCATATGTTAACTATGTTTAACCTTTTGAGGAACTGCCAAACTGTTTCTCAAAGAGGCATTTTGCATTCCCACCTGCAGTGTATGAGTGTTTTAATTTCTCTAAATCTTTGCTAACAGTTATTGTCTTTCTTTTTTATTGTAGCCATCTTAGTGGGCGTGAGTGGTATCTCATTTTGGTTTTGATTTGCACATTTCTAATGAGGAATACTGTTGAGCATCTTTATGTATTCATTGGCCATTTGTACATCATCTTTGGAGAAATATCTATTCAGATATCCTGTCCATTTCTAAATTTGGTTATTTGTCTGTTACTGAGTTTTAAGGGTTCTTTATATTTTCTATATTTCAGTTCCTTATAAGATCATGTGATTTGCAAATACAGCCTCTCATTCTGAGTTTTCTTTTTGCTTTCCTCCTGGTATCATTTGTAGCACAAAATTTAAAATTTTGATGATGTCTAATTTATTTTTTCTTTGGTTGCTTGTGCTTTTGGTCATAGCCAAGAAACCTTTTGCTTAACTATCAACTAAAGAAGAAAATCAGGCTTTTAAAGAATTAAAGTTAGTTTTATTCAGAAGTCTTACTGAGGATTGCAAGCTGGGAGAATCTTCCAGAGAGTTTCTGTTAGACTGCTCCCAAGCAGTGTTCCAGCCCACAGTTTATGTACAGGTGGTGGTTTGGCATGTGCTCAGAAGTTACATCAAATGTGCTCAGAAGTTAGATTAGAGCAAAATCTCATCACTGTTTGGGTACGAGGGTACATCTAGTTCTGAATTACAGAGGCATAATCATTAATCCTGTCAGATGTTATTTTAGGTACAGGAAGAACCAGGGGTGGGATCTTTTCTGAAAATGCAGTGAATTCAAGCAAGATGTGTGGGAACCTGTGCTCTGTCCTGCTTATCGTCTACAGGGCATTCTTCTGGAGGGCTGTGCTCAGTCACTGAGTCAGGGGCTTTGTGAAATTCTGCTGACAAGCAGAATAGCAAACTTGACTTCTTACGTGTGCTACTTTGTCTCCCATAACCAAAGGTCATGAAGATTAAGTCCTATTTTCTTCTAAGAACTTCATAGTTTTAGCTTTTACAATTAGGCCTTTGATCCATTTTGAGTTAATTTTTGTATAGGGTATAAGGAAAGGGTCAAACTTCATTCTTTTGCATTTGAATGTCCAGTTCCATTACCATTTGTTGAAAAGACTATTCTCTCCTCCATTGAATTGTCTTGGCAAAATTAATTGACTGTAAATGTTAAGGTTTATTTCTGGGCTCTCAATTCCATTGAATTTTTTTTAAAATTGACTATACATTGGAGGAATTATTCATCTGGAATTTAGACCCCTGGGGTTGGTATTCATTAGGCTGGATGTTGTGTTTTGGGGACTGGTGACCAGTCATTCTTAGATGGTTGACTCATCTTTTTCTGTGATCATGAGATTCAATATTTACAGAGATTTAATTGTAAGTTACAAAGGCCTACAAGATGCTGTTAGAGGCATGAGAAATGATTTTGTTTATATAAATTACAAAATATAAACACTGTGGCTGTAGTCACTGGAGCCATCCATATGTCACAACAGTGCTCCTGAGTAATGGAGTTGTCAGGACTTAAGTACACTTCTTGCCATGTGGAGAGTAGTAGCTGGTTCTAAAAGGTACTATTCTCTTTTCTCTTTTTCACATTCAGTTCAGAATACTGGCTTTGCAATTTATACCTAGGTTTGGGCCCTGTCCTCAGCTCTGAGGAACTGTGACCTTGGGCAGTTTATTTCTTAGAGTCTGATGTTCCCATTGTTATAGTGGAGACGATAATAATATTAACCATCTCACAGATTGGGAGAAATCGTCCACGGAGTCTGTGACAGCATTTGGAAGTGAGTGTTGCATAAATGAGAGTGGTTACCATTGTTGTCATTATTGTTTGTTTTAAGTGGTTACAAACCCCCAGCCCCAAGCCCCCTTTGGAAAAGATAAACTAGTAATTGGCAAACACGAGCACAGAGAGGAATAGATGTGTGGTCAGACGTGAGGTTTGGGTGATGGGGCTGAGGATGCTGAAGCTGCAAGTTCTTGGAGCGGGTTGAGCTGCCAAGAGGTGGCGGGTCCTTGGGTTGTCCCTTGTCCCCTGGGGATTTCCTTGAGCAGTGGGAAGAGAACTGGCAACCAGGTAAATCTCCCTGACTGAGCATCAGCTACAGGTTGAGTTTGAGGAAGCGTGATGCTAGTGCTTTGGAGCAACTAGGTTCAGATCCCAGCCCTATAAACCTCTGAGCTTCCTTTTTGAGGGAACTAAGAATAATATTGACAGCTAACTTTGTTGTTTTAAGCTGTTGTTCTAAACACCTTCAAAACATTCTCAATACTAATAATCCTACTCTAGAGTAGGAACCTAGGAGGCAGGGCTGATACCTGATGCAAAGGCTTGCAGAGTGGGTACAGCTGTTAAACAACTCTCAGGCAGAAGCTAACTAGGCTGCTAGGCTGGAAGCAGCAGGATGCAGGGGCTTGCAGAGTGGGTGCAGGTTTGAAAGTCTAAATAAGGGGGGCTTGATATAACCACAGACAAGGACGGCTTCAACCAGCTTGCCAACAATCTGTTAATAGGTCACCTTACATAAACTTTGGCTAATTACAGTATCATTTACATTGCAGTTTAAAATTTTCTCCACCCTTAAAATCACATGACAGTTCTGTATCAACCATATGGAGTATGAAAACGGGAGAAAACCCAATTCTAGAAAGTACTATCTAAATTGTTAGTAAAATTCAATCCCTTAGCTTCGAATATTCCTCCCCTCAATTAGTAAGACTTCCCAAGACCAAAAACTCCTTCTTTTCCGGGTGGTTGCTCTTTTCAAGCCTGCTCTATCTCTCTCTCTTAATAGTGTATTCTTGCTTTCTATCTTTCAGTGAAAAGCTGCTTGCTTGGTTTCTGTGGTGCGTCCTGAAATCCTTTTTTCCAACGATCACCAAAAACCTGAAAAGACCTCCACTCCAGGTGGAGACTGGTAACACTATGATGTAGGAACTACTGTTGTCTCTGCTTTATACAAGAGGCGGCAGAGGCTCGGAGGCAATTAAGTAACTTTGTATTGAATGAAGTGAGAATGTAATACAAGCTAATGATGAACACTTATTATATGCCTGGCACATGTGCTAAGCAATTTACATGGCTGATTTCATGTAATCCTCGCAGATGTTCATCTATAACTTGATATGGGTGAGCAATTCTGTTTTTGTATTGCTTCACTGGCCAAGAGATTCCTTCCTATGTTAGGGAGCAAGTTTCTGTTATTTGTTTACTTTTACTCTTTCCTATTGTTGACTTAAACAATGAATGTTTTTTGTTTTTTTTTTGAGACAGAGTCTCACTTTGTTGCCCGGGCTAGAGTGAGTGCCGTGGAGTCAGCCTAGGTCACAGCAACCTCAAACTCCTGGGCTCAAGCGATCCTTCTGCGTCAGCCTCCCAAGCAGCTGGGACTACAGGCATGCACCACCATGCCCGACTAATTTTTTCTATATATATATTTTTAGCTGTCCATATAGTTTCTTTCTATTTTTAGTAGAGACGGGGTCTCGCTCTTGCTCAGGCTGGTCTCGAACTCCTGAGCTCAAACAATCCACCCGTCTCGGCCTCCCAAGTGCTAGGAGTACAGGCTTGAGCCACTGCGCCTGGCAACAATGAATGTTTAATGTAGTTCAGTTCAAATTCTTATTTATATTGGTCATTTTTAGTTGTTTGATAACTTTAAAGGTTGGTTGCAAAACTATTTTGTTTTATGCAGTCTTTGAAAAGAGAGGATCCTGAGATGTTAAATTAGGAAAATATTTGTTTATAAGTATGTAAAGTATTGGTGATAGTTCAAGGAAAAGGGAATTTTCTGAATTTATGACTAAATTTGCTTTAAGCCTAAGTATAATTTTTATTTTCTGTCTTTTTGTTCTTGTATCTTGTTATAGTTCATGTTGAAGACTTTGGAATCATCTTTTTATTTATCTTAGAATGAGTGGGATGTATCTAATGCTATCAGGGGGGAAAAGGTGAATTGTGTGGGACATTTTAGAAACGGACATTTTGTGCAGAATCAGTGAATGAGAATGAAGGCAACTTTAAATTTTTTCTTATAATAGTTGAAAGAGGAAGGCAATGATAAAAGATTTGGATTGTGATTCAAATTTTGTGCATACTACAAGTGCTAAACTCAGTTTTGACCGTTTTATGCCGAGTGTCCATATTTTTAACTAAAGTTCAAAATAGTTGCTAGAAACTTTTAAACATCATTACCCTGTGTAGAACGTAATTTAATCATGAGTGTGTATTGGTGACTTTTGGTGGCTGCTTCATTCTAGAGATGGCACCACAGTGGTGAGGGAGAGAGTTTCAGTACCTGGCTGACTGAGTTCATATCTGAGGACCTTGGGAGAGATCTCAGTTTTCTCATTTGTGAAAAAAAAAATGGAGTTCTTTTTTCCTTTTTCTCTCTTTTCTTTCTGTATCTTTACTTCATATTTTGTCTTTTCCTAATTTTTTCAAAGTCAGGATAGCTTATAAAATTTTTTGTTATTATAAAAAGTAGTACATATTCATGCCAAAATTTACATAATACTTTCTCATTTGTCAAAAAATGGCAATAAGCATATTTACTTCATGGGGTTGTTGTGAGGATGAAATGAATCCATGCCAAGAAATGAGGACCCTACTTGGCACCTAGGAAGTACACAGTGTAATTTTCTATTATTTAAAAAATTATTAGTACCACTGCCACAAATTATAAGAATGCAGAATGCCTTTTGGAATAATAATGGGATTCCTAAGGCTGTGGCTGTGTTCTTCTAGAAGGCATCTAGACAGGCACGTCTCAGGGGTCAGCACTGGCGCTCAGCAAGGGCAGGTGAGGGAGGTGCTCTTCTGCCTGCCCCAGGCCGTACGTGCATATGTCTGCCTTAGGGTCTCTTGTGATTTTGTTTCTATATGGAAGTAGGCGGAGAAGGGGCCAAAACAGTGCACTTCAGATATCCTGGAGACCTGGGGAAGTAAACTGTTTTTGGAATCCTGGTGAGCTTTGGAATCAGAGATAAGGGTTTTGGTTTTTCCCAAAGTCACTTAATCCTGAGACTCAGGTTTCCATATCTGTAAAATGGGGATTGTGATGCCTCATAGGGTTCTTTTGAAGACTAAGTGAAAGGTCTTAAAAGCACCTTAGGGTAGTGCCTTGATACAGAGGCAGTATTTACGAAATGATAGGTAACTGTTTTTTGTTGTTTTTTTTTTTTTTTTTTTTGAGACAGAGTCTTATTCTGTTGCTGGGGCTAGAGTGCAGTGGTGTCATAATAGCTCACTGCAATCTCCACCTTCTGGCCTCAAGCGATCCTCCCCACTCAGCCTCCCAAAGTGCTGGAATTACAGGCGTGAGCCACTGCATCCAGCCAGTAACTATTAACTTATAATGAATGCTGGGAGGAAGGATCTCCCTGGTTGCCTAAGACACTCCCATCCTTAATTTTGGTGTTTTGATGGAAGCACAGCATATAATTCTCTGCCTTCTTAAATTGTTGATTTTACAGCAAAGTTTGACACTGTGAATTAGGGCTGGGGCTCTGGGGCTTGATTCTGTCTTTAGGGCTTTGTTTGCTATGCTTGGTGCACACATACATGCACAGAGTAGCCCTGTGCTTTCAAGGCAGCCTGGAGGTAGCAAAGCTGCAGCCTGCCTTTTCTAGAGTTGCTGGTCTCCTCCATCAGCTCCATCAACTCCATCAAGGTTTGCTTCTCACTGTGTTCATCCAGCAGGGTGTTATGTTGCAAAGGAGAATGAGTTCCAAAAATAGGTAGCTTTTCCAGACCTCACACTCCTCTCTGCAATGGGAATGATACTGCTCTCCCTCCTATCATGTGAGGTGGTTATAAGAATAGAATGAGAGGGAGTTTGTGAAGGTGTGGTCAAAGTATAACACCAATTATTCAACTTTATAAAATAGCAGAAAAAAATGGACTTAGAGAGTCACTCGAGTGAGGCAGAAATTCCAGTTCTTCTATTTGTTAGATGTGTCTTTGTTTTTTGATCAGCTTTCTCATCTATAGTAGACATTGATGATAACAACATAGGGCTGTGATAAAAACATTAAATTCTAAGAATCTAGTGCAGTCTATGTTGCACAGAGTAGGTACTCAGAAAATTGTGTTTGTACATACTTGTCAATAGTTGTTGCTGCTTTGACTGTTGTTTCTGCTGCCTATTTTATCTTGTTTTCTCTGCTCTTCCCCAAATTCTCCCTTGCTTCTTTGGAAAGACTGGACATTGGCTAAAATGCTTGCCCATAAAGCACTTCTGACTTGCTAGTTGGTGAGTAGGAAGTTGTATCATTAGAGATTGTCTTTGGGTTTTCATCTAGTCCTGGCCCTGGTGACAGCTTCTTCCCCTCTGCCTGCCCCAGCTTAGGAATGCTTCCTTTCAAGTCATTCTGGTTGCCTAAGGGTATCAGGAAAATTTACTCTGTATAATTGCGTTTGATTTTAATTTAATGAGAACTTTGACTCTTGAACTTGTCCTCAGGGTGGGATACTCTTTGTAAAGCATGAGTACCCCATCCTTACTGTATACATGAGAAAGTTAGGATATGAACCAGGTATAATTTTACAACAGAATATGACCATAAATACAGTCATCCCTCTGTATCCATGGCTTCTACATCCTTGGATTCAACCAACCGAGGATTGAAAATATTTGAAACAAAATCAAAACCATAAAAATTATTAATAACAATATAATAATAAAAATAATACAAGTATTATACAGTGTAATCACTATACTATATACAGTATAACCACTATTTACATGGCATTTACATTGTATTTGGTAGAATGAGTAATCTGAGAGATGATTTGAAGTATACAGGAGGCTGTGTGTAGGTTAAATTTTCTATAACCCATTTTATATCAGGGACTTGAATATCCCACCCCCCTCGAATACCGAGGGACAGCTAGCTGTATGTCCTATAAAATCCCAAGGATATTTGTTCATGAAAAAGCAAGCTACACATCATCTTCTAATTTTCCGTTAATATTTGCGACATAGTCTTTCAGTTTGCCATATGCCCATATATAATTGGGAGCAGGTGGTGAGGACTTAAGGAAAATTTGTGGGATTAAAATATGAAAATTGAGAAAATAAAGCCATTTGTGTGTATGTGTGTTTTAAAATGCAGATTTTGTTATTATTCAGGTATGGAGAGGACAACAGATCAGGAGACAACTGCATTGAAAAGATATTTCATTAAATTACCAAGAGGAAGGGCCACAGGGCACCACACAAGGCCACCTGGGGAAGCGCCAGGGTCAGCTGGATACAGAAGGAACCAGGAAAAGCACAGGCTTGTACCCTTAGCATGGTTTCCCTGGGAAAGCCAGGCAAGGCAGGGTGAACAGGCTTAGGCTGGCTAGTTGGAATAGTTTCTGTGGGCTCTAGGGTGCAGGGGCTGTCTCTAGTTGTCTGATACCTGGCCCTGGGATGATGAGAGCAGAGGAGTATTGCCTTCTTGAGTGTAAGAGCCCAGTAGAGGAGGCAGTTGGCAGGTATGGGCTCTGACTTGGTTGATTTGCATGTGAAATCTGTGCTCACAGGGGGGTAGTTGCCATCTCTAGGAATTAGCTATCTCTGGGAGGATCAGTCCCTCCTGGGACAGCAAAGCCCCAGGTTCTAGAGCATGAAGAATACAGAAAATAAGAAAATAACAAATTACATTTTGTTCGTGTAAAATTAGGAGAAAACTACCATGATTTAATTTCATTGATGGACTGCTTGGTCCAGCATGTGACATGTACGTGATACAAGGTGCAGGGTGTAAGAACCTGGTGGAGCTGGTGAGGCCACAGTTTTGGATTTGGTCCCCAGATGGTTCAGTTTTATTCTTAAGAAGTTAATCTTTCTCTGTTTAGGGGCCACCGTATCACAAATTCTGAAGTCTCCTTGTAGACACTGAACTTGTCTGTGATGATGGGAGGTGATCACTGGAGACAGTGGGTCAGCAAAGCTTTGTCCCACCACCCTGAAACAGTGGCCCATCCACAGTTGCATCATGGGGTGATTCTTCTTCAGGGAGGACAGTGCAGTAGAGCAGTAGATGTTCCTCCATGTCAAAGCAATGTCTTAAAATAGCTTACCCCAGAGAGTGAGGTTGGGATCCTTTTTGTTACAGTTATTTTTTTAATTTTTTTTTTTTTTTTTTTTGAGACAGTCTCACTCTGTTGCCCGGGCTAGAGTGCCATGGCATCAGCCTAGCTCACAGCAACCTCTAACTCCTGGGCTCAAGTGATCCTCTGGCCTCAGCCTCCTGATTAGCTGGAACTACAGGCATGAACCACCATGTCCGGATAATTTTTTCCATATACTTTTAGTTGTCCAGCTAATTTCTTTCTATTTTTTTAGTAGAGATGGGGTCTCGCTCTTGCTCAGGCTGGTCTGGACTCAAGCGATCCTCCCGTCTCGGCCTTCCAGAGTGCTAGGTAGCCACCACGCCCGGCCTACAGTTATTCTTGAAACTCATTTTATAATGTATCTTTTCATCTGATATTTTTTGATTTTTTTGTTTTTCTTTTTTTGGAGACAGGGTCTTGCTCTGTTGCCTGGGCTAGAATGCGGTGGTGTCATCATAGCTTGCTGCAACCTCAAACTACTGGGCTCAAGCAATCCTTCCACCTCCGCCTCTCAAAGTGCTAGGATTACAGGCATGAGCCACCGCACCAGGCCCTGATATTTGTTGATTTTTGTCAAAGTTGTCTTACTCTTTGATGTATACCAATAAAATACATTTTATAAATAGACAGCAAATCATAGCCTGTGTGGAGGGTAGCAAATTAACTAGGCTTTTTACGGTGTTCTGGACCAGAAGATTTCTACTCTGTGATTCTTTATCTAATATAATTTTGCACAATTGTCTCTTAATTTAAAAAAATTGATGAAATTCATGCTTAATGTTAAACCTGGGAAACCACGACAAGATAAAAGAAAACAAAAGTCATCTAACATCCCAGAATCCTGGTTAATATTTTAGTATATTTACTTTATCTTTCCCAAGGATGTGTCCATTAGCATCTATTTCATATCAAATTACAGACATCTTTTTCAGGGACTGCATGCTAGTCTGTCATAATGCCCTTATCTCGTTGTACTGAAGTAGTATGCAATCTTACTGGAAACTTGGTTTCATTATTTCTGATCACAGAAGGGCCCTTCTGAATGAGGGGTGAGGGAAACTTGCTGTTAAGTGTGTGGCATGCCATCATTTAAACATAGGAGTATTCAGAAGCACGGTTTGAACACAGACCTGCAGCTGCTGTTGGGCTGGGGAGCTTCTTACAGTGCAGATTCCAGTTCTGCTTCAGTAGGTCTGGGCTGGAAGCTGACAGGCTCCCAGCGATGCCCACACTGCTGGCCCATGGGCCCCATTTGGAGTGCCGTTGAGCTAAGGTACTTTAGCACTTGCCTGGTGCTCTCTGCTTTTGCCATGAGGTAGTCTCTGCTTCTGTTCTGCTCTGGGCTGTCCTGTTTGGGGGCTTTCCTCCACTTCCAGACTCCATCCTCTCATCCAGGCTGCTCCAGACTCCACTTCTTCCCGGCTATCCCAGGCACACATCCGCACTGCCACCAGACCTCTGTTCCTCTCCCTCCAGCAAGCTCCTCAGCCTCCTCAGGCTGCCCCCTCCTACCACCACCACACTGGGGGCCTAGAGTTTTTAGCTACCTACTTCCTTGTTGCCCTCCTCCCCACTTCACCCCCTGTTTCCTGCCTGGGAGTCCTCTGGTCCCTTTCTCTCCAGGGAGGGCTGTGGTGCCCCTCTCAGAGGTGCCATCTGCAGCCCCATCCTGGCCCAACCTGGCTCCCTCTTGGGGGGGGGGTAGAAAGGAGGGTGAGACAGATCCAGAATCTTCAAAGGAGCCCTCTACTCAGTCCAGCATCCACTCCACCCAGCTGCCTGGAGAAATGCTAGTTTTGACTGAACAAATAACTGTAATTAAGGTCTATTTCCTGAGCTGCCCACCCCTTGGGCCTGTTTACTTTGCAGGCCAATAACAGTTCATTTAGTCAGCTTTGCCTTGAGGTCTGTTGTGTTTGATTTTGATGCTGGGGTGCTGGTCTTCACAAGCTAGGGCTGATAGAAGACTTCCAACTTTGTAATTTTAAAAACTATAGGGAACATGGCTCCCAACATGAGCGAGTGACTTATTTCATTAAAAAGATTATTCCAGAGGAAGCCTATCTTTAGACTCCCACCCACACTTGCAGGCATAACCCATGACCCGATGAATGAAAAACAAGAAGGTGAAGGTTGGGAGTGAGGGGCACACATAAGGATATTTTCATTTCTGTTGATGTTTTGTAGAAGAAATTATGAGGGTGTGAATTCATACGAGGTGGAGAAAGATTTCTCAACTCAAAGATTAGAATAGTTTTAAAGAAAGAAAATTTATTTTACTTCAAAGGTTGAGAAGGGCACACAACATGAAAAGAAAGAAGGAAAAGTGTTGGGGCTAAGCAGAAGCAGCTCAGGATTTTTATGGGGACAAAAAGAGAGAAAAAAATAGTTACTAGCTGATAACAGGAGCAGCTGTTAGCTGATAACAGGAGCGGCTGTGTTTGCTTTTTCCTTTTTTCTCCTTTTCTCTGTGAGTCTGGCTTTATCACAGAGCTGGTACCCCTCCTGATTAGGGCTCTTCAAGGCTGTGAAAATGAACTCTTAGAGATAATGAGTTAATCTTAAACAGGAGTTGAGCCCCAGATGTTTAATCAAAGCAAAGGGCAGTTGTGTTGTGAGTTTTCAAAGGGGCAAGTATGTTGCTGTGAATTTATTTCTCTCACTTTCTGTTAGTTAATCTCTCTCTGTTACCTTATTTATTAACAAGGTTATACTTTCAGAAATATGATTTATGAGCTCCTGCATTTGGCCCTGGCTCCTTTTGCAAATGCATCTTAAGAACATTAACAGGAAGCTTCTCAAGCTGGGAGGTACAGGGGGTAATTGCGTGGTATTCTCTGCCGGTTGGTACCATCGAGGCCTGAATGCAAGCGTCCCCACAAAGACTGTC
Organism: Lemur catta; assembly: GCF_020740605.2. Lineage (NCBI taxonomy): Eukaryota > Metazoa > Chordata > Mammalia > Primates > Lemuridae > Lemur > Lemur catta. The sequence continues at coordinate 51,628,665 of NC_059139.1, read as the reverse complement.
TAGGGTTTTGTGCCAGCTTGCCTTGGACTGAGGACCTGGTTCAGAAATGGGCAGAGGGGTGCTGATCAAATCCCCTGGACGTCTGGGCAGTGCTTAAGTTGAACAGGCAGTGAGTGAGCTGCGGATGTTTGCTTGGGCAAAGGTACTCACATATTCAGTCCTTCCACTTCAAGCTAGAAGTGGGAGAAGGAGATGGATTTCAGAGATGAAAGGAGAGGAGAGCTGGAAAGAAGGCTTCCTGAAGTTTGAGGGACTGATGAAAGGTAAAGTTAACTGTGGGAAAGTGTTTTCTCAGCTGTAGGCAAACAGTGCAGCTGTTACTCAAGCTCCAGTAAAAAGCTGTTAAACCAGGACCTTTCATGTGGCCACAGGCTTTCACCCAGAACAAGGGGTGAGTTAGAGGGGCAAGGGTGACTCCGTAGGAGGCAGTGGAGACCTGAGAAGCTGGTGTGACCTTTCCCGCCCTTTCCCCTTCCCTGTTCCTACCTCTGAGTGCTGCTACCATCCGGGTACAGCCGTGGCTTTTCCAAGCCAAAGGCCTATTGTCTGACATTTCTCTTCCAATTTATGTGTTTATTTATGTGAAAAATACTAGAAAGGTTTGAAATGTCATCTTGTATTGGGCATTTTGTGAATCCTAAAGATTAGAAGTATATGGAATCTAAGGTAGATTAGGTGTGTGTAGCAGAGCCGTCGTTGCTAGACTAACCTCCTTGCAAGGGAAACATCTAGTCACTGGGCGGTGGGTCAGAGGTTCCTTTGAGGAGTGACCCCTTTCTGTGGTGTGTGGGGGACAGTGCCCAGTAGTTGACCCTGCACGTGGGTTGGTGGGGGGAAGGGGAGACCCTCTGCTGTCTGCTCTCAGAGGGGAGGGGAGGTACATCTGGGGTGGGCACTTCCCACAGCCCAGCCTGTGGCTATTCCAGAGCGCTCAGTTTTGTGGCCACCCCAAGGTTAACTCACCAAGCACCAGCTTTTTTCATTTGACCGGTGTTGTGATGGAAACCTTTCAAAATGATTAGACACTTACTGCCATTTACTAGGGTCAGCGGGGCATCGTTTGAACCTGCTTACGATGACTTCATTTAGTTATTGTGTCTATCAGCATATTGCACAGTAGCTGCAGAAGCTACCCAGAGGCTGAGTTAGGTCATCTCCCTTCCGGCCTGCCGAGCTGTTGGCACTGGTGTGTTTTTTGCTGGTCTGCTGATGCCTCGTCGCTACATTTGTCCTTGAGCCAAATCACCTAACCTTTCAGCGCCTCAGTTTTCACATCCGGAACATGAGAGGACTGGGCTAGATCAGGGGCTTTCAACACAGGTTCTAGGACGTAGTCCAGTTTAGGCTGAATTTTCTAGATGCTGAATTTGATAAAAATTCAGCAAAAAGTGAGCTTCCTGAGAGCAGGGACTGTACCACTGGCTCCCAGACCAGTGCCTGGTCACTAGTAAGCATTTGATAAACATTATTGTATTAGTATGTAACTACATTTGTAGTACTGTAGTGCATCAATATGTGCCATACACTGGAGTTGTGCATAGAGTTTCGTCTGATGGGGAAAGGAGTGAGTTGCTGCTAAACCCTTGGAGCCTGCCTGAGCCCTGAGGTCCCCACCCTCCATCCATGAGAGCAGTGAAACGGGCTCGTTTCTGTTCCCATCCCAGAGCATACGTGCAGCTAGTTGGCTCTGTGGCCCGTCACCAGCCTGGAAAGCACTCTGCGGCTTGGCAGGGTTTAGGGGTTGGGCTGGCACACAGCACCTCTTGGAAAGGGCTTGGCAGATTTCTCCATTGTGACATAATCTCCATGGCACAATGAGGCAAATTTTGGGTTTAATGTTTCATTAACTGCCAGTTGATAACCTGTTATTTATAAAGTAGAACAAGTAGGATTCCTCCCTCTTCCCCTTTTGATGAGAATATTTAAAACTAATTTTTAAAAATATTTTAAGCCCAACAAATACTTTTCTTTTCTCCCATTCTCCTGTACTTTCCATTTTGAATTTCAAGATTTCATTTTCTTACACCTTTTTCTTACAGAACTTGCTTACCTCACTGTTTTCAGCCCTGTCCTGCTGCAGGTATTTGTTGCCTCAGTGGGTGCAAATGAATGTTCTAACAGCCTTGTTTTTGTTTGTTTGTTTGTTTTGGTGGAAATAAGGATACAAATAAAGGTACAAATAAAGGCTGTAGCTTTTGAGCCTGTGGGAAGTGTTCTTACAGACATAAAACAGCTTTTCCCCAAGTTGCTAGGATGCTCCTCTGTGTTCAGACCTGGCTTGGGACTGTGGGGTGTGAACCCAGACAGTCTTGACTCTCTTTTTTTTTTTTTTTGGAGACAGAGTCTCGCTTTGTTGCCCGGGCTAGAGTGAGTGCTGTGGCATCAGCCTAGCTCACAGCAACCTCAAACTCCTGGGCTCAAGCGATCCTCCTGCCTCAGCCTCCCGAGTAGCTGGGACTATAGGCATGCACCACCGTGCCCGGCTAATTTTTTCTATATATATATTTTTGGCTGTCCATATAGTTTCTTTCTATTTTTAGTAGAGACGGGGTCTCACTCTTGCTCAGGCTAGTCTCGAACTCCTGAGCTCAAACAATCCACCCGCCTCGGCCTCCCAAGTGCTAGGATTACAGGCGTGAGCCACTGCGCCCGGCCTTATTGCTAGCTATTATTATTATTATTATGAATTCAGTAAGCTTTCATACATTGCCCCATGTTTTTTTGTATGGGAGAAAGCCACTTCAAGCCGCAGACAAACCAACTTAACATGTATATGTGTTGAGTTTTCTAGAACACAACCGTTTTGTGAATTAGGGACAGCCTGCAACTGCACTGATTGTGCAAGAAGACACTCTTTTATTGAGCAGAGGAATTTTTGTTCTTGTTCTGGCTTTTAAGTGGCATCATTGCATAGCTATCAATAAAGGACAGTACCTGGCACCGTGGTGGCAAGAGTTACTATTTACCTCTTGTAGTGGGGAAAAAGTTCTGTATAAGCTCAATGGGAAGTTGTTTCTGAGCATGGGATGAAGAGGATAAATTCCCAATTATTGGTTTTGGGTTCCAGAATTTCAGTGAATATTGCTCTTCAAAGTACAATAAATTGTTCATTTCTTCTCTGCTGACCACAGGTGACTCAAGGGTAACCCTAAAGGCTCAAAGGAGGAGGAAGGGAAGTGGGCCCTGACACACGATGAGTAGTATTGTGTATCACTGAAAGATGGGAGATCTGAACATGGTTCGAGGATAGAGAGCCTTATCTACTTTAATTAAAAATTTTTGAACCCAGTTTTACATCTCTAAAGTTTTCTTTGTTTCCTTCGTATTATACCCCCAGCATGCCCAGGAGCACAGAGTTCTGCTCTGGCCACGTGAACGGCTTGAGGAGCAGCCCCAGTGCCACTGTGTCCCGCCGTCCTTTAAGGAGCTGTATTCGAATGTTTGTGGTCCACAAAATCTCTGCCTTTCCTCAGCTCTGCTAGGGCTCCTGTACTTGTAGAAGTCAGGAAGAGGGACCCAATGAAGGGTGGTGTCAGATTCGAAGATTTCCTTGTAAGGTTTGGACTTAGTTTAGGCACACGAAAGCCAACTTGGCTATCCAGAGCCCTTGAGGAGTAAGTTCTTTCAGCAAAGCAGGTTCCCACGTTGCCAAGGGATTTCCACTCCCCAGAACTCAAGCACTGAAACTGAAAAATAGGACCTGCGTTTGGGGTCATTCTTGTGACAGAAGTGCCTGCACAGGTCTCTGGCTTGGTAATTGAAATGAAGGGAATGGAACGCCCGCGTTGCCTGGGCCGCTGTCCTGAACGTGATCTGTCCCTATTCCGTGTGTGAGACACCAACCACCACACAGAACACAGCCCGGGCAGTGATTGACTGACGCTCCCGGTACTTGTGGGATACTTACAGAGCTTACCGGTGCTCCACTTTGTAGTTCTTGTTTCTCTTTTTGATTGCTTTTCTCTCTCTCTTGCTTTGGGGTTAACTCAGTGTTAACTTGCCTGTTACAGTTTGTCTTTCAGCATCTAAGGATTTATAGATGGTAGGGATGTCCGAATACCTTTTGCAGGGTTGACCAGACTGTGGTGTGATGCCGCCACAGTCTTCTCCTGCCTATGGCGGCAGATGTAGTCAGCGATCATTGCGTTTTCCTTGCTGAGACATTCAGCCTAGAATCCTCCTCAACACAGAGTTCCAGGCAGCCACTGGGGTCCACTGGATGTGAGATGAAATCCGTTCACCTACCGTCTGTCATCTCCCTGGGCTCCTTCAATCTACAGGGGAAGAAAACTAAGACCCAGAAGGGAAGATCACGTAGTTAGAATCCAGGTTCTCAGACCTGTGTGCTCTGTCCACCAGTTTGTTCCTCCTAGGTGCTGTGGCTCGAGACCGTGGTAGTCAAGCCTTTGGAACTGTGAAAATAAGACTTGAGAGAGGGGGAGAGAGACTCTTTTCTGATTACGGTATATGTGTTATGAGAGTGTATGTGTGTGCATGTTTGCATGCACACGCCAAATCTGTGATATCTATTTGGCCTTTTGTTTTTTGTTTTTGAGACAAGGTCTTGCTCTGTCATCCAGGCTAGGGTACGGTGGCATCATCTCAGTTCACTGCACCCTCAAACTCCTGGGCTCAAGACAATCCTCCTGCCTCAGCCTCTCGAGTAGCTGGGACTACAGGTGTACACCCCTAGGCCTAGTCTTTTGTAGTTTTTGTAGAGGTGAGGTTTTGCTATGTTGCTCAGGCTGGTCTTGAACTCCTGGCCTGAAGTGATCCTCCTGTCTTGGCCTCCCAAAGTGTTAGGATTACAGGTGTGAGCCACCACACCCGGCCTCTGTTTGGCCTTCTTCCTTATTCTTTGCTATTTCCAGTTGGTGTTGTTGCCAGCTGGAAATGGTAGGTAAAGAAGGTATTGTGCTTTTTAATTTAACAGAAGCACTTGGAAGTTACTACCAGCCCTAGCTTGTGTTTCCGTGAGCATTTCTTCACAGGCCTGGATCAGTCTTTGGAAGGACCATCTGTGCCCAAGGCTGGCGGGGAGGACAGGGAGGGAGACTGATATTTATTTTTTGTGAGGTATGTGTAGGAGAGATGGGAACTGGTCCTTAAGATTAGAGAGGAAAAGTAAAACCAAGAGGGGAGGCTCAGCTTCAGGTAGTAGCAAGCAGCTGGCTTATCCTTTGATTCTGATCCTTTGCCAGAGCAAGGACAAAGCACCTTCTATTTAGAAAAGCCTTTGTTATTCGTGCTGCTGCTTGAGACGAAGAGCAGAAGTTAGATAAGGGAGGGGTGTGCAGGGCTCTTTGAGTGAAAGATTTTTCTTTGCAGTATGTTTGGGGGAGGGAAGGGTCCTTCAGAAAGAAAGAAAAATCAATGTAAGTCAATACTACCTTTGCAAATGCTTTTATGTCAATGTCTTTAAACTTAGTTGTTTTTCTCAAGTAGTTGGTTTTCTTCTTTTTTTAAATTATAAGAGTAATGCATGCACATGGTAAAAACCCCGACAGGAGAGCACAACAGTGAGAAGGAGATAGAGGTCTCCTTTTCCTCCCCGCGTCTGTCCCACAGGTAGTCGGTGTTAGTGGTCTTGTATCTGCACACACATACCCACATTCGTGTGTGCATCTATGTAAAATGTCAGGGCACACTGACTGTGTTAGTTGGCTTGGGCTGTCACAACAAAGTACCACTGACCACGTGGTATAACATCAGAAACTTCATTTCTCACTTCTGGAGGCTAGGAGTCCTAGTCAGCAGGGTGGCTCTCCTTGTAGATGGCCACCTTCTTCCTGTGTCGTCCCTCTGTGTGTATCTGTGTCCTCCTCTTCTTATAAAGACAGCAGGCATATTGGATTAGGGACCACCCCCCACTGACCTTACTTACCCGTAATTACCATTTTTTAAATTTGTTTCTGGAGACACAGGCTCACTCTGTTGCCCTGGATAGAGTGCAATGGTGTCATCATAGCTCACTGCAGCCTCAAACCCCTGGGCTCAAGCGATCCTCCCGCCTTGGCCTCCCAAGTAGCTGGGACTACAGGTGCATACCATGACACCCGGCTAATTTTTCTATTTTTAGTAGAGACAGAGTCTCACTCTTGCTTAGGCTGGTCTCGAACTCCTAAGCTCAAAGGATTTCTGCCACCTTGGCCTCCCAGAGTGCTAGGATTACAGACACAAGCCACCATGCCTGGCCTGTATTTACCTTTTTAAAGATTCTCTCTCCAATTATAGTCACTTTCTGAGGTGCTTTGGGTTAGTACTTCAACATATGAATTTTGGGGGACAAAATTCAGTCTTTGACTTATTCTTTTTAAAAATATTCCTTTGTGTAGATAGTTTATAATTCATTTAGCGTGTCCCCATATAGCTGGGGAATAGGCTGTTCCCAGTGTTTTTAATGAATGGCTTGGACCTTAAATCTCTGTGTCCTTGTGGAAATGTGTCTGCAAGAGGAACTTCTAGAAGGATTGCAAGCATTGCCCTCCAAAGAGATTGTCTGATTCCCTTTTGAGTGTATAACCATTTCCTGTGGAAAAGGAGGGTGTGCAGTATCTACAAATTAAAGCCCTTAATGCCCTTTGTGATATGATGCCGGTGTGAGAAGTCCACAGTGCAGCAGGAAACTTGTGAACTTGGTCTCACGGAATGAGGTTGCCAGCTGCTTGCTTTGAGGAGTGTTGCCATTGTGACTTTACTGTGCATTATTCGTTCAGTATCCATTTACTGAGCCATAGATATGCAGGCACTGTTTTTTTTTTTTTTTTTTTGAGACAGTGTCTCACTCTGTTGCCTGGACTAGAGTGAGTGCTGTGGCGTCAGCCCAGCTCACAGCAACCTCAAACTCCTGGGCTCAAGTGATCCTCCTGCCTCAGCCTCCCGAGTAGCTGTGACTACAGGCGTGTGCCACCATGCCCAGCTAATTTTTTCTATATATATTTTTAGCTGTCCATATAATTTCTATTTTTAGTAGAGAAGGGGTCTCTCTCTTGCTCAGGCTGGTCTCGAACTCCTGAGCTCAAACAATCTGCCCGCCTCATCCTCCCAGAGTGCTAGGATTACAGGCGTGAGCCACTGCGCCCGGCCTCGTTTTTTTTTTTTTTTAAGTAGATTTTATTTTTTAGAGCAGTTTTAGGTTCACAGTAAAATTAGGATGACATATATCGCGTCCCCCCTTGTCATATATCACCCCCCACTGTTATCAACGTCCCCCACCAGAGTGGTACATTTGTTACAATCAATGAATCTGCATTGACACATTGTAATCACCCCAAATCCATAGTTTACCTTAGGTTCACTCTTGGTGTTGTACATTCTACATCTATTTGGTATTCAGACCTTGACTTGTTCAGTAAAAAGTTTATGCCCTCTGGAGCCAGGATTAATGAGACCACAGTACTTTTCTGCAAGCCTTGAGAGTTAGGCTGGCCAGGAATTGATTTTTCCAGTTTTGAAGGTGAGGATCATGTTCGAGGTAATAAAGCTGTAGGTGGCAGGGGATGGACATGAACCCATTTTATTTAAGTTACACTCCTGCAGAAACAAGTGGTCAGTCAGCAGGGCTGTGAGATTTTCCTAGATGTTCCCGTGAACATTTCTTTTCTAGATGCTGCTTTGAATTTCCACCTGGTGTATATATCAGTGTTTAGCTTAAGATAACGCGCTTGTACTAACGTGCCTAGTTTGCTTTGAAAATAGCATTTAGGCTAGTAGAGAAAGGCTATTGAATTCTAATATTTGGAATGTGTGTATATATGTACAGACACATACACATATAAGCCTATATACATATACATAATGTTTGATTTCGTTTTGTGCACATATATTTTTTTAATACTGTAGCACTATATAAAGAGTGAAAGTAAGGAAAGTTTGAAAACTCAGAGCCATACAATGATATATGACTTTAATGATGGAATAGGATTAAACCTGTATACTTCTCTTTTCATATTTTTCACAATCACATCTCTTCTGTCACTAAATGATCCTAAATGAGTCTTTAAGTGATCAGTTCCAATTAGGCTTACGTTTTGTATATATCTGTTCATTTTTCCCTCTGTGGAGAGAGAGTTTAAATGTTGATTCTGCTGTGGAAAAGTTCTATTGTGAGAGGCATTAACTGCTTCTAAAAGATTTCTTTTCCCAAACAGGATAAGTATTTTGTGTTTTGTTTGTTTGTTTGTTTTTGAGACAGAGTCTCACTCTGTTGCCCGGGCTAGAGTGCCGTGGTGTCAGCCTAGCTCACAGCAACCTCAAACTCCTGGGCTCAAGCAATCCTCCTGCCTCAGCCTCCTGAGTAGCTGGGACTACAGGCATGCGCCACTATGCCTGGCTAATTTTTTCTATTTTCAATTGCTGGCCAATTTTTTTTTTTTTTTTTAAATTAGAGACTGGGTCTCACTCTTGTTCAGGCTGGTCTCAAACTCCTGAGCTCAAGTGATCTGCCAGACTTGGCCTCCCAGAGTGCTAGGATTACAGGTGTGAGCCACTGCGCAGGGCCAAAGTATTTTGTCTATTGTTTGGATTTGAAATATGGTAAGACTGGTTATCTAAGACCACATGGCTTAAGGAGTTAGCAACCAATGAAAGAGGCAATGGGGAAAGGATTTGGGAGGCAGGGCTCAGAGAAAAGCCAGCTAAACCAATGGGAGGGCATCGTGTGTGTGTGTGTGTGTGTGTGTGTGTGTGTGTGTAAAATTCAGGCATTCGAGTGGGAAGAAATAGGAGATTGAGAATGTGAATGAATGAACTGTAAAGAAAGGTGGCCCATGAAAGCACAGTGCAATAGTGTTAGGATACCACTTGTGTGACCTGTTAGCTCAGCTCAGTCGAGTAGAATAACTTTTACAAAGCAGTGCCCTAGTCTTAGGAGGCAAGAAGAGTCTTTTGAGGAGGCAAAAGAAGGAAAATTGAATGTAGGATGGACAGAGTACACTAGGAAAAATTTGAGGTGATGAAATGGTACAGAATGACAAAGGGCTCACACAATGGCAGTTTCATGAAGTAGATGAGATAACTTGGGAAATGAATATGATTCCAAGATCTGTCATGACATCATTGTAATTTGTCTTGTCTATATACCTATGATCTCGTCTCATTGTAAGTGATGTTTATAGTGTAGCATTCTAATTGATGCTTGTTTGGAAGCCTTGCAAAGTCTCAAACTTCTTTCCAAATCATTATCGGGTTTTAGGGCTTACGTAGAGTGTATATATGTAACAGTGTTAATGTATTTAGTGTTAATACATAACAGATTGGATTGTAATTTTCCGTTTATAGTAATCTGTTTTGTAGACGTCCCTGTTTGCTTAACAGGGATCCCTCCCTAACACGAGGTGTATCTGATGAGGTCATCTAAGATACCTGTGATCTTTATAAATGAGAAGACTGAGTCTTAAAAGGGTAAATAACTTGATTGTAGTCCGTAGCTAGTAGGTGGCAAAGCCAGGCCTCAGCCCCGGATAGGCTGACTTTGAGCTTGAGCTTTTAACCACTGTGCTCTATTGCCATATGCTTTATTAAAGATCTAGTTTCCCCAAATAAAAGGTGTGTATGCTGTTACCAGCAGGAGCTCTGTGCTCCTCTGGGCCCATGCCCCACTCAGCCTAAAAAGTTTGCCATTTGGGGCATGAAGTTCTGGGAAACAATGCAGTGAAAGGCACACCTATCCGTTGAGCTTCAAGTTACACACTCCCGTCATTTCCTGCCAAGGTGCTCGTACAGTTCATTCTTGGGCTCATGGATTTTAAGTCCCTTTCTTGAGCCCAGCTTCTTGTTTCTCATGTTCTTCCCACCTCACTTTGTCCTTTTTTCTAGTTCTTGGCTTCTCTTTCCTGCATGTCCTGTGGTCAGGGTGCCTCAGAAGAATAGTCATCCTGTAGCTTGGGAGGTCAGCCTCTGGTAGGCTGTGGTGAATGACTCCAACCGGGTGTCCTGCAGTTGGGTTCAATTCTGACACTAACTAGAGAGTCATTGCAGGCCCTGTGGGTTAAGGGCACAGTTCCACAAGATTGCCTCCACTTCGGATGCCTCCCATACTTCTGTCTGGCCAAGTATAAATCAGGTCTCCACTACCCTCCCCGCGTGTTTGATAATTTGCTGGAATGGGTCACAGAACTCAGGAAAGCTCTTTACTTCTCTTACTGTTTTATTACAAAGGATACAAATGAGCAGCGAGATGAAGAGGTGTTCAGGGCAAGGCCCAGCAGAGCCCCTGGCACAGGAGCATCTGTTCTGTGGAGCTGGGCGCACCCCCCTCCTGGCACGTGGGTGCACTCACCAACATGAAAGCTCTGAATCCCGTTGATTAGGGCTTTTATAGAGGTGCCACTGTGTGGGCATGATCAGTTAAATCATTGGCTTTTGGTAATTAACTGAATCTCTAGTCCCGTCCCCGTTGGTTCCGAGACCTAGGGGTGGGAGGGTTGCTCTGAAGCTTCCACCCCTCCAAACCTCTGGCAACCAGCCCCATCCTGAAGCTGTCTAGGGGCTCAGAAAGAGTTGCCTCATTACCATAAATTTGGTATGGTTGAAAGATACTTATTATTAATGACAAAATATGCTCCTCTCACCCCTATCACTCAGGAAATTCCAGAGATTTTTAGACGCTCCTGTGCCAGACCAAATATATATTTCTTACTACGGTACAGTATCACGCTCTGAGAGGATGCTCTGTGTTCATTTTCTGTTAACAGCTGGCCTGCTGCTGTGGGTCTGCAGGCTGCTCCCTCTGCTGCAACTGCTGCCCCAAGATCCGACAGTCCCGGAGCACCCGCTGCATGTACGCCCTCTACTTCATCCTGGTCGTCATCCTCTGCTGCATCATGATGTCAAAAACTGTGGCCAACGAGATGAAAGAGCACGTAAGTTTGTCTCTTTCCAGCTCTTCCTTTTTCTGATGATTGACGAGGGCAGGTGGGAAACACGTGATGTTGAGGACAGACCCACCCATCCCAGTGTGGTTTGGGGCATGCTTGTTCTCTGAGAACCTTCCTGAAGTCTGTTCCGTGCTTCCTGGCCAAGCAGGCAAACGATTCTATGGTTTGATCTTACGTAGTAGGATAGATGTACTCTGACGCTTTTGGCGGAGGGTGTTTGTATTGTCTTAGCCTTGTTTATAGCCATTCCTGATGAAATGTACAATCTTTTCTTGTAGATGTCTGTCTTTTTCCCTTGTAATAAGGATGGCTGCTGGGATTTCAAGTAGTAGCTGTTATAAACACTTAATTTGGCCTCTGTGGGCAGTAGGATAAAGCCTAGATATTCCCACAATGATGGGGAGTGGGCCCTGGGGTATTTTTACCTTTCTGGACAGATTACTTGCAGGGTGGGTGGTGTCTGCAGGGGTGAGGGATGGATTTCCAGCTATTTCTTAGGCAGTGTGTGCAGAAGTGGGCCTGGCGTATGATGCTGATGGAGACACATGTGGGACCTTTTCTGGAATTTCCCTTTTCTTCCCATCGCAGGCCTCTTAATCAGCCAGATTACAGGGGGATGTGGTGGGGTTTTTGAGAGAACCCAATAAAATAACACCATTTTCTCCTCCCGCGTTCTGAACTAATTGACGAAAAAGATTAAAGAGTCAGCAGGTAGTTGTCAAACATCACCTTTATTCCTCGTAAAACTAATGTGTGACGATGTGGTTCATACCTGCAGGTAGATGGGCTTCCTTCTACTGAACCCCCAAATGAGTCAGACTGGCCCAGCAGGGCACCGTCAGCACCGGGACGGGGCAGACTTCCTTCGCAAGGGCACGGTTTGCCTTGCCGGGGAGAGCAGCAGGTGCTGACATCCTGGGGCAGGAGGGAGAGGAAAGTCCAGCTGGCCACATTTCTCTTACAAACTTACCACTCAGCCCTGCATCTTCCTGGCCAAACAAGTGAGGTGGAGGGAAGCCAGGAGCAGGCTCTAATGGAGTCCCCTCCGCCAAGGAGATGACATTACCGAGAGCAGCTCTTCACAGGAAGTGTTCTCCCCAACCTAGGGGGAAACTAAGACTATTTTAAATGCACTCCACTGCTTCAAAACAACCATTTTCTTAAAAGCACTTTGTATATTCTTATTCATTAGTAAAGCAGGCCCTTTGAAGCTTTCTCTTGGGCAATGCTTTTATAATCATGATTGTATGGTCTTAGATATAGTGGAAACTACTCTTAAAACTTGTGAAATTCAGGCCAGGTGCGGTGGCCTGTAATCCTAGTGCTTTGTGCGGCCAAGGGAAGAGGATGGCTTGAACCCAGGAGTTTGAGATCAGCCTGAGCACTATAGGAGACCCCACCTCTACAAAAAATACAACAATTAGCCAGGTGTGGTGGTGTGCACTTGTAGTTCCAGCTACTCAGGGGCTGAGACAGGAGGATCGCTTGAACCCAGGAGTTTGAGGTTATAGTGAGCTATGATGACCCCACTGCATTCTAGCCCAGGTGACGGAGCAAGACCCTGTCTCAACCACCCCCTCTGCCCCCTGCAAAGAAACCCAGAAAAAACAGAAAATCAAGCCTTGTGAAATTTAGATTCTCCACTGATGCTTTAGACATTGGATCTCTACATAGTAAGGCGCTGTATTGGGAGCTATAGGGCATTCAAACTTGTGAGAAATGGAGTTTATAGTTCAGAACAGAAGATATGAAGTCTTGTAAGCCCTAAAACAAGGTGGAAATTAATAACTGCCCTGTGAGAGGATGGATGAAGTACTGTGGGAGTTTGGAGGCAGGAAGGCCAAGAGCTGAGGCTGCCTCATTGGCCTAAACTGTGTTTCACTGTGTCTTGGCGCATTTGCCGCCCACTCCCTTCCTTCCTCCACGGTTTGATCTGTGTTTGTGGCAAGAAGTTTGCGAGCAGGAATACCAAAAGTGTAAGTTTTGGCTCTTATTCTGAGGGTTGGCTTAATCTCCCCTGTATTACTTATGTTTTTCAAGTAACATAATGTTCTCTTTTTAAATTCAGCAAGCATTAGCGGTACTGCGGTGGGAACTCTTGAGTGTGCACCAGATGTCTATGGGATGATCCCCGCTCTGGCGAAGTTTTTAGTCTTGGCAGAATTAAGCCTTGGCGCCAAGAGACAAAACCTGTAACCACACAAATATATAGTCTCTCTTAGTGGTGGACTAAGCAGAAACATTGTCAGTGGAGGCCGAGATAATTTGGGAGCCATAGGTATGGGTTTTAGGACATGAATTTCTTAATGGTAATAGTAACACCTGACTACCATCCAAGTAACCTGCCGCATGAAACGGTCCCTAACAAATCCTGCCAGTGTCTGTGCTTTCTGACTATTCATAGGACATTTGAGAAACAGAAGATGTTGACTGGTGTTGCCAGGAAAGGCTTCATGGAAGTGACTTGCATGAATAATAATAAGTATTACTGGGTGATACTACGTGTCAGGTTCTGTTCTGACCATTTTACCTGGATCTTCTCTCTTCACCACCACTGTACTCACCTGAACAGTAGGTAATGCCATTATCCCTGCTTGACAGATGGGAAAACTGAAGCACTGAGTTATTTAAGTGTGTTGCCCAAGGTCTCCACCTATTTAATGGTGGCCTTAGGATTTGAACTCGGGCCGAATGTGTGTTTAGCTTTTAGGCTGTGTAACTGGAGAGGAGGAGAAAGAGCAAGGACAAGACATGTAGAAGGACAGAGAGGAGGGGGTGGCGAGTGACCCATCTTGCAGGGATTTTGGTGCTAAGGTGAGGTATTCATGGTCTTATGGTGAACGGGAAGCCATGCTAGATTGTTGAACAGGAGGCTGTCGTTATGGATACAGGGGGAGGGACTTAGGGAGGTAAGCCCAGCAGTACGGGGCAATTTAGGTCAGAGAGCATAGGGAGGGCAGGGGCAACCCTGATGCCTCACAGAGGCTCTTGTAAATGTTTCTATGCATGTCCCTGAATGTACCTATTTAAAAATGTCTTGGCTGGGCTTCCTGCATAGGGAATGAGGTCCCTGTGGCGAAAACCAATCCTTTTCCTTCTTTAGGGCCTCACAGGGGCCGGCCATCTGGCCACAAAGTCAGCTTGTTTCGTGGCCTATAGAATAGAGGCTGACCTCATCCTCAGGCGGTGCTTGTGGTCGGCGTTGAAAGGTCCCCTTGTGGGGACACACACTAGGCTTCTGCTGGAGTCCTCGCCCCCTCTCTGTTGGCCAGTGGAAGTGCTGGAGAATGTGACTGGAAGAGGAGAAAGAACTGTGTGCCTGTAAGGGCCCTGGCGGGAGTGTGCCTGCCTCCCACCCGGCATTCTGTCAGAGTCACGCCGGCCTCTGGAATGTGGCTTACCAGCACGAGGGCAGCGCCCTTTTCAGTTATTTTCAGTTTTTGCCTTGGTTTTAGGACGTGGCCCGTGTTAGAGTGAGAGGGGCCTGCAGGGGGATGCTGGGCCAGTCTTCATCCTGCTTCCTTTCTCTAGGGGAACTCCTCTTTCCAAGGAGAACTTTGGCTCAGAGAAAGCTCAACTGTGTTGGCTGAATGGGGCATGATTTCTGCCTTCTCTTGGAGCATTTTTCCCATCTCAAAACATGGGAGCCAATTTTTTTGTAGATCATTCTTGTCATTAACCATGTAATTTTAGCAGATACAAACTTAAGAGAGTCAACGCCTGGGGGATTAAAAACCCATTTTATTTATGAATGAATGAGATGAGAAGGGGGTGTCTCCCCCTGTTGCCCAGGCTGGCCTCGAACTCCTGGGCTCAAAGGATCCTCCCGTCTCAACCTCCCAAGTAGCTGGTACTACAGGTGTGCACCACTGCACTAAAAATCACTTTTAGAACACAGAACACAAAAGGTAAAAAAGTGGGTGAGAGTAAAGCCTCCTGACCTACACTGCTAAGTTAAGATGTTACTTCTACATTTGAAGCAGATTCACGTTTGGCCACCCTGGGAAGCCACTTGGGGAAGGAAAAAGGAAGGTTCTTGTTGCGTGCAGGAGAAGGAAGGACAGGTGACCTGTGCAGCCCCAGGCTTTCTTCCCTGAGAGCTCAATGTGCCAGGTTAGGGTAGGAAGAGCCTTAAATGTTCTCAACTGGAAATGTCTTAGATCTGTCTTCTTCATTCCGTGTTTCACTCCCTGTTTCCCCTCCAAGTCCCACAGCCCTAGGCAGCTACTTTGTGTCTCTATGGATTTGCCTATTTTAGACATTGCATATAAATGGAACTGTATAATGTATAGCCTTTTGTGCCTGGCTTCTTTCACTTAGCATGTTTTCAAAGTTCACTCATGTTGTAGCATATGTACTTCATTCCTTAAATGGCTGAATAACGTTTTATTGTATGAATATATCATATTGTATCCATTCATCAGTTGATGGACATTTGAGTTGTTTGTACCTTTAGGGTATTATTAATATAAATAATGCTGCTATGGACATTCATGTACTAGTTTTTGTATGGACATATGTTTCCATTTCTTTTGGATTTATACCGAGTAGTGGAATTGCTGGATTGTATGGTAACTCTTTAACCTTTTTGGGCAGTGCTATACTGTTTTCCAAAGTGGCTACACCATTCCTACCAGTAATGTGGGACATTCAGGATGAATTAATGTATTAAGGTTCAAATTTCTCCTTACCCTTGCCAACACTTACTGTGTATCTTTTTTATGTTAACCACCCCAGTGTGGGTGGGGTGGTCATCTCTTCTTTGCCTGTGCCTCAAACACTGCCCTCTGCTCTCCCCAGGGCAGCTCATTCCTTTCTGGCTTTGATTACTCCTCCATGTTCCTTCCCTAGTAAGGGCACTTTGCACTCAGGACAGTGCTGGCAACACTGATAGATTCTCTCTCCCTCCATGCCCCGGTTCTAGATCCAGTGCTGACCACATACTTTTCCCCAGACAGGTCATCAAAGTCTTAGGTTCCTACTCTGCATTCTAGGCAGTCACGATTCAGCTATGCCAGATTCCTCGATGTTATGTATTGCATTCACCTTATTTGAACTTGGATAGTTCCTGAATGTCCCTGGCTTCCCTCTGACTTGTTTCTCCAGAGAACTATTCCTATGGCCCCCTAAGCTGAGGATGCTGTTTGCCACTTGTATGATATTTCTTCCCAGATGGTAGCCTATTTCTAAATTCTGGGATCACCACAATATAGTGACTATAGATGAATAAAGAAGCTACTCTCCTTAAAAACAACTTAGATTTCAGAATTCTGTGCATAAGTACATCTTTTAGTCAGTTTACAATGACATGTTACAGTACTTCAGTGGATCCTAGGGTTGACAGAGCTCTTTGATCCAATATGTTTGAGATTTTGAAATTTGGTAGATGAGCTACTTTATTTCCTATTTTTAACCTGAAGAATTAAGAGGAATATGAAGGCATAACAGTTAATGTTGTTTGTGGGAAGCCCTCCTTGTGCTGGTTCCAGGGATCCAAAAATCCATGAAACAAGCCTCCTAGTTAAAGGAGCTAGTTAAAGAGATGAGTGGAAAGAAAGATGCAGTTCGCATTTGTGATAAATGTTCTGCTTTGTGAAGAGACAGCAAATATCCTGTGGTGTTAAGTGTCATATGGAGAAAATAATGGTCTTTTTTAGGGTATAATTTGGTTTATAAAAAATTTTTATTTGTATAAATGTATGGGGTACAAGTATAATTTTGTTACATGGGTTTATTGCATAGAATATAATTTGAATAAATGGCTAGATTTTTTTATAAGTGTTAAAGTGCTAAGTGGTAATCTTAACTAACCTGTCATTTGACAGGTGAGACAAAGTGGCCCAGGAGGCGAAGTGGCTTGTCCAGGGGCTGAGACACTAGGTAGACCTGGGATTAGAGTCCAGGACTGCAGGTCACCTGGCCAGTGCTTTTCCTGCTTGTGCCTTTAGGTTTGCTTGTTGGTCAGATACTCACAGAAGGCACAGTGAAAGCCTTTTAGCAAGCGTATCCTTCCTCCTAACTCCTAGCTGCCCAGTGGTGAGGGAGAAATATTCCTTCTGGAAACAGCACCACGTGGGGCCTCCCTCAGCAGTGATGTTAGCTTGTCTGCCCCACCTGCTTCCTGCCTGTCGGAAAGACCAAAGGCTGAGCTCCAAGGGGGACTGTGAGTCTGAAACAGAAAATAGGGGTAGCCACAAACCTAGTATTTATTTATTCAGTGGCTTTGCATGTAAAATAGAACCTGCCTTGAGGTTATGTTTGGTATAACCATCTTTTAAAAATATTCCACTTTGATTCAAAATGCTGTGTAGTTTGTCCAAGCCTGAAATGACAGGTATTCATGCTGAAGCTGGGAAGTTTGGCTCCGGCTCTTGGCATTTACTGGTTGAATGTTGAGACCCTGGTGGACCTGAGACCTAGCACCAGGGTTGTTACAGGCACACTGAAGCCCAAGCAGAACTGTACGTGCTTAGCTGTCTCCTTATGTTTATATGTTAGAACAAGCGTTGGATTAACGGTAAAATATTGCTGACCTAGTTCTTTGACTCTGAAGTGTTTTTTTTTTTATCCAGCTGAGATGGAATGCTTTTCGAAAGTTCTCTTTCTGAACAGCAGCTGAGTTTATGGTGCTGTTGTGCCTTATATGTGTCAAGTGTGTCAAGGAGTAAGTGTTTGGGGTTAAAATGGGTTGGGGCTGTCAAACCTCAAGCCTGTTACAGAACACGGAGGGAAAATTCTCACCATGGCCCACCAGAGGTTGCCTTTGCGGAGCAGGTGATGAGGTTTTACTTCTTAGATCCTCTGGGTTCCCTCCCCTTCAAGTTAGGGTGACTCTGGGAACACATGTCTCCAAACAATGTTGTCTTTGGTCTAAATGCCATGCAGACATAACAACATGTGGGGGAAAGCCCGAGTCCCTGCATCCTCCCATCCCTCGCCTCTCTCATCCTCCCCGCAACAAGTGAATGTGGGATAGGGGTGGGATGGGAGTGGGAAACCCTTTGTACTGGAGGCAGCAGTTTGAACTAATGGATATCCTGCTGAGAGTCTTTTTTTGAGCCTGAACCAAGGACAAAGAGGTTTGATCCTTGTCTAGTAATAATGAGCTTGCCAGGAGCCAGAAAACAAGAAACAATACTTACTGTCCTTGGACTGTAAGGATCCGTTACCCGGAACCTTTTGGGGGCACAGATGTTAGCTGGATCTTTTTTACGATTGGTCTGGCTGTGGGAGGGAGATGTGAGAGTGAGAGTTTTCTAACGCTGTTTGTTGTGGGCGTCAAAAGCATCTGTTAAGCAACTGTCCACAGACAGGGCCTTGGAGGACCCTGTAGATAAACAGAAGCGACAAGAGCTTACAGTGGGAACAAACGTTGTCAGTCATTTTAGAAATGGGACCAGAGGAAACAGACAAATGGTACAATGCAGGATGAACTAAGATAAAGTAGCCTCCAGACGATGGGACCAAGAAACAATGCACAAATATTGTGAATCGTTGAATCTTGATACTCGTCACAGGGTTTAATAGGGTGATCCTGTTACTTGATTAAACTGTAATCCGAGTTAATTCTTTAAAAAGTTTTTAAAATCACGCAACTCATTCATTGAAATGTAGGTGCCCGGCACTCTGGGAGGTGCCGGGGATCTGAATGAATAGCACACAGTTGTTCCTAGAGAACTTTGTCTCCTCAGGTAAGGGACAAAGAGGACAGTTTGGTGATGTGTATAGAAGGAGCCTCCAACACTAGACCGCGTGTGCTTGCAAGCTAAAAATATGTGAACTCCATTAGCAAATATGGGGCAGTGGCGTCCGCTCAGCTGTTCCTCTGGTGGCCTTCAGGGTCACATGGTAACTCAGGAATGCTTTCTCCCCTCCTCCTCTGGCAGCCAGGAGCTGAGGTGAGTGGGAGGTTTGTGAGAGGGAATAGAGTGTGTCACCCTATTTGGCAGGGTCAGTATCATCACAAGGGGTTGGGTATTTGGGAGCATGGTTTTAAAATTCCAGGGAGACTGTCTCTACAGTCTTCAAATAAGTCTAAAATTGTCTTTCAGTGTGCTGGCTTTCATCAGTGTGGGTTTTATCTTTGGCTCCGCAGGCTGTGTGTGTGTGACAGATGTGAGTGCTTTACTGTCGGAGCTATGAGGGCTTCTGAGCCACACATTTGAGCACTGGAAGCTCATGGACATGTTCTCTCCCACTCCCGTCCCGTCCCCTCCCCTCCCAGTCCCTAGGAAAAACTTCCTGCAGGTGGATAAATTAAGGCAGTTTATATGATGCTCGAAAAACGACATATGGGAGATGTACAGCTTGGTTCACTTAAAGCCAAAGTTCCATTTGAGGACAGCTCTGGAGAAGGGGAGGAGTCTAAGGGAGAAGGCAGGAGTGGAGGGTGTCAGGGTTTGGGGACCCCCAGAAGACAGGCCAGTGAGCTGCTCCTTTGACTTTTGATCTGAGAGTAAGTTATCCCCAGTTGTCACTTGTCTTTGAAATGTTAATTTGCACTTTACAGTTAACAGTTCCGCTGCACTCCTCAGCTGTTCTTCTAGTGGTGCAGGGGTAGCTACAAAGAGCCACTGTACATCCTGTAGGCCCTGTGGTCCCTGTAGCAACTCTCAACTCTGCCATCGTCCTGCAAAGCAGCCAAGACAACATGCTTAACAAATGAGTGTGGCTGTGTTCCAGTAAAACTTCACTTACATAAACAGGAGGCGAGCGGGGCCTGACCCCTTTGCCTGTCGTTAGCTGACTCCTGTGTTGGACCCTCGGTGGTTTTATGTGTGTTCTATGCAGTTATTCTCTCCTCTCTAATAAGGAAACTTAAGTGGCCTAAACTTTGTGCTGAGAGGACCAGAGTTCTTGCTTAAGTTGCAGATAACTGATTAGGCTATGTGGACCACGTACTGGGTAGGCTAGGCAAGAATAATGTGGTGATAAATTTAGTATGACATGTTTAATAGTATGTATGTGTGTTATTCTGTGTGGCATTTTGGAATAAACAGTAAATCTTTTACAGGTAAAAAAATTGGTCTTTTAATGCATCCTGTCAAAAGACAAAATCACATCAAATGTAGTTGAAAGATCTAATTGGGTGTGTGTGTGTGTGTGTGTGTGTGTGTGTGTGTGTGTGTGTGTGTGTGTGTGTGTGTGTAGCCAGGGTTTCGCTCTGTTGCCCTGGCTAGACTGCAGTGGCATTATCATAGTTCACTGCAACCTCAAGCTCCTTGGCTCAAGCGATCCTCCTGCCACAGCCTCCCAAGTAGCTGGGACTACAGGCACACGCCACTATGCCTGGCTAACTTTTCTATTTTTTGTACAGATGGGGTCTGTACACTCACTCTTTAAGTGTTGGCCCCCCAAAGTGCTAGAATTATAGGTGTGAGCCATTGTGTCCAGCTCTAATTGGATTTTATTTCTGATTCTAGAATATAAAATGAAATGAGTGTTCCAATTAGCTGAGCAGAAGAGGTTGGCTTTATAGGCAGAAAGGGCTGAGGAAAACAGAAACAGAGCAAAAGGTTAAAACGGAGGAGACTTTATTATGCAGACTCATTGATTGGAATCTCCTGGGTTTTTTTTGTTTTTTGAAAACTGCCCCATTTCAAAGTTCAGTGGCACTTAGCACAAGTGACTCCATTCTGGGTTGGTCTGGTCTGTTGTGGCCCTGGTGCAGGAGGCTAGTCCCAATGGCTCCCCTTAAACTTTGTTCAACAATTCAAACCAAGCGTTTTGGTGATCAGAAAGAAGTGGGGATGGAGAAAATGAATGTCTGGGCATCCCAGTTCCCCGGCTGCTGGGGACCCTCAATTCAAGGCCTAAGGTAAGATGGGAAAGAAGCTGGGGCCGGAAACCTAAACATCTGCCTTGTACTGATGCCTGCTACTAGGATTGGGGAATAGGTAAGTAGGGGCTCTCAAATCTTGAGGTTAAGATATGGCGGAGTCCTGTCTTTTGGGAGATATTAGGTTCTAATGTCCTGCCTAAGGCAAAAATCATGAATAGTCCAAATTAATGATGAAAGTACTTGAGATATCCATGAAGTAGAGCACATGTTTGTGTGCACGACATTTCACTGGAAAGCTAGCTCCTCGTTAGAGTGGACTTTTAACTTATTCCTGTCACTGCTCGTATCCCCCAACCTAGAGTGATACCTGCACGGAGTAGACAGGAGTGAGAGAATGGACGATTAAACCCTGTGCGGTGATATATGTGTGTGAGTGTATCATGTAGCGTGTTGTGTGGAATGAAAAATACATATGCAAAGTCTAATTTCACGGGTTTTTTAAAAATTATATACAGAAGACGATTTTGCAAGTGTCAACACGGCACTTCAAGCTCACACATTTAAGAAGAAAGCTAGCTGATTTGGGCCTCACTTAGGCTATAAGCATTTTCTCTAAGTGATGAGAATAGATCTGCCTGTTTCAGCATTTAGTCCTCTCCTTATAGAGATTTCACATCTCTATGTACACTCAGTCTTGTTCATCTTGGGGTGGCACGTTGTCCCCTGTGTTCTGTGCCCTGCGTAGACCGTGTGTTCTGTGCAGGGCCATAACTGTATTTTCCAGTCAAAACAAAAGTCCAGTAGGTCTTGATTTGAGAGGTGGAAGGGTCACAGAAAACCAGACCCTGTAAAATTTTAGTTCTTCTTTTGGATTTTAATGACACGATGTAGACTTTTCTCTTAAAAATGTTCCGATACCCAAGCAAGAGAGAAGCAAGTACTGGTTGTTGTTACTGTTTTTTAAATAGCCCCAGATCCCCAAAGGGCCTCAAAGATAGTCACTTACTGAGCCTTGGCTGCCGAGAGGCTGTCTTAGGGAGATGGAAGCTGATTTAGTATTTCCCACTTCGTGACTGGTGTCCACTAGTCAGTAACAGGCAGACATCACTGTCACGGACCGTGGAATGACTATATGGAGAAAACCAAACTCTCCTGGGAAGTTTGCAGATAAGGGGAATATTGGAGAAGGGAGAGGCAGACTAAGAGTTTCTTATCCGAAATTAATTTTCAAAAGAGGGATACTAAATAGAACTTGCAGATCTAGTTCTTCTAGTTTTCACGAGCTTAATTCATCCCTCATGCTGAGCTGCCCAAAGTTTTCTTTGAAACTTGGTTTCATTCAATGCTCTAGAAATTTGACATGATGAAATGTAAGAATAATTAACTTTGCTAATGTTGCGTTTTCTCATCTTTCTTAAGGAATACTATATTGTAGAACCACAACTCTCATCTTCTTGCTCTCCATTTCGTGATAATCACCCCCAAAACCTATACATTTTTCCTGTGTTTACAGCATCTGGGCCCCTGGCCAACTAGACCTGGAGGCCTTTTTATAGCTCTTTTGTTAATTCTTCATATTTATTTGCCTGAGATTGAAGTTGTTTGAAGGACACACTGGCATCTTTCCTATGTGAACAGAATTATGTATATTTTCTTCTAGCTCCCATCTTTTGAGCCTAATACTTGTGTTCATGTTTTAGAAATAGTTTTCCTAATTTGTGAGTTCAGATGTACTTTCTTTTGGGTTGTGATTAGGTCTCTGAAAGACAGCTGAGTGCTGTGTTTTAGAACTTAATTCTTATACACATGTGCCAGATGTAGGGACCAAGGGGCAAGTTCTCGACCCTCTGCAGGTTCACTGAAAAATCAACTCACAAAGCAGGTTACTTGGAGAAAAGGCATATAAATTTATTAAATGTATATATGCAGGAGCCTTCAGAAGGAAGACCCAAAGATACAGGGGAAATTGTCCATTTTTATGGTTAAGTTTTGCAAAGTATGGACAGTCGTGTAGAAGTATAATTGAGCAAAAAGGGTATGATCTGATACTACTAACACTGAGTGGGGAAACCCAGCAAGGCCTGTCTAGATTCTTCTTGGCCTCTCTGAACAGTATTCCTTCCTCCCAGGTGTGGGGCCAGACCCCTTCTACAATAGGGGTCTTATGACCTATAGTCCAACAAGGTAGGTCAGATAATTTCTTTATGGCCAGTTTTTACACAGAAAGCCTAGGGGGAAAGTTAGAATGATAAGTTTTATGACTGGCTTTGGGGAAAAGGGATTCTAGTTGCTATGCCCAGCCTGGGGGAGAATGGGACTGAGAGACAGGAGGGCAGGAGAATGTCAGAGAAAAACCTTTGCTTGTGAGGCCTTCATTTTGGGGTGTTGCTTTCTGAGCCCCAACACAGGGAAGGATTCACCTTATTGAAAGTTAATCTGCAGTGTATCTTCTAGGAAAGTGAGTAGAGCATCTTCTGAGTTCTAAGGTGCTCAGTTTCCCATCATGTTTTCGTTGGAACACATCAGCCAGTGGATCATGTAATGTGCCTGACCCTCCCCTGAAAATTTCTTTTAAATAGTAGGTAGTGCTTTAGAGTTAAGCAAGTTAACCTAATGACTGCTATGGGTAAGCAACTGTGGTAAGCACTTCACAGGATTATCTGATGTAATTCTCAAGGCAGCTGCATAAGATGGGTGGAGGCACTATTTCATTTTACAGGTGGGGCTGTTGAGGCTCACGGTGTGTGCGTGTGTTTAACTTGCCCAGGTTAGCTAGCAATGGAGTTAGGATTGAAGGTCTGCGTGAACTATTTATTCTTGCTTGCTAATTTGTGGCTTTGAGGACTGGAAGGAAACCCCTTGCTCTGAGGTCTGCACAGAAATAACACAGACGCAGTGTGTGAGCCCGGCTTACGTGCTGTGTCCTTGGATGCCCAGAGCCAGACTTAAGAGGTAACAAACACCCTTAATGGACACATCCCCTTCGCCCTGTGGTGCGGATTCTGTATGTGATGTGTGTTTTCTTCTTCCAAAACTGGGATGGAGTTTGGAACAGCAAATATTTAATCAGAGCAAATTTCCCTTGCTAAAATACTGCCAGCTTGTTCAACTTGGAGGTTCTTTGCCCAAAATACTCACCACTTACTATGGAAGGCTAAAAGTGCTAAGTCACCCACAGAACATAAAGGAGGTCTCGGTTAGTATTTGGCGCTGGGGGGTTGTTTGCCTACTGTTATTTTGATGAAGCCGGCAGTGCTGCATACTTGCCAGAATGTTCTGGGTCATTAAAAAAAAAAAAAAAAGAAGGAAACCTGCAGTGCCACATACTCACCCTTTGAAGAGTGAAGGGCCCTGGGCACATTCCTGGTGGCCTGGAGAAAACAAGGGAGGGGACTTGTTGGGGATGATGGCTAGAAGCTCAGGCCTACTGCTGTTAGCATCCTCCTTGAAATGGATTTTAGAGGGAGAAGAAAAGGAGTGAAGTGGGTTTGGGGCAGGGAGGTAGAGAAGAGTCTAAAGATGAAAAGGGGCTGGTGTAGATGAAAGAGGTGACAATGTGCAGTGTTATGGTGAGGGGCGGGTTCAGGAATTGGAGTTGCTGAGAGTAGAAGATAGAAGAGAGGAAGAAAAGAATTCAACGATTATTATAGAGCAATAAATCCCATAGAAATAACACCCTAATGAATGAGGTGTTGTGTGGGTTCTCCTTCATGAATATTGCTTTTACAGATTTAAGGCAATGTCACCTCGTCACCAGTGCTACTCATACAGGTTAACTTTTGTTTCGGGCTAGCATATCTGAGATGTTCATTTTGTGTGTGTCTCCTCCATTCAATACCTGAAGATTTGAACCATGCTGGTTGCTCACTCACATTAAACACAGCTAAAAATTCAGATTACTTCCAAAAGCACTTGTGCAACTTCTTGCTACCTGCCTGTGGGTGCTGACTGTCTCCCTGTGTCCAGCCCTGATTGCTGTCTGAAGCAGTTTCCAGACCGCACGATCTCACTGGGATGCCCCACAGTGATGCCATAGGATACCTCAAACTCTGGGTGTTAAAAAATAAACTCCTGCTCTTTGTCCCTTGCCTGCCGTACTCCCCCTGCTTCCCGAAAAGCAGTGCCTTAAAAAGAGAAGAGAAAAGAACCCTCCCCCCATCCTTCACTCCATTCTTGCCATCCATCCAGTCCTGCCACCTGTGAGTTCTACCCATAGAATTTGTTTCCCTGCACTGGTTTACCTTTCTTAAATTGATGTAAGACTGATTAATAAGAGGAAAACCATTTTCAACTATGTACAAATCACAGGAGTCTCACAAAATGTGAGATGATTGAAGCTTATATGGCATCCTGAGCTACCCAAAGGAAGAGAGGCTTGGGGCCTCTGGAGAGGGGTATGGGGGGGTGTTGACCCATCTGTGGGAGAGTGACAGGAGGAAGTGTATGGGGAATAAGGTTGTCTTATTATGCAGATAAAGTCTCTCAGTGTAATAAAAGTTATCTCCTGGGGAGCAACCCTCTTCCTGGTACAGAAACTTTACTAATGTAAAATTCCTTTATAGGTGTAAATTTCTTTCATGTAAAAGGAGAGCTTTTCAAAGCTACTCAGAATATACCAAAATATACTTTATTCTGGTCTCCTATAGTCATATTTTGGGGTGGCATGTCCTGAGCCCCAATACCTTCTCTTCAGTTTCATCTCTTGCCCATGAATAATTTTTTTAGTATAAGTATGTCCCATAAGATATTCACTCCAATTATGGTCCCCAAATATTATATGGGAAACACTTTATACTAAAAAACTACTGGTTGTTTATCTGACATTTGAATTTAACTAGACATTCTGTGTTTTATCTGGCAACCCGGTACATGTGTTAGTTTGATACCCCAGTCAAATCAGTGCAATAACATCTCTCTATATGCCATTATATCTTGCTCTAATATAAAATTTTTTTTACAGTTTTAGGAAGTTGTTGAAAACAAAATGTTGGACATTTTTTCACAAAGTTTTCACATCTGTTCGTGAAAATGGAGCTACACTAATAGGGGCTCAGAAATGATGCATTTTTGCCTGAGTCACTTATTTGGGAATGTTTGTAAAAACATGTTTCATATTCAGATGCAGTAATGACTAGAAGAAGCTGAATTCTAATTATATTTAGTCTTCCTTTTGTTTATGGCAATCTTTTTTTCTTGCATGAAGGAAAATAAAAAAACCTCAGGACCATTCAAACTCATCGTGCCAAAGGGAAAATTAAGCCTGGAGATTGAGTCAGGCACTCAACCTGACACTGCTGTCCTTTTAATCAATAAATAGCTGTTACTGCCCAACCTCGTGTCAAAGTGCTATCCATTAGCCAGAGCCCTGCAAAAGGCAAAAGGCCTCATGCACCTCTGGATGACTGCCCTCACAAATTGCTCATAAGTAAATTCTTCGCTGGCCCCTAACCCTTTCAAGAAGTGTATCCTCCCATAAACAAGGACATATCAACTGTATCTTTAGCTCTGCAGCCTAAGCCCAACTCCTTGTCCAGGAATTAAAATTTGTTAAATTTCACATTGACAATGTCAGTGACAAGCTTATCTCCCCAGGTACAGAACAAAGACAAGATGAGATCAATCATTCCTCCACCTACCCTGAGATGTCTACATAATGACCTCTTCCTTTACTCCCTTTTGGAATGCTTACCTTATCTTATGTATAACTAGGTTTACTTAGTTCTAATTAAAATCACGAGAATGTAACCTTTTGCCTCACTGCCTGGCCCCCTTTTCCTGCATGCCTTCTCTTTAAAGAGATGGATAAATACTGAGCCTCCTAAAACATCTCTCAGAGGACAGGCCACAGACGAGTCTGTGACTTATGTTTTCCTGAGCGCGACCTCAACCTCTGGCTCAATAAACCTCAATTGATTGAGATTCTTGCCCTGGTCTCTTATTTGGGTTGACATTTGGTTATGGAAATCCTAATAGCCTCAGTTATTGTTGTGTCTTTAAGATCTTTTCTAGTCTTAGAAAAGTCTCTTCTTTATCACACTTCAATTTTACCTTTAGTTTTGTGTCATTTTTTTCTCTGTGATATCTATTTCTTGTGAATAACAGCTATTAATATTGGTGATTTAACTTATTTTCTGTTCTGAAAAGTATTCAACTTTGATGTTGATAAGAAGCAAGTTTTTTTTTTACCACTGACTAAATCCTTATTTTATGACATTATTATCAACATTCATTAGAAGATTAAGACCAATAAATAAAAAGCTCTAGTGGATCAAGGAAAAACCCAATTAGCAGTCAATTTAGAGAAAAATACAGATGGCCATAAATTGAAAAAAAGATATTGAGCCTTACTAGTAATTAGAAAGGTGTACATTAAAATAGGATATTGGGTTTTTGCCTTTAAATTGGATGCCCAGGTTGGGAAAATAACCAATCTCAGATGTTATTGGTGGGATGTAAATTGGTGTAGCCTTTCAGAATGCAATTTGACTTTACCTGTTGAATTTAAAAATGTAGATATAGGTTGAGTATCCCTAATCTGAAATCTAAAATCCAGAAAGCCCCAAAGTTCGAAAATTTTTGAGCACCAACATGATGCCCAAAGGAAATGCTCATTGGAGCATTTCGGATTTTGGATATTCTGATTAGAGATGCTCAATCAGTAATATAATGCAAATATTCCAAAATCTGAAAAAATCCGAAGTCTGAAACTCTTCTGGCCCCAAGCATTTCAGATCAGGGATACTCAACCTGTACTACTTAAGCTACTAATTCCACTTCTAGCTCAGGAGTCTGTCCCACGTAAATAATGGCACATGTACAATGAGGTTGCACAACATGTTTATGGAATCAGTGTTTGTGATAGCAAAAAACATATATAAAGTAAAATAAAACAAAAACCCCACCTGAACAAAAATAATAAGATCAATGTGGGAAAGGTTATCAATTTTGAGTCTTACTACAAAATACTGTACAGTGGTTAAAAAGAATGAGGTGGAGTTTTGTGTATTAATAGGGAAAGATCTCCGTGGGCTTATTAATTGGTAAAAACCATTGCAGAACACTACATACGATCTTATTTTAAAAAGCTGTTTGGATATACCTACTACTTATACAGTACGATGTAAGTGTATGTGTGTGTGTTGTGTATATGTATACACACACATTTATATATGTGAATTAATAAAAATACCCTACCCACCAGATTGTTAACTCTTCAGAGGAGAGGAATGACATTTTGGGGTGATAGTGAAGCAAGTCTCTCATTTTTTAAGAATATTTACACACTTTAAGAAAAATATACGCACATATTACAAATGTAATTTTTGAAAATTCTGCTGCTGGATTTCAGAAATCATTTGGGGAAAGTAAAGGCTGACTGGTACTTTGTGAGCACTGTATCTTTACAGAAGATTCGGAGAAAATTAAGAAAAAGTCTTTAGAGAGCAGATTTTCCTCCTCAGTCTTTTTCTTTGTGCACATGTTCCATTTCCACAGAGGACTTGGCATTGCAGGCTGAGTGAACACTCCATGGCCAGCCTCCCTTTCACCCAATTTTAACACATGACTTTTCTAAACTCTTTCTCCTCAGATTCCTTTTTTTGAAGATATGTGTAAAGGCATTAAAGCTGGAGACACCTGCGAGAAGCTGGTGGGGTATTCTGCAGTGTACAGAGTCTGTTTTGGAATGGCCTGTTTCTTCTTCATCTTCTGCCTACTGACCTTGAAAATTGACAACAGCAAAAGTTGTAGAGCTTATATTCACAATGGGTAAGTCTCGCGGTGTTCATGGGGATAGCTTTCTCCTTCTGTTATATTCAGTTCAGTATTCCAGGATACCTTCTACTCGGCAGATCCTCTAACTGTTCTTCTCTAGTTGACATTACTGATTTTGGAGAAGGTGGAACTTGTCACCACACAGTTGCCGAAGAGCTAGAATCCTGTTTGTAACACCTGGTACCTGAGAACTGTAGTGGAGACAGGTATCAAGACCTCCCCCCAGGTTATTTTCTTGGCTGCAGTGAGATGGTATCTTGCACTGTCAGAGGCTGTGCCTAGTCTGCTGGATTATAGGAAAGGCTTTCTTCAGTCACCTGATTGCTCCCCTTCCATTTGGAGAGGATATTGCCTATGGCAGAATCAGGGATTGAGCTGCTTACCTTCTAAGAAGTCTTATGTCCTTCCTTAAATATCATTTAAATACATTTCCTCTTTTTTTTTTTTTTCCCTTCCAGCTTTTGGTTCTTTAAACTTCTGCTGTTGGGGGCCCTGTGCTCTGGAGCTTTCTTCATTCCAGATCAGGAGACCTTTCTGCACGGTACTAATGGGGCATTTTGGGTATTTGTTTATTTTGTTCACTCATTTTGTGAACTTGTTCAAAGACTTAGTCTAGGGTACCTTTGGCATTTTGCAGTACTGATTTTTTTGTGGCTTAAAAAAAATGCCTGCCTTACTTGCCCACACTGTATCCTCTCCACTCCCTGTGCTCGGCCCCTTTCCTTGTCCCATTCTTGGCACCTTCCAGGCAGAGGTAAGAGGATCTTTGTTACTCTGCTGGCTGAAGAATTAGAATTTTAATGTTAAGGTTATTGGCCTGAAAGGAAAATGAAGCACTTAAAATTTGTTTGAAAACCAGTTTGGCATATCAGCACGACCCTACTAGCCCAGGAGACTTTGTTCTTTTTGAGCACCGTACAGAAGAAAACCCAGCAACCCAGGCAGTGTAGGGCTTTTTAGCAACTAAAAATCTATTGCAGCAATAATGGGATAAGGAAAGCATGAAGCTATGAAACATTGAATTATATTCCTTATTCATAGAGCCTACCAAAGTTCGTTAATATGAAGCCCTTAATCATAGCTGAAACAGGGGGCCCTTCTTCATATTAGCTGGGGTCAAAAGCCTGGAGTTTCAGTGGTGCAAACCACTCTTCAACTCAGATGGGTTCATTTTCCTAATTAGAATATTAAAAACATTTAGATTGTGTTAGTCCCTCAAATAGTTACATATCAGGGTCCAGCTAGTTTTTCCGTATACTCCTTAATGATGTTGTATCCAAGTCTTGCTTTTATCTGAAATACTGTTAACTAGTTTCTTAATTATCCATAGAGATACTTTTATGTATTAGAATAGTATATTTAGACTAAGTAGAGACTTAGAAGTCCCCTAGTCCTGCTCAGTCATTTTCATAGACAAGCTGTCACCCATGTGACATGGTTCATCCAAGGTTATAGCTCCCTTGTGGCAGAGCCAGAAGTAGGCCTCAGTTCTTGTCCCCCTAGTCTAAGCCTCATTTCCTCCCTGGACATTGATGATTTTTTAAACCCAATAAAATTAGAACCTTTGATTTTTCTGGCAATATGTGTTTTTGCCTTTAAGTTGTGGATCATTGTGGATTTTATTAATTACTGCATCTGTGAGGATATCTGGAAGTTGTAGCATGGAGGTTAAGCTTGGGTACTCTGGAGCCAGACTGCCTGTGTTCCAATCCCAACTATGCCTTTTACTGGCTATGAGATTTTTTTCAATTTACATAGACTCTCAGTTTTTCTCATCTGTAAAGTGAGTATAACAGTAATACCCACTTGATTTGGCTATGTGGGAATTAAATGCATTAACAGGTACAATGAGCATTCAGTAAAAAATTAGCTGTGGTTATTCTCTTCTGGGCTAATCACATGGAAAATTTACTTCTTTGCTGTTTCGATGTTCTTTTGCAGCCTGGCGCTATGTGGGAGCCGTTGGAGGCTTCCTCTTTATAGGCATCCAGCTCTTCCTGCTCGTGGAGTTTGCACATAAGTGGAACAAGAACTGGTATGTGCCCTTGTGGAAAGCTTCCAGTGAACTCATTGACTCAGAGAAACTGCCCACAGTGCTGATAAAGGCTCTGCTCTGAATTACTCTGCCAGGAATTAGCGGCCTGTTTATACCAAATACAATTTTTGCTGGCACTTTCTCTTTATGTCTGCTTTTTGGACCTCTTCATTTACTTTTCTCCAATACTGTCTCCTATCCTTTTTTTTTTTTTTCCCTGAAAGCTAGCCGCAGTTGGATGTCTTCTATCCTTTTTAACCCTTCCTTCTTGCACCTATTTTCTTCTCACTTTTTGACCTTACCCGTCCACCCCGTCTTGTTTGGGCTCTGAGTCAACCAGTGGTATAAGTTAGCCACACTCAGCCCCATTGTTAATACCTGTCCGTCCTGGGTCTGTGGATTTTGTGGTGGCTGAAAACTTATTTTGGCTTCATCTTAGGCTCCTACCATTATGAGATTAAAAACAAAATAAACAAAAAACAAAAACAAAACCCATACTTTGGAGCTGGAAGTTCATCCTCTGCAGAGTGTGAGATAGAATAGTTCTTTCCTTTTTAAATTTTTTTGTTTCTTCTCAGCTTCCCAGAGGGAAAGAAGGACCCCTTCATTAGGAGGATCTGTTGTGCTACCTTAGAAAACCATCTTACCTTTTAAAAAGATGATACATTCTTTCTAAGTGCCTTGAAACTAGAATTCATATCCTAAGCTAAATGGGAAGTACCCAACTATTAGTAGCTAGTTTTATTTCTGGCTAAGCCGCATTAAGGAAATGACAAGTACACAAGAATCTAGCCCTTAAGTTCTAAGGCCAGATTGACTCTCTGTGATTCCGGACAAAACATTTAACTGTTTTCTGCCTTACTTTCTCTGCTTATATAAACAAAAATAACTGCCTGTTGTACTCAATAGAGCTTTTGTTGTTTTGTATATTTTATAGGCATTTTATTATATACTGAATTTTGAAAAAAAATCAATGTGCCATGTGAATGTGGATTTTATTTTTATCCTGGACAGAACAAAACACGTTGTCTAAATTCTCTAAGTACTTTTTATTGTGAATCTGTTCTTCAGCTTGGTAGTTGTTTTTTTGGGGGTTAAAGAGCAAATCATGAGATGCAGTTGTAGTTGTTGGGATGAATGAGTGAAAGGATAGTGTTAGTCATTTTATTGTTTGGCAAATATTGGATTAAGCATAGCCAAATATGACCAGTTTTTAAAAGATTTATAAAACATTGAATAGTCATACAAGTAGCACTCCATATGTTTTAGTATTCTTTTGTCTTAATCTCTACATGTATATAGATTTCTAGGTTTGAGCTATGCTCTTGTATAAATTTTTTTTTTTTTTTGAGACAGAGTCTCACTCTGTTGCCTGGGCTAGAGTAAGTGCCGTGGCGTCAGCCTAGCTCACAGCAATCTCAAACTCCTGGGCTCAAGCGATCCTCCTGCCTCAGCCTCCTGAGTAGCTGGGACTACAGGCATGTGCCACCATGCCAGGCTAATTTTTTCTATATATATTTTTAGCTGTCCATATAATTTCTTTCTATTTTTAGTAGAGACGGGGTCTCGCTCTTGCTCAGGCTGGTCTCTAACTCCTGACCTCGAGCGATCCACTCGCCACGGCCTCCCAGAGTGCTAGGATTACAGGCGTGAGCCACCGCACCCGGCCCTCTTGTATAAATTATTGTACAATTTCTGCTTTTTGAGTCATCCTGGAAACCTAGTAATTTATGCATCTACTAGATCTTATTTTGAGGCAGCAGAGTTTTCTTAAAGATAAGCCAAATGGGTAACTATA
Source organism: Lemur catta (assembly GCF_020740605.2). Lineage (NCBI taxonomy): Eukaryota > Metazoa > Chordata > Mammalia > Primates > Lemuridae > Lemur > Lemur catta. The sequence continues at coordinate 51,596,401 of NC_059139.1, read as the reverse complement.
GTTTTAAGTTACCCTACTTTCTCACTCATATAGAAGAAATACCCACAATGAATTTTGAAATACCCAGAAATGAATTTTAATTGATTTATTTTCATTCTTCCCATGATTTATTTTATTTGTTTATTTATTTATTTTTGAGATAATGTCTTGCTTTGTTGGCCTTGCTGGAGTGTAGTGGCATGACCAGAGCTCACTGCAGCCTCAAACTCCTGAGCTCAAGCAGTCCTCCTGCCTCAGCCTCCTGAGCAGCTGGGACTATAGGTGTGCACCACTGTGCCTGGCAATTCTTTTTTTATTTTCTATAGAAACAGAGTCTCACTATGTTGCCCAGTCTGGTCTTGAACTCCTAGCCTCAAGCAGTCCTCCTGCCTTGGCCTCCCAAAGTGCTGAGATTATAGGCATGAGCCACTGTGCCTGCCTCCATGATAATTCTTAATGTACTTTCACTCTGAATTTTTTTATTAGTGAAGAAATACATCATCCTTATATTTTCACAAATATATTTCAAATAGGGAACTTCATGGTAAACTATTAACATCTTTGATACTGAGTGCCTGATTTGCCCATTAAATAGTATGTTCTCTTGAGAATACTTGTGCTACTTCACCCTGACTTTAATGTTTAGATTCTGAAGCCATTTGCTGGGACTAATTATTGATGCCAAGTTTTAACAGGCATTTTAGAAGAGTTTTGGTTGCTTTAAAAACTTCCTAGAAACTACTCAATATGAATGGCTTAAGAGCTTTGCAACAAGTAATATTGTTATTATCCAGACTTTGAGGCCTATATCCCAACAAAAATGCCCTTTGTCAAAATATTTATATTTGGTTTGTCTGTGTAAAATTAGGAATAAGCTAGGAAGCTCACTAATATTATTTTTCTTTCAATTTATCTAATTTGATATATTTTTTTTTACTGTGTTTTTTATCAGAGACTCTTATTTACAAGTCTAGAAAATATGCTTGGTGGAACTATTAACACTAAAGTACTTTTTCGTCTCTTTTTCTTTTCTTTTCTCTCTTTGGAAACTTCTTGAGAAGGAAAAGATCCCCAAAGCAATAGGATAGAAAGGCCGTGGGCCTGGAAACTGGGAAAATGCAAATTTCAGTGTCCCTCATCTTCTAGCTTGCTATTTCACCGTAGGGCACATCACTTGGCCTCTGTGACTTCATTTCTCACGCTGTAAAATGTTGTGGTGAGACCAAATGTTTGACCTGTTTTTTCCTTTCTAACTCAAGTATTGTGGTTAGAAGTGTTGGTGCTGTATCAAAATTGAAATAACAGTACAAAGGGTTCGGGGGCCAGTGTAAAAAGGCTTTGGTTTTTAAGTGACCTGAGAGGGCACCAGAGGGTTTTGAAAAGGGAGAAATACAATCTATGTTTTAGATGGAGGAAAGAGTAGTGGGGGTCAGTGGGAGGTAATCCAGGTGAGAGAGGGGTAGCTTGGAACTAGGTGGTAGCAGCAGTTAGATTCTGGTATATTCTGAACATGGCTCTGGGTAGAAGTGGGTGGGAGAAAGAAGAGCAGCAGAGAGAGTGGATAGTGACTACAGTTCTTCTTTTTTTTTAAAAAAAAAAGAAAACCCTTTCCCCCCCAACAATTGGAAGAATAGACTTGCTGTTTTCTGAGGTTGGGAAGATTGTACAAGAACAGGTTCAAGGATGGCGGGATGGAGGTGTGAACACTGGGAAGTTACTGAGCCTGCCTGTGCTGAGTTTGAGATGCTGATTAGACCTCCAGGTGGGGACCTTAGCAGTCGGATAATACAAGCCTTTGAAACTATAAATATAAATTAACTATGAGAAAGTCCTTTGCTTACTAATAACATAACTGAAAAGACTGGTAAAGAAAAAATTGGTCCCCTCCCACCCACACAACAGTCAGCAGTGTTTACCTTTTTATATATAATTCATACTGTCTCTTGTCATCAATTATTATTTGGCTCTTAGGTCTCTACCCCCAACCCCCTCTAAAATCTCATTTTCTCTCATTTCCTTAGTGTGTCTTTTATGTTAGAATAATTCTGAGGTCACTGAAGTGCCTGGCTCGGTTTCAGGAATACAATGGTCATTATCATTTTGGCCTTTCCTCCCTATTTTCTCAGGCTCTGGCTGCAGTAACCTTTTCATCATTAAAACATTTTAGCTGGGTTGCTTGAACCCTTTCCAGTTTTGTGAGGACATTAAGCAAGTTGCTTTTTCTGCTAAGGAAGGTTTGGGAGAATGTGGTTATAAAGAGCAATTTAATCATGAGGCAGAAGACGGCGATTCTTTCAATCCATTCTCCCTAGTGCTGTTCTATCGTCTTCATTTAGCATTTAGGAACACTCTTTTCTTTGTTCTGAACAATTTCTATAGATTTAAACCACTTATTCTCCTATCCCTTTATTAATATTAATGAAAGCACTTTAATCCTTCACTTATTATATATCCCATTACTCTTTTCCTGAATGTTTTTATTCTCCACTTTTTTGTTCTTTTTATTTTTTAATTGACACATCATAATTGTACATATTTATGGGGTACAGTTTGACATTTTGGGACATGCATGTCGTATAATGTTCACATCAGGGTAGTGTATTCATTACCTCATGCATTTATCATTTCTCTGTGGTGAGAACATTCACAAGCCCCTCTTCTAGCTGTTTTGTAATATACAAGACCCGCTGTTAACCATCATCACCGTACTGTACAGCAGATCACCAGAACTTATTCCACTTGATTGTTTGACTTTTTTTTTTAATTTCAAATTTTCCTTTAATATTTCCTGACGTTATTTTGGAGAAGTAGCACTGTCGCGGGTCGTCCTTTTCAGTCCACGAAGAAAAGGGCTAAGGCCAGCCGTCTGGTTCTTGGTGAAGTTAATTCCGTTCTCCCTAAGGACAAGGTGGGCACCAGCAAGAGCCGCCCACAGCACTCGGGGTAAAGACTGTGGCACTCCTGGGCTCTGCGTTTGTAGAGAACACAGAAGCCCAGTGAAGAGCTTCTTAATACTGCCCGAAACTGTCACAGTGTAGTTCACATTCAGAATGGAGAAGCTAGAAGAAAGTCCGTAGCTATTGGAAAGGAAAGTAAAAGGCCTCAGGACCAAGGGAAAGTTAAGCCTGGAGACTGAGTCAGGCAGCAGTGCTGTCCTTTTACCCAACAGATAGCTGTCAAAGCTCTGTACAGCAGCCAGACCCCTACGCCTCCCAGCGGCTGCCCTCGCAAATCGCTCATAAATTAACTGCTGGCCCCTAACCCTTTCAAGATGCATATCCTCCCATAAACAAGGGCATATCAACTGTATCTTTAGCCTAAACCTAACTCCTTGCCCAGGAATTGAAATTTGTTAAATTTCACACTGATAATGTCAGTTACAAGCTGCTTTTCCAGGTGCACAACAAAGACAGGATGAGATCTATCATTCCTCTCCTCTGCCTGTGCTGAGACTACATAATTAACTCTTCCTTTGCTCCCTTTTTTGAATGTTTACCTTATCTTATGTATAACTTAGGTTTACTTGGCATTAATTCAAATCACAGGAATGCTCACCACCTACCCCCCTTTTCCTGCCTGCCTTTTCCCATTTAAAGAAATGTATAAATACTGAGCCTCCTGAAATCTTTACTGGAGCACAGGGCACAGACAATTCTGTGACTAATGTTTTCTTGGGCATGACCTCAAACTGTGGCTCAGTAAACCTCGATTGATGGAGACTCTTGCCTCAGTCTCTTATTTGGGTTGACAGTATTCATTTTAGTTAATGAATATGTTTGAGTCAGAAAATGGAGTTCTCTCCATGTTTAGAGAAAATTCTAAGCCTGAACCAAGAAGTTTGCGTATTTACCAGACCTTCTAGCTTTGTCAGAGCATAAACATTGGTAAAAAGATGTGTCTGACGGGTGATGCCGGCCTGAGCCCTGGGGCCCGACAGCATCCGTCACTGCCTGAGGGATGGTAAACGTTGTCCCGAATGGTGGGCTTCACTGACTTGTCTTCTCTCCTGTCCCTCTTTCCCACTTCCTGGAGAAACAGGACTGCAGGCACAGCCAGTAACAAGCTGTGGTACGCCTCTCTGGCCCTGGTGACGCTCATCATGTATTCCGTTGCCACTGGAGGCTTGGTTTTGCTGGCAGTTTTCTATACACAAACAGACGGCTGCGTGGAAAACAAAATTTTCCTGGGAGTCAATGGAGGCCTGTGTCTGCTTATCTCTGTAGTAGCCATCTCACCCTGGGTGCAAGAGCGTAAGCATGTTTTTTCCCGCTCTTTCCTATTTATATTTTTTGTAAGTGTCTTTAAGCAAACCCAATGGATATTTTCGAAACTGGGGTCATTTCTTAATTCACCGTGGATAGGTCTGCAATCGGAAAGGTGGGCTTCGGCCCCTTCATAGTCCATGCTTGGGCTGGGTATAATTGCCAAAGCATACCTCAAAGACTTGAGCTTATGAAGGCAGCGAATAGGGAGATCGTGCCTTTATTAAATAATGTACCACATAGAGCCTTTAAATGTGAAATGCCCTTAGTGTATGTCAAGCTCAGTGTTTATGAGCTTGTCTGTAATCTCTGTATAAAACTTGAATCAAAGGGCTCCAAAGGAGTTGTTTCCAGGGTCATCTTTCACTCAAGGCTGTGGACATTGTGGTCTAGGAGTCAGGAAGCAGGAAATCTGATCCTGGCTCAGAGAGTAGCTGCCCCGATGAGCCAGCCTTCCTCACACCCAAGTTCTTCCTCACTGAAGTCAACAGCAACACAGGAGCCTGGCCTTGCTCATGGTTGTTTCAAAGACAAAAGGAAGACAATGGGATATGAAAGTGCTTTAGAAAGTATATGTGTGAACAGTTATTTATCAGCCGCTCTTGATGTCTTTAGGAAGTATGCTGTCCTTGGGATTATAGAGAGAGATGTCCCTTATCTGATGTTTCTTATAGATATATTATTCTATAGGTGATGAAAATGCACATGATATTCAGGTTTCTAGGTAGGAAAAGGAAAATATAGCCAATAAATTCATAGCTCCCTTGAATCCTTTCTAAAATAGTGGTTTTAAAAGGCAACTAATAGCAAATAATTTAAAAGTTTTTCTGTACTAAAAATTTCAAGTCCATTATGAAATTGACAGTATTATTTTCCCAATCCGTTTAATTGATCACTTAAGAATTCCTAAAGCAAACTATTGGTTTTTAGATTAAAATCTTTGAGTTAAATCTAGTCTTTTGAAATAGCCATAATATTTTTAAATACTTGGCTTAATGCCATTAGTCGCTAAGGTATGTCTTAGTCCCATGCCAAAGAGCAACATTAAAAGGGTCTATTCCTATACCCTTATTGGTAATTATAATTAATAATGATAATTTTGGAAGCAAATTGGACCAGAGGGAAAACTGGGTGAAATTAAATCCTTTCATGTCTACAGGTGGTTGAAAATTTCATCAAAGAAAGAGAAGTCCCCTGTCACATCCTGGTTATTCTGAACAATCCAAACTCTTAGTTTAATTTAAACATTGTAACTTGAAAGCTTTTCTCCCAATGAATGCTGATCCACATGGTCTTCCTAATAGCCTGGACCAGCTCTTGTATTTAATCAGTGTTCCTAAAGGTTTTTTTGTCCATTGACAGATAAGAGCTTTTTGCCTTGTTATGGACTGTGTCTGATGACCTTGTAGAATCTGGAACATATGCCCTGTGAAATCTGTCTTACCATTTAACCCACTAAGCTAAGTGGTCTTAGAAGTCACGATGGTAAATTTTTTTCTGATCTTGTGATTTAAGAACCAATGTTATGAACCTCAGGAACACTAGCTGGTATGTTTAAGTACAGCCGTAGGTTTGATAAGGTGTTGGTAGGGAAGTTAGCATCTCTGAAAATAGCCACGTTAGGCCCAGTGTATGACTCCCTCCCTTTAATATCTTTTTGGTGATATCTGACATGTACCTCTTTTCTTTCCCTTAATGGTGGACACTCAAATTTGAGGACTATTGTGGGAGGAGGTATCTATTTTTTGAGGCATATGCTTTGTTATCGTTCAAATTTAAAACCTGCCTTCAGTCTTTCTCTCCTTGTTTTCCAGGGCAGCCGCACTCAGGGCTCCTGCAGTCAGGGCTCATAAGCTGCTATGTCGCCTACCTCACTTTCTCAGCCCTGTCCAGCAAACCTGTAGACGTAGGTAAGCCAGCCTTGTTAGGGGGCTTGTGTGTGGTGTGGTATTTTCATGCGTGGAGGAGGGAGCTGCTGTTTAAATATTAGAGATGCAATAAATCACAGTAGAGATGATGATCTAGACTTTTTCATGATATAAAGTCTTTAACTTGGGCTGTGAAAATGGAAATTCCTTCTTTTGAGTCTTTCTGGTGTGTGGGAAAGATACGAGTGAAGGGGGGCTGTTGAGTTTGTTTTTAGGCCCAATCTGTGCTTTGCTGTTCTGTGTTTTCCAGGAACATTTTTGTTTTGCTTTATTTTGTTTTTGTTTATTATTTTGTTATTGTTTGTTTTGGTTATTAATTTTCTTTTCTTCAGGTGGTCATTTTTCTGACTGTAATAAAGTTATGGAGAGAGTGGAAAGCACATGGGGGAGTGGGGAGCAGGGGACAGGATCTGAGCCCAGGTCCACCCTTTACTGCCCGTATGGCCTCCAATTGCTCAACTTAAATGACGTTTGTATACACAGACAATAGAACACAGTGGTTAGAACATGAGCTTTGAAGTCAGACTGCCTGGGTTTATAGCCTGATTCTGCCACTTTAGTAACTTACACAAAGCTACTTACCTTCTCTCTTTATCACCTTTGTCATATATATATGTAAATAGATGTGCATGCACATATATACATACACATAAGCGTATATAAAGGTGTGTATGCTTGGGAACATTTGACCTTGTATAAATCAAATTAAATAAATTCAGGCTCTAAAAATTAAAGTTTTTTTCCTACTGAATTTGGAAAGCTAATGCAATGATGATTTTTTTTTTTTCCCCTCTGACACAGAGTGTCACTCTCTTGCCCAGGCTAGAGTGCCATGGCGTAAGCCTAGCTCACAGCAACCTCAAACTCTTGGGCTCAAGTGATCCTTCTGCCTCAGCCTCCCAAGTAGCTGGGACTACAGGCATGCGTCACCATGCCCGGCTAATTTTTTCTATATATTTTTAATTGTCCAGATAATTTTTATTTATTTATTTATTTTTTAGTAGAGACGGGGTCTTGCTGTTGCTCTTGCTCAGGCTGGTCTCAAACTCCTGACCTCGAGCTATCCTCCCACCTCGGCCTCCCAGAGTGCTAGGATTACAGGCATGAGCCACTGCGCCCGGCCTAAGACTTTCTTTTATGACTGTTTATGTATGAATTTCTGGTTTTAACTGAGTGAAATTTTTGTTTACAGTATTTTTTTAAAGGCAGGTATCAATTAAAAACATAAAAAACTTTATTTTTAATTTCAGGTGGTACTACTTTAAAAAAAAAAAACATTTTTCATTAGCCTAAGAATAAAGATTACTTAAGTCACAGTAGAAACAGGGACACTTATAGCATTAAATACCTACAGCAATAAAAGTAGAAAGATCACAAATTAACAACCTAACATCACACCTCAAGGAACTAGAAAAACAATAACAAACCAAACCCAAAGCTAGCAGAAGAATAGAAATAACAAAGATCAGAGCAGAACTAAATGAAATACAGACTTAAAAAAATACAAAGGAACAATGAAATGAAAAGTCGGTTCGTTGAAAAGGTAAACAATTGGTAAACTGCTAGCTAGACTCACCAAGAAGAGAGAAGATCCAAATAAAAAAAATCAAAATGAAAAAGAAGACATCACAGTGGTAATACCACAGAAATACAAAAGATCATCAGACACTAGTGTAAACATCTATATACTCACAAACTGGAAAGCCTGGAGGAAATGGATAAATTCTTAGAAATGTACAACCTCCCAAGATTGAACCAGGAAGAAACAGAAATCCTGAACAGACCAATAATGAGTAGCAAGATTGAATCAGTAATAAAAAAATCTCCCAACAAAAAAAAGCCCAGGACCAGATGGAGTCACAACTGAATTCTACCAAATATACAAAAAAGGACTACTACCAATCCTCCTAAAACTGTTCCAAAACTCAAGGAGGAAGGCCCTCTCCCTAACTCATTCTATGAGGCCAGTGTCACCTTGATACCGAAACAAGACAAGGACACAACAGAGTGAGAAAACTACACCAATAGCCCTGATGAACATAGATGCAAAAATTCTCAACAAAATCCTAGCTAACAGCACATCAAAAAGATAATATACCATAATCAAGTAGGTTTTATCCTAGAGATGGTAGGATGGTTCAACATATGCAAATCAATATGATTCATCACATAAATAGAATGAAGACCAAAAACCATATGATCATCTCAATAAAAGCAGAAAAAGCATCTGATAAAAAACCCAGCATCCTTTCATGATAAAAACCCTTAACAAACTAAGCATAGAAGGAACATACCTCAAAGTAGTAAGGGCCATACACGACAAACCCACAGCCAACATCACACTGAATGGGGAAAAGTTGAAAGCATTCCCTCTAAAATTGACCAAGACAAAGATGTCCACTATTACCTCTCCTATGGAAGATGGAAGTGCTAGCCAGAGCAGTCGGGCAAAGGAAAGAAATAAAAGGCATCCAAATTGGAAAGGAGGAAGTCAAATTGTCTCTGTTCACTGACAATTTGATGTTATATCTAGAAAACCGTAAAGACGCCACCAAAAAACTCTTGGACTTGATAAATGAATTCAGTGAAGTGTCAGGATACAAAATCAATGCACTGAGCTGGAATCTGAGGGTCTTGTTCCAAGTGTGTGGTGGTGACATGGGAGAGTGGTTCTTTGAAATAGCAAAAGTCCAGTCTGCATGGAAGCAGACTATAGAGTAGAAGTTTCCAGTGATAAATGTTCATTGTTCTAAGGAGGAACACCAAAGCTACCTGCATTTTTTCAAAATGAATGCTTCTGTGAGTTACAATAGACTTTTCTAATTTGACTGTGATTACTTTGTTTTTTCTTTACAAGTTCTAGATGAGCATGGGAAGAATGTTACCATCTGTGTGCCCAGCTTTGGTCAAGACCTGTACAGAGATGAAAGCTTGGTGACTGGGCTGGGTACTGGTCTGTTGATCGCATGCATCATATATTCATGGTAAGTCTGGAGAGTCACTTAACGGTCATTTTTGCAGACTTTAAAATTACAGGAAAAGAATTTAAATAAGTTTCAGCAGTTGTGAGGCAGCAAAACAAATACCACCTGAAGAACCAGGAAAATAGCTAAAAGTAAAAAGGTAGTATTAAAGCATGAACTCTTGATGTTTGAACTTCGTTTACCTTACTTGTATTTATATGGGGTAAGTAACATAAAAATACGGTATGCTGCAGCTCCACTGCCTAATGCCTTTAAAGGATGGTTGGAAAGTAGTTGCTACAGTATTATGGAGGGCATGGGAGCCCAAAGTGAGGAAGAGATAGTGTGTGCCAGAATGTCCTGGCAGTTTTCTGATCTAAAGGAAATAGCATTAGTTCTGTTGTTGATGGAAAGAATGCAGAGTGCTGCAAATGTGGTCATTCTGTGCATGGTACAGGAAAGACAGGAAATGTCCTTTTTCTGCTAAAACCCACAATGCTGTTATTAAGTAGTTCGAGGCAGCTTCTTCAAAAGTACGTGTGATGTATAAATGGCCTGTATTTCAGATGCTTATGGTGGGGTCACATCACCTTTAAAAAGTTTAAAGATTGCTAGAAGGAAAAAAGTGAAGGATAGAAATGGTTAGTTACCTAGTCTGGGCATATTTTTCACTGATAATTAAGCTTCCCTTTGACAGTAACCTTTTCACATTTAGCTTTCCTTCTTTGTTTACATTTTGTTTGTTATGTTTCAGTATAAAAAATTCAACTTGTCATAGGTACATTGTAATCTTCCTTTTAAAAGATGAAATTAAGCAATCCTGTCGGTGATAGCTTATGTAAATACAATGTCTTTCCCAGTATGTTGATATTTTCTCTTTTAGCTTTTAACAGTTCCTGCTGTTAGAAAGGGACCAACAAGGACACAAACCTTTGAGAGTCTGTTTGCTCAGAGTTATCAAGCTGTGAAATGCTTGCTTGTGTTTTAGGTGGTTGTTAAGGTGATGGTTGCATACATTGATTCTCAATCTGTCTATGACATAGTGGCAGTCTTCTTGTTGTAGCAGAAGGGACCATGGTGACCACTTTCTGGCCTTTCATTTGTATTAATTCCATAAACTGTTCACTGAGTACCTATAACATAGGAAGCAGTGGATGAGATTCAGGCCCAAGTCAATGAACATTTTCAGTAAAGCTATAAAGCCAAGGTTTTGAATCCTGATTCATAGTTCTTCCTTTCTTGAATATGTTTTCCTTCCTGCATCTGTTAATGTTGGGCTTTGGGAGAGAAATGGCAGCAACATCAGCTAATTTCATGACTTGTCGCTTAGTTATTTTCTGTATTGGCATGTCTGTAAATCAGGTGAGGAGAAAAGAGGTTACTAAACTATATATAGAATTATTACATTTTTAAAATAAAATATAATTGTGTTTACATATATAGAAAAAATCCTGAAAGAAAATAAACCAAACTTGTAATAGCAGTGGTATTAGGGATAACATTTTTCCTCTTCTTTTCTTTATTTAATAAGATTTTTTTTTTTTACAGTGAGCTAGCATTTCTTTTCTTCACTTTTCTATCATTAGAAAAAAAACCTGTGAAGGTATTTGACAGACTAAAATCATGTTTTTGTGGGTTGCTGGGTGCCTAACAACATATGGAAAAGTTTGCCCCTCTGATAAAATAGAGTTTGGATTTGCCATAAACTCATCAATAGAAAAGATGGCAAAAATTCTTAGTGTGTTGTGTAGAACCACCACACGTGGAGTTATTTTGCAACATGGACTTTTCGCCCTCTCAGATTTTCAGTTTCTAGTAGGTGTGAAGATTCACTTTTTAGCCACCCTGAAGTCTGCCCTTGAGTGAGAGATGATAAATAAAATGTTGTCTCTCTCAGAATCGAGGCACCATAGTGGAGGTTGGCAAGGGCCAGTCTCAAATTCCCAAAAGATGTCAATTTTCAAAACGGACAGCTGCTACCTAAAATCTGTCTAAATGCCAGCAACAAATGTTGTTATTGAATGCTATTAATTAAACTACAAAACTGTAGTGCCGGATGGGATGAGGGGACATAAAACAGCAGCTTGCGCAAAGTGGACTGAGGAATACCAGCTTGTTCCATGGGGTGCTCCTGTAATCCACGAGCAGGAACTCACTCCGTGGGGACGGGCAGTTTATGCCTCCTCCAAGTTAACTTGTCAGGGGTCGGTGTGATTGATGTTTTCTGTAATTACCCACTGCAGCTCCAGGAGAACATGAATTCAGGCTTAGGAGGGCCTGGGAGGAAAGGAATGCTGCTAGGGGTGGGAGCCTGCCCAATTAGGGGTTTTTCAAATCTTCACTTCTTAAAATTTACGTTTTCCTTCCTGACTCAGAGGCATGGGGGATGTTACAAAAAGAAGCCACGTTGTCTGGGCAGGAACTAACATTTGAGCATGATTGCAGGAATTTCTAGAATTCTTGATAGAAATTGTAGGAAGCCAGAGACTATAGGTAGTACGTGGATTAGAGGGAGAAGAAACCAGCAACTTCCACTTTCTGTAAGGTTATAGAAAGCTTGCTCTGCTTTCCTCCCTACTCACCAAACACTTATTTCTTTGGGGACCGTCTGTGGCCTGAGTCCTGCTGCTGGGGCACTCACTAGGAATATATTCCACTCCTTGCTTTCTTGGCTCAGGAGAAGGGCTCAGCCAAAACCTGGCCCCTGGCTTTCAGGCTGGGGCTGCCTTTTCTCCAGGGACCTGTTCTGTTGCACCCAGGAATGATTGCTGTGAAGGAGCTCAGACCCCATGTAGGCCCTCACCTTGGCCACTGTGGGGGTTCCCTGATGGCTCTTTCTATAGGCCCATCCGTCCACACCCCTTTAGTCCTGGATCCTTGCTGCAGCGAGCCCTGGCTTCCACCAGCTACTCCTTAATTCCTTCCTTGGTCTGCAGATTTTGATTGAAATTGTTATTCTGCTGCCTTCAAGCTCAAACTGTCAGGCTGGGGAGGATCCTGGAATTGATCAGGTCCAGTCTCATCATTGTATTAATGCAGATGAGGAAACAGAGGCTTGGAGCCTGTTCCTGTCACTCTCTACTCCCTTCCAGGAAACCTTTCCTTGAGTCTCCTTTGCTGGAGTATTTAGGAAGACAGGTGGATAATCTCTCTCTCTCTCTCTTTTTCCCGAAATGGCTTGGAGTAATGTCTGTCCTTCTCTCGGGCAAAAGATAAGCTGGATGACTTGCATAATTATATTATTAGGAGGCATTTGTGCTATAAAATGTTTCCTGGCTATTTCATTTTTAGCTATATTTAAGAGGAAAAAAAATCTTAATGTTTAAGCTATCTTTGAAAATATCTTTTTGAATATAAAATTAGAAAAACTACGAATCTTTACTAAATGCCAGACAGCTCCCTAGTTCAAAATGGGATATTCGCAGCCGCACGGCAGGCCATGTGGAAATAGGTGCAAGGTTGTTACGATGCTGTTGCAGAGAAGATTGGCTTAAACTGAGAAAAATTGGAAAATCAAGGAGGGATATTCATTCTTTTGGTATGTTCTGGACCTGCTACTTTAAAGGAAAAAATGTAATGGGGAGATTTGTATCCTCACTTTGGCCATCCTGCCCCTGCCTGACCTGCCAGCTAGAAATCTCCATGGCTCCACATCAGTAGCGTGGTGTGTTCCCCCCAGCCCCCACCCCTACTCACACAGAACTTGAGTCTTCTTTGGGGGCTGTGAGTCGCTGATTATATAGTGCAGTGGGAACATGATTGGGCTTCATCACAGCAAGGCTGGGAATAGTCATGAGATCTACCAAGTGCTTGCCCTGTAAGCTTGTCAGAGAAGCAGAATCTGTTATGTCTAATGGGGAAGTTTGCACATGTTCTTTAGAGATTTTCTGTGATCCAGCAGAGCTCCAAAAGCAACTGCATGTGCTGAGTGGCACCTGACTTGTGCACTATTCTGCCAATACAGAAGGGGTTCTGGATGCTGCAGTGTTTCAGGTGGGGGGAAGAGAGGAGCTTTTTTTTTTTTTCGCTGTCACAGTGACTGCAGGACATTGCTGGCATTTTGTGGAAGGGGGCCAGAAACAGTAAACACACTACGGTGTGTTAGATATTCTCCATATGATAAACCATCATCCCAACCCAATGCTGTTAGTCTCCCCCTGCCCCTATGGGAAGTTCTGAGTTAAAGTCACACATACCTTAGCCCAGAAGAGAAGTTATGGTTAACTCAGATGTTGTTTTATAGCACTTTGTTCTGTGCCGACCAAACAGATGGGTCTTTGTAATAATAGCCTGAATGCAGACAATGAGAATTTCCTAGGCTTAAAGAGCTTATAAAAACAATCTTTTCTTGATAATTCTAAGAGTGTTTCATGGGGAAAGGCTATGATTGAATAAAGACCTTAATTTAGGGTAACATCTATTTGTAGAAGTCACGTGGCACTAATGATGAACTGAATGTAGACAGTTTTAGAAATAAAAACAAAACCTTCCCCATTTTAGTGCTCTTTGATGATAAAGTGAAATAGAAAAGGAATGAGAATCAACAACTTTGTTTTTTAGAAACCATTTTAGTACAAAGAATTTATAACATGGAATATTTATTCTAACTCTATTTTAAAGAATGAATGCCATCTTTCAGATGAAAATTTCAGATACTGATGTCTTCTTAAAACTAAAAGTTAATAGTTTTCCTTACGGAAAAATGTTTTCCCCGGTATATATTCTACTGAATCATAACTCGTATTCACAAAATGTGGGCTGCTCTTAAATGCAGCAGCACATATGTGTTCCTTGGGGGCACAGCCACTGGGAAATGTTGCTGTCATCCCTCTGACCAGGCTCACAGTCGGGAAGGGCCTAGATTAGCATCCATCAGTTCAAAGCCAAAATGAAAGTGATATCATTGTACTTGAGTGGACCACAAGGGAAGAGATGTGCCTGGATCCCAGTGGACCTCTTTGTAAGGAAGGCTTCTTATCATTTTTGTGCATCTCATTGATCTCTTCCCTCCCTGGGAAAGTAGACGAGAACACACAGGGAAGGCAGTGTTGCCCCCTGAGGTTCATTTGGTTGGGACGAATGCCCACTAGCAGACCAGCTTCTTGAGCACCAGCACCCCCTGGCCTGTCCAGGAAGCTCAGAGGCTGCACGAGGGCGGGGTTGCCACCCTTCTCCCCAGTGAATCCCGGTGCTTAGAACAGGCCTGACACATAGTAGCCTTCCAATAAATATTTGCTAAATGCATCTATAAAGTAGGCGGAACCCTAAGATTTGTGTGTATTTCTACTTGCTTAAAATTTTGCCATGTTTTTGTTTTTAGGAAAAATGAATTCTTTTACCCCGTAAGCCAAATTTTCTAACATTTACCTCTCTAGGTAATGGGGATAATGACAGGAAGAATTTTTTTTTATCACACTGACAGCTACTCTATGTTAAATTTCCAAACAGAAAACCTTGTGGTGCCATAGGCTGTTGCAGCAAATAACCGTGACCTTTGCTTTCGTGCCCCTGCTTTCTGTTGCCATCTCTGGGCTCTCTCATGGCTTTTGATCCCCTCATAAGGGAGGGAAAGATAAAGTGAAATGAGAAGATTATTACGGTATTTGAGGAGGAGAGGCAAAAACCAATACTGAAAACCAAGATATGGGACCAAAAGCCATCTTACTTTGCTACCTAAAAACTTCTCTTTGCATAAAATGATCTAATGCAATCCATGTAAAAGGGTATCAACTATAGAATCAGCCAGCCAGTTTGGGAATAAAGTGGGATATTGAAATAGACTGCCTGTATTCAGTCAGCCTGAACTGTAGGTTACAGTGAGCCTCTCACTGGAGCACTGGCCACCCAGCTGTCCCCTTAGTCCGTGTGATATAGCACGTTAATAAGCCCTGCTGACTTTTTTGTTTGTTTCTTAGTTTGACATCCACAACAAGATCAAGTTCTGATGCCCTGCAGGGGCGCTACGCAGCTCCTGAACTGGAAGTAAGTTCATTTCCTTTTCCTGTCCTGCTTCATTTCAAGAGACCCGTTTCGCAGGAGGACCTTTTGTGTTTGTGTCTTTATCGGTCTGCACTCCATGATCCTGTTTTTCTGCTCAAGAAAGAAAGTTTTGGTATCGAAAAAGAAATGTTTTCCTGTGTGTACTGTGGGAGTAAAATGAATCGATTGGTTCTTGATTTTTCCTCCAGCAAAGCTGGCCTATTGCGTGGCATCCTGCTGCCCACTCCCTGCCAGAGGCTGGGTGACCTAGTCAGGCTGCCACCCTGCTCTCTTCCTCTGTCATAACGGAGTGTGGGTGGGTTTGTTTCTAGTCTGTTCATCTGTTTTGTACCTGTCCGTGCCCTCCATACATGGCATGACTGTGAGGTTACGTAACAGCTGTTCAGAAGGAGGAGAGAAAGGCAGGAAGGGAGGGGACTGTATCTGCCCTGTGCCAGACGCCGTGCTGAACACTGTAGGTACATTAATTTGCTTAACTGTGTGTCAGTTTCGTCAGGTGGGTGTTTCACAGGGTAAAGAATTGTGAATGATAAACGCATTGGTTTCATTTCTTTGTGAGGCCCTTCACCTACACATCCAAAGAATTGGGATGTTCAGCTGATGCCTGTTGATCAATGAAATGTCTGTTATTTTGTTAATTGTGCAAAAGTCTTTCTGGGGCTCTCAATGGACCATCCTCCAAGGTGAGAAAGGTCTAATCCCATGGAGGCGCCCAGGAAAAGCCACAGCCCTGACCCAAGAATGGAAAGAACCAGGGGTTCCAATGATGGCTACGACTTACAGCACTTGCCATGTGCTGGGATGCTTCTAGGCTCTTCATACGTGACTTCATTTAATCCTTATCAAAACCCAGTAAGGGGCTATTATTTCCGTTTTAAAGAGGAGAAAAACAGAACAGTTAAATCATTTAAACCTTGCAGGTTTCAGTTTGCCAGGATAGAGACCATACACTTCAGGGCCAGAGTCTGTGTTCTTGACTGCGCTGCCCAGGGGCTTGGGGACTGTGCCCTGGCCTATGCTGCTGACCTGGTGTGGCGTCCGGCCACCGGCTGCATCCTAATAGCTTTCTCTGGATGGAAGGACCCTGGTATCTGTCCAGATAGGAGCAGTTTACTCTGCAGCTGGGGGTCGGGGGATGGTCTTCCGCACCTGACCTGGAGATAGGGAACCATTATGAAAGTTTGTCAATCTGCCAGCATCATTCACCAGCTCTTTCTGTCGCTTCAAGGGGAAAACTGTGCTGAGTTTGAATACGTTACTGCCTGTTATGCAGAAGGGAATGGTCTCTAGAAGGCAGGCGTTTGTTCTCACCACTGACTGGGTGACCACCTGCTGAGGTTAGATGGTTACAATTTCAATGTCCCTATTGTGTACAGAGTTCAAGCTCAAAGAACAGCAAGGCACTAAGTTAGATTTAAGAGAGGATGTTTTTCTTCTCAGTCCAGGGAAAATCGTCCCAGTGTTTCCTTCTGAACTGGAGAGTTCGCAGGGTGGAAGTCGCTTTGCTCTCCTGCATCACGTTCCACAGGATACAACGTTGAAAGGGAGAGTTGTTAGTTTCTTGTGGCAACTTAACCTTCAAAGGAACTGGGACCCCAGCATACCATATCTTGGGCCCGCCGAATTAATTTGTGATTTTTCAACTGTGCCACTTGACCCAAGGTACTGTCAGGGCTAAAACCTCTATTGCAGGTTTCCTCGACAAGCAGGGAAATAGGGGCTTGGCCTTGAGCTGCAAATGGGATAAGGGCTCAGCTGCCATATCCTCGTCCCAGGCTCTCTGCTCTTTGCAGTTCAAATGTTTTGAGTCAGAAAGTGCTGAGGATCTAGTACTTCCCAGACTGTCTTGGTACATGGTACTTTTCTTACTGTGTTTTCCAGAGTCCTTCTGGAATCATGAACTAATTTTTCATAACCTGATTTTTAAAAATTAAGTTCACTGTTTCGAGTAGGTAAGAAATAACAAAATGAAATTAGAAAGGTACCAAAGATGCTTCAAAGCCATCGTGTCCATCCCTGTCCACGGCCAGCGCAGCAGCTGGTTTTCGTAGGGAACGTGGGCAGGGCTCCGGCTTCCACAATCCCTAGCTTCACCATTTCCGGCTCTGTGGGCTTCACCATATCCTAGATACCGCGTGTCAGCGGTTGTGAATCGTGGACCATGGAGTCTCCATTCCTGCATTGGTGTGTCCCCCTCTGTCACTAAGCTACTTTGGTGACTTTGGCCAATTATTTAGCCTGCCTGACCTCTGTTTCCTCAACTGTAGACAGGATGGTAATCCCAGCCTTGGAGGTGGAAGAAGATTTCATGAAGTAGCATGTGGAGCAAAGCCCTGGGACGGAGGCAGTGCCAGGGGAGCGGGCCCTTGTTGTGTTCGTTGTGTGGTCCACGCTGAGTTCTGCAGACGCGGACACTCAGGCAGAGCTGGTCGGGCAGGATATTTATTAGGAATCAGTGTATGTGGAAGGGAAGAAGGGAGGAGCGCAAAGGAGGCAAAATTGGGTAGAAAGTGAAGCTGAAAGGCCACGCAGGCCAGACAAAGCCTGCCTTCCCGCAGGGGGTGCTCCAGAGCTTGTGGGGCAGAGTTGTCCCCAGGGGGTCAGAGTGGCTTGGCCGCTATCCCGCCGCTGTCATCAGCCATTCAATGGGGGTTACCCAGGCAGAGTAAAGGGGCTGACGCTTGGAGGCTCTATTCCTAGGAGTGAGCTCCAGGTCCTTTGAAGGGGACCGATGGCACATCTCTATCCATGGTATTTCCTGTCACCAGCACCCAGCACATGTGGGAAAGAACAGATGCTTAGTCAAAACCTCCTGAAGGAATAAAGTGTGCAGTTCAGGGCGTGGGGTGTGGCTCCAGTAGGGGAAGGTTTGGCAGGTAGGCAGCCCCTTGTGCCTTTCTGATGTGGAGGGAGGGAATAGAAAACAAGCTGCCTAACTTTGTCTCTTTTGCTTTGACAGATAGCTCGGTGCTGTTTTTGCTTCGATCCCAGTGTCGACGGTAAGCAGAGCACTTTTATTCTTTGCATCTGTGTGGCCCTGCAGACCTACCGCTCTAGTCTGTAGGCAGTTGGGATTCAGACACAAATAAGTTGAATAGTAAGGAAAAATTTTTATTCCAAAACTGGTTTACTGTTTATATGTTTTTCACATTCTTCCTCAGGGGCAGCAGGGTTTTGTTTGTTTGTATTGGTATTCTGGCAAGGAGAATCAGTCTATATTTTGGCTCATATTTAAGTTAAATTATACAGTGAGATTTAGAGAAGCAAATTATACAGTGAGATCTAGAAGAAGCAAATGTACAGTTTTTTTAAAGGAATAATTTGGAAAATACCACAAGGTCCTCAAAATAAAGTGTCACCTTATTTTGTGACCATTTCTTTCCTTCAACTTACTTTGATTCCTGGGTTAGAGAATTCCAAGAGCTTGAGAATTCTTGGTCTACTCTCACTTTCTGCTAGGTTTATAATAAGTTTTATGACTTTTAGGGCTCTCTTCTGCTCTGTCAAAATAAATGTGACATTAGGTAACTTATCCTGTTACAGAAGTTACTGGGGTAGGATGGGGTTTTGTGCCCATGGCACAGATTTAAGTTGCCTGAGGGTACAAGTGGCTTTTTGACATCTTTTCTATTCAACGGCCCCTGAGATTGAATTGGTGAGTGTGGCTTTGCTAAACGGTCAAGTTCACGTGTGTTCACTTGTTGAACTTGGGTTCCTCTGTGATTCACAGACACTGAAGAACAGGAGCAGGTAAAGGAGGGACCAAGAGTCATTTACGATGAGAAGAGAGGCACCGTCTATAACTATTCCTACTTCCACTTCGTGTTCTTCTTGGCTTCCCTCTATGTGATGATGACTGTCACCAGCTGGTTCAAGTGAGTGTCGCTTTGCTTAGACAGTTTTGAAGGGGCAGTCTTAAAGTTAAGAGTACTCTTCTTTAACGTGCTAAAACAGGCTGGGTGTGGTGGCTCACACCTGTAATCCCAGAGACTTGGGAGGCTGATGTGGGAGGATCACTTGAAGCCAGGAGTTCTAGACCAGCCTGGGCAACATAGTAAGACCCCATCTCTAAAAAAAAGTAAAAGTAAATGCTGTGTCACTCAGCAAATCTCCTGGAATCAACTCAATCTTATCTCAGTTCTGTTGCACTCACAACCTTTAAAGGAAGCAGTTCTGAGTTCTTAACAGTTGATTGACATGTTTTTAACCCTGGAAATTGGTGATGCTTACTGCAACTTTAAGAAAATGGAAGGTGAGCTCCATACGGGCACTCTGGAAAACAGTAATAGTAATGGAGCAAAAATGTGAAATTCCTAAGCAATCATGTGCTTCTAAGAAAGAGAAAATATCCCTTTTTTCCCTCCTACTTCAAATTTTGTGTATCTCTTTTTTCCCATTTTTTTCTACATTTTTATTACAAAATTTGAAACATCTTTTTTTATAAAATGAACCAATGTGGAATTATGAAAAGTGACAAACTGACACCTCCACACACACTCAGATAACCACTGCCATGGTGTGTATCCTTTCGCTCCTTTTCAATGCATTTACAAGCCTGTGGCATTTTTCTTAACATAAATGACATTGCACGTGCTTTCTCTCTTGAAGTTATTATTTTTTTTTTTAACTTGGCAGTGCACGATGAGCCTGGCTTTCTTTCCCTGTCACTACACAGAGGTTCATACTTTTCTACAGATCCAAAGTTTGAGTTGTATCATAATTTGCGTGATAAGTTAGGCTTAGCCATTTCGACCCACTGTGCTTTCCTTTATTCATTCATTCAACGCGTGTGCAAGTGGCTCCTATGTGCCTCATTGTTGTAGGTGGCAGGGCTTATAGTCTAATGGGAGAGATGGACCATGACTCGAATCAAATACAGTGTGTCAGATGGTGGTGAGTCCTGGGGAGAAACATAAAAATAAAATGAGGAAGGGGAAGGAGGAATACCCAGCGGGGTGGGACGGTGGGGGTGGCAGTCCCAACACAGTGATTGGGAAAGACTTCATTGGCTGGAGGGAGCTATAATTAAAAAGACAGATAATAACAAATGTCAAGGAAGTTGAGAAATTCGAATCCTCTTACATTGCTGGTAGGAATGTAAAATGCTTTGGAAGATAGTTTGGCAGTTCCTTAAACTTTTAAACAGAGTTACGATATGATTCAGCGATCCCACTCCTAGGTATATGCCCAAGACCAAAAGAAATATGTGTCTGCACAAAAACTTGTACACTAATATTCATAGCAGCATTATTCATAATAGCCAAAAAGTGGAAACAACTCAAATGTCCATCATCTGGTGAATGGATAAACAGAACGTGCGACATCCGTGCAATGAAGCAATAAAAGGGAATGAGGTGCTGATATGTGCTACTACATGGGTGAACCTTGAAGACAGTTTGCTAAGTAGAAAAAAACAGTTATAAGAGGCCACTTGATTCCTTTTATATCAACTGTACAGAATAGGCAAGTCCATAGAGACAGCAAGTAGATGAGCTTGGTGAAGGCAGGGGGATGGGGCAGTGGGAAGAGGAGGGCAGCTGAGGGGTGCAGGATTTCTTTCTGCGGTGATGAGAATGTTCTAAAATGGACTGTGATGGCAGCTGCACACATCTGTCTAGGCACATATTAAAAGCCATTGAATTGTGTACTGCAATGGGTGTGAATTATATCACAATTGGGTTGTTAAAGAAGGAAAAAGAAAGGCTGGGCATGGGACAGGAAGCAGGGAGACAGTGAACTAGACCCACGCCCCAGCCCCACTGTTCCTGCTCCGACCACAGCTGGGTCTCTTGTCTCCACAGCTATGAAAGCGCCCACATCGAAGCCTTCTTCAGCGGGAGCTGGTCCATCTTCTGGGTCAAGATGGCCTCCTGCTGGATCTGTGTGCTGCTGTACCTGGGGACGCTGGTCGCTCCTCTCTGCCGTCCTACCCCGCACTTCTCCGTGTGAGGACGTCGGCAGCGCCCTTGGCTCGGCAGGCCTGCAGCCGTGCGAAGACATCCTTTGCACA
Organism: Lemur catta; assembly: GCF_020740605.2. Taxonomy (NCBI): domain Eukaryota; kingdom Metazoa; phylum Chordata; class Mammalia; order Primates; family Lemuridae; genus Lemur; species Lemur catta. The sequence continues at coordinate 51,575,259 of NC_059139.1, read as the reverse complement.
GTGTCCCGGGGGTGTGAGCAGTGACTGGTGCCCTGTGTTTGAGTGGGTCTGAAAAGGCTTTCAGAAAAAAATCTCCTGATCCGCTTTTTAATTTTTAATTCACAAAGGAACTACCAGTTTGTCCCAAAGGATTTGAAATTTTCAGCCAAACTGATCATGGGTGATAATATATGTTTTTATTTGTCTTACCACTAGAAACTGGATAGTAGTTATGTCGGTATTTTCCTTCTGCATGTTTTTACTAAAACAGAGTTCGGGGCACAACATCTTTTCATGGGGATAAAAACCTACCTTGTGTGGCCTGTCACTCTCATCCTTGGAATGGCAAAACATGCCAACATTTTGAGCCCCCAGCCCCTGATAGAATCTGGACCCCTCTCGCTTCTTCCTGGGGCCTCGTGCCCGGTGGGCCTTGAGCACAGGACGCGGCCTGCAGGGCCCCGGATATTTATAGGGTACAAGCTGCTTCCCTGTGGCCGCCCAGCGTTCCCTGTGAGGGTGTGATGCTGGGAATCACAGACTTGACTCTCTCCCCGGGGGTCTCCTCATCCTTTCCGGGCTCAGCATCTTTGTATTCAATAATAATGTGAAAAAGCACAATTTGCCCGATCTCCACCGTGTGTTTCCCCACCGTGTTATCACTACCTGGTCCGAGTTACTGCAATAAATGTGGCGCTTGTTTGTGTTGTTGTTCCCACGGTTATAGAACAAGATTCACGTTGTTTCCTTTGCCTGTGCCATGGAGGGCTGTCACTCTCACTTGTTTGTGCCGTAAACAATAATAATGCTCTAAGGACCTTACCTGACGGAGCCTGCTGCACCCCTCTTTCAGCCTGCTGCACCCCTCTTTCAGCCGTTAAGGTCGGCCCCTCCATCCTTCCTCCACCTTGAGGCCTTTGAAATCGTCAGAGCAAAAGAGCCTTTGTTTTCCAGATCCATAATGTGACCATTATGGTTTCCTTGGTAGATTTACCGAGGGGAGAATTTCCTGAGGTGAGGGTGCCGGGCACCACCTCACACAGCCCTCAGGCAGAGGCAGCCTGTTAGACAAGTTGTGGCAGTGACCACATATACTTTCAGAAAAGGTATTTAATTAAGCCATAGACAACCTCCACAGAAACTTCCAAAACACATACTCATAAAGTAATACCCACAGAGACTTGACTTTCGGCAGCTACCCGAGATGTCCATTTTCAGTGTTGACGTTCTTCGTCAGGGAAGAGGTGTGCTCAGTGCAAAGTCCACTAACACACTGACTGCCATGTCAGTTGTTTTGAGCCTGGGGCCTAGTGAAGCAAAACTCTGCAGTTGCTTCACAAAAATCTTACTTGTTGATGTTCTTATTGTTGTACTTAATGCTGACAATTTAATTCTAAAAATGTGGATTGCATTGCATATAACTCACATATAGAAAACAATAAAAAATAACACATTAGAAAGGATCGTTTTGTTTTAATAAAACACCGTGGCCCCAGGGAAAAATTTTTTTTCTAGTGTGGCAGTCAGTGTGTTAAAGACACCTAGTGGAATTGCCCTGGGGGCTCTTCTGTTAGTATTTCATGCAGGGTAGAAAGAATTTTCTGAGCTCCCTGGAAACGAGGGTCTGAGAATAAAAGGACAGCCTAGACGTTTTTCCTGTGGCCTACTGTATGAGTTGGGCAGAATTGGAACCCACCTGAGCTGGGCTCCCGTGTGCCAAAATGCTGGTGGGAGAAATTGTCAAACTCTTCATTTCTATTCACTTCTTTGCCCACCTCCCAAGAAAACCAAGGGAGAACCAAACACAGGGGATGAATTCATTTAGAACGTTGCTATTTACAGTGTTTGAGATTTGGTTTTAAAAGGTACTCTGTATGTGTGAGAGAGCCTTGTTTGGTAAACTTCATCAAATTTCTTTTTGAAGGGCAGAAGCTCTTTGTACTCAGCAGTTCAAAGGTCTATCTGGAGTCTCAAATTGAATAGCCCTGTGCTAACTCGGGACACCCTAGTTAGGCCAGGGGGGTGGAAGCTCTGTGGGCCAGGACCAGGCTTGGGGAGTGGGGCTGTATGTCACACACGGTGGGTGGCCCAGTGACTTGGGGCTCTGGGTGAGCCAAAACTGTCTTCAGAAAACACCATGAGAAAAGCAGATCAAGAGCCAGGGTAGTGTCCTAACTGGTGTCAGCGTGTTTCCCTCCTGCTGGGGTCTGGTAGAGCCCTTGATCTGCTGGATCTGGCAGCCAGCTGATACAGCTTTAGAACCGGCCCTTCCACCAGGTCAAGGTTGAGCTGACAAGGCCATGTATTCCTTGGCTGGCCTTTGTTAGCCTCCTTTCCTCTGCAGAAAGAAGCTCAGGGAAACACAGGGAATGTTGCCAGTGGAAGGGCCTTGTAGCTTCCTTCTGGGGCCAGCCCAGCCGGCCCACGTTTTCTAGCCACGCAAGTCTCGTGGCATACAATTCCTTTCTGAAGGCTGGTCTGATGCGAGAGGAAGAGTTCCAATTGCTCTGATTTTTATTCCCAACTGAAAATGCTAGCAGGTTTATCTGGATGACCTATCTGGATGTACTACTCTGAGGATGGAGGGCATATACATAAGTTGACACTAATGATTATTAATTGTGACAAACAATACTCAGGTGAAGAGTCAACATTCATGGGTTTAAAGAGTCTACATTTTGTGCTCTTAGGATTTAAGAAACTGGAAAAATTGTGCCAATTGCTTTGAGTTGCTATAATAGTGATGTTAAGTTGATTAACTCACTGATAACTTTTTAAAATAATAGACCTTTGGTTCCTACAACTTTTTGTACAGGATTTAAAAAGTGTATTCCCAGAAGCTGCTGGTCAGACACCTTTAGCAATGAAAGTTGAAGAAGATTTTTAAAAATTGCATGTATGCGTTTCTCTGTGTCATTCATCTGATGTAGAAAATTTTTCCCTCTCACTTTCGTGAGTACAAACACTGAGTGGGGGGAGCGGTTCTTAGGGGAGTGTTCTACCTAGACGCGTTACCTGACTGAACACTAGAGACTATTTCTGTTGTGAGACTTCGGAAACCTTATCACTCTCCTAGCCAGCTGAGCTTTTTTTAAAATACCATTTAATTGGTTTTGTTTTTGTCCTCACAGTTTCCTAGGAAATTGTCTGAAGTAATTGTTTGCCAGAGGTGTTTGGAGCTGCTTTGTAGAGGAGACAGGCGGTGCACGTGGGGCTGTGTGGAGGGTGGGGTTATTGGGACTTCGGGATTCTCTTTGCCGTACGACATTGCTTATTTCTGTTTCCTCAGAGGGTCCTACGTTACGAATGACCTCAGTGTGGTGTTAATTCCCCAAGCTTATCCCAACATTGTCACCCTCTGCCTTTTTAAGATGATGTATTTATTTAATTTTTGCCAGAAGTTTTACCACCATTGGTGCTTCCTGTTACCCTGTGAAGGGAATTCCAGAGCCTGTGTTTAAGCTGCCTGGGCTTTCCCCTCCCTTTATTGCCTTTCTAAATAGTGTCCCATTTTGGTGTACGTGCATGTCCTGTTCCTCTTCGAAATGAAAGAGGGCTTAACCTACAATGAGGAAGGGACTGGCCTTGAACTAAGTAAGTCCCTGCACACCCAGAAAGGACACCGGGGCCTCCTTCATCAAGGACAATGCAGCACCCACTGGGCTCACAGAATTCTCTGTAGGATATTCTCCGTAACTTGCTAATAGACTTAGTTTTGCATTTCAGGCAGAGATGGGTTTTCTAATGTTGGACCTTTGACTTCACAAGACTGGAGAGCTGTTCCCACAGATCTTTATATCTCTCTCTCTTTTTTCTTCCTCAGTAAGTCATTCACAAAAGTGGTCATTTTGAAAAGTGGAAATATTTGGCTTTACCAAAGAGTGTTTTTTTAAAAAACAATTCTTTCAGAGGAAAACTTACATGGGGGAAGGGTGGATTAAGAATGCATATGTCCCAGCCATTTTCTGTAGAATGGTTTCATCGTATTCATGTGAGTGACATGATGGAAGAACTCTTGAAGGTATCCTTTGGGATAAAGGATCCTGGGAAATTCTCTCAGGTAAAGAAAGCTTACGACAGATGTGTAATATATGTCTTGAGGGCTATTTATAAGAAATTTAAGAGAATTGTTTTGTTTTACTTTATTAAAGATTTAAGCTTTTTTACTTTGCAGAAAAACTCTACAAAAGTTTTATAGATATAACTTTGTTAATTTTTTAAACTTTTCTGAAACAAGCTATAGCCAAATTATTGGTTATGTTTTACTATATTAGAATTTGAAAATGCAATATGTGTGGTAAATCTACTGTTTGAAATTTATAATGGTCTCTGATATGGTTAGAATTTTGCTAACTTCTAAAATAGTTATTTTTCCCCTTTAGTCACAAAACCAATTGTGGATTTATATGTTTTTTGAATGTTAATTTTTGTATAAGGCATCTGAAGTTTATCAGTCTTTTCCTATGTAAAAAACTCAAAACTTGTTAACTCTGTACTTTAATAAAATTTAAAATTGAAAACCATGGTGGCTTTTTTCTCCCTTTATTAGATACACATGTAATTAAAGTCCCCCCAGTGGGTGTTTGCCAAAGACGTTGCCTTCAAATGTTAATCCGTTCTCTCTGAAGCATGGTAGAGTTTATGCTGATTCTTTGACAAATAAAAATTTTATGTATTTATGGTGTACAGCATGTTTTGAAATAGATATATGTTCTGCAATGGCTAAATCAAGCTAACTAACATATGTATTACCTCATGTTTTTTGTGGTGAGAACACTTACTTTCAGTAATTTTTGAGTATATAATACAATGTTATAAATTTTAGTTACCATATTAGACAATAGACCTCTTGATTTCCTGTCTAACTGAAATTTTGTGTTCTTTGACCCACATCACCCCCATGTCTGGGAACCACCTTTACTCTCTGCTTCTACGAGTTCGACTTTTAGATTCCACATATAAGTGAGATCATTCAGTATTTTTGTGTCTGGCTTATTTCACTTAACAATGTCCTCCAGGTTTACCCAAGTTGTCGTATGTTGCAGGAGTTCCTTCTTTTTTAAGGCTGAATATATATATTCTATTGTATGTATGTACAACCTTTTCTTTTTATATTCATGTGTCCACAGACACTTGGGTTGATTCCATATCTTGGCTATCGTGAGTAATGCCGCAGTGAACATGGGAGTGCAGATATCTTTTTGACATACTGATTCATTTCCTTTGGATGTATACCAGTGGTGGGATTGCTGGATCATATGATAGTTTGTGAAAAACCTCCATACTGTTTTCCATAAAGGCTGTACCGATTTGCATTACCACCAGCAGTGTACAAGGGTTCCCTTTTCTCCACATGCTTGCCAACACTTACTTACCTTTTGCCTGTTTAATAATATCTATTCTCATAGATGAGGTGATATCTCTTGGTAGTTTTAATTTGCATTTGCCTGATAATTGGGCATTTTTTCATATACCTATTGGCCATTTGTATGTCTTTTGAGAAATATCTATTCGGGTCCTTTGCCCACATTTTAATTGGGTTGTTTTCTTTCTTGCTATTGAGTTTTGAGTTCCTTAGATATTTTGAATATAACTGCTTATCAGATGTATGATTTGCAAAGTATTTTCTCCCATTCTGTAGGTTTTCTCTTCACTCTTTTGTTTGCTTTGCTGTGCAGAAGCTTTTTAGTTTGATGTAATCTCATTTGTCTATTTTTGTTTTTATTGCCTGGTAGTTTTATGGTTTCAGGTCTTACATGTAGGTTTTTAATCCATTTTGAGCTGATTTTTGTATATGATATGAAATAAGGGTCTAATTTCATTCTTCTTTCTACCCTTATGCTAGTGTCACACTATCTTGAATACAATAATTAGAGTAAGTTTTTTAAAAAGGTGTATAAGTTCTCCAATATGGTACTTCTTTTTCAAAATTTGGCTATTCTAGGTCTTGTGTGTTTCCATTTAAAATTGAGAATTACAGTAGTCCACCCTTATCCACGGGGGATACATTCGGTGGATGCCTGAAACCACAGATAGTACCAAGTGCCATATATACTGTGTTTTTTCAGTCTGATCACTAAGATCTGACTACTAAGTGACCGATGGATGGGTGGTGTAGGCAGTGTGGACATGCTGGACAAAGGGATGATTCACGTCCTAGGTGGGGTGGAGCAGGATGCCAGATTTCATCATACTACTCAAATGGTGTACAATTTAAAACTTATAAATTGTTTATTTCAGAAATTTTCCATTTAATACCTTTGGAACATAGTTGACTACAGGTAACTGAAACCTTAGATATTAAAACTGCTGATGAGGGGGAACTACTGTAACCTGTCAATCCTCTTGATTAGATAGCAGTGAGTCTTTAGATCAATTTGGGAAGAACTGACATTATAACAATATCGAGTCTTCTGATCTATGATTTTATCTTTTATTTATATACAGCTTCTTTAATTTCTGTAGTAGTGTTTGTAACTCTTCTGTTTTTATTAAAATATCTTTAATGATATTTAATCTTGATACTTCTAATCCTATTTTTTTTTAACTTTTTATTTTTTATAGAGATAGGGGGTCTCACCAAATTGCCCAGGCTAGTCTTGAACTCCTGGCCTCAAGCAATCATCCCACCTGGGCCTCCCAGAGTGCTAGGATTATGGGCGTGAGCCGCCGTTCCAGGCCTTGGACTACAAACCTTCACAGTCCACTGGTTTTTATGTACACTCATCCCCACTTTTTGAAAGGGATTATCTATTGTGGTTATCTTTTCCCTCTTCACATTGTGAGTAGGATTGTGCAAGGCAGATAACTTATTTTTTTAGTTCTCAGGTCTCTGCACTCACAGCCATACCCAAGAGTCACCCCTGCGGGGCCTCAACAACTGGACCTGATTTAGCTCTTAGCTCCTCCTTTGGGGTTATCTTTCTTTTCCATATGAAAAAGCCTATTTGCAGTTAAATAGTTGCTTCAGCCTGCTTTCTGCCCATAAATGGTTGGGGGCCCAGTGGCTTCATTTTGAACTGTCTCTGTCCACTTAGTTCAAGCTGTTGATGCTTGTGTTAATACAGTTCTTTTAAAAACATTGTGAGTTTTCTGTAAATTTTATTAGAGTTCACTACATTAGGTAAAAAAAACATGTCTACCAATCTTTTCAAGATACACCCTCTACTTTGGACTGCAAGTCAGGGTACTGTGTGACAACATATGTATTCTTTCAGAAGCCTGTTTATCTAGCCATGAGGGTTTAAGAAATACCTCCATAATTCTTTGAGATCTTAACAAAAGGCTTTATCTTGACCAGAGGCCACGATTTACATGGGGTGTCTTAGATTTGACCTTTACCTCTAAGTTTTATTTTGCTTTTAGAATCTCTTGCTAACTGGCCCAGCCAGTCCTGGGACCTCTTTATTATTCTAAAATTTGCCTGAAAAGTGAGCATTTCCTTGTTTAGTTTATCTCTCTGTTTTTCTGTACTTTATCAACTATCAGAAACCAGTTGGCCTTTTCACCATTCCACATGGAAAAGTCCTTAGCCAATGTGTAAGTTCATTGATACATTTTCTATCTTCCACACTGCTGCAAGTGATAGTTTCTGTAATTGATCTGTCAATATATAACGTGGGTTCCCTTTTCTCTAGCCTCCGAGAGCAATTTCTTCCTTCCCTTTCCAGACCTTACCAACAGTCTTCTCTCTGCCCTTCAGTCTTTTAGATGTTACTTATGGTCCCAAAGGTGTAGCAATTAGCTTTTAGGTTTTTATTACAGTGGCATCTCACTTTCAGGTACCAGTTTTTGTTTCAGGTATTTATTGCTGTGTAACAAATCAATTGAAAAGCTTAATGGCTTAAAACAACTGCTTTTATTTGCTCATAATTTGAGGCTGAGAAATTTGGGTGGAGTATATTGAACATGGCTCATCTCGGCCCCCCAGTGTCTGCAGCCTCACCTGGGGTGACAAGAAAGACTGGGGCTGACTGGAAGAGCTCAGCCAGATCAATGAATCTGTGCCTTGGCTCCAACTATTGGCTCTGATCTTTGGTTCTTTTCTGCATATTGTAGAGTAGGACTAAAACAATATTTTAGTTTGTTTGATGGTGACTTGTTTTTTGCTCTTAGCTAACAGCCAAATTCCGCTTCTGTACACAAAGCTTGCTTGCTTATTGCTTGGTTACGATAAAGAGCTAAAACCATGCTCAAATGCGGTTAAAAAAAAAAAAACCGCACCGCAGGTGGCTTCCTGATAGGGAGGCCGGCTGTGCAGGGCGAGTGTCCTTGGGGAGAGAATCTCCTGGGAGGGAATCTCTTGGGAAAGAGTCTCTTATCAGAAATAACTAGCAACAGACTCCAACAAAAAAAAAAAAGTATAAAAGCTTTGTTTTTACCCCAGGGGAGGGTCCTGGTTCGTACAGAGACCACTGCGTTGGTGCTCTGGGACTTGGACCCTAGCTCGAGCTAGTCAAAATAAAACTTTGCCTTTGCAGCCTCAGTGACTCTGTCTTTCTGTTCCCCGGGACCGAGGGGAACCGGCTGTAACAATGTGTCGTCTGGGTTCCAAGGGGGAGCATTTCAAGAGGCAAAGTTCCTGAAGCAGAGTTCCTAAAGCCCAGCCCGGGAAGTTACAGCATTATTTCTGCTAGATTCTGTTGGTCAGAATTGGTTACAGGATCTGCACAAATTCAAGGAAAGGGGAAAGAGACTCCATCTCTTCCTAGGAGAGTGGGAAGGTCACATTGCAAAAGACTGTGTGAGGTATGAGATGTTTTTTGCAGCCATCTTTGGAAGCAATTGACCTCACTTTCCTAATGGCTCCCCATCTCATTCAAAGTAGAAGCCAAAGTCTTTCCAGGGGCCTGCAACACTACATGACCCCGACCCCATCCCTGCCTCAGCCACCCCTCTGACTGCATCTCCTGTCCCTCTGCCCGTTGCCCACTTTGTCCCAACATTACTGGCTTCCTTGCTGACCTCTGGATTCATGAGGTGTTCTCTTGTCTCAGGCTCTTTGCACATACTTCTTTCCTTATGGGGATGCTTTTTCCTTGGAGAGTCACTTGGCTCATTCCCTCACCATCCTCACACTGGCTCAAATAGTACGTTTTTCAGTGAAGTTCTCCCTGTCTGTTCTATTTAAGAGTTCACCCTTTCCCTGAATTCCCTACCCCACTTTCCTATTTTGCTGTTTTCTATAGTACTCATCACACTCCAACCTACTATGTTTTCTTATTTGGTCCCTTTGCCTTCCCGGACACTAGAAGAACATAAGCTCCCTGAGGGCAGGGATTTTTATCTATTGTGTTCAATTCTGTATCCCTGGTGTCTAGAATGGTGCCTGGCACATAATAGGTGCTCAATAAATAGGTGACGAATGAATAGATGAAAAGAAGTATTTATGAATGTCAGTAGTGGAAGACAAGGCTAGAGAGATTTTGGTGCCTTGTGAGGGACTTTCAATGTCAATTGAAGCCGGGTGTGGTAGTGGATGCCTGTGGTCCCAGCTACTTGGGAGTTTGAGACTTGAGAGTTGCTTGAGGCCAAAGGTTACCGTGAGCTATGATTGTGCTAATACACTCCAGCCTGAGTGACAGAGTGAGACCCCACCTCTTAAAAAAATAAAAAAGCCAGTTGAAATGTCTGAACTGTTTTAGGCAGTGAGCTATGGGACAGAGTGATAGGTAGGTGTAGGTGATAGATAGATGATACTCTTCTAGGCATATGTAAAGACAGATGCTGGAAAGAAGAGGTTTGAGTATCAGACTTAAAAAAAATTATATCAAGGTTATGACAAACCAGGAAAATGTAAGCAATATAAGCAATTTGACCAAGTGTTAATATCTTTAATAAACTGTCCTTAAAAACCAATAAGAAAAATAAACTCTAATGGAAAAAACTCAAAAAAACATGAAAATAATGTTCAACGTTACTAGTAATCAAGAAAATTTTGTTTCACCTATCAAATTGGCAAACAATTTTCAACTAAGTGCTGAAGGTGATGTTGAGGAAAACGGCATTTTTGTATGTTGTGCTGTGAGTGTGGTTCAGATTGCCCAGGACATTTAGCAGTATGTGTGAAAACCCTTAAAAAGGGCACAATTTTTGACCTGGCAATTCCAAGGTAAAGAGTTTCCTTAAGGAATTAACAATAGATAGTTCCAACTATTTAGTTATAAGAATATCCTACGAACAATGTTTATAAAAGCAAAATAATAGAAATAATTTAAATTCATTTAGAGGCTCTATGCATGGATATGATATGTAGCTAATAAAATCGTGTCGTAGCAGCACCCCACCCTGCCTCCCCCTCCATATTTTGGGAGCTGTTCTAGCAGGAGCAGCCATGTTTTTCCCACACGGCTCTCCAGTCATAGCTGCAGTCGGTCAACTGATCCAGGCGTGGACTTTCCATCTATGCTGGGCAATCAGTCTCTCTCCGGGAATCTGGACTTGGGGCTGAAAGAGTGCAGCTTTGGAATGGCTGCTGCCTTGAACCGAGAAATTGAAAAACTTAAAAGATGTTGTTAGTAACTGTTTTAAGCATCACCGACACAGAAAGAAAGCTGATTTGTGGGCAGGTAGAGGATTAAAACACATGTGCAGAGGAGCTACTGTGAAACAGAGGAGAGGGAGGGAGAGAGTAAGACAATGAGCTTCCTGGATTTCCATAGAACGTTCCAGTCTACAGTTCTAATCCATTCTGGAGGCCCACTTGGTGAAATAATGATAGCTGATGTTCACTGAGCACTTAATGTGTGCCTGGCACAATTCTCACAGTGATCCTATGGACATTACTGTTCTAATCCTCGTTTTACACATGAGGAAGAAAGGCAAATTGTTCTTTAAATCCTTACTAAGTACATAAGCTGCCAAATCTCTCCTCCCTCCCCAGCCCCTCTTTCCCAGCTCCTCTTCTCTTATCCCTCCTGCAAGATCTTCCCGTTTAGGTCAATCTTTCCTTCACATAAGTAGCGCTTTCTCCGGCTTCTCTGTGTAACCACTGTATCAGTAAGGAGCTGCGTTTGCCTAACAGATGGACCGCAGGGGCTTAAACACCTGGGATGTTGGTTCAGCAGCTGGAGGGTGTCAGGCCAAAGATTACTGAATTTCTGGCTTCCCCCTGTAGTCCCCAGGGGCTGCTTTGCAGATCCGTCTCATCTATAGTCCAGCCCCAAGACCAAGCAAGGGTGCTGGGCTCTCTGAACAAAAGCATATTGCATGTTTTAGGGCAGGAAATATCAAGATGAGTCTAGCATATCTTGTTATTGCCAGAAAACAAAAATACAGTACTTTCAAAAAACTTTTGATGATAAACCAAGTTATGTCTAGCCATAAATTTTATCTAGAGATGACATTTTATAATCACAGTATTTTGTATATATGTTCCTGCTTTTTATGGTGAGTAAAGAGACTGACGTATTAGACTCAAAATATTAGTAAAGATGTATAAGGAGATACAGATAATTAAGTTTGGAATCAATGTTCAAATGTTTAAGTTATTAAAATTTATTAAATTTATAAGTTATACTTTTTAGGCTTAGTATGTTTTCAGTGTTTAGTAAGATTTTGTTTATAGACATGTGAGTCTGCTTCGTTGGGTTTTTTTCTTTGATAAAGTCAATTAAAATTAGATTTAAAATTCTAAAACTGAATTGTAAAAGTTTGATAAATATTTGGGTGTGCTTTATCAAATCCGTAAGCCAATTTGGCATTAATCAAAGCCAAATAAAAGAAGCTAAAATAGTAACAAAAGTAATTCATTTATAAATAAAATAACACAAGTTTAAAGCCTTCAGTATCAAGTTTTAAAATACATAATTTAAATATATGAAATATAAACTGCAACTCAAGCACATGTTTATTTCAATGCATAAAAGCTCTCTTTAGGCATGAGAAGAACTCGGTTGATACTTTGGACGTAGGTGTATCAGTCAGTTTAGGCTACATTGTACTGTAGTAACATGCAACCAAAAGTCTCAGTGGTTTACAATGACTGAATTTCAGTTCTTGCTCATGTATCAATAGTTAGCTGTCTGTAGCTCTGCTCTGAGTTCTCCACTCTTGAGACTGAGGCTAATGTAGCAGTCTTTACGTGTGATATTGCTGGTTGCATGCAAGAGGGAATGAACACAGCAGAACTACATGGTGACTCAAAGCTGCTGCTGAGAAGTGGCATACATCACTTTTTTTATTATTGCATTGATGAAGGCAAGTCTCATGGCCACCCTTGAGGTCAACAGAGTCAGGATATATATAATCCTCCCACAAGGAGGGGCATCTCAATTCACATACCTAAGGCTGATGCAATGAAGCAGGGAAGTACTATCCTCCCGTAGGTTCAAATATTTTGGATAAGACAACCTACCATAATGGGGATTAGGAGATTTTTAAAAATTCTTACAACTTATTTTTTCTCCCTATCACCTATGATATCAGTATGTCCTAACTTACAGAAGTAATTGTGTCCCGGTGTTGGAATTATGGGTGATTTTAATTTTCTTCTTTGAAAGTTTTCAACAATGAGTATTTATTTTTTGTAACCAAATTAAAAATGTAAATTTAAAACTTTTTTGTAGCCAGATTAAAATTTATAAATTTTGTTTGGACAAAGAAAGGGGATAACTAAATAATTTGTTTTTAATGTAGGAAGGGTGGTGTGTGTAGAACAGTGTTTTAGAAAAATATATCTCACAACATTGAAGGAAAAAATGTATGTTGGCGAGCTTGTGTTTTAGGTATATCTATTCAACCTGTCAGCTCTGAAAGAATGTGGCTATGAAATGGAGTGCGTGTGTTAAACAAATAAGTACATCAGTAAATGATGAATGTTGGTTAGTTGGGTGGAGAATGGGTTAGAAGCATCTTACACTACAAAATACATTCTTTTGTGGTTATCTGGCTGACATCATGGAATTTTGACTTACACCACCAGGGAAGATTATATTTCTCTTTGGCAGGAAACTTCATATTTAGTACACTTTGGACCTCACTGCATATTGTCATGGGAAAACTTTTGTGCTCAATTGACTTTGCTTCTGATTTTACAATGAGTACCTATCTTACTGATGAACTAAAGCTTTTAAAATCCAAATTGGATCTCTGCCTAATTGAGTGTTTGTTTCCCAATTCTACTTGGTGGTCGAGACTAGATCAGATTTTTGGTTCTTTCCTTTTCCTCCGTTCATTTTGGCTTTTCAGTGTATTTAACTGAATTTTCATAATGATGACTCTAAAGTACTCTTCCTTTGTCCCATGGACGCAAGAAAAATCACAAGACCACATTGACCAGTGACTCATAAGCTCTTCCCCTTTCATACAGAGTCTCTGAAAGGAACAAACTCGACTAGGTTTGTAGGAAGGCTCTTGAGTCAGCCCTGAGGTTCTGCCACATAAATGGTGATAGAATTAATCTTTCTCAATCTTTCTTTTATTTCAACTAATAAATTTATTTACATATCTTTGCCTCCCCACCCCAGCCTACTCTTCTACATATCTAAGTTTGCTCTAGTAGGTCACTTTTGTAACTCCAAGGTTAATGCAGCAACTGCCCAACTGACTCTCCCTGTCCTCAGACACCCCAATCCATTCTCAGCCATGGTGACCTTTTGAGAATGCAAATCAAGTCATCTAGGTCACTCCTGTGAGAGAAGCCCATTGCTTTCATCATATACTTAGCAGTCCTTTCAGATCTAGTCTTGAAACTGCCTATATTACAATAATGTAAAGCTATAAGACAAAAATAGTAATAAAAGTCCGATAAAGTATAGATATAGCCAAAAGTTAACCAGCCATTGTTCCCTAACTTCCTTACTGCCGTAACTGCTTACTGCTTAATGGCGCATGTCCTCCCTGACAGATGCAAGATTTGTGACTTGCCCAACTCCTTCTACAGATAGCATTGCTGTTACAAAGCCTGAGACTGGTCTTTGAGACCTTTTTTGCACTCTGCATTCAGGGGGAACCCACTGACATCAACCAGACCTGTGGATAGGCAGGAAAACGGATCCAACAGGCCTTGAGACCCCCCACCCAGGAAATCTCCTAACTAAGAAAATGATTTCTGCTTCTCAACCCTATGAGTTCATCCCCAGCTAATCAGCAGACTCGATTCCCTAGCTCTTTGTTCTCAAACCACCTTTGAAAACCTTAGCCCTAAAATTCTCAGAGAGATGGATTTGAGAAATTACTCCCATCTCTTTGCCTGGCAACTTGTGAAATAAAACTCTTTCTCTACAACAACACCTACTGTCTCAGTATATTGGCCTTTACTGAGCAGTGGTCAAGGGACCCAGCTGGGCCATAACAGCCTCTGTCCCTCTTTCTATCTCCCAGTATTCTCACCCCAATATACCTAATGTCAACCATACACTCCTTTTTGTTCCCCCAAATGTCCTCCTTGACAGTGAACCTTGCTTCTGCCTGGAACATTCTTTCTTCCCCTATTTCTACCAACCTCCTTAATTTTCAAGACTTTTTTTCAGGCATCATGTTTTCTAGAAAGCATTTCTTGTCAGCTGCATCCTGAGCCCAAAGCATACTGGAAGCAAAATGGCCTCCCTTTAGCTGGCCTAGCGTTACAGTCCAAATGGCCTTGGGGGTGCACTTACAATCCAAGGATACTGGAAGGCACAGAGTCTAGTGTGTGAGACATGACCGCTACCTCACTGTGCTATCAGGAATGGGGTGGACCCCTTTGGGTTGTCTGCCCCATTTTGGGGGGGAACTGTCCCTCTTCTCTCCCTCCCCTCCACATGGTTACAGGGATGGGCTCCTGATTGCCATGTTCTTCAGTAAGACTGCCTGCAACTGCTCCCACCCAGGGCTGGGGTTAGGCACTCAGTGAATCAGTCTTGGATGGTACTGGACCCAGGTTGGTTCAGTCTGCATCTCTTTCCCCAGGAACCTGCATTCAGGACCCAGAGAGTTGTCTCTGCAGGTGACTAGATAAGCACAGTCCCTGTCCATGGTCACATTTTCAGCCATTTGGACCAGAGAAGCCTGTTTGCAAGAAGACAAGGTAAAGACCTCTGAGAGAAGATGCAAGAGAGAGAAAGAGCTCTGATTGCTTTTCCAGATTCTAATTTTAGGATCTTCCCATGGTCCATCTGCTTTCCCGACCTTGAGGTTCCATGAAACACTCTTGTGGGCTTTATGAAATTTCCTTATATCTGAGCCCTAAATCTGCCTGAAAAATAAGGACAGTGGAAATAAATGAAGACCACCCAAATGGGAACAAACAAAGGCTATTTATTCAGAGCTTGCTAGAGCAAGGGAGTCAGCTCCCATCACTTGTGTTGGCAAAGACTTAAAGGCAGGCAGAAGAGTGGAAAAGCCTTATAAGGAACAAACAGAAGGCTCTGGGCACGCCCTGATTGGAGGCTGTTGGCCTGGGAAAGCTGCACGTTGGCCAGGAAGAAGTGAGGCATTCTATGTGATTGGTTAGGGGTGCCAATCACATCGTGGCCTTCTTTGGTTAATCCAAAGTTGGAAGTGGGAGAAAAAATTAGGGAAGTAGTCCATTATTGATCAAGTCCTGGCCGTTTGTGGACCA
This sequence comes from Lemur catta, assembly GCF_020740605.2. Lineage (NCBI taxonomy): Eukaryota > Metazoa > Chordata > Mammalia > Primates > Lemuridae > Lemur > Lemur catta. Next base: position 51,559,739 of record NC_059139.1, on the reverse strand, counting down.
TTGCTACAGGGGTTAGAGTTTGGCTTCCTGGACGGGTTACTGCAGATAGTAGGCTGGCTTCCTAGGCTAGTTGCAACAGGTTGTGGATGAGAGTTCTATTTTCATATGTAGTCTGGCCATTTGTATATTCAGTATCTCATGACAAAACCTCTTTCTACTTCCTTCACTGGGAAGCTTTTTAAAAACTTCTCAAGTTTACCTTACTTAAATTTAAGTGCATAATGTGTGCAGGAACAGTTTCAGCTTTTGGAAGGAGGTGTTTTAGGATAAGAGCCACAGAAATAAGGGTATATGTGCCAGCCCAGGAGACATTATTCCAGGACATGCAATCAGAATGAGCCACCTTCCCTTCCCATGACATGTGGTGCAGTGGAAAGGGAGTGTCTATACTGATGGGTCCTTAACGTTCTTGGGCTTGGGAATCTGCTGGGAGAGTGAAGGTGAACACGTTGTGGGCTTTGAAATCATTTTACCCAACTTTGTTTTCCTTGACAGCAGCTCCACTTCTAAGTTCTGGATTTGGAGACTGGTGACATGGGGAGTTGGATCATCTCTGTTCCTAGAGCTGCAACTGGTACCCAGACTATGTCGTGTCCCCACCAGATTATGAGTGCCATAAGGGTAAGGGGCTCACTAATAGAAAGGAACTGAGCAAATGTAAAGCTGAAAGGGTACTTGGATGTCATCTAATCTAACTGCTACCACCTCCCTGCTTTTAAAAAAATGGGTGGGGAAACAGATTCAGATTTAGATTAGTTTTTTATTGCTGCTGTAAAAAATGACTACAAGTTTAATGGCTTAAAACAATAAGAGTGTGTTAGTTCACAGTTCTGTAGGTCAGAAGTTCTGCTGGACCTGACTGGGTTTCAGGCTCAGGGTGTCACGGGGCTGGAAATCAAGGCGTTACCTGGGCAGGGCTCTTACCTGGAGGCACCAAGAAGAATCTGCTTCCAAGCTCATTCAAGATACTGGCTGAATCCAGTTCCTTGTGGTGTAGGTCTGAGGTTCCTGTTTCCTTCATTTCCCTTGAGTATTCCTTCTCATACGGTCCTGCCATCTTCCAGTGGCAATGACACATGAGTCCCTCTCACCCTTCAAATCTCTCTGAACTTCCCTTCTGCCATGGGGCTCTTGGGATCAGATCAGGCCTACCCAGATAACCTCCATATTTTAAGGTTGACTTACTTGGAACCTTAATTACATCTGCAGAATCCCTTCATGCAAGTACCTAGATTTGTGTTTCATTGAATAACCAGGGGACAGGAGTCTCAGGGAGGTCATCTTTAGAATTTGTTCAACTACAGAGAGATCATGATTTACACTATGAAGGAATTTTGACTAGAATAAGACTCTTACACCAATACTGGGTAATGTGTAATTATTATTTGGAAGTAGAGGAGTGAACATTTCCTGACTACATATTAGTTATAAAAAAAAATAGATCCCAAAAGTGTATGAGCTTATTTCTCATTTGTAGAAAAGTCTATGGCAGATATTCTGGTTGATGGATGGCTCTCCTTGACCTAGTGATTCAGGCACCCAGGCTCCTTCCATATTGTAGCTCCCAGTTCCCTAGGGAGGAGACAAATCTGTTCCTTAAGCCTTTGCCCAGAATAGGCACCATAACTTGCAACTCTATCCCTTTGGTAAGAACTAGCTACATGGTCATGTCTAGCTGCAAAGGGTGCTAGGAAATAGAGTCTAGCTGTGTATCAATGAGGAATAGGAAATGGGTTGGTGAATAGGAGCAGTCTCTGCTTCCATCTACTATGTGCTGGCACTATACATAATTCTTGTTTAATTAACACCACAACCCTAAGATGTATATTCCCACTTTATAGGACTGGAAGTTGAGATCCAGGGAAATCAAGTAACTTGCCTAAGGTCCCATAGCTATTCTATGGAGGACCCAGGATTGGACCTTAATCCTGTTTGACTTCCAAACTCTTACCTTTTCCAATATGACATGTGGCTCCTAGGTAGAATGTTTGGAGATCAAGCCCAAGCCTAGGGATGGGTTGGATTATAATTTGATTATTGTGGCTGGTTTTCTCCAAGAGAATCAGAATTACCTAAGAAGCTTGTTTAAAATGGTTAGTTCCTATCCCCACCCCACTAAAGCTTTGGTTAGCCAGTCTGGTTGAGGCCCAGGAATGTGCATTTAAACACCCTCCCTGGGTTATTCAGATGTGCTGTAATATTTGTAATACGCTAGTGCAGCTAGCTCTTCTGTGACAGCAGAAATGATTAGGTAGATTCCCAGTTGAGGTCTGGAAAAGTGCCCTTCTCTGGGGTTGGTTTGGAATCACAATCTTATTATGAATTTCTGGAGCTTCTCCAGTGCAGCCGCCGCCCTCCCATTTCCATGAATGTGGTCGTGGGGAGGGATTTCAAAGAATGATAACAACTGTGCAGAGTGAGTACAATTGGCTCTATACCTGCCCTGCTAGCCCTATTCCTGCCCCCAACCCAGCCAGCTGGTCCCTGCAAGTCTCAGGTGGGGGGATACCTCTCACCCCCTCCTTTAGATCCCTGGAAAACTTGAACCCAATTTTGTGGTGTTAATTAAATGAGAATCTTATGTAACTGGTGACATTGGCTCTCTGGGCCACTTGCTCTGTCAATTTATTGCCTCGTCTTCACTGAGGATGGACTGTTGGCAGACTCATGCTAGACCTGCGAAGGAAGCAGAGGTGGTGCCTGCTCTTAGGAGCTTGCATCCTGGCGGGGTAAACCTACCATTAGCAATATGAGCTACCCACTTATTGAGTACTTTTTACATATTAGCTTATTTAATTCTTACAAACAACCCTGAGGAATAGGTGTTCTTGGCCCTTTTTCAGAAGCTGAGGTTCAAAGATGTTAAGTGATCCATCAAGACGACCCACCTAGTGAGGAGGGGGTGTGTGTGATACAGTGTTTGAATTCAGGCCAGTCTGATTCTAAAGCCCATGTTCTTAGGTACCCTGAGTAGTGGACTGAGTGGTGCAATGGACCGAATTTTTGTGTCTCCCCCAAATTCATATGTTGAAATCCCATCCCCCAAGGTGATGATATTTGGGATGTGATTAAGTCATGATGGTGGAACCCTCATGAATGGGATTAGTGCGCTTATAAAAGAGAGCCCAGAGAGAACCCTGGCCACTTCACAACGAGGACACAGTGAAAAGACGGCCATCTTTGAACCAGGAGGCAGGCCCTTGCCAGACACCAAATCTGTTGCTGCTGAGAAATGAATGTTTGTTGTTTATAAGCCACTCAGTATTTTGTTATAGCTGCCTGAACAGACTGAGACAGGTGACTCCCAAAAAGATGTCCACATTCTAATCCCCAGAACTGTAAATGTTAACTTTGCAGATGTAAGGAAGTTAATGCTATTCTTGAGATGAGGAGATTGTCCTGGATTATCTATTGGGTGACAAGTATTTTTATGAGCTACACACAGAGGAGAACACAGACACACAGGAGGCAGCAATATGGAGACTAGGCAGAAATTGGAGTGATGCAGCTGTAAGCCAAGGAATGCTGCCGGCCATCAGAAGCTGGAAAGGGCAACACATAGAGCCTTTGGGGGGAGCACAGCCCTGACGACATCTTGATTTCAGGCTTCTGGCCTCCAGAACTGAGAGAGGATAAATTTCTGTGTTGTAGGCCACAGGCTTTTTGTAATTTTTAACCTCGGGAAAATGAATACATTCTGTTTGCTTTATAAAAGCAAAACCACCAGGGAGGGTATAGTCGAAGACTGAAGGAACATGTTATGCTGACATATTATAAGAAAAACTGAAATTGACGAGTCAGTTGGCCTTATGTAATTAACCAGTATCTGTCCCTTTCTCTTCTTTGTGTGACTTTCATCACCATCACCTATCATTGAGCGCTTAATATGCGCTAGGTACCAGACTAAGTGCTTTACCTGAATCACCTCGGTTAAACCTGCCACCAGTTCTATGAGGTAGGTACTAGTATTAGCCTATTTTACAAATGAGGAAACTGAGGTTCAGAGAGGTGGTGTTGGACAGTGAGTAAGTGACGGAGTGAGGACTGGAACTCAGGTCTTACTGCGAAGTGTTGCCTTAAGCAGGTCCCATACCATCTTCCCTTTTAACTAGTTCTCCTGCGAATGCTTAGTCATTATAGCTAAGAGCTCTACAACCTCAGGTGACCCCAGTTAGAGAGGTGGAAGGCGGCATGGTTCTCCTCTAGCCCAGAGCAGCCTGGCTCTGCGGACATTTGTTGATGAGTGAGTGAATGTACGGGGTGGGCTGCCAGCTGAGCTCTGGCTGTTTCAGGCCACTGGAGTTTATGTCACCCTCTTGGCAGATAAGCCACCAGTGTCTGCGATCCATTACTGAGCTTGTGCCCGCTGTGGGGGACAAAGCAGGTGAGCCCTGGGTCCCACTCCCTGCCTCACCACAGAGCCTGAGGGTGGGGAAGGCGGGGCACGGCATGCAGGGCCCAGAGAAGGGAATGGAGAACATGGACGGAAGTTTCCAGCGAGGTTCACAGTGGACTGCTTGTGCCTGTCCCACTCTCTGTCCAGGAAGAGGAGGGAGACACAGGCTAGATGTGAATTTCTGTTTCTTGCCCAGAAACTATCAATGTTACAGACTTAAGGCCTGGGTTACATATCCTCAGTGCAAGAGGGAATGGAAAAATCTCTGGCCCAAACTCTGACAGGAAAGCCTGGTTTTAGAATTTGAAAAGTTGATTAAATACAGCTTGCTTTTCTCCAGGGAGGAGAGAGAAAAGACGGAGCGCCAGGGACGCCTCAGGTGAGGTGCCTATTTCTGCACCGCTGCAGGGAGTGAAGGGTCTCCTGCCCCACACCCCTCACCCATCAGCCCCGGCCGTTCCCAGCATGGGTTTCCCAGATGAGCCCATATTGTTGATTTCTTTTATGTGTGTGGAATTAACATCTTCTATCCCTTTCGATGCTGAATTAACTTTGCGAATAACTTGTTAAGTGAGCACCCCTGATCAAGGATTTCCCTCCTTTCTGTAATTCTCCCCACTGTCAGCAGTGGCAGAAATCCCACTGAAGGTTTATCAAGGAGCCATGGAAGAGTTCTAAATGGGACTCTGGGTGTGCTTGCAGAGGGCAATTGCGCTTGACCTCTATTTATACTTTTTGGAATATTCTTGCCTGGCCTTCAGAGATGCAACTGCGATTGAAATTATATTCACTAAATGTCACCATACTGATGGCAGACCTTAAAAGAAGAAAATGTAAAGCAGCAAAAATAGTCTTTTATGCAGTAAACTTGGAACATTTTTATTCATCCCTTTCTTCCTTCAACAAAATTATATTGAGAGCAGCTACTATTTGTCAAACTCTAGGAATATGAAAAGGAGTAAGTCCTACCCTCAAGTTACTCAAAGTCTAGTTGAGGAAACAGAAAATGACAAATAATGAGGATACAGTGTGCTATGTACCACAGCCTGAAGAGAAACACTGAAAACTGTGAATTCAAAGAAGACTGAATTAATGGTTGATGGGTTCATAATAAGTAACGAAAGTAAATGAATATTAGAGGGTCTTTCTGGATCCACTAAGATCTCACCTGGGAGGACAACCTTGTAATTGCACAGCACGTTTGGTTCCTGGGTTGGTTCCTGGGTTGGACACTGGGCAAGGCTTTGGCTGGCCCTGGGGTGCAGTTGCACTATCCCATGTGCCCCGTTTCACCCTAGCAACAGGGAACCTTGGCAGCAGCTCATGGGCTTGACTCCTCCCCACACCATTTCAATGGTAAAACGTCTGCTAAAAATGATATCAGGAAAGGCAGTAACCACACTGGAGCTGAGAGCCATTTTTTGGGACACTGGGTGTGTAAAAATTGCACGTAGGGAGTAGGTGGCTCCATTTTCCCTAATTGAAAACAGGGGAGTCCTGGCCTTGAGCCCAGGAGCTGAGCAACTGGATTGGGAGGAAGATCAGACTTGTCTCTGCTTTTTCCCTGGTGTATGGAGTGTCACAGCTTCGGAGACGCACTGTTCTTGTCTATAAAATGGGAATAATGGTCGGTTCCATTGGAAACATTTGCTCATTTGAAAACATTTGCTTACGACTCCTAGTCAGGGTTATTTGTTAAGCTTTCGTGGATGGCCAATATTTTGACTAGGTGAAGATGTTTAGCTTTAATTAGTTTGTTTGGCCCCACTCCTTGTCAATTAGCATAGAGCAGGAATCTGAAGATACGGGGCCTAGGACAGGTGCCTGTTCATTGAGGGAAGGACCCTGGGAACACTGGGTGATCTCGGGGGCACCTGGAGACAGGAACATTGGTGGAAGCACCCAGAGGCTAGTACTAAGGCCATAGGCATGGGGGGCCTCGCCAATAGGTAGGGTGGGCCACAGCCCGGCAGGGGGGGATGCCACACCACCTGGTGGCCCATTCTCTCTCCCTTAAAACGAGAGCCCTGAGGATGTGTCTAGACTATTCACAGAGGAAACATGAACGGCTACTAAACTCAGAAAGAAATGTTCAGCCACACTGAAGTCAAACAGAATGCAGACTAGAAAAGATACTACTTTTACCTACAAAATTGGGAAGAAATAAAAGAATATGATGCACAATGCTGATCATTTCTTCAAACAGGCACATACTGCTAGAGAGGACGAATTTGTTTATGGAAACAATTCAACAATGTCTATCAGGAACTTTAAGAGTACTCTATTTTTTCCAGTGTACCAATGCTGGAAACTTATTCTAAGCAAATAAAAAGATCATAGGATTAGAGATTTCATTAGAAAGATGGCCAGCATAAAATTATTTGTATTTAGAAAAAAAATTAAACAACTTCAATGCCCCCAAATAGAGCAAGTGTTAAGTAAGTCATGGCAAAACCGTAGGATGGACTATTATGAAGTTATTAAAAATCATGCTTTCAAAGAATTAATTACATGGATAAATGCTTTCTCTATAACGTTATCTTTTTGTTGTCGGGGAACCTAATGCAGAACCATATACAGATCACGTACAAGATTGGAAGGACGTTTTCCAAAATGCTAAAACTGATCATGTCTGAGTTGTAGGATTTCAGGATTATTTCCTTTGTTATACTCTTCAACATTTTCTAAATATTCCAGAGTGAATTGCATGATTTTGATAATTAGGGGGGAAAAAGATGTCATTAAAAAATGATCACACCTGACTAGCTGCAGCTCTCGCTCTCTGCTGCCAGCTCTGCCTTGGGCAAGAGATGGATTTCATGAGCCAGGAGGCCCTGCCAGGAACGGTGCAATTAACCAGAACAAACTCACCCTGGGCCTGGCAAGGCCCTGGTGGAGGGAGGGAAGGTGCGGAGAAACCATCTGGGGAGAGGCAGTGCTGTTTCTCAGGAGCATCCTCCAATTGAGCTGTGCCCACCTATGAATTCCCAGGGCCCTAACTTAAAGATTAACTGCTGGTGCTGGACTGAAAGCCTGGCTAAGTGCCACCTTGACTCTGGAGCTGTGTGAGAGAAGGTGGCTGGGCAGAAGCTCAGGTAGACCCGGCTTCTGTATCTGCTTCTGAGCAGCCTGGGAAGAGCATCACGCTTTGTTCCAAAAACCCATTGAGCTGCTTGACTGAGAGTCCAGGTTTCCGCCTGAATGCATTTGAGACTAAAATTCCCTCCTGCTGTATCGTCTAGCACTTTTCCACTCTGGCCAGTAGCATCAGCATCCCCAGGGAGCAAGTTAGACATGCAGCAGCTCAGCACCAGATTACAGAATGAGCACTTGCATTCCAACAATCCTCAGGTGATTCCAGAGCACCTGGAGTTTGCAGTACTGCTCAGCTCACCCCTGGAGGTGGGGGGGCGGTGCTGAAGCTCAGACTGGGTTGGGCTGGGGGAGCCCCCTTCAATCAGGTGGGATGGAAGTAGAAGGGGCTCCTGGGGGGAGGCCAGGACAGAGCCCTGAGCAGTTCTCACTTCTGCCATGTGGGGCACAAGAGGCTGGGCAGTGGCTTATTCCAGGGCAACCTGCTGTGGGATTGTGAGGGGTGTGGGGATAGCCTCTCCCTGGCCCTCGCAGGGTCCCCGGAGCTTGGTAGGAAGCATAAGGTATTATTTTCATTTTCCAGATGGTTTATAGAGGTCGGGGGGAGGGAGGTGGGGATGTTGCCAGCCCACTGAGGAAGCTCGGAGCCCTCTCCCCGAGCAGACAGTGCCAGCTGGCTCTCGGGCAGAGAGAAGGCTGTGCCCAGGCACTAGCGTTCCAGATCCCTGGAGAGTCGCCAGGGATCGCGCTGCTGGGTTTTCTCATCACAGCTGAGGCCCTCCGTGGGGCTTCTCAGAAGTGCAGAGAAACCTGGGCCATTTCTTTTTGTCTTTGTCTTTTTCTTTTTTTGCAGTCTATTTTATTTCCACTCAGCTTTATTAAGGTATAATTGACAAATATGGGCTACCACCATTTTAAGAGGTGGTGGGCTAGCTAGCTCTCTGGGGTCTCTTATAAGAGCACTAATCCCAATTATGAGGGCTCTGCCCTGATGACCTAATCACCTCCCAAAGGCCCCACCTCCTTATGCCATCAGGGTTTAGGATTTCAACATATGAATTTTGGGGGCATATACATTCAGCCCGTTGACTGTGTGGGGGTGGGCCAGGGAGAAATGTCCTTCCTCCGCCTTGCCCTACTGGCTGCCGCTTGCCTTCTGACCCCGTCTCCACTTTGGCCCTCACGACTCCCAGCAGCTTCCCCTTTGGTAGGAATGTTTGACGTCTTGGCTTCATTCTGATGCCCATGGCTGGGCACAGACTCCCCAGGGGCCAGGGTTCTGTTGCCTCTATGCTTGGGGCGTGCATGAAGAAGCCCTGCCCAATAAGGTGTCTTTGGGCCCTGAAGATGTTCCTCAAATCCTGGAAGGATGTCCCTGAGGAATTATAAGTGTAGAACCTCCCAGCCCCGACCTGTGCCTTGGAACCTTCCCTTTTGATTTTATCTGGGCCCAGCACCCTGCCCATGTGGTCAGTGCAGGAACTAGACACAGTGCTCCGGGGGCCCAGAGCAGAAGTGATCACAACTGCTGGAAGGGTTGGAGAAGCTGCAGAGGGGAGGTGACATTTGAATTAGGCCCAGAAGAGTGAACAAAAGATTCACGAGGAAGGGAGGACACCTCAGAGCTGCCCACAGCCCCTCATGTCTGGTACCTGAGGGTGCAGCCCGTGTGGAGAGACATTGCTGGCTGAAGAACCCCATTTCTTCCAACTTGGTCACCAAGGATGGGAGCCTGTGACGGACCAAGTGCCAAGGGCATTTTAAAGAACAGGGCACGTCAGGAGAGTGGTGTGAAAACATGTTGGAAACATGAACCCCACTTTACCGTCCTCCAGCTCCCTGCCTGCTCCAATCTCCAAGCAGCTGACTTCCCCGTTCGGGGCTCGGGTGTGGAATGTGACAGGCAGGAAGGCAGGACTAGGCCTGGGATTCTAAAAGCCCAAAGCCACTCCAGAGTGGATAGCACTTCAGATGCAGCCAAAGTATTTAAAATATGGAGGGTCGGATGAAAGGGCGATTTTCTTGTTGGTGGGGGAAGAAATGCTACGACAGCACAGAGATGGTGGTTCCTGGGGGAGTGGTGGCCTTCCTGCTCCCTGTGAATAAGAAAGAGCCCTGGGAGACCCCAGAGAAGACACGGCTTGCGTGGTGTGTTCAGGCAGGTGGACCTTGCCTTCTAGAGGTTCTCATCCCACAGTGGTTCAGAACGGAACGAGTTCCTCCCTAACACGGCCACAGTAATAGCAGCAAACTTTCAGCCCTAAAAGGACCATGGCTTTGACAGGGCATCTCCTGTCTAGTGACTGTGGCCGCGGGGGGAGTGAGGGCTCACTGGGCACGTAGGGCAGTTGCACGGCAGCCTCCTGGGAGCACGTGCACACTGTGGCCCGTCCAGTAGGCGGAGTTTGAAAGATACTAGCCCCTTCTCCAGTTCCTCGGCTGGTCAATCAAACACTCATTTAGGTTCTATTGGAAAGGGCCTTTGCAGATGGGATTATGGTTACTGATCAGCTGACCTTAAAATAGGGAGGGCAGCCTGGCTCATCCAGGTGGGCCCAATGTCATCAAGTGGAAGAGGAAGGCAGAAGAGCCCTAGAGATCTAAGCGTGAGGAGGGTTTGATATGACATGGGTGACGTGCAAAGACTGAAGAAAGGCCTCTAAGACTAAGAAAGCGTGACCCTGGCAGCCAGCCAGCAAGGAAATGGGAACCTCAGTCCCTCACCCACAGAGAATTGAATTGGGCCAACAACCTGAACAGGCTTGGCAGAAGGTATTTTTCGTTTAATTTTTGTAGAGAAGGGGGCTCGCTATGTTGCCCAGGCTGGTCTTGAACTCCTGGCCTCAAGCCATCTTCCAGCCTCAGCCTCCCAAAGTGCTGGGGTTACAGGTGTGAGCCACTGCACCCGGAAGGCAGAGGAGTCCTTCCTAGAGTCTCCAGATAGAAGACCAGCTCAGCCAACACTTGGTTTAGCCTGGTGAGACCCGTGTTGGACTTCTGACCTACAGAAACCGTGAGATAATAAGTTTGTGTTGTTTTAAGCCATTACATTTGTAGTAATTTGTTACAGCAGTGATGGCAAACTATATAGCCTTTGCATGGTGCATCTGCAGTTGTGCAGGGCACAAGGAAAGTGACAGTATGTGGCCCACAGGACACCTGTGTGACATGGAAGACCTCATCCCTTAGAGCTCTGTAGAACTTTGACAAGATCCTAGGTTCAGGGCGTGGGTAAATTCCAAATGAACTGAGATTACATTTCTGCCCAGGGTGGGGGGATAGGGATCAAAACAGAATTCAATTCAGTGATGGAAAAACAGTTTGTTTTCTGTGCGCTTGAGATTGGGGCCCAGTTCAGGAGGTACTGTGGAGATCTCACATTTGCTGGAGCTACGATCAGTGCCTCCTAATGCTGACAGCTGCTCTGTCCAGCTCAGCATTTTAAAGGATGGGGGTGGGGGAAGCAGAACAGAGAAATAGATGAGGAGGCTCCAAGGCAGGTCTCCACCCGACACAGCTGTGCCCGTGGAACCTTCCACCAGCCCAGACAAGCCTGTGCCTCATTGCTCTTACACAGGTGAAGCTCTGGGGCCTGACGCCTGCTGTTGGGAGGGAGTGCCAGCTGTCTGGGGGCTCTCCAAAGCACCCCAGGTTCTGCTTTGCCTTCCTAATGTTGGGGCTCAGAAAACAAAACCCAAAATGACAGCCTCGGAAGCAGAAGTTTTTCTCTAACCTTCTCCTGACCTCCTGTCTCAGTCCCATTCTCCCCTGGGGCTGGCCATAGAAACTAGAATCCCTCTTCTCTAAGATGGATCATAGAAACTAGAACCCCTTTTTCCCCAAAGCCAGCCATAAAACCTAAAAATATTGCTCTAGCTTTCCCCCTGCCTTTCTGCGTAAAAATTGCTCATAGAGAAATTATCTGAGTGACGTTGTTTGACTGTAGGTTGCAAGACCCGTGTTCCAGAGGCATTCCTGCCCCACACCCAGAAGGAAGGAATGCTGCTCAGAGGGGCCAGGAAGAGTCTAGACAGGCCTGGTTGGGTTTCCCACTCAATCTATTGGCGTTCAATCACACCATTTTTGTCCAATCATATTTCTAGAGGGTTGTCCATACTTTGAACCTAAGTACAAAAATGGACAATTTCCCCTGTATCTTTGGGTCTTCATTCTGAAGGCTCCCATGTATACATGTTAAATATTAATAAGTTGGCATGTCTTTTGTGCAATTAATCTGGCTTTTGTAAGTTGATATTTTAGCAAACGTTCAGGGGGCCAAGGGCATCCATATCCCTACACTGGATAGGAAGGAGCAGGTTTCTGTTCTGCGATGGAGCAAACCCTGGGCAGCCCCCGAGTGAGGTGGGGGATGAGGAGGAGGGCTGAGATCCTGCTCCCCATGCCCTGGGGAGGGCTAATGGCCCTCCTGGGGTGCCACTTGCTCTTTGAGCCAAGTGCCAGGCTGCATGAACAGAGGCTGTGCTGGGCAGCTCCAAGGAGGCTCTCCTGGCCATTCAGTGACCCACCTTAGATCCTGTCTGGGGTCCATAGTAGGTGAGGCACTGGGAAGCCTTCTGGGGAGAGGTCTGTGAAGTCCTGTGGTGTAAGCTCCATGGTCAGATTACCTAGGTCCGAATCCTGGCGTTTCTCCTTATTAGCTGGGTGAACTTGGACATGCCTCTCAACCTCTCTGGGCAGCAGTTTCTTGATTTATAAAATGAGGTTATTAAGAATATTTTCTTCTTTGCTTTATTGTAAGGCTTTAATGAGTCAACCCGTGAGAAACAGCTGGCATGTACGATGTTGACAATACATCTCACCTATGATAATGCGCAGAAGCCCAGAGGGGGAGGTTTTGCATTTGGTAGGATGCTGAAATCTCTGCTCTGTGAGTAGTTAGAGAAGAATGTGGTTACTAGGAGGCACCAGGGTTCCTGTACAGTGGATGCTGGTAGCTTTGGGCTGTGTATCGTCTGCCCCTGACTTTCTAATAGTACCTATTTCTTTTCCTCTCGGGGGAACACACTCCCGGGGTTGCTGTGGGAGGTGGTGCCCTTTCCCCATAGAACACAAAGGGGCCAGGTCCTTCCCTCCCTCCTGAACTATGGGCTGGCACGTGCCTTTGGTCTGGCCAATTAAACACTGTCCTAGAGATTGTCTCTGCGTTCTCAGTGGACTCCTATCAGGTAGATACTGTGCCTTCGTGATTGGGCATCTTTTCTCCCACTTTCTCTATTTTTGTTCCATTTTCTAGATAGTTAACTCTATTTTATCTTCCAGAGTCTCTGTTGAATTTATTATTTCAGCTATCATCACTCTGACTCCAAGAACTCTTTTGTTTTCTGATTATTGCAGCCCTGCCCCTGCATGCAATTCTTGTTGGATAGATGCGTATCTTTTCTGATTTCATGGAGGATATTGTTTATAGTTTTTTTCTTGAGTGTTCCTCTGATCCCTTCTGTTCTCTCTCTCTTTTCCTCTGAGCTGCTTTTATGCTGATGGTTTGGTTTTTGCCTTTTAGAGTGAAGCACTAAACAGTGATTGAAAGTTCCCTGGGCATTTCCACCCTCCCACCCACACCATCGACAGCGATCGTGATGTTAATCTGTGTTCCACTTTTTTTTTTCTGAATGTTATTCTAACACTTTCCATTGTTTGATTTGTTCCATTAAGTTAGTAACTATATTGACTTATAATTTCCAATTGTTTTGGTGGACATTGTCTTTTTTTTTTTGACTCTTTGAGGTAAGTTTTCTATAAATATCTTTCTACATATGGCTTTTATTTCCATCTAAATCACTTTCTTGGAATAAGTTTTGGGAGTGGAATTATCAGGTCAAGAGCTCGTGGGCATTTTCATCACTCTTTCCTGTGTGTTGGCAGATTTCTAAAGGCGGTGGATACAGGAATGATGTCAGTAGCAACCAGAGTACGATCCTCCCCGCACTTGATTTTCAAGGCTTTTCTTTATCGGTGGTGGTTTGTTACAAAGGTACAAAATAGCAGCTCAATCTCATTGTTTAAATTTGTCTATCTTTGATTATTGGTGAGCTTGTACATTCTTTCACATGGAACAGGGAAAATTAAGTCTGGAGAAATATGTGGATGCCTATTAGACATAGAAAAGTTCCTAAAAGGACTTTCAAATGGATGCAAAAGCAAAATTATTCAGTGTTAGCCCTGGTTCCTAACCTGAGGTCCAGGGGTTGGGGTGGGTTGACTCCCTGAAATTACATGCAAAGTTTTGTGCCCATACATACATACATACAGAGAGAGTCCTTGGCTTTCATCAAAATCTGAACCTAAAAAGGCTAAGTTATGTGATGGAAGATTTCTGCCCAAGTAGGAAAAAAGCAATAGAGGAAGACTCTGAAGGAAGACTTCCTTGCTTTGAAATTCCATTTTGCCAATTACTAGCTCTGTGATTTTGGGCAAATTATTAACATCTCTGTGCTGTGGTTTCCTTGCCTGTCAAATGGGGGTGATAATAATAGCAGCTATTTCATAAGGTTGTCATGGTGATTAAATGAGTTGACACAGGTTAAGCACTTTAGTAGTGCCTAGCACATAGCAAATGTTTAATAAATGATGTTTACTGTTAAGAATTATTAACAATTAGAGCCCTCCAACAGTAGGATAGGCTACCTCATGCAGTAGGGAGTTCCCTGTCACTTGAGGTGTGCACGAAGTAGATGACAACTGTCAAGGAGGCTCGTAAGGGGCTCCCTTGCTGGGAGGGAGGTTGAATTTGGCATTGCAAGTTTCTGTGAATTAAATTTTCCCTTTGAGCAGGTGGCAAATGGTGAGACTAGCAGTCCTCAGCCAGCCAGCAGGCTCCAGCAGGAGCGACAGCTGTGCCTGCTGAATGGAAATGTACTTCTGAACAAGCAGGCTGTTCCTGGCACGGTCCCCTGAGGGTGTAGAAGAATAGCTTGACACAACCAAGTGCAGTTTCTTTACCACTATGTGCAGAGAGAATAGGAGTGGGGAATCATTCTTGGTGCCCACCCAGATAACGTAGCAGGGGCTGGAGGCAGGGTGCTTGCTTCTGATTGCTTTGCTGGTGAACAGATATTTACTGAGCACTTGGCCATGGGCTGGGTGTGATATGGATAGTGGGTGGGATTAAAAAGATGCATTAGATTCAGTACCCACGTTTCCCCATTGTTCTAGTTTTCATTGTTCTCAGTGGACTTCTGGGGCTATTCTTGGAGGGGCAGAAAAACCCAGCTGAGTGGCTGAGGGATGTGTGTGTCTTTGGGATAGTTGGTTCAGAGAAAAGTTGGAATTTCTGTAGGTATGTCTGTGTGTGTACACACATATACATTTGCATACATATGAGCACAGGGCATCCATTCAAACCTAATATTCCCTGATTTTGGATTAAGTAAAATCTGAGTGCTGAGGGAGGTTTACTTTTGTTTGGCTTCCCCAGAAGCAGACCCCGACATAAGCATCTGAATGAATCTTCTTTTTTTGGGTGGGGAAGAAACCCTATTACCACTGAGGGCAGCTGGGGCTCAATCCCGCTAGGCGCAATGTAGAGCACTTTGCACAGAGTCATCCCCTACAGGGGCGGGTGCTGGGGTCTTTACCCACCCACTCCCTCATGCCCTGTTGGAGACTGTTCCTGCATTCCCAGCATGCTACATGGGCAGAAAAAGTGGCTTCTGCACCAGAGAAAGCCCAGAAACAAAGAATTACAGGTGCTGGTGGTTTGACATCAGTGAATGACAAAGTAAGAGAGACGGGCAAGCCACCAAAGCATCTCCCAGTGTTTCTCAGTAGGGACAAAAACTCCCTTGACATAAGTAAGGCCTGGTGCACACTGGGAAGTGAGAGGGAGCCCCGTGAGCTCGTTCTCAAGCCAGAGGCTGACCCAGGTCCTCGGTACAAGGCGGTTGGGTCTGCACACTTCATAAAGGCACTGGCCAACAAGGCACAGGTGGGGTGAAACCCAGCCCGGGTTCCACGCAATAAGCACCGTCTGGGTGAAAGGCTCTGCAGGTGGACTGGGGTCCAAACTCCAAGGGAAGGTAAAGGCACGAAGCCTGACACATGAGGGAGGGTGTAGAGGAAAGCTGGGGCCTTCAAAGTCCCCAGGCACGCCTGCCTTCCACTGCTGAGTGTGCCCGTCAAATCAGGAAGTGGGACGGCCCCTAAGGAGCCCCCTGGACTCTCATCACATACATTCTATCAGCACTTTGTCTTTGAGTCCTCCAGAGAATGACCTTTTGGACTTGACCTAGCTGAGGCAGTTCTCACTGCAGGCAAAGGAGAACCTTTGTGGGGGTTTCTGCAGCCCCCAAACCTCCTAACTAGCCATGTAATCCTGACAAATCACAGAGGTGACTGGGCCTCAGTTTCTCCAACTGTAAAATGAGGAGTTTAAAAAAATGGTCCCTGATGACTCTTCAGATCTAAAATCTGGTGATTTTATGGTTCTAGACATATGGCTTTATAAATACTTGCCCATCCTGAATCTCTTCTGTATTAAGGAGGATTAAATTCACCTGGGAATAACAGAAAAGTCCCAAGTAAACAGAGGGAAATTTCTCTCTCATGTTCAAAAAGTCCAGTGGTAGAAATTTTAAGGCCAGTGTGTTACTCCATGGTGTCAGTTCTATCTTGTTCTCTGCTATGGCACTTCTATTCCCAAGGTTTTCTCATCAACCCAAGATGGCCTCTGGAGCACCAGCCATTACATCCATAGTCCAGCTGAGGAGAAGGAAGAAGAGGATAAATAAGAAATATTAACCATCTTTAAAAGAAGATTCCCGGAAGCTACCATGAGCTTTTTGCTTATATGCCATTGACCAAAATTTAGTCAGATGACCACACCTAAGGAACAAGGAAAAATGGGAAATGTAGTCTTTTATTCTGGGCATGTAGGTTCCTGCTAAAATTTTGGGCTCCATGACTATGAAAGAAAAGTAGAGCAGATATTGGGGGCGACTGCCCCACCTTATGTTTCTCTAGGTTTGGGACTGACCAAATAAGCCACTGCATTTAGACTCTGTCCCTCCTCACAGTTGTCCCATCTCGGGGAGCTCCACTGTGAGTTCTGTTCTTCTGGCTCTACAGGTGTTTTGTGGTTAATTGGTCTCAACTTTGGGCTCCTGTTTCCCATTATTTTCTCATTAGTGATGCATTCATTTAGTCTGTGCTTTGCAAGCTCTGAGGTCTCTCTCAGCTGCTGGAGAGAGTTGGCTGATATTGCAGGGGACCCCAAGACCATTCCATTTTGACGGTTTGCTTGGAAGACTCACAGGATGCAGCATATGGTTCTGCTCATGGCCATGATTTATGACGGTGGAAGGATACAGAACAAAATCAGCAAAGGGTAGTTCCAGCTACTTGGGAGGCTGAAGCAAGAGGCTCACTTGAGCTCAGGAATTCGACACTGTAGTGTGTGATATTTGTGCCTGTGCATAGCCATTGCACTTCAGCCTGGACAACATAATGAGAACCTATCTCAAAATAAATAAATAAATAAATAAATAAATAAACAAACAAACAAACAAACAAACAAATAAAAACCACAAAACTCTAAAAGCAGATGTATGGGGCCAAGTCCAGAGGAAACAAGGGGCAAGCTTCTAAGAGTCCTCTCCTGGTAGAGTCACATAAGACATGTTAATTTTCTCAATAATGTGTTGTGACAAGGCACATAAAATATTATCTACCAGGAAAGCTCATTAGCGATTCAGCACCTAGGGTTTTTATCGGGGGCTGGTCACATAGGCAGCCTTTTCCTACCATATACCAAAATTCCAGCTCCCAGAAAGAAAGCAAATGTTCAGCACAAACTACATTATACAGTTGAGGCACAGTGAGCCACTCATTAGTTCTGAGAATGGTGGGAACCCTCTGGAAATCCAAGTTCTCAGACACCAGCCGAGGGCCAACTTTGCAAGCAGGCCTGGCTAAGGATAGCCAGCCATCTCAGGCCTGCTCTGCTAACTCTTCTCTGCACAAGTGATGAATGTATTCTGTAACTATGAGATAATTTCAGATTTTGGAGCTAGAGCCAGTGATGCTGTGTTTGAATCTTGCCTCAGCCATTTATAAGGTGGGTGTTCTCCACCCAAGGCCTCTGCTCCTATCAGCTGGTGCTCACTGTACCCCTGTCCTCTCTGGGTGATGGTGACAGCTCCTTTCCTCCTGCCTGTCAAGGGTGGTTGGGAGGGGTGAGAGAGTAGTTCCTTCTGTTGCATGGTGTAAAGAGAATTGAAGGGGAACATTGGAGGGGACACTGCAGTTCCCTTTTGGTTTCCTAAAACCTGACCTTCATAAATGGTGCTTTTATTCAACTGTCCTCAATTACCCATTTTGAGCTTACTGTCTCTTTTTCATGGAGCCCAGTGGTACAAGGAACTGGATTGGAGTTCAGGCCCTGCCGTCCACTAGCTGCGGGATTAGGAACAAGTTACCCAACAGGTTGTCAGCCAGAGGGGTGAAGTCTTACCCTTCCCCATATGCCCTGCAGACCTCACAGGCTGCCTTGGACATCATAAGTGGAGGGTCTCAGACTCAGTCACCTACAGGGGCCAGGCAGGAACTTAAATGAATGAAAAGCGTTGGATGCAGACTGGGGTGCATGGAGGACACAGGCTTTCTCCAAGTTTCTGTGCAGAAGTGCTAATGGCATGGCCAGAACTTTTGATTTTTTAAAGAGAAGCTGGAAATATAGATTTTTTTTTGGTGAAATCCCCCAAATTTTAACTGTTTGCTCATACTAACAAAACATCATCAACAATGACAACAAAACCCCAAAACAGCAACAAAACACTATGCAGGCCAAGGAGTTATTGACTCAGTCAACTTGTTGGTCAAGCAGCCTGTCCTTGGCCAGGAAGCTGCCTGCCCTCTGTTCCCTGGAAACTTGTTCTTCCTGGCAGGGATGTTTAGGACAAGGTTCTCTTTGGACCCAGCTAAAAACTCTCAGGATTAAATACGTGTGGTTATTCCAACAGAAAAATACCTTTGAAATAGAGCCAGACAGCAAGAGAATCCAGAGCTTGGCTTTGAGGTTAATCCAATTCTAAAATACACTATACTTTCGCAATTGTGATCAGTATCAGAATGACGAAGGCTTTTACTCACATGAGGCCTGGGCTAAAACCACCTGGATCTGTGCACTTTTCTGTACTCCTCACAGCGTCTGGTACTTGCTCGATGGGTATTTGAAGAATGAGTGACGAATGGACAGACAAATGGCTCTTTGCTTTGTTCACAGAGAAGAGTCTGTTCTGTGAATTTAGGCTGAGGGACAAGGGGGAGAAGTCTTTTGTAGGCAATTCCTGAAAGAAAATGAGGCTTCAGCGTTCATTCAGAGCCTGATTTGCAATAATTCAAATTTGGATGGTGGTTTCCTATGTAGTGGTGGCTGCTCTTTGCTGAGATGTTTGTTTTGGTAAACAAAGGGGTTCTTAAGCACTGAACTCTTAGCACTTAGTCTAGTGCTAGGAGCAGCATAAGTGTTTAATAAATTGTTGTTGTTTGACTTTCTTTGAGTAGAGTCTCACTTTGTTGCCCGGGCTAGAGTGCGTGCCGTGGCGTCAGCCTAGCTCACAGCAACCTCAAACTCCTGGGCTTAAGCAATCCTCCTGCCTCAGCCTCCCGAGTAGCTGGGACTACAGGCATGCGCCACCATGCCAGGCTAATTTTTTCTATATATATTTTTAGCTGTCCATATAATTTCTTTCTATTTTTAGTAGAGACGGGGGCTTGCTCTTGCTCAGGCTGGTTTTGAACCCCTGACCTCGAGCGATCCACCCGCCTCGGCCTCCCAGAGTGCTGGGACTACAGGCGTGAGCCTCTGCACCCGGCCTGTTCTACTTTTGATGAACTTTACTGGTTATCTTTTGCTAAAAAAGGTGGCTGGTTTAGAATGGGGTTATTTTTAGAGGATTGCTGCCCCCTAGTGGGTACTTTGGAAAGAGGCCAGCAGTTGAGGCCTCTTGCCGCTGACCTTGATACCGTTGGCCTCTCCAGTTCCACAAACACACGCTCTGTTGAGGGGTGGAGGGTGGGGTAGTGAGATGACTATGGCATGGTCCTCAGCCTCCGGGAGCTCACACACAGGGCCGAGGGGACTTTTGAGATGTTAGTTCTTAAACCCCGGTCCTCAGAGTTCTAGTGGGAGAGGCTGGAGTCGGGTGGAATGGTTGTGAGGATAACGCCTTAAAAATACACTCATGGAGAGAACTTTCCATTAAAATCTTCCTTCCATACATTTTTCTCAGACAGTAGATGTCTGCTTCTGTTTACTCTAGGGGATGCTAGTGGGCAATTAATGAAGGACTATTTAGTAAAATACCCCAAACGTGGCAACAGATGTTCACACTTAGTTGGATATCTCTTCTTTTGTGGATACATAGGCTCTCAACAGTGAATTCCTACATTGTTTTTGTAACATATAAATTTAATGTGACTTAGCAAGTTAAACTTAATGACGGAGAGACCTGTGTGCTGGATCACAGCTTGGGTAATGGATTGAAACAAATCCTTTCTCCGGAGTATTCCCGTCCCAAGCTGTGGTTTCCCAGGGCTCCTCCTCCTCCAGGGCAGGCCGGATCCTGGACTCAGCCACCCATCTGCCTGGAGCACTCAGCTCACGGGCTATTCGTGGAATTTCTAGGGTGAATGACGTGGCCTGGTCTAAAGACAAGCATCTTTTACTTTTAAGAACAAATCGAAACAGGAGCTGAATAATCTGGGTCCTATTTGTAGTGGCTCAAGAAACTAAACTTAGAATGAGTTGGGGTCCAGCCTTGTTGGTGTGAGTTGGAAGGTAAAACCAAGGGCATTTGTTTTATTTCAATTTTAGTTTTTCCCATTTATATTAATATCATTTAATCACCCATACTTCACTTAGCCAATGTTCTGCTGAACCAATTTAAACTGCTTATTAGTTTCTTTAGCCCTTTTTTGACTTTTAAGCTATTCTCATTCTTCTTGTAGAAGCAACACGTGTAGAGTTGTATTTTAGGGTGGTGTGTGTGCCTCGCAGGCTCCTCGTCTCTGCACGTGGGCTGGGCTGCCTGTTCTGCCTCTGGTGACTGGGGGTTGAGTGCACAGTGTCACCAGAAACACGTTTTGGAGTGGGGAGCACAGGGTGCTGGTCCTGGCTGTCCTGTGGCCCACGTCCCTCCCCCGAGCACAGGCCCCTGTGGGGCTGCCCTCATGTCTTCCCTTCCTCAACTTTTCTTCCATCTGCTCCCCTCTCTCAGCGCTGAGCAGAGCCCAGCTCCCCATTCTCATTCTGTAGCCCAGTCCTCGCACCCAGTGACCTCTGATGCCAGCTCTCTTTGGGGCTGTTCCTCAACCCCATCTCCCCATTCCGGAATCCCAGGGCTTGTAAAGCTTCAGAAGATGAAGCCTTATCTTTGGTGGCTGCTGCTGCTACTAACCATTGCTCCTTGGTTACTGGATGTTCCTGGGGGATCTGGTCCTCCACCACATGGGGCACTTTTCCAGGATGGCTACAGTGATGCTGCTCACCTGGGCCTGCCTGCCCACCACTGCAGACTCGCTATCGGGAGCCCTGGCTTCTGCTCTTAGGATGTGGGCGAAGTGTCTGGTCCACGGTCACTCACAGGTGCCCCATCAGAGGCTCCTGCCACTTCCTCACGCCATGTGGGAGTGGGGCAGATACAGCCACTCCAGACCCTGCCACCCTATGCTCCCCTAGCCTTGGGGTATCCCTTTCTCCCCTTCCTCTGGCCACCCACCTCTGCCTCTGGAGCAACTCCAGTTTCATTCCTGGATGAGTCTGATTTTTCCAAACAGTATCCTTGGTGGCTGTTTTATTTTTTCAGGTAGGCTCCAGAAACCCAAACATGAGCCTACACTTTAGACCATCAACATCCAAGGTCATCAAGAATATGCTGGGGCAGCACCGTGAGACAGTGACTCATTTCCCTCTCGTACTTCCCTTTGCCCCAGTCCTCCCATTCAGGCAGAGGGAGCCTGTTATCTCAGCGAGGCTGCGGCAGTGTGAGTCAGAGCCAGCCTGCAGACTGTTCTCAGGGTCATGTATCCAAAACTAAGCCCACAGGGGAAGTTTGGGGTTTGGGAGGGTGTCTTAGTCCATTTTGTGTTGCTATAGCAGAATACCGCAAACTAGGTAATTTATAAAGAAAAGACATTTATTTTGTGCAGTTCTGGAGGCTGGGAAGTCCAAGATCAAGGTGCTGGCGTCTGGTGGGGGCCTTTGTGCTGCGTCATCCCCTGCTGGATGGCAAGAGGGCAAGAGGGCACAGAGAGCAAGAGGGCAAGAGGGCACAGAGAGCAAGAGATGGAGCTCACAGCCTCCAGCCCTTTTATGGTTGACGTTAATCCATTCATGAGGGCTGCAGCCTCACGAATTAAACACCTCCCGGCGGGCCTCACTTCTCCACTGTGCTACATTGGGGGTGA
This sequence comes from Lemur catta, assembly GCF_020740605.2. NCBI lineage: Eukaryota > Metazoa > Chordata > Mammalia > Primates > Lemuridae > Lemur > Lemur catta. The sequence continues at coordinate 51,537,826 of NC_059139.1, read as the reverse complement.
AGTGTCCAACACATGAACTTTGGGGGGCACATTCAAATCACAGCAGGAGTAAGTAAAGGAATGCTGGGAACAGACAGAATTTCTTTTCTTTTCTTTTTTTTTTTTGAGACAGAGTCTTGCTCTGTTGCTCGGGCTAGAGTGAGTGCCGTGGCATCAGCCTAGCTCACAGCAACCTCAAACTCCTGGGCTTAAGTGATCCTACTGCCTCAGCCTCCCAAGTAGCTGGGACTACAGGCATGAGCCACCATGCCCGGCTAATTTTTTCTATATATGTATATTTTAGTTAGCCAGATAATTTCTTTCTATTTTTAGTAGAGATGGGGTCTCACTCTTACGGAGGCTGGTCTCGAACTCCTGACCTCAAGCAATCCATCCACCTCGGCCTCCCAGAGTGCTAGGATTACAGGCGTGAGCCACCTCGCCTGGCCCAAGACAGAATTTCTTAACCAAAAGCAGGAGGGATAATGAGACTTCTATCCTCACACCAGAGAAAGATTCTCCTACCCTGAGAGAGAGGGGAGGGGAGCTCTGTGGGGGCCTCTTACAGCCCCACAGGTGAGGGCCAGTAAAGAAATGGCTATACAGATTTGGGGTCCCCACTTGCCCCAGAGCATGGGGGGAGTGGGTGCTGACTATGGTCATGTCAGGAGGAATCTGGGGATAGATGTCCCCCTCCCCAACACTTTGGTACTGAGAAGACATCCTAGAGTCTTGATTCTATAGGAAGGCTGGACACTCCAAGAAAGACTAAGGTTATATTTCTCTTGAGTCTGGCACAAGTTCTCAAAAACAAGTTGAAATTTGGGCAATAAAGTTTTTCTTAAAAAGCTGAGTTCAAGGCCTGTTGCATGTCCAATATGGAGCTGAGGAGGTAGACCATGTGAGGAAAATATTTTTTATTCTTTTATGATAAGCCAGGGAAATAAGCTGAAGTTAATTTTCCGTCAAGTTGTCCAGCCAAAATAGGAGAGCTTCCATTCTGTAGGCTTCATGCTCCCCCAGCGCTACAGAGGAGTAGATATATGTAGGTAGCCTTATAATTTTTAACATAGTGGGGAGAGGAGAGAGAGGTGCTACTTGCCACGTTCCCAGACCAGGGACCCAAGTTAGGGCTAGTGTGTTCCTCAGGCCATGTGTCCTGGCACATGAGGGGTTTGAGCTGAGAGCAGGATCGCTCGGGTCACTCAGTAATGCTGTGGCCAGCTGCTTGGTGATGCCCTGGAGCCAGGGCGATGCTGCACCAACGTCCTGTACCCTCTGCACAGTGACAGTTACCAACGTAGAAATGGGCTGTGCTCTGGAATAATTGTCAGCCACTTATTTAGAATTGAGAATGCATTTCCCCAGATCTCCCTCACCCCCAAATAAAAAAATCCTGTCAGTATTGACTGTCATGGTGCTGCTTTTGGTTGGTTTTGTTTTTTGCTTATGAGGGCAGCTTTTGTACACAGAGAATACAATTTATGGTGACTTTGGTTTTTAAAATTAATATTTAATTAAAGTCACAAACTGTAAAACCTTAAGTTCAAAAGTTCAACTTAAAAATCTTATTACTCTACTATACTCTATAAATATGCAAATCTACTTATTACTCTAGCAAAAGTTATAATCACTTTTAAGCTTTAATGTTTAGTGCCATTTGCAAACTTAATTAAATTTCCTTAAACATTTAAAATTCCATTTATAAATATGTCAATTTATAACAGTATATAATATAATGCTATGCTAATTGATAACATAAACTTAATATGTTTTGATATATTTAAATTTCATTTGTAAGTTTAATGTTTTTATTTCTGTCATTTGATAAAACCTTACCTACATGCTTATATAACTTATAAAAAAACTTATAAATACGGTAGATCATAAATTATCTTAACTACCTCAATATTATTTACACATTCAACCAAATTTTCCCTACCTTTCAACTTTAAATGGTAAGTTTAAAACCAAATATTCAATGACAGACAATCCCCAACTTACATGGTTCAACTTACAAGTTTTTTACTTTACAATGGGTTTATCAGAACCTAACCCATCATAAATTGAGGAGCATCTGGACTTAAGATGGTTGACATGATTTTTCGACTTTATGATGGGTTTATCAGGTACTAAATGCACTTTCGACTGAGGATATTTCTGACTTAGGATTGGTCTATCAAGAAATAACTCCATCATAAGTTGAGGAGCATCTGCATACATTTTAAATTGGAGTCACAAGGTCAGTTTGTTGGATTCTCTAATATACCAAATTCTCTTAGATATTTCAAGTGGTTTACCACATATCAAAGATAATTCCCAAACACCACACAAAAAAATTAGGATGATAGGTCTACTATATTTAAGCATTTCTATGCTTAATTCTATATCTTCTCGTGAATAAAAGACCTTTACACACTAAGGAAACTATACTGTCTCAAGAAATTTGGGGTGAACTTCACAGTTGGCTGAGGTTATTTATTGCCAGTTTGGGTGAGGATGGAAGATCCTGTGGACACTGCAAAGGTTTTTTCTCATGACTCTGAAGAAAAGGTTGAGCCCTTTCTACAGTCCCAGTGTAACCAGGGACCCCGAATATGTGCCCTGAGCAGGGGTACCCCACGTCTCTTTCCCCAGATTCATGTTATAAATTATCTAGTTCTCAAGTTGCCTCATTCTGGATAAGATTCTTTTATGTTCTCAGTTATCTTTCTAGTCTGGGCCATAAAAAAATGCCTACAGATATTTAAATAGTAGGCGACCAGCTTCTGTGTCTTCCTCATTCTCTTTGACTCTGTAGCCCATCTCCAAAAGTATGTGCACTCTTTTAGTTATTTTAAAGTATACCCTAACTTATTGTTCATAATAGTCACTTTTTTGTGCTATCAAATATTGTTCATTCTATCTAATTATATTTTTGTACCCATTAAACAACCCCACTGTATTCTCCTCTCCCTACTACCCTTCCCAGTCTCTGTTAACTATCACTGTACTCTGTCTCCAGGAGATCAATTGTTTTAATATTTATCTGCCACATATGAGTAAGAACATGTAAGATTTGTCTTTCTGTGCTTGGCTTATTTCAGTTAACATAATGTTCTCTAGTTCCATCCATGTTGTTGCAAATGGCAGGATTTCATTCTTTTTTATGGCTATATAATATTCCATTGTATATATGTACCATAATTTCGTTATCCATTTATCTGTTGATGGACACTTAGGTTGATTCCAAATCTTGGCTATTTTGAATAGTGCTGCAATAAACATGGGAGTGCAGATATCCTTTTGATATACTGATTTCATTTCTTTTGGATATATAAATAACAGTGGGATTGCTGGGTCATATGGTAGTTCTGTTTTCAGGTTTTTGAGGAACCTCCATACTGTCTTCCATAGTGGTTGCACTAATTTCCATTCCCACCAACAGTGTGTGAGGATTCCCCTTTCTCCACAGCCTTGCCAGCATTGTTATTGATAAAAGCCATTTGAACTGGGGTGAGATGATATCTCATTGTACTTTTTTTTTTTTTTTTGAGACAGAGTCTCGCTTTGTTGCCCAGGCTAGAGTGAGTGCCGTGGCGTCAGCCTAGCTCACGGCAACCTCAAACTCCTGGGCTTAAGCAATCCTACTGCCTCAGCCTCCCGAGTAGCTGGGACTACAGGCATGCGCCACCATGCCCGGCTAATTTTTTCTATATATATTTTAGCATGCCCGGCTAATTTTGTCTCTTCTTACAGCTTTTGTCTTGAAATATATTTTATCTGATAGAAGCATAGTTACTCATGCTCTGTTTTTGGTTTCCGTTTGCATGGAATATCTTTTCCATCCCTTTATGTTCAGTCTACCTGTGTCCTTATAGGTGAAGTATTCTTCTTGCAGACAACATAGAGTTGGCTCTTGCTTTTTAAAAATCCATTCAGCCACTTTATGTCTTTTGATTGAGGAGTTTAGTCCATACACATTCAATGTTACTATTGATAGGTAAGGACTTACTACTGCCATGTTATTTGATTTCTGGTTGTTTCATAGTCCTCTCTTCCTTCCTTCCTGTCTTTCTTTGTGAAAAGTGATTTTTTTTCTGGTAGTGTGTTTTAATTTCTTTTTATATGTTTGTGTCTATTGTAGGTTTTTTGATTTGAGGTTACCATGAGGCTTGCAAAAAACATTTTATAACCAATTATTTTAAACACATGACCACTCTGCTTACAGACAAAGAAATAAGCAAAGAGAAATCTAACAGAAATTCTACCTTTTAACTCCATTTACCCCCACGCCCCACTTTTTAGTATTTTGCTGTTTCCAGCCATATCTTTTTATACTATTTCTCAAAAAGTTGTTGTTATTTTTGATGTTTGTCTTTTAGTCTTCCTACTCAATATGTAAGCGGTTTATACACTGCAGTTACAGAATTAGAGTATTCTGTATTTGTGTCCTTACATTTACCAGTGAGTTGTATACTGTCCGGAGATTTCTCCTTGTTCATTAATACTCCTTTCTTTCAGATTAAAGAACTCCTTTTAGCACTTCTTGTAGGGCAGGTCTGATGTTGATGAAATCCCTAAGCTTTTGTTTGTCTGGGAAAGTCTTTATTTCTCCTTCATGTTTGAAGGATATTTTTGCAGGATATAATATTCTAGGATTGAAGTTTTTTCCATGCAGCATTTGAGTATGTTATGCCACTCTCTCCTGTATGGTAAGGTTTCCACCGAGAAGTCTACTGCCAGATGTATCAGAGCTTTTTTATATGTTATTTTTTTCTTTTTTCTTGCTTCCCTTAGGACCTTTTCTTTATCCATGATCTTTGGGAGATTGATTATTAAATGCCTTGAGGTAGTCTTGTTTGGGTTAATTCTGCTTGGTGTTCTATGACCTTTTTGTACCCAAATATTGATATCTTTCTCTAGGTTTGGAAAGTTCTTTGTTATTATTTCTTCGAATAAACTTTCTATCTACCCTAGTCTTTCTCTCTACCTCCTCTTTATGGCCAATAACTCTTAGATTTTTTTCTTTTAAGGCTATTTTCTAGATCTTATAAATCTTCATTCTTATTCTTTTTCCTTTTTCCTCTTCTGATTGTGCATTTTCAAATAGCCTGTCTTCAGGCTTACTAATTCTTTCTTCTTGGTCAGTTCTGATGTTGAGATACTCTGATGCATTTCCCATTTTGTTAGTTGAATTCTTAAGCTCTGGAATTTCTGCTTGATTTTTTAAAAAATTTCAATCTCTTTGTTAAATTTCTCTGATAGGCTTCTAAATTCCTTCTCTGTGTTGTCTTGAAGTAAATTGAGCTTCTTCAGGACAGCAGTTTTGAATTCTTTGTCTGAAAGGTCACCTATTTCCATCACTCCAGGATTGGTCACTGGTAACTTACTTTGTTTGATGAGGTCGTGTCTTCCTGGATATTCTTGATGCTTATGGATGTTCATTGATGTCTGGGCATTAAAGAGTTAGGTATTTATTTTAATCTTCATGGTTTGGGCTGATTTGAACCCATTCTTCTTGAGAAAGCTTTCCAGATATTCAAACGGAATTGAGTATTGTGGTCTAAGTCTTTGGTCACTGCAGCTGTGTGAGCACTGGGAGTGTCCCAAGCACAATAACCCTGTGACTCTTGAAGACTTCTGGTGGTACCACGTTGGTGGACTTGGGTAAAATACGGGAGAATTTCCTGGATTACCAGGCAAAGTCTCTCACTCTCCTCCCTCACTCTCTGTCCTGGGTTGCTGGAGTTGGGGGAGGAGTGATGTGAGCACTCCTTCATGACCACCAGCACCAGGTCACTCCTGATGCCAGCCAAATCTTACCCAATGCCCATGGTCACTGCTGCTTGGCTACCTCTGACGCTTACTCAACCCAAGGGCTCTTTAGTCAGCAGGTGGTGAATCCCGCCAGGACTGGGTCCTTCCCTTCAGGGCAGAGTGTTTCCTTCTGGCCTAGGGTGAGTCCAGAAATGCCATCCAGGAACTAAGGCCTAGAATCGGGGGTTTCAGGAGTCTGCTTAGTACTTTATTTTACTGTGGCTGAGCCTGTACCCAAGTTCCAAAACAAAGTCCTCTGAACTCTTCCCGTTCCTTTCCCCAAGTGGAAGAAGACTCTCCCTGAGCCACATTGCCTGAAGTTGGGGGAGGGGTGACACAGGCATTAGCTTGACTGCCACCACTGGTGTCTTACTGGGCACGTGCACCCCAAGGCTACTGGCTCTGAGCCAGCGGAGCTGCGATAATTGCACAAGGACTGCAGCCCTTGTGGCCTGACTGCCTTACAAATTTAGTCCCGGCCCCAGGTTGCTTTTTGTCAGCTGGTGGTGGGGCTAGCTGGCACTCAGGTTCCTACCATGGGGTGGAGGATTTCTCTCCTGGCGTGCTGGTCTAAATGCTCCCTCTGTGGGCACCGGCAGAATTCTGCCCTGTGCTGTGCCCCCCTGTGCCAGGGCAGCCCTGAGTTCCAATGCAAAGTCCCACAGTCACTTCACCCTCCATCGCTGGGGCACACAGGTTCTCTCTCCACTCAGTGTGCTGTCATGGCACTGCTGGCTGATGGTGGGGGTGGCAGAGGCAACGCAAGATTGTCTTTTCTGCCCTCTTTAGTGCTTCTTTCCTCGATAGAATGTTAAAACCGGGTACTGTGATTGCTCACCTGATTTTTTGTTCTTCTGAAGGTGCTTCCTTGTGTAGACAGTTGTTGAATTTGGCATTTATGCAGAGGGACTATTGCTAGAGGTTTCTATCTCCTCAGTACTTTTTTTAAAAAATAGAGACAAGGTCTTGCCATGGTGCCCGGACTGGACACAAACTCCTGAGCTCATGTGATCATCCCGCCGCAGCCTCCGGAGTAGCTGGCACTAAGGCATGTGCCGCTGTTCCCGGCTTCTCAGCAAGAAGTCAGGGTGAGTGGGCATTGGAAAGAATTCATACTAGCTGGTGAGTGATTGATGGCTGCTCAGACTCCTAAAGGTGTAAGATTCAAATGAGGTGCTTACTAACCTAGTGGAACTCTAATAGGGATTTGAATCACTGTGCTAAGGTTGAGTATAAAAAGCATTTTATTACTAGAAGCCCACAGAGCTACCTGGGGGACAGCATACCACACCTGCTAGCCCATTCCCTTATCTGCAACTGGCCAGCTTCTCTTGAGTGCTTCCTGATTTTCACTGTTTCTACTTCACTTCTTGTGCAAGTTTCACTTCTTGTGCAAGTTGTTTTCTGAACGCCTTAAGATTTCTTATAGAGGAGGGACAACTAGGACTAGGACAAGGCAGTGCAGGACTTGTGTGCTGATACATGTTTAACAGCCAGCTCTCTGGAGCCCTGATTTGCAGTGTTTGACAGTTTCTGTGCAAACACTCCCACCATGGCCAATTTTAAACTATCAACAGTTTAACTGGCTCACAAAACTCCTAAAACTTGAGTCATTGGCTCTTATGAGCTGGTGTGAGCTGACTGTGGCGCACGGCTGGACCTACCTGCTTCTTTGTTTCCCGATTGTTCCGCTTAAAGAACAAGTCTTGTCTTCCCAACAATGTCATAAGCTCCCTAAGGGCTGGAGTTATGTTCTAGATCTCCAGTGGGCCCATGGTTTCGAGCATGGTTACAGACACAAAAGTACTGATTTAATGAAGAGAGCCTGCTTTCTATGGACGTGCTGCGTTCTGGGAGCAACAGCAATTGTGCAGCTAACAGTAGGAGGCTGTACTGGGGGTGCGAGTGGGCTGCCTCCTCCTTCCACCAGCCCAGGGGGCAGTGCATGGGAGAATATAGGAGCCACAGGGCATTTTGATAAGGGAACCAGGCTCACTGGAAGTCAGACCAGGTACTATAAGAATTAAGTTCAGGTTGACATCCAGATCTGATCCTCCAGCACGCTTTGTACAGCCTAGATTAGTGTACTTTGTACACAGGATCTGGAGCGTACTTCAATATTAGAATGAAAATTCCTCAAAATGAGGATCTGCAGCCTTCCTCACAGACTGCCTAGTGAAGTGCCAAGGACTCTGGATGGAGGGAATTAAACAGCTATAAAGGTGCAACCTAACTGCACCACAGAGTGGGCGGAAGACTGAGTGGGCCAGAGAGCTCTTGGGAGGACCTCAGGAAATAACCTTTCAGTGAGATATAAAAAGAGAGGAAAGGAGCGAAGACTGAGAGATGATAACCTCCAACAAAATGAATTTATTTCTCTCCCTTGGGTTTTGTGGAATTGGGAGAGGTTTGTAGATGTGGATGTTTCAACCATAGCTGAAAAAAGGCTATGGCAGCAACACGGCCCAGGGACGGTTGGGCGGCAGCTCCTGCAGCAGGTTTCCCGTGGAGATGGGATAGTCAGAAGCAGTGACAGTTGGTGGACGGGCCTGAGTTCTCCCCACCCACTGGCAATCTTGATATAGATCAGATGTCCTGGATGACAAGGCAACACAGCTGCAGGTTGTACACGTGAGGAGGACGTCCAGAAATCCTCCACATTTCACAGTGGCCACACGTGGGTCATTGTATTTTTTAACTGTTATAAAGTCATGGTAAAACTAGGGTAAGAGTATTTATCCTTTACAAATGATTGAAGATATTTTTGGGAATTCCAGAATCATATATAACTACCTAGCAATATTCTTTGATCCAAATTCCCAGGGAATTTACAAAAATTGCCTGCATCTTTGACTTACAACTGACATGTAAGCCAGGCTAGTGCACAAATTAGGCAAGTTTCTGCCCTGTGCATACAGCTATGCCGTAGTTACAGCATCTGCTGTAAGCAGCTTTTTGAGTTGTAGGAGGGCTTATAGACATTCTATTGTCCTTATTCTTAAGGGGTGTTCATTCTTCTTTTATTCATTCAGCAAACACTAGATAGCTGCTACATTCCAGATACCGTGGGGATACTGACTGCAGTAAGACATGCTCCTTTATTTCCAATAAGCTTACAATCCACTAGGGGGAGCCAAATATATAAATAAGCCTAAGAATTAATGTTCAAGGTGCCAGAATAAAAGCTTCTGCAAGGTGGGGGTGGGTGTCAGAAAGAATTGGACACATCTGCCCCAGGATTGACCAGAAAAATTCTTGCAGGGAGTGCCCCCTGAGAGTGTGCTTCTGAGCCCACTGAGCCAGAGTAAGGAGGCTGCTAAATGAGCTCCCAGCTGCTAGGCTTGTGTATGAAGCTAATGTGGTGACCCCGGATGGGACCTCTGGCCTGGGCCTTCCGATTCATGCACATGCTCCATGACTAACCCCAGTTTGAGAGGAAAAAAAAGATCACACTGCAAGTTCCACGTGGAACCCTCAGAGAACAACATGCACCATCAAAGCCTGAACCACATAAGCAACGTCTGAGTAACACGGATTTTAAAAATGATCTCTTCTCCTTTATTGCCACATTCATATAAAAAGTTCTCATATATCTGGGCTGGTAAAAGAAAGCCACGGTGCATATAAAGAAAAGTATAGGAAGCTAAAAAATATATGGTTTTAGTGTTTGGAAAAGCAGTTACGGATTGCTTCCTTGGTTTAATTATCAAAGCGATCGAAATTCTGGGTTTGAAACTCTTGGAAGTCCTCTGGGATGGTGTCTGCAACGAGAACAGGCACAGGAAAGGTTAGCAGTGCTCCCTCCACCCTGGAATCCGGGTCCACCGCGTGCTGTGCAGGCATCCTTCCTATAGGGGGCGCTGTCTGCCTGCCCAAGAGGCCCCACAAGGTCCCCGCAGCCATTTTCTACTTCGGGCTGCTTTGCAAATTGTTGGCTTAAAGCCCGGGAGTGCTCATTCACAGGCCTAAAGAAAATTAGCAGGCAGAGTGGGTTTTGAGTCTATGATTAGATTTGCACCATATGAAAATAAAGGCTGCCTGTAAATTAAACCTGACTGAATTCTTCCCTGAACCCCAAACCCTAAACCATGCAGTTAAATTCTATGGGTCTCAGTTTCCACATATATAAAACAGGGAAAATGAGATCTACTTTTTACTTCTGTTACACAGGGACTATCAGGTTTTAATGAATATGTGGTGTGAGCTTTGGGCTTCTGGAGGGAAATTATGCTATAAAAGTAAGGTGGTATTATTTGATTCCCTGCAGTAGTAATACTGTGCAGTAATAGCAGTGCACGTTACCGTTGCAGCGATACTTGAGGTTGGACCAGATGATGTTTTCTTGAGAGAAGCAGAAAACGCCAAGTCGGCCTCCACGCATTGTGGTGTCTATGGTGACCCCAGAGTCAGCCACCAACTCAGAGCCTTCATAAAATCGCACCCTGCAGACAACACAACCCAGGGTGAAGCGCCCACTGTGAGACCCCAGGCTCCCACTTCTTAAGACACCCGTATCTTTATTCTGTTCTATACGCCACTCCTCATGGACCTGGATTGTGCTCTGTTTCCCCTTCCCTACTGGATCGGAAGTCCTCAAGGGCAAAGACTGTGAGTACATGTCTTCCCAACCTGTCTCCCAAAAGGCCTAATGTAATGCTGGGCACACAATCAAACTTCATAGGTACTTGCTGATGAGTTCAAAAGAAACAGCCTGATGTCATGAACGAGAGGCTTTGCATCTTTGTTGTAATGTGAGCTACTTTGTCTATTCAAAACTTCTGCTTTTGCTTTGGTTTGATTTCTATCATTTGGTAGAATCTCAGAGCAGTGATTTTCAGCAGGAGACAGCATTCCCTAAGCAGAGTTTTAGAAGTTTAGGGGTACGCTGGGTTGTCACAGTGGCACTGAATGACAGAAGCCAGGGATGCTGGATGGCTTACAATGCCCTGGAGAGAACGATCAAAACTCGTCCTAGGCTGGGCACGGTGGCTCACGTCTGTAATCCTAGCACTCTGGGAGGCTGAGGCGGGTGGGCTCGCTCGAGGTCAGGAGTTCGAGACCAGCCAGAGCAAGAGTGAGACCCCCATTTCTACTAAAAATAGGAAGAAATTATATGGCCAACTAAAAATATATACAGAAAAAATTAGCTGAGCATGGTGGCGCATGCGTGTAGTTCCAGCTACTGGGGAGGCTGAGGCAGTAGGATCGCTTGAGCCCAGGAGTTTGAGGTTGCTGTGAGCTAGGCTGATGCCACAGCTCTCTAGCCCGGGCAACAGAGCAAGACTCTGTCTCAAATAAAAAAACAAAAAAAACCTCGTCCTGCATCTCACACACATCTGGAGGATAGGTGAGGAGCCTGTTTAGAATTATTGGGGCCTAGAACTTAACTAATTCCCTTTTAGTATGAACATCAAGTATATTCTATGCTAATTGTAATGTAAACTGAATTTTCCAGGGTAAATTGAGAAACTACTGAATAGTTTGTTGGAAAATTAACATTGTAACATGTGCACCATTTTAGAAATTCACATCACCCTTGATACAACACCACTGTAACATTAAATCACTGTCACAAAATCTGCATTAGAATGTCATCTTCATAGTGATTCTAGTATGGGTACAAGTGTCTATCTCATCTTCTGGTGTGGTTGTGCCCAAGTAATTACATTATTTTGTTATAAATTCTTATTTCTTTATTATATTATTAAGGCTTGGACTGTTTTTCTAAAATTACATGTGTAGGTAGATAGGTTATATTTTCTGTAATTTCATTTTGGGACAAACAAGGGGGCATTTCACCATTTTTGTTACAACAAGGGGCACTGGGCTTCACAGGGCAGAGGACATGATCCACCCCCCTGTGAGCCAGAGTACATTTGACACAGTGTCACAGAGAAGAACAAAATATGAATTAGCCTTCACAGCTTCCCTTTTCCCACCAGGCTGCTTTCTGGCCCCGATGAGAATGCACCCAGTACTCCTGCCTACACGTGCTGCATAAGCTGGCATGGGTGCTGATCTGCCAGTCTGAGAATGAAGAAGTAAGTATGCTGTCTAAATTTCAAAGATGTAGCCCTAAGCAATCCTAACTCCTGAGTATACTTAAAAAAAAAAAAGGTCCTATAACAAAACAAGGCAGATACATTGGCTTCCATGAGGCTCAATTCCTGCCACGCAGCATGTGCCAGCATTGTGCATGGCTCTGCAGGGACTAAGACACAATATGACACAGGTGCTGCCCTCATGGAGTTTGTGATCCAGTAGGGAAGACAGACCATAGAGGGTTAGTGTGTTCAGTGTGTATTATGCACGAATAAGTGACTGCACAGGGCCCAGGGGCGTGACAGGGCAGGGTATGGATAAGAGGCTCTTACCTCACACTGGTCATTGTGTCTACTCTCAGGGTCTTCTGCAGACAATGGCAGAAAGCCACTGCCATTCAAGCATGCCGATACCCCTGAAAGTCCTTCTATCCCACCTTTGGCCCTACAGGCCAGGCGGGTGTTTTCTCTCCCACCTCTTTTCTGGGGCCATAATCCAGCCACCGAGGTCCTGGCTTGTCCTTGAGGACTATCCTAGGTCAGGACTGCTCAGGGGAGTGACAGCTCTGGGATGCAGAACGGAGTGTGTGCTTTGCTTCTCGTGCAAGCTGCCTACCTGATGTAGCCCACCTGGGGCCTGTGCTGCAGGAACCAGCGGTAGGACACCTTGTCCTTCCAGCCCACGTTCCTGGAGTCCTTCCACAGCAGTCTGACCTGGTCACTGGTGTCTCCCGTGTGCCACAGGGAGTTCCGGAGATGCTCTCCTGGACCTGTCTTAGACTTCACAGCCTGGACAATGACATGAGCAAGGTTTTAGGACACGATACAGAGACTACCCTTCCTGTGTCCTAGATCTGAGCTGATCGGTGGTGCTTGATTCAGGGTTACAGACTGGCTGCCTTGGATTCAGACAAAAGCATCAAACACATGTCATTTCTACTGAGGTGACCCCCAACCTTTCTTTTGCTCACCACGTTTGCCCAATGAGCGTTCCCAGGAAATGTCTGGGTAGCCTATCAGCCCTCCAGTACAAAGTTGGCCCCAATGACAAAACAGGCTCTTAGCCAGTTTCCAACACAGTGTGCCTGAAGATGCACTCCAAACCTTCCCCACCTCTGTGACCCCACTCAGGCTGAAATTCCCACCATGACAGGTGAGAATGTAGCTGGTACATAGGAATGAAGGCAAGGCCCTTCCCTCACTTGAACCTTAGCAGAAATACATCAATTTCTTAGATTAACTAAGCACCACAGAGCACAGGATTTAAAAGGAGGTTGACGAGCCCAGAAGAGAGGGAGACGAGTGGCTTCAAGCCACCAGTACCTTGAGCTGAATGCCAGGTTCGGCCACCGCGCGGAACGGGGTGGCTTGCCAGTATGTCTGCTCTGTCTGCTTCCACATGACCACGTAGAAGCTGGAGCTATCTTGGTAGCCAAAAATAAAGCCTGCATAGTCATCATCTGTCTGGGTATTTACATGGAAGGTCCCTTCGAAGTCAACACCATTAAAAGCCGTGTACCCTGTAGAGATCAGGTATGATTAGAAAAATAAGCCACAGCAGTAGCTGGAAGAATCCTACACATGTGGTAACCAAGGCCCTGGACATACCCACTGCCAGGCCAGGATCGCTGTTCATGGTCTGCACGATCTCCATGCCCTGCAGAGAGAGTTGACGGAGTTCAGAACACTCTTGAAGGGGACAAGTAAACTCAGGGAAGCCCAGAACCTCAGGTCCTGTGGGTGAGTGGCCAGTGATACCTGACTCCCATGTAAAGATTTCATTATCTGAGTAGTGGCTCTGTCTTGTTATATGCTCAAAGAAAACACATACTTGTAAAGAAGGTAAAAAAAAAAAAATCTCAAAGTTGAATAGAAATGATTTTGCTAAGACTGTCAATTAAGTTGATTCAATAAACCCTTAACTGGGGAATATACAACATATACTTCCAATGACTGTGACTTGCTCTGTGACTCTGGGTAACTAAGAGGCTAGTGGACTTTCCAGTGAGGGGGACAGGCAGAGGCAGTCCACTGAGGAGATTAGGAATGTGGGCTCTAGGATCAGACTGCCTGGGTTCCAGTTCTGGGCATCCCAGCTGCTTACTGCAGTGCTACCATGAACAATCATTAAAGCTTTATAAGACTCTATGTCCTCATCCATAAAATAGGCATAATGAAAGTACTGCGTCATAGGGCTACTGAGGAATAAATGTGACGTGAACAGTGGCTGGCCCGTTGTCAGCACCCTCTAAATGTCACCTAGAGCTCGCAGAGGTGGCCTCCATTGAGAGGCAACGCTGAGCTGTTGCCAATGGTGTGACACTCACCTGATTCAGGACCACCCAGTTGGGATCAATCTGGGCGTCCCCTTCAGGATCCAGGACGACGGTCTGGTAGGCCCTGAAGTCGGTCAGGGTGACCTCCGCGTTCTCCGGGCAGACGTCGATCCGATCGATGACCTGGTCCTGGTCAAAGTCAGTCTCACAGATGTCTCCCACCCCGTCGCCTGAGTGGGGTGAGGAGGAAGAAGAGCTCTGCAGCGCCCCCGTCCACCCCACTCCCCCGCAAGGGGCGGGCGAGGACCAGAAGGGCCCAAGCTCCCACGGCCAGGGCTGTGCTTCTCAACCACTGCTAGGAGAGGACCAGTCACGTCTGAGCCGGCCCTGGGCCCCATCCTGGAGGACTTGTGGTGGGTGACCAGGCCAGCCCGCAGAGGATACCCAGAGCATCTTGTAAGAGTGATTTGAACAGTTGCCCTCCACTCTGTCCCCAAGAACTTATTACAGATACCTGGATTCACTAACTGGTGGATCTTAAGCCTGACCTTACACATGTAGCTATAGCACTTTTTGGACTACGATGTATAGAAAGCAGAGGAATTATCATTGTTACCAGAACATCTCTAAGGCTGTAACTTCTGGTAGCCCGTAGGCTGAATGTGGCCCACACCATGCTTTGTTCAGCTGACATGATGGCAGCAAAACATTTGCCACTGCACTGCTGTGTACGGGCATGCCCTCTCCAAGTCACCACGGTGCTCACTGCTCCCCCTGCAGTAGCTGGCTCGGTGCATTGTGGTTCCATATCTGCCTGGCCCCTGCAGGCACGTGAGTTTGTGGGCCAGTCTGCACCATCCTCTCCACCCTTGCCCCTTTTCTGGGACTCCCAGTGGAATGAGCAAGCAAGATGGCAGAGCAGCGCTCCAAGCCCTTGGGGGACTGAGCTGTGGCATGTGGCTGCTTCCTGCCCCACATGAGCCCACCCTAGGGCTGCTGCTCAGCTCTGACATGGTGGGAGGCTGGTGTCTACTGTCCACACAAGCTCAGCTGCGCAGTGAAGTTGGGGGTGCTTTGGGCCGGTGCCGGGGAGAGGTGTGTCCCCAGCTGATGGGAACCTGGGGGAGCCGCACAGCCCTGGGCTGAGCCCGCTTACTGTTGCTATCTTCCTGGGCTGGGTTGGGGACCAGCCGGCAGTTGTCTGGTCCGGGAGGCACCAGGTCTGGGATGCCATCGTTGTCATCATCATCGTCACACTCATCACCAATTCCATCTTTATCAGTGTCCAGCTGGGCACTGTTAATGACGGTGGGACAGTTGTCGGTGCTGTCCTGGTGCCCATCTCCGTCACTGCAGGGGAAAGAGGTGGTTCGGATCACAGCTCAGCAGGGAACAGGAAGCAGCGGTTCTCAGGAAGATGAGTCTGTGTGAAATCTCTCCCCAGGCTTGGCTTTTTTTTTTTGTTGTTGTTAAATCAAACCCACTGGGGTCATTCCCTTAGATAAGGCTGTGGATAGGCCTCAGAGACCATTTTCCCACTTCCTCAACCTCTTGAGAAAAGTGAGTCATTTCCTACTCAAGAAGATAAGGGTCTATTTCTGTGATTTATGACCAGAGACTCCTTTCGGTCCCTGGGGACTGCTAGATGATACCCGGCTCAGAGGATGAGTGAGGGTGAGGGGCAGTGGAGCCTCAGTGTAGATCCTGGCTCAGCCCCTGGCCAGCGTGTGACCCCAGGCACGATACATGATCTCCCTACGGCTCAGTGTCCTAATCTGTAAAATGGGGATAATAGCAGTACCTGCCTGATAGGGTTGTTATCAAGACTGCAGGATTCAAATGATCAAGATTTTGCATATTAAAAATGTTTAAAGTACGCAAAAGCACTTCCTAAGTGCTCAACTCTTAGGAGGCCCCACGGTGCTTTCTGTTCTATTGTTCCTCACAGTCCCTGGCCGGTGGACCCAACGAGGACTCAGACCTGACTGCCGGGGAGAGAACGGCAAAGAGAACAGGGCCACCGCTTCCCGAGAGGGGAGCACGCAGGTCGCGCTCAGTACGGTCTGAGGACGTCTCTGAACTCTCCTCCTCTGTCCACCTGACTTTCCAGGCTGAAGGGCCACCCCAAGATGAGTCTTCCTGTGCCCAGAGCCTTCCCTGAGTCTACTGAGATGGCTCGGGGCAGCTCTGGATCAAAGAGAATGCTCCTCCTACCCTGTTCCACCTGTGACCTGTCCGGGGCAGAAACTGCCCCTACACCCTCCAGGAGAGTATAGAGGACGGAAGCTGGGGAGCAGCCCATGCCCTCTGGCGCCAGAAGGGGCCCAGAGAAAGTGAGGCCAACCAGGACAAGCTCAAACAGCAGAATTCTCCAGCACACAGCAGGGCTGCTTTATAAACAAAAGATTGTGCTAGTTCCATTAGCAGCCATTCTTTACAGCCCTGAACATTTTTATGTAAAAACAAGCAGTTCCTGTCCTCCTCCCCAGGGTTCAAGTTTGTGGGAATTAAAATGTATCAGAATGAGTCATTTGTTTTAGGCAACTATCTCTCAAGGCTGGTGGGATAGGCTAACTTAGACATTACTGTAGATGGCAATCAGAGTGCGGGATGACCTGCCACAGGGAACATTCTTGATGTGTGTCACTTAAGGCAGTTGTTAGGGTACCAGTCCCACCTTCCCCTCAGAAAGGGAGAGGGACATTTGATGTCAGACTGTCACTGACATGCTCCTAATTGTGTTGTGACACCAGATATAACACAGCCACTATTTTCTGCATGTCACCTGAGGGCCACACTGTGCTGGGCGTTTTACCTACATTATCTTGAATTTTCATCATAACCTGTGAGATGTGTTTAATTATCTCTGGTTTGCAGACGAATAAGTTGAAACTCCAAGAGAAATACGTTCACTCAGCTAGTACAGTTGGCTCTCTTTATCCACAGCTCCATAGCCACAGATCAAAAATATAGTATTTGGGGAAAAAAACAATAAAAAATACAAGTAAAAAACACAGCATAACAACTATTTACATAGCATTTACATTGCATTAGGTGTTTTAAGTAATCTAGAGATGATTTAAAGTATACAGAAGGATGTGCATAGGTTATATGCAAGTACTACACCGTTTTATAAAAGGGACTTGAGTGTCCGTGGATTTTGGTATCCTCAGGGGTCCTAGAACCAATCCCCTGTGGACAGCAAGGGACGACTGTACGCACTTTGCAGCAAGGACCTAGAGAATAATGAAGGAGATGGGACTTTATAGGAGGCGTCTTGAGTAAGGTTTGGGTTGGGAACTGGTTTCTGTAGGGCAACCTCTGATCCAGGCATTAGAAGAGAAGCTACAACTTTTCCTGCTTTGCTTTTAGAATCCTTTCCTTCTCATCCCTGCCCTGGCTGCCTCTCAAGGAATTCACTATGGAGATGAAAGGGTATAGAGCCTTGGGTTGCAGGTGCCTCTAGGGCTGAGTGGCACGTGTCTATGATTTTGGTGATGTTCCTACACCATCCCTCAGTTTGTGATCTCTCAAGCAAACTGACAGCCTTCTATTTTGGGATGATGGTGAAATCTTCCTGAACTGAAAGAATGTAATGATAAAAGAGCTAATATTGACTGAGTGCTACATATATAACAGAAACCACAGTAAGTACTTTTCATGGATTAACTCAATCTTCACGACAGACTCATGAGTTGGATCTACTGTCACCCCCATTTTACAGATGAGAATTTGAGGAGGCACAGGCGGAGGATATAATTTGCCTAAGGTTAGCCAGCTTGTAAGAGAAGGAGCTGAGATTTATATGTAGCTGTCTCACTCCAGAGCCTATCTGTGAAGCATAATGCTACGTTGACTCTCCTATAATAGATTTCAGTCGCTGGCATGCCTAGTCCCCCATCCTGACAACATCACCCCCCCTACACAGAACAGTCAGGGAGAACTTTCATGGTAACCCTAACCAGAGGCAGGACTACTGGTCTAGCCCAGTCCACCCAGAGAGATCCCAAAGCATGGCAGGTAGCAGCAGAGAGCCCTGAAAATTAAAACTCTCTCCGGATGTTCACATCTAACTCCCTGCAGCTAGGAGATGTGCCATACCTGTCCTGATTGGTGTCACAGGAGTCCCCAACCAGATCATTATCCACATCAGACTGCGAAGAGAACAGAACATGTTGTTATTTATCCCTAGGGCTGCATGTACAGAATGTTCCAGAGAAGGCAGACCTGGCCCATCATCACTGGATTTCAGGAATTATTTCTCTGGAACTGGGGTGGTACAAAACTGCAAAAGGACACCACCATATTGGTGTAGGCACAATGCTGAATTTTCAAAAAAGCCTTCTGAAATATCAAGCTACATGGATGCGCTGCCCACACACCAGATGAGCTGATTGGATAGGGGCGCTGGGGCAGCGTGGTGGCAGGTGGAGACGTGGCACTCTGGCGCAGCTCGGAGGGGAGCCAGCTGCAGGCACGGGGGTAAGGCAAATTAATGTTGCGTTGCTTCTGCAATTTGGAATTGAGCCAAAATGGTAATTGAGTCACAGAGGGCAACCATGACTCCCCTCTCTCGGGGCTCTGAAAATAAATGACATATCACACTCAATTATCCAGACTGGGAGGGGGAGTGAGAAGGGAAATGTGACGCGTCACTGAACTCAATCTGAAGTGTCCATACATGGGCTGTGTAGGGGTTTGGGGACTAAGGGACAGGAGCCTCCCAACGGTCAATTTCCACTTTCCATTTTCCTTTCAGCAGAAAAGACTCGTTTGGGGCACGATTAAGCTCATGTTACTAACCTCGTAGGCACTCTACAGCCTGGGAGGTTAGTCCCAAAGGCCTCAGATCTCCTGCAGTATTTGTCCCATCTTCACGCCTAAAGTGTTAATTTCTCCACCTCTGCTCTGTCAGGTAAGTGGCAACAGCAAAGAACTGGCCGGCAGGCTCTGTGGTGTTTCTAGACACTGGTGCAAGTGAGCCTTTGCACCGGGGAGCTCAGCCTAGGGTTTGAATTCCCCTGTACCCCACTAACCTGGTTAGGGTTGCTGACGTCAGGACAACTGTCACAGGCATCCCCCACACCATCACCATCCTTGTCCCGCTGGTCATGATTGGGAACTTTGGGGCAGTTGTCCAAAATGTTTTTTATTCCTGTGAGAAAGAAATGCTACCTTGGGTCAGGGGAACGTCACTGACTTCTAGGGGCTGTAGAGCTCAGGCACATGGGGAGGTACTTCTGCCAGGCCATCGGCACAGAGGCACTACCCTTTCCACCAGCCATCTAGATTCTGAGGGACTTAAAAATGAACAGCTCTTGGAGGCATCCATCCACTGAACTCTACTTTGTTTATGATGTCAAGGGCCAGGACAGTGACCAGAGGAGGGGTCGTGGCAGCTAGGTGGGCTGGCCCTGCACAGGGATGCCCTTGTGGATGTCCAAGTTATGACGGACACCCCAGGGCTCGGGGCAGGGTTGTGCTGGAGCTGGGCCTGGCGGGCCCCCCTCTATTCAATTTTGCACTCGATGATGTCATCCTGGTAGTGATGATAACAGTGCTTATGTATATGCTGTGGAAATTTGCGAATGCTATGAGTCAGGACTTGCTTTGGTTTGTTTCGTTGAGCTGGTTTACCAGCTCACACTGGATCTGGGGGCCGGTCGGGCTCACTGAAGGTGACGTCATGTCATAGGGAGGTGTGAACATTCTGGAGTGGGGTGTGTGTGCTGGGGGCAGGGTGGTATTTCTCAAAGGATTTTCCTCCCAGGGCCCGTGATGTATGTGTAGCCTGTGGCCCTGCTCAAAGTCCTCTCGTCCAGTTCTCCACCCCCATGTTCCTCACCCCCAAGGAGGCTGGTGGGGGAGTGGGGAAGGTGTAGTCTGGGAAGGCACAAGCCCTAAAACGACACACCCTGACGAGACACTGCTCGAAGGGATCAATGATACAGAGTCCCTGAAGCTTAAACAGGGGAGTGGGCTGTGGAGTACAGAGACCAGTCCTCCTCGGGCCCTGCAGACGCAGGCCGCAGGGAACCACCCGGAGCTGGAAGGCCCCGAGTCAGTAGTGCTATTCCCACTCGCAGAGAACCAGGGCAAAAGGACTAATGAATCCCAAATAAAAGACAAAAGCAAGACAAACCCACCATCTCCATCCATGTCGTCATCACAGGCGTCTCCTTTTCCATCCCCATCTGTGTCCTTCTGGTCGTTATTTATGACATTCACACAGTTATCACAGGCGTCCCCAAAGATATCCTTATCATTGTTTCTCTGGTCCACATTGTGAGTCAGGACACAGTTATCCTAGAGGAAGAGAAGACAGAACACTCACTCAGACTTTTGCTGAATCTACTTCTCCCATTGTTGAGTTGTCAGAACTCTGGTGGCCCAAGTTTATCAGTTGTGTATTTTAAACATCTGTGAATCTTACAGGATGAAAAGCTGCAGTGCTACGGGAACGCAGGCAAGGAAGCTACACTTAAAGTGATTAACAGAGATCGTTAACTTCCCAGGCTCGCCCATCATCCCTGGTCCGCGGCAGCTCCTGGGCCCCCCGGCAAAGCGGGTACCTGCTCGTTCAGGATCCCGTCTCCGTCTGCGTCCTCATCGCAGGCGTCTCCGATGCCGTCTCCGTCTGCGTCTTCTTGGCCAGAATTTGGCACATACTTGCAGTTGTCCTGGGGGTGGGGGCAACACAGCTCAGCGTGACAACCCACACTTGCCTTAAGTCAAGAACTATTTCTGACCTCAAGACCGAAGGACGGTGGCTGCTTGGTTTTATTGTTGGTGGCTGTTTTGCTTCATTTGAAATGCATCGAGTTTAAAAATGCAATGTTAAATGAGAACCACAGAACCTCTCCCCGCAGATGGGACTTCGGAAAGCCGCGGGGTAGAGACCCCCTTACCTTCTTGCAGTTCCGGGCAGAGCACGGCAGCTCCTCGTCGGGGTAACTGTCGATGTCCACATCCTTCCCACAGATGTAGCCGTCGCCAGCCCAGCCGACTCCACACTGCGGGGGGCAAAGCGCATCTCCTGTGTGCGCATCCCCAAGGGGACGGCCCAGCCAGACAGCATTGTTGGGTGGGATTTAACCACCATTGGATCGTATTTGAATAGTCTAATGGTTTAAAGTTCAAAAAGTACAAAGGGGGCTGTGGAGAGAAAACTCTCCTCGCCACTCCTGTTCCCAGGGACGGGCGGAGCAGTGGAAGGAGGAAGGGAGAAGGACCCGCAAATGCAGAGGGAGGAAAAGTTGGCCGGTGACAGGAGGTGACAGGAGGTGAGAGGAGAGAAGGGGGAGAGAGTCTGAGGAGCAGAGTCAGGGCCCAGGGAAAGCAAACCTTAGGGGGGGGGCACATGTTACATTTCCTGGCCTCTCTCATGAAAACAAGGTGCCTTCAGGCCAGTGCCGGCCTGAGCCTGTTCTCAGTCAGCTGCGCCCCGCCGCAAGCAGGGGTTAGGAGGCAGGATGGTGGAGAGGCCCCCCGGAGCCCCCTGCGCCCGCTCTGTTGCTTCAGCAGCGCCTTCAGAGGGCCTGGAAGGCTCCGCCGTGGGGTACGGTCCTTGACTCATGCTAATGAGGAAAAAATTTCCTCTAGGAACAAATACATTTTTAATGAACCATTTTCTGGCAGATTAAATTATTTTAGTAGTCACACCAAGTTTATTAATCCTTTACCATCTGTCGTTGTGCCTTACTGCAAATTCAAAAACATATTAAGAGCCCCATCACCCACATCCCAGGGGAGTCGTCCGTTTGTGCACAGAAAATGAGGATTTAAACAGAGATATACACTCGCTTCTCAACGACTGTGTTTTGGTAATAAACATGCCTAATCAACAAGAATTAGGGAAATTGTTGGGGTTTTTCCCTAAGCCAGCATATTCCTTCACCATGACCTTGTTACAGAATCTCTGTATTGCCAGGAAGGACAGACTTATTTATGTTTATTTATATTTTTTAACTTATTTTTGACTCTTATTTTTCTTCTTTGAACAGTGATATGCTTATTGTAGAAAATTTTGCACAAAGATAAAGAGTCCAAGTCTGAGATATAAAGAAGAGGGAAAAGGTCTCCCAGAATCCATCTTGCTGCTCAGGGGCACTGCCGGGGACCCGTGAACCCCAGACCCTGAAGGGCCGCCTGCGGAGGGCCTGGCGCCGCAGATGCCAGGAGGTGTGGGCAGCCGGGGTCTGCTGACTATCAGCGCCTAGAATCCCCGAGGACTCCGGACCCTAGGACTTGGGAATGGAGGGCGGGAACGAGCCTTCTCCCTGACTACAAGCTCAGCATGAGCTGCTCCTCTCCACTGCGACACCCCCCCCGCCCCAGGAGGGTCAGGCCAGAAGGAAGCTGGAAGTCGTAGGGCGAAGACAGTGAGGAACGACAGCAGGTATGCTTGTCAATTATACAAACAGGTAGACGGGGCAGAAGGAAAAAGGAGAGAGGGAGGCTCCTCCACCTCCCCTCAGCTGGCTTCTTAGGCCTTTCCACAGAAACTGCCTGGGGGCTGGGGCTCCACTGGAGGCTCCAGCACCCAGGTGCCCCCGTGGGGGGTGCCACCCCATGGCCATGCAGGAGAGAAAAGGCAGCTGACGGTTGAGGGACTCCAGACTGCTCCGCCACACCCCACAAACTCAGCAGACACTGCTACTGATACGTTCTGTGCTCATTTTGATTTCAGTGCTGTCACTTCGGAGTGCCTTTGCTGTGAAGCAAGTAGAAACCGGAGAGGGCTGGTGTTTAAAACAGAAGTGGAAAAATGATAAAGCAAGAAACAACTTACCACGCAGGTCACATCCCCCTGCCTCTCTTCAATGCACTGCGCGTTCACACTGCAAGGATTCAGTTCGGGATTTCTGCAGTTTCTTTCGGTTTTGCATCCCCTTGTCTGATCGCCCGTGTACCCTGGTTTACAAGGCCCACAGCGATAAGATCCCTGCAAGAACAAAGACAAGACGATGAGCCAGGGGCTCAAAACTGCGAGCCAAGCTTCTGCTGTTGTGCACGTTTCCATACATACTAGTGAGAACCATGCCTGCCTCTTTGCTTACATGCACGTCTTACAAGATCTTGTGAATGCTGGTGAAAACACCATCCACTTAGATAGCGGGGCGGGGCGGGGAGGGTGTGAATAAAAGTGAAGTCAGAAGAAGGCTGGATGGTGAAACGACAACACTGGCTCACCAGCTCTGCTGTGGTGGCCAAGGAGGAAAGGCTGGGAGTTCCAGTGACATCCTGGCAGGTGGAGTGAGAAGTTTTCTCGGGGGGCAGGGAGATGATTTGATTAAAAAGCAAGTTATTATTTCTTTCTGTTCCTTTGGCTCTTTTACAATTGAATGACAAAGGAATGGGGACACAAACGTTCGTGGCTTGCATTGAGAATTCTTTTTTAGCTGTTGCCTGGGCTAGAGTGCCATGGCTTCAGCCTAGCTCACAGCAACCTCAAACTCCTGGGCTCAAGGCAATTCTTCTGCCTCAGCCTCCCGAGTAGCTGGGACTACAGGCATGCGCCACCATGCCCGGCTAATTTTTTTTCTACATTTTTAGTTGTCCAGCTAATTTCTTTCTATTTTTTTAGTAGAGACGGGGTCTTGCTCTTGCTCAGGCTGGTCTCAAACTCCTGAGCTCAAACGATCCTCCCGCCTCGGCCTCCCAGAGTGCTAGGATTACAGGTGTGAGCCACCGCGCCCGGCCACATTGAGAATTCTTGATGGGGTAAGGCTGCTGTGGAGAAATCTGGCAAATGGGTGTTGGCCCAGCTGCAATGACACTTTTGAGATTAGGCAGGACTTTTTTTTTTTTTTTTAAACAGCTTAAAAAATATGTGCATGTATATGTTAATATTCAAAATTTTTTAAATTTTTTCAGCTTTAATGAGGTATAACTGACAAAATTGTATATATTTAAAGTGTACAATGTGATGATGTGATATATTAATACATATACATTGTGAAATGATTACCATAGTTAATTAACACATCCATCACTTCACATAGTTACTTTCTTTTTAATCCTGTTTTGGTGAGAATACAAGATCCACACTCTTAGCAAATTTCATGTGTATAATACAGTATTATTAATTGTAGTCACCATGCTGTATGTAGAGTCTCAGAACTTATTTATCTTCTATAGCTTGAGATAAAATTTACATATCATAAAAGATACCCACCCACTAAAGGTACACAGTTTAATGATTTTAGTCACTCATGCCCTCTCAGTCCAGGGGATGCTTTCCAGTCATCTTTCTTGATCGATTAGCCTCACCGGACATGTCAGCTCATTCCTTTTCTTGGCTTGTGCTCTTTTTCCTTTGCCTATTTTTTCATTTTTGGGGTTTCTCTGGAGTTCTATCCACTGTCTACTTTCCTTCTCTCTGAGTGCCTTTGTACCAATGTCTCTCAAATCTATTTCTGCACACCAGCTTTGTCCTGGTAAAAAGCTAAGAAGTGGCTAGGCCAGGCATGGTGGCTCACGTCTATAATCCCAGCACTTTGGGAGGCTGAGGTGGGAGGATAGCTTTAGGCCAGGAGTTTGAGACCAGCCTGGGCAATAGCAAGACCCTAACTCTACAAAAAAGAAAAATTAGCTGGGTGTGGTGGTGTACAACTATAGTCCCAGCTACCTGGGAGGCTGAGGCAGGAGGATTGCTGGAGCCCAGGAGTTTGAGGATGTAGTGAGCTATGATGACACCACTACACTCCAGCCTGGACAACACAGCAAGATGCTATCTCAAAAAAAAAACAAAAAAACAAAAAACAAAAAGAAAACTAGATCCCTGTATATTCCTAAGCAGTACAGCATTGTGGAGAAGAACTCAGGCTCTGTAACCAGACTGGGAGTCTTACAAGATGTGTGACGTTAGCCTAATTACATTATATTAATATTTCTGTGCCTCAGTTTCTTCAATTGTAAAACAGGGATAATAGTGCCTGATCATATGGCTATTGTAAGGATTGAAATAAATGACTTGATATTTGTAAAGTGCTTTTCCTTACAAAGAAACAAGGAAACTAGGGATTAAATAACTTTCCCAGAGACATATGGTAACTCAGAAATAGTCATACATGGAATCAGTAGTCTTTTTGTTGATTAAAAAAATTAAGAAAGTTAACTCTGCTACATCTTTCATCTTGGACAGAGTTGACAGGAACTTTTAGAAATAAAACCCATATCTGAATATTTACATTATAGACAACCCTGAGTGCTTAAGTATTTTAATTTAATACAAATGACGTTTGAGAAGTTTTATGAAAATAAAGATTACCATTTGGGGATCTTGTAGTCATTGGTAAAATACTGAACTATTAATATAAACTGCCAAGCTCTTCATATTTTTAAAATACAAGGGGTAATATTTTATTCAACAAATAGTTATCTGAGAGCCCAATATTACAACTTTGATATAAGATAAAGAACAAACTTGGCACTTACAAAATTCTTATATAAAAAATTACTCTTATATTAAACACTTTTTTGCACAAATTTTTACCCTTATTCTGCCAATCAAATATATTATGCCCATATGTTCTATGTGTGTTTGGGGGCTATGATCCATAAACACATACTTGTTTTAGTAACTGGTTCTGCTTTGATAACAGAAATACTTACCAAAGTGTTGACACAGATAGAATTGAGAACGCATGCTCCATTTCGACACTCATCAGTATCAGTGCAGATCTAGCGCAGAAAAGTTGAAAGTTTAGAGTGACACGCTGATTAAATAGGAATGTAAATAAGTTTCCTTTGTTTTGCCATCTTTATGTGAAGCAAAGACACAGAATTTCAGGTAGAACGGTGATCTGAGGGTTATTTTTGCCATCTCCCTGCATTTGTACCCATTTGTACTTAATCTAATTGAAAATGATAATCACGTTCATGGTACTTGAAGTGGTTTAGCAAAGACGACTTGCACAATTCATCTGTTCCACACCTTTTTAGTTAGGAAAGTTTTTATCCTGCTTGAGACTCAATGTACTTCTTCTACCTGAGGATTCCTCTCTTTCTTCAATTCTGAAAAATTCTAAGCTTCCCTCTATTCCTTTATATTCTTTCTTTGGCACTACAATTAGATAACATTGAATTTTCTCATTAATATCTCCTTTTGACTCTTAGCCTCTTGTTTATATTTTCTATGTTTTTCTCTCTCTCTCTGCTAGATGCTGGATGATTTCCTTAGATTCATCTTTCAGCCTATGAATTCCCCGCTAGCTGTGTCTAATGTGTTCTGCTCATCTGTTGAGTTTTTAAGTTCACTGATCGTATTTTTCATTGATAAAAGTTTTATTTAATTATTTCTCACACTCATCTGGTTTTTTTCACATTACCCTCTTCTGTAATTATGGTATTTGTTCCTTCTTTTATCTGTTTATTCTTTTAAACTTATTTTACGTTTATCATGTTTCCTCACGGTAGTTTCTTCATATAAACTGCCATTTGTGTTTATGGGCATATCCTTAGTAGCCCTGATTTTGCCTGTGGGCCCTCCACCGGCCCTGACTTTTGGAGTATCTTTACATAGTGGCATGCCTTTGACTTTTGCCAGAGCTCTGGGGATGATTATTTTAATTTTTTGGCTTGTGTTTCTGCATTATATGTGTAACAGATTTGGAGCTCATAACTGTATGTGGTTCAAGCTCAAAGCTTTGATTTGTTGTGGGTCATGTTCATTTTTGTCAAGCACATCCCAAAGCTGAAGTCAAGCTTCTTTGTTGTTGGCTCATCGAGTTTTTCCACCTCCTTGTAATAGACAGGGTAGTTCTGGAGGCCCCTGGGTTCATGGCAGGTCTTTGTCAAGTTCTGAGACTGCACGGCTGCACCACGCAGGTGACGGAACCCCAGCTCCCCACTCCTAGGCACAGACCCCCCTGCCGCCTCCCAGGAGGTGCTGTGGCATCGGCCCACTCACAGTTCTGGCTGTGAGTTCCCTTCTTTATTTCTGGAAACTGCACCATTTCCTTTCATTTCTTTTGCCCTTGGGATGCATTAAAACTTGTTAACTTTTAGCAAGGTGTTCCCTTCTACTTCAGTTCGGTCTACCATGTTGCTGGAAGTCCACAGGAAGTGTTTCTTACTGCCCTACAGCAAGCACCTGGTATTTCATTTTGTCTATTTTCCTTGGTTTATTCTTAGAGATTTAGAAAAACTTTGGGTCATCACTCTAATGGCTTCTTGTCATTCCTATGTTTAGCTTGCCTCCTTTTTCTAGTCTAAAAAATCATGCCCTCTAGAATCCTTTGATAGGCAGCTAGGAAATAATGAACCCCTGCCCTTCTTCAAAGCTAATATAATAATTTCTCTAAGGTAGTAAAATATATTTATAGACCTACCATTTGCAAGGGCTGAAAACATCAAAAAGAATTTCATAGTCAGTCAGTTAAATAATGACCAGGATATAGTAGAACATTTGGAAATAAATGGAGACTGTCATAAAGCACTCAAGTGCTTTATGGCAATTTATAGCTTATATAAGAAAAAGGAGAGGTTGCCTCAGGGGATCATTTCTACTCTTGAAATCCCCTCATCTCTAAAACACTTTCTGATTGGCAACAATGACTTTATGAAAGTGACCTAATTTTTCAAAGCTTTTATTTGTTTCTCTGATTCTCAAGTTATTCTGGAGGACAAAATTTTCAATGGCTATCAACAAATAAGTCTGAAATTATGCCACATAGCCAGTATTGCCCCATTGACTGTTTTTCTAGTGATACTCTATTATCCCAACGGAACAGCTTCCTCCCTTCTAGACATTATGAATATATACACTCAGAAATGAGTAGGAAAACTTCCTAGTTGGCTTCTTGTGCACCATGATGTTCCACATGGCACTGGCTGCTCAAGGAGGTGAAGGGTTATACTGAAGAGGTGGGAACCAACCAAAATTGTTCTGTTAAGATGAAAACCAAAGAGAAACCATAACTTTAGCCCACCTGCTTGTTTGTCTTGGCAAAATTGATCCCAACACCCTGCACCATGGGCCCTGTGAAGCCCACCGGGCAGGCATCACATCTGAAGCCAGGAGACAAGTTCACGCAGCGCACGCCCGGGTAGCAGGGATGGTATTTGCACTGGAGACCAAAAAAAAAAAAAAAAAAAGTTCAGAGAAAACTCTCTCAAACTTTTCTTCATCTATCTGTGCATTTGTTTAGTCATTTAACTGTTTTTTGGTGGAAAAAATGATAAAAGGAAATAAAAGCTTCTAACTTCCTAGTTACCCACTGAATGTCTGCCCCACACAATCTAGGCTGCCTTTCAGCAGGCTTCTCTGCTTTACAGAATAAATGGCATATCCAGGTGGAAAGGGGCCCTGATGTTAACCAGCCTACATCCCGGTGTAAGCAGCTCCCTGGTGTTCTAACCTGGAATTCACAAATCTCTGTGAAAGGACCATGTCCCTGCACCGCTCGTCAGCGGGCTGTTAGATGACTCCAAAGGCATTAGCAAACCAACTGCTTAAACGGAAGGACCTAGGGTAGGCAAAGCCAGGGCAGGTGCTTCTTCAGTAAGGTGTGATCCATCAGGGTCTGTGCCTGCCTTCATGTCTATCAAGTTCATGGCTATTCCAAGGCTTTCGGAGTTTTGGAGATTGGTTCTGGTCCTTTTTTTTTTTTTTTTTAACCACTTCGACTAATGTAAAAAACATGACCACTTCCTGCCCTTTCAAATGGAGGAAAATTCTAGTTCACAGATAAAAACCAGATGCGGTTCTGTGAAACGTGTACAGATGTTTCTCCAATTGAGGGATTACTAGAGACCATCTTTAATTGCTTACTACCGGGGAAGGTAGTCAGCCAAGTGCTGCTGTGAGCCTGTGGGAGTCTGTGGGGGTCAGCGTGCACCTAAGTTCCCCGTGTGTGCCCCTCCCTCCACTTCTCCTTGCAGCCCTCCTCCGGCTGGGTGAGAGGGAAAAGGCACATATCGGTGGCAACCTTGCCACCTGCTATGGACAGCCCATATTTTCTGGATCCTGCTGGCTCCATCCCTGGGCACTTCTAATTGCTCACAGGTTACAGGGCCACCCTAACAACTCTTGCTGGCATGAGAGTCCCCTCTGCTCCTCTATCTAGGAAGCCTGAAGAAATCCATTGTTAACCTTGAAAATATACCCTTATAAAAGTCCTCCCCTTCTACATTTGCAAAATCATAGGAAAAGCAAAATTGTAACATAGACTGCTTAGGAGACATAATCAATGCAGATGTTGGCAGAAGTCTCGGCATTGTAGCAACACAGACTGGTAGAAGAGTTGGAAACCCAGCAAGAATGACAAATATGGCCACAACCGTGTGTCATGCCTCCTTCGGCTGCTCATGGTATCTCAGGGTCTCCAAGGATTCCTAAGCAAGTAGTTTGTATGGAGCCTGGAGGACAACCCAAGTCATCCTTTATTCACCCGCTCGGCTTCTTCTGCCATGTGCTGTAGGGTGTGGAGGAGACTCAGGGAGCCCCTACTCTGTGTAAGTGAACTTTTACCTCATCCACGTCAGAACAGGTGATCCCATTTCCCACGTAGCCGTCGGGGCAGGACCCGCACTGGAAGCCATCTCTGGTGTCAGTGCATTGGACGCCTCGGAAACACGGGTTGGAGTCACACCGGCGTGGTGGGCGTGTTGGGGGTGCCGGGGGTGCTGGGGGCACCAGTGTGGTGCTTGGGGTTGGAGACTGAAACCTGAGAGGACCTAGAGAAAAACAGGAATCCACGGGCTTATTCCCCACCAGGAAGACATACAGGATGCAAAATGAAATTTGGTTTCCCACTGAACTTTTCTTCCCTTCCCTGCAACTTCATGGTGAACCTTCAGAAACGCAGTCAATGCAGGCAAGCCCTTCCCCAGTCTGCATCACCTGACTCAGAAAGAGCCAGTCACTAGAAAAGCACTTACCACAAGCTTGGCATTCAGCTATGGTATTTCGCAAAAATGTTGTTTCCTTGACCTTTAAAGATGAGAAAGGGAAAAAAGCATTGAAAAGGAGTGCCTAATACGATCCAGGAATGAAAGAATCCACGTCACACTTCTTACAACAGTGCTAACATACTACTACTTAGACTTGCAACTATGGTGTGTTTGTCACAAGCTCGGCCCGCACTTCCAGAGCGCTTCTAGTAGAGGCCTGGGGTGGGGAGTTGTATGAGCCCCTCAAGGTCTGGCTCAGAGCCCGCCTCCCTGCCTGGGCAGGCTGCAGCTCCACAAGCTTGTATGAGAGCTGCTCTGATAAGACTGGGGCTTTTCTGATGTATGTCCTGTTGGTTACCTGCTGTCTCAGAAGGTCCTTCACCTCTCCCAGAAGTTGGTTTAATTGTGTCATTTGACCCAAGAACTGCCGGTTAAAGTCTCCTGTAGGAACACCAAAAGGCAAGGAGCATTCAGCCAGTGACAGTCATTTCTAAGTGACTCAAAACCAAATGGTTCCTCGGAGAATCATCATGACAAGATGATTCAAAAAGTTAGGGTATCTGAATTTAATTTCTCTAATACACCAAAAAATAAAAATAAAATAACAATGATGCCACTGGCTAGTTAGTCCAGATTCATGTGAGTTAGAAAAATAAAAGTGCAATGAAAATATTCCTTGTCCTAGACTTTGATTCTGCTGGGACCCAGGCCATCCAGGGGACCTGGAGTTTGCTGTGTTGATGGAGGCGTGCAAACTGCCCGGGGCTCACCACACCTGTGCCTGCGGTGGGCAGCGGCTCGCTCTGCTGCAGGAAGCAGTCTTGCAGGCTGGCCACCTGGAACAGCGAGCCTCTCACCACCAGCTTCAGCTCTTCCAAGAAGTCCTGGAAGAAATCACAGTCACACCATAGATTGCTGACACTGTTCACAAGCCAATGTGCTTGCATATTCATGCAATTTTCATAACAGAGCAGCCCTGTATACTTCGACTCTGACATCTTACATAACTTTGTAGGTTCGCATTTTTCCTAAAGCCTGCCAGCCTATTTTTCTGAAGTGAATATGGAAGTAGCCAGTAGCCTAGGAAAATGCTCCTATCCAACTCGGCCTGAAAGTTCATCAAGGTGGCCAAGAAGAGGAAAGGCTATTTTCCTACATGGTGAAAGAATAATTTTGTAGCAGAAGCCTCTTAAGAATTGTCTGGAATTTGTTTATGGAGTTTAGACTAAAATAAGATACCAATCGCAGTTTTATTTTTTTGAGACAGGGTCTCACTTTGTTGCCCAAGCTGAGTGCAGTGGCATGATCATAGCTCACCGCAACCTCAAATTCCTGGGTTCAAGTGATCCTCCCGCCTTAGCCTCCCTAGTAGCTAGGACTACAGGCATGCACTACCATGCCTGGCTATTTTTTTCAATTTTTTAGAGACAGGTCTCACTATATTGACCATGCTGGTCTTAAACTTCTGGCCTCAAGCCATCCTCCTGCTTTAACCTCCAAGTAGCTGAGATTACAGACGTGAACCACCATGCCCGGCATCTGATCCCAATTTTAAACAGTATTGTTTTTAGGATGTGTTAGCTCCACATTTCAGCAAAGCCTCTGATTTCCATGGGCTATGAGAACAAATAAACAGTATCTTCTATGATCATTAGGTAGTTGATATCATATTTTAATATTACTAGTTGATGTCAATCATTCATTGTTAGTCAAAAAGTCAACTTCCTCACCCTTTTATCTTGTAACTTTTACTTGTACTCATTTTTATTATATTTATATATGACAGGAAAAGTTTATGTTAACTGCCAATGTAAAGTCACCATTGTTATTTTAGAACTGAGCATGCTAAGGATTTTCAGAGGAATTCTACTTTTTAATTTTGCTAAGATTTACGCAGCATGTGCTATGTAAGAGATACTGTGTTGGACATCAGGCTTTAAGCTCCACAGAGGCCAGGACGACAGCTGGTTTTTCCCACCGCAGGATCCCTAATGCCTAGAGTGTGCCTATTTGTTGACTAATTGACTGAATGAGTAGGTGACCTTGAAACCAAGCCACTGTGATCCCTACTGATAGTCTAAGGAGGTAAAACTTCTGAGAAAATTCCAGTGAGTATAGTTTCTGATGACCTTGTCAGGCTGAGTTCTATATTTTAGAGATTGACTTATTTGGTGGTGGATACTAATTTCTGAAATGACTAGTGACACAATTTTTGACTGTTATTCTGATGACTTGGGCTACTTTGGGGATTCAGAAATAAAGGTTAGCATATCTTTCTATTCATTAATTTTTTTTCTATAGGTAAGCCTACATTAAAGATCTCTCTATATGACTCTGCAAAACCAAAAAATAAATAAATAAATAAAAAAAAGAAAATCCAACAAACAAAAAAACTTTGGATTTTAGCTTTCTTGGCATTTTTGCTTTAAAATGATTCCTGTTAAGCACAAAATTTCAAGGTTAGATTCATAGTTTTTATATTACTATCTAAAACTTCACAGCATTCCTGCTTATAATGGGAATTGTTTCTTACACACCCTGTCTCTTTGTACAACGGGCTCAGAGAAGCTTGTAACTAAAGCATATATAATAATAAAATAGAAATGGAAAATGAAGATTGAGAGCTAGAAGAAAAATATTATGGGCTATAACAGATGAACATAGTTATTGATTTTGACATTGACTTCTATATCAGATAAAATTCAGGAACTGTAACTAGTTATGCATTATTGGAAAGGACAAAGAATATTAGTTCTTTATAGGAAACAAAGCATTTCTTAGCACAAAATCCTAAAAGACATGCATGTGGCAATTTCTACAGCAGGTGCAATGATATAATGATAATAATAATAATAATAACCACCATTAACAGGTATAAAACAGAAGACAAAGGTGATGGGATTTTTTTTAAGACCACATTGAACTAAGCTAGCAATAAGCTCCTTTTTTGTTAGTGGATGTTCTGACAAGACCTGTGAAAAATGCCATTCCCGGTGCTTGGCAGTTTCCAATCATTCTTTTTAAAATTTTCATTGAAAGTAATAAATATTAATAACATTACAGAATATTGAAAATAGGTAATGCTATCATCCTAAGGTAGTTATTTTTATTTTTGCCAATCTTTTCCAACTTTACAATTGTATCCAAAGTCTCTACTAATCATTGAAAGCAGAAACTCTCAATTTTGGCTTCACATTAGAATCAGTAATTTAAAAAAATGCTGATGCCTAGCACCACCAAACAGATTCTGATTCAGTTTGTCTTGAGGGTGGCCCTCTAGCAGTTGTTTTCCAAGCTCCCCACGTGATTCTAATATACAGCCGGCATGAGACCCTGGCATATTTTTCTCAGCACAATCCTCTGTACTCTCTAGGCCTTGGCAGCCCACCTTTGCACTTCAAAGAATGGTCTATGGGTTCCTACCTGTGGCCGCCTCTGGAAAGTCCTCAATTCAACGGACTCAGGACTCTGGGAGAGGCCAGCAAAGGCTCTGGGGAGATTGTGAACGGAGTCCACTTGGGAGCAGTCCAGGTAGAGCTCTACAGAGCCAGCCCCTCGCTGCAAATTGGTCAGTCTTAGGAGGACCCTGTGCCGCCTCCCATCAGCCAGCTGCAGGTTGTTGAAAACCACCAAATGGATCTTCCCATCATTCTTCATGTAACGGAGGATGGCTGGAACCAAGCATAGATCGGTGAATGGCGTGACGAGGGGAAGGGGGTGGTCCTGGGCTGAACAGCTTCCTGGCCACAAGACTAGGGTCACTGGAAAGAATGTGAGCAATTCATAACCACAACTACTGACTTCTGTTCACCACCTTCTGTGTGCCAGGCACTGTCTCAGGCACCGGGAATCCACTCTCCTCCTGAGGACATTTTGTACTGATGGAGAAACAGACAATATGTAGTAAATTTGAAAATAAAAAACTTCAGATAGTCATAAGTACAATGAGCAAGAAAAGCCCTCTAAGAAAGCAAACTAAAATCTAAGTAAGCTCCTGAGAGCATGAATTTATTAATTTGCCAAACATTTACTGAGCAAACCATGGTGCTGAGGACTGTCCTTAGGTACTTTAAATACTTAATTTCTACTCATTGCAACCCAATGAAATTGGAATAACTGTAAATGAGGAAAATGAAGCTCAGGTAAATGAAAGTACTTGCTCAAGGACATAAGAAATGGCAGGACAAGACACTGAACCCAAGTGTGGCAGATTCCATGACTAAAGGAATGCTAGGCGTGCACATGTCTTGGTAAACCCATGTCAAATCAAGTGTGATCTGTCACATTGTCCCTCAGCAACCCATCCCTAAATTTAACAATGCTCAGTTAGGAAATAAAAGGCTGCAAAAGAAGGACTAGGAAGGAGATCCATTATCTTATTTTCTGTTTGCTTTTTTGTTCCTATGTGGGTAGCTATCTATTCACATATCACATTCACTAACTATTATGTGAATAGTGAGCATATTCACATTAAGCTCACTAAATGAAAAATCACCCTGATTTGTGGGCTTGGTTTTTCACTCCACTATTGTCCTGAACATAAGCTGACCCTTTGTGAGCTGAGCCCACTGGCAGAGGTTTGCTAGGAAGACCAAAGAGATTTACTTCCAAAGTCTCAGTGAGTCTACCCACCACACGTCCAGGACCATCCACAGGTACCACTTTCAAACCCAAATTCATCACCAGTAACAACCCCAGGAACAAGGTCGGAGGCTGATTGCAAATGCTGCTGGCTAAGTGAGGCAGTAAACACATGACTGCAGCTCCAAAGCTCTGAGTCAAAGTCTTCATCTGCTTGAGGGTGGGAAAGCCTTAAATTGCTAGAATTCTCCGGGAGGGCAATTTAGTTATGTGTATCAGAACCTTAAAGATGTACAGAATCTTTGGCCTATCAATGCTACTTCTAGGAACTAAAACTGAGGAAATTAAAGAAAAAAGAAGCACCAAGATATATGGAGAAGAATGTTCATTTCAGAAATATCACAATAAATATTTGACACAACAGATATGTCTAAAGAGAGGGCTGGCTAGTTCATGTATAATCATAAAATGGAACACTATGGAATAGTTGCGTATTAAAAACACAAAAAGACATTCCCAGTATTTTGTTAAGTGAAAAAAAAAAAGGTCATAAGTCCATATATTAATAGTTTCATTCAGGAAAAATTGTGTGTGTATATATACTATGTATACACATGTATATACATACATACATACATAGAAAATTAGAAGAAACTATGTCAACATTAACATGCTGGGTGCTTGGAAGATGTATATTATTTTTTCTTCTTGATCATCTTCACTGTCTAATTTTTCTACAAGAAACACCATTACTTGTATACAAAAAAAGGAAAACAGAAATGTATTACACACATGCACACAGACTGTGTTCCTGTCAATTTGTACGATTTGTGACAAGTAACTTGGACCATTTTTCCTTAGTTACCTTTTCTGTAGAGTGTAAACGCCAACTCGGTGCTGCCCATGGATTAGCCAGCCATGAATACCTGTTTATGTTGCAGTATTGCCAAAGGAAACATCACTACCAGGAAACTTTAAGGATATATTTTAAGCCTTTCTCCACATTAGACTTTCTAGGTTCATTTTTTCACCCCTTCTGAACTATGACTAGATTTGATTTTCCATTTGATTATGGTCTGGAAGAGCTAGTTGGCATCAGGTTCTGTGATGCAGAGAGACAGCGGGAGGAGTCAGACAGGAGATCTCTTACGTCTGTGTGGTCACACCACTGGCTCCTGGAGAGAAGAGAACTGGTAAAGACTTGGCAAGACAGACCAGCTAGAAGGACTCTCTACAATTCCAGTACAATACTAAGTTTCCTGAAGTACTGAATAAATGTAAATAAATGGTAAGACTTAAATCAATGTGGTATGAAGAGAAAGAAAATAATAGAATGGAAGAAAATAGACATGAGTAGAAATTCTAAGGTATTTCTAATCTGGGACACAACAGAATTCTTATCCTTTTATTTAATGTTAATTTTGAGAATTCACATGTACCCTATAAATATGTAAAACATTATGTACCAATAAAATAGACAAATGAAAAAAGAAAACAAATTTGAATGAAAAATTTTAAAAATTGTTGAGAATTTACAATAAGCAACTGCATGGCTGGAAACTGTCGACATATATAGTAACCAAAAGAAGGAGACATTGAACCCAAACATATGAACTTAATTTTTAAACAACTTCTATTACTTTACTATTTAGAACAGTTTTGCAAATACCTGGAGTTTTCACAGGCCAAGAAAAATACTATTTGGACCACCAAACTTGAATTAGGTCACACATACATTTACTCAATATCTTTTTACTTTAGTTATAGCTACCATTTTTGTTCCCTGTATTAACTATTTAAGAGGATACACATAGTGGCATAAAACAAGTACTTGTGATTTTTCCTCCCTAAATTAATATTTCTGTGAAATCCAAAGGAAACATTTTCATGGGCATATTGCCTGCTTCTAATAGGCCTCTGCATGGCAGGTGGGTCATGGTTTATTTTCATAACTGAATATCTGTGTTTATTTTTATAAATAGTACCTAAGCAGTACTTTATATACAGCAGGTGTGCATTAAGTGTTGTGACTATGAACTTTCAATGAATAATTAAATGATTGCATTTAAAGCTTTTCCTATGGAAAATACAAAAGTTTAGAGAGTTATAATTCAACATCTAATTCCAGGTAGCAAAACCTACTACTGTATTCATACTCTCATTTAAGGGGATTCTGTACTTTTGCCTTGCTTTATGTCGCAGTGCAACACCCAAATGACAATCCCTCATGCTCCTAGATCTTGTGACAATAGCAAGAGGAAAAAAGGCAAAGAAGAATCATGGAAACTTTCATCTTCACAGTGTCTGTTAGCAGAAAAATTATCAAGTGCCTTAACATCTACCATTCTTCATACTCGATCCAATAATTCTCATTTTTCTTGTGGCTTCCAGTTTTCATTTTTCTTTTTTATTGCAAATACTTTACCTCAATGCCTCTACACTTATTTTATCTTCAGAGCAGTAAGACTACCCCAGAGGGCAGACAGGCCCCATTCAGGAAACTCAGCATTCTCACATCAGTCATACTGAGTCCGGAAACAGTGAAAAGCTGCAGCCCCAGGAGCCTGCAGCCTGGTTGGGGAGCTTTCCTGACCTTCTCCAGAGGCGGCACCATGGGAGAAGGGAGAGAACAGACAAGTTTCCCTTCCTCCCTCCAGCATCCCTTTCCTAGTGCTCACCTCACCCTATCTTTGCCCGACACACACACATAGCAGAGCCAGCCAAACAGAGGGAAAAATACTATGGCGGGAGGACAGTCATTCTGCCCCTCCTGGAAGGAGTGAGAAGCCCGTCTCCTGAAGCTGGAACCACCACACCTCCCAGCTCCACCACACCTCTGCCCGGTCACCACCCTCGAGAGCCCCATACTCAGGAAAACAGTCCCTGGGTACAACCCTGTTTCTTCAGCTGCGGCCCATTCAGTTTCCGTGCTTGGTGTTCACTCACCAGCAGCTGCACAAGTTTGCTAGGGGATTGCAGCCTGTTGTCTTGAGGGCTAGTGCGAGAACACAGCACACACCAAACGGAACTGAGGCTGACGGTCAGCAGGTGGTCATCTCTCAAATGACAGTTCGGCTCTGCTCTGCATCTCTGGGCTTCTCTGTTACATTCCTGACTCACCTGCCTACTTTAGGTCTCTTTCTGCACAGATTTTTTTGAACTGACAGATTGAGCGTCTTGTGACTGTTCTGATCAACTTATTGCCTTCTCAAAGCAAGCAAGCAAATGAAATCCTTCAGTAACTCCCTTGTGGATTCTAAATATTATCTAAGCTCCTTATCCCAGGACTTGCCCCAATCTTCCCATTACCTTCATCACCCCCATGCTGCCAAGTCTATTTCTTACTAATTTTCCCATATACTATAGCATCCAAGGGCACCAATACATCTATTTATGGAATGAAAAAATAGATAAAATAGAGTATTTGTGTCCACCCTGATTTTCATTACCCACCATTATATCTTTTCTAAACCGTGGAGACACTTTCAGTTGGTTTATTTATATAAATCTGTTCCTTTAACTTAGCATCTTTGTGTATTTGACAATTTTGGGTCTGATTTTACGGCACTGTCCAAAAGCCACACTTCCATGCCTGGATACCAGCCCGACACAGGAGCCACGTAGCCCAGCCTGATTAAATATGATTTCAGGGACCAGCAGGAGGTGGAAAAGCAGACTCAAGCAATGAAGATTTGAAATATTGCTAACTTGGGAAAGAATTTTCAAAAGGTGCTTTTTGAAAAGTGAACCTGGTAGTCAAAAATATTATGATATGCTGAATGTCAAAATAATGAAGCAGGGGGTCAGCTTTAAAGAACGGGAAATGGTAATATTTCGTCTGCTTGGGCAAAAGAGTCCAGACTGGCCTGGCCTGCAGGCAGCAAACTCACAAAGGTAGTCCAGGGCTCTCTGCTTTGCTTGGCAAATGGCTTTGCTCTTTGGCACTTTTAAATATATGATGAAAGCCATCAATGTCAACCTTCCCTCTTCTTTTTAAATAATTGTGCATTTAAAAATTGTCTTCTTGCCATTAATGGCTTTTGTGATGGATATTCTTGTTTGCCTTTGCTTACTTATCTTTATGCCCTGTACACTAGGTCTTTGTAACTTAGTGCTTTGGAAATACACATAAAAGGTAAATCATCAAATTGCTTTTCCTGAAAGTACTCTAGGTGACTCGTAGCTATGATAAATGCAGTCTGTTTGTTTCAAATTTTTTTTATGGTTGTTTGAACAAATGGAAAGAGCACATACACACATACACAGAAAAAAGAAACTATCTAGTGAAAGAAAACATGGAAATTATATTAAACATCTGCAGAGGACTTTTATGTTTTGAGAAAACGAGATTCATCACAGTATGCAACTATCTGGTTGATGACAAAGCTGTGAGTGTGCACAGAATCCCAAGGTCATGTTATAGGAGAGAACTGCAAAGCAGTTTCTTAAGTGCCCATGGAACCTCTCTAGCCTTAGTGGAATCACTGAATATTAGCATTATAAGTCATCCAGCTTAATATCTCACTTCACAAATCCCCTCAATAAAAGTGCAGCCTCTACCAGCACATTTCCAGTAACAAGGAACTCATTACTTTGCAGAGAAACCCATTTCACTTTTGGATCGCTCTCCAAGATTTTCCTAATACAGAGCCAGCATCTGTTTCCTCTGACTTCCACCAGTGGGTCCCAATTTTACTCTTCAGAGCTAGACGAGTTTTAGTCTGCTCCTCATTACAAATGACATTCTTCGAACATTTTAAGGCAA
Organism: Lemur catta; assembly: GCF_020740605.2. Taxonomy (NCBI): domain Eukaryota; kingdom Metazoa; phylum Chordata; class Mammalia; order Primates; family Lemuridae; genus Lemur; species Lemur catta. The sequence goes on along the minus strand of NC_059139.1, from coordinate 51,498,488 downwards.
CTTTCATATAGTTCATGTCTTCGTCAACTGGCTCCTTTATATCTCCAGTTCCTTTAACTTTTTGACTTAGATGTAGTAAAAAAAAAAAAAAAATGGGTCCAGATGGGTGCTGTTTTGGTGACTCTTCTTAAAGTAATCTCTGACCTGACAATGTCCCTGTGAAATGTGTCCAGGACTAGACACAGTATCTAGATGTGGCCTAGACAATTAGGAGTACACCAAGATTATTAATTTCCTTAAGCAGGCCACATATATGCATTAATGAAACCTAAAATTTAAGGAGCTTTTAAAAAACAGTTGTATCACAGTATCTGTTCATTCATTCAGTCAGCAGACCATTCTGAGCATCCACTGTGTGTCAGGCACTATGCTCAACAATGATTGGTTCTTAATGTTGTTGACTAGAACTCTTAGGATAGATCTCCCACATCTGGTACTTATGCAATTGGCTTTTCACTCCTCAATGATGAATTTACATTTATTCTTGTTAAATTTCATCTGATTGCTTGTGGACCATTGTGTCATCTGGTAAGAACTTGTAAATATCAATGATGGCATCCAACAAGTTCAACTCTTTTCCAGCTTTGTGCTGGTTGAAAACATGATAAAATACTGGGTCTTGACTGAAGTCACTGATATGTTGAACAGTTCAATGTCCAAGACAAAGCCTTATCAAAAACCACTAGACATCCTGCTATAAGGCAGCTTACCAACCCCTAGCAGTACTATTACCTAGCTCATTCTTTTTTTACATTATTCAGAAAGGTGTAATGAGTGACTTCGGAGGGTTTCCGGAAGATGGCTGACTAGAGATGTTGGTAACCAGGTCATCTCAGAAAGAAGGAAAAGTTTTAGGTGAAGAAAAAAAAAAAAAAAAAAAAAACCAGCTCAGGTGTAATTCTGAGAAAAAAGTTCCAGAACCTACCAGAGATTCCATGGGAAGAAGTTGCAGAGCAGAACAAGGAGCAAGATATCAGCAGATATCAACCCCCAAGAAACTTAGAGTCCCATGGGAAGGGTAGGTGGGGGTTTTGTTTCTCCTTCCCTCACACCTCTGGTAGTCAGCAGGCTTCCAAGCTGCTGGAGAGCTTTTCTACCCTCATGAGCCCCAAAGCTGCTGCCACCAGTGAACTGGGAGCTGCTTGAAAACAAAGCACCAGGCCCCTCAAGGTCACTTCCTGTCACCACAGACAAAAGCTGAGACAGCATGTGCCATTCTGCTTCTCCACCCATCGTGTGCCTTTGTCCTCCCCGGGGAGCTTCAGCCCTTCAGTTTTCTTTTTTTTTTTTTTTGAGACAGAGTCTCACTTTGTTGCCCGGGCTAGAGTGAGTGCCGTGGCATGAGCCTAGCTCACAGCAACCTCAGACTCCTGGGCTTAAGCGATCCTACTGCCTCAGCCTCCCGAGTAGCTGGGACTACAGGCATGAGCCACCATGCCCGGCTAATTTTTTTGTATATATATTTTTAGTTGGCCAGATAATTTCTTTCTATTTTTAGTAGAGACGGGGTCTCACTCTTGCTCAGGCTGGTCTCGAACTCCTGACCTCGAGCGATCCACCCGCCTCGGCCTCCCAGAGCTAGGATTACAGGCGTGAGCCACTGCGCCCGGCCTAGCCCTTCAGTTTTCATGTCACTTGTTCCTACACAAATATTTCCTAACTCTAGTCCAGACTGTGGTGGCCACAGGAGCTGGGGGGGGGTCCCAGGGGATCTGTGCAATCCCACAGCTTGGACATTCCAGGGGGGTTGCCTTCTGGGGAGAGGGACAAAGATGACCAGAGTGCCAGCTCTCCTGCATTAAGACTCTTTTCTTCCCAGTCCCCTTCCCTGCCCACTGCTGCCAAGTGGCATGGATGCCCCAAGGCATGATTTAGCCAGGGCTCTCAGGAGCAGCTGCTTTCTCTCTGTTGGCACACCCACTATATCAAGGCTCTCAGAGAAGGGGCTCACACCTTTCCTCTTAAAGATCTGCAGTGGACTAAGGGGTGCTCAGACTATGAGCTCCCTGACCGCTGGTCCTCCCTAACGCTCCTCGCCTGGCTGCTCCAGCAAAGCAGGGCACACCCCAAAACAGAGGGACATTAAACCTGCTTGAGCACTCCATGAGCAATTCAGGATCAGCACGCTTCTCCCTGACAAGGTCAGGGATTGATCTTAGGGAACCACGGGACAAGCCCACAGGCCAGATCCCACACTCCCAGGACTCAATCATGTTGAGGCACGGAAGGGAGATTTGTGAACTAATTTTGGGAGGCGAGGGAGCCCACATGGACAGAACTGAAAGCAGAGTGAAGTGTGGGTATGAGCTTCAGTGTGCTCTTGGGGCACCCCTCTCCTGCAGGAAAGCCACACTTTCAGTCCAGGGCTGGATCCTGGACAGGGAAGGTCCCGGCTTGTGAGCCCAGCTAGTTTGAGCTTCAGCTGGCCGCCAGACGCTGGAAGATCTTGGGGCAGGGGAGGAGGGGGAAGAGTGAAACCCACTCCTAACAGCCAAACTGTGAATCTCAGATGGGTCCACCTCCACAAGCAGACTTTCTGCCTTGGTGGGGACACTTTAGTCCCTCCCTGGGGGCTTTCCCAAGCAGGCTGGGAGCAGACCCTCAACCACTGCTGAGACAGTACTTGTGCCCACCTTCGTGGAGCTGGAAAGCAGGTTGGTCCAACTCAGCCCTACTCAGCCTCACTCTTCCACCCACTTCTGCTATGGTGGAGAATAAGGAGTCCCCTGGGAGCTCCGGGGCCCCACCTACTGCCTGGGGCATCTGAGTGCTTCTGCTGATGGACTAGAGCTGGTCACAGGTTACAGGGGGACCCAAAACCAACACTGCTGCTGGCTCTTTCCTGCAGGTGCCACCTACTGGCAGGGAGGACAACTTGTACAGCCCATTACAACATGTACTGAGTCAATCCTATAGGGTGTGGCTGATTCTTACTCACAAGCACCACCTACTGTCTCAGAGATTAAACTGAGTGTCCCAATGTAATTCACGCAGTTAAGAAGACCACAGGGCTGGGGAAAGAGAAAGGATTTCAAAGAGAAATCCCCTCAACAACAAGAGATCTCCCCCCCCCCCCACAGTATACCACCACTACAGCCTATAACTAGCAACTGAGAAAACTACCATACTAAGAATATCTATAACCAAGGTATCCATCCAGAACCTAGATCTCCACCAAGGTACCCACAAGCAAAGCTGAAGGTCCTTACTCAACGTATGCTACAAACACACCCTTAATAGTGAGGGGGAAAAAGCCCTATCTAAACAAAAGAAAATACAAAAACAAGAAACAGCTGCTCTGGATGACAAAGAATCAGAGCAAGAATTCTGGAAGTATAAAAATCAGAGCAAAAGGACACCTCCAAATGAACACACCAGCTCTTTAGCAATGGATCCCAACCAGAATGAAAATATTGAAATGCCAGATAAAGAACTTCAAATATGGATTGTAAGGAAGCTCACTGAAATCCAAGAGAATATGGAAAACCAACTCAAAGAAACTAGAAAAACAATTCAGAAAATGAATGAAAAATTTACGAAAGAGATAGAAATATTTTTAAAAAACAAAATAGAATGTCTGGAAATGAAAAATTCATTTAAGGAAATGCAAAACACAGTGGGAAGCTTTAAGAATAGACTAGACCTAAGCAGAAGAAAGAATTTCAGAGCTTGAAGACAACTCTTTCAAATTAACCCAGTTAGTAAAAAATAAAGAACAAAGAATCCACAGGAATGGACAAAGTCTACAATAAATATGAGATTATGCAAAATGGCCAAATATAAGAATGGTAGGCATCCCTGAGGGTGAAGAAGAAAAAGCACAAGGGCTGGAAAATCTATTTGAGGGAATAATTGAGGAAAACTTCTCTGGTCTTACTGGACATTTAGACATCCAGATACAAGAAGCTCAATGAACACCTGGGAGATTTGTTGAAGAGTAGGAATCACCAAGGCATACCACTATCAGACTGGCCAAAGTTAACATGAATGAGAAACACCTACAAGCTGGGAGCTGAAAACATCAAGTAACTTACAAAGGAAAACCCATCAGGCTAATTGCAGACTTCTCAACAGAGACAAGCCAGAAGGGATTGGGACTCCATCTTCAGTTCTGTCAAACAGAATAATTGCCAGCCTAGAATTTTATATCCTGCAAAATTAAGTTTCATAAATGAAGGTGAAATAAAGACTCTTCCATACAAGCAAACACTGAGGGAATTTTTCATGATCAGACATGCCCTGTAAGAAATACTCAGAATGGGATTATACACAGATCAGCACAATAGATATCCACCAGTGTAAAATCACCCAAAAGCTAAAGCTCACAGCTCATATAAAACAAAATCATACAAGAGGGAAAACAAAGCGATAAAGTACTACCCAACATGATGAACAGAAGAGCATCCCACATATCAATCTATCACTCAATGTTAATGGTCCGAATGCCCACTCAAAAGACACAGGATGGCTGAAATGGGTGAAAACACATAAACTAAGTATCTTCTGTCTCCAGGAAACACATCTAACCCACAGGGACACACACAGACTCAAGGTGAAGGGATGGAAAAATACATTCCACGCAAATGGAAACTAAAAGAGAGCAGGTGTAGCCATTCTCATATCAGACAAAATTGACTTTAAATCAACAATGGTAAATAAAGACAAAGATGATCATTATGTAATGGCATGGGTAGCAATTCAACAAGAAGACATAACAATCCTAAATATATATGCACCTAACACAGGAGCTCCCAATTCATAAGGCAAATTCTACCAGATCTAAGCAAAGAGATAAATAACATTTTAATTGCTGGGGACTTCAACATCCCATTGATAGAGCTAGACAGGTCATCTAAGCAGAAAATAGAGAAAAACTGGACTTAATTAGGGCTCTAGAACAAGTGGAACTAACAGACATTTACAGAACATTCTACCCCCAAACTATTGAATATACATTCTTCTCATCAGTGCATGGGACATTCTCAAAGACTGATCATATCTTAGGCCATAAAACACGTCTTGACAAACTAAAAAAATCAAAACTATACCATGTATCTTCTCAGATCACAGTGGAATAAAACTGGAAATCAATTCAAGAGAAATGGTCAAATCTACAAAGAGTCATGAAAATTAAACAACCTGTTGCTGAATGATTATTGGGTCAACAATGAAGCTAAGATGGAAATCAAAAGATTCCTTGAACTAAAGACAAAGGGGACACAAGCTATCAAAATCTATGGGATTAAGCAAAAGTAGTCCTAAGGAGAAAATTCATAGCCTTAAATGCCTACATCAAAAAGACAAAAAGATCACAAATGAACAACCTAACATCACATCTCAAGGAACTGGAAAAGGAAGAGCAAATCAAACCCAAAGCCAGCAGAAGAAAAGAAATAACAAAGGTCAGAGTAGAACTAAACAAAATGGAAAATAAAAAAATACAAAAGATCAATGAAATAAAAAGTTGGTTCTTTGGAAAGATAAACAAAATGGATAGACCTCTTGCTAGGTTCACCAGGGATAGAACAGAAAGGACCCAAATAAGCTCAATCAGAAAAGAAAAAGGAGATATTACAACTGATACCATAGAAATACAAAATATCATCCATGAATACTACAAAAATCTCTACACACATAAACTAGAAAATGTAGAGGAAATGGAAAAATTCCTGGAAACACACAACCTCTCAAGACTCAATCAGGAAGAAACAGAACTCCTGAACAGACCAACAATGAGCAGCAAGATGGACACAGTAATAAAAATCTCCCCAAAAGCCCCAGATCAAATGGATTCACAGTCAAATTCTACTAGACCTACAAAAAAGAGCTGGTACTTATTCCATAACATTGAGGAGGGAATCGTCCCTAACTCATTCTGTGAAGCCAGTATCACCTTGACACTAAAGCCACAAAACGACACAACAAAAAAAGAAAACTACAGACCAATATCCTTTATGAATATAGATGAAAAATCCTCAACAAAACACTAGCAACTAAATTCAACAGCACATCAAAAAAATAATCCACCATGACAAAGTGGGTTTCATCCCAGGGATGCAGGCATGGTTCAAGATATGTAATTCAATAAATGTGATTCACCACATAAAGAAAAGCAAAAAAAAAGATGATATAATCATCTCAACAGAGGCAGAAAAGCATTTGACAAAATCCAGCACCCTTTCCTGATAAAAACTCTCAACAAACTTGGCACAGAAGGAATATATCTCAACATTAATAAAGCCATATATCACAAACCCACAGCTAACATCATACTGAATGGGGAAAAGTTGAAAACATTTCCACTAAGAACTGAAATAAGACAAGGGTGTCCACTGTGACTACTTCTATTCAACATAGTGCTGGAAGTCCTAGCTGGAGCAATCAGGCAAGAGAAAGAAATAAAGGGTATCCAAATCGAGAAAGAGGAAGTATAATTACTGCTTTTTTCTGATATGCTCTTGTATCTAGAAAATCCCAAAGACTCCACCAAAAGACTCCTGGAATTGAAAAGTAAATTCAGCGAAGTCTCAGGTTACAAAATCAATGTACACAAATCAGTAGTATTTCTACATACCAATAATAGTCAAGCTGAGAGTGAAATCAAAGATTCAATACCATTCACAATAGCTACAAAGAAAACAAAATACTTAGGAATACACTTAATCAAGAAGGTGAAAGATCTCTACAAGGAGAACTACCAAACACTGATGAAAGAAATCACAGATGACAAAAGGAAACAGAAAAATGTATCATGCCCATGGATCGGTAGAATCAACATTGTTAAAATGTCCATACTGCCCAAAGTGACTTACAGATTCAACGCAATCCCCATCATATTAATGTCATATTTTAGAGATCTAGAAAAAATAATTCTATGCTTCATTTGGAACCAAAAAAGAGCCTGGATAGCCAAAGTAATCTTTTTTTTTTTTTTTTGAGACAGTCTCGCTTTGTTGCCCAGGCTAGAATGAGTGCCGTGGCGTCAGCCTAGCTCACAGCAACCTCAAACTCCTGGGCTTAAGCGATCCTACTGCCTCAGCCTCCTGAGTAGCTGGGACTACAGGCATGCGCCACCATGCCCGGCTAATTTTTTCTATATAGATTTTTAGTTGACCATATAATTTCTTTCTATTTTTAGTAGAGACGGGGTCTCGCTCTTGCTCAGGCTGGTCTCAAACTCCTGACCTCGAGCAATCCACCCGCCTCGGCCTCCCAGAGTGCTAGGATTACAGGAGGGAGCCACCGTGCCCGGCCAGCCAAAGTAATCTTAAGCAGAAAGAACAAATTGGAAGGCGTCACATTACCAGACTTCAAACTATACTATTCAAGGCTATAGTAACCAAAACAGCATGGTATTAGTATAAAAACAGAGATGTAGATCAATGGAACAGAACAGAGAACCCAAATATAAAACCTACAACCAAATGATCTTTGACAAAGCAGAACAACAATATACACTGGGGAGAAGAAGCCCTATTCAATAAACGGCACTGGGAAAATTGGATAGCCACATGCAAAAGAATGAAACAGGACCCCTATCTCTCACCACTTACAAAAATTAATTCAAGATGGATGAAATAATTGACTGTAAGGCATGAAACCACAAAAATTCTAGAAGAAAATGTAGGAAAAACTCTTCTAGATAACGGCCTAGGCAAAGAATTTATGACTAAGACCCCAAAGGCAATTATAGCAATAACAAAAATAAATAAATGATACTTAATTACATTAAAAAGCTTCTGCACAGCAAAGGAAATAATCAACAAACAGAAAACCTACAGAAGGGGAGAAAATATTTGCAAACTACACATCTGATAAAAGGCTAATATCCAGAATCTACAAAGAACTCAAACAAATCAGCCAGAAAAAAACAAACAATCCCATTAAAATGTGGGCAAAAGACATGAACAGAAGCTTTTCAAAAGAAGATAGACAAATGGCCAACAAACATATGAAAAAGTGCTCGACATCAATAATCATCAGAGAAATGCAAATTAAAACCATATTAAGATATCACCTTACCCCTGTCAGAATGGCTGTTATTAAAAAGTCAAAAAACAATAGATGCTGGCATGGATTCAGAGAGAAAAGAATCCTTATACACTGTTGGTGGGACTGCAAATTAGTACAACCTCTGTGGAAAACAGTATGGAGATTCCTCAAAGAACTAAAAGTAGAACTACGATTCAATCCAGCAATCCCACTACTGGGTATCTACCCCGAGGAAAAGAAGTAATTTTATAAAAAAGACACCTGCACTCAAATGTTTATTGCAGTACAATTCACAATCACAAAGATGTGGAATCAACCCAAGGGCCCATCAATTCATGAGTGGATTAACAAAATGTGGTGTATATATATATACCATGGAGTACTATTTAGCCATAAAAATAAATGAATTAATGTCTTTTGCAGCAGTTTCAATGGAACTAGAGACCATTATCCTAAGTGAAATATCTCAAGAACGGAAAAAACAAATACCACATGTACTCTCTGATAATTTGGAACTAATCGATGGGCACCCATGGGCACAGAGAGAAGTAAAAGTCATTGGAAATAAAGAAGGGAGGAGGGGTAAAAACCTATCTAACAGGCATAATAAACACTAGGGTGATAGGCACATTTATAGCCCTGACTTAAGCATTATAAAAGCTATCCATGTAACAAAAAAATCACTTGTGCCCCCTTAATATTTTACAATTAAAAAAATGAATGACTTCATAAAATTCTTTTCCGAAGTCAAGATATGTTATGCTCACAGCATCTTTTTGATACATTAGCTTAGAAACTTTACTAGAGAAAAAGTTTGGCATGATTTATTCTTAGTAAACCCTTTTTGTCTTCAAAAAATCCCAGATTTCTTTTCCAGGCAATCCCAAAATACACAAATAATCACATAACCCTCTAGAGGTCTGTCCTAAATTTCACTAGCCTGTGGTTTTCACAGTCCACCTATCCCTTCTTTATAAAAATGGAAACATTTGCCTGTCCCCAGTCCTTTAGGACCTCTCTGTTCTCTGTGATTTCTAAATGTTAACAACAGAGGCTCCACTAACACTTTTTTCACTGAATACCCCAATATATAATTCACCTGGAGGTAGATAATTAAACTCACTAAAGAGACTGGGTCTTAGTCTCAAAGCAACTCAGCTATCTCCTCATCTAGCTTGGGTTTTGTTTTCTTTTAACCATTCTTAACAATTTGAAGAATATTTCCCTTGATGAGTAAAATAGAAACAAAGACCTGACTATTTATGACTGATCTCAGCCATCTGTTAATCTTGCATTACCTATTTGAGGCAGTGGGTTTATTCCTTTCTTATTCTGAATGTAGCTGAAAACATCCTTTTTATTATCTTATGTGTAAATTACTATTTTGACTCAATTAGGTTTCAGCTTTTCTATCCTAATTATTACAGTGTTGTGTCAAATTTTAAAATTCTTTTCATCTTCTGCATATGACTGCTTCAAAATTAAGCTCATTCAAGGGCATCTCATTAGGAATATTGTGAAAGTTAAAAGCGAAGATGAGCATTGATCTTTTAACACAGTCCTCATACACTGTAAAGGCTCCATAAATATTATTATTGTTTGAGGCCCTTCATCTTTCCCCACTCATTATTGCATCCACAATTTTAATTTTTAAAGCTCTTGGATCTCTCAAGCTGTATTTTTGTTTAGCTTGCAAGCTTCAGAACCACCACTCTGAACTATTTGATGTCTTCCATCCTTAGGCCAAAAGGAGTTTGACTGACTCTCTCTGGTCATTACAGCAAAATCTTTGGGTTCATTTCCACAGCACCAAGTTATTCTTCTGTAACAATCAAATTAATACTAAAAGTAGTAGTTACTCTTGTTTTCTTTTTCTGAAAGTTAAAACTGTCATCAAGGCGAGAGCCGAGAGTTCACCAAACCATCATCTTTGGAAGACAGTTGCCTAAATAGTAGACATCTTTTTATCTATCTATCTTATACTATTTTAGAACCTGAAAATTTTACTGAGCCGCATAGTATAAAGAAAATTATTATACCTTATATAATTCAGTTACTGCACTCATCCTGTGAGGTAGCTTTTATCACCCCACTATATAGACAAAAAACTGGGGCTAAGAGAGATTCAGAGATGTATTCATGGTGACACCACCAGTAAGATTTTTGGCTATGACTCAAACTCAGGATACTAACTGGAATGTTGTCTCTATGCCAGATTCTAAAAGAGAATCAATCATATCTTCTATCCATCCAAGTGGTTTCTGTAGACTGCTTATTTCTATCAAGATTATACCATCTATATTACTAATTATCTGACAGATCATTTCTACCAGAAATACCACCTGTTTTCTCTTATATCCTCATCCAAAAGGTCTTCAACAATTCATTCTTTTAAAAAGAACCTTTTTTTTGAGCACCTGTGTCATATATTGTGAAAGTCCAGAATTTTCACAAGGGTGTATGTCTTCTTTAATGAACAAGTCTACTTTTCTCAGCCTCCATTTATTTTTTTCAATCTGTTCATGAGCCACTTCCATGTACAAGGCACAGTGCTAGGAGGTGCTGCAGTAAATACAAAGGGCTTTTCAGTCCCTGCATTCAGAAAGCTCACAACCAACTGGGGAGAAAACCTAGAAATAATTCAAGATGTAAGGTGAACTAAGATTAGTGCCTTCTTAAGAGGTACAAAACCACATAAGGAAAAATATCAGAAGGTGTTACAGATCTGTCTTGAATGTGGAGGATTTTGGTGTCTTCACATGGTGCAGGACATGTACCAGGGGGAGGAGAGGGCAGGAGCAAAAGGATGGAGGAGGACAGGCAGCATGAATGCACCCAGGGAATGGCACCAGCCCACCTAGCTGAAGCACAGTGTGCGTGGAGGCTAGAATGAGGGATAAACTGGAAAGGCTGGTTGAGGTCATGCAGTGGGAACCCTGAATGCCCAGTGGAGGCAGGTGGTGGGCCTTATTCAGTTTGGAATGGGAGTCGCTAGAGGTCTCTGAGGTTAACTGTAACTTTATCCAAACTGTGTTTTGTGAATAGTAATGAGGTGGCCTTGGGTAGGATGACTTGGAGAGAGTGACAGTAGAAGCAGAGAGCTCAGTGGCAAACTCATTCTTTGCAGTCTCCATTTGCTACATTTTAGTTTGTTCCAGGAGCTCCTCTGGAGCTCAGACAACCAAATCCTGCTCTTTGATACTCTTGTGTAGGCACCCTCCTTACTCCCCCAAATCATGGACTTTAATGGAGAGAAGGATGTGTTTTATTTCCTACTCAGGTGTTTTAAGTCAGAAGAGATACATTTGGATTTCTTCTGTTTTATTGTTTCCTGTGCAATTCAACAGAAGAGATCAACTGACCTTTGCTTGCAGTTTACCATCCAGGAATATAATTCCCCCCCGCCTCCATAAATTATGTCAGGCCAGCATTGCCACTACGGAATACCCTCAATGGGGCGTCACACCACATGCCATGTCTTTTTCCTGGATTTGATGGACCCAATGACTTTTTTTTTTTTTTTTGAGACATAGTTTCACTCTGTTGCCTAGGCTAGAGTACAATGGTGTCATCACAGTTCACTACAACTTCAAACTCCTGGGCTCAAGCAACTCTCCTGCCTCAGCCTCCCAAGTAGCTGGGACTACAGGTATGCACCACCACACCTGGCTAATTTTTCTGTTTTATAGAGACGGGGTATTACTCTTGCTCAGGCTGGTCCCCAACTCCTGGCCTCAAGTGACCCTCCTGCCTCAGCCTCCCTAGTTGCTGGAACTACAGGCATGAGCCACTGTGCCTGGTGATTCCTCCCCACACCCCCCAATATTTTCTAAGAACTGTGTATTTTCCTTAACAGGATGATGCAGGGTGGAGAGTCGTTCATCTTTGAACCCTTCATCTCAACTCTTTCATCTTCTCCCCTAAAAATTTCAATCAGCTGGTATTTACAACTGACTCACATTACTGGTGATTCTTCAGAGGAAATACACTAACAACCCCCTTACCCTCCACTTACCTGCCCATATATCCAGTGTTACTTCTGCCCATATAGAGTGAACTGAAAGAATCAGTTCAGGGGAAGTTGCTTCCTTGTGTTTCCCAGCAACACAGACTCTCCACAATGGGGTCACACATACTGGCCCATTTAGAAATAGAGCGTGAGATGCAGTGAGGGGGAAAGCTAGAGCAGAGTTTTTCCCTCTATAGAGGACCTTCTAGCATTAAGCTGGATGAGCTGAAAGAAAAATCTTTCCAATGCCTCTAAAACAGTTTAGTGAGAAGCTGCTGCTCTACAGATGAACAGTGATTTTTACAGATCACAAATGGAATCACTGGGTTGTTAGAAGATGAGCAGTTCCTTCAATAGATATTAGGCAAAATGGGGCTGTTTGATTCAAGGCAGAGAGGGGGCAAAATCACCTCTCATCAGGGCAGAAGATGGGGCACAGGGGGCAGGAAGGGTTGAACCATCTGCTGCCCATGTCCCTAGACTTGCTGCATTATCTGAAACCTCCCCACAGCCCCTGAGAGGCTGAGAGGCACAGAGAAAGCAGACTCGGGAGGGGGTGGGAGGAGGGAAGGAGGATGTTGGAATTTGACATAAAAGAAGGGTTAAAGTTCCATTCCTTTTTCCTCTTAACTCTATAGTCCTATGAAAGCTAAGAATTAGGCACTTCTTTCAGCGCGTAATGACTGCAGATTTAAGTGTTCAATCACAAGTCGAATTTAAGAGAGAGTCTGAAACACTAGGAAGTGTCTACTTTATAAAGCAAACCGAAGTAAATATAAAACCTAGCCAGAAGGACCAGTCCTCCTATTTTATTAAATGCATGAGGCAGCACGAACACGCATCTGTCACATTCCTCAGTAAACAGGAACAGGTGTTGTCCCCACGGCACGGGCGGAGGGGAAGGCAATGAAAAATAGTGACCATTTTCTTTGGGAGTCATTACTCAGTGCTAGTAACTCACTATGACAGCAAAACAGATGACCACAGAGGGATCAAACAGGTCTGTGTAAATTGGCACAAACAGGTAGAAAAGAGAGCTGTTCACTCTGTTCTACCGGGTGAGGTATATTCTCTTGGGTGATCAAGGCCAGTGAGGTGCTTGCGGAGCTAGGAGTTAGGTCTGCTAAGCCATGGGCTTCCCAGGGAACAAAAGAATGGTGGGGGAAGCTGTCATGGGCTAAATGTTTGTGTCTCCCCACCACCCATGCATACACTGAAGTTCGAATCTTGAAAGTGATGACATTTGGAGGTGGGGCCTTTGGGAGATAATTAAGTTTAGATTAGGTCCTAAGGGTGGGACCCTCATTATGGGAATAGTGCCTTTATAAGAAGAGACACAAGCAAGCTTGCTCCCTCTCTCCACCATGTGAGGACACAATAAAAAGATCATCATCTGGAAGCCAGGAAGTGGGTCCTCACCAGGAACTGAATTTGCTGGTGCTACGGTCTGGTTATGGTTTATTTGTCCCCACCAAAACTCACGCTGAAATTTGGTTGGGACGTGGGGCCTAGTGGGAGGGTCATGCAGGTCGATCTCTTACGAATGGCTGGGTGCTGTTCTCTCAGTAGTGAGTGAGCTCTTACTCTCAGAAGACTAGACTAGTTCTCGAGGGAATAGCTTAGTTCCTGAGTGGGCTGTTGGAAAGCCAGGATGCCCCCCAGGTTTTCCCTGCTTCCCGCCTGTCCACGTCCCCTTTGACCTTCTCTATCATGTTGTGGCACAGCATGAACGTCCTCACCAGAAGCCAGGGTCGTGTCCTTGAACTCTGCCTATAGAACCGTGAGCTAAATAAACCTCTTTTCTTTATAAATGATCCAGTCTCAGGTATTCTTTTATAGAAATACAAAATGGACTAAGACATCCAGCACCTTATTCTTAGAGTTACCAGCCTCCAGAACTGTGAGAAATAAAAGTCTATTTTGTTATAGCAGCCTGAGCTAGGACAATGGCCTAATTGTCCTGGCTCCTGTCCCTTCCAGAACTGGCCTCAGAATAATGTGAGAATGGGACTATGTCAAAAGGCATCTTGGCCACAAGCAATTCTTCCTTTTTTCTCCCAACATTGCCTCTTCCCCTCCCCCCAGCCCCACTTCCCCATTTAGGTAAATGTACAGTAAGAAGAACTTGATATTGAAAACTGAAATGAACACTGGGTGAGAATAAAATTATACAAAGGAATGAGCCATCTTGAGGAAAATAGACCCCAAATCCTAGAATAGGAAAACAGGATTTTTAAGAAAACGATTTCTACAGATTTTCTTACCTTTGTTTAAGCGTCCCATCACAGTAAATTCAAAATATTTGCTGTTGTCAGTTGAAGAGTAAAGGCCAAAGATGGTGGCTGAGCTTTTCGTCTGCAGCTTGAAGGTGGAGATCACAAAGAGATCATTCAGGGTGGGGTCTGTTAGGAACGGCTGCAGAACACCTGGGTTCAGCCTCTGACTGGAGGACTGGAGAAGGTCAAACACTGGGGAGAAGTGGGAAAGGGGCAGTCAGTGAAAGATTCAACTTTGGGGAAAACACGTTTGTTTGGGGGTGGGACAATGTGACAGCAAGCTATGAAATAATAACTCATCTTGTAATCCCTTTTCCACATTGCCAAACTCACTAGTTCTTCCCTGTCACTTTTATAGCGACTGGACATTTGAACCAGAAGAAATATAGCACAGTATTCATCAGTGAGTATAGCCCTCGAGAGAAGACTCAATTTGTAAACACAAAATTGGATTTGGCTGAACAAGTGGCTCTGAAAATGCCCACTAGGAAAAACGCTAAAGGCTTAAAGTACAAGGGGGACTGGTGAAGCATCCAAGCCGTTGTTTTTCTCACGTCCTCAAGAAGTGAATTTCTGTCATCTGGTCCCTTATGTACCTCCAGGACCAGAGCCAATTGTATTTTCCTGGTCAGTGACAAATGACAGGAATGCAGCAGAAATCACGGATGGGGTAGATGTGCTGTCGGCAAAATGATTTGCTACCTTTGTGAGACCTAAGTGTTCCCTTTGTGCCTTTATAATTCTCCAATATTTCTGTTAAAGAAAATCGCAATGTGGAAACAAAACAAAACAAAATGATGTAGTTTCTATTTCTTGACTGTATCTTGACCAATAGAGTTGATCTATAAAAATTAGAATTTATATTTGTATAAGTTGCTTTTGATCAAGCAAACAGCATTTTCTCTCAGAAACTAATATTTAGAAAATCTATGAGAGAGTATGTCCAGAGCCATTTAAAAGGCAAAGGACAAATTTGGGTAATACTCCCTAGAAGTCATTTAATATTTCTACTAGTTTATGCAAATATTATTTGAACAATTCCATATCCCTAGGAATTTCAGCACCTAGAGCTGTCTTTTGGATACAATAATCTGGTTACCAAAAGGGTAATATTAATAATTTATAAAGAGCTCTTATCAATAAAATAATAAGCATTCTAATAGAAAAATGGTCAAAAAACATGAAAAAACAATTTATGGAAAAAGAATTACAAATGACCATTAAGTATATAAATAAACATTCAGGTTTTTACCTAACAATGAAGGTATTGCTAACTTAAACAAGATATTATTTTCACCATCAAATTGGAAAACTAATGAAAACAATAATACCCAACTGCTTGTGAGAGTTCAGGAAAATGGCACTCATATACTACTAGGTAAGATTTAAACTAGTATAAACATTTTGGAGACAGTTTAAATAACAGCGTCAAAGCCCCTAAAACATGCATCCTCTTTGATCTAGCAATTCTATCTATAGGAATTTATCCTAAGGAAATTATGGATAATGTAAATGATTTAGGTACAAGGATATTCGCCACTGGTGGTAATTCTAGAATTTCTATTTAGGAAAGAATTAGCTGAAAATCTAATTGGAAGAGGGGTAAACCTAAAGCTCTGTTGGCATAGCACTTTGATATGACAATGTAATCTGTCCTTAGCAAACAAAGAAGGACTCTGCAGAGACTAAGAGGTTGGCTGAAGCCAACTCAAGCCATCCTGTGGCACTGTACTTGTTCAATAAATTATCATTTATAGTATCAAAACACTGGAAATAGGGTATAGCATAGCCTTGGCTAAATACATGTGATCCTTCCAAAGAGCAGAATATTATCTATTTTAAAAATGTAGCTGAATATTTACAAATGTGGAAAGATGTTTATGCTATATTAAGCAAAAAAAGATCATAAAACTATATGTATAAGATAATCCCATTTGAAATATATATTTGCATAGAAAAATATTTGAAATGAAAGACAATGCAACATGTTAACATTAACAGAAGCTACGTCTGGGTTGTATAAGTTTTTAATTTCCTCTTTTATTTGTGTTTTATTTTTGCTTATCCAATTTCTATTTTCTCTATGCTGAACAGGTACTGCTTCTATAATAAGAAATGAATTGCTAAAACAAACAGGCAAAAACCTAGTTTTTCAACAATGTCTACTCTTTTTCAAAGACAGTTTGTCTTCAAACTACATCTATAATTTTTCTTCACGTGTACCAGAGGTCCTTACACAATAATGAATTTAATACTAGAAGTGTTAGAAGGCAGAACACCTATTCTGCTCCCTCTAGCACCCACATCCCCAAACGATGAAGACTGTTGCCTACTGCAGTTCAGACGGGAAATTGGATTTCTTAACTTCCAGAGAATTGGAAACTTTTCATCTCCAGCAATGAGGGCAAATGGAAATATGGCAATAAGTTTAAAAGTTCCTTTCAGGGCATCTTCAGAAAAGAGATGTGTGTTTAAGGTATGGGAACTGCTTTCAAAACTAAACTCTTAGCACTCTTGATTCTTGCTTTGACTATGAACAGGACCATAATTTAACTCAAACTAAACTTGCTATATTTCAATCTATGGTTCGTCTGATCCATTTGCTTTTTTCCCAAGAGGCAGAGCTTGGATTAGTTAGTAATGAATACAGAGAGTGTTTTGAAAAGGAAATGAGACATTACCATTTTCTATTAATGTTGTTATGTTTTTGTAAAAACGCCAGGATCTAAGCACAACTCTCTAGTTTTAGAGGTGAAATTACTGCTACCAATGAGCCCAGCTACCATGGTATGTAAATTGAATACATACTTATTTAAGACTAGCAATGCAGCTCAGAGGAAGAAGAGATAGCAAATTATGCTTTGAGCTGGTAATTGCAGACTAGATAACTCAACAAAAGGATCTATCAGAAACTTGACTTAATCAGATCAGATCGTCTCCAGAAACTAAGTTAACCAGATAATTTAGGTTGTATAGCTTGAGTTCAAGTCTCCATAAAACGGCCAGTTCTAAGAGGAAGCAGAATCCACACCTCAAGCACACCATGAAGTTGTGTGTTCAAATGTCAAGAGTTTATATAGTACAACATAATACAATCCATGAATTCAAACTGGCCAAATAACATCTGCAACAAGAAAACTTTCGAATTGTGTTAAAAAGCTTCCTTTTTTACCTTCCAAGAAGCACAGGGCTCAATACATATTACAGATTACGGCATTTCAAATATTTCAAACTAAAAATTAGCAGTACAGCGCCCTCTGAAACCACAATTCTGGCTGCCTGGTCCAGAATCAAAATGAGTTACGTGGTGAAATGCAGCTTAATGGGTGATTTGATTACTGCCGTGGGAGGAGGGGATTTGAGAACACCCTCACAGGCATTCTTTGATCTGGCATCGTGAGGAATAACAACATTTACTTCAAGTTGTGTGTCTTTTCCAGTTTTACTTCCTTAGTCAGTAATAAATCAACCAAGCCACCGAGTTCAAACCAATGAAGGTCACCACTGACCAGTCAGGGCCAGTTAGAGCCCTAAGGCTTTTTTCTCGCTTAAATCATTTCTTCCTTTTGATCTTTACAAAAAAAATTCTGTTTAACCTTAAGTGCTTTCTGCCCAATGGCTATTTTCACCCCATCTCACACTGGGGTTTGAGGTTTATCCAGGTATCTTTCCACATTATTTATTGAATTTTTATGGAAAAAGACCGATTTCTCAGCCCTTCCTATTTACCTCAGGAATCCAGAGATCAAGCCTACTCCTGAAAAAGCCTTTGCTTTTGGGGGATCCAAGTAAAGTCAGAGCAGAAAATGGGGGGGGGGGGTGGCAGGGCAAATAAGGTAATGATGCGCCGTTCAAGGCTGAGCGGAGGCCCAGGGCTGCAGGGGTCAGAACCGGGCTTCGTACAGAACCTGATCGCACCCTGCACCAGACATTACATGTCAGGGGTCTAGGGTCGTGTGGCAAGTTCTGAAGTAACCCCCACGTCTTTGCATAGACTGAAAACAAATTTGTACTCCCCAAACTGTTGTTCAGAAAAGTGGTCTCTTCGTTGGATAAGCGAATTTCAGAAAATTCTAGACTCTAATCACCGTTTCCAATCACAATATGCTTTGCCTCGGCCCCAGAGGAACAGAGAGGGGCCGAGCAGGGTCCCAGGAGCACAGGTCCGAGCCGCACGAGCCGGGCCGGACCCGGCGCCTCCTCCCCGCGCCCGGCCCGAGCCCACTTACCCTGCGGGGTGGCCTGGGCGCCGGCCCCCAGCCACGGCTGCAGGGCCAGGTGCAGCAGCAGGAAGGCGGCTCCGCGCCGGGCCAGCATGTTGGCTGTCCCTACGCCCTGCGGGGCTCGCGGGCGACGGCGACGTCGGCCCTGCCTCGGTGTCCCCGGGCGGCGCGCTGTGCCTCGCTCGGGGCTGTCCGCGGCGGCGCAGGTGGCGGGTGCGCGGCGCCCGGGCGGCCGTCGGGGGGGGCGCTGGCGTCCCGGCTGCGCGCAGAGCGGGGGCAGCTGGCGGCTGGGCTGGGCGGCCGGGCCCAGCGCTTTATGGTCCGCCCGGCCGGGGGCGGGGGTTGCGGGGGAGGCCGGAGGCCGGGCGGCCCCCTTGGCGGGGATCCCCTGTCACCGGGAAGAGCGGGGCCGCCGAGAGAAAGGCGCGGGTGTGGGGACGGGAAGGAGCCCGGACGGACTAGGGCCTGCGGGGGGCGTAGGGTTTAGGAGGGTGGGAAGAGCGAGGCCGGGCAGTGGAGGCTGGAGGGAGAGGAGGGCTGGGCAGAGGCACGCACGGGGACAGGGGGAGATGGGGAGCAGGGCGCGAGGCGAGGAAGAAAGCGACGCTGACCCGTTAGCTTTGGGAACCTTCAGTCCCCCACCCCTCATACTCTGTTTTCTAAAAAGAACATCATTTGGCTTTTAACGCCCAGCTTGGGTTCCCTTCCGAAAGAATCCTGAAGGCTCTCCAGGAACGTTCTGCCTCCTAAAGTGGTCCAGAGAGCAATTAGTTTCTTTTACTTCTTCAAGCTTTTCTTGAATACTTGAAATGTTGAATATTTTTTTCCTATCGAGTTTTGATACATGAACAGTGAACGCTGGAAAGTTTTTGTGTTTTTAATGGAAATAAAACACGTCTCAAGGAATCCACCCAAACAGAGCCATTTGCAGGTTGGTGAATCTGTGCTTTATAGGGAATTTATTTGCAGTTCTGTGTCCAAACACCCTGCTGGCCCACCTTTATTCCGCTCCCCCGGAAGATTCCGTGTGGTAGTTTAAAGGCATATATGGGGGTAGGACCTGTAAGAAATGGCAGGAACGGAAGTAAGTAGTCTTCCTCCTAGGCAAACCCCTGAGAATGATATGGATTAACTAGAGGAAAAAATATTTGATAAATAACAGTGGCAAAACTTCCCCTCTGTAACAATCTCAACTCATGGAGAACACCAGCAACGTATTGCTGTTCCTATCTCTTATGCCCTAAAGAATTCCATTGCAAAGTTTAAGAAGCTATCTGCCACAAACAGGGAGATTAATGCACCATCTTATTCCCAAACTGTCCTTAGAATAACCTGTCAGCAATTATGATTCCATTTAGAGCTAATGACCTACAGATTTGTGAGCTATCTTCAGCGCTCTCTTCTGTTAATATTTGAGGTCTAACACAGCTTCCTTTAATTACACTGAAGTGTAATTACACAATTACACTAAAGTCATTCTATGGAATGGGGCACCATATGTCTACATATGAGAGAGCACTGAAGAAACACAAAGGGTGTATGCACATCTCTAACAATGTGACTGTAAACTAATGAGATGGACTAGACTTGGGAATCTTCGAGTCCCCTAACTGTGTTCCCAGGAGTGGCCTGGGTTGGAATGGGATCCAGGCTCCCAACCTGTGCTTCAAGCAGAACAGCCTTGCTTTTATATGTTTTGTACAATGGACTTTAGAGTGTAAGATTTTATGTGAAGAGAGAGTTTGGAAAGTCACTATTCAGTGGCTCTCAGCTGATTGGGTACATCAGAATCTCCTGGGGCACTTAAAAAAACACAAATTAGGTGGCTACAAGGAACAAATGAAACCAATGATCAAAAGAAGCAGTTAGTATACTATATTGCACCGTACCCTATTCTGACACATAAAATAGGACTACTCCCTAAATGAGTCACTGAGCAAGCCTAGTAGATGCCTGTGAGAGTTCTTGTGCAGTGTGCCAGACATCGCCTGCTTCCTCTCACATCTAGTGTTAACCCTTCTTCTGCATCCTTGTTTGGATAAAATGGGAGACTAGAAAGTGATAAGAAGGTAGACGGTAGAAACTAGAGTATTTCCCTCCCTCTGACCTGAATGGATGCATCTTCTTTGTGACTCTTGCAGGTCAGGTCCACCATGGCTCTAGCTTTTGCCCTGTCACCTTTTGTTCCTGCAGCCATGGAATTAGAGGTTGCTAAAATGTGGATGGCCTCACTGTTCCCTCTTTGGCATCTCAGTTCTTCTATCACTTATGTAACCATTTCCCTGTACTAAATTTCTTCTATTTAAAATATCTAGAGTGGTTTATGTTTTCCTGGTATGTACAAACAGGACTAAACTGTAAGTTATTTGAAGGCAGATACTACGCCACTCATCTTTGCTTAGTTATCTTTGCTAGAAATCTCCAATTCCTAGCAAATTCCCAGCAAAACAGCTTGCATATATAGGCACCCAATAAATTTTGGTTGAACTGGATGACTACTAAGTACAATCGAGAAACAAAAGAA
Organism: Lemur catta; assembly: GCF_020740605.2. Classification (NCBI taxonomy): domain Eukaryota; kingdom Metazoa; phylum Chordata; class Mammalia; order Primates; family Lemuridae; genus Lemur; species Lemur catta. The sequence continues at coordinate 51,477,464 of NC_059139.1, read as the reverse complement.
TCAAATGACTTTCTGTTAGCCTAACAAAACTTACAACCTAGTTTTGCTTCCAGAGAACCTATATTTTTAAGAAGCCATTCATTGGGGATTCTCAGTAAACTTTCTCTTCATGTCCTCAGAATCAAGAGGAAATTTGATTATGATTAAATAAGCAATGAAATCTATGGTAAAGGAGATGAAAGAGTTAGTTTCATTTCTGTGCCCCCTCTTGTTAAAAGATTTGTTGTACTTATACTGGATTTTATTTTAATAATGTATTAATTTGTTTAATTTTTTTCCTACTATCCGACTGTGAACTCCTTAGGACTATCTCATTTATTTTTTCAGCACCAATTCCAAGTACAGTGCCTAGAACTTAATAGTGAATAGATCGTTGAATTGACTTTCCTTCACTTAATACTGTAAACTAGGCTAAGAGTTCTGATATGTTAGTAATCCATCTGTAGGTGCAGTAGGTTGCAAAAATGGCCCCAATTCTTTATTCTTTTGTATACACATCTTTTGCCTTCCCATGGCTTGGCATGTAACTTGCTTGGCCAATTGGATTTTAGCAAAAGAGCCACCACAAGCAGAGACTTAAAAAGTGCTTGTGTGATTGTGCTTGCTTGCTCCTGCCCCTCTGCCTTTGCCATTACAGCATGCCTGTGCTAGCCTATGGAACGATGGGAGGCATGCGGCAGAGCACAGTCACCTAGGCAAAGCCAGCCAAGATGAGCTGACTGCTGACTCAGGTGAATGAGTTCAGGCAAGATCAGCAGAGCTGTCTAGGTGACTCCAGACAAGTGAGCAATAAACATTTATTTTTGTATACCATTGAGGTTTGGGGACTGTTTCTTATGTAACACCATTATTGCAATAGATAACTGATATTGCTAGATTTCCCTTCTTTTCTAGTTGTTGTAATATAGAGTATAATTCCATTTTTGATGTTTCACTGCTGACAACTTTCAAGCCCCACCAGTTCCCTTCCTCTCAGCCCCCTTCTGGCAAACTGACAAGAAAGCCCAGGTGCTCCCTCCTTTGGTGCTAGCAGGAAATCCCAGTGGTGCACAGGAATCCTCACCACTGCCCCCCCTCTAACCACCATAAAAATCCCACAGCCATTCTCCTTTCCCTGCTCTCTCAGGTGAATGAGTTCTCAAGCCATTTTCAGCCAAGCTTAGGAGCCCATCCTTCTTTCCCCCAAAAACCTCATTATGTGAGCAATAAACCTTTTAAACCCTTCTGCTGCACGTGTGACATCATCATTAATCTTGACATCCAAACCCAATTTTGAGAGTAGGGGCATGTATCTTGCTCCTGCAGGGTGACTACAGTATTGTTCTTCAGAAGCAGGAGAAATCACTCATAGTATGCACTGCTATTTGGCACAACTAAGTAGAAGTTTTATACATATTTATTAATTGATATATGTATACAATTACAATTAGTTATGTCACGTTTTCACTTGAATTCTTGAAGGAAATAGAAATGGAATATACTTATTAGCATTAAAAGATGGATTATATTCTACTGGGTGATGAAATTTACACCATAGAACTGGGAAATGTATACTTTGCACCTCTATTTAGTTTACTGTTAATAACAAAGGAAGATGCTTAAATGACAGGAAATAGCTCTTCTAAACATGACTTAGCACAAGTAAGGGCCCCTTAAATGAACCAGAGGGCTTTTGATTAGTGTGCAATTCAAAGTAGGAATTTTTTTTTTTTTTTTTTTTTTTTTTTTTAGAATTTAGAAGATATTTTGCTTTAGCAATCAGGTACTGAAGATTAGTGAAGCAAGAAGAGTGAAAAATCGTTCATTTTTAATCTCACTAAGGCTCTCAGTAGACTCTATATAAAAAAACCCCTCTCATTAATTTCTTTAATATACTTCACTAAATAACATGTAAAACTCCTTAGAAAAATAGCCATAAATGTAATTGCGAGGACATTTGTTATAGTTAATAACTATTAATATTGTAACTATATATACTGAACTTGAAATATAGAGAGAGTTTTGACAACTAGAATCTCTTACCTTCATTAAGCAATACATTAGTCAATCCACATGGTGGTTCCTACAATGTTTAATGACAATAATGATTATTGTGCCAAGAAAATCCCAAACTTAGTGCCAGATGTCAAAATGTATTTGCTAGGAAAATATGATGCAGAGTGCAATGAAATAATATGACATAAAACAAACTACAAAATACACTAAAATTACATCAGTTTGGGTGTAAGGAGTTTAGAATTTGGGATGATTTGATTTGATTTGGGTTGAGGTTCATCTATGGGGAAAAAAAGGTTTGTAGGCAAATGAATAGTTATTACTTGAATTCCTGGGGGCATGTTTAACCTAACTAAAAGAACTAATACATGAAGGATTTTAGGCCGGGCGCGGTGGCTCACGCCTGTAATCCTAGCACTCTGGGAGGCCGAGGCGGGTGGATCGCTCGAGGTCAGGAGTTCGAGACCAGCCTGAGCAAGAGTGAGACCCCGTCTCTACCAAAAATAGAAAGAAATGATTTGGACAGCTAAAAATCTATATAGAAAAAATTAGCCGGGCATGGTGGCACATGCCTGTAGTCCCAGCTACTCGGGAGGCTGAGGCAGTAGGATCACTTAAGCCCAGGAGTTTGAGGTTGCTGTGAGCTAGGCTGATGCCACGGCACTCACTCTAGCCTGGGTGACAAAGCGAGACTCTGTCTCAAAAAAAAAAAAAAAAAAAAAAAAAAAAGGATTTTAGTAGTTAACTTTCAACAGGAAAATTGGTGCTGCTAACTACAAATGACCTCTAACTAAGTTCATAAAGGAACTGGACTAGATAACTGTAGTTCTTTCCAAATCTAAATTCTAAAATTATGTAGTTTTTGCTATCCAGTCATTGACAAAAGTATTGCGTTAGAAAGAATATTTGCCTATTAGGCATGAAATCTCAATTAGAGTTTCTTCTCATTAATATAATCAGTTATCCAACACATAATTATTATGTGTCCATTCATTAATTCACTCAACAAATATTTATTGGCAGTCTTCTAGAATGTGTCCAGCACTGTGTTAGGCAATGGGCACGCACAGATGGATGAAGCACAGTTCCTGCCCTCCAGCTCATCATCTACTCAGACAAATAGATGATACAAACAATATGATAAAGACTATAAAATGGAGATGTGTCCTAAGAAATAAGGAAGTACTGGGAAGAAAGCAACTTGTAGCTAGAGTGAGTTAGAAAAGACTTCCTAGAAGAGCTGGCTTTTCATTTGGGTCAGGAAAGATGAGGAGCCATTCTCTAGGCAATAAAATAAGGGGAGAGCATTGCAAGTAGGGGGAATGCATGTTATATGCAAGACCACAGAGAGAAATGTCAATCTGTCTGGGGCTCCGACCTAGGCAACTTAATGGATTGTGGTGCCATTCACTGAGACACTAGGGGTAGGTAATGATTTGGCTTAGCCATGTGGAGTGGAGTTTAAGACATCCAAAGGGAGCTGTCCAATAGGCATTAGTTACATGGGTTTGTAACTCTCAGGAGGGAGGCTTATAGGTGTGGGCATCTTTAATTTATAGGTAGTAACTAAAGCTGTAGGTATAGATGAGACTACCTAAAAAGAGTGTGTATAATGAGAAAACAGAGGAACACTAGAGAATGCTAGCATTAAGAGACCAGTAGAAGGAGAAGCCAGCAATAAAGACTGAAGTATATTAAAGAAAAATCTGGAAAGTGCAGTGTCAGGGAGGCATGGTGAATAGCAACAAATACTGTGGAGAGGTCAGACCAGATAAGGTCTGAAAACTGTGCTTGGTGTTATCAACACGGAAATCACTCGTGACTGTGTTGAAAGCAGTTTGAAGGAGCAGTATGGGTGAAAGAAAAGCGGAGTATTGCCATTTGAGAAGGGAGGATGACAGGATAGGAAGCAGAGATAGTAAGGGTAGGTAACTTTTAAGAAGCTTGGGCCGGGAGAGGTGGCTCACGCCTGTAATCCTAGCACTCTGGGAGGCCGAGGCGAGTAGATCGCTCGAGGTCAGGAGTTCGAGACCAGCCTGAGCAAGAGTGAGACCCCGTCTTTACTACAAAAAATAGAAAGAAATTATCTGGCCGACTAAAAATATATATAGAAAAAATTAGCCAGGCATGGTGGCACATGCCTGTAGTCCCAGCTACTCGGGAGGCTGAGGCAGTAGGATCGCTTAAGCCCAGGAGTTTGAGGTTGCTGTGAGCTAGGCTGACGCCACGGCACTCACTCTAGCCGGGCAACAGAGTGAGACTCTATCTCAAAAAAAAAAAAAAAATGAAGTTTGCCTGTGGCTGGGCACGGTGGCTGTAATCCTAGCACTGTAATCCTAGCACTCTGGGAGGCCAAGGCAGGAGGATCGTTTGAGCTCAGGAGTTCGAGACCAGCCTGAGCAAGAGTGAGACCCCGTCTCTACTGAAAAAAAAAAAAAAACAAAGAAATTAGCTAGACAACCAAAAATATATAGAAAAATTAGCCGGGCATGGTGGCACATGCCTGTAGTCCCAGCTACTGGGGAGACTGAGGCAGAAGGATCGCTCGAGCCCAGGAGTTTGAGGTTGCTGTGAGCTAGGCTGACACCATGGCACTCCAGGCAACAGAGTGAGACTGTGTCTCAAAAAAAAAAAAACAAAAAAAAAAAAACACTTTCTGTGAAGCAGAAAGTGGATATAGGGAAGTAACTGTGTAGCAGATATAGGAATGTATTTTGATTTAGGTAGAATAGGGCACAGCCAGGGAGGGAGTAGTTGTTTTGTGACTTTTCTTAATCAAGGGACACTAAAACTATAACTAGCGGTGGTCTAGGAAATTTGATATTTTCTTATAATGGTTTTTCATTTTATGTGTCATATCACCCCTCTAAAGATGTAAGCTTCACAAGAATGAAGGCTGTGTGATAGATGGTAACAGAATTCCCATCCTGGGCATTTATTATCTCCTATAACATGAAGTCCAGAGGGAGAGAGTTGTAGGGGTACTTTGGTGAATTAACAATGTTATGCCTCTGGATCAACTATTGGATTTTCCTCATGGTTATAAGATAGCTACTGCAGCTCTAAACATTATATCTATACATGATATTCAAAGCAGGACACATAGGGGAGGGGAGGGTTTCTGCTCTTATGGTTCTCTCCCTTTCTTTTTTTCCAGTGAGGAAAGCCTTTCCCAGAAGCACCCCAATAGACTTCTCTTTAGGCCTTACTGTCCAGGAGTGGGTCACAGACATACCCACATGTTGTCTGCCAGGAAGGGTGGGAATGTGATGATCTGGTGTTTTCATCCTCTGTTATGAGAGGTAGACTCTATAGGAAGAAAGAAAGAGAAGAGAATGGATTACTGACCATGCCAACACGATGAGATACAGGCTGTCTTCCACTTCATTAGTGCCCACTGCAGTACTGGGTGTTTACAGGTGAGTCTTTGGCAAATGGTCTTCATTCTCTTGTGAGGTTTATGGTGCGATAAAACAAATACGTGGGGCTAGAAAGGAGAAGTAATGTACCAGCAAATCAGAATGGGAATGAGGGTATAGGGGAAAAGTGGACAGGCCGGAAAAAAGGGGAAATGACTCCAATTTCAATGGGTTTAATGTGAAGAATACACTTTTTTTTTAAAATTTCAAAATATTAAGGGGGTACAGATGTTTTTGATACATGGCTTGAGTCAGGGCTATAAATGTACCCATCACCTGAATAGTGTTCATTGTACCTGTTAGGTGGATTTTTGCCCTCCCCCTCCTCCCCGCTTTGCCCTGCTTGATTTCCAATAACGTTTACTTTCTTCTGTGTACTTGTGTGCCCATTGGTTAGTTCCAATTTATTAGAGAGTACATGTAGTATTTGTTTTTCCATTCTTGAAATACTTTGCTTAGGATAATGGGCTGCAGTTCCTTCCAAATTGCTGCAAAAGGCATTAATTCATTCTTTTTTATGGCTAAGTAATACTCCATGGTATACATATACCACATTTTGTTAATTCACTCATGAATTGATGGGCACTAGGCTTGATTCCACATCTTTGCTATGGTGAATTATGCTGCAATAAACCTTTGAGTGCAGGTGCCTTTTTTTTCCTTTGGGTAGATACCCAGTAGTGGGATTGCTGGATCAAGTGGTAGATCTACTTTTAGTTCTTTGAGTTATTTCCATACTGTTTTCCATAGGGATTGTACTAATTTGCCGTCCCACCAACAGTGTATAAGTATTCCTTTCTCTCTGCATCTGCACCAGCATCTATTGTTTTTGGACTTTTTAATAAAAGCCATTCTAACAGGAGTAAGGTGATATCTCATTGTGGTTTTAATTTGCATTTCCCTGATGATTAGTGATGTTGAGCATTTTTTCATATGTTTGTTGGCCATTTGTCTATCTTCTTTTGAAAAGATTCTGTTCATGACTTTTGCCTACTTTTTAATGGGGTTGTTAATTTTTTTCTTGCTGATTTGTTTGAGTTCTTTGTAGATTCTAGATAGTAGCCTTTTATCAGATGTATAGGTTGTGAATATTTTCTCTCATTCTGTAGGTTGTCTATTTGCTCTGTTGATTATTTGCTTAGCTGTGTGGAAGCTTTTTAATTTGATCAAGTCCCATTTATTTATTTTTGTAGTTGCTGTAATTGCTATTGGAGTCTTAGTCATAAATGTGAAGAATACTCCTAATATATAAAAAGCTCTCAACCAGGGATTGGCTAACTATGGCCCATAGGCCAAATCTGGCCCCCTGCCTGTTTTTGTAGGGTCAGTGAGTTAAGAATTGTTTTATAGTTTTAAATGATTGGAAAAAAGAAAAAGAAGAGTAATATTTCTGAAATTGTGAAAAGTAATATTTCTGAATATGTGAAATTCAAGTTTCAAAGTTAATAAAGTTTTATTGGAACACAGCAATGCTATGACTGTTTTTATGACACAATGGCAACATTGAGTAGTTGTAACTGTCTATGTGGCTTGCAAAGGTCTCAAATATCTATTCTCTGGTACTTTACAGAAAAAGTTGCTGACCCCTGGTCTCGACCACACTTTTCCTGGCAATCCTTGTCTATTAATGTTAGACTCAATTATTAAGCAGAAGAAAAAATAGGAAGGAAGAGGAAGCAAATATTAGCGGACTTCTTCTCTTGCTGATAGTCTATTTCTTACTTTCCTATCTTCTACTGAGACCTAGGAGCCGAAGGGCACAGGGCATTAAAGTTACCATCTTGCTTCCCAGTACCATACATTGATAAATATGAAATCTGCTATTCTTCTCCTTCCTCTTCCTAAGTACAATATTTTCCCAGAGCTGTTAAAATGGACCAGCTTCATATCAGTCTCAGGAAGAGTGGGAGGGAATTGGTCACTGACTTGAAAAAAATTCTCTAATGGAAGTGTGATTCCTTTTATGGATCTAGGGAAATGTGAACTGCAGTCATAGTTTATTATTCCATTTGAGCATTAAATTTCATTGGTATATAGCATGTGTTTCATCACACATGTCAGTTAAAAATGAATTTCCGACTCATATAATCCTCAGAAAGGGATTTCCTTTATGGAGTTCAGCGATACCCCTTCAAAAGAATAGTTCTGAGTATGAATATAATTACTAGTAATGTTGATTATTTTGGCTGCTGCATTTAAAAATTGACTAGTGGGAAAGGAAAATGGACGTGACAAATCCAATAAAGTCTTAGCAGAGAAACAAGGGATGCGTAAACATAGCAGAGGAATTGAGAACAAGAACAGAGAAGGGGGACATGTGGAGGACCTGGGAAGGACAGGTGAGGGGTGGCAAAGGGTCCCTCAAGGACCAGCTCATCTTGTCCAGGGTATTGAGCACTGATTCCCTTTATAAGGTGCCTGTCAGGCAGGAAGATGTCTTCCTGAGTCCCATTCATTATCCTTTCCTTTTTCATTATCTTCTCCATCCCTACCCCTCCACCCCAACACACACATGAAGTTAAGAACTCTTTTCTTGGTGCCATCTGGGTGGAGTAAGGTGTTCCATCCACAGCAGTTCCCTGAAGTCACCTGTGGGGTCACAGGCTTTGATGCTAGTTCTTTGGGTGCTATTGCTCCTCTTGTTGTGAGCACAATCTTTCAACATTGTCTGCTTATCTGATAATTAAGCAGCTAAAATCAGAGACCTACAGCCTTGCTCTAGAATGCTTTATCAGGGGTTCTTCTGTGGGAGTATGACTGGTTTTTCTCATCTTCCTTTGCACAGCACAACTTACTTATACATATGTACTCATACGTACACTTATGCATGCACATATATGCAAGTCTATGAATAAGTACATATACATGCATACACACACACACCATCTTCTCTCTTTTCTATGGAAGAGTACAGTAGGTTTTTACCTCTTAGTAACCTACATAATAATAACGATCAACTTCAAATATCTCATTCCAATAGGGAACTCCTCTTATATTTCATCTCATTTAATCTCTACAACAGTGAGGTGACATAGATAGGATAGTTATAATTTTCACTCTACAGGATAGAAAACTAAGGGTCAGGGAGGCTGAACCACCTTCCCAAAGAAATGCCAGAGCCTGGACTCAAACTCAGGTCTTCTGACTCCGGGCCCAGTGTCCTTCTACTTGGCTGCACTGGCTTAAGGAGAGTGAATGTCTGATCAATGAATGAAACCCTGCTTCTGGGACAGGATAAGTGAATTGAGGCCATAAGAACAAATTTCTTACTTTCTTTTAACATATTATGTGAAACCAAAAATTCAATTTTCTACTATTTGCTTTTTCTTTCTCTACAATTTTTAAAAGCCATTGCCAAAATGGTTGTGGGTACCACCATAACATATCATGACGTAGCTCTGATTTGTGAAGGAATGATTATACTACGAATGATCTGGAGAGGTAGCATGGTGGAGCCACACCTGGGTTTGAAACCCAGTCCAGCCACTTATTAGCAGTGTGGCCTTGGGGACAACAGGGTGGAGGCTCAGTTTTCTCACTGGGAAATGGGAATGATACCTATCTTGCAGGGTTGTTTAATAATCGGCTCTAGGATGGTACCTGACATATCATGGCTCTCAATTAACAGTGGTTGTTTATTCATAGATTGGGGTTCTGACTTGGGGGACCTGGAGCTGACTCCTAGGATGTGACATGTGATTTTGAAACATTTGGGAAGGGCCAGTGAGCCAGTGAAAACTAGCAGAGGAAGTGTCCTGGTTAGGAGTGTAGCAGATTTTCATCCTGGCTCCATCACTGTGTGACTTGGGAAGTCATTTAATAGCTCTGTTCTTTAGACTGGAGTGTCATTCATAAGCTGGAGATGCTAATGGCACCTTTTGTAAGGTGAGTGGAGATGCCAGTAGCACTATTGTTAGGTGAGAGGATGAATATAATCATTTAACCTAGTGCCTGGCACATAGTTGTTTCATTATTATTATTATTATTATTTTGCTGGGTGCTATGGTTTGGACATGGTTTGCTCTTACCCAAACTCATGTTGAAATTCGATTCATTTTGTGGTGGTGTTAGGAGGTGGGACCTAGTGGGAGGTGTTTGGATCATGAGGGTGGATTCCTCATGAATAGATTAATGCCCACCCACAAAGGTGAGTTCTTCCTGTCACTCTCGAGGGAATGGATTAATTCTCTTAAGCATGAGTTGTCAAGAAGAGTCTGGCTTCTTTGGTCTCTCTCTTGCTTCCTCTCTCCCCCTCTCTTTTTGCACACACCAGCTCCTCTCTGCTTTCTGCTGTGAGTTGAAACAGCATGAGTTCCTCACCAGATGCAAATTCCCAATCTTGAACTTTCCAGCCACCAGAACTGTGAGCCAAAGAAACCTCTTTTTAAAAATAATCTACCCAGTCTCAGGTATTCTGTATTCTGTTATAGCAACATTAAACAAATTAAACTCCATTAAGACAGTGGAGTTCAGATATTTCCATTTGTAATTGAGTTTATTAATATATTATTATCCAGAGCCTAAATGAGAGGAAATGGGGAAACAGCAGGTTGCTTTGACAATCTTGGGAAATAGTGGAGAATATTCTGTTAGGGAAGGGACACTCACCCCTCTTTTAAAAAGAAGAAAAAAAACATCAAGGCTTAGCGTAAATTTTGATTGCCCTGACTGCACAAAGAATTAATTCTTTTGGCTGCTTTTGTAACCTAGGGCAAAAAACGAGCCCCAAACTCAGGAGGAAACAGTGTTACTATAAATAGAAAAATGATAATGTCACTTGTGTGTGTGCAGGTACAGCTAGGTATATTGCCCAACACATAGATGAGAAAAACAGAGTTTAAGGGGCTGATTCAGGCCAAGGAAGGGCCCAGAATAAAAATATCCTCCATCTACAACCTATAGTTGACATTAGGGAATAATTATTCTATGATAATCATGGAATGTTATGATTTTGAGATTTGCTTGTTGCAGAATAGACAATGTATGTTTACTTTTCTTTCTTTATTTTTCTTTTAAAAATATTCCTGTTCATCAATTGAGGCTGGTGTTCTTGCAACTGAGGAAGTTGATGATAACCTAGTCAGCTAGGCAGGATAAAGGTCTACCCTGGATCTAAGGAGAGCCTTGAATAAAGGGAAGTGCAACATTCTCAGAGAGTAGACTGGTCCACAGCATCCCAAGCCCACTACAATAAAAAAGAAAACATGAAAGATATTGGCTTTGGCAATCTGTTCCTTATGTAAGAATATTCTGGCAAATAAAAAAAGCATGAAAAAAGAGATGTATTGCACTTGTCAACAGGGCTATTTCCACTGTTGTTATGAAAGGTATTTATGACTTACTGAGAAGGTGTTCTTTCATAATCTGGCCTATCTTTATATATTTTCTGTACAGAATGTAGAATTATGAATTTATAATAATTTGAATAAGTGAGCTTCATAAATTAGGAGAGGATCAGTTTGATAGAGTACTTTTTTTGTGTTGAGACAACTGTATTTCCAACTGGGTAGTTGAAAAGTATTAAATAAACATGCTGGATTTATGCCTGAAAGCCAACAGCTTTTTTTATAGTGATGTGGTAAGAAATTCTTTGCAAAACTTGCTTGTGGTTGTAACTGATATCTGAATCTCCACAGGCATTGGGAAAAACATAATCGTGATTTAATTTCTATTTAAAATGCTGTTGCACTGAGACTTCTGTTTCTAGTAGTATAATGTGACAAGATACCCTGAATGATCCTCCTAGTAAAAACAACTAAAAACTTGGGATAGAAAATATTTTTTAAATTAAATGAATTATTGAGATGACAAGAAAGGAGAAATTTATAGAAGCCAGATATAAAGTGAAAGCCTGAATGCCGGGAGGTAAGTGAACTCCAAAGCCAGCTTTTACTCTGAAGGTATCTGATAAAACCCGGCACTGAAACTTCTGTTTTATCAGCGTCATGGTTGAGAGGATCTTAAAAAACCCTAAGGCCACCCTAAAGTGAAGAGTCTAATGGGAGACCATTCATATAAAGCTGACACAGCGGGAGTCACACCCTCAGTGTCCCGTAGGTAAGAAATAAACCCTCTGTTCAGAAGGAAAGAATAAGGGAATTTGCCTGTCTTAATCTTGGCTATGGTATAAAGGAGAATATCTGCCTCTGAGAATTTGTAACTACAGCTATCTCTCATGTGGTTTTTTGTTTGTTTGTTTTTACACTTTCCCGCAAAATTTAAAAATTTGTGAACATTTTAAACCTACAGAAAAGTAAAAGAAAAGTACAAAGAACAGTCACCGTTTCTCTCATATGCCTGTACATATACACGTGTGTGTGTGTGTGTGTGTGTGTGTGTGTGTAGAAAATATCCAGATTTTTTGTTTGTTTGAAAGGAAGTTATAAGCACAGGACATGTTTCCTTAAATACTTTAGCAGGCATCTCCTAGAAGAAGGACATCTCCCATGTAATTGCAATATCATTATCTCACCTAAAGAAAAGTAATGATAATTCCATAATGTCTCTCTGTTTTTTTTTTTTTTTTTTTGAGGCAGTTTCTCGCTCTGTCGCCCAGGCTAGAGTGTAGTCATCATAACTCACTGCAACCTCCAACTCCTGGGCTCAGGTGATTCTCCTGCCTCAGCCTCCCAAATTGCTGGGACTACAGGCATGTGCCACCCTGCCAGACTAATTTTTCTACTTTTTGTAGAGACGGGGTCTCGCTTTTGCTCAGGCTGGTCTCAGACTCCTGACCTCAAGTGATCCTTTCGTCTTGCACTAGTGCTCAGATATCAGGCATGAGCCACCATGCCTGGCCCAGAAGAGAGGATTTTAAAAGCAGCCAAAGATAAAAGACAAATCACCTCAAAGGAATAAAAATTAGAGTTATAGCAGTGTTTCCAACAGCATTAATGGATGCCAGAAGACAGAATATTATTTTCAACGTGCCAGGAAACAAATTATCAATCCCAAATCCTATAATTAGTAAAAAAGATCTTTTAAGAATAGGGTAAAATAAAAGACATTCTAAAATGACAAACAAAACTGAGTATAGATCCTAACAAAAGAAGTTCTGAAGGATATACTTCAGGCTTACAGAAAATGAACCCAAATTGAGAGACTGAAATGCAAGAGTGGTGAGCAAAGATATTTTTAAATAAATATTTAAACATTGGCAATATAAAACAATAATAAGAATAATATCTAATTTGTAGAATTAAAAAGCAAAATAGAAGTAAAGCAGTCAACCAAAATACAATAAAATGAGGAGGGAACCAATTTGTTATAGTCTTATCTTCTTGTATTTTTCAGGAGCAAGTAAAAAGATTAAGCTTAGATTTTATTAAATATTAAAATATTTTGGTTAACCTTGGATGAGTAAACCATAGGCTGCATTGTTCAGAAACTAGTAAAGGGAAGAAACCAAACAAAGAACAAAATTCCCTCAAAACCCACAACATTTTTTGGATTGTATGTTGCCAGACTATATTGTGGGACTGTGTCATCCATATCACTGAGTTTTTCTTATATAAAGATATAAATAAGAAATTTCTTTCAGGTCCAAGGGACAACAAAAAGCTTTGTTTTGGGAGGTTTTCATTATGGGTAACAGGTAATTTTGTACCTACTATATTTTCATTTTTGCTTTTACTACCAGGAAGCATAGCCCAAACATTGGCCTTCACTTTAATAATTACGTATGGACTAATATATATATCTCTTTCTAACTCTTCCCTCCCACCTTCATCACCTAATATGTATTTTTATTTTTCTCAATCCTGATTTTTATCTTGTGTTCTTGTCATCTATCTTAAATGCTCTGTAGAACAGATTAGGTAGGAATAAATAAATATATTATTAAATGGATCAATAAATAAATATAAAATGATTAAAGCATATTTATTAAAACTATTTCTTTTGTTCTTCTGTCTCTTCATTACAGGCAGCTCAGAGAGTATGTTATGGATTAATCAATCTACCCATTTTGAATCAGTTCATCCAGGTTGGAATGACAAGCAGTTTGTGCTGGGGGTTTTTAGTAGCTCCTAGTGGTGCAAACCACTAAAAAGGTAAGCAAACTCTATTTTGAGAAGGAGGAATGAAGACTTAACACGTCACATTGCCAGTACTTTACTGACCAACTTTTAGGGCTAGCAGTACTGTACTTCTAAACATATAATATATGTATATTCTTTGTTCATCATTTATGAAGAACTCAGTTTGGTCTCTCAAATAAAATTTGTAATCAGTAAAGAACCTGCCCTCCTTTGACATAATGAAAGAGTTGAATTTGTTCTAAGATTTCATCTTGCTTGATTCAATTTGTGCTAAAAATAATATCCTTTCTCAGACCAATCCCACTCAAAAAATCAGTGGAACACAGAAAAAGAACACAGAAAATAAAAATGAAATGAACTAAAGCAAAATGACATTTTAACACTACAGCGTAGGTGTTTTGTGGGAGGAAGGCAACAGTGAGGTGACCCCAAGAATTCACCTATGAAAGGAAGTAGCCCATTGCCAGCTGAACACACATAATGGGTCAAAACAGTATGCCGTCACATCTTACAGAAGAGAGACTTGACTTTAACCTGCCCCAATTAAAGATATTAAAACATTTAAGGAAAGACCATGTCAATCAGGAAGGGAATGGGTCAGTCATTGAGGTTTAGAAATGGGTGACTTAGAAGAGTCAGTGAGGCAAAGTTTGGCAGGGTATGTGTAAGAACTGTCCAAGGAAGGGTTTTCCTGGCCTCAAACACAACCCTTCTGGTCCAAGAGGCTGACAGAACCACATGGTGGAAATGGACATATCAGGTAATTATAGGCTGACCCCATTAAATATCACCCTTGTTGCTTGCCAAGCAACTTTCTGTTAAATTGGCTTCCTTGCAGTTCATCTAAGAATGGACTTGCCAGGCTGATGCTAACATTCACCTTGTAAAAGACACCTTGCTGTTTAATGACAACACTGGCAGTTTGCTTATTATTCTTCAGCCTCCCTCAGGCACTGACAAGAGTTCTTGCATCTCTGAGACTGAAGCCCTGACCCCAGTCTCTGGTGCCCCCATCAAGGAGAGGAACACTCCCCTTGGGAGCCAGCATGCCAGTCTTCCCTGTGACAAGTGACCTCTCCAGGGACTTTCTCCATGAGTGTTGACAACCAGCAATCATTTTACTAATGATGAGGATGATGTTATTCCAGTGAAACACATTATTATCAGGAGATTTATTATCAGAGAGGGAAATGTTGTTCCAGAAGGCATAGGGATGGGCTCTAAAACATGGATTTGCGTGCCCCTTCCCCATTATTTGGCTCGTGGAGGTACTGCTATCTTGCCACCAGCACCCCCCAAAAGTGAGACAGGCTTCAGCCCTTAAGAATGTGCCTTCCTGTCTCCCCAGGTACTTGTAGACCTTCACAGAAGGTCTCCCACTGTGACCAGGTGTGCAAGCTCCAGAAGGGCACATTCATCTTGGCTGAACCTGACACCTGAATCACATAGGGGAAGTCTATACCTGAGATAGTTGGCTCCCACTTAGCTCTTGCTGCCACCAACTCAGTGCCAAAGAAACCAAAACGTTCCCCATCCCCTGATAGTCTTTATTTTAATGCCAAAAGGAAAAGGATGATAAGGTAACACCTTTTTTCTTGCTTCATCTCTTCTCATCTAAATTTGGAAAATGTTCTAAGGTTGAGTACTGAATGTTAATTATTTTAAAGGCTGTAAAATTTCCATTAAAAGATTACTTACCAGAATGGTAACATTTCCAAGTCTTTGAGAGTCACCACATTTCAATTGGGGAGTGTTAGCAAGACCTTGGCTTTATCTGATTCTGGCAGTGATGAAATAAAATCATCATAGGAAAGGCCTTAGTTCTTGAGTACAATTCTTTTTCCTCCTTTCTACATATAATAGGCTACGCTTCAAAGAGGTTGAGTTACTTCTGAGAGTCCGTTGCAGACTAGGAGTGAAACCCTGTTCTCCAGCCTGCTGGTCTAGGACTCTTTCTGCTTCCTCATTGAAATACAGTGCTGTAAATGAAGCTCTTAGTTTTACTCTTATGGTGAGTCCAGAGGATAGGAGTATACTTCCTAGTTCCTGAGCTATCTCCCTCACTCCTGCCCAATTCAATCTCTTCTTCACATCCTTCATACCCCAGATTTCTGTACCTTGGGCTATAGCCCACATATGGTCGTAAATAAATACTAGTAGCTACACTGTGGTATCAGACACTTTCTTCCTCTCCCCCAACCAACACTGGCCAATACCACATTATTGGGCTTGAGTACCACTCTCGCTGAGCCTGAGAGATACTGGAACTCCCTAACATTGCAATCACTCCGAGAATGTTGACGCTTCCAAGGGTTCTGCTGCATCCGCGCACCACCATCTACTTGCTCTGGAGGTACCACCATGTGTGCTAGAGACCATTGTCCTGAATGCTGGAAGTCATCAGCACCTCTGTTGGGAACCATGTCCATGCCTACTAGGTACCATTGCTACATCAGCTGAAGACTACAGTTGTATCTGCTGGAGACATTGTCACACCCACTGAGTACTGCCTCTGATGCTTTGGATCCTGTGAGATTCCAAAGCCGTACAGCATTTCCAAGTGAATTTTGACTGGTTGCCTCTCTCCTGGTTAGGTGGGACATATGTATTGTAGGATGTCGTGGTGGTGTTAAGGCAGTACTGTCTTGTACTCCAAAGCCTTGCGGAGATTGTAATGAAAAAGCTCTCTTCCCAATTTACTTAAAATCCCACCTATATATGGGACTCGGCAATGAAATGATGGGAAGCTGGGCAAGGAGACTAAACTAAGAGCTGGGCTCCATGCTGTATTTAGAATCTCTCCTTTTGGGGTTTTCCTATTGGACCAAGTTGACTTTCTTCTTACCTTCAAGTAAATTTCCTCCACAGAGGCTTATTTATGGGGTAGCTAAGATTACAGCTATCATTTATCAGTGCTTGTGATGTTTCAGGCCCTGTGCCAAGAGCTAACTATACGTCATTTAATTTTCACAGTAGCCCTGTGGTGAATATACTATTGTTACATCCCTAGTTTACAAATGAGGAGATGAAGGCTTGGAGAGGGTAAATGACTCTTCCAAGGCCACACAGCTAATAAGTGGCTGAGCTGGGGGAATATTGGAGCCTGTTTTCTCAACCCCATGCTCTACAGCCTGGTGTGATGTACTTTGAGCACACTGTCACCTGCCAGCTATCACATGTGGCTATAGCCAAATCCCAGAAGACATAAATAGGGCTCAAAGTAGGTTCCTTCGTGGAGATAGTGCTTTATTCTTAAAATATGAGAATGCAGAATCCCAGAAAGACTCTTCTGGGTTTAAGAAATTAAATACTTTTTGGGGAGCAGAAACTTGCCCTGTTTGGGGATCCCTATGGCTCTGCCCATATGCAGCTGAGAAGTTCCCTGTGTTCCAGAGCTGGGTGTCTGGGAGATTATGGGGGTCAGGGCAGAGAGAGGAGGAGAAGGGTTTCTGGCAGAAGCAAGTGTCACACAGTAGAGTCCCAGGACAAGAGCCCAGTGGGGCCTCATGTGACATCCTCAGAGAGCAGGGGTGGAGATTTTCTAAACATACTTTAATCTGAACCTATTAACACCACTGCTCCTGAGTTGTGAGTCTGGATCTTAGTTCCACCATACTTTGCAGCTGGGGAGGGAGGCTTTCTCATTAGGCATGTTTAAGGTGTGAGTTGTGGAGACACTCGGATTGCCTCAAGGCATCAGGATGCTGAGGCAAGGGAAGCCAGGAAATCACAGCCTTGGAGGGGGCCTGTGTAAGCCCCGAGGCTAAATAAACTTCTGAGCTTCAATCTCTGGTTGAAATTTGACTGGGGGAAGAAAACAAAACACTTCTAGGAGCCCGTCAGCCATCCTGAAAGTCAGACATTTTGTGGTCTCTCATGTTTCCTCTGTTTGGGTTTCTGTAATTTCACTGTGTTTTTCCTGTTGCATACTGCGTACCACATACCTCTCTGTCTGTCTTTTATTCAACCTGTGCAAGAGGAGGATCACATTGGTTGCTTAGATCCCCACACTGTCTCATACAGTGTCGCTGCTAATGAGAGTTTTCTTACCAGGTTTCCTCATAGGCTACTGACATCCTTATGTCTGGCCTATAGATGGTGGTGTTTTATGTTAGGTTCCAGTCCCTGGTCCAATTGGCAGCAGAAACTGGTCTGGCTGCTTTGTTCAGAAAGAGGGGTGGCAGGCACTTAACTTATTTCTTGATCTCCTTCCTTTCCACACACCATTATGATGCTGAAAATCCAAGGAAGTGATAGATTTGTATGAGTGCTATCTTGGGTCGATACAATTACTGGTGTGTTTGTTTTTTTGTAGAAACCAAATCATATTTCAGTACATTTTACTCTCTACATTAAGTGATTTGTTCTGATATATAGCAGGTCTTAGAAAAGCATCGGTGTCAGCTCTCCCTGTGACTTGGGCTTTGGGGGAGCAGGTTGGAAGTGTGTCCCTTGGAACTCCTTTCTGACAGCTCTGGGCAGTCAGTTCCTGGCTCCTTCCAAAATGTGCCTAGTTTGGTGTAGTCATCACTACTCAAAGCATGTCTGTGGATATGAGCAGCTTCTCAGTTGTTCTTGCCCCATTCTTAGCTCCCTTTCTGCCTCTGTGTTTTGTGGATAACTTCCTTCAATGAAACAGTTTTTGATCTATAATGGTCAATAATCTGAACAAACTCAAACAATGATTTTCTTTCCCTCTTCAGATTGTTCCCCAATATCCATTCTCTCCTCCTTCCTTTTAGTGACAGCTAGGCATAGTGCCTCCTAGCTAGAGACTGTATTCCCCAGCGTCTGTGGCAGCTTTGGTGGCCATTCTAGACATTCTGGGTAATGAAGAGGAAGTGGAATTGGGTTTATGCGACTCCCAGGTCACATCCTGTCCCAGATGCTGTGCTGCGCTGCTATCTGGAAGGTTGGATGACAGCCCTCTTTGGGATTTGCGTCAGCTGAAGAGACCCCTCTCACCCAAGGTCATCCCCCTTTTCTGGAGCAGCTCACAGCCAATAAGTCATCAAGGGATATAAAATGCCAACTTGCCATCCCAGCTCTGAAGGGCGCGCTCAGCTTCAGTGCGCCTTTTGGTTGGGTTGAGACCTTGTTGTGACTGTACCGCAGCCTAAATCCCCTCTTCCCAGTTCTGCTCCCCCGCAGGTGTGATCTGTGGAGCACTCTCTAACGAACTTCCGGTACACTAATCTCCATCTCAGAGTCTGTTTCCCGGGCAACCACCCTGTGACATATCTTTAAAGAAAGCATTTTGCCTGTCTCTCTGCTTGCCTCTCTGCAGGCTGAGATGCAGAGAGTGTGGTGACGAGTGGGCTCTGACCATGCAGATGAGAATGCCTGAGGGCTGGAGGAGCAACAAGGTAGAAAGTACTTGAATCACGGGATGGCCTCATGGATCAAGCTCCCCACAAACCCTGGACCACTGACCACTTGCATACTTCTACCCTGTTAAGTGCGAGAATACTCAACTTTGATCTCATTTGAGCCACTCTAGTTTTCAATCTCTATGTTAAAGCAGCTTAGCCTATGCCCTAGGAGTTGGAGGAAGAGTGGTCTGCTCCCGTTAGATCATTTAGGACCTTGCAGACTGTACTAAGGATTCTGAACTTTCTTTTAAGGGCATATGTTTATCTAAAGAAGGAACTGTGGACCAGAACTGAGTTGCTTTGTCCTTAGAGCACAGTTGCCTTGATAGAACTTAAAAAAAAAAAAAAAAAGCATTATAGTTAGGACATTTATCCCCTAAATTTAGTTAGAATTTAATTTCTCAACTAAAAGAAATCTTTTCCATTATTCTGACAAAATACAAAATTGTAGGTTTCAAATTAATAAAGGCAGAATAAGAAGTTCATGTATTCTCTTTGGAATCTTGTTTGAATTACTGTTTTTTTTAGTCTCTCTCCATTGGAAGTAGATTTGATTTTTCACTCCAATCTGGCAATCATGAAGAATTTGAGTGGAAAATAGGATTATGCTGAAAATTCCTTGGAGAAAGGAATGCTTAGTGACTCTCACTATATGACCAAAGAGCAGTAATTAGAGCCACAGAGACTTGAAAGGTTAATTCTTTAAAAACTTCCCCATAATATGTGTAGCCGCATTACTTTCTTGGTTTAGGCAGCAAACTAAATTCATATGTTTTCTTGGGTAAAGTGAAGGCAACAACACCTTAGCAAAATTCCTTGTCAAATGATTTTCTGAAAAGCAAACAGTAAACAGTTTTCCTACTCTGATTCTCAGCACATATCTTGGCAATTTGTTTTTTTTGGATGCACACGTATAATTATTCAGCTAGGTGGTCTAGGTTGGAATTTCAGTTATTGCTATCCAAATAAAACACTCCTTTTCCAGAACTCAGCAGACGCTGTACTAACTGTTCTTTCGAAGCCTGGATGAGGCTATGTTGGGAACCTGAGCCGTGTCCTGAGTACTTTCTACTGCCTTTGCTTTCAAAGCTGCTGGAGCAAACGGGAGCTTCTCTAATTGAGCCCCAGATTGTAAAACAATCCCACGTCCACCAGCTCTTCAGCTTCTCAGTCATTTCCCATCAATTTTCCATTGGTGTCTCTCCCAGTATCCTTTAAAGTAAAGACTGTGTGAAATATGGCTTTCCGTTCTTTCTTCAAGACCAGGACAGTCTAATTTTCTACTAAAATACATAAACTACACTTATACAAAATCATCTTCCATCAAGAACAGTGCTCCTCAACCAGGGATTATTTTGCGACATCGCTCCTTCCCCGCTGACATTTGGCAATGTTAGAGACATTTTTGGTTGTCACAACTAGGATGTGCTACTGGCATCTGGTGGGGAGAGGCCAAGGACACAGCTGAGCATTATACAATGCCCAGGACAGCCCCCACAACAAAAAATTTTCTGGCCCCAAATGTCAGTGGTGCCAATGTTAAGAATCCCTGCCTCAGTGAGATTTGAAACTGTATTGAATTACCTTCCAAATTAATTGACTATCATATATACTTTGGATTTTTCTCAGAAGCAGTGTTTGGGAACAAACTTTGTCCCTTAGATTGTAGTTGCCATATTTAACAAATAAAAATATGGGAAGCCAGGTTAAGTTTGAAATTTTTACTTAAATGAAAACATTACCTGTTATTCATATAAAATTCAAATTTAACTGGGCATCTTGTATTTTATCCAGCAATCCTACCTTAGATAGAGACATTTGCCTTAGTTTCTCACTGGTAGGACCACATTTATATCTTAATTTAAACCATTGATTTTAGGTGGAAGATGCTCACTTTTTTTTTTAATGTTAATGTTAATGTGGTACATACACAAATTATCTTTCAGAAAGACCCTGTTACCAGCCTTGGATTATCATAAGTTTCTTCTTTGAAAATTATACCAATTTGATTTCTGTTGACATGATGTGATGTGTTAATAAACTTTTTTATGCTCTTATGCTCTGCTAGAAATTGTCCACATCTATTCCAGGCCTGGGCCCAGTTTGTTCTACAATCTTACCCCAAATACAACAATTTTCTTTTGAATTTTTTTCTTGCAGGAGCATCTATTGCCTTCTTCACTCTCAGAATAAAATCAAGTAGTTACTATTTGAGAAGAATCTGAGGGATTGATACTGACAATCTCAAACAAAAGCCAACATACCATCCATCCACATCACTATAAGAAAAGTGGCAATAAGGCCCCAAACAATATTTCATAAAAATATGTAGTATATGTCTGAGCCCAGGGCGGGAAATCTGAGACCTGCATTCTGGTTGAGGTTCTGCCACTGGCTCATACCTGGCCTCTCATCGATTCTCTGGGCTTTGGTTTTATTCACAATTTGCACCCCTGAGTCAGAGGGACCCCAGGAGCTGCATCCACTGACAGAGCTCAAACCTTGAGGGAGAACTTGAGTGAGAACCGGGATCTGGGCAGAAGACAAGTCCTGCATACAGGACACACAGAGTGGAAAGTAGTGGGGACGCCACTTGGCGTCATGGGGCAGACTCATTCCAGGAGGCTCAGGGATGCTCCTGCACTAAGCACCGCTGTACTGGCTCCGGGCAACACCAAGGCTGCCCTTTTAAGGCCTGCAGACCACAGATGGGTGTGGCAGGGACAAATAGGAACTGACACTAAATATTAGGCAGTTTGACAACATTACTAATGTAAACTTAATTTAGTCCTTTTTAACCATGCTATTGTATATGTCTGTGAAATTCATAAGAAAAAATATAAGCTTAATTACTCCCTGTTAGTATCCAGTCACATTATGGTCAAATCCAGGTCCCTGCATGTTTATGGGCTATGGAATTATGAATGAGAATGAACACGCCGTCAGCTTTATCCTAGTGTTCACTGGGCATCATCCACTCTAACTTCTCTCTGATTCTTCTAGGACTTTGATGTCCTTGGACTCAAATTCTTGAGTGTATGCTTCACGAGGGAAAGAATTTTTGCCCATTTTGTTCAGTCATGCATCCAGAAGAGTGCCTGGCACATGGTTGGTGCTCAATAAATGTTTATTGAATGAATGAATGAATGGCATGTCCCCTTTATTCTAAGCCAGCTCTTGCCATACTAGTGAGACTCCTTCACTGGCCGTTCCCACTTTAGACGTTTGCACCCCTGTGGGGTCTCCCAGCAGGGTGATGTTGAGGCCCTGTGGGGAGAAGTGTCTAATCTGACTGTGAGTGGCAAGATAATCTAAGGGAAGAGGTCTAGTTTGAAAAAGAACTAGAGTAGAGGAGAATTGTCCAACCTGGGGAAATGAAACCTAGATATTTAACAGCTTTGCAGGGGGAGGAAGAATTTCTCAGTTCTTTTTCTGAAAACCATGACTTTTCAGGAAAACTAAAATACATGCTTTACTGTACACACAATGCCAAAAACAAAACATATACTTGTGCACAGTGTTCCAGGTTATAAACATCTCTATCATGTGCCATTTCTCTGGAGTCTCCCAATGCCTCCCTAGCTGTGCAGAAGAAGGATCAGTTTCCCCTTTACATAAAACAGGACACTAAGACTCAAGGAAGTTAGTGAACTGCTCAGGCCAACACGCAGCAGAATCTAGACCCCAGTTCTCTAGAATGCACATCTAGTGCTCATTCCTCTGTGTCACCCTTTCTCCTTACAAAGTTTAAGATGCTTTGTGCCTTAGGTATATTAAAATATGTAAGGAATGACTTAATTTACTCACAAACTTGTCACAAACTTTAATTAAATTTAAAGTGTAGTTAATTCATATAACTGAAATTTACTAATTAAATTAACCTTTAATTATACTTATTTTTATTACACATGGAACTACAAGCTGCTAAACTTTAAGAAATCCATAATCTATTACTTTCTGCCAATGTATGAAAAGCTAGAGAATATAACCATAAAAATGAAGACATTTACAGTGTTTTCTGGATTTCTGTTTAGCAGCACTGAGGCACAAAAATACATATTCACAAAAGGAGCTAAGAAAAAGAGTAAGGAAAACCCGCTCTGTCCCAATATAGATCAAGTGCAAATTTTCCATGTGAACTTTGTCTAATCACTGTAATTTTCAGAGCTATCATTATTATTCAAGTTTTTAAATTTATTTTTAATTTTTTTAATTGACCGTGGTTATGGAATGCTTGAAGTTGTAGCTTTGCCCCAGTGGAGAAACACTTCTCTAATCATTCATCTATTTGTTCATTTCTAGATTTTTCTGAATTTCTAAATCAAGTGGAGGGAAGACTGTACCAGATAGGAAGCGACAAGGGTTCAACCCAGCATCCTGCGATAGTCTGTGTCTGCAGGACCCAGATCTGCGTCTCTGGAATGAACTCTGAGACATGTTCTGTGTCACCCACATGTGGAAGTGACTACCCAGTTGGCAGAGTCCTGACCTCCCAAGGCCAGTCAAAGGCAGGGCTGATCCCTCCTGCAGAATCTGAACAATATTATTTATGCATCTTAGTCATTTCTCTAAAATGGATAATCTAAAGTTTTTCTGTTTCTTTTTTCCATGGGGGGGAGGTAAAAACCTTAAGGCAACGCTGAATGACACTTTCCAAAATCTCGCTTCCAGTTTCAGCTCAGCCATTGTGGCTAGGATTCCTTGTGGAAGCCACCTGCCCTATGTGGGAACTGAGAAAGCTGACTAGAAGATTTCAGAACCCTTTTTATTAATAGCTGTAATATTTCATTCCCTTTATCTTCACCTCTCTGGTCCCAATTCATTTAGGTCACATCAGGAGGGGCCCTACTATGAATGACTCTCCCTACTTACTACCACATACGTCCTTGTACTCAACTGCACTTTTAACTTTTAAAGCAACAGACTTATAGAAGACTGTTTAAAACCCACAATACATGATGAGCTTCTCCAGAATCTCCCAGCAAGCTGTTTTTGATGATAAATACCAGATGCTATAGAAGAAGATTAACTATGCAGACAACTTGCATGTAAATTATACAGTAATGGCAAGAAAGCGGTCTGCAGGGATATAGGGTTTCATTTTGAATTTGGCGAAGGCATCTGCTTCTGTCCCCAAAGGGGAGTAGTTTAGAGCTGGTTTAGGTTCATTCATACATATATGCTCTTTTGTCTTTCCTTCTTGAGGGAAT
The DNA here is from genome assembly GCF_020740605.2 of Lemur catta. Lineage (NCBI taxonomy): Eukaryota > Metazoa > Chordata > Mammalia > Primates > Lemuridae > Lemur > Lemur catta. Next base: position 51,453,429 of record NC_059139.1, on the reverse strand, counting down.
TGCAGTTGCTGTACTTTTTTTTTTTCTTTTTCCTTTTTTCCACTGGGAGAACTGCTTTAAATTGGCTGGAGCTGTTTTGTGGCCAGGTTATAGAGATCATATTGCCAGGGGCAGCTGCTTGAGCCTCATGTTTGGTGAGACATGGTTTAGAGAGCTATTCAGTCAGGACAAGAATTGATAGGGCCCCCAGCTCTAGCAAACAGCATGGTGTGACATCTAACCTAGCCCCTCAAAAAGCTCACTAGATTCCAAACCATCCCTTCTCCTCTTTTTCTATCTCTCCCTCCTTATTTCCCCTCTTCCTCTCATCCCCTGCCCCTCTGATCCCTTTCTTGCTTCCTCTCTCCTTTCTCTAAATATTTCCTGAACCTCTGGTTCTCTTTTAAAACATTATGAAATGTTTATAATATTAGGGCATATATAAACATATAAGAAATAATTTAACAAACATTCATTCCCACTACTCAGCTAAGAAGTTCACCCTTGCAAATTACCGAAGCCCCTTCTATATCCCTTCTCCTGAGAATATCCTCCCTTCACCCCATTCTCCATGCTAGGAGTTAACCACAATAAATACATAACTTGCCACCCCCTCACTGTAACAGACCATAATATGGAACTTTGAGAAAATAAACTTGTTCTTACTGAAAAAAATTATATTCCCTGTTCTCATGATAAAAATTAGGGGATTTAATTAGGTTTTAAAAAAGAAAGACAAATGAAGTTTTTCAAATGAAGTTTTATTGAAATAGTAGCTACACCACCTGCCTCCTGCTGAAGGGGTATATACTAGTTAAGCTTTCCAGCATCATCAGCGCTATTTTGTTCAGAAGTCTTTCTCTGAATCTGTATAAATTTGACGTTCTTTCATTTTGTTCTCAGGCTTTCTCTTTTTTTTTTTTCTCCTTCTGGAGTTTTCTCAATTGTCCAATGTTTCTTTCCTATCTCCAATTACAGGACTCACTGCAATGACATTTACTACTCGGACAATTTATTCTTGAATATGAAATGCTCTCTTTCTGCTCTCTGCTCTGCACCAAGTGATTATAGTTGACTTTCTCTACACCCTTTCTGTTTAAATGATTTGGTGAAAAAGCATAAACACTGCTCACAGTAGGGTAGAGCATGGGGTCATTGAGAGGGGGCTTCCCAGCCTTTCTGAGGCTGCGTGACTGTTATACAAGGCAGAGGTCTTCAGTCTCCTGTTCCTATTTGGGAAATGCTAATGGTTTAGGGGCAGCAGAGTCATATTCAGCAACTGGGTCTCCCCTGATATCTATTGAGGGGATGTCAGTCTCCAATGTCAGGACTGGGAGAAACCTCTGCTCCCATCAGGCCCAGAAGATGTATCTTAGTAGAGGTGCCCTTGAGGTTGTCTGGCCTCAGATTCACATGTCTGTGAGGCAGCTACCGAAGGCAGTGCTGGATGCCCAAAGAACAGAATGTCTGTTGTGGAGTGTCTACCCAAGTGTAAGCCCAGTATTAGATGCCTGTCGGTTTGCTATTTTTTTTTTAATTAATTAAGAGATGGGGGTCTTGCTATGTTGCCCAGGTTGGCCTTGAACTTCTGGGCTTAAGGGATCCTCTTCACCTCAGTTTCTCAAGTAGCTGGGATTACCAGTGTGAGCCACCATGCCTAGCCAGTTTTCTATTTTAATATTAATGATAGTTAACAAAACCAAAGTACATGGTATGGTACAAAACATCGGAGTAATATGTCTAATTAATAGACTCAAAGTTTAAAGAGTATTGAAAGTAAGCTTATAACGTTGCATTTTTCCAAATAATGCTTTTATACCAATTTTCCAAATTGATATTCTTTTTTCTTCTTACAATGTGACTTATTTACATATTAGGTAAATAGTTAATTTGAAGAATACCTGTGAAGTATAAATAAGGTCTAAATCATAAGTTTTAGAGACAAACAGAACTGGATAAAAATCCTCATGCAATCACTTTGCAGAACAAGACATTTACCTCTGGAGCTTCCAACTCCAAATTCCTCAGCGTGGCTAAACGGGCCTCTGACTGTATCTGCAGTCTTATTTCTCATCAGCATCTACTGCTCGCTTTACCCTGAAATGTTGAATTACATGTAGTCTCAGACCACAGCATACTATCTCTCTGTTCCATGTCTTTACCTGAGTGGTTATCTCTGTCTGGAGCGCCTCTCCTGGTACACCTCTGCCGGGGGTGCTTTCCTGACACTGTTTCATCCCTAAGCCCCCTGCACATGGGTGAAAGATCCCTCCTCTATATCATAACACTGAGTTTATCCCCATCAGCACTCAGCACACAGGATGGACCTTGCTGTGTTCCTCTCCTCCGTCGTACGCCATTCAGTAACCAGAGCTACATCTTAATCGATCCTAGTGTCACTGGTGCCAGCATTTAGCAAACTCAATAAATCTTTGTTGGATTGAACGAGATGTATGAGTAAAATGAGTACAATACTATCCCTTCAGTTATTATGAAGAATTCAATAAATGCCACTGCTAGTTCTGTTACTCAACCTTCTCCTAAAATATTTCTAAAACACAGCAACAAACACATAGTACATGCAAAGATATATTGACAGTCACCTCTAGATGTCGTTTTTGTACTCATAACATTTTCTATAGAAAAATATGTTCAGCAGAATTGCAACTCTATTTGCCAGTGTGGAGATATCATTTGGCTTATGAAATCCAAATAGAAGATAGTCACGGACCAGATGAGCAGTTTAATTGAGAGTTAACTGGTCTCTCCTAATTTTTAAAATTTGTTGGCCATACTCACAGGTACAAATTATCTTGAAGAAGAATAAATCTAAAAATATGCTGTTTTAAAAACAAGTTCATATACATAACAAAGATATCTACATATAAAAAGATCAGAGAAAAGAGAATCTTTTCTTTATCATGGAGACTGTCTTTCTTTAGCCTCAGGCAGCTTCTACAACAATCCGTGCCTGTAACCCTCCCTGCACCATTGCACACGCATACACGTTCTGGGGAGCCTCACCCCTGGACATTCATACTGAGTCACTATTCCACGCTGGAGATACACCTCTCTGGACTTGATTCCCTCACTAGCCTGCTATCCTTTTGGTTTTCAGTGTTATTGTTAGTCTGGGATGAGAGTTCAAGGTCAATTGATTATCCATGCTAACAAAGAGGGGAAAAAGACACATGAATTATGTTTATTCACGTAATAGCCTCAGTGCCCCATCCTTAGGATGGAAATCAGAGGTGGGGGACATAGAAGGCTGAGGTGGTAGTGACAGAAGGCAGGGCATGTGGGAAGCCAGAGGTTGGAAATGTCTTGTAGAGGCAAAAGGAGGGAGGCTCCAGGTACTGAGTAGAAGTGGGAGAAGATGCAAGGGAAAGAGAGAACCTGGACATCAGAGGTAGCCACTGCAAGGAGGGGGGACTTTGTGGTAAGAAGGAAAGGGTAACTTTGAGACTTTGGAAGCTAAAAAAAGCAATGAAAGTTCTGCTCTTTTAATAGTTGAATTTGTTTCATGTCCATCAACTGTAAGCATCTATTATGTGCCTGCTGGATGCTGTGGGGGATATAAGACTTAGTCCCTTTCTAACTGAAGAAGAAAACCAGTGCACAGCTTTATGCATGGACAACCATATGGTGTGAGTAAATACAGTAATACAAATTAATAATATTCGCAAGTATTTACCTACAGAGACATTTTGTCAGGAAGTTAACACATATACCATTATATACCTACTGAATATACTGCTTGACTTGATTTTGATGGTGTTGCCTCAGCGCCTTGATGAATATGGGAAGCAAGAAAGTTACAAGAGAACAACACACAGGTGTAAACCTGTCCAGTGATACCATTTCAGACTCATTAGATTCTGTTCTTTCCTCTTCCTAAGTCACTTTCGTTACTCAAAATGCACACTAATGTCTTTTAGTCTGCTAAGATGACATTTATAACACTGATGTGAGTAATGGTTGACTTTTCAAGAGGAGGTTCCATAAAGTGAGGTATCAGACCAGATACGGTCTCATTTTACACAACTGATATGATTGTGTATAGATAGAATTTTTATATATGGACTATTTAAAAACAGTTTTAAAGAAAAGAAATTTATTTTTTAAATGGTATGAGCTGGAAACTTTGCAATATAGTACCATTAAAACAAAAACACAATATAGGAAGGATTCTTAAACATTTACATGCCAAAATTTATATTTTAATCATCAGATTATAATTTTTTTAAATAGGGAAAAAGACAATGACTACATTACATTCTGCAGATAAATTCTATTAGAGAACATTGAAATGACCATCCAATTCCTAAGAGTTCTAGCAGCAATTTCTTGGTACAAAACAGATAAGGCGCATCAGAGCAATAAAACAATATATATATTACATATATACTAGATAGATATATCTGGTTATATAAATCAGTGCCTCGTTCGATCAATGCTAAACTGCTCTTTATAAAACTTATTAAATTTCTAATTCCACTTAAATGGACTATTTTTAAATGCTAGGAGAGTTTGCTGTTTAAAACAATTAATCAGTAAAGCAAAGAATCCCCCAATAATGAACATTTCCTTATCCAGATTTTAAGATGGCAGCATTTCACAAGGCAGGACTGATTTGTTCTTCACTATTAATGGTGGCCTATTAATCTGAAAAAGTAATATAGTTCCTGAAAACTAAACAATATCATGTAATGACTTACATTCTAGAAATAAATAAGATCATTTAATATACTCATTTTTAAAAACATTTCAGAAAATGGGACCATATCTATAACTTTTCAATTACTACCATAAAAAAATGAGGCATGTGTATTTAATTTGTTTCCCTCTTAGTAAATTTGGAATTCAATAGAGGAAATATAAAGACATAAAGCATTAACATTCATGTTAATATTATATGTCTTTATATTTCCTGTATTGAATTATATATTATATATATCACACATACACATATATAGTAACTCAAATAAAGCATTTATATTCATTACTTTTTTTTTTCTTAAAGAAAACTCTGAAGTGTATCTTCAGCCCAAATCTAGAGAATGCTGGATTATCTGTAGATCATACTGAGGAGTCCAGAGATTTCCCAGATTGACTGAATGCTGGTGGTGTAGGGGGTTATCCAGTCCTGAGACTGGGTCCTGGAGAGCATCCTTACTCCCAGTTTTCCATCCTTATTCATTGGTATTAATTCCAGAGAGCCATGTGATTAGCAGCATATAACTCAGCACCACTTCTGAGAAAACATTGAAATGGTATGGTCTTGCTGATGAAAAGATGTCCAAAATACAAAGTTCCATGAAGGCAGATGGTCCACATTTTTTAGTTGCCATCCAGTTAAGAGTTGTGGATATTTCATGCACCCATTTCTTGCATCACACCATTACATCACATTTAATTCTTTGAAAAAAGAGCCTATTTTCAATTAGATATAGACTCATAGGAAGTTGTAAAAAAAATGTATAGAGAAGTCTCATATACCTTTTATACCATTTCCTGCAATGCTAACATCTTGTATAATTATAGTACCATATTAAAACCAAAAAATTGACATTGGTACAAACCACAGGACTTATTCAGACCTCATCAATTTTACATGCACTCACTGCACGTGTGTGCCCATGTATATAGTTCTATGTAATTTATCACATAGTAGATTCGTGTAACCACAACCACAGTCAAGATACAGAATTATTTTACTACTACAAGGCTCTCTTGTGCTATCCCTTTGTAGCCTCATCCATCCTATCACCCCCATGCCTAACCTCTAGCACCATTAATCTGTTTTCCTTCTCACAATATTTCAAGAATATTGTCAATGGAATTGTACAGTATATAATTTTTTGAGATTGCCTTTTTTTTTCAGTTGGCATAATTCCCTTGAGGTTTGCACAAGTTGTGTGTATCAATAGTTTATTCCTTTTTATTGCTGAGTAGCACTCCATGGTATGGATATACCACAGTTTGTTTAACCATTCACCTATTTAAGGACATTTGGGTTATTTCTAGTTTGGGCAATCATAAATAAAACTGCTATGGATATTTGTGTACAGGTTTTTTGGGGGGAGTCTGAACACAGGTCCAACATTGCAATTGCTGAGTTGTATGACAGCACAATAAGGCAATGCCTGTCAGTGCAATGTCTGCTCGTGTCATTTTGCTATTTTCTTTTCTTTTCTTTTTTTTTTTTGAGACAGAGTCTCGCTTTGTTGCCCTGGCTAGAGTGAGTGCCGTGGCGTCAGCCTAGCTCACAGCAACCTCAAACTCCTGGGCTTAAACGATCCTCCTGCCTCAGCCTCCCGAGTAGCTGGGACTACAGGCATGCACCACCATGCCCGGCTAATTTTTTTTTATATATATTTTTTAGTTGGCCAGATAATTTTTTCTATTTTTAGTAGAGACGGGGTCTCGCTCTTGCTCAGGCTGGTCTCGAACTCCTGAGCTCAAGCAATCCACCCGCCTCGGCCTCCCAGAGTGCTAGGATTACAGGCGTGAGCCACCGCGCCCGGCCCTCATTTTGCTATTTTCTTATGAGTTTTTTTTTTTTACTGTTGGGTTTTGAGAGTTCTTTATATATTCTAGACAAGTCTTTTGTCAGATATTTAGTTTATCCAGTTCTGTATCTTGTCTTTTTATCCGCTTTACAATGTCTTTTGCATCTTACATTAGTGTGGTACATTTGTTACAATTAACAAACTAACATTGTTGCATTATCATTAAAGTTAACACTTTATACAGATTTCCCTAGATTTTATCTAATTTATGAATTCCCACTCCAACAATGATGGCTCCCACCATCTGCTATCCATTTATTTAATTGTTCAATTCCAGAATACATGTAGAGCAGTACAAGAATAGCTAACCCATACCCCTGTGTAATACAACTTTTTCAACTAGGGTGCAGTCCTTATGTGCTGTTCCTTTTGCCTTTATTTTTACAGATTACACTCATTTCCAAAGTTACTTAGGTTAGCATCTCCTCCCCCTCCCTTTCAGTGAGATGGCAATACAATTAGATTCTTTTGGCACAGTCTGCATTCTATCCTGGGATCTCTCAATCTCCTAAATTATTTTTTTAAATTTGCATATAATAAGGATCATGCTTTGTTTGTAAAATTCTATGGCTTTAGACAAATGCATAATGCCATGTATCTGCCATCACAGTATCACACAGAATAGTTTCACCACCCTAAATAATCCCCTGTGCTTCACCTATTTCATCTTCCTCCCTTATCCCAAACCCCTGGCAACCACTGATCTTTTAACTATTGTTTTGGTGTTTCCAAAATGTTGTAAAATTGAAATCACACAATTTTTTGGACTCATTGCTTTCACTTAGCAATATGTATTTTAGGTTCAGCCATGTCTTTTGGGGGCTGGACAACTCATTTCTTTTTATTGGTGAATAATATTCCATTGTATGGATGTATCTCAGTGTGTTTATCCATTCACATATTAAAGGACATCTTGGTTGTGTCCAGTTTTTGACAATTATAAATAATGCTGCTATAAATATTCCTGTACAGATTATTGTGTGGACATGAGTCTTCAGATCAGTTGGGTGAGTACTCAGGAACACAACTGCTAGACTGAATGGTGTATTAGTTTCCCAAGGGCTGCTGGAACAAATGACCACAAACCAGGGGCCTTAAAATTATAGGAGTTTATTCCCTTACAGTTCTTGAGTCTAGAAGTCTGAAAAGAAGGTGTCAGGGACAAATCCTTCCTTGTCTTTTCCTAGCTTCTTAAGATTTTCAGCAATCCTTGGTATTCCTCAGCTTATAGGTGCATCATTTCAATTTTTGCCTCCATCTTTGCATGGCCATCTCCCTTCTCTGTGAGACTGTGTCTTTCTATCTCCGTGTCTGTATGTCTCGTTTTCTTTATAAGGACACTAGGCATTGGATTTGGCGTCCATTCTAATCCAGTATGATCTCATCTTAACATTTTTTTTTTTCAGAGACAGGGTCTCACTCTGTCACCCAGGCTGGAGTGCAGTTGTGTGATCATAGCTCACTGCAGCCTTGAACTCCTGGGCTCAAGTGATTCTCTCACCTCAGCCTCCTGAGTAGCTAGGACTTGAGGCATGCACCACCATGCCTGGCTATTTTTAAATTTTTTTTGTAGAAATGGGTTCTTGCTATGTTGCCCAGTCTGATCTCAAATTCCTAGCCTCAAGCAATCATCCTGCCTCAGCCTCCCAAAGTGTTGGGATTACAGGCATGAGCCAACACATCTGACTGATCTCATCTTAACTTGATCACATCGGTAAAGACCTTACTTCCAAATGAGGACACTTTCACAGGTACTGGGGTTAGGACTTCAACATACATTTGCAGGGGCGGGGAGGGTGGTGTGAAGGGGAGATGACTCAACCCACAACATGGTAAGATGATGTTTAGCTTTGGAAGAAACTATCAAACTGTCTTGCAAAGTTTTGCATTCCTACAAGGAATGAATGAGAGTTCCCGTTGGTATACATCCTTGCAAAGTAGTTGGTGGTGTCAGTTTTTTGGATTTTAGCCATTCTAATAAGTGTATAGTGGTATCTCATTGTTTTACTTCCCTAATGAAAAATGACATTGAGTCTATTTTTACATGCTTATTTCCATCTATATATCTTCTTTGGTAAGTTGTCTGTTCAAATCTTTTTCCTATTTTTAAATTAGGTTGTTTTCTGGATGTTGAGTTTTAAGAGTTCTTTGTATATTTTGGAAACAAGTCCTTTAGTCAATATCTCTTTTGCAAATTTTTTCTGCCCAGCTGTGGCTTATCTTTTTATTCTTTTAATAAGATATGTTGTATTTTCATTATCATTCTGTTGTATTTTTTCCTTTGATACTTTCTCTTTGATTTATTGATTATTTAGAAGTGTGTTGTTTGAATTCCAAGTGTTTGAAGATTTTACTATTATCTTTACGTTATTGATCTCTAGTTTAATTCTAATATGGTCAAAGAATATATTCCGTACGACTTTATTAAGATTTTTGTTGAGGTTGCTTTATGACTTAGGATAGGACACCATGGTGAATGTTCCATGGGCTCTTGGAAAGAATGTGTGTTATTCTGTTGTTGGGTGGAGCATTCTATAAGTGTAAATTAGATCCTGTTATTTAATTCATCTATAGCTTTGCCTATTTTTTCTAGTAGTTCTATCTATTGCTGAGAATGGGGTGTAAATATAACCAAATTATAGACTTCCTATTCCTTATTTCACCTCTATCAGTTTTTACTCCATGTATATTGAAGTACTGTTGTTTGCTGCACACATGTAGGATTGCTATGACTTCTTGGCAGATTGACCTATTTGCCTTTATGCAATGCCCTTCTTGTCCCTAGTAATTTTCTTTTCTCTGAAGTCTACTTTATATGATATTAATATATATATATGTATACACTCCTGCTTTTATTTTCTGATCAATGTTTGCATAGTATAACTTTTCCATCTTTTTTTTTGTAGTACTGAATTTCATTTATTGCTATTATCTTTTCTTGAGCTTACCTACACTCCTTTTCCATCTTTTTATGTTCAACCTATGTCATTTTGTTTCAAGTAAGCTTCTTATAGACAGCATATATTTTCCTTAGTGATTTATCCACTCTACCCATCTCTGTCTTTTAATTGGTATATTTAAACCATTTACGTTTATAATAATAATAATAATTATTATTATTATTATTTTTGAGACAGAGTCTCACTTTGTTGCCCGGGCTAGAGTGAGTGCCGTGGCGTCAGCCTAGCTCACAGCAACCTCAAACTCCTTGGCTTAAGCGATCCTACTGCTTCAGCCTCTCGAGTAGCTGGGACTACAGGCATGCGCCACCATGCCTGGCTAATATTTTCTATATAGATTTTTAGTTGTCCAGATAATTTTTATTTCTATTTTTAGTAGAGACGGGGTCTCACTCAGGCTGGTCTCGAACTCCTGACCTCGAGCGATCCACCCGCCTCGGCCTCCCAGAGGGCTAGGATTACAGGCATGAGCCACTGCGCCTGGCCTACATTTATAATAATTATTGATATTTTAGGTTTTAATTTGTCTTTTTGTTACTTGTTTTCTGTTTGTTCTATGTTTATCATCCCTCTGCTCTTCCCCCCATCCTTCTTGTGGATTAGAAAATAGAAAAAATTCCATTTTCATTTATTTTGTCATTTTGAGTATATCACTTTTGTAGTTTTCTTTTTTTTTTTTTATTTATTCTATCACTTGTTGCAGCACTTGCATTGTAGTTTTCTTAATGGTTACTCTCAGCATTACAATATGCATACATAACTTGTCACAGTCTACTGGTATGTTATGTTTTACCACTTCGAGCAAAGTGCAGAAACCTTCTTTCCATTGAGTGCCCTTTACCATCCTCACTTTTTAAAGTATATTGTCCTATTTCCTCAACAGAAATTGAGCACCATGTCAGATAATGATATTATCATTTTTGTTTCATTTAATTCTTTTTAATACAAAAGACAGACAGCAGGTTCACTATGCTGGAGGAGCAAAATGAATCCTTTTCAGTATGTATCACTGCTGGATAGCTTTGACATGGCTACCAAATGAATAAATGAACCTGGCTCTCTATTTATGCTTCTGGAAAACAAAGTCCCTGTGGAGGAAGCCACACAACTTCACAAACTTAGCTAACCTTCGGGCTGGCTGAGCCCCTGTCATGCTGACGCTATGGAGTCTGCCTTCTTTCAGTAGCTAGGGCAACTCCTAGGGTCCCATCCCTCTTCTCTCCATCATTCTCAGGACCAACTTTTAAGTGGTACTAAATCTTAGGTCTCCACATAAAACTTTTAACGTAATTGATAAAACGTAAATTGATCCTGTTTCATTCTGGGGCCAACTTCATTTCCATTTAAAAAAACTCGAATGAATATTTAAAGAATATCTGTTTGAAGAGGCACCTAATTATTAGCCTGCCCATGGCTCTCATTCAATTTATCTCCTTCATACTAATTTATATTTGACCTTTCCTACTGTCCACAAGGCTCCCACTCACTTTTTACTGATTCCCTGGTATATTCTCTAAATTGTTCCCTCTTTTGTAAACTTCAATCTCTTCCTCTCAGGCTCTGTTGATTTGTTTTCTAGTGGGAACTTTGAAAGTAACTGATTTGAGCTAACTCAGCATCCCACGTGCCTCTTGAAACTTCCTCCAATGTCATAGAGAAAGTATGTCTCCCATTTTCAATGCCAGCCCTGCTGCTCGAGCTCAGAATCTCAGCCTCTCAACTCTTAGGGCGATTCTTAGGATCTCGTCCTTCCTTCTCAGCATCTTCAGGCTTTTACTCACTAATGGCCAATTTTGTCTTCACATATATGTACATTCCACTCTGTCGTCCCTTTCAAAAACTTTAGAGTTTTCCACTCTTGTCTCATTTCTCTCTTTCCTTTATCTGTCATATTCCTCATGTTCTTATACCTATCCCTGCTATTTATACCTGTTTCTTCAGTAACCTCTTGGAATTTGATTTCTAACAACCCCCTCTATGAAAAATGCTCAGTGAAAAGGGGCCAAGTGATCTTCTTCTAAGGATATTCAGCATTTCTTCACTTTCCACCACATTTGTGCTTCATTTGATACAGTTTGTGGGTTCATAATGCTTCTTCCTCCTATGGCGTCTGTGTAACAACAGCTTTCTACCTCCCATTCTTGACTATGTGAATCCATTAATACTGCATTTAGATTTTTATTTTTCTTCTTTACTTTCTCAAAATTATATATCCTCATCTCTTCCAATTCTGGTTCTCAAGTTAGTCAATCAACACTCTTCTTGATCAGTCTCCAGCTTATTATCAAATCTAGCATTTATTTACTCATCTTGACTCCTTTCCATAGTCATTCTCATTTCTATGCCTTCACTCACGTAGCTTAGCCAACATGGGATGCCCTCTGTGCCAGTCTCCAACTCAACACATTCACCCTTCAAGGTCAGCTAGCATCTTGCTTTTCATTAGGACGTTGACAAGCATTGCAGTACATTAAGGCCTTTGTCTAAAATCATATTGGAGTTACTGTCTTCTTGACAAATTGATACTTTCTAATAGTCTCTAGTTATCTCAAATATGTGGTCCTTGTTTCATCAACTATACCTCTGAAAGTGTGAACATAAGTTTTTATTCCCTGACAGTCCTGAAGTGTGCTAGACATACAAAAGTTGCTTAATGTGTTTAATAGTATAATACTAAACAAATATTATTTAAATAAGTAATAACAGTAATATCATGGCATTGATATCTCTACCTTGAGTGAAACAAGGCTTTCTAATGGACTACTTAGAAGGCTACATGAGGTAGTATGACACTGTAGTTAAAAGTATGAGCTCTGGAGCCAGACTGCCTGGGTTCAAATCCTGGCTCTACCACCTATTGGCTATGTGACCTTGGGAAGCTTAACTAATATCTTTCTGTCTTAGTGTCTCTCCTTGAAAATAGAGGAAAATTACAGTTTCTGCTCCATGGAGTCATTATAAAGATCAAATGGGTTATGTCAGGTACTTAAAACAATTTCTGCAATGTAGAAATTGCTCCACAAATGTCAGCAATTATTAAATGTTCATTACACATAGGATGATAGTGTCCCAGGGCTAAAAGAACCTTTATTTTGTAAGCAAATGAGCTAAGAAGTCAAGGTAAAATGATAGGCTCAAGGGCATATGGCTAATTAGAGGCTAAGTTAAAAATACAGCTCTCCTGATTTCTATTCAGTGTTTGTTTTTTTCCTTCCTTAAGGATTCTATATCTGAACATGGAACTAAATTATGGAATCTTAGAGTTGAAAGGGACACTCAAGATTTTCCAATTTAGCTTTCCCATAAGGGTTAGTCACTAAACTGCATGATCACTTGTCACAAAACTTTCATCTTTGCTAACAGCACTATTTCAGACATTCTCAATCACCCAGACAAAAAAATATTAACAAAAACTGCACCATGGCTCCCAAGTTAACAAACACTTGAGGGACAGGAATGGATGCCAAGGTCAGGTTCCCTGAGTCCAGATGACCGTCACTAGATGAAGCCATTTTTAATGTTCATCTTTTGAAAAATAAGATTTCTTTTTCAGGGAAAACATTATCTGGAATATTCATTATAAAACTGTGATTCATACATGAATGTTTTGCAGATAGTATTCTTCCTGGTAGGAATCTGAAATTATGATTTTTGATGCACTCTGAACAATACTCTTTAGCAGCCAGGAAAAGGCACAGGGGCCAACTACCCATACCAGGCATAATTTCTGAAGGTTTCAGCTTTCTGTGTGGTTCTCTGGAACAGTATTCAGCCTGGTTGTGTAACCAGCTACGCTAAGGTTTTTAAATTCAATCTAGCAGATACAGACTCTCAAGAGGAATTGCAGCAATAAAAGATTGCTATTAACTGGGCACAAATAAACCTGTGCGTAAGGATTCTTTTATCAGATACAATGGCATGCTATTCTATGTCTCAATTCCACACTCAGGGAAGAGATTTAACTTCTCTTTAATGCAAATTAAATCATTGTATGTAATAGCAGCAGTAAAAGAGAAAACCAAATTGAGAAATTACATTATGTCCACTAAGAATGTTCATCTGCCCCCATGCCCACCATAAATAAGACTCAGGAAATCCATAATCTTTGTGTATGATTATTTTAAATGCCTGATTGTAGTATATGGATTATTAGGTTTATGGTTTGAGATTTTAATCCTCAAAACAGGAGGTCCCATTACATGAATTTGAAAGTTGAATTACTTCTTTAGGCTGAAGACTAAACAGACAGCCTCCACTGATCCCACAGAGGTTGCATTATTCCTCCTTGTTTCTCCAGTATTTTATTTATATTTCTAACTTTACTCATGACAATCTGACTTGTTACACTTAGCTTTGCATATATCTCTTTTGTAGACTGTAAACTCCTGAGAATAGAATTTATGTTTTATATGTTTTCATATTCTCCTAGAGCATTACAGCATCTTGGACATACGGGTTGCTCAATAAATGTTTTTTTTTTCTTTTCTTTTATACCTCCCATGAATGTAACCACTAAATAAATGTTTTGATATTTAGTTTTAATAGTACATTTGTTAGGCATTTCCCAGTTATAAAGTATTTTTAATGCATTCTCATCATTGATATATCTTTTCCTTCTCATTTCTGAGAACTCCTGTTTTTGAAACATGAAAAACAAAAAACACTTTAGCAGATTGGCACTGTAATTTAGATGGCCGTGTAAACAGTAAAGGAGTGCCTAGCAAATATTTATTGAATAGTAATTTTATGAAAATTTGCAGAGGGTTCTTTTGAGTTTTCAGTTGTTTAAGGGAACCCAACTATTTCAGTGGGACAGAGGAAAGGAAAGAACTCAGAGGCATAACTGGGAGGGTATCACAGAAGGACTACCATGCCACCTAGAAGAAAGACCCAGCACCCAAGTTCTAACTCTGGGACCCAGTATGTGTACCTGGATCAGGGCATTTCTAAGACCTATCTTTCCTCTTTAACCGTTTTTCGGAGAAATTGTCAGGTTTAACGTTCACAAAACATTTAGTCCATCCCCACTAGGCTCACACACATGACTGGCTACATGATTTGCAGGGCTCAGTCCAAAATAAAAATGCAGGTCCCCTTGTTTCAAGACAGTAAAGTAGAGCATTAGTCAAATGAAGAGCCCTTCTAAACACAGGGCCTTGTGTGGCTGCACAGGTCCCACACCCATGAAGCTGGCCCTCTTCTGTCTTCAAAGTGCTTCTGTACACTGAAAGGCAAAAGGTCTGTAGCTAGGGAAAGAAGCTACAATTCAATTATATACAAGGGGCTGAAGGAACCCAGAAGAAACTCCTAATTTTGTGAAATCGTCCCAGGGAAGGTGACATTTTTGAGGGAGCAGTTGGACAGGGAGGGAAGATATTCCAGATTGAAAAAGTAACCCTGAAGGCAGGCAGAATTTACTTGACAAATTTCAGGAATAGGGTAAATTGTAAGGACAGTGGAGCAACTGAACATGAGGGTGACCACTGAGACTGAGACTTGAAAAGGCAGGCAGAGGCCAAATATATGGGAGAAAGTGTTGAACAATTATTGAGTGCCTACTGTGTGCCAAGTTCTTTCCCTCCATGTCTTCATTTTAAGCATTCACCACCATCTTGTAAATAAACTGTCACCCTTATTTTACAAGCAGATTAATTTAGGGCTGGCATAGCCATGTTCAAAAGGTTTGGAACACTGCAGGCATCCAAAAAATATTTGAATAATGGTGGGTCTAAATTAAGACTCAGGACTCCTCCAGCGGTCCTCTCCCAATTTCTCCAGAGCCCAAAGTCGTCCTTCCAGCCTCTCTCCCCGCCCCGCGCTTCCGGAAATAGGGTGACAAAAGTACTTCCGGGGTAGTAAAGGCCAGGGCCCGCAAGATGGCGGCCCCCTTGGAGCTCAGTTGCTGGGGAGGCGGCTGGGGGCTCCCATCGGTACACAGCGAGTCCCTGGTGGTTATGGTGAGGCCGAGGCACGGGAAGAAGGGGCGGGGCCGGAGGCGCGAGGCTGGCCGGTTCGGGTTCCCAGCGGCGCTGCGGGGTCGAGGCGGGCCGGGGGGCTGCACGCTGCACCGTCCTGGGCTCCCTCCCTCCCGTCGACGAGTGACAACCTGGCCTGTGAGCCAGCGTAGCCCGGCGGGCGCATCAGGCTTCTCCGCTTGGTTCTCAGTTTTCTCAGCCTCGCAAAACTGTTATAGGCGGCGGAATGAAAGCCCGAAGCAGGGGGCGCGCCCACCCTGCCCCGTATCCCCCAGGGCCTTTTCGGGAACAAGGTCCCTGGAAGCGGGGTAGCTGGCGCGCGCGTCCCCGGCTAGCGGTCTTGCGGGAGGTTCGCGGCCTCTGTATCTGGCGTTTTCTGCCTTTGGGGGATGGGACTGTGAAGTAAAGCTGCTCTGCAAATTTGCATTACGTACTTTGTCTAAAATATTTTATTGCAAACTCTGTTTCAGGCTTATGCCAAATTTTCTGGTGCACCTTTGAAAGTCAGTGTCATAGATAACACCTGGAGAGGTTCAAGAGGTACAGTGTAAACTTTTAGACACCTCTTTCTGCCCTCTTTAAGTTCTTTTTTCTTCTTCTAACATTTAAAGCTACGAGATATATAGCGATAGAGTGAGTACCTTGGGGTTTTAGTTTCTTCTTATCATGACCGTGGCAGTGTGTAGCTTATGGTCATTCTGACTAATCCCTCAAAGTACAAGCCAAATCAGTGGAAATTATGATAAATGAAAATGTTCTTTAGAACTGCTGTTTGTGAAACTGCAAAAAACTAAGGCAAGCCTACTCATTTTTTTCCCCTTCCAAATGTGCAATTGATATAGTTTTTGGGTATTGGAATCTCTTCAGAGGAAATCACAATGTTTCCTTGTATGTAAACTGCTTTTTGATTATAGGGGATGTACCAGTTTTGGCAACTGAAGACAACATTGTTTCTCAGCCAGCAAAAATACTAAATTTTTTAAGAAAACAGGTGGGTGGTTCCTTTTGAAGAAGTAGTTTGTTGATTCCCTGCATGTTAATTCATTTTTGCCAACTCAATTGGAGCTACCTGGGATTTGATTAAAAAATAGACTTGAGAGTCACTGCTATAAAGCATGGGTTTTACAGTGATTTGAAAAGTCATGTGGTGAGATATAGTCAATTTACATTTTCATGCACTTTCCTTGGCTTTTATTGAAATTTATATATTAAATATTAATATGAGTAGATTCAATTTAGCCATTTTCACTATTCACACTTATTGATAGGATTGTCAATTTAGTCACATAGTTGCCACATATTTTGTGCTCAGCATGACATCCGAGTTCCCACCAGCCAGCACTACTTATTTTTTAAAAACACTTATCTGATAGTTTTATGAAATGTATCTAAAATGTTGTAATCATAAAATATATGTAATGTACCTCAAATGTTTAAACATGCAGATTTATGTAAGTGTAAAAGCTATCATTGGTTTTGCCAATACTGTACTTAAAAAAAAATGTCAATAAAATTTGGAACTTTTTTAAATTGGAAAGTTTTCTTTCTTTTTTCATGAGTAAACATGCAACCAATTGGAACTTTTCCCTCTTGTTAAAAAGAATAATCGCTTTTATTTATGAAGTCTGTACTACATGCCATGCACTGAACTAGGTCATTAACAAGCATTGAAATAAAATTATTAATAAAATAAGTTAATAAAAAAATGAGAACTAACATTTATTGACCTTATTGTGTGCATGCTACTGTGCTAAGAACCTTATGTGCATTAAGCAGCAGTTTTCACTGGGTATTTCTCTTTCCCTTATTTAATATCATGTTTGCCATTTGTGAGGAAAAATAGGAATCTTAATTTGATTAGCTTCAGTGTCTTTGGAATGCTCTTTGACTTCTGAATTTCCTTGGTTTTATGTTTTTTAATAGAAATATAATGCTGACTATGAACTCTCAGCAAAACAAGGGGCAGATACACTGGCTTACATTGCTCTCCTTGAAGAGAAGCTTCTTCCTGCAGTGGTGAGTGTTCCTGAACTTTACAGTATTTTAGTGACTTACTTGAAAATGTACTTAGTCTATATAGAAGAAAAACAATGAGAAAGTCTTAAGAGGAAATTTCACTTGTGTGTTATTCTTGATTCTTTCATATTTCTGTGAAACCGGATTTTGTTAGACATTCAATCAGTATGTGAAATAACAAAGTGAAAGATAATGTGATTTTGGAAATAAAAATTCTTTGTGGGAGATGGATCTTTTTGTTCCATGTATAGTATTGTGTGAACTGTAGTTCATTCATTCGACAAATATTTATTGAGCACCTGCTATGTGCCAGGCCTTGTTCTGGGTGCTTGGGAAATAGCAGTCAACAAATTTCACACGTTTAAAATAATCTTGTTTTATCCTGAGTCATTCTAACTGGAAAATTTGTATGAAGTCAGTTTATACAGAGATATTTATGAAAAACTTTCACATTGGTTGAGTGGTCTTTCTTTTAATAAAAGAACATCCTTGTAGTGTTTTTTTCTCTCCATTTGCAGCTTCACACATTCTGGGTTGAGAGTGACAATTACTTTACTGTGACAAAGCCATGGTTTGCTTCACAAATTCCTTTTCCCTTGAGTTTGATCCTGCCTGGAAGAATGTCTAAGGGGGCACTGAATAGGATTCTCCTGACCAGAGGAGAGCCTCCCCTGTACCACCTTCGGGAAGTGGAAGCACAGGTATGGTCTGGGTTACTCTCCAAGCAAGGGGTCTCCACAGAAGGGACAAGAGATAGTGGAAATGAACTTATGTAGAGATGCCTGCCTCGAAAGTTTTAGAGCATCTTTCCTACTTTTGAGATGTAATTTCATCTTTATTAGATATACAGAGATGCCAAGGAGTGCCTAAATCTTCTGTCAAACAGATTGGGAACATCTCAGTTTTTCTTTGGAGATACGTGAGTACATTCCCTTAAAAATCATTTTGATATTTTGTGCACATATATTCAGTGAGCAGTTATTTAAAGCAAGTCCTCTTGTTCCTCCAAAAGATGAGTTTTTCCCTTAAAAAAGTATTTTTTTTAAATGGGTTTTTATTATAGGAAACTTTTTCTATCAGTGGTAATCTAACATTGACTTAATATGCTGCATATGTGAATTTAAAACATCTAAGACTGTTCCCACCCTGCCTCCAGTGTATTTAATACTTGTGGGTAAAGATGAATCTGTAATTGACACCTTCATTTTCTTCTAAATAAAATAAGTGGTTAGAGTATCAAATAAACTACTTAATGAGTAAAACCCTAGTTGCATCATTTTCATAAACTAAAATGGGTAGTATACCTTTTAAAAGACTATATAATATACTTCAGAATTGACAAATGTATTTTGAAAAACACTGTAAACACAATTCCAAGTTAATATTTTCTTAACTGCTTAAAAAAAATCCTTAATTTATTTCTAGGCCTTGTACCTTGGATGCCTATGTTTTTGGTTTTCTTGCACCTCTTTATAAAGTACGGTTTCCTAAAGTTCAGCTACAAGAACACCTAAAACAGCTCTCTAACCTGTGTCGCTTTTGTGATGACATCTTAAACAGTTATTTTAGGCTTAGTCTTGGAGGTAAGCTGGTTCTTCTTCAGCTAATGTTTGTTTGTATATTCTCCTATAGAAAGATAAGCAAAATTCATTACTTGTTTTAATTTTAAAAAAGTTTGTGTATTGTTTTTAAGTACCGTTTATAGCACTTCAAGAACTTGCATTTTCCAACTTCATTTTTATTCCCATGTGTTACTTCTTATTTAAATAGAGAAATATTTGCTTTTCATCTATTCATTTGGATTTTCGCATTTCTTCTTCTTTAAATATTGCCCCTTTGAAGTGGGTCATTTTCTTCTAAAAGGTTAAAACTACAAGTATTAAGTCCCCCCTGAAAATAGTATTTATCCTAATGCAAATGGGCAATTACTTTAAATGATTCTTACCTGCTGCTTCTAGCATTTTCCTGCGTGAACAGAAATCAGCAGCAGATTGATTTTGGTGAGGTACACCCCCATGATTCCACTACTTGAAAACTGATTGCATCAGACTGGAGGTATAGTAAATAGGGGGCACCTGTCACTTAGGATATGATTCTTTGAGTGTGGGGCCTTGTGCTTAAGTGATTGGGATCCTAAATTGCTATTGGGATAGTTGACTGAAATTGTCCTTTTAAGAAACAGAAGTTATTAAAGACAGCTGGCTTAGGTGGACAGTTTACTTTTTTTATGGTGGGTTCTGTGTTTTTGTACATAGGGGTTAGTAGTTTGGTAGTCATGAAATTAAGTAATGTTCAACCTTGTTACTTTGGGCAATATTTAACAAATTTGATTACATGGCAAATAAAAAATCTTAGGTCCTATTTCAGACTTACTAAATTAGATAGATCCCAGGAGTCTGTATTTTTAAAGTCCCTCTAAGGACTTTGGATGTCTGGTGGGTAGCTGTTTGGGAGTTACTGCCTTAGAAAGTTATCCAAATAGTTGTGTCCAAAGACCTATTTGAAATGGGTGGGGGAAAGATATAGCTTAAATTTGAGAAGGAAATGAGGACCTCTGTGCTCTTTTACTGATTACTATGGCTACCTGCATAACACTTGGCGGACACTGTCTTCTTAGTGGACAAATTTTAGTCCTTTCGTTTAGAGTTTGGTTTTGGAGCATTACTATCCGTCCTAACTTTGCCTTTGAACCCGAAGAGAATGTTTTTTTTCTCTGCCTTTTATTGGGAGGGTGGGGCACTTGTGAGGGTGGGTAGACTCAAAATTCTTTCAATCTAAACAGCTTTAAAGGCTTTCAAAATTTTCTGTCTCTCTCTGATTTCTGTCCTGGCTTCTTAGGCATCTCTCCAGCTGGACAAGAAATGGTAGATGCAAATCTGCAGAAACTCACACAACTTGTAAATAAGGAATCCAACTTGATTGAAAAGGTCAAGTTTACTTTAATCATTATTTTATAGTAGTTTAGTATTTTCCTTTCTGCAGCTAATATTATAATTTGGGTCATGCATTAACTTTATCCTTCTAGTTTTTTAAAGAGTTTACTTTTCAGAAAACTGTTTAAATATACTTTAACTAAAGTTGTCTATAACATAGTGTTTTGAAGCCAGTTGTGACCTGATTGCTTTGGGGGAAAGATTGGATAATGGTATTGGGTTTACTTTTACCACACAATTAGTACTTTCTAAGCTAGGAAACCCAAAAGATTGGCTTCTAAAAAACAAAACAAAAATACTTCTTACTTGTCTGCCTTTTTCTGTCTCTGAAGGTTAACATTTCTTGAGATTGTAAGCACCTGGCTTATGCTTTCTTACTTACAGCACTATGATGTCTTTTTCTTTCTTCTATATGAACTATTTTATTTTTTGTCCTTCCTGTTCTTCTCTGTTCTAAATGTAGTCTATAGTTTTTCACCAGTGTTGATACTTTGTCATTTTGGGGCTGTTCTTTTTTTGTTTGTTTGTTTTATTTTAGTAGAGACAGGGTCTCACTGTTGCTCAGGCTGGTCTCGAACTCCTGAGTTCAAGCAGTCCTCCTGGCTCGGCCTCCCAGAGTGCTGGGAATTACAGGCATGATCCACTGCTCCTGGCCTGGGTCTGTGCTTTTCATGAGAGAGATATTGAGGCATTAGGTAGGGTGGAGAGCCAATAATGGGAATTTCAAGGGTGATTCTAGTTGGAAAAATACAAGAGCGTTGCCCATTTTTTCCCAAGTGTCTAATAAACGTGCTTTTTTGGGGATACAAATGAATAATACTGTATTTTTCACCAGCTAATGGGGCGATGAGGCCTAATAACACTGGCTAACAGTTTTTGAGGTCTGATACTATGTTATATGAGCTTTGTGTGGTTTATCATTTAAACCTCACAATAAATAGCTCTATGTATGTGTGTACTATTATCATCTCCATTTTACAGATGAGGATGCTGGAGCTTTGAGAGTAGCTTATGTCACCTGCCACAGATCATGCAGCTAGCAAAAAGTGAAGGGGAACTGTGAACCCTAGAAATGGGACCTTAGCATGAGCTTTGCAGTTATTCTCTCCATCGGTCGGCCATCTAGCTCATGAATGAGAGTGTGTGGCCATTACCAGTCATCCTACCGGTCATGTGTATAGTGGTCATTCTCTGGTTTGACCTGTTTCTTTTTGTAATATTTCATGTATTGTTATAATTTGAGAAGTGACTAAAACTGCTTAGTAAAATTGTAAGAGTTCATTGTTATTGAAGTTTTGGTACGTTGAGTTAAAGCCTAGTCTGTCTCAATTTTTAGCTCAATCCATGAAATTTCATGAGAGGAAATATATTAAGTGTTAAGTATGGATAAAGGAAAGATCACTCATCTGCTAGATGAAGGCTATCCAATATGGTTTCTGTTGTCTGTATTTGGCAAATTCATGACAGATATGGAAAGGAAACTATGAAATACCTACATGTGCAGAAGGGCAAAGCAAGAGGCCCTGTCACCACTTTGTACACTTCCATCTTGTATCATTATCAATCTGAAAGCTTCCTGGCCCTTCCAGTTAGGCACTCCTCTCCCTCCACCCCTGCTCATTCATACCTGCTCTTCAGTGGGGAGTGTGTGGTTCACTGTTTGCTACAAGATGATAGAGTGACAAATCCTGTTGGCCACCATTGTTCACAATTTGGACAGAAAATCTAGAGTTTAAAAAAGGAAAAGAGTTATATTCAAGGAACTTAACTCTTGCCAAAAAAAAAAAAAAAGTTATCTTAACACAATTGATTTAAATAGTTCACTGGGAATACTTGCTTCCATTGGAAAATTAAAATTTAATCTTTTATTCCCTTGCATTTCCTACCCTACAAATCCCGTGTACTTTTGCTGGAACTTGTCCTCTATACTTTAAGAGAACCTTGAGAAGATAAGGGAGAGCTTTGAATGTTTCACACATATATAAAACTCGAAAAAAGCCTGCCTATCAAGTGGATAGTTAGGATACTATTTTCTGCTGGTTTTGTGTTTTTGATGGCAGCTGCTTTGGAGTCTTTTATGAAGCTAAGCTGATAGTGAACTCAACACCAGGACCTGAATCTTACACTTTGTTTCTAGAATACTCTGGTTAAAGATGGTTTTTTAAGGTTTGATTCAGCTCTAAATAATCCCTATCCTAGTGTTTCCAGAGGTGATAATGTGCTTCTCTTTAGGGTAAGTCTGGAATTCTTGGGCATTTTCTTAATATGCTCCATATTAATTTGTTTCTCTAAGTTAGGCTTAGAACTGGTCCAGTGTTTGGAAGACCTCTGGATTAGGTCTCAAGAATTTATCCTTCTTTCTTCCTCTTTTCCTAGCTTCCTTTGGTTTACATAGTCTTAGCTTAAGGGAGCTGGTCTTTTTGAGTGGAGTATAGGTCATTTTCATTGAGGCAAAGAAGTCCAGTTGAAAGAATAATAGTGTTGGAATAAGAAGACGTGAGTTCAAGTTTCAGTTCTCATACTAGCTTTGTGACTTGGGGCAAATCACTTAACCTTTCTGAGCCTTGTTTTGCTAATCTGTAAAATGGGGAAGGACTGTCTGCCTTTTCTTCTTCGTAGTGTTTCGGGAAGATCAAATGAAACTGTAGATCTTAGTGCAATAGAAGTATTGCCTTCACTCTTACTATTAAAAGAGTTCTTAAACTAAGTCATGCTATGGTTGAGTTCAGTAGAATATTCATTTTGTGTAATTACTATAATTTTGTGAAGGTATCAAGATGAGCCACATTGCTTTTTACAGATACTGAGTCAGCTGGTATTTGAGGTATGACATTTAAAATTCTTGAGAGATTATTTGCAAGAAAAAGGTTTCTTTGGCAGTCCCGGAAACATATGGTTCTGTACTCTTCTAGGCTATAGTTTGGATGGGGAGGCCACAGTCCACAGAAGCGGTGCCACAGCATTAGTCAGATGTATCTTTTGTACTTTCTACAGATGGATGACAATCTTCGCCAAAGCCCTCAGCTTCCTCATCGGAAACTGCCAACACTCAAATTGACTCCAGCAGAAGAAGAAAGCAATTCCTTACAGCGGCTATCACCCTGACAGGCCTCATGGTTCGTGGCGAAAGTCATGTGATCTTACACTAAGTGTGTGAAGGCAAAAAGAAAATACTATAATAGGTATAAGGAAGACTCTAAAAGGAACTCTCTGTGACATCTATTTTTTTTTAATTAGGAAGCTTGTGTTCTAGCTTGGCAATGCATTTTAAATAACATCAAAGTGAATGCTAAATGAGCTTGGTGGGGTGGGGGGAAACACATTGTACTGTATACAAAAAAAAAAAAAAGAAGATCTGCCTTAATCTTGGCAGCTTTTTGCCTTTGGTTAATGTGTTGCTGACCAAAAGCTGTAATTCTGTTCTGAATGTGCACTTTTAATTTATTCAAGTTAATTTATTCAATTTATTAACTTAATTTTCTTAGGCCAGGCTGAATACCTAATATGTGGCTCTTTGCCTTAGGCTGTTTTCATTTGTTTAGAAATCTGATGCCTATTTTAGAAACCAGGAAAAATATAAATTACTTCAATAGAAAAGCCTATATTTAACTTTAAAAAGCAAAGAGGAATGTGCTTTTTAATTACGCTCTCATAAGTCTAATCTTTTGGGGGTTTAGTAGCACATATATGAATATTAAAGGTGGTTACATAGAATATTCAGCTGATGATATGCACTTCAGTATAACATTAGTATTTGCTAATATGTTCAATATAGGTTAGCAAGGGCTCTTTTAGTTTACTGGGCAAATGTGGCAGCTTTAGACCTGTACCTTGTAGTACATTCTTTAACTCTAGTCGTCTTTCTTGTGTTGATTCCAGGAGAACTGAATGTATTGGTTATCGTTATTATGCCAGGCTGTAAAAATCTTATTGAAACTTGGCCAACTATTAGACACTACTTAGGAGGAGCCCACGGCCAGGGTAATAGAAGTACCTACTGCACATCTGGTCCAAGTAATCTGTGCTGGGCTCAGGCCAGTCTTCTTCCATAAGAAGCATATCATGTAGTCCACAACTTTCTGACAACTAATTATTTTCCATATGTTTTAACTGCAGTTGAAGCATCCAAAGGAATAATCAGAAATAGCAGATTTTTAAGAATATTTTCTATTTATTGGTTGCTGAACTGTTAGAGGATTTGCTGTGTGGTAATTTTACTTACAGTAGAAACTTGCTTATTTTAGTGGTTGAGGTGCTTCTGTTGTCCTAAAACCACTTCTGGGGTTTTGTAAAATATAAGACCAAGTTTTTGATTAGTGTCTTAAAAGATTACTATGGTGCTCAGCAAATTGTCTCAAGTCCTGCAGAACCCCATATGTTAAGAAAACAAGCTTTGTAGTCAGGAGACTCATCAGATTTGAGGTGAGTGGAGCTCAGCTGTGTTTGACCCACACCCTCCCAATATGCCCTGTATTTAGATAGCTATTTATACAGGAGTCTTTAAGTCATTGTAAGCATGTTTTCTTGAAAGTTTTAAATGAGAAACAAGGTAATTTTTAAAATCTTGTTCATCTGTTCAGATGCAATTAGGGAAAGCACTTAATGAGTTGCACGTTACTTTGACAACAGGGGTGTGTGTGTGTTTCATTCATCTTGAAAGGCAGAATATTAGATTCCAGCAATCTGAAATCTGTGTGAATATTTTATATTGAAAATCATGACTGTGAGATTATTGTCCTCTAGGATGGATGTATATTGGAGAAAGGTGGTTAGCACGTTAATCAAACATCTGTTTATGCTTTAGTCAGGGTTAGTCATTTTCAATTATGATTTATATTAGACTTTCCAAAAGGCATTTGAAGTGGCTTACAGTTGTAAAACACATGTAAAACAGGACAATTACCATTAGTTTTTAAAAATAAAAAATTTCTAGGAGAACAAACTATAGCAACACTAACAGATTCTAGAATTGATTGGTGAATTTAACACCAAGTTTCTCCATGACAAAGTCAAAAGATAATACTGGATTATATAAGTTTTTCTTTTAATAAAACTAATGTCCATGAGGAATAAAAATGTGTTTTAAGTTTTACAAGAATATGGGAGATCATGTTTTTAAAATACAGACTTCAACCACAAAGTGTGCTGAAATGCTTCATTTATTAATAGTTAAATCAAAACAGGTTGTTGTAGAATAACAAGTATTTGTCTTTTTTAGTAGAGAGGATAACTGTAAATATAATTTATTTGCTTTTCGGTCATCCCTGATTTGAACTGCCTTTAGCCTTACATTATAATACACAGTCCATGATGCTTCTAGACTTAGGTAAGTGAGAATTTATATGTTGGGGTACTTAGCTAAGCCTTTTTTTTTTTTTTTGTATAAGCAAATGAGATGATAGGAAGCTATAACCGAACACGAAATACTTTAGGGACCAGCCACACGTACAGGAAGCTCTTGGAAATGAACACTTTTTCAGGTTGGACAGAGGACTTGATCAGCCTGTCAGGATATGTTTTAGATAAAATTTGAGTTTGCTAGGATAAATGGTTCACAGTCTTAAACAAAATACTGTGAGCCACTGTCTTCTGGAGATGATGGTGGAGGATAATAAGATAAAAGGAAATATGCTTGTGTTTAGTTTTGTTGGTATAGGATTAGAAAATCACATAATTCCTGTGAGATGAAGATCTTCCGTCAACAAACTGCCATTAATCATCCATAAGACTAATTATTTAAATAACACTAAAGAAACTGTAAAGAACATTCATTGAGGGTGGTTATTCCTTTAAAATTGTCTTTTGACCACACAAAAGGTTGGCATTAAAAACAAGTTAAATTTCAACTTAGATGTGTTTGTGTTAGTTTGGGAGTACTAGAGTATTGGAGATTTTATAAAAGCAAGCATTTTTATTTCCATTTTTAATTTTTATTCATTTAATATTACTCAATATATTAACATGAAGGAATGGGGAAGCTAATTTCAATCAGACCTAAGTTAAAAATTTCAGAAGTGTATAAAAATGGAAAAAAGTAAACATCAAAACAGGCAGAAATTGGTAACAGTGGTGGTATCTTAGAAAACCAATTTGTTAAATTAGCTTCATGTGACAAAAGTGGTATTCGAGTTTGGTAGTGTTTCCTTAGAGCCTCCTCCAAAAATACACATTTACCAGGCATGTTTGATTTTTTGACAGTTTATGAAAAACTTTTAAAACTCTTTTAAAACCAAAATATAAATGCTTAAATATAAAGATAGGAAGCTGAGTGACGGTTATATGGAATTTCTCTGTACTATTTTTATAACTTGTTGTGAGTCTATAATTATTTCAAAATGAAATCTTTAAAAAAGTAAATAGGGTAAAATTTATCATTATCTACACAAGCTATGATTTAAAATTTAATGCTCCAAACATAGTATTCAGTTCTAGATGAATACATAATATAAATTAATTTCATTCTTGAGTTAAAACAACTCAGGTTTATAACAAATGCTTATCTAAACGTCTGTTTTGCCTTACCAGGAAGAAAAAACAACCTAAAACCAAGAACTCCTTTTCCATAAAATATAAAAAATGCTATCTAATTATGTTTTTTTCTTCGTATGGTAGCTGGGTTTACTTGAGACAGGGTCTCATTCTGTCTCCTGGGCTAGAGTGCAGTGGCGTGATCATAGCTCACTGTATCCTCAAACTCCTGGGCTCAGGGATCCTTCTGGATCAGCTGGGACTACAGGCACACGCCACGACACCCGGCTAATTTTTCTATTTTTAGTAGAGATGGGGTCTTGCTCAGGCTGGTCTTGAACTCCTGACCTCAAGCAATCCACCCGCCTCAGCCTCCCAGAGGCTAGGATTACAGGTGTGAACCACCACACCTGGCCCTGGGTTTACTTTTGAGGATAAAATATTTTGAAAAAGATCTTCCATTTCTTAATTGGGTAGTTCTTTGCCTGGTATTTGTTATCTCCCTGGATGCACAGTGTGACAAGATGTTCACTAGAACCACCCTTTATGAAGAAGGTGTAACATCAATGTGCTTTTTAAGTTGGAAGAGATTTAGTAATTTACTTTGTCTTAATTTATTTTTATAATTTGAAAACCTGAGCAGAAGAACAGATCATTTGGGTTGTGTTCTGAGAAATACACTTAGAGGAAATACTGCCCTAGAATGTTTTTGCTTGTTTGTCCTCATTGCAAAGGTTTCTTATAGTTGGTTCCTCTTCTAGTGACTGGTGTTAAAATGGGAAG
The DNA here is from genome assembly GCF_020740605.2 of Lemur catta. Lineage (NCBI taxonomy): Eukaryota > Metazoa > Chordata > Mammalia > Primates > Lemuridae > Lemur > Lemur catta. The sequence goes on along the minus strand of NC_059139.1, from coordinate 51,425,743 downwards.
ACACAGGTCAGGACTCCCTTGGACCATGGAGGGGTGGCCGTGGGTGCAGATAGGTTGATTATTTAGGCACATGTGAGGCTAGTCGTTCCAGCCTCTTGCTCTAGAACCACAGTCAGCCTGAACACAGCTGTAGAGGGGTCTGAACTGGTAGTTTCAGAGGACTAACCAGTTCTTAAGCATCCTTGAGACACAGGGAACGAATTTGTAATTCCAGAACAATTTTTCAAACCTTTTCTAGCTGTGTTTTAAAAGCGCTGAAAAGGCAGTGGGCATTTTTGGCACTAAAGTCACATACAAGCTGATTATGATATATATATTATATATATATGTAAAATTTATAGTTGCTTCAACGACAAAACAAAGGAAGTTTAATATTTTCAAGTTTTGTTCTATTACTTGAAGACAGCCTAAACAAGGATTGTGTGTGTGCATCTGCATAGTTTTCATTAAGTTCTTAGATTCTGTATCCTAAAAGTTAAAAACTTCCCTAGGTCTTCAGATTTGAGAGAGTTAACCAAATGTGTTTGATTTCACTTCAAAGTATAAGAGCAGATCACTAATCAGATGTAAAGAGGCTTTTTGTTTATTTTTTGCAGTGTATACGGTTGCATAATTGGAACTCCACATTTTGAATGTATATTTGGAAGAAAGCTTGCCTTTGGGTTTGAGTCATGGTGTAATGGTGAACACGTACCCACATGAGAGACACTTGGATCTTTGTTCTGACTCTTCAGTTTTCCCCTTGTAAATTCAGAGAAATGCCTTTTAATCATTTAGTTTACATATCCCAGGTCCTTGGAAATCATGAAAAATAACTTGCCAGAGTTTGCATGAGTCTGCAGCAAGTCATGCACCAGAGGAGGTTGTGCTGGCTGTTCCTTTGTACCACTGGCTACCCCCCTGCACTGCTGTCATCTTTCTCTCTGGGAAGGAAGAGTGTACTCAAGCTTTTAAATTAAATGCCTAAAGATGAGGTTATTCCTCTTCTGACTTTTTTTTTATTTTGTAAAATAGGAAATAATGTTTTCCCATTTTTCTATTAATCTTGAAGTGGGAATTTGAGGTATTTGTAATGTAACTTTAGCTTTCTGAAAGGTTGAGAGTGAAGAAGACAAATAAGACATATATGTGTAAGCATATTGGTTTTGCCCGTCTTTGAATGGCAGACATTTTAAGTATCTGTTCCAGTGTGCAAATACTGTGGCTTCGTTATAAAGTAAACAATCTTAAGCAGTTTTTGGCCATAATCTCAATATTCTAGCCTACCCTAGTGTGAATATATTTTACTCAGACACTATGTATGAATACCCAGGAGTGTGATTGATGATCACTATTGTAAAGAATTTATTCTGGTAAATGAGAAACTGGATATAATGCCAAAATAGCTATTTTCTCAATAAAATCTCAAATCGCCTGAATGCTTATTAATTCTTGATTTAATGTTATTTATTCCTTGAGGTAAATATTTTCATTGGGAAGAATTTTTTGGTGCTTGAACATAGTTCCTCAGAGCTGGGACTGAGCTACATGGAGGGTTGTTCTTTTTACATTCATTCTTCTTACATTCATTTAACGCATTGAGACACTTGTGCTCTTCCCCATGCCAAGGGAGGTCAGAGGCCTGCTTTCAGGCCACCAATTTGTGTGTGACCTCAGATGCTCACTCAGCTTTGCAGGGCTATAGTATTCTCATTCCTTCAGCTCTATAAGTTCTTTTAAATTATCCCTTTTGCCCACCCAGACAGTCCAGTGATGTTCCATTTAATTGAATGAAAGACATACACTGAGAAAATAATGCAGTTTTAGGTAGGAGGGAAGATATGTTTTTTGCTGCTGTGTGTATAGGTTAAAGTATATGGGTATAGAGAACCCAGGTGTTTTTTTTTTTTTTTTTTTTTTTGGTGTGTGTGTGGGGGGTGGACAGAGTCTCACTCTGTTGCCCCAGGTAGAGTGCAGTGGGGTCAGCCTAGCTCACAGCAACCTCAAACTCTTGGGCTCAAGCAATCCTCCTATCTCAGCCTCCTGAGTAGCTGGGACTGCAGGCGTGTGCCATGACACCCGGATTAATTTTTCTATTTTTAATAGAGACGTGGTCTTGCTCTTGCTCAGGCTGGTCTCAAACTCCTGAGCTCAAGCAATCTTCCCACCTTGGCCTCCCAGAGTGCTAGGATTACAGGCGTGAGTCACCACGCTATAACTGAGAACCCAGTTATAGCTGTAAGTTGAGGCAGGTTCCCTGAGAGAATGAGTGTCTTTGCTAGTAGAATTTTTTAAAAATTTTATTGAAGTATAAATTACATATAGTAAAATGCATAGGTCTTCTGAGTAGGACTGTTCAGGTATGTAAATATTTCTCTGAGAGAAGCCAACTACATCTTTGTTGATACTTCTATCCCCAAAGAACACAAATATTAATTACAGGTGAGCTTTGAGTTCCAGGTGAAAAGCCCTTGAGTGGATTGAGGTGGCGAGTAATGATCTCTTGCTTGCTGCGAGAGAACAGGAAAGAAGGGTTGCTGCTGTGGAATAACAAGATTCTTTTGAAGAGAGACAGCTATTTAGAGTCACAAAGCTGGGAACCATTTAACAAAGAACTTCAGAAACTTTGGTTAATTGCTCACTTTAGAGACTTGACTTTGGTCTGGGGCTATTTTGGGTGCTCAGAACCTCCTGGATGTCTATTTATGACCATGTCCTTCAGTGGATGGTAGGCTACAGGATCAACAGTGCTCTTTCCTTCGCCACAAATAGCAGCTATCGGTAGGAAAACTCTTAAGTTTAGCCATGTTGGGATCTTAAATGAATGTCCATAGGAGAAAGATTGAGATAAACGGGAGCTAGGAAGCTCACTAAAGGCTGCACATATGTTTGAGCAAATGGATAAGAGAACAAAAAGGAAATGGTGGTAAGGCAATGTAAGGATTTGTTTCACTCAAGATTATCTTGTAATCAAGTTCTTGGTTGTAGAACAAAGGAGAAACTAGTTTTTTCTTGAGTTGACAAGAACTTCAGGAGAAAGAGTGAGAAACCCTCGTCCCCTTTCTCCAGGTACATGAGTCAGCCTCTTGGAATTTTCTAGACATCTGTGACTCAGAAGTGAAGGCAGCTGTGCATCATCAAAGACATTTCTAATTTCTAATGCAGCCAACTTGAGGCTCCAAACATTGTTCCTTTCCAAGTAGGAGAGAAGCTATTATATTTATCCTGCTTTTTGAGTAAGAGAGTGGAAAGAACAGGGCAACTTTAACACTTATAAATACAATTAAGGATTGATTCCTCAGGTCCTAGTTTGGGGAAGGCAGTCCCTCTCAAGAATTCACATTTTGAAAAAGTTAAGAAATATTTTGGTGTAGTAGAAAGCATGACACTTTCCAAATATTACAATTAAGGCCAAATGGATTTCAGTTTTATTAAAATGCAGGAAACAAACTGACTTATTTGAAGACTGTCATATTTGGAGACTGTCATATTCTAACGTGTTGTCCCAGTTTTCTCCATGAGGGGGGAAATTGCCTTTTTCATCTAATGAACAAGATTTATATTTTGTATTGTCTATAACATCCAAATCACAGGGTGATTACATGCTAAAATGGTTTAGAAAAAGATGGGGAAGGGATATATATAGTACATGTAGAAATTAAGAGGAAAAAGACCAAAAAGAAAAGAACAGATAAGGAAACACACACACACAGCCTAATGGAAATTTAAGCAAATTTAATCCCATCTCTGTAGTTTGGGAGCCTTGTCAATCACATTCATGCCAAGCTCAATGTCCATCACTCAGTCATTGATGCCCACCTTGCTAAATCACCACCATTATACTCTGCCTCCTTAATCTGTCCGGGACGAAGCTGTTGTGGGGGTATTGTGTGCCCATGATTTCCAGGCACTAGTTTATTTTAGGGGAATATAAAGTTATAAAGCCTTCCCTCAAGGAGCTCAAAATATGAGAGAGAGGTGCATGATTTCAGTACAGTACCACTGACTTGATATCCACATAATTTCTCTCTCCTGCCCCAAGGAGATAGTTTACAGATACCTTCCCAAAACAGAGAAGGCAGAGGGAAGTGTGGATGTGGTTTTTAATAGACCTTGCAATATCCTGAGATTCTGTAGGAGAGGTTTACAGCTATGGGAACGTGCAGAAACAGTGAGATTTCATTGGTTAGTTAATTTACAATTGGGAAAAGCTGAATCAAAACCAATCAAGTACTTAAAAGAGGGGGACTTTAATACAGGAACTGGTTGTACAGATGACAGGAACACTACCCACCTCCAACTCTTACCCAAATCCCTGCCTTCCTGGGCTCAGGAGAAGCACAGCAAGGAGGCCAGTGTGGCTGGAATGGAGCCAGAGAGTGGAGAACTAGAGAAAGATGAGCTTAGAGGGTTAACTGGGGCTCATCATAGGGTGGTTTTAATTGCCCACCCTTGAGACGTGATTGGAAATGTGTGGTGGCAGTTTCCTTGTCATAGTGAAGCCCTGAAGGCATTTAGCTGGCCAGGGTAGGGGACAGCTGTGCCCAACAAAGAATTGTCCTAACCCAAATACCAAAGTTGGCTGTTGAGAGATGCTGAAAACCTTGTAAGCCTCGATCAGGTTTTACAGAAAAAAAGCAGATGATGAAAACTGGGATGACCTGCCAGCAGACTTTGAAAAAAGGCAGGGTTGCTGAAAGCAGTAAGAGTGCCAGGTTAGAGATTTTGGATGAGCAAGCCATCTTGGTGGGAGAAATTAATCTCGTGATAAAAAACAGAGGTTGAAACTGGAAAAGCCATCAAGGGATTACTCTAGATAGGATATAATCAGGGTTAAGGAGCTGAAGATGAATAGGATGTAGAAAGACAATGGATTTTGGAGTTAGGAAGCTAGGCTTAACAGAATATACCAGATGGGTGATTTTCAACAGGGTACTTGACTCTTATAGTCTGCACTGCTGTTTATTGCAATGTTTGGCGGTTTTTTATTATCCAAATTTAAAACATACAAGTAGAAAGGGCCCCATCCCACTTCTTAGGAATAACTCGTATAAACATATTGTTTTCTATTCTTCCAGTCTTTTATTTTCTACACACGGGAGCCTGTATGTGTTATAATCGCATAGTCTATATTATTCTGTAATATGCTTTTTCACTTAATATTCAGAAAATCTTCATAGGTCATTACATGTTCTACATGATTTTTCATGGCTGTATGCAATTTCATTGTATGGATGTAGCATCATTTATTTCATTCCCTTGTGATGGACATTAAGGTTAGTTCCTCTTGTAATGGTCCTTGCTACACATTATTGAACTGTTTCTCAGGGAGCTGATACCACTTTATAGTCCCTGCAGCCCTGTGTAGGAGAGCCTGTATCCCTGCAACCCCATAAGCTTTGAATATTATTTTTCTCTTTACCAACTTGATAGGTAAAAAGTAGTAACTTATTTAATATATATATTTTTGGCAACTAGTGAGGTTGAGAGTTTTCTCCAGATGTCTACTGTCCTTTGTATTTTTCTGTAAGTTGTTGATTCATATTCCGCATCAAAGGCAAATTACTTAACTTCTCTGAACGCTGGTTTTCCCAGCTGTAAGATGGGGTTTCTGTGGGGCCTAAATGGGATCCCACACATTGCAGGCCCAGAGTATGGCAGGTCCTCACAGTATGATTTCCCTTCGTGTTCTTTCCTGGGTTAAGAGCTCCTAGGGGTTGGAGACTCGTTATTGTATCCCAGCACTTAGCACAGTGCTTGGAACATAGAAGGGACTTAAAAAGCTTTGAGGAAGGAAGAATAGGTAGGATTTGAAAACACTTTGAGTATATCAGGAAAAAAGGTGAGAAAAGTTGAAATGTGACTAATTAAAGGAATTAATAACTTTTTTTGTAAAGTGAATAATAACTTAATTTTAACAAATGATTAATCCTGATTTTCACATATTCGACTTGCCTAGATTGGGAGTACATGTGCACTAATAATATAATCATATCAAAATGGTAATAAGTTAAAAGTAACCCAGAGAGGTAGTGCCTCAAATGGAGAGGAAGGAATTGGTGTCAGGTCTTGTTATGTTCAACATGTCCTATGATCGTGGGGGAGAAGGAGTCAGTGGTTTGTTAATGAGATTTGCAGATGGCTTTAAATTGAGAGGTATTGTAAACAGCAGGAGTGACTGAGAAATGATACAAGAGGATCTGGAAAGGTTAGGAACATGGACAGGAAATCAAATGATTCAGCCTGGAGTAATGAAAGCCAACCTGACATCTGGGGCCGAATAAGAAGAAATACAGATACGCTGTGAAAGAGACAAACAGGGAAAATAGTCATCTCAGGAGGTTGGGGGGTGGGTACTAGAGGAAAACAAGAGAGAGAGAGGAAGAAGGGACTAATGTTTGTTGAATGCCCACTCACTATGTGCCCAGTACTTTCCATGTTGATTTCTTTTTGACCCAGGTTAAGCAATTCAGTGCTGCGTAGAAAATACAGTTTTTTTGAGGATTAATTATGCACAAGAGCTCAGTACTTAATGAAACAAAAACTCGACCTCCCTCTAGTTGATCCTAATGCTGTAGAGCGCTGTCAGTATAGAGAGTGGTGTGGAAATGGCCTGTGGTCTCCAGAAAAACTCCAGTAGGAGATAACACTTGCTACATACCTGCCCGGGCATTTCTCATTCAGTGGGTGTTTCCAAGAAGTCTGGAGCAGTTTCAGGCTATCCCAGGTGCCAGCAGCATGATGGGATAGGGTATGTTAGCCCAAGAGTCCAACTTAAGTAAAAATAAGATGTGTCTTATGATGGCTGCCCCTCTTCTCTCTCTTCCAGGACCTTCATATTAGCCTCCAGTAACATAGAGCTCCCATCTCAGCCCTTTGCTTTGGGTTTCCTACTATCCCTTATCCTTCTCTCTTGCTGTATTGCAATATTGACAATATTGACTTATTTTACAAATCTCTGTTACATTTTTTAAAATGGAATCACTACTCATTTTTTCAGTTTCAAGACCTTGGAAATTGGGTCACAGTGAGGACCCTGTGGGGGTGAGGAGGAAGAGGACCAAATTATTCTAGGGAGGATAAACCCTGAGCAGACCCTATTAACTGTGTCCATCCCCCATCCCCAGGAGAAGACCAGAACACTGGTATGAGGAGTGAGCTAGAAAGGAGATGTATCAAAGACATTTCACTTGTAGTCCCAGCTCTAGCTTGTAAGATATGTTAATAGCTCAGATTAGAAGCCTGAAGCTGAATGTGTCACCTGTCCCCAATAATATTTGCCTTGTAGCAGGATCCCCTTGTGGCTGAAGCCTAAAAAAATCCATCCATTTATTCGACAAGTATTTACTGAGTACCTTCTATGTTCCAGGCACTGATCTTGGAGCTCAGGATGTATCAGTGAACAAAACAAAGATCTCTGCCTTTGTGGTACTTATATTCCAGCAGGGGGAGACAACAATGAACCTAATAGATGTTTGCATCATATAGTAGAAAGGGATATGTGCTATGGAAAAAGAAAAAAGTAAAGCAGGGTAAGGAGGCTGGGAGCACTGGGGTTGGGGACAAGTTATAGTATTAAATATACCAGGATCAGTGGCATTGTGAACAGACATTTGAACACAGGCTTGAAAGCACAGTGGAGCTGGCCTCCAGGTATCTGACAAAGAGCATCCTGGGCAGAGGGCGCAGGTAGAGCTTGTCTGGCATGTCTGAGAAACAGCAAGGAGGCCAGGGGCTGTGGAGTGAGCAGGGGGAGCCGAAGAGAGGAAGGCAGCAAGCTCAGGGGCGGGAGAAGCCCAGGAAAGAGCTGAAGGCATTTGTTGGGTTTTGGCTTTTACTCTGAGCCATTGCAAAATTTTGGGGTAAAGAAGTGAGGCCACCGATTGCTTTTGAAAAGGATTACTTGAGCAATGGTGCTGAGGATAGATAAGGGCGTATGAGCAGGAAGGTGAGTTGGGAGTATATTACAGTAACTCGGAGCCAAGAGATGGTGGATCAAGATGGTGGCAGTGGAAGTGGTAAGGGATTCTGGGTGTACCTTGCAGGTAATAGCACTAAGACTTCCTGGCTGATTAGATGTGGGTTGTGAGAGAAAGAGGGAAGGATGACTTTAAGAATTATGGCATGAGCCCTGGTTTGATCAAGTTGCCATCAACTGAGATGGGGAAGGCTATAAGTAAAGCACCTTTTGAGGGGAGATTAGGAGTTCCATTTTTGACATGTTGAATTTGAGATGTCTATTAAACATCTTAGTGGAGATGTTGAATATGCATTGTGTACATATAAGCCTGAAGTCCAGGAGATAAAAATTGAAGAGTCATCAGGATAAAGGTGTTTTTAATACCATGAGACCGGATGAGACCATCAAGGGTTTAAGTTATAGAGAAGAGAAGAGGACTAAGAACTGAGCCCTGGAGCCTTCTGTACACTAAGAGATCATGGAGAAAACTAGCAAGGAAGGCGGAGACGAAGGAGGTAGGAGGAAAATTAAAAGAATGTGTTTTCCTTGACGCCAAATGAAGGACATGTGTCATGGAAGAAGGAGTGATTGCACTGAATGCCGTTGATGGGTCGTGTAAAATGAAGACTGAGACTTGACTGTTAGATTTAGCAACATGTAAGCCACAGTGACCTTGACAAGCAGTCCTGATGGGGTGGTGGGGGCCTAAGCCTGATAGGAACAGGTCCGGGAGAGACCAGGAAGAGAGAAATTGGGAAGAGTGAGAAGAAACAAATGATGAGTATGATGATTGTAAACACCAAAGCAGGGTTGGGGAAGATATCTAGAGGTACAATGCCTTCCCTTGGGCCCTCAAACTCCCATCAAGAAGGCAAGCACTTATTTACTTCTGTGTATTTATGTATAAAGCAAGTCAGCATGCAGCAGCAGTGCTGAGCTAGGTCATTAGGAAATCTTCCCCATTAAGAGAAATCCACATGGGGTTTAACAGAGTTTCTCAAGGGGCTTCTTATTTATTACAAAAATATTGCTATTTGAGACATGGACTTTCTAATCAAAGGATGAGCTAAATTACTTTACTTTATAAATAAGGCCTAGCACGTTAATACTTTTATACTTACTTAAGCCAGATGGTGTGGGGACCAAGTCAATCACTGGGGTATTTTCTTCTGTGTGGAGGGTTTCAGCTTCTGTGGTTTAGGTAATAGAATTTCTTTTCTCTACCCAGGCCTGGGGCCGAGAGAACTGAGTGCTCATGAAGTAAATCTGCATTTTCATTTTCCATTTGAGCTAGTTAATGACTGTGTGCGTTCATTAGGGGACAGGATGAGAACATATTGGAAAATTAAAGGGTTGTCACCTCAGAAAGCATTGAGGATGTTGTGGGAAGCATAAGGATGTGTTAGGCAAAGTGTCCTGTTTTAAAGGCACAGAACAGTCTGAAAACAAACGAGAGACTTTGATGTCATCCTCTTTCTTCCCCTCTCTAGCTAATTAATCGCCTCGTCCCATCTGTTCCTCACTGTGGTCATCCCTCCAATGGGAGCCGTTGGCCTCTCCCATGCCCTGGTTTGCCTTTTCCTCCCTGGGTCGCTTCTGCAGACACACCACTGGCCTGCCAGCTCTGGTTTTGCCCCTTTCCAATCCATTCTCCACCTTGTTCAAAGTTCAGAGATCTTTCTAAAATGCAAAATAATCATGCTTCACGATGGCTTAATACCTCCAATGGCCCCTCATTGTTATCAAGGCCAAGCTCCTTATCACAGCTTAGAAGCCATTTCCTCCTCTGGTTCTAGTTTAGTGTGCCCTGCCTTCTGTCCTAACCATCAAAGACTCAGCCATGAAACCACCTTAATCTCCAACCAGGGCTGGGGAACCTGTGGCCTTCTGATTTCAAGATCGTTCTTTTCTAAGCAAGAAAGGAGGCAAGAGAAGCTTCATCTTTCTCCACTGCACCCCTTTTAATAAAAGGATTTGTTCTGCAAAATTTGGATTCAGTCAAAAGGTCACACTTAAGGACCTAGAAGGCCACATGTGGCCTTAAGGCTTCAGGTTCCCCACCCCTGCTTGGATGAAGAGACTCCAAGGAATAATAGAAGCCACAAAATCAATTTAATAAGACTAAACAGAGAATTAGATTTTCAAGCTCCATTAAAATGGAAATGGAAGGGACATCCTTTGTCTGAGCATTCCTTATATTCAAATTATGCCAGATGTTTCTATTTCCACTTGTCTAATGCATGCATATAAAAGCACTGCACATAAACCTGTTATTGGCTTCTCCTCCTCCACTTGGCTTTGAAAACTCTTATGGTCAGCCTTGGCCCTGTGTTTATACTTACACACTCTCCCCAGCTTGTCTTTCCCAATCCCTGAGCTTTAAATGCCGCTTATATTTTGCAGTCTCACAGATTGACATCTCCAGGCCAGGCATCTCTTCTGAGATCAGACTCCTGTGCAAAAGGAGATGGCCAAGAGAACTGCAGCAATCTCAAACTTGTATCTAAGGCTGAACTTGGATCTTCATTCTGTTAAAGTCCCTTTTTCTGCTAGTCTTTCCCATCTCAATAAATGTCACCTGCATCACTCCATTGCTCAAGCCAGAGACATGCACATTGGCCTTTCCAGTTCACTTTGTAAGAAACCCTACGTGCAGGCAATGTTCGCAATGTTTTCTATGTGGTAACTTGTTTAATTCTCACAACAAATCTTTGAGGTAGCTGCTCTTATTACCCACTTTGTCAATGAGAAAACCAAGGCACAGTGAGGTTAGGTAACTTGCCCCAGATCACACAGCTTACTAATGGAACTGGGATCTAAACTCAGACAAGCTGGCTTCAGAGTTCATCTGCTTAACCTAACCTCACCCCACACTGTTATTCCTGGCACCTCCCTTTGACTTATCCCTACATAAAACCCATCAGAAGTGTGATCAGTTCCACCTACAAAAATGTCCTGAATCCACCTACCTCTTTATCACAGCTGTTACCCCTCAGTCTTTTGCCATAACTATCGTAGCTCCGCGAAGATCTCTAGTTCCACTCTTGTCCTACCCACCGCGCCCCCAACTCTCCACTCCCAGTCATTCTGCACAGAAAAGCCAGGAGGTCTTAGCCTAAATGTAACTTTTCTTTTCTCGGCAGGCTTCCTTGACTCCGGTATCTGAATCACATCCTCCCAGTTATTTGTTCTCGTAGCACTCTATTCTTTTCTTTCATATTAAATTTCATAATTGAAAGTGATACATTTGAGACTTTATTTTTTAAAGTAAGCACCGCAAGAGCAGGGATTTTGTTTTATTTTCCACTATCTACCCAGTCCCTAGCTCAGAGCTTAGCACATAGTAGGTACTTGGTAATATTTGTGAATGAACGGATGGATGAGTCACTAATAATGAATAATTAGTGACTATATAATTTTTACTTTATGTGCTAAAACGAAGGTACAATTACACCTCTTCATAATAAACTAATGGAAGGAGGCTATATAAATTGATGAAAAATACACAATGTAGGATTTTTTTTAAATTGCAGTTTTATTGTTTCAATGAAGGACATTGTATAACTCTGTCAGCATGCCGTCCATTGCTTCCAGCCCCATACCCCTTTCTAAGAGATTCCATGCCTACTCTCACACCCCTAAGCTCAAGCTCATCAGACCAGGGATGGAAACTGACCCAGCTGGGCAATTAGATTCTCCCTGTTCAAAATTCAGAATCAGGAAACTGAGAAACAGATCTTTAAGGTAACTGCATTCATCTATCCTTCAGATATTTTTTGAGCATCTAGAATGAGCTGATCATTGGGGATGTAATGAACAGGACACATTTCTCCTTGAAGGCATTTACAGCTCACCAGTGAAAAGTGATGAGAAGAGCTGCTATTGCCATTCAGCATGTTGAGTGTTGTGATGTAGGAAGTACCAAGGGAGCACACAGAAGAAGAGGGCCCTTATTCAGTCCTGGGAAGGCAGAGAAAGCTTCCCAGGCGAGGTAATATCTTAGCTGGAAGAAAGCTTTATAGATACAGGAGAGAATAGGGGGAGGGAATTCTAAGCGAATGGAATAGAAAGTGCAAACAGTGCATTCAGTCTGGGGTGCAAGGGTGGGGAGATTAAGCTGAGAGGGTAACGTGTTCTCTATCATGAAGACTCTCGTCAGCCTATACAAAGTGTGCCCTTTATGCTGAGGGCAGTGAGAGTCCTGAACAAGTTTTTTAGCAGAGGACTGACATGTTCAGATTTGTACTCTAGAAAGATCCTTGTGGTCTCAGTAGAAGGAGGGTGTAAGAAGCAGATGGACCAGTTAAGAGATTGCTATAGAAATTTGGACAAGAAATGATGGCAGTAACACGCTGGTGACAGTGGGAAGAGATGGAGTGGATGGTTAAAGTGATATTTAGGATGCTGATGGGAAGGGGGAGGGGAAGTAAGGATGACATCCAGGTATCAGGCTTATACAAGCAATAGATCAGTGGGGTCACCCACCGAGATAGAATTCACATGAGGGAGCTCAAGGAAGAGGTTGGAGCTGGAGACATTATTGTGAACATTATCTGCACAGAATTAATTAAAGCTTTTGAGTGAGTTTGTGGAGCATGAGAAAAGAAGAGGTCCGTAGACAAAACCCTGAGTAACTACACCATCGAAGTAGCTGGGTGAGAAAGAAGAGCCTGCAAAAGAGTTTGAGAAGATGTGTCCAGAGAGCCAGTTGGAAACTTAAAGAAGAGTGATGTCATGGAAACCAACGGATGAGACTTTTTCTGGAAAGGTCTAATGAATGTGAGTGTCCTAACAAAAAGATCAAAACAAGGGCAACTTTAAACGTAATTAATTGCTTGGGGATAGCTAACAGATATGAAAATTTCTCTTAATTAAACATTTCTTAACAATCTTATACAGCATGCATCTGCTTGTCTCAGGAATGCTAAGATAAGCTTAGCCTACGCTTTGCAAATTCTCTAAGAGGAGAGGCTGGATTCATGAGGGTTTTCCGAATTTGGTTTTCAAATGTTATTACATGTCGGTTTGTGAAGTGCACTTGAATGTCAGAGTTGAGAATGTGGAAAAAAGGAGACATAAGGAAATTTATTTTAAAAATGTTTTTCAACTTTAAGGAAAGTCTCTAACAACCCACTAAGTTTAGCATTTCATGTGTGTTTATGACCTGTCAAAAACGGCCAGAAATTTACTTGTGAGCAAGAAGAAAAAGATGTTGCCTGTTTGTCATCTCTCAGAGCGTCCAACTTCTGAAGGCCACTTTGCAACCAAAAAAGAACTTTCCTTCATCAGTGGACATATGTCAAGGAAGAGAAACATTAGTAACAGGATCCAGGCCATGTAATGTTCATTAAACAATTAGATGCTGATGTCAGTGGGTAATCACTTTTTTCCATTTTATTTTCGACAGTTTGAGTGTTCCTAAGAGGCTTGCATGGTATTGGATCTGGTACTTTAATCAGAATATTAGTGTATTTTCAGTGTCGGTAACATTTCCCTTCTCCTGCTTTCATGGTACAACAGACTCTCCTGGGTCTGATTTGTGCTCTTTCTTCTGAGTGTTTAGTCAATTTAATATACACAGTGGACACATTCTGGAAAAAAAAAATGCTAAGTTTCTCAGCAGAGTCATTTTCAAGATTAGGTGTTGTTTAAAAACAAAGCCATACCATTCATCACAATTATAAGGCAGGAAATACAATATTCTACCATGTTTAATTAGAGCTTTTCTTAAGGACTCTTGTTTTCTCAGCCTCACAACACCGTAAACTTCTCTGAAGATGATTTGGCGGCATCTCTCTGAAGTCTCGGGTCCTGGAAAAACTGAACAATGTTTACAGAATGCTCGTCATTTAAGCCTGTGTTGCTGAACCATTATTGAAATGGAAAAGACAGCACGATATGAGGGCATTCAGAGTCAAGGATACCTTTTCTCGAATCAGGGACAGAAGGTCTGCGTCTGGCCAAATGCCCAGCCCACAGTGTGAGCACAGCCTTTTCCCTTCCAGCGTTAACACAGGGGCACAAGCGTGGGTGGCAGAGGCGACCGATCCCAGTCCACAAACATAAGGTTTAAGAATAACGTTCTTCGTTTTCTATAACAACTTAATTTCTAATACCAAACTCTTATTTCTACTGGCTTGCAGAAAAAACAAAAAAAGAAACAAAAAGCGCATAACCTCAGTCTTCCCCGGGTCCCCTCCTTACGGTTTTTGATGCCAGCCGTTCTGGCGCTTATGCAGCGCTAAGGCCTGTGGCGTGGGGCCCACCTGTCCTCGCTTCTCTGTTCACAGTTTATCTCTGCGACAGCCTTGCCCTGGCCTGGCTGGCCCGACCCCCTCAGGCCCAGTCACTGTGTGCTGTGGCTCCCACGCCCCGATGGGTCTCTGCTGAGGCCACCTTTGTGCCGTGCTGACCTCGCTCTCCCAGGAAGCAGGTCTTGGCTCTGCTCCTGGAGCCCACAAAGCCGTGTCTCTGTCACCTCCGCCTTCAAGACCTCCTGCTGACCCAACAGAGTCTCTTTCTAGTGTGGGGAAATTGCTTCTTTGCTTCCACGTTTCTTCAGGATAAAGTTTTTTTTGTTTTGTTTTGTTTTTTTAATCGAAATCGAATCCTCTTCTGCTAAGGGATAAGGCTTTTGTTTCCAAAACTGGGAAGGGAAGTCTTTGCTTTGTGCCCTGCTACAAACCTCCTGTGAGGCAGAAGCACAGAGTCAGCTAGTATCTGCTTGAATGGCGGTGTGGGGGTGGGGAGTGGGGGGCTGCAGGGGGGAAACAGGAAAAACACGGAAAAAGTGGATAAAATCATGATAGATACTTAGCTCAAAATATTATCCAGCCGGCACACCACACCATACACCTCCCCCGACTTCCCCCCCGAGACGGGACACCCAGTGTTTGTTAGGAAATACCCCTCACTCCCTTGAGCCACATTTCCTGAATTCCATGGGCCCGGGAGCCAGTGGGTTCATATGCAGACATGTACACCAAATCGCAGGGAAGGGCTGGAGCCCTTTGACAAAGGAGGCCTGGGCGTCACTCAGCCGCAGGACTGAAAGGGGAGCCACGTGTATGAACACAGCACTCCTCTGTGTGAGCCACTCTGATCCGGCCCCCAGGTGCTTACATGCCTGGAGAGGAGGAAGGGAGAAACAGAACAGGCTGTGACCCTAGTGGGCCCAGGAAAGAGGCTGCTACGGGTCTGCTTCTTCCTGTGCCTACCCCCCCCCCCCCCACGCAAAGGGAAACACGAAAGAGCAGGGCACAGAAGGTAGAATCCTCTCCTCTCCAGACATACAGGGACCTGGGGCGAGCAGGGATATCAAAGGCCCAAAAGCAGCTGGAGAAGGGAGGGGAGATGGCCCAAGGTCTATTAGAGGTCACAGGTGGTTTAGTGCCACCCCAGAACTTTGGAAGGTCGCCAGAAGCTACAGACTGCATCACATGGCTGATGGAGATGACAGCAGAGGCAGCCAAGAGAAGTGCAAGCAGTGGCACGAGGTACGAGTGCTGCAACTTCCTGCCACTGCCACCTGGGTTTTCCCAGAGACACAGAAGGAAGCGCAAGGGAAGAAGTTCTTTTGTCATGCAGTAGGGAATTGGCTGTGGAGGTAGCTATTATTTTGGCAGAATTGGGGACAAGCTGTTAAAGGACCTTAACAAGGATCTGTGAGCTAGAAGGAGCCAGGACAGTTGCAGATTTCCACATCCACACCCACAACTCTACATCGGTATTTTAACCTATGCACCATGGGGGACTCGGATGAGTCTTTTACCCGGGTGGAGCCAGTTTCAAGTCCAGGTCTGTTATTTCCTAGCTATGGAGTTTCTTTGGCAAATTACATGATCTTGCTCTGCCTCTTTTCCCTCATCTGTAAGTAAGCATAATCATGTTTATAAAGAATCTACTATGTTACCTGCCACATCATAAGCACCAAATGAGAGTTGCTGTGTTCTGTATTATTACTATTATCATGTGATTCCCTGATTTCACTAGCGAAAGACCAGGCCAGGAACCTAGTGCTAAAAACCTCTTTGGGTTTTTGCTTTTAAGAGCCCCACACATCACATGAGGGGAGAGAAAAGGGAGTATAATCAAATATCCAATGGAAGACTTCTGTGAGACCTTGGACAAGCGGTCACTCTTTGTTCACTCATCAAAGTCCACACTTGGGTCACCATAATTTCTCTGGGGGTATCGGGACCGAGTCTGCAAAAATGATGGCATTTGCTGAACTTAAGCTGTGAACAGCTGTGCCGGGCTAGAAATAGCTTTTCAAACAATGAATTCCTTTGCCAAGTCAAAGGCACAGCTCCCAGTGAGCTTGGAGCCACAGAAACATCTAATAGAGAGGTCTCCTTTTCAGGGTGACACCCAGCAATCTTTCACCTTCAAGACACGGAGAGGGCCAATTTCTAGAGCACATTCTTTGGCCTGTTTTGGAACAAAGACACAAGGAAAGATTCAGGGGAAAGAGAAACCTCCATAAATTTATTAAGGTGACACAGGTTCATCAAATCAAAATCCCAGCAGGAACTATGAGTTATGGAACTTACAAAGCTCCTGGCTCCCACCTCCTCTGTTGCCTGTTGTCAAAAGCATTTGTGGACATTATAGCCAAATCTGTGTCCCCAAAACCCTGGCCAACTAAAGAAAGCAATGCATTTGGTGGAAAAGTCATAAAAATAAAGACATCCTAATAAAGTGGTTGGACTATTCTCACTGCATTTTGACCAGAAAAGGGAGCTATGGAAAGATCCTGTCACCATCTATGATCTGCTCACCACAGTATCATAAATCACAGAAAGATGGCAAGGGAAGGACCTCAATGGTATAGCTCATCACCTCACCCTCGCCCAAAGGTTTAGATGTAATGTATGGCAGCTTCAGAACTAGAACCCAGGGCTCCTAACTCCCAGCAGAACCCTTACCACCATTTAGGCAGATGTCCCAGAGGTGGCACGAGCACACGTTTTCAGAAAGTGCTCTAAGCTCATTAATGAAAACGTACCATTTAAATGCCAATCAATATTTGCACCTGGGGATTAGGAACAAGGATTCTGCATGTGGAACCCGAAGGGACCAGGAAGCCAACAAGCTGCCTTCAACTTCTGATCAGATAGTGCTCAAAATTCATCTCTAAGTCATTTGCTTGAAAACCACATTACACTTCCAGATAGAAACCCACGATGGTATATGTGGTAGTTAAATGCCCAGGTCAGTTTAGAGAAGTATATTTAATACACATTTTGCCTGAAATACCTAACTATTCCTGATATTCCAACTGTAACAAGCCACCAGTTGTAGCTGTTTCATTCCTAGAAAAACAAATTCCAGGATCCAGCTCAGAAGGAGGCAACATAGTTCCCCCTTGCAGTTGCCTGGACTCCAGGGTCTTGGGGTCAGGAGAATGAGCAGGAGCTCTCCACAGGCTCTGGGACCTTGCTGACACTCTACACTGCTGCCTCTCACACCCACCCTTGTATTGTGCTGGTCACTGGCAGTGGTCTCATTGGTCTAAACTGACATACAACATGTAAGTCTAGCGCAGAAAGTTTTTCTCAAAGCAAATACGTTAAATTTAAAGAACCATTGTTTGTTCTGGAGATGATTTCCTTGCTTTTTAGTGCTGAATTGCCTTTTTGGAAATGATTGTAGTAAATTATATTTGTTTTCTTAATAGTCTTTCTTGGAAAAATAAAATAATGGCAATCCTATGTTGTTAGTCCCCAGAACTGCATTTCAAAATTTTGGGAACTCCAATTCTGAGAACCACTGCTCAAAACCTCCTCATTCTTCTGGTGAGTAGGGGAAGGATATTTGCAATAGTGTTCAATCCCCAGGGCTTTGGGAGGGGTGAACCAAAGGGGAAATGAGGAAGCAGATGGGAATTGGGAGGCCCTAGTTGCCTTAGTTTGAGCTACTATAACACAATACCATAGACTGGGTGGCTTAAACAACAGAAACCCATTTCCCACACTTCTGGAGGTTAGAAGTCCAAGATCAAGGTGCTGGCAGATCTGGTGTCTGGGTAGGACCTGTTTCTTGGTTTACAGATGTCCATATTCTCATTGTATCTTCACGTGGCAAAGAGCAGAGGGATCTCTCTGGGATCCCTTTTATAATAACTAATCCCATTCATGAGGGCTCCACCCTCATGACCTAATTACCTCCCAAAGATCCAACCTCCTAATAGTATCACATTGGGGGTTAGGATTTCAACATATGAATTTTGGGGTGACAGAAACATTCAGTCTGTAACACTAGCTTTTTTTGTTTGCTTTTACCATTGGTATATGGTAGCAAATGGCTCACTTATGAATTAAGTGTCCCAGAGGAGGAACTGATTGGGATTGTTAACTTTCTTTAAAGATGTAGAAGACAAATTCCAGGTGAGCCAAGAATAACCCTCTTAAACTTTATTAAATTGGGACTAATTAGAAATATATAATACTTCAGGTAGAGACTTATAATTCAGTTAGAAACTATTATGCTACCTCCTGAGATATGGGTTGGGCTAGAGAGTGTTGACTAAGCAAATAAAAGCTCATGACAAATCCATGGGGAAACATTTAATCTACCTAGCAATATGATCTTTAAAATGTTTAAATATAAGTTTACATTAAAAACAAATTTTTTGAGACAGATTTGGGTAGACCTTATCTAATGCTCTTGTTCATGTTATTCTGTTCTTGAAAGTAAAAAACAAAAACAAAATAAATCCATGTTCACCTCCTGTTGGTCACCATCTCCTTTCTGTGCCCTTGGAAATCTCTCTTAAACTGTCTTCTGTCCCTCTGCTCTCATGGGTGCCGCCTTAACCCACCCTCCTCCCCTCCTGAACAAAGCACGGCTTTCGGACCTCTTTCAAATCACAGAATACTTTCTTCAAACAAAATCTATACAAAAGTCCAGATTATAAATAAAAAAGAGTTGCTTTAGTTGGAGCAGGGGTGGGGGCTGGATCCCCACTGGTTCAACCCTGCCCTCATTCATTCATCTATTCATTCAGTAAATAGTCATTGAAAGCCACTGGCCGAGCCTATTGACTCGGTTTCCTGATTGTGCCTTCTGGCTCCAGTCATGTGCCTTTACAATCTACTCTCCCTCATGATAATAGAATTAACTTTCTAACACTCAGAGCTGATCTGATCATTATCCTTTTCAGAAACATCCACTTGTCTCCTATTGTCTTCTGATTGACATTCTGTCTCCTTAGGGCCTTCAAGGTTTGGGCTCCAACCTCCATTTCTCACCTTCCCTCTGGTGCTACAATCTGTCCCCCCCATGAGACATTCCCAGCATACCATGGACATTCACGTCCACTTGCCTTTGATCATGCTGCTTTTTGCCTGGACTGATCTTCTTCCTCCCTCCCACTGTGGCATTTTATTGTTTCTTACGTAACAGTGGCCTCCTCTGTTACGTCCCCCTGACACCTCAGCCCTCTCCCTCAAACTCTGCATTGATAGCCAGATGCCTCGAGTCTGGCTACCCAGCTGTTGCTCAAAGCCACCATCTTATGTTTACTCATCTTAATATCTGCAGGATCTAATGTCATCAATGTACAGTTGATTAGGAAAAACAAATTGGTTTGATTTCACAGGCAATTCCTATTGATTGGTAGTAGTTGCCTGTAGTGCTATTTTGAGAAAGATACTGTCTCATCTAGACTCAGTGGGAAAGTGTCTGACTGAGTAGTGATGTTGGCCAAGGGCAGTGCAGAGCTGCTTGCTATGTCTCTGTCCTCCTGACAGTGAATGCACAACGTTTGCTGGTGAATAAATGAGTGAATATATTTCTTTAAAATTATTAAATTTAGGCTTTTTAGTAGTTCATACAACCTTTTCCTTCAGTCTAGTGAGCTTTTGCTGTTTTGATTTCCTTAAGTGACGTGGATATTTAACCGTGAGCTCACGTGGATGTTCCAGCATATATGGACATGCACCTTGAGCTGGTAGACAACCCAGGGTGGCATCGCTTAGTCTGAGGTGGCTTGCAGGAGAGCATCTGATGTTAGCCTCTGGGCAGGTTGGAGAGCTGACACAGGACGATGGAGAGAGAATGGAGAGGATCGAGTAATGTCTTGACCCTGTGGTGTTAGCCATATATTATGGCTGGAGAAAAAGCCTCCAAATAGAAGCTCAAAGAGTTGTTTTTGTGAAACCTAAGGGTACAAGTGGTCCTACTTTAGTACAAGTAGTACAGTGGGACAGACAGTCAGGGAACGGGTGAGTTGCTGCTCAGGACCGTGAAGGGGCGGGGCTGGATGTGTCTGGGCATGTGCATCCCCTGCCCAGGGGTCCCAGCAGGACACGTGTGACTGCACACCCTGCAGAGTGGGGCCAGGGACCATGGCCGCCCAGTGAGAGAAGGGGGGTCCCTGGCAGGCCTGGTAGTCACACAAGGAGTAGAAAAAGACTTGTTTGGGAGCATGAGTGAGTCCAGTCAGGAATGGATAAGAGCCTGTGTAATCCAAGCTAGTGCTAGCACTTTGATACCCTTTATTCCTATGTTCTGATGGGACCTTAGGTTTGAGTCACATGGGCTTTAAGAAAAATAGTTCCCGAGGAAGATAGTTATTCAGAAATAGTTGTCAGGGCTACAGGATATCAAGCCTTCTATCAACTTTCGCAGAGCATTGAGTTGCTATCCATACAGAAAATGTTCTATATTGGGGACATTTTCACTAGAGTAGCTAATTATGGAATAAGATTTAAGTAACACAGAGAACTGAAGTTCTGGGCCAGTTGAAGGTCTCCCTGAGGCCTTGGGGAGGTGTCAGCAGATGGGGGCTCTGCAGGCAGCCTGCTCCCTCACTTGGTTTGCAATAAGGGGAAGGGGTGAGGACGAGAGGGTCATCCCACAGTGGTGATCTCTTGAATGGAATATGGTTTGAGGTTCCTGGGGGAAGGGGGTGACCTATGTTCAAATCTTATATGCCTAAGTCGGATGTGGCCCCAGCATCTGCCCAGTCACCCAGCTGGGGGCTGTTTGACATTCACGGTAATGAAGCCTTCAGATCATCCTGGACAGCTCAGAGCAGGAGTAGCCTTGTCTAATTGGCGAGATAGGCCTGTATTTTAAAGCCCTGTTCCTTGGGGCCCTTCCCCACCTGCAACACCCACCTAATCAGGGCCCTCCCCATCGCCCAGCAGGGCAGTGCACAGGCTTCCTCCATTAGTTTGTTGCAGGCAGCAATTCAGTTCCTCTCAGGTTGTTAAACTCAGATCATGAACCATCTGTTCCCAGTGTTTTCCCAGGTTGCAAACTTAATCCAGGGACGATGGAGTGTTTTGCACACTCTGCAGCTATTAGTTTCCCCGCTGATCACACTTCAGGGCAGTGGGATGTTTTTCTAATGGTAAACCCTCCTGAAGCTGGAGTCATTTAAAGTATATGATGTCAGCAGTGTGCAGAGGAAACGTATTACAGCTGACCAGGCAGAAAGGCCTCTGGAAATCGCTTTGCCTCTGCTCTGTTACCCCAATTGTCCTGGTCTCCTTTCACAAAGAAGGAATTTAACCTTCAAGAAGGACAGTCTGGAAATTTTCTCTGTCCCTTGTCAATGACGTTACCAGCTGCTGTCCTCACCTCCTTCGCTTGCTTAGCGGCAGGGGATGCATTTTTTAATGTGTATCTAATGATGCAAAGGAGGGTCCTGGACACTTTCAGTGTAAATAAAGAGCAGACAGGGCTTGTGCCCCTCACTCCGGGTGGGGAGAGCTGCCTCAGGGTGCTCTAGTCACTGGTCTCTTCCACATGGATGCCTCCTGCCACCCCAGGAGAAGTCCCCAAAGGCTTTCTGTGGCTGTGTTACGGAGGGAATTGGACCCTAAACTCTCTGGTGACTAGGGAGGTTTGAACTGTTTGTATATTTATTGGCCATTTGGACATTACTTTCTGTACATTGCTTGTTTAGATCTTGCCTATTTTTCTGTTGGTTTATTTGTGTTTTTCAGATAATTTGCCTTGAACAAGGGTTGGTATACTATTGCCTGCTGGTTGGCTGCCTATTTCTGTAAATAATGTTTTATTGGAACACACCCGTTAGCTTATGTATTGTCTGTGGCTGCCTTCTCTGCCACAGAGGCAGAGAGGTAGGGCAGGGTCAAGTATTGCACAGAGGCTGTATGATCTCAAATATTTACTATCTGGCCCTTTACAGAAAAATTTTGCTTAGCCCTGCCTCAATGGTTCAAACTCTTTCTAGTAATAAAACAATGCACATTGTATCCCCAAGAAGATACTATTTCACACACCCATCAGATTGTCATAAAGGGAGAACAGTGAGAAATACTCATATATACTAACAAGGAGACATGTACAAGCATATTCGCTGCAGTATTATTTGTAAGGATTTAAAAAGTGGGTAATTTGCACTGGGAAAAAAATGTTATAAATTTTTCTATATACATATACTGGAGTACTTTTCTGAGATTAAACATGGTTATAAACTTTCAAAATACAAAGTTGAGAAGGAAAAAAAGCAAGTTGTAGAATGGATATATACAGTAATAGCACACTATTTATACAAAATTTGGAAATATGCAAGCCTGATGTGCTATGCTGAGATTAAGGATACACAATGAGCTTGGCCGGACTACAAAGGCTGGCCCTGGCTCCGGGTGGAGAGTCGCCAGGACAACCCCCACACTGGTTTCCTGCCAGGGCCATGTGGAGGTGGGAGGGGAGCCTTCTCCCTAGGACCCCCCCTTGCTCCTCGGAGGTGCAGACCCAAAGCTCTGCAGTCCCAACAGCCCTCACGGAGTGAAGGAACACCTGGGCAACAGGAGTCCTTAACCATTTTAGGCTGGGGGCCAATTAGTGTCATGCAGGAATTTCTTGCCACACCACAGTTATAAACACCCACATTTTATTTGCTCCCCAAAGCATCAGTCCTCTTCAAGTTTCCAGTTCAGTGGGCCTGACCGTGTATAGAACAAATACATGCAAAATATATAGTAAATATCAAGGTCAGGAAAGTAGTTAGGTCTGGGAGGAACAGAAAAGAAGGGGATGGAGAAGGCGTCCTAGTGGGTAATAATTGTATCTACTAATATAAGGTTTATATTTCTTTATAACATAGGAAACCTGTGTGACAAATGCTATGATTTGATTAGGTTGGGAGCAGGCAGTGTGTAAGTCTATAGGGTAGAAAAAAGCGGGGAGTAGAGGAGAATCAGGGTTTCTTGGTAAGAAATGAGAAAAATCTATTTTGGGGGAGAAGAGAATGGTGGGAGCTGGCACCCAACCTAAGTTTCCGTGTCTGCTGTTCAGTGTTCAACACACGTTTGTTGAATGGGCATATTCAACATGCTTGTACTGAGCAACATGTGATGGCACTGTGGGTGGGACACAGAGATGGTAGAACAGAGTTCACGTCTTCGAGGTACTTACAATTCCCGTGAGCAACTGACGACCATGCAAAGTAAACTGGAAACAGCAGCACGACTCAAGCCTTAGCAGATCACTGTGGAGAGCACTGGGCAGAGACCCCAAATCTGGGAGAGGAGGATGGGGTCAGAGAATTCTTTAAGCAGGAAAGTGTGAACTCAGCTCATGAAACCCAAAAGAATTTCTAAAAGAGGAGAAGATGAGGAAGGGATCTGATGGAGGGAATCCTTAGGGGATTGAGCGGAGCAGAGCCTAGGTCAAGAGGGCACAGCAGGGCGTGTGTGTGGTCACAGAGTGGAAATTAAGGCCAGATGGAAGGGTTGAGAAGGCTCTGGCTACCTTTCTGGCTTTGACTTCCTTCCATAGGCATGGGCAGCCACTAGATGCTGGAGAGGTTGGGAAGTGCACCGTGACGTGATCTACCTTCATAATTACCTGTCAAATGGGAGAGGAGAGGCCAGGGTGGCTCACGCTTGTAATCCTAGTACTCTGGGAGGCCAAGGTGGGGGATCTCTTGAGGCCAGGAGTTCGAGACCAGCCTGAGCAAGAGCAAGACCCCATCTTTAGAAAAAATAGAAAAACTAGCTGGGTGCAGTGGCAGGCACCTGTAGTCCCAGCTACTTGGGAGGCTGAGGCAGGAGGATCGCTTGAGCCCAGGAGTTGGAGGCTGCAGTGAGCTGCAAAGTTGCCACTGCATTCTAGCCTGGGTGACAGAGCAAGACCCTGTCTCAGAAAAAAAAAAGGGGGGGGGAGGGGGCGGAGAGGGAAGGAAATAAGTAAGAAGTGGAGGCAGGGAGGCCTGGGGGAGGAGAAGCAGTGCAAGCCTCTGCTCAGAGAGTGGCTTTGGGAATGCAGAGGTGGGAAAATGGTAAGGACCTGTGAAGGGACAGGAGCAGGGTGTCTCCATCACCCTGAAGGCACCACTCCTGGGGCAGCCATCACAGCATCTGGACTTCTGCACAACAGCAGCAGAGGAGGAGGAGGACCACGGTTGGCCATGAGTCTCTGGGCCCTGAGACAGCATTTCCCTCTGTGCTTTAACCCTCTTGCTTTCCCTCAGAGTCTGGTGCAGAGCTTTTTTCTTGGTAGGTACTCAGTAACTCAGGTCCAAAGAGCAGCAAAAAGATGACGGATCATATCAGAAACCCTGAAGATCCTCCTTAGCTTTCAGCACCTGAGATGAAAAGACAGGCCCGCAGAGCTGCGGGGCCACCTCCCTCAGGCACACAGGGGCAGAGCTCCCCGTATCAACCCTGCCTCAACTGCCAAAGACACACGCGCAGCCTGGCAGAGCAGAAGAGCCCCAGGAGAAGCTGGGGGACCTGAACTCTTTGTCTAGTTCTGTTCCATTCTGCTGTGTGACCTCAGGCAAGTCCCACTCTGGACATCAGTTTTCTCATGGAGGGAAGAGGTGGAATCAGATAAATAATTTGTCAAGATGCTTTGGTTGCAAGCAACAAAAACTGTATTTGCAAACCTAAGGAAAAAAAAAAAAGAAATCTATTATAGATTTCTATAATATCTAGAAGTTCACAGAATTGAAGGGAAGACTAGAGAACTAGGTTTGAAAAAGAACAGGAACCAGGACAGCTTCAGGATCCAGTTGACAATATTTAATCAATTGTTTTTTTTTTTTTTTTGGTGGGGGGTCGCCTCTAGAAGGAATGACCTCCTATTGTCTCCCCCGTCCTCCCCCACTGATGTTAACATTCAGTATCTACCTGGCCTGGCCCAGACCACCTGGGGAAGGTGGGTAAGCACACTGGCTGGCATTTCTTCCCAGCCACACGCTATAGGGAAAGGTGGTTCCCCGAAGAAAGCTGGGTATTGTGACCCCAAGAAGATAAAATGGATGCTGACTGGCCAAAAGTGCTTTTCAAGTTGGAGGCTTCCGTGGAGCTCTGAAGTTCAATAACCTGTAGCACTTGAGGTTCACGGACGGAACCTCAGAAACGTGGGCCATAAACGCTTCCAGCTCTCCAGTGGGGTGGAGGGATGGTGGGTGGTGAGGGTGGACAGGAGAGGAGCCAGAGAGGGCCTGGCCTGAGCTGGTGGGAGGGATTCTGGGGGCTCCACCCTGCCTCTCCTGAGGGCACATTTCTTTAGTCAAGGCCTGAGCCTTCCTGGAGGCATTGTGAAATTGCTCGCTGGGTCCCTCTGCTTCTGAGGTCGGAGGATTAGAAGTAATTCCAAAAACTTTCCATGGAGTCCGTGCATCTGACAGCCTAGACCAGGCTTGATGGGGAAAGGGGGCCAAGGAGCTAATATTTCCACAGGACTCCGAGGGAGGATCCCCCCGAAAGTTTTCAAAGTCTAAGGAAAAAAGTTTAAAAAAATAACTAAAATTGGCGCCTCTGACACATCGACAATTGAAAGCTGAGTTCTCGTGAGGACAACCATGAAATCAGGAATTATTCAGTGAAGGGAAGAGTCTTTGTGGGTTTTCAAAGAACCTTCAAGTCCAGGACTGACATGCAGGCTCTGGTGTCAGACGCAGCAGGGGACACGGACAGGGTCATTTTAATCCCTGTGCTTGTGGAGGCAACAGGCTAGCTCCCCATCTCTCTCATTGGTCTCAGTGAATTGGCATCAACTCTCCCTTAGAGAGACAGCTGGGCCCCGCCGCCCCAGTCTCCCTTGTTTTACTTGTGTCTGTGGTCTGCAGGCCACGTTCTCTGCTGCCCAGGGTCCTGGTTCTCAGGGATCATTCGGATTGTTTGTTTTTTCCCCTCGGTGGAGCAGAATATTGAGAGCAGCCTTAGTTTCCTCAGGTGCCTCCAAGCGAAACAACTAAAGGCAAACAAACCTTTCCATTATTGCTGGTCTCCCTGCTTCCACCCTCCCCACTTCAATTATTCTTAACACAGCCCCAAGAGAACCTTTTGAAAGGTAAGTCAGATCCTGTCACTCAGCTCAAAACTGTACCTGGTACGAAACAGTGCCATTGGTCTCCTCTCTGACCTCACCACCTTCTCCTCTGCCCGGCTCCACGCTGTGCCAGCCACAGCGGCCAACACGCTTCTCCTCGAACGTTACTTCACTGCCCCCCCCCCCCCCAAGCTTTGCGCTTGCTCTTCCCTCGCCTGGCATTCTTTCCCCAGATATCTGCACGATTTGCTCCTTCACTTCTTTCGACTTTTTTCGGATGTCACCCTCTCCATGACACGGTCCTGACTACTGCTGTGGGTTGAATGTGTTCCCCAAAAAGATATGTTGAAGTCCTAACTCCTGGTACCTGTAAATGTGGCCTCCTTTGGAAATAGGAGCTTTGCAGATGTAACTGCTAGGCCCAAAGCTGAGAGAGAGAGAGAGATGCGAAGCCTCATGTGTAGCAAAATGCTGTTTATTGGGGGCATCTGGGTGCAGACGGGTGGAGGCCAAAGAGCGTCCACCCTGAGGGAGGGAAAGCCTTGGGTTTTACAGAGGGTTTCTTAGGGGGGAGCGAGCACCTGGGCCAGAACAGCCTCTGCAATAAAAAAATTTTTTTTTCGAACAACCAGTTTCTGGGACCCCTGGGTCAATCTCATCCCGTAGAGATAAGGAAGGAGGGTAGTTCCCTCCTTATCAGGGGGGATAGGAATGCCAGCTGCAGCTGTCTGTTAGGTTTACAACCTCAGGGGACTCTCCAGACTGCTGTGACTATTGATTCACAAACTTCGGTAATTTAACCACATTCTGTCCCATACATACTTCTCAAGTTCCCACCTGGAACAAACCTCACATTCCACCCTTTTTATTACATACATATAAGAAAAGGAAGGGTAAGGCATGGGAAAAGGGTAAAGATTAAAAACTAGAAAGATTGGGAAGCAGGCGTTGTGATCGTCTTTCTGACTGCTTTTTCCTGTTCCTGGAGATTTGGTTATTTCTTAAATGCAGTCAGGCCTATTGCAGGGGATGTGATCTTCGTCCCTGAGATACGTTTTGGGCAGGAAACAAAGGCCCGGAGTTTACCCCCCTGCAGTCTGTCTGGGAGCTTTTCTCAGGAACACCTTGAGGGAGTAAAACAAATTCTAAAAGCTGTGAGCTGGGGAAATGTAAAGAGAAAAATTTACATTTTTTTTTTCTGGGCTGTTTTAGGTGTTTGGGGAAGCAAAGTCTGAGCAGGTTGTCTGCTAGTTGGGAGAGAGACAGCAAAGAGTAGGGAGAGCTCAGAATTGATTTTTTAGCTGTTATTAGAAAATTGGAAGATTCAAGGCTGCCCTAACATTCCCCTTTTCTGTTGTTAAAATTAATTTTTTATGTAAAATGAACTCAGAAGTTGGGAAAATGGGCAGAGATCTTTTTTCTGTAGCTTCTTCGAGCTGAGGAAGGGCGTAGAGATCTTTTTATGGAGTTCATTGATTAAAAGGGAAGGGGTTGAAAATGGACGGGTCTTAAGTTAGAATAGAGGCAGGATGGGGTTTTACTGGAGAGAAATAGTTAGGACCTGAATTTTACTAGATAGTGGAGAATGTAGGGTTTGAAAATGAGAGTTGAAAGTAGAGCCACTAGGGGCCTTAATTAAGAGTTTAAGATCACTCATGGTGAGAAGGGCTTATAGTTTTGAGAAGGAAGAGAGGTTTCTTGGACTGCAGGCAGATAGAGATGTCATAGAGCGCCCATAGTAGGTGCGAGTCTGGAGAGATGACTCTCGGACAGGATTTCTAGAAGCTTAGCTGTAGTGAGAGAACTATTTAAAAGGTTGAAGGGGACCCAGGTTGTCCTGGGAAATCCTTGAGTGAAATCTAGTCTCTAGGCTGTAAGTGTTGCAGTTCCTTTAAGAAGCCATCTCGTGTGTTTCATTGCTGGCAGGTGGGCGCCAGGTGGGGGTGGTGGAGAAAGCCAAGGGAACCAAGCCGAACTTACTAACTTTTATCTCCTGAAATCAGTTTTTACAATTTTACACACCTGTCTCTTTCGTACTAGCCCTTAGGCCTAGAGAGGATGAATAAGGTTGGTCAGGTGGAATTTAATAGTTTACATTTTGGCGATAACTTTGCTATTTCCTTAATACTACTTCAATGGCTTTGGGAAGCAAAGCATGAGAATTAATGTTTTAAATAAAAAGTCATAAAAATTTTAGTTCTTTCTATGACATTTTCTAATGAAGCAAATCTTGGACTGCAGTTGATTATTAACTGTTGTTTAAGAAGAATCAAGGCAAAACAACAACCGCCTGCGGATGGTAAAGATTTCACAATAGTCACGGTTACAGATGTAAAGGAGATTTGGTTATTTTTGGGACACATAATTTAGCATATGTAATTATTATTGATAATATATATTAAGGCTTACTAGAACTTCAGGAATTTCACAAAGCCTTGGGGCAGATATTTGTAAGAGCAAATTAATATTTTAAGAAAACTTTGTTTTATCACATGCTAAATTCCTTCTTAAATTCCCTTGATAAACTTTATTCCAACCTGCACAGACCGTCTACCAATCATGCCTAAAACTTTCTGTTTTGTCCTAACTTTCCCATTTCCTAAATAACCAGTCATTTAGGACAAAAAAAATTCCATACAAGATTCTTTCTTACCAAAAATATATTTCCACACTCATTGCCTTTTTACATCTCTTTCTAAAGTTACTCACAAGATACTTTCTATTTTGTTTTTAATGAAATATTTGATGTAAGCTGATTATTTAGAGCTCTTTTACATATTTTGGTAGGGAAACATTACATATACATGGTCACACAAACATACAGACAGACAATTTTAGGTGAAGGCAGAAAGCTTTATAGTTTGAAAGCTCAGAGCATATCAAGGAAAAGTTGCATGTACAGTTTCAGTCAAGCTTTCCCATAAGTCAGAGGGAGGAAGCCATCAGATACTGTATAGTGGGTGGTGGAAGGTGGGATAAGAGACAGGATAGTGTGAGGGTTAGGGACGACTGGGTGGATGGATCCCACTGCCTGGTTAATGAGTCTTAGATCTTGGACTAGATGGTATGATCCATCTGGCTTTTTTCCTGAAGACCTTGTACAGGAATTGGGTATTGGGCTTGGGGAGGAAATTGGGAAGGGTCTTTTGAATGTCAAAGGGAAGGTTATTAGAGGATGGGTCCATGAAATTCTGGCAGGGCTGAGAAGCTTGCCCCCTTGTGGATGAGAAAGGAAATCGGCTTACCTGCCACCAACAGAGCTCCCATGGATACAATGTGGTGATGGGCTTGGGGGCTGTCGGTCCCAGGCACCGTCAGTATTCTGTGGCCAGGCCTGAGAGTTCGAGATCAGGATTGCCTGGTTTGTTGGGAGGAAGGGATGTGGCTCTGCCTCAGGGGGCTAAGCTGCCGTTGACCTTCCAGTGGTCCCTCATTCCACAGAGGGGACAAGGTCCGGGGTGTGGTTGAGGATTAGGACATTGTCTCTCCCAGTGGCCTGTTTGTTTACATGTAAAACACCGGGCCTGGTGGTGTCACTTGCCCCTTTCCCCAGTTCGAGGACGTTCCCGGGGTCTGTTGATGGCAGCTGCCAACATCTGACATTTGGCCTGGTCCCTCTTTTGTCTTTGAAGTTGTTGCTCCTCATCCCTGTTATTAAATACCTCAAAGGCGGTTTGTAACAGATCTCTTTGTGGGGTTTGAAGACCATCCTTTAATTTTTTAAGTGTGTGTCTAATATCAGGTGCAGCTTGGGAGATAAAATGCGTATTGAGAAGTAAAATCCCCCCAGGAGTTCCTCTTGCCAGGTCAGATCATCGGTTGAGAAGGAACCTGGTCTTTTCTCCATCTGGGAGAGATGGGAAAGGGAGAAGGGAACATGTACCCGCACGATGCCTTCCACCCCAACCACTCCTGGTGGTTCGGGGGCTGAGGGAGGAAGTTGGGAAAGGGGTTAGTGTGTAGTAGAAAGATTTGTGCCAGATTGTAATTCTGACAGAGAGGGTTGTGAGTGGAGAGTAAAGAAGGATTGGACATAAGGGATTTCGGACCATTTGCTATTGCTGTGACAAAAAATATTCAGATATTGTAGTATGTTAAAGTCAAAAGTTTCCTTTTCAGGCCACTGAGAGTTATTATCTAATTTATATTGTGGCCAAGCTGTATTACAGTAAAATATAAATCATTTTGGCCGAATTTCATCAGTGAGACGTAGTGTTTTCAGGCTTTGGAGAAGGCACCCACGGGTAGTTTTAGGAGGAGTAGACTGAGAGTTTCCCATGATCCTGGAAACAGTAGTGGTCACACGAGGCTGATTCTACTCAATTCTAGGCGTCCCTACTATGAGGGAATGGCATGGGAACGATGAATCGGAACAGGCGTCCCTGTGTCCAACAAGGGCCCTGGGGCCAAGAGTCGTCCGGCTCACCGGCAGGACCTTTGAGTCGAGAAACGAGAGCGAGAGCGAGAGCGAGAGAGGTCGGGAAACGAGAAAGAGCTTGTGAGCTCCCACTCACCAGGAACAGGATATCTCAGGGTGTGGATTTTGGAGGTCAGCAAGGAAGATCTGAGTCCCAGTCCCGTGTCTGCTTCTCAGCTTGGGAAGGGTCCAGGTGGACAATTACCTTACCTCGGCCAAGCTAGAGCACTCTGCCTACACTCCAGGATCAGAGCCAGGTTAGACAGGGACCCCTGCACGGCTCAGGACTTCTCCCAGCCACTTCGTCAGAGACAAGGGAGGTTCGTGGCCCAAAGGGACATAATCAATCCAGGAGACTGGTCCGTCTCAATTTAGTGAAAGATCCATGGAAACCTTACCGGTGACCCAGGGACTCAGAGGAAGGCCGGACTCAGGAGTTAGCCCAGGACAAGCTGCCGCTGCCTGCTGCTTCCCAAGTTGCAAGCCTTGCCTGCTAGAGACCCAGAGGTTGTGTCCACCTGGTGTGCCCTCCCCTGTTTAGGCACCAAGTGTTAGGTCCGGAGCTGAGACACACACACACACACACACACACACACACACACACACACACACACACACGAAGCCTCATGTGTAGCAAAATGCTGTTTATTTTGTGCATCTGGGTGCAGATGGGTGGGGGCCAAAGAGCATTCACACTGACGGAGGGGAAAGCCTTGGGTTTGCTAGAGGGTTTCTTAGGGGGGAGTGAGTACCTGGGCCAGAACAATAATAAATTGTTATTCTGGAATAAAAAAACTTTTTTAAAAACAACGAATTTCTGGGACCCCTGGGTCAGTCTCATCCTGTAAGGGAGGAGGGTAGTTCTGTCCTTATCACCAGTGGCCAGGGAGGGGTGGGGGGCGGGAGGATAGGAATGCTGGCTGCAGCTGTCTGTTAGGTTTACAATCTCCGGGGACTCTCCAGACTCCTGTGGCTATGGATTCACAAATCTCAGTTTTCTATTAACCGCATTCTGCCCCATATATACTTTTCAAGTTCCCACCTGGAACAAACCTCGCAGTAATAAAGTTAAGAAGAGGTCGTACTGGATCAGGGTAAGCCCTGAATCCAATGACTGGAATCTTTATAAAAAGGGGGAAATTTGGACACAGACACACAGGGAAGGAGGCCACATGACAATGGGGGCAGAGATGGAGTCACAATGCCACCAAGCCAAGCAACACCAAGGATCGCTGCAACCACCAGGAGCTAGAAGAGGTAAGGAAGGACTCTCCCCTAGAGCTTTTGGAGGGGAGTGATCCTCCAAACAACTTCATTTCTGACTTCTATTAACATCTTCCGGAACTGTGAGGGAATAAATTTCTGGTGTTTTAAGCCACCCTGTTTGTGGTACTTTAAGGCAGCCCTAAGAAACTAACATACTGTGTATTAAAAATAGGACCCCCCGCCCCAGTCTCAGTATTCCCTACTCCCCTTGCCTAGTTTATTCATAGCAATCATTTTCAATAGACTGTATAATGTTTTCATTAAGCTTTTGTCTGCATCCCCCATGGAATGTAAGCTCTGTGAGTTGGGGAGTCACATCCGAGTGCCTAGAGCAGGGGCTGGCATGTGGAAACACTCAGCAAATACTGCTCGAATAAATGCCCAGATGAGGATGCTTCCTCCCTTCTAGCGTGACTCTGGTGGGTAGAATGTTAATAGGTGCATTCACTTTTCTCTGCTTACCAAAGGCCCCTTCTGTTATCTTGGTTTGATGAGGACTTGGTGCCAGAAGAAAATTGGGTAAATGCTCTCCTTTCAGGGCAGGATCCCAGCAGGTGGAGAGAAGCCCAATCCTGCCGCACGTGCAACACTGTCTTTCTTTATAGCTTGCCTGATTCGGAGTATGAATTTGGGATGAATTTGTGGATATCCGAATAAAGATATCACGACGTGTGGAAACCTCCAGGCTAGTCATTTGAACTGTGTCTTTTAACATGTCTTGATACTATTCTGGGCTCTTATATCTGAAGATGAAGTTGAAGCCATTATATTTTCAACATGAGTTTATTGAGCCCTGGGGTTCTAATGGGGTCAACCAGCTCTGCAATCGGCTGGACATCCTGTCACGGCTCAGCTACCTACCAGAGGAGGGGCTGCATTTATTTTTGCCTTTGCCTCTGTGTGGGTTTCCTGTCACTTCTCTCTTCTCCAAAGGTTTTGGAATGTTCTGAGGAAAGAAATGAAAAGACCTAAAAAAAGAACAAATTTTGTTTTGACTTCAATATTCTTTAGTGGTGTCTGTCTGGATAACGATGCATACATCTGTCTACCCAGTGATGGATACTTTGAGGTGCAGTCATGCAAAGGAATACTAAGCAATGGTTATAGAATACTACATCCTATGTATACTGACATGGGAAGAGTTAGTAAAAAGCAAGCTCGAGAGAGTATTAATTATATGACTCCATGGTGTAGGAAAAAACAACAACCCTGGGTGTGTATGTGAATATGCACACTTATATAAAAACCACCTGCAAGGATAAGTGCCAAACTGTAGCAAAGTTGTTTTGGGGGGTTTTCAGGGCAGGGGCAGGAGTAGATAATGGAGGATATTTTACTTATTGTTGAATACATTTCAATAATATATTATTATATATTACTTATATAATAATAGCATATTATATTGTTTGAATGCTTTGCAATAAGAATATACTATTCCTTAATTAGGAAAACTAAAGATAATTTCAAAATACCTGCTGTAGCTTTGGATAGTGACTCTTTTTGGCAATGCCTGGTATAATTGTGCCAGGGATCTAGAAGCAGTAACAAGTCCCTTCAGACACTCCTGCCTGATCTTAGATGTATCCATTAGTTTCACAGGATGTGAATAAAAGTACTTATATAAGAGGGGACAAGCACGGTGGCTCATGTGTGTAATCCCAGAATTTTGGGAGTCTGAGGCAGGAAGATCACTTGAGGTCAGGAGTTCAAGCCCAGCCTGGGAAACATAACAAGACTCCATCTCTAAAAAATTAGCTGGACATGGTGGTATGCACCTGCCCAGCTACTCAAGAGGCTGAGACAGGAGGATCACTTGAGCCCAGGAGTTTGAGGCTGCAGTGAACTATGATTGCACCACTGCACTCTGACCTGGGCAACAGAGTGAGACCCTGTCTCTAAAAAAAAAGTACTTATTATATAAGACACATTAAATCAATATTTTGTAGTGCTTGTAGTTCACAAAAAGGTGCTTCTCTTTTATTCTTTTATTCTCTTTTATTAATGTATTAAAATTATTCAATTTTTACAATAGTCCAGAGACGTGGGTTCTATCATATCCTCCACCGTACAGATATAGGGGAGAAAAAGTAATACCTTTTCTTCACCCATTGCAAGGGTCATGGCTGACACCCCCATAACAAAAGACAGATTAACAAGAGAAAAGCATTGTCAATTTATTTAATGAAAGTATTATATTATACAAGAGGCTTCAGAAATGAAGATCCAGGGAAAACTATTTTTATATGTAGGTTTGGTGAAGAATGGACAGTCGTGCAGAGGCATGATTGGACAAGAAGAAAAGGATCTAATGGTGATAAACTGGGGGGAACTTGGCAAGGCCTGTGTGTTCCGATTCTTCTTGGTCTCTGTGTAGCATTCCTTTCCCCTGTGTGTAGGGCACATGAGTCTTATGCACTACTTTCCTTTGGGGCCCGCTCTCAAACAGAAAGGTGGGAGAAGGTCAGAGTGACCTTTCTGCTCCTGCTGTTTTCTCCGTTTCCAAGGTGACATATTTTGGGGTAGCATGTTCTGAATCCTGACACACACACAGCGGAACAGGCTCTGAGAGGCTCAGTCACTTGCCCAGTATTATGGTATACCGGGGGTTGTCTGTCCTGCTGATGATGACTTGACCTTCTTTGGAAACTGGTTTGGGCCCATAGCAGCCCTGTTTGTCCTATGTCGCTGCCTCCAGGAGCAGGAGCAGAAACCTGGCCCAAGGGAGGCCAGATTTCCTTTCCCAGGAAATTGAATTTGGGATGGATAATCATGGTCCACATGTAGCTGGACCTATAGTAGGTAAACCCAGCAGTTGGGAGACCACCATCTCTAGCCAGCCACACGGGCAGGCCCAGAGAGAGGCAATGACAAGAAGCCAAGAGTGTGCCCTGCTCTTTCTTGTCATCTCCTGGCCAGTTTCCTTCCTCAGACTCAGCTGTGGTCCCACAATTGTGTCCCATGAGACACCCTCATATCTTAACTTTGTCAAGGTTGGCTACACTTACTAGAAATCAAAGAGTCCCAAGTCTTTTGGCCAGGAAGTGACAGAAGCAGAGATCAGACCCAAACGCATTGCTCCATCAGGCCCAGTCCCCTCTGTGCTGTCCCCTCCACCACTGGAGTAGCATCTCCATTCACAAAAGCCATCCCCAGCTACCACTGCGGGGGTGGGGGGGGGCGGAAGCGGAGACGGTGCGGCTACAGCAGCACAGCTGCACAAGTCTGGCGACAGATGTGCTGCCTGAGTCAGATTTATTTGTCTGTAAACACTCGGCAGACAGACGTTGGTGTGTGGGGACAGGAAGGACACCTTCATTTCACACAAACAGCAACACGAGGCTGCACCACCTCTCCATATCTTGAGGGATTCCAGGGAGGTGTTTGTTGCTGTTATTGATTAATAATTATCCACAAACACATCCATCACCTTATGCAAGCTTCATAGTTCTGCCTGTTGGGGGAGCACAGGTGTGCGGCAGGGAAGTGAAAGGAAGCAAAAGTGTTTTTAAGACTCATGTGCCTTCCAAATTCAGAGTCACCCTCAATGGAAACCTAAAAAGTATAGCATGGTACACAGCGGACCGGCTGCTTTAATAGTCCAAATTGTTCACCCTCCCTGCACCCACATCCTTTGCCAGGTGGCTCTGCTGCCCCGCCTCCCTCTGTTCTGGACCACATTATGTGGCTCGCTTTAGCTAATGGAACGTCAGCAAATGTGAGACCAGCAAGTGAGTGTGCATTTCCACTCACTGTCTTGCTCCTCCGCAGTCCTTATGAGAACCTGCCCGAGCTAGCCTCAAGGAGCAAGACCTCGAGGCAGCAGAGCTGGGTCTTCTCAGTCAGAGCCAGGTGAGCGGGCTCAGCTGAGGCCAGAACTGCCTACCTGCACCCAACTTAAATCACCTGACTTGCGAGTGAAATAATCACTCATTGTTGTATGCCCCCTGAGGTTTTGTGGGTGGTGTTAGGCAGTTCCTACTGTGGCAGTAGATAACTGATTTATGTGACAAAGGATATTTCTGCATAGGCCACTTTGATACATACAAACAATAAAAGAGAAACACCTTTATGTGATGTGCTCCTTGGGCAATTATCTGGTTAAGTTTTAAAACAGTTTAGGTGGCCCACCAAGGAAATCAGAAATAAAAGCAATCCTGGTATAAATTTGGTCTCACCATCATTCTGCAAGAAAGAGAAATTGCTAAATCCTCACTTTTCTCTGATACGGTGTGTGCAGCAGATGCGTTCAGCTGTGGCTTTGTGGTTGAGGTCTGTCCTCTTCCCTGGAGCTCAATTAGTCTTTTCGCAAACACTGTTTTCAAAGAATGCCAGGTGGCTGCCTCACCAAAGAAAAAGATCAAAGGTAGGTAGGTGAGGCACGTTCTCCCAGCAGGCTGAGAGGGTATCTGGATGACTGAGCCCATTGAGTCATTGAGAAATGGAGCTCTAGGCCAGTGGTTTCTTAGATCCAAATTAGTAAAATTTTAAAAAGAAGAGGAGACCTACATAAGGTAGTCAAATTTTAATTTTGCCAAGTGAAATTAACTAAGAACCCAAACACAAACCCCTTATCTTCTGTCACACCTTTATCATAATAGGACTTGCTGACCCCAAATAAATGATAAAAGCATAATCTTAGCATAATAAACTGTCTTTCTCTCAAAATGAGTTAGTAATCTTACACCGTCATCCCCCTATCTTTATCCATCTATCTACCTACCTACCTACATACCTATCCACATGTGAACCAAAATAAAATCTTAAGCCCCCCAGCTGACTGAATGGACCCCTTCGTGGCCAAGGGGACCCCAGAGATACCCTAAAGCTGAGTTGCTGGCCATGAGAAGGGAAGTCAGAAATGCCTCATCATGCCTCTTTCCCTTCTTGGAGATATCCTTTGTAATTCATTAACAAGCCTAAGGCTATGCAAGACAATGTTTAAACCACACCTGCAGGTCCTCAATTTATCCAACAGATCTCTCAACTCTATGTCTGGTGACTTGTCTCTGATTAGCAGACTTCCTTATCTTAACTTAAAACATTCCAAGCCTTTATACAAAGCTTCATTTCTTTAACCAATTACATATTAAAGAGTCTTTAAATCCATCTATAACCTGTAATCCCCCGCTTTGAGATATTCTGCCTTTTTGGGCCAAACCAAGGTATGCCTTCCATGTATTGTTTTATGACTTTATGTGTCATTCCTGTCTCCCTGAAATGTATAAAACCAAACTATAACCCAGCCACAGCAAGTCCACTTGCTCAAGGGTCCCTGGGTGTGGCTCTGGGCCATGGTCACTCATACTTGGCTCAGAATAAACTTCTTTAAATTATTTTACAGAGTTTCGGTTCTTTTCCATTGATACACATATCAATAATTATTCTTGTTTTTTTCATTTCACTTTAGACTTGTGAAAATTTCATCATGAATGAATCACTATTCCGCCTTCCCTCTTTGCTGGGTGCATACCCCTGAAGGATTAGTGTTGAAACGTATATTATTTCATAGGCTTCTGGAAGAGCCACAAGACAGAGCAGCCCCAAAGGAAGTCTGACATCTCTGCGTGGTGGTGGGTGGGGCAGAGAGGGGGTGGCCAAGGGGAAATGCTAACTCCTTCTTCACTGTGATGACGAGTGAGCATGGGTTTGAGATGCACCTCGTCCCAGGTGCTTGCCTGAAACGGTCTCAAACAGCCCACACATTCCTCTTTTTCTCCCACCTACTCCCCAATTTTCTCTTCTCCATCTCCCCTCTTCTTCCTGCTCCTACCAGCACAGTGATTCATAGAGCAGTATTTATACCAAACATGTTAAGTCGTTAACAAATCCTCCACCATCTTGGTCCTTTCTTTTAAATTCAGATATTAAAGAACGTAGAACCTGTTTGGAAAGCAAGATAAGCCCAAATTGTTTTCTGTGGTTACAAAGCATGCAACTTCTACTCATCACCTCTATGCTTCTGTCATGCCAGCGGAGCGCAGTCATAATCCCAGAATGGTTACTGCACACACAAAATCGTTTCACTTCAGAATGGATTAGCTCAACCCCCAGCTCCGGTTCTTGTTAGCAGACGGGGAAGCGGGAAATGCTAATAAGCGAGATAATTGGAAGAGATTGGGACTCTCTGGGTATTTGCAGGTGTTGAAACATGAACAATGTAATCATGTAAATGTAAAGAAATCACTAAATCATTTCCACCCCAAATGACGGAGACTAAGTGAATAAAGCTGGATGAAGCTCCCCTAAGACAGAGCCACGGGAACTCTATGGGTGGGGTGTGCTGTGCAAAGCAGGTTTCGCACTGAGATGGTCGGGGCCAGTGTGAGTCAGCGCTATTGAGGGCTTGACTTCACACAGCTCTTGGGATTGAAATCATGAGGAGTAAAGCATCTCTTTTCTTTCTTTCTCTTTTTCCTCTTTTTTTTTTTTTTTTAAGGTCAGAATTAACATCAAAGGTTCACTTTGTTAAAAAATGGAAACAGTTCAAGTGTTTTTTTTTTTTTTACAAGCAACCTTGAATTAAGAGATTGTACTTGGCAGTCTTCCCACTCCTGCTCAAGCCCAGTTTGTCTTATTTGAAAACCCTAATTCGTTTCTTTGCAGAACAAGAGGCATGAAGTGCAGCTGACTTTTTGATACTCAGTTTTCCCACCAATATTCTAAGGATGTAAGGAAGACAAGCGCAGGCTTAAGGATGGGCTGGGATTGGAGAGACAGGTTGTTGGCTCTGGCTGGCTCTAGCGGGGCAGGGCTGCGCGGGCAGGCGGGGGCTGCACAAGTCAGGGCTGGGCTGTCAGAGGTGGGGTCTGGGCTAGGGAGCAGGGCAGCAATCTGTGAGGTTTGCTCAGAGATTCCTGGAAATGGAATGGGATGGGGAAAACCATACTTACCAGAACTCTTTCCAGGAAGAGAACTGGAAGTGACTGAACACACCCCCTTTTGGCCAAGGGGACCCCAGAAAAATCTGAGAAACTGAGTTCCTGGCCATGATGGGAAGGGAAGTCAGACATTCTTGTTGTAGCTCCTCCATTTTGGAGTTTAGACACAACTGGCCAGCATCGATGTTAAAATAGAGATCATAAGACTGACAAAACAGACTCTTTGTGGTCATTTAGATACCGAATTATAAACAGGGCCTAAGGCCATGCAAGGCAAGGGTTAAGTCATGCCTTACAATCCATAAAATCTAGTTAAAGGGGTCATTTTTTTTTCCTGGCATGGTATCATATGGTACAGACCCCCTTATTTTAACTTAAGCACTCTTTGTATGGACCTCAAGTTTTAGAACCTTACTTCTTTAACAAATCACAGATTAAAGAATCTCTAAATATACCTATGACTTGTAAACCCTCACTTAAAAAAATCCTGCCTTTTGAGGCTGAACAATGTATACCTTCCATGTATTGATTTATGTCTTTACCTATAACCCCTGCCTCCCTGAAACATATAAAACCAAACTGTAATCCGACTGCCTGGAGACCCCTTACTCAAGGATTCTTGAGTTTGTGTTTTCCCCAGGCTGTGGTCACTCATATTTGGCTCAGAATAAACCTCTTTAAGTTATTTTACAGAGTTTGGTTCTTGCAGTTGACAGAAGGAATCACTTAATAAGCTACTGAGTGGTAAACGGGAGGTGTTGAGACTGTGATGGGGCTTTTTCCAAATAAAAGTTATATGGGCATTTTATTTGCCTGAGCAGAGGATGCAAGTTGAGGTCAGAGCTGATTTGCTTACACCAGTCACGGAGAGGCAGAATCCTACCACCAAGAAGCCTCCATGCACCCTCCTGCCATGTAGATCTTCTGAGTTAGCCTCTTCTCCAAATAGATGTTGAATAAATCTTTCATGGATTTGAAGAGATTTCAAACTGCTCAGGACACTCACAGGCCTAAGATGGACTAGCCTGAGGTTCTGTGGTGGTTGGATGAGAGCAGAGCCTGTTGAATCCCTGGAATGGTTGTGAGTTCAGGGCCAGGATCTGAGAGGAGGGGATTAGTTTGTGCCAAGTCAAAATGAGCCACAGAACACGCTGCTCCCAGGGACAGACTGACAGAGCAAAGTCACTTGCCAGTGGCCAGACCTCTGGAGGAGGAGACGCAAGAGCTGCCTCCTCTCTACATGGAGGAAGCTTTAATTTGTTTACGGGCATCCCAGGAGCTTCTTGGAGATTGTGGTATTCTAGTTCGTTCATGTATATCAGGATGTTATGAGTTTAAAACACTCTATGATTCCTCCAAAGTGCTTTGTCTGGACTCTCAGGGGCTGCCACCAGGTGACTGGTAGGGCCAGGTAAGAGTAGCCCACATTGCATGGAGAGGTCTTCCTCAGACGGCGACACCTAGGAAGTGAGGGCTGTTGTCCAGCGTGCTCATCCAACACCAGCTCTGTGTGCCTGGGCCTGGCTGTGATGACGGAGAGGACAGACTTGGTCCCTGGCTGATTCACAGTTGGGCAAAAGAGCAGATGGCTAACAGTTAATGACAACCCAGTGCAGTGAACGCCACAGTGGGGAAAATGCTCCGCCACCCTCTCCCTCCCCAGCATTGAGGGACAGGACCTTAAAACTCTTTAAGTAATTTGATGGAATATATGTTCAAAGGACTTAATTTTAATTTGGAGGTGGTTCTTATCCCCAGTAACCTGGGCAAGGAGCAGGGTGGCTGTGTTTGTCGGGGAGAGGGAGGGGATCTTTGGAGACAGAGGTAAGAGGGATAGTCAGAGTGTGGCAGGTCTTAAAGGCCTGGCTAGAAGGTTGAGCCTTCATACTAACACAGGGGTTGACTGGTAACCTGCGAGGGCAAAAGTGATGTATATTTTGCATCTCTTAGTACCCAGCATCATGTGAGTATGGCAGAGCCCATACATTGCCCTTTGATATCCATTTTCTCTGACTCTGTGTTTTAGTAACAAGACCAAGTTTTACAGCCTGAGCAAGAGCAAGACCCCGTCTCTACTAAAAATAGAAAGAAATTATCTGGCCAACTAAAATATATATAGAAAAAAATTAGCTGGGCATGGTGGCGCATGCCTGTAGTCCCAGCTACTCGGGAGGCTGAGGCAGTAGGATCGCTTAAGCCCAGGAGTTTGAGGTTGCTGTGAGCTAGGCGGATGCCACGGCACTTACTCTAGCCCAGGCAACAAAGCAAGACTCTGTCTCAAAAAAAAAAAAAAAAAAAAAAAAAAAAGACCAAGTTTTAGCTAGGCACCTGTAGGGACTACATTTCCCAGCCTCCTTGGTAGTGGGGTGAGGCCAAGGGGCTAAATCTGGCCAGTTGCAAGAGAAAGCAGCAAGTGCGACTTCCAGATCACATCCTTAAAAGGAAGCTGCTTACTCTCTTTTCCTCCTTCCTGTGGCCAGAACACAGACATGGTGCACTGAGCCGATTCCCATCACGTGAGTGAGCTTGACATTCCAGGGACAGCAGAGCAACAAGGAAGAGGGGATCTGAGCCCCTGAGTGGCCTCAAGGAACAGAGTGTGCCTCCCATCCTTGACTGACCCTACCTGCAAACAGGCATATGGGAGGCAATTGAACTTCTGTCATATTTGGGCCGTTGTATTTGGGGTCTCTTTGTCGTAGCAGTTTAATTTGTAACCTAACTCTTACACTGGGGCTCAATATGGTTGCCCAGATACAATTATTTTTGGAAATTCTTAAAAGAAAAATCAATAAATGGCTGTGGAAATAAATGAAGACGAATGAAATGAGAAAAGCAAAGGCTATTTATCAAGAGCTTGCTGTAGCAAGGGAATCAGCCACTGTCACTTACGTTTGGGCAGAAGACTCAAAGGCAAGGAGAGGGGTGGGAAATCTCTAGAGTGGGAAAAAGTGAAGGCTTCAGGAACAATTGGAGACCACTGGCGTGGGGTCGCTGTAGGGGGTCCCACCAAGAGCAGATATCCTGTGTGATTGGTTACGGCTGCCTATTTGACTTTCCCTGCTTGGTCCTAAGTTGGAAGCAGGGATGAAAATTAGGAAACCTGTCAGTTCCTAATCAAGTCCTGGCCATTTGGGGCTGACTGTTGCAGAAGTTAGTGTTTAGCTTCCTGGATTGTCACTAGAGATAGCAATCTAGCTTCCCACAAGGTTTATGTGTAACAGGCTGGTTTCTGGGCTGTTTAATTTTAGATAAGGGGTGGGTTTCCTGGGTGGGTTGCTGCAAGTTGTTGACCAGAATTCTATGTATGGGCTGGCCGTTGCCCATTTGTATTAATATATTAAGTCTCGCATTGCTAATAAGAACAGCCCTATCACAGAGGGGAAATAGTGATGGTAGTGTTTTAAAATAATATCACTGGCTCAGAACAGTGGAGGTAAACAGAAGATTTCATTCATCCCTGATGGATATAGGGAACGCACTCTTGGGCTGCACTGAGAACCGGCCAAAACACAGTGGCAAAAAGAGAGGCCCTGAGGGCTGAGGAACGGGAGCTCTGTGACCCAGGCTGAGCAGTGGCAGGATTCCTGTGGTGCTCACGGCCAAAGGGCATTAGGATTTGAGTTGCTCCTGAAATTTCCCTGAAAACAAGTGGCTGGTGGGCTCAATCCTCTCACATCCCCTGGGCATGAGCTAGGGGACACTGCTCCAAGCCACTCTCCTCCTCCATCCTAGACTCCCAGAAACCAGCCAAACCCCAGAGCATACTTTGTGGATTTGACAGACCAGTGGCCACCGAAGAAATTTGCTTTTCTTAGCGTGAAGCCAGTTGTGAGAAGGAGGCTCCTGATTGTCTGCAGATGTCTGAATGGTGCCCAGCTGGCAGACCTGCGCTTGCCTTCAAATCTGGTTTCCATTCCAGTGGCGTGTGGGACGAGCGGCCCTTCTTCATGGAATCCAGGGCAACGCGCCGAGCACTGGACACGCGCTGCTCTCCTGGTTGGACAACACCTCTCCTTCTGGTCATTAGCTGCAGACATTTAAGCTCCTGCTTGGTTTCCAAGAACACTGAGTGTTGATCTCTGCTGGAGACGAGTGCTGCTTTGTGCTTTGTTCCCTGGGTGCGCACTCACCCCCACAACTGTAGGCCCTGTCTTCCTGGGCTTCCCCGCTGCCCCAGGAACTTCAGGAAATCCCAGTGGAGTCTGGGCTCCGATCTTGCCCAGGGCAGGACCAGAAAGGGAGATGACTGCAGCTGGCTGTCCCGGATCAGGCTATCGAGTTTCCAAAATGTAGCATTTCCAAAAGGGAACTCTTGGTTTTCTCCTAATATCCTGCCCTCTTTCCTCAGCCTTGCCCGTTTCTGCAACTGGCATCACTCTTTGCTCAGTGAATCAAGCCCCAAACCTAAGGGGTGTTCTTGGGTCGTTCTTTTCCCCCACCTCCCACTTTAATGAATCCTATCATGTCTCCCTTCAAAATATGTATGGAAGAGATTTTCTTTTCTCCGTCTGCACTGTCACCATTTTTTGCAACAACTTCTAGCTAGTTCCTCCTACCCACACACTTGCTCCCCTACCTGCCATTCTCTTAGCTGGCACCAAGCACAACTCTCCTAGACTGTCTTTTCGGGACCCGCCCCCCTCAGTGTAGCCCTCACCTCGCTCACTCTGCTCCCTTCCTGCTGGTTTCCTCTCCTTTCCTCAACACATCCACCTCTTCCCTTTCTCAGGATCTTCCTCGGTCAGAAACATTTTTACCTTTCCCATAACTGGCTTCTACTCATTGTTCAGGTCTCATCTTACATTCCTTCTCCTCAGAGAGGACTCCAATCACTCTGTCTAAAGGGCTTCCCTGCCCCCTACCCCCTTTTTTCCTCCACAGCACGTTTCATGGTTGTTTAATTATTTGGTTTATTGTTCACTGTTTACCTCACCACTTGACTACAACATCTTAGTCACTATTTTTTCTAGTGCCTGGAACGTAGTAGTGCTCTATAAATAATTATTGAGTTAATGGATAGGTGGATGGATTGGTAGGTGAATAGTCACTGGGGTCTCTCATTCCCAGAGCTGAGCCAAACTGAGCCTGGCCTTCGTCCATGAACTCAAGCAGATGTCAATTCAATTCGATTCAATTCAATTCAATAAATACTT
Organism: Lemur catta; assembly: GCF_020740605.2. Taxonomy (NCBI): domain Eukaryota; kingdom Metazoa; phylum Chordata; class Mammalia; order Primates; family Lemuridae; genus Lemur; species Lemur catta. Next base: position 51,381,826 of record NC_059139.1, on the reverse strand, counting down.
ATGGAATGCTTACAATGTTCCTGTATCTGGAGCTACAACCATGAAGAAGATAGACACACAGCTTACAGAAAAGAAGGGCAGGAGGAATTACATACGCACCTATACTCTAGAATAGCACAGCATGTAATTATGAGTCAAGAAGTGGAAGGTCCTGTCAGAGCACATAAAAGAAGCATCTGAATATAGTCTAGAGAGTTCAAGGAAGGACAGGCTGCCCTCCTGAGCACAATGATGGCAGATTTTCTAATCTTTCAGGTTTAAGAAGGTGGAATAGTGAAAATCTGATTCTCACAGAGTAGCTACCAGTTGTTGACTGCCTACTACTAACCAGGCATTGCACTAGGCACTCTACGGATTAAGTCTCTTATCCCTAAGACAATTCTACCAGGTAGGGGTAATTATCATCATATTAAAAATGAGCAAACTATCAAAGTAAGTGCTATGCCCCAAAGCCACTGTTTTAGGACAGATTCCCTGGGAAATTGACTGAAAGGGAGATCTGCCCATGGGATTGCTCTTAAAATCACCCTTGTGAGGGAGCAAATGCCACAGGATCAGGCCAAGGGAGGGGGTAAACAGGGAAGCAGGCAAAACTATGGCCTCAGCTGATACCCTGGGGTGCTCTGGAGCTAGGCAGGCACCCCCACCCCACCCCCATGCCAGGCTGTTCTGTACTGAGGCAAGGGCGGTAGGCTTTGTATCCCAAATGAACAAGTCATGGACGACACCCTGTTTCTGGACAAGTTAGGGTGTTAACCTTGGTCCTGACCTGGGCACCCACTATTGCCTCCCAGCTCCTACACAGTGGCTCGTTAAACTTTTCATGTGGAAGTGTCCCAGGGCTGGGTTCTGGAGTCTCTTCTCTTCCCTGTCTACCATCAATCTGGTATCACTGAGTGTCACAGTTTTAGATACCATTTCTATGAACCCAAATTTATGTCCTCCATCATGTGCTTCAGACTCGTAACGCAATTGTTTATTCATCATCTTCACTTAATGTTTCCAAAAATTAGCTCCTGGGTTCTGTCCCTCCCTCCAACCAAGTTCTCCCACAGTCTTCCTTCCTGGTTCAGTTAATGGCACCTCCATTCTTCCAGCTGCTTGAGCCAAACATCTTGGGTTCTTGGCTATTCTTTTTCTCTGACCCATCATTCGGTCCACTGGGAAGTTCTCCCCATTGTGTCCCACAGCAGCTCCCCATTTCACGCAAGGCAAGTGCTTACAATGGCCTCATCACCTTTCACTGCCTCTGTCAACTCTCCCCCACTCGCAGGCCAGCCCATTCCCTCTGCGCATGCTCTGAGCGCAGGGTCTTCGTGTGGAGCCCTCACCCCACGTATCGTCCTAGCTCACTCCTTCACCTCCTTCAAGCCTCTGCTCAGCGAGCCGTCCCTGAGCACACCATTCAAACTGCACTCTCCATTCCGCATCCCTACTTAACATTATCCCTAGCATCCACCACCTTCTAGCACACCATAGAATTAATTATTCATTTTATTTATTGTTCATCTCCCCCCACTGCCACGTAAGTGTGAATTTCCCAAAGGCAGGGACTTTCTGTTGGGTTCGCTATTGTCTCCTTAGGGCTGAGAACAGTGCCTGGAAGACAGTGGGCACTCAGGAAATGTTTGTTGGCTGACTGAATAAAGCAGAAGAGAGGGCATTCAGAAGTGGCTCTGTCTTGTTCCAAAAGTATCTTCTTACCACTACACCACACTGCCCCTTTCCTGCAGAGTCAACTCCTTCAAGACACATGTAATGCCTCTGAGAGACTGAAAGCAAATCTTAGCTCTGCTCCAGGTCACATGGTGTGGCCAGCTGGGGTCTGCGTGTAGGAAGTGATTGTGGACAGCCTTCACCAGCTAGGCCAAAATAATTTCTCAGGGTGCTTTGTAGGTAAAAATCTGGCCCCCAGCCATGCCGAGACTGGAAAGTGATGGTGTCAGGGCTTCTGGAGCCCTCTCCGGGTGAGACAGGTGTGAGTTCTGACTTGCTCAGTGATGTACAAGGCTTTCTGTGGTTGTTCAGGTTCATTGCTGAAGTGGGGAAACCTGAGCTACACACTTATGCAACAGTCATTAACCCTTTTCTTTAAAACAGTCCTGGGCCTGTCTTTCTGCTTGGGCTTTTGACCAACTTGTCCATATTCTGATGCTATACAGAATTTGTTATTAAAGGAAATCTGGGTAGGAGGAGTTTGTGACCACATTTAATTTAATGAGAGCCACATGTAAGTGGGTCTTTATTTTAAAGGGGTGTTTTAAGAGCCAGAGGCAGCATGGCACAGGGGAAAGGGCTACATCTTAGAAGTAGAAACCTGAGGCCAGCCTAGTCCTGGCTTTTCGCTAAGCAGTTATAGGACCTTGAGAAAATTATTCATTCTGTCTAAATTTCATTTCCTGCTACATAAAGGGGAACATTGTACTAATTAGTGCTGGTAAGCTGGTGTGAATTCAGCCTGTGCATGGTTTATTTTGGATGTTACTAGCTTTTAAAATGGAATCTGAAACCTCTAGGTGTGGCTAGAGATCTCCATTTTACTACAGTCTGCACCACTTCCTGTTGTCATACATCTGGCCACACTCTCTCATTTGCATTATCTGCCTGACCTTGAAGGCTGCCACGCTTCTCTTCCAGTGATGAAAAATCTATCCAATGATTCTAAGAAATATAATTCTGCCTGTAAGTAATGGTAGCCAGTGGATGATGGTGGGGGAGGGGAACAATAGCTTTTGGATTCTAGAATGGAGAAACAGAGTTTATATGATCAATATCAACTTGATCTGTTAGACTTTATGCTAGATTAATTCTGTTGCAATGCATCCCTTAAAGATCAGACTTTGCTCTTACAAGGTCTCTAAACTCAGTAGAATCTTTTTCTTTGATATAAAGGAGTTGGAAAGAACTTCCTGCAGTAAGGAGGGCCTGAGCTGACATAGATATGCCCCCCTCCCATGATACATGCATAGAAGCACTAGGTAAAGTCTAAACATTAAAAATGAGTTTCAGAGAAAAAGTGTAACTCCCCACTTGGGTGCCAGAAATAGGGAATTAAAAACCAGTGCCATGCACATGGCTTGGTGTGGAGGTAGCCCAAGGGAATTGGGAATAGACATAGGTCCTAAGGGTTGCAGACATGGCCTGGCTCCTGCACAAAGCAGAGATGCTAGATGGAGACTTCTGCATAAGGCTCAAAGAGGAGCCCTTCTGTTCAAATGATTAAGGCAATGCAAGGAGAAATCAAAGTCATTAAAAAAAAAAAGAACAGTACAATAAAAGGACCGCATGTTTAAAAAAGAACAGAGCTTTGCTTGATTTAAACAACCTCCTCTGCTATATGAATATTCAAGTTCTCAAACTTCCCTGAGCCAGTACATGAAGAGATGAGTCTTTTTATTCTTTTCTTAATTGACAAATAAAAATTGTATATATTTATGGTGTACAACATTATGTTTTGAAATATGTACACATTGTGGAATACAGTGTATTCCATGCTGAAATAAGCTAATTAACATATGTATTACCTCACACTTATCAATTTTTTTTTTTTTTTTGGTGGGAACACTTAAAATCTACTCTCTTAGTGATTTTCAAGTATACAATACCTTGTTATTAACTATAATCATCACACTGTACAATAGATCTCTTGAACTTATTCCTCCTAACTGAAAATTTGTATCCTTTAACAGCTCCTCAATTCTCCCCACATCCCTCCCATGAGTCTATGTTTATAGCCAATAAAGTGAGTATTGATAATTCAGATCTTAAGATTTCAGACCCCAAGGAGCTTATCTCAACATTGGACATTTATGAACTGCCTACTTCATGGCAGGCACTTGTAGTCTCTGCCCTCTAGGTCTCCCATGACCGCCTGGCCTTCGGAAGTAACACAGTCATGCTGGTGCCTCTGCATAGTCCCTAACGCCACCCAGATGCCCAGGATTGGGCCATGAGAACCTGCCCCATCGTGAGAAAGACTGACCACATTTTCCACTCCCAACCCAGTGTGCCTGTGGCAAAATCCAAATGGAAACATTACTCTTTTTTTTTTTTAAATGGGAGAATTTAAAAAAAAATCCTAATATCAAGAGCTATTTTTATTGGTGGCAGAGGAAGGTATTCTTAGTATAACTGTTCTCCATGAGTATATGTTGAATTAAATTATAACTCAGTGTTTGTGCTGCCCTATCTGTGCTGTGTTATACCGAGATATTCTAAGACATTTGGGATAAGAGGCTTGGCAGGAACTAAAGGCATTTATAATGGGAAAAATAGAACATTTTCTTTTCATAAGGATGAAATTTCATCGTGTATTCTCCAAATCAGATTTTATGACATGTGCCCTTTAATTATTCCTGTTCTTTTTTAAGGGGGGAGGAGTAAGGGTGAGATATATATCTCTCTCCTTATTCTATCCTTAGCAAAGATGCCAGTCCCCTTGGAATCAATGACTTTTGTACTGTGAACCCAGACAAGACCATTGTCTCTCACAAGGTATAATACATTTAATAGTAAGATCATTAGATCATTGAAGTTCACCTCTGTGAATAGAGACATGATATTCCCAGCAGCCCACGGTTCCCCTCATTGGATTCCTCCTTTTTTCTGCAGGGAAGTTGGGGAAACAGGCAGGTCCTACAGCCTGGAAAGCCCCGAGTCTTGTGGGAATGCATGGCACAGGTATCCAGGAATCCAGGATGAAGCTGTTTTATTCATTTCAGCTGCCTTTGTGACCTATGCCAACTGTCCCAGTCTGCGGGATCTGTGTGGGAAGTGTGGGGGTGGGGGGAGGGAGGGAAGCACTGGCGGGTTGAAGTCTGGTCTAGGTCTTCCGTTTCAAGCCGTAGAGCTATCTTATTTTCAAGACTCCTTAATGACATGACAATTTTTATTTTCTGATGTGTACAAGTTACCCATTATTGTTTAAGTCAATGTTATTTTTCTGACTCAGTTAAGATAATTGGGCTTCACATCACTCATTTTAGCCTCTAGCACGTGGAAAACACATTATCACCATGTTTTATGAGGCAGACAAGCCTTAACCTCTGCTCCCCACACCCACCACCTACCTGGCCCCCACCGCATTCTCTCACTCCCCTCCACTTTGTCTGGTTACTGTTTGGAATGGAAGTTAGACCTTGTGAAATGCATTCCTTTCACAGAGCATTAAAATGGAAGTTTCCTTTGCTCCTTGGGCCATTTTCAAAGGGGAAACTTTTTAAGTAGTCCTTCTACAGAAGTCACCAAAAAGACAGAAAACAGGAAATTAAATGAATTACCAAGAAAGTCTGCATATGATTCTAATTTTGTTCTTCCAACTAATGAAGATGATATGCCCTGAATATAACACAACACTATTAAAACAATAAAATAGCAGTGCAACAGTCACATTTTTGCCTGTAATTGGTTTAGTATCAGAATACATATTGTAAATATTCTTCTTTTCTCTCAACATTTGGGGGGAAAATGACAATTTCTTTCTCTTGGAAAAAGAAACTAGCAATTTGTATTTTATTTCTATCACTGGGACAAGTTCTTTAAAAAGTTTTTTGTGACCTCGTTGAATAGATATTTTGTCTTTGCTTTTTAGAATAAAATGTACAAAATAGCAAGAACAAATAGAGATCTGTTTTGACCAAATCATATTGATCCAAACACACTGGGGTTTTTCAAGGCTACAGTCACAAAACAAGCAAACAACAATGATGACAACAACAAAATAATAATAATATCCCAGCATGGGTCTCAATTGGAGGAGATGAGCTTTGATTTGTGGTAAATATAAGCCCCTCAAAGAAGTAGGGAATGATTAAAACCAGCATCCTGGGGTAATTGACAGGTAACTGATTAACTCTTGAGACCTCTGCTTCTGCACAGGGTGTAATGCCAAGGGCGGCTGAGGGCATCACAGTACTGCTATGGGATTGCCGCGCTTTATAAAGGCACTGGTATCTCTGTCCACATCATGAGAGGAATCTTTCCTTCAGCTATGGAAGCCCACAGCAGTCTTCCCCATGCCTTCTGGAATAAGCCCTTTGGTTGCTTTGTGTTATGGGCTGGGGTAAGCCCAACACCAACCTGTGACCAGCAGGCACATCCCTCCCTCCCAGTTTCTGGCCACATGAACACAGAACTAGGGGTGGGTAGACAGTTGGCTTTTGCTATAACTTAAGATGCACATTATGGAGGAACCCTGAGCAGGTGTTCTCCAACCCTAGAGCTCTCCTTATAAAGAGTTGCATGAGCATTGCTCTGGTATGGCCAGCCAAAATTAAACATCACCAGTTTCATTAAAGGGCTTTCTGAAAAAGAAGTTAACTTGGTTTTGCCAACACTGATCACCAAATCTTTGACTACAATTGTTGGTTGGGGTCCACCCAATCTATGGTTCTTTCCAATAAGTAGATGTTATTTTAACCTAAGACTTAATAACTAAAATAATTGTGCCTACCAAGTTGGAAGGAGAAATGTACAGAGCTTTTCTAAATTATTAAACTAGCACATATGGTGGAATGCTATGTAGTGATGAAAAATGATGCTGTAGGAGAGTATTTATTGACCTGTGAAGATGTTCATGCTATATTATTGAGTGGAATATGCAATAGTAAGTACAGTATAATCCACTTTCTTTAAAAAAGGTAAATTATTTATATCCTATAGCTCTATTTCAATTTCAAGCTCCCATTCTGCTGAGTGAAGCAAACTTCATCACAGTCAATTTATGGTTCCTTTTCATTTCCTAGGATCACATCAAAGTTCCAGGGACTTATAGGTCATATTGGCATGAGGCCAGGTTGGGGAACATCTTGTCATACATCTACACAGGCATCTGCTGATTTGTCCTCAATTAATTTTGTCTTAGTTGTTGGGTCCACACAGGTTGGCTTCTTTATCACAACCACAATGGTTCTCCAAGTCCAGCTCTCCTTTAGCTACTTATACACATAGGAAACACTTGATTAATCCTTTAACCATGCTGAGCTGCACAGAAACTCTGGGATACTGAGTTAGACCCATTTTCCCAGACACTCCATGTAGACATCTTTCCTCTACTTCTCTGGCACTAGGTTTGTCTCCTCCATGGAATACATGGAGAAGAAGATACCAGGTCCTCTCTCTGATCCTCCTCAACTTACCTGATGTCTCTGTCATGTTATCTTCCCTGAAACCCTTCCTGGAGGTAGAGGACAGAAAAAGATCCCTTTTTAGAGCCTGCCAGTTCTGTGCTCTTTTGCTTTTCTTTGACTCTTCTCCTCTCTCCCATCCCAGGGATCTTCAGCTAATCTGGATCAAGAAAATCAATTTATCCTCACTGAGAAATATTCTTCCATATCTTTCATTTATGGTTGCTATGGTTTAAACATCCCCTCCAAAAATCATGTTGAAATTTAATTGCCATTGTAACAGTGTTCAGAGATAGGGCCTTGAGAGGTCATTAGGCCATGAGAGACCTACCCTCATAAATGGATTAATGGCATTATCTCAGGAGTGGGTTAGTTATTGTGACAGTTTGGGCCCTTCCCTTCCCTCTCTGTCTTGTGTGTGTGCTTGCCTGTCCACCTTCCACTATGGGATGACACAGCACAAAGGCCTTTGCCAGATGCCAGTGCCACACTCTTGAACTTTCCAGCCTCCAGAACCGAGAGTCAAATAAACTTCTATTGTTTATAAATTACGCAGTCTCAAGTCTTCTTTTATAAACCACTCAAAATGGACTAAGACAAGGTGTAAAAGCATAATTCTCAAACTGTTAAAAAAACATAATTCTTCTACACATAGATGACAAATTCATGCCAAAGTTTTATTAACTAATTAATGAAGGAACCAGCAACAAAATAAGAGTGAGTTTTGAGAAGATTTACGAAACAGGAATAATATAGTTTGTGGGGAAGGAATACTGAAATAAGATTGCTAAGTAAATACAAAACAAGGTAATGTTCTATAGAGTAGAAACGATGCAAGCATTGGGGTTATCTTCTCTAACAAGCCCCCACCCTCCCCTCAAAAATCTTCATACCCTATCATTTTTCTATAAGTTAATCTCTAAATTTTCAGGGTTGTGACATATCTGGACCACAACCAAAGGCACATCCCCTGAGTGAGACAGATGACCCTTCAAAGGCTTTTAAGAAAGGTCATGCAGCCATCATTTTTGTCTATTTCCAAGTTTTAGAAATTTTTTCCTCCATAGTGACATAAACTTTATGTCCTGAGTCCTTTAGGGTTTATATTTTTGAAATGTCAAAGCTAAGATTTGATTCTTGTTCTCAGCTTTTCTGTCATAATAACTCTTCCTTCCTAGACATAGAAAAGAATAATCTTAAACCAGAGCTAGGGTAAGCTTAGAACCAAACCAAAAGTCTCAGGAACAAGCAGTACAAAATCTTTCTGGAACTGGGGGTGTTAGTGGATTGACAGGCACAGTGAGTACCTAAAACAGGGAATTAAGTGATTGTGTATTTTCTCAATGCTGAATATAGAAACTGCCAGCCCTTCTCTCAGTACCAGAATGATGGCACCCAGACCTTTACCCTCTTGGAAAGAGACAGGAAGAAAACTCTCTGGCTTATTTGGCAAGTGCAAAGCAAAGGTGTAAAGATAGGTTTTCCCCAACAAACGGCCTACCCAGATCACCTTACAGTAAAGTTTAGGGTTTTCAAGCCAGACCTACATATTCAGAGCTTCCAAACAGTCTTTTAGTCCTCAATTCTTAATTGTGAGCAGTCAATCAAAGAATATCATACATCTGAGGAAAGTCTTTAATCTGGAAGACAAAGATGCAAGCCAACAAAGAAAAAGCAACTTGGAGGACATCAGGGGAAGAATACTTAAACAAGTATGAATATTATCATTAGAGAGCTAAGAGAAGATACTACATCCATAAAATCAGTATCTTCTCCACACCCCCATCCCACAAAGGAACAGAGAACAAAAAAGCTCCTCAAAGTTAAAAAAGTGATAGCAAAATTAAGAAGAAAAGCCATTAGAAAGGATGGAAGATAGTGTTGAACCCTTGCCCCTAGAAAGTAAAGCAAAAATACAAAAAAAAGAAAAAAAAAAGAGGAGAAAATTCAAAGGATTGGTATAGGAGGTCCAAAAGCAAAATAACGGAAATTCCAGGAAGAAGAAACAGAGAAAACAGAGGGGAGAACATTTCCAATGAAATGATTCAAGAAAATTTCCCACACTGAAGCACATGATTTTCCAGATTGGTGGGGCACATCATGAGCCAAGCCTAGGTGCCAGATGGGAATGGGCAGTGTCTTTGACATTCCAAACCTGGAATTCTCAATCTATCCATGCTATCATTCAAAAATGAGCATAGAATATAAACATTTTTAAACATGCAAGGCCTCGAAAGATTTACCTTCCATGCATCTTTTCTTCAGGAATCCAGTGGAGGATGTGCTACACCAAAATAAAGGATTAAACTCAGTCAGAAGAAGAATGGCATAAAGGAAATTGGAACTCCATCACAGGAGAGAAACAAGGGACTCTCCAGGATGATGGTAAATCAAGATCCTGGGATAGCAACTGCTCACTAGAGACTGAGGGCCACCAGCCCAAAATGCAACAGTGTGACCCAAGAGAGGCATATTGCTTGGACTGTCACCCAAGTCATCCCCTCATATCCTCCAAACAAGAGATTAAAGCAAGAAAGAAGACATGAGGCTGGGCATGCTGGCTCATGCCTGTAATCCTAGCACTCTGGGAGACTGAGGCGGGAGGATTGCTTTAGCTCAGAAGTTCGAGTCCAGCCAGGCATGAGTGAGACCCCATCTCTACTAAAAATAGAACAAATTAGCAAGGACAACATGGCACATGCCTGTTGTCCCAGATACTTGGGAGGCTGAGGCAGGAGGATCTCTTGAGCCCAGGAGTTTGAGGTTGCTGTGAACTATGATGACACCACTGCACTCTAGCCAGGGCAACAGAGTGAGACTCTGTTTCAAAAAAAGAAAAAAGACGTGAAACCAAGGAATCAGGGAATACAACCATGAGAATAGCAAAGGAAATTCCAAGGATGACAACAGAAGGAAATGTGAGATAACAGCTGAACAGTGGCTTAAAGAGAAGTATTAGTATTTAAAATTCTGTATACTCATTATTTTCATAAAATAAAGAGAAATTTTTACAAATTGGATATGAAACAAAATATTAACAGAGCGTATCTCTGAGTAGTAGGATAATTGATAATTAACTGCTTTGATTATGTATATTTTCTTTTAAAAAAAGATGTAAAGAATTTATGCAATAAAAAGACATGTTTTTTAAAAATCTCCCAAAATTGTTATTTTTTAAGCATACAGTTCAGTGGGTTTTAGTATATTAACAAAGTTGTGCAACTATCACCACTGTCTAATCCCAGAATATTTACATCTCTCCAGAAAGAATCCCATATTCCCTATTTCTTAGTCCATTTGTGCTGCTATAAAGGAATATCTGAGGCTGATAATCTGTAAAGAAAAGAGGTTTATTTGGCTCACAGTTCTTTAGGCTGTGCAAGAAGCATGGTGCCAGCATCTGCGTCAGACGAGGGACCCCAGGAAGTTGCCACTCATGGTGGAAGGCAAAGGGGAGCCAGCATGTCACATGTGAGAGATGAAGCAGTGAGCACCAGGCTCTTTTTAACAATCAGATCTAACAGAGCAAGAATTCACTCATTACCATGAAGACGGCATCAAGCCATTCATGAGAGATCTGTCCTTATGATCAAACACCTCCCACCAAGCCCCACCTCCAACATTGGGGATCAAATTTCAACATGAGATTTGGAAGGGACAAATATTCAAACTGTATCACCTTAGCAGTCACTCTCCACTCCTCCTTCCAATCCCTGGAAACTGCTATTTTCTTTCTCTACAGATTTGCCCATTCTGGAGTTTTCGTATTAATGGAATCATACGATATATGGCTTTTGTGTCTGACTTCTTTCACTTGCCATAAAGTTTTCAAGGTTCCATCCACGTTATAGCAAGTTTTGGTACTTCATTTTTTTAATGAGTAATATTTCATTGTATAGATATACTATATATTTTTGTTCATTCATCAGTTGATGGATATTTGAATTATTTTCAACTTTTGGGTATTATGAATAACGCTACTATGAACATGTGTACATGTGTTTTGTATGGATATATGCTTTTCAATTTCTCTTGGGTAAATACCTAGCCATAGAATTTCTGGGCCATATGGTACTTCTATGTTTTAACTTTTTAAGGAACTGCCAAACTGTTTTCCAAAGTAGCTGCATCATTGTACATTACCACCAGCAAGGTTTTGAGAGTTCCAACTTCTCCACATTCTTGCCAACACTTGTTATTGTCTACATTTTTTTTATTATAGTCATCCTAGTAGGGGAGAAGTGGTATCCCATTGGGTTTTGATTTACAATTCCCTAATAACTAATGATGTTGAGCATCCTTTCAGGAGCTTATTGACCATTAATATATATTCTTGGAGAAATGTCTATTTTAATCATTTGCCCATTTTAAAAATTGGGTTGTGTTTTTATTATTGAGTTATAAGAGTTCTTTATATGTTCTGAATATAAGTCCCTTATCAGATATTTGATTTAAACATATTTTCTCCCACATTATGTGTTGTCTTTTAACTTTCTTTATAGTATTATTTGTAGTACAGACGTTTTTAACTTTGATGATGCTTTTGGTGTCATACCTAAGAAACCATTGTCTAATCTGAGATTATTAAGATGTATGCTAATGTTTTCTTCTAAGAATTTTATAGTTTTGGCTCACACATTTGAGTCTTTGAGTCATTTCAAGTTAATTTTTTTATATGATGTGAGATAGGTGTCTTAGTCAGCTTGGGCTACTATAACAAAATACCATGAACTGGTGGCCTAACAACATACATTTATTTCTCACAAGTCTGGATGCTGGGAAGTCCAAGATCAAGTTGCTGGCAGATTTAGTTCTTGGTGATGACCCTCTTCCTGGCTTGCAGATGCACCATCTTGCTGTGTGCTAACATGAACTATTCTTTGTGCATAGGCAGAGAGAGGAAGAGGAAGAGGGAAACGGAGAGGGAAAGGGAGAGGGAGGGGGAGACAGAGAGAGACAGAGAAGATTTACTTTAAGGAGTTGGCTCATGCAATTGTGGAGGTGCAAGTCCAAAATCTGCAGAGTAGTCCAGCAGGTTGGAGACCCAGAGAAAAATTGCATTTCTGCTGGCAGAAATCTTTCTTGCTTGGGGGAGATCAGTTTTTATTCTATTAAAGCCTTTAGCTCATTAGATGAGTGCCACCCACATTAGAGGGTAATCTAGTTTACTCAAAGTTCACTGCTTTAAATATTAACCTCATTTAACAAATATCTTCTCAGAAACATCCAAAAGAATGTTTGACCAAATATCTGGGCACCATGACCCATTCACGCTGACACATAAAATTAACCATCAGAAGCCTTGTGAGTGGGGATTTCTAGGAAACTGCCAGATAGGTCAGAGACAATTCTCTGGGGGGGGGGGGGGGGAGCTTTTGAGAACTCCAAACTCATTCTGCTCCCTCCAGTGGCTGGTAATTTGCTGGTTTTTATGGCTACCCTCATTACGAGGTTATTGGTTTTCAAGGTTACCACAGAGCTGGGGAGGAGAAGATGTGAATAGGACAAAGTAAAACACCACACGCTTGCTGTTATTACCAAGATTCAACCATTTTTGTTGAATAAGTGCTTTGCAGATTATTGCAAACCATTGGTTAATTTTCAGAGTTCTGAAAAAGTTTATTTTGACAATTTTTATTAGAGTTGTCATTGCTTATGGAAGAGCAGATATTGGAAGTCCTTCCTCCCACCATTTTGGAAGTGGCTCTACACTTTAAGTCTTTAAAAAAATCAATTTAAGCAAACATATGCTTGTAACCTACCATAAAAAGGTTCAGTGTGATTTTGAGGTTAACCTCAGTTACCTCTTTTTACAAGGATATGGTGAAATCCTTAGCCATGTGGTTAAGGAAATATGAACAACTCTCACTTAAGCTTTCACCATTCTGTATCATTCACTGATCCTTTTCATTGTCTTTCTGTCTTTTTGTGCCATGTTAAAAGGACTCAAAATGGTAGATTTTTATATCAGGACCTTTATAATAATTACAGAGAACTGTCTCTCCTTTGTTTGAAGTTCCTAAAGGCTTATATTTTTTAAATTGAAATTAGCTATTTTTTTGATTATGAAATATGTTTATATTCCTTGTAAAAATAAATCAAACACCATAAATTTGAAAATCACCTGTAATTTCACCTCACAAATAGAGCAGGTGCTATATTTGCCAGATATCTGTCCAGACTTGCTTTTCTGTGCATACGTGTGTGTTATACACAGAGATACAGGCACAAACACATACACACACACCAAATTAAAATGGGAATATGCTATGGATGCTTTTTGCTACTTGCTTTTTTATTTATCAGTGTGCTGTAGCCACAAATAATATGGATCTATGTTTTAATGGTTTCATATTATTATGTGGGAAATGTAGCATAATCTGTTTCAACAAACCATTAATAGACATATTGCATCTATGTATGTGTAAGTTTGAGTACGTGTGTGTTTTGTAATATCAAGATGTGTCCTGCCTGTCTGATTATCACCATATAATAAATTCCTAGAAATAAAATTAATTAGCAAGAGGAAATGCCTATGTAACATTTTGATACATACTACCAAATTTCCTAACAGAAAGGTTGTACCAGTTTAGGTACCCAACAGTGTTAATAAGAGTATTCACTTCTCCAACATGCTATTTTCAGCATTTTAATCTTTGCCAATCTTTTAGGCAAAGAAATTATATCACATTATTTTTAATTTGCATTTTGGTTTCTAGACATATTGAACATATTTCCGTGTGTATATTGGCCATTTGTTATCAATTTTTATTTTTCTTGTCTATGTGCTCTGCCATTTTTCCATAAAGATATTAATCTTTTCCTCTTGATTTATTAGAACCCTTTGTATATTAGGGATATTAATTCTTTGTACTGTATAATGCACAACAATCTCATTTAAATATAGTTTCATGAAGTTAGTCTAAAACTTCACTTTTCTTTTCCCACTATATTTGGGCAATTCTGGGACATTCTATTCAGGCTCTGCAAAATGTCTCTTGCTTGTTACCCTGGACATGGTTTCTTTCTGTGTATAGCATTGAGCTCTACATCTTTGTTTGCTTATATGCTGAGGTGCTCCTCAACAATGAGAAGGAATTTATGAACCTAGACTTTTTGTTGGAAAGAGAACAACTTCCAGTTTTATAACTATCAGAAAAAAATTTCACTTACCACTATATGCAGAAATATTGGCCTCATAATTTTTCTTCCATATTGTAATATCGAGACTTACCCTGTCCAACTTTTGGAGATTTGTCATTTAACCACTTTAAGTTTACCTTTACATGTGCCAAACCCACACACTCATTTTCTCCAGTCTTTTGACCACACTTTTCAGAAGTCAGATTCTTTATTAGGCCACAAGAGTCCAGTTGCAGAAACAATTTCTCACACATGTGGCCTGGCTGTCCCTCCAACTCTCAGAGTCTAGTCAGTTTATTCATGGGGTTCTTTCAATTCTCTTTTCTGAGGGATTATTTTTCCATTTTTCTTTCTTCCTCACCCACTCCACCAATGAAAATAGCATTTTTTCTCATTACATAAGTAATACTTTTTATTATAAAAACTTTAAATACTGCAGAAAAGTTAAAAAATTAATGTACTATAAAGAAGTGCAAAGATGAAAGGAAAATAATTATCTGTAATTTTACCATCTAGAGATAATTGCTGCCAATAAATTTTGCTTTTGGGATTTCCAGACTGTTTTAGTGTCTGTACTTGTAGACATTAAAAAATACACATAGAGAAGATGGCTGATTAGAGACACCAGCTGCTAGGGCATCTCAGTAAGAAAGAAAAGTTTTAGATGAAAGAGAAAAAACAAACAGACAAACAAAACATAGATTGGGTGTAATTCTGAGGGAAGGGTGCCAGAATCTACAAGAGACTCCACAGAAAGAAGTTGCAGAGCAGAACAAGAAGGAGCAAAATATTGGCAGAGATCAACCTCCGAGAGGCTTGAAGTCTAGTGAAATGGGTAGGTAGAACCGTTTGTTTCTCCCTTCCTCATATCTCTGACAATTGGCAAGCTCCAGAGCAGCTAGAGAGACTTTCTACCCTCACGAGCCCAAAAGCTGCTACTGCCAGTGAGTTGGGAGCTTCTTGTGGAAAAAGAACCAGGCTCCCAGCCCCCCTACCCGCCCTAGGATACCTCCTGTCACCACAGACCTGAGCCAGGACAGCAGGCACCATATTGTTTCTCTACCCACCATGTGCCTTTCTCCTACCTAGGGGGCTTCAACTCCTCAGGTTTCAGCTCGCTTATTCCCACACAAACATTTCCCAACTCTGGCCCAGACTGTGGGAGCCACAGGGGTTCAGTGGCTCTCAGGTGATCTGCGTGCCTCTAGAGCCTGCACATGCCAGGCAGACTGTTTCCCACAGAGAGGGACAGAGATGACCAGAGCGCTAGCTTTCTTCCATCCAGACTCTTTTCCTCCCCTTCGTCTCCCCAACCCATGGCTGCTGAGAGAGACAATTGAACCACCATACCAAGGCTTTCACAGAGAGTGGGGATCAAAGCTTTCTTCTTAAGGTACTGCAGCAGACTGAGGGGTGCTCAGACTGTGAGATCTCTGCTCACTGGCCCTCTCTGATGCTGCCTGCCCAGCAGCTCCATCAGAGCAGGGCACACCCTGAATCACAGAGACAGCAAACATGCTTGAGCACCTCATAGGCAAATCAGGACTAGCACGCTTCTCCCTGGCATGGCCAGGGATTGATCTTTGGGGACCCAGAGACAGGCCCACAGGCCAGATCCTGTACCTCCAGGTCTCGATCATGTTGCTTGGGGCCACAGAGGGGAGATTTGTGAACTAGTCTCAGGAAGCGAGGGAGCCCACGTGGGCAGATCTGAGAGGATAGTGCAGTGTGGGTACTAGCTGCAGTGTACTCACAGGGCACCTCTCCCCCTACAGGAAGACTGTGCTCTCAGCTCAGGCTGGGATCTTGGATGGGGAACCTCCCAGTCCACAACACAATCATGGGAGAGCTCAGCTAACTTGAGCTCCTGCCTGCTGGCAGATGCCAGTGGGAAGCCACAGAGCAGAAGATGGGGGGAGAAGAGTGAAACCTGCTACTGACAGCCAGACTGTGAATCTCAGATGGCCCTGCCTCCAAAAGCAGACTTTCTGGTTGGGTGGGACCACTTCAGCTCCTCCCTGGTGGGTATACCCAGAAGCTGGGAGCAGACCCGTGACCCCTGCTGAAACAGCTATCTTGCCAGCTTTTGTGGAGGCTGAGGGCAAGCTCACCCAGCCCAGCCTCACCCAGCCTCACTCCCCCATTCTTCTCTGCTGTGGCAGAGAATAAGTACATACCTGGAAGTTCCAGGGCCCTACCCACAACCTGGAGCATTCTAGCACTTCTCCTAAGTGACTAGAGCTGGTCACAGGACCCCAAAACAATATTGCAGCTTGTTCCTTCCAGCATGTGCCACCTACTGACAAGGAGCTCAATTTACACACCCCTTTACAACATTTACTGACTCAATCATACAAGATATAGTTGATTCTCACCCAAAAGCACCACCTACTGTCTCAGAGATTAAACTGGGTGTGCCAATACAATTCCCACTGTTAAGAAGACCACTGGGCTGGGGAAAGATAATGGATTTCAAAGAGCTCCATTATCCTTCATCAAAGAGAGACAAGGAATCCACTCACTGATATAGCCTACCACAGCTACACCGTACAAACAATTAGCAGCCGAGAAAACCACCACACTAAGGATATCCATAACCAGTGCTATCTATAACCATCCAGAACATAGATCACCATCAAAACACCCACAAGCAAAGCAAAAGTTTCATACCCAACATATGCTACAAACACATCCATACAAGCGAGGGGAGGAGAAAAAGCCCTATCTAAACAAAAGAAAATCCAAAAATAACAAGCAACATCTGCTCCAGATGAGAAAGAATCAGGGAAAGACTCCAGAAGTATGAAAAATCAGAATGAAAGGATACCCCCAAAAGGGAATATCACCTCTCTAGCAATGAATACTAATGAAAATTAAAATATTGGAATGACAGACAAAGAATTCCCAATATGGATTATATGGAAGCTCAAGGAAATCCAAGAGAAAATGCAAAACCAACTCAAAGAAACCAGAAAAACAATTCAGTAAATGAATAAAAAATTCACTAAAGGGATAGACATGTTTTCTAAAGGAAACAGATAGGACTTCTGGAAATGAAAAATTCATTTAAATAAATACAAAATACAATGGAAAGTTTTAAGAATAGACTAGATCAGGCAGAAGAAAGAATCTCAGAGCTTGAAGACAACTCTTTTCAGTTAACTCAGTCAGTCAAAAATAAAGAACAGAGAATTAAGAGGAATAAAAAAAGACTACAAGAAATATGGGATGATGTAAAATGGCCAATACAAGAATCATAGGCATCCCTGAGGATAAAGAAGAAAACACACAGGGCTGGAAAACCTATTTGAGGGAAAAACTGAGGAAAACTTCCCTGGTCTCACTAGAGATTTAAACATCCAGATAAAAGAAGCTCAATAGACACCTGGGAGATTCATTATAAAGAGGCAATCACCAGATACATAGTCACCAGACTGGCCAAAGTCAACATGAAGGAGGAATTCCTGTGCAGTGTAAGGTGAAAACATCAAGTAACTTACAAAGGAAAACCCATCAGGCTAACAGCAGACTTCTCAATGGACACCTTACAAGCCAGAAGGGATTGGGGCTTGATCTTCGGTCTGCTTAAACAGAATAACTGCCAGCCTAAAATTTTGTCTCCTGCAAAACTAAGTTTCTCATATGAAAGAGAAATAAACACTTTTCCAGACAAAGAATCACTGAGGGAATTTGTCAAGACCAGACCTGCCTTGCAGGAAATACTCCCAACGGCATTATACATGGATCAGCACAATAATCACCCACAAGAGTAAAACCACCCAAAAGCTAAAGCTCAGAGCTCATATAAAACAATAGTACAAGAGATAAAAACACCAATAAGGTACTACCCAACAGGATGAACAGAACATCATCCCATATATTAATTCTTTCAATCAACATGAATGGGTTAAATCCCCCAATCAAGAGACATAGGCAGGCTGAATGGATAAAAAAGTACAAGCCAAATATCTGGTGTCTCCAGGAAACACATCCAATCCACTAGGACTCATACAGACTCAAGGTGAAGGGAGAGAAAAAAATATTCTACGCAAATGGAAACCAAAAGAAAGCAGGTATAGCCATACTCACATCAGATAAAATTGACTTTAAATCAATAATAAAGAAAGACAAAGATGGTCATTATATAATGGTAAAGGGAGCAATTCAACAAGAAGACATAACAATCCTAAATAATTATGCACCTAACACAGGAATGCCCAGATTCATAAAGCAAACCTTACTAGATCTCAGCAAAGAGATAAACCACAGCATCATAATTGCTGGGGACTTCAACACTCCACTGACAGAACTGGACAGATCATCAAAAAGAAAATAAAGAAAGAAACACTAGACTTAAATGGGACTCTGGAACAAATGGACCTAATGGACATTTACAGAACATTTTACCCAAAAAGTACTGAATATACATTCTTCTCAGCAGCACAGGGAACATTCTCCAAGATTGATCATATTTGATTCACCACATAAACAGAAGCAAAAACAAAGATCATATGATCATCTCAATAGATGCAGAAAAATCATTTGACAAAATTCAGCACCCTTTCTTGATAAAAACCCTCAACTAGGCATACAAGGAACATATCTCTAAAATATAAAATCCATACACAAGAAACCCACAGCCAGCATTGTACTCAATGGGGAAAAGTTGAAAGCGTTCCCACTAAGAACTGGAACAAAATAAGGATGCACACTGTCACTTTTATTCAACATAGTGCTGGACATCCCAGCCAGAGAGCAATTAGGCAAGAGAAAGAAATAAAGTGTATCCAAATCAGGATAGATGAGGTCAAACTATTGCTTTTTGTGGACAATATGATATTATATCTAGAAAACCCCAAAGATTCCATTAAGAGACTGCTGGAATTCATAAATAAATTCAGCAAAGTCTCAGGTTACAAAATCAATGTACACAAATCAGTAGCATTCCCATGCACCAATAACAGTCAAGCTGAGAGTCAAATAAAAGACTAATTACCATTCACAATCGCTACAAAGAAAATAAAATACCTAGGAATATACTCATCTAAGAAGGGGAAAGATCTCTACAAAGAGAACTATGAAACACTGAGGAAAGAAATCGCAGGTGATACAAATGGAAAAACATATCATGCTCATGGGGTAGTAGAATCAACATTGTTAAAATGTCCATACTACCCAAAGTGATTTACAGATTCACTGCAGTCCCCATCAAAATATCAACATCATATTTCACAGATATAGAAAAACTAATTCTATGCTTCATTTTGAAACAGAAAAGAGCCTGAATAGCCAATGCAATCTTAAGCAAAGGGAACAAATCTGGAGGTATCTCATTACCAGACTTCAAACTATACTACAAGGCTACAGTAACCAAAATAGCATGGTATTGGCACAAAAGTAGAGATATAGACCAATGGAACAAAACAGAAAACCCAGACATAAACCAACCACATACAGTCAATTGATCTTCAACAAAGCAAACAATAATATACACTGGGGAAAAGAAACCTATTCAATAAATAGTGCTGGGAAAATTGGATAGCCACATGCAGAAGAATGAAACAGGATCCATATCTCTCACCACTCATAAAAATTAATTCAAGATAGATAAAGGACTTAAATGTAAGGCATGAAACCATAAGAATTCGATTAATAGAAGGAAATGTTGGAAAAACTCTTCTAGATATCAGCCTAGGCAAAGAATTTGTGACGAAAACCCCAATAGAAATCACAGCAAAAACAAAAATAAATAAATGGGATTTAATTAAATTAAAAAGCTTCTGTACAGCCAAGGAAATAATTAACACAGCAAATAGACAACATACAGAATGGGAGAAAATATTTGCAAGCTATATATCCAATAAAGGGCGAATAACCAGAATCTACAAAGAACTCCAGTAAATCAGCAAGAAAAAAATCAAACAACCTCATTATAAAGTAGCCAAAAGACATGAACAGAAGCTTCTCAAATGAAGCTAGATAAGTGGTCTATAAACATATGAAAAAATGCTCAATGTCACTAATACCACCTTACCCCAGTCAGAATGGCTTTTATTAAAAAGTTCAAAAACAATAAATGCTGACATGGATGTAGAGAGAAAGAAATGCTTATACACTGTTGGTGAGACTGAAAATTAGTATCACCTCTAGTGAAAACAGTATGGAGATGCCTCAAAGAACTCAAAGTCGACGTACCATGTGATCCAGCAATTCCACTACTATTTATCCAAAGGAAAAGAAGGACATTTTTTCAAACAGACACCTGCCCTCAAATGTTTATCTCAGCACAATTCACCATAGCAAAGACATGCAATTAACCCAAGTCCCCATCAATTCATTAGTGGATTAACAAAATGTGGTATATGTATACCATGGAATATTACTCAGCCATGAAGAAGGATTAGTTAATGTCTTTCACAATAATTTGGATGGAACTGGAGACCATTATCCTAATTAAAGTATCCACAGAATGTAAAAACAAAAACTATATGTACTCACTATTAAATTGGAACTAACTGATGAGCACACATGCACATAAAAAGAATTAAAACTCAAGGGAAATCAAGCAGGGGGGAGGGCAGAGGAGGGGATGGGTGAAAACCTACCTCACAGGTACAATGAACACTATCTGGGTGACGGGCACACTTTTAACCCTGACTCAAGCATTACAAAAGCAATCTATGTAACCAAAAACATTTGTACCCCCATAAGACTTTGAAATTAAAAAAATACACATATACTGTAATATGCTTGTTTGTTTGAATGGAAAAAATAGATCATAGTATAACATTTTAAAATTCCTTTTTAATGAAAACTATGTCTGAGACATTTTTGGATCCACAAATATAGACCTGAATCATTATTTAAAAATAATTTTATTGTTTGCTAAAAGTAATCTGTGCTCATTATAAAAGTTCAAACAATATAGAAAATACAACAAAGAAAGCAATAAATCACCAAAATCCCTTCACTCTGAAATTACCAATTGCTATCATTTGATGACATTTATTCCAGATACCTCTTTGCATACATATAGAAAGAAGAATAATCTGTTTCTTGAAAATCAAACTTTACTATCTGTGCCATTTTTAAATAAAAGGCATTATATTTAGTTTAATTTGAATTTTAAAAACCTACATACACACAGTAGCATGCACAAATGTTAAGTGTACACCTCAGTGAATTTTTACATCTATATAACACACCCGTGGTGTACCCCACAGATAGGACATTCCCCACACTTCCTGATGCCTAGCCCCAGTCACTAGTCTCCTACCCCCACCACACAGGGATACATTTGTTTTGTCTTTTGGATCTTTATATAAATGGAAATATATGGTATGTATTCCTTTATACATGGTTTATTTTGCACAGTGTGGGTCTGTGATATTCATCCAGATAGTTTTATGTGTTGTAATTTTAAAACTCTAATTTGAATTTAACAGAAGAAAAATATGCTGAGGTGAAACTAAAGAAATAGCTGTCCTAGATCAATAATCTTTCACTATAAGAAATAGTAATTCCTATAAAATTTGTTTAAGGTTAAGAGAAAAGATTTTAAAAATTAAGGGATTAGTCATCAAAATTGTGGGTTTTTTTTTTTTTCAATTTTAGACAGCATTAGTTGACTCCTGATTGTGACAAGTAAATAGGTCAGCATGCATCTGTCTCTTCTCACCTCTTTCCCCCACGTCTCTCTCTTTGTTGGTTATATTATTATCACTTTGCTCAAGTATATAACATTAAATTTTGTGTTGCAACCAGAATTTTCCCAGCTGTTTAGTTTCATTATCTATGTCATTGGATTAATTGTTGATAACAATCATTCTTTGAATTCTCCATTCCTGGGTTATTTATTTTTATTTATTTCTTGGTTGCCTGGATTTCATTATTGAATTGGTTTTCCAAGAAGGACTCATGAATTGTTCATATTTGAAAATGAACGCCTGCTGCCTTTACACATGCTTGACAATTTTAGCTGTACCGAGTATCTTTGAGTCATACTTTGACCCTCAGAACATCTATCTCTTGCTCCCTTGTCTTCTGTAATAAATGTTTCTATGGAGAATTTGGAGGCCATGCTGATTTTTCCTTCTTTTGGTGACTTTTTTCTGGCTGAATGTTTGAAGACTTCTTTCACGTTCAGCAACTTAACCAGACAATGTGTCAATCACTATCTAATATTTTGTGTCAGTTTTCTGAGATATAGACTATGCCCTTAAGTACACATTTTTTATCCTTTACTTCAAGGATATCTTCTGTACTTTCTTTTTGACAATTCCAAATGTTCCCTTGGCTCCTCATTTATTGTATTGCCATATCCAGCAGAACCAATTATCCTTATGCTGTAGTATCTGCCTTTCATATCCACCATAAGTCTGCTTGTTTTTGAATTGGTAGATATTACTCAGAATCCGCAGGATTTTTCTTGCAACACTTCTCTAGTTCTGACTCTCGTGGAGGTGAGGGCAGTCTTAGAATTCATGCAGGACTGCACTCGAACTTTCTGCATTTTCTTTGTCCAATGTTTTTTGAAGTTTATAACATAATTTTGAGCTCCTTTTCTTGTTTGGTTAAATTTTGGGTTCTTTCTCCATCTTTTTACAACAATTTAAAAAATCATTTTGTTAGCTACTAGGGAGACAGATTCTGTGATATGGCTTCACTCTACCCTCTTTACTCCCACTACCATTGTGGGAGTTATGAATCATTTTAAAAACTAAATAATATTTCATTGTTTATATATATGTGCAATAATTTTACTTAACAAATGCCCTCTTGATGCTCATGTAAGTTATTTTCTTTTAAAAAAACTATTGAAAATAATTGTATACATACTGATGGGAGAAATTAAAGAAAATCTAAGTAAATGGAAAAATATATTGTCTGCATGGATTGGAAGACTCATTTTGTTAAGATGTTAATTATGTCAAATTGATTGATAGAGTCTATGCAATCTAAATCAGAATATTTTTTGTAGAAATTATCAAAATTTATATGTAAATACAAAGGACTTAGAATAGCTAAAATGATTTTGAAAAAGAAGAACAAAATGTGTGGACTTCACTACCAGGATTTTAAGATTTACATGCAGTTAGTGTTATCAATTTACTGTGTTATTGGCAAAGTATAGATATGTAGATCAATGCTATAGAATAAAAGTTCAGAATAGATTCAAAGCTATAAGGTAAATTTATTTTTGTCCTTTTTTATTAGGCTATAATTTACATAAGTAAAATTAATCCTTTCTAGTGTTTACTTTTACAAGTTTTGACAAATATATTCAGTTGTATAAACACCACCACAATCAACAGTTGTAAAACCTAAGTGAACTGCATTGATATTATTTTGAATAAATCTACATTTCTCTCTGGCATCATTTTCTTAATGCTTCTAGCATTTTCTTAACATTTCTTCTAGTTCAGGTCTGCTGGCAATGAGTTCTCTCAGAATTTTTTCATTGCTTCACTTGTTAGTCTACTTGTTTCTCTTTTGAAAATAATCCTTTTTCTTCTCTGAACTGCTTTTATGAGTTTTTGTCTTTTATTTTCTGTAGTTTTGCTATGATGTGTGTGTTTTCTTTATATTTAGCTTCCCTGAGGTTCATGGTAGCTCTTAAATCTGTGGCTTGATGTATTTTATCATTCTTAGAAAATTCTAAGTTGAAGGCTGTAGCTCTTCAACTATTTTTCCTGTACCACTCTCTCTCTTTTTTACTGGCACTCTGGCTATAACTATGGTTCTATTACTAGCTTATCCTTACCCCTAGAATTCAGACCTCGATGGTCCCAATCTAAAGCATGGGAGTACTTTAGTGGCTCCTAGACTCGAACTTTCATCTTTTAACCCCTGAAGCTGCTTACAATTCTGCTCTGCCTCTCAGCAGTTCAGGAATGATTAAACATTTCCAAGGGAAACAGCCTCAAATGTCAGGCTCAACTCTACGTATTTCTGGCTTTTCTCAGATCATGGAAAGATACTTCTACCTTAACTACCTTATTAACTCTCTGATATTTTCAAGTAGACTTAAATATCTATCTATCTATCTATCTATCTATCTATCTATCTATATATATATATATATAAAATTTTTAGTTTTTCTGTTTGCCCTCAGTCAAAGGGTTTGTTCAAATTACATAGTCCCCATCATAAAAACAGAAGTTCCCTGGTTGTTAATTTTAAAAGAAAATACTTAATTTCCCAATTACCACACGAAATGATGGTACATATTTTCAAAATACCTCAATCTTGTGATGCACCTCCCATGTATGTGTTCTCCACGGGCTGTCTTCTCAGAACAGTACTTGGGGACCAAACTCCAGGAACATTCTGTAGGACATGTTCTGTAGGCAGTCCCATGAATGTGCAAGCCCTGGCTTATTCTCTTTGGCTTGCTGGGAGGGAGGAAAATGATTTTAAAAGCCAACTGCAAAATTTTGTTTAGGGAGGGAACTATGGGTTTGTTCAAGAACACACCTTAATGATAAATCGGGCAGCCTAGATAATGATCACGTGGTGAGTCAAAGACAGCTAAATTGCTCCATTTAACAAATAAATAGGAATTTTGGTGGGAGAAGAGGTCAAACTATAACTGGTGGATGAAGGAAGGAAGTGAGCTAGAGAGAAGGAAATGTAAGTAAAACGTAAATGAAAATTCCTCTAGGCAGGGAGATGACTGAGAGGTGTTTAAGAATAAGGATGACTAAGTTCAGTTTTAAATTGTCTTTTGCACTGCTAGGCTGTGCTGCCCTGAACCTTCCGTTAAATCTGCACAACCACAGCCTTGGGCAGTGGGACTTGGGGTTCCGAAGGGAATGTGGCAATGTCTGATGCATTGACCTAATGTAGCAAACGGATAATATATACATGAGGCAAAACTTAGAGCAGAAATCAAGACGGATGAAAGAACTCAGGGTCGGACCCTCAAGCACCCTAAAGGAACTCTGAGAAATAAGTAGAGGATGCTGAGTTTGCACAGTACACTGATGGGCAGTAAAGCAATTGAATCAAATCTTAACAGACACATTGATGCCTGCAAGTTGGAGGACCTGGGGTCAACCCG
Source organism: Lemur catta (assembly GCF_020740605.2). Lineage (NCBI taxonomy): Eukaryota > Metazoa > Chordata > Mammalia > Primates > Lemuridae > Lemur > Lemur catta. The sequence continues at coordinate 51,356,497 of NC_059139.1, read as the reverse complement.
GCTGCTGAAATCCAGCTGTTGGAATTGGGAATGAAATGTTACACTTTTCCAGCTTCTGAAGTCGGGGTCAGCCAAGCAGAAGAGGGTTAGGAATGAGCTGCCCTCCCGATAACATCTGGGGTAGAACCACGTGGTGGCGCTGACACGACCACCAGTCCTTCATTAAGGAGGCAAACTGCATCCGGATCCTTTTGGTCGCTTCCTTTTGTGGCATTTACATGTATATTGGATTCACAGGTTTCAGGTTTCATGATACAGATATGACCTTCGGCTTTTCTACTACTGAGGGTCAGGGAAATAAAGGAGACAGAAAGTTGTCTCAGGCCACGTGGTCAGGCCTCTGTGGAAACTAGGACATGGTATAGGATGCAGTCGTAGCCCCATTACTCCAGTAGCAGCTCTGGTGACACTGTCACAGTACCTGGTAGGCAACTCTTCAGAACTGGCACCTGTGGATCCCTGCTCTGGGGCTCCACTGTGCTGATGATGCACATATTGTGTTTTGCCTCTGCACCCACTGCTCCTGCCTTTAGCAGCAGACTTTCTCCTTGTGCCTTAGACATCCCGACAGAGTATCTGGTTGGGCAGCCCTCACCAGCCAGTAGAGTTGCCTCTACCGGGTGGAGCTCTTGCTTAGGGCCACCACAGGTTCTGGCTGGCCCACCAATGGCTCCCTTGTTCTGTTGGTGTGGCTGCAGTGATGGGCCATGTGCTACCACTCTTGGTCACCCTCAGAAAGGGAGAAGGGTGAGACAGGCCCTGTAACGCTTTCCAGAGGAAGTAATGAAACAATGGTTCATCCTGGACCCCTAGTTCTAGGTCGTCTGCTGAGTCATGTCGACCTGGCCATTTTGGGGGTACTGCAACAGCTCTGCTATTTACAAAGAGTTAACCATCTTTCTATCTTCATTTGCTCAAGGTTGAACCCCTAAAAGCTTTCTGCTTTGACTTCCCAGAGTGCCAGAAAACCAGGACAAATAAATAAAACAATAAAAAAATCTTAAAAAAAAGAAACAAGTGATATTAATTTCAATAATATACTTTAACTCAGTGTATCCAAAATATTATCACTTCAACATGTAATCAATAAAAAATTAATGAGATATTCTACATTCTTTTATTTTTTTTTTTTGGCTAAGTCTTTGAAATCTGATGTGTATTTGATATAGCACATTTCAATTCAGATTAACCACTTTCCAAGAGCATAGGGATACTTCTAGAACTCCTGCATACCATATGTAAACTAGGTATTGAATGGTGCAACTATGTAAGGGAACCCTCACGTGTGGCCACATCCAGGACAGCAGAAGTGGTAGCCCAGCACGAGCAGAGAGGTGGCAATGTTCCTGCTTTCCCATAGCTTACATATGGCATGTAGGGGTTCTAGAAGTTTTCCTGTGCTTCAGTGAGGGGACAGAAGGAGATGAGAGGGCTGGTTTGGCAGCTGAGTCCTAGAGTCAGGACAAAGCAAACCCTTGTATGTGGACTTCATGATTGAGGGTAAATGTCAAGGACCACAGACTCCAGTGACAGATGCCAGCACATCATAGCTAAAGGCCTGACACCCCAGTCGTCACCAGTCCAAGAGCTGGGTCAGGCCAGTCACAGTACATCAGAGAACAGTGAGAATCCAGAGCAGGCTCCAAGGTGAGAGTACAAATGCAGCTCTGGGATTAGCATTCTCCCACCTATTCCCAAGCATGACTTTGTCTGGCAGGTATGCACAGGGCCATAAAACCCCAGGCCTCAGGGCCAGGCTCCTTCACCCCCACTCACCCTGGTACAGCTTCTTCTTGGCCACCTCTTGGAACTAAGGGTGTGCATTCCAGTTTTGAGGTCCACCACCAGGAGGATGAACCTGGGGAAGAAGCCTGCACAGGGCCTGGAAGTAGACTGGAGAAGTCTGGAAGAAAGGGATTCTAGCATCCTGGGTACCCCATGTGTGGTGCAGAAGTGGAGGTGCAGACTCCAGTGAGAACACGCCCTTGGCTGCCTGGACTTCTTGTCCTTTTGTGTTGGTCGTGCCTAGAGGAGGCTAGAGCAAGCCCCTTCAGGGAAAGGTCCCCTCTTGCTCAAGTCTAAGGACAGTATGGGTCCAATAATTTGAGTCTCTTTTTCTGCTATGGCATTGATGACCTTTAGGCCATGACTCTGCCCCAAAATCTAAATATCACCTTAAAGAGGACTGGAGGTAGGAAGGAGGATTGGGAGTAGGAAGGGAGACTCTGGAAGGTTGAGCATGTGCTTTAGAGAGATAGAGTCATAAGAGAAAAAGTTTAAACTGAAAGACATTCTGATACTGTAAATTATTAAGTTTAAATTCTGTTTTTCCCCCACTATTCAATGACTAAGAGAGAGAAAGTGGAGGTTGTTAGGCAGACAAAACCCATTGTGAGAGCAACATTTTTTTTTGCATGTTTGAGTATAGTGTGTAAATGTGTGGTTCCCATTACATATACAAAGACCCATTTGGTAAGAACTTAAAAAAGTAAGGCAATGATGATGATGATAATGATGAAGGTGACATTTGCAATGCAATTCTAACACTAACTGCTTGGCTAGTGTTAGACTCCATGGGTTCAAGGGCATGGACTCAACAAGATTTGGCCCATGTCAGACATCAGCTGTAAGTTCCAGGGTTCCCAGGCCACTGGCACTTCTGACTAACTGGCTACAAATTCAGAAGTTACCACTACTCCCCCCAGGTTTGACAATTCACTAGAATGACTCACAGAACTCAGGAAAGTGCTACACTTATGACTATAGTTTTATTACAAAGTATGCAAATCAGGACCAGCCAAAAGAAGAGACCCAAAGGGCAAGGTCTGGGAGAGTCTCACACACAAAGCTTCTATGTCCTCATGATGTGTCACCCTCCAGGCATATCCATGTATCACCAATCAGGAAGCTCAACCAAGCCTCCATGTCCAGAGTTTTTATTTTATTACATAGACACGAACGATTAAGTCATTGGCTATGTGGTTGGGCTCAATCTCCAGCTTCCCTCCCCTCCCCGGAGGTTGGGTTGATATCATGTGGCTCAAAGCCCCAACCCCCTAATCACATGATTAGTGTTTCTGGAAGAGCCAGACCCCATCCAGAGTCGTGGCATTGGCATAAACTCAGGTATAGTCTGAGGGGCCTGAATAACAAAGACGCTCCTGTCCCTCATGAAATTCCAAGGATTTAGGTTACCTCTCAGGACTAGGGACAGAGGCCAGCCATGTGCTTTATTGTACAATGATGATCATGATGACAATGATATCATTTCCAGTCTACTCCACCCCTCCCACTTCAGAAACAAAATGTGCTCACCCAGTTAAACACTCACCTTTTGAGAGAATGCTTAACAAGTAACTCTCATAGAGAAACATGAGGTGCAAGTGTAGAGCTCCACTTCAAATGCTGCTTTGGTATAGAATATGTCCATGGCCTCAGCATCGGGTAGAGGTTTCCCGTTGGCTGGTCCTCCTCCCCAGTACACACCCTGACCTCTCATCCAGCTGTTCATTTCCTTTCCTGTGAGCACTTCTCTTGTTAACCACCCCTGGGCATTTTCCAGTGGAAAATGGAGCTGTTGGCTGTCCCTGGCTCCTATTTATAGTCCAGTGAATTAAAAGACGAATAGAGTAATTAACATATTCCACACTGATGGGATGCAGGTGGGGGACTGAGGCAGGAGAACATCAAGTGGTCCATCTGAGCCCACCGGGACCAGTGGAGAGAAAGAATGCTGGAAGGGAGAAAGATACAGAGACACAAACAGCAGAAGCCACAACATTTAAATAGGAGCTGCCTTAATGAGAATGTGTCACCTCAGAGCCAACAAGAAGTCAGCAGATGGGATGCACCTGTCCCTTGAGAGCCCCACAAAGCAAAATCAGAACCCAGAATGGAAACAGAAAAACCACATCAGACTCCTCAGATATACTTCAGCAAATAAACCATTGGCTCCCAAAACAACAGGTGTTGCTCAGATGGGGTGCACCTAACATTCGCCACACCTCTACGTCTTCCGAGGAGGAGAACTATTCAGGGAATCTTAGAACCTCTTGTTTGGTCATTCTCTGAGTGATTTTTACCACCAACACCCACTCATCCATTTACATTAAGTCAAGTTGCTCTGGCTTTAACAAACAGCTGGAGTTAGGATATTAACTCTTAACTCCAGCTGTTAGCTGAAGCAATCTCTGAGTCTGCTTTGCAAGAGGATGATAATTTTAACTCAGGTGATGAATTCACCAGAATTTTGGAGGATGAGGAGAAGAAAGCTGGGAGAGAGTTCTCCCTAGGTGCTGCTAAAGACAGGACACTGGAGCTCCTAGAACAAAGCAGAGGTAGGAGATGGGTTGGCTGGCATTTCATGCTGACCATTTTAACCTAACTGAACCCCAGTACATGGTACAAATATTTACTGAGCACCTGCTATCTGAGGATGGCAGCTGTTGAGGAAGAGGTCTCTAACTGAGGCCATTAACCTGTTCATTTGGAACCTTTCCTTCTTCCCAGATAGGTTTGTGTTATATCAGGGAAGAGCATTTTGGAAGCTTCAGTGATGTGGTTGGTGGCCTCAGTCTCCACTCTCTACTGTAGAATTGTTGGTCCCAGGGCTGTGTGCAGACAAGAGGGGAAAGGTTATTCCACAAATATTCCATTTTAGTCTCTAATGGATGACATTCCAGCAACAGGTTTATGCTTTGTGAGCTGTTGCTCATCAAGACAGAAGCCAACAGTGACATAAGGAAAGAAAAAGCTAAAACGTAATAATAAGCAATGGCCAAAACCAAAGTGGAGGGTGGGGGCAGTCTTGCTGCCAGGTCTGCAACTCCTCTCACTCTGACTGGCCCGCCGAGCCTTGGTTAAGATCTCTGCAGCTGCAGCAAAGGCTTTCCTTTCCCCGCCCTTCTCCCTCCTGCCTGTCCATTGCGAGCGGCACCACTTGCAAACCTTGGTCCCCGAGAGATTTCAAAATTACTGTTGGGGAGGCATGCTGTTCCTTGGCTTTTCAAGTTGCTGCTTAGTCACAAAGATCACTGCAGTGAGATAACAAAAAATAAGTGGAGGTGGGAAGCAGGCCTCAGACTCGGTTGCTATTCCCAGGGGGTTCCCAGAAACACATTGAAAGCAAGTAATGGAAAGGAAGAGAAGGATGTTTTTTGTATTTTTAAGAGTGCTGGGCCCAGGCCAGATGCACCCCAGGGAAAGATGAGAAGGAAACAGCCTGACCACTGCAGCCCTCTTCTCTCCACCCCTCCCACTTTCCCCCAAGCTTCTTCCTTTCCCCATTTTCCAAAAAATGATTTTGCTGGGGAATTGCATAACTGATGGAAGTTGAAGCATTACCCATCCCAGAAGTACCCAGGGGCAACCATTTAATTAAAAAAATACTTCTATCCAGTGCATTTTTAGTTTCATTCTATGAGGACATATTTTGGGTCAGGCTGGGGGCAATGGAGATATTTGGCCATTTGTTCATTCAACAAATAGTTATCGAATACGTACTATACTTTGGACCCTGGTGGAGCAAGATGGAGGGTTCTTCATGCCCTTTTGGTCATTCAACATCAGTGCTGTGGCTGGTTTCCTCTTAAATTACCCAGGGGCAATATTCAACACAGTGACTGTTGATTTTCTTCCAAAGTCAATATGGCCTTTTCTCAATGAGCAAAGCATTGAGGTATTAAGAACCTTAGTGGGTCAAATTACATTACGAGAGTCCCAAACTCGGCTGAGTGGCTCTTCCTGAGTCATGTACAGTTGGCTCCAAATGTAACTTTTCAGATCTCTCTTCTAAGTTCCACATCCATATCTCCGTTTATTTGTTAATCAGCTCTACTTGAATGTCCCAGAGGCACCTCAAATTCCTCATATTCAAAGTCAAACTTGCTATCTTCCTTGAAAACCTGCTCCTCCTCCTCCTCTTCTGTGCCCTGTCTCACTGAACAGCTTCACCACCACCTAGTTAGCCAAGTCAGCAACCTGGGCATTACTGTGGAAGATTCTTCTTTGCCCAATCTTTCAAACTGATCACCAAGTTCTGACTATTCTACCACTTACAGAAGAACAAAACTTTGTCATGTGTTTGGATCAGAATTGGTCAAAGGCATGCTTTAATTTCAAGTGCTTTACAAGGAGAAAACTAGACTAAGTAGTTAGTTGGGTGCTTTCTATCTAACATCATGCACTGAATGGTAGATTAGTTAATATAATTACTGAGTCCACCTACAACTTATGCAAGTAAATTCACTTTCCCATAACAAACAAATTTATGACTTAGACAAATAATTTCTTAAAAGAATGCATTTTCTATCCTCTGAGGTTAGTCACAAGCCTTTGAAAGTTATATTTCTGAAAGACTAAATAAAAGTTTTATAAAAGTTGTATATCTTGGCAAACTCCTTGCTCTTTTTCACCATAGAGAAGAACTGGAATCATAATTCATGATTCACAACACGTACATTTTAATTGAGACCCTTGCCTCACCTGGATTTTTTTTTCATTGTACTCCTGTTGTTGCTAAAATGTAAATATTCTATGAACTTGCTTTCCTTATTTTGCTGAGGGGGGCCATACATAACATAGCACTTAATTTCTTAAAGTATTTATAGCAACAGTATGATTTCTTCACTTTACAGGGATTCTCATCAAATGTGATGACTTAAGTCTTCAATTTTAACTGAAGTTAATAGGTGTTTGAGATTTATAATCTTTCGTTCCATATTCCTAAAACTCTCTCATATCTACCCTCTTTCTCACCATTTCCACAGTCACTGCCCTAGTTTAGGTCCCATTATAATTTGCCCGAGAGACTAACCAACAATCCCTAACAAGCACACCCCTTCCAGCCTTGCTACCTTTCCAGCCATTCCTCAGCCTGAATGATGTTTCCAAAATGTGCAAATATGCTTTTGTTACTCTTCTGCTTAAAACTATTTATGGGCTTCCTTTTGCTCATGTATGAACTAGAAACTATTTAGAGTGGTATAACAGGCCTTGAAGATTCTGGCCTCTAAGTGAATGGAGTCACATAGTCCCAACTATTTATGACATGCTTAAATCAGGCATGTGCAAATTTGGATGGTTCCTGTCATCCATCTGGCCACGAAACTGGTATCCAAACAGGAAATCACTTCCCTCGCATCTCCTATCTACTGGTTGTTATGACTTTCTATAAAAAATTTGAAATACAAAAAAAGTTGAAAGGATAGGACAATGAACACCCACATACTCATCTTGTAGATTCAAGAAGTGTGAACGTTATGCCATCTTTTCTTTATATATCTACGCTTTTCTTGTTTGTTTGTTGAACCATTTGAAAGAAAGCTGCAGATGTTATGGCTCTTTACCCAGAAATACCTCAGCATTCATTTCTAAAGAATCAAGGTGTTCTCCTGTATAACCACAGTACAATTAGTACCTTTAAGAAAATAAACAATAAATGCCTAACATCATCTAATATCCAGTCCATATCAAAATTTTCCCAGTTGTCCCCCAAATATATTTTAATAGAAGTTTATTGAAATATAATTGACATCCCCAAATGCCTTTTGTAACTGTTTCTCGAAAATTAGTAACCAATTAGGTAAGAGAATTCTGGGAAGATGGCAGAGTAGGGAACACCTGGAATTCATCTCCACACCTAGCAGGATCTGTCTGATGTAACTATTTTGGAACTCTGGACTCTATTCCAAGGCTTGCAACTTCAATGGGAAGGCTTGGGTGGTAAATTGTGATTAATTTTGGTCAATTTCAGCTCTTAGTATGAATACCCATCCCCCCCCCACCCCGCTTAGCTGCAGGCAACACTGCACATGTTCCAGGAGCAGTTTGTACACAGCTTGTGGAAGCCAGAGTGGTCAATAAGGACCTTGTCCTCCAAATATCAAGGATCTGTGCCTTGATTGCTGATTCCAAAGGTGCGTACAACAGGGGAGGGCAGCCTTATTGCAACCCCACTGCCATTGTTACAAGCCCTGCCTCCTCTGACTAAAGCAACTTCCAGGGAATTTAAAAGACTGATGCTTTTCTCTGCCCCCTTCATTTTTCTTTTTTTCTCCCTTATGGAAGCCAGACAATTAAGGACTGGAACGTTCAAAAGCTACCACATTTATGAGGGAATTTAGAAAGTCACCGTGCATGTCCAGGGAAAGGCACAGGTTCAGAAAAGAACTGCATAGACCTTAGGCTTATACCTCAGGCGGATCCCTGGCACAAAGATATCCTACAACAATTTAAAACAAAATAAAATGAAACCCTAGCAAACCCTGGAAAATGAAGAGATTCAGATTTACAGAGTTACCACATTATTAGATTCAAAAGTCTAGTTTTCAACAAAAAATTATAAGGCATACAAATAAACAGAAAAGTATGGCCCATTCAAAGGAAAAGAAATCAACAAAATCTGTCCCTGAGAAAGACTAGATGGCGAACTTACTAGACAAGACTTTCAAAAAACAACTATTGTAAAGATACTCAGAGTTAAAAAAAAAAAAAGAAGAAGAAGAAGAAAGAAAAGAGAAAAATGTGGATAAAGTAAAAAATAAGTGTATGAACAAAATGGAAATAACAATAAAAAGATAGGAAAAGGAACCAAAAGAAACTAGAGCTAAAAAGTACAATAACTGAATTGAAAAATTCACTAGAGGGATTCAAAAGCAGATTTGAATGGGCAGAAGAAAAAATCAGTGAACTTGAAGATAGGACTATTGAAATTATCATCTGATGAACAGAAAGAAAAAAAATATTGAAGGCAAGTGAACAGAAACTAAGGGATATGTGGGACACAAATGGGCCAATTTATGCATTGTGGAAGGCTCAGAAAGAGAAGAGACAGAGGAAGAGGAAGAGAGATCACTTTAAAAAAATAATGGCTGAAAATTCTTCAAATTTGATGGAAGATATGAATATGAATATCCAAGAAGCTCAATGAACTCCAAGCAGGATAAACTCAAAGAGATCCATACCAAGGCACATTAAATCAAATGTTAGAAACCAAATATAAAGAGAGAATCCTGAAAGCAACAGGAGAGAAGTGATTTGTCACATACAAGGATCCCCAATAAGATTATTAGTAGCTGTCTCATCAGAAAACTTGGAGGACAGAGGCAATGGGTTGATATATCCCAAGGGCTTAAGGGGGAAAAACAACCCTGTCAACTAAGAATCCTATATCTGGCAAGAAAACTATCTTTCAAACATAAGGGAGAAGCCATGAGTGGTGATGCCCAGCGTGTAGTCCCAACTACTTGGGAGGCTGAGGTGGGAGGATTGGTTGAGCCTGAGAATCGAAGACCACCTTAGGCAACATGAGACCCTGTCTCAGAAAAAAAGGGGGAAAAAATTAAGCCATCTCTAGATATACAAAAACTGAGAGAATTCATTAGCACTATACTTTTCCTGCAAGAAATGCTAAAGGGAGTCTTTCAGGTTAAAATGAAAGGACACTAGATAGTAACTCAAAGCTGTAGGAAGAAATAAAGATCTCTGGTAAAGGTAAATACATGGACAATTTGAAAAGCTAGTTTTATTGTAACCTTAGTTTGTAACTCCAATTTTTGTTTTTGATTTAAGAGACTAATGCACTAAAATAGTTATTAGTCTATGTTTGTAGACGTACAATGTATGAAGATATAATTTTGTGACATCTATAATCTAAAGGTGTGGGGAAGGAGCTGTATAGGATAGGAGAGGGTTTTTTTTTTTAATGTCATTGACATTAGGCTGGTATAAATTCAAATTAGAGTGTTGTAACAACTTTAGGATGTTAAATGTAATCAACCCCCATGATAACCACAAAAAAGTAGCTATAGAATATACTCAAAAGAAAATGAGAAGGAAATTAAAATGTTTCATGATAAAAAATCAACTGAACACAAAAGAAGACAGAAATGCAGGAAATAAAAGGACAAAATCTATACGACACATAAAACTCAAATAGCAAAATGGTAGAAATAAGTCCCTCCTTATCAGTAATTACACTAAATGTAAATGAATAAAAACTCTCCAATCAAAAGACAGAGACTGACAGAATGGATAAAAAACATGATCCAACTAAATGCTGCCTATAAAAGACTCACTTTAGGTCCAAAGACAAAATAGGTTGAAAGTGAAAGGCTGGAAGAAGATATTTCCTGCAACCAAAAGAGAGCAGGGGTAGCTATACTACTATCAGATAAAAGAGACTTTAAATAAAAAAAGGTTACTATGGATGAGGAAGGATATAATATATTAATAAAATGCTCAATACATCAAGAAGATGTGACAATTATAAACATTTATACACCTAATAATATACCATAAAAATACATGAAGTAATTCTGACACATGCTACAACGTGGATGAAACTTGAAGACACACTAAGTAAAATTAGCCAGTCACAAAAGGACAAATACTGTATGATTCTACTTATACAAGATACTTAGAGTACTTAAATTCATAGAAACAGAAATAGTGGTGGTTTCTAGAGGAGGTGGGGAGAGATTTAGTTTTAATAGGTACAGAGTTTCAGTTTTGCAAGATGAAAAAAGTTCTGTGGATGATAGTGGTGATGATTGTATAACAATGTGAATGTACTTAATGTCACTGAGTTGTACACTTAAAAATGGTAAAAATGGCCAATTTCATGTTACATATATTGTTAAAATATATGTAATTTTTAAATTATAATTTTTAAAACATAAATAATTCAAAAAATTAGTAACCAGTCAATGCATTACATTTGATTATGTTGCTTTCATCTCTTTTAATTTACCATATCATCACTACCCATACACTTTGTGTGTGTGTGTGTGTGTGTGTGTGTGGCATTGACTTTTTGAAGAAGACTCATCATGAAGGCCAGTTGTTTAGTAAAACGTCTTACATTCTAATTTCTTGATTGTTTTTTCATGGTGTAGTTTTACTTGTTTCTGTTCTCTGGTGTTACCTGTAAACTGGAATTTAAGTTTTAAATGCTTAAATAGATTCAGGTAATAAATTTTTGGCAAAAATTACTTCACTGTTGACATTCAACAGATTATTATCATATCAGAGTCACAGAGTTTAGATAGTCTCCCTCGAATTCATTTTTTAAACTTTTTAATTTTGAAATAATTATAGACTCATGGGAAGTTACAAAAATAGTACCTAGAGTCCCCTGAACCTTGTGTCCTGCTTTCCCCAGTGGCAATATCTTATGTAATTGTAGTACAATATCAAAATCAGGAAATTGACATTGGTATAATACTGTTAACTACAGACCTTATTTAGCTGTTTACCAGTTTCACAGGCAACAGTGTGTTTCTGTGTGTGTGTGTGTGTGTGTATTTCTATGCAATCTGATTCCATGTTCTAATACATTATTAATTCTTACAATATAAACCCCCTGAGATTGTCATGGTAAAATAATTATATCCCCTTGTAAGTGGGGAGACATCTAAACATGTGCGTACATTTTGTGCCTACTCCTCTAAGGTAGGTAGAAAAATTCAAACTTGGGGAAGATTGCTTTGTGAATGCCTAACCTTCCCACTAGCCTTTTGGTTATTGCAAGATAAACTGTAAAGCCTTTTCTAGAATAGCAAGGTGGAAGTAATGAAGACAGAAACCTCCCTGCCAAATCATATTGTATTTTGTGGGCAAGTATGTTGCTACAGGATTTATTATCCTTTAGGGAGAGTTTCTTCCTTTTTCCTGAGGAAAATGAAGAGTTGGGAGTCTGGACCCAGAGATTTAGGAGGGGATCAAAGGAATTTCTTTGGTGGTGGTAGCAGCTTCCTAATACGTAGATTGTATCCATAGTAGTATGTCCTGATTCCTTCCTATGCCTTTCTGATTTTGGCAAAGGCCCAGGGCAGTTGGTTAGTGATGCTAAGATAGAAGCCCCCTGGAGACCTCTGTGAGGTGCACGCTGATGTTTTCCGGAAGTATGATTTGGAATCCTATTTTAAGTTTACCATTTCTACCTTGTGATTCTCTTTCTGTGATCCTGCAAGAGTTTTGAGGTCCTTTCTAAAGTAGGGAGATGGATTGATGCTGTGCATATTCCTTTCAGCTTCAATAAGATGATGATGTAGTTACATCAGAATAACCAACAAGCAAATTGCCAAATCCAGTGGACTTTTTCAGTTCTTATATTGCTTGCTCTCTTGGCAGTATTTGATACAATCAATCATTCCCTCCCTGAAATATTCCATATCAGTCAGGCTTTAATAAGAAAAAAAGCCACCCTTTATATTTTAAGCAGAGGGATTTAATATAGGAATCAGGTTTAATACTGAAATGTTGGAAGGTCTCGAGATGTAGCTGGATCTCCAGGAATGCCCATCACAAATGGCCTGCCAGGCAGAGGTAGTACGTTTGCCAAAATCAGGAAGGTATAAGAAGGATCCAGAACACGCTACTATGGCTACAGCCTAGGTATTAGGAAGCTGCTACCAGCACCATGACAACTGAGCAACCGTGAAGCTAATGACTGGACACAGGCGCACTGCTGTAGAAAAGCTCCACCACTTCAACATTGTACTTGCCAACAGAAAACAGCCAAAAGCAGTGGGATTATAGCCTCTGCCTCAGTTCTAGAATGGTACATGTAACTGGTGGAACCTAATTTGCATCCAGGTCTCTAGTTGTAAGGGAATCTGGGAAAAGTAGTCTTGAGCTGTCCAAGAAGACAAAATAGACAGCTGTCCAAGAAGACAAAAAGTAGGAATGGATGCTAAGTGCCCATCGACCATCCCCAAAACACCTTTATCCTTCCTTCTGTTATGGCACAATATTTTGGTTTTCCTCCTAACCCTGTGATGCCTCATCTTCTACCTGTTCCTTACATATAGTTGTTACTCAGGACCCAGACCTATCCCTTTCTCACTCCACATTCTCTCTCTGGGCGATTTCATGCACTCAGTATGTAAGAATTCTAAAATCATCACCTCCAGCCAGGCCTCTTTCCCATGTAGTACCCATATTTCCACTGACCACTGGGTCTCTGCCTAGATACGTCATAGGCACATCAAACTGAACATACCCAAAACGAAACTGGTCATGTCCTCTCCACAAACCTGTTCTGTCTCCTGATTCTCCTATTGTGACCTAATCTGTCTAATTTCCCTGGCAAGAGACCTAGGAGTCCTCCTTGACTCCTCCTTCTCCTTACCTCCCATGTCTAGCTAATCACCAAGCCTCGAGAACTGCACATATTAAATATCTCTCATATCCCAACCTAAACTCCTGGAAGGGCATCACAACTAGTTTCCTGGCCTCCTTCCTTGCCTCCCTTCAACCTGTCCTTCATATTGTATTCAGAAAACATCATCAAAAGCATATATCAGATCTCTTAAAACCCTTGTGGCTCTCCATACCTGTAGGATGCAGCCCAGAGCCATTAACATGGCTCCCAAGGCTAACATTCAACTTGTGTTTACCTGTTTGGTTAGTTGTACTGGCTCTCTAAATACAAAAATCCTCCCATACTCTGGAACTACCTCCCCTACCTCCTCACTAGCCATCAACTAAAGAGTTAATGCTGAGTCTGTTCCGGTTGGTTGGCACTTGTGCCAATCAGTTTCCCTTGGCTTCCACAATGAGAGGGTTGGCTGGTACCTGTGCCTTGGTGCTTCCTTCCTCCCAACCTGGGGGGTGGGTGGGGGCGGTAGGGGTAGGGGTATGGTATTGCCTGGGGGTCATTCTGGGGTTATTCAGCGCACCAGCCTTCCCATGCTCCAGGCCGTGTCCTGGTAACTTCCCCTAACCACAGTGTTTCCAAACTGCATGGTAAGGGGGTGATGTTATGCCTGACAGGGATGCTGGTGTCCCAGGGCCATCTCAGGGTGTGATCGACTACCACAGGCCACTGCTCCCTCAGAGTCACCCTCACCTGGCCACACGTGGGAACAGCAGCCTGTGTTGGACTTGGGTTCCCAGCGTATGGGATAAAAAGTGAGAGAGCAGAAGGGTGGATGTTAATTTGGCCACTACAGGTCCTGGTTAGGTGCCAGGCAGAGTTTCTTCAGGACTAATGGGCACTCTTGAGAAAGATGGGCAGCATAAGGATGGTTTGGAGACCAGTGTGAAATTCATCCCTGTCGAATTCTTCCTTCATTTATTGGAAGAGCTTGGATAAAACAGGAATGCTCACCTGTCCTGGGCATTTGCAATATTAATTTTAGTACTAAAAGTGAGAACTCATGGGCATAGAGGGCCAGCTCTGTTCCATTCTAAACGTATACTAATTCAGTTGAGAACTACAGATATCATAATCTCCATTTTATGCACGAGAAAACTGAAGTGCAGAGAACTTATCTATAGCCTGTAGGAGCCAAAATACTAAACTCCCAGCTCAGTACTTACCTGCTCGCTGGAGCTCTCATCTATCCTAAGGATGAGATTAAAGCAAAGCATGTGATTCCAATATAGAGTTTCCATGATTTAGTAAATATAAATACATTGAACAGATAAAAATCTAAGAAAGTATTATAAGGGCTAAGAAATTTTGTTAATGTAATTGCTGTTATTTTAGCAGATTGAAGTTACATCAATTTTGCTCTTACAGAGTCTACATATTGCTTAATGTCCAGCAATTTAATGGGAAAATTATTGGAAAAATTTTATCATGACTCAGGGGCATCATTTATCTGGTGGCAGGTACATCAAACAAAAAAATGAACAATTTGTATTATTACTTAAATCGCTGAGTAAGAAAGACATTGAATAATATCTATAATTTAGCAAATATAGAGACTAAAATGGAACCCATTTTAAAATTTGGGCATTATGTAATTCTTTACAAATTTATATTCATGTGTCAGTTGTTAAATATTTTTGTCTTGCCCCTGCCTATCTCTCAAGCCTCCTCTCACGACTCTTCCTCTTGCTCTGTGCTGCAGCAATTCTGGAAGCTTCAACTCTACAGAGTCCTCCTTCTTCCTGAAGTATTCTTCTCCCTATAACCTCAGTATGAAGCATCAGCTTAAGAATCACTTCCTTAGGGAGATCTTCCCCGTTCTTTGGAATAGATCAAGTTCCCTTACTGTACATTAGCAGAATCCTCTGGATGCGCCAGAACAAAACCTCATTGGCCATTATTATAATCAGTTATCCTGGGCCCATCCTTTTCACCAGCCTATCCACCCCACAGGGGAAGAGGCAACCTCAGTCCTGCTCCCTGCTCCATCTCCAGGGTCCGGCAGATGGCCCTGAACATACCACTGCCCCACAGCTATTTGGTGAATGAATGTACACCTGCATGTGGCCCCTGAAAGCACTTTACATTTGCCTTGAAGTTAATAGCATGTACAGATATTTATTTTTAAATCGTCTACCAAAATTTTGCAGTTAAGTTCAAATGATTTTCTAAAGGGGTTAAAACTGCCGTTGAAACCCAAAATTGTTGACTTCCAGGAGTCTTTCTCTAGGGATAGCTGTTTAATTGGCTGAGCAGGGCCCCTCCTTATTCTTAGATTTCCTCTTATTTTCCAGGTTTCCTCCTCCCCTCCCTCCATCTACAAGTTGCCATCATCAGAATCTCCACATTTGTGCCTGAGTGGGCCCCTCACGTTGGTTTGACTTGGGCAGCATTTTGCTCGCTGGATTGTTTGCTGGAGTTGTTTTTGTTTTGTTTCTTTAAGGAAAAAAACATGCAAATGTTGTATTTGGTTGATCTGTGAGTAAACACTTCTTGAAAATTTCAGACCTCAGCTTCTTGGTGATCTCACAAAGTTTCCACAGACTGTGTGTCAGTGATAACCTAAGGATCTGGAAGGAAACCCAACTTCAAAATGCAGTTCCCAGTGATTTCAGCCTGAAAGGTGATATGTCTGTTTTTCTAACATCTCCAAGTCACTGGAATGTGCATTGGCAATATTTCTAGACCAAATTTCTGGGGAACTGGCTGGCTCACTTGTCTGAGAGATGCAGTTAAGTTAAAGACGCTAAAATGTCAACAATTCTCTTGGCTACTTCACTTCAACTACAAAGATGGCAGCTTTGGAGACCAGCATATGTATTAGCTGAGATACACAAGAATATGTCCTGGCAGAAGAGTATTGTCCAACTGATATTAGAAGCAAATCTTCTGAGAATGTCACAAGAATGTTGTAGTTGAGACCATTGGTTGATACAGTGCAAAATTCATTCATTCATTCATTCTTATGCAGGGGCCAGAGGCCAGGCTCTGTGCTAAGCCCACGTGAATCAGACACAATCTCTACCCTGGAGAAGTTTATAGTCTTGTTAAGTAGACAAACAATTATAGTGCAATGATGGATGTGTGTGTGTGCTTTGTATGGCGTGCTTTGGGGGTATAGAGGAAGGAATGACGACCCTTGCCCTGGAGGATTTGGGGAAGGTTTTCTAGAATAGGCTTCACTTGAACCAGGTCTTGACGAGTAAGTGGTAGTTTATGAGTCTTAGGGAAGAGTGGCAAGGGAACCTAGTGGCAATAGTGTGGTGGAAGCGTGGCATTGAGAAAAAAGACTGCACTCCAGAAATATTTAGGAACTTGCTGTGGCCAGAACACAGGTTCCTTGAGAGGGGCACCAGGAACATTTTTGTAGGAACATGTGACTTGGTCTTCATAGGTTGATCCTAATGATTATTACATCTAATATCCATGAATTTATCTGGCCTCTGCTGGGACCCATTTTTTACTTTCTTCTTGAACACCTTATGGGGGTAATGGGTTCCATTTATAGGCTCCAGGCTTTGTAAAGATGTACTTCCTATTATTTGTCCTAAAATACTTCCTTAAATGATCACCAGCAGAGTCATTATTTCCTCTTTTTATAATTACAGTATTTTGGTACTCCTACCTAATCCGCAGGCATCCCATAGATAAAGAATAGATTTGAAAGGCACCACTGAAGCCCTGGCTGGGGTAGCCATGCCTACCGAAAAGCCAAAATCCACCCCCGCTCCATCTTCCACCTCATACCCACAGGCTGCATGTTGCCTTTTTGTAACTCTTTCCCTCTTTGATGCCCTCCCTTGATGTTAATGGTACTCTTTTATTTGTTTAAAAATAACACCGGAAAATCAATTTATTAACATGCAATGAGAACTAGATCTGCCAAGTGACTCAGGGCGGCCATTCTCCCCATGCAGCTGGGAAGAATCTGAGCCTCAGCTGCTGGTTAGAAGGCTCTAGATGCTGAGTGGTGTCAGGTGCTGATAGCCTCAGCATCCATCGGCACAATGAGAACACACATGGCACCTGGACAAGAACAGCAAGTCTGAGGCCTGCTTGGGCTTCTCCCAGTGAGAAGGTGGGACTCCTGAGAGTCGCCTTCTTCTGACACCCACAAAGATTAAAACGTTAGAGGATGGGCAAAGCTCTTACAGGTAGACTAAAGGATGGCTTTGCAAACAATTTCTCTCATGCCTTGGAACACTTTGGGACTCTGTCCTGAAACAGGGTGCTTTTAGCCAGAGTTGTTTTGGAATTTTTAAAGAATTCTAGTCTTAAAACAATCCCTGGAGTAAACTGTTGCTCTTCATGTCTGACTTTTCCTCCTGCTGAGACAACAGAATGTGCCAGCCCTGCCCTGGGCCCTTTCCCCTCTGTTTGTCCCTGCTTCTGGCTACCTTGTCCCCCTCCCTGTGTGAAGTCATCCACTCCCAGGCACACAGGAAAATGGGGGGTGGATAATGAGCACAGTACAAGTCTGACTGCAAGTGAAGGAGGGAGGGGAAGAAGGGTGGGGAGAAACATGCTAGACCACCCAGCAATCTAGGGAAGTCCAGCAAGGCTACAGGGCTGTTCTCGAGCAAAGTTGGCCACCAGGGGAGTCATAGCCTTGAAGGAAAAGGCTACCTTAGCACCCTTGCCACACTCAGTCATTGCTGGGAGTAGCTATGGAAGCATGGCCTTGGCACAAGCGTGGTGATGGATTTCAGAGTGCAGCAGCTGGGCCCTTGGGCAATTACGTTCCTTGATCTTGGAGGTCTACGAGGCTCATGCTCATGGCTGCCACACCTGGAGGACTTCGTGCCTCATCTCAACCCAGCCAGCTTCTACTCATCCTCCAGGTCTTAGTTTAAATGTTACTTCCTCAAGAGAAGCCAACCCAGACCTTAGAGTTGACTAGGCTTCCCTGCTCCAATAGCACAAAATTTACTACAAGTTTTTCCAGGAGAGCCAGGACTGTGTCTGGCTTGTTCTGCACAGAATCCACAGTACCTGGCCCCTGGAAGACACTCAGTGAGTAAGTGAATGACTGGTTACTGGTGCTGGTGAGATAAATCAACTTGTGTGACAATCTCAGTTTTAGGGTATGTGCTTCCTCTGAAACAGATTGTTTCAGACATAAGCTTCACCTTTATGGGTATTTACAACTTTCAGGCTGAGTTTTCAAAATAATTTAAAGGAATCCTTGAGAAAAACATTTCAAGTTTGCAATGTTCTTTAGTCACGGGGCAACGTTGCTGAATCGCAGTGGCTATTTCCTCAACTATGTCTTGGAATAGAGTTTGCGGCAGGAGAGATGGGGACAATGGGATCCGGTGGAAATCCACATTCTAGTCCTACTTTGGACACTAACAGGGTCTTAAATTTCTTCTCTGAAACCTGTACTCATACTGCATTTCCTCCTTGGGTCAATAAGAGCCCTGGAAGACATAACAGATGTAAACATGTTTTGCGATTTCTCAATGCCAGCCCAACCTTGGATTGCCTTGCTATTGCTATTGCTTATGGACCTCAGGTTTCAGGGTGAGGGGAATATGGGGCAAGTGAGTAAAGGGAAGTGAAGATGTGGACTGGGGCATCAAGACTCCCCAAGATGTTTTGAGGGAGGCTATGCCTTGGAAAATACCACAGTGGTGCAGAGCAGATCGGGGTTGCCTAAAAGCAGACCAGAGCTGCCTGGTGAGTAAGAAGGGAAGTAGGGACGTATAAGCCATGGAAGCTCATTATGTGATTTTGCATCAGGTGTAAAAATAGGACCCTAGTTGCTACTAATACTCTTCATTGGGAAAAATGTGGGCAGCTCTGTGGTAAGAGGCAGTACTTCCTGGCAAAATCTGTCGATCCATTTAAGATGCTCAGAACCCTGCCCTTCAAGATGTCTAAAATGCCTCAGCCAAGTTGGCCAAGGCCCTAGGAAACATTACATGCTGCTGAGAACAATGTGTGTTGGCAGAGGCTGCTCTCGTGCTCTGTGCACAGCCCAGTTCAACCTCAGATCACCGGGCACAGCCAGCTGGGGCCCATCTCTGGTCCCAGAGCACCCACAGGAAGCACTGAGGCAGGGGCACCTTCCTGGGCCCCTGAAGTTGCATGGCTTCCTTGGAATGAACATCAGCATCAGAGAATCCAGAGGGACCTGGGTTCAAGGCCAAACTTCACCAAGTCAGCTCTATTACCTCAAACTATTTCCTTAACTATGACTTTTTCATCTGTAAAATGGAGCTATAGTAACCTCCCTCACGGGTTTGTTAGGAGTATATCAGATAACAACATGTGTTAAATATCTGGCACATAGTAAGAGTTCGACAAATGGGAACTGTTATTATTTTAACTTAGTGGGGAGTGGAAAACACACTTGGGTTTGGACACTGATTCTGCCACTTGCTAGCTGTCTGATCTCGGGCAGGTTACTTAGCCTCATTGAACCTCATTTTCCTTATTTTCAAATGGGAGAAAATACTACTTAATCTTCAGTGGTGTTATAAGAATTAGAGTTAATTTAAGAAAGGTGCCTAAGATGTGCCTGGCACAAAGTAGTACTCAATAAAAGCTATCTACTATCATTTTTCGTAGATCAAAGCAGGAATAAAAATTATTGATGTTGGGTCACACAAAGCAAGTACATGCAAACACAATAAGTCATTTGAATTGTTCTGTGGAAAATAAATTCTCTTCTACAACTGGTGGCCTTATTTCTCCAGGTTAGACTTTTTAAGCATGTAGGCAGCAAGGGCTGAGGCTGAGGACTGGCCCACACCTGAAAGGGTCGGCCCCTCCCCGGCCCCCGTCTTCTCCGGGGCCCTCCCTCATCTGTCCATGTTCCAGGGAAACATTTTTTCCTCCAGCCTCAGGTCCCTTGGGGAGAGCTGAAGCAATAGGTCACTATTAGTTAAACTGCCACAGAATTTTCAGACCATGAGACTCCTGTCTCTCCCCACTCTGGACTGGCCCATCCCCAAGAAGAAAGGAAGCCAGGAGGTGGAGGAGGTTATAAAACCATTTTATATCCATCCTGTTTTTAATTGATTTCACAGCAGGGGAAGAAAAATCGGAATCGTTCCCACATAACCTTTCGATGCGGGAGTTCTCTTCTGGTCAGGAAACCCATCTGGGAAGAGCCAGAGCGCGTCTGTGTGTTCTGTGTTCTTGCCCACAGTCTGTGAACCCTGTTCCTGTCGGTACCCACCATGAGGGCTGCTCCTGTGGGTACCCTGGGCACCCCCTTTACACATTGGCTTGGAGGCAGGGGTAGCCTAGCCTCTGCCCCAGGCTGGCCTGGTCTCCCAATGGGCCAATGCCTTTTCTGTCTAAGCTGTAGCCCACATGTCAGCTGGGCCTCCAGTGCCTGAGATCTCGATACTGTTGGCTCAATCCACAACCCCTGCCCTGTAGGAGCCCAAAGTCCTCCAGAGATTGCTGTGGATTTCTGTGGGGGCAGGAGTGGCTAACATTGTACAGGTCTCTCAAATGTTCTGCATCCCAAGGCAGGAACTTGGCCCCCCAAATGGTGTGTGAAATATTTTCTGGGAGGATTTGGTGGTGTGAAGAGTGGCCACATAATGCACTGCAGGGAAAACAATGAAAACATGCATGTTTCTTATTTCCATTCTTAGGGATGGTTCAGCCAGGAGTGGGCTTGTGGATGGGTTCTCTGTATTTGTCAAATATTTTAAAATATAAACTCTGCCTCTAAGCAGGGGAACTTGGTGACTGAGAAACAAGGAGACAGACTATGTATCTTTTTAACTTTTTGAACTTTGCACCATTTACACATATAACTATTATGTACATGAACACACACACACACACATACATCCCATATATATGTACTACATCACTTATGCTCTCTCCCTACTCCATCTGAAATGCCCTACCTCCTTCTCTCTGCTGAACCAATCCTTCAGGGCTGATTTCAAAAAGTCTTCTCCTACCCTCTCTGAACCCTGACAGAATTTCCAGTGAGTCTTAGAAATCCACCTATTTCTAAGTGGGATCCACTCACGAGCTGCCTCACAGTGTAACTCTGCTTCCTGAGAGCAGTTCTCGTCTCTAGTCAGTTCCTTGTGGGTGGAGGCTCACGGCACGCAGCTGAATGAGTGCATGAGAAAGAAAGGCAGAACCAGACAATTTCTAAGGAAAAGGGCACATGGCTTGAACAAAATGCCCTTTGGAACGTGCATCAAGTAGCTGGTGTTAGCTCTCACTACTCCCAGAACCAGCTGGAATTACAGATGTGAGAAGCTGCTTGTTGAGCCGGTTACCTGTTTCTTTTCTGTTGCAATAATACCGGCTGGGTCTGTTCTAGGCATTTTGGGCCAACACCCTGTCACAGAAACATGTACCTCTACGGACAATAGTGGGCTACGTGTCTGAGACTAAGACTTTAATAACTTTTTTTAAAGATTAAGCAGAAAATATCTTATGAAGTGAATCGTCTTGTCCACAAACCTTTCCTGTAAATAAGGACAGAGCGGGTGGGAGGAAAGGGCGCAGGGGCTGAGCAGGTGGGGCAGAGGGAGGGTGAGAAGCCTGAGGACAAAGTCCCTCATGAACAAGGCACCTTCCCTGCGATCACACACGGGAAGCACCCCTCCATTTTGAAAATGAACCCCCAAAAGAAGAAGAGTGCCCCCTTCCTACAGCTGAGCCCCCTCCCCAATAGAGACTGGGAGAGGTGGGGGGTTCCCGTTCCTCAGGACCCCTGGGCTGTTGAGCGTGAACAGAATGCCCTTGGGCCAGTGCTCTCTCAGCACCCTGCTCACCTCAGGAAGCCACAGTCCTCTCAGGAGTATGGGACCCAGGAATCCACTCCCTGCCCCCCCAAGACTCAGCCTGCCTCTCCCTCCTCCACAAGCTCCCAGCCCCTCCTCTCTAAATCCCGGGGCGCTACCTTCCATCCGACATCTGGATGACTGCTTCAGTAGCCTAAAGCAAAGCCTCATCTCTTTGAATGTTCAAACCCCACCTGCCTTAGCAGAACAGCTGGTCTGCCACCCGGGTCTCTCCCCCAACGTTTCTGGGCATCCTGAGAAACGCAGCCCAGGTGGGCACGTGTCACTCCCACCTGCCACTGTGGTTCCATGGCTGCATTCCCAGCCTCCCGGTTCACCTCGGGCTCTTTCCTAACTCATTTCTCCAGGATGTGCTTTTCCCACAGACAGATTCGCTGCAACTGGGGACATGACCTCCAGCCCCACCCCATCGTTGATTCCTGGAAACTTAACTCCCTGCATAGGACAGATGGCGGTGCTTCCTGAATGCTTGGGGGATAACTGAAGCGGCTCCCTGTGTTCCTGTGGGAGCTCACAGGCTCTAAAACCCCAATCTCGGGGCCCTGTCTAGCTCCTCTCAAGCTGCCCCACCTCAACAAGAGTCTTTGAATAGATCATGCCAACACTGGTCTAGACCCCCGACCCCTCCACCCCAGAGAGCAGTTAGCATCACCCCCTTCTGGCCTCAGGCCTGTGCATGCTGCCCCAGCACGACTGGCCCTGGGAACCCCCATTTGTGTCAGGGGGATCCCCCTCTTCAATTCACCAGGGCCCAGATAAGACAAAGACACGGCTCGACCTTGCATTTCCCGCATTATACCAGTTTCAACACCATTTAGGGTGTGAAGGCAGAATAATGGCCTCCAAAGACATGCACATCCTGATCCCCAGAACCTGTGAATACATTAGGCTATGTGGGAGATGGGAATTACGGTTTCTGATGGAATTAAGCTCACTAATCAGCTGACCTTGAGCTGGGGGAGCACCCTGGACTATCCAGGTGGGCCCAGTGTGATCACAAGAGCCCTTAAAAGTGGAAGAAGCAGCAGGGTCAGAGCTGGCTTTGAAGGCAGGGGGAAGGGCCAGAGCCAAGGACCGTGGGTGGCCTCAGAAGGGCAGAAGAGCCTTCCAGAAAGGCACGCGGCCCACCAGCACCTCCACTATAGCCTTGAGAGAACGTCAGACTTCTGACCTACAGTGCTGTAAGATACTGCATTTGTATTGTTCTAAACCACTAAGTTTATGCTAGTTTGTTGCAGGAACAAATAGGAACCTAAAACATGGGGGATACCAATAATTCAGTCTAAGTATTTTACTTCGGGAAAACTTTTCTCTAACTCTTCATCATTTAACATCTCACTCTTCAACTGCCACACTCAAGTTTACCACGTCATCATCATTTATTCCAAGACCAACATGCTTTACTTTGTTACAACGGGAGAGTTTATTCTGGTGACTTCCTTGAAAATAAGGGAATCTGTGCCAAAATTAATTACAGTGTCCATGTCCAAGAACCCAAATGAAAGTTCCCTTTGCCAGCAATCCCCAAATGGCAGTTCTCTTGCTAAAATAATGTAAACTTTAGATTCCTTTTCTCTACAAACCCTGATACATAAATCATAGACATTTCTCCAACTCATCTTCCCGGAATTCCCATGGCCACCATTGAAGTTCAGGCAAGCTCTGTCCTCTTGCTTGAATAACTGCAACAGCCTTGTCCCAACTCCATTCTATGTCTCAACACTAAAGTTAGAAGGATCTTTCTAGAATCTGATCATCCTTCTCCTGTTTGTAAACATCAATGACACCCCATTGTGCTTAGGATAAGGTACAAAATGCTCACATGGCCTTCAATGCCCTGCATGCTTCAGGCCCTGCCCACGTCTCTGGCCTCATTTCCAGCACAGGGAGAACTAGCACCAGGGGGGTTCTATTAAATGTGTAGCCTCTGAGCACTCAAGTGTCGAGCCGCAGAATGGGCTGTGCAAAGCAGATCTCCATTTTGGTGGAATTGAGTGTGGGGGGCATAGCTGTGGCTGGTATGGGTTGAATTGTATCTTTCCCGAATCCATATGTTGAAGTCCTCACTCCCAGTATCTCAGAACGTGAACTTATTGGGAAATAGGGTTGTTGCAGATGTAATTGGTTAAGATGAGGTCATACTGGAATAGGGTGGGTCCCTAGTGGACTGGTGTCCTTATAAAAAGGGGACACTTGGACATAGACACGCATACAGAGAGCACACCACGTGAAGATTAGTGTTATGCTGCCACAAGCCAAGGAACTACCAGGAGCTAGGAGAGCCCTGGAGCAGACCCTTACCTGCTGCCTTCAGGGGGAGCATGGCCACGCCGACACCTTGGTCTTGGACTTCTGGACTCCAGAACTGTAAGACAGTAAATGTTTGTTGTTCTAAGTTGCCCAGTTAGTGGTCCTTTGTTACAGAAGTCCCAGGAAGCTAAAACAGGGACCCCGCTAGTTTCTCATCAGCTTTGGATTTCTCCAGCTTCTACTGTTGGTACGACATGGAGTTCTGCATTTGGAAATGTGCACACTGAAGTCGGGCTAGGTGAGAGTAAAGGAGCTTGCATTTCAGAGGTCCACAAAAGTCATTAAAGTAAAAAATGAGAGTCCCCTGCCCTTTACACAACGTTACGCTGCTTCTCAACTTTATGAAAACCAGTTGCTAAGAAGAATTCATCAAAGGAGACGGATTTAGTCAGTTTTCCCGCAATGGGTTGGTTTTGTTCTCCTCTTTGGTGATAATATGAAGGACTCAATAACAGCTCAATGAACTCCAAACATTGAACTTTCCAATGAGAACAAAGCATGGCTTTACTCTCTTTACTTTGCTCCTGTTTCTTACTGCCGCACGGTTTACCCCAATCCTCATATTCTTTTAATTAAAACCTAAGCAGTCTTGACTCCTTAGTCCCAGTTAATAAGAGGTGAAGCCAGCTTGGCATGTCTGTGTTCAGAAAACTGCCCTCAGCAAGATGTGTGTGTGAAAAGGCTTTGCCAGGGCAACAGCAAACCCAAGCAGCCAGCCATTCCTTCCTAGCCAGGGTGACTCTTTTCTGTTTGGATCCAGGAAGCTCGTCCACAGGCAAGTCCCCACCATCTCCTGGGAAGAAGAAGAGAAACTGGGCACAAAGGCCCCACTTTGGATGGGTGAGGGTGATCTCTAGGCCAAGCAATGCCCATACGTGAGGCTCATGCAGCCCAGGCCTGGCTTGGGGGGAAGAAGGAGGAACGGGAGACAGGAGGACAGACAGGAGTGCGGGAGAGACCAAAAGGAGAGGCAGAGGGAAGAGGGCCATCAGCTGCCTGACCCAGCGTCCATTGGTCAGACCCTGGAGATCGTCCGTAGGATCCTCATTCAGGGCTTGTCAGTGTGGCCATCCGGGGCTGAGCTCATGCCCCAGGCAAGGCTGGCTTTCCAGGTAGAAGGATTAGGCAGTGCCATGTAGGGGCTTCAGTCAAGGCCAACTCATGCCCCAAATATCCTCACAACAAGCCTGACATTTGCCTCAACTGTCTTTAATATTTATTCCTATGGATTAAGTCTTTGCCTTGGTGCAAATAATTGCATACAAGACTTGAAAGTTTTCATGTTCCAGGCACATGGTTCTAAGTGCTCTGCATGTTTTAACTGATTTAATCCACCACAGCTTTCTGTAGGTGCCATTATTACCATGAGCTCCAGATTGCAGGTGAGGAAACTGGGTCACAAAGTGGCGGAGTGACTTGCCCAGTGTCATAAAGCTGGTGAGTGGTAAAGCCAGAATTTGAACCCAGTCTGGCTGGCTCCAGAGTCCACATTTTTTCCATTGCATTATACTAATTCCCAAAATGAAAACCAGTACATCAGGAAATTTACCACCACGGCTTTCTAAGCCATGTGTTGTTCCCTAATTGGGGCTTTTAGGCTGAGAGTTTGTTTTGAAGATAATTAATGAGAAACATTTGGAACCTTAGCCTCCGAGCGCCTCTCTGTCGTCCTCCAACTGGGTTCACTAACAATTACTGTTCACACTCTTGTGCCTACCCACACACACCCCGGAGGTGTGACTGTAAATCAGTAAGTTCAATTCCACAAACAGTAAAACTCAGCCTCATTACTTTATAATGTAGCGTGTAAAGGCAGGTCATCGACCGGGAAAGCTGTTACATCAATTGCCATCACCTAATTTGGGGACGCCAGATTACAACACTGGAGGATAGAAAAACTAGTCTGCTTGCCGTTGGAGTTGGCTGATACTTTTCTCTCAGTAAACACACGATCTAAGCTTCTAAGAATCAGTGGGATTACATAATAGTATTAGTAACAAAAACAACAATAACAACTGTTGTGAACATAGCCCTCTCTTGGGCAACTATTATGTGTTAGAGGAGATTTCTAGATCTGGAAATGACCTGTTTTGTTTTATAGTTGAGGACACCAAGGCATAGAAGGAATAAGAATTAAAGTGATTTACCCAAAGTCATGTAATGAGGTCAATGGTTTTCAATTCTAACTGTATATGAAAATCACCTACAGAAGCTTCTAAATATGCCGGTGCTTGAGCCCCACTCCAGAACTGCTGAGTCAGGACCTTGGGTGGATGGGGTCTGAAGGGCCTCTGGGATTGGTCAGCAAGAAGCAGTAGTAGCCAAGGGTCCTGACCCCCAAGACAATGCTCCCCCCCCCCCGCCTACCCCATTCCACTCCCTCCCCCCACCCTGCACCCACCTCCCCCCACCCAGCCACCCCTGTGGCCTGCTTACTCACTCTTCCTCATTATTCCCAGGACGTGGAAAAGAAAAAGACAGACATATGGTCATCTCTGTTTCCCATTCACACACAAAACCTTTAAACATTTCCCACAAATGCAAGGCCCCTACCTCTATTTCAGACACTTGCTATAGTGCATTAAAATTATCCCCTGACTCTGTTCCAAAGAGAGTGATATCTTATAAGGAAGGGACCTCACTTCATTAAGTTTTATATGCCAGATAACAAGCTCAATTCCTTGCACAAAATAGTTGCTCAATAAATGTTTGTATGTAAAAGAGTAGAAAGGAAGATGTGGTGAAATTAAAACTGAGTGAATGAATGAATAGGAACAATTGGAATCTTTTACTTGCTGAGGTTACATATTCCTATCTGTGACAGGAAAGGACATGTGCCTTACTTAATGAATTAAGAATTACTTAAAGGACCATCAGGAAATCCTGGTCAATTGAAGTGATGTGGGAAGTTTCCCATTACGCTGTAAACCCATATAAATGCTAAGTAAAATATAACAACAAAATGTTATTGTTGTTTTGTTGTCATTATCATTTCATAGCCAAACTCAAAGCTAAGCAAGGAAAGTTCCTAGGTCCCAAGAAAGAAGTAGAAACTCAAACCCATAAAATTGAGCAGGCAATAAAAGCAAATGGTCCATAGGAACATCAGATGCAGGTGCTGGCACAGAAGATGGGTTTTAAGATCCACAGGAACAGAGGATTAGGCCTCAGGCCTGCAGGTGATAAGAAGCAGAAATGACCTCTTTGAATACAGCTAAAAGCCATGAAGTTCTGTTCTTCCCATGAAATGAGGGCTAGAAAAACTCTGCCCACTGGTCTAAGGATGGAGCAGGAAGTTGACCATCTGCCCAACTTTGTGGGTGGTGAAAGAGTAGACCTCCATAAATCAAACTTCCAAAACTGTACCATGTGTAGGTGTTAGTCACAATTCCTCCTTACCATAACTAAAAGAAGTTATAGTCAAAAAATAAACATAAAAATTATCTAAGAACAGACCCAGCAAGGCAAATGTGAACCAAATGATACAGATGCCTGCATGATGCTGGCTCATGGGACTCAACAGGAAACTATTCCTACTGAAGATGAGCTCATGGTATTAATAAAATATGTCTAATTACATGAATAAAGGAACTATCTTGAAATACAGTCAACAGATGAAATAGTTGGGAAAATTTATGCCCCATAAACTACAGATAATGGAATAATACAAAAATGTTTTTAAATAAGTATGTTTAAAATATTCAAAAAGAGAGGAAAAATAACAAACAAAGCAATATCAGGACATAATGAAAAAGAACATGCAAATTTAAGAAAGTGCCATTTTTTGATATTATTATGTACCCCTGAAAAATACAATCAGCACTGAGTGGGAAACAATAATGAAACACACTGAGGTGGTTGAGACGAGATTAACACAGAAAAATCAATAGCCTTCCTATATGAAAGCGATAACCACTTAGAACTTATAAATAATAAGTAGATCTCATCTATGATAGCCATAACAACAAAAATATAAAATATCTAGAAATAAACACAGTAAGAAATATTTAAGATCTATATGAAGAAAACTTTAAAATGCTACTTACGGATGCAAAAGAAGACTTGAAAAAAATGTAAAGAGAAGCCCTAATTATGCATAGGAAGCTGAGACAGAAAAATGTTAGTTACTCCTAAGCTGACATATTAATATAATTTTTAAAATATCAACAGAATTTTCTTTTCATTAGAAGTTGACTTCAAAGTTCATAAGAAAAAATAAATATGCAAGAATAGAGAAGCAAAAGTATTAAGGGAGAACTAACCCTACCAGATATCAACATATATTAAGCTATAGTAATAAAAATTAACATGGTTCTAGAGTACAAATACAAAAATAGGTCAATTAAACAGAAAGTACATTAAGTATAAACATCTGTGAGAGTAGAATTTAAAATCATTAAGGAAAAATGGTATTGAACAAAGTTGGGGGAAAATTCACTGGTTTGCTTAATGGGGATTAGACACTACAGAAGAAAAGATCAAAAAAATTGTTATGTTTTAGACATAACAATTGAAACTATTCAGACTAAAGCACAGAGAGAAAAAATAAACACAGCCCCAGTGACTTGTGGGATAATACATGCAACTGGAGTCCCAGGAAAAGTCGGGCGGTGGGGTGGAGTGCGGAGGGGGAGTTCAGAAGTAAGATTTGAGGAAACATGGTCAAATTTTTCCAAACTTGATGAAAACTGTATATTCACAGATCCAAGAAGTTCAGTATAACCCAAGTGAGATAAAGACAAATCACACCAAAATGCTAGGAACAAATAACAAAGATAAAATCCCAAAAGCAGCCAGAACCCACACACACACACATAAACACACACACACAAAGACACACACACACACACACACACACACACACACACACACACACACACACACTTACTCTCTACAAAGATAAAAATTCTACTAACTTCTCATTAGAAACAATGAAAGCCAAAAGAAAATCGAATGGCATGTTTAAAGTGCTGGAAAAAAAACTATTAATCTAAAATCTATATCCAGAAAAAAACATTGCTCAAAAATAAAGACAAAAACTAAAAACATTTTCAGGGAAACAAAAGCTGGGTGAATTCATGGCCAGAAGACTTGCACTAAAAGAGGTAAAAGTGGGTATTTTTTAAGTTGAAAGAAATATCAGCTAGAAATTTGGATCTGTACAAAGGAATAAAGAAAACCAGAAATGGAAAGTATGTGATTAAATATAAAATACTCATTTTTAATTTTTAAACTTACTTTAAAAGATATTTGATTGTTTAAAGCAAAAATAATAACAATGTATATGGAGTTTACAATATATTTAGAAATAAAATGTATGACAATGACAATACAAAAGATGGAAGGAAGAAGCAGAAATATAAAGCTGTGAAGTAGTGTAATATTTTTTGAAAATAGATTGTGTGAAGTTAAAGATTCATATTGTAAACTCTAGAACAACCTCTATGAAAATAAGTTTACAAAAAAAGAATGAGCTATAGCCAATAAGCCATTAGAGGAGATATAATAGAATATTAAAAAATGCTCAATAAATCCAGAAGAAGGTAAGAAAAGATGAAAAGAAGGAACAAAGATTAATTGTGACAGATAGAAAACAAATAGCAAGTATTATATTTAAACACAACTATATCAATAATTGCATTAAATATAAGTGGTAACTCAAATTAAAAGGCAGAGATTGTCAAACTAGATAAAACATAAAGATCCAACAAGTGTTGTCTATAAGAAAACCCACTTTCTTACTTTAAATACAAAACCTCAGAAAAGTTAAAGGCTGGGATGGAAAAAGGTATACTAGATAAATGATAACCATAAGAAAACTGGAATGGCTATATTTATACCATATAAAATAGATTTCAAGACAATGATTATTGTCAAAGATAAAAAAGACATTTTGTAATAATACAGTGGTCATTTCATCAAGATGACATAAATCTACATGTATATACATCCAAAAACAGAACTTCAAAAAATACATAAAGCAAAAACTAATAAAACTGAAACAAGAAATGCAAAATCTCAATACTCCCATCTCAGTAATTGACAGAATAAGCAAATAGAAAATCAGCAGTGATATAGAAGATTTGAACCACATTTGACCTAATTAACATTTACAGAACATCACTCCCCAAACCAGCAGAATAACACCTTCTTTTCAAGTAGACATAAATATTCACCAAGTTAGATAACTGCATTGGCCAAAAAACAAGTCTCAATATGTTTAATAGGATTGATCACAAAAAAGAATAAAAATAAAGAAAAAACTAAAATAACTTCTACATTTTACTTCCATCCCCCCTACATTTTGACTTTGTTGTCTCAATTTACATATATTTATATTGCCTATCTCTTAACAGGTTGCTGTACATATTATTGTTTTTGATAGATTTGTCTTTTAGGCTTTATACTAAAGTTATTATAAGTGGATTACACACCAAAATTCCAGTGTTGGAGTACACTAGGTTTGTCTGTGTCCTTAATTTTACAGTGGGTTTTATAGTTTTATTTTTGCATTCTAGTGTTTTGTTCTTTCAGATTGAAGAACTTCCTTTAGCATTTCTTACAAGACAGATCTGGGGGTGGTGACTTCTCTTACCTTTTGATGGTCTAGGAAAGACTTTATCTCCTTCATGTTTGACCATTAGATTTTCTGGAAAAAGTATTCTTTGGTGGCAGGGATTTTTCTCTTTTAATACCTTGAAAATGTCATTACACTCCCTCCAGACCTCCTTTCTGTTGAGAAGTCTATTATAAATTGGGGCTCCTTTATATATTATTTACCTCTTTTCTCTTGCTGCTTTTAGGGTCCTCTCTTTGTCCTTGACCTTTGAGAGTTTGATTATTATGTGCCTTGGGGTACTCTTATTTGGGTTGAATTTGTTTGGTGTTCTCTGACCTTCCTGTCCCTATATATTTATATCTTTCTTAAGTTTTAGAAAGTTTTCTGTCATTTCTTTAAATAAGCTTTCTACCCCTTGCTCCTACTCAACTCCCTCAACACCAATAATTCTTAGTTTTGAACTTTTGAGGTAATTTTCTATATGTTGTAGCAACCCTCATTCCTTTTCATTCTTTTCTCTTTTTTCTCCTTTGACTATGTAATTTCATATGGCCTGTCTTCGAGGTCACTGATTCTTTCCTTTGCTTGATACATTCTGCTGTTGAGAGCCTCCAGTGAATTTTTCAGTTTAGGAAATATATTTTTCCATACCAAGATTTCTGTTTGATTTTTTTATTATTATTTCAATCTCTTTGTTATATTTCTCCAATAAATTTCTGAATTGCTTTTCTGTGTTATCTTGGAGATCACTGAGTTTCCTTAAAACTGCTATTCTGAATTCTTGGTTAGAGAGCTTATGTATCACCATCTCATTAGGGTCAGCCACTGGTTCCTTGTTTTGTCTATTTGAGGAAGTCATGGTTCCCTGTTTGCTGTTGTTTCTTGTGGATGTACATCTATGCCTTTGCATTGAAAGATTAGTTCGTTATTACAGTCTTTGCTGTTTGGCTTGTTTTGGTTTTTATTGCTTATGTTTGCTTAGAGATTCTTTGTAATTTATCTGCTGAGTTTCTTATGTTTTTTTCCCACTAGGTCACTGCCTCCTTTTCCGCACTAGATGGTGCCTAAAGCCCAGGTTTGCCTCAGCTCTGGCAAACCAGAGCGCTACCTGTCCAAAATGGGGGAGGTCCCAAAGGGGATATCCTGGCATTGTGGGAAGGCTGGCTAGGGGTTCATGCCCAGAGGACCTGTGGAACATACCTCTTACAGCATGGTGCTGGTGAACAGCCACTCTGATTTGGCATCTTCTTTGGCCAAGTTACAGAGCACAGAGCAGATTCCAGGGCTGGGGATGGTAGTTCTGTCTCCCTTCTTTTTCTCTGGCTGTCCTCAAGTGTATTTCTCCCTTTTGGCAGTCATGAACCCTTCTTGTGGGTTGAGGCATGGACAGTTCTTCTGCCAAAGAATGCAAGATTGTGGGGAAGCTGGCTGTCCTCCTCCATCTTACTTTTTCCATTATAGAAACTGTGAGTTGGGGGAAATTTTCTGTGCAATTGGTGCCAGGCAGACTGGGGGCAGGGGCATCACAGATACGAATATCTGATTCTCTTACTATCTGCTCCAAGTATCTTTATTTGTCTGTAGCCCCAGGAACTGACTCATCTTCATATTTTAGTTCTGGGGTGTTGGTGATAATCCTAGTGCTATGTATTTGTTTTTGGTTTCTGTGGGGGGAAGTGATGCCAGCTTGTGTCTACTCCACTGTTTTGGATTCATAAGTCCCCCTAGTAGAACTGAAATTATACTTAATATGTTCTGTGACCCAATCAGAATTAAATTAGAAGTCAGTAAGAACAAAAAAAAACATCTGGAGAACCTCTAAAATTTAGAAACTAAATAGTGCATTTCTAATTAAATCATAGGTCAAAGAAGAAATTATTAGAAAAATTAGAAGATATTTTGAACTGAAAGATAATGAAAATACAACATATCAAAATTTGTGGGATGTAACTATTAATAAAGCTGTGCTTGGAGGGAAATTTATAGCTTTAAATGCTTACATTAGAAAGAAAAAGGTTTCAAATCAATTATCTAAGTTTCCACCTTAAGAAGCCAGAAAAAGAAGAGAAAATTAAACCAAAGACAGGAACAAGCAGACTCGGGCCAAGATATAGTAAGCCCATGAGAGAATATTACATTGATTATAACTACAAATACTAAACAAAGTACAAAAGACAACTATCTGAGGACTCTGAAAAGTAATGAAAAGCAGGTGAATTGAGAAAGGGAGTCAAAATTTGAAAAAGTGACTTATATGGGGTGAATTTCAGGGATGCCTCCCCACTTTTTTCTCTTGTGCTTTTGACTCAAGGGTGGACTCTAGTCATGGTCTCCATG
Source organism: Lemur catta (assembly GCF_020740605.2). Classification (NCBI taxonomy): domain Eukaryota; kingdom Metazoa; phylum Chordata; class Mammalia; order Primates; family Lemuridae; genus Lemur; species Lemur catta. Next base: position 51,323,340 of record NC_059139.1, on the reverse strand, counting down.
GGGTCTCTGGTCATGGAGAAAAAACAAAAGAATTGATTGTCAGCAAACCTGCTCTAAAAGAAATGCCAAAAGATGTTCTTCAGGCTAAAGAGAGATATTGTCAGAGGAAAACTTGGAACTTAGGAAATGAAGAAAGAGCAATAGATACAGTAAGTATTTGTGTTAATAAAAATTATTTCCCTCCTCTTCAGTTAAAATATGTATGACTATTGAAAGCAAAAACCATAAAATTGTACAGTGGAAATTTCAATGTATGTAAGTGTAGGGGGAAGGCAAAGGAACCAATATGGTTGTAAGGCTTCTATATTTTACTTGAAGTGGTAAACTATTATCTCTGAGGATGAAAGCTTAGGTATGTATACTGTAATCCCTAGAGCACCAAAAATTGAAAAAAAAAATAAAGATATAGGCAGAAGGCCAATAGATAAACTGAAATGGAATACTAATTATTCAAACACAAGTTAATCAAATAATAGTATTAAATGTTCAAATAATCCAAAAGAAGGTATGAAATAGAAAACAGAGGAACAAAAATTGAGTAGAAGACAGAATACGAGAACGTTACCTTTAAACATAAAGACAAACATAGGTTAAAAGTAAAAGGATGGAGAAAAATATACCTTACTGGAGGCTATGTTATTGTTAAACAAAGTAGATTTCAAAGCAAGGAATATTTCAGAGATAAAAAGGGGCATTTCATAATAATAAACAGTTCATGTCCTCAAGAAGGCATAATCTTAAGTGTGTATGCACCTAACGACAGAATTTGAAACTATGTGAAGCAAAAACTGAAAGAACACAAAGGAGAAATAGACAAATCTGCAATTATAGTTGGAGGCATCACAACTCTTCTCTTGGTAATCAATAGGAAACGTAGAGCAAGTTATAGATGACCAGAACAACACTATCCACAAACTTGACCTGAATGTTTTTTTATATAGAACACCTCCCCCAACAACAGCAGCTCATTCTTTCCAAGTGCACATGGAACATTCACCAAGATAGCCCATATTCTGTGCTATAAACAAACCTTTGCAAATGTAAAATAATTGAATGCAAACAAAGTATATTCTCCTAACATAAGGGGCTTAATTTAGAAATCAATGTCTCTCCGCCTTGGGATTTGCCCCGCTCTCCTGGAGTCACCAGGCAAGTGGCACCTGGGAGGGCTGGTGTGTAGGGAGCTCACAGTCTGAGTACCCCTCAGTCCACTGTAGGGCCCCAAAAGGAAAGGTCCCATTCCCCAAAGATGCCTCCCGGTGGTGGCTAAATTGTCTATCTCAGAGGCCCTGGGGAGGGCAGGGGAAGGGGAGAATGAAGCAATATGGTGCCTGCCGATCAGCTTGGGGCTGGGGCTGGGAAGTGCCCTGTCCGCAAGAGGCTCACCGCTCACTGGTCTGGTGTTAGCAGGTCTCTCCAACCGCTCAGGAGCCCACCGGCAGTCCGAGATGCAAAGGAGGGAAAATTTAACTGCTCCACCTACCCTCGTTGCTGGTCTCCAAGCCTCTCTGGGTCCTTTTTCCAGTTCTCCTCTGCAACTTCATCCCGTGGAGTCTCCTGTATTTTCAGGCACCCTTCCTTCTGACCTTCATCCGATCTGTGTTTGTCTGCCTGTTTATTTTATTTTTTTTACTTTCTTCTAAAATCTGTCTCTCTTACAGAGATACTCTGGCTGGCGGCTTTTCTCATCCTCCATCTTGATTTTCCCTAGAAATCAACAACACAAAGATATTTGGAAAAATGCTAACATTTTAAATGCAGTTGTTGAGTACCTCCTTTTCTGTATAAACATTTCACAATAAAAATATAAAAACTTCAAACATTTAAACTAGCCCAGAATGAAAGCTTGGTGACAATTAAAATAATGATGGTCTGATAGGACCTCATTACTAGATTGTTATCAGAGACTCTGATAGGAGAGGGGAGAGGGGCGAATGGGGGGGGAGTAAAGACCTCTCATAACCTCCCAGAATGAAAACTCTATACCAAAAACATGATAGAATTGGCCAAGGTAAATGAAATCTGCAATGTAAATCGTTAAATTGTGAAAGGAAAGCCATGGTTCTATATGTTCTGTGACATTTGATCAAGGTGGAAGATAAGGAAAATTCCAAGAACCTTGCCGCCTCTCCTACAGGCTCTATTTGTCATTCCTCCCTGTATCACCACCGTTCTCTCTCAACTTTTTCCAACTTTAGAATTCCTGGCAGAGACTGTACAGAGTCACCAGGTTTAATGAGCAGTGTCAATTCAGGCCATGGATCTGTGAGTGCCTGTTTCTGCTCACAGCGCTGCCTACTCCTCTGTCCCTACCATAAAGCTTTCTGGTCAAGCCCCACCTAAGCTTAGCAACAGCCACTATTTCCAGGATCTGGCAATGAGAGTAAATTGGTCAAGTCCCAGCTGTGGGAATTTGGGCAAGCCACCTGACTGCTTAGCTTTGCTTTCCTTGGCTGTGAAATGAAGGTAATTAACCCACCTCACAAGAGTTGAGGATTAAATAGGATAATAGGTATAAAAGTGCTTTATCAACAGGAAAAGCAACTTACAAAGATTTATTGCTAAAAGACCCGAGGGTCTTGCTGTGGCACTCACCTGGGGTAGTAACCAAAGGTGTGACCTAAGTCGGTGAACCATCCCATCACACTTACTAGAGGGAGGGCAGAGACGGTCCACTGACTGCCAGAATCCCTGCTTCCCCTTTCATGGTGTGGAGTTGCTGCTGGAAAGGGACTGAGCAGGCAGAGACTACATCTCCCAGGCCCCTTTGCAACTAAGTATGGCCAAAGGACTAGTTCTTGCCATTGCGCTGTGTACCTTCTCCTTGCCCTCCTCTCTTCTTGTGGGTGGCTAGATGTGCATGGCATGACCAGACCCAGACAATGGCGGAGCCACAAGCCCGAAGAGGTCTGAGTCCTTGAATCACAGGGTATGGAGGAGAGGCACCCAGTCACAAAAAACACCTGCTTGGGACCACTACATGAGCACAAAATAAACCTCTATAATGTTGGAGCAATTATACATTTTGGGGTCTATGTGATAAAGCAACTGGCATGAGCTGAGCAAAGAAGCTGTGTAATAGTTCTGGGTTTAATCCCTTGCTCTGCCAAAGTTTTCTGATCTTGGCCAGGTACTTAGACTCCTTATATTTCAGTTTCCTTATCTGTAAAGTACAGACGATAAGAGTTCTTGTCTCACTGGGTGGTTGTGAAAGTTAATTGATGTAATGCACAGGAGGTGCCATTAACTATAAATGTTCAATACATGTTGGCCATTATTATTAACAACATAGAATTACCAGACATCTTTCGAAATTCCTTCATTAATTCCAGGAAAGATTTCTACCTCTTCAGCGTCTCTCCAGGTGACTGTAGCCATTACGTGCACATCAAAATATTTTCCAGGGAAACTTTTTCAGGGCCTTAATGTTTTCCCTACACAATCTGTGTCTTTATTTGAACATAGTTAACTGGCAAGTCTCCAAGCCTAAAGCTGCAGGCTCAGTTTGGGCCTAAAAAGTCATACGTGTGGATTTAGCGATGGTGCGGGAGATTTAACGACTCAGAAGCCCTGCTCGCCTGTCCTCCTTCCTCACCAGTCAGGGATGCTGTCGCCATACAGCTGCAGGTCTGCCTGCGACCAGCAGAGGGCAGTGCTGCACACAAACTGCCGCCACTCCGCAGCTCCCCAGCGCCTTTGCCTCCCACGGGTTTCTCCCTCCCCATCTTCATTCCTTGCCTTAAAAGAACGGCCAGGATATTTCAGCAAAGCCTGGTTAGCCTCAGCTCAGCGTTTATAGTGCTGAGTCTCTCGCGCGGCCACTGGCAAATCGCATTTTGTCACCCTGCATGCTGATGCCGGTGGCCGCAGGCTAAAGTGAACGTCAAGGAAGATACTAAAGGGGGGGGGGAAGCTATAAAAAGGGCAGCCTGGCAGGGGTGAGGATCGGCCTAGCGATGCTCGCAAGAGGCGGATCCGCTGGATGTGAGACTAGGAGCCCCCGCTCGTCCCGTATCTGTTGGCACAGCCACCTCCTCCTCGTCCTCCCTTCCTGAGTCACTTCACGCCCACCCGGTTTCTGCGAACGAGGCCCCCCGTCTTCTCCCACGCCGGCGCGAGCTCCGGGGCTCGGTCCCCTGAACTCGGTGATTCTCTGCCCTGTGTGGGGACGATCCACCTCAGAGCCTCCTGTAGGAGCTGCTCCGAAAACACACGTGCCGGGGCTCACCCTCGACCCCGGGCCAGACGCCGGGCCGGGTGGGGGCCGGCGGGAGCCCCTGGGCGCCCCCCCCCCCCCGGAACCCGAGACCCGGGCGAGGCGAGGGCGGAGCCGAGAGGGGAGCCCGCGCGGGGGCGGCGCTGGGTGACTCAGTGATTGATTGCTCTGTTACTGTCCCATCTCCCCACGGGGAACTCGGGAGCCCACGCGCTGCCGACAGGTGATCTCACCGCTTTCTTCACCGAGAAAACTAAAGCTCTCCCACTGTTCCCCTGCCCTCGTCAGTGCTGTTCTGGGTTCGCATCCTTGTTACTCTCCATCTTTCCTCCCCGCTGGATGCTCAGCCTGTCGCCGCCCCCACCGGTGTCTGGAGCCGGCCTTCCCTGCCTCCCCGGGACTGTTCTCCCCCCACCGGCCGCTCCCCACCTGCGCCTTGGTGTCCCCCGCCCCGGGGACTCCGTTCCTCCTTCCCTCGGCCCCATCACTTCTCTGCAAACCTTCCCTCTTTCTCACTCCCCCGTTCCGTGATCCCCAGGTGCCAGGGGCTCTCCCTCTCCTGGTGATCCTTCCCCTCTGTCCCCTCTTCCCGGCCCCTGTTGTTGTGCAGGACTGTGCCACTCCTTTCCACGACTGTCAACACATCTTCCGAGCTGGCTCCCCTGTCCCCAGTCAGCTCCCCGCCAGACTGAGTCCAGAGAGATTCTTCTGACACGCTAACCTGACCCTGGCTTTCCGCGACTGAAAACCCGTCCCTGCCCCTACCCAGTGCCTGCTGGACAAAGCCCTGCGCCTCGCCTACCACACAGGCCTTCCCCACCTGCTCTTCTGCCCTTGGTGCTTCTAGCCGTGTGCACCTAGGAGCCCCTTAGGGAGTCTTTGTTTTTGCCCGGCATGACTTTCCCCATTTTGCTTTGTAAAATGAACTCCCACTCATCTTACAAAACCCAGCTCAGACACCACCTCCCCTGAAAAGCCTTCCCTGATACCCTTGGATTGGTTTCATCATTCTCTATTCTGTGATTATTCTGACTCAGTGTCAAACTCTCACTGTTGTACCTTCCCACTCTGAAACTTTGGAGTCACTAAGTACTTCCCATAATTCATTCATTTATAATTACCTCTTCCTGTCTAAGTTTCTTGAGGACATCAAATAGGAATTATTAATCTCAGCCCTCCCAGTTCCTAGCACAGCCTCTCGCTCTTGTGGGATAGAATTGGGGGAGAGCTGGTCTCTCGCTTCCTTTCACTGATAGACTTCTTTAAAATAGCAAACCCCGGCCTTTATAGCGTTTCTACTCCCACTCACCCCTTCACTCACTAAAATCTGTTTTCCTCCCGTATTTGTGATCTTTTAAACAAACAAATGACTCAGCCACCATGTCTAAAGTCTGTGCCCATTCACTTCTTATCGTCCTCAACCTCTCTGACCATTTGTCACCGTTGACTACCACCCTCCTTGAAATTCTCCCATTGGTTCCTGTAGCAAATAGTCATTGCTGTTATTGCATCCATTCCACCTTCTTCTGGGGACAGCACCCCAATTTGCTTCTAGAGAATCAGCCCTCTACTGTCCTCAGTCCACGTGGGTTAGGTGTTACTCTCTCTCCTGGCAACTCCAGAGATGTGTTGACTTGGTTATAAACATGAAAACATAGCAAGCTCGTGACCACTGAGACTGGCTTAGAGATGGGCACGTAACGTCAGCTACACCAGGGTCAGACTAGTAGCGCAGAGCCCTTCGTTGGAACTGCTTAGAGGAAAATTGTTCTTCCTGCTGGAGAAGATAGATGGGAGCTCCTGACAGCTCTTCTGTCACCATAAAGAGAAGATTTCTGAGCCAACATAAGAAAGCAAAGTGAAGGGAGTACAAATAATCCCAGCATCTGTGAGCCACTGAATACATCTGAGCCTGGACTACTCTGGACTTACCAGTTATGTGAGTCAGTATATTCCTTTCTTATTAAACCAATTTGAATGGTTTCTTATCACTTGCAAAAACAAAACAAATCTTGATTAATTATGGTTATTACGATCTGCAGTATCTCAGGTCTCCTCCTACATTATCTTTCTCCTTCATTGCTTTCTTGTTATCCTATCTCATACATGTAATTCTGATGCTAATCATAGAAATTTCCACTTGCATGATACTCTACAGCTTACAGCCCATCTGTCCAGAGCCCTCACCAGCTTTTACACGCTCTTCCTTACTGAACACAACCAATTCTGTAGCTTCAGTTCTCATTTCTGTATAACCACCCAAATTCTCACCTAATTCCAACTTCTCTCCAAAACCCCCACCCCCTCACTTTTCTACCCACCTGCCCCTCTTCATTAGAATCCCACCAATCCCACTGACTGGCCTAAACTCTAATTCTTCCTTCACAGTTTCTCTTTTTCCAAATCCAATGCTCTTTCTGATTATTCCATTTTTGATCCAAGTATTAACATTTTCCAGCTTCTCCTAGTCTAGAACCCTGGAGTTATAATTAATGATTCCTTCTCTCTTGCTACCCTACACCCTATGCCTTCCAACTCACTCCCAACACATACACAGTTGCCAAGTCTTTTTGAGTTTATCTCCAGAATGGATTCTCTCTGCTCTCCCGTTCTCCTCCCCTGCCACTCTGTCCCGATTCAGGCCTTTAACCTCCTTTGTCTACTAGATTCTAGTCTGTTCCTGTGGCCCTGCCCCTCCCCGCCCAGCAGCCAGGGGAATTCCTATAAGGCTGTTCTGAGCCCGTCAGGCCTCTGCTCCAAAAACCTTGAACGCCGGGGCTGGCTCCTCACTGACCCCAGCAAAGGGCCACTCCCCTACCTGACATGCAGTTCCTCAGGGATCTGGCCATGATCTTCTGATTCTTTTGTACCTGTCCCTCTGCTCCAGGCCCTTCTCTCTCACAGTGGCTGCCTTTTTCCTCCCTCATGTTTTGTACGTGGAGCACTGCCTCCTAGAAACCCCCTCCCGTTCCCCATCTCTATTGAAATTCTGCCCACTTTCAACTCAGTCTAAAGGTCATCTCCGTTTCCCTAGTGACCAGATAGGGAAGGGCAGCATAGACGGCAGCACAGCGCCAGCACACAGAGCTGGTCATACCATCACACCCCAGGATTAACGGGTCCGTGCCAGCCCCCGGTGAACACTCTAAATGTGTGCTGCGGCCGTGGGCGTGGCCTGGTCACCAACCCACCGGTGATGCACACCTTGGTCAACATGCCTCTGACTCAGGTTGAGTCAGAGAGCTGACATATGAACGGCAGAAGGGAGTTCTAAATGATCTCTCAAGGCTGGAATAAACGCAAAAACAAATTGGAATAAACAACCAAAAAGCTTATCAAAGACTGAGTTTCAAATCATGGATTCTGTGGTGTGGGATGGGGGAAGCAAGGTGTTATAGGCAGCACTTCAGGCTGATCTGAACCAGCAGAGGGTCAGAGCTGCCAAGACAGAGAAAGTCACTATAGGAGTCATGAATAAAACGTGGTGTGTGGAGCAAGGGGAATGATGGCCCCTGTGTTGCCCGTCCATGCTGGTCAGAGATCAAGGTCTGGTCCAGACAGCTCAAGCCAAGAAGGATGGACAACCTGGAGCAGCCCCAGGCAGGACTGTGTCCATGACCCAGGACAGGGGGGATTGTGAAACCAGGACAAGTGAGGCACAGATAGAAGAATTGGCTGAGGAGAAGACGGGGCAGGGACAGGAGAGCCGTCTGCAGACATTTGGAGGGCTGTCCTCTGCGTTTGAAGCGGGTTACCTCTGCCATGTAACCAAGGAAGGAAGAGTCAGGGTCACTGGATAAAAACTATAGGGGGAGATTTTAGCTTAGGAACAGGAAAAAAAATTTGAATGCAAATATACATCTGTGTGGTGGAAGTATGAGGGAAGCTTCATTTTTTTCCTTTATTTTTTACTATGCATTTTTCTTCCCATTTACAGAAGTACATGTTTTATACTAAAGTGGACTTCGGTTGTTTTTCACAGCCCAGCACCCATTGCCCCTTCTTCTGGTCTTAGCCCCTGAATGCTGCTTTGGGGAACACTCCACTCTCTGTGGTTTGGGTGAGGTTTCTGCAACCCAGGCCTGGCCTATCAGGGAACTCTGTCACCTGGCCACAGGGGTTAGTGTGGGGACCAGCCCTGCCTCAAGCGGGGCTAGTGAGAGATGACAAGACCAGTAGGAGAGAGATGCTCTCTTCTGCCTGGGTTGCTGAGTGGACAGAGCGAGGGCTGGTGGTGGCTGTCTTGCCTTTGCAGGGGCAGAGCCTGCCTGAGAGTGAAGCCAACATAGAGGGAAGCAGAGCTGGGAGACACAGAGTGGATGGTGTCATTTGAACCCTATATCCAGCCTTGCCTGAAGCCAGGCCTATTTTCTGGATGTTTCCATGAAACAAACCACTCAATTACCTTTTCTGCTTCAACCAGGGTGTCAATTTTATGTTTCTTATGGCCAAGGGAGTCCTGAATGATACTGACTGATACAGACTTTGTCTTAACAATGCCAGAGTTGTTGACAATGGAATGATTACAGATATTTAAGAAAGGCCACAAAACCACTGGTTGGTTAAGGATCCCATCAGAGCCCTGGACGAAATAGCCTTAGATGTTTTTTCAGACTCTGAGACCTGTTCCAGTCTCCCCCTCTTTGGAACACGTAGCCTCTTTTCAAGCTCCCTTTCCTGGGGTGCATCCCACATTCTACCTGGGTCAGAGCTTCTGCTCCATCTCCTATCCCCCCTATTAAACCAGGACCTCTTTGAATAAACGTGAAGATGGTGGGTTTTTCTTCTTAGCTCAATTAACATTCATGGGAAGGAAGGGAAGGAGGAAAGGAGAGAAAGGAGAAAAACAAGGAAGAGAAAATAAGGCAAGAAATCTACTTTTCATGGTATTTTAAGCACTAAATTGTGATGCTCTGTCTAATCTCTTAATCAAATTCTGGATTCATAATTCTACCTTGTTTGCTATTTTTTGAAGTTTGGATTGCTCCTCTACTTTGTTGTTTTTTAAAAAAAAAATAAAGTAAAATCTATGGACAGTAGTGCTATTTGGCAAAGATGGCTTATACTGTAGGGTTGCATTCAAACTCCAGTCCCACCCTCTCTTGACCTGTTCTTGCTTACCTCTCTATTTTCTGGCGATTATATTAGCTTCCTTAATAAGCCTTCTTTATCAGAATGAGGCGCTCAGACCTACAGGTACTTGGATCATAATGGTGTATCAAGGGATACTTGCAGAGGATTCTTCCAGAAGTATTTTGACAGGTGACACTATGGTCTTGTCTAACTTCCCTAAGGAAAACCAGATAATGAGATAATCCTCCCCAGCAAGTCACAGAAGCAAATAATCTGCCTAAGATAAGGTTTCCCTGTTTTCTTTATCTGAGACTTGACAAAAAACAACCCCTCCTTGCCCCTGCCCCCCCCCCCCCCCAATCACACCCAAGACACCTTCTACCTTTCACTGCCTGGGAGGTTTTTCTGTCTAGACATTTCTTAAGCAGTTAGAATGGTGCTGAGTGTAATTGTGGCAGGTTCAGCTGGCCCAGATGTCCCTAAAAGGTCCTCTGCATTGCAACATAGTTAAAATAGACGTCACTGTCTCAAGTGGATGAGATTTCTAAGGGAATGTCCATGCATCTAAGCATTTATATTTAATATTAAACTATTGAGAACCCACTGTATACAGCACTCTGTTAAGCTCTGTGGGAGAAGATACCAAAACTTGGGGCACTGTCTTTGCTTTCCAGGAGTTTATAATTTAATTAGAGAGACAGGACACACGCATGCACACACAACTTTCCTTTCAGCTGAGGACCAGAAATCCAAGGTTCTCAACTCTGGCCACATATTTACATCATTTGAAGAGATTTAGAAACAATATTGGGAAGGAGACAAGAAGTCTGAGACACCAGAGACACCAGCTGCCAGTCATCTCAGAAAGAAGAAAAAGTTTTAGAGAAAAAAGAAAAAACAAACAAACAAACATAGATTGGGTGTAATTCTGAGGGAAGAGTGTGCCAGAACCTACAAGAGATTCCACAGGAAGAAGTTGTGGGGAAGAACAAGCAGAAGCAAGATACCAGCAGAGATCAACCCCTGAGAGGCTTGGAGTCCAGTGGAAAGGGGGGGGGGAGCAGTTTGTTTCTCCCTCCCTCACATCTGTGGCAGTCAGCAGGCTCCCGAGATGCTGGAGAGCCTTTCCACCCTTACAACCCCCAAAGCTGCTGCACCAGTGAACTGCGAGCTTCTTGAGGACAAAGCGCCAGGCTCCCAGCCCCCTTGGGGCACTTCCAGTCACCACAGACCCGAGCTGAGACAGCAGGCGCCATATTGCTTCTCCACCCACTGTGTGTCTTTGTCCTCCCCAGGGGGGTTTAGCTCCGCAGTTTTTCTCTTGCTTCTACCCAAACAAATATTTCCCAACTCCGGCCCAGACTATGGGAGCCACAGGGCGCCAGTGGGTCCCGGGTGATCTGCATGACCCCAGAGCCTGGACATTTTGGGCAGGCTGCCTGCCAGAGAGAGGAACAGAGATGAGCAGAGTGCTACCTTTCTCAATCCAGACTCTTTTCCTCCACTTCCCCTTTGCCACCAGGAGCTACTGAGAGAGACACTTGAGCCAGGGCTCTCAGGAGCTGCTGCTTCCCCTCTGTTGGGGCTTCCACAGAGAGTGGGACTCAAACAGTTCCTTTTAAAGCCCTGCAGTGGACTAAGGGTGCTGAGAATGTGAACTCCCTGCTCACCAGTCCTGCCCAGTGCTGCTTGCCAGACCAGGGCACACCCTAAGCAGAGAGACATCAAACCTGCTTAGGCACCACATAGGCAACTCAGGACCGGCACACTTCTGCCTGGCATGATCAGGGATTGATATTTGGGGACCTGGGGACAGACCCACAGGCCAGATCCCATACCCCTAGAACTCGATCATGTTGCTCAGGGGCATGGAGGAGAGATTTGTGAACTAACCTCAAAAGGCAAGGGAGCCACATGGGCAGAACAGAAAAGAGAGTGCAGTGCACTTGTGGAGCACCCCTTCCCCCACAGGAAGGCCATGCTCTCAGCCCAGGGCAGGATCCTGGACAGGGAAGCTCCCAGCCTACAGGGCCATTGTGGAGAAGCTCAGCTAGTTTGGGCTCCTGCCTACTGGCAGATGCTGGAGGGAGACTGTGGATTGGGAGTGGGGCAGAGAATGAAACCCACTCCTGACAGCCAGACTGTGAATCTCAGATGGCCCTGCCCTCACAAGCAGACTTTCTGGCTGGGTGTACCCAAATCGGCCCCTCCTTGGTGGCTTTCCCTAGTAGCCTGGGAGCAGATCTTTGACTCCCGCTAAGACAGCTACCTTCCTTACCTGCTTTTGTGGAGGCTGAAGGCAGGCTTAGCCCACCCAGCTCTACACAGCCTCACTCCCCCACCTGCCTCTGCTGTGGCAGAAAATAAGGACACACCTAGAACTTTCAGGATACTACCTACCACCTAGGGCATTTGAGTGCTTCTCCTGAGTGGCTAGAGCTGGTCACAGGTCTGAAAAACAACACTGCAGCTTGTTCCTTCTGGCAAGCACCACCTACTGAGAGGGAGGTCAATCTGAAGAACGCTTTTCAACATTTACTGACTTAATCATATAGGGTGTGGTTGATTCTTACCCACAAGCATGAACTACTGTCTCAGAGATTAAACTAGGCATCCCAATACAATTCACACTGTTAAGAAGACCACAGGGCTGGGGAAAGAGAAAGGATTTCAAACTTCCATCTTCCCTCATCAAAGACAGACAGGGAATCTGTCCACACACACAGCTCACAAACAACCAGCCTACAAACAACCAACAACTGAGAAAACCACCACACTAAAGACATCTATAACCAAGGCAAACATCCAGAACCTAGATCACCATCAAAGTACCCACAAGCAAAGCCAAAGGTTCTTACCCAACATATGCTGGAGGCACACACTTATGAGTGAGGGAGAAGAAAAAGCCCCATCTAAACAAAAGAAAATCCAAAAATAAGGAGCAAGAGCTGCTCCAGATGAGAAAGAATCAGCAAGAGAACTCTGGAAGTATGAAAAATCAGAATGAAAGGACACCCCCAAGAGGGAACACCAACTCTGTAGCAATGGATACCAATGAAAATGAAAATATTGAAATGACAGATAAAGAATTCCAAATATGGATTGTAAGGAAGTTCAATGAAACGCAAGAGAAAATTGAAAGCCAACTCAAAGAAACCAGAAAAACAATTCAGGAAATGAATGAAAAATTCACTAAACAGATCGACACATTAAGAAAAAAATAGAACTTCTGGAAATGAAAAATTCATTTAAGGAAATACAAAACTCAGTGGAAAGTTTTAAGAATAGACCAGAACAGGCAGAAGAAAGAATTTCAGAGCTTGAAGACAACTCTTTCAAATTAGCTCAGTCAGTCAAAAATAAAGAACAACGAATTAAAGGAATGAATAAAGCCTATAGGAAACATGGGATTATGTAAAGTGTAAAAAATTATGTATATTTGTATAAGAATCATAGGCATCATTGATGGTGAAGAAGAAAAGACACAAGGGTGGAAAGCCTAGTTGAGGGAATAATTGAGGAAAACTTCCCTGGTCTTCCTAGAGATTTAGAGATCCACGTATAAGAAGCTGAACAAACACCTGTGACATTCATTGCAAAGAGGCAATCACCAAGACACATAGTCATTAGACTGGCCAAAGTCAACATGAAAGAGGAGCTCCTGTGAGCCCTGAGGCAAAAACATCAAGTAACTTACAAAGGAAAACCCATCAGACTAACAGCAGACTTCCTCAATTGAGACCTTACAAGCCATAAGAGATTGGAGCCCCATCTTCAGTCTTCTTAAACAGAATAACTGCCAGCCTAGAATTTTGTATCCTGCAAAACTAAGTTTCATATATGAAAGAGAAATAAAGACTTTTCCAGACAAGGAATCACTGAGGAAATTTGTCAAGACCAGACGTGCCCTGCAAGAAATATTCAGAACTGCATTATACATGGATTAGCACAATAGACACCCACCAGTGTAAAACCACCCCAAAGCTAAAGCTCAGAGTTCATATGAAACAATAGCACAAGAGATAAGACAAAGCAATAAGGCTATACCCAACAGGATGAACAGAACAGCATCCCAGATATAAATTCTGTCAATCAACATTAATGGTCTGAGTCCCCCACTCAAGAGATATAGTCTGACTGAATGGATGAAAAAATACAAGTCAAGTATCTGCTGTCTCCAGGAAATACATCTAACCCACAAGGACTCATAAAGATTCAAGGAAAAGGAATGGAAAAAAAATATTCCATGCAAATGGAAACCAAAAGAAAGCAGGTGTAGCCATTCTCATATCAGATAAAATTGACCTTAAATCAACAATAGTAACGAAAGACAAAGATTATATAATGGTAAAGGGAGCAATTCAACAAGAAGACATAATAATTCTAAATATTTAGGCACCTAATGCAGGAGCACACAGATTCATAAAGCAAACCCTACTAGATCTAAGCAAAGAGATTAACAACAGCATCATAATTGCTGGGGACTTTAATACCCCACTGACAGAACTGGACAGATCATCCAAGCAGAAAATAAATAAACACTGGACTTAAATGGGACTCTAGAACAAATGAATCTAACAGACATTTACAGAACATTTTACCCCCAAACTACTGAATATGCATTCTTCTCATCAGTACATGGAACATTCTCCAAGATTGATCAGATCTTAGGCCACAAAACATGTCTCAACAAATTCAAAATGATAGAAATCATACCATGTATCTTCTCAGACCACAGTGGAATAAAATACTAGAATCAACTGCAAGTGAAACACTCAATTCTACACAAAGTCATGGGAATAAAATAATCTGCTGCTGATCAATTATTGGGTACGTAATGAAATTCAGATGGAAATCAAAAGACTCCTCAAACTGAATGACAAAGGGGACAAAAGCTATCAAAATCTATGGGATTCAGAAAAAGCAGTCCTAAGGGGGAAATTCATAACCTTAAATGCCTACGTCAGAAAGACAGAAAGATTACAAATTAACAATCTAATGACACATCTCAAGGAACTAGAAAACGAAGAGAAAACAATACCCAAATCCAGCAGAAGAGAAGAAATAACTAAGGTCAGAGCAGAACTAAATAAAATGGAAAACAAAAAACAATACAAAGGATCAATTTTAAAAAGTTGGTTCTTTGAAAAGATAAACAAAATTGATAAACCTCTTGCTAGATTAACCAGAGAGGACCTAAATAATCTCAATCAGAAATGAAAAAGGAGATATTACAACTAATACCACAGAAATACAAAACATAATCTGTGAATACTATGAAAATCTCTATACACATAAACTCAAAAATGTAAAGGAAATGGACAAATTCCCAGAAACACCTCCCAAGACTATCAGGAAGAAATAAAACTCCTGAACAGACCAATAAGAAGCAAAGACATTGAAGCAGTAATAAAAAAAACTTTCAATGGAAAAAGCCCCAACTAGAAGGATTCACAGCCAAATTTTACCACACCTACAAAGAAGAGCTGGTACCCATCCTGTCAAAATTATTCCATAACATCAAGAAGGAAGGAATCCTCCTCAACTCACTGTATGAAGCCAGTATCACCTTGGTACCAAAGCCAGGAAAGGACAAAACAAAAAAAGGAAACTATAGACCAATATTCCTTAGGAATATAGATGCAAAAGTCCTCAATAAAGTACTAGCAAACCGAATTCAACAGCACATCAAAAAAATAATCCACCATGACCAAGTGGGCTTCATCCCAGGGATGCAAGGATGGTTCAACATATGTAAATCGATAAACAGAAGTAAAAACAAAAATGATATGATCATCTCAATAAATGCAGAAAAAGCATTCAACAAAATTCAGCATTCTTTCATAATAAAAGCCCTCAACAAACTAGGCAAACAGGAACATAACTCAAAATTACAAAAGCCATATGTGACGAATGCACAGCCAACATCATACTGAATAGGGAAAAATTGAAAACATTCCTCCTAAGAACTGGAACAAGACAAGGGTGCCCACTATCACCACTTTTATTAAACATAGTGCTGGAAGTCCTAGCCAGAGCAATCAGGCAAGAGAAAGAAATTAAGGGTATCCAAATTGGGAAAGTAGAGGTCAAACTAATTGCTTTTTGCTGACAATATAATCTTATACCTAGGAACCCTCAAAGACTCCATCAAGAGACTCCTGGAATTGATAAATAAATCCAGCAAAAGTTCAGGTTACAAGATCAATGCACACAAATCAGTAGCATTTCTATACACCAATAACAGTCAAGGTAAGAGTCAAAGCAAAGACTCAATATCATTCACAATAGCTACAAAAAAACCTGAAATACCTAGGAATATACTTAACCAAGGAGGTGAAAGATCTCTACAAAGAGAATTATGAAACACTAAGGAAAGAAATTGCAGATGATACAAACAAATGGAAAAACATATCATGCTCATGGATTAGTAGAATCAATATTGTTAAAATATCCATACTACCCAAAGTGATTTACAGATTCAATGCAATCCCCATCATATTTCACAGATCTAGAAAAAACAATTTTATGCTTCATTTGGAACCAGAAAAGATCCCAGATAGCCAACACAATCTTAAGCAAAAAGAACAAATCTGGAGGCATTACATTACTGGACATGAAACTCTGCTACAAGGCTATAGTAGCACAAAAATAGAGACATAGAGAAATAGAACAGAACAGAGAACCTATATATAAAACAATCCACATACAGCCAACTGATCTTTGACAAAGCAAACAACAATAAACACTGGGGAAAAGATGCCTATTCAATAAATGGTGCTGGGAAAATTGGATAGCCACATGCAGAAGAATGAAATAGGATCCATATCTCTCACCACTCAGAAAAGTTAATTCAAGATGGATAAAAGATTTAAATGTAAATCATGAAGCCATAAGAATTCTAGAAGATAATGTTGGAAAAAACAAACAAACAAACAAACAAATAAATGTGACTTGATTAAATTAAAAAGCTTCTGCACAGCTAAGGAAATAATAAACAGAGCAAATAGACAACCTACAGAATGGGAGAAAATCTTTGTAAGCTATATATCCAATAAAGGGCTAATAACCAGAATCTATAAAGAACTTAAGCAAATGAGCAAGAAAAAATGAACAACCTCATCAAAAAGACAAAAGACATGAATAAAATATTTTCAAAAGAACATAGAAAAATGGTAAATAAACATATGAAAAAATGCTCATTGTCACTAATCACCAGGGAAATGCAAATTAAAATCACAATGAGATATCACCTTACCTCAGTTAGAACGGCTTTTATTAAAAAGTCTAAAAACGTTAGACATAGTCATGGATGCATAGAGAAAGGAAAGCTCATACACTGTTGGTAGGACTGCAAATTAGTACAACCTCTATGGCAAACAGTATGGAGATTCCTCAAAGAACTAAAAGCAGACCTACCATTTGATCCAGCAATCCCACTGCTGGATATTTACCCAAGGGAAAAGACGGATATTATTTTCAAAAAGACACCTGTACTCAAATGTTTACTGCAGCACAATTCACCATGGTAAAGATGTGGAATCAACCCAAGTGCCCATCAATTTATGAGTGGATTAACAAAATGTGGTATATGTATACCATAGAATACTGCTCAGCCATGAAGAAGGATGCATGAAT
Organism: Lemur catta; assembly: GCF_020740605.2. Taxonomy (NCBI): domain Eukaryota; kingdom Metazoa; phylum Chordata; class Mammalia; order Primates; family Lemuridae; genus Lemur; species Lemur catta. The sequence goes on along the minus strand of NC_059139.1, from coordinate 51,306,413 downwards.
GCCTTTTGCAACAATTTGAATGGAATTGGAAACCATTATCCTAAGCAAAGTATCTGAAGAATGGAAAAAAAAAATCACATGTACTCACTATAAAATTGGAACTAATCAATAAGCACACATGCACACAGAGGGAAGTAAAACTCAGTGGAAATCAAGCGGGAGTTAAGGGGAGGAGAAGATATGAAAAAACCTACCTGACAGGTACAGTGAACACTATCTGGGTGATGGGCACACTTTTAACCCTGATTCAAGTAACCAAAATCATATGTACCTCTGTAATCTTTTGAAATTAAAAAACAAACAATATTAGATCCTGAGCCTTACTGCAGACAACTAAATGAGAAATACCTGGGTAGATCCCAAGTATTAATATCTTTAACCACTCTCCCCATGCAATTCTTAGGTGCAATCAGATCTTAGAAACATTGGCCTAAATCCCACCTCTCATTAAAGATAGAGATCAGTTTTCCCTCCTTGATTTCCTCAACCAGAAAGAATACATATTACTGATTGATTCTCAAAGGTCCTAGTGTTTCCACCAAAGAAACACTCAGGAAACCTCAGACCAAGTCCTCTTTCCCAGACACCCAACGATGAGGACAACATTGCAGCAGCATGAACACCCCACAGCCCCAGCACACACCTGGAAGGTTTCTTTCCTCAATGCTGATAAAAGGCAAGGGCCAATTAGCCGGGTTTGGCGATGCTAGAAAACTTAAAAAGCCATGATCAATGCAAATACAGTTCAACTCTTGGACTAACCCTATATTTTTGGCAGCCATTTGGCTTACTTCAAAGTACCTGTGTTCATAACTGGAGTCCAGTAGTTATCTGGACCCAAATGAGAAGCATGTTTCACTTCACAGGACGGGAATCCTTAGGAAGCAACAGACATTGACCTTAGATTTCCTCCTCCTAGGCTTTCATCTTTGGAGCATATTCCCGCCCAGTGCAGGTGCAGAGTCCCATCTAACAAGGCAAGCTGGCCCCTAAGCATCCCAGAACAGACATTCTTAGGCACTGACGACTGCTGCCTGGCTGGGAGATGCGGCTCAGTCTTGATTAAAGCTGTCTTTTATTTTCCTTTGTCTGAGTGAGCCCATCCAGCCAACCCTAATCCATTAGTCCAAAGGATTCTAACCTAATAGCCAGCACTTGCTGCCAAAGCCTCTAATACTCTGACCCACCTCTGTAATTGTCCTGACCAATATATCTGCCCCCTCTCACTGGCAACTCAGTCCAGGCCAGGCTCCAAGCTCTACCTCAGAATGCGATTAATCAAGAGCATCAGAGTAGAGGACATGCAGACTGGAAACTTTTTATATGCTAGAGGGGAAAAAAGCCAGACTCTGAGCAAAGGTGACATCAGCTTCCAAATGATTGTTCCTCAGGGTGGGTGTGGGATGCTTTGTTCAGAAGGCAGCACGTTCTCTAAGGCTCTGGGTGGGGGGGGGCTTCAAAGCTGACTCAAGACCTGCTGCTTCAGAGGAAACAAGAGCTTTCTCACCAATAGCAAAATCCGGTCCTTAGGCCCATTTGGGCACCCAATTTCAGAGTGGCACAGGCCTTCCTAAAAGGACTTCGGCATCACAAAATCTTGCCCCTGGATCTCAAGCTATGTTTTCAGGAAGCAGTGACACTCGGTGCTGCTGTCCCTCAACTGCCTCCCGAACATGCTGGTCCTGAGCCTGATGGGTGAGATCAGACCATTTGGTCCCCTTCTGCCCCATATCTCCAAGGGTCATGATTTTAAATGTCACTTCAAGAACTCCTCTAGTATCCACTGCTAATCAAACTGGCTGTTCTCCCTTCTGCATGGGGCCAGTGTGCAGTGGCTGTACATAGCCTGTTGCTGGTGTAGGTTACCCCAAAGGACCTTGGAGACAGATCTTCCCAGTGGATGTTCATGTCTCTGATCTCAGGCTGTCCCCACCCTAGGCTCCAGACAGGCATGAGGGGGGCCTTTGGAGATTCCCAGGGCAGGTGGCCAGGGTCTACGTCAGCCAAGTTTGTCACATCCATCCCCACCAGCTGCAGAACAAGGAGCTTGTGATCGCAGCCCATAGGGGCCAACTTCCAGTTCCCTGACTGCCAGACAATCCTCAGCTCCAAGAAGGGGGATTTGCCAGTTTAATGCAGATGAATTTGAAGACATGGCTGAGAAATAGCTCATCCCTATGGCCGTGGGTCAAATATGTCCTCAGTCACATCCCCTAGACAAGGGGCAGGCCCTGCTCTCACAAGCGCTTCTGCAGCGCTGCTCTTCCCTGCGCGGGCCCACTGATAAATCCTACTCATTGTCACAAAAAGAGAACTCCTCTAGTCAATTTTGAACACACTTGAAAGGGGAGCGGGGCCTCCCTGAGCCTGCGCTCGCACGGAGGGCTCTCCTGCTGACTCTGCAGCAAGGGCAGAGGGATAGGAGAGGGATCGGCTTCTCTAGGAGAGGCGGGAATTTAGCCCATGAAGCCCCCAACACTAGCCGCATTCGAGTCGCTCATTCTACTGCATTTGCTTAGCTTCTACTACAGGTGAGTCTTTACTACAGCAGGTACTAAACTGCACGCTTTAAGGCTGCGGTCCCCAACCCCCAGTCCAAGGACAGTGTCTCAGAGCTCTGCCGCACCCTCCCCCGAACCACTCCCCCCCCCATGCCCCATCCATGGAAAAATTGTCTTCCATGAAACTGGTCCCTGGTGCCAAAAAGGTTGGGGACCGCTGCTTTAAGGGATGTGAAGTTGAGCAAGAAGGAGCCACCTCAGGGAGCTTCTGCTCTAACAGAGGGTGGGGAGAGTGAGGCCTCCAAGGAGTCCTGGGCTTGGGTATCCACAGCCAGTGAGGTGATATTCACGGCAGCACTGATCGAAGATGAAATCTCATCGCCTCATTTACATCAGTTACAAAAGGAGAAATTCCTCACCCTGATTCAGCCTCAGAATGAATTCAGAAAAGTGATTTTCTTTCACCCTCATCACGTGCTGTCTCAGAGGGCGGCCCCTCACTGCCCCTCTTCCTGCCAAGTGCCGCTGTTTTTGTGTCCTGTTCCCTCGGGTAATTGGTGTGGCTTTCTGTGTGGCTGTCCTCCCCATAGTCGGGGGCGGGGGGGGGGGGACTTCTTTAAGAGGAGGCCAAGCTTAGGAGCTCCACATAGGAGTGTGTTCCCACAGGGGAGAGCCCCTCCCATAGTGCTGCTGTGTAAGGCAGAGTGAGGCAAAACCCAAATAAACTGGGAGACTGAGCACCCTTCTCCCCGCCCTCAAAATGTTGTATTTGGAATACAGGTTAATTAAAGGCAAAAAAGCAGAAGATGTTCTTGCATTAACACTAAACTTTCCAGCAAAGTGCCCCAACTCTCCTCTTTACCTTGCCCGTGAAAATTCAATCAAAGGGAGACCATCTTCCATCACCACACACCCTTCATTCTGTCCTCTTCATTTTTAATCTGAATCTCTTTTCTAGGAGAAGGTTTTGCTTGGACGCCATCCAGTCTTGCACCGGCATCTGCCTGTTTCAGTGCATCTTCCTTTCCTTAGCCTATTTGAGCAGCTCTCTTGAACCAGAGTTCTTCACTTTGGCTGCACATCAGAGCTCTAAGTACTGCTCCCTGGGTCCCACCCCCAGGGCTCTGATCCAATTGGCTTGGGGTGGGCCTGGGCATTGTACGTTTAAAGCTTCCAGGTGATTCTAATGTGCAGGGAAGCTGAGAACCACTGGTAAAGGGCTGTGACTATGGTTTCCTCTTGCCACGCTTTCTCTTCCTCTTTGAGTTATGTGAGCTCTTTAGTCATTTTTGCATATGATTACAAAGAAAGAACTGAAGCCAGGACAATAGCTTTATTCTAGAAGTTAAACATTACAGCATCAAAAGCATTTAACTCCCTGGATTTAGGCCAGTGCTCAGGGATCTCTGGTTCCTGACCCAAATTTTATCCTCAGTGTCACCAGGTCCCAGGAGAAGTAGTGCCCATATTTCTGCTGATAGTTGTGAAAACACAACCACACCTTTGTATCCTAAAAACCCACACTATGGGGCTGTTACTCCATATAAGTCTTAGGCACATATGGAACTCTGGGGGGGGGTGTCTTTTTCCATTTCTTTTTGTCTCTACTTCCCTCTGCCCCTCAGCTTTTCTACCTTAAAAAACAACTTTGAATGTATTATAAAATAGAACTAAAATACGTTGCCTTTTCATATTTATTTGATACAATTTTTGATCCTCATTTTTATTCTTTTAAAGATACATTTCTCCCTGAAAGAAAAACAAATGAGTTGCTACTTAACTTAGGTGGCTTGCCTCCAGTTTGTAAAGGCAGGACACGGTGGAGAGAGCACTGTACTAGGAGTAACCAAAAGACCCGAGTTCCATCCCAATCATTCACTAGTAATGAGCCCTGAGATGGAAGCCACTGTTCCTCCCTCCCTTCTCTCAATTATAAAGTGGACAATGACCTCTTCACAGCCCATATTCACAGCCCATATCCATGGGTTCTTATGAGAAAATAAGCCAGCATTTGTGAATATTGTTTGATAAAAAAGGGTAAGCTATGATTCCTTTCAATGGGATAGACTGTGAATCTGAATCTTTCTATAAAAGAAATTTTTCTGTGCTCATCCTCTAAGCTATCATTTTGCTTTTTTTTTGGAAACCTTGTTTGCATTCATGTGATCAGAGATCTTGCTGGTCTATAGGAGGCTTTTCTTTTTCTGGAAAGGTTGTTCTGTGGTCCGTCTGCTGCTTTCTGGAAGTTCAATTTCAGAAGGAAGTCCTGGTGAGGTTCCATCTCGACATCTGCAAATCACATCCACAGGGAAAATGTGACTCACCCGAGTTACTGTGTTAAGTTTTCATGGATATTATTCAGGGAGTAGGTGTTGTCTTTGGGCCAAGTCACTTGAAATCATCATGACATCAGCCCTGTCACTGAAAAACTGACTATGCACCCACAGGAAACAGGAAGAAGAGTGGCTGACAGGGCACAAGGTTACTCTGAGAAAGGCCACTTTTCTAGCCCTCCTGAAGTATGGAGGTAATGCAGTCAAGTAAAAGGCAGAGTGCCTGGTGTGGTGGGAGAGCAGTGAAGGGTCACCCACCAGCTGCAGTGCTTTTGTGAAGAACCCTACGCAAAATGCACCAGCTAAGATGACTCAAGTCCTTGTGGAATGAGGGACACAAACAGACCACAGTGTAAGCAGCATGGGTAGTAAGTACATGAAATATTAACTGCCCACTCTCTTTCTTGGCCCTGTCTCACACCACTAATTGCTCATTGGATAGATTGCAGATGACCCTGGGTGAAACTCCAGAATCGCTCACGACCTAGTTTAAACACCTGCCACCAATCAATCCGAGATGCCAAATGCTATGTAACCGCTGAACATTTCCAACGTAAAGGTTTCAGTAACCTAATCAATGCATGCTTGGCACTTGGTCAGACACTCAAGCCACATGATTATAGTTGGCATATTCCTCCTCCTCCTCATCAGTGTCATCATTGTATATGTCATCATAAAGCAAATTTGAGCTATTTTCATCGAAAGGCACTTTAGTTTTGATGTAGGACTCCACCAGGGTTGTGGGGCCCTTCATTCCATGTTTTTGCACTTCAGTCTCAGTGGCTACACCTGTTTCCTAATGATTTCAGCACAATCTTTTCCTTTATTTTCCCTCCACTTCCAATCACAAATGAACATATTTCAAAAAAAGAAAAAGAAGCTATGTGCATCGCCCCTTTTAGTACAGGTTTTCTGTCACTCATAAGAGTAGGGTGATCCTGCAAATCCATTTCAGAATCATAATGAATTACTGAATCCATGAGAATAGACTGCTGACACTGAGGTGGATTCTAGGGGAAAACATCTGGCAGGAAGAAGTCCTACAATAAATTGCAAAGGAACTCAGCCAAAGAGAGAGGTTAAAGGGACACTCAAGGTGGAACATATTCAATCGTGAAAGGAGCTCATTGTCTTTTGATTTCTCCTTTGCCTCTTTGTCCAGTAGCTTGGAAAGGAGCCCTTACCCAGGTCCACGGAGCCTCCTCCTCTTGGCTTGGTGGCCTCAGTCCTGGGAAGCTGGGCTGCTCCAGAGTCAGCAGCTAAGTGTGCAGATCAGGGCTTCTGCGGGGCTCTCTGGCCCCACCTCCTGCAGTGCTGAGCTCTTCTAAGGCAGCCTAGCAGGCCCTAGATGATGTGGCCATCAAAGCGGGTGGGCCAGAAGAAGATTGGTGGGAATCCACCTCCGTAGCAGCCTGATAAAGACATCTCAGCCTCGACTCATGCCCAGGCTTCTCCCCTGAACAAGTCAGAAGAGAGTATGTTGTTGTGGCTGGAGGTGCAAGGTAGACAGAGGACAAGGTATAACTCTAAATAAATATAATGAATAGAATAAAGATCCTAAGTTTGAAATAGTATAATAATAATGAATGAATAGGATAAAAACCCTAAATTTGATTGTAAATCGTCACTTCTAATTATCCCCTGAATTTAGTGCTAGAGAGGAATAATGGATCCAGTCAAATTAGAGAAACCCAAGAGGCCTTGCTCCATCAGTAACGCAGGCTGCTGTTTGCACATGAGCGAACTCCCCAGGCAGCGCTCTGTGCGCCTCCCACCGCAGGGCCAGGACAACCTGGGGCTGACCCACCAGGAGGGCCGACTCTGTGTGCTGTCAGGATGTGCGCAGAGCAGGCAGCTCAGTCCAACACAAAACGTAAGGTTACGAAGGCACCTTATAAGACTCAAATTCAGATGCCCCTTTTAGCTCCTGGTCTCAGAAGCCACTGTGGCCGGCAAAGATTCCCAGGGCAGGGAGCCTCTACAGCCAGAAAAATCAGAGAAACCAGACATTATCCCGATTTCAAGCTCAGTGTGAGAAGATTGACCAAGAAGCAGGCTGTGAGTAGACTCCCACCTGTCAAGGTCCTTCCCCAGCTATCTGAGAGATGGGCATGAGGGGGACTTGCATGCCCTGAGTTTGCTATCAAGAGCTGCCCGCGTGGGGGTGTGGAGCTCCGATGCTGAAATCCTAGGCCAAAAGGCACCAGTACCTCCCAAGCCCAGCTTCGGGAGGCTCTGTGTTCTAGATGCGGTGGAAATCAAGGCTGGGCATGCAAGAAGAAAGGAACTGAAATGATCTGTCTTGTGACCTGGCCGAGATCACCATTTAGATTTACATTTCGGGTGCAGGCAAGTTGGACACAGGGTACAGAAGGGAGGGACAAAGCTGATGAGAAGGAGTGGAAACGCCTGACATCTGCTCACTCCCGAGCAAGGGGACTTTGGCTCTATAATTAGTTCTGCTTCCCTGAGGAAGAACAGTAACACATCCTGACACAGCCGGGGCCCTGCAATGACACCGCACCAGAGGCTGTCGCTGGTTCCTCGGGAACGCTGCAGCACCCCCAGAAATGAACACTGTTGTAGAGGGACCTCCCAGCCAAATGTTAGGGAAATACTATTTCCAGACAGTAAGGGAATGTTTGTCTCCCTGACCAAGACTGCACACTAATCTGAACAGACTTTCTAATTCTGCTGCTCTTTGATGTCACTTCCTGAAGGAAACCTTCCCCCAAGCCCGTCTCAGCCTCCCTGTCACCTTCCCACTGTAGCGGTGCCTTTCCCTGGCGCTCTGGTTGTGCGTCTGCCCGCTAGGCTGTGACATTGCTGAGGCAGAGGCCTCGCCTTGCTCCCAATTTGTCCCCCGGGCTTAGCTCGGGGCCAGGCCCACGCCATGTTCAGTCAATGTTTCTGGAAAGGAAAAGGGGAATAGAAGGGCCAACCTGTCCACATTTGCCTGGGACCTTCCTAATTTTAGCACTGAAAGGCCCATGTCCCAGGAAACCCCCCAGACTTGGGCAAACTGAGACAATTGGTTACCCTGGTCAGAAGGGGGCAGGGGGACAAAAGAAAGAGGGGGGAAGGAGCCAATTCAATTAGGCCCAAGTGGGCCTGGGGCAGAACCCTCATGTGCCCCGAGGAGGTTGTGGCTGAGTAGAGGTGAGCTCCTGGGGACAGTGAGGAGATTCAGGGAGCTCATTCCTATGAAGAAGCAAAGGGACAGAGTGGGTCAGACCTTACCCTGTCGTAACTGAGTCCTGAATATAGAATTATTATATTCGCTTGGGAAACATCTGTTGAGAACCTGCCCTTTGTCGGGTCTGTGCTAGTTACTGAGAGTACAGAAGGACAAGAACAGGTCTTGCCTTCCCGGAGTCCAGAGGAAGTAGGATGTGCTGGGGAAATGTCCCCTGTGTCTCCTGTTTCATGCATGTGAGTAAAGCTCTGCACACACAGCGATGTGCAAAAATGTACCGGGTGTGTGTCTGCCGGGTGGCGCTCGCTGTCTGCCTGGGAACTCCTAGGGGGACTCCTGGGGACAAAGTGTTATAGCCTCCACCGTAGGCCTTCACCCTGAAGCCCATGTCTGTGGAACCCGTGGTGAAAGAGGGTGTTGGTTTGTTTGTTTTTAACAACACAGTCGGCCTTCCAGTGGGCTGTTGAAAGGATCACCAGGCCCCTGGCTTAAATTAGACTTGGCATCATGGCCTGGCAGACAAGAGGCTGCCTGGGATGCCAGGGGCCAACACCAGCAGGAGGTCAAGGGAGAGGAAGGATGCGAGGTTTCCGCCGAGCTCAGGGCAGATGGAGCTGAGCCTCCAGATACTAGCCCTGCGGGCTCCCTCCAGGCCCTCTGCTTCAAATGGCCCAAGGGCCACGGCCAGGCAGCTGTCTCCTAGCCCAGAGACATGGCACAGCCAGGGCTGCAGAGCAGGACACAGGACCAGTGTCCTACCCTGGTTTCACTTTACTCCTGATTTGCCCTTCTCTGCAGCAGGCCCTGGCCCAACAAGAACTGTTTTCATGACTTTCTATTATGTTATGGCCCATGACGTTGAGTGGAAATGACCATCTATCTATTGGTTGGTCTGGACAGTATCCTGAGGTTCAGCTTCCATAGATCTAACGCTGTGTGTCTCTTAATAACTGCTTTCTCTCCTAAACTCTCACCCCACTCCTATCCACTATAGTACATTTAGAGAATGTATTGTCATCGCCAAGAGAAACATCATCTGAGTTGTTTCAAAACTGAGAAATGTTGTAGAAGGCACTTTGTTTTGCAGATCAGAGGGAAATAGACACGAATGAAGGCTTCTCAGAATTAAGATAAAATCACCAAGAATTAAGATAAAATCACCTATACATGATGTCTCTTCCTCTCCTCTGACCTATTTATAGAAGATCGCCTCCCGTTTTTTCCCTGGCCATAAGCTGGGGATATAACAGTGACACAGAACTTGTTTTCTGCCTTCGGAGAGAGGTCTCACAGCATCGGAGCGGATTACTCTCAGAGGGCACAGACTGGAGCTCAGCCCACCGCCTGCCGCTGTGTCCCATGGTAACAGTTACGCTCAGCACAGAGGGAAGTACCTGAGGGGAGCCAGGAAGGCGCCACGGAGGAGATGATACTGAGTTGAGATTTGGAGAATGAATAGGAGTGTACTATGCAGTTCAACTTTCACAAAAATTCGCAGCAATCTGTGATTAAGATAAGCTGAAAACATGAAAAAGCAGATTTATTTCAGGGATTTAGCTTTTAGGATAAATATAGGGATTCAGCGTCTATTTCACCCAGGCCAGGAGAGCTCCTTCCACTATGCACTGGGTATTCACGTCCAGACTCCTGCCCTTTGAGACGTCGTACGATCCCACGTTCCCCATCTGTAATGGAGATACGAACGTGAACTAACATTTTGTGGAAAGCTTTTCTAAATTAATGGTTAAGACAAAAAAGATTTTGGCTCCGTTCACAGTTAACTAGAAACTTCCATTAACCAAAATGCCCCATTCCCCAGCCAGCTGGCTAATTGAGGTTTTGCCGCATGTGTCTTCTTGCCTTGCTTGCTTCCTTCCTTCCGGTGGCTCCCAGGCCCTCTTCTGACTCTGGCTTCCCATGCTCCTGTCTCTGCAGCCGAATTTTCTTCTTTTTTCGCGCCTCTCCCGCCCTCTCAGCTGTCAGTGCTTGACTCAGCCGCGCTGTGTGGGAACCGGCGGGGAGCGAGTCACTGCGTTGGGCTTGGAAGGAGACTCACTGTGGGTCACCCTGCACTGAAGGGGGTACACCCGCTCCCCCTCAGCTGACCACTCTCACCAAAGCTATTTTTGTGGGTGAGGCTATAATCTAGACTCCAGACAGAGCAGAGTATAAAAAGCAATGCACACGGGCTGGATGGTCAGGGAGATTTATGTTTCTCAGGGAGGAGATTGGAACTTTGACAAGACACAGCTGGCTGAGGGAGTGAGCTGGAAGATTCAGCCCTGGGGTGAGGAAGGAGAGGAGGAGGGGGCCTTTAAAAAGCAGGTGGCTTCACTGTTGCTATAAATGAAAATGGTACATTTTCACTGAGCACTGACTACGAAAATGGTCTTTTATTAGACAGCTGTACCAACCCATAGGACAGCCCTACAGGCTCTAGCTGGGGAACTTTCCCTGCAGTTCGTAAACATGGTTGACTGCACCTCACTGCAGCACTGGGAGTGTTTGTTATTTCTTTGTGCTCAAGGACTCTGCACAGGCCAGGAATGAGCAGCCTGTGGGGGTAGAAGGACAGAGATAGACCAAGGCTTTACTTCCAACGCTGCCGGATTTAATTATGCTTGCCATTTGTGTGTTTGTCTAAGAGTCATCCATCCTCCTTTTGAGGAGACTGAAAAAGGAACCCAGCTCTTCTGCCTGGGGAGGTCAGGGGGCAGTGAGAAAGGTGTTGGGATGAGGCATAACTTGCAAAGACACTGGCAGTCTCCTCTCCATAAGGCAGAGCTGAATGTAATTGATCTCTCTTCTCTTTAATTAACTGAAAAATCCCTTCTGAAATGGCAGGATGAAGTGGGCAGAAGACTGAGGAGCACTTCACACCTGAGTAATCACCTGCCTTCAAGCCACCTTGCTTTTAGAAAGCTGAACCCTGCGTCTCATGGCACGTTAGAACAGCCCAGTCCACTTGCCAACATCCCTGGAAACATGGCAGCCCCGAGTGGTTGAAAAATTGCAGTCAGAGTGAATCAGACCTTACTGGCCAGGTCTCCATGCTAAGCCAGGGGATCCACTTTCATTTCCCAAGAAGGGGTAAACAATAACAGCTAATACTTATTGAATATAAACTATGTGCCAGGCACAGTGTTAAATGTTTTATGTTCATTAACTCATGTAGTTCTAATGACTCCAGGAAGTAGTTGTTATTTTCAGATGAAGTCACCAAGACTTGCTCACAGAGACGCAGCTGTGCCAGGATTCAAACCCAGGTCGGTGGGAAGCCTGATGTTCCTAACTCCCACCCCACGCTGCCTCCCTCCGTACTGTACTGCTCCCCTCCAAACATGCCCTGCTCCTCCCACCCTCATTTCATCCACTCATCCATCTTTCCAGACTTTCCCACAGACTTGTGATATTGCAGTACTGCTCTTGCTGCAAATGTCAGATTTCCCTGGTCAGATTTGCTTAGTGTGGGACTTTCTGCTAAGATATGTTAGAGATGTTACTACTGTGAAAAATGTAGGCAGAAGTTCTCCGCGATCTATCTTCCACGCAATGACAAAGAATGCTTAATGGCTACCTGGTAGAACCGCCTATTTTAGAAACCCAAGAGGACCAGGAGCCAGTAAAAGGAGCCAAGGCTCCCCCATCTAATAGAAGCCCCTCCAAGAGAGAGCAGTGTGGAGAAGCACATCATTCAAGAAGGATCCTACGGAATGAAGGCCTTTCTCAATCATGAATTATGTGAATCCATTTCAGCCAAGTGAGGAAAATTGATTTCTCAACATAGGAGGATAGTTTTGACAGTGGCCTTGGAAAAAACATTGGGTCTTGGATACTCAATCAAATAAATCAACTTGGAGACCTAACCGGATTCCCTAAGCAAGGAGTGTGCATCTTCTAAACTTCCCTCCTCCCCCTTCAGTGGGAGCGTAGGCCAACAACAGCCCAGATGTTCCAGGGGCAGGACTCACAGGCACCTTGTGGTATATCCATTCCCAGGGGGAGTGAAAGGCGAGCACATTCGCTCCCCAGATGGCTGGTTCTGGAGGACGGGGGCTGGCTGCTTACCAAGCCCTTTCCTGATCACCCAGCTTTGGCTTGGAGGACGAGGGTGGAGGCCGCTGCTCTGAGAAATCCATTTGCCCTTTGGTTACAAAACATCTCCAAATGATTGATAACCCAGTCTCAGGGAAGAAGGAAATGTCACTAGCTCCTAAAATATAACCACCTTAAGGAGAAAATATTTCACACTTTCAGGAAGCCCCAAGTCACAGGGACATTAATTAGAACAGGAATGAAAGAGAATCAGATTCAGCTGCAGTTGTAGGGACTTGAGGCAGGCTGACAAAGGAGCCAGGGTCCCATGTTAACAAGATGAGAAATTTACTCACAGTAAACAGCAGCCTTTGTTTTCTCCATTGGCTACATGCCCCTAGTACCAGATCCAGGAGCCAGAACTCTTTCTCAGCCAATGGCGTCCCCCAGCCTTAGGACATGGTGGACGCCCCCCAGTTTGCAGTTACAAATGTTGCAGACCATGTTGACTGGGGCACATTCTGGCTCAGGACAGAGCCCAGTTCAGAGTCAATTTCTCTTGAGGAAGCTGCCAGGCTTGGCCAGGCCAGATCAACAATTTTGTGTCCCCATTTTGTGACTTTTGACCACAAATTTTTTCACCTCTCTGGGTCTTTGATTCTTCCTGTTTAAGAGGCAGGAATCAGACTAAGCATGTGTTTTCAAACTTTTATTAGCAGTGGAACCATTTTGTAGACTAAATACTACCAGGCACCCAATAACACAAAAAAACATATACAGATGGAGCTGCTTAAAGGTTAGTATGACGTAACGGTAAGGAGTTTTAGAATTCAAATTCTATCTCTGTCACTTACCGGATGCGTGCCTTTGGACAAGTTACTTATCCTCTGAGCCTTAGCTTTCTCATCCACAAAACAGGATTATAATAATACCCACGTCACAGAGCTAGGTGAGGATTAATGAGATAGTATATGCACGGCACTTAGTACAGAAGGGTTTGATGAACACATGCTACTTGGTTCACCATTATTGGGTTGTAGCAGAGGTGGGGGCCTTGAGTCTCAAACCCTCTGTCCTTCCTCATGCTTACTCCACCCCTTCTGCAGTGCTAAAGAATTCTTGAGAGATCTCAGGGCCCAGCTTGAAAACCACTGGGTAGATGAGTATTTCCTAGACTCTCCTGAGGAGCTTGTTACATATCTAGGTAACCAAGCATGGGCAGGTGTGGTTCAGGCCCCAGGGCTTTGTGCCTAACAAGCTCACCAGGTGTTTCTTATCTTCAGGCACTTTGAGGGGACACTGGAAGATGATTCTGAAAGTCCCTTCAGATCTGATACACCCGGATTTCATCTCTTCTCTGCCTCAGCAACCCCTATGGCCTCAAGGCCACCAGGAGCGGCTGGTGAGCAAATGGCCTATGCCCACCTCTGAGGCGCCTGCCCAGCTTGCTCTGGAACAGCCCGGGCCTGCCCTCTCCTTGACCCGCTGGACTCTGGATTCTGGCCTCTCACTCTGTTCTTTCAGCCTCAGCTGACTTTCCTGGCCCTCTCAGCAAGTGCTTGCCCAGAATAAGGTCTTCACCTCCCCCTGGCCCGCCCTGTGCTGTTTTTGCCAGCGTCCTGCTGGGACAATTTCACGGGAAGATGGCATCAGTACGATAGAGTAAGAAATCTAAAGAGATGCTATTTTCTGCTTAATCTGTTTTCTCCCCATGGGTCAATTTGGCTGCATTTTTATTTTGAAATAAAAGAACCTAGGAATAAATGAGCAAACACCTTATTATTGAAAACCATCTCTACAGAAAATCCCATGGAGCAGCTCCAAGGTCAAAGCTATCTGTTCTGCCTCATACACAAAACAGCCGGCAGGCAGGATGGGAAATCATAGAATCATAAAAAGTTTGGGCAAAAGATACCATCTTCTTTTCAATCGAATGTAAAAGTAAGAGTTTTCCCTGCAACCCAAATCTTTAAACTAAGAACATTTGTGTATTTAACAGAAACAACAATAATGGAGTGGAGTTGGCCGAGGTGGTCAGGAAAAAGCAACAGCAGCCCCGAGACTCATTCTTGGCTCTTTCCTTCTCTTTGATCCCAGATTTTCATTTTTCAAAAAGTGCCATCTGTTCTTCCTGTAACTTTTATGTTGAAGAAAAATCATTTTGATTTTTGAAATTGTGTGTTTCTTTTTCTCTCCCCCAGCCTGATCCCTCTGTCTGCACAGATGAGGGAGGGATTCAAGAGGTGAGTTTCTATTAATACATCTGTGTGACTAACTCCCACCAGGAAAGGATGAGCCCTGTGATGCCAGGCTATTAAGCAGAATCATAAGTAAGATATGCCATGGGACTTGCTTTAGGTTGCCAAGAGACCTGTCTGTGAAGATGAAATTCTCTCCATCTCTGCAGTCTCAATTCAGTAGCCACTAGCCAGGTATGGGTTACTGAGCCCTTGAAATGTGGCTAGTGCAACTGAAGCACTGAAACTACCCATTAAAAATTTATTTCATTTTAATCAATTTAAATCTAAATTTAAATTCAAATAACCAAATATTTAAACATGTGACACAGCTTAGGGGATTAATTGTATGTGTGTGTGTGTGTGTGTTTGCGCAGGTGCTGGGGAACGTTGGGGGCGGTGAGCAGAGCTGGGCTCCAGTGGCAGCAGGCTCTGACCCCCTCCCTCCTCTCTCGGTCCTCTTTTTGTCTGTGGTCCTTCCACAGACCACCACCAATTGCCCAAATATCTCATGAAGCAGTTTCATCCAGCATATGGCCACAAAGCTCTTTTTTTTTTTTTTCCCTTAATGATTGTAGCTTCCATCTACTGTTGTTATGTGGGCTCTCCTGATATAACTACACTCTTCAAGTCTTCCAGCATAAAAAATTAGTTTCTTCTAAGATGCTAACTCCAGTCTAAACCATGAAGCATTTTGTTGAGAAGAAACATGAGGTCGAGTTTCAGCTCAGATAGAAGGAGTGCTACGATCCATTAGCAATGTCTGCCATGGCTGCGAGCATAGGGGAAATGGTGGCACTAGTCCTTGTATCTGCCAGCTCCACAGTCAATGGTTATAGCTTTGTCTCAGAAGCCAGTGAGCTAATGCACTTCACTTACCCAGCGTATCCTGTACAAGTACTGCTGGGCCTATACACATGAGCTCTTGGCTTTTTCCCCTAGTGCCTGCCTACCTTATCCCATCTGCCACCACACCCCCACCTGCAATATCTGTGACATTTTAAAGTCTCTTGGCAAGACACCATTAAAATATATAAGTAATTCATATAAAGTTTAATCTTTTGTTAAAGCAAAAGAAACTAGGCCAATGAGATTGAATTAGGGAAAAGGAAATCAGCCTTCCCCAAGTTTGCCACTCCGGGGTGAAAAAACATAAAGAAATCACTCCTGCTTCTCTCTAACTCAGTATTGTATAGGACTTTACACTTTTAAAAAATGCTCGGTCATCAGTGATCTCATTTGATACTCATAACTGACAAGGGATCAGTATCATTTCACAGATGAAGAAATGGAGGCTCAGGGTAGACAAATATTCCTTGCTCATGGTCATGGGGTTAATTTTATGTGTAGGTTCTGCAATTATACAGGCAGTAGGAAAAATATAAAGACAAAATAAAAGACACAAAAAAATTCTATGCATGGAGCATGATTCCCTGGCTGAGGCTAAGGTGGGATCCAGCATTAGGGATCATGTCTGATTGAGTGATAGGAGACTCTACCAGGAGATGACCTGCATGAGGGTCATTTTTATTTTAAAGAATGGGGAGAAGGCACACATCCCTCTGGAAGGAGAACATGATGACCATGTCACATGTCAGCCAACTCCATGGTTCTGTGTCCGAAACTTATGGAGAGAGGGGCTCCAGGAAGAAACTCGGGAAAGGGCTCAGCATGCTGTTTCTGAGTGCAGGTAATGAAGGGTGTCCAGAGTGCAGGAAGTGGGTGTTCTCCCCAGCTCTGTATGGGGCACACCAGAGCCCTAGCCAGGTAAGGACTCCCTGGGACAAAGTGTGGCTGTGCAGCTCCAGGCTTTGCAGTTCCAGGCTTTGCTGCTTGGTACCTGAAGCAGTGTCCTTGAGGTAAGAAGACTAGTCAGGGTCTGCCATCAGGAGTGAGCACATGAAAAGATGCCACTCCTTTGCCTCCTTCTCCTTAAGTCTGTCGGAGGGCTTGGGAAGGGGATGTAGCCTGCCCCTAGATCCCATTTGCCACTGACGTGGGACCCAGCAGTAAGGGTGACACACAGGCCTCACGTGGGTTCACAAACAGCAGATGTCAAAGGAAGGCCAGAGAACATGAGGATTTAGGTGAGGTGGTGTGAGATGCTGCACACACTCCCTGAGATAACAGGATGAGACTTGGAAGTGCATTTGGGACTCAACTTCCTGCCCCCTTAGTTGGGGTGGGGTAGAGGCAGTAAAACTTGGGTTATTGTTATTCATCTGACCTCTCTATTACCAACAGGCTGGTGAGGCTTGGAGAAACTGGGTTACACAGTGCTATGGTCTGAATGTTTTGTCCCACCAAAATTCCTGTGTTGAAACCTAACTTCTATGGTAACAGCATAAAGAGGTGGGGCCTTTGAGAGCCTCAGGAGCCCTCATGAATGGGATTAGTTCCCTTAGAAAAGAGGACTGAGGGAAATTCCTTGCCCCTTTCACCATGTAAGAAGGTGCCATCTATGAAGCAGAGGGTGAGACCTCAGCAGACACCAAATCTGTTGGCACCTTGATCTTGGACTTCCAAGCTTCCAGGACTGTGAGCAATAAATTTCTGTTGTTTATAAATTACTCAGTCTAAAGTATTTTGCTATAGCATCCTGAATGGACTAAGACACATGATAATAAACAGAAAAATGAAAGTCTGAAATTAATTTTAAAATGCCATACAAGCTCTTATCAGAGGATCCTACCTGCTGCTGCTTGGGCTGCATAATCAGACCTGAAGCATGGTCTGAGGCAGAAAACAGCAAGTTAAGGAAGTAGGGACAAAGCACAGAACTTTGGCAAAATGCCCACTTGCTTGCAGAAATAATATCTTCCCAAAGAAAGATAAAAACAAACAAACAAACCTGGGTGTCTTAGTAGTGGGTCAAAGTGAGACCCTAGAGGAAAAAGCATCCACAAGGTCTGCTGTCTGGCTATCCGATGGATGAAAAGTAGGTCACAGCAATGAACACCAGCCTGGACTCGGCCTTTGACCCTCTGGTGCCCAGCCTAGGCCAGGAAGTCTGTCCTCATTGCTTCCAGGGAAGCTTGCCAGTCTCCAAACACAGGATACTCAACAAACACTTTTTAGCTGATTACCTAATTTTAAATTTTCACGCATTTACATTTTTCAAGGAAATTTGGCAAAGGCAACCAAGTAACTATTTTTGATTTCTCTTTAGGTTACACTTTATTCTGCACAATTTTGAGCCAATACAGTAAGAATACATAATTACATATGGGGTTCATTTTAGCAACTTTACAGAAGATGAACATCCTGCCACTGGTATTCATGTTCTGATGCAGAAGACATGAAAAGGAGGTGTTAGTGAGAGGTTTGCAGTTCTAGACATTTTACCCTCAATCCATATTTGATTTTCTCTCCACCCATTTTCATGGTGGGATCTAGGGCAGTTTTCCCTGACTCATGGCTGCAGCAGCTCTGGAAAATTCCTTTCCTTCTGGGCCTCGGTGAATGAAGGAGAAGGAGAACTACTGTCCCAGTTGGACGAAGACGTGAGCCTCTGGGGACGATGTCTAGGACAAGGAGGGAAAGAGGAGCTCTTGATTTGCTGCCACTTGATTCTTCACCCAAAGTAATAAATGGCCCCCCGTGAACTGGAGGCAGCTTGCGGGAGAAGCAGGAGTAGCCCAGGAACTGCAGCCCTGGAACTCTCTGCCTTCCCTGTGTCCTCCTCAGCCTGTGACCCAGCTTCTCTAAATTTAACGACTCTTCACTTTCATTTTATCCCATATATTTTTCCTTTTATTTTCTAGTGTTTACGATCCTTTGTGATTGTTAGCTTCAGTTACTAACATGTTTTTAACTTTCGCCTCAGTGGCTCTTGGTTTTTATTTTAATCATGGATAGCTTTATTTTTAGGTTTTTAATCTCTACTGGAGTCCGGCCATTTATCTTATTTTAAATCTCATCTAGTTATATCTTGTCTTTTTAAAAAAGACTCTTTACATTCTTTTATTGGAATTTTAACTTTTCTTTCAACTTCCTTGATATAAACATTTCTGAAATTTTATTTTTTGAACTTGAGGACTTTTATTTCTCTCAGTTTAAAAACTTATTTTGGTTATTTTTTTTTCTTCCCATATTTATATTGAAATTTTAAACAAAGTTCCCTTATTTAAATGCCTTTTCTTGTTTAAAATGTGTGGCTTTAAGCCCATCTTAACCTTTAGGTCTTCTTTTATTACGGGACTTAAATCTTCTTTATTGCCTTTCAGTTTTTATTTTATTTATTTCTTTGTTTTCCATGGTTTGTCTTTTCAGATGGTCAGCAGAAGATGTAGTTCTGGAAGTGTTAATAATGCGGAAGCCCCAACATAGACAGGTTGAAGGTCATTTTCCCTCCAGCTGCTCCTGCAGGCTCCCAACGGAGAGTAGCTGGGACTATTGGAGCTTACCACCAAGCCCAGCTAATTTTTCTACTTTTTGTGGAGACAGAGTTTCACTATGTTGCACAGGCTGGTCTTGAACTCCTGGCCTCAAGTGATCCTCTGGCCTTGGCCTCCCAAAATGCTAGGATTACAGGCATGAACTGCCACACCTCGCCTAGTTGAATACATTTTAGTATATTTAAATGATGGGCTCTTTTGTAGTCATTATACATCAAGTTTTCACTACTTATTGACACGGGAAGATGCTCTAGTATATTAGCTATCTTTTAAAAACAATTTATTTTTACCATATTTCTCCATTTCTAAGATACTAACCACTGCAAGAGGCACCAGGGACTTAACAAAATCTTTTAAGAAGAAATAATAATAGCACATTAAATACACATCACTTGTAAAATCCATCCCAATTTAAGAAATATTAGAAGGTGAGAAATATATGCCTTAGAAGAAATATACTATATCTCTGGGATTAGTTATAATTTTTATTTTACACTTTTACTTTCTTGTATTTTCCACCTCTTTAACAATAAACATGATTGGGTTGAGGGAAATTCCTGTCTGATGTTTCCTGCCCTGTGAAGGCGAGTAGCACTGAGGTTTCTCTGGGCCTGACTTGCTCTGCCCAGGGAGGCTGGCGGAGGTTCCAGATTGGTGGGTTTTGGGGGTTTGGAAGAAGCACTGGGATTGTCTAGTCCCCATCATTCCCCTTCCCCTAGGGAGTCAACCTACCAGCCAAGAGCAAGTCCTCTGGACTATCCCAGCTCCTGGGAAGATTAGACAGAAGGGCTCTGCCCTGTGGGAGGAGAAGAGCATTGGAAGGGCTGCTGTTTGGGGGGATGAAGCTGAGTTTTGGAGTTCAACGTTAGGAAGCCCACTTGCCTGCAGGTATAACCCCATTCTGCCATATCAGCTTTATCAGGGACCAGGGACATTTCATTTGCCAAGTGCCCAGTTTTTGGTCTTATTTCTTAGTACAAAACCCAGGCATGGAAGAACTCCCTCGAAACTCACAACAAATAGGTTGAATTTTACAGGCAGAAAAAATAGTTGCACCAAGAAGAAGCCCCTTGGGGAACGATGCTCCTGGCATGGTGAGCTCTGCATGGGCTCTGGGGATGGGAGATGGCCCGAGGGATCAGAGAATAAGCAGGAACCCCTGGGCAGGCTGCCCCTTTCCTCTCTGTCCTCCAGTGACTCAGTTACAAAATGCCATGGGGAGAAGAGTCTGCTTTTTCCTCTCCTTGCAGCATCTCTTGGTTGCTAAGCAGATCTCTTGGGTAACTATGTGGGCATAAAACCTTTGCAGAACTGCCAGGAATCTGCTTTACCCAATTGTCAAAGTAAAAAATGAAATCATTCCTCTCACCTGTCACTACTCTGCACAAAGCTTCCATTATTGAATGGTGATGGCCCAGAATGTTATTCTCACCTACTTGTGGGAATATAAATGAGTTTTGCATATTTTAGCCCCGAGAGAGTGGGAGGGGAGGAAGGGGGTGTTGGGACCTCTCAGGCTGATACTCTTGTGAGTCAATGATTGGGGAGAAGCCAGTGGAACAAACCAGCCATGCCCTCTGCCCTTGGCAAAATGGTGCCTCAAGTGGGTGAGGACTTACCTGCTTTGGAGTCACCTTTCCTTAGGCTCAGAGATGTCTGTCAACCCTTCTGATGCCAGCCCACTGAATCAGAAGCTATGGGGGTGAGGCTAAGGAATGCTGCATTTTAAAGGGATTTCTTGGATGAGTCTTATGCACACTCTGTGCGTTAAAGTTTGAAAAACACTGATTGCTCTAACATAAATTTGTATACAAATAAAAACAATAAAGTATTATGGGTGTTAGGATAAATGTGCAGGAAGGAGTGAGACACCATTCATTATAGGGTGGTCAATTTGAACTGGGAGCACAGGGAAAGTGTTGCTGTGAACCCTGAGCAGTGAGACAATGTTCTCTACGTAGAGGAGGGAGGGGTGAAGGACATCCTAGGCAGAGAGAACTGCTAGCAGACACAGAGACGAAGCAGGCCTGATGGGCTAAGAGTGATAAGGGATCATTACAGCTCGAATGTCTGGTGTCAGGAGGGGAACCACAAGTGAGGAAGACAGAGGAGGGGAGGACAGGGAAGCTAAGGTCTCTGTGCTGTGGCCAGTGAGTTGCTACAAGAGTATTTAGTAAGAGAGTGGCACGATCAGGTTTGCATTTTAGAAAGGTCACTGTGAGGGGTAGTTGCAGAAGATGGATTGAGGAGGGCAAGACAAGAGGCAGGAAGACCGGCTGAAGGTTCTTCTAGCAGTCCATGTGAGGCCCAGGCTAGATACGAGGGTGGCAGGAATGAAAGCCCTCCTTGGCCCGGATCCACTCTGCCTCTTGTGTACAGCATTAAACTTGCATGCCACAACACTGTTCAAATAGCATATCTGTTTATTTTTTAAAAATTAAAATGTATGGAACTTTTGATTAAGCACCAAATATGATGATGGTATCTTTCAAAAGACTTAAAAACAACATTTAAAATAATCTCACCAAACAAGCTATGGTCTAAGGCAAGTCAGTGAAACTGGTACTACTCAAAACAGGGGTATGATGGTTACATAAAACCATGAGATTAGAAAAGCGTGTCTTCTAGGAGTATACGATTTCTTTGAAGATTCAGGAGCATTGTTTTTTTCTAGTTCAAATACAAACATATTATACTGGAGTGAACCAATCTGGACCTACAGCTTGTTCTTCTTGGCTGTTGGCCAACTATAAAATGCAGGGGTGGGTTCCATGATCTCTAAGGTCTTTTCATACTCCAGTCGGCAATGACTTTTTCCCCTAGCTAGTCGATGCCCTCATCTTTTCTGTCTAGACTTTAGAGAGAGGTCATTTTTTCTATTTCTGTAAGTTCACCTCCTTAATTCACATTCCTGTAGTTGGCAGCTCTTCACCGAGTTCTCAGACCCATTTCGGCCCAGGGTGGGGCCTCTCCCCGTGCCCTCTCTCCCTCTCCAGCGGTTCTCGCTTAGCCAGCAGCCTTTCTGTCTCCCTCCATCCGTCTTCTCTAGGGGTTGTCACCTTCCTCATCCTTAATTTAAAAAGGGGGGCGTGGGGGAGGCAATAAAGGCAGAGTAGCCCTTGGCTGCTGAGAAGGGAGACCTCTATCCTCCGTTTGACTTTTCCTTCAGTTACTGCGGGTTTGACATTTTTCCCCCCATTCGGAAAAATCCCTCCTGAACTCTCTCTCTCGGAGTTAGAATCATTTTGCATTCAATGACTTTTCAGCTTTTGATTTAACATTTAACAACTTTGCCTGTCAGCCTCCCTTCCTTTTCCTCCAAAATGCTGTGAGAGAGCTGAAAGGAGTTTCCCCCACTTAAAGTCACACCATCATTGAAAGTGGAATTTTGCTGAAACTTGAACAAAAATTTGGTTTCACCAAACGAGGGAGGCAGGGATATAAGCCTGGTGTTGCTGAGTGCATGATTTGCTGTTTCCAAAACCTGTGACATACAGTCTCTCTCTCTCACATGCACACACACACACTCTCCACTCTTAAAGATTGCATTTTCAGAGATTGTGTTTAGGAATTGGAAAGCTTTACCATGAATAGAACACTGCTTTAAGGCAGAAAACAAATGACAGAGACAAGTAAATACATCTCTCAGTGGAGAAGAAGCCACAGTGGGGAGGATCCTTGGGACCACTGCAGACAATTATTATTTAAAATTCTTTAAATTCGATCTAGAGGAAGTACCCAACGAGATCTCCAGTTTTCAGAAGTCTTTTCAGGTAATTCAATACTGATTTGATTAGGGCAAACCACAGAATGGTCTCTCAAAGATAAGTGAACGGGCAAGATCCTTGAAAGAGGATCAGTGTGAAAAAGTGTTCAGTTATTATATATATATTTAGAGAGAAAGAATTTAAACTATATTTAAAAAGTAATAATGTCTGAGTTTTCTATTATGTCCCAAGAAGTGTACAACATCATTATGATCAACATCGTTAATCATCAGGGAAATGCAAATTAAAACCGCAATAAGATACTCACTGTATCTGCTAGAAGAGCTAATACAGAACCTAGGAGTCACTGCAAATTTATTGAAGAAACGAACCTGAGTTAATTGCAGGAGCCGAAACTAGAGTGAACAGTTTTATATATCTTGGAAGGATATTGGAAACCAAAGTGCACTTGCATTAATGGTAATGACAATAGTAATGATAATTATAATAACAACAGGAGGAAGAGAAGCTACTCTTTATTGTTCCTACTCATGTGCCAAGCACTGTGGTTTACATTCACACATAGACATATATATGTACTACACACACACACACAAATATCTTTTTGTCACACCCAACGGAAGCACATCAGAAATAGAAGCAATGGGATAAAGAATCACAAAAATAATTATCAAATTCTGGATAGGGAAAATATAGAAAAAAAATAAAGACTTCTCAATGTATACTTACACTAAAAGTGAGATTTTTAAAAAAAGTCTTCTCAGTCTATAGAGACAAAGGCTAGATAGGGCTTTGAATAAAATTTTTAAAACTCTAAAACAGTTTGGCAGTCTTCATATCAAAAAAATAGGTCAGGAGTGGTGGCTCACACCTGTAGTCCCAGAACTTTGGGTGGCTGAGGCAGGAGATGATTTCAAGACCAGCCTGGGTGACATAGTGAGACTCTCTATGTCTCTACAAAAATTTAAAAATTAGCCAGGCATGGTAGCATGTGCCTGTAGTCCCAGCCACTTGGGAGGCTGAAGCAGGAGCATCACTTGTGTCCAGGAGTTTGAGGCCACAGAGAGTTGTGATGATGCCACTGCACTCCAGCCTGTATGACAGAGTGAGACCCTGTCTCTAAAATATAAAATTAAAAAATAATAATTACAGGAGTTGATTTCAAAACACTGTAAAGTAATTAAGGAACATAAAAATATATATGTAAAGAAAAAGCAAGATTATGTGCTGTCGGCAGAAAGATAGACATACAGATTAGTGGAACTGAATGGAGAATCTACATATGTATGGTTCATTGATTTTCAATGATGCCAAGGCATTTCAATGGAGAAAGGATAATCTTTTCAACAAATGATGCTGGAACAGCGGGATAGTTAGATGTGAAAAAAAGAACCTTAACACCTCACACCATATACAAAAATTAACTCAGAATGGATCATAGACTTAAATGTAAGAACTAAAATTATACAGTTTCTAGAAGAAAACACAGGGTAAAAATCTTAGCAACTTCAAATTACTAAGAATACAAGTAGGAACTGTTAAGAAAAAAAGCAATAGACTGATTTAACAAAATAAAAAAACTTTTGCTTTTTAAAAGGTACAGTTATGAAAATGAAAAGGGCAAGCATCAGAGTGGGAAAATAATATTTGAAAAACATATATTGGACAAAGGACTTTTATCTAGAACATATAAAAGAAACTCTTACGACTCAATAATAAACAATATAATTTAAAAACGGATACTTCAATAAAAAATACAAATAGCAAATGACACATAAAAATATCAACATCATTAATCATCAGGGAAATGCAAATTAAAACTACAGTGAGATACCCCCATCCATCCACTAAAATGACTAAAATTAAAAACCTCACCAAGTAAAATGTTGGTCAGAATGTGGAAAAACTAGAACTCCCATACACTGCTGGTAAGAAGCTTAAGTAGTTCAACCACTTTGGAAAATTTGACAATTCTCTTAAAACTGTAAACATGCACCTATCACATGATTCAGACATTCTACTCCTAGGTATTTACCTAAGAGAAATGAAAGCATCTGTCTATGCATAGATTTATACATGAATATTCATAGCAGATCTATTTGTAATAGCCCAAAGCTAGAAGCAACCTCCATTCGCATCAGCGGGTGAATAAACTAATTATAGTATATCCACACAATGAAATGCTGCTGAGCATCAAATGCGATGAAGTACTGATACACACAACACCAGGATGGATCTCAAAATACTCAAGCTGAGTGAGAGAAGATAGACAAAAAAGAATATGTATTGAAATTCCTTCTACATTAAATTCTAGAGAATACAGACTAATTTGTAGCAATAGAAATTAGATCAGTGGTTTCTTGTGGTCAGGGTTGTGTAGGGAGTGTGGATTGATTACAAAGAGACACGAAGAAACCGTTAGGGTGATGGATATGTTCACTATCTTAATTGTGGTGATGATTTTACAAATATATGTGTATATGTCAAAACTCATCAAACCGTACACTTTAAGTATGTGCAGTTTATTGTATGTCAATTATATCTCAATGACATTATAAAAATGCAAAAAAAAAAAACACAAACAAACAACAGTGGGAAGTTGAAGTTCTACCAGGTGGTCCTTTGGAGAAATAAAAGAATTACCATGTATTACATAGTTGATAGTAAACTGAGAGAACTCTTTTCTGTTTGTTTACTATGCCACTTTATATTTTCCTTTCTTAAATTAAATTTTACTTTTTAATTGACAAATAATAACTGTACGTATTCATGAGGTACATAGCGATGTTTTGATACACATAATGCATAGTGATCAGGTCAGGGTAATTAGCATATCCATCATCTAAGAGAGTGCTTTACACCCAGGCTAACAGTACAAGTACTTCAGGGGCCTGGATTAGTATTAATACATTCTTTGTTACAAAAGAGAACTTGAGACTGTTGCTCCTTTCATCCTCACCCCTTATCCCCACGAATGCCATGAAGGACAAAGATACCCTTGTGACAGTGACTGCTGCCAAAGACAGAATATTGAGTGAAGTGGACTAAGCTCCTTACACAAGAGGAATTTTTTGTGGTTTGGTAGATTTTTAGGTCATTGTGGCAGATGATATCTTTTGCATAAGGTTCATAGGCCAAAGATTTATTGTTGAATGAATTATAACTCAGGGATATTACAAATCAAAAAATAAGCCTCACTTGTCATGTTGAATTGCTGCCAGCCTCCCAGCAATCTGCTGTATACTCTCAAAAGGCCATCTCCCTAAATCTTGTTCTAGACATGAGAATCAATGATGTTAATGCAATCGCTCCTGTTTGCAGGCTCAGCATTTTCCAGATCTAAGACTCGGTTAAGGCAGAGGCAGCACAAGAACAGAACACTTGGAGAAAGTCAGGAGACCCAAGATCCAGCCCCAGTTTGGGGACTGGTCAACTGCTGGGCCAAGCTGAACCACTTGTTCTTTCAGGGATGTTTTCCCATTATTTATAAAATGGATGAGGCCTGTGAGTTCTTGAAGCACTCTCAACTCTTGAGGATAAAGTGTCACATACATGTCGGTAGAACTTGTTATCACTTATCCTCCAAACCAGAACACTCTTGAAATTAGGCTGGGCAACAGATATACACACAGACTATCAGGGACAAACCAGGATAAATGACCTGTCTAAATATGACGAACATGTAGTGTCAGGGTTGGGGTGATGGGGACGTGATTCTGTGCCATCATTGTGAGCTAGGACATGGTTTCCAAATGCTAGCTCCAAGACCAGCAGAAACTTCCATAAGTCCACTGCAAAGTCAGAAAACTTAGGGTGTGAAATGAGTTTTATTTTAAAATAATATTAAGAAATATTTCGTGCAAATGAAGGAAGATTTGCAATTTAAGTATAAGGTATAAAGACTAAAATAACAGTTGAAGCCCCCATAAACTCCTTTGCAGTCCCATTCCCCTCCCTCTTCCCCGGAGTTTATCACTATCCTGAATTCATGTTTATTGTCCCCTGGCTTTTCTTCATAGGTGTACTAGATACATACCTCTAGAATACATTGTTCAGTATTGTATGATTCTTAACATTATGTAAATGGAATCACTCAGTATGTATCCCTCTATGATTTTTTTGCCTAATATTTTTATTTTTCAAGGGTCAGCCACATTGATTGTCAGCCCTTGTTGTTGTTTCTTTCCTTTTCAGTAATGTATAATGTTCCATTGCACAACTATCCCATCATTTATGTATCATTGTCCTGCTGATGGACACTTAGGTTGTTTTTTGTGAATATTCTCACACGTGTCTCCTTGGTACATGTGCACTAGTTTCTCTGAGGAAGTACCCAGGAGTAGAATTGCTGATTATATAGTATGCACATTTTCAAATTTACTAGAGATTGCCAAATTACTCTCTAAAGTTCTATCAATTTATACTCCCATCAGCAATATAAAACAGCTCCTCTGGCTCCATATCCTTGCAAGTATTTGGCATTATCAGACTTTTTCCATGTTTATCAGATAGGTGGGTGTAAAATAGTATCTCATCTTAAATGATCAGTTAATATCAGTAATGGAACAAAATCAGAATCATGTGCCACATTATAGAATGCATCAGGAAGAGTACAGCACTGAAATATTCCTATCAAAAAAAAGAATAACTTGAATCTAATCAAATGGAGACAGCAAATAACAAAATGACTCTACAAAATAACTTTCTTATAAATTTCAACAGAGTCAAGATTATCAAAGTTAAGAAGAGATGGAGGAATTGTTCTAGATTGAGGAAGGCTGTCAGAACTGTACACATGTGCTATAAATGACATTATTGGGACAACCAGTGAAACCTGAATGAGGGTCTGAGAATTAGATGATAGTAGCATATAAATATTAATTTCTGATTTTGGTGGCTGTATTGTGCTTATAAAGTGTTCTTCCTTGTATTAAGCATAAGTGAAAACTTTGTAGGATCTATTTTTTTTCCCAGATAGATAAATGTCCCAGTACCATTTATTGAATAAGCCATCCTTTTCTCACTGACATCAATGCTCCTTCTATCATGTTTTAAGTTTCCACATTGGGTCAAGTTCCGGGCACCTGACTCCACTTTATTGGTCTGCCTGTCTGTCCATGAGCCAAAAGATCATTTTCATTTTTCCTGAAGGACATTTTGGTGTAAGAAAAATTAAAAGTCACTTACAGTCAATTTGTATCATGATGTGGCCACTAGGTCTCAGAATTGCTTCCCCTCCTTTATATCCTGCGCACCACCCACCAAAAGGCTGTTTGCTTCCTCTTTGTCTCTCTCTCTCTCTCCCCCAGTCTCTCACACACGTGCACGAACACACACCTGTGAACCCGACGCCACTTCTGAAGGAGCAGCCGCATCCTTTGCCTTCTGGGCTCACTCCCTCAGCAGGAGGCAGGAGTCTTGGCTCCTGTCTGGGACTCTTTTGATGTGACGCCCCCATTGTCCAGCTCCAGACCCCCTCCAGGACATTCTATGTTTAGAAATCAAACCCCAGAGAGTTCTTTTCTCAGCACCTTTGGAAACAAATAGCTGGTAGCCCTTGGTTAAAATAGTGCTTGATGAGGGAAGCCTGTGAGCAAGGAAAACAGCAAAGAAGGTCTCTCCTACCTGAGACAGCTGTGCCCCGGCATGGATGAGGTGCTTACTTGAGGGGTCCCAAGAGCCTAAGGCAGCAGTTCTCAAAGTGTGGTCTCCCGACCAGCCACAGAGCAGTACCGCTTGGGAACTTGTTAGCAATGGGACTTCTCAGGACACGCCCCAGCCCTACTGAATTAGAAATTCTAGGGGTGGGGCCCAGCAATCTGTGCTTTAAGGAAGCCCTCCAGGTGATTCGGATGCACTAAAAGTCTGAGAACCTCGGGCCTAAGGGCCTTTAGCATAGAGATTATCTCTAAACCACTGGTGACTAAGTGTGGTCTATTGTATTATTTTTCACAAATATTCCATGCTGCTGTCTGGGACAGGATTATCCTTCTCCACTTACTGATGGCAGACTTGGCCTATGGCTTACTTTGGCCGGTGGAATCTGAGCAGACGAGCCTTGTATCACTTCCAAGCAAAAGTGTTAAGAGCCAATGAGTGGTTCACTGTGTTCCTTCCACCCTCCAACACCCACTGATATGCAATAGAGAGCAATGTTCCACATAGAGCCCGCTCCAACAGCCTGGGTCCTAGGGTGAAGATGACATGGGACAGAGCCACAGCCAGCCCAAAATGGACATACAGCAAAGGCAAGAGATAAACCTTGATCTGTAAGCTATTGAGCTGTCCAGGGTTTTGTTGTGAAAGTATAACTTACCCTATCTTAACTAAAGAAACAGGGAATTTTTTTTCAGTCTACTTAAAATGAAACCAATTAGCTCTTGTCTGTATCACTGGAATCAAAAGCAGTGGGACTGGACCAGCAGGGTGCGTTGTCCCTTGTCACATGAGAAGGCTGGACCTGACTATGTCTTGGCCCCTCCCTGGGCAAGTGACTAGATATGACCCCATCTAGCCAGGCCACAGTCTGGACAAGTAGTCACTATACTGTCCCACCCAGCAATGCAGAGGGGAGGGGAGAACACTGTAGCACTGTGTCTGTGCTCCTTACTTCCAACAGGCTCCTGCTTGAGGAGCCCCGCTGTCAAGAACCCAGCACAACTGATGCAGGTGGCTCTGGCAGGTAGGAAGAAGTTGGCATGTGCTGCTGTTTCAACCTGAGCCAGTACCCTCCAGAAAAATCAGACTCAGAATGCTGAGCAAGACTGAAAGCCAGGGGACCCAGGGGAACTTCCCCTCACTTCCCCTCTCCCCCGACATAGCTGTCTTGGTTTATGAGGCTGTATGTACAGACTGGGATTAAGCTCAGAATAGGCTGGAAGGCTCCTCCTGGATTTGGGGCAGTTTGTATGCTGCTTCCTCAGGAATGCCCACTTGTGCTTTTTGCCTAAGTTCTCTAGTGATCTCTGCATTTTCTGTAGTAACCAGCCCAGGATTGCCTATGACAACATTGGGCCTCTTCCTGAAGGTCAACTCTAATGACACTTTCTCTGCAAAGCCTTTCTTCATCCAACTGTCAACTTTCTCCTCATTCTGGAAAGCAGCGGGCACTATGCCAGAGTGACTGAATTCTGTATCCCATTGTCCATGGCAATATCCCTGAGCAGCCACAACGTTTATCATAATGGAGCAAGAGCATCTCACATGTTCTCTCCTATTTTTTAAACTTAGCATTGATTGACCAAAGCCAATGTAACAAAAAATTTCAAACTAAGCATGACATTAGCTTTAAGCTTAGTTGCTAAGAGATGACCTCATTATAATTCCAAAATTCAAAGTCTCATATTAACTTTCTTGAATCAATGTAAACTTTGTACCCTTAAGAGAGAGTCACTCACTAAGACTCAGGCTTGTGTTCAATATTTAGGGGGTGAAGAGAAAAGAATAATTGTGTGACAATCACTTTGAGAAAATGACAATAGCAAAAGAAAGCAAAAAAAGAATCTATGAACTAAAAGCGAAGGCAGAAATAATGTGTTTAATGTAAGAACTACCTGCCTCCAATGTTTCCATTCCTGTCTTCAAGTACAAGAAATAAATAGACAGGCTTTTATGTTGAAATTTTTTATTGTGTCCCCGGACAGCCAATCTCACATTTAGGTCAAGTAATTTCCAATCTGCTGAGTTCCATTGTCATTAGGAAGGTAAATAGTATAAAAATTCAGTGAAGTTTATTGAAAAAAAGTTAAATATATTTATATTTTAAAAATAATATTATTGGCTTTTTGACTGCAGAATTAGGTGCTTTAAATGCACATTCTCCACGTTTTTTCAGGCAGGATTTAACTCTATGCTGATTTGGCAGTATCCATCAAAATCCTTTAAAATTTTGTATGTTTTAACCCATAATTCCATTTCTAGGAACATACTAAAAGAAAATGAGATGTGTGTGCAAATATTTATGGACAAGGATATTCATTTGTGAATCACTAATAACCAAAAGTTGGAAACAACTTAAATGTCTAGCATCAAAATATTGGTTTAATAAATGATGGTACATCACTACTATGTACTATTAAGCACACATTAAAAACTTCATTCTTAAAAAGTACTTAAGGACATGAAGGAGAATATATGTGTATATATACTTGTCCATATACACATACACCAAATGTGATCTCCGGCTGCTATCAACAACAAAAACCACTTTGAATGACTGAAGCATTTGTGACACAGATAACATTGTGGTGTATTGGAGAAGGGGTGGCCTTTCATCAATAGGGCCAGATCCCTTTTTTTATGAGGAAAAAAATACATTTTGACCCCTACCTCACACTATATACCAAAAAATTAAATTATTTATATTTTATATATATCACTTATATATGTATATATACACATATATGTATTTATATATAAACCTAAATGTGAAAGCTAAAATAAAACATTTAAAAGGAACCATATGAAAATATCTTCATGACCTTAGGGTAAGAAAAACTCTTAAATTGAACATGAAGAAAAAAGATAAATTGAATTTTACTAAAACAAAAAACTTCTGTTTATCAAAAAATACCATTAAGATAGTGAAAAAGTAAGCTACAAAAAGAGGGGAAGATATTTGCAAAATGTGTATCTAACAAAAGACTCATATTCAGAATATTTACAGAAATCATACCCCAAAAAAGACATAACATAATAGAAAAATGGCCAAATATTTGAACAGGAAATTTCTTAAAAAGTTATACAAATGGACAATAAAGTTATACAAATGGCAAAGGTATTCAACTTCTATAACCATGAGAGAAATGCAAATTTAAACCACAATGTGATACCACTACCTACCCATTAGAATGGTTAAAATGAAATAGACCAATAGTACCAAGTGGTACTCTTTGGCAGTATCTAATATGCATGCCAACAGAAGTTATTTACCAACAGAAAGTGTATATATATTCACTAAAAGATTTGTACGAGGATGCTCATAGCAGTACCACTTGTAAATAACCCCAAACGGGAAACAACTCAAATGCCCATCAATGGCAGAATGAATAAATAAAGTGTGGTATATTTATAAATTACACTACTATCCAGCAGTGAGAAGGATAAATAATGCTATACACAATAGCAAGAATAAATCTCACAAATACAATGTTGAGCAAAAGAAACCAGACAGAAAGGAAAAATTGTATCATTCAGTTCATGTGAAGCTCAAAATCAGGCAAAACTAATCTATGGTTACTTTTAGCTACTGGCTACTTTCAGAAGTGGAAGTGACAGGGAGTCACCTCTAGTGATGATAATGTTCTTTTTCTTACTTTGAGAACTGTCTACACATATATTAGGTATGAAAAATTCATCATGCTGTAAACTTGTGATACACTTTTCTGAATGTATGTTATATTTCATTAGAAAGCTATTTTAATGGCTTAAAATGAGAGAGGTTTATTCAACTCAAACAAAAAATGTTTAGAGGGAGGCAGCAGAGAAACAGAATGGTGTCTCCACAATGTCATTGACACCCAGGCTCCTCCACCTTCATGTTCCTTCATGCTCAGCATGTGAATTTCATCTTCAAGGTTGCAAGACGCCTATGACACTTTTACACATTGCATCTGCATTGTGGAAAGGGAGAAGGCAAAAAACCAAAAGCCAAAGAGCGTGCCAACTGAGTTTAAGGCTGTGGAATGGAGGATACTTTTTATTTAGTCATCATAATTTTCTACAGTTTCCAAATGTTCCACAAAGATATATATTACTGTTATTTTTAAAAGAAAGCTCTGCTAATTGGATGGCAATACAGCAAAACCATTCTCTGATTTTGAATTTCAAGTCCTATAGAGGTAATTTACAGAGTTTCCTGATGGGCTGAATAATTGGAGAATCGTTTTTATGTCTCAGGGGGGCAGAAAAGTAGCCCTGGTTGTATTCATGGGAGAGTGCAGCACAATGTACTGCTCCCTGATTTTCATATTATTAATATAAGCTACATAGAGAGACCTTATGTGTGGGCCCCTAAACAGCACTCTTTGGGAGCAGAGGTGTTTCTGTCCTGAAACGACTTGGGGAAAATGGCAGCGTCCCACACAGCCAGGGTTTGGCGTGTAGGTGTCTGCTGCTGCTGTTCGACACTCAAATGCATATTTTATCCATTTTCTGGAGCTCTGCAGGGTAGAGCTTAGCTCGGAATAATTAAGGAGAAATGCAAATCAAGAAATCAGCTTGGTTATAGTTTAATTCACTGAAAGAAGACAAAGTGAAGAGCAGCATAAATTATACTTCAACACAGAGTTGATGTCCTGAAAGATACAATTGATCAACATTCTTTTTTAAGAAAATAACCCTTGGAATAGCCTGTGTTTTAAAGAGAGTCGAGTTTATCCACCCTATCTGAATGATAATTCTCGATCCTGAGGCTTCCGTCCTTCACTTGCCTCACTATCTGAGAAAACTCGGTCCACCAGCAAACAAATTCCGTGGCAGCTTCCCCTTGAAGAACTCACGGAGAGAGTTTTCTCCCTCTGACTTACAATCCAAGAACCATTTGAAGATGGCCCTAAAATTTTCCAGTGAAGAGAAGCAGGAAGTTGATGCATGATGGTTTTAAATTGTGAGAAGGGAAATCGTGTTAAAGAAGAACCAAAAACCTATATAATTTTTAGATTTCACTTTCAACAATATTTATTTCCTGCCAACTTTGTGTGAGGCCCTGTGCTAAACCTGACATATTCAAAGAAAAAGCCTCACACTACCGTCACCCACCCCCGCAGACACCCCCACAGCCTTTTCCCAATCAGAGAGAGCCATGTCCCATAGACACCCCCACAGCCATCCTGATCTGCCTCTAGTCCCCATAAGGCGTCGGGCTATGCCTTGCCCTCCCTACCCCGCCTTTACTGTCTATGAGGAGCACTCTTCTCTCTCCCCTCTTTCCCCCAACCTACTTGCCTCAATCTGGCGAACTTCCACTCAGCCATCAGGCCTCTGTTCAGACATTTCTTCTGAGAAAGGCCACCTAAGTCTTCCCAAGTTTCTCTGCCTGATTTTTATTTAGAACTTCTCCCCTGAAGAAATAAAATGTCTTTTAGGACTGTAGCTAAGAAGTATTGCTTAATCAACATGTCGATGGCATAAAGCTAACATTTATTGAGCAATTATTATATGCCAGATACTGCCCTAAGTGCCTGGTGTGTATTAAATAATTTATTCCTGACAACAGCTCTAAGAGTTGGTTGACTAGGTCTATTATTGTTCCAATTTTACAGATGAAGAAACTGAGATATGAAAAGGTTAAGTACTTTTCCTCCAAGTTCACAAAGCTGGTAAGGGAATCTTTCAATGCAGAAAACTCCCAGATATGTACCTCTGGCCTTGAGCTCCTTCATGGCTTGAGACTTGATGGACGACTCCATGTGGATGACCCCAAATTCAGCCTCTCCCCACCAGCCAGCCATGTGTTCTTTGTTGCCTCTTTTGCTAGTAGCATGGTCATGCTCCCAAGAGCACAGGTCCAAAAGCCTGGGTAACTTGTGACTCTTTGCTTTTTATCTGCCCTTATAGCCTCTAGATCCTATGATCCTATACCATAATACTCTGGAGTCTAGTCCCTGCTTCCCCTTCCCTTTGCCAATATTCCACTTCAGAATTCCATGACCACATATTTATGCTGCTAGTTGGCAACCCACATCTGTAATCTCTCCTATTGCATCCACTTTATTCACAGGTCAAAGATCTTTAATAACACCTCATTATATACTGTACTAAGTAAAAACACTCCTGCCTGTTATCCCAACAACTATTATTACCATGTGGGCTCAAAGTACCTTCCAGGTTTGTTGCCCACTACTTCCTCACATCTTCCCTGTGCTGAATTGGGTGCTTCCCCAAACCCACCCTGTCTCTCCTGCTTCATACTATTGCCTCTGTCTACACTTCCCTGATCCTTATGACCATGTATTACAATCCTACATATGTAGCAAAGCATGTCCCAAATGTCCTGTCCTCTTCACAACATTTCACGGTCACGCCTAATGGATATGTTCTCTCCCTGCTTCGAAACACCATGATTCTTCTGACTTATATGCCATATTATAGATACATGCGTGCCTGTCATGGCCTCCTTAGAGATAGGGATGACGTCTTACTCATCTTGGTTCCCACCAGGAGCCAGTATGGTGCCCTGAAATGGGAGATGTTAAAAATATATTTGAGTATCATTAGATATGATTACATACCAAGCTTGCCTCATGAAAGAGTTCTATTCAGTCTTCCCAGCTGGGTTTATAAAAACTGATTAGGGTTCATAGTAAATATGGAAACAACATATACTTTCCCATGACACATCCAAGATAAACTCTAGACCAAATAGTGAAGTTGGTGCCCTTAAAACTAAAGCATTTTTATAGAAATGAAAATTTGGGTGTCAATTGGATATCAGTAAGTGACCAGTTGAGGAGTTGAAGGTCTATTTTCTCAGTGGACTACAACTGGGCATTAAAATAGTGATATGAATCTATGCTTGTTGATGTGAGAAAATGTCTATGACATAGTGTTAAGTGACAAAAACAGAGTAGATAACAGAAATTCTATTTGCATTTAAAAAAATGTACATGTGTGTCCAAAGAAAAAAGAAAAGGAGAGCCTGAGAGAATACAAACCAAATGTTGACATTGGTGATCTCTGAGTGGTAAAATTAAGGATAATTTATCTTTTGTTATAAATACTTTTCTTGAACTTTTGCAATGACTAAAACAGGAAAATATTAAACTTTCATTGGGGATACACGAGTAGCATAACTACATGCCAAGGGAAGTGTGAGGGCATTGTGCCATTCTGAGGGGTACACTAAGCTCTATAATTGTAGCTGAATTAATAATAACAGCTAAAACTTTTGCTGTTGTTTCATGCCAGGCACTCTGTTAAGAACATCACATACATTAATTTTTTAATTTACTTGTCACAACCACCCTTCCCTACTTTATTTTTCTTTATAGAATATATCATTTTCTGATATTAAACAACTTACTTATCTCCTTTATTGTATGTTCTTCTTCTCACTAGAACATAACCTTCCTGAGGGCAGGAATCTTTGTTGGTTTTGGTCACTCCTGTATCTCTAGTACCTACTGCAGTGCCTGGCACCTTAGTATTAATAATTGATAAACATTTGTTGTCTGAATGAATGAACAACCTGTCTTAGTCCACTTTGTGCTGCTATAACAGAATACCTGAGACTAGGTAATTTATAATGAACAGAAATGTATTTGGCTTACAGTTCTGGAGGCTGGGAAGTCTAAGATCGAGAGGCTGTATCTGTCGAGGGCCTTCTTGCTGCATCCTCCCACGTCAGAAGGCAGAAGCGAAAGAGAGCTCATAACACAGAGCAAGAAGGGAATGAACTCACTTTTACAATAAACCCACTCCCACAATAATGACATTAATCCATTCATGATGGCAGAGCCCTAATGACCTAATTACCTCTTAAATGCCCCACCTCTCAACACTATTCCATTGGGGATTAAGTTTCCAACAAATAAACTTTGGGGGACAAATTCAAATCATAGCAAGTATTATTCCTAATTTATAATGAGGACTCTAAGAGAGGCTAAACAGTTTGTCCAAAGCCACACAGATATGAAGAAGCAGAGCCACGTCTGAACCTAGATCTCTGCGCCTCCAGGATTGGTGTTCTGAACCTCTATTTCTCATCAGTTACAACAAATCCTTGAATAATAGTGTCCTCCTCCTTCCTACCTGTGGTCAATCCATGGGAGAGACAGTGAGATGTGACATAAGAACTTGCAAGCATGGTTTTGATCTGAGTATTAAATTAGCAGGATCTTCACATAATAAATAATGTTCTATCCTCCACAAGGGTCACCATAACAGGCACAATATTTTTCACATCAAAAGCAGGAGGGACAGGGCCCAGAAATCTAATCAAGTATTCACTAAATAATAGAAGAAAACTAAAGTCTGGGAAATGGTCTTCAGGCACCCTATTTAAAAAAAAGACAAAATTCTGAATGTAAGAAGTTGGACTGAATAGATAGGAACCCCTCCCTCCAAATAAGGGTTTATTAGGGAAGCCCAGTGCTGATGCAGGGAGAAAGTACTTGGACCAGCAAACCCAACTATTTGGGCCCTGTGGATGGCCACAGCAGTTCAATAATGCTAGCTATTAACATCAAGGTACAATTATAAAAGATGTCTATGTTGGCAGACATCAAAGGCGCACTGTGTCTGTGTTTGGGGATGGCGCAGACCGAATGGGACTTGGGGAGCATTAAGAAGTTGTGATGAGACGGCTAGAGATGAAGGAGCAGCATTTGGAAGCAGGAGGTCAGAGGTGTTAACTGGGAAAATGTAACCACTTCTAGGAATTCTTCGAAATTTGGGATAGGAAACAGCACTCCTTGAAATCAACATTATATCGGTATTTGGATAGTAAAGGAAAGAGGACCCTGAAAGAAAGAAAGACTTAAACACCTTTAGGTGTGACCCTGGGTCACAACATTCAGACTTGAATCTCAGTGGTTATCTAGTTTTAAAACATTGTTTAACTATAGAAATCTTTTTATCAAATAAATTATTCTATGGAACCCAATGTGTACAACAGATAAAAATGTAGCTACTATGATGAGATAGGATAGGGGTTTGGTCTTCCCACTGGATCCCTTGCTGGCCCTCAGGCACCTCTGTGGAATCTCACTACCCCAGAAACACAGTTTAAAAACCACTTATCTAGAACCCAAGCAGGAATCTGAGCATTGATATTCCAGACAGTTGATCATTCTGTCTGACTCTGAGAGCTCATAACCTGCTAAGCAGCCTGCCCCTTAGCCAACTGTCACCGACAGGGTGTTCTTCCTTCTCTTGAACAGACTTCCTCAACTTCTACCCACTGATGAAACTTCTACCCACTGGTCCTAATAGAAAAATCAAAATAAGCCTGATTTCCTGGCTTGACCTGTAATCTCAGCACTTTGGGAGGCTGAGGCAGGAGGATCACTTGAGGCCAGGAGTTCAAGACCAGCCTGAGCAACATAGCAAGACCCCCGTCTCTACAAAAAATAAATAAATAAAAATTAGCCAGGTGTGGTGGTGTGTGCCTGTAGACCCAGCTACCCAGGAGTCTGAGGCAGGAGGATCCCTTGAGCCCAGGAATTTGAGGTTGCAGTGAGCTATGATGATGCCACTGCACCCTAGCCTCAGCAACAAAATGAGACCCTGTTTAAAAAAAAAAAAGGCTCGATTCCTTCCATGTAACCATGTAATAGCTCTTCAAATCTTTGAAGGCCTCTTATAGCCTTCCCTAAGTTGTCTTTGTTCCAAGTTAAACATTCTTGATTCTCTAAGTCTCAAACTATTCTTAAGTTCATGTATTACTTGGGGATCTGAAATTACTGGTATCAACTGAAAAACCAAACTCAGCATAGAAAGGGAGTTCACTTAAGACAAAAATAGAAGCACAGAAAAAAGAGGCACAGCCACATACGCTTTGAGGGTAGTAAAGGAAAATGAGAAGTATTGATCTCCTACTCCAAAAACAGCCCAGAGTATATGTTCCCTTCTGAGCACTGTGAAGGGGCCAGAAATCAAGTGCAACTTCATTCAGCCCAGGGAGGTGCCTGGGATCACCTCTCAGCCCTAACAGCCACCAAATCAGGGGACTAAAGGGGATGGCTAATGGCAGCACAGGCACTCAGCTCTTACTAATAGTGTTTGTTTTGTGTTTTTTTGCCCTTAACCTTTTTACTTAAATTTTTTATTTCTAATTATTATGTGTACATAATAGTTGTGTATATTTATGGGGTGCATGTGATGTTTTGATTCTGATAGTATTCTTGAAATACCCCTTAGCAGCTGGGCTCAGGAATGCACAACAGAAAGTGCCTAGCATGAGTTAATTGCAGCTGATCTTAATTGACCTTAATTGACTTAATAGCTATAGAGTTACTTGGACAATGCCACGGAATCTATTAACCAAAAGTAAGTGGCATTCTATAACCACGGATTCAACAGTTGTTTCAGAGCAGGATGTATCAGCCTGTCAGCATTGTTTAGTAGTAATCATTAGATTTATGACTTGCACTTATTTTGGTAATAGTCACTGGAGCCTGTGGGGGCCGGGGAGGTGAGTTTCGACATGTAAGGGTTAGTGACATCACTGGAACATGCCCATGTGACCAGCTCACTATGAGAGACTCACCACCACCATCACCACCGTGAACAAAATTTGAGCTTCCTGATAACTAGAATCTATTTAGAACGCAGGAAAATCAGCAAGAAAAAATCAAACAACTCTATCAAAAAGTGGGCAAAAGACATGAATAGAAATTTTTCAAAAGAAGACAGAAGAATGGCCAACAAGCATATGAAAAAATGCTCAACATCTCTAATCATCAGAGAAATGCAAATCAAAACTACAATGAGGTATCACTTAACTCCAGTGAGAATGGCCTTTATCAAAAAGTCCCAAAACAATAAATGTTGGCATGGATGTGGAGAGACAGGAACACTCATACACTGCTGGTGGAACTGCAAACTAGTGCAACCTCTGTGGAAAGCAATATGGAGATACCTTAAACAGATACAAGTAGACCTACCATTTGATCCAGCAATCCCATTATTGGGGATCTACCCAAAAGAACAAAAGACATTCTATAAAAAAGACATCTGTACTCGAATGTTTATAGCAGCACAATTCACAATTGCAAAGATGTGGAAACAACCTAAGTGCCCATCAATACATGAGTGGATTAATAAAATGTGGGATATGTATACCATGGAGTACTACTCAGCTATAAGAAACAATGGTGATATAGCACCTCTTATATTTTCCTGGATAGAGCTGGATTGGAACCCATTCTACTAAGTGAGGTATCCCAAGAATGGAAAAATAAGCACCACATGTACTCACCATCACATTGGTTTCACTGATCATCACCTAAGAGCACATGTAGGAATAACATTAATCGGGTGTTGGGCAGATGTGGGGGGGGAGGGGATGGGTATATACATATATAATGAATGAGATGTGCACCATCTAGGGGATGGATACGCTTGAAGCTCTGATTCGGGGGGAGGGGGCAAGGGCAATATACGTAACCTAAACTTTTGTACCCCCATAATACGCTGAAATAAAAATAAATAAATAAATAAATAATTTGAACTTCCTGATATCAAAGTGCTTCACATGTGCACCGGTGGTGGTTTGAGGCCTGGAGCCCATGTGTACTGTGCGAATCAATGGTGGGAGGACCAAGAAGCCTTCACTTGAGACATCAAGAATCCTTTCCAATGCCTCTCCTGTGGCTGT
The DNA here is from genome assembly GCF_020740605.2 of Lemur catta. Classification (NCBI taxonomy): domain Eukaryota; kingdom Metazoa; phylum Chordata; class Mammalia; order Primates; family Lemuridae; genus Lemur; species Lemur catta. The sequence goes on along the minus strand of NC_059139.1, from coordinate 51,266,669 downwards.
ACTATATCCTCTGCCAGTAATAAAGCTGTTCCGTGAATGTAAACTATTTGAGTCCTGTGGGTTCTTTTAGCAATTGAACACTTGGGATTATTAATGGGTAATTAACGCAGTGAAGATGAGAAAGGACTTCAGATAATGGCCTGTGAGGTGAAGGATGCTTCCAATGGGACAGAGTTAGTGTTAGGTCCTTAAAGCAGATGTCTTTGTAAGTGGGTGTGAGGAAGTACAATACTTCAGTTCTCTTGGACATTAAGAAAGCACCTCCCAAAAAACCAGAAACATGTTCTGGTTTGCTGCAACAGAAAAATATTTCTAACTTTGACAAAGTTTGCCAGGAATGTATGCAAACAGAGAAGGACTACAGTGTTAAGCCTCATTTCTTTTTCTTTTTCCCACAAACTCCTTTATTTTGACCCCATACTCTTAGAAGCAGCATTTTGGTTTCATATATGTAAAGTTTTTTCTCCACAAATAGAATGTTGTAGACTCTTTTAAACTCTCAAAGAGCCATGTGCAAATAATGCTGGGCATAAATGAATGAAGGTCACTAGTATGGAAGAAAAAATCAGGGTAACCCCAGTCTTCCATGAGTTATGGCAGCACCAACAACAAAACAGAAGGGAGAAGAGAATGTATGTGTATACAAGTATACATGCATGTGTGTGTACACACGTAATTATCACATACTACATATATGTGGAAAAATCTATAATAAAGAATGGAACAAAATATAATCATTTTATTTTCAGTTCAGAATTTGAGCTGAACCTAAATCCGTGCTCTGCCACCTGCCAGCTGTGACTGTGAACAAGTTATTTTAACTGCTTTGAGACTGGTTTCCTCATCTATAAAATGGCAACAAATTTTACTGTGCAAGGTTCTAATGAGGATTAAAAGAGAGAATGCATGTGCTATGTTATTAAACTTAGGCTGGGTGTGGTGACTCATGCCTGTAATCCCAGCACTTTGGGAGGCTGAGGAAGGAGGATCGCTTGAGCCCAGGAGTTCCAGGTTGCAGTGAGCTATGATTGCACCACTGCACTCCAGCCTGGATGGCAGAATGAGACTCTGTCTCAATTATACCTACTTAATGAGTGTGATGCGCACTGTCTGGGGAATGGACACGCTTGAAGCTCAGACTCAAGGGGATGGGGGGGCATGGGCAATATATATAACCTGAACTTTTGTACCCCCATAATGAGCTGAAATAAAAAAAAAAAGAAAGAAAGAAAGAAAAAAAAAAACCTAATAAACACCACTGACAGATTTCCAGAGAAGCAATTTTGACCAAAATTTGTTGATTTCCTTTCCTCCCTCTGAAAGTCTGTATTGTGTGAAGAGGAAGGACAAAAGGAATGGAAAGTGAAAATCAGAGAAGGGACAAAGAATAAACAATTCCTTGATAATGTGGATAAACAGCATTAATTTAGCTCTACTTGTCTGCACTAGAATAATCCCCCAAGGACCAAGCAAGAAATCTCCTATCATTCGACAGACAGAGGCAGCTAACACATGGCTGTCCTGACCCCAGAGTCCCACCTTTCACCATCCACTTGCCACAGAACCAGAGACAGAAGGGCCACTCACTGGGGATGTAGTTGGACTTAGAGGATCTCTGGGGGTCCCTTGTCATGATGTTTTATAAACTACAAAATGTTGTGCCACTTCACATGCTTACTTAACCTGATATTTACAATTACAACTCAAGAATCTGAGTTTCCCAAAGCAATCATCTCATAAGGGCTCAGTCAAGATTCAAGCTCATCCTTCCCGTAATGGCGGCTATCTCCTTCACACCAGAGATGCTTCCAGCACGACGGCAGAGGCAGCTACCTGCCCCATCCACCTCCAGCTGACAGAGGACACCTGCAGCTGCCTCAGACAGTTTGACTCACTGACAAGTCCTGTGCCAGGTGTCTGTGTTTCCCAATAACTCTCTCTGAGGGCTTGCTCAGGACCAGGGCAGCTTGCAGAGAACGTCCCCCAGGCAACCCTCACCCAATAGGGCTTGGCCAGGAGTGGGTCAGTGCCAGTCTCCGGCATGTTCCATGTGGTTTCCAGAGGGGGCCCCAGCACGAGTGAGCCCCAGGTGCCCACAGCGCTAATAACCCACTCATAAAACACGGCCTTTATTGGCTTCCCCCTTCCTGTCTCACCTTCCTCGAGTGTTCTTCCTGGAGTCAGCTCCTGTGGACACAACAGCACTACGTCTTTAAGTTGTTCTGCTTCTGGAGGAACCCAGGCTGAAACGAATTCTAAAATTCATGTGGTTATATTTTCACACCAAGGAAAAAAAAGTAATAATGACCATGGGTGGCCGATCAGTCAGAATCTGATGACAATATGTTCAAGAATTGAAAAAGTGAAGATAAGATTCTCCACAAAGCTGCAAGTTACTTCTCCATCCTCACAAAGACTCCATCTTGCCAGCAACTGCTCTAATTGCAAAGTGGGGTGATGGCCTTCAAGGGGCTCTGTTAAAGCCGTTACGGATCAGTTTGGACTTTCTAGCTGCTAAACAATAGACTTCAGAATACACCCAAAAAGTAGGTTATTATTTCTCAATTAAATAACTGAATGCATAATGTTTTAAAAAAAACTATGAATATGATCAAAGCATTTACCTTACAGGAAATGAACAATCATCTCAACATACACTTATCAACTTTGTACACATTTTAGGAAGATTTTGAAAGATCTCTCTCTCTATATATATATATATATTTTTTTTTTTTTTTAATTAAGACAGGATCTCATTCTGTCATCCAAGCTGGAGTATAGTGGTGTGATCATAACTCACTGCAACTTTAAACTCATGGGCTCAAGCGCACCACCATACCCAGCTAATTTTTTTAATTTTTTTAACATTTAAAAAAATTTTTTTGTAGAGACAAGACCTTGCTATGTTCTCCAGGCTGGTCTTAAACTCTGGGGCTCAAGTGATCCTCCCACCTCAGCCTCCTGAGTAGCTGGGATTACAGGCATCAATATAGCACCTAAAAATGACCAACCATTTTATTTTAGTAAAAAGAGATTCCCAGCTTCTGAGAGTTGAGTGTAACTATGGCTGAGAGTGTTTAGATTTTAAAATATATAGATATAAATAAATATATATGCATGTGTGTGTAAAATTCTTGCATGAAAACCAATAGCAACACAACTCACTGAAGTGTGCTGGGTGTTTCCTCTGCAGTTCATCCTGCTCCCGAGACGCCGGACTAGTAAGTTACACGCAATAAGTTCACATAACGTGCTTGGTTTTATAGACTCTAACCATTTATTTAACAAAATGGAAATTTCTAATATCTAGCACTTTTCTAAATTTAAAATTTCAGGGAAAAGAGGCTCATGTTCTACAGTATACATTATTACAAAAGAGTTCAGTATAAATTTAGCTCAGTTAAAACACTTTCTCTAATGATTAGGATTCATCATCCTTTAGCAAAGCAAGGGGACATTTTTCTTGTAGAAAATGTCCATATCTCTTTGTCAGAGGAGATGCCTGACCAGCACGACCTTCCCTTCGCTCCAACCTGTCCATCAGAGGGATTCTTTGACCAATAAAACAGGTGGAAGTCTATTTCTCTATTTTGGTTCCCAAGTCAAGTGTAAGACCTCTTAGTTTAGGAAAGAACTCAAATGCATATAAACTGAAGAGCTGTGGTTGTTTTCATCCTCTTTACTCACACACTGCTCCGAAAGTGAAAGTTTTCTTCTGGGCTGTGCTCAGGTGCTGACGGCTGTGCACATAGCTATCATTAGTGCCAATGTGTGGGAGACTTTTTGAATAATGTATAGCACCCGAGGGAAAGAACAACAGACCCCCCTCCCCAAAATTTAAATTATTGCTCTTGCAAACTCTGAAAGCCAAGGATCACTTGTGCCTTGCAGAATCCGGGGGCTCTATCCCCAGGTGCAGAGTACATTGCCCAGGTTTCTCCAGGGCAAAGGCAGGGTGAACACCCTCATTAAACCTGTGCCTAATGATGAAGAGCAACTGTCCACTCTCGGCATTTATGAACAGCAGCCTCTGGTGGTTGTAGTCCAGCAGAATGCCCACTCTGGCCGGCCGCTCAGTCACGTGAACATCACTCGTGATGCCACTATAGAAAAACGTGTACCTGAAATGAAACAAAAGAAGAAAAAAAAAAAAAAAAAACAACTTTGGAAATCTTGAAGAACTCGATAAGGAAAATCACTTGGGAATAACCAATTTTTCAGTTATTAACTTCAATTCACAATAATGAGTTGCAACAATGTTGTCCCAAATCCTTTAACCAGATCCCTCCTAGGTGCTAAAAGGCATAGCTCATCCCAACAGATGAGCATTTTTAATAATTTTGCTCCTTCTACATTAGGAGGCAGTCCCAGAATAACCAACATATGCCTCCCTTGTGATTTTTCTCCACATTCTAATTCCTTCCCAGCTGCCCACATGTTTTAACTACCGCATTCATGGGGTGTCATTCTTTTGAATAAAACTCCCTTGAGGCTGCCATGTATTTTAAAAAGTACCACAGGCTTGCCTTCCATACAATGTATTAATTTTACAGTTTAAAAAATTTATAGGTAACTTACATAAGGACCTTTATGAAGTTTAAGAAAGATTTCATTATTTTTGCCAACCTCATCCTTTGTTTCCGCTCCCTCTTCCCCAAACCAACTTTCCTTTTCATCTTCTCAACGTTTGCTGCAGCCTCGCAGCCAGGGGAGTTGCCTTCGATTCCTCTCTCCAATTCAAACAACTTCAATTCAACAACTACTTCCTGGGCATGTCCAGCACTGAACTAGGCACTCAGGGAAGGTGGGGGACTACAGAGCACTGTCCTTGCCCTCTGGGATCCCATACTGTTGGAGCCGGAAGGAAAAACTGTGGACGAGGGCTGAGAATGTATCTCAGGGCGCAGACTGTTAAAGTGCTTACCAACCACATTTAACAAACGTGCTTCGGTCACGGAGGGAAAAGTTCAAGGCCAGGCCAGGAGGGAGAAATTGCTGACCAGAAAAGCCAAATTGCTCTGTGCAAAACAGTAACACAAGTTTGGGGTTTTCTCCTAGCAATCTTAGAAACCGAGCGTGGGGCCCTGAAAGTAGGGGAAGGGAAGGAATGAGAGATGGAAGTGAGGGAAAGCGATGAGAGAAAGGTTTGTGGATGCGGTGGGTCAGAGGACTGGGAGCACAGAGACACCAGGGCAGTTTGTGACCTAAGAATCTGAGTCAATGACAGGTCTGGCAGGAAGGGCCAAGGACCTTTAACAGCTGTGATGTCTGTCTTAAGGCCCAGAAGCTCAGGCACAGGGACTTAGGCGCTGGCAACTAGGCAACTTCACTGCAGAAAGAAACTCGCATGCAAGGGCAGAGGCTCACAGCGATGGGGAGCTGAGCGAGACTTAGAGGACGATGAAGGACCTCTTTACTGCCTTGCTAAGGAGAGAGATGCCAGGACATTATGAAGTTCTGGAACCTGCAGGGCAGACAAACGTTTCAGGCAGCAATGATGAGGAACAGCAGTGTGGGCTGGGCCCTTACAGAAGGCTTTGGGAGCAGATGGGCTTAAACCCAGCCAAAAAGAATGGGCAGGGCTTGAATAGGTGGAAAGGAAGGAGGAAGAGATCCATGCAGCGAGGACAGCAGCCACCATGATGAAGTAGCCGAATGGCCTGTATGTGGCAGAGACCATCACCATCTGCCTGATGGGCTTAGAGGGGACCTGGGAGTGACTTAGGATAAGCGAAGACAGGAGCGAATCAGAAGCCAGGACTTAGGATAAGCGACAGATAAGCGAATCAGGAGCCAGGCTCTAGACCTGCCCTGTCAAATACAGTAGCCACTAGCCACTTGTGGCCACTTAAAATTAATTAAAATTAAATAAAATTTAAAATTCAATTTTTCAGTCCTACTAGCCATACTTCAAGTGTTTAATAGCCACTTGTGACATCATTTTTCTATTTTTGTAGAATGTTCTATTGCAGTGCTAGTCTGGAGGGTTCTTGATGACCAAATGAGCTATTTCCTCTCCCCTGCTTGGAAGGTCCTTGGTCCCCAGACCCCGACAGCCCAGTGCTGGTTACTCCTCGAGCCAATCCCCGCCGTGGAGGCCACGCAGGGAAAGACATTCCCTGAAGCCTTGGCTCTACCAGTTCTGCGGGACATGGAATGTGCCACTGAGCACAGCCATTCCTCCACTAACCCGCGTCTGGCCTGAAACCCAGCCTGGTAGCCGGGGGCCTGGCTGCCTGCCCAGCTTTTGCCTGTCCGCCCTTGGGGTGGATGGTCCCTATGCAAACAAGCATCATCCAGAAGCCTGACTCTGAACCTGCGTGACCCTAGAACTGCCTGTCCACAGCCCCCTCCCCCAGGCGGACTGAGGACCCCACCCCCTTGACTCTCATACTGGCCCGGACTCAACTCAGACCCTCACCTCAGGGCTCCTCACCCCAGCCTGGCCAAGTTCTTTCTGGTTTTCCCCTCTTCACTGTGCCCTGCACGTGGTCCCCCCTGAGTTCTGGTACTGCTGTCGATGTTTGCAGATTTTTGAGCAGAGAAGGAAGGGATTTGATGAAAGTTATGTTTTAGAAATATTTTTCAGTTTGGACATGTAGGATAGGTTGGGGTGGGGAGAGACCCGAAGTGAGCCCACAGGCAGGGGGGCTGCTGGTGAAACTGCAAAGGAGGTGAGGCAGCCTTGAACTAGGACGGCAATGTGAGGAGTGGACAGGAAGAAAGCCAGCTGATTTTCTTCCTGAGACGGACCATCTTCACGGCTCCTTCACAACGGCAACAGCTTAAAGCTCAGATTCTGCGTAAGCAGAATCAAGAGTAACACAGGTTGGTTTAAATCATTAAACCAGAAAGAGCGAAGGACATAAGGGGCTGCCACAGCTGTTCTCCCAGCGTCTCAGAGGACGGGTGCTCCACGTGACGTCCCCAAGACAAGAAATGAGGCACTTGGGACCTGACCTCCCTCTGCTGTGACCACATAGGTTGCCACACCCCTTCTCCTCGCATCTACGGAGCCCACTCTGGGCCTGAAAGAGCTAAAGACCAAAGCTGTAGGTTGACCTTGTCAACAAAATATACAATTCTATTTTCTAGAGTCTAGAAATGTGTTATTGGAAGTTAGTCACTGGTTTGGATTTTTAAGGATTTGAATACGTAAGGATGTTTTCATGAAATTAACACCTAGTTTGGGCCCTAAATCTACTCACTGTAAACTCTGACTTTGAGTGATTTCAAACTCTGGGCAGGGGCTGGGTCCTTAAGCATCGCACAGTGCTGAATATCAATTAATCATAATCGCTCTGACTTGATGGAATGTGACTTTAAATAGTGCTTGGAGATGGTGTCCTTATGAACCATCTCAGAGAAGCAAACTGTCAAGTAGGATGCAGGGAGAAGTGTGCAGCCAGAGATATGCAAATCCCAATCTGTGGGCCTTTTCTGGGAACTTGCAGGCATTGAAGGCTTCTTTTTAAAGCATTTCATTTGAATAATGCCTCACATTTGTATGACACTTTACAATTTCAAAGCTCTTCCCTGTACCTGATTTCATGTGATCCTCACACCCTCAAAAGGCCAGGTATTACTGTCCCCTGCTGAGACAGACAATGCATGCGAGGTTGCTCAAAGGGTTAACCAACTCACGGTGAATTGCAACAGGTGGCAAAGCAAGGAAGGAGCCAGCACTAACATTAGGTTCCTGGCTCCCAGGCCAGTGCTCTTTCTATTAAACCATCCTGTGAGCATATTCAGATTATAACAAGCTTGCCTGGTCTCTAGGAGGCTAACACGAGATAATGGCTTTTACACATCCACCAACCAAACAATATGAGTAACGTAGACCAGAGCTTGGCAAACTTTTTCTGTAAAGGGGCAGATAGTAAATATCTTAGGATTTGGAGGCCATTTGGTCTCTGTCAGCTCTGCCACTGTAGTGCAAAAGTAGCCATAGACCACACATAAACAAACGAGCATGACTGCGTTCCATAAAACTTTATGTACAGAAACGGGCAGTGGGTCATACTTGGCCAATGGGCTGCAGTTTGCCAACCCCCGATGTAGACCAAGGCAGGGGAGGTGTGGGGTGTCCACTTCCTCCTCACTCTGTTGACTCCTTCTCTGCGGAGGGAGCCCTCTCAGCATTACCCTGTGATCTCTCTGCACCCTGGGGTGAGGTTAGAAGGAAAAACTGGCCATGCATAGCCCAGGAGCCCCTCCCTCTTCCCTATCCTTGCTCATAAGCTGACTGGAGAGACACACGATCCTTCTCTGCTTCTCCAGAGACCACCTCTGCCCTGCGGGGCAGGGAAACTGGCCTGGCCAGGGCTCTGGGTGGGTAAACCTGCCCAATAATAGGGTTCAATATGAAAACCACTCTTGCAGGTATGATCCACATGCTCTAAATTTAGCTTTCTCAGTAATAAGTGTAAGAGTTTTGTCTCCATATACTCGACACTTGTTTTCTTAGTTGGCTCAGAACTAAGGGAAGGGAAGTGAGATGCTATTTATTAGGTCCCTCAGAGACCCTAGACACCCATGCAGACATTTTGATTAGGAGGGAACGGGCAGGGCTCCGGCTTACCTCTGTGGCTCAGAGCAGTGCATGTACCACGAGGTGTCCCCTTGTCCCAGGGTCCCAGCCTGCACCGCCGAGCTGGAGCAGATGCCGAGTCGATAAGCTGGGCAGTCTGTGACTGTGGTTTCCCAGTAATGCTGGCCACAGGCAGGCAGCTCCTCGCCCAGCACCGATGGGATCCTGCAGGCAAGTGCATCAGATCAAGCTTGGCATAGAAATCACCAGCCTTTACCTCATGAGCATCAACATTCATAAACTCACACACAGTTTAGGCAGGATTCTATCCTTGGAAACTGCCACAGAATTCCCCAAACTCTCAACACGCGTTTGCTGTATTTTCCGTCACATACAACATGCATATATTGCACATTGCGTCTCTTAAAGGAAGTGGGAACCAGGAAATAACTAGAATAATGGCTGGACAAAAAGAAATGGCACAATCTCTGTTTTTAAGGAGAGAGAGGAAATACAAGGGAGGCAGGTGGGGAATATGACTTGCAGAGCTTTCTTCCAACATGTGCAAAAAAGGAATCACCAAAACCTTCTTTAACAGTGAGTTCTAGTGCCTGCTGACCTTACTGGGCACGGCAAACAAAACACCTTTTAAACAGTAAGACAGCTGGTGAGGCCGGAGCAGAGCAGAGTGTGGAATTAACCAGGTATGCTTAGTGTGCTTCATAGATGCTTGTGGTCAACAGTCTGCATGACTATGGCCTCTGAATTGTAGTAGGTGCTCCTGAGAGGTTGGTTAAAAGTCTCTTTTTTGTCTCACCTTAGCTATTTTTACAAGAGGCTCAGTAAAATGAACCAAAGTACTTTCAGCTGCTGATAGGTGACCTTGTTTGCATGAATTGCTCAATTTTGCTTGGGAATGGCTGAGACAGCAAGGAAGCATTTTTAATTTAAGCAGTGTTAATATTCAGTCAGCACCCTCTTCCTCTCCCCTTTAACAGATGAGAAAATGATTAATGCAAGGAAATGTATTTCACTTCCTCATGTCTTTACCCAACAACCTCATTTCGGAGAGGTGGCTACTGACAAGCCCTCACTCTCTGGAGCAAAGCCCGCTGCCTCACATTTATGAGCTAATTTTCTGGTTAATAATAAATAAAATCCTCTAAAATACATTACAGTTATCATCAGTTATTATCTATGAACTCTAAACCACCTCCAGTCTACTTCTTTTCTTTTTAATTTTTTGAGAACTCCAAAAGACAGAAAAGCTCAACCTATTTCTTAACTCTTTTTTTTTTTGCCCCTGAATGTACTCATTTGTATACTTTTAGCATCTGCAATGTCCCAGGCCCCACGCGAGATTCTGCGGATTCACAGATGCTTAAGGCAGAGGATTATTCATAATTGAGTGGCTGAAAAAGGGCCCCACGAGTTTTCCATCCTTTTACACAGATGAGAAAGGGAGCCAGGGCCCAGAGAAGCTGCGACCGACCGTTTCCAGAAGTGGTAACACCTGAGCCGGGCCACAGACAGGCAGGTAGTGACCCTACAGGAAAGCAGCGCAGGTCGCCGTGGCTGGCTTGGTGCCCGTCAGCACCCTCAGTAGCACGGGCTTCGTGTGCTTTCTCCCATTTGGCCACACTGACCCTCAAATACCAGGATAGTTTGCAGGGCAGCCTCCCCACCCTGTCCTCAGCTCTTCTTTTCTTTGACACTTCTTTTTGGGGGCAAGATTCTGTGGCCAGAACCAGGGACACAATAAAATGTCCTTATCCTCTATTCCTTTTCAAGAGGTTTCATATAAAATCTGGTTCGCTATTGAAAGTAATAGACGAATGACTGGGCCTTTTTTTTTTTTTTTAATTGAACCAGAGATAATGCCTTAAGACCTCTAACATTTTAAGAAAAACCATCTGTGCTTGTATTTCCAATAAAAATGTTGACACTTGCTCCAAGTTATGAACCATCGCTGCCACTTTCCCCAGCAACGAACCCCAACTGAGCTGCATGGGTGTACGCACTTAGAGGCAACACCACGTCCAGGCCTGTCCGTCAAGCTGGGAACATGGTCAGCTGATGCCACACTGAAGCAACCTAAGACTCTACCGCCAGGGCATTGGTCCACTTGGGCCTTCTGCTTCTACTTACTCCGTCAGCCTTCTCCTCTCAGTGAAGCTGATCACGGTCCCATTTGAGGAAATCTGCAGAGCAGGATGAGCTGTTTCTCTCAACAAGAGAAATCTGGTTCCTATTGCAGTTAAGAAAATAGGATTATAACATTGCCATGATGTCCAGTGCTGTCCCCAGGCCAGGCCCCACATTTCAGATCTTGGTCTCCCCCTCCCTTGACATCAAAATCCCCCCACTCGGTGTTTTCAGATCCATAGCTGAAAACCTCACTCGTGATGAGGCATTCCTGGATGCCAGTGGCTGGTTTACATGGGGCTGCTGGTACGTCCTCACAGGTGTGTCTTGTACTAGAGCTCACTCTGCTATGCAAAGTGTGCTCCTTGGACCAGCAGCTTCTACATCACCTGGAAACTAGTTAGAAAGAATCTCAGGCCCCAGAACTACCAACTCAGAATCTGCATTTTAACAATATCCTCAGGAGACCTGTGTGTGCATTAAAATTTGGGGATGCACTGATATAGCCTAAAGGAGAGGCTTTAACAATTGGAGGTACAGACACAATGTTGGAACTATGGAGAGAACATTTCTGGGCAGGCAGCTCTCACATCTGCTCTTCATAATCATCAGACTGGCCCTAACTGGATCACAAGTGAGACAGGTGCACAAGTTTCTGCTGGTTAAGCAAATCACATATTGTGCTATCTCTGGGCCTAGGATAAGATAATAAAATGATCACCTTTCCATTCTTCACTTCCTTTCACAAAAGTTGAGAATAATCAAACATTTTTTGTTGACATCATCTGGGCATTTTTCCCAAAATGTCATTGAGCAGTTCTATCATTTCCTTGAATTACTCTTTCAATCATTCATTCAACAAACATTAATTGGCATAAACTATGTGCCAAACTCCAAGAATAAATGGAAGAACAAGGCTGGAAACTCTTTCATAGAGTTCACAGTATAATAGAATAGGAATACCCACAACTCACCACACACACACAAAATATACCCATAAATTATAGCACATTGTCAGTCAAACAAGAATCATCTGGGGAGATTTCTAAAAGCACAAATGTCCAAGCCCAACTCCAGATCTTTGGGAGTGGGACCAGGGCATCAGCATCTTTTAAGCACCCTAACTGATTGCTAATGGGTAGCCAAGGTCAAGAACCTTTAAAGCAAAAATAAAAGAAACATCTTGACCTTTGACCAATCTTGGGTCCCAATGGCAAAAAGCTAGCACTGACAGCAGGGTAGGGGTTTTATAAAGTTGCCCTTTAAGACGTCTTCTCTGGGTGTCAGAAGGGAAGGAAATACTCGGAAATAGCTTGCTGTGTACAAAGGAAAAAGTACCTCGGGTGGAAATGAGGGCAGCTTCACTCTGTTCACTTGTCCCAAATGCATTGATGGCTCTCACGTAGAAAAAGTAATTATCATTGGGTTGGAGGTTAACTTTCAGCTGGAGTCCTTTGATTCCAGAGAAAGATCTAAATGCAAAGGGAAAATAATAATTTTAAATATAAGGCCATCTGCTAAATGACTCATATTTCAATTCTGTAGTGAATGAATATATGTTATTAACAACAAATAACTTATTTTATTCCCTTTTTATGACCACTGGAGTTAGCAAGCCAGATTCTGCAAAATGGCCATTGTCCACTAAAATTACTTTATCAAATCATTTCTATTTTTGTCAACTTTTGTCCAGTGTGTGCCCTCCAGAATGGTCTTTGGAACAGAATCAGGTACTTTTTTTTAATTCAGAAAACAAACTGATTTTGTGGTTAATGAATCTCCAAAACCATATTATTTCCTTTATCAATTTTTGGCTGAGAGGGCACTTTTGGATTAAGATGATGTTAAATCAAAGTAGCCCAATTATCTTATTAATAGATCCAAAGTATGGAAAACTTAGGGTAACGATTTTGTACATGATCATCCTGCCAAAGGTACCAAAGTTAATAGAAACTGAATATCTTTAAAGAAGACACTATCTTTTAAAGCAAACTTGATTCTGGCAAGAAAAGAGAATTCTAAGTGCCAAAAAAAATCCTCAAAGTTGCTGTTTCTAAATCACCTATTTAAATTAAAAGAAAAGTGCTAGTAGTGATATCTAATTGGCAGTGGGCTTGGCAAGTGCACTGTAACATCTCAACCAGTTAAATGCAAATGGACTCGCTGGATTTGAAGATGGAGCTCTCTGGATTTGCCAATGAGCTGGAATAGTTTTGTGCTTCTTTTTCATTCTCTTTAATCTGCTTGATATCATGGCCTAAAGCAATGATACCAAAAAAAAAAAAAAAAAAAGAAAGAAAAAGCATTCAAGTGCTCTTTCTGTAAGCCTCCTTTGGAAAAGCCCGTGGAGAGAATTATAAGTTAGGCTCCTTGCTGATGAAAGAATTCCTAACCCCAGTGCTAGAGAGCCAGAGTCCTGCTCCTAGGAGTATGCAGTGCATAATGGTCAACGGAAATAATAGCACAATAGCCTTCAGGTTCATTCTCTGAAAAGTAGGGGTTTTTATTTGTTTGGGGGGTTTTTGTTTGTTTTGTTTTGCTATTAAAGAATACACCACAAAAGCATTAGAATCCAAGAGTGGTCACTGTTCATCCACAGACGGACTTTTTTTTTTCATGTTATTTCTACTTTTGCTCAGTTATTTCACTTCTCAATACCTGCCTTAGAGAATAGCATGGAGAACCTGAAAAAGAACCATTGACTCAGAAAACAAACTAATTTAGAACTTAAAACAGAATAACCACCCCACCTCCACCCCAGGTCTGCAAGTATGAAACCCACGGGGTGTTCCTTAGAAGGAAGCAGGGAGGGGAGCAGCCTGGATCTATTTGTGTATCTGCTGTTTGGTGCCTGTATCTGGAAAAGGTCAGTCCGAACACCTCAGATCGTATTGGTTGTTATTTCAGAACCTGTCACCTGACGAGACCCTCAGGAGAGGACTATCTTTAGATGCACTGAGAATAGATCAATGAAATTGAACCACATGTCCACTGACAACTAATTATGCTCCAGTTAATTAATGAAAAAACATGCCCTATGACTGAGAATGTAATTTCTGACTAGGATCTAAAATATTATTCTGGGGTAGATGTATTGCTTATCTTATCTGAACTGATGACTGAAGAAATATTTTAAATGTACATTAATTATAATTAGTGATAAAATGATTGTCTCAATAAGCACCCTCAGCCTGAACTGAATTTTAGACTTCATTCACTCATTAAATACATATTTATTGATCACTTGTCCTATGCCCAGGTCCCGTTATCCTGAAGCCTGAGGGGAAAGTGACAAAGATTGGTGAGGAAGTGTTTGCTCTAGAGACTAGATGGAACATACTGGCTTCATTTTGTAACAACACAGTTGTTAAATACCTAGGATGCTCTTTTTTTAGGTAAGTGTTTGCCCTTAAGATTTATGAAGTCTGTCAAGGAGGAAATTCCATATATATAGTCAATTGCATGCTGTGTCTCATTACTCATTGAAAGAATAAAGGTTTATGTGGTACTGAGGTCAAAATATGGGATCGGTCCTACTTTCAGTGCATTAAGCAGGTCATGCAGATTTGACAGACGTGCACAATGCCCCAGGCATGAAAACAAAAGTAATACCACATGTGGTGGAGTTTTATTGTTTAAAAGTTGCCATCTTATGCTCAAGCATCAAGAACAAAATGAAAAAGATCAGAACAAATGGTTCGTTTCCATGTCTATTTACTCTGACTCCACGTAGATGTCGCCAAAGTCTCTATGTCAGCTGTCCCTGCTTTTTAGCCAAAGGAAAACTTCAAGAATTTTGGAATTCAAGATCTGAAGAGTGGCACCTTTCCGGAGGTTATGATTTCTTTATTTAAAAATCAAAAACCTGTCATAATTGCAATTAAATCCACATGACTTATAACAAACATTGCATAGTCTGCAGAAAAATTCAAGTTCTCAGAGTATCCAAAATGAACTTAAGTGGTCCAATAACAAATGAAACCACAGTAGGTTGTTGGTGCTCAGTTAAGAAGGGATTTTAGGCCAGTAAATAATATGACTGCCATGACTATGATTAGAAGTCTAGAGCCAATAATAAAATTCAAAAGTCAGTAGGAAATTTGACTCAAATGGTCTCATTTTGGGTCATGAGCATGGAATTTTCCCTACAAGAGCCACAGTGCAGTGGAAAGGGATGGCTTTAGGCGTGCAGCTTCCAGAGATGTGAGGGCAAGAAACAGCACCCAGAAACCCCGACATACTGGCTAATCAGCGGATTGCTGGTGGAGCATACATGTGTGGAGTTGGAACTTAGCATAGAGCTCTGTGCCCTGCAGGTCTTCAAAGGCCTCAGCCTGCTCATTCGTTAAGCTCCAATACTGTAAAGCACAGAGAAAGGACTGAGAGGCCGACTCACTGTCTCCTCAGGAGTCCCAAGGGCAGCCATGCGAAGGGGAGACTGCTTGGTCTCCTTCTCTGTTGTTTCAGAGGGCAAATGAGAGGAAACACTCAGGAGGCTGAGGACTGCCCCGATATAAGGGAGGCCTTTCCAGCTCGTGCCCTTCCAGTCTTCAGCTTTTACAAGGAGTGACTGGAAACTTTGCCACAATTAACCATGGACAACATGGCAAGAATCATTTAAAGTAGGAATTGAAAAGGATCTTTACGATGTAAAAACTCAATGGAAACATAATGCTTAAGGGGAAAATACTAAAAGCATTCACATGAAGTCAAAGAGAAACATGAGGTTAAAAAAACTGGGGAGGTAGGAGGTAAAATTATTACCATTTGTAGATGATATGACTGTTTATCTAGAAAACCCAAGAAAATCAGCTGAATGCTTACAAAATCAGAGAATTCAGTAAAATGGCTAAATATGAACCTCATACAAAAAAATCAAAAGTCTTCATATATAAATAACAACTAGATAGAAAATAAAATGAAAGACTTTTTTTTTTTTTGAGACAGGGTCTCCTTCCATTTCCCAAGCCAGAGTGCAATGGCCTCATGATGCCTCACCATAACCTCAAACTCCTGGGCTCAAGTGATCCTCCTGCCTCAGCCTCCTGAATAGTTGGGACTACAGGCATGTGCCACCATGCCCAGCTAATTTTTTTTTTTTTTTTTAGAAAAGGAGTCTTGCTATGTTGCCCAGTCTGGTCTGAAACTCCTGGCCTCAAGTGATCTCCTGCCTTGGCCTCCCAAAGTGCTGGGATTACAGGCATGAGCCACTGTGCCCAGCTGAAAAGTCTTACTTGGAATAGTAACAAACATTAAAAAAGTATAAGATTTACATGAAGAACATTTTTTAAGATGCTGTTGAGAGAAAACACAAAAGACTTGAATAAAGGGAAAGGCACCTCAGTTCTGGGACAGGATAATGCAACATCACAAAAATTTCAATTCTCGGCCTGGCGCGGTGGCTCACGCTTGTAATCCTAGCACTTGGGAGGCCGAGGCGGGTGGATCGTTTGAGCTCAGGAGTTCGAGACCAGCCTCAGCAAGAGCGAGACCCCGTCTCTACTAAAAATAGAAAGAAATTATATGGACAATTAAATATATATAGAAAAAATTAGCCGGGCATGGTGGCGCATGCCTGTAGTCTCAGCTACTCGGGAGGCTGAGGCAGTAGGATTGCTTGAGCCCAGGAGTTTGAGGTTGCTGTGAGCTAGGCTGACGCCACGGCACTCATTCTAGCCCGGGCAACAGAGCGAGACTCTGTCTCAAAAAAAAAAAAAAAAAAAATTTCAATTCTCTCTCAATCTATAAATTTAACATGATCTCTGAAAATAACAAATCATCAGGGGCAGGCTGGTGGAGGAGGCTATGCGAGCTAATTCTAAAGATCATATAAAATACAAACTAGCAAATAACAACAACAAAAAAGAAGTCATGACGTGGCAACCTAATTTGTCAGGAATTCTAAATTATAAAGCTACAATAATAAAAACAGTGTGGTCCTGGGGCATATATAGATGGATCAATGGACCAGATTATAAAGGCCAGGAATAGAGCTAAACATCCAGTCTGTTGAGTATATAATGATGGAAGCATTTCAGATCAGAAGGGAAAATGCTGGGTATTCTTGTTGGGACATCTGGATAGCCATGCTAAAAAAAAAAATAGAGTTGGATTCCCTGCTTCACACTTTCTACTGAAATAAATTCCAGATGATAAAATATCTAGTTTTAAAAAAATTAAATTACCATATTGGCTACTACAAAAAAACACATGGGAACACACATACTCTTGGGCGGGAGGTACATTTTGAAATATGACACAAAAATTTAAAATCTATTTTCAAAGGAGATTGATACATTCAACTAAATTATCATTTAAAAATATGCATGGCAAAAAATATCAAAAAAAGATTTGCAACTCATATCACACATGAGAGCTAACTTCCTTTAAAAAAAAAAAAAAGAGCCTCTACAAATCAATAAGATAAAAACACCACAATCCAACAGAAAAAAAATTGGTAAAGGAAATGAATAGTTCATAGAAAAAGAAGTACTATACATCGCTCTGAAATATATGAAAAGACGTACAACCTAATAATAGAAGTGCACAGTTAAACAACAATAAGAATCCATTTCCTACCTACTAAGTTGTGGAAGATCAAAAGTTTTATCAGACCAGGTATAGGCAAAGGTATGAGTAACCTAGCACTCTCACACCCCGCTAGCCAGAGTGTGAGCAGCTACAACCTCTGTGGAGACTCTTTGGTAATATCCATCAAAATTCACAATGAAGACACCTTTTGACCAGTCATTCTACTTCTAGGAATTTAATCTACAGATATATTTGCATGTGTATAAAATGATATATACACAGGGTTGTTTACTACAGCATTGTTTGTGACAGCAAGAGAATTGAAACAACTTAAATGCTTCCCATTTGGTAAATAAGTTAAATTATATTTTTAAAACAGAATACAATGAAATTGTTTTTTAAAATTGAGGCAGTTCCATATGTATTGATATGGGATGCTCACCAAGGCATATTTGTAAGCAAGAAAAACAAGGTGGTGGAAACACAGATAGTGTGCTACCATTAGTTGACAGACTATAGATGCTTGGTATAAGCACAGAATCTATCTGAAAGGATAAATATGAATCAGGTAATGGTAATTGTTTCTGAGGAGGAGATTTGAGTAGGTAAAACAAAGGTATAAAGGAGACTTAATTTCCACTGTAATCCCTTCTGTGTCTTTTGAATTTGTACCATAAGTACATATTCTCTATCCAAAATTAATTAATTAATTAATTACTTTAAAATTCATTAATTTACTTTAAGAGCTATATTACCAGTTCCAGAGTTCAGGAGTTAGTTGAATGTGTTTGTAGACTCTCAAAGGGCACATTAGTTTGAACACTGTAAGGTAGCTTCTCCAGGAATTTGGTAATTCAGCAACTTGTGTGGGATGGAAAGTAGTATGCACGTGCTTAAGGTAACTTGAGGGGCTGGCAGTTACAGGGAGTGGCTGCTCTCTACACCACCATGTCTACCACCTGGATCTAAGCATGCTTCCTCCCCAGGGGAGGGGCAACTGTATACAAACCACAGGGAGGAGTCCAGAGCCCTGACTCCTGGAAGCAGCCTATTGACGGCGCCATCACTGCAGCTTACAACAGATGGCTAAGTAGGAATTGTTTTTAAAAACACAGTTGGCTCTTACTGGCATTCACGTTGGCAGCACCAACATTCAGCCGTCAGTCAACACCATTTAATGTGAACTGGGAATGAGCACGTGGCTGGGCCCTGTGGAACCAGCTAGTAAAACAATGTTTCCCAAACCTGCCTGGGCATATTAGACCTTCTGAACTGGAATCTCTTAAGAGGGGCCTTTGAATCTAAATGTTTAGCAAGCATTCCAGTTGATTTTTCTGATCATTTAGGCCAGGGAAACACAATCATAAGATAATGTGGGGTGTGAAGGGAGGAGAAGGAAAACCAGGAAAAAAGAAAACTGCATGGGAATGTAAGCAACATTAAATACAAGAAAACTAACTAAATAGCCATGGCTGTTTGAGGCCATTTGTAGAACCATAACTAACTGTAAATATGGAACTTTTAGTTTCAGATGAAAAATTTTGGTTAAATCAGGATTAAGAAGAAAGTTCTTTACATACTGATTTTCTTTTTTTAAAAACTTGGTAAATAAAAATTTTTGAACAAGATTATTTTTCTTTTGATAAATGAGGATCTTATGAGACTCGATGTTAACGAAATATCGCTTTTAGTTCATAAGAGTGTAGAAAAATAACATGGAGGCTGAATGTTGACAACCATGAGACATAGGCTCTCCTGTGGTTAGAAGCTCTCATAAAATCCCCATAAGCCAAAGGTTCCAGCAGAAAGCTCCTGGATTTTAGTTTTCTCTCTGTTTTCTCCCAAAAGCCTGAATGATACCATTTATATTACAGGCAGAGAATCCCAGGAGCTTAGTAACATTTATTCTCCCGGATTCTCTAAGCCCTCCTTTACCATGCCATGGCCACATATGTGGACAATTGCTTGAGGTCCCTACAGAACAGCCAGTACAGGATGGTGATTTAACACCTCACTTTCAGATCCCATTTAAAAAAATGGTTACATTGCGAATGTTTTTGCATCTTTTGTAAAACTGTTCTTAAAGACAATCGCTATTATCTTGTTCAAATAGCCCTTATATAAAGATCTACATGAAAAATTCATCTTAGAGCTGAATGTCAAGAAATATAATTGTCTCTCTTAGTGAAATGTTGTGCTTCCTTTTTAAAAAGGAGATGAGTTATGTAATCTCTTTCTTCCTCTTGCTCCCTCCCCCTCTCTCCTGTTTTCACATTAGCTGCCAGAAAGTTCAGATTTAAATTTCATGTTCTGTTGAGGTACGGTTCTTAACCGGCACTTTCTGATACAGTCTCCTCAGCCCTGTGCTATTTGGCTCTTGTTCTTATAGTGTTGTTGTGTTGGTTCTATTATGTCTGGGTCTTTTATTGTGAACAACTTGAATACTTTTTTGGAACTTGACATAAGTCAGAAGTAAAGGAACAGGTTGGGTTTCAATTGACTGAGGTTTTACTGTACAACCAGGAGGTGGATGGGAGTTTTTAAATGATCAAAGTAAATTAGGGTTAGTTGAGAAGAAAGATTTCATTTCTAAAAAGCCAAGAGTGTTGGGGGCTAAAAATCCTCTTCACATAACTCACTCTCCCAAAGGGTCCCTGCAGAGGGATATTACAACTGGATGAGGAAAACAATACCACATAACGGGTGGCCTTTAGCTCTTAATTACTCAACAAATTTTGGCCCAGTCCTGTCAGTGGCCCTCCTGTCACCCTATGAAGCAAGGATGGAGCAGGAATAACTGTCTCCTCTACCCACAGGTTCCAGAGACGGTCAGATGACTTGCTGTTGGCCGCTGGTCAGTCATGACCTATCTGAAAGCTTAGGAAGAAAGTTTGGGGAAAAAAAGAAAGAAACGCTGGGATTCCTCCCTCCTGCTCAGGCACTAAGTTCATTAAGAAACTCACCCTTCTTTGTCCTTATTTTACTTTACAAGTAGAGCAGTGGGTGATCCCAGCTAGAACACCCACCAATGACAGGCAATTCTGTTCCTGCTCCACCAGGTGTGGCCCCAAAGGCTGGAAGCAGGAGGAACATAGGCTCACAGGCCCGGCACCTAGAGCTCACCCTCCCCTGGCAATGCGCATCCTGGAGGGTGGCCCTGGGGAGGATCTCCCTACCCCACAGCCCCAGCCAGGGCCAGGGAGCAGGAAGCTCACTCCCCACTATTTTGTGGCGTATTGAGTCTCACAGATTTGTCATTCAATACACGGCTTCTCTCTGCACAGCCCACACAGTTAATCCCTGTACTATATTTCTCTCAGTTTTCCCTCCTCCACCCACACTTCTGCTGACTTCTCTCCACACAGGAGAGACAGAACAGCTGAGGAAACAGCAGAGCGGTGGAAAATTTTTGAAAGTGTTTCGAGCCCACCCAACCTGAGGCGAGCATTCAAAGAAAAACAGGAAGAGGGTGAGTAGGAGCTCCCTCAGCCCCCACACACAAGCCGGGGATTGTCACTCCCGCCCACCCCAATCCCAACAGGGGCCGACTGCCGGGACTGAGCCTCAGTGCCCACACGCAGAAATATGCAAATATGTTTTCTGTGAGGATTATGGAATGGAGGCAATCGCTCAGCTATTTCAGACACTGCGTCATGAAACTTGAGGGCAAAGCAGGTTCATTTTATTCAAACATCCACTGCAAGAGTTCAACCAGCACCTTTGGTCTTAAATTGGAATATCTAGAGGCTATTATACTGGAAGAAGGAATGCAGGTGTGAAGATGGATGTGTTTCTGTTCTGGCAACCAAAATTAGAATCCCCAATCTAGAGGACAATCAATGCCCTCTGTATGTGGTGTGTGAGTTAATATTATTCATCCTTTTCTCCCCTTTTTTTTTCATTTCAACTTCTCTTCCTACACCAAACCAGAGCTTTTAAGGCTGCCTGTTTTTTTCAGGGTTTGGGTGTGGGAAAGAGATGTGAATTCATTTAGTTCTTGCTCCTTCTCTCTTTGGCTACAGGTTCCAGCCAGTTAGATGACTTGAAGTGGGGAAGGGCAAAAGGAGATTGTCTAATTTCCCTCCTTCCTTCTTTCCTTCCTTCATTAAACAGACATTTGTGGAGTATCTACATAGATAAGTTCCCCACCCTCCCAGTTTATGGTTTAGGCTCAGTCAAACTGAGCTACCACAACGAAATAATCTTTGATCACGCTCACTCCCCTTCAGTGACCTCTGGATCGATTTTTGGATCTGGTTTAGTACTATAGGGTTTTTGCATGGAACACAGAACCTATGTAAGGGTTATATAACCAATGGACAAACAAGATTATAAATGCCCTTCTCTATGCGTGATCCATGGAAAGGTTTCTAGCCCATAGATTAGACTAGTCCTATCTCTTGGTTAAGTATCCAAGCGCTAAAATGAACTCATTCACCCATCCTTCTTTACTTTGTTGGCATGATTTATTTTTTCCCATTTTGAATAATAGATTATCCTCAAAGCTGGCCTAATTTTTCTTATTATGTGCTTGATGCTAATTGATATTTACCTATTCAGGTATCAACTATGTCTTGAGTAGCTACAATATGCCAGGCACTGTCCCAGGTACTGAAGCTGCCACCTTACATAATGATCCCTTCATGGAGCCACCAAGGAAGTGAGACCAGACAACCCTTGGCTCTTTTCCAGGAGACAAAGTAACTTTATCCATTGCTGCGCAGAAAACCAAAGTGAAGAACGTGGTTCTGATACAACGGAAAAAAGAAGGGATTGTTTGCATTTGTTGACTAGCGGTGACCAAGTTTTGAGGTTTGTTATCAACTCTGCTGTCAGACTGGTTATCCGGAGCCAACATCTTAGAGATTGAGCTATATAGGTTGTAGTTAAATAGTTAATATTTCATTGAGTTTTGAAATACCAGATCCTGTAAGAAATGTTTTAAAGTTGGTTGTCAGAACCAGATGGTCAAAAGACCTATGACACATGGCCACTCTCAAAGAGCAGAATCTTCCTTCCCTCCTTAACTCTCAAATTGGAGAACCAAAGAGATACAAATGAGTTTTACCGTCCTGGGGCTCTGAGATTAAGGATGAATTACTTCACAGTCTGTTGATGCCAGCCTGGGGTATGAGAGACTGAGGCTCATACCAGTGAGGGATGGCTCTGATGTGGTGTGTCAGCAATAGACTTAGCAAGTGAACATGGTAATAATTTGTGGCCAAGAAAATTTTGCTCACTTCAAAAAATTATCTATTGTCAGACTCAGCAGGGATTCAGAGGCTGGAGAGTCAGCCCTGGGCTGTGGACTGGACATACCTTTTCACATCCTGGCACTGAGGAGTCTTTTAGCACCAAATTGGAAAACAGCTTCATCTCCAACACAGCTTCAAACTATCAACAAGGCTCGAAATGAGCAATTTCCCTTCACTTCTAAACTTGCTGGACTATGTCCACTCAATAACAAAGAATCCTTTGTATTGTTTTATGATTATTATAAACCTCTGCTTATCCAGCCCGTAATATGCTATCTTGCAACAAGAAAAATAAAAACAAATCCACTGGCAAAGTCTCAAATAGAATAAACTAATGACAAGCCTTAAGTTTTAATAAGCTCAGCTTTGGTCTTAATGAAATTGTTGGATGGTCATTTTTTCCCCACAAATGGAACTGTCATTGGTTTCTTTGGTTTTGATAGAAGGACTTGTTTGGACTGCATTGTTGATATCAAATGGACCCTTTTACTTTCTTGTTTTCCTTTTTTAAAAAAGTTTTGAGGGCCCCAGGATGATCAGGGAAAGGAAAAACATTAACCAGGGGAATATGAATGGTAGTGTATTCTCTCTTAATGTCTGTGCTTTTCATGAGACAAAGGAAACTAAGGATGCACAGTAACCCCCCGTTGCCAGGCTGCTGAGGTATGCTAACTCAATCTGTTAACGATAGCAGTTTAAAACTAGTGGAAAGAATAAGGCAGACGTGGGTTTGAAGCCTGACTCCAAATGCTCACTCCACTATTTAAGCCTTGGCCAGATCACTTAACCTCTCTGAGTCTGATTGAATGGAAATCACTTCCTACCCCTCAGTGGCTGCCATCCCTCCTTTCCCCCTCCCTGTAGCCACATTTACAAGATGACATCACAGTTTCCTCAGTGGGATGACTGCTAGGTCTCAGGGTTTCCAGATTTCTGATGATTTAAATACCCAACTGTGCTGATATGATTTATGCAAATGCCAGCTGGGGCCTGATGCCGTAACAGAAGTGAGTCATTTCAGAGCCTTAGCAGTCTGATCTTGCCTCAGAGAGAACTGGGTTTGCCCTACTGATGGTAGAGAATGGCATGGGGAAAGATTGCCCTGGGATTCAGGCACTCCTGATACAGTGTTCTCATAGCACCAAGGGGCTTTTGCAGGCAACGTCCAGGACCTCCCTGAGTGGGATAAAACAGGGGTTAGCAGCTTGGACTTTGAAGTCTGACAAAATGAGATTTGAATCATGATTGCCACTCACTAGCTGAGTAGCCTCTCAAAGTGTCTGTTTTCTCTTAGGGTTCTTGTGAGGCTTAAATGAGGCAACATACCTAAAGCACTTGGGACAGTGATGGGCATATAGTAAATACTCAATGAAAGTCAATTATTCTCTCTCTGTGTTCTGGCCAGAGTTCATCTCAGCTATTTGCTAATTGCTGAAGTCTGCCTTCCAGCGGTTGGCACATTAATAGAGATGCTGTTTCTTATACAATTACTATGTTCACACTTCTGCTGAAAAGCCTACATCCCACCCAAACACTCCCTGCCCAATATTAATCCATCCTTTGATCATTATTTTGTGAAGCCTGTCTTCAACTTGAAAGAAACTATAATTATTTCTCAGTCATATGAAACCTCCCATCATAACTAAATAGTTGTTGATCATGAACATAATCAAGAGCTTAAATAATATGCTTTATTATTATAAAAAGCTGTCTAATTTCTCACTGTTATTCCTAAGTTCTATATCCCACCAAAATAGTTTATCTCAGTAAACTTAGTTAAAAAGAAAAACTAAAAATGTCTCTGTCAAAATACAAATATTAATAATAATGATCTGAATATTTACCATGGAATGTGAAGTTGCCAGGAGATGGGAGGTTAAGAAAATACCACCTCAGTAGATGAGTTAACATTTGCCAAATGCCTAGTGGAAGTATGGCCCTTTATTGATAAATGTTAGTGTCATTATTTTAGTGGGAGAGCTTCACATTTCTTTTTTCCTAGAAGAATCTCTTTAGATTCTTCATGCTTTTGGAGAGGCAGGTATGTCTCTGCGATAATATATAGGTGATTAGCTCCTTTATGGTACCAATATATCATGGAGACATTCAGTTTTACATTATACACAAGCTCACTATTCGTTTCCTGAGTTAGGTGGTGCCTATTCTGATACAGCTAGTAAAAAGTGCATAAAATATGCATAAATCCTGTCTAATGACTGAAGTTAAATATACCTCAAAGAATGTTCTATCATTAAAACTCACATACATTTTTCTTACAAGGGAGTTATTATTCTGCATTGTAGCATGTGTTCTATTACAAACTTGGAGTTCATTGATGAATAGTGATGGAGCTGCAAATCAAGTCAACAGCTTAATTAGCTCAGCAAGATTTTAGGATGCTTTTCTCCCTTGGTGAGCATATGCTCAGAAGTTAGTTTAGGGCCCTGAGCTCAGTTCCTGGGGCTCTAGGTGATCTCTCCGTGAAAAGGGACCCTTACCTGAGGCCTTCGCCCTCTGGAGAGTGCTGTCTGCAGTACTCCAGAGTGTAGGTCTCCGTTGCCTCTGGGTTGGCAGGCCGCCATCGGATGGTGGCCATGTTCCAACACACGGTACAGTCCTCAGCGCGGATCACTGGGGTGGAGGGTGCTGCAGAGAGAGAACCAAGACAACGTTGGAGCAAATGCCAGCTCTACTTCCTGGGACCTGGGAGGACTGCTTGGCATGGTTTTATTTTATTTTTCATTTTTGAGTCAGAAAATTTATTCTGAGTTGAGAACTCAAAAGGGATCAAAGTTTGTATAGTGAAGTCTCTCTCCCTCCTTTGCCTTCCAAATTGCCCAGTTCTCACCCATCCCCAAACAGCCTCTAACATTAGCTTCCTATAAATCCCACAGAATCTGTATACATATAAAAGCAAATAAAAAAGATTCTTGCCCCTCTCCCTTTACAGAAAATGTAGCCGTGATCTTGCCCTTCAGTAGGTGCTCAATAATGACTTGTAAAAGGCAAGAGAAGGCCAGGGACAGTGGCTCATGCCTATAATCCCAGCACTTTGGGAGGCTGAGGCAGGAGGACTGCTTGAGGTCAGGAGTTTGAGAACAGCCTGGGCAACATAGTAAGACCCTATCTCTAAAAAAAAAAAAAAAAGGTAGAAAATTTTAGCTGTGCATGGTGGCATGTGCCTATAGTTCCAGCTACTTGGGAGGCTGAGGCAGGAGGATCGCTTGAGCCCAGGAGTTTGAGGTTGCAGTGAGCTATGATGATGCCACTGCACTCCAACCTGGGCAATAGAGTGAGACCCTGTCTCAAGGAAAAAAAAAAAGTCAAGAGGAAAGGATGAAGAGTGGGAGGAAGCTATTCTTTGCCCTGAGGCAGGTGCAATTATCTTGAAGGCAATGCAGGCTTGGTTTACGCTACACCTCCTCCTCCAGCCCCCTGTGAAAAGATTTCATCACATGAATACATTCCCAGTTGAATACCATTGCTTAAAATCTTTTGTGGGGCTCCCTGCACCCATATGGCACAGCCCAAGTTTCTTACCTTGCAAACTCAGACTCTCTATGCTAGCCTTTCTCATCCTTTGTCTTTTCTCTCTTTGTTTTTTGGTTTTTTTTTTTTTTTTTTTTTTGAGACAAAGTCTCACTCTGTCCCCCTGGCTAGAGTGCAGTGGTGTCATCATAGCTCACTGCAACCTCAAACTCCTGGACTCAAGTGATCCTCCTGCCTCAGCCTCCTGAGTAGCTGGGACTACAGGCATGCACCACCACACCCGGCTAATTTTTTCTATTTTTAGTAGAAACTGGGACTCACTTTTGCTCAGGCTGGTCTTGAACTCCTGAGCTCAAGCAATCCTCCTGCCTCAGCCTCCTAGAGTACTAGGATTACAGGCGTGAGCCACTGAGCCCGGCCTCCTCTCTTTGTTTTTAAGTCTAAGAAATAATACCAAACTTTGCATAGTGTCTGCACACTCCATACTGTTTCTTACCTCAATGCCTCTGATCATATGTCTTCTTCAAGTGGAATATGCTGCTTTAACACATTACTTCCTCCTGACCCTCTAAAACATTTCATGCAAGCTTCAGTTCCAGGAAACCATTCCTAATCCTGCCCCACCACAGGCTCCCTTGGGTACCCCTCTGGGGTGCTCTCGTAAGAACCTGTGAGTATCTAGATCATGGCCCTTACCACTCATTTTCTGTGATCTTCTATTTTCCTATGTCCCTCACTTGACTATATGAGCTTCTTAAGAACAGGAACCCAGTCATTCATCATTGTATACCCAGCACTTTGGACAACACCCAAAACATGGTACATGCCTAATAAATAATTATTGGTTGATCTCAAGAGTCTGAAGAATTGAATAATGCCTCCTAACACCCCCTTAGCATCCCCTTACCTGTTCTAAAAATTGCCCTGTCACTGGGCAGGCTGCATCCCGTGAAGTTCACAGCCATAACCCACACTTGGTAGCATCGGTCAGGCTCTAAATCTTCGAAAATACAGTAGCTTTCTTTCACTGTCACTCTGTATTCTTCTACCAACTCTAGCATAAAACACAATCATTAAGGTGTCTTCCAAAGTTAAGTGAAAGTTATAGAGTTATTGGAAAAAGTAGTCTATGATTTTTTTCCCCCAGTGGAAAACTCAAACTGATAACCTTACAGATATCATTGTGTAATAACTAGCTCTTTAGAACACATAAGAAAGCAACAGCATTCTGAAAGGAAATATTTAGAATGACATAGTATTACTTGTGAACACTCACCAGAAAATAGTAGCATATTAGTAAGATTCTGAGCTTCATATACCACAATTAAAGTAACTTATTTCAACAACAAATATTAAAATTGCATAGAGTATATGTTAGCTTAAATCTCAGTAATAGCAGTCTCAAGAAAATCTTAAGAACAAATGCCAATATTTTAGAAGTGTGTATCATAAAAAAAAAGGACAACCCTATGTTTTAAACTTACAAAGCATCTTTACAGATTAGTAAATGATTTTGGTATTCAGTATGACTTTCCAAGTTTCAAATCCTGGTTCCTTCTAATAAATTCCAGAATTCTTTCAACTAGAGAATTCCACAATTTATAGAAATACTTTATAAACTTTGATAGGCCATAAGCTATTCTAAGAAGTAACTTTTTTCAATCAAGACATTTTCCTTTTTAAATTTCTTCATTTTGCTTTCAATCTTTTTATACTAAATATTACTCAGTACCATTGTGAACACCTGCCCCTTTGGGTAAGTCTGATTATTCTTACTAAAATTTTCTCTCCTTTAAAAACAATGGTTTTCTTTTTTAAATTAGCCTACGGTAATTTCAGTTATTCTCCCTTATTACTCTTAAATGTCACATCTTCAAAACTCCTCCAGTTAAGAACCCGGATTGTTTCTTTAAAAGATATTTAGTTCTTCAATTCAGCAGGTCTCTCTAATTGCCTCTCTCTTTTCCAATGAGCTATACTTTCTGGACAGAAAGTTCAGTTAAAAGACTGTCATAAGAACTCATACACTGAAAAACATTTCTCCCATAGCCAGCAACTGCGACTGCAGTTTTCACTGGAATCATTCCTCTGAGGTCCTATTACCCTGACGCTCCCTTTAACAACACATATAACGAGTATTGCTGGGGACCCCATTACACAAGGCACAGTATCACAGAGTGGATCATCAGATTAGCTAACTGTCATCAGCACAGTCCAAGGCATAGAACCAGTGAGATACGGGACAGAGAGAAGTGTTTGGGGTGGGGTGTGGGGGTGAGAGGGTGGCGGTGAAACACATAAAAAAAAGTACTCCGGGCAATAACTACTTGTTAAGAGGGGTCTTGGAGGGCCATGGGGTTTCATGAAACAGCTGGATAAAGATGGAGTCGAAGTGTGGCATAACAAAACCAACATAGAGACAAACAAAAACATAATATTTGGGGTCTGAAAGATCTTTGTTTGAATCTGCCCCTGTCATGTACAAGTTGTGTGGCCTTGGGCAAATTCCTTAACCTCGCATCAGTTTTCTCCTTTGCAAAGGGGGATAGTATCATTTATTCTGTTGTGTTGTGACAAGCATATGAAGTAGGTCTTGAATAACATAGGAGTCTTTATAGACAACCCTAGCCAACTTTACACTATGCCTACAGTTGCTTTTTTTTAACTTTTTCCTAAATTAATTATCAAATGACATTTCAAAAGCCTTAAATATTAGTAACAGTAAAATATATTACCATTCATTGCTGATTATAAATTGGGCGCCTGAGTTTTGTAAGAGGATGTCGATCCTGCCACGTAATCATCTGCTCTCCAAAGTATGTGGGTCTGTCTTCGGCAAGCAACGCGGAGTGGCAGCACTCCCAGCTCTGATTCATCAGGAAGTACAACCTCAAACTGCCTGGCATGCGTCTTACTAGAAGTCCTACTGAGCACAGATATTTACAGAGGCTCCTCTATAAGACATGCCACCCATACACCCTACGAAGCACTTTCATTTCTATCCACACATTAATTTGGGGCACCAGAAGACTATGCCATACCTAAGCCCATGCCTTGAGAATTGTGAATATGGAATGAACCTCACAGTTTGTCTGTGGCTTTCATCAAAGGTAGACCTCAGAAACTGCCAGCCATGACATCCGACACTTCATTTGCATTCAATCAATGGGGAGGACACTGTCCTGCACACAGCTTATTTCTCCCCTACAAAGTGGGACACCTCACACTTTTCTTTTAGACTTCAGTACTGACTAAAATTTTGTTTTCCTTGAAACTCTAGTATGTTACCTCCTTTCTGAAAATGAGAGCCACTTAATTGTTCCTGTTACCCTGAGAGCTCAAAGCCAAAGGTGAATCTCAGCTACAATATTATTGTTGACTATTAGGATGATATTTACACATTTTTGTTTTCCTTGATCCTGATTTCCAAATTTTGCTTCTGTGTTATGATTTTATTATATGGTTGTTGGGTTTTTGTTGTTGTTTTGTAAGGGGCCATAAATGCTTTGTGGAAAGAGTCATAATAGGTATCTGTTTAAATATTTCACATTAAGACGCCTAAATAGACACATGCATCTGTATTTGTGTTAACAATCCTACCGTTTACTTCTTGGTCATCTTGTGGCTCCTCCATGCAGTAAACCTGAAATGAGTCAATGACATCTTCCTTGTTCATGCTCCAGTAAACTGCAATCGTTGTGCTAGTGGCAGAATTTGGTTCCTGAGCTTCTAATCTAGGAGGCTGTGGAACTGCAATATAAACAAGACTTATTACGACTAATGCTATTTGTATTCCCTTTTTTTGGCAAAATTTATGCTTGTTGAAAACAATTCAAACAATACAGAAATACATGGAGTAAAAGTAGGAGGGTTCTGTTGTTCTCAGCTGGGCCCAATTATGCTCCCTGGATGCAATCACTGTCAGTTGAGTATGTACCCTTCCAGAATGTTCTCTATGCAGTTGTATATGTGCATATACAATACACACAGAAATAAATAAAATGGATACAAAAATGGGATCACTTGATAATACCCTTCTGTATTCTTATGTTTAGAACAATAAATTTATATATAGGTTAGAGGATGCATCAAATGACTCTTGGTTTTTCCTTCAAAATAAAAAGTATGCTTTTAAGTATGGTTTGCTAGATAACCAAGGTTGTATTGTTCCATATCAAGATAGAGTCTATATTCATAATAGAAACACATGAAACCTGTTTTAGATATAGTTGCTATATTTTTCAAGGCTGAAAAATACTAGCATGAGTAAAATGTCCAAATACTTTTTTTTTTTTTTTTTCAGAGAAAAGATTTCACTCTGTTGCCTAGGCTAGAGTGCAGTGGCATCATCACAGCTCACTGCAACCTCAAACTCCTGGGCTCAAGTGATCCTCTTGCCTCAGCCTCCCAAGCAGCTGGGACTACAGGTGTGTGCCACCACACCCAACTAACTTTTTCTCTGTTTTGTAGAGACAGGGTCTCAATGTGTTTTCTCAGCGTGGTCTCGAACTCCTGGTCTCAAGCAATCCTCCTGTCTTGGCCTCTCAAAATATACTTTCTGAAACCACGATCCCATTTTCTTTCTCCAACATGGCTATACCTACAGATTTTTAAAAAAATAAAACAAATATATAAACTACATAGCAGAAAAAGTTGCCTATTAACTGATTCAGTATGTTTGAGAACTCTAGCATAACTCTGTTGTTCTGAATTTTAAAGGCAATAATATTCTCCAGTGTCTTCCTAGAGATTTTTAAAGTTTATAATTATGCATATTGAACATTAATGGTATATATAATACCACAAATCAAGCTCCTATGCAATTCACCTCCAAAATTTATGACACAAAGTCATTGAACATATTTTACAAATTGGAGGAAAAGGTTATTCCCATAGTTGAAAAGACATTATGCTTTTAAATTTATTTTTTTGGTGGCTATTTTTTTTCCAAGTCAACAATTTCCTAAGAGAAAAGCTTACTGGAATAATATGGGCCAAATTTTATGAGATAACTTTATTAAATGTAGCCACCAAAGGAAAAGAAAATAAAGGTCAGTTCAGCAAGAAGGTAAAAATGAGAAAAAAATAAATAGGTCTAAAGAATAGAACAAAAAGAGACATATTGAGAAGATTTTGATAGCGATAGCTAAAGAAATACACAGTAAAGAAAAATGAGAAGCAGGACAGAAGAGTCAAGTTCATGGGCTTCAGTGCAGAGATGCTGGCCCAAGGGTAAAGGCCACATGCCCCACTTACTAGCTGTGTTACCCTAGCCTCAGTGTCGCCATCTTTAAAATGAGAAAACAGTAATAATAGCATTACCTCCCAGGGTTGTTACAGGAGGCAAGATAATGTATACCAAGTACTTAGCAAAGTGCCTGCCAGGTGACCAGTGCTAACATTCAGAAAGCACAGTGACCTTGGCAGGAGCACAGAAAATGAAAGCAAGAGGCAGGAAACTCCTGGAGGTGAGGGTTGAATTAGGAACCCAGCATCTGGTAAGTAAGAGGCAGAAGTAAGACCTGTGGAGCGGGCTCCACGGTAAGCCAGAAGCCTGCCTATCAGAGCCCCTCCCCAGGACTGATCATAGTTCGGAGACCCTGATTCTGTCTTTGATTTTACTGTTTGTCTTCTTCAGGAAATCGCTGTCACATTGTAAAGGTGTCCATCCAGATAAATGTAGGTCAGTAAATTTTCACGTTATGCAGGTTTATTGAAGAGCCAAGCAGAATGTTTCAACCCTTGTCGATCATTTTTGAAGAGTGTTGGAGAACTCCTTGAGGCATGAACAATGAAAACGCTCCTGCCCCTTTTTTCTATGAATTATGCATTGAGCTATATCTGCTTTTCAAAAATGGTAACATCTTTTACATTTCTCTTCCTCTCCTGAGTAAATGAACTTAAAAACTTAAAAACTGATAGTTGACCCAAAAAAATCACCTAATTTTAAGGATGAAGTAGTTGTAGAGAATTAAGTAAAGCATGTAGGGTAGAAATAATTTTGTTCTTAATGTTCTCCTGCCCCCTAAAACATTAAAGTTAAAACATCTTTCTTTAAAAACATGAATTATTTTGACTTTTCAAAGAATTCTAAAACGAAAAAGGGAATAAGAATATTCCATAGATATAATCTAATAATAAAATGGCTAGATTTATGATCCCTTTATGGCAGACGAACATCAAAGACCCAGACTGTATATGTTAGCAATTCTGTTTACGCTTCCGTAGTTGAGTAAATGTGATGCCAAAAAATACAAAATGGAAGTTTAGGGTTTCATCACCATAGGCAGAAGAATCACCCCATGGATTCCCTCTGCCTGATGAAGTGTGCCCATAAAGAGCAGTCACACTCGGGGAATTATGCACTAATCAACTTGGACTTCAGAATCTGTGGCCAAATATAGATTTCCCCACAACCTGGCTTTCAAAAAGAGCACCATTATTCATAATAGCCAAAAGGTGGAACAACCCAGGTGTCCAGTGATGGATGAATAGATAAGCAGATGTGGTACATGCATACAATGAAATATTATTCACCCCTAAAAAGGAAGAAAATTCTGATGCATGCTACCTACCATATAGGTGTTCCTTGAGAATATTATGTTAAGTGAAATAAGCCAGTCACAAAAAGATAAATACTGTATGATTCCACTTATGTGAGGTACCTAGAGTAGTCAAATTCATAGAGACAGAAAGTAGAATGGTGGCTGCCAAGGCCTGGAGATGGGCAGGGATATGGAGCGTTAGTGTTTAATGGGTATAGAGTTTCAGTTTTGGAAGAGAATGAGTTCTGGAGAGGGATAGTGGTGATAGTTGTACAGCAATGTGAATGTGCTCAATGCCCTTGGACTATACACTTAAAAATGGGCAAGGTGGTGAATTTTAAGTTATGTGTATTTTACCACAATTTAAAAAAAATAGGCCAGGCATGGTGGCTCATGCCTATAGTCCTAGCACTCTGGGAGGCCTAGGCAGGAGGATCGCTTGAGGTCAGGAATTCAAGACCAGCCTCAGCAAGAACAAGACCCTGTCTCTACTAAAAAAACAGAAAGAAATTAGCCAGGCAACTAAAAATAGAGAAAATTAGCCAGGCTTGGTGGTACACGCCTATAGTCCCAGCTACTTGGGAGGCTATGAGACAGGAGGATCACTTGAGCCCAGGAGTTTGAGGTTGCTGTGAGCTAGGCTAACACCACAGCACTCTAGCCTGGGCAACAGAATGAGACTCCATCTCAAAAAAACAAAACAAAACAAAATAAAAATTCTAACCAGGAGCCAGGGTCAAGGAAGCTATCACTAACCCATGTTGATCTCATCTTTCACAGCGAAGCGCTCTGCCTCTCTGCAGGGCAGGGGTTCAAGTGCAAAGACTCTGAAGCCAAACTCCCCCTTCCATCCCGCCACCCCCCCCACAACCAGCTGTGTGGTCTTGAGCAACATGACATCTTTCTGTTCCTCTCTTACTCACCTATTAAATGGGAATAACAAAAAACCTGCCGTTGTGATATTAGATAATTTAGTATGCTTAACAGTCTCCAAGGGTCAGGCATTCTCAAAGTATGAAATAAATGGTAGGGGATCCTATTTCTCTTTGGAAAACTCACATCCTTTCTTCATTATATCTGCTTAGTTTAGGTAGGGGGTCATCAGATGAACCTTTCAGGTACCAGGTAAGAACTTTATACCTGAGAGGTGTCATTGGTCACAAAATGAAAAAAAACAAAAAACTATTTAGCAGCAAGTTAACACCTTGGCTCCAATTCTGTGAAGCAGACACACCAAGCAGTATTTATCACTCAGAAATCAGTCTTCCTTATGGAGGCTTCGAACCACTAGGCCTGTCATATGCACTGAGTTAATCATCAACACTTTGTGACAATTTAATTCTGTGACATCTAAAATATATAAGATGTTCTCTCGTTGCCCATCAGGTATTCAAAAGTATATCTTGCTAAACAAACAACAGCATATAATGAATCTCTGAAAAGCGAAAGACCAGCTCTGTCAATCAGACTTTCTCAGTGTGTAATCACTGCTCTGGTCTAATGCCTCTTAAAGACGTTACAAGAAAGCATCCTTTTGTTTTGAGACATTTCTAGAGAAAATAGGATAAATGACTGAATTTATCACTTTAAAGAGGGTTGGTGGTGGTGGGGCTTTGTGTGTTGTTTTGTTTTTGTTTTTGTTTTTGTTTTGTCTTTTTAGAGAGACAGTAGCCTTTTACTAGTTACTGAACTAGAACTCTTCCTGCAAGAATGAAAGTTAATTGTCAATTTCAACACAACAGCCATCTTTTTGTGGTTTGGGGTTTGTTTGTTTGTTTATTTGGAGACAGGGTCTTACTATGTGGCCCAGGCTGGATTTGAACTCTTGGGCTCAAGTGTTCCACCTCAGCCTCCCTCCTAAGTAGCTACCACCTTGAAGGTGGTTTTGGAAGAATATATAGCATCTTTTGAGGAGGACATCTGAGCACATTGTACAGTAAGTAAAACTCGATCACTTCACTGAAACAGCAGCTTTGAGAAATCTAAATCAGTTTCATTGTCCTGTTTGTTAAAATAGCACATTAAAAAATATTGTGAAGAGCCAGCAGGGTGCTTTGACAGCTAAGTGGGAGGCTCCTGGCGACAGACCATGATGCTGAGCTGTTAGTTCTCCAAGCTCATCTGTTTAGTTCAAAAAAAAAAGAGAAAAGAACTGAAGAGGGGGAAACCACTCATAGGGAAAAATCTGTTCAACACATATGAAAATATTTGACTTCTTTTTTCTTCCATACCTGGCTGCTGGTATGAAGTAAACAACTCTCGAAGGGAGGGAGAGAAATTCTGTTTTTAAAAGAAAAAAAAAAAAAAAAGGAGGAGACCCTTTGGTTCCTTGGCTGCTGCTTCCCACCTCCTCAGTCTCCTAGCACAGTCGGAAAGCCTCAGATAGAAATGCAGTCAGTCGCTGAAACGGGATGCTAGTCCCATGCTTTATTTTAGAGTCTAGCTTTAAAATTTTACAACCAACACTTTGCTTTTTCCAGTTCTATGTCTTTACATGCGAAATCTTTACAAAACAAACAAGCAAAAACTGCCATATTTCATCAAGGTAATTAATATGTTAAAATGCTTACCAGCCACTTGTTTCAACATCTGGTCACTTCTTGTGGAGCCGTCGTCATAATGTTCAAACAGGGAAAATGCAGCCGGCATGTTCTCTAAAGAAGCCGTGCTCTCCATCACAGAAAGCAACCTAACAGGAGGATAGAGCTCTACATAAGTCAAGAAATTATTAACGTACAGAATGAAAGTGAAAAACAGTTGTTCAAAAATGAAGCTGGTGTTGGGAGTGGTGGTTTTTATAAGGCAGAGCCTCTTATTATATCCAAAAATGATATCAACAGTTTCAAAATCTGAAAACATATGTCTAAAATCTCTTTATTACTAGGATTCTTAAGCAACTGGTAATATTAGAAAGTTCATTCCTACATCCTCTAATTAGAAAAGATACTATCCAATTATATGGTCTCAAATTTTTTATCTATACAGTTAGCCCTAAGAATTACTTCATTTTAATGATTGTTTTCTTTATTTCCTAAAGGATATAAATGCTTAGAGTCCATCTAGAAACTTACACACTGTAGGATGTCCTTGTTGTTCTCAAACCTCAATATTAAGCTTCTAGTTATTTATCATTCAAAAATACTGTCCACCTACTATGTGCCAGGCACAGTACCAGGTACTGAAGATACAGCAGTGCAAGAGGGTTAAGCCTGCCATTCTTAAAAGACTAACCAAGCCACAGCTTATAAACTAATAGCTTTTATAGATTCAAGACCCTCTTGGGTGGATTGCCAGCTGATGCTAGGTCTTAGCGTTTGTATCCAGGTGAAATCTGGATTTAAACAAACAAAAACAGGTTAGCTCTGAAGGGGTAAGAGGGAAAGAAGAGTTTGCAAAAGAATTTATCTTTAGCATAAGAGGCCTCAGAGTGAATCAGGGGCGTTCCTCCGTGCCCTCCCTCACACAGGGCTGGCATTCTCTTTCAGCAGCTGAGTTAACTGTGAGGAACGGTGTAGGCTTCATTACCACAGATGGACTTTTGGTTTTCTCAGAACAGATCCATCTTGCTTGCTGCTGGAACTTTGTTTTTCCAGATACTTGCGTGGCTCCTTCCTTTGCTTAACTTGGATCTCTGTTCAAATGTCAGCTCCTCAGAGAGGATGCTGCTAAGGCAGCACGGCCTGCCCCTCTAGCCCTTCCTTAGCTAACTTATCCCTGCCTGTTTGGTTTTTGTCCATCTGCTTCACCAGAATACAACTTACACTCAAGAAAGGATGTTGGTTTGCTCACTACTGTATTGTAATGCATTACTTGGCACATGGTGGGCATTTAATAAATATATTTTGAATGAATGAGAGGCCAATTGTTTTATTTGGGTGAGCATATCAGGATCTCAGCAATATGGATTTTTGGCAAGTATGAAGGAAAAATATAACTGAAATATTTAAAGAGTGCCTCGTATGCTTCCAGCTGTTAGAAACAACAAAATTCACTATCATTTGATTTAGGGGAGATGGTTCTAGGAGGGGCTCCAAAGAGGAGGTGTTGTTTGGTCTGGGTCCTAAAGAATGAATAGGAGTTTCCTAGGCAGAAAAGGGAGTAGGGAGGAGTATTGCAGGTAGACCAGCGTGGGCAAAGGCGTGGAGGTGTGAACGAGTCTGGCACACTCCAGGGCCAGCGGGCACCGTGGGACGGTTGGGAAACAGAGGCTGATAGGGATGAAATAGAAAAGAGGTTTGTGGCTTGACTGGGAACAGCCTTTCGTACCCACTGGGAGTTTCAAGTTTAGCTTTTAAGGCAGGGAGAGCCAAAGAATTCTTATAAAAGGGAAATTTAGAGGCATATCCTGGCAAGGGTCTGAGGAAGGATCAGAGCAAGCAGGTCAGAGAGGCCGTGAGGTTAGTGGAGGATCCCACAATAGTCTAGGTGAGGGAAGGCAACATGAGCCTAAATTAAGGCTTTGGGGATGCAAAGGATGGAAATGATAGACTCAGAATTAACAAAAAATGGTGACCCATACATACACTAAGCTCTCTCAATACACATCACTGACGAAATGTAGGACTTTTTCTAGCACAAAAGCCCTGGTTGTAGATACCACCAGCAAAATGTTTGAATTTTCTCTTATGCGCTGACTTATTCAATGTTAACATCAGCACATGACATCTTTTTATAAGCAGGTCCTACAATGGCTGTGACTCTTTTTTTCATTATAATTACACAAAAGAGCAAAATGGAGAAAAAAATGAATCCCCTTAACAGAACAGCATTTTCTAAGCAAATGTGTTTTTCAAGATATGCAAATGTTGAGTCTAAATATGCTTGACAGCATTCCTTAATTTAAGCATTTTTAGTGTTATGAAAAATCATTTAATATACAAGCCCTGCCTTTGGAGATGTAATATGAAGGGAGAGAGAAAAAGTAACAAGGTGAAACAAACTACACTTGACCCTTGAACAACTTGTGGGTTAGGGGAACCAATCTCTCACACAGTCAAAAATCCATGTATAATTTTTGACTCCCCAAAACTTAAATACTAATAGCCTACTGTTGACAAGAAGCCTTACCGATAACATAAACAGTTGGTTAACACAAATTTTGTATGTTATATGTATTAATATTATATATTGTATTTTTATAATAAAATAAGCTAGAGAAAAGAAAATGTTATTAAGAAAATCCTAAGGAAAATACATTTACAGTACTGTGCAATGTTTATCGATAGCGTTAGTTTATATCATCTGTTTACAAGATGAATCGCCTGCTTCTCGGGAGAACTTCCGGCTTCACGAGTGGCACTTTGTATGGTTCCCATGGTGTTACTCAAGCTCTATGACACTGCACCAAACACGAAGAAAAATATGCAAGAACCACAAGAGATCACTTTTTACTTCGATATGCAATTTACTGGAGAGATGAACCACTTACTCAGAGATGATTAATGTCACAAAGAGTGTTAAGCAAGAATCACAACACTTAAACTCACCACAATAGCAACAGGAGGTGGCTAGGGACTTATTGCAATAGTACAGTATGTACTACAGTTAATTTTATACAGCTATGATTTAATACTGCATGTTTACGTTTGTTTACATTTCTCTTGACTGTGAATGGTGCCACAGAATGGTCATGTTTGTGTGCATAAGCTTTGATTAACTTTTTATGATAGATTTGTGTATATTCTATGGTAGTAAGTGATCAAATAGACTAGTATCTACATATATTTTATGCATTCATAACATACCTAACTTTTTCTTAATTTTTTCAATATTTCTAGGTTATATGG
Source organism: Lemur catta (assembly GCF_020740605.2). Lineage (NCBI taxonomy): Eukaryota > Metazoa > Chordata > Mammalia > Primates > Lemuridae > Lemur > Lemur catta. The sequence goes on along the minus strand of NC_059139.1, from coordinate 51,228,388 downwards.
TTCATCTTCAAGTTTTTTTAAATTGTCACAAATCTCCAAAAAATTTTCCAATATGTTTATTGAAAAAATATTCATGTGGATCCGCACATTTCAAATCCATATTGTTCAAGGGTCAAGTGCAGATGATTAGCACTTCTTATAGAAAGGAACACTCATAACATTGAGACTTTGGGGCAAAAGTTTTCTTGAGAATGTGGAAGGAAAGCTTTATAGTGAAACAATCAGTTTCATCATGTCTGTGTGTGTGTGTGTGTTTGGACATACACATATTTAACAGGGCTTTCTTGAATTGCTCCTATTTCTTCACCAAATCCCAGAACTTTGTTGACTTTTTTCTTTACAAAAAAATAATGGCTATCCCAAGTGTACTCTCCTTCAGGTGACATGCAGCTTTAGCAAAGATTAATTCATTGTCGGTTGGACAAATGAAATAGAAATTAATAAAAATGACACACAGATGAACAAGTTTAAGCACCAAATCAAAGAAGTGGTATTTAGTATTAAATGGATGTCAATTTATATTAGCAATATTCTAGTGGTTAGAAAAGTAAAACCAAACGTTCTATTGCATTTTTTAAGAGAAATGCATACACAAATTTTCATTCACCAAATTTTGTTACCAATCAGTATCTTCCATGAATAGATAAAATATAAGTAAGCAAATATACAACCACACTGTCCAGTGTATGTAGAATGGCACTATAAATCCATATACTTTTGGATAAAAATAAATGTCAATGGTATTTAGAAAAAAATGTATAATTTTTTAAAAATAATGGAAACTGGGAATAAGGCCTGGGTATCAGCTTCCAGACCTGACTGGTGTGTCTTAGACTCGTCTGTGGCAATTGGTAACAGATGCTTAGTCCTATCCCAGAAATTCTGTTGTAGTGGATCTGGGCTGGGGCCCCCGGATCTCTGGTTAAACAAATTACACAGGTGATTTAGGCACAGCCAGTTTGGGGAACCACTGGGCCAGAGGGCAGATTGTTATAAATCAGAATTTTCCACTCTAGTTGTGCATTAGAATCACCTATGTCTAGGAAGCTTTAAAAATGCCCAGCTACACCCCAGATCAATCAGAATCTCAGGAGATAAGATTAAGGCATCAGCATTTTTAAAGTTCCCTGGGGGAATTCTATTTATAACAGTGTCACTTAGTAATTAATGCTAATATTAATATACAAATTATTTTCATAAAACTTATTGGCAATATTCTGCTGAATAGAATTTTTTATAGGTAGATAGGATTCATCTGTGTGGTTTCAACTATCTAAAAAAATGTTTCTAATCCAAATCCATTTTTCCATATTTTAATACATCACAGATATAAATTTCTGATTTTACTCTATGCTGTATCACAATTTGAATTGGCATGGAAGTAAACTGAAGATAATATTTACAATTTAGAAATTTACATTTAAAATTACATTAAAATGACAAAATATTAAGCTCAGCCAGTAGGAAAGATCCCACATCTTGCTATGGGGCAAAAAGGAAAAGTTGTCAGATCTGTATGAGAATTTCAACATCAGATGCTGCAAAAGATAAACATAAATCTGATGTTATATGTTTTTATAGACAACATTTTCTAATTTCTTGTTGAGCGTTTTGCCATTTGAAACAATGAAGAGTTCTCTTAGACTGAGTGTTAAAAACAACAACAAAATAAAACAAATCAAAAGAGGAAGATTCATTTAGGTTAGCTGAGCAGAAAGAGAAGAGAAATGCATGGCTATCTTTTCAAGAGAAAATGAGAGAACATCTGGCCAGGCACGGTGGCTCATGCCTGTAATCCTAGCACTCTGGGAGGCCAAGGTGGGAGGATCGCTTGAGCTTAGGAGTTCAAAACTAACCTGAACAAGAGTAAGACCCCGTCTCTACCAAAAAGAAATTTTAAAAAACCCAGCCGGGCGTTGCAGCCCCAACCTGTAGTCCTAGCTACCAGGGAGGCTGAGGCAGGAGGATCGCTTAGAGCCCAGGAGTTGGAGGTTACTGCACTCAACCCAGGATGGCAGAGTGAGACTCTGTCTCAACAAAAACAAAACAAGGAAACTGAGGACCCCTCCTATTTAAAAAATAAATAAAAAATAAATTTTAAAAATGAGAGACCATCCTGTTAAGATTACATAAGTTCTAAAACTACTCAAAGCAGATATGAATGATTTAACCAGTAAGTCTAAGTATCTACAAAATGTTCTATATGCAGCAGCAGGGAAGATGATCTAGATTAGGCTGGAAATACAGAATTCATCTCAAGGCAGCAGTTAAAAATCTACATTATGATAATTGTTATTTAACGAAAGCGCATGCAATTTTCTTTCAAAGCTGTCATTTAGCTTTTAAAAGCACTGTTTAAAAAGTGAAAATACAGTAGCTCGCTAAATGTATTTTTTAATTGGCAGCTCATTTTCTATAAAGCATCAAAATATTAAAAATAAAGCATCCAGTCATGCTATTCTCAGCCGTTACTACATTGTGCCATGTTTTGTATACCTTTCATTGATTTCCTCAAACGACTTATGGGGGAAAGGAGGAGCAAGAGGTAGAGAGGTAGAGAAAGAGAGAGAGAGAGAGAAACTAATTAACAACAAAAAGAAAAACCAACCAAGAGCATTAAGATTACCCATGTTTGAAAATCATTATCCCTCAGCTTCCTTGAGGCTGTTTCTCTTTGGTGGTTTCCCCCGGGCAGCAAGAAATTAGGCTCAGAAGTTGGGGGGGGGGGTCTGGACAGGGATGGAGGGGGCTTTAGTTTGCAGCTGGGCTCTGCTCTCTATGGTCAGCAAGGCTGGCAATGAGGTGCTCATGCTGTACTCTACTCACTAGCAAATGGCTTAGCTTCCAGAATAGAATTCTCCGAAGCAAGGAAAATGATTTAAATTTGTTCAGTGTGCCATATATATCAGAAATGTAATCAGCAGTTATCTGAGTGATATTTTCTCTTTGCTTATCTGTATTTTCCAATTTTTCTAAAATGAATATATATTACTATTAAAAGCAGGAAAAAAAACTTTGTTTTTTTTTACAATTTGTTCTTCTAGAGAGAAGGAAATTTATTCTTATTCTTATCAAACAAAGGTAAGTTTCTCTGAGAACACAAAGAACTTTTTAAATGTTATACCTCACAAGAGATGTCTAATTTAAAAAATATTAAAGGTTTGCTTTAGTTATACATAAAGCAAGCTAATGAGTTTATTTCTCTTTTCATGATGGCCACATCCACTTCACTCAGATTTGCCCTGGCTGGGGGTCTCCCCAGTGGTAAACCAAAGGCTAGCATTGCCCCTTTTTGCCTTGCTCTGTCTCCAAAGTTTACTTGAGAATTAGGAGGATGGGGAACTTTGAAAGGGAGGTCCCTAGTCATTATAACATGGAGCCTTCCCCATGTGACAACCAGGATTGGGACTGCCCTCAGGAAAACATCTCCCACTCCTGCTGAATCCCGGCTCTGTGGAGAGCCAGCATCTTACTGAAGGTTCTAAGGAATTATGGGGAGCAAAGAGCTGTCTCTGTGGTGCGATTTGGGGAGCATCCAAGGGAATTCCCCTGTCCACAAGTTACTTGCTTGACTTAAGGAATCGGGTTCCCAGGAAGCCCCTTGTGAAAACATCAACATATTTATGACCTGAGAGAGGTACAACATACCAAAATGTTACTCTGAGCTACTTGTCAAGGCTCAGGGGCAATGGCGCATCAGCGAGGTCACCTCCGGGAGTGGAGAGGACAGGCCCAGGGGTCAGCACGAGGACACCAGGCCCCAGAAGGCAGGGCTGGCCCCCAGAGGGAAAGTGTGGCTGGAGTAAGGTTTTAAGGCTTCTTTCTCTCCCTCTCAGAAGGTGACCAATCTCGTGTGACAGATGGAATGATGACACTGTGGCCTCACTCCGAGCATCCTTCAGCTGGATCTGAGCGTTAGGCTTTCAGGATTTGCTGGGTCTTTTCTACAGGCATCAGGCATGCCCAAATAATTTTTCAATGCCAGAATGATACAAACCCCACACAGAAATAGAAATAATCTTAAGGAATATTGAAAGATGAAGTTTTAAAAGTAGACGTGCCAGAGTGGGTGCAAGGTGTCTGGGCCCATTTCACTTGGCGCTTACTGTCAGGAAGACGGCCTCGTCGAGCTCCTCTGCTTCTCTCACGATGGTCTCCAGGGTGTCCTTGGCAGTGTCCATGCTCTGCAGAAAGTGGACCATCTGCTCATGCAGGAACTCCATCTTCTTCTTCTTCACTTCCTCGAAGCTCTGGGCTTTCTCATCGTATTGTGCCAAAACCTTCTTCATCATTTCCTCATTCTGTTCTTCTAGCCTCTTCTCATTTTTGCTACAGTTTTCCTAAAAACAAACACAGAAAAAAACCACCCCACTTCTGAATGAAACAAGATGAGCATGCTTTTTTTTTTTTTTGCAAAACACCAACCTTTTAAAGAATTGACCTCTGGCATTCTGATCAGAGAATCAGACATCACATACACAGTCTAAATTTCCAATCTACCAACCCATTTTGCCATAATTAGCTTTGCAATAAAATTTACTGTAACAGTATCATCAAGAAAGTTTTAGCTACCAAAATACAAAAAACAAACAAACAAAAATGAGATATGTTTATGAAAGTCTTGCCCACCTGCATCCCCACATGATGAAACTTGACAATGGCATCACAGTGAGGACCACTGGCCTCCAGGTAGTGGAGAAGGGCCAGCATCGTTTCGCCACTCCACGGAAATCCCAGTGTGAGGGAGGGAGCAGCCAGGATACTGAAAAGGGAGCTACGTTCCCAAATGTTCTCCAGTGAGGCCACAGGTTCTACCACAGTGGGAGAAACTTTACTGCCCATCTGGACACACCCAGATGCCTGGCTGTCCTCACCAGGGCTAGGGATAAGATGATCACATAATTTACTGTCTAAAAGGGACACTTGGGGGAGGGGACATTATAAATCATTAGCAGGTGTTAACTGATCTACAACAGGACATAAGCAGAACTCTCACAAGCAAACCAGGATGTGAAGCAGTAGGGAAACTGCAGCATCCTTCTGCAGTGGCTTTGGGCCCTCTGCCACTCGTGACTGACAGGTGAGGGTGCCTGGGCATCTCTGTATGAGGATGGAGCATCATTCTCCCTGCCCTTCACTGTGGACAGGGCAGGAGCCAGCAGCTAGGAGAGCACGAACTCATCAAGGACAGTTGTATTATACCATGAGAGGCCCTCATTGGCTCTGGGCATGGGACGTTGGGCAGTGACTGAGAGTTTTTCTGCAGAGCTAATCCAGTGAGAGGCAGGAAAGTAGAGCAATGTACCTTAAGACTCAGTTTCTTATCTATAAAATGGGAACGATAATAATTATACATATCACATATTGTTGTGAGGATTAAATTAGGTAAAGCACATAAAGCATCTGCTCTATTATAGTAAGTGCTCAATAAACAGATGTCTGTTTTTAAGGGCAATTCTTTTATCCTTAGACAGAAAGTAGTCTCTCTACACACAGAGGGAAGACTTTAAGGATTCTCACTGTGAATGGAACAAAACCAACAATGGCAAACAACACACGCACACAAAAAACCCCAAATCAGATCCTTTTAGCTCAGAATCGTTTACTTGCGAAACTTGAACAAACCAGGTTAAAGGAAAATGGATATGTTAACTTACCTCGATGGTATTAAAAAAGGATTCTATCTCACTAACAAAGGCTTCAATCCTCAAGGACTTCTCTTGTAAATTTTCTAGAAATTCTGCTAATTGAACCTGAAGAAAAGAATTACGATATCCTTAGTACATGACATATGGGAAAAGAATTTCAACCAGTGAGTTCCAATTTCCTTATAAATTTAGTATGTTTAGTAGAGATGTACTATATTATATCCACTAACAAATCAATCTTTAAATTTTCTTTGCTGCTTCATCTAAATTGACTATAGATAATTCTGTATGATAAACAATTAGGAGGCTTTGAGTGAGAACCCCAAGGCAACAATAAAAAAGACAGTTTATCTTCTCATGCAAAAGAAAGGACTTCTTGGTAAATTGATGAGCTGAAAGCATACTTGTTGTAATGAACTATGGATTTGAATGCTTTCTCCTTAGTTAGGCCTTGATTTTTATACTTTCTGAGAGAGCAGCCTTTTTGCAAAACTGGCCCAATATATCTGAGTAGTTTCTTCACATTTGTGCCAATGGCCTCAGGTGTGCCAGGAAGACCTGACTCTGGGAAGGTGATCAGAGCGCCACCAGGCCAGGAGTCCAGCATACCAAATGATAGAAACCACCTACTAAAGGGATCTAAAAGTTACAGTGACCCTCAAAGGGTTAAAATACTCAAGGGGTAATAGTCAAATAGAAAATTTATGGGGTGATGGGGAAGGATAGTATCTACTTTAGTCATAGCTATAAATCTAGCAGCAGTCAATCCTGCTAAAGTTAAAAAATAACAAAACAGAATAAGAGAGGTGCAGCTGCCTGATCGACTATATACAGAATAACCAAGATACTACACTAATGGCAGCCTGCGTGGGATCGGCCTCTACTTCCGTCTGTGGCCCTTACCTCTTCTCCAAAGCCCTCAGGGTCCGATTATACAAGCTGTGTCTTTTCCTTGGACTCTTTCTCACCTGTGTGCCTTTTCATCTGGTATCCCCTGTCTCTAGAATGTTGTCTCTGCCCTAAACTGCTAGAAGAGCTCTATCTCATTTAAGGCTCACCCAAGTTTCATCTTTTAGAAACACTTTCCTTAACACTCCCCTTCCCACCCATAGGTGAGTTTCTCAGAACACTGTGCTCCCACATCCTTGTACTGATATGGGGGATCTACAAGTCCATCTTCCTTTTTTCGCCCTCATTACTAATGATTACTAATGATCTCCCTGTCACTGGAGATCAATAAACATTGATAACAAAGGAAAGGAAAGAGTGAATGAAGACAACAACAGAAAAAAGATAAGCACACAATGGGGATGGACTGGGGAGGAGACACAAGGACTTGGAGAGTCTATAAATGCAGCCATCAGCTCCTGAACAGACACAAATGCCTACCCAGAAGATGTTAGAGAATTCTTAATTTACAACTTTTTTCAATTGATTTTTATTTTAAGAGTTGCCAACCAACTCTTAATCTTCACAGCTGACTTAATGAAATGAAGCAAAATCCCTTGGCTTTAGTCAACTGCGTTTCCACTTTCTCCTTCTCATACTGTTTAGAGAAATTCAAGAATAAAAAATTTTAAAATGATTTTAAGGGCACTGCAGTGGCTCACTTCTGTAATCATAGCAATTGGGGAATCTGAGGTGGGAGGATCCCTTGAGGCCAGGAGTTTGAGACCAGTCTGGACAACATAGCAAAACCCTGTCTCTAAAAACATGAAAAAAAGTTAGCCAGGTGTGGTGGCAGGCGCCTGTAGTCTCAGCTACTTGGGAGGCTGAGGTGGGAGGATCACTTAAGCCCAGGAGTTTGAAGCCACAGCGAGCTATGATCACACCACTGTACTCTGGCTCAGATGACGGAGTGATTTTAAGGCAGTAGACATCATATCTCTCTATTTATGACATTTGTTTTAAACTGACAATATTTAGTCAATTATTTTTTAATTTCTAAAACTCATGGAGGTAAAACATAATTAAGAAGGCCAAAAAAAATTCGGTGCTCTTTCCGCTGACAGTAGTTATTAGTTAACAAAACCAAGTGTCACCACTGAATGGGGCACACTTCCACTGCAGCTAATGCATCTGATGTCTGAGATTTCACAAAAGAAGCTGCCCCACTTCCTAGCCTCAAACTTTAACGAGTAAAGTTTCTACAGAATTTCACCCTGGAGAAATAGAACCAATATCAGACAAATTGAGAAGGATTAATTTGGTAGGGAAAAAATGCCAAGATTCTAATATGTTATCCTATTGAATCAAAATGAGTCTGACAATTATTTAACAGTGACCTAACTGAACGACCATATTGAAAATCACTATCATTAGCAAGGCACTGACCCAAGCAATATGGATACACAATCAAGAGCCTGAGCTCTGGTAGCAGACAGACCCAGGTACCAATTCCAGTCCAGTCTTCAAGCACTTAAAATCACTGAAACACTCTGAGCTGATTTCATTATCTGCAAATTGATGACAGTGTCAGGGTTGTTTTAAAAAATCTTTAATATAAGATATTCTGTGTATAAAGAACTTAACACTGGAATAGAGTAGGTGCTCAATTCTTGTTATTTGCTAATTTTAAGATAAATCCAGAGGGGAGGCAAGATGGCTGATTAGAGACATTGGTCACCAGATCATCTCAGAAAGAAGGAAAAGTTTTAGATGAAAAAAAAACACAGTCTAGGTGTAATGCTGAGGGAAAAGTGCCAGAACCTACCAGAGATTCCATGGGAAGAAGTTGTGGAGCAGAACAAGAAGGAACAAGATTTCAACAGATAACAACCCCTGAGGAATATGGAGTCCCATGGAAAGGGAAGGTGGAGGTATTTGCTTTTCTTCCCCTCATACCTCTGGCAGACTGCAGACAACCTCATTGTCATGCTTGCCTTAAAAAAAAAATAAATAAACTGGGTATCCCCATATAATTCATTCTGTTAAGAATACCACAGGGTTGCAGAAAGAGAAAGGATTTCTAAGACTTACATCTTCCCTTGTCAACAAGAGACAGGGAATCTGCCCATGCACATAGTCCACCACCACTATAGCCTAAAAATAACTACCACTGGAGAAAACCACCACACTAAGGATATCTATAACCAAGGTATCCATGCAGAACCTTGACCCCCATCAAAGTACCTGCAAGCAAAGCCAAAGTCCTTACCCAATATATGCTACAGATACACCATTAAGAGTTGGGGGTGGTGTGAGGAAGTCCCACCTAAACAAAATAAAATCCAAAAACAAGGAGCACCAGCTGCTCCACATGAAAGGAATCAGTGCAAGAACCCCAGGAGTATGAAAAATCAGAATGAGAGGACCCCCTGCCCCAAAGGAGCACACCATCTCTCTAGCAATGGATCCTGACCAAAATGAAAATACTAAAATGACAGATAAAGAATTCTAAATATGGATTGTAAGGAAGTTCAATGAGCTCCAAGAGAAAACAGAAAAACAACTGAAAGAAACCAGAAAAATAATTCAGGAAATGAATAAAAAATTTACTAAAGAATACTGATGAAAGAAATCACAGATAACAAAAACAAATTGAAAAGCATCCCCTGCTCATGGATTGGTAAAATCAATATCATTAAAATGTCCATACTACCCAAAGTGATTCACAGATTCAACACAATCCCCATCAAATTACCAGTGTCATACTTTTCAGATCTAGAAAAAATAATCCTCAGCTTCATCTGGAACCAAACAAGAGCCCAAATAGCCAAGGAATCTTAAGTAAAAAGAACAAATCTGGAGGCATCACATTACCTGATGTCAAATTATACTACAAGGCTATAGTAACCAAAACAGCATATTACTGGCACAAAAATAGAGACATAGACAAAAGGAACAGAACAGAGAACCCATATATAAAACCATCTACCTACAATCAACTGATCTTCAACAGAGCAGACAACAATATACACTGGGGAAAGGAAGTCCTATTCAATAAATGGTACTGGGGAAATTGGGTAGCCACATGCAGAAGAATGAAACAGGATCACTATCCCTCACCATATAAAAAAACTAATTCAATATGGATTAAAGACTTAAATGTAAGGTATGAAACAATAAAAATTCTAGAAGAAAATGTAGGAAAAACTCTTTTATACATTTATGACTAAGATCCCAAAGGCAAATATAGCAACAACAACAAAAAAATAAACAAATGGGATTTAATCAAATAAAAAATTTCTGCACAGCAAAGGAAATAATCAACAGAGTGAATAGACAACCTACAGAATGGGAGAAAATATTCACAAACTATACACAGACAAAGGACTGATATCCAGAAACTACAAAGAACTCAAATAAATCAGCAAGAAAAAAAAACAAATAAACTCATCAAAAAGGTTATTTCAAGGTCATGGGCAAAAAACATGAATGGAAGTTTTTTGAAAGAAGATAGAAAAATGGACAACAATCCTATGAAAAAATGCTCAACATCACTAGTTATCAGAGAAATGCAAATTAAAACTACAATGAGATACCACCTTACCCCTGTCAGAATTGCCATTATTAAAAAGTCAAAAAACAATAGATGCTAACATGGATGCAGAAAGATATGAATGCTTATACACCATTGGTGGGACTGCAAATTAGTACAACCTCTATGGAAAACAGTAAGGAGATTACTCAAAGAAATAATGGTAGACCTATCATTCAATCCAGCAATCCCACTGTTGAGTGTCTACCCAAAGAAAATGAAGTCATTTTATCAAAAAGACACCTGCACTCGAATGTTTATCACCACACAATTCACAATTGCAAAGATGTGGAATCAACTTAAGTGTCCTCCAATTCATGAGTGGATAAAGAAAATGTGATATATACACACTCACACACACACACAAAAACACACACACATGCGCACACACACACCATGGAGTACTACTCAGCCATAAAAAGCAATGAAATAATGTCATTTGCAGCAATGTGGGAGGAACTGGAGACCATTATTCTAAGTGAAGTATCTTAGAAATGGAAAAAGAAACACCACATTTTCTCACTAATAAGTAGGAGCTAAACAATGATTATACATGATCATAAAGTGGTATAAAGGACATTGGAAACTAAGAAGGGGAGAGGGCTAGAGCGGGGTGAGGAGTAAAAACTTACTTATCAGGTACAATGCACACTATTCTGGTGACAGGAACACTGAAAGACCTGATTTCAGCATTATACAATTCATCCATGCAACAAGAACACTTGTACTCTCCAGTATCTGGAAATAAAAATTATTCTTAAAAAGGATAATTCCAGCTGCTCTATGGAGAATGGATAGAGGAGACAAGAATGGGGAGACCAGTTAGAAGGCTATCAAAAGGTAGATGTGAGTCTCAAAGTCTAAATGCTGATTTCCAATAGTACCTCTAGGGAAGTGGAGTATTTATAATCACTTACATAAGTATATATGCTATGACTAACTTTTTTTCTTTTTTCCTTTTTTTTTTTTTTTTTTTTTTTGAGACAGAGTCTCGCTTTGTCGCCCAGGCTAGAGTGAGTGCCATGGCATCAGCCTAGCTCACAGCAACCTCAAACTCCTGGGCTCAAGTGATCCTCCTGCCTCAGCTTCCCAAGTAACTGGGACTACAGGCATGCGCCATCATGCCCAGCTAATATTTTCTATGTATATTTTTAGTTGTCCAGCTAATTTCTTTCTATTTTTAGTAGAGATAGGGTCTCACTCTTGCTCAGGCTGGTCTCAAACTCCTGACCTCGAGCGATCCTCTTGCCTTGGCCTCCCAGAGTGCTAGGATTATAGGCGTGAGCCACCGCACCTGGCTATGACTAACTTTTTATCTGGAACATTGGGGTCCTATAGACATAGCCAGAAAGTATGCAAAGATTTCCCATTTCTAACATAAATTTTATAAATAAAAAGGAAATATAGAGAAAATCAGAATTTAAAATGTCTTAATGCCTTCAGTATTTATATATAACTTGCAATAAAATTTCTCAATGTAATGTAAACATGTATTTTCAAAGGATGATATTGTAGATAGAAAATAAATTGTGCGTTATGCTCAAAGATATTTTTATTTATTTCAAATTATTTAGCATTTTTGATAATGTTAAGGGCTATTGCCGTAAGATGACAAGCTCCTTAAAGGCAGCGACCCTGTGTTATTTATCTTGGTATCCCCAGAACCTAGCAAAATGCCTGGCAGATAGTCTATGCAGTCATCCTCGGTATCTGCAGGAGACTGGTTCCAGGACTCCCGGAAGATACCAAAATCCATGGATGCTCAAGTCCCTGACATAAAATGATGTAATATTTGCATATAATCTACACACATCCTCCTCTACACTTTAAAGCATCTCTAGATTACTTATGATGCCTAATATAATGTAAATAGTGTTATATTATATTTTTATTTGTATCATTTTTATTGCTGTATTATAATTTTATGGATATTTTTTCCCAAAATATTTTCTATCTGCAGTTGGTTGGTTCCAAGAATGCAGAACTTGCAGATACAGAGGGCCAGTTGCATTCAATGAGTCTGTCAAATCAATCTTAACTAAATTCTTGGAGAAGTATTCCTAGTTTTCTTTTAGACTAATAGTTCTGCTTAAAGATGAATGTATCAAGTATTGGTCATTTTTAAAATTCAGAAAATGTGAACGTAAATTAAATGTATATGTATTATTAATTATTTGTATGTTTTTAAATCTATTTACCTTTACAGCACTTATAGCTGTGTCAAGTGTTGAAACCTCATGGTCTTTGTGAGTGCCAAACGCCTTGTCAGTAGCAGAAATTGGGCTTTTGCAGGTGTAGCAATATGTGTCAATCTGGGACTTTTTCAGTTCCGTTTGTGCCTTTTCAGTTACTAACTCTGATGGTAAGTGATCACGTTCTTTTCTCTCTCTGCCCAACTCTCTCTGTTCAGCAGATGGACTTTGTTCCACCTCACTCACAAATTCATTTTCACTGATATGTTCAAAGGATTCCTTTCTTTGAGATGACACATCTTGAGGTGTGGATTCTGAATATAGTTCTTCTGGTAAAATGTCTTGAGTAACCACTTCATAATTTGGGGATTCAGCAAATTCATACTCATCCTGAACAGGGCTATTGCGGACCCTCTCTTCACTCGGCTCAAATGGGACCAGGAGTTTAGGTTCTTCTTGCGGTGTTTCTTGAACATAAGTTGCCCCAGATGCAAATTCTTCTTCTGGAAAGGACACTTGTACTGGGACATTCAGATTGACCTCTGGACTTGCATTTCCCGCTTGGTTACCCTGACTGCTTGCTTCATCTATGGGCTCCAGAATATGATGGGTGTCTTCAAATGGAACAGCATAACTTATCTTCTGGGTAACCACTCTGACTTCCTCAGTGATGGGAACTTTCCTCTGCATTGCCACATCACCAAGGGTCTCCACATGGCCTACCGATTCCCCTTCCCTGTACACTGCTTTCTGTTCATCTTCCAGACTCTTCTCCCCCAAAGTAGTTCCAAACCTCCCCCAAATTTCTCCTTCTGCAGCTATTGGTTGGTATGAATCATCCTTACCAACTCTTTCTTCCAGACATTGGCCTTGGTCCTTTTGAGTTACAGATGTGTCATGGAGAATGTCATCTTTGAGTATGTACTTCTCAAAATATATTCCTGTTCCATCATCAGTGTCAGAATTTCTGCTTGGAAATGATGCCTCAGAATTCACACTGTCACCTTCAGAAGCTGTCTCCTCTTCCTTCTTTTTCTCTCCAACTGCTTCTTCATACAGATCTTTATATAAAAATGCAAGTGCAGGTGGCTCCTCCAGAAGTTCTGGATTAATGGCCTTAGCAGTAGTAGGAAATATTTGGGTTCGTGATAAAACTCCTTCCTCTGCCTCAAATAAAGGCATCCCAGGTGACTTTGAGTCCACATCTCTATTTATGCCCTTTGAAGCATTTCTGTCAGCTGATTTTTGGATAACCAAAGACTTTTGAGTCTCTGGATAAGATTCTTTGCTGTGGTCCTTTTCTGGTCCATAAAAACTTTCATCTAATTTCACCAAATCATATTCATGTTCTAGGGCATGTTCCTCCAAACTTTCTGGGAAAGAGATAGTTTCTTTTGTAACTTCCTTTGAGAGTTTCTCTTCAACATTTAATTTCTGTGGAGCTTTTTGTTTTTCTGGGTCTGGGGAGATGTTATAATCAATCAAAGTATATTTTTCAAAATAATCCTCTTCACTGGGAATTGTGGGCTGAATAAAAGCTAAATCACCAGTTTCGGAATCTGTGCCTATCTCTTCTTTTGTCTTATGAGTTTCTTTTTCTTTATTTTCTTTCAATGATATAACTTTTTCATCAGAATCTTCTAACTTGCTCTTTAATATTTTATGGCAAGCAACTGCCTCTCTATCATCATGGAGTGATAAGGTTTTAAACGAGGCTTTCTCTTCCAAATATTCTAACTTATCTTGCATTTGTTCACTTTCTTCTTGATCAGCTGAAAAAATAAAGGCAGGAGCATGGATATTTAATATCTCACAGCCTTCAGAAATGATACTAAAAGCACTCTTCTGATCTTCTGAAAGTCCAGCTGGCTTACTAGTGACTGTAAATTCTTCATCTTTTGTATATGTGTCTTCAGGTTCCTTGGACATTTCTTTAGTAGAAACTATTTTATCAGCATGGGTTGCTGATGCATTAGTTATAAATTCAGCATAGTTGCTTCTTGGTGAAGAGAGTGGTTCATTTACATGGATATCTTTCCCAGCCTCCAAGTGCTGCTTTGAAACAAGAATAGATTGTTCAGGCATATCAGATGTGTGATCTTTAGATGTTTGAATAGTATGGACTGTATACCCATCTGGAGTCAGTTCTGACCATGGTATTTCTTGTTCCTTGGCTATATTAATTTCAGGAGAAGCTCCTGAAGCAATAGTTTGTGGTTTTACAGATGACAGCAAATATGGTGGTGTTTCTAAGTTCTTTGTTTCATCAAAATGATGATCTAAACTCCTTTCTGATTCTTTAGATGGAGATCCTTGCTTCATACTTTCTTTTGTGATATCTGTTAAACCACCTTTGGATAGTTCTAACGCTTTGAACTGTCCCCTTTCTTCACTGGGACTTAGCATATCCCTGTGTGACTTTTCTAATACCAGTTTTCCTTCCTGAGATAAAGAGCGGTTATCTGTTTCATCACGACTAGAAAGATCTGCTGGAAGGACAGTTTTGGTTTTCTCCACCAAAACTTTATTTTCTTCTAATGGATATGGTTGGGTTTCTACTGCCTTTGTTTCTCTGATCTCTGGGCGAGCCTTTGAGAGACTGGTTTCTGATTTTTCAATAACTGACGTAGCTGTAACTAATGAAAATGGTTGAGTTTCACCCAAAGAATGACCTAAAGAAACATCTAATTCTTTAGGCATAGACCTGGATACATTCACAGAATAAGGCTGATGTTCCTGCTGCTTCTCTTCTTCTGAAAACACATGTGCCTGCTTTTCTTTCTCTTCTCCTTTCTCCTCTTCAGAACTGACAATGATTTGGGATCTTTCTCTGCGGTCTTCATTTTGACAGACTTGTTGCTGCATAACAGAAGCTTTTGATTCTTCCAGTTCAGTAGGTCTAGATCCATGTGTAATTTGTGCCTTCCCTACTTCATTATTATCTCTACGCTCTAATGGGGCTCCAGTGTCTTGTTTTTCTTCCAGCACCTTCTTTTCTGCCAAGATATCCGATCTGGTTTCCAGGTTATCTTTTTCCTCAGTTGGGCTAACAGACCTGAGTTTTATTTCCTCTTCAGAAATTTTCGAGGAAATAGGTTTTGGCATTTCTTTCTTTAGTCTATCTTCACCAAGATCAATTAAACTGCCTTTTGATTCTTTTACTGGCAAAATTATTGACTCCGGTTTCTCTGATTCTTTCGTGATATTTTTACTTGTGAAGACAGATGAAGCTGACTCGGGCTGTTGTGGCACCTTATCCACTACATCAAATGAAAGGAGCGATTTTTCTTTTTGATCACTTCTTGGCTCTGCCTGAAGAATAG
This sequence comes from Lemur catta, assembly GCF_020740605.2. NCBI lineage: Eukaryota > Metazoa > Chordata > Mammalia > Primates > Lemuridae > Lemur > Lemur catta. Next base: position 51,212,745 of record NC_059139.1, on the reverse strand, counting down.
AAATATTCCATGTAGATGGAGGAGCGATTGCTGGCTTCTGGACTCTTTTACTTTCTGCAGCATTAAGAGGAGCAACATTTTTGGCTTCTTCCACAACCAAGTTCTCACCAGCGGGTGAAAAAGGTTGAGTTCCAAGATGTTCCTCACCATCAGCAGAAGTAACTATTGATTTTATGCTCATTTTCTCTGAATAGTCTGGGATTTCTTTCTTCCCATAATCTTCACTAGACACCTCAGAATCAGATTTCGGTTGTTGTAAAACTTCTACATTTGATAACAATGTGGGTTGTGCTTTAAAGTCTTGACCTTCACCAGATTTAACTAAAGTACCTCTGGATTCATCAGCAGTTTTAAGTTTTACCCCTGGTAAGGAAGGATCCACTGCTTTCTCAGTCGCATTAAAATCAGTGGGAATTGTCCCTTTAGGTTCTATCACAGTCACCGCTTTTTCTACAGGTGAACTCGGCTGAGTTTCTAAATCTTCTTTTTCAGCAATTTTGTTATCTGGAGTGCTTGATCCAAAAAACAAACTGGACATCCATGCTCTGAAAGATGAAATTCCTTTCTTTCCCTTTTCCTCGGGAAGGCCTGGCTTAATCACCTTGGGCTGCTCAGGCAGCTTGTGTGTCTCCTCAGGTGACTCTGGGGGGTGAGGTTCTTGACCTGCTAGAATTGAGGGGAGGGGTTCTCTTTGTGTGGGCATTTTCACTTCAGGTGCTTGTTTCCCTCCCTCACTGGCATCATCTACAACCTTTGACGGAACCATTTTTGATTCTTCTGATGGCTTCTCTTCAGGTAAAGGAGGTGTGCTCCAGTGTGCTGCTTCTTCATTGCCCAGTGAAGGTTCTACAATTTCTGCCAGGAAATGGGCTGTTTTGACAGGAGAGGGGATAGTTTCTGACTTCATCTGCTCTACTGATGGGGCAGACACTGGTTTCTGGAGGATTCTTTCGGGAGGTAGTTTGATTTCTTCCTGGCTCTCTTCTTCGCAAGGCCTGGAAAACTCTGTGTTTGATTTCTCCAATATCACACTTTCACTCCCCATGAAAGAATGGATCTGCTTCTCCTCTGCTATGTTTCTCTCTACCTGTCCAGCTAGAACTAAAGATGTTGGTTCTTGGTCCAGCTTTACTTCTTCAAAAGAATAGGTTTTACTTAATAAGGTCTCTACATTACCACTGGAAGTATCAACAGTAGATCCTGGTTCTTGCAATGGCAAATGAGGTTCTTCAGCAGAATGTGGCAGAACCTGCTTTCCGATTTCATAGGCATGGTCCTTATCCAACACAGCAGCCTTAATCTGCCCTGTCATCAGATCACTGCCGCCAGAGGAATCTGACTCCATAGTTCCTAGTATTCTTTCTTCATGTTGACTGGCCAAATTTTCTGGCTTTTCCAACATCCAGTTTTCATCCTTTGGAGAAATAAAAGACTCTTTCGTTTTTATTTCTTTAACATCTGCAGGCTTGGTTGTCATAAATGATTTTGATTGCTCCAAAGATACATTCTCTTTCATAAGCAAAACTTGTTTAATACCCAGATCTTGTTTATCTGCAAAAGAGGTGCTTATGTCAGGTAATTTAATAGCTTGATCTGAATGAAGTGCTTTTTCAGTCTTCTGTTCCTCAAGGAGGTCAGAGGAAATGATCTTTGATGGTTCTGTTATACTTTGGAATACACAGGCTGAATTTGGGTGGCCTGTTTCTTCATTTAGTTTAGTTCCAATATCTTCCATCACTTTTGTCTTCAACTTTCTCACTGGTGGTAATGGGGCTATTTCTTGACTTTCCCCTTTTTTAAAGTCAGTTGAATGGTTCAACTCTTCTGATATTCCTTTTAAAGAAAAATTATACGGCTGAAGTTCTTCTAGGTTGTCTCCTTCAACTAGAGAGGTAGGTGCTTCTTTTGACCCTAGGCTAACTACCTTAGGAGAGAAAGGTTTAATTTCTTCATTCTGAGGTTCCTCCTGCAGGCATGATGACATCCCTGAAATTGCAGGCACTGTAGTAAATGCATAAAATTCCCTGTTTTCTTCTTTTCCTTCTCTACTCCTAAGCTCAGCTAGGTCCTTTTCTAAAACAGAATCCCCTGTTTCAATTACGGGAGATTTTACTTGTTTGGTACCTATGGATTGAGTTTGTCTGCCTAAACCATTAGTGAATTCTAATTCAGCCTTTGGTAATTCTGGTGGTTGGTGTAGCCCATCTTTCTTCTCAGGCTCCGAAGAGAGCTCTGCCAGAGCAAGATCTCGTTTTTCTGACAGGAAATCTCCCTGAGCTGTAGGAGATGCTTCCATTGCCTGTTTCTTCTTATCATCACTGAGGGTCAGTAACGTTGGGGCTAAATCTTTTGACACTAAATTTTCAAAATCAGAACTTGCTATTTCCTCATCTTTGCTTTTTGGAAGTATGTGTTTGGGTGCAGGAGACACATTTTGTAATAAAGGAAGTTCAGTTTCTTCTGTCTTTATCTCACCACTTAGGTTGAGTGAAAGCACATGTTCCGGCCCTGACACCTCTGAGGCAGACACTAAGTTCTCTTTTTGTGATAAAACCAAACATTCCGAGTCAGGGACGGTAGAAAATAAAAGTCCTTGTTTGTCTTCTACCTTTGCTTCCTCACATACATCTGAATGCTGAGAAGATGATGGTTTGGTTATTGGCAACTCAGGTTTAACTTCTTCGGTTTCTACCTTTGACAAAATAGAATGCTCTGCTATAGAGGAGACACTTAGAGGTGAATCAGGTTTAACCTCCTTTTCTGCTTCTGACCAAGCTAAAAGTTTGGATGAAGAAGTTTCAGTGGGAGAAATATCTTTAATTTCTACCTTTTCTTCTTCTTTAAGAACTGAATGCTCATCTGTAGATGTTACCAGTGGTAGCAAACCACTTCCTAATTCACCCTTTCCTACTTTTGCTAAGACTGGATGATCTACATGGGTGGCAAGAGGTGAATCTGTTGGGATTTCTTCTTTTACCAATTGGGTTAAGTTTGAATCCAGCTTAGTTACAGATGTTGTGGTTGCTGAGGAACTGGTTTCAGTTTCTCTGTTTACTTCTGACAAAGCTGAAAATGCTGGGGCAGGTGGACCATGTTCGACTTCTTTTGCCACTCCTGATGAAGCTGAATGAAGCATTCTAGGTGTAGTCATTATTTTAGAATCATGTTTCACTTCTGTTTTCACTACTGATAAAACCTGAGGTGCAGATAAAGATGTTTCCTTTAGAGGTGAATATAGTTTTATTACTTCAGGCTCATTCTTGGACAAGATTCTCTGTTCTTGTTCAGAAGTCACATTTGGAGCTAAATTGGGTTTGACATCCTTCTTTGGCTCATCTACCAATTCAGGCAAAACTGAATATTCCATCCCAGACCCTGGAACATTTGGAGGCTGAGGCTTCATTTTTTGATCCTGTGATGCATGTGCTGTAGCTTCTTGAGAATCAGGCACAATTTCTTCCTTCCTGACTTTTGACAAAGCCATCTGTTCATCTGCAGCTTTTAGAGTAAGTGATGATTTAGGTTCCTGTTCTTTCTTAATTGCATGGACTGAATCAGGTGAAACTGAATACCGAGATGCAGGTAAAACAGGTTTGGTTTCTTCCTTTGCCATGGATGACTGTGCAAGTAAAGAAGCAGGTGTTGCAGCTACTGATGGACTAGTCTTAGTTTCTCCCTTCTCCAATTCACTGTTTAAATATGGTGGAATCAAGTCTTCAGACTCAGGCTCCAAAGATGCCTGAGTTTTCTGCTTGTGTGTCAAAATGAGATATTCAGATACAGATGTTGAGGTGATTTGAACATCTGGCTCATTTTCTGCTTTCTCTGGTTTATTTCCTGAAGGTGGCAGACTCAAGTCTTCTAGTGCAGACATCAAAGGGAAAGGTTCAGCTTTTTGCTTCTGTGATGAACTGAAATGCTCAGGTACAGGTGTAGCAGCTGTTGATCTAATTTCTTCCTCGTCTGTTTCTGAAAAACAGGAATATTCTGAAGCAGACACTTCAGTTAATAGTGAATCCTGCTCGGTTTCAATTTTCTCTGTTTCTGGGACTCTAAATGGTGGGATTGAAACTTGTGATGCTGAGTCTGGAGAAAAAAGTTCAGTTTCTTCAGTGTCTTCATCTGACAAGATAGTGTGTTCAGATGGTGATGTTAAACATATTGGGGAATCACACTCAAATTCTCTTTTCTCTGCTTCCTGAGTTGCATAGGATGGAAATGAGAATTCCGACACAAATGCAGAATCTGGAGAAAAAGGTCCAATGTCTTCTTGATCTTCTTCTGATAAATTCATGGGTGATGAGACACCTTTTAGATTTAGAGGGAAATTGTGGACAATTTCTTCATCCTGTGACTCTGGTGTTGCAAATGGTGGTACTGAAAATTCAGAAGCAGACGTGGAAGAGGGTGTGCACCGTCCCATTTCCACCGTCTCTTCTTCTGACAGCACATGTTCAGATGGGGGGGTGGAAAGTGGTGGGGCCTGGCATTCAGAAGTTATCTCAGTTGTGTGTGGTGGGCAAGACTGTTCAGATGCAGAGGCCCCAGCTGGGGAATATGGCCCAATGTCTTTCTTCTCTTCTTCTGACAGTATCATGTGCTCAGAAACACTTTTTGATTTTAGTGGGGTCTTATGGTCAATTGTTTCCTTCAGCGACTCTTTTGCTGCATGTGATGGGACTGAATATTCGGAAGCAGATATGGACTCTGGCATGTAACGTCCACTTTCCGAGGACTCATCTCCTGACAGGACCATGCGTTCTGGTGTAACTGTTGAAAACAGTGGAGACTGGCATTCCAAAGTCTTCTCAGTTGTGGATGGTGAGAGAGAGCGTTCAGATTCAGAAGCAACAGCTGGGAAATATGATCCAATGTCTTCCGTCTCTTCTTCTGACAGAATCGTGTGCTCAGAAACACCTTTTGATTTTAGTGGGGTCTTATGGTCAATTGTTTCCTTCAGTGACTCTTTTGTTGCAGGTGATGGGACTGAATATTCAGAAGCAGATGTGGACTCTGGCGTGTAACGTCCACTTTCCGAGGACTCATCTCCTGACAGGACCACATGTTCTGGTGTAACTGTTGAAAACAGTGGAGACTGGCATTCCAAAGTCTTCTCAGTTGTGGATGGCGAGACAGAGAGTTCAGATTCAGAGGCCACAGCTGGAGAATATGATCCAGTGTCTTCCTTCTCTTCTGAGAGAATCATGTGCTCAGAAACACCTTTTGATTTTAGTGGGGTCTTATGGTCAATTGTTTCCTTCAGTGACTCTTTTGCTGCATGTGATGGGACTGAATATTCGGAAGCAGATGTGGACTCTGGCGTGTAATGCCCACTTTCTGAGGCCTCATCTCCTGACAGGACCACATGTTCTGGTGTAACTGTTGAAAACAGTGGAGACTGGCATTCCAAAGTCTTCTCAGTTGTGGATGGTGAGAGAGAGTGCTCGGATACAGAGGACACACCTGGGGAATGGGGCTCAAATTCCTCATTCTCTTCTTCAGACAAAACTACATGTTCAGCCATAGTTTTGACGCTGGATGGAGAAACTGGCTCAACTTCTCGCTCCTCTAGTTCATGGTTCAAATCCCGTGGTACTGAATACTCTGATACAAAAGCAGAATCAGTGGAAACAGACTCATTTTCCTCTCTTTCTTCCTCAGACAGAGTGCCATGTTCCGGGGTTGATGTTGTCAGTAGTGGTAGAACAGGTTCCTCTTCTTTGTGCTCCATTTCAGGAGACAAACGTGGTAGGAAGGGCTTCTCAGAAACTAATGGACTTTCTGGGTATTCAAGTTCTATGATCTCTTCATCCATTAAATTAGAATCTTCAGGTTCAGGAGTAGCAGCTATTGGTAGGGAAGTTTCTACTTCTTCTTTCTCTGGTTCTTCTAACACTAGAGATTCAGAAAGAGACATGGATGGCTCAAGCACATTTTCTTCCTTCTCTCCTTTGACATTAGGATGAGGAGGGGTCAGTTGTTCAGAGACTGGTTCTGCCCTTTCCAGCGAAGTCAGGTCTAGCTGTTCATTGTCTGGGCCAAAAGCTTCCTGAGTAGATGCTGCCAGACCTGGTGAACCTGTCTCCAGAAAATCCTTCTCTGCCTCCAGTGAAATGGAACGGTCAGCGGAATATACATCTTCCTTCTGGACCTCATCAACTAAAGATGGTGAGACTGAAGAGCCGTTCTCTGGAGTTCTGGCTCCATGGGAAGCAAGTTCAAATTCTTCCTTTGCTGTTTCCAGGAACACAGTTTCAGATATATCAGGTGACAGGGGCGAAGGCTCCATTTCATGGGTTTTTGCTTCATTGTCTCGCTGCTGTGGCACTGACTGTGGAGGCCTGAGCTGTGTTTCTTGTTCTTCTGTGTCATTACTTAAATAAGAGGAAACTGTGTGCTCTGATGCAGACGTGGCATTTAAGGAGGAATCAATGTCAGTTTTCTTTTGATCTTCATGACTGAATAATGAGGTCAGGGACTTTGATCCTTTGAAGACTGTACTTCTCCAGGGTGGGGCAAGCTCTTTTACTTTTTCATCTTCTATGCTTTGGGCTACTGATTTGCCTGTTTTGGAAACTGTGTTAGAATCATAATTGCCCAAATCTGGCTCTAAGCTAATAGATGCATCTTTCCCTTTTCTATAATGTATTTCTTTAATTACGTAACCCTTTGGCAATGTTCCATAAAATTGTAGAGGAATTAATTCTTCTTTAACTGAATTAAACATCTTAATTTTATATTGTACTGTTCCTATGTAGACTGGCCTTAACACTAATGGCTTGTGTTCTTTGTATATTGCCCCAGTAATAGGAGGTGTATTTGAAGCGGTCTTCTTTTTCCTTGTTTTATCATAAATGCCTGTGTATGATTTCTCTTTCTCAATGTTTACTACCTGGTTGTCTTTTTTGTTTGCTGGAACATCTTGGGATTCAAAAGAATTTCTTTTTTTGTTGCCTTTCCGACGCAATGATGGTGAGCCACGCTTTGCTTTGTGAGTTCTTTTCCGAACCTTTTTAACTTCATCCACAATAAAGGAAACATTTCCTGGAGGAGAATTCACAGCTGACCCTTCCAGACTACACACACCAGAAGTCTGACTTTCTTCCAAGGCCCAAGGAGTAGAAGATCTATTTGAATTGGTCTCCCAGGTTATTCCACTATCTTCCCGTTGAACTGTCACCATGGAAAAGGAGGGGTCAGATATGATACACTCCTGCTTGGTCTTGCCCTCTTCATCCTGGTCTGATAACCTACAGTAAATAATAATATTCATAATTATATATTATAATGATAACATAATATTATTAATTGTTAGAATAATAAGTAAATATGTTTTTACCAGGTAAAAGATTAATGTGAAATTAAAATATAGACATCAATATTTCCATCCACATCAAAAAGAGGGATATATATCAAATAAAGTTTAAAAATTGAAGTCAGGACACCAAATACAGTGACACATCCCACTAGAATGACTCAATATCCCACAAACTCAAAAAAACTAAAGTTAAATTCATCACTTACCCTCACCCAGATTGCCTTCCTGATCCCCTCGGGCTCAGCAGTCACTCACGCTCACTCTGGTCACCAGAGTGCCTCTTGCATCTGTGCTCTCTGTTCCCACTATCGCCACCTCACCTAGCTTGCCATCACTCCCCTCCTAGATCACTGCCATTATTAGCCTCCTACCTGGCCAGCTGGTACCACAGTCACCTCTTGCCCTTCCCCACCCTCAACCCATCCTGCTTATCTTTCCAGGTTAGCTTTACTGAACATTTCAGCATGCCGTTCCCTGCTTCAAAATCTCAGTAAATTCCTCATACCTACAGGGGTAACAGAAAAAAACAATGGTCAAAATCCTTAGCTCTCTGATCCTATCTGACATTATTTCCAAGTATCTACCTCCACTCTACCCCTACAAGGTATATTTCCATTTTAACTATATAATTCATTGTCCGGTACGTGTATCATGGGAACTCTGAGTCATGATAGAGGGAGGAAAGGTCATTGAACATAGGGAGATCACAAAGGATGCCAGCCTACTGTGCTTCTCTTTCCTCACCTATAAAACAAGAATAATAATAGAAACTATCCCATGGGGCTACTGTGAGGATTAAATTAATTAATTCATATGAAAAGGTCCTGGCATGGATTTAGTGCCCAACAAATGTTATTTGTAATCAGGCCTTCCAGGCAGTCCTTGGACTAGAGATCAAAGGAGCCTGGGCATGGGCATTTTCAATCGCTGCAGGTGTTGGAGAGGCTGTCTCCTGGAACTGCTCTCATAGCCTCTCTGCAATGGCTGGCTTTGACGGCCCCTTCAGTTACCATTGAGCTCCTGTCTCACACTCCGCAGCATTCTTCTTCTCTGGAATTTTCTTCTACCCCCTCGTCACCTGTGCTGATGCTATTCCTCCATTTAGAATGCTTAGCCTCCACCACACTCCACCTCTTCTGCACATTTCAATTCTTTCTACTCCTCAAGGCTTAGTTTAAAAACCTCCCCGTTACCACCGCTGATCCATTCAGCAGTCATGTTTGCCAACACTTCATAAACATGAAGTTCAAGATCAAAACTCCAAGGGCTATTTCCTCCAGGAATATGGTTACAATTTGAGATAAATCCAAATTATTGATTTATACCTTTTTACAACAATAAAAACAAAAAAACTCTCTATGTTAAAACTGCTAAGCCTAAGTATTAAATGAAGGCACTTTTAAGAAAAATACACAGAATTTAGGTCCCTTACTGATTCTTTTTTTTTTTTTTATCATCAGTCACTGCTTATATCAGTGGTTCTTAACTCCAGAACACTTAAAAGCACCTGTGGGGAGCTTTTTAAAAATACTAATACCATCCCATACCCTTCTCCACAGAGATTCTGATTTAATTGTATCAGGGTAGACTCTGGAGATTGCTAAGTTTTCATGTTTTAAAAGCTTACAGGCGACTCCAACATGGATCCAGAGCTGAAATCACTTGCATAAACAATCCTAGCTCTGAAACTTAAATAGCACATACCGTTCTTGCTTACGGGCCTTCCCGGTTTGTTAGGCTGGCTGAGGACCAGGACTATAAGTCCTCGCAGGTACATTCTGCTCCCCTTGGTTAAACTTCAGAGTCTCCCCAGAAATCTACTGCAGAGGGGTTATGGATGTCCTGAGATCCTGATGTCCTTATCTCTCAGCACAGCCAGGTGGAGCCTGGGACAGCCAGAGCCCCTGGGCCACTAGCCTGCAACAGCAAGCAGCCTCATCCATTTACCCCACTATAAATATTATTTTCTACACATGCCATGGGTGAAAAGGAGAAGCAGTGGGAAAAAGCAGTTTGTCCATTTTCCCAGAAACTCTGCTCTTACTTACTTGCTTTGGTATTAAACTACTGAACTTAATTAGGAATTAATACTCTATCGTGGTCCTGAACTGAATCTTACTTTCAACTGTTTTTTCAAGCTCTTTTACATACCTAATTAAAGTTATTTCACAGAATTTTCAACTCATTCTACTTCTTCTCTCTTCCATGTCACTTAACCGAAATAGGATGAAATTAAAAACCGAGGTTATGACATGCATCTGGGAAGTCAGCATTTTGAATGCCCATGATTGTAGTAGCATTATAAAATTCAATTATAAATTCAATTTAGAGTTAATTATTGACTGTAAATTCAATGTGCCCAACCAGAGAAGTTTTCATTACCAGCGAGAATGAGGTGAGGAGTGCTGAGGAGAGTGCTGAAACGGCAGTCATCAGAAGGTACAGCCCTGCTGCAGTGGATTCACGCAATCAATCATTTGCTTATTCACTCACTCATTTATTTCTTCATTTAATAAACTTTTACTGAGTGAAAGTAAAACTTTTATTATACTTTGTATTCCTAGTATCTAAACAATAAGACAGAACATTCTTCTAAGAAATTCAAAATCTAATAGGGAGACAGAACTAAACATTTTAATACAGTGTGAAAAGTACTATTACAGAAGATAGGCAAGATACAATGAGAACACCATAAAGAACAGATGACTACACAGACGAAAGATCCTTGAGTGGTTTGCAGAAGAAGAAATAGAGGAGTCTGCCAAATGGATGAGGAGAGAAGACAGTGTGAGGATGGGGAGGTCATTCCAAGAAAAGTTCACAGGATATGCAAAGTGTGTATATGAATAAACAGTCTGGCTCACTGAGAGACCCAAAGTCGAATGACAGAGCCAATAGGAACCAGAGAGTGACTATACGGCATTAGCATGTGTAAAGCCATAGCCATATTATACTCAGTCTAAAGAAACAACGTATTAACAGTAGGGAAATGGTCCCCATAGAGTTCAGAAATGCTTCCAGGACTGCTTTTTACTGAGAAATGCAAGTGTTCTCCTCTGTGCGTATATGAGCATTTTATAGTTAAATGCTATTGGCTATGGAGATCCTCTCATCCACCTGCTTCATACTGCATTCTCACAAAGCAACCCTCTCGTTATTTCTTGGCTTCCCATGCAGATTTATCTATAGGAGTGCAATGCAATAAATCTAATGACTTAGGAGGCTCTCATTTTATTTCCTAAATTTATTTTTTTGTGAGTTGTATTAGTATAAATCAGTTCTCAAGTGATAGATTGCATTAAATGTGCTGAAAAAACATAATTTCTGACATTGCAAATTGAAGGATCAGGTCCTGGAATATGATGACCATGTCCAGAATTCCTGTGTTCCTTCTTCAGGCCATGATCACCTTTCCTGGGTACACCTTCTCTCTCTCTCTTTTTTCTTCATTTCATCTTTGCTCAAACACAGACTAGCATCTTATTAAAAATTAAGCTTTTTAGAATCATGAGTGGAAAGAACCCTGTGGCTTTATAATATATATCTTTTTTTTGTTTGTTTTTGCTGCTTTTTTTTCTTTCTCAGATTCTGCTTTCAGAGAAAGTATTTCTCATCTTATAAGTGAGGAAAGATGAGAGAGGGAATACATATGTACAAACTGAAATTTCTAAAGAAGGAAATGGCTAGCCATCAAACTGGAGCGACCAAAATAATAATTTCCCATATTTCATCATGAGTATCTTTGTTTTGATTGATACTCTCATTCTTTCCTTAAAAAAAAAAAAAACAAAAAAAAACCCCTACACTCTGAAGAAGTGAAATGGGTCCTCAAACTATTATCTGAAGGTTAAGATTTGTAACTCCAGTCACGAGTCACTTAACGACAGGAATACATTGGGAGAAATGCATCCTTAGGCGATTTCAGTCTTGTGCAAACATCACAGAGTGCACTTACACAAACCTCGATGGTATAGACTGCTGCACACCTAGGCTACATGCATGGTATAGCTTATTGTGCCTAGGCTACAAACCTGTACAGCATGTTACTGCACTGAATACCGTAGGCAACTGTAACACAATAGTAAGTATTTGTATATATAAACATACCCAAACATAGAAAAAGTACAGTAAAAAATGGTACTATAATCTTATGGGACCACTGTCATATATGAGGTCTGTCATTGACCAAAGCATGAAACATCATTATGCGGCACATGACTATATTATACTTTTTTCCTGCAAAACTCAAGATTTGTATTCTAGGAACTGGTAGTTCTTTCCTCTGACCAGCAGTTAAAGTACCATTAAAGTTCTTGATAGGAATATAATGATGAATACTACTTTGGATTTGCATGAGGCCTTATTCTACCTTTAAGCAATCACAGTGCACCAACAGGTAGTGTATCAAACAGAAGAAGGTAATGGGTAGGATATTTTTCCAACTAAATCTTTTTAAATGCATTAAATATCAATTGTTATAACAATGGGAAAGTCACATATGATCCTGCTTATGTTACAAACTTCAAAATATAGCTTTAAAGCATAAAACACCCAGCAAACTTGTGATCTTATAATACAAACTATTAGCATTTTATGAGTCTTAAAAAAATTGACTTCTTAAAAATATAATCACTAATTCTACAATTAATATTTCACTAAGAATTAATTTAATGTCCATGTCTTTAGTAGAAACAAAATCATATGCATTGCTGAACAAAAGTAGTATTAAACAGCTTAGGTTAAAAAGAGCTTATACGCCATTAGGGAATTAGGAAAAAAATTCATGAAACCATGAATGAAAAAAATTATTATACAGCATTATTATGCCATAACAGAAAGGGCTCATTTTGTAGATATACTAAGAACATTCAAGTTCATTGTGGATAGAAAGAATAAATATCAACGACCAGATAATTCAGAAGCCTGGAAGTTAGGGCCCTCTATTATTTGAAACCTAGTTATTTTCCCCTTCATGCATTCTATGATCCATCCAAACAAAGGTTTTACCCTTCATGACTTTGCTTATATCTTTCTCTTCATTTGAAATGAATCACCTCTGTATATTTTGCTCTTATTTCTTTAGAGACCAGCTCATATATCAACTTCTCCATGTAGCTGTCACTGATGCTGCAAGCCAAAAGTAATTTTCTCCCCTTGAACCTGTAGAATCTTAATGTAATATTTTCCTGTGGTATTTACCATCTTACATTCAAGTTATTTTTATGTGTATCTTAGCGCCTCTACAAGACTGTACACTTCCTGTGAGCAGGGATCGTGTCTTTTAGTGTTTCTGTTAGAGGCTCTCCTTTTATGAAATCTTTCCAAAGCATTCAACTTTGTTTTCATGGGAACAACTCTTTTATTTTTGTACTCGTATTTCATCAGCTTAAGCAATATTTAATTAAATCGTGTTATAACAATAACAAGTACAACTAGTATATAAAAAGGCTCGAGAACAATCACAAGTGACCCTTAGTATAAATACAACACAAAGGAGAATATACTTATTAGACAGTACTTACAAGAGTAGTCAGCTTGCCTAGGGCATCAGTCTGTTTTACAGAGAAAACAGGGAGTTTTGGTTACTCCAGCCAATTAGGTATAGTCATAGTGAAAAGTAGTTAAAAGCACTTGTATTTCTCTTTTTGTACATTTCTATTAATAGTTTCCATTCATTAGTGTTTACTCCCATGAGGTTTCTGTTTCAGGTGAAAGGACAAGACTTCCTCAATCACTTTTTTGTTTTGTTTTGTTTTTTGAGGCAGAGTCCTGCTCTGTCACCATGGCTAGAGTGCTGTGACGTCAGCCTAGCTCACAGCAACCTCATACTCCTGGGCTCAAGCAATCCTACTGCCTCAGCCTCCCAAGTAGCTGGGACTGCAGGCATGCGCCACCATGCCCGGCTAATTTTTTCTATATATACTTTTAGTTGTCCAGCTAATTTCTTTCTATTTTTTATTAGAGACGGGGTCTCACTCTTGCTCAGGCTGGTTTCGAACTCCTAAGCTCAAACAATCTGCCCACCTCGGCCTCCCAAAGTGCTAGAATTACAGGCATGAGCCACTGCGCCCGGCCCCCTCAATCACTTTTTGGAAGCCCAGAGTCAAGATTCATTCATTCAACAAGTATTTATTGAACTCAAAGTATGTGCTAGGGAGGCACTATGTTAAGCATGGCCTTTTACGGCCAAATTACTATTTGGTGCAAATTTTTACAAGGTCTTAAGAGTTCATTTCGAATTAATCAGTTTGGTCTGAGCTATAGACTTATGACAGAAACATAAATTAACTTTGTCTTGTTTTATTCTTCTGAAACCTAGGATGCATTTGGACATTGCTGCTGGAGGTAGCTCCACTGCAAAGCAAACTGGGTGCTTGCCTGAGCCCTCACCTGTACGAGGGCAACACTGGACACAGTCAGCATTCTCCCAGCTGAGTTTGAGAACACTCAGGTGTTATATGTGAACATTCTCCTGCATCCCCTACACAGTGCTATGAAGATTCATATCTTTTTAGTTTTTTTAATGGGGCATTTTATCTGTAAAATCTCTTAAAATACATGATTGTAATTTATTTAAAATAATTATTTGTGACACTGATTTCTAATTCCACATGTTTCTTCTCCTGTAGAAGGGCATCTATTAGAATAACACTGCTGGTCTAGCTTCTCATTATCACTCTTCCCCATGTTACTGTGTTCCTTGTGCTGTGAAGTGTACAAGGAAAGGCCTCTGGTTCTTCAGAGCCCATGACTGGGTATTTAAATCTGTTTATTTCTGAGATTTGGTACTAGAAAGCACATTGTCGTCTACCTAAGCCACATTTTCTGGTATCAGTTTTATCAGTAATAAAGTTGATATTTTTATCTCTATCATTCCTTTGATTTATCTGTCAATTGTTTCAGAACTTAGATAAGGAAAAGAGGGTAATTCTACTTGCCAGATCCAATATAAATAAATATACCATCTATCAGTGGTAGAACCTAGAGGACATGACTCGACAGCAAGAACAGACACGATGCATAATCTACACGCTCGTAAGTATCCACCACAAACTGATGTGTGAACCAACCAGACCAAAAGCAATCTGCCACTCAGAACTCAGCAATGCCCTGATCCCATGTGGGTCTCCCTCAGACACACAGGCACGTGCATATCATTTTTGCACAAGATTTGAGAAGCCCAGAACTGCATAGAACGACGCTCTATAAGCAACAAAGACCAAGTTCAAAGGTACATCACCATGGTCTGTGATAAATAATACTAATCTCCACTGCAAAAGGGTCTATGAGTTGGAAAGAATAGAATTGACAATTTGAATTAGATTATGCAAAAAAGATAAAAGTTGGTATTCTTAAAAGAAATGCCTCAGGTTACTTTAGCCTCAAGTCATGCTAGCTCTACAGCTGCCTCTGCGACCACCTGCTAGCAGGAGTGAGGAAACCTGGATTCCAGTGCTAGCTCTGACACTCCCTGGGTGTCTGGTTTTCAGCAACAATGATAAGTCATATTTGCATATCACTTAATGACTTTCCACATACCTTCACCTATATTCTTTCCTTTTACCCTCAGAGTCATCATTTGATTTGGTCAACAAATATTTAACAGCTACCACATACCAGACTCTGTTCTAGGCAATGAGGACACAGCAGCAAATAAAACAAAGTCCTGGCTCTCATGTTGCTTAGATTCTAGGATGAGAGATGATAAGCACTATGAAGAAAGTAAGACAGGGTGAATGGGAGAGAGGGTGATGGCTACGAGTTGGGGTGCTATGTTATACAGGGTGATCAAGAAAGACCTCTCAATTAAAGAGACATTTGGGCATACGCATGAAGGAAGTGAGGGAGTGAGTCTGAAAGTACTAGGAGAAGGAGCAAAGCAAACACTAAAGGCACTGAGATGCGACTGCATTTGGCATGGTCAAAAACAGCAAAGACAGGATCGTGCTGCAGAGAAGTGAAAGAGGGCGAAATAGGAAATGAGGTCAGAATGGTAGCTGGGAACCAGCCCACCTGGGCTCATAGGGAGTGTCTGGACTTTACTCTGAATGAGATGGTAAGCCATTGGACCGGCAGGCCTGCCATGTTCTAATAGCTCAGGGATGGGCAGTTACTCAGGCTAAGCTGGTTGGGGCCCCCTACACCCTCTGGCCTACCCCAATCAGGAATTTGAATATCAAGCAGAATGACTTAAAGGCTGAAAATCTGTGGCACTCGGGCCAGATGATCAGTCTTTCTTATGCCCTAGACCCCACCCAGCACTCCCCTGGTTCCTAATCCATCATTCATCCTGTGAGCTCCTTAGGGTTCCTCTAATAGATTCCATCTTCTGTCTGGTATGCAGAGTTGTTTCTTTGCTTGCTACCAGAGATGGCTACCTTATTGCCAAGCTCGTTTCTCCTCTTTCCAGGTTTACAGATAGTCTACATTCCCCAGACTCCCTTGAGTTAGGTGTCACCAGGTGATGGCCAAGTGACTGGGCTCTAGCAATGGAAAGAGAGCACTAGTATGTATGTTGTTTCTAGGCCTGGATCATAAAAATCTGCCACATGCAGTTGTCTGCACTTTTTCCCATCCACAGCTTGAAGCATGGCAACCTTAAATGCCACAAGCTGAAAATGCCAAAGCTACAACAGGCAAGGTTCCTAGGTCCCTGACTCACTGCTGGAATAAGAGCTGCCCAACCAGAAATACCTGTATTGGACTTTTTTTTTTTTTTTTTTTTCAGAGACAGGGTCTCACTCTACTGTCCAGGCTGCAGCATAGCTGGGACTACAGATATGCACCAGCATGCCTGGCTAATTTTTAAACAATTTCTTTATAGATAGGGTCTTGCTATATTGCCCAGGCTGGTCTCAAACTCCTGGCCTAAGTGATCCTTCCCACCTCAGCCTCCCAAAGCACTGGGATTACAGGTGTGAGCCATCACACTCAGCCTATGTTGGACTTTTAAGTGAGCTAGAGAGAAACTTTTATTACATTAAGTCACTGAGATTTGGGGGTTTGTTACAGCATTTAGTGTTACCTTATCTAGTACAAAGCCTAACTAATACATCTCTCAGTCACTATTAAACATCTCACTCCAACATAAAACATCTTAACTCCTGGGCATAGAAAACACATTTTTGTTTTATATATATATACATACATACATATATATGTATGTATATAATTTTAACTGCAAAAGTAAATGAAAGAAAACATTCTCATTATAAAAAATTAATCTAACATAGTCTCCCTTAATAACTACCACCCCATCTCTGTCCCATTACCAGCGATAACCCAGTTAATTGATACCATTTTGCAAATTAAAAAACAGAGCAAAAACTGAGCCTGGCAAAATAAATAATAGGAATTCTGTTTTTAAATTGCAATAAGTGCCCATAATATGCAAAGTAGTGGGAACATAAAGAGAAATAACACAGTTCTCCCCTTTCAGGAACTTAGAGGGGGGCATAGAAATATACCTGCAAATAGACCATTGTAATATAGTGCAGCACATGCTTCAACACAAAGAATGTGCAAAAGGCATCAGATTTGGTACAGAGAAGGAAATTTTTTAACTTTGAGATCGAGTGGGGCAGGCTATTTGAATACATGTGTAAGAGGAGGGGTCTGGAATATAACCACAGAGTACAAAAGACTGACGTAAGGTTTTGTAAGATAAAAATGAGTTTTCCAGGAGGACCCAGCTAGAGGCAATTCAGGTAAAAGGAACAACATGTGCAAAACGATAGAGGTGTGAAACCATAGGATGTGTCTGGGTGTGCTTTGGGGCACCTCCGCAAAAGTCTGTAATCGTCTTGAAAGTCACAAGATCCAGTGGTATGTATGTTAGTATTAATGCAGATCCTTCTGAATTCCATTCCAAGCAGACTAGAAAATACCCATCACCCTGTCTTTCCTAGGGCTTTGGATAGTCCTGATAATTAGTTAATAATGGGCTACACATATGCTTGTTTTTAACAGCAAAGATAACTCAAGTTATTGAGTACCTAAGGCATGCGCCTGATCTTACAACCAGGACCAGATAAAGATGTGATCCATTTGAAAGCAGGACGTTTCAAAGCAGTGACTATCTTCTTTCTACCCTGATGCCTCCCCAACCAAAATACTACATGTGGGCCACGTGCATAAATATCTTCATTTATTTCAAGTAGGAAGCGTCTACCTAGTAGGGAAAGGTATTAATGTGATCCATTCAAAACTCTGGAATTGTAGAAATCATTTATCTGTCCAGAGTTTAAAAGGGTCATTGGGCTTCAGCATGGACAATAAATTTATAAATACTTAGAGAGTATCTATCTATTCAGGATCTGGCTACGAGCTGGGACTATTACTCAATTACATAAACTACAGGCACACATCTGAATCTTCCAGAGAAAAGTAAAAAAAAACTCATCCACTAAATTTTCCACTATTATCAAAAACTAAGGACAAAAAGATGATAGGACCAGAGAACCAAAATAAATAAACTATGGTGTGACAGGGCTGGTTCAGAGCTTAGTGACTGCTTCAGACCAAAACTTGGGCAACTCCATTATCTGTGGTCTTGGGAGGTAGGGGTTCCTCAATGGTGGCACTATTGACATTTGGGGCTGGATAATTCTTTGTGCTAGGGGCACTGTCCTGTGTGCTGAGGATGTTTAATAACATCCCTGGCTCCTACCAAGTAGATGCCATGAATACCCCATTCCCAGTTGTGACAATCAAAAATGTCTTGAGACATGTATTCGTTGAGAACCACTGGTATAGGGAGACCCAAGAGCGAGAAAAGAGAGGCAACCACAGGCAACATCAACCTCGGCTGAGGATATAAGGGAAAAACCATGGAGGATAAGAATATTCGTGTTCTGGGATGCCCAGTTGAGGAGTTAAACACGGGCTCAACTGTTTAGTACTGGAATTCTTCAACAGCTACTGAGTATTAGCGCAGAGCAGAAACCGTACCCCACCAGCCTCTGCTGTCAAATTCCTGTGTGTGTTGAGTGGTGGTAACTAAGAGACAGAGCACTTCATCTGAACAGAATGTGTCAGGTTGGGATCTTTTTAAAATAAATCAGTGAGCCAGGATAGACTGCATTTCAGCCGTTATACTTTTTTTTTTTTTTACTACAATTATAACTCCATAATAACAGGAAGAATGAGCGGTAATTGGTCCAAAAAGTAGGAGAAAGCTGATCGGATTTCCTTGGTGGCCCTCCAGCAATTTTTCTTGTTAAGTTTGCAACCGAGAAAGAGCCCTTACATTGTAGCCTTGAAAATAATAATAATGCATTTAAAAATAAAACTCAGCTCATCTGTTAAATGGAATCGGGGTTTTTCCATATGCTTACTACATTTTTCTTTTCTCTGTCATTTTTCTTTTCTCTGTCATTTTTTAAGAAAAGAAAAAAAAAAACCCAACACTAAGGCCCCATTCCATCAGCTGCTGCTGAGATGAGTAGGGAGGGGTGAGATGCATCTCAGCCCTGGCGCTGCAGGAGAGAGGATGCTTTTGCCAGGGTGGCGCCAGCAGAGAGACTTGCATGGCAGTGGGCTGGCTCTCCTGAGCCTGTTTGAATAAACCTCAGAGAGAGTCCACTGGAGGCACAGGGAGGGCGCCCTCCAGCTATGGAGAAAAGCATCCTTGAGAACCTTCCGTGGCGTATGCAAAGAGGGAGTGGAAAATGCAAGGGAGTTAGACTGAAACCTGTGATCGAGCAACAACCTGTCTTTGATTTCCAAGTGCTCCTCCACTGACTTTTGAGCTAGTCCCAAACTAATGCTGCCAATAATTCACCAAGGAAAATTAATCATGATGTTATAGTTACCGACAAATCCTCATATATTTTCTGCTAGATCAGCTCTGGATGACACCACCATTAACTCTGTGGTTTCTACAAGTGCAGTATTAGAAAGCATGTTCCTTTGTGCATACATAAAGTGTTTAGAAAATTTCCCAACCTCCATTTTTTCTTTATTCTCAAACCAAGGATCTATAAGGATTTATGGGAAACTATCTTTTTTTGGAAATGGTTAATTTCCCTCTTTAAGGTGACCTTAACACTGGAGAACCTAAAAGATTTCTCTCTCAAGAATACAATTTACAAAGTCTGGTGACAAAATCTTTACCAACAACTAAACTTTGCATCTCTCCTCTTCCACTTTCCAACCAATTGCCTACATTCTTTTTCTGTGTGTACCACCTTTAATGGCTATTACTCTTTAATCAAATTCTGCCATGTTAGGCTGGTGGCAGGGTGCTTGGTCCCTATGAGTTTGAAAGCAGATTGGCAACAGCCTGGCTATCGCAGAGTTACCGGATGAGAAGCATCCAGAGGAACTGGCTGATGGTCCCATTGTCACCCTTAAACACCACCAGGAAAAAAAAGACAACAACAATAAGAAATATCTTACCTAAAACATAACCAGACTGTAAAATCAAACTCATAAAAGGAAGTCTCTAAAAAGCCAGAGAGAAAAAGAAACAAAGAGATTAAATAAAATCCCCGTTTATACTCTAGGAAATAACTTGCTAGTAGCTTGTTCTAGGCTTCCTATTTCTGACTTGTAAAATCTCAAAATTGGAGATTCAGTAATTTAATTTGTTTTTATGGAGAACTGTGTTAGAATAAATGGGATTATTGTAAAACTTTGCATCCCCAAAATCATTTTTACAAGGTTTTAAAGCACTCCCAGATCTCTTTAGGAGTTTAAAAATTAAGATGAATTTCCCATAATATTCTCTTATTAATCACCTACAAAAAAGAAAAACACAAAAACCCAATCAAAAATGACATGCATTTGATCCAGTGAAATGTTTTAAAAGGCATAATACAGGCAACACTTGCTAATATATTTTTCCCCATTCTTCAGTTGAACTCAGGTGAAAGTGCAAGATTTTTAGGTCTTATCATTAAAAATAAAGATTTTTAGGCCAGGCACAGTGGCTCACAACTGTAATCCTAGCACTCCAGGAGGCTGAGGCAGGAGGATCGCTTGAGCCCAGGAGTTCGAGACCAGCCTCAGCAAGAGCAAGACCCTATCTCTACTAAAAATAAAAAGAAATTATCCAGACAACTAAAAATATAAAAAATTAGCCGGGCGTGGTGGTGCATGCCTGTAGTCCCAGCTACTTGGGAGGCTGAGGCAGGAGGATTGCTTGAGCCCAGGAGTCTGAGG
Source organism: Lemur catta (assembly GCF_020740605.2). NCBI lineage: Eukaryota > Metazoa > Chordata > Mammalia > Primates > Lemuridae > Lemur > Lemur catta. The sequence goes on along the minus strand of NC_059139.1, from coordinate 51,192,263 downwards.
TTGCTGTGAGCTAGGCTCACGCCACAGCACTCCACTCAAGGCAATGGATTGAGACTCTATCTCTAAAAATAATATAAAATAAAAAAACTTTTTAAATAAACAATAAATATTTTTTTCCTAGTTACCAAATAAAAATTTCACTGTAGAATATGCAGAAACATAGAAACACACAAAAAAGAAAATTAAAATAACCAATAATCCTAACACTCAAAGATCACTTTTAATATATTGCTATATTTCCTTCATTCTTGGTCTACCCTGAGTTGCTCCTTTTTTTTCACACAAATGATATTTTGTAATGTGCTTTTTTTAACTTAAAAATATATTCTCTAAGAAAAATTTTAAAAAGGAAAAAACAAACAAAAAAGAAAAAAGAAACACAAAAGAAAAAACTGAAAAAACAAAAAAGATAAAACAAAAAAATTTAAAACACATATATATACTCTGAACATCTTTCATGCTATTAAATATTCTTTTCCAATAGCTATTCTCAAATTCTTTGGCCTCAAATCCACTTTACACTCTTAAAAATTATTAAGGACCTCAAAATGCTTTTGTTTATGTAGGTTGTATTTTTCAATATTATAGTAATAGCAATTAAAAGAAAATTTTCAATTTTTCCTAATTCATCTAAAAATAGCAATAATGACCTATCACATGTCAACATCAATAACATATTTTACAAAAAGTAATTCTGTTTTCCAAAACATACAAACAAAAACATTTAGTGAAAAGAGTGTCATTATTTTATATTTCTGCAAATCTTTTTGATGTTTGTCTTAACAGAAGACAGCTGAATTCTCACATCTGCTTCTGCATCAAAATATAGACATGTTCTGTTAATAGAAGTCTATAAAGAAAATCTAGCCTCACACAGATAAGCAGTTGGAAGAGGGAAGAGTAATTTTCAGAAAATTGTGGATATTTTCTTTATATCACACCAAAACTTGAAAAGTAATAGTTTTTTAAAGACTCGTTGCAATGTAGAATCTGAAAAAAATCAATAAGCTTTTCATACTCTATATACTCTTATATACTTTATATACTCTCATACTTATGAGAGAACGAAAGTGGCAATTATAAATAATGTCTTAGAATTACCATAAAAATAGTTTTGACCTTATGGATGCCCTGAGAGGGAACCACACTTGGAGAACTGCAGTTCTACAACTTCATATTTAATGGTTAGCATAGCATTGTATCACGTGATAGAATATTTTCTTTACCCCAAACCCTGTTGTTGAACATTTAGATTATTTTCAAGTTTTTGCTATAATTAAAAAAAAATGCTATGACAAACATCCTTATAGATACATCTTTTAGCACATTCGTTTTCTTAGAATTACACCTTAGGAAGCAGAATTTGAGGGTCAAAACCAAAGTAATTTTTTCAGGCTTTTTATACATGTTGCCAATTTTCCCTCCAGAAAGTTTGATTAATTTGCATTCCTATCAGTAGTGTGGACAAGAGCCTCACATTCCTACCCACCCCCTTATCAACACTGGGTACCATGTGAGCCCTGCCTGGATAGCTGTTTTTAGAAAATCAGTGTGACTGAGCTGGCTCTTAGTGAGCTCACTCTGTTATATGAAATACAATACTTGAGGTTTCCTGGAATTCTCTGTTGACAGAGTACTCTGATAATTATACCATAATGTTTATTAAATGCTACTTTGTATTATTATAATTAGCATTTACTATGTGTATTCTACTTGACAGTAAGTTTCTTGAGACAGAAATCATGTGTCAGTATCTTAATATCTTATATCTTAATATATACCACAGTGCTAAGCCAATGGGATAGAGATAGAAATAGCATTTTTCACTTCAGAGAGGCCTGGGTTTAAATCTTGGCTTCACTACTCACTCGATGTGCTATCGTCCGAATGTGTCCCTCAAAATTCATGTTAAAGCTTAATCACCCATGTGATAGTACTAAGAGGTGGGGCCTTTAGCAGATGATTAAACCATGAGGACAGAGCCCTCGTGGGCTTGGCAATCTTATAAAAGAGGTTGAAGGGAGTATCCTAGGCCCTTTTGCCCCTTCTACCATGTGAGGGCTCAGCAAGAAGGCACAAGCTCTGATCTTGGACTAGCCAGACTCCAGAACTCTGAGAAATAAATTTCTGTTCTTTATAAATTATCCAGTCTCAGACATTTTGTTATAGCAGTATAGACAGACTAAGACACCGTGTGTGCTTGAGCAAATTATTTCCCCTTCCTTTCCTGAGCTTGAAAGTTGTCACCAGTTAAACGACTAATATCTACTTCATAAGGCAGCTATGTTGAAATGATACATGTAAAATACCTTGTACAATACTTGACAAATGACAAATGTTCCATATGTTTGTTCTCTTCCTTTTCCTTCCCAACATTGAATTAACCTTGGGAAATCCAAACTCTGAAGTTCTACAAACCCACTTTATTAATAAGCCTATAATTAGGGCAGAGGCACCTCTTTAACAATGATTTCCTCAGGAAAGTGTAACCAAGCAAAATTGATGTGTTTTCTAATTATTTTTCCCTGTATCACCCCTTCACTATTCATCCACTTAGTCAACATCTAGGAGTCTGTATTATGAGTTCCAAAGACAAGTTACACACAGTTCATAAACAAATAGAAAGGAAAAGTAAATCCTTTTTAGTGCCAGACCATTCATAAAGTTCTGCTGAAAGAGCTGTTCCAATTATACATCTCAGTGGCTGCAGGTACCTCCTCCCTGGCCCTATTCTGGGTCAAAGCTGACAATTATTGCAGTGGGGCTTTAGGACTAATGTATTTTAATGTGACCCTGAAATGTATTTCAAATACTAAGAAAACCTTAACATTTTCTGACAACCCGAACCAATGAAATTAGAGAAAAGACACTAGTGAGGGAGGTACAGTGCAGATTGGAGTTCACTCCTGGTTTTGATTTAAAATTAAAGCAAAAAGCAAGAAGTTATTTTTGCATATGGGACTGTCCCTCCACTAAGGGTGCAGGGTGAGGAGTGGTGGCTGGGGAACAGCCTTGTTAGAGATGACAATAAGAACCCAAGACCCGCTCAAGTCAGGGGTGCTGGTAGATTCTACTGAGGGGAGAGGAAACTGGCACTCATCCATGCCCTGCTCTGTGCCAGGGACATGTGATGTCCTCCTGCCTTCCTATTCTCATTTACCCCCACGTGCACCTGTGAAGCAGGTGGTAGCACCTACGTCTTTCAGAGTCTGAGGCTCAAAGTCGTCAGGTGGGTCTCAACAGTATAGTTTGGAGAACTGCTAGGATGAGATCTTTCAAGACTCCAGGAGAGATTCAAAGAAAGTCCGGGACTCTAATTCTTGAGATCAAACTGAGCTCGATCAAGACCTTTTCAATACCAGCTCCTGGGTAGTATATGCTAAAGTTGGTATTAGGTCATTGCAGGTCTCTGTTCAAGCCTGTAACTCTGCGTTCAATAGAGTTGAAAATACTTGCAGGGTGTATGGGAGGGAAAGATAAGTTCTTTCAGATCTAAAGCATGTTTTTAAAATTTTTTCTGGTGGCATGTTGTGGTGATCAAGGACTAATGGTAGCTTTGGGTTTCAGTATTGGGGCTACTGATGTCCAGAAGTTCCTGATTGTGGGAAATAAAGCATTTCTGGACATGTAGGGCATGACTCCACTTTCAGAGGGTTCTTTTGGCTAGTCCTGAGGAAGGACAAGTAAGTATACAGACAAGGTCTGTAGGAGAAAGATTTTAAAAGTTGTTAGAAATGTTAAGAAGGGGTTAAGACATTCTTGATGGTAAGGAACAAACTCCCTCAAGTTGCTTAGAGGGGATTTATTTTAAGGAAATAGAGATTTTTCTTAGAATCCAGGGGCCAGAGGTGTGTCCAGGCCTCACAGGGAAGGGGAAACAGGAAAACTGTCAGGAATCAAGGGAGCTCTCTCCCTGATGTGTCAGTGTGGCTTTGGTCTGTCTCTCCTCCCTGCAAGTATCCTCTCTCTCTCCTAAACATGGCTATCCCCAGATGGCACCCTTAGTTCCAGAGTCTACAGAATTGTCTTGGACTTAATTAGTTTTTCATTGTAACAGAAAATTATTTCCCAAGAAAATTAAGAGATAAACCAAAAATAAAGGCAGACATTCCTGGCTTTTGGTTTCTTTTCTTTTCTTTCTTTCTTTCTTTTTTTTTTTTTTTTTTGAGATGGAGTCTTGCTCCGTCACCTGGGCTAGAGTGCTGTGGCATCAGCCTAGCTCACAGCAACCTCAGACTCCTGGGCTCAAGTGATCCTCCTGCCTCAGCCTCCTGAGTAACTGGGGTTATAGTTGTGTGCCACCACACCCAGCTAATTTTTTTCTATTTCTATTTTTAGTAGAAACAGGGGTCTCACTCTTGTTCAGGCTGGACTCAAACTCCTGACTTCAAGGGATCCTCCCACCTTGGCCTCCCAGAGTGCTAGGATTACAGGCCTGAGCCACCTCGCCCAACCCATTCTCGGCTTTTGGAAAAGGTGTTTTATAGCTTTTCCCTCTTCTAATCTCTATATTCCAGAAAATGAAAAGAAAGAGGTAGGAAAAGCAATACAACCTTCCCTCTGGTTGTTGTTGGCATGACTTGCTTTGACGAAGGATGGAGCCTCTGCTGGGTGATGGGATCAGTTCAAACAGCTTTCAGACCCTTGGACAATAGGATACCTTCACAGAATTCCAAGCCAGAGGCATTCTTTGTAGGTGCTCTATATTGGCTGGAGATTTTAAGGTTTTAGAAACACCCTTGAGTGTGATCCAGCATTCAGACCCTGGTGGGGGTCCTGTCCTCTATGTATTGGGTCACCTCCCCGCCCACCTTCTATACTCCGGGCTCCCTGCCTTGATAGTTTGTTTTTATTTAGCATTAAATGCCCTTTTTTCCCCGAGTACCATCTCAGACACCAAATTATGCTCAGCAATTTTATCTAACGTTCTCCTTTACATTTCAGACAGTTTACAGATGTACCTTTAGAATATTTTTTGACCAATAGAAAAATGAACTATTTAATAATTTTCAAACATAAAACCAATACTCTATTAAAAAATATTGCTGAAAATATCAAAATTAAGTTGAATAGATCTTCAAGAACTTGAGATCTGTTCCCCAAACTACTCTCTTCTAAAGCTAACTGAATAGAATCTGTGTTGCCATTTCCAAGTTACCAGAGAAGAGAATCTGACACTACTTGAGTCTCCCCTTGGCCTGAGTTGGTGCACCATTCTCCAAAGGAGGACTGGCCTGGGTATATAGACTAAATGGATTAGAAGGAACTAACTTTCTGATAATAGCAAACAGTGAAGGGATTTCAAAAGAGCTTTGAAACTCCAAAGCAGAGATACAAAGGTATGTAGGACAGGTCATATTAAGACCAAAGTTAAAGATTTGCTTGTTTTTATTGTAAATGGAAAGTCTGTGCTAGAATAAACAGTGAATAGTCAGATTCAGCTGATATTTAATGGAAAACCTACTTCAACCTCATATGGTTGTATCTGTTCACTGCTCTATGTTGTATTTGCAATTAAATTTCTTAAGAAAATATTAACATGTTCCATAAATATTAACTAGTTCCATTAATTTCTTCTATTTTTAAATAAAGTGCTGTGTACCCGTAGAAAAAACAAAATCTACTGCATCTGTGTTAAATGATCTGAGGATCAGGGAACAAAAGCTGAAGAAAGCGTAGCCTAGTGCCCTGTGCTGATCTGGTAGACGTCTGATATCCTTTTTGACAGTCCGGCAACTGATCTTCTTCCCATTTGGCAAATTCCCCACCTTGGGGGTCCTGGGGAGCCAGAGGTGACAATGCAGATACTCTCCTAACGATGACCTTCACACGTGTTCCAGACTGACTGGGGAGAGACTGACGAAAGAAATAGACGGCGGAGCTCCTTGTTCTGTCTGGGTTGCAGCTGCTGCAGTACTGAGCACGTTACATATTGCGACATCTACGGCCCCGTATCACAGCAACAGTTTCCTCACCAAACAACTTAAAAAAAATCAGCTTTTATGTGGTATAATTCACATATTATACAATTCACCCATTTAAAGTGTACTATTCAATGGGTTTTCACAGAGTTTGCAACCACCAGCACAATTTTAGAACACTTTCTTCACCCCAAAAAGAAATTCCACACTCCTTAAGTATCACCTCCCAATGCCCTGCACATGTCCCTCCCAGCTCTAGGCAACCACTAATCTGCTTCCTATCTCTATGGATGTGCCTATTCTAGACTTTTCATATAAATGGAACCGTACAATATGTGGTCCTTTTTGTCTGGCTTATTTCACTTAGCCTAATGTCTTCAAGGTTCATCTATGTTGTAGCATGTATCAGCACTTCATTCCTTTTTATGGCCAAATAATATTCTATTATATGAATATACCACATTATCTATTCATTAGTTTACAAACATTGGAGTTGTTTCCATTTTTTGGCTATTAATATTGTGAATAATGTTGCCGTGAACATTCATGTACAAGTTTTTATGTGGACACATGTGTTTGTTTCTCCTGGGTATATACCTAGGAGTGGGATTGCTGGATCATATGGTAACTATGTTTAACTGTTCAAGGAACTGCCAGACTATTTTCTAAAGTGGTTGCACCATTTTATATTCCCATCAGCACTGTATGATAATTCTTATTTTTCTATATCCTCAACACTTTTTATTATTCTTTTTAATTATTGCCATCCTAGAAAGTATGAAGTGGCATCTGATGGTTTTAATTTGCATTTCTCTGATGGCTAATGAGGTTGACCATCTTTTCACGTGCTCATTGGATATTTGTATGTTTTCTGTGGAGAACTGTCTATTCAGATCCTTTGCCCACTTTTAAATTGGGTTATTTGTCTTTTTATAATTTAGTTGTAATGATTCATCAGACCAATTTTGAGGCATGGTTTCTGGAGCTGTTCCTGGATTTTAAAGACTAGTTATCCACCCTTCCCATGATTCTATGAGCCACCAAGTCATTTTCTGCTTAAACTGATCACAGTTAGCTTCTATTGCAACTCAAAATCCTAATTGACGAAGATTCTGAAACCTAAAGCAGCACCCCTCACCTACAGAAAACAACTTACATAAGGCTCCTTTTCTGGCAAACTGAAACCTGTTCCGTGGCAGTGTTGCTACTAAAGTCTGGGTGTCTGAATTCATGATTCTAAACTATTAAACTATGCAAACTCAGTCTAAAGAAACTTGTGGGATTGACAAGTGAAAACTGACAGGTTGAGCAGCAAGTAAGAACTGGAACAGAAATAAGTAGAAAGAAAATTCTAAGAAATGTGTTGCCACTCCTTGCCATTTTCCATTAAGAGGAAACAGACTACTGATTCCAGTAAGTTATTCAGATGATGAGGCCTGATTTTTCTGATGCCAGCAGTCCTCTCTCTGCCTTGGACCTGCAGCCACAGTGGCTGCCTCTCCCTGCCCACATAGGCTGGTGTCCAGGAACCGAATTTTCTTCCAAGGAGTCAAGTATGGAAATGAAGTAGGGGTCCTGATTCTATCAGATGATTCAACCACACATTTGGTTATCAGGCTTCAGTTTATATGTCAACACTACTTACTTTATATATGCCCCCCTCCCCTTTCTATAGTCCGGATTCTCTAAGGAGTTGGGGAGAATGTCACTCCCCTGGGAGTTATTAGTGACTGAGGCCCAGGGTTTGGGGCCAGCTGTTTTCTGCAGTTTCCTGGGTGATGCCCTAGGCTTTCCTCAGTGAGCAGATAGACCGAGAAGACCCAACTGTAGCACTCAGTCTGCTTTGTCTGCCCTCTCACTCCTCTTGTAAGCACCCACTTTCCACTTTTCCCTTTCTAGGGCCCTCTTCTCCCAGAAGAGTATTCTAGATCACGTATTTGGAAGGATCTGTTCAAAAGCAAATCCGATCTAAAGCAGATGGGTTTAAATAGGTTTAAACTATTAGTCCTCTCAAAGATATCTGTATTTCTTTAAGTTATTAATCTCTCCCTATTGACTTAGTTTTGCTGGATTCAATGACTAATTCTCAGTTTTCATTCTCTGTTCCCTTTATTAGTTTGGCACCTAGGAGATAGATGATTTGTTAAGAGGGCGATGATAGGAATGGTGTTAAGAGAGAAGGAGCTGAGATCCTGGGGGTGAAAAGTTTTGGTGAAATCCAAGCACTTATTCATTCAACAACCATTTCTTAAGCACCTACTGTATACCAAACACTGTGTTCTAGCTGTTAGCAATGCAGGAGATAAGCAGCAAGGCCCCTCCGCTCATGGAGTTTACTCTCAGTGGTGGCAATAAACAATAAATAAACCAAAAAATACAATTTCAGACAGTGATGGGTGCAATGAAGAGCAATGTGAAATCGTGTATATTGTGATGGTAACAGGCAGGAAAGGAGTGAACTAAGCCCATTAGGCAGGGTGGTTGAGGAAGGCCTTTTTAGGAAAGTGACATTTGCACTGCAACCTGAACGGTGGATTTGGGGGAGAAACAGACAGGGAGAGGAGACAGTGAGCACAAAGACCAGATGCAGGAACAGGCTTAGCCAGCTGGCTGGAGTGTAGGGAACACAGAGCCACAGGAGATAAGCTGAGAGAGGTAAGCAGGAGCCAGGTCAGGGTGGCCTTGAAGGCCGTGGTAAAGACTTGGGGAAGCATCTTGCCCCAAATCACACAGCCAGTAAGTGGCAGAACCAGGATGATAATCCAGGTCTTTTCCATCCTATCAGGTGGGCTTTTTAAAAATGCAATATAACCTGGCTTATGCCCAAAATGGTGCTGGATGAAAAGGGGATTTGAAGCCCTTAGTGGAGATCCCAAAACTCTAAGAAGAGCCAAAGACATTATCTCACTTCCTTCTCCTCATGGTTCTTGGGTGGGGAGGAACCTGGATATAAAAACTTCAAAGTTCGCTACCCCAAAACTAATATAAATTCTGTCTTTTAAACAGAGGATCTGAATTTTTTACATATTATGGTAAATACCTACGGAAGGTTTATCAGTTGATCCCAAACAGCATATAAGGAAGTTATTTTGGTGTTACTATCTTTGGCCTTATGAAAATGCAATCACACTGGATTGCCTAATGTCTATTTTTAAACATAAGATCTACATTAGCAAACTTAATATAGCTAAAGTGCTGGTCAAGATTAGCTACTATGTAGATTTTCTGCATCTTTTATGCTTTTGCTTTTTAAAAAGTTTGAAGTAAATTGAAATAATTATTTTAAAATAGTAAAATTATACTCAAATAAAAAAGAAAGAAATTGGCTAATAAAGAACAGATGTGTGAAGCTGGGCACGTTAGTGTGTGCCTGTAGTCCCAGCTACTGGGGAGACTGAGGCAGGAGGACCCCTTGAGCCCAGGAGTTGGTGGCTGCAGTAAGCTACAATGGTGCCACTGCACTCCAACCTGGGCTACAGAGTGAGACCCTGTCCCTAAAAAAAAAAAAAAAAAGAAAAGAAAAAAGAACCAGATGTGTGCATTTTATATATGTTATATTATATCATCTTGAGATAAAAACTGAACTCATGAGCATTCCTGCACTGGCTCTGCCATTAGACTGGGGTTAGAATCCTAACTAGCGCACTTACCAGCTTTTTGAAATTAGGTAAATTACTCAATGTCACTAAGCCTGCATTTTTCTTGTCCATAAAATGAGGATGAAAACAATGCCTATGCCATAGAGCTATTGTAAAAATAACTCCCTGGGTGGGTAGGGAACCTGTGGCCTCAAGGCCACATGTGGCCCTCCAGGTCCCCAAGTGCAGCCCCTTGACCAAATCCAAACTTCACAGAACAAATCCCTTTATTCTGTAAAATCTGGATTCACTCAAAGATCCAGAAGGCAGAAGGCCACTGTTCCCTGAGTAAGTGTTGGTTTCCTTTTCTTCTCTGAGCTTCTGTTTATTCATTCATCAGAAGCATAAGAGACTCAGGGACATGATACCTAAGGTCCCTTCTAGGTAAGTGTTAGCAGCAGCCAGGCTCTCCTGCTGGACTCCCACCACACGACAGTGAAGCCAGTTGCTGTAGGTAGATGGAGAAAGACTAACAAGAAGGACCCAGAGACTGACAGAAAACTCTAAGGAGAATGAATTAGGAGGCTTCAGGGACTGGGGCTTGAAGGGCCAGGGTCCTAGTAGACCCCTACCTCAGCTCCTAGGACCAATTCATTTTACCAATGTATTGCTTTAACTAATTACTTGTGAGATTATTTGTTAATGTCTTCCCTCCCCAGAGGCTAACTCTGAAGATTACGACCTTTACCTATTTGGTTCACGCTGAGGTTACATTGCCTAGCACACAGTAGTGTTGCCTAGCTACATAATAATGTTGAATGAATAAGCCTATTTTCTTACAATAGATACATTCCTTTACATGGAAAAAGTTGTTTATTTACAATCAATAATTTTAAGTGCCTTAGTGAAATCAGCCATTATGAGGAAATCTGTGGTAAATGTAACTTTCTTTTTAAATATTTTTCTAATTGATAAAAATTGTATATATTCATGGTGTACAACAGTGAATGTAAATTTCTCTTTAGCATGTGGATTTTTCTTTAAGAGAAGCATACTCAACTGAAGAAAACATAGTAACAGCTCCATGAGAGGGCTTTGAGCATTTAGAGTTTGGTCGTCTGAATAGTAGCATCAATTAATCTTCCCACATATCTTGGACATAGCAGATTAGGATGTGAAATTTTGGAATTGAATCTACTCCAGTTACCTTAATACAGGACTTTTCTCTAGGCAAAATGCAAAGCCTATTCTTATCCTTCCATCTATGATCTGGCTCAAGGGTCAGTGTAGGGGCAGCATTCTGACAAGTCACAGAAAGTGGGGATGGTGACCGCAGACATCTTAATTGAACAATCCTTCAGTACTTATCACTGTCCCCTCCAAGCTACTGTATTTCTAGAGTCACTGGGCATTGTCAATCCCTGGTAATGAATGGTCAACAACCAATGAAATCTCACCTGACCTAACTAACAGGTTTAACATCCCAATTAAATCTGCTTCTTGAAGAAGTCTGGATGACTTGACATTTACTCACTCACTCATTCATTCATTCATTTATTCACATAATTCACTTATTCATTCAACAAATATTCTCAACCCTGGAAAATCCTGATTCCAGATGATAAAAATAAAGCTTAGACAGAGCAGCAATTAGTAGCACAAGAACTGGAACCAGGAACTAAAGGAATGCCTAACCACAACTTGTACCTGAAATACCTTTCTGCCCAGCTGCAGTGTCACTCTACAAAGTCTAAATCCCATTTTAGGAAAAAGGTCTTTTCCCTGTTCCTTTGTTAATATCCTTAGTGCACTGCTCAAGACATTATATTGGAGTTAACTGCTTCCCCTCGCCAGACTGTGAGCTTCTTGAGAGAAACAACTGCCATCCAGTCATCTTTATGTGCCTGGTGTCTAACACAGGGCCTGGGATACAGAGCAGTTCTCTGGATTCCAATGAAGCTAACAGATTTCTAGGTATTATCAGGCCTGCGTTGTCCAATATGGTAGCCACTAGCCACATGTGGTTAGGTAGGGTTAGCTGATACGTGCTAAAAGTATACACATCAAATTTCAAAGACCTAGTACAAAATAATGTAAAATACATCAATAATTTTTACACTGATTACATGTGGAAGTGATAATACTTTGGATAATGGGTTAAATAAAATAATTATTAATTACAACTGTTCCTTTTTACTTTTTTTTAATGTGGCTACTAGAAAATTTTAAATTACATATGTGGCTCACATTATATTTCTATTGGATAATGCTGGACTAAATCAAAGATCATTTTCATGTACAAACCACATCCAGTTTCTTGTACCTGATTCTCTAAGTTTTCTTGGTAGGAAGGGGAATTTGGTTATAATGTCTGAATGGAGTCGAGGCTTTCATTTAAACCTGTGCTCAGAATATACAGGGAATACGAGATTTCTTTCTTTCTTTTTTTTTTTTGGTAAAATTCTATCAGTCAGATGTCCTACCTCTTAGTAGGTTTGCTGTTTTAAAGAAAAAAATAAATAATCCCAACTCTTGCTGTATTCCTGTGTGTTGAGTCAAAGTCTTAACAAGGGCATGTACTCCCCATGCATCCAACACTTAAATAGCTCTTCAATTTCTGGCTTCAAGTGCCCCTGTTTTATCTACTCTCCTCCCTCAGCCTCTGGCATCCCGAGCACTCACCCCTCCCATGCCCAACTCTTTCCACTGACCTCAGAAGAGGGCTGGCTCAAATAACACACTTGTCAAAACACCTAGGTAAGCACATCGGTGGGAGACACCATATAAATAGATATATGGACACAGAGTGCTCCGTACTGATAACAAAAACCATTTACAAACTCCCTTCACCTTCCAAAAGGTTTGTTCCCTACAATGATTAGTTAAATGTGAATGTCACCCACAATTTTAATTCTGTCAGCTTAAACAGACTTATATTTTATATAGGCACTGGCAAAGCTGCAATGGAAGGTGATTTTTGAGTTTTGGGTACTGCTGTGGCCAAAATCCTCTGAGCTTAAAGAAAGAAATTAAAATTGACCAAAAGAGGATGATCCAAAATAAAAATGCTGAAACGTTTCTCAGGGATCTGCGGGAAAGGCTGAAAGAGCCGGGCTTTTTTGGTCTACAGTCAGAAAAATACAAAAGTAACAAGTTCTATTTACATAACATATCTCTCTCCTGCAGGAAACCAGGAGTTTGAAACATTCAGCACAGTGCTTGGCACATGGTAAGTGTTCAGAAAAATATTATTGCAGTTAAATGAAAATATGAATGTATGGGTGCTTATTACTTAAACTAATACTGCAATCGCCATATTTTTCTTGTTTTTATCTTTAAATACTGACTGGTATAGTAGACATGGCTTCCTGTTTACTCAGAATAAAATTCGAAGTCCTTACCATGGCCTACAAAGGCCATGATCTGCAACTCACCTATCTCGAAAACTCAGCTCTGACCACTATCTCGTTTGTTCGCTCTGCACCAGCAACCTGACCTCCTTGTGCTCCTCAGATAGGCCACACATTCCTGCCTCTGTGCCTTGCACATGCCCTTCCCTTCGCCTAGAACATTCATTCCTTCAGTCTCTGCTTAAGTGTCACCTCATCAGAGAGGCTTTCTTCACCACCCTATCTAAAATAGCAAATCATTCTATTCCGTTGTATTTGTCCTCATATAACTTATTTCCTCCTGACATATTATATATTTGTTTTGTCTCCCAAAACTGGAAAATCAGTTTTAGGAGGGCAGAGACTTTGTTTTGTTCACTGCTATATCCCTCGTGCCTAGGAAGTGCCTGGCACAGGAGTGCAATAAATATCTGTTGAATGACTAAATTAATGAACATTAGATTGGAGTCCAGACACCTGGGGTCTACTTCTAATTCTACTGCTAAATAGTTGTGTGACTTTCAACAAATGTCCCCTAACAGTTTCTGAATGTGTTAAAGGATTGGTTGGGGACAGATGTTTCTGTTAAAGGATGGTTGGGAATAGATGTTTCCAGAAGCCTCTCCCAGTTCCAAAATCCTGTGGGTTTTATAGATCGTGCTCTTGTATAAGGTTTTAACAACAATAAACCTTTTTTGACAGCCACAAACTACAAGCCCTCTGGGGCATTTAATTATGATTCAAAACCCTGCTCCAATGGTGAAGCCTTTTCCAACCCTTCCAGGTAGTATGGATCCCAGGACCTTCTCCCCACTTCGAGGTGCTTCATGCAGATCTTTTCTTCCTTAAAGCTCCTCTAATAGCTAATGACATAATTATGTTTTTCTCTTTCTCCACCTAGAATATGAACACCTTCAAGTCAGTAACAGATTCTTGGTAATTTTTGTGTCCCCAGCACCTTGCATGGTCCGTGGTGGATAGTAGGCACTTCATGAATGTTTAGTGAATGAATGAATGAATAGAGGTAAGCCAAAATGGAATAGGATCATTACTCATATTGAAAACTGAGACCATCACTCTCCCCTCGTTGATGAATGGTGGGCACAAGGTAGAGCTTTGCTGCTGATAATAATTCATCTGGAAGAATATAAGAAACTAAAACTTATTGGGAACCTACTAAGAGCCAAGCAGTCCTACACATGTTCATTTATTCAATCCTTATGACAACCTTATGAATTAGGAATTATTACTAATATTTTACAGAGGAGAATATTGGGCTCAAAGAAGATGGAATTTGCTCATGATAGAACAGCTAATAGGATTCATATCCAGACTTCTTGATGCCATATGCCACATTCATATCACTGAATGATATTTCAGAATAGTGTTCTCAGACCCAACATAAGTACTGGTACATGTACATGATGAGCTTTCCTGCACTATAAAAGTATTGGAGTACACAGACCTAGGCTCATACCTTGGTTCTCACATTTATTTACCTTATAACCTCAGAAAATTATATGAAGCCTCAGTTTCTTCATCTGTAACCAAACAATTACCTCAGAGCATTCCTGAGAGGATTTAAAATGAGACAACATGTAAGCACTTAATTGTTTGTATGTGGCATAGGATGAGCCACTTTTAACTGTAAAACTTTCAAGGAAGTACCAAGAAGGGGTAAAGAATGATGATACATCATTCTCACCTTTCATCCATTAGAGAATGTTCCAAGTTCTCACCTTTAGTCTCAGAAGAAAATAGAACTTTAGGTCATGTTTGTAAACTCATGCACAACAAAGTGGCTGGATTCCTGACAATACTCTGAGGTAGGAGTGATTTGGGGACTTCCATTTCCCCCAGGAGTCCCGCTCCACTAACTCCTCTCAGCGTCTAGCCCCAGCCACCATCCCCTTTCCCACGGCCCCCACCACGGTCCAAACCCTAGGTAGCTCCTTTCTGCTACTGCCTCCCTAACACAAACCCCCAGAAACTTAACTTTCCAATCTGCCTATCACACTAATTTTCTAAGAACACCAGTGTGTCATTCTAAATCCTGTTCAGTTTTACTGACTCCTTGTTACCCATGTCATCAAATCAAAAATAAAAAATTTGATGTTTTTTCAAGGCATCCATCACCTCTTCCTTTTCCCTCACATTTCTATCCGTTCTACTCATTCCGACCTCTTTCCCTGGTGTCCACCGTCTGTAGTCAGAGCAGGCCGAAGTTTACTGCAGATAAATCATATCCTCACCTGAAAGTCTTGACTTTTGTCAAAGGGCAACGCAACCCCAAAGTGGTGCTTTGAATTGTCAGCTGCTCACATTTCAGTGTAAATGAGTTTTCAGATTCTCTTGGGAGTAAATTTGGTTGGGCAAGGATATGAGCCACTAAGTGTAAAAGATGATAAAGGCTGGGGTTGACAGACTTCCCCTTCTCAAGACTGCCAGGAACCACAGGTCCCCTACTCCCTGTTCCACTTCCCATGTTGCCTTCTGCTCTGCTCTTCCTTTCTGCAGCCCCTGCCGCTACTTCAGGGCAGTCCCAGCTCTACACTCTCTCTTCTGACTTCCATGGTACCCACGGTCTGTCCTTCCCTCCACTTTTAATTTATTTAGCATCCAGTCTTATACTCCCCATATTTCTTTCTGACTTTTTGCACAAAGTCCTTGAGGGCAGAGACCGTGCCTGCTTCCTACTTGGTAGTTGCCTGGTAAACATGTGATGGATATTCAAGACTCATCTGACTGACTGTCCACCCTAATCAATGCCACTCTGTGGGCTACTTCTTCAACCTCAGCTCTGCTAGCTTTGCTTGGGTAAGATGGGCATTCCAAAATGGCACACATCCATCTGTCCCCTTCAAAGACTTTCCACTGATATGAACAGCCTTAGGAAGAGATATCACTGACCGACACGTGTTCAGGAACAAAACAAAAACCCACTCTCAAAGACAACAAGTGAAGGTAGAAGCAAATCTAAAAAAAGAGATGATTCCTGCTCTTCTCATTTTAGGGCCATCTTAAAGGAAGGTAGGGAGGGTGAGAGATCAAAGGATGGGAGACTCATCTTTTTACATAGTATTATTCAATTGCATTCACATTCACTGAAACATTGATATTTGGGACCATGAAAAAAGAAACAGGATTTTAAGTACAGGGGTCACTGAAACTCATGCTTCTTGAAACTCATGTTCTTCTCCAAAGAACTTATGGCCTTTTATGCCAAAATAAGGCCCCACTATAGGAACCTAGCGCAGAGCCAGGCCCCCAGGAGACAGCCATTCACTGGAAGGTACCAGAGCGGCCCTCTCTGCCTCCGCTCCACTGCCTTGTCCCCTAGCTCAGGCTCTCAAGATTGTTCCTGTGCCTTGGGCCAGACGTAAGCGCTCCGGCACATTTGTGCAGTTAGGCAGGACCCTAAATTAATCCCCAGGAATAAACAAGAGCAGCAAGTCACAAGGAGCTGGGGGGCAGGGATGATGAGCTTTGCTGCAGGCGGGCCTGTCACTCCAAGCCGACAGCAAGCACCTTCACCTTCAAGTTCTTTAAAAAGGCAGCGCACTCCAGACAAAATGCTTCGCTCGAGGGAAATGAACCCCAGAGGCTGAAAAGCTAAAGCAAAGCAGAGAGGGCGCGGCTGGCTGTCCCGCGGAGCACCTGCCCGCGGCAGCACTTCCAGGCCCCGCGCGGCGCCGGGCCGAGGGCTCGCGCTACCTGGCGTCCGGCTCCTCCTCCGACTCCGCCGCCGTCTCGTCCTCCTCGCCCTCCGACTCCTCGGTCTCCAGCCCCCGAATCGCCTCCTCGTCCCCGTCGGAGCCGAGGAAGCTCTCGGTGGCGTGGCTGCCGTCGCTGCTCGCCATCGCGCCTGTCCCGGGCCGGAGCCGAGCCGAGCCGCCCGCGCCGCGCCTGGTGTTCTCCCTCCGACTGCTCCGGCCCGGCCCTGCCTCCCCTGCGGACGGCTCGGCTTCCCACGCCCCGGGCTGGCGACCGCGGCGACTTTAAATAGCAGGCGTCAAAATGTTTCGCCACCCGCCTTCTGGGGCCCGGGCTCGGCTTCTCCTCTCCGCGCGCCTGCCAACTGCCCCAGCCCCCTCCCGCCCCAGTTCTGGCAGATCCCCGGCGGGCCTTCTGGGCGACTGGGGAGCACTCCAAGGGGCGCGGGCTTCGGCTGCACCATGCGATTCAAAGGGGGAAAGGCACCCTAGCCCCGCGGTCTTTCCTCGGGAGTGAGTGTAGCAGGTTTTATGTTTTGAGCTTAACTACTCGATGGGCCTTTTACCCCAACCAAACAACTACGTCCTGAGCAGACCACTTACTAGTATCAGGCAGTCAGAAGAGCTCACTTTCATTACCTGGTCAGTTCTGCGGTGCTACCTGTAGTAGGTTTTACTGTAGTGCCTGTTTCTTAGATGAGGAAACTGAGGCTCAGAACTCCAGTAAGCTTGCTCAAGGTCTCACTGCTAGCAAAGCCACCCAATGGGAAACAAAGCTAGGTCTGCCCTATTCAAAAGCCCAATTTTGAAACACCTCAGCATTGGCTCCCTTTGTATTTGCAAGTCAATAAATGGTGTATTCTCTTCCTCAGAGGCCCCTGATTGTTCAGCCAGGAAACTTTATCTCCACTCATCTTAAACTTTAAGGAGGAACAGTTTTCCCCACATTAGCCAAAGGCTACATTTTGTCTGAAACTTGGCCCAAAGCCCCCAGACTTTCCCTGGATGTATCAAACCGGTGCCTAAAACCCCTCAATGACTTCCCATTGCTAAGGCGGATACCCTTAGGAAGGTAAGTGTTGCCTAGCAAGTCACGTTTTACCCATCTTGTGTCTTTGAGTTAGGAGTTCCCAACATTGTATCAAATTACTCCACTGTGTCTCTATTTACACAATTCCTTCTGCCTGAAAGGTTCTTCCCATCTTTATTTACCTGGCTCCCCATCATTCAAGATGACCAACCTCCTCTGAAATCCCCAGGCTAAACTCAAGTACCCCTCTTCTAGGTTCCCACATCATCCTATATTCAAACCGTGTTTGTATCTTTTTCCTCAGTAGACTCTGTAAATTTATTACTCATCTTTGTCCCACCATCCCCATCCCTTACAAGCCTATAAACTAGCAAAGTACCTAGCATGTAGCAGCTGCTTACAATGAAAGCTCCCTGAAGCACCAGACCTGATGAGTACATACAAGTCAAGGTATCTTTACAATACATAAAGATCTTCATTTCATGAGAATGATTTTATGGCTAGAACAGTGAACTTTATTTTTAATCACATACAGCACATCCTATTCACAGAGTTGTTAAGTATGATGAATGTAGATTGGGTATTATTCGCCAGTTACACTAGCTTGTAGGCATGGGTCTACAGGCAGCAAACTGTAGATAGTTCAGACAGTACAGAAGCATCAGCTAGTCGGGCACAAGAAGTGAAAACAGCAGAGTCCAGCCTTCCAGGGTACACTAAACCAGGTTTAACATCAGCAATATTTATTCTCTTAACACCAGCTAGGCTTTTTCCATTAATAATCCCAAATGACCTTGCCCACATAGGACAAAAAGAATTCAATCACAGCTATGGGAAATCTGTTAAACACTAATCAAAACTATAGGTAGCCATTCTATATTTCTTCCATTTAACTAAAAATTTCTTAGGAACACTAAAGTCTACAAGATTATTTGCAAAAATCCTAGTTTGAATCAATACAAAATTTGTAACTGTAGCATAGATTGCACATTTTTGAAACTAACACAACTTTGAGTAACAACATATGCAAATACAGGTGGCCCTCTGTATCTGTGGGTTCTGAATCTATGGATTCAATCAACGAAGGATGGAAAATACTCAAGAGGGGGGTTCTTGCATCTATACATGTATAGACTTGTTTTCTTGTCATTATCCCCTAAACAATACAGTGTAACAACTATTTACATAGCATTTACACTGTATTAGGTATAAGTAACCTAGAGATGATTTAAAGTATATGGCAGTATACTTTAAACGCAAATACTATACCATTTTATATAAGGGACTGAACATCTGTGGATTTTGGTATCTGCAGGGAAGGGGGTTGGGAGTCTCCTAGAACCAATCCCCCATGTATACCAAGGGACAACTGTATATAGAAATGGGCCAGACATGGGGGCTCACACCTGGATCCCTTGAGCCCAGGAGTTTGAGACTAGCCTGGGCAACAAGCGAGACTCTATTTCTACAAAAATAATTTTAAAAATTAGCCGGGTGTGGTGCAACATGCCTGTAACACTGTACTCCAGCCTGAGACACAGAGCCAGAAAGCAAAATCCAAGAAAGGAAAGAAAGAAAGAGAGGGAGGGAGGGAGGAGCGGGGAGAGAGAGAAGGAAGGGAGGGAGGGAGGGAAGAAAAGAGAAGAGAAGAGAAGAGAAGAGAAGAGAAGAGAAGAGAAGAGAAGAGAAGAGAAGAGAAGAGAAGAGAGAGAAGAGAGAGAGGGGAGGGGAGGGGAGAGGGAAGGGAAGGGAGAGAGAAGGAAAAGAAAAAGATCAACACAAATAGAAAATAAAGAATTTAGAATTCACCACACAAATAAGTAATTGAGATTGAAAATAAATGTCTAAAAAATTTTTCATATGTTAACAGCCCACTTATCTGACATATATGGCCCTTCATAAGGTGCATAATTTTAGGCTTCAGTCTACTGATTTAGAATTGAATCTAAATTTAAGTTTAGTAACTTCTTGATCTATTTGTTACAGTAAAACAGCTTAAAAGAAGCAGTAGCAAGGGTGGATCACTGAAAGCTGAGAAAACAGTGGCAGTGAAGGAGTCTCTGGGGCTTTATTGGGAAATGTCCTAATACTACAGTGGCAGAGTGCCCTACACACTTACCCATCCCTGAGAGTTGCACAGCATTACTGAATAGTTCTATGACTAATGTTTATAACAATTACCCAGAATATTAATTCTACTCAATATATTCTGACAAAGAACTACAGAGTATATAATAAATTTTAAGAAACTTTCTAAGAAAATGAATATAAAAAGCTCAAGTGCATATGTAAATGTGTTACATATCAATAACCTAAAAATTTCAGCTATGTGGAAAGCTTCATTTCTAATAAGGCCAGAGAAATAAGTATTGATGTAGTTAGCTGGCTTACCCACAATGAACTTGATTCCAAGATTCTCTGTAATCTCTAAATAATCAAGTATAATAATTAGATTTAGTTCAGTTCTAGATAACTACAGCCTCAATCTCATCTCAAAAGTAAAGACTTTCACAGAAAAAAAAAGCACCTCAACAATTTCTGTATATAAACTTTATTCCATTTGACATCATACGAAAATTTAAACAAAGAAGAAAATCAAAATGTGGACCTTTTACAAGTCAAAGAAAAGCAAAAGTTTTAGCATCTGAATTATTCTGCAAAAAAAAAAAACATTAGAGGTATAAACTGTACTACAGCAGGTCTAAAAGAAGTTGTACATAGTCCTTTTGAAAAAGTTAAAACTGTTTTCAAGATTACTTTTTATATTTAAATTTACAGGGACTGAGCAGTTTACAAATATTTACATAAGTCAAAAATAACCTTAACAAACACTGTAGTTTTAGCAGCCACCACTATGTCTTTCATGTGGAAAAGAAATACTAAAAAAGATAATTTTACAAATATTAAGCTTTTATTTATAATAATTTTATTGTGTCTTATCTAAAACATTTTGTAGTGGCTTACTGCCTAAAAATTCCAGTTTAGATTATAATCCTATAATTGTACACAGAAAAAAAATCTGACACTACAAACAGGATATAATCCTAACTCTGACCTTTCAGTTTGTTCACAGGGAAAATAGAGCAGGAATACGGGAAGTAAAGCAAAAGTGCACATTGCACTAAGCTATCAGAAAGCACAGGAGACAATCTATTCAAAATGTCTACACTGAACTGATTCTTTGAAACAATTCACTAACTGCTGTAATAGTTAGTGCTCCTATTACTACAGTGCAAAATGTATTGTTGTTTCAATACAAAATTTAAAGCAATCTCAAGAGTACATCAAAAGCATGGGAAGTATCAATGAAATGCTAATATAAACACACCCAAAGCCTCAGTCTATCCCAGTGAGTCAAGTGAAGACTGAAGGCAATTGTCCAGTATTTCATGATTTTGCAGTGATTTCACTGAAATAAGAGATTTCATTTTGCTTCAAGTAACTGAATAACTGACTTGAATCTTCACTTTACTAGGACAGACTAAGACAACAAACTATCTACTGTAGATTATACTTTAAGCGTGTATGAATTAGATCCTTTCCAAAATTCTACTCGTCACTATAGCATGTGATATAATTAATTGAAGTTATATCAAAAACCTTTTATTTGTTCAGGTAATTTCTCAAAATATATTTATCTGATCTTCTGAAAATTCATGCCATAATACTACTAATCATCAATGTAAACATTTTCAAAAATACAATTTTAAATCAAAGGGTTTTATTAGGAAATGTCATAATAAAATATGCAATCTTTATATAAGTATGTCTTTTTAAAAATAAAACATGAAAACAAGAAGAACAATGAAAAAGAAACCTTAATGGAGGTAAACAAAATGCATTATAATGTAACTATTATTCTTTATTTCTTGGAAGAATTATTAAGAAATAGAGGCCAGTTATCTTTTCAGGATAGCAGTTCTTAAAGGTAGTATACTGTTCAAATCTCGTTTGTTTTTCAACCTGTGCCATGACTGGGAGAGAAAGAAAAATCATTCTTAAAACATAAAATATATGCAGAACAAAAGACTGAGAGAATTTAAAAGAATGTTAACAATGGTTCTCTCTAGGTGATAAAATTTTTGATAATTTTTTTCTTCTTTGAGTTTTTACTTCTCAAGTTTTTAACACAATAAAATCATTGTTTTTGTCATCAGAAATGAAAATGTTATTTAAAAACTCTACACCTGTCTGGTTCCAATTTATTAATAAAGAAATGGGCACATAGGTGGTATAAGAAGATACAATTGACAATATGAACATTTATTCACAGATTAAATAACTTCATCTAAAATAGCAAAGTAATTAAAACAAAACCTTTGGATTTGAGAAGAAATGGGAGGATTATCTGACTGACTGTCCTGCATCTTTACCAGCTTTTTCAATTAAAAATATTACTTATGAAGGAGAGAGTAAACCTATAATTAGGCACTTTATGCCTCTGTAAAAGAGCAGTGAATAGAATTTATAAGGAAAAGAAAAGAAACTGAAATTCCTGTTCACAAGCTAAAAACATAGCTCACTACTTGGTGGCTGCACATTTTTGTATTCCATTCTCACTTCAGTTACTCAATTGACTAAAAGTATTGGTTTTACAGCTAAACAATCCTAATGAAAGCTCACCCATCAATAAGAACAGCAACGCAGCAATGATATTTCTGAGTTCTCAATTTTATCTAACAGACAAAAATACTGCCTCTTGGATATTTTTTTTAAATGAAAAGAAATTCTGCAGGACAAAATTTCAATTCTGGTTGGCAAATTAAGAAAGCCTAATTTGAAGAATAGCTTTTAATGTAATACTTGCATTTTAAATTACCATTAAAATAAAGTCCATTTGCATGTCAGATAATGAAAAAAATATGCCCCTAAAATGATCTTCACAGTTCTCTGATCTTTTTCTTCTGTGAAGTTTTCCCTCCTCTATGTATCATAGTACATATTTCTATCAATGCATTTCTACACTGTATTGTGGAATTCCTTGAAGACAGGGACCATATCTAGCAACACCACTGATGAAATAAATTCATACTATGGACAAACATACAGGTTTTCTAACTTTTCAAAATATAAACAAGGATAAATGGCACTCTAATTCCTGTGACAGTGGGGAATACAGAAGAAAAAGCATGGATAGACATCATCTTCCTTCTAAAACTACAATAAACTCCTCAATATTTTAAGGAAGAAAAAAGTCCATTGGGTTTTATTCATTCATTTTGAGAGTTTAATAAGCTCATTATGAAAATGTTTATTTCCAAGAAAGTCAAAGCAATGTGAATGAAAACAGAGCCAGATCTCTGAAGAAAAAGTTTATCTAAATTCAAGTAATAAATCCCCTATTGTGCTACTTTAATGGCTTCACAACACAGAAACCAGAACTATTCCAACCTACTACATACATATTTTTCCATTTTTAAAGCATGCTAGTCTACTAACATTTTTAGAGTTAATCTGATGCATTGTTTACCTTTAAAAATTGATCCTTGATCATGTCAAACTTCTGCTTTTCATGCACAGCTCTGGCTGTATTTGTTCCATCAAAAGGTTCTGCAATGTTAAATGCACATGTAAAGAAAAACTTATTAAAATGACAGCTTCAGTTTCTTTTATTAGATTCAGCTATATGAAATTGTGAATATGTAACAGTTTTTGGCCTACTCCTTATTAGATTTATGCATATAGAAAAATTTAATATAGGTATGAACTGTCTAATACGGTAGATAGAATTCAGGGGAAAGGATGACTGAAAATGAATGTCATTAGCATAGGTATGTTAAGTTTAAATCATTAAAGTGGATGAAATTTCTGAAAAATTACAGAGCGTCAGGACCTACCCTTAGGGAAATAGAAACGTTAAAGAAAAAAAGTTATCAAAAAGAATAAAGCACTATATCCAAAAGAGGTGGTCAATGTCAAATATCACAGAAGTAATCTTAAATTTAACTTTAATTTAAAAGCTGGTTTGTTCAGCAGGAGAAGGGACAATAACCTTTGAAAGTGGAAGTTCAATACTGTAGAAAATAGTAGACAGTGCAAGGAGATGTGAGTGGATGGTTTCGACAAGGATACAGAAAAATAACCTGTATGAGAAATTTGGCACAGAAAGAAAAACAGAATAGCAAACAAAGAAGAAAACAAAGTTACAGTTTTTATGCGTGTGTGTCTCCAACTTATCTACCTTCCACATCTGCATCCCCATCTCACTTACCCTTCACCCACAAGATAAGAGTCCATATACAGAGATTGAAAGGAAGAAACCAGAAGAGGATAAGGAAACTGAGGATAACAGTGAGTAGAGGAGGATAATTAAAGGTATTAGGAGTGAGATGGGATGACTAAAATAATGCCAGTAGTAGGTAAAAATTACTAGAGATTAAGAATTTTGGCACTAAAAAGAGAAGAAAAAAAATATTTACAAGAGCTAATAGGATCAAGAGTATCTTTCAAGGATAAGAAGACCTATGTATGCCTTAAAACTGAAAGGGAGGGACTGGAGAGACAAAGAATGAAGTTGCTGGAAAGAAGAAAGGTAAATGAGGGGAAAGACCTGGAAAAAGTGTGAAAGAATAGGAAATCCGATAGAGAGGTTAACTTTAGATCTGTCATATATTCTAAGCAGGCCCACAAGTTTAAAAATTCCTTTTGTTTATTTATGTTTTATTGCTGAGAAAGGCTATTTTTAAAAGTTTACTGTCATGATATTGTGGGTTTTTTCTTTAATGGAATAAGGCCATGTGCCAAATTGTATCAGATTGCATCATTCATAGCACTTTGCAATAGTGTTTAATATTCAAAAGAACACAGTAACATAAGTAATATACATCCACTGTGCAATTTATTAGCAAACCAAACACCAAAGCAAGAGATGTAATTTCATATTCACAAACTCTTAAGATGTTGCATATAATCTAAGATCAAAATATCCTAAATCTGATGTTTTCTACAAATCCTGATTCTCTGTTCTTTTTTATCCTCAAGACTTACAAAGGTCTTCAATTTGGCATCTATGAGAACAATTTTGCCTCTTAAAGTCAGTTTCCCACTGACTCAAAGAAAATGTCTCAAAGATACATTCAACTACACGTAAATAAATTTTAGAGAAGAAAGTATGTTCTGATCATATAATTTTTAAAGTAAACAAGTTCTATTCATGAAAATCTAGCTTGCATTAAGTAACAATATTTTAAGTATGAAATATTATAAAAGAACTCAATTTATTTAATATAAGAATCATGATATAAAGATTTTCTTCCATCTCTAAGCCATAAAATTAAGCTACAATTTACCACAAGTATGGGGGATGCATAAAGACTGCTCAAATATTACCAACTAGAAAGTTTAAATGCCCAAATTTGTGTTTATTATTTCTCCCAACTAAAGAATTTTAAATAATTTTTAAAAATTAAAATTTAAAAGACTTATAAATCACTTCGGGACATAAATGTATTACTTTTAAATGAAGTACAACCCTAAAATTACTCAAGTAATTTTCTCAGTACCATGATGATAACTGGATGGTAAATACATAGTAGTCACAGGAAAACTACCTTCTACGCAAATGTATTTATTTCTCCATTCAATACCATCAGGCCTCGGAATGGCTTTGGCTTCACGAACTGAAATCATTTGACTATTCCAGCTATAAAAAAAAATTAATCACGTTAACCATTTTCATAATTTGCCTTTTATTATTTTTATTATATTAGTAGTAAGACTAGACCTATGCTGATTTTCATACGGCATACTAAAACTTGCCTCAACATTCAGCACCACAATCCCCATTTCCCTCCTCTATTTTTTTCTCCATAGTGTTCATCATCTTCTAATAATTTGTCTATTTATAAACACTTACTATTTACTATGTCATTGTTTATTGTGTGTCTCCTCTAAGTAGAATGAAAGATGCTGGATATTTATCTGTCTTTCTCACTGTTCACCTAGTTGCTTGGTACACACCAGGTATTCAATATGTACTTACTAAATAAATGAAGTAATGTGAAAAATAAAGTGAAAGGGAACAAAAAATGTGACAACTATGCTCACTGTTAACACCCCAGTAAGAATTTATTTGTTAAGAGAGAGGTAATCTTCTTGTGCTGTTTTCTGGTATCATTAAATAATTTTTGTTCAGGTGCATATTTTATGTGTATGATTTGGGAGAAAATTTTGAAATTTTCCAAGGAAGTATTATAAATACTTTTTTAGGAAAATAAAATTAATACTCTATATACTGTTTACTCAATATACAATATACTCTTATTGCTGTATATCAGATACAGTTGTTAATGAAATTTTATTCAAGTAAAACAATTTCATTAGCAGTCCTGAAGATAAATTGTCCAGTCTTTATTAATACTAACTACATTTTTTCTTTTTTTCATTCACCACTGATCAGAAGGCATATATTTTGTTTTTTAAAGATTTTTTTCAAATTTCTCTACATTTCTAAGTTATTACAAATATCTTCTTTTTTCCAAAGGAACATGCTAAAACATTATGACCACTCAGCTTGTAAATAAGAGAAAAATTAAGTTGATGAATAGCTGATATCTTTTTAGCAGTATTTAGCTTTCTCTACCATTTCAGCAAGCAGAGAAAGACTATAGCTCAGGATCTTCGAACACTCACCTAATACTTTCTCTATTTATCAGAGAATCTACAAGAATATAATCATGGGTCCAGTATGGCATTTGCTTCTGGAAATTTGCTTAATTTCCACATATTAAATAAGCAAGAAAAATATTGCATCTTGTGAAGTCTGATCATCACAAAGCATCCTGAAAGTGGGATTTTTATTTTTGCTCTCATCAAGAGCAGTTTGTAAATACTTTATTGCAGTTCCAGTAGTATGGGCTCCAAACTGAAAAGGAGTACGCTGCTCTATTACTCCAAATGTTTCCAAAATTTTCTTAAATATAACAATGTAAAGGAAAGAGTTATATAACCATATACCTACCTGAACCAAAGTTACAGTATTAAACTTTGCAGTACTTCACTTTATATCAGTGAAGTCAAATTTTATTAATAAAATGAACTTTTTCCCTGAGACTATTTTTTTAAATATCAGCTTACAGGACAATTGAATCTGCAGAATTAAAATTGTAAACATTATTTTTAAAAGGCATAGATTTTTCTTTCAGAAGAGTTTAGAATACTGAAATACTATATCCTATTGTTAAATTATTAACCCGACTTTTGTTTCCTTAAATCAAAGGTACTCTATCTTCACTACTACATTTCTATTAAAACTTCTTGAATTTACATTACATGCCACTACTTGGTTCTAAACTGGGTCACAGAAACAGTATGTGATATATATAATATATATATATATATATATTCATTTTCTTGATCATCCCTAACCACATATCATGTAAGCTTCAACCTGTGTCAACCCAGGTAATATAATTACTTAAAATGACTGTATCATTTGAGGTTCTCCAAAAAGAAAAAAAAAGAATACTTGGAATCACTACCATTTAGACCAATTCAACCCACTGCATTTTCAAAGAACTTTTAAGTATTTCTAAGTTACTAAATATTTCTAATCATTACAACATGAGGGCTGGGTGCAGTGGCTCACACCTGTAATCCTAACACTCTGGGAGGCTGAGGCGGGAGGATCACTTGAGGCCAGGAGTTAAAGACAAGCCTGGGCAACATAGTGAGACCCTATCTCTTAAAAAAAAATACCATCTATCTGCTGACAACTCCCAAATATATATATCTCTGCAACCTCTCTCCTGAACTCTATGCTTGTATATCCAGCTGTCTACTTAATATCTCCGTTTGAACATCTTATAGGTATCTCAATCTTAAAATGTTCAAAATCAGCAATGCTCCTCTCTAGTCTTTCTCCATCACACATAAGAGCAATTCCATCCTTCCTATTGCTTGGCCAAAAAAACAGAAGTCATCCTTGACTCTTTTCTTTGTCATTCCACATCTAATTTGCCACAAATCAAAATACAAATGGAATATGACCATTTTTCATCCACTTCCACTGCAACCATCTTCATCCAAGCCACATCATTTCTCTTAGACTACTGCAAGATTATTCTAAGTAGTCCCCCTGCTTCTGCCCTTGGCTACCTTCAGTCCATTCTTATCCAGCAGCCAGAATGAACCTGTTATAACCTAGATCAGATAACATCATGCTTTTACTGAAACCTCTCCAGTGGTTTCCCATATCACCCAGAGGAAAAGCCAAACTCATCAGAATTAACTAAAAGACCCCATATGATTGGACTTCCTGAACTCTCTGATGTCATTTCCTTCTACTCTCTTCTAGTCACACTAGCCTCCCTGCTGTTCCTTGAACATATTAGGCAAACCCCATCTGAAGGTCTTTGCACTTGCTTTTTCTTTTGCTTGGAAAGCTCTTCTCCCAGATAGCCAAATTAATTCACACCTTCCACTCCATCAGGTTTTTATTTGAAAGTCACCTTTTCAGAGTGGGATATTCCCTTACAATATTAAATATTAAACTGCAATACTATCAGTATTAAAATTGCAACCACTGGGCACACCAGAACCACCTTTTTTGCTTTTGCTTTATTTTTCTCCACTTACCATACTCTAACACATTATACATTTTATTTGTTTATTGTCTATCTCTCCATACTCCATGAAGGCAAAAATTTTTGCGTGTTTTGTTAACTGCTATATCCCCAGTGCATAGGAAATAGCTTGGTGTATATATATATATATAGTAGGCACTCAATGAATATTTATTGAGTAAATAAAAGAAATGAGAAGAATCAGAATAAGAAAGGAGACAGAAAATTTGGGCATTCCTATTTCCTTAAAGATTCATATATTTATGTATGTATTATTTTTAATTCAACAGATAGACCAGCAATAATGACATGCAATTAGGTATCCAAGTAATAAAAGGGATTATAACCTTTTAAGGTTCCTAGAATCTACAGTATTCTGTAAGTCTATAAGATATTTATAACTTGAATTTTTCTTTTATTAAAATAAAAAATGAGTACATTTGGATTGTGTTTTCTAAAATCCCTTGATCACCTAATCCTTTTGTCCTATTTTGTTAGTTCCCTATTCTTAGGTATAGTTCTAGAAGCCTGGCTTCATTTTAATAATTTTCAGCAGCAAAGCGTGAGGGAAGTAGGCAAGAAAAATTAGTAGATTTAAAGGACCATATAAAACTTCTGCAAAGTTTATACCATATTTCAAGCAATCCTTTCTTAACTGGTACTTAATTCTTTGTCTTTCAGTAAAGAGAATTTTTTTAATTAAATACTTCGAAGTTCAGAAGAAATCCTTATAAACATTTTTAACAGCTGCCAGAATTCTTTTATAAGGCACCTAGCTCATTACCACGGCTACATTCTTGGCTGTGCTCCCTACAGTCAAATTTCTGAAAATATCTCATAGGAAATGATAAATATACTATATGATAAAGTTTCAAAAGCTCTTTTCAAGCATCAGCATCCTAGCCAGTATCATTTAGTCCAACAAGCTAGCTCTCATTAATATTAAACTAACACAGAAACCTACACATCTACCATCTTG
This sequence comes from Lemur catta, assembly GCF_020740605.2. Taxonomy (NCBI): domain Eukaryota; kingdom Metazoa; phylum Chordata; class Mammalia; order Primates; family Lemuridae; genus Lemur; species Lemur catta. The sequence continues at coordinate 51,163,091 of NC_059139.1, read as the reverse complement.
TTTCAGTTCAACAAAGCAGCTGATTTTCAAGATATTTGTATCTGGATACTCTGATCCTAAATATAAATGGCAGAAATATCTTTCTTCTGTGAATCATTTTCCCTCTGAACAAACATCACACAATCCCTAACTTATATAACACAATAGATGATGCCACCAATACAGTCTAACAATTAAGGTGGTTTTGGAGTCACACTTGAATTTGAATTCTAGTTCTCCCGTGATCTAGCTGCATTTCTGTGGGCAAGTTTCATGTATACAAATTCCCTAACCTTGTCAGGGATCATTGTGAGGATTAAATGAAATCCACAGGAATCAATCAGTATACTACAGGATACGAGGTAAACACTCACTAAACATTTGCTACTGTTACTGCAGTGTCTTAAAAAGGAACTCTAGAATAACCACCAGAACTTTACAGTCTCTGCTGTCCCATGTCTCATGCAGTCTTTAATCTTTCTTCATCTTAATATAAATAAAGGCTCCTCTCTTTTTATCCTTGTTGCCTCACTTACATTCAGATCCTGATAATTTTTAATTTGGATTATTGTAATTTCATTCTTACTGAACTACTTTCCTCCAGCACCTTTCCTACTCCTTTTCTTAACCTAATTCAGTAAGCTTTTAGTCACTTTAAGGATCTCTGAATCAGTCCAAGATCTCATTTTCTACTTCAAAATTAGTACTTTTCAAGTATTCACTATCTGGCACTGGGCTAGGTACTGGGAACCCAACTGCAAACAAAACTGGCACAGTCTGTTATAAGCTTTACATTGAAGAATTTGAGTAACATTTCTTCCTACGTCCTACATTCAAATCATCTCATGAGTTCAGTTTCTTTAGAGCTACCTGCATCATAGCAGAAAAGACAGTATCAACACTGCAATAAAGTATCATTGTTAAGTATGATGTTTGCAGTGAAATCTTCTGAAATACTACCCTTATTAGCTACGTGATCTTGGGCAAGTTACTTCATCCCTCTATATGCCTCACTAGTAAAATGGGCATAATAATACCACATCATATGGTTATTACGTGCACTGAATGAGATAATAAATATAATCAGCTTTGAGCCATTTTTCCCACCTAGTAATACCAATTAATTATTATTATTCTTTATTCCCCTCTCTAAACTTCTTCAAAGTGGTATCCTATGGTCACTATACCCACTTCTAACTTTGTACAATTCCTAAGTCTTCTCTGTTTCTCCTTCAAGTTTTCCCAGATTGATCAGAAGAGCTATGAACAACCCCTAATTCAACTCTATCAGGTCTTACAACTCATTCAGAAGTTCTTTCAGTTCTTTCCAGCCTGATTATACCTTTTATTTGTTTCATGTTTCATATCACCCTCAAAAAAAAAAAAGGAACAAAAAGATGTATTCTTTGATTTGTATATCATACCAACACAACTATTTATTCAGACATCAAGTATTAAATAGATCTTTTCTAAGTTTGTCTTGGTTGTGTTTTTTACTATGCACCTTAAGTTCCTAGAAAATAGATGTTCCGAACAACACAGCACCTACTTAGAACCAATACTTAAGGCCTACAGAGGCCCTACTATGGAATAAGGCAACTTAACATAAAATAAGATCATTATTGAAGCCAACTAAAATTGGGCTTATTGAACTACAATTTTCTTATTAGCTAGGAATATGAAATCTATTTAGTTTCTAATAATTAGTCATTACATATTAAATTTTACTAACTCTATATTTCTGGACAAGTTTACAGTACTACAATTGACAAACACCGCTTCCGACCAAATTCACAGCACTCACTTATATATAAATGAGTAAACACAATTTAAAGTTTTACTTACTCAAATTCTGTAGCATAATATTTAAGAAAGCCCAGTAAGAGGTCCCCAAGATTTGATTCATTCTTTGAGAGGTAAGGAGGAACATTACATGGAGCTTGATGTACAAGGTGCAGCTGTATAGCAGGACTAAAAGATTCCTGTCAAAGAGAAAAAGTCAAAACATGTAAAGCCATTTAAAACACATACCAAGAAACTTTATAAATCCTGACCTAGGCTCTCTGAAGAAGAGAGAAGAAATTTTTTCTACGTAGGCAATTTGAAAACTTAAAGATTTTCTTCCATTAAAGATTTTACCAGTATTTGCAACAGGCCACAGCATACCTGAAAAACTAAGATATTCTAATTCTTGGTTTGAAAATATGACTCAGTTAACCAAATAGATTCCCTATGGTAGTAAAAGACCTTCTAACTCATAAATAAAACCTTACTCCACATACTAAGATTCCACCCAACAACATATAGATTTCTTCATAAATGTATCTTATTCTTATTTCTAAAAGCAGTTGTACTTTATGTATGAAGGCTATACCAAGCACAAGGTAAAGAGCATTTTCTAACTGTCACTTAAAACTTCTCTCAAAGGCCATAAAAGTATCTTTAATATATGAATAATACTCATACTAATTTTAAGATTTTAAGTTTTGTTTTGTTTTTGCATTTTGTATCTTGGAACAGAAGACAGATGTTCAACCTGAATTAAATGTGAATAGACAAAGAAGGCAGGGAGAAGAAGATAGGAAACATACCAACAAGCAATATTCTGCAAACTTTCACCATAATATTTACAAAGCAGGATATTATTTGCTTGCAGTAGAGGCACAAAGACCCTTAATACAAAGAACACTAATGGGTACTTATTCTTTATGCCTGTGCCATTCATTTTCAGATCTGATCTTTTCTGTATTAACAGCAAGTTAATTTTGTATATTTCTAGCTCTGAAATACACAAAATGAACTACAGAGATTCTCAAGTAACATATATCCATAAGTTAGGAAATAATCTTTCTAAGGTAATTTACACAGTACCATTAAACATGATTTTCTATTACTTCCCCATTGCCATCAGAGGAGAAATGAATTTAAAAAAGCAATTGGTTAAGGCAGCAGAATGACAACTACAGTTAAAGTTCCCAACTATCTAATTTTTTTTTTTGAGACAGAGGCTTGCTCTGTTGCCTGGGCTAGAGTGCCGTGGCGTCAGCCTAGCTCACAGCAACCTTAAACTCCTGGGCTTAAGCAATCCGACTGCCTCAGCCTTCTGAGTAGCTGGGACTACAGGTATGCGCCACCATGCTGGGCTAATTTTTTCTGTATGTTTTTAGTTGTCCAGATAATTTCTATTTTTTAGTACAGACAGGGTCTCGCTCTTGCTCAGGCTGATCTCAAACTCTTGACCTTGAGCGATCCTCCCGCCTCAGCCTCCCAAAGTGCTAGGATTACAGGCATGAGCCACCACACCCAGCCCCAACTATCCAGTAATAAATCGACCTTGGGTTTACAAAAAGCAATTCAATTAAAGACGTCTAAATAAGTCCAAGTTGACAAATAAAGACTGGTACCAGAGAGAAACAGGGTAGTGCATCATTTAATGCTAGTCCCCCAAAACCATCAGTAAAAACAAAGGAGCAAGAAAATGAAAATATCCCCTCAATTGCCCTCTTACCTATAATTCTATCCATAATTTTTAACTACCAAGAAGTGATTACATTTCTTTCAGAATAAAAATTCTATTCTGACCAAATTCATAAAGCTGGCAATCCTAAACTTAGCATTTCTCCTTACCTTTCTAATTGCTATAGTATTAATTGTATTATAAAACTTAAGTAGAAATTTTAATTGCCTAATGTAAGACTGGAGGGTGGGGGAGAGTAGAAGAGAAACCACAATTTGCAGTAAAGAGTAAAGGCAGAAGGAAGAATAACAGATGAACTGCCTCTAGCCCCCTTTGTCTCTTAATTGTTAGGTATAAAATTTTACTTAGGGCAAGATTTTTTTTTTTTTTTTTGAGATAGGGTCTCACACTGTCACCCAGGCTAGAGTGCAGTGGCATCATCATAGCTCATTGCAGCATCAAACTCCTGGGCTCAAGCAATCCTCTTTCCTCAGCCTTCCAAAGTGCTAGGATTACAGGCGTGAGTGACCATGCCCAGCTAACATTATTTAAAATTATGAAATTTAAATGTTATTCTCTGGAAAATCAAACAAAAGGCATAATGCAGATCAAATGATAAGAAAAGTAGGTCATTTTAATAGCTTCTGCTCTGAAAGCTTCTTACTAATTTTGATTCCTGGCACCTAGCATAATAAGCATTCAATTTATGAACTGATGCTAAAAAAGAAGTCATTTTCTTACCTGAAGTTTAAAACTGTTTGCAACTTTTTAAAATCTGTGTTTTGTTCAATAATTTAAAGAAAAAGATCGGCAACTGTGACATTAAAACTGAAGAGTTGTGAGATCTAGTCTATTAAAATGCTGAATGATCTTGGACCAACAATTTGCCACTCTCCTCTTAGCTCCACTGTTCTTTTTCATGGCAATATTTTAAAAATGGGTCATGTCATCCTTACTGAGGGAGGAAATGGAGAAATCCAAACCTAAAATGAAAAAGATTAGGATGCACCTAAAAGAAGTTACAAGTCAACAGGAATTCCATCTGTCCTTAAGAGATCCCCAGTTGTTAGTAATCATTCACATTCCAGAAAGATTCTCTGCTTTAAGACTTCAACAAAGAATTTCTTTTACAGGGAACTCCCCCACTGCAGTTATATGTTTAAGAAAAATACATGCTACTTCAGATAGGATAATAAGCGCAGAACTTAAACTAATACTTTAGAAAGCACATAAAGAGCAACCCAAAAGTCAAAGAGAAAAAAAGCAGTCTTAAAATTGCAAAGTCAGGCCTGGCACAGTGGCTCGCGCCTGTAAGCCTATCGCTCTGGGAGGCTGAGGCAGGTGGATTGCTTTGGATTGCTTGAGCTCAGGAGTTCAAGACCAGCCCAAGAAAGAGCAAAACTGTTTCAATTGAAAACAGAAAAAATTAGCCAGGCATAGTGGTGCATGCCTGTAGTCCCAGCTACTTGGGAGGCTGAGACAGGAGGATCACCTGAGCCCAGGAGTTTGAGGTTGCAGTGAGTTACGATGATGCCACTGCACTGTGCCCAGGGTGACAGAGTGAGACTGTCTCAAAAAAAAAAAAAAAAAAAAAAAAATTGCAAGTTAAGTCCATGGAGAAGCAATTTAACTAATAACATCTATTTATTTAATAAACAAATTTTTGGATTACCAATATTATTGCTGTTTGATCACTTAAATAAAGGGAAGATTTCTTTATTACATTTTTAGGTTGATATCTTTCTTGTTTGTTTGTTTTTTTGAGACAGTCTCGGCCCTGTTGCCCAGGCTAGAGTGCAGTGGTGTCACCATTGTTCAAACTCCTGGAGCTCAAGTGATCCTCCTGCCTCAGCCTCCCAAGTAGCTGGGAGTAAGTGCATGCCACTGCACCCAGCTAACTTTTCTATTTTTAGTAGACGGGGTCTCACTCTTGCTCAGGCTGGTCTTGAACTCTTGAGCTCAAGCGATCCTCCCTCCTTGGCCTTCCAGAGTGCTAGTATTAACAAGCGTGAGCCACCATACCCAGCCTGCTATCTTATTAATATTTTGAGCTTCTAATAACCAAATGATATTTAAATGTATTGACATTTTTGAAGATACATAATCGTTTGTTTCTCTTCAATGTCATCAAGTTAAAAAAATTTAAATAGAAAATCCCTTGAAAACATCTGAAAGTCCTACTGCTTTTGTACATACAACTGCCTACCAAAAATGGCAAAAACACCTTTTGCCAGATTCCATCATTTTTCTGAGGCTATACCATAATATCTTACTTTACCTTCAAAGTCTAACATTTAGACTTTTAAGCACTTTCTGGAATAAGTTAGACTGGCTAAACTTCTATTTGGTAATTATTCTTTAAAACAATATAAGGCTTAAACAAAAGATGACCACTTTCAATATCCAGGCAAACAAATTTAAGTTGCATAATTTCCTAACAGTATGAATTCTTGAACCCTAGAAATAAATGTTGAGGAAAGTCCCAAAGAAAAGGAAAACTGAAATGGAATGTTTAAGCAGAGTTCTGCCTGAATAGAGAAGGAACTGAGCGATATCTTAAAGTTCCTGCCAAGCTATCTTAATTGCATGCAGGTCACCACTAATCTGGTGATGTATGTTAAAAATTGATCATTAAATTTCCTTTAAATTATATCTTATTTTAGTACATTTTAAGTTTTGAAATCAACATAAGTATCTAACATAAAGTAGAGGTACTATAATGAAGTGTCTAAGAGCATGAGCTTTGAAGTCAGACCTATGTTTGAAATATTGTCCTTCTTCTATAAGCTGTGTGAACTTAAGTTACCTAGCTTTCCTCAGCTTGTTCACTTGTAAGAAAAATAACAGTACTCATAGGATTGTTATAAGGACTTATCATTTAGTATATGCCACGCATCATCATTCCTCTGTCACCCAGGCTGCTGGAGTGCAGTGACCTGATCATAGCTCACTGTAACCTCAAAGTCCTGGGCTCAAGGGATCCTCCCACCTTAGCCTTACCAGGAGCTGGGACTACAGAACACGCCAACATGCTTGGCTAATTTTTTATAGAGATTGCATCTCACTATGTTGCTCAGGCTAGTCTAGATTCCTGGCCTTTAGCGATCTTCCTACCTTAGGCCTCCCAAAGTGGTAGGATTACAGGCATGAGCCACTGTGGCCAGCCTAGATAAATAATCCCTTCATCTTTTTAAAATGGAAAAAAGTTGCTATATGTGTGTAAAGTCATCCCTAGGTATCCTGGCAGGGAGGTGGTATAATTGATTCCTGGGCCCCCAAGGATGCTAAAGTTCCTTATACATAAAATGGCATAATATTTGCATATAATTCACCCACACCCTCCAATATACTTTAAATCGTCTCTAGATTATTTATTATATCTAATACAACATAAACACTATGTGTGTGAATAGTTGTTACACGGTATTTTTATTTATATTTTTTATTGTTGCATTGTTATTTCTTATTGTTTTCTCCCAAATATTTCTGATCCACATTAGGTTGAATCCAAGAATACGTAACCCACAGACAGAGGGCCAACAGGCATATCTCATTTTATTGTACTTGGCTTTATTGTGTTCTGTGGATATTGTATTTTTTACAAATTAAAGGTGTGTGACAACCCTGTATCAAGCAATCTATCACTCACCATTAAATATTCCAAATACTTTTATTATTACTATATCTGTTATGGTAAACTTTGATATTACTATTGTAATTGCTTTGGGGTGCCACAAACCACATCCATATAAGATGGCAAACTTAATCAATAAACGTATGTTCTGATTGTTCCACCAACCGTTTCCAGTCTCTCTCCCTCTCAGATTTCCCTATTCCTTGAGACACAATATTGAAGTTAGTCTGATTAATAACCCTACAATGGCCTCTAAATATTCAAGTGAAAGAAAAAGTCACATATCTCTCACTTTAAATCAAAAGCTAGAAATGACTGGGCTTAGAGAGGAAGGCGTGCAGAAAGCCAAGACAGGCTGAAAGCTAGGCCTCTTGCGTCAGTTAGCCAAGTCATTAATGCAAAGGAAAAGTTCCTGAAGAAAATTACAAGTGCTACTCCAGTGAACACACAAATATTAAGAAAGCAAAAGAGTCTTATTGCTGATATGGAGAAAGTTTTAGTGGTCTGGATAGAAGATCAAACCAGCCACAACATTCCCTTAAGACAAAAGCTAATCCAGAGCTAGGTCCTAACTCTCTTAAATTCATTGAAGGCTAAGAGACGGTAAGGAAGCTGCAGAAAAGTTTGAAGCTAGCACAGGTTGGTTATAAGGTTTAAGGAAAGAAACTATTTCTGTAACATAAAAGCACAAGGTGAAGCAGAAAGTACTGATGTAGAAGTTGCCACAAATTATCCTGAAGACCTAGCTAACTGATGAAAGTAGCAACACTGCACAACAGATTTTCACTGTAGACAAAACAGCCTCCTATTGGAAGATGCCATCTAGGACTTTCATAGCTAAAGAGGAAAAGTCAATGCCTGGCTTCAAAGGACAGGCTGATTCTCCTGTTAGGGGTTAACGCAGCTGGTGATTTTAAGTTGGAGCCAATGCTCATTCACCATTCGGAAAATCCTAGGGCCCTTAAGAATTATGCTAAAGCTACTCTGCCTGTGCTCTAGAAAGGGAACAACAAAGCCCGAATGACAGTACATCTGTTTGTAGCATGGTTTATTGAATATTTAAAGCTCACTGTTGAGACTCACTGCTCAGAAAAACATTCCTTTCAAAATATCACTGCTCACTGACAAAGCATCTGGTCACCCAAGAACTCTGGATGAAGATGTACAAGGAGATTAATGTTGTTTTCATGCATGCTAACACAACATCCATTCTGCAGCCCCATCCATCAAGGAGTCATTTCAACTTTGAAGTTTAAGAAATATATTTTGTAAGGCCATAACTGCCATAGATAGTGAGTTCTCTGATGTATCCAGACAAAGTCACCTGAAAACCTGGAAAAGATTCACCATTCTAGATGCCATTAAAAACTCATGATTCGTGGAACAAGGTCAAAATATCAACATTAACAAGAGTTTGGAAGAAGCTGATTCCAACCCTTATAGATGACTTTGAGGGGTACAAGACTTTAATAGAAGAACTGAATATGTGTGGAAATAGCACATCAGAATTAGAAGTGGAGCCTGAAGATGTCACTCAATTACAGCAATCTTACGATAAAACTTGGATGAGGGTCTGCTTCATACGCATGAGCAAAGAAAGTCATTTCTCGGGATATAATCTACTGTTGGTGAAGATGTTGTGAACAATGTTGAAATGACAACAAAGTATTTAGAATATCATATAAACTTAGTTGATACAACAGCAGCAAGGTTTGAGAGGCCTGACTCCAATTTTGAAAGTAGTTCTACTTCAAGTAAGATGCTATCAAATAGCATCACATGCTATAATCTTTTGTGAAAGGAGGAGTCAATTGATGTGGCAAACTTCACTGTTGTCTTATTTTAAGACTTTGCCACAGCCTCCCAAACCTTCAGCAACCGCCACACAGAGCAGTCAGTAACCATCAACAGAGGCAAGACACTGCACCAGCAAAAAGCTTACAACTCACACTCAAGGCTCAGATGATAGCTAGCATTTGTTAGCAATAAAGTATTTGTAAATTGAGTTATAAGTACTATTTTTTCAGATATATTGATATTGCACATTTAATAGGCTATAGGACTGTGTAAAGATAACTTTATATGCACTGGGAAACCAAAAAATTCACATGACTAGCTTTATTGCAGTGGTCTGGAATCAAACCCACAGTATCTCCCAGGTATGGCTGTACAGTTACGTGTCACTTAATGACAGGGATGCATCCCAAGAAATGCTTCATTAGGTCATTTTGTCATTGTGCGAACATCACAGAGTGTGCTTACACAAATCTAGATGGTATAGCCTACTACACACCTAGGCTATAATGGCATAACTGCTCCTAGGCCACAAATCTGTACAGCATGTTACTATATTGAATACTGTAGTTAACTGTAACCCAATAGTAAGTATCTGTGCATCTAAACATATCTAAACATAGAAAAGGTATAGTAAAAATACAGTATAAAAGATAAAAAATGGTACACCTATATAGGGTACTTACCATGAATGGTGCTTATAGGACTGGAAGTTGCTCTGGGTGAGTCAGTGATTAAGTGGTAAGTGAATATGAAGGCCTAAGGTTACCATACATTACTATAGACTTTGTAAACACTGCAGAGTACACTTAGACTACACTAAATCTATATTTAAAGAAAAGTCTTCCTTCAAGGATAAATTAATCTTAGCTTACTGTAACTTTTTAACTTTATAAACTTCTAAAATTTTTGACTTTTGACTCTTTTGTAATAACATTGGCTTAAAACACACATTGTACAGCTATACACAATTATTTTCTTTATTTCCTTAATCTATAAGTCTTTTCTTTAAAATTATTTTTTTACTTTTCTACTTTTGTGAAAAACTAAGACACAAATATACACCTTGTCCTAGGGCCTACACAGGGTCAGGATGATCAATATCACTGCCTTCCACATCCACATCTTATCCCACTGGAAGGTCTTCAGGGGCAATAATATACATGGAGCTGTCATCTCCTATGATAACAATGTCTTCTTCTGGAATATCTCCTGAAGGATCTGCCTAAGGCTGTTTTTTGTTTGTTTGTTTTTATTTTTCTTTTTGTTTTTAGAGTCTCCCTCTGTCATCCAGGCTGAAGTGCAGTGGCATGATCACACCTCATTGTAGCCTCAAACTCCTAGGCTCAAGAGATCCTCCCGGCTTAGCTTCCCAAGTAGCTGGGACCACAGGCATATGCTACCATGCCCAACTAATTTTATTTGTTTTTTTTAGAGACAAGGTCTCACTATGTTGCCTAGGCTACTCTCAAACCCCTGGCTTCCAGCAATCCCCCTGCCTCAGCCTCCTGGGTAGCTGGAATTACCAACATGAACCATTATGCCAAGCTACAAGGCTGTTTTACAGTTAACTTTTTTTAAATAAGCAGGAGTATACTCTAAAATAATGGTAAAAGTATAGCACAGTAAAAACTAGGCAAAAGGAATTTTTCAGCTCCATTATATATTTATGGGATCTCTGTCATATATGCAGTCTGTTATTAACCAAAACATCATTATGTGGCACATAACTATATATGTATATATGTAAAATTTAAGGTGTTTTTAACATATAACTACACAAAAGAGCTCTACATTCTTATAATTCTTTATTTCATAACTATAAAAGAGAGAGTTATTTTCTTATATCTCTATTCTGTTAACATAAATAGCTTCCTAGAGTACCAAGATACCTTTAGGGAAGGAAATAAATAACTAAAAAACAGAAATTATTTTAATAATTCTACCTAACATAAATCTAGGTAAACCACATAATAACATGTTTGCATTAAAATAAAGATCCCTTCGTAAGTTTAACCCCAGTTTATAAATTTAAACATTCTCGGCTTCATTTAACTCAATAGTAAATACTCTGCCCTCTATCACTTACATAATTTTTAAGTCAATAAAAATTAAGTAGTAATAATCAATAATTCCATACTATAATATAGCTTTTAGAGATAATGCTGTGTATAGCCTTTTATCTCTTTCTTTCACATTCAATATCACAACTGAATTGAAATATACCAACTTTTAAAATATTTTAAATGTTTTATAAATTTTGAGAAAATTACTAAAAACAGCAAAATATATTAGGCAACAAATTTATTCCATTGCAAACTGTCTTCTGTTGTTTTAAAAATAAAACCCTACTTTATATTAGCTCAAAATTTAAAAGAACCTGTGGCTTCCTGTGCAAAGTTGTTTGTTACTGTAAAATTTTAAGTCATTCCCAAACTTATTTATACAAGCTGAAATTTTGCCATATCTGCTTTCCTTAAACAAAGGCATTCATACATAAATAAAATGTAATAAACAAAAGAAGTTAGATAAAATGATATGTTAGTGAATACTACTGCACTCTTGCCTTCCCCCAAGAAACACAGTATTTTGGAAAAAATACCAGTACAACTTGGATCAATCATGTAGCCTTTCTAAGACCTAGTTTCTTCATCTGTGAAAGAGGGTTAATATCGTGAAAGTTTATTTGTTCAGGATTAAAGAAACTGTATGAAATTTACAGTGTGCTAACATATAATGTATACTAAATAAATGATAGTTATTTTAGTAATACGAAACAAGTTGATTTGCTTGCTCCATCAGCTGGACTACCAAAGTACTCAGTTTCATATAAAACAAAAAATCCTATAGAAGAGGTGGGTAGTTAAGTCCTCATCCATGAAAACATCAACCTTATAGCAAAGGTAAGGGGGTTTAAATATTTATGATGGCAATGTAACCACACCTGAATGCAAACTGGGACATTCCTAATCTAGCAGGTCTTGCTATTAGTATTTTTTAAAGCACTGAGGCTGGGCTAGTTTAAACTTGTTTTCTCATTACAGGTATAGAAATAAGATTATGAGCAAAAACAGGGATGGAGAATGGAAGGCCATAGTGAAGATGAACAGAAATCAGTATTCTGTCATGGGGAAAAGCTGGATAATTAGAAAAATTAGAAAAAATGGAACAGAAGTGAAAATGAGGCTGTTCAAGCTAGAATATAAGTATGAACCTGGGTATCTTATTACAAAAGCAATACTTCTGCCCCCAACCACTATACGTTAAATTGATATTTCACCAGTATCTTACATTAGTAAAAAGGGTTTTAAGTGAGATTTCTGCAAAACTATTTTTCAATATACAATAATGGATTCTTTTAAGGATAAATTTAACCACTAGATTCTTTGTATGCTGAAAAATATATGCAGCTCTTTCTATACTGAAACCTGGGTCTCATGGAAAAATAAGGTTGAGAGAACAAAATGAAACACACAGCCATTGTGTTGGACCTTTCAGTATAAGCTAACAATCAATACCTTATAGAAGGAGCAAAACATTCAAGAATAAAGCCAAAAAGTTCAAGTCACTTCTATTTCTGTACTTTCTGATTCTTTCATTTTTCATAATATTTAAGAGTATAAAGACTGATCCTTAGCTATACTAGAAACTCATTATAATAGTTCATAACAGCAGAAATTAGTTTTTAAAAAGAGGAAGAAAAGATAGATCGCCAGATGCCAAAAAGTTCTTGTCATAGTCTCTTTAGCAGATAAGACTCCAGAAAATGGGAGATCCTCACTACAGCAAGGCTCTATTACAACCAACCTTTATTATCCAGTACCTTGCATGTGTGTATTATAATAGCAACTGATGGTCAAAAACAAGAACATCAGTTCTTCTCAATTATCAGAGATTAAACTAGTAATATATTTAATTGATGTTCCATGTCAACTATGTTTATAATATTGTGTGATACAATAAGTTCCTTGAAAACTCATCATCCAAGTTGCTTATTACATTCTCCTCTGTAATATGACCATTCAGTAAGTTTAGAAAACGGAAAAACAGCTCTTCTTATTATAAGTATGTGAAACAGATAAAAGTTATGTGGTCTCAGAAGATTGGTCAAATGTTCTAAACAAGTAGCTTAAATATTATTTCCAAATAAAACCAGGAACAAGGATGACTATGGAGGAAAACAGAAATGATAGGACTATAAAACAAGGCAACAGAATTCTAGAGAAAGAACACAAGAAAACTGAAAAAGAAACACAAGGATTCATACAGATTATGAATATGTACATTACTTAGGATTCTCTAAACTCAAATTGAGTATACGCTAAATTTTTTCTAGCAGGCACACTTCATTTCTTGAATGTTTCCAATTAATTTCAGCAGGATTCTTAATATTATGCAGACAAGAATAGTATACTAATGTTAACTATTTTGGTGTATTATTTGGCAAAATCAAATGAAAGTAAAAAGATTGTTCAACTTCTTTTTCCCCTGCTTTTCAAATATAAATATACTGGGCTGAAAATTTTCTAAGTTACCAATTAAAGAAATGCTATAAAACTATACTTTAAAATAGTATGAAGAAAACTAGAATAAGGCCAAATGGGCCTTGACCAACTGAGTATTGTTAATTTCCATTATTGATAATCATGAACATCATGCAAAAAAAATTCCACTTCCACAATTAACATAACTGACCAGATTTGTCGGCCAATAACCAAATAAAATAACAGAATTTTCTGAAAAAGTATATGAAACATTTTAAATGTTCTAGTGGCCAATGCCTCAGCCTGTACAGAAAATGTTATCACATACTTAGCCTTACTATTTTTATATTTACATTAATACTGCATATAATAGTTCTACATACACTTGACATAATATGTATTATAATAATTTATAAGAAACACTTACTGGGTAAATTTTTTGGAGGGATGGAAGGATGGGTTCAGGTAGGGCTATAAAAAGAAAAAGTTTAAAGCTTCCGTGATTCACATGATTCAATTTACAATGCAATAATCTGTCAGCTACACCCCAGGTAAAAGACTACAAGGGTTTATGCTAAAAAATTCAACAGTTTTCATATATTTCATGAAATTAACCCTAATCCCTAAAAATTCAAACTTAAGATATATCAAAGTTGACAATTGAAGATTTTCTTAATAAACTATATATCCCTATGTAAACCGACATTCCTTATATAATTTTAGAATAAGAACCTATCAGTAAAAGGACATATGTCATCTGGTCTAACATCATCAGACATACACACAAAATAAGCAAGACAAGGATTGTTCTACAGATGCTAAATGGACATTGCTAAGGTGGAAGTAGCTATTAAAAAATATAATTTTAAAAATATAGTTCATTGATACTATATTATGAGAGAACAATAGTTCTATCATAATTGACATTTATTTAATTTCCACAATATCAAAACTGAAATAGTTCCAGGAAACTGATGTACTACAAAAATTAAATAAATAAAATAAAATCTTCAACTTCATTAATACATCTTTTAAAAGATCCCCTCAGTAAAAGTTAGAAATCTAAATCAGGAGATTTGCACCAATCTGCTATAAAATAAAATTTCACACAAAGGAATCATTATCTTCATGTTACCACCGTATTTTTTGTCATTCTTCACCATTCAATAGTTTTAAACAAATCCAATCTCGTTAAATGCATTAGCAGTGATTTGACATCATTATAATGTAAGTGGAATAACATAAAAAAGCAAAGTGCCTAATATTCATAATATAAGAAATTACTATAAAATATGATGCCCTGAGTATTGTAAAATGCAAGTAATACATTTTCAAGATTTCTTTAATATTAGAGAAACCAAATGTATTACAATATGATATGCTTTGTATTTAAGAATTAGAAATACATTATATATAACTAAATAAACTCAATAACAAAGAATATTTAACTCACTTTTAGTTTGTTATTTTGCAAAAACTTTTAAAGTGACTTCTGGAATACATCCATGTACATGCAATCAATCATTATGACCAACTTACATGGTCTCCAACTATAATTACAAGGGTATAAATTCCTACCACTTAGTATAAAGTAGGATGCTTTATTTAAATTTCCCTTCTATATTATGCTTCATCCCCAAGTTGAAAACTGGAATAAAATAAAATTCTGTGATAGTCTGTACATTTTCAGTATATGACTAAAAATATTAGGAGGAAAAAACTCACTCATTACTTACCAGAATCACTCTTAGGAAGTAGGATATATTTCTACCCCCTGCCCCCAGGCATTCAAATGCTCAAAATTCCAGAAGACCCTCCAAGTAAACTCAAGCCCCAGTCACTTTAATTCTAAATGTCTCTACATTTATATAACACCTTTTAATGGCTTTCTTATAATTTTAGTTTTAATACAGAAGTCAAACTGGAAAATCTTATTAGAAATTAGTTTACTTAAAAACCTGAATTTCTTTCCCATTGAATACTCCAGTAAATTAAAATTATAATAAAAGCATTAATAAAGATTATAGGGAATTATAATAAAGAAATTTTAGCTCATTCTAAAAGCATAACTAGAATGCTAGGAGAGAAAAACAAATACTAACCACTGATTAAGGATTTTTCAATGGACAAAAGAGCCTTTCTAGAACTAAGCAATTTGGAGGCTGGGAAGCAGGGATATTATTCAGTAAATTCTTTGTCTTACAACCTTCAAGACTTCTAACCACTAGTCATTAGAGAAACAATTAGTGTACTATGGCAGTTATTGTTAAAACTGTCCTGATATTAATCTCAAAGAGTTCAGTAATTTAAATGTTTACCTTTCTTCAAAGCAACATAAATTCTAAAACAATCTGGCTATATCGCCTATTCTGACTTCAGACTTTTGGACCATAGGTTCAATTTTAAGTTTCTCTCTCAAAAGCAAACTAAGGGAGGGAAGGGAGAAAAGAAACAAAGAAAGAAAGAAAACTCATTATTTCAGTAATGCCTCAAGTATAGCTAATCTACAAGATTTTACTTTGCCTGTAGTTCAGATGAAGACTTGCTGACCAGGAACTCACAAATTTATACTCCTAAACTTTTTATACTGATTTATCAAAAATTCAACTATTAAAAAAGCAGACTGGCTGAGAGCAGTAGCTGACGCCTGTAATCCTAGCAATCTGGGAGGCCAAGGTGGGAGGATAGCTTAAGGTCAGGAGTTCCAGACCAGCTTGAGCAATAGCGAGACCCCATCTCTACAAAAAAATAGAAAATATAGCTGGGCATGGTGGCGCACACCTATAGTATCAGCTACTCAGGAGTCTGAGGCAGGATTACTTGAGCCCAGGAGTCTGAGATTGCAGTGAGCTATGATGACACCACTGCACTCAAGCTATGGTGACAGAGCAAGATGACTCTGTCTCCAAAACAAAAACAAAACAAAAAAACTGACTTTCAATAGTACTAAACAACCATTAATTTTGAAAAAGCAAGGACAATCTTAAAAGGCCTACAAGACAGTTCTGTACCTGGGAATATGGTAAATATTCCATGAATGTTCATTAATGTTATTATTTCTAACCAATGGATAATTTTGCCTTTATCATTAACTCTTAATCTTAGAGTGTCATTAAAATCTCTTCTCAATAGGTTTTTCTCCTCAGCCATCTTTTCAAGTACACGTAGTCTATTATTGGCTATTAAAATTTATTTAAGGAAATGCCTTAATCTTTTTAACCTTTCTACATATAGAAGACCTGTTTCCTACCTCTGTTCATGGCAGAAAAGATATTAAAGCATTTCGTAAGTTAAACAAAAACTTAAAGGTCACTTAATCCAACTGTTTATGTTACAGATGAGAATATTAAGATCACAGAGGCACAAATAACATGACCCAAATCACAAAAACTAGTTGTTTATGGCAGAGCTGGAACTGCTCAATACACTTTGCAGGCTCTTGTATGCCCTTTCCCCTCATAGTAATGTGATACTGCCAAGAAAAGCAACTACCTATTTTAATCACTCTAATTTCTTCTAGGGAGGAGTAGCTTTAATATGCCAGTATAGAGTTACATATTAGCTCTAGGTAGCTGACGTCCTTCAAAAAAGACCTAGGAATGGCTGATCATAGTGTCATTAGTTACAAACCACCTCAGTAAATGGGATCACGTTGTCAAAAATATGTTTAACAAAATCTAAACCAAATTTTAACATGATTTCATTACACTGGCAAAATACTAATGTTTAAAATTTTAATTTGCTTGCAAAACCATGCAGGGGCACTTGAGATTAAAGTACATTTTTCTAAAGAAGTCAATGAAATTAAAGTTTTAATGTAACCAGTAAGAATAGAGAAATAGGGCATATATTCTGGATGTTTATGTGTGTTAAATGCTCTAGTCAAATCTAATTTTTAAATCACTACTAAAACTATGAATAGTCACTGATTGAATGGTGGTACATGGATGCTGTATTATTCTTTATATTTTATATATATTTTAGAAATTCTTATCTATTCAATTTTTAATAAAAGTGAACTGCAATACACAAGGGGACAGAGTTCACTTTTAAAAAACCAAATGTAATTTATGTTTCAGATTGAACTGTAAAACTGGACAAAAAATGATTAGTGACATATAAAGTAGTATCTAAAACAGTCGCATGTTTCAAATCCTTTTAGAGGAGCAAACAGATCACCAAACCAGGACATATCAAGATTGGTCAGCAATAAAAAATACATGTGTTAAGATTAGCTTGAAACATTTTAACAATGAAAAGGAAGATTATATTACACCTCTGATGACTGATTAATAAAACGCTGGTCCATTTAAATTATTTCAAGTCTCTCTTGATAAGTCAAAATAATTCATTTGATTCTATCATTCAAAGGTAAATATATTTCTTATTTAATATATATTATAAAACATCTACAAGTACAAGTATAAAGAAAACAAATCCAACTGTCTATAAATAACCCCTGCTAAAATTCTGGCACATATCTTTTCAGTATTTGTATACATATAAACTTAAACAACACATAGTTACTATTTTTAAATAAAATAAGCATCACGGTGTATAAGACTTAATATATAATGAGTATTTTCTTATATCAGTAAATATCTTAAAAAATGATTGTTAGTGGCTATGTAGATTTCATATTAGGATAGATCATAATTAATATAACCATTCCCCTTTTCTAGAAAACTTTGATTACTTCTAATCTTTCATTATTTCAATAAACACCACAAAAAATAGCTTTATATAAATGCATATATGTGTCATTGATTATTACCTTAGGATAAAGTCCTAGAAATAAAATCACTGAGTCAAAAGACACAAAGATAAATATTAAAACACTGCTTTCTAGTAGGGTTATACCAAATTGAGACTCTCACCACAAGTATATGAGTATGAACTCCATTTTGTCATTTTTTAAGGATATTAACCCCACGTCTGTAATACATGCTGTAAAATATTTTACAACTAAATTTTTGAATAAAAAAATAGAAACAGAGAGTTTAACATTATATTCTCTGTCAAGAATGTAGAATACTGAATTCACCCTAAGAGCATATCATTTGCTTTGATGACCAAGGAGAAAATGGCTGACATCTTAGAAAAATTAAGAACATTAACATAAACACTTTGGTCAAATAATGGTACCCTATCTCTAGGCAAAGGTGGGATGAAGATGTGCCTGCAGGTAAAATCAAGATTTTGTTAGGAACTAGCTGTAAGTCTACTCCAATTGAGATAAATATGAAAAAATGCTCACAAAATGCCCTACTATAGAGCAAAGTTTCCTGAACTGTAATAAACTGAGAAAATAAAAGTGTGTGTGTGTCTGTCTGTCTATTTCAGAGGTTGAGGGTGGGTAACAATTATACTGTTTTGGGATGGTCTATCAGTTATTCTGAGATTCTATCCTTACTTTTTTGGTGTTAATATGCACCATCTTTTATGAAGTCATGGTAGGAATCAGTACCAATTGTTTGGTTCTGATACTTAACAAAATAAAAACTCTAGTTCTTTTTTTTTGACACTTAAGTATTCCTTGAAATCTAAAAGCCATGCCATAATGCACAAATAAAAGAAGATGTAAAACCTTATTTACTTAAGACCACGTTTTTACAGAGGAAAAAAAACAAACACACCAATTATAGTTATTCGTTTGTCCAAAAACTTTGAACTTGGCATTTAATGTGTGGCTAGACATACATCTGAAAACCCCTGCAAAGAAAACAAAAGCTGGAAAAAATAAAACAAATATTAACATTAACAATCTTTGGGTATGGAAATACATGGGAAGTTTATTTTTTCCTCTCTCCACTTTAAGTGTATTTTCAGGATTTTCTATATAACTATTTTAATATCACTGCATTTTAACCGTTATTTTAAACACTATTTCTGAAACAAAATAGAGAATTCCTGACAACCCATCTCACCTCTGAACTGTTCTTTGTGAAGGCACTGGTAGGACAATCTTTTCTTCTGTCCTGAACTACTTCTATCCTCATATTAGTAGAAGTCACTCACTATAAAGAAATTCTCAATTTGGGCATCATTCCTCCAATGCCTATCCAAAGAAGCACAGTCTCCCAGGAATTTTGTGTGAAACAAAACTGTAATCCCCAATTCTGAAGAATTCTGATCCACGTACCAAGGATAGTGTGCCTTTTCCTTTTCCCAGTTCCCAGTATCTTCAGTACGGAAACACTACTACAAGGGCATCAAATCATCTCAACTTTCCAAACTCTCATTTTTCTACTGCTTTGGCAAAATTGCTAACATTATCTCTGTTATCACTCTCAGAATCTAAATACAAAAAACATCAATCGATGCAATAAAAGGACATTTTTAAATAGGTATTTTTTAAAATGACTGCACTCTAATAATTTGTTACAGAACATATGATATGCTGATAGCACTCTATCAGCTCAATTCACACAATAGTATTAAAAAGATCACATTTTATTAGTAACCCATGAGTTGGTTTAGTAATTCATGTTTTAGTAGGTGACAGCTATGGAAATGTTAAGTTTTACATGTCGAGAATGTAAGCTTCATGAAGAAAATAATTATTTTTCTATTTTGTTCACTGCTGTATTCCCAGATCCTAGAGCAATACCTAGCATTTACTTGGTAGGTATTTAATAAATATTCATGGAATTAACAAATGAGTATTATATGTGCTAATACCTGGTTTTTTCCCCATTACTATAATCTTTGGAAACACATTCTAAACTGTGGGAATACCATCAGCCCAGAACTGTGGGAATACCAAAGCCAGAAACATTCTAGTAAATGGTCTTCTACTACATTAGCATCAAATCTTTCACTCAATCTTCATGCCACCAGATACACATTCAGTTGAGCAGCCAGTCATTCAGCATCTCAGACCATTGGTCTAATAACTACAAGAGAGTGTATGTGTCCATCTTTAACACCTCTTAGTGTCCAGCTGAGCACAATGTATAAAATGGCTTAATTGTTACTTCTTAGATTGTTATGTACATAAGATTATTAAATATGAAAGTAAAGGTTCCAATCAGATCTGGTCAGTCTGTCCTATATTTCTAGGGAACTTTCAATACAGTAAAAATTCTCACACCCATCTTATGAATGGCCCAAATTACAAGTGTTCACTTATTACTGTTTGTCACCATGATGACACAAAAGTATGGTTTTAATGGTCTCATAAACAATAGCTAGCTGGATTTAATAAAAATCCGGGGACCAATCTGACACAACAGTCCTGTAAAGATAAAATCTAGTTGGGGAGGGCAGCTCACAGAGATTAAAAGCTTCTTTGATCAATAAGAAAATCATTTAATTCTTGTCTCAAATGAAAAATAAAAAACATGATGAATGGTGCTTGAGCTTATTTTTACAGGCCTTCTGAACATTCGTTTGCCTCAAGATAATGAGTCTACAATACAGTGGTGAAAGTTCTTTGAATACAGAAGTGGCTACAGAATAACTGTCAAAAAATAAAAACAAAGTGAAACTTCTTCATAATGTTTTCCAGGGAATAACATTTCTAAAACATTTGTTCAAAGCAACAAAATATGAAATATGGCTTTATAGATCTTACAAAGAACTTTTCAGTACAATGCTACTTAAATATAGGGTAAATAGGGAAAACACCATAATGAAGTTTAACTGCATTTCAGTTTCAAAAATTCAGAAAAAAACCATTATACTTACTTTGTAAATAGTGCAAAACCATCAATACAAGACTATAGCTGTTTAAAGTACCACGACTGGCATCATTTATCTGATGGTGACTTGCCCACTTCTTAATCACCAGCACTAATGGACGAACTCGGTTTTCAACTGAAAGTAAAATTAAAACTTAAAAATAAGAAGACATTACAGTTTCTTTAAAAGTTTGTATCATTTCCCAACTCCATGCCAAAAAAAGAGCATTGCCTCCCTGTGTATTAAACACTGTGTTCACCATAAATGTGTCTTACTTCTAAAACTTACCTTGTTGCCTTTTAAAAATTACCAACTATTAATAAAATGCACTTGATTTACCTATAACTGTAGAAGTATATGACTTTAGTATAGAACATATGCAAATAATAAGACACATTATACTTAAACACAACTAACAAGATGTCACTATTTACTACAAACATCTTTAAAAAGGAATAAAGGACGAAGAAAAAACAGAAGCTGATAATTAATTAGAAACAAACCAAAAACTTACGGTATGCATAAGTTCTGAGAAGGAATGTGTTTCTTATTCCAACAATATTGTTTACATTCAAGTCAAACTCCACACAACTGTTAAAAAAAAAACAAATACTTTAGCTCAAGTACAAATAAACTCCCTCCCTAATCACTAAAAGTAATGTCCATCTATCCAATGATACAAAATAGCATGGGCCAAAAAGCCACAGATCTGTTTTTAAAATGAGGCACTCAGAAATAACAATACATACTCAGTATATCATTTTAATGAGATTTGTTACATACTTAAAAACATAAAATAGGATTACTGTTGAAAGATCAATAACAGTAACCAGTAACTTCATGGTAAGTCTCCAACTACCCCAAACAAATGAAATTTTTAAATCTTATAATCACTTTCAGATAAAATTATGTTACCAAAACCACTTCTGACCAAGTTATCTCAGTAAGTTATATATTCTCAAATAATTTGGAACTATAGCATCATATACTTTAAAACAATAGGAATAAAGAGCCAAACAAAATACAAGGGAAAAAATAAAAGGCTCCATCTACACAATATATTACCTCTAAAAAGGCTGGAAAATTATACTATGTCAAATTTACCTACCGGTATCTGGGAAGAGCTATAATACTCAAACACATAACAGAAGAGATATTTCTTTGAAAGCAAAAATATGCGATTCACAACTTAGAAAATAGAGCAATAATGATGGGATCTATAAAGAATGGCTAAACCCACAAACAAATGGAAGGATTATATGTCAGTTCCACTTATACCAATATAATATGAGGTCCAACTTCTGAACACTAAATTTTTCTATGAAAAGACTACCTAAAATAGAAACTTAACAAGTGTTTATTTTTATTACCTAAAAACTAGAAACAAACCAAATATTTAAACATAGGGGAACAATTAATAATTTATTCACTCAATGAAATACTATAAAGCCATTTAAAAAACTCCACAGAATATTTAATGATATAAGCAAGTCTTCATGAGATATGGGTAAGTGAAAATATATGATCTCAATTTTACTTTTAAAAACTCATGCATTCATAAGCACAAAAAAGAGACTGAAAAGTTTATACCAAAATGTTTTGTTTTGTTTTTCCAAAATCCAAAACTTGCAGTGTTGACATATACCAAAATGATAACCTCAGTTATGTCTGGGTGTCAGGAGTAGAAGTATTACTTTATTTTTTTATTTGGTTTTGTTTTGTTTTGTTTTGAGACAGGGTCTCGCTCTGTTGCTCCAGACTGGAGTGGAGTGAAGTGGCCTCATTATAGCTCACTGCAGCCTCGAGCTTGTTGGCTCAAGCAATCTTCCTGCCTCAGGCTGCAGAGTAGCTGGAGTGCATGGAGTATAGGCGTGCATGCCCAGCTAATTTTTCAGTTTTTTTGTAGAGATGGGTTCTCACTCTTGCTCAGACTGGTCTCAAACTATTGGCCTCAAGGAATTCTCCTAGTGTTGGGATCACAGGCATGAGCAACCATACCCAGTCAGTTTTGGTTTTTTTTATGGTTTGTATGGAGAATTATGAAATGGTGCTTATAAAGAATACTTAAGAAAAAAAGTTTGTATAATAGTCCTAAATGGAAAAATAAAACTGTTTATGTAACTATGACTACAACCATACATTATTAAAAACAATTATAACTAGCTAATATTATAATAACTTTATTTTATGTTTTATCTCCCTATATATTTTATATCTTTGTGTTTTAGGAAACTCAACATTATCTACTTGGCAGAAATTCAATAAATATTTATAGATTTGATTGATGTTTAGATGAATGAAAAGGAAGGCTTCAGCTGGGCATTAAGGTTTGTTTAAAAATGTATATTCAGTCAATTCTCATTATTCACAGTAGTTATGTTCTATGAAGTCACTGCAAACATTGAATTAGTGAGTACTGTACCATTGCTCCTAGGGCAAACACAGCACCAAGTTTCTGCCAGCCTGGTCACAGTATTTTCATATTGATCAATACATAACCTTGTTTAATGTTGTGTCTCTGTTTAAAGACATTTTATTTAATATATACAGTTGATTTATTAACAGTGAACTCATGGCCAAGAGCACTGTAACTCATGCCTTAAAAAAGCCTATCTAACACACATTTTCTCCACAGGGCACATCACAGGCCTCTTGCACTGGAGGACACTAGACAAGACCTCAGCACTATGCTTGGGGGCCATTCTAAACAGCAAAAAAGCATAGAATGTGAAAAATATGGCAATAACTAGACTGTAAGAGGGACATTTGCTTGCAGTATGAAGCTGAAACAAGAAGGCAGAGTATCACCTCATCCTATCTCAGCTGGGAACGTGGTACTTACTGGGCAATTCAAAATTTTTGCCACTCTGTGTTATATCCAAAAATGACCACTAAAGCATATGAATATTGATGTGGGGAAGCTACAAAAAAATTTTTGCAAGTAGGCGAATTTGTAAATATGGAATCCATGAATAATAAGGATCAACTGTGTGTGTCTTTTTTTTTTTTTTTTTGAGACAGAGTCTTGCTCTGTTGCCCAGGCTAAAGTGCCGTGATGTCAGCCTAGCTCACAGCAACCTCAAACTCCTGGGCTTAAGCAATCCTACTGCCTCAGCCTCCCGAGTAGCTGGGACTACAGGCATGTATCCCCATGCTCGGCTAATTTTTCTATATATATTTTTTTAGCTGTCCATATTTCTTTCTATTTTCAGTAGAGACGGGGTCTTGCTCTTGCTCAGGCTGGTCTCGAACTCCTGACCTCAAGCAATCCTTCCGCCTCAGCCTCCCAGAGTGCTAGGATTATAGGCGTGAGCCACCGCGCCCAGCCTGTGTTTATATGTATAATTTAAGTATTACTTTTGTAAAACTGGACTAGATAAACCTGACTTATCACAATCCCATTTTTAGAAAATAATTACAAATCTTTTTTCACTAATGAAATAATCAACACCTAACTATTTATAGTCAGATATTATATGAAAGATCCTAATACCAGTGCCCATAAGAAATTCAGAACCAAAGCTGGTAGGATATATAGATGAATATAACTTTTGAATGGAACAAGTGTAAATATATCTTCCTGTTTTTCTTTTATATTTATTACTCTAGGTATTATAGGTATCTTTCATTCAAATGAAACATAACTTGTTTAATCATAATTATATTTACAACAGAACTTAAGCTATATTCTTGAAAATGCATTACATTTCCAAAAGGCAAGAAATCATTTAAAAATCTAAAACATAAATATGTAAAAATTCTTTAAATTGAATAGTCTCACTCAAAATGTCAAGCAGAATAAGTACAGTTAAGCGTGAGAAAGAATTGTTCTATTTTTAAAAATCATTTCAAATACTAAGTCAAGTGATTTCTAAAAACTGAAGATAAGCTGTTTGCTATAACATACATTTCTTGATTATCTATATCAGATGAATATCTAAATATGACTTAAAAGCAACTGAATAAAGAGAGTTCAAAAATTACTTACCTGACTTTATCCCTGAACTTCACAATTGGCACTTTTGCTCGAATCAGCTGAGGTCTCTCAATGTAGCCAGCTGAAGGACAAAAGATAATATCAATATATGCAAATGTTTCCCAAATTCATAGTGTCCCAATGCACATTTCTTTAAAATAGTATTTTATTAAACTAAAACAATTTAAGAAAATGTTGTCTTTAATAAAGCAAGAAAATAAGTGACGACATTATGGAATTCTTCTAAGACTAGAGCGTCCAGTAATACTTTACCCTACCATTTGGAGGCTTTATATTAAGGTTATTTTCAGGAATGTGGTGTAATATCTAATAGCATCTTCAAAGAAGTTTATCAGAGCATTATGAGAGCAAAAAAATATCTAGGCCAGCGGCAGGGGAATAGCTAAATTCTGAGATAGCACAGAGTAAGATATTACAAAGAGTCTTAAATGTAGAAATGCTTTGCAACATGATACATAGCCTGGGACACATTCATTTAAGTATGATCTCTACAAGGGAAAAATATATATATATACATATTTTTTTATTCCATCAAACTTTCTGAAAAATTTTTTGAGCTGAAATTAATAATGTTCATTGTAGAAAATTAGGAAATACAGAAATGCATAATAAAGAAATCACAAAATGAACAATTTTTTAATTTTATAACTACAGAAAAAATTTTTTTAAAACCTGAATTTTTTTTAAACCTGAAAATTATGTTATAATGTTTTCACTATCAAAATTACGAAATACATCAAGCTTTAAAATAAAATTTATGTGCAGGAATTCAGTGAGGTTTAAGGAAAAATAAGATTACAGTTAAAAGTTTTGAGTAACAAGTACAGGTTCTGACATCAACAAACTATGTTCCAGGCATGTTGCTGAACCCATTGATCATAGTCTCTTCAACTATTTTTTTTTTTTGAGACAGAATCTCACTCTGCTGCCCGGGCTAGAGTGCCATGGCGTCAGCCTAGCTCACAGCAACCTCAAACTCCTGGGCTCAAGCAATCCTACTGCCTCAGCCTCCCGAGTAGCTGGGACTACAGGCATGTGCCACCATATCCAGCTAATTTTTTCTATATATTTTTAGTTGTCCAGATAACTTCTTTCTATTTTTTTAGCAGAGACGGGGTCTCACTCTTGCTCAGGCTGGTCTCAAACTCCTGAGCTCAAACGATCCTCCTGCCTCAGCCTCCCAAGTGCTAGGATTACAGGTGTGAGCCACCGCGCCCAGCCCTCTTCAACTATTAAAAAAACAATAACCAAAAGGGGAAAAAACCCCTTCATTTGAATTAGATGATCTCTAAGGTCTCTTCCATTTTTAGTATTTTATGATTCTAATAGTAGCTATTAAAAATCCACTTAAGGTATGAATTACTCTTTTATTTTACAGATGTGAAATTTTAAGTTGGCTGAAATAAATCATTCAATTTCTTTCTCCCCTATAATAGATATAAGTTGTTCAAGGGCAGCAACTGGTTACTTGACTTTTTATTTTCCAGCTCAAAGCTTGGTGCATAATAAGCATCTGTTAAACAAATGAATAAATGTCTTTCCAATGTCACACAGTTAGTGTGGCTTCAAATTTCCATAACATTCTGTGAAAGTTTAAAAGAAATTATTTGAGATGGTTTAACACATGGATTAAAATCTGTTTAGAGTCAGCTTATTCAAAGAGTAAAATCTTACAATAAAATGGCCTAAGTCAACAATTTTTCTTTCTTTGGAGTCAATATATTTGGGCCTCCTGTTCAGTGATCATATTTTTAAAATAAGTAAAGATGCGTTTCATAGCAAAACAGATTCACTTCTCTCTCCCTCACATAAAATCCTTCAGGAGATTATCTGTATCACTCTTTTGGCTTTTCACAGATATTTTGCATTACATCTATTTATATTTATGCCTTAATTTCCCTAACAGTCTATAACCTTTTGAGAGAAAGAACTAAAACTTATATGCTTTTGAATCCCCCCAATGCATTCAGTGGGATATTTTGCAAATAAGCTCAATAAAGATTTGTTGAATAAATGGTCACTCTTCCTTTTAATCAAAAGTTAAAAGGAATCCATTTGGAAAAAAGGATCCACATTATACCTATCCTGACCAGAGTAAACAATTCTTATCAGAAAATAAAGTGAGAGACATTTTAAATAAATAGTTATGTCAGATGACATACGAACTTAAGGCATGTCAGACTTACAAAGTCTAGTACAGAAGTGTTTATGGACTAAGGTGAGTATATGCCGTGCTTCAGTCTTCTGATTTACCTGAAAAAAATACTGAAAAGTTAAAAATAAAGTGTTTTTTCATTATCTTTCTAACCTTAGTGTTTCATTTTCTTAAAGTATCTCAACAAAAAGAAAACATACAAGGTACACTTTTTTTGGAGTTATTTTTCAATATACACTAAATTACATTATATAGAAAAAGTCAACCTTTAATTTAGAAATCTACTTTTCTAAATCAATCCCGGATTTTAAAGCATAATTTTTTAAGAAATTCTGAAACAGCATATATGTCATTTTTTTCCTTTAGTATAAAGAGCAATCTTCTTCAACAAAAATAAAAAGAATTTAAATTTTCTGTAACATGTTCTATTTCCCTAATCTAAATTGTAAGCTGCTTAACGACAGGTTTATATTGATGGTGTTTCAGTTTGAGTATAAGCTGTGACAACAATTTAGACATGTGAATAAAACTGGAGGACTAGGGGGGATGTACCTGAGTGTAATCCAATTGCATGAGAAAGTACTAATAAAAACTCTAGTCTATTCTATCTGAGGATGGGGGTGGGGGCGGTGTAGAATGTGTTCTCTACCCTGTCTATAACTTTAGAATTTTCTAAAGCCTTTCCTTTACGTGAGTTCAAAGCCTAGAAAAATAGCAGAGTTTCTTTTCTGGACTAAATCTTGCTCTAATTTGCAGTAACTGGATGTTATTTTTGTTAGTGGAATAATATGAATAGTAAAAATATATACTACCATTCAACTGACTTTTTTGTATTTTTAAAGATGCGAAATGTAATAAGGCATATTAAAATTATCCTGAACTTAATCTAATCTTTGGTAGTTCAGAAGACACCTTGGTATCTTATAGAGGCTGCTTCAGTCAGCATAATAAACACCAATTACTGTGGTATTAAGGTATCCACAAGGGTATCAGTTAACAGAAAATTCAAATAAACATAATACAAATTGAGTGTCCCTAATCCAACAATCTGAAATCTGAAAAGCTCCAAAATCCAAAATTTGAAACTTTTTGAGTGCTGACATGATGCTCAAAGAAAATGCTTGCTGGAGCATTTCAAATTTCGAATTAGGGATGTTCAACCAGTAAGTATAATACAAATATTTAAAACTCCGAAATCCAAAACACTTCTGGTCCCATGCATTTCAAATAAGGGATATTCAACCTGCACTAAATAACACAATTTGGTTGCTAAAGAAAAATCTAAAGTCCAAATACCAGAGAAAAAAATATTTAATAAATCACAATAGTCTTATTTTAAATTTCAGTGAAATCTTTTTGTTTTCCCCAAAATAAGACTTCCAAACCCCATAGCATTTTCAAGGGGGAAAAAAAAAGATTAAACATAGAATCACTAAGAATTCACATGGAAAGGTATTATCAAGAAGATAATACTGCCACATGCCTTTCTTCTCTGCTGCAAGTTGGTACCATATCCAATCCAATGACATTTCAAAACACAGTTCCTTAAAAACATACAGTAAAGCCATCTCACTTTAAAAACTTAGGACTGATAGTTCCTATTATGCTTATTGTGCACATGCCTTAAAAGAAAAAGAAGCAATTCCTGGGTTTCCTGGAATTATGGTAAAGAGAAAATCTAAAGAAATAATTACAACACAGCAAGTTCTTTTCCTCAATGATTTTTATATAAAATTTCTTAACTGACTTAACACGAGACACACACTTGGAATAAATGTTTCCTTACTTACTGGTTCTTCCTTAACAACAAGGCATAAATCACCATCACTGGTGCGGGTACCAAATCCATTTAAAGAGGATCCAACCAAAAAAAGTCTGCTTTCTAGAGAAACAAAAAAAATTTATAAGATTATTTAAAATGTAAAATAGGAATACATATAAATAAAGGGCATGCAAAATAGGGAAACATACGTGGAAATAACAGCTGAATTTCTCTTTGCAGCTGTGTTCGACAGAGTTCTTTCTTCTTTAAATCACTTATTTGCTGCTGACACGTTTCAAATAACTCCAGTATCTGCTGACTCAGCTTGAATCCACCACCAAAAAAGAGTAAAAGTTTTGTTCAGAAATGTAAAACTCATTACCATACTGAGAAGAATAAATCAATTCTACTAACAGTATTTTTAAAACAAATATGTACTTTCTTAACACTTTCCAACACAAAGCTACTGCTACTCAAGTACAGGTGGGGGAATGGTTTGAAAAACTACATATAGATATTATAAAGTAAAATATCATTTACAAACCACAGAAAAGTATAATCACAGATAACTCATAACTAGCACAATCCATGGGTCAGCAAAGTACAACCCTTGGTTACTGTTTTTGTATGGCCCATAAGCAAAGACTGGTTTTTACATTTTTTAAAGAATATAAAAGCAAACAAATAAATAAGAAGCTGCAACAGAAACCACATCTGAGAAGCAAAGCCTAAAATAGTTACTATCTGGCCCTTTAAAGAAGTTTGCCCAACCCCTGGTATTCATTCAGGAATACCTAATAAAACAGACTTTAGAAGTCCCTGGTCTTCTATGTTCATGCAAACTACCCTCCTCCCCATTTTTATAATACTACCCTGAACCCTGACTTCATGCTGGCATCTACTGACCACCCTGTTTATCTACTGTGATCTGGTTCACACTTTCCCCTCCAGCCCAACTCCTGCCATCACCATAGGTGATTTCCTCATCTGTAATGGGCTACATATCACAACATACTCCATTTCTGGGCTTTTTTTACTCCAATATTTTTCATCAGTGTACAGTACCACAGCTATAATGTGGTCTTTACAATAAACTATAACTGCTCTAGCTCTGAAATTGTAAATTCCAATATACCATTGGCTTCAATCTCCAGTTTAACACTCACTTTCTTACTCCCCTTATACTTACTCTAGAACCATAAGAGATCTAGATTCCCTTGAATCCTCCCTTTTCTCTCAACCCATCAGTACCTAAATGGTGTGATTTCCTTTCCTATGCAATCTATACCCCGCAATGCATACCCTGAACCACTGTTATCATGCCTTAGCAACAATATCCCCTTGTCATGTTCTAGTACCTGTCCTACAAAATCCTCATCTTAGGTCAATACAAAAACCACCTTCTCTGCTCTCACATCTAAGCTGTTATAAAATAAAACTGAAAAAAATTAAACCACAAAATCAGAGTCTTTCAAATTTATAGTCTAAGGGTCAGCCTAAGGTTGGCCCTTAGCAACACTCAGCAATTATTTCCAAGTCTCTGGTTAGATATTGCTCCTGATTTTCACCACACCATTCCAAAATCTTTACTACCTTCTTCAAACTCTCTGAACTTATCTCACTTTCTTAAGACATAACCTCACATTAAAGTTTACTAAGAAAATGAGAATACCAGATGTGATATGCCTCAGCCTCCTAACCACAGACCTACAAATTAACATATCTGAATGAAATCTCATCTCTTTACTTATTCTGCCAGACAAACTATCCTCTCTTCCCCTGCCAAAGCTAATCCCTTTACTAATAACTTTGTATCCAAGCCTTTTGGTTGCCTTAAGGGCACAAACGCCTCCACTAGTTTTTCGGCCTCACTCTTGTATTTTCAATCTCTCCCTCTCTAGGACTTCCACATAGTCCATGACCAGGCAAAAGTATCACCCATCATTTAAAACATTTTCTTTTTCACATTTAGAATACTCATTTTAAGAAAGCAGAGGCATTCTGGGCAACTTGGAAATGAAAGACATAATTTTCCCTCGTGAACCCCAAATATGAGTAGTTAGAGCCAAACAGCAATGCAGCAAGACCCACATGGTATCAAAAACAATAAGAGGAAAGGGAAAGGGATTTTAGTCCTAAAACCAGAATACCCAGAAATCACACTGCCTATAGGTACCACCTTTTCCCCCAAGCCCCACAAACTGAGGGGTCCAACTAGATGTGGAATAGCAGCAAAAACTGGCAAGAAGCTTCACAGGCTACGATTCATAAGTAAAAATAAGGGGTCACAGAAAGATAAGAAATCTCAAAGCTAAATGACAAAGACAAAGGAATGTACCAAGCAGAAACTGCCAGGAAGAAAACGCTAATCTAGGCAGTACAGGGCCATAGGGGCAAAGGAAAGTTCTAGAATGACTTTGACTTCCACAGGGCATATGACAATGCCTGGAAACATTTTTGGCTATCAAAATGGGGGGGGTGGGGGAGTGGGGGGAGGGCATCTACCTACTGGCATCTAGTAGGTAGAAGCCAGAAATGATGCCACTGAACATCCTACAATGCACAGGACAACTCCCCCACAGCAAAGATTATCTGGCCCAAAATACCAATAGCACAGAGGATAAAATAAAACTCCTGGTCTAGATAAAAGTAGGAAAGTAGAAGAGAAAAGATTCTCCGGAAGTATATTTCTGAATACCATATAACAGAACAGGAGGAGTCCTAGAGCCACAAAGCTAAGAAAGCAAGCCTGTCCAACCTTCCCCATCTACAAGTATTATGGAAAATGCCATCTCACTTAAACATAAATAACAGGGGAAAAAAACTTGAATTTCAGAAAGAGAGGTAAGAATGAGAGAAGAAAGAAAAAAGGATTTGAAAAATAATGCCTGAAAAAGATTCTAATCAATTCCCAAATTTTTGTAAGAAAAATGAGAATAGAGTAACAGTCCTATTGAAGCACACCAGAAAGACATGTCCATAAAACTGATGAAATTTTTAGCATAATATAAAAACCAAGGCCTTTTCTCTCATGTTTTAATTTTCTGCAAAAAAGACTACTTAAAGTATACACGTTAGCAACAAGCAAGTGGAAATTTACTTTTTGAAAAATTCACAACAGCAGGAAAAAGCAAGAAATATTTAGAAATGTATTCACCAAGAGATATGTAAGACTTACACGCTGAAAACTATAAAATACTGATGAAAGAAATTAAAGACCTAAACAAACAGAGAGATAATACTATGTTCACGGTTCAGAAGACTATTATTAAACATGTCAATTCTCCCAAAACTGATCTGTAGATTCAATGTAATCAAAATCAAAAGCCCAGAAATAGCCAAGCATGGTGGCGTGTGCCTGTTTTCCCAGGTACTCAGGAGGCTCAGCTACTCGGGAGATTGAGGTGGGAGGATCACTTGAGCCCAGAAGTTCAGGGGTGAGACCCTGTCTTGCAAAAGAAAAAAAAGAAAAGCCCAGGCTTCTTCCAAAAAATTGATAAAATAATTCTGAATTTTATTTGCAAAGGCAAAAGACCAAGAACAGTCAAGAAAAAAGAGTTGGAGAACTTACCCTACCTGACTTCCAGACTTACTATAAAGCTACAATAATCAAGACATTGGCCAAAGAAAAAGATGAAAAGAACAGAACACTGAAATATTCATAAATATAATGACTGGAATTTGATTCAAAACTAATGAGGGAGGCAGGTATAAACGAAATAAGATTGGCCAAGGTGGGAGGATTGCTTGAGACCAGGAGTTTGAGACCAAGAGGACAGGAGTTCAAAACCAGCCTGGGCAATAGCAAGACCCTGTCTCTACAAAAAATAAAAAAAGAAATTAAAAAAAAAAATAAGATTGATCATATATTGGTAATTGTTAAAACTGAGTGATATGAGGATTTATGATACTTTATTCTCTCTACTTTGGTATATGGTTTGATACTTTCCATAATAAAAAACTAAAAAAATGTCCACATTTGTAATAAATTTAAAAGGGTCTCCAGTAAAAGTAGCTAATATAAAATTTTAAATGATGTTTGAAGGATTAAGTTTTATTCATCTAGAGCAGGAACTGGCAAACTATGGCCTGTAGGCCAAGTATGATCTCTGACCTGTTTTGTAGGGGCGGCAAGCTAATAATTTTTACACATTTTAAGCACTGTTAAAATAAAAAAAAAAAAGAGGCCCTATGTAGCACACATACGTAAAATATTTATTATATGGCCCTCTTGCCAATCCCTGATTTAGAGAATCTTAGGCAGATGAATATAATTCTAGAACTCATAGCAGGTACTCAATTTTCATTGAATAATGAAAGAAATAAATTCCTTTACAGCAATGTTCAAACTTTATTATGTTTATAAAGTTCTTTCATCTGAATGACCATGCTTAATGTAGAAACATTCATATGTGAAAAAAAATTTTTATAGTTATATTGAAAATATGAAATTCCATATTCTTGTTCCTCTCCCTTTTTCACATGCATGGAAATATTTTTTCTTTCCCAAGGAATACTATAATGGAGATCTAATAAGGTTTTTTTTTTGTTTTTTTTGAGACAGAGTCTCACTCTGTTGCCCAGGCTAGAGTGCCATGGCGTCAGCCTAGCTCACAGCAACTCAAACTCCTGAGCTCAAGCAATCCTCCTGCCTCAGCCTCCCGAGTAGCTGGGACTACAGGCATGTACCCCCATGCCCGGCTAATTTTATATATATATGTGTGTGTATATATATATATATATATGTTTTTAGCTGTCTGTATAATTTCTTTTCTATTTTTAGTAGAGACGGGGTCTCGCTCTTGCTCAGGCTGGTCTCAAACTCCTGAGCTCAAACGATCCACCTGCCTTGGCCTCCCAGAGTGCTAGGATTACAGGCGTGAGAATTCTCCTCACTATCTGGCCATTTACTTAGGGATTCAGATAATCAAATCAGGTTACTTTACCCTAGAATAGACATAGCCAAAGAAGTGTCCAGATGAGACAAAAACTCAAAAGAAATGCACATATATACTGAAACAAGATTGTTGTTGCTTAATTTAGAGAAATATTTCAGGAGATGTCTCAATGTTCTTGTAATTCTAAAATAAAGGGGCAGGAGGAATAAAAATGAAATATCTTTAGCTAAAATCATATATGATTTAGATCACATACGTAATCCAAGCTGACTTATGCATAATGGCACTTCAAGAATTTAATTTAATTTTGCTTAATTCTAGAGTAAATTTTTCCTTGTTTCAAGTTTAAATAATAGTCACAAAGTATTCATAAAATAGATTAAAGTTGTTTAAATCACTGCAATACTACCTGTTTAGGCTGCCTGCAAAGATCTATCATTTTAAAATTAACTGTAGAAGCAATCTATTCTTCATTATAAGTAAAATTTATAGCTGTTCAAAATTGTACAAAAAGATTTATCTACATATCATTTAAAATATTTATTTTTTCCAAATTTAAATGTTCTGCCAGTTTCTTAAAAAATTAAACATATATCTACCATACGACCCAGCAATTCCACTTATAAGCCCCAGAAAAATGAAAGCACATGCCCATACAAAGACTTATACATAAATATTCATAGTAGCTTTGTCATAGCCAAAAATCTAAAAGAAGTCAAATGTCCACCAATGGTGAATGAATAACCAAATTGTGGAATATCCATACAATTGAATACTCCTCATAAATAAAAAGCAAAGAACTATTGCTACACATTGCAATATAGATGAATCTCAAAATAACTACATTGAGTAAAATAAGCCATACCAAAAAAGAGTACATACTATATGATTCTACTTGTATAAAATTCTAAAAGATACAAATAATCTATAGTGCCAGAAACAGATCAGTATTTGACCAGGGAATGGGAGAGGATGAGGCAGGAGAGTGGGATTACCAAGTGGCATGAGGACATTTTTGGGGTGATGGATATGTTCACTACCTTCATTGTGGTTATGGTTTCATGGGTGTATACACCTGTCAAATTTAACAACTTGTACACTAAAACATGTGCATTTATTGTATGTCAGTTAAATTTCAATAAAGCTGTTAATTTTAAAATAAAAAAATTTAAATGTTCATTTTTCCTTAAAAAAAAATTTTTTTTAACTTGTCCTCAAAGTCAAGCTCAAATTAAATTACCAACAAGGTGATTGTGAGAGGTCAACACAAGACATAAGGATAAATAAAGTATGGGTTTAGATTCAGAAAAGTTTTTAAATATATCAATATATAAAGCATTCACATGATATTTCACATGGTATAACTTTCACATGGTATTCTCAGCAGTTTCACCATCTGTCCCTGTTAGCTTGGTCCTCACATAAAAGAAAATGAGAAAACCTTTTAGATGGGAACACCAAGAACTGATCATATACTATAATATATAAAAAATGGTAACTCTTTTGCCCAAATGTGTTATCTACAAACAACAAATACAAATCAGCAATGAGCTTTCAAAAAAAGAGAAATAAAATTAAATATGGTCCAGAAAGCAGGTCATTAGCTCACAAAACATTTCAATAAAAACTAGCAATTCTTCACACTCTCTGGTTGCCTTAATCTTTGTTACACGTGTAACTATTGAAAGAGCTGATACTAATCTTCTGACTAAAATAAAGCCAGATGCGTAATAAAAGTTTAAATTCATTCTTGAAGCTAAATTCTCTCTCCCTTCAAATGAACCAATTCTAAAATAATATAGAATCAGAAAAACGTCATGCCTAAAACAACCCACTTTTTGTTAGTGTGTTAAATTATTATGCTTTTGTGTGTGGACACAATGTGAAGTCTTCTAAATTTATAAACTGGCAGGTTAAGAAGGCAGTTTGGGTTACGGATTTTTTTTCTCCTGAAGTTTGACTGCTTTAAGCACATGCTATTACGTGAACTTGGCAAGGAACAACTTTCAGTAGGCATACTAAAAGGAGGATGGGAACAAAACAAAAAACAACAGCAACAACAAAAAGAAAACACACTTTTACTTGATCTCTTTTGTGCTGAGTTCTGGTTTAGATGTTATATGTAAATTTACATCTCAGTGGCTTTTAAATTTTTTGACAGACACATACATTAAAAAGAGAGAGCCCCTTAGAGATCTGTAAGATAATTGCCCTCAAACTGTTCTGCCAAGGATGCCAAGAGGCTCCATACAATTTGCCCCTTTCCAAAATTAAACATTATACAAGAGGCCAGGCGCAGTGGCTCACGCCTGTAATCCTAGCACTCTGGGAGGCCGAGGCGGGTGGATGGCTCGAGGGCAGGAGTTCGAGACCAGCCTGAGCAAGAGCGAGACCCCGTCTCTACTAAAAATAGAAACAAATTAGCTGGCCAACTAAAATATATATAGAAAAAATTAGCCGGGCACGGTGGCACATGCCTGTAGTCCCAGCTACTCGGGAGGCTGAGGCAGTAGGATCACTTAAGCCCAGGAGTTTGAGGTTGCTGTGAGCTAGGCTGATGCCATGGCACTCACTCTAGCCAGGGCAACAAAGTGACACTCTGTCTCAAAAAAAAAAAAAAAGTTATACAAGAAATTTTCAATATTCCTTTGCAACCATCTTTATTCTTTTTTTACAATCTTTTTTTTTTTTTTGAGACAGAGTCTCACTTTGTTGCCCGGGCTAGAGTGAGTGCCGTGGCGTCAGCCTAGCTCACAGCAACCTCAAACTCCTGCACTCAAGTAATCCCTACAGCCTCAGCCTCCCGAGTAGCTGGGACTACAGGCATGTGCCACCATGACCAGCTAATTTTTTTCTATATATTTCTAGTTGTCCAGCTAATTTCTTTCTGTTTTTTAGTAGAGACGGGCTCTCGCTCTTGCTCAGGCTGGTCTCGAACTCCTGACCTTGAGCGATCCTCCCGCCTCAGCTTCCCAGAGTGCTAGGATTACAGGCATGACCCACTGCGCCCGGCCCATATTTTTATTTTATAATCAGTCCCAAGAAAATCTCTGCCTAACCTCATCAAAATTCAAAATCAACCAAATCAACTCATATAATATCTTCAACTAACCAGAATTTCCAAAGAACAGTTATAATACTGTAGATAGAATTCAGGGGCTTGGATAACTGATTCCTCTACAGCCTCTTTTTTGTGCAGGAAACCATATATTCACTCAAAAGCTAGAGTAAAACAAAAAATTCAGAAATGTAATTCAGATTTCCAATTTAAAGAGTTCTGTCTATTAATACAGCAATTTGAAAAACAAAGACTTTAAAACTGAGAAAAAAATTTAAACTCAGAGGGTACTCATTTTCAAAATTCAATCTTCAGGTTTACAAAATACAAAGTATGAATCCTCAAAGTAGTTAGGAAAACTTCTACTAACAAAATCTTTCCCTGGGGCTGGCAGATTCAGCTTACTGATTTATTATCAGATGAACTTTCACCAGGAATACTACAATAATTTTCCTACATCTATGCTTGCTCAACGTCAATCTGCTCTCCACAGTGCAGTCAAAATGATCTTTTTAACTCACTTCTTCCCTGCTTAAAAAAAAACCCTAAATAGGTTACCGCTGTTCTTAGGCTAAAGATCAAAATGGTGTACAAGTCCTTCCATGATCTGACCCTCCAATCACACCTTCAACCACTCTCCCTCTAACTCACCAAACTAGCCTTCTTGACCTTCTTTCAGTTCTTTTGTTGTGCACTTTATGCTCTTTCTGCGTTAGGACCTTAAAACATGCCATTTCCTCTCTCTAATGCATTCTCTTTATCCTTCAGAACTCAGCTCAAATACTATCTCCTTTAGGAGGCTTTCCCTGAGACCCCATTCTCTTGGCACTCTGTAATTTTCCTTCATAGAACTTATATAAATAAAACCATTATTTGCATGACTATTTTCTCTCTGACTGTAATTGTACATAAATGGTAAAGAGACCATATACGTTGAGCACAACATTGTACCTTCCATGCCTAACACAAATATTGGCTGAATGCTAAATAAATAAAAGATCTAATCTACTCCAGGAGTTTCAATTGTCACTTTCATTGCAAGTGTCTTCAGGATCCATTACCTCTGGCCCTGACCTTATTTTTGAACTCCAAACATACTGTCAGTTCAGTTACAAGACATTTTCCTACAGTATCAATTAGCTTATACATGACTGGTAAATAAGGGAATGTTATCAATATAACATGGAAGGTGGGTTTGTAACTGACTTGTATGTGAGCTGAAATTATAGAATTATTAATATAAACTTCATGAAAAAGAAAAAAAGCACTCAGTATGCAGTCTTTATAAATCTAAGATAAGCATTTGCCTCTAGGATTCTTGCTCAAGAAAGCATACCCCTAGTCTCAAGCAGCTCTATGCCAGTGCATTTCCTTTTGTCTCTACCCTAACAGCAGCCTCACTGACTCAGAGCTCCACTTTTTTTTTTTTTTTTTTTTTTCTTTTTTGAGACAGAGTCTCGCTGTGTTGCCCGGGCTAGAGTGAGTGCCGTGGCATCAGCCTAGCTCACAGCAACCTCAAACTCCTGGGCTTAAGCGATCCTACTGCTTCAGCCTCCCCAGTAGCTGGGACTACAGGCATGTGCCACCATGCCCGGCTAATTCTTTCTATATATATATATTTTAGTTGACCAGATAATTTCTTTCTATTTTTAGTAGAGACGGGGTCTCGCTCTTGCTGAGGCTGGTCTTGAACTCCTGCCCTCGAGCCATCCACCTGCCTGGGCCTCCCAGAGTGCTAGGATTACAGGCATGAGCCACTGCGCCCGGCCAGAGCTCCATTTTTAACTGCCTTGTCTCAGTGCCCACCACAAGCCAGCATCTCAAATCTATTTTGTACATTTTTAATACCCCCTGCAGCAGCATCCAGCCATGCTAAGCTGCCTGCTTGCTCTGTCCAAGTTATTTCCCAGGATATCAATTATTATTCTTGACAGTGTTCTGGTTACAAACCTGTTTAGGCTTGAGTAGTCTGCTCCAGCCCTATTTCCCATAAGCCCTATATGCTTAGTGTGCAATTTGCAAACATGAGGTTACTCAAGAGCACAAATGTTTTACAGCAGATTTTCTCATAGTTCCAAATATGTCTTGACTATGTCCTCAATCTGCTTACATACCCAAAATCTAGGTTCCTTATCTCTGTTTGTAGCCCAGAATCAAATCACTGGAGTCATTCATGTATCTTTCTTCCACTCTTCTCTATATTCAATTATTCCAAACATTCTATCAATTTTCCCGATGCTCACACCTTTTTCACTACCATCTGCCATAACTGAAAGCTTCAGCACCTCTCATCCGGATGAATTTAACAGCCTTCAGGGTGATCACCCATCTTCCAGGCCCACCTCATTACAAAACAAACTCCACTATACTGCAAGAACTATCTTTCTAAAAATACAAATCTGATTGTACTATTTCTCTACTCAAAAACCTTCACCAGCACTCTACTGTGCATTTCAAGGCCCCAAACCACTTCCCCACTTTTATCTCATACTAAACCCTCCATTCACTTTACACTCTACAGAGGTAAAGAGAGATAAACCATACAAACTGTTGAACACATTACATTGCTGGTAGACACTCAATAAATATTAGTTATTATTGTCACAGATTAACTGGTACTACAGTCAGTTCTAACAATGTCATCTCCCTACCCTTGATTTTAAGCATCTTAAGTTTCTCCTCTTTTTAAAGACAAGGATCATATCTCAGTTTTGCCATTTACTAGCAAGTTATTTAGCTTTCTCAGCCTCAATCAAATTAGAATATCCACGACATGGTATTGCCGAAAAGACTAAACAACATAGCATATGTAGAATCCCTAGATAAGGTATCAATAACTGTTAGCTTTCTTAAAAAGTGTCCACTTAAAGAATGAACATAGAACTAATTGCTTGCCTTCTTTCTCTTACAACTAGGCAGGTACAGAGTAGAACCCAAAGAAACTAGTTCCACTACAAACTCCATCCCTCTGAGTTAAATACCTAATTCTAAAAAATAATAAGATTTATGAGAATCTTTTTCTATATGACTAATCAAAAAAAGTTACTGATATGGAACTATATCAGATAATTTGTACTGATTAATGTTAATTATATTATTAAATTAATATTGAACATTTGCCTAGTCCCAATGCAGAACTAGTAGTTATTTAGTTAGTTCTAAGTGTTAACTATTATAAATATGTAAATACATGCAAAAATATAAAGAACTTTCAATATTATAATAAACACCATAAAAAACAGGCCTACCAGCATTCATGTATTAAAAACGCACAGATAGTAAAAAGTTCTTTATATATTCATTCAAAGAATTGTCCTGATTTGATTTATACCACAGATTTCACATTATAGCATTACAAGAGTTTCTCTAAAATGAGAAAGCAAAGAAAAGAGAAAAAAATGGGGAAAGGGAAGGGAGGAAAAATGGTAAAAAAAAAAAAAACCAAGTTGGTCTTTTCTCATTTTACTTTGCTTTTTTTCCTCTTTCCCACTGGTTTTGCGTGATTATTTTCCTATTCCATGGTAACACACACACAAAAAAGAATTACAGAGTCAGGGGAAAGAACAGTCTTATCAATAAATTGTGATGGAACAACTGGACCAACCGCAAAAGAATGAAGTTGGACACCCTACTTTACATCATATACAAAAATTAACTCAAAATGGATCAGAGTCCCAAATGTAAAAACTAAAAACTGTAAAACGCTTAGAACAAAATATAGGCATTAATCTTTGTGACCTTGAATTGAACAATGGCTTCTTAGATATGCCACCAAAAGCCCAAGCAACCAAAGAAAAACAGATAAATTGGACTTCATCAAAATGAAAAGTTCGGCCAGGCACAGTGGCTCACGCCCATAATCCTAACACTCTGGGAGGCCGAGGTGGGAGGATCGCTTGGGCTCAAGAGTTTGAGACCAGCTTGTCCAAGAGTGAGATCCCATCTCTACTAAAAATACTAAAAATTAGCTGGGTGTGGTAGTGCATGCCTGTAGTCCCAGCTACTCAGAAGGCTGAGGCAGGAGGATTGCTTGAGCCCAGGAGTTTGAGGTTGCTGTGAGGTAGGCTGACGCCATGGCACTGTAGCCCAGGTGACAGAGTGAGACTGTCTCCAAAAAAACACGAAAAGGACATCAAATAAGAAAGTAAAAAGACAAGCCACAGGATGGGAGAATATATTTACAAATCACATATCTGATAAGGATCTAGTATTGAGAACATACAAAGAATTCTTACAAATCAACAATAAAAAGACAAATAACCCAATTAAAAAATGGACAAAGGACCTGAATAAACATTTCTCCAAAGAAGATATACAAATGTTCAACAAGCAAATAAAAAGATGCTCAACATTGTTAGTCA
This sequence comes from Lemur catta, assembly GCF_020740605.2. Taxonomy (NCBI): domain Eukaryota; kingdom Metazoa; phylum Chordata; class Mammalia; order Primates; family Lemuridae; genus Lemur; species Lemur catta. The sequence goes on along the minus strand of NC_059139.1, from coordinate 51,121,829 downwards.
TTAGGGAAACACGAATCAAAATCCCGATGAGATACCATTTCATACCCATTAGAATGGCTAAAATCAAAAAGAAAAGACAATAGCAAGTGTCACAGTGTCAACAAGGATGTGGAAAAACCGCAGCACCAATACACTGTTGTTGGGAATGTAAAATGGTGCAGCCACTTTAGAAAACACTTCAGCAGTTAAAAAGTTAAACACTGAGGTAGTTCCTGCATGTTCTCACTTTTAAGAGCTAAACTATGGGTACTCATGGTCATACACAATGGAATAATAGACACTGGAGACTCCAAAGGGGGAGGTTGAAAAGAGATGAGGCATGAAAGGTTATCTCCTGGGTACAATGTACACTGTACACTATTCGGGTGATGAGTACACTAAAAGCCCTGACCTGACCACTATACAATATGTCCATGTAACAAAACTGTACTTGTACTCACTAAACATACTGAAATTTTTTAAAAAATAAACAAATATAGAATTACCATATGACCCAGAAATTTCATTCCTAGTTCCTAGTACATCCAAGAGAAATGAAAATATATGCCCATGCAAAAATCTGTATTCAGATATTTACAGCAGCATTATTCATAATAGCCAAGAAGTGGGAACAACCCAGAAGTCCGTCAACTGAGGAATGCATTAACAAAATGTGGTATCTATCCATACAATGGAATATCACTCAGCTATAAAAATGGAATGATGTACTTATACATGCTACAACATGGATGAACCTTGAAAACATGTCAAGTGAAAGAAGCAAAATACAAAAGGCCATATATTGTATGATTCCACTTATGTGAAATCTCCAACAAGAAAATCCATAGAGACAGAAAATAGATTAGTTGTTGCCAGAACAGGAAGGAGGATATGAGGAAGCTACTGCTCTTGGGTTCAAGGTTTCTTTTGGGGTTTTGTAAACATTTTGGAATTAGATAGTGGTGAATATACAAGAAACCACTGAATTGTATACTTTAAGAGGGTGAATTTTATGGCACAATTAAAACTTAACAAAAGAATCTATCAACACAACTAAGGAATGAAGCAGGTATTGATTTTCTGGCCCAACATTTTCTGTACACTTACTAAGTTCCAGACCTATACTGCTTGCTAGGAACCCAAAGATGAGTAAAACAAACTCTACTCTCTTCAGGTTCCTTTTCCTTAGCCTACAAATATATTTCTCAAGAGTGGAGCAGCTTCGAAAATGCAAAAACAGCAAGTGTAAGCCATAGAAAATCTGAGAGAACAGATATTTACATTATAAACACCCTCAATTACCTAGAAGGTTTTTTTATTGTTTATGTTTCAGTAAATATGGGGGAAGGGAGAGATAAGTTTCGAATATTAGATGTTAAAAACTTATTCCCCAATGGTGACAATATCATTTTCCAAAATTATTAAACAGTTTCATTTCATTCACTTGAATGTTTTTTTACAAATGATATTTTTGATAAATCTTTCTTGTTCGTATCATTTTGAATATATTACTTCTTCAGTGACTACTGGATTCTCTATTTTTGACATTCAAAAACCGCATGATAAACACAAATATTCCAACAGAAAGTGCTTAACACTGCATTTCATAACCAAGTGAAAACATTTTTTTGTAATAAGAACAAGTAACAAGACAGTTCTCTAAAAAATCAAATGCTTTGGGCTTGAATCCTAAATTTCTATGAATCAGAAAATCTGACTTCCTGATAGCTATACTTCTACAAAAGAACAGCTAACAAAAATCAAATATTCTGACAGAAAATTGGGTTGAATAGTACTTTAAACAGTGCAAAAAAAAAGGCACGCTCTACTTAATCCAGGACATTAAATCTCTCTGATTTTTTTTTTTTTTTTTTAAGACACAGAGTCTCGCTCTATCACCCAGGCTGGAGTGCAGCCTGGACAGTGGCACAATCATAGCTAACTGCAACCTGGAACTCCTGGGCTCAAGTGATCCTCCTTGCCTCAGCTTCCTAAATAGCTGTGACTATAGGCAAGCACCACTACACCTGGCTAATTTTTAAATTTTCTGTAGAAACGAGGTCTCACTATGTTGCCCAGGCTGGTATAGAACTCCTGGCCTCAAGCAACACTCCCACATCAACCTCCCAAAGTGCGGAGATCACAGGAGTAAACCACAGTGCCTATTTGATTCTTTTAATACATTATTTATGTCAAATTCCCAGAAGGCAAAACTAAAATCTAATTATTACCTTATCTTTGGCCTCAGGAAGTGTGATTTCTCTAGGTTCTAAAAATGGTATTTCCCGAAAAGGTGGAGCACATCTGACTACATCTGGTACATAGTGTGTCTGAAACAATGGCGGCATTGAGTATCTTCGTTCACCTGATAAAGGCACTATCTGGTTAATTAGAGTTGGCTCTTGGTGGGGTGAATGGAAACGCTGCCGTTTACCCTCAAGAGGAAGGTTTTTTTCATCGCTTAATCTCCTGAAAACAAGCAATATACCTTAGTGATTAAAGATACAACTTTCTGATAACAAACACAAAACAATTAAGAATACATAAATATCATTAACAGACAATGAAAATATTATGATTCTTTCAGTAAGGTCTCATTATTAGCTCTATATGGATCTTAAAAATAATCATTTTCAGCACAATGCCTCTCAACACCTTAGAAAAAATGAGTAGTAACAATGCATATAGAAAAAAAACCACACATGTATGTTGGGGTTAGTTTCCTGCATTTGAATTACCCCAATGTTTCATTTCAGCAGTGAAAACTTTGTGGGAAAATTTCTACTTATAGAATTACTAAGAATAAAAGATCCAAACTGTAACATAAGGAAGATAAGATTAAGTGAGCCGAGTGCTACATATAAAAAGGGCTCTCTGAATATACCTATGTTCTGGCTCATCAGTAGAAAAGACCAAATTAAGGGACACTTACTTTTTTTTGGTTGGTTTGTTTATTTTGGTTTTTGTTTTGTTTTTTCTGAGACAGGGTATTGCTCTGTCACTTAGGCTGGAGTGCAGTGGTATGATCATAGCTCACAGCAGCCTCCACCTCTTGGGCTCAAGCAATCCTCCTGCCTCAGCTTCCCAAGCAACTGGGACTATAGGCACATGCCAACATGCCTGGCTATTTTTTTTTTTTTTTGTAGAGATAGGGGTCTCAGTATGTTGCCCAAGCTGGTCTTGAACTCCTGGCCTCACACAACCCTCCCACCTCAGCCTCCCAAAGTGCTGGGATAACAGGCTTGAGCCACCATGCCCAGACTGAGACACTTACTTTTTAAAAAGCTATAAAGACACTAGGCAACTGAGGAAATCTGAAAATGAATTGCATTTCAGAGTATAATATTATAATAACATCAAATTTCTTTGGCACAATCAATGTATTTTGGTTATCTAGGAGAATAACCTTGTTTTTAAGAGGAATAAACTCACATGCTTTGGGGTAAAGTAAAATGATGTCAACAACTTTCTTCTGTTTGGTTCAGGTAAAAAAAAAAGTGTGAGGGTAAGAAGAGAAAGAGGAAGAGAGAATCAAATGTAGCTAAACTTTAATGGATGAATCTAGGCAAAAGGTAAACAGATGTTCACTGTATTATTCTTTAAGTTTTTCTGGTGGTTTGAAAATTTTCAAAATAAACAGTCAAGGAAAAAAATAAAGAGTAAAGATTTGCTGGGAAAAAAGATACTTCACTGATACAATAAGTTATTCATTTAAACTCCAGAAAATGGTCTGATTCCTTTTAAGCCCTAAAATTCTTTAGGTCATAGCCACCTGAAGGTTTTCATTATTATAACTATTCCTTTAGGATTGTGCCAATTCCTCTCTCCTTAACAGATCCATAAAATAACTGAAACTCCTACTCATAAGTGTACACTGCTAAATGCATAAAAATATACTTAATATTTTTAAATATAAAAGTAATTTAAACTATACATGCTGAGTATCTTCTGAGAATGCCAATTTTAATTTTTAAAGTCCTTAGAACAAGGCCCACTACAAAGATAGTGATTAATAATTCTTAGTGTTATTTTGTCTTTATTTTTTTGTTTGCTTGTTTTACAGCACCTTGCTCTCTGATAGTGTTATTTTTATTTAAACAAAAAAGTTATGAAATCTTTATATAGGTTTTTAAGTAATAGCAATATTTTGCAAACATTACCAAATGTTATTATAACAGCTACCTCTTCAGTTCTATTATAATTATTTTGTGATAAATGATTTTTAATCAAATAGGCTAAAATTAATTGGCTCCTGACTTGACTATAGAGAGCTTTATGTCACATAGAAATTTTCATTATGATAATATTTGTTATCAGGGAACTTTACCTTCAGATAAATCAAAAGAAAAGTATATAGTAAACTTTACTAGAAAGAAATGTTATGAGCTAAACTGAGGCGCCCAGAAATTCAAATGTTGAAGTCCTAAGCCCCCGTACCTTTGAATGTGACTATATTTGGAAGAAGGGCTTTTTAAAATGTAATTAGGTTAAACTGAGGTCCTTAGGACAAGCCCTAATCCAATATGACTGGTATCCTTAGAGGAGGAGATTTGGATATAGAAAACACAGAGGAACAACCACATGAGGACACAGAGGGCAGCCATCTACAAACCAATGAGAAAGGACTCAAAAGACAACCACCCTGCTGACACCTTGATCTTGGAATTCTAGACCCCAGAATTGTGAAAAAATAAATTTCTGTTTTTTAAGCCACCCAGTCTGTGGTACTTTATTATGACAACCCTAGCAAATGAATACAGAAGGCCATCTGATTTAGTTAAAAATCTCAAGTAAAAAGTAGTTTTCTGAAAAAAATATAGCTTCATTCCACCTAAAACTTATAATAATGGCAGGAATAAATCAACAAAAGAGCCCCTATAATTTTTAAAACACATAAAAATTTTTAAATTCTGTGACTGATCACATAAGTCTCAGAAAACAAAATTTAGGACATAGTGCCCATACATTTTAATACAAGGTACATTGTTACACAGTTCTCAAAAATGCAAAATTTTCTTCTAAAATAACTGAGAAGTACTTACTTCCTTCCTCGAAATAATGGAGAAGCTGAGGTCTGTATTGGACTGACATTTCCATATGTCAGCTGCTGTAATGACACAGCTCTAGACAAACTATCAAAAACAAAGAAAGAACAGTGGTAATATACTACTATTAATATCTATTAAATACCATTTTCCTTAAAAACAAAAACCAATCTCTGAGAAACTTAATATTTCACTAATGAAAAGAAAACAAGAAGTGATGACATTTTCTCTACCTTCAAATGCTTCATATAAGAAGGGTTTATGTCAAATAGAAAACTAAATTTGCCAGTGATATGGGCTAAAATATCACCATACTCACTCTGCATTCTGAAAGTTGAACTGTGCATCTATAAGCTGCTGGTGTGAATAAAGAGCTGGCGACAGGGTGAAGAAGTTATTATGTTGTTGATGGTTTGGAGCGAAGGGTGGGCGACCCAAAATCGAGTTTGGGAACATGCTCTTGTTCACTGAAAGTGAGCATGTATTCTTCTACCTAGGATAATTTTAAAAGACAATACTAAATTATTATAGCATAAAGATACCGAACTCTTTGATAACTCTTGTATATAATTTAAAACAATTAGTTACCAAGTTACAATTTTTATTTGCAAAGTTATTTTTTAAAGTTTTTTTTTTTTTTTAGACAGAGTCTTGCTCTGTTGCCTGGGCTAGAGTGCCGTGGCATCAGCCTAGCTCACAGCAACCTCAAACTCCTGAGCCCAAGCAAGCCTACTGCCTCAGCCTCCCGAGTAGCTGGGACTACAGGCATGCGCCACCATGCCCAGCTAATTTTTTCTGTATATTTTTAGTTGTCCAGCTAATTTCTTTCTATTTTTAGTAGAGACAGGGTCTTGCTCTTGCTCAGGCTAGTTTCAAACTCTCCCACCTCGGCCTTTCAGAATGCTAGGATTATAGGCATGAGCCACCGCGCCTGGCCTATTTTTTAAAGTTTAAATAGCTCTCTTAAGTTCCACTGTAGGTAACAAAAAAGAAAACTTACTAATAGTGAATTCTAAATCTAAACTAACCACATAGTTCAAATAGCCAAATATATGCACATTCCTAATTTTCTGATGAATGTACTCTAATATCATAAAAACAAATCTAGAAAATCAAGTTATCACCACATACTCTGATAATAAAAAAGAAACCATTCAAGAGAGATTTAATGAACTCCCACAGATTCTTACATTTATTTTCAATCTAATTTATACAAAGATATAAACTACTACATGACAACCTGATTGCTAGGATTTGTATCTTTCTGATCTAATTAAACAAGGTAAGGAATGTGTATTGCCTAACAATTTATAAAATTCTGAGATTCTCCTCAAAGTCTACATAATTTATATAAAAGATTTCTAACAAAATCGGGCTTTGTTCCACAGGAAGGGGGAAAAAACTATACAAAAGCAATCAGAACCCTTCATTGACCCAGGCAGGAGACTAGATATTTATTCTTTGCAATGACTGATACAGAGAGGCTATAGTCTTGCAAAGGATAGGGTAAGGTAAAAAACTGAAAACAAGTATTAAGTAATGTCCGCAAAGTAAAAATAGGACCCCCAGCTCATTCTCTTAAAGTGAGCAATCAGAAAACTCTTTTATGTAAAAAAAAGAGAAAGAGATTTGACTATATAATATGGTAACAAGAGAACTATAACTAAAAAAATAAAAGCGTAACTCTATATTATAGTAACAAGAGAACCTATAACATAGTTTAACAGTTGAGAGCCCACAAAGGAAAAGTCAAGCTAGCTACCTGATCGGCCCACAAGGAAGCCTACTAGTTGACAGGCCCCATCCGCACACTTTGAGCTTCCAATTAGATTTCTAGTACCTCTCACTTAAAATAGATATCCAGCTGGGTGTGGTGTTTCACACCTGTAATTCCACATTTTGGGAGGCCAGGAGTTCAAGACCAGCCTGGGCTTGACCAGGCGTGGTGGCTCACGCCTGTAATCCTAGCACTCTGGGAGGCCGAGGCAGGAGGATCACTTGAGCTCAGAAGTTCGAGATCAGCCTGAGCAAGAGAGAGACCTCTTCTCTACTTAAAAATCAAAAGCCAAAAAAAAAAAAACAAAAACAAAAAAAAGATCAGCGTGGGCAACCTCATCTCTGCAAAAAATGAGCTGAGCCATAGTGCCGTAGTCCTAGCTACTTGGGAGGCTGGGGTGGGGGAATCACCCAGCCCAAGAGTTCCAGGCTGCAGCAAGCTATGACTGTGCCACTGCACTCTACTCTGGGCAACAGAGCAAGACCATGTCTCCAAAAAATGAATTAATTAAATTAAATGGACATCCATGGATCACTAGAAGAAGATAAAAAATCTAGGAATAAACAGAAACAATGCTAGGAACAAATGAACACTTACACACACACACACACACACACACACACACAAAATCTCTGATTAATCAAAAGACATTGCATATATAAAGCATGGATATGCTATTTAGAAGAAAGGGCTCTTGGAAATTATAAAATTGAAAGCAGTACTATTCAGCAGAAAGTTAAAAGGTAACTCTGAGGAAAATTATTAGAATGAACAAAAAGGAAAAGTTAGTGAGGCAGGAAAGAGGCAGGACAACAGCAGGGAAAATAAAAAATAATCAAACTATATGGTCCAACATAATAACAGAAGATTCAGGAAGAACAGAGAAAAGACAGAGGACATTACCAAATAAAACAAGAAAATGTCCAGAACTAAAAGACACAATCTCCAGACCGAAGGGATCTAATGAGTACTAAGCACAATAAAAAAAGATATATATATAGGCATATTATGTTAAAATTTCAGAATATCAGGAAAAAGTTTATAAAATATTCCAGAGGGGGAAAACATTACAAACAAAAGGCTAGAAATCAAAGTAGCACTGGACCTCTCAATAACACACGATATGGACAAATGCCTTCAAAGCTCTGAGGAAAATGCTCTTAAGCTATAATTCTATACCTAGCTATACTATCAATGCAAGGTAGAATAAAAACATTTTTAGACAAGTATGATATTTAAAAAGAAAACCTGAGATCTAGAAAAATGGAGATCTAACCAGGCGTGGTGGCTCACGCCTATAATTCTAGCACTTTGGGAGACAGAGCTGGGTGGACTGCTTGAGGCTAGGAGCTGGAGGCCAACCTGAGCAACACAGCAAGACTCCATCTCTATAAAAAAAAAATAGAAAAATTAGCCTGGCCTGTTATTGGCACACATCTGTAGTCCCAGCTTCCAGGAGGCTAAGGCAAGAGGATGGCTTGAGCCCAGGAGTTGGAGGCTGCAGGAAACTATTAATAATGCCACTGCACTCTAGCCTGGGCAACAGAGGGGGAGGAGGAGAGGGACAGAGATGGGGAAGGAGGGAGGGTGGAAGAGATCCAATGTAGCGCAGAAACAAAGTGAATCCCCCAAGATGACAGTGAAGGGAAGTTAACTCCTCAAAATAGAATAGGATGATAGAGGACTTCAAGAAGATAGCCAAGAAAAAAAATTAACTGGTAGATTACTTGATATATTTGACCACAAAGAGAAGTTCTGCTAACAGAGCAGAAATCATTACAGAAATGCAGAAATCATTATAGAAATATAGAAAAGCAGCTAGTTAAAAACAAATTACTTTTTACATAGGGTGAATGTTGGGGGAAAAAAAAATGAAAAAGAAATAAATTTAAAAAAAAAACCAAATTACTAAACCACAGAAAAAACATTCAAAATCAATCCTATCATATCCACTCACCTATAATCCCTGACTTGTTCACAGGAAATGGACAAATATCTTGAACAAGCAACATTCCAGGGAATCCTTTATTAAAAGTACATTCAATAATCTTGGATTGCCAGATTCAAGACTAGCAATGAACACCTCGTTCTACCCTTTGCTCAGGTTCACACTTCCTTGGCCTTCTTTACTCTGCTTCCCTTACCTAACGTTCCATAAAACATAATTCCTCCTCCACATGATTTATGAGAAAATGACACTGACTACAATTCATCGTAACAAATTTTGCTTGACATTTCATTTTGTTGGAATAGATACTATAAATCTAATCAATAGAAGGAATTTATATTCAGAAAAACCAGAAAAAATGTTCTATTTTCAGTTTTGTTTAAATCAGTTCATAGCTAAAAGTCTAGAGACACTTTTTATTTATACCCATAAATCATATGCTCTGCTTTTCCTCCGGAACCAAATACGGTCCTATACATATGCATTCAGATTTGAAGACCCAAAATGACATAACAGCCCAGATCTCACCTTGTTTCTATACCATTACAAGGTCAAATCCAAACTAAGAATAAGTCAAAAGATGTCTTGTGGCCCAGAACTACTCTACAAAGTTAATAACCAAATTAACTCAGGCTTAAAAGTTTAGAATGATTCCACAGCCCAAAGTTTACTCTAGGGCAAATATCTAGTTTAGCCTATTTCAAATTCCCAGATAAGCATCAAAGCTTTTGGAGTCTCTCCAAAACAAAATATCTGTCAGGCTCTCTTTACAGAGGAGAATCTTGGCCCTCTAGTCAGGCTTTTAACCAGGCCAGCCTTCGAGTGGGGAGAATCATTCCTATGGAATTTAATCAACGAATAGCATCCATTCAATGCTCACCAACATAGATATCCTGAATGACCGACCATCTAGAGATGATAAAGTAAACGAAAAGCCCATGAATTTCAGTTCCTTTTCTAATACATTTTCAACATTGATTTTGATAAAAATAAAAATGACACCAAAACAATAATCTATCATAAACAACATAAGGAATCATTTTGAAACAGACTATAGAGTTACATAGAATAAAATCCAGTAAAACTATTACTATACCAGAATTAAGAGGACCTCTACAAAATCTGAAATCTTTGTTTTCTTTCTTTTTTTTTGAGTGTTGCTTTGTTGCCCTGGCTAGAGTGAGTGCCATGGCATCAGCCTAGCTCACAGCAACCTCAAACTCCTGTGCTTAAGCGATCCTTCTGCCTCAGCCTCCCGAGTAGCTGGGACTACAGGCATGTGCCACCATGCCCGGCTGATTTTTTCTATGTATGTTTTAGAAGGCCAGATAATTTCTTTCTATTTTCGGTAGAGATGGGGTCTCGCTCTTGCTCAGGCTGGTCTCGAACTCCTGACCTCGAGCGATCCACCCACCTCGGCCTCCCAGAGTGCTAGGATTACAGGGTGAGCCACCTCGCCTGGCCCTTTGTTTTCTTTATATTCTGAATGAAAGACTTCTTCCCTAAATAGAGATGAGCTATACAAAACTACTCCAAATTAACTGTGGTAGGTAACAAATTTATGACAGATTAATAAAATCCAGAAATTGGCAGCATCATATTTTCCTTACCTTAAAAGTTACCAGTTTCTCCATCTGTACTCAACTATAAAATAACATAATCTAAGTAAATTTTGAAGTGTTTAAAACCATTGTATTGGTTGGTACTTTAAGGAAGAACCTTAAAGATTGCTTCCTGACTAAAGGGGACCCGATGGGAAATTATACAGGTTTATTTATAAATAACCATACATGAGACAAGGTAGTAACAGAGTACTTTACAAGGTAATGCCTAGTGATACAGTATTTGCGCCTGTAATCTGGAACCTGGAATTTCTGTCCTCAACTTGACCTCACCTCCAATAAACTAGAGAACAATCGAGGTTATACAGCTCCTTCATAAGGACTCCTTGGAAAGCAGAATCTACCTAGTATAAACATCAGAACTGTACTGGTTAAACCAAGTTACTTGTCCACTTTGTCCAAATACCTTTGATCTCCTAAACCCGTTGCTCTTCTTCACAATACAAAAAGTCCAATTTCTAAATCCTGCTCACTCATTGTCAAAACCACCTTCAGTTTTTGAACAGAACGTTCCTTTTTCTTAAGAATTTCATCCAAGTGTTTTTTAAAAAAAGAATTTAGTAACATAGTTCCAAATGGCCTGTTTCACATGGAACCTATCTGTTACAGGACATTTCCAGACATAATTGTGGCTATTCACACCAACAAAGTAATGTCACTATTACTGGCTATTCATTAGTACAAATTAAGAGCCTTGGGGCTGTTAAACAGTACACATTAAAAGTCTCGTGGTACTGTACCATACAATATAATGGTATTTACAAAAGTAGTATGTCATATGCAATATAAAACCACAGATTTTTTGAGCAGTTATGATCTCTTTCTTCACAAATCATACACTGCACATCGTTAACAAGTTGCCAACTTAACCTGAGTATTACACCTTCTCTGTTTCTTCTCTGTTCACCCTATCGGTAAATAACTATTTTAAACAAAAAGCTGAAAAAGATAAAACAAGACAAGGAATTTAGACAACTCAGAAGTTGTGAGACACACACAAACCTCTCGTGTTCTTACCTAGAGAGATGAAGATCCTACCTACAAAGGCTGAACAGGAAAAGGGAATAGAACTATCACAGTCTTAACCTGTGCTTTTTCCCATAAAGTGAAAAATGGAGGCAACTTCACGCCATTTAATTAAAGGTCTTAAAGATAAAAGCCTCTTTAAGTTGTGAATTAATCCAGATATTTACCTTATTTCTTCACCACCCTTTGAAACACCATGCAGGAGTCCCAAGACAATCTTCCTCTTTTGGTCCTGGACTGAGGAAGCAGAAGGGGGGCGGGGCACCGCGGAACAGGATGCGAGGAAAACGAAACGAGGGAGGAAAGTAAGCGATCCTGAGATTCTTCAAAAAGTACAGCAGCCTGGGAGCCGCCCGAAGTCTGGAATATCTAAGAGAAATTGCTGGAACCGCCCACGTAAAACAAAACACTACAGTTTCAGAAAGTTTCCCGCGCCCCGCCCCCGACTTGGGCCTACACTGCTACGTCCCTCTCCTAAACCCCCTAAACTTTGTAGGTGTCCTTGGGGAAGGGGTAAGCAGGGCCTACCAGCACTGCCAGCCCAGAAGCTCCAAGGCCCGAGCGGCGACAGCCAGGCGTGTCCGGTCGCAGCTTTCTCCCGAGCCAAAGCAGGTAGTGGTGACCCGCGGGATGGCTAGGCCAAGCTCCCGCTCCGGCTTTCGATCTAAACCCCGGGCGCGGCTCCCAGGGGAGGAGCAACACAAGAAGAGGCAGAGACTGCAAGGGTATGGAAGGTTGGGGGCGGTGGCAAAAGAGCGGAAGACTAAAAAGTCGCCGAGAAAGCAGATTGTGAGCCCTGTCAGAGACACCCGGAAGATCGGCGTGACCCGGATGAGAATACCCAGCGGGGAGCAAGAGGTCACACTTCCGGCAGCCTCCTCGCCCCGTCCAGCGCGCTCTTTACCCAATTGCGCAGGCGCAGGACTGCCAGGCTTGGGCAGAGTTCGTTCCTCAGCGGCTGTCCGGGCAAATCCGGAAAGGACGAGGACTGACCTAAGACGAGGGGCGCTTACCGTCGGCGGAGGACCGGCGACTGAGGGCTGTGTCTGGGCACTATGCCCGAGCTCACGTGTAGCTGCTCTTGTTCTGATAAACGTTTTCTACCAATCCTTCATGTGTCGGCGGAGGGACTCGTACTCAGAGAAGCTCTTTCTGAACCAGTTTTCCCCCCACTCTTCCTCACCGGATCAGTATTAAGCTTTATTTGTTGTTTTTCCCCTCCAGTAAACTAAGAGCTGCTTTGAGACGAAAATGACTTATTTATCTGTAAAGCCCGGACTCAGCGCCCTGCCGATAATAATTACTAGCATTGACTAATTCAACAAATATTTATTGGTATTTCCTCTTAAGTAAGCCTTAGTAGTTTACAGAAATATCTAAATTGTTTATTGAAAATCTGTTAACAATATTTCTTTATTGTCCTTTTAATATCTATAAAATCTCATTACTGAAATTGGTCATTTGTGTCATCTTTTTTCCTGATCAATCTGGTGAGAGGTTTAGCAGCTTTACGGATCTCAAATCTCAAAGCCCGCTTTTGCTTTTAGATTTTCTCCATTTTTCTACTTCATTGATTTCTGCTCTTATGTTTCTTATTTACTTTCTTCTGATTTTAATTTTTAAAGTTTTTATGTTTTTCTAGTTTCTTAACTCAAAAACTGACGTCATTAATTTGAGACGTCTTTTTTGTACTTTAGGCATTTATGGTAGCATAAATCCCTCTAAACTGCTTTAGCCCCATCCCACATATTTTGATGTATTCTGTTTTCATTTTTCTTTATTTTGAAATACTTTATAATTTTCTTACTGACTTCTTTTTTGGCCCGTGCGTTCTTTGTATTAGTCTGCAAATATAGAGGGATTTTCTGATTATCTTTCTGTTACTGATTGCTAGTTTAATCCCATTGTGATTAAGGATCATATTTTTTATAATTTGAATCATTTTAAATTTATTAACACTTGTTCTGTGATCCACGGTGTGGTCTATCTTGGCAAATATTCAATGTGCATTTGAAATGAGCATGTATTCTACAGTTGTTGGATGGAGTGTTCTACAAATGTCAATCATACCAAGTTAGTTGGTAGTGTTCAAATCTTTTTTTTTTTTGGAGACAGAGTCTCGCTGTGTTGCCTGGGCTAGAGTGAGTGCCGTGGCATCAGCCTAGCTCACAGCAACCTCAAACTCCTGGGCTTAAGCGATCGTACTGCCTCAGCCTCCCAGTAGCTGAGACTACAGACATGTGCCACCATGCCCGGCTCATTCTTTCTATATATGTTTTTTAGTTGGCCAGATAATTTCTTTCTATTTTTAATAGAGACGGGGTCTCGCTCTTGCTGAGGCTGGTCTTGAACTCCTGACCTCAAGCAATCCACCCGCCTCAGCCTCCCAGAGTGCTAGGATTACAGGCGTGAGCCACCGTGCCCGGCCCAAATCTTCTTACTGATTTTCTCTCTACTTTTTCTATTAATAAGAGAGTATTGAAATCTCTTACTATAATTGTGAATTTTTCTTTCTCCTTATAGTTCTATCAGTTTTTGCTTCATGTATTTTGAAGCTCTGCTATTAGTTGCATAAACATTTATAATTGTTCTGTTATTTAGATGAATTTATCCTCTGTGAAAGTTTTGTCTTTATGAAATGACCCACTTTATAAATGACCTTCTTCTTTCCTGGTAATATTCTTTGCTCTGAAGTTTAATTTGATAATAATATAGCCACTTGACCTTTCTTTTGTATAGTGTTAACATAGTATATTGTAAAGGAAACCATAATTTTCAATTCTATGAAAATTTATCCAGAAAACTGAAAAGGAGGAATTACTTCCTTACTCATTCTTTGAGGCCAGCATTACCCTAATACACAGATCGTAGATGTTAAACAAGAAAAGGAAACTGCAGACCAACATCCCTCATAAACATAGGTGCAAAAATTCTTAACAAAATTCTAGCCATTTTTATTCCACAATATATAAAAAGATAATACATCATGACCAAGTAAAGGCTTCTGTTCAAAAGTCACTGTTAACAGAATGAAAAACAAGCCAAAGACTGAAGTAGATATTTGCAAATCACAAATCTGATAAAGAATTTATATCCAGAACGTATATTTTTAAAATTCTCATACCTCAATAATTAGCCCAATAAACAAATGGGCAAAGGTTTTAAGAGACACTTCACCAAAGAAGCCGTATGGATAGCAAATAAACACCTGAATAGATACTACATCATTAGTCGTTAAAGAAATACAAATTCAAACCACAACAAAATACCACCATCTACCTATTTAATGGTAAAATCAAAAAGACCAAGCATACCAAGTGTTAGTGAGAACGCAGAGCAACTGAAACTCTCATATTCTACTAATGGGAATATAAAATGGTACAATCACTTTGGGAAACGTTTTTGGTAGCTTCTTAAAAAATTAGGCATATATTTATATGCGATTCAGCCATTCCATTCCTAAGTATTTACCCCAAAGAAATGAAAGCATATGTCCCTAGAAAGACTTGTACACAAATGTTCACAGCAACTATTTGTAACAGCCAAAAACTGGAACAACACAAATGTCTGTCAACACGTGAATGGATAAACAATTCATGGTGTATCCATACACTAGAATACTACTCAGAATAAAAAGAAATTAACTATTGGTACATGCAACAACATGGATTAATCTCAAAATAATTATGATCAGTGAAAGAAATCAGGCCAAAAAAAACCCAGTACATACTACTATGTGATCCCATTTATATAAAATTCAAGAAAATGCAAACAAACCTTTAGTGAGAAAAAGCAGGTCAGTGGCAGCCTGGAAGATGGTGGTGGTGGGATGGGCAAAGAAGGGCAGGAGGGACAGATTACAAAGTAGACAGAAACTTTTAGGAGTGATACTCATGGTCATTATGTTGATTGCTGTGATAATTTCATGTGTGTATTCATATAAAAACATGTATAGCCTATTAGGTCTCAAATTATACCTCAAAAAAGCTGTTAAAAAGAGAAAAGCTATTGGTCCATGTTACACTTTGACTACATCTCTTAAACTATGCATGGTTTTATAAATCGCTACACTGGTCATTTGGAAATATTGGTTCACTGACTTATGGAGAGCTTCCAAATGTTGACACATTTTATCCTATATTGTCAAAAAATCACATTTGTTAATATTACTCCTGATCTCATCAGAAGAATCTTTATGTATTTCGATGCTGTCAAGATCGCAGTGATGATACAACTTTTACAAAAGTATTTTTGCTTGAAAGCTCAATTATATCAATGACAACTAATAGGTGTTTTCCTTGAACTGACAGTTTCACTTTACTTGTTTTCGTGAAAATGTTTACCAAGTATCTAAGTCTGTATAATCAATTTGTCAATAGATCTTTTAATAAAAATGGTGTTCCATGGTAAAGCAGCTAGTTCATTCAGCTTGCAACTCAGTGCCACAGTGCTTCTCTTGAGAAAAAGAACTTGAGTTCCTGGTATGCAACAGAAGGGGTTCATGAATGTTTCCAATTTTTTCATAGAGAATATTTTTAAAGATATGTATTCAAGGGTCAAGATTTAAAAGAATTTATAATTTTTGCTGCTTGATTAAGAACATTCTTATGTAAAACTGGAACTTTTTTAAAACTGCAAGTGAATGGCAGTGAAAAATATAGGGACTATTAATTTGTACCAGTTGTATTCAACTGGAGGTGATTCTATCCTCAGGGGACATTTGGCAATGTCTGGAGACATTTTTGGTTATCACAACTTGGATATTAGATGCTATTGTCATCTAGTAAGTAGATGCCAGGGATGCTGCTAAATGTCCTAACAATGCATAGGACAGCCCCTCACAAAAATATTATCCAGCCCAATATTCCACTGTATGGATATACCACATTTTGTTTATCTAGTCGTCAGGTGATGGACATTAGGGTTGTTTCCACTTTTTGGCTATTATAAATGATGCTGCTAGGGGGCTGGGTGTGGTGTCTCATGCCTGTAATCCCAGCACTTTGGGAAGCCAAGGCAGGAAGGATTGATTGGGGCCAGGAGTTCTCGGCCAGCCTGGGCAATGTAGAAAGATCCCCCCATCTCTACAAAAAATAAAAATATTAGCTGGTATGGTGGCACGTGCCTGTAGTCTCAGCTACTTGGGAGGCTGAGGCAGGAGGATTGCTTGAATCCAGGCATTGGAAGTTGCAGTGAGCTATGATGGTGCCACTGTACTCCAGCCTAGGCAATAGAATGAGACCCTGTCTCCAAAAAAAAAGAATATACCCAGTGAAGAAATGAGAAAGAATTTATAACAGGACCTTGGACTTCTACTGTCTTTGTGCATGAGTGATGAGTGGACATTCTTAAGTTCATCTTCAAAGCTTCATTTTTGGTTAAGCTTTGCTAATATATTAAAAATAAAGATGCTCCAGAAAAAAATATCTTAAGCCGGAATCTGCAATTTTTATCGCAATGTAAGACTAGTTTGTATGTAGTAATGTGTAGAGCAGAATAGAGAGAGTGGATAAAAATAATTCCCACTACTGTATCTTGTACCTATTATGTGCCATCTCATCTTGTGCATCTTGGGGATGGAGTGGTAAAAAAGATTGATCTAAGAACTACCCTCATGTAGCCTACAGTTCAGAGAGAGAGAGTAACCTTTAAAATTTAGAATACAAAAATTTTATTTTTTTTATTTCAATAGATTTAGGGGGTATGAGTAGCAAATAACTAGGGGATCCAACCCATCACGAAGGGTGTGATGGCCAGTGCTATATGCTATTCAAATCTCCAGTGTGGAGAGCACAGTGGACTGACAAGCCCAGCTGCTGTCTCTCCGGATCTACCACCACACCTGGGGCAGAGGCCATGCTTCTCCTGAACTGCAAGGAGCTGAGTTGCCCCTGATGACTGAGCATGGCAGGGTACTAGTCCATTCCTGCAGAGCGCAGGTCTCTTCTAATGGGCAATTCTAGCTTGGGATCTTCCCATTGGCCAAAACTTTCTTAGAACAGTACTGAAGTCTTTTTCTATCCAAGTCTCCTTCCTTCTTCCTCTACTTTAATAGACATCAGATGTGCATTGGAATCTGAGGTTTTCCCTTCCTACTCCTGGTTCCTCTCTTTCATCCTCCACAGAAGCCTCCCCAATAAATTTCTTTCATGTCTAATCTTATCTTGGCATTCACTTCTTAGAAAACCTGAACTAACTCAGAGAGCTCAGGGAAACCTTTCCCTGACAGAACAGAAGTTAGGTGAAAATTTGAGGTAAGAAAGACAACAGTCCTGAGATAAACAGGAGCTCGGCACAGTGGCTGGCACATGGTTGGTTCTCAATAAACATTGTTTGACTAAATGGAATGCTAAGTGCTTTATGTATGTCACACAATTATTCCTCATAACCAATTTACAAAAGGAATTCTATTATTATCCCTATTTTACAAATGACAAAACCAAAGATAAGAGCTGTAAAGCAAGTTGCCCAGGGTCAGGCAGTGGTTTAAAAGTACAGGTAGGGTGCAAACTTAGGTTTGTTTGTTTTCAAGCCTGTTATTGTTAACTCCTTAACTACCAAGTTATCTTGGCTCCTTTCACAGCAATTGAAAATGGATTTTGGAAAGAAAATGCCTATAATATAATTTTTGTATTCATAATCCATCCAAAGGCTACTACCTCTTCTAAAAACAGAGCAAGAGACATCCCGAATTACCCTGGCGATGTATGTGAAAGTTATGAGGCAAATGAACAGAATTTCATGAATAGGGCCCGTATTGTAAGCAGAGTTTTCTACAGTTAGAAAAACAGAAGGTTGAAAGAAATCTTAGGAAGTTCCTCTTTTTTAAGTAATGCCACACAGAAATACACAGATATATTTCTAATTAGGAAGGAGTGGCTGAAATAAGAGGTATATTTCCAAGATTAAGGCTTTGTATGGATAACTTAGATAAGTATAGTATTAAAACTTTTCAACTTATCTACTTCTCACTATGCAATGTGATCCTCTGCACATCCCTGCTTCACTTTCAGTGTGCATTCTTCTGTATGCAACTCAAGAATGTTTACAGGCTATAGAGTTGAATAGTGTTTATGGGAATTCAAAATACACTACTCCACAAGCTATCTCTAATGACTTTATTGTACAAAAATCTCAGCTAATGACAATAGAGTATTAGACTAAAATAAAGTTTAGCAATTATCCCTGCTCCTCATTTTGCATGTAAGAAAAAAATGGATGTATTAAAGATAGAAAAGGAAATAAATTAATATGTACTAAATCATTTTAAGTATATAGGCATGTAATTTCAACTTACATATTGCCTGAGAATAGACAACATAATCAAAGAAGGCAATTTGCAAATTCTACATGAATATACTATGAATGTAGTTCTTTATTCACTCACCTGAATAGAGTCTTTGGAAATTTCAGGTTGAAATTACTGCCATAGATTCTTCATGCCCTTGGGAATTACTCTAATCACGCATAAATTAGAGTAGCTCTTTGCTCAGAGTGATTAATGGCAGATTAGATGGGGGAGGGGGTTAAATAGAATTTATTGTTTTCTAAGATTATAAAAAAATACAAATTGGCATCTCAATTTTCCTTTCTTTTTTTTGTCATTAGGAAATGTTTGCTGAACACATATGATTCAATATGCCCCAGACTAATATCACAGCTCTTAACTTTTATTACTTTGAAAACTGTAAAGAACCATACAATGTAAAATATGGTTCTAAAGTATTCAAAGTAAAAGGTAAATTTTGCAAATGGAAGAGTAATTTACTAGGCAATGAAGATCTAAAAATCTTTCTTACTGGTAGATTCCAAATAACTAGATAGAATAACTGCAATTAAATGAGTTAATTTACCCAAAATAATATGTTTTTTTTCATTGAACCAATAGTCCTTTTTAGATTAACATTTGTTTTTGTTTTTCCTTTTTTAGAAACAGAGTCTTACTCTATCATCCAGGCTGTGTGCAGTGGTGCAGTCATAGTTCACTGTAAACTCAAACTCCTGACCTCAAGCAATCCTCCCTCCTTGGCTCCCAAAGTACTGAGATTACATGCATGAGCCATCATGGCCAGCTAACATTTGATTTTTCTAAGCTGAGTCCTGAAATTATATGGCTATGCAGACTTTTTCATAGTTATGTAAAGATCAGTAAATTCTAGAGATATATAAAAGAATAAAATCAATATCATAAACACTTCTTTACAAAATTTATCAGTAGGGGTATGTTTTACATATACTCTCCTTGACCTTCTTTCTTTCCTTCCTGAGAAGGTTTTCATTTACTCATTCATTTGTTCATTCAATCAGTCAGTCTGTCAATTAACAAATATTTAGTATTGAGCACCAACAATTTGCCAGATTCTGTTCTAGGCAAATACTTACAAGAATGTCACTCTTTGGGACTTGGAGGTGGCAGGAATAAAAGCCTGAATAGAAAAGACAGCTAAATAGAAAAGAAACCCAAAGTTCAAGACCAAACAAGCTGTACGTGAACAAGGTTGAACTTGAACAAGAGCTATAAAAGTGTTATCAAGGAGCAGGGTTTCATTCAAAAGAATCTTTCCTCAAAAGAAAAAGAAAACAGCTGGGAGAAAAGTGAATTTATTGTACTGAAAGGTAATTCGCATAGGCTTTGGAATTTAATGCTTCAGTTTCTAAATGTTTCTATTTGTCTTCTGCCTAGCTTTATACCACACACTCTTCTCTTACAACTTCTTCTTTAAGGAAGTTCCACTCAGAGAAGAATTTTTCAGGTTGATGCTAACCAGATGGCGTTTTCTAATCTTCCCCAGAAAAATGCAAAGTAGAGTTTGAAACTAACACTGCCACCTACAAGTAAGTACTTTGAAATGAAAAAAGACTGAAATACCAATCATCTGGGTAGATGTCCAAGCTGCCAGAAATCTAAGAATAGGGCTATGGAGTGGGGCTTCTGGTTTACAGAAAATAGAAATGTGATGAAAATAAAATAAGAAAGGAAAAAGAACTTCAAAGTCTTGGCATCATTCAAAAAGAAAAGTCTATTTGCCTATGTATTTTATCTCCATATTAGCTATATCATTGCAGTCATTGTCCAGATTCTTGGGCAAGTTACTTTTAACATCTCTGTATCTCAGCTTCCTTATCTGCATGGGGATTATAATGGCACCTATCTCTTTGTTGTAGGATTAAACTCTTTGTATTATTAAAAATACTAAGAATACTATTATTAGAATGTAATAATACTAATTATTAAAACTTATTAAGAATGGTCTAATTTCAATTCAGATACCTGTATATTTCATCATTTCCTGAGTATTTTTATGTTTAACCTTAACCACTACTAATAGCCAGAATTCCTTCCCTCCCGCCACCACCCACAAAAAAGTTACCAGACCCACTGTTTTAAGGTAAAACAGTGAATATGCATGGGAAGAAGTAGGTAGTATCCTGTGATTCACTTTGAAATGTGTAGCTGAACAACTTGATTGCTACCACAAGGAGAAAATCGTAGGTTGAACTTTAGCATTAGTATTAATAGTAATAAAGTAGGTGCACAAGAAATACTTGCTGAATGGAACTTTTAGATTTTAGTTACAGAAATTGCAGAATTCAGTGGGTGGCTCCAAATTCTAAACACATACTAGAGGTATATGATATTAAAATTACTTATGAACTTTGGACGCCAGCTTCTTTTAGGTATTGCAGCATGGAAGTCATATGCACTTGATCCCCCAGGAAACTACTTGATGTTTTGGGGAGGTGGATGGATAGAACGGAGGGAAAGGGGATACAAGGAATGCTGAATACTCAAATAGTGCCAGTGCTCTACCCAGGTGGTGCCATACTGATGAATAATCGCTATTATTCATCCATCAATTGGAACATCATCCAACACTTAGTATCTGGAAAGTGGGTATCTTTAAAATGATAGATAAAAACTGTAAGTGATACAGGAGATGATGAAAAGATACCTTCAAATTGAGGTTAAAACTGAACCCAAAAATGAAATCAGGAAAAATAAGAATATAAAAATATGTTCAGCTATCTGTAGAATGACATCCCTGGCAAAAATTTAAAATAGGCCAATATGAAGTATGGATAAGAATATGGAACAATGAGAACCCTTAAATACTTCTGGTGAAGGTATAATTTTTTTAAAAACACTTTGGAAAACACTATGGCATTCAAATAAAGTTGAATATGTATATACCCTGCAATCCAGCAATTCTACTTCTATGCATAAACCCTAAAGAAATTCTAAGCAAGGAGACACATACAAGTATGTTGATGCCAGCATTGTTTCAAATAGCAAAAACCTGACATCTCAAAGATTAACTGACAAGAAACTCAATGAAAAAACTGTGGTTTACTCATAAAAGGGAACACAATACAGCAGTGAACATAAATTACAGCTATATATATCAACATGGACGAACTTCATAAAATTGCACATTAATGAGAGTGGAAGGGTAAATTGTAGGAGAAAAGAACTATATGATCCCGGTTACATAAAGTTTAAAAAATGCAAAACTAGATGATTTTGTTGTTTAAGGCTACATCCAACTGTGGTAAAACTATAAAGAAAAGCAAGGAAATGACAAATACAAAATTCAAGGTAGTAAACACCGGTGGGGAAAAGAAGAAAGGACAGAGAGTGAGACATAGGGTGGTAATATTCTCGTTCTGAAGTTAGGTGGTGGGTACCTGGGTGTTCATTTATTATTATTATTTATGTATATCTTATGCATAATGATAAAATAAAATTCTTAAAACTCAGAAAATACAAATCCTAAGAGATTTTCAGTTAATGTGTGATATAGTTTTACAAGCATCCAAAATCCAGTCAAGAACAATCATAAAAGAAAGACAATGTGAAGGGACATCAGAGGAAAAAAATAAAAAATAAAAATAAAAAAATTCAGTCAAGGTAATCTGAACATAACTCAGGGAACCTTTATTGGTTTGAAATATTGTGTATATAATCAATTATACAGTAGATCCCTGGTCTTGGGATAATCTGTAATTCTTCAGTAGTAAGAACTTGAATTCTAAATGTATACATTCTGGTTTTACAGAAATACTGGCTACTGAATGAGCCTACCTGACTACCTGGAATACACTCATAAATTTGACTTTATCCTTTTCTTTTTATCTTTATATACATGGGGACACTTGTGAATTAATTTTTAAAAATTATTATTTCTTTGCAAAAATAGTCTCTATTAGAAATCCAACTTTTAGTGCTGGTGTTAGAACTGTGGAAAAAGAAAAACAACCTAATTTTTTTTCTCAGATCATGTCATCAGTTCAAAAGCAGCCTAATTAAGAAATGGTTCCTAACTAGAAATTTTATTTTTTAAAAATGCTATGGTAAAATTTGTCATTTGAAGATTTCTGAAAGTGCCAAAATACGTACCCCAAGAATGAAGAATGAATGCATTATAGAAAGAAAATTATTTGCATGACTGTGCAAAGAAGCAGTAAATCTCTTGATATACCAGCTAAAATTTTCAGTACCTCCGCAAGACCCCTATCTCAGAAATGTATGTATTACAACACCATCGGACTTAATGATGCTAGCAAACTAATTTCCCTTGCTGTGATTCCATACTTCCTGAGCAACCTTCCGGTTATAATCTGACTTCCTGTATTGTATCCCTACAAGGACAGGGTGGACATATCTACCAGCACATTGCTGGATATTTTCCATTTGCCCTGCATATCCACTCCACCTCTCCCATCCTGCTTTCCGTCCTGAAAGATGGATGTATATGGGTTCTCCCACCTGGCTCCCTTGTCCATTGGGATTCCCACTGAGTTGGGCCAATGCAGAGCCTCAGGAGACCAGGGAAGGGAAGAAAGAGAGGTTGGGTTATTCATTCCCCAGGCTTCCCCCTGTGGCATCATTGAGGGTGTCAGTAGCTTGTTTCACACAGCCCTCTCTCTCTCCGGGTTCCAGGAATCCCTCCTTCTCCTTACTTCTTCAGACCTTCAGGCCCTCAAAAAGTCTGACCTGCAACCCTGCTTTTGCTCCCAGAATGTCTAGATGAGTAACCAAAGTCTATCCTCAGAAAGAACAGTCCTCCAATTAACTAATCATGAGCACAGTGTACAAACAACGCTACAAACCAGGGTTGGGGCACCTTTTCATGTTGAAGGCCACATTAATTTAACTGTAATCAAATAAGGCCACATTCAAGAAACTTTGATTAGATATACTTAAAAATGTACATTATTTTGTAAAAATCTAACCACTAGGTACTTAATAATTTCACGAAATGAAAACTATTTGTTAATTTTATTTTTTTCTTTTTAAAAATCTCATTTACAATACACTTTGTAAAGGGATATTTATTCCACAAATGCAAGAAAGGCTCAATATTAAGAAATCTATTCACCATATTCATTGATCAAAAAAATCCTATGAACACCTGCTTAGTTGTTGAAAAGTCATTTGATAAAATCTTGAGTCATTCCAAAATGAAACCATAAAATTACTAGAAGAAACCATGGATGATTTTTTAAAATAATCTCAAAGTGGCTCTTAGCAATTGGTTTCTTGGTGAGTTCCAATCCAGTGGGGTATAAACATAGAAAAGTCTTATTTTTATTTTAATTACTGGTTTCAGCTACATTGTGTCAAATCACCTTTTCCTATCCCTTAATAAAAATCTAGGAAAGAGTCTATTACTTTCTGGTAACTTCAGAGTATTAAAACTCAGTCCAGTTCAGTTTAAAACTCTAAAGTGATATCCAGTCCAGAGCTTTCCCCTCTGCTATCACTGGTTACAGTTGCAGCTTGAGTAAAGAGACCATACAATTCAAATAGAAGTTGGAACACTCTTGAGTGAAAAGTGGGCACTAGTAATAACAATAATACCTTGGCCGAGTACGGAGGCTGTCTGGGCCAAATTGGATAAGTAGTCACCCTAGGTTGGAGGACTTGAAACAGGGAGGAGGGACCTTCCTCTGCTTTGTCAAGCCTCTCCCCCTGTGGATTCTAAACGCAGCTACTCTGGTGCTGGGGAGTGGGAAGGAGGGAGAGAGAAGGCAGAAGCCATCTGGCACATCTAGCAATGTTTTGGTGGTGGAGAGATATCCTTGGATCTGTTTGATTCCGTGCAATAGCCTTTTCAAGCTGGGAGATCACCCAGTTGAACACCCTCCTTTCACAAATGAGAAACCTGGGGCCCGTGGAGATGCCACTCCGGCGAGGTGGTGCCTAACGAGTGGTAGAGCCTGGACTCTGCATGTCCTCAGCCCTCTCTCCGGCATCCCCGTGCTGTGCACAGCTCTGCCCTTGCAGGTGCCCTTCAGAGCCAGGGCATAGCAGTTAAAGGGGTGCCAAAAAACCCAGGAATCGAAATAAATAATATTGGAATGTAATGTTTTAAAAGTCAAAAGCAAAACAATCTAAGGCAAACAAAATATCACAATTCTAAATGAAGACAGCATCAGTATTACTTTCCTTTGCCTCAGTCTCTAGTAGCCAGAGTGCACTTAGCTTAGATGTCTAACATTCGTCTCAGACTGACACATCTAAAACAGGTCTCTCAGGCTGCCTGTTCCTCAGGTCTCTGCACATTCGCAAATGGCCGGGATCATCAGGCTCAAACCCAAAAGTCATTCTTTTTTTTTCCTTTTTTAAGACAGGGTCTTGCTCTGTCGCCGAGGCTAGAGTGCAGTGGCATCGTAGCTCACTGCAACCTCAAAGTCATGAGTTCAAGGAATCCTCCTGCCTCAGCCTCCCGGTAGCTGGGACTACAGGCATGCGCCACCACACCCAGCTAATTTTTCTGGGTTTTTTTTGTGGAGATGGGATCTCACTCTTGCTAAGGCTGGTCTTGAACTCCTGGCCTCAAGCAATCTTCCCATCTTGGCCTCCCAAAGTGCTAGGATTACAGCCGTGAGCCATGGAGCCCAGCCCAAGAGCCACCACACCCAACCCTGAGAGTCATTCTTGATTCCTCCCTTTTTCTCACTACCTATGTGCAACCCCTCAGCAAGGCTATATTAGTGGAATATTCTTCCATGCTGTTTCTTTTTTTTTTTTTTTGAGACAGAGTCTCACTGTGTTGCCCAGACTAGAGTACCCTGGCGTCAGCCTAGCTCACAGCAACCTCAAACTCTTGGGCTCAAGCCATCCTCCTGCCTCAGCCTCCCAAGTAGCTGGGACTACAGGCACGCACCACCATGCCCTGCTAATTTTTCTATATATATTTTTAGCTGTCCGTATAGTTTCTTTCTACTTTTAGTAGAGACGGGGTCTCGCTCTTGCTCAGGCTGGTCTCTAACTCCTGAGCTCAAACAATCCGCCCGCCTCAGCCTCCCAGAGTGCTAGGATTACAGGCGTGAGCCACCGCACCCGGCCTTCCATGCTGTTTCTATTCTCTGATTGTCCTCATCTCCAAGGCTACCACTTTTGTACACACCACCAAGATTATCCCTTACCTAAATCACTGCAATAAGCCTCCTACCTTTTTTTTTTTTCATTCTTGTCCTCCTGTAGTCCATCTCCTTAAAATGTAAATCAGATCACATACCCTGTCCTCTGCCAAAAGTCCTTCAGAGTGTGCTGGATAGTACAGTATCCCCCAATGATACGTCCAAGTCCTCACATCCAATACCTATGAATCTTGGGAAACAGGGTCTTTGCAGATGTAATTAAGTTGAGAATCTTGAGGCAAAATCATCCTGGATTTAGAGTGGGCCCCAAATCCAATGGCCGGTTCCTTAGAAAGGAGAGGGAGAGTTGACACAAAGACCCAGGCACAAGGCCATGTGAGGACGGAGGCAGAGTAATGACTGTACAAGCCATAGAGCGCCAAGCACTTATTTGTTAATTTCAGAATTAACTAACCTTTTAATCACTTTGTTGTGTCTGCTTTTTGTTGGAAAGCATTTGAATATTTGGTTGCAGCATAGAGGTCTGCAGTGTCAGTTGATCCTCTATCAGTCATTTGTGACCTTAAGGGCATCTTGATTTGGGTTAGGCAGAAGAATGTAGGTTTGCAGCAATAAGTGGTTGAAAGGCAAGAAAGCATTTTTCAGACATGTTGCCAAAGTCATGGATATTCTATTGCATTGTTCCATATTTCAACTGAATCTTTCTTAGCATCAAACAATGACTTTAAAATGTCATCTACTGAAAGTTCAATCAATTCCATCAGTAGCTCTTGAGGTGCCTTGGTGATATCAACTAGATGAGGCTGAAATGCTAATTTGAGTGTGATGACATGATTCTCAAAGGCAGTGAAACTTACATTATATTCTCCAAGTAATAGGTCTACAACAGCTGCATATTTTTCAAATGATTCACACATATCATCCCGCTCTTCAGTGACCTTTGCTAACCGGGGAAAATTCATCTGTAATTTCCTTTTGAAGAAGAAGTGTTATGAAAAAAGATAGCTTTTTTTGAAATGCTTGGATTTTTTTGCCACATATCATACATAGACTTAGTTTTACCTTGCAAAGAAATATTCAAGCTGTTTTGATTTGACATGACATCACACAGAAATGCTGCATTCCTACAGAAATCTTCTTTCAATAATTCACATTGCTGATTCTTTTCTTGATAAAATTTAACTATCTGTTCTAGCAAAAATAAAATTTTGGCTAACACCCATCCTGTGATAGCCAATGCACATTAGAATGATATGACAAATCCACTCTGAATACCTTATTGTTCAACTTTATCATGTTACAAAACTGATGATGCCACCTTGCATTTGCATGAATATATTGACAATACCTACAATTTGTTACAAAGTGTCACTTAATATAGTGACTTTAGCAAAGAGATTTTGCTGATGCAAGATACAATGAAAAGAAATGAGAGTATCTGTATCTGTTAATATTTTTTTATTTGTGCAATAAGCCCTTCATGTTTTCCTGTCATGGAAGGTGCACTGCACTGTCTGTACATACACTCACTAAATTTACCAAATTCAGTCCAACTTCATGAGATTTATCTTGAAAATTGTTAAAGATATCTATTCCCTGTGTTCTGTTCCCAAGAGTACCCAAAGCTAGTAACCCTTTGTAGCAAAGAAAATCTTCTGTTATGACATGAATGAAGTATAAAACCTATGCCAAGTTCGTAGTATCAGTTGATTCATCCAAAGTGATTGAATAACATAAATTTTCCATTTGAAGCATTGCATGAAGTTGTTCTGTTAAGTTGAAGTCAAATTCATGCTGCCGATCAGTTATGGTTCTCCTTGAAAGAGGCAGTTTTTGTGCTTTGAAACGTTATCAGGGTCTAAGCGTTCTACAACTTCAACCATACATTCTTTCACAATTTCTACAGCACTGAATGGCTTCCCTTTTTTCCAGAGTATATAAGCTACTTTATAAGTTGCTTCAGTGGCATTATTTCCAGGTCTTATTGCTGCTTGAAAGAATTGTCTTTGGTTTTGCTTTTCATCTTTTAATTTCTGCAAAACAACCTTTAGTGCCTCTTCCTCTAATTTAAAATATTTGTTGTCTTTATGAGGGTCACAATGCTGACGAGAATTGCATTTCTTTAATGTTGATAATGCTGTATCACAAAAAAGGCAAATCATCTTATCTTTGGCAGAAACAATATTGCAATTCCCAGTTCTCATTAAAAAATCTGTTTTCTTCCTTCAGCGTTTTCTTGGTCTTCTTTGACATGATGGGCTATTAAGCAGACAGAATTTAAAAATACTGCTGAGCTGTGCAACTATTCACAAACTCCATTTCAAACAGAAACACTGTGCACCATTGTCAAAAGCGGACAACAGACTGGCATACTCAACCCCCATAAACTCTCTCAACAACCTGCCTTGTGCAGTAGTGGCGCCAGTCAGGTGGGGGAAGTTAGAACTAAATCATGAGCATAGTAGCTGTCAATTTAGTCCTTATGGCTGACTAATGTTCTAATTGTGCTGGTCAACCTGGGAGGATTATTTCATTGAAATTTATTTTATTCTTTGGCATTTTAAATACATTCATTTTAAAAATAAAATGAAAATATAAAACATGACTAAAAATGTATTAATAAGAATAAAAGGAATTGTTCTGTAAAATTTGGATTCAGTCAAAAGGCTACTTAAGGACCTAGAAGGCCACATGTGGCCTTAAAGCCACAGGTTCCTCAGCCCTAGTACAAACATTACTTTTTCCATGAGATTACCTCTACATAGAGACAGCATCACACAGATACCCAGATCTCTTTTCACTCTTGCTTGCTTCTCCCTTTTTGTAATTCCCCACTACCCTATCTCCAGGATCTTCTCCATCTAGTCAGTGCCCTATGCAGCCAAGTCCCTGAAGATTCTTGTCCCTGCCAGTCCTAGGAGGGCAATCGTGAGACCTCCAGATCTTCCAGTTGGATTGGCTTAGGCCTTTCAGAGTGTTCAGAGTGAAGGACCTACAAAACACACATGACCACATTTTAAAAAACAAGACCTTTTTCCTAAAAATATTGCTCTCCTCTCCTAGTATAACTTGGGTATGCTATTTGGCTAAAATACCTTCTTCTCACCATGTGTGATAAGAGGAAAGAACAGGAAAAGAGTGTATTTTTTTCCAGAATAAGGTCATCGCTAGTCCGCACAGTGCCTTTATGCTAGTTAGAAAAAGGCATAACCCTCCCACGGTATCCAGTCACATGGCAGAGCCACACACAGCCAGCACTGCACACTGCTTTGTGAGCAAAGCTCAGTCTGAATTTCAGCCCCCTCATTCCCTCAGTGGATGCTCTTATGCAGGTACAACTTGTTCAACAGTACAGAGCAGCCCTGCCCAAGAAAGCTGGCTATTAATAATAGATGCTAACTTCCCTTTAACTTTCTTGACTCTTGGCTACATTTGGACAAATATATTCTCCCTTTACCTCTGTTATTCTCACCTTTACCTATTGCACTGTAGGAAGACTCCATAACATTTGCAATGAATAAAAGCAGCACCAATAAGGTTTTTTTTCCTTATAGTTCCATAGCTCAATGAGCATGCTTTGTTCATAAAAGGAACTCAGATTTCCTAACTACAGCAGTTTGGCTTGGCTTGGACTGGAATGGGAACTGGTACTCAAGCCAGAAATGACCTTATATGGACTTAGCATTAGAGATACCAGGGGCTTCTGGGGTGGCTTCACCTAATTTCTATCCAGCCCTATTCTTATTGTTGTCAATGTAAGGTTTCTTTGAAGTAGCCGGCGTCAGAGAAAGACGAGCAGAGTAGAAAGGGATAAGTAAAGAGGCTTTATTGGAGCGCTCCCGGGTGGGGGTAACAAGTCCCTGAGAGAGAGGGACCCGGGCGAGCCTCAGGGACCCACGGAGTGGTACCAGAGAGGCCGCGCCACCCAGAAGTCTGAGTGGGTTTATATAGGTTCTTAGGACTGGGGGATGGGAGTTTCTTCGGCCAGGAGATGTTGGTGCAAGGAGTGAGGAATTTCTTTGTTTCAGCTTTAGGGTGAGTATTCAGGAATAGGAGGGGCTTCTTCTTTTTCCATTAGGGAGGGGAGGGGTACCTGCCACCAGCCTTACAGTCAAGTGATATCAAACAAGGCCAATCAGATTCTGTCTTTGAGAACTATAAATGCTAGATGAATGGAGAACAGAGATTAATCCAGTTTAATTGGTCCAATTGATACTGAACAATTTATGATTTTTAGTGATACTCAAAGTTGCATGAGGTCCCAGTGTAGGGAAATTTGGGATATGAGACAATTTGATTACAACAGAGAATGTAATCTCTTGTATTTTTGTAGACACAGGAGTCTTGCTACGTTGCCTAGGCTGATGTTGAACTCCTGGCCTCAAGCAATCCTCCCACCTCAGCCTCCCAAAGTGCTGGTATTATAGGTGTAAGCTACTGTGCTGGGCCTGTTTCTAATCTCACATATTAGCCATTTCCCCCAGCTGTTGTCTTGGATCATTCTCTAAGTTCTGTTTTTCTCTCCAACTGCATGCTAAGTTCCTCAAGAGAACTTCCTTGTGAGTTCTTTAACCCCTGGCAGAAGGCTGAGCACACATAACAAGGTTTCAGTAAATATTTGAGAGGCAGCATAACTTTAAAAAAATTGTTAGAAATTCAACTTAAAACATTTTATTCAAGTATAAAGTAATGCATAACATTATCAAAATGTAACAATATAAGTAGGGGTCTACATGCCTTTTTCTCTCTCACTCTCATCTATTCTATCCAAGGATTATCATTATTAACTGTTTGTTGTGGGTTTTTCCAGACCTGTGTAATGCACAGGCATACTAATTTGTAAAGTTTTTTCCTTACATATGTAAAAGAAAAAATTATGGCAATTTTGGTTATAGACCTAAATGGCTTTTAGTTGGGATTTATAAATCAGGGCAGACTCCATTTTACAAAATAGAATGAGCATTCCCCCTGAGCAGTGGCAGGACACCGGGCTTTGTAAGGTGGGGACGCAGAAACAGAACAATAGAGAAAAAGCTGATTGGTCAACATCAGGTTACTTTTTTAAAATGAGGGTTAAAACAGAGGGGACTTTTGGTTTATTTTGGTCTGTTGGGCCTAGTGCAGGAGCTCAGTCCAAAACAATGGCCACCTCTAATTTTTGTTTAACACATAAAAATGGAATTATACATCTTGTTCTACAACTTGCTTTTTAAATTCAACAATATATTTGGCTAGTCTTCCACATCACTGTGCATACCTATATGAACATATGTTGCTTTAGATAGCTGCTTATTGTTTCATAATGTAAATATGTCATAATTTACTTAAATTTATTTAAATAATCTCCTATGGCTGAATATGCAGGTAGCCTCCAAGTGTTCACTATTAAATGTTACCATGAATACTCTTCTACATACTCCTTTATTGCACACTTTGGGAGTATTTTTTGTAAGATCCAAATGTGTGATTATTGCGGAAAGTTACACTGATGTTTTGAAAAGACAGAAAAACTCAACTTCTAG
This sequence comes from Lemur catta, assembly GCF_020740605.2. Lineage (NCBI taxonomy): Eukaryota > Metazoa > Chordata > Mammalia > Primates > Lemuridae > Lemur > Lemur catta. The sequence goes on along the minus strand of NC_059139.1, from coordinate 51,090,522 downwards.
TCTTAAATCTGCCCCTTCTAATCTGTGTAACTCTAAGCAAGTCACTTCAATGGCCTGAAATTCTGTTATTTCATCTGTAAGAGAAGGAAACATCTCAGTCCACTTCATAGAATTGTTGTGAAAATCAAATAACTAAGCTAACACATCACAGTTAATTCAGATTAGGTTTCAGTTTAGTTTTAATAGGAGTATTTCCTCAGCCTCTTCATATCCTGCTAAATCTCATTATGTGGCATGAAAATTTTTAGTGATTGATTGGAGTGTTCCTCTTTTGAATACATAATAGGGAACCAAGTAGGAGAATATTATTGAAATCAAATAAACCAATGCATTATGGAGAAATAAGTCTTTTTCTTTGGAAGAATGAACTTGAGATTGCAGATTTGATCATCCTTATAAAAACATGAAAGTGACCCATAATAATCTCCAATAAAGAACAGAAAGAGAATGTCTGCTCTAGAATTCTACAAGGTCATAGACAGAAAAGACCTTTATAATCAAAGCAATTACATTAAATAAAATAATTTCAACTGGTTAATAGAGTACTTGTGCCACAAATCTTGTTATCAAAAGACCTGTGCTTGAATTCTGGCTTTATCACCAACCAGTTCTGTGAACAAGTGATAAGCTCACAGGGTTTTTTTTTAATAAAATGGAAATTTAAAAAAAATACCTACAATACTTTAAGAATTATATGAGGCACTACATGTGAAGAAAGCCGACAGAGACCCTTGCAAATTGTGACACTAAGTAGATGTAATTGAGGTAAAGGGAGAAAACAAGAAAATGCTCTCTTAACCTCCACTTTCTTCATCTGCAAAATGAAAGAATTGAATCAGATCATTTTTAAGGTTCTTTTCACTCAATAATAATAATAATAACAACTACATGTATAAAGTGCTTTCTATGTGTCAGGTAGTATTGTAATTGCTTTACATTTATTGATTCGTTTAATCTTCACAGCAAAATTATGAGGCAGGCTTTCCTGTCTGTTGATATTGAAGTAGCCGTCTTTTCTAAATTATTTTTACTTTGTTTTATTTTAAAGCTTTATTGACTAATAAATTTATTTAGAGGTGCATTTTCTTCTTTTTTTTTGAGAAAAAATTTAAATACACAGAAGAACTTATATTAGTTATCTAATGCTGCATAACAAATTACCCTAAAACTTAGCAGCTTTAAACAATAAGCATTTATTATCTCACATAAATTCTGAGGGCCAGGAGTGTGAGGGTGGCTTAGCTGGGTGGCTCTGTTTCTGGGTCTCATAGTGAGATTGCTGCAGTCGTGTGAAGGAGCTGGAGAATCCGCTTCTGAGCTCATTCACGTGGCTGTTGGTGGAGATTTCACTTCTCACCATGTGGGCCTTTCCATAAGGCTGCTCATACAACTTGAAAGCTGGTCCCCAGGGTGAGAATTCAGAATGAGAGACTATAAAAAAGAGAGAGAATGAGAAAGAGAGCGAGAACCCAAGACAGAAGCTGCAATCTCCTCATCTTATAGGTGTATCCACTCTCCTAATCTAGGAAGTAACAATCCATCATTTCTTTCATATTCTATTTGCTAGAAGCAAGTCACCAAGTTCAGTCCAAACTCAAAGAGAGGGAAATGAAGCTTTGCCTTTGAGGGGAGAAATATCAAAAGAATTTATGAATACATCTTTAAAACCACAATGAATAAAAAGAAAAATATGACAAATAATAGTGTACTCACTGTCTTAAACTGGCAGTGAAATTATTACCTTATCATAGTTTTCCCTAGAACATTTTCAATAAAAAATAACCCAGGCACAGTGGCTCATGACTGTAGTCCTATAACAGAGTAGTTCCCCCTCCTCTCATAAATACGGAAGGGTAATATCGACAAGGGGCAAAATGTAACAGAAGAACTGGTTTGGAAAATGGCAAAAATGTTTTGACTGTTTAAAACATCCCCCACTCCTTTTGGAGAACTAGGACACACATCTGTGCCTCAGGCCAGTGGTTGGGAGGGACAGGGGAGTGTCTCTTGTTCTTTGTGCCACAGGAGATGGCTCAAGGAAATTGAGGTCATTTTAGCCAAAGATGGGATTAATCCAGGCAGAGGTCATGAGATTGTTCTATCTGAAGATGGGATTGATCAGAACCTTTAAAAGCTCTGTACTTCTGCTCAGCAGCAGGACAATTTGGTACTTTGAGATGGGAGTCTGCCAACCTCCTCATTTGCTGGCAAATTAATAAATTCCTCTTTCTTTCTCAGACCACTTGCTTATTCTTCTGATGTGGCCTCAGGGACAAGTGCCAAACTTCCGGTAACAGTCCCAACTACTTAGGAGGCTAAGCCAAGAGGATTGCTTGATCTGAGGAGTTCAAGGTCAGCCTGGGCAACATAGTGAGACCCCATCTCTAAAATAAATAAATAAATAAAACATTAGAAATAAAATCTTTGTTCCCATGCCTAGTCCCAAACTCTTTCTTCAGACAGAGGTAACAACTATCAAATTGTATGACATATCTTTCCAGTCTTTTTTTATTCTTTTATATATACATAAGTATAGTGAAAACAATGTATAGCATTATTTTATGGAATATTTTATGGAATTTCTGAAAAAATATTATAAATGGTATCATACTTACATATTCTGTAACTCCTGTAACTCACTTTTTTTTACTCAATGTTGTTTTTGAGATTTATGTATATTATGTATTTAGACCTAGATCAACATTTCATTGTATGAATAGACTACTTCTAATTCATCTATTAATGGAGATTATTTCCTAAATTATAAATCACTAGTATAATCAAAGCTACAGACAATAGTTTTATTCATGTTTTCTTGTGCACCTGTGCAAGAGTTTTTCTTTCTCAGATTTTTTTTTTTTTTCTAGAGACAGGCTCTCACTCTGTCACCCAGACTGGAGTGCCATGACCGATTATAGGTCACTGCAGCCTCAAACTCCTGGGCTCAAGTGATCCTCCTGCCTCAGCCTCCTGAATAGCTGGAACTACAGATGCATACCACCACAACCAGCGAATTTCTTTTTCTTATTGTGGAGACAGAGTCTCACTATATTGCACAGGCTGCTCTCTAACTCCTGGCCTCAAGCAATCCGCTGGCCCTGGCCTCCCAAAGTGCTAGGATTACAGGTGTGAGATACCATACCTGGCTTCAGATATTTTGAACCCAGCCCACAGTGAGAAATTTCTCATTGTGAGCAGCCCATGCCTCATTGTGAGCAGTTATACGTGTGTAACTGAAACAAAACTTCAATGAGAGAAGTACTTACCCTTTATATAATGTCCTCTGTTGTTACCTATTTTAAATCTATGTTATTTTATTTTATTTTTTTTGAGACAGGGTCTCATTATGCTGTCCAGGTTGCAAAGCAGTGGCTATTCCCAGGTGCAATCATAGCTCACTGCAGTCTTGAACTCCTGGGCTCAAAAGATCCTCCTGCCTCAGCCTCCTCAGTAGCTGGGACTACCAACATGTGCCAGAATCTATGTGATTTTAAATTGCTAGTTGAAACCCAGTAAATGGATTTCTAAACCCACTATTGGGGTCTCCATCTGTAGTTTGAAAAACAATCTTCTAAGGCCTATATCTAGCCATTATGGCATATACAGGTTATGGCAGTTTAAACTTTACAAGATATTGCGGGATTGTTCTTCCTAGTAGTCGTATCAATTTACAATGTATGAGAGTTCATTTTTGCCCACATTGACACCCACACCCAATATTGTCAGATTTTTCATTTTTGCCAATCTCATTATTGGGCCTCATTTAAGGGTTGGATGAAAGCAGGCCTCCATAAATGTGTTATTTCTTTTGTGTGGGAGGCATGGGTGTAATGGGAAAGTTTCCCATGCCTGTCCTCACTGCTGCTGTGTGCAATAATTAAAGGGAGAAAGGAAACACTCTGAGGGCATCCCCCGGAGGAATCACAGGAGCCTCTGGAACAGAGCCTGACCACTCTGCCAATGCGCCCTTCAACCCATTTACCACCTTCCCCCCAGCACTGTGCTTTCCCAGCTCTCCCGGATATTCAGCACTCACTTCCTACTACACAGAAAACAGACCATCACATGAAAACTCTGCTACAGCCTCTCCTTGATCTATAAACTTATTGATATCTGTTCCCATTCTCTTTCCTTTCATCTTATCCCAGAGCAAGTGGTAACCTTCTTGATGCCCAAGGCTAACTTTTCCAACCCAGCCCAGAGGCCTATTCCCTCCACCCTCTGAGGGCTCTTGCTTCATGAGTGATCCCCTCTTTTGCCTATATCTCTGTTTTTTGTTTGAGACAGAGTCTTGCTCTGTCTTCCAGGCTAGAGTGTAGTGGCATCATCATAGCTCACTGCAGCCTTCAACTCCTGGGCTCAAGTGATCCTCCTGCCTCCGCCTCCCAAGTAGCTGGGACTACAGGAGCGCACCATCACACCCGGTTAATTTTTTCTATTTTTTGTAGAGATGGAGTCTTGCTCTTGCTCAGGCTGGTCTCGAACTCCTGGCCTCAAGTGATCCTCCCACCTCGGCCTGCCAGAGTGCTAGGATTACAGGCTTGAGCCACCACACCCAGCCTTGCCTATTCTTTAACTCCTCTCCTTCCTTCCCGCTACAGCATCCTTCCCTTCAGCATACAAGCATGCACAAGTCTCTCCTTCCTGAATAAGGTCTTCTCTTGAGTCCTTGTTCCTCTCCATCTTATTTACTCTTACTCATTCTCAGGCCCACCTATCGCTTCTCAGAGAAGTATTTCCTTTCACCCATAAGACATATTCTTTTCCTTCATAGCATTAACCTAAGTATGTGTTTATGCGTTTATTTGCGGGACTGCCTCCCCTCCTATGCAGTTAGCTGCAAAGGTCAGAGACCTTATATCCCTAGCGCCTCACTCAGAACAGGCACTCAGTTGCCTGGCGGGGCAACTGTTTAAAGGCATTGTGTTCCTAACTAGCTGTCTCACCCATTTTCTTCATGCTCCTAAAATCTGTGATACAAAGAACAATGTATAGCTAATCAATAGCTTATGTTATTTTAATGTAAATTCTTGGTAAAAAAAAAAAAAAATTAAGAACTGCCTCTTCTCCCCTGACACACTTTTAAAACCCACTTGTAACTGCTGCTAATCAGAATTATACACTCAAGGCAACCTGAATCTACGCTTCCAGTTGCAGTCCTCAAACTTGGCCCAAATAAATTTTATTAATTTTGCCTGTTTTTTCTTTTAGGTCAGCAGGATTCAGAGTGACTCCCCTCCAACCACCTGGTGTTTCTCTCTGAAAGCAGCATTTGGAACTAGCACGAACCCCTTGAATTCTCCTCTCCAGAAATCCCATCGAGTGTTGTGCGTGAGTCCTCCTGAATGCAGATCTCCCCTTGTTTTCTTTCGGTTGAAGTCTAGATTTTATTTGAGCTGTTTTTCAAATCCTCTCTTTACTGTAAGAGCAAGGGCTTCAGTCTCTGTCTCTGGACAGCAGATTCAGGTAAAGAGCTCTGCAGAGACCTGCCTTCTCTGCCCTTGGTCGTAAGCAGCAATGGCCAAAATGGGGGTTCTTTGAAATGTCTAAAATAATTCATTTGTATGCACAATTGGAAAAACCTGAACCAGACAAATTGAATGGGAGACCTACTTTCTTTTTGTCCTGGCTGAAATCTGATAATAAGAAATTCAGAAAAAAATTTTTAAGAGCTCCAGGATCAGAAGTCAGCTTCATTAAAAGCTGATATTTGGGCTATGATTATTTTTTTTAAAGAAAGCTTTTCTGCTTTTCCTCTTTTGGATCCTGATTCTAGGAGGTCTTTTTTCTACTGTACTAAAATCCTTTTAAAAAAATGTTTGACCCCTCTGTTTGCTCCCTATCTTGTTGGCATGATTTTTGCTGAGAAAAATGTAAAATTTCATTGGCCTTTTAGAAAGCTTAAAATCTCTGCAAATTGGCTCCTCTAATACTTGTTCTTCCACTTCCATTTTCATGCATCTCTGTTCCTCCTTCCTTTGGCCACCTTTGATACCACGTAAGGAGGCCTCTAGCAGCCAGGAGGCCCCCTCAAGGAACACAGGAAAAGGTGCCACATACACTCCCTTTTAGGAGATCTTCTGTCTCCTTAATGGAGTCTGAAGAGTCATGGGCAAGCTTCTCTCATGTCTGAAGTTCTGCTCTCTTTCGCATTGAGTTTCCAGATCTCTTTGACTTTGGGGATACCAAGTATTACCTTGTACCACGAGGGAGAACTTGACCTTTGTGTGAAGTCCCTGGTGAAACCTGCAGTTGGAAGTGGCTGCCAGCAGTTGCAGTGAATGGTTATTACTGCAGGGGGGTACTTGTTTCTTTGCACGTTTGGATTTAAAAAAAAAAGAAGTGTGGTTTTGTCAGGTTTCAGTCTGAAACGTCAGTTCTTAGCACACTCATGGCTCTTGGCACACTCATAGCTGAAGAATGACCAGACATGCCAAAGTTAGGCAAGCAGAAAAACTGGGTTTATTGAGGAGAGAAAGATAGGATTGCAGGGCAAGAGCAAGATATAGCTTTACAGAGCATGGTACATACGCCACAGATGACGACCCAACCCATCGTTGCAGCTAAGTGAGAACCAAAGGAAGGGAGCAAAAAGAGAGCTTGGTTATGGTCTGCGTCTTGTTTTGTGGTGTCCAGATAGGGACCTCTCCGTGGTTCAAACATCACCATAGAACCACTTTTATTAGACAGTCAGGGAGCTGCATGACCTGAGTCTTACTGTGGCACATGTGGGTTCTAGGTCACTTTTCAGACTTTACGGTACCCATGCTGCTTGGCCTGTGGGCAAGAGAGTCCTCTGCATTCTTTTGCAGCTGGCCCACCAAGTTCTGATTGGCAGATTCGTAGGGTATTTCCTCATGTCCCAGGTATGGAGAATTAGGGTTCGGCAGGACCAAGATGGGGGCAACAGCACCCACTTTCGTTCCTAGGAGACCCAGAATCCCTCACTATCTACCTAACAGCTTGAACACTTGGAGGCTATGGAAACACCAAGGGATGGGAATCCTGTGGAGAATGCAGAATGGGTTCAACACAGAGTGGGCTGATTGGTGTTAGGTTGCCCACCAGCCTTGGGGGGATATCTTTGCAGTGGGGAGCACTGTGGACTGGACTGGTCCCATGGCATTTCCCTCTTTTTGGGGACCAGGGATTCCATGTAAAAGTGGGATCCTTGAATTTTAAAGATCTAGAGGCTCTGCCTTCCAGCTGTGCCTGCTTTTCCCATATTTAAATATTATACCCAGAAAACTGCAAATGCTTTCTTCGCCCTTTTCAGTAAAGGGTTCTACTCTAAAGTCAGTAATCTAATTAAGAAACAGGCTAAGTTGAAGACCACCTTATCAAACTAAGTCAGTCTCCAAAATATAGCTTTGTGACACTTAGCTGGCTATTTTGAAATTCTTTGTAAAAGATATCTACATCTAAAAAGGAAATTTCTGTTTTTAAGAGCATCTCCCTCTCTGCACCTCAACCACAAAAAACTTTTATAGTGAGGAAGACACTGGCTTAAAGTTTACATAACTTTTGTTTAAGATACTTCTGGCAATCTTGTCTTGACTGGGCCTTTAAAATGCCTTTCTTTGTCTCAGCAAATAATGGTGGTTAGGTCTAAGTTTCAGGCCTTTGAGATGCACATTTGCTACCTTGTTTCATCTAAGAGTCATGTTTTTGGCAGTGCAAATTTAGGGTTGCTTAGCTGACAATGGTCTAGGGCAATGGGACAGGTAATCAAGAGATTGGTAGCCCAAAGGGGGGAGAGAAACTATTTAACAACTGTCAAATGAAGAATCATATAAAAGCTATCAGATCTGCTTCTATCTGTGTGTTTGTATGTATATATGTTCATGTGTATTACGTGTATGTGGTATTTCACTACCGCAATATATGAAAGAGCTCTAATTAATTGGCTTAAAGAAAAAGTAGGTGCTTAAATCAAATATTTTATCATAAAAATAGAAATTAGTGTTAACATACCTAAAAGGGAGGTTCTCTCTGTTGCTCACTGCACAGAAAACCCATTACTGAGACAATGAGAATTGTCAAGTAATAAAGGATTTATTGTGGAGGATGTGTCAACCGGGATGGTGAAAGAAAGTACTGCCTCAAATCTGCCTTCCCAACCAACAGGGTCAGGGGTTTTTCTGGAGGTGAGAGAAATAATGCATGAAGGGAATAAACATAATTATATATTTGGGGCAGAGTACAGGACACACAAGTACAGCGAGAAATCACGCTAGTACATACATTGCATGATCAAAAAGTGGCAGATAAGTCCCTCTCAGAGTGGGTATTTTAGTAGTACAATGAGCTAGTATTACCGAAAGTTCAGCACTTGTCCTGAGGCTGCACCAGAAGAAAAGGACAAATGGTTTGAGAAGGAAAAAGAAGCTTATTAATTTGCTGGCTAATGAAGACGTTGGCAGATTTCAGTATCCATGTACCAATTCCTGCTTCTGAGCAGAAGTACAGAGTTTTAAAGGTTCTGATCAATCCCATCTTCAGTTAAAACAATCTTGTGACCTCTGCCTGGATTAATCCCATCTTTGGCCAAGATGAGCTCATGACCTCCTCCCACACAGGAGATGACTCCCTGAGCCATCTCCTATGGCACAAAGAACAAAAGATATTCCCCTGCCCCTCCTGACCACTGGCCTGAGGCAGGGATGTAGGTCCTAGTTCTCCAAAAGGAATGGGGGATGTTTTAAACAGACATAAAATATTTTTGCCATTTTTTCAAGCCATTTCTTCTATTACACTTGGAGTTAATAGTGGTCATTCTTTCAGTTTGTGCACAGGCAGGATAGGTGGAGTAGGCTTGCTCAGCAGGTCCTTAGGCATGATCTGCAGTGGGGTGTCACTTGTCTTCTCCAGACAAACAGGTGGTATAAGGCTTTGTAGTTATCTCATGGCTACAAGGAGGTTTCTGAGAAAGAAACTCAAAAGGGAATGCATCAGTGCAACAGTGATAGGATGCCCTTGCTAATAAACTATCTAACAGAGAAAAATAAACTAACAGAAAAAAGAGAGAAAGATCACTGTTCCTTGCTTGATTAAACACATGGGCCTTATCTCACCGTCTTTAAGATTAAGCACCTGCAGAGATTGTTTTTACAACATTTGAAAAGAGCTGAGCAGACAGAATGGGAGTATAAATCCTCCTCCTTCACACTGGCCAGACCAGCCTGGCCAGACCACATTCCAGAGGAGACTGATAAGACAGCCTCAAAGAGAAGGGAAAAAAAAGGGAAAGACAAACACCCTAACATCTCACAGCTGTCTCCTACTAATCAGTCTACAGCAATAAATTTTTCTTTACCACTTTACAACTCCCAATAAAAGGCCCAAGCCACTTGTTCTCAGCAGGGTCAGCATATCTTCTTTCTTTCACTTTCATGCTGTGCCCTTTTCCTTTTTTCTCTCAGGAAAAATAAAATAAACCTTTGACTTCTTTCTATTCTAATCTTTGTGTTGAGAATTCTTTCTCAGTCTGTGCTGTGAGCTCCCATCCTAAAAAACAGAAAGTTACAAAGTTCTGGTCAGCAAATCTCACTGGCCTGGGAACTTGAAACATAAGAGAACTATTTGAAAAAAAAAAAAAAAACTATAAAAAAATGTTTTCTTGTTTATGGAGCCAGTTATACTAACTCATTCCTTTTAGTTCACATGACTGGGATAAATCTTTAGTAAATAAAACTAGTTTATAGGCAGCCATGGTGACATGGTGGCTCACACCTGTAATTCCAGCTACTCAGGAGGCTGAGATGGGAGGATCGCTTGGAGCCAGGAGTATGAGGCCAACCTAGGAAATATAGTAAGACCCTGCCTCTACAAAAAACAAAAACAAATTAGCTGGATGTGGTGGTATATACCTGTAGTCCTAGCTACTTGGGAGGCTAAGGCAGGAAGTTCGCTTGAGCCTAGGGGTTTGAGGTTACAGTGAGCTATGATTGCGCCACTACACTCCAGCCTGGGTGACAGAGTGAGACCGCATCTCTAAAAAAAAAAAAAAAAAAAAACAAAAAAAAAGTCTGGTTTAATATAGTTGGTTTAATGTAATCAGCTGTGTCTTCAGATCAGCAAAATACCCATGTATTTAATGTTAGAATTTTTGCTTAGGTGAAGCCTGCCAATCATTCTCAGGCTATAAAAATGATTAACAAAGAAATGAGTTGAGATGATGGCTAGCTTTGCTTAATGAACAATTCAAGCATAATTGTTAATAATGAGTAAATTAAATGAATGTAGATGAGATAAAAGTTTATAAATGAACTTTTCATAGTTTCAAAAATCTTTTTCAGTAACTTAACGTCATGTTAGGATTAAGTGGTAAATATTCATGAAATGAATCATCTCTAAGTAAGTTAAAATACTGAAACATTAATCATTAAACATAAATTTAAGTGTACATACTTTGGTATCTTATTTTCATATGGTATAGAAAAGCTAAATAGGCACAGTGACTCATACCTGTAATTCTTGCACTTTCGAAGGCTGAGGGGGAGGATCACTTGAGGTCAGGAGTTCAAGACCAGCCTAAGCAACATAGTGACACCCTATCTCTACAAAATATTAATATTTTAAAAAAAGAAAAAGAAAGCTAGACATATTTAGATTGTTCATAAACAAAAAAATTGAGGAAACATCTTTCTAAAAAAATTATGAAATAGTTTTCATTGACAAATATTTATATGTAACAGTTTGACATCATTACCTAGGTTTTTCACTAGAAATTAAGGTTACTAAGAGTTAAAATTGTAGTTAGTATATGTAATTGAAACTACTAAATATAAGAGAAATAATTCCATGTACAGAGTGTATAAGAAAAATAGGATATGTTTTCGGTAAAGAGGATTATAAAGAAGGCATGGGAGTGTGGGTTTTGTTAAAGGAAAAGTAATTTTGTCTAGAAGTTTTTAAAGGTTGATTTAAGTTGAAGGGATAAGAGAAAGAATGATAGATAAAACTGAATGGATATAGAAAGTTGGGGAAAGAAAGAGAATGGAAAAACTGTAAGAGGTTATAAAAGGTTTATGGCAATCTTATATTGTGTGGTCAAAGCTTATTGAGATTGGATGGGTCAGCATTTCCATTGTGCATACCACCCTCAGTCTTCCAGACTGGTGGAATGTACAAATTGGATGATAAAAAAAATCAACTGGCAAAGCTTAAACAGAAACTTTTAACCTTCCCTAACCTAAGGCAGTTTCATTTGCTTAACTTAGGTTCTACCCCATTTGGAAAACATCAGCTTTCTTCCTTTGAAATAATAACAGGAAAGCCCATATGCCTAGATGAAGAAGCCTGTGAACTAGTTCTCCTTAAAAGTGATATTCTTCATTATTGCCAAGGCCTTATAAGTTTCTCAGTAAAAATCATAAATTAATTAAGCATTCTTTTTAACAGAGAGCTCCTGGGAGACAAAAACATCAAAGATCATGGTCTCCAACCTGGAGATTTTGTTTATTGTAAAATGCCGTCAAATAAAGGACTCCTTTCGATCACAATGGAAGGGATCATATCAGGGCAGCCCTACCTGAGTGGACATCTTCCTCACTGGAGATCTTCAATACCTTGTTGTTTAGACCAGGACAAGAAAAAGACAAAATATTTATTTGGTTACTGTCAGGAATGGGAACACTTTTCAGATCTGTATTTCAAAAATTGTTTTGTTAATAACTGTCCTTATATGTGTCATATTTTTTATTATTAAATTGTGCTTTGTATTTCTAGATGTCTAAAGTCTACAACAAAAAAATAATCATGATAGCTAGACACTTAGAAATGATCCAATGTGCCTTGGCTCCATTGTATGCGAATGCCTTGATTAAGATCCCATTGCTCTATCCCTTTGTGTTCCCAATGAATTCAGGCTCTAAATTCGTATGCCATGGTACCTCTCTTCTTTCCCTCTGACACGGGACAAGATTACCTGGGAATAAGTCTTACTAGTGGTGTGGAAAAAACTTACATCTAAAATTTTGACCATCAAAATTTTCAGAAGAGAAAGATTTTGATCAAAAGGAGGAAATAAGAACTGAAAAACTGATGCTATCCTCAGGCCTCATCTTCCTGAGCATCTTGGATTACTGGCATGCGTCTCCATGCCCCAGCCCCAAGGTATACAAAATTTATCAGGCCCAGAAAGATGTGAGTATGGGACTTCAGTCATGTCCTCCTGCACTCATATCTGGGGGCAATTGGCATTGTGTTCCTGATTAGCTGCCTTACCCATTATCTTCATGTTCCTAAAATTTGTGATAGAAAAAACAATGTATAGCCAATCATAGCTTATGTTATTTTAATGTAAATTCTAGATGGAACTGGCTCCTTTTTTCCTTTAAAGACCTGCTTGTAACTGCTGTTAATAGGAGCACATATTTAGGGCAACTTGAATTTACGCTCCCAGGTTGCAGTTCTCAAACTTGGCTCAAATAAACTCTCTACTTATTAAGTTTGCCTCACTTTTTCCCTTTAGGTCAACACTATTTACCCATTTAATGTAGTTTTCTTAAAAACCAAGAGTATATATCACTTTTCCTTCCAAAAATAAAATGACTGAAGCCAAAAATATCAAATGCACCTAGGGAAATGAAATGTTCTAGTGATTTCCACATTATGAGAATGTGCAAAAAACTTGTGCTTTTTATTAGCTAAAATTAGGCCATGGGTCATCTCTGGCATTTGTATGTTAGGGTACAGAAATGATTTCCCAAGTATGGCACTTGGCATAATTTTAAAAATTAAAAGGCCTCAGGAATAAGCCCTGGAATCAAGGTCCTCCTAACCTGTCTTGTTTCTCACTATGTCCAAGCACAGGGAGGAACTCTCTAAAATGTCCTTACCTGACCAAGAAATCTTCTTATTAAAAGAAACAACAATTGCCTTCTATCCCTTCCCTGAAGTCTCATCTATTGCAGAAAAAAAGACAGGAATGCAACCATACCTGGATGGACTTTTTCACAAAATAATCCCTGCCTCTTGGGCTTATTCAGATTTCAAAGAAAATCACTTACAAGTTAATATCTGTCTCCCTGGTCCATTTATTCTTCGTAATAATCATTTACTGCCCTTCACAAAATTATCTGCAACTCTCATCCCCTCCTTCCCTTATAAAAAAGGGTTTATAAGCTTCTGTATCCCATTGAGAGTTTGGGGTGCATCACTCTGTGAATTTTCCCCCATTGATGTTAATAAATTTGTATGCCTTTTCTCCTTTTTTTTTTTGTGAGACAGAGTCTCACTCTGTCACCCCAGGTAGAGTGCAGTGGCGTCACTGTAGCTCACAGCAACCTCAAACTCCTGGGCTCAAGTGATCCTCCTGCCTCAGCCTCCCAAGTAGCTGGGACTACAGATGCTCACCACTATGCCTGGCTAATTTTTCTATCTTTAGTAGAGATGGCGTCTTGCTCTTGCTCAGGCTGGTCTCTAACTTTTGAGCTCAAGAGATCCTCTCGCCTTGGCCTCCCAGAGTGCTAGGTGTGAGCCACTGTGCCCCGCCCACCTCTTCTCCTACTAATCTGTCTTTTGTCAGTTAATTTTCAATGAACTTTCAGAGGGTAAAGGGGAAGTTTTCTCTCACCCCTACATGTAATACTCATAACATGCCAGTCTTCCACACAAACTCTCCCATCTCTATTTCTTTCTCTCCCTTGTTCTTCTGTTCCTCTTTACTTGCTTTTTCCCCTTACTCTCACTCAATTTAATTACTTTCTGTTTTTTCATTTTTCTCTCTACCTACTTCTCTACATCAACAGCTTCAATGTTGCCTTTTAGGCCCAAAAGATTACTGACCCTTTGTCTAAACTGAAATGAAAGCAAACAAAAAGAAAAGATTTTTTCAACTCCCCTGGGCTAGAAGTACAACAAGGTATAATGATGTCGCAGTACAATATGTGACCCAAAGAGATAAAGTCATATATATACTAACCAAGCTTCAGCTTCTAGGTGCAAAACAAAGTGCCCACTGAGCTCTTTGTGAGGGTCTCAATTATTACGGATAATTCTGAAGTTCTTAAGTTTCACTTTGAAAAAAAAATGACTTGTAACCAAAAGACATTAGCATTCTATCTGCATGTGAGAAGTTGTAGAGGGAATTCTCCCTGAGGCTTAGAAAGTGAGAATGGAAGCAGAAGGAAGAAGCTCTTCTTTAAAGGTCAAAGATTTATGGTGTAGAAATATGACAGTAGCATCCTGTGGAAAATTCAAGAAGATGAGACTGGTAGTCCTGAAATTCTACCCATTCACTATGTCCTGAGAATGCAGAGGCTACTTTGGAAAACCAAAACTAGGTAACTAATCTAGGAGGCTGTGCACTCTATTTGAGTGTTCAAACTGGCACAACAGGTGCCCCCCATTTGGATGTTTTCTGAGTCTCTACTTTCAAGCAAATGAGAAGAAACCAAGGGATAAATCATTCCTTCAGTTCAATTTGAGGAAACAGGTATTCACTGATTTGCAAAGTGCTTTTGGAATAACAGACCTAATATTTAAACAAATCAAATCTTGGAGATCACACAGATGCTATAAATCATCAAAATAGCTCCCTGTTCCCCCTCCCTGACAAACAAACAGGCATTAAAAGAAAATTAGTGTTGAAGAACAGAGCTGGTGGGTAGGTGGTTTATAGCTTGTGGGTTGATGATCTGACAACATTTTATCAGAGAACTTTGCTGACTGGCAAAAAGTAGCGAGTTGCTAAAGCTGAGGGATTGTTATGAATACTTAAGGGTAAAGGTATTGTTTTCTGGAAATAGGGGTAGTGTTTGAAGAATATAGCCCTACAAGTCACCTTTTTTCAGGACAAAATGGATCTCATGAGGACGTCTTATTCACTTGATAAAAAGCATTTAGATTCCTGCCAAGACATCTTCCTCCTCTTCGACAGACTCCCACCACTCTTAATTAATCACATACCTTGTTAGTTCATTAAGTCTATGTGTCATTTTGATACATACATTATTGCAATGATACATACAAAGCTATGATAATCAATCTCTGCTTAAAGAATTTTAAGGTTCTACTTCAGAGATGAGAAATTTGAATCATCTAATTGATTCAGGAAATGAGTTTGCTAGCCTATTGCAGAGTCATTGGAGAAAAAAAGGAGACAAAGAGAGAATCCCCTGGGGCTTAAATCTCAAGGGAACTTTCAGCTCTTCACTATAATTTTAGGAATAGAATAGTCATGGCAGTTACAACGAGTTTTGCAAATTGGCACTTCAAAAATGTAGGCTCACTGGGGCTCTTTTTTTTTTTTTGGCTAACTGTGTGTAACTGGTTCATTGAATGTGTTGGACTCAGTGAGGGGCAAAAGAAGGCAACTTTTACTCTTTCTTTACTGCTTCTTCAAATGTTCATTGTCCAGGTATCCTTATCCATCCTTGGATGACATCTGGGACTGAGATCCTAGCTTTTCTGGTTACAGCCAGATATTAAGAAGCCCAGTGCCATCTCATATCAAAATGTTATGTTCTCATTTGATCCAGTGTTTCTCCTCATGCTCCCACTGCCATCCTGGGGCCCGAATCAAGCTTGCAAGCCCCAAATGGGAAAGGCCAGGGTGGGGGTGTGGCATGGGGGCAAAGGCGGGTATTCCTTCTGACTAGCTCCACTTCCTTCTATACTTTCTAGCTGTTATTTGCTGCTCTTCCATGGTCCAGTCAATGGAGAAGGTGGATTAGAGGACCAGGGCAATGATCTGTGGCTGGTGTGGTGACCTTTCTGACTTCCCATTTCTGAGGACCTCCTAACTTCAGTTTCTCTTCATAGAAAATAGTCTCCTGCTGACCATTCCTTTCTCCACCACTCTCACCCCACCCACCTCACCTCAGCTTGAAGCTTTAGATGGCCCCCACTCACACTCTTTAGAAAGACTGTTTTGGTGAAGTCCCTTTTAAGATAACTAAACTCCAGCTCTTCTTAATGTAATCCACATGCATCCCACAGGAAACCTGTATGTTTGTCCCATAGACCCTTATCCCCCACTGTATTAGTCAGGGTTCTCCAGAGAAACAGAACATATATATATATATATATATATATATATATATTCAGAGAGAGAGAGACAGAGAGACAGAGAGAGAGAGTATAAGGGATTGGCTCATGCAATATGCAATTGTGGAGCTTGACAAGTCCTACGATCTACAGTCAAGCTAGAGACCCAGGAAGAGCCCATGTTTCAGTTCAAGTCCAAAGGTAGGAAAAAAACTGACATTGCAGTTCAAAGGCAATCAGGCAGGAGAAATTCCTTCTCACTTACTGGGAGGGTCAGTCTCTTTGTTCTATTCAGGCCTTCAATTGATTGGATGGAGCCCACTCACCCATTAGGAAGGGCAATCTGCTTTACTCAGTCTACCAACTAAAGTGTTAATCTCATCCGGAAACACTGTCACAGACACATCCAGAGTAATGTTTGACCAAATATCTGGGAGCCCTGTGGCCCAGTCAAGTTGACAGGCAAAATTAACCATCACACCAGCTCTACTTACTCTGCCACCACATACCCCTTCACCAAGCCTCCTCCCACTTAGATGTTTTCAGACATGTGACAGTTTCCTGATTCCTCCTAATTCCAGGGCCACATGCCAATCTCTTTACATTGTTCTCTGAGGCCTTCCTCATCTACCTTGATAGTTGAGATAGGTTTTAAAGTATCCCCTCCCCTTGGGGGGTACACAAAACATTCCCCTCCCATCTCACAGGAGCAGGTATAAGATGACTCTGTGGAGGATTTAGTTTAGCCTAAGATTGATATGAAATCCCAGATCCATTCTGTTAGAGTAACCAGAATGTCTGTAGTTGAAGTCTAAATGAAGACAGAGATCCAGCCCCATCACCTATTAGCCCACACCTAGAGCCTGCACGCTCAGTTCCCATTGTCTGCCTAAGGACCTACCTAGTCCCCTCGGAATTGACACAGAGAATTGCTTCATCCTTCAGCCAAAAGGTTTTGACTGTACTTTTGCAGATCTAAACAAAATAACTAGATATTCATATAATATAATAATCTACAATAAGTACACACATGGTAATAGAAAATCATTTCCTTATAAAGTTTTAAAAATGCACACATACCTGTTTATTTTAAGGCTATGTTAATATCAGCAAAAACAAATTTCAGTTACCCATATGGCTGAGGATATATTAAATTGGATAATAGAATATATCTATTTTTTAATAACTTTAGTTTTTATAATATTATACCAAAAACAAAGGAAAAAATTACCAAGTTGATTTGGTTTTCAATGTAAGGCTTACCAGATATGATGTCATACTTCCTAAAACATTAATAAAAAGAGGATGCTTCATTTTTTAAATGTATTGGCTCGATATAAATATAGCTATATCCAATAACATTAAACTTGGGCATATTAGCCTACCTAAGTGTATTTCTTTCTTTTCTTTTTTTTTTTTTTTTTGAGACAGAGTCTCACTCTGTTGCCCAGGCTAGAGTGCTGTGGTGTTAGCCTAGCTCACAGCAGCCTCAAACTCCTGGGCTCAAGCAATCCTTCTGCCTCAGCCTCCCAAGTAGCTGGGACTACAGGCATGTGCCACCATGCCCGGCTAAATTTTTTCTATATATTTTTAGCTGTCCAGATCATTTCTTTCTATTTTTAGTAGAGACCGGGTCTTGCTCTTGCTCAGACTGGTCTCGAACTCCTGACCTTAAGCGATCCTCCCGCCTCGGCCTCCCAGAGTGCTAGGATTACAGGCGTGAGCCACAGTGCCTGGCCTGCTAAGCATATTTCTTAAGAAATACACTTAGAAAAAGTGCATTTCTTACAACGTGGTTCTTATTGCAATATTTTATACTATGTTTAACTCTCAGTATGTTTTGATATATAAGTTAAAAACCAAGCTTTGATTCTAAATGAAAAAGCTTTTAAAAATCTATTTCTTTTTAATGGCAATATAGAATTTCCCAGTTAATTCAGAAAATTTTAAGTTTTTATTGTTTAAACTTTCTTACTATGAAATATATCACATTATCATAAGAATGTATATATGTGTATGTGCCATTTAAAGAAGAATAAAAAAAATAGCTATGTACCTCCCATCCATCTTAAGAAATGGAATCTCACCAGTACCTTAGAAGTTTCCCTTATGTCCTGCTTCTTTCCCCCTCCCAGCCTACTCCTAGGTAACCATGTATTGAAACTTTCTTAATCATTGCTTGCTTTTATTGTTTGATCATACACGTGTGTCCCTAAGCAATATATTGTCTAATTATTCCTGCTATTACAATTTATGTAAATGAAATCATACATATTTAGGTTTGTGTGATTTGCTTTTTTGTTCAACATGTTAAGATTCATCAACCACTGATATTTGAAGCTGTAATTTATTCACTTTTGCTACTCCATAGTATTCCATTGTATGAGTACACCACAATGTAGTTACCCATGCTACTGTTGATGGATAATTGGACTGTTTCCAGTTGTCTCTTTATGAACAATGCTACTAAAAACATTTTTATTCACGTCTCTTGGTGTATATGTGCACAAGTTTCTCTAGAGTATAAATCTAGAGGAGGAGAGTTTCAGTATTTGCCAAATAGATTAATTTCAGTTAGATAGGAGGAATAAGTACAAGAGATCTATTGTACATAATGGTGACTATAGTTAATAACAATACAGTGCATATTTGAAAATTGCTAAGAGAGTAGATTTTAAGTGTATCACCACACAAAAAAATGATACGTATGTGAGTTAATGCTATGTTAACACATGCATATGTTAAATAAATTGATTTAGCCATTCCAATATATAAATATCAAAACGTTATGTCATACACCATAAATATACATATTTTTTACTTGCTAATTATAAATAAATAAATAAATAAAATGGTAATATCCGTGGGGAAAAAATAAAGCAATCAAAGCAATCAAAACAATGAATAGTTAAAGAAATCAAAGCAATGCCAAACTACAGTATTTACAGAACATATATTTGAGATGATGATGATTTCCTTGCTGAATAATGACACAATAGGGAGAGCTCATGGCTTCAAAATGTTACTATTTAATATAACTAGTCCCACAGAAAAAGTTCCAAGACACTTAACACAAGTCTCCAGGTTTTTCCACGTAGGAGGAAAAAGTTAGGAGAACGGGCAATTCAATGACATGGTTTACTAAATGATGGTAAATGTTTGACAAGTGATGTTACAGAAAGAACTGAAAACTGACAACTGCCAAGAAGAACATGGGGTGGACAGGAGCAAGAAAGCTTGACCTCTAAGCTGTCTCTTATAGATTTACAGGTGGCTGTGTGATCTTGGGCAAATCAGATAATCTCATTGAATCTCAGTTTTTACATCCACAAAATATGAAGTTTGGATTCAATGACCTTTGGGTCACTTCCAGCTCTAATTCTGATTCAGTAATTTCAAAATACTTTTGGAAATGACAGTTTTGCACGCCCCCTAGTGGATTCCTCTGACTTTGCAACTAGAGAAACCAGCTTAAAATGGTGGTTATTGCCTCTGAAAAATTTCCCTGAGCCATAAACCATTTTAGGCATTCAAATTTCAAAATACAGTACAAAAATTAAAGAAAGTTGCATAAGTTACTCGAGCTTTTTAGAACACACTTAAGTGAAAATTTGTCTCAGGATTAATATTTCATTTTAACAATCACATCTTTTAGGTATACACATAATTTTTATATTTACTTTTTCTGTAAATGCAAGTCAATTTCTACATAAAGTGAGAAAAAAAAATTCACCTTCCCCTAAGAAAGTAAATCAATTAATGCATCTCCCTTCTACTAAATTAATGCCATTAATCATTATCTATGTAGATAAAAGACTAAAGAATTACTGAGGATTAGACAAAATAACATACACAGTACCCAGCTCATGGAAGGCATTCACTATAGGTTAAATAAACATGAATCTGAATCTGAAAAAGGAAAACCACTTTTTTTCAGTTGGAGTTTGAGTATTCTAGTAGATTAAAAAAGAATGGGATTGATGTACTTTGTAAAACTCTTAGAAACAGACTTAACCACTTTAGACTGAGTTTCTCTATTTGCAAGGAGGGAATAAAACTTCCTGATGTCTGTTGAAATGCCGGGGACATCATAAAGATTAGTGAATTGAATGTTGGTAAAGAATATTATGTTCCTTAGAAGAGCAGTGTTATGGAAAGACTCAGTTCAGTATCATCAGAAACGGGCTACAAGGGCAGTATGAAATGCATTACATGCCATTTTTTAAAATAGAGTATAAAATTGCAACGAGAAAAATAACCTTGCTCACAAAACTATAACATATCATTTTTCTTCAAAAAGAGGAAAATAAGAAAAATGAAGACTCCTACATTTTAATTTAAAAAAAAAGAGTATTTAAATTTAATATATAAAAGAATCAATTTCTGAGTCCTGAATGTTTTCTTTCAGCAGTTTAATAAATAAATTAAAAATCAATTTAATTATGTAAAAACACTTCAACAGAAGTTTACACCTTTTTATTGTCTTTTTGTGGTTGCTGTTGCCTTTTCGATAGTAAAGCTACCTTGAGAAATCTTTTTCTATGCTGTCTTATCTGTTCATCTGATTTTGATAGAGATGGGCCAAATGAGGAAAAAAGAATGGGCTTCAAGTTGAAAAAAATAAATTTTAGCTCTGGCTCTGCTTCTTCAGTATGAGTGACCTTGGGCAAGCCACTTGAGCTTTCTGAGACTTGTTCTTTTCTCCAAAATGGGGGTTTTGATAATAGCAGTAGCTCTCCCACAGTGATGATTAAGTGAAAGCATGTAAATTCTCTTTAGAAATTGTAAATTTATTTACAAATTTTTGTGATTATTTCTCATATGTTTTTTCCTTTTTGTCTATGGAAATCTATCGATCTTGACTTTATCAATTATCAAGTCTTAAGGACTTTTCTCCAAAATTCTCATATAGTTCATAGTCCCACCACTTCCACCCTAGATTCCACATAAACCATTGTCGTTCACCACCCCACCACCTCCTTAATCCCCTATCCCCAAGGCTGGGCTCCACTCAACCCACTCTCCCACCAGGGTGCAATTTCTCATGTGCAAATGTAATCACATCTTCCTAGTGCTCAGTACTGTTTATGGCTCCTACAGCATAAAATCTCCACTCAACCATCTAGCCCTTCCTACCTGTTCAGCTTCATCTTCTGCTGGTCCTTTCTTACACTTCACAGACTCCTAACTCCACGATTGTGGGTTTTTTCTGCCTTTATGCATTTGCACACTTATTCCTCCTGCCTAGAATGTCCTCCTCCCACTCAACATCTCTAGTACAATTTTTCTGCAGAATCTTCTCATTCATTGCTGACAAATCCTACTTACTTACATCTCAGTTCAAATGTCTCCCTTTCACATGCGCCCTTCCCACTCTGTTTGGATCTCCTTTCTAGTTCTTCGCTGTACTTGCTGCGTCTCTTTCAGACCTTGGATTCCTAAAGAGGGTTCATCGTGTCTTTTTATGCTGCTGTCTTCAGTTGCTAGCACAATGCCTGCACCTAGTAAGCACTTAACAATCTTTGTTGCCTGAATGAATATTTTTTAATATTCTTAACCCCTAGACTGGTTTCAGTTTGTATATTCTGTTTTTCTATTTTCATAGGCTTTAATCATTTCTGTATGCCATTTTGGCATCTTTTGATATTCATGTAAGTAGTTATAATAATCTTATCTTGAGGCATTACTGTATTACATACATTATTGCTTAAGTCAGGACTTTTATAATTAGAAGGAACAGAGAATCACTCAAGTTAGCTCGAGGGCAGTGTTGAGGTTGGGGTATTTTTAAGACACTGCAGGGATGAGACACTGTGTGCAGCAAAACTCAGGAACCCTCCTGGGAAACGAGGCTTGTACAGAGCAGCTTTTTGGTCTCTTGTCACGCTGTGGCATCTTTCTATGTACGTGCTCTACTCCTTTTCTCTCAGCTCCATCTCTTTTCAATTTCCTGATAACTTGCCCATGAATTTTGGCTATAATTCAAGTCCCTGACATCCTTTCTCTCTTTGCCTTCATTACTTTCTCTCTTTTTCTCAAATTTCAGATCTACACAGCTCTTCTGTTTGGGGCAAGGCACATTCATTCATTCATCCATGAAGTATTTATGGGACACCTAATATGTGCGAGGACTCTTCTAGATGCTGGGGTGAAGGCAGTGAAAAAGACAGATGAGAATGTCTGCCCTTGTGGAGCTTACATTCTATTCACCACAGGCAAGTCACTGCACCAGCAATCCCTAGAGCAGACACCACCTCTTGGCATCATTACCTGGAGTGGAAGTGGAGACCTAGGTCACTTGGTCAGCAAAGGTGAGCAGGCAGATTCCCTGGAAGGAGGTGTGCGCAGCCAGGGAGGTACTTTAGCGCAATTTTACATTGAATTTTCTCTGTATTAGTCATATTTCCTTCCTTTATTCTCCCTCACTGCCTATATATCCGTATATGACTTTAAAAACATTATTTTAATCTTATCTTCTTTGGTTTATTCAAGGACACCAGGATCTTTGAACGCATTCTTTCATCTTCTGGTAGGTATAATCTCCAAAGTAATTTGGAAAGACTTTACCTTAAGAAAAACCTAGGATTTGGAGTGGTTTTTTTTTTTAGTGCCTAAACAGCATATCTCAAGGTAGGATGGATAACTTTCTGCTATTGATTTAATTGCATTGGCTCACTTTGCAAGTACTAATTGTTGTTATGCCCACATCTATATGTAGTTGGGGAAAAAAGAAATGACCTTAGAAGGCTTTAGTAACAAACCCTAAATTCCATTAAAGTTTATCTTTCTATGTGATTCTACCTTTGTTTCTAGGATTACTGTGTGCGTGGGCATAGGTATGTGTGTGTGCACAAAAGTCTATATGGCATATTATTCTCACTGTCCCTTGACATATCTTTCTCTATTTCTTTGTTCATCTTTCTATCTCCTATCTTTCCATTTTTTTTCTCCCTCCTCTTGCCGTAGCCCGCAAGTCTGTCTCCCTCAACTAACTATAATATAGACCTGAAATCAATGTTTTAGTGCTAGTGCCACCACTTCATCAGGTTGTGATTATAGATGAGCACCCCAAGACTGGATTACCATTTGGTAGCACGGTAATTTGGTAAAATTCAGTTAGCTGCCAACAGGTGAGAAGTAATGACTCAGCCATGGGCCTAAATTGGAAGGCTTCTTACAGAAGAAAGTAAGTCCCACCATGTGAATACTTTTCACTTAAAACTCAGTAAGTTACTGAAATGCATAAATGCATTATGCAAAATTCCTAATCATGGTAGACATGTATTTCATTATTAGAAAGTTATCACAATGCATGACAACGTCAAGAAATCTAACACCCTTCTACAGTCAAGAACTTTGCTCATTAGCTTTTAACATAGCTATAGTCAAATACCATGCTCAATAATCCTCTGCTTAAACTAACCTGGGATTACTCAGGCCCACACAGATTACATTTTGCCATAAATCTTCTTTTAGAATCAGAAGTTTGCGGGAAACCTTAGTTCCAGGACTATGGGACTTTGGAGCAACTTGTCATAAAGAAATTATTGTAGGCAGTTTCCACTCTGCTTTTAAACCCCAAATGGATCTATAATTACTTGCTTACAGATTATAGAAAGCAAACATTCTCCCTGTTTCTTCTGACCTCATCTCTTTGGTCTCATAGCAAAAGGGTACGGGAAGAAGGGAACTGGGGCAGAGGAGAAAGTGTATCAGCATGATCTAGACCTGAATGAAACCCCAGGATGATCCTCTTTCAGTCAAAAGGCAATTCTACAACTTTTTTTATTTTTTTTTGAGACAATGTCTCCCTCTATCACCTTGGGTAGAGTGCCGTCGCATCAGCCTAGCTCACAACAACCTCAAACTCCTGGGCTCAGGTGATCCTCCTGCCTCAGCCTCCCGAGTAGCTAGGACTACAGGCGTGAGCCACCTCACCCAACTATTGACTAATTTCACCCAATTTCTTCCAGATTCATAATTGAATTTATCCCTACACTTGCTATCTATGTATTATTGACTCATTTCAAACAGTTTTACTAGAATTACAGCATCTTTTCTTAAATTTGCTTCTTAATGAAACACAATCTTAAAGTGATATCAGACATCACCTATCTTATTCTAAAACATTTTTGCAACATGTTAAAAAACAAGAGTTTTTTTTTTTTCCTTTTCTTTTTTTTTTTGAGACAGAGTCTCACTTTGTTGCCCAGGCTAGAGTGCCATGGCGTCAGCCTAGCTCACAGCAACCTCAAACTCCTGGGCTCAAGCAATCCTCCTGCCTCAGCCTCCCGAGTAGCTGGGGCTACAGGCATGCGCCACCATGCCCCGCTAACTTTTTCTATATATATTTTTAGGTGTCCATATAATTTCTATTTTTGTTTGTTTGTTTGTTTTTAGTAGAGATGGGGTCTCCCTCTTGCTCAGGCTGGTCTCGAACTCCTGAGCTCAAATGATCCACCTGCCTCAGTCTCCCAGAGTGCTAGATTACAGGCATGAGCCACTGCACCCAGCCAAAACAAGAGTTTTTAAACAGTTGGTTCAATTTTTCAACAAACATTTATTGCACCCTTATTAATGCTAGGCACTAAGATTACGGCTGAATAAAATGGATAACAACTTTGCCCCTGTGGAGCTTACATTCTAGGGGAGATGGAGGAGACAAAAAAAGTAACTACCAGTTTTGTAGTATGGAAAAAGTTGAAGTGCTATGGGGAAAAAAATGAAAGAAGGCAGAAAAGGAGTGGCGGTTGTGATATAAAATAAGATGGTCAGATAGGCTGAGTCTTTTGAAATGGTTTCGTATTTTCTGTTCTTGACTTAAAAGGCAGAGAAATGTCAATTTATAATTCTGTCACTATAAAAAGGTACAGTACTATTTTTAAGAGCTTTTGAATTTATATACTCTTGATTAAATATTTTTGTGTGGATCTATGTTCTACCAGAAAAAGAAAAAAAATCCTAAACCAGAGCTTCAGCTTTGCAGGTTATCTGCAGCTGCTTCAACTCAACTTTATAGCAACAGTCCACTTTCTGAGTTGACAGGCAATCTTGGGCGCCAGAAGACACGTTCCCAAGAGCTGATGATCCCACAAAAAGAGAGGATCCTAGAATATCTGGGCCCAAAAAACCCTGGTGAAGACATCTGGTTTCAGTCATGTCAAACCTATGCAGAAAATTCTCGCATTTCATGTTGTGCATTTCACATACTACGGTACAAAATTATCCAACTATAAGTATATGCAGATTACTATAGCATGTAATTTTAATTGTGTTCCCACATACGAAAATGGGTTTCGATTCTCTGTGTTGCTTTGCCTGCCTTTTCTTGAGTATCTTCTTACCAGCCAAATAGTCATGGGTATCACTTCAGCTCCTAGTTAGCCAAACCAGTGGTACTTAACCACTTGTGCACTGGAATCATCTTTTAAAATTGCTGATGCCTGGGCCCTGATTCCAGATAAATCAGAGTTTCCAGGGATGGGGCGTGGGCATCTGAGGGGGGGGGGTTGGTTTGTTTTGGGGGTTTCGTTTTTTTGGCTGCAGTCATGTTTTCATTTTCTTCTTTCTTCTCTTCTTCTGGCCTTCCTTCTTTTCCTCTTTTATCTTTCACATATGCCTTACATATATTTATGGTTTTAAATAAAGACATGCCATTTTAATCCACTTCATAATTTTTTTTTTCAAGTTCCAATTACACAAGAGATTCCAATGCACAGCTTGGGCCAAGAACCTGTGACCTCAGCCTGCCAGCCCCCGGCAGCCTCCCGCCCAGCACCTCCGAGTCTCCTAAAGCAATTTGTAGTTTATGACCTCTATAGGGAATCCAGCGTTTGCCTCACTCTCTTATTCTCTCAACTCCTTTCCTCCCTCTCCTCTACTTCTTGTTCCCTTCTTGTCTGCTCCTGTCTGAGGCCTGCCGACACTACCTGCTGAGGCTGTCTGGTCCTATTGGTGGCCAGCGTCGGGCTAGATTTTCAGCCCCTGATGCAAAACAGATCTAGTTACCCGCAAATTGCCCACTCATCACTTGTGCAGCTGCTTCTGTGTTTCTCTGACCCCACTCCAAACCCTGCCAGGCTGGCTGCCCTACACGGCTGCTGCTACCCTCAGGGGCCGTCCCAGGGGGGCATGCTTTGACCCTCGGAATGCCTGTCTAATAGGTATGATCATCGCAGAAGCGTATGCTCTCAGAGTGGCGTGGGAGGCGCTTCATCATTTGGCCCCTTTCCTCTTTCCCACCTCACTCCCCACTCTCTCCACCACAGTTCCCCCTGCCCCTCATTCACACATGTCCCCATATGTGTGCTAGCATATTCCCCTAGATAAAACCTTTTTTTAGCTGGAAAATTATTCCTTACTCATTCTTCGGAACACTAACTCAATTGTTGCTCCCTTAAGAAGCCTTCTCTAATCCCCTAGATCACAGTGTTGTTCACACTGTATCATCATGGCTTATGTGTTTATGTTCCTGGCTTCTCCTCTAGACTCAAAGCAGAGACTGGGTCTTTATTTTACATATCTTAAAATAGGTAAGGGCTTCTTAGTAAATGTTGAGTGGAAGAAAGCACGAAGAGACCCATAGAATGTAGATGGCAAACTACTGCTAGCTTGTGGACCACAGCTGGCCCATCGCTTTTTTTGGTAACAAATTTTGTTGAAACATAGCCACAGCCAGTTATGTACTGTCTAGAGTTGCTTAGTGCTACAAGGGCAGAGTTCAGTGGTTGCAACAGAAACCATATGGCTTGCAAAAGGGGAAAATATTTACCATCTTGTCCTTTGCAGAGAAAGTTTGCTGACCCCTGACCTAAAAGAAACCTGAGAGATCTTCTAGAGTAACCTGTCCAGCAGAAAGATAATGCAAGCCATACTGGTAATTTTAAATTTGCTAGTAACCACATTAAAAAAAGGAAAAGAAACAAATAAAAATAATGTTAGTAATATGTTTTAACACAATATACCCAAAATGTTATCATTTCAACATGTACTTCATATAAAAATTGTTATGTGATGAAGTTTTTTACATTCTTTTAGTGGTACTAAGTCTTTGAAATTCAATGGGTATTTTATACATAGAGAAAATGTTAATTTGGACTACGCTCATTTCAAGTGCTCAATAGTTACATGTGTGGCCAGTAGCTATCTTACTGGACAATTATAGACCAAATCCATCAGTTTATAGTTAAAGAAATTGGTCCAGAGAAGTTAAAAGTTTAATCTAAAGTCACACAGTTACTGGAAGAACTGGCATTGAACCTAGCCCTCTTCAATCCTAGCCAGGGGCTCCTTCCATCGCGTTTGGCCTTGTGTGTTCACCTTTGGCCTTGTGTGTTCACCAGAAGAGATATAATGAAAGGTCAGGTTTCTAATTCTGTACAAACATTAATAAGTTGTGAGACTGGGATATTTCTTAGCTCCCCAGAATTTTCATTTCTTCATCTCTAGAATAAAAGCATTGGCTGGATGATCTTTAAACTATAATGTTATATGACAATCAAACATATAGGTTTGCAAACCAGAACATACTGCAGTTATTTTGCCCAAGAATTCTGTTCCTAAAAAGCTGTATGTAAATATACATTCAAGACTACATTGCCTATCACCACAACTTGAGGGAAGCTCTTAGAGGCCAGATTTCAGATAGTCAATCTACTCAAATCTACATTTTAGTTATCAGGACCAAGCCTAGAGCCTGATACATGTGACACAGAACCTTTCAGAGCATCGCTATTAAGTTCCTAAGAAATTTGGAAATGATCTGAGGAGGCCATTGCTGAGCAGTGAAAAAGCAAAGATGGGAGCGGTGTTAGGGCCCATGTGGGGCAGCAGAGTGGCTTCCTCTCCCTGCTAAACAGCAGCAGGGTCTGTCATGTTTATGGAAATGGTGGTATAAATTAAATTGTATACATGTCAGCTAGTGCAACTCTAAAGCATTCCACAAGGACTCTGACTGTGCCACCAAATCCTCTATGTTATTAATGCCTCGAGATCAGTGACTGGGCAGCTGGACATGATGGTGAGGAGTCTCCCAGGGAATCCTGCAAGGCATTTTGCTTTTGTTACTTGATAGGTAGGTTCTTTAGAATTCTAAAACCAAGTTTTGCTTCTTTATGGCAGTATTTCATTTTGATAAGCTTGTGCATTGCTAACTGACTTCAGAATGGTTTTGTTCGTCTTCCATCTTCCTGGAAAAAAATGACATGAGAGTTTAAGTGACTTCAAGTTTACATCCTCTGTAGGAAAACATGCTCTCCAGTACTGAGTGGTTTTATAAAACAAAACTTCTGCATTTGTTCAGCCAGCAGAGAAGAGGTGGGTTCCCTCCCAGCGGACTCATCCACCATGGTGCCTGAAGAATGGATTCAATTAAGCATATTTGGAATCACTGGCCAAAGACCAGGGTGGCAGTCTTGGTGGTTTCCTCCTGGGGCATTTCTCAAGGAAAACTCAGCTCCTTAGATAGAACAGCAGGTTGATTTTGAACTATCAGCTACAGTTTCACTAGAAGACTACCCTTTTCTCTGTAATTCAAAGTCTCTAAAAGAAAGGTAAAATAATAATAACATTTAGCATTTATATAGCACTTACCGGACACCATTGTTTTGACTCCTTTATATTTATTAACTCATTTAATCTTTTTTTTTTTTTTTTTTTTTTTTTTTGAGACAGAGTCTCACTTTGTTGCCTGGACTAGAGTGAGTGCCGTGGCGTCAGCCTAGCTCACAGCAACCTCAAACTCCTGGGCTTAAGCAATCCTACTGCCTCAGCCTCCCGAGTAGCTGGGACTATAGGCATGCGCCACCATGCCTGGCTAATTTTTCTATATATATTTTTAGTTGGCCAGATAATTTTTATTTCTATTTTTAGTAGAGACGGGGTCTTGCTCAGGCTGGTCTCGAACTCCTGACCTCGAGCGATCCACCCGCCTCGGCCTCCCAGAGTGCTAGGATTACAGGCGTGAGCCACCGCACCCAGCCATATTAACTCATTTAATCTTAACAACAACTCTATGAAGCATGTACTGCTATTATTAATATTAACATTCCCATTTAATGGATACAGAAACCAAAGGACAACGAAGTTAAGTAACTTGCCCAAGATTACACAGCAAATGAGAAGTAAAGCCTGAGATCAAACCTAGGCAGTCTGGCGCCAGAGTCTGTCTTTATTTCCCGGTGACATCCGTCTATCTACAAGTTAAGAAGTATCTTTTCATTTCTGGCCAATTTTTTTTTTATGGAACTTCAAATATGTAGAATCAAAAGTCTATCTTATTTAATCAAAATAATTAATTTTGATACTAAGGCAATTTATACTCTTTTCAAGACTTTTAATGTTATTAGTTCCTTGCAAAAATGATTATAGAATTACAATACATTTTATTTTTGGTTAAAGAATGAGAAAGATGAGAAAGTGCACTCCTACTTTCCCTCATCTTCATGTTAAATTCACAGTCATCCATCCCTCAAAACCCAGCATATACACATCACCTCTGATGTGAAGCTTTCCTGGTCAATTCTGGAGTTAATTACTTTCTCTGCTACTGCTGCAGCTTATGCATATATCTGTAATTGCACTCATCACATGGCATTGTAATTATTTGTGTATCTCATTTATGATCCCTATTTGACAGGAAAGCCTGAGGACAGGACCTGTATTTTATTCATGTGTGCATTTGTGTAATAAAGTCAACAAACAACAGATTCTTACTGAAATGTGTTTGAGGAAAAATGCTTACATTTAAATGGATTTCATATTCAGCTGATCAGGTGGACTTAACATGAGAGAAAGTTCTGGAAGCATATGATCACTGATAGCTACTCTTAGAAAATTTTTCCTATTTGAACTACTAGGTGTACAAAAATATGGAATAACTTAGCTGTATTCATTCTATTTTTAAAAATTTTTATTTTATTTATTTATTTTTTAAGACTAGTCAAGTGCAGTAGTGAGAAGGGAGGAAAGCAGTAGAACAAGCAGTTCAATGTGTAACTGACTGAACAATCAAGTGAGATAACTCACTACCCTCAGACCAGGTGATCATTCTAAAGAATTATAGTCTTTATGGCACCAAATATTCATAATCCATTCTTTTAATGTTAATAACTGTGAGACTGTTTACATTTATCTAATACTTATTCTAGAATCTTTTTGGGTCTAAGTTTTTAAGAGTTATATGAAATTGTGTTTTCTTAATCCTATTTGATTCACTGTATCTTAAGTATTATAATTTTAAAATGTATCAAATTTTTTTTGTTTTCTACATGCTGTCATTTCTCATTATGATTTCTTTGAAGAAGATATTGTTTACAGTATAAAAATGAGCAAATATAACACACCAGATTTTAGCTGAAGAAACAAGGAGCATAGCACTACAACTCAATTATACATATAGAAGCAATACATTTAATTGACAGCTTAAATTCCACCATTTAAACACTGTTTTTCACATGAACAAAAGCAGAGTAATTATGTTATATAATCTTCGGTTAAAATTAATTGAAAACTAATATAGCTCTAGCATGCTGTGACTCACCTTTCAGTCAATATTACCAATCAACTTTTTTTAGAGACAGGGTCTTGCTCTGTCACCCAGGCTGGAGTGCAGTGGCACAATCATAGCTCACTGCAGCCTCAAACTTCTGGGCTCAAGGGATCCTCACACCTCAGCCTCCTGAGTAGCTGGGACTACTGCTACATGCCACCATGCCCAGCTAATTTTTTATTATTATTTTTTTGTAGAGAAGGGGTCTTGACCAGGCTGATCTCAAACTCTTGGCCTCAAGCAATCCTCTGCCTCAGCCTCCCAAAATGCTGGCATTACAGGCATAAACCGCCATGCCTGGCCATTAATCAAGTTTTAAAAACATCACATTGATGTAATTTCTGCTATTAAACATATTTATTTAGACTGAATTAAAGCAAAACTTATGCTTGTGCTACTTCTAACTGGTTTCTTGAGTTTATTATAAGAGCTCTTTTCACTTCAAGTATTTTTGAATCAAGACTTGAAATTTGTTTCTGTCATCCTAAAGATGATTAATAGGGTTTCATATGTTTAAATTATAAACCTATTGGTGTTCATAATATTTTTATTATAAGCATTATGGATCCTGGACCTCAGATTCCCTGAGGAAAGCTTTTAGGAACTTGTGGTAAATATTTAATAGAGGATATGAGCTTTCTGTTTTATTTTAATCTTTATTTTTCCAGAAGGGGATATTATTTAATTCATGCATATTTACTCTATATTTCCAAAAGATAATGCCTTAGGAGACATAATGGACTTATGGAATCTAATTCCAAATTTCCAAAGGCTCTTTATATCATGAATGTTTGCCTATAATGGGATATTGCACAGTCTGTTGAACAAATTGAAACAATTAAACAGTCACAGGATACCAAAAGAACAATTTTTTTCTTATGCTACATTTACAGCTAGTTGTGAAGATTTCTAAGAGTTAATCTAGAACCAAATTATTTTTGCAAATATAGTATTGGAGGATTTTTCCTTCATGTACATCCTTTAAGATGTAAAAGAAAGTTGTTATTTTTGTGGAGTCATCTTGTTGTAATTTTTTGAATGTTTTTGTTGTTTTTAAATGTGTAGCTTGCTCTGTTTTAAAACAATAATAATAGGAAATTTTAAAAACCACCCACAATCGTACCATCCTCACAAAATAAAATTTCATTATTCTATGTGTCTTCATAAGATTTGTTTTGCATGTTGCTGGATAGTCTGTAGTGTTATAATTTTAATAACATGACAGTTTTCTCTCTCTCTCTATATATATATATTTAGTCATCAATAAGGCATTTTAACAGGTATAAGGATGAATGAATAAAGGAAAACAAGTACAGGGAAAGTAATCATTCATCTCTGAAATGGCTGAATCTTACATTAATCAATATCTCCCTTTGCAAACAGTCCACACTCTTTGTGCTTTGCTCGCACAGAAAATAGCAAAGCTAACTTTGGTCATTACCAGTACTTCCTTTTGTGCAAGTCCAAGTTGACCTTGTTCAACCTATGTTCAAGCCATTTTAGTTGATTTCTCTCTGGGGCTTAGAGTGCATTCAATGAACATGTAGACCTTTGATTTATTGGTTACAAATCAAAGCTAAAAATCTTACAAGGGGATAAAACTCATCTTTGTTTCAGCTTTATGTTAGCAAGAAGAGTTGTTTCCGACCCATAGAGACTCTGAACAGTATTTTGAACTTATTGCCTGGTGCTTCAGAGCAATGGGATCAATATTTTGAGGCATGTTTTCAAGCCCTACAATTCCAAATCAACGTCAGCAAGTTGAACTAAACTCTATTTGGCTTTAACAATTCAAGCCTTCAGTATTTCTTTCCAGTTTTTTGAAAGTCAATCATATCTGCTCATTAATATGTTTAGATTTTTTTTGAACTACAAGTGTTTTATTCATTTGTGTAAGTCTTGACTTTTTACACACATGAACGTTGTATAAGCTCATTATAAAAAATTAAAATATTACAGAAATATTATAGAAATTTAAACTCTTGTAATATGGAGAGCCATCGTTAACAGAGAAATAGCAGCTATTCCTCAATAACATTTTCTTGATTACTAGCACATATCTCTATATAGAGAAACTTTTTAAATTCAGTAATTCCTTGACCATTACATAGCTCTTAGAAACATATTCATCATGCACTATATACTGTTTTGGACACTGTGTTTATCATTTAATATTTCTTGGATATCTTTCCATGTTAGTACTTACAAAGTCCACTTCATTATTTTCATTGGCTACATAGCATTCCATGATATCCATACATCATAATTTACTCACACAGATCCACAGTGTTGGATACCTGAGTTGCTTCCAGGTTGGCTCTATTTGTTTGTTTTGTTTTATTTTGTATTGCCATACCAATACTTCAGTGAATATCCTTTTAAACATATCTGCATATACTTGGAACACAGTACATTAAAACATTCTTTAAAAAGTAATGGAATAATACTGTTTTAATGTATTTAATTCTTGTTAGCCATTCAGATCATTACTACCAGCATACCAAACTCATAATAAATATTTCAAAAATTTCTTTCAATACCCTTTAGTTCTTAAGGATAAGTGCATTTTTTCTAGAATTTAAGACTATTGTCCTACAAATGACCTTCCAAAATGTTCTTTTATGATTCATTGAATGATAGTAATAATGATTCCTTGACCATTATACAGCTCTTCAGTTTACAAAGCACCTTCGCATAATTATCTCATCTGACTCGCACATCAATGTGATCTATGCAGGACAGGTTTATAGGAAAAAATGGTGCTGACTTGGAAATTTTTACTGCCTAAAATAGTTACATAAAGTCCTTTGTTCTGCTAACTCAAGGAGTCAAGGCCACTGTCACGATGGGGGTGTTATATCATACTGGTACCTTAATGTGAAAACACACATATGTCACTTCAGTAACTGATGTTGCTAATTTACTATCCAGTTTTCAGGCATTTTATTTAATTCTCTGATATCTGGAGATTGTACTCACCAGGAATTTATTAGGTAAGTGCTCCAGTAATTGCTACTTCTGAAGCAAGTATTTTAAAGACATTTATGCAGCAGTTGTTAAAGGTTGGTGAGTTTCGGTGCCACTTTTTCTCATTTGGAATTGGAAGAACAGAGGGGAAAGGTGGAAAAGAAAGTCCATAGAATGTAGCACCAGCAGGATAGTGCCTGCCAAGACCTTGGAAATTCCTATCTCCACCCGTGATTATTTCTGTATCCCTATGACCCCTCCTTTATCCAGTGCCTATGATGGTTGGGCTGGCGATAAGCGGGGTGTTTCCCTCATTTCCCACACTCCCGGTAGGAAGCAGGCTCCTGTACAGGGAGAGGAAATCATTGTCATGTTGCCTCCCACTTTCGGAAAGAAAGCAATTTTGAATGACACCATTGTTTCCATAGCTGCAAACTTATGTCGCCCCATTAGTAGATCTATCCCCACCCTCAATTTAGCCGAGAATGCACTTCTGAACTTCCTCTCTTCCTACATCTACTGTAACATGCACAGGAACGCAATATCAGCTCCCAGATCTGAAATCTCATGAGATTGTTTTAGTTCATTTTGTTTCTTATAACAGAAGACCTGAAAATGAGTAATTTGTAAAGAAAAGAAATGTATTTCTTATAGTTATGGACGCTAAGTCCAAGGTTCAGGGGCTGCACCTGGTGAGGGCCTCCTTGCTGGTGGGGACTCTCTACAGGGTCCTCAGGCAGCACGGGGCATCCCATGGTGAGGGGGCTGAGTGTGCTAGCTCAGGTCTCTCTTCCTTTTCTTAGAAAGCCACCAGTCCCACTCTCATGATAACCCATTAATCCATTTATGCCTGTACGGATAATCACCTCTTAAAGGCTCCACCTTTCAATACCACTACATTGGGGATTAAGTTCCAACATGAGTTTTGGAGAGAACACATATCCATTCAGACATAGCAAGGAGCCTATCCAATTCAAGCCCTGCTTGAAAATATGATAGCAATTTCTAACCAACCATGATTCTATAGAGTAGCTACATTTATACTTAAAAACAACTTACATTACTTACAGAGAAATCACATTGCTGATACTACTTTGAAATTCTTACGTTCTGTTCTCTTCCATCAACACAATTACAGGAATTTGATCTGCACCTATCCCATCTGTCCAATATTACTTTGTACTGCTCAAATTGTACTTGGCTATCAAGTCGTTTGTCTCTTCATTGTCCTGTGTACGATACCTAGCTCATTCTCACCTTCCTGCCTTCTCTTATATTGTTGCTCTTTCCTTCAAGTCCTCCTCTCTTGCCTATTTGAGTTCTAATCAAGTCTTGAGAGCAAGCCCCCAAGTCCCACATAAAGCCTTCCCTACTAAGACAGAGAGCCGGCTGCTGTCTATACACAGGCAGAGAGAACTCACCACATCTCTGCACATTCTGATGTCATTCCTTTTCCAACCTGTGGTCGAACTACCAAATTTTACTCTTGACAACGAAGCTCTTAAAACAGTAACCTGTTTATTGGGTTGCAGTGATCACATCAGGCACCGGAGTGTAGCATACACCTTGCCCATTCTCCCAGCAGCAGTTGTTCAGTTTCTTAGTCAAGTAGCATATGGGAATGGTGGATAGTTCTAGACCGATCAGTAGCAAATGCCCTGCCCTTCTTGTTTGACAAACAAATTCCTCTTTTGGACACAAGAATGACCTCTTGGCTCTCATGATGTTTATACAGCAGGTACCTTTGAACATATTTCACTGACTCAGGATGTTTCAAGTGTGAGTATTCCATAGCTGGTTGAAATTTGACTAATACTTTCTAGTTTGGAATAATATATTTCATAAGTCTAATACATTTAAAAATTTCCAATTCAGAAAATTAAAAAAATACAAGTAGTGTGGCATATCTGGAGAGTGAGCATTTCCTATGAAAACTTTTTTTTTTTTTTTTTTTTTTGAGACAGGGTCTTGCTTTGTTGCCCAGGCTAGAGTGCAGTGGCATCATCATAGCTCACTGCAACTTAAAACTCGTAGGCTCCAGTGATCCTCCTACCTCAGCCTCCTTAGTAGCTGGGACTGCAGGTCCACACCAGCACACTGAGCTAATTTTTTTTTTTTTTTTTTGTAGAAACAGGTCTTACTATGTTGTTCAGGTTGGTCTTGAACTCCTGTCTTCAAGCGATCCTTCTACCTTGGCCTCTCAAAATGCTGAGATTCTAGGCATGAGCCATCGTGCCTGGCCTCCTGTGATAATTTTATCTCATTTTATCTGGCTAGTCCTATGAACTACCTAAGATTTAAAGTCTTATGTTACATATAAATTGTTTAATGTGTTGATCATGGGTTTTTTAACTAGATTTATAAACTTCTCAAGGGCAAGAATCAGTGAGTCAGTTGGGGTCCTGGAGAAGAAATAAAATTCCTGCTAGATGGGTCAAATGAAGATACTTTAATGAAAAGATAATCAAAGATATATAGGCAAGGTTAAGAAAAAAGACAAAGAATGGTGAGGCTCTGTCTTCAGAGGGAAAGCCATTTTTCCCCTGGTGCTGGAGAAACGAAGTAAGGAAATAGAGTTGGCAGAGCCTGTAAGAGCTGGAGCTGGGGAGAAAAGCCAACTGGCAGACAGTGTGGTTGGGGACTGATGCCGAAACTGTGAGATGGGGTCCCAAAGCAGGGGGCAGGGAAGAAATACTCGACTTTCCACTCTCAGATCTCCTATGTGGTCCAGCTCAAAAACAGTCATGAAGATGTGGTCAGCAAATTTCAGCCTTCTCAGGCACAGAGTAAGACAGAAAAGGTGGAGAAAAGACGGAGGTGAAGAGGACTAGAGAAGGATGGGGCAGGATTGGCAAAATAACCAGCACAGAACGTTTCTATTACAAATGGGGATAAGAAAAATGCTGGACCATTATGTATAGAATAAGAGAAGCCTGCAAACCCAAAACTTATCTGGGAAAACCTAAGTCTAACTTAACCAAACTTAGGCCCTGGTACAGGGTCAATTTTCTTCATTCAATCTTTCTTTTTATTTTTGCTTTCTTTTTCTATCCCCTCCCCCGTTAAATCTTTCTGAATATAATCCAAAGAAAGAAATTCAATGCTCTATTACATTCAGAGTTTCAAGGTTTTCAGTGTCATCCTAAGAAATTAACATGTATATCTATCACTCATAGCAATAAATAAAATTAATTTACATTAGTTGGGCATGGTGGTAGTCTCAGCTACTCGGGAGGCTGAGACAAGAGAATCACCTGAGTCCAGGAGTTCGACTGTGGTGAGCTATAATCGTGCCACGGCACTGCAGCCTGGGTGACAGAGTGAGACCCTATCTTTAAAAAAAAATTTCATTTACAGACATAACTGCCATCACACTCAAAAGTGAGAGTGTCTCCAGGGTTTTTGTTTGTTTTAGCTGTAAAGTAAAATAATAAAACAAACATGTTCCTTTTGTGTAGAGGAATTTTTATGAATAATATAAAACTGCTCTCTTTAAATTTAAAATATATTTTAAATTTCAATTTTTAAAATATTTTTTACTTTAGCTTTGTGTCTATTCATGGCCACATAGGGGTTAGTGAATATTTACATAAATAGAATCGCAGAACTAGAAGACATTAAAGGTTTTGTAATCTACTGTCTCCTTTAACAGATAAAGAAACAGGCACCCACAAATTAAGTCACCTGCCTTTGATCAAATAGTCAGTTATGGCAGAGCCATACCAGAATGCAAATAGTCTATATCCTAATCTGGCTATCTATAGTTTTAGAAATGCTTGATTTAGTTCCAATTAAATGGCAAAAGAGTATTGGGGTTAAGAGCAAAGGTTCGGAATTAGGCAGATTTAACTTCAAATCCACATGGATTTTAAGCAAATGACAAATTCCTGCTGTGCTTTCAGTTCCTCCCCTGTAAAGGTGGGATGAATATAGAATGCCTATCCCATTAGGGTTGTAATGGGTTGACTGAGAAAATATACATAAAATGTTTAGCATGTAATGTTTGGCACATAGTATGGTATTAATAGTAGATGCCTAATAAATAAAAGCTATTACATGGTAGTTATAAAAATTTTCTAGTTTTCTTCTAAAAAAAAAAAGCAGTGACAATTTAATCATAGATGGTGGTTAAAAAGAATTTGAGAAGCATTACATAGGGAATTCTGAACCAAGAAAAGAACCTTTAAATAAGTCAGAAGAAGAGGTCAAGTAGAGAATGAGGGAAACTACTTACCTGGAGTGGAAAGAAGTACAAAAGTCCTGAAGGGTAAATGAATCGGTTTTATTTTTTTTAACTCTGTCTTTAAAGGGAAACATTACCAAGAGTCACACCTTTAAATACTTTCAAAATTAATCGACTTTATTTTTTAGAGTAGTTTTAGGTTTCCAGAAAAATACATTACCTTTTGATTCACAGAATCAACAGAAAAGTTGAAAATATCTGAAAAGCATAAAACACTATACAGATATAAGATGGTATTTTTCTTATTAATAGTGGAAAATGCCCAGGACCCAGTTTACACACCAGAAAGACATGAATCAACAGAATTTGATCTACCTAGGTCTTTAAAGAATATCGAGGATAAAATTGTGCAATTGCTAGCAAGGTTGTGTACCCTATTGTGGCAAACTTTCCAGGGGGCTGATGGATTGCCTATCTGAATTCTATCTAAAAGAAAAATTGCAGGCACAGCTGTGGAAACATACGGATAGTGAGTATCACACTATACTAGACAAACTACTTGAATCTGTAATCAAAGGGTAGGATCATTGAAAAATGTAAAAAAACAGGCTACTGGAGAAAAGGCACGATAGATTAGAAGTTCATGTAGAAATATTGTGAACTCTTTAGGGAAATAATGACTATCGTGCCAAAGGAAAACTAATAGATGAAATTAACAAATATAAGACTTCCCCAAATTCCTTATATGCAGAGACATATCCTACTTTCAAATAAGAATTTGAAAGATTAGGTTATCATTGAATTGGCAGCACTTTAAAAAAATATGAATAGGAAGCTGGCTTAAAATTAAGAGAGGATATGACTCAATAAACACAACTTTTTGGAGAAGCATGAAGAGCAGGACATCAGAGATCCCTCTGTGCGAGGACAAATATATTTAAAATTTGTGTAAGCCATCTAGAAAATAAAATTCTAGGTTCATAGATTATATTGACCTCTTCCAAGTAGAGAATGCCAACAATAGCAATGGAGAAAATGATAAGAAAAATCTGAAGTTTGGGTAAGTAAAAAGGTAGCAGCTTCCATTGTTTTACACTTAATGTCTAGCCATGTTAATTCCCTTTTCAGATGAGATGGTCACAGAGAGATGCTGTTAGTTAAGGGAGTACAGTGGAGGAAAGGAAGGCTCCATGTAGGTAGATGAATGGAAGGGTAGATGAATGGAAGTTGTATGGGTGGCTGATGGATCATGAGCTGGATGAATGGGAAGATTTATGGGTATATGGGTGAATGCATGAGTGAATAGGTAGATGGATGGGTGTGGGGAGGTGGAGTAGGTGGATGAATGGTTGGTTAGATATGTGGATGGATGAAAGGAGAGATGACAAAGAATAGAGGTGGCCTTTCTTTCTGGGTCCAAACTGTGGAATCATCATTCCAGAGAAGTCTTTCTATAGGACTGGGATGGGCAGAAAACCTATGAAGACAGGCTTTCCTCCCTTGAAGGTAAATGTTTTTTGGAGATTTAGCTAAAACTTATAGTTAGGTATCCTAATGTACTCTTAAGCGCTTAGTTAACTCATGGGCAAGCTTTGACGCCAACTTTAATTGAGATCTGCTAAGGCCTTTGAGGTGACATGAGTCTTTGTGCAAGGAAAGGCATTCTTAAAAAAACAGTTTACCCCAGTGCTTATGTGATAAATCCAAGTCAATGATAATCTGTACTCCATTTTAAAGATGGAGGAGACTAGAATGTAGCAGTTCAGAAGGATTCAAAGATCACTGAGCATAAAATATAAGAAAATTTCTATTTGTATGCTAGAGTTTCTTTTTGCTTTCCTGTTACACTTGATAAGATCACAGAGGTGGTATAGTATGCCTGTGTGTAAAAAACTCACAGGCTTTGGATGCTTTAAAGGAAAAGTATGCATTTTGGAAACAATTTTGAAGTCAGTTTCCCTAATTCTTACATAGTCTAATGTTTCTTTTCCATTTATATAATTCCTCTTAAGAAGTTGATTCTAAAGTAATACTATAATACAAGGACCAGAAAAAATGCAATTAATTTTTATAGCAGTAAAAGAAACAGAAAACTGACAGTTGTCTTTCATATATAAAGAGCACATTTAGTAAGCATTTGCTATGTACTAGGGTTTTATACTTCATGTAATTATTATAGCAAGCCCTTCAAGTACTATCATTAATCACATTCTAGAGTCTGGGAAACTGAGGCTCAGAGATATTAAATAACTTTTCCACTGCTACCTGGCTGGGCCAAGAGGACTCAAACTTAATATCTGTTTCTAAAGTCCATATTCTTAATATCCCTGTAAAAGAACTTACTGACAGTCTCAAAGTTCATGTTAGTATTTGAATGTGATTAGTATTAACATAACAAAGGGCAGTTCTATTAAAATACTTTCTCATCTTTAATCTCGTTTAAAATATTTTCATTTTATTCTACATGCAGCTTACCCTTTTAGTACAACATTCACCGTTATAGGTTATAAAAACTATTTTTCAACAGGGACATGTTGCTGAATGTCATGACTATTCATGTTCTGGCTCTGGTTCTTTCAAATAAATTTGTTTTGTGGTGCCCACTCTACTGCATTTTTGAGCAGGTTGTAAATCTTGTTAAAACCAATAAAAAATATAATTTCAGAATGTTTCAAAAGTAATCTCTCATGTCACTGGAGTCTCTAATCCTTTCTGTTTCTACTTTCTTTTTTGTACAGTTCAAAAATGATTCTGAAAATAATTTTATCTTTAAAAATAACATTTTTTTCTGATCACAAAAAAGTAATACATGCTCATTTGAAGGAATTTAAATATACATAAAGAGAAAAATATCTAAAATTCTATTATCCAGAGATATAATGAACATGTTAATGTACTTCCTTTAAATATACATGAGACCAAAATGTTAACTTTGATTTGGGGAGGTGGTGGAAGGAATTTCAAGTAATTTTAAATTATATGTATATATATATTCATCTAAGATATTCACCTAACTTCAAATGCTTTCTCTAAACTTTCATCATTTCTCTACATGGTGACCATGAGATGTTATGATGATAAGCAAAAATTTGGCTTATCTGTATAGTTGCAAAGTGCAAAATATAAATTAATGAGATTTATATATAATAGAAAATTTGATATTTTTGTTTTAATGATTTTAATGATATTTAACTTTTAATGATTTTTTTTTACAATGACATGTATTCACTGTACCCAAAAAAAGCTAACATTTTTTGAGCACTTTCTGTGTATCAGGCACTGTTCTAAGGGTTTTGTTTGTATTAACTCATTTAGTCCTCACAAAAACTCTATGACATAGGGACTATTATTTATTTTGCATTTCACAAATAACAAAATTTAGGCACTGAGAGGCTAATTTGCTTAAAGTCTTGGTTTGCCAGGAAAACAATCATGGCAAACTAGCATGGACTTTTATTTCTTCATTGGGTTGTTTGTTTTAGCGGGAAAACAAATATGATAACTTAGGACAGCATCATGGATATATAATATCTTCATTTCAGGAAAGGAGATGATAATTCCATATGATATGAATACACTCCTAGGAGGGTCTGGAGCTGGCTGAGCCCTTGGATTTAATGGTAAGGTTAGTGGATCAGTATCAAGGACATGAAGTTACTAAATAACAGAGCTGAAATTCAAACCCAGGCTGGATGTCCCCAGAGCCCATACTTAACCACTACCCTAAATTGCCTCTATGAAGTATAAAGAAGAAAGGTAGCAAGAAGAAAGCTGAAGTCCTCTGATTCCATGACCCAATAACAACTGCCATCATTTTTGTAAACATTTCTAGACCTTTTCTGATGCAAGCCTTAACTGTAGCTGATTTAAGTTTTGGCAGAATGCCTTGTGATCCTCCTGGAAGGCTCGTGAGGGGCTGCTTCAAGGCCATTTCTCACTTGCCTCCCTATCTTTCCAGGAGGGTGCCATGAGATAGTTTCTCATTGTCTCCTGGGTTTTGAGGGTTTTTGCCATTCCCCTTGCAATGCAATTATCATGCTAACTATCTCAAGTTAGATCAGATTTCACAGGCTAAGGGCACAGTCCCCACAAGACTGCCCTCACTTCAGATACCAGCCACGAAATCAGGCATTCCAAGGCTACCCACTTCTAATCAACTGGCTACAAATTCAGGAGTTCCTACTATCCCCCCACATTTGATAACTTACTAGAATGATTCATAGAACTCAGGTAAATGCTATGTCCACAATTACAGTTTTATTACCAGCCAACTGAAAATACACATAGGCAAAGTTCAGGAAGGTCCCAAACATGAAGCTTCTGTGTCCTCGTGATGTGTTATCCACGTGGCAGGCATATCAATGCATGATTACTACCAGGGAAGTTTACCTGAGCCTCAGTGTCCAGACTTTTTATTGGTGGTTCTTCAAACAGGAATCATTGACTGACTCACTGGCCATGTGATTGAACTCTGTCTCTAGTTTGTTTCTCCTCACAGAGGTTGGGCTGATACTGCCTTGCTCAAAGCCTCAACCTTCTAATCACATGCTTGGCATTTCAGGTGAGGCCTGCTTTCCTTCTGAGTCATCTCATTAGGCCCAAAGGCCCACCATGGATAACAAAGATACTCCTATCCATTGGGAAATTCCAAGGATCTGGAGGTTACCTTTCAGGAACCAGGGACAAAGGCCAGCCAAATTCTTTATTATGTGACACCCCCTCTTACTGTACTACTATAGTCTACAAAACTGCTTAGCTGCAGGTGGAATTGGCTCCTCAGCAACAGGGTATTCCACTACTTATGTTGCATTGTCATCCAGCCCCCTTTGTTTCTGTGTTGTCCTGGGGGACAAGGGACATGGGGAAACTGGCACCTTTCTGGGTTGTTTGTTTTGCTATCTATGTAAGTAACAAATTATCTGAATTTTAAAAGGGTTTTATTGTTTCTTTACCAGCCAAATCTGTTAACATTGTTTGCTTGACCTATCATACACAGAAATAAGAAAAAGCCCAAGAGTACAGGTATGGAAGATTAAGGTTTTGTTTAATTTTCTTTACCCATTTTGGCTTTTAAGAACATGCAAACAGGGCTTTTCAGTAGGCTAGATGTGAGAATCAAGCATGGAGGACGGCGGCAAAAGTAAGTTGTGCAGTGGCAGTGACTGACTCCAGAGGAGAGGATGAATTCTCTGAGGGAGACACTGCAGAGAATCCAATGGTGCAGGGCTACTTGGATTTGAGATCAGACTTGAGCTGTCATAAAACTGTGAATTAAAAAATGACTTTAGGGGCCTTATATCCAACCTCTTATCTGATACAAGCATCTTTTCTACATAATCCCAACAATTGGTCATATAGCTTGTTTCTGTTTCAGTAGATCTAGTGAGGAAGAGCTAAGCAATTACTCTCAGGGCTACCAACTCTCTTGATACAGATCTGATTGTTTTTGCTTTCTGTTTTGTTGAGCTGAAACCTGCCTTTTAATAATTTTTACCATGACTCTTTACTACTTCATGGATCACATATTCACATAGCTATAATCTACTATTTGTGACAGACCTGCTATGAAATCAACTATCTACCATGTCTCCCCTTGATTTTGTGTTCAGCAAATTAAACATCTGCCTTCACCCTTGCCACATGGCCTTGTCTTGGTCCTCACTATCTTGGTTATCCTGCTATCTCATCAGCATCTCTCTTAGAATATCCACATCCAGTTTCATCAGTGGAGAATACAATGGAATTACTATGTCCAATAAAATACTTTATTTTAAATTTCTTCTCTTTCCATAAATGTACTTTGTATACTTACAGTGTCTTCTTCCAAAAAGGATATGAGGAGGAAGATAGGAAAATGAAATGCATACTGTCTTATTCTGTCATCTTGCAATTAAATTTTAAACATATTTATGTATTTTTAATATTTTTAAATAATCTGGTTGGTTTTGTTATTAAAATATATACTCATGGTAAAAAATTTCAAATAATACAAATTGTATTAGAAAAAATTTTTAAAAATCCCCCTCTCTCAAATATACAATCCCACTCCCTAAAGGTAACCATAATTTAGTTTATTGTATCTATCCAGAATTTTTTCTATATTACACATCTTTCCATATTAGTATTATGGATCTACCTCATTCTTTGTAATAGCTACATTGTATTTTATTGTATGATTTTATTATCATTCATTTAACCAATCTTCCATTGATGGACATATATGTTGTCTTCTCTCCTTTTCTCATTTTAAAGTAATACAACAAAATCCTTTGTATTTCTTTGAACACTTTAGAAAACATATTTGTAGGATAAATTCCTAAAAGTAGAACTGCTGTATCAAAATTTATATGTTTTCAAGGGTACACCAATTTTCACTCCTACTGACTGTGTGGTAGTACTTGTTTTCCCATATGCCAAACTTTAAAATAATTGCTAATTTCAAAGGTGAAAAATGGAATATAATTTA
Organism: Lemur catta; assembly: GCF_020740605.2. NCBI lineage: Eukaryota > Metazoa > Chordata > Mammalia > Primates > Lemuridae > Lemur > Lemur catta. The sequence goes on along the minus strand of NC_059139.1, from coordinate 51,046,365 downwards.
GGCTGGATATTTTCTGTTTGCCTCTCCATATCCACTCTGCACCCTTCTATTCCCTGCTCTTTGCCTCAGGAAGACAGTCTGCAAGGACTGTTTCACTGGGCTTCTGTATCCAGCTTCCTATCTCAGCTTTAAGAGGAGGAACACCAGCAGGATGGGGCTGAGGTGGGCAAGAGAGGAAGTTGAGGTATTTATTTCCTGGGCTGCCTCTTTGTGGGGTCTCTGTGGGCTGGCTGTGACCCTTAAGCAAATGACACAGCCTTCTCTGTCACCAGGTTCCAGCCATTGCTCCCTCCTCCTATCCTTTCAGGCACAGAGAGTAGGTAGCCTGCCCTGCTAGGTCGGGTAGTGCCCTCTCTTTAAAAGTTTTCCTATATCCTATTCCACCTTTGCAGAGTAGTATCTTTATTAAGCACTCCTGAAAGTACCTAATTTCCTGCCAGTTCTTGTTTCTGGGACTTCAGACTAAAGAGATCCCCCCAGCTCTCCCAGTGATTCTCTGAGCTATGCATACAACTCTAATAAGTCCCTTTGTTCTAGTTAGAGCAGATTCTTTTCTTTGCTCTAGCTAACTGATTAAGAACCCTGACTTACTGAAGTAATTTTTTTTTTGAGAGAGGGTCTTGCTCTATTGTCCTGGCTAGAGTGCAGCAGCATCATAGCTCATTGCAACCTCAAACTCCTAGGCTCAAATGATCCTCCTGCTTCAGCCTCCCAAGTAGCTGGGACTACAGGTGTGTGCCACCACACCTGGCTAATTTTGTTATTTTTTGGGAGATGGGCTTTACTATGTTTCTCAGGCTGGTCTCAAACTCCTGGCCTCAAGCAATCCTCCTGCCTCAGCCTCCCAAAGTGCTAGGATTACAGGTGTGAGCCACTGTGCCCAGCCTTACTCAAGTAATTTCTACCTAAGGATAACTGAAAATCCTAGTGAATTCATTCACTCAATAACCACTATGTGCTAGATAATGTCTTGCTATTGTAGATGGGAAGGTGAACAATACAGGCAAAGTTCCTCTTCACAGGGCTATATTCTATAAGTAAACTAGTAAATATATTGTTTTATATAGTGTTGAATATACTGTGAAGAAAATAAAGCAAATTATTAATAAGTGACCGATTAGTGACTGTGGATGCACAGATGTTTTATAAAGAAGATCTCCCTCAAGAGATGGAATTTGAGCATTGAACTGAATGATGAGGAGGAGCACACTATGTGAAGATCTTAAGACATATGTATTCCAGGTAGAAGGAACAAAAAGGGCAAAGGCCTGCATTTGGAACAAGCTTGTCATATTTGAAGAGCAGCAAGAATACTACAGTGGCTTCAGGCTGTGTGGCAAATCTGTGGTTTGCTCGCCCAACAGCCATTGACTCTTCCTTGCTGAGAAAGTTCTAATTTCATTCAGTCACAATTTGCAGACTCAAGGAATGAACCATCATTTGTCTAAGCCAATCATGAAAATCCTGTTGCAAACTGTTGTCAGTCATTGATTTAAGGATGAGCCTGTAATCTAGTTCTGGCCAAAAAGAAATAAGAAGGAATTTTCTGGAGGCCTCTTGAGAGTTTTTCTCCCTAGTAAAGAAAATAGACATAAAAGAAAAAATTCCTCAGTCTCCTTCCTTTCCTTCCTGCTTCAGACGCTCTTCGTCTGAATGTGATGCCTGGAAATACAATAATCTTCTAACTACCATGACACAACTAGCCAGGTTTAAAAGACAACACATGAAGATAGCAAAATGAAAGGATGGAAGGACTCTAATGACACCTTGGATCTTCCAAATCAACTGTAGATCAACCACTTACCTTCAGACTCCTTGTTAAGTAAATAAGCAAATAAAAAAATGATCTTATGGCTTAAGTCACCATTAACTGGGGTTTCTATTCCTTGCAAATGATAACGCACCAACCCACTCACCAGCAATGGAGGGGTAAATGGTAACCAAGGTAAGAGAGGTGAGCAGGGGCCGGATCATGCAATACCTCTTAGGCCAAGGCATGGAGTTTGGATTTTATTCTAAGTGTAAGAGAATGACCTAGTCAATGTAGGCAAATCATATTTCTGTCATATATATGATAAACATATGATAATATAATTCATTATTACAATAATAGAATAAATGTTGACTCTTAAGGATATTGTGATGGTTAAATTTTAGGTATTTTTTGTTTGTTTGTTTGTTTGTTTGTTTGAGACAGAATCTCACTCTGTTGACAAGGCTAGAGTGCCATGGTGTCAACCTAGCTCACAGAAACCTCAAACTCCCAGGCTCAAGCAATCCTTCTGCCTCAGCCTCCTGAGTAGCTGGGACTATAGGCATGCACCACCATGCCTGGCTAATTTTTTCTCTACATATTTTTAGTTGTTTTGGCTAATTTCTTTCTATTTTTAGTAGAGATGGGGTCTTGCTCTTGCTCAGGCTGATCTTGAACTCCTGACCTCGAGCAATCCTCCCTCCTCGGCCTCCCAAAGTGCTAGGATTACAGGTGTGAGCCACCGTGTCTGGCCTAAATTTTGGGTATTAACTTGGCTGGGTTAAGGGATACCCAAATAGCTGGTAAAACATTATTTCTTAGTATGTCTGTGAGGGTGTTTTCAGAAGAGACTGGCATTTGCATCAGTGGCCTGAGACTAAGGAAGATCTACCCTCACCACTGTGGGCGGGCACCATCCAATCTGTTGAGGGCCTGGGTGGAAGGAAAAGGCAGAGGAATGGTGAATTCTCCAGCTCTATTCTGGAGCTAGGACATCCATCTTATCCTGCTCTTGGACATCAGAACTCCAGATTCTCAGGCCTTTGACCTTAAGCTGAGAGTTACACCATTGGCTCACCTGGTTCTCAGGCCTTTTAAGCTGAGACTGAGTTAAACTACCAACTTCCCTGGTTCTCTAGCTTGCAGACGTAGGAGATACAGGATTTCTTGGTCTCCATAATCACATGAGCCAAGTCCCAAGATAAATCTCCTCCCATCTATCTACCTATAAAGGTATCTCTCTCTCTCTCTCTCTCTCTCTCTCTCTCTCTCTATCCTATTGGTTCTGTTTCTCTAGAGAACCCTAATACAGATATATTTACCATTTCCAATTTAATATTTAGAGAAATTATATTTTACAACCAGATTTTTAAAAAATGCCTCACAAATAATTCATGAAATATTTTGGCTGAAACCTCCAAATATTGAATGAGAATCTTTATTTCTCACTTCTTCTGCTTGGGAGAACCTTTAACACAGGTTCTAGGTATTGCTTTTACCCGCTTTAGCCATGTCAGAGTCTTTACCAAATATATTTTGCTTCAGAGAGTTTGCAATTGCCATCTTAAAGCCCTATCTCTCTTCGAAATGGTCCAGAATTTCTGCCTCAGCTTTGTCTCTTTGAAAAGAAGGCAACTTCCTTTCATGAGCATGACTGTCCTAAATACCTTGAGTGTTGTTTTCCGCTTAGCTGGCATGAAAAGAATCACAAAATAAGGTAGCTCATTTAAAACATTTCCTCCTGGTTGTTCTGTTACCCCATTCAGGAAAAAGATTATTGGTTACCATGGCAATAAGTTTCCACAGCATTCCATTCTAAGTAACTGCACAGGTAAAGCACATGCTTTACTCCACATTCTTTACTGTAGTTCTCTGCAGATCTGCATATTTTTTCCAGCCTGTTCTCTGTAACTGCTGCTTAAAACAACCAACCAAACAACCTAAAGTTACGCAGATAATTTTTTCAAAGGCACCATATCCCCATCTTCTCTGAATATTTAAAAAATTTACATATAGAGTAGTACAGCAATTTCCTCTAATTTTGTTCCGTCTGGACCCTCAACAACACCTAACTGAAAACTTTCTGGTACCTTCTAAGTCTAGGATTATATTTGTATCCCTTTGAACGTATTTGGAAAACAATGAATTTACAGTAAAAATCAGAGCAGGAGATAGTTCCATCAGATCATTTCTCATGGCTATACATATCATAGCTTTCCTAGGGATAATTCTTTAGCTTTGCTCCCTCCACCACTTCCAAACCACTCTGATATTAGTAAGTTATCCTCAAGCCATTGCCTTGAAGGTGCCAAACACTTGTATTCCTACCCTTGTGACTATTTACTCTGCTTCTGTTCAGAACATTACTGATAATAATAAAAGAAGGTTATATACAGGTCAAACACAAGTTAATGGTGTCCAGTATCTGCTACATTGTGGAGGAAGTGAGATGATTTTGGAGAGTCAACTGGATACATTGTTTCCCTACAACTCTTTCATTCTTTCCTTATTACTTTTAGTCTTTGCTGATTACTTTCTTCATAATTATGTATCATAAACTGGGAATCAGGAGACTTCTTTTGTATGGATAGATATCTTTTTACCTATTTTTTCTATCCATAACTTTATTTGAAGCAATATTGGTATTTTGGTAATTAAAAATAGGGAGCTTGAAAGGAAGTTGCTATTATCTAATGTCAGACAATTAAAAATAAAATCTGGCTTTAACTCTTACCTGCAAAGTTTTTCTATCTCATAGATGTCTTTTCATTGAAAAAGACATATCTCATGACCAGTCTATGAACACCCCATTGAAGACTGCCATCTCCTATTAAGGGCAAGGAAGTAAACTCTGTAACTAAAACAGATGCCTTCGCCCACAGATTCTAAAATCAGAGGGTATTCATAAACCGCCCCACAAATTTTCAGAGCTCAGTGGGAAAGGGAACTGTTAACAACTTGAAACTCTACTAAAGTACTTTCTTTCTCTTCCGGTAAAAGAAAATACATTACTTTCTAGGAAGCTCACTACTTCAAAAAACATACAAAGAAATCAGGGTTGGGAATTCACAGCTAGAATTTGGGTTATATCAGCTCATCTTAGGAGAAAAGATATTCACTTATAGGTGGGAAGCCATACAATGGTTTTCTGACTCCTCTTAAAACTGTATTGGAGTTGTTTCAAGGGGGAAGAAAAGACATTTTATTTTTTCTGAGAAGATATTCCATATTACATAAAATGTTTTGAAATTTTACATATTCCTTTGGGTACATGGACATATGTACTTCCTGATAATGGATCTTAATCCCACACAAGATAGCAAGAAAAATTGACCAATTACAGGCAGAATTTTCTGATTAAGAGGCTGAAGTTAAATAATCACATTAAACTTTGGGTAATTATATCACAGTGCACCATTACATTTATGTAGAAAAAAGGTTGCTTTCAATTTTCAGTTCACAAAAGAGCAGCTGAGAAGAGACCATGTAGCCATGAAAAGGAGAAACTCTAATGAAGGGTCAGCATTTTAAAGGCAGGAAGGCAGCTGACAAGCTGTTTTGACAGTTGGGTAAAGATGAGGGGAAAAAAGACTGTAAATGAGAGGAAGCTGTGATGAAAGGGTAGCATGAAGTGTTTGAAAATGGTGAAGTGAGAGCTTCAATTAACATGGAGGGAAAGAGCAGGAAAGAGAAAGTTATTTAGTTCAGATAGGAAATAGTTTGTAGAGAAATTTTAGTTGAGTAATAACATACTTAATTTGTAGGGGCCAAGGGATGATATTATTTGAAGAATGACAGTTTTATTGTTTTAATGCTTTATATATAAGAAGCTCCATTTGTCTGAAATATAGATTGGTACAAATTTCTATTAATATGACTAATATATACTAGAGAAATTGGCAAGCAGGGATTTACTTTTCATTAACATGTTATAACCTTAAAAAATCTCACTACTTTTAATATTTCAAATTTTAAGCAAGATCATAACTTTATAATGTGAAGATGACCTTAGAGCCTGAATCAGTTGCAAATTGATCTTAACTTTTTTTTGCTGGTGTCCTTTAATCTTGGGCTCCTAACTTGAGCAAGAAAATGTAAATGCAGAAAGCTGCAAAACCAGTGTTTCTTAATTAGGAATCACACCAGTGGTTTAACATTAAAAACATTTTTTAAAAACCACACATGGTATATACATTCTACAGAGTTTTGGCTTCTTTTATTCAACTGCAGTGATATTGATTTATAACTCTCCTAATAATCACTTCATAGGTTGGTCATCCAATGTCCTAGATTTTCCAGGTCACTTCAGATTTCAGCTATTTTGTCTGATGTCAAATGGTGTAGCTGGATTTTGGTTTGGAAAACATGGTCACTAAATTTATAGCCTAAGTCTGAAATAGTATTGGCCTTTGGCAGTATGTAGTAATTCTATTTCTGGGCCATGATTATCCAGTTAAATCAAATAAAATCAAAGTTCATTATTTGAATCTACCTAATAAGGTATCTTAATGAGGACATTTAAAAACTCTGCAGTAATTCACAATTTGAAAAGCATTCATGTGAGTTTTATAATTACAAACACATACATAGCTAGTAAACCTGTAGATGGCTACTCACCCTTGCTATATAGGAAAACAACGTACTTAAGAGACTATATATTATATGGTCAAAACTAAAGACGACAAAAAATAATCTGAAGGTGCTTGTGTTGGTGAAAAGGGATTTGATGGTCTTTCTTATTTTTAATTTCCACATCCTGAAACTCATCATATGTTTGTTTATGGCTTCACTCTTTATTATTTCGTGATTTAGGTAACCACTAAGACAAAAAAGTTTAAAAGTTGACTACGTCCAGAATGGCACTTAATAATTTTTTTGAAAATTTAGGCGATTTTTCCCACGTCTTGTTGGAAGTATATCTACCACCAGTGATCAGGCGCTCCCTCCCACATTTCCCTGCTAGTTGGAACATGAGAAGCTCAGGGGCGCTGCTGCAGGGGGTTGGAGTGGGAGAGAGGATACTACCCGCTTGACTCTTCGGCACTATTGCTATGAATGATTCACCCGTGTTTAGCACATTTGCTGCAAGGAAATCTCCTCCTCCCGCCACTTCCTTCTTCGAACTCCTCTCTGGCTGTCTCCTGTGCTTTGGCCTTTAAGGAAAAGTGAGAGCAGGTGGGCACACAGGAGCTCGCCGAGTCCGCCTCCCCCTGCTTCTTCCCTAATTTAGCCGTACTTCCGGCCGCGTGACATCATCCCCCGCACCCCGGTGACGTGAGCGGCGGGTGACGTGTGTGCGGAGAGGAGCGCGCTGACGTTGCTATTTAAAGGTCCTCCTGCGGGGAGGATGGAGACACAGCGCTAGCGCCTGGTGTGGGGCGCGGAGGCGGCCGTGGCGGCCGGGAGAGGGGCCAAGAGCCAGCGGAGGAACCGAGCGCACGGCCCGCCCGCCGCCGGCCGCTAGGGGAGGGGGGAAGGAAGGAAGGACCGACTGACGGACCTGCCAGCCGGCCTAGCTCCCCGCGAGGGCCGGCTCGACCCCAGACCCCCAGGCTCCCCATCGCCTCGCGGCTGCTGCCTTGTCCCACCGCCCGCAGGGCCCGTGGGGCCCTCGGGACGGCTCCGCGGCGGCCGCCGCCTCCCGCCCCCTCCCGCGAGCAGGGGGAGGGACCGCTCTCGCCCCCTCCCTCGTCCTCCCCACCCCCTTCCCGCCCCCCACAGCCCGCTGTGCTGCCGCGCTCGCCTCACGCTGGCGGCGCTGACCGCGGAAGCGGCGCCCTCAGCTCTGAGAGCCGGCCGGTGGAGGCGGAGGCAGCGGCGGGCTTCAGGCCGCCCGGGCCGGCACTGCTCTGCCCAGCTGCAGCCGGAGGCCGGCGGAGGCGGGCGGTGATGGAAGTGTGAAGAGGCGGCGGCGGGGCCCGGGGCATGTGAGGCGGCGCGTGGCGGCGGCGCGGAGCGTGAGAGACGAGGAACAGGGGTCGGGGCGCTGGAGCGGCGGCTCAACCACAGCTCGGAGCCCCGCTCTCCTGCCCGCGACGCGGGGTCAGCCTCCCACCTCGGCTCGGGCGGGCGCCCGTCGACCCTTCAGCCCCCTCCGCTGGCTGCTCGGCCCGCCCCGGAGCTGGGGGCAGGGTGCCAGGGGAAGCGTGGGGCTCGGCTCTCTGATTCATTCATTCTCCGCCGACGGGAGCCCAGACCCGCTGTGCTCTGGAGAGAGGAGGGAAGAGGGGGCAGCCGCGAATGAAGGGCCGGGCGCGAGCCGGGCTCCATTGTGCTCGGCGGCGGGAGGCGGGAAGGGGCTGAGGGAGGTGGGATCGGGCCCCCTCCCCCAGCTCCCCGGCGTGTGCTGCGCCCCCAGCCTGCTGCCAGCCTGGAAATGGCTCCGTTTATTCTCCTCGGGAGAATGAATCGATCCTGCCCAGCCTTCTCTTCTTCCTCCCCACCTCTTCTCTGCTCCGAGTCTTAGGAGAAAAATTAAAAAGATTCCAATGTGGAGTGCCGTGCACGTCGCGAGCTGCCAGGTTTGCACTTCGAGGAGATTTTTCTATATAATTTTTTTCTAACGCGAGCATAGGGAAGCAGTGACATTACTGCTTTTAGGATTTTTTATTCAAGTGCACGTCGCGTTTGGTTGCACGCTCCACCCCCCAGGGACTTGGTGTGGTGGAGAAATTTGAACCCGCAGCCTTAGCACCGAAAAGGCCGAGTTACCTGGCTCTCCCTGAGTGCCGAGGAGAACATGAGCGAAATGACCGGCGAACTCATTTTTTATAGGACTCCATGAAGCTGGATTCTGCGTTTTCCTACATGTAAGACTCTTTTTTGTGGAATAGAGATCGGCTGCCGTCTCCTCCGCGCTACATTTTAGCTCTAATAAGCAAATGCCGCCTCTGTTTGAACGTTTGCGTATTTACAAGAGAGAAATCATTTTACCTAAGAGAACTAATTGAATTGTCAGCATCATTCAAATACCTCCGGAAAAGGATCTCGGGGGGTGGAAAAGCAACTGCGAAATAGCAGACGGAGAAATTCCTTTGGAAGTTATTCCGTAGCGTAAGAGCTGAAACTTAGGAGCAAGTTTTCATTGGGCAAAATGGGGTAAGGATTTTTGTGTTTAACACAGCTTCGAATCTGTTTATGTATGTGTCTTACTGAGCGGTGGTGGTGGTTGTGTTTTGTGTTTTCAAACAAATTTGCCACCTTGCTAAGCTGATCACACTTTAAAAATGTAAGTGTGGTAACCTTTTAAGAAGGTATTTTTGTAGAGTGGCACCAGAGGTTAGAGTTAAGGAACACACACCCACATATATATCGTTTGTAACTTCAGTATAGTTTTATGAATAATATTTATCAAGAACGCATTTTGCACTTGACTGGTCAAACTGCTGCATCAGTTTGTAACCAAAATCACCTTATCTTAGGTTTTGTGATGGTATCTTTCAAAGAGAAGTCCTGCATTCTCTCTGTACTTTAGAATAATCAGTTGCACAAAGGAACGATTGTAATGAGTGGTTAGACTACAGTACTTGAAAGTGATCCAGTGTAAACTGTTACCCTCACCGTGCCCTCTGTTTTGCCCTTGAATATCCAAAGTTAAAAACGCATAGCATTCATTCATTGGAGGCATTAAAACGAAAATCTGAAAATCTTAGTGATGCGGTTACCACAGTGCGGGTGAACTGGGTAGGAAAAGGCTTTTTGTGGAAGGAACTTGTTCTTCACTTTTTTCGTTTCTGTAATTTAAGCTCAGACCTTCAGTTTGTGTTAACAATATCAGATCTACACCTCCTTTCAGACCCAAAGCAAATCAAGAGTGCATTTTCCAACCTTTTATTAACTCAACACTGTGGGTTGATAAAATGCTAGTGACTCTTTCTAATCTGGAAATCCATAATACGTTAATGGAGTAATGATCTACTCATTTCGTCAAAGAGGAACTTCCAGAATTTTCTTTGTGGTCGAACAAACACATAAAGTGTAGTTGAGGGACAGGATTTAAAAGAATGGACTCTGAAATTCATGTCATGGTTTAGGGGTGTACACACACTCCTTGAAACTTTCGGAGGAAAGTTCTTGAATAGTACCTTTTTATTGGAGTTAGAATTTGAAGTTTATTAACTTGCATAACTTTGGAAATTTAGAACATGTTGTAGGAGTTCTTCCTCAGAAATTAATGAAAAAGTGATAATGGTTTTTAAACCTTAAATAACAAGTGATGAGAGTATATATAACTTGCATGATTTGGGGTACTGCTAAGAGTAGTTAAAATACCTCATTCTATTTCTAGTGCTACTATTAGTAGCTTAGTGATCTGAGGCAAATTACTTAACCTCTGTGGACTCTGTTTTCTTATCTGTAAAATGAAGGGGTTAGATGAGATGACTTTTAAAGATTTTTCCAACTTGTAAAAATGAATTTTTTTTCCTTCTCTTTTGCTCCATTTTAATGATCAGTAGTTGGTTTCTTGAAGTAGATCTTTCAGTTGGAGGGATTTTTTTTTTTTCTCGAAGCAGTTTAAGCACTTAAGCTGGAAAATAATGGCATTTGAAAAATGTTTTGGATGAATTGCACCAATTTTAGATAAGAGAAAATACTGAAAAATACTACTATTCAAAACCTTTGAAATATGGCTTCCCTTGAGCATCTGCAGCTCCTCTGTTTAAAATGTGTTGGAGCAAAAAAAAAAAAAAAAAAAACCTAATCAAGCGGCAGTTTTTCATGTTGAGGGCTGCTTTCTCTCTAGACTGTGTGGAGTGGTAGCACCATGGAAGAAAATCAGTTTTCCACAACCTTTAAAATGCGTGAATGCCCGTCATTTCACCAAGGGAAGCTTGGGATAAACTTAATACTGAGGGGACTAGTATTTAAAATATGAAGGTAAGCTGCCCCCGCAACACACATTTAGACACTTAGCGTAATTAAATTTGTTTATAAGTGAGTTTATTTGCCTTTTTGTTAATGAAGTCCTAAATGTAGACCGCAGAGCAAAAGGAGCAAACATTTGTAGTGCTATTTTTTTTAAAGCCTATATTTGGAGCTATGACCCTTTCTTATCGATAGTGACTTATTTTATCTGATTTGTTGAGAGGAAGGGAAGGTATTAGTAGAGTATACAGGAAAGGCATTTGCCGAAGTTTCCACACTTTGTAGGTGTGTATACCTAATAAGTGTTTGTGGAATTAGCATAGCTCCCTGGACCTATTTAAAACAAAAGGAAACAGAGCTTAAAATGGCTTTTAAAGTTTTACCTAGCCTATCCTAAATTACCTTAGTCTGACAGGTATCTAAAATTTAATAGTGGATGAAGAGTTTTACATATTACAAATACATTTTTGACTGTTAGGTTATAATAAGGATTTATCTTTGCCTTAGTTGTGTCTATAATTGCAAGTCTGAGGGCAAAGTCTAAGCAAAGGAATTACTTTTCATAAAATCAGTGATGAGTTTGGGCAGAAAAAAATTTATGACTCCTGTAATAGTTTATGAACTATGTGGAAATGGAAAGGAACAGCTGAAACTGACATTTGGCAGAGTCTGTCAAAGTATCTTGGATGTTGCTTGAACTGTTTTTAATTGCAGTGAAGGCAACTAAATCATGGATTGGTAAAATAGGTGTATTCGATCCCCTAAAAATTAAGGCATTCGTGTATATAAGATGAAGTCTGTGACAAGCTTCAAAGCCTCAGTGAGGAGCCCCTGTTAGGTATGGCCCCTCCCTACCCCCATGTAGTATCTCATAATGAGAGCAATGAGTCAGTAGCTATTTCAGAACTCTTAGAGTAGGCAACAGAAATCAAGTAACTTCAACCAGTTATTTCATGCTATCTTTTGTTTTACTTAGCTCATATTGGCAACTTAGTGCCATCAGTAAGGGAAGAAAATTCTTCCCTTCCCTTCTCTCATTAAGAGCTAATTATATATAAAATGGGCCCTCCCTACTAATCGAGTATGATAATGCTGTTTCTGATTTATCTCACCTGCAAGTGGGAACCTCTGGAGTCCTTCCTCTTCCCCTTTCCCCAGATAACTTCCTGAAGCATGGAAGTGAGTGCTGTAACATTGCAACCTGAACTGAGTCCCTTCTTTACTGTAAGACAAGAAGCTGGCACCTCTTTCTACCTCAGGCTGCAGGGTTCTGTTCTCTGGGGGTTGTAGCAAAAATGCAGAAATCTTGATCCAGCACTACAATATGAATGGGCTTTGTTGCAAAGGTAACCACTCTGTCATTCCTAACAGAAGTTAGATGCAGGTCCTTAATTCTTTTTTCCTTTTACCACCTTTGATCCCCTATTATGGTTGAACAGCTCAGTACTGCTGAAAGGGAGACTAGTAAAATGTGCTCCTTCCTTTGAGGAGTTTATAATTTAGAAGTTAGGAAGACATTCAAGTCTAAAATTAAAATGTACAGTGAAATGTTGAAGAAACCATAATGTAGGGCATTATAGAGACACAAAGTGTGTGTGTGTGTGTGTGTGTGTGTGTGTGTGTGTGTGTGTGTGTGTGGCATTAACTGCTGAGGGAAGGATAAAAAGGCCCATGATAAGCATTAAGTACTGAAAGATGAGTACAGGTGGGTCTCTTAGACAAATGAGAGGGCATTCAAGGCAGAGGGAACAGTGATTGACAGCACTGTGACAGGAACTACAAAAGTTTGGCATGAGGCGCTTTGTTTGCTTGAGCTCCCTTTGATGTGGCAAGAGATAGGTCTAGAGCCTTATGCAGGAGCCAGGTTAGAGAACCTTGTAGATCAAATGAAAGACTTTGGGTTATCCTGTAGGCTGGTGTATTTCAAGCTTTTGTGGCTATGACTCGCTGGAAAGATACACATTTTTACATTGCTGCCTAATACACCTATATATAAATGTTAAAATGTCACAAAATAATACCCTTTATGTGATATACTCTGGTAGTTTTTATTCTATTCCAATCCATTTTGTTTTTAAGAAAGTGATGATGGGGAACCACTAAATTTATTAACCCCGTGGTAGCACGTGGTAGTTTGAAAAGCACTGCTCTATTGGCTGTGGAAAGCACTGATGGGTTTTAAGCAGAGTAATAACGTGAAGGATCGGGGAAGTAGGGTGAGAAACCAGTTTTTAAAATCACTGAAAGTTTCTTTTTTTATGTTGTGTCCTGTGGAAACACCAAGCCAGAACAAAGAGCCCTGGCTGGGTAGAGGAAGTGGATAGATGAGGAAAGGCCCTGGAAAGCTTCCAAATGGGGAAGGGAGGGGTTGGTGATTGAGAGATGTATTGTTAGTTGGCTGAGTGAGTCTTCCTCAGAATTAGGGCATTTCATGTGCAGAGATAATAATGTAGGAAACAGTTTCGTATGTTCCTAGCAGAGCTACTCATTCTCAGATGGGTCATGAAGTAATGAATTTGGGTGTTTGAAAGGAGAGAAGGCAACTTGGATGAAACTGAAGGCTGTTATCCTAAGTGAAGTATCTCAGGAATAGAAAAATAAACACCACATGTACTAGTGGGAGCTAAGCTGTGGGATGCGTGATCATACAATACAGAGTGGTTTAATGGACTTTGGAGACTCAGAAGGGGGAGGAGGAACAGGGGTGAGGAATCAAAAACTACCTGCTGGGTACAATGTGCGCTATTCTGTTGATGAATACACTAAAAGCCCTGACTTCACCACTATACAATCCATGTAACAAAAAGCTACTTGTACCCCTTAAATCTAATGAAATAAAAGCCAAACACAATCCTTAAAAAAACAAAAAAGTAAATTTGGGAGTTAAGGGGTTGACAAAAGAAACTGTCCTTATTTTATAGTTTTGAGTGATTGTATTTCTCAAATGAAAAGGTAGTTAGTTACATCTCAAAAGATCTAACCTTCCTACAGCCATGTGACTTTTTTTTTTGAGTACTTTGGTGTTTAGTTGAAGTGTTTTATTTTTAGTTACTGGATTGTTATTTAGGATTCATTCAACTAACTGGACAGAAGAGTAGGGAAAATGAGTCCCAAATATTTAATGTTTCCTGATTTTTTTCTGATATAATTTTTAAATGACTATAAAACATTTTAAATAGGTTTATATTTCAATTAGTTAGAACATGTCTAATTGAATGAAGTATGAAATTTTTTGTTGCATGTTTGTAATGCTTATGACTTGTGGCTAATATAGTGACCCTGAAGTTTGAGATTCATTATGTTTGTGGAATGAGCAAGATTTTCCCAGAGACCCAAATGACTTCTCTGTTGAATTTTGCAAAATTGAGTGATTTTGAGGCGTTTTAAAGTTTCAAGTTCATTAAGTATCTTCATTTCAAAAGAATCTACATGTGATAAGGAGTACTTATATAGATTTTAGCCCATCTACCAGAATTGAGATTTCATTTCTGAAAGATAGCATTTAAAAACAAAAATTGAGATAAAATTGTCAAATCTTAATGAGTGTTGCAAAAGTAGGTAAAACTTTTTTTTAAGCTAATTATTCAATGGTCTTCAACATGTGACTAAAATAGTATATTTAAAATCTTAATTTTAGGCAAAAAAATTTTAATTTTTACAGCACACCTATCTGTATAGTTTAAAATTAGGACGTCCATGATCACTCTTTGTTAAAAGAGACAGATTTCTCTTTTAAATAAAAGAAAGGAAGAAAAGATGAAACTAATAAGAATCAATGCTGGTTGTTTTTAAACAGTATTTTTGAGGAAAGAGGATGAAATTATTGACATATATATCATGAGTTTTATGCTTTGCGTTTTTCCTCTACTTGCATTTTATTTATTTTCCATCTTGTTTTTAAAAATTTTAAAAAATCTATTCACTTCTCTGGTAAGTATAATTTAAAATTAATTTTATAGAGATATCTTTTTAGTGCCCTTGCAAAGAAAAAAAAAACCATTCTTCCTAATGAAGTTAGGAAATTTTTTCCCCAATTATGGATTGTGAAGCCAGTATGGTTCTTGTATAGCTAAAAGAATTTTTCATATATAGAACTAACATTCAACTGGTTGAGAACTGAATTTCATTTATATTTAGCTGTCTTTTCTCTTTTAAGGTAGACTTGTAATGGAAGGCAAAAAGTCACTGTTTTTTGTTTTGTGTCAGAAAATAAAATTGTTCACAAAACCAAAAAAAAAAAAAAATTAATGTTTTATCTTTACAGTACAGTTTACCTTTGCAGTTTCTCTAGCTTTTGGAAAATCACCTTCATCTCTTAACACCTAATATTAGCAAAAAAAAAGATACTTCTTCGTTATGGACAATTTTAATGTTCTTCCATAAAACATGAAGAGTTTCCATGTTGTCTTTTGAAAAGGATTGATGCCAAGTCCTCAAGGCAGAGAGTGGGTTGTAAGAATTGAGGGCTTTCTATAAAATTACCAAGCAAGAGTTAGAAATTAAACACAAATAATTGTGCTGAAAGACCACAGACACCAAAGCAGTTTTTATTACTTTATAAGGTCATTTAAAGTCATGTTTATTATGTCATGTCTGTTGGCATGTCTGGATCCATGTGGTCACTTGCCTCAGAGTCCAAAGGCCCATAGAAGAGAATGTCCTTGACTTCCCCCCGCCCATAGAAGGTTTTGTTCCTAATTTGTCACTATCTTTAATTGGAGAGTTCTTAATAGAAATGTACTGAGACTCATAGCACTGATACATCTCTCTCTGGGTACTATGCATTGTGTTTCCTAACCAATTAGTTCATAGTACAGCACACATGTACAATATTAGTTAAAAAGGATTTGAGGGAATTAGAGCCCATTTTTCTTTTTCTTTCTTTTTTTTCTTTTTTTTTGTGAGACAGAGTCTAGCTCTGTTGCCCAGGCTGGAGTGCCATGGCATTAGCCTAGCTCACAGTAACCTCAAACTCCTGGGCTCAAGTGATCCTCCGGCTTCAGCCTTCCAAGTAGCTGGGACTACAGGCATGTGTCATTGCGCCCAGCTAATTTTTTCTATTTTTAGTTGCCCGGCTAATTTTTTTCTATTTTTTTTTTTTTTTTGTAGTAAAGATGGGGTCTTGCTCTTGCTCAGGCCAGTCTTGAACTCCTGAGCTCAGGTGATCCTCCCCCCTCAGCCTCCCAGAGTGCTAAGGAGTACAGGCATGAGCCGCCACGCCTGGTTGAGCCCATTTTTAGTATACAGAAAATCCTGATTCCTAGTAATTGAGCATAGAGTTGCATGTACCAGTTATTTATCTGATAATTTTTCTAGGTGGATTGTTGGATCTTTTCACCTCTAAATTTATATATGCCTCAATCTTACTTAAGTAGTTATCTTTGTTCTGTTTCATTTAAGTATTTATTAGACGTTTAAGAGAGTTATTCCAAATAAGCGTTTTGTGTGTGTGTGTGTGTGTGTGAATTGGAATTTTCTACCCTAGTTACTTTCAGTTTCCCTTGTTAGGCTCTTAATAATCATCTCTATGTAATTATTTTAAATGAATTTGACTATCAAAGAGCTCAAAATACTCATATTGGAAATTTCTGTCAGTCTTCATGAAAGGTAAGTCTGTACATTCTTAAACTAATATGGGACAATTATTTTGAATCTACTATAATATTTAGTTTGCTTAGCCTATCACTTTTGCCTTCTTGTGCTTTTTTGCTTATTCCTTTGTAAAACAGTGCTGTTTTCTGTCTTACTCTGTTGTTATGAATCACTGTCTCTTGGATTTTTAACATTAAAATTTGTGTGCTTTGCTTAATCACCCTGCCAGCTCCCAAGATGTTTACAGAATAAGGATTCCACCTACTCTTGTTTACTCAGTATGGCTGAGGATCTGTGTACATTAAGCTGAATGGGAAGACTCCCAAGTCACTCTTAAACTCATCTTTCTTGAGATTCTGTTGATTTAAAAAAAAAGTTCTAGATCTTAGCTCCCTTTTTCCTTCCTCAATGGATAATCTATAGAATTTTAGTTGTCTGTTTTTATTGTTGCTTTCATTTAGTATTTTATTAATGTTAAATTGATATTTATAGCTATGCCTATGTTAGTATAGGGGAAATAGTAAGACATTAATGACAGTGTTGCTGTTTAATTTTATTTTGCAACATATTAGTACAATTGACCCTTGAACAACGGGGGCTTGAACTGCATGGGTCCACTTATGAAGATTTTCTTTTGCTTCTACCCCCCCTGAGACAGCAAGACCAACCAACCCATCCTTTTCCTCCTCTTCAGCCTACTCAACATGAAGACAATGAGGATGAAGACCTTTATGATTATCTACTTCCACTTAATGAATAGTAAATATATTTTCTCTTATGATTTTCTTAGTAACATTTTCTCTAGCTTGCTTTATTGTAAGAATATAGTATGGATCATCATAAAGATCTTTGTCCTCATTGTGTTCATGTTGAATAGGCTGAGGAAGAGGAGGGATTGGTCTTGTTGTCTTAGAGGTGGCAGAGGCATTTGTAATAAAAACCTGTTCAGGCAGATATCCATTCTCAATGATTTTCTTAATTGTGTCTGGGAACTCATCTGTTGCCTCTTGGTTGGCAGAAGCTGCTTTTCCTGTTATCTTGACATTTTTAAATCCAAACCTCTTTTTTTTTTTTTTGAGACAGGGTCTTACTCTGTTGCCTGAACTAGAGTGTAGTGGCATCATCATTAACTCGTTACAACCTCAAACTCCTGGGTTCAAGCGATCCTCCTGCTTCAGCCTCCAGAGTAGCTAGAACTGGGACTATAAGCATGTGCCCCCACACCCAGCTAATTTTAAAACAATATTTTTTTTCATTTCTAAATTTTTTATTTCAGAATATTACAGGGGTACAAATATTTTGGTTACATAAATTGCTTTAGTACCGTTTGAGTCAAAGTTACAAGTGTGTTCTTCACCCAGATAGTGTGCATTTTACCTGTTAGGTGTGAATTTACCCATCTCCTTCTCCTCGCTCCCACTTGCTGGATTTCTGATGAATGTTATTTCCATACGTGCCCATCAGTGTTGATCAGTTAGTTCCAATTTAATGGTGAGTACATGTGGTGTATGTTTTTCCATTCTTCTGATACTTCACTTAAAAGAATGGTCTGTGGTTCCATCCAGGTTAATACAAGAGGTATTAGTCACCATTTTTTTTAGTGACTGAGTAGTACTCCATGGTATATGTATACCACATTTTCTTAAACCACTCATGCATTGATGGACACTTTTAAAAAATTTTTTGCTGTTGCCCAGCTGATCTTCAGCTCTTGGCCTTTGAGCTATCCTCCCTGCTCAGCCTCCCTAAGTGCTAGGATTACAGGGGTGAGCCATCATGCCTGCCTTTCTAAAATCATCAAACAAACCATCCTTTGCTGGCATTAAATTCTTCAGCTTTAAATACTTCACCTTGCTTCTGCTTTCATTTGTCATACAATGACTTTGCTTTTTCGCAAGTCATATTAGAGTCTATAGGTATGCCTTTCTTATAGCAGTCCTGCACCCACATAGAAGCAGCATTTTCAGTATGAGATAAAAAGGAATTTCCACAGAAAGTACAAGGTTTTCCTGCCTACTGGTACAGCTGCAGTGACAGCTTCACAAATTTCCGTTTTTTTATAATGGTGCTTATGCTGGATTGATTTATTTTGAAATGATGGACAATTACAGCTGCAGACCTCAATCTACAGTACATACCAAGCAATTCAACTTTTTCTTGTAATGTCATGACTTTTTCTCTGCTTCTTGGGAGCACTTCCAGCATCACTAGTGGCACTTTTGTGTCCCATGGCCTTATTCGAAGTTTCAATATTGCACTAAGCAGGATTTTAAAAATGTGAGAACCACAATATTAATGCCATATGCAACTTACTGTGGTGTTTTAAATGGATACTTACAACACTTGAGCTCACTGCAATAACAATAGGAGGTGACTATGAAATTATTACAGTAGTACAGTATGTACAGTTTAATTATATGCAGTTATATAATACTGTTTCTTTATGTTTGTTTATTTACATTTCTCTCCACTGAGAATGGTGCCTTATATGGTCTGTATGTGTGTTTGTAAGTTTTGATAAATTTTAACTACTTATAATAGATTTGTGTATATTTTATGGTAGTAAATGATAAAATAGACTAAAATCTACATGTTTCATGTATTCGTAACATACCCAACTTTTTCTTAATTTTTTCAATATTTTAAGGCTACATGGTTCATCTGCAAGTTTTTCCAAATTGTTGAACATCTCCAAAAATTTTTCTAATATATTTACTGAAAAAAATCCATGTATAAGTGGACCCATGTAGTTCAAATCCATGTTGTTGAAGGGTCAACTATATTCTGAATACATTGAAGTGCTTCTCATAAATGATTCAATGTTATTACATGTGTTTGGTATAGACTTTATAAAGTTAATATTAAAAGGTAAATTACATTAGTCAGCCGTGTTAACCTCTGTAGTTATTGGACACAAGAACCTCCTACCTACTTATGTAGGCAGGATCTATTTCTCTGAAGAGTTCAGACCAGAAAAAGAAAGCTTGAGATGTTATCTTGAAACATTTTTGCTGGGGCTTAAAAGTGGAGACCTATTAATACAAGTGGAAGGACCAGTTGTAGTATATTGTGCAATTTCTGAATCATCATGAGATAGTTGTAAGTTAACTTGATTCCCTCATTTGTAAAAGAAGTTTGGACCATATTGTACCCAGGTTTAAAATTGTTATTCTTTTGGAATTATATTCCCCAAAGAACTGAAACTCTAATGCTGTCACTGGGCAGAAAAATGTGTGATAGTATAAGGTAGAGACGGTAGGGATTGGTGGGGACTGTGGGAAAGTGAAGAGAATATGCCCTGCCTAAAGGCATTCACATTCAGTGCATTTTTAAAACCCTCTGGCCACGGGAGGCTGAGGCAGTAGGATCGCTTAAGCCCAGGAGTTTGAGGTTGCTGTGAGCTAGGCTGACGCCACAGCACTCACTCTAGCCGGGCAACAGAGCGAGACTCTGTCTCAAAAAAAAAAAAAATTGAGCTCCTACTGTGTGCTAATGACTGTGATACTCTAGTCCAGATACAGTAAGTTTGGAAATGTTTTAGCTCTTGACTGAAAAAGGAACACCAGAGCATAGTATGACAGTGGCAGAAATTAATATTAGATCAGTGGTTCTCAATTTTGAACCTTCATCAGAATCACCTAGAAGGCTTGTTAAAAAGAAAACACAGATTTCTGGGCTTTCTTCACCCCCAGAGTTTTTGATTCAGTGGGTCTAGGAGTGGGCCCCAAGAATTTGCTCTTCTAACAAATTCCAAGGTGATACTGATGCTGCTGGTCCAGGGACTTGACTTTGAGAGAGAATGCATTTCATAAATGACACTTACAAAGGTGAGAAACTTTTGTCCATTCAAAACCTTTAGTGACTCCTAAAGCCACTGCTTCTCTCTCTGCTTTCAAGTTGCAAAAACTAGAATTTTGATCTGAGCTTAGATGGGGACCTGATGGAGCTGTATATCTATCTTTTAAACTACCTGACGCTGCTTTGAATTCTGAAGTTTTCTGCTTTTGGAGGAAATCTGATCTTTTTAAATTGTTTATTCTGCTTAGATATCCTTAAGTTTGTCCATTGTTGTTGAAGCTTGCGTGTTTCTGATTTCTGTTCCTTCATGTATGATTTTTCCCCCACTTTGGAAGATTTTACGATTTTCTTTTTTTCTGTGTTATTCTAAAATTGTGTGATAATATAGTGTGGAGGGTTTTCTGTTTATATATTTTGTTTTTGTTTCATTTTTTTTACCATTTGTTCTTTTGGACACTGGGGAACCCTTTGAACCTGGCAACTCAATTACCTAAATTTGAGAGATTTTCTTCTATTTTTTAAAAAAGTTTTCTTACTCATTTTTTTCTGCTTTTTATGAACAGCATATTAGTTGTATGATAAACCTCCTTTTTGTCTTGTCTTTGTTTTTCTTTGACTTTATCTTCTAACTCTTTAGTTTTTTGGATCTTTAGTTTCTACATAATTAATTTCGAAGTCTTATTTCTTACTAACTCATTTTTTGAGGACATTTATAGTGTTTTGAAGTTTTGCTTTCTGTTTCCTAAGTTATCTTTTGTATTCCTTTCCTGTTGGGTTGATTTCTTATTTCATTTTGGAAACTATCCTGGAATATCTGGTGATCCTCAGCTATGTAGGAGTGAGATACCAAAAAGCTGGTTAGAAGCTCTTTGTGAATCAGTGAGGCCTGTCAGTGGTGGGCTTCATGTTAGGTATTTAGGCAGTAGACTGGTGTAAATTTCCTTGGGTGGTCCCGAAGTGTCAGTACAAAAATGTCTTTTCTCCAAGATTGTAGGTTTTTTTCTCTGAGGCTGTGTATTTTCTTTAGAGAAGAATCTTCCAATGTGTATATACCTCTTGGCATTCTGAGAACAAGGTAAGTATATTATTCCATTATATAGATAGGAGGCATATTATTTGCTGTAATCTGAAAGCCAGGAAGGGGAGAGTTTTTGAGGGAGCCTGGTTTTGTTTGCAGCCTTTGTCTTAATGATCCTATTTTGGGGCCCACTCCTATCTTCTGCTATTGGGAAAGGTAGTTGATTGACTATGAGGGCAGGAGGGAATGGGGAGTCTCATTGTTCTGTTACCTAATCCTTCAGTCAGCTCCCCAGTTTCAGTCGCTGACTTCACATCTCCTTTGCAGTCCCTTTGCCTCTAATTTCTGGCCAGCACTAGTTGTTCACCTAGTTCCCCCTTTGCAAACACTTTAGTTATATAATAGTTTCCTTGGTTTTGCCAAGTCAGGTACTATTCCTTCTATTTTCCATCTTTGAAAACTGTATTAAAATTACTCATGAACTAATGCCACCTTTTATATTTTTTGGCATTGTAGGTTTATACCTTCTTTTCCTCTTCACTTTCATTTAAGTGGAATTTTGGAAAGGGAAGATAAATGGGTACAATTAATTTGCCATGTTTGACCAGAATCACTGAGCCTTTAGCTTTTGAATTTATGTAAGGCATCTTTCAGAATGTGTTTGACACTGTTGACAGTTAATTGATTGGAATTTGGTGGATGATAAAGTGTTGGCTTTCTAAAAATCTCTCCCTGTAACCAACACCTGAAAACTCAATGCATGATGTAAGCACATCTTAAAAATTAAAATCTTTAAATTGATCATCATCCCAAACCTCAGGAAAACAGAGCACTTACTCTCTCAACTGTGTCTGGTAAGTAAGGTGTTGCTACAGTGTGACAGTGTGTCCCCTAACACTGTGCCTCTTGAGCACTTGTAAGAAACATTAAGCACTTAATTTGTGTCATGAGTCATGCTAGGCACTGGAAATACAAAGATGGGTAGACAGACATGTAAACAAGAAATAACATTACTGTGATTTAAGTGCTGTAATAGAGATGTACTTTGTGTTTGGGATCGCAGAGAAGAAAATGCCCATCTCCACCTTGGAAGGTCAGAGAAAACTTCACATAGCCAGTTAGGTTTGCTTTGAGCCTTAATGAACAAACAAGATTTGCGGGGGGAGGGATGTGTGAAGGGGTTGTTAGGGCATTTCAGGCAGAGGAGTGGTACAGGTAAAGCTTCAGAGGTGAAGTAAGCCAGTTAGAAAATTAAGGTAGTTAAGGGAGATGTGACTACAAAGGTAGTCAGAGCCAAGATCATGACTGTGTCTTGTTAAGAAGACTGTACTTTTCTTCTAGATTAGCAGTATTCGTGTATTAATAAAAAATTAGTGGTACCTATATCAATAAAAGATCTTTACAATTTCATATGTGTATATTTAGAAGTTACATGTGTATATTAATACATAAATATACATTACATAAATGTATATTTATATGTAATAAAACACATAGAAATGAAAGGAAAACTAACTTCCTGTACCCCACTTTGGAAGCTATTGCTTTAAGTAGTGGGGAACAATAGAATAATTTTAAATTGGTAGTTATTACCATTTTTGCATTTTAAATTAACTACTTAGGCTTCAATATGGAGGAAACGTACATAGGGGAGGTGTGTGTGTGTGTGTGTGTGTGTGTGTGAGAGAGAGAGAGAGAGAGAGAGAGAGAAATGTGTGGGAGTCTTGGAGACACTCAAATTTAGTTGCAAAGTAGGTTAATTGTAGCAATTTAGTCAAGAATAATGGCTTGAATTAAAATAGGGTAGAACAGGGCCTGGATTCAAGATATTTAAGTGGAAGTTAACAATGAACTAGTTAGCCATGGGGGGAGGTAAAGAGATTGCCTTGTTCAGGAGGAAAGAAGCAAGTTTGCAGCAGGTTGAGATGATGAATTGATTGAAAGTTGAGGTATCTATGGTCATCAAGATAGGAATGTCTTACAGTTGGATATTGTTTGATATTCAAGAAAAGAAAGCTGGGTTGGGCAGAGAATTTTGGGAATCATTAGAATATGTAAGTATTGGTTGAAGCTATGAATGTAGATGAGCTCATTCAGAGTATTCATAGAAAAGAGCAAATCAGGTATCTCTGGGAATAGTCACTTAAGGGGCAGGCAAAGAAGCTGAGAGAGCTGTCAGGTGAGAGAACAGTGTTACAAAAGCCAAGACAGGGAGTGAGAGAACAGTGTCACGAAAACCAGGAAAGGGAGTGAGTTTTGAGAAATGAGTAGCCAGGATCAAATGTAGTAGAAACATCAAATGAGGGAAGAAGTATCAATTAGATTGGTAAGTAGTGATCATTTAACAACTTTACCTTGAAGTTTGGTAGGTCTAGGGTGGAAACCAAGTAGCCAGGGAGTGACAAGGGTGATGAAGGAGGAGGCGCAAACTAGAAATGTAGACTTCTCTTTTAAAACCAAGCATCTTTGAAATAGAGTGTAGCTTTAGCAAACTCTAGGGTTCAGGAAGTTCCTTTGTTTTTGTTTATAAAATGAGATTAAGTAGTCTTTTTAGGCAGTGGGAAAGGAGTCCATAGCTAGGGAAATTTTAACATTACAGTAAAGAGAGATAATTTTTGAGGAAAGAAGTGAGAATGTGATCTGGAGCATAGGTAGAGTAACTTTAAGTAGGAGGAATATCTTCTTCATAGACTGAGGTGAAGGGTGTAAGGAAGGGTATGACTAGATTAAGTTTGTAAGTCAAAGGGCAGGAGCCTGTGAGGGGGTTCCTTAGCTGATGGACTCCTTTTCCTCCATTCATTCATTGGTTCAACAAATATTTATTAAGTACCTACTATGTGTCGGGCACTGTTGTAAGTGTATGAGATACATCTGTGAACAAAGAGCCTTGCCTTCATAGAGCTTATATTCCAGGCCACCTGCCAAGTGTAGGGACTATAATGGTTGGTCACAGCCTTGGGAAGAGAGGGGAGAATGGGAGAGATTGCCCACCATAAACACTGGGGAGTTTAAAGGGCCCAATGGGGGTTAGAAACCACACATTTTGGTGCTGTTGAGCCAGTCTAAATCTAGGTTACTGTCTGTGGTACCTGAGGAGCAGAGAACTGTGTATTAGAAGGGTTTTCATAGTCTCCATTCCGCTGAAAATGAAGCAAGAAAGGGGTATATCCAATTTTTGTAGTGTTCTATTCAGAGTTATGTTAATATACATATACTTTTTTTGCCCCCTTAGTTGCTCTTTTCCTTCTATAAAGAACATCTGTTATTTTGGAAGACCAACCAAATGAGTATTAACTTTACCAAAATACCACCAATTTTTTAACATTTGATGTCCTCTCTGTGGGAAACATCCTAGAACCAAGTACTGTAGGAAGTCCTGGAGCTCTTCTGAGGGGTGGGACTAAATTTAATATTTATATTCTCATCTCCCACTTGTGCTCAGTACACATACCACAAACAGCACATGCGTTCATACACTTGTGAACCCGTGTATAGGGATTCTTTAATAAGAAATTAAAGAAATCAATAAAAGCACTTAAACATTGCTCTGATTCCTACTGAGAACTCAGTATATTATTATTTTGGAAGCAGTTTTGCAAGTTTTTCTATCTTACTCTGGATAAATTAAATATTTTTAGTCTTTCTGGACAGGGTAAGCTTTTGTTCTCTTTCTCGTCACTCAAAATACTTGTACCCTTGTACTAGTTCTGATTTGATTATGATGATAGCTTAGAGTGTTGTTGTTTTTTTAATGGGGAATTTCATGATAATGGAATGCATTTTAACCAGTTAATTGAGCAGTATTTTTTTTTTTTATGACAATAAGAATCAGTTAAGAGACCTCAAAATGAAATGAATTTTACTTTCTCCCAGGGACGGGGAGCCTTTTTATGCTGGAAGGCCACATTAATTTAACTGTAATCAAATAAGGCCGCATTCAAGAAACTTCAATTAGATATACTTAAAAATATACATTATTTTGTAAAAATCTAACTATGTACTTAATAATTTCAAAAAATTGAAACTATTTGTTAATTTTAAAGGTAACTAACCTTTTAATGACTTTGTTGTTTCTGCTTTTTGTTGGAAAGTATTTGAATACTTGGTTGCAGCATGGGGGCCGGCAGTTTCAGTTGATCCTCTAGATGGGTGTCAGTCATTTGTAACCCTAAGGGGGTCTTGATTTGGGTTAGGTAAAAGAATGTAGATTCACAACAATAAGTGGTTGATGAGCAAGAAGGCATTTTTGGGGGCATGTTGCCGAAGGTGTGGGTATTCTACTGTATTTGTCTGTATTTCAATTGGATTTTTCTTAACATCAATGACTTTAAAATGTCATCTACTGAGAGTTCAGTTCCATCTGTAGTTCTTTAGGTGCCTTGGTGGTATCAACTAGGTGAGGCTGAGATGCTAATTTGAATGTGATGTCATGATTCTCAAAGTCAGTGAACCTTTCATTGTATTCTCCGATTAATCTGTAGCAGCTGTGATTATTCAAATGATTTGCCTATACCATCCTGCTTATCAGTGACTTTTGCTAACTGGGGAAAATGTTCATCTGAAATTTCCTTTTGAAGAAGTGTTTTTAAAAAAGATAGCTTTTTTCAAAATGCTTGGATTTTTGGCCACATATCATATATAGTCTTAGTTTTATCTTGCAAAGAAATATTCAAGATGCTTTGATTTGACATGATATCACACAGAAATGCTGCATTCTTATAGAATTTTTCTTTTAGTAATTCATATTGCTGATTCTGTTTTTCATAAAATTTAACTGTTTTCACAGGGATAAAACTTTGGCTGACACCTGTCCCTGTGATAGCCAACGCTCTTTAGAATGATACAGCAAGTTCACACTGAATACCTTACCATTGAACTTTAGCATGTTGTGAAACTGATGCTATGTTGTATTTGCATGAATACAGCTAACTACTTACAACTTGTTGCAAGGTGTCACTTAAAATAGTAGCTTTAGCACAGAGATTTTGCTGATGCGAGATACAATGAAAAGAAATGAGAGCATCTGGATCTGTTAATACTTTTTTTATTTGTGCAATAAACCCTTCATGTTTTCCTGTCATGGAAGCTGCACACTCACTAACTTTACCAAATTCAGTCTAACTTCATGACACTGATCTTGAAAGTTGTTGAAGATATCCTTTCCCCATATTCTGTTCACAAGTGTGCCGAAAGCAAGTTACTCTTTGTAGCTAAGAAAATCATCTGTTAATGACTCGAATGAAGTATAAAACTACACAGAGTCAGTAGTATCAGATTCATCCAAAGCAATTGAATAATATATATTTTCCTTTTGAAGTATTGCATGAAGTTGTTCTGTTAAGTTGAAGTCTAATTTATGCTGCCAATCAGTTATGGTTCTCCTTGAAAGAGGCAGTTGTTTGTACTTTAAAAAGTTATCAGTGGCCAAGCATCCTACAACTTTAACAGTGCATTCTTTCACAATTTCTACAGCACTGAAGGGAGTCTCTTTTTTCCGCAGTATATAAGCTACTTTATAAGTTGCTTCTGTGGCATTATTTCCAGGTTTTCTTGCTGCTTGAAAGAATTGTCTTTGCTTTTGCTTTTCATCTTTTAATTTCTGCAATACAACCTTTTGTGCCTCTCCCTCTAATTTAAAATATTTGTGGTCCTTATGAGTGTTATAATGCTGATGAGCATTGAATTTCTGTAATGTTGATATTGCAGTATCACAAAGCAAGCAAATCATCTTATCTTAAGTAGAAACAAGACAATATTTCAATTCCCAATCCTCATTAAAAAAAAAACTGTTTTCTTCCTTCAGCGTTCTCTTGGTTGTCTTTGACATAATGTGCTGTTGAGCAGACAGAATTAAAAAGTACTGTTGAGCTTTGCACCTATTCACAAATTGCACTTCAAACAGAAACAGCGTGCCCCGTTATCAAAAGCTGATAACAGACTCTCATACCTGATTCCTGTAAACTAGCCTCCTGCAGTCGTGGTGCCAGTCAGGTGGGGGAAGTTAGAACTAAATCATGAGCATAGCAGCTGTCTGTTCAGCCCTTATGGCTAATAATGTTCTAATTGTGCCAGTCAATTTGGGAGGATTATTTCATTGCAACTTATTCTTTGGTATTTTAAATATGTTCATTTAAAAAATAAAAATGTAAAAGATGATAAAAAGTATATTCATAAAAATAAAAGGATTTGTTCTATAAAATTTGGATTCGGTCAAAAGGCCACGTGTGGCCTTAAGGCCTCAGGTTACCCACCCCTGCTTTATCCTTTGTCCTACAAAATGTAATTTTATCATCAAGCTCTAAATTGATTGGACCTGTACCTTTAAAACAATTTTTTTAACCTTGGGTTAGGGATTTAGGTCCCAGAAGCTAAAACTGTGGTTAAGCATAGCATAATAGAGCATAACACAGCACAGGCAGAGCAGTTTAGCAATCTAGTGAGGTCTCTAGAGCCACATAGTGGCTGCATTTAAATTAGTGATCCTCTTTTTAGCTCTGTGATCTTGAGCAAGTTAAGTTTTGTGTGTATCAGTTTCCTCACCTGTAAAATGGCGATAGAATTGTGAAGAATAAGGGACAAAATATAAACAAGGTTTTTATAAAAGTGTTTGTGGCACATAGGAACTACTCAATAAATCGTCACTATTATTACTGTGGGTTTTTATTTTTTGTAATGTTTTACTTTATTTTACATGTAAGGAAGACAACCAATTGACTGAGCAGTTCCAGAACAGATAGTGTTCATTAATCAAGAAGGAAATGAGGTCAGAAGGCAAACTTTTCATTTCTTCCCCACACACATATTGTAAGTGTCACAGAAGTTCATAACAACACATGTAACACAGGCTGGTTTTCAACATACAGAAAGCCCAAGCAAGGAGGGTGAGTATTCAGTTACATTTCTATACTCAACTGAATTATGTTTCTTTGATTTCCAAATAGCATGAAAAAACTTTTAAGCTTCGTTACTAATGAAGACCAAAAATAAGTTTGTGGAATTTGTGTGTTCTATTAAAATCAAATACCCATTAAAAAATTTTTCTACCCTTGTATTTTATTTCCAAAGAACTTACCCATTTAATATTATGATTACATTGATTGTCTGGAAATATTATACTAATTTTAGGAGCTGTGGTGGAACCATGCAAATATGACTTGCCCATAAGGAAGTTAAGGTTTATATATTGTTTGATATCAATAATCACTAATTCTACTGTAGTAGATTTTGTAAGGTATACCTAAATACTGTTTTTATGAAAACTGTTTATAGTTAAGCCATCTTATTGGTCAGTCTACAGAAAAGTATTTAAATATCTGATTTGTTCTTATTCACATTAAAATATGTTCACCAATTTTGGGAAACTTTAAGATCAGAGATTGTCAATTTTCTCAGACTAGGTTTAATATATTTTTAAAAACCAACAAAAATAAATATGTTCATATTACCTAAAGATATGTTTCTAAATTCTTATGATAGCATTAGGTTTGACTGTAAGTATCATGAGGTCAGGGACTGTTTTGTCTATAAATTTACTCAACAAATGTTTCTTGAGTACCTACTGTGTGCCTGGCACTCCTCTAAATGTTGAGAGTATGACAATAGTGGACATAATAGACAAAAAAATCCCTGCCTTCTTGAGATGGCATTTTAATGTAAGTTGTATTTGCAGTGCTTGGCATATCACAGATTTTCAAAAATATTTCCGCCTACAACCTTTAGCTGCATTGCAAGCTAAGGGTAGGAGTACAACCTGGACAAATTTCCTAGTCAGTTACTGCTAGGGATTACAAGTCACATTATGCTAGGGGGCTTCATATATCTCCTCTATGGGTCAGTCCGTATAGGTCTAGGAGTCTCTGGAGGAATCTAAGCATCAGAGTGAAATTTCAATTCACCTAGATGTACTAGTTTGACATTTTTGTCTTTTAGTAATTTTTCTCTTTTAGTAATTTTGAATGTTTTGGTCTGACTTGAACAGAAGTAAAAAATTACTATAGTAGTATATTTTTTAAGTAGATTTTTCATATAGATGGAGGAAAGAACCTTAGGGGCAATTAATTCTGCCATTTAAAAATTTAATGTTTTATTTTCCTTTGTTTTCAAATACAGAATGACCTCATATAAATTTGTGCCTTATTTTTAAGTGAAGCACCTGAGTACTTTGCCCAAAGTCCCAGTGCTAGTTGGTGGTACAGTTTAGCCTTCTATTGCTTATTTCTTTCTTCTAGAAAGAGAAATGTTCACCACCTAGTACACTAATCCAGTAGTACAATGTCAACCTAAAAATGGATTGTTTTACAAGTTTTTAAGTTGCTTGAATGTATGTTGAGATTTTGAAATATCTCACTTTTCTGAATCCTCATAGCACTTTATATTACCTCTGCTATGGCATTTATCACTTTCTACTCATAATTATCTTCTATTTTAAAAATTTTTTCTAGATGAAACATCCTTGAGAATAGAGTCTGTGCATGTTTCATCTTTGTATGTTCCCCATAGTTCTTAACAGAATGCCTGGCATTCACTAGGTATTCAAATTATTAAACATGTACTCGTAGAAATTGTATTTTGGGTTTGGTTACTATGCAAACCCACAAGAATCTATTTAGTCTACAACATTTTAAGAGGTTATTTGTCTTATCAGATCTAGGCTTGAATTCTGGCTCCATCCTCGTCTTGGTGGTATGGCTTGGATAGGTCACTTAATACCATTTTCCTCGTCTGGAAAGTGGGAATAATATGTATCCTATCCAGCTTTGAGATTTAGATGAAATGTATACAAAGGTTCTAGTGCCTGATGTACTAATAATCACTCAATGGATGGTAACTATTATTATATTGGAAGTTTATTTTCTACTTATTTTAAATGTGTGTGTTTTAGTAACATTAGATAGCTCTAATTACTATGTGAAGGGTGTGCAGTAAGAAAAAGTTCCATGGTGAAAAGTAGACAACATTTTGGTGTGGTCAGCATATTGCCCAGTCTGGGTCTTTTAGTTTACTAACTGCTTATTTAAGTTGTTTGATTTTAGACTCTAAGGATTGGTATACTGTACAAAAACTGAGAGACACTGATGTATGAACTAGAATGGAAACTTATTAATAAGTCATTAAAAATACATTCTCTCCCATAGGGAAAAAAATGCCACAGTGGAAGCCAAATTGTAATCAGAAGGTTGGCTGATGACTAAGGATAGTTGATTGGATGTCTAGTGCTGCACTAATCTCATGCATCAGCCTCTACCTACCACTTGGCTATCAGGGTCACTTCTCCTTTAGAGAGTGCTAGGGCACTGCCTAATCATCTCTCATAAATCCCTTTTCTAACTTACGTAGTTATGTGCTTTTGGGTGGCATGTTCTTAAAGCAGAAAGCAAAACACTGGAGACGGTTTTATACTTAATCATTAGCTTGTCATTCCTGCCTGAGTATACAGCCTCACCTTAGTTGAATTTTGGGAGCTTAAATAGACTCTTTTTTTTTTTTTTTTTTTTTTGAGACAGAGTCTCACTTTGTTGCCCGGGCTAGAGTGAGTGCCGTGGCATCAGCCTAGCTCACAGCAACCTCAAACTCCTGGGCTTAAGCGATCCTACTGCCTCAGCCTCCCGAGTAGCTGGGACTACAGGCATGAGCCACCATGCCCGGCTAATTTTTTTTTTTGTATATATATTTTTAGTTGGCCAGATAATTTCTTTCTATTTTTAGTAGAGACGGGGTCTCACTCTTGCTCAGGCTGGTCTCGAACTCCTGACCTTGAGCGATCCACCCGCCTCGGCCTCCCAGAGCTAGGATTACAGGCGTGAGCCACCGCGCCCGGCTAAATAGACTCTTAAATTATTTTTTAATGTAAACTTTGTATTATGAAAAGAGTTAAGCATACAAAACAACTAAGGAAGATTATATAATTAACCCCTATGCATCCATCACCCCAGCTTCAGCAGTTATTGACATATGGCCCCTATGGTTTCATCTGTACTGCCTGCGTCTCTCCAGATTATCTCAAAGCAAATTCTAGACAACATATAATTTTACCTGTAAATACTTGAATATGTGTCATTAGGAAATAAGGACCGTTTTTTAAAAATACACATTTACAACATCATTATCATACCAGAAAAATCACCTAATTTCTTAATATATAAATATGATCAAAGTTCCCCCACATTGTATTTGGTTGATATGCTTTTGAGTCACTTAATCTATAACAGCTGCCGCCTCGTCTCCCCTTGCTTGCTGTTTATTTATCCAATCTGTCCTGTAGGATTTTTCACATTCTGTATTTGGCAGACTGCATCCTCATGGTATCATTTAACATGTTCCTTTTTTCTGTTTCTGGTAAACTTATAGCTAGTTCTAGACATGATCAGATTCAGGCTTCAATTTTTTTCCCCAAAAAATACAAGTAGTGTGATATACTTCCTGCCTGTTACATTACATGGACACAACAATGTCTTGCCAATTTCTGTTTTTGTTGATGTTAAAGTTGATCATGGGGTTCAGTGTTATCAGCTTGATCCACCCATTATAAAATGTATTATTTCAACGAAACCATTATATTTTGGTTCTTCCTAATTTTATTCTTGAGGAATACCTTGCTGTCAAACATTATTGCCTTTCTTCTAATCTCTTCTCCACATGCAGCCAGAATTATCTTTTAAATATAAAATGGATTACATACTACCCTGCTTAAAACTCTTCAGTACTGTTCCATTGCTTGTAAACTAACATCTAAATTTCCTACTGCAGTCTATAGGAATCTGCATAACCTGTGGTCTTTCTAAACCACATTTTATGCCAATCTGTCCTTTGAGAGGTATGTGGCATTATTGTTAATAGCATGGGCTCTTGCACTGGACTGAGTGTGTGTAATCTTGGGTAAGTCACTTAACTGCTCTGTGCCTCAGTTTTCCCATGTATAAAATCAGTGTTCTAATATTAAATATTATCTACCAACAGGATTGCAACGATTAAATAACACATATACATCACTTATAACAATGCCTGTATAACACAGTAAATACCTGTGTTGGTGCTGTGGTTTGAATCTCTGTTCCAGCTACACTGTACCTTTCAGTTTCTGGACCTGCCAAGCTCTTACCAGTCCATGATCTTTGAACGTTGTTCTCATTATCTCTTGCTACATGACCAATCGACCCAAAATTTAGTGGCTTAGAACAACCGCAATCATTTATGTAGCTCACAAATTTGCAAGTTAGGC
This sequence comes from Lemur catta, assembly GCF_020740605.2. NCBI lineage: Eukaryota > Metazoa > Chordata > Mammalia > Primates > Lemuridae > Lemur > Lemur catta. Next base: position 51,014,121 of record NC_059139.1, on the reverse strand, counting down.
AGGGCTTGGTGGGAGATAGCTCATCTCTACTCTACATGGCATTGTTGGGGTGGCTTACACTGGGGGCTGTGGTATCTACTTTTAAATGGGTCCCTCATGTGGTTGGCAAAATAGTGTTGACTTTTGGCTGGGAAGTTGGGGCCCTGATTCTGTTCCATAAGCTGCTTGTCCTTAGAGCATGGTGGCTGGGTTCTAAGAGTGAGTATGCTAAGAGAATCAGGCTGAAGCTGAATGGCCTATTTTAACCTGGACTCAGAAGAACACAGTGTCACTTTTGCCTCGTTTTCATTCAGGCAGTCACAAGAGTCCACCCAGGTTTAAGGTTTAAGACTCTACCTTTTGATAGGCGAATAGCAATGTTCTAAAAGAGTGACATAATATTGTAGCTATCTTTAGGGAAGGCATTTTGCCACACACATGCTGTGCCTGAACCTGAAACGCTATTATCTCTTAGATTCCTACTCTTTAACTATCTAACTTAAATTAGCTCCCCCTTCTTCCATTCCCATTGCTTGCTGAAGATAGCTCTTTATTTTCCTTGCAGCACTTACCACAGTTGTATGGAATTATTTCTTTAAGGGGGTTAGGACCTACTCTATACCAAGTACCCAGCATGAGACCTGTTGAAATGTTAAAATGTTATTATTTGAAACTTAGAATCTAAACACTGTATATCACATTTGCACTAAGGAAAGCATGTTCCAAACTTTGTGGAAAGAAGGAAACGGATACATAGAAACACTAAGAGTCAGTCCTTCAGTTATTCATATTTCATGCCCTACTGCTTAGCTTAGGGTGAGGATGGGGCGGAGAGGGAGAACATATGTGTTTAAATTTACGGGGGTGTGGAGGATGGGAGGAAGAAGCAGTTCAAATAGCTGAATTCCTACTTATCCTCCCCATACTTTAAAAACCTAAACCTACAAATCCATTTTCTATTCCTCTAGCACTCTGTTCATGGTAAGAGGCTTCTGCCTGATTCTTAAAATATTTTTGTTGAGAATAAAGCATGGTAACTAAGAAATATTCAGTACTTTCAGGGAACAGCCAAATAGATGTACTTTACTCAAGGAATGCTAACCAGACCTTCACTCAGAACCAATGTTTTTACTTTTGGCACAGTTCTAACAAGATTGGTTATTGGATTTCTCAGCCCCTAGGAGACTGGGTAGGGAAAAAAGAATAGACTTTTGGAAGTAGGGTACAGATAACAATAAGAAGAACAGCTGTTGATATCCTCAGGAAATAGTTTAAAACTTTGAGGAAAAATGACGTTGTAGCCTGAGAATCATAGTAATGTAAGGTAGAAGTTCCCACAAATGTTAAAGGAGTTCATTCGCTTAACAGATATTACATGCAGTCTTTGCTGGGTGTTGGAGACACGAGGATGAACAAAATGCACATGGCCCCTCCCCCCTTGGAGCTTGCAATCTAGTGATAAGGGCAGACCTTACAATTAATGTTTGCAAGGCATACCTTTTTCCATCCTCTTACTTTTAACCTACACGTGTCTTTATGTTTAAAATCATTTTGAAAGTGGTTTTCTTGTAAGTATATAGTTTGGTGTTGCATTATATCCATTCTGACAACCTCCGCTTTTTATTTTTAATTTGTTTTTTTTAAAAGAGATGAGGTCTTTAAAATGTTGCCCAGGCTGGACTTGAACTCCTGAGCTGAAATGATCCTCTCACCTCACCCTCTCTAGTAGCTGGGACTACAGATGCATGCCATGGCACCTGGCTAATCTCTGCCATTTAAGTGGGGTGTTCAGACCATGTACATTTAATATGGTTATTGATTTTATTGGATTTAGGTCTGCCATCTTATATACTTTGTGTTTGTCTCATCTGTTCTTTGTTCCCATTCCTGTTCTCTCTTTTGCCTTATTTTAGACTTAGTAATTCTTTCATCTTCTTTGTTGGCTTACTAACTATGCTTCTTTTTAAGTGGTTCTTTAGGGTTTATAGAACACATCTTTAACTTATCGCAGCCTACCTTCAAATGATATTGTACTACCTAACATACAATAAGAACCTTGTAATGGTATAGTATCATCCCCCCTGCCTTTGTGCTATTGTTATTATACATTTTACTTCTAATGTTTTGAACCCGACAGTACCTTATTATTTTTTACTTAAACAGTTTTTTTTAAAAGAGACTTTACAAATGAGAAAAAAAATTATATTTACCCACACATGTTTACCACTTTTGGTACTCTTCATTTTTTTTTTTTAGTAAATCCAGATATCCATCTGGAATCATATTTTTCTACTTAAAATTCTCTTTAACATTTTCTCACAGGTTCATTGATGGTGAATTCTTTCAGCTTTTGTATGTCTGAGAAAATCTTTATTTCACCCTTTTATTTTTAAGGGGTTTTTTTTGAGGTTAAAGTCACATAAGAAACCATTAACTATTTTAAAATGTACAGTTCAGTGGCATTTGTTACATTCACAATGTTATGTAACAATAACCTCCACCTAGTTTGAGACATTTTCATCACCTTAAATTCATCTTCATTTCTGGAAGATGTTTTTCCTGGGTACAAACTTTCAGATTGACAGGTTTTTCTTTTTCTGTACTTTGAAGATGTTCTGCTGTCTTCTGGCTTGTAATGTTTCCAATGAGAAGTCAACTGTCATTCTTATTTTTGTCTGTCTGTCTGTAATGTGTCCCACCAAATCAAGACTGTTTTTAAGGTTTTCTCTTTATCACTGGTTTTAAGCAATTTGATTATGATGTTCCTTGCTATAGTTTTTTCCATGTTTCTTGTGCTTGAGTTTTGTTGAGCTTCTTTTTTTTTTTTTTTTTTTTTGAGACAGAGTCTCACTCTGTTGCCTGGGCTACAGTGAGTGCCGTGGCGTCAGCCTAGCTCACAGCAACCTCAGACTCCTGGGCTTAAGCGATCCTCCTGCCTCAGCCTCCCGAGTAGCTGGGACTACAGGCATGCGCCACCATGCCCAGCTAATTTTTTCTATATATATTTTTAGTTGGCCAGATAATTTCTTTCTGTTTTTAGTAGAGACAAGGTCTCGCTCTTGCTCAGGCTGGTCTCAAACTTCCTGACCTCGAGCGATCCACCCGCCTCGGCCTCCCAGAGGGCTAGGATTACAGGCGTGAGCCACCATGCCCGACCTTGTTGAGCTTCTTGGGTCTGGCTTTACAGTATTATCAAATTTGGAAAATTTTCAACCAAAATTTCTTCAAATATTTTATGTCCCTCTTACCTTTGCATGTATATTAGGCTGCTTGAAGTTATCCCATAATAATCACATTGGTGGTCTATTTTTTTCTCAGTGTTTTTTGTGCTTCATTTTGGATATTTTCTATCTCAGGTTAACTGGTTTTTTCTTCTGTAATGTCTAATCTGTTCATTTTATCCACTGTGCTTTTCGTCTCAGATGTATTTTTTATCTCTAGAAAATTGATTTGAGACTTTTTAAAAATACGTTCAAATCCGACTGCTTATGCTTTCCTCTACCTTCTTGAATGTGTAGACTATAGTTTTCATAACTGTCTTAATGTCTATGTTTACCCTTTTTATCATCTATGTCATTTCTGGGTCTGTTTCTGTTTATTGAATTTTCTGCTCATTATGGTTGTATTTTATTGAATGTTGGATATTTGGAATTTTACCTTATTGGGTGCTGAATATTCTTGTATTCTTTTAAATATTCTTAAGACTTAGTTAAGTTACTTGGAAATAGTGTGATCTTATCGACTTGCTTTTAAGCTTTTTTGTGCAGGACCAGAGCAGCCTTTTATTCTACAACTAATTTTAGCTCACTACTGAGGAAATACGTTATGGATACTTTACCCAGTGTCCCATGTACTCTTCCTTCTGTTTGCATGGAACATGAACTATTCCTTGCTTTATGTCAGTACCAGGGATTGTTCTGCCTGCTCTTTCTAGTGGTTCTTCTCTTGCTTCAGATTGTTTCCTCACATGTATGTGTTGATCACTGTTTTTTTCTCTGCAGCTTTCCCGTGTTCAGCTCCCTCCTCTTAAGTATTCTGTCTGGCAAATTTTAGCTACCTTGCCTCTCTAAATTTTCACCCTTGTCCTAAACTCAGGGCTCTGTTAGGGTTCCCTTCCCTGTGCTGATGTCTGTAAACCCTCTCTAGTCAGTAAGTGGAAATATTTGTAGAGCAAGGTTGCTTCTCCTCTCTTGGGCATAACAGTGCTGTGCTTTCTGTTATCCAGTGTCTGGAAATTCGCTTCATATATTTTGTCCAGTTTTTTTAGTTATTTAAGGTGGGAGGATAGATCTGCTATTCCATCAAGGTCTGGGTGTAGATCCTTAATTAAGTTCACAAATAACAATAAAGTTGTAATTCTGACAAGTGTCATGAAGGAGGGATAACTGGTGCTATGAGAGTGTTTACTTACAGAATCTCAAAGTGCTGCCCAGTAATCGTCCCATGACTAAATGATGAAAGAAAAAGCAGTTAAGAAGATGGAGGCCGGGCATGGGTGGCTCCCGTCTGTAATCCCAGCACTTTGGGAGGCTGAGGTGGGTGGATCGCTTGAGGCCAGGAGTTTGAGAACAGCCTGGGCAACATAGTGAGACCCCATCTCTAAAAAAATAAAAAAATTAGCTGGATGTGGTGGTGTGGGCCTGAAGTCCCAGCTACTTGGGAGGCTGAGGCAGAAGGATTGCTTGAGCTTAGGAGTTGAGGTTACAGTGAGCTATGGTTGGGCCACTGCACTCTAGCCTGGGCAACAGAGCGAGACCCTGTCTCTTAAGGGAAAAAAAGAAAGAAGATTGAAGTGTAGAACTTTTTTTAGATAGATCTGTATCATAAATGATTATATAGACTACATTATTGCTTTGTGTGGGGAAAATAGAACATTGTGATGGTTGAGAAATATATTATCATACTCTTATTTCTTTACTTCATTCTTTCATGACACTTATCACAAATTGTAACTTTTGATTATTTAGTAGTCTTCCTCACCTCTCCACTACATGGTTAATTTGACAGGACTAGGGACTGTCTGCTTTGCTTACCATTGTGTCTAACACAGTACCTGATGAAGAGTAGATAGTAAATATGTGTTGAAGGAATGAATAAGGCGATGATACCATGTTTCCTATTTGAGGGTTTTGACTTATGAAAAGTTCATTTGCATTAGGGCAGTTAAAAGTCTCAGTTTGTAGAAGACACCTAATGAAAGAAGTAGGATATTTTCTAATATTTATATGGAGATATAATAACTTGTAAAGCTATAGTACCTATCTAAGAGCAAGTGAGGAAATAGAATGTAATTTGTTAGCATGACAGTAACAAAGATTTATAACTTGAGAGATTTTGAATTGGTCACTGAGTTATATAGAAGTTAAAAAAAAAAAAGAAATATAAGTTTAGTTTTTTTTTTTTTTTTTAACCAGACACGAGTCTCTTCTTTGGAATAGTATTTAATAAAAAGTCCTGGGCTTTGGAGTTAGTCTTGGATTTGAATCCCGGAAAAATCAATACTAGCTGTGACCTTTGGCCAATTATTTACATTCCCTCTCCTCCAACAAGTCTTTTCGTTGTTTGAAAATCTAACTTCTTTTATATCTTAGAGTTTTGATATGTAAATTAGAATGTGTATTTAAGGTGTTTACGTGTACTAGGAATTAAACAAAATGTTAATAGTTTCTCCACCTTTTTTCCTGCTCTTCAGGTGTTTCATTTTTGTAATAGTGCTACCTCTAAATGACCTGTTGGTTTGATGTTTAGTAAAATGAGGAGAAAAATACTTATTACTCAACTACTTTTGTTACTTTTTAACAGTTACTATAACTTGTGCCATAATCATAATTTTATTCCTGAACTTTACTTTTCATCAAATTACGCTGTAAGTGAAGATAATCCAGTTGATAAAGATATTGCCTAAAATTGCTTTAATAAATATAAATTTGCTTTTAAGATTTTATGCTGTTTTCCAGTAACCACTATTAAAGAAACATTCTTAATAAAAATATAAACATAAAAAGAAACACTGGAGATATATCATTAGAAACTTATTTTAAATAGAATTTGGAATACTATAAATGGTAGAGGATTAATAGATTTTAACTAGATGAAGGTTTGTATCATCTATTATTGTATTAGTTTCCTGTGTCTGCTGTAATAAATTTTCACAAACTTCGTGGCTTAAAACAACACACATTTATTCTCTTGTAGTACTAAAGGTCAGAAGTCCACAAGCAGTTTCACTGGTCTGAATTAATGGTGTCTGCAGAGTCACACTCCCTCAGAAGGCTCAAGGGGAGAATGGTTTCCTTGCCTTTTCCAGCTTCTAGAACTGCATTCCTGGTTCACAGCTTTTCCCTCCATCTTCAAAGTCAGTGGCACAGCATCTTGAAATCTCTGTTGTCCTCTCTTCATCACATCACCTTCTATAGTTAATTCTCTGTCTGCTTTGCTCTTATAAGGACGGTTGTGATTACATTTAGGGTCCACCTGGATGATCCAGGATAATCTTTCCATCTCAAGATCCTTAAATTAATCACATCTGCAAAATCCCTTTTGCCAAATAAAGTAACATTCACAGGTTCTATATATTAAGATTTAGAGTTCTTTGGGGGCCATTAGTCAGCCTTCTATAATCATTTAAAGGGGATAGCAGCAAATCTTATTTTTCAAATGTTAGAATGTTTTTTAATGCAGTCCTACATTAAAAAGTCTGTCAGTTTACTGAAATCTCTGTTGATATTCCCTTTTCCATCAACTATTTACAATTTCACCTAGTGAAGTATGTTTTTCCTTCTGTATGCACGTCACAAATATTTAGTTGTGATGCTTCACGAGAAAAATGTTAAAAGTGCATGTTAAAAGTTGCATCATTTTTGAAGAATAAGTACTTTCTAAAATAGTCTGTACAACCTATTTTATAAAACGTTTTTGTGGAATCTAGCCTTTCTTACTGTGTGTCTGTGTGTGTATGTTTGTAGTAATCCTATAATGGTTCAGAAAGGTTTTACAGGAAATATATTCAACTTCTCCACAAGTGCAACTAGTAGAGAATTATATTTTAAAAACTGAAGCAAGACGTTTTCCTGGAAAAACTTCTTTATCAGAGACCAAGGAGTATAGACTAACTATGACATTTTGTCTTAACAGTGCATTTTGAGATGTTGAAATAGTGATATAGTTGATTTTTGACAGATTGGAATTCTTACCAGAGCATGAGTTTAACATGATCCAGGTTGTTTGACAAATACAGTTTCAAGTGAAGCTTTTTCAGGATGCCAATAGCTGGCTTTGCCACCTGGTGCAATTTGCTGATCAATTCTTGGTCTGCCTGTTTAGCTTTTTATTGTGAGGGTTGCTCTATAGATCTCCAGATTGCTAAAGTTTTTTTTAGTACTTGATATTTTCTACATAAATTCTAAAGATTTTTTTTTGAAACATCCAGCAAAATTTTCATTGACCCACTACTTATCAAATTATGGTGTGTAATAGGCCCCTTTATCCTTCTATAAGCTGAACACCAAACATAAAGGTATTATTAATCAAGAGTTTCTGAAATGAGAGTACAGTAAGTGTCTCAATGCGTGTGAGATTTGTTGGAGTTCTTCAGCAAAGGCATACTAAATTCACTGCAGAACAATAACAGAAAGAACCCTGAATTTGAAACCAGAAGATGTGGTTTCTAATCCTGACTCTTCAAATGTCTTGTTGTAAGTGTGAAAATGATCTTGTTAAAATTGCCATGTCTACTTCACAAGCTTATGAATATAGTCGCTAGTTCATGCAAAAAACCAGAAAATAATAGCTTGTTGTACCAATGCAGATGTTTTTAGCATTTTGTTACCCAGTCTGTGGCATACCTAAACGTATGCCTTCATCACCTTGGTATCTAGTATCTGACATTTCACCAAGGAAGGAGAAAATAAAACCATGGTAAAGACTGATAAAACAATCTTGTGAAGCATACCTACAACTCCTGGCTAAACTTGGGTTTAGAATTTAGTGTGTTTTGCGACTTCTCTTGTCTTTCATCATAATTAAAAGGTGGTTATACTAAGAATCCATGTCATTCTCTTCTCTCAAGTTGCATGTATTGGCTCTCAAAAACTGTTAAGACATTTCAGAAATTTCCCTAAACCCTTGTCTAATCATGTGAAAATTTTAAAATGACAATTGATTTGTTATATTGATTACTCTTTAAATGCTGGATAATCTGAGAACCTTCCTGTTCAACTTGATTTGAACAGATTGCTTTATAGCAGAATGTCGCTGCCTTTGAAGTTTGTGGTCTAAAAAAAAAATCTATATCCAGTGGCCTGATTATTCAGCCAACAACAAGAATAGCAGAGGAAGATAGAATTTCTGAAAGAGAAAAGCTCAGCCCATACTGGCCAAATTATTTAATAACATGGGAAAAGAAAACCTCTTCCTCTGCTGGCAAGTAAATGATAAATCTGAACAACTCTTAAAATTTAAAAAGTATAATAGTAAAAGGTGTTTTATCCAGTAGAAGTAAATTGTCCAATAAATAGTCGCTGGACTGTACCTAATTCTTAAAGTCAGCTTGGAAGGGGTCCTGGATTCGAATACAGAGTATTACAGGTGGGGCTAGACTGCTGTGATATTATGATGTATGTATATGTGTTTTTGTCCACAGTTCCTGGCTTGTAACTCCCATAGCCTTTGTTGTAGTCTTTTGTTATAACGTTAGGGTGCTTTAGGCCTCAGAAGCAGGCCTGAGGAAACAGAATTTCTCTGACTTTTTTTTTTTTGTTCTCCTTTTACTTACCCAAGGCAGGACTCTAATCTGATTGTGGGTCTTAAGACCCTCATTTCAGAGAGGGTCCCGCCTCATGCCCTAGAGAAAGGAATGTTGCACAGAGGGGCCAGAAAAATCTGGACAGGCCTTGTTGGTTTTTTTCAATCAGTTTTATTAGTATTAAATCATACTCTTTTTGTCCAATCACATTTTGACATGATTATTCATGCTTTAATCGTGTTTTTACAATGAAGTTTCCACAAAAGGCCCAAGAGGCCAGGCTTTGGAGAGCTTCTAGATAGCTAAACACGTGGTGGTTCCTGGAGGGTGGTACCGCCCAGAATCGGAGAGGGCATGGAAGCTTCTTGCCCCTTCTCCCATACCTCGCTCTACACATTTGTCATCTGTACCCTTTGTAATATCCTTTATTATAAACCAGTGTTCCTGAGTTCTGTGAGCCACTCCAGCAAATTAATCAAACCCAAAGAGGGTGTCGTGGAACTCCCAGTCTGAAGCCAGTCAGTCAGAAGTTCCAGAGGCTCAGGTATGTTACTGGTTTCTAAAGAAGTAGGGGGCAGTTTTGGGAACTGATCTGAGACTATCTCCAAGTAGATGGTATTGAAATTAAATTAAAGGACACCCAGCTGGTATCCATTGCAAAATTGATTGTTTGTTTGTTGGTGGGGAGAAATCCCCTACATTGAGTCACAGAAGTCTTCTGTCTGTGTGATTGTTGTGATGATGTGAAGGAAGAAAACCACAGTTTCATGTTTCCAGTCAGAACTGCCTTCCTAGAACACTTTTTTTTTTTTTTTTTTGAGACACAGTCTCGCTTTGTTGCCTGGGCTAGAGTGAGTGCCGTGGTGTCAGCCTAGCTCACAGCAACCTCAAACTCCTGGGCTGAAGCGATCCTACTGCCTCAGCCTCCTGAGTAGCTGGGACTACAGGGATGCACCACCGTGCCCGGCTAATTTTTTCTGTATATATTTTAGTTGGCCAGATAATTTCTTTCTATTTTTAGTAGAGACGGGGTCTCGCTCTTGCTCAGGCTAGTCTCAAACTCCTGAGCTCAAACAATCCACCCGCCTCGGCCTCCCAGAGTGCTAGGATTACAGGCGTGAGCCACCGCGCCTGGCCTCCTAGAACACTTTGATTTTCATCATTTCAGTTGGAGAAGGTAGGGAAGGAAGGAGAGAAAGCAGGGACATCGATGCCAGGTGGTAGATCCCTGAGCAGTGGTGGTGATTGGATTCCTAGTTATTTAGTATTTGGGAACTTGATATTTGAGGGTCTTGTGCTATTACTGTTGTCAGCTATGATATTTCGAGAACGCTGTGAGGACTGTGAAGAGCATGGTATTAGCATCCAGACTAAGTGGCAAGCTATTGGTTTATCTTCATAAAATTGCCTCTCTACTGGAATTTTATTGGAAGTGGGATAGTACAGCACTACAACTATAGTAATTGTGCATGTTAAGTACTTTTAAGGATATTTAAGTCTTTTCATGAGATGTGTATATGTGCACTGGTACCACTTACCTTTTAGCTGTATTTTGAAGACAATTTGTACTATATACTTTGTTGGAACGATAGTGTGGTTTGGAAGAATCCAAAAACTTATTTTTAGTCATGCCAGTTATCATAGTCCTTGTGCCTGCCTTCTGCAAGGGAAAACTCTAATCTGTATTTTGATAGAATGATTCCACTTCTGTAAGAGAATACAAAATAATAATAAAGTGATAGTCTGTTGAGGTGAATACATTGGTCTTTGAGACTAGAAGTTGGTTATTAATTACAAAGTATCTTGTCTTTGTTTCAGACATTGGCTAGATTTCAGCACATGGTATTCTGAAAAGGATGACATGATAGGAAGAATATGCATATTTTGATAAAATATGAGTTTGACAGGTACAAAAATACTTTCTGCTTTTTCCCTGCTGTTTTTCCTATCTTGATTTGGTTTCTTTCAGGCAAAAACATACAAGAATTTAATTCTTTCAGCATTTATTATTCAGTACCTACCATGGGCCAGCCATGAGTTTGTAGACAGCAGCGAACTCGGGTTTACATGATAAAAGAATTCTTCTCATCCAGTGAGTCAGTTGTAAGATAAAGATAGGGGCTCTAGGGCCAGATTGTGTGTTTATGCTGGCTCTGTAATATGTTGTCTTGAGCAGATTATATGTTGTCTCCATTCTTGCAGGTTCCTCATCTTCAAAAGAAGCATAATAGTAACTACTTCATAAAGGTTGAGAAGATTCAGTAACACAGACATAGTGCTTAGAACAATATCTGACTATGTTGTAAGCTTTTAAAAATGTTAATTGCAACAAAAGGATTTGCCACATATCCATTTTATAAGTTTAGGCCTTTGTCTTCAGGTTTAAAAGTAGCATATTTAAATTTCTTAGTTTGAATTATCCAATCTATAGCTTCCCTCTTTTGACACAAATGATAGACGTTCTTAAACAATTTATTGTGTGCTCGTTAATTTATAAACGGGAAATTGTTGGGATATCACATAATTCCAACTGCAAAAGGTTAAAAACTGTCAACTTTTTTCTGTCACTGTCACTTTTTCTGATTCAATATCTGATGTTTAAGCTATTCAGTTTTTATTATGTCAATCTATAACCTTTCAGTTTGTACAGAAAATTTTCAGTATTTTGTAAAATCAGGAACAATGTAAGACAGATGGTTAAAAATACACTGTTCAAAAGAAACAGTTAAATAGATGTAGCAGGCACCTAAGATGAGATCATTACTGGTGTGGAAAACTGAACATGGCTGAGTTTTTTGGCAAATGAGTGAGAAGTGTATTTAGTTGTAGTCTTATTTGGGAATAACAGCAAGCAGACAAGTTTTTTTCCCTAGCACTAAGTACTATGGTGATCCAATGGGAGTTTCTTTTATCAATCTGTTAAAAGTTTCTGGGGAAAACTTTAACTCTTAATTCAGTGAAGGCATTCTTCTAGGGAGTTGAGATGATCAGATATTTACTTTCTGACTAAATTACTAATGAAGGAGGAAAGAAGTTAGTCTTAGAAACTTTAGAAGAGTTAACAGGCTCCTTAAAGAAATATTTTTGATATTTCTGCTAAAGTACCTTAATAGTAGAAAAGAGTAAATGCAGTTAGGATTTTTAATAGAAAAGAGTAAATGCATCCCCAGTAAATACATACTGGGGATAGTATGGTATCAATTTTTTTGTAAGTGTTATTGTTTAGCATATAAATTCATGTAAACTTTGCAGTTGTCACCATAGTCTAGCTATACTTATTCTTTGATACAAGGTTTTTTATTACTATGTTGTAAAATTATTTCAGGATGACATGTCATTTTTCTGCTGTTGTTTGTAGTACCCTTGTTACTATACCATTCCTCTCTTAAAAAAGACTAACTTGTTTTTCTCAAATGTTTCAAAAGTGCATTTGATTGAAACTCTAGAGCTCTTTTTCACATGATGAGAAGCTGTTTTTGACTAAGAAAGATTTAAGAGTAGGTATTATCACTTTGTTCAGACTCTAGGGTATGGGTTTTTTTTTTAATATATTTTTTTAAATCTTTTTTTTAATTTCAGCATATGATGGGGGTACAGAAGTTTAGGTTACATATATTGCCCTTGGCCCCCCTGACCCTCAAATCAGAGCTTCAAGCGTGTCCATCCCCTAGACGGTGCACATCACACTCATTATGTATGTATACACCCATCCCCTCCCCCCCATCTGCCCAATACCTGATTAATGTTATTCCTAAATGTGCTCTTAGGTGATGATCAGTGAAACCAATTTGATGGTGAGTATATGTGGTGCTTGTTTTTCCATTCTTGGGATATACTTCACACTTAGTAGAATGGGTTCCAGCTCTATCCAGGAAAATATAAGAGGTGCTGTATCACCATTGTTTCTTATAGCTGAGTAGTACTCCATGGTATACATATGCCACATTTTACTAATCCATTCATGTATTGATTGGGTTGTTTCCACATCTTCGCAATTGTGAATTGTGCTGCTGTAGACATTTGGGTGCAGATATCTTTGTTATAGAATGTCTTTTGTTCTTTTGGGTAGATCCCCAATAATGGGACTGCTGGATCAAATGGTAGGTCTACTTGTATCAGTTTAAGGTATCTCCATATTGCTTTCCACAGAGGTTGCACTAGTTTGCAGTCCCACCAGCAGTATATGAGTGTTCCTGTCTCTGCATCCACGCCAACATTTATTGTTTTGGGACTTTTTGATAAAGGTCATTCTCACCGGAGATAAGTGATATCTCATTGTGGTTTTGATTTGCATTTCCCTGATGATAGAGATGTTGAGCATTTTTTCATGTTTGTTGGCCATGCTTCTGTCTTCTTTTGAAAAATTTCTCTTCATGTCCTTTGCCCACTTTTTGATGGGGTTGTTTGATTTTTTTCTTGCTGATTTTCCTGAATTCTAAATAGATTCTAATTATCAGCCCTTTATTGGATGTGTAGCATGTGAAAATTTTTTCCCATTCTGTAGGTTGTCTGTTTGCTCTTGTGACAGTCTTTGGCTGTGCAGGAGCTTTTTAATTTAATCAGATCCCATTTATTTTTGTTGCTGTGATTGCCTTTGGGGTCTAGGCCAATGTCTATAAGAGTTTTTCCCACATTTTCTTCTAGAATTCTAATAGTTTCACACCTTAGGTTTAATAGGGTATGGCTTTTTTTTTTTTTTTTTCCTGAGACAGAGTCTCGCTTTGTTGCCCAGGCTAGAGTGAGTGCCGTGGCATCAGCCTAGCTCACAGCAACCTCAAACTCCTGGGCTTAAGCGATCCTACTGCCTCAGCCTCCCAGGTAGCTGGGACTACAGGCATGTGCCACCATGCCTGGCTAATTTTTTCTATATATATTTTAGTTGGCCAGATAATTTCTTTCTATTTTTAGTAGAGACAGGGGTCTCACTGTTGTTCAGGCTGGTCTCGAACTCCTGACCTTGAGTGATCCTCCCGTCTCGGCCTCCCAGAGTGCTAGGATTACAGGCGTGAGCCACCGTGCCCAGCCAGGGTATGGCTTTTATAGAAGAACTGAAAAGAACTGGTTCTTAAATGTTTGGATGAGGCAACTCAATTGGAGTTCTGATATTATCCATTTAAATATTGTAGAATGTCTGCTAAACACAAAGGCTTCAGTAGAATTGATACTCTTCCTATTTATTAATTGGTTCAGTTAATATTTATCTGTACTTGTTTAATTAAACCATCATCATCCTCTATGCTGTGTTAGCTGAAGAACCAGTTAGGGAACTTTTTCCAGCCTTAGCTGATTGTCTTAAAATTGATATTTCATGGATCCTTTAGGGCTGTGGTCCCCAACCACCACCTCCCCTCCATTCATGGAAAAATTGTCTTCCATGAAACTGGTTCCTGGTGCCAAAAAAGGTTGGGGACTACTGCTTTAGGGCGAGCTTGCTGGTTCACAACTAAAGCCACATAGTTTACTTATTATGTAGGATAACTAGCTATTGTTACACACCATAAAGAGAATTCTGAACAGACATAAGTGATGGGAAAACTTTCATCAGTGGGTATTTGTGGGTGATTTCTGTTGTAAGAAGCATTCTGTGGGGAAGAGTATCCCCAATTCTGTTAGCTAGATGAATCCAATATCACTAGGGCTGTAATATTTTTGCTCTTTTGGTGGGGTGCACTGTAATATTTTTAACTGACATTTACTTTTAAAAAAAATTTAAGGCATATTATATTCATTCTCTGATCTGCAATTCTCCTCTTCCAGACTTTCATTTCCCAGCTCCTCCTTTACTTGTGTTAGTTCAAATTTCTATAACTCCCTTATTTCCATATACACTGACAGGGACTCTGTTTTCCTGTCTGAATTCTGACCGGTAAATGTAGCATGAACAAAACTATGGTTTTGCTGTTCATTGCATATATCTGTGATTATTTCCTTAAGGTAAATTACTAGAGTAGAATTGCTTTGTCAAAAGGTACGCACAGAAGTTTAAAGGCTTTTGATATGTATTACCAAAGTGTTTTCCGGAAAGACTTTACTGATTTATACTTCTAACAGTTGCTTCGGAAACTGTTAGGTTTCCTTAAACTCTCACTAACATTGAATTTTGTCATTAAAAAAAAAGTTTTCTATTTTGACAGGTGGAAAAACTTAGAAAAATAAACAACTCTACCCCTCTTTCCTTTAGTGAGTGTTGACCTCAATTAAGTTTATACATGTGGCTGGAATTGGATGTATGAGATGTTCCCATGCATATGGTTTGAGTGCTGAATTTTAGATTCCTGCCTTTTCACTATCTGGAGCAAAAATAAGATTTTAAACACCTCAGAAATGAATGTAGAAATTCACTGGGCTCAGATCACCCAGAAGTACATCAAGAGCTGTTCAGCCTCGCTGGTAATCAGGAATATGCAAGTTAAAACAACAGTGAAATACCGTTTCATGCCCATCAGGTTGGCACAAATTAAAGATGTTACTTGAACATTACCAAGTGTTGGGAGGATGTAATACAAGACGAATAAGAATGTAAACCGATACGAGTGCTCTGAAGAGCATATGGATATATGCAATGGTGTATACTGTATGACCAGGAATTCTGTTTCTAGTGTATTTCTTGCATGTGTGCATAAGAAAACATACAGGAACATTGTAATAGTGCAAAAATGGGAAAAACCTATGTGTCTATCAGTAAGAAAATGGCTACATGAAATATTGTGTCCAGCATTCTCCACTAGAAATGTGAACAATATATGTAATTTTAAATTTACTTTCGAAGTTCAAAAAAGAAGGGTGAAATCAATATACTTTGGACGCAGTATATCCAAAGTATTATCTTTTTACCATGTGATTAATATAAAAATAATGGAGATATTTTACATTTTTTTCATACTAAGTCTTTGAAATCCATTAGGTATTTTGCCCTTAGAGCACATCTCAATTTGGATGTTAAATTTTTATTGGAAATACTTATCTGAATTTAAATTTCATAAAATTTACTGTTAGAAAAAGTAGATTCACATACCGAAGTTGTTCCATAATACTTAAAAATTTTTCAGTAATTGAATTGACTATCAGGTAAGGCTTAAGCCAGTTGGCTTTCTGAATTGCAGTAGCCAAATTTCAAATGCTTAGTGACTAGTGGCTACCATATTGATAGCACAGTTCTAATCATAGCATGTGTTATTACTGGCAGTTATGACCTGTATATAAAATAACGTGGGGTTATTCAAATTTTGCAGTATCAATAAGAACTAGAGAAAGTGTGAAGTGTCATTGTTTGTTTTGAGCAATTTCAAATATTCAGAATCATATAAAGAATAGCATCACCCATGTACCCACTTTTTAGATTTTGCAAATATTAACATTTTGCCATAGTACGTTCAGATCTTTCTCTTAAACTCTACACTTATTTATTAGAATATTTGTTTGTTCAAATGTTATATGGACTGAGTATCTACTCATTTAGTTTGTTGTAGCAGGTATAAAAGAAAATATTGTTCATTGAAGATGACATTAGAACTTAAATGACCTTTTAACATTTAATTCATTTTTAAAGTTTTTAAGAACTGGGTGTCTGTTGGGAAATCACTTATTTCAGGTTTTTAGTAATGCACTATCTATGTTAACAAGAATTAAACTCTAGTTATTAACAAGAAGCTACTTTCCTTAGATTTCTCAGTTGTATACTGTCAGTTTTCAGAATTTAGCTTTATTTAGTGGAAGTCATCTGGGAAGAGAGAAATATTTTTTTTTTTGCCTCTTACAGGTCACTGATGTACAAAGAGAAATATTTAAAGTCTAATAAAATTGAAAATACAGTGTTACTAATTTTAAATATTTCTATAATTGTAAAAATATAATTTAAAATGTAATATATCAGGCATACCTCCTGATAACACCAAGTATTTTATCTGAAATGGATAGGGCATTAAGTGGTTAGTGGGGGCAAAGATAATGTCACTGGGCAGTTATTTAATAAATAGTAAGCAAGATTCTTTGAACACTGAAGACGTTGCTTAAATATGTACATTGAGTGGGTTTGCTTGGTTTTTATTCTGAATTTCATCATATCCCTTAATATTTTAAATGCAACTACTGATTAAAGTTCCCAAGAATAAATAAGTACTAAAATCTCTTTTAATAACTAGTGCTATGGCCTATTGAAAAGACTGAAATTAATAAAAACTACTCGTAAAGTGAGAGATGATATATAAGGAATATAAACAGTGTTACTGTTTATGTGTAATTTTATAATTTAATAACCTTAATTTCCACATGGAAATTTCTGATTTACTTGATATTTTCAAGTATGCCAATTAAATAAAATACTTGATGTCATGAAAGTATTTCTGATGCTCAACTGTAATGCAAACATGATTTTTTTTTAAAAACTTTCATTTGAATGTGCAGTCATCTGATTAAAAGCCCATGGAATTCAGATCATAAAAATTTTTTTAAATCCTTCTTCCAAAAGATGTTTTGTAGTTGTTGGTGTCACATTTTAAGTCTGTATACTTCTATTATAGCAATGCCACTTTACAGTTTTGTATTTGCTATATTAAGTAACTTGCAAGTTTTTAAAAAACATGCACCTGTTATGTTTTTAATTCATCACTAGATGGAGATCTTGCAGTATAACTATGTGTTGGGTAGCCATTAGTAGAAAAATCTTTGCTTTCCTCAAAGTAGGTATAGGTTTTTTATAAAGAACATTCTATGTATAAGCAATCAGCTGTTAAACACATAACATGTTAAAAGGAATGTACAGTTGGTAGTATGCAGTTATAATCTTTGAGCATCAAAACAGGTACTTTATTAGATCCCTAGAGGTGATTAAAAAAAAAGAATAAAAATCAAAATTTAAAAAAATAAAAGAAAAAACAGGTACTTTAGTCAATAAAATTTTCCTAAGGAGGGGTGAGAGTTAAACCAATTCCCTGATAATCCAGTAGAATTATAATTTATATTAACTTGTACAAGACAATTCTTTTTAGGAAATTCCAGTGCTTGAGCTCCTGCTTGTCTGAAGTCATGCTATGCCGCTTCACAGTGGCACTGAAACTAAATTCTTCAGGCATTACATATCAAGTTAAATGGTCGTTAGTGTCTACTCCTTGACTTATCCTTGCCATTGTCCTTTTGGCCTTAACAAGTGTTGTTCAGCTTCTCTTGCCACTTCAAACTCCAGAAACCAAGCTGAAGATAGAATTTTTTGGTCTTAATTCCTGTTTGTTTACTTCTAATGAAGGAGGGTATTTTTATCAGGAGTCAGATGTACCTTTAGCACTTCCACAGCAATCCACAATTAGGAATATTTGGAATTCTGCACCTCTCCCACTTTCCCTTTGTTCTTTATGAATAATAGAAACACTTTCATACCATGTGCTAAGTCAGTTGAGTTCTAAGCTCTTAAAAATTGCTATTCTGTGATTCTTCAAAAATGGCCCCAAAGCATTCTTTTCTCAGTGTTGTTATGTAAGTGTAATTTCTCCACAATGCCATTTTAAAAGATATTTAAGTACCTGTGCAAGGTTAAAAAAAATTAAATAGTACTTAAAAGATTATAAAGAGAAGTAAAAGTCCCTAATCTCATCCCTTCCTTCATCCAGCCCCATCCCCAGAGGCAACTACTTTTAAAAATTCCAATTTTTATTTCCTTTGGTAGTTGTCTCCATATCTTATACTGCTGTTTCTTGATTAAAAGCTTTGGATATTAAATCTTTATAGCAGAAAAGAATGAAATTTTATCATTTCCATATTTTCCTTTCTACTTTTTCCTCCCACCCATCTCAATGCAGATATTATTATAAATTTCTCTATTGGTAAGCATTACAATTTTAAGTGGCGACCCAAATATCTAATTGTGTGTACTGTGGGGTAGTGTTATGAAGTGAATGAATGACCAGTGTGTACCTTACCAGCCAGGAGTTTTGGACTACCACTGATCACATTTTATTGGGGGGGGCACGTTGTTACAGAGTTAATTAAAAGTAAACCGCTTTCCTCAGCTATCACTTGTGTGATTTTTAAAGTGACAACTTTTTCAAACAAATTAGAAAACTTGTTTTATCACACAGTAAGCCTGGAGGTAAGCTGATTCATGGGTTCAGTGACATAATCAAGGAACCAGATTCTTTGTTTTTCCATCTGCTATTATTAACAAAGAATGTTGGCTTTGTTCTCAGGCATGTTCCCCTCACAGTACTAAGATGGCTATGTAAACATATTGTTTAAGAGAACATTCCTTCTTATATGTGTATCATCTCTTTGTGAGTGTACCTAGGAGCTTCCAGCCAACTTTCCTTGGCTATTTCATTAACCAGGATTGCTTTAGAGGTCCATTTCAAACATAACTTCTGGCAAGAATGGGATTGCCATGATTATCCTTAGTGAGGTTTACAGTTGTGTGAAGGAGGGTAGAGTTATCTCAGGTTTGCTGGGGAGCAGCAAGGAAGAATAGTTGGTGGATAGTCAGGCAGCTGTCTGCAGCAGCGTCAAGACTCTCCATGGAAGTTATTACTAGCCTTTTTTCTAACACTTCTGCCAGGATACTTTCTTTTGAAAAATTAAGTAGAATGTCATGGAATTATTTGAAACCATAATTTTCTTTTATATCCCCTTTGCTACATTAGCTATTTGTATATATCTGAAAAGGGCATTTGTAAGCTAGGTATTAAAGGTAGGCTAGGAAATGTATAATATCGTTCTTCCCTTGAGTTTAATTGCATTTATTGGATCCATATCTTTGTACTTCCTTGGAAAGAAGATTTATTGAGTAACCGCATAATATTTGCAAAAGTATGGACTTGTAATTTTTAAACAGCATTATCATTGACTTTTTTTTTCTTAAAGCTATACAAATGACAAATGTTAATGTTGTGCCTTTTTTCTAGATCTCGAACTTGTACATCTCCTGGCAAAGTCATCTTATTTTGCTTTAGTTTTTCATGATCTTCATTTCTTATTATACAGATGCCTGAGAGTTAAATGTATTAATTAATTAATTTTTTTTTTTTTTAAAGAAACAAGGTCTCACTTTGTCCCTCAGGCTGGAGTGTAGTGGGATGATCATAGCTCACTTATAACATTGAACTCCTGGGCTCAAGTGATCCTCCTGCTTTAGCCTCCCAAGTAGCTGGGACTACAGGCATGTGCCACCATGCCCAGCTAATTATTTTTAATGTAGACATGGGGTCTTTCTCTGCTCAGTCTAGTCTCCAACTCCAGGCCTCAAGCTTTCCTCCCACCCTGGCCTCCCAAAATGCTGGGATTACAGGCATGAGCCACTGTTCCCAGCCTAAATGTAATAATTCTTTGTGTCAACTCTAATGAATTTGAATATGTCTTATTTTTAAAACAAAATTCTGATTTTATTACATTTTTCCTTAGGATTACCTTGTATTTAACATTTATCCAATTTTCTACATCCATATTAAGTTTTAGACTCTATCACTATATATGGTACTTTTATAGAATTTTAGCTCAAGATGAAGAACTTCAGAATTGTTATACCAATTTCCTAGAATTATTTTATGAACCAGCAGGAAAATACTCCAGTAAGCTTTTCTTATATCAGTGAAATAGTTTGAACTACTTACTGTTCTGGTTATTGATGGAAGAAATTAGAAGTAGATGATTCTGTAGGATTAAAATGTGTGTGGGGGGGGGGTATAGTTTTGCTTCTCTAGGCTAGTTTAAAGCATTTCATGCCAAATCTGCGTGCTTTTAAAATTGATTTTTAGATTAATATTTAGCTGCTTAGAAGAGGT
Source organism: Lemur catta (assembly GCF_020740605.2). Lineage (NCBI taxonomy): Eukaryota > Metazoa > Chordata > Mammalia > Primates > Lemuridae > Lemur > Lemur catta. Next base: position 50,993,637 of record NC_059139.1, on the reverse strand, counting down.
ACTTTGAGTGTTCTTAATATCTACTTAAGAAATAATACTGTAACCATTACTAAATAAGGCCTCAGACTTGGGTTGTAATAAATATAATTAGTAATGTCAGTAAAGGTGGTAGAATATCCAGACCAACTTTCAGTGAGATATTTACCTCAGAATGTCTTTTGATTTTCATATTGTGGGTATAAATATAAATCCTAGGAGATGTTAATGTATTACGTGAAAAAGAGTTATGAGGTCAAATAATTTTGCCGTGTGCTGGGTTATTCAGGGTTAGGCCTTCTTTGTTGTAGGATTCCTCAGAACCTTTAATATGCTAATGTATGTTATAAATATTTTAGAATAGGATATAACACAGGGTTTGCAAAATTTATTTAAAGATGGAGCACTCATTTCTCAGACTTGTCGACAGAACATACTTTGAGAAATGCTGGTATTGGATTCAGTTAGTATTTGTATGAATTCTTGTAAAGAAAGTAGTATCTAACCTTTATTTATGAGTGCCATCTGATTATTTGAAAAGAAAAGGTATTAACTTTAGCAGTTGGACACTTGGAACAATCAGTTTCACATATATTACAGGTCTTTTTCAGAGGATAAGAGCTTTAAGATTTCAGGTGTAGCTTGTCTACTGCTGCTTCTACAGCTTTTCTCTAAATGGAATGTATTGACATGCTTAGTGTTGAAATACATCTTAAACAGACTGGTCGTAAGATCTCCTGGTGATTCCTCAACTTTTCATTCTGGCCTAGTCTTCCCTGCTGAACTCCAAACTAGTGTTTTTAAGTTCCTGACCCAACAGTTCTACATGCAAACAGTTCTACATCAAAATTCTGTCAAAACTGACCTCATCCTCCCCTTCCATTCTCCCAATCTGAGACTTTACTTTCTGTTTTTTATCCTAGCTAGTGGCACTATCTTCTGTTCAGTCACCTAAACTAGAAACCCAGGAGATTCAGATTCCTCCTTCATCTCCTACATCAGGATTTCTCAACCTTAGCACTGTTGACATTTTGAGCTGGTAATTCTTTGTTATGTGAGCATCTACAGTGCTGTCCTGTGCATTATAGATGTGCAGCAACATCCCTGGCAACTATGTACTAGATTCCAATTGTAATCTCTCTCAGTTGGGACAACCAAAAATCTCTCCAGACAGTATGAAATGTCATGAGGGACAGATCACCCCAGTTCAAGAACCACTGCCCTACATCCAACCTATTACTAAATCTTATTGATAGTATTTCCTAAATTTAACTTTAATCCCTTCTAACATCTTCATCCTACTCCCTAACCTTTCATCTTTATTTTTCATAGCTGAGATTGTTCAGTAAGGTACTGACTAGTCTCCCTGTGTCCAATGTTGTTTCTCTCTAGTCCACCTCCTATAGTGCTGCCAAATATATTTTTCTAAAATGCAAAGCTGTTTCCCTGTTTATAGTCTCTCAGTGGAGACCCTCATGAACTGTCTTCTCTCTTTCTTCATTCTAGCCTCATTTTTCAAAGGCACTCATACTTCCATGTACTAAGGTTCTTGCTACACACAGCAGTCAGTGGACTGTGCCCTTGTCCCACTGTGCTGTAATTTGTTTCAGACTCCACTAAGGCATCAGTTTCTCCATTATAGCTTTCAGTCGTTTATATATAGAGAGACTCTATCATGGTGAAGAGCATTTTATTTTTAACATACCCATCTTTTCTCACCAAATTGAACTTTTTAAGGGCAGGAACCATCTCTATCCTAGTTCTTGGCATGTAATAGATACTCAATAAAAGTTGAATCATTTAATAGTATGTCACATCAGATGCAGTAACATGTTCATTACTTCTAGGAATTCTGTTCACCTTGTATCAGCAGTGAAAATTATTTTCCTAGTCTTTATCATAGAGACTTTGATGGGTAGGCTTTTGGCCACAGAAATCTTGAACTATAATTTTCTTTAAGAAACCAGCTATTCAGAAAAGAATCGAAGAAAGCCATGTATTTAATTGATATTCAAATGCCATTTGCTTATTAGATAGCTATTTTACTTTAAAGATTTTTATTATGAAAGGAATTGTATGGATTAATTAAACTGAATTAGTATGTTGTAGAAAGTCTTTTCTGGACTCAAAACATTGCATTTCCATTGAGTAAAGATTTCTTAATTGGTCATATAAAGCTTACAAAAGCAATAACATTACCTTAATAACTAATTTAGTTTTTAGAAAATGTTTATTAGGGCACATTCCTATAATCACCTGCCTGCACTATTGAGAAATTTAGCCACCATCAAAATGAAAACAAAAAAATTATCAAGTCAGTAAAGAATGGAGTGTTCCACCGCCTTTTCCTCATATGTCTTCATAGAGTTGTGTGTTATTAGATGTCCCTGTGAATTGGAACTAGCCATAGTCAGTCTGACCCACTCCACTTTTACCTCGGACTTTAATTAAAAGGTAAAAAAGAAAAATAAGGGTTGCAGGGCTATTAGAAGACAATTCATGCTGTAACACCAGCCTCACTGAAAGGCAAGGATTGAGGGTAGGAAAAGAGGGAATGAATAAGACCTTTTCCCAATTCAGAATTTTGTCATCCTGGTTCAATACCTTGCCAGATTGTTAATAATTATTTGTTAAATGAATCCATATATAATGGTAGTTAAGCAAGAAGTAGTGATTCTCTGCTTCCTTTTTTAGGGAGTGGCATAAAATTTCCTCAAAAGAGATTGTTTAATAAGAAAAGTTGTATTGGAGGTTTCCAGAACTAAAACTGGGAAAGAGCCAGGTTACCTACACGGAAGGTACTTCCCTTTCATGCCAGCTATCCAAGGCCTGAGGTGGATATAGGAGACATGTCAGCCATTATTATTATTAACCTGAAGAGCCATTGTGCCAAGGACCCAGATTTGCCTTGGCTGTTTTTCTAATTTTGCTCTTTTCCATGTTCCCTTTCCTTTCTTTAAATTTTAAAAATATTTTAAATTCTTTAAAATTTATCTAATTTTAAACATTGAATATTACCAGTTAAAATTCTCTTTAGGACCATGAGCTGCTTTGGAAAAGAAAGGTGTGTAGTGAAATGAAAGGGATGAACTTTATTTGGGCAAAAAAACCCAAAAGCCTGATAAATGCTGTTTCCAAAAGAGTTTTTACTCAGAACTTAGAAATTTTTATGTTATAATACTTCTATTATAATATATGTGGATCATCTCATGCTTGTTTTTGATACTGTAAAAAATTCTGTAATAATCATATTTGGAATATATATTTTTGATTAGTTTTGGTCTTTTAAATTCATGATTTAAAAAATATCTTTTGTGTATCTTTAAGGCCCTACTTGGTCTAAGTAAAAGATATTTGTAGGCTGGGCATGGTTGCTCACACCTGCAATCCTAGCTCTTTGGTAGGCCAAGGCAAGAAGATCGCTTGAGCCCAGAAGTTAGAGATCACCCTGGACAATATAGCAAGACCCCATCTCTAAAATAAATAAATAAATAAATAAATTGGCTGGGCGAAGTGGCTCACGCCTGTAATCCTAGCGCTCTGGGAGGCCGAGGCAGGAGGATCACTTGAGCTCAGGAGCTCAAGACCAGCCTGAGCAAGAGCGAGACCCTGTCTCTACAAAAAATAGAAAAATTAGCTGGGTGTGATGGTGTGCGCCTGTAGTCCCAGCTACTCGGGGGGCTGAGGCAGGAGAATCACTTGAGCCCAGGAGTTTAAGGTTGCTGTGAGCGAGGCTGATGCCATGGCACTCTAGCCTGGGTGACAGCGAGACTGTATTTCAAAAATAAATAAAATAATAAATAAAAGAAATAAATTAACCAAGTGTGATGGCACATGCCTATAGTCCTAGCTGCTTGGAAGGCTGAGGCAGGAGGATTGGTTAAGCCCAGGAGTTTGAGGTTACATTGATCATGCCATTGGACTCCACCCTGAATGACAGAGTGAGACCCTGTCTTAAAAAAAAAAAAAAAAGATATTTGTGGTTTTAGCAATTTTGTTTTTTATATACTTTTTAATGTAGTAGAGATTATATTGAATATAAACTTTTCTAGTAAGTTATTTACCTATTACTAGAATAATGTAGTTTTAAATGGGTAGCGGTCAAATATAAGATAGTTGTATTTTAACAGAGTGCAGCTGATTCTTCTTACTTGCTGTAGTTTTGTCCTATAAAGATGTTGTCAGGAATGCTGAATTAGCAAATACTGTACTCAACCATTGCTCCTAGGGAAAATACGGTGTCATGTTCCTACAAGTCTCTGGTCACATTTTCATCAACTAATCAGTACATAACCTTGTTTTATGTGTGTTTCTATTTAAAGACATTTATATGTATTGTTAATGCATTAACATTAAACTCATGGCCAACAGCACTATAACTCAGGCCTGAATGAAGCTTATCTAACACACATATTTCCTCCAAAAAGCACGTCACAACCTTCTTGGACCTAGGAATACTTCAGCACTATGCTTAGGGGCCATTTTAAACAGTGAAAGCACCCCCAAAAAAGGACAAAAATGTGAAAAACGTGGTGCTAAATAGAACAAAAAAAGAATATTTGTTTATATAGTGTGAGAGCTGAAACAAGAAGGCAGACTGTTGCTTTGTTCAACATCAGATAGAAATGTGCATGTCAGGTGACATGGTTTTCCACTGCCCTGTGCATAGCTGCGAAAGACTAAGAAAATGCTGTTAGTATTGATTTGGGGGTTACAAATACAAGCGAGTAGGTGAGTTCACATATATAGAACCTGCAGATAATAGGGGTTGGCTATAATTATTTTAAAGAAGCTTATGATTGAATACTTAAAATATTTAAATTTGGAAGAAAGTTTCTCTTATTTTAAGGTTTGTGGGAGTTGTTGGTTAAGCAGAGTCGTCCTTAACAGTTTGCATGTTCTTTTGTCCAGTGCAATAAAACTGGCTGCTTTCAGCCCCTCACTTTCTTTTCTGTCCTGCAGGGAACAACCTATCTTCAGCACTCGAGCTCATGTCTTCCAGATTGACCCAAACACAAAGAAGAACTGGGTACCCACCAGCAAGCATGCAGTTACTGTGTCTTACTTCTATGACAGCACAAGAAATGTGTATAGGATAATCAGTTTAGATGGCTCAAAGGTAAGATAATTTTTATTACTTTGAATAATCTTGCTGTTTTGCTTTATATAATATAGCATTTTAGTTTTATTTAGAGGATTTTATCTTCATTAGAATACTTCTTCTGAGTCTTTAAAACTTTTAAGAAACAAAAACTGATTATTCTTAGGGAGCAACATTTTTGGTCCATTAAATTACTTGGATTAACCAACCACTTTATTATATTGACTGATGTGCCAAAATATTCTACATGGGGTTGGGGGAAAAAGAAACCAAAATATTGTATAAATTTGAGGTCATTCAGTTTATTTAATAAATATTCATTGTATATCTATTATGTGTCAGGTACTACGCTAGGCATTAGGAAGATAGTGGTAGACCAAATGGACATGGTCTAGAATTCTAGGAACTAGAATTCTTTTCAAATATACTTCTATAGACTAGTTGTCAGTTCAAAATCCCTAAATCTTATGAAGTCTGTCAATGTCAATACTAAAGCTGACATCCGTTATCTGAAGAGAAGTTTAAGGACAGAATCTAAGGTTTTATTTTTGGGAGAGGCAGATAGTGTAACAGGAGTAAAGACTGCATGGGTTCAGGTGTCAACTCCACCATCTACTGAGTATTTTGACTTTGGGCAAATCACTTCTCTGAGTCCCATTGTTCTCACTTCACTACTGGTAGTTGTAAAGATTAAATGAGTTAAAAAGCACTTAGATCAGTGCCTAGTGGATAGTATACCCTTCAGAAGGTGGGGTGGGAGGAATCTATTTTATCATCAGTGAATTTTGGGTAACTCACTTAGAGAAAGAAATTCCAAACATCAGATTCTAGATATAAAGTGTGTAGAAAAATGAGGCCTACATTTTTCTTCAGGCTTTCCTGAAGACATGAGGCCTTTCCACTCCCAGGAATTTTAGCAATTCAGTGTTGGGGTTAAGAGCACAGACTCTAGAACCAGACTAACTGTTTCGAATTTTTGTTCCACTACTTGCTAGCCATCTGACCTTGAGCAAGGTATTTAACTTCTGCATACATCAGTTTTCTCATATGTGAAAAGGAACTAGTAAAAATACCTATATCGTTACTGAATCTTAGGATTATTGTGAAAAGTAAATAAATTCAGGCAAAAGCAAAAAGTATTCATAGAAATCACTAATGCAAACACCTGCTGCTATTATTATTATTAGGCTGTTATATTAATATATATGTTGCCTAGTAGTTTTTTGGGCCTAAAAGATAATTTAATGCTAAAATTTCAGTCTTTTTTTTTCTGTGTGCTCATTTAGTATCTCCTTAACTAGATTATAGGCCCCTGGGGGCCATTTGGACTTTGTGTCTTGTACACAAATGACCAACATGTATTTACTTGAATAATTGATCCTCTTTTTGTTTTTACTTAGAGAATTTCAAGGACTTGAGATTAGTTACAGTTAATTTCTTTGAAGCTTTTTTTGTGAAGAATAATTTTGTCATATTTTGTAATGGGTTAAGTGAAGTTTAACAGATACTAAATTTTATACTCTCAGACCCTAGAGTGTTAATTTATTTCTTTTCCCTGGCTTAAACCTTCAAATCTCAGTAATCTGTTTGTCTCTTGGCCCAAACCACACTTAAAATGTAGTTTTACTGGAAGGGAGGGTTAAATGGTACATTCAAGTATGTAAAAGTGAAATGGTATATTCAAATATATAAAAGTAAAGGTGAACTGAAGTAGTCCCATGTTCAAGAAAAGAAATTTTATGGAAGTGATTAAATAGATTTCATTTGCTAACTTAACCTTCACCAGATTAAAATACTTTATGAGTTATTTTTAAGGACAGAATTTTGGTTGTTAAATAAACTCATTCAACCCTGGCAAGAAGCCCAGGCCAAAAAAAAAAAAATCCTCATGCTTTGTTCCCTCTGAAGAAATATGAACTGTTTTTCTTGCTTTTCCATTTCTGAGTATACTTTACTGATTGTAATTATTAGGACCTTAAGTAAGTCTTATGAAAAGTTTTATATTGTTTGTTTCAACGAAATCTATTTTTTGTAGCAGGGATTGTTTTCTTTCACATTTTCTAATTACTTTCTAATTAACTACAGTTACTGGAGTAGTTGTTTTTTGATAAGCAGTAGTGGTTTATTTGACTCATCTAAACAAATGTCCCCCCCCCCATTTCTGTTCTTCATGATTGAATTGGAAAGCCCTTAGGTACCCCTGACTAGAAAGTGTTCGTGTGTTCTCACTTACTGCCTGTACTGTGCATGTAAAGTTGGCTTTAAGATTTCTGATCATGCTGCAGAGACATCAGCAAGGCTGAGGGCCAGGCTCAGTGCACTACATGATCTATCTGTATGTACACGATCTGTAATGACACAGCATTTCTACCTCTTTTGCTTAAAAGGACAAGAACTCTGGGGCTGAGAGACATGTTTATATAAAGAACTAAAATTTTTATTCTAAATGGATTCATAGTAAGATTCTATTCAGAGAATCTGAAATAAAATAAAGTTTTTTTTTCTTCGCTGATTAAAGAACAAGTAATAGAGAGGTTCAGAATGGAGATTAAAATGGACCTCATAAATTTAAAAGCAGAAAGAAATTAATTTGAAATAGTTAAAATGGGGGGGAGTATCAGTGACCTACAACACATTGGTCAGTTTTCTTAGATGCCTGTAAGACCTATTGCTACCCCTTTTTTTTGTTTTTTGAGACAGAGTCTCACTCTGTTGCCCGGGCTAGAGTGAGTGCCGTGGCGTCAGCCTAGCTCACAGCAACCTGAGACTCCTGAGCTCAAGCAATCCTACTGCCTCAGCCTGCCGAGTAGCTGGGACTACAGGCATGCGTGCCCGGCTAATTTTTTCTATATATTTTTAGTTGTCCAGCTAACTTGTTTCTATTTTTGGTAGACGGGGGTCTTACTCTTGCTTAGGCTGGTCTCGAACTCCTGAGCTCAAACAATCCACCCGCCTCGGTCTTCCAGAGTGCTAGGATTACAGGCATGAACCACCGCACCCGGCCGCTACCCCATTTTTGAGAGTTACTAAGTTTATATGTAAAATGCCCTATCTCCTTGGAAACACTCAGATCCAGCTCATATGTGCCCTCCTCAGGGAACACTGAAGGTCCACCAAATCTAAAGGCATTCCTGCTAGTCTTTACCTCTTGGCCTTTCACTTTGTCACATCCTGGTTTTATGGTCTTCACAGCACGGGGCGCTTTGTGAAATTACAGTAGTCCGCTATCTACTTATGCAATTGCTGACTCCTGTTATTCTAGAATGTAATTCATAATTACATTGCCTCTGTTATTGTTGTATCTCAAATTTTTAGAATTGTGCTTGGCATTTAATAGAGGCACTCAATAAAAAATGTTGAATAAATGATTCCTTACCGTTTTTTAATAAATTCTTTTCCATTTAGTCTTTCATTTGATGACAGCCCTACAAGTTAGACCAGTTGTTAGCCACATCTTACAGATCTAAAATCTTACCCTTCAGTTCAAAAACTGCTTTTCCCAGCATAAGGAAGCTATAAAAGTATAATTATATAAACTTTTTCTGAGGCAAAAACACTTAATTGAGGATAAGGGCTCCCATATAACAATAGATGACACATTTACTGTCTGTGAAAGAAAGAAAGGAGCCACCCTCTCTTGTACTGCCTGTTTAGTAGGGCAAGTGTCATGTATTCATTTTTATAACTTCATCAATACCTGCATAGTTCATAAATATTTACATTTATACTGTTCATGTGGTAAGCAAATTTAGCTTTATTCTGAAAATGCTTGATTTTCATTCCACATTTAAGAGTTCACCATATGACTGCTTATGGATTCATTAACATATATCTATTATTATTAGAATCACTTTTTAATCTTAAATTTGGAGAGCATTAATTAGACTACCAAACTAAAAATGATTCCTCACTTTTATGGTACTGGCAGAGGGAATGAGTTAATATGTTATTTTATAATAGTTGAAATTTATTACAGTGATCACCTAAGTTAATATTTAATAACATGCTAAAATGCTAGTTTTCTAAGAAAGGTGTTAAAAATGATAATTCTCAATATCATGAATCTGTACCACTTTATGAGAAAAGAAATGGGTATACAATAGGACCCTTGAAAAACATGGGTTTGAACTGTACGAGTGCACTTGTATGCAGATTGAAAATACATCATTAATGGGATATGGAGGACAGACTTTTCCTATATGTGTGCTCACAGGGCCCACTGCAGGACTTGAGTATGTGTGGATTTTGGTATATGCGGGGTCCTGGAACCAATCCTCTGTGTATACTGAGGAACGATTGTATATTTAGGGATTTGTTTTTTCCTTGAGTAAAGGAAAAAGTAGCAAATGATTAATAGTCTTTTCTGTATCATAAAATATTTCAAGTAAATCAGGTTTAAGAAAACCCTTGATTACGGATTTTAGAAAACTAGTGTTATTGTTTCTATTGATACATTCATTTTTGGGAGAGTCTTTGGAGGGTGGGACCCTACTTTTAAATTAACAACTATTAAGGCCTACTTGCTTCCAGTGAATATCATCCAAAATTAATAAATATTGATCCTAGATATTCAAAGGGAAGAAACCACACTAAAAACTCTTTGAAATTTTTTAGATCATAGGGAAACTATTTTGAGTGTAAAATGTTGAAATTTTTGATAGAGTGCCATTATATTTATAGTTCTATTAGTTTCCACATTTGCACACTGTCACTTTTAATGCTAGAAACTGTTTCTATAACTATCTTTATGTAGTTAACATTGTGTCTTATTAGTAATCCTAAATTTTTGTGTAACTAAATGGTCTTGTGTTTAAATGCCTATTTGCTAATTTTTGGTTGATCACTCATACTTGTTTTATTTCTCAGGCAATAATAAATAGCACCATCACCCCAAACATGACATTTACTAAAACATCTCAGAAGTTTGGCCAGTGGGCTGACAGCCGGGCAAACACTGTTTACGGACTGGGATTCTCCTCTGAGCATCATCTTTCGAAAGTAAGTTAAATCATAAGATCTGAGTGAAAATCTTCATCTTCAAGTCATATATTTTAAATATATAATAGTAAATGGAGAGTGTAAAATATAGGGGAAATTTGTTTAATATTCTCATAACAACAGTAGTGACTTTAGAGCAAAAAGCAAGAGATCATTGGATTCCATTGTCATTTGGAAAATGTATTGTACACATTAAAAACAGTCACCATTGGTTGAGAAGGATTTGTGTGGTTAGCTGTATGTATGATAGGAAATAAAAGATGGGGATTATCACTTCAGAATGGATTTTGCTCAGAGATTAGCACCCTCAACTGGAGATAGTCTACAAGATAGGCAGACACCAAGCTCTTCTGAATGGTGAAAACTCAAGTCGATAGTGATAAAGATTTCAGCTTTTTGGCATGATGGCAGGTACATAAAAATCACTGTATTTAGGGGAAATTGTGCTTTTTCTGCATGTGGAGTACTCTGAGCTCTGATGCAGTGCAGAGTGAGATCCAAAGGATGCCATGAGGAATTCTTGATTAATACTGACCCAGAGAATTACTCTGGCAGAAAGGCCAATAAAATGCACAGCATCACCAGGCCAAATGTTGGAAATAAAATTGTCCTGTCTGTAAGCAGAAGCCATGCAATATTCATAGCAGCAGCACCTTGGGTTCTTAATGGATGTTACTTGGAAAGCATACGTAAGGAAAAGGAAGCAATCTCGGGATACTAAGATGATCAAGGAGATAAGTGTTACTCACTTTACTCTTTAGCTCTTGTGCCCACCAGACCTAAAGATTTATGCTTAAAACCTCTCTGTTTGAAATATTTGGTTAAAAGGATAACCCTACATTTGAAACATTTTATATGTGGTTTTGTATAGATGGCATCCGATACACTGAGAGTTGACATTGTTAAAGTGCAGAGTAATCAGGCTCTTGTAGATGTACACTGTTTATATTTACATTAAGCTATTTTTTACAGAAATTTAGATTCTTAAAAATGGGTTTTTAAAAAAAATCTTACTCTTTTGTGACTGTTGACTTCAAGTTATAATTAGATTGTTCAGTAGTTGAAATAATGTACTTTGTTTTCTTCTGTTTTAGTTGTAAACATTTTTAATGCTATTGTTTTCAAGTTTTTTTGTTATCTTTTGGATGTGAATTATAATTTAAAGCTCAATTTTAAGACTATTTTAACTTTTGTCTTGGTGACTCAATCATTCTCTACAGGACGGTTAAAACAAATATTACCTGATTTGGTTTCTCTTACACACGTCTTATTCCTTAAATATATTTCTTGAATTGTGGTAAAGGTATGAGTTTTAGCTTCAAAGTATCTCAACATAACAAGGGCACAGGCATCCAGTTGAATGTTGCCCTCCCATCAATAATCCTCGTTGGAAATTGTATATTTATTCTATAGTACTTTTGCCATTACTTAGAATGTTTTTAGAACTTTTCTTTTGGAATTGTCTATTAAAGCCTATAGCAGAAAAATTAAAACTGTAAGTATATTATACTTGATGAATTTCTCGACAACACAATAACTAAATTATGGATTGATTTCTCGAATAAACTTGCATTAAATGATTTTTAGGCCTAAGTAATTTTGACTATAAATTCTTCATTAGATCTTTCAAGTTACTAAGCAGCTAGCTCAGTAAGCAGCTAGCTCAGTAGTAAAGGAACCATTTATTAAATTCTGTCAATCATATTGTCTTCTCTTATTTTTTTCTCTGGGAATGGCTTTTATGTTTTAATATTTTTTTTTTCTCTTTAAAGTTAGCATGTGCTTTTGACTAATCTTACTGACGATGAATCCTCATATTTTGAGGATGGATTGAATGTTAGGAAACTGCCCTTAAGCTCTTGGAGCCAAGTCTAGTTTATTTACTCACTGGATTTGGCTCCAAGAGGTTAAGATCAGTCCCTTCAGAATGTTTTGATCCAAAGATGACAGAATCATCATTTATTTTCCAGGCTGCCTTGAGACTAATTATGTTGCTTTGCAGACTGTAGGGGACCCAAAGGAGTTCATAATCTTTTATGTAAATAAACAAACATAAATATTCTGGCTTATTTTATCATTAAAAACCATGAGTGAGTCAAAGCATTATCAGGATTTGGAGAAGGTTCTATAGGCAATTTTAGATAAGGACCTCTGAAAATAAGAGAAGGCAGCACCACTGGAAGAAATGTACAGTCTCCTCTTTGACTGGTATGAGCAAAATTCCAACCATGCTTGGATTGTTAGAGTGCTTACTAAGCTGTATTTTGTTATCATGGAAACGTAAACCTTCACTTTTTTCTTTTGCTGACAACTAAGGATATAAAAATTAGCAATAGTGTAGATTTGTATGAAGTTGAGAAGCTTTTAAACATTAACTATTTTGGAATGCTAAATTAGTGTAAAAGAAGCCCTGTATACTACTTCAGATTACATAGATAAATTAATTGTGGTTTTGTTTTTATTTTATTTCTACCAATGTGAGTGAGACCTTTTTAGCTTTGTATTCAGATTTTTTTTAATATAAGGAGATATTCTGTTCAATTATGGAAGCATTGTAGCACAGATTCAGTTCCCTAATCTATAGGTTACAGGTAAAGATGACAGGGTTTAAGGTAAGAAGGATAAGTTGTGATAATGGCTTTAATTATGACCCTCCTCCACCTCTCCGAGGGAGGTCAGAGTATCACAAGACTTTCCTTCCCAAGATGGAAATGAAATCAGGTTTGGCTTATGGGAGTTTGAGAAGGGGACTATAATTTTGTATTTTTATTGCCAACTCATTTTGTGATGGTCTGTCCTTTTTTATTTTCTGGCTCTTCTGCTTGAACCAGAATTTATTGCCAACTCTGACAGGTATTTTAAGCTACTTAGAGATTTTAGGTTTTTAAATTTAGTTATTTTGTAGCCCTAACATTCTCTTTGATAAAAGTGGTAGACTAGCTTCCACTTTCAAAACATAAGTAGATACTGTTTGTGGCCATGATGTTTTATAGTTTGCAGTGAGTTCCTAAGAATTAACATTTCATGCACAGTAATTTTTGTTTTGAAATTGTTACCATTCTTACATACCTTTCTGGATTATTTTATTCCTTTCTGCTGCTGTATATTAGCTCTTTAGGTAGAAATCTTTGGAAATGAAATTTTAGTTTTGTCAACTGTTGATAATAGTAAATGCTACTATTTAATATTTGTATTGTTGAAAACAAAATGCCTTACATATTATGAGTTTATATTTTAGTAAAAGTTAAAAGCGTTTTCTAAATACTGTTATGATTATAAGTAGATATTTAAGAAACTCAGTTTTCTTGGTGATAAAATACATATCCCTATCTTTGCTGATTCCACTCCCCACCCTGATCTTAGTAAATTATTTCTGAACAACCAGGTGGCCTATAGGTAAGCAAGCTGACACTAAATTCTTGCTTAGTTAGATTACGATGTTGTGAATGAGATTTGTCAGGATACTTTATGATGCAAAAACATGTTTGGTATTAGGGGTACTTTTTCTATCATTTTCCTATTACAAGCTGTGATTGATTTGGAGGCTGTGTTGGTTGTGTAAGAGTCAGTTATTCAGAAAAATGAATGACTTTACTAAGGTTAAAGTGGGCACTGTGCCTTATTTTTATGTGGTTAATGTATAGAGTCTTTTACATTCAGTTTGCAGAAAAGTTTCAGGAATTTAAAGAAGCTGCTCGACTAGCAAAGGAAAAATCACAGGAGAAGATGGAACTTACCAGTACACCTTCACAGGTGGGTATTTCATTTCTATTCTTATCTTTGAGCCTTGTTCATTTCAGATGCTATCCTTTATGCCAGAGTTGAATTTGGGAAAATAATGGCAAAATTAATTTCCAAAGTAGATACAGAAATGCACCCTTTAGTTAATCTGTCCATTCAAGTACTAACCAGGCCAGACCCTGCTTAGCTTCTGAGATCAGATGAGATCAGGTATGTTCAGGGTGATATGACCGTAGACTTTTTTTTTTTTTTGGAGACATAGTCTCACCCTGTCACCCCGGGTAGAGTGCAGTGGTGTCATCATAGCTCACTGCAACCTCAAACTCCTAGGCTCAAGTGATCCTCCTGCCTCAGCCTCCTGAGCAGCTGGCACTACAGGCACGTACCACCGTGCCCGCCTGATTTTTTTTTTTTTATTTTGAGTAGACTTGGGGTCTCGCTCTTGCTCAAGCTGGTCTCGAACTCCTGAGCTCAAGCAATCCTCCCACCTTGGCCTCCCAGAGTGCTAGGATTATAGGCGTGAGCCACCATGCCCAGCCCCTTTAGTTAATCTGTACTGGTGGAGAAAGGGTTTTTTGTATATAACAGTGTCTACAAGTGTATATATATATATATATATATATATATATATATATATATATTTATTTATTTATTTATTTTATTTTATTTTATTTTATTTTGAGACAGAGTCTCACTTTGTTGCCCGGGCTAGAGTGAGTGCCGTGGCATCAGCCTAGCTCACAGCAACCTCAAACTCCTGGGCTTAAGCGATCCTACTGCCTCAGCCTCCTGAGTAGCTGGGACTACAGGCATGCGCCACCATGCCCAGCTAATTTTTTCTGTATATACTTTTAGTTGTCCAGATAATTTATTTCTATTTTTAGTTGAGATGGGGTCTTGCTCAGGCTGGTCTTGAACTCCTGACCTCAAGCGATCCACCCGCCTCGGCCTCCCAGAGGGCTAGGATTACAGGCGTGAGCCACCAAGCCCGGCCTAACAAGTATATTTTTTTAATAAAACTTTCACTTTAGTGATTAAAATTCAGAGCCTATAATGTACATGTAACTTTAAAATAAAAGTACATAAAGATCATAATTGGTCTACTGTGTTCTGTATTCTTTTATACGATGGTTAGTCAAATGTGGCCATCATATGGAGAATCATAGGAGAGGCTCAGGAAAACAAAAGTGTATTATACTCTCTAGAAACGGGACAGCCTAGAAACAGGGGACGTCTCAGGGTGGTCAGAAGGCAGAAAGCAGGAGCAAGGCAAAGCTGAGATAGGGCCTTTATTGGAATTTCCATGGCAAAGACAAAGAAGGGCAGGGAAAACAGTTTAAGATTGGCTGGTTTAAGGACTGAGCACTGTGGCACATGCCTGTAATCCTAGCACTTTGGGAGCCCAAGCAGGGGAGGGTCACTTGATCAGGAGCTCAAGACCAGCCTGGGAAACATAGTGAAACTGTGTCTCTACAAAAAAGAAAAAAGAAAAGAAAAAAAAATTGGCCAGGTGTGGTGGGGTGTGTCTGTAGCCCTAGCCTACTGGAGGGTTGTGGGGGAGGCTAAAGTGGAGCCCAGAAGGTTATAGTGAGCTATGATCACCCCACTGAGCTCCAGCCTGGGTGACAGAAACCCTGTCTCTCAAAAAAGAAATGTCTTAAGTTCCTGAGTATTTGGAGCCAAAATATATGGACCTTAATTAATCTTTTCAAAACATTTGAAGTCTGATTGTTAATTTAATATACAGAAGCCAAAGAGGATAGTTTGTAAAAGGTATTTCTTTCATTTCCCTTTTTTTCCCTTTCTCCCTTTTGTGGCAATCCCTAATGTTTCTGTTTTAGTTTGAATTGTGTGACCATTGGCCACTCCTATCTTACCTAAAACGCAGAGCTTGATTCTACTGGTTTAAGCCAGTCTGCTGAATTAATGCTCTATCTAGAGAATAGACTACTACTCAAGAATTCAGCAAAGGGAAAGTTAAATAGGATAATTAATCAATAATAGGTTAAATGGGATAATTGATAATAGTAGACACTTAA
Organism: Lemur catta; assembly: GCF_020740605.2. Classification (NCBI taxonomy): domain Eukaryota; kingdom Metazoa; phylum Chordata; class Mammalia; order Primates; family Lemuridae; genus Lemur; species Lemur catta. Next base: position 50,977,782 of record NC_059139.1, on the reverse strand, counting down.
CTGGTCATAACTTTTGTTTTTATTTGAGGGAGGTATTAGACACTGGGTAAGAATATGAGTTATCTGGCTGGGCATGGTGGCTCACTCTTGTAATCCCAGCCCTTATGGAGGCTGAAGGGAGAGGATCACTTGAGGCCAGAAGTTTGAGACCCTGTCTCTACAAAAAATGAAAAAAATGAACTAGGCATGGTGGCACATGCCTATAGTCCTAGCTATTTGGGAGGCTGAGGCAGGAGGTTCACTTTAGCTCAGGGGTTCAAGGCTGTAGTCAGCTATGATCAAGTCACTGCACCCAACCTAGGGCAACAGAGCAAGACCCTGGCTCAAAAAAAAAGAAGTATGAGTTTTCGAGTCAGGCAAACTTAGACATAAATTCTTTTTCTGTTGTTCTATGATTTTGGGAAAGTTGCTTAGCCCGAGTCTTTATACCTCTGTAACATGAGTATTATATTACTTATCTTATGGGATTGTTGAAAGGAATAAGTATGATAATGACATTGTCAGGTCATGGTTAATAATGTGGGCTCCAACCCTTACTAGTTTTCTGAGCTCAGGCAAGTTACTGTTTTCTTCATCTATAAAATGGCAATAAGAACAATATGTCTGTATTAGGGCTATTGTAAGGATCATAGAAAGTGCTTAGCATATAGTAAATGCTCAATAAATGTTAACAACTGTTGTTGGTAATGTGGTTGTAATAGTGAGGATGATGTAAAGTCTTAAGTTTCTGGCACATAACAGTTATCTAGAAAAATACAGATGCCTAAATGTATAAATCCTGCATCAGAATTCCCTGGAAGACTCATTAGAACTCAAATTGCTGCATCCCTCCCCTAGAGTTTCTGATTTAGTAGGTCTGAGATGGACCCAGAGTATTTGCATTTCTAACCTATGTCCAGGAGATGTTGATGCTATTGGTCTGGGGACGACACTGAGAATCAGTGCTGGTGGACAAACCATTCGCATCCCTAAAGGCTCGTGATGAAAGGAGTCTGGCCTTAAAGTTAGCCACTTCCCCATTCTCGGACTCTTCAGCTTTGGTCATACACTCGGCTTAGTATGAAGAGAAATGAAGCCAGGAAGAGCCTGACAAAGTAGTATAATAGAAGAGGGTAAGAGATTGTAGTAAGTGTTGATGGGTTGAAGAGCAGGCAGAAAGAGAGTGGGATAGATTAGGAAGACAGGGTTTTATAGCACAAGTCCACTTATCTGTGGAAATCAAAACCAGTAAAGGATCAATTAACCAAAAAAGTCAGTTAATGTGAGGAGTTGTTTTAAAAAGATTCCAACTTTAAAATTTATAAGTTAAAACTCAGTGTTTCATTTATTCACCAATATTTTGTGTAAAATCTTTGAATATGATCTGTTGACTGGAATCCCACATTCTTTCTTATATAAACCATACTGATAGTTAATTGTCCACAATTTCCAGGTTTTTTTTTTAAGGTACAACTAAACCTTGGCACTTGCAAAGAAATCTGAGTGTGCTATAAGTAGATTTTTTATGTCATTTTTCTGATATCGTATGGTAGCATATTATATATGTTATATAATAGTATATATACCTAATTGAATTGTGGGTTTTATTTGACTTTTTAGCCATTTATCTTTTAGTCATTGCAAAGTATTTAGCTTGGTTTTAATTAAAATAACTACTGTAGTTTTTCATTCAGATTTCATTAGTTTTCATAATATTTGATTCATTTATATAATTATATAAATACAGTTGGCATAAACAGGTTTGGGACAAATATAGCTGACTCTTGGTAAGCACTTAATGGAGCTGGTGGGTGCCACACACTCAAGCAGAGTGGAGATTAACCCACTAAGCCCTGAGTCTCAGTCCGCTGGTACACTTTACATAGGGAAGGAAGAGCATGAGTTAATCCACAGAGTGAGATTACAAAAACTTCTGTGGTTGTCAGAAAATGGAATTTTGCAGATAGTAGCTCTGAATAGTGACCAGGTATAAGGAATAATTTGTGACAGAAGATAAGGAGATGCGTGCCTGAGCTGTCGGCCTCATCTTCCTTTACGTATCCTTTTGTTCTTTTGGTCTCTTTCCATTTCTTTCCATTCCCACTACCATGGGAACTCAGAATCATTAGCTCCTCCACTGATTTTTCCTGTCAGAGCCTATGCTCAGAAAAGAGTGGTATTCTCATGTTTCTTTAGGTATAAAGCAGGGGAATGTTAAATGATAAAGAGAGACCCTGTTTTACTTAAGCCAACAAGGATGAAACTAGCAGGAATTCTAATTCCAGGCTTTATTGGAATTAAATGACAGGTGGTAGTGGTATTTGGTGTAGTGGGCAGGGCAGTGTTTACTGGACCTCCCACCCAACCCTTCGGCTGCAGAGTAGTGTGATGATACCACCCTGGAGGCTTGTCCTGGGCTAAGGGCCAAGGTAATTTCTTTTTCATGTGTTTCAGAATATTCCTAGTGTTTTGGCTTTCTTGCTGCTTCATAAATGGATTAGAAGAAAGAATTCTTCAGCACTTCCTGAATCTTACATCTGTGTTTATTTGTTAGTGTTGATTTCCTTGATACTCTCAGATTATAATTTCAAAAAATATATATTTTTTTCCAATTTGACCGCCATTTTTCTTTTTCTGCTTCAGATTATTTGTTTTGTTATGGGGCGTGGAGAGTTTCCCAAAAACAAAATGAGTTATGAGTGGTTTTATTTTTCTCAAAATAAGGAGGTAAAGGCAATAGAAAAGTTCATTAGATGTGTTTTTATTCACATATTATTTGCTTTTTGCTTTTTTCATTTTTCTTATCAACTTTGGTATACATATTACATATATGGATAAACACATATATATCAAAGAAGATATTATTTGATAACTTTTTGCCTTAAACATTTACTATAGAAATGGCCAGCCATATTAGCTTAAGAATCTCTTTCTAAAGAGAAATTACTATTTTTTCAAAAGTTTGTGATTAATAAGTATACTGCCAAGTTTTTTATTTTAATGTTTGATTTGAAGATATAAAATGTTTTAAAGAATAATTGAAGTTGGATGTTTAGGAAATTATACAAAATTTAGATTTAAAAAGAACTAGATGTTTAGAATATGTTAAATAAAAAACAAGTTTCACAGTGCTATTTTTAGCATATGTAAAATTTTTGGAAGGTTTTATAGAGCACTTTTGGCTACCTGTGAAGTAGTTGGAGGGAAAGGAGGTTTCATTTTCCTTTTATGCCCTTATGTACTCTTGGAACTTTTTCTTGTTCTCATGAGCAAATATTAATTTTATCTTTTAAACTTCCTTTAAAAAAAACCATGCTTTTGGTAGAATTTTGTTTTTCATTTTAGATACAATGATCTAGGAAAACTAAATATGCCTTTATTTAAATATAGCTAATATTCAAGTTTTCTGAAGAAAAACTTGCTATATTGAAATGTTGGAATTGTTGCAACCTCTCTCCCTTTCTTCCTTCCCTTCCCTTCTCTCCTTAACTTGCCTCTGAGAACAGTCTTCATACTTCAGTACTTTAGTGGTGGCAATATTTGTAGCCTCCTTGGGTCCTGTGCCTCAAACCTCCCCTCCCCCTTAGTTTACCCCTGAAGTGACAGAAATGTTTATCCCCAGAAGTTAGTTACAACCAAGAATCAAATTGCTATTCTTCTTCTTCTCTCTTTTGATCCTCATCTACTGTTGTCCTGCACACTCTGGTCAACTGATTTTAGCAGATCCCTGAATTAATCCTTAGTTGCTAACCCTGCTTATTCCCTTTCAATTTAACAAGGTAATTTGTTTCTGTTATCATTTCTACTAAATCAAATCTTGGCCAGTTTAACTGTTTAGCAAATTGGACAATCTACCTTTATCATTTTAGTTTAGTTTGGCCTGTCTTGGAGAAAAATAGGCCTGATTTATTAATATAAAAGATGATAAACTCATGGTTTCTTCCTGGCTGTTTAAACTTTTTCTGGCTAATTTAAATGGTCCATAATTGACCTAGAAGTAGTCACTTTGTGGATGCTGTTTCCAGCCAGTATTTACTTTGTAGGATTTGACTTTTTTGTAAAACAATTTTATGTTGTTTTATTATACTATAGACTTTATTCATGCATTTACTATCAGTTAATGGAAACAGGATTTAGGAGAAAGATTTAGTAAGAATGAAATTAAAGGTCAAAATAGAGATTCCACTGATCATTGAAAAATGTTTAAGTGATAATATGGAATTAATAAAATAGCTCAGGAGTTCAAGACCAGCCTGAGCAAGAGTGAGACCCTGTCTCTACTACAAATAGAAAAATTAGCCAGGTGTGGCAGTGCATGCCTGTAGTCCCAGCTACTGGGGAGGCTGAGGCAGGAGGATTGCTTGAGCCCAGGAGTTTGAGGTTGCTGTGTGCTAGGCTGATGCCACAGCACTCCAGTCTGGGCAACAGAGCGAGACTCAGTCTTGAGAAAGAAAAAAAAAAATGAAAATATCCTTTTGATCTTTAATAGCTTGGATAGTTTATAGCATTATAGTACTATTAGTTAAAATATTTAAATGTGAAATAAAATACAGCAGTGTAAAACCAGAAGTTTCAAAAAAGAATGTCTCACCACATTAATATTTTTCATATTTCTTTCTAGTACTTCATGTGCAACATTTTAAATGGAAAGTATGTAAATTAGCATAACCTAGACATGGCTTTATGTTTTTGTATTTTTTCCTCATATAAGCATTTTCCTGCATTGCTTGTGTTCATCTTGTTTTCCAGGAATTGTGTATTCTTTTAAATTGATAAATTATGACCATACCTAACCACTCTCCTGTTGAACACTTCTATTTTTATTTTCTTCCTTAACATAGGCTAACACTTTAGTTGTGAAGTTTTATTGCCTAGGGATCATAAGAATTCTGTCAATCTGATTTTTAACACTTTGGTGCCAGGACCTCCCCTAGTTAACAGATTTATCAAATGACTCCTCATTCTGATTCCTAATATCAAATTTGAATAATCTGATGATGGCAGATTCGAGAATAAGTGTCAGCTTCATTTGAAAATGAAGTGTGGGATTCATTTTAAATTCCATTTATTTTCCAGAGGGGATAAATTAAATTTACTTTGAAAGGCAAATCTTAATTAAAAGTAGAAATAAGGCAAGAAACTTTGTGAAGAAAAATAATTCCATTCCCAGATAAGAAAAGCCGAAATGCACTAACATCATTACATATAATATGTTACAGAGGCACTTCTGATTGCTTTTCTAAGTGGCTCTATAGGAATTGAAAAGTAGGTCAGATTAAAAAAAATTAAAACTTGTTGCAGATTTCATTGTCCTCTCTGCCCTTCTGCCCTCATTTTCTTCTTCTCTTCCTGTACCCCTCCTGTTATCTACTACTTCCTCCAAAATAAAATAAAATCACATCTTGCATTTTTGTGTCATCTTCTTTTTTTCTGAAGTATAGTGTGATTCTTTGAATATCTTTTTATCCTGACCAATTAGTTACTTATATAAACCCAAAAGTTTTTCACTTCTTTGAAACTACATTTCAAAACTGTGTTATGGTTCAGTGAGTTTTTTTATGAGTTGCTGTGCTTCAAAAAATTGTTTCCCCTTCAAATTTTATTTTTTAAGTCTTGGACTCAAATTTCCATCGAAATTTGGTTCACCAGTAAGCATACATCAAAGTCAGTTTTACCTTTAAGATGATACTGTGTACTTTAACAAAAGCATAACTCTTTTTTCATCTCCCGCCCCTTTTTTTAAAGGAATCAGCAGGCGGGGATCTTCAGTCTCCTTTGACACCAGAAAGTATCAATGGGACCGATGATGAAAGGACACCTGATGTGACACAGAACTCAGAGCCAAGGCCTGAACCAACTCAGAATGCATTGTCATTTACACATAGGTACAGATTCAATTCAGCAATCATGATTAAGTAAAGTGTGTAAATGTGGAAATTTGTTTGGCTTCAGGAACTCTTGCAGTTACAACCTTTGAGTGAAAACTCCAGGTCAGACTCTTTTTTTTCACTGCTTCTGTTAACCTCAGAAAGGAAATACAGAAAAATGTTATTGATTTATAGGTGATAGTTGCCTAGATGGACTAGTGTGAACATTTCCCTTATGTAGTAAAAGGAGTACTGAGCTAATTACAGTACCAATTGTTTTTTTCAGTGAAACAAAATATTGTAAATTGCTTCTACCTATTTTTCAGCACACCCCTTATAAAGTCCCCCTTTGTTAACCTAGTTTCTATTTTCGTGTATGTTCTTGGAGGTTATAAGTTGTAATTTTTTAAAATAGGTTTTCCACTCTGAAATTAAGCTTTACCATAGTCTGAGAGGTGATTTCACCTTACCACATGATTTCACAGAAGGAAACTGTGGGGTAACTTCTAGTATGAGCTTGTTAATGTTAACAGCAGATTTATCTTTAAACATAACAGAAGATAAATTTTCACTTGCTTCTGAATTTTAAAAGAATTTGATATTCTGAAAAGATACAATTTATCCTAATTGTGTTCTAAACCACTTACATTAATTATTGGCCATACTGTGGTATTTTTAGGACGTAGGGAAGTCTATGAAATTGCAATAATGCAAATGTAAAACAAACACCTATCACTTATCTGTCTTAATTTTTATTCTCATTTGGAAACTTTTCACTAGTTTTAGTTAAAATTATGAAGACAATTTTCCTTTATTGTACATTTCTTTGGGGGACCAATTTTTTTAAAAAAATCAAATTATTTGACATATTAAGAATTGTAAAGTGAGATATTCATTCCAAACTCTTTCTTGTGAGAATTTTTATTTTGGTTGAAATTTGTTGACTATTGGGGGCATAAGATTAAACATATTAGAGACTAACATTGAGGGACCTCATGGTCAGGATGAGGAAGAAGAAAAAATTAGTGAAAGTGTTTTTTAGGAATGAATAGGGAGAGACTATTGACTATGAGGCTATTTTAATTTGTTGCTAAAAATGATAATTTTGCCTAAAACAATAGACATTTTAGAGTTATCATGGATTTCATGCTTTATTGCAGCATGAACATATTTTCTTTTTATAGCTATAAAGATGACTGAACACATGAAAATTTTTAGTTTCTCTGATCTGAAGATGATATGTTCACATAGATTTGTTACACATTCACTCTTTTAAAATATGCAATTACAATTAAAGAATGATGTTATTAGAATGCAGTTTTTTTAAATATTTTACTTATGTTGAGGGAGGGAAATTATATTTAACATAGGCATTTAATAAAGACTGAACTACAACTAAACATTATCATATACTTGATTTCTAACACTTAAATTGAGCCATCTGCATTGAATACTGTAGCATTTAGAATTAAGAATTTTTGTATTTAACATTTGTAAAAGCTATTTCTAGTTTACTTATGCACCTAAAATTTTCTAAGTGTTTACTATGTAGCTAATCCTTAGCATTTGGAGTTACCACCTGGAATGGATCTTCATCTACTGATTTGTCTCTGTTTTTAGGAGTCTAATAGGAGTTACTTTGACTTAAAGATAGAGCTGCTTTGACTACTGGCATTTATAGATTAGCCATGGAGATATTTGACAGAGTTCTGAAAATAAAATTTAGCAGGTCACTTTAAGCTTTTAACTATGTGTTATAGGCATAACATAATCTTATAGTTTTTCTTATTATTTTAAAAATACTTAACTATATAGATTTCCGAAGGCATTCTCTGAACTTGTTTTGATTTTATATTAATTAATCAATATTTAAGTAGTTACTTGACTGAAATCAAGATTTCCACCTGAGACAACAGATTATTTTACAGCTAATGTTAGAATCCCAGAATATCAGAACTAGAAGATACCTTGGAGATGTTATAATCTAAGATTTTCCAAACCATGGTCAGCTTAATAGATTATTCATGGCATTCTGAAAGATGAAATATAAAACCAAATAGAAAACATCAGAGTAAAATTCACATTAGAGTAGAGACTGTTTCAGAAATATACATGTATATGTATGTGCTGGATTATAGTGTAAAATGTCAAAGTTTGAAAGTGTGTGCCTTTGGCAGTTGGGGAGACTAAATCCTAGAGGGTAAGTGAGTTGTCCTGGGTCGCACAGTTCATTAGTAACAACTGTGAGACTATAGCTCAGCTCTTTAATCCTAGCATATATTGTCAGTTAGCTAACAGTACATTTTAGCCAAATTCCCAACACAAGTACATAAGAATGAAGAGCAAAAAAATTTTTTGCCAATATTTCTCTGTTCTGGTTGCTCCCATTCTGTTGTAAATAAGGAGCAAAATCAGTAGAATGTGTTTTAAAAAAAGACAGGATATAGGGAATGGTGATCTAGGTAGTCAAGTTAATTAAGAGTTGACTGTAATAATAGCTATTTAGCAAGCCATTTGTGCTCTTCTTAAAATCAAATTTTATGCCTAAATCTCATGAATTGGTTAATTAACATACCAAAAGCAGATCCTGGTTTTCATTTAGCTCTGAAAATTTTAGTAATGTGGTTAGTTTGTTCTTTATTCTTTGTAAGTTTTGTTTATTTTTAAAAAGTTATTAGCTTTAGAGAAATAAGATTTTTTATTACTTTTTATTTTTAATATAACCTTTTATTATAAAAATTTTCAAATATATTTGAGAGGGAATACTATAATAAACCTTTATGAGCATATTACCCATCTTCAACAGTTATGAAAAAATGGCCAGACTTGTTTCATCTCTACCCCCACTTATTCCTACCACTGTTGTTTTTAAAACAAATCCCAGACATAATTTTATCCACAAATACTTTTTAAAATTACTTGTGAACTTTTCAAAAACTTATTTACTCAGCTATTATGACTTTTATATTATATATGATTCAGTGCCATTACAGGTTACCTTTAATCATTTAACACTTTCTTTGATTTTTAATTATGCTGCTAAACTAAATTTTAAATGTGGGGGCTGCTAATACTCCTTAATCAAGTGCTATAGTACTGTTTTATGTCCTTTTCATAAACTATGCAAAAACATTCTCATTGAGTAAGTTTCAGTGAATTAATACTTTTTTAGTGTACTTATTTAAATGCTTTAAAAAGTTGAGGGATACGTAAAAAAAGACAAATCATGAGAATGAAATGCTTACTAATTTCTTTAGGGAAATGTTATTAAATTTTATCTAAATTGCCGTTTCTTTCTAAAAAAAATTATTTTTTAATCTAAATGATAATATTGCGTTAGGATTGAGCCAGGTATATACTCTGGCCCACTGAAGTCTTCAGGGCATCCTTTGAGACCACAGTCAATTAGCTATATACCAAGTAAAGTAGCTATATGTTAATAGATTAGTATATGCACATGGGGGAAGATTTTATTCTCTCATTTCAGGAAATTGTTTCACAGCATCAGCTGTGTGGAATTCTAGAATTTACTTGTTACTTCTTACAAATAATAAATAATAGGGTTTTATAAAAACATTTAAAACCACCTAAAATTCTCTAGGAAATAGTTAATTTTATAGTATTCCAGTGGTGTTGGAATGTAGTACTGAAATGTAATACGGAAAACTAAAAGTTTTTATTTGTTTGTTACAATCTTATGATCCTCACATATGCAGTACTATACCAGTAAGTAACTGTGATCATAGTTTTGAAAGTTCAGAACAGATATATATACATTAGCAGTTGTGAAGCTATTTTTGTACTGATAAATTCTAATAACAGTTTGATTACCTTAATGGAAAACAGACTCTTTTGAGCACCGAGTATATTTGGATTCTTCTAATGTTTAGATAATGTATTCTCATGGTGCTTCTAGAATTTATGCATTCTGTGGATACTGCATGTATCTTCTGTTAAAGAGATTTTTCTGCCACTTCATGTGTTTCCAACAGATATTCATTAAAGGTTATATGCAGAAATGTTACTTTCTAGTGTATTGGTTTTGCTTTAAATTAGCATGACTACAATTTTACCAAAACTTATAACATCTGTGTGGGTTCACTGCATTTGTATTTATTAAAGTTTCATGCATTATGAAAGTTTCAGAAAGCCACTACTTTAAAACTCTGACTAGGGACTTCTGTACAATTTCAAAAACTAAATTTCACTGGAAATTTTACGTACCATTTTAACTCAAGTACAAAAACACCACAATAAATACAAAATATTTATATTTAACAAAACAAGGTAAAATCCAAAAAAGGCTTTATCTTGAGTTAAATATAGTTTATACTTTGCTTTGAAGATGACACAAATAGGAAAAAAGTGAGTGGCTGTTAAGAATTCTGAGATGCTATATTCTCCACACTGTGTCATCTGTTTCCCTTTTGTATAGGTAGTAGGCAAAACTTAGATTATAGTAATGAACTAAAGTAGACATAATTTCTGTGGATAACTTTTGTTTGGATAAGGCTGTGTGTGTAAAGCTGGGACTTGATTTTACAAGAAATGACTTTATCATTGATATAATTGCAGGCCAAAAATGTAAGTTGTAGGATTCTCTTTATTGCTAAAATCATAATTGACTTAAATATCATTATTTTTCCACCATCAAAGCTCAAAAATTAGATTAGTTTTTTCAAAATTAATTTGAAGGCAAAGACAATTTGTGAAAGATCATAACTCAACAATTTAGAGATGTCATAATTTCCGTTACCATAATTGTGAACAGAGCATTTTATAAGAAGTGTTGTAGTAATTTGGTAATAGATACTGTTCTGCATTATCTGGAAGTTGAGAAGCAATTTATATATTATAAAATAAGATACAATAAAAAAATACAGTTTAGTGACAGTGTTTATTAGCTTTCTGAATAGATATACTTAAATTTCATATCTTGAATTTTTAAAGAGCTAACCTTTATTCTCTTCTAAAGTCTTCTAAAAGATTTTGAGGATGATGTTAAAATTTGCCAGAGCATTTTGTCCAGAATTGCCACTTGACATAGGTTATTCACAAGAGGAAAAATACTGTTACTTATGTGAGATAAAGACATTACTAACCCGCTTCCATTGGGGATTAGACCCTTTCCCACCTTTCCCTTGCTGTTATTACTAATGGGAAAGAATGTTCATTAATCCATTCCTAGTGATTGTCAGCTTCTATTTTCAAGATGACTGGCTGGAGTTAGGTATGGTCATTTGCTATGGAACAGATGGATACTAGATTGATTATGATCTCTTCTCTGAAGAGGGTTTTTTAAAATTTTTTTTCCCTCCATTTCTGTTCTTAGTATACCACAGTGGGGATTCCATTGGAAGGGAGGTGTGTGATGTGGATAGTTCTCTAGGATTTAGGGAAAATGGCTTTTCTTTGGATTTGGCTTTTGATCTTTCCTCTTACAGAGGCATCTGTTTCCCTTACCAGAGTAGTAAAGCCCAAGATAAAGGTGTGAACCTAGGTAGAGGCCAGGCAAGGCACGTAAGTGTATGAAATTTGTGGTATATATGACAGTAAGGAATGGTGAGGTGTGTGGTAAAGTGGGGTATATACAGGTTCATCTAATACAGGTTTATCTAAAGACAGTAAAGTTTTTATAAATGAAGCCAAACAGAGATGGAAACTAGGTAACCCATCTGGTTTCTAGTCTGGACCTACAAAGGAATCTTTGTAACTAGTGGGCCCAACTCTTGTTTCAGGAGGGGATAGCACATTAGATGGACATTTCATATTGAGAATAAGCTGACAATTAAGTCACTGAAATGTACTGAAAGTAGTCATGCTCCAGGGACTACCTTCCTTGTAGAATGTATAAAATGTTGATATGACTACACAGTTGAAATAAAGGTACATTGTACTTTTTTTTTCTATCAGTTTGCCATTTTTCATTTACAGTTTAGCTTGTCCATATATCCAGTGCTGACAAATTGTTAATTTTTATGACTGTCATGAATTGAAGTTTAAAAGTCGGTATTAGAACTTTGGAGATTGAGGGAACTTTAGCTATTACATAGTCCAGCCACTTCCTTTTACAGAAGAGGAAGCAATTCAAGAGAAAAGATGTTCATTAATGCTGTTTGCTAATGGCTAGGTAGAGCAGAGACGTTTCCAGAATGTCCAGATCATTAGACTCTATCCTGGATAAGGCAGTCCTTCCTCTACTAAACTCCAAGAATGGTTATCTTCTGTGTCACTTTTCAGATACTTATTGTCCCAGCTTTTATCATTGTTCAACACATGTGTACCGTTACTTGTTTAACTCCCCGACTAGATCTTAGCTTCTGGACTAAGCCTCATCCACTTGCATTTTTGCCTAAGTAGTTTCTAGCCATTTTAGATACATTATAGATAATGAATAAATTTGTTGAACAAATAAATGCATATACTTCTGTCACGGAGATGACAAAGAGGGGCAAATAAGTTGTTATAACTCGATCGTAAGCATCAAAAATATACCATATGTTAAGTGGGGCTAACAAAGATACTAATTTGAGGAATAATTAGTTTAGTGTCATAATTTTAGCAGGATCCACTTAGCTGTTAATGCTCACATTACTATTTTTATAACAGCTTTATTGAAATATAATTTACATGCTAAATTATCTATTTAACATGTACAATTCAGCAATTTTTAGTAGATTCACAGAGTTGTGCAACAATCACCATGGTGAATTTTAGAACATTTTCATTACTTCCCCCCAAAAACCCTGTACCCGTTAGCAGTCACTCTCCACTCCCTCATTCCCCTTCCCCGTACCCTAGGCAACCACTATTCTACTTTCTGTCTCTATAGATTAGCCTTTTCTAAACATTCCATAAAAATGGAATCATATGATATGTGGTCTATTGTGATTGGCTTCTTTCATTTAGCATGTTTTTAAAGTTCATCCATGTTGTAGAATGTATCAGTACTTCATTTCCTTTCATTGCCTAATATAATATTCTTACTGTGTGGATATACCATATTTTATTTATCCATTCATCAGTTGATAGACATTTTGGTTTTAATTTTTTGAAAGTTCCACTATTATTATGAATAATGCTGCTATAAACATTTGTGTATGAGTGTTTTTGTGGACATATGTTTTCATTTCTCTTGGGTATATACCTAGGAGTGGAATCACTGGGTCATATGGTAATTCTTTGTTTAACCTTTGGTTAAACTGCTTTGCAAAGCAGCATTTTACATTCCTCCCAGCAATGTATAAGAGTTCCAGTTTCTCCACATCATCACCAACACTTGTATTATCTTTTTTATGATAGCCATCCTGGTTAAATGTGCAGTGGTATCTCATTGTGGTTTTGATTTGCATTTCCTTGATAGTTAAGGATGTTGAGCATCTTCTCTTGTACTCATTGTCCACTTGTATTTGGAGAAACAGCTTTTCAGATCCTTTGCCCATTTTTAATTAGGTTGCTTGTCTCTTTGTTGTTGAGTTATAAAAGTTCTTTATATATTCTAGTTATTAGCCCCACACCAGATAAATGATTTGTGAATATTTTCTCCAATTCTATGGGTTGTCTTTTGACATTTTTGTTGTGCTTTGCAGCACAAAAGTTAGTTGTAATTAAGTCCAATTCATCTATTTTTGTTGTTGTTGTTGTTGTTGTTGCTTGTCCTTTTGATGTCCTAAGAAATTATTGCCTAATCCAAGGCCGCAGAGATTTACAAAGTCTACATTATCTTCTAAGAGTTTTGTAGTTTAAGCTCTTACATTTAGGTCTTTCATGCATTTTAAGTTTGTATACGATGTGAGATAGAGGCCCGTCTCGAGCCAGTTGTTTCAGCAGCATATGTTGAAAAAGACTACTTTTTACCCATTGAATTGTCTTGGCATCCTTGTCGAAAATCAGTTCACTGTAAATCTGAGGGTTTATTTCTGGACTCTCATATTGATGTATCTGATGCCAGCCCTACACTGTCTTAATTACTATAGCTTTGTGTAGTAAGCTTTCAAATTAGGAAGTGTGATTCCTTTGCCTTTGTTCTTCCTTTTTAAGATTTTTTTTTGCTCTTCTGAGTACCTAGAATTTCCATATGAATTTTAGTCCCTAGAAATTTCATGTGAATTTCCTGGTTGATTTTTGCAGTGAGACCAGTTGGGATTCTGACAAGGATTGTGTTTGCATCATATGGCCATCATAATATTGACTCTTTTGATCTACAAACATGGGATTTTTTTTCATTTATTTAGAGCTGCCTTAGTTATTTTCAACCATGTTTTGAGTATAAAATTTCCACTTCTTTTGTTAAATTTATTTGTAATTTATTTTTTGATGCTATTATAAGTAGAATTATTAATCTCATTTTTGAATTGTTCGTTGTTGGCACATAAAAATACAATTGATTTTTGTATAGTGATTTTGTATCCTACAAATGTGCTGAACATATTTATTAGTCTTAATAGTGTTTTAGTAGATTCCTTAGGATTTTCTATATACAAAATTATGTCATCTGCAAGTAGAGACAGTTTTACTTCTTTCTTTCCAATCTGGTCAAATCTGGGTAATTGGAATATCCATCACCTCAAACATTTATCCTTTTTTTGTGTTGAAAACATTTCACATCTCTCTTAGTTATGTTGAAATATATAATACGTTATTGTTAACTATAGTCACCCTATTATGCTACCAAACACTGGATCTTATTCCTTTTATCTAACTGTATTTTTGTACCCATTAACCAATGCTTCTTCATCTCCCCCTCCCCACTACCCTTCCCAGCCTCCTATAACCACCACTCTATTCACTACTCCATAAGAGCAATTTTTTTTTTAGCTCCTATGTATGAGTGAGAACATGAGACGTTTTTCTTTCTTAGTCTGGCTTATTTCACTTAACATAATGTCTTCCAGTTCCACTCATGTTGTTGCAAATGACAGGATTTCATTCTTTTTATGGCAGAATAATATTTCATTTTGTATATATACCACATTTTCTTTATCCATTCACCCATTGATGGACACTTAGGTTAATTCCATATCTTAGCTATTTAAATAGTACTGCAGTAAGCATGGTGGTGCAGATATACATCTCTTTGATATACTGATTTACTTTCTTTTGGATATATACCCAGCAGTAGAATTGTTGGATCATGTGGTAATTCTATTTTTAGATTTTTGAGGAACCTCCATACTGTATTTCATCGTGGCTATTCTAATTTACATTCCTACCAACAGTGTATAAGCATTCTCCTTTTCCTATATCCTCACCAGCATTTGTTATTTTCTGGCTCTTTGATAATAAATCCTAATTTTTTTAGTCTCATTTATCTGGGGCACCAAAGGATTTTTTTTTTTTTCAATTTTTAAATTCTCAACAGTAGAAATTCTCCATGACATGTAATATGAAACCTTATACATAATTATGGAGAAAGATTCCCTGCATACCTGCACTGGCATCTATAACATGAGGTTAATGGAACTGCGTGTTAGTAAGAGTGTCTTTAGACAACATATTTGATCCAGTGGCTTAATAGTTTTTTATAACTGGATCATTCTAGGGTATGCTTTATTCACAAGCTAAGTTACTATTAAAAAGATCACCTAAGGCCTCCTGTCTCTGTGAAATCACAGAGATATATAGAGAATGGATATTAGTAATTTGTTAAATTATGTGAAGAAACCATATCATGGGGTGACACCTGAGTCCAAGAACACTGCTGCTGTATGGTAGTCATACCTTTTCAGCTTACTAAGGTGTAGATAAACTGTTCTGTCATTATTGCATGTGGTCATAAAGTCTTCAGTTCCGTAGCAAATAAGGTAGCTAGCTGATCTTTAACTATACTTTATCTTAGAAGTCTCGAAACCCATGGGACCAACTAGATTGTCAAGCCCTAGCATATTGTCTTTTGAGGGTTTTTTTGTTTGTTTGTTTTTTGGTTTTGGGGGTTTTTTTGAGAGAGAGAGTTATTGTGGGCAGTAAGTGATAAAGAGAAAACATCACATACCTAAATAGTCTCTCTTTCCTTTCCCCTATTACCACTTTTTAAAAATTTTCTGCTTGAACATTTTTTCTTTTTGTGGAAAAGCTGGCCTCTGTGCTCCCTAACATCCTGATGCCTACTGGATAGTTTTTTTGAAAGTCAGAAAAGATCAGTTCTCCAAGTTAGATTTTTTTCCCCTACTGTGGAGACAGCCTATTTTCCTTGGTGAATGACTTCTGTGACCACCTTTAGTTTTGGAGCTTGGAGTCACCATTTCCCATGGAAGAAGAAGATCTGCAGTTTTCCTAATTGAAAAGATGCAAATAGATTGAGAGAGAGTAACTAACATGGAAGAGACATGAAAATTTAAAAAGATCCAATCATCACAGTTTTAACTTTGAAGAGTCAAAAGAAGTAGTCGTTTGGAGAAGACACTTAACTGCTTGAAGTCCTGTGTGTGCCTAGATCGCATTTAAGCTATCTTCATGTAGAGGAAGAGAAAATGACTTGGCATGGCATCTCATGTTTTGCTCCTTTGGCAAAATGCCATTATACCTGCTCCACTGATTTTCAGAAGACTTAAAAGCCCCTGATGGAGAAAAATTTCTGTTGTGAATCAAAATAGCTGTTATTCTTGATAAAGATAGTGAAAAATAAGCAACCTAATCTTCCTGGACTTCTAAGTGGAACTGGTTCATAGATGCCATTTCTTTTAAGATTTCAAAACATAGCCATTTTTCTACATGTAATCTGATACTCATATCTTGGTCAATTTCATTTGTTGTACTATGGGAACACTTAATTCCCTACCTCACAGGGATGTTGTGAGGCATATTTAAATGTTCCTAAGAAAAATTTAGAAATAATAACTCTTGCCTGTCTCTGTGTTGATAGTTTCTATAATCATAAGATTTTGTTTATTTTGAAATTTACAGATGCTTTCCCCTAGTTGTGAATGGATATTAGGTTACATTTTTAAAATGGAAGATAATGAAGTTGTATTTGATTTATCAATGAATATCCTTGTATAAAGAATAATATACATGCAACATTGCATTGATTTTTTTTTTAATTCAGCTAAGAGCCTTTATACAATTAAAGAAAAGCTAAAGTAAAAATGTCTGGTTTCCCCTTTTATTTAGTTGGGATTTAATTATTCATGCCTCTTAGGTAAACGGTAACCCAACTTATCAAATTTTTATGATAGAAAATGAAAAATACAGGCTGGGCACAGTGGCCCATGCCTGTAATCCTAGCACTCTGGGAGGCTGAGGTGGGAGGATCACTTGAGGTCAGGAGTTCAAGACCACCCTGAGCAAGAGCAAGACTCCATCTATACGAAAAATAGAAAAATTAGTGTATTACAGACACATGGTGTTATGCGTCTGTAGTCCAGCTCTTCGGGAGGCTAAGAGGATCACTTGAGCCCAGGAGTTTGAGGTTGCAGTGAGCTATGATACCACTGCACTGTAGCTGGGTTGACAGAGCAGGGCTCTGTCTCAAAAAAGAAAGAAAATGAAAAATACAATGAAACACAGTTTAAAGAAAAAATCTTAGAAACAGGTTCAAGCGTATAGAGATGTCCAGAATTTAGACTTTGATAAACACTGAGTAAAACTTTGTTATTAGGTAATGGTGAAATCTGAGTACTGTTTTTATTAAAAATACGATTACTTGTAGGAATAGAGATTTGATAAACACTTATTTCATATCACAGCAAAAAGATCAAAAAGAAAGTGCTCATCTACTAAATAAGGGGGAAATGTTTACATATGAGTTAAAATTCACACACAGAATATTCTTAATAGCCTGAAGAATTTGGTTTCATTTGTACAATTCATTTTCATAACATCTTTTGGGAAGTAATTGTATAACATTTTCTGTTCCACAAAAATTAGCCAACCAATTTTTTCAAGTCAAAGCTTGAAGATAGCACATGAATTATCAGATAATGGCTCCCACAGCCAAGCTTTAAAATTACTGTCAAATCTCTACTTTCTACTGTTTGTTCCTACTGAGTTATAGTATCAAAAGACGTATCAATTCAAAGTGAATTTAGAAATTGAAGCTTATAATCTGGTATTTGTAAGCAAATACTTTAAAATATCTTTTCTAAATTGCCATATTAATATTTAAATGATTGCTTTATAACTTTGTCTGTATGCTGTCAAAAAAGGAATGGGAATAGTCCTAGGTTAGGAGTGTTGCAATCAAGAAAGCATTTGAAATCAGAGTGTTGCATTTTTGTATGCCTCACTTTCCAAAAAATGTAATAGCTTTAGATGAGCCTTGTGCACATCACCAGAGACCCAGCTGCTCTTGCTATTATATACATCACAAAATCCACTCATTTTGTTTAGCTTGTTAACTTATTAAACTTGTAGGCATGGGAACTATAGACGAGACCTTTATTTTGCTAATTCAGGTTGTCCCTGTAGTTACTCCTCCTTTTAATACTTTAATGATTTGCTCTCATTTAAGCATTTTATATATGTATTCATATGTACTGTTGATACGAATGATATATATTGGTCCATGGGGTAGTATTCTTTATTGAGCATTTAATATTGACTTTATTAAACTTTATTCACATATGTTTGAATACTGCAGCAAGAATAATATTTTGGAAATTCTAGTCTCATGCAAAACATAAATAGCTAGTTTGAGGATAATCAGGAAATTATTGATAAAAATTTTATGTATAAGCATTAATAGAAATAAAGCTCTTTTAAAAATAATTCTGAACCTGGTTTCTCGTACCCCTACTGGTTTTCTTAATACCAAAAATGGAATCTAATACCAAAAAGTTATTTTTTGATTAAAATATTTAAAGAAAGGGTGCTTCCTCCCCAAAATACCATAGCTTCTAATACAGTATGTGTGCTTTTCTGGCCAGTCTGTTATAGAAAGCAAATATTAAAGTTTAGTGAAGACGTGCTTTAGAAATAATGAAGAAATATAGTAGTATTAGTCATTGCTTTAGCAGTATTACTTTCCTGGTATTTAAAACTTACAAGGGCTTTCTTGTATCATTTCCCATTTTGTTATGAGGACAGTTTATAGAATGCATTCTGAATGTGATTAAATTCAGGAGAGAATAATTTCCTGGGAGGAAATATGAATAATATAATGGTTTGTCATCATTTTGTTGGTTTCTAAAAATACAACACTTTACCATCATCTCCCTCTCAAAAATAAAAGGATTGTACTTGGGTTCTTCTGGCTATGCCACCAGTAGTATATTCACTTGAGCAAATGACTTCATCCCTTTGAGCTACAGGTTCCTCATCTATTAACTAAAAGTGGTGAGTAGGTAGTAATGATTTCTAAATCCCTTTCTCTTACTTAAAGTGATCCTGCATTTAGTCTAGGAAATGAATAAGATGGTTCTCTTGTGGTCTTCTGTGTTCTGTGGCTGAGTATGTGGTTTAGGACCAACTTATTAAGACACTGGTGATGTTACTGTGCTACGTGAAAGAACCTGTTACGTAAGGCAGATTAGCCATTTCTGTCCTTAAAGAGGACATTAGGAAAAAGTAGTGTCCTGTGCTTTTGCATTATGTGAATACATAATTAAAATTACTCAAATTCCTTCCAGATGGCGCTATAGATTCAAAATGTGTGATCTATCAGTTACTACTTTTCAACAATAGAGTAATTTAAAATCAGAGCATCAACACAAGAGATAGCATAACTTTATAATATCCTGGAATGAATTACTGTAAAATAAATTTCTGACCTATAATGCTATTTAATAACTAACTTGTAGATTAAAAGTAGATTAATAACGACTTACAGGCTGAATTAAATCTTCTATACTTGGGAATGGATTTTAGTAGTATTAAATCATAACCAGCAAGTAGAAAAAAACTTGTTCTGTGTAGTGGCTCTCTTTGAAACATGGTATCAACGAATGGAAAATGGTGAAGTGATATATGCTGTCTTGGGAAAAGCAAGATGTAAGCATTTAATAAGTGATTTACTGCTGTACTTGGAAAAAACAGTATAGACATTTAGCACTTCAAATAGTATTGTTTGATATGTATGAATCACACCTTATAGTCTAATATAAGTTCTAGACTAATTTATAGGAAAGAAAAGTGTTATGCTCAAAAAGGCCCAGGAAGAATGCTCCTTGCTTTTAATTCATGAAATTCAGTGATATCAAATGAAAGATCATTTTTCTTGTTGTTCTTCCTTAAGAAATCATCTTGTAAGGTCAATTTGTTTAGCAATTTCAGTTCAAAACTCTGAATGCTGGGCTATGTGCACTATCCGTAGTAGTTCTAAAGATTAGGTGGCATGGTCCATTAAAGGGCCTAGATGGGTTTATATTCAATCCTATGATTTTATAATTTTTTATTTTTTCACTTTATCTCTGTTCTACAATTTTCTCATGAGAAGTAGAACAGGTACAATTTCTGATTTTTCAGAAAAAGTCTGAAGCATGAGGAAGTTAGGGAATTTTTCTAGTACTATTGATACTAGAATTAGAACTTGGCTCTAATCCTTTGCTTCTCTGCCTCAATCTTTCCCTAACCTGTCTTGAAGAAATTTTAAGTCATATGGAGACCAAATTTCAAGAAGATGATAATTAACAATATTCATTATTTGTCATAAAAATAGGTTATAAATCTTTACAATTTGTAGTCAAAATTTACCAGTGAATATTGAGTCTGTAGGCATTTAATTTATTTCAGAACATGCTATGCATTTAAGTCAAACATGGTCATGTTTGTTTTATAATTATTTACATTGACAAATAGCAAGGTTTAGTGTGTATGCTTGTATGCGTACTATATATGTGTACTCATAGTATTCTTGATTATGTAACTGATAGGTTATATTTGCAAAGCAAAATTATTAGGGAATCTTAGATTTGGGTATTTTACATGAGTTTAGGCCACAGTAAACTTTCCTTATGTTATATTCTTTCTTTCCTTTTAAGTCTATGGATTTAATGATATAGCTAAGAATAGAGACTTTATGTTTACTAACTAGCTGGCCAAAGGTTTTAGTTCTGCTTAGAGCTAAGCTTTATGTTTCTGAAACCCTCACAGCAGCAGCAAACATTAGAAACATTTTTCCTAAAAGTTCTCAGAGTTGGGTGTCAGGGCATGGCAACCCTACAAGGGCCTTGTAACAAAAGTCATTTCTTGGGAGCAGCAAGTTTAAACTTGCAACATGGCTTCAAAGGTATTCTGTTAAATATGGTTATAGACCCTGAATGGTTCAAAAGTAGGTTTTAAATTTTATTTGAAGGTAACGAGGTCAAAAGTAGTTCTGTTATAAACTAGTGATTTGAAATATATCCAGCAGCTGGGAGCAGTCAGAAGGCATGATTATCTTTGTGGAGTGTTTTGTGTGTGTGTGTGTGTGTATAATCATGTGGATTGGAAATCATTTAACAAGTTATGTATGTAAAATCACCATGAGCTCATAACATAAGCAATTGGTGATCAAACTAAGCATGACCAGCTCTTTCTGGCAGTTATCCATGCATAGGTCCATTTTAATACTCATTAGTTCAGAATCATTTATGGACATGTCTTTGTGCCAGTGCAAGGGTGAATAAGATTGCCCTCAAGGAGCTTCATGAGGCAGTAGAATATATAAGCAGC
Source organism: Lemur catta (assembly GCF_020740605.2). Taxonomy (NCBI): domain Eukaryota; kingdom Metazoa; phylum Chordata; class Mammalia; order Primates; family Lemuridae; genus Lemur; species Lemur catta. The sequence continues at coordinate 50,956,348 of NC_059139.1, read as the reverse complement.
ATGGATGATGCAGAGGTAGTGATCCATCGGGTGCTCTGGAAACTCCAAAGAGCCCCCAAGTCCTCTCCATGACTATTTCAGTACTTTGATCTTACAATTCCTATACACTCCTTTAACAAATACTTGAGTGCCATGCGACGTGAATACATCTGTGAACCAAAAAGAAGTCTCTGGTCTCATGATGTTTAACACACTGACTGCTGCACTAGAAAAAAAACTGTTTTCCCTTGGGCCACGGTGTTTTATTAGGAAAATAGAATAAACATTTTGAAGACAAAACGATCCTTCCTAATTTAATGAAAAATTTGTTATTTTTTATTGTTTCTCTGCCTGAGTTATATGCAACGTGAAAAATAGTTCTCGCAGCTCCCAAGGTGAAGAGACTTGTGAGGTACATATGCTTCAAGAGGCCCTGGGCTTAAAACTAGCGTGACTTAAATACAACTCACATGGCAGTTAATGTGTTAAACTTGGGAGGGGGAGTAAGAGAAATAATTACATAACTGTATAATTACTGTTATGAAAAGTGTCATGAAAGAAAACATCAAAGTGAGGGGCAGAGGTATGGCTGGGTCATAAGAGTAGACCTCACAGATCACTCATCGTGCCAGTGAACAGCAGTTGGCCTAGTGAAGTGGGGAGGGAGCCCACCGGCAGAGGGAGGGGCATCTGATTTAGCCTTGAAGCAGTGAGGTGTTTAGTGCCCTCATCTGTGGTCATGGTAGTAACAAGTAGAAAAGATCTATAGAGAATGACTAGGATGGAAGAAATGAGAGGATTATTTACTACTTAGCTTTGAGAGTAAGGGAATAGGAAGAAATATTTCTAGTTTACTAGTGTATAAGCTTCTGGAGAACAATAGCCATGCTTATGCATGCTTGAATCACATTTTACAGTAGAGTAGTTGACACATAGATGTGCAATAAACATTTGTTGAATCAGGTAATTGGTTAATTTTTCCTTATTTGTTAGATTTTTTTCCCCTGCAGTTAAGGTAGAAAGTCCTTGATAATGAGAGATGTCTTATACATCTATGTCCTCCAAAATATTAAATATATACAAAAGAAAATAAATACTGTTGATTTATTATATTTAGTTCATTGATTGCTTGAATTAAGTTCAGAAGTTACACAAACTGATAGCCTCTTTAGTTATACATGACCATCAAAATACTAGTATTACATGTCTAAATAAATTAGAAATGCAAATCTTAATGCAGATAGAAAATGAACTAATACTACTTTTATTATTTTACATCTTTCTTTTCCAAATGAAACCCGAGAGTCAAAATAAATAAGTGCCCAAATTTTATAGAATTTGTCCTATGGTGTTCAACTGCTACAAATTTTGAAGAAGAGCTACTTGACTGTTGTAAATCCAGAATATCGTTTAGCACTGTTAAGATCATCTGTGAATATAGTGTTAAGTACTTGAATGGAATCTAAGTTTTTCATTCTTCCTGAATTTTTTTATTCACTTACAGAAATGCATCTGAAAGTGTAATTTACTATGAAAAGATAACATTTTTTAGGTTGCATATGGAATTTGCCATAAGTCATTTTAATATAATTCTTAAAGAATACTCAGCATGGCAGCTAGACTTCCAGACCTGTATTTATGTAGAGTTTCTCCTAAGACTTTGTTTTCTGTGAATCAGTAATAATCACAGAGATATAATTTAACTGGTTGAAATATGAGGAAAAAAACCATCAGTCATCACAAGTTCATGAAACTAGGCATTTTATGTAAGCAGTTCACTAATGGGTGAACATAATGTATGTGATACAAGCTCCTCTCAAGCTTTGGGATATATGGTCATTGGAGATGGTTTTCTAAAAGCTGTTAATAAACCAAGTAAAACCTTGAGAAGCACATTTTAGGACTAAGAGCCTAATTTTAGTGGAATCTGTGTTCATCTATAAAAAGAAGCCTATCAAAGGGCCTGAAGTAGTTCCACAGATATTTACATTTATATGTGTTATGAAATTGTTTGCTTTTCATATAAATACAGGCAAAGCATGCAGTCATCCATCTCCACAGTCATGTCTTTCAACTTTGTGTATTAATGACATGGATGTCTATTATTTTCATATCCTGAAAAAGAAATGTAAATATCCTTCCTGCTGTATTAGTCTGTCCATATTTGTAGCCATTCTCTATTTTGAGATATGTTTTACAAATTTTGCTATGTTCAAGACCTTTGGAACAATAATTTAAACTTATTTAATCTGTATTTTACCAGACTATTCAAGGATTTGGTCCCAGCTTTTCATTTTTGATTAGTATAATCTGATTATCACTAATTTTTATTCGTTCATATTTCAAACTAGTTGAAAAATTGTCATCTGTTTTTTAGTGATCTCTGCATGGCACTCTCCACAACTTTATATATGACTGCATACAGCCAGTTGTAGATTATCCATAAGGTAATGGAGCAGAGGAATAGCACATGTGAAAGAAAACATAGTTCAGTTGGAAAAACGTTAAGGCAGGAGTCTTAATTCAAGTCTAAGCTATTTTTCTATTATGGAAGACAAAGTCCCCATCTGTTACAGCATTTGGATTTAATAGTCTGTTTAGTTAATGCACACTTAGTTTTAATGAAGCTTAATATATAAATGAAGCCCATTTATGGTCCCAGATATATGTAACAATTTCACACAAAGAAAAATCCTCTCAAAGTCAGACTACAAAAGAGGGTATTGTCAAGGGAAACTGAGTTTTTTGTGATGAATATGCTCAAGACTGTTACCCAAAAGACAACAAAGCAAATATCCTGCTAAAAGAGATTTCAGTTGTATCATCTTCCTATAGCTAAAGTGGTGACTCTTGCTGAATTAATCTAGAGTTAGAGTGCAGCCAGACTTCATCACATTGGCCAGTAAAGTTAGTTCTCAGAGATAGGAGGATTTTGCTTCCATCCAAGCTGATCAGGAAGGCTTTAGAAGGGAAACCAAAAAAGCCTCTCTTCATAATAGCCAAGCAATGAATAGTGGACTAAGCTATTATTAATTCTGAGTTCTATTCACTTGTTATCATCGCCTCTTCCTTAGTGCTCATTTGCATTATACTTTTGATCTGGTCCTTACCTTCGCATATTATTTACCTAGTTTATACGTGCATTAAATGAAGTTGGTGATGATTCTGCTAATAATAGAAACAAGTAAAATTTTGTTCATGCTATTACTCAAACATTTAAGTAATTTAAAGTTATATGTTTTGATTCTGGCCTCTTCAAAAACAACTGTAAACTGAAATGAAAAAGTGCTCTGATTCTGAGTATCAAGTAGTGGCCAATGAAATTATGTGTTACTGCTGTTTTCTAAAAGATGCAAAGTTTTCATGACAGGAGATTGAGAAACAGAGGTTTTACTATAAAATTATCCATATATTTTTAGCCAATTTTAGCTTTGGTAAAATCTCTGTAAATCATTTTTTCAATTCTGTCAGTACCTAGAGTGATTTCTATTATTTATATTGTTTTTCCCCAACAATACTAAATGTTGTGCTACACAATTTTTAGGGTGAGTTTTCCTTAAGTGACCTACCTTGCGAAGGAAAAGAGGTATTTCAGCCTTCAAAACTAAATCAGATTATAGATGGACAGATAAAATTATTCATTTCTGTCTTGAATAGATTATAATGATTATAATGGTATTACACTATAACAGAACAGCCTTGAAATTAATTGATCTCAATCTTTGCAAAAGATAGATGTGTATTCATAAGAGTTGAAAGAAACATAATTTTTTACTTAGTATGTAAAGCTAGTTTCCTGAAGACATCTTACTGGTAGGATAATCTAACATCATGCTGTGAATAAATTTCCAAACAAAGCTTTTGGGCAATGGTCAGGGTTTTTTTTTTGTTTTTTTTTTTTTAAAGGAAAATCATCACAAATATTGACATGTATGAATATAATAGATACATAATTCACAGTGTCACCTTGGGTCAATTCTTTTTTCTTCTCACTTAGGAACTAGCAGTAGGTCCATTGAATAACTTTTTATTCCCTTCCCATCATTTCTGACTTCCAAACCTCCAAATTCACTGATGCAGGGAAACTATGATTTATGTTAAAATATTTAAAACACCATAAAGCAGTTTGAGCCTTTCACAAATATCTTTGAGCAAGAAGTTGGTATCTATATTTACCTTAAAGAGAATAGGCTGCTTTAAATTTTCAAAGGGACTCTCTTTAGAGGCTTTAGAGCATCGTAGGTAGGAGGCAGCAGTGAGAATATAAGGTGGAAGTGAAATTGAGACCCCTTGTATAGCCACAGCTACGTTAGGACACATGGCAAAGACCACAGAAGGCACTATGCCAGCCAGGTAAGCAGTGCTCAGGTGTTAGCACATGTTACAGTACAGAGCCACCTATCGTGAGGGCTACTCATCAGCACATTGAAATGCTAGGAGCACAGCTATAGTAGCCAAGACATTTCTAAGGGCTGCTTATGTGACTCTTCATTATAGTGAATAAAAATGGAGGTAGAGCTAGATTTTTTTGTGCTCTCTAAAGTCAGATGGGAAACTATGCACTGAAGTGTAGGGTGTTTTTACAAGGTACACATGATGTAGTTCAGATTCAGGTTTCAATGCTTCCCCTCTCCCCTCTCACAAGCAAAAATCAACCATACTACTTTTGAGAATCATTTCTATTTACTTATTTTCTCCTTCTTTTAGCTTGCTAAATTTATTGAGGGCTACAGCAAAGGTTTAAACTTGTTATAAGTAATACATCTATAGTACCTAAGGAAGATGATATAAATCATTGAGTATATACGTGAGTTGGGTTTGATTTAAATTACATATATTTCAGTTATTGACATCACTAATCAAAAAGAGCCCCTTTAAAATATTTAACGTTAAATCTTTTTATCTTTTTCGTAGCTCACTGAAGATTCTTTCAAGATTCTTTATTGACTGTACATATACAGAAGGTACTAACATTTGAGTGTCTATTTTTTGTTTTCTTCAAGGGTATATTTACATAGGCTATTTGCTCCACACAATTACCTTATGAAGGTAGTTGTTATTAATCCTAATTTTATAAATGAGGAAACCGAGACCTAGTGAGGTTAGATAACTTGCCCAAGGCCCGTAACTAGCAAATGACTGGAGCCACAGTCTAAACCAAGTCATGAGACTTCAGCCTGCACATTTAACCAAGTATTTCAACAACTGGTTCTTGCTTAATGTATGTATTTAACAAAACTCTTCACAACTCAAATATTTATAGGCTAAAAAAGGCATATATTATACATTTTGAAGTAATTTGTTTCAGATTAACACATTAACTGCCATGTGAGTTGTGTTTAACTCACACTAGTTTTGGGCCCAGGGCCTCGTGAAACAAAACCTAGGCAAAACCCTGCAGCTTGTTTGTGAAAATCTTACTTGTTGATGTTCTTATTGTTGCAGTTAATATTGACAAATTCTAAAAATGTGGATTAAATGACTAGAGGTCAAAAAGTTTCATTTTTCCTTAAATTTCTCATTAAATTAGAAAAGATTGTTTTGGAAGTTTTTATTCTATTTTCGTAATAAAACACCATGGCCCCAAGGAAAAATATTTTTGTCTAGTGTGGCAGTCAATATGTTAATTTTATACTTCCATAGAAAGTCAGTGGTATTTCACTTTCTTTACCAGAGCTAAGTAAAATTCCATATTTTATCTGATCTGAGATGACTTTGATTATAAGACACTTTATTTTGCATACTACCAAGAAAAAAATATTAAACTATGACTATGATAGCTCTTTTAGACTTACTTGGACATAGATTTTAATATATGCCTCTTTTTTTATATGTGTAATATTTGTAAAATAAATGGTTTAAGGTGTTCTTATAACTCTATCACATTCGGAGTCCAGCTCTTCTGATTGACTTTTTGACTCCATAGTTTATGTCCACAGTTTTCAGCCCGCTATCATCTTTTTGTGCCCTCAGTAACATTGGTGATCCAGTGTTTCTTTAAAAACTACTCCTATGTCTGGGATTTTCTTCCAAGCCAATGTTTGTTTATTAAAAGTGTTGGTACTTAAATTCCATTTCAGTTCTAAACTTGATGTTTCCCAGAATATGACCAAGTGATTTCTAGTTCACTATAGCAACTGGAACTTTATTAGCAAACACGTGTCTTAATGTGTTTGCCCCTAGCCGTCAGTTTCTATATTGTATGTTCATCCAGACATGCCAGGCTATGTGCAAAGATGATGGGTTGTGAATCAGGGAAGGAATTTGAGATGGAAAGTAAGACTTGGGGAATTATCAAGGCATACATTTTTTAAAAAGCTAGGGTCAGAAGCAATGTTTAAAAGTAGGTGTCAACAGAAGTATTAAGAACTGAACAATGTTAACATCTGCTAAGAGGATCCCAAGGAATACTCCGATTAGTAGGTTAATGAGTTGCCAAAATTACAGTAAGCTTTGAGAGAAAAATCCCTTCATATACTAGGTTATTTGCCTGACAGGACCTGAAATCACTACTCATTCAAGTCCTTTTGACAGTAGCTATTATTTATAAACAATATAAGATTACTACTCTGTTTTCATTTAGGAGGTACTTTTTTTCTTTAAAAGGACAACTTAAATTTTATTAAGAAAAATTCAGACCCTAAACTGTTGCAGATATCATTAGTTTCTAAGTAGATCTAGCGTGGTTCTAACAGGCTGGTGTGACAGCACCTAACCAAAAGTGGCACACAAGTAGGTTAAGTCTATGTTGGCTGCTGCTGCATTCACAGCTATGGGATGGGAAGGGAGGAGACAAACCAGCAGGCTGTTGAGTGCTTTCATAGTTAGGAATTTACCTCACTGCTGATCCAGAGAATAATGTTCTCCAAAAAGCCTATTGCCACCTATTTTTAAATCCTCCTTAAAGATTATCTGAATATTTTTCTCAGTTCTACATAATTAACATTCCTAGAAAGTACATGCAAGGGTTACCCTTCTAGAGACTCTGATGACAGGCCCTAGGCCCTGGAGGCATGGGAGAGAGGCAACTTTCTTAGGCTCTGCAAGTGACCCTTCACATACAGCGTTCACTCCACAGGTTAAATAAGTGCATTGCTCACGCAGTAGACTCTTGTTTTGTTATATTGTCTTTTGAAGTACTTTTTCTTCATGATTTTACATAACTAATTTAATAAAGTTTAATACTTTCTCATAGAACTTTGACTTTAAGGAAAAACTGAAATTCCAGTTTAAGGAACCTTACAAATGATGTTTTTGGAGTGTTTTGAACTCCCTCTAGATTTGAGGCCAACAGGAAGCCAGCTGGTCGTTTTCGAAGGGAAACTTACCCAACAAAAGAATAAAGAATTATTTTGCCCTTCTATTTGCATTCAGACATGAGATCATAGTAGTGTTTCAATATATCTTCTGAATCACTGGTATCCCCAGCTAAACAATTTAGTCATTTCTTTGTGAACAATTTACTTAAGGTAAAACTACCAAAATTGTAAACTGTAGAAAAAAAAGGACCAAATTAGCAGCCAGAGAACCCCAACATTTTTAAACAAGTATTCCTGAAATGTAAGATGCTAACTTAAAATCTGGGTGTCAGAATTAATCCCAAGGTATTCCTGCTAAAAATCAGCGTAATGGGGGTTAGGGGGGAAATGTGATATCTTAGATTTGGAGATTAAAGAAAGGAATGTTTTTCAAAATTAATGTGCAGAGTATGGGGGTGTGTGAAGATTGAACAAACATCTGAGCTCACATGTAGAACTTCCTTCAGGATACCCTTTGGAATTTATTATAAGTTGAAATTGTATAGGGTATTCTAACAGAAGTATTTATATGCTTGATGAAAGGAATATATGAAGAAGCTACAAAGAAAACAGGGAAGATTGGCAAACACCAAAAACACTTTATTTCCTAAGTTGTATTTCACACTGCTCTAGAAAGATGGATTATTAAAGGAGCAGCTCATAAAGTAGATGAAGCAAGAATGTTCTCTGAAAGATTCAAATTTACCAACACACATAAAATTTTGGTTGATATTACAAAATAGCCTCAAAAGTACATATTTATTTACTTTGGGATCAAGTATAAGAAAATGTAGAAATATAAAAATTTAGCATTAAACTGCTCTACTGTAGTACTCATTTCAGGAATATTAAGTCTCAGAGGGTATAGTTTATTGTACTTTTGTATACTATGCATAAAGGTATCTCTTATGAAAATTTACTTCAATTCTTATTTTCTTAAGTGCAATCAGCACTACTTTGGGCTCTGCAGAGTCAAGTAGAAAAAATGGTTAATGAGAGTTCGTTAGACAGTTTATCTGGGGCCAGATCACACTTGTTCATATATTAGAGACTCAAGACATGTTCATGGAAATGAAGTAAACAAGTTGTAGTGTATTAAGACTTTGTGCTCTTCATCTTTTTCTTTCCCTTTCCAGAGGCCTTGCTTCAATCTCTTACTGCCCCAAACCACTTTTTTATTATGCCTTGTCAGTGACCCACTCCTTTCTGCATGTCCTTGCTTCTTTAATCCTACTTCTCCCATCTACTACTTCTCACTATCTCTAGTTGCACATTTACCTCTTTTTTTTTTTTTTAACTCTCATTTTATGGTCCAGCCATTCTGCTTCCTGCCTGCCCAGTCTTTCCCCGTACCAACAAATACAGACATAAATGGAGTAGTTTAGAGACCATTCTACCCAGTCTAAGGCCTGACTTTCCAACTCTTCTGATTATTTGTAATTCTACAGTCACAGAAAGAACATCGAAGAGTGCTTACAAAGCTTTTTTTGTTCTTTTAGTAGTATATTTTTTAATTGAAGCATAATTTGCATACAGTAAGATTCACCCTTTCTAGTGTGCAGTTTTATGAATTTTGACAAATTTGTGCAGTTGTGTAGCCGCCAACGTGATCAAGGTAAAAGAAAGTTCTCTCATTCCAAAAAATTATCTTGTGCTCTTCTATAGTCAGCTCCTCTCCTTACTCCCATTCCCTGGGAACCACTGATTTATTTTTTACTGTTTCCATGTCATATAAAGGAAATCATACATTGTGTAGCCTTTTTTTTTTAGTTGTGGTAAATATGCATAACATAAAATTTGCCATCTTAACTATTTTTAGTGTACAATTCAGTAGTGATAAGTGCATTTACATGTGCATTATCATCATGCAGTGGTTTCCTTTTATGCCTCGTTTGAGTTTTTTTTAATCATAAAAGGGTATTGAAGTTTTGTCAGATGCTTTTTCTGCCTCAGTTAAGATGATTATGTGTTTTTTTCCTTCATTCTGTTACTGTGTAAATTGCCTTGATTTTTGTATGTTGAACCATCTTTGCGTTCTAGGATCTCTTCATATTTTTAATAGTGTTATTCAAGGAAAAGGTTTTAATTTTATGAAGTCCCTTTTATCAATTTCTTAAATTTTCCATGCTTTTGGTACTGTATCTAAGAAATCCTTGCTTAACCCAAGGTCACAAAGGTTTTCTTCTAGAAGTTTTATAGTTTTAGCTAATTTTTGTATAGGATATGAGATACGGGTTGAGATTTATTTATTTTTGTATGTGGCTATCCAGTTGTTTGAGCAACATTTGTTTAAAAAACTTATTTCTCCTTTGAATTGCCTTTTATAAAATTATCTTGATTTTAATAATTTCCAGATACTTTCATCTCTTTGTGTAGACCCACATTTCTGTTAGGGATCATACTCCTTCATTTGAAGAACTTCCTTTAATAGTTCTTATAGTGTGTGTCTACTGATAATGAATTCTCTGAGCTCTTGTTTGTCTGAAAAACTCTGTATTTCACCTTTATTTTCAAGGATATTTTCCCAGTATATAGAATTCTGGGTTGAGAATTGTTTTATTTTAATACTGTCACTCCATTGTCTTCTGGATTGCATAGTTAGTGATGACAAGCCTACTTATACAATAGTCCCCCTTAACCATGGGAGATATGTTCCAAGACCAGTGGATGTCTGAAATTGTGAATAATAATGAATCCTATATATATATACACTATGTTTTTTCCTATGCATACACACCTGCGATAAATTTTAATTTATAAAGTAGGCACAGATTAACAATAATAACTAATAATAAAGTAGAACAATGATAACAATATACCATAATTATGTATAATTAGTTACCTGAATGTGGTCTTTCTCTCCCTCTCAAAATAGCTTATTTTAATGTATTAATGGTATTTTCAGACTGTGGTTGACTGCAGGTAACTGAAACCACAGAAAGCAAAACCATGCAGTAGGGGGGACTACTGTAATTGTTATTATTGTTCCTCTGTATTTAATGTTTTTGTGCTTTTGGGATCTGTGGTTTCATTTCTTTTATTTTTATTTTTTGAAGATACTCAGCCTTTATGTCTTCAAATATGTCTTCTGCCTTCTTCTCCTTCTGTGATTCCAATTATACATGTTAGACAGTTTAATATGGCCCTTTATGTCTTGGATACTGTTTCTTTTTTCTCTTTGTGTTTCAGTCTGGCTAATTTCTATTCATCTGTTTTCATGTTCACTGACTTTTTATGAAGCTATATCAATTTCACTGAGTCTGCCAAAAGTATCCTTCATCTTTATAATCATGTTCTTTATTTCTAACATTTCCATTTGATTCTTATAGTTTCTATTGCTCTACTAAAATTCATAATCTGAGCAAGCATGATGTCCTCCTTTTCCGTTAAAGCCTTTAACATGGCTGTCTTACTTCTTTGTTTCATATATCCAACATCAAGTTCATCTGAGTATGATTCTGTTGATTGCTTTCTCTGTTGGTAGTGAGGGGGGTTTTTTCGTGCTTTTTCGTACATCCTGTAATTTGCTGAATGTCAAATGTTGTGTGTAGGACAGTAATGGTAATAATATTTCCTCCTAGAAATGGGCATGATTCTTCTTCTGCTAGGTTATTAGTATGGGACTTAACTCAGTCTACTGAGGGGTTGAACTGGATTTGGATTTTGTTGTTGCTGTGGTTACCATGAGTATATCATAGCCTTCACATTACTTTGTGCTTAGGGTTGGGGCTGGGTTGCTAGAGTATTTTTCTTGCTGTTCCACACTCATCTTTTGGTCTTTCTTATGTGTGTGCTCCTCAGAGGAGATCTGTCTCTAGAGTTTTGACCTCCCACAGTGGAAGGCTGCTATCAGCTTGGTGATAGAGGATAGAATGACATTCTCTGTTGTCTTTGTCCAGCCTGTCTTAGGTAAGCCCTGTGTCCCAGTGTCTCAGGAGTAGGGCTTTCTCAGTCATCCCACCCCTCTCCCAGTAGCAGGTAAATTCAGCCTTGTGTATTTGAGAGTTTTGTGTAGGATTTTCCTGCCTTTCTCCCAGAGGTTAGAGACCTCTGAGTCCAGAACTATGTTCCTCCCACAGAGTTACAGAGTTTTATTCTCTTCGTCCCCAGCCATAACAGGTCTTCAGCTGTGTCCAGTGAAGTGGGGAATGACAGAATTGGGGGGTACTCTTCTCCCAGTGGCTTAAGGTTTTTGTCCCATGGAAGAGAAGGGTCCTGGCCAGGCATTATGACTTTCCCCCAGTGGTGGCCTCTCCCTTTATCCAGGATCCTTTCTCTAGTCTCCCTCCCCGCCTCTAGTCTTTCTCCTGAGTACCTGATAGAAGTCAGTGGTAAGGAGCCTGCAAGAGGTTACCAACACCCCTCTATCTGTGGCTCCCAGGAGTCTTAGAAATGCTTTTGTTAGCCATCTTGCTCACAAATAAATACAATTCCAAATATGAAATCGTGATATTACCTTCTTGATACAGGTAAAAAATACATGTTACACTTACCTAGATTTTACCATTAATCTATACTATATTTCATTTTAAGATTTTACTAGGTTTGTATCTTAAACTTGAGCCTCCTTGAGTCTAAATATCAACCAAATATTAAAATACTGGAAAATCCTAGAATGAATTTGAAGAATGTGCTAACCTACTTTAAACATATACTTCAACAACTGAATCTTTTAAAATAATTGATGGGGTATTATAACTACCTGGACTGATCATATAAAAAGTATTCCTGCCAATCAGCATTAATTTTTAAATTACACCAAAACAAAGCATCTTATTCAGGAATAATAACCTTTTCTTAAACAGGTTCTTTGTATATTCTTCAAGTCCCAAATCTACTGTTTTATACATGAAATTCCTATTATCTTATATGGATCCAGGATAAGTTTAAATTGGAAGTCAAGCTGGGTGTGGTGGCTGCAATCCCAGCACTTTGGGAGGTCAAGGCAGGATGATTGCTTGAGGCCAGTATTTTGAAACCAGCCTGGGCAACATAGCAAGACCTCATCGCTACAAAAAATTTAAAAAATAGCCAGGCGTGGTAGAGTGCACCTGTAGTCTGAGGCAGGACAATCCCTTGAGCTCAGAAGTTTGAGACTGCAGTGAGCTGTGATAACACACTACACTCCAGCCTGGGCAGCAGAGTGAGACCCTGTTTCTAAAAAATAAATAAAATAAAATAAAGTAGAAGTCAAGAAACTGCATATGATTTTACTACCCAAGACTACTGTGAAGTCCCATCCTTAATGTGGGGTCCAAAATATTTATGTTTAAAATTTTTATTAGTGTTGAAAAGTTAATTAAGATTTCAGTATATTACAAAATTTACTACTCATTATTAATCTTTGATTGGTTTTATGCTTATTTCATAATGAGTACCTTTTACTTTAATGAATACGTTCATTTTTCATTTAGTCAGTGCATGGGTAAACATGCACAGATTGGCAAGCACCAGGCTGTACTGGAAAGTAAGTAGAAGGATGAGTGGTGTAACTGGAAATACTTGTTGGGGAAGACCTGAATCGGTGAAAGAAAAAAATGCAATCTTATAAACAGATTCTGAATATAGAAAATTTAGGCAAAAATTCATAGAAAGGAAAATAATAATCTGATTGGGAGGAAGAGATCATCACAGAAAAGCCAGTTTGACTAGAACAGGAAATACAATCTATTTGCTTCCATCCAGGAAGATAGAGCAGATTGATAGGATACGTAGTGTGGATTTAAAAAAAAATTATTTGTGTTAGCTTGTTTGGGTTGTCCTGAAAAATGCTGCAGACTGGGTGACTTAACAGAAATTTATTTTCTCACAGTTCTGGAGGCTAGAAGTCTGAGATCAAAGTATCTGTAGGGTTGTTTCTTCTGAAGCCTCTCTCCTTGACTTCTAGATGACTGTCTTCTCCTTGTGGGTTCATGTGTCTGTGTCTCCTTTTATAAGGACATCTGTCTTACTGGATTAGGGCCCACCCTAATGACCTCATTAAACCCTGTTACCTCTTTAAAGACCCTGTCTCCAAATATAATCATACTGCGAGGTACTGGGGGCTAAGACTTCAACATACGGATTTTGGGGAGACACAAGTCAGCCCATAACACACAGCATTGGAAAGTTGGTAACAGGAGGGATTGCTTGAGCCTTGGAGTTCGAGGCTGCAGGGAGCTAAGGTTGTGCCACTGTACTCCAGCCCAGGCAACAGAGTGAGACCACTGTTTCTTTAAAAAAAAGAAAGTAAGAAATGTAGATCTAGGACAGCACTGTCCAAAACTTTGTTGTGATGAAATATTTTATATCTCTGCTGTCCAGCATAGTAGCCACCAGTTGTGTGTGGCTATTGAGTGCATGAAATGTGCCAAATGGGACTGAGAATCTGGATTTTTAACTTTATTTAATTTTGAGCTGTTTAAATGTAAATGGCCACATGCTAACATTTGGAAGATGTAGATCTTGACTAATCTCTTTATTTGACATATGAAGAACTGAGGATCAAAGTAGTTGAGAGATGGGTCCAAGATCATACAGATAATTATTGAAATAATTGTGAAGTAGGCTGAGTTCTTGAATTCTTAATGTATTTAGTTACCTATAGACTATAAAATTAAACCTAGAGAAATATCATATAAAAATACCTTCATTTTTGTTCTTTCTCCTGCTACAAAGACGTGTGGTAATTCATCTTACTTTATAATTGTATGATATTGACAAATGGATTTTAGAAATAAATATTCAAAATCATTTTTCTTCTCTTTAATTTTTAAAGGGTTTTGCTATTTGCACATAGCAAGTGTTTAAATTAGCTCATACGACTTCAGTTGTCAGATTGAAGAGTCCATTTAAATAAAACTCATCTCTTCCGAGGACAAACTGATAGGTGGTTTTTTTTAAAAAAAACTCTGTAATTCAATTAGAGCAGGTGAATTGGTACATGCTTTACTCAGAAGATCTGAATCTGAAAAATCATTTCACAAAGGAAGAACTTAAAAAGATCTTGCTTTTTGAGGATAGAAATGGATTGTTAAATTAATAGCTTAGCTTATTGTTTGATTCTGTCCTTTTATGTTTTGTTGAGATTTTCTTAGTAAACTTTAGGAATATTTTTAACTTTTCATTTTAAACTAATTTTAGACTTACAGAAGAGTTGTAAAAACTGTACAGAGAGTCCCCATATACCCTTCACCCAGCTTCCCTTAATGTTAACATCTTGCATAACCATTGTATAATTTATCAAACTCAGGAAATTAGCATTGATACAATATTACTAACTAAACTATAGTTTTCTCCAACGTCCCTTTTCTGTTCTAGGAACCTATCCAGGATCCCACCTTGCATTTAATTATTATTTCTTCTTTGTTTCCTTCACTCTGTTCTTTAAGTCTTTTTTTCATTTTCTTCTCACTTTTGAAAAATTTCTATTATTTTGCAAAGTATCTCTCAATTTCTCATTATTTGACTGAAGTTAAGCATTTTTGGCAAAAATACCACAGAAACAATCTTGTGTTCTTCTCCATGCATAATATCTGGGAGTTCATGATGCTGGTATATCTTATTACTAGTGATGAGTTTTAGAATGTTGATGATGGAAACTATGATTTTTTTTATATAATATATATTAAAGTTAATGTAAAATACCAATCCATCAAAGCATTTGCTTTGTGATGCCAATTTATCAAACACAAAAACAGTAATTGAAGTCGGGTATAAGTATCACTAGTTAGTTATGGGATTAAGTTAGTAAAAGTTTACTAATAGAAATAAGCTGTTCAGTAATGAGAAATAAAAACAAGTTTTTTCTTTCAAATGAGGCAAGTCTTCATTAGAAAGTTAAGAAAGGAATTCTCAAAAGAGAGTTCTTCCCAGCTAATAGAATTGTCTTTGTAATAGAAAATTGTCTTAGCTGAGGTACTTAACTCTAGGTAAATTATCAAGTAGAGCATTAAATGAGGAAAAAGGTGATTGCTTTAGTCTTCTTATGTATGTGACATTGGAATTATATCAGAAATCATCATTAGAACCAATTTCTAAGTGTAGCCTATCATATGAAATCAATTTATTGCAGCAAATTTTTGTATTTTTGGGATTTTAAAATTCTGAATAAGATTAAATAAATTGACAAAATTTCAAAAGAAATACTGCATTACATGTGTCAAACCTTATTGATGTTTAAGCATCCTCATTTGTTTCATTAAGGAATGAAATTTGAGCTGGGTGTGATGCATCACTCCTGTAATCCTGGCACTTTGGGAGGCCAAGGCAGGAGGATCACTTGAGCCCAGAAGTTTCAGGCCAGCCCCATCTCTTAAAAAAAAAAAAAAAAAACCTTCTTTTAATTAACCAGGAGCCATGGCATGCACCTATATGTAGTCCGAGCTACTCTGGAGGCTGAGGCAGGAGGCTCGCTTGAGCCCAGGAGTTCAAGGCTGTAGTGAGCTATGGTTGTGCCACTGCATTCCAGCTGGGCAACAGAGCCAGATCCTGTCTCTAAAAAAATTTTTTTTAGATTTTAAAAATAATGAAGTTGTACTTTAGGCTTGGACATTCTTAAAAATATATCATTATTAGGTTTTGTTTATAGATGTTTTCAGGATATAATGTTTATTCCTCCAAAGAGAATGGGAAGAAACTCTTTCATAGATTCCTGTCTCTGTCACAATGAAGGTGGGAACTATCCCACGTTAAGCCTAGTACTTTGGTACTTTTTATATTTCTTCACTTGCCAAATTTTCTTCACTAGGAACATTTCAGTAAAGCATTTGTGTTTTTGTTATTTTGGGGTTGTCTTTGAAAACATCCTTAGACTATAAACCCTATAATAAAACTGAATATTTCTGTCCCTTCAAAGTAACAATATACAGTGTAATGGATAGAATTTTCTTTTTGTTTTATTTTAGTGCAGCAATCAGCAAACACTGGGAGGCTGAACTGGCTACCCTTAAAGGAAATAATGCCAAACTCACTGCAGCTCTGTTGGAGTCCACTGCCAATGTGAAACAATGGAAACAGCAACTTGCTGCATATCAAGAGGAAGCAGAACGTCTGCACAAGCGGGTAATTTCAGGGCTGCTGTCCAGAGGGATTTAGGGCTAACAGGCTTTCTTGATCAGAGGAAATTTGCATATAGATCAGCACAGAGACATCTTCTAGGGTTATTTGTTGGTTTTCAAAATGTATATGTGGGTTGTATTACATGGATTTGTTTAGTTAAGAAAAATATTTTCCACATTTAAAAGGAAGAATATAGTCAGCTATTGAAGTCAAAAGACCTGATTGCAGATTCCACTTTGCCAGTTATTAGCAGTATGACCTTTAATAAGTTATTTGCCTCTTTCAACTCTGTATTCTCATTTATAAAATAGGAGTAATATATTCTCTACAGTTCCTGTGAAAATTGAGATCCTTAATTGACATGTAGTTGCATTGAGTCGAATATACATATTCTGTACAATTCCTGTGAAAATTGTGGCATGTAGTTGCACTGACTCATTGAGTTGCAATGAATTAATGAGCTGCTTTTATTATTTTACTTATTGTTTTTGAAAGAAGGAACAATTTAAAAATACAGGTAGAAAATTCCTTATAAAAGTTAGTAATATTAGCCAAGGCATGGTGGCTCATACCTGTTATCCTTGCACTTTGGGAGGCCAAGGTGGCAGGACTGCTTAAGGCCAGGAGTTTGAGACCAACCTGAGCAAGATAGCAAGACCCCATCTGTACAAAAAATAGAAAAATTAGATAGGCATGGTGGTACACGCCTATAGTCCCAGCTACTCAGGAGGCTAAGGCAGAAGGATTGCTTGAGCCCAGGAATTTGAGGTTGCAATGAACTATGATGACACCATTGCACTCTAGCTCATGCAACAGAATGAGACCTTGTCTCAAAAAAAAAAAAAAATTTAAAAAGTAATATTAGAGATTTGGGACAGAAAAAGAAAACTAGAAATCCCAATGTCATTAATATCAGAAGCCCAAACAATTACTTCTAAAGAATTTTTTTAATTCAAAGCATAGAAATACATTTACCCAACAGGAAGCAGATGCCACTAATTTCTCTTTTTAAAAAAGATGCCAAAGAGATGAACTCCATGGACAATAGGGTATAGGCTTAGTAACAAAGCACAATTTCAGGTAATAGGACCAGGATCACACGAGAAATAAGATAGAAATGGAATAGAAACAGGGAGGAAAAGTTAGAAACCTGAGTAAATATCATTCTATCTTATGTATAAAAATTAACATATAAAATTTAAAAAAGAACAAAAAAACAAAAAATTAACTTATGAAGGGGCAGCAGGGTAAGGAGAGTTGTTTAATGGGTGTGGACTCTCTGTTTTGCAAGATAAAAGAGTTCTAGAGATCTGTTTCACAACGCTCAATATACTTAACACTACGAAACTGTATACTTAAAGACGATTAGGATGATAAGTTTAGTTATATGTTTTTACCACAACAAAAAACCAAACCTTCTGATGCTGAGCACTAAAAAAAAAAAAAAAAAAAAAACTAACATGATAATTAAGTCATAGCCAATAAATATCCATTAAGCAGCTATCATGTCTCCTTATTATATAATCTTCCTTTAAGGAATTTTTGCTCTATATAGTCAATTGAATATCAAAGAATTTAAGAAAAGAAAGAAACAGAATCTTTGTATTTACTTACATATTTATAATTTCCAATGTTCTTTCCTTCCTATAGATCTGAATTTCCATCAGGTATAATTTCCCTTCAGCCTGAATAACTTCCTATGGCATTTTTTGTGCTACAAGTATACTGGCAACAAATTATTTCAGCTTTCATTTAGACAGACTTTTGTCTTGACTATAAGTTACATTTTCCTATTTTTTCATATGTCTAGTCCTTTTTGATTGTGTATTGGATTTTGTAAATGAAATATAGAGACAGATTCTTTTATCTTTGAATAGTGTTGATTTTTTTGTTTTAGCAGGCAGTTAAATTACTTGTGGATTACCTTGAATTTGTAGAATCGTGGACTTTACCCTTTGTTGGGGTTGGTTTATTTCAATTTTGCTCTAATCCTAGGCTAAATCGCTTAGTCCTAGGAAATCTTTATCTCTAAGACAGAATCCTGAAGTTTCACTGGTAAGCTTGAGGTGTTTACCAAAGCCCTCTATCGGCCGGACTAGAACTTCAAACTGTCTTTTCTGTGGTGAGTACCACCACAGCTTAGTTCTTTCTGCTTTTTTTCCACTCCTTCTAGCTGTTCAACTGTTCTAAAGAGTGTCAAAATCCTCAAGCTCCTCAGAGAAATAAGACTATGGTTTCTGCTTGAGTTCAGTGGAGCAGTACGGACATACTGCAGAGTGCCTTCAGGCAAAAAGATGTGTTGTAAATGAATATTTCACTCAAAGTGACCCCTTTCTTTCAGCCTTTGGACCAATTTGATTACCCATCACAGGCTTTAAACAGTTGATTTTTACATTTTGCCCACAGTTTGTTATCTATGTGAAAGTTATTCCAATAAAAACTACTCTCTTGTTATCAGAACTGGAACTCCCCTTAAGGAATTTATTATATAACCAGACAACGAAACCTAATATATATTAAGTAATAAGGAAATAATTTCCAAGATTTTTGAACAGATGCTCAGTTTTATAAACCAGAGGATAGAAGAGCCTTGAGGGCTTGAGCAGATAAGTAAAGGCTTTCTGGAGAAAGTGTGTGCTGAGCTAGGAGTTGAGGGTTTGGTAGGATCTGAATGGTTTTCAGAGGGAAGTGGGGACAGTCTAGTATAAGATGGGCGTGAATATGGTTTGTTCTTTGCCTGCTTGTAATTGGAAGTACACACTGGGTATCTTGGGCAATGAGGATAGTGAAGTAGGTTGGGGCCGGTGCATGGAGGAGCTGAGAGTTTAGATTTGATATTGTAAAAAAGATGAGTCACTGAAAGGCTTTGAGTGGGGGAGTCACACAGTAGAAGATGAATCTGTTAGCAGTTTGCAGAATTGATTAAAAATAGACAAAAGTTCTAATTAAGTCCATTGGGAGGCCATTGTTTTTGTTCAGGCCTGGGTGATAAGGGTCTGTACAAGGCCCTAATAAGTACGTAATAGAAAGGAAGAAAATGATGAGAGTAGAGTAACAGAGTGTAGAGAGTAATTAGATATGTGGAAAAGGTGAGGGAGAGGGATTTACTCTGTTTCCTTAATAGTCTAGAATTTACTTTATTCTAGTCAACCAAAATTTATGAGAGCCTGATGTGTGTAAAGAGCTGTGAGGGCTATGATGGCAGGGGTGTGGGTGGGGGTGTATTTATGTTTACTTCTGCCTATTTTGACTCGATTTTTGGATGGTATAACTTTAAGGAAAAATACCCTTCTCTGTTCTCTAAAAAAATATCAAGTGCTCATTAAAAGTTACGTTGCTATTTGGGCCCTCAGTAAATTCTTATTGACTAAAATGTTATCTTATCCATAAGAGGCACTACTAATGTGAAGTCATTCTCGTATCAAATGATTTTAGTTGTATTTTAAGCCTGTCTTTTCTTCCAGATTCCCTTACATTTTGGAAATGTATTTGAAAAATTCTCACTTTTGCAAGGCCAGTTTTCAGAACCCATATTTAATTTGAAGGCTACAGATGGAGGGCAGATGGCCATATCTGATCTTGAATATGTTTTCAGAAGAAATTTTTAAAGACTTTCACTATAGCGATTATCTACTGTTATTAATCACTTAATTTAAGCTTTCCTAATGTTTTTATGACCAAGCCATATAAATAATTATGTCTTTTGGTCTTTTTCCCTTGTCCTAAAGTTATATCTTTAAAGAATCTATTCTTTCCACCCTGAGTATCTTAATATTTCTCAAAATTTATTTTCATATATTGATTCTGAATTCATTTTTCACTTATTGGGGGCTTATGTCTTCAATAAGAAATGCTTTGAAATTGTCATTTAATTTAACCTGTGTTCTCATTTAATTTTAGGTGACTGAGCTTGAATGTGTTAGTAGCCAAGCAAATGCAGTACATACCCATAAGACAGAATTAAATCAGACAATCCAAGAACTGGAAGAGACACTCAAAGTGAAGGAAGAGGTATTTGCTACTTTTCACTTATCTGTAGTCTAACATATGTTTATAAAATATTAGAGTCTGTGTCAAATTTAAAGGTATTTGATGGAATAAGGTTGTGGCCTTTTTTTTTTAGGATGAAATTTTTCTTGAGTCATATTAAGCTTGTTCATATTTTCCCCATGTTTATTTCTGTTGTTATGAATTATGATGAGGCAGTCAGACTGAGATACTGCCTGTTACCTTCTGTATGAGAGTTGCATTTATACAATCAACGGAAAACCATTAGAGGTTAAATGACTTTTATAAGCTGTTGCTTTCTTTGGTTTCCAGTCAAAAGGTTTAATATCCTAGGAAAGAATTATATCCACAAAGCTTTAAACATTAAAATGTTCAGATTGTTGTTTCTAAGCAGTGCCATATGAAAGATACCAAGTTTAGACTTGTTTGTTGCTTAAGATTATTCTGTTCTAGACAACATACCTATAAAGATGAGTTCATCCCTGTAAAAGTCAGTATAAAGGAATTTTTTTAAGTCATCTTTTTCAAAGAACTGGGACAATAATTTCAGGGAAAAATAAGGCCTTCCCTTTCCTTGATTTAGTTTTAATGTTGTTGTTAAAGACATTACTCTACCTTTTCTAGGAAATAGAAAGATTAAAACAAGAAATTGATAATGCCAGAGAACTACAAGAGCAGAGGGACTCTTTGACCCAGAAACTACAGGTGAGCTATACTAATTTTTTTTTATTCATATCTGCATAGAAAGACATTTTTTCAGAAAGTAATGACCGTTTTTCTAAGATTCTATTTTATAGGTTTTGGTCATTTTTCTTTTCTAGGACTTCTGATTCATGCCTCATCTTTGATTTTTTAAAAACTACTTGATAACTTATCTAGGTAGCTTATAATCATCATAGATGGTCATTTGTAAGTTAAAAATTTTTAGTAAATTATTTTGGAAAATTTTTTTTAACATGAAAAATAGCCCTGGTTTAATGAAAATTTCTCAAATGGATTTCATTCAGTTTAGGAACTCTGCTCATTTTTTTTACAATGAACTAATGTATGAATTACAGCAATAGTTGTGCCCTAAAAGAACACAAGTTAGTGCTCCTTTTCTTTCTTCAGTCCAATTCATTTTACTCACTTTTTTCTGCATTAATAGTATGCTTTCTGATTCTAATTTATATATGAACATCATGAGTCAGTGGTAGTCAGACATGGCAATGGAAGATTTTTTGCAATTCATTATCAAAATCTCCTGCCAGCTCAGGTACTTTTCTTAAACCCCCATGGTTAGCTGCCACAATAAAGAAGGGTTAGGACCACTTTGGAATAAAAATAAGTATGTGTATAAAGGGAGGAATTTGGAATAAGGCATAATAAGAGGGATCTGGTAGCCCAGATTGGAAGGAGGACCTAGATTATAAAAAGAATGGCCAGCATGTATTGAGTGTTTGCTATGTACCAGACACTGGGCTAAGCACTTCACTTTTATTATGCATTTAATCCATGCAACAGTCCTAATAACCTAGATGAAGAAACCGAGGCTCGGAGAGGTTAACTTGTCCAACCTATATTTAAATGATGACAGTCAGATTCTAAAGCCTTGTGTCTTTGACCACTGAACTCTATAATAGAGACCCTTCATAAAGAAAAAAGGTTCCTTATATAAAATGAAATATTTCCTTCTTCCATTCCCATCACTAGCTTTCAGCAGTCTGGGAAAAAAAGAGATTACTTGTTTTGGCTTGCCTTGAGGACAGTTTTGCACTTCGGGATATTTAGCAATTCGTGGAGATGATTTTATTTTCACAACCCAGGGAGGGTGGTGTGTAACTTGACACCCAGTATGCAAAGCCAGGGATGCAGCTAAACATCAGAGTATCCAGCTCAAAATGTCAGTAGTGCCAAGGTTCAGAAACTCTGGGGTAGAACTAAAATATAAAGCATGGAATCCGGGCTGGAATAACTGAATAATGGGGGAAAATTCAGTCTGGTTAGTCTGGTTTTGTCTTTTATTTGTTTTGGTTTTTGAATGCTTGCTATTATTCAGGTATATGCTAAGCACTTCCATATGTTAACACGCTAATTCTCACATTAACAGCTGGGGTATCCCCATTTTCAAAGAGAAGACAGCAGTTCAGAGGTGTTAACAAGTTTAACCAAGGCACTTAGCTAAAAAGTAATGTAGCCTAGATTTGTTTGATTCCAAAGTCTCTGTTCCTTCTCCATTACCACACTTCTTCAACAACAAGCACCTAAGCCGTCCATAATGATTCTTTTAAAAAATTGGTATGTGTAAATTTACATTGTCTCACATATGAAGAGAAACCAAGACAAGATTTATTCATATCAGACTTCTGTGTTGGTACTTTAAATGTGTTTCATCATTGATTGAGCAGTAATTGAATTTTATTGCTGGTATCTGAAATTGTGAATATTAATTCTTACCCATTCTCTCGCTGAATATCAAAAATAATTATCAAAAACAGCCTACCTGGAACAGGACAGAGAAGCTTTCAGAAAACCTGAGGATGAATTCTAAAAAGTCCAAGCCACAGAAATAACCTATGTTTTTTCCAATTCAAACAAAGTTGCTCTTCTGCAGGCTGATTCCTCCCACTTACACATCTCCTATTTATCCAAAGTCCCACCCGCCTTAAACCTCTGTTCATAAATTCAGTCCAGAAAATTGGGCTCAGTAAATTCCTTGGATGGTAGAGGAACTTCTGAAATTGTAGTATGTGGAATTGGTTCAGAGGTATGAATATGGATAGAAAAATCATAGTTTGGGTAAATTAAGAATGTTACAGTTTTTCTAATTTATAAGTTTTTAACATTCGGAAATATTTGGATATTTCTGAATATCAATGTAACATATGCTCATTGTAAAAATTTTAGAAAAAGTTGGAAAAATATACTTAGCAGGTTAAAATCAATCATAATCCCATCATCCTAGGGCAAAACATTTGGCATTTCCTTGCGCCAGTGTTTGGATAATATTATGTCCTTTATTTCTAAGAGGTTTTCTTGTATAAAAGTTTTAAATATTCTGTTCTAGTACATTATTTTTCTTCTTCAGGAGCTCTAATCATATGTGATTGGATTGTCTTTTCTTGTTCTGTGTTTCAACCAGAACTCTAACCATTTTCCCCACTTTATCTCACTTTCATTCTCTAGGATTTTTTTTTTTTAAATAATAAGTAAAAATTGAATTACAAATGGTTTTTATTCAAATCTATTTTTCCTCGGAGACCTTTATAACTCATTCTTCATTTCTGATATATTTTTGCCTTTTTTCTTCCATTTCTGTCATGGGTTGGATCAATTTTCCTGTATTTTAGGGGGAGAGTTTGCCCATTTTTATTCATAGTTTTTGAATATCTAGTTCAAGCTTTTTTGGAATGCTTCTTTGAGAATATTTAATTCAGAGTAGAGTATTCTGTTAGAGTTTTCTTCTGCTTCATAGTTAGTTTTGGGAGCATTTTTAATTTTGATCTGCTGAAGTGTTTTGAATATTTTCTATTTTCTTCTTCTAGTTTGGGTAAATGAAGTTTGTTTATACCTTTGCATTTTTTGAGTAAAATGGCAGTTTGGGATGGTTTATAAATTCTTAGTTCAAAAACACCTTCCTTTAGCAGATGTGATGGTGTGTACCTGTCAGGAGGCTGAGGCAGAAGGATTGCTTGAGCCCAGGAGTTCAAGGTTATAGTGAACTATGACAGTGGTACTGCACTCCAGCCTGAGCAATAGAGACCTCGTTTCAATCGATAAATGCATATGTACTTTTAAAACTCTTTTGCAAAGACAATGGGAAGAGAGATTGTGCCCTACAATATTTTAATTTTCTTTTGTCTTACAAGATCTTAAATGTCCCTATCTTGCTTGTTTTTCCCTTTACCATATTATTTCAAAACAGTCCTTTCTCTTCCTTTTACCATCTTCTCCTTAGCAGTGTCTTTTGCCTTTGTAAGACTACCTTCCTCAAGTTTCATGTGTACGCTGTGAAATTCCTTTCTGTAGTCTGCTCTGTTGCTCTAGGGTAGTTTTTTCAGTATTTTGGCACTATGATGGTCCTCCTGTTTCTTAAGCTTACCATAGTTCAATCCTAGGCCTTTCATCCTTCTCTTCACTCTTAAATGCATTGGCCCCCATGTCCCTCCACAAAGGGAAATTGGTGCTTAAATTTTCTAATTACAGCTAATTTATGTTTGTATTGTTCTCTGTCTTCTGGTTACATTGAAGTCATGGAATTTGCCTGGTTTCATTCCAAATATTTGTTTACATAGTTTTGGAAGGATGGTTGGTAGATGTCCATGTACACAGTCACATACTCAGCTACCCAGAAATCCATTCTGTTTATTTCCAGTGTCTTCCTTTTAGAATGTATGCTCTATAAAACAGGTACACTCTTTGTTATATTTACTGCTTTATCCCCAATGCCTAGTACTTAGAAGATGTTCAGTAACTAATTGTTGAATAACTTCTTCAAAATATGTGTGTCTGTTACCCATTCTTCTGTCGAATTATTAATACTTGTCTTGATGATTTCTATTTCCTATTATGTATAAAGGTTAACAGTTAATAGGGCTATGATATATCTTACTCATAAGAGCTTACAATGTGAATCAGATGTCAATAAAGATAATTTTTCTGTATCTTTTATTTAGAATAAATGATGTAGGCTTTAAACTGATAGAAAATTAAGCTGATCTGGTCCCATTGGTAGTGGTCATAGCTGTTTAATTTTCCTTTAATCACTTTAGTGTTTTAGGCTCCATATGTAACAAATACAGAGCATGACTTTCTGCCCAGTAGGATTTATACTGTCAGTTTTTGCCTTTTAAAGCATTCAAAAGGAAGTTAGCAATTGCAGCCTACAGTGTTTTTGTCAGCACTGAAGCATGCCTCTCACTGGGTGTCCCTGGTATGTACCTTACATCATTAAAGGAAAAGAGGGAAATAGCAGGTAAAATGGTTATGAGCAGACAAATGAGTTTGCAGGGAGAATGAAAGGCAAAAAAGAAAAGGTTGGAAAATATGGACCAAAAGTAAGACAATTGGGAAGTGCCGCTAACCACAACTTCAGTTACATCTTGTTGGCCCCTGTGCTCTAAGTCTATTCTTGCTCTAGGAACATATTCTCTCTGCCTAAAAATAGACTAGCACCATCAGCATTGTATTAGATCTCTTTTGTTATCTAGCTAGTAAAATTCCTACAAACAGAGAGATGGCTTAGAGTAGGAAATTCATTCTAGAGAGAACAACACACTTTTATTAGCTGAGGGAATTTTGTGTTTTGCTTGCTTCCATTGAAAATGTTTGGATGTTTCATTGATTGGCAAAGAAACAAGGGAGCCTTTCATTTTAGGAAGGCTTTAGAGGGCAAACTGGGTGGTGCCTGGTGAAGTGGGTGTTTGCAAGTGAATGACATTTGGTCTATTTTTATAGTTGGAAACATTCTATCCTTAAGCTTATTGTTTAAGCAGGCAGGAGAGCATGCTGTGCAATCAGGAGTGGAATTTTTGCATTTGATCTCAGGATCTCTTTCCTCCCTCATAATTTGCAGCCTCCATGTATTTGGCTTCTGAATTTATAAATATTTTATTAGTTTCAGATTCCGTTCTCAAGGTACTAATCTTCACCTTGCAGATTATTCAAAGGGAGGAGATTAGAAACATACCTGGTTAACATCTAACAGTAAATACTTTGAGATTTAGATTGGGATCCTTTAAATTCTTCCTTTATAAATTTTTATAACTATTTGATTCCTTTCTTATATTTTCTCAGGCTGTTGCAACTCATCTGTGGCATCCTTGCTTGAGCCTTGCTCTTTTCTCTGTCATTGTAAACTAAGAGTTATTACTTTCTTAAATGTATTCAAGGCAATTTTCCAATTTTTTCCTTGAAAGTTTAATTTCTGTGGATATTGTAGGAAAAATTAATTTTGGGGAAAAGAAGGTCCATAATTTGAACACCAGAACTATTTTTTATTTCCTCTTTGTACATTAATTCTTAGTGTTTGTCCTTGTGCATACAGATTTTTGCCCAGTTTCAGTGAGCTGCTTTATATTCTGTTCTTTTCATCTAAATTTACCAGATTGTCTTCCAATAATATAATAAAAAGAAAATTTCCACTGTCCTTTAGACTTAATAGAATTTGTTTAGAGATGTACATTTAAATGATGTATTAACATTTGAAACATCTTATTTTCTGAGGCTGATTCATGTTGTGTAACTAACACCAAAATGTTTTCATTGTCCCATATAATTTACATATTTGAATATAATTTATGTCAGTCACTTAATTCCTTTTAAATGTAAAAGTGAGTTTTCTAGGAAGGTTTATAACTTTCAATTCATTGCTTATCTGAATAGCTTATTTAAGGTGTAACAGCTGGCTTTCTGCCATTTTTCTCAGTCTGATTTTTTTAACCAAAATTAAATCATTAGTTCAATTTTGTCACTTTATCTTTTTAGTCTCACTTTGTCATGCTTGGAAACATTATTTAAAACAATAATAATTTCTAAATAATTTTTAAGTATGGTGGAGTTTTCTGTGTCAAAAACATGTTTTTAAACATTTTTTTCTGGCGTGAACATTTGATTCCCTTTTATCATTTTTTTCTTTCCTTGGTTTATAGTATATTGAAGCTGTTAGCTTTATAATTCTCTAATATGTACAGTTATATGTCTTCACTACAGTTTTTAGCAATTGAACTATATTCTCTACACATGCATTCATTTGATATTGAGGCAAGGCAAAAAATAATTAACATATTCAGAGTATCCTAAAATCTCATTTCAGAGAATTGGTTTCTTCTCTAAATCTTTGTCCAGAGTTGCCAGTAAGAAAAGAAAGTTATTTTCTTTTTTTTCCCCTCTGCTTGCTTTAACCTGAGACTGCTAACAGTTGTACAATAGGAAAAGTAGGTGAGCAGCAATAAAAATGAGATGTAAATGATCCGTAAAATGGGTCTCAGTCCTCTTTTGGTATTTGAAGTACCTAGAGTATTACCTGGCACAAAGTCATTAGATTTTTGTTGGATGATGAGACAGGTTCATAAACAAGCCAGTCAATAAAACCCCATGGATCTCTGAGATGGCCAAATTTGAAATCTCCTTAAATTGTGTTGAATTGAGATTCCAAAACTCATCCTGACTGTCAAACTGCATTGACTGCCACAAGATTAGTAATAACAGAAAGCTGTATTGTTTTTAAGTGATGGATTGACATATACATACATATATATGTTACACTTTTGTTTCTGAAGGAAGTAGAAATTCGGAACAAAGACCTGGAGGGACAACTGTCTGACTTAGAGCAACGTCTGGAGAAAAGTCAGAATGAACAAGAAGCTTTTCGCAATAACCTGAAGACACTCTTAGAAATTCTGGATGGAAAAATATTTGAACTAACAGAATTACGAGATAACTTGGCCAAGCTACTAGAATGCAGCTAAGGAAAGTAAAATTTCAGTGCCAATTGATTAAAAGATACACTGTCTCTCTTCATAGGACTGTTTGGGCTCTGCATCAAGATTGCACAAAAAATTTGAATATCACTCCTCCAGGAGGAGGATCTTTTGAAAATTGGAATTGTATATTTCAGTGTAAATTTTAGAATTCAGCTTGTAGCTAGTTGGGGATAAAACGAGATGAAAAACTTGAACTACAAATTACCTCCATGTATATTATTGGCCATAGTTAACTAGAAAGTTATAAATAGACACTTAATGCAATCCTTTTTTCTGATATTAGCCAATGGGAGAATTAACAATGTCTGGGTCACTTCCCCTTTTTATGTTCAACACAGTGAGGGTTATCTGCTTTTTAAATTAATTTATTTACGATATCTAGAGCTGTGTTTTGTGCAGAAACTTAGTGATGAAAGCCCTGTCTTTTGTTGTAATCTGAATAATTTCTCAGGATATTTTTGCACTGCTGAAAAGCAGTGCCATTACCAATTAATTCTTGCCAGGAGTGAGAGAGAGCCGCATCTTTAATTGAAATATACTATAACTGGGTGTATAGAGTTCTTCCCTTTTTTTGTGCTGGAAGATATTTCACTCTGGTGACTATTCTAGTACACTCTGGTGTTCTCTAATCTTGTCTGTTGTATAGTTTACTTTTCCATATTGATTCCATGTATTTATGAGAAGATATTGTCTCCCATTTTATTACACATTTTAAAGCCAATTAACGAAGGCAGCTGAGTCCCTCAGAAATTTTTCTTTTTAAATTTCTAATAAATTTGACACACAGTACTGAAATACAGCAGCCCGTCCTTGACGGTCTGGTCTAGCAATGTTAAGTATATTTACAGAATATGCAGTTACATTTATTTATGTATTTTGCAAGAAATTTTTTCTGAATGATCAATGCATTTCAATTTATGAATAATAATGGTTATCGGGGAACTGTTTATTATAGATAATTTTAAGGTGTATAGCTATTTTAAAGAGGATCCATTTACATCAAACAGCCGATCAGAGGACTATATCTGAATTGTGATGGTGGCAGATGGAGATGGAGTCGTGTGCTCTGTCTGAGTCTTCACATCAATCACATCTTTATTCAAACCTTACAAGGCAATATCCTGAACTGTTAACTAGGCATTTCAAAACAGGAATTAAATTCAATTCAATAGGCTCTTCTCAGTGAACAGGTTTTAATGTTGTTTTGATGTAATTTTAAAAGACTTTTAGCAAACATGCATTTCTTTATATGATATATTTCTTTTATGAAGCTATTTTAAAAGTAAGCCGAGTGCTGTCTAGTCTGCTTATGGAGTAGGAATTGCATCAGAGTACATATATTCTTGCTGTTCTATGCCTGTGATGTTGAGGAGGGTCTTTTTTAAAGTGTATGCTTGAGTATCTGACTCTATGGAGTCTATAAATGCACTGAATTTTGTTTGTACCCCAAAATGATTGAATTGTTAAGTACAAAATTAAGCTAATGAATCAATTTGTAGCCATTTTTTTTCACTCATAAACAGCTACTCAACACTAGACAATTCTGTTTTACATGTATGTGTATGTATGTAAATACATACATATTAATTTATATGAGAGTGAAAAATAAATGATTTGTTTTTAAAGTTAGTTTCTAAAGTGAGTTTTCAGATGTTTCTGAAAAGTTTATAACAGACACTTAATCATCATGTATTATATGTGCTATAACATCATGTAAGTTACCTCCATCTATTTTAGGATATTTTCCTCACCTATTTATTATAGGGAGAATAATAGAGATACACATGCTCAGAGCTGAGATATTTCTCTGGTAAATCAGGTAATAAAATTTATTTGATTGATGGAATTTTGAAGTAGATGTGATTTTATCCATCAGTTTCTGAGTAACAAAGAGCACCAGGTTTTAATTTAAATAGGGGCTTTAACACTAGGGATCAGGGAATTTAGTTATGAAGAGTTAAAAAAAATTTAAAAAACAGTGTAAGCTGTTGAAATGATAAGTGAATTATTTTAATGATGTAATAAAATATTTTTAAATTTTGACATAGTGGTCATTTAATGGGAAAATAACTCAACAAAATGTCTCCACTTGAATTGTATTGATAATGTGAGACATATGTGTAATTCAATATATACATATACCCATATGTATATACAGAAAATTATTTTTAATATTTTCCTACTGATATGAAATTTAACATTCGAAATTTTGTGAGTGTTTTCCTTGTCCAATAGAGACTAATTGTTTCTTTTTTTAGTGATTTAACAATTTCTTGAGGGCTGCACCTTTAAATTCCCAGATTGTCAATAGACATGTACAGTATATGGGATAAGGTGGACACAAGTGCACATATAAATAGAATCTTCTTAAGACTATTTTAAACATTCATTTACAGTAGGAAAATATCTAGAAATCATCATCTACAAGTCATAATTAGATTGTGTGCCTACTGTAGTTTTTTCCATTTCTGTATTATATAAATAAACATTTGCATATTAAAATTTGATTTTCCCAGAGACAAGTATTATATAATGTATCTATATTTAGATGAAACTGTGGTAATATATTTGTCAGAAAACAGCGTTGGGGACTGTAGCCTGAACATGTGGACTTGAAGTGACACGAAGGAGAGCAAAGGTTGATCCCATTGTGTATAAGTTATTCTATAAGAACTATGAATCCTTGTACAAAAACAAAAACTGAAAGAAAAAAAAAGAAAAACAAAAATACAGTTTTTATTTTGAAATACATTTGTTGTTCTCTGGAGAATGTACTTTATCTTTTTTTCCTTCCAGTCTTTTACAGATACTTAAAAGCATTTAAATGATGACAGCATTTACTTAAATCTTACAGGTGCTACTGGATTTTGCATTAGTATGTTATGTTGTGAAATCCTAACTTTGACATAAAAGGTTTTATAAGTATTTCCCTGCCTGGAAAATTAGTTTTTGTTTCTTTCTCTTCTTCCCTCTCTTTCTCTCTCTCTCTCTCTCTCTCCTCCCCACCCCTCATTTCTCCTTCTCTCCCCATTTCTCTCTGCAGACTAAAAAATATTCACGAAGTTGCATCCCACTTTGTCCCTGTAGAAGACCTCCAGCACCATCATACATTGGATGTTTTGCTGTCATTGAACTGTTGGGAAGCAGTTGGAGGAAAAATTTCACACTTTTTTTCCCCCAGGTGGAACTAAAAGGGACACTCAAAGTCTAGCTGCCGCCACTACGCTCTTTTAAAGCTCGTTTCTTTGCCCTGTTGAAATTAAATTTATTCATTAACATGTGTCTCCCATGTTTTTATTTAACTCTGAAGTATGCACTTCAGCAGCTTTCCTCTTGGGGTCCTGATTTTCTGTCAATACTAGAATAGGAAGCAGGCCGGGGGAAAGTTTGTTGGGTGACAGTGGTTTGTTGCTGGTTTTTTAATCCTCTCATTTGATATCAAATGATTTTAATATCCTGAAATTCTGTGCTTGAAGTCATGAAATTATCTTCCTTGAATTTTTGCCTCCTGAATGTATAGCGTGTTCCATTATCATTCATGAGGTGAATTCATTTATATAAAATATTAAAAGAAGAAAACTTTCAGGTAAGAAGCATGAGGTAAATTAATTCATATAAAATCTTAAGAAAACTTTCAGGTAAGAAGTTGAGATTAACAGTTTTTAAAAATTTCTCAATAGGACACTGCGCTGTAACTTTAGTAGGAGTAAGTATTTGTTGAGAAAATAATTTGTATGTGAAAGAATATTTTAGAAATTACTAAAAGAATCATTTAGAAAGGAAACAAATGTATCAGTCACCTTACTCTAAATTGTGAAAGTGTATTTTTTCATAATATTTATTTTAAATTGGACCTTAAATTTTTTTTTTTTTTTTTTTTGAGACAGAGTCTCGCTCTGTTGCCCAGGCTAGAGTGCCATGGCGTCAGCCTAGCTCACAGCAACCTCAAACTCCTGGGCTTAAGCGATCCTACTGCCTCAGCCTCCCGAGTAGCTGGGACTACAGGCATGTGCCACCATGCCCGGCTAATTTTTTTTTCTATATATATATTTTTTAGTTGGCCAGATAATTTCTATTTTTTTTAGTAGAGATGGGGGTCTCGCTCTTGCAGAGGCTGGTCTCGAACTCCTGACCTTGAGCGATCCGCCCGCCTCGGCCTCCCGGAGTGCTAGGATTATAGGCGTGAGCCACTGCATCCAGCCTGGACCTTAAATTTTTTACGACAGTTTTTCTTTATGGGAAGCCAATACATAGATGTCACATAAATGCAAGCACAGTTACTAAATTAAAGAAATATTTTGCTTTTTTTAAAAATAATTACCAAGTGAAATAGCTAATAATTTTATCCCCAGAAAACTCAGAAACTCAGTCAGCACTACACTGCCTAGTGGTTTCTGCTTAGTGTATTTAGACAGAAAAAACACATTTTAAGTCATTTTTGCCAAAAACATGTGACCCAGGGAGAGAAATTACATCTGTGCTAGAATAGATAGAAGGCCACAAACTCTCAATTGACTTCTAGTCAATTCTCTGATCTCCATAAGGACTCCTGTATCCTTTAGAATAAAGGACACATTCCAGAGGATACCAGGAGTGGGGGTGGGAAGAGGATATTTTTTGTGAAAGCAGACCTTGCAAAATGAACAGGAACATGCTGCCTTCAGTTTTTTACCTAAGGCATATTGGGGTAGCCAGAAACACATAAAGTGCACCCCCAGCTGTTTCCTACCTCGTTGCTGCTTTGAACTAAACAAATGGGGATTGCCCTAATGAATTTCAGACTTTCAGAGGACCCTGTCACTTGTCCTATCAGGATTTGTAACTTAATATAGGACACCTAACATTCAGAACTTACCATTCTGTGGGATTCTGACCTACTTTTTGTCGGTTTTTTTCATGTCAGATACACCCAAGGATAGAAATACTACTCTGCTTTCTCCTAACAATGCCAAATGAAAGTATTAATAATAAATGCCTAAGAAATGTAAAATTAAGACCATTTCTATAGCACAGAAAAATGTCTTGTGAATATTTTTTCTATTAACATTCATGATTTTTTTCTTGTTATCTGTGTATTATTACTTTAACTGTATACCTGGTTACATAGTCATATCTATATGGTTTGTGGATGTGACTAACTTGATTGTTCGCCTTCCTTTATGAGTGACAGTCTCAGGGAGCATGGCTAGAAAGTGGGCATGCTTGAAGCAAATGCTTTCCCTACAACTTCCATATGAAATGGAACAGCAAGGAGTATTTGTGGAATGTCTGCTGTGTTACAGGCACTGTGCTAATTGCTTGACTTTTTATTTCTACATATAGCAGCCCTGGTGTTCCTTTGGGAGGGGAGGGAGACAAGGAAGGAAAGGCTCAAATGATTGCACCTGTTCTGTTCCCACGATTATCAGTCTGGTACAGCAGTAAGAAGGTGCAGAGATCTTGCTCATATTTCTGGTACAGTTTTTCCCTCTAGCTTGTCAGCCTTGCTTCTCTAGTATATCTTTGTTAGGGGACTTGTTAACTGAAAATTTCATATTCACTCTTCTTGAACGTCTTCCTGCAGCCTTCTTTGGTGTTTATAAAGTGCTTGTTATCATGAAGTTATAAATCGTATCTTCTTTGCAGGTGTCATATGTATGCAATATGTTTTGGTCCCAATTTATTTTAAACGTACAGACTTCCAATAATCCAACAAAAGTAAGTAATTCTTCACATGTAGAATTTTAATCTACAAAATTTAAGTAGCAAACTATAAAAGATGTTGGGAAAGCAGCTCCTCTCTTAAATTCCCTAGTGAAACTAGTTGTAAATCTGTAAAACTGAGACCCCAACACTAAACAGGAGTTCAACAGGATGTGGGTTTTACAGTAGGTACTAGGTGACTTTATGATCAATTCTGGTTCCAAAGAAGTTAAAGCCTTTCCACATTGATCCAATTATTAGATCAGTTGCAGAAGTAACGCATGGCTCTAGGATCTTTAGATGGATGATACTAGAGATCAGGGTGAAAACACTTTGTATAGTTTCCAGTCAGGAGAGACAGTGACTAATTATAGAAGTACCTGCATTGTGCTAGGCTGGGGATAGGGGATATAATAAAAACCCTCCAGGCTGGGCATGGTGGCTCATGCCTATAATCCTAGCACTTTGGGAGGCCGAGCCAGGAGGATCACTTGAAGCCAGGAGTTCGAGAACAGCCTGAGTGAGGCCC
Organism: Lemur catta; assembly: GCF_020740605.2. Lineage (NCBI taxonomy): Eukaryota > Metazoa > Chordata > Mammalia > Primates > Lemuridae > Lemur > Lemur catta. The sequence goes on along the minus strand of NC_059139.1, from coordinate 50,922,350 downwards.
CGTCTATACAAAAAATAGAAAAATTAGCCTGATGTGGTGGCGTGTGCCTGTAGTCCCAGCTACTTGGGAAGCTGAGCTATGATGACACCATTGCACTCTAGCCCCAGGCTACAGAGCAAGACCCTGTCTTGAAAAAAGGGAAAAAACCTCCAGAATTAGTTTTTTTCATGTATCAAATTATCAACATTTTTTGTTATGATAAATGATACATAACAAAATTTACCATTTTAACCATTCTAAGTGTACAATTTAGTGGCATTAAGTGCATTCATAATGTTATGTAATCATTACGACTATCCATTTTCAGAGCTTTTCATCAGCCCAAACACAAACTCTGTACCCATTTAATAATAACTCCCATTCCTTACAGCCCCCTGCCAAGCCCTTGGTAACCTCTGTTTTACTTTATGCCTCTATGGACTTGGCTATTATAAGTACCTCATATAACTGGAATCATATTTGTATTTTTGTATCTATCTTTTTCACTTAGCATATTGTTTTCAAGATTATCCATGTTGTCGCATATATCAGAATTTCATTCCTTTTGGAGGCTGAATAATTTTTCATTGTGTTGTATATTAAATAAGACGTTTTGTTTATCCAGTCATCTGTTGATGGACACTTGGGTCATTTCTATCATTTGGCTGTTGTGAATAATGTTAACATTTGTATACAGTATCTGTTTGAGTCCCTACTTTCCATTCTTTTGGTTATATACCTAGGAGCAGGATTGCTGGATCATATGGTATTTCTGTTTAACTTTTTGAGAAACCACCAAAGGATTGGGTTTGAATTGGGTAAACTTAAAAGAGTTGTAGAACAAAGTGCCAGTTCACAGGGAAAGCAGTCTCGGGGTTAGTGTTTTATTGATACACCTGTATTTGACTCATTGGCCTCCAAGTCATGTCTTTTATTCAGTCTTTACTAAAACATTTATTGAGCACCTGCTATATCCAAGGCCCCATTTGGAATAGAGAATATAGAGAAAAACTCACAATTTAGTTACTTTCCAGTACACAAGTTCTGTGATAAAGGAGACACTGGCACAGGGAAGAAGGAAGAGGGATTGGGAAGTCTTCCCCAGAGGAGATGATACCTGCCTGAGTCTTAATGGAGGTGCAGGAGCTAACTAGTTAAAGAAGGGGTGAAAGAGGGTTGCAGAGAGTATGTCTTGTGCAAAGGCTCAGAGGGGTGAAAGCATTGGGACATTTAGAAAATAAGAATGGGTCACAACAGCTGAAGCATAGGATGTTAGGGAAGGGCGTGGCAAAGGTGGACATGGAGAATAAAGCAAAGGAAAAGCAGGAAGGACTCCTAACTCATATGAAAGATTTGGGTTTCATTCTGAAGGATATTGAGGGATTTGTCTTTGCAAAGAAATGATATAATCAAATATATGTTTTGGACCGGGCACAGTGGCTCACGCCTATAATCCTAGCATTCTGGGAGGCCAAGGTGGGAGGATCGCTCGAGGTCAGGAGTTCGAGACCAGCCTGAGCAAGAGCGAGACCCCGTCTCTACTAAAAATAGAAAGAAATGATTTGGACAGCTAAAAATCTATATATAGAAAAAATTAGCCGGGCATGGTGGCACATGCCTGTAGTCCCAGCTACTCGGGTGGCCGAGGCAGGAGGATCACTTAAGCCCAGGAGTTAGGTTGCTGTGAGCTAGGCTGATGCCATGGCACTCTAGCCCAGGCAACAGAGTGAAGCTCTGTCTCAAATATATATATATATGTATGTGTATATATATATATATATATATATATATATATATATATATATATATATACACATACATATATATATATGTTTTGTGAATTAGGCAGCTGTGCAAATCACAATCCGTTTTGAGAGTCTGCCTTATGGCAGTGGTGATGAAGACGGAAAAGATGGAATGGATTCAGAAAGTATTTAGGAAATGGAATCAGTAGGATTTCTTGACTGATTTAAATGGCAAGGAAAAGAGAGGCTGGGCACAGTGGCATGCACCTGTAATCCCAGTTACTCGGGAGGCGGAGGTGGGAGATTGCTTGAGGCCAGGAGTTTGAAGCTCTAGTGCACTTTGATCGCACCTGAGAATACACACTACATAGCGAGACCCCATCTCTTGAAAAAAGAAGAAGAAGAAATGAAAAAAAGAAAAGAGGAATGCAGGATAACTTCTGGATCTCTTGAGTTGGACAATCAGGTGAACAACCCCATTTACTAAGATAGTGAATTCAAGGGAGGAGAGAAGCTTAGTTTGGGTGGAGGTGAGGAGGCAGAGCCAAAGGAATATGAATGATGAGTTAGTTCTGTTTTGAGTTTTACATGCCTCTAGGATATTCAAGTGGAGCTGTGGGTCTAGATGGAGCTTGAGAGAGAAATATGAGCTGGAGGGAGATATTTGGGAGTTGTCGATATAAATAATGGTAATTGAGGGCGTGAGAAATGGATAGAAGGCAGGGTGAAGACATCACCTTGGGCCAGGTGCAGGACAAGAGCTTGTGAAAGAACGGCCAAGAGGGATGGGTGGACAACCAGAAGAGTGGGGACTCGGGGAAGCCTTGAGTGGAGTTTCAGAAAGCCACATTTCTCACAAAAACACCAACAAATCAACTCATGTCTTAAGGTGATGGTATTCAAACTGTGTTCTGTTGAGATCCTTCATTAATATTTGATTTTAAGATATATTTTAACTTAAAAACTAACAAACTCAAACTCAAATATGTGGTTTATAACATTTTAAAACACTGAAATCCAGCAAACATCAGTGCCAGGTTAACTGTTTTTTGTGCAGATGCCATAATGAGGCCATCTCTAGTAAAAGGAAGAGCCTCTTGGTATTTCAAGGTGAGCTGTTAAAGAACTGCTACCATTTCTCACTGTGAATTGGGACTTTCTCAATGTTGTGCAACTGAAAAGAAATAGGATCTACGTAAGATAACTTCTGTCTTCTATAAACCCAGTCTCAAATGTTTATTTATGAAAATAACTTCATTTTTCTTATTGATTGATTAAATTTTATATCCCATTCTTTCTGTTAATATGCTGGACTTCCATTTAGTTGTCATTTTTAAAAGGGGTATAGGGGCTGCAGTCAATAAGAAGTTAACCAACACCATTGTCTCTGTGGCTTATCTGCCTCTCCTCACAGTCAAGTTCTAGAGGCTTAAGTATATATATCAAATGTATCTCTTTAAATGTGTTATTTTGATACTGAATGCGTCACTAAGACCAGGTAATTTTGTGTTTGCATTGCTATAGAACGTTTAGAGAATTAACATTTCTGCTATCTTAAATGATCCTGACTCTTCTTTTATATTGACTCATAAACAGATAACTGCATACAGTCTCTGTAGAAATTATCTCAAATGATAACCAAAAACTCTTTGTATTTAGTTTAAGACTGCTGTATGGTATTTTATTTTTATTTCTAGTTTAAGTTACAATTGAAATCAGTTTGAGTCTACGGCCATACCATCCTGAATGCTTCTGATCTCGTCTGAAATCAGTTTGAATTTCTTGAGTAGACATGACTTGCACTACTTGGGCAACAAATCAAGCATGTTTGATGTTCCAGGAAGAAAAAAGGAGCTACTGATATTCAAGCTACTGATATTCAAAATTGGCTCCAAATAACACATAAAATTTGCAAATCACTCATGAATTGTCTAATAAACTTTTTTTTTTTATTTTTTTATTTCAGCATATTATGGGGGTACAAAAGTTTAGGTTATGTATATTGCCCTTGCCTCCCCCCCAATCAGAGCTTCAAGCGTGTCCATCCCCTAGACGGTGTGCATCACCCTTATTATGTATGTATACAGCCATCCCCTCCCCCTGCAACATCTGCCCGACACCGTTTTTTCATATTTTTCTATTTAGTGATTAGTCTTGGTCTGCTTTGGCAGAGCCTTTATTTTAGAGTACATTCTGTTCATTAAAATCTCATCGTTGGTTGAGCTCAGTGGCTCACACATGTAATCCCAGCACTTTGGGAGGTCAAGGCGGGAGGATCGCCTGAGGCCAGGAGTTCGAGACCAGCCTGGGCAACAAAGTAAAACCCATCTCTACAAAAAATTTAAAAATTAACTGGGTGGAGTGGCATGAACCTGTAGTGGCTGAAGCAGGAAGATTGTTTGAGCCCAGAAGTTTGAGGCTGTGGTGAGCTATGATCATGCCACTGCATTCCAGCCTGGGCAACAGAGTAAGACCCTCTCTCTTAAAAAGATAAAAAAAATCACCATTATACATAAAACATCGACCTCCATAGGCTATGGTGCATGGCCAACTACACAACAGTTTTCACAACAATTTCTTGACCTAAGTGTTACTGTTTTTCCCATTTTATAGACAGGGAGTCTGAGGTAAAGTGATTGGCCAAGTAAGAGGCAGAACCAGGAGTAGAATCCAGATCTTCTCCCTTCTCTGTGCCTCTCCCACTCCATCATGCCTAAACTATGACTTGCAGATATTTTGTAAGAAGTCAGGTACAAAAGTTTATCAATTTGCAATATTTAGCAACCCATCACTTAATGAGAAGAATCAAATGGCTTGTCTTCCATTTCACAATGGTATTAGATCTTTAAATTTCTCCCTATGTCTCTCTTTTTTTTAGGAAAAAAATAGGTTTAATTTTAACTATACAAGTGGTTCGTATGTGATTTCTTTTTGTAAGTGTTTTAATATAGAAAAAGCAAAAGTCACTGTTGACTTCTCAGTTCTATCCCTAGAAGTTATTTCTATAGCCCGATTAATGTATCCTTTCAGCATTCTTTTTCTTAGATACAAGGTCTCCTTCTGTTGCCCAGGCTGGAGTACAGTGGCTTGATCACAGCTCACTATAACCTCTAATTCCTGGGCTTAAGCAATCCTTCTGCCTCAGCCCCCCAAGTAGCTAGGGCTACAGGTGTGCACCACCACTGTATAATAATTTCATCATTATTTCACCAATCTGAAATAATTTCATAATATGCATTTATATATATATATCTGCTTATAGAAATATCTAGTTTGGGGAGGCAAGAAGTGCATAAATTTTATTATATGATATGTTCTACAATTTGTTTTAAATCTTTTTGGAAGATCTGTCCAAGTTAGTACATAAAGATCTACCTTATTCCTTTTAACTCCTTCAGAGTATAACATTTATGGATATGTGGTTTATTTAAATGTTTGCCTATTTTTTCTTTCCTTTTTTATCCTGCCCCCTTCTTACCCTCCTTGAGACTACTTGTTAAATGTTAAGGGTATTCAGGATTAATTAGTACCTAGTTACCAAATGTTCCACAGTGCTTTTTATATCCCCAGTTATTGGGGAGAATGAACTCTGGATGAATGCTAAAACTGAAAGAAAAAAAAAACTTTTAACTAGCCTTGATGGAAATCTTTCTAAATTTTACTCCAAGCAACATCTAGCAACATGCTTTGGACATAGTAATTGCTCAATAAATGTGTTGAATAACTGAACATGCTTACTGCCTTAGAAAAGAGAGGACATATGTAAATTTTAATCTTTGTGACTTGGTCTATCAACTGTTGTGCAGTGCAACCATCTGGGGATACCTGGGGGACCACCAAAGGTATGTAGGATGATTTAAAACCCAAACTGCTGTGCTTTATAGCCTTCAAAGTGGGAAAGAAATGGGTAGAATAGAAAGGAAAAAGGGAATAGGGAAATGCTTGAACTCTAGTATATCCGGACGATGTATCCCTCTTATGTCAGGAGACTTTTGTCACCTGATGGGTGGCTTTGCTTCTGGTAGCGTCCCCTGCCAGTTGGCTGTTCATTCAGTCAGACATCCTGTGAGTACCTATGGAGTCACTAGGCACTGGGAATGCAGAGGAGACGACACGGTCCTACCCTCAAGAAGCTTGCAGTCTAGTGAAGGAAGCATACATGTTGACCAAGAGGCAGTCAGACATCAACACTGTTATGAAAGAAATACACATAGGAGGTAATTAGCCAATATCATTGAGGAGGTAGCTTTTGAGCTGTGATGTAAAAGATGAATAGATGTTCGCTTTGAGTATTGGAGTGATGGAGGAAAGCAAGCCACACGTTCAAATTCACAGTCCTAACACCCTGGCTGGGCTGATTGGTGGCTGAGCTTGGGGCACCAGAGCAGACAAGGCTTACAGATTCTAGACTATGGACTTTGTCTCCTGTCTTCAGCAGTTCCAACTTTTCCGAAGGCAACGGGAAACCTTTGAGGAGGAGAAGTATCAGGACTAGATGTACGTTTTAGAGATAGTAAATCACTCTGGCTACGGTGTCAAGAATGGCTAAAAAGAAAGGTTATGGAAGACCAGGTTCAGGATTCAGGAAAACAACTTTTTTTTAATTGTAGCAATCCAGGTAAGAGAAAAAAACTGGAAATGATGCAAAGTGGCTGAACTAAAATATGAGAGATATTCAAGAGCTATGTGATAGGATATTTTGAATTTCTGCTTTTTTCTCGGCATTTATTCTTCCTTTCTCTCCCTGCTACCCCCAATTCAGGCAGTAACAAACAGGTTCTAATCTCTTGGCCCTGAGGATTGGGTTGTTACTGCAATAATGAAACTCTGCTTTCGAGTTTCCCACCTCAAATGAGATTTTTAAAAATGACACCCCACCCTACCCTCCCACCCCCCGTGTGATGAGGAAGAGGAGTCACAGGAAAACAAAGTTAGGAGAGGGTGGCAGATACAACTAAGGAGGGGCCCTGAGCACAGCCTCCTCCTCCAGTATATCAGCCTTAGATGGGAGTTTGGCTGGTAAATAAGTGAACCCTCAGACAGGATTGGGGATCAAAGAGCAGAGGATACCCATGCTTTAGGTTCTAGGTTTGACCTACAGAATTTCCCTGGGCCAAGATGATGCAGCAGCCACTGAGTTGCAATGACAATGTGTTCTAGTCTGAGAGCCCCAGCACATTTCTTGGGCCCAAGGTTGGCACAGGAAAGCTTCCGAAGTTTCCCTGTCCCAACCTCTTCAGTAGGTATAGTAGTTGACAAAAGAGCCACTGAATCTGAACAGAGGTAGGAATTAGGGTGACACAGGGTCACCTGGGACCAAAGACCGGATGGACATCTCAATAGATGCTGATGGAGAAATGTGCCAGTGACCAGGGCCAGAGGGAGCCCAGCCGTCTCAGCAAATGCCAGCATGGCTAGGGCTGGATCAAGAACCAAAACCTACCACTCCCCAGGCCCCAGTACTTGGACACTGACATGGGACATGTCAGTGGTAAAAGGGAGGTGATAAAAGGCAAACCCTAAATTGGCTATATATCTTGAATTGACAAATAGAATGTTGCTGCTGCCAGGCAGAATAAATGTTTAGAATGAAATTTGGAAGAACGAAATTATATTCTTTATATGACTCTTAGCAGTGGATGTTTTAAAAAGAAAGAAAGAAATTATATTCTTTGTATATTCCCTATTGTGGCCTGAGAAAATGTACCCACTCCCAGCAGACTTTGCAGGACATGGTAACTCTGGAGGACTTCTAAGTTTCTAGGTTTGGTTTGAAGAAAGATGCTTTGGATATGTTGAGTTTGAGGTGCTTCTCCCGATGTCTTATGGATCTGAAGCTTGGGAGAGAGTATAAGCTGGGAAAACAAATTTGGGAGTTACCAGAAAACAAGCAGTAGGTGAAGTCATGAGCAGATGAAACCAAATGAGGATGAAGAGAACAGGAACTTTAGCAAAGCCTGACATATAAAGGGTGTGCAGAGAACAAGGAGTTAGGAGGCTGGAAAGAAAGGTCCAAAATGACCTAAAGAAGAACTGGTAGGTGACACAGATAACCAAACTAAATCAATAGCATCCAGCCCAAGGATAGCTCAGTGTTACAAACTAAAATTTTTTGTGATAGCTCTTCTCCTTACTAATCAGGAAATTATTGGCCTCAAGTTGGAACTTGGAAGCTGTGTTCCAGTTGCCTGGGGAAGCCAGGATTCTGACTACCAGGGACTAATTTGTGTTAATGTGGCGTGGTGCAGCCGTCCTTGTCTCCATAATGTTACTGCAAAGTAGATTATAGTTCACATACACAGGGAACATTTCTGCGTGTTTTGTCAATGGGCTATCAAGATTTTTTTCACTATATTACCAAATTCTCCTTTTAATAAAATATCTCAAATTATTTTCAGAAATTAGGATTAAATGAATTTGTTCCTTTTTGGCCTGTGCTCCTTCTAGACAATGAGAACTACATAAATCCATCATTCTGTCATCACTGGCTACTAGGAAGCTCAAGACCAGGTTTGGGGTTTAATTACTATAGTGTTCCTCAGATCTTATAATTCTAGTTTTTTCTTCCTGTTGGTCCTTATTTATTAGTTCCTGCTCTTTTTTTTTTTTTTTTTTTCAGACAGAGTCTCCCTCTGTTGCCTGGGCTAGAGTGCCATGGTGTCAGTCTAGCTCACAGCAACCTCAAACTCCTGGGCTCAAGCAATCCTACTGCCTCAGCCTCCCAAGTAGCTGGAACTACAGGCATGCGCCACTACACTCGGCTAATTTTTTCTATTTTTAGTTGTCTGGCTAATTTATTTAGTCTCTGAGATGGAATAATTTCTTTTTATTTTTTAGTAAAGATGGGGGTCTCACTGTTGCTGAGACTGGTCTTGAACTCCTGACCTCAAGTGATCCTCCCACCTTAGCCTCCCAGAGTGCTAGGATTACAGGCATGAGCCACCATACCCAGCCCTAGTTTTTGATCAGTTGTTTGGTCTTGTTATACTTGTTTGATGATACCTATATTTTTATTACAAGCTACTTCAAATCTTTTTTGAATTTGGTAAGATACAGAACAGCTATTTTTTTTTAAAAGGATAGGTCATTATAATTTTACAGGTTTTCTTTTTTTTTAACTGTAGCACTAAGGTTGACTTGGCCTATAACTGCTGTCTTTTAAATTTTTTTTTTTTACCATCCATCATACTTTGCTTGATCACTATCTTCATTTATCATCACAAAGTTCATTCTGATGAATTCAGAGCAGCTTTTTCCCAAGCATCAATCTATACATCAACAACAAGAGCAAAAAGTAAACATTCGATTGCTGGTTGGTGTAGGATATGCAAAGAAGCAAGGTAAGCTCAGTGCAGTGGTATCAGAAAGCTTTCCTCTTTAGCCTATTATCTGTGCTTACCTATCATAATTATTTTAGTTAAAATCTTATAAGTCATTAGTATAAATTTTTCCTTCTCTAAATCCAAGGTCAGAGCTGCTAACAAGCTTCTTGCTTTGCCTGTTGAACTATCGTGAGCAAGAACTTTTGAAGGTTATCAGAATCAAAATGGAGTCACTTGTGTTTTTTAAAAAACAAAAATCTTTGACAAATAAAGCTGAGAACACTATGAAGAGAGAGTTCTCACACTTGTGTGCTTGATAACAAAAGCTATCACAAAAGATAACAAAAACAACCACCTTGCACAAAGGCTATTACATACAACCTTACACACAAAAACATACTCTGTCAGGACATCTGCCCAGCAATTACCTAACCAACCTCATATTAGTGTCACCCTTGTTATTGATTTTTGTAGCCAAGGATAATCATTTCAAAACAATTATGTGATTCTCCTCAGTTTTCCTTTAAAACATTTTGTCTTCCTTTACCTCCCTGAATGGGCAGATAGTTTACTATGGCACATACATTGCCATTGCAATGCAGTGTATTCCTGAATCAGTATCTTTCTCTTTTAGAAAGCCTCTCTCTCTGTTATTTAGGACGACAGAAGTGGTATCAAGGAGCAGGACCTGGAGTAGAATCACTTTTGGACAGAGTTGGCAATTCTCGGAGCCAGCGTGCGGTCATCACTTGAGCGCTTTGAGCTCTCCGCATCCACAGTTTGCCTTTCCGTCCTCATGGCTCTTCTCTCAGGCCAAGCCTCTTTCTTTTTGGTAGAGGCTTTTTGAAATTATTCAGGAATTGGTTTGGTTATAAGGCTGCCTTAAATGAAGGACTTTACATCCCTTCTGGGATGTTAAAAGACTGTTTTTTCTGGTATAAAGACAAGTGTCTTTGGGGGTTAAGCACTCTGGTTTCCAAAGAATTTACATTCTGTCTGAGGCATGTCTTTTCTGGTGAATTTACTTTTGGTTCTTTCTCTGCACCTAATATATTGCTTGATCTGCACACCTGGGTTAAAATTTTTGTGAACACTCTTGACTTCATTTTGGTGACATGCATCTATGATTTTGCACTTTTGTTTTGTTCTGAAAATCTTCTGAGAACAAAAAGAAGCACTCTAAATGGTGGGCACAAGATGGCTAATTAAAAGCCACTATGGCAGTTGCCATGATCGAAAACATTGGTCCAAATCCCTGACATTCTCTGACAGAATCTATAGGATTTTCTTTGCTCTCAAGAGATTAATAAGAAATGGAATGGGATTCTCAAACATTAACGTATGCCAAGTTTTCTGGGACTCTAGCCAGCTACATATTATGACCTATTCTTGTGAATATTTTTAAACGGATGGGCAAATTACATCAAGGAAAATTCAGAGCTGAAATGGATATTATCTGAACTCTTTAAAAAAACCTGCAACTATAGATTTAACATGTAGAGATGTCTAAGTTCTCTATTATTTGTTCTCTGCCTACTTTGAATCTGCTGACTTTTCTACAGTGTTGAAATAAAACTCACTGCTTATAACATTACAGCCCAAATTTTTTTTTTTTTAAGTCTTAAAGGGCTTTCAGATAATGGCTTTACAAATTATGGCAGCTCCATGGCAACCAACAACCTAGACATCTTTTGGAAATGTAAATTTACGTTTGCCTGACTAATAATTGCTTAGACTGATGGAACAGATAATTGAAGGATTTATGTCTAAAAGAAAAAGAACTAGATAGATGTTTATAAAGGCTAGACACTTAGATCAAACAGGTCAAAATCTTGAGCACAGAGCAATAATATAAGGTATCTTTGGCGTAAAATTTTGCTTTCTCTGCCACACAGAGGCCAAAAGGAAAAAGCCAAAACAAAACCAAATCCACTAAAACACTTCCCTGCCCACACTGACCAATCTAACAAACCAGATCGACAAACAAAAGATACATACTAAAAATTCAAGGCCACTTAGAGATTTTTTTTTCTTACACATTTCAGTCAGTTCTGTCTAAAAAAGTAAACGTTGAAATTTTAACCCTAAACTTCTTGAAACTAAAAGAATAAAGTAAAAACAGGGTGAAAGAGATTTTTTTTTTTAAATCCAAAGCTATGGAAACTGCTTTACCCAAAATTTTGGTCCAGAGCTTTCGATTACCTATTGTGACAAATAAACTTCAGCCACATGAACAGGTCCTGATTTTGTCGGAAATATAATTTGGATCCAACTGTGTTTTATATACTGGTGTGTTTGTATTACTATCTCATGACTAAAATTCTGAAATGAAAGCTATAAAATCCTTGTGTGTATATGTTTAGGTATGTTTATGCATATGCACATGTATTATGTTTTATGTTGTGTCTACATGATAAAATATGGCACAGTCAGCCATAAGTCCCTGAAAAAATTCTGTTGAAATGGGCTTAGATAAGTGAATGCTCGTATAAATTATGTAATAATTAACCCAAATGCCTTTTAATTCACATGACTTAAGTAAATCTTTAATAAATAAGCTTGTTTTTAAATTATTGGTAAAATAAAAATGTCTTCCAAATTGTCAGCATACATTTTTGCCTGGGTTTACTGATCAGACTCTTTTATGTTTGTCGCTGCTAGAAGTTTTAAAATGTCAGGGTTTGACGAAAAGGTTATAAGCCTATAAACCAGCATAAAACAGAATAATCTTTGTGTAATTCTTTAATATGTAAGACTAATTTAATATTATTTTAATGAAAACAGCTATATTTTCTGAGTTATGGACAAAATACCCATATATTTAACTAAAGTTCTGACTTAGGTGGACACCTGATATTCACAGGCTATAAAAATGGTTAACAGGAAAATAATTTGAAAGGGTTCTAGCTTTGTCTAATATCTCAGGTTTTATAAGTATTCTAGGTAAATTGTTAAATAGATTAGGTCAATGTAAATGGGGTAAATCTTTAGAAATGAATTCTTCGTGTAATTTAAAGTCATAAAGTTATGTTAAATTAAGTAATAGATACTCATTAGATAGATGTCTGGGTCATTTCCAAATAAGATTTTTAAAAAGCAAAAACAAATTTAATATTATAAGTTTGTTCTTTGCTTCTTATATTTTATATTAATACAAAGACTAAATATATTTGGGTCTATTAATACACATTAAAAAAAGATGTCTTTTCATGAAAAAATTACAAGAAAGATATAAAAGTCTGTTATTTGTTGAATAAGAATAGTTTATCTAATTTGGAGATTATGCAAAGGTTGTTTCAAAATAGAGATTTTGGAAGGAAATAGAAGCAAAATGGAAAGGAACCAGTATATAGGAGTGAGAGATATAAAGAAAGTTATGGGTATGAAGATATATTTTAGTAAGAAAGGTTATAAAGAAAATAATTTTGTATGAGAAAGAATCTTGGGGGACAGATTTTTGTCCTAAAGAAAAATAACTGGTTATTTAAGAAAGAAGAAGTATAGGACAAAGCCAAAATTCCAAGCCTGTCATCAGTGGTCTAAATAAGTTGTGAAAAGGATTTCCAAAGGGAAAATTTATTAAAGGAATTTTATGTGACCAATTTGGCATAATTAGAAGGTAATTATTTATTATAAGTACTTCTAAAGATTGAGCTCTGATGTTAAAAATACACCAATACAAAACCGAAAATTTGGTCTCCTGTGCTAGAACAACAAGGTTTCCTTGAAATATTGATTTGCTCCTAGTAAAATTGCAAGAGGTTTTGATTTTTAATTCTGAAATCTGCTTTTTTAACAGCCATCTTCTAAACTGCAGTTTGTTACTGCCACATTTTTTCCTGAGATTCATTTAATTTTCCTGGTTTCAGATTAGAAATGCGTTTTCATTCAAAATGGCAGTTTTATTTCTTGAGGTAGAGTTTTCCTCTTGACATTTCTCAGATTTATAACTTAGAAGTTCAAATTTTGTTGTCACTGCACATGATTTTCAGATCATACATCTTCACCTTCAGCTCTCCTCCTTTCTCCCCTTGTAAAAGTATATTATTTTGCTTGGTTGTGGTAGTAACTCTCTCCTTCAACTATTTTGTCAGCTCCTGTGACTTTTTTCTCTGATCCAACTCTGCTATTATGGCCTGTTACTGAAATGTTTATCTTGAAGACCTAGAAAAGCAATGTTTTCCACCAGTATAACTTGATTCTGTACTCTAGCTTTTCTTGATATATCTAAATTGTTCCGTGTAATCAGGAAACTTCACATGCTTTTACTTTTTCTGAGAGCCATGTATTCACCTGTTCAAGGCTCTAGTTTCCTTGCTTACCTTCCTCTATAATATGGATGTACACTCATAATCTTGGAAACATTCTTCCTATGTTTGATTGAATTTAAGTACCCTTTCATCAGGTTTGATTTCTAGGTTGTTTAAGCAGATTTCCACAATGACAAGCAATTAAAAGACAGGAAGTTTTTCTTTACCTTTTTGGTGATTGGCCTAAAAAACAAAGAAATTACATTTTATCAAGATAATTTCCTAGCCAGGTGCAGTAGCACTCCCCTTAGTTTCAGCTACTCAGGAGGAACCAGGAGTTCAACTCCAGCCTGGGCAACATAGTGAGACCCTGTCTCTTAAAATAAATAAATAAAAAGATAATATCCTGTGCAATCTTTATTAGGTTTTTGATTACTTCGGAAATCTGAGCTTTGAAAGGGTTAAGGTTTTTACATTTGTGTAACTTTCTGTATTGCTTTTGGAGTCTTTTGGTTATCATTCTGGTTAAATGAATGACTATTTTACCTGTGATTCTGTTTTAATCAAGTGTTTTGAACCTTACGACATCTTTGGCAGGTCTCCCCAGTATCAAAATTCTGAATTAAGTCTTTTTTGACCTAGAATTAACTTTGAAATCTTCCAGATGGGCCCCTGGAGAGCCTCAAAGAATGTATCTCTCATCCTTGTAAAGATAGTAAATGATTAGGCTTACTTGCCAAATTGTTTGGGAAACATCATCAAATGATGTTATGCCCGGCCAGTGCGGTGGCTCACACCTGTAATGCTAGCACTCTGGGAGGCCAAGGTGGGAGGATCGATTGAGGCCAGGAGTTCAAGATAAGTGATGCTAAATCTTCTTTAAGTTACGTTTTGAGTTAAGTTATTGATATGACTGTTTCAAAAATCATATAAATTCATAGAAATCTAAGTTATCAGTTATAATTTTGGTTGTTAAGTCTTCTTTAATGTTATATTTATACAGATACGTTAATATGTGTATATTAACATATATTGATGTGAATATTCTAAAGATTATGTGAAATTTATGAAAATCTGATGGTCCTGAAATGATGCTGTCAGTTATGATTCTGGTTATTAAATGCTGTATGTAATAGAAATAACTAAATTTTCTTGTCAATTGTGAACTTTCTTCAGAGTTTTAATCATGGCTATTCTAAGTTTTTGTCATCCACAGTTATTGTTTTGATTTTTCCCTAAAAGCATTTGTAATCAGCAATAGTCCAAAATTGCTTTTCATGGAAAATACTCTTAAATACAGATTTCTGATAATCTTAAGATCAGTGGACTAAATAAAAATTTCCAGAACTCTGATAAAGAAACTGATGGTTCATGAAACAACTAATCAAGATCAAACAAAACAAAAACATAATTACATGAAATTAAGTAACTAATGAGGATAATGTTTTTATAACTTTTATTTGAAACATTGTGCTTTACTTAAATGTTTTGTTTTCTAGATTTAAGGAAATTTTTTTCTTAAGCTACCTATAGTTTACAGAAATTTAGTAAAATATACATTTGTGAACAAAGGTGGATGCATTTGCTTTTTACCCCTATTTGATTCCTGCAAAATTTGGAAACTATTTGTAAGTATTCTTATTTTTATGACAATATGGTTATTACCGTAAGTTGAATAAAAGTCTGCTCTCTCTTTATAGCAGGATACAATTGGAAACATTGATTATATTACTAAGGCTTGACTGAAATGTCATATTTAAGATTGTACATAGAATGGCCTGGTTTAAAAGGTGCTCAGCCTTACAGTAAGTAAAAAGTATCACTTCCTGGCAGGCCCAGGAACCTTAGGACTGTAGGCAAACTCTAAAGTCTGCCTTGATTTGACTTCCTAGCCTCAAGAGGATTTAAAATCTGAGATTCCTATGTGATCAATAGAGAGAGAAAAATTTATGTTTTTAAAGAAAAGCTATAACACACCTGTTATTAGATTGTAGCTCTGTGTGTGGTTTTTAAGTTCTTGGTACCTAACTGTAGACTAGACCCTGAATTCTAGATTCTTCCAAACCAGCTTTCTTCCATGGAATTACTAAAAATAGGAACTGTTCTGTTCCTAAAGTCCTATAAACTGAAACTAGATGAATTTTAAGGAACAAGCCTTATGCCTGATGTATGGGCCACACAGAAAATTCACCAAACCACCCAATCCCATAAGCAGAGACATTCAAACTGCAAACCAGAATGAGAAGTTGATGTTTTCATGATTTTCCTCAAGATGTCAGAGCAAGACTCCATATCATAGTGAGACTCTTACCCCCCTTAATAGTACCTTTTTCACTTGGCAGGATAAGGATGTAATTGAAATTTTACAATGAGCTTGGTGCTCTGGCTCATGCTTGTAATCCCAGCTACGTGGGAAGCTGATGCAGGAGGATTGCTCGAGCCAGGAGTTTGAGGCTGCAGTGAGCTATGATTGTGCCACTGCACTCCAGCCTGGATGATAGAACTAGACCATGTTTCTAACAAAATAAGGAAATTTTATAATCAGTAACTTCTGCTGGTAACTTGACAAAACCTGACCTAAGAAATCCTTTAGTATCCAATGGTTAAATAAGGAAATGTCTGTGCTGTTGCTAATATTGCTTGCTATACCTGGTTGAATTCCTCTGGGCAAGTTGAGACCCATATACCCAAAATTTAAAAATGGGTGACATGGTTACAACAGGTCTCATTTAATTGCCTGTGGTTATTTGATTTATTCAATTGGTTGCCTTTAAGTGTAGGTTCATGGCTCAAAACTATTGTACAAACTGGGATTGTTATTATTAATTTTACTTTGTATTCTCCCTTTTTAAGCTTTATCACTTTTTAAATTTTTGCAAAAGTACAACTCCAAACAGAATAATGCTGGCCCATCACTTTGAGATGATAACAAAAGACTACCAAACTCACAAAATTGAACTTAATAATGGATTCCCAATAGACCTAGCCTTAGAGCCACTCCCTTCAAACCTCCTTGCTACTCAAATGTGATTAAAAGGGTTTGACAATGACTCCTAGTTGCCAGTGACTCCCTCCAACATGGGACGAGACCAGCAATCCAGGACAAGTCTATCCTGGCACCAAGGGACATCAAAACCAAGGGATCAGTGACGCGTTCTGAGAAAGATCTTGATCAAAAGGGGGAAATGAGAAAGTTGTCAGAATCAAAGTGAAGTCACTTGTGTTAAAAACAAACAAAATCCTGACAAATAGAGCCAGGGAAATCTATCAAGAGAGGGTTCTTATGTTTGTATGCCTGATAATAAAAACTGTCACAAAAGACTCTGCAAAAAACACAACCTTGCAGAAAGGCCATTGCAACCTCACACACAAAATACTTCCATGAGGACGTCTGCCCTGCAGCTGCCTGTCCAACCTCAGTCTGGCATCACCCTTGTTATTGATCTTTGTAGCCAAGGGTAATCATTTCAAAACAATTATGCAGTCTTCTTCATTTTTCCTTTAAAACCGTTTGTCTTCCTTTACCTACCTGAATATGCACATAGTTTACCATGGCATACATATTTTCATTGCAATGCCCTTTTCCCAAATAAACCTTTTCCTCTTTTACAGAGCCTCTCTCTATTCTTTAGGATGACAAACTTAACACAAAGTAATAATAAAACATGTTCCCCTGTACTGTGTTTGCTTCATAACTTTGGGTATGCTTTCATACATCATGTTTTAGACTATTGGATTTTTTTTTTTTTTTTTTAGGTACTGGGATCTACTTTTGCCATCACCAGCCAAGAAGATACAACAAGGCTTCCCTCCAAGGTGAGGACTGAACTATTGAAAGACATATTGTCAACAGCAATTTTTTTCCAAGATCTCTGCCAAAGATTGTCCCCTGGGCAGGCTGCAGCTTTCTTCAGACAGTTAAGGTCCTCTACTAACCCTTAACCATTAAGACACATGGGCCAGGTTACCACTGCTTTAATCCTCCCAACTTAAATGGCCCTGAGCCACCCGAACTGAAAGTTGGATGAAACATTCTTTTGAAATACCTGCTCATTCCAGGCCGCAGCCAAGGCCTCCTAAATATTAGCTTAAGTCCCAACGAGGAGAAAAGGTCCAAACTCTCCCCTTGGTTAATGATTTGCACAAACCAAGCTGTCTCAAACCTGTAATTCTAGGTTTAATTGTTTTCTCACAGATTTCATTCTATGTGAAAAAGAAGTACCTGTAGGGAAGGAGAATAAGAACTTTTGTTGAACACATAGCATGTTTTGCACACTCTACATATTAGGTCATTTGCTCCTTACTACAGCCCTAGGCAGGTGAGCAATGGCTCTGCTTCGCAGGTAAGCACCCAGAGACTGCAGGAAATGAGTGGCCACCGGGCACCATATTACAAGTAAAGGATGGAATCCGGTTTGACTCAGGTGGGCTAAACTTCTATTTTTCTCTAAGAGGCTTATTTTTCTTTGCCAACCTCAGCAATGAAAGACAGAAAGATAATAAAAGAAATGGAGTGACTGTTCACTTAAGAGGCTGTTGCTGGAGTTTCTAGAACCAGGTCACTGGGAAAATTCTGTGTTTCCTGAATTACTGACCATAATTCATCCTCTTCTTTCTGCTGCCTGATTTGTTGTTTGATCCCAGGCAGTGCTAAAGTTTTGAAGTGAAAAAGTGGCTAAGAGTCAAGTGCTCACACCTCCCATCAAATGCCTGACTCCTGATGTGCCTGCTTCAAACATAATGGGGGAAATAAATGCAAGAAAATTTCACAGAATGATTCAGCTACATTCTAAATACAATTTTCTGTTTGTGCCAGAGTAGACTAATTCACATGGGCTCAAAAAAGCCTTGGAGATAGATTCTTGAAAACCAGACCCTAGGGTTCTGGAAGCTAAAAATTGCTGGCAGTAATACTGATAACACTTAGTACTCCTATTCCTATCTCCCTATCCCTCTGAAAAGAGCCCCAGGGTTGTTGGAGTTGGAAATACAATAAAGGGTGGGTCAGTATGATAAAAGATGGGTGACAGCCTCATTCCTCACCTAGAGAACCTTCTTAGCCTTTTCCCATTCAACTCCAGTAAAGAATGCCCTTCAACTTAGACTTCAACGTGGAGATTTTGGTTCCACCTTGACTGAATACTGGAATAGCTTTTGTTGCAGACTGGGAGTTGACAGTTTATCTTCAGAGCCAGGATATGTATGGGCTCCTTAAAAATATGCAGCACAGAGCAGCATGAAAACCACAAAAATGCCTTTGAGATTCAACTTAATCTTGAGGCTGTAAAAGCAACTGCAGTGGTGATGGGGCTTTTGTTTACTCTGCAGAGCCTAGGCTTCCTTTGAGAAAACTGACAAATTTGAAAATGTAATAAAAATAACATTTCTCAGTAAGTTTTTATTTCTTACTCTTCATTATTTGGTTCAAAGAATTTTTGAATTTTATTCCAATTCTTTTCACTTTGTTTGTCAAGAGTAATAGAATCATACCAAGAAAAACTTCACCACTATATCCTTTTCATATCACAATTTCTTTTCTCAGTGTTGGTTTTTCTTAAAGGAATGAAAGTAATTTTATTTTTATTGTAGTTATTGTCAAGTACTTCCAGGTGACATGCTTTTTTTCCCCAAAATATGCATTTGCTGATCTACCTGATTGCAAGACTTAAAATGTCATGCATCAAGTGGCATCTCGTCTAAAATAAGATTTGATGTTATTGCTAAAGATGATACTATTAATATAACTAGCCCTCCAAGAACCATGCAATAGAGAGCAAACAATAGAGAGTAAACAGGAAATGACTTTCTAATTTTGTTAAGCTTATGTTTTGGATTAAGGAAGAGATGGGGTCAATTAATGGTTTTATTTCATTTTTATTGCAAATGAGAATGAAAAAGGAACAAATATTTCCACAGGATTGTACTTGAATGAATTCAAACAAAGTTCATTACTGGTAGTTTTGTATTTGGCAAAAGTGTGACGTGTCCCCATAGAAGTGATGATCTACTGTAATTCAAAGGCCTCTGCCCTTTGAGTGAACAGGGCTGGCCTGAGGCTAAGTGGAGATCTCTCCACCTGTCTTCTAATTCTCAGAGGCTGGGGTTCTTTCGGAAGCTCATGCTAGAAACAATTTTTTCCCACCAGATTCAAGGTAGAGAAGATATGTCATCCAGTATAAACAATAATTAAGATCATTTCCAGGCTAGATGCAGTGGCTCATGCCTGTAATCCTAGCACTCTGGGAGGCCGAGGTGGGCAGATTGTTTGAGCTCAGGAGTTCGAGACCAGCCTGAGCAAGAGCGAGACCCCGCCTCTATTAAAAATAGAAAGAAATTAGCTGAACAGCTAAAAATATATATAGAAAAATTAGCCGAGCATGGTGTGAATGCCTGTAGTCCCAGCTACTCGGGAGGCTGAGGCAGGAGGATCGCTTGAGCACAGGAGTTTGAGGTTGCTGTGAGCTAGGCTGATGCCATGGCACTCTAGCCTGGGCAACAGAGCGAGACTCTGACTCAAAAAAATAATAATAATAAAATAAAATAAATAAATAAATAAAAAAGATCATTTCCAGCTGTGACAGTCCACAACTATACCAGTGTGAGCCAGTTTGCAGAGCCTTGCAGCTCTTCTTGACATTTCCTTCCGTGAAGAGCTATGTATTTCCCATAGTGTTCCTCACACATGTGTGACCTGCCAAAATCTTTGACACACCCCGTAGCCCTGTTTTTGGCAGTTGCCTTCATCTCCCAAAGCTCCAATTTCCTCCTCTGCAAATGAGGGAAATTGTTACGAGGTCTTCCAACCCTAAAACATTGAAAACATTAAGAGAAAGAGAGGCTAAAAATCAATGTCTCTAAAAAACTCTAAGTTTTCTCTCATTGAGGGCGAAGGTATGCCTGGCAATCATTTATTGTTTGTCTCAAAACTTTGTGAACTTTTTTTTTTATTTTTGAGACTGAGTCTCACTCTGTTGCCGGGGCTAGAGTGCCGTGGTGTCAGCCTAGCTCACAGCAACCTCAAACTCCTGGGCTCAAGCGATCCTCCTGCCTCAGCCTCCCGAGTAGCTGGGACTGCATGTGCCACCATGCCCAGCTAATTTTTTCTATATATTTTTAGTTGTTCGGTTAATTTCTTTCTATTTTTTAGTAGAGACGGGGTCTCACTCTTGCTCAGGCTGGTCTCGAACTCCTGACCTTGAGCAATCCTCCCGCCTTGGCCTCCCAGATTGCTAGGATTACAGGCATGAGCTACCACATCCGGCTTTGAACCTTTTTTTTTTTTAATTTGTGTGTATGTGTGTGTGTGTGTGTGTGTGTGTGTGTGTGTGTGTGTGTATATATATATATATATATATATTTTTTTTTTTTTTTTTTTTTGAGACAGAGTCTTGCTCTTTTGCCCTGGCTAGAATGCCGTGGTGTCAGCCTAGCTCACAGCAACCTCAAACTCCTGGGCTTAAGCGATCCTCCTGCCTCAGCCTCCCGTGTAGCTGGGACTACAGGCATGCACCACCATGCCCGGCTAATTTTTTCTATATATATATTTCTTAGCTGTCCAAATCATTTTTTTCTATTTTTAGTAGAGACAGGGTCTCACTCTTGCTCAGGCTGGTCTCGAACTCCTGACCTCGAGCAGTCTGCCCACCTTGGCCTCCCAGAGTGCTAGGATTATAGGCGTGAGCCACATTTGTATACATTTATGGAGTACAAGTGTAAGTTTGTTACATGCATAGATTACATAGTGGTCAAGTCAGGGCTTTTAGGTGCCCACCACCTGAATAATGTATATTGTGCCCATTAAGTAATTTCTCATCATCTACCCTCCTACCCTCTACCTTCCCAGTCTCCACTGTCTATCATTCTACTCTCTATGTCCATGTGTACACATTTTTTACTTCCCACTTATGGGTAAGAACGTGATATTTATCTTTCTGTGACTAGCATGTTTCATTTAAGATAATGACCTCCAGTTCCATGCATGTTGCTGCAAAAGACATTATTTCATTCTCTTTCATGGCTGAATAGTATTCCATTGTATATATATACCACTTTTTTTTTTATCTTTTTTTTTTTTTTTTGAGACATGGTCTCACTTTATCACCCAAATTGGTTTCAAATTCCTGGGCTCAATGAATCCTTCCACCTCAGCCTCCTGAACAGCTAGCACTACAGGCTCACACTACCATGCCCAGCTAATTTTTTTAGAGATGAGGTCTCACTATGTTGCCCAGGCTGGTCTCAAACTCCTGGCCTCAAGTGATCCTCCTGCCTCAGCCAAGTAGCTTGAATTACAGGCAGGCACTGTGCCTGGCTACCACAGTTTTGTCCAATCATCCGTTGATGGACACTTAGGTTGTTTCATATCTTTGCTATTGTGAAAAGTGCTGCAATAAACATGCAAGTGCAGATATCCTTTGATATACTAATATTTTTTTTCTTTTCGATAGATACCTAGTAGTGGGGTTGCTGGATGGAATGGTAGTTCCATTTTTAGTTGTTTGAGAAATGTCCATACTGTTTCTCCTAGAGGTTGCGTTAATTTACATTTCCACCAACAGTGTATAAGAGTTCCCTTTTCTCCACATCCTGGCCAATATGTTATTTATCATCTTTGTTTGTTTGTTTGTTCATTTGTTTTTTTGACACAGGGTCTTTCCCTGTTGTCCAGGCTGGAATGTAGTGACACAATCATAGGTCACTGCAACCTCCAATTCCTGGTCCTAAGTGATCCTTCTGCCTCACCCTCCCAAGTAGTTAGGACTTCAGGTGCACACTCCTGCACCTAGGTGGTTCCATTTTCATTTCTTTTGTAGAAACAGGGCTTCCCTGTGTTGCCCAGGAGGGTCTCAAACTCCTGGCCTCAGGCAATCTTCCATCCTTCCAATCCCAAAGTGCTGGGATTACAGGCATGAGCCACTGGGCTAGGCCCTTTTGTCTTTTTAACAGCCATTTTGACTGGGGTAAGATGATATCTCATTGTGGTTTAAGTTGCATTTCTCTGCCAATTAGTGATGGTGAGGTGAGCATTTTTTCATATACCTGTTGGACATTTGCATGTCTTTTTTTGAAAAGTGTCTATTCATGTCCTTTGTCCACTTTTTAATGGGATTATTTGGGATTTTGTTGTTGTTGAGTTGTTTGAGTCCCTGGTATATTCTGGTTATTAGTTCCCTGTCAGATGAATAGTTTGCAAATATTTTCTCCCATTCTACAGGTTGTCTATTCACTCTGATGATTATTTCCTTTGCTGTGCAGAAGCTTTTTATTTTAATTAATTCCCATTTATCTATTTTTGCTTTTGGTACTTTTGAGGTCTTACTCATATGTTCTTTGCCTAGACCAATGTCCAGAAGTCTTTCCTGAGTTTTCTTCTAGTATTTTTATGGTTTCACATCTTATGTTTAAGTCTTTTATCCATCTTGCGTTGATTTTTGCATATGGTGAGAGACAGGTGTCCGATTTTATTCTTCTGCAAATGACAATATGATTTTCCCAGCATCATTTATTCAAAAGAATGTCCTTTCCCCCAATGTATGTTCTTATTGGCTTTGTCAAAGATCGGTTGGCTATAAGTACGTAGCTTTATTTCTGTGTTCTCTGTTCTGTTCCATTGGTCTATATATTTGTTTTTATATCAGTACCATGCTGTTTTGGTTACTATAGCCTTGTAGTATAAGTTGAAGTCAAGTAATGTGATACCTCTAGCATTGTTCTTTTTGACTGGGATTGCTCTGGTTTATTTGAGTTCTTTTTTGGTTTCATATGAATTTTTGGATTGTTTTTTCTGTATCTGTGAAAAATGACATTGGTATTTAGATAGGGATTGCATTGGATCTCTAGATCACTTTGGGCAGCATGGTCATTTTAATAATATTAATTCTTCTGATCCATGGGCATGGTATATTTTTCCATTTGTTTGTGTCATCTACAATTTCTTTTATCAGTGTTTTGTCATTTTCCTTGTACAGATCTTTTCACTTCCTTGGTTAAATTTATTTGTAGGTATTTTTTACAGGTATTGAAAATGGGATTGTCTTCTTGATGTTGTTCTCAGCTAGATCATTATTGGTGTATAGAAATGCTACTGGTTTTTGTACATTAATTTTGTATTTTGCAACTTTACTAAATTCATTTATCAAATGTAATAGTTTTTTGTGAGGTATTTAAGTTTTTCTAGACATAAGATTATAACATCAGCAAACAAGAACAATTTGACTTCCATTTTTCCAATTTTGATGCCTTTTATTTTTCTCTTGACTAATTGCTTTGGCTAGGACTTATACTACTATATTGAATATGAGTGGTGAACATGGAAACACATGTTTTGTTCTAATTCTTAGAGGAAATGCTTTCAACTTTTCCCCATTCAGTATGATGCTGGCTTTGGGTTTGTTGTATGTGGCTTTTTTTTTTTTTAAGGTATGTTACTTCTATATCTAGAGTTTGTTGAGCATTTTTACCATGAAGGGATGCTGACTTTTATCAAATGCTTATTGTATATCTATTCAGATTATTATACGGTTTTTGTCCTCAGTCCCGTTCATATGACATATCACATTTGTTGATTTGTGTATGTTGAACCATCCTTGCATCACTGGTATAAAATCAACCTGATTATGGTGTATTATTTGTTTGATGTGCTGTTGGATTCAGCTTGCTAGTATTTTGTTGAGGATTTTTGCATCTATGCTCATGAGGTTTGTAGGTTTTCTTTTTTATTGTTATGTCCTTGTCTGATTTTGTTATCAGGTGATACTGGCC
This sequence comes from Lemur catta, assembly GCF_020740605.2. Lineage (NCBI taxonomy): Eukaryota > Metazoa > Chordata > Mammalia > Primates > Lemuridae > Lemur > Lemur catta. Next base: position 50,898,293 of record NC_059139.1, on the reverse strand, counting down.
TCTGAGTTAGGGAGAATTCTCTCCTCCTTGATATTTGGAGCAGTTTCAGGAGGATTGATATTAGTTCTTTGTTGTACATTTGGTAAAATTTGACTGTGAATCCATCTGGTCCTGGGATTTTCTTTGTTGGGAGACTTTTTATTACGGATTCAATCTCACTACTCATTATTGTTCTGTTCAGGTTTTTTATTTCTTACTGATTCAATCTTGGGAGGTTATATGTTTCCAGGAATTTATCCATTTCCTCTAGGTTTTCTTCTTTGTGCATATATAGTTGTTCATAATAGTCTCTGATGATCTTCTGTATTCCTGTGGCATCAGTTGTAATGTGTCCTTTTTCATTTATGATTTTACTTATTGGTGTCTTCTCTCTTCTTGGTTAGTTTAGCTAGCAGTTTCTCAACTGTTTTTTTTTTTTTTTCTTTTCTTTTCTTTTCTTTTTTTTTTTTTTTTGAGACAGAGTCTCACTTTGTTGCCCAGGCTAGAGTGCCATGGCATCAGCCTAGCTCACAGCAACCTCAAACTCCTGAGTTCAAGCAATCCTTCAGCCTCAGCCTCCAGAGTAGCTGGGACTACAGGCATGCGCCACCATGCCCAGCTAATTTTTTCTATATATTTTTAGTTGCCCATATAATTTCTTTCTATTTTTTTGGTAGAGATGAGGTCTCACTCTTGCTCAGGCTGGTCTCGAACTCCTGAGCTCAAACGATCCACACGCCTTGGCCTCCCAGAGTGCTAGGATTACAGGCGTGAGCTACCACGCCTGGCCTCAACTTTGTTTATCATTTCAAAGAACCATCTTTTCATTTCATTGATCTTTTGTATTATTTTTTAAATGCTATTTCATTTAGTTCTGCTTTTGTTATTTCTTTTCTGCTGCGAATTTGGGGTTTGGTGTGTTTTTCCTTTTCTAGTTCCTTGAGGTGTATTAGATTGTTAAGTTGTAATCTTTCTACGTTTTTGATGTAGGCATTTAATGCTCTAAACTCCCCTCTTAGCACGGCTTTCACTATATCTCACAGGTTTTCGTATGTTGTGTTTCTATTTTCATTAATTTCAAAAATTTTTCAATTTGCTTCTTTGTTGACCCAGAGATTGTTCAGGATCATGTTTTTTTAATTTCCATGCATTTTTATAATTTCCAAAGTTTCTTTTAGTATTGATTTCTAGTTTTATTCCACTGTGCTCTGAGATAATACTTGGTATGATTTAGATGTTTAAAAATTTGTTGAGTGTTGTTTTGTGGCCTAACATGGTCTATTTCAGAGAATGTCCTATGCACTGATGAAAAGAATGTATATCCCACAGTTGTTGGGTAGAATGTTCTAAAGTCCAATTTATCCAATGTTTGATTTTCTGTCTAGATGATTTTTCTAATGCTGTAAGTGGGTATTGAAGTCCCCCACTACTATTATTTTATTGCTGTTGATCTCTTTCTCTTAATTTTTCTTTTTTTTTTTGAGAGAAAAATCTCACTCTGTCACCCCAGCTAGAGTGTAGTGGTGTCATCATAGCTCACTGGAACCTTAAACTCCTGACCTCAGGCAATCCTCCTGCCTCAGCCTTCTGAGTAGCTAGGACAACAGGTGTGCACCACCTCACCTGGCTAATTTTTTTCTATTTTTAGTACAGACAGGGTCTTGCTGTTGTTTAGGCTGGTCTCAAACTCCTGAGCTCAAGCAATCTACCCACCTCAGACTCCCAGAGCACTAGGATTACAGGCATGGGCCACCATGCCCAGCCTCTCTCTCTTTAGTCTAGTAATATTCACATTATGAATATGGGAACTCCAATGTTGGATGCATATGTATTTAGAATTGTTATACCTTCTTGCTGAATTATACCCTTTTATTATTATATAATTACCTTCTTTGTCTTTTTTTAGTGTTTTTTACTTAAAGCCTGTTTTATGTGATATAAGTATAGCTACTCCTGCTTGCTTTTGGTTTCCGTTGGCATGGAATATCTTTTTTCCATCCCTTTACTTTCAGTCTATATGCATCTTTACAGCCAAGGTAACTGTTTTTGTAAGCAGCATAGTTGTATCATGTTTGTTCATCCATTCAGATAATCTATACCATTTTAGTACAGCCAATCCATTTATGTTCAAGGCTAATATTGCTATGTGTTTTTTTTTCCTCCTGTCATATTGTTAAGTCTCTTCTAGTTGTTTTATAAACTATTTCTTTTTTTCTTTTCTCTATTTATTATTGTGGTTTGGTATAATTCTTTAGTGGAACTATTTGATTTCTTTCTCTTCCTCCTTTTTGTGATTACCAGTGAGTTTTTACTTTCATGTATTTTCAGGGGGGTGAATGTCATTCTTTTGCTTCCAAGTTTAGGACTTCCTTGAACATCGCTTGTAGGACTGGTCAAGTAGTTACAAATCCCCTCAGCATTTGTTTCTCTGGGAAAGACTTTATTTTTTCTTCACTTATGAAAGTTAGTCTTGCTGAATATAGAATTCTTGGTGGACATGTTTTTTTTCTTCTTTCAGAACTCTGAATATATCATTACATTCTCTTCTGGCCTATAGTTTTTCTGCTGAGAAATCCACTGTTTGTCTGATGGGGTTTCCTTTATAAATGACTAGACACTTTTAGTGATTTTAGATTTTGTTCTTTCACTTTGATTTTAGACAGTCTGATTATAACGTGCTATGGCAAAGTCCTTTTTGTATTGTATTTGTATGGGGATTACTGAGCCTCCTGTGTCTGGACATCTAAATCTCTTGCTAGACTTGGGAAATTTTCATCTATTATTCTATTAGATTTTCTAAGCCTTGTGATCTCTCTTCACCTCCTGTAATACCGATAATTCATAAGTTCAGTTGCTTTATGTAGTCCCAAACTTCTTGAAGGCTTTGTTCATCTTTTTTCTATATTTTTATCTGACTGGATTATTTCAAAAGACCTGTAATTGATTTTTAAAATTCATTTTGCTTCTTGGTCTAGTCTATTGTTGAAGCTTTTGAATGTATTTTGTATTCCTTTCAATGAAATTTTTCAGTTACAGAATTTTTTTTTAAATATCCAACTCATTGGTAAACTCTTCGTTCGTATCCTGAATTGATTTTCTGAGTTCTTTGTATTGATTTTCAGATTTCTCTTGTATCTCACTAAGCTTCTTTGAAATCAGTATTTTGAGTTCTATATCTGAGATTTTGAGGATTTCTTTTTGGTTAAGATCTGTTACTGGAAGGCTGGGTGCAGTGGCTCATGCCTGTAATCCTGGCACTCTGGGAGGTCAAGGCGGGTGAATCGTTTGAGTTCAGGAGTTCGAGACCAGCCTGAGCAAGAGTGAGACCCCATCTCTACTAAAAATAGAAGGAAATTAGCTGGACAACTAAAAATACATGGAAAAAATTAGCCGGGCATGGTGGCGCATGCCTGTAGTCCCAGCTACTCGGGAGGCTAAGGCAGGAGGATTGCTTAAGCCCAGGAGTTTGAGGTTGCTGTGAGCTTGGCTGATGCCACAGCACTCTAAGCCCAGGTGACAGAGCGAGACTCTGTCTCAAAAAAAAAAAAAAAAAAAAAAAAATCTGTTGCTGGAGAATTATTGTGTTACTTTGAGGATATCATACTACCTAACTTTTTTATGTTTCCTGTATCTTTACATTGATTTCTGCACATCTGGTTTAACACTCACTTCTTATTTTTGAATTTATTTTTGTTGGAGGGGATATTTTCCTGAACATGTGATTATGATGTTGGTTCAGTATAGCCTTTTGGCTTTGCTTCTTGGTGTGTGCAGTAGTGAAGACTCTGTATGATTCATTTGTCTATAAATAACATTAGTTATATCTGTGATTTCCTTGGTGTGTTAGGGTGCAATTATTGGTGGAGGCTGTGGTCAACTTGTGCTGGGGACTGGCATGCCATTTGGGCCCATCTTCAGGTTTCAGTGGTAGTGATGGTGGGCTAAGTATATCTATTCTTGTGCCTTGGGTCAGTGTATGCTGGTACCTGTGTAGGCAGTTCTAGGCAGGCCAAGTCTTGGTCTTCCAGGTGGCTTTCTCAGATGCTAGTCATAACAGCAGTATACTGGGTGAGTTAGAGGGCTCTTGAGCTCCTGGGCAGCCAGTGTGGCATGGGCAACATTAATAGTGATGGTGGTGAAATGGTTTTCTTGGTTCCAAGTGTGCTTGAGTTGGCAATGGTTGCAATGGGCTGTGTGGGTGGGCCCCTAGGCCAGTAGGAGGTGCTTACAGGTAGGAGTCAGCAGACATGGTGGTGGGAGGGTGTTTATGCCCAACCTCTGTTTCCTGGGAAAAGTACTTGGGTGTGTCAGGTGGTGAACTGGGTTGTGGAATGCCCAGGACCGTCGATCCCACCCTCTGTCTCAGAGTGGGCAGTGAAGCCAGATAGAGCTGGACTAGGCAAGCTTGAACTCAGGCCCTCCAGTGATGAGTGCATGCAGCAGCCATGACAGGGTGGCAGGCGGTCCTCAGGCCCCTGGTGAAATGCTTGTGTGAGGAGCAACCACCCCCGCACTGAGGTCCGGCCACAGGAAGGGTGGGGCCGGTGCCAAGAGCCACAGCCTTGACCAGTGGGTGGGGGACTTGCATCCCCATCACGTTCGATTCCCAGCAGGGCTCCCTCTTTTGTTCTGGGTATCACAGCTGACCTGGCTGTTCAGTCAGACCCAGCAGTTCATACCTAGGCCACAACACTGCCCTGGGCCTTAGGAGCGAGCACCTGCCCAGCTCAAGGCCAAGCCTCTATGGCAACATCCTGCTCAGGGCCTGGAGGAGGTGTCTGCTTCCAGCACCTGCAGCTGGAGCCCACACCATGCTCACTTCCCAGGCCTGGTTTTGGGAGACCAGCCCTGGCTTATGCCCCAGCTCTATAAGCAGCAGACCAAGTCTCCCCATGCCTAGGGCTGGTGCCACCAGTTTCCAGGACTGCTGACGGTCTGTAGGAGCTGGGATTGAGAAAAGTGTCTTAATGTGGCTTCTTGGGTCTCAGGAAGTGTATGGGAACAAGGGTGTGTTCCCTTCCTGGATCAGCTCCCTCTTAGTCTCCCAGCCACTTCCTAAGTTAGATTCAGGGCATGGGAGGGTCAATGTGCCCCAGATTATACAATTCCCTGAAGGGAAAGTGGACCACAGACAGACACTCACCCTCTCCTGTGTTGGGGAGTCACTCTCAGTTCCCTGCTGGTCCCAGACATACAGCCTGCCTGTTTTCCTTCTTCTTCATAGATTTCGATGTTTCCTTTTGCTTTTTTATTCAACCAGTGTTCCCTTGTGAACAATGTATTCAAACCATGATGGTCTGGCCGGGTGTGGTGGCTCATGCCAGTAATCCTAGCACTCTGGGAGGCCGAGGCGGGAGGATCGCTTTAGGTCAGAAGTTCGAGACGAGCCTGAGCAAGAGGAAGACCTTGTTTCTACTAAAAATAGAAAAAATTAGCCAGGTGTGGTGGCTTGCGCCTGTAGTCCCAGGAGGACTAAGCCAGGAGGATCACTTGAGCCCAGGCGTTAGAGGGTGCTGTAAGCTGTGATCACGCCACTGCACTCTAGCTAGGGTGACAGAGAGAGACTCTGTCTCAAAAAATAAGAAACAAGCCCCCCCACCCCCCGCCCCACAAAAAGTGCACAGAAAACCATGATGGTCTACACACTATTTTGGCTATTCTAAGCATATTAGGCATGCCTGAAATGCTTCTCGTCAGCCATCACAACACAAAAACTGGCGAGTTTCTGGACTTTTGTTGTTAGAGTCATCCTTTGGCCGGACTTGCCCTCCCCAGTAAGTGTGCAGCAGTTGCAGCCACTGCAAATGTAAGATCTGAACCAGAGATAACCCAAATACCCATCAACAGGTGAATGAATAAAAAGTACTATATCCATGCAAAAGATTATTATTTAGCAATAAAAAGGAACAAACATGTTACCTATATCAACATGCAACATAAATGGATTTCATCATGCTGGGTGAAAGAAGCCAGACGCAAGCGTATGTACTGCCAAGATTCTATTTATGTAAAATTCTGGCCAATGTAGACTAATACAGAAGCAGGTCAGTGGCTTCCTGTCACTGGAGGCAGAAGATAGGACTGGAGAGGAGTACAGGCACCTTTCATTGGTGACAGAAACGCTCTGCACTTGTTTGTGGTGGTAGTTTCATGACTGTCCGAACTCATCAGCTTGTGCACTTTACATGGATACAATTTATATGTAAGTATTTCTCAATAAGGTTACTAGGGGGAAATTTTTTTGTAAGCTGTTTGACTGTTAAACCTGAGACTTGAAGAAAAGGCATAATGGGCAGCAGACTAGCTTTGTGGGGCCACGATATCAAGGTGTTGATGAACCAATGTTTGTCACTTTAAACATGCTGGAAAGCCCTTTGGTTTCTGGAGAGCCTATGTGAATTTGTAGGAAAAGAATTTATGTCATGGTTTGGAGACAACTCCCCCAAAGATCTATTCTGGGGACTAAACAGAGTCCTGGGCTGGTGGGACCTTTCTCTCCAGCCTCCTGTGGATTCCTGGGGAGCCAGCTGACGGGGCGGCGGCAGCCTCTGGTCTCGTTAGCATCATAGACGCCTTGGTATGGTTACTCTTCTACTCTGCCTGCAGTGGTATGTGTCTACTTGTGGGGAGAGGGGGGAATTCCATTCCACTTTTTGAATGTCCTATTCAGAAACTGGAAGGCTGTGGAGCACGCTGTTGCTTTATTGACCACCTGAAGTAACCTTAGTTGGCACGACTCATAGAATCACAGGATGTGAGATTTGGAAGGAACTTCCTTACGTCCCAAAGGAGGAAACTGAGGCCCAGAGAGGGTAACGGCTGGCGTGAGCTCACACAGCCAGAGCAGGACTAACAATCACTGCCTTCAAGAGTTGCCGCTTCATTACCCTCTCTCCTTGGTTTGTTGAAAAAGTGCCCCATCTTTAGCTCTCTAAACCCAGACCCGAAATCCCAGCTCTTGGCCTGCTGCCTTTTTTTTCTTTTTAAATGAAAGCTGTGAAATGGCTGGGTTCTGGCTGAGAAAAAGACAGCAATGACTTAGTCTGACCTACTGTGAGGAAGCGCAAGGGTCAACCTCAGCTCGTGCATGAATGAGAGGCATTTATGATTATTGCAGAACTTGGCAGCAATTACAAAAGCCTGTTCCATGGTGGAAATAACCGTGCTGAATTTCCATTATTTGCATTTGCAAAAATAGAATAAAATTATTTCTTGGGTAGGAATGTTCTCGGTGACTAGCAACTGCTTCTCAGTCATTACTGCTCCTTTTACTCTTCATGTATTTTTCCCATGATGGCTATTGAAATAGTAGATATTTTGTACAGAGAGAACATTCATCACAGCACATTCTTGATTGAAGTTGAATCAGATTCTTCCAGTCAATCAGCCAGTGCCAGGGAGTAAATTAGGCCTTTCTGGAAACTGCACTGACATTCAGACCAACGTGGCTCTAATTTTCAAACTACAGCTTGGCAGGCCCAGGTTGTGGCAGCATCCTGAGACCTCGCATCTGGCTCTTTAGTGCCTGGGCAGGAGCTCCACGTTCCCCGGGGCGGAGACGGTCCCTTTGCAGGTCATGCTGTGCTCCTCTGGGGATGTGCACGCTGCGAGCGTGACGCTGGTGCTGGGCCGCGGAGACAGACACGAGGGTTGAGGGTTAGCAGTGTTCCCGGCCCTTTGGGGGACCTGGCGTGCCGGTAACACGTTTTGCTCTTCACAGAACAGTTGCAGAGCTTGGCAGAAGACGTCAGGTATCCTGAGTCCCGGACGGACAGCACTTTCCAGGGGTGTCTGCACAGGTGCGGCCACACCCCCTCCCCCACAGGGTCCCGTTTCCCGACGGCCCCTTGCGCTGCAGCTGCCTTCGCGTCTCAGACGTGCTGGGCGCCGTGCATGGGTCTCACGTGGGTGCGCAGTGCTTCCCCCGACTAATCACCGCGACGGCGGAGACCTGGTCTCGGCAACCTGTCCCTACCACCCAGTGTTGTGGATACGTGGCCTATTGCAGGTGTTCCATGAATCCTGTTGGTTAAGCTACTTGTTGAGCAAGTGGGTAATAAAACTACTGACTACTGGTGATGCAGGAAACTACTGAATACAAAGTGGGAAGAGAATGGAAACTTTTTCTAGAAAATCCATTAATGACCAGAATAGGTCTATGGTTATTTTCATGTGTGTTATACAACCATGAAAAATTGAGACAGGCACTTGCAAAAATTTTCCTATCCTCCCCACCTCCTTTAATCCCTTGAATTTTAATCACCCTCACCACTGAGGTCAAAGGTGTTTAGGCACCTGAATTGGATAATTTTAATTTTTTAAAATTTATTGATTATAAATGTAGTCTTTTGTTTACCTAAGAAACAGGAATACAATTGCTACTTCAAGTGACTTTTACTTTTTATTTTTTAATCATCACACAAGCACGCTCTAGTCTCTTACCTTTTATAATAAAGATATCCTCCCTAATCCTTATGGCTGTCAGCTGATTCCTTTTTTTTCTTCAGTGTAAAACTTCTGAAAGAACCGTGTGCTCACAAACTACCTCCGCTTCTAAGTTTCCGTCCACTCCTCAGACTTTGCTCTGGATTCTGTCCCTACGACTCCGCCAAAATTGCTCTTGCCAAGGTGACCAGGGACCTCCATGTTGCCCACTCCAAGGAGCACTTCTGAGTCCTCATCTTACATTGAGAATCTTTCTATTGCACCCGAAAGCAAGCCCAACTCAAATTGCTGCCAACAAAACAGTAAGTTATATTATTTAATAATTTTCTCCCTTCCATTTCTCTCCTTTCGGGCATGAACCAGATGTGGGTTAGCTGAATTAATCCTATCTTTTCTACTGTTCATCTCTTTGGCAACCTACTTGGCTTTATGAGTTCCTTGCTCTATCCTTCAAACCTTGTGTTGAATTTGTAATTTCAGATCTCATACTTTTAGTTTCTAAGTGTTGATCCTTGTTCTCAGAATATTCCTTTTTATTGCAACACATTCGTGCTTCATGGATGCAGTATTATGCCACAGTTTTCTGACGAAAGTAATTTTAATTAAGCTTTTTTCCCCTAGTCTCTGCATTGTCTCTGTTTTCTAAGAGTTGCTTTCTTCAGTTTGTGTGTTTCTGTCTCCGCTCATCGTGTGGAGAAATGTCTGCAAATGTCTCTGTGAGTCTAAGTAGCCCACTTCTGTTCTGTGGTGAGAGAGCAGAGATCTCGGGTGGGGAGCTGGCTGACTGGTGGCTTTGGGGTTAGAATAATTGGGTAGGAAGCCGGCTGTATCATTTGGCAACCCCCCCCCCCACACACACACACAAATGTCAACAGATAGAGGTCTTTTCTCTGGGCCATTTGGTTTCTCCTGAGGGATCCTCCAGACCCACGGGCTGCTATGTGCCTGGCTAAAGGCCCTCTCAGAACCAGGCAGAAGGCAGCCAGGAGTCTCATGGTTCTGATGGCAGATTTTAACTTAATCCTCCAAAGTTCAGCCTTACCTCTTCTTGTTCCTGGCAGTTGAGTCCAGATCTTGTCTGGCTCGTTTTATCCAGAGAATGAACCTCTAGTGTCTTGCAGTGGGAAAGGAGGAACAGGAGCGGGGTGGCATTCTAACTGCTCCTGCTCCACACTTCACACATTTTTTTTTTAAAGGCACAATCTCGCTCTGTTGCCTGGGCTATAGTGCAGTGGCATCATCATAGCTCACAGCAATTTCAGACTCCTGGGCTTAAGCGATCCTCCTGCCTCTGCCTCCTGAGTAGCTGGGACTACAGGTGCATACCACCACGCCCAGCTAATTTTTCTATTTTTGGTACAGAAGGGGTCTCTCTCTTGCTCAGGCTGGTCTTGAACTCCTGGCCTCAAATGATCCTCCTATCATGGCCTCCCAGAGTGGTAGGACAGCAGGCATGAGCCACTGTGCCCAGCCACTCCTCTTTTCAACCTTGTCCCTCATCCCCACCTTTCAAAAGAACACGGTGCCTCCACTCTGCTCGGCCTCTCTGGAATCTCCTGGCTTCCTGGATCGCACACAGACTCTCAGGGCAGTTGCCTCCACTCAGCTGTCGCTCACCCTCATGCATCTTTGACTTGTTGACACTTCTCATCTGTAATTTTCTTTTTTTTTTTTTTATTGCTTTACTGCCATGTTAGGGCTTTGGGAAGAGTTACACAATATGTAACTCAAAAAGGTCACTGGAGTTCATTATATTTTTGGAATAGTTTGATCCTTTAGGATTGCATTTCCACAGAAAGTCAGTTAGAAAATAGAAATTCTCCATTTTGCAGCAGTACCTAATTCTTTCTACAAAGAGTAAACATGAGGTAAGGGATTTTTTGTTGTTAATTTAAAACGTTACCTATTGAATAACATTTTGTGACATCCAAAGGAATCATGAATCCCCAGTTTCTGTTAATGAGGAAATTTATATGATTATTTCTGTTTTTTCAGGTTTGTCCAGGAGCATCTACTGTAGCTACAGATGTTTTGCCTCTGAAGTGCTCAAGTCTTTGCAGTTCTTTGTGAATAATAACAGGTAATAGTAATATAAATGTGCCAGGCACTCTTTTGTGCACTTCAAATATATTCGTTTAATGCATACACCAACCTTGAAGTAGATATAATTGTCTAATTTTGCAGATGAACAAACTGAGGCACAGAGAAGTAATTTGCTCCCGTTCACACAGTGAGTAGGCAGCGCCAGAGTCCTTGCTCTTAACCACTACATCATGCTATATTGCAGCAGCTTTAAGTTAAATCTTTAAAAATTTCACAATGAAACCACTTCTCCAAAGGAAACTTAAAATATTAAAACACCTGGAGCAGGAGAGTTCAAAACACAAATGCGTGTGCGCGCGCGCGCACACACACACACACACACACACACACACACACAGAGCCATGTGAAAGCAGCAGAGAACTGCGTAAAGCAAAAGTGTGAGATGGGCTGGCTTTTCCATTAGGGCACCGAATTTGGCTCTGAGTTTCCTGCCAACTAATAAAAATTGGGGGCAATTGAATTCTAGAAGCAATGTCTAGAATTCTAATAAAATAAAAAAGGCCTATGTTAGACATTTTAAAAAAACTTGTGAAATACATTCAGAAAAACACAAAATCAAACATATAAGTTCCTGAATTATTATAAACTAAACCCTCACTTAACCACCACTCTGATCCAGAATTAGAAATCTAACTGCCCCCCCCCCCCCGTTTCTTGTATATATCCCCCCTTCCAGTCCTAAAGTGTTCTTTCGTAAGTTGTAAATTGGAACAACTATTTTGGAAAACGTGTGGGCATTATCTACAAAAGTTGGCCATATGCTCACACTGTGACCCAGCTGATTCCTTACACAGCTGAAATATGCGTACACTTGAACCAGGAGACACACGCTAGAATGTTGGTAACAGCAGGATCCACAATAGCCAGCCAAAAATAACCCAAATGCCAGCAACTGGTGAATGGGAAAGTCGTGGTATATTCCTAAGATGTGCTGTAGTCACACAGTGGAGTACCATAGAGCAAAATGAAGGTCGGAGACCTCTGGTTAGTTTCACATTCACATCTGTAGAGAGAATACATGGAAGAAGGCCCCTCCTTGGAGAAAGTTCTTATGTTTTAATACAGCAGTCCCCAACCTTTTGGGCACCAGGGACCGGTTTCATGGCAGACAGTTTTCCCAAGGACGGGGGCGGTGCAGCGGCAGAGCTCAGGGGGTGATACGCAGCCCGTCTACTAACAGGCCACAGAACGGTCCCAGGCCACGCCCTGGGAGTTGAGGACCACAGTCCTCTTACCTAATCCAGGTACTAGAATTAACTTTCAAAGCCCACTCTGTTCAACCCCTCATTTTATAAATGACTATGTCCATCTAGGCACATATCTTGGTTCACGGTACAAGCTGGTTAAGGGGCTTGGCTAATGTTTAAAAAAAGAAAGTTGATCATGTAGTGACTAGATAGCCTTAATAATAATGATTTTCTAAAAATCAGCCAAGAAAAATTTCATTAACTAAGGGGACAAAAAAATGGCTAGGGCTACCCAGGGTAGAGATGGGAACTGGAGCCCTTCCAGTTCTTCCTTTACTATTCCAAAGTACCTAGGCAGTAACTGGGACCCAAGTCCCTTAAAAGAGCCCTCCCCTTAGACATGTGCCTCTTGTGTGATGAGGGGACTGTATCGAGTCAACTTCAGGAAAGGGTATCAGCTGGGCTTTATTTAAGCTAATTCCATGTTTAAGCATAAAGCCAATAATTTCCCCCAGTTTAGATGATCACAAGTGACTACTGAAATGAAAGCATTTAAAGACATTCCAATTTTAGAAGTCAACACTTCCAAACTATGGATATTTACACAAACAGCACGAATAAGTCCATTATTAGCACAAGTAAAGATGCCATCAAAATACTTAACAAATAGTGCTCAGGCAGACGCAGAAGTACAAGGTCGATACTCTCTGGATCCTGTACTCCAGATTATCACGTTATAACAAATGCACAACTTGCTGTGCTCCTATTTGAAACAAGCAAAATCAAGTTAATTCAAATAAATATCCTTTATTAAAGAAAAAAGGGAATATTGTTAAGCACCAAAACTGTATGTTGTTACATTGCATGTACAATAAGAGAAAGGTGATTGCAATACTTGGTGTACAAGTACTTAACTCTGAAGTCATGAGTGTAAAAAACACGAAATACAAAGCCATACAATAATTACAATGCAGAAAAGTTGCACTAAAGAGCAAAAGGCAACAGTCAAAACAATTATTGGAGATTTCATAGTATTGCTATAAATGCTTGCTTAGTTTTTTCTTTGTACTTTTAATACTTTAGAATGTTAATTGAGCATGTTTAAGTATTGTAAATTTGCAAGAGTTGGCATTTACAATACACTGTGCACACACTGTCCATTTAATGTAATGGTGTTAAAGCCATCCTTACAAGCCAAGCACACAATGTGCTAGTGTTTTGCTTCTACCTTTATAATATTGCACAAAGCTAGTAAAATGGTGAGTCAGTTTGCCATTAAAATTTTCATTTTCCCAGAAAGGCTAAAAAACATGTCAGTCTCCTTAGCCCTAAAGGGCATTATTCATGCGAAATGATCTGTAGCCTTCCATTTTCCATAAACTACATAATAGGGTTTCACACTTGGCAAGACATAAGCTATAGAGAAATTCAACAACAGTGGAGATTCTGTCAAAGTTGAAGTCAGAAGTCACCGCATATGGTTGCATCATCTACACCTCTTGGTTCACAAATGAAGGCAAATGCCACTTTCTGATTATCGAGACTTCTTAAAACCAACATAATTAGCATTGGGAAAAGGTGGAATAACTTGTTACACCCTTTGATAGTTAACAACAGAACATGCAAGTAAAAACAAAAAAAACCCCAAAATTTCCCTTGTTAAAACTGAACTCTACAACCAAAATCCATACCCTTGTTTTAATCTAAACATCGTTTTTCAAGGTCTTTTGGACACAGTAACAACTCCCCAAATTGAGCCACACTTAGTAGTACCTGAATTAAAACAAAAGCTTTCCCCTAGCCCTTAAAACAAATGACTGCTTTGAGATTTAGTGTGAAGTAACATTCACAAAATAGGTAACAAGTCAACCTCAAAGGTATATTCTGTACATGCCCATTAAGGAGGCATAATAAATGTGTTTGTAAAAGGAGGGAAACATTATAAATTTGGAGTTGAATCAATTAAATTCTACAAATGCCAAATTGTAGATTATGGTGGACAAAACAGAAAATTTTAGAATAAACAGATCTTCAAAATAGCTCACTGGGCAAACATTTAATTACATACATACACACACTGAATCTAGACTCCCTCCCACCTTTAAAAAACCTCTGTTTACATAACATGATAGTTTAGGCAGCAATATAAACTCATTTTGTAGGAAAAACTTTTAAATTACACTATTTATAGGATAAAAAATACCATTGCTTCATTTTACAAAGCAATTAAGCAGAGACTCTTCTTAATGTGCTTTAACTAAAGCGCACTTTGCAGCAAAGTTCAGAAATAACTACTGAATTGTTCAGTAGCACTAAATAAATGCAACATGCTCCAACAGTAAGGTGCTTTCATCATCTTACCCCCTCCCTCTTCCATGTGAAATAAATCTTGCTGGTCAGTCTTCTAACACTAAGCATAGTTCTTTTTCTATGCTAAGCAATAAATGGGAAATAAAATCTGTTTAAAATGCAAATGCACATTTAATTTTATATTATCATTTATATTCAGTGCAAGAATTAGGCAAAACTTTGAAGGTTTCTGCTTTCATTACCAAATGGTTACATCTTAACGTATCTGCAATAATCATTAAATGTTTTACAGCTGTCCTTTTATTTTTTTCTTTTTATTTTTTTACAAGTAACCTGGTAAAGTATGAAATTTCAATTCCCTGATAGGGCCTTTAAGGACCCAATAGTACTTTACACATTGGTATCTGATGTTAAGTTCATAATACTTCAATAATAAAGCTAAAAAAAAAACTATCATATTTAGGGAAAGAAAAGGCTTTCCTTAGGCTGAAAGCATTGGCTTAAGTTCATACAAACACACTCAGGGAATTTAATTTAAAAATGGAGTGTCAGGGAATATATAAAATTAAATTGTGTAATTGTACACTGGTCCCATTACAAATAGGATGCTGCCCATTAGTTTTTGTTCCACTGATTCAAGAGTTTTAATTCTTAGTGTCTACAATGTCCATTAAGTATGCTTTACAATTTGACACATCTTACAACATAAAATAGCCACGCCATGTGTTAGCAAATATTGCTACATAGTTCAACTTTGTAGATAGAAACAAGGATTTCCCCTCCCCTAACACTACCCCCTACTATATTGGGTAAGTGAAAGTGCTGAAAATTTCCTGTTTCCACCTTAAGAAAAAATCTCCACATTCCCTCTATTCCCACTATTATAGCTGGGTCTAAGAGTCTCATTAAAAATGCATCTTAAAGAAATAATTCGGTTCCCCAATGAAGAACAAAGGAATGATTGTTTTGATGCTACGTACAAACTAAGTAAGCCTATAAAATGTAAGCAAAACAATTGTTCTCTTTTAAAAATCCTCATTAGCCAGGCTTTTCTTCATATTGCTACACTACAGACATCTAGGACCTTTAATCATTAAGAATACGCTTTCTATGTGGGCTACACTGGTTATATACACCTAATTTTGGTTGCATTAGTATGAGAAATATTTGAATTTAACATTCAAATGTGCAGTAAAGTTAATCTCAAAATATCCCAAACTTGTCATCTACTTGTTTCCCCTATTTTCAATATATTGCAGTTGAGCCTAGATTGGTAAATTAACTTCTTAATTGATTCAGCATGACCAAGCAGCTGTTTGTGGATGAAGAAATGATATATTAACAGAAATATGTAACTGTCAAATATTTTGAACCATACGAAAAGTACAGGCTCACCTGAGGTCCACAGGCAAGTTTGGGAATGGAAATGTGGGCATCTGTAAGTACCATGATAACCAAACATATACAAATTTAATATTAAGGCCAAACATACTCATTTTACTGGGGACAAGGAAAAAGGGAAATTTAACCATGCATACGTAATTGACATGGAGGTTCAAATGGTAATTTTGATGAACAAGTAGACCCTAATTATTTGAAATTTTTAATATCTGAATAACTTCAATGGTTTGTGACCTACAGTTTTCTGTAAGTTTGTGCAAGTAGGAAACTCGACCTTCACGAAGGGAAATGGGTGTGTTGAGAACCAGAGAACGAGCACAGCCGGCTGCCAGCCACCGAGACTCTACTTTTTGCCTCATCTTCAGTAGTGTGAGGTAACCCTCGAGGAATGCTGTAACGGGACGGGCTGAGAGAGTTGTGTGTGCATCACTGCAACGGTTAACAGAGTCCTGTATATCCTCCATTATTTGCTAGAGACTTACTACAACATGGCTCAGGAAGACAGACAAGACCCTTGTATAAGTGAGCCTATTTTATAATGGAATCCCAGCTGTAACACTAAATGGGTGGCAATTCCCTCTCAACATATAAAGGTTCCAGTGTTTTTTGTTAGTTTAACACTATATCCTTCTGTATTTTTCTAAATTTGAATAAATGAAAAAAACTTGTTAGGAACAAGCATCCCAAAAACTGGATATATGAAATGTTGACACATGGTCACATCAAAATTGGAGAGCATAAAACTTACACATGATTTTTATAAAGGGTTGCAAATTTGCTTAAAAATTTTTCAAATATATTAACAATCTAACCAATCACTCTTCGGGTTAAAGAAGCATGCTTTAGGCCGGGCGCAGTGGCTCACGCCTGTAATTCTAACACTCTGGGAGGCAGAGGTGAGAGGATTGCTTGAGCTCAGGAGTTTGAGACCAGCCTGAGCAAGAGCAAGACCCTATCTCTACTAAAAATAGAAAGAAATTAGCGAAACAACTAAAAATAGAAAAAATTAGCCAGGCATGGTGGCACGTGCCTGTAGTCCCAGCTACCCGGGAGACTGAGGCAGGAGGATCACTTGAGCCCAGGAGTTTGAGGTCGCTGTGAGCTAGGCTGATGCCACGGCACTCTAGACCAGGCAACAGAGTGAGACTCTGTCTCAAAAAAAAAAAAGAAAAAAAGCATGCTTTAATACGTTAATATAGGCCACCACCAGCACCATCCCCTACCCTGTCTTGGGATGAAGTTTCAACATTAGATGTGTATTTCTGATCTTTCCAAACAAGATGTGGGAATAGTGCTGGGACTAAAACCAATATATTATGGAAATGCTATATAGAAGCTCCCAGTCTCATTAATAAACATACTACCAACACTTAAACAAAAAGATTTTCTCTCATTATAACCTGTTGGCAGAAGATTTTCTCCATAATTGTTTTAAAGAAAATAACATTTTAAAATGACAAGGGTATGAACACTTCCTTTTTTCTCTAGGAATACCAAATTCATATACATTGGAGGGTTCTTGCTGCAGTACTATTTTCTGGGTTTAGGCCAGAGAACTGCCTTATAAGAAATAAAGTTCTTTTTGGTATTTCCATTCTTAACTCCCTCCATATGAAGGGCAAGATCTTACTTATGCAGAATTACTCTCTACGGAGTACTATAAACTGGGTCCAACATATCTACCTTCATTCAAGTCCACAATGGTCCCTGCTGAAAATCCTTAATGGCCCCATTCATATAAATATATCCTTTAAGGACTCAATTATAGCAAATATATCAGTACCTAGAGCTGCGTATATAAGTTTAAAATATTAGTGACAATAACAAAGGCTCTCTCCCAAAATTCTCAAAGCATTTCAAGCCAAAGGGACTTTTCTGCTTATCTACTCTATTGAGCACATGCTTTTCACTGTGGAGCATAAAATAAAAAATTAAAATGGTGGCTGATAAAAAGGGTTAAGATCTTCATCCCTATTACTGAATCTTGATTTTTGATTCTCAATAGGAAGGTCATGTGAGTCATAGTAATCAAGCAATAGATAAAAAAAAACACTAAAAATAATTAGAAATATCAAGTTACAAAGTATTGCTTCTCATAAGCAAGGATGCACATAAAACTCAAACTATTATAAATTCAGAAATATTAAAAGCAATTTAAAAGCATGGAAATTTTTACTTCAAAACTTTACAAAGTGTGAGACTGTGGCCTTCTAAAAATATGCCATGTTAAATGTATCATGTTGTGGTGAACACATTAATAGATGTATCCCCATTGTTGTGTGGCTTTTCAGATGTTCATCATCTTTATGAAAATTCCTTTGGAGATAAGTAATGTGGAGATTTTAAGTGCATTTCCATCTGATTTTAATTCCTGACATACAGCTATCGTGATAAACTTTTTCAGAGTACAACACTATTTTATAGCTGATATGGAAGCAGCTCTGTATTTTTAGACGACTTTCAGCGCAGTGAAAGATGGCTCTCAAAGCAGTCCCAACACAGCTCACAGTAAATCTGTCAACCCAGTGTTCTTCCTAGCTTAACTGGCCGCTATAAGGATGTAAACACGTGGACGGGAGGAGAAGGTGCATAAAGAAACCCCCAGAAATCACCAGAAGGCTTTTTTTTTTTCATTGCAATCAGGAACATTGCACATCTAAAACTCATGTTAACCACCACCTAATGGAATGACTGGAAAGTGATAACTTGCCAATTGTGCCTTTTTCACACCACTGAGCCAATATACTTTGGATCTGATGTAATCCAACTGTGGAAACAGGTGCTTAAGCTGTTGTGTTCCAAAGAATCAGAACCAATCTTCAACTGTAGGTATTTTTCTTCTTTCTGTTGCCTGTTTACAAAGAGAATAAATACAGTACATTTAAAGAAATAAATGACCTTTTAAAGATACTGTGTGTGTGTGTGTGTGTGTGTGTGTGTATATATATATATATATATATGTTCCCTCATACCCTTTGCAATATCCTGGATGAATACTGATGTTCTTTTCTTATAAATGGACATTTATACAGTATGCTGTATAGGAGATATGTTCTTTCTAAAGGATAAGTTTGTATTCCTAAAGCAATAAAAATGAAAACTGATTTGAATAAAGATTTTGATACTTAAAAGGTTGTTAGAGTAAAAGGAACAAAAATGAAAATGAATCTAACACTTTATGTCAAAACTGTATACTAAAAGGGTAAATTGCCGGGCGCGGTGGCTCACGCCTGTAATCCTAGCTCTGGGAGGCCGAGGCGGGTGGATCGCTCGAGGTCAGGAGTTCGAGACCAGCCTGAGCAAGAGTGAGACCCCGTCTCTACTAAAAATAGAAAGAAATTATCTGGCCAACTAAAAATATATATACAAAAAAATTAGCCGGGCATGGTGGCTCATGCCTGTAGTCCCAGCTACTCGGGAGGCTGAGGCAGTAGGATCGCTTAAGCCCAGGAGTCTGAGGTTGCTGTGAGCTAGGCTGATGCCACGGCACTCACTCTAGCCTGGGCAACAAAGTGAGACTCTGTCTCAAAAAAAAAAAAAAAAAAAAAAAAAAGGGTAAATTAAAATCTAAAATATTTGCCCCATAAACTGACAGTGAAGTAAGAACTAGTAATGGTATCTTTAAAATTCAATAGAGAGATTTTTTTTGTTATATTGTCATTTAGAGGACAGGATTAATACTGATCTTTAAGTAGATATTTTAGTAGGACTTTTTTATTTAAAAGTGTTGTGCTTGAGGACTATGGCCTTACCCATGGCACAGGAGCATATATATCACAGACATACTTATCAGATAAAGGCTGACAGGCACATCAATAAAAGTACCAACTTATTTTATTATAGTTCTACATTTTCTAATACTGTAGCTACCTACATGTAATGAGTACTTGAAATGTAGCGCTACTGTGACTGAGAAACAATGTTTTTTAGTTTGATATAAATTAAAAATCTGGAACAATATAAAATATTTTTCAGTTACATACAATTTTACTGTTTTGGTAGGATACTTAGCATTTGAACTGAGATGTGCTACTATTAAGTATAAAATACACACTGGAGTTTGAAGACTTAGTACCTTAAAAAAGGAAAAAGAAAACTGTCAAATTTTTTTGTGTTGATTACATGTTGAAAGGTACAATTTTGGCTACATTATGTCGAATAAAGTATTACTAAAATAAGTTTTATGTGTTCCTTTTTCCTTTTAATGTGACTGTTAAAATTTTTTATATTGGATATGTGGCTCACATTATATTCTATTGAACCACGACAATGCTATATAGTTAGTAAGTTTAAGTCTATATAATTACACACCATTTCATGTTCAGAAGTCTTGAAGGACACTATGAACTCTGGCTATCTCTCTGAGTTTCAGAGAAGAACCAAGGCACACCTTCAGTTTTTACTTCATTTAAGTTTCGAGAAATTAGCTCTTTAAAAAAAAGTGTGTAATTACACTAATGATTTAAAAACTACAAGAAAGAAACCCATTAAATTACCAGCTAATACAAGTTACAGTACAAATTTTTTAGTCATTTACAGAAAGGTTTTCTGAAAGTTCAGAGTCTTTGAAATTATCCTCCAAGATCACAAAGCAGCGATATGTAGCTCCTCCACTGTCTGATCAGTGGTCCTAGTCTACGGTTTGCTTCTGGTGTAGGATTCATCCAGTCCTTTAAGGTTGACTTTGCAGATGACCTGAGCTCATACACTTGTTACCTGGGAGTGTTTCATCTTTCCTCTCTCAACATTGTACCACATACAGCAGCCATCAACAATCAGTCTCCTACATCCCCAAAAAAGTTTTAAGCAATTTTCAAAGTGGTACATATTCTTAGCATCTGATACTAAGGCTGAATTAGCAGCCAGAAGCTATAAAAACATCTCAGCCACTTGAGTATACAAAACCCTGACTGCAGTGTCTGTCGTTAGGAAGGATCTGGTAGGATGGGAGGAGACAGACAAAGACAGGCTGGCTTGAGCAGCTGCTGGTGTGCTGTGACTGGGCCAATGAAGACCAGCTGTAATGAAAGAGCTAAACACACATTTATGTGAGGACCCAGCTGTGGAATTAACCAATCAGTGCAAAAATGGTAGTTTTAGGCACAGGCTTAAGCAGGTCCCTGGGACAGCTACAGCAGAAGAAGACAACACAATAGGTAGCAAGAACTGTAAAGTGGGAGAAAATCTACAAATATCTACAGTGGAAAAGATTCCCAGTCAGACATATCTGACTCTCTAGACAGTCATACACTGAATAGACACACTGACATATTTACATTCCTCTACACAGCACAGTGGACATATGTGCAAGGACAAATGGCTTGAAATTCTTTTGGGATCCAAATAAGTCACACAAATAGACTACAATTAGGGCCTCTACAGATAACAGGAAAAATCACTGTGACAGAACAGTAGAGACTGGGAAAACAAACAAAAAAGATTAACAGGGGAAAGGCAGGACGATGATACTACTGAATGTTAGCTGAATTATGTTAAACGTAACCACCACGCATCAAGAAAAATGCAATTTTTCATCCTTTTTGTTTAAGCTATTGATTGGTGCAGGTGCTCATAGGGAGAGGCAGGGTGGACAGGTGCTAGGGGAACATTTTCCTGATGGTCCCTTGCTCAAAGGAACAGGTGAAACTGCTTTTAGTAATATGTTATCTGATATAACCAAAATAGTATCTTTCAATATTTAAAAACTAACAGATTGAATTTTTTTAACTAAGTCTTCAAAATCAAAATGTGTGCCTGCATATACATTAGATCTCCTTAGAATCCTTCAGTTAAGACCAGGAAACTGCATTTTTAATAAGCTCCTCAGGCTAATACTTATGATCAACCATGTTTAAGAATCGCTGTGCTAACAAATTATTTATTCCTTTACTGAATCCCTCCAGTACTAAAGTCTGCCCTCCTTTGGTGAATGTTTGAAGCCCACAGAAACATTCCAAGAGAGCATAATAATTAATGGAACATATTTGTATACTTTATATATTTTGCATGAATGACAACATTTCAGTTACAATCATGACCAATCCTATATATACTATCTAATTTGCAGCAGTGTTATCTTTACTGGTTCTACATTAGTGTAATTTGTGCCATTATTACTCTATAATTAGCTTATTAAAATGCAATGGATAACAACTGCCTATTACCTTAGGAGAATGCCACATGGGTAACCAAAGAGCATTTTAATACACACGGGGTGCTCGTTAAGATATGTATACAATTTTTATATATTTATTAATAATAGCTGCAAATTTATCTAGACAATACTGTAACTGTGATAGGTCTAAGTAGTTTTAAAGGTTTAGAAAGTTGGCTGGGTGAGGTGGCTCACGCCTGTAATCCTAGCACTCTGGGAGGCCGAGGCAGGAGGATTGCTCGAGGTCAAGAGTTAGAGATCAGCCTGAGCAAGAGCGAGACCCCATCTCTACTAAAAATAGAAAGAAATGATCTGGAAAGCTAAAAATATATATAGAAAAAAATTAGTCGGGCATGGTGGCACATGCCTGTAGTCCCAGCTACTCGGGAGGCTGAGTCAGTAGGACTGCTTGAGCCCTGGAGCTTGAGGTTGCTGTGAGCTAGGCTGACACCATGGCATTCTAGCCCGGGCAACAGAGTGAGACTCTGTCTCAAAAAAAAAAAAAAAAAAAGGTGGTTTAGAAAGTTGAATAATCAAGCCAACACAACAATTTTTCCAGACTGATCGTAGAGGAGAACTCTTCTTTGGGCAAATAATAAGATGTCAAGGGTGGGCGGGGCATGGTGGCTTACATTTGTTATCCCAGCACTGTGGGAGGCTTGGACATGAGGACAGAAGACATGAAAATTCAATATGCATAACAGTTTGTAACTGAAATACTTACTTAGAAAAGTCTTACTGAGTTGTTTTTTTTTTTTTCCCTCCAAATTGGCTTTTTAAAAAATGTATGTATGTATGTATTCATTCATTCATTCACTTTAGAGACACAGGTCTCACTCACTATGTTGCCCAAGCTGAACTAGAACTCCTGGGCTGACAGGATCCTCCTGCCTCAGCCTCTTGAGTGGCTGGGACTACAGGAGTGAGCCACCACTCCTGGCAAGCCTTACCCATTTTCTAAGGCAAGAAAGAGACTGTCACTTTACTTGGGATATAGCTGTATGGCAGACATTTTTAATGAAAAGGATATTAAAAACATAGCATTTACACAGCAATGGTCCTTTTCAAGTTATCATTAAGTTTCCAGAAAGTGTTATCTTAAATTTCTACCTGAAGTTTACTTTTTTTTTTGAGACAGAGTCTCACTCTATCACCCTGGGAGAGTGCAGTGGCATCACTGTGGGTCACTGCAACCTCAAACTCCTGAGCTCAAGCAATCATCCTGCCTCAACCTCCCAAGTAACTGGGACTATAGGCATGTGCCACCATGCCTGGCTAATTTTTCTATTTTTAGTAGAGATGGGGTCTCACTCTTGCTTAGGCTGGTCTCAAACTCCTGACCTCAAACGATCCTCCTGCCTCAGCTTTCCCAGAGAGCCAGGATTATAGGCGTGAACCACTATGCCTAGCCATGACGTTTACAAATGTATGATTCATGCTAAAATTAAGCTGTACATTCAGTTTCTCTGGCCATCTAAAAATAAAATAAAATTGAGCTGCATAATAAACAATAAGCCTCAGACTCAATAAAAATGCCAGACCCCATGATCCAATATAAAAGCTATTACTGAAGGCTACTAAAAGGACAATAAGGCCATTTACTTGTTAGTTCTCCCAGTCCGTGCAAGGCAAAGCCTCCTCTTCATCCTCTGACTCGGGGGATGCTTCTTTAATTCTTCTAAGAGCTTCATGGATGCTGCGTGTGAGAGGGTCTGTATCGGGCAGAAGCGTGAATGATTCTCTTAACACCTCTTTCTGTACCTTCTTCAATTTTACCCCTTTTCTTATCTGTGCCAAGATATTATTACTATCATCTTCATCAGGAAAAGGAGGCAGAGTTCGCTGTTCAACCTTTTTCAGGTGAAAACTACCACGCTTCAAGGAAGCTAGCACCTCATCCATGGGTGAGCTCACTTTGGAAAACAAAAACAAGACAATTAGAGTTAGATTGCACTTACAGTCAAACTGTATAACCTATAGTGTTTTGACTAGGAAAGCACAGGACACCAAAACACCACCTACAAAATGGATTGTGAAGTGTGGCCAAGTTGCCAGGGCAGAAGGGATCCTGACTAACCTTGCTAAAGAAAAAATCCCAAGACTCCAATTCCATGGAAGGTATTGTTGGTAATTCCCATCATTTCCATGGGAGAGAAGTGAGCAGATTGGGAGCTGGGAGGTGGTCTTGGTAATACCATGAGCGAGAGTCCTAAAGGATTTCCCTATTGTACATGCCCAATCCAAATTCAGACAGTGATTGGGTTATACATTTCATTTTTAAAGATTAAATTTTAGTTCATCATGGTGGCTGTGCACTTGTCAGGTGTTTCACATGTGCAATTTTACTCAGTGTGGTAAGAATCATTTGACAAAAAGGCATCTCAGATTAAAATGTAACATGCAAATTGCCTTATATGTGCTCCGCATGCAAACTGAAAGCTCCTAAAAGGCAAGAATTATTCCCTGTTCTTTTTAGAAGTAACTTTATTGAGGCATATCTGACATGCAGTAAATTGCACCAGTTACTCCCTATTCTTCTTTGTCTTTCTATACAAAGAATATATTTGGACAAATGTCCTCACAAGTATGTGACCAAATGTTACATGATCCTGCCAATGTCTGCCCTGTGTGATGGTCCTCACCAGATACCCTACCCTTTCTGATTTAAGTATTTTTCTTTTCTCTTAGGATTAAAATCTGATTTTCCCCCTAATACAAAAGGACCCCCTCCCTGTGCATTACCAAACAAATAATTATAACTTTGAAGGTACATTTTTAAAACATGCCGAACAGCTCAAGAAGGTATGCATTTCTGTATACCTATACAGATTTGCTGATGGGGGTTGGTGAGAATTCTCCTTGTGAGACCCTGAAACCCTGTTTACTATCAAATAATGTTCACAAATAAAATAATGCTTTAAGCTATATATGGTCATATGAACTATAAAGTTTTTCATTATTCTTTATTCCTAATTTCCTACAAGAGATGGGACATGAAAATATCTTTTTAACTTACCCCTCCTCCTTTGCAAACCTTCAGCTGTCTTTCTGAGCTTCTTCCGGGCACTGACCAGCTGGCTGCTATCAAAGAGGTGTGCTGACGGGGCACTGGCAGACTTCGGGATCCTCTTCTCGTTCCCTTCCTTTCTAGGCAGATCTTTCTCCAGTGTCTCTGGGACATCGTCCTTAGCAACAGGCAGAGGTGGGGGAGGAGGGGGAGGAGGTGGTGGTGGGGGAGGAGGTGGTGTTGGAGGACGAGGTGGTGGGAGTGGATCTATGGTAACAGAACATGGTTCAAGGTTGTTATTCACAAGTGGAAGAGATACAGTGGGAGGGAGTTCAGAGGTAACACCACTGAGAGGTAATGAAGTGGCTTCAAGTTGTGCTAATGAAGAGTCTTCAAGTTGTGCAAGGCTCTGGGGTTTTGTTGTCTGTGGTGGCCCAAGCTTGCTTCTTCCTTCTCCCACCTCGTCAGTTTTCTCTTCTACTTGTAACACTCCTGGCAGACAGTCACACTGATCCTCGCGCTGAACAGGACTTACTATACTTTTTCTTCTTGCATGAGCCAGTCGTAATCTGGTTGATTTAAGTATAACTTGCCCAGGATACCTCTAAAATACCAGAAGATATCATAATAACAATTTATACGCAAATGCATATTTATTTTTCCTTCAAATGAAAGATGTTTTTGTGATTCTTTGGTGATTTTCACTCTTAAATAACATAAAGTTACACAGAAAAACAGAAGATGCTGAGTACCTTTCAAACAATTATCACAAACCCCTTTTTTACTTGCCTATCAAAACCATTAAGGCCTTATCCTGCTCTTATCTACTGAAGAAATCAACTGTTCAAAATTACCACATGATTAAAAAAGATCTTCAGGCCGGGCGCAGTGGCTCATGCCTGTAATCCTGGCACTTTGGAAGGCCGAGGGGGGGTGGATTATTTGAGCTCAGGAGTTCGAGACCAGCCTAAGCAAGAGCGAGACCCAGTCTCTACTAAAAAAAGATAGGAAGAAATAAGCTGGACAACTAAAAATATATAGAAAAAATTAGCCGGGCATGGTGGCGCATGCCTGTAGTCCCAGCTACTCGGGAGGCTGAGGTAAGGGGATCACTTTAAGCCCAGGAGTTTGAGGTTGCTGTGAGCTGGGCTGACGCCACGGCACTCTAGCCTGGGCCACAGAGTGAGGCTCTGTCTGGAAAAAAAAAAAAAAAAAAAAAGTAAAAATAAAAAAAATAAATCTTCAAAGTATTACTGATTTAAATGTAAAAAATGGCAAGTAAAATACAAAACATAATGTCAAACACATACATGCTACTGTTATGCAAAAAGCTAAGAAACTAATGTTTTCCTATATATTGTCAGATGCTGACAGATGATAAAATTAAAATATTAATATTCTTTTTTAAACAGCTTACTTGGCATTTTTAAAAAGCTCCTATAACATCATATGCCTTTTATAATACAATGAAGTAGAAGGAATGAGATTTTTTTGGCCTGGCGCGGTGGCTCACGCCTATAATCCTAGCCCTCTGGGAGGCCTAGGTGGGCGGATTGCTGGAGCTCAGGAGTTCAAGACCAGCCTGAGCAAGAGCGAGACCCTGTCTCTACTAAAAATAGAAAGAAATTATCTGGCCAACTAAAAATATATACAGAAAAAATCAGCCGGGCATGGTGGCGCATGCCTGTAGTCCCAGCTACTCGGGAGGCTGAGGCAGAAGGATAGCTTAAGCCCAAGAGTTTGAGGTTGCTGTGAGCTAGGCTGATGCCACGGCACTCACTCTAGACCGGGCAACACAGTGAGACTCTGTCTCAAAAAAAAAAAAAAAAAAAAAAAAAAGAAGGAATGAGATTTTTTTGAAGTGCAGATATAAAGAACTCTCATTTGTATCTGTTACTATAGTAATACCTAATATTAACATGATTGGGTAGACAACATTTATTTAACACAATACAAGTCTTGTCTTTGTGTTAAGGATGCCCTCTCTACCATCCCATTTTTCTCACTGTAATGGCAAGAGGACTTGATCAAAAGCTTCCTTCACCTATAAGGTGATCCTCAGCATGAACAACTGAAGTCAGTCTCCAGAGCACTTTAACAACCAGACCCGCTAAACTTAAGCACGGTTCTGAGATGTTCAGATGCTGTGATATCAGTGTCCAGAGTCATGGGTTAGCCTAGCAAGAGAACTGCTCAAGCATTTTGCATATATGTAGACCTACCTTCTAATTCTGCCAGTGGTCACTTCCATCTATTACCACCATGGGTTGATGGATGTGAAATAAATAACAAGTTGATGCTTGAGGTGGATAGTCAGTTATGAATTAACTATGTTTTTTAAACTTAAGAGGAATCCAGGCTTTCAGAAGCCCTGATCATTCCTCTCATACTAAAGCTATGAGCCAAGGGTCACAAGAATACTAATTCTGGAAACACAGAGAGGAAAGAGAGCCATACAATCAAAACAAGTTTTAAAATGACTTGCCATGGTTGCAAGATGTTCTAAATAAAAAAGGAAAACCCAAGTTTTTAATCATAAAAAGAAATCAAACAGGCATGTATTAAGTTATGTTTTCAATGAAAAATAATAAAGGGAACATACTTTTATTACCTGTTTAAACGTTCTAAGTCTATCCAGCGTTCTCTGTCGCTCTTGGCTAACCCAGATGCTTTTTCTTTCTTCTTCATCATGTAATTTTTCTCTCTTCTGGTAAAAAATTAATAATAATTCCATTATGATGTATCTCATTCATTTCTATCATTAATAGAAAAAAGATGAGAAGTTCTACCAATACGTAAAATGGATGACTCAAGAGAATGATTCATTGAACAAAAGGTTTTACTGCATGAAACACTGTATGTTTTTAGTATAAATAACTGTTTTAACATTCACACTAATATGGTGACAAAAGTAATATTCATTTTCCTACATGTACTCCCAATTAAAGTACTCTGAGTACATGTCCTGCATAAAGTAAAATGAAATCTCTGAATAAAAAATGTTTCATCTTTGGGGTTCTGGCTTAAACAATTTTAACATAAAATATTTCTAAGTGCTATATTATGCTAACTCAAATATAGTTGATTTTGTAGAAAGAAAGAATATATTTTGTGCATTACCCATGAGTCATCTGGTTTAATGCCACACCTTATATTAATAGTTGGGCAGTTATCTATACAGAAATTTCAAATTTTTCCCATATTGCTGAATCATCTAAAAGCTGTATAATAAAATCTCATTTAGCAAAATAAATGAAAAAGGTTTGTATACAGGTGAATGAGTTAATACTTTATTTTCCTGCTTTGTTTTTAAAAACTTGCGATACCTCCCATAAGATCAGTTTATTTCACACTGAAAATAACCACTCTTCCATTGTTCTGTCCCTGTCAAATTTAATCCTCCATTATTTTCTATCACCTCTCTCCTCTCTCCCACCAGCTTTCCCCTGGAAAATGTAATTTCTAATGAGAATTTCTGCTACATTTGCCTTGAATGATTATATCAAAATGTAAGAAGATAAAGAGATCTCCTACTTTCCTTTGATTCCTTAAAAATGTGAGGGGGGAGATAAGGGTGAGCTATGGATATGAGGAAATTGAAAAATAAAGGTATGTGATATGTAAATTATTTTGAATAAAATGTAATTTAATAACATGATACTTATCTACACGTAAGGACACAAAAGCACACCATATATAACCACATTTCAAAATAGTTCTTAGAGCCTAAAATAAATTAGTATGTACCCAAAGTAAGAGACATAGGTTTAAAAAACAGGTGGAACATCCCTAATCTGAAATTCTCCAAAATCCAAAACTATTTGAGCAGACATAACTACACAAGAGGAAAATTCACATTTGACCTTGGCTATTCGTACATGGTATATATGAAACATAAATAAATTTCATGTTTAGTCTTGGATCCCATCCCCAAGATATCTTATATATGTGCAAATATTCCAAAAGCTGGAAAAAAATTTTGAAATCTGAAATACTTCTGGTACCAAGCATTTCACATGAGGGATACTCAACCTGTACATTAATAAAAATGGAAAACGTTTCCAACGCAATGCTATTATCATTCTTTGGGTCATTTACGTGAACTACCATTGGAAGAATTATTAAATTGAATACCCATAAATTATGGGTAGGGGATCTTCTAAATAAAAGATAGTTCAATAAAGGCAGTCTTGACTCTTCTTTCCTTTTCTGAATCCAACTGAAACAAAGTAAATTAGAGAAGAAAAGGCTATCTATATTCAAAGAATACAAGCAGATGATATCAACCTGAAGCCACACATTATGATAAATACCTGCCATATGTAAGAAAATTGACCAAAATTTTCTTGGAAGAGTATTAAGAGTCATCTTCAGACCTTGATGTAAGACGGTTCTCTAAAAAATAGATGTCATTGTCTTGAAAACCTCATCCACCTTTATCAGCAATAAAACTGGGGGAACATAAGCAAGACACTGGAGAAGCTAAGAATGTTCCTCTAAATATCTGATTTCTTATCATAAATTAGTGCAATGGATGTAGCTGAAGGGGAAGGAACAAGACAACAAATAATATCTTTACTTTCAATATCCCCTGCCTATTGAAGTGAAATTGCAGGCTGTAAGGTAGGGAAAAGGAAAAGGGGTGTGCAACAATCTCAGAGATATCCTACGACATAAGGGCTTTCCGCAAATCACACGGGGAACCACATGGGCCTCGTGGGGCATAGATGTAGCTTCTCTCTGCGCCATTCCAAGATAAGGAACAATTAAAAAAGGAAATGGCATTGGGTGGTGGAGGTCTATACATTCATATTTGGTGGCAGGGAGGGTGGCAGCTATTATATGAAAACCACAACAGAAGCGAGATATTCCTGAAAGCAGGTCCTGTAGACAGGCTTGACGACATCATACAAAACAAAATAGAAAAAAAACAAAGCTTAATTAGCTTTTAAGAAAAAGTCAGAAAAAAAAATCTGATGTAGGTATCATTGGTATTTGTTAAATGGAGACCCTCACAGATTCAGGAAACTTTCAGGTTATCCGATTATTTTTACATTGTGAAGATTCATAGCATACTGGAGAGGTGGAGGGAAAAGGGAATTGGGAGAAAGCGTAAAGGCAATAATTTCGTCCTCTTTCATAGTACGAGTGTAACGCTGAAACAATCTTAAAAATTATTATCCTAATATTCAATGTTTTTCCAAATGTTCTTGTCAAGAAATTATGTAAATTCCAGTAGTTCTTTCAGATTCAAGTACTGCTGTTAAAAGTAAAATGGATTTTGGCATTGATTTCTTTCTTTGTAACTTTTGCCTATGTTGTTTCAATTTTTTTATAATGATAATGCATCTTTTCATAAACACAGTAGAGGGGTTTTTTAAACATAGAAATGACTGAGAAACTATTTTGCAAGCCACTAATTAAAACTGCTCATAATAGGACTTTAAAATTTGCTGTTAAGAAATGTTTAGGATATGTTCCTAACATCTAATGTGTAACAAAAAATTAATACATAGACATCAAAATACTAATTTATTCAAGGAAAATGACTTTGCTTAGATAATAGGAATAACTTAGAAACATTAAGTAAAATCATGAAAACTTTTTAAGACCCTAAAGTAGAAAAAGTCAAAGTATATTAAGATATCATCTAAGACAGTAAAATGGCAGGGAAAAGTCTGCTTAAGATAAAGACATTCCATTCTTTCATCAAACACTTATTAGCAGTCCAACCAGGCACCATACTAAGCACAACAGAAAAAAGCGGGATGTCTGAGTGGAGATGGAGAGAAGTAAGCATGTTTAACGGACATGGGGTTTGGTGCTGTCAAGCACCCTGGTGGAGGAGGAGAGAAAGTTCAAGTTTCCTAACTTGGCCAACACTAGGTAAATGGTGGTATCAGTAATCAAGAGTGGGAGTTCAAGAGGAAAGTGATTTGGGAATGGGGAGAAGAATCAATCTAATGAGGTGTTAATTCACACACTTAACTTGGATTTGTGGCAAGAAGGAACTGTTTCAGTAATAGCAGACACTATCTTCAGAACATCAGGCTTAATCCATATATAAATACATTTCTTGAGAAATTGTGCAGCCAGACACTGCAGGAAGTTAGGATTGGGGTAGAGAGGTGGACACAAACCCAGTGTCAAGGACTAAAGTGAAATTCCTGGCAGGAGGATGAAGAGTGGTAGTAGTGTTTTATTAACCATATGGGTGACTGATCAGTAGTTACTGATCAAGGAATGCATTGAAGAGTGCCTGTTCCCTAAAGGGATATAATTATCACCCACAACAGAGATCAGTTCAACTTTAACTCTTAGTCAGATCATTTGGACAAAGGCTTCTTTGATTTATGACTGGGGGGGCAAGGAGTTTTAAGCAAGCAAAGAAGAATGTTCTTGTAGCTTTTCCTTTTACAAAAGGCCAGAAAGACCTTCTGTCTTTAGAGAGTTCTAAAAGTGGGTGTTAAGAATTCTCAAAGACCCCTTATTACTAGATACAAAGTCGGGCATCTCTTCAATAATATTAATAGTTCCAGATGACTGAAGATTTGCTAAATAATCATAAAGTTTTCCAGGTGGGAAAACCAAAAGAAGTTAGGACCTAAGCTCTGCATTGAAAGCAGATGCACTGTTTCCATATGAATTCTGACATTAGAAACCAAAGCCCAGAATGGCTCAAGGTCATATTGAGACAAGAATACACCCCACCTCCTTAACCTACTCCATGCTCATCTCTGTTCACATAGCTGGAATGTCCAACTCTCCTACCTAGCTGAGTCAGCAAAAGGAAGAAACTTTTAAAACCTCATGTGTGCCTCCCAGAGCTACCTGGAATTGGGAATGAGCTTGCGGCTTCCCACACATCCAGACACATGGCATGAATGCGCAAGGGGACAGAGACTTTCTAAGGCCTTTAGAGCAGCACTGACTCCAGAGGTAGATCAATTTTTCTATATTTAAAAGGATTTTATTCAATGGATGGTAGTACTCAGTTGTTGACAAAAAAAAAATTAGTTATCTAAGAGATACTTAGAGTTTTAAGTTATGAACATGCATGTATAAAAAGTTGGATATGGAATTCAGAGATAAATTAACTGACTAATCATACTGGTGGGTCCATCAGCTGGTATATACAACAGTAGGTCTTTATTACAATCTGAATGAGCCCAGATGAAGAAAGAAGGGGAAAGGTCCAAATTTCTGAGACAAGAGCTGATGAGACTGTGTGGGGAAGTAGAATGTTTACAGAACATAGTATTATAGTATTATGCTTAAGTGTATAGCCAGTAACAGGCAGGCCTGGGTTGAATACCAGGTCCCCCCTTCAGTACAACCATGGGAAAGCCACTTAATGACTCTGTAAAATGAAGTTAACTTACCTAAGCAGGGGCTGGAAGGGTAACTGGGGGATGGGAACACCTATCAGAGCATGGAGGAAATAGGCAATACTAAAAGAGGCGATTGTAAGCAACATAAAAAGTTCTCATCAAAGATTCCATATATTACATCTTAAAATTATTCCATGTGTTCTTTCTTGAGGTGAATGCCATGAGTTATGTCATTACCAAAAAAACCCCCCTAAAAACACCAAACAAAAAACAAGGTGGCATTCTTAATGGGGAAAATCTACTTGTTGCCTGACCACGATTTTCTCCTCCTGTATAATTTGTCTCCAGGCTAATAACAATAAAAAAGTAATATTAATAAGTGAGTAATCTTCCTGTTTTTGGAGCTCACTATCAAACATTAAAATAAACTTTGGTTTTACTTATTTATTAATTTTAGAAATGGAGGCCAGGTGGAGTGGCTCACGCCTATAATCCTAGCACTCTGGGAGGCCAAGGTGGGAGGATTACTTGAGGTCAGGAGTTCAAGACCAGCCTGAGCAAGAGCGAGACCCTATCTCTACTAAATATAGAAAAATTAGCTAGGCATGGTGGTATGCTCCTGTAGTCCCAGCTACCCAGGAGGTTGAGGCAGGAGGATCCCTTGAGCCCAGGAGCTTGAGGTTGCTGTGAGCTAGGCTGACACCATGGGACTCTAGTCCGGGCAACGAAGCAAGACTCTGTCTCAAAAAAAAATAAAAAAATAAAAAATAAATTTTTTAAAGATAGAATCTCACTCTGTTGCCCAGGCTGGAGTACAGTGGTACAATCATTGCTCACTGTAACCTCAAACTCCTGAGCTCAAGGGATCCTCCTGTCTCAGCCTCCTTGGCCTTAGTCTTACATATTTAATTTGCAAGGATTTCCAGGGAAAATTGTTGAAACAGTAAGGTTAACACCTAGGGATCACTTTTTCTTTTCTTTAATTAGAGACAAAGTCTCTGTCACCCAGGCTAGAGTGCAGTGGCCTAATCATAGCTCATTGCAGCCTTGAACTCCTGACTTCGAGAGATCTTCCTGCCTCAACCTCCCAAAGTACTGGGATTATAGGCATGAGCCACTGTACCCGGCCTCTAAGGATTCTATTTTTAAACAATCCACCACTTGAGATTCTAATAAAGGTGGTTTAAAACTAGATTTGAAATACAATAATCTCTTTTGATCTAAGCCAACTTTCATTTTACTTTAGCTTTGTATGTTAAAGGTGACTATTTAGTTAATGAATTCATTCTCTGATAATTAGATAATTCTGATCCAGGCTGATATTAAGCAAAATTCTAAGGCACGTGATGTTTATTTTTGAGATTCCCTCATTTTTATCCCTCTTTGCCCCCAAAAGCATGTTAAAAGGGGTCTGATACTGGTTCTAAAATTTAATTAGTTACTTCCTCCGCCAAAGCATTAGCGCTTGGTCAAGAGTCAGAATCTTCATTATAAAAGTGTGGAATCTTACTAACCAAGCTGATAATGCAGGCATAGATGGTAATAGTACGGTACAAGCTTATTCACCTCACTCATGCTGGCCCCTTTACTAATCTTGTAAGGCAGTTTCTGACCTACAGAAATAGTAATGAAAAATAAAGTACATTAATTAATCTGCCATTTCCAGCTTCTAGGAAAAAGGTAATCTTATAGTTTATGGGTAGTTTGGCTAATTTTATTTGTTTAAAATCAAGAGTAAGGGGTAACTTTAGCTAAAAATATGCCAAAATGAACTTAAGGGGTAATGTAGACAGATTTTGGCCCTTTAACCTTTAGGGTGACACTAAAAAAAGAAAATTTTTAATAAGCAAATACAAAGATATGGTCATGTTGGGCCTTTTTTTTTTTTTTTTTCCTTTTTTGCGACAGAGTCTCACTCTGTCGCCCAGGCTACAGTGCAGTGGCATCATCATGATTTAATGCAACCTCAAACTCCTGGGCTCAAGTGATCCTCCCGCTTCAGCCTCCCAACAAGCTGGGCCAACAGGCACACTACCATGGCCATTTAATTTATTTTTGGTAGAGACAGGGTCTCACACTCTTGCTCAGTGTGGTCTAGAACTCCTGGCCTCAAGCAATCCTCCTGCCTCAGCCTCCCAGAGTGCTGGTATTATAGGTGTGAGCCACTATACCTGGCCATGTTGGCATTGTTGATATTTAATTAAATATAAATCATCGGTGTTGATTAGTTTAGGGCATGTGTCTGAGAAGACTACTATCAGTATAATATTCTGTAGGTGTGATAAGCACAGTAATACTTGCAGTATGGAAAGTTTTCTAATGTAATTTTATATACAGTAAACTAACACTTTCAGTAAAGCAGAGATATGGAACTTCCTCTATTTGATAAAGAGCATCTACCAAAAAACCTACAGATATCATACTTAATAGTGAGAAACTTATTCCTGCTAAGATCAGGAACAAGGCAAAGCTGTCCCCTCTTACCACTCCTTTTCAACATCATTTTGGAAGTCCTAGCTAATGCAATAAGAAAAGGAGATGACAGGGATACAGATTGGGAAGGAAGAAATAAAAGTGTCTCTGTTTGCAGATGACAGATGCAAAAAATCTAAAAAAAAATTAAAAAATCACATTAAAAAATCCTGGAATGTGATTATACCAAAGTTGATATACAAAAACCAATTGTTTTCTAATATACTAGCAATGAATAACTGGAGTTTCAACTTAAAAACATAATACTATCTACATTAGCACCCCACCCAAAAGAAGAATACTTAAATATAAATCTAACAAAATATGTACAAAATCTACATGAGGAAAATTATAAAACTCTGATGAAAGAAACCCAAGAATTAAATAAATTGAAATATATTCCTTATTTGTAGACAGGAAGGCTCAATACTGTTAAGATGTTAGGTTTTTCCCAACTTGACCTATAAATTCAATGCTACCTCAATCAAAATCCCAGCAAATTTTTTATAACTACAAACAAGAGGCAAAAAAGACCTAGATCAACGAAAGAAAATAGAACACCCCAAAATAAACCAAAAAAGATAGACTCATCTTTGACAAAGGAGCAAAGGCAATTCAACGGAGAAAGGGTCATCTTTTAAACAAAAGGTGCTGGAACAACAGGATATCCACAGGCAAAAAAAAAAAAAATTAAAGGTCTGACACAGACCTTATACCCTTCATAAAAAATAACCCAAAATGGACCATAGACCTAAATATTAAATGTAAAACCACAAAACTCCTAAAAGATAACATAGCAAAGAATCTTTTCCAGATGCATGCTGGGTAAAGAAGAAAAAAAAGAAAATCTACATGACTTTGGGTTGGGCAATAACTTTTTAAATACCAAAGGTATAAGTCATGAAAGACAAACTGATAAATTGGACTTTGACCAACATCTTCACCAAAGAAAATATACAAGTGGCAAACAATCATATAAAAGGATGTACTACATCATCTGTCATCAGGAATATGAAAATTAAAGCAACAATGAGATACCACTATACACCTATCAGAATGGCTAAAATTCAAAACCTTGACAAGAGCAAATGCTGGAGAGAATGTGGAACCACCTGACCTCTCATTCATTACAGGCAGCTACGCCAAATGGTATAGCTTTGGAAGACATAGGCATTTTCTCACAAAACTAAATATGCTCTCACCATATTATCCAGCAATCATGTCCTTGGTATGTACCCAAATGAGCTGAAATTTATGTGCACAAAAAGCCCTGCATAGATGTTTATATAGCACTTTATTCACAACTGCCAAAGCTCAGAAGCAACCAAGACGTCCTTTAATAGGTACCTGGATAAACAAATAGCGTGACATGCACACAATGGAATATTACTCGCTCCTAAATTGAAATGAGCTATGAAGCCAGGAAGATATGGTGGAACCTTAAACCCATGACAGTAAGTTAAAGAAGCCAACTGAATAGGCTATGTACCATATGATTCCAATTATACATTTTATTTTTATTTTTTTTTTTTTTGAGACAGAGTGTCACTTTGTTGCCCGGGCTAGAGTGAGTGCCGTGGCATCAGCCTAGCTCACAGCAACCTCAGACTCCTGGGCTTAAGCGATCCTACTGCCTCAGCCTCCCTAGTAGCTGGGACTACAGGCATGAGCCACCATGCCCGGCTAATTCAATTATACATTTTAGATAAGGCAAAAGCATGGAGACTATACAAAGACCAAGGGTTTGGGGAGAAGGAGGGATGAACAATGGAATAAAGGGATACTTAGGGCAGTAAAATTATTCTGTATGACAGTATAATAGCAGAATCATGTTTTTGTATATTTGTCAAAATAAACAGAACACATAACATCAAGAAAGAACCCTAATGTAAACAACAGATTCTAGGTGGTGATGATGCGCCAGTGTTATCTCACTGACTGTAACAAATGTACCACTCTAGCGGGGGATGCTGACAGTGGTGGGTGGGGGGTGGGAGGTGGGGGGGGGTGGCTATGCAAGTGTGGGGATGGGGTATATGAGATATTGATGGTGGGGGAGGCTATGTGTGAGTTGAGAGTATAGGGACTCTCTGTACTCTCCACTCAATTTTGCCTAAAAAGTGCTCGTTAAATAAAGTGAACTAATACTAACATCTAATTATAAGATTATTGTTCCCTATAGATATTATCCACTTCAAGACATGTAAAAAATTAAGTTTTGTTCCAAGTCTCCAAGAGTCCAAACTTACTAGTTGTACTGTGTGATGAGTTCTATATTCATCTTCACTCCGAGTACGCTGTTGGAATTTTTCATTGTGTTTTGCAATACAAATTTCCTATAAATACATAAAATGTGTTTTAATACAAGTGGAATGTGAAAGATTCTGAACACCACACCAAGGTTTATTTGATAAGTTTTTATCTTAATATACACCACCTACACAGCAAGGTATCATGTAAACTCCTCCTTGTGTTTTACCTGGACTACTGAAGCTGTATAAGCCAAATAAAATCAGGATCTCACAAAATACTATTAAATCATTAACTTCTCTAGCACATTAACTGCCATGTGAGTTCTATTTAACTCACACTATAGTTTTGAGCCGGGGGCCTGGTGAAGCATATGAAACTCACACGTCTCTTTACCTCGGGACCCACATGAACTACTTTTCAAGTTGCATATTGCTCACACAGAGAAAACAATAAAAAATAACCAATTTTTCATTAATTTAGAAAGGAGCATTATTGTTTTAGAAGTTTTTGTTCTATTTCTGTAATAAAATACCGTGGCTCACAGAAAAAAAAAATTTTCTAGTGTGGTGGTCAATGTGCTAGTCACCTCCTGATTTCTCCTTTTCTGGAAGGATAGGGATGATGCAAAGCAGAGTAAAGGTGTCCTTATGTAATCTGAAAGATGTCTTTGAAGTCTGTGGCCAGAAGATTCTAAGTTTCATTATACTCTTTAAACACGTCTGGGCAAGGAAAAAAGACTAATACAACTCTTGTTTTAAAATCTATATTTTTAAGCTCTCTCTGGTGAGTTAAAGACATGATTTTATGGAGACTGGTTTAAACATTATCATGAGATCTGAATCTTCTGGTCATAGACATCAGAGCTAAAAGAGACCTTAAAGACTAGGGTGTCAATATTACAAAAAATTATTTTCAAACTGTAAATGTCTTTTCTAGTCACAATATAAAACAGGAGAGTTTTATAACAATTAGAAAAGACATGCTTCTTTATAAAGTAATGCACTATAATCTTACTGAAAAATATTTAGCAGCACCAAGCTAAATCTTCATTTAACCTGTGTCCTTCCTAATTTAACTATCCTTTGGTACTTGAGATAAAAAGGTTCTATAGATAAAAAGGTTGACATTAGTCTCCAACACACTCCAGCTACAGCATTTCACTCTATCAGAGAAAGTCACACAATAACCTTTAAAGTCCTTAAACTGTATTTTAGGGAAAAGGTACACATCACGTTCTTCACCCACTCTGGTTCACTCTATTGCCCAACAAGAATCTGTCCCATGTAGTTGGGAAAACAAAGGCAGCATTACTTGGTGTCGTGATAGTATAGTGATATACTGACTCTGGCTCCTGGGTCACACACAGACCTAGTATGGAATCTGTACCCCTGCCTCATACAGACTGCTTTTCCTTGGGTGATTTATTTCACTACGAGAAGCCTTGGTAAACTTCATTATAAAATGAGGATACAGTTCCACAATCCCTTATCCAGAACAGAAGTAAAGTGTGTCGTGAAATTCAAACTTTTTTCATATTTTCGGGAATGGTGTGGGGTACGTTGGATAACCTAATAACTTGAGTAGGATATGAACCTATACCCCAAAGTAATAATAATATTTTTCCAGTGAAATGTTATGAATAAAGTAAGATCAAGATTAATAAATAATTTCTTGTCAGTTCAGGCCTGGTTCTGCCACCAAATTAAGTATGCAAATGCTTCCGATTTTCTAAGCTTTCTAGATTTCAGGCAAGGTTTACTGTATTTGGCTACTAGGAGAATTAAAGAAGATATAAAAAAATACATAAAGAATGATGTTATTTCCATTACTTTTCTCGAAGCATTTAATCACAAAGCACTGACTTTAGGTCCTGACAGGATAGACAGAGACCACCTATCTCTACTCTTTTAAGTGGTGGGGTAGGACATGATTTGCTTTTAATCAGAACTAACCCTGGGTATGCAATCCTACTGTGGTAACAGAAACCAAGGAGACAGTAACCTTGGCAATGTCGATATGTAAACAAGGGAAGACTGAATGATGTTATATAGGGAGGCTTGTTTTTATTTTTATTTTTTTTTGAGACAGAGTCTCGCTCTGTTGCCAAGGCTAGAGTGCCATGGCGTCACCAGGCTAGAGTGCCGTGGAGTCAGCCTAGCTCACAGCAACCTCAAACTCCTGGGCTCAAGCGATCCTCCTGCCTCAGCCTCCCGAGTAGCTGGGGCTACAGCCATGTGCCACCATGCCCGGCTAATTTATTTATATATATATATATATACACACACACACACACATATACGTGTGTGTGTGTGTATATATATGTATGTATGTGTGTGTGTATATATATATACATATATATATTTTTTTAGTTGTCCAGCTAATAATTTCTATTTTTTAGTAGAGACGGGGATCTCACTCTTGCTCAGGCTGGTCTCGAACTCCTGAGCTCAAATGATCCGCCCGCCTCAGCTTCTCAGAGAGTTAGGATTATAGGCGTGAGCCTTATTTTCCGGGCCTTATTTTCATCCTTTTTCTTGCATATTTGCTCATCTCAGTTTCTTTTTAGGACTTGCTGTTTCTCATCTCCCATCTTTTTACTCATCTTATGTCACCTCCTTCTTCCCTCTGAAGTTATGTCACTTCAGTTGGTGGCTTGGGGGATGGGGACACAAGTGTAAATGGGTAGATTCTCCAGAGGTGACTTCCCTCAGATTTAGATTAAGATAAAAATGAAGATTGAAGGATATTGATTGAATTGATATGAGCTAATACATGCCGACAAGGGAAGAGTTAAGAGAAGAGCCGGAAGACTTTGGCCTGAGTCAGGCTCTTGACACCACTAAGAGTGCAGAGTTGTGTATGCCCTGGTCACCAAGGTCACTCCTTCTTCACCACTGACCTGTGTGTAGCCAGCTTCCTCTGCAATTCCTTTGGCCTCTAATCTAGACCTCTGCTGCACTCCGAGATTGCTGTGATCTAGCTCTTGCCCCCAACTCTCTCCACAAAATTCTCAACATAAGGCCCCCAAGAGTCTCAAATACTAAATGTCATGGAGTCCCCTAATTTCCTTCTCACTTGACCTCTCTGGAGTACCTGACACTGCTGACCACTCTAGAAGAATCTTCTTCACTTCTGTGACTTCAAGCTCTCCTGCTTCTTCTAACTTCAACAACTCTTTCTTTCTCTTAGATCCCTTTCTTCTGCACATACTCAAATGTTTGGCACCGTTCTTTCCCTCACACCACATCAGAGCAGCTCAACCTATGCCCTGTACAATGCCTTCTTATGCCCTAGCCAAGAATGTTTTGCTGAGCTTTGCTCACTGAATTAATATTTAAGTATAATGAAGGGTTTTTTCCCCACGCAAATTATGTATCTACCCTGTTCCACCACCTTCCCCTTGTTCTTTCCTATGAGCCCCAAACCTCCACCCCTACCACTCCTAAGAATCACCTACTCAGTACGTTCTTCTAGGACCATCTCACCCACTCTTGTATGACCATACCTATATGCCTAACTGTCTCGTAGTCAACTCTACCTGGATACCCCAAGGCATCTTACATGCAAGTCTAAAACTGAGCTCATCATCTCTCACCCACACGTGCTCTTCTTCAGGGTTTTCCATCTTGGTTGGTGGCATCATCACCCACCTCGATGCCTAATCTAGAACAGGGAAGGCTACTAGAGAATAGCACCGCCTCTCTCTTTCAGCACTTATCACTAACTTCTATTGACTTTCTACTTCTGCAAAGTGTCAGATCTGTATACTTCTCAGATTTGTATATTCCTTACAATCTACATGGCCACTAACTTAGTTCACAGTCTTAACATACCAACTTATTGAGGTGGAGAATAATGTGACAACCTTCCGAACAGAACCTCTGAGTCTCTTTTCTCTCTAACCTATTTTTCATGTTGCCTCATCTTTCTAAAATTTAAATCTGTTCCTACTACCCCTTTGCTTAACATTTTTCAATAATTTGCAATATCTTCAGAACAAAGCCCAGGCTTGTTAGTGGCGTATATAAAACTTTCCATAACCCAGTCCCGCAGCATGTCTTACCGTGTATAGTGCCCTGAAGCTATTTCCTGCTTCAGTGTCTTTGGCTAAGCACTCTTTTGTTCTGCTTAGAATTATCCCCAACACCATCAACCTGGCAAATTTCTATTCGGGTGTTAACACCCAGTCCAGTGTCATGTCTTCTAAGCCTTTCCTTATACCCTCTCTTCCCCTGTCACTACTGGCAGAACATTCAACTGTTCACCTGGTTTGCCTTTTCTATAAGGCTGAAAGAACAGGGACTGTGCCTTGCTCATCTTTGTTTCCCAAGCCTTACAATTTGCCTAGCACATGGTTGAATTAAAATGAATCAGACTTCTGACTGAGTCGAACTGTATTACATTTTCAAAAAATGCTTTCAAAAACTTTCAGGTTCACAAAACTCCAACTAGTTTCTAAGGTACTGTATTATACACCTAAAAGTCATATATAAAATAATGTTTCTAATACACCTAAGTAGTCTGTTCTTAGTCTACTTACATTTCATTCTCCCCTCAAACTTTTTTTCTATAGACAGTGCTAGGACCTGCTGGAATCACTGCAATGTTTACCTGGTTGGCACAGGCTGAAATATCACACTCACAGCCATCAGGCCCAGGCTTGAAAAAATAGTGAGTTTCAATTACCATTGTCTTGTGGAAATAGGAAAGGCACAGAATTATGTGAAAGCCATGGCTCTGGATGCCAAGGTAACTGTTCTGTAGGTGGGTAAAGTGATTGAAAGGTCCTGGGTTCTGACTTACTGTGGAGTGATGCCTGCCTGAATTTCTTTGATGTACAAGAGTTATCTATTTCAAAAACAAAGGCCTTTGATTTTCTGTGGAATGGGGAAGTAGAAGCCCTGGAATGTGGTGAACAGCAAGACGGTGGGTTCTCAGAGAGCACTTCTGCCTGAATATCTGAGCCTAACGCAAATCAGTACCAGGCAAGTCATAAGCTTGTGATCATAGCTCACTGCAGCCTCCAACTCCTGGGCTCAAGCAATTCTCTTGCCTCAGCCTCCCGAATAGCTGAGACTATAGACGTATGCCACTAAGCCTTGCTAATTTTTTTAAAAAATATTTTTGTGGTGTTTCAAACATTTTGAAATGTACTCAAAATTAAAAACAAATAAATAACAATCTATAAAATTCCTTCAAGACTGAGGTCAGAAGACTTGTACAGCATTAGCTTTCTCCTTAAATAAGACAGGAGCCAGGAATTGCATTAATATGGGATTCTGTAGTCACGGCTTTTAGCAGAGTTGCCTTTAGCATTTCTGAGGGTAAAGAGCACATCACCACCCGCTGTTCCAATATGTTTAAAAGAGCAATTCACAAGAGAACTATGTGTGTTTAATAAAATGGACTAAGCTCTGACAAGAGGTTAACTTTTAGTTTTAAAATATACGCGAGTTCTACTGATAGAAAACAGATTAGAATTAGTGGACACAGATCAAAAAGTAAGTAATGAAAAAAAAGAATAAGTAATAAATAAAAATAAGACTTAAATACCTTTTTATTTCTGAGGTATGCTTTTTTAGCTGAAACCCGTCCGCGCCTTGCTTCCAGCTGGCGTGCTTTCTGCTGAAGTCTCTGCAGCTCCTCTCTCTGTAAGTACACAGACGCTGCCATCTCTTCCTTCTCCAGCATTGCCTCCATACTTTCGTAAGTGTCATAGTACACCACTTCATCTCTCTTTTCTGTCACAGAACAGCAACAAGGGGCAGTGGTTAAGAGCATGGGCAAGTGTTTAGCAGTGTCTGTCATGCAGTAAGCACTAAACATCACCCCATCTCCCCCCCAATCTTTTTAACATCTTAAGAAACACAGCGGCTATCCACGAGCATTTTCCCTATATATTCACTCTTTTGTGGAATTACATGCTTAAAACCCACATCATACCCGATATAAGTCTTTTGATGCTTTCTAGTTGTGCTGTCAATAGTAGCTCTTCACACTTCAAGATTTCAAACTGTACTTCATACAACTGAAGTTGCAGATCATAGTAATCAGCTTCTAACTGATCCAATCGGGCTATAGCTTCTGTACCACCCTGCAAACTCTGCATCTGCATTGAAAATAAAAATATTTCTTGTCGGTGGGGGACAAGAAAAAAATCAAGTTATGCCTAGAAAATAATATTAATCAGACAGGATAAATCCATGAAGGAACTGCTCTCAAAGAAACTTATAGTCAAGAAATCTAGACTTTTAAAACATATAAAAATCGCAGTAA
The DNA here is from genome assembly GCF_020740605.2 of Lemur catta. Taxonomy (NCBI): domain Eukaryota; kingdom Metazoa; phylum Chordata; class Mammalia; order Primates; family Lemuridae; genus Lemur; species Lemur catta. The sequence goes on along the minus strand of NC_059139.1, from coordinate 50,855,374 downwards.
TCAAGTCATATGGTTGTGGAAGTAAGGAGGCCAACATGATAAAAATAAGGTTTCTAACATTTATTTTATAGCTCATTCATATTTCTTGTCCTGACATAAATGATGGCCAGGTACAGTGGCTCACATCTGTAATGCCAGCACTTTGGTAAACTGAGGCAGGAGGGTCACTTGAGCCCAGGAGTTCGAGGGTACAGTGAGCTATGATCACATCACTGCATTCCAGCCTGGATGACAGAACAAGACCTCTTTTCTTTTTTTAAAAAAAAGTTAATAGTGTCTCCTTTTACTCTCAAAAGTGGATGGTACGATATGCAGTTACTCTTTTCATGAGTTATATGAAACCGATTGGGCCATTCTCAGATACCCACACATCTGGGGCTTTGTTTGTTCCATGGTCACAATCTGGTAGCTTCCACGTTTTTTTTTTGACTGAAGAGTGAGGTGAGTGTATGTGAGCAGAACAGAATTGCTTTAAGATGGAAATCCTTGCAATCTACAGGTAATGGTCACGATTATCTTTAAGTAATTGCAGTTAGGGTTCTAGATTGAACCTAAAGTAGGATTCAGAAATTTCTGAGCATGGCTCACAAAGTCGTGAATGGTCTTACATGAGGTTTGTCTAATTGGTTGGTTTTTGGCCCTCAAGAGAGGAAAAATTTTTTTGCTGGGAATCTTAAGGAAACCACTAGGGGGAAAGTATGCTTCAGATATTGGTTCCTAACCCTACTATTTCCATGGCTTCCCATTTGGCTCTCTGGAGAAAGGCAGCTGCAAGAAGCTGAAAGAATGGCTTCTCAGGAGTCTGTGAGAAGTGAAGTACAATTTGCTAGTGAAAATGAGTAAGCATTCCTCAAGAATATTTCTTCCAGGAACACAGCACCAGGGCTTTGGCAGGTTAAAGGTTCATGCTTAGAAGCTCCAGGAGAGCCCTGGCATGCACATCAGTGTGCCCTGGGAGCCCTAGCAGCAATGGTGGGGAGGCCTTGGCCTCAAGTAGCTTCCCAAGGAGTGAACACTAAAGGGGGAGGAACAAAAAGGAAAATCCGAGTATTATTTGTGACCTCATGTGAGACATCACCTGGGACCCCAGAATTCCAGAGAAATACTTGACTGGCAGTCCTAGACAGCTTACAGTGGCAAAAATAGTGAATTGTTATTGCTGCTAACTGATCTGTGTGGTGAAATTGGTGAAGACATGTTAGAACATGTTAGACTTTAAACAAGATTCCAGCTTTAGCTTTAAAGTCTAGATATCCACACAGTCTTACCACCCAATGACTAGAATATTTTTTTTCCTTAATACATAATTTAAAATCCCCGTAACATGAATTTTGAACTGAAAAGCAATGGTTAGGCTCTGTCTAAATGTGCAGTGGTATAAATTTAAAATTAACAAGTGATACTGTTAATACAGTAATACATAATAAATTCTATAAATTAAATGAATACTTAAAACTAAACTAAGTTGTAAGCCAGTTAGTGATCCTGCTGCATTAGGAAATATTTTATGAGTAATAATATATATAACCACCTCAACGTGGGTTTTTTATAGCAGCTGGAGAGGGGAATGCTGACAACATGAAATCCTGCTGTTTTTGTCCTGGGTCATTAAATAAGAACCTAGGAATAATTTCTACACTAAGACTCCCAGGCTCACTTTAAATTATAAACATCTTTTTTCATACATTCTTGGGGCTCTTGTCCAGCTCTGGAGACCACAGCCCCAGTTTGTATCTTCTTATTACCTATACCCACACACTCTGTAACCACAGCATACAAACAGATAAAATACCTAATGTTAAAGTCTTTATTCTCAAGTGGAGACTCAGTTAACCTTAGTGTAAATATGTCTAAAAACCTTAATTTAAGATCATTTTCCAGTGACATTGTTCAGGTCTAGGCTGTTAGTTCCACTTTTACTACTCTGGTTCTCTCTAGCTAAGTGATCACTTATCTACTATGTTCACTATGCTATGCTAAGTTCTTCCCCTAGTACTCTCTAGGTTTGTCTATCTTGTCCAGTACTGTCAGCTGCCTCAACTGCAAGTAGGGCAGTGCTCTGACCACTGCCTGGGGCCAATGTACCTTAAAAACACTTGAGAAGCATAGTGCTACCAGGATACAGTCAATATCAAGTATCAAACCGAGAAAGGAAGTGGGTATTCTCTTACAAGCAGTGACCTCACCCCCAATTTTCTGGTTCAGTGAGCACTACCTAGAGCAAGGCTCCAGAGATGGATTTATTTGCCAAGGGCTGGGTTCCAAAGAACAAAACCTCATCAGAGGCAGACGAGCAGACAAGGAGTCTGTTAAATCACAGCCCCTGAAAGAGCAAACAAAAGGGCAGCAGTGGGCTTTGGGAAGAAGTTTTTGTAGGATCAGAGTACACAAGGCTTTTATGGGGTAAGCTAAAGAGAAAGTGATGACATGAGTTAGAGAAATCTGGGATGGCAAGATGGTACTCTAAGGTTTATCTAAACATCAACATGGAAGAAAATACTTAGCGTATGGCATGAACATGTATGACAGGCGGGCGCATGCTCTAAATCTCCCCCCTGTATAACATCTGGAATGTCCAGACTGATTTTTCCTGTCTTCAGCTGACAGCCACAAAAGTAAGGGAAAGGAAATCCAGGGTAGAACAAGAACTAATTTCAGATAATTAAGGAGTGCAGAGAAGATAGGTGCCACAATGGGGGTACCTGTGTTATACCTGGGGACACTATTTCCCTAGGCAACAAGGAAGCCCAAAAGGGAGATTAAGTATTCAAAAGAAAGTCTTGGCTACCTTCAAATTTTACTCATCTCTACTTTCACTCCCTTGAACAAACACATTTTGGTGGGGGGTGGAGGAGCGAGAGTCTCACTCTGTCTCTGTGGGTAGAGTACAGTAGCATCATCGTAGCTCACTGCAACCTCAAACTCCTGCGCTCAAGCAATCCTCCCACCTCAGTCTCCTGGAATGCTAGGATTACAGGTGTGAGCCACCGCACCAGGTCAAACAAACATACTTTAAACACCAAGACATCAAGGCCCCGAACCAAACTGTAACTTCCCAATGTGACTAGCAAAGCTGGAGTTCTCTCAATTCCTACAAGAGTGCTCTTTCTACTAGATAAAATTAGAGAGTGCCATCCAAAAAATAAGGAAAAGGTAACAAAGTATTTTTACAGTAAATCTGGCAAGGAAATCAAGTACCAATTCATGTCCACACATTGACCGCAGTACAATATACACTGCTGACTCCACAATCATTCTCAATGTGTGTAATAATGATATGGTAGTTTTCGTGTACAGCTATTTTGACTGACTCTATTATATCATGAGACCAGATAGAAAGCAACATATACAAACTAACGATGCACCTGTTCTGCCTTTTCCCACTGTGCTAGAAAATTCCCACTGACATTAGAGGAGCTACTGAAAAAACAGAGCTGTGGGTTGACTCATTCCTTCAACAAATACTCACCTAGCACATACCATTGTTTGAGTCATAGAGAATGTATTTGAATTATAGAGAATGCAGTAAACAAGAAATGAAGTGAGGGTTCAAAAAGAAGTCATAAAAACAACACACAGCATAAGACAGATAACAGTAAGGACAAGTTATCAATCAAGACTAGCCCTGTTACATGGAAAAGGTGTAAAGAAAGAACATAAGACTTAGAACCAGACAAACTTGATTATAAATACAGGTTTCCCTACTAAGCTGAACAAATAAAGATAATACAAATTGACAGAATTATCTGGGATTCCACACTTCAGAAATCTTGGAAAACTGAAGCTTTCCATAATCTCTTTACCGTCAACCCTAATCTCTCAATCCACTTGTAGGAAAATATGATCTAAAATTTTGTGAAACCATTGTTAGTCCTTAGTTATTCCATTTAATGTAACTATGTTTCATTACATGGGACAACACTTGTCTGAAGTTATATGCTCTATATTAACTTTCTAAAATTTAAAAACGTGGAATTCTGATATCCCTGGCCTCAGAGATTTCAAGATAATGGCTTAAGGGCTTGTAGCATAAAGGTTATGTTTGAGAATTTAATGATAAAATACACATGAAGCACTAAGGACAGGGCCTAAAACATTTAAAACTTTTCTATTTCCTTTTTTGTAACTGCTGCTAAAATATAATTTAGATGGCAAAAACAATTTAAGTAACATAAATTAAAGCCTTCAGAGTGGAGCCTAGCTTTCAGCATAGGTGATCCTTGGTTACGAATGAGATTCGTTCCTAAGAACATCTTTGTGTCACATTTGTATGTAACTCAGATCCCTGAATAACAGTGCATGTATGGTAATAATAACAATACTATAATGGCTCATATGTGGTAATAATAATACAGTGCAATACTTCAATAATAATACTCCTGTACTGTAGTAATAGTATAGAAACTATTGTACACTTTTCTTTTAATTCAAACAAACAGAACATAAAAACAAATACCATGGAGTACCACTGCTATAAGAAACAATGGTTTCTTATAGCACCTCTTGCATTTTCCTGGAAACAATGCACCTCTTGCATTTTCCTGGAAAGAGTTGGAACTCATTCTACTAAGCGAAGTATCCCAAGAATGGAAAAATAAGCATCACATGTACTCACCATCAAAATGGTTTCACTGATCATCACTTAAGAGCACATTTAGGAATAACACTGATAGGGTGCGGGGCAGATGTGGGTGGGGGAGGGGATGGGTGTATACATACATAATGAGTGCCATGCGTACTGTCTAGGGGATGGACACGTTTGAAGCTCTGACTCGGGGGGTGGGGGGGCAAGGGCAATATACATAACCCTAAACTTTTGTACCCCCACAATATGCTGAAATAAGAATAAAAAAGAAGTTCAGGTGGGAGAAATTTCAAAAACATATTAAGGTTAACACACTCACCTAATGTATCAATGCAATGCTAATAGGATGTTATGCTTATTTTGATTAATCAAATTAATAACCTTTCCATTTCCATAATTAATCCACTACACTGCTTAGTATTAATTGATGCTTTCAGTGGAGCATTGCCTTTCCCATGTTCCATTATTCTCACTTTATCCTTTATAATTGTTCTGATAGTCGAGCGTCTGAAGCCTAACGCTTTCCCAATGAATGATGGCATCTGGCCTTTCTCCGAATGCCTAATTTCTAATTCAGTTTCTACTGTAGTTATCTTTCTCTTCACTGCAGGCTCACCTGGACTTGCAGTGGAGTTTCACTTTGGAGGCATGGTCATAGGGTAAATGCGGACTCACAAAATCGAATTAAAAAGACAAAAGTGATGCTATGCATAAGTGACCATATGAGGCTCGTCACCACTATAAAGATGCTGTGCCAATCAACCTCTTAGGCCATGAGGGTTTTGTTTACATTCATGGAAGAACGTAGTTCCCAAATTATTACTTTACTTAATTGTAAATTGTCCTTATGGAGAAACTTGGGAGCCCATTTGTAAACATGGAATGCTGTAAGTTGGGTTGTCCATGACCTAGTAACTACCTGTACTTAGAAAATTTAAAATATTGAGTATGCCAATAAGGAACAATCTGCTTATTGACAAATAAATTGAAAATAAACCAGTGTCCCTGCCTGGACAAGCACCTCAACTTCTCTGCCTCTGCTCAGGCTGTGTACACCACATCAAAGTTCCTTGTCAGAACTTTCTGGCAAGGCCCATACAAAATGCCACATCATCTTTTCAACAGCATCCCTTGGTGAACCCTGAAATGTTGGTTAAAGCAAGTAAACATCTCAAGCATGGGAACTGTATCTTTCTCTTCTTTGTATTCCTTTCAGTGCTACTTGTACAACAGCTAACATAGAATGAATGCAGCAATAGCTAATATTTATTGAGTTCTTTATATATACAAATAAACTCATGAAATCATAATACCAGTAGAGGTACATATTATTTACATTTCATAAAGAGGGTAAGTAATTCACTCAAGACTTCATAAAGAGTTACGTGTGCAGAATTGGGATCTACTGAGTTGCTCTGTTCGCTATGTCAGCTGCTAGTCATATGGTGTTATTTAAATTTAATTGGAAATGCTGTTCCTCTGTTGCATAAGCCTCATTTCAAAAGCTCACTAGCCATTTATGGCTGGAAGCTACCCTATTGGAGAGTGCAAATACAGAACATTTTCATTGTTGCAGGACATCCTGCTGGACAGTACTGTCTGGATCCTAAGCACATATCCACATGTATATCCATATGTGTATCCGTATGTATGACTGTATACCATAGTACACAAGCAATGCCCATAGATACTAGATGCATTAAAATAAAACTGAAATAGGAGAATGCAACCTTAACTGATCATAATTCAGATATATGCTTTTATGAGAAAGACAAAATTATGAAATTTAAGTAGCTAACCTCAAGACTGGTATATACAGTTAGTTCAATATTATAGCAGTTTGTTATGTTCACAGAAATGATCAAGGAATTACAAATGGATGGGGAAGGGTTAAAATCCTGTACCATGGGTGGGGGTGGGGGAGGGTGAGAAGCACTCTGATATATTTTAAAGCCTTTCAACCTCAAAGCGGGAATACAAAGGGTTTTCTGGTTAGTTCCCAGTTAACCAGAAGATAGAAGTCTACCATTTAATCGAGATGCACTTGTGTTTTCTATGATTTGTTTCATGATGGGATCTTAATTTTACTATCTTCTATTTCAATTAATAACTATACAGAAAATCATCTTACTTCAATTTTAGTAACACTTCTAGCATATCTCCTACTAGTAATCCTGTATAATTATGTGTATTTAATCTTGTCCAACAGTTTAAATGAAAAAATAAATAAACTACATCTGATGTAACCTAGATTAGTAATACAGATCTGAAAGTAAAGATTTACTTGCATAGTCAGATTGTGCTATTATTTTAGAATCTGGATGGGGAGAGTATACCATTGAAAGAGTAAAATAAAGTAGCTACAACTAATTAAACTCAGCCAGGATTCTTTCAAACATATTTGGCTAAAAAAGGATTGATACTTTCAGCATTTTTGATAGGGAAGTCTGAACATCAGCAGTCAATCTGGGATCAAAGGCTCAGAGACAGACAATTTTAGACACTACTAAAATTGTGTGAAAGACTGTGTCTATGCACATTTCTCTAAATACATGGTTCCTAAAGGGGGAGAAATATATGACCTAAAAAGGGTAAGAACAAATATAATCAATAATCAGATCGGGCGCAGTGGCTCACGCCTGTAATCCTAGCACTCTGGGAGGCCAAGGCGGGTGGATCGCTCGAGGTCAGGAGTTCTAGACCAGCCTGAGCGAGACCCCGTCTCTACTAAAAATAGAAAGAAATTAGCTGGACAACTAAAAACATATATATAGAAAAAATTAGCCGGGCATGGTGGCGCATGCCTGTAGTCCCAGCTACTCGGGAGGCTGAGGCAGTAGGATCGCTTGAGCCCAGGAGTTTGAGGTTGCTGTGAGCTAGGCTGACGCCACGGCACTCACTCTAGCCCAGGCAACAAAGTGAGACTCTGTCTCAAAAGAAAATAAAAATTGAAAAAAAAAAAAAAAAAATCAGGAACAGTTTAAATGGATATATAGATTAAAAGGAATAGTACAGTGTAGTTTTAAAAAAAAATCTAAGTCAAATATAATTTTGCTTGAAGGGCATTTTTAATATTTCAGCATTAAATTAGAACATTTATTTCAAGTCCACCATTATACTCATGGCAAATATTCTGAACTATTTTGAATAATTTCTAAATTAGATTTTAATTAAAACATTTTAAATTTAGGGGTGTTTGTATTTTGTCATGTTGGGAAGAATCTTCTTGTTTTTAAAATAACCTGAGGGGAGAAAACATTTTTCTAAGACTTAAAGTCTCCCCCATAATTTAAATCACAGGGTAGTACTGTATTGCAAAGCCTTTACTGGCAAAGCATTTATTTGTGGTGGGCTAAATATTCACATTTGCTCTGTTTCTTATGTGTAATGTGGGCACATTAAATAGACACTAATAAAATTGGTGCTGTGCAACGTCACAGATATGCATATACAAAGCACAATACCTATATTATATAAAACAAGCATTAACCTGGTAAAAATTATTAACTGGCAGTTTTAACAAAGCCTTTAAAGAATTGAAACAGAATACAGAATATTAAAAACAAACTATTACAGTAACAGGATGGCCCCAGGGAAAATGACCCCATCCCCTGACCCAATAATCATCTTGGACTCTCAGGGCCTGTTTCAGCCAGCTCCTCCTCTACCACCCTATGGAAACGCCAGTAAGAGCTAAGCTCTCTCTTGCAATAAGAAATCTTACCCTCCTCAGCTCTTCCAGGCACCCTATATTGTCAGAACAACTCAATGTCAGCCAAGCTAAAAAAACAAAGCTAGCCAGTATGATGAAGACAAAAGGTGGTACTATACTTCATAGGGCAATAAGAGGCTGAGATTTTAAGTTTAAAAGTTGTAGAATTTAAGGCAATTACAGACAACTAGTAATATGAGGGAGCAAGCTACTTTTAAAGGGAGACTGCGGTTGAAATGCCTCAGGGAACATCAGATGGGGGGCTAAAATCCTTGATTTCCAGTAAACCAAATTCCAAATTTCACCTTCTAATATTAACAAAATGTAAAGGGAAAATGAAATTGGGATTTAAAATCCTTTAACAAAAATACCTCTTATACTACTTTTTAAACAAGAGTAGATAAGCAGAAGCAGTTTTAAAATGCCATGAGAACCATCTTGGTATATTATGTAAGCCACAAAAAAAAAGGTTTTATAAAGCAATGTATTTTACACATAGCTATATTAATAAAATCCGATAGGATACTTTGTTCTTCTCTAGTGACTGAAATGTAGACTTTCATACATATACATTCAATTGTTTTAAAGCTAATATGGATTACACACAATGGGTGTGAATATCTGCAAATCATATATCAAACAATAAGACTTGTTTCTAAAATATGTAAGGAACACATACAAATCAATAAAAAGATAAAAGCTGGGCACAGTGTGAAAGGGGCGGCCTTGCAAATGTCAGGAAAATACCTTATCCTACAACTTCCCCAGTAACAGCTAAAGATCAATCCTATGCGTTTTCTCAGGAACAGGCACCCTGTAAGAGTTCTGTTTTACACAACTTCTGAAAAGAGCTGAAAGGATGGAAAAGAGATGTAGATCCCTCTTTCAAAATTCTTTTTGAGAATTTGCTTTTACAGAGTTCCTGAGTAAACAGCAGAATGAGCTACAGCCTCAACCTTATCTCCAGGACAGAGTCACATCTTCTGTGATAATCCCTTCTCCAAGGAAAAGCAGGAAACAAATTCTTAGACTTTGACATTCTGCTGTTGCTTTTCTTATCAACTGCCACCACTGTTTTTTTCTCTCTTTGTCCCCCTTAAAATGAGCAAGCAACGTGGCCTCACTACTGGCACCGCCTTCTTTTGGGGAAGCCACGCCATCTCCCTGCTCTCTTCCCCCCACCTCTTTCTCCTCTTTCACCCTCTTATTCTATCCTTCTGAGAAGATAAAATAAACCTCTTTTAAAGCTTTTATGTCTTAATTTCTGCATAAGAAATCTTTCTCCATCCACGCTGAGCACCCACTAGGCTTTCCACCCTAACATGGTGGCGCATGTCTGTAGTCCCAGCTACTCAGGAGGCTCAGGGCTGGAGTCCAGTCTGGGCAAAATAATGAAACTCCATCTCTTAAAAGAAAAAATAATAATTTTAAGAAAGACTCAGTTAAAACATGGCTTAAGGATCTGAACAGACATTTTTCCAAACAAATTACATAAGTGGCCAATAATGGCCACATGAAAAGATACTCAACATCATTGCCATCAGGGAAATGCAAATCAAAATCACGGTGAGATTCCACTCTACACCCACTGGCTATAATCAAAAAGACAGGCAGTGAGAGAAGTATTCGTAAAGATGTACAGAAAGATGTGGAGATGGAAATGTAAAATGGTATAGCTGTTGTGGAATAGTCTGGCAGTTCCTCAGAAGGTTATTCCACTCCTAGGTATGTATCAAAAGAAATGACAGCACTATATCCATGTAAAAACTTCTACATGAATGTTCATAGCATCATTATTTATAATACCTCCAAAAATAGAAATAACCTAAATGTTCCATCTGATACATTGATAAAATTGTGGTATAACCATATAATGAAATATACTTTGGCAATGAAATATTAAGCACTGACGCATACTACAACATGGATTAAACTTAAAGACAACATCATGCTAAATGGGAAAAGTCAAAATGACCGCATGTCCAGTATAGCAAAACCATAGAGACAGAAAAATTAGTGGTTACCTAGAATAGTAGGTGGAGGTGAGGTGGAGTTTCGGGTGTGAAACAGGCAGTGACTACTAATGGGCATGGGTTTACTTTAAGGGTGATAAAAACACTGGTGATGGCCGTCTGTGTTGATATACTAAAAACCATTGAATTGTACTATTTAAATGGGTAAATTGTATGGTATGTACGTTACATCTCAGTAAAGTAGTTTTTAAAAACCAGTTTGGGCTACAAAATATAACAAATCTAATGATGAATGAAATAACTCTATTTTTACCTAATCTTTGATGTATAATTGCTCTTTTTAAAAGAACTAATACAGGCCGGGTGCAGTGGCTCACACCTGTAATTCCAACACTTTAAGAGGCTGAAGCAGGAGGAGCGCTTAGGGCCAGGAGTTCAAGACCAGCCTGGGCAACAAAGCAAGACCACATCTCTAAGAAAATTTAAAGAGAATAAAATTGGACCTCTATTAACCTGTCTTTGTTCCAGAAGAGATGGAAAGTTCCAAAATGTAATGGTATGTGTATGATATAATCAATTCTAACAAAATGTCAGTGGACTTCAACTTCTCTGGGCAGCAAAACTTCTGTAATAATTTCTAGAAAGCTTTAACTTTTTACAGTATAAAAAGCTTTAAAGCGGCTGGGCGCGGAGGCTCACGCCTGTAATCCTAGCACTCTGGGAGGCTGAGGCGGGAGGATCGCTCGAGGTCAGGAGTTCGAGACCAGCCTGAGCAAGACCCTGTCTCTACTGAAAATAGAAAGAAATTATCTGGACAACTAAAAATATATATAGAAAAAATTAGCCGGGCATGGTGACGCATGCCTGTAGTCCCCAGCTACTCAGGAGGCTGAGGCAGAAGGATTGCTTGAGCCCAGGAGTTTGAGGTTGCTGTGAGCTAGGCTGACACCACAGCACTCTAGCCCGGGCAACAGAACGAGACTCTGTCTCCAAAAAAAAAAAAAAAAAACTTTAAAGCAACTATGAAGTTCTGATGTTAGCCTCTTTTTGTTTCAACAGTGCAGTGCTGCCTACTGTCACGCTGGGATTCTGTGAAATACGCCATGTGTCTCTTAGTGGCAGCCCAAGTCACAGGCCCTATCATAAGTGTTCTCATATAATGGAAATAGTGCAAAAGGTAAGTACTGAATGAAAAAAATGTCAGTCTCATACAAAGATAAAAATGGCAAATCTTGAATTTTCTTGGATTGTATATATTTTTCTGATGGTTTCTGTTACCTCTTCCTTCAGTGCATGTTTCCTCTGTTCTAAGCAGATCTCTTTAGCTCTCATCATCTGCAAAGTCTCCTTAGAAACTGCATACTGGAGTTTTTCCATACGTTCAGCAGCTGCTGCCCATGATGCTTTACCAAATTTCTTCTGATCTGCTCGCATTCGGTCGTACACAGCTATTAATAATTTAATGAGACATAAAACAACTTGACACCAAAGAATTGGAAATCCAGATTTCACTGACCCAAGATAAATACACACATCCTATCCCCATGAGAAATTACCAATAACATCTATAAAATATATTCAGTAATATTTTAGATTCTGTCTTCAATTAATCCACAGAAATAATGTTCTACAGATGAAACTGAGGTGTCAGAATAATTTTTTAAAACTTTGAAAAATACTTTCATATGTCCAGTGTTACTAACTTTCAAGGCATCTATGAAAACTTTTAATTCTGTGGGGTTTTAATGCTTTTTCCTTGGTATGTTAGTTGAAATCAGAGCCATAACTATTTAAAATTACTTAAATCTATGTTCTATATTTTACCATTCTGTATCTTCAAAAAATACTGTAATAACCCGATGTAAGGGGAAATAAATCCTAAATGCTAGCATGGAGCTCAAGTAGGCAATTTAATTAGTACGAAATGTAATCTTTAAGTCAGGACATATTCAGTGATAATTTCTCATATGTTCAGAAGTAAATGATAAAGTCACTTTGTACTGCTACTATGTCCTAACCATCTTTTACAAATAAGTATAGTCCAGTGACCTTTACCTCAGAATTTCATGAAATCTTTTTACATAATACACATACATGCTTAAAATTAAAACTGGGCAGGGTGCAGAGGCTCGTACCTATAATCCTAGCACTTTGGGAGGCTGAGACTGGAGGATCACTTGAGGCCAAGAGTTTGAGACCAGCCTCAGCACAAGACCCGGCTCCAGAAAAAATAGAAAAACTAGCTGGGCGTGGTGGCACACAACGGTAGTCGCAACTGCTCATGAGGCTGAAGCAAGAGGATTGCTCGAGGCCTGTGAGTTTGAGGTTGCAGTGAAGTTATAATGAAGCCACTGCACTCTATAGACAGGGTGAAAAAGTAAGACCTTGTCTCAAAACAAACAAACAAACAAAATCCTGGGCCAGGCACAGTGGCTCATGCCTGTAATCTCAGTGTTTTGGGAGGCCAAGGCAGGAGGATTACATGAGGCCCAGGAGTTCAAGACTAGCGTGGGCAATAAAGCGAGACTTCATCTTTACAAAATTTAAAAATTAGCCAACACCTGTGGTGCTAGCTACTTAGGAGGCTGAGGCTGGAGGATTCCTTGAGTCCAGGAGTTTGAGGCTGCAGTGTACTCTAGCCTGACTAACAGGGCAAGACCCCATTTCTTTAAGGGGAAAAAAAAAAAAATTAAAACCATACAGTCACATTCCCTACACTCAGCTCTCCCCAAAACCTAGTGCCAATGTCCAAATGTAACTAACTTTTAACCACTCCTGGTGGTTACCCCCACACAGGAATATTGGTATTTTTGCTTTACAGCCTTTAAAAATCATCTATTCTTATTACAGGGTAACAAATTTGCTTACTTAGAATCTCCGCTCTCAATATAGTTACATCACTCCCTTTGGTTTCTCTGGGGTTTTTCCGTTTGTTTGGGGTGGGATTTTGAAGCCTTTAAATGCTAACAATAGGAAGTAATGTTTTCAATTCATAATCTCCTTGAGCCTCAGAGTTTTAGGGTTTGTAACAAAATATGCTCATGTTTATTAGTATCAAATGATTCTGCCATTTTTAATTTCTGACCACCTTTTAAAACGATAATATTAATGTGCCCACAGATTAATATAGCAGTGTACTATAGTGGGGCAGAGAAACAGCAGGGGACTTGGGGTAGATAGCTTTCAGTTAAAATCCCATTGCAACCCGTAACTGGCGTGTGACTTTCAGCATAACTGTTCTTGGCCTTATTTCCCTTGAGTGAAAAGAGTAAGGAAATATAGTGCCTAACCAGAAGGTCTGCTGGGGTTTAAAGGAGAGAATGACAGGTACTCAAATGTCTCTCCCATTTCATATGGCAATATTAATCCAACAGATGATATATTTTGCTTCAATTTTTTCTCTCATGTACATATCACCATCACTAATATTTATTTGATGTTATATTATTTTCAAAGTGCTTTTCCCATATTTTACCTCTATTTGTCCTGCAATCCTAGAGAACTGGCAAAGTATGCATTATCAATACCTTCCATATAGAATGAGAAATTGAGGGGTTTTACCAACTTAAAGCAATGTTACATGCCTATAGTAGTGCCCCAAGTTATTTAAATTGAGTCTACTACTGCTACCACTTTTACCCAAACTTGTAATCACAACATATAGTCAAAAATTCTACAAAATCACAATAATCTGAAGCCCCTTCTCTTGCTCTCCACTTCAGGAGCATGTCTGGAGCAGCCCTCTGCCCTAATTCAGTCCCAGGTTACAATACCTACTTGATACTTTGCCTTCCAACATCTTTTGATGAAACCGATGCTTATATTTAACTGTTGTTCACTTCATTTGGTATTACTGTTAAACAGCTCAGGAATATGAAGGTAACCAAAATTATTTGTGAATGTGGAATGTTTGGAATACCCCAAGTATTTCTCGGGAGACTGAGGTGGGAGGATTGCTTGGGCCCAGGAGTTTGAGGTTGCTGCGAGCTAGGCTGATGCACTCTAGCCCAGGCAACAGAGTGAGACTCTTGTCTCCAACAAACAAAAAAAAGATATCACGTTAAATCCATTTTTAAAGGAATCAGGCCGACTCAAGGGTTTTGTTTGTTTTTTACAGTTAAACAGTAACACAGCAAAATTAGGTCAAAACTGGCTCTGTATAAGAAAATAAAAGGCATGTTTTACTCCTCTTCTAAAAGAAGAGTTTTTTTAAACATTAGAGACAAGTGTATCTAGAAAGCAGACTCTAAACAAAGGTTAAGTACATAGCTCTCATAAAAAGTTTACAGTAGGGAAAGGCATCTTTAAAGTTGTTTAAAAGACTACTCTTAATGTAATGTAGTATTTCTCCTTTATTTAAATTTTATTTTTAAAATTATCATACAGCTCTAAGGCAAATACTCAAGAGTGGGATTTCTGGGTCACATGGTAACTATCTTTTAGGAAACTGCAAAATCATCTTCCAGCATGACTATACAATTTTGTATTCTCATCAGCAATCCAGGAAGAGTCCCGATTACTCTGCGTGCTCACGAGCACTTGGTATTGTTAGTAATTTTTACTTAAGCCATTTTAATAGGTGTGCAGTCATACCTTACTGCGGTTTTACTTTGCATTTCTATAATGACAAATGATGCTGAACTTTTTTTCCTATGTTTATTTGCTACCATCCTCTGGTGAAGTGTCTGTCCAAGTCCTTTTTTCATCTTTTAAATGGATTGTTTTCTTATTGTTGAATTGAAAGTTCTTTATACATTCTGGATACCAGGCCCTTTTGTCAAGATATGTGATTTGCAAATATTTTCTCTCAAATACTCTCTTGTCTTTTCATTCTCTTGACATTGTCTGGCAGAGTAATTTTTTAATTTTAATGAAATCTATTTTATCAAGTTTGTTTATGGTTTGTGCTTTTTATCACTTTGTTTTACAGTTTTCATGTCATTGATAAAAACTTTGCCCCAACTCTACGTTACACAGAATCACGTAACTCAGGAAATAGATTTTTCTCTTATTTTTTCTTCTGGAAGTTTAACAGTTTTACATTTTACATTTAGATCTATGATTCATTTTGAATTCATCTTCACAGAAGGTAAAAGGTTTATCATTTTCCTGCATACAAATGGCCAATTGTTCTAACATCATTTGTTGTTTCTCCATGGACTTATTTTATCAAATATTTGTATATCTGATATACAAATTTTTGTGAGTATTTCTATATTCTCTACTCTCTTCCATTTATTTAAAGGTGGGGTATTTGTATATATACGTGCCTAGAAAACACTAAGTCACCACAGTCTCTGTGGAAATTAAAAAAAAAAAAAGACTGAAAGGCTATCCCTTAATATGCTAATAGTGGTCTCTAACTGGTAGGATTACGAGTGATCTTTATATACTTATTTTTCCTTATAAATATTCCAAACAGAAAATATTTAACCACTCATTTTCAAAAATACCCAAACAAGGATAATTTTACTGAGAAACTTACCTTTTTGAGCTTTAGCTGTTATTTCAAAATATTTGACAGTAAGATCTTGAATGGACAGTACAGCCATGTGAGCCTTCCGCTGCCAGTCAGCATCTTCTTTTAGTAGACTCTCAATTCTTCGGGGTCCCAAATAGTCATTCTCCATGGAAATCTTTAGAGAGAAAGTGGAAAATTAAGAAGTTCATTTCTTCCTTCCTTCCTTCCTCTCACTCCTCAAACATTTACTGAACGTTCACACACCAAGCTTGCTTGCTGCTAAAACAAAGAGTGCTTGTTTTTCTATGTTCTAGAGGAGAAGCTATTAGTTTACAAAACAAGTGAATTAACAATGATACTATAAATATTTGACAAGGCCAGGCATGGTGGTTCATGCTTATAATCCCAGTACTTTGGGAGGCTGGAGGCAGGAGGATCAGTTGAGGCCAGGAGTTCAAGACCAGCCCAGCCTGGGCAATACAGTGAGAACCTCATGTCTACAAAAAATAGAAAAATTATCCAGGCATGGTGGCGCACACCTGTAGTCCCAGCTACTCGGAAGGCTGAAGCAGGAGATTCACTTGAGCCCAGAAGTTAGAGGCTACAGTGAGCCATAATCACACCACCACTGCACTCCAACTCTTTTTGAGAGAGAGATTCCCATCTCAAAATAAATAAACCAGTAAATAAAATTTTTAAAAAGAGAGACAAAACTAGCTTTGCATTACTTAAATCAAATAATGGACAGGAACAGATGAGGTGAATGCTAAAACAAAATTCACAGAAGAGACAATATTAATATAAAAGTATGTTTCAAAACACTACACAGGTATATTTTAACATAAAAGAAAGGTGCAATTCAGTAAAAACAGCAACGCACCATTTGTATGTACACAATCCTGATTTACCATATACAGAGACAAGACTGCCAAAAATTAAATGAGAAGTAACAACATTATTAGAATAATTTAAAAAAAAACCAGGCAAAATTTTAACCCATCCATTGCATACTTAAAACACTGATCAAGTATAATTAAGCCACTAAAAATTTGTAATGAAATTTTAAAGCAAAAATACAACCCATATTCTCTAAGCAATGCAGTACACAGAATTAAAAGATAGTCTAAAATGAAAGTTTAATCACCTGGAATTTAACACCCTTAAGCCAGAGGAAACTTAAAAGTAGGTTTTAGTTTTAAAGCAACAATATACTGTCATTTAAGAAAAGAAAGAGTTTCCTTAAATATTAAACAACGGTAGAGTAGTAGATTTCAAAGGGGAGAAGACCATGGATTTAATTTTGCATGTGTTCAGTTTAACTTTGCAATTGTAGCAGCCAGAGATATAAATTTGGGCACCACTGACACATAAAAGACATTTACAGGCATAAGAGCAAATGAGGCCACCTAAGGAAGTCATGAGAAAAAGGCTCATAACTGAGCCCTGAGGAATTCCAACACTCTGAAGTTGGGTGAAGAAAAGATTACAGAAACCAAGCCAGAGACAGAGGAGAATCAAAGAGGGAGCAAGATTCAAAGGAGGAGAAATTAACCTTGTCACACTGTTTAAAGGTGGAGCAGAATGACGAATAGCATCCGTGGATCTAACAATGTGAAGATTACTGAACTAAGCAACAGGAGTTTTAGAGTAACAGGCAAACTCCCTTTGCCTGCCTGTTAACTACCATCACATCTTCAGATCTCAACTTCATGGAGTCCTTCCCTGGCTCTTCCTTTATACAGTCTTCAGTGCAACAGCTAGAACGTTTCCTTCACAGTACTTACCACAATCATACTTTATATTATTATCTTGTGAACTTGAAAATATTGGCTGTTTCCCCTTGTTAGAGAACAGGTTCCATTTTTTTTTTTCTATTTTCCAGTAGCATACTGCCTGGCATAAACCAGGCAATCTACAATCTCTCCTGAATGATTGAGATGAACAAAAAAATTCAATTCCATATATTTTAATGAGATGAGAGAAATGTAGGCATATTATAAATATGCATTCTTCCAAGAATTGATTATGAGAGGAGAACAGGGTGGGAAAGTGGTGGACCTAAGAGGGGATATTGGGCTTACCAGTGGGTCTTTTGCTTTTGTTTTTTTGTCCTACCACAATGGGAGATTGTAGAGCAGGTTGAGTGTTGATAAATAGCATATAGCAGGCTGAGAGCCACTGGCCTGCTAGATACTTGCAACAAGAGCAAAACAGTGCCAAGCAAAGAAAACTAAGCCAGTTGTGGCAGCCTCGGTTTTGATATCTAATTCCTTATTCATTTGGACTGGATTATTTTTTAAATCTCAGAAGATGATTACTGTATCTCCAACCTCATGTGGCAGGAGTCTAACCTAAATACACACTGGATACTGTTAACTTTTTTTCTCTTTTAGACTTTCCCTGAGCTAATATCTGGAAATGATTTCAATTATATATTCGAATAAAGAAACCTCTTTGCTAGGTATTTCAGGGAACATAAATATGATTAAGACACATCCTCCCTAGACACTTACAATCTAATGATTAGGGTGGGAAGAGGACAAGTATCTATGGTATAGAAATTTGTCTTATTATTAGGAGACATGGCTGTTACTTATTAACTTTAGACTTTTGACCAAATCATTTAACATTCAATTAACCATTCAAAACAATCATGTATTAATATCACACATTTGCTCAGTGCCAGTATCATGCTAAGCACCAGGGATAGCAAGATATTCAGCCTAATGGAGGACAACCACACTCGAAGAACTAAAGTATGAAAAAGAAAACATCAGGACGCAGTGTGCCTAAGATACCAAGGGAACACCAAGTATAGAGGTTAGGATGCAAAGTCTGGGCAGACTTTCTAAAAGTGAATAATGAATAAATGGATTCTTAAAGAACAAGTTGAATTGTAGCCAGGTATTTAAGATGCTGATGTGTATCTCTGGGTAAAAATTATAAGAGTATTTTAAAACCTTTGAGAAAAATAAAAGGTATTGTGGGGAAATAACATATTTAGTTGTTTAGATCAGGACAGACTTCACTGAGGTTCATAATTGCAGATAGCTTAGGGAGTGGTATTTTGAAAGGTACATATGGAGTATGTGGAGAGAAAGAACCATCAAAAAGGCATGCAGGAATCAAGGACCAACCTGAGCAAAAGCGTAGAGGCAGCTATGTTCTATGCATGCTAAGGGAGAGAAAGCAGTCCAGCCTACTTTCTTTCAAGAGAAACAAATAAAAGTAATTAGAGATAAGACTAAAACCATAGGTTGTGATAACATGAGGTGGTCTTTAAATGTCAGGCTAAGGAGTGTGTACTCAATTTAACAGGAAACCACTGTGGGATTTTGAGCAGTAAGTGGCATATTTAGACTTCAACTTAGATTTAAGGAATTCTAGAGTACTTGATTGCTTAACAAAATCAGTATAATTAGTACTTTCTTTTGTTGCAATTATCTCTGATTTTAAAACATCTTAAAAAGCATAAGATTAATATTTGCAAGTATGGGATAGAAATTTAATACTATAAATCAGAAGTTTTAATGCCTTAAATGGGACACTGACAGAGGTTCTTTTCAAACTTCACACACTTTAACAATGCAAAGAAAATATAAATGGAAATGAGAGAACTTACAGCATTTTGACAAGAAAGTCTAAATTCTTTAATATGAAGATAACTTATCCTTTGCCACCTTCATATATTCAAATATACAGAAAATGAAATGCTTGGTATGCTTTTAAGTTGTTTTTAACTAGCTTTTAAAAAGAATTTGAGAGAGGGGGTCTTGCACTATTGTCCAGGCTGGAGTGTAGTGACTACTTACAGGCATGATCATAATGATCATCCTGACTGAGCCTCGCAAGTAGGTGGGACTACATACTGGCTCACACCACAATGCCCGGCCTTTAACTGAGTTCTAAAACTCAGTAACTATAATGTCCATCCAACTGTTAAAGATCTGTACATAGTTTACTACACCTAAGACCTTAAGAGAGGTGACTAAATTTTCCCCCTAACTTTTGAAGATGTATATAAATTCTTATTGATCACCTCCAAGTTCATTCTTCTTCCTTGGTATGCTACGGTTGTCCATCTGCAAATCACATTTAGGCTTTGCCAACAGGAGGGGTTAGAAGAGACCCATTTCTTCGTGTCTGCATCTCTGTTTGCTGTTCCTGTAAATACCATCCCAGACTTGCTTCTTTACCCCAACATCACCAGTTCCTTCCTGTCACAGTAACAGAATCCAGCTTGCAGTTTTTTCAACCCTAGTCTCATAGTGCAGCCCCCTGCCCGAAGACAAACGTCCCTGCCACCCTCACAGATCTGGGTCTCTCCGTTGAGAGAACTAGGCAAGCAATGCCTTATTCTTCAGAGGTCAGCTCCACAGAGCCCCTCTTCTAACGCTTGAGTTTTAATCATTCCCACCCAACCATAGGAGTGGTAGCTGTTTTTACAATTGCTTCCTCTAAAATATCTTAGAATTATTTTCTTATGTTCTTAATTATCTAGTCAACAACTTTGTACCTAGTTAACAATTCTTTACTAAATTCCTTCTGTTGGAATAACTAGTTTGATTGTCTAATCAGACCCCAACAGATACAACAAGCCTGCAATGTCTACTGAAAAAAAGAAGAAAAAAACCCTACGAAATTTAATAAACAAATATCACTTAAAATTCAAAAAAATCTCAGAACATTAAGACAGAAGGCACTTTCATTTCCACAGTTAAACACTGTACTGTTTATCAACAGAAAAGAAAGAAAAAAAATAAGGTCAAAACTTGCATTATGGCTTTTTTGCAGAGGAAAGTTTTTTTTTTAAATCCTGTGGCAATTACTTGAAAATAAGTTGTCCTTTTCTGTTGGAGCACTATCTTTAGCTTCACTATCCATGTACAGTCACAAATATACAGACCACAGACATGCTTTATGCTTTTTGAATGCTGTTTAAACTGACTTTTCAAACATAGTAGCTATAATACTGCAGCCAATTGTTAAGAAACTTATTTTATTGTGCCTAAGACATTAAGCAAAGATACTAAGTTCTTTTCCTAACTTGGCAAATTTGAAGATGTATAGCAACGGTCAGCTGGATCATGTGCTAAAAACAATGACACCTCTGTTTTTAATTTCAGTGCTAGAAAGAAAGCAGTGCCTGTTTTTAACTTGAAAAAAACTGTGTGTTAGTTTAGGTAGCTAGGACAGTGAAACTAGTTTATATATACAAACTTCCTGGCATGGACTTATTACAAAATCTATCACTTGCTTAGATACTGCTTTTGTATGAGGAACTTACTGTGTTATTCCTGGCTAATACTGGGATAGCAGGAGGGGGAAACTCAACTTAGATACTTCAAGTGAAACAAATGAAGTAGGGGTGAGTCAAGATTTAACTAGGAGACAACTGGCAAAATGAGGTGACTGGCAACAAGAGGAAGAACTGTGGATGCCTTCCAGTTAGGGGCTTATTCTCTTTTAGTAAGTATTAAAAATAACTTGGACAGTCTGTTTAAAGTGCTTACAGTTGATCAGGAAGATGATCAGTACTCCAATGCACTAACTGACCCTGACCCGTTAAAGATACCAGGTTTAAAAATCTAGAGGATCATCTAGTTTAAACCTCATTTTATAGATAAGAAAAGTGAGGCCCAGAAAAATTACAGCTTTCAGTTCATGTGCTTAAATCCCTAAGCTGTTTCAAGTCCTATTTTACTAGGCTGGTGGTTCGCAAACTTCAGTAGGTATATCATAATCACCTAGAAACCTTGTTAAAACAAAAGATACTGAGCTCCATTCCTAAAATTTCGGTAAAGATCTCAGGGGAGACCCAAAAATCATTATTTCTAACAGGGTTCAAGGTGATACTGATGTTACTAGTCAGGTGATCACATTTTTGAGAACCAATGTAGTACTTAGCTCCCTAAAGGAGTATCCATCTCAGAACGTCTTCCTGGCCTAAAATAGCACCAGGTAAGCAGGAGCTGTTTAATGCTTATTAGGTGAGACAGGGGGTTAGTAAAAGATCTTTCTTAATTTCCATTTATATAACTTTAATAACCAAGACTATATTAGAATATATTTAATAGAAAATATTATACATTAAGTGTTAGTGTTATAATAAATATTAAATGTAAAAATAGAAATACATAATACATTTGGGAAGTCAAGTTAACTTCTTTCCTATCATTCTTTAATACCTAGGTTAATGAAACCACTGGAATTCAAGTTCTTTATAAAGAGAATAAAGAGTAATGGTCAACCTCCATGGAATGTTGTAGCAGTCTAGCTGCTTACCACCTTTCCTCTCATTGTCTATAAATCCTTAGACCTTAGACCCAAGGCATACCAAACATCTCACACCCTCAGGTATAAATGAACCAGGAGGCTTTGCTATCAGACACACGTGTGATTGAATCCCAATCATGCTACTTGTTAGCATCTACCAATGGTGTGGGGACTCAGTTGGTGACTCAGTTGGTGCCAATAACACATTGCTGGAATGAAAGCACAAGCACCTTGTCTGTTTACTGTACCACTTCTGTTTTCACATATCTCTATCTGTAATATTCTCCATTCCAGTCTCCAGTACAAACCCATGTGCCGACTTTCTACTGAATTCTTACTCATTCTTCCATAGTTAGACCCTGGATAGTCCCTCTTTTTCCATGTATCTTTAAGCACTGTTGATCACCCCATTTTGTGTGCTGCTTATATAATCATTTCCATTCTTCTCAATTAACTTTTTTGTCTTTTAAAGAAATCACTGTTATTGAAGTATAAGTTACATACAAAAGGCACTGTTCATAGGTGTAAATTTTCATTAATTGTGACAAATTTATACACCCATTTAACCACTAAATTCAAGACTTAGAGAATACTTCCACAGAGGATTCTATTATCTGTTCCCCACCCCCCCCAATTTCCCCTGACCCACACAAGCAACAACTTTCTGTCAGTACAGATCACATTAACCATTTCTAGAATTTCATATAAATGTATTATACAGTTTATGTTCTTTTCATCAGCATAATTTTTATAAGAATTTTATTAAGGCTTAATTTACATACAACCAACTGAATCTATTTAGAGTGTTCAATTCAATGAGTTTTGACCACGATATACATCCTCAAACAACCACCATAATCGAGATACTGAACATTTCCATCACCTCCAAGAGATTCCTTGCACCCCTTTGCAATCTGTCCCACTTCATGTATTCTACACTCTTTTGTATTTGACTTCTTTGACCTAGCATAACAACTTTGAGACTGCCCCTTTTGTATCTATCAGTTCATTCCTTTGTATTGCTAAGAAATATTCTATTACAATCATGTAGCACATAAGGACATTTCGGTCAACAATGAACCACACAGACGACAGAAGTTCAATAAGATTATAATGGAGCTGAAAAATCCGTACAGCTTAATGACATCTTGATGATCCTGACTCTGAGTAGGTTCCAGGCTAATGTATGTGTGTATCTTAGTTTTTAATAAAGTTTAAAAATGAAGAAAAAAAATTTTTAAATTAGAAAAAAGCTTAGAGAGTAAGGATATAAAGAAAATATTTTTGCATAGTGGGACAATGTGTTTGTGTTTTAAGCTATGTGTTATTACAAGTTAAAAAATTAAAAGCAGGATAGGGAAAATAAAAGTTAAAAAGTTACAGTGAAATACAGTTAATTTATTATTGAAGAAAATTAATTTTTTATAAATTTAGTATAGCCTAAGTGTACAGTGTTTATAGAGTCTACAAACCTTCAGCAATGTCCTAGGCCTTCACATTCACTCACCACTCACTCATTGACTCACTCAGATCAGCTTAGGTGCCCTATACAGATATATCATTATCTTTTATACTATATATTTACTGTACGTTTTCAATGTTTAGATATGTTTAGATGCACCGATATTTGCCATTGTGTTAGAGTTGCCCACAGTATTCTGCACAGTAACATGCTGTACAGGTTTGTAGTCTAGGAGCAGGTATACCGTATAGCCTAGTATGAAGTAGGATATACCATCTAGGTTTGTGAAAGAACACTCTTAAGATGTTCACACAATGAAATTGCCTAAGGATGCTTTTCTCAGAAAAATCTCCCTGTTAAGTGATGCACAGCTGTACAGAGAAATTCCACACTTTGCTTATCCACTCACATGTTGATGGTTACTTGAGTTGCTTCCACTTTGGGTCTACTGTGAATAAAGCTGGTGTAAGCATTAGTGTACAAGTCCTTTTTGTGAACAGATGTTTTCATTTCTGTTATAAATAACTAGGAGTCTAACAGCTGAGTTGTAAGGTAACATACATGTTTTAACTTTTTGCCAGCCCGGGTAACATAGCCAGACCCCTTTTCTACAAAAAAACAAACAAACAAAAAAAAACAAAAAAAACAAAAAAAAAAACAAAAAACTGGGTGTGGTGATGCGTGCCTGTTGTCTAAGCTACTCAGGAGGCTGAGGCAGGAGGATCACTTGAGCCCAGGAATAGAAGGATACAGTGAGCTATGATCGTGCTACTGCATTCCAGCATGGGCAACAGTGAGACCCCATCCCTACAAAAAAATTAATAAAAAAAACTTTTTGAAGAAACTGCCTGTTTTCCAAAGTGGTTGCATCACCTTAAAATTCCGCTAGCAAAGTCTGAGAATTCCACTCATTCCATCATCCACCACCAGCCCTTGGTAGTGCCAGAATTTCATTTTAGGGTATATGATAGGATCTCATTACCTTGATTTTCATTGTTTTAGTAAGTAAACACTTAGTAGACAAAATTGTTAGCAGTGTGAAAACAGGTCATATAATCTACCTGGTATTTAGTGAAATCCCAGTTCTGTGTTCCTCTAGATGCTTCAACCACATGTTCCATAAAAGGCTCTCTTCAGGTAGATGCATCAATACTCTGAAGGCATAATTGTTAACTTTTTTTCTTTCTTTGAGACAGGGTCTTGCTCTGTCATCTAGACTACAGTACAATGATGTCATCATAGCTCAGTACAACCTCAAGCTCCTGGGCTCAAGGGCTCCTCCTGCCTCAGCCTCCTGAGTACCTGGGAGGACAGGTGCATGCCACCAAGTCTGGCTAATTTTTCTTTTTTGTACAGACAGGGTCTTGCTCTTGCTCAGGCTGGTCTTGTAACCCCTGACCTCAAGTCATTCTGATTTTTCTATTTTTTTTGTAGAGATGGGGTCTTGCTCAGACTGATCTTGAACTCCTGACCTCAAGCAATCCTCTGGCCTTGGCCTCCAAGAGTGTTAGAATTATAAGCGTAAGCCACCACACCCACCCAACTGTTAACCTTACAGTCAAAGTTAGGCAATTAAAATCCTCCAAAATCAATTCCAGACTTGACTCTAACCATAAGAGCCATTCCAGGAAGAGGATATAGAGTTTACTAGATCCTATGCCCTGTTATACAGGATGGGAATATCCCCAAAATATTTAAGACAGGTCACATATATTAAATACTACCAATTTCAAGGACAAGAGCCCATTTCTAACATTCATCATATAAAACCTTTAGGACTAATAGGAATAGCTTCTGAAGTGCTTATAGTAGTTGCTTCGGGTGTGTGGCCCTCCTGATTAAATGCTAGCTGATCACCCCTAGAATGTAAGTTCTTGTTAAATAATATATTTAGGGAGCCAAGAGCAGTGGCTCACGCCTGCATTCCTAGCACTCTGGGAGGCTGAGACAGGTGGATTGTTTGAGCTCTGGAGTTTGAGACCAGCCTGAGCAAGAGCGAGACCCCACCTCTACTACACAAAATAGAAAGAAATTAGCTGGACAACTAAAAATACATATAGAAAAAAATTAGCCGGGCATGGTGGCACATGCCTGTAGTCCCAGCTACTCGGGAGGCTGAGGAAGAAGGATCGCTTGAGCCCAGATGTTTGAGGTTGCTGTGAACTAAGCTGATGCCACGGCACTCTAGCCCGGGCAACAGAGCAAGACTTTGTCTCAAAAAAAAAAAAAACCCCACAATGATCTACCACCCCACACCTGTTAGGATGGCTATTGTCAAAAAGAGATAAGAAGTGTGGATGAGGATGTAAAGAAAAGGAAACCCTAATTCACTGCTGGTGGGAATGTAAAGTAGTATTTTCATTATGGAAAAGGAAAAGGTTACTCAAAAAATTAAAACTACCGAACTGCCATATGATCTAGTAATCCCACTTCTGGGTATATATCCAAAGGAAATGAAATCAGTAGTCAAAGAGATACCTACACTCCCATGTTCAAGGCAGTATTTTTCACAATAGCCATGATATGAAACCAACCTAAGTATCCATCAGCAAATGAATGGATAAAGAAAAGGTGTCTCATAAACACAATGAAATATTACTCGGCCTTTAAAAAGCTGGAAATCCAAGCCAAGCCTGGTGGCTCGTGCCTGTAATCCCAGCTACTCAGGAGGCTGAGGTGGAATGATGGCACAAGGCCAGGAGTTTTAGATCTAGTCTCTTAAAAAAAATTTTTTTAAATTAGCTGGGCACAGTGGCATCTGCCTATACTCCCAGCTATTCAGGAGGATTCCTTGAGCCCAGGAGTTTGAAGCTGCAGTGAGCTATATGACTGTGAAACTGAACACCAGCCCAGATGGCAGAGCGAGACCTCATCTCTTTAAAAAAAAAAAAAAAAAAAAAGATGGAAATCCTGTCATTTGCAGTAACATCAATAAACCTGAAGAATATTACATCAAGTGAAACAAGCCAGATATAGAAAGACAAATACTGCATTACCTCACTTGAACTCTCATTCTTTGGCTGAATGTTACAAACAAACAAAAAAGTTGAACTCACAGAAGTAAAGTAGAATGGTGGTTACCAGGGTGAGTTGGGGGAGATAATTGGTCAAAGGATACAAAATTTCAGTTAGATAGAAGGAATAAGTTCAAGAGACCTGTACATTACTTGATGCTCTAGTGATACTGAAGAAAGAGATCTACTGTACAATTTGGTGACTATAGCTAATAACAATATATTGCATTCTTTAAAATCACTAAGAGTAGATTTTAAGTGTTCTTACCACAAAAAAATGAAGTGAGGTAATTCATGTTAATTAGCTCTATTTAGCTGTTCCACACAATGTATATTTTGAAACATGTTGTACATAAATATAATTTTGTCAATTTAAAAATAAAAAAATTACTGCAGAAAATTTTCATCTACAGACCAATTAAATGAGAACATATAAACATTACTGAATCTTACAATCTATTGTCTATCTTGACTTTTATTTAGGTTCGCTATAAATTCAGCAAAATTTTGTAATTTTTAGTGTTCAAGACTTTCATGTATTTCATAAAGCTTATTCCTAAGAGTTTTGTGTTCAGCAATAAGGAAAATATTTTTTAAAATTTAATTTACAGTTGTTCATATCTAGAAGACCAAAAAATACAATTGAAATTGTACTGACTTTGTATCCCATTAACTGTATAAACTTCCATATTATTTCTAGTAGCTTTTTCAAAGACTCCTTAGGATTCTCTATATAAATGATAGTGTGATCTACAAATAAAGACAGCTTTACTTTACCAATTTAAGTACCTTTTTTTGTGTGTGTGTGTTATTGAACTGGCTAGGACCTCCAGAATAATACTGAATTTAAGTGGTCAGAGTAGGTAATCTTGCCTTGATCTAAATCCTAGGGGGAAAGATTTCAGTCATTTACCACTAAATATAATGTTAGGCCGGGCGCGGTGGCTCACGCCTGTAATCCTAGCTCTGGGAGGCCAAGGCGGGTGGATCGCTCGAGGTCAGGAGTTCGAGACCAGCCTGAGCAAGAATGAGACCCCGTCTCTACTAAAAATAGAAAAGAAATTATCTGGCCAACTAAAAATATATATACAAAAAAATTAGCTGGGCATGGTGGCTCATGCCTGTAGTCCCAGCTACTAGGGAGGCTGAGGCAGTAGGATCGCTTAAGCCCAGGAGTCTGAGGTTGCTGTGAGGTAGGCTGATGCCACGGCACTCACTCTAGCCCGGGCAACAAAGTGAGACTCTGTCTCAAAAAAAAAAAAAAAAAAAAAAAAATATATAATGTTAAATACATTTTCCTACATGTCCTTTATCAGGTTGAAGAAGTTTCTCCCTCTTCCTAATTCGTTGAGTGTTTTAATCACAAATGAATACGGAATTTTGTCAAATGCTTTTCTGCATTTGTAAAAATAAAACACTGGGGTCTCCCCCTCTTTATTCTGATAGTATGGTGAACTACCTTGATTGATTTTTAAATATTAAACTATCCTTGTATTTCTGGCATAAACCCTACTTGATCGCAGTACATCATTCTTTTTATAGATTACTGCATCCTTTTGTTTGTATTAAGGATTAACCTAGGCCGGGCGCAGTGGCTCACGCCTGTAATCCTAGCACTCTGGGAGACCGAGGCAGGTGGATGGCTTGAGGTCTGGAGTTCGAGACCAGACTGAGCAAGAGCGAGACCCCGTCTCTACTAAAAATAGACAGAAATTATCTGACCAACTAAAATATATATAGAAAAAAATTAGCTGGGCATGGTAGTGCATGCCTGTAGTCCCAGCTACTCGGGAGGCTGAGGCAGTAGGATCACTTAAGCCCAGGAGTTTGAGGTTGCTGTGAGCTAGGCTGATGCCACGGCACTCACTCTAGCCCGGGCAACAGAGCGAGACTCTGTCTCAAAAAAAAAAAAAAAAAAAAAGGGATTAACCTAATATATTCATAAAAAGATGTTTACACAGTTTTCTTTTTCTGTAATATTTTCATTTGATTTTGCTATCAGGATAAATGCTAGCCTCATAACATGAGAAGTACTTTCTCATCTTTTATTTTTGTAATAATTTGTGTAGGATTGCTATTATTTCTTCCTTAAATGTTCAGAGAATATTCCAATGATGTCATCTGGACCTAGAGTTTTCTTTGTTTTAAATTATGAATTATATTTTATTAACAGATAGAAGGTTACCAAAATTTTTCTGTTTCCTTGAATTCATTTTGATAGATTACATCTTAGAAAGATGTCAATTAAGAAAGATGTCAATTAAGAAAGCATGTTCATTTCATATAAGTTGTAAAATTTACTGGCACAAACTTATTTATATTCCCATACTGTTTAATACCTGTAGAATCTGTAGGGATTTAAAATTAGTTTTTAAAAAAATTAAACTAACTAGGTTTCTAAAATACATTGAGGCCGGGCGTGGTGGCTCGTACCTGTAATCCTAGCATTCTGGGAGGCCAAGGCGGGAGGATCGCTTGAGGTAAGGAGTTCGAGATCAGCCTGAGCAAGAGCAAGACCCCATCTCTACTAAAAATAGAAACAAGTGATTTGGACAGCTAAAAAATATATATAGAGAAAAAATTATCCAGGCATGGTGGTACATGCCTGTAGTCTCAGCTGCTCGGGAGGCTGAGGCAGGAGGATTGCTTGAGACCAGGAGTTTGAGGTTGCTGTGAGCTAGGCAGATGCCACGGCACTCTAGCCCAGGCAAGAGAGTGAGACACTGTCTCAACTTTTTTTTTTTTAATAAAAAATAAATAAATAAATAAACAAAACAAAATACATTGAGACATACATGTTTTTCAAATAACCAGGTTTTGGTTTCACTGATTTTTATCTATTGTCTGTCTCCCTTCTCACTGATTTCCACTCAATTTTTTCCCACTTTTATTTATCTTTGTTTTAATCTGCTCATTTTTCTGATGGTAGAAGCTTAGACAATTGATTTTAGATCTTTCTTCTGCTCCTAATATGAAAATTTAAAGCTATAAATTTCTCTATAACCACAATTTTAGCTTCATCCCTTGATATTTTGCCAAGGTTTCAGATTGAGATTTTACGGACCCAAGATTGTTTGCTTCCCAAAAACATGATGAAAAGAAAGCCCCAGATCCAAGTAAGTCCAGCCAGAATTGTCGAAGAGTCCTACCAGACATTATTAGGTCCAGAAATAGTGCAATCATTTCTGGGACATGGGAGCAGTAACAATTTGGACTAATCAAAGTGACTGTAAGTTAATGTACTTGCAAAACACATATATAACACCATCAATTCAACACATATCCTTCTTAACTGCCCTGAAGAAAATAATATTCCATTATAATAAATTCAAATATTAATAATACCACATTTGATATATACATTCAACTACTTTCCTTTCCCTTCCTTACCTCAAGGCTTTTAAATTGATGATTGATTAGCTCAGTGTGCAAAGCACACTGCACACCAATGGCATGACTGTCAGGGTGAAATGTATTTCTTGCTCTATTTTAGCCACTGATTCTGTATCTTACTAACACAAAATTTACTATAGATCTTACTAAATTAAGATTCAGAAGACTAATCTGATAGCTTGTGCCAGAAAAGCATTTTTATTGATATACTTAGTCTCAGTAACAAAAATACATTCCAATCACAGAAACAAAGGCTACAATTATTTAAGTTATGTGGCTGTAAATTACCTTCATAATTTGCTTCATTGGCTTTTTTTTTTTTTTTTTTTTTTAAGGCAGAGTCTCGCTCTGTTGTCCTGGCTAGAGTGCCATGCTGTCAGCCTCGCTCACAGTAACCTCAAACTCCTGGGCTCAAAAGATCATCCTGCTTCAGTTTCCCCAGTAGCTGGGACAACAAGGCACATGCCACCACGCCCAGCTAATTTTTCTATTTTTGGTAGAGATGGTGTCTCACTCTTGCTCAGGCTGGCCACTTGGTTTTATTAAATAGAAGTACAACATACAATATCACAGCAACTGAACGTTTGACCCTGGAGCCCTATAGAAGTGTCATTGCGTAAAGATTGCTTCATAGTTCCAGGAGGATAAAAATATGACTAGTCTCTTGTTTTCATCAAGTATACAATCTTACATAATGTTCCAATTTAACCCGCCATGCAAAAACAATTTCTTTTTTCTGAAGGGCATACGGACTGAGGGAGGGGCAAAAACAATTTATTTTTTGGAGACACAGTCTCACTCTTTCCCAGGCTAGAGTGCCGTGGCGTCAGCCTAGCTCAAAGCAACCTCAAACTCCTGGGCTCAAGCCATCCTACTGTCTCAGCCTCCCGAGTAGCTGGGGCTACAGGCATGTACCACCATGCCCGCCTAATTTTTTATACATATATTTTTAGTTGTCCAGCTAATTTCTTCTATTTTTTTAGTAGAGACGAGGTCTCGCTCTTGCTCAGGCTGGTCTCGAACTCCTGAGCTCAAACGATCCGCCCACCTCGGCCTCCCAGAGTGCTAGGATTACAGACATGAGCCACCATGCCTAGCCGAAGACAGTTTTAATGTCCTAATTCAGCAACATTTTTATGTGAATTATACGTAGTAACATGATTTGAGATCAGCTCAAAATCCAAACCCTTAAAATGTTTGCCTCAAAAAATGTAATACATACATACTTCTTTATACATGAAAACTAAATGTCATGGACTCGAAGCTCAACCATTCAATTCTTACAACTTTCTTAGCAAGTTCTTCTCAAAAATAAATGTTCCCAAAACTTCCGGTAAAGAAGTCTAAGATTACACAGTACACAAAACATTAAAAGGGAGACAGGAGTAGAAGAGGAGGGGAAGCACAGGAGAAGGGGGGATGGGGATCTCCCAGTGTATTTACAGCTTTATGCTAACTAGACCAAATTACTTTCTAAGCTATTTTCAATCCTGGCTACTCAGCAGAATCACCTCCTGAGATGCCCTAAAAATGAGATGCTCTGGCTATAACCCAAATCTACCAACCTAGAATCTTTGAGGGAAAAGGACCAGATTATCTCCATTTTTTAAAGCTCCTCTAGTAATTAATATGCATGGCCAGCCAGGCCAAGAATTTTCAAATAGGGAGCCTACTATTTAGTCTCAAAAAAAAAAAAAGAAAGGGAAAAAAATACCTTGATCTGCTGTCTTCGTAGCATGGCAAGTTCTCTCATATCTCGGAATGGCTGTAGTAAATACTGATAGAGCTCCGTAGTAGCTTCTGCGAGGCTGCTGTAGGCTTCGTCCTCCATCTGATACAAGTCCAGAAGCTCCACCATGCTCTCTGTATTCTTGTGCTTATCCAACAGCTGTGGAATAAGAAAGTTTCACTAGTAAGAAAACAAATTATAATAACCTATAAATACTTGCTTTGAACTCCCTATCATTTTGGGACTTTGGAACCCTAAAACACAGAAGCAAGTGGGTACTAACAGCACTGCTTTCTTTTTATCACTGTCTCAGTGCCTCAGGTGTCTCACCATTCAAGACCACTGGCCTGAATCATTCTTTTGGGGCTTCAAACTACCTGCCTAGGCTTAACCCTTTAAAATTTTTTCCACCATCTATTAGTCTCCAAATTTATTAGAAAATTTTTAAAAATAAATTTTTAAAAAGCCACTCCATTGCTCATTTACAAAGTAGTTTATCAGTTCTTGCAATATTATCTTAGTTTTCCCCCAAATCTTCTTGCCATTTCTTTCCTCATCCCAATTTGGAACACTTCCTCAATAACTTCATTCAATTCCCGCCTATCACCTTCTTCCAAATCAAGGTCAACAATAACAACAACAAAAAAAAACCCTAGGAGAGAATGGATATATACATACATAATGAGTGCGATGCGCACTGTCTAGGGGATGGACACGTTTGAAATTCTGACTTGGGGGGGCAGGGACAAGGGCAATATACGTAACCTAAACTTTTTACCCCCACAATATGCTGAAATAAACAAAACAAAACAAAACAAAACTCTCACCTCTACTGAGGAGTTTAATACTGGCTATAACAGATGTTTATAACTATTTGCATTCCTTGGTACCCATGTATGGTATGCATGTGTGCACGTGTGTACATTCATTCATTTAAATCTCATCTGTTGACTGAGCATCTAATACATGTGAGGCATTGGTCTAGGAGCTGGGCATCCAAATACATGATCCTAGTCCTCATAGAGCTTACAGTGAATAAAGAGAAGCCAAACATGTTTTGTAAAAATTTCAAACTGTGAAATATTATGAAGATTACAAATAAACATTTAAAAAGAACAAAATCAATACCATTTAAAACCAAGGGTCCTATGAAGAGGTGGGGAGATACTGGTAAACTATGACCTAGCTTTGAGTAGGTAGAGAAAAAAGGCTATCCAAAGAAACTTCATTTAAAAAACTGAAAGAACTATGTAGCAAGACAATACTTTCACATACTTATACTTGGTCTCCACTTTCCCAGGGACGTTATTACCTCTCCAAAAGCATAAAATTCTTCTATTCCTTCTCATACCTAATTTCCATTACTATCTTCCTACTTTCTTACTTTTAGCTATCACATCATTTTGTATGTACAATTATGCTGAATTTAGACTTCAGATTCATTTCCTGTCCAGGTTTTTGGCACAATGTGCAGCAGCGCCTACACCCTTTGTTAATGATACGATAGGCAGAAAACAATTATCATAAATCAGATAATCTACATTAAAGTGCTTTCATAACAAGTGCTATACAAATATTTGCTATCATTCTGTTTTTAAAGGCCCCTGTAATCCCAACTTTCAAAGATAATATGGAGATTTTCTACTTCTGGTATTTCCCCTTCTGGTATTGGCCGAGTAGTTCTATCAGATCAACTTTCCCACCCAGAATAACCACAAACCTTGGGGCAAAATATTATAAAACTACCTGGAGGTGCTACAGAGTGACCAAAGTAGGCAGAAACTAGAGGGGTTATCAACAATCCCTTGGAAGCAGGAAGGACCTGATTCTTTATTCATGGCTTTCAGCCTGAGGATATGTCCCAGTGGGTCCTAAAAGAGGGAAGAGGTGTGGCTAAAACTCAGACAGAAGCCCACAGTCTTGCTGGTTTGAGGACAGATTTCAGGACAACCACAGAACTAGAAAATGAGGCAGCAATGCTGAAAAGGAGACAGTTCAAGAAGTGGAAACCCCAAATTTGTATATAAACTCTACTCAAATCTCTGGCTGATCATTGGATCCACACACAGGATAGGTTCTAAGCAATCTAGGTAACATTTAAGAATAAAAACTTGGCCCGGCGCGGTGGCTCACGCCTGTAATCCTAGCACTCTGGGAGGCCGAGGTGGGCAGATTGTTTGAGCTCAGGAATTCGAAAGCAGCCTGAGCAAGAGCGAGACCCCGTCTCTACTAAAAATAGAAAGAAATTATCTGGCCAACTAAAAATATATATAGAAAAAATTAGCCGGGCATGGTGGCGCATGCCTGTAGTCCCAGCTACTCGGGAGGCTGAGGCAGGAGGATCGCTTAAGCCCAGGAGTTTGAGGTTGCTATGAGGTAGGCTGACGCCATGGCTCTCACTCTAGCCAGGCAACAGAGCGAGACTCTGTCTCAAAAAAAAAAAAAAAAAAAAAAAAAAGAATAAAAACTTAATATTTCAGCCGCTGCCTTCTACAAAAGAGGCGGAGTCTGCAGTTTGAATCCAATCAACTTGATTGCCTGCTAAAAACAAAACTGTAAAAATCAATACTCCGGGGGAATGTAACAGAATCCAGAGACTCTAACAATGTATCTCATTCAGAATGTCCAGGATATAATCCAAAATTAACAGACCTATAAGAAAACAAATACAATACTCAAAAAGCAGTCAATGGAGACCAACCTCAGGATTAAACAGATTAGGATATAGCAAAGATTTCAAAGCAGTTATTACAATGATATCAATGTACGTAAAGGAAATATACTCATAAAGAATGAACAAATTGGAAATCTCAAAGTAGAAGCTGAAACTAAAAAAATAAAAGGACATCTTACAACTGAAAAATACAATACCTAAAATAAAAAATTCACTGGACAAGTATACAGTATGGTAGTACTGAGAGTCAGTAAACTTGCAGATAAATTTAGAAAAATTATCCAATCTGAAACAGAAAAAATAAAGCCTCATGGACCAGTGGGACAGTATTAAGAGGTATTAACATACATTTAATTGGAGTTCCAGAAGAAAAAATGGATCAGAAAAATTATTTCAAGAAAAATCCTAAATTTGGTGAAAGACTAATTTAAATATTCATGAAAAGCTCTGTGAACCCCAAGAAAATAAATGCAAAAAGTTACCTACAACTAAGCTTACCATAGTCAAATTACTGGAAATCAAATATAAAAGAAAATAGTCTGAAAACAGTGAGAGAAAAACAATACGTAAGAGGAACAAGCATACCAATGAATTCTGACTTCAAATAATCAACAGAGAACAGAAGGGAAAACAAAACAAAACACAACTGTCAACCGAGAATTCCATTCAAGAAAATATACTTCAAGAACAGGCCGGGCGCGGTGGCTCACGCCTGTAATCCTAGAACTCTGGGAGGCCGAGGCGGGAGGATCGCTCAAGGTCAGGAGTTCGAGACCAGCCTGAGCAAGAGCGAGACCCCATCTCTACTAAAAAAAAAATAGAAAGGAATTATCTGGCCAACTAAAATATATATAGCAAAAATTAGCCGGGCATGGTGGCACATGCCTGTAGTCCCAGCTACTCGGGAGGCTGAGGCAGGAGGATCGCTTAAGCCCAGGAGTTTGAGGTTGCTGTGAGCTAGGCTGACGCCACGGCACTCACTCTAGCCCAGGCAACAAAGCGAGACTCTGTCTCAAAAAAAAAAAAAAAAAGAAAGAAAATATACTTCAAGAACAATGATAAAATAAACATATTCCCAGATAAATGAAAACTAGTGTCTTATAGACAGACACTGTAAGAAAATGTTTTATTTTTTTAAAAAAGTTATGAAGGTTGAAGGGAAATGATACAGATGACAACTCAGATCTTCAGAAAAGAATAAAGACTATTGGAAACAGTAAATAAACAAGTAGACTATTTTTCCTCTCAGTTTTTATACATATGAGTGTTTAAGGCAAAAATTATAATACTATATTGTGAAGTTTATATTGTATGTGACTATAATACATATTATGACACCTATAGCACAAACGACAGGGGTGGAGATGAATCTAACCCGATACACACATGTTCTTATATTTAACATGAAGTGGTACAATATGAACTTTAACTGCAGTATAATGCCTATGGCAAACACTAAAAGAATAAATAATTCAAGAAATTTATAGCCATAAACCCAATAGATTAAAGTTATATTCTAAAAACATTAAATTAACCCAAAAGAAGGCAGGGAAGAGAGGAAAAGAGAAATAAAAACCAGAGGATATTTCCATGTACATACCTGAAACCAAAAAAACAAACCAGAGGTTACAAACAGAAAACAGTCCTAAATCCAAACTCGTCAAGATTTACATCAAATGTAAGTGAACTTAACTATCTAATTTAAACGCAAGAGATTATCAAAATAGATTAAAAAAAAGCAAGCCCCAAGTATGTGCTGCCTACAAGAGATGAATTTTAAACACAAAAACACAATCACTTGTCAGTCTTCTGGCTAAGATTAAGTGTAATATAAAGACATAAATAAGTTGAAAGCAAACAGGAAAGCCTAACAGGGCTAGAGTGACTGTATTAACATCAAATAAAGTAGACTGCAAAATACAGAGTATTAATGGAGATAATGTGGAACATTCCATAAAGACAAAAGAGCCAATTCATTGGGAAGATACAACATATGTATCTACCAATAGAGTTTCAAAGTACATGAAGCAAAAATGGAACGAATTTAAAAAAGGAAGCAAAGACAAAGCACAAATATTCAGGGCAACTTGAATCTGTGCTCCTGGGTTGCAAAAGCAAAAAAAAAAAAGGGGGGGGGGAAGCAAAGAGTCCACTGTCCACTTGCTCAAGGCTTCTTGGGCATGGCTGCTCCAGGTTATGGTCCTCAAATTTGGCTCAGAATAAATCTCTTTAAAATTAAAAAAAAAGGAAAAAAAAGCAAATTCACAATCTGAGTTAAAGATTTTAACATATCTCTTTCAGCAATTGATAGAACTAAAAAAATTCAGTAAAAACAAAGATAATCTGAACTGGCCTATATCTATTCAAGAAACTGAATCAATAAGTAATAACCTTCCAAAAGCATCAGGCCCAGACAGGTTAACCAGTTGAGTTCTACCAAATATTTAAGGAAGAAATACCAAATGCTGTACAATCAATCTCTTCCAGAAAACAGAAGCAGAGGTAATACTTTCTAACTCATTCTATGAGGCCATTGTTAGCCTACTACGAAAAACAGACAAAGGCACTTCAAGAAGGAAAATCTACAGATCCTTTACATTATTTCTCTGTCCTAGCCACAGGATCTCCTTGCACGCTCCTTCCCTGGGGATTTCATTTGCACTTGCTTCTTCCTCTGCCTGGACACTCTTCACTCAGATATCCACAGATACGGCTCCCTCACTTCCTTCAGGTCCCTGCTCAGATGCTATCTTCTCATTGGGGAATCTCTTGGACAATCCTATATAAAACGGCTAGCTTCTCACCACCACCATTACTCCTCTCCCTCTTCCTCCATGTAGTTTTTTCTGTAGCACTCCTCACCATCTAACATCCTGTATATTTACTTGTTTCTGTATTGTCTATATGTTCTTACCAACACTGCAATATAAGCTCCATTAGGGTAAGAACTTTGCTTTGTTCACTGCTGTATGCCTCAGCAACTAGAATAGTACCTGGCATATCGACACTCAACAAATGCTTGTTGTAAAAATCAAGACAGAAAAGCTATAGACCAACAGCTCAAATGAACACAGACACAAAAATCCTCAATAAAATATTAGCAAATTAAATCTAACAATGTGTAAGAAGAATTATATACTACAACTGAATGTGATCTGTAAGGCATGCTCAACATTCAAGAAATCAATTAATGTAATCTATCACTGTGGTTCCCAACCGCTGGGGGAGGCTGAAGCAGGAGGCTCTCTTGAGCCCAGGAATCTGAGGCTGCAGTGAGCTATGATCACACCACTGCACTCCAGCCTGGGTCACAGAATAAAACTCTGCCTCAAAAAAATAAAAAATAAACTTAAAAGGGTGAAAAAAAATGGGTAAAAAATGGAAAAGGTTCACAGAAACAATTTCTAAGGAAATGAATATTCACTCATAAGAGAAATGCAAAACATACTGCAAACTAAAATTTCACAGATAAGATGAAAAAGCTTTTGAAAATATATGGCTGTTGAAGAGAATACAGAAACAAAACGCAACTTCCTTTGTCTGAGAGTGTAAACTGGCACATCCTCTACAGAAAGCAACTTAAATAAAATGCACATTCCCTTTGATTCAGCAATTTCTTACAGAAAGGTATCCTAAGATGTACTTGCACATATAGGCAAAGATATGCTATTTTAATAGCAATTAAGTAGCAATTCTACTGAAGTATTTATTATGT
This sequence comes from Lemur catta, assembly GCF_020740605.2. Classification (NCBI taxonomy): domain Eukaryota; kingdom Metazoa; phylum Chordata; class Mammalia; order Primates; family Lemuridae; genus Lemur; species Lemur catta. Next base: position 50,817,380 of record NC_059139.1, on the reverse strand, counting down.
AGCAATTCTACTGAAGTATTATGTAACACTAAAAGATATATAGCCCCTTAAGAGAAAAAAAAAACAGATTAGAGAGTATGCTACCATTTGAGTTTTTTACAAGCTCTACTTTTGCTAAAGGATAAAAAATTACATCTAGATAGGAGAAATAAATTCTAGTGTTCTATAACACTTTAGGATGACTATAGTTAACAGTGATAAATTATAGTTTCAAATAGTCTGGAGGATACTGAGTGTTCCCAGTACAAAACAATAAATGTTTGAAATGGATATGCTGATTACCCTAATCTGATCACTATACGTTAATATGCATGGAAACATCACTATGTACCCCATAAAATGTACAATTATTATGTGTCAAAATAAAATAAATTTTAGGCCAGGCGCGGTGGCTCATGTCTGTAATCCTAGCACTCTGGGAGGCCAAGGCAGAAGGATAGCTTGAGCTGAGGAGTTTGAGACCAGCCTGAGCAAGAGCAAGACTCCATCTCTACTAAAAACAGAAAGAAATCAGCTGGACAACTAAAAATATATAGAAAAAATTAGCCAGGCATGGTGGTGCATGCCTGTAGTCCCAGCTACTCGGGAGGCTGAGGCAGGATTGCTTGACCCCAGGAGTTTGAGATTGCTGTGAGCTAGGCTGACACCACAGCACTCTAGCCCGGGCAACAGAGTGAGACTCTGTCATTCATTCATTCACAAATAAATAAATAAATAAATATAAAACAAAACAAATTTTAAAGTTGGTATCCACAGATCTTTGTGACACTATCTGAAAGATAGATAACAAACTCTTATGGGTGGCTGCCATTGAGAAGGGGAACCAGCAGACAGGGGAATGGGAACAGGGGGATGAAAACATATTTCTTATATATTCACGTATACTTTTTGAATCATCACTCATCTAGTCAATACATTTTTTTTTAGGTAAGTTTCATACCCCATTCTTTCTCCACTTCCCCACCCCAAAGGTATTTTGGCTTATACATCTAAGAAGAAATATTAAAGTATCCCCTTTGCCATAATATCTAAAACTACACACACAACTATTCCAAAAGATGCAGTATGAGAAGTCTGAAAATAATACATGCTTCTCTTACTGTGCCCTCCTATTTTTCAGAAGTGACTAAATCATGTGTGGAATTGTCTCTTTTAAGCTACAATTGAAAAGTAGGATTATGAAAGTAATAGCAGCTGCCATGGAATGATGAATTTCTAATCATGAGGTCTTCTCAGGTGCTAGAAATCAGCTGTAACTGGCGGCAAAGGTGCTCACTTCCATCACGGCTTACCACCTCAAGTCCGCAGCATATTAGGAACAGAATAAACACATTAAGGAATGATGGGACAAGAAAATTGAAAAATAAATGAAGTGTAATAACAAAAATGAGTCTTTATAATGAATTATAAACTATCCTTTTACAGTTTTAAAGGTAAAAATGCTCTGTTGCAAGAAAACATACATTCACAGAAGTCCTTTATCTTTACTTGAAAACAGAACACTTTTAGGTAACGATTTTCTACCAGGTTTCAGGAATAGCTAAGGGGAAAAATGGTAGTAACATCTCTCAATAGTGAAATTCCCCCGAGTCATTTACAAGTGATCAAATGCCACAATTCAAAAGCAAGAGAACCTTCAGACATTAAGCTTCTTCTTACAGGGACACTAAAGTAAATGTAATACGAACAGTTTAGATACTACTTTCAGCCAACACAAAAAACATCAAGTTATTGTATGCTTATTAATTAAATCACTCTACCACTCTATACACATATGTGCAACCTGTGCAACAACTAAGGGCAGAAAATCACTTATTCTATTCAAATACTAACATATTTATAATTTCCGACATGTCTTTTATCCTCAAACAGAATAGTACTTTACAAAGCTGTTCTGCAGCAACTGAACTTGATACTCTTGCAGAAAGCCCAGGGCATCTCGCCTAACACTGCTAATTTATTAATCTGCCTTCTTTGCTATAAAGTTTCATGTTTCTCCAATACTAGATTACCTTAAAAGCATTTATAACTTCAATTGTTCAATCTGTTTGAACCTAAGTATCTGCAAATAATTTTAAAGGAAATGCATTTTATAGCTTCATTTCAAAAATGCAACTTACTAAACATTATACTTTAGTCTAAACCATTTCCTATAACTCATGATAAAAAACAAGTAAAATACCAATCAATAGCCTGTTATAATTACATAATTTAATTTTCTACTTTGCTAACCCAAAACTGACAAAATCCAGGGAATAAACTAAACTGTGGGCCTTTGCACCTTATAAACTGCAAAATGCTCATGGTGCTATAAGTAATGCACACACAAAAAGAGTAGAAAGAAATTGTAAAAAAAGTTGGATTATTTAGAATTAAGCATGTTTGGGATAGAGAGGGAAAGAAGGCCCGAATTTAAAATGTGGAAGATGCATCTAAAATGTGAAAAATGCAGGCTTGCTAAATTTGAGAGGATTCACTGAGAGACATACTAAGTAAGAATGCAGATGAATCTAAATGAGACTATAACATGCCTGCAAAGGATTTCAGAAGAAGCACTCAAGCTCAACCAATACAACATAAGAACAGGCACAAGCCACGTGTGTTGGCTCGCACCTGTAGCCCTAGCTACTCAGGAGGCTGAGGCAGGAGGATTGCTTGAGCCCAGGAGTTGCAGTGAGCTATGATCATGCCACTGCACTGTAGCCTAGGGAACAGAACAAGATCACGTTGTTTTATATATTAAAAAATAAATAAAAAATTAAAAACACACACTAGTCACAGCAGGACTCAAACAGAAAGGAAGGACAAAGAGCTATGGAAAGTAAAACTTTGAATTAGTTTTGCTTCAAAATCTGACACATCTTTTGTGAGGCATGGTGGCTCACACCTATAATCTCAGTGCTCTGGGAGGCCAGGAGTTCAAGACCAGCCTGGGCAACACAGAGACTTCCTACCTAAAAAGAAAATCTGACACATCTCCCGTGCAACTTTTTAAAATTTATTTATTTTTTCTTACAGACAGGGTCTCACTCTGTCACCCAGGCTGGAGTGCAGTGGCTCAATCATAGCTCACTGTAACCTCGAAGTCCTGGCTTGAGTGATCCTTCAACCTCTACCTCCCAAGTAGCTAGGAGGTACAGTAGTGTGCCACCATGCCCAGCTATTTTTTAATTTTTACTTTTATAGAGATGGCCATGTTGCCCAAACTGGTCTGGAACTCCTGGCCTCAAGCCATCCTCCCACCCTTGCTTCCGAAAGTGCTGGGATTACAGGTGAGCCACCACGCCTGCCCTCTTGTGCAATTTTTAGAAAATAATTTTGCTCTGTTGATTTACTTAAGACATGAAGCAGAATTTTATAAAGCATTTTTTTTTTTTTTTAAGAGATAGGGTCTCACTCTGTCACCTAGGCTATGGTGCAGTGGCGTCATCTGGCAGGTCTGAAAGTAGCGAGTTATCTCACTTGATTGTTCAGTCAGTTACAGATTGAACTCTTTGTTCTACTACTTTCCTCCCTTCTCACTACTGCACTTGACAAGGAAAGGAAAGGAAAGGAAAGGAAAGGAAAGGAAAGGAAAGGAAAGGAAAGGAAAGGAAAGGAAAGGAAAGGAAAGGAAAGGAAAGGAAAGGAAAGGAAAAAGGAAAGGAAAGGAAAGGAAAGGACAGAACACTGGCATCATCATAGCTCACTGCAGCTACGATGCAGTGGACTCTTGAAATCAAGTAATCCTCCTTCCACCAAGCCCAGCTAATTAAAAAAAATTATTTATTTTTTTATAGATACAGGGGTCTATGTTGCCCAGGCTGGTCTCAAAACTCCTGAGTTCAAATGATCCTCCTGCCTGGGACTACAGGCACATGCCACTATGCCCAGCTATAAAGCATTAATTAGATATATTAGCCTAATAAGTAAAACACATCTTCCTTTCCCTCCTTTCTAGCTTCCCTCATAGATACCTTTTTTATTTGCCCCCTCCCCCTACAATCTAATTCTGATAACAATGAACTCTTAACATAGGAGGTATGAACTACCTGATATTTCAATCAAAACTCTGCTTAAAGAAAAAATTTCCCTAGGGCAAGGACCCTCAACTTTTATCAGGTTCTTATAGCAATCAGTGACAATAGCTTAAAATCATTTTTTTAAGACTCCCTAAAAATCAGTGCAATAGAGAAAACTGCCAAATGACCCTGTGCCACTTACTCCTTTCCCCAATCCTATTCAACTTGTCTTCTAACCCAGTAATCAATTACAAATAGAACAAGAGAGAAGATACTTCCTGTGCTTAATTATGGAGTCCCCATCCTATACTTGTGGCAGTTGGAGTTAGTGCTGGGTCATCTCTTTGACTTCAGCAGTATAAGACTGATACCATCTTTGAAGATCTTGAGATGACTTTTAAAGTCCTACATATAAAATTAAAACTAGAATCTCCTGAACACAGTATTACAACTCTTTTCCCTAATTGGAGGTGTCAAACCCAAGAATGAGCGCACCTTTTTTTTCTTAATTAGAAAGATGTTTAAGGAGCAATATAAAAATCTACAAATATCTTCACCATAAATTATTAAAACATGCAAATAATTATTTTCTGGGGAAAAGGGATGACTTACAATACTCAAATGGAAGGGGCCTATCTCAGCAATAAAACAGGATCTGTGGCTGTGGGAACTCCCTTTAGGTCTATTGTGTGTTTCCTCTGGTGACAAATAAGAACCAATGCCACATATTTTCCACATTCACAAAGCACACTGCCCATCTGTTCTTGTGTTGTAAAACTTTTTTTTTTGTTTTGAGACAGAGTCTCACTCTGTCACCTGGGCTAGAGTGCCGTGGCGTCACCCTAGCTCACAGCAACCTCAAAATCCTGGGCTCAAGTGATTCTCCTGGCTCAGCCTCCCAAGTAGCTGGGATCACAGGTGCATTCCACCACGCCCGGCTAACTTTTCTATTTTTAGTAGAGACAGGGTCTCACTCTTCCTCAAGCTGGTCTTGAACTCCTGACCTCAAGCAATCCTCCCACCTCAGCCTCCCAGAGTGCTAGGATTACAGGCATGAGCCACTGTGCCTAGACTGTAAAACTACTGAATCACTTTTATATTATATCCATGTTAATTATTTGTTAATACTGTTACTACTGAAATCTAACTTTAGAAAGTATAAATATAGGCTACTGACAGTAACTACCCAAGCTGATATTTAAAAATGATTTTCAGATTCTTTTATTATTATTATAATAATAATAAATAGAGACAGGGTCTCACTCTTGCTCAGGCTGGTCTTGAACTCCTGAGCTCAAGCGATCCTCCTGCCTCGGCCTCACAGAGTGCTAGGATTACAGGTATGAGCCATCACACCCAGCCGATTTTCAGATTCTTAAAGTTAAGTCGTAAATCTTATTGCATTTTACTCCTGGAGAAACACATACCTCTCATTAAAATGTACATACATGCTCTGTACATACATGTCATATACAGAAACCAATTTTAAAATGCAAACTTAGGGCTAGGTGCGGTGGCTCATACCTGGAGTTCCAGACCAGCCTGAGTAAGAGAGAGACCCCGTCTCTTAAAATTAAAAAAAAAAAAAAAGCAAACTTTGAACATGTGGAGAAGGGCACAGGAAAATAAAAAAGAAAATAAAACATATCAAGGAACATCTACTGAGCACCTAACTGCATACACTAGGGGATCTGAGGTGTTAGAAGACAACAAAATCTGTCTTGTCTCTTAGGGGCTTACAATGCATTCTAAAGGCGGAGGGCATAAAGAGAAAAACCAAGGCAGGAGTTGTGTGCAACATGAAGGCCTCTCCGATTTCTCAATTTCTAACAGAAATTTTGGATTTCTGTCAGTGGTCTGAAATGACTTTCTAAAGGAGTAGCACTTGATCTAGCCCTAGAAGAAGTGTGGAACTTAGACAACCAAAAAAGGCAGGCATAATGGGATGGTGTTCTGTACAACGGAGTGAAAACAGAAAGTGCATATGGTAAATGCAGCAAATAATGGATTTAAAAGTTTGGCTAGAATAAAAAGGTCCAATGTAAAGAAGAGAGCAAGATTAAGACTAGCAGGCTAACCAAGATGTGGATGATGCTGAATGCCAGGAATCTGGATGCTGTCTACAGGACAATGATAAGTAATGGAAGGATTCAGTTTGTTGTGTGTATGTATTAGGGCTGGAGGTGTGGGTACCAAGATGTGCAAAGCAGTGCTTTAAAACAGTATGGGAGCAAAACATAGAAAAGCTACACTGGAGGAAGATGCTAGAGGAGAGCCAAAACCACTCCAGGTTTTGGACTAAGAGACAGGACTAAGCTGGGTGCAGAAGCAACAGGGGAAAGTATTAATAATATAGGAACAGAGAAAAGCATGAATGATTCTGCAGTTCAGTTCTAAAATTCCTATTTAAAATTTCTGAATCACCATGCACTTACCAATCAATGTGCACATATAACAGTGTTTCTTCCCCTCACACTGAAAAAACTTGTAAAATCAATCATGTGTCATAATGGCTTCTTAGAATCAACAAACACTAGATTTGAAAGAACCGAATAATTCTGGAAATTGACAGGGCTGGGGCAATTGCAGGGAAATAGCAAACTCAGACTAAAGACAGCTACTCCAGATAGAGCCACAGACCAAGCCAGGGATGGCAGATAAAAGATGTGCTCTGGGTAAATGGACTGAATAGGAGGAAAGGCAGGACATCCAGGTGCAAAGGGAAGTTGGAAACGCAGGACAAGTTCCCTGGGATGAGGGATGACCACAGAACAGGAGGAGAATGAAATTTCACTCAATAAATATCTTAAGACTCTAGGGGCACAAATACAAATATATGGTTATCAAACACCAGTTTTAAAAACAATCTCCTTATGTTACATAGGAAACTGATAAAATCAACTCATTAAAAACTCAGAATCTATATACAGTACATATACTTTCCAAGATGGCTAAAGACTGGTAATGAGGCTCTTAAGCTTAGCACATGTTCTTCTACAATGGCTTCACATTTCAGAGTGACCACAAACTGGTTCAATTAGCTAGCTTACCTATATTTATATATACAACTCAGGAGTGAGGTGAAGCAAAATCTGCATTAACCATCTGGTAACACTGTACCCCTAAGTCCTTGACCTTCCCTGTAATAACAACACTTACAAAATCAATATGTAAAACATAATATTTATAATAAAGAAACTGAAAATATGCCCAATTGTCTTAAACCACATTAACTTTTTACTCTTTCCCAACCAAAAAAGAATGGACATTTTCGAATAAATTGACTTGTAAAAAAAGATCAGTATATGTAAATACCTAAATATTCTTCATAAGAAATACAAGTCTGGATCCTCTGAACACCATACCATATTAATGAAATAAAGGTAAAGAGAAGTCAATTATAGACAGTTCTCAATTATCAAACATACTGTATCCTAAAGGCACACTTGTTTTTTCCTACAAACAATATTGTAAGTGGTATCTGGACTTCCAACCACATGACCCAAAACTACCCCAAATAGTGATAAATATATACAAGTACAAAGAAAAATATTAAAATACATTTTGTAAAAGTAATAAAATACTGATTAGAAATGCCAGCACTTAAAGAAAGAAAAGTAGGTATAATTAGAAAGAATAAACAGACGAGTGGAATTGGTAGTGAAGCTTAAGGGGCTGTTCTGTTTTCTTTCTTTGATTTTAACTGAATTGAAACAAGGTTTCCCACCATTGCCCAGGCTAGAGCACAGTGGCACAATTACAGCTCACTGCAACCTCCAACTCTTGGGCTCAAGCAATCCTGCCTCAGTCTCCCAAGTAGCTAGGACTAAAGGCATGTAGCACCAAACCCAGCTAATATTTCTTTTTTGTAGAGACAGAGGTCTCGATATGTGGCCAAGGCTGGTCTTAAACTCCTGGCCTCAAGTCATCCTCTCATCTTGGCCTCAGAAGATACCAATCTTTTGAGTCTAGGGAGACGGAAAATATGAAATTTCATGGAAAAAGGGAAACTGATTCAGTAACTGGGAAACAATACAGGTAGACAAACAATAAGAAATTCAGTTTTGGAATTCCTTCAAGTTTTTAAGTTCTAAACCCACAAACATGTTGATACTTCAGATAAGAAATACCTATTCCTCTATCCAACTCATTTAAAATAATTTCCACCAAAATAAGTAAAATAGCCTTACTTCAAATTTTAGGTATCAGGAAGTTCAACATATACAGTAAAATCTGCTCAAGAGCTAACTCCACCAGCCTGAGCAAGAGCGAGACCCCGTCTCTACTAAAAATAGAAAGAAATTATATGGACAACTAAAAATATATATAGAAAAAATACAGGCGCATGCCTGTAGTCCCAGCTACTCGGGAGGCTGAGGCAGGAGGATCGCTTATGCCCAGGAGTTTGAGGTTGCTGTGAGCTAGGCTGACGCCACAGCACTCACTCTAGCCCAGCACTCACTCTAGCCCGGGCAACAAAGTGAGACTCTGTCTCAAAAAAAAAAAAAAAAAAGAGCTAACTCCAAGGTCCTCCAGGAAGCCAGTGACTGTTTACAAAAGCAAGCATCTAGGCAGCTGAAATATCATTTTGTTTTAGCAAAATAATGAATGTCATTCATTCCCATGAAAATTTCAAGCTTAAATATTGCTACTCTAAAGTTAATTCACACCCTCTTTTTTTTCTTGTTCCTTTTTATTTTTTGAGACAGAGTCTCACTCTGTTGCCCAGGCCTAGAGTGCTGCGGCATCAGCCTAGCTCACAGCGACCTCAAACTCCTGGACTCAAGCAATCCTCCTGCCTCAGCCTCCCGAGTAGCCGGGACTACAGGTGCCTGCCACAACGCCTGGCTAATTTTTCTATTTTTAGTAGAGATGGGGTCTTGCTCTTGCTCAGGCTGGTCTCAAACGATCCTTCTTTCCACTAAGCACCAAATACACAATGTAGTCGGATGCTTCAGAAAAACGCACCTGCCTAAACTAATTCCAAGCAGCAGAATGAACTGGCGACCAATTTTATTTAAAATTTCTTCCTGAAGAAATACAGGATTCATCACTGTATTCTCCCAATGCCTATATCACCTGAATGCATTACTGTTTGTTAAATAAACTAAGACCCCAGCTACCATCCTCAAACCTTAAAGTTACAAATAAAACCCCAAATCATTAAAGTTACTTCTTATATTTATCCTTAAAGTCATTCTCCTCTGTGAAATGTCTAACCTATCAGGCCTAATTTTATTTTGTAGCCTATTTTATAGAATCTTCACTACAATCTGAAAAGTCTACTGTATATAATTACAACCTTAGATAATTTAAAATTCAAGGACAAGCATAAAAAGACAATTCCCCACATTTAAGAAAATTCACAAAATTTTCTGGCTTTTTGCTAAACAAATCCTTCTCTGCCCCTATGCAGTTTTAATAATTTACATACTCTGTGGTAAGGCTACTTGGTACTATCAAGTCTCCAAAAGCCTGAAAATCCAAATGAACACCATCTGCACCAAAAGCCAAACAGCACCAAGAATTGTTAGGTAGTCTTCAGGGCCTATGTCTTTTACCCTGGGAACTTAATAATTTTTCTCATATCAACAAGTGAGAGAATTGGGCAGAGTGAAAGGAACAGATCCTGGCCTTTTAGAGAATGCCAAGAGCTGCAAGAACCTTCCCATTACCAAAAAAAATAAGCACACATACGTTTTACCATCAACTGACAGCTCACTTTGTGCTTTTAAGTCCCACTGCCAAGGTCAAACAAAGCAGCAATGGAAGTTAACAGACTGATTAATTAAAGTTACATGTGAGGATTTGGGAAGTGAATATGTCTAATTTCAAGTATAACAGCTGCTATGTTTGACAAACCAATCCTTCCACCCATTTTTTCCCTTCTCTTCTTTCTCTCTCTCTCTCTCTCTCTCTCTCTCTCTCTCTCTCACACACACACACACACACACACACACACACACACACACACACACACATATACACTTGTAAACCACATTACTAAAGTGTCCCAGTTGGCTTTATTTTAGCAAGGAGGAAACATGTCCGGATTTCATGTCTGTAAAATATCTGTGGACTGGGCATCTTGTGACATTAAATGGCAACAGAAAAACCACCACACAAATTAATTATCAAAAAGGCTGACATCCTGCCATCAGCCTCCAGTTTTCACTTTACAGAAGCACTAACCTATAAGTATACTTTCATGTTATTTCCTATACTTATTTATCTCTTTTTTCAGTGATATGAAAAACCAATTTTCTTTGGGTATAGGACTGAAGAAAATGATTAACATCAAAATCATTATTTTGAATGGCTTCCAGCTTTCAAGTCTTTCATCACAACTTTAAGAGTCCCACAAATTCACTTAGCTTCATTATTCTTTAACTGTATTTTCAGGAAGAGAGTAGTTTGTAATATTTTCGTGGGACTATAATATGATTAGACAAAGCATTGAGTTACAATGTTGACATATCCCCTAGGTCCTAAAAGGCTGCAGCTCCCATATGTCCTTGACATGTAATATCCCGTCTTTCAGTACCTCCAGTCAATACGGTCAAGAATTGCCAGACAGAATAGTTCTTTCCACTGCAATCATATTATATCCTTCCCTGAGCCTGCTTCTACTGTTTATGTCCTGGGTCATGGCTTGCTGGCCCAATGAAAGACAGCATCCTAGGACTCTTACAATACTGTCATTTCTCTAACATACATAGTTGGGGTTTCAGCACCGCTCCAGAGTTTTATAACTAATCCTAGCTTTTCAAGAAATTAGAGAAATCACAATTGGGTGGACAGTTGGAAAGCAAAAGTTACTCTTATAGTTCCTTGCCCCTTCTGTTAATCTCAGAAGTCAGGAGCTGTTTCTAGCTGAGACAGTCTAAGATACAAAAGAAAACCATGTTTGGGCATTCTTCCCTAACATAAACCAATCCTTGCACCACTAGACAACCTCTTTCTTCTAAAACACAGACTGCCCTACCTTGTGCCTGTCATAATTAATTTGAAATAAAATGAGTTATCTTGGCTGGGCACGGTGGCTGATGCCTGTAATCCCAGCACCCTGGGAGGCTGAGGCAGGAGGATAGCTCGAGCTCAGGAGTTCGAGACCAGCCTGAGCCAAGAGCAAGACCCCATCCCTCCTAAAAATAGATAAAAATAGAAAAAATTAGCCAGGTGTGGCAGGAGGATTGCTTAAGCCCAGGTGTTTGAGGTTGCTGTAACCTAGACTGATGCCATGGCACTGCAGCCCGGGTGGCAGAGCAAGACTCTGTCCCCATACACACATAAATAAAACAAAATACGTTATCTTAATTTAAAAATCATTACTGAACTGACCAGAATTTTAAAATACCACCATTCTCTCATTCTCAAGAGTGGAAAATGGCATCCCTTCTAACATTTTCAGGGAAAGAATGTAGGCCTTTGGATCAAGAAACCCAACGGGCCACAGGGCATGGCAGAAAAAGCAAAAGTATGGATTAAGACAAGTCTAGGTTTGAATCTCAGTTTGGTTACTCTGTAGCTGTTTGACCTTGGCCAAACCCACATAACCTCTTTAAGTCTCAACTTCTGCTTCAGTAAAATAGCCATAAAACACCCACTTACCTCAAAAGATAGTGGAGAGGACAAAAGGAGATATGTATAAGGTGAAGTGCCTAAGTGGTGCCAATAAAATATTAGATACAATCCCTGCAAAAACAGATGGTTGAGTGGAAAACTCTGGAGAAAGAAAGAAAGGAAAATAACAATTCTGGAAGCTTTTTTAAGTGCCAGCCACTTTGTTAGGCCCTTTTTCATACAGTCTTACTTAAGGTACCCTTTAAGTATTAACATTTCCCCCATGTCCTTTTTTAAAAGATGTTAAATAACTAAGCAGGTCATCAAAAGTGGCAAGTCCTATTTTTGACTCCAAACATTAGGTACACTGTCTACTGCATAACTTAAAATGGCTACTTTTGAAAACACATGCTACTCTCAGTGACTTCCACTGAAAAGAAGTCAGAATTGAGCACATTTTTATAAACATAAATCCCGAAGTGAACACTGATTTTTAGATTTTAATCAAGCCTACCATCATAATTAAAGTTTACTACCTAAAGCATCACAATTAATCTCAAGAGTAGCTGTCCTTATACATTATTTACAAACCATTATTTATAAAATCCAGGTCATCAAAGGTAAGCTGCAGTATGAGCCACCAATGTACACATACCATACTACAAATCTCAGTTCCGACCAACAATCAAGGCAACCGCTGGAACTGTTCAAAGAGGTCTTGGTGGCACTTGCATTCATTTAGGAATTCAGTGCCTCCTGTATAAATAGTACGTCCTACAGTAAACCCTTATTAAAAAGTCCAAAGACAAAACCTACCAGTAACAAATTTCACATTTCATTTTGATTGACCCCCTAAGTAGTATGCTATACACCATAGGGTAAGCATAACTTTCATATGCACTGGAAAACCAAAAAAATACTGCTGACTTGCTTTACTGCTGTTTGTCCTTTATTGTGGTCTGGAATCAAACCCGAAGTATCTCTGAGGTATGCCTGTATAATCTTACAACTATGACCTAAAAGTGATTTCTCAATAGTAATGTATGAATTTTAAGTCCTCACAAAGTATAATAATTTCCTGTTAGTTGATCAAAGTTGTAAATCATTAACAAAAACTTTTAGCAGAAAACCCAATGCAATTATTGCTTCAATATTTCACAAAACAAAGATATGGGAGTACTTCTTATGACCCCATACTAAATCATAAGGGTATTGCAAAACTTAAACTCTTTGAGGAACACCTTTAAAAGTTTGATGAAAGCTTTTCTCAAAAAATGCACACACGTCCACATATATAAAACCTTGTATGCGACTTAAGGTACCCCCATTAAACCCCATCCATAACCCCTTTTATGGGGAATTCGCCAACCTAATTAAAGACCTCTTATTGAGGAAGTTATTTACAATTTTAAGAACTTTTTCTCCTAGTTTTTAAAACAGGGTCCCTAGGGCAATTTATATTTATCGATTTATAAAAACTGCATTTACCCACAACTTCATATTAAAAGGACACTTCTTCCAAGTCCTTTAAATTCTTGCAATAGTAACAAAACAAAACATTCTAGTGTACTTTGTCCACTAATATTAAAAGTGCTCATATCATGCGTGGCCTAGAGAACCAGGCAAAGAGAATTCCAAGGTATTGTCAAGTCCAGTGACCTTGAGAAGTTTACAAGCTAGTTGCACAGCCCGTCCTAATTTAAAATAATTTAAAAAAAGAAAAGGGGGGCCAGTGGCTCACGCCTCATAATCCTAGCAGTCTGGGAGGGGAGGATAGCTCCAGGCCAGGAGTTCTAGACCAGCCAAACCCCATCTCTACAAAAAAATAGAAAAAATTAGCTAGGCAAGGTGGCACGTGCCTGTAATCCCAGCTACTTGGGAGGTTAAGTCGCAAGAGAATCATTGGAGCCCAGGAGTGAGGCTGCAGTGAGCTATGATGGCTCCACCGCACTCTAGCCCAGGCAACAGATAAGAGACTCTGCCTCAAAAAAAAAAAGAAGGCAAGAAAGAAAACCACAACTCCTTTCAACAATTTAATGAAGATTTTGAACCAAAACAGGTGTGGTCTTTAAGCTGAAACTTTTAAATGGAATGGAAAAGGAATACTATAGGAAAAAAAGACCAAAAAAAACAGATCCATATAAATTAAAGAACGAAAAACATGACCTAAAGACTAAATTTTCTAAGTATGACATCCTCAAGAATATATGTGATTTACCAGAAATACTTAACCTGAAAAGCTATCACCAATTCCCCAAACTAATCAATTTGAGAACTCGGAATGAAAGACAACACCGAATTAGGTGGAATTACTAAAGTCAATAAAATAATACAAACATGACAACTTGTATAAAGATTTTGCCTTTTAAAAAAAAAAGGTTACTCCAAACTACTAAGATAACAATTTTAGGCTAGGCATGGGGAATCACATCTGTAATCCCTGCCTTGGGAGGCCAGGGCAGGAGGATCCTTTCAGCCTAGGAATTCAAGATCAGCCTACTCAACATAGAGAGACGCCCATTTACACACAAAAAAAATTTTAAATAAAAAAAAAAAATAGCCGGGCATGGTGGCAAGAAGATTGCTTGAGGCCAGGAGTTCCAGGATGCAGTGAGCTATGATGTTGCCACTGTTCTCCAGCCTGGGTAACAGAGTGAAACCATCTTAAAAAATTTTTTTTTAAAAAAGAGATAACAATGTTAAATTTAAGCAGCTCAAGGGCCAGGTGTGGTGGCTCACGCCTGTAATCCTAGCACTCCTAGCACTCCGGGAGGCCGAGGTGGGAGGATCACTTGAGCTCAGGAGTTTGAGACCAGCCTGAGCAAGAGGAAGATCTTGTCTCTACTAAAAATAGAAAAAATTAGCCAGGCATGGTGGTGCACGCCTATAGTCCCAGCCTACTCAGGAGGTTGAGGCAGGATTGCTTGAGCCCAGGAGTTTGAGGTTGCTGTGAGCTAGGCTGATGCCACAGCACTCTAGCCTGGGCAACAGAGTGAGACTCTGTCTCAAAAGAAAAAAAAGGCAGCTCAAGAAGACAAAAACACGTCTAGTGTCCTATACACTTCCATTGTCATGCCCATGGCAGACATCACTAATCAATCACACCACACTTTCCCCCTATTGAACACATGATATCTCTCACCATAATCTTCGAAAAGATTCAGGGTAGGCCTTTTTAGTCAACTTATTTCTTGTCCTCGATAGCTATTTTTCAAATACTGTTCAAGTTAACTAAATGAAGAACCAAAATTTTACATATTTATCGTTCAATGAATTTATAACAAACTTTGTTTATTTTGAATGGTTTCCCAAAATACAAAATAATCTTTAAATGTTTGGTTTTCTGTTAAAGAAAACAAAACGTTATGGTCAACAGAACCTTAATTAGGAAAAGATATTCTTGTTAAAAATTTAACCTCCCCTTTTAACAAGTTCTAGAAAACTATATTCTGAGAGCTAATTTTTGACCCATGTAAATTTAAAAGCTAGAGACAATCAGTTTTTCTTTCTGCGTATCCCTAAAGTTAAAATCTTTATATAAAGGCCTACTCATCTAACAATTAAAAAAAAAGTTTGAAAAAACAGTATAATATCTATATCTGTAAATCTAATAAGAAAAAGAAGCATTAAATTTGTTCTTGCAGCCTAAGAGAAATGCAGGTCAATATTAACAAAACACTAAAGAGAATATATGAGATCATTTAAGATTTGTCACTTCCTTCCAAAAAAAAAATCTAAGGTAGAACAGAATCCAGAAGTGAGGTGATATAAAGAGAAATAAAAACAGATCCCTGGAACTCTAAGATCACATTATGGTGGGTGCCATTTGACATGAGGTAAAACAGGAAGGAGTGAAAATCTGGATTTAGGAAGTTATGAGAGTATTGCGATATAAGTGAGAAAGAATTGCTATCTCTTAAATACTCAAACCTAGCAAAGAAAAATACCTAATATTCTGCAAAAAAATAAAATAGGCTCCAGCTTCCTAGCCTAATGGCAGGATTCATGTATTAATATATAGTCAGTGACAATGCAATCTCAGGAATGTATAAACACCACAAAAAGGGACATTTCCCCACCCAAACTCCAACCGTAATATGTACTAATGCTAAAAATAAATTGCTGTGGGAAACTACCTTTGGTGTCCATCAAAGAAAACTACATGTATTTCAAAGTATTTTAGTAAAGTTTCCTGAGCAGAAGCTGGTAAGCAGGCACGACTTCAAATTGTACGCTTCTCAGACATTGTAGAGCTCCATATGCATACTCATGCAGACGGTTTTTTCCATTACCTTTGGTTAAGGACCAGATAGTCTGAAAAGCTGCTGCACCCCTTTTACTCCTACAGTAAAAACAAAAGGACAGTGAACATTCCTGCCCAGGACCTTGATTCTCCCCAAAACAGGAGTGAAATCTGAGCCATCTGTAAAGACTTGAGATATTCCTCAAGTGTGTATAAAACCTCCTAAAAACACATTTGCCTCCAATTGTCAGTTGGCGCTTTTTCACTTGGACAGGTCACTTTAAAAAGAATTTAAAATTTGTGTACATTGCCAGACTGCGTACTGAGAATAAAAACAGAACATCAACTTTGCTCCATAAGACAAACTATTCTGAATAAATAAACATGACACCAGGGAAAGAGCTAATATCTGGGCAGTTATTGCTGCAAAGAGCTTTAGGGGCAGAGAAACGCTCATTTAGCCTGTGTTTACCGGATACCTTTTTCTGAGTGGTTTTAATCCTGCATTACCAGTACTGAGTGGCGCACAGAGTGCACTTATTACACAGAACCTATTTGATTAACGAGAAAAGAAACCTAAAGACGAAGGTCCTTCAGAGAGTCAATTAAAGAAAGCCACAGGAAGGAATAAAGGGAAAAATATAGCAAGAACCTCTTTTTTTTTTTTTCCGTTTCCCTTTGTCTAGAAAAACAAGCGTCCCACCTGCGCACACGCCGGCCCAAAGCTCCGGCCTCTGGTAGTGAGTAACCGAAAGCTACTGGAGCCCAGACTAGGATCTTACCTCCTGGATGCGCTTCCTAGCCCTCTGAAGCACTTCTTCGTAGCCTTTCTGCCGCAGCTCGCTGAGGCTTTCATAATACTCCTCGGGATCGTCGGTCTCAGTGAAGAGCACCTGGGAGAGGATCTTCCAGCCGCAGGTGTCCAGGCCGTGGCCCAGGTAGACCTGCAGCTGGTAACACAAGGTGTCGATCTCCTGTTCGGTCATCTCGGGGGCGCCCCCGAACAGCACAGTCCACATGCCCGAGGGTTCCTCTGGGAACACCGGCAGGCACGGCTCCAGCTGCGAGTTCACTGAGCACAGCTGCTGGTGCACGGCGCGCAGGTCCTGGAAGGAGAAGAGTCCGGCCCAGCTGCACTCTTCGGCGGGAGACTCCAGGTCAGCGGCAGGCAGCGGCTGCTCCGAGTCCGCCAGGGGCGCCTCGTCCTCCCTCACCATTTCCAGCACCTCGATCTCCTCGGAGACCGCCCCAGAGGCGCTCACTACCCGCACGGAGGACACCGGAGCCTCTCTGGGTGCTGGCCGGGCTGCCGCAGCGGCAGCCCCCGCTGCATCCCTGGCTTCAGATGCCCTCCGGACCGGGGTGGGCTTGGCCCGCACGGGGCTTCTGAGAGAACTCTCCTCTCCTTTGCCGCTCGGAGTCCGCAGCAGCGGGTCTCCCCGAAGGCTTCGCGTGCTCCGCGGAGAACCGCCCTCTGCCCAGGCGGGGTTCCGCCGGGGCCCGGGGCTCCTGACCGGAGTGGCAGAAGCAATGGCCTCTGGCCGGCCCTTGCCTGCCGGGCTGCCCGGCCCGCGGCTCGCGTCCGACGCAGGTCCGCCGGCCTCGGAGCCCCCTCGCGCCCCCGCCTGCTCCCGGGAGCCGCTCCTCTGCCTCTGGGCCGTCCGGTTGTGGCAGGTTATGGCAAACTTGCCCTCGATCTCGTTCCAGGCCACAATAAACACGAACTTGTGCTTCTCGCGCTCGTCGAACACATGGGGCCGCACAGCCACCCAGTCCGATTCCAGCGTCTCCTCCAGCGCGAACGACATGGTGGCCCCGGCTTGGGGCCGCGGAGGAGGGCCGCCGGCCCTGCCCGCCCGAGGACTCCCCGGCTGGCTGCGCCGCGCCCCCCGCTCACCCTCGCCGGGCGCCTTCAGCCATCTTAGCGAGCCGGCCGGCCGGCTCTCCCCGCTCGTTCGCCGGTCCCTCCGCACTCGGACCGCCCGGCTCCTTTGTGGCGTTGCTCGCGGGAAGGACAATAAGGCGTCCCGGGAGCAGGTAGTTCACATGGTCACGTGCGGCCGGATCTGTTTACAAGCCCCGCGCTGCGGCAGCGCCTCGCGGCCGCCCGCCGCCCCCCACACGAGGCCGTGTGGCTGCGTATGCGGCGCTCTGGGGGGGAGCGCGGTCCCGCGAGGTCCGGCAGCGATGCGTGCGTCCCCGCGGCTCGCCCGGGCCGATCTCCCCGCCCCGGCTCCTCCTGCTGCCGAACGCCCAGGACCGGCCTCACGGATGGACTCGTCTCCTAAACTCTAAGCCTCAGCATCGCCACAATGTTGCCATTCGGCTGCTGACGTCGGCGGCTCCACGAGGGACGTAAACACGGGCACGTGCCGCACGCTGGTGACGCGGCGCCGACGGCGGCGCGCGCACCCCGTCCGCGCGCGCCGGCACCGCCCCTCCGCGTCCCCCAGGGCTGCTCGCGAGCGGCCGCGCTCCCGCCTCCTTCCTTCCGCGCAGCCTCGTCCTCCCCAGGGCTGGAGCCCGGGGCCCGCCGGCTGCGTCTCCCGGCTCCGAGCGCGGGGAGAGTGGCAGGTGTGCAAGGCGGGACAGGTGGCCTTCGAACCCCGAGAAAGAGGAACAAAGGCAGAGGAACTGAGACTTTTCGAACTCCAGGCGTTCAAAGAGCTTTTCAAATGTAAATTTGCTTTCCATTCGCTCTGAAGGACTCAGGATGGACAACCTCTGTGTTCAGAAAGAAGTACCCTTAACGGTTGGGGGAACTATGCGCTAAACTCTTTTGGGTTTCCCAAACTGTTGGATTCTCCGCTAACACCCTTGAGACAAAATTTAAGATATGAAAGGTGTCTGAAGACAACTCAGTAACACTCCAAAACAAAATGAGATAAAAATTCAGTCACGACCTAAGAGCATGAATGTTCATATTTCAGTTCATTGGTGTTTTATTGCTTCAGGTTTCATCATTGTGTACTGTTCCGTGAACCTCGTTTTGAGGTCGCTGGGCTTTAGCCCTTTTGAAGTTGTATTCAATTATCAGTGTTCCCAGAATGCACGTACAAAAAAATATATATCAATCTGAAGAACTCTTCTATTCCTACTGAACTATGATGAAACTCATTCTTAAAATTGCCTAGTAGATTTTACTATCTAGTTTATATTATTGGCATTCTCTTTCCAATTAGTGTCCAAGTCACGGTGCAGGTATTGTGCATCACAGTAAAGTACAATGCGAATTATTTGTTCGTTTATTCACATTTCTAAAATATATGCAAAACCATTGGGATTAACCTTGCGTTGTCAGCTAAACTTAGTTCATTACTGTTCTGACTTCTGAATAAACGGCCAAAAATTTTAGCCCTGTCACTTAGCTAGACATTTGAGACCTATAGATCTGCTTTGACACCCCACAACTCCCCTCTCACAAAAAGCTCTTTGGGCAGGATGGGCAAAATGGAAAAAGAACTTTGGTTTTTAACCTTTTTACACTACTTTATATGCAAACACAAATTTTCCAAGCTTTTAACTGTGAACTTTGTGTCCACTCAAAAATGCAAATCAAAGACACCTTTTGAAAGGCAGAAAGAAAGAGATAACACCCATTTCAAATGAGAAATCGCCAGCTGAGCAACGATACAATATAGAAAAATTTCCCTTCTTTTCTGCTAAAAATTAACTGTTAAGATGTTTTCTAACAAGACATTACTGACATGATCACATTGTATATAGCAATACATACAGAGAATGAGTGCTAAAAGAATGTAAGAAATATTTTATGTACATATATATTAAAATTATACACATTTAAAATTACATCTTATCAATAGTGCTAGACAAAATTGGTTTGTGGATATACAGATGTTAAGTACTTCCCCCCAATACTCTGGCCACTGTGTTTTGTCAAAAGAGATGCTTCAGTGTTTCTTGTTTCCTCTTAGTAGTTGTTATCCTAGAAATGAAAAGAAACAAACCAAAATTCCCAGGACAGGTTACTGTAGTACTCTACAATTCTTTATTTAGGTCTGTATCTGATTGTCAAGCAAGATCTCTAAGTGTATAAATTACTCCCTGGGAATAAGTAAAGCTACAGAAAAACCACATACACCATACAAGCCTTTTGAAAGGGCTTGGAAACTATTATCTGTTTGAAGTTTTTAAAACTATTGAGCATTGTTAGGTAATCTGGGAAATGCTTAGCTCTCTAGGCCTTTTAACAAAATCTATAATAGTATACATGTAGATTTTCAAATTATAAAGCATTTTCCTGCATATGTTCATTTTAAATATTTAGAAAGGACTAAATATCTTTAATTTTATATAGGAGTAAACAGCAGTTCTGATTAGTTAGGTCACATATCCAAGAGTTGGGAGCAGGGAACAATTTCAGCTCAGGGGCCTGGTTCCAAATCAACTGCTGTCCAGGTTAGATTCTCCCAGAAGCAGAAACTGAACAGTTAGGAATGCAAAAGTTTATGTGGGTAGTTAGGAATGCAAAAGTTTATGAAAGAGAAGGGGCAGAAGCAGGATTGGGCAGGCTAGTCCAACAGGGAGTTCCAGGGCAAAGATGGTCCCTTAAAGAAGTTCCCCAGTGGATAGATGTGGTTAGGCCTTGCTCAGTCATTGGCTGGGGACCACCCTGAGAAAAGCAGAGGATGAAAACCTGAAGCTCACTCTGAGGACACTAACAGCTGAGAACTGTCAGCTTACCACACTCCTTGCAGCTGAGTGACTCTTCTCTTGAAAGAGGATCTGATTGACACATCTCCACACCTGACACAGTTTACCTTGTGTGCCATGTGGATCCACTTCATAAAAACATTTGGGAATGTAATCCTAGCACTCTGAGAGACCAAGGTGGGAGAATTGCTCGAGGTCAGGAGTTCAAGACCAGCCTGAGCAAGAGCGAGACCCCCCCCCATCCCCCGTCTCTACTAAAAATAGAAAGAAATTATCTAGACAACTAAAAATATATATAGAAAAAAAATTAGTCAGGCGTGGTGGCACATACCTGTAGTCCCAGCTACTCAAGAGGCTGAGGCAGAAGGATTGCTTCAGCTCAGGAGTTTGAGGTTGCTGTGAGCTAGACTGACGCCACAGCACTCTAGCCCAGGCAACAGAGCGAGACTCTGTCTCAAAAAAAAAAAACATTTGGGGAGCAGCTCCTCCAGAGCTCTGGTAGGCATCTCTTCCTGAGGGGAAACAGAAGTGAGAGGTTAGTGGGAAGAACTACAGCCTCCATGGCTACAGTTGATCTCATGGTCACAACTAGTACTTTCATCTCTCTCATCTACTATCCATTCCAAAGTCCCCTGACCCACTGCTGGCTTCAGTGGTTTCCCTTGTGGTGTGTACCATCAATTGGTCAAGTTATTTTGTCCACCTGGTTGTTTGGTGTCCACACCATGCGAGTGCTTTCTGGTGGGCATTAACATACTACAAAAATATTCACACCTTTGCCCCTCTCATATGCCCATCTACCTGTCTCTTCCCTAGACCTCCTTGTCTCTGATATTCTAATTTTTCTGCTTTCAGGCCCCCAACCATTCACCACTGTCCATGAGTCTATATACACTTTGACTTCTGGCCTCTTCTCCTTTGACACAAAGTGGATGATCAGGGCACCTCCTGAATCTCTGCCCATTGAGATGTGCCTTTCGCCGAGTGTCTCTTCACTGTCTTTCACAGTCACTCCTGAATACAGCTATCATGCAGACTGCATGCACTTTTGGGTTTTGCCTGTGTATGGAATCAATCCACCCATAAACCAAGTTAGAAGTTTTTCCTCCTCTTTCAGGTGGTTAAATGGGAGTCCCATATGGCTACTGGTGTGAGCTGAAGAGAGGTACTGCTACATAGTGGATGCTATGATGGGACATGGATACCATGGGGTTCTGGACCCACTGTTCATGCCACATGCTTGTGTCAACTCTTTCTGTTCATGTTTGGTCCCAGATGTACTATTTCCGTCTCATAATGGATTGTTACTGAGCCCACCTGGCTTTATGACTTGTTCCTGACTCAGACTCATAGTCACTTGGTACCCCAGGCTGAGCATTCCAACTCTATCAGGGCCCATGAGCATTCTGTTTTACAAAAACTGTGTAATCCTCTGCTGCAGACGGTGTGACCTTGCTCCATAACCCCAGCAGCCTGGGTTGTGACTCTTCAACTGGGGCTTGCCATAAACTTCATACCATATCTTTTCCTGCTACTGACATCTTGAATACTATAGAGTGTGCTGCGGGGCTGCATGCCCTGCAGCTGGGACCTGCTGCACAGCCATTCTACTCTAGGCCCCACTCAGAGCTGGCAGCTTTCCATAGCACCTGACATATAGGCTGGAGTAGTTTTCCTAGGTGTGGAATGTGTTGCCTCCAAACCCTGAGGAGGCCTAATAGTCATTGTAGTCATTGTGCTTCCTTCATTGTAGTAGCAGATGCACGATAAGCAATCTGTCCTTTACTGTTGTTTTGTTTTTTTGTTTGTTTGTTTTTTGTTAGAGACAGGTCTCACTGTGTTGCCCAGGCTGGAGTGCAGCGGCGCAGATCATAGCTCACTACAACCTCGAACCCCTGGGCTCAAGCAATCCTCCTGCCTCAGTCTCCCAAGTCGCTGGGACTATAGGCTCGCACCACCATGTCCAGCTGATTTATTTTTATTTTTACTTTTTGTAGAGAGGGGGTTTTGCTATGTTGCCCAGGCTGGTCTTGAACTCCTGAACTCAGGCAACCCTCCCTGCGTGGTGCCCCAAAGTGCTAGAATTACAGGCATAAGCCACCTCACCCACCCTGTCCTTTACTTTAAAATTTTTTTTTAGAGACAGAATCTCACTCCATCACCCAGGCTGGAGTGCAGTGGCGTGATCATAGCTCACTACAGCCTCGAATTCCTGGGCTCAAGGGTGGATCCTTTACTTTTAAGGGAATGTCCTGGCACGCGCCTGACCACAGGGTACATAAAAACTTTACCGAGGTGGCAAATACCTGAATTTTTTGTAGGGTTTATCTCCCTCTAGAGTGCATGTACCTTACCAAGGTCTCCAGCATATTAGCGTCCTCTTACTCATCCTGCCTGATCAGCATGATGCCATCAATGTAATGAGTCAACATGATGTTCTGCAATATGTCCAGATGGTCCAGATGTCTTCAGGCTGTATTATGACAAATGGTTGAAAAGTTAACTCGACCCTGGAGCAAACTGTTTCTGATCATCTTTCTGGACTGAAATAGAAAGAACACATTTGCCAAATCAATGGCTGCATATTACATACAGGAGACTATGTTACCTGTTCTAGCAAAGACATTGCTTCTGGCTGTGATCAGGGCTGTTTCTTGGTTGAGCTAGCGTTAGTCTCCAGGATCCCTCTAGTTTCCACAAGGACCAGACTAGCAAATTAAACAGAGATATGACAGGAACCACCAAGCCTGTATCTTGAAGAGTGGCACTAATTTCTGCCATACCTCTCCAGGGTTATACTCTTTTTGATTCACTGTCTTAGTGGAAGGGGGCAATTGTGGAGGCTTCTATGTGGCTTTCCCTACTATGATACCTCTCACCAACAGGTATAATGTGTGGGTTACTCTAACTACCACATGGGTCAATCCCAATTATATATTTGGGGACTAGGAAAATGTCCACCAGGTGATTTCACAGAACAATTGGATTCAGGGACTCATGCTTTGGCCAGGACTTTATATATTACCTTTATGTATTACACAGAGCCCATGATGAAGTTTTGGGTACTTGGGCATCATTGTCAACTTGGACCCTGTGTCCAGTAGTCCTTGGAATGTCTGAGTAGTCCCCTCATCCCAGTGAACAGTCACTCAAGTACATTCCTGCAGATCCCTTTGGGAAAGCACTGGGGAAATCATTATGTATTGCAGGGTTCTCTGGACTGGGATCCAGCCATCTCTTTAGTCAATGGACACTAGGTCTTAAAACTGAAAACTGGCTTAGTCCAGAGACTGGACAAGAGACCTTTTATGGGTAACTGCCCTCAACCTCTTGCTCATTCACTCTTGCTCTATTTTGATTATGTATATTAAGTAGTGCCCAGGTATTTTGCCCCTAGGAGTGCTGTGTTCTACAACCCATCCCATAATTGCGGACATTGTGACCCTCTGGATTCTAATGGTAAAGTGCTACTACCTGGCCTCAGTTGCGCAGGCCTTTTGATCCTCATTGCTATTTTTTTTTTTTTTTTTTTTGAGACAGAGTCTCACTCTGTTGCCTGGGCGAGTGCCGTGGTGTCAGCCTAGCTTACAGCAACCTCAGACTCCTGTACTCAAGCAATCCTTCTGCCTCAGCCTCCCAAGTAGCTGGGACTACAGGCACACACCACCATGCCCAGCTAATTTTTTCTAGTTTTAGTAGAGATGGGGTCTCACTCTTAGTCAGACTGGTGTCGAATTCCTGATTACAAGCTATCCTCCTGCCTCAGACTCCCAGAGTTCTAGGATTACAGGTGTGAGCCACCCAGCCATCGCCCTTGTTATTGGTGAGCCCAATTCTGTGACTGTTTCTCCAGCCATTAACCCTGGCCTGCAGAGGACAGCCATGCTGAACTTCATGGCCATGCTAGGGCCCCTTTCACCAGCATGTTTCCAATGCCCTTGGTAAAGGGTGTGTCCTCTGAGCCTTCCTGGGGAACATGCCCCTTATTCTGGCCTCATATAATTTATCCATTCCAGCATTCCCACTTCCTGAGCCTTTTACTCCCTTTCTTGTCTATATATCCTGGCAAGTCAAGCATTTCAATTCAGTCTGCCAGGGCCACTGTTTTGTTCCAGGCTTTGAGGAGTAGCTCTAGCAGCAAGATTCACCCTCTCCCCAGGGGGCCACCTCAAGTAGAATGTGATCTTGGCTACCATAGTTATAATCAAGGCTACTATTGCACAATCAATCATGGGCTGAGGCCCTCTCAAGAAGCATGTGGCCTCAGCTCAAAAGCTGAGGTGAGCCCTGAAGGTGCTAAAGGCTGGGGGCTGCCCTCACCTCACTCCTTGCAGTTGTGTCGCAAGTATTTTCTTTATCAGGGATCTGAGTGGTGCATATCCATGTCTGCCATGACTAAACTTTTTGGAATTTTCTATTATATCATTTATGATCAATTATCCTTATTTTTGGCTAGGCAAGGTGGCTCATGCCTGTAGTCCCAGCACTTTGGGAGGCCAAGTTGGGAGGATCGCTTGAGGCCGGGAGTTCAAAGCTAGCCTGGGCAACATAGTGAGACCCCATCTCTACAAAAAAAAAAAAGTAAATAAACTTTTTAAAATTAGCTGGGCATGCTAGTGTGCACCCACAGTCCTAACTATTCAGGAGCTGAGGTAATGGTAGGATTGCTTGAGCCCTTGAATTCAAGTTTGTAATGAGTTAGATTATGCCTCATGCAATTGCACTCCAGCCCGGGCAACAGAGAAAGACCCTGTCTCTAATAAATAAATAAATAATTGATGATAAAATATGATTAAATTTTTTTTAAAAATCATATTTTAAAGTTTAACACTGCCTAAGACAGTTAAAAGGGGGAAAAAACTTTGATTGTTTTGATGCCAGGAGTTCAAGACCAGCCTAAGCAACAGGGAGATGCCATCTCTACAAAAATTTAAAAAATTAGCTGGGCATGGTGGCACATGACTGTAGTCTCAGCTACTCTGGAAGCTGAGACAGGAGAATCACCTGAACCTAGGAGATTGAGGCTGCAGTGGACTATGGATGGTGCCACCACACTCTAACCCAGGCACCAGAGTGAGACCCTTTCTCAGAAAAACAAAAACAAAACAATGCCTAAGAGTATCATGCTTAGTTAAAGACTTAACCACTTCTTTAAAGCTGAAAAGTTTTTTTCTTAAGTGTTATTGTCAGGCAGATAGTAAGGGATTTCCAGCTATGCTAGGGGTATAAGCGGTGCACCACCTTGGTGCTATCTTGAGCAATTGCCATACCTGGGGAAGAAGGACAAGGAGTCATCCTTTTGGTGCTGCCCCACCTTGATTCTGCCCTGAGCAATTGCCACAGCTGGGGGGAGGAGAAATGCCCTGCCAATCTTCAAAAGAATACAGGGAATTCCCCAGCCCAAGCCCAGACAGCCCAGGCACAGTAGGGTCTGGAAAATGACCTAGAGTAACCTAAGCTTAATTATCATGTCATTAACTGGCCATCAAAGTGGTTTAATGGTAATGTTTGAACCACAAGGAAAGCCCAATCCAGACAATGTAAAACAAGACCCCAGACCATAACCAGGGCCTCTTGTTATGACAGGAAGCCTGTTCATCTTGCTCTTGCTCTATAAACCTATCTTGCTTTTCCTCAATAAACTTCATTTCATGCTTACCTTGCTTTCAGTGTGTATGGTCATTCTTTGGCCAAGAGCACACCAAGAACAGAGAACAGACTACCAAGCTGACATTATTACGAAAGTAATTTGTGCTCCCTGTAGGCAAATTTAAAACTCTAAATAAACCAAAACAAGAAACTTTAAGTACTACCTAGAGATAACCACTTTGGTATATGTCTTTTATACCTTTTTCTATGCTCATTTACAAAAAATGAGATCCCACTGTAAATATATTCTGTAAACTATCTTTTTCACTTAATGTGTCTTGAAGATATTAATAAATATTCATCTTTAACATCATTAAAAATTCCATTGTATATTTATGCAATAATTTATTTTATTAATTCCTTCAGGAGAACATTTAAGTTGTCATCACTTGTATCCTGGTAGCTAAATCTTTGAGCACATCCTTATCTGTCTCTTAATATCCTGTCTTGGGAATCCTTTGAAACCCATAAACTTAACCACTTGTTAGTTAAGATGCTCCAAGAAGCAGATGCCAAGATGGGATTAGATATGCAACAGATTTAGGGGGGAAATGCCAGTGAGGGCAAGTGAGAAGGAATCTAGAGCAAGGGGAGAGCTGGTAGATTGTGACGCAGGTCTGACCCATGTGACAGACAGGGGGAAGGAAGGAAGTTTCAGCAGAAAGCATTTTAGAGTATAATGCAAGAAATTTTCCCTATGTTAGCGCACCCCAGGAGCCATTCAGACTATAACACTAGGCTAGCTAAAGGGAAGCCATTTTGCTTCCAGTATGCTTTCAGTTTGTTCTGTCTCAAAAGTTTAGAATTAATCTGCTTTGTGTTTACACAGCTGCCAGGCTCAAGACTAGAAAATGACCTTGAGGAAAAACAAATTAACAGTCTGAAACAGGCCAACCCCGGACTGCTGACGATAGGATCCCACCAGACAACCTATAGTTTGCTGATACCCACCGAGCCAGTCATGATGACTTGCACAAAGCTTGCTTTCTGCCATCCGCCCCGTTTACCCCTTCCCTTCATAAGTTGCTCAGTAAGCAGAGAAAGATGAGATGGTCTTTGAGACAATAGGCCACCATCTCCTCAGGCTGCCCGCACTTGAATAAACCACTTTTCCCTCACCAACACTCACCTCTCGTGTTTGGTTATTGGATAGTGGGCAGCATTACCTGCGATCAGCAACACCTAGCCCAACGTGAGCAGCCTCAAGCCACAGTTACCTGTCTCCCAGAGACAAGCCTGCCTCGGTCTTTCTGCCGCACTCAGTCACTGGCTGGGAGTAGCCTGGGGAAAGTGTGGTGGGTTCAGAACGTAGCAGCAGGGCCCTCAGCTCCTTACGCTTGCAGATCTGAGCGGCACATTCTCTTGGCTGCCACAAACACCACCTGTGCTTCAAACAAATTTGGTACTATTCATTCATTGATTCAATATTCATTAACTGACTTCAGTTTGGGTGGATTAACAGGAATAATTTTTCAGAAATTAGAAATAGAGTTAGTTCCAGAATCTCCTAAGCAGATTTTCAGGGTATAGCTTCATTATTTTGTTTGAAAGGATTTTTCAGATTCTACACTAAATTCTAAGCTAAATACTAAATGGAGTTTGGGTTCTCCCTCATTTCATAGTACCCGTTCCTCTACTCATCTTACCTGATGCAAAAAATCTGGATATGAGTTTAACTTATGTCGGGGCTCAGAACCAATTCACCAAAACATGGAGTGTTGAATTGAAGAGGCCACCTCAAGGTCTCTCTGATCTTCCTCCTGCCCCCAGCCCTCAAAGCATGGGATGAAACTGAATTTCTTTATCTGCCTAAGATCCAGATGCACCAAAAGGAGCAATTGTTTTTTTTTTCTTCCCCTCCCTGTAAGACCAAGAATGTAACCACAGCTGAACAGCCCCTTTCACAAGATAATGAACTTTTCCCCGATCCATTCATTATCCATTCACTTTCCCTAGTAATCCCCTCAACAGAATTCCTCTTCTCCCCTCCCCAATTCCATAGCCTGTTTTGCCAAGAGGATATATGAGCTTCTGAACCTCTGTGAGGAGGGGGTAGTTTCTCTGTGACTCTCCCTATTTATACACATTAGGTAAATTTGTGTGCCTTTTCTCCAACTCATCTGCTATTTGTGAGTTGATTTTTCAGTGAACCTTCAGAGGGTGAAGGGGAAGTTTCCCCTTGGCTTCCTTACACTTAATAAATTATAGTCTGGAATAAATTATAGTCTGGAACAATAACTGCCTGTCTAGAAAATATTTTTGAGGGAGAGAATAATATACACATCCCAAGTACCCATTTTTCCTTACTTTCTGATCGTTATATCCCTTATTTTATATATATGGTTTTGTATTAGTTCTGTATGCCTGCTGTGATAAATTTGGTGGCTTGAAACGCAAATTTATTAAACTTCTAGAGGTCAGGAGTCTGAAGTGAGCCTCACCGGGCTGAAACCACAATGTCTGCAGGGCTGCATTCCTCTGGAGGCTCCAGAGCAGAATTCATTTCCATGCCCTTCTAGCTTCTGGATGCTGCCCACATTCCCCGGCTTGTGGCCTCCCTTCCTGCATCTTCTAAGCCAGCGACAGTGAGTCAAATTCTTTTCTCAGCACCAGTTTTTCACAAGGTCAGATCCTGCTTCTGTTATCACATCTCTTTCTCTGACTCTTGACTTCTGCCTCCCTCATTCATTTTTAAGGACCCTTGTGATTACATGGGGCTATTTTAAAGTCGGCTGATTAGCACCTTCAGTGTCATCTGTAACCTTCATTCTCCCTTTTCCCTTCTGCTAGGTAGTTTCACGTATTCACAGGTTTCAGACATTAGTATGTGTCCATTTCTGGTCGGGGGCATTATTCTGCCTACCACAGGGCTTATAGCCAAGGCTTCCAATACAGTGTTACAATGTTGATTAGAATCAGTTCTGGTGTTTTATTAGTCTTCTTTCTGATGTTCATGAGAATAGTTCTACGTATTTTTTTCTTTCTTTTTCTTTTCTTTCAGTCTTTCTTTTTTCTTTGTTTCTCTCTCTTTCTTTCTTTCTTCCTTCCTTCCTTCCTTCCTTCCTTCCTTCCTTCCTTCCTTCCTTCCTTCCTTTCTTTCTTTCTTTCTTTCTTTCTTTCTTTCTTTCTTTCTTTCTTTCTTTCTTTCTTTCTGAGAGACAGGATCTTCCTCTGTCGCCTCAACTATACTGCAGTGGCACACTCATAGCTTACTGCAGCCTGGAACTCCCGGGCTCAAGCCATCCTTCTGCCTCAGCCTCCATGTAGCTAAGACTACAGGTGCACACCACCATACCTGGCTAATTTTTAAAAATTTTTTGTAGATATGGAGTCTCGCTATCTTATCCAGGCTGGTCTTGAATTCCTGGTCTCAAGAGACCCTCTTGCCTCTGCCTCCCAAAGTGCTTGAATTACAGGCATGAGCCATTGGGCCCAGCCTAATTCTACAAATTTATCATTCTTAAGGTATTTGTCATAGCTCTTGGTAGCTTTACATTATCATATTAAGGAAGTTATCTATTCTAAGGTCCTCTTATATATTACTCTGTAAAAAGCCATCCTAAAATTTCATGATGTAAAGTAATAATGTATTGGCTGGGTGCTGTGGCTCGCACCTGTAATCCCAGCACTTTGAAAGGGAGAGGCAGGAGGATCCCCTGAGGCCAGGAGTTTGAGACCAGCTTGAGCAACATAGCAAGACCCTGTCTCTACAAAAAAGAAAAATATAATGCCTTTGGATTCTAGGATGAGAAAAAACAGAACAAAACAAAATTAAAATATTTTTTAAATTTATTACCTCTCATGTCTCTGTAGGTTGACTGGGCTTAGATGGGCGGTTCTCACTTGGGGCTTGACCAGGCTGGATGTCCAATATGGCTTCTTCATTCATGTGTCTGGGGCATCAGCCTTCCTCCGTGTGGCCTCTCTCTCCCACAGAGTAGCTTGCACCAAGTTTTGAGATAATCATATTTTTACTCATTAATTTTTCAATGTTGACAGAGTCTTATGGGCAGATTGTTTACTAGGATGTGCCCTTTAAGGAAAAGAAGGGGATGGAGCAGGAGAAGGAAGAGGAAGGCATCAAGCTATAATAGGGTCTCAACAGCCCTGGCTCCAGGCGGACCTCTGGAGCTGACCCTGGAAAGGTCAACCTTGGAAGCCATTCTCTGAAGGGGCTGAAAGCTGCATGAAGGCTGTACACTAACAGCACTCACAGCAGCTGAGGCAATAAGCCCTTCCTTGAAGGAGGATCTCCATGTCTGCCATAAGGTTCCCAGTAGTATGATTTCTAATAGTAAAAAATGGGAAACAACCTCAATCTCCATCAGATAGTAATCAATAAATATATATAGTATAGTCATACAATGAAAAAAGTACAGAAATGAAAAATGAATGAACTAATACTACATCTGTGAAAAACTAAATTTGCTGTCTGTCAACATGGTTAATTCTCAGAAACACGATTTTAAGTGAAAAAAGTACATACAGAAAAAAGCATGTCGGCTGGGCTCGGTGGCTCACACCTGTAATCCTAGCACTCTGGGAGGCCCAGACAGGAGGATCGCTCGAGATCAGGAGTTCGAGACCAGCCTAAGCAAGAGCGAGACCTCATCTCTATTAAAAAAATAGAAAGAAATTATATGGACAACTAAAAATATGTAGAAAAAATTAGCAGGGCATGGTGGTGCATGCCTGTAGTCTCAGCTACTCGGGAGGCTCAGGCAGAAGGATTGCTTGAGCCTAGGAGTTTGAGGCTGCTGTGAGCTAGGCTGACGTCACAGCACTCTAGCCTGGACAACAGAATGACACTCTGTCTCAAATAAATAAATAAATAAATAAAAATAAAAGCAATGTTAAATGAAAAAAGAAGTTGCAGTAAGGTATGTACATTACGATGTTATTTCAATTTTTAAACAAAAAATATTCTACATTATGTATGGGTTAATACTTATGTGGTAAAAATATTTCCAAGGGCAAGAGCAAAACACACAAGAAGATCCAAACAGATTTCCCTCTGAGAAGAGGAGATGAATAGAATTGAGGAGGCATGTGAAGGAGATTTTCAAATACTGGCAAAATCCAGGCATTGAGTACGTGGGTTTTATTATATTACATTGTGCTTCTTGGTATGTTTGACATAGCTAATATTTTTAAAGTAATTAACCACTCCATTATGAGTGATCTTTCCCTTTGGTTATAATGAGAGTAACTACATAAGTATATCTCACCACTTGATTGCATGAAAAGGAAAAAGATGTCCTCTACCAATCTGCCATTGCCTTTTGTTCTGGTACACCCTTTGCTGCACTCATTTTTTCAAAACAGTGACTTGATGTCATTGATTAAAAACGACTCCCCCAACGCTTATGCTCTGTTATTTCTGTGTGTGACAAACTGCATTGCTGCAGTGGGAGAACACTGGAGTACTCAGGCATAGGAAGTTAAAAGAATCATTCTGCTACAGCCAAGTCCTAGACTTTTTTCCATGATTAAAAAAAAATCCAAAAAAAAAAAAAAATCCAGATTTTAAAAAACTCTATGGAGAAAGCATATTAGGCATATAACTGTATTCCTCCATACTGTTCTCTGATCTTTGTTAACTCACATATCTCTGTTTTGCATAGCTGCCATCCCTATGCAGGAGCTAAGGGAAAACTTCCCCTTCACCCTCTAAAGGTTTGCTGAAAATCATTTGGCAAAAGTCAAATTAATAGGAGAAAAAGCATACAAAATTTTATTTTAACATGCATAGCACAGAATCACAGGAGAATAATTACCTGACTACCCAATAGAGTACAGAAGTTTATATACCCTTTTTCAGAGGAGGGGGTAGATGGGGAATGTAGATAATTCTTTTGAGGGACAGCAAATGATTATTGTGAGAATGAAAAGGCAGAAATTAACTTGTGTGTGGGAGTAGGGGGGCACAGTGGCCCATGGATGTAATCCCAGTGACTTGGGAGTCTGAGATGGGAAGGTCACTTGAGACCAGCCTGGCCAACATGGCCAGACCCCATCCCTAAAAAAATTAAAAGAAATAAATAAACTTGTAAATAATTGTCTTTGGAATTTGAATGAGCCCAGGAGGCTGCCATTATCTTGTGAAAAATTCCCCTCCAGGTGTGGTTGAATTCCTGTCTTCTTTTTTCAGTTAGATAATGAGATTTCAGGGAGGGGAGGAAGGCAATTGTATTTCTTTTGGAAAAAAGCTATCTTGGTCAGACAAAGAAATTGCAGAGAGAGTCCCTCCCTGCACTTGGGTGAGGAGACAAGACAAGGTTAGAGGGACCTTGATTCTGAGGCAGCTTAAATTAAAGCCTCTCAGTATTTCAAAGCATCAATTATTGGGGTATCACTTTCTGAGCCCATCACCTACAAAGGGATTTTGTTGTGTTTTTATTGAATCTCAGTTACCACTTTCATGTGTCCACCTGGGCCTTGCACTAGTCAGTGTTCCACAGTTTGCTATCTTGATAATACACCAGTTTACTGAGCCTTACCTCTATTGTTGAACTTTTGAGATTTTTCCAGTTTTCCAGTATTATAAATAGCATTTCTATGACCATCTTTGTACAAACTACTTCTTTTCTTTCTGGTCATTTCCTTGAGCTATAATCCTGAAGTGAAATTAGCAGGCCAAAGGATATGAATAGTTTTAGGACTTTAAGTCCATATTCCAACATTGCATCAATTTACCCTAGACCCAACAATATTGAGTTTGCTTATTTTCATATATTTTTCAAAATGTAATCAATATATGGTTATTTTAAAAAAAGTTACCTAATTCAAAATTCTCCCAGATGCTTTTTTATATTTTTTTGTCTAACTGTTATAGCCTTACCAGGTTCATTGCCCACTGCTCAAGGGGAAGCCAATACACTGACACAGAAGGGGTTATAGCAGAGAAAGTGTTTAATATCACAGGTACCATGTGAGACCAGAGGAAGTTCTTGAATCTGTCTCCCTGAGAATTTCGGAGAAAGGGTTTTTAAAGATAGTTTGACAGGCAAAGGGCTAGGCAATTGGGTCTTCTGATTGGCTGGGGGTGAACTCATGGATCAGGAGGCAGAAATTGTCCTCTTGTGTTGAGTCAATTCTCAGGTCTTAAGATGAGTTGAGTTGGTTCCTCGGGCCACTGGTCTGGTTGAGTTAGTTGGTCCACTGGAATCTAGGGTCTGGAAGATATCTCAAAGACTAGCCTTAGGTTTAGCAAGGGTGATACTATCTATGGGAGCAAAGAAGAAAGCTAAGAATCTTTATGACCATCAGCTATGTGACTCCTGAGTAGTAAGCAATGATAGAAAAGCAAGGGCTTGGCGCAGTAGCTCATGCCTGTAATCCTAGCATTCTGGGAGGCCAAGGTGGGAGGACTACTTGAAGTCAGGAGTTCAAGGCCAGCCTGAGCAAGAGCAAGACCCCGTTTCTACTAAAAACAGAAAAAATTAGCCGGGTGTGGTGGCATGTGCCTGTAGTCACAGCTACTCAGGAGGCTGAGGCAGGAGGATTGCTTGAGCCCAAGAGCTTGAGGTTGCTGTAAGCTAGGCACTCTACTCAGGGCAACAGAGTAAGACTGTCTTTAAAAAAAAAAAAAAGGCCGGGCGCGGTGGCTCACGCCTGTAATCCTAGCTCTGGGAGGCCGAGGCGGGTGGATCGCTCGAGGTCAGGAGTTTGAGACCAGCCTGAGCAAGAGTGAGACCCCGTCTCTACTAAAAATAGAAAGAAATTATCTGGCCAACTAAAAATATATATACAAAAAAATTAGCTGGGCATGGTGGCGCATGCCTGTAGTCCCAGCTACTCAGGAGGCTGAGGCAGTAGGATCGCTTAAGCCCAGGAGTCTGAGGTTGCTGTGAGCTAGGCTGATGCCACGGCACTCACTCTAGCCCGGGCAACAAAGTGAGACTCTGTCTCAAAATAAAAATAAATAAATAAAAAATAAAAAAATAAAAAAATAAAAAAAATAAAAAAAAAGGAGAAATGGAGAATTTGACGAATGCTTGTTTGCTTTGTTCAAACCTTCATGATCATGAACATTACAGCCCATATCCTTTTCCAGGCTATATATGTTTCAGCAGAGTGTCAACATATTTATTCTATTTTAATATGAGACTCTATCTTCTTGGTGATTTTAATTAGAAGTGGTAGAAAAAATGGGATATCAAAAGCTGTATTTGTGAGTAGGTAGCAAAGTTAGGAGAAGATGAAGGTTCAGAGTAAGTGGGACTTCTGGAATGAGTGGTCCTGAGCACATAGGCTTAAGGTGACTGGAAGGAAAGAATGGACCAGGAGGAGCAGAGAAGGTAAATGGCTCAAGGTGCACTTCTGAATGTTTTTGAACACAAGAAACAAATCTTCATAGCTACTAAGCGTGAGCAGTAGATGTCCCTCTCTTCTACGGCTTGGGAGGTCAGCAGGGGCTTTCTGGGTAAAAGTTTAGTATCCAGTATTTCTTCACTTTTTACAGCTTCTGCCCATGGGTTCTGTAGAAGAGAGAAACTATTGTAATAGTTTTCCTAACCCACTGCAAAGTTCATAGCTGAGGCACATGTAACAAAAGACAGATTAGTAACAGGAAAACATACAATTTGTTTAACGAAAGTTTTATGTGGGCCAGGTGTGGTGACTCACACCTATAATCCCAGCACTTTGGGAGGCCAAGGCAAGAGGATCACTTGAGGCTGGAGTTTGAGGCCACCCTGGGCAACATAGCAAGTTCCTTCTCTAAGAAAAAAAAAAATTAGCTGGGCATGGTGGTGCACATCTGTAGTCTTAGCTACATGAAAGGCTGAGGCAGGAGGATTGCTTGAGCCCAGGAGTTTGAGGCTGCAGTGAGCAAAGATGGCACCACTGCACTCCAGCCTAGGCGACAGACCAAGATTCTGTTTCTTAAAAACAAAAAATAGCTTCCCTCACCCCTGCCACCCTTGTAAAATAAAGAAAAATAAATAAATAAAACATTATTTAAAAAAAAAGTTTTATGTGACATGGGAACCTTCAGAAACGAAGACCCAAAGAAACAGAAAAATCTGTATTTTAATGCTTAGGTTTGTTTTATTAATAGATAAAGAGGGGACAGTCATGCAGGAGTATGATTAGACAAAGGGAGCATGATCTAACAGTAATAAACTAAGGGGAATTTAGCAAGGCCTATTTGTTCAAATTCTTCTTGACATCTCTGTGTCTTTGAGAATAAGGATTTTTTTTCCTCTGGGTATAGGCAGGGTACCTCTGGAATGAAGATTTTGCAATTTGCTTCAGGGGAGAAGAACAAGGAGAAGATCAGAAAGACTTTCCTGCTTCTGCTATTTTCTCATATGCCAAGATGCTGTATTTTGGGGTTAGTGCATCCTGAACCCCATTGATTCTCTTTTCTGCCATTTGGATGGGCTTTATGGTAGTCTATTCCCTCTTCTACATAAAAGGCCCTCCAAATATTCTCCTTTCTTCCAGCTTCCTTTTATCTTGGTAAAGTAATTAATAATGATAATAATAATAAAGAGATGTACATAATATTTTATTGGCCCACTATGAACCAGATACTGGGCTAGATAGTTTGTGCATACTGTTGCTAATCTTTACAAAATCATTGTGAGATCAGTGTTCTCATACCCATTTTACAGGCGATAAAGGTCATGAAACTTCTAAGTGTCTGAGCTGGTATTAGAAAACAGATCTAATACAGTCCACACTCCACATTGTTCCCCCAGTCCTAGTTCTTTCATTTCTCAGACATCCTCAGCATTCCTGATCACTCTCTGGATTAGCGTTTCCCAGATTTTCAAAATCTGATTGAGCAGGATCATCACTGTGGTTATGACAGGAAAAAAAGAAAATCCATTTGGAAACAATATGCCAAACAAAAAATGAAATAAGTTTCCATATTTTACCACTGTCCAGAGGCTTTGCTATGCTAAGTGCATTGTGAAGCTCTAGGAGGAACATATAGTACTTGGGGTATCCTAATTCTATGTGAACCCAGGATCTTTTTGGGGGGAAAGTTTTAGAGAATTATGTTTACTAGTATTCACTTTGGTGACCACTGCCAAGCATAACAACTTTCATATGACCCACCAGTAAAAAAAAAAATCCTATTATAAAATATAATTTCCCTTCTTTGCCCTTCCTTTGGTTCTCCCTTTGCTGCGATAGTGGGTCCGGTCGTTATCTGTAGTATATGCACCATGCTCTGTAAACCTATATTTTGCTCTTGCCCTATAATCCTATCTTTCTTTCCTCAATCAACCTCATTTTTGTGCTTGTCTTAAAAAAAAAAAAAATATATATATATATAATTTCACCTTTATTAAACCAAAATCTTCTTTCAACACACTCAACACACTGATAATTGAGATCATTCTTTAATTTTTTTCTTCTAGTACCAGGAACCTCTATGCATAGCAAGCTTCTAGTCAGATATTGGGAAAAAACACGTATGACATAAATAGGCCCCAATATTTTTGAGCACCAAAATTTTTAAGGAAAATGCCTTGAACAAATATAACATTCTTTTTAAAAAGCCCACTTTATAGTAGGTAGAAATAATGGTGATGTGGAATTAATTTTAAAAACGCTGAATCAAGTGTTTGTGGCATGAGGCCAGGAAATTCTCTCTCCCTTTGTTTTAACTCTGAATAAAGTTGCAAGATTTTATCATTTAGCTTCCCACTGATTTAAACTCAATTCCTTTAGGTTTCATATAGGCCTGTCTTTGTGGTTAGAATTCACATAAATACTGAGCCAAGATCCCTGAATAATAGACTGCAACTCTGAATTTCCTGAAGACTACTGCTCTCTCACTTTACATGTATTATTTTATTTTGCTCATACCTTGCCTGAATCTTCCAAGATTGAACAGAAAACCTCAGTCTGAGACACTTTTAAAATTAATGGCACAAAATTGAATCCTAGAAGTTCAAAATTTTTAGTATTAAACTTTTTATTTAAAAGTGGCTCAGAGCAGTTTGAAGTATTAAACTCTTTTTGAAAGAAGAACAATAGACTTTGATTTCTAAATCTATCAAATTAGAGAAATTAGAGTAAACCTGTAATACACCTAATAAGAAGTCCATTTCTTATAAATTCAAGGATTCAATTTTCAGAAACGGAACGTTTTAGTATTTTGCATGTTAGTATCATCTGTGTTCTTCCTTTCCCATTTAAAAATTACATTGAAGTTGCTTGCCAACGATCGTACTTTTATTTAAGGCATAGAAAAGTGTCAAGTTAAAGATGAGAAATGAGAGAAAATTCATAGGAGTACCCACTCATGTTCAAGAAAAAGGGACTGTCTCAGAGACCCATAAGGGGCTATTTCAGATCCTTATTAGAATACTAATTTGCCTGGTAAGTGGCCTTTCCCCCCAGGTTCTGAAGAAGCATCTGGAGTTAAAGCCCAATGCCTTGATACCTATTTCAAAGGACTCATCACTTCAGTGGTCCACACAAGGGCCACATTTCTCTCTGGATCAAATACTGTCTGGGCCACAAAGGAAGTCTAGCAAAACACTCAGGCCATGCATGCCCTTATCTGAGAGGTCACGATGACTGTGGACAGCATCACCCAGAGCATTTACATCTTCCCTTCAAGGATCTCAACCAACAGTGCTGCATTATGGAAAGATTTTCATCCACCAACCTCTTACACTTTACTGTAGCCTTTTGTATTAACATTTCTCTTTTCATTTTAAGCATCCCTTTTTAAGATGCCTGACTTTAAAACAGCCAACCTTTGCCACCACCTCTTAATAGATGATTCAACAGATTTTACAGGAACAACACCAACAAGAGTCATCAGGAAACTATTTCTTAGATACTGCTTCACCCAACCCAGGAGATTTATGATCCTGAGTTGTTCAGTGACAAACAATACTCTTCATCTGGAACAAAATGGGGCACAGGCAGTGTTGAATTGTACCTGAGCCTGGTAATCCTGGAAAAAGGCCAAGGTTAAGAAATCCCCCTACTCTTTATGTTCTGGAAATGGGCTTCTTGCAAAGAACCACCCTTCCCCATAGGACTTACATGAGACTCATAGATGCCCCTCTTGCTCACCTATGCCAAGGAGACACAGACCCTTCAGATTCCCAGTCTCTGTCTCACACATGACTAGCTGAACTGCTTGTACTCTTGGCATCAAACTGGAACAAAGTGCTAGTTAATCAAACTTTGGTTAATTTTATCTCCCTTCCCCAGTCCTCTAAGCTCTGGCTCACCTCTGTCTGAGCCAGCACACAGCCCCTCCTGAAAATGGGCTCAGGGTATAACATGTCCTCAACTACTATCCAAACATGCCACCCCACCCTTTCATCCCACTTGCCCACACCTGGTTCTTTCTGGCTTTGTTTACTTCTCCCTAAAAAAGAAAACCTCCTTTTGCCTAACCTTTGAAGTACTTGCAGGTTTTATTGTCAGAGTTCTCTGGGTTATCATAATCCTTTCCCCCACCTCCATTTACATTAATCCTTTGGAACAAAGTCTCTTCGTATCTAAATCATGTTTGTTTTTATTTGACATATACAACTATTTTATTCCCTCAAAAGCAATGAATTAGGTGGAAACAGATAGCATTTTTGTAAAAAGTTTTAAGTATACAAGAAGGAAAAGTCTCAAAGATTGGTTTATGGTGATAATGTTAACATTATACTGTAGTTACACCATAAATAAGTAGTATAACAGAAATCCAGCATAATAGGATTTACTGACAGAGTTGGAAGTTCTAATAATAGTGTAAACTAAATACTGATATTTTCAATTCGAGAACTTAACTCTTTTTCTAAAAAATTATCCTGAAAACATTTTAATTAAAAAAATTAAGTTCCAAGCTATTTTGTATGATACTGAATGGTAAATACATTTGTCAAAACTCATAGAATGTACAAGATCAAGAGTGAATCCCTACTGTAAACTGTGGACTTTGGTGGATTATGACATGTTAATGTGTCCATGGATTGTAACAAATGTACAGCATGTGGATGTTGGAGGAGGCTGTGGGTGTCCAGTAGAGGGTGTATGTGGGAACTTTCTGTACTTTCCCCTTGATTTTGCTGTAAACATAAAACTGGTCTAGAACATAAAATCTATAATAATAAATATAAATAAATAAATAAACAAACCTAGAGCCTAAAATGGTGGCTCACACCTGTAATCCCGGCGACTTGATAGGCTGAGGCAGGAGGATTCTTTGAGCCCAGTTCAAGGCTGCAGTGAGCTATGATCACACCACTGGACTCCAGCCTGAGTGACAGAGACCCTGTCTAAACAAAACAAAACAAAACAAACAAACAAACAAAAAAACCCAGAAATAAAACCAAAAATAACTAGAACTAAAAAAAAAAAAGTTCAATTGATTTTCAAATTAATTTAACAAACTAACTCTATACTGCCAATATAAAAAGGATTTAATGAGATGGAAAACTGAGTTTGTAAAAATTGTTAATTAGGTGAAATAAATATATAAAGAAAGTCTTGTTTAAAGTTTGAAACTAGAGACAAAAACCCTACTAGGAAAGTAGTTATACTATCAACAGGGGGCCTATTCAAACCAGGAAAATTATATTACTATAATTTTATGTTGTTTTCTATTTAATTTATATTATTTTAATACAATCAATCAATACATCAAAAACTATGGAAGACTATCTCCATATTAATGGGTAGTTTCAGAAAATTGGAAAATGATAATTTTTTGTTTAAGAGTTCAAACTTCTCTTCATTTAATTAAAAGATATATTTATATGTTAGAAGATTTATTTTAAAAACTGACAGTATATATAACTTAAAATATAAATATATGTGTGTGTATATATATATTTTTTCTCTCACTTAATTAGCCAAAGTGTAAAGGTAGCAGTTTTTACAATTTTTATTATTAAAAATTTCAAAATAATATAAAGATTAATACAATGATCACTACCTATATTCAACAATTAACACTTCACCACATTTTCATTATCAATTTCTCTATGTGCTCTGTGTGTATCTTGGCCCTTTGCTATTATGTTTTAGACATTGTGAAACTTCATCTTTAAATAATTCAGCATGTATTACCCAAGAATAAGGGCATTTGCCTGTTTAATCATATACCAGTGAAGAGAGAGGCGGTAGAAGTGGTCTGCTCTGGGTGCAGGAAATAATTGGGTACATTGTCTGGAAAGAATTACAAAATCATAATAAAAACCGACCATAGAATGGCAATTCTAAAAAAATCAGTGATAAACCACTTTTCCTTAAATTTTTTTTGATTTAGGTTGTAAACAATTGTTGTATACTGTTGAATTATCATATACAAGCATCAAATTAGCAGTTTTTATTATATTTAAGTAAACAATGTATTCTAGTGGAAGTTAGAGAGTTCTAATAGTTATACAATTTGCCCCTTGTCATACTCGGTCATATAAGCGTTAGTTTGGAAAATAAATTCCAAATTGCTTGGAATTGTGGAACTAGATTGGGTGGGTTGAGGGTGGGGGGGCAACATAGTCTGCTTCTAGAACACCTGTGTTACTAATATTCCTGCATCTAGATAGTAGATTTGAAATGAACCATGATGATAGAGCAATTGTATAGGTAAGAAAGAGAACTTCAATTATTGCTATTGTTATTCTCTGTGACCATAGACAAAGACTGGAGTCTTTGAGTTTAAAACTTATAACAGTGAAACAGAAAGTGAAGTGTGATGTTTTTGAAATATTTTTGGTTTTTTGTTTGGTAATTTTACAACATTTTCTAAAATCTAAACAACTTTTGATTTTTGTAGACAGAATTCAGATATGGGTCAGGCCTAGTTTTGTAAAGACTTGGTCTCATAAAGTATTCGGGGCAAACAGGAGAACACATGACTTGAGAGAGGCTTGGGCTCCTGAGCAGAGGGCTAACAAGTTTTAATTGATACATGAAGTATCTTAGCTAACCTAAATAGTATCTTTATGTTAGTTGGGATTCTTCTTACTTAATTGCAAGTAAGCACTAACATTATTCATTACTATGAAAGACCAATATGTAGGTATAATTTTTCCCTTAACAGTTAATGCCATTATAATAAATAGCATTAATTCATTATAATTTCCCTTTTTTGTACGTAATCTTTGTTTTGTTGTTTATTTTACTGGCTTGTTTTATATATACAAAGTTCAAGAAAATAAAATTTCAATGTCTATATTTTTCTGGCCATTATCGTTATTAATTTGACTTCACGATTACTACTGAAAGTAATTTTGTTGTATAGAGAATTAGGGGTTCAAAGATGATCAGCTCTAGATATCCAATAAACTATGCCATTGATCACGCCCCCCAAATTAACAATAATTTCCTATTGTCATCAATAGCCACCCCAAAATGGCAGTTTTTAGGTTCTAGATTTTACACAACTTGGTCAGACACAGGAGGAGGGAGAAAGACACTAGATGTTTCTACCATCTTATTCTCCCTAGAAAATAAACTGAAGCAAGAGCTAAGAAATACAATTACTAAAGGTTAGTAATGTGACAATAATAGCAACAACAAAACCTCCACCACAATAATAATGTATCTAGACAGCTTTTTCTAACTGGTCTAGCAGAAAATAAATTACAACCATTTTGCAGAATTGTATAGATGCTTTCCACCTAGATAGGAGGGACCTTGCATAATAGAATGGGAGCCTCTGGAGGCCCAAATCAAACCCCAGGGAGTGGAGGCTCCTGGCTGCTGCCCTAGTGCCAGCCTGGGTGACCACAGACTCTGCTGGCAGCCAGACAATAATTCTAGGAGTTAAGAATGTTTTCCTTCTACTACCGCTGTGATAATCCCTAAGGTTTGAGAAAAGCAAAGAAGTGATTCCGTTTTTTTTTCTTGAACAGTAACTCAGGAGAACCTATCACTGCTTTACGTAACATTTCCTATCACTTTATCCTTCCTGCCCCCCAACTTGGGGAGTGTAGCAGAGGAGAGTGGAGAAAAGCCTGCAATCTGGGTGGGTTTTAATCTTTATTTGCTTGGATAAATTATTTACCCTCCCAGTGCCTCAGGGCCTTCATTTGAAAATTGGGAATAACAAGATTCTCTTCGGGGATTATTTACTGAACACTCGCGACAACCCAGAGCTGTTCGTAAGCATTTTGTGTATATTAACTTGTTGAACTGTCACAGTGATTCTCCTGCCTCAGCTTCCTGAGTAGCTGGCACTACAGGCCTGTGCCACCACGCCTGGCTAATTTTTAAAAATTTTTTGTAGAAACAGGGTCTCCTTGTGTTGTCCAGGCTGGTCTCATACTCCTGGCCTCCTGCCTTGGCCTCCCAAAGTGCTGGGATTACAGGTGTGAGCCACTGCAACTGGCTGGAGAGAGGACTAAATAAAACAACCATTATAAAGTAGATAGTGCTGGCAAGGTTGAATTTTACCTGGGCCCTTAGATCCTGAAAAACAGTGATGGTTAAAGAAATCCCTCTATTCTTAATGTTCCCAGTGTTGACTTATTGCAAAAAACCACCCTTTCCATATGGTGGGTTATTGCAAAGAACCACCCTTCCCTTGGTAGAGAAAGCTGTTTCCCAGAAAGCCTCTGCCTCAGCAGGTGGCAGGGATCCACAGCCTTAGTTCATTCAAACTCTATGCCTATAAATATAAAGTTGGTTGTGTTTTTAAATATTATGTCTAGATTGGAAAGGCAGGCAAGAAAAAAAGAAACATAATGCTTTTTAGTAGCCTCACAAGTCTTCTGAAATATTCATTTCCTGTAATTTTTTTTTTTTTTGACATAGGGTCTTGCTCTGTTGCCCAGGCTTGAGTGCAATGGCATCATAGTTCACTGCAACCTCAAACTCCTGGGCTCAAGTGAT
This sequence comes from Lemur catta, assembly GCF_020740605.2. NCBI lineage: Eukaryota > Metazoa > Chordata > Mammalia > Primates > Lemuridae > Lemur > Lemur catta. Next base: position 50,774,435 of record NC_059139.1, on the reverse strand, counting down.
CCTCCTGCCTCAGCTTCCTGAGCAGCTGGGACTACAGGCACACACCACCATGCCCGGCTAAATTTTTTCTTTTTTTGCAGAGTTTGAGGGGGAGTCTCTCTATGTTGCCCAGGCTGGTCTTGAACTCCTGGCCTTAAGTGATCCTCCCACCTTGGCCTCCTAACATGCTAGGATTATAGATGTGAGCCACTGCTCCTGGCCTTCTCCTAATTTTCTACAGCTGTATACAAGACAGTATAATATGAACATTATCCTGGATCCTTTGAAGTTTTGTGACAAAATCAAAGTATCACAAATTTAAATAAAACCATGACATTGGGGAATCATTCTAATCCAATGGTTCTCAAACTTTAGCGTATGTGAGCATCACCTGGAAGGCTTGTCAAAACTCAGGTTGCTGGGTTTCACTTTCAGAGTTTCTGACGCAATAGGTCAAAAATTTGCATTTCTAAAAAACAAAAAAGAAGAATTTGCATTTCTAACACATTCCCAGGTGCTGCTGCTGCTGCTGTGGGTCCAACGAACATGCTTTGAGAAAGCCACTGCTCCAAACCAACTATCTTTACCAACGAGTCTGCCTCTTGTGACTCTTTGGTTGTGTCTGTTCTGAACATTGTTGGCAAATGTGCAGAATAGCCTCAGGAGTGTGAGACTGACTCATCTGGTGACTGTGACCTGCATTATCTGCAGCTGGTGTCTGATTACAAAATGGAGCAATTAAGGATTAAAACATCAAATCACAGGAAATTAATATGAAGCACCACTGAGTATAAAACCCATAAAATTGCTAGCATTCCTCTGTTTTTGTCATACATGTGCATCCCGTTTTGCCCTTGCTATCTAACATAAGACCACATCCAGAACAAACAGAAGACTGTCTCTGCTATCAGAGACTGATCGGGGTCACAGATGGGCAAGAGGATGGAAGTATATTCAGTGAAATAAGATTCTGGTGCTGATAATAAGGAAAAATGACATTATATTAATTTAATTTTATAAATATCCATTCTTAGTCTATAACGATGTCAGAGTAGGAACCTGAATTTCTGTTGCCTCCAAAGAATGGCTTCTTTATGCCAAAATAATTTCTCTTTGAATGTTTTCTATGAGTTAGAACTTCATGTGACTATTTCATAGGGCTTCATTATTGATTTGCACGATATGTCTTCTTAGAATAAAAGACTGAAGCATACCTTAAGATTCATATGGATTTATTTTATTGTCTGCATCCTGAGAGGTTGTTGCTTTGGATCTGGCATCTGAAGTTAGCTTTAGTTTTTCTCTTCATTGCGGTGACTTTGTTTGGGTATGGAGCACCACCAGACTTTGAGTTACACTGTACTCTCAGCTGGATTCATGTCAAAATTAGAGTGCTGACAGTTGACAATTGGTATGTGCTTCCTGGTGAGGTGTTTCTGGGACCTGGATGTCCCATAACCAATGTGTGGCAAGACTTTTATATGTTTTTGTGCCCCACAAGTGACTGTGGCACCCAATCTCAGGTTGTAAAAGGGAAGGTTATTTTTAACTATGCTAACATTTGTCTCAAGCACATTACCAAGCCGAGGAATCATGCTTATCTCATGTGTTGCTGAGCAAGACAAGCCTTCGTCAAAACCTGCAACTTCATATATGGATCCAAGACAGTCCAGATGGCTGGCTTCTCCAGGTTACAAAGAGTACTGCTTAAACACTGTCAAGTGCTTGAAATCTTATTCCAGATCTTAAAACACACTTTTTTTCTCTATCCATCAAGATTGATGAAGTCAAGGAAGTGCCTAACATTAGATTATTGCCCATCCTATGCCTCATTTTCTCTTCGATGGGAAATAGAAGTGGGCTATATAATGTGATACCTGGAGCAACTGCAGCTGCCTGAGGATTGACAAACAATATGCCTAAGCTGTAGCTATCTTCTGAAGATTTCAGAGTTTTTAAGGATACCATGTGTTTTTAAATGTTTTTATTTTCATTTTGAATGGGTTGTGAATAAAATAAAAAGGAAAAAATGTTTTTATTAATCTGCAATTTTAATAAAGTAGACATTTCCCTTATGACTCCTTTTGAGAATTTTTAATTATACTAGAATCAAATTCAATATATTTTCTTCAGCTAAAAATTTAACAAAGGTTAATATGAATTTGAGATATAGGCTGATGAGGGGGAAATAAGACAAAATTTCATAATGCTGATTAATAATTCATTTAACTTGTTAGAAATTTCTTTTTACACTTCTTTTTGTTTTGGAGATCATAAAACTTTATAAAGATAAAATTACTGCAAATTACACACTACTTTCCTAAGCCCAAAGTTAACATAAATTTACAGTTACACAAATTAGAAACAAATGGCACATTCAAAACCGTAAGGAAATGTGCTGATGCCCAAGTGCTGAAAGCTGGGGTGAATGAGTCTGCCTTTTTATTTCAAGCTGTTAAAGAGTCTGGGGGCCATGCAATGCTCCCTTGCATGCAAGAAGTCAAAGAGCTCCTCCCTGCAATCCTCTTCTGCCTGTAATTGGAAGGATACACGCCCATCACAGAGCTCTAGCACCTGGGCCTTTATACGTTTCTCCAGCTACTTTCAGTGCTCTCTTACCTCTTCCTCTTCCTCCCCTCTGGGATCTCTGGCTGGGTCAGCATCTCTCGCCTGTCCTTCAGTACGAAGGATTCAACATTAACAGCAACAGCGGCACCTGATCCATTTCGGGATCAAGAAGCTGCATTTCTTATATACACTCATTTTAAAAATTTAAGTTAATTAACATGAAGTAAAATGAATTGGTATAAATTCAAGGAAATCTGGTTGGATTTATTTGGCAAAAATTAGTTTGAAGCCTTTCTACCTATTATGGCCCTTCTATGAGGTTACAGAGTTACATTCTATATCATAGGCTTCCCCAGTGGTTATTTCTTCCTTGATGTTTCCTCTAATTAGAAGATTACAGTTTAAAAAAAAAAATTCCTCCTCTGAGTATTATCTATCTGAATCTGTTCTGTCTACTATTCAAAATGACTGCACTGATGCACATAATTTAGGATGGAATTGATTTAAATAAAATTCATTTACATTTAAATTTAGATTACTACCGAGGAAGGTAGAATGTAGTAAGTTTGACTGCAACTTTCTATCTCTGAGCTGATTTAACCATGATATGGTTCTCAACTCATAAATAAATGCAGTTTCATTTTTGGAAGGCCTATATTTATACATTTCAAGTGATGATTGGTTTTAATAATTTCTCAAATTATTTTTGCTGTCTAATCAGGAAAATGAAACATTTGAAACAAACAGTTGTGGATTCATTGAGAGGTTTAAGCACCTCTGAGTCAATAGGTTTATCATGATTTTGTTTGGCAGATTTTATGATTATGGAATACATTCGTATATCAACCAATACACAAAAAACAATGTACATGTAAATGTTTTACTTAATTAAAGCAAAACATGCTGAAATTTTTCTAAAGACACAGAAACATGTTGACATTATATAACTTGGAGAACAAATCTTTCACCTCTCTCCCCTAATTCCTTGGGAGCCGGGTACAGCATGGGAAGTTAATAAGTTCTCAAGTTTGCAATCATTCTTTTGCAGAAATTACCATAGGGGATGAGACATCTCTTGCTTCAGAATCTAATCTTGCTTAAAGAAAAAAAAAAAGGCTCTTTTAAAAAGTGGACAAACTGTCACAGGAAGGACAGTGGGCCTTGCCTGGGCCCTTGCTGACAGAGATATTCAGCGAATATTTCTGGGTGCCCCATCTCAGGAAAGCTAGAACCACCCAGAGAAGAATAAAAAAACTGAAAAAGACATGGAACCACTTCTATATGAAGCAAGAATAAGAAACTCAAGACATTTCCACTTCATATCCCCAATCCCCAACCCCACCAGAGTCAGCAAAAGATGGAAGGATTACAGCTCTAGAAATTAGGAGATTTAGGTTCTTCTTGGCTGTTCCTTTAACTAGCTATGTGGATAATGGGCGAGTCTCTTAGAATTGCTGGGCCTGGATTCCTTATCTATTATATAAGGTGGATTCTGGGTTTCCAGGGAACCAATTGTAGACCAGGGCAGGATAGGGCAGCAGTTAGGAGCTGGTTGGACTCTGGAACCCAACCACCTGTGTTTGTACCCCAGTTCTTCTATTTACTTGCTGGCTAACTTTGGGAAAAATGATTTAACTTCTCACTTCTCAGTACCTAGATTCTTCATCTACCCAGCAGGGATAATAGTTCCTGTCTCACATGGTTGTTGGGGAAACAAAATGGGTTAGTACATACAAGCTCTTTTTTTCTTTTTTTTCAGAAACAGGGTCTTGCTCTGTTGCCCAGACTGGAGTGCAGTGGTACAATCACAGCTCACTGCAGCCTCAAACTCCTGGGCTCAAGCCGATCCTCCTGTCTCAGCCTCCCAAGTAGCTGCAACTACAAGTGTGCACCACCGCACCTGGCTAATTAAAAAAATTTTTTTGTAGTGATGAAGTCTGGTTATGTTAACCAGGCTGGTCTCAAACTTCTGGACTCAAGCAATACTCTCACCTCAGCATCCCAAATTGATGGGATTACAGGTGTGAGCCACCACACCTGGCCTGTATTAGCTTTCTAGGACAGTGCCTAACACTTAGTAAGCTCTCAATAAATGTTAGCTTTTAACACTATGGGTACCTGCTGTAGTTTCAGTGTCCAACTTTATGCAACTGAGAATATTTAGAGATGTCAACACCTTGGATCTTTTTTCTTGGTCTTTCTCAGCTTAAGAGCTTTAAGAAATCAGAATTCTCTTTGTAACTCCATTCTGTCCTCACTCCTGCCCAAGCAGAAACTCTAAATTTTAAGATATTGCCCAGGTGGCTATTCAAGCAGGTAGAAGCAAGATTTTGAGCAAGAGAAGAAGAAGGAAGAGGGATAATAAGGCCAGGAGAAGGGCTGAGTGGGTTAGTACAAGTGGGGCACAGCAGGAGCCGCTTACACACCAACATGTGCGAAGCTTGCTTTCCTGATGCAAAATCGATGCTGATAAGGAGCTTGGGCAGCTGGAGGTGTCACTGTTGGGTGGGTTCCGCCCTTTCCTCTGCTACCACCTGTCTTACTCCTACCTCTGTCATTCCACTACTCTCCATTTCCTGTCAACACTGGACATTGCAACCACCTACATGTCAGGAGTCAAAGGAGGTGTCCTGATGCCACTGCAGAAAGTACAGATAGTAATCAGTATTAGATGCGTATAAATTGTACGTATGTATTTTGATGCTCAATAATTGTCTTCTTTCTTTTTAATTTTTTTTTTGTAGAGACAGAGGTCTTGCTATTAATATATTGCCCAGGCTGGTCTTGAACTCCTAATCTCAAGTGATCCTCCTGCCTTGGCCTCCCAAAATGCTGGGATTACAGGCATGAGCCACCACGCCCAGCCTTGTCATCTGTTATTTTTGAAAGGCACACTATGGGTATCTAATATAGTTATAGATTCCAGCTTTGGTAAATTGAGAATATCTAGGGATGTCTACATCCTGGCTCCTTTGCTAGGTCTTTTCCAGCCTTAGCACTGTGAGAAATCAGAATTCTCTTCCTAACTCCATCCTGTCCCCACTTCAGCCCAAGCAGGCATGACCCAACCAGTATTCAGCTAAATACTTGAAAAAGAGATGTTTGTAAAAAATGAAAGCAATGTTATCACTAGTATTTTGATATAGAAATGGCTTAGAAGCTGGGCACGGTGGCTCATGCCTGTAATCCTAGCACTCTGGGAGGCCGAGGCAGGAGGATAGCTACAGGCCAGGAGTTCAAGACCAGCCTGAGCAAGAGTGAGACCCTGTCTCTACTAAAAATAGAAAAAAATTAGCCAGCTGTGGTGGCACGTGCCTGTAGTCCCAGCTACTCGGGAGGCTGAGGCAGAAGGATTGCTTGAGTCCAGAAGTTTGAGGTTGCTGTGAGCTAGGCTGACACCGTGACACTCTAGCCTGGGCAACAGAGCAAGACTCTGTCTCAAAAAAAAAAAAAAAAAAATTGGCTTAGAGGTGATCATCTGGTTGGAATTGGAAATTAGAGGGCTTGAATTGAAACTGCATTTGCTATAGGAAATCATGGTGATTAAAGGGGTGTGTTTAATGTTCCCTCAAGCCAGCCCTTGAAATCACCAATGAATGGATATGTGAATGAATGAATGAACACAGCAGAGTCAGAGATCTGTCTCAGCAGACACCACTGGGATGCCACCTCCAAGCAAAACCAGGAGGGGAAGGAATCTTGACATGGGACTTCAGATGGACTTATCCTATATAAATTGAGTATTAATGTATCACTTTTACCTGTTGACACTCCTAGGCTGGAGAAGACTACACTATATTGATTATATAAGAGATGCATTTGATGCCCTTGAAGGAAGACAACCTGAACATGGCCTTTGACCTAAGACCTGGGGCCCACGGCTTAGCAAACAATACTCTAGAATGTATATATTTCTGATGAAACTCCCATCACTTTTCCAATTTTCTTTTCACCAACTGTAATCCATCCAAATGGTGGCTCAGCCTTTATCCAATGAGGCAGTTAGGTTAGCAATTTCAGAATTGCAGTGCTGGCTTGAAACTCTTGTTTTACCACCTATTCTTTAAGGTGGTATGAGATTATGTCTCTTGTCTCTGAACCATTTTACACCTTGATGTGAAAGAAAATCCTATGTAGGAGCTATTATTGTTGTGATCAGAATAAGGAAGTAGTATATTTAGATCTCTAAATTATAATGGAGACTTTGTGTTGTTTTTAATACATTTGGGTGATTTGTTGAGTTTTTAACTGGAAGGTGAGTTTTTAATTCACACGGGACCAAGAATTATTCATCTCCTCTTTGTTGACAAGCTCTACATTTTCCATGTAATGCCAAGAACTTTTTTTTTTGTATTTATTTTTATCTCTATCTGGAAACTTGTCTAACTGGTCTTTGCCTCTGAAGATGTCAGGTTATACCAAGACCTTGGCATTCCTTGCTTGATGACTGCATAAATGACTAATTGAGTTTGAGGCAAATTCTTGTTAGATAACTTTGTTACAAAGTTCCAGAGAATCACCAGTATACATTGGTCACTAAAGGTTTTTTTTTTCTTTTATAATAACCATAGTATTTATTAAAATAACAAATTGTTTTATTCTCTTCATTTTTCTAGAGATTCAGTTTGTCTTTTTTGGTCTTCAGGACTAGACTTTCTTTAGAAAATTGAAAATAACCTTCCCCCTGTTACTGAGGCTTTTTCCATCTGGCAAACAATGCCTTTTCAACGAAGCTGAAATATGGCTTGATTTATTTTTGTTTGCTGTTTCTGAGTTTATTTACCAACGTAATTAATATTATCAAAACAGTTGTTGGAACAGAGCTTAATCCCTCAGCTTTTGTTTCTGATGCTAGGATGATGAGTTATGGAGAAAAAAATTGTTATGCCAGGCATAATAGCAGCGGTAGCATTTCTTCACTCCCTGCTTCTGCCCACGTTTGTTTACAGGCACATCCGTCTGCGGTGTCTCAGAATTAATCACTGTTCTGCTAGTCGAGAGAAAATTGAGAGGCCTCTTATGAGTCTTTACAAATGAGCGTCTTCTGACAAAAGGATCATAGGAGCCACTCGCCGACACAAATTCCTTTTTCTAAGAAAAGGAAGTCACTGTTTTTGACATGGCACTCCTTAGCCCCTCTCAGCCAGAAGATTTTATTTCGATATCCCCTTTTAAAAGTCTTGGGTTCTTTAATGAATTTCAGCAACGCTGTTTTCATTCCGTATCCCTTCTTTCTTTTTAATTCCATGCTTAACACTTTGTGACCTGGGGGCGATTTTCAAGTTCCTTAGTAAAAATATTGCCATTAGCCAGACATGGTGGTATGCAACTGTGGTCCCAGCTACTCCCGGGGCTGAGGCGGGAGGGTCGCGTAAGCCCAGGAGTTCAAGGTTGGCCTGGGCAACACAGTGAGACCTCACCTCTAAAACACAGACAAAAAACTCCCACAGTCTGGTATGCTGGGATCCTGAGCTAACAGGGCCTAAAGTATCAAATGTCCTGTCTTAACTTTCCTTTTAGTTTTTCTTTTGAGGCAGAGTCCCGCTCTGTCACCCTGGCTAGAGTGCCGTGGTGTCAGCCTAGCTCACAGCAACCTCAAACTCCTGGGCTCAAGCGATCCTCCTGCCTCAGCCTCCCAAGTAGCTGGGACTACAGGCATGCACTACCATGCCCGGCTAATTTTTTCTGTATAGTTTTTTAGTTGTCCAGCTAATTTCTTTCTATTTTTTAGTAGTGACGGGGTCTCACTCTTGCTCAGGCTGGTCTCGAACCCCTGACCTCAAATGATCCGCCTGCCTTGGCCTCCCAGAGTGCTAGGATTACAGGCGTGAGCCACCGCGCCTGGCCAGACTTCCTTAACTGAGGTTCCACTGATGACAAATTTTGCAATAAACAGTGTAATAGTGAGTTGCTAGTTTTCCACCAAAAGGAGGCATTTTTTTCCTCCACAAGAGCGCCTAATTTTAAGTTGCTAAGGAACCACAGTTCAGTCTATACAGACTAGTTTCTTAATTTGGCTCCTTCCCAATTATTTCTACATTTCACTTATCTTGTTGTTCTTTTCTGCCACAGAAGTTACTTCTTCATCTCTGCCTAAGATCCTTTTCTCTGCTCTCCCCAGTCTGGTTTCTAATGAAAACTTGGAGAAGAAAAAGTGCAAAGACAAAAGTCCATGGGCAAGCGCCTGAGGGAAGGGAACAGAGAGGAGAGAGGCTGAGGAGCACCGGCGGCTGGTGAGGAGACAGGTAGACAGTCGTCCACACTGTCCACACTGTCCACACTTCCACTCCGTCCTCAGCAGCTCACCGAGGCCAGGCTGGGCCACGGCGGCTCTCTCTGGCTTCTGCTCACGACTTCAGGCCCATGCTCAGGGCAGACTGCCCCGACGGCAGGCAGGCGGGCAGTAGTTTGAGTGTCTTCCTTTTTGGCCCACAGTGTGATTCTGCCACTGTACCCGCTGGCCTGGCCTCATGGAAATCCGACAAGCCTGCCTGGTGGAGACGTAACAGATCCTTCTCTCTCTTCTTTCCCTTATTACAGTCCGAGGGAGGCCGGGGGGAGGAGGAAGAAGCCACAGGCATGGAAGTCTCCCTGTACAAGGGAGTGCTTGTGAGATCCACCCTGCAGGGAAAACAATACCGTGGGGGTGTCCTTTTCAGTTGTGCTATTACTGGCATGACAATTAAACAGGCTGTTTCCCTGATCTGTTTGGGCTTCGTTTCCACTCTTGCATAATGTACATGCTGGTGCTTTGCACTGTGCATAGCAGAGAGCCCTCGGATATCTGGGTTTGGAGGGCTCTAAGGTTCTCCAATTTTATGAGTCAAGCACAGACTCCGAGGTATATGTTTTTAAAATCTAGTAGTTTTATTGCTAAAACAATATACGAACATTAAAGGTCAGTTTTAATCATTCTTATGTATGTTAGATGTACAAAAAAATACATCAGTTCTCAATTTTGGCTGCTTCTTAGAATAACCTGAGGAGCTTTTCAAATTTCTGATGCCTGCGCTCTACTTTAGACCAACTGAATCTGAATCCATAATGGTGGGGACTAAGCACTTGCATTTAAAAAAAATTATTATGGGTACATAATAGTTATGTGTATATATATATATATGGTACATGTGATGGTTTGATGCAGGCATATAATGTAAATTAATCAAATCAGGGTAATTGTGGTATCACCTTAGGCATTTAATATTTCTTTGTGTCAGGAACATTGCAATTCCACTCTTTTAGTTATTTTAAAGTATACCCTGACTTATTATTGATTATAGTCACTTTGTTGTGCTATCAAATATTGTTCATTCTATCTAAGTCCAGATATATTTTTTGAGACAGGGTCTTGCTCTGTTGTCCTGGCTAGAGTGAGTGGTGTCATCATACATAGTTCACTGCAACCTCAAACTCCTGGGCTCAAACAATCCTCCTGCCTTAGCCTCCTAAGTAGCTGGAACTATAAGCATGCACCATAATGCCTGGCTAATTTTTAAATTACTTTTGGTAGAGACAGGGTCTTGCTATGTTGCTCAGGCTGGTCTTGAACTCCTGGCCTCAAGCAATCTTCCCACCTTGATCTTCCAGGCGTGAGCCACAGATCTTGGCCTCCAACTATATTTTTGCACCCATTAATCATTCCAACTTTATTCCCCGCTCCCTGCTACTCTTCCTAGCCTCTGATAGCATCATTCTATTCTCTGTCTCCATGAGATCAATTGTTTTTAATATTTAGTTCCCACATATGAGTGAGAACATGTGAAATTTGTCTTTCTGTGCTAAGCTTACTTCACTTAACATAGTATTCTCCAGTTCCGTCTCTGTTGTCACAAATCACAGGATTTCCTTCATTTTTGTGGCTATATAATATTCCATTGGGTATATGTACTGCAATTTCTTTATCCATTCATCTGTTGATAGACACTTGGGTTGATTCCAAATCTTGGCTATTGTGAATAGTGCTGCAATAAACATTGGGATGCAGATATCTTTTCAATATACTGAATTCCCCTCTTTTGGATATATACCCAGCAGTGAGATTGCTGGGTCATATGGTAGTTCTATTTTTAGTTCTTGAGGAACCTCCATACTGTTTGTTCTTCATAGTAGTTTCACTAATTTACATTCCCACCAACAGTGTACAAGGGTTCCCCTTTCTCCACATTCTCACCAGCTTTTGCTTTTTTTTTTTTTTGAGACAGAGTCTCACTCTGTTGCCTGGGCTAGAGTGCCATGGCGTTAACCTTGCTCACAGCAACCTCAAACTCCTGGGCTCAAGCAATCCTTCTGCCTCAGCCTCCCGAGTATCTGGGACTACAGGCATGTGCCACCATGCCTGGCTAATTTTTTCTATATATTTTTAGTTGTCCAGATAATTTCTTTCTATTTTTTTGGTAGAGATGGGGTCTCACTCTTGCTCAGGCTGGTCTCGAACTCCTGACCTTGAGCGATCCACCCGCCTCGGCCTCCCAGAGTGCTGGGATTACAGGCATGAGCCACTGTGCCCGGCCCCTCGCCAGTTTTTGTTATTGCCTCTTTTTGCTAAAAGCCATTTTAACTGGGGTGCGATGATAGCTCATTATAGTTTTGATTTGCATTTCTCTGATGACTAATGTTGTTGAGCATTTTTTCATATACCTATTGGCCATTTGTATGTCTCCTTTTGAAAAATGTCTATTCAGATATGTTGCCCATTTTTTAATCAGATTATTTGATCTTTTCCTATTGAGTTGTTGGAGCTCCTTATATATTCTAGTTATTAATCCCTTGTCATATAGGTTGTTTGCAAATATTTTCTCCCATTCTGTGGGTTGTCTGTTCACTTGACCATTTCCTTTGCTGTAAGAACTTGTATTTTTAATAAACTACTCAGATGTGCTGAGAACCACTGATAGAAGATAATTTAAAATAGTCACTTGACTCTCCAACGAGCTTAAGAAGTAATCTCTGCCTGGTCATAGCTCCCTCTTATTCCCAGAGGTAATCACTACCCTAAATTTGGTGTTTATCATTCCCATCCAAATATCTAAACTTCCACCAAATGCATATGTATGTCTGCAATTATCTCCATGTTTGGGGTATTCTCTTCCAGTTTTGTTTTCAAGCTGTTAAAAAATTTAATTGGGAGTCCATTAGGCTGTAATGGCTCTGGTGTCTTAAGTTCCTATATAAGCAAAGTAAGACCCACTCAGAGTAAATGGTCATCACCTAGGAAAATGAAACTTAAGCTTGATTTTTTTTTTTGAGCCCTTCCTTTTGCTCTTCCTTTGCTGTGACAGTGGCTCTGGTCATCATCTGTGGCATAAGTATCATGCCCTGTAAACCTATATCTTGCTCTTACTCTATATCCTATCTTTCTTTCAATAAACTTTATTTTTGTGCTTGCTTAAAAAAAAAAAAAGAAAACTTAAGCTTAAACAAACAGAAACCACCAACTAACTTCTGAGTAGGGACTCTCCACTTTAACCAATCAAATATTTTCTTGGTCTTACTTCCCTGGACACTTTATAAAAATTTTCTCCTTGTGCCCTCTTGGTGGAGCTCTGGGCCACTTGCAGTCTGGTGCTGCTTCATTCATGAATAATTTGTTTGTTTGTTTGTTTGTTTGTTTATAGAGATGGGGTCTCACTGTGTCACTCAGGCTGGAGTGCAGTGGCATGATCACAGTTCACTGCAGCCTCAAACTCCTGGATCAAAGGATCTTCCCACTTCAGTCTCTCGAGTAGCTGGGACTACAAGTGTGTGCCACCATGCTTGGCTAATTTTTAAATTTTTTTGTAAAGACAGTCTTGCTATGTTGTCCAGGCTGGTCTCAAACTCCTGGGCTCAAGCTATCCTCCTGCCTCAGCCTCCTGAAGTTCTGGGATTACAGGTGCGAGCCACCACGCCCAGCTTCAAATAAACTCTTTAAAATTTTGATGTGACTGTGTTTACCTTGTAACAAAGCTTATGGCCGGGCGTGGTGGCTCATGCCTGTAATCCTAGCACTCTGGGAGGCTGAGGCGGGTGGATTGCTCAAGGTCAGGAGTTCAAGACCAGCCTCAGCAAGAGCAAGACCCCATCTCTACTAAAAATAGAAAGAAATTATCTGGCCAACTAAATATATATATAGAAAAAATTAGCCAGGCATGGTGGCACATGCCTGTAGTCCCAGCTACTGGGGAGGCTGAGGCAGTAGGATCGCTTAAGCCCAGGAGTTTGAGGTTGCTGTGAGCTAGGCTGACGCCAGGGCACACACTCTAGCCCGGCAACACAGCGAGACTCTGTCTCAAAAAAAGAAAACAAACAAAAAAAAAACCCAAAGCTTATATATTTTAATAGTGATACTCCCATTATAGCTGAATTTTGGCTTCTCTTTTTAAATTTAATATTATATTATAAACTTCTTTCCATGTTTTCAGATGTGATTCAACAACAATAATTGAAAATCCCATACTTATGTTGCCTCACCTCTTTACTAAACCTGTCTTCTCATCTGTAAAATGGGAGCATAATAGAAATAGTAACAACAAGCTGCACAACCACATTTTTACAGGCTTTATCATATGCTAGGCACTGTCCTAAACACTTTACATACACTAGCATTTAATCTTCATAACTCCGTGAGGTAAGCATTATTATTTTATATAGTTCAGGAACTGAGGCACAGAGAGGTTAAATGACTTGTCCAATGTTTATAAGCTACTGAATGGCAGAGCCAGAAGTCTAACTCAGACAGTCTGGCTCCAGAGTTTATGCTCATAATCACTAAATAAATAAGATAGTTCATATAAAACACCTAGTCCATTGCCTGGCATATAGTAAGTACTCAATAAATGCTTGCTATTATTGTTATAATGTATTTGAAAAACCCAACAGAACTAGAATAGGGAATGGCAGGGTTAAAAGCCTCTAGAAAACAGGGTTAATGAGTGGAAGTTTCAGGAAAGCAAATTTTGTCTTAGTGGTAGGAGTGTGCACCAGTAGGAGTGGGCACTGGACACGAAGAAGAAGAGGCTGAATGGCCACCTGTCAAGAACTCTGTAGAAGTTTTTGCATCAGGTAGGTGGCTGACCTAGATGACCTCCAAGGCACTTTCCAACTATAGGGTTCTATGATTCTAGGCCAGAATCTTTTCTTTTTCCACACAGTAAAGCTTCATTTGTTTTCTTTAATATTAGTTTCAGTTTATAAACTTTGTTGATGTTATTTTCATTTTAGTTATCTGAATCATTTGCCAAGGAGAATGTGACTTTGTAGTTTTTGTAAGTCTTCGTCAGTCCCTCCTGTTGTAATAGTTGATGTGTTACAACACCTATTATAATGACAGGTGTTGGGGAAACTGACATGTAAACATGTAAATTACTGTTCTGTGGTGGGTCAGCCCTCTCTAGCAGGTACCTACAGGGTTACTGTCACTTGGCTAAATATCATTTGGAATCTATTGTCTTTAACTATTTAGAACATGAAGGCCCATGAAATCATCATGTGAGGCTTAAAGTTTACTTTTTAAAATTATGGGATCATGATTGTGGATGTGAGTTGATGTCACGTTTATGAAAACATTGTTTTCAAGTGACTCAGGGGAATTCCAATGAGTTTCCTGCTGGGAAAGGGAATTGCTCCCTTGATGAAGTAATTTTTTTTTTTTTTTTTGAGACAGAGTCTCACTGTGTTGCCCAGGCTAGAGTGCCATGGTGTCAGCCTAGCTCATAGCAACCTCAAACTCCCAGGTTCAAGCAATCCAACTGCCTCAGCCTCCCGAGTAGCTGGGACTACAGGCATGTGCCACCATGCCCGGCTAATTTTTCTATATATATTTTTTAGCTGTCCAGATAATTTCTTTCTATTTTTAGTAGAGATGGGGTCTCGCTCAGGCTGGTCTCGAACTCCTGAGCTCAAACGATCCTTCCGCCTCGGCCTCCCATAGTGCTAGGATTACAGGCCTGAGCTACTGTGCCTGGCTTTGATGAAGTATTAAAATAGTTTTGCTCAAGTTTTGGGAAACTCCACCCGATCTCATGATTTGCCTTCCCTTTGTATTTCAGCCTAGGCAATTATTTGTCTTTACCATTACATCTTGAGCAATCCTTCAGGATAATGCACAATTTTACACATTAACTTTATGCCATTTCTCCAAAAGGGTAATTTAAAGGGCACAGTTGATTCTATTACAAAGATGCTAATGATAGAATCCATACCAAATGTACCAGAATGACTCAGAGAGTCAGTGCTTAGAAAACGATTTCTTCTTGGCTATATGCTTTTGTCTTTGGTCTAATGTTTCATAGTGTTCTGGATGTGTAGTTTCTATGGAGCCAAATGAACATAGGCATTAGTTTTGGATATCAAACTGTCAACAAACTTGCTACATAAAAATGGCATGTAGTGTCAGAAGGAAGGCCAAAGGCTTTCAAAACAATTTTAGAAGATTTAATCTCTGATGTAATGGGGAATGAGAAGACCAGCAAGCAGAGAGAACTTTAGACATCAGATTCTCCAAAATTTTAAGGCAAGGAAGTTGAAATGAGCATTATTGAATCACCATCACTGGAAGACACAATTTTCCTTATAAGGAAAATAATATCCTTTTATTTGGTAGGATCTGACTATTTTCAACATTAGTAATAATTGTCTTAAAAGTACTTACATGTTGACTTCTAAGGGTACTTTCATGCCAACAGCTTATGTATCTATGTACATATCCTGTGTTCAACTTAGAAACACTGTAACTCAAATTAAAAAAATGGGCTGGGTGAGGTGGCTCACGCCTGTAATCCTAACACCCTGGGAGGCCGAGGCGGGAGGACTTCTTGAGCTCAGGAGTTTGAGACCAGCCTGAACAAGAGCGAGACCCCGTGTCTACTAAAAATAGAAAGAAATTAGCCAAACAACTAAAAATAGAAAAAATTAGCTGGGCATGGTGGCGTGCGCCTGTAGTCCCAGCTACCTGGGAGGCTGAGGCAGGAGGATTGCTTGAGCCCAGGAGTTTGAGGTTGCTGTGAGCTAGGCTGATACCACAGCACTCTAGCCCAGGAAAGAGAGTGAGACTTTGTCTCAAAAAAAAAAAAAAAAAAAAAAAATTAAAAAAAAAAGAACAAATGCCATTTTATTCTAAGTTAAGGTTTGCTTTGTAATCTGACCAACTAATAAACAACTGTCAGCACACATTCGGAGCATTTTGCTCCTGGGAACTTCAAAGAGGGTGGCAAACTGTCAGTAATTACAAGCGTCATTATCCTTGTTATTCATGATGAATTCACTAGGATGAGGGCAGTGCCTCCAGTCACTCAGGAAATGTGAATTAGAACTCTGAAGATGAAAATGAGAACAATGGAGCAATCAGAGTCACAGCTTTTATAGAATGCAAGTAGCATTACTAAAAGGAACATGTGTTATTTACATACACAAAGTAAATATTGAAAGATTGGCTTAGGCTAAAAATACACAAGGTAAGATCGTAGGACTGGATACTGAAAGAATGGTCTCCTATTGTGGGCTTTCAAAGGAGAAAAAATTCTTTTTTATCATGTCTATCTAAGATTAAAGTCAAATTTTTGTTTTGTTTTGTTTTGTTTTTGAGACAGAGTCTAACTCTGTTGCCTGGGCTAGAGTGCCATGGCATCAGCCTCACTCACAGCAACCTCAAACTCCTGGGCTCAAGCGATCCTCCTGCCTCAGCCTCCCAAGTAGCTGGGACTACAGGCATCACGCCACCATGCCTGGCTAATTTTTCTAATTTTAGTAGACACAGGGTCTTTGCTGTTGCTCAGGCTGGTCTCAAATTCCTGAGCTCAGGCAATCCTCCCACCTCGGCCTCCCAGAGTGCTAGGACTACAGGTGTGAGCCACCGCGCCCCGCCTCTGGTCACTTTATTAAGGTGGCATAAATTCCTCCTACAAATGGACTCTTCCAAAGAGGAGGGAACCTCTTTGCTAAATGCTCACACAACTCAACAAACCACGTAGGTGACTTAATACTCCAATCCAGGGGCAGGAATTCGGGCCTGAATCAAAGGATTTAGAGCTGGAAAGGGACTTTAAGGACTTAAAAAAATCCAACTTTCCCATTTTACACATCAAGAACTGAGATCCTTTGAGAGCCACCGAGAGAATTAGCAACAGAGAAATGGGACAAGGACGGGAGTGTCTTGACCAGGATTCTTGTAAATGGCAGAGCAGGTCATTATCTCAGGAGAGCTGGCGGTGCTGCCCTAGACCTGTGCGCGTTCCAACGTGTAGTTACCAAGCGATCTTGGCAGGAAACATAATTTAGATGGGGTGATTTGGTGCTTCATATTTAAAGAAATGATTTGTTGTGAGTTTGTCATGTGCAAACAGTGCCAAACAACTCTCTTCACACTGTTTTATAAAACAATCATGCACACCACAGCTTTTCCTTATTGGGATGTGCCCTTAAGTGAACTCACGCACATTAAACCCCTCGTCTTGTATCCCTTTGAGTGTCTCACTCACACACTGAAGAAGCTAAACTTGAAATCCTGAATTCTCTGGCCCATTTTTAAAGATAATTCTCTTTCTAGAAGGCATTCTTTATTTGAGCCTTAAGACTAGACAGCTAGGTGTCTATTTAATGGAAAGACCTATACTTTGTTTTTCCAAGGAATTCTGTCCAATTTACAAAGTGGAAATGCTTTCAGCTCTTTTTTTTTTTTTTGAGACCGAGTCTCACTCTGTTGCCCAGGCTAGAGTGAGTGCCGTGGCGTCAGCTTAGCTCACAGCAACCTCAAACCCCTGGGCTCAAGCGATCCTACTGCCTCAGCCTCCCGAGTAGCTGGGACTACAGGCATGTGCCACAGTGCCTGGCTAATTTTTCTATTTTTATTAGAGACGAGTGTCACTCTTGCTCAGGCTGGTCTGGAACTCCTGAGCTCAAGCGATCCTCCCGCCTCGGCCTCCCAGAGTGCTAGGATTATAGGCGTGAGCCACCGTGCCCGGCCACAACTCTTTTTTTTATTTGGCTTGGTATGTCTTGTGTGGTTACAGTAAAATTACACAAAGCAAAGGTCAGGAAGTAGAAACAGACGAAAAGAAACACTTCATTGCTAGCAAATTACATTGCTTTGGTCCTGCTCTCCATAAATACATAGAGGGACAGATTGTAGATACTGGCTCCATGAAAGTTTGAAAGCAGATGAATTTTGACAAAATTGCGAACCTACTATGTGCCAGGCATTTTCTTTCATGTTTGTTCTTTCATTCAAGAAAATGCTTTCTGTTCCTATTTGTTGCTGTCATAAAATCTTATTCATGGGGAAGGATTTGATGTTGATTATTTATATTTTAATTTATGCATTTATTTACCCAGTATTGCTTTTTAATAATTTTTAGTTTTTAAAAATTTTTGCTTAAAGAAAGTAACTGAGGGTTGTTTCTCTGCATTTAGTACGTTGCAACCAAGGCCCCAATTCTTCTCTACTCTCTATAGTCCTGTCTTTCGTCATGTACCAAATAAATATTTCTTGACAGCTGTGTGTACCAGACACTATGCTAGGTGTTTGGATGCAACCAGGAGGAAAAAGTTAGACAAGATCTATGTCTTTATGGCTTAGCCTAGAGAGGGAGACAGTATAGTAACACAAATATGTGTTGGATTATGATGCGACGGGCGCTGTGAGGGAGAGGAACAAAGTGCTAGCAGAAGGCCAGGCGTGATGGCTCACACCTGTAATCCTAGCACTCTGGGAGGCCGAGGCAGGCAGATTGTTTGAGCTCAGGAGTTCGAGACCAGCCTGAGCAAGAGCGAGACCCTCATCTCTACTAAAAAAACACAAAGAAATTAGCTGGACAACTAAAAATACATATAGAAAAAATTAGCTGGGGATGGTGGCGCATGCCTGTAATCCTGGCTACTTGGGAGGCTGAGGCAGAAGGATTGCTTGAGCCCAGGAGTCTGAGGTTGCTGTGAGCTAGGCTGACACCATAGCACTCTAGCCCGGGCAACAGAGTGAGACTCTGTCTCAAAAAATAAATTTTTTTTTTATAAGATGGGGTCTTGCTATGTTGCCCAGGCTGGTCTCTAACTCCCAAACTCCTGCCCTCAAGGATCCTCCTGCCTCAGTTTCCCAAAATTCTAGGATTACAAGCAGAAGCCACCATGCCTGACCTATAGGATAGATATATTTTTTGGGTTTTTTTGTTTTTTTTGTTTTTTCTTGGAGACAGTGTCTCGCTCTTTTGTCCTGGCTAGAGTGCCATGTGTCAGCCTAGCTCACAGCAACCTCAAACTCCTGGGCTTAAGCAATCCTTCTGCCTCAGCCTCCCGAGTCGCTGGGATTACAGGCATGTGCCACTATGCCCAGCTAATTTTTTCTATATATTTTTAGTTGTCCAGATAATTTCTTTCTATTTTTTAGTAGAGACGGGGTCTCGCTCTTGCTCAGGCTGGTCTTGAACTCCTGACCTCAAGCAATCCTCCTGCCTCAGCCTCCCAGAGTGCTAGGATTACAGGCGTGAGCCACCATGCCCAGCCTATAGGATATTTTTTATGCTAAACTTCTTGTTGAAAACCTTCCACATCCATGTCTCTGTTCACTGCTAATACCATGCTGTTCAAGAAAGTGTTTTTATATTTACTCTTCATTGATCTAAGGACACCATAGTCACATGGCTGAATTAGTGAAGTCACATCTGGGGGAAAGTACATAGCATAAATATTATTTTTAATGAAAATTTCAGCTAAAAGTATAAGCAGAACAGTTGTCAAGGAATAATGAAATCTTGCAGTCACCCAATCCAGCTTCCCTGCAGTGATCACAAGCCCCTGGTACAAAATGTTTGTGAAACCATTTAGAAAAGATGTCCATGGTGATATATGTCTTTTTGCTAGCAAAATAGTAGACTGGAGTAAGAAATTCGCTTCTTATAAACGGTGAGGCTACAAGTTTTGCCTAATATGGCAGGTTTACACTTATGTGTGCCTGCTGCATTAGCACATCCCAGCGTGGTTATTCTGGCCTTGGCATCTTTAATTCCTGCAGGGGCTGTCTCATCAGCTGTAGTCAGTGTCTTGCTGGGGCAATAACCCCAGAACAGTGGTGCTTCATCAGCATTATAGACTGTTCTGGTATCAGATTTTCATTAGTGATGACTTTCGCTAACTCATCAAGGAATTTCTCTGCTGCTTCATGATCAGAAGATGCTTCATCACAACACATGTTTAAAATTGTAATGCTGTGTCTTTTCTTAAATTTCTGCAACCAGCCTGTTGAATATTCAGAGTTCCCTTCAATTTTGAGTTCATTAGGATAGATCTTTGCTCGTTTCATGATCATCATACCATTAAGTGGCACGTGCTCACTATAATCCCGATGGATCCACTCTTTCAGTACATTATGGAGATCTTCATTTTTAGCTTTATGCAGTGGTTTTCTGTTTTACATTAACTTCTGTTCGTAAGACGTTTCACACTTACACTGCTGTCCAGTTTCTCCAACAGCTTGACTTTCTGGGCTATAAACATAAATGCTTCCTCTTTTTTCTGGTTGTTACTCATAGGGCTATCTTAAGCCATTTTTGACATTTTCAACAATGTCTTTACACCACAGAGCAGAGAGTAAGCAAAAACACACAGTGAGTAATGCACGTGGGTCTTGGCCCCATGTGGGGCATTGTGGAGGACCTCCCATTGGTTCATCTGTCCCGCACATGTGCCATTTTATTGCCCTTTGTGGGTGTGCTCGGAAAAGATATGTTACTGCTGACAGGGGCTGGAAGGGTCTTATTTCCCTTGGGGACGCTGTATAAACTAGGTGTGGCGTGCCTGCATTTTGACTGTGATTCATCGCATGAGGTCAGGTGTGGAATTTTCCACTTATGGAGTCATGTCGGCACTCAAAACCTTTCAGATTTTAGAGCATTTAGGATTTCTGATTTTCAGATTAGGGAGGCTCAATCTGCATTAACATTTTGCATTAGTGTGGTACATTTGTTATAATTGATAAGGCAATATTGTTACAGTATAGTTAACTATAGTTTACATTAGAGTTCAGTCTTTGTGTTGTACATTCTATGGGCTTTTAAAAATGTATAATGATGTGCATCCATCATTACAGTATCATACAGAATATTTTCACTGCCCTAAAAATCCTCTGTGTTCTACCCATTCATCCTTCCCTCCCCACTAAACCCTGGCAGCCACTGATTTTTTTTTTTTTAACTGTCTCTATAGTTTTGTCCTTTCCATAATGTCAGATAGTTGGAATCATATATAATAGTATGTAGTCTTTTCAAACTGGCTTCTTTGACTTAGTAATATTCATTTAAGGTTCCTCTATGCCTCTTTGTTCTTGGTAGCTCATTGCTTTTTTACCTCCATCAATGATATTTTATCATACAGATGTACCACTGTTGGTTCATTTCTTCACCTATTGAAGAATATCTTGATCGTTTCCAAGTTTTGGCAGTTTTGAATAAATCTGCTGTAAACATTCATGTGCCAGTTTTTGTGTAGACATTATTTTCAACTCCTTTTAGTAAATGTTAAGGATCATAGTTGCTAGATTGCATGGTAAGAGTATATTTAGTTTTGTAAGAAACTGCCATACTGTTTTCCAAAGTAGCTGTTCCATCTATTTTGCATTCCCACCAGCAATGAGTGAGAGTTCTTGTTGCTTATAGTACTTCTTAAAATCAATGCATAAGCTATTTTTCTATGAAAAAGAACCATTTGTTACAAATGCAGCAAAGCTCCCCACTGCCCCAGCTTACTGATCGTATTTTAATACTCTTTTTCAGCCAATAGAGTTTTACTTTACTGTGAAGGCTCTGCCTGTAGTTAAATTCCCCTAGAATTCTATTGTTGATGTCAAATGCTTTGAATTCTTAATGGTAACAATAATTAAGTATTATTTTCTAAGTTTTAATAAATGTGTATGCTGCACACCACCACGTAGAACATTGCTATAGCTGTTACACAAGAGTAGAATCTCTCACCAGTAATTTTGCATGCAGGCATAATTCACTTTAGTGTGTAAAACAACTACAAAGGCTTTGAGTGTGTTCAGCTGAGTTATTTTTAGGTTGATGCAAAATATTTTGTTAATGTAATTTTCAGATAAGTTAGCTACACATTCAAAAGCAAGACAATGAGACCTTTAACATGGTCAGAGCAAAGCTTACCTGTCCTTCCTTGCAATAATCCTACCTAGGAACTCTCAGACTGTACCACAGAAGCAAATTAATTTAATTATAGACTCCTGAGCTAGAGGGACTCTCAGCCATAAGCCTGACCCAGTCTAAGGCACATCCAACATAGGACACTTGCCCGCATCTTCCACAATTCCAGATATTCTAGCTTTACTGAAGAAGCAATGTTCCCCAAATTTCTCTTTTTGAATATATTCTTCCTTAGGCCAAACCAAACTTCTTTATATGGAATTAGAAAATTATTTCATTGTGTTCTTTTGTTTTGAAAACATCCATGAGCATTTCTTTTAAAATAATTCTTTATATACATGAAGACAGATTCTTTTTTCTCTCGCTTTTTAAAAATGTTAAAAATTTTTATTTATTTCTATTGACACATAATTACATATTTTGGGGGTACATATGATAATTTAATACACTGATTATAATTTGTAAACATAAAATCAGTATAATTGGTATATCTATCACTATAAATATCTGTCTTTTCTTTATGCTTAACATTTGAATTATTTTCATCTAGCTATCTTGAAATATACAATAGATTATTGTAAGCTATAGCCACCCTACTGATCTATCAAACACTAGGTCTTAATTTATTTTATCAAATTCTATATCTGTACCTGTTAATCTACCTCTCTTCATCCCCTCCTGCCCTGATCCTTCTTGGTTTCTGATAACTATCGTTCTAATCTTTATTTCTATGAAATCCACTTATATAAGTCTCCTACATGTGTGAGAACATGTGATTTTTATCTTTCCATACATGGCTTATTTCACCTAATATAATGACCTCCAGGTCCATCCATGTTGCCATGTTACATGATTCCATTCTTTTTTACAGCTGAATAATATTCCACAGTGTGTGTATATATATATATATATATATATACTATAATTTCTTTATCCATTCATTCTTTGATGGAAAATTAGGTTGATTATATGTTTTGGCTATTGTGAATAGTGCTACAATAAATGGGAGTGCAGTATCTCTTTGATATATTGATTTCCTTTCTTTTGGATATATACCCAGTTTGGTATTGTTGGATCATATGGTAGTTCCATTTTTAGTTTTTTGATGAACTCTCATACAGTTTTCCATGGTGGCTGTATAAATTTATATTCCCACCAACAGTATATGAGGATTTCCCTTTCTTTTCTTTCTTTCTTTTTTTTTTTTTGAGACAGAGTCTCACTCTGTTGCCCAGGCTAGAGTGAGTGCCATGGCGTCAGCCTACCTTACAGCAACCTCAAACTCCTGGGCTCAAGCAATCCTACTGCCTCAACCTCTCGAGTAGCTGGAACTACAGGCATGCGCCACCATGCCCGGCTAATTTTTTCTGTGTATATTTTTAGTTGTCCATATTTCTATTTATTTTTAGTAGAGATGGGGTCTTGCTCTTGCTCAGGCTGGTCTCGAACTCCTGACCTCAAGCAATCCTCCCACCTCAGCCTCCCAGAGTGCTAGGCTTACAGGCATGAGCCACCGCGCCCAGCCAAGGATTTCCCTTTCTCCACATCCTGTCAGCATTCATTATTCCATGTCTTTTGGATAAAAGCCATTTTATATGGGGTGAGATGATATCCCCTTATGGTTTTGACTTGCATTTGTCTTATAATTAATGATGTTGAGTATTTTTTCATATGCCTGTTGGATATTTGTATGTCTTCTTTTGAGAAATGTCTATTCAGATCTTTTGCCCATTTTTAAATTGAATTATTTGTTTTCTTGCTATTGGGTTGTTTGAGCTCTTTATATATTCTGGTTATTAATCCCTTGTTCGATGGATAGTTTGAAAATATTTTCTCCCATTATGTGTGTTGTCTCTTCACTTTTGCTGTGTAGAAGCTTTTTAGCTTGATGTAACCCCATTTATCTATTTTTGCTTTGGTTGCCTGTGCTTTTGGGATCTTGCACAAGAAATGTTTGCCCAGATGTCCTGGAGCATTTCCCTAGTGTTTTCTTCAAGTAGTTCCATAGTTTGAGGTCTCAGACTTAAGTCTTTAATCTATTTTGATTTGAATTGTGTATACGGTAAAGGATCGGGGTCTAGTTTCATTCTTCTGCATATTGTTACCCAGTTTTCCCAGCACCATTTATTGAAGAGACTGTTTTTTCCCCACTGTATGTTCATGGCACCTTTGTCTAATATAAATTCATTATAGATGTGTGGATTTATTTCTGCGTCTCTATTCTGTTCCATTGGTTTATGTATCATATCCCTTCTTATACCAGTAGCATGCTGATTTGGTTACCATAGCTTTGTAGTATATTTTAAAGTCAGGTAGTGTGATGCCACCAGCTTTGTTCTTTTTGCTTAGGATTTCTTTGGCTATTTGGGGTCTTTTGTGATTCCACACAAATTTAGGATTGTTTTTCTTTCTTTCTTTCTTTTTTTTTTTTGAGACAGAGTCTTGCTCTCTTGTCCCAGGTAGAGTGCAGTGGCATCATCATAGCTCACTGCAACCTCAAACTCCTGGGCTCAAGCGATCCCCCTGCCTCAGTCTCCTGAGTAGCTGGGACTACAGGCAGGAGCCACGACACCCAGCTACTTTTTCTATTTTTTGTAGAGATGGGGGTCTCACTCTTGCTCAGGCTGGTCTCAAACTCCTGAGCTCAAGTGATCCTCCTGCCTCAGCCTCCCAGAGTGGTAGGATTACAGGTGTGAGCCACCGTCTGGCCTATAATTGTTTTTTTTTTTGTTTCTGTAAAGAAAGTCATTGGTATTTTGAAAGGTATTGCATTGAATATGCAAGTTTCTTTGAGTGGTATTGTCATTTTAATGAATTAATTCTTCTAATCCATGAGCATGGAATAGCTTTTCGTTTTTCTGTGTCCTTTTCAATTTCTTTTATCAATGTTTTATAGGTTTTTTTTTTTTTTTGAAACAGAGTCTCACTCTGTTGCCTGGGCTAGAGTACTGCGGCGTCAGCCTAGCTCACAGCAACCTCAAACTCCTGGGCTCAAGCAATCCTCCTGCCTCAGCCTCCCGAGTAGCTGGGACTACAGGCATGTGCCACCATGCCCGGCTAATTTTTCTATATATATTTTAGCTGTCCATATAATTTCTTTCTATTTTTAGTAGAGACGGGGTCTTGCTCTTTCTCAGGCTGGTCTGGAACTCCTGAGCTCAAACAATCCGCCCAACTTGGCCTCCCAGAGTGCTAGGATTATAGGCGTGAGCCACCACACCCGGCCTGTTTTATAGTTTTTCTTATATAGGTCCTTCACTTCTTTGGTTAAATTGATTCCTAGGTATTTTATATTCTTTGTAGCTATTGTAAATGGGATTACTTTCTTTATTTCTTTTTTAGATTGTTTGCCATTAGTATATACAAATGCTGCTGATTTTTGTATCCTGCAACTTTACTGAATATTTACTGATAAATCAATTCCAATAGTTTTTTGGTGACGTCTTTAGGCTACTCTAAGTATAAGATCATGTTGTCCATGAACAAGGCTAATTTGACTTCTTCCTTTCCAATTTGAATGTCCTTTATTTCTTTCTCTTGCCTAATTGCTCTGGCTGCCCCTTGCTTTTGTGTCAGTATTCTTAAATGCGCCTTTGTGTTTCTGGCTTTTTCCTCTTATTAACATTATTGAACTACATACTTGGAATCCCTTCAAGAACCATCAAAGACAAGAGTTGGCAAACTTTTTCTGTAAAGGACCAGATACTTTAGGCTTTGGGGGCAATACAGTCTCTGTCACAACTACTCAACTCTGCTGTTGTCGTGTGAAAGCAGCCATAGACAATATGTAACAGATGGGTGTGGCTATGTTCCAATAAAACTTTTTTTACAAAAGCAAGCTGCAGGTCCCTGATGGAGAAGATCACTGAGACTTCTAAAACAAACTAGAATATAATGTAAAGAGTGCTCTACATTAGCAGTATAAATGCGATAAACAAACTATGTTAGCAGTATGAACAACTTGCTATGAATGAATACAGCATAGGAAATAATTCATTTTGCTTGGGGAAGGTGAAGAAGTTTTCCTTTATGAGGTGACTTTTAGGATTTAAAGAAATCCAGGAGGAAGAAAGGATTTCAAAAAGAGAATTCCAAGTAGTCTGGGCAAAGGATGCAGGCATGAAAGAACATGTCATGTTTGGACAGTCTTGAGCTCTCCTTTTGTGGCTAAAACACTATGTATTTATACAGGAACACATTAGGGAAAGTTATGCTGGAGCCAGACTCTGAAAGGCCCAGAGGAACTGGATTTTAGCTGTAGGCAGAGATTGGGACATTGTCAGATCTGTTTAAAAACTAATTCTGGAGGTCCACCCCATATGGAGGGTAATTTAGAGTGGGGGAGAGAGGAGGTATGGAAATGCCTTTTCTGTTGTCCAGGTGAGAGAGGGTAAGGGCTTGAGCTGGGGCAGTGGCTATGGGATGGAGAAGAGAGACACTGGGAGGATGAATCGACAGGTCATGGTGACTGAATGGTTGGTTCCAAACTTCTGAGATGGTCAACTAGTTGGCGGGCATGCCAATTATTTAGCTCTCAGATTTGCTTTCAGACCCATTCCCTGCCCTTTCTCTACTCTGGGGAGCTGACCCCTGCAAACCACATTTCAGTTGCCTTGCAAACTGGCTTCTGGTTGGGCACAGCCAGAAAGGAGGAGGGAGGAGAAAAGCCGGGTATCTCTCCTTGACTCCCAGTGTTTTCACCAGCCATGGCTGAGTCTCCTGTGTACATCCAGCTCCTGCTGTGGTTCAACATTCCAACTCCCCCTGGGTGGCCTTGGCTCTTGGGCGCCATAACATCACCGCCTCTGGGATGCCTCACCTTCCTCTGTTTTCTCTTTCAGTTTTTCTGACACCTTTGTAACCACTTCCCCATGTTAAATTCCTTCAACTGAACTATCTAGTGGAGGTTCTGTTTTTCCGAACAGACCCTCACTAGGAGATGTAATGACCTATAAAAGAGTTGGGCCGTGCAGGAGATGAAGGTAGGGAAGGAAGATAATTCAGTTTTGAATCTGTTTCATAGTTTAATATAAGGTGCTTCCTGTGTCTATAATGGCCTTCACTCCTGTGCCCTCTAGTCCATTCTTCACAAAGCTAGTCAGAGTAATTTTATTAAAACCTAAATAGGTCGTATGTTTCTCTGATTAAAATCTTCCAGTGGGGTTGGTGCAGTGGTTCACACCTATAATCCCAGCACTTTGAGAGGCTGAGGTGGGAGGATCACTTCAACCCAGGAGTTTGAGACCAGCCTGGCCAACATAGGGAGACCCTGTCACTACAAAAAGCAAAAAAAGTTAGCTGAATGTTGTGACATGCACCTGTAGTCCCAGCTACTCAGGAGGCTGAGGTGGGACGATGGCTTGAGCCCAGGAGTTTGACATTACAGTGAGCTCTGATGACACCACTGCACTCCAGCCTGAGTGACAGAGCAAGGCCCTGTTTGTAAAAACCAAAATGAAACAAAACCAAACCAAATCCTTCCAGTGGCTTTCCATTGCACCTAGAATAAAGTCTAAACTCCTTACTAGGTATATAAGGCTCTGCCTGAAGCTGTCCATCATCCCGCCTCATTTACCCTGTGCAACCACACTCACCCACTTGCTGTTCCTCCAACTCACCAACTTCATCGCTGTCTCAGGACCTTTGCACTTTCTGCCCCTTCTGCTGGGAATGCTCTTTCCTCAGATCTCTATGTGTTGTCCTTATGCAGGCCTCTGTGTTTGTGCCACCTCTTCAGAGATACTACCGCCATTCATCTCGTTATTCTGATTTGTGTTCTTCTTTCCATATATCACTCTCTGGAGTTATATCCTTTCTTTGTTTTTTGAGATGAAGAGTCTCGCTGTGATGTCTAGGCTGGTCTCAAACTCCTGGGCTCAAGTGATCCTCCTGCCTCAGCCTCCCAAAGTTCCGGGATTGCAAGTGCACACCGCCATGCCCAGCTTCTTTCTTTCTTCTTTAAAGTTTGAGGCCAGACAACTTGCCTTGTTCACCTTTTTATTCTTTCTATTCCTGCACCTAGGACAAGATATGGCAATATTAAGGAATGCAAACTATTTGCTGATGAATAAAGGAATAATTATTTCACCTTTACAAAATGCTATGTAGCAGAGGTGCTTTATATATTTTATTTTTATTACTTTGCTTTTTTATTTTTATTGTTTTACTTCCATGATTTCTCTTCCTGAAATACTCTCTCCCATCTCATCCTCACTATTCATCTTTCAGAACAGCTGCAGTCCTTTCCTCTCTGAAACCTTCCCTCCCTGCTCTGCACAGGAAATTAGCTGCTCCCTCCTTTGGGTTCTGTTGTACCTCAGAAAGACTGACATTTCATTGCACTTATTTAATATTTATCTCCTTTTCCTAGGTGGAAGTGGAAATAATGAATTTTTCACCTCTATAGCTTCAGTATCTAGAATAGTGCCTGACACATAGTTTCATTTGGTAAGTATTTATTGCATAAATGAATGTAGTGATAGATACAGGAGGTTTTTCAGCCCCACATTTCTAGTTGTTTTCATATACTGTGAGTCACTGAGAAAGAAATATAGTTTTGTATCTGTAAAATAGTGATGAACAGGGTGTGGTGGTGTGTGCCTGTAGTTATAGCTATGGGGGAGGCTGAGGCAGAGGGATCACTTGAACCCAGGGGTTGGAAATTGGAGGTTGCAGTGAGCTGTAATGACGCCACTGCACTCTACCTGGGGTGACAGAGCAAGACCCTGTCTCAAAAAAAAAAGAATGTTTTTAAGTGCCAAAGGTCTTTTTTTTTTTTTTTTTTTGTCTAAGGCTCTAATTCGTGACAGAAAATTGCTTTTTACTCAAAAGTTCCTCAAAGACAAAAGCGATCCATTAGGACACACCTTGAGTGAACCTGGGGGTTGAGGGTGGGAGAAGTGGGTGGAACTGGAGGCCTCTATGTGAAATTGATTGTGGTTCCAGAACTTAAAATGAAGTCATCATCATGTACCAAGCTACCGTCTCCCTTTGTGTCATTCCTGCTGCCCTTTCTGATGGGGATATTACCATAATTTCAGACTTTTTAGCTGAACACTTTAAAAAAAAATCTCAGTTCTGTTAAAGCAGGTATTGATATTTTTGCTAATGCACAGAGCCAACTTTTAAAAGAAACCCAAGTAGGCCTTAAAAAAATTAAAAAGCGTTAATCACTTGCTTCCCCCAACTCCCTGCCTTTTAAAAATGAGGTATTCTAAGGAAATATGTATGAGCGTCTCGCACGTTAGTTGCTCTCCTCTGTGCTCCCATATTTCTGTTCCTCTCTCTCTCTCTCTTAATGCAATAGCATATTGCATTTAATTGCATGTTTCCACCTCCGTCCCCTTCATTAGACTTGCGCTCCTCTGGGGCGGACCTGGTCTCACCCATCTTAGATTCATCAGTGCCTACGAGTGTGACTAGTGAAGAGTTGTTTTTCAAAAACTTTTTGTTGAACGAATGAAATGTCATTTTTAGCTCTTAGCCTCTGCTTGGCTTTCAGCCAAACTAGGTAATTTTTAATTCACAATAAGCACTAGCTCTTAATCAGATCAAATCTGTTCAGGCTCACTTTTAATAAAAGAAGTACAAATGAAAGCTCTACTGAGATACCAATTTTTCATCTATCACATCCTTGCTGGTAGTTGTGTAAACTAATAGTACTTCTAGGGAAGGCATTTTGACAATATCTATCAAAATTCCAAATGAACATTTCCTTTGGTGTAGCGATTCCAATTCTGGGAGTTTGTCTGATAGTTATTCTCCCAAGGGTGCCAGTGATATGTGTAAGAACATTCACTGTGGCATTGTGGCAGCAAAATGACATAAATAGCCACCTATAGGGGACTAGTTAGATAAATACCAGTATTTCCATACCAGAGACAGTCTGCTCCAGAGGAGAGACACAATGAGGCAGGTCTGTATGTATGGATATGGGATGATTGCTAAAATACATGGTTAAGTTAAAAAACAAAAAGATTGGAGACAGTGTGCACAGTATGCTATCATGTATTATTACGAGATGAAAAGACAGAGATACTTGCATGTATATGCATAACTATCTCTGGGGAGATTTGTAAACCCTAGTAATATCGGCTGTCTGTGGTTTAGGGAACTGGGTGGATAGGTAACAAGGAGCTGCGGTTTCTATCACTCCCAAGACAAACAGTTCTATGTGACCCACTTGTTTACCCCTTTACCATTTCCCCAGTCCTTTTAGGACTAAGTTTTAAATCCTTACCTTCTGCTGCAAAGTGCTTCGTGACAGAACCCCTGCCTGCTCATCTTCAGTCCCTCTCCCTTTTTGGTTAATCTTCTTTTGTTCCTCAAAGACCACTCTCCTTCCCATCTCATGGCCTTTGCAGATGCTGTTCCTCTACCTGGAATACTCCCCCCCTCCACCTTCACCTGGCTAATTCCTAGGGGTCCTTGAGGCATCAACTTGGAGGCCGTTTCATCAAAGCGACCTTTACAAATCCCCAGACTCGGGTAGTGTCCTGATAGGTGCTCCCACGGCCTCCAAACTCCTCTTTCAGTAGCAAACACCACAGTCGCAATCAATGGATTATTGGCTTGATGTCTGTTTTCCCTGCTAAGCTGCAGGCTGGTATCTGTCATGGTTGGCTCTGCACCTGTGCCTAGCCCAAGGTCCCCCACCCCGCAACCCCGCTGCAAACATCTGTGGGAGGAAGAGAGGAAGGAAGAAGAGCAGGGAGGAAAGATGAAGGTGGGAGGGAGGCAGCTGGTAAGGGACAAACTACCAGGACTGCAAAGCCGGTGGTCAGGAGATAGCCCTGTGTGCGTCTGTTGCTCATTAGTGATTAGTTCATGGGCTTAGCATTCTTGGATGTACTTGAAAATTATATTGCTAAGTCTGTGGCCTTAGAATTTACACTTTGCAGAAATTGGGTATTTGGGATTTATTTTTCAGTCACAAATTTGTCAAGGCCAATGGACTTTTGTTTTACTTGAGAAATCATGTTATTCTGAATTTTTTTTTTTTTAAACCAATGAGGGGCAGTAGCTTTTCACAAAGAAGCAGTGATTTCTATCTCTTATGAGTAGGAAGATGTTTCAATATATACATGTTAGGACTTTAGGCTTTTTTTAAGATTCCACCTTTTTTTTTTCTTAACATTTTAAAATATGAATCAGATGGTCATTTGGTTGTGTTTGGAATGAGATCCTCCAAAGGCGGAGTGAGCTGGCTGTTGTGTCCTCTTTGCTCCAGCCACACTGGCTTCTCCAGCCAAGACTGTCAGCTCCTTGTCCCTTCAGCCCCTGGCACTTACCTCTTCCTGGAATGCTCTGCTCGTTGGGGTCAGCAGCTCAGGAAGGGCTTTCCAGATCCTTCCCTCTGGAGCAGCTCCACCCAGGGACCGGACAGGTTTTGTGGAGGCTGAAATTTATATAATTTGAGAAAAAGAATACAAAATTATGAATATAAAAGTCATATAAAAGTGAGCACTTATTTAGAATAAGAAATCACAAGGTACAAAATAAAAAAGCTGACAAATACCCCAACCATCCGAAAAGCCAGAAAAACAACATGCATTTATATTAATTAATTGCCTGACATAATACTTTTTTACCTATAATTTTGG
Organism: Lemur catta; assembly: GCF_020740605.2. Taxonomy (NCBI): domain Eukaryota; kingdom Metazoa; phylum Chordata; class Mammalia; order Primates; family Lemuridae; genus Lemur; species Lemur catta. Next base: position 50,743,171 of record NC_059139.1, on the reverse strand, counting down.
CCACATATTCTTTGATCACCTCCTCATATGAAAATGATTGTATAATATTTTCTATACAGCAAATAAAATCATAATTCAGTCTGTAGTATATTATCATTGATTGAAAGGTGTGTGTTTCTTTGTTTTAAGAGACGGAGCCGTGCTATGTTGCCTGGGCCGGTATCCAGTGGCTATTCACAGGCACGATCATGGCACACTATAGCCTCGAACTCCTGAACTCAAGGGATCCGCCTGCCTCAACCTCTCCAGTAGCCGATGCTGACACCTCACCCAGCTGAAAAGTGTTTTTACAATTTGACAGTTTAGAAAATTTGCTTTGGTTTCATTACTCATTTTTGGTAATGTCATGTTAATTTTTAGATTGCTGTAAAAATTTGAGAAATCTCTATTAAGTTTCTCTATATATGAGCTCTATGACTTTAGGTTGTCAAAGTGTTCTGGTTTTGGTTGTGTGGTGTATGTGTGTAGCATGTGCTGGCGTGTCTCTGTGTGTGTGGTGTGGAATGTAGTATGTGCAGGGGTGTGTGTGTGGTATGGTATGTATGATAGGGTGTGTCTGTGTGATGTGGGTGTGGGGCGTGTGTGGGGTGTGTGACCTGTGGTGGTGGAGTGTCTACATCTGTATGTGTCATGTGTGTATGCACATATATGTGAACATTCACCCTGGGGTGTGAGCATCCCTCCTGGGGCCTTGAAAAGGGCCTGTGCAGATGAAGAGCTCTGAAACTTAAGCTTCAGGCTGGGCGTGGTTGCTCATGCCTGTAATCCCAGAACTTTGGAAGGCCAAAGTGGGAGGATCACTTGAGGCCAGGAGTTCGAGACCAGGCTAGGCAACAGAGAGAGACCTCATCTTTACAAAAAATAAAAAAATTAGCCAGGTGTGGTGGCTCATGCCTATAGTCCCAGCTATGTGGGAAGCTGAGGCAGGAGGATCTCTTGAGCTTAGGAGTCAGAGGCTGTGGTGAGCTATGATTGTGCCACTGCACTCCAGCCTGGGTGACAGAGTAAGACTCCGTCTTTGTTAAAATAAAAACCAACAAAACTTAAGCTTCATTAGCTTCACAGTAAATCCTACTCTTGTCTTCACTCCCCAATTACTTGTTATCACTCCACTTGGTTTTCATTTCCCTCAGCACTTAACCCAATCTGAGATTATTTTAGTTATGCATTTGCCTATTTACAGACTGCCTTCCCCCACTGCAATGTAAGCTCCCAGGGAGCAGGGTACTGTGATTCAGGCTGGGCTCCCAGGGCCTCCCACTGTGCTTGCCTAGGAGAGGGGTTCATTAATGCGTTGAATGAGTGAGACAATGAATGTTAAATGGGCTTTAATGTCAATCTCTAGAATTTGTTCTTGGGATTTACGAATGTCGATTTTTTTCCTAAGAGCCATTTTAATTAAACTTGATTGCATATAAAATGTTATGAGCATTAATTGTAATAATAGGATAATTCTCTGAAACAGTCGTTTTTAACCTGATATTACAATGTGTTCATTTCTTTGACTAGATATTTTGAAATAGTAAGAGATTTTTAGAGCTTGTATGAACCTCAGATCTTTGATAACAGCAGCTTTTAAAGGTTCTTGCTCCCTTAGCTTTCATAATAATTTAAAAACAAAACACTTGACACCCTCATACATTTTCAAGTTATTAATTTTTTAAGTCATAAATTTAAATTAGCAAAAATAGAATTTCTCACTTAGTGTAAATTGACACTTAAAAAAGCCAATTGTTCTTGCTTTTACCTCTTGTTTCAAAATTAAAAAAGAAAAAAAAAGCCAATTGTTTGATGTGCCCAGGCTCTATTAAAAAAAAAGCCAATTGTAGTAATTGAAAGCAAGATACAAAATCAATTTGATTGCTGCCTTCATTTCTTTAAAAAATGCATTAATGAGCTTGTCTTTAACAGTGGAAAATAACCCTATAATAGTGTTCGGTTTTCTTCCTTAAACTTATTTTTTTTTTAGAGATGGGGTCTCACTATGTTGCCTGCCCATTAAAGTCCCAGGCTCTTAAAGTCCCAGGCTGGACTTTAACTCCTGGGCTCAAGAGATCCTCCTGCCTCAACCTCCCAGGTAGCTGGAATTGCAGGCCTGTGCCACTGCACCTGGCTAAACCTGTATTTTCATTCCATTTCTCCTCCTTTTCCCAATGTCATATATTTTTATACCCAAAAGTCTTCTCTGGGTAGAACCATCAACCTTTTCTGCAACCAAAATGTGTATATCCATTTAAATTTAAATTTTTAAATATTTTGGTAATTTCAAGTCTCCAAGGCTTAAAAATTTCTTCTGGATTGAGGCATTATAATTACTATTAGTATACACAGATGATCAAAAACAAATGTATGATATATTTTGATATGTAATTATGAAATGAACAGTAAAATTTTATTAGAAATACATTTCTTAATTAGACAGGTGGAACTATTTCTTTCAGTTAGCTTATATATATCCAAAGGTGTGTTTCAGGCAGATTAATTGTAGGAAACAGTCTCTCCAAATGGACATTGATTCCTTTTCAATGACCTCTGTTTGTGCACCCCAGAGGAAAGTCTTGCAGTCACATGGCAGCTGCAAGACTATTCATTCTGAACTGACTTCAGGTGCACCCTTCACTGGTCACACCACTAGCCCATAGCAGACTTGGAATGGGACCCAGGCATCCTAGGGCCACACACCTTCCCTGGCCCTTTACTCTGACAGAAAATTAATGCTTTTCTTTTTTTTTTTTTTGAGACTGAGTCTCGCTCTGTTGCCCGGCTAGAGTGAGTGCCGTGGTGCCAGCCTAGCTCACAGCAACCTCAAACTCCCGGGCTTAAGCGATCCTCCTGCCTCAGCCTCCCGAGTAGCTGGGACTACAGGCATGCACCACCATGCCCAGCTAATTTTTTCTATATATATTTTTAGTTGGCCAGATAATTTCTTTCTATTTTTTAGTAGAGACGGGGGTCTTGCTCTCAGTCAGGCTGGTCTCGAACTCCTGACCTTGAGCGATCCACCTGACTCGGCCTCCCAGAGTGCTAGGATTACAGGCCTGAGCCACCGCACCCGGCCTGTTTTTCTTTAAAATAAATAAATAAACGAAACTTTCAACTTCAGTTAGCTTGTTAAGCTCCAGCAACTTCGGTAAAGACCAAAATCTGAATAATCTGTAGAGGGAAAGGCGGGTTAAATTCTGGAATCATACCGCACACACTTCTAAAATCTGCAACTTACTCTTCAGACCTATTTATCCAAGAGGGTTCAGGTCTGACAACTGTAGCAGGATTATCAAGGGCGACCAACACTATATTTACAAGCAATTGGTAAGATCATGATTATTTATGATCACATCCACCAGAGTAAGTAGGTAATACACTCTTTTATAAAAACCAAAATTAAAATACAAATCTGGTGATTCAGTTTCAATTCATTTAGCAAATATTTATTGAGTCTACTGTGTGCCAAGAATGCACTGGCTGCTAGAGATTTTGAAATAAATTCTAAACTAATTAGCTTCTTGCAGGAAGTTATATAGCCAGTGATTAAGAGCAGCAGATGCTGGTGCTATCTCTCGCTTAACTCTTGCTCTATCCTTTTTGTTTAGGTGGCTTTAAGTAAGCCTCAGTTTCCTCTTCTGGAAAATGGAAATAATATGTAGTTCATTTTCTTAATGTGGGGCTCAAGGAGATAGTCATGCAATAAGCACTCAGGAAATGGTAGTTATTATTAGTATTATCATTTTTATTCCTCCTTCCATTTAGCACCTGAAACAACATCTGCACATAGGGGTAGACACTCAATAAATGCTATTGAGTAAACAAATGAATGAGTAAATAACAAATAGCAATAAATATTTGAACATGCCACTCCATTTGTAGACAAAGAAATTAAATTGTTGGCTGAACAGGTTATTCTCAAAAGCACAGTTTCTTTTACAATATTTTGTCCATTCTAATGTTATATGTCATTTAAATGTTTCTTCTTCCTTCTGCTATTTAATGGAGTCATAGGTCTCACTTTCAGAAAGCTTTCTCGAAACATTTTCAGAATTATTGTATGCTCTTTTAAAATCATACCAAATAGTTCCAGGAAATCCAAAAACTTCCTAGAAACATAATATTCTAGTAGGAAAAACATTTTAGTATGTTCTTCATATTGAGCTGGATTGTATTTTTGACTATTAATTATTAAATAGGATATTGGGTTATTAAAATTTAGAAACAAATAAAGCCTAGGAACTGGATCTCAGGCTTGTTAATTAATCACTCCCCCTGGTTCCATTAATCCAGTCCTGAGTGTGCTTGAGGAAATACAGTTTAAAGCTTCCTTCAAAATAAATGTCATTGTTTCTAATTATACATCCTTTTACATGCAAAAACATTTAAGCTATTCTTTAGGTTGTAGCAGCACTTTAGGTGATGTTGTTACTTTCCATCTCTTATCTTGTTTGGAAACTTAAGCCCAGCTACTGAATTGCACAAGCAGTTAAAGAAAAGAATTAGGAATTTGTTTTGTTCTCTTTCCTAGCTCTGTTTTTCATTCTTTGCACGCCTACTCCTGCCCACAAATCCAAGGCTATAGTCTTTCTCTTTAAAACATATTTCTGCCTACAGTGTACTCGCTAGTTAATTTACGCAGCTCTGATTCATCTTGACAGTCATATGCTTCCGACAGGTGAATACCTCCTGGCAGTCACCTGGAGACAATTTTCTGTAATAATACATGTTCCATGTTGGTATCACCCTTATTTTCCAGGCATATACTGTGACAGATAGAATTCCGGTTTCTTGTCCTACAGACACTTAAGTTATTTGCACTTTTTTATGTCGTCTTCTCATGTGTGTCCTGGCCATAGTTCTTAGTTTTTCTAACCTTCTCAATGTTCTTCCAGATATTTTATTGTCCCTGTGTTGTTTTTTCTCTTCCAGCTTGTAATACAGTAATATGTTGCTCTAGTAATATATTAGTCAAAGATGATTTCTGTGGGGCCATATAAAGTAAATAATGAACTGTGAAACCTGCAGACAAAAATGTGGAAGTTACATGAGGAAAACTGTTAACCAAGAAGGAATAAGCTTGGGCTGGCTAAATTTAGATAGGTATAGTGTGTCTTTCAGCTTCCCTTTGTCTTTCTTCTTCATTTCTTCCTTCCTACCTGCAATATTCTTTAGCCTCTCAGAAGCTCAGCATTCTCGTGTTTGCCATTTCCATTCAGGAAGAAAAGCAACCTCTGGAAAACAACCTTTGGAGCAGCGGCCATGCTCACCATATTCCTGCCTGTTAAGCCTCTTTCACGGGGTGGCTGCCTGGTGGCCATTTTTATACTAGATGTCCCACCCCCAGCCATGGTTGATTGGACCAGGAGTCAACATCTGATCCAAACTGCCAATCAGATTGTTTCACAAATCCTGATTCCTTCTAAAACTTCTAGTTCATGTTTGATTCAAAGCTCTCCCCGTTCCCTCAGCACATACTAGGCTTATAGCCCTTGTGACTCGTGCATGATTTTGTGTTTGTATGTGTGAGTGATGGGGTGTGTGTGCCCTGTTCGCTCACAAGAGCCTGCCCTCTTCCATCACGCACGCTGCTAGCATGGAGACAGAGGGGAGGGAAAGGGAAAAGGTGTCTGTCTGCAGAGGTGAAGTTGCAGTCGGCACTGTTATGGAGCTCATTGTCTCTGAGCTATAAGGGTGGAGGCTCTAAAGGGATTCAAACCCGCACAACACCAGGGCTAGGCCTTTGAGAGATCTGGTGAGTCTAAACTGGAAGCCTCCCACCATCTTCCTCTAGGGGCCAGAGCCTCTTTGCCTCCTTCTGTGATAGCGCTTCGTTAGGCTGTGGCCTCCAATCTTACATATCTGGGGCTTAAGAGGAGGAGCAGGCTTGTGTTCTTTACATCTGAGGAACTGGGAACTTGAGGGGGTATCAGGTGGCCCCTCTTTTTCTGATCACACCATTCCACCTTTGGCCTCAATGCTCATTCCCCCACTGGTAGCTCGAGGTAGAGTGGCAAAAGCAGTGTTCATAAGTCATGCAACCAGAGACTGAGATGTAAGCCTTCCCTCTTCCCAAATGCCCACCATCTTGGAGAGGTTCTATTGAATTCCTCTCCCTCAGCTTTGAAGAAGAGGCCAATCCAGGGATCAGAGTCTCTTTTTTTTTTTTTTTGGAGACAGGGTCTTGCTTTGTTGCCTGGACATGAGGACAGTGGCATGATGATAGCTCACTGCAACCTCAAACTCCAGGGCTCAAGTGATCCTCCTGCCTCAGCCTCCCGAGTAGCTAAGACTACAAGTGCATGCCACCACACCCAGCTAATTTTTCTTTTTCTTTTTTTTTTTTTTTGAGACAGAGTCTCGCTCTGTTGCCCAGGCTAGAGTGAGTGCCGTGGCATCAGACTAGCTCACAGCAACCTCAGACTCCTGGGCTCAAGCAATCCTCCTGCCTCAGCCTCCCGAGTAGCTGGGACTACAGGCATGCACCACCATGCCTGGCTAATTTTTTATATATATATTTTTAGCTGTCCATATAATTTCTTTCTATTTTTAGTAGAGACGGGGTCTTGCTCTTGCTCAGGCTGGTCTCCAACTCCTGAGCTCAAACAATCTGCCCACCTCAGCTTCTCAGAATGCTAGGATTACAGGCGTGAGCCACTGTGCCCGGCTAATTTTTCTATATTTTGTAGAGATGGGGAGTGGTCTCACTATGTTGCTTAGCTTGGTCTTGAACTCCTGACCTCAAGCAATCCTCTTGCCGTGGCCTCCCAAAGTGCTAGGATTACAGGAGTGAGTCACCACGCCTGCCTAGAGTCTCTGATTAAACCTTGTCTTTCCCCCAAAAGGGGGAAGCTCTTCCCTTAGACCTTTTCATGATATTACCTGACAAACCAGTCTAGTCTGTCCTGGAAGTACAGGAATTTCTAGTTAGCAACTGGGTCCTCTGTATTCCAGCTCTGAGAATTTCATAACTTTTTCCCAATGCAGCATTAACCTTGAGATATTCTGGTAACAAGAGGGGCAGGACTAGCTCTCAATCAGGAACTAGAAGTCAATATGTGTCTCAAAGGAATGATCTTGAATTCATGGTGTTCCCCTAATTCCATCATGCTAGTGCCTTATGTAAGACTCACCCTCTAGTGAAAGCAGACAGTGTTGTGATTTTCCTCCGGCAGAGCTCCGCAGCTTCCATACAGGAAAGAGAAAGTGTGCAGTGGGATTGCTCCAAGGCTGAGGAACCTTCGGGGAGCACGTGGCAGAGAAGAAAAGAATAAAAGAGCAAAGGTGCTGATGGGAAGGTGGTTAAAGTGGTGAACCACGGATTCCTGGTTGCCAGGTGCGGGTGGTTCTCCACCTTCCCTCCACACTGGAATCAACTGGAGGAGCCATAAAAGCGCTGATGGTTCAGTCCCTCCCCCAGAGCACCTGACATAATTGATTAGGGTGGTTTAGTCATCCTGAGTCACAAAAACTCCCCAGGTGATTATAATATTTAGCTAAGGTTGCAAACCAAAGCTGTATGTCAGGAAAATAAGTGAAGTTAGGGGCTGATAGATTGAAAAGAGAGTAAAAGTCTAAGGGATTGGAGACCTTAGATGTAGGAGGACTCATTGAAAGGAAAAAGAGGATGGGGCGGAAATTGAAGCTGAACTGCAATGCAGGTCCAAAAATGCATACCTTGGCCAACCTGGTGGTGGTTCTGGAGAGAATATTACCTGTCAGAGCTGTCCTTGTCAGGCCAAAATGCCAGGCTTTTATACCCATGCTTTGCCCAGGCATCAGATGCAGGCTGGCCTGGAAAGGGTGTGACCTTGAACAAAGAGCCTGCAGCTTTGACCTTGAAGGAGCTGGCAGCTGGAGGCTCTGGTCACATAACCCACAGACAGGCAAACTGTCTTTCCCGAAAGGGGCATTTGTGCGCATGACTCCAGATCAGTGACAAGAAGAAACTGGAAGGTTTTGAACTGAGGAGTGACATGATCTGACTTAATTTTTTCTTTTTTTGAGACAGAGTCTCAATTCTCTCGCCTGGGCTAGAGTGCCGTGGCATCAGCCTAGCTCACAGCAACCTCAAACTCCTGGGATCAAGTGATCCTCCTGCCTCAGCCTCCCGGGTAGCTGGGACTACAGGCACACATCACCATGCCCAGCACTTTTTTTTTCTATTTTTAGTTGTTTGGCTAATTTCTTTCTATTTTTTAGTGGAGATGGGGTCTCGCTCTTGCTCAGGCTGGTCTCAAACTCCTAAGCTCAGACGATCCTCCCGCCTTGGCCTCCCAGAGTGCTAGGATTACAGGCATGAGCCACTGCGCCCGGCCCTGACTTAATTTTTAAAAGAATCATTCAGGATACTCTATGGAGAATAGATCCAAAGGAAGAAGTGGGGACACTGGTAGAAAAACTTACTGTGTGATGACTGGAATTGCTGGAAGTAACTTCCAGTGTGATTACTTACTGGAAGATTGGAGTTGCCACTTTCTAAGATGGAAGATCCTGTGAGAGGGGCAAGTCTAAGCAGACAAGGGAAGATCAGACCTTGTTTTCAGAGTCAAGCTGGGCTGCTCCTAGGGGGTGGAGGGCCCTGGGAAGATATTTTTATAGAGTAGCTGTCTATTTAAACTATTTATTTATTTTTATTTTTCATGATTTTATAGAGTCGAGGGTCTTGCTATGTTGCTCAGGCTGGTCTTGAACTCCAAGTGATCCTTCCGCCATAGCCTCCCAAAGTGCTGGGATTACAGGTATGAGCATTTAAATAATTTGATTTTAAAATGTATCTTAAAAAATTCATGGGCCTATGTGAGGTGTAGTGACAGGTCTATGAGGATTTAGAATAATGGGTTGAGAAGAGGCATTTTCTGCTGTCCAGTTAGCACATATGAAGATTCTTCATAGTATCCAGACTCCATCTGTCCCTATTGAGGAACAGGAACTATCTCTTGTTCTTTGTCACATGTGCTACTTTTGTATCTCCCACTGTGAGAAAAAAGATAGCAATGCTATTATTGCTCACAATGCCATGGTTCTTTGGAACCTGCTTGTATCAAAACAATAGCGGACTTGTTTCTGCGGCTCTCTCATACCATTTATTGAAAGCCGGCTGCATCACCAGCCACGGTGCTACACCAGCCACGGTGCCGGTTCTGAATGCTGGCTTCAGGTGACCCTCTTAGAGGTGGGTGCTGTGCTTTGTAGATGACGGCCACAAGCACAAGTCTTACCAAGAATATGTGGGAATATGTCAATAAGTCATCTTCTGATAAATTTCTGTTAAATTTACCACTAGCAATTTTATAGTGTAAATGTAGAGTATGTATTGAACTCTTCAGGCCATACAGTGAATGTGAGCTCTTTGGATGGCAACTGTGCTCCTGTCTCCCACATACCCCCATCAGTGGGGAGGGCCCTGGGCGAAGCTAGAGAGAGGCCCATCCGTCCCATGAGGGATGGAGAATGTCCATCTGTCACCTTGCACAACCTAATGCCAACCTGGAGACCAGAGCAGCACCACATTTGTGAGAGGCTGAGGACATTGACTGGTGTCATGTGTTGGCACTGAAGCCCCCAGAGGATGAGACACAGCCACCTCTAGAGGCTGGCCCAACATGTGCAGGGGAGCCTGTGGGTGAAGAACACCTGTTGCCAGCCCCGTGAGTGCTGCGGACCACAGGTGAGAGCCCACACAGGGGCCCACGTATGCTGCTCCAGGCAAGGGCCAGCAGTGGACCTTTGGTGGCCAGAGCCCCGAACTTGTCCTGTGTCTGATGCGAGTCACCCAAACTCAGGGAGTCAGTACTACACTGGGCGGCCCAGTCTCACCAGATTTTGGGACAGAAACACTGTACCTGCCAGTGGGAGCCATGCTGTCACCAGGGCCCCCTCCTGGAATCAGGGCCAACATGAATCCTGGGGCTTTTAGGGGCACTTGGTCACTCCAGGAGGGTGGTGCAGGTGAGGGACATGGAAAGGGGATGTAGAGGGTCACTGAGCACCCAGAAGGGGAAAAATCCCAGGACTGGGTCCCCTGCTGACCAGTCCGGCTTGGGGTGCCCCTCCCAGATGGCACAGCTGGCCCCGGCCAGTCCCAGCCACTGAAAGGGGACTTAGAAAATTTTGAGGGAAGTGCCACTGGCAACCAGATTTGGGGCACCATGCCTGGATGGCATGCAAAGGGCTCAGGGCCCAGGGTGGGACTGCCGGCTTGGGTCTACAGGCCAGACTGATGTCACATGCCTACGTTTTTGAGAGTGGTCCAGGCCGCATACATAAACCTAGGAGTCATCGAGCTGCCGAGAATGGCTTTATAGAAGGAAAAAATTCTGAGGCTTCTAGTTCCCAAACTCTACTACTTATTCTTAAAATGTGAGAAGCCAGTTCTCTCCCTTCCTAGGTAGATGAAGGACTCTAAACCAAGAGTTACCCACTTGACGGTTTTTAGAACTTCTACAGCTTAAGCAAACCTATAAAGAACTCTGAGTCCTGAAAATAGAAATAGTTCATAATATGAAAATCCACAGACTCAAATCTCCTTAGCAAACGGTACCTGTGAGGACGAATGACATTTTCATTTTTCAGTACCAGGCTGAGTCTAGGCTAATAACATTATCCCTGCCCTCTCAACAGTGCTATTTGTTTTAGTCCGCTGTCTGTTTAGCCAGGGGAATAATTAATGAACAATTAAGTCTGCTGGCAACACACTGCCATGTGGCACTCAGTAAATATTTATTGACAATGATGAGGCTATTATTTATACCATCAAATTGGAAACAAAATTGTGGAGTTTTTCAGCAAGGCATTAGAGATTTGTCATCCTACACATGAGTAAACCAGAAAAGCGAGGTGATTTACCCTGTTTCACAGGGTGGTGGGGCAAAGCTAGGACTTGTGCCCCAAACTCTTGATTCTAAATGCATTTCTTGCTTTCTCTACTACGTTGCACTAGTATTTTTGAGAAATGGCTGAATTCCATTAAGCTACTTCAGGTGTTTGATACTTTAGCCTTTCCAAAGAAAACAGTAAAATCTCATTAAGTCCAAATAATTGGAAGAATGGCCTGGCTGAACTGAGGAAAAGTTTGAACTATTTAAAAAGATATTCAGCTTTTTCCTTTCAAGGCCATGCAATAAATTGGTACAAATAACCACAGAATGGGGCTAAGTAGAGGTCTTACTGAACCTCCTTAAAGGAACAGTCAGGAATAATTATAAACTTGCTTTTAAGTGATGACTGCTATAGATATTTTAAGCATTTGGGGAAATACATTTTCATTAAAAGTAAGCTAAATGATTCCCTTAAACTTGTTTTATGTAAAAGTTTACACAGGAAACTTTCACAGATTTAAACACAAACATCAAACCACAAGCTAAAATGATCATGTGCTTGATTTGATGGCATAGAAATGAACTTGCTTTTATGCCAGTGGAGAGATTTGGGAAAACTCTACTTGTTTGGCATGATTTCTGTAACTCACAGTGGCACTAATGATGACATCTGTCTCTCTCACTTTGCATCCTCTATCCAACGCCAACAGAATGCCTCCAGCTGCTTGCAAACCGAAAGCATTTTCTGGCCATTTCTTCCCTTCACCACACTCCCACCAATTTCGCCAAATGATCCTGCACCTCCTGTCACTGTGAGAAGTCTTTGCGTTTAGCTGCCTTCAGTTGCTTTCTGTCCAGACACTAAACAATGGTTCCTGAAGATGTTTAGAAATATTGGCCCTTGTTATCTCCAATTCTGTCGTTTAACTCCCTGTCGGGCACACTACCCCTGAAGCGGTACCTCTGGCCTCTCTGTTTGTCCCTCTTTGATTTGACTTCTTCCTCCTTTCTTGTCTAAGAGTCAGGGTTGTTGACCCGGCAGGTAACACGTGGGAGGTTCCTACTGGCTGAGCGGATGGTATTGACAAATAGCGGAGGTTATTTGAGGACATAGTCTGCGATGCCCTCCAGCCCATCAGTGAGCTCAAGGATGGGGGAAAAGGCCTCTGGGGAAGATGGGGATCTGGTTGGAGACACATAAGGCTTTCCTTATTGGGCAGGTTGTCCTGGATGGGATTCAAAGATCCGTATGTCTTAGGGGAAAAAACTGACCCAAACAGAGGGCTACAGATATTTCTGCCATTTTATGTTACTGCCTATCTGATGACACAAGTTCAAAGTAAGGCTACGCTCGCGTTCCCTGCTGGTGCCCTGCTGCCCCCCTCTGGAGAAGTTGGGAACTGAAGCTTCTGGTCGGTCCTCGTCCAGTTCTTGTCTCCAAAATGGGTCTGGCATTGGCTTGGACTTCTTACCCGGAGGAGCTTGGCTACAGTGCCAGGAAGTGTCAGCCATACTCTGCAGTGTATTCAGTGAGTTTATGTGGACTCCGAGTGACACCAAACTCTTTATTTTATTTTCTGGCCGGAGGATGACTCTATAATAGTTTTGTGAACCATCTGTTCTGGTTTCCCCCTCCTTCTACCAAGAGGCTAAGCTAAAGCCATCTTTCTTGGCAGCCTTGGACTAGCAAGAAGTGCTTCCTGACTTGGCATCCTGCCTTAGCAATCTTATCCTTAAAAGGGAGAGTCTGGACTTTTGATCTCCTAAGGTCCTCTGGCTCGGAGTCTTTAAAAAATCTTTACCACTGAGAAATGTCTATTTAACATAAACAAACTCTTAGGTATTAAATGAACTTTGTCTTTTTTTTTTCTTCTCCCCATCCCCTTCAATAGAGATATCATTAAAAGGTTAACTTAAAAATAAGACCACAAAAATAAAAAGCTGCGTTTGCAATACATGTACTTGTTTGGACTTTTAGATCACATTTCTGCAATCCTCTACCTAGTGAGGGAAAGTAACACGTATGCAATTTGCAAAATAGAGTGAAGGCTGGTTGCCTAAATGTGGTTATGTACTCATTGTTGTATAATTAACCTCTACTTCTTTTTAACCAGTTATTTTTAGAAAGCAGATCTACTTAGTAATTGTTATTGAATACTTTTTGATTGGTTACAGCATTGTGATGTCAGATGGAATCTAGTAATCTAGATCAGAGTAGGTTAAGCATATGACACCTCTATGAAGTCACTATGTATATATAAGAAAATTATATTTTATCATTTGCTCATTTGTGTTCCTACTGCAAGCTATTTGTTAATATTTGTGTATATGGAGCAAAGAAAACAGTATGTGTGCTTAAATACACACATATATAGACTCAGAACAATTATATATAAAATACTTAGAATCCTGGCCTATAGTAAGCCTTCAATTAATGTTAGCTGTAATTTTTATAATCTCATTAATATTACTTCCCAAAAGGTTCTTTATAGTGTCTTGACTCAGAAGCACTTGAATTCAGACTACTGAATTCCCCGCCCCCACCCCACCTTTAGTATACATTTCCCCAAGTCTTATTCTTACACAACTGGCCACAAGATAGTTGTTGGACAACGATAACTCTCCTCCTCAAATTGGTTTTCGAAAACCCCCAAATAGCAAATCTCATTGGTTGCAAAACACTAGCAAATGCTTAATGCCTCACCCTCAGTTTTCCTGTCTTTGTCCACATGTCCTGCTCCTCGCTACTAGCAGAGATGAATTAGCCTTCCGCGCTCATCACAGATTTCCCACGAACGTAGAAGGCTTCGTTCGCCTAATTATAATTCTACTCGGGGAACTCAAGGTCTGAGAAGAGAGCGATTTTCTTCATCCAGGATATACATGAGACTTCCCACGGATTCCCCTACAGGACAGAATTACTCTACTTATATCTTTGGAGCTCTCTTTTAAGGCTCGAAAGACTAGATACATCTCGGCTGACAGGTGAACGTCCCGGAGCCGGGGGATGGTACACCCAGAGCTGTGTCTACGCAATCACTGGACGGCGACCTTCGGGCCGCCCTTGCTGCTGCGCATGCGCCACAGCTGCCGCCCGCGTCTGCCCGGAATACCTGCTTCTCTGCCTCTGAGCTTTGTCTTTTACTGAACAAGATTTCTGGAAATAAAATGAATGTGCTTGGAGGAGGTATATTTCAAAATATGAAATATACCACTAGAAGGCAGTGTCGACAATAGTTTAATTGAGTATTTCTTCACTATAGCTTCTTTTCAGGGGAATACTTTTTATTTTCTTATTTGTAATTCTTTAATTTTTAGTTTTTAAATTAATTATTTTTGGGGGAGACAGGGTCTCATTCTGTCACCCGGGCTAGAGTGCAGTGGCATCATCATAGCTCACTGCAACCTCAAACTCCTGGGCTCAAGCGATCCTCCTGCCTCAGCCTCCCGAGCAGCTGGGAATACAGGTGTGCACCACTGTGCCCAGCCTTGAGCAAAATATGTTTTAAATCAATGGATATAAGAATGATTAAAGGTCACAATATTTTGGTGGCAATAAAGTTCTGAAAAAGAATATTGAAGGGACATGCGGTTTGCTGAGTAATAGAACAGCAAGTCCAATAAACTTTCTATCATCTATGAGTGAAAGTTTTAAATATTGAACTTGGTTTGACAATATAAGGGAAATGGTAGATGGAAACTTTGAAGAAAAAAAGTAGAGTTAGTTCACTGTTATTTCACCTCAGCCATATTCTTCTGAAAGTTGTTCTGGAAATTTCTTTTTCCTTTAAATGCTGACACCTGCTCCTTTAAAATTCTAGCATACTTATGAAGTAGATTATTATTTTGGCAGATAGAGAAATTGAGGTATAAGACTTCATACAAGACTTAGCAAATTATTGAACTAAAATAACAAATTCAACCAAAATGGTCTCATTGCTCTTCTTTTTTAATAGCTGGAAAAAAATTACAATTTTAAAATAGCTCAACCAATCCAAGAATGTTTAGAAAGCAGCTTGAACTTTTTTCTACTACATTGAGGGTAGCCATGCTTATTCTAATAGTCTTGTATCTTCAGGATTGAGCTCTCATAAGAGAGCAGATATTAAGTAAGCAGGTAAAAATATCATAGTTTTCAATATAGGAACCCTGGCTAGATTTGGAGAATCTACTTTTTTCTTATTATACTTTTTTTTTTAAGCTACAAAGTAACCCAAGTTCATCTTCCTCAGCTTTATGGACTGGAGGGATTAGGTGGATCCAGTTTTGACCAGGATGGAGAGGGCTGAAGCAGCAATTTCTTCCTCCCTATTGTTCTATGTTTCTTAGTGGTAGAAATGAGTCAGGAAATAGAAGAACTCTGAGACTCTGGGCTTTGGACACATTGATCAGGTCCCATATGACTAATCTTATAAGAATAAACTTAAGTAGGATGGTCCCCATATCTGAAGTGTCCCATAGCAATGTTTTTCAAACTGTGAGCCAAAACCCATTAATGGATCATAAAACTCAATTTGAAGGGTCTCAATCAGCATGTTTTATTAGTGAAATAGGATGGAAAGGAATAGAACAGAAAATACCAGAATGGACCACACTTAATTTCAATGGTTATATGCTATATGTTTTCCTGTGTCATTATATAAATTGTGTTCCTTACTAACAGTTATGTTCGAAAGAGCTTGGAGGCCACTTTCCATAGCACTTTATCTGCCCCTGGCTGGTTGCCGAGTCATTTATGACAGTTCCTGTCCTGTCCTCCTTGCTAGCCTACCAACTTCTTGAAGTGAGATTAATGTCTGAATTACTTTTCCTTTGCTGCAGTGATTTCCATAATGCCTTATACATGGTGGATGCTTAGTAAACCTGTTTAAGATTTACTTGGTACTTATTTTGCCTCTAAGTAAATTTCTAACACATACTTTTAAAGCTGTCAAGTGCTATTTGTAAGTCTATTTCCTCCAGCTAATACCAATTATATGTGTAGGCTGGCATTAACACAAGCACTACCTTTTAACTATTTTCTCCTTATTCGTATAGAAACTGTGGCCCAAACATCAAGGTATTCACCAAAAATAGGTTCCATTGAGGCTACTCTGCAGATCTGATTTTTTGTTTTTCAAAGAGCTCTTTCAGCTGCTGCTCAGTTGTGGCTTCTTTCTGCTGCATCAGCTCAGCTGTTCCTTTGGTCACTCCCCAGGCATCTGGCTTTGACAATGAAGGGTTGTATGGCCTGCCTGAGGCTATCCGAAGATTCTCCCAGTATTCTTTCCTGGCCCTGCGTGAACAAGACACACAACATCAGACTCCTCTCCTCGTGTCTGTCTTTGTGTCATGGAGCCATCTTTGTCCTTTAAGAGGATGTCCATTAAAACACACTATTAATCTGGACTAAAACTCCCCAACCCCAGAACATGTAGATCTAAAATTACTTTGAATTTCTTCTTTTAATATACGTATCAGGATAACTTAGAATAGGGATACTTTCTATCCTATGTACGCTACCTCTCCACTTTCACCAGCTGAGTCCACCTGCGCTGCTCTTTCCCAAAGCCTCGATTGCTTCTGCACCTCTGAACTCTGTAGATTGTGCCTTCTAGTTCGAACTTCAGCACACCTGGCATCCCTCCTGGCAAGGCTTCCTCACAAGGCTATTACAACTCGCTAACTTGCAAATCTAACCTCCCTGGGCTGCTTGAGACCCTCCAGGTTCCTTGCTGCCTTTGGGATGAGCTCCTACGTAGCTCCTGAGCATGAAAAAAAGACCTCCTCCTCCTCCTGGAATGTGTCTTCCATCAAATTCTGTCTCTGGTATTCTCAAACTTCTAGTTTCGCAATACATCATTCTCTTTCAACTTCTCAGTGCCTTCGGCAGGCTGTTTCTTTGGCAACTTAATTCCTCTTTCAAAATGCAGCTCAGGTGTCAGCTTTCTTAGAAATCCTTCACTAACCTGGCTCTGCCTTTTGCCCCATGTGGGCCATGAGCTCAGACCCTGCACACCTGTGTATCTCTTCATCCTTGAACTTACTATACCTGTTTATCTCTCTGCCTACTAGATTGCTAGCTCTTTGAGGACAGGGCTGTACCTTGTTCAGCTTGCTACCTCAGGATCCACAACAGCATCTGATAGTCACGCTCAGTTAATGTCTGTTGAACAGAGCAGAACTGCTCCCTCTGCTCAGAGCACCCATCCGCCATCCCCTTCTTTCTCCACCTGGTGGAGGCCTACTTAGCCTTCAAAACCCAGCCCCCAAAACCCTTCTTCTAAAATATCTTTCTATTAGGCAGCAATAGTCATTCGCTTCTCTTGTTACTTTTCTATTTATGTCTCTACTAAAGCAGCTACCACAGTATAACACATTAGCTTTCTTATGCATTTTCCCCAGTATATCATGAGAGTCCCTAAGCCAGGAACCATTTCTATAAATTTTATGTCAGTGCCCTGCTCAGTGCCTGACATAAAATTTGTTTGTTTATTATTAATCTGCCCCCCACCCCCAAATGTAAGCTCTCAGGGCAAAGACCTTGCCTATTTTATTTACCATTGCATTCCCAGCTCCAAAAATCATGCTTGACACAGAACAGACACTTAATTAGTATTTGTTATACTTAAGTTATACTTAACCCTTAAAAATAAATGCAATTCAATGTTGGTATCCACCACATGGATGATGCTTTACTAGAGCATCAAATCACTTTTAACTGTCATGTACATTATTTACATTCTATATTCTTAAAGCTTTCTCCAGAAATCACCCCATAAGTATGTTTTATAAACATCTCTGAGAGAATTTAAGGAAGATGACTGATTCTTCATCATCACAGAGCAAATTAGTTGTACTCTTTAATGGCCTCACTTGGACATATTCATAATCTAATTGAGTTTGGGTTAGTAAATGTGGCGTAAAGGTCCTTACCTTGCTCTAATCCAGGGTTTGGTGTGCATGTCCAAACCACTTCCCCAGCTGCCATGTTTTTCTGAAGCTGGTGGCAAAAACCCCCTTTCTGGGGCCAGCTCCTCTGCGATTGCCCTGATGTGGTAGGGCTCGAATCCACAGCACCCGCCAATGTACCTGACCCCCAGGTTGTAAGCCTCCCTGGCATACTTGTGAATATCCCATCTGGTGGCAACTCTGGGTTCCAGTCCTGTAATAAATGGTATTATGCCATTATGCATTATGAATTCTTTTTATAAAAAAATTCAAGATAAATAGCTGTAAGTATGTAATTTTCAATAAACGAATTATGTAAGTTGTCAATATTCAATTCTTAAACTTTTGAAACTACTAGCTACCTTGCATTTATATATCCAGTTTTACATGTTATGGTATCCGGACTTTACGATGGTTCCCACTGATCCCTGCCTCTGATGCTCTCACCCTGTGCAGTCCCCTTCTGCATCATAACAGGGTGGCCTCTGAGATCAATAGACTATGGCAGGAGGAATGGCATGTGGCTCCAGAGGAAAGGTTATTAAAAAAGTATAACCTGCCTTGCTCTTTCTTGGAGCACCCCCCTGGGGAAGCCAGCTGCCATGCTGTAAGAACACTCCAGCGTCATAACAGGAAGGTGAGTTACTGAGGCCTCCAGTCAGCAGACAGCAAGAAATGGACACCGATGGCAAACAGCCAACTGTTAATACGTGAGCTTGGAAGCAGATCCCCAGCTCCCATCAGGCATTCAGATGACTACAGCCCCAGCCAATATCTGGACTGCAACCTCTTAAGAGACTCTGAACCAAATAACTCAGCAAAGCTGTTCTTGAATTCTTGACCCACGGAAACTGTGAGATAATAAATTTTCAGTTTTTTTAAGCCACTAAGTTTTGCAGTAATATGTTACACAGCAATAAATAACAAGAATGCCTTGCCACTCTTCCTCCATGGTTCTTCCAGAGTGATTACATTTTACAATATCTCACTTATCTGAGGGTGTCCGTAGAATATCGGATATGGTACAAGGACCCTAGAACAGAATAGGAGGCCAGCCGTGCTCTGCCCTGCTGACCACTCTGGCTCTATTTTCAAGGTAGACTCATCCCCACTTCCCAAACCCTGCCTAGCTTGCAAATATTACCTCACTTCATCTGCTTCATCCCTGCGTTAAAATTTGTTAAATAGCCATGCGATGATGGTATTTTGCCCCCACCCCCCAAACTCTGGAGTATCTGAGTAACATTCAAAATTGGAGAAAAGGACCTTGGAGGTGACTGGTCTACCCTTCTTATATTTCTAGTGAGAAAGTTGAGCTCTAGAGGAACTCAAGGATTTTCCTAACTCAGCAATGAAGCTGGAACCAGAACCAAATCCCTGCTGGAGGGCATCCTTTTCAACAGCAGAAAAGTAGGACCCATGAGTTGTCTATTTAGATGCTGATTGACCTCTGGTTTTACATTTAAGTTCACAGGTGTTTTTTGCTAGGTGATCTCATCTTTTCCTTCTGCTACTGTGCAGTATCAAGGGGTTTTGGCTGCAGGGACACAAACTAAGGGCAAGAGATGAGATATGCAGCCATCTCTTTACTATGACAAAACTTCTCTGGCTGTAGATTTATTTGGAATTTATCAAAGATATCGAGACTACTTATAAAAGGTCTGTCTTACCAAAGGGGAATTCAGGGAGATCGATGAATCCCTGCTTGTTGCAGTCGGGAGTGTGGTAGGCCAAGGGCTGACTCATCAGGTGAGCTTTCAGTCCGGCAGCCTCCAAGCCTTCTTTCATGAGCTTCACCGTCTGCAAACTAATCGTGGGGTCAAAATGGCAGTTCACACCCACGATGGAGGCTCCTGCAAGCGGTAAGAACATGTTAGCTTTAGGGATGCACCAGATTCCAGCAGGCTCAACTCTCCTCCCTTACTCAGGAAGCTTTCATGAGGAATGATGAATTGCAAGTACAGCACTGGGTCCTTACTCTCCCCAAACTGTCTTGCCTTTGAGTAAGAATGATTACCACCAGGCAGGAAGTGCTTTCTGTGAAAAGTGCTTCTAAGAGTCTGGTATAATTGAAGTGTCATTTATGAACACTTGGCTGTCCATCTTTTCTCAAAAAAAAAAAATCATTGTTAGAGTTTTTTTCTTTTTACTTCAAATGTTAGTAGTCCATTTTTCAATGTTTGACATTGTTGCAAGCACAATGATTTTTCAACACTCCCAGCTGCTAGATTGCACCCGTGTTTACCATACTGCTTACTTGAGGTGTAAATAAATGTTCCTTTCATCAGGCCGGTTTAGTAATTTCACTATCCTTTTTCAGAAGTGTGTTTTTTCCGAAGAAATTTTAGGTCTAGACTTAATAGTTTGGGGAAAAAAAATCTCAAAAATCCTTTGACTTCAGCTACTCAATGTGGTTACCAGCCTATCAATCATTTTATTAATAACAAGCGTTTCATTTACATTTTAGCCTCCCAAGACTCACAACTATATGGGATTGTCTTCCTGAAGTTTACTTGTAAAATTTGTTGCTGTGAAGTTTGATTTAGTGAGAATAAAATATGTTTTATAAACCTCATTTTTTTACAAAATTATTTTACAAGACAGAATCTCGCTATGTTGCCAGGCTGGAGTGCAGTGGTGTGATCATAGCTCACTGCAGCCCTGAACTCCTGGCCTCAAGCGATCCTCTCACCTTGGCCTCCAGCGTGCTGGGATTAACAGGCATGAGCCACTGCATGTGGCTGAAACCTCATTTTTTTCCAAAAGCTTTCTTTATAGTCATTATGCTCTTAATTATATCTGGACCAAAGATGATTTATCATGGCAAACGTTAGACATGATCCTCCAGAAGATTTGAAGAGGCAATATGACATAATTCTTTTATTCTATCCTCTCAAAATGGGAGGAATTCTCAAGTAGGCCTTTTATTCTTTTCTTTTTATTTAATTTTAAAAATTGTGGTAAAATATGTATTACATAAAATTGGCCATTTTAACCATTTTATGTGGCATTAATTGCATTCACAATATTGTGTAACTATCACCACTATTCTTATCAAAATTTTTCATCACCCCAAAGAGAAACTCTGTACCCATTAAACAATAACTCCCTATTCCTTCTCCCCCTAGCTCCTGGTAACCTCTAATCTAATCCTGCAGTCCCCAACCCTTGGGCCATGGCCTGTTAGGGACTGGGCCACAGAACTCCACCACTTCTCCCAGCACTGCCCCCACCTCATCCTGGGGGGGGGCACACAGCAGAAGGTGAGCTACGGGTGAGTGAGTGAAGCTTCATCTATACAGCCACTCCCCACTGCCTGCATCACTGCCTGAGCTCCGCGTCCCCCACCAACCCCTGTCCCATGGAAAAATTGTCTTCCATGAAACCGGTCTCTGCTGCCAAAAAGGTTGGGGACTGCTGCTCTAATCTACTTTCTGTCTCTATGGATTTTCCTATTCTATTAATAGATATTTCATATAAGTAAAATCATATATTTGTCCTTTTGTGCCTAGCTTATTTCACTTAGCATGATGTTTCCAAGGTTCATCCCTATTGTGGCATGTTTGAAAACTTCATTGCTTTTTATGGCTGAATAATATTCCATTGTATGGAGATACTGCATTTTGTTTATCCGTTTATCTGTTGATAGACTCTTGGATTGTTTCCACCTCCAAGAAGGACTTTTTTGATGGACTCATGGCCTAGGATTTTGTATCTTGGATACAGAGATAGCAAGAACAAGGGCAGGAGAGATTCTTTCTGGATGCAATGAGAGTGACCCCAACATTGAGCTCCTAGGAGCTGCAGAGCTGATGCCACAACCTGTGGCATCCAGTGTTGAGTGGCAGGTGTCTCAGCAGTCCTCACTAGGCTGTGCCTGCACTTTGTTCTCCATTCTTGCTCCACACAGGCTGAATTCCCTGTCTTTCCTCTGAAACAGCTTTTGTCAAAGTTGCCAATGACTCAATCTTACCACATCCAGCAGCTGCTTCTCTGTCCTCATCTTACTTGATGTCTCAGCAGCACTTAACCTAGTGGGCCACTTGCCACTTCTCTGCTCATGGACATTCCCCTTCTTTTGGCTTCTGAGACCTTCCACACACTCTCCCACTGTTCCTCCCTCCTTGGCTGCTGTTTTTTTAATGTTCTGTGCTGGCTCCCCCTCAAGGCTGCAACTCCCAACTGGAGAGTCCCAGCATCCCACTGAGTCATCTCCATTTTTCCTTTTCAGTCCCAGGGCTTTCAATACGATCGACATCTGAATCTCTCCCAACATTTCTCTCTCCAACCCTGACCTTCCCATTGGCTTCCACACTTGCATATTCAACAGCTTACTCTATATCCTCACTTAGATCTTGAATACCTTTGTCGTTGTTGTTGTTTTAAATGTTGTGCTACCAGAGTTTCTCTTTCTTTGCTTAACTTATTACACTAATGAATTAATCAACCACTGGCTGTTTATTGGATGTCTGTTAGGTGTAAGTCTCCTTGCAAGGGGCTATACAGAAATATAAATGTAAAACATAGTCCCTGACATCAAGGATTTTACAATTTAGCACAGGGTTTCCTAAGGTTTGGTCTATGAAAATAAGGTTCGATGATCAATTAAGTTAGGAAATAGCTATTTACTGCAACCCCGTCTGGGAGACTGACAATATATATGGACATATCAAAGATTTTGATAAGTTTCACAGTAAAGATACCTGCTTCACTTGGTTTAACACTGCATTTTCTAAATGTATTTGACCATGAGAACCCTATTAACATTCTCACCGATTGGCAAATGTAGACTAGGACATTCCAAATGAGTGGTATAAATAGTAAGTGTTGTAGTTGCTGAGATGAGGAGGTAATCACTTGGGGTAGGGATGATTATGCAAGGATACATGGAGGTAGAATTTGAACTAAACATTGGAAAATGGACTAGGTTTATGAGACAGATATTTCTTTTCTTTTCTTTTCTTTTATGTTTTTGAGACAGGGTCTTGCTCTGTCTACTGGGCTGGAGTGCAGTGGTGTCATCATAGCTCACTGCAACCTCAAACTCCTGGGCTTAAGCTTTGCTCCTGCCTCAGCTCCCAAGTAGCTGGAACTACAGGCACACACCACCATACCCATCAAAGTTTTCTTTTTTTTCTTTTTTTTTTTGTGACTTGATCTCACCCTTGCTCAGGCTGGTCTTGTACACCTGGTCTCAAGCGATCCTCCCACCTCAGCCTTCTAAAGTGCTAGGATTACAGGCATGAGCCACCACCCCTGGCTGATAGATATTAAGGATCTATAATGTGCTAGGCACAGGGTACTCAGTACGCAATCAAACATAGTCTCTGCCTTATGGATCTTATAATCTAGTGAGGGAGTCAGACACTAAACAGATTAATGAGATAAGTGAGAAATGCAATGAAGGGTATAAACAGGGTACAGCAATATCAAAATTGTGGTCACCTATGCTGAACAGAATCAAGGAAGGCATAGACGCAGGCCAAGCATCCATGCCAGTTAACAATGGGGATGATGAAGGCCTCCTCTTATCCTTTTGAAAAATGTTAACTTGCCCTCCCTCCATTTTTATATTTTCCATCAAAAATTAGGATTATTGGCCGGGCACGATGGCTCATGCCTGTAATCCTAGCACTCTGGGAGGCTGAGGCGGGAGGATCAATAGAGGTCAGGAGTTTGAGACCAGCCTGAGCAAGAATGAGACCCCATCTCTACTAAAAATAGAAAAAAAAAAAAGCTGGGCGTGGTGGTGTGTGCCTGTAGTCCCAGCTACATGGGAGGCTGAGGCAGGAGGATTGCTTGAGCCCAGGAGTTTGAGGTTGCTGTGAGCTAGGCTGATGCCACGGTACTTTAGCCTGGGCAAAGGAGCAAGACTTTGTCTCAAAAAAAAAAAAAAAAGAAAAGAAAAAATTAGGATTATCCAATTTCATTCCTAAATCTAAATATTTGTTATTGTTAATGACAAACATGAAGGTGATTTTAATGAAAAATCAGGAGTTGGATAAAAATCAGAAATTAAACTGGCCAGGTGCAGTGCCTCACGCCTGTAATCCCAGCACTCTGGGAGGCCAAGGAGGGAGGATCACTTGAGGTCAGGAGTTTGAGACCAGCCTGAGCAGGAGCGAGACCCTGTCTCTACTAAAAACAGAAAAATTAGACAAGTGTGGTGGCGTATGTGTCTGTAGTTCCAGCTATTCGGGAGGCTGAGACAGGAAGATTGCTTGAGCCCAGGGATTGAAGGTTGCTGTGAGCTAGGCTGATGCAACGGCACTCTAGTCTGGGCAACAGAGTGAGACTCTGTCTAAAAAAAAATACATAAATAAAAAAAAAAGAAATTAAACAAATAGCCAGTCAAAATTTCTTATTACTCTTCCACTGACTCTGAATTATTCCTTGGTTTTAAAAGGAGGCAGTTTTGTTTTTGTTTTTGTTTTTTTTTGAGCTGAGCTCTTGCTCAGGCTGGTTTCGAACTCCTGAGCTCAAACCATCCGCCCTCCTCTGCCTCCCAGAGTGTTAGGATTATAGGCGTGAGTCACCACGCCCAGCCTAATGAGGCAGTTTTGAAAACAGTCTGTGAGTTTCTCCTAATTGAAACGAGACCTGATATTAGGAATCGAAATTATATAAAAATATATGTTAGGTCGGTATTTTATATTAAATGATTTTCTGATTTATTACACCAATTACAAAAAGCAAAGTATACTAGTAATTTATGAGAATGAGAAACTGACTGACAAAGAGGGCAACTAACTTTGAAGTTATTAATGTTTAAAGACCTCATTTCTAGGTGTTAAGCTTCCAGCATAAGTCTGATTACTCCTTTCAAAAGGTTGGGGTGTGTGTGTGTGTGTGTGTGTGTGTATTTTTAAAGCTTTTTTCCTTTGAGACTCAATAATGGTATTAATATTACTAAAAAAGCAAATTAATGGTTTTCTTGTTAACAAAACAGTATATGCTGATTCATGGATGGATGTGGATTGGTATGTTATTTTAAGACCCACTCATTGCAAACTGACCAACATCTATCATCACCTGCTTTCACCAGGCGCACTGCACACTCCCCAGGGGACACTCCGTGCAAATCTCCTTCTGGGCCAATGCACATGGTCGCTGCCACTGGTTTGCCAGATACTTTCAAAGCTTCAACTGCCCACACAGCTTCTTCAACATGTTCAAAATACTGAAATAAGTTAAAATGAGGGTAAATTTAACCTTGTTTCTCCCAAAACAATCTGAAAATTTGTCCTATTGCTTAATAAGTTAATTATCACTAGATAAGTGTTTTTCAAACTCAGAGTGGTGACCCATTAGCATTTTTTAAACTGAATAGAGTAGAATGGAGATTTCTTACTGTGAATTGCACTCAAAAAGCTTGGAAACACTATATTTGATAAACTGAGTCAAGTTTGGCAGAAGCCCTAAATTGGAAAAAAATTTCAAAAACTAAATGTTACTATTGTTATACCAGTTATGATTGGCACCTAATCCCACACAGTCCTTACAAAAGCAAAAGGTAGAGAAAATGTACTCAGTGTATTTGTCTTATCTTTGATCATAACTTTGTTTACCTCTGCGATCAAGAAGTCCACATTCTTCTTCATAAAGACCTCTAGCTGTTGCTGAAATATTTTTTTAACTTCGATTTCACTCTTGCAGCTAAGGTACGAGGGTGTCTGACTCACACCTCCTGCTACTAATGCATCTCCCTCATCAGCCACTTCCCGGGCAATGTCACAAGCAGCTTCATTGACTTTCCGTCCCTAAAATGAGTGAATACATTGATACATCAAACTTTTCATGTGAAATCGAAACAAAATTATTATTCAAACATCTACATCTCAGTTGTGTGTTTACAGTAGTGATTTTATTCCAGAAAATGACAGTTATGGAATAGTTCAATGCTTTACCAAGTTGAGCAGTTTGCAATAACAACACTAATAATAGTGACAATAACAATAAATCTAATGGTAGTATCTAGAACATTACATTATTCCAAAGATGGGTGAGATGGTAAAAATTTTTACATAAAAGGATATGATCTGGTATCTTCCAAAGCCTAAACTGCATTTAGAAGAATACCTAGCAAATAGTGGTGGTGATAATTTGTTTTTATGATTAGTAAGATAAAAATTCAATTTGAATACAGAATGCTTGACTTTTTTTTGTCATGCATTTTCTCAACTAACAGATAAATGCATAACTAGTAAGTTCTTTTCTAATTATTTAGATATTAAAAGTTGATTGTTATCCTTGAAAAAAAAAATCCTCCCCCCAAAAAACCTAGCACTGCAGACTCATGGAATTTTAGAACTTCCTTTTCATTTTAGAGATGAAGAAACCTCAGCCCTGATGGGGTAACTGGTTTGCCCAACATTACAAAGTAGATCATGGCTGAGTCAGGCACTATTCCAGGTTTACTGACTCTTTGTGCCTATAATCTTTTCCCTGAAGTTATGCCACATTAAAAAAATATAAGGATGTAAGAATTTGTACGGATGCCCACTTAACTCAGCAACTTAGTGAAGAGAGGAGGAGAACAATTAATTATTAAATACCTCTTCTTTAATCTGCTTCATTAAATGCCTTTCTGTTAATCTGGGGGACTCCCAGCTAAAACCTAAGGCTGTTATTCACATCTCTCCATTTTATATTACTAGAAATAAAACAAAACTCTGAAGAGGGTCAACATCTTTTTCTAGGAGAGCTTTGGTGATAGATAACATGTGCGTCTACAATGACCTTCTAAGAGTTCCACGGATAGTTTTACTCACGGATATCTTCTCTAACACATAGTTGCCCCTGTTCTCCAGCTTGTCTTCACTTGCATAGAAGGTGAAAGTCTGCATGACGTTCGATCCAGCTCTGAGGAACTCTCGATGAAGCTGGCGAACTGGGAGATTGAATGGGGAGAGGTATAATTTCTATCAGTTTATAATCCTGATGTTTTCAAAGGGCTCTCGGATAAACAAACATGAAAATAACTGCTGAAATTTCTGGTTGCTTGATGTTCGCACATCTTGGGGGTTAATGAGAGATAGATCTGAAGTCTCGTGGCAACTCCTGCAAACCTCCTACGACCGTATGGATAGGTGGTCAGAGGGAGTGCTCACCTTCCTGTATTTGTTCATCATGTTCATTGTTTTACTTTGTTCATCTTTCATTGACTGTATTTGTGGAAGGCACTCACAGACACAAGGATGAACAACCCATTGTCCTGTTCTTGGAGAATTTAATAATCTGTCCAAAAATAACTGACTGCAGCAAGGTGTGCTTGGGCTATGCTGGAAAAAGAGATAATTTCTACCAAGCACATGGGGTGAAGGGGTGAGGGAGGTCCCACAGAGGAGGAATCATTTGAGCTGTACTTTGAAGAATTCAGCATTATCACCAGGCAGAGAAGGTGAGGAAGGGCATTCTCTAAAGAGGGAACAGTCTGAGCAAAGACAACAAGGAAGGAACAGGCGTGGCATTTGGGGGAGTGACAAGTAGTCTGAGTGGCTGGGGTTAAGGTTTTGGGGAAATAGGTACAGTTTTTAAGCAATTGAGTGATGTGATTCCTGTGTTTTTTAAGGATAATTCTTGTAACAAAGTGGAGTAAGAAATGGAGCAAGGTTCTCAAACACAGGTCCATGGATGAATACCAAGTGGCAAAGTTTGCCCAGCTGCAGGAAGTATGGTGGGAATTTTTTTCCATATAGCTAAATGTATTCAATTTAAAAAATTATCCTTTGCTCTAAAATAGTGGTCCAAAGTCTGGTTGCTCATTACATCCTCAGCAAGTTTGTTAAAAATGATAGAATCTAGGGTCAAATCCATAGATACTCTAATTTAATTGGTTTGGGAGTGGCATTTTTTTAAAGGGTTCCCCAACTGATCCTTGTTTTCAGCAGTGTCGAGAACTGCCATTCTATGATGGTGAAAAAAAATACTCATTTTATAAAATGATAGTGAGACCAGGATGGTGTTTGTTTTTGTTAGGGGAATTAACTGGAAAAAGTAAGAAACCGGCAATCCTATATAGGGCCCTGAAATTTATTTTGAAATTTCAGAGGCCTATAAAATCCAAAGGTCTGGAGAAGCAACTATATCAGAGGCTAGAAAATTACTAGGACATTGGAGTTCTTAACCTTTCACGGATTCAGACTAGAGACGACTTTGTATACCAGGTGCCTGGAATATAGAAACCTCGGTTTTCTTTTTTAAATGGACAAATAAGTGAGGAATAAAAGTTTTTAAATTTTTAGAAAATGGTATTTTAAGCTTGAAGCCAAACCTTTTCCATGATTTTTAAAATCATGGAAACTTTAGTTCTCAGTGGGACCTTAAAAGCATGCCTAAATTAGTGAGTTTCAAACTTAGTAACAGAACCAATTAAAAATGTCTTAAGGGAGTCCCATACATCAACTAGATAAACCCAGAGCTGCTGTGGTTGGAGAGGGGGAAGGGCCTACAGACTAGGTTTCTGGGCATTAGGATGAAACGGCTTATAGCTGTAAGGCTGGTGGCAGGTACCCCTCCCCTCCCTAATGAAAAAAGAAGTCCCTCCTATCCCTCAATACTCGCCCCAAAGCTGAAACAAAGAAATTCCTCACTCCTAGCACCGACATCTCCTGGCTGAAGAAACTCCCATCCCCCAGTCCTAAGAACTTATATAAACCCACTCAGACTTCTGGGTGGCGCGGCCTCTCTGGTACCACTCTGTGGGTCCCCTGAGGCTCGCCCAGGTCCCTCTTTCTCAGGGACTCGTTACCCCCACCCGGCAGTGCTCCAATAAAGCCTCTTTACTTATCCCTTTCTACTCTGCTTTCTTTCTCTGGCACCGGCTACTTCAAAGAAACCTTACAATAGCCAGGAAGCCCACCCATGCGGACTTGAATGGATTTCCAGAGATTCCACAAAAAAACCCTGGAAATGTATGCAAATTGTACATTTTACAGTGCAGAAGGTCTACAAACTTGTATCAGATTTTTCCAGAGGGCAATGACCCCAAACCGTTGAAGACAACTACTCATTCTTTTTTTTTTTTTTGAGACAGAGTCTTGCTCTGTCACCAGGGCTAGAGTGCAGTGGCATTATCATAGCTCACAGCAACCTCAAACTCCTGGGCTCAAGTGATCCTCCTGCCTCAGCCTCCCTCGTAGCTGGGACTACAGGCAGGTACCAGGACGCCCAGCTTTTTTTTTTTCTATTTTTAGCAGAGAGGGAGTCTTGCTCTTGCTCAGGCTAGTCTCAAACTCCTGAGCTCAAGCTATCCTCCCACCTTGGCCTCCTGGAGTGCTGGCATTACCGGCGTGAGCTACCGTGCAGGCCAACTCCTCACTCTTAATTTGGTTATTCCATTGTGCTTCTTAAAAACTGCAATGCTTCTCTAAGTATGACCCATCTTAGAATCACCTGGGGGCAAGTGTTATAACTGCAGGTTCCCCAAACTCCTCCAGACCCCAGAACCTGAATTCATTGCTGAAGTCAATGCTGCTTCCACTGAGTACAAGAGCCACAACTTTGGGCATAAACTTTAGCAGGAGAGTTAGGCTGATTATTTCTGGATATCCTTTGAACTGCTATTTCCTATTTTTCCTCATCATAAGGTTCCTAGATTCATCCTCTAACCCATAATAGCATGTGACTGGTCCCTGTGACATAATGACACCACATATACTAATTAATTACCTTCATTTTATGGCCTTAAACTCCTCATTAGTTTTATTTTAACATCACAGAGGCAAAATGCACATCATTACATGGTTATATATGTACAGTGAATAGTTAAGTATTAGCCTTATAGATTTAGCTTGAGAAATGCAAGTTTTTGAAATTCTATAGCAAACTCTAAAAGGTCAAATAAAATTCTACAGTATTTCTTTAGTGGAATAATATGTTTGCAGCAAAATCATTTGGGAGCAAAATGTTACCCGAGCTAACATGAAAGTATTCATAATTGTATCTCAATTAGTGAGGGTAGTCATATATTTTGATGCAAAAAAAAGTATTAATGTGTTTGATAATGGGGGTGTTTCAGGGCCCAAAGAGAGTGTTACATGATATACAGCACATGCACTGTATTAACTTTGTAAAATACCGAAACTTCTGAATTCCAAGACACATTTGGCCCCAAACTGATTTGGATAAGGGATTTCAGGCCTGTAGCATAACCTTCTCTTTCTTGCTGCCTCTAGCACTAAAATGTCAGGCCCAGGCAATGTTTCAAGTGAAGTCCAGCTTGCAGGAAAATTCTTCAGGGTTGTATCAATACTATTAATAGCTATCGCTCAGTGTAAGCTACAAAAGCACTTGCAGATACGTATTTGCATTAAAAGCATGGAAACTGATCACAACTTTCATTCACAGCTTGAAGATTTTAAACACCTTTCATCTCTCTGACTCCTCAAGGGTCAATACAGCGACTGGCCTCTGAGGATGGTCCTAAGAAGATATGTTACAGGAGATTTGTCTTTTCTGATGTATCCTGTAGTCTGCTGTGGTTGACAGAATTTGAGCTGGTTGCTGGCAGAGTCAAATATGTGGGATTTTAGTCCATAGCAGAAGGGATTAAATCTAATGACTCAGTGTCACACGGAGTTTTTATTAATTCTTGAAATGCATGGAGCTCCCACAAGAAAAAGGAGAGCAAATGCTCAATATCCCTAAATAAGCTCAAAATACTCAGGACACAGATGGCCAAGAGATAAAATGTGCTGTTTTTGCACTAGTAAAATTGAAGAAAATATCAGAGCGATTACTCTTGAGCTCCTCTAACACATAATCTTTTTTTAAAATGTGACTTACAAAATTGAAACTTGTGGTTTAAATAAAAGTCCTATTTTGTCTATATGGCAGGGTTTGGGCAAGGGTAGTTTACCGTTAGTATCAATTTGGTCCAAGAAATATTATATTCTGAGTTTAACATGGTAAGCAGACCATAAGAAGCAAATCATAGGTATATTTGAAATCCTCCCTCTAGGTTCTTAAATGATTATTTCATTGTGTTCCTTAAAACACTTAAGGGCAGTATTTCATAAAGTGTGCTTCATTTCACAATCACCTGGGGACAATGATTATAAACTCAGTTTCCTATAGCCCCCCACAGACGTAATGAACTCAAATTTCTGTAAGTGGGGCCTAGGAATCTGAAATTTTTTTTTTTTTTTTTTTTGAGACAGAGTCTCACTCTGTTGCCCAGGTTAGAGTGCCGTGGCATCAGCCTAGCTCACAGCAACCTCAAACTCCTGGGCTCAAGTGATCCTCCTGCCTCAGCCTCCTGAGTAGCTGGGACTATAGGTATGCACCACCATGCCCCGCTAATTTTTAAAATTTTTTTGTAGAGACAAGGTCTTGCTATGGCTGGTCTCAAACTGCTGGTCTCAAGCGATCCTCCTGTCTTGGCCTCCCAAAGTGCTGGGATTACAGGGGTGAGCCACCACACCTCGCCAGGATTGTCTCTTAAAAGCACTTTCTAATAAAACACAAGTCTCCACTTCAGAATTTGTCTCCTGGGTGGCCTGACCTGCAACAGTTGGAGCCAGGACCAGTTCTAGGAAACAACTCTGAAAGCGTCATTTTGGAGCTGGATTTCCCTCCAGCCAGCGGATAGTGAGCACCCACTCATCACTTGTGGTAGCAGAACTGCTAACTCCTCAAATGCTCTAGGGGTGCAACTGTTAAAAGCATTCCCCTCTGGTGAGCCAAGGTTGGGGGCGGGCCATCCTTGGAAGGGAATGCACTAGCAGGTGCAGTATCTCAGATGTCTGAGAGGTTCAGGGGAAGAAGCAAATACAAGGACTATGGAATCAGATGGCTATTGTGGGGTAGCATCAATGCACTGGAGTAAGACAATGCAAGGCTAAGGATGAATTATCCCCAACTTAAGACAAAGTATGAAAGTCTGAGGGTCTCCTGGGTGGGACATAAAGAGACCCATCCCCTGCAGCTAGAGAACAGAATGAGCTGAAGATTTGGCCCAGGACTGAGTTATATAGGAGCAGAGCCCTCAACCAGGCAAGCCTGCTATGCCACAGTCAGGGCTCTGATTAGGAAGAACTGGGACCCTGAGGCTGGGAGTGAAGACATATGGGTGGATTCACCCAAGAACCTTGAACATCCAGATCCCCCCTGAACTCCCTGAGTCTGCAGAAATGGCCCAGTCCTCCCTTTTCAGAGATCAATGCTTCCCTCCTGCTGAGGACCCTGCCTTGCCTTGGAAGATAGCATTTACCCCCTCAGGCTCTATCCCACTTACCTTCCTGGTGATAAAAGATTCGTAGTCAAAAAAGTAAAATGAGGCCGGGGTGCGGTGGCTCTCGCCTATAATCCTAGCACTCTGGGAGGCCGAGGCGGGAGGATTGTTTGAGCTCAGAAGTTCAAGACCAGCCTGAGCAAGAGCAAGACCCCATCTCTACTAAAAATAGAAAGAAATTATCTGGCCAACTAAAAATATATATAGAAAAAATTAGCCGGGCATGGTCGCACATGCCTGTAGTCCCAGCTACTTGGGAGGCTGAGGCAGTAGGATCGCTTAAGTCCAGGAGTTTGAGGTTGCTGTGAGCTAGGCTGATGCCACGGCACTCGCTCTAGCCTGGGCAACAAAGTGAGACTCTGTCTCAATTTTTTTATAAATTTTAAAAAATTTAAAAAAAAGTAAAATGAGATTAAGATATGTGGGTGCAGGTGCAGAATAGGTAGATAATTGAATTTAAATAGGGCTGGGGTAAAATACTATGAATTTAACTAGTTGGTAAATATACAGTGGAGGTCAAGCTTATCTACAAGACAGTGATTATGATGTGGTGCCTACAGTGGGTGAGGAGCAAAGGCCAGACACATGGGAGAGAATGGATAATAAACACTAAACTGACCTGGACAAAGGACTGGGGGTCTTGATGAGGCTGAGGGGTGGGAGTACTACAGAGAATGTGCAGAAAAGATAGGAGGTGGTCAGAAAGTGGGGAGCTCTAGTAATGGCAAAGTCTAGGAGTGGGTTGCTGACATGAAGGTGGAAGAAAAGTTCCCTGGAGGTGAGGAGGAGATCAAGGCACTCCCAGGCGAAGTGCTGGGGTTGGATGGATCCTATGCATCGAAGTCGAGGTCAGCTAGACTGGTGAAAGAGGAAGGAGCAGAGAAGGCGGCAGTGAGCTAGGGTCCAGACTACTCTAGAGTGAGGGGCAGGGGTTCCAGACTCATCTAGAGGGGCAGGGACTAGGAGGTAGATAGCTGATAGAACCAAGGAGGGCCACTGTGCTTATCCGACATGTGAACCTGCACTCATGTACCTAGCACAGTGCCCAGCAGGCAGTAACACGAATTTGGAAAATGTTGCATGAACTTACCCATTTGAAGATATACTCCTAGACTTGGGTCAACATAGTGCCTTTTATGAGAATGTGGAATAGAGCTCTGCACCAACCTGCTTCTGGGTGCTCCACAGCGGCTTCTGGGGTCCAGGGGCCTGCCTTTACATAGCCCCTCTTCTCCAGCGCGAAGACAAAGCCTCCATCTCCAATCACAACCTCTCCAGCATTTAAACGTTCTAGGATGCCCTAAAATTACAGATAAGGGGGAAAAAGGAGTTAGGTGAGTTTTAAAGATAATTTTCCATTTTTATTACTTTTGCTAACATATTCTTGAGAGGTATGATTACTTTACAATTTTCAGAAAAATACAAGTGTACACATTTTTTTAAATACATAAATTCATGGCTACCTATAAGGCAAACAACTACAATGCTCATATTAATATAATGAAAACTTGTATATATGTGCTGGGGGCGAAGGTGTCTTTCAGAACACATTAAAGAGTGTTTGAAGAATACCGTGGGAAGATGTTATGTTTGAAAAAGATTCTACCAAATCACTTAAAGACTTCTACCTTTGATGTTAAAATTCAGTTTCCACATAGGTAACTATGTTACAAAGTCTAGGAAGTTATGAGTATGCACATTCTGCGCTCTATGACAAGAACAGGAAAAAGACCAGTAAATAAAGTATTTGTAAATGAATTTCCAGCCCAATCTCCACACCTATTCCATTTACAATACTATGCATTCATCATCCTGCTGTTAATGTTCAATAGACAATTTTGAAATATTTTTAAAGGCTTTTGTGAACTACAAAGTAATTTTCTAGTATAACCACTTTTTTGTAATTTCAAAGAATCAAAGACTTTAAAAATAAAAGGAACCCTCCATTCAATGTCGGTCTCTCTCTGATTTTAACAAATGAGGAATTACACAAGGTCTTGAGTAATTTACACAAGGTCTCCCAGATGGGGACCTGACTCTTTCATTCTTAAATGATATCTAGATTGGATTTTAAATGGGTGTAGGGGGTGGACAGTCCTGAAAAAACTGTAAAGGAATAACTTGGGATGTACTTACCTATTGTGTTTCATTTACCACCAATAACGTGGATAAAACAAATGTTGATATAATAACAAGCATTACATAAATCTGTAAGAGGCATTCATACAGAGGATTTTACATCCTAATTCCTTGTCACCTTCTTAGAGCCTCCCTCATTTTAATCCTCTTTCCCTCCGCTGCCCCTTCCCCATGCCATTTGGACAGCCCGTGCTCAGGGAGAGGAAATTGACATTTTTACCTTAGAGCAGTGGGAGGGGTATTGCTCTCTAACAGACCTTTCAGATCAGAAAATTTTCAAGCCTGGAAGTCCATAAGATAACAAGCAAATACAAAAATATAGAATGGCTCACATATAATTTTGAGACCCAATATTTGTCATGATTACAATGTATCTAAATGCTACATCTTAAAACTACAACTTTGCTTATTATGACCCAATTAACAACAACAACATATATATATATGTGTGTGTGTGTGTGTGTGTGTGTGTACTGCTGCCAGTGCAGTTATATCAAAAACATGAGAAAGGGTCACACACGAGATATGACTTGCTACTAACTTGCATTTGGGTGAAATCATTCATGACATTTTGGCACTTAGCAGCTCTCATTGAACTTGTGTTTTTAAACTTTAGTACCACAACATTTTAAAACATGGTACAGCTAAAAAGCTGATATTTGGTGGTGGGGTGGGTGGTGGCGATTCAATTACCATGCTGTTCATAAATTTTCTGAGCAATTTCATCTAGAAATACTATCTCTTAGATTCTACTGCATGTTTTAATCACCGGGACTTCAGGATTTTCTGTCCCTAAACTAAACAAATTTTTTTAAAAAAGGAATGTGCTATAAAAAACGATATTGTTTTGCAAAAATGTTACAAAATAGTATGCATAATATCAGCCCATTTTTGTTTAAAAAGTACATATTTGCCTAGACAACAAACTAGCAGAATATATACTAACATTTAGCAGGCACTGTTCTCTCTGCTTTTCCTAGTTGTTTATAATGAACATGTGTTAGTTTTGTAACATATATTTTAATTTTAAACTCAAATATGGAGACATGTTATTGTCAATGTTTTAGCACTGACATATATATGGAAACAAGGTACTGAGGAAACATTTTTTTTTTCGTTTTATGACCATCTGTTGCTTAGATAATCCTTTTTTTTTTTTTTTTTTTTGAGACAGAGTCTCACTCTGTTGCCCGGGCTAGAGTGCCGTGGCGTCAGCCTAGCTCACAGCAACCTCAAACTCCCGGGTTCAAGTGATCCTCCTGCCTCAGCCTCCCAAGTAGCTGGGACTACAGGCATGCGCCACCATGCCCAGCTAATTTTTCTATATATTTTTAGTTGTACCGCTAATTTCTTCCTATTTCTTTAGTAGAGCCGGAGTCTCGCTCTTGCTCAGGCTGGTCTCGAACTCCTGACCTTGAGCGATCCAC
Source organism: Lemur catta (assembly GCF_020740605.2). Lineage (NCBI taxonomy): Eukaryota > Metazoa > Chordata > Mammalia > Primates > Lemuridae > Lemur > Lemur catta. Next base: position 50,707,640 of record NC_059139.1, on the reverse strand, counting down.
CCGCCTCGGCCTCCCAGAGTGCTAGGATTACAGGCATGAGCCATCAAGCCCGGCCTAGATAATCCTTTAAAGATAATTCTTTAAAATGTTAAATTTGCTAAGTATGAGTTTGGGGAATGGGTTAGAATCCATAGCTATGTGAATACCACCCCCCGCCCCCAACACACACACAATTAAATCTCTATAGGAATCATCCTTTCCCGTCTACATGGACTATTCATTTAGTGCATTCATGGATTGGCAGAAATTCTTTTTTTTTTTTTCTTTTTTTGAGACAGAGTCTTGCTCTGTTGCCTGGGCTAGAGTGCCGTGGCGTCAGCCCAGCTCACAGCAACCTCAAACTCCTGGGCTCAAGCGATCCTACTGCCCCAGCCTCCCGAGTAGCTGGGACTACAGGCATGCGCCACCATGCCCGGCTGGCTGATTTTTTCTCTGTATATATTTTTTAGCTGTCAAATCATTTCTTTCTATTTTTAGTAGAGACGGGGTCTCACTCTTGCTCAGGCTGGAGAAATTCTTAACTTACTTTAACTGGTGACAGCCTATAATCGCTTGCCATCTCAACACCTCACGCCATCAACACGTAGCCATTAATGCTGCATGGCATTTAAAATATTTGACTGAATTAACCTTTTCCCTTGTGTACAGGTCTTTTGGATTTGGAGGTCACCCAGGGTGGTTTCCCAGCAGGGTGGGCGCTGAGGATGAGAGGTGGACCCGCCCTTGGGGTCCTTACAACCAAGGGATACAGTGGGCCTGGCCCCGTCCTCCCCCCTACCACCTCCCAGAGGCCTCTGTCGCCCCGGGCCTGGAGCTGGGCGTTTTGGTACCAAAGGGTCAAGTATATTCCCTCTTCCCTCCTCCCTCCATCCTTTTCTCTCTTCCCACGCCTCCAACCACACTCCCCCGCAGTCAGTCCATCCATCCAGCCATTTCCCAAACTAGAGGAAGGCCGACCGTCTTTGACTGAAGACAGTCGTCCCAACAAACCGCTGGGAAGGCCAAGAGATGGACTTGTTAATCAGGAGCTGGAACTGCTGGGTGTTTTTTTTTTTGTTTTTTTGTTTTGTTTTGTTTTGTTTTGTTTTTTTAGACAGAGTCTCACTCTGTCACCCGGGCTAGAGTGCTGTGGCATCAGCCTAGCTCACAGCAACCTCAAACTCCTGGGCTCAAGCGATCCTCCTGCCTCAGCCTCCCGAGTGGCTAGGACTACAGGCATGTAGTCCGGCTAATTTTTTCTACATATTTTTAGTTAGCTAGCTAATTTCTTTCTATTTTTTAGTAGAGACGGGGGGTCTCGCTCTTGCTCAGGCTGGTCTCGAACTCCTGACCTCCAGTGATCCGCCCGCCTCGGCCTCCCAGAGTGCTGGGATTACAGGCGTGTGCCACCGCGCCCGGCCAAAGATTTTAAAATCTTATTAACAGCCTATCCTCAGTATCTTACAGTCACTCTGCCCATTTTTTTTTCTTAAACCGTGTTTTTGAAGCTCGCGTGGTGCATTTTTCTGGAGATCGCGGAAACAAATAGCAGGTGAGAACCTACCATCGCCCAACCAACGCCTGGGCCTTGGGTGCAGCTGGCGGGCGCCGCGAGGACCTGGCGCCGGGTCCCGGCGCGGGGCGGGAAACGGTCGGAGCCGGCGCCGCGCGCTCCTCCCCACCCGGCCCGCGCGGGGCGCAGACCCGGAGCATCCCCGCGCGTCGCGGGCGCCACCTGTGCCACCGCCGTGGGGGCGGGAACGCGCCTGTGGGGCTAGGAGCAGCATCTCCGGGGGAGTTTTCTGGTGTCGGGGTGCGGTACACGGAAGGCGTTGGGGGTCTCAGAGCTCAGGGGACGCCCTCGCGTCGGGGGGTCGCTCAGAGGGTGCCTGTGGGTGGGAGGCGAGGATCCCATAGAGAGCTCTAGGGGGCACCCTGGTCCGCAGCGGGCCGGGAGCGGAGGGCCGAGAGAGGCGCGCTGGGCGTGGGGCAGGAGCGGGGGTGCTCAGAGGAGCTTTGGGGTCCTGCAGGAGAAGTTGTGGAAGCACATCTCGGTCGGAGGTGGGGTAGGAGGAGGCTGGGTCCAAGCGGGGCTCCGGGGCCCTCTGCGCTCGCCTAGGCTGCGGTACAGAGCTGCTGGGCCGGGCCCGAGAGCGCCCTCGGGTCCGCTGGCGACTCACCTTCTTGGCCTTTTTGCCCCCAACGGGTGCCATCTTCGTGGTGTCCAAGAGGTAGTCGGACGGATGCAACCGACGAGGCGAGCCTTCTCCCTGCGACGCCCGGAGCTGCCCGGCGCTGGCTGCCGACCTCTTTATACCCGCGGCTGGGCGCGGGGAGGGTCTCCCACCCTCGGCGCGGTCCAACGCGGGCCGCGGGCGGGAACACGCCCACCAGCCTTTGTTCAGGCCAGCAGCTTGTCGGGAACCCGCCCTGCGAAGGTGATCGAGATTGTTTTCCCAAATGGGTGGAAACATCAAGAAGTCAAATAAGGAGAAAAAAAGATTGACATTCAGGTTTCAAACCTACCTGCGCGCGGTCCCTTTTAGCCCCTCAAGGGTCTCCGACCCTGATCATCCCGCCACAGAGACCCTTAACAATTCCCTTCAGTACCCAAATATTTGTCAAAGGCCAAGGATTCAAGATTACGGAATGAGGAGGCAATGTCCTGGAAGAAACTTCAGCCAGAAGTGCGATCTCTTGTGTAATACATACACATCCAGTATAATTGGGGCACAAATAAGACATTTTTCTCTTTCTTTCTTTCTTTCTTTCTTTCTTTTCTTTCTTTCTTTCTTTCTTTCTTTCTTTCTTTCTTTCTTTCTTTCTTTCTTTCTTTCTTTCTTTCTTTCTTTCTTTCTTTCTTTCTTTCTTTCTTTCTTTCTTTCTTTCTTTCTTTCTTTCTTTCTTTCTTTCCTTCCTTTTCTTTCTGTGCAGAACCAGGACACCTGCAAAAACAAGGCATTTGTAAAAGAGCCTATACTAATCCTGAATAGTAGGTATGTTCAAAATGACCTTCTACCCTTACATCCAAACATGCCTTGAAGTTTCTGATAATGCAGTAGTTTCTAATAAGAATATCTCTGTAATATTTAACCAAGACAGGCTTTTAACGTTTATATCTGCAATTAGAAATGTACTTTGGACACTTCAAAATTCAGCGTGAAAGCGATATATAAAAACACAGACATTATAGGAACTAGAAGGAAATACAGATGTTAATGGCAGTTATCTATTGATGGTGAAATTAGGGTGGGGGTACAAATATTTAGTTTACATAAAAGGGTTTTTTTTATTCTTCATGTTTTACTGTATTTTCCAAAATAGTTGTACAAGGAAAACATACTGATTTTGTAATAATGAAAACATTTCTTTAAAAAATGTACAGCATGATATTAAATAGAATATAGAACAACTAAATAGTCTGAAACAGTTCAGAACCTTTTACCCAAATAAAAGCACACAAAAAATTCTGAATGTGGATCAACAACCTCCATTTCAACATATGCAGAGAAGGAAATTACTGTAGCAAATGGTGAATTAATACAAATTTAATTGCCAAAGTGATGTGTGCTTGAGATACAACTGAGAAAGTAGAAAAGTCCTTCCTTTTGCTTCCGAAAAGTATGTCAAGTTTAAAATGGAAAAAAATGAAAAGACAAAAGGATACGTTGTAACTCAAATAATCTTCTGCTTTCTACCCCCAACCCTCAACTGCTATCCTAGTCAGCAAGAATGAGGCAGGAGATACTGTCATCCTTCACAGTACCTAGATTTCTTTACCATGACGGCTTTGGAGTATTAATATTAACCTGGTGAGTACTGGTGAGATGAACAGGTCCAGAGCAGCGCTGCTGTCAGCCCGGAGCAGCTGCACTGGTGGGTACCAGGCACCAGGGGGCGGTATCAGGGCTGTGACAGTCAGTAAAGGCTGAAAGTAGACATTCTCTATTGCACAGTTGCGTCAAAATTTGGCAAAACTTGGAACCCATTTTCAAGTAGTAGCATTAAGTTTAAAAATTAATTGTGAATTTTTAATAGGTAATATAGCCACATGGCAAACATTTTTAAAAGTCTTTCCCCAGCTGCTGTTCCAGTTCAAGTCCCCTCTCTGGAGGTAACCACTATTAATTATTAACTGCTATCCTTCCAGAGGAATTCTATGCATACCTAAGTATATATATGTATATAAAAGGATTTGTAACTGAATGCAGGGAATTTTCATTTTTTAAGCTCTTATCCACCCTGATTTATAGGCAACTGTCAAAATATTTTTGTTTTTCCTCAGCCTCTCAGGTTGTTGTCCTAACTCTCCCACACCCTCACCCCAAAGTAGGTCCATTAAAAAAAATCATCCACCTACCATTTCCATAATAGATAATAATATCCGCTGTTCACCAAGTGCTTACTATGTGCTGGGCACTAATCAAGCCTTTTACATACAGAATATTTATTCCTCACAACTCTGGGAGGTAGGCACCCCCTCTTTGTTCTCAACAACCCTGAAGTCAGGGAGTTACAGTGAGCTCTGATGTTCCTTTGTTTTAACTTGATTACTCTGTAAAAAAAAAAAAAAATGAAGTTCCTTTGCCCCATTCCCAAAAAACTAAAAGTCTGCTTGGATACCACTGAGGAAGTGAGTTCTATAATAAGTGGATATTATTATCTGTTATGAAATGGTAGGTGAATAAGTGTTTTTTTAAATGGGCCTACTTTGGGGTGGAGGGGTTGGGAGAGTTAGGACAAAAAACTGAGAGGCCAAGGAAAAACAAAAATATTTCAACAGCTACCTATAAATCATTTTAGAAAAGATGGGAGTGGATAAGTGTTCTTGGAAGGCTGCCCCTGGTCTCTGATCTCTGCTAGAGCAATGAGACGAGAGAGGTCATAAGACTGAAGTCGTTGGCCTTGTACAAAGATGCTGGGGTTTGAAAATAAATCCCGAAGGGAAAGAGGAGAGGTTAGAGTTGGAGATCTATCCCTTTAGTTTTATAATCTTAAAAAAGAAGTTATTGTTCTGTCTCCAGGTAGTACTTTGCTCTATTATAATTGTATTTATTCATTCAACAAACATTTATGAAGTAGCATTTTTTTTAAGAGATAGGGCTTCACTCTGTCCACCCAGACTGGTGTGCAGTCATGTCATCATAGCTCACTGCAGCCTCGAGCTCTTGGGCTCAAGTGATCCCCCACCTCAGCCTACCGAGTAGCTAGGACTACAGGTGTGATCCACCATGCCTGGCTAACTTAAAAAAATATATTTTTTGCAGAAACTGGGGTCTTGCTATGTTACTCAGGCTGGTCTTGAACTCTTGGCCTCACGCAATCCTCCCATCCCAGCCTCCCAAAGAGTTGGGATTGCAGAAGTGAGCCATTGAACTTGACCTTAAGCACCATTAATACAATATTTCAAATACTATGCTTGGTGCTGGAGGGGAAGGATATCTCCCCACCCTCCTTTTTTTCCTAAAGAGGAGATTGACATCATCTAAGTGCTAAAATATCCCTTTTATCAATATGTAGGCAGGAAAATGTTAGGACTTTTCATTTTCTATTCAATGGGGATCGCCTTTAAAATGAAGCTGACTTTTCATAGACCTTTTTAGACTAACAATATTTCATTTAGCCTTAAACCATTGAGGACATTTCATGTTTAACACTATGTTAATGAGGTTTTATGTTTTAACACCGTGTTTAAAGATGTTTTATGTTTTAACACTGTACGGAACAGTGTTTGCAAACTGGGGACACGGAAACAGAGCCAACCTCTGTGTTTCCTTTGGCAAGGCCCCTAAGAGTCTCACGCTCTACCGACTGAGCTAGCCAGGCGTCTTGGGCCAGTGATTTTTAAAAATTGAACGCAAATTGCTTTCTGTAGAGCATCTATCCTTCCTGTTTGCTAGTCTGTACCACATCCAGGTGCCCTACACTGTGCTGGTTCACATATTTACCTTACCTGAAAGGCATTTGGGTTTTGAACCTCTGCTGTAATTAGAGGGTATATTTGTGGTTATCAAATACATGTTCCCCCAGTTAGCCCCCAGACTGATGGTTTCACTTGCCTTATATTTTCCTACTGCTACTAACCTCAGTTATTTTTCATTACCACTACCTGGGATCATAATAAAATGATAGTGGGAGAGGATTTCCCTTTTAAAACTCTCCCCTCCAAGTGCACAGGTTTTCCTTGGTTTATCTGTGCCGAGCATTTCATTCCTTCTGTCTACTGCCCTGAATGACCACACGCAAGCATTTGTCCCGACACGCCAGGCATGTCCACATCACGCAATTACTCCCCTTTGAAGGGCCTTGGTTTCTTCATAGGTAAAATTAGAAGCTGAAGGTAGCTGACTTTTCAGCTTTGTTTTTGCAATTGGCTTGGCATAAATTTCGAGCACAAAACAGCCTTTTCCCAGAGTGCTTTCTTTGCCGTCCCGTTGCGGTCAGCTAACCCTTCCTCGGCCTGGCTGTGACAGTGCTAACCCTTCCTCGGCCTGGCTGTGACAGTGCCACTGATGCCTCCATCTTCTGTGCTGGGCTGCTCAGGGCTTCCTTCCACCGCAGGTGAAAACGCTTCCCTCAGGGCTCACAGATTGGCTGGCGTGGCTAGCGTCTCTGGGCTTTCCACAGAGGAGTCCTCCAGCCAATGTTCCTGCTAATTCTGGGCACCTCCCAGCATGGCGATTGCATCCTCAGTTCTCTTTCTAGCTCTGAAATCCCCTCTCTTCTACCTTTCCTTTAAGGCTTTCTAACAGGATAATTAGCCTGTCCCATGCCCTTCTGCTGCTTTTCTTTAAAAAATCAGATAACAATAACTTTATGAACACTTACTATGCGGAATTGGCTGTGCTGAGCGCATTGTAAACATTATGTAATCTTCACAATAACCCCACGAGGCGGGGACTTTGCAACTCAATTTCACTGATGGCAATGCTGAGCCACGCAGAGGTCAAGCGAGAACTTTCCCAAGATCATGTCAATAGTATACACAGAGCCAAGGGGCTACTTCAGCCCAGGCCGGATAAAGCCAGAGACCACACTCTTTAGAGCTACTCTTAACTTCCTTTTCAGTAAATTGTTTTTCTAAAACACTTCCCAAACCCTTTATAACTTCATCTAACTCATGGCCCTTCCCACTCTCCTGGCCCAATATAGAAGTCCCTTCTCCTGGTCAGGAGAAATTCAGATTTACCAGGATACAATCAGCTACCAACGGAAAACAGTCTGCCCTGTCCAGGCTGCCACCCACTGAATACACAATGACTTTTGGATTGTGTGTAATCCCTGGGTTGTTTGGTCATTCTGAAACTCTGTTGTTGTTTTAGATGGGTATTGGAAGAGGAAAGCACCAAGTTCCTAGAATAGCCACTCAAATCTTGGTTTTCCTCATCATTGTGAGCTGCTGAAGAATGAACTAAGACATCTGTTACCTCTTTGAATGGGAAAAGGCTGCAGTGGAGGCTGAGATCCCCTTTTTCATAGGGGGCTGGTACACAGGGTCTGTGTGGTCCCTCTGCTCTAGCACATAGTTCTCGATCTGGGAGTCTAGACCAGTGACTTGGTCTAGACTCTGCCGAGGAAATACACAGCAGGTTGGTGGTTGTGTGGTGTGGGAAGGGAGAGATGGTGACATAAAGAAAAGATCAACAGCAGCTCGGGGGAAAATCTGGTTACAGTGGTATGAGATGTGGTTTCTGACCCAGGGAAACATAGACACCAGCACCACACTGAAGAGCTTACATTTGACGGGAAACTCACTACCACGTTGGAATCAAAGTTCCCTCCCCCAACTATTTTTCTTTTTTTCACAAAAAAACCACGCTGTTTTCTTATTTCCATTTCCTGTTGGTTTGCACAGAACTGTTTTATTAGTCAGCGGGCTCTGAAGAGGGTTTACTGAGAGCTTTTATTGTGGTGCTGACAGTAGAAATCTTCATCTGTGCAAAGCATTTGTAGTGGGCTGCTACATGGCTTGACTTTAAGATTGTTACCAGTACACAGTCCTCTGTTGACTAGCAAAGTAATAACACATGCCAGAGTAGCAAAATTGTCATCCCAACAGCTTCTGAACCTCAAGAATATAGGAATGTATATTTTTTTCAAGTTAACACATGCCTATAAGAACCCCAAGTATTAAAAAAGGATATACATAAAATAGGATCCTCTCTTTTTTTTTTTTTTGTGACAGGGTCTTGCTCTGTCGCTCCAGCTAGAGTGCTGTGGTGTCATCATAGCTCACTGCAACCTCAAACTCCTGGGCTCCAGTGACCCTCCTGCTTCAGCCTCCCTAGTAACTGAGACTATACGCATGCACCAGGACACCCGGATAATTTTTTTATTTTTTGCAGAGATGGGTTTTGCTCTTGTGCAGGCTGGGGTTCTCTTTAACTTGCATTTTTCTAGTTTCAACTTTTTTGGTGTTTATAACCTATCCCAGCTTGAAAATTTTCTGAGAAAAGTTAGTACTTCCAAAACCCAGCTTCCAGTGATACCCTACACACCCACTGGAATAATTAAATTAAAAATTTGAAATGAGGCCGGGCGCGGTGGCTCACGCCTGTAATCCTAGCACTCTGGGAGGCCGAGGCGGGTGGATCGCTCAGGTCAGGAGTTCGAGACCAGCCTGAGCAAGAGCGAGACCCCGTCTCTACTAAAAATAGAAAGAAATTATATGGCCAACTAAAATATATATATAGAAAAAATTAGCCGGGCATGGTGGCACATGCCTGTAGTCCCAGCTACTCGGGAGGCTGAGGCAGTAGGATCGCTTGAGCCCAGGAGTTTGAGGTTGCTGTGAGCTAGGCTGACACCACGGCACTCACTCTAGCCCAGGCAACAAAGTGAGACTCTGTCTCAAAAAAAAAAAAAAAATTTGAAATGTTGGGGAGAATGGGGAGCAACTGGAACTCTCACCACTGCCGGAAGGAGTGAAAATTGGTACAACTGTTTAGAAAAAATGTTTGGCAGTATCTATTAGAGCTGCACATATCTGTATCGAACAATTCCACTCCTAGGTGAAAATGTATACAAATATCCCCCCAAAAGACATGTGAAAGAATGTTCAAAGCAGCCCATTCATAAATGGCCCCAATTGGGAACTACTCAAACACCTATCAACAATAGAATGGATAAATTGTGGCATATTCAGACAATGGAATGCTATACTCAATGAGAGTGAATGACATAACTACAATATGAATGAATCTCATAAATATAGTGCTCAGTAAAACAAGGCATAGACAAAAGGACAATACTGTAAAATTACATTTATATGATGTACAAAACATGCAATACTAAGCTATGCTATTAGAAGTCAGAATATTGATCATCCTAGGGGACAGGAGAGTGACAAGAAGGGATTGAGGTGGTGGTGATGTTCTTTTTTTTTTTATTTTAGTGCTATGTACATGACAGTGTTCAGTTTATGAATAGTCATCAAGTTATACATTTACAACTTTTATACTTTTTGTATATATTATACTCCAATAAAAAATTAAAATTAAAATTAAAATTACATGAAACAGCTTTTTGGTCTTTTGTGGATTCCGGGACAGGCCCATTAAATTAAATAAACTACAATAAACTAGTCTAGATTCTGAATACAGTTATCTCACTGGTGGTAAGCAATGATTTAGCCAGACAATGTTAACAATGAATTATAAAAGTAATCCATTTTGAAATATAAATTCAGTACTTTGCATATATATGATATCCACAATTTAAAAGGTCATTAATTGTTAATGAGATTAACTATACAAACATGATCTAGAATAAACAATAAAAAGGAAAAATTAAAATGCTATTTCAGGTTGTCAGTTTCATTTTATTTTTAAGTGGCTGTTAGAGGCAGCATTGCATAATGTATAGATCCATTTTTAAAAGTTAATCTTATTTTAATTAATTAGTTAATTGATTAAAATAGGTAAGATAGTCATGTGATTTAAAATTCAAAAGTTAAAAAAGGGCAATCTGTCCCTAAGGCATCCAATTTTCCCAGTCAATTAAGTTCCAGCTCTTCTGTGTCCATTTAGAAATATTTTGTGCATGTACAACAAAGATGTACAAACATTCTTTACCCCCCATTTAACCAAGCGATATTGCACTATAAACACTGCCTACATCTTGCTTTTTTTTGACTTACAACATATCTTCAAAATTATTTCCTATCAATACACAGAGCTTCCTTTTTTTTTAATGGTTTAATAACATTCTGTTGTATAGATATACTAGAATGTATAACTTGTCCCTACCAATGGACAATAACATTATTTCCATGCTTTGTTCCTTCAAATAAGGCCAGAATGAATGAATAACTTTTCACATACATTATTTCATGTATTTGAATAAATATCTATCTGGTAAATCTGGAAGACAAGTTAACTTTGTATTGTCAAATATTCATTTGCTTTCTCTACTAGGTCATTTTTGTTTTGAACTTAGAATGATCAAAAGTGAGTTTTAGAGTTACAAGTTATAATGATTTCAGGTAGGAGAGATTCATTCATTCATTCATTCATTCAGTAAGCCCTACTTAATGTCAGACACTATCCTCTGTAGCAGGCATAACAGATAAGATTTGTTGTTGTCTGGGGTGTGTGGGGAGGTGGAGAGAGGAGACAGATAATATACAACATAAATAAATTATAGTCATGTGCCAATTAACATTTGGTCAATAACGGACTGCATATGCAATCGTGATCCCATAGGATTTTAATGGGGCAGAAAAATTCCAATTGCCTAGGGATGTTAGCCATTGTTATGTTGTATTGCAACACATTACTCGTGTTTGTGGTGACGCTGGTGTACTAAACAAGCCTACTGTGCTGCTAGTCATATAAAAGTATAGCACATACAATTGTGTACAGTACACAATACTTGCTAATGATAATAAATGACTATGTTACTGGTTTATGTCTTTACTATTAATATATTTTTATTGTTGTTTTAGAATGTATTCCTCCTTCTACTTATAGAAGAAAAGTTAACTGTAAAACAGCCTCAGGCAGGTCTTTCAGGAGGTATTCCTGAAGAAGTCATTCTTATCATAGGAGATGACAGTTTCATGCGTGTTATTGCCCCTGAAGACCTTCCAGGTGGTGGAAGACAGTGATATTGACCATCCTGACCCTGTGTAGGCGTAGGCTAATGCGTGTGTTTGTGTCACAATTTTTAACAAAAAAGTTTAAAAATACAATACAATAAAATAATTTAAAAACAGAAAAAAGCAGCTGGTTGCAGTGGCTCACGCCTGTAATCCTAGCACTCTGGGAGGCTGAGGAGGGAGAATTGCTTGAGCTCAGGAGTTTGAGACCAGCCTGAGCAAGAGCGAGACCCCATCTCTACTGAAAATAGAAAAAATTAGCCAGGCGTTATGGCACATGCCTATAGTCCCAGCTACTTGGGAGGCTGAGGCAAGAGGATCACTTGAGCCCAGGAGATTGAGGCTGCAGTGAGCTATGATGACACCACGGCACGCTAGCCTGGGTGACAGAGCAAGACTGGGTCCCCCCCCTCACATCGCCAAAAAAAAGAAAAGATAAAAGCTTATACAACAAGGATATAAAGAAAATATTTTCAAACAGCTGTACAATGTGTTTGTGTTTTAAGCTAAGTGTTACTACAAGAGTCTAAAAGTTACATTAATTACCTAATTCAGTGAGTCAATCAAACTTCCCCTTCTCCCATCTACATGTGGGGAATAAAACCCCAAGCCCAGCCATGAGGGGCAAGAATGAAGTGATTTGAGAGTGGTGTCTGCTGCAGCACTCATATTTATCCTCATCTCCCTCCAGGACTGGCTCCAGGTTTCTCTGCTCAGAAGCTGGGAAGTGACAGCCGGGTGTTCATCATTGCCTCCTCTGTGTCTACACTGGTCTCAGCTCCTATCAGTGTTACTTGGCATATTACTTCTTAACCTTGTCTTTTTACAATCGAGTCTCAACCCAGCAGCCAGGGCAGACTTTTGTTTTGTTTTGTTTTGTTTTTGAGACAGAGTCTCACTCTGTTGTCCAGGCTAGAGTGCCGTGGCATCAGCCTAGCTTACAGCAACCTCAAACTTCTGGACTCAAGCAATCCTTCTGCCTCAGCCTCCCTGTAGCTGGGACTACGGGCATGCGCCACCATGCCCGGCTAATTTTTTCTATATATATTTTTAGTTGCCCAGATAATTTCTTTCTATTTTTAGTAGAGACAGGGGTCTCACTCTTGCTCAGGCTGGTCTCGAACTCCTGACCTGAGCGATCCTCCCACCTCGGCCTCTTAGAGTGCTAGGATTACAGGCGTGAGCCACCGCGTCCAGCCTACTATGCTTCTTTAATGTTACTATGAACATGGGTGTGTAAATATCTGTTTGAGTCCCTGCTTTCAATTTTTGGGGGGTATATACCCAGAAGTAGAATTGCTGGATCATAATTCTATTTTTAATTTTATAAGGAATTGCCTTACTCTTTTCCATAACAGCTGCACCATTTTACATCCCCACCAACAGTGCCCAAGGGTTCCAATTTCTCCACATCCTCTGCAACACTTGTTATTTTCTTTTTTAATAGTAGTCATCTAATGTGTGTGAGTTGACATCTTATTGTGGTTTTGATTTTCATTTCTCTAATGATTACTAATGTTGAGCATCTTTTCTTATGCTTGTTGGCTGTTCACGTCTCTTCTTTGGAGAAATATTTATTCAAGTCCTTTGCCCATTTTTTCAGCGGGTTGTTTCTTTCTTTTGTTGTTGAGTTGTAGGTGTTATTTATATATTCTGGATATTAACCCCTAATGAGATATATGATTTACAAATATTTTCTCCCATTCTGTGGATTGCCTTTTCTCCTGACTCTTTTTTGTTTGTTTGTTTGTTTGTTTGCTTTTATATGTTGGGGCTTCAAGTGATTTAGTGGGACTTGTCAGGATCATAAACATCTTTATTGGAGCCAGTGGGACTTGAACATGGGTCTCCCTACTCTTTACCTAATCTCCTTTTTTTTACTATGCACTTTACCTCCTTTACATTTGTTCACATCAACATAAAGAGTAGTTTTTCCCATGGCAATTGATATTGAATAGGCAAAGTACCAAGTAACAGAATTTGAAGCGGTCCTTTGCAAGACCCAGGCTCTTGCTGCTATTCCCACTTAGTCCCCCTCCCCCATCTTCCAGTGTGGCGATGCTTATGGAGATACAGAACTCACCTGGGTGCCTTTAATGACCTTAAGTAATTAAGTTTATTTTCAGTGTTATATCCTTCTTCAAATGTTCTATTCTGTTCTTCAAAATGTTTCTAAGAAGCAGAACATGTTTTCCAAAGGCTGTTTTATTTACGTTACCAGCTTCTCACTGTTTTACATGGATAGCCCTTGGGTTTTTCTACCACATTTTGAAGAAGAGACTCTTTTATTAGATGACTGCAGGCCTTTCAGTGAGGACGTCAACTTTCCCTGCTCTCCAAATTAATCCTAAAGCACCAACGCTAGTAAATGCAGGTCACTGCCCGGTATCGTGCCTGACACGTAAATGTTTGTCAAATTTATGCCACGATGCCACACACAAAAAAGAGAGGATTTGTAGGGAAATTGGGCCCAGATATTTGATTTAGCCAAGAAAAAGGAGCAGTATTTCTGCACTGTGGCCCCTGTGGAAATTGGTTTTGTTCCTCTCATTCTTCATGTCTGAGGTCATGGGATACAGCTCTCCCGGAAGGGGGAAGAAATAAATGTCTCTGGAACGCAGCAAGCGAAGGAGCCTCTCTAGCTGGATATTGAAAGGAGCGAAAACTTAGACCCCTTTGACTAAAGCATCCTGCTCCATGACTATTGTAGAAGGCTCCAAAAAAGGCTTCTTGGAAAAACAATGACACCATTTAGCCTTTCAACATGATTTCTTTTTTAACAATGACCTTCAGTAAATTGTTGAACTTCCCTCAGCCTCTGTTTTCTCACATCAACAATTGTGGAATTGAACCAGAAAAGATCTTCTCCTTGGGCTTCAAAATACCATATATCTATTTTACTATTTAATTTGAAAGAAAAATCTGAAAAAATAAGCAGATCTAATAGTTAAATGTAAATACTCTATTTTTTTGTTGTTGTTGTTGAGACAGAGTCTCACTCTGTTACCCGGGCTAGAGTGAGTGCCGTGGCGTCAGCCTAGCTCACAGCAACCTCAGACTCCTGGGCTCAAGCCATCCTACTGCCTCAGCCTCCCGAGTAGCTGGGACTACAGGCATGCGCCACCATGCCCGGCTAATTTTTATATAGATATAGATATATAGATATATAGATATATTTTTTAGTTGTCCAGCTAATTTCTATTTTTTAATAGAGATGGGGTCTCACTCTTGCTCAGGCTGGTCTCGAACTCCTGAGCTCAAACAATCCACTCGCCTTGGCCTCCTAGAGTGCTGGGATTACAGGCGTGAGCCACCTCGCCCGGCCAAAATACTCTATTTTAAATCAAATCCTCCTGGTCATTAAAATTTCTGGAAAACTTAAATGGATTCCTACTCCCCCTGCTTATTTTTTATTTCAGTTATCTCTGATTTGTATTCTCAGTTTATGCACTCAGATATGTATTAAATATGATATCTATGTCCTATTAATACATATGTTTGATTCTTATGTAATAATATCATTGGGGTATTTCTAGTCAATTGAACATTTGATTTCTGTTTGTTCATGTGGTCATGCTGTCTGCTGCCTACCAGCCTTTGAATGGCCTTCCTACATCTGGGGGAGGATTTCCCATTAGGAGATCTGCATTCCCAACCTAGAAGCCCCAAACTCACTTTCCCAGCTTTCCTAACAGCTAGGATGTAGCAGGCCTGTGACTTAGGTCGCATTAGCCAGACGCACGAACTTGAGACTCTGAGTGGGAAGCAGTGTGATAAAGCAGAGATGAACCAGAGGAGAACCCCTTTCCTGGCAGGGCTGTGGTGGGGGCACAGCGATGGAGGGCTATCCTCGTATCTGGTGTCAGCAGGGTGGCTGCAGTGTCAGTGCCCAGCAGCATCAGTGGGGTCAGCTGTAGACTGGTTTGGGCATGGTTTATTCACATTAGCCTGACTCTGGCCCTCCTGGAGTCCTTCCTGCTTAAACTGGACAGAGTGGGCTCTGTTGCTGGCAAACAAGATCATTGAATAGTAGAGTTCATTTCTCAAATAATCTCTTATGCATCTAGAATCTAAGTATTTACTTTCCAAAGCAAAAAATAATCTTCTATTTGTATGTTCTTTGTTTTTCCTTTTTTTTTTTTTTAAGACAGAGTCTCACTCTGTTGCCCAGGCTATAGTGCTGTGGCATCAGCCTAGCTCATAGCAACCTCAAACTCCTGGGCTCAAGCGATCCTCCTGCCTCAGCCTCCCGAGGGCTACAGGGACGTGCCACCATGCCCGGCTAATTTTTCTGTTTTTAGTAGAGATGCTCTTGCTCAGGCTGGTCTCAAACTCTGACCCTCAAGCCATCCTCCCACCTCAGCCTCCCAGAATGCTAGGATTACAGGTATGAGTGACCACACCCCGCCTAGCTGTATGTTCTTAACTCAAAAAAATTTTTAGTTAATAAAATACTGTGACTGATGCTTTAGTAACAGTTATTTATTCATTCAACAAATCTTATGCTCAGAACTGGAAAGGGTACGGTAATAAGACACCAGGCCTGTCTCTGAAAGTCCGCTTCTGTTATAAAGCTGAGCATCTATTCCTGGGTGACTTAATAATTATAATAATGCTAAACATTAATGAGTACTTACCCTGCTCCAGGCTCACGTGTTAACTCACTGAACACCTCCTACAACTCTAAAAGTAGGTACAGCTACTGTTCCTACCGACGAGGAAAGCAAGGAGCTTCCTTCCCCAAACTAAGTCACTCGTTGAAGGCACCCAGCTAATAAGTAGTAGGGCTGAGATCCAAACTCAGGCAGTCCGGCCCCAGACCCCACATCCTTAACACCCCTCTATGGCTGGACATTCACCTCACTGTGAGTTCTGATTTAGCTAACACCATTTATAGTCCTCATTTCTGAAACTGCTTCCCTCTCATTGTAAAATTGAAAGTCAACAGTCACCATTGAACCAGGAAAGAGTAAAGACTCCTACCTACTCTCTTTTTTTAAAGATGAAACTGTGCTCACAAAAACAGACTGTAACCTTTTCCTCAGCTTCCTGCCACAGCTGAGAGGGACTAGAACTTTCAAAAGAATTATTTAAATGCTAAGCCTCCCTGACTCTGCTCTTATTCCTTTATGAGTTATTTTTAACACAACAGTCAAAGGGAGCCTGCCCCTTTCCGGTTCAAAACCTTCCAGTGTTCCCCCATATTGCTCAGAGGAAAAGCCAAAGTCCTCACAGTCAGACTCTGCTTATTTCTCGGGTCTCATCTCCTGTTGTTCTTCCCCTCCCCGTGTCTCCAGCAGCCCTGGCTTCTTGGCTGTTCCTTGAACATTCCCAGGATGGAATTCCCTTGGGGAAGGAAGCTCCTTGCTTTCCTCATTGATAGGAATAGTAGCTGAACCTACTTTTAGAAGTGTAGGAGGTGTTCAATGAGTTAACACATGTGCCTAGAGCTGGGGTAATGTGCCTGCCTCAGGCTTTGGACTTTCTGGACTGCTCTTCCGCAAGATATCCACGTGGCTATTGTCCTTAGGTGCTCTAGGTCTTTTCTTGAAAGTGACATTTCTAGTGAGAGCTTTCTGAGGCCTCCCTAGCTAAAATTTCAACCCCACCTCACTGATATAGGCTCTAGTATGATCAATGTTGGCCCAGGACAAAGGGGTTTCCCAGGACACAGGACTTGCAGTGCTAAACCTGGGGCAGACCAGGGCAGTTGGTCACCCTTATGCAATCCTAGCACCTAGAACAGTACCAGTCTCATAATAGCCTTAATAAATATTTGTTGAATAGAATGAATGAATGAATGAGCAAGTGGGTAAGAGAAAGAAGTACTTTTAGAGGGGAGCATAAGATGGTTTTTATTGACTCTAAAATCAGAACGGATAAGTATATCTGTCCCGTATAGAAACTTGTAAGCCTTCTTCAGCATGGAACGAGGCCCAACTTCCCTGAATGGAGGAACAAACTTTCTTGGCCTTCTAATCAGAAAAGTGTGATTTATGGGTTTTGCTGTTATTGCAAGTGGTTTGGAATAGTGTGTCCCACACTCATCTTTTAGATGAGCAGTTAAAATGGTTGTGTTGGTTTTGATTTTTTTAGAATTTAAGATGGTTCTGATATTTTATTTTATTTATTTATTTTTAAAGAGATGGAGTGCCATGGCTATTCACAGGCATGATCACAGCACACTATAGTCTTTAATTCTAGGTTCAGTTGATCCTTCTGCCTTTGCCTCCTGAGTAACTGGGACTATAGGTGGGTGCCACTGTGCTTGGCTCCCATATTTTAAGTGGCAGTGATGCATATTTAAATGTGCATTTCCCCCCCCAGTGTTAATGATCCTGAATCCCAACTGTCCTAAATACTTCCTCCGTCTACTCCAGTCTGGAACTTCCTGGGGTTGCACCCTGAGCCATCCTCCTTGCACAGTCTACCATTCCACTTCTTTCGTCCTACCGGTCTCAACGTCAGCTTTAAACCACCACAATCTAGTGTTGATCTATGACACATCATGCATTTGTTCTTCAAAATACTCTGGGCAAGAGAAGAATTTTTTTTTTTTTGAGACAGAGTCTCGCTCTGTTGCCTGGGCTGGAGTGCCGTGGTGTCAGCCTAGTTCACAGCAACCTCAAATTCCTGGGCTCAAGCAATCCTTCTGCCTCAGCCTCCCGAGTAGCTGGACTACAGGCGTGTGCCACCATGCCCAGCTAATTTTTCTATATATATGTTTAGTTGCCCAGATAATTTCTTTCTATTTTTAGTAGAGACAGGGTCTCGCTCTTGCTCAGGCTGGTCTCGAACTTCTGAACTCAAGCAATCCGCCCACCTCAGCCTCCCAGAGTGCTAGGATTGCAGGCATGAGCCACCGCGCCCGGCTTGCTCTGGCAAGAGAATTCAGCAAGGTAGCATAAGACAGTTGCTTATTCATCCTTGCATCCCTTGACCTTAGCATAGTTTGTACATTTATTCAACATTGAATGAAAGTATTCATTCAATACTTTTTTTTTAGTTTTACAATGTGCCAGGTACTGAGAATACAATAATTAACAAGATATTTTTGTTGCTCCTTTGAGTAGGGGACAGGCAAGTAAACAGGAATGACCAAGGGAATATTAAAATACATTGAACTTATTCATGATAAGTATAGGGTATTATGGAACATATAGGAATGACCAACATAGTCAAGCACTAAATAAATGTTATTTGAATAATGAATGGATGAACGAGTGATTAAATGAATGGGTAAATGAATTAATGGGTGAATATATTATAATTGGTTAGGAAAGCACAGAACCCTCAATGTAAGTAGTCACCACCAGGTGGAAAGATGCTTCTCCAATTTTACTATTTGGAAGAGGCCAGTTCCCCTGTACCTATGTCATGAAAAATACAACTTTTATTTTCCTTTCTATCTTCCTCCTTCCTCTGTGCTCCAACTAAATAATGGAGGTTATAAATGAAATGCGACTGCCAGACTGCCGCAATGCCACCATCAGCATGCCGTCTTCTCTCAAGACCCTTTAATAAAACAACCCTGATGTCAGGGAAAATTGCACCCTTCTGCAAATTCTTTTCAGCATTTTCATTATTGAGCAAACAAAATGTGTGCTCACCTTCAAGGCAGCTGACTGTACAGCCAAAATGGGTTGCTTAACTTTGCTTACAATTTTGCATAAGGTATCAAATCATGGCTGTGATCATTGCAAAGCAGGAATTGTTTTTCCAGCTGTCCTTCACCTCTAGTTTCAATGATCTCTTACAAGTGGTTTCCATGCCAGTGATTTGCTGGTCTGTGTTGCTGATTCTGTGCAGAGCAGGGTTTATCAGTGGGCCATCTGCTATTCCTGATAACTCCCTAGTACTGCAAACATCTGCTGTGAAACTGGAAAGAGCTAGTTCAAACCAGTTTCTTTTGGTTTCACTGGTCACTCTTATTTTTTACAATTAACTCCTTAATTTCCCCCAACCAAATCAAAACCTGTGGAAATCTTGCCTTAAAAAAAAAACTCTCATTTTTATATGCTGAAATATTCAAAGTAAAATATAAATAGTAATTTAACATTTAGTTTGCCTTAAAAATTTCACATGCATTTCTAAGAATCCAGGACATTTTCCTATATAGCCCAAATTAATTCTGATTCCTTAATACCTAGGTCACGTTCAAATTTCCCCAACTGTTTCCCAAACAATTGTTGGTTTGTCCAAACCAGGACCATGCATTGTGCTGGTTTGTTGCAGATAAATGAACAGACTCAAGATACTGACCTGTGGAGAAGACCAGGCCAGCCATCCTGCAGAATATGTGATCCACCTGACTATGGTGTTTACCTTGTTCCTATATCCCTTACACTTCCTCTGAATTGGAAGTGAAATCTAAAGGCTTGGTTAGATTCCCTGCAGCCATTTTTGGCTGATACACCTCATGGGTGATGCAGTGTTTCTCATTCTGTATCACAGCAAGAAACTCATGTTATGTGGTTTTCCCCCTTGCAATAAGAAATCTTTACATACATTTTAAAGCTAATTAATTAATAAATTGTAGAAAAAGTAATACCAACCCATAGTAACAGGTTTAGACACTAGAAAACAGGATCAGAGAAAAGGTCTTTCTCGTATACCACACTTTCAATCAGCAGTCCTTCTTCCATAGGAGGGAAATATTCCTTTCCAAAATATTCTGTGTGTACACAATGGGAGCATACTTCCATTTAGCAACATATCTAGGAGATCCTTCCATTTTAGCACATGTTGATCAAACATTTTCTTTTAAGTGACTCCATGTTTTAATATCCTGTAGATGTTCCATAATTCACTTAAGTAGTATGTCATTGATAGCTATTTAGGTGGTTTCCAGGCATGCACCTTTGCACATATATGAACATAATTGCAGATTACATTCCTAGAAGTGAAATTGCTCATCTAAGGGTATATAAATTCTAAATTTTGATAGATATGGCCAGATTGCTTTTCAAATAGTTTGTACCAGTTTATACTTCTACAAAGAGTGTATCTATTATATGAGAATGCCTTTTCCCCCTGCATCCTCATCTACATAGAATATTATCAACTTCTTGGTCTTTGTTGATAAGTGAAAAAAGGCATCCCATTGTTGTTTTGCTGTGTATTTACCTAATTTTGAATGCATTGCTTATTTTTTCCTATATTTAGTAGATTAAGATAATCTATTTCCTAATTTATAGATTAAGAAAAGTCTCCCTTAATTTATTATATGTGTGCAAATATTTGTGGCAACATATTAGCATTCAGGTTGCTTTAATCTGTAAATTTATTATTCTTCCCCAACCCCTTGTTCCCCTGCACCCCTTGTTTACCCACCTCTAATAAGGGTGCCTTTGAGGAAAGAGTACTTCATTTTTCCATTGCTTTTGGTGTGATGTTCTATTGCAATAAAAGATCAAGAGGAAAAGAGGTTTTTATGAAAACCTTAAACGGTTGTGGGCATTGAGGGAAGTGGGAAGAAGCAGTATGAAGTGTATGTGGGGGACACAGGAGCTGAGAGCTGATCCCCAGAAGTTGCCCGAAAAGGGAGAGGACCTACTGCCTGGGAAGGGAAGAGTCAAGTGAGCTCTGGCAGGCACCACGCTGGAGGACAATGTGTGAATGCTCGGATGCTGACTGAGCTCCGTGTCAGCACCTGCAGATCCAGCTACCTGTCACTTACATCATCTCCACCAGCAGCACTGTGCTT
This sequence comes from Lemur catta, assembly GCF_020740605.2. Classification (NCBI taxonomy): domain Eukaryota; kingdom Metazoa; phylum Chordata; class Mammalia; order Primates; family Lemuridae; genus Lemur; species Lemur catta. The sequence continues at coordinate 50,686,857 of NC_059139.1, read as the reverse complement.
CCTGGGGCACCTGACTCACTGCATCCCATCCTGCACCTGCAATAGTGACCACCAAGTAGCAGTGGTGGTGTTAGCACCAGTGCTGACCCCAACTCTTTGCTTGGTCCCCAGCTTGGTATATCTCCCTCTCATAACACTGGTAAGCCCAAGAAAATGGGATGGAGTTGGGTTCTGAATGCCAGTCACATAGGTGAGCCCCCTCACAACATCTGTGCGGGTGGGGGGAGAGTTGAACTAAAGCAATTCAAGACCTCCTTCTGCAAGAGTGGTTACTCTGACCCCTGTCACACATTTTTCCCATCTGACTTCACCTTTGTTTAGAGTATTTTTGTATGTGTTCATACATTTAACTTTTTTTTTTTTGAGACAGGGTCTCGCTTTGTTGCCCAGCCTAGAGTGCAGTGGTGTCATCATAGCTCACTGCAACCTCGAATTTCTGGACTCAAGCAATTCTCCTGGCTCAGCCTCCTGAATAGCTGGAACTACAGGTGTGGGGCACCACCCCCGGCTAATTTTTCTACTTTTAGTAGAAACAGGGTCTTGCTCTTAGGCTGGTCTCAAACTCCTGGCCACAAGTGATCCTCACATCTCAGCCTCCCAAAGCTCTCTAGGATTATAGGCATGAGCCACTGGCCTAATTTTTTTGTATGCTAAAATTTACCAGATTTTTTTTTCTTACGGGCTTTTCTTTTATGGACTTATCATCAAACCTTTGATCAATCCTGAACTTATTCTAAGAGATTCAGCTTCTTCTTTCCAGGTGGTTGATCAATAGTCTATCATTGCTAAATAATCCAGCTTCTCCTCACTGACCTGAAATGCCCCCTTTATCATGTATTAACTCTATATGTATTATATATTAGTCTATCCCACTGATTTTTTTTATACAAGTAACCAGTGGTTTTAATTACTGTATGTTATGTATGGTGATTGTCTGGCAAGGCCACACTTTCCTCACTATCCCTCTTGTTCTAACTTTCCCATAATCCCTACATTTCTTTTTTGCATATTAACTTGAGAGTTTGCATGTCTATTTCCCCTCAATCCTGATGGAACTTTTCATTGGGATTATATTGCATTTATTAAGCAGTTTAGAACAGCTTGACATCTTGAAATAATTGGCTTTCTATGAATATGTGCACAGATTTATTCAAGTCTTATTCTGCATCCTACAGTAGCATCCCCAAATTTCCTTCAATAGCTCTTATACATTTCTTATAAACTTTATTCCTAGATATTTAATCATTTTGCTAAAAATGTGAAATAGACCTTTTCTTCCATTGTATTTTTGACATAGTTGTTGAGTGTATATAGAAAAGCAATGGCTTTTGTATATAAAGTTTTTACCCAGCCACATACTAGATGCTCCTATTGTCTGTAATAGCTTTTCAAATGATCTTCTAGAGACTTCTAGCTATATAACCATTTCATCTGCACAAAATCATAATTTTGTCTCTGTTTTTCCAATATTTTTAATTATCCAAATGTATTGTCTAGCATTTCCAGAAGCAAGAAAGTACTAAGCATATTTTCTGGACTTTATTTTGGGGCACAGTGATTAAATTGGAGTTGAAATGATTTGAAATACTTTTCCTCAATGTGTTTTTAATATTATTTAAAGCATGATCCAATCACTATGTAAATTTTGGAGTCTTTCAATGTAGGAAATCTTACTTTATTTTGTCTACCTGCTTATCTCTTGGAAGTTTTATCAACTTTAGCCTCATCAACATCCTATTCCAGGCCATTGTACTTAGTATACCCAAGGTGAAAATGCATGTTTGAGAAACTATAATGACTTTTGTCCTATCAATAATGTTCAGACTACAAATCATCAAAGCAAAGCGGCACACACAATAAGGTTATTAAATATGCTTCTTGAACACAATTTTCCGTGGCTGCACACAATTTCCTCAAGTGGGTGCAGCCTACAGTATTGCTCAGGCTGATCTTTATGTCATGTCTCATCTTCTCTTTGTACTCTTGGTCTGTCTGCATATCTTCTTCAAACTCATTTTTCCTTATTATTGTCCTTATTCACATCTTTCAACCCATGTCACTCCTGTGACTAATACCTTCTGAAAAATATATTTTTGCATATATCACAACTGTCAATCTGAAAAGCTGATGATTGCCTTTACTCTTTCTGAAAGTCTAAATGAGCTGCTGTTGATAATATGGGCCTCAACTGATATTCATTTTTTATGGATCAATGGATGTAGATTTAAAAACACTTCCTTACGACCTACCATATATAATTTATTTTTGTTATACCACTTTTAAACTGTATGCTATGAAACCAGACAAAAGTCTTAGTTTGTGCTGTTGCTAAACCAAGGAAGGGATTCAGAATGGAGGACAGCTCCCCCACCCTACATAACCTCTTCACCCTTGCTCTTCTCACAGTGCCGTGCCCTGCCCTCTCCACATACTAAGCAGGCAGTTATTGTAAGAGCAGTCCACTCCTGGCATGTGGTGTTCAAGACCAAGTACTAAAAATAAGCAGAGGCTTTGATACCAGAGTATGCCCAGAAGAAAGTCAGTCACCACGAGGATGAGGGATGAAAATCAAGTCACATAATTATATTGCACTATATAATGCACAATGGCTCCTTACTACATGCCAGGCACTGTTCCTCAGTATCTTGTTATCTCATTTAATCTTCATAGCACCTCAATAAGGATGGTTCTATGTTATTTTTACCATCATTTTACAGATAAGGATTTTTTTTTTTTTTGAGAGACAGGGTCTTGAAACTCTGTTGCCCAGGCTAGAGTGCAGTGGTGCAATCATAGCTCACTGTAGCCTCAAACTCCTGGGCTCAAGTGATCCTCCCACTTCAGCCTCCTGAGTAGCTAGGACTACAGGTATATGCCTCTACCCTCAGCTAGTTTTTTAATTTTTTGTAGAGACAAGGTCTCAATATGTTGCTCAGGTTGGTCTCGAACTCCTGGCCTCAAGCATTCCTCTCACCTCAGCCTCCCAAAGTGCTGGGATTACAGGTGTGAGCCACTGCACCCAACCCAGATGAAAAAATTAAGATGGAAAAGTTAAGTAACCATCTAATGTCACACAGGTAGTATATGACAAAGCACATCTTAAAAACCTATGCTTTTTTGTTGGAGGAAATGAAGAGTAAGTATAGGAAAGCATTAAGAGCTATCTTTAAATTTTTGAAGATTTATCACTTGTCACATGGAAGAAACTATAGATTTGTTCTGTGGGTGTCAAAGTCTAATATTTGGACCAATAGGTGGAAGTTGTAGATAAGTAGATTTCTGGTTGATATATGGAATAATGTTCCAAGAATGAGATGCAGCTTGAAAAGAAATAAATAATCTTGAGAGGTAGTGAGTTCCTACTAGAAAGGTCCAAACGGAGACTGATGGTCCTTGTTGGAGATGCTGGCAGAGATATTCAGGTGCTTAATTAGCAGTTTGGATTAATCACCCTCAAGGACTCTAGAGGTCATGAGATGAAGGTAAATTATTCATTCTCTAATTTCCAGCAGGGTGGGGTTGTGTAGTATAATGGGTAAAGTGGAAACATTGAATGAATTCTACGTTGTCAACATTATAGAAACAACCATGTCAGGACTGAAGGGCTAATTTATATTAAGGGAAGTTGATAAAAAATACCTTAAACTCAGCAACAGAAAAATGTGGACAGACTCTGATAAAAGCAGCAGTGGTGTGCAGTGCAACAGATTGGTTGAAAACATGGATTCTAGAGCCAGACCATGTGGGTTCAGATCCCAATTTACTAATCCCACATTTACTAATTGTGTGACCTCAGGCAAGTTACTTCATTAGACCTCAGTTTCCTCATTTATAAACTACTGTGTTAAAAACGCGTTCTCATTTTTAATTCTTGTGGAAAAAATATATGTGTGTAGTGTATATATATATATATATATGACAGTATATATATGTGTATGTATATTTGTTCTTTTTTATATATGTTAGAACAAAGCTTGGGACATAATAAGTAATAAATATTTGTTATTATTATCACAAAGAATGTCTATGAAATTTTAAATATTCAAATGCTGCAAAAGATAAGTTATTCTCAATTTTACTAATTGTCACAAATTGATACATTGTTGTGAAAAAAAGAGAAATTGGCACACAGCAAATAACACAAACATAAGAAAATATTAGACCAAGATAGATTTGAACTCTGACTTTTAAAAAGATCTTCAGTTTCTCTATTTTTATTTATTTTAAATAATCAACAATAAGTATTTCATTGAGCATCTATTATATTATTGTGTCTAGCACAATGCTAAATAAGGAGAAATATAAGAAACTTATCACATGATCTTTGTCCTTACACAATTTATAACCTAGCTATTTGTGATTATAAAGACATTTTAAAAATTCTAAGACCTAACATCTCTAAATGAAAATCATCTTTGAAAGTAATCACTTTGGAAGGTTATACACTTATTTCAACACTCCTGACATTGTTCAAAACATTTTTCACATTTTTTCTTTTGGGATTGTCTTTGGAGTTATAACACAAATCATTTAAGGAAAGCACACACATTGCTTTGGAGTGTTGCTCCACTTTCCTCAAGCATCTAGCTTAGTCACTTGACTTATTCACTAGACTTGGTTCTCAGTGACTTCTGGTTATTTTAAAATGTCAAATTCCCCCTAGACAGTTTGGCTATTCTCAATGATCTTCAGCAAAATGCACAGCAGCATTCCCAGACAGTAAGTCCTTAGGGCACGAGGGGCATCTGCGTCTCTGGTAGCATCCAGCATCTGTGGAGGTGCTTAATCACAGCATGAGCTCAATATGCAGGCATGAGTCGAACTAAAGGGGCTGCAGTACATCACCTTCTCAGCAGCTGGAGACAGCAGGGCAGGCTGAGGATGACAGTGAGCAAGGGTTCCAGGTGGGGCAGAGGACAACTTCTATTTGATCTATTATTTCAGTGTTTTCTTCCACTACTCCTTAGGCATCTGGCTTTGATAGTGAAGGACAGAATGGTCTGCCTGAAGCTGGCAGCAGATTTTCCCAATACTCTCTTCTAGCCCTGTGGTTTAAAATATATGTGATTAATTAATTCAAAGAGTCGTACCTATTTTATAAGTCCAATAGGTCACACATGTGCATGTGTGTGTACACATACACACACACTCAAGATCTGGTGAACAGTCAGGCTAAAGTGAACTTTTGTTTTAACATACAGACATAAAAACATACCCATATCCATTAATGCCAGAGGATTTTCTGACGTTTTTAACTTCATTAACAATCCTTAGGTTTCATACCACCTTTCAGAAACAATGTTTCAATTTTACATGCTTTTATGAATTATATTCATTCTGAAATTTCTAAGAGTCCTTCTAACTCTACTCAATATTTCAATATAGTGAGAGGTATATGAAAACAGTTTTTAATATAATGAGTCAGAGTTCAAAAAGTAAGAAAGTAATACAAATTACTTTGTTAGTATTTATTTCTTGTTAGACAAAGAAAGAAGAGTACAAAGGTTTCTGGTCAGACCTTTGTGTTAAATATATTTTTTCAATTTTTTCACATTATTTACAAAACACTAGATCAATATTTTTGGATAATGAAATGTCAGAAATCTGGAGTTTATACGGGTTTTTTGTGTAATCATAAATTTCTGCGAATATCAGTAGGTTTGGGAGTTCAGGGTACAAGGAGTGTCTTGCTTTAGTCTATAGAATAATGTTTTAATTCTAATGGCTAATGAATTTTCATAATCCCTAGCAGATTATAATTAAATAAGCTATTTTTCATTTATTTACAATATTTTAATCATCACCAAAGTATGCTTTCCCCATCTTTTAATTATACTTATATTTAGTGCTTTTTTTTACCCCTAAATGTGATACCTATAAAAACGATCTTCTCTGGTAAATATTCATATCTCCCAGAAGAAAGGTTTGGCTAAATGGTTCCTTGCCTACTTTTACAACCTAAATAGATTTATGTTAGGAAAGCTGTTCCAGTTCAAATATGAAGCCTACTTCAAATCCCACTGAAATGAATGAAAAAGTGCAAAATGGATTAAATACATAACAGCACTGAACAGAGAGAAGAGGATAGCACAGATTGTGACTGGTTTCTAGGAGATGGAAAGGGGATAGCATCGTATTGACAGATTTAAAAAAATATACACATATGTGTGTGTATATGTACATATACATATGTATTGTGTGTGTGTATATATATGTATATATATACACAGAGACAGAGAGAGAGAGAGAGAGAGAACAGGAAGAGAGAAAAAATATATCAGACATGCAATAATTCAAAACAGAACAATAATTCAGGGGGCCCCAAGAAAAATGTCTTCAATAATAAAGTGAGTGACTGTTACAAATAGTATAATTTAGAAATTGGAAGACCTCAGAGAAAGCAAAGCATGTTATTTTTTTCAACAATGAAAAAGGAAGTTAATTAGAAACCCCTAAAAGACCAAATGTTGTATAAAGAAAGTCAGTCCAAGTCTGAAGCAATTGAAATATTGCATGGATTTGGACAGCAGATAAAATGTAAGAGAAGAGAATCCATTTGAACTTGATGCTTGGAACATTCTCCTACAGTGGCTCAAATTTTACAAAATAGGATTATTTGTCTTTCTCCATGGTCCCATGCATATCACTTTGTTCTACAGTGAATATTTAGAAAATCACTCATTTAGTAGGCCATTAGTTTGGAAGTTCTATTGGAAGCACTGAGATATGATAGAAATCAGATATCAAAGGGAGTTGCAAGACAGACACTTTGCAGAAATTTCAAATTAGGTGGCCAAGAACCAGCCAGATGACTCACCTGACTCTACACTAGAATGTTTAGACCACAATAGAACAATGGGCCAGCTACTTTGTTTGTGAGCAAAGATGGTGCTGTTGAATTGGGATCAGACCACACTCTCAGGGTCTGTCTATAGACAGGAAGGGTGAAAGCCATTTTGAGCCTAATGGGAGCGAGAGAGCCAACTTGAAGTATCTAAAATCTGGCCCAAGAGAGTCACCCAGAAGGAAAATGGGACCCAAAAATAGGTTATGTCTGGAGTGACTTACTGAAAAAGCCAGGGTCTGAGGGGGAAGTAGTAGTCAGAGAAAAATGCCTGTGGCATGAGCAGTACAGACACAAGTTTCCAGGGGGTAGCTCTGATGAACCATGGAAGTGCTCATGAAGACCTGCCAGCCTCAGGGAATGCAGTTTTCCTATCAGGGTGCCAGTCAGGCAATAATAGTCTTACTCCCTTTTCCATCCTCTCTCTTCTTACTTGGAATCTGCAGAGGGCAGATACCCTGGTAGCAAGATGACAAGGGAGGGTTGGAGGCACAAGTCAGAGAGAAAGGAGCGCATTGGACTTTCCCGGTTTCCTCCCTGTTGAAGGCTTCTGCTGGACAAAGGGAGAAGTTTTAAGTTCAAAGTAAGTTTTAAGTTCTGAGCTTTGGTTTTACATGAAACCAAACACTTTTAATTATTGAATTGAGACTGTGTCTGTTAAATAAAGTGATTATGGGACTTTCCATTGCCTAAGAGTACCCAGAGAAGTCCTGGGGAATGTCAGTATTTTCAAATAGGGACAACGGAAGGAATTTACCCATTTAGCAGGTTTAAAAAGATAGACAAAACTAAAGTTGAGTTCTGATTCTATTTCATGAGTCCTGCTTATTTAATATGACAATTATAATAATATTGTAAATGTTATTCACTGGCTTTATATTTTTAGGCTCAATCTGCATATAAAGTTTGGACGACTTCATTATAATGACAGAACAGAACATGATGGTTATAAACCTTGATGCTGTAAAAGTAATGGTATAACTTAAAGAAGCCAAGAGGTGGATGAGAGAGGGAAGGTGGGGAGAAGCAGAAGGGAATCAATTCTTATTTTACAGACAGTGGAGTCAAGAGATCCTGCCTTATATTGACGTATTGATGAATTAAGAAATAGGTGGTTAAATATATAATTTCAACTTAAAAAGATAACCAATAGAAGAGATAAGAATATAATGAATCAAAATTGAGAAAAAGAGAATTGGGGGAGGAAAGGAGAAGATTATGTGATTTAAATTCCTCAGATTTCATAAAAGTTATCAATAATTACTGCTTAAAACTCATGAAGCAAGAAATAGTCACAAGACTTCAAAACACAAATAACAAATAGGTTTCCTCTGTGCTATAGTCCGAATGTTTGTGTCTCTCCATAGTTTATATGTTGGGACCTTTGGGAGGTGATTAGTTGAGGAGGGTGGAGCCCTCATGAATGAGATTAGTGCCTTTATAAAAGAGGCCCCAGGGAGCTGCCTTGCCCCTTCTACCATATGAGGACACAGCAAGACAGCACTCTATGAAATGAAGGCCCTCACCAAATGCCAAATCTGCCGGTGCCTTGGATCTTGGACTTCCCAGCCTCCAGAACTGTAAGAAATAAATTTCTCTTGCTTATAAGTCACCCAGGTTATAATATTTTGTTACAGCAGTCCAAATGGACTAAAAATACCTCTGGGAATGAGACTGGTGTCAGGAGGAGGCAACTTTTGTTTTTCATTTTATAAATTTCTACACTTTTTGAATTTTTATTAGTTACCATGTGCATGCACAAAGTTTACAACAATAAAATGAGATTAAGGAAAAATAATGAGAATATTAATTTAAAAATTCCTACCTTGCTCTAATCCAGGGTTTGGTGTGCATATTGAGACTACTTCCCCAACTACCATGTTTTTCAGATGCCAAAGGCAAAAATCCCCTTTCTGGGGCCAGCTCCTCTGCGATTGCCCTGATGTGGTAGGGCTCGAATCCACAGCACCCGCCAATGTACCTGACCCCCAGGTTGTAAGCCTCTCTGGCATACTTGTGAATATCCCATCTGGTGGCAACTCTGGGCTCCAGTCCTGTAATAAAATAATTATGGCATTTCCATTACTGTTCCCATTTTCAAATGGTACATACTCTGATGGACATTTTTTTTCCCAATTAAAAAATTATAAACTTTAGATTATGCTTTCTTCAGACAGCTCATTTTTGGCTAACATCGAATGTCTTTATCTTATGCAATCTCGTATTATAGAACTTGACAATAGTTTATTATAGCTGTTTGAATTTTGTCACAACGGCAAATACAAGGACCTCTAGTATGTACCTGAGCTTACCAAAGGGATATTCCGGGAGATCCACAAACCCGCCTTTGCCACAGTCAGGCGTGTGGAACCCCAGGGACTGCACCATAAGGTGCGCTTTCAGCCCTGCGGCCCCCAGGCCCTCCTTCATGAGCTCCACCGTCTTCAGGCTGGTCCCGGGCCCGAATCGGCAGTTCACACCAACGATGGAAGCCCCTACGCAAAGAAATAAAGGACTTTTACATTTTCTTACTCATTTATTTGTTTATTCTATTTTAATAGTTTTTGATAGGTGCCTTAGAAATTAGTTATCTCCTTCCACCTCCCAAGATTTACAGACAAGGAAACCGATTCCAGTTCATCCTTTTATTTCCAAACTACTCTCACGATATCAGGCAAACTGTGTTAAATTTCATAAACGACAACTGAACTGTTCCCACAGCATGGGTCCAGATTACCTGCCTTCGCCAGCCTCGCAGCGCATTCTCCAGGCCTCACACCGTGCATGTCTCCCGCGGGGCCTATGCACATGGTAGCTGCCACGGGTTTACCCGATTCTTTTAAGACTTCCACAGCCCACACAGCTTCTTCGACATACTCAAAATACTAAGAGAAATGTCACTTTTTCTACTGGTCCAAATATAAGGCAGATTTTGAATAGTAGAAAGCAAATTGTTGCAAAACAGTTGTAAAAATTATCAAATATATAATATGTGATAAAACTTGCTAAGAAATGTGTCTCTATCACATTGACTAAAGAACACTTTTCTAAGTAAATATTCTCATTCCTTTAACAATAATATGTAGGTTTTCATTCAGGGGTCACTGATTCAGTGAGATGATGATTGTTATTAAAAAAAGGTTTTAAAAGTAATTGAGTGTTTAAAATCATAATTTTGAAGGGAACAGAAGTTTTACTAATAAATTTTGGACTGATCTTTTATGGAACTAGGATAATCTCTGAAAAATAGTTTGCCATGCTTTATACTTCAAAGTGCTTTTATATTCACTTCTACTTAGATAATCATAACTACTCCATTAAGTAGGAAAGGAAATATGATGATTCTCCCAGATGAGAAAACTGAGGCACAGAGTGGGAGAGATAGCGACTCAGTTTCTTTGCCAGTGGTAGGTGGACAGGATGCCTTGGCTGGTAAACTCACATCATTTTCAAGGTGGCAAAGTGCTACAATTGAAAAGCTGACCTCAAAGGCAACTGGGGAAAATGCAGCAGAAATCTCCTTACTTCTTCCCTCTTGAGTTAGAAACCAATTCTGCAAAAGCACAGTGTGAAGAGTGACGGAGAGAATCAAACGACGGGTTTTTGAACAAAGTTGTGTTCCCATCCATGTGGAAAACACAGAGGGCAGAGTCCGTGCCAGTCTCTGCAGGTGACTGTTCCCAGGTGGGCTGGCCAGCCTCGGGCAAAACAGAGCCTTAAGTAGGCTGATGAGGCAAGGTTTTCATTAGAGATCAGTAGTGTGACTGGGGCAAATAACAGTTTGGAGGCTATTTTCTTTTTTTTTTTTTTGAGACAGAGTCTCGCTCTGTTGCCTGGGCTAGAGTGCCGTGGCGTCAGCCTAGCTCACAGCAACCTCCAACTCCTGGGCTCAAGCAATCCTTCTGCCTCAGCCTCCCGAGTAGCTGGACTACAGGCATGTGCCACCATGCCTGGCTATTTTTTCTATATATATTTTTAGCTGTCCATATAATTTCTTTCTATTTTTAGTAGAGACAGGGTCTCGCTCTTGCTCAGGCTTGTCTCAAACTCCTGACCTCAAGCAATCCTCCTGCCTCGGCCTCCCAGAGTGATAGGATTACAGGTGTGAGCCACCACGCCCAGCAGAGGCTATTTTCTTATTCAAGGGGAACACTTGGGTTTAGGGCTTGACCCCAGGAAGTGGCAGTTGTGTTGGGAAATGGGGAATGAGGGCTTTCTTTCTGGAGGCGGAGGGAAGAGAATGTTCTGGGCCTTCATGTTCAATCAGTGACCAATTCTTACCGATTCTGGCTTCAAAATGTCACTCATGTTATGCTTGAGCAAAAGCAGAGAGGCAGGAGTGAGCACGACAGGCATGGAGGAGGATGAGGCAACTACTCGGTGCAGAGAACTCTTGGTGGCGCCTGCATGAGCCTGAGTAGCTCCCCACCCTCTGTGCTTTGCTCCGACACAGCCCCAGCCCCCACACACAGAGCCTTCCGGCCTGGCCTTTCCCTCAGGAGACGGTGCTCCCTGAGCCACTGTCCCCTTCCTCTCGCCCCAGGTTGTAGGGTGCCCTGAGTTAGCTGCTGCAATCACCCAGAACCAAAGGCTACGGTCAGGCCACTCCTGGGTCTGTCCTTTGGCTCCACAGAGAACCTAGCACCCAAGTGAGGAAATGTTGGCCTTGACTGCTGTTCATTTAAATAAACCTTTGATCACCCACACAGAAGAAATGAGGACATGAGCCAGTCCAATACCCTCATGAAATGTGAAGACTATGTAGTTATTCTTGTCAAAACAGGTTTAATCTTTGTCCTCTAATACTAGGCTTACCTCTGCAATCAAGAAGTCCACATTTTTCCTGGCAAAAACCTCTAGCTGTTGTCGAAAAAGTTTTTTAATTCTAGCTTCATCCTTGTGGTATTGGTACATTGACGTCTGGCAGATCCCCCCTGCCACCAAAGCGTCACCTTTGCCAGCCACTTCCTTGGCGAGGTCACAGGCAGCAGCATTTACATCTTCCCACTGGAGTTAGAGGGCAAGAGTTCAGATGGTAAGCCTGGCATTTTAAAGGTAAAATGTACCAGATAACAAGGGGGCCAATGAGCAAGGAAGATGAGTATAAGTTGCTTATATAAACTGCAATATGAGAAGACCACCAGAGCAGGAGTTGATCTCCTCAGCTACCATGACCTTCTATTTCCATTATTGCACTCACTATGCTGGATTTTAATACCTTTATTTGTTTGCCTCCCACACTTGACCGTGAGCCTCTTCAAAATAGGGTCTATGCCTTTGTATCATCTTTGTACCTAGCACAGAGAATGGATTATAACAGGCACTCAGTAAATGTTGGTTGGTTGAATGAGTATATGGGCATTAACACTTCATGTATTAATATTTTACATTTGCAGAATATTTCACAGTTCTTCCACATCCATCATCTTATCTATTCTTTGCAACAGGTCTATGAACTTAAGCATTGCTGTTGCTTCCATTTTGCAGAGAGAAAACCAGTGCTCAGTGAAGTTAGGTGTCTTGCATAGTCACACAGCCAACAGGTGGCAGTTGGACGTCAAATCCAATTTTTCTTATTTCTAGGCCAGTGTTGTTTTTTTAAGGACCTCCTTGTCTCCAAATGGACAAGGCAGAAGAGAAGAATGTGAATTGAGAAGACAAAAAGAACATCTACGAAGTGTTTCTTCTCTCCAAAAAATAGCACAGAAGGATGGCCATGCCTTTCCAGGGGTTTATTCTCTCCCGGTTATCCCTCCTCTACCTAAAGGGGCAGGAAAAGCTCATTTATTTAGTATATATACTTATATAATAATGAATGAATAGAAATTTATGTGGATTTTGTAACAAAGTGTAGGAACACATCAAGTCAATTCCATAGCTTCCCATGAAGAGGTTATTTTTGTTACAGGTGATTCCTCCTCTCCCACCATCGCAGTTACCTTGCTTTCCATACTGTCCTCACTGGCAGAAAAGGTGAAAGTCTGCATGACATTTGATCCGGCTCTCAAGAATTCCATGTGAAGCTGACGAACTACAAAGTAGTTTTTTTTTTTAATTGAAATAAAAAATTAGAGAAGCTATCATTTGCAGCAGCAGCTCACTCACTCCCATCTCTTTCAATCACACCCAAATTCAAACCTAGTACTGACAAAAAGTTACAGATTAAAATCCGTAGAATTCAAGGGCAGGGCACACTGATAGAGGAGGCTCATTTTGTCTTGCTGACCTCAGGGCCTCAATGGCTGGTGCAGTCACATGCAGAGATTACAGCCTTTTTGGCCAATTGTCCCTTGGTCTCTTGGTTTAGAGAGGTTTATTCATAGGGCAGTGTAGTGAAGGATGTAGCTGGTCTACTGCAGTCAGTGTTGGCAGCCCGCAAAGTAAAAGGAGGAAATTCTCACAGAGAGCAGAATGCACATGGTGGCACCCACATCAAACCAAGTCAGCAGCAAGCGTTGGGGGACATCAGAAAGCAGTCTGAAAGCTGTCCTGGGCCTATCAGAAAGCCATGCCTTTCTCTCTCTTCACCACCTTTGCCCCCGGTCCTGTAGCCTTATCTTTGCTATTTCAATACTTTCTTCTTTGTTTAGCAGAAAGATCATTTAAAACTAAGAACAAGTCTTCTTCGGTCAGATGAAAACTTCCTGCTGAGCACCAAAGAGACAAAACTTTGTCCTGTCCTACCACAGAACTCTGGTGTCAAATGAAACGATAATAGTAGGCCGCTGGGTCATATGACATGCCAGGCCCTTCATCTGGGTTCCCTCACGAGTTCCCACAACTAGTCCATGTCGTGCCCCCATGCAACAGAGGAAGAAATGGATTCCTGGAGAGGTCAAGTGACTTCTCCAAAGTCACACAGCCGGTCAGTGGAAGAACCAAGACAGGACCCTGGGTTTGTCTGATATACTTTGCATATATTAATAAAATCACAGTGAATCAAAAGTTCCATTCTTAGCTTGTACTCTGTTTTACCCATTCAGTCTTTGGCTTTATTCTCCCACTTTAATTAAGAGAGAAAATACATAAAGAAGAGTCAGAATAGAATTAAAGTTCCAATTTGATGTCACAAACCAATTCTATCACATTTTCTACCTCCAACTCTTTTTTTTTCCCCAGCCAGGAAGATGATGTAAAATTGTGTTTATTTCTTTGCCCTCGCATCCCCAGAACCTAGCTGTCTGTACTGTGTTAAGCTGGTGCCTCCCATTACTCATCCTTACTACACACACGGTTATACCACGGTGTGCACATTGTCAGCAGGATGAATCTGAAGCAATAACAGTTTTCCTATTTCGAGGAAACTGAACATCTACCAGGTAAATCTTCATGGGACAAATATTAAGGTATATCTTTTAGCACTGCCTATATATGAAGATGCAAGTGTGTGTGTGACAGAGACAGACAGACAGAGACACAGAGAGAGGGAGTCACAGAGAGGAATCATTTTCTTCCATATGCTTCAGCCCACATACTGCCATTGTCTCCATATCTTGGCAATTTTAGCAAGTGAAACAGAGATACTTAGAGACACTTGTTATAATTTCTTTATCTTCTCTCAATCGTATTTAAGCAACACGTCACTCAGATAAACATTCCCAGGGGACATGGGCACCAACCTGCATTTGGATGTTCCACTACTGCCTCCGGAGTCCAGAGCCCAGCTTTCACGTAGCCTCTCTTCTCCAGAGTAATAAGAAAGCTGCCATCTCCAATTACAACCTCCCCACTATCCAGACGTTCCAAAATACCCTGAAGAAGAGGAAAAAAAAAAAATCACCCAAGCTCCCTTCCACTTGTTTTTTCTAAAAGCAATTTCTAATTTTAGGTAAGGTGGTATTATGTTCTTAGGGCTCTAGTTCTGTTAACATCATGTCTAGTAGTATTTCAGAAAGATTGAGCATACTGTATTTCTTGGCTAATCCAAGTACCTACTTTGTGCAATCAAAGGATTGTGACTATTTTTTCTCAATATTTAATGAGTCAAATTATAGTGAAAGTGCTGATTCCATCATAGTTATTTTGGTTTTTCAACATGTTTGTGGTAACACTGCCAGTTGCCTAACTAATGTGCATTCTCTTTCCTCCTCTTTGCTAATGTATTCTGTGTGGGGAGACAATGTCCCCATATTTCAAAAAATTCCCAGGCTTCCTTGCTGCCAGGAGCAGCCCTGTGACACAGTGGGGCCAGTGAGACTCAGGGGGAATCAGCGGAGAGTTTCTGGAAAAGTTTTGCTCTCCGGATATAGATATCCACTCCCTTCTCTCTTGTTTCTTTTTCTCCTTCCTGGCTGGAATGTCAATATAATGCCTGGGGGCTCAGCAGTCATCTTGCAGCCACACCATTGAAAGCTGCAAGCCAAGGCTGGCAGAATCGACTGATAATAGGTTTCTTAATGACATCCTTGCCTGGCTATAGCAGCCATGGGCTGCCCACCTCTAGACCTCCTGTTAGGTGAGAAAAATAAACCTCTTCTTTGTGTCAGTCACTGAACATAATCCTAACAGACACAATGTTTCATAATCATGCTCTATATTGGTCCAGTGTGTTCCTGTACATGTTATCATTTAGTACTCCCAACAATTCTGTGAGTGAGGCAGGACAGATGGTTTTCATTTCCATGTATAAATGAGGAAACAGGCTCAGGAAGGTTGTGACTTGCCCAAGATCACAGAGTTAAGAAAGTAAAAAAGCCGACTGCAGAGCTTCTAAATTCCTAATCTAGTCTCTTTCTGTTTTACTACCTTTCTATTTAGCTCACTCCTAACTTACTTAGGAGGTTGTATCCAGAGCAGTTAGCCATGGATTGCAGTTTCCTTTGTCTGAAACACACCTCTCCCCCCCACTGCCCCCCCTATGCCTACATGGCTCATCCCTGCACCTTCTTCAGGTCTTTGGTCAAGTATCATCTTTTCAGAGATGCCTTCTTGATCACTGCAACACCTGCCACGCCCCCCCCCCCCCCCGGCCCCCACTCCACATAGCAATCCTGATCTCTTTTGTATAGATTGCATTAGCTGAAGATACAACCTTTTCTTGAAAATATGCCAATTCATTTCAGACCTGCCCATAGCGGGACACAAAGCAACACATGGATCGGGGAGAGAAGCTGCAGGTGCCGGTTCTAACCAGCCATATCAGTTCTGTGAAATCACTAGGAAACCCATCAGTTCCTGAATCCAAGGGAGACATCAAGCAGGGTATAGAGGCAGCTTATTGAGATACATGTTGGGTTTAGGGTGCAGCTAAGCTGCTGTAACAGAAGAGGGCTTCCCAAACAGTGGCTTAAATAGAAGTGGTGTATTTTTTTTTTTCACATAACAGTCCCAAAGTGCACAGCCCTTTCATTACAGCACTTTGCCAACCTCCACAGCACATGGACAGCTACAGACCAAATCTGGCACACAACCTGTGTTTGTAAAGACAGTCCTACTGGGACTCTGCCCATTGGTTTGTGTGATGTCTGTGGCCACTTCTGCGCTACAACAACAGAGCTGAGTAGTTACATCCAAGACTGTATGGCCTGCAAGGCTGAAAATATTTACTATCTGGCCCTTTACAGAAAGCGTTTGCCAACCCCTGCCCTAGGGTACTGTCCTCTTCAGCATGGTTGGAACTGGGTCAGAGTTACGTTCATATTGTGTCACAGTATGGCAAAGCTCATCCTAAAGTTTTTAGCTCAGACCTAGAAGTGACTCATATCACTCACACTCACACTCCCTCCATGAGAATTTAGCCACATGGCTATGCCTCGCTCCAACGGAAGCCAGAAAATGTCGTCAGCAAATGCCCGTGTGTCCAGCTACAAATCTGTTATCATGGAAGGAGGGAGATAGATTTTGGAAAGAAACTGGCTCACTCTGTTTTAGTGTCTGGCACTTGCTATTTCTCCTTTAATCAATCATCACCCAAAGTGACCGGTCCAAGGTGTCAGGAGCAAGCTTCCTAGGACACTGAGCAACAAAAAGATTCTGATAACATTTTGGCCACGTTACTAGATATATTACTTTCTTCAGTCTTTTTCCAAGAGGCTGGAAGACCATAAAGACAATAAGGAATAAGAGTGAAACTAATTTGATCTTGGTTACAAGAGTCTTTGTTCTTACCTGAGTTATTCCTGGGTCTAATAAAAGCAACCGGGAATTAAAGCAGACATATGAGGATCTTCCCACAGAGCCCCTTTTGTTCTACCTCCCAGGACAGCCCTGTTAACAGTACTAAACCAAATGAGCGAGACACAAAGTATGGCTTGAACAGTTTCTCAATCTGCATCGAGTGACTGACTAGGGAGAGGGTTCATCCTGGCTTTATCCCCTATGTCCAGCTCAGCTGCAGGAAATACAAACCACTCCAGCTATTTTGAGCAGAAAGAGTTTAATATAGAAAAATGGGTGCAAAAAATTTTGCACTGGGCCCCCAGGAATGACTCCTAGAAAAACACTGTTGAGCTGACCTGCCTGGGGCTACCTCCTCTGCTACAGCGAAAAGAAGCCAGTATTGAACTGCTGGCTTCAGGAATATATTATGCAGCTGCCATATAGGGAGAAGGAGGCTGCTATAGTTCCTGACACCAGAATGCTGCACTATCACCATGCTGCTATACTTCTACCTTCCCAGACTCATACAGGTATATCTGATTGGGGATCCTAATTCTTATCAGAATCCTAGCTGCAAAGGAATCTGGAAATGTGTTTAGCTTCCTTTCTTACGCAGAACAAGAAAGTACATTACACAGGGTACACTTGGGGATAAGTACCAGGTCCCCATATCTACACCATCTGCTTTTTGCTGTGTATGCAGAGGGCAGGCAAATGGAACACAGCTGTGTGAGCTGTGTTAATCATAAACACTGTTTTGGCAGAGAGAACCCCTGATTCTGGTTATTTTTCCATTTTTATATCTAAAGCTGAATTTTAGCTGAATATGGCAGAAATGTAAATATTTACTCTGATTCTCACCTATCTCTATACTTCCTCCATAAAATGCAATTCATTCTTTTCATTTTTTACTTTTGAAACATAAAAAAACCCTTAAACTTTAAACTTTTATTGAGACCTTCCTACATGCCGGGTATAGTTCTAGGCAAGTGGAATAAACATTGGAATAAGACAAGGTCTCTGCCTTCAACGAGCTCAAAGTCTGGCTACTTTGGGGAAGACCAATAGGTCAACAAATAATCACAGCATAATGTGATAATTGCTACTGAGAAATATAGAAGAGAGAATCAGAGGAATAATCATTCTGTACAAAATCTCTTCTTGAAAATCTGATACAGTTTAATACATTAACCACATTAAGAATCAAATTTAATATTACACATCAAACAATTCTAGAGGACAAAAACATTGGCACAGAATATGAGTGTTATAGGTTAGCCTCTTATCTCCCACATCAAATATGTCACAGAGTTATGACAAGGGTACCTATTAAACACTTGTCATATGTCCCCCTATCCTCCCTGCACTGAATTCACTCCAGCTCTACTCCAAACCATCTTCCATTGCTGCTAGAGCAAAGCCTTGCCCAACCCACTCTCACTTGTGATTGCCCCTCCTTTGCGACCTGCTTACTTTAGAGATCCTCCATTCATGCATCCACCTGTCTTGCAGTGTCTGGTTACTTACCTGTCTCCTCAGTTTGATGGTAAGATGCTTGGGGCCAGATGATGTATCTTATTGGTCTATATCCCTATCACCTCATATTGCACCTAACAAGTAGACCCTTAGGAAACTATGCTAGGAGTTAGCAGAGAGACAGGACTCTTTTAAAATTGTCAGATGCATCATATGCTAGAATTTTTGTCCTAAATAATGAGAAAAAATGTCACTCTTCAGCAGAAATTAGCCAGGGTTTTAAGGAAATTATAGTATATATTTTGCCTTTGTTTTCATGATATCAAGTAAAGGGAGGACATTTTCATTTGTTATCTAGATGTTTGTCCAACATTTAAAATTTGCCATTGTTCTATACAGCCATTAGCAAAATAACTAAATTATAAAGATTTGAATCCAGAGCATCTTTTAGCCCCTCCCTCACTGCTTTTCTTACCACCTCAATTAATTACTACACCAGTATGATCTAAAGACAGCTCTGGAATGACAAAGACTGGAATGCATAAAATAAAGAGCACTGTAAATTAATTTGCAGCACATTTATATTTTCATGCCATGCTCCCTTCAGTTTGGCAGTGAACCTGCCCTGGATCTGATAGTGAGCTCTGGGGTGCATTTATGCCCCCTTTTTGCAGATATTACTACCTAATACCTCCAGATGTAAGATCTGTCCTCAGGGCAACTCCATTCTTACTAGGAGGAGGAGATCAACTTTACCCTGTGGTGGGAAGTGACCATAAAACCCAATCTGCCTAAAATATCTCCATCTCCTGCCTAGATTTGCCAATAGGACTGCTCTCTTGGATTAAAGAACTACTTGGAGGTGTCGTCTGTGGCAATTAAATGAATTCTTAAAATGTACCTGTTAGTTGAGGTGAGAGGTGAGATTACATCCCTTCCCACTAAGAATTTATAAGTACACATTAACACAGATTAGTGTGTGATAATCTTGCAGAGTCCCTGGATAAATTGAATAGGGACAGAACATTTTAAAAACTTAAAAAAAAATGAACACAGCATTAAAGGAAATTGAGAGAAAGCAGTCAGCACAATGTTCTTTGCTTTTTTTTCTACTGAACTTATTTCCATTAATGTCCACATTTTACTTTAATAATCTGAAATGCATATCCCCAAACATGTTTTTAAAACCCATATTCCACTTCCTATGTAACTATTACCATTATTGTGTCCTTCCTTACAGTGTGTATATATAAATATTTTTTGTAAGGTTGGTGTCAGCCTTGTGTAACTTAACATTGCCAAACCACTTTGCCTGTTCCCATGCTTAGTTTTTTTAATTGGCTGCCTAATAACTTATTAAGTGGATGAACCTTGATTTATTTAGAAAGTCCCCTGTTGTAAGGCAGCTTGGTTGTTCCTAACTTTTTAGTATAAATAAATGGGCAGTGCACATTTCCAGGCATATATTTCTTCCCCGACTTCCGCCTTCTGAATTACTCAGCTCAGGTGCATTACTTTGAAGGGTCCGGGGGGATGTCCTTTGTCCAAGTTGAGGCCCTTCCTAATTTTATTTAGCCACCCTTTCCCGCCACCCCCAGCCATACACTCAACATATAAATGGGGGGGTTGGGGAATAAAGCCAAGACCCGGTGACCTTATAGGGAAAGGGGCCTGGAGCCCGGGACCACCAGGTGAGAGGAAGTGGAGCCCCACCCCCACCCCCGCGAAGCCCACCCACCCTGCGCCCCGCGCCTCGGCTCTGGGGTGTCTTTGCCGGCGACTGGTTTCCTGTCGGCCGGCGCTTCGCAGGGCCAGGCTGCTGACTTTTCCAAAACTCGAGGGAAACTCTGAGGAGCTCTGGGGCCGTTTGACCCGAAAAGCTGCGGGTGCCGGTTGATTGAGGGAGGAAACAGTGAGCGCGACCTCTGAGACCCCGCTCCGCCCGACAGTGGATGGGTGACCCCGAGCTAGTCGCCTGACTCGCTGAGCCTCAGTTTCCTCACCTGCAAAATGGGGATAATTAAGAAACCGAGGAGATAATTTGCGTAAAGCACTCCGTACAGTGCCAGGCACCGCACAGGGCTCCGCAAATGCCAACCCACTGGCGGCTGGGGAAACCGAGGCTGGGAGCCGTCCAGTCCAGGTGCTTTGTCAAGGCTCCAGGCTCGGCTAGGGGCCGAGGCGGGAGTTGAACCTGAGTCGCTCGGAGCCCAGGGACCGGGGGCTCCGCAGGGAAGGAGGGGAAGACACTCACCTTTTTGGCCCCCGGGGCTCGGGTCGATGCCATCGTGCGGGCAGAGGCTGTGCCGACGCGGGTCCCGGCGCGCGCACGGGTCCAGGAGCCCGCCCTCCGCCCGGGGGAGGGGCCGCCCGCCGCCCCCGCCGCCCGCCGGCCCCGCCGCCGCGCCCCGCTCCCCTCGCGCCGCAGGCTGTCCGCGGGCCTCGGAGCAGGTGCCTGCGCCCTCGGCCTCCCCTCGGCCTCGGCCTCGCCATGCTCCGCCCGGCTGCGCAGCGCCTGCGGGACCTCGCGCTGCGGGGCTGCCCGCTCTCCGTCTGCGGCCGGGAAGGGTGAGTGGGGACCGGGCCAGCGCCGAGGGGCCGGCGGCTGCGGGGGTGGGAGCGAGCGGCTGAGGCAGTCTCTGGGGTGAGGAGAAAGGGGCCTTGGAATTTCTTCTTGAATTATCTATTAGTTATAAAGTGAAACAGTATCGAAAGATTCTTCTCATAAAGTTTCTCCTGTCCCCAACCCCTTGCCCAGTCAACAACTGTTACTAGTGTCTTCTGTATCCAGACACGGTCTGTGTGTAGGCAAACGCAGGTGAATATGCGTTGTACCCTGGCTTATGTAAACCTTGGTTTTTACAGTTATCAATATGTCTTGGAGATTGTTCTATATCTGCACATATTGATTTGCCTTATTCTTTTTAAAGGCTGCATAGTTTTCCATCTTGCCAATATCCTGCACTATAAGCAATCTATTCATTAACATTTAAATTGTTTCTAGTTTATTACTGCAAATTATGTGCATGTGAAAATTATTATGTATATGTCTTTGGGTACATAGGGGAGTCTGTCTGCAGAATCAATTTTTAAAAGGGCAATGGTTATGTGCATTTGGAAGATTGAAAGACAGCAACACATTCTCCAAATGGGTGACAAATCTGCATGCCCCCACCAGTGTGTCTATTTCCCACATCTTTCCTGGTTCCTAGAGTAGCAGGGTTTTTTTGTTTTTTTGTTTTTTTGATTTTTGCAAAATCTTATAGGTGAAAATGGCATTTCCTTTTGATTTCCTTATGTTTATAGATTATTCTGGGCTGTAAGGTAAGGCTTCTCTTTACTAGCATCACTCAACATTATTACAAGTTGACTCAACTTTTACTTTACACCCTACGATCTGAAATTCTGCGATCAGAGACCTGCTTTTGAGTTACATCCATCCATTCTTTCATTCAACAAGTATTTACTCAGTGTCTGTGATGTGCTAGGCTTGTCCCTGGTGCTGGGAAAAGTAGCTGCCAAGTCACAGTTCCTGCTCCATCAGTTACGTAGAATGTGGCCTTATACTTCAGAACTTCAGTTTCCTCATCTGTAAAGTGGAGATATGAATATTTGCTCTGCCTAACTCACAGGCAGAGCTGTGAATATGAAATAAAAGAATGCATGTGAAAGTGCTTTGTAAACTGTAAAGCATCACAAAAATATTTATAATAATAAAGATACTTTTTATCCAATGCAAAATGAAATAGAAATTTAACAAACAAATTGATCTGTTTAAAACTGATAAGACAAATAAAATTTCAGGACTATCCAAATGTATATGTTTTGCTAGATTCCTTTTGCAATGTGTAGTTCTATATTGAGCAAATCAAAATTCAAATTATTTTATTTCTTTATGTTCTTTATGTACCCAATTCCAAACTATCAAAAGGATTTTTTATTTTAGGAAGCACTTGGACAAGCACACAGACAATTAAAAAATTTCCATTTCTAATATAGAAGATAGGTGACCTGGGTTTTTAGCACAGTTCCTATTTTACTTTATTTCAAATATATTTATGACTATCCCTGACTATATCCAAAAGGAATTTAAGATAGTTATTCTCATAATCAAAAACACTATACCCAGTCTGGAACCCATTATGGCATGCTAGGCAGAAGGAATATTATACATTTTATAATGCTTTATTTTATATTATCAAATGGAATCTTCACAGCCCCATTTTGTAGAGGAGGAAATTTTAAGATGCTTGTCTAAATTTCCCTAAAATAGCTATTCAGTTGGACTGAGGACTCAAACCCAGGTTTCCCGATTTTTTTTTTAACTTGACCATTTTCCTAAAAGAAATCATCTGCTTTCTTTTGAACACACCAAAAAAGCTTTAAAATTATTATTGTTTGTTACCACTATAATGGTTTCAACTAAAGTACAAGATGTGCCCGGGCCATTTAAAATTGGATTTCTATGCAAAGTAGTCGAGTCATATGTGCATTATTTTTTTCTTACATGGCACACAAAGAGATGATAAAAGTCATTTAAAAACCATTTAAACAAAAGTACTAGAACATATTGTGGCACCAGGAAATAAGGAAGTACTCCAAGAATCATGTGGCCATGCGAAAAGGATGCAGGAGTCAACATAAAGAACCTCCTGCTGGCCAAATCTGAGACAATTTGGCATTAAAATAAATGATGAATAGTAATGGATTGTAACCCACTGAATACAATAAATGTCCATAAATTCATATTAATATAAACAACAAACAAACAGAAGTGAAAGGAAAACCCTACAGTAGAATGCCAACTGATAAATACAATAGGAATGATGGAATTAGGAAATACACAATAGATACTAAAACCACTCAGGAAAAGTTTAATGAGGAACAGGATATTTACATGGCCTCAAAGTAACACTCTACATTATTACTTATACAAAAGAGAGAATAGTAACTTTATAGGATAAATCTGACAGACACTACCTTAAGCAAGTTATCAGACATAACACCAATATTGGGTCAAACCAACATTAGATGCTTCCTGATCACATGCACTGGGAAGGACACAGCATCACTTCTATGATATTTTTGCCAAAACTGCATAACCTAAATCTCATCTGAGGAAACACCAGACAAACTCAGAGGAAAACAGGTCCGATACGGCTGCGGTCCCCAAACTCCGGTCCACAGACTGGTACCAGTCTGCGGACTGTTGGGATGGGCCCCCCAGCTCCGCCGTTCTCCTTCCCACCCCCGTCCTTGGAAAAATTGTCTTCCATGAAATTTAGGAAGAGGGGCATGCACAGCAGGAGCGGGGGCGGTGGCAAGCGAGGGAAGCTTCATCCGTATTTACAGCCGCTCCCCTACCCGTCGCTCGCATCACTGCCTGAGCTCAGTCCTTCACCCGCCCCGACCGTCTGTGGAAAACTGTCTTCCATAAAACGGGATCCTGGTGCCAAAAATGTTGGGGTTATGCTGCTGTAAAGTGAACTGGCTAGTATTCTTAAAAATGTCAAGGCCATGAAACACAAAGGAAGTCTGAGAAACTGTTCTAAATTAAATGGGACTAAAGAGACAGGACTCTGGATTTGATCCTTGCCTGGAAAAAGTAGCTATGAGTACATTATTGGGATAATTGATTACACTTTAATATGGATTATAGATTAGATAATCAATAGTATTGTATTGATGTTAAATTTCCTGATTTTGATAACTATGATGTAGTTATATAAGAGAATGTCTTTTTTCTCAGGAAATAGCACAGGAATATTAATATTTAGAAGTAAATGGGTTTGATAGCTGCAATTTACTCTAAAAATTGTACACATATATAATACACATATTATACATATATGTACAGTCATGCACTGCATAATGAAGTTTTGACCAATGGCAGACCGCATATATAACAGTGGTCCCATAAGATTATAATGGAACTGAAAAATTCCTATTGCCTGTTTTTTTCTTTTCTTTCTTTCTTCTTTTTTTTTTTTTTGAGACAGAGTCTTGTTCTGTTGCCCAGCCTAGAGTGCCATGGCATCAGGCTAGCTCACAGCAACCTAAAACTCCTGGGCTCAAGCAATCCTTCTGCCTCAGCCTCCCACGTGGCTGGGACTACAGGCATGCGCCACCATGCCCTGCTAATTTTTTCTATATATTTTTTAGTTGTCCAAATAATTTCTTTCTATTTTTTTAGTAGAGATGGGGGTCTTGCTCTTGCTCAGGCTGTTCTTGAACTCCTGAGCTCAAACGATCCACCCACCTCGGCCTCCCAGAGTCCTAGGATTACAGGCGTGAGCCACTGTGCCCAGCCAGTGTGTGTTTGTGTTTTAAGCTAAGTGTTGTTATAAAAGAGTCACAGAGTTAAAAGACATTCAAAAGTTTATAAAGTAAAATGTTACAGTAACCTAAGGTTAATTTATTATTGAAGAATTTTAAAAATAAATTTATTGATATTATAGCCTAAGTATGCAGTGTTTTAAAGTGTACAGTAATGTGCTAGGCCTTCACATTCACTCACCACTCACTCATTGACTCACCCAGAGCAACTTCAAGTCCTGCAAGCTCCATTCATAGTAAGTACCCTGTACAGGGGTACCATTTTTTCTACCACATTTTGACTATACCTTTTCTAGGTTTAGATATGTTTAGATACACAAATACTTACCATTGTATTACAGCCATCTATATGATTATGCACAGTAACTGGCTCTGCAGGTTTGTAGTGTAGACCACATAGCCTGGATGTGTATACATAGTCATGCATCACTTCACAACAGGGATATGTTCTGAGAAATGCATCATTAGGAGATTTCATTGTTGTGCAAACATTTTCTTACACAAACCTAGATAGTATAGACTACTATACACCTAGGCTATATGGTATAGCCATTATGATCTTATGGGACCACCGTCACATATGTGGTCTGTTGTTGACTTAAATGCCATTATGCGGTGCATGACTGTATATAAACTATATATAAGTGTGTGTATGTGTATTCTGAAATATTTGAGAGTAAATTGCATATATCATTTCCCTTCTAAGTATTCTAAGAGTTCATTGTACAATTCTTGCAACTCTTCTGAAAGTATATAAAAATAGAATGTTACTCCCCAAATCAGTTAAACCAATAAAGAAAAATTTTAGTCTCTAGTCTAGAAAAATGTTGAAGGCAGATTAGAATTTAGATATCAAGACTCTTTAGCAATGTTATATTCATCAGATAAATATATTACCTCCTTCCAGATAAAGGTAATAAAACGGATGGTATAATGATTATCATTATATCAATCCTAAGGAAATTTTCTATCTGGTCTTTTTTTTCAGTTTAAAACTCATCCTCAGAATTACAATTTTTAGACTCTTGTGTTATCAAGTATAATATGAGGCATCTGCCCAGAATTCTTAGTAATTCATATTGTGAAATCTCTAAGTTGGAAGTTAATGTAAAAAAAGGATCTGTAACTAGGAAAGAAGAAAATAGTAAGAATTGGGTAATAAAAAGCCTATTATTCATTAATATATTCAACAGCATTCATTGAGTACCTATTGTTTTAGGTGCTCAACATAGAGCAATGAGCCACTAGACCAAAAGAGAGACCAGGGCTCCCTTGGACCTCAGCTCCACACCGCAGCCTCTGTGGCCTTTTGGTGCCCTGGATTCTCCCAGTGTTTTCCTGACACAGAACTGCCCCCATAGCCTGGAATAATCTTCCTTTCTCACCTTACCTGTTTCTTTCTTTCTCATCCTTCAGACCTCAAATAAGCCATCTTTCTGCATATATACTCTTATGGAATCCTTTATTCCTCCTCCATGGCAACTTTTATTGTTGTAATCTCCACATTTGCGTTCTTATCTGACTGCTTGCTCTCCCCCCTACTATGTTGTAAGCTTCGGAGAGTAATGTTTGTTTTGGCTACTCATTGCTCTGTAGTATAGCGCCCTGTTCATGAAAGAAAATAGTTAGGAAATACTTGATGAATAAGGGAAGAATGGATGAATGAAATGTATGTATCAAAAATATAACCTGTGGTAATAATTAACAACCCCCCACTAATGAGCACTGCCTCTACTACAATTGCATTCTTTGCGGGATTTATGTAGCAAAATATGGTCAATAGAGGCTTGAGAGTAAGCCGTGGCAATGATCAAATGTATTCATTCAACACGCATACCAGAGATGGGCACTGCACAAGGGCCGGGGATCAGTCATGAATAACACATTGACACATTGTCCCCGCCTTTAAGAAGGTCATAGTCTAGGTAGGAAGATAGTCATGCAAATAATCATATTAGCCACTGAGTAATATTAATAATTACAATTAGAGAAGCAGGTACACAATTAGAGGAAGGCAAGTGAGGAAGATTATTTTGTCTGCCTCTCTTCAGCCTGGAGTGCATTGGTGGGAGGTGGTGATCCAAGATTTATAGGCGCTAAACTCGTGATTATGGCTTTTTTATGGAACAAAATGATTATATATGTGTTCTTTAGGTAGGAAAAATTATTCTCTAGGTTCTTTGAAAAAAAAAAAGAAGCCACTTGTTCATTTCTTTAGCTATATTAGTTACAGTGGACCAGAATCATTATATGGAATGGGGCTCAAATGTCCCTTCCCCCTCCCCTAACCAGGTTACCTAAGTCAGGGTTTAGATGGTCCAAATTATAATATGAAATCAGCACCATGCAAATCTCACAGTCCCAAGGTAGTGAGTATGGAGAAATGAGTAAAGGGAAGCACATTAGTCAGACCAAAACTGTGGTTACCAAGTAAAGTTATTATTTTTCAAAAATTTTCTTCCAGAGAGGAAAAACCACCTTTATCTGCAGAAACAAAATGGAAGGACAGAGCAGAAACAGTGATAATTGGAGGTGGCTGTGTTGGCGTGAGTCTGGCCTATCACTTGGCTAAGGCAGGGATGAAAGATGTGGTCCTGCTGGAGAAATCGGAGCTCACAGCTGGATCGACCTGGCACGCAGTAAGAAAAGCACCCCAAACTGTCCTATGCATGGAATTGTGCACGAGTGTGGTCCATTTCCTTCCCATTCACAACTCCCTGCTGCCAGCTCTTTAGAGCAAGTTCCCTTTCCGTAGAGCTGGAAGTACAGTTGCAGTTTAACTGGTGTACTTCCAGGCAGGGATTAATATTTATGATGTCCTTATCTTGAACAAATGGCTTCTGGATTCAAACCCTGGCTTTGCCGTTTTCTACCCATATGACTTCTAGCAAGTTACCTAAGTTTCCATTTTCTGATGCCTTAATGGGAATATTAATAATATCAACCTAATAGGGTTGCGATGAAGATCGAGTTAATATGTGTAAAGTTATTAAACACATGGTAAGTGTTTAAAAATAACTGCTAGCTTTTGTATCAAAGGATATTTGCTGGGTGATCCTGAATACGGGCCCAAGACATTTACCTATATTCCTGTTGCCTACATTTGGTGGTCCTTTTATTTATTTATGATTTTAATTTTGTGCAGTGAGATAATAGCCTGGCCTCATGAGGACTTAAATATGAGGACTACAAATGTATGCCACAGCTTTTGTGTTAAATAAAACACAAGACCAAGTCAAGCTTGCATAGTTAATGGTACATATTATAATGGTTCCAGTGCTGTCCTGTAATTGCGCTTAACTAGAACGCTGCTCAGGTAAATGAGGTGATTGACGCTGCTCTCATATTGCCAAACCAATTATTTCTGAAGCCAGCTAAGGATAGGAGAGGAAGTTTTTATGACTGTTGATGCAATTTTCTTTTGGAGGAGGATTTGGGCAATATTTGCCACTGTGCATCATGCCTTTTCGTCATTAGCTTTCCTCTACTGAGAAGAGGGAACGCTACTTTCAAGGGGCTTTTGGATATTCAGCACTTGCTCAAAGATGGGGTGGGGAAGTCTTGCACGAGAATGATTGCCTGCCTCTGGCTGAATCTGGGGAAGAGTGCTGCTCAGCCCCATCAAAGTCCTTGCCCTTGTGGAGCTCACATTCTAGTGGAGTAGACAGAAAACACACAACAGTGCTACAGAGTAATCAGCACCATGAAGTAAAATAGGGTAAAGGATGCAGAATGATGGGGAAAGAGGAGAAGTTAGGGAGGCTACTTCAAAGAGGTGACATGTGAGCAGGGACCCAGAAGCAGTGCGCAAGAGGGCGGTGAGGCTATCCAGGCAAGAGCATTTAGGTGGAGAGAAATTTAGGCAAGTGAAAACATCCTGTGAGGGAGGGCTTCCACCCTCTCACCACTTCTGGAGTGTTAAGGAAGGGCATACACTTTAATGTTTGAATTACTTATTTACTCATTTATGTACTGATTGAATGTGGTCTGCATTTTAGAATAGGTTGTAAGATTCCCTGGGTTTATTTCTTCCATGTCCCATAAATAAAAAGCAACATACCCTAAACCTAAGTTCTTTTAAGAAAAGTAAGCAGAGTTTTTAAGGTGATAGCTTCTTGTTAAAAGTCAACAATGCAAAATCATTTTCTTTAAGCAGGAGATACCAAAGTGAATGGAAAAAGGCATTATTTTGCCTTGTAGACAAGGTATTATGCTATAGTTTACAAATGAGGATTCATGCAGTATGAGGTCAAGATGGAATAAGGCATCAGGAGCTAAAGGTCTTTGGCCTCCTTGGAATAAATTAAAAGAAGAGAGAGTTGTCCTAGGAAGCTGATTCTAGGCTTTTTTTTTTCTTTTCTTTTCTTTTTTGTACAAGTCAAAGGGGCCTCCTGTGAGAAGCAGCATGAAGAAATCCCATATATTAGGAATTTTTAACACAGAGAAATTTGTGGAGTAGATAGGAGAATATGGAAGGTTGGGGAGCCAGATTAAAGAAGGGGGCAGACTACAAAAATAAAGGCAGTCTCACTGAAATATAGCATGTGCTCAATGACAAAAGCGTCTGGAGAGTGCAGAAATCAAATGCTTGAGGAGGAAGGCACAGCCCAAAAAGTGAATATTCGAAATAGAATCACAAATCCATAAATCCTGAGGTTTTGATATATTTTAACAAGACTGCTTTGACAGCTCATGATATTCCTAACAATATAGAGCATTTCATGTCTGGTGGAGGGAAAGGAGAGAGGTTGGAGTGAGAAGCAGTTTTGGAGCACGAGGTCTCCAGGAGAGGCTGCCCCTGGGGATGGTGCCAAGGCGGATGTTTTGGAGAGCTGAGGACTAAAGATGCAAGGGAATCCATTTGGGGGTAGGAAGATGACATTAAAACTTTCAATTTGTTTTTATCTACGAATATAAGAAAGAAATTAAGCTTTACTAATATTTATAAATGGCCCTTGAATTTGATGTAGGTGACATATTGTGTATGATTTCAAGGTTGACTAAGGGGGAGGTTGGCAGTCCATGGGGAGAGTATCCTTATTCTTTCTTTTGTCTTCTGTGTATCATGACATAGTGCAGATTACATGTTATAGGATGTCATCATTGTGATTAGTTTTATAGAAACTGGGCTTCAAACAATATAATTTGTAATGAAAGGGCGAGGGGGTGAACTTGAGAGTGTTATACTACACAGAGATTTTTTGGTTGTCTCCCAGCAATAGTTAAAAGAGTTTTGAAACTTAAAGATAAGTTTTTCTTTTACAAAAAGACAAGTGTTCCACATTTGCTGACCTTTGTAGTGATGCAAATGGATGTCAGTCATTTCTACATAGCAGATTATATATTAAAAAAAATATGCAGTCTATCTCTTCAGAGTAAAATTGATGCTTTCAAAAGGTAAGAAATAACTGCCTTTTCCAAAATGATCCTGTTGGGAAGAGAGCATTTTGAAAACAGATGTTTCTAAATGGTGGTATTATTTATTAGATTTTCTGCCAAAATGATATGTATCACTTAGAAAAACTCATATATGTGAGAAATAAATTTTTTAACCCACTTAACATTTTTCCGAATGAGGAGTTTCAGTGGGCTTTGTCACCATTTATTTAAAATACAAATAAAAAAAAAAGCAATACCTAGTCCAATTAGTTTGTAACAACAACGGATGGACAAGAGAACATGAGAAATGACAGTCAAATGTCAACAGAAACCTTTGTATAGGTGTTGACTGGGATGGAGGAAGGGGAAATTAGGTTAAATATTTCACTAATTCCAGTTTGTTTTTGTGTGTTTATGATCTCTATTAATATTTACATATCATGTGTAAAGAAAGAAATACACATATTTAGTAGTTATGCTCAAAAATGTTCATGGGGTATATAAGTGTAAGGAAAAAAGATTTATAGCCACTGGGATATAGGATGGGTTGAGATCAGTCACTGGACTTTTTGAGGCAGTCGAAGCTCCTGAAAGAGGGAAAGGATTATTAAAGAGAAAGGGAAAGAAAGTTGCACTAGTTAGCACCCATTATGCTCTCCTTTATTTAGTATCCATTGATGATTTTTCAACTTTATTATTCTTTTCATACTTATTGTCAGTCTAGTATAAAGAGGAACTTTCTCTTTTCCCCTATTGATTTACTTATTTGTATCAACAAGGATTCATAAATTCTTAATTTATTCAAAGGGTTATAATTCTTAATGATTACATCCCTGTTTCATCTTCCCTCCTTTATCTTCTTCAACAACTATAATCATTTTCTTTCTTCAAATCAAAGCTAAAACCCCTTCCTATTGAAGACTTTTGTGGCCCTTCTAGCATCTTCTCTTCCCTTGGTTACCATAGTTTCTGTGTCTCTCCTGTGCCTTTGATTTCACTGTTTCATGTATAAAAGTTTCATGACCTCAATCAGACCATAAAGCCTTGAAGGAAAAGATCAATGT
Organism: Lemur catta; assembly: GCF_020740605.2. NCBI lineage: Eukaryota > Metazoa > Chordata > Mammalia > Primates > Lemuridae > Lemur > Lemur catta. Next base: position 50,655,660 of record NC_059139.1, on the reverse strand, counting down.
TTTCTCCTTCTTCAGACTTCCTCTTTAATATGTTCTTGTTGAAATCATAGAAGAGAAAAACATTGTGCCCTCTTTATATTTAATGTCGCAAGACTAACACTTAAACTAATCGTAGATACCATGCAGATATTACATTCAAATAATTTAAATGGAAACACTAATGTAAACCCTAGATTTTGAACACAGAATAAAAGGCAAAAGCCAATACATAAACGTATAAAAATTAAATACTTTTTATCCCTGACTGAGAAAATGGAATCCATATCTTACTTCTGACTATCCTAGCAGCAAGGAAAAGAGTACTTATTCAACAAATATTTCTGGAGTACCACCTATGTGCTTATCAAACAGGTTAAGCTTTGACAAAAATCTGTTCACCTATACACCAGGCTCTGATTAGAAGGAATTTTCTAATTGTTCAGTTTTGCAATTTCAGGAAAGGGACAGGAGGGCTGCTTTATTCAAGTGAAAGGTGGGGATGGGGTTAAAAAAAAATCCTTCACTAGTCGCCTCCGCTTAAGGGAACACACACATGGTTTGCTGGCTTGAGCCACATTGTATGCCATTCCCCTATACTATTCTTAATAATGCCTACTCCTAAACTTTCCATCTAAACCATCCCATTTCTGAATCTCTAAACAACCCTTCCTGGTAACTCTTAAGGACTTACTGTGTATGGTCGTTGGCTGGCTCTCACTTTACTTATGTGGTTCAAATTGCTTCTTATAACCCATCATGAGCCTTATGCTCTGATGCGCTCAAACTGCTGCTGATGTGTTCTCATCCCAAAGAATTGGCTGGTGCTTCTCAGTTTCTTGCCAGCATTAAATTACCACTTCACAGATAAACTATCAACATTTTGAGAATGTTAACTTTTTTAGTATTTCTTTTCCTCCTTGCTTTTAAGGCAGGTTTAACAACTTACTTTCATCCTGGAATAAACTTGAAGAAAATCCATTATGATAGCATCAAACTGTATGAGAAACTGGAAGAAGAAACTGGGCAGGTAAATGCATTTAACTTAAAACCATCTGTTAGGTCAATCTCTCAGAAACATGTATATTCTGAAGGATTCTGACAAGTCACCATGTGTGTAGTGACATCACTGCCATGTGCAGTGTTTAATGTGGTAGAGAAATATGATGCGAATTTATAGAAAAGAACCTGTAGCGTTTGCTTGAAAATCAATTTAATTTCTTGAAGTGTGTTATCCATGTAATTAACTCTTTTTTATTTTTTAAATGAAGAAAGAATAAAAAGGAACTTTTAAAAATATCTTTAGCCAGTTACTATATCTAGAAACTAAGAAATTGGAGCCTTTCGTCGATTGGATTGCAAAGGATCTGAGAGCAGCGTGTGCCAGATTGTCACGCGGCTTTGAAAAGTACTTCACTAAAAGCTCCCCCCAATTTTTATTTTTATCTGTTCTCAAATTTACTTGTACTCTCAAAATAAAGTGGCAGGCACAGGGTATTCATAGGCTTCAACCATAAGATTGAAATCTACTCAAATGTTTCATGCTGTCTCCCTTGCCTAAAACTATCAAATGGCTCCCCACAGTCTACAGGGTAAAGCCAATGGATTAGTGTGGCCTTAGGAGCATGACCTTCATCCGCTGACCTCTGCCTGCTGTCCCAACATTTTCTCTTGCCTCTGCTCCTGTGCTTCAGCTATTCTCAATTACATTCTGGAATGTGCTGAGCTCTTTCAAATCACTGTTTTTTTTTTGTCTGTGCTGTGTTCTATTTTCTCTGCTGCTTCCTCTGCCTGAAACTACATTTCCTGTGGCCCCATCTTCAGCATTCACCCTCCACCCTTCCTCAGGGGTCGCCCCTTGGAGAAGCCTTTCTCGACTGTCCCTGCCTGCCCAGTAGGGCCAACCTCGGGGCCCATCTCTTGGTTCTAAAAGCAGTTGAGCACACCCCCTCTCACAATATCTCTGTCGTACTTGTGGCGTTACTGGTTGGTTTTCCCTACAGATTATGAGCAACTTGAAGGCAAGGACTGCATTTTTTCTCTCTGTAACCCAGGGCCTACCCGAGTGCTTGGCAAACTAAAGGACTTCAGTAAATGTCAAATGAATGTTTAATTGAATTCAGACCTAATCTCATCATCACGACATTTTGATTCTTCATAATCTCTCCACAAATCCTTTATCTTTCTCTTTTTCACATAATTTTCTTTCACTCTGTACATTAACACTCATCCTCTGTTACTCCAATTATGCATTTAGCTGTCTCTCTTCAACTGTGGAATGTAAGTTGTACCTAGGCAGGGGCTTTGCTTTTCTTGTTCACTTTGACATCTCTGGGCCTGGTACAGAGGCGGCACTTAGTGAATGCAGTAGTTGCTGAATGAATTGTCTTTTTATAAGATGAAAATTTTTATATGGTTATTTCTTTTGCTCATAGTAAATCTCTTTTCTTGTATAGCTCAATTTTCATTGTGCTGGAGAAGAACCATGTTTGAGTGCCAAATAATGATTTATTTATGGACTTTTATTGGAATATTATCACAGGTGGTGGGATTCCATCAGCCAGGTAGTATCAGACTTGCTACAACTCCTGTGAGGGTAGATGAATTTAAATATCAGATGACTCGGACTGGCTGGCATGCAACAGAACAGTATATTATTGAACCTGAAAAAATTCAAGAAATGTTCCCTTTACTCAACATGAATAAGGTATTTATCTTAAGGGCATTTTCACCATTTGTTGACTTGAATTAAAATTAGAAAAAGTTATGTTAAGAAGTTAATTTAAAATAGAAAAATATTGTACACACATTTTGAATGGCAAAATCAGATGATTAATGCTGGAATTTGGGTAAATTACAAGGTGGGCTGTTATATACGCTGAATGAAATATGAAAAATCTTACTAGTTTTCTACCTATGACAACTGAGAAAACATTTTTAATACTTTTCTATTATTGTGTCCCCCAGATCTAAGGGTTTCTGTACATAAACCTTCTGTTTGAGAACTGCAGAGAAAATGATAACTTCATATGACAAATAAGTGTCTAGAAAGATTGTGTTATTAAAATTTTTTTAAAAATCAAATTAAGAAGTACCATGCTATATTGCTCTACAAATATTACCTAGTTCAAAGCTGTACTTCCCTTACAGACTCTGTGCAAGGCATAAATCTAGATTTATACCACATTTGCCTGAGAAAATCCACTTGACAGGGAATTTTGCGTTTTTTCCTACAGGAGGATAAACTCTTTTGAATAATAATAACAATGACTAACACTTGCTACAGCATATATTTGTGTATTAGTTACTATGCTAAGTTCTTTGCATGCATAATTTCATTTAACTTCAAAATAATATTATGAGACATATATATATATATATATATATATATTTTTTTTTTTTTGAGACAGTCTCACTCTGTTGTCTGGGCTAGAGTGTCGTGGTGTCAGCCTAGCTCACAGCAACCTCAAACTCTTGGGCTCAAGCAATCCTTTACTGCCTCAGCCTCCTGAGTAGCTGGGACTACAGGCATGTGCCACCATGCCAGGCTAATTTTTTCTATATACTTTTAGTTGTCTGGTTAATTTATTTCTATTTTTTAGTAGAGATGGGGTCTCGGTCTTGCTCAGGGTGGTCCTGAACTCCTGACCTTGAGCGATCCTCCCACCTTGGCCTCCCAGAGTGCTAGGATTACAGGTGTGAGCCACCGCGCCCAGCCAAGATATACATTATGATTAAACAGGAAATTGTAGCTTAGACAGGTTACACAGTGGGCCTGAGCACATTCATTAGGAAGACCTGGAGCAGAGATCTGAATCCAGGCTTTCTGACTCCATTGGACTGTACATACTGTCCAAGTGTCTGGGGAGGGGCTGTTTGGGAAGCAGATGTTTGTTTCCCTGCTGGTGACTACTGCAGTAGTTCCCATCTCCAAGGGAGATTGATCTGGGCTTGGGTCATTTGCTCTTGTGGGTCTTCACAGGCTGCTGGCACTCCCTTGTCCGTAGTTTTGTGTGACACCAGTGTGATGGCAGTTTGGTGTTGCAGTGCATTGCTTGCATGGAAATTCCATTCCCACTATACGTAAGGATATACATTAGTCTGTTTATATGTCAGTCCTGGAATGCTTTGCTGGAAGTCCTCATCATCAATAATTTTTCTCAAGGGCCTAAGGCAATGGAAATACATGTCAAGAGTATTCTCTGGTTCTGGGATGGGGACTGAATCAAACAGATATGACATCACTGCAACAAGGATATATCTATGTCAAAGCACCACTGTGACATTTGGAAGTCTTCAGAAATGTGAATTCCATTAAAATCAAAAGTCCCTTGCACTAGACCTATACTAAGTGAAAGGATTAAATTAGTTATCAAAAACTTTCCTCAAAGAAAATCCTGGGCCCAGATGACTTCACTGGTTAATTCTACCAGACATTTAAAGAAGAGTTAATACTAATACTTCATTAACTCTTCCAAAAATAAAAGAAAAGTGAACACTCCTCAACTCATTCTATGAGGCCAGTATTGCCTTGATACCCTACCCAAATCAGTCAGACATCACACACAAAAAAAGAATGACTGGTATTCCTTATGAATATAGATGCAAAAATCACCAACAAAATACTAGCAAACTGAAATAAACAACATATAAAACAGATTATACAGCATGGCCAAGTGGAATATATCCTAGCAATGCAGGGTTGGCTTAACATATAAATATTAATCAATGTAATAATACCACATTAATGGAATAAACCACACAATCATTTCAACAGATGCAGGAAAAACATTTGACAAAAGCTTCTTGCTTGTATTTTGTGCTCAGTAGATTTTTCTTGAATAGAAGAGACCTAGTACTTCACTGTTTACTCTATCAACTCATTTTCTGAGTTTCATTCTCCTTTGTTTTCCCCACAATACCTAGCCTGAAGCCCTAACACAAAGTAGAGATTCAAGAAATAGTTACCGAATCAAGTATAAATTTTCCTGACACCAGATATGTATTTAACATGTGAATTTGACAGTATTAAGCAATTAAATTTAAATTATAATTGATATATCAGTTAGGATTAGATTTGGCTTCAAATGTCAGAAACCAAAATAATAATGTTTAAACAAGCTAGAAGTTTATTTCTCTCTCATTTCACAGTCCAGGACTTGAATGGTGGCTCTTTTCATGAAGACATCAGCGACCCAGTTACCTTCCAGATCAAGAAACACTTTTAAAGTCCAGTTTTATTTAACATTTGCTAGCAGAATATATTTAGACTGAGTAATAAATGTATATTCATTTGAATATTGACTCTATTATGATTGATTTAGATTTTAGCTGGATTGTATAACCCTGGAGATGGTCACATTGATCCTTATTCTCTAACTATGGCCCTGGCTGCTGGGGCCAGGAAATATGGTGCCCTTTTAAAATATCCTGCACCAGTGACTTCTCTGAAACTCAGGTCAGATGGAACATGGGACGTTGAAACACCCCAGGGATCTATGAGAGCAAAGAGAATTGTGAATGCTGCAGGTAAGCATCATATCTTTCTTAAAAAAGATCTGTGTTTTTTTAAGTGGCAAAGAAATAAGATAGCCATAAAGTAATGTTTTATATGATGGACATTGTCATGGAGCACTGTGGTGCTCCCAAGTTAAACATTTTGTCTGTTTTTAAGCTACAAAACCCTCCCCCCACCACTTTCCTCTTGAGATACCACTCTTTCCTTGAATATCCACAAAAAGTTGGTATTTTTCTCCATTCTCCATTTTCTTTTGCTCCAGATTATGTTTTGCTAAATTCTACTTTTTTCTATGTTTACTGTTTCTTTATACTAATAACCAAGTTCTAGTGTTCAAATTCATGAGCATTTTCTTTGTTTTCAATCTGCTTATTTAGGGCAGATTTGATCACTTGTACTATCTCATCTATTTCTGATTACTTTTGACACTAGTCATAAAACTCTTAACCCTTCTCCTTTCAGAGCAATATTCAACATATTCCATAATCTTTTCTGTAGATTGTTCTGTTATAGTTTAGACTCACAGAGTAGTGAAGCCATAGAGATATTTGGGATAATTTAACAACGCACTCATTTTCCATTGGTAGAGGGCAAGGTCCAGAAGAGTCATGTTACTTGGCCAAGCAACACAGCTAGTTTTGTCAGAGATAAGACTGGGATCTGGGTCTTTTGATTCTTGAGTTAATATACTTTCTAACAGATTGGTCTCATGTGAAGTCATTTTAAACTATCACACGTGCAAAAATAAATTTTAGTGAAAATGCTTTTGGAGCCTAAACTGGGCTAATAGTTTGTATTTTTCTAAAATTCATAAGGATTCCTTTAAAACCTAAAATAAGCATGAGGCAGTGACTGATTTTCTTTGAGTTATTGCTTAAATTACTAATGAAGACAATCTTTATTAGTGGCAGAAAGTCCTTGAGAACCACTGTCTCCTGCTGGCCTGCAAAACATATCCCTGGAATTGGGTTGACAGTGTGTGTGGCCCTGCATGGGGTGGTGATGCCTCCCTTTGTCCTTTGTTCCTGGTGCCTTTTGCCCACCCATATCCACTCCCCAGCCCTGGTAACTCCAGGCAGCTCTTTGTTGAGACTATCCAGTCTCAATTCTCAATTCCTTCCCTGATTCAGATCAGATCTCTGCCCCATAATCTCCTTTCCCCCCCTTTTTCTCCTCCATCACTTTTCTTCAATGGGGCAAAGTTACTGAAGAAAATCTAACTGATTATATACTAGTCGTCCGTAGGTGGTATGGAGGGGTGTGTGTATGTCTGTATTCAAAAAAACTTTATTTAAAAGATAGAAGCTCTCCAAAGGGTGAGCCTCAGTAGCTGGAGGCAAAGGTTTGGATATACCTCCTTCTACAATTGAAGCTAACAAAGATCAATTTTATGAATAAAAGCAATCATCTGCAGAAGGCATCATGCTGAAATGGTCTGAGAATGTGTGGCTGGTAGAATTTTTCCCAGAGTTACTCAGTGAGACCAGGAAGTCTCACAAATTTAGGCAAATTCCTCAGGCCAGCTCTGAAATCTGATTAAAGTAACCAGAATATAGACTCGGAAATACAACCAAAATGTAAAAATGTCAATGCTGCTGGGTCTTCAGGATATCCATAAAAAGGAGAGCCTAACAGAGAGTTGAATGATGGTTACCAGAGATTGGGAAGGGTAGAGGGAGGGGGAGATAAAATGGGATGGTTAATGGGTGCAAAAATATAGGTAGATAGGTAGAATTAACAATATTTGGTAGCACAACAGAGTGACTATAAGCAACAATAAGTTAGGGTATACTTTAAAATAACTAAAAGAGTAGAATTGGAATGTTCCTAACACAAAGAAAAGTTAAGTGCCTGAGGTGATGGATACCCCAATTACCCTGATTTGATTAATTCACATTGTATGCCTGTATAAAAACATCATATGTACACTATAAAGATATACAACTATTATATTTATAATTATTTAGTTATAATTAATTAAATTTAATAGAATATATTTATAGTTAACATAATGTAATTTAATTGTATCTTTAATTATTATGTACCCATAATAATTAAAAATAAAATAAAATAAAAAGGAAGATCTAAGAGTGAAGATTTGTCAGTTTGCTGATGTGCTTCCAGCATCGTCCACGGCAGTGGTGCTCTCTGGCCCAGAGGCATGCATTGCCAACTGAGTGACTCAGGCAAGTTGCTCATTTGTAAAATGGGAATAACATTGCCCATCTTGAAAAGTTATTATGGGTAGCAAATAAGCTAATAATGTAAAGTACCCAGAACAGGGATTACCATGTAGAAAGCACTAAAAAAATTAGGTATAATAATTATTATGAATATTACAATTATTTCCTTGATAGTCTATGCCCTAGTCTGGGAGACAGTAGCATCAGGTTATAGCTACTTAGTACTAGACTTAAGATTGCTCAACTTCTTTCTTTTCCCCTGTAGGCATCCAGCCCCTATTCTGCTAGTAAATTGGCTTCCCAAAGAGCTTGGTTACCAAGTTAGTGTGCATAAGAATCACTTTAGGAAGTTTCTCAGGCTTCAAAAAGATTCTAATTCAGATGTTCGAGGTGGCAGCTCAAAAGCTGCATTTTAAATAAGTACTCCAGGTACTGTACTGCCTGCACCAGATAATTTGCAAAAATTCTTTGGAGAAACAGGACTCTATGGGTGTTCCTACAGGAGAGAGAATGTAGTGACTGTATTCTTATTTTTTTTCTCTTGCCATTTGGCTTTGCAATAAGTGACCATATTCTTGAGCAAGCAGAGCTGTGGAAGTTTCTGACACTTCCAACATTTTGGTGTGCAGTAGTCTAATTTGCCTTTAGCACTGGAAGCTTTCAACATTGGCTTTATTCTACTCCTTCCCTCAGGCGCAGCTCAGGGACATGGCCATATGCTATTTATTATGACACAAACTTTTTCTCTGCATAGTGTTGAATGTTCCTCTTGACCTCATTTCCAATTGACTCATTAAGCCCAAGATAACTTTGTAAAATTTTCCTAATATGGTAAATCAGAAATGTGCTTGGATCATGCTAACGTGAAGCCTAGTGCTCAGCCAAAAAGAATTGTTTGATTTTGTCTGATATTCTTGGTCAAAGAATAAAACCATTATTGTCACTGTATAAACCATGTAGTAGAAGTAAACTTGTCCATGAACCTTCAGCCTGCATTTCATTTCTATTAATCACTGCACTTTTAAAAATTGGAAGTCATTGCCAATGGTCATTTTTATTGACTCTTCAGTTGTTTTTCAGGTGATAATGGTAGATTTTAGAATGAGTCCTCCACATTTGTCTCTTTTCCCTTTGATCTTTTTTTTTTTTTTTTTTTTTTGACACAGAGTCTCACTCTGTTGCCCAGGCTAGAGTGACGTGGCGTCAGCCTAGCTCACAGCAACCTCAAACTCCTGGGCTCAAGTGATCCTCCTGCCTCAGCCTCCCGATAGCTGGGACTACAGGCATGTGCCACCATGCCCGGCTAATTTTTTCTATATATGTTTTTAGCTTTCCATATAATTTCTTTCTATTTTTAGTAGAGACAGGGTCTTGATCTTGCTCAGGCTGGTCTCGAACTCCTGAGCTCAAACGATCCACCCACCACCCACCTCGGCTTCCCAGAGTGCTAGGATTGCAGGCATGAGCCACCAGGCCGCCCGGCCTTCCCTTTGATCTTGGTGGATGGATGATGTAGTAGGAGAGGAAGGGTAATCCTGGCTAGATTTAGGCTAATTTGATTGACATAGAGAAGAAGAGAATGCCAACAGACACCACCCCCATAGGGTAAAACAGCATAGAGCTTGCTATGAGATTTGAAGTAATATAGTTACATGATACTTATGCATACATTTCCACTTTATTTTAATGATAAAGTGCATTAATAAGCAAGCAGTTGGACTCAGAAATTCATAAATATGTTTGGATAAAACAATTTATTTTCTTCAATTTATGTTTTTTTAAAAATGTTAAATAAGAATTTATTAGTTTTAATTAACCTATGCATTCTCAGTGAGGGTTCTACCACCCCCAAGGGGGTGAAAATGGGTTCTTTTATGTACAAAGCACAGAAACAGTACATAAATAGATATATAGTATATCTGTGGTATTAAAATTACATGGGGGTTGGCTGGGCATGGTGGCTCACACCTGTAACCCAGCATTCTGGGATGCCAAGGCAGGAAGATCGCTTGAGGCTAAGAGTTCAAGACCAGCCTGGGCAACATAGCACAAGACCCTCTCTCTACCAAAAAAAAAATTTACATTGTGGGGGAGGCAGGAAAAAATGTCTAACAGCTCCTGGGTCAATAAGAAAACAAAGTTGTAAAAAAGGGCATTTACATGTAGTCAGTGGAGAGCTGTATAGGATATCAGCAACACAGGCAGGGGAGCCCTGGCAGTGCCAAAGGGCGGCACTGACCTGTCACTGTGTAACCAGGCAGGAGCAGCAGACGGGGACAGGTCTGAAAATTTATGTTTTTAACTGAAAGAAGTATATTGAGGATACTGCAGTAGTTTGAATTTCTAGGCTAAATATTTTGATTTTTTTATATTTTAAAACTCCTCAAGTATGTATAACTAGAACATGTAGCTTTACTACATTTTCCTACAACGTTCTGACATTGGTAATTCATATCCTCCTATTAGAAAGAATAAATTATGTCCCTAAATTATTAAAAGACCAACAAACAGCTCTGATGCCCACAGGTCAGATTTCTAATTTGCAAATAGGTACCCATTTCTAGATTTATTATACAAGTGTGACCAACTTAGCTGTTAGGCCAAAACAAAACAATAAAACACAAGGATAATGCATAGATGGAAATAAACTTTAGCACTTATGAGCACGTAATCTGGACTCCCAGACTGACTTATAATTGATGATTCTGTGTCTGGCTCTGAACTTCATAATGATGGAGACTTCTGAGCTCCTTATTAGATTCAGAAAAAAAGCAAGCAGAAATGGCTAAAAATTTAGAGAGTGCAACCATTAAAGAAATAACTTAAATAGGATTCTCTAATCATTTGAATGATTCCTCAAAATTATTATGAAACAAACATGCAAATAGAACTCCTTCCCCACCAATAATCCATTGATGGGTCAGGTGACACCATATCCTTGCCAAACAATAATAATTTTTATTAGTTTAGTTTCTAAAAGACCTTTACACAAGTAGGGGTGGCTTAGATTTATAAAATAAAGTCTTCCACAGCAAGAAAACCAATAAGACGTGTTGCTTACAGGACCTCTCAGTGTGACCTCAGGTATGTCTTACCCTTTTGGACCTTCGCTCCCACTTCTGTGTTCTGAAGGGTCAGCCTGGGAAAGAAACAAAGGTCCCTTCAGCTACAAATTATCCAGTTCTGTCTTTTGCAAATGAAAAAAATAACATTAATTTCCACCAATAAGACAGTCCCTATGCAAATCATTAAGTGAGAAACATTTGTTTGGGAAACTCCCCACCTACTTTTGAACCCAGTCTTCTTCCCCTTCGTCTGGCTTCTCTTCTTCCCTGTTTTTGACTCCTCGTGCCTTTGTGCCCTTTAAGAAAAAGGATCTTGCAAACTTACTCAAACTAAACTTTTAAAACAACAGATAAAACTTAATATGCTCTCTCTCCCAAAGTACATACATTTTCAAATTTTAAGTTAGCAGCACCATTTTGTGCTTGTGGAATTTTAGGCATCAACAATTTGGGGAGAATAGGGTTGGGGGTAGAGAAGTTGACTTGCAGGGCTTTACCATGTACTGTCCTTACGTATTATGTTGATCACATCAACATAGGGCCTCTCCTTTGCCTGACAACCCCTGGCCACAAGTAGGGTCAGTCTGTTACCATACTTTTTATCAACATCAGTACATTTTATATAGTCGGGTTGTTTGTTTTTTCTTTCAAATAAAATTTTTTGGGTTTTTTTTCTGCCTACCTTTGCATATGGGCAAAATACTTTTTCAGGAATGGCATTCCCTTAGATTCCAGAAATCTTCAAAACTCTGGGCAATGCAAAATATTGTCTTGTCTTCTCTTCCCCTATTTAATTTTGCAATGACAAAAATGTTAAAGATTCTTATGACATTCTTTAGTCCTTGCCATGAGTACTCAAGCCTTCTAAATATTTTATTTTAATAAAAATTGCTATCCATATCAGTGTCTGATATGGTATGCTTATATATGTGCTGACATTTTTAAATGATTTTTTTGTTTAAGGATTTTGGGCTCGTGAAGTAGGTAAAATGATTGGGCTAGAACATCCTCTCATTGCGGTTCAACATCAATATGTTGTTACATCAACTATACCGGAAGTGAAAGCTTTGAAACGAGAACTCCCTGTGATCCGTGATCTGGAAGGATCATTTTACCTCCGACAGGAAAGGGATGGGCTTTTGTTTGGTCCGTATGAAAGTCAGGAGAAAATGAAACTTCAGGACTCCTGGGTCACCAATGGAGTTCCTCCAGGTGGGTTCAGCAGACGAAAGTGTGTGCAGGTCCCACACGTGTGGTTCATTCTCTCCATGATGGGGGCTGGCTGTAGAATAAGACGACGCTATAATACTAGACTGTAACATACCGGGGACTTCGGAAGTGAGGAGTTTGAGGTGCGCTCTGTTCTTTTATCGCTTTGAACAATCACAGCTGGGAGTGAGGAAAGAGAGAAGATGTAGCTGGTGGTAGGGAAGCTGAAGAAACGTGTTCCGGCTGCTTTGCAAGGCTCCAGGTATATTTTTACCAGCCTCCTGCCTTCTCCCTACCTCCTTGATCTGCTGCCAGCATGGTTACTTTCAAGATTTGAATATAGCTGCTATTGTGCTTTTACAGTTGGAAACATGACAGGTATTGGAGGCCAGATATCCATCCTACTAAGAATGAAAGCCTAGGCGTCTGTAACAGAGCAGGGTAGGTTGGTACCGCCAGCTGAGGGCCTCCCGCGCTACATGAATGCATGTGGAAAAGGCTCGGGTCTCTCTGCTAAAGCAGGAGGTACTATAGTTTCTCTTTTAAGTTCTGTAAGGGAGACAGCTTTGTTTTTGTTTGTCATGAAACATTTCCACAGTGCCAGATTAACGACTGGGTGGTCTGAGGAGGTACCTCAGGTTTTAATCTAAAGGGAGCCAAAATATCATTGGGATACTGAAATGTTGCAGGAAATATAAAGAAATAGAGGTAATGGTACTTTCTAGAATTACACTTTGATAAGCTCCTTGACATAGGAAATAAGTCCCTCCGTCCTCCTCCACAGAAGTCGGGCCAGCTACTTCAGGGTTTTAGTTTTGCTGTGTAGGTCCTGCACATTTGGGCTAGAGCAGAATCGTTCTTGATCCCAGAGGGAAGGACCTGCCACCTGGAGCTCCCTCTCTGCTCCTCCCCCATGCTGCCAGGCTTTCCTCCAAATAAATGTTGAATAAATATTTAAATAATACTGGTTGGAGGTAGAGCCACATTGTTAGCTGTCCCTGGGTGTGGGTGCCTGTATGTCCTAGTCCCAGCCTGGTGGTCTCCAGGTCTCCACGCAGCTGACCCAAATGCTGTCCCCGGGAGGAGCAAGGAGGAGCTGCTGCCTACCACGTGGGAATATCACCAGTATTGGTAGAGACTTTCCTCTAGAAGCTTATCTCTTGCCTTGCCTGCAATCACAGTGACTTTTAGGACAAGAAGACGATTGCACTCCAAGACCCTGCCTCTTTTCACAGAATTCCAGCCCTTGGATGTATGTGGGAGCAGGCTGGAGGAAGAAGGCCTCCATGCCATTCCTTCCCTGCTGAAAGGAAAGTCAAAAGGGACCTAAAATCCATCATCTTAGATCCTGGAGTAGTATTTCACTTTTCCCAGTGTCCTGGCATGACTTTATAAACTCACATTTGCCCTTATCTGAGTGAAAGAAAAAGGATCTTATGGTTAATTAAAAGATAAAGATATCACTTGACAAACCAAATTGTTGTTTTTTTTAAATTTGTGATTTGATTAAATATGGGAAACTGTTAATATGCAAACATTCGAATTTTCTATTAATTAAAAAGGTTAACTTTTATAACTTTGCTTTAAGAACAATAACATTATTTTTCTCCGTAATATCATGGGCACCCATCTGTTGATAGAGAATGTCAAATTTAGACTTAAAAACAAACGGCAGCACCTTCCTAACAGGCCGTCTTTAAATGTAGACTGTGTCAGAGACAGACCTAAATCTGTACTTGTCTGCACAGGTAGCGCATCCTGACCACAATGCATATCTTTTCAGGTTTTGGAAAGGAACTCTTTGAGTCTGATCTAGACCGAATCATGAAATATGTCGAAGCTGCCATGGAAACGGTGCCAGTTTTAGAAAAGGCTGACATCATCAATATAGTCAATGGCCCCATCACCTATTCTCCTGACATTCTGCCTATGGTGGGGCCTTATCAGGGGGTCAGAAACTACTGGGTGGCTATGGGCTTTGGGTGAGTATCTCCATGTAATTCAACATTTATTGTAGAACCACTTATTTTCAATAAGTCTCCTTCCATAATCTCAGACCATAAAAGGAAAATATGGGGGGCAGAGAGAGAGGGGGGGAGATTTCTCCCTTTCATGACCAAGGAATAATACAAGGAATAAAAACTTTCAGTTTTAAAACACTGATTATATAATGGTTCAATCACTTGTGTAGGTTTTAAATATTAGCACACAGAAGGGCAATGATTTCCTGGAACTTTCTCTTTGCATATTTCCTGCCATTTCCATTATTTGTGTCTCTTTTCATGCTGTGTTTCTTCAGATAGGCCAATTTGTCCCAATTTCATGAGGATGTTTTCATAATACAATGTGACAAAGATAATTCAAAATATGAAATGTATGATATATAATAGCTGATGCATTTTCACCATAATTCATGTTTCTCCAACATGATTTGTTTCTTTATAATTCCTCAGGTTGCTTCCTATTTATAATTCCATTGCCTCTTTGATATTTCATTTCTAATATTTGTTCCATTAATTTGGTGAATATTGATGTCAAGCCCACTTTACTATCATGTCACAGCTTCTGATATTCTATTTTTCTTCCATACTTTATTTGGCAATTTATTCAACTAATAGTTAATGATTTCCTGCTCTGTGCCAGGCGTAGGCATAGGGTTAGGCGCTGGGCTGCAGCTGGGGCCAAGGCAGTGAGGTCTGACTGCAGGTGGAAGGCTGGCTGGGGTGCTGTTCTGCCAATGTAGTAGAGAGTCTGGATCTGAACTAAGGTAGCAGCAGTGAGGACTGAGAGATAGGAGATAAAATTATTTGAATTTGACAATGATTGCCTAAGGTCTTGAGGGAAAGGAAAACATAGCAAGTAATGGCAACCTTTCTAATTTGAGCACTGGCTGGATACTGGAGCCATGGGGAGAGAAAAACAGGAAAATAATGAGTTCCATTCCCTGGAGGTTGGAATAGGGAGTGGGACTGAAAGTTCTAATCACCTACTTGGTTTTTCTGGCAACATCCCCCATCCTGAAGTCCTCTAGGACTGTTCTCCTCTCCCTACAAGAGCTACCTCATTAGCATACAAAAGATAATGAATTCCAAATGTTTTAGAAATTCTGTGGAGGAACTGGGGACAAAGACCAAATATTTATTTTGTATTATGACAAGAACATCACAGTGTTCTTGTCATAAATCAATTGACCCTAGAGATAGGGGTTTATTTCTAGACTTTCAATTCTATTTCATTGATCTATGTCTATTCTTATGCCAGTACCACACTGTCTTAATTACTGTAGCTTTGTAGTAACTTCTGAAATCAGGAAGTGTGAATCCTACAATTTTGTTCTTTTTCAAGATTGTTTTAGCTATTCTGGGTCCCTTAAATTTCCATATAAATTTTAGGACCAGCTTGTCAATTTCTGCAACAAAGTCAGCTGGGATTTTGATAGGGACTGCGTTGAATCTGTGGATCGACTTGAGGAGTATTGCCATCTTAACAATGTTAAGTCTTCTGATTCATGAACATGGGATATCTTTCTGTTTATTTAGGTCTTTTAAAATTTCTTCCAACAATGATTTGTAGTTTTCAGAGCATAAGTTTTACACTTCTTTTGTTAAATTTATTCCTAAGTAGTTTATTCTTTTTGATATTGCAATTGGATTTTAGTAATAGAAATTGAAGATCACTGACTATAAGCCATGTTCTGAGCTGTGAACAAGTGACAGTGTCACTGATCTCCTGTGGAATACCTAATAACTAATCGCCCAGGAAATTAGGAAGGTGCTCCCTTTAGAACACCAGTTACTTATCTAGGAATTGTATCTACTTGCATGGGGCTGATGTCAAACTCCTGCTCTGATTGTTCTGGCTAATTTTTTCCAAGTTGTAGATATTGGGAGGTGGGTGGAGAAGATGACAGGTGGAGGAGGGAGGTGAGCAAAGTGCCTCACTCTCTCTGACAGGTTTGGTCTAAACCCAAAACACCTTCCCATTACCTAAAAGTCAAGGTTTCTAAGACATTTCTTATGTAAAATGGTGGAATACCCACACTGGCTGCCCCTCCTGGCCTCTATCAGTGTGTCCATCCCATGGTTCTGGAGGCCAGTGGTTCTCATACCTGGGTGAGCAGCAGAATCGTCTGAGGGGCATGTTAAAAAGCAGCATCTCAACCATGTGGTTAGTCACTTGCACATTTTTTATCCTTGTATACCTTTCATCCATGAAATTCCTATTGTCATTAGAACCCATGTGGCTTAGTTTGCTTGAGCTGCCATAACAAAATACCATAGACTGGGTGACTTAAACAACAGAAATTTGTTTTATCACAGTTCTGGAGACTGGAAGTCTCTGATATCAGGATGCCAGCATGTTTGAGTTCTGCGGAAGTTTCTTTTTCTGGCTTGCAGATGGCTGCCTTCTCGCTATGTGCTCACGTGGCCTTTCATTATTGTGTGTGCGTGTAGAGAGAGACAGCAAACTCTAGTGTTTCTTCATAGAAGGGCGGTAATCCTAGCATGAGAGCTTTACCCTCATGACCTCATGTAACTCTAATTACCTCCTAAAGGCCCCATCTCCAAATACCATGACATTGGGGATTAGGGATTCAACAGATGAATTTGGGGTGGGGTGGGGACACAAACATTCAGTACATAGTATCACAAAAGATATGTTCAATTGGAAAACAAACAAACAAACAAACAAACGAACAAACAGATTTCCAGACTCCACTCCTATAGATTCCAATTCAGTGGTCTGGAGAGGGGCCCAGGAATCTGCATTTCAATATTGTCTGTAATTTTGGTACAACTGGTCCAGGGAATAGGTGTTTGCAAACTATATATGTACCAGTCCTCATTTACCTTACTCACAGAATATCCTTAGTCAAAGCTATTTTACTTTGGACATTTGTTTTGTCACAATTCTAACAAGTTTTTCTGCTTCTAGGTGATTAACACAATGTCCCAAAAATGTTTTATGAATTGTATTGGATTGGATCTGGTTTTCTTGATTTAGAATAGATTATAAACAGCAAGTTTAAAGAGAAGAGAGTATTCTAAGATGTAACATCTGATAGGTTAACAGAGTTATCATAAAAAGCAGACACAAACACTCAAAAAGCATAGCAGCCCGAGGTCATACAGAAGAATCTGGTTCTGCAGATTAATGCTAGAGATAGAAGAACCTAACTCTGCTACTGGTCATACTAGGGCCCAATAGCCACCACGTATTGCTTGCCTACTAGGTCTCATGCAGTGTACTAAATGCTTTTAAATGCCAATTAATTCTCCACCAACACCATAAAGAAAGTGTGCGTATGAGAAGACTGAAGCTCAGGGTGGTTATATAACTTGCCCAAGGTCACACGGCTAACAGTGGCAGAACAGGAATCATACCCAGGTCCCTGCTGTTATACTTTTAGCTACTAAGCCAGGGGTTCTTAAGAGATGTTTTATAACACTCAATTGTATGGCATTTTACATATAGCTTGTTAATGGTTAGAGGGTTGGTTTCTAAAAGACTTTCTTTTTAAAAATAAATTAGATTTGATTCAGGATCCCACCCCCCAAATCCATCCCAAATAACTGCACTCAGCCCCATTTGTTTGCTCATGTGCATCATTGAAAGGGAAAGAACAGGGTGTTGTAGCAGCCAGACCACAGGAAACCAAAGTACCACCTTGGCTCTGCCCTGGGAGTCTGTCAAAGATGTAAATAATACAGTATCTGTCGTGTGTGTTTTGTCTGAACAAAGATCGGAACCACTGAAGACAGTAAAGTCCAATAACAAGGAGTAGACTTCAGGTCAGATGACTGAACATGTATCCTGAATCTGTGTGACCCTATTATTTAACCCCTGTGTGTGGGCTAATTTTCTCATTGGTAAAATAGACTTGCTAGAAAATAATCAGCTCATACATGGTAGATGGAAACAATACGTGGTAAATGGTAAGCACTTGATTAATGTCTGTAAAACTTTATAAGGCTTCAGTTCTTGTAAACAGTATCTATAATTCTTTAAATGGTAACTGTTCTACATATATCAACATTGGGCCTGGTTAAG
The DNA here is from genome assembly GCF_020740605.2 of Lemur catta. NCBI lineage: Eukaryota > Metazoa > Chordata > Mammalia > Primates > Lemuridae > Lemur > Lemur catta. The sequence continues at coordinate 50,637,658 of NC_059139.1, read as the reverse complement.
TGAATGTGCTAACTTTAATATACATTTTAGTATGTACTTAATAATTTCTCCTGTTTTTTGAAATTTAGAGAGGTTGGTTGTAGATCATTTGAATGACCCATGTTTCTTTTTTAAACTGCCCAGGGAAGTGTAAATTGTTGCCTTTTTTTCTTCCTTGAGAAATATTCTTTTTTTTTTTTTTTGAGACAGAGTCTCACTCTGTTCCCCGGGCTACAGTGAGTGCCGTGGCGTCAGCCTAGCTCACAGCAACCTCAAACTCTTGGGCTCCTGCCTCAGCCTTCCAAGTAGCTGGGACTACAGGCATGTGCCACCATGCCCAGCTAATTTTTTCTATATATTTTTAGCTGTCCATATAATTTCTTTCTATTTTTAGTAGAGACGGGGTCTCGCTCTTGCTCAGGCTGGTCTCGAACTCCTGAGCTCAAACCATTCACCTGCCTCGGCCTCCCAGAGTGCTAGGATTACAGGTGTGAGCCACCTCGCCCAGCCGAGAAATATTCTTATAACAAATTTAGGCATTCATTTTTGTAAAATAGCAAAACTGGTATCTTCTTGTAGGAAAGTTATTTAACATTTCTAGCCTTTCTAAAGTTCCTCCCATGCTCTTAGAACCTGTGATCCTGAGTCTCTGTGTCTCAATGTCTGCTATGTAGCCCCTTTTCTTGGTTCTTGCCCCATGACTCCTGGCTCATTCAATTCCTCAGAAGCTTCTCTTGACCTAAACCACAAATGAACTCACTGTTAGACAAGAGTGAGTGGAACTGCACATGGCCAATGGAAAACAGTAACACCCTCCATTCCGACTGATACCTAAACCCCTTTATTTGACACAATCGTGTTCTTGGTTTTAACGTATCTTCTTATGGAAATAGAAAACAAGCCCACCTTCTCCACCAAGTGACCAATTAGTTGCAAAATACAGGGGCCAGCATTCTTTTCTACCTCCTCCCTATAAGTCCCCAGTGAGGGACTCTTTGCCTAAATGCTTCTAACAAAATGGCTCAAGTTCCTTGCACAGAGGTCATTACCTAAGGGGATTAGAACTAAATTCCGTCTGAGAAGAGGTGGACAGACACTCTAAAGTACACGTTTCTCTACAAGGTCACCTATCAGTCAGGATAATCGTAGCCCAAGAGGGCTGGTAGGTACCAATCACATCGGCCTGTTTGCTTCCTCCCCTCAACTTCTCGTTTTCTTAAAGAGAAAATCCTTACCAGCTAGAAATCAAGGATCATTGAATCTTTTCCCAATAAGGAGCTATTTTGCAGGTATGCCTCTCTTGAAACTGCAGAAACAAACTAGCTATCAAGTCAGGCACACTTAACTTGGATACTAAACATGTCATTTTTAAGGAAAAGTTTGATAGCATAAAGATTATGTTACTTGTGTGTTCTGAAGAGCACAGAACGCTCCAACTTTGGGGCCCTGTAAAATATTTGGTCATGTTTCATTATTTGAAAACAACACGTGTTAGTAACAGGTTACCTGTCTCTGTATTTGAAAGATACGGCATAATCCATGCTGGTGGGATAGGGAAATACCTCAGTGACTGGATCCTGCATGGAGAACCTCCTTTTGACCTGATAGAATTAGATCCTAATCGCTATGGCAAATGGACCACAACTCAGTACACCGAGGCCAAAGCAAGAGAGTCGTATGGATTGAACAATGCTGGTAAGATACAAATTTACTGTTGTCTACAAAGTGTTGACAGATTTGATTTGACTTGTAGCATCTCTGACTTTAGATGCTCTTTATTCTATTCATTGAGGTGGGGGCGGTTAGGGACTTCAAAAAGCATTGTGCCTCTAAGACACAACAAGGAATACATATGAATGTATGTATCTAATGTGTGAAGTCTATCACTGGTTTTAAATACTAAGTATATTTCTACTTTACTCTTTGATGATCAATATAGGTGACAGCTTTGTTTTTTACACAAATTCTATGTATATTATTAATATTATGCTTCTGGATTTTAAGTGCTGTATTTTACATTTTATGAATTCCTTCAAAGTATTTTATTGTTTGGGTTATATGCTATTTAACATACGGACTTTCCTTTTTCAGTTGGTTATCCTAAAGAAGAACGGTTTGCCGGGAGGCCAACTCAGCGAGTCAGTGGGCTCTACCAAATCCTGGAGTCTAAGTGTTCCATGGGCTTCCACTCGGGCTGGGAGCAACCACACTGGTTCTACAAGCCAGGCCAGGACACTCAGTACAGGTAAGTGAGTGACTTAACCTGCCTGTGGGTCTGACCGAGGGATGAAACAACAGGACAGCAGAAGTGCCGATTCCCCCTTCCACCCCGTCACTCCACTGCATTCCAAGGAGCATTGAGCCTTTTCTACAAAAATTTTCTGGCATTGGAGTCATTATTCTAGCCCACATGACACTGGTCCATACCTAGGACCCATGTGGCCCTGAGAATCTCATAACTAGCCCAGGTGAAGCCTCTTCCACTTGACATTTACCAGAAGCTCAGAGGAACCTTTTTACCCCACCGCCCTCCAAAAGTCCACATCGCTCCAGTTGGCTCCTAAAGGTTTGCTGTGGTTTAGGATGTTTGGTCTAACCACATAGTATACAACCACAAAGTGAAAAGTGCCTAGAGTTTTGGATTTTCTATTCATCATGAAATAGCTCAAAACAACTGCTTTCTAAAGTGTGTGCACTGAGCCATGCAAATTATATGTATAGTTGATAAATTAGGGGAAAAGATCATTTGCATAGCATTTCAGATCAAGCTAAAACATAAAGCATGTCACTGAAACAATTTTCTGAATTCCTGTAAACTGCTACATGTCACTGTTGCACTTGGGATTAATAGTGATTATATATTTTTTCTCATGAGAATCTATAATCCCAGAGGAAACAAATTGAAAATGTATCAGTTAAGTTACCTTTATTTTTGAGCTGTCATTTTGCTTATTTAAACAGGTGTTTTTTTTCTTTTTTTCCTTTTCTTTTTCTTTCTTTTTTTTTTTTTTGTTTGAGATAGAGTCTTGCTCCGTCACCTGGGCTAGAGTGCCGTGGTGTCAGCCTAGCTCACAGCAACCTCAAACTCCTGGGCTCAGGCGATCCTCCTGCCTCAGCCTCTAGAGTAGCTGGGACTACAGGCGTGCCCCACTATGCTGGGCTAATTTTTCTATTTTTAGAAATTCAGTTGGGTTCTATAAAATCCTGGGGTCTAAGTGTCACTCAGGCTGGTCTCAAATTCCTGACCTCAAGCGATTCTCCCGCCTCAGCCTTCCAGAGCGCTAGGATTATTGCGTGAGCCACCGCACCCGGCCTTAACCAGGTTTTGATGGCTTTTTAAAGACCAGATCTAAATAGTACAAAGTGTAGTAGAGGGCCAGTTGTTGAATGAATTTGGGCTGTACAGGCAGCCAATCTAGATTATTTGGTGGCCAAATACTTGTTTGGTTTTTCCTAAATGACTGTGGTAAATGCCAGCTTTATTCTTTGCTTTGTGCTATTTGGATCTGGCCCAAGCTTCTTTTACCATTTTAATAATTAAACTACTGAAAGCTTATTTTGCAGACTTAGCATCTTGCTCTGAAGTTAAAATACTGCATTAGAAGTCCACATCATAAAGTAGAAAGGACCCTTAGTCATGAGTCAGGAGACTTTTGTTCCTGGCCCAGCATGTCATTAATTAATGCAAAGATCTTGGAAGTCACTTGGTGCCTTTTCTGTGAAAATGAAGATATTGGACCAGATCCTTGCTTGCTCCAGGTGTGAAGCAAGAGCATGGGCATTGGCTGGGTGCCTGTTAGAATGCGGACTATGGGGTCCCACCTCAGACCTACTGTATCAGAATCTGGACTTTAACAAGTACAAGTGATTTGTATTCCCATTAATGTAAGAGAAGCACTGGGTTAGATAGCTCCACCTCCCAGATATTCTGATTTAATTAGGCCCAACCACTAATAGTTTTTAAATGCTCCCCAGGTGATTCTAATATGCAACCAAGGTAGAAAACCATCAGACTGGTTGACTTCTAAGCTCTCTTCCAGATCTGGGAGACCACATGTTCTGTCTTGTTTTCTAGTTAACTAATACTTCATTCACTGTAAAATGGGTCAAAAGAATAGATGAGTAATTTTAAATGGTCATATTCCAACATACATACATGTATGCTTTGCAGAACAGAATTTTAGGTTGCATGTTTTCTTCCCTAGTGGGATTTTCCAGATGAGTAGAGTTTATTAAAATATCCTTATTTTGTAATTTTTAAAAAAATGAATGACAGTTTTAGGACACTAAACGTTGTGTTTCAGGCCAAGTTTTCGCCGCACAAACTGGTTTGAGCCAGTGGGCTCTGAATATAAACAGGTTATGCAAAGAGTAGGGGTGATTGACCTGTCCCCGTTTGGCAAGTTTAACATCAAAGGCCAAGATTCCATTAGATTGTTGGACCGTCTCTTTGCAAATGTCATTCCAAAGGTAAATAGCCTTGTAGGGATACAAGGTCCAGGATTCTGACCTATTTAATTCTCCATCCTCTCATTTTTCCCCCCAAACCAATATGTTATTTTAGTTCACCTAATTATTTCTGTGTAAACGCTAGAACTCTTCAAATGACCAAAAGTACAGAAGCTAATTTTCAAATTTAAATTTTTGTTGAGTGAATTATCATCCAAAGACCTTGTGGCTTTGCTTAATTGTATCAATGGGAACTTAAAATTGACTGCAATTAAATGAAGTGTAATTTTTATGACAAATAATTTTAAAAGATTGTTTAAGTTGAGAACTTCAAATTAATTTTGGGTTTAGGTTTATCGATAGTTCATAAAATTGATAAAAATGATAAAGATCAGATGATTTTTATTATTAACACCCACATTTTTATTTAAATGTGTGTTAAAAGGACGCATAAGATTTTTATTTCATCCTATGGTAAATTTAAATTTCTTTGTGTAGGTGGGTTTTACAAATATAAGTCACATGTTAACACCAAAAGGTCAAGTATATGCTGAGTTGACTGTTTCTCACCAGTTTCCTGGGGAGTTTCTATTAATAACTGGTTCTGGATCAGAACTTCACGATCTTAGGTAAGTGCACACCAAGTAAGAAAATTTTGTGCATATTTTATATTGACCCAGTCTTACACTGAGTTTTTCTTTTACCAGTACTTGAAAGTACAACTTTAATTATTCTTAAACATGATCGTTTCAAACAAACTTCATGTCTTTTATAGGAAAATATTTGAAGTGAGGGCCCCCATCCCCACCAAGGTAATCTATCCATAGGGATTACTGGTTCTAATAATATTAACTCCTATTTATTAGGTGTAATCAATGTGCCAGAATCTCTTTTAGATATATTATAATGCCTCGATTAATTCTCTTAATATTTTGCAAGATATTTGTTATTCCCTTTTTCAGATGAGGAAAGTGAGGCTTGGATTAAAATAACTTGCTCAAGCCAGTCTTTTTGATTCTGTTGCCCACATTCCGTCCACTTCGGTAAATTGCCTCCCTGAGTTATTTTCTCCGTTTGTGATGCTTTGTGCTTTCTGGCCCACAGCTGGATCTAAATCGTTGACCTACCAAGTAGAGCCTTTGCATGAGTCTTTAGTCTACTATAAAGTCATTAGTTTAATATTCCAAAAATGTTCAGAACATTATTATTTAATAAATGTCTCACTCTAACAGATGTTCACCTTAGTTGTAAAGTGATACAAATTATATGCTCCAATCCAAGATGTATTGGGGGCCATCGTCATAGCTTAGCCTTGTGTAAATCCAGATGAGCATTTTGTGATAAACTTACATAGCTCCAGGGACTGTTCAATAGATTATAAACCAGCCCTATAGCTGGATTCCAATAACTCATCAAGACTTAGACGTTGAAACTAGAGTTTTTATCTTTTCCTTTTGATTGTCAGAGCAATTATGTGTCTGGTGGCCGGCACATTATTAACCTTTAGCAACAAAACCATGCCTCCTGTGTACAGGCTAGAGAAAATTTGGATTTAAATTAATTTTTCAAAGATTCAATCATTAGTTTAAATGCAATAGGTCTGTCACTATTTAAAAGAACTGTGTGACAAAGCTCATTTAAATGGAAGGATCCTTCTGTACTGTGAAAAATTACCCCCAAATTTATAAGTGGCTGATTTAAAGAGAATCACTTAACATCTCAGACAGTTGGATTCTTCAGCTTTAAAGATCAGGTGATTTTATGAAATAACACCATGGGGACTTTCTGATAATTCTAGACACAAAGCATGTCTTCAGAGAAATAATGTTACCAAAATGCATTATTCAAGCAATATTTAACACAATGTTTTTGACTCCAATACAGATGGATTGAAGAAGAGGCAGTCAAAGGTGGATATGATGTTGAAATTAAAAACATAACCGATGAGCTTGGAGTCCTTGGAGTTGCAGGGCCACATGCAAGAAAAGTGCTTCAGAAACTGACCTCTGAAGATCTTAGTGATGATGTTTTCAAGTTTCTTCAAACCAAGTCCTTAAAGGTTTCCAACATTCCTGTCACTGCTATTAGGATATCTTATACTGGTAAGAATTGGAAAATAACCTAGAGTAAATCTCTGAAATGTGAAAGGAGATGCTACCAGAAACATGTGTGTGCATGTGCACAAGCACACACACACTCACACTTTTGTTCGTGTGCCTTTGAAGGAAGATTTCTTCTGCCCAACTCTTAAAAGTCTGTCTGTTCACTCCTAGTCTGGAGAGTGGTTGCACACATTCCTGTTGTTGCTCCAGTCCCATAGCTGTCTACCAGCTATGGAATCTGGAAGGGCAGACAACAAAGTAGGAAGAGGATGACTGTTGGAAGAGGTGGCATACTCAGGCCAGCACACTCTATCTGGGAACATTCGAGCTGGTCTCTTGGAAATAGAATTTCCCATAGAGACCATCTCAAATGTATCAAGCACCTCTCCTAGAGCATTGCCAATGATCCATTTTCCTTCTAGACTGTAAATTCACTAGGAAGTCTTCATCTAGCACCTAACCTTTCACATAGTAGGTATTTGATACAGAAAAGAATGAATGCTCTTCAGTTCCCCAGTGGTGCTCTGGGCTCACTTCCAGCTTCCTGTAGACCTTCTTGTCCCTTCACAGGAGGAGTACTTCTTGCCCAAGCATTTGCTCAATTACATGTTGCTCCTATTCTGGTGGCGTCCCATAAAAGCACATCACCATGAACCCTTGACCTCAGGGAACAAGAACACATAATATTAAAGACCAAAGTTCTTCCCTGGGCTTCCACTCTACCTGTCCCCTGCCCTTCTACCCAACCTTGACAAATTGGTGACCAGAATAAAAAATAAGCAGGACTGTTTGGATTGGTTTCATTTCTTTTGATTTCTGCCCACAGCTCTAATGGCGAATGAAATGACCAAATAGGGAAGAAATGGGGAGTAGGGGAGTCAGAGACTATGGCTGTCCCACAGTGAAGGCAATTTGAATAATTTCAGTTGATTATATTTTTAAGCTTTGTGATTCTTAGGCAAGGGGTTGGGATGGGGGTTATCTAAACTTTGTACACCTTATCTTGATAAACTATGCCATGGTAATTATTCACCTAACATCATTGTCCCTGAAAATAGTCAAGCCTCATTATGAAGTGGGGGTCAAGGCTGGAGATTAACTCCTGCGTTACAGTCTTTCTGTGTCACGAGAAGAGGAGTCCTACATACCACCCTCTGTGTGGGAGTCAGATTGGACAGAAATGCATCTGCGATTGCAACTTTTTATGAACTGGTCTTTTAAAGATAGACAATGTCTATGTTGCATAAGTGGAATTTCTCCTGCTTCTATGTGTTTTAGCTAATGCACATTAGACCTAGTGATCATTATTCTTACTCTGGTGTGGCACCTGTGGATTTATTTCAGGTGAGCTGGGTTGGGAGCTGTACCACAGACGAGAAGATTCTGCAGCACTTTATGACGTTGTCATGAATGCAGGCCAGGAGGAGGGAATTGACAATTTTGGAACATATGCCATGAATGCCTTAAGACTGGAGAAAGCTTTCAGAGCCTGGGGGTCAGAGGTTTGAAATGCTAAAATCTTCATTAAAATTTTATGTTTATTGTATCTGCTTTTTGCATAAGGGCTAGTTTTAATTACACTAAATTGGCTCAGGCTGCAAAAGAAATTACAAATTATTAGATAACTTTAGTAGGGGAAGAGGTTTTTCTCCTCAATTTCCCAATCGCAAGTTCATTGAAATTCTGACATAATGTTTATTTCTGCTTTAATTCCTCCTGGTTGGCGGCAAGCCCTGGATGTCTCTGCCTGTGGGGAGCCTGCCTACCCCACAGAATCTGAGTAGCACGTTTCACATTCTCTCCTCCTCCTCCGTCAGTTGTCCATCCTCATTTTCTTCTTATCTTGCACCTCTTGGTGAATTAACATTTCTTTCTGAGGGGCAGGAAGGATGGTCCAGGCTTCTTCCACCATTAATAATGACAACTAATAAAATCAACCACAAAATCAAATAAAAAGAAAAAAATAATGGTAACTAAGAGTTTCTATTTGTATAGTGTCTTAACCATTTACACATTTTCCTATGCATGGTTTCATTTACCTTCTTGAATCTCCAAGAAGGTATTATCATCATTACACCTGTGCTATACATGCTATACATGCTATACATGGTATACATGCTATACATGATCACACTAAGAACCAGAGAACAGCTTGGTCCAGATTACACACAATGGTAAGTGGTTCAAACTCTTTTATCCTATTTTATCTCCACTGTGTCAGACTCTCTCTGGACCCATTAACTTTTTAAGATTCAGTACTTGTTTCCTTGGGAGACATTGAGGCCTGGGAGGTGAGAAAAGGGATAGTGGTAAAGATAGGCTCAGAGTGGGGACTCAGGTTTGAATTTATCCTCCACCACATACCGGCCATCTGGCCTAGCCCTCCAGAACCTCTGTTTGCTTTTCTATAAAATGGAATATGTATCCTACAGAAATATCATAGATATTAGAGATAGTCTACAAAGGGCCAAGCATATAATAAAATGAATTTAACTGGAGGGCACAGCATATTTGAAAGCCCGGGCAGGGACCCTTGGACACTTAGACTATGGGCAGAAGCAAGGGGGCTTTGCGGGGAGCGGCAGCCTACTGGAGCCCTTGGGGACCAAGGTCGTGAGAGGTGCTCTGGTAGGGGCTTCTGACCTGCAGCTGGGGGCTGGGCTGAGGCTGGCTGCAGGGAGACAAACAGAGGACAGCTCTGCCCCCGCAATCTCCAAGGAATGGAGCAGCAAGCAGATTTCTCAGCCTTCCTCTCCTCTGCGTCTTCCTCTGGAGAGCTTTTCTCCTTCTCGGGCCCCTCCGATTTCCCGGCAGTGCCACGGCGCCCTCTAGTGTTGTTACGGAAATCAATCTTCTGTGCTTTTCATTTATATATATATTTTTTCCTTGAAGAATTCTGAAACTTTGAGCAGATAAAGAATAATTTTAGGGTAGCTCAAATCGATTTAAAAAATATGAGACCAAGTTTTATATCATGTAAAACAAGCTTATATTCATTTGGTTTGTGTAGTGCTGTGTTGTCTTCAAAAGTTTGACTACTTTTTAGAGGGTTCAGACTAGTTCTCTTATAGCAATGAGAACAACAAAACTAACAGAAACCATTAACCCCAGATCTGTTACCAAATATTGGCTTTAGCCCCAATTTGATGTATATTGTAATGACTCAACTGTATTTGAAAAGATTGAGATTCAACCTGTATTTTTTCCTTTTTCCTTTCCTGAACTCTAGAAGTAATGTTTCTACCATCTGCTTTTCCCTGACCTTACTCTGATTCTTGGCTAACTGTGAGATAAGTAAATTACTTAATAACTTTTCAAAAACGAGTTATGTAAAATTGTTATATAAAAACATGTGAGAGCCTTGTTTCTGGAAGGAATATCATGTGCTATCCTCAGATGTTTATTAAAATGAAAAAACTGTGGGAACAAACTGGATTTTAGTTTCTATATTTGTTATATTCAAATGACAGCATTTGCTGAAAGGCTACATTTGAATTTTGGATAAAAAATTGCTTTAGAGATAGTCCCTAACTTGCTTTTTTCAGAATTTGTGTTCAAAAATCAAAAAGTGTTCTTTCTCATAAAAAAATATATGAAAGTGATGTTACCGAAATGATTTGCACTCATCTAAGATTTAAAATGTGTGTTTCTTCTTTAGATGAACTGTGATACAAATCCCTTGGAAGCTGGACTGGAATATTTTGTAAAGTTAAATAAGGTATGTTTACATTTCAAAGTATGCTTGAAGTCAATTTTAAAGTTACGATGCTGTTTCCTGACAGAACCATGCTTTAAAATTTAACCAAGTGTGATTGTAGGAGAAATGAGTTGAACATAAATAGTAAGCATTGCTCAATTGCTTCATATTAACCTTTTGTAAAAAGTTTAATCAGTTCAAACTGTTGGAGTGTGCTTATAGATGTAAAATAGCAGAATCTAGCATCTTTAAGGACTAAATCTAAATTCTAAGATGAAAATTAGAGAGGATAAGATGATTATTTGTCAGATTTTAGCAGACATTTTTGTTGGAATTGTACCACGAGTGTATGTTACAATAGCTCCTGGTAACTTGGGAAGTTGCACATTAACTGATCAAACACACTGTATTCGTTGACTGTCCCGATGCCCTCAGCATGAAGTAGCCTTGCTGCAACAGATCTATCCATCTGCTTGTGAAGTATCTTTGTATGTAGTAATTGCAACATCTGACTATAAGAAATCACACATTTCAGACGTGTTCAGCATAAAATGGATATCATCTGAAAAGCCAGTACAGGCCAGAGAATCATAACTGAGGTGAACACTCCAAAGGGAACCCGTATACCAGTGGTTTTCAAAATGTGTTCCTCGGACTAATAGCATCAGCCTCACCTGGAAGCTTGTTAGAAATGCAAATTCTCAGGGCCCAGAATGTCTGTGAGTCAGGCCAGCAAACCTGTGTTTTAATAAGCCTTGTAGGGGATTCTGATTCATCTAAGGTTTGAGAAGCACTACTCTAAATAATTATTGTGAAAAAGCATATCATGAGGCCAATTTATTACAGACTAGATCATCTATAAGAGTTTTACAAATATGTATGAGGTTATCCCATTGAGCACCACCTGAGTTCTTATAAAAAACAGACTTGCAGTTAGTGGTGCTATTGAAGGACAGGAACAGCAGCTGCTGCTGTTTAGGGTACCTGTTTGAATTACAAAATAAACCATCCTGCCCTAGGTGCTTATAAGCTAAAGGCTGTTTTCCGGTTTTAAAGGGAATATCTTTCTGTACATTTTTTCCCATGGCTTTTATTTTTATGATGTACCTTCTGCCTCCAGACCAGAGAAAGCAGGTCCTTGGAATCAGGCAGACCCTAGCAGCAGATTGCTTCTTCTGATAACAGAAGCTTTAGTTTAGCTGTTTAAAATAAGGATAAAAGTGGCCTGACTCTTGAAAGCACTAAAATTATGCTGTTGGTAGCCAACAGGTAGATTGATAACTGATTTTTTTGCTTCGGTGTTTGGATATTATTGTTTGGGGATAAGGCATAGATAAATGATCTCTTCATATTAAAATCAGATTTTTAAAACTCTCTTTACGACCATTAGCAGGTGTGGATTGGGTATTTACTAGTTCTTTGAAATTATATAACCAAATAACCAAAATTCAGCTCAGAACAAAGTTGTTTAATAGATACTTATTTTGATTGATGGTATGTTTTTATAATTTCTGAATTTTTGGTTCTCATTTAGGTGTCACAAAGTTAATTCTTAACAATTTTATTGGGTAAAGGTTCAGGTAACCCAAGGACCCAGCCTAAACTGAGCCAGTCTTTTTCAATTATGTTGATTAAGGTGGTTAATTGGTGTCAACCTAATCATAGTGATGCTTGTTAATCTCCAAGACTGGTGAATAGATTGAATCGATTTTGTTTAGACCCTATTTGGTGGTTTCATGACAACTTTATGACAGTTTTGTAGCAGTCTGTAATGTGAAACAGGTTCCTGAAAAACTTACTACCATCACAAACAAAGCTTTGTAACTTGGTAATTCAAGTCCTGTGCCTAAAAACCAAAATGTTACCCAAACTGGCTTCAAACAACATTTTAAAACATATAATACACTGTGAATCTATATTGCTCAGAAAATTGATGCTATATGAAAACAGAAGCAGGGGCTAATACAGAGGGATATTTATATTCGATGCCAAAATGAACAAAACAAGAAAATCCTGGCATTTTACAATTGTTTGAAATCAATTCTTTCCTTTCTTTCCTGTCAAAGCAAACATACAGAATTCTCTGCTTGGTCCTTAATTGTTTACACTATGATTGTATAGGCCATAATGTTAGGAAAAGATATGGAGAGGCAGACTGTGTCAGAGCTAGAAGGGTCCCTGGAGACCCCTCCCCAGTACCCCTTCTTTACTGAGGGTGAGGAAACTGAAGCAGAGAGGTAAAATGACCTGGGGGAGGTCATTGCTTTAGCTCAGGTGGAACTCGGATCTCTGACCTCACTGTGGAACTTTCTCACCTGCCGCGTTTCCCAGCGAGGTCCTTTTCCATAATGTGCTTATCAGACTTGAAAGGCTGCCCAGGAATTTTTCTGGTAACATGTATTATTTGCATGGACTATCTTTTATTAATTGATACCTCTTCCAGTCATGTTTTTGTTATAAGTAATTTTGTGTTTATGGTAGGATCAGAATAGCCGCTTTGCCCATATTAAAGAGGAAAATGGGTGAGGAGATGGGTGATAAGGCATCATTAGGTTGAATTGTGTTCTTGTTAAAATCCATAAGAAAGTAGGGAAAAGAAAAATGGAGTATTGAAGAAATCTTCGACCACAAAGGAAGATGTGATGGCCCTTGCTTCCTTCTCAGAGTTGTATGAACCTTAGTCACCACTGGCATGTAGCTTGTGTGAAGCTGATACACATGTACACACATTCATTCATCTACTAGACACTTATCAAGTACCATTTATTAAACACCTTGCTAAGCCACAGATCTAAAAATTAAATATATATTCCTGATGGGTCTCAGATCTCAAGAAGCTTGAAACAAATGGTATTTCAGGAACTAAAGTCGTAGGGGTACGTTCTTAGCCTTGAGAATGCCATTCCTCAGGAGAAGGGTTGTCTAACAGTAAACAACAGTGCCATCTCGTGGAAAGTGAGCCACAGGGCTCTGAAAGGAAGCATTTACTAAAACTGCGATACAGGTAAAAATAATTGAATACATACTTTTTAAATCTCCTTAACTAAAAGCCCCTTACCTGAAACAACTCATATCATTGTGCCTAATGGTATTTTTACATGTTCCAAGTAACTTGGGAGGGGGGAAATCAGTGGCTTTTTTTTAGTTGGAAATGGAAGAAATACATTAATCAAGAGCAAAAGGAAAATCAGCTGCCTTAGGATAGAGTCATAGTTTTTCTTGGAATTTTCCTCTTGGAAACACTGAATCTTTGTCCATTTCGGGAGAACACCCACCAAGATTCACAGAGACTCAAGTACTAAGTGTAATGTGTTTCAGCAGATCAGAAGAATAGTTTTATTTTTTTCCATAATGTATGTTTCTCCCTCTCTTCCCTCTCCCTTTCCCTCCCTGGTCTGTGTCTTGAGCTTCTAACCTGTAGAAACAGAATAAAACGTGATATATATTAACCACAAGTTAGAAGACACGTTGATTTTAGAAGATGTAGGGTCTCTTTTTTGATGAAAGATTATTTAAAGCATAACTATTCAATAAGCAAAAACAAAACAACCAAAAGAAAACAACGCTGGAAAAGAAGTGAATCACACCACCAGGCCTACTACATCCTAAGTATTCAATGAATAGTAGCTAGTATTAAAACATCAAAGTGGAAAGAAACCATTGTTCACAGACGGCAAGTTTGAAAGGAATTTCTAATATGTTATAGTGATAAAAAGTATCCAACTCTCTTGGGGAAATTTGAGGTAAATGGTAATAGGCATTGAGAAGGTAGAAAATTTTCAGTGATTCGGTCTTGGCTGAACATTAGAATCACCTGGGGTATGATTCATTTAAATAATATGCTGCTTTTAAAAAATCCCAGGGCCCAGACTGCACCCAAGATCAATTAAAAAAGAATCACTGGAGTGGGGACTCAAGCATCAGTTTTTGCTTTTTTATTTTTATTTTTTTATTTCCCCAAGTGATTCTAGAAAAGGCTGAGAATGACTGTTTTAGACCAATGATTTTCAGCTGGCTGAAGATTACTATCCTGAAGAACTTTTTAAAATTACCTGATGCTCTACCCCAGTGGTTCTCAAAGTGTGGGCCACAGACCAGCAGCACCAATGTAACCTGGGATTTGTTAGAACATGCAAATTTTGGGGTACCATCCCAGATCTAAAAAAATCAGAAACTGCCAGAGTGGGGCCAACTATCTATTTTAATAAGCCCTCCAGGTAGTTCTGATGCAGTTTAAGAACATTGACCCACCGCAATGGTGCGGTGGAATCTGTAGTGGATTGGAAATAAGTTAGCAGATCTGTGACCTCCTCTGGCTAAGCTATGGGTTAATGATATTCTGCCCCACATCTTTGTTTTTTCTTTTAGAACTGGGAAGTAAGTGAATATTTTTATATCCAGTCACCAAATTCTAGCTGGGTGGCCTGGGAAAACCATTTAGCTTCATTTTGTGCCTGAAATATTTAATCTGTAAAAAATCTCTTTGCAAGTCTAAAATTCTGTGAAGTACTACCTAGCATCGTGGTTGAAGACATTGGTGCTATGTTATCATTATGAGCCACATAATTGTGTCATTTTAATTAAGCCATCCTTATTCTCTCACCTATTTTAGTTGCTCAGTGATAAGAGGAAAGAGAGGAGTGGTGAGGGGAAGGGGAGAAAGGGAAAGAGAGGAGGGAAGTAAAACCTAGGCTGAAGTATAGTTTATCATTCCCGAAACATCCATCACAATGTATTAAACTAAGAGCCATTGAATCATTATTCTCATATATATCCAATTTCTGTTATGAAACGATACTTTATTTCTACCCTAAAAGCTTAAATGTGCTATTTAGCTGACTGCTTTAGAATTTGGATATCCATGGAAACCCAGATCTAGGAATGATTGAAGTAATTTTTTAGATTGCTTTTATTTTATTTTTATTATTTTCATTTTAACAGCGTAATTGAACATGCAATACATTGACATATTTAAAGCAAACAATTTCATGAGTTTTTGTACATGCATACACCAGTGAAACCAAAACCACAATGATGATAGTGAACATATCCCTCATCCCCAGAAGGTTGTTCGTGCCTCTTGGTAATCCCTATCTCCCAAACCTGCCCACAGCCTCACTTACCCCCACACACCCATTTATCTGCTTTCTGAAACTGTACATTATTTTGTAATTTTTAGAATAAATGAAAATCTATATAAATGGAATCATACAGTATATACTCTTGTGTGTGGATTCTTTCACCTCACATAAGTTGAGAGTCATCCATGTTGTTATTTTTATCAATAGTTCATTCCTTTCTATAGTAAATACCATTCCATTGTATGACTGTACCACAATTTGTTTATATACTCACTTGCTGATGAAAACTGAGTTGTTTCTAGTTTAGGGGTGTTACAAATAAAACTGCAGTTGTGTCTTGATATACTTGAGAGATTGGTTCCAGGACCACCCAAGGATCTGAATCCGCCTCAAGTCCTGAGGTCAGCCCTATAAAACCCATGGATAGGAGAAGTCGGCCCTCTGTTTACACAGACTGTGCATCCTTTAAATACTGTAATCTTCTTGGTTGAAAAAAATCCACACATAAATGGACCCATGCAGTTCAACCCTGTGTTGTTCAAGGGTCAACTGGTACTATGAATGTTTGTGTACAAGTATGTGTATGAACATATGGTTTCTTTTCTCTTGGGTAAATACCTAGGATTGGATTGGCTAGATAAAATGGCAAGTATATGTTAACTTTTTAAGAAACTGTTTTGCAAAACAGTGTACCATTTTATGTTTTACATTTCTACCAGCAGTATACGAACATTCCAGTTCCTCTATATCCTTGCCAAACACTTGTCATGGTCAGTTTTTATTTAACTTTAGCTATTCTAAGACATGTGTATGGTGTCTCATCATGGTTTTAATTTATTTCCTTAATGACTAATGATGTCAGGCATTTCTTATGTGCCTATTTACCATTCCTAGCTCTTCTTTTGTGAATTGTCTGGTCAAATCTCTTACTCATTTTTACTTGGGTTTGTTTTCTTATTATTGAGGGGTTAAAGTTCTTTATGGACTCTAGATATGAGTCCTTTATCAGACACATGCTTTGCAAATTATTTTTCCAGGCTGTCTTGACTTTTCATTTGTCTGATGGTGCCTTTCGAAGAGCAGTTTTTAATTTTTGAATTTTTAAAGTTCTTGTCAATTTGTTCTATTATGGATCATGCTTTGGGTTTATATCTGAAAAATCTTTGACTAACCCGAAGTCACAAAGATTCTCTCCTTTGCTTTCTTCTAGAAGTTTTGTTATCTTACCTTTTACATTTAGGTCTATGATCCATCTTTAGTTAATTTTTGTATCCAGTGTGAAGTGTGGATTGAAGTTTAATTTTTTTGTGTATGGATGACCAGTTGTTTCCAGCACCATTTGTTTAAAAGATGCCATGTTCTGTACTTTATTGCCTTTACCTCTTTGTCAAAAATAGGTTGTCCATTTGTTTGTAGGTCTATTTCCGGACTCAATTGTGTTCCATTGATTCATTTGTCTTTCTTGATGCTGATGCTACACTGTCTTGATTACTGTAGTTTAAGTAAGGTTGTGAT
Organism: Lemur catta; assembly: GCF_020740605.2. NCBI lineage: Eukaryota > Metazoa > Chordata > Mammalia > Primates > Lemuridae > Lemur > Lemur catta. Next base: position 50,620,835 of record NC_059139.1, on the reverse strand, counting down.
AGTCCTACAACTTTGTTCTTTTTTAAAGTTGTTTTGGCTGTTCTAGGTCCTTTTAATTTCCATGAATTTTAGATCAGTTTGTTAATGTATATTTAAAAAAAGCCTACTGGGAGTTTGATTGTCATTGCATTGTGTCTATAGGTCCATTCAAGTCTTCCAACTCATGAACAAAGTGCATCTCTCCATTTACTCAGGTCATCTTTAATTTCTCAGAAATGTTTTGTCCTATACAGGTCTTATACATCTTTTAACAGATTTATCCTTAAGTATTTAATATTTTGATACTATTATGATGATATTTCTATTTCAATTTTCAGTTGTTTATTGCTAATATATAGAAATACAATTGGTTTTATATGTTGATCTTATATTCTGAAACTTTGCTAAATCCACTTAATTCTGGTAACTCTTTCGTCAATTTTCTACATGGACAATCATGTATAAAAATAAAGCTTTTCTTTGTCTTTTCTAATCTGGATGTCTTTTATTTCTTTTTCTTGGCTTATACTCTTCCCTAGATGTTTCTTATCAGTATGAGGGCATTTCCTTCTATTTCTAGTGTTAAAAGTTTTTTTTCTTAAAATCGGGAATTAGATATTAGATTTTAGCAAATGCTTTTTCTGCATCTACTGAGATAATCATATCTTTTTTTAAAATTTGTTATATGGTTTATTATGTTTATTAATTTTCTAATGTTAAGCCAGCTGCTCATTTTGGGTATAAAACCCAATTGGTAATGATGTATTATTATCCTTTTATATATTCATGAATTTTATTAGATAATTTTTTGAAGAAATTTTGCAGCTATGTTCTCCTTAAAGGACTTAGAGCTTACAATTATTTGTTTATTTTTCCCCTTTTTCTTTCAAATACAATGTAAGCTTCTTGAGTACAAGGGCTGGCAATACAGAATATGTTTTGTTTATCATTTTATTCCCAACACCTAGCTCAGGGCTGGCCCATAGAAGATGCGCAGTAAATGTTTTGATGTTGAAAACAGTGTCAGGAGACGATGCTAGAGAAGTCCTGGGACCACATCATGAAGGGTCTCGTGTGTTAGACTAAGGAATTTGGAGTTTATCCCGGAGACATTGAAGGATTTCAAGTAAGGAATGACACTTGGGTGATGGAAAACAGATTAAAAGTGAACTGGTCTGGTGACTGGAAGATCGTTTTCCCAATTATTGAAGAAATCCAGTGGAAAGATGGCAAAGACTTTCAACTATAGCAGTGGCTGTAGGATGGGGAAGAGGAGTGAGTGATATTTAGAAAGTAGGATGGAGACCACAAGAGGGACTACATGTGAAGGGATGGAGAGGAGGTTGTAGGACACTGTTAATGAACTAGGAAACACAGGACGAGGGATGTGGTTTGGTGGTGGGAGGATTTGGGGGGTTGGAGAGCTGTGGGATAGCCCAGTGGAGAGGCCTGGAAGGCAGCTGAGCACATGGGTTTGGAGAACTCTGTTCTGGAAGTATGGCTTTGGAGCCTCATATGTAGGTGGTAATTGAAGTGGAGGAGTGTTGGGAACCTCTTTTCTTAGCACTCTGTACTTACCTCTGCCCTGGTGCTTCTCACACGCTTATTCCTGGCTGCCTCCACAGCTAGACTATGAACACTCTGGGGACAGAGGCCAAGAATCCATAGGATTCACCACTATGTCTGATCATTAGTAGAGGCTTACCAAATATTTGTTGAAGCATTTGAATTGGTTCTGCCACTTACTGCTTCTAAGACAAATTGCTTAATCCATAAGCACTTTGGTTTTCTGATCTGTAAAATGAGGACAATATTCACCTCATAAGTTTGTTATAAGTATCAGATGAGATAAGGAATATTTGGTTCCTCACTAAATGTTAGTTCCTTCCCATCTTATAGAATTGAATCTGAATAAATCATTTAGGGAAAAGCAGCTATACATGAAATCGTTTCAGTTTTTTGAAGACCCCAGCAAAGAAATTCTTGGGTCCTTATTGAGGACTCATTTCTTCATGCCTTTCTTACTTCCTTTAATAATGACTTACTTTGCATTTCACCTTAAGTGCTATGCTTAAAACCAAATAGGCAATTATTCTTCATTGTAGTCTAGAGAGATGAAAAGTATTATGAAAACTCTGTATGTAATTGTTGCTAAAGCAGTTAAACATAAATCTGATAAAGCCACAGGTCCATTTTGCAGTTTTCCTTTGAATCATTAGATTAAAAAACTGAAAAATAAATGTTCTCTTTAATATTGAATCTAGTAAAAGTCATAGAACACAGGTAAGGAGGGCTATGTTAGTTTTGAATAATCTGGTTTGGTTTGAATGTTAATTAACCTGATTATTGGCCTGGCTGAGGAATGATATTTTAAATATTTTCCCCAGGTTGCTATTTTATCCCCTCCTTTTAGTGAATAGGGTCCCTTTTCTAGTTATACTAAAGACTTTTTTGAGAAGGACTTCTTAACTGGTCAGTGATTTTGGTTAGAAAAGTACTAGATGCACTGTTTCTTTTAAATTGCTAAGTGCAGAAAACGAAAACTACATGTATGTGGGAGTGTTCATTTTTCCAGCCAATAATAACAAACTTTAGTTGCTAAACTCATAATTTAACACTTTGCTATCAAAGAGACATTGAAATTGTTGTGGTTGTGAATCTGTGTGGAATGTTAAGAAGGTCTGGAGAGTGGAAAAGAAACCAAGAGTTTAGAAACCTGGGTTTGAGGTTTGGTGCTAACTCACTCTGTCACTGTGGCCAAGACCCTTAACTTTGTTGGGCTTTAGTTTTCTCATAAAAAATGAGATTGGACTAAGTTTTCTGCTTGCCTAAGGACCCCTGTGATTCTAATTCTGTGAATATGAAGTGAATAATGCTATACTTTGTCTAGACGGGGGGTGTTAAGGCAATCCGTTCCCCCACATGAATCCAGAATACAGCTTTATCAGGGTTTGTGAGAGACGCACAGGTGCACAGGGCACTGCTCAACTGACTGAAGAAAGTTAAGATTTACATAGACTGCAGGTGAGTGATGGCCACATGCTTTACAAAAGGAGTCCTGTCAGGATTATTTATATGAAGCCCATTTTAAATGAGAAACTTTTCGGGAAAGCATTGAGGGACAGTGGCAGAAGCCTGTCACCCAGATCTCCATCTCTGCTACTTACAGTATAGTTGGTGACCAGCAGGGTCTCTCTGCAGCTCTCCCCATGCCTGTGAAAGGTAGGAGTGTGATTCCACAGCCAGTGCCGGGCCTGATTTCCAAGGGGAGCTTAATTGTGATGCAGGGTGTTAGACTGATTCCCTTATGTTTTTAGAACTTTTGATATTTAGGTGAAGGGGATTTTGGCCAAAAAGTTAAATCAAACTGATGACTTCCTTGACTTTTCTGATAGGTTCTGACCCTACACAGATGGGATAGAAAAGGGCCAAGATCACATTTTCATAATCTCTGCCCTGATCCCAGATAGCCCCCTACCCTGACTCTCCATGTCAGACCCTACCACTGCTGCTGCCAAATTTGACTTTAACTGCTGTGTGTCTGAGAACTCTCCATTACCCTGAGAACCACAACCAAAAATATACTGATTTGATTTATTTAATTTACATGTTCTTTTAGGTAACATGTATGCTTTTAATAGGGCTAATAAGAGATGAATAATTTTATTTCACTTAAAAGCTCCTTAATATTTTCATGTAGGTGGATGTTATATTTATTGTAATATGTATTACAAATGGCTATTGTAATGGCTCTTATTGCTACTTAAAATTACTTAGTTTTTTTAAAAAGTCAAGACTATTTTTAGGCTATAGTCTCAGTGCCCCAGCAATTTGTACATTTCTCAAAGACATTAACAACTATTGATATAGTTAATTTGGCAATGACTCATTAAAGAAATATATCTCCATTCTTGGGTCATCTTGAAAGCACCAATTTTAACTGCAGCATTAACCTTCAGACACATTTTCTTCTCATTTATAATTAATAACTATATAGTAGAGTAAAATCTACAGTCTTGGGAACAAAGCCAAGTAAAATGAGAATGAAATGCCATCACCTCACTTTAAATCTTCCTAAGTCAGGAGCCTAGTTAGTTTGGGAAGGGGGAATTATGTTAAGAGGTAGGTGCCATCTTCCATCTGTGCTATAAGTCTGTGTTCCTTGTTTTCAATGATTTTTCTTGTTGTTTTTGTTTGTTAGGGTATTATTTTCATTTATGTCTGAGGATGATGTTACTGAAAAAATCACTTCCTTATTCTGGAATGTACAGATATAGATGTCAAATTTTATTAATATTAACCTTCCAGGGTGTTTTAAAATACTTTCACATAGTACAAAAATATTATTATGTAATAAATGTCATTCAAAATAGATTCAGATGATCTAGAAGAAATTTAAAAGAAACATTCTTCATTTAAAGCATTTATATTAAATATCAGCTGTACTTTCCAGTGATAGACTCCAGGCCCAGCATTTTAAAAAATATGGATGAAATCTAAAAGTGCTGATTTATATCACCATGTAACTGAGCCTTTGTTTACTCTTCTATAAACTAGGGGTTCAAATATCTGTCTCATACGGTTGTCATGAGAATTAAATGAGCTCATGAATGTGATGTTCTCAGCATAGTGTCTGACACATAGCAAATGCCTAATGAATTGAAAATGTTACTTATTAATTTTTTAAGTGAATTTACTACTGTAATTTTTTTCTGAAGAAAGTTTTCTCCCCCCTTTCTGCTTCTCTCCTGATTAGCTGATACCTACCTGAGGTTCCTCCTTAGCCTTTAGTAAAATTGTGAATTTGGCAAAGGTAGAGTTAGGCTCCCCTTCCAACTCTTCTGGTCCCTCTCCTGGCACTTACCCCCACAGCTCTCATCTAGCACCCCAAAAGGCCGCCTTTCTGAAAGCTTGGTCATGGCCAGCTTTCGCCACATCTCCTCCAGAGGTGTAGCAGATATTGGCTTAAGTGGCTCAGTTAAGGTCGCTCTCAATAGAGGAAAAGAACAGAGTTGGGACTCCTGAGGTCTTGGTTCTTAACCAGTTTGTTGATTGCCTCTCTTAGGCTGAGTTAATTCACTGCATTTAGACCCTAAATCTACCATCTGTGGGCTGTTGGGAAGACCAAATTATAATGTAAGTACAAGCACTTGTGGAAAAGGCTGTGCAGACAATAGTTATGAAACCTACTCATCTTTCAAAACACAACTCAAGCAACTCCTCTGTACAATTGGTGCTGACAGAATGCTGCCCCCAGCCCAGGTAGAATGGGTCATACTCTTCCTTGGGCCCCCACTGTCCACACCTCTATTGTAGCATCTGTTAGCTTGCATTTCTGCCTCCACATAATAGACATTATTTGTTTTAAATTACAGAACGTTTGTGATTTTTACACTCTCATACAACAAACAGAACCAACCATGAGTCATATTTCAAAATTGGTACAACTGATTGGTGCCATATGCTATCATGTGTCATGTTCTACCATGTTTCCAGTAACCTCAAATTGTTCTTTTTCCCTCTGGTATGTTGAGGAGATATAATAATTTCAGGACTGGGCATGTTGTGATGTGTAGGGAAGAGGGTCACATTTCCCCAGGAGCTCCCCTGAAACTATAAGATGATGTTCTCTTTTTTCCTTTTTTTTTTTAGTTTTTTTTTTTTTTTTTTTTTTTTGAGACAGAGTCTCGCTCTGTTGCCTGGGCTAGAGTGCCGTGGTGTCAGCCTAGTTCACAGCAACCTCAAACTCCTGGGCTCACTTGGCCTCCCAGAGTGCTAGGATTACAGGCGTGAAGATCATGTTCTCTTAAGACCTGAATACTCCGTGCCTAACACAGTATCTGACAGACAGCAGGGGCTTAACAACAGTTGAATAAATAATTAAAATTCTTTAATAGGGGACTCAGAAGGATTAAGAACCTTTGAGATCTAGATGAGTCTTCAATAATAAAGATTCAGATTTTATGACAGGAGGTGAAGAAACAATGTAGGACCTGCTGGCACTCCACAAGTCACACTGTACAGTGTGTTGGAGCTCAGTATTGGTCTAAGTGCTTTTCCACAAAATAAGGCATGAGACTTTTATTCATTGTAGTTATTAACTCCTGTGTAGACAAGAACTCTAAAAAGTACCCCTTGTCATCATTTATGGTAGCAAGTCTCCTTTTAAAAAGATAGCAAAACATTTTGTTGTTGTAGTGTTCTTTCTATATTGAGATGTACAGTTGTCCCTCTGTATATGTAGGGAATTAGACCAATACTGTATTTCCCATCAGCATCTGGTTGGAAAAAATCTGAGTATAAGTAGACCCATGCAGTTCAAACCCATGCAGTTCAAGTGTTGTTCAAGGGTCAACTGTACATGTTTTAACTATAGTGAACTTTGGTTTCTGACTTTTGTTATCATGAATTTATTCTACATGTGAATTCAAATAAATCAAGCTCTTCCTGTGTTTTTTTTTCTTCCCTCATTAGTCCTGTATGAAATAACATGAGTTCTAGTCTTCTGTAAATTTTTGTGATCTAGCTTCATAATAAAGCTTTATAGTTGGTTCTCACCATCTGGATCACCCTGGGGAAGAAGGGAGTATTGGACTTTGATTTTGCACATGATTTTAATGTTGCCTAATGGAAACTAGCTTCCTGTGTAGGTCAGTAATTTAAAGTTCGAATAGCCATAGACATCATATTTCACTGGGGGTTCATCCTACAGGCTCTGAATCAGTAAAGGAGTGACCTAAAGGGGTCTTGGGCAGAGGACCCGTCCTGCTGCTTCTCTGGGAGGTTAGGGGGGTTTACTGTACTTAGTCCTAAATATTTCACGAGCAGAAAGAACAATGTAAGTCCTAAATGTTAGTGGCGGGGGACATCTTTGGCAAGAAATACTGCCAATTTCTTACAGCTAGTGAAGAAATTAAAGTTTGTGGTTGGCTTTTTTCTTTCTTTCTTTCTTTTAGAGAATAATCTGTATATGGGAACTGTTTTGAGAATCTTGCTTTCCACATTGTAATCTCTGATTAAATCTCACTCACCAGAGATGTGATTTATATATCACAAATTCCCTCTCCCCCAACCAAGATAAGAGATGCTCTTCTGGGCACAGCATTTAGAAGCCTCACCCTCGCGTTCCTCAGGGAACTCTCCTTGCTCTCGTTTCACCTCTGACTAGCTTATCACATTTACCAAGTGTCCCCTGGCGTTTGGTTGGGTAGAATGTATCTCCCTTATTAGCTAAGCATCTCCACTGAGGATCATTGCTCACCTGTATGCCCTATTCATTTTTAAGTTGTATTACTAAAAAATGCAAAAGTCTTCAAGTTTGTCTGATTTCTACTTTTTTCTTTTTTAACACATAATGGATTCAAGGTTATCCCTGTAACAATGTCACTTTTACTCACTTGCGTGGCATTGGAATAACCCTGACTGTGCCCAGGGGAGTGTATTAGGACTCTGCCATGTGTTGCATGGAAGAAGAAGGGAAAAAAGGTCGAAGAGAACAGTGTTAGAGAATAAGCTCTTTGATGGAAATGTCTGTGTCTGTTTTTGTTACCCACACAGGGCCTAGCTAGCTTGATGCCTCACACATAGTAGGGGGCTCAATAAATCCTTCCTGAATGAACTAAGGATGCAACCCAATGGGTTAATACATTCCAGGGACCATTATTCTGAAGAAGGGAAAAATATTCTGCATTTTGGGGTTGTTTTAGCATCATATTAAAACATGGGTTTCATTCTTGTAAAAGCCTTCCTATAGGTAGAAATTGAGTTGCACTTTGCTCACTGACAGGCTGTGTGACTGTCCAGACCCATTACATACAAGGGTCACTTTCATAATCCACCATCACAATATGCCTTCTGATTTTCTGCCTAGGTGGTTGTGGTAAAATTGTCATCACAAGTTGTTACCCTTAAGTCTAACATATTCTGAAGGGATAGGTGGCTGATACTGTCATTTGAGGACTAAGAAATATTTGTCTAGACATTTGATCCAATCTATATTTTTATTTAATGTGTAATTGGCGAGAAAATAGCAAAGACAAATTTAAATGCTTGCATCTCTAACCTTGTCACAGTGTCTGAGCATTCATTCATCATCATTATCTTGGATTCCTACAGCCCGCAGACTTCATAGGAAAGCAAGCACTGAAACAGATTAAAGCCAAGGGGCTGAAACGAAGATTGGTCTGCCTCACCTTGGCAACAGATGATGTTGATCCGGAGGGAAATGAAAGCATCTGGTACAATGGCAAGGTGAGTACCGAGGACCTCACTGCCAGGGGACACAACATCTTCTGCAACAGAAACTCCCCTGTTCCTATGTTTCCTTTTATACTCTTTTGCTATTAATTAATTAATTTATTAGAGGGATGACACACTGTTGATTTCTGAGCTGACACTGGAGAAACACAAAGCAATTAACTGAAAGGAAAATGAAATGCTGGTCATTTTTGGAAACATAAAATTCTATATTTTGTTTAAAGAAAATAAACCCAAAGAGTAAAAAATACATTAGCCAATGAAGGAGGTACAATTTAGAGGGTAAAATGATTGATTTGCTTGCCACCTCCATATCTGTGAATGCAAAAGATGGATTTTGTAAAGAATTTGGCCTTTTGATTTGACTTCTCATGGATCTTTCAGAAGGAGGCAATTAGCATATTAACAGAAAAAAATTCCAAATGAAAACATCTATGACAATAGAGGGTAGGACTTTAGAGAGTACAGTGAAAAGTGGAAACCATTTGATTCTTCAGGAAGAGTAAAATTACCTTCTTCTCACTTTGGAATATTACTTTTCATTCTATTTGTACTCACTAAACCAGGTTAGTCAGATAACTTATCAGCGGGACTTCATTTTCTCCACTTTTTATCACTATTTGTAAAGCCCAATTGGGCTACCATGTGGATCTGTTTTGGCTGGTGTTGTCAGGCAGACTTGGGACACCTGCCTTAGACCATGGGTGGGCACAGGCCCTGCAAGGCTCATCAGAGCCGCTGTTCCATATTGAACAGGGTCAGCTTGGTCAATACCCAAGACTCAGGGATTCTGTGCCTGGGTTTATTCTCATTTACTGCAGCCTGCTTGATATTGTTTCCATTTTCTCCATCTCTTCAGTAACAAAAAGAGTGATAGCAGTGGGGGAAGCCAGTGGTGTCAAACCACAGCTTTTGGATGACTAAAAAATTAGCAACTTGGGCTAAGGTCTGGGCCAGTTTGATGTAGACCTGACATCTCCTGAGTTCTTACTATATACCAGGTATTTTTCATGTACTCTCTCATTTAATTTTACAGCACCCTGGCCAGATATGTATGATCATCTCCATTTTAAAGATGAGACTTTGGGGGCTCAGAGAGGTTAAGTAACTTGCTTGAGGTTACACAGCTAGTGGTTGATGGAGCTGATTTCCAACCCAGGTCTAGTTGGACTGTGAATTTCTGGTCCTTTCTTCTAAGGCATAGTGAATACTCCAGTCTGTTCTCTTTTCTGCCTCCACTGATGTTCCCCTTAGTCTCTTAAGAATCTAATTACATGCTCACAATTCTTGCACATCTGAGTAGCGGGTGGATGGATGTTATCAGGCACTGTGAAGCCAACAGACTTTTCTCAGATCTCAAGTTCTTCACCTTTCTGTCAGACTTGACAGACTGACCTCTACTTCCTTCTGAAACTGGGCTGAGTTTGCTCTTCTGTTTGAACTGTTCCTACTTTCCTCCTTGTCTTCTCTTTCTGTTCTATATCTCTGGTTCAGTTCTCTTTTCTTAATATATGTTCCTCCTCCAATTTCAGATTTGCCCACAATTCACAAGAATTCTACTGATAACCAGCTCTGCCATTAACTAACTGCCTGACCTGATCTCTGGGCCTCAGTTTTCTCATCTATAAAATGGAGCCATTGGAAGAGATAATGTCTAAAGTTCTTTCTACTCTAATTAACTTTTTTCTCAAGTTGTTATATTTCCCCCATTTCGTCTTTCCGTTATTTTACATTCCTCACTCTATTACCATCCAGCTTTCTCAGTACTTCCTAATGCAGTCTGTACGTATCCTTCCACCAACATTCTGTTTCACTTAGCCATGGAGTGATAGAGATATTATGTTATATTACTGTACATGCAACTCCCGCATCAACCACGATCAACTGACAGATTTTTAGCCATCTTAAATATGATGATGCCCAAATTAAAGTTTAAAAAACCTTGAAAAATCCAAGTTCCATTTTAAAATTTTATTTCCTTTGCCCTAGGTGTACACTGAGTTTACATGCTGTATATTTCATCTTTCCTACCACATGCCATCTGCTTATAGAGCTGCTAATCTATTTATAGGATTATACCTCTGGGATTTCCTAATGTGCACTTGCCGGCTCTTTGATGCTTAGTAGGGTCATCATTTTATCATGTAAATGATCCTCTTTTTGATCTTTTTCAGGGGTCCTCCTTTGGTCCTCTTTCTACTCTGGAATGATAGGGAATATTTTTTTGCTTTTTATTTCCCGACTTTGTCCTGACTTGTGTTGCTTTTGGTATTTGGTATTTGATTCTTGCAAATATTCCCAGTGCTGGCGATAGGGTCCCCATTTATTCATTTATTCAACATATTTTTATTGAGTATCTACTATGTGCCGGCACTATTCTAGGCACTGAGGATACAGCAGTGAACAAAATAGACAAGAATCTCTGTCCTTACGGAGTTTACATTCCAGGGGAAAGAGAGATAATGAACAAAATAAATAAAGTATGATATATGCCATGTCAGATGGCAGTGAATGCCCTGGGGAAAAGTAAAGTCCAACTGGCAGTGCTAGAGAGATTATAATTTTAAATGAGGTTTAATTTTTTAAAATCAAGGCATAAGGCTGGTCATGAGAAGGGTTTTTTTTTTTGTTTGTTTATTTTTTTGAGACGAGTCTCACTCTTTTGCCAGGCTACAGTGCAGTGGCATCAGCCTAGCCCACAACAGCCCTCAAACTCCTGGGCTCAAGTGACCCTCCTGCCTCAGCCTCTGGAGTAGCTGGGACTACGGACATGCGCCACCATACCTGGCTAACTTTTTCTATTTTTAGTAGAGACGGGGTCTTGCTCTTGCTCAGGCTGTCTCAAACTCCTGAGCTCCAGTGATCCTCTCTCCTTGGCCTTCCAGAGTGCTAGGATTACAGGTGTGCGCCACCACACCCAGCTGCGAAGGGTTTTCATTATGTTTTGTGGTTTAGTTATAAAAGAAGCTCAGCTGGGAAGGAAGTTTTGAAGAAGAGGTTTGTGGGGGAATTGGAAGGTTTCAAAGGTTTTCTTTTCATTATTTATAAACTAAAACACACAAGGACATCCAAAGAAAAACACATCCAACTTAAATTATGTTAACTTCCTTCAAAGGCCATTTGCCATATTGTCTTCTATAAGTCTGTTAGAGACTTCTCATAATTTAAGAGAGGAATGAGAAAGGGTTAAAAATAAATGAGAATTATTTACATTGGTAAAAAAGACAATGTTCGATTGAACAAAGAATAAGAATCCACCAGGCATAGGGTGGGGACAGGTTATTCTTACAGTTCACTGAGCAAAAAGAAGGAATGGATTAATTGAACCTGAAAGATTTTAAGGTAGGACTATTTAAAATTTATGCACAGGAAACATTTCCCTGGAGATGTAGTAATAAGATAAAAGGAAAATCCAGATTTCTAAAATACCCTGGGCTACTAACTGCTGGATTAGAGAGAGATTAAAGTAGAAATGGAAGTAAATTCTAGCAGAAAGCAAAGCATATTTTAAAAATAGCACTCACAAAAATAAGGTAACTAATGCAGAAATGACCGCAAGATGAATTATTGCTGGGAGGTTAGGAGGTGGGAGGGGCTGAGGAAATGGTGCATGTTGTCTCTGAAGGGCAGTTGTGGGGTTTTGACCCAGTGAGTTAGGGGGTCGCACCCAGAGACTTACTCAGGCCTTTCCCTGTTTTCTCAAGATAGGGCACAAAGAGCAAATCATGATAACTCTCCTAGGGCTCCAAACCCAAAACTCGGTTTTACAGACTGGGACGTGAAACCAAGGTTACCAAGAAAGCCTTTCAAATGCAATGATCCAACCTCCCTGACCCTGTTCTCTGCCTATACCACTTAACTATGATCTAAAAAACAAAAGCAATTTTAAAGCATGTGTTATGCCTTGGCAGTTATAATCTGCCAAAGAGAAGCTTTTACTAATGAATGTATTCAAGTTTGTTGTTGTTTTTAATCAATCAGTTCTCACAGAATAAGTTTGGAAATCACATGGAGAGCTTCTGATTTGGGGTTTCAAAGAGATAATTAAAAAATGGGACTACAGAGATAGGAGTCTACATTTAAAGTCGTAAGTGTGTTAGCGTCTCAAAGATTAAAAGTGTTATAGTGGGACTGTTGACTGTAGTGAACCAGCTGAACAATCACCAGGCTGAGTCATGTCCATGAACGTTTGGAACACCAGCTCTGAGCAGTCACTGCGCTAGACAGTGGGGCTGGAAGGAATAGTGCAACATTGTGTGGCCAGGAGAAGCCATTCTGAGCAGGGGTATATATCATTTTCTGTTTTGTTGTCTTCCTTTTATTTTTTTTCTATGCAGTATTTTGACTTGACAATTTTTCAAATTTTCTGCTTTTCCTTCTCTTTCATCTTTTCCTTTAAATATGGTTTCCATGAACCTTCTTATCTTCTAATCAGGCTTGTTATGTAGATTTTTTTTTGATGACATAAAGCCTTTGTTTTCATCTCCTGAGTTTTGATTCCTTATTTAATATTGTTCTCTGTTTTGCCATCCCAAGTTACCTTATTTCACCCTCTTTAGTTTTCATTGTTTGCTTCTTTGTCCATCCCTAATGCCATGTCTTCCCTCATCCTGGAAGATTTTATTCCACGTCTGCCAACCTAATTCTACCCACCTTCAAAGTATAGAAGAATTTTGTTTTGTTTTGTTTTTGTTTTGCAATGGGATCTCTCTACATTTCCCAGGCTGGACTTGAACTCCTGGGCTCAAGAAGCAATCCTCCCACCTCAGCCTCCCGAGTAACTGTGATTACAGGTGTGCCCCACCACACCCAGTTCTTGGCTAACTTATTAATCTTCACATGTAATGCTGCAGCTTCCTGATTACATTTTAGATCTTCCCTCCTCTTATCTACTATTGCCATGCTAGTTTGATGATAGAGGAGAGGGTTTTTTAAGTTTAAAATGAAGATATCCTAGTCTTGCTCCTATTAGATCTCTTGGTATGAAACAAAATAGTGCTAGGTATTAAGAAACTAAGTGTTATTACTTAAAAAATGAGAAGTTTCAGAGTAATACAGATGTGTACCTTGAGAATTATTTTTTATAATTTGTAAACTTTCATTAATCTTCTCAAAATGTGAAATTTTCCTCCTGTGTCTCTGGTGTTTTCCCCACAGACAGCATTTCATAAAAATTCCATATTGTAAGTTGACTCTATAGTTTAGGTTTTTTCAGCTGGAGATGTGGAGCACAGAGCTGTGACCAAGATACTGGAGATTGTCGGGTCTTGTTTTCCAGGTGGTTGGCAACACAACGTCTGGGAGCTACAGTTACAGCATCCAGAAAAGTCTAGCTTTTGCGTATGTCCCTGTGGAACTAAGTGACGTGGGACAGCAAGTGGAAGTGGAACTACTGGGCAAAAATTACCCAGCAGTCATCATACAAGAACCCTTGGTATTGACAGAGCCAACCAGAAACCGGCTTCAGAAAAAAGATGGAAAGGACAAAATTTGAAAAAGACCCTTAGCAATCAACTGAATTGTAGTTGCTATATGACTGTATTTGAAATTATTATAATTGGTTTTCAGGGAAACAGAGGAAAGCAAGAATTCATTTCAAAATCATCAAAATCTAGATTTAGAATCTTAAAACCTTTCTCTTAATTGTTTTCTAAGCAAGATAAAATAATGGATTAGTGACTTACATTCTTTCAAATGAAGAAATTTGAAATGAATGTTTTTTATTACCCCATATTACTCAATCACCAAAACATTTAGGTGTTTGCTAATATACAATCATTATTATAACTGAATTTAAAGGACATTACCTAATTTTAGTAATATATGCATATGATTCTTGATAGCTGAAAACAAATAGATAAATTATCTTTTACATAAAAACAAATATAATACTGTTGATGGATTTACTTCATTGAGAAATCTTTCCTTAGGTGGTATTAGTTTTAATTTTTCATAATATATCTATGATGAGAACAGTAAATTTTAACATCAGTCTATAACTAACATTTTTCTTCAATTCTCTGAAATATGTATTATTTTCTTAATGACTTCCCTGAAAGCACCTTTATAGGACATTAGTATTGTCCTTTCAAAGGTTGTTTTAGAAGAGAAGTTACAAAAAGGAACAGAGTCTTCTAAAAAAAGCGGTACTTGTAAACCTTCAGAAATGAAGCTGAAACATAAATAGATTGTGCCAGTACAAACACAGTTTGAATACTGAGAACCTCTCTTTGGGACAGAATTAATGCAAGTTGACATTACATGGTACTGTTGTGAATATCATTTCACAAAGCATTTGACAAAGCAGGTCAAACAAAAACTTAAGAGCTGACAGGATTGTCCTTAGCTCTGTGTACCATGAGAAAAAAAATCCACTTAGAAATAATTCTTTGACATGCTTCTTGAAATTATTTGGGTTTAGTTGACTGAATAAATAAATTTTTTTTGTAAAAGGTGGTTTTTCATTTATAATTAAGTTATACACACACATTTGTTACACATTTATTGAACTTTTCCTAAGTATTAAAAAAACCTCAGTGTGAAGCATGATAAGATTCTGTAATTAGAGTAAACTTTAAAATGATTTATGAACTTGTAAGTTTTGAAATGGTGCCAAGTTTACATTTTAAATGTTTTATAACAGTAATGATGTATTAGATCTCTTCAAGATGCCGTTTATTTCTGTTTGGTATATCCTCTTACATAAGAAAAGAGGCAAATCCCCTTGGTAACAAACATTTCCTAACTATCTTGAATATTATGTAGGCTCTCTGTCCCAGTTCCCATGCTGAGTGCTGGTTAAAGCCTTTGTCTGGGAATTGGGAGATCCGCTTCTCATTCTCTGTCTTTCTTAGTCCTGTGACTTTAGGATGGTTACTCTCTGAGTTCTTCCTCTGTGAAATAATAATAGGTTTAGACTCTCCCAGTGTTTTGCATACTATAACGTCAAGAAGAAATAATAAAAGTTCAGCACTGAATTCATGTCATAAAGTTAATACGACACTAAAACCAATAAATAAGAAGAGCACATTTAGATGAATATTAAACTTTTAAGGAAATTCTACCCACAGCATATAAGAAGTTTACTTCCTAATTTCCTTAAGATTGTTCCCTCTTTTGTTGTATGTTAGGTGCTATTAGGTTTTGGAGGTCACACCAGCACCCCTATGCCCACCAGCTGTTGTCCTAGCCTCAGCACCAGGTTTAGCATCCACCGACCAAGGACCTGCAACACAACTTGTCCATGGGAAGATGAGCTGAGTCAACCAGATTTCTTCCACAGGAACTTGAACTGTGAACCATCAGAAAATAAGCTGATTAGTACTAAAAGGCTGAGGCTGCAAAGATGCACAGAAAGAAAAGCCATGAAGCCTAGGAGCAATGAGTGCTCCCAAAAAGGAGGAAGGCCCTGAGAGAGAGAGGAAGAGTGAAAGGTCAGTTCCTGAAGCTTTTGGCTCCTCATGGCTTCTTGGCCAGTCCTTGAGTAAGAACCTTGACTTAAAAGAGCCCAAGTAAAACCACTAGCTTCTGGAAAGTGGACCATACACTGAGAGAGACCTCAAAGGAATGGGCTCAGGATTAGTGTCAGCCTTAAACAGCCAACAACCAGATGTTTGAAAGTACTCTAGTGATGTGCAGAAGCCTGTGTCTACAGCTCAGAAGAAACATTCTCAAGAATGTGATGATGAATGATAGGCGCTTTCTTCCCTTGAAAATACACAAGGGTTGGAAAACCCTGCAGACTTTTCAGCTGAGACCTTACAAGCCAGAAGGGATTGAGGCCCCATTCTTAGTCTTCTCAAATAGAATAATGGCCAGCCTAGAATTTTATATCCTGCAAAACTAAGTTTCTGATATGAGGGAGAAATAAAGACTTTCTCAGACAAACAAACACTGAGGGAATTTGTCAAGACCAGACCTGCCCTGCAGGAAGTACTCAGAACTACATTATATACAGATCAGCATAATAGACACTCACCAGTGTAAAAGCACCCAAAGGTCAGAGCCCAGATACTACAATGTCTCAAGAAGTAAAACAAAGCAATAAAGATCTACTCAATAGTGTGAACAGAAATCCACCCCACTTATCAATTCTTTCAGTAAATGTGAATGGCTTGAAATCCCCACTCAAGAGACACAGGCTGGCTGAATGGATAAAAAAATAAAAGCCGAGGATCTGCTGTCTCCAGGAAACACATCTAACCCACAAGGACACATTCAGACTCAAGGTGAAGGGATGGACAACAATATTCCATACAAATAGAAACCAAAAGAAAGCTGATGTAGCCATCCTCATATCAGATAACATAGACTTCAAATCAACCAAAGGAAAGAAAGACAAAGGTGGTCATTATATAATGGTGAAGGGAACAATTCAAGAAGACATAACAATCCTAAATATTTATGCACCTAACTCAGGTGTGCCCAGATTCATAAAGTGAACCCTACTTGATTTAAACAAAATTATAAACAGTAGCATCATAATAGCCAGGGACTGCAACATCCCACTGACAGAAGGGGATAGATCCTCCAAGCAAAAAATAAAGAAACAATGAACTTAAATGGGACTCTAGAACAAAGGGGCCTAACAGACATTTACAGAACATTCTACCCTAAAACTACCAAATATATGCTCTTCTCATCAGTTTATGGAACATTCTCTAAGATTGATCATATTCTAAGCCACAAAACATGTTCCAATGAATTAAAAAAAACAGAAATCATACCATGTATGTTCTCAGACCACAGTGGAATAAAATTAGAAATCAATTGCAACAGAAACACTCAACTCTACACAAAGTCATGGAAATTAAACAGTCTATTGTCGAAAGATTATTGGGTCAAGGAGGAAATTAAGATGGAAATCAAAAGATTTTTCAAACTAAGTGACCAAGGGGACACAAGTTATCAAAATCTGTGAGATTCAGCAAGAGCAGTCCTAAGAGAAAAATTCATAGCCTTAAACGCCTACATCCAAAAGACAGAAAGATCACAAATCAACAATCTAATAAATCATTTCAAGAAATTGGAAAAGGAAGAACAAACCAATCCCAAACCCAGCAGAAGAAAAGCAATAACTAAGGTCAGCGTAGAACTAAATGAAATTGATAATAAAAGAACTATACAGCAGATTAATGAAACAAAAAGTTGGTTTTTTTTGAAAATTGACAGTCCTCTTGCTAGATTAACCAGAAACAGAACAGAAAAGACCCTAATAAGCTTAATTAAAAATGAAAAAGGAGATAGTACAACTGATACCACAGATATACAAAATATCATCTCTGAATACCATAAAAACCTCTATGCACAAAAACTTGAAAACGTTGAGGAAATGGATGAATTCTTGGAAACACATAACCTTCCTAGGCTCAGTTAGAAAGAAATAGAACTCCTGAACAGACCAATATCAAGTAACGAAATTAAAGCAGCAATAAAAAAATCTCCCAACAAAAAAAGTCCCAGACAAGATGGTTTCACAGCTGAATTTTATCAGACCTACAAAGAAGAACTGATACCTATACCACAGAAATAACATCAAAAAGGAAGGAATCCTCCCCAACTCATTCTACAAAGCCAATAACACTTGTTTTTTTTCTCGGTAGAGATGGTGTCTTACTCTTGCTCAGAGATGGTGTCTTACTCTTGCTCTTACTCTTGCTGGTCTTGAACTACTGAGCTCAAGCAATCCTCCTGCCTTGGCCTTCCAGAGTGCTAGGATTACAGATGTGAGCCACTGTGCCCAGCCCCAATATCATCTTGATACCAAAGCCAGGAAAGTACATAACAAAAAAAGAAAACTATAGACCAATATTCCTTATAAATATAGATGCAAAAATTCTCAATAAAATTCTAGCAAACCAAATTCAGCAGGACATCAAAAAATAATCCACCATGACCAAGTGGGCTTCATCCCAGAGGTGCAAGGCTGGATAATCATATGCAAATCTGTAAATGTGATTCACCACATAAATAGAAGTAAAAACTAAGACCATATGATCCTCTCAATAGATGCAGAAAAAGCGTTCAACAAAATTCAGCACCCTTTATGATAAGAAGTCTTAACAAAATAGGCATAGATGGAACATACCTGAAAATTATAAAAGCCATATACAACAAACCCACAGCCAACATCACACTGAATGGGGAAAAATTGAAAGCATTACCACTTAGAACTGGAACCAGACAAGGCTGCTCACTGTCACCACTTCTATTCAACATAGTGCTGGAAGTCCTAGCCAGAGCAATCAGGCAAGAAAAGGAAATCAAGGGTATCCACATGGGGAAAGAAGAGGTCAAACTGTCACTCTTTGCTGATGATACAATCTTATATCTAGAAAACTCCAAAGATTCTGCCAAGAAATTCCTGGAATTGACAAATAAATTCAGCAAAGTCTTAGGCTATAAAATCAATGTACAAAACTGAGTAGCATTCCTATATACCAACAACAGTCAAGCTGAGAATCAAATCAAAGACTTAATACCTTTCACAAGAGCAACAAAGAAAATAAAATATCTAAGAATATATTTAACCAAGGAGGCAAAGGCCTCTACAGGGAGAACTATGAAACACTGAGGAAAGAAATTGCAGAGGATGTAAACATATAAAAAAACATATCATGCTTATGGATCAGCAGAATCAACATTGTTAAAATGTCTATACTACCCAAAATAATTTACAGATTCAATGCAATCCCCATTAAAGTACAAGTGTCATTTTTTGCAGATCTAGAAAAAATAATTCTATGCTTTATATGGAACCAGAAAAGACCTCGAGTACCCAAGGCAACCTTAAGCAAAAAGAACAAATTGGGAGGCATCACTTTATCAGACTTCAAGCTATACTACAAGGCTATAGTAACCAAAACAGCATGGTACCGGCACAAGAACGGCAACCTAGACCAATGGATCAGAACAGAGAATGCAAATATAAAACCATCATCAGATTTCCATCTGATCTTTGACAAAGCAGACAAAAACATACACTGGGGAAAAGAATCCCTATTCACTAACTGGTGCTGGGAAAATGGGATAGCTACATGTAGAAGACTGAAACAGGATCCACACCTCTCACCACTCACAAAAATTAATTCATGATCGATAACAGACTTAAACCTAAGGCACGTAACTATTAGAATTCTAGAACAAATGTTGGAAAAACTCTTACAGATATTGGCCTAGGCAAAGAATTTATGAAGAAGACCCCAAAGGTAATCATAACAACAACAAAAATAAGTAAATAGGACCTGATTAAATTAAAAAGCTTCTGCACAGCCAAGGAAACAATCAATAGAGTGAATAGACACAACCTACAGAATGGGCGAAAATATTTGCATGCCACACATCTGCTTAAGGGCTAATAACCAGAATCTACAAATAATTCCAGCAAATCAGCAAGAAGAAAATCAAACAACTCCATTAAAAAGTGGGCAAAAAACATGAACAGACGCTTTTCAAAAGAATATAGACTAATGTACAATAAACATATGAAAAACTACTCAATATCTCTAATCATCAGAGAAATGCAAATCAAAACCACAAGGAGATATCACCTAACTCCAGTGAGAATGGCTTTTACCAAAAAGTCCCAAAACATGGCCACGCGAGGTGGCTCACACCTGTAATCCTAGCACTCTGGGAGGCTTAGGCGGGAGGATCGTTTGAGCTCAGGAGCTCGAGACCAGCCTGAACAAGAGTGAGACCTCATCTCTACTAAAAATAATAGAAAGAAATGATCTGGACAACTAAAAATATATAGAAAAAATTAGCTGGGCATGGTGGCGCATGCCTGTAGTCCCAGCTACTCAGGAAGCTGAGGCAGGAGGATTGCTTGAGCCCAGGAGTCTGAGGTTGCTGTGAGCTAGGGTGATGCCATGGCCCTCTAGCCTGGGCAATAGAGCAAGACTCTGTCTTAAAAAAAAAAAAAAGTCCCAAAACAACGGATGTTGGCATGGATATGGAGAGAAAGGAACACTTACACACTGTTGGGGGACTGCAAACTAGTACAACCTCTATGGAAAGTTGTATGGAGATACCTCAAAGAACTAAAAGTAGACCTACCATTTCATGCAGCAATTATTGGGTATTTACCCAAAGGCAAAAAAATCATTTTATCAAAAAAACACTTACACTCAAATGTTTATAGCAGCACAAATCACAATCACAAAGATGTGGAAACAACCCAAGTGCCCATACATGAGTGGAGTAATAAAATGTGATATATGTATAGCATGGAGTACTACTCAGCCATAAAAAATGGTGAATTAATACCTTTTGTAACAACCCGGATGGAACTGGAGACCATTCTTCTAAGTGAGGTATTTCAAGAATAGAAAAACAAATACCATATGTACTCACTATTAAATTGGAACTAATCAATCAACACTCATGTGCACATATGGTAGTAAAACTCAACAAAAATCAAGCAGGTGTGATGAGCAGGGGATGAGTAAATTCACACCTAGTGGGTACAATGCACACTATTTGGGTGATGGGCACACTTACAACTCTGACTTAAACTGTACAAAAGCACTTCATGTAACCGAAATGTTTATACCCCCATAATATTCTGAAACTAAAAAAAAGAAAAGAAAAAAGAAAGAAAGGTGAAAAGACCTCAAAAACATTTTTTTTTTAAGTCTGGTTTATGACCTTACAGGCCTTTAAGAGGACCCTCTCCTCCTCACTTAGATATAGTAAGAACAAATCCATCCCTAATAGTTTCTAGAACTGAATGTATCATGAAAATAACTTAATAGCTGGCATCTAAATTAACAAAGTTTGAGTCTTCTTTATGATGTTCAAGTCTATGTCCTTCTGGACTGTTTAGAGTAGTAATGGGGCAATGAGTTAACATGAACCACAATTTACCACATATAGTTAGTGAACTTCAGGTTTTCTCTCTGAAGAAACACCTCTTACCATACTTATCTCTTTATCTTCTCTTCCTCTACCCCAACGGCATTAGACATTTAGAGATAAAGTGTTTAAAATTGCTTAGTCTTTGTATGCAATATTTATCATATTCAATGGCATTGAAACAAAAACGGTTGGGGAGAAGCACTGAAACCCTGGAATCCTGCCTTCTGAGTATAACCTGTAGCCAGTAAGCACAAGCCAAGAACTAAGGGCTCTGCAAAGTATAGAAATCAAGAGGCATAGAATTAGCGTCTATGAGAGTCTCTTAGTACATGGACTTTAGGCTTTATTAATACAAACTTGTTCATAGTGGAAGACTTACTCTTGGCATTCTGTTCTCATTTATAATGAATTTTCCTTTTTGTTTAAATGTATATTATGTTATTACCATTATTATTAATATCAGAAAGAGATGATATATGCACAGAGTTTAACATTTAGAAGGTATTAAGTGGTATGTGGTGAAAAGTTAGTCTCTTTCCTATTCCTGTTCCCAATCAACCAGTTTATCAAGAGACAACCAATGTTATAATTTCTTCTGTATCTTTCTTGAGATACTCTATAAATATGCAGCACCTCTCTCTATGCACACACACACACACATAAATATTTCTGCACACACATATATTTTTAAGAAAATGAAAGCATACCTATCATGTTTTTTGCCTAACTTTTAGAAATTAATGGTATATTGAGATTATTCCATATCATCCTTTTAAATGATTGCTGAGTATTTCATAATTAATTTAACCAGGCCCTATTATTAGCCTTTTTCTGTTACAAATAAGGCTAAAATGAACATCTTGTTGTATATGGTATTTCTCACATTGAGTATATCTACAGGATAAATTGCTAGAACTGGAATTGCTGGATTAAAGTGTATGTGCATTTTGATAGATGTGCAAGAGTGTTCTCTTTAGAGATTGTACCAAATTTCATTTCTGTGATTAATGCATAAGAGAGCTTGTTTCTTTACACGGTCCCCAAAGGAGTGAGTTATCACTAGTATTAGGGGCATATTATTGAAGTTTCTATTTGAATTTCTCTTTCTGAGTGAGATTCAGCATCTATTCATATATTTACTGGCCACTTATATTTCCTTTTATGTAAACAATTATGTTTCTATACTTTGCCCACTTAAAAATTAGATTGTTATTCTTTTTCTTATTGACTTTAAGAGTTATAAGAGATTTTCACTATGGGTTAAATAGGTTTTGTAAGGGTTAGAATGCAAACCAGGTGATTATGTATAATATGTATTTCTGTGTAAAACATACATTCTGTGTTCCAAGCACCCTACCTGCCAAACAATTAACTTTTATCCCACTTGTAAATTGGGAGATGGTTTTATTTCTGTCCCAATTTCTGCATCTTCCAACTAATTTAAGTTGTTTTTACTGATATGACTACGTACTGGGAAAGCCCTAAAAATACTAATGATTAAACTAACTCAAACAATAGCAGAATTTAGTAATTAGTAGGATACAAATTACCATACAGAATTATCATACCATCAGTAGCCTTCATGTCCACAAATAATGACCAGTTAAAAGTTATAATGACAGAGAAAGCCCCATTTCAATAGCAAAAGTGAAGATAAAATATCTAAGAATAAATCTAACAACAAAAACACAAAATTGGTAGGAGGAAAATTAAAAAATGAAAGACATCCTTGTTTTTAGATATGACAACTTAATATCATAAGGATTTTGGTTCACCTCAAATTAATTTGTAAATTTAATTCAGTTCCAATAAAAATTCCAACAAACTTTCTAATGGAACTAAACATGTTGCTATGAAAGTTCATATGAAAAATAAACGTACAGGAATAGCCAGGAAAATACTAAAATTGAAAAGCTATGAGGAGTCACTAGCCCTGCTGTATATGAAAACATACTGTAAAGCCTCTAGAACTGAGCCCATCTGGCACTGTGAGTAAACAGATAGGCTAGTGGATAGAACTGAAAGCCCAGCAATAGACCCAAGTATACATGGAAATTAAGCATATGA
Organism: Lemur catta; assembly: GCF_020740605.2. Classification (NCBI taxonomy): domain Eukaryota; kingdom Metazoa; phylum Chordata; class Mammalia; order Primates; family Lemuridae; genus Lemur; species Lemur catta. The sequence continues at coordinate 50,597,675 of NC_059139.1, read as the reverse complement.
TAAAGGTAGCATCTCATATCACTGGGGCAAAGATGGACCTCCCTATGAATGGTGCTAAGATAACTGGGTAGCCATTTGGAAAAAGAAAATTAGGTCCATATTTCACATCATACACAAAAACAAATGCCCATGGATCAGGGAGCTAAATGTAACAACTGGAACCATACAAGTGTTAGAAGAAAACATAGGTAAATATTGTTTTCCATTTGGCATAACAATAGTCTATGACTCAAAATACACATGTAATAAAATATTGATAAATTTGTCTAACATTAAAAAATATCTTTTGCATATTAAAAATACCAATTTGACAACTGATGAACTGGAAGAAAATATTGTGATACATATCACAATTAAAGGAGTAACCTCTCTAAAGATAAAGAACTCAAAATTGAGTGGGAAAAGACTGAAAACTCAATCAAGAATGACACAATTTACAAAAATGATGTAAAAATAGCCCTTTATCACATGAAAAGATGTTTAATTTATTCATAAGAGAAATGCAAAAACAAACACAAAGAAAAAATTACATCATTTCTCAAATCATATTGGCAAAAATTAGAACGTATAGTACTTTTTAAAGACACTTTATATTTTTAGAGCAGTTTTAGGTTCATAGCAAAATCGAGGGGAAGGTACAGAGATTTACCATATATTCTTGGTTCTTATAATATATGCATTGCCTCTCTCATTATCAACATCCTCCACCAGGATGGTATATTTGTTATAACTGATGAACCCATATTGACACATAATCACCTAAAGTCCAGTTTACTTTAGGGTTCATTCTCAGTGTTGTACATTTTATGGGTTTGGACAAATATGTAATGACATGTATCTACCATTATTGTATCATAAAGAATAGTTTCACTGCCCTAAAAATCCTCTATGAGTCACCTGTTTTTCCCTCCCCCCACCCTCACCCCCACTACCAGCCCCACCTGCACTCTCAACCCCAGGCAACCACTGACCTTTTTTACTATCTCCATGGTTTTGTTTGAATATAGTTTGAACCATACAGTATGTAGCCTTTTCAGATTGGCTTCTATCACTTAGTAATATGCGTTAAAGTTTCCACCATATCTTTTCATGGCCTGATAGCTCATTTCTTTGGTGAATAATATTCCATCATCTGAATGTACCACAGTTTATTTATCCTTTCACACACTGAAAGATATCTTTGTTGCTTAAAAGTTTTGGCAACTATAAATAAAGCTGCTATAAACATCTCTGTGTAGGTTTTTTGTGTGAATATAAGTATTCTACTCTTTTGGGTAGATACCAAGGAGCATGATTGCTCGATGGCAGGGTAAAAGTATGTTTAGTTTTGTAAGATACTGCCAAACTGTCTTCAATATAGTACTTTTTAGTTACTAATGACAATGAAAATTGGTACAACTTATACATATATGGAAAGGGGGGCGGAATAGAACTGGAGGTATTCATTATGAACTTATGGTTTTTTTATATATGTATAAAAATATGTATATGTATAGATATTGTAATAGTATCTGGGTGTGTATATATAAACACATATATGTGTGTGTATATGTATATACATACATCTAGTTCTTATCTTTGTCTTGTGAGATATTCTAGAAGCAATGACAGCTCAGTGGCAGTGAGCACACCCAAAGCACAGATCTTGGTTTCTAAATACCATCCTCTACTAAAAAGAATTAGGGTTCCTTGGAGAAATGCCTCATTCTAGGGATGAGGAAGAAAAAGTACAAGATGAGCCTAGAAAATCTCATTGTACCAAAAAGTAAGTAAACACTCAAAGATCAAAGAGGACATGCTGAAAGGATGTAAGAGGCAAAATTTACTCTGGAAGATTTACAAGGACAAGGAACTTGTGTCTACCCCACCGGACTAGCCCTAAGCTGTTCCCCTTATAGGAACTCCTATAATGAGGTTATAAAAATAGATAACTATACAAATCCTGACCCAGAATGCTACCGACTACTTGTGGTGCCAAATGGCACCTGGTTCACATGCACAATGGGCATCACCCCCTGCGTGAAACCCACGGTGCTATTACAGCAAAAAGATCTTTGTGTGTTGGCCCACATTGTTCCCCAAATCTATTTTTATTCTGGTGATAGTGGTAGAGAACATCTGTTGCTCTCAGTGCCATGGTGAGTTAAAGGAGGCATACCTCTCCTAATTCCCCTGCTACTAGGACTGGGTATTGCTGGATTAGCAGCTGTGGGAGCTACTGCGCTTATAACTAGTAATCAAAATTTTAAAATCCTCAGTCAACAGATTGATCTTAATTTGAGCGGGCTAGAAAAGTCTGTCAGTCGGTTGGAACAATCAGTAGATTCCTTAGCATAGATGGTCTTACAAAGCGCTGAGGGCTAGATCTACTGTTTCTTAAACAAGGCGGATTATGTGTGGCCTTGGGAAAAATGTGTTGCTTCTATGTAAATCATTCAGGAGTCATAAAAAATAGCCTTTCCCAAATACATAGTAGGCTCCACGAGAGAGAAGAGCAACAACAGGATAACACCTGGTATGAGAATTTATTCTCCTGGTCCCCATGGTTAAACACACTCCTGTCATCGATAGCAGGGCCATTGCTTTTACTTCTATTGGCTTTACTAGTGGGCCCATGCATCTTAAATTGTCTGTTATCATACATACAAAAGAGAATACAGAGTGTAAAGCTGATGGTGCTATGCACCCATTATCACCATATTTGTGGAGATGAATCAAGTATTTGATTCGCCATTAAAAATCAGTAGAGGCCAGGTGCAGTAGCTCACGCCTGTAATCCTAGCACTCTGGGAGGCTGAAGGAAGGTGGATGGCTCGAGGTCAGGAGTTTGAGACCAGCTTGAGCAAGAGCAAGACCCCGCCTCTACTACAAATAGAAAAAAATTATCTGGCCAACTAAAAATGTATAAAGAAAAAATTAGCCAGGGTTGGTGGCGCATACCTATAGTCCCAGCTCCTCAGGAGGCTGAGGCAGGAGGATGGCTTGAGCCCAGGAGTTTAAGGTTGCTGTGAGCTAGGCTGACACCATGGCACTCACTCTAGCCCAGGCAACAAAGCGAGACTCTGTCTCAAAAAAAAAATCAGTAGGGAATGTTAAGGGCTACACTTGTGCTAGAATCTTAACATGAAGAGCAATAGCACGGCCATTTTATATGAGTCAGCCATTTTGTGTGCAAAGCCCCCGTGGAGTGACCTGTTACCTACCAACTTTTTTTTTTTTTTTTTTTTGAGACAGAGTCTCACTTTGTTGCCCAGGCTACAGTGAGTGCCGTGGTGCCAGCCTAGCTCACAGCAACCTCAAACTCCTAAGCTTAAGCGATCCTACTGCCTCAGTCTCTGGAGTAGCTGGGACTACAAGCATGTGCCACCACACCCAGCTAATTTTTCCTATATATATTTTTAGTTGGCCAGATAATTTCTTTCTATTTTTAGTGGAGACAGGGTCTCACTCTTGCTCAGGCTGGTCTTCGAACTCCTGACCTCCAGTGATCCACCTGTCTCAGCCTCCCAAAGTGCTAGGATTACAGGCGTGAGCCACTACACCCAGCCATCCTACTAGCCTTTGAGTTAAAGAATTATGTTTCAAGGACAAGGGAGAATGAAGCAATCAACTTGTAACTGATTGTTTAAATTCATTAGCTGTAGGCAGTAAACTTTACTGTGCTTAGAATGTCCTTTGAATTAACTGATGTTATCAGCTTTTGTAACTCCCTTGCTTATAGATAGATAATGATCAGAACAGGTGGTCTGAGGCTGGTCCCAGGCTCCTGCCCCGTGATGGGATAATGGAGATTGTTACAACTCTGAAGAATTCCAAGATATCTGCACAAAGACACGTGAACCCTTGTAACAAAAGTATAAAACCCTTTTGGTTTTTCGGCTCTGGGCCACTTTCCATCTCTGGACTCTGCTGGAGCAGGGGTGGTCACTGGCCAGCTAATAAAGGCTCACTAATTTGATCACATTCAGACTACATGGTCTTGTCTCGCACTCCAGACCATAACAAAGTGGAGGGCAAACTTTTTTCTTTGGTGATGGTGGTGGTGGAAGAGGTGGGTTTTCACTTCTTTGGATAGAGTTCATATGTACAAACAAGAATTACTTGCCATTGTTATCTTTTATCTACAATTTATAAAGATGTAAAATAATCCCTATGGAATCAGACTCAGCCTGAAATGATGTGTTCTCTAGGCAATGCAAAAAAATTTTTCGTACTCCTGGTAACAGCTATAATCTCTCTCCAGACAGAGTAGGCAGAAAGTCTTGGATGGCAACAGGAATACACTGGTCATAAGGCTAACTTCCCAATTCAGTAAGCATGTGGTTATAGGGATTTTTCCTTCCACCCACAGATATTTTAGGCAAATTTGCTATCGTACTTCTTTGATTCACTGCGTGGTCAGGGAACCAACTCTGGAGTGGGCTCACACCTGGATAAGTTATTGAGTTATTTAATGTCCACACACTTCAAAACAACTCCCAAGGCAACCTGGAAGTAGAACTGCACCTTCAAAAGGGCACTGGGCAGTTCCATCGTCTGTTTAGCCCCCTGTTTGCTAGTGGGAAGTGGTTTCATGGCTGTACCCTATTCATAAATTAATCTGAAACACCATCTAGACCTCTCCCTCTTCATCGTCCTCCCACCGTCTCCAAGCTGGGCTCTTGAGCTAAAAATGACTTGCTAGTTAAAACATCATGGTTCAGGATCTGGAGTCAGAGCCTCAGCCATTTACAAGCTTTTCTCTTCTGAAAAATGAGCACTAATTATAATGCCTAGCTGCCAGGGTTGTTGCAAGATTTACAGGAGAGGAGGGCTGTGAATTTGCTTTGTAAACTGTCAAGCGTTATTAAAGGGAACACATCTCCTCTTTTAAGATGCCAAGGGGCAAAGTTCATCGAGGGGCCTTGGTCCCTTTCAAGCGCCGGCCCAGCTTCCCCAGAGCTGGGCTGCGGGAGCCCGCGGGTTCGTCTCGGCTGGCTCCTCCCCCGCCGCAGCCCGGGCCCGGGTCGGAGGCGGCGGGGCACGAGCGCCCGGCCTCGCCAGCCCACGGCCCGCTGGGGGCGCAGCCCCGTGCCGGGGCGGGGCAGGCCCCGGCCGCTCAGTTCCTGCTTCTATCAGCGGTACCCCGGGCTGGTGTCGCCACAAGCACCCGGACCCGGGCGGCTGAGGATGGGCCCGCGCGGCACGGCGAGCCTGCTCTCAGGCCCCGGCCCGCGGCGGCCGCTCCTCCCCGCCGTCCTCCCTCTGCTGCTGCTGTTGCTGCTGCTGCTGCTGCCGCCGCCGGGCTCGGGCGCCGGGGCCGGCCGGCCGCCCCACCTGGTCTTTGTGCTGGCGGACGACCTGGGCTGGAACGACGTGGGCTTTCACGGCTCCCACATCCGCACGCCGCACCTGGACGCGCTGGCGGCCGGCGGGGTGCGCCTGGACAACTACTACGCGCAGCCGCTGTGCACGCCGTCGCGGAGCCAGCTGCTCACCGGCCGCTACCAGGTACGCCGCGGCCCTCTGGCTCCGGCCCGCACTGCTTCCGGCCCAGCTGCGAGACCTCGGGCGCTGGCAGACGGGCTCGGTCCCCCAAACCCGGTTCGAGCCCGGCGGCCGCGCCGCGGAGTCCTCGCTCCTCGCAGGCCGGCACCAGGCGCGGCCTCTGCGCATGCCCGGCCCCAGTGGCCCCGCCTCCCCGGGCTCCGGCGGGGTTTTCTGTGTTTCGGTTTCTGAAGCGGGTGGAGGGGTCGGCGTGGGGTCGGCGGGGCGGCGCTGAGGTGCGAGCCTGGAGAGGCCTCGGCCGGGCCCCCGGGGGTGAGAGCAGAAACAAAGGGGAGAGTTAAAATGAAAGAGCGCTCGCAGTGGGTGCGACTCCGGTGCCCCGAGAACCCAGAGGTCATAGGTTAGGACTGTCATTTTTTCCAGGTTCTCCACACTCCTGGAAGGAAACCTACTTACGTTGGTTTTTCTTGGGCTACTGACATTTAACCTTGTATTGAACTCCTCTGAGTATCCTCATTATCTCTTTAAAAACTTCTCTTTAGAGACGTCTCTGCAGTTAAAAGAGAAAATACACAACTAGGGAGTATGCAGAGGTGTTAGATGACTAAGAATAGCCAGAACATTTGCATAGTGCTTTTCTGTTTTTAAAGTTAATTATTGAAACAGCCCATGAAGTAGTTTTTATCTTTAACCCCCTTTTACAGATGAAGAAATAAGCTTGCATTGGTTCTATGACATGTTAAGAATCCCACATGTGATTAATAGAAAGTGGTAACGCTGACTGTTGTGCTTTTCCTGCATCCACTAGTCGTCCCAGGTCTGTAAAATTGGAGTAAAGGGATGTTCCAGTAAAGATAGGAAAGGGGAGAAGGCAAGATCTGCCGCAAAGGGTTCTGCATTTGCTCTGAAGTAAGAGAACTGAACTCAAATTGCAAAAGAATGGAAGGGCCATTCAGTTTTCCAACTTCCTCCCTTCCAACAGACTTGAACAGGAAAGCAAATGCCAACTTCAAAAACCTGTGCCCGTAATTGGCTGCTCTTGTTCCCTAAAACCCTCCCCCACCAATCTTGGAGAAAAAATTTGAGAATTTAGAGTACTCCCTAATAAATGAAGGAAGAGTAGAAGCTAGGTGCTCCCCAAACGGTTTAGAGACCTCTCTGTCAAAAAAGCAGGCTAGCCTCCCCAAACATTTTTTATGACTTTTTCCACCCACTTTATTGTGTTAGAGTTCAAGAGACCCAATTAGAAATTACCTTGGGTTAGCAAGCATTTCCTTTTAAAGGAGTAGATATTTCAGAGGGCTAAGGTGCTTCATTGTCTTCAGGTACTAAATGCTGGTACTGTTCTGAGCACTTTACAAGTATTAACTCATTTCCTTCTCATAATGACCCTATGAGATAGGTAGTACTATCATCACTTCATCACTCCTATTTTATAACAAGGAAGCTGAGGCTGGAAGAGGTTAAGAAACTTGCCCAAGGTCACAGGACTAGTAAATGTTGGATGAGGATTTGAACCAGGCATTGTGGCTCCAGGATTGGTGCTTACAACCACTAAAGCATATTACGAACTCAGAATTATTAAAAATATCACCACAGCTGCTTCATATATTGTAAGTTGTTCCTTATTATTTTTGGACATTTAGGTCATTCCTAAACATCTCAATTTAAAATCAACCTGTCATATTTCTAAGTTAGGAATTGCCTATATTATGTGTAAAATAAAAATAGATTTTATTTCTTAGCCATTTGTTGTGCATAATTTTAAACAATAAAATGAAGGATATTTTTGACTATTTCAAAATTAGGTACTTCAAACAACTGCCTAAGTGTCATAGCTGTAAACTTGGAAGTCATGCTTTAAGTTAATGTTTAGAGACTCCTTTCCTGTAATTATATAACTTCAGAGAAGAAAAGCACAGTGATAAGCCTACACTGACTGATTGGACTTTGTATTCTCATGAAATCCTGAGTTTTTGTTTTTTTGGTTTACAGAAGTATGTATTGAATAAAGAGGACTGGTTAGGAATTGTGGGATTAGGTGTCAGTCTTGGCTGTATCTGACTCTGACCTCACTGAATATCATCTCCACATCTGTAAAATATAGGAGTTGGGCTGAACTTTAAGCTCTTTCTGGCTCTAAATTTCTTTGACTCTAAGGCTCTTGTGTCTTAGGGCAAGTTTCTCACTTGGCAAATGTATATTACTATACCTATTAACCCTATTGGTAGAAAAAGATTAATCTTATTCAACACAATGCACCTTACAAATTGCATGAGCTACTTGTTTTGCTGCTAGAAACTTATTTAAACAGGAACATAAATTCTGCCTTTTATGAGATGTTTAATCATTCAAAATCTTCACAAATGAACCTTTTAAAACCTGTATGCTCTGGTGAAAAATGGTTAGAGCCTGGGTGGGGGTCAGGAGGTCATGGGGAGATTGATCAGCCGGTGAAGTAAGTAGTTACTCGTCAATCCAGGAACTGGAATTCAGGTCTCTATACTCAGGCTAGTCCTATTCCCGCAGCCCTGTGACTCACTCATTCATTCATTATTTTAAAAATCTTTTTAAAAATCTATATTTTATTTTCGAAATAGAAAATACATTCACACGGTTTAAAAACTCAAAAGTTACAAAAAGGCTTATATTGAAAATCTCCCCCATTATATACACTCTCTCTCTCTCTCTCTCTCTCTCATCCTCATCAGTTTTTATGTCTGCATAATATCTTGTTAAATGTATATATTGTAATTTATTTAACCAGTCACATAATGATGGACATGTAGGTGGTTTTCAGCCTTTTGATATGTCAAAGAATGATGAAGTCAGTACCTTGTATATATCCCATTTTGCATATATTTGAACATATTTGTAGGATAAATTCCTAGAAAAGAGATTATCTGGGTTTAAGGTTAGATACCTTTATAATTTTGATAAATATTACAAAATTTCACTTCAAGAGGTTATACCAATTTACATTTCCACCAGCAATATATGATACTGATCATTTCCTTATATTCTGTTTTTTAAGTTGTAGTTCATGTACTGTAAAAATTCACCATTTTAAAATGTACAATTTGGTGGGTTTTTTGGTATAATCATGAGGTTGTACAATCAATATTTTCATCACCTCAGAAAGAAACCACATAACCATTAGCAGTCACTCCCTAATCCCCCAATCAATCTACCAGCCCCTGGAAAACCACTAATCTACTTTCCATCTCTGTGGATTTGCCTATTTTTGACATTTCACATAGTCGGAATCATACAATAGATGTCCCTTCATCTATGTTGTAGCCTGTATATTTCACTTTTATGGCTCAGTAGCATTCCATTGTATGTATATATCACATTTTGTTTATTCATCTTTTTTTTTATTTGATACAGAGTTTCACTCTGTCACCCGGGTAGAGTGCCATGGTGTCATTGCAGCTCACTGCAATGTCAAACTCCTGGGCTCAAGCAATCCTCCTGCCTCAGCCTCCCATGTAGCTGGGACTACGGGCGCTCACCACGAAGCCTGGCTAATTTTTCTATTTTTATTCGAGACCACTCTTGCTCAGGCTGGTCTCGAATTCCTGAGCTCAAGTGATCCTCCCATCTCAGCCTCCCAGAGTGCTAGGATTACAGGCATGAGCCACTGTGCCTGGCTTCTATTCATCAATTGATGGATGTTAGGTTGTTTCTACCTTTTTGCTCTTATGAAAAATCCTGCTGTGAATATCCATGTACAAATTTTTGTATGAACATATTTTTTTTTTCAGTTCTCTCGGGTTAATTACCTGGGAGTGGAATATCAGATCATATGGCAACTCTACGTTTAACTTTTTGAGGAACTGCCAGACTGTTTTCCACAGCAGCTGCACCATTTTATGTTTTCATTAGAAATGTATGTGGGTATTAGTTTCTCCACATCCTTGCAAACACTTGTCATTATCTGTCTTTTTGATTATAGCCTTCTGGTCATCCTACTGAGTATGAAGTGGTGTCTCATTGTGGTTTTGATGTGCATTTTTCTAATGACTAAAGATGTTTGAACATCTCATGTATTGTTGGCCATCTCTATATCCTCTTTGGAGAAATATCCTGTGTTCATTTTTTAATTGGGTTATTTATCTTTTTATTCTTGAGTTGTAAGAGTTCTTTATGTGTTCTGGGTACTAATCCCTTATCATATATATGATTTGCAAGTATTTTCTCCTATTCTGTGGGTTGCTTTTTACTTCCTTTGGTACACAACAAAAGTTGTAAATTTTGATGTAGTACAATTTATCTGTTTTTCTTTGGTTGATTGTGCTTTTGGTGTCCTAAGAAATCATTGTCTAATCCAAGATTATAAATATTTACCTCTGTGTTTTCTTCTAAGAGTTTTATAGTTTCAGCTCTTACATTTAGGTTTTTTTACATTTTGAGTTAATTTTTATATATGACTTAAGGTATGTGAATGCATGTGAATATTCAGGTGTTATAGCACCATTTGTTCAAAAGATTATTCTTTTCTCATTGAATGTGCTTTGCACCCTTGTCAAAAATCAATTTACCATAGATGTATGAGTTTATTTCTGTACTCACAGTTCTATTCCATTGATCTACATGCTTACCCTTGTGCCAGTGCAACACTGTCTTGATTACTGTAGCTTTGTCCTAGGTTTCAGAATCAGACAGCATGAGTCCTTCAATTTTGTTATTCTTTTTCAAGATTGTTTTGGCTATTCCAGGCCTTCTGCATTTTTGTATGAATTTTAGGATCAACTTGTTCATTTCTATAAATAAGGCAAGTGGAATTTGATTAGCGATTGGATTGATCTGTAGATCCATTTGGAGAGTATTACTACCTTTATAATATAAGTCTACCAATACATGAACATGAGATATCTTCCTGTTTATTTAGGTCTTCTTTAATTTCTTTTAACAATATTTTATAGTTTTCAGCATATAAGTTTTATACTTACTTGGTTAAATTTATAAGTATTTTGTTATTTTTGATGCTATTGCAGATGGAACTTTCTTAATTTAATTTTTAATTGTTCATTGCTATTGTATTGAAATGCATCTGATACATGTATGCTGCTCATTTTGCAAACTTTCTGAACATGTTAGTTCTAATAGTTTCTATGTACATGTATGTGTGTGTAATTGTTAGGGTTTTCTATATATATATATGTATATATATATATATATATATATATATACATATATATATATATATATACACAAGATCGTGTCATCTGCCAATAGAAATAACTTTACTTCTTCCTTTCCAATCTGGATACCTTTTATTTCACTTTCTTGCCTAATTGTCCTGGCTAGAACCTCCAGTGCAATGTTGAATAGAAGTGGCACAAGTGAACATACTTCTTTTGTTCTTGATTTTAGAGGGGAAGCGTTCAGTCTATAACCGTTAAGTATGATGTAGTCATTCATTCATTCATTCATTCAACAAATGTTTATTGAGTAACTAGTTATGCCAGTGTACTCTGGGGATGTCCTGGTGCTTATAGTCTGGTGAGGGCAGGGTGAGGGGAAGGAGTGACCAAGAGGGGGAGTCACATAAATACCTATAAACAAATAAGTATGGTGAATTTAAATGGTATGACAATAAATGTGGAAGAAAATAAAGTAGGTAAAGTGATAGTGACTTAGGAAGGTGTCTCCAAGGAGATGATATGAGCAGAGGTGTGAATGAGGAGTCAGCCATACAAAGATCCTGGGAAAGAGAGTTTAGCTTGGAGGGAAGAACAAGGGAAGCAAAGGCCCCCAGGATGGAATGAGCTTGTTCTGAGCATGAGGCTGGAGCTGCGTAAGTGAGGGGGCTGAGGCAGGCCACGGGCACCAGGAGAGAGGCTGGGTCTCTGTGGGCCTAATGCTGCCCACTCATGGTGAAATGTTAAAACTTCAACTGTTTTTTTGTTTGTTTTCATAGTAATGTTACACTGAAGGCTATTATATACTAAAGAATGTTCTAATCCAACAGTGTTCTAAATGAGTATATTTTAATGAGACACAGTCAAGTGCCATGTGGCATTTTTTGTATACATGTGATTCTGGTTAGAATTAAATTTTACATTTTCCCTTTTATTAAAAAAAGTAAGCTTATTTTTTAAATTGTAGGAAATACATTCAAAAGTTTCAGGCCGGGCACGGTGACTCACACCAGTAATCCTAGCACTCTGGGAGGCCAAGGTGGGAGGATAGCTTGAGCTCAGGAGTTCAAGACCAGCCTGAGCAAGAGAGAAACCCTGTCTCTACTAAAAATAGAAAAATCTGCCAGGCGCCATGGTGAGCGCCTGTAGTCCCAGCTACTCAGGAGGCTGAGGCAGTAGGATCGCTTGAGCCCAGGAGTTTGAGGTTGCTGTGAGGTAGGCTGACTACTCAGGGCAACAGAGTGAGACTCTGTCTCAAAAAAAAAATATGTTTCAAATATAAAAGATTTAAATATATATATGTGTGTGTGGGTGTGTGTGTGTGTATGAAGATCTTTTCATTCTGTCTCCCAGACTTCCTTCTCATAGGTAGCCCCTGTTTATTAATTTTTTGGTAGCTCTTGGAGGCAAGTTATACATACAGGGAGATAGAGTTTATATTTATTTTCCTCTTGTTCAAAATCTCAAGATTAAAAATATTAATTTTTAAATCCTTCAGCTTTTCAAACAGAACTTATAGACTGCTTTTAGTTCAAATAGAAGACTTGAAAATACTAGTTTTCCATATTCTTACAAATTGCCTATTCAATACAAAATATTCATCATATTTCTGTGTTCCTGGTACACATTTTAATTGCGGTTGGTTGTTCTGAAGTCTGACTTCTTGGTTAGATTGCCCTGCTTGTCTTTGGCCTAGAGAAATGCGTGGTGTTGAACAACTAAATGAATGAATGTGGGGGCAGTTTCACAGGAGCAGTTCGTGAAAGAGCTCACTATCTGAGTTAAACTGCTCAGGACTGGCGTGTCACTTCTAGTCCTCTTGCTTCTTTGTTAAGAAATTGAAAAGATTAAAGGATAACAAAAATGATATGCCTTAGTGGAAAACACTTTTTTTCTGGGAAAAAAGGAAAGAAAAGTAACTCTGGTCCTCAACTGGAAACGTTCTTACCTTGGGACCAAGGGGGGCAGTCCACCAGAACTCTATAAACCTTGGCAAAGAATAGAAGCAATGAAAGATGACTCCAAGGTTCCATTCTTAAGGGACCCAAACCCCATCTTTCTTAATCACATTGATAAACGAACATGACACTTTCACGGCTTTTCACTCACCCCTGAAGCAGAACCTTGGACAGGAAATATAGGAAGGAGGCCGTACAGGAACATCATGGATAATTTTTGACTTCAAGAGTGTCAGCAGGCAAGAGCCACGGCTGCAGGCGGAAGAGAGCCTGGCGAGGAAGGCGCTGTGCCCGAGGATGCCCTCCCCTCCTTGCTGTGGTCCTTGTGGCTCTCACTGTCCTGTCTGCTCCCCACCTGCCTGTCCCTCGGTGGACTCCTGTCCATGGTGACCACTCCTTGGGCTCTAAGATTAGAAGTGGGGCAAAGAGGAGTGAAGAGCTAGAAGAAATGAGTGGAGGGCTTGGGGAGCCATGCGTGTCGCAAGTTGGGGCACTCCTAGGATGCCCTGGCAAAGGCATCCAAGGAGGGAGAGGTCTAGGGGCCATAGGTGCCTCTGAAGAGAAAGCACTTGTTGGCCTTCCTTCCTGTGCTCCTTTTGGGGAGAAACAAAGAATGCATTAGCCCCATAGTGACAAGCAAGAAAGCCCCACTACAGCACATCAGGGCTCCAACAGGATGACTTGCTCTGACTGATGAATCCTTCCAAAGCCTAGCCAGAGCCGAGGGGCATTTTCCCGGGAGGGAGCAGTGTGCCTGGAGGCCTTGTTCTGCAAGTATTAAAGATATTGTAATGAAACAATTCCAGGTTTAAATCTTTTACCTCCAAGAAATTGAAAATGAGGACATGCAAAACTAAGTTTGGTGCTGAGTAGAATATGACCAATGGACTTAGGGCATTTTTTTGTTGCTTGATTTATGAGGTTTGTTATTTCAAGAATCAGTTTGAGTAGAAGCTTTTCCGCTCTGGTCCTTATCTTTTTTGTTTTTGGTTCCTTAATCATATCCCCTAACTAAAAATTCTTTTTCCTCGGCTTTCTTCATATTTGCCTTCCTTTTTTGGGCTTTCTGTTGGATTTATAATGTAAACAGAGGAAGACACTGAAATCATTTCTGCCTTGTTTATTCTTTTTACAAACAGCATCCCTTTGTGGGTTTAGTTAGAGATTTGCACTCCTTACTAATCAACACCAAAATAAATAGACCCTTAAAACTGTCAGTGACATGGGCCAGTTCTGCAGCCTGAGTCCTGAAGGGCCAGGCCAGATGGCAAAGCCAGGCCCCTAACGCACATAATTTGTGTTCTGTAGCTCTTGGCTTCAGCGCATGGGCAGCTGACTGCTTTTTAGAAGACTTCAGAGGGGAGGGAGCAGATTTTCCACTATCCATTTGTTCTGTGGGGCATCTCCAGGAATAAACCCTAAGGTGGCACGAGTGGTACTCGACTGTGGTTAAAACCTGTCATGTACTGGCCAAGGCACAGGCTGGAAATTCTGAACTCCCACTTGGCCACCAGCATGTCTCGTGATTGTGTTCCGGTCCTGAAGCTTCCTGCTAGGCTCTCTGATGTGTAAGATGGAGGGGAAGAGCTGCCCATTTTTCTGAATTTTCAAGTACTGTAGCAGGAGGTGTTGTACATGTATATGAGTGCAATGATAATATGAGTTCATCTCACGTAGGTCAGACTGACCGAACAGAACCTCCCTTCTGTTCAATTAGATATTTCTCAATATTGTTGGGGTTAAATTACATTCATTGCCTCCTATGTAGCAGTTGTGCACTTAGACTCTGGGAGATTTTATTTTGAGTATAGCTGAAATATTATACTCTGAGCTCCCCAATAGATAATTAATCGATAGGCTGCCTGGACCTCTGAGTAGGGGATTATAAGAGGTTCTGATGTAGGTGCTAGCGTCTTTCTATCCCCCAACAGGAGGTTGGTTTTTCTCAGTTAGCTTGTGAGACTGTACTGCTAGTGTTTCCTGGGTCTGCAGAGGACAGAATAACTCACTGGACCAAAGAAATTGTTATCTACAACTAACATGTAAACAAAGATCTCTCACCAGTTATTTCATGGAATGAGCCTAGAAACAAGCCAGGACCTCCACTGGGTGTGCAGATCCTTGATGGCCAAGTAAAATCTTAGGAGAAGCTGGTTTTTGAGAGAGGATTTGGTTTAATGAAGAATAGATAGCCACACATGGCAGATAGGGAGGTAACTCCTTTGGACTTTCATATATTATTAATACACAGAGGGCCTTCTCCATTCACATATACTCTCTGCACATGGAAGATGGGTGTTAGAATGGAATATGTTTTAGATCCTGTTGTGTTTGCAAGGGTACCCCTATTATTTCTTTTGACTCCTATTTGTGCCCTGTCACTGTCTGGCCCCACGAAGCATGGTGTGGCCTATAGTACTGCACTAAACCAAAGGGCTGGGCTGGAACCAGCTTGACATTTGCTTGTTTACTGCTTCTCTACACATTACAGCTTCCTTACTTCAAATAGTGTTTGAACAGACCAAAAACATGTTTTTGGCTGTCATCCAGAGTTTTGCTTCCGCTTCCCAATAATGCCATAAAAATGCTCTGTCAAATAAATTCTCAGGAACTGAAAAGAACAAATGCCCTGCTCCATATGAGGGTGGATAATGGAAGCAGGCTTCAGCTGACCACCTGGCCTGGTGCCTGTGGCTTCGGAAAACCAACTCGCAGCATGTCCCTTGGCAGTGCCTCTCGGCGATCAGAGTTAATTCTCTGCATGTGATGGATGAGCTTCCCATTTAAGGAAATTTGCACATAGCATTTATCTCCCCTGGGGCTTTTGGATTCCATAAAATATTATCTTTACTTGTCTTGCTTGGTTACCAATTAGTGTACTGGACATTATAAGTTTTTGAGCTCTAGGATCAGTTTGCTATTGAGAAAACTTCTAGTGTTAACCATGGAAAGAATCTTTCTTTGATGTGGGGGTGTGTGTGTGTGTTGTGTGTTGAGAGCAATTTTTCCCTTTCCCAGCCTTATCATTGAGGGTTCCAACTGGAAAGAGATGGTATATTCAAATTAAGATAATTTGGCGGAGGTATTTACAACGGGACTATTTAAAAATGTGTGAACGTGTAGGGGAAACACAAAGGACAGTGTAGTAACTCGGTGGATCTGTTACTACCCTAGACCATAAGGGAGGAAAGGACCGGGCAGTTACCAGAAGCTAGAAGGAGAGAGGCAGGTAGAGAAGGTGCCTCCAGAATGACTTAGGAGAGACATACTTGGCCAGGCTGAAGCAGCCTGGCAGGCTGAGGCCACTCACTGTCTTCCTTCCCTCTCGTCTCCTGCCAGGGCGCCCACTGGCTGAGTCCAGAAAGAAACCAGAAGGACAAGAGTCCTTTGATTCGGTCTTCAGAGGTCAGCCTCCCTGGGTGGAGGGCAGGACAGAGGAGGCAGAGAGGAAGGGGACGGCATCCGGCACACATCCGGCGTAGGTGTCCAGTTATTTCTAGGAGAGGCGTAACAGTCTCAACAGAAAACTTAAACTCACTTTATTTTTAAACAGCTTTATTGAGGTATGACTGACATACAATAAATGGCACATATTTAAGTAAACAATTTGATGAGCTTTGATAGGTATATATGAAACCATCACCACCTCGAGACAGTGAACTTACCCATCACCCTCAAAATACACCCACTTTAACTTAACACTTAAGATACTCCATATGATTCTTTTTGGAAGGGCGTGGAAAGATATCATGAAATCAAGCAATAGTAGGTGCCGTTCTTAACTTACTACAGTTATTGAAGTTAGTGAGTTACTGAAGTTACCCGCCCAAGGTTACAAAGCTTTGAAATGACAGAGCTGGGACGGGATTTAAGTCCCTGAACTTTATGCTGTGCTGCTTTAAATTACAAGGCAAATCACTGGCAAACACATTTTTTACCATTTATTAGTAACAAATTGCTTGCTGCCCACCTTACAGCTGATGGAGGCACCAGTCACGGCCTTCGTTGAGAACTGACACTCTCATCTTCCGTGTCCCCAGAGCCCATTTATTCAGGGGAAACCAGGAGCTCCAGGGCTGGTGAAGGCTGGCCTCTGGTGCACTTCGTACAAAGAAGAGCACCTCCCGGCTAAGCCAGGACAAGGCGGGAGGTGTCAAGTTTTAGGGAAGGTTGGGGCAGGGCAGGCAAGGAGAGAAGCCCCTGGGGACACCCTGTCATGTTGCAGTAGGGGGTGGAGTGACCCCCATCAGCACTAGAGCTGTGGCAAGGGCCACACTGGCATCTGTGCTGGCCTTTTGAAGTCACCAGGCAAGTTCAGGCCTCAGGGCCTTTGTTTGTTTCATTCCTTAGGCCTGGATCACTCTTACCCCAGAGTTTTGCAAGGCTTACTCCCTTGTTTTATTCTGGTCACTGCTCAAGTATCTCCTCAGAGAAGCATTCTTTTGCCACTCTATCACAAGTGTCACTTCTGTCACTCTGTCCCTCTCCTACTTTATTTTTCCTCATAGTAGTGATCACTATTGGGACAGAGCATCCATTATCAAACTTTTTGGTCTTAGGACCTCTGCACTAGCTTAAAAATTATTGAGGAACCCAAAGAGCATACATTGATGTAGGTTATACCATTCAGAATTTTATCATGTCAGAAATTAAATCAGAAATTAAAAAATTTTTTTATTCAATGAAAAACAGCAATAATAATAAACCCATTTAATTAACATAAATAACTCATGAAAAATAGCTGCATTTTCCAAAACAAAATAGTTAAGTAAGAAGAGTGGCATTGGTTTACTTTTTTTGTGCATCTTTTCTGTTACTAGGAGATAGCTAGCTTGTTGCATCTGCTTCTGCATTCAATCTGTTAAGATACATTATTTTGATAAACGTTGATGAAGAAAATCTGGCCTCACAGATATGTAGTTGGAAAAGAGAAGGATGTTTTTATAGCCTTTTCATACAATTGTGACATTTCTATTTAATATTACACCAAAAAACAAGTGGTCGTTTCTTAAAGGTTAGCTGTTGTATGGACCTTGTACTCTGGGCATACTCATATAAGCCACTCCCAGGCAGTCAGAGGGTTGCTTTTTAAAGGAAAAGTTGATCACTGTCTTTTGAGATTATGGTTTACATACAGTGGGATCAGAAATGCAAACCATCAGTTTCATTATACTGTTAAATACCTCTTTAAAAAAATCACCAAGTGTTGGAAGATTACAGAAGCCCCTTCCAATCAAATACCACCTTCTTTGTGCACAGGAATCAGAACACTTTTTCTTTGATAGATCCACGCCTCAGATCATTGCTACTTTTTTTGAAGTTGGAAGTGAAAACTTAAGTTAATGGTTTCTAACGTAGTGCCTTAATGATTATTTGTTGAAAATATCAAATGTTTGTTGGAATGCTTTTATTCATCTTTTCAAATCCCATTTATGTCCATTACCTTATTCAATTAAGAGGATTCTGCCTCTCAGAAACATCCTTCAGCCAGTGCAAGAATAGAGTTAAAGCATCCAAGTCAACAGATGTGTCCAGTAAATTAGGTAGCCACTTTATCTGCTTGTTCACAATGTTTCAGTGTCGTTAATCTATAATTTTATATTTATCTCTTTAAGATCCGTACGGGTTTACAGCATGAAATAATCTGGCCCTGTCAGCCCAGCTGTGTTCCTCTGGATGAAAAACTCCTTCCTCAGCTGCTAAAAGAAGCAGGCTATACTACTCATATGGTTGGAAAATGGCACCTGGGAATGTACCGGAAAGAATGCCTTCCAACCCGCCGAGGATTTGATACCTACTTTGGTAATGGAAATGCACATGTTTCTTTAACAATTCAGACTAACTGTGGCCATCTCATAAAACACATCCAAGTGGAATCAAATGAAATAACTGGAAACTTGAACACAGAGTGAATCAGCCGGCACCACAGTGGGCCACTTTCTAATGTTACCTCCATAAACGTGACTCTGTGCTCAGCTCAGAGTGGGCATGGGCTCACAGCAAGGCAATTACCTTCGCCGGAGCACTAAATGCCACCTTAGGGCCTTGGAAGAGTTTACTACCTCCGCATCAGAGACCATCGTACTCTCAGAGAACCTTAGTACCAAAAGGGGATATGGTCTGATTTTTTTTTTAATTCCAGGAAAAACCTAATATTAGAATATTTCCTTCACAAAGGTTTGGCACATTTTTTTCTTCCCATGGACTGCATTCAAAGGTTCCCCCCTGCCACCCCAGGAGGGGGAGGAAGACTCTTTTTCATTGGTATCCCTCTCCCATCTGTGAGATCTGTTTTTGAAATCCCTAGGTTGAGGAAGATAGATTTAAAGAAATAAAATGGGCCAGGCTGGACAACACATTGAGACCTCATCTCTACAAAAAAAATAAAAAAAATTAGCTGGGCGTGATGGGATGCATCCTGTAGTCCCAGCTACTTGGGAGGCTGAGGCAGGAAGATTGCTTGAGCCCAGGAGTTCAGGTTTATAGTGAGCTGTGATCGTGCCACTGCACTCCAGCCTGGGCAACAGAGCAAGACTCTGTCTCAAAAACTAAAATAAAATGGGGAGGGCACATAACTAATAGTAATAGGAAGGATAATAAGGTATAATGGGAATTATTTATAAACTTGATAGCCCTCTAAAATGAATGTGAAACCTAGAGTTTGTTTTAAAATGTGCCCTCTTTAAACCTATTATAAACCATGCCTTAATTAATAACCTATTTATCTTGTCAGTAGCTATATATCTTTCTGTCAAATTCTTTTTATATTGAGCTATCTTTCTGTCTAGCTACCTACCTACCTCCCATCTGTTTCTGCATTTATTTACAACCTGCCATAGCCTGAAAGGAACACATATTGAAGATAAAAAGTTTAAATAGAATAAAAAATCAGGGTGAGTAGAAAAAGATGGAATAGTTAATGGCACCAAATTACAAAAAAGCTACATGTCTATAAGCAGCCTTCACATTTAACTCTGAGATTTGAGATTTCTTTTTAATGTCCAAAGCAAAAAAAAAAAAAAAAAGGAAAAGGCTATAAGAATTTCATTATTTACAAGATAAATGGAAACCAGCTGTTCAGGAAGAGTAAAGCATTTTTTTGGCTCTTAGGCCTGAGAAAAATTTCTCCTTTGGGAGAAGGTAAGGTGGACAACATCCTTAAAAATATCTTTTTAATAATAAAGTGATGGTTTTCTTGTAGGTGTTTCTTGAGGTATTTACTTCCATTGAAGCTAGGGCCAAAGCACCAAAGTGCAATTCAGTATAAGTAATTATGTGGGGGCCAAAAGTATGTAGTTGAAGCACATGACTCTGAAATGCCTCGTTGGACTTAGGGTTAAAGTCAAGATGCAAGGACATCAGACAGGAGAGAACGTGTGCCCCCCTCCCATCCAGGTCCTTTAGCAGACATCACTAATCAATCGTAGAGCAATTTTTTTTTTTTTCTTGATGAACCTGGATATAATCTCAGTTTCCTCAGATACTGTTAAAAACCAGACTTGGGTATAAGATCACAAAGAAATTCTAGAGGAACAAACAGCCTGTATGTCCTTTGAAACTTTCAATCAGGCCTTTGCTTAAAAGATGGGTCAATATTTACTCTGGGAAGGGGGTGGACGGTAGATATTTTGGACTTTTTATTAAAGTTACATACTTAAAAATTTAGTTGTACAGAAGGTATAAATGATATCCTTTTATGAGAATTAAGGAGCCTAACCTGGACCTAGATGAACAAACACCACAAACACCCCACATTTATATAAAGGGAGGGAGACTTGCAGCCAAGAAGGGTATGATGACCATGCAGCTATTGTTACTGCTGTGACTCGGATTTTCTGTTAAAAAGCAGTCAGATGATTATGGGATGGTTGCACAACCCTTTGAATACACTGAAACCAATGAATTGTACACTTTCAATGGATGCCTTGTATATGAATTAGATCTCAATATAGTTATTAATGAAGCTTTCAGAGATGTAGTTGTTCAAGAAATATTTTCTAATTTTTTTCTCCAAAAAGCGTAGGCTGCCATCATCTTTAGGCTTAGTATCAAAGTTCAAATTTGGGAATCACCATTATGACGAAAAGCTGTATGTGACTGTCACATGGTTGCTTGGTGTCAGTTTGGCCAAGTCTGTGAATAATAGTTTTATTTCTGGAATTCTCCTATTTGTAATATCTTTTTAATATTTATAGTTTGTAAATTTTCTAATCAAGTATATCCTATGCATATAATCTCTCAACTGACAGAAAAGAGTTTACAGATAAAGACCCTGAAGTGGTTTCCTCAAGCTCTAATACCCAGTAGTTACTAAAAATAGAACTCTAGTGTCCTGACTACTCTTAGCACCCACATAAAGGCAGAAATTATTTCTAAGGATCCATTTCTTTCTCTTTTACACACTAATTAACAAAAACTTTGGATTTCCCTTTCTGTTATAAATGCGGGAGAAAAAATTACCACAAATAAAAAAATTACCACATAAAAAGTTATCTTATGGCCAAGGTATTAATTGTATTCAGGACCTTGAATTTATTGTGTTATAGAAAAGGAGGATTTAATTAAAAATGAATTGATTTATCATATAGGCTATGTAAGCTCTTAATTGTCATTATAGGGAAAGTTCAGGATGGGGAAAGGGCTAGGCCAATTTTATCATCTTCATGTTAAGGTTAATAAGCAGTACATGTCAGGAGATAGCTGAGAGTGCAGCAAAGCTTATTTCTTTTTAATAGCTTTATCGAGGTGTCATTCACACACCATACAATTCACCCAATTAAAATATACAATTCAATGATTTTTAATAAATTATAGGGTTGTGCCACTATCATCATGATCCAATTGTAGAACATTTTCATCACCCCAAAAAAGAAACCCATCCCCATTAGTCACTCCTCATTTTCCCCAACCCCTCCAGCCCTAGGCAACCAATAATCTATTTTCTGTCTCTGTGGATTTGCCTATTCTGGACATTTCATATCAATGAAATCATATGCAGCATAGCTTATTTTAATACTTCAGGAAAACAGGGAATATTTGCAGAAAAAATCATTAGTTGAGAAAACCCATTTTCTTCCATGTTGAAGTCTAAGTTGTGGGATAGGCAGCTGATGCCATTTAAATCTGGGGCAAAACTGAGGTCATTATAGTCAGAAAAATCTTGTTTCAGTGCTGCACTTTAGTCTGATCTTTTGTCTCCGTTGTGTCTAGAGATCCTCTATTTGAAAAGGTTTGTATCTTTCACCAGTGGGTGTCAGCATCTGACTAAAGATGACTCTAAGAGCTGCTTCTATAAATAACCTTGAAGCCAGTCTCCCAAAGGTAATAACAACAAACATTATTAGAATTCTGCACTCATTGATGTGATCACCTTACACTAAAAACTTGTAACAAATCACATTAACCATATATTATTTTTACCATTATGTAGCTTTAAAAGATCAAGATGTTATCATCTTTACTGAATTTGAACTCTGATTTTTTAAAACATATTTACTTGGAATTACTCATTTTGAGAGTTACATGATAGAGCCTGTGTTCTAAAGACTTGAGTGAGGAATGGATTCAAATTTTTATACAAGAATGGTTAATACCTTCTGCTACCAAATATAGAGATGTTAAGAAATGATGCTCTGATTAGCCTTGTCATTTGATTAGCCTTGTCACGGGTAATCAATTGCATTAGGCAATTAAATACTGAAACATTAGTTTAACAAGTTTGATGTTATGCTGACTATTTTCATCTTCCATTCTTGTTGTAGGATATCTCCTAGGTAGTGAAGATTACTATTCCCATGAGCGCTGCACATTAATCAATGCTCTGAATGTCACACGATGTGCTCTTGATTTTCGAGATGGTGAAGAAGTTGCCACAGGATATAAGAATATGTATTCTACAAACATATTTACCGAAAGGGCTATAGCTCTCATAACTAACCATCCACCAGAGAAGGTAAGTCTTGCTTCTTTACTGATATCAAAATCTTATTAAGCCAACATCGCTTCAGGTGAATGTAGGAAAAGGCCACTGTTGTTTAGGAAAAAAAAAGCTAATACGTTCTAGGGAAGTCGTTTTCAAATTTTAGAGCACATCAGAATCAGCCTGGGAAGCATATTGAAAATGAAGATTCCTGGAGCCCACCTCCAAGCGTGTGATTTATTAGGTCTGGGAGAAATCCATATGTCAGCATTTTAAAGAAACTGTTAAAAGGTGATTCTGATGAGAGTGGTCCCCAGATCATACTTTGAGGAATAATGTGTCTATAGTGTTCCAGTAGAAATACAGTTTTTTAATTTTGGTGCAGTGCTATGAGTGATTAGTAAAATGGCTCTTTTTTTTTTTTGATTGACTGATGTATAAGATGAAGCTTTAGTATGGCAAACTTTCTGTTAAGGGATCCTCAAATTTTGGGTTCAGGGTAAGTCCTCTAACTTTGTATTCCACCCTCCCACCCTAAGAATATTTTACGACTCTAGATCTTTTGCATTCTCATGTTAATTTTAGAATCAGCTGGTCGATTTCTACTCCCCCACCCCTAGGCCAAAAGTGCATGCTTGGATTTGGATTTCATTGAATCTATAGACCAACTTGGGGAGAATGGATGTCTTAACAATATGAAGTTTTCCAATCTGTAAACTGGTATACTGATGAGCCTGTTTTTCACATATATGTACTGAATCCATTGTTTATGTCATGCGCTGAGATCTTTTGACTTATCTATAGGTAAAAATAGAAGAGAGTCTGAATGGTCTTTTGTCTCTATTATGTCTAGAGATCCTTTATTTGGATTTTTGTTGCTGTTGTTGTTAACCTAGAGTTAACCATATGAGCTAAAGTTTAAGCTCAATTCTCTGGATTTAGCTTATAAATGCTTTTGAAAGGGGGTCAAATATTTGTGTCGTCAGACACTGGCCTCAAAATATGGCTTCATGAAGAACTGTATTAGTACACCCACAAAATTGGTACTTCAGTGGGACCCTGACACAGCAAATTACAGCACGTGCAATGTTATCTGGTTCTTACAATTTCCTGCACTTTGCCTCTTTCACAATGCCTGAAGGTCCTCAGTGCAGGTCTTAGTCTGTTTGTGTTGCTATAAAGGAATACCCAAGGCTGGGTAATTTATAAAGAGAAGAGGCTGGTTTGGCTCATAGTTTTGTAGACTGCACAAGAAGCATGGCACTGGCATCTGCTTCTGGTTAGGGTTTTGGGGTCTGGTGAGGGTTTCCGGGAGCTTCCACTTAAGGTGAAGGGGAGCTGGAGTGCGCAGATCACTCGGTGAGAGAGAGAGAGAGAGAGAGAGAGCTGGAACTGAATAGAGCAAGAACTCACTCATTACCATGAGGACAGCACCAAGCCATTCATGAAAGATCCACCCCATGACCCAAACACCTCCCACTGGGCCTCACCTCCAATATGGGGAATCAAATTTCTACATGAGGTTTGGAGGGTCAAATATCCAAACTACAGCAAGGTCACAGCATAGACTCTGGTTGACATACCTGTTGGGACTTAGTACATGGCTGCTGACTCCTTTCTGGTTTCTTCCTGGCCCTGTTTGCCTGCTCTAACTCAGCAGTGCGGATCTTCCTTGGTGTTTGTCCTCAGCTCTGCCCCCACTTTGGGCTTTTTATCACCCTTACATGCTGATATCTTGGAGCAACCATGCTTGTTGGGGGACATGAAGAGATGGGAACGTTCTCTCAAATTCATAGAAATACACAGGTTTTAAATTTAGATCTAAACAAACAAACATACAGATAGAAAGATAGCTGCTAGGTAATGGGATTAAGTTCTCAGTTTTCTTCTATATACTTGGCATTTCATAGATGCAGCTTAACACTTGAAGAACTAGGTAAGGTCTTAAGAGAACTGCGTATTATCCTTGAAGAGAGGCATCATTTCACACATAACGCAAACTTGCTTAGAGAAGTTAAGTAACCTGTTCAAGGTCACAGATCTATTGAGAGTCAGAATCAGAATTTAAACTCATGCTGTCTGACTCTAGACCTCATGCACTTAATCAGCCTCCCTACTTCGCAGCTAATACCCTAGACCAGAGATTCTGAGTCCCAGCTCATAACTGGGCTTAGTGCTTTCAGTCCTGACCATATATTAGAATCATCTGGGAAACTTGTAAGACATACTGATGCCAGATATTGTGATCGATTGGTGTGAGGTAGGACCCGGTCATTGGTGTTTCCGTACCTCCACCCCCACGCCTACCAGTGATTTTGACCTGCAGCCACTGTGGACACCCTGTGCAATTAGCCTCTCAGGGCCCCCGTCTCTCCAACACAGAGAGGCAAGCAGAAGCCAGCTAACTTTTACAGACTCAGTCTAACAATGCTTCAATCAAGCAACAACTGTAAGCTTCCCATAATAAAAGCTCATTCCCATTAAGGGACAATAGAGTATTCTTTTACAGGGCTCCGAGAACATTAAGCAGATAAGAGGAAGCAGCTGGGGTGAAATAGTTCTTTGTGGGTGGGCTGTCTTAGCCGGGTGGTGGGAAAAGCACAGGAACCGAGGACAGTGGGAGGCCCTAAGAGCTTGCAAGCCGTGGAAGGAGTGGTGTCAGCATGGTGCTGCTCACAGGTAACAGTTTGGAAATTGCCAGATGAGAGGTTGGTCATTCCCCTACAGTGTCTGAAACACTCTGCAGCAGAATTCCCAGTATCCCAAAGGGAAGTTTCAAGCATAGACATAAACCAATGAAACAATCACTAGTCAAGTAGTAACCAAAGCATGTTTGTTGAAAATAGCCGAGGCAGATGTTTACATTTTCAATTCTCAATAAAATGATGCATCTCCCCGGTTTGAGGAACTGCACTTCTCATCATTTTATCTTAATGTTTAATCTAATTCTGTGCTAATTTCTCAGGTGCTATATATAGATTGTAACATAGACAACTTGTTCTAAGATGAAAATCATTAGAGAAATGCACATGAAGCATCCACAAGCCAACTTAGTATTTTGCCTATTTTAAAAAGCCCTTGAGGGGAAAGAAGCATATGGATAGTTTGTAACTGAAACATGTTGATGCCGGACTCGGAGATGCTGCTGACAGCCATTTCACATGTGTTAAGAAGGCATGTCCTCTCTCACATGTATCAAGGCATGTCCTCTCACATGTGTTAAGAAGGTATGTCCCCTCTCACATGTGTCAAGGCATGTTCTCTCTCACATGTGTCAAGGCATGTCCTCTCTCACATGTGTTAAGGCATGTCCCCTCTCACATGTGTCAAGGCACGTCCTCTCACATATGTCAAGGCATGTCCTCTCATATGTGTTAAGAAGGCATGTCCTCTCTCACATGTGTCAAGGCATGTCCTCTCTCACATATGTTAAGGTATGTCCTCTCTCACACGTGTTAAGAAGGCATGTCCTCTCTCACATGTGTTAAGAAGGCATGTCCTCTCTCACATGTGTCAAGGCATGTCCTCTTACATGTGTTAAGAGGTCAGGTCCTTTCTCTTTTTCTGCAGGGTAATTCTCCATAGCAGAAATACTACAAAGTAGAAGTAATATATTCATAAAATACCTTCCTGTTAAAAATAGCCCCTCCATAGCACTTCACAAGAATAAAAACAAATGTTGCTTCACATGCCTAGTCTACTAGAAGCTTCCTAAAGAAAATGTTAATTTCTAGTGGTAGACTCTTATTTTTCCTTGACACAGTTTGGGAAGAAATGTCTTAATTTGTAAGTCAAAGATAGAAAAATAATTTCAAAACTGACTATATGTTTTTTTTCCATTTATGCTTTAAATTAGGAAAATATAGTAAAGAGATGAAAAGTAAAGCTTTCTTCCTTACTGAAATAAGGTTTCTTAGCACAGTGAGGATGTTTAGAGCATGTATCTTAGGTGCCATATGGCATACTAAGAAAGGGAACAGAACTCTTAGCAGCTTAAACATGAACATGCTAATAGTCTTAGGTAATAATGTCTTACTTTTATGTAATACTTAAATATTCAGTCATGATTTCACATCTAGGATTCCATTTTTTATTCCTAGGACACCCAAAAGGTTACAGTTAGGGTTGATATAAGGCTGAGACTGAGTTGATCAGAGCTCTGGACCCAAGAAACAGCCAGGGGAGATCAGGCTGTAGCCTAAACCCAGAGACTGATGGCGGTGGACATCGGGCCGAGGACTCCAGTGTGGGAATCGGGCTGTCAGGAGATTGGCGTGGACCAGCAGGCCCCAAAGGCCAAGGCATGGGAGGACTGGAGCTCACATCAGTAGACACCTAGTAATAATGAGCCCAGCCCCAGGATGGCGGCTGCTTTGCTTTCGGCTGCTGGTGAGCTGGGTTTCTGGTTGGCAGGACTGGGGAACTGGCCACAGCTGTTCTCAGGCAGGTCCCAGGACTAGTGGCTGCAGGTGGGGGTCTTCTCTGTGGTTGGAGAACCTTGGTGCCCTAGTTAATTGTTCTTCCCACTGCGCCACCATGTAGTACTAAATGCACTGCTTTCTCTCTCTCTCTCTCTTTTTTTTTTCAATGTTAAAATAGTATAGAAATGCCTTCCATTCAGCACTGTTGAGGATTGAGTTCTTTCACAAATAAAGTCTGCCTTTGGAGTGCTGAAACTTTATTTTTTGCAGTATGGGATGGGAATGTCTAAAATGAGTTGTGTCGGTCCTCACCTCCCGAAACAAGGTGCACTGCTCATCGTTCTGCCTCCTCCTGGTGACCACAGCCATGCCGAGTGTGCAGGGCTGTCTGCCACACACTGAATAGCCCACAGCCGCCGATGAGACGGGGAAAAAGATAACTTTTTTATTCAAGGACTGTCTCTATACTTCTAAGTTATTAGAATGTGGTCAGCAGGGAGTTCAAGCCCTTTGCATGGCCCGTGACGGTCACATGACAGGCTGATCCTCACCCCTCAGAGGTTCTTTTCACTTCCTTTTCTCATTTATGCTCCTTATATTTGAATCGATAGAAGTCTGACTACTGGACTGATGGGGACTGCTGCAATTTTATATTTTTACCCCCTCGAGTGATAGTAATGTCTTTGACCACTAAGCAATAATTATCAGAAAGATTTGCAGATTATTTTTTGCTATATTTAACAAAATGAGTGAATGGTTTCCATACTGAATGTTTGTAGGACCCTTTAATGGTGGTCCCAGAATAATTTTTTTACCCCAGCACAGTTACATGAACTCTCTCCCACCACCCTCCCCAGCCATTGCTGTTAAGAATCAATTGTTGGCTGGGAATCAGTCACCTGCCCTCTCTCACCTTTCTCTCCTCCACTGCGTGGGGTGCTCTGCTGCCGCTAATGACCTGGATGAGAACATCTTCTCCTTAAGCTCTGGGCTCCTTCTCTCCATCCTCCCCTCTGCCCACTGTTGAGAGTCCAGACCAGGTCACAAACTCTCATGTTTGCAAGAGTCAGGCTGCTAACCTGAGTAAGTGAAGTAGTTTACATAGAACGGTGGGAACATTCTAGAAAATTGGACTGCGCTTGGGGGTGAAGCCCCTGTTTCTCATACTCCAGCCTTTTGTTACCAGATAGAATGTGGACATGGAGTTTTCAGAAATTCTGATTTTTTTCAAGAAAATGTGTGTAAACACAGATTTCTATGCGATATTTCCTGATTTTTAAAACTTTATGTGGGCTGCAAAGTGTTGTAGCCTTCTGATTTTTAATCCTGTCCCCATCTGGACCTTGGCTGGTGGCTGGAGCTGGCTTGGTCTAGTGCTGAAGACCCCGACGGCTGCTCCCAGCACAGACCCACACCGCACCGTCAGGTCAGATGCCCCAGCACATCCTTTCCTGCAGACATCTAAGCTGGGTCCTTCCTCACCACCCAGGCAGGGCGTCTGCTGGGACGCCCTTCACCACGGGCTGCAGAGACACAAAAGTGTTCCCGTGTGCCTTGTGCAGCTGGAGTAGAAAGTGTGTGTGTCAAGGGCTAGTGCAGACAGAACTAAGGTAGTGTTAGAAGTTGTAGTATACACTTTTGGAGTGGGCATTTGGGATGTTTTCCCATGGAAATAATGTACAAGTGAAGCACACATTCTATGTTATCATTGTTTTCATTCCATCACCTACCTCCTTAAATAGGTTTGAAAGCGATGATTTTATATTTAACAGTTATTTTTAACTTTTTGATTTTGAGAAAAACATAGTTCCAAGTTCCTAAGTTCTAATCTACAAATAAACTTTTGGGCATCTAGTTGAGCACTATAGATGGATGTTCCTTACTCTATCACAGAGATGTATAATATATAATTTAAAATAACATAAACAATGAAGAATGAAATATAAGCCCACCGCCAAGTCTGCTCTCTAACCTTTTCCCATTCATTTATGAGATTTAAATGTCTCAAATACTTTAACAGAATTATGTGTTTATTCCTGGGTTGGACCAGTTGTCACTTTGAGGGTTTTCAGCTCATTAAAGAATTCTGTAGGAGTACAATGAAGAGGAAGCCTTCAGAAAGGCTCGTTAAGAAGCCATTAAGGAGAGGCTGACTTGGACTATCACTAATGTTAAATGCTGTACATTGATGTAAGAGGGAAAATAGAATCAGTATATCACATTTCTTAGTTTCCAGGAATTAAATTGGTCATGTGTTTGGTCCTACGTCAAAGACTAACATGGCATAATGTTCACTCGTTTTCTCATAAAATATATCAAAAAATCCTAAACCTTTCATAAAAGATGGGGACTTATTTTCAGCTAAAGCAAAAGCATCTGTTGGTACATATCCACATTGTAATAGTGGGTTTTCCAGTAGGAAATTGCTGTTCAATTAATGTGGACTTGGGTAAGTCATGTAACCTTGCTAAGCCTCAGTTAACTCATCTGTAAAATGGATATAATATAGGGTGATTTTTGGATGTGATATGAGGTAGAATGTGTAAATTATTGTCATCTAGTACATTAACAACATTTGATATAGGTTACTATTAATATTATTGATATTATTTGTTTGAATCAGGACTGTCTATGCCATTCTAAGACTCTTGGCTTTTATTTTTTATTTTTTGTGTTGTGTCTTTTGTTATATTTTTTAACATCTTTATTGAGTCATAATTTACTTACCATAAAATTCACCCATTTAAAGCATACAGTTCAATAATAAATTCACAGTTGTGCTACCATCACCACAGTCTAAGTTTAAAACACTTTCATCACCCCAAACAAACCTTGTACCTGTTATAGTCACACCGTTCCTCTACCCCACAATTTCCTGTAGCCCCAGGGAACCACTTTCTGTCTCTATAGGTTTCCCATTCTGGACATTTCGTATAAATGAAATTATATAATATGTGGTCTTGTATGATTGACTCATTTCATTTAGCATAATGTTTTCGAGGTTTATCTATGTTGTAGCATGTATTATTCCTGTTATTGCCATATATTGCTGAAAATATACCATATTTTGTTTATCCATGTATCACTTGATGGACATTTGAGTTGTTTCCACTTTTTGGCTATTATGAATAATGTTGCAATGAACATTCATACCAGGTTTCGTGTGGATATATGCTTTCATTTCTCTAGGAACAGAAATGCTGGGTTGTGTGGTACCTCTATGTTTAACAATTTCAGGAACTGCCAAACTGTTTTTTCCAAGTGGCTATATACACCATTTTATGTTCCTACTAGCAATGAGTGAGAGTTCCAATTTCTCCGTATCCTCACCATCACTTGTTATTTTCCATTTCTTAAATTTTAACCATCCTAACAGATGTGAAGTATTATCTCACTGTAGTTTTAATTTGCATTTCCCTATCAATGAATGATGTTGACCATCTTTTTGTGTGCTTATGAACATTTCTATTTCTTTTTTGGAGAAATATCTATTTAAATTCTTTGCCCATTTTGTAGTTGGGTTAATTGTCTTTTATTATTGAGTTGTAAGAGTTCTTTATATATTCTGCCTATTAGTCCCTTATCACACATATGATTCACAAATATTTTCAATGCATTCTGTAGGTTATCTTGGTATTATTTTTATTGATTGATAAATTTGAACTTTCTTATCCTTCTACATTTAATGCTTCCGTGCCTTCTTAACTGATTTGCACAAACTCTCTTTCTAGCCTCTGTTTCTCTACCTCGCACTCCAGTCTGTCCATGAGCCCCTTCAGGTGCCTGAGGAATACCTGAAGCCCTACGACTTTATCCAGGACAAGAACCGGCATCACTATGCAGGAATGGTGTCCCTTATGGATGAAGCAGTGGGAAATGTCACTGCAGCCTTAAGAAGCCGTGGACTCTGGAACAACACGGTGTTCATCTTCTCCACAGGTAAGCCTGTCAATAGGAAAATCATCTCTTGGCAAAGCCTGGGACATGGCGTTCAATAAGTGGAATGAAGACAGATTGGAGCAGTTAGCATTTCCTTATTAAAATAAATGCTAAATGCCATAGTGGAGACATGATAATAATGGATAGAAAGATGTGTCTAAGGAAAAAGAATTATGGGCTTTCCCTCCTCTTCCTTCAGATATCAAAATATTCTGGGAATGTGCTTGAAAACAAGCATTTGCTAACCTAGTGAATATGCATGGACATCACTCATACACAGGGCCGCTGTGTGGCCAGTCCCTGGAGTGGCTTGTCCTCAGCTCTCTCTACAGTCTGGGCATCTTCCGTGGCTACAACTCTGCTGGCTAGAGGGGTCTGTGTGTCAGTGCAAATAGACAGACTGTGACATTATGAAGACAGTTAAGAAATGGAGCCATTCAAATCTAGGCTAGTCTCCAAGTTTAGATTTTTTTTTTGTATTAAAACTGTTTTCTGACAATAAAAGTCATACATATTGACTATAGAAAACTCAGAAAAGAAAGGAAAAAACCCCTCATAATCTCAGTACCAAGGGATAACTTTTGAAAATCATTTTTGTTATGGCAATGCCATTCTGATTCCTACTCTGTTATATATGTGATTCTTTTCCCTCTCATTAGACACAGTTTTCTAAAATTCTACCATGATGTAATTTCGGTGTAGATCTTTGTTTATTTATTGTGCTGAGTATTCAGAGAGCATTTTCAATGTGACAGTGCAGATCCCTTGTTATGGGAAATTTCCTTGTATCATTTGCTTTGGAATTGCTCAGCCCTTCGTCACACCTTTCTCCTATTCTCTCTGTTATTTGAATATTGGATCAATCCTCTAATTTTCATAGTTTTTTTTTTTCTTTCCTAATTTCTTTATTTTCTTTCTACTATTTGGGAAATTTCCTTATCATTATTTGTAAACTTTCTATTGAACTTATTTCAACCACCATGTTTTAATTACCAAGAACTCTGTCTTGTTTTCTGATAATTCCTTTTTTGTAAAGTTCCCTTTTTATTCTATAGTTGTAATAACTTATTTTTCCAAAGCCTGTGCTCCTAACCATTAATTTTATACATGTGTCTATGTATGTGTGTATACATATATGTATATATGTCTGCATATACATATTTTTTTAAAATATGCTTATATTCTCAACATTGTCTCTCTTTCTTTTAAACTCCTTTTTTTATTTGTTTGTATATGTGTCTTAGTCTGTCTTTCACGAGGATAACTTTCTCAAATCCACAGTGATCCTTGGCTAAAATCTAAAAATTTGATTGGAAACTCCAAGTGTGAGGTCAGAGCTTGTCATCTGGTGAGTTTTACTGTAAAGTGACTGTGTGGGGGTGAGGTGACATGTTGAGGAATTAATCTTGGCGTTCTACTCAGTTTTTTTGTTTTTTTAAGACTTGTTTTGCTTTGCTTTTAATAAAGCATGGTTATTGAATCTAGCATCTATTGAGCACCTGCTATGTACAGGACACAGTTCTAAATGCTTTACATGAATGAGTTCAGTTAATCCTCACAATAACTAATTTTCTGAGGCCTGTTGCTTGCTATCTCATCTTGCAGATGTGAGAACTGAAGCTCAAAGAGGCTATGGAACTTGCCCAGGGTCACGCAGCCGGGAGAGCCAGGCTCCAGCATTCTGGCTTCGCTGCAGTATCCTGCCTCTGAGATGATGATCTTATGTTCTTATTGGGTCTCATGATATAGCAGAGCTTTCCCCATGGTGTCTGCAATATTGATCTACTGAGGAGACCCTGGGCATGTCCGGGATAGTGTCTACCCTGAGCAGCCTTATTCAGTTATTTTAGTGCTCTCCAAATACTGTAATTTTCTAGGTATGCCCTGCTGTGAAAAAGATTAGATATAAGATAAAAATTCCCCCTCCCCCAAAACTTACCCTTCAGAAAAGAGGGAAATATCTTATACTTTTCTGACAAGATCACTCATATCCTAGGAGTCCTTTTCAATTTACATTATTTCGAAGAGCCTATTATAGCATTTTGTTCAGTGCTGGTTTTGAATGCCTGTAGAAGTCTCCAGAAAGAATCAGTAAAAAAAAAAGGAGGTCAGGACATTTAACACTGATTTAGTAATTATTCCTCAGAAATGACCTTACATTTGCAAGAATGAGAAGTCATAATTTTATAAAACAAGCCTTTGTTGTAGAGACCACATTATACAATTTCAGGACAAATGATTTGTTGAAATGAAAGCATATATGGATTAATGTATCATACAGGGGCTAAAAAGTGCTCAAACAGAAGTGAAGATGGTAACTCTGGAAGACTGTGTTGAATATCTCAAAGTGGCTCTTGTGACAACAAAGATATTGATGTCAAGAACTCATGGGAAGAAGTGGAATAAATTTTTTCATGATCGTGAGAATGGAAAAATATTTTAAAGTCAGTATTTTATTATGCTATTTCAAATGTGTATACATAATTATATTTTAAAACAGTTGACTATTTCATAAACCTCTATAATATTTATTCAAGTTGGCAGAAATAATATTTGGAGCTTCTCACTGAGAAAATGGGGATTACCTTATAATAGGGTTGTCTTATATTCTGATACTATGTTAGTAGATAATACTAATCTTGGACCATCTTTGTTTTCTTGGGCTAAATCCAACTTGATCATGGGTATAGATTTCTATTATACTGCTGAATTCAGTTTGGTAGAGTTTTATTTAGGATTTTTACATCAATTCAGAAATGAAAGTGGGGTTGGTGGTTTCTTTTTTCTGTCAGATTTTGTTGTTTTGGTTATACTTACGTCATAAAGTAATTTGGGTGATTTTTCCATCTTTTCCTATGCTTTGGAACAGCTTGCAGAATGTTTGAAAGATCTCTCTGGTTAAGGGGGTCCCTGGAACCTTTTTTTTGGAGGCACTTAAAAAAATTATCTCCATAGTTTAAATTTTTTGCTGAATTATATCTAGGTGTGAGTCTTTCAAATGTTTTCAAATTAATTTTGTTTGAAATTTAGTGAGCCCTTTACCTGCATGCTGAGGTTATTATTCGCTCCAGGAAGTTTTCCTTGTTCACACTTAGGCTTATTGCTTCTGTTCTGCTTGATTTACATTCCAAAAGTATCTTTAATTAATAGGTCGACTCACTGATTCAGCTTTTCTCTCATCCATTTCAGCTGTTAGTCCTTTTCTCAGCCTTCTGGAGCTCCTCAGCATTACCAGTTAGACATTTCTGTAGCTTTAGTTCTGCTCTTTAGTATCTGCAGTGTAGACTAGTGTATATGTATTGTACAATAAATATTGATTGTGTTTTTAGTTTTTTTTGCAGTCGTTTCTTGGCCTCCATCAGTTCCTGTTTCTTCTAGGCTTGTTAGAATAATAATGACCGTTGTTTATTGAATACCGACTGTTTGCCCAGGCCCTGTTCTGGTGCTTTTCCTATACTCTGTTGCTCATGTTCTAAGCATTAAAGCTCAGAGTAACCTTGCGAGATAGGTTTCTTGATCCCCATTTACCGATGAAGAAATCTAAACTTAAAGAAGTTAAGTGATTGGCCCAAAGTCACACATCTAATGAATGAAAGAACCAGAATTCAAACCCAGATCTACTTGAGGTCAAGATCCAATTACCCTAATCAATTGTCCTTTTACCACCCATCTTCTTTTCCTTTTCTCTCATCCCACCGTCCTTCATTTGTTCTTTTGGTTTTCTACACATCTGTTCACAGAACCCACCCTTTGCCTGAATCTTTCTGAATAGATAGAACTTTTCTAAAATATTTTTATATGAAATTATTACCAGCTACATACCCTTCCTCTGAGTACAGGCAATGAAGGATCTGCCCACACAGAGTGTGAGGGCATCTCCTGGCCTCAGGTCACTGTTTCCTAGTTAATTCCTTCCCAAATCTGTAGCTTGAGGTCATGTTGATGCACACAACTCACTGAGGTGGCTTTTAGGCATTAAGTTGGCCTATAGTCTATTGAACCTGATTGGCGTAGTTCCACTTTCTTCTCTTTTGGCTACCTGGTTCTTTGACAGGCTAAAAGAACCCCACTGTGCAGCTACCAGACTCTTCTATCTCCTTACCTTCAGGGCATTACTTTTGGGGATATTACCCAGGATATTACCCAAACAATATGCCCACTGCCAGACTCTTCTCCTGCCCTCTGTCTTCTGGGAGCTGGGATCTCTAACTGCATATACAAGTTGAGGAGATAATAATTTTCTACTTATGTCAAAAATTATCACCGTCCCACTCTCCAGCTGTCTTCCTGCTCCTTTCAGGTAGGTGATGGCTCTGTGTCGTGAGGCAAAGCCGGGCAGGTCAGCCCTTGTTTCCTCAGTCCAGCTTCTTTGGCCTGTATAGTCTATGGCAGGGGTGGGGAACCTTTTCATGTTGGAGGCTGCATTCATTTAGCTGTAATCAAGTAAGGCCGCATTCAAGAAACTTTAATTAATTATACTTAAAAATATATATTATTTTTTAAAAATCTAAGTACTGTGTACTTAATAATTAAAAAAAATGAAAACTATATGTTAATTTTAAAGTTAACTAACCTTTTAATGACTTTGTTCTGTCTGATATTTGTTGGAAAGCACTTGACTATTTGGTTGCTGCATGGGGGTCTGCAGTGTCAGTTTATCCTCTAAATGGGTATCAGTCATTTGTGACTTTAAGGGTGTCTTGATTTGAGTTAGGTAGGAAAATGTAGATTTGCAGCAGTAAGTGGTTGAAAAGCAAGAAAGCATTTTTCAGGCATGTTGCCAAAGGCGTGGGTATTCTACTGCATCTTTCCATATTTCAGTTGGATCTTTCTTAGCATCAATGACTTCAAAATGTCATCTACTGAGGGCTCAATCAATTCCATCTGTAGTTCTTTAGATGCCTTGGTGATATCAACTAGGAGAGGCCAAAGTGCTAATTTGAGTGTGATGTCATAATTCTTAAAGTTAGTGAACCTTTCATTGTATTCTCCAATTAATAGGTCTATAACAGCTGTGTATTCTTCAAATGATTCACGTATGTCATCCTGTTCATCAATGACCTTTGCTAACTGGGGAAAATGCTCATCTAAAATTTCCTTTTGAATAAGAAGTATTTTGAAAAAAAATAGCTTTTTTCTAAATGCTTGGATTTTGGGCCACACCTCATATATAGTTTTACCTTGCAAAGAAATATTCAAGTTGTTTTCATTTGATATAATATCACATAGAAATGCTGCATTCCTATAGAAATCTTCTTTCCATAATTCGCATTGCTGATTCTGCTCTTCATAAAATTTAACTATCTGTTCTCACAGAGATAAAATGTTGGCTGACACCCATCCCTGTGATAGCCAATACACTTTAAAATGATATGGAAAATCCACACTGAATACCTCATCATTCAACTCTAGCATGTTACAAAACTGATAATGCCGTGTTGCATTTGCATGAGTATAGTTAACAATATTTATAACTTGTTGCAAAGTGTCACTTAAAATAGTAGCTTTAGCACAGAGATTTTGCTGATGCAAGATACAATGAAAAGAAATGAGCATCTGGATCTGTTAATAGACTTTTTTATCTGTGCAATAAACCCTTCATGTTTTCCTGTCATGGAAGATGCACCGTCTGTACATACACTCACTAAATTTACCAAATTCAGTCAAACTTCACTTTTATCTTGAAAGTTGTTGAGGATATCTATTCCCTGTGTTTTGTTCATAAGAGTGCCCAAAGTGAGTAACTCTTCGTAGCAAAGAAAATCTTCTGGCTGGGCACGGTGGCTCATGCCTGTAATCCTAGCACTCCGGGAGGCCGAGGCAGGAGGATCACTCGAGGTCAGGAGCGCAAGACCCCATCTCTACTAAAAATAGAAAGAAGTGATTTGGACAGCTAAAAATATATATATAGAAAAAATTAGCCGGGCATGGTGGCGCGTGCCTGTAGTCCCAGCTACTCGGGAGGCTGAGGCAGTAGGATCGCCTGAGCCCAGGAGTTTGAGGTTGCTGTAAGCTAGGCTGATGCCACGCCACTCTAGCCCAGGCAACATAGTGAGACTCTGTCTCAAAAAAAAAAAAAAAGAAAATCTTCTGTTATGACACAAATGAAGTATAAAACCTGTGACGAGTCAGTAGTATCAGTTGATTCATCCAAAGCAATCGAATAGTATGTATTTTCCTTTTGCAATATTACATGAAGTTGTTCTGTTAAGTTGAAGGCTAATTCATGCTGCCAATCAGTTATGGTTCTCCTTGAAAGAGGCAGTTGTTTGTACTCTTGAAACGTTATTGGGGTCTAAGCATCCTACAATTTCGACAATGCATTCTTTCACAATTTCTACATCACTGAATGGCTTCCTTTTTCCACCCAAGTATAAACTCTTTTATAAGTTGCTTAAATGGCATTATTTTCGGACCTTATTGCTACTTGAAAGAATTGTCTTTGCTTTTGCTTTTCATCTTCTAATTTCTGCAATACGACCCTTCATGCCTCTGCCTCTAATTTAAAGTATCTGTGGTCCTTATGAGTGTTATAATGCTGATGAGCATTGAATTTCTTTAATGTTGATATTGCAGTATCACAAAGCAAGTGAATCATCTTATTTTTAGCAGAAACAAGATAATATTGCAATTCCCAATCCTCATTAAAAAAATCTTTTTTCTTCCTTCAGTGTTTTCTTGGTCTTCTTTGACATGATGGGCTATTATGCAGACAGAATTAAAAAATACTGTTGAGCTGTACAACAATTCACAAATTCCACTTCAAACAGAAACACAGTGCACTGTTGTCAAAATCTGTTAACAGACTGGCATACCCGACCCCCATAAACTCTCACCAACCAGCTTCATGGGGTAGCGGTGCCAGTTAGGACTAAATCTTGAGTGTAGTAGCTGTCTGTTTAGCCCTTATGGCTGACGAATGGTCTAATTCTGCAAGTCAGTCTGGGAGGATTCACCCATGGATTCATAGTCCACTAGAGACTGGGAGCATTTAGAAATGTGCAGAAATGGTTTTGGTTGTGACAATGACTTGAGGGCAAAGTTGCCACTTAGTGGACAGGCACCTGCAATGCTCAGGCTCCTTCTGCACAGTGGAGAAGTGTTCTGCCCCAGACATGAGCAGCACCACCACTGAGGGACACTGACTGGATCCTGTTCAACAGCACATTTCTGCTTAGAGATGAATAGAGTAATTTATGGCAGAACCTAAACTTTTAACATTTATGACCTGAGCTTTCATAATATTATTTGTAACTTAATATCTCAAATGGAGTTAATAAAGACTCTTAACTAATTCTTCTAAATCTTATGTCCCTTTCTCCCTTACATATAGAATTCCCTTCAAAACCAGTAGCTGGCAAAGGGAGAGCTCCTTCAAGGTTTTAAATGTACTTATGCAGTTGGCAGACTTATTAAAATATTATAGAAATTCTGTGCCAGGAACAAAGTAATATGACTGCTAGCAAACCAGTCTCGCTAGGTTCTTCAAACACTTAAATGAACTTCTGACAAAGCTTAGGAAAAGCTGTTAAGTGAATAAATCAGAGAGTATGTCTGCACTGTCTTTTTCTTTGCAATTATGCATTTATTTAGCACATCTCTCATAGAGGGAAATAACAACACATGGCTCAAAACTGAAACTAGAATGATCCTTTCCGTAGCCAGTCATTAATCCATGCCACCTCTTTGAGATTTTACCCATTAATGTCCATACAGAGAGCATATTGGATCACTTTAAAATTTATTAGTATAGGTACTAATTTGTCGATTATTTTATTGAGTGAAAATAATAACCAATACATTTCACTGAACAGCCACTCTGATTTGGCATCTCCTTTGGGTGAGTTACAAAGCACAGTTTCCAGGGTTGGGGATGGTGGTCCTGACTCCCCCTTTGTCTCTGGCTGTCCTCAGGGATATGTCTCCCTCGGGCACTCCCGATGCTTCCTGCAGGACAGGCAGAATGGACAGGTCTCCTGCCAAGGAACCATGATGGTGGGGAAGCTGATTTTCCACCTTGATCTCACTTTTTCCAGTGTAGAAACTGTGAGTCGGGGGAAGTTTTCTGTGCACTTGGTGCTGGGTAGGTTGGGGCAGAGGCAGCGTAGATAAGGATATCTGATTCTCTTACTGTGTACTTGGAGTTTTTTCACTTCTCTGTGGCCCTGGGAACTGACTCATCCTCATATTTGAGTTTGAGGATATTGCTGGTGATAATCTTGGCACTGGATACTTGTTTTCCATTTTCTGTGTCGGGGAGAGAAGCTGGCTTGCTTCTGTGCCACCATTTTGGAACCAGAAGTTCCAAATTCAATAACCAATACATTTTAAAGCCCTCCCACCCCCAAACAGTCTTGCATTTGTATTCTGTGTGACAAACCATTGAATTCAAAATTCCAGAGTCTAAGGCAAAAATGCCTCTCAATCTCTAGGCTTATCACATCCTCAATGTTTTACCATATTGCTTCGTATGTGCTGGAATATAATATGTCTTGTTGATTTTCTGAATTTTTAGCAGGAGAAACATGCGGTAATCATTTTTACATTTCTGTGAGAGGACAGCCCTGTGGCCTTTCTCTGAGTTTGTAATTAATGGAAAATATATATTGAACTGAGCATATTTATTGACTAAATTGCAAGAAGCTTTCCAATTTGTTTGGGTTCACTTTCTCCTCTTCTTTTGCATTCCATTTTAAAGGTCACATCTAAAATGAATCCATTTCTTATACTGTACACTCCTCTCAGAATTCACTGGAGCCAAAATGCCCTGTGAGGCAAGAGGAACGTTATATTGGACAGGCTGCCCTGGAGGATGAACCGAGATGAAATGTAGATTCTGTATAGAAATAATCACCTGGAAATCACAGCCACAGCAAGAGGAAGGGGCTAAAATAACATCAGGTCACCACAAGCTGTAAATGCATGTACTTACATTGCATCTCATCTGGTACCCACATCTGCTGTCTCCTGCAGCAGTCTGACCAAATATTTAAAGATATAAAATATAGAGAGACAGACTAATTGTTAATATGTGTCTGTGAACTCTGCAAACAACCGTGACTAAATGTGTTATTGTTAGGACTCCCATGTGGACAAGTAGCTAGGTGAGCCCTGTCTGAGCTTAAAGACCTATACAGGGCTTTTCAGACCTCAAGATTCTGCTGAGTAGAGATGAGCAGAATCAATAATGAACTAATTAGAAGGCATCTGTGAGACCTGCAGGCTTGGGAAACCTCTTGAGATATATGAGCATGGCAGCTTCCTGTGTGAGCAGAGGTTTGTTCATTTTGATTAAATCAAGTTAAAGGCAACTTGACCTTTTGTATTACACCTATCTACCACCCCTCCTTTTTGAAGAAGTTCATCTGATCTAAGAAAGATCATCTAAGATGATCATTTTAAAAAGAATTCCTCGTGGTTTTCAGGACACAAATGCTAAAAATAATCTAAGATCTAAGATCTTAGAGATGATCTAAGATCTAAGCCGATCTGAGATCATCTGATCTTAGGAAAAACTCAAGACCCGGAGAGGGACTGATTTTGTAACACTCAGGGGACAGACTTCCCAGGTCCAACACTCAGCTCTCATATTCTGTTACTTAGGCAATCTTGGACAAGATACTTAAACTTTTGGTACCTCAGTTTCTTTACATGTAGGACTGTTGAGATTGCAACAGTTGCTGACACACAATAAGTGCTTTATTGTTGTTAGGTTGTGGGATGTAACAATAGCTAAATGGCTAGCGGCCAAACCATTTCGAGCCTTTGGTCTCAAGTTTGGTTTTGTTTGTTTTGGTCTTTATTTTGTCCCATATGGCTTCTATTTCATCACGTTGCTCATCAGGCCTTTTGCGAATACCTATGGCCATTCATCACTCATGCGTTCATTCACTCTCAGCTGCACGCCTCTGTGGGCCATACTCTCTGCGGAGCCCTGGGAAACAGCAGGGAACGAGGCTGACCATCCACAGGAGAAAGTGGTTTATTTCCTAATTCAACAGTCTGTTAGCGGGCGTCAGGAATGTCAGGAATCCTCCTTTTTCAACTGAAGGTGGTTAGCAGTCTGCAGCAATTATTACAACAAACTTTCTGCTTACATTTTTTAGCATTTGTGTCCCCAAAACCATGAGGAATTCTTTTTAAAAGCAGTCTTTTGTTTTAAAGTTTGATTACTGAGAATATAATATGTTATGAGAACCTTATTGCTTCCTCTGATACTTTCTTTTCATATTTCTTATATTCTTTATTATGTTTAAATTGAAAGGTGATTTATCATGGAAGCTATTGGATGTATTTTGTAGTTGTTGCACCATTAATTATTAAGATAGTGAAGTTCAAATTCTGCTTTTAATTATCTCCTTTATTTTTATTTTTATTTATTTATTTTTTTTTTTGAGGCAGAGTCTCACTCTGTTGCCTGGGTTAGAGTGCCGTGACATCAGCCTAGCTCACAGCAACCTCAAACTCCTGGGCTCAAGTGATCCTCCTGCCTCAGCCTCCCAAGTAGCTGGGACTACTGGCATGCGCCACCATGCCCGGCTAATTTTTTCTACATATATATTTTTAGCTGTCTATATAATTTCTTTCTATTTTTAGTAGAGACAGGGTCTTGCTCTTGCTCAGGCTGGTCTCGAACTCCTGAGCTCAAATAATCTACCCGCCTCGGCCTCCCAGAGTGCTAAGATTATAGGCGTGAGCCACTACACCTGGTCTATCTCCCTTTTTTTGAAAAATTTATGACCTAAAGGACATTAAACAAGCAAAAATTGAATGTGATTCTTTTTTAAAAATTTTTCAATAGATTTAAGGGATACAAGTAGTTTTTGTTACTTGGATATATTGTATAGTGGTGAAGTCTGGGCTTTTGGTGTACCCAGGACCCGAAAAGTGTACATTGTACCCAATAGATAATTTTTCTTCCTTCACTCACCTCCCACCCTCCCCCTACTGAGTCTCCGATGTCCATTATGTCTCTCTGTATGACCATGCGGACCCATAGCTTAGCTCCCACTTATAAATGAGAACATGCGGTATTTGGTTTTCCATTCCTGAGTTACTTCACTTAGGATGAAAGTGATTCTTAAAGATCATTTTGTTCAATGTCATGAATGCTATTTTACCAAATACTACTAGAAAAATTGAAATTATATAATCTATTTTGTCTTGTATTGTTTAATTTTTATAAATATTTGTGGTTTCATAAGGATATAAGGTTATTCCTAAAGTTACTTAGTTGCTACACTTTTTTTTATTAACTGTTCATTCATTTTTCTATTTTTTAACTATTTTAAAGTTTTTATATATATATATTATAATATTAGCAATCATATATATTTGTTCTTAAATATATAACATTAAAGTATTACCAAACAGTTACCATTGGTGATTGAAGTATTTTACTCTTAAAATAATAAATATTTATACTTGGTTAGGATTTTAACATATAAAGCAAAGCACATAGGAGTTTTTTTTACTCAAAATGGCATCTAGAATGCATATCTATATTTGAAAGAGACTACTCAGATATCAATAATATCAAGTATGCTCCTGTTTGTTTTACTGATATAGTGACACTGATTAGCTATGATGGTAAACTACACCTCATACCATTATTGATCATACTCAACTTCAAGGATGCCAGAAATGACATTAAAGTAGGCATTGGGCTATTTGGTCTTCTAGGAGCTAATGCAGAAGCCGAGTGACAGATCTGATTGCCTGTTGAGGTCAAATCCATATTTGCTATATATGTTTTTTACTCTAACATGTTAGTGATTCTTTTTTATTCTCCCATTTCAGATGCCCAGTCCACTTTAAAAAGGCTTTTAAAAAGCCACTGAGGTACACATGGAATATGTGCAAATTTTCTGCTTGTTCTTAATCTTCTGATTTGAACTTGATTTGCAAAGTTAACCCAAAATGTTCCTAACAAATTTTTTATCCAGAGCCTCAATGTCATTTAATTTCTCTGCCATAATGATTTATTATTTTTATTTTATTTATTTATTTTGATTTATTATTTTTGTTTAAATAATGTAAAATATTCTACTTTGTATACAGCAGCACTAAATTTACTTATTTGGGGAATATAGTTCAATTACTTTTATTATTTAATGGAAATGCAGTGTTCTAGTTTCCTATTGCTGCCATAACAAATTATCACAAAACTTAGTAGCTTTAAACAAGACAAATTTTATTTTCTTACAGTTTTTTTGGTCAGAAGTCCAACACAGTTCTCACCAAGATAAAATCAAGGTGCTGGATGTGAGGGCGATCTGGTTGTAACGTCTGTCACCCCATTGATCGCCAGGGTTGATTCGGCTGATCTGGCTGGCCAGGCAGGTGGCCCCTTCCTCCCTCACCACACCATGTGTGTCCCTCCTGAAGCTGCACACTCAGTTGAAGAGGACAACCTTCCCCGATAGAGGAGGACCGTGTCTTCGGTCAAGGGTATATGAGTGCTGCACTCCCCTGCTAGAACCTCCAAACAAGCTCTCAAAATCAAGGTGTGGGCAGGGCTGCATTCCTTTCTGAGGCTCTAGGGGAGGATCTGTTCTTTCTTATTTGGGTTATTGGCAGAATTCAATTCCTTGTGGTTGTAGGACTGAGATCCCTGTTTTCTTGCTGGCTGTTAGCTAAGGGCCGTTTCTAGCTTCTAGAGGCTGCTCCCTCTCTAGGAAGAAAAGACTCTTTTCTTCCATCTTCAGAGCCTTCAACAGTGGGTTGAGCCCCCCTCATGTTTTGAATTTCTCCACCTTTTCCTGCTCTCTCATTTCTCTGATCTTTGGGGCCATAATTCTACTTACCACATGCAGTCATTCTAGAATGATGGACAATTTTCAGTATTCTTTCTGACCATCTCCCATCCTCTACTAGTTTTATTCCTGGAAAAACCATTCACCACAAATGCGGATGGTCACACTGATACTTTTTGTGGTGGCACTAGTGACCCCGCCCACAGGGCAGAGGGCTCAGCTGACTGCTCTGAAAAGCGGATGATAGTGAGTCTATATCACCATTTACCTCCTCAAGAAAAGCAATTGATTGTTATAGGCCCAGGACCTCTGAATGCTAAGGATATTTAACTGTTTAGACCATTGTCACTTGTGAGTGACTATGAAGATAAGAACAACTTAGAACAAATAGATGCTTTTAATGGGGATTATACCTCAGAGCCTTTGAAACTTGAGGAGGGGCTGGCTCTAGTTTTCTTTAAAATTCATGGAATGATTTCTTCCACTTAGGAATTTTGTTGTACATCCTGAAAAATACACAGGAACCTCTAAATGATTACAAAAATTCAGTTCTCCAATCTCCAGCTACATATTTGACACCCTGGAATCATACATTAATACTTTTTCCTAAAATAAAACCTCAACTTACTTGTATTTATTGAGCACCTTCTGTGTAATGAGCAATGTGCTCATCTCTGTGTTTACACACATATGAAAGTTCTAGGTTCTGCTTTCAAGAGCTTACATTCTCATCTGAGCAGTAAGACTGGCTGTCTGACCCAATCGCAAATAATGTTAGGCTTGATA
This sequence comes from Lemur catta, assembly GCF_020740605.2. Lineage (NCBI taxonomy): Eukaryota > Metazoa > Chordata > Mammalia > Primates > Lemuridae > Lemur > Lemur catta. The sequence continues at coordinate 50,553,263 of NC_059139.1, read as the reverse complement.
CAACTAAGTTCTGGGTGGTGTGGCATTGACAGTGACAGCAGGTGCTACCGCATTTCCTCGCAAACAGGGAATGAGCTGGGGTAGCATGGGAAGACTTCATGGAGGGGGTGGGATTTAAGCTGGAAATGGAAGGATGCCTAGAGTTTGGATAGGCAGAGGGAGAGAGAAGGGTCCATTCCAGATGCCTCTGTGAAGGTGATGTTGATGATAATGATGATAGTAACAACCAATAATTCAAGAACACTTGCTGTATCCCAGGCATTGTGCCAAGCATTTTACATGTGTGAACCCATTTAATAGGTACTACTATTGTCCCCAGTTCCTAGATGAAGAAATAGGTACTTGGAGAGAAATGTAACTTGTTCCAGTCATGCATAGCACTGCAGGGATGGCATCAAACCAGGCCCGTCTGATTTCACAGCCAAGCTAATGATCACTGTCAGAGGCTGTGATCCCGAAGGAGAACACAGGGCAGCTCAGAGCACGGTGCCCACACAGACGAAGTCTAGATCAGCAGAGTTCTGGAAAGATAGAGCTGGAAAGGAATTTTAGAGACAATTCTCATATAATCTTTTCATTTTAAAAATGAGGAAACAGAGGCCTGTACAGGCTGAGTGATTGACAGATGTCAGAAGGAGACTTAGCCTGTCTCTTGCTCTAACCCTGTGCTCCTACCCTCCCCCCCCCCAGCTGGGTGAGTCCATATGATAATGCTGCAGAAAGGTTAGAGCTGCCCTGGTGGTGACAGATTGCAGCTGCGGGCTGCTCAGTCACCTGGGAGGTAAAGGAATAGCTTTTATAAACCCCCCTGGGAATGGATTCCCCATGGGAGAAAGTAGTTCACTGAATTCCACCTGAAACAAAGAGCTATTTGACTGCTCGTGGCATATTGACTGCAGTATGTCTTTTTGATATACATGCAACCATCTTTAAGAATTGGGTGAAGATCAGCGTAGAAAAAACTGTATTGACCAATGATGTGGAAACATCACTCTTTATAAAATTTCATTATTCTCTTCTAGCTTTCATCCTACCCCTCCCCAAATGGTGGTGAACTGGGCTGATTGTGTTTTTATCTTTCTCCACTTCTCCCCTTCCAGGGGAAATACGAGCAAGGAGTGAGATGGCCAGAGGCAGCTGGAGGCAGAAAGCGGGCACCAAACGAGGAATATGAGTTTATGAACCAGCAGAAAGTAGACTGCGTGGCAGGTGTTTTGAGGCTGGATCTTTTTAACATTGTCATTAGTAATAGATGCAAGACACAACTTTAGGTTTCAAAGGGGGCACCGGTATTATCCAGTTGGAAAACAGAAGCTGTGCCTTGTTTGTACTCATCTCTTCTAGAATGTAAAAATAAGGATTCTACCCTAGTAGTATTGTTGAGAAAAAAAATATGAGAGTGGTTAAATTCTAGCTACTAAAGAAGCAAAGCAGTCTAATTCTTTCCCATTTTCCTCTCCTCCATGGGGCTCTCCTTGAGGGCAGTGGGGACTGCCCTGCATATGTGTGGAATATACTTGTAACAAGGCATTTGCTCCAAAAAACAAGAGAGTTCCAGGGCTAGCTTTTGTGGGCATTCTGTCCCAGATTCCTCTCCACTCTGGGTTTATACAAAGATTGCTGTGGTTTTCTGACTGGATCAGAGGCTCTCTCTTAGTGAGCTGAGGAAAGACTGCAGTCTCCTTCCTCCCCAGGAGTTTATCGGAAACTTGCTCTTCCGAGCGGGGCCTGGGAACGCGGTGCCTGAGCTCTTGGCAGGAGACCGCCCTGCTGTGCTTGGCCTCAGACAGGCTGCTCTTGTCCTTTGCTTTCAGAAGCATGAGTTCGCCCCACCAGGCCTAAAAACAAGAATAAAAATATATTGAAAAAAATCCCCGCTCGCTTCTCTTGCTGACTTTGGCAGTTAGGTACAAAGCATCAACAAAACCTTGTATATAGAAATTCTGCCTTCCAGGCTTGTTCCCTTCTTACAGAACAATCCTTAACCTTGTAGGGCTCTTTTTTCATGTTTTCATAATGAGAAAATATTTCAGAGATTATTGGCACCACAGGTTTATTCCTTTCCGGTGGTTTTCACTTTTAACAAACTATAATCTCTATGATCTCTTTTGTATTTTTCTTTCCCAGTATGGGCCACATCTAATCTGCCTCTTCTAGGATGACTATTCAAAGAGCAGTGTCTTTTCTTTTTCTGTCTTTCATTGTTTTAATCCTTTCCATCCCAGGGTACTTGTAAAATTATGTGTGTGCATATATCTATATATATATATATATTTAATAAGTATTGTTTTAAAAAATTTAACCAACATTAAAAATGACAACTGCTGTGGAAAGCTACCACAAAAGTTATGTATCTGTCTTCAAAACAGCCTGTGATCTGGTGACATGTTCAGAAACACACCAATTAGTCAAAAGTATAAAAGAAGTGAGGGTAGGGGTTGAAGAAGGTGCTCTGTTTGGACTGACAATGCTGGTGGTATGGTGCCATTTTAAAGTCCCACTTTGGTGTCCCGTTTGTGGTAAAAGGTCCTTCTCAAGACCAGAGACAATAGCACAGGCTGAATGGTAGGGTATGATGAAAACCCAGTCCCCCAAAATGCCTTGTGTACAGTACATGCAGCTCACATCTGTGAGTCCCAGAGGGAGTGGCTTGATTGGTGTCTGTGGCAGGTGTGGTCATCAGGCTGTTACTAGGTAAGGTCACCTGACCACTCATCATTTTCTTTTTGGTAACAAGAATTAGTTAATGAGCATGACTCTAACAAGCATGACTCTATATTTTATTTCAGACAATGTGTTGGTCCTGGGGGGATCTGAAGCTAAATAAGATATGGTCTCCTGTCTTAAAGAACACCTAGCATAGGGGTAGTGGTCTTTCATCCAGTGTGAGGCATAAGTATCAGATTCCCCTGGGGGTTGGAGGGGGCCAGCAAGTGTGCGATGTGGAAAAGGCCTTTCCCATGTCGGAGGCCATGATCCAGCCCTCGGAAGGGCTGTGTTTGTTCCCTGACCTCCAGGCTGAAAATCACTTAGTATAAGGAGAAATGTTACTGATAGGAGCGTGAATGGTAAGGAGGGGACCAAAAAATATGTTGGGCCATTACTCTAGCCCAGTGCCTGGCAAAGAACTCAGGGACTATCGGAGGTGCAGGAGTGTGCATGGTTTCTAGAGTCACCCACACACTTGCACGGGCCACAGTTTCAGGTCAGAGCAGAAAGATGAAGTTTGGAGGGGAGAGAGTCCTCAGGGGAGGCTTCCCAGGGCAGGTGGGTGTAAATTAAACTGTGCTGGAAGGATTGCTGAGATGTGGGTAGGTGAATGGACACCGAGCGCAGGGCGTGTCGGGCATGCGCAGTGGCACGCTCGGAGCTGTGGGACGAGGACAGCAAAGGTGTGTTCTGGGCATGGCAGCTAGGCCAGTGCAGCCTTCCCACTGGTGTTCACAGGGGCACGCAAAGCCGCAGGAGAAGCAGGGCACATCTTCCTGAAATGTTCATTCTGCTTGAATATAAAAGAGGGAAAATTAAGCAATTTAGCTGGTTAATAATTTAAAACATTTTAACATTAAAACAAGGGCAAATTATGGAACAGAATACAATTAAATTTTATGGAATTTTTCAAGTTCAAAATCTCAGGTTTGTACTCTTCTTTTGATTCTTTGATGGAAGAATTTAAAATTCTTTAAAGGAGATCAACTCCATTCTTTCATTCCCCCAAAACAGCAAAAACAAACAGGGATTACCCATCCACGCTTGGATCGTGAGGCGCAGGCTGTGGCTCCTCTTAACTGCCTGTGGAGGCGGCAGGTCTTTGCTGAGCTGTGAGACGCCCCAGTTGGAGAACCAGGAAATCTGGACTCATCACACTTGTCCTGTGCTCACAGACACCACAGATTCTGGAGTCAAATCTTGATGGTGGTTAGTGTAGCTCCCCCTAAAGGATGTGCCTCCATCCCACGTGACGGACATGAAGCGTCTCTGTTCCCAGGTCTGGGCCGTGTAGTCTGCACTCTGGCTAAGGATGCAGAGAGGCCTGGCTGCCTTGGTGTCCCAGGATAATGAAATTAAGGGTCTTCAGAGGCACTTCCTGAGTCTTCAGTTTCCTCTCCTTTCTCCCCCACGGGTCCTAAGCTTGCCATTCCTGTCTTCTGGCCCTCAAGCCCCCTGCTGTCCCCAGGTCCTTGCCTCTTGTTATTCATTTTTTTTCAGTATGTTTGGGTTGTGAATCATTAGGTATCTGAGATGACAGGTTCTGTTTTTCCTAGACAGAGACAAACCCCTCCTTTTCAAAGCTGTCTTTGGCCTTTTCTCAGCTTTGAGAAGGCCACATGCAGTCGGATCCAAGCTAGTGTAATGACAGAGGCCAACCAGAGGCACAATCGTTGGTGCCTCTAGACCTTTCTGTACCATCTCTGTTTTAATTTTTGTGCTTTCTGGCATGTGTTGGATTGACTTTAAGATTTTCTTTGTTAGAACACCAAACTCTGCCCAGTGTTATAAATAGTGTTCTTGTACCATAGTCATCCACTGACAAGTTAAAGAAATTAAGAAAATAACAAGAACTCATTAATCCAATACTAAATAGTGCCCTGGCCTTCATTATTCAGGGGCAAAAAGGGGCCTGGGTCTGTGCCATCCCCAAGGTGGCCACTAGCCAGACATGGCTGTTGAGCATTTGAAATGTGCCAAAGTTGAATTGAGATGTACTACAAGTGTAAAATACTGAATTTAAAAGACCTGATATGAAAAAATGAAAAATCATATCTCAATAACTTTTTATATTAATTACATATTGAAATGGTAATATTTATTGATATATTAAGTTGAATAAGACATATTAAAATTAATTTCAATGGAATTTTTTATCTTTCTAAAATGTGGCCACTACAAAATTTTAAATTATATTTAAATATTATATTTCTATTGGACAGTGCTATTTTAGATTGTAGCTGCATAACTGCAATAAATTATACCTCTCGGGAGTTCCTGGGGATTGTTCATTGAAGATTTTCTCTTTCAGTGATCAGGATGAGATGGGAATAACACATAGTAGACTATAAGGGTCTACAAGGCAATTGCTGTGTCTGTTTACTTCTTTGGAGTCATGAGTGATGAGGTCATTTTGCTTTGAAGGCTCATAAACTGGCTTTGAAGGCATTTCCAAAAACAGCTTTGAGCATCACCTTTGAAATAAGGATATTGGCTTCCAGTGACTCCATTGAAAAATGCAATTCATTTGGTTGTATGAGTCTGGGATTGGAATGTTTAAAAACAAAAAAGGAAGCAGCAGCAAGTTTCATGCTTCGTTACTTGAAGTCTCTGCCTCCATTGGGCCTCAGCACGGAGGAAGGCACTTGAGCGAGCACCGTGATCGTATCTAGTGTTACTTTATCAGTGCAGAATGTGACATGATGGAGGCAGAAGGGGGCAAGAAAGCCTTTTCCAATGGCTCGGGAGAAAACCCAAAATGTTTAATGTGATGTGATATTCCTTCCTCCTCGGTGCCAGAAGAAAAATTGTTAAAACATATAACAGGATTGTGAAATCCTGGATCAATGTGTTATTCAGTGCCCATGTTATATAATGTATTTTCTTTGAAATTTTCATCATTAGTAACTATATAGTTCAAAGATACCCTCAAGGTTAATACATCCATGTTCAGGAATCTTTTTCTTTTTTATGATTATAAAATCTTTCTTTGGACAAGTTCACTATTAGTAAAGTATTTCTCCATAAAATAGAAATAATCTTTTCCAAAAAAGAAGGCTGTTATTTTCTAAGGTCTTTAAAAATACCTTTTGTTGTGAAGCATTCTTTGTCTTCTACTTCTCTGCAGTAGGTTAGAAATAATTATCACCTTTTTATAAATAGGGAAATCAATGCAGGGAGGCTGTTTGTTGGAAAGCACAGGGGAGCAAGGACAGAAATGGTTTGAGAATTTAGATGTTTGTTTTCCATTTCAGCTACTGCATTCATGGTATGACATGGCTGTGTGGGTACGAAAGTGTCTTTTGTTTGCAGTAGAATATGCTATTCTGAAAAGTGAGGAGGTGTGTCTCATTTTTAGGTGCATTTCTTTTTCTTAAATTCTATACTATGCTTTGTTTAGTAATATTGTTATTTATAAAATACATAGAAAGTTAAGAGAGATAAAGGAGAATTGAACCATCTATCTTGATACTTTTCCTTTCCTCCCCATGGTAATGAAAAGGACGTAAGCATCCTTGCTGGCTTCTTGGAGGCGAAGTCTCTGTGAAGCTGTGAGACCTTCATTTTCACATCCCCACTGCTTTGTCAGCTCATATTCGTGAGGAATTTAATCAATTTTATTGCTATGAATGACTGAAAACTGATGGCATTTATTTTCTCTGCAGGAATTTATTTACTTTTTTCCTTGGATGGCTGTCCCTTTGTTGATAATATTTTCCCAAGTCTTGAAGTACTAATTGATTTTGGAGCTTAAGCAAGATCACTTTTTACACTGAATGCAGAAACTGTTTTCCTGTGGGTTAGTGCACAGTCTGTGTAAACATCAAGTGGAGATCTTGCTGAGAATTGCAAATGAGAAAGAAATTATGGGTCATCATAATAAGGTGCTCGAAATCTGAAGATTCAGAAGGAAGCAGACATAAATAGCCTCTTCCATAGAGACACCCAACCAGTCATCCAAGGTGTGTTTCCTTAAGCATTCAGGACTTGAAAAATGTAGAGAACCTTGACAGTGTGTCTGTAGGTGTAAAAATAATGGTCAATGGATCTTTCTCCCTGTCGTGTTTATATACAACGTGGGGAAAGCAAGAAACACATTTTTGAAAAGAGAAATGATTTTAAATGTTGATATTTCACGACAATGCTTTGCTTTTAAAGTTACTTGCCATTATTTCAACCCCAATTCAGTCTATTCCCTGAAGCGCATTCTACTGTTCCCCCTTGCTCTCTTTTACTATTCTTGGCTTTGGGCATATATTTCTCATCATAGAAACTTGATAACAAAGCTAGATTTAATCCTAACTCAAAGAACACATGAGGAATTTATAATACATTTTAACTTCAAAAGACTGCCCAAGTCAAATGACGGATAGGGCAATGTAATGTGCCAAAAAAAGATTCCAGGTCCAGTCAGTATAGAATTCCTTAGAAAATCTTGTTATAATAGACTTAACTACTTGGCATGTTGGGAACAGGGAAAGGATGGGAAGCCAGGTCTGGGCAAAGCCATGCATAGGAGGCGGAGCTGGCTATAGGACTGGGTCCAGAAGGTTGACAAGGAGTCTGATTTATAACAGCAATTTGGGATCCACCTTGGAGAGACAGTGTGGCACAGTGGTTAAGATAGAGCAGAGGCTGTGTGATCAGACAAACATGAGGTCAGATCCTCATTCTACCACTTACTAGTTGGGTGACTCTGGGTAAACTCCTTTTCTGAGCATCATTTCTGCAAAATGGGGAAAAAGCTTACTCACAGTACTATGGTGACGATTAGATGAGAGAATTCACATAAAGCACTTGGTACCAGGCCTAGCATAAGTAGGAATTTAACAAATATAGCTATTATTATTATTCTTATCATAACTATCTGGGCTTTTGCCATTTTGCAGTGGTTAGTGGGGCCACCGTAGCAGTAATCTCTGTCTGGGCAGTATGTTCAGGTACAAATATTGTACTGCAGGACCTTATTCAGCCGTGCTGTGTACACAGAGCCCAGCACCCCCTGGAAGAGGAGGTTCATAAGGGCTGGGAAGACTTTGGAACCTCACTTTCGGGAAACTGGAATGCACATTTGGAAACCAGGCTGAAGCCCACACATAACATGGTAGTGGCAGGGGTAGCTAGAGGAGCGAGAGGTGGGCATGTGGGTGACAGGGAAAACTGTGGACTCCAATATGGAGCAGAGCTCAACCTATACGTTGAAGGCTTCAGAATCTACAACTGGGTGGGGCTGGAGCAGGCAGGGGCTGTCTGTTCTGTTCCATTGGTCTGTGTCTCTATTTTTGTACCAATAACATACTGTTTTGGTTACTATAGCCTTATAGTATAATTTGAAATCGGGTAATGTGATGCTTCCAGATTTATTCTTTTTGCTTAAGATTGCTTTGGGTATTTGGGTTTTCTTTTGGTTCCAAACAAAGCGTAGAATTTTTTCTCGATCTGTGAAATATGACGGTATTTTGATGGGTATTGTGTTGGACCTGTAAATCACTTTGAGCATTATGGACATTTTAACAGTGTTGATTCTACCAATCCATGAGCATGATATGTTGCAATCTATACAAATCAGTAGCATTTCTGTATACCAATAACAGTCAAGCTGAGAGTCAAATCAAAGACTTGGTATCATTCACAATAGCTACAAAGAAAATAAAATACTTAGGAATATACTTAACCAAGGAGATGAAAGACGTCTGTAAGGAGAACTATGAAACACTGATGAATGAAATCATAGATGATACAAACAAATAGAAAAACACATCATGCTCATGGATTGGTAGAATCAACACTGTTAAAATGTCCATTTTTTTTTATAGAGATGGGGTACCTAGGCTGGTCTTGAACTCCTGGCCTGAAGCTATCCTCCTGCCTTGGCCTCTAAAGTGCTGGGATTACAGCTGTGAGCCACTGCACCTGACCTTATTTCTTTTTCATACCTAATTGCTCTGGCTAGGATTTCCAGTACTATGTTGAATAGAAGTGGCAAGAGTAGGCATTCCTGTCTTGTTCCTGATCTTAGAGGAAAAGCTTTCAACTTTTCATTGTTAAATAATAATGTTAGCTTGGCCTTATGATATATGGTTTTTATTGTGTTGAGGTTTATTCCTTCTATACCTAATTTGTTGAGAGTTTATTTATCATGAGAAGATTTTGAATTTTGTCAAATGCTTTTTCTGCATCTATTGGTATGATCATATGGTTTTCGAACTTCATTCTAATGAAGTTTATGTAGTATATCGCATTTATTGATTTGCATATGTTGAACAATCCTTCCCTCACAGGGAGAACTCCCACTTGATCATGGTGAATGATCCAGATGATGCTGTTGAATTCAGTTTGCTAGTATTAATATTTTGTTGAGGTTATTTACATGTATGTTCATCAGGATGTTGGCCTATAATTTTCTTTTTTTGTAGTGTCCTTGTAGGCTTTGGTAATACAAGGTAATACTGGCCTCATAAAATGAGTTTGGAAGTATTCCCTCCTCTTCAATTTTTGGGAAGGATTTGAGAAGAATTGGCATTAATTCTTCTTTAAATGTTTGGTAGAATTCACCAGTAAAGTCATCAGGTCCTGGGCTTTTCTTTGTTGGGAGATTTGTGATTACTGATTCAACATCTTTACTCACTATTGGTCTATTCAGATTTTCTGTTTCTTCATAGTTCAGTCTTGGCAAGTTGTATGTTTCTAGGAATTTATCCATTTCTTCTAGGCTATCCAGTTTGTTGGCATGTAATTGTTTATGGTAGTCTCTCATGATCCTTTGTGTTTCTGTGGTATTAGTTATAATGTCTCCTGTTCCATTTCTGATTTTATTTATTCTTCTTTCTTTTTTTTTCTTATTTAGCCTAACTAAATGTTTGTCAGTTTTCTTTATCTTTTCAAAAAACCAACCTTTAGTTTTGTTGATCTTTTCTATTGTTTCTCTAGTCTCTATTTTATTATATTTATGTCCTAACTTTTGTAATTTCGTTTTTTCCACCAATTTTCGGCTTAGTTTGTTCTTTTTCTAGCTCCTTGAGATGTAATGTTAGGTTTTTGAGATCTTTCTTGGTTTTTAATGTATGCATTTATTGCAATAAACTCTTAGAACTGCTTTGCTGTATCCCATAAGTTTTACTTTGTTGTGTTTCCATTTTTAAATGTATCAAGATATTTTTTGATTTCCCCTTTGATTTCTTCTTTAACCTATTGGTTGTTCAGGAGCATCTTGATTATTTTCCACATACTGTATTTATGAATTTTCTAAATTTTCTCCTGTCTTAGTTTCTAGTTTTATACCATTTTGGTCAGAAAAGATATTTGATATAATTTTAATTTTTTCCACATATGTAATTTCAAATAGGCACATTGTTGAAAACTAAAACCAAACAGGTGAAATTAATTTTAGTAACTTTTTAGATATTGATCATATCCAAAATATTATCATTTCAATATATAATCAATATAAAAAGTTATTGATGAGATATTTTGCAGTCTTTTAAAAAAATATACAAAGTCTGGTGTATATTTTATACTTAACAGCACATCTCAATTCAGAGTAGCCACATTTCAAGTGCTCAGTAGCCCCATGTGCCCAGCGGCTACCATTGTGAACAGCTCAGTTCTACAGGAAGTGAGCTTGAAAGCTAGAAAGATGGCTGATGGTGATTGGAAAGTGTGATGCTTGACTTTGAGATTGTGGAGGATTTGCAAATATCTGTAACCTATAGATCTAGGGTATAACTCTGGGATTAGGTTGCTGTAGCAGGGTGGAAGATGTGATCATTGAGGCAGAAACAGTCCTCAGAAACATTGAGGGTCCAGGTTTTGGGAAGGATCATCTGTGTCAATATTGAAATCATCAAGGATTATGACAGAACTGGTACTAGAGAGAGTCCAGGATGCTAGGTCTTAAAATCTTCAAGGAATGTGGCCAGAGTGATCCAGAAGTTTATAAACCTTTGTTATAAAGTAGTTTAGTCAGTGGTATAGTCTGACGGCATAAGCTTCAAACTGGGGGCGTAGCGGTTAGAAAGGAGGGTGGGAAAGAGTTAGGAAGTGCAGGAATGAGCAGTAAGGCTGCCAGAGGAAGCAGTGTCCTCAGGGGAGAGCCAGATTTCAGTGTGAGCCAGAGGCTCTGGGTGTAAGGACTTCTGCTGATGGTGGTCTGCGAGGAGCAGAAGCACAGAGGAAAGTCTTGGGGGCTGGAAGGGCTCAGACCTGGAGTCAGACCACCAGCTGTGCAGAGCTCCACAGGGATGAGGTCCCTGTGCTAAGGGACGCCCCTCCTCTCCCCCATGATGGAGGTGCGGTCCCTGCTGCTCCCCAGCCTCATCGCCCTCTGAGGTTCTGACAGCCCCTCAGGGACAGCCATGACCAGCGGCGTAGATGGCCCCTGAGACCTGAAGTCCCACAATGTATCCTTCCACCCCCCACTTCCATCCTGCCTCCTCCTGTTTGAAGTATTCCTCAGATTACTGCACGGTAATCTTTTTGCAGATAAGCGAATTCATCCAGAGTTCATTTTCAAATAATAATTTATTTTCTTTTTGAGCAGATAATGCATGAGGCACAAAATTTTAAAATTACAAGTGCATTTGAGTAAAAATTAAGTCAGTCTCCTTATCGCTGCCCTACAGCCACCTGGCGTATTTCCCAGAGAACAGGATTATTACCATTTCCAGAATTCATTTGTAATGGGCGGCTCCTCTGCCCCATTCCCTCCTCCTATCTCTTGGCGGTTGGGATGTGACTTGGGATGTGACGGAGCTGGCCTTTTCCCCCTGAAAATGCATTCATGCTCCCTTGGACAATGCCTTGCTAAGCAGGAGTCTGGGCACTCAGCAGCCACTGTGAATCAATGCTCTGAATTCAGATGGGACTTTTGTGGTTGCCTTGTTGGAAAGCCCTGGATTTCTGGGCTTCTAGAGCTGCATATAACTCAAAATCTCTGCGATTCTTTTAGGGTTAATTCTTCACTCGTTCATCTATTTAACAAATATTCTCTCAGTGGTTCCTCTGTCCAAGGCTCTGTGCCAAGCCTTGCACAGAGGGGAATCAGACTTGACCGAACTCCCTCAGGCATTGGACTGTACTTTAACTCTGCCTGAAGCCAAGGCCAGGCCAGCTACTAGCAGTGGCAGTCTCTCCATATTCAGGAAGCTTCTGGGTGTTGCAAATGTGCTGACATTTGTGGTGAGTAGACATTGTTTGATAAAATAAGGACTATGTGGTCCCACAGCTTGCCCTGTCATGACCACTCTCTAGGCTGGGCTGTCACAGGCTCCTTGGCACATCAAGGGTCGCAGTAACTTGCTGTGCAAAATCTGAGAGGTGCTCCCATGAGGACGGATGGAGCTCCATTCTCCCTGCTTCATCCCCTCCTTCTTCTCCCAGTCTGGAGAATGGGGTTCCAAGCTTCCTGTATGGAAATTGTACCCAGTTATAGGACATCTCACACTGAGGGAAAATCCCAAAGCTTACTTCACTTGTTTTTTCCTTCTCCTCTGCTGCCACTACGAACTGTAGCATTTTCCATTGGTGTTGTCATGCAGAAGAGAAAGGATTAATTTCAGTAACCTTTATCAGCGGAGGAATGAAACAAAAAAAAAATTGCTCCAGCACTTCACACTTCTGTGAAAACCCAATTAATACCCTTTTGTGGTTGTAATTTCTAATTACTTTTTGAACTGAGAAAAAATGTTTTTGCTAATTAGATAATTATTTGGTAGTGATCTTTTGGTAAAAAAAAAATTGCTTTGACTCTAAAAATATGGAGAAGAATTACTTAATTTAACAAATCACTGTTATTCTAACATTTTAGAAAATCAGGCATTAAGAAGGGGTCTTGAAAGATTATAATTTTCGGAAATACCACATCAGGTTGAAAGTTCTTCAGGTGTATGTATGTGTGTGTGTGCGCACATGAAATTGAGACTTTTTGCAGCCCAAAATATATGGGAGTAATGTATTAATGTAAGATGCTAGCGGTAGGGGGAACTGGGCTTGGGGTATATAGGAACTCTGCAAATTTTCTATATATCTAACACTATTCTAAAATGAGGAGTTTATTTTTTAAAATGTATGAAAGGCAAATTGGGTCCATTGTGCAATAAACAGAATGGAAACATCCCTGAAAAGTTTCTATAACATTTAATTCCACTTAAAAAAATAATAATTAAAAAAAACACCTGACAATGTGTTGCCTTCCAACTACATGTAACAGAAGTATTCAGAGTGGTAATTTTAGCATCTAATAATACCATCAGAAATCCCTGATGTGTAAATATATTAACTATAAAACTGTAAGTAGAATATTTAGTTGTTACATATAGAAGATACAATTCCTGAGAGAAAGAATAAATCTACTATTTAATAATAAATCTATTCTCTATACCTGAGTCAAACTTATAGTTAAAAACTATTAATGAATTGTATGCAGGTTTGAAAAGCCATGTCATGATGCTGATGGGCCAGCATGACAAAGTGTGGTAACAGTTTGAGTTGTGTCCTTCTCTTGGTTTGTTCCCTTATCAGTTTCTAAGAAATTAACTGATTGGGGTCAAATCTGATTTAAGAGTATCCAGTTTTCCTTGATTCCCTTTGAACCTGTGGTTTAATATGCCACCTTTAAACACAGCCGCATTCAGAACAAAATTTCAAATGGTCGTGTATCCTACATACAAATAAAATTTCGATGCAATTAAATAGATGGGCTGTACAGGTAAGGGAAGAGAAGTGATGATAATTCCTAATTTTGATCTGAAGTTTTTTGTGTTTTGTTGCTAGATATCCTTTAGCTTCAGTGTTTCTTGACAACAGAAAACTATCAGGAATATAGTTTTTCATTTAAAAGAAATTTTGGCACAATGTTTCCCACTACCTAATATCGTCTTAGGACCTTTGAGCTCGAGCTCCTCTCGTGAGCTCCCTCTGTGTCCTGATCTTCACGAGGCAGACACTGGTCGTTCTAATTCTCAGGTCACAAGTCAGCTCCTCTCCTCATCTGATGTGGCCTCTTCCTGCCCCTTCATGGTTTACCCCATCACTGGAATTCTACCGGCTGTTTGTCTCTTGCTTTCCTTGATTATCACCTGTCACCCTCACCAGAATAAAGCTCCACGGGGGCAGAGACCTCATCTGTCTTGTTCACCACTATATCATCCCCTGTGCTTGGAACACAAGCACATAGTAGGTTGATTTTTTAAGTTTGACATTAAAATACATATGTATATGCATTTATGTGTTCATAATTACTGGTAGAAAACAGGCCAGAAAGATTCCCCCCATGAATGAATAACATCCTCCAGTTACTAAGTGGATTTCCGTAGACACATGTATAGCTTTTAGGACATGATAAATGATACAAGTTAATAAACAAATGGTAAATCTCAAGGAGAAAACTCGGCATGAAGGTAACATTTAATCTGCAAATTGTGGCTCCCTTCTTATCTTTTGGATTTAATCAGTAAGAGAAAGGTACCTTTGGGGATGGGAAGGAAGCAGGTGGTCTCGGGTTAGGATTCCTGGGGGTCGTTCGCTCAGTGACCTCTCTTCTACCTGAGTATTCTGGAGAAGACAGGCAAGTTTAGTGTATTACCATATTAACCCAGAAATTTAATTAAATCCACTCTCAACTTTAGACTAAAGAACATTTGTCCATGCACCCAGGTCCAGTTTCCTTTGTTCTGGAGTGGAACAGGCCAGAGAGGATCTCTGGGCCTCTAGCTTCCTTCTCTCATCAGTTAGGGCACCTCAATGTATCTTGGCCTTTTATCTGCGTTAGAACTTGCATGGGAAGCTGTCACAGACCTCCTGCTGAGAGCCTTAGAGGAAATGTAGGACAGAGTGTGTGGTTACTGTCAGCTGTTCACATGTGAGATGTAGGTGTCTGGGATATTTTGGATTTTATGGAAGTCATGCCTCACTTAACACATGTTACAGTCGTCTAAAACGTTGGTAATTTTGCAGTGAATCATTCATCTCAGAGAAGATTTATAATCAATGCTAATCTCAGAGTGTTAATGAAGTCACAAACTGAGGTTAGATAAGGGCTGTACAGGTTGAGCATCCCTAATCCGAAATCCCAAAGCTGAAATTCTCTAAAATCTGAAAAACCAATATAATGTCACAAGAGGAAAATTCCACACCTAACCTCATGTTATGGGTTGTAGTCAAAACTTTTGTTTCATGCACAAAATTATTAAAAATATTATATAAAATTACTTTCAGGTTATGTGCATAAGATATATATGAAATATAAATGAATTTCATGTTTAGATGTGGGTTCTATCCTCAAGATATCTCATTATATATATGCAAATAGTCCAAAATCTGAAAAAATCCAAAATCTGAAACACTTCCGGTCCCAAGCATTTTGGGTAAGTGACGCTCAACCTGTAGTAAGCTAGTAAACATCCACTTAGATCTGATGGGTGTCAGATTCCATTTTACCTTTGTATCCTCTCCCTCCTTTTCTTTGTTCCCAACTTAAGGTAGTCTTCGTGCTTAATAGAAAGCCTATTTGACCTTCCGCATTACTGCCTCTAAGACATATTTTCTCTTAGTGTTTAGAGTTAGCTTGCCTCAAACTGGAACAAAGTGTTTTACTAATCCTGATCCTCAATGTAGAGGGTCTTTTCCTGGAATCACTAGTTTCCTTTTAGTTACAGTATCAATATAACTCAGAAATGTAATTGAGAAGCTAAAAAAAAAAAAAGACAAGGGCCTAGAAACGTCAACTAGATAGACTGTTTCAATTTTAATTGATTAGAAATGGCAGCAGTAGTTAGTTGGTCAGGTAGTTTTCAGATAAGTCAAAAAGGTATCCAGGAAATGAAAGGGGAAACAGAAATCAAGCTGATTGCACATGGATAGTGAAGACCAGATTTATATGACAAAAGAGAAAGTTTCTACCAGAATGGAATTATGTCTCTTCTGAGCAAAAATACACATGTAAGGAACAAGGAACTGAAGAAAGTAGTCCATTGCTTAGCAAATTACTAGAAAATTAACAGAAATGTTTAATATCCCTAAAAAGACTTTCATGAAATATAGTAAAGAGGTTTCTCTGGCGCCATTGTACGGGTCTGAGTATTTGTGGGCTGCTCCATGCTAATAAGTGAGCCATTATGTTCCAACAAGGTGTGGTATTGGGAAGGATTGGTGGAGACATTGAGAGCTTGTTTCATTTTATATTGTTTAATAATATGGCTCTGAAATGTTACTTTTCTCTCTAAAAACAGGTAGTACTCTCTAGTTCATTTCTTTCTTCTTTGTAAATTAACATTTAAAATAATACTTTTGGCCAGGCACGGTGGCTCATGCCCGAAATCCCAGCACTTTGGGAAGCTGAAGTGGGAGGATCGCTTCAGATCAGGAGTTCGAGACCAGCCTGGGCAACATAGTTGAGACCCTGTCTCTACAAAAAATAAAAATAAAAAAATTTAGCTGGAGTGGTAGTGCATGGTTGTAGTCTCAGCTACTTAAGGGGCTGAGGCCTGAGGATTGCTTGAGCTCAGGAATTCGAGGCTGCACTAAGCTATGATCATGCCACTGCAGTCCAGCCTGGGTCATGCTTATTTTATATTTAACGTCAGCTTTTGAAAGAAATCCTTAGTATCTCATTAATTTTATTTGAAAATTACTGTAATCATATTTCTGATAAATTAATATATGATCATGGTAGAAACTTAGAAAAACTATTGAAAGGTATAAAGAGGAAAATGTAAATTAATACTATCCTACTCCTAAGGTAAATATTTAACTTTCTGTGGTGAAAATTTTTCTGACTTTAAAAATTCTTTAAAAACATGGATTTTAATAATAACAGTCATCATGATTTAGGTGACTACAGCTAGCAAAGAGGGTTAAGAGAGTTCTTTTCTTCTTTTTTTTTGCTAAAATTTTTGGTACCTTAATATGATACTTTGGCATAAACACACATAGAAGCAGAGAATAATTGTGATGTATATAAGATGGCAGGTCTGTGGATTTCAGCTCCAAACACAAATATGCAACATTGAACAAGAGGCTCTAACTCACTTTTGTAAAATAAACCGATAGGAGCCACATTTGTGTTTGATCATAGCATGAGAAGCTTGAGAATAAAATGAAATAAATAAGTTCCATCGCATAACAGGGTAGGAAAAACACCAAGTCTACCCTAAACTGCTCTATTTGTCTGTGTTCGTCCTACTTATGAAACTCAAAGTGAATTAAAACTACATTTTAAAAGCCTGGTTCACATCACAGTTTGGGCTGGCTGGAAGAGGAGTGTGAAGGCAGGCCTGCCCTGGCTGACCAGGAAACAGTCTAGAGGATCCCAAGGATTCGCTGAGCCCTAGTTCCTAGCTCTGAGCACGTTTATAGTAACCATGAAAAAAGCTTTTAAGTGATTGAAATGATACACTGATTCTAATGCCTTGAATATTCTTTCAGCAAAGCTGCTTTAAAAATAATTGTTGATTTTATGGATTTTATAAAGAAATGAGCTGGGTGTGGTGGCTCTCACCTATAATCCTAGCACTTTGGGAGGCTGGGGCGGGAGGATCACTTGAGGCCAGGAGTACAAGACCTGCCTGGGCAACATAGTGAAACACTGACTCTACAAAAAATAGAAAAATTAACCAGGCATGGTGGCGCATGCCTGTAGTCCCAGCTACTCAGAAGGCTGAGGCAGAGGAATCACTTGAACCCAGGAGTTTGAGGTTGCAGTGAGCTATCATGACCCCACTGCACTCTAGCCCAGGCAACAGGCGAGACTTTGTCTCAAAAAAAGAAAAGAAATAGATGGAGGTACTGCAATATTGCAAATTGATCCCAAGAGGAAAAAGTTCCTATAGCATGTAGGTGCCTTCATGAGATAGTTAGAGAAGCTCCTGTCCTCTATTCCATGTTGTGAGTTCAGAACATGCCTCTTCACTGCTGAGTGATGTCATGTAGGTTGAATGAGCTGTCGCTGTTGCAATGGTTTGGATCAGTGCTGTGCTGCCTGACCCACCTGCTGTGCTGGTAAACCTGAAACCACCATGGCAAATACATTTATTTGCTTTTCCCTGAAATGTGCTGTTCCTTTTTACCTCCTGCAGATAAAACTGACAGGTCCTTTTCCTGCTAGCCAAAAACAGTGATGAGAACCAGGTGGAAGATACAGCTTTTAAAATGTAGTTTTAATTCAGTTTGAGTCCCATAAAGTAGGCTGAGTCACAGACAAGCTGTGGGCCTCACTGAATCCCTCCATGACCTCACTTTCCTCCTGGCAGCCCTCTCTCAGTGCAATACAGTGATATCGCTAATGGAGTGTCAGAAACAGCTTGCTGCAGAGAAGCATGCCTGCGAGCTGGTGAAGTTGCCAGACATCGTCATTACAGTCCATCTTCTCTCTTTTTCCTTCTTCTCCAAATTTGCATGGTCTTTGTGTACTAAAATAACGTCAGTAACCAACTGTACTGGAACCACTTAGGTTGTAGATACTGAAGGCCTGGTGACATTAAAGTTTCAGAATTGATGAAAACCTGTGTTGACTCCTCAGTTTCTTGAAGTGGATACTTTGAATGAAAGCACTGGAATCTCCAAGATGATAGTTGACCTTTCTGTTGTGTACTGAAATCTCTATTTTAGATTTTCCCCAAGCACCTCCTTTTTCTATCTTTTTAATTATTATTGTAATTGCAGTGAAATAATATGGTAGAGATTTAGATGGGCTTTCGGAAAAGAGGTTTGATTGTGGCTTTGTCCCTAACTAGCTGTGCAGTCTCTCAAATGCCATTTAATCTTTCTTTACCTCATCATCGTTGTGTTGAGATTCTGTGATCCAGTCGTGGAATTCAAAGCTTCATCCATAAAAAGCTGTGTCTCCCCACAATCCAACACTTCCTCTTTTCTGCAGGGCAGAGCACCTTCTAGGCAGCTTTGCAATCTTCTCTGCACTTCCAAATCACCTTGAAAGCCCCCTCCCAAGGTTCCAGCTGCCCAAATGATACTATGGTGTAGCCAGGATGAGAACCCCTGGTATAAGGTCTAGGCCCAGAGGCTCATTATTATCAAAACTCCACCTTTGCCACATTTTTTCATCCTTAAGTAAGGACAATTTTACCTTTCAGAAAGTAACTATAGTACCTTTATAATGTACTGCTTACAGAAGTTAAGATCCAGCCATTTTCTCTTTGTGTGACTTTTCTGGATTTTCTGCATTTGACTCAGTACCCATCTGTTGCCTGTTTTTCTACTCTTACCATTCAACTTGACCAGTGATGCAAAAGAACAATAACAAAAAGATACAGAGTAAAATTGGTTGACGTTAATGCATTAGCCATTCAATCTCTCTCTGGAGAAGTGGTTCTCAAAGTATGGCCCCAGGAGTAGCAATCTCACTATTTCCTGGGAACCTGTCAGAAAGGCAAATTGTCAGACCCCTTCCTGGACCAGAAACTCTGGAGGTGGGACCTAGCAATCTGCACTTTTCACAAACCATCTAGGTGATTCTACATGCTGTTGTTTAGGAGCTGTTCTAGAGAGATTTTATATTTTCAGGCAGTGGGATTGTGTGTGTGTACGTGCGCATGTGTGCACACACTCAGAAATTTTGAAGTAATCTTTGCCTGTACTTGGTCTGGAAATAGAAGGGGTGTTACATTTCTAAAGGGGCTATTTCCCAACCTTCCTATCTTTTTATCCTTTAGAATTTTTCTTATTCTTTTCTGCTCTTAGAAGATCTATTCATATGTTCACCTATTTGCACACCAAAATGTGGTCTTAAGTTCTATTATCATGGAAACTTTGATAATCGATGCTATTTCAGTGATCTGTTGTGACACGTGATATAACAATAGATGGAGCAGTGATTAATGAAACATTTAATTTCTCCTTATTTATTTATGTTTTGTGGGAGCTTTCAGATGGCGTTCTTTTACTTTAGAACCTAGACACAGACGACTTTTTAAAGTGATTTTCAAACAAATGGAATTGTTTTATAATAGACCCAAAGATTGCTCTTGTCAGAGGGAAACTTTTACTAAGGCGAGCAGTCACTGGGAGGAAGGTGTGAGCATAAGCTAATATCATAAACTAAATGATGAAGAAGAGGATAAGGGCATCTGGGCCTAGGTGAGGAAACTTTGACCCAGAAACCTTTTGCAGCGGCAGGAATAGACTGAGAATCCAAGTCTCCGTGCTTCCAGTTCAGTATTCCTTGCATGCAACGTCACTGCCTTTAGAGACTATACAGTTTACCTAATTGGCTGAATCTTTGTCAAGAGCTTGATCCAAGTGGGGTTTTTTTTTTTTTTGGTTTAATATATAAAGCATTTGCAAGTTCTTTCAAGGCAGCACATAGCTTGATTTAACTCCCTCAAGCCCTCTCACCTCTGTCAAGTTGCACCAGGAAATTCAAGGTCTAGCCAGAGGCCCCCAAAGAGTTAAAAGCCCAAACAGCCTGCAGAGTAGAAGAAATTGATGTCAAAAACAGATGTTCCTCTGTGGGCCTTGCTGGATTCATAAGTCAGGGTAAAGCCAGCGTGTATGCATGCATGTCCAAAAAAAAAAAAAAATCTTGGCCAGTGTTGTGGAGAAATGAAGTGTTGTCTCATCTGCAATGCCTCTTCAGTCCTTGCTGAAGGACTTAGTTGGGAGCACTGGCTCCCGGGAGACTGGTGGCCCTGACACTCGAGCCATTGACTGAGAACGCCCTCTAATCCCTGGTTTTCATTGTTGGTGTTCTGCGCTGCCCGCACGGAGCCCCGCGTTTGCATTGGCTGCGGGGATTGTTATTGGAGTGGCTGACAGCTGTCTGCCAGGCCGGCTGCAACTGCCTTCCTGTGCTCTCGCTGCCGCTCCCCTTCACAGCGCTATTGTTCCTGTGGAGCCTTTTTCTTAAAATCTTTCCCAGCTGTATCCTGATATGGTAAACCACTTAAATTAGCTCCAGATTGTTCTGTTTATTTTGTGTTAGATAAGTGACAAAATACAGTCTCAGCAGCAGGCCAAGAGGAACCGTGGAAGTGGGGGGATAGGGATTGGAGGACACAGGGTCTTTTGCAACACGAGGTAGGGTTCCCAGACAAAACCGTGAACGGCGTACAAATGTGTGATGCAGTCGCTGGTCCCGCCATTTATACGTGACTCCGATGGGCTGGATCTGAGCCCACCGCATTCCAGAAAAGAAAATCAAGACCCCAACATCAAGCCACACTAGAAGGAAGCTGAATGTCTGTTATTGGAAACAGAGACGGTATCTCTGTGAGGCTGGTTGCTGTTCCCGCTGTCCAGGTACCAGGCTTGATGCCCTGAGTCACACAGGAATCCACCCACTTTTTAAATGCCCTTCTCTATTGCAACGCATGGTAACTGGTGAGCGCAAAAAACGGGCCCAAGTTTGCCAGTCTCCCTCTATGCTCAGCTTTTGGAAATGTTCTCTTCCCTGCTGTGATTTAAAGCTCGAAGTCCAAAGGCGTTAAGTCACCAGCATGGGTATTTTCCACACAGCTGCAAGTGGAACTGCACGATGGCCCGGCCCCGGTCTGCTCATGCTCGCCGTCTGTGCCGCCCTGCAACTGTGGCGGCCTCCCATGCCCGCGGTTGTCTTCTTCTTTTTTTTTTACTAACCACTATACAAATGAGGATTGTGGTGTGTTTTAACAGGGGCTCTTCATGCAAAGCCTTTCTGAATACTTAACAAAAAATACTTTCAAATATAATGAATGCTGTCCTAGAATGAAGACACTGCCTTTGTGATTTTTAGGAATTCACCCAAATAAAATATGAAAAATAAACTTCCGAATGCTTTAACTCAGCTAAAGCATACAAGCGATGCCAGCAGCCGGCTGAGTTACCACAGTCGTGGAGAGTTTTGTCTGTGGTAATTCAAGATTCCCCAGGAAAGATCTCACGGCTCACTTGGCGTGGCGGGGCCTCCAGTCCTCACTCCGAACCCAAGTCCTGGAAGCCCTTTCTACCACATGGAGGGAAGGGAGGGAAGAACGCGATCTGGAGTAATAAAATGCCCTTAGAAACCGCCTCTCACTTTCCTTTTGGGAAAATAAACTCACCGTGTAATAAAAAGGCACAAAACCAACGTTGGAATAATAATTCTAAATTAATTCCCCACCAAGTCCCCTTGCCCTCTGGCGGAATGCACCTTGTCTTCTCCACCAAGGTCACCGTGTCACCTCCAATCCCCCGGTTTTCATCTCTCGCCCCTTTCTCTGTGTCTTCTTTTGGCCTTAATTGTGCACAGCCTTGTATTTTTCACATGAGCTAGGCTTTCTATAGATATTGTGTCCCTGGAGAGCAGGGACCGTGTGTTGGACTCTGTTGTCTTTCCCAACAGGACTGACAACCGTAGTGGGTACCCAGCCAGGGCTCAATTCAGGTGTTTCAAATAATCGATTCCTTTTTATTCTTACCTGACACGAGGAATCATTCATTATGCTCCTGTATTAATTCAGACAAAGGTTAAAAAAAAACCAAGATAGACATCACAAGTCCCCATGATCCCTTCTCATTAAAATCACGGGCATGCCCTTCCTGTGCCGGCCGGGATGGAATGAGTCGGTGAACACCTGCCTTTCTCATCGATGACAACTAAAAACTCTGAATAATACGAAGCCAACTAGAGGAGGCTTCTTAAAAGTAAACAATATCGGGTAAATGGCGAGTGGGGAATGAAGTCAAAGCTGTATTAATCCCTTGTAACAGGGGTGAATTTTAGGGTTTGTTTTTTCTCCTGGTTTTGACCCAAGGGCAGATGGAATTACAGAACTATGCAGCAAGCACTGGCAGCAGAATCTCCAGGAGAAACTCCCTGTTTCTAACCGGAGGTCTAGGAAAAGGGTCCCTTGCTGGAGAATATGGAGGATTCCCATTCTATTTATTTTTTCTCCTTTCCCTCTTGACCTTGCCTCAAGGCAAGCCCCAGTTGAGGATCTGCATTGCTGTTTTCCTGGGGTTTGGGTACCTAAAGCCCTAAGAGAAGACCCACACATCTGACTAGAGTGTGGGAGAATGCCCATTATTTTTTCTCTCTCTTTTCTCTTGCTGCCTTGCTCCTGGTTAGGCAGAAGTGCAAGACAGGATGGGAGACTAAAACCCGAGAGAAACCTCTCTTTACGACCATAGAAACCACATGAAGGGGGCCCTGGGAGCAGGAGAGTGCAGGGAATCTACAGAAAGGAGAGGACTGGAGAAGAGGGTCCCCTGATTCTGTGTAAGAGCTAAGCCCCAGGCTCACCCCTCAGCTGTGCATGTGCCACACAGACCCAAAGGGACAAAGTAGAGGCTTTGAGAACTCAACTGCCATGTAAACCACTGCCCAAGTCCCAGACTAACCCCTGAGTGGTGCATGCACCAGACAAACCCAGACCTCACAGCAAAGGCTTTACAAACTAAACTGACATTAGAACCACTCTTCACAGAAGGTGAGAAACAAACTTGTGGTCTGAATCTAACAGGGTTGATTGTCTGCTCCAACAAACATCAACATCCTTGAGAGGATTTTAGTAAGACTAGAGTCTCAGAACATAATATTCAAAATGTCCAGGATACATGGCCAGGTGTGGTGGCTCATACCTGTAATCCTAGCACTTTGGGAGGCTGAGGTGGGAGCATCACTTGAGGCCAGGAGTTCAAGACCAGCCTGAGCAACATAGTGAGACCCCACCTCACAAAAAATAGAAAAACTAGCCAGGCGTGGTAGCACGTGCTTATAGTCCCAGCTGCTAGGCAGGCTGAGGCAGAAGGAACACTTGAGCCCAGGAGTTTGAGGTTGCAATGAGCTGTAATGATGCCACTGAACTCTAGCCTGGGCAGCAGAGCAAGACCCTGTCTCAAAAAAAGAAAATCAAAAATACACAGAAAAACCCAAAATGTCCAAGATATAATCCAAAATTACTTATCATGCAAAAAAAACCCAAAAAACAAACAAACAAACAAACAAAAAACCAGGAAAATGTGAGCCATACTCAAGGGAAAAGACAAAATAGATGGCCAGCTTTGAGGTGACCCAAATATTGCAGTTGTCAAACAAAAACTTTAATGTAGCCATTATAACCATTCTTCATGAGATAAAGTTGAACACTCTTGAAATTAATGGAAAAGGAGAAGTTAGCAGAGAAATAGGAACTAAAACTAAACAAATGAACAAAAAAAATGAGAATTTTGGAACTGAAAAATACAATATCGAAATTTAAAATTCACTCTGTGTACTGTGGGAGGGGTGAGGGGAAACTTCCCCTTAGCCCCGGAGGTTTCCTGAAAGATCACCTCACAATAAGTCAGATTAACAAGAGAAAGGGTTATTCACCCAGCCCATGGGGAGAATCACTGAGTGATTACGCAATATCTCCATAGAGTCCAGAAATTTATCTACCCTCATTTTGGGGTGGGGGAGATGAGGAGTAGAGATAATTCTGTTTAGGGGCAATAAATGATCGCTACGGAGGATGAATAGATACTTGGGAGAATGAATGGATTGGGAGGAAACGGATTGACTTATAAATGATTTTGTTTGAAAATTAAATTAACCTGAGAGACAGGTATTGTGTTTAAAATGATTTGGACCAGGTCTGGTTGCATTCTTGATCTTCTTTCCTGTAATATATTGAGATAACAGGGAGGGGAGAATGAAAGACAATTGTTCCTTTTGATTGATCCGACTGTTTTTATGCAGATAGAGGGAAAGCCCGCTCTGAGGCCTGTTGATCTCTAAGGGCCTTTAATTCAAAATTCTTTAATACCAAGGAGTCATATTTTGGGGTGAAATTCCCTGAGCTCCTTCAAATGCATTGTGCCAAGTGAAATGAGCCAAACTAAAAAGATTACACACTGCATGATTTTCTCTTTTTTTTTTTTTTTTTTTGACATTCTGAAAAAATCAAAATTTTAAAGATGGAGAAAACATCAGTGGTTACCAGAGGTTAAGGCTGAGTGTACTGTTTGGCTACAAAGAGGTAACGCAAGGGCCTTATCCTGGGGTGATGAAATGTTCTGTGTCTTCATTTTGGTGGTAGTTATATGATTCTATTTGTCAAAATTCATAGTAATATACCCCAAAAGAAGTGAAATTTGTTGTATATAAATTTACAAAAAAGAAATCGCCGGCACACCGTTTCATATCTGATAGGGTTAATATATCTTCATGACTACATAAAGAATGGAAAAGATTCATGTAATCTCTTATCTATTTTGAAGTCATTTTCCACCTGATTCCATATTTAAACTGTTCGGAAGCCAAAAGTGGAATAAACAATGATGCAGTCTCTGAATACATACAAAAATCTTCCCAAAAAAGCATTTTGTGTTTCATGTGCCAGGCAGATGTTTTGTGGGGTCAGCTTACTACAAAAGTCTCTGATGAAAAATAGAGGTATAGAAGTTGGAGTCTATCTGTAAGAGAAAGAGAGACACATTGACTCCAGAAAAGATCTACTGTTTTTTAAAAGAGGCCAAGTCAATGTGATGGACTGGTGAAAACCAGGACAAAGAATCTGATGTGGCCTGGAAGCACTGGGTTTTGATAATTGGGGTGGTATCTAGTATGCACTGTCTGCAGGAATCACATCTGTTGTGCTGAGATCTATCCTGGCTGATGTTCTGAAATACACAGGGAGTGGGCAGGCTTGGATTGTTTCCACCAAGCAGATTGTATACATTCTTGTGACAGCAGGAAGAGTTTTCCTAAATGTAGGATTTCTTCTTTAACTTGCCTCTCATCCAAAGGGCAAAACCTGCAGGCTGGGTGCTTCGTTGCAGTGAGATCCCAGCAGCTGACCAGACCTGCATTTTTTCCCAGTGCTTATTCTCCCTTTGAAGTTATATCATCACTCTGCTTCCTCTTACATCATTATGGGCCTTATCATTTTATATACACAAATGTGTAAAGAAAACCTGTTGGTTTTAAGAAACCTTTGACCTAACCCCAGTTGCAAAGATAATTCTCTTATGTTTTTCTATAAAAGTTTTATGGTTTCAGCTTTTACATTTAGGTCTTTGATCTATCTTTCTTTCTCTTTGCCCCCCCTCATACAATGCTGTTTTATTGAAATGTAATTCACATACCATAAAATTCACCCTTTAAAAACATGCCGTTCTCTGGTATTTAGTATATTCATACAGTTGTGCAATTATCACTATTATTATCTAATTCCAGAATACTTTTATCACCCCCAAAAGAAATTCTGTACCCATTAGCAGTTGGTCCCAATTTCCTCCTTTCCCAGACGCTGGCAACCACTAATCTCCTTTCTATACAGATTTTACTACTCTGGACATTTCGTATAAACAGAATCATCTAATATATAACCTTTTGTGTATGACTCCTTTCACTTGGCACGTTTTCATTGTTCATTTTGTAGCATAAATCAGAACTTCATTCCATTTTGCTGATGAATAATATTCCTTATATTGCTGCACATGGCTGAAAATATACTGCGTTTTCTTTATCCATTCATCAATTAATGGACATTTATGTTGCTTCCAGTTTGGGGGGGCCCTTGGAAATAATGCTGCTATGAATATTCATGTACAGATTTTTGTGTAGACATATATATTTTCACTTCTCCTGGGTATATACCTAGGAGTAGAATTTCTGGATTATGGGGGAACTCTATGTTTAACTTTCTGAGGTACTGCCATACTGTTTCTGTGGTTTGAATGTGTCTCCCAAAGGTTCATGTGTTGAAAACTTAACTCCTCTGTCCTCGTAAATGGATTAATGAATTGATGAGGGCTGTAGATTGATGAATGGATTAATGTTGCTATCACAGGAATGGAGTCATTATCTCAAGAGTGGCTTTGTTATACAGATGAGCTCTTTGTGACTCTCCTGCTCTTGCTCTCTTGCCATGTGATACCGTCTACCATGCTGTAACACTGCAAGAAGGCCCTCAACAGATTCCAGCGCCATGCTCTTGGACTTCCCAGCCTCCAGAACCATGAGCTAAATGAACTTATTTCTATAACCAGTCTGTGGTATTCTGTTATAGCAACAGAAAATTAACTAAGACACTGTTTTTCAAAGCAGCTTCACAATGTTACCTTCCCACCAGCAATGTATGAGGGTTCCAGTTTCCCCACGTCCTTGCTGCTACTTGTCATTGTCCATCTTTTTTATTATAGCCATTCTAGTGGGTATGAAGTGGTATCTCCTTGTAGTTTTAGTTTGTACCTCCCTGATGACTAATGTTGAGCATTGTTTTATTTGCCTATTGGTTATTTGTGTATCTTCTTTGGAGAAATGTCTATTTAAATCTTTTGTTCATATTTTAATTGGATCCTTGGTCTTTTTTCTATTGAGTTGTAATATGACCCTTCTTTAATTAATTTTTATGTGTGCTATGAAGTAGGGGTTGGTCAAGGTTGTTTTTTGGTTTTGTTTTGAACATATCAGTATCCAGTTACTCTAGCATCATATGTTGCAAAAACTATTTCCCCCATTGGTTTGTTTGGTACCTTTGTTAAAAATGAAATGACCATTTAAATGTGATTCTTTTACTAGGTACTCTATTCCAGTACCATGATGTCTTGATTACTATAGCTTTATAGTAGTTCTTGAAATTGGGTAGTATAATTCTTCCAACTTTGTTCTTCTATTTGAAAATTGATTGCAATCCTGGGATAAACCTCACTCAAATCATCGTGATTGTGCTAGGTAGAGTACTCCCACCACCTCCAAAAGATATTCCCACCCTAAAGCCTAGAATCTGTGAATATGTTATGCTACATAGCAAAGGAGAATTAAGGTTGCAGACCAAAGTAAGATTTCCAGTAAACTGACTGTAAGATGAGGAGATTATCCTGGATTATCTGGTTGGGCCAATGTAATCACAAGCACTTTAAAAGTAGAAGAGGGAGGAAAAGAGGAAGCCAGAGTAATGTGATATGAGAAGAATTCAACTACCTTTGCTGGCTTTGAAGATGGAGGAAGAGGGTCATGAACCAAGGACTGCAAACAGCCTCTAGAAGCTAGAAAGGCAAGGGAACGCAACCCTCCTGACACCCTGACTTTGGCCCAGTTAGACTTGCATCAGATTTCTAACACACAGAACTGCATGATAATAAATTTGTATTGTTTAAGCTGCTAAGTGTGTGGTAATAGAAAAGTAGAACAATAGAAATTAATACAATGATGTATTATCCTTTTTATATACAGCTGGATTTGATTTGCTAAAATTTTAAGAATTTTTACACCTAGCTTCATGGCAGTTTTCTTTTTTTGCAATGTCTTCGTTCAGTTTTGGTATCAGACTAATGCTGGCCTCATAGAATAAGTTGTAATGTATAGGCTTCCCTTTTACTTTCTGGAAGAGTTGGTTTAGGACTAATATTATTTCCTTCTAAAATGTTTGGTAGAATTTACCAGTGAAGCCATTTGGGTCTGGAGTTTTCTTTGTGGGAAGGTTTTTAAGTATTAATTTCACTTTCTTTAGTAGATATAGGGTTATTTAGGTTATCCAGTTCTTCCTGAGTGAGATTTAGATTCATCATTTTTGAAAATTTAGTTGCTAGAAAAATGGTTAAAATTTGGTTAATTTCCTTTTTAAAGATAGAAGGTTTCTTTTAGTGCATTTTTTGAATATTTATAGATCAATTTAATGTAATATATATTAGATCTAAAAATAATTACTTTATTATGAAATTACATATATTACAAAAATGCAAATATTTATTGGAAATAAGAACAAGTCTCTGAGTCCTTGTTCACCAGGAGATTTGATTATGACTTGGCTTCCCATGCATTTATGCCACTCACATGGGCCATGAACATGCCAGTTGCTGTGATAGGTAACTTTACTTTGTGTATCAATTAATTGGCCACCTGATCATATATATATCATTTATAATGGTTCTTCTGAGAGGTAGAGCCTTATCCCATGTGCTGTATTTATAAGCTTACAGAGCTTTAGGCCAGACCCCAAACTGTTAAGTTCACAGGTGATAAAGTGCTAGCCTGTGAAGCCTCTTGAAAGAGAGGTCACTACCTATCTATCCCTGGCCATGTGTCCCAATCTTGCCATTATGTCGGGCAGTGGTTCTTACTGGGAGCATTTTGGAAATTCAGTTGAGTGCTCTGCCATTCAGTGAGTAGGGATGCCATGCCCCTAATGATCCTATACAGTGAGGAATTGTCCCAAGTCTTGTACACCTGCAAATATCCTGCTGGTTAGTCATGAAGATTAAAAAACTATTTATCATTTTCTGAGTCTAGAACCTAAGTCTGTTTTGCATATAAACACAAAGTAATTTTTGTATAGTTTTAATGTACACTTAGTATTCTAATTTTTCTTCTAGCATTCATTCCCTATTCCCTTTCACTTTTCTTCTAGCATAGAATGGCCTTAAGTCCAAATTTATTCATCTGTAAGTGCATGCAATCATCTAACCACTTTGCTATGTCTTTTAGGATTGAGCCTGTACACTTTCATATGAAAGACATGTTTTATTATAAATCGCCTTTATATCCTCTGTGATACATGGAGAATTATTTTTAAAATTAGATGTATTGTGTATGAATTCCATTTCAGGATAGTAAAAGGAGCATTATGAAATATTTGTTATGAAAAGCAGGTATTAGTTTCAAAGGCTTGAGAATCATGTTGTAGAAGAAAGCTTTTTTCCAATTTCCATACTTTTTCTAGCATTATAGCTACAGTTATATAAAAAGGTAAAGTCTGTGAATGAGTCCAGAGGTGGGTCACATATCACCACACCAAAATTAACAAAATAATAAAAATGGATTCAACTTCTGTTTCACTTGCAAAATAACACAACTGTTATATCCTTCAAATACAGGGCATCAGCCATAATGCTCACACGTATGCATAGTGACCACAGATTTCAGTGCACAGACTTAGATATGCAAGGCGTGTGGCTTGCTTCTCTTTTCTCCCTGTCACTGAACTCAGTACTGCTGGGGTCCCTATTCTGCTAGGTGAAGAAAAGCAGCTTTCAGTCAATTCAGATCATCTCGGTTAATTCATGATCTCTTTGTCTCACCCTGGCTCCTCTCCAGGGAGCGAACACACTAGAGTGGAGAGGCATGTGTGGTCCACAGTCATCATCCCTACACAAGCTTCTGCAGAAACATTTCTGTTCCTGGCCGGCCTTTTGATATTACCCCTCTAGATCGCGTTGTAAACTCCTTGCCTGCAGAGATTCTTTGAAATCTCTGTGCCACATTTGCGCTCTTCTCAGCGGCAAATCAAAAACATTCATCAGTGGAGCTGCAGTCTCTTCTATACTATGGCTTGAGAGGCCTCTGAGCCTGCCTCCTGTCACTGGTACAACCGTTGTCACCTGCTGCTGCCACATCAGCCTGGGTGCAGGGAAATGCAGGGAGCCTCGCTGTCTCCTCCTCTGGCCCCAGGCTCCTCCTGGGAGATGAGGCACAATTCTTTCCCCTCTTGGAGCCCCATATCCATCATTCCTTCTATGCTGGGATGCAGTCCTGGGGACAGGGTCCAGAGTATCTTCCTAGGGTCTCAGCCATGTCCTCTTGCTTTGTTTCTAGTCTTCTCTCTTCCCCTAACTGCCTCTTGGTATTAGCTCATCCATCTGATGACTGTCCATTCCCAGAGCCCAAACGCTGATCGCCCTGCCCACTTCCTGGGTGGGAGGAGGGTCGCAAGGTGACAGGAATTACTAGGAATGAGAAAAACCCTTACTATTTGGAAACATTACTCCAGTAGAGATGTAAGGTGTGCGAGGCATCCTGTTTGGTCTGTAATCACTTACGCTCTTTTCCATCTGTACACCTAACTTTGTGCCAGGGTAGTGACAGTTTTCATGTGCTTGTAGTTGTGACCTCTGCTATGTGACAGGTGAAGATGATCACCTTATATTGATGTCGATAGGATCAGTGACAGGAATATGGAATATGAACCTTTTGATTAGGTCTAAACTATCCTTAACTATACCATGAGCCTCTTATTATTTTAATGACATACAGTCATCATTTTAATTTTTTATGGTATTATGCTTTATAACAGTGATTTATTTAATATACGTCAGTGTGGATCATTTAATGCTGGAAAAACAGGTAAATACATTGTACTTTGTGGTTCACTTTTAAGATTCATGTTTTTCTTTTTCTTCCCTCCTTCTACGAGACCATCTCCAGCGGTATGCACCTTCCTAACTTGCAGATTCTAGCCTGTTATGCAATTAGGGAGCCAGACACCATGCATATTCCCAGAACTGCGTCTGAGACCGAATAGGCCCTGCATGAGTCTCTGACTGCATGGAGTTTGCGGTGCCTGTTGTGGTTACTCAGGGGCATTTGTGTTGATTTGTTTGATCGTTTGGTCTTGTTTTTTATCCTGGTTCATGGCTGTTTATATCCCTTTGTCTCTTGCTAAAGTGCCTCCTGTTCTCCACTTGTCTCTCGCTGGGCGCAGAGACCCAGGCTGCTTCTCCTCCAGTGGCCCTCCCTGCAGTGGCTGTCTTCACCTGCTTGGGGTGTCCAGTGTCATCTGGATTTTGCCCTCACTCCCACTGTGCACAGCCTGGCCAGGGGTCAGGGCACTCACAGAGTTTATTTTGCTTTGGCCTTGGAGCAAGTGTCCTCTGCAGATCTGAAGGGAATCTTGTCCTTATACCTTTATTAAGTATGCATTCAGTATTTTAATACTTTTAACAAACTGCTTCATATTTAGGTGTATTGAATTATGTTTGTTTCTGCTGTTAAATGTTTCACTCTTCTGTTGTTCTTCAGAGAGGATTGTGCTGGTCAATGTTCTTGTGACTTTTGTTTGCCTCTCCTGGCATTAAATACCCAAACACCAGTGAACTCCTTTAGCACTTGGCAAAACTTCAGAGAACTCTGGGGAGACAAAATTGCCTGCCCACTCAGTTTGGCTTAGTGATTTTTCTGAATAACCTTAAAAGTATATCCTACTGCTTATGAAGCAGAGATTCATTAAAATGTTTCTGCTTCAAGGCTAAAAATTCAGAATATTTAACTTGTATTATATATTCGGAAACATAAAGACAAATTACACTAATTGATGTCTGCCCAAATAGAATATGCTAGCTTCCTCTGGTTTAACACTCTATGAAAAATCATTGACCTCAGTTTCCATCTCTCTCACCATATAAGTTGTTAGTACACCTGTTATTTTGAAACTGCAATTCTATTTTTTCCTGTCTGTGGGTGATGTTTTCACTTTTGTCCCGCTGTCCTTGAACTTGTAATACTCTCAGGCAGTCCTGTAGTACTTTTCCCGTCTAATTACTTCTTGATTTGGCCTTCCTGAAGGATAAACTACCATCTCGTAAAGCATCAGCTGGCCACCTTAGACGAGTTTTAGGTCTGGAAGCGGGGGGCAAATAATTTGTGAGTAAGCTATAATACTCCCTCAGGGTACCAGAAAAATTGAGTTAGCCCTGAAACTCATTAGTAAAAAATACCAAGCATTTTTTCAAGATTAAACTGTAGGAAAAACAAGCAGGGTTTTAGTTGTAGAAAAGGATAGAACAAATATTGGGTACTAAATACACCAAAAATTTGCTTAATACACCAACCATGGGTCTGCTGTGCTGTTTGCTAGGGAGTCCAGAATAGAGCGATTAAACCTAGCATTACCCGCGCCTCCCAAATGAAAGTGACTTGCGACATTTCATAATTACCTTACAACTTTCATCTAAGGATCTCCAAGATCTACGACTACTTTAAACGACAGGAAAAAAGTTCAGTTGTTTGTATAATAAATCAGGACACTGTTTTCCAGTTCCCAGCTCCATTTTAACTTGTAGAGAACAAATGTTTTCAATCTTTCAACAGACTTTGGAGTCTTTTCATCCTTAATAAATTTTAAAGGAGAGATAAAATCCCGTCAGTATCTCATCATTATAAGCAATGACGTTAGCCCCATTAAAGCAAGGAAATCTTTTACTACAAACCTTTATAATCTTTTTCTTTTTAATCCCCATTCATTCCTGATTTTGCCCCATCCCTGCAACCATTTTCCTTTATCTTCACCTCTTTTGGTGGCTATTTGGGGACTGGCTGCCAATTCCCCTCCATCAGAATCCTCCTCTTGCGAGCTCAGCAGAACCCTCCCCTTGCTGGCGCTCTTGGTCAAGATGTCAAGTCTGATTAGTGTCTGACCATGAGCTGGCGGCCAGAGCGCTTATCTACCCTGCGTGCTGCAAACCAGTTTAAACCTCTACAGATATTCCAATGACTATCCGAACAAATACTCGGTTTCTGATGTTTAATCTGAATCCCAGGCTATCGCTACAGTGTCTCTTTCTTTGATAACTGATGTCCTTTATTTAAACTCACAGAAACAGAAAGGAGTTATCCTGGCTCTCCTCCAATGGTAACAACCCCCCTCCCTATTCATTGTGTTTTTATGGCTCTCAAAAAATTACCCACAGAGTTGAGAATGCAACCTAGAAGGACCCTTTGCTGAGAATGCTTTCTTCTTATGAAAGCGTGCTGTTTTGGAGGGTGGCTGTCATCCCTAAATCTAGTGTATGTTTAATGGATGTCCAGATTGGAGCCTGGTGTGTTCTGCAGACTTTGCTGGTGCTGCTGGGACTGGTGACTGTCACCCATAAAAATGGCTCATGTTTATTCAGCTCTGCTTCTATGCCAGGCACTACAATAAGGTGGACATTGCTGTTATCCCCACTTTTCAAAGGAGGAGACTTAAGCTCAGAGATTGAATACTTGCCCAGACTCACAGTGCTCACCTCCTTTCGCCTGAATATGTGTCAGGGAAATTAGAAATGTGGCAGGAGGGATGACAGAGAAAAATCATGAACGTCACAAAACCACTAGACACCTTGTTGTTTATATTAATATCAATCATCATTTAGCTCAAGTGTTCCCTAAATTCTGGCAACAGAGTATACTTAAGAGTATAGTTAGTTAGGGTTTAATCAAGAAGAAACCTTGACACAAATACCCCACTGTCTCGTGTGTAATTTCGTGAGGCCCCTGAGCCTTGTGTCCCCGTGCCTGGGCTGGCTTCTCCCTGCCGGTCATGGGGCTGGCTCTGCTCTGTCATTCTGGTTTCAGCTCCTCCGAGAGGCTCAGTCGTTGCCTACCAGGAATGGAGAGATCTTACCTCTTTTTCTAACCCAGTCCCCGAGAGAGAGGACCTTGTACGTCCTGTTCTCCTGTTCGCTATCATTTTCCCGGGGCCACAGTGGTCCCTGGCTCACGGAGGCTCTCAGGAAAGATTTGTTACAGGGGTGAGCGAGTCCCTCTTCCGGGCCGGGACTGTTGCTTCCTCACATGCTCACAGACCACCCCGTTTGACTTCAACATAACCGACCAGGTGCCAGATTGGACAAACAATTCTGCTACTTGTGGGTTTGGTTTGCTTGAATCCTTACCGGGGTGCAGGAGCCTCCCTTGCCGGTATCCTGTAGAATAAGCAGCATCTGTGTGTAGAACAGCCTCCAAAGAGTCGAGGGCATGGACTGGGTGGACAAAGGCTTGGAAAAACCTATATGGTAACCAAGTTAATTTTTAATGCTTTTAACCACTATTTTTGGTGAATGGCCTTCTCTCCATTTATTTGTTCCCCTCAAATCATTGAGCCCTTCTCTTTAGCAGGTCCTATGCTAGGTCTTGGGAATACAAACAAGAAGACATTGTTTTTGCCCCTGAGAAGCAGAGTCTGTGTAGAAGACAAAGTCACAAGCAACTGATTAACGATATACAGAGCTAAGTGTGACAGAAAAGGTGTGTTAAAGTACAGCAGCAGGACAGAGGAGAGGCAAAGACCATCTAGGGGACTAAACAACAGGTTCACAGAAGATTGACATTTAACCAGGGACTTAAAATGTAAGTCAAGCAGGAAGCAAGGGGAACAGCACTTTATGCAAGGGAGCCAACATGTACCAGGTCAAAGTTAGCATGGAAGGCTATGATATATTCTAACACCAGGGAGAAGTCAGATCGACGTCACTGAAGCCCAGGGCACTTTTTATGGGGGAAGGCAGGAGTTGATGCTCAAAAAGGAGGTTGGGGCCAGATGTGAAGGATTCTACATGATGGGCTGAGGTTTAAACTTTTTCCTGATTGGAAAGCAGTTAGGTCTTTAAACACGGATATGGCCTGATTGGTTTGGGCTTTACAAACGCCTCTGGTGGCAACTTGAAGCAGTCTATAAATTAGCCCAGGAGCCCAGGTGAGAGGAGGGCTTGACCCACGGCAGTGGGGCTGGAGAAGGGGGGATAGATTGGAAAATCACTTTAAAGATAGACTTGGCAGAGTTGCATGCACATCCGGTCAGAAATGATTCGATGGAGAGCAAGAGGGAAAAGAGAGGGTTTGAGAAGAATGTGAAGTTGTAATTTGAGTATCTGGGTAGTATTTTCTCTAAAATAGGAGAAGATTGAATTTATCTAATCCCTGAATTTACGTAATGTCTAAGTAGGCTTAGATGACTACTAAGTCATATATTAACTCTCTAATTTGTATTTTATTATATTATTAATAATTAAAAAAAAACTAATCCAAAAAGATCAACCATCAACAAGCAGGCACTTTTTGGAGCCAAAGAGGCTTCTCTGTTTTTGAAGTTACGTTGCCTACTCATCTGTCAGTCACCCTCATGGGGGACCCTGTTCAGAAGGTTGAGGCCCTGGAACCTTCCTTGCTTTTCCTTCTGTGATGCCTGAGTCAGAGGGAGGAGGATGCCTTGGCTGCAGGGTGCAGGGTACAGAGATGGTTCAGAGCAGCCCTCCACGGCCAAGCCACAACATTAAGTTGTTTGGGGAGTAGTCCTAAAAATTAATGTTATTGTCATGGTTTCATCTTAATTTTTATCAGCTGGATACAGATGAGGTTTTATCGTCATATACTTAATGTTTCTGCTCAGATCTTTGGCTAACCAATGTTTTTCCGTGACTTTTTGACAGTTATTTTTGTTCAATAATGAATAATAAAGTGAGATTTACAGTCTGTACATGACACCATTTGTTTTATTTTGACATTTCTTTTCTAGACAACAAAGGTTTTATAATTAGGTTTTCCCTCTGCCAAAACATTGCTGAAAAAATGTTTCAGCAGCTCCCTTTAGTAACTGGCGTCATCTTATTTTGATTTGGAAGTTTTTTCATAAGTCAGTCAGGAAATGAAACAAAAATTTTTCTTGAAAATGAATTTTTAACAAGAAAGAAATTAATTTTTGCCAAAAAGAAAGGAGGGGAAATGAGGAGAAACATGTTTGAAATGCTGGTGGTTCCACTGTCTTTTTAAATTTGAACTTATCTCAGCCTTTTTGCTGTTGTTGTTGTTTGAAACAGAATCTCACTCTGTTTCCCTGGCTAGAGTTCCATGGCATCAGCCTAGCTCACAGCAACCTCAAACTCCTGGGCTCAAGCGATCCTCTTGCCTCAGCCTCCCTGGTAGCTGGTACTACCGACGTGTGCCACCATGCCCGGCTAATTTGTCTATTTTTAGTAGAGATGGGGTCTCACTTTGCTCAGGCTGGTCTCAAACTTCTGAACTCAAGTGAACCTCCCACCTCGGCCTCTCAGAGTGCTAGGATAACAGGCGTGAGCCACCACACCAGACCACTTATCTCAGCCGTAAGTGAGCAATATAGGAAAATCCCTTCTCTACGTTGTTTCAAATGAGTTTATTTTATTCTTGCTGCTACTCTGATTAGTTTTATGTTGAACTCTTTGAAATACCTGGGAGACTGAACTAGAACTGATGAACAGCATCCTGTTTCTCGTGTATTTAACCAAATGAAGGCCTAACTCGGTGGATTCTGCTCCTTTGCTGAGAAGTGGCAACCATCGGCCAGGTGCCCCCTGCAGAGGGACAAGTACAAGTGGGATTGAACTGCCCTCATCCTGAGGCCGCATCTGCAGTTGGCTCTGTGACAGTGGAGTCCAGGGCAAGTTGCAGGTGTGTCAGTTGACAGGACTTTCTCTCTGGAGTGCTCTTGAAAAAATGATTAAGGAAGCCACATTGGTGACTGCTAATAGAATTGCTGATCATTGCTAATGGCAAAAACATCACAGCGAGCTAATTGCAAAAACAGTCACACTCATTGCATCAGCACCCTACCCTAATGATATGTGGAAACACTTTCCAGCTCCTACTGTAGCAATAGTGGCCAAATTCTCTTTTATAGTCCAGAGAATTTTCCTTTCTGAGTCATAACTGAAGGGCTGCTCCTAGAATCAGATTCCAGACGCAGCCACCCGTATCCCCATCATCTCCTCTCTTATTTCCACCACCATCCTCATCCAATGTTGTTATTGAGCACTAACAAATATGTGGAACTGAAGGACACATTATATAATATCTCCAAAAAGTGTATCTATTTAAAACGGAGACAACAGGCATCTTCTAAAGCATTGAGCCAGTGTACTTTATAGCAATCTAGACAACAGTGAAATAACAGTTCTGTCTCAGCCATTCTTGACATCACAGGTAGAGTATAAACATTTCTTTCCAGTGTATTTTTGTGTCATATGGACAGCATCTTCTTTTAAGTTTTGGTACATGGGTTGTGGGTGACTGATACTCTGGAGTGTCAGGAGTGTGGAGGATTTCCTTCTGTCCAAAGATGGTCGCCCCTTGGTCTGCCCAGCTTGAATGTGAAATGAGATGTGTGTTTCATAAACTGGCTTGGGTAAATGTCTGGGCCTTGAGTTTTGTCAAGAACAGACACGGTTAGGTTTGAGGAAAGGTTCTTGTAAGTCTGTGATGTCAAATGATGAGACTGTCTGGCACCCCCACCCCTGTGTTAAAGAATTGTTACCTCCATCTAATCTAGCTGAAGATTCTCCTCCACTCTCCTTCACAAAGCAGAGAAAAGAACAAAGGACCTGGTGTGCTGAGGGCTCTATCAAAAGCCTCCTTGGCAGTAGAACCTTGAATTTCTTCCCCATCTGCAACAAAGGTTTCTCTGAAACGAATCACCATCACCTTGAAATAACTGCCCTTCTGCTGTCTCCCGGCTGAGGTTGACTGTGTTGGTGGCTTTCATGGGGAAGTGAAGGTTTGTGTGGCCTTCATGTGTGAACCCACTTTTCTAGGGACAGGAGGAGCATGGTGCTCTGGGGCAGAGGCCTGGAGGGGTCACACAGATGGTGTTGGAATCCTAGTGTTGCTACCCATTAGCTGTTTTGCCTTTTCAAACCTCATTTTTTTTTAAGCAACAAAATGGTTATAATGCTAGACTATTTGGGTTGTTGTAAATATTAAAAACAACAATTATTACCATTTATTGAGCATTTAGCGTGTGTTAGGAATCCTGCCAAGAAATTACCATAAACAGTGTCACATCATTCTCATCGTAACACATGAAGTAGTGCTATGGTTTGACTGCGGTGTGTCCCCAACAAAACTCATTTTGAAGTCTCATTGCCAGTGTGGCAGTCTAGGGAGGTGGGGCCTAGTGGGAGGTGTTTGGGTTGTGGGGGCAGATTGCTCATGAGTGGATTAATGCCGTCTCACTGGACTGAGTTCTTGCTCTCGGATTAGCTCCCACAAGAGTGAGTTGTTATAAAGCAAGGTTCCTCCTCCTGTTTGGTCCCTCTTTTCATACACCCACTTCCCTGTCCACTCCTTCACCATTTAATAAAGCAGCCCAAAAGCCCTCACCAGAAGCCAAGCAGATGTGGTGTGTGCTTTTGGACTTACCAGTCACCAGAATGGTGAGACAAATAAGCCTCTTTTCTTAATAAATTACCCAGCCTCAGGTATTCTG
Organism: Lemur catta; assembly: GCF_020740605.2. NCBI lineage: Eukaryota > Metazoa > Chordata > Mammalia > Primates > Lemuridae > Lemur > Lemur catta. Next base: position 50,514,891 of record NC_059139.1, on the reverse strand, counting down.
TTATGGCAACACAAACGGACTAAGACAAAAAGGAATTATTATTTCCACATTAAAGACGAGGAAACTGAGGTAGCATGTTGCCCCTGGTCACAAAGCTAGTGAATGTCTTGCATCGGGTCTGTCTGACTCCAGATTCTGTGACAGAGAATGTGAAACCAAAGTGGTACCTGGTGCTTAGCAAATGTTTGTCCTCTTTCCTCCCACGTGCATCTGTGGCTTTACTAGATCTGTGACTTCTGTAATAGATGTTTGTATGTAACGCTCTATACAGCATGTCTGTCATACTGCCCTCCCATGGTTCATTTGGATAATAGTGTTTTTAAATAAGCATTTAATTAAAATATAACATATATGCAAAATAACCATTATTTAAAACGTGTCTCTAAAGTCATCTAAGTGTATGGATATTTTTGGAGCTTGTCTGATTCTGTAGCCTTGGTATACAAGAAATACCACTTTTTGTTTTCTGCAGTCCAACTTAATACCTAACTCTGAGCCCTCATCTGGCTGGTAAGGTGCTTATCTTCAGTCAGTCACTCCAGTGGCTTCTACCCTGTCTTCGCCAGTGTCCACCATTCCCTCTGTTGTCTTGGAAGAGACACCTTCTCTTCCCTGGCATTGCCCACGCTGAAGCTTTATCTCACCATCCTGTCAAAGATGGAGGAATTTTTCTTGCAATTATTTTTTCCACCCAACTGCTCTGTTTACAGAGACATTTATAAACCACTGGAGAAATCTTCAACTTTCACACTTACGAGAGAGCTCAGCTCACCGGGGAGCAGAATGTTAATTCAGTTACCGGTTTAAATGCTGGAACATTTTTCCAAGAGAAAAATAAAAAGGTCCACTGTCCCCACTTACCAGGAGCTTAAAGTCACTAAGTGAAACTCACTCTGAGTTTTGTTTTCATGTGCGGGGAGGGCCCCAGCTTCCATGGACTGGTTCTCTTGGGCTACACAAAGTGACACACACGCATTTGAGACTTTGTCAATTGCTGGGCACACACCGTCAGGGGACGGCCTTGTTTTTCAGTGACTCTATACGTGGAGGATTTGAAGGTCTCGTATCAGATATGTGCCACTGTGGACCCAGGTTATGGTCGTGGGATGGACGGCAGTGTCAGGTGGGGCAGGGTAGTTAGCATGGAGAGGTAAGGAGTTTTCTCTTTTATTCTTTAAGCACCATTTAATAACAACACGCACAGAAGTCTCTGTTCTGAAATGTATTTAAGAGTTAGCACCATCCTTATGCCAAGACCCACTTGTGTTTCAGATAACGGAGGGCAGACTTTGGCGGGGGGCAATAACTGGCCCCTCCGAGGAAGAAAATGGAGCCTGTGGGAAGGAGGCGTCCGCGGGGTGGGCTTCGTGGCAAGCCCCCTGCTCAAACGGAAGGGCGTAAAGAACCGGGAGCTCATCCACATCTCCGACTGGCTGCCGACGCTCGTGAAGCTGGCCGGGGGGCACACCAATGGCACCAAACCCCTAGATGGCTTCGACGTGTGGGAAACCATCAGGTACCTGCACACCTTCCCTTTTTTCCTCCTGGTACAGAAACACCAAGAACGGCTTGACCCCCCGAGTGAGAAGGACAGCTTTATGTTAAAATTTGTGTTCAACTTACAAATACATGTTTTTGTTTTTAAGTACCTTTAGAGGTATTATAAATATATATATATTTTTTAAGGTCTAAATTTGAGATTGTGGGCCTGTGTTTTACATGAAGAACAAGATTCCCCGGGCTCTCACCTCTCTGGAAGGTCTTTATAGCTGAGAGGCTTTGTTTGGAAGTAGATGAAGGTACTGTTAGCTTTCGGCAGGGGTCAGGGGACCCGCCCTGTTGCCTGCTAGAAGAGTGGAGGCCCAGGCAGGGGGGAAAAGCTGGAATAGGAGCCAGGGATATGTTGAGTTCCATTCATTAATAAGTATCTAATGAGCACCTACCATGTGCCAAGCCCTGTTCGAGGTGCTTAGAAATTAGGAATGAGCAAGGCAGGCAAGATCCTGGTTCTCAAGGAGCTTGTATTCTAGAAGGGGGAGGAAGTATCAATCAAGTAAACACATATATAAGCAAGATGACTTCCGGTGGTGACAGGCGCAATGAAGGCAATGAAATAGTATGTTGTGTTGGAGAGAGCTAGCCGATGTTAAGGAGATAACATCCAGGGAGCAGGACCCAGACTGAGCTTTGGAAATAGCGGTGGTCCTTTTCCTGTTTACACTCCACAGTGCAGAGCAGTGGCCCCAGGGTGGGGAGGCATGTATGTGCCTTAGAGGGTGAGCAATGCTTCCTTGGAGTGCAGGCAGAAAACTTTGAATCTTGTATTTGAATTTAATTTTATCTCATCATTTTTAAAGTATATGTTTTATAAGATACAGAATATATTAGTAGATTTGTACATATATCCAATTTATAAATAAATATATACATATTGGAGGTATTGTTTTTACAGGTGGAATGATAATTGTCTAGTGCAATGGTTTTCAGCCTTCATTTGGTGTTGCAGCTCTGTTTGGGGTGGTGGCAGCTAATCAGTCCCCTGGTGGCCAAGGGGAGACCTTTCCTGCCCGCTCTTCTTTATCCCACTCTGGATGTCCTCGCTCAAAAATAGTAGTTTCCAGTTTCTATTTGTAAGAAGTACACAATGGAGTATTTAGGAGTAAAGAGCCATGATGTATTTAACATATCAGGGGTTCAGAAAAAAAATTATGTTTGTGTGTGTGTACATGTGTATATATAGAGAGAGAATTCAAATGGACTCTAATATTAACAAACAAATAAAAGAATATAGGTAAAGGGCATAGGTATTCTTTTACTATGTCTTATTTTTATAATATTTTGTAAATTTGAAATTATTTATAAATGAAAAGTTTTTAAAAATAGGAAGGTCTGGCATCACTGGGCCCAGGTTTCCGCAAGGCCAACAACTGGCTGCCTTGCTCCCGACTCCCAACGCAGGCCCACTGCACTCATCTGTGCTACCTACCTTGTCCCTGCAGGCATTTAAGTTTATAATCCACGGTGCACATAATCATAGCATTCACATGCTGTAATTTAACCAATCCCCAATTATTGGACATATAGATTATTTCTTATCTTTTTATATTATCAATTTTTCTGTAATTAATAATTTTCAACATAAAAAAGTAGGATTTGGCATGAACTCCCACTGCATGATAAAAAGGAAATAAAACAAAAATTTCCAGGCAAAACAAAACTTGAACTTTAATTCAGGTTATCACCAACTTTCAAAGTAAAGGCTGCTGGAGGTTTGACTGGAAGTAGGAGAAAGGTCTGAATGATTTTGATATGACAACATTTGCAGCATGCCTGACATCCAATCAGTTTTGATTTTTGTTTTGTGTTGTTTTAATGGCAAAAATGTTATAAACCCTGGCTTATAAAAGCACACAGTAGCAAAATGGAAGCAAAGCTCTGTAGCACACTTTACCAAGTGAAGGTAGGCTTGAGTTGAGAAACAGTTGCATTCGTTATGGGTAATTTCCTTTGTCCTCAATATACTGAGGTTATTATCTTTGGCAAAGTTCTCATCATTAATGTTTGTCCATATAGGCAAATTTTGGATTATAGATCCACATTTCAATCTTAAGATTATCTTGATCAGAAGCAACTTTTTAAGAGTTTGGCTCATGTTTGCTTCTGCCTGTGAAGAAATTGGAAAAAGTTTGGTCACGTTTAACCCCATATTGCAGAAGGTCTTTCTTCAGTGTTAGAATGTTCTCCTAGAGACCAATCTGTTGTGGAATAGCTCTTTCTTCAACAGTATATGTAATGGTGACTGCAGAGCTTTAACCAAAAGATACGGCCAAAATCATTATCCAAGTATGCTAAATCATTTTACTTAAATGTAAAATTTCTGCCCAAAGTTTAATCAAGCATTTTAAGACTTATTCTCTGGAAATTCAGCAAATTTCTCTTTAGTAAGTGAAGAATCACTCTCATTATGCCCCATTTCTTAATAAAAGTTCCTTAAAAAATGATTCAGCCCCTGGCCCAATGAAGTCGCTGCCTCTCATCGCATTAAGTGAGCCTCCTTTCAGTTTCGGTGGCAGAACATTTGGCACCGTGGTGCCTGCAGATAGAGAAGTCGACCGGCAGTCACATTGACGTTGGAGCTTCTTTTCCAAAGCAGCAAAAACAAATGGACAGCCAAATGTCACAGACACTTGATCTGTGCCCAGAGGTCCGGAACTTTTTTCCCAGAAATGGAAATACCATTCTCAAGATGATGGTAGTTTTTGAAAATTTCGAAAGAGGCTCATGAAATAGGAATGCCAGTAATGGGTGAAAAATAGAATTGTCTGTGCTGAGAGCATCAGAGTTTTAACTGGTTGTATAGTTATCAATTTCTCTTAGACCTGCTTCAAAATATTAAAATGCTAGAAGAAATATCTGCAGTTCTGGAGTAGCGACATTATTTGCAGTAAGAGATCCTTCCACTGCTTCAGTTTTTCTTCTTTCTAAGCCACAGACCACGTTTGTCATTTCTAGGGAATACGGCTTCTCCAGCTCTTTCCAATTCCATAGATTTTTTGCTTTTCAACTTGATAAGCATCCTATAGGTTGTTTGAAGATATTTCAATTGTTTGGCAAAAAGGAAAACCAAAGGATTCATATTTCATAAATTTCTTTTTAATAATTTTATCATTCATTAAACTTAAAGCACAACGCCTGATCCTAATAGTAGGTACGTTTTTTTCTTTGTCATCAGTGGGGAACTCTTTTAGATGTCGTAACATGACAATGGTGACAATGGAATATTATCTGATAGTGTAAAATATCTTAAAAACTTAATATGTTTTAAAGACATCCCTCCCCCCCCATGGATATCATTTCAAGAAGAAAGTTAAAGAAAAAAAAATACTTTCACTCCACTTTCACCATGAAGCCCAAGGAAGCATGACGGTCCATGAGCCAGAGGTTAAGAACCTCTGATCTAAAGTGATACTTTATTCTGAATATTGACAAGACCCAGACTGATTATTGAATAATATTTTGCTTTTCACTGATTTATGGTACTACTTTAATTGTGCTTTAACTTCTTATTAGTACTATGATCTATCTTGGTGCCCTCTGTTTTAGTCCACTGACTTATCTGTTCTCATGTTAACACCTCACTGGTTGATGCTTGTGTTTTTAGAGTGTGTTTAAATATCTGGTAGAAGTAGTTATCAGCCTTTCTTTCATTATATTTCCTTCACAAAATGTTCTTGACAAGTCTCACTTTTTAATTTTTTCTGATGAACTCTAAAATTATTTTTTTTAATTGAAAGCAAACCTTTTTATAAGTTGGATTGAATGAGAATAAGCCCATAAATTAATTCAGGAAGAATATACATACTTATTCTTTTCACTTGGATGCTTGAAGTTGTCCCCTAGCTTACTTGTTCTCTTTTCAGTTTTTAAAAGATTTTTTTTGTTTGTGTTTCATTTTAGATAGATTCTATTGCTAAGCCTTCAAGGTTTTAAATTTTTTTTCTCGATGTCTAAGCTTTGATTAATTCCATCCAGTATTGTTTCATCTCATACATTGTAGCTTTCACTTCTAGGAATTAAACTTGGATTCTTTTTAATATCCTCCTTGTATCTATTAATAGTTAACTTTTTGGACATATAGAATACAGTTATAATAACCATTATAATGTCCCCTGCTAATTCCAACATCTGTGTCAGTTCTGGGTTGATTGTGATTAATTACTCTCCTCATTATGGGTCACATCCCTTTTAATCTTTGATTTGATGCCAAACATTGTGCATTTTACCTTCTTGGGTGCTGGATATTTTTGTATTCTTATAAATCTTCTCTCTTTGTTCTGAGATGCAGTTAAGTTACTTGGAAACAGTTTGATCCTTTGGGGTATTGTCTGTATGATTTATTAGGCAGACCCAGAGCAGTGCTCAGTGTAGGGCTAATCATTCCCCACTACTGAGTCAAAACTCTTCCTAGTAACCCACCCAGTGGCCTGTGCCTTAGGAGTGTTTCCAGTCTGGCTGATGGAAATAATGTTCCCATCTGTTCCCAGGCTGTTCCCAACCGTGCACGAATGCTGAGCACAGTTCCGTTTAATCCTATCAGATGGTTCTTTCCCCACTTGTGATATTGATGGTTCACTCACACGCATCTTCTGATCATTACTCAGCTAAATGCTTTAAGGGGGTCTTCTGTAAATTTCCCGGATCCTCTTTCAATACACCGTTCCCTACTCTGGTACTCTGACCTGTGAACTCTAGCTCCCTTGGTCTCCTTGGACTTCCAGCTCTGTCTCCTCAACTCAGGGAGTGCTGGGCTACTTTGCAGTTGCCCTTCCCTGCACCAGGGCTTGGAAACTCTCAAGGTGGCAAGCTGGGCAATGACCAGACTGGCCTCCTTTGTTTCCCATCTTTCAAGGATTGTCATCCTTTGCTTGATATTCAGTGTTTCGAAAACTGTTGTTTTTTATATTCTATTTGTTTTTCTTTGGGTTGTTTTAGGCAGGAGAGTGAGTAAATCTAGTTTGCTGGTTACTCTGTCTTTGCTGGAAGCAGAAGTACCCAAAGAAAAGTTTATTCTGCCTTTACTTTCTTGACCAATACTTTCCTGATTATTTCTCACTTTCAAGTGTCTATTATGTCATTTTAGGAGCATAGACCCAGCTTTTTGAAAGAGAATATTATAAATCTTACAACTATTCTTTCCAAAAGAAGTTTCATTTTCTGCATTCAACTTTGTAATCACATGTAGTGAAAATTATATACATGTAGATCTATATGTTCAATTATCTTTAATGTTATCAACATTTTTATAACTTTTCCATTCTTAAGTTTAGTTAATTTTTTGATTAGTTGGTTAATATTTTAAAGCAATTTTCAGTAGAAATGCATAAATGATAAGTTTTTCTGAATTTTTGCATGTGAAAGAATATATTTCTATTACCTTATTGGTAAGTATATTAGTGAGATGGGTGCAAATGATGATTTCTTCTTTGACCTATGTATTTAGAAGTATGTTGTTTCATTTCCAAGTATTTCAGGCTTTCCCTAGTTATACTATTGATTACTAGTTTATTTCTGTTGTGATCAGAAGACATATTTTTTATTATTTCAATCCTTTTATAATAAATGTGTGATTTGGCTCAGCATATGGTCTTTCTTGGTATCTACACCATGTGTTATTGACAAGAAGGTATGTTCCGTAGTTGTTGAGTATAGTGTTAGGTTTTTCTTTGTGTGCTATTTTCTTTTAGTAGATAAGTTTATATGTATTGCTGTGACTGTTATTTTTATTCTTAGCTTTCTCATATTGTTTTGTTATGTTTACTTTTTATCTTTGATCTTTTATTTATTTATTAGTTCTTTTAATATTTATAACAGTTTATATTTTACTCTGGTATTTACCATTATACTAATATCTTTATATAATACTCTTAGTTCCTATATTCTTTTTTTAATTTTTTCTTTTTCTTTTTCTTTTTTTCTCTTTATGAGACAGGGTCTTACTCTGCCACCCCAGCTAGAGTGCAGTGGCATCATTATAGCTCACTGCAGCCTCAAACTCCTGAGCTCAAGTGATCCTCCTGCCTCAGCCTTCTGAGTAGCTGGGACTGCAGGCATGCACAACCACACCTGGCTAACTTTTCTATTTTTTGTAGAGGCAGGATCTTTCTATGTTACCCAGGCTGGTCTCGAACTCCTGGCCTCAAGCAATCCTCCTGTCTCAGCCTCCCAAAGTGTTAGGATTACAGGTGTGAGCCACCACACCTGGCCCTTTTTTTTTATTTAGCATCCTCTGTTTGGTTTGTCACCTTTAAATGACATCTTCAACTTAGTACCCATAAAGAAATCAAGTAGCTTATGTAACTTTACCCTTTCTCTCTCTTTTCTCTTCCAGTTTTATTATAAGTTGTATCATTTCTACCTTGTCAGATCATATGATATGTAATACTGCTCTCTATCCACAATTTTTAGTCTTAGATCTATAATGATATATTCAATGCTGACCACTTGTCTATTTATAAAGGGTTTACAATTATCTCTTAGTTGGAAGAATTCATTCTTGAATAGATTTCTCAGGATTTTTTGAATTCTTGCATGTCTATCAAAATACTTGCTATAACCTTGATAATTGAAAAGCAGCTCATCTGATAAAAAAACTCCTGTCTCATACTTTCTTTCCTTGACTTTCTTGAAAATGTTACCCCAATCTTTACTTGTGTTTTTTTTGTTACTGTTGAGAAATCTAAGGCCAATTTAATTTCCTTTGCAAATGACTTAGTCCTTTTGTCTTGAGGCCCATATTTTTATTATCACTATTGTTATTATTGATTAAAGTCTAAGACTTTTTATGGATGTGTCTCAAAGGTGACCATACTGGATCAATTTTCCCAGATACAAATTGGGGTCTTTCAGTCTATACATTCAGACCTTCTTTTATTTCAGAAGTTTTTTTGAGTTATAGTTTTAAATATTATGTCCCATTGTTTTGTTTTTCTTCTTCAGGGACTCCAATTATAGGTAATATCAAATCTTCTTAATATATTTTGTTTCTATCAGTTTCTCTCTGATCCTTTTTGTCTTTGTTTTTTCTTTATTTTGAATTAATTATCTTCTCTGTTTTCATTTCTATTCTCTACATGCTTTCACATAGCGAATGTTATGTATAATGTCTCATTATTTCTGAGATCTTGTCCTTTTTTAAATTTTTTTCTTTTAGCTTGATGTCTGAGTTTTAAAATCTCTGAATCGTGTTTTGTTTTTCTTTTTTAACATATTGGCAGTTGCTGGTTTAATTTTATTTAATTCATGTTGAAATATCATGTAACAGTTTTCCTCTGCTTTGTGACTCTTTTTTTTTTCCATAGTAGGAGAATGTCTTCATTTGCCAAGTTTTGGAATTCTCATTTTCTATTTTTTTTTTAACTTGTATGGTAACTTTGTATAGATGCTGAGTTCTTTTTGTTGTTGCTCTTCATATTTATGTATGTTGGCTTTTCCTGGACCTGCACTAGCAGGCAATCTGTGGAGGTGGGATTTGGATAGTTTAATTTACTTCTCAGTGTAAGAGCATCTTATACTTCCATATGTGCACTTAAGTGCTGATCAGTTAGTTCCAATTCATAGTGAGTACATGTGGTGTTTGTTTTTCCATTCTTGTGATATTTCATTTAGGAAAATGGTCTCCAGTTCCATCCAGATAGTTGCAAAAGGTATTAATTCTTTTTTTATGGCTGATCAGTACTCCATGGTATACATATACCACATTTTATTAATCTACTCATGAATTGATGGGCACTTGGGTGATTCCATATCTTTGTGATTGTGAATTGTACTGCAATAAACATTTGTGTGCAAGTACCTTTTTGATAAAATGACTTTTTTCCCTTTGGGTAAATACCCAGTAGTAGGATTGCCGTATCAAATAGTAGGTCTAATTTTATTTCTTTGAGTTACTTCCATTCTATTTTCCATAGAGGTTGCACTAGTTTACAGTCCCACCAACAGTGTATAAGTAAGTGTTCCTTTCTCTCTGCATTCATGCCGGCATCCATTGTTTTGGGACCGGGGTTAGGTGATGATATCTCATTGTGGTTTTAATTTGCATTTCTCTGATGATTAGTGACGTTGAGCATTTTTTCATGTGTTTGTTGGCCATTAGTCTATCTTTTTTTGAAAAGCTTCTGTTCATGTCTTTTGCTCACATTTTAATGGGGTTGTTTGATTGTTTCTTCCTGATTTGCTTGAGTTCTTTGTGGATTCTGGTTATTAGCCCTTTATCGGATATATAGTATGCAAATATTTTCTCCCATTCCGTAGGTTGTCTATTTGCTCTGTTGATTGTTTCCTTGGCTGTGCAGAAGCTTTTTAATTTAATCAAGTCCCGTTTATTTATTTTTGTTGTTGCTGTGATTGCCCTTGGGGTCTTCTTCATAAATCCTTTGCGTGGGCCAATATCTAGAAGAGTTTTTCTAACATTTCCTTCTAGAATTCTTATGGTTTCATGTCTTAGATTTAAGTCCTTTATCCATCTTGAATTAATTTTTGTGAGTGGTGAGAGATATCGATCCTGTGTCTATCTTCTACATTTGGCTATCTATAGATGGAAGTAAAACTCAATGGAAATCATGCAGGTAGAGGGGGGAGAAGGGGATGGGTAAAATACCTAATGGGTACAATGTACACTATCTGGGTGATGGGCACACTTTTAATTTTGACTTAAGCAGTACAAAAGCAATCCATGTAATCAAAACATTTGTACTTCCGTAATATTCTGAAATTTTAAAAAAAAAAGTAATATAATTAAATCCCCAAAAACTAAAATAAAAATAACCTCTGGCAATTATTAACTGTATGACCTTGAACAAGTTACTCAATATTAATGAACCTTTAGTACCATATCTGTACAATGAGTAGAGTGACATTTCATAAAATTACTGTGAGAACCAAAAACATATTATAGAAAAAGACCTGAGCACTAGGCCTAGCATATTTCATGAACTCAATAAATGTTAACTATATCTATATTTTGGTGTAAAAAAAAAAGCACCATGTATTGCTACAGTGAAGTGCAGTTTCTTTTAACAAATGTTGCCTCCTTTCTTTCTGTTCTGCCTTCTCATGATTCTAGGATACTATGTTGTTTTAGTAGAAGCCTGGTCTTTGGCCACTTCCTTCTTTCCCTTTACCAGCCATCTTCCAAAGACACTTGTTCTTCCTCTGCTCCTCTCTCAGCACTGGTGCCTGCCCCAGACAACCACTCTTGTCCTGCACACTTCTGTGTCCAAGTCACCTCCTTGGACTCCCTTTCAACTCCCCGGTATCCATTGCTCTGATCCGCTAGGTATCAGACCCGTATCAACATTTTGTCATGTAGGGTGTGACCTTCTCTTTCTGGGGTTTACTTTATCAGACATGATCTGAGTCCCTTCCCCTTTTATACCCACTCACCCTCATCTGCATAGTCCTAGCCTGACTATCCTGGGGTGGCTGCTGGCACTGACTCTTCAGAGGGTTATTTCCTCACTTTATCATCTGGGGTTTAAATATGCTGTCTCCTGCTTGTATTGTAGGCTTGCAGTTCAGGTGGTTTCACTTTCTTTCCTTATCAATATGGTTTTTAAGGAGAGATTTAAATGTAGGTGGCCACCATTATTCTGTGAAAATCTAGAAATTCACATGTACTTAGGTTCCTGCTCCTCTTTAAGAAAAACAGCACTAGAATCTGTAGATGAAACATTATACGTATGGTTTGTGAAATAAAGATAATAGGGAGCCCCAAACAGTAGCCCTGCATTCATAGATTACCATTCAAAGACTATCTAGCTATCTATGTGTGTTTTTAAGTTAAAACTAAATGCTGGGAAGGATGTGTTATTTTTGATTCCCTACTTTACCAACCTCTTTGCTAAAAGGCCTTTTACTCTACCCACAGTGTTGAGTGCTCTGAGCGTTGTTTCAGATTGTTTTGTTGGGTGGTTTCAGGTTCGAGGAAGCTACACATCATGCCTAGCGTCTTCCATGTCCTCCCATGTTAGTTGAGCATCTGCTGCCCGGGTAGACATAGACAGGGAGCCAGCCAGGGATGGCGGTGAGAGCAGGCGTGAGGGGCTACCTCTGGGGACAGTTAGTGGGAGGTCGTCACCCACTTTTTGTTTAATGTAGCCATTGAGTCTTCTCATTTGAGGTAGACAAAGTGAATCCATCTTTTTCTTTCTTTGGGATTAGATTTTGATTCTTCTGGTAGAATCTAAGAATACGTTGTTAATCTCCTCAGCACTGGCATTAGTGAAAATCCCCTCAGGACTCTGGCATCTGGTCTCCTCTTTAGTTTCCAATGCTGTTGCCAGTTTTCATCTTTTTGTAATTCTTCATGGGTATTAAAATGGAAATGGGAAGGAAGGCATATTAGACTCTCTGGTTTATCCTGACTCTAACCCAGAAGTCCTATCAATTATTTTTCAGTAATGAATAGGGAAAGATCATATTAAGGGTATGATTCAGTGATTTTTGATAATATTACCTTTTTCTTGAGTAGCCTACTAAAAACTTAATAAGCTTCCTTAATAAAAATGTACATGAAAAAATATCTCCCCAGATATAACACTATAACAAGTGAATTCAATGTATATTAATATATTTCCTCACCAAATTTAGTCAAAATTTTATAATTTCCATGCGTAACCCATTCATGGTAAATTTGCATGTTAAAATGGCTTTTCAAAGAGCGTGGGATTTATGCAAACCCAATGTCACCTTCACATACACAATGAAGAAAATAAGTCCGCTAGGACTTTCACTAGCATAGCGATTAAAAATGTGTACACTGTCATTAGATCTCATTCCGATCCTGTCTCCTCCACTTATTATTCGTATGATCTTGAGCAAATTACTTAAAGTCTAACAACAGTGGTGCCTTCCCCATAGGCACTAACATGAGGATTTAGCACAGTGCCCAGAACATAGTAAGAACTCAGTAGCTGGAAGTGAAGATGACTGTGATGATGATGATGGTTACAAAGGGTTAACAGGGTGTAAATTATCCTGTGGATGTCTCTTCAGTGTTTTAATCAGTAACTGTTTGGGTTTTTTCCTGCAAAATTTCTTCTCAGAAAACATTGCCATGGCTATTTTGATTTCTGAAAATTCAACACTGCCTTCCAGGGTGTGTCTTTTATGACAGATGGTCAGCAGCTAGTGGTAAAAGAAGTATGGAATGTAATAGCATTTAATTTATTTATGGGAAATGTTTCACTGCCCCACCCTTAAACTAGTAGGAAAATGAAAGTCAAAAACTGGCAACTCTATTTATAAATGGACAGCGCTGTGATCTCAGTGTCTGAAACTGTAGACCTTTAGAAAATATTTATAGCATATTGGAAACTAGTCACTGATCAGTGAGTGGCCCCGTTTTTGTAAATAAAACTAATCTAGAAAATGTGAAATTTGGGGTAAATTTAAATGGAATACTGATATATCATTAGAGACAACAGGATATCCCTTAATGAGTCTTTAAGAGAAGAGGATGAAGAAAAATGATTAACTCTTTTATTAATAGAGGCATTTGCAGTTAATAGAGATGTTTGTTTATGGAGCCTTAAAAATAAACTAGATGAATGGAAACAACACATTCAAGGAGACTCTGCGGGCATGTGTACACTTTACTGAGGAGACCACTTAGCCCAGGTGGGAGGAGCAGGGAATCGGGAGTCAGTCTGCCTGAGTTCCAAACCCGGTTCTATCACCTGCTCAACCACATGATCTTGTGTCACTTAACTCACTTAACCACCCTGTGCCAAGGTTGTCTCTACCTCACAGTGTTGAGGATTAAATGAGATACTACATGTGAAGTATTTAAAATGGTGGGTGGCACATAATAAATGCTCTGTCAATGCAAGCTACTGTTATTCAAACCAGCCTGGCCCAAACAAACAAAAACCAGAAACAACTCCAGTTTGGTTGTAAACATGCCCATTTCACTGGTTTAGAAGTAGGTTTCTGTCATTAAGCGGTGAAAGGTGAACAAAATAGTTCTGTTCTTTTTCTTTATGTAGTTCTTTGCAATTACTGTCATAGCCATTACTATGTGCCAGGGTGGGGGGTGAGCACTGTGCAGTAGCCATCCTTGAACTGTCCCATAGATGCCACCTTAAGGAAGCTAGTAGAGAAGCTGCTCCATTCCCAGCAGCCTGGAGCCCAAACATCTGCTGTAATGAAAACACTCATAACTTTGGTTCACCTAAAACCAGGGCATTTCATGAACTTGTGTGATTATGGAAAAAATCATCTCTCATGAACATCATAAGTCATTATTCAGAGATTTAAATTTCACAGATGGAATGAACAATCAAATGAAACCAGCGTTACTTACACAGCTAAACTATACCACCTGCCTAAACCAAAAAATAAGAAAAATTCCTATTTTTTGTAGAGATAGGGTCTTGCTCTTGCTCGGGTTGGTCTCCAGCTCCTGGCCTCAAGCAATCTTCCCAAAGATTACAGGCTCCCCCAGCCTCCCAACTCTACAGGTGCAGTGTAGAGTGAGCCACCTACTCTTTTGCTTTTAACAAAACATAAGAGCAGAAGAACATGCATAAGAAATGTTCCTCTTTCTTATTATTGGAAATTGTTGATGTCAGAAATTTCCAGAGGAGTGGGGAAGGGATAGGAATAAGACAACAGTAGGGAAAGTTTGCCCTAAGAAGACTAGGGGGGGAAAAAAGACCAAGCATTTCACTCCAAATACAGGAGTGAGGTCTTTTATATGACTGTTGGAGACCGTTCAAATTTAAGTGGCCAAGGGTTTGTATTAATAGTTCTTAGAGGAGAGGGCTTTTGAACTACATTGAAAACATGGGTATTTACTGAACTTTCCTTCCTTTTAATATATAAAGAGAAAGTATATTTACTAACATGGTGGTGGATATTCCTTCCCAAGTATTGTACTGACGACCAGTTTCTCAGGTCTGGGGAAGGCGAACTCCTTCATAGACAGTGGCCCTGCGCCAAGTGTGGGGCATGATCTTCCTATCTGTGTCATCCAGACCTTGAGGGAGTCCCTTCCCCAGCAATCGGCCACCACTCTAATGACCACTGTCTCTGTGCCCTTTACTGGTCTTTTCAAAATTACGACTCTAAGATACTTCCTAGGCAAAATTACGAGGCTTGCAGAGTTGACTTTGAGACCTCTCAGTTCATTACCCACCCCTCCCCTCTCACCAACACCATTTCTCCCCAGGTTCTACTCCAGGTGACTTGTGTCCACTTTCTTGGTTCCAGCATCAGTGTACTGTGCCCTTGTCACCACTGAAATTAACCATGTGGTTTCTGTGCCCTCCTGAAGTGTGTGTGTGTTTGTGTGTGTGTGTGTGTGTGTATAATTCTTTAGCGAATCTGTGCTAATAATTTAATGTGTTAATGATTAATGGAAAACCACAGTCCTTCCTTCCCTCCCCCTTAGGGAGTCCCTAATGGTGTTTGGTTATTGTTTTAATCACTTGTCACATACTGTGTTTTCTTGGCTCATATCTCTAACTACATGCTTATCAAAATATTCTGATTAGTGCATTATAAAAGTAAAATCACAACATCCTCAAGATAGTTGGGGTTTTTGGCTCCTATTGGCATCAGGATGATTTTGCCTATGAAGATTTTTCCCAACAAATAATTAGTCAACTAGGATTATCCACAGCCATTGATGTACAAAAAAGTCATCTCATCTTAAGTTTCCTTATTTTGAAATACTTGTGGCTCTTCTGAATAATATATGTATAAACTCTTTCTAAAGTTATTAGAAAATTTTGCTTCATTTAACTGTGCCTAATGTTTTGGAGTATTCCAGTGAACTCTGCTTTTAAAGATGAGTGGTTATATAGTGATATATTGGCCCTGAAAGTAGGGGGTTTTCCCCCTGTAGTCCAGAAAAATTCTTTGTTTTTAATAGTTACCCTAAAATTTTAACACACAAATTTTACGTAGCTAAATCTAAATTCGATCAATACCCTCTTTTCAACCAACACAGAGACTTTAAAATGCTGATTTCATTCTGATTTCCTGTCCTCACTTACTTGCTGTTATTATCCAGGCTTTTATTTCTATTTGTTTGGTTTTAAGCCCACAAATTAGACATCATCATCATCATCATCATCATCATCATCATCCTGTTTAGATTTTCTCATGTTTACCATTTTCTATGCACATCATCCCTACTTGCATTCAGAGCTTCTGGGCTCAAACCCTAGTTCCTGGCATTTTGGACTGGTTGACACTCTCCAGGATAGACAGGTAGTTAAAGTGCCACAGAAGGAAAATGAGAAGAGAAGGGTCCTGGGACATGTGCCTTATCCCCGGCCCCACCCTGTACCCCACCCTACAGCACTGCCCTGCTGTCCCCAGGACAGCGAGCGTGCTGAGTGTTTCCCTCCCACCCTCTCTAGTCAGTGTGTTTTATAGAATAGAGAAGGACAACAAAATCTTATAGACCACTAAAGTTAAATATATTCAATTTAAAGGACTGTTATTTATTCTAAGATTATCCTTCTAACCTTTTTTTTTTTTTGCTGTTAAAATTACTTTTATGAAATAATGGTAATGGTAGTGAAGCTTTTTTGGTTTTGTTTAAATTAATTAATTAATTTTTGTTTTAATATTTCCTTACTTGGCAAATACAATGTTGCAAATCACAACCTAGATCTTTTGAAATTTTCCTGGCCCTTGAAATCCAAAACCACTGCTGTAAACAACTAGCTGTGATTTGGGGGTATAGACACTGGGCCACCTGAAAGCATGTCCTATTGGTTACATTAAGAGCGTTATTGGTTATTCAGATTGTGTACAAATCCTATGGTGTCAACAGTACTTTGAAACTTTTAGTACTTAGCTAAACAGTACTAGATTATCAAGTAGTCCTCAGTACCCTCCCAGTGATTTAAATTGTGTTTAACAACCTCCATAAGGCTGAGTCTATATTAGCAAAATGACCTGGGTACTTCATGTGATTCTCACATACACCTGCTGGTGTTTATGCTCCCAACGTTTTAAAAACACTGTTTTGAGAGTTACACAACCCAATATTCTACCACTAACTATGTACCTTCATTTGTAACAGGAAGGGGTTGAGTCCAAGTGCTCTCCAAGTTACTTTTCAGCACTAATGTAGGTTGTGATTGTATGTGTATGTACACTTTTTACAAAAATCTTAATGGGATCTATTTATTTCACGTGTATTTGTATTAAATCTAAGATCCATATTGCAAATTTGGATATGGAAGATATCAGTTTTTCTTACATAGGCTAATCTTTAAGACTTATATTGCATCTGTAATGTCAGTGCCACAATTTTGGCAGATGCTCTTTCTTCATTTCCTTGTAAGTGTTCAGTATGAAGTTTATCCAGGATGACTTGAGTTCTCATTTCTCTGGGGTAAACAAAGGTCATATTTAAATACAGCCACAATGTTTATTGCAAAGGGTCCCAGGTCTGTCCTACAAAATCATCATATGCTTGACACTGAGGTTTTTATGTGAGTGTTTAGCCATTGTTAAAAAGTTGACAGATGATGACTACTTGAAGATGTACCAACAACAGATTTTGTAGACCTCTGAATTCATGACAAAGTTGTTAACTGGCAAGTTTGTTATTTCCTACAAGTACAAGGAAAGGAAGTATTAAAATAACTTATGCCCATTTGAGAAAGGAAATTAACGTTTCCTAAAAAATTCTTTTGCAGTGAAGGAAGCCCGTCCCCCAGAGTGGAGCTGCTGCACAACATCGATCCAGTCTTCGTAGACTCTTCCCCATGTGAGTACCCAGCTCACTGCTACTGTATGATGTCAACTTGGCTCACAAAGACGCTTTTATTATCCAGTGTGTTCTAGCCAAGCTTGCTCTTTTTCCACCTGAGTTACTGTGAAGGTAAACAGTTCTTCATGACACTTCTTCCACTAGTCTCACTGTGGCCTCGATACCACAGAGTGCAGTCTGCTGTGAGAGGAACGCCCACTTGTGAATCAAGAAAGGTGACTTCTGGCCGGGCGCGGTGGCTCACACCTGTAATCTTAGCACTCTGGGAGGCCGAGGCGAGAGGATTGCTCGAGGTCAGGAGTTCGAGACCAGCCTGAGCAAGAGCGAGACCATGTCTCTACTAAAAATAGAAAGAAATGATCTGGACAGCTAAAAATATATATAGAAACAAAATTAGCCAGGCATGGTGGCACATGCCTGTAGTCCCAGCTACCCAGGAGGCTGTGGCAGAAGGATTGCTTGAGCCCAGGAGTTTGAGGTTGCTGTGAGCTTGACGCCACCGCACTCTAGCCCGGGCAACAGAGCGAGAGACTGTCTCGGAAAAAAAAAAAAAAAGAAAGGTGACTTCTACTCTTGACTCTGCCTTTTAGCAGCTGTGTGGCCTGCAAGACCACAACAGGCTGGAATAGTCCTGTATAAATCCCCTGCAAGTGGCTCTAATGCCCTAGCATGGTGAGTTTGGGCCTAGAAAGCCTCAACAATTAGGCCCTTTGCCCAGGCTCCATCATAACGCTTATCTTGAGATGAGCTTCAGAAAACAGTGCTCTTACATTCCCTTATTCGCATGGGTGCTCACATCCCCTCCTTTCTGGGCGTACTGCTATCTCCGCAGTTCAAGCTCTCCTTACTTCTTTGTCCTCTCCAGTCTGTGCCATAGCTCACCTCAAGATTCCCCTGCTCAGAGAATCACCCCACAGTAATTCTAAATGTGTCATCAGGCAGCCCCACTAACGTGCCAGCCTCACTCCAGGCCTCCTTGTCATGTTCTTGCCTACTAGACACTTGCCATTTCCAAGGAAACATGTCCTCATCCTGTCTTGAATATGCTTTTCCCTATGCCTGAAATACCTTTTCCCTACTTTCCCACAATTTTTCTTATCCTTTAAAACCCAGCCCAGTGTCCCCTTCTGTGAATGCTTTCCAGAACCCTCAGAAGAAACAGTCACTCCTTCCTCCGTGTATCCCTTTGCGTGCGTCTCTGAGTAGCATCCATCACACTTTCATGTTTGTGCCTGCTGAGCCGAGAGCTCCTGGAAGTTGGGGGCTATGTCATATTAATCTTTCTGTCTTCATCAGTTAACACAAATAGCCAGTACTTGGTAGCCACTCAGTAGTGACTGCTTGATGACTGAGTGGACAGTTGGAGAGTTGGGATGCAAGAAAGACCAAAGTGAACACATTAGATCTGGACAAGAAAGGGCCCTGAGACAGGCGAGAACGGCTACATTATGGGGAAATTTCTATTTCTGTTGGAGTAAACTGATGTCAGTGAGAGTGACATGGGGAGGTTTGGAGCCCTGGGGACTGTGAGAACAGTTTACAGTTGTGCTGTCCAGGATGGTAGCCACGAGCCACATGTGGCTATTTAGCACTTGAGATGTGGCTAATTGTGGATTGAGATGTACTGTGAGAACAAAATACATGTCAGATTTTATAGACTTAGTACACCTATATGATCTATACATATCATATTTTGTATTACATGTTGAAAGGACAATACTTTGGATATATTGAGTTAAATATATTATTAATGTTTCACCTGTTTCTTTTTCCTTTTGTAAATGTGGCTAATAGAAAATTTAAAAATACATATTTGACTTACAGTATATTTCTATTGGTCCAGAAAAACTTTTTTTGAAGGTGCTAGGAAATGAATTGATTGACTGTGTATTAGGATCGCAGAGCTGTGACTAGTGCCCATGAAGCCACATCAATGGCTCTTAAACTTTTCTTTGCTCCAGCACATCTAAGAGATAGGACACATTCCAGTCATATCAAAATCTCTAAGGGTGGCTGGAGGAAAATAGTCAGTGGGAAGACAGGAATGGTTTAAGTGGGAAAATAGTCAGTGGGAAGACAGGAATAAAACTTCCAGGTAATTTAATGCACTGCAAAACCCAGTCTAACCTGGGCCCAGGGAACGTGTGGGAGTACGTTCTCACATTATAATAGTTGTAAACTGTCTTCACCTGCTAAGTTCTAGCTACAAATAAAAATCTTTAAGCCCCCCTTCCTTACTAAGCTGTATTTTGGTTTGGCATTAGAAGTGGGAGCTTAACGACTATATTCCTATGTAACCACCATAGCACTGCGTGCTGCAAGATTCTTAGTGCAACCTATGATTTTTGCTGTCTTCCTAACATGTCCCTAGCAAAATAACAGCACAGGCTTCTCCAGTGTAAAAATTAGTGAGGGCATGGAAATCAGAATAGAGAATGTCTTAATCTTGCCACTCATAGACTGTAAGGATGTTTGCCTTTCTCGGACTCAGTTTCCTACATACTATGTGGTGGACCTGGTACTGCTGCCACAAATTCAGGGGTGCTCTCCGGCCTTCTGCTATGCCTTGACCATCTCTGAAGCCCACTCCAGGCCTGCATGTTGGTGTCCCTGCCAGCCTGGGACTCCTGCTCTGACTTCTGCATGTGATGAGGGACATTGCCAGGCCCTTGCATCGAGGTAGAACCCCATTCACTGTTGGTTCACGCAGCGTGTTCTTTGTTGCCTGTGCCTGCAGGTGGCAAAGTGCCACCCTCCTCCTCACACATGAGCAACACTGGGGGCCTTTTCCACCCGGTTTTTATATTCACTTCAGTCTACTGAGAGGCAGAGTAGAAAAAAGGAGAACTATCTTTGGGAACCTCCTCCCTTTTAGGATGATGATAACAGCCCATTTCCTTTTCTATGCAATTAATTTGTGGGGAAAAAATTAAATCCAGCTATTAATAAATATGTATTTATAGGACAGACAAGTCTGGAAATCATATTCATAGAACACAGAGGCTTTTGTGGAGTAAAATCAGAAAGCAGCCAATCTAAGGTATAAATTAAGAATTAACAATTGAGTCAGTGTTGTCACAGAAACATTTCTGTGGTTTCCAAATCCAGCACTTCTCAGATTGCTTGCACTTCCTTAGGGGAGAAGAGTAGTCTTCCACCTCCACCTTCCCAAAAGCCACTTCCTCGGTTTCCTCGTCTGTGAAGTAAAGAATGAGTTGAATGATCCCTACGGTCTCTTCTGGCTTCAGTATTCTGTGGGTCTCTATATATGGTCTTGTTCTTTTGTTGTTTTATTTTTTTAACATTTTTTTTTAACTTTTTTTTTTTTTGAGACAGAGTCTCCCTCTGTTGCCCAGGCTAGAGTGCCCTGGTGCCAGCCTAGCTCACAGCAACCTCAAACTCCTGGGCTCAAGCGATCCTTCTGCCTCAGCCTCCCGAGTAGCTGGGACTACAGGCATGCGCCACCATGCCTGGCTAATTTTTTCTATATATTTTTAGTTGTCCGGTTAATTTCTTTCTATTTTTTAGTAGAGACAGGGTCTTGCTCTTGCTCAGGCTGGTCTCGAACTCCTGACCTTGAGCAATCCTCCTGCCTTGGCCTCCCAGAGTGCTAGGATCACAGGCGTGAGCCACCGCACCCAGCCGTGGGTCTCTATATAAATGGGACCTCAAAGGAGCTTACTCGGTTTCTCTCCTTTTTCACCTGGCTAGAAAGGGTGAACTCATTAATATGCAGTGGTGTTGCCAAAGACATGATCATAATTAGATGAAGAAGGGAAGATGCTGGAAACATTATAAGCTCTAGAATGATCTGAATTGTTATATGATTTTGTTATTCCTACATCCTGCCCGCCTTTCTGATCCCTGTTCTGAAATACCATTTCATCAATCCACTTTTCCCTCTCTCTATCCCTTTAGTGGGTTCTCGTGGGGGTTGTGGACCCAAGTTTCCTCTGATCATGAATCATATGAATAGTCATTAGATGTTTCCCAGGGAAGCCCTGCCTTCTGCTTAGCACCAGATGCCCTCAGCGGCTGGCCTCCTGGATTTTAGCAGTTACACCACAGCGCCTCACTCAGAGCATAGGGCTCCTCCAGAGGTACTTCCTGCTGGTGGAGCCAGGACTTTTTTCATGGTCACAAACTCTAGGTAGGCTGTGGCTTGGGTACTAATAGTAAAAATACTGAAAGACTTGCACAGAAGTTGGTACACACACACACCCAGAGGTCATAGGATCTCTCGTAGACTAGGAGATTCACCATTCCACAGTAAAACATAAAGAAGTCACAAGGATGTGTAGATCACACACATATTAGGAAGACTACGATCAAAGAAGAAAGAATGGGGGACAGCAAGAGAGAGAGGGGGAAGGAGGGAAGGAGGGAGGGAAAGAGGAAGGAAGGAAGGGGAACATAACAAGTGTTGGTGAGGATGTAGAGAAATTGGAACCCTTGTGCACTGTGGGTGGGAATGTGACATGGTGTAGCACTATGAACAACAATATTATGGTTCCTCAAAAAATTAAAGAGTAGAATTATCATAGGAGCCAGTAATCCCACTTCTGGGTATGTACTTAAAAGAATTAAAAGCAGGAGCTCAAACAGATATTTGTACACTCATGTTCGTAGCGGCATTGCTCACAACTGCCAAAAGGAGAAGCAACCGTAGTGTCCATCAGTGGACGGATAAACAAAGTGTGGCACATACACACAATGGAATATTATTCAGCCTTAGAAAGGAAGGAACTTCTGGTACGTGCTACAACATGGATGAACCTTGAGGTCATTATGCTAAGTGAAATGAGCCAGTCACAAAAGGACAAATGCTGTATGATTGCACTTATGTGAGGTATCTAAAGTAGTCAGATTCATACAGACAGAAAGTAGAATGGTGGTTGCCATGGTTGGGAGGGAGGGGAGAATGGAGAGTTATTGTTTAATGGGTATAGAATTTAAGTTTTGCAGGATGAAAAGTATTCTGGAGATGGATGGTGGTGATGGTAGCACAACAATGTGAATGTATTTAATGCCACTGAACTGTACAATTAAAAGTGGTTAGAATAGTAAATTTTATGTTATTTGTATTTTGCCACAATTTCAAAAAAATTAAAAAAATGTAAAACACAAACCCCATTATTCCCACCAAAAAAAAGAAGAAGAGGAAGAAGAGAAGGACCATGAGAGTAGGGTCTCTATCTTTTGCATTTACTGCCATAAGAGCTCCGTAACACAGAACCTAACATCATGGTAAGTTCTCAAAAGATATTTGTTAATGAGTAAGGAACAGATCAACTGGTCAAAATCATGTTTTATTGTCTCATAGCCTTTCTTGAGCCTAAAAGTACCTCCAGGTGGCAGTTCACACTCTCCTCTTAAACCCTAAACCTACATCCTATGTTTTGTGCCTAAATAAAAATAACTTAAAAGTCACAAGCCACTTCTTAATTTGTAATTGATATTATTATATACAGATATTTGAAACTATTCATCTCGCTATAAGTGCTCACCCTCACCGTTCCCTGCATGGAAACGATCAGCCGGAAGAGCTGATGTGGGACTTGCCCTGCCCGTCCGCATTCCTTTCCCCAGACCTCCTTGATAGGCAGATACCGATTTCTAAAGCCCCTGTCTCTGGCCTGGCTCAGCCATGTCCCTGGTCCAGGGCTCCACTTCTTTTTGCTGTTCTGTGTTCGGTTCCACTCCTGCCTTCCTGGGAAGTCCCCTTTCATTGCTTCGTGGGTCCCTAGTCTTCTCTGTGCCACAACCCTGGCTCCCCTCTTCTCCCCTCCTCTCCCTGCCCGCCCCCCAGGTTCATGGCCAGTGTCAGGTGTGTGGGCTGTGATTGCTCTCCTGTGTGCTTTGAGCAAACTTTGATCCATCTTTGGAGGCTTTGTTCTGAGGTAAACTTGGAAGCATTTTGGTCTCTGTTCAGATAGTACCATTTCCTTTTCCCTCCTTCCCTTCTAAGAAAAATCCTAAGAATTATTTATTTCCCCATGTCTTTAAAATATTTCTTCCCAGGAGGCTGACCCAGACTTGGCGTCTTTTCCCAGCAGGACAGGGTGGGCAGAAGAAACCTGTGAGAGAGCCTAGGGAATGGGATGGCATCGTTCAAGCTGATTGATGGGAAAGTCTAGAAACATCTAAAGTGGTGGGTGGCAGCCATGATCTCAGGGTAGGCCTGAGATCCTGCAGGTGTGAACTCAGCTCTACCCGGTTCTGAGGGGAGCTCCAGCTCCAAGCCCGTGCTTTGCCTAGGTCCCAGCCAGCACGGCTCAGACCAGGAGGACGATCGTTTCAGAGGCTTTCGTTTGCCTTAGAGAAAATGTACAGACCCCTCCTGCAGGTGCCAGGCTTGATCTTGACTGCTCTGAGGTAACGGCCCTACCCCATCCCAGCCCGCAGCCCGCCTGGGAGGGCAGATGTGGCATTGTGTGATGGCTAGAGCTCTCACACACAGCCACGTGTGCATCACACACGTATGTGCCTGACACACGCACGCTCCCGAAACACTTCTGTTCTGCCGGTAGGAGCCTGATTACAGATGAGGGGCACTGGCAGATGCTAGCATTTTCCACGCCACCAAAGGCCAGGTCTTCAAAGTGATTCCGTACAGCTTTGTTACCATTTCATTTAAAGGCCCTCTTCTCTTTAAAAGTTCTAATGAGATGTTATTTCTCCTCCTGATTATAGGGTGAAAGAGCAGCCTTCCCTCCCTCTCCACTCCCTCACACACACTTTCTGTGGTGCGATTGCCAAATACACGCTCGAGATCCAAGAGTCACCGAGGTTCGAGTGCTTGGAGCTGCTCTCTGTTTCCTCTTGAGGGCAACACTCAAATCCATTTCCCCGTATTCTGTTGCTACTTCTGAGATTATTTATTCAGTAAATACTGACAGCCCACGATGTGTGAGGTACTGTTGTAGGTACTGGAGATCAGTTAGGCTTTAAGTCTTGTGAGAAACTAGTCTGGAAGAAGGTGTCACACCACCACGCCCTTGCTGCTTGAAGGCTGTTGGTGGTCCCAGCTGCCCCTCAGCAGGCTCAGACCCCTCCGCCTGCCTCCTGCCCCGCGGCAGTGCCCTCCTGCAGTCCCCTAGCTCGTCCTCTGTTTCCCTGCCCCTTCTTCAGGGCCCAGTTCACATCCCTACCCCGGAAGCCCTCCCCAGTCCTTCCAGACTTGAGTCCCTTGAGTTTCTCTGGAGCTTCCCAGGACACTGAGCTCTGGCTACTTCATGTTGCAGTGTTTATATCCGTGTGTTTGCCCCATCCAGAGCTATGAGGAGGGCAAGATTTCATTTGTATAGCTCTCTCAGTGCCTGATGTATAGGGATTGATACATATTGAAAGAATGTGTGCTAATAAATGAATAATTTAAGTTGTTTATCATCAACTCATTTGATTAGAATAAATCAGCAAGAGCAATAATAATATTATACGTTAGTTTCAAGGCACCTTCACTTCTTTTGGGATATATTTGAGAAGTAGCAACCCAGAGGCAACTTTCCATCTTTCAGCCTGAACTTAGACATTGAGCAGAACGAAGAGTCAAGTGGCTGCATGAGGCGCACAGCCACGGAGTGCTCACCAGTGCACAGGACACCAGGGGCTGGAGGCACCTTGGCAGTCGGCTTGTCCGCTGCCTTCGTGACGCAGATGAAGAACCGGAGGTACCACATCACGCACAGCTGTTGCTATCAGAGCTGAACTTGGGGCTCTCCAGGTCCAGGCCCCTCCCATACAGCACGTCCTACTGACTCCAGGGATTTCTTAGCTTTGTGTCCTACACTTGTCTTATGGGAAAAGGACACCCAGATCTTACAATCATCTCACCTAAATAACAGCATGTTGGTGGGGCAGGGTACATTTAAATGAGGCTGGAAAAGTGGGCCTAGTAGCAACACTAGCCTTGCTGGATTCACCTGTCATCTGACATGATAGCTGGTAGCAACCTCTGTCTGTACCGCTAGTCACCAAAGCCCTGCCTGGGCCTCCCTGTGGTTCCCTGGAGGGTGGTGGTGGGGGGGCAGGGTGTGGGGATAGAGCAGTCTCATGTAATAGAACGTGCAGACTTGGGGGGTGTCAGGAAGACCTGGATTTCCATACCAGCTTTGACTTAGTTCCTGTGAGTCTGAGGATAAGTTTTTCAAGTCATGTGTTTCATCGCCTGTAACTGGGGACAATTACAACAATTATATGTCCAGACAACAGTGAACAGCAATTCTATTCTGGCTACTGGGATTGGGGAGGAGCAGGGAAGCTGCACTTTTTACTTTATGTGTTTCTCCAGTTTTAATTTTTAGTAATGAGCAGATATTACTTCCATAATCAGGAATAAAGCTTGGAGGGTTTCTGGTGAGACTGTAATATCTGTACAGCTGCGGGGTCTGTTCTGAGTGGGAGCCATCACCCCTGACGCCCGCCCGTACTAGGTCAGGGAAGCTAGAATCCTGTGTCTTCTCTGGCTGCCAATATTTGTCTTTAGCAGCTCGTCAAATTTTCCTGGGTTGGTACATGCCCTCGATCCCAGAGCCAAAACACAGATAACTTTCTCCTTTTTAACTTCCAAAGGCTTCTCATCTGCCTCCTCCACTTTGGGGCGCACTGAAGCCTGTTTGGAAACTCGGTCTTTTGGATGCGGAAGGGTCCCACAAGCCTCGTATCCCCGCGCCCACTTCACACGGCACAGCGCGGGGAGCACACATCAGACCTTCCTTGTTAACACTCGGTGCCGGCATCTTGGCTTTCATCCCAAGAAAATACACAAACCAAACCAAATCCACAGCACTTCAGAAACACTAATGAATCCTCACCGCCGGCCTGGGCTACACAGAAATAGCAAATCCCACTGCCCCAATTGTATGTTTATAGAAATCAGGGTGAGCAACTTTTTTCAAGGCTTCTCAGAGTCAGATAACAGAAGCCGACTGGAAGGGCTTGGGCCGGCCCTGCCCCTGGGAGTTAGGCCACTTGACCGAGGGCCAGTGCCTTGCCCAACGCCATCCTGTGTAGACCGTGTGGCTACTGCCCCCAACCCCATTTACAGATCGGCTTTTATTTCATTGCCAGGGTTACGTTCATGCCAAACGCTCTTCTTTCCAACTGACAACTTATTTATTTGCTCACTTTTCTTTAATTCTGGTAGAGCCTAGAAATTTTAACCATAGCTTCTAAGAGTAGCCTGTTAATTCTAATTGATTAAAAGGTCTGTGCTGACTTTGATACTCAACACAAACGCAGACCAACTTCAAACAGTCTCTTTAAGGTCCAGCAGCTTCCACACAAGAGCCTACCCCGGTCCATTGAAGATTTGAGCATATCCAGACTCCCTTTTTCTCTCCTGCAATCTAGGTCAGGCATCCTCCTACCTCAGTTTCCCAATCTTGAAACCTATAAGGATAAATGTATACACCTTTCTTGAAATAGTCAACCATAAAACTCTGGAAAAATACAAAACGTCACAAAATTTTATGGGACTTATCCAATGGAACTAAAATATAGTAAGTCTACTTTCTAAATATTTATTAATCTGGTCAGATTTTTTTAGGGGCTTTAGGGTGCTTGTATATATGGCTGAAATAAAACTTTAAAAAAATATTTCTGGGAAGCAAGCTGATGAAAGCTGACTGAGTGGTCTGCCTTGAGTAACCCAGAGTGTAAGATGTTAGTAATCAGGCATTTATAGACTGAAGTCTGTTACCTCTGGCAGCAAATACCTAGAGAATGAGTGCATGGCCTTGGCTTCTTCAGAGGAAGAAATATGCACAGGAAAGGATATTAACACAGTTATAAAATAAAGTAGCAACAAATTATAAGTATATAACATAAATTGAATACATAAGCACTAAGGAGAAATAAAGAAATGAGAGGCATTTGGGGGTGATTAGGAAAGGCATCCTCAAAAAAGGATATTTTTAAATTTGTTATTTTGACAACTTTGGTTTTATCATTCTTGACTGTAATGGGATTTAAGGAAAAGTATATTTACTGCTATTAATTTTCTATCACTGATCAAACCAATTACCATAAATTTAATGGCTTAAAACAAATTTATCTTTCAGTTCTGCAAGTCTGAAAGTCTGACAGGGGTCTACTGGACTACAACCCAGAGTATCAAATGTAGGGCTGCGCTCCTTTCTGAAGGCTGTGAGGGAGAAACCATTCCTTGCCTTTCTTGCTTCTGGAGGCTGCCTGCATTCCTTGGCCCATGACCTCCTTCCTCCATCTTCCAAGCCAGCAATGAAGGGTTGAGTCTTTCTCATAGTACATCATTCCAACCCAGCTTCCATCATCACATTTCCTCCTCTGCCCTCTTCTGCCTCCCTCTTCAACTTTTCTGGACTCTTGTGTTAACATTAGGCCCTGCCTAGTTAATCCTAGTTAACGCCTAGATAATACAGGATAATCTCCCTGTTTAAAGGTCAGGTGAACTATGGAGAATGGTATGGAAGCTCCTGAAAAAACTGAAAACAGAGCTACCATATGACCTTGTAATCCCACCTCTGGGTATGTATCCAAAGCAGGGGAAATCAGTATATAGAAAAGATACCTGCACTCCCATGGTTATTGCAGCACTTTTCACAATAGCCAAGATATGGAATCAACCTACGTGTCCATCAAAAGACTAATGGATAAAGAAATTGTGGTACATATACACAATGGAATATTATATAGCCATAAAAAATGAAATCCTGCCATTGGCAAGGACATAGATGGAACTGGAGAACATTATGTTAAATGAAATAAGCCAAGCACAGAAAGACAAATCTCTCATGTTCTCACTCATATGAGGGAGCTAAATATTAAGAACAATTGATCTCATGGAGACAGAGAGTAGAATGATGGTTACCAGAGGCTGGGAAGGGTAGTAGGAAGCAGGCGATAAAGTGGGGATGGTTAATGGGTACAAAAATACAGTTAGATAGTTAGATAGAATGAACAATATTTGATAGCACAACAAAGTGACTATCATCAATAATAAGTTAGGGTATACTTTAAAATAACTAAAAGAGTGGAATTGCAATGTTCCTAACACAAAGAAATGTTAAATGTCTGAGGTAATAGATATTCCAATTACCCTGATTTGGTTAATTCACATTGTATGTCTGTATCAAAACATCACATGTACCCTATAAAGATATACAACTATTATGTACTCATTAAAAATAAAATATACAAATAAAGATCAGGTGATTAGCGATCTTAATTCCATCTGCAGCCTGAATTCCCCTTTGCCACATAACCTAACATATTCACAGGTTCTGGGGATTAGGACAGAGACATCTTTGGGAGGCCATCATTCTGTCTCCCACAAATACCTACTTTGTTGCCCTAGACTTTATGGAAAATACAAAGAGTAGCTTATAACCTACTTAGAAGAACAAAAACCCACAAAAAGTTAAAAGACAATCAAATAACAGTTGAAGGCAACATTGGTAGAGATGTTATTATACAAGTTGTACCCCATTAATTGTCAGACCATTTCTGTAGAGTCTGACAGAGAATTGCTGTGAGAGTGAAGGAAAGGGGGCCCTCTTTGCCTGCCCTGGACAACCTCAGAGAGAGAGAGAGAGAGTTACTGAGGTGGAAAAGGCCATCACAGGAGGTAGAAGACTATGAGTAGAAGAGTGTGCGAGCCTGTTCAGGGGACAGGCGGAAGCCATGAAAGATGTGGGAAAGCAAAGTAAGGGTAGTATGTGAGTCAGGCTAAGATAGGACTTGATCCTGTATGCAATGGGAACCTCCCTGTTTGCTTTTATAGAAGTAATAAATGGGGGTGGGGTAGGAAGAAATTTTGAAAAATACAGAAAATCTCAGAGATAAAGGTAAAAAGATTACCCAAATCCCATTATCCTGCCACCCCCAAATAGGCATTGTGAATATTTTGGTGTGCTTTTTCTATTTCCATTTCTCTCTCTCTCTCACCCCCTCCATTTAGTGACTGGCACACACATTCATACAGATTTCAGAGCATATGATGTATTTTTTCATTAACTAATTTTTAACACAGGTATAGAAATTTTTTATTTTTAAAATTCTTGTGCAACAGTGCTATTAACAGCTGCACGGCATGGTACTCTATGACATGGAGCCACCATTCTAACATAATAAAATACTTAACCACTATTCTATTTTTGCATTTTCAGGATATTTTCAAATTTTCACTAATATGAATAAAGCTTCAATGAGCATCCATTATTTGGGGGTATAAATGTCTAAAATCAAAACTCCTGGGTAAAAGAGCATAAACATTTTGAAAATTCTTTGCTACATATGGCCAAATTGCTTTCTTGAAATATTGTACTGATAGTTCTACCATCACTATATGGGAATTATTTCTTGGCACCTTAGCTATAGGATATATTAGCATTTTTAAAACATTTGCCAATTTGGCCGGGCATGGTGGCTCACGCCTGTAATCCTAGCTCTCTGGGAGGCCGAGGAGGGTGGATCATTTGAGCTCAGGAGTTCGAGACCAGCCTGAGCAAGAGCAAGACCCCATCTCTACTAAAAAAATAGAAAGAAATTATATGGACAGCTAAAAATATATCCAAAAAATTAGCCGGGCATGGTGGCACATGCCTGTGGTCCCAGCTACTTGGGAGGCTGAGGCAGGAGGATCACTTGAGCCCAGGAGTTTGATGTTGCTGTGAGATAGGCTGATGCCACGGCACTCTAGCCCGGGCAACAGAGGGAGATTCTGTCTAAAAAAAAAAAAATTTGTCAATTTTGTAAATAAAATAGTATGTTGTTATAATTTGGATTTCTTTGATTACTGCTGAGGCTAGGCTTTTCTTCCCCCATGTTTATTGGCTACTTTGGGGCCATCATTACTAGTCCCTATCCTTTTCTTGTGTTAAAAAAAAAATACTTTTCTCATTAATTTATAAGAACTTTTTATATATTAAAATATTCTTTGTTAAGAAGCAAAATTTTTTCTTTGTTGTTTGACTTTTAATTTTATAGTGTATTTTAAATGTAAAATTTTTTAAATTTCATTTTGTAGAATTCTTCATTCTGAGTTCAAATATTCACCTATCGTTTTTTTCTAGTCTTACAAATGTAAGTCTTTTACATTTGGCTCTCTAAGCTGGGTGCAGGGGCATGCACCTATAGTTTCAGCTACTCAAGAGGCTGAGGCAGGAGGCTCAACTGAGCCCAGGAATTCAAGGCTGTAGTACACTATGAACAGCAGCTATTCTCAGCCTGACCAACATAGCAAGACCCCATCTCTAAAAAAATTTTAAAAATACAACGTGTCTAAGAGTGAATGCAAAGTGGCTTTATAGTTTTAAAATAGCAGTAGTAAGATTGGAGATTTGTAAAAATATCAGGTCTTCCTCTCCATGAACAAAGTATGTCTCCAGTGATTTAATCTTCTCTAGTGATTACTTCCCATAAAGTGTTACAATTTTCAAAATTTTTTATAAGATTTGTTTTTAGGTACCTTATGGTTTTGCTGTTACTGTAAATGGTCCCTTTTTCTTTTTGAATTCTGTTGTTGTATAGCAATGCAGTTGATTTTTGGATATGCAGTTGACATTGTTAAACCCTATTATGAAGTCTGATTATTTGTTGGGTTTGTATATCTATAGGGAAATTATCTGTGAATAACAATAATTTTTTTTGTTTTGTCTTATTGCACTGTTCCTATGTAGTATTGAATAGAAGTCGTGATAGTGGGCATCTTTGTCTCAATCCCAGTCTCAGAGGGAGAGCTTTCAATGTTTTACCATCAAGTATGATGGTGGTTGTAGATATTGGATACTCTTTATCAGCGTAAGAAAACTCCCTCCCATTCTTAGTTTGTAGAATTGTTAAAACAGCTATTGCTGTTGTCCATGAGAAAGAGCCTTCACGCCTGAACGATTTTAATTCCAGAAAGAAGAAAAATCTGCTAATTCCACAGTTATATGGACGCAGGGGTTTCAGCACTTCCTGTTTGACTTGAAACTCAGTGAGGTAGAAAAAGAATTCAGAAATCATGGATGTGCATTTGTTTATCATCTTCCTCTCCTCTTTAAAATATAAATTCTACAACGGCAGACGTCTTTTGTCTTTTGTATTCATTTCTATACCCAAGAATCTATAACAGTGGCACAGTGATAAGTAGTTGTTGAATAAATATCCTTTATGTAAAGAAAAATGAAAAAAGGAAAGAGTTGGGAAAGACTCTGACAAACCTTTAAAGATCTATAAAAAAGAGATGGATAGATGTCAGAGGTATTTGATTGTAATAGCTAATGCTTGTTTGTAAAGTAAGGTGTAAGAAGTCTTAGATTTGGCTTAATTGACAGAAAGTTTAAGAGACCTAAGTTTACTTAAGACTGACCCTAGCATAAATTTAAAATGACTTAAACAGGAAGTCACAACTATTTAGAGTATTTATATTCACTTCAGATCCTTTCTTTTATATCATTTTATAAAAACTCTTTCCAAAAAGTAATTCAGTGCTTATAGCTGACTTTTGGCTCCTTTCTCAAAAGGGAAAAATTACGCAGAGAGAGAGAAACTCAGCTCAAGTACTACCTTCCCTTATCTTTTGAGTCAGAGATAAGAATTATTTGTAATATAAATATATTTCACTTAAAGAATGTTGAGAATTGGATCTGGGTTATTTTTTGGACAAGTTAGAACATGATACTTGACTTCTAATTGTTAACAACTAATGTTTAAAAAACCAAATGTTAGAGACTGAAAACTAATCTAAACCTTTCCCTTTTTCTAATTTCAAGCATATTTTCAAATTTATATGAGTTTTTTCTTAATCTTTCCACAAATTATAAAGAGCAGCATTTACCCTGCACTGAGCCCAATTAAATAAACATTTTTAAAATGAAAATATTGAGAGTGGAAACCAATTTAAAAAAGAAAGGAAAGAGATGCACATAAATCATCAGACACTTGGAAAGTGCATATAAGCAAATCTAAGAACTACATTTTTCATAATTCTGCATTTTCCCTTTAAAAAATCACCTTCCAAATTGTTGATGGTTTGTCAGCTCCAAGGATGACATCAACTCTTCCATTGTGCAGTATCTGCTTTCTCTTAGTTAACTTGGTGACACTCATCAAGTTTTGGTGATTAAGCTGAATTAAAAAACCAACTGGGTTTGAGTTTAAATTTCTCTAATTGCTAAACCAAACATATTCCTGACCCTTTTGAACACTCCTGAAAACTTACATTGCCCATACGCTGCTTTATTTCTAGAAACTGAAGTAAGCAAGTGAGAGAAAAATGCACTCTTAGAGTTACTAATCATATCCATCAAAATGTGCTATATTATCAGTGCAGTGCTCCAGCCGTTCAGAGGCTTTCAGACCAACCATGGTCTTTTCTCCCTATCTAACCTGACCCAAAACTGAGAGGATAATGATCTTGGCCTTGTTTTCCCACTTCAGAAAATCACAAATAGTTATCTGATCTCCAATATCTTAGCAGTTGGGAGGGGGGGAGGCAGATTCTGATGATCAATAAGGTAATGATGAAAAGATACCAGAAATTAGGCTATTAATGGGGAAGAAAAGAGCAGGCTGTGAACAGGACTAACAACTTTCCTGCCTCTCCTAGGAACTCACCTGTGACCACCAGGTGAAAAAAAAAAAAAAAAAACCACACACACACACACACACACACACACACACACACACACACACACGCGCGCGCGCGCACACACACACACACACACACACACACACACACACACACACACACACACACACACACACGTGCATTCCAGGCATCTGGTCTACCACCTTACTCTTCAAGGGGTATCTCTTAAACTTCAATGTGCACATGAATCTCCTGATTCAGTTGGGCTTGGGGTGGGGCCTGAATTCTACATTTCTAACAGACTCCCAAGTCAGCAGATGTTGCTGGTTCTTTGACCACAATTTGAGTAACAAGCCCCTCGTCTACAGGACTTTAACCCAATTTGAAGTTCAAGAGTTACGTAATTTAAAATATTTGTATGAATATTTGATCTCTTTTTGTGAGGTATATAATTAAAGGCAGAGATACAAGACCTTAAATTTCAGAACTGTTTTGTAAATGTTTATAATTTACTCCCCCAAGTTTCTATTTAGGCTAGTTGTATAGCAATTTTCATTATCTTTCTGATTATCCAAATGCCAAAATGTTTTCTGATCCTAAAGTAATGTGGTACATTTGATGAAAAAAATTCAAAATATATTCAAGCCAGCAAAGCATGAAGATTTTAGAGCTCATCTCAGAAACCTGGTCCCTTTTCCTTTTTTCCCTGATGTTCTCATTATGTCAACATTCAGAAAGAAAATCCAAGCAGTAAGCTGAGTATCGGCCACTCTGGAAGCAGGTCCCTGGAAATCAAAAATGAGGTAGCAGACTTCTTCTCCTACCCAAATTTTTATTAAGACCCTACTTGGGCTGTGGATTCACTCTCTTTTCAAGTACTTCCTCTGATCTTGCAGAAGGAATGTAGATGGGTGTAGACAAACCCCAACAAGCTCCCAGAAAAAATAAGTAGAGAAACTAGTAGACAACCAAGAGTACTACTTCTGGGTGCAAAAAAGGAAAATTCCCCATGCTCCTGCCTCTGTAAATGGCTGAGAGGTTACCCTGGCCTGGTGTTGCACATCACGCATCTGTTTGGCCCGTCAAATAGCAGCTGGGACACCTGTTGATCAGTGACTGTGTCTCTGAGGGACACAGAGCAATGGTCGCTCTGAGGGACACCAGCGTCGTCATACGTGAGCTAGGCCTGCATCCGGGACTTGTCGAACCTGTTGTCTCACCTCTCAAAAATAAAAGCATAAACAGGTCTACGGTTTCAGAGAATGTGAAAAACAGATCTAATCACTTACCACCTTCAGAGGGAAAATGATAATAACAGAATTTAATGATCCTACAGTTTTCCTTTAAAGTGTTTAGAAACAAAACATATGTAATATTTAAGAGAAGAACACAAAGTACAAAATTTTATGTCCAAGATCATCTCAAATTGTGTAAAAAAAGATAACATAGGCATCAAATCAGGATTAGAAAGAATATACCAAAATAGTATAATGGTTAATTAGCTTGGGAGGTAAGATTATGGATAATTTTTATTACCCTTTTTATTCTTTTCAGTACATGTATTACTTTTACAACTAAAATTTTAAAAAAGAACAAAGAAAAAGGAAACAAAGCAACACTGTGATCAGGCTGATAGTTTCCTTCCAGCAAAAGTGTCAAAATCCCCCTGTTCAGGGACTCGGGTCTGTAGTTAATTGTTTGATATTTTTATGTGGTATAGATCTGTATACTGCCTTGGTGACGGTAATAAATTAGAGTGTCTCGGTAAAGACCAAACTCATCAATTTTCCCAAAATCTGTATTTGATTAATTCTACAAAGGTCCAGGTCAATGTTATTCCTCAAACCTTATTATTTTAACAAAGAAGCCCAAAGGGTCCAGGTTTGTCAGAAAATTCATTATCACCATAAAACAGCCAAAGGTCACAAAATGTCTCCTTCTACAATGAAATAGCATATAAGAAAAATCTCTCTTCCTCAGCAATTCATTACGCCAGCAGAACTGAGAGGAACCTTTGACATTTCAGATCCTTTTGCTTCAGGGGAAATAAATGTTCCATA
Source organism: Lemur catta (assembly GCF_020740605.2). NCBI lineage: Eukaryota > Metazoa > Chordata > Mammalia > Primates > Lemuridae > Lemur > Lemur catta. Next base: position 50,479,985 of record NC_059139.1, on the reverse strand, counting down.
GATCATGGAGCAAAATGACAAACAAATTAATGAAAAACAAATACACTCCTGCAGTGTAACCAGCCATGCCAGACCAAACACAAGTCAGAGTCAGCTTTTATTCTCAGGTCTTTCTGAAGAGCGACAGTTTCCGTAACGGCATCAGCACTTTAGTTGGAGAAAGCTGTACACGCACCACAGAAATACAAATTAAAGAAACATGGCGGAAAAACAGAAAGAGAAATTCTGTCATTTCGTGCATATTTAACTGGAGTGGGAAAGTCATTGCTGGCAAGGCATGATTGAAATCTTGAGCTAATAAGTGGAAACATTCTAGAAGTTATTCACCCCCCTCCTCATCATGCTTTACACAAAATTATAACTTGAGTGAATTTAGCAGTGGTGCTCAATTTTCCCACATTCTAAAAATTCCTTCCTTTAATTCTGCCTCACTCTTGCCACTAAACCTGGTCAAGAATTAGTTTACGTATACTTTCCCCATATCTTCAATTTTCCATTCATTAACTAATTTTAATACCACATTTCATTCTTTGTTTAGATATAAGCAATATGGATAAGGCCAAAATTCACTATGACCCTCAGACCCAGTCCCCCTCCACAGAGGTGACCACTGCTAACAGTTTTGTTCTTCCAGAGCTCTTTAGATGTGTTTATTTATGTAATATAGATTTATGGAATCGTGTATGTGTGCATGTGTGTAATACTATGGTAAATGGTATCATATAAAATGTATTTTTTTTTTTGCCACATAGTTTTTCCTCTCAACAATCTGTCTCGGAGCTCTTCCCAGGTCAGTAAGCACAGATCAGCAGTTCTCAGCCAGGGGCTGTTTTGCCCCCAAGGGGAGACTTGGCAGTTTCTGCAGACATGTCTGGTGGTCACAGCCTGAGTGAGGCGTGCTGCTGGCGTGTAGCAGGTAGAGGCCGGGGGTGATACTCAACATCCCACAGAGCACAGAACGGCCCTATGACAAAGAATTGTCCACCCACAATGTCAATCATGCCAAAGCTGAGAACCCTTGATATGGATTTACTTTATCCTTTTAACTACTGCATGGTATTCTACAGTTTATTTGGCCAGTCACATCATGATATACACGTAGATGAATTTTTAAAACTTGTCTATTTGTGCCCATCAGTGCGTGTTTGTTCCTTTTACTTTTTATCCAACTGCAATCAGCCTTCTTTCCTAAATACCCCTAAGTCCATTCCTGCTGCTATGACAAAATGCCACAGACTAGGTAATTTACAAATAATAGAAATTTATTTTCTCACAGTTCTGGAGGCTGGGAAGTCCACGATTAAGGTGTTGGCAGATTCAGTATACATGAGGGCTGATTTCTGTTTCCAAGAGGGCACCTTGTTGCTGCATCCTCCGGAGGGAAATGCTGTGTCCTCACATGGTGGAAAGGACAGAAGGAAAACAGGAATGAACTCTCTCCCTCAAGTTCTTTGATAGGGGCGCTAATTCCATCCATGGGGAGGGAGCCCTCAAGGCCTAATCACCTCCCAACAGCCGCACCTCTGAATACCATCAGATTGGGGGTTAATCCCAACATAGGAATTTTGGAGGGACACATACATTCAAACCATAGCAACCCCACACATGTTACCAGTGGATTTCCTAATCCCTTGGCTCTTTTTCAGGATGTGCCAACTTGGCCTTTCTGTGACGTGGGCCAGGGCTCACCATCCCCTTCTCCTTGAAGCACTTGTCGCTGGCCCCGCAACCCAACCCTTACCTCTCTGCTCCTGCTGCCCCCGTTGGTCTCTGCGGCTGGCGGACACCACAGTGCCATTTCCTGAGCTCTGTCCGGTTCCCAGGGCCTGCCCTAGGCATCAGGGATGTGAAGATGGACTGCGGGAGGCCTCTGGTCTGGAAGACCAGCACATACACAAATCAGGCAAGGGGAAGCATCACCTAATCAGGGCATATGTAAAGTTTGCTGAGTGATTGAATAAATGATTAGAAAGAGTATAAAAGATTTTAAAGGGCAGTGGGAAATGTTTTTCCTTCACGATTCAGAATTTACTGCATATTTTATCTTCGTGACTATTTCTCCCAGAATATACATTCAAAAAAATAAGACAAAGGCTTTCCTCACATCTTCCCACCACCACTCTTTTTTCCTCCTTTGAAACAGCAACTGCGTTGTTTCACATTCCCCCTGCAGGGAATGCACTCAGCCTTTGCCAAAGCAGAGAAAGGATCAAATTAAAGAAGCAACCCTGCTTGCTGCGGGCTGAAGGGTAGGAAGCCATGTTGGCCCTCGGACCCTCTTTCCAGCCTCCTCGGGGTGGTGGGGCTGTCACCTCTCAGCAGCCCCGTCCTTACCCCTTTGGGGAGATTCCAGGAGTGGACTGAGATATAACCACCTCCTGGTCCTTGTCTCCCAGGATCAAGGGATCTTAAGCACCTACCTGAAACCTGACAGCAAAAGAAATCTCAACCATAAATCCAACTCAACGCTGAAATTAAACCCTTCAATGTGTGCTGAATGCTCACTGTGCAGGCCGTGGGGAGGCAGAAAGATGAATGGGACGTGGCCCCTGCCCCCCGAGGAGCCAGATGGGGCCCAGGAGGAGGGCACAGATGAACACCACTTACAATGCGAAACAGAATAAAGTTAGTCCTAAAAAGAAGGCCGAGCAAAGGGGACTGCTAAAGGAGAGAGGGGGGATTAGTTATGATAGGGGATCAAGCAAGGCACTTGAAAATTATTTCCCTCTCTCTTAAAAATAAGAGAAGCTTTGTTTGGTGGAGTCTTTCAATTTAAACACAGGGAAAGCGGAGTTTCTGGGAGGAAGTAAATGCCAAGAGAGCTAGAATCTGGAGCGCCATTTTGCTGAGCACCATGTAGTTTAGGTAGGGCCCCGAACCTTACAGAAGGGAGTTTTTATCTCAGATATTTACCTTCGATGTGGGATACTTATCTCAGATCTCACTAGAAGTCCAAGATTGCAGCTGTCTAAATCCCAAATGCTCAAGTCTCAGCAGCCCTAGTTGTATATCAAGGATCTTAATTTGACTTATTTCTGTTTAAGTCACATCATCTGATTCTCAAAGACATACCCATTTATTGCTCCAGATATGACCATAGATGTCTTGCAGGGTCTATGTGTACATTTGTCTTTATTTATATTTCCACTTGCTTGTGTTGAAGCAGGTAGGGTCCTGGGAACATAAAGGGTAAAGCTTGAGCATAGAGGTTTTTACCATAAAGTGCCAAAGCCCAGCTAGACAAGGGCAGAGAGGAAGATCTGGCAGATGTGTGGGATTGGGGAGAGAAAGACAAACAGGGGAGAGGGAAGCAGTTAGCTGAATGGGTCAGTGAACAAGGACAACAGTAATCATCCCAGCTATTGTTATGTTTGGTCTCCTAATGGCTGTTTTTTCTCTCTCCAAGTGGAGAGCTGATTGAACTGGAGTCTGGAAGGAAGGAGGGTACTGCTGTAGAAGCTCCCAGAGGGCTGCTGTGTTCATTTCTTGTTGCTGGGTGACAAATAACCACAAATTTAGCAGCTTAAAGTAACACCCACTTATTTCCCCACAGTTGCCCAGGTCAGAAGGCTGCTGGGCAGGCTCGGTGGGTTCTCAGCTCAGGGTCTCACAAGGCTGAAATCAAGGTGGTCGCTCAGGCTGGGCTCTTACCTGGAGGCTGTGCAGAAGAATCTGCTTCCATGCCCATTCCAGCAAAATGCAGTTGCGGTGGTTGTAGGACTGAAGTCCCCATTGCCTTCTCAAGAACTACTCTCTGCTTCTCAAGTCCTTGCCCCGTGGGCCCCTCCATCTCAAAGTCAGCAAAGAACCTTCCTCTCATGGAATCCCTCTCACGTTTAGAATCTCTCTGACTTCTGCTACAAGCCAGAGAAAACTGCCTACTTTTAAAAGGCTCATGTGATTAGGTCAGGCCCACACAGATCATCTCCCTAGCATAAGGTCACTGATTAGTAACCCTAACTGCATCTGCACAATTCCTTTTACCACCGACTGTGACATAATCACAGGAGTAACCCCAGGGAGTGAAGGCCATGGAGGCCATCTTAGAATGTGGCCACTCACAGCTGCCCAGGGTGTGGTTCCACCTGACCTTGAAAGGATACCTGGAAATCTAGCACCCAGGGACCAGAAATCTGTGACTGAGGGGAGGTGGGAAGTGACACAGGGAAGCGACACAAGGGACATATTCTCTGGGACCCAGAGGAATTTTGGAGGCAGAATCAGATGACTATGCTGAGAATTAAGCCCCTTTAATCAATAAGTGTTTTTTTTGTTTCTTTCTTTGTTTTTGAGACAGAGGCTCACTCTGTTGCCCTGGGTAGAGTACAGTGGTGTCATCATAGCTTACTGCAAGCTCTAACTCCTGGGCTCAAGTGATCCTCCTGCCTCAGCCTCCAGAGTAGTTGAGGCTACAGGTGCACACCACGACACCCAGCTAATTTTTCTTTCTTTTTTTTATTTTATTTTTTTAGTAGAGACGGGGTCTTGCTCAGGCTGATCTCGAACTCCCAAGCTCAAGTGATCCCGCCTCGCCTCCCAGAGTGCTGGGATTACAGGCGTGAGCCACCATACCGGCCCTAATCAATAGGTGTTGTTGTTGAGCAGCTTCTTTGCTAGGCCCCATTAGGCACTATTAGAATAAAAAGTGCGGCTCCAGCAGAAACAGCAGCAAAGGCAGGGGCTAGGAGCCCAGCATGGTAGGAAAAGTGCCTTTGCAGGGAAAGAAGGGGCACCAGGAAGCCATCTTGCTGAGATCAACCGTAAACCACCACAGACGGGTCGTAATATTATTTCAGAATATCTCCAGAGATGAGAATTCCTCAGTCTCCCTTATAGTCCAGAGTTCTTTATTTTACCTTTTTCCAAAAGTAAATTCCTTTCCCTTTATTCATTCCTTTGTGGAAATAAAATGCCAGTCCTTCACACTTGTGTTACAGTAATATGTCATGTGCAGCTTACTTCTGAGCTTTCAACTGAATAATGTTTGGAACTTTCCTTATTACTCAATGACATCTGGGCCTGAGGAAAAAAGAATAAAGTCAGATAAAAACAGACATCTGGAAAAGCCATCTTCAGGAAAATGTGGGAGCAGGGATGGTAGGCCTAAGTGCTTTCCTCTATCTTTTTTGACAGGCTGCCACATACAGTTTCACAGGTGGATGACTGCCCAAGCGCACAGCCTGTCCTCCATTTTTAAAATCACACTTCCTGGCACAGAGGAGGGTGTCTTGTTCTAATCTGAACAAGGCACTGTGTAAACTTGTGCTCTTTGCCGCCTGCTTTCTCTTTATCTTGAACCTGCATGCCACAGTGAGATGGGCGAAAAGCAACATAGGCAAAAAACAGGGAAGGAGCAATAGAGTCCAGAAGGAAAGCCAAGGGAAGGATTTTGGGGGAATGTCAGTAGGGAAGGGTAGAGAGGGGAAATGAGGTGACAAATGAGGTGACCATCTGATCTCCTGATTAGGAGTATAGGGGAGATGGTTTGCCTTACTCAGCAACCATGAGACTAGAACATAAGCATTCTCTGTAAAGTAACACTTCATGGACAGTCAACTTGGTGAAGAGTTAATGGGGTTCTGATTAAACTTATAGACATAGACTAAATAATCCTCACTCCTTCAGTTTTGCACATTGTTTTTTATTTGGTTGGTTGGTTTGGGGTTTTTTGTTTTGTGTGCCTTTATATATTCAACAAATACTTCTGGCTGGGCGTGGTGGCTCATACCTGTAATCCTAGCACTCTGGGAGGCCGAGGTGGGTGGATCACTCAAGGTTAGGAGTTCGAGACCAGTCTGAGCAAGAGCGAGACCCCGTCTCTACTAAAAATAGAAAGAAATTTGCTGGACAACTAAAAATATGTATAGAAAAAATTAGCTGGGCATGGTGGCACGTACCTGTAGTCCCAGCTACTCGGGAGGCTGAGGCAGGAGGATCGCTTGAGCCCAAGAGTTTAAGGTTGCTGTGAGCTAGGCTGACGCCACAACACTCTAGCCCGGACAACAGACCAAGACTCTGTCTCAAAAACAAACAAACAAACAAAAAACACAAATACTTCTTGGTACCGATTATGTTCATAGCACTCTTGTTAGTCCTTGTACATAGTTCTTTGCATACAGTGGTCCTCAATCTTTAGTGTGCATAAAAATCAGCTGGGCAGCATGTTAAAAATGCAGCTTCCTAGGCCCTCCCTCCAATTAGCTTCAGTATCGGAGCTATATTTTGATGAAACACCCAGGCGGTTCTGATGAGTCAAGGACTACACTTTGAGCAAGGTTGCTATAGAGATGGGAAGCATATAACCCCTAGTTCCTATCCTCAGAGAATGGAGCAGAATGCAGGTGTACATTGAGGTAACTACGATACCCAACAGTGGATGCTAAAAAGCCAAATGAGTAGTAGAGAAAATAAAGAGTAGGTGAGATACCAGGTGGGAAGAGGAAGAACACTCCCAAATGGAGTCCTCAGAACATCTCAAAATAGGGGTTGAGTTTTAAGTGGGCCTTTAGGAGAAAGGAGAGGGCATCTCAGGCGGGGAAAATATGTAAATAAAGACACGGTGGCCTTTCGTGGTAGTAGACAGCTCAAAAGAGCTTAGGGAGAGACTAAATGAGTATCTCCTCATTGCTTCATGATGGTTCTGCTTGAGTCACACGTTTGTTCTTCTTTCTTATTAGATGGCTTTTAAGAATATTTCATAAGAGATTGCACATGTACATGTAAAAAAACATTAATCACATTTGAAATATATGCACTGAGTTATGTATAATTTTAGCTTGATTTAAGTGTCTATGCTGTTGAAAAACTATATAGATGCCAAATGGCATCTGATTATTAAATTCAGATGACAGAGTCTTTCATTAACAGCATATCTTATTTGCTCTGTATATTTTCCTTCAGAAGTGGCAGGCCCATAAACATCTCAAACTATACTAAAAATCAGTGAAACAGAGGAAGTGGTCAGGAAATTAAATGTGAAAACACTCCATCAACCTTTTGCAACATGGAGCCTTTGTTTATTCATATAATTCATATTTGGAGCTCATTCTTTTTAAATGGATCGTGAAGTGTTTTTATTGGAGAGTGTCTGATATTTGTGTTTTGTAATTCTTCTTTCTCACTCAAACAATTTTGAATATTAGAATGTAATTTCAGCAGATATTTTATATTTTTTAAATCAGAAGAAAATAAAAAGAACCCTCTCTTTTGCCAATACTCATGGTATACACAAAATGGGAAAAGTAGAGATTTTTCATAGTATAGCCTGACTCTATTATTTAGAGTACAAATCACTGCTGGGGTTTTTTTTTTTAAATGATAAATAAATGCTATGCAGCTTCAGGTAGAGACTATCTAAAGTTTAATTTGTATAACTGCATGAGTAGAAAAACTATTAGTGAAAATATATGTACTTATTCTATGTACATATAATCTGTAAATTTTTTCTATTATGATCATAAATTATTGTCATACTCATGTGTACCAGTATAATTTTAAGCCCTCTAAGCTGCACCCAATGCTACGTCGTGTGTGTGTGTGTGTGTGTGTGTGTGTGTGTGTGTGTGCGCGCGCGCGCGCAAATACACGAGAGCTTGAACAGAATGTTCATGAGATTTTGTTTCTGTAATGTGACCACACAAATATTTGGGTTTATTTTAATCATACTGGCATTCATTTCTACCAGGTTGATCTTGACTGTTGTATACCCATTTCTAATCTATTACATATATGTATTTTACATATCATTCAAATTTGAAGTTTCCTTGAACAACTTTCCCAGCCTGGTTTCAGACGGTTGCTTATTAAAGAGTTCATCTACTCTCTCTCCTCTCCTTCCCACTGTAAGTACTCTTTCCTTGGGCCAGGTGGCTGTCCCTCTAGGGGACATGGAATGTGCTTTCCTTCCCCCCAGTGCCTGTGCTCTCACTTGTGTTTCTCTTGTGCCCTTCCCAGGCCCTAGCAGACAGCCGAGCACCTGCCTGCTGCTCTGTAAATACTGACCCACACCTCAAGTCGTAGCCTTTGTGCACTTCCTATTTCCCAGGTGATTTGCTTGTGAATTGCATATGTGGACACATATGCAGGTGACCCTGGTATACTCTTTCCTGCTTGGAAGCACATACAAGGATATGGCACATTTTCTAATTGTTTGAACAGTCAAGTGGATCTGAATTCACATCTTTCAGGCAACACTTTGCCAAAAATCCTAAATATTTAATCTCCGGTGCAGGAATGGTTCAGTTGGCAGATATCCTTCCAGTTTAATATATATATAAAATACATACATACATATATATGGATGAAATGTGAATACACTGTTAAGTTTTTCATCTGCATTAATAATTACTATTTTTCCAGATGTTAAGTTTCTGCTTCTTTTAATTGAGTTTTCAGGGACAAAGTGTGGTCAAGATTCTCTGTTCATTGCTTTACACAATATATAGTTCCTGAGATAACTATATAATTCCGAATGTTGATACACCCATAGGAGAGTTTGCTTTTCCCCCTCACACATCTGTTTTGCTTTAGGCGAGAGAACTTTCTCATGCTAGAATGGCTTTCAGTGGATATAGGCAATCTGCTTTATGTTGAGCCTCTGCAATTCACAGATGCAAATGTTTAAAAAGCAGTGAGGTTAACATGGTTATTTCTTCATCTGAAACAAATGTCCCCAGTCACTACTTTTGTCCTTTTTTTTTTAAAGAAAGAGATCTTATTGTGTTATAAATCCATTGTGTGTAATCCTTATACCCTCGTCTCATAATTCTCGTATTAGAACTGAATTAACTCTTTCGTGGCCCTCTCTGATGAATTTCAGCGTCCTCCTAGTCTATTGCTAGTTTGACTATTGTGTCTTCTTGATGGCATTTAGGTTCTTATGGAGGGAATGAGGGAAGCAGTTTCACTACCCAGAACAGAATACCACTAACCAAAAGAATGCCCTCCACACCCCGCAAAAATGTCCTAGCCTATCAATGTGTGGCCTCGATTATTTAATCAACAAATATTACTGAGCACCCATCGTTTCACTCTGCTAGGAAATGTGGGCAAGAGGAGGATAATATATGGATGCTAACCCTGACAACTGTGCAGTCTAATTGGAAAGATTCCACCTAAACTACCAATAGGATGGCAGTGTGGTTTGGTGTGGAACACATGCTTTTATACTGTGCTCTGGCTGCCCCTAAAGGCAGGGAGAGTCTTCAGCTAATCACACCCACAGCTTTGGGCATTTTTTTCAAAGTTTTAAATTTAATCCAACATTTTAGGACCTGAATTTTCTATGAAAACTTTACCTAACTTTTTTCTTATTGCTAATTTGATATATTGGGTGAAACCTGTGTAGGAAACAGTTTAACTATGTTAACAACACCGCGTCAAAGATTCAAGGCCTTTGAGAGCTGGGGAGAAATCCAACCACCATCATTTTCTGGTTCAACTGAACACAGGACTCTGGTTGAAAGTTCCTGAAACTCCCAAAGCACCGGAAGGCTGACTGCAGATCCTAGTTAAAGATGTTTAGCTAACATAGTCCCTGGTGGTGCTCACTGTTTGCAGAAGGAAGGCCTTGTATTTTCTTAAAATGCATCCTAAATAAAAACTCAAAAGGCACTCAGTGCTAAGTAAAGTTTTGTGGTTGAAGGTACAGATTTGTTGGTATCTAGAATTAGAACTGTGTAGTGTGTCCCCCAGAAAATGAGCTCTCATGGAAAAAATAGACAAAATCCACCCCCTGCCAAACTAACTGTCAGCAGAAATCTGGTCTGCTTTCTGAAATGGAATGTAGGTTTCCAAATTCTCTAGACAATCTCTTTCCAAGGCAAATGAGAAACAAATAACTCACAGGCACCAACTTCATTTTCCATTTAAAGCTAGAAGGGTTTGCTCTGTGCTGTTTCTCCCCATCTGTTTACAAGTTAGTTCTCTCTGGAGCACTTGTACCAATGGTGCTAGGAATTTATGGGATCAGAGAACTGGTTTTGGACATAAATTTAAATCACCCCCAAACTTATTTCCCCTCCTGCCCAGATGCCCTGAATAGCAGGCTCTGTCTGTGTCTGTCCCCAAAAGAGAAATGACTGTCCTACGCTGAGCCCTTAAAGAAGAGACCATTTAACACTCTGCTTTGGTAGGGAGGTCTGAGGAGGACACTGAGGCACGTGGGTGCAGGAAGTTTGAGAAGTGAATGGAGATTAGGAGAGCAAGGTTTGCTCAGGATGCGCCATGGAGCAGTGCCTTTCCTTCTGGGACAGCAGACGGTCACTGTCTGCTGGATTCAGGGGTCTGGTGGGGTACTCACCACGCTGGGCCACCAGACCAAGGTCTGAGGGAGAGGACCCAGGGATGGGTCCTGCTTGCACAGTCTACACCTTCTGCCAACATCAGCTGCCACCAATGCCCCTCTGTGGGGGTGAATCCTAGGGTCAGCTAGAATCAGAGGGCCAGACAAAGGGGCCTGCAGCTTGAGAAGCGTGTCAACAGGCTGGCGTTCCGGGCCGGGCCTGCTGTGTGGAGAGGTCTGACAGGCAGGTTGCCAGGACATGGTTGTCACAGCAGGAGCATGGGGTGAAGAGCGGCTGGCAGCGAATGTGACCAGACACCTGGGACCAGACAGCTGCAGAGTTGCTCCTGCCCGGTGTCGGGCCTGACCCTGGGCTCTGGCGGGCCTTGGTCTGACCACAGGATGGGTCTCCCAGCTCCAGCTGACGGCTAGAAAGTGCTGCCAACGTGGGGAGCTGAGCCAGACCCAACAGCCCCTGCCCTCCTCCCTGAACACACTCCAGGGTGATCTGTCTCCTGATTGTTCCTCGCTCCTTCCAGCTCCTCCACGGGGCTGGCCCTTGGTGGAGACACAGGAGAGAGACGCCATGATATGTGCTGAAAAGTCTGTCACCAGACACCTCCCCCGCTGGCTGGGGTGGGCCTGAAATCCTCTCCAGGAGAGTGGCCACCTGCTTAGAATCCCTCAGTGAGTCCCCAGTGCCTGCTCCAGGAGAAAGCTGGACTCCTGTCCCCTCTGCAGAGGCCACGCTCAGGCGGAGCCCAGCCAAGAGGTCCAGCCTCACTCCATGACCCTCGCCCCGCAGGCTCTCTGCCCAGCAACGCCAGATCCTCCTCCTGTTCCCCAAATATGCCTCCTGCTTTTCCTCACGCTGTTCCTTTTGCCTTGACTGCCCTTTCTTGCCTTTGTCTGCCTGATCAAATCTGGCTCATTCATTGAGATCCAGTTCCAATGTAACCTTCCCTGGCAAGGCCTTCCCAGCCACCACCACGACCTTCCCTGCCAGTACAGAGCACTAAGTGCCACTCCCCCAGTGCCCACGCGGCATTTTCGATGTACCTCTAACCCAGTATGATAGGGTTGCTCATGCACATTCTTTGCTAGATTCCGAACTTTTCACAGACAGCGTCCTGAATGTCTGTCCCTTCATCTGTGTACCCCTCCCAGCACAGTGCCTGGAACTTAGTGTCATTTACACATGTCTGTTTTGCAAATCTGTTATCTGAGATGGATGCCTTTAGTACTCGTTACCATTTTAGCTCTGACCAGTTTGGAAAGTCAAACACAGGGTGTGTGGAATAGCTAACACATACTGATGCCCTCCTGTGTGCTGCCCCACCCAGCCCACGTCCAGCAGAAAACTCGGCGAGGCCACCGAGGGGCTCTGGGGCTGTCCTGGCTCCCTCCAGCACCACTGCAAACAGGGTGGGGGCACCACAGAGGCCAGAGAGCTCGCCTGTCCTGAGCTGGGAGTGAGACACGTCCCTTGTGGCCTTCAAAAGTATTTGGCCTTCCGAAGCCGCCTGTGGCTCCGGAAATCAGGGAAATGCTTTAATGGGAGTGCGTCTCTGTGCTGGAGGTGTAAATGCAACATGAAATGGATCTCACTCCACCCAGTACAGGATGTGCCCTGCGGGCATGCCAGGCTGCCCCAGCCAGCTACGTGCTCTAGCACGGTGTCCTCCCAGCCACCCACGGGGTCATGCTGACCTCGTCAGAAGAGCATCTTATAAACCGTGTGGAGTTAGACCATTTGAACACGACGTGGATGTGTGAAACTATTCAGGAATTATCGTTAATGCTCTGGAAAACATTGCTCATTTTTGCGCATGAAATCACTATTAATGTGATAATAGTATTGTGATGATAGGGCCTTATTTTTTATTTTAAAGAATCTTTGTCTCTTGGAGATTTGTACCGAAATATTTACAGATGAAACATGATGGCTGCGATCTGCTTTGCAGTGATATGGGGAGGAGGGAGTGGGAAGTAAAGACAGAAAAGATTGGCCAGAAGCCGATGGTTGTTGGAGCTGGGTGTTGGGTATGTGCATGTTTTTTATGCTATTTAGTCTATTGTGTATGTTTGACATTTTTCATAGTACGGGGTGTTTTTAGTATGTGGGAGAGAGGTGGAAAGAAGATTATTTTGTTCTCATCCCCTTGTTTCTCGGATTTGCTTTATTGTCTCCTTGCCTTGCCCAAGGTCACCTCTGAGGTCACCTCTAGTTAGGGAGGAGCAGCCAAATTAGTGGCACATCTACCCCTTTGGCACCTTCTTAAAAGGCCTTTCCTTAAGGTTGCTCTAATATGTTTAAAAGTCTTTGAAAACAAGATGCATTTCCTCCCATTGGCTCAGGGTGGGGCGAGGAACAGCAGGAAGTACTGGGGACCAGACTCGGGCTCAGGCTCCCTTGGAGGTTAGTCACTTGCTCTCTCCCACGAGGGGTCACTGCCTTCCCGATGACAAGTTATAAAAGAGAAACAAGCCATGTTCACTGTGCCTGTATCCCAGGGGAGGTGGCATGGGGGCATTTTAAAGGAAAGACACTTTCATGGGGCCAGCTCTGCTTGGCAGCCAGCTGATAAAGACGTGTCATCTGATGGAGCCTGGGGACCACCAGCTCACTGGGAACATAAAGTGGCAGACAGGCTCAGCGCTGAATTTTTCCATCTTTCAAATGCTTCTATTGTGTCTCCCTCCACAGACTAGAAGGCCTTGAGTCTGTTAGCTTAACATTTCCAGGGTGGACTTTCCGCTGGCTTTATGTCCACCACCCTCTGTTTGAAAACAGCACTTCCACCACCACACCCCAACACAGAATCCTCTGTGCTCCCTCTGTTGTCTGCCCAGCTTTCTGTCCGTGCAGACCACAGATGTGGTCATCAGAGAGTCTAAAGATTCGCTAGCAGGGGGTGACAGGGAGTGGTAGAGTAAGCATGGCAAGAGTGCACCCACTGCCGGCATCTTAACAGGGTGGTAGAATTTCGGGGGTGTCTACCCTTTTGAGTTAACCATCTGTCTGGCTTCCCATCCATGTGCCACTTTCTAGTGGCATGACTTGCAGAAAGATACCAAAACCGTGGTTATCACATTCCAGATGCCACAGGGGCTCCAGGTGATAGTGAACAGAGACAACTAAGTCGGGATCCAGGAGGAGCTGACAGTCGAGAATAGGGAGGCAACTCTGACAGGTTGGCGGGTAATAGGGTCAACGTGGAGCGCTGTGCGTGGGGGCATCTGCAAGGAGCACGCTAAGGAGGAGAGGCCGACGGGGAACGTACCTCGAAGCACCAGTGTGATGTGGCTGCACAGATTGATAAATTCTTAAAATCCAGTTGGGTGGATAAAAGAGGCTGAAAACATCAATACTGTAATATACCCAGAGGAGGGGTAATATCCCTGTCCAGACATCACATTTCGTTTCCTGTAAGCTTCTGAAGGAGGCCATCTCTGTAAATGATAGCTGTAATATGAAAAGTGGTATTATTTCTTTGGTGGTGTCTGATGCTGCGTGTTGCATGGCAGAAGATGATCTATAAGGGTGTTTACTTATTAACAGCCTCAAAACATCCATCCTTCAGACATAAAATTGTTATGCAGACCAGGGGACACTTGTGACACTGTAATTGGTTTGTATTTTCTGAGCAACAGTTAATTTTGTTGTTATTGTTGTCATCTCCTTTAGTTCCTAACTCACACTATAGGGCATTAGAGAGGAGGGTGGTCTGGAGCAGATTTTATAATATTAATAATAACAATAACAGTAATAATAAAGGCCACCATATTTTCTTGCTATTTTGTGCCAGCCGCTGTTGCAGCACTTGACATTCACAGAAACCCCATGAAGGTAGGTGGTGGTATTAGTCCCATTGTACAGAGAAGTAAAGTAAGTATTAGAAAAGTTAAGTGATTTTCCCTCACGCTGCCTACTAGAAAGTGTGGGGCTGGGGCTGAGGTTCCAGGTTCCTCTATGGCCGGAGTCGAGGTTCACAGTGCCTCCCTCATGCTGCTCTGTCCACAGCAGTGAAGAGCTGCTCTCTTAAGTGCTCCTTGCCAGGATTTAGCTCTGTCACCGGTGCCACAGACATCGTGTCTGGGTGCAAATGTGCCGCGGAGCCCACAGAGCCACCTGGGTGCTAAGTCAATGAAAATCAAAATTTTACATGTGCTTCAATTGGACAATCCTGCTCACCCAGCCACTCTCCTTATCAGAGGACAGAGGCATGTTGACCTGGCGTTTATCCACACATACCATTCCCTCTCTTCCCTGCTGTTTTTCTAGGCAAGGTCAGAAAGAACCAGAAAAATCGAGTGCTGAGAAGAGTGAGCTTTGTTTTGTCAGAAATGGTTCTTACTGTCGTGGAAAGCAGAGGAAGGGTTTGTTTGTATCAGCCTCTTCCTTGAGTGTAGAAGAGGGATAGAAGGAAAATAATTAACGAATAAAAACAAAAAGACATTTTTCTTCCTAACAGCCTCATTTAGTTCTCCTTCTAATCCTATTAAATTTTCACATACCTGGTATAAAATCACGATAATGTAGGTCCTGATAATGTAATGTTAGCTGCCTGTGTGTCTTGCTGACTTAATTCTGCTCATGTCACTGATAGGTCTGATTCTCACCACAGATAAGCGGTGAATGCAGAAAGTAACTCAGTGTGCAGGTAAACTTTGATGCAATCATTAGGAAAAGGCTTGGGTGTTTTCAACCGACCCTTTGAAATGTTACTTATGACATTACACCATGGGTGAGGGTCTCTCTTGCTCTCTAATGTGCATTCCTTTGAGTAAACCCGTGAGGAACCTCCTGCTTCTAAGAAACGGTGTCCATGAGTCACTCTCACAAAACCCTGGACGCTGATGCTGAGGCCCTGCCAATGGTCTCTGGTTGGCAAATATTCGCGGGGCTTTTCCTGAGCTAAGCGCTCAGTACTATATGAATAAAAGGAGCAAGAAAGTATAGTCCCTGCCCTCCAGTGGTCTTGATTGTATAGGAGCCTTACTATAGACCTCAGAAGCCATGGGGAGCCCCCTGGCAGTACTCCCCCGTTCCCTAAGAGTGCACAGTTGTAGGGGCCCGTCTGGGAGTGGGAGGCAGAGGCGGGCAGGCTGTAGCCAAGCCCCCTGGGGCCGAAGGGCCGGTCCCTCCCAGGCTACCAGCATCAGGGAAAGTAGTGACTGCCCATTTTTATCCCCCCTCCAGGATGCACCCTTTGAAAGCATTTGGGTAATTACAGCTTCCATTTCTGCCTTTGCTTGTTAGTGTTAGCGTATTAATTATCCGCCGTGTCAGGAGATTTCTCCCGATCCCTCTGTCACTCTCCCTTTCCTCCTGGTGGTGTTTTCACTTTGCTTGGTAAGTCAGTGGTTTTCATTTCTTCTGTCACATGAAAAGTAGGCAGTTCCCAGCCTTCCTCTCCTCTCTAACTTACTCTCTCCTTTTTGCCTTAGGAGAAGCTTGTGTGATTATGTTGACTGAGTAAGTCCTCTGACCTCAATTATAGGGTGGGTGTAGAGGGGGCGGCAAGGAAAGGAAAGAGGAACTGAAGTAGTTTTGATTTAAAAAAAATCATCCTGAGCTGGAGTGAAACACACTCTTTTTTTTCATTCCACATTTTGGTTACATCTGCAATGAACAATCACTAATTCTAAGAGACATTCTCTTCCCTGGTGTTTCTGTTTCCTTGTGCAAAAGTCTGACTGTGCATATGTCTCGTGAGCTCCTGAAACTAAGGAACATTAATGGCTAAAGACTCTTAGAACCATTTGGGAACTCACTTATGCCTTTGACTCACCGGGACCACCAAGCACCCTGTCTAGTTGGTGGGAGAGTAAGGGCACCAAAACAACACACAGGCCCTTAACTAGACCTTGAGCTCCTTGCCTGCAGGGAATAGCACTGGAGCACAGTTCCCAGTACATAGTAGATGCTCAATAAATAATCACTGAATGGAATAAAGCCAGGTCCTAGCCCAGCACCAGGCACAGGGTAGATGCTCAATAAATATTTGTTGAAACAGCAAATAAATGACCACATTCCATGGAGGAAGAGCTCCAGTCTTTATAGAGCTTGCATCATCTGAAGCTCTGGAAGGGATGTGGGCTGGATAAAGCAGGGAAGTTGCCATAAGCAGGGAAGCAGATGGCCGATGGAGCTCCCCAGCCGAGGAGACAAGCACTGTTTCTGTGGGAACTTGGATGCCACTGACCTCACTCAGGGACACTTGCGAGAGTGGACGGTGCAAGTCTAGCGGCTCTGCTGCTCCCTTTGGCAATCTGAAAGCAGCCGCACACTTTGCTTTGCCAGGCCCCAGCTCTGGTGGCTTTTAACAACACAGTAATTATCTCCTGATCAAGGGAGGGAGGGGTGTATGCAGAAATCACTCTTTAGTAGCAAATATTTCTTTTTGAAAAGCCTCAGTAAGCTGCCGGCTTTCTCTCAAGTGTTCGAAGGATACCAGAGGACTGACAGGCTAGTTAATCGTAGTAATAATACAAGAAGCATCCATCACCATGCAGAGGGGAGAGTATTGTGGTGAATTGTCAGTTTGGGAGCTGGAGCTCCAGCTCCGACGTGTGAGCGAACACACTCTCTGCGAGAGCAGGTGAGTCCCACGGGGACAGGAAAAATGCCTCCTTCCAGGTCCCAGGATGCTGCTCTGTGTGGCCCTGAGGAAGCCTCTTTATCGCATCCAGGTGAGTGTTTCATCCTCCGGGAGCAAGTACAACCAAATAAGGACCTGGATGTCCCTTCCTCACACTTGCCAGCAGTCCCCCTTCTCTTTACTCCATTCAGGAGAAAAGATCCCGGATTTACGATCTCAAGAGATATCAGTTCATTTAAGTCCATCACGAGAACTTCACGAAGTCCCCCTTGGATCTGGCGGTAGGGCCACAGGTTTATCCTGGACACAAGTGTAAAGACTTTGATCATATTCCATCTCAGCTGTCAATGTGAACAGAAGAATGCAAACTCTCTTAGTGTGACCATGACCCTGGACACCACCTTGGATACCCAACTAGCTGGGTCAGAGAACGTCACTTTTATTTCCTATCTATGCACAGGGGTGCTCGGGTTACAGGATGTCCGAGGCCCCTCGGGAGCTTTATTCTATAATAATTATCTCCTTAATCATTCTAGTTCATTTTCTCCAAACCTTTTTCTTCTACACTGACTCTGTTTGGGGGTGTGAAACTGAGAGGTAGATGCTACATCCCAGTGTGTGTTTCCCAAGGTGTGTCTCCGCCTGCCGTGCTGCGCTCTCCACCCTCCATCTGTCCCTACTTAGGTCACTCTCAGCTCTGACTCTGGCACTCCAGTTCATTCATTTAGTCTATCAGATTTATCAAGCACACACACAATGCTAGGTGCTGAATGTATAGTACACTAGTGAACAAAGGAGTCATGACGTCTGCCTTTTTGGATCTTACCCTTTCCCAGGGAGAGATATATTAAATAAATATATAATTATGGATTGTACAATGTGTTATGGAATATTAACAGTGGTTGACTTGATTTAATGTGGGAGGTCAAAAAAGGCTGCTCTGAGGGAGTGTTATTTGATCTGAGACCTGGAAAAGAAATTATCCAGGCCAAGAGCTGTAAGAAGTGCTCCAGGTAGAGGAAAGAGCAAATGCAAAGACCCCTGCAGCCAGGGAGGGCCAGTCTGAACCAACAGAGCTTAGTGTGCCCAGAGAACTGAAGGAAACCATTGTGGTTGGAACACATGGAATGAGGGCAGGGGAGTGCCATGAGACCGAGGAGTGAGATGAGGCTGGCCGCTGGAACAAATTAGAACTGAATAATAGTTCAAACAGCATAGACATTTATTTCTCGTTCATAGAAAGTGCAAAGCCGGTATTCCTGAGCACTAGCCAGAGCTCTTCCAAGCAGTGTCCTGGGGACCACAGCTCCTTCCACCTTGCAGCTCTGCCGTTTTTAATGAGCTGCTAAGGCCAGCATGCTTGTCTGCAGAGAGTTGTGCACAGGAGGGTTTTCTGCGCTCACATTCCATCGGCACACATCCAAGTACAAGGGAGGCCAGGAAATGTGGTCAGACTGTGATCCCAAGGAGGAGGCAGAGCAGATGCTGCAGCCCCTGTGGGCCACGTTGCAGTTCGGCTTTATTCCGAACGCACTGAGGAGTGTGCACCTGCAGCAAATCCATCATCACGTCTAAACCTCCATACCGATTGCTCACGTCACGCAATGTGCCCAAACCCAATTCATCATCCCTTCCAAAAGCAACATCTCTCAGTGTGTTCTTCCCGTGATGCCATTCCGGACCTAGTAGTCCTTTTTCCTGCTCTCTTGGCCATCTGGACTTTCCTTCTGCCTCCAAGGCCTGAACTGGTTCAGTAACTCGCCCAACTTGGCTTTTTGGTTTCTTTCAGCTCTAATATAGAATGCTAATTTACACATTTACAGTGTAGAATAGCCCCTTCCGGTGACAGAGTTATTCCTGGCTGTCATATAGAGCAATTCTTTCATAGTATCAACTCTTCTGAGAAACTTAATAAATAATCACAGGATAGTGAATATGGAGATATATCTTACTAAAATATGCCTTTCACCCCTGCTCAAAAAATGTTACTGGCTTCTGGTTACCTACTGAAAAAAGTTCTAACTTCTATAGTTTGCAAGAACTGACCCAACCCATCCTTTCCAAACTGTTCCTACCCTGTCCCCTTCAGCCAGCCAGGGTGCCCAACTATCCAAACAGACCTGGTGAATTCCCACCTCGTACTATTCCCGTCTGCTTGGGATGTCCTGTTCCTACCTGCCCTCTCTGAATCCTACTGATCCTTCGGCGCATGCCCTCACCAGCAAGTCTCACCCTCTCTGGGACGCCATCCCTTACCCCACTAACCAAAAACAGGCTTACCATCACTGGAGTCCTGTAGCACTTATTCCCCAAAGCCCTTTGCAAGATGGCTTGCAAATACTAGGTGCTCAATTAATGCTTAAATTATTTAAATTGCATCTTACCAGTCCTTTGGCATTTGTCATCTATTGCCTTTTATTGACATTTATTCTTCCAATTTATTCTAATATTCTTAAGTAGAGATAGGTCTCCTGGTATCTAAAAGAGTACCTGGCACATCCTCAAAAACAGAATCAGTGCTTTACTGTAATTCCTGTGATACCTTTCACAATTTCTTGAACATAGCAGATGCTCAAAAAATTTTTGTTGATTTATTGTTGTTGTTTTAATATATGATCACGTCTTTTATTTTTATTTATTTTTGTTTAGAGATTGGGTCTTGCTATGTTGCCCAGGCTGGTCTCAAACTCCTGGGCACCAGCAGTCCTCCCACCTCAGCCTCAAAAAGTGGTGGCTACAGTGGTGTGAGCCACCATGCCCAGCAATATATGATACCTTCTAAAATCCAAAGCCTTAGTCAGTTAAGGGGAAATGCTTTTTTCTGGGAATTCCAACTCTCCAAAAGGAGGTCTTTGGGCAAAATGTTTGGTGGGGATGGAGCCTGTGAGTACCCCTCTATCCTCTGTAGGCAGCTTCCTACTTTGCTTCTTCTGCCCATTCAGGAAGCCAACTCTGGGTTTGTGATGGAGTGTTTAGTTACAAATATTCCCACTTTCCTATTCACAACCCTTCTTTCCCCAAGAAAGAGGTTACAGGGAATAGGGGTGGTTACCCTAGGGGTCTGTCTTTTAAATCTTCCATGCTGTCAAGATTTTCTCTGTGCCAAACCATACTGGAGCCAGGAGAGGGCATCAGATCAACCAGCTAAATTTTCAAAATTTACCCTGGCTCTATGAGGTTTTAGCCACCTAAACCTCCATAATGTACCATCCTCTAATAAAGTGAGCCTCCAATACAATAGTAGACCCCTCCATTCCATTTCTAAATCTGCCTTAATTCTAAACATTCTTATTTGAGTCAGATGGAAAATTCAGTTCTGTCTCGCTTTTTCCCCCATCTTAATTGGTTTTCCATATGCAAGTTCAGAAGTGGGGTTTTGCTGTACACATCATTCTTAATGTGAGTAGGCCAGCACCAGTATCAGGGACGGATAAGAGGAACTGGTGGTGCTTGGAGTCAAGTCTCTCCCACCTGCTTTGGCCGAATGACTGTTAAGGAGACGGTGTCTCTCCAGGCGGGGTCGGCCAGCACGGATTCGGATCCTGCCCCTCTGTGACTCATTTCATGAATGTGGGTGAGGTGCCCAAGCAGCTGGCATCCCTCAGGAAGCACTTTGAGATAATGGATGTGAAAGTTAAGATGGTTTGTTTGGGAGATAACCAAGGCTTCAAGAATCTCAGATATCTGTCTGTTGGACTCAAGCTGTCAAATTCAAATCAGCATCTACAAATTCATGAACACTTAAAGCAGGTGCTCTGTGGACCCGACCCTTTTCAAAGCTAATCTGAAGGACTGGTGGCACCTCTTTAATATTTCATTCTCTCTAAATCAGTTATAGAGCAAAGAAACCATCTTTGCCTACTGTCTGAGATGTCTTCCTGTTTTCATCGGAGAGAGAGATTGAGTTCTGAATCCCAGTTTATGTGAGACCCTGATAGCTTCTCAAAATATAAGACATCCTTAGTTTCACCTGGGCTGTTGCCAAGAAAGAACTGGGGTAGGCTAGAAAGAGTTGTCTCAAATTTTTGCTTTTTTACGTTTGGCAAGCAGCACCTAGTGGCCCTCATTTCGGTGATTACAGGGTTTGTGTAACATGCCGGGGCTTGGGGCTGTGGGTAGCGACGCGGTGGAGGGCTGCCCTTGGGAGAGTGCCAGCTGCTCCAGTTTTCTGCACTGTAATTGCTGCTGCTGCCGCCCCGGTGTGGGCTCCCGGGGTCGAGAGGGGCAGCATCGCCAGGCTGCCCGAGAGAGGCCAGGCCCAGCTGACAGCCAGCATGGGCTGATTCCATGGGCAAGGCCCCCTTTCAAACTGAGTATTAAAATAGCATTATTTCATCCCTATCCAAAATTGTGCTCAGAGCCTAGACGCATCTTTCCTGCACACTGGAATACGAACTGTACAGTGCAGAAAGAGCTTGGCCTTCAGCAAGGCGTTTTGGATCATGAGGCTTTGTGGTCAGGATTTCACAAACGGCCACGCTGGGGGCGGGGGGGTCTTTCTTCTTTCATCCCTAGCCAGAGAACGGGCGATTCAGCCTGGTTCATGCTCATCATCTTAATCACAGGCTGAAGATGAATATTTTTGGTTAGTTTCCCTTTTTTTTATACTCACAATGGCTATTTATAGCCATTTGTTGACAGACTCTACCAATTACTTGAAAAACGTGTATTTAGAGAGAGGCAGACTAAAAATGTGAATTCAATGGGCAGCCACAGTTCTGTGTTCGATTAGCCTGGTGTGAGGCGGGGTGGGAGTGGAGAGGGTGGTGGCACGTGGACACTGCTGCCAGAACTGGAAATGGCCATCTGCTGTCACTTTAGCTGGAGGATGATTAGAGAAAATACACTCTTCTGCCTTATCTTTGTTGTTACAAGCTCATTGGACCCCAAGTTCATGTTTATCCTGGGATTTATATGTTAAAAGCCCAGTGCAACGTCTGTCTCCTTGTCATCGGTGACATCCCATTTGCTAAATCCAGTGTTTTCCTTTCCTGTTTTCTCATACTTTCCCTCTCTTTGACATCACCCGTTTTCTCCATGGAATATTTCCCCTGGCTTCCGAGGTGTTCTGGTCTAACTCCTCCTTCTCAGTCTTTGGGAGGCTCCTTCCCCTCAGCTTTGCCTTTCAAATGGTGCTCCTCTCCAGGGTTCCATCCTCCACCCCTCTCTCTTCTCAGTCCATATGTTTCTTCCACTTTACGACTGGAGATAAGGCACCCAGCTGGGAGTGCAGCAGTTGGCAGTGCATATGGGACATCAGGGGGAGTTGCCCCCAGACACTGTCTCCCGAGCAGAGATACAGGATCCCTCTGACTTGCACCCCCACTCCCCACCCCGGGCACAAGGCTGAGAAGAGGCAGGGTGGCTCATGGGGGCACCAGAAAGGTGACGAAGCCCGAGAGAGCCACATAAACTGTCATCCATGGAGGAGGGGGAGGCTTAAGCTGAAGAGGTTGAATCTGTTTGGAGGGCCAAGGCCAGAAACAGGAGAGGGACGTCAAATTCCCTGTCTGCACATGCAGGAGTGGAGCACTGATCACAGGGGCCATGCTCGGAGGGAGTCCTGGGTGGGTTCGCCTGGGCTAGAGGGACCTGGGTTGGACAGACAGAACAGTCCAAGTCAGAGATTAGATTTAGAGTCTAGAATACCCAGGGGAATGCTGAGCATGGGAGCTGGGGAAACACTGAGGAGGTGAACAGAGAAAAAAGCGTCAGCAAAGGAGGCTGAAAAGAATGTCAGCTAGAGATGAAAACTAGCCCTGAAGAACATTTTCTCTGTGCCAGGCACATGCTTTGCATGCGTTTCCTCACTCAGACTAAAAAGGAGGAAGACACCTTAGGGAGAAGATTTCAAGAAAAGAGACCCTCCTTCTGCCTGGATCATCTTTGTCACACTTTCTTTACCTGCCACTCCCATCCGTCCTTAGGGCCCAGCTCACAAGCGTCACCTTCCAGCATCCTCCTGGGGAATTAGTATCTCCTTTGGAATCTCCTAGCACCTTGTGCATTTTATTCATTCGGGCAACAAATGTTTATTCCACCATTTTAGAATTTATGGTATTTGAATGAAATTATTTTATTATTACCTGCTGGACTGTGGCTTAGTCATTTTGAAGATTTAGTATCTAGTACATAGGGTGATCAGCAAAATAGATATTTGTTTAATAACTAAATTAATAATATAAGTTATTTATTCAAGATTTAATTTACACCAAAGCATGAGAAGTTCTCTCATGAACCCATTTCAGATATAGATGGCTTAATTTACTAGGATGGTCATGATTTGAGGATTCATTGAGTGGTTGGTTTCTGTTGTTTTAGTTTATGCTGCTCAGTTGACACTCCTGGCCAATGTTAGACATTAGCCAACTGTTGAAATTCCCTGTAACACCAGCACATTCTCTGAATACTTATTATGCACAATTCAATAATGATTAACATTTGAACTACGTCTAGGCTGAGCAAGCCACATCAAAGCTCTTTTTTCACTAGGACTTTTAAAATATCAAACGTGGACTTGGTGAGTAGGTGTCAGAGACATTGACTTTGTAAACTGAAAATCATAAACTTAGATTCATTTGAAATACGTCATGTGGAGTGCATATATAAAAATCATGAGCATTTTGATTTTTCCCTTGTAGCTAATAAATAACATCTGTAATTTTCCTCCTCACGTTTTTATGATTAGCTTCAAGTCTGGCATATTTTTCCTGACAGTCCTGTTTCGTGTCGTGAGGATTTCACCAAGGACAGACAAGATCCTAAATAAGTAGTGTGAGTGTAACAGAGAACTTACAGCAATCAGGTTTAAGTTCAGAAATGAGGGGAATGTTAATGGCGGTCAGGCCTCCCTATTCTACTGGTACACACAGGCAGGGCTGCAGGGGCCCCAAGGGGAGGCGGTGCCCACTGTGACCCAGACCTACAAACCAGCACCCCCACCGCCCATGCTGGCCCTGCCTCCCAGGCCCCCTCACCGCCCATGTGCACCTGTGTCCTCACGGGGGCCCGCAGCAGAGTGCCCCGTGCCATGGCTTCCACCTGGGCTCCGTGGAGCTGGAAGGGTCCTCTGCCAAAGGAGAACCTGGGTGGACGTCGGACAGCTCTGCCTTTAGGTGTTTATATATGATGGGTGGCTGCATAGGATTTATTTGGAGGGAATATTTTTGCCACTTAAAAAGTTTGAAAACCATTGCCTTAACTAAACTGTGTAATTTCAACAACTACTATATTTAATTAAAATAATACTAGTTAACATTTATTGAGAGCGTACTATGTGCCAGGGACGCTGTTCAGGGCTTTCAATGTACTATCTCATTTAACTCTCCCAAAAACATCTAAGGTAGTTACTCATTTTATCAGTGAGAAAACAGAGGCTGAGTCAAACGCCCATGGTTACCGGGCTATGAAGCAGTGGGGCTGGCCGGGGCAGTCTGGCCCCACAGCCAGAGATCTCAGTCTCACTGCTAATATTGCCATAATTAGCTCTGGTAAAAGTGGTGGGGCAGCTTGGATAACTGAAAAACAACTCAATACGTGGTTATTAAGTGCCTGTTATAGACAGGCATGAAATGATGCTTGAACCCCAGTTACTCTGAGCTTCACTGTATGTCCCTAACCGCACTGACCTCACCTAATTTTGGAAAAGTCTGACAAGTAGGAGGCAGATAAATACAGGTAAAAAGTAAAAGTTGGCTTGAAAATACTCCCTGAATATCCTGGCTGATAAAATATTCTCCCTCCTCCTCCTCCTCTGCCCCCTCCACCGTCTTTCCCTTTTCTTTTCTCCCCTGCCCCACCCCTCCTCTTTCTTTTCTATTTTCTTTTTGATTCCTTTATTGTTCCTCTCTTCTTTTCCTTGTATTAGATTCCTCTGGCTCTTGTTTCTGGCATAAGACCAGGACAGGTTACACCTGCTCTCGCTTCTGCACGCTCCTCTCTTTACTCAGCGTTAGTAAAGTGGCCTCAGTGAACACTTAATGTTTTTATTTTGCTTTGTGTTTGTGCGATTGAGATTGAAGACTGTCGAGTCTGTTCTATTTTGTTCTAAAATGATAAATTAATTAGAGTTGCCCTTTTGAGCCAAGAATATTAGTGGGTTTTGGTTTTGGTTTTGGTTTTAAACAGGGCTATAAGACCAGGAATGAGAAACTGGTCCATGAAACTAATGGCAAGCAAATTTAGACTCCAATACAGCACCTATAGCCTACAGTGGGCCTGACAAACAAAATCTCATGGGATGAGATTGATTCCAGCACTGCGGTTAGATAATTCAAAAAGCCTAAAGAAATTTTTATGCTAAAGTTAAAGTTGCCGCAGAAACTATATAACTTGAGAATTTCTGGTGTCTAAATATATGGACACTACAGAACCTACCACATCACTCTGTGCCTCTGCCCAGGTCACTTTTCCACTTTACACCTGTCCCCCCACCCCCCAGAAAAATTGCAAAAATCTTTCTAATGCCTACTCGGCCTTCCAGTTTCATCTTAGACATCATATTTTCAGGGATGTCTTCCCTTTCCCTGGACTAGTCAAGGTCTCCACCTTGAGCTCCTCGAGCCCCTGTCCCCGGTCACAACACCCATCATAATCTATCTTTACTGCTTGTCTACTCGTCTTCCCCCACCTGGCTGTGTGCCCCACTACTAGGACTAGCTTGAGGAGTATTTGTTGACTGAGTAAATGAATCTCTACTTCTGGGGGGACCATGGCCACATGCTCCATACACTTACCAGCTCTCTGCTCTCTCCTTCCTCTTCCTTTCCAGACTGATTCCCAAGCCATCAGGAAGACATTTCTCTTTGTTTCTTTGGTTCTGAACTTTACTAACCAACCGAGGACATTTGTGCTCATAGACATTTGATTTACATAGAAGTGCTGATTGGAGTAGAAACTGCCTACTCCTCCTTGTCCCTACGATGGGTAGGCTAAACATGGAGGTGGGAAAAAGGGCTTTATCTTCTAAGGAGTGGGGACTAAACGTCTCCTAAGTCCCCACTGCAGGCAGAATGGAAACAGAAGGTGCATTTGAGAACTTTCAAATCCTCTGGCTGACCACGCAGGGGGCTGGGCTGCCTGGTGAGGCAGGAAGTCCTCTGTGGGACTGGCCCAGGGCAGTAGCTGTGCAAAGACCATCACAAGCAGAATCAATGCCACTGAAGATGGTAATTTCAGGTCACTGAAGGTGGCAAGAGGCCAGGCAGCCCACGTTGGGTTAGGCTGGACCAGCCAGGAGGCCAGGGCTGAGCTGGGCTGGACTGAGGGAGCAGAGTTAAGTGCTAAAGGGACTTCGGGACCAGTGACCCCAAGCTAGAACCAGAACTGGGAATCCCTGTTTTTCACAATTTTGGCCAGACCCCTGGTTTAGCATATAGAATTTAGGTAGTGTTGCCATATTCCGGTCCCATAATTTTCTAACAATACCTGTTCCCTGGACAGCTGGTTGAGATCTCACAATCATAAGAGGGTCAGGCAGTTGGTCACACCTTGGCTTTGATGGCTGTCAGTCAAAGGCCACAGGGTAAACTTAAATTGAAATGATTTCTTTCACTTGACCAATTGGTTTTGCCTATGTGTCCAGTCCTGTGACAACTGCTATGGGAATGCAAGAGACCTGTAGTTGGCATCTTTGTAGTTTTGGTGCACAGAATTTTATTTCACCACACATAGGATTTATTTCCTCCTCACACTCATCCTGTGAGGTAGGCAATATTTCTACCCTCAATTTGCATGCAAGGAAACAGAAACTCAAAGTGGTTAAAAGACTTAATGAGATAGCAAAAAGAGATCGTTCTAAAGGCTACTGAAACACAGTGATTTCTCCAAGTTCACTTTCAGAACTGGAGCGTAACGGCATAGGGCGTACTGCTGCTACGTTCCTAACAGTTCTCTGTACATCCCAGCTTGCAAGCTGGGCGGGCCCTGAGTATGGCTGCTCTAGGCTTTTTGCACCTTCAAGAATTAAGCAAAGAGTTTCAGTAAAGCATCAGCTCAGAGTGTGGGGGCTTCAGTCCGTGTTTTTTAGGGAACTATTTTTAGAGAAAAATGTCTATTTTTAGGTCTTCATGATTTTTAAAAACAAGAATCAAGACAGCAATGCGTACATTCACATCTGGATATGTAAGTCCTTACCACACAGCTAGATGACCGAGCAGCGTAGGCCCAAGCCCGCAGTTACAGGGACATGTAAAACCATGGGCAGACTGGAGATTTGCTCCACATGTGCAGAGCGCATCTGTCCAGATGCAGCTGGGATGTGCTGTGATCTGGGAAGGGGACACCCGGGCTCTGGACAGTGGGCCTCCGACCAGCGGCCACAGTGTGGACCTTAGTGACCTGAACTTCCCTTCGAGTTTGGGATCCTTTGAACTTTTATTAGATTGAGCCATGAAGAAATGGTCAGCCAATCAAATGTGTAATGTAAGTTAAACTTTGATGTAAATAAACTTTAAGAGACATTTGATTTACATGATAAATAAAGAAGCAACTTTTAAGAATTTTTAACTTCAACACGAAAGTCAAAGGTAGTTGCTGCTAATTGAACCTAAATCTTACCTGCTTATTAAAAACATACCTGGCAGGATTCCACATTAGAAAACTTGAGAACCAAATTTCTGGAAAAGCTGGGGTTTGTTCCCCACTTAGCCCACGTGATAAGTTTTGCTGTAGGTAAATACGCATGCATCATTGAGCATGGAGATGGCATCCCCCTGGAAAAACCAGAGGGGTCACTAGCAGGAGAGTGAAATTTTAAACTGATCTTTGTAAATTATAAAAATAATCAAAACCAAAGAGCTCAGTAGAAATGAATGGCAGGCCAAATGGGGCAGAAAAGGGACTAAACCCTACAAGTGGTAAATTATAGCTTACACCCATAAATACTTTTTTTTACCTTAACACTCTTCAAATTCTGGAACATGAATTGGGGAGCAAACACAGGTCCTCTCTAAATTCAGGGCAGAGAGAAGAGGGTTTGGTTGTTTTGTTTTGTTGGGGTTTTTTGTTTGTTTTGGTTTGGTTTTTCTGATATAATAATGGCATGTTAAAAAAACTATATTATACTGATAATAGCATTCAGTGATAGTTATTGACAGACATTATTACCTGTTTCATAGAGCTATTGCAAGCATTAAACATGAAACACTTAGAACAGTGTTTTATGCTTATAAGCATGCAGTAAGTGCTTGTTAAGTATCAGCTGTTACTATCTTTTAATGTTCACAAAAGTCTTACAATATACTAGATACTGTGCTAAGTGCTGTATATGCCTTATCTCACTTGCTATTGTTATTTCTTTGGTTTTTGTTTTTGTTTTTTGAGACAGGGACTTCCTCTATTGCCCAGGCTAGAGTGCCGTGGCGTCACAGTTCACAGCAACCTCAAACTCCTGGGCTCACGTGATCCTCCTGCCTCAGCCTCCAGAGTAGCTGGGACTACAGGAGTGAGCTACCACACCCAGCTAATTTATTTTTTAAATTTTTTGTAGAGATGAGGTCTCACTCTTGCTCAGGATGGTCTTGAACTCCTGGACTCAAGTGATCATTCCACCTCAGCCTTCCAAAATGTTAGGATTACAGGTATGAGCCACTGTGCCTGGCCTCACTTGCTATTGTTATACTAATTTTATAGATAGTAAACTGAGGCATGGAAAGTTTAGAAAGTTGCCAAAGATGGCACAGGTGGTAATAACATCTACTGCCCACTTTCTATATGATACACTTAGTACTAAACACTTTCATACAACAATTCTGTGAAGTAGATACTATTATCCTCAGTTTACAGATGGGGAAACTGAGGCCTAGGGAGGTCAGCTAACACCAAGGTCACATAGCCAGTGGGCGATAGAGCTGAGACTGGAACCCAAGCTGTGTGGCCCCCAAAGCGCATGCTCTGTGCTGCTGTGCACCATGGCCTTCTGGGAGAAGGTGTGGCAGAACTTCAATCACTCAGCCCTTCCCTCCCATCCTTGTAACCATTTCCACTACTGCCTGTCTTCAGGGTCTCAGTGGTAAGTCTTCCTAAGCCCCATTTTCCAGCTGTGCCCAGCTCATTCTGCTTGAGCAGCATGTCAGAGAGTGAGAGACCCAGACCATCGAGTCTTTCACCACCCTGCCCCAGCCCTCACTTACATACCTCTAATGCCAGAAAATCACCCTCCCTGGGAAAGCCATCTCTCCTGCCTTCCGAAAGCTCTGACTGTTACAAACACATTCATTACATTAAAGCCAATGCCAAAATGGTGCTATGTTTCTAAACCTCTTTGTGCCTCGGTTTCCTCATCCATAGGACTTTCATAAGGGTTAAATTAGACTCAAAGCACTTAAACTGCCCAGTGTATGTTATGTCTGATAAATGGTAGTTTCTATCACTATTTTTTTTAAATTATTATTTCTCCCTATGTCTACCACCCCTGAAAGCCTTACACTTCAAATTCAGTCCTTCTTGAATTCACCCTTTTCCACCATGCTGTCAGCTGCAGCCTGCCCTCACCTTCTGTATCCAGGATACTACAGTAGCCTCCTGGACGACTTCATGGGCTCCTTTCTGTCTCTCCAATCTGCCCTGCAGGTGTAGTTAGGAATTGCCTTCCTTGGTCATTTCCCTTCTCAGAAACCAAACTGGTTCTTGGTTGCTTTCACACTTTGGATGAATTATAAGGTTCTCTACTAATTTCTTGCTGATCCACATACACATATTCTTTTCTCTGGGCATGAAAACTTTCTGTCTTCTGTGAACTTTCTTCTTCAGCTAAACATGTCAGCTAACATGTTTATTTTGTTAAAGCATTATATAGTTAAGTCTCAAAGGTTATACACCAAAATAGTAACAGCAACTAAATAAATGTACAGGTAATTTTAATTTTCCTGTTCATATTTTTCTATATTTTCCAACATGTAAATAATAAAGATATAAATTACATAGTTAGGAAAAATAATGCATTTTATAAAAGTACAGTCATAGACTATCAGACAGTCATTTCCTAAGAGTCAGGAGAATGCCCTGTACAGTCAAGAGACAGGGCTGCCTTTCCTGAAGATCAGAAGTGTTTCCGGGCATCCCTCAGTCCCTTCCCCGTTTGGTGAGCCCATTGCCTCCACTAATTAGTGTCTTTCAAACTATACTTTAGCCACAGACCCTTTCTTCAAACGAAAATATAGAGAAGTACAATATATTTAGCAGATACTACAGATTCTTCCTTAAGAGTTGAACACTCTGTTGAAATGGAGATTGGGAATCTGGACCCCTACCCAGTAACTCACAATCCCATCTCAAGACAACTCCTGAGGTGTTGTTAGAACCCACTTCAGGTCTGGAGAACACAATTCTCCACTGAAACCGCTGGCCCTCTTCTGGTAACTTGAACTCCTTCCGATTTCTAGGAGTTGCTCTGTAAGTTTACTACATATTATACAAGATAGAGATTTTCTTTGTTTGCCTTAAAATTTTCTGCTGATTTCCTTTTTCACATCCCAAGTCAATACACATGGCTAATTCATCCTATAATTGAGTATTTCTGTCTGGCCAGAAGCGTTATTATCCCAGAGGTAGCTTTCAGCTCAGAAAGAAAAGAGAAATATTTGATTGTTTGTGCTTTTCTCTTAACTCCCTTGTTTTTGCCCAAATGTTAACAAATCCAATGCCTTTTTCTCATCTATCAAGCTGATACATGGAATATTTGACGCTTTTGACTTATAGTATGAAACCTCTGCTCTCTTGGCTTCTGTGATATCCTGTTTAACTGGTTTTATTCCTCATAGTATTTTCTTCTCTGTTTCATTTGCTAAGTTTTTCTTTGGCCCTCAGTACTCTGTTTCTGGGCTTCTGTTTTCCTCTTGCCTCCCTCTCTCGACAACTGGTCCATTTCCAGGGTTCAGTGATCACTGCGTTGTAGGTGATGCTCAGTCAGTGTGTGCTTCAGGCTCTCATGCGGGGGCCAGTCCTGTAGCTCCAGGATGTAGTGGATATTTCTACCTTGTGCTCAAATTAATTCCTCAAAATCAGTATATCTAATTCCAGAATCATATTCTCCCCACTATTTCCTGCCCCGACATCTCTATTCTGCCAATATCAACAATATTCTCACCAAACTTAAAACCTTGGAATTTTATCTTTTCTAATCTTTTGTCACCAAATATCTTGGATTTTACTGGCTAAACTTCTCTTAGATGTCTCTTTGCTCATGACTTCATGTCATAAAATTTCAGAACACAATGTTTTATTACCATATACAGTTGTTAATCAACAAGTATTTCTGTAATTTAGATCTACTCTAGCTCTCTCAGAGAAATTCTAAAGTTTGTTAATATTCTAAGAAATCTCTGCCTCCTATCTCCGGAGGGTCCTGACAGTCTGTCCAACTCACTGTCAAGTTAATAATGAAAGCACCAGAGTAACCAACTCAATCTTGGGAAAAAAACAAAAGTTGAAGGACTCAAACTTTCTGATTTATGAACTTACTACTGAGCTCCAGTAGTCGAGATAGTGTGGTACTGGCATAAGAATAGACATATAGATCAATGGAATAGAATTGAGAGTCTAGAAGTAAGCCCTCATGTTTATGGTGAATTGGTTTTTGACAAGTATACCAAGACAATTAAATAGGGAGAGAATAGCCTCTTCAACAAATGGTGCTACAACAACTGGGATATCCACATACAAAAGAGTGAATTTGGACTCCTACCTCTTACCATATATTAAAAAAATTCAAATTGCATTAAAGACCTAAACATAAGAGCTAAAACTATGAACTCTTAAAAGAAAACATAGATGTAAATCTTTGTGACCTTGGATTGGGCAATGGTTTCTTAGATATGGCACCAAAAGCACCAGCAACAACAAAAAAATTTAGACAAATTAGAATTTATTAAAATTAAATTTTGTGCTTCAAAGGACACTATCAAGCAAATGAAAAGACAGTCCACAGAATGGGAGAAAACTTTTGCATCTGATAAGGGACTTGTATCTAGAATATATAAAAAACTTGTACAACTAAATACTAAAAAGACAAATAACCCAATTAAAAATAGGCAAAGGATTTGTGACAACATGGATAAACCTAGAGAACATTATGCTAAGTAAAATAAGCCAGATACAGAAAGACAAATTCTGTGGCCAGGCACGGTAGCTCACGCCTGTAATTCTAGCACTCTGGGAGGCCAAAGTGGAAGGATGGCTTGAGGTCAGAAGTTCAAGACCAGAAAGACAAATTCTGCATGATCTCACTTATATGTGGAATCTAAAAGAATTGAATTCATAAAAATGGAGTAGAATGTGGGTTGCCAGGGGCTAGAGAAGTAGGGGAGGAAATGTGAAGGATGTTGGTCAAAAGGTACAAACTTTCAATTATAAGATGAATGAGTTCTGGAGATCTAATACACACCATGGTGACTATAGTTAATGTATTATATACTTGAAATTTGCTAGGAGAGTAGACATTACGTATTCTCACCAAAAATTAAAAAAAGTAAATGTGTGAAGTGATGGATAGGTTAATTAGCTTGATTGGGGGAATCATTTCACATTGTACACATATATCAAAATAACACATTGTATCCCTTAAAGATACACAGTGTTTGTCAATCATACTTCAATGTTTTTTTAAAAAATGGGCAAAGGATCTGAGTAGACATTTTTCCAAAGATATACAAATGACTAATAAACACATAAAAAAAAGTGCAACTTCACTAGTCATTAGGAATATAAAAATCCAAGCCATGTGAGAAACCACTACACACAGGCTAGAGTGGTTCTAATCAAGACAGACACTATCGAGGGATGGCAAGGATGTGGACTAATACCTCATACACTGCTGGTGGAAATGTAACATGGTTCATCCATTTTGAAATACTCTGCAGTTCCTCAAGAGGTTAAACCTAGAGTTCCCATATGACCCAGCAATCTGCTTCTATTATATACCCAAAGGAAACGAAAACATACATCCACACAAAAATAGTATGTGAATGTTCATTCCAGCATTCTTTTTTTTTTTTTTTTTTTGAGACAGAGTCTCCTCTGTTGCCCGGGCTAGAGTGCCGTGGCATCAGCCTCGCTCACAGCAAGCTCAAACTCCTGGGCTCAGGTGATCCTTCTGCCTCAGCCTCCCGAGTAGCTGGGACTACAGGCATGCACCACCATGCCCGGCTAATTTTTTCTATATATATTTTTAGCTGTCCATATAATTTCTTTCTATTTTTAGTAGAGACGGGGTCTTGCTCTTGCTCAGGCTGGTCTTGAACTCCTGAGTTCAAACAATCCACCCACCTCGGCCTCCCAGAGTGCTAGGATTACAGGCGTGAGCCACCGCGCCCGGCCCCAGCATTCTTAATAATAGACAAAAAGTAGAAACAAACAAGTATCCATTAATTGATGATTGGATAAAGAAAATGTACATTTTCAGCAACATACTGCAATGAAAGGCATATTATTCATTAATAAGAAGGAATGAAGTACTGATAAATGCTACAATATGTATGAAACTTAAAAACATTATGCTAAGTGAAAGATGCCAGACACAAAAGGCCACGTATTGTATGACTCTATTTATATGAAATGTTCAGAACATAAATCCAAAGAAACACAGAATAGGTTAGGGGCTGTGTAGGGCTGAATGAAAAGGGAGGAAACGAGGAATGACTGTGAATGGTACAGGGTTTCTTTCTGGGGTGATAAAAATGTTCTAAAATATCTTATGGTGATGGTTGCACAATTCTGTGACTGACTACACTAAAAACCATTGAATTTTACACTCTAAGTGAGTAAATTGTATCATATGTGAACTCTGTCTCAATAAAGCTGTTAGGGAAAAATAATTCAATCATTAAAGATATATATTTAGATTCCTCTTGTGTCTCCCTATTGATTAGAAGGGAAAGTATTTAGCACCTCCTTGAATTCGTTTTACCCCATCTATCCAAGGATCTCACCTACCCCTTCTGTAGCAGTTGTATCATCTGTCCTTCAAATGCAGTAAATCAGTGGAGCTGCTTCTCTCATTCTTCAGTCTAAAATTCCCTTCTTCACCTTCTGTTCATCCCATTCTTAGTCACCTGTTGACTTAGTAAACATTGTCAAGTGCTTACCGCTGATGTGCCATGGCGCTAGACTATCTTTGGGGTTATAGAGAAGAATCAGACTTAGGACATACCCTCAATTTTTTTACACTAGGAGTGGGTATGGTGGTGGATAACAAAGAGGTGCATTTTTAAGTCTTACCTAAAGTCCTCCTTCCTTCATTAATGTTTCTCCTCTGTGCCTCAGCCTTTATCAACTTCCTCCTACCATGACCTTTTATGATATTTGCTGTCTGACCTTAATCATATTCTGCCTCATGTTGTTATTTAACCATTTCATATGTAATATTTTTATCTTCCTAATTAATTTATAAGATTTGAATGGCAAAGCTCCATCCCTATTTGTTTTCTGTTGCTGCTATCACTACTGTAACAAGTTACCACAAACTTAAAATGACACAGGTGTATTATCTTACCGTTCTATAGGTCACAGGTCTGACAGGTCTCAGGGGGCTAAGATCAAGGTGTCAGTAGGGCTGCATTCATTTCTGGGGCTCTAGTCTAGAGCCCATTTCCTTGCCTTTTGTAGCTTCTAGTGGTCACCCACATTACTGAGCTCATGGCCCCCTTCTTCCATCTTCAAAGCCAGCAAGGTTATATCCCTCTAACCTTTCTCCTGTAGCCACATCTCTCTCTGACCACTGTCAGGAAATACTCCTTGCTTTTATGGACTGATGTGATTTGATTGAGCCCACCTAGATAATCTGGGATAATCTCCACATCTTAAAGTCTTTACCCTTAATCATATCTGCAGAGTTCCTTTTGCCACAGAAAACAACATATTCTTTGGTTCTGGGGGATTAGGGTGTGTACATCTTTGGGGGCAGTTATCCTGCCTACCACACCCCGTTTTATATTCTTTGTATTGCCTAAGAGCCTCACACCATGTTGACAGATGGGTGGAAAAAATATATTATGCAAGGACTGACAGTAACAACAATGGCAGCTACAACTGGGGTGTCTATACATCAGACAAAGTAGACTTAAAGGGGAAACACATTATTAGAATTAAAGAGGGATTTTTCAAAATGATTAAAAAAAACCCAGTCAACTAGATAGTTATAATAACCTATAAATTTGTAAGCACTTGGTAATATAATCTCAGAACGTATGAAGCAAAAAACAACAGAACTAAAAGGAGAAATAAATTCTCAGTCATGGTGACAGATTTTTAATGTACCCCTCTCAGTAATTGATAGAACAAGCAAACAAACAAAAATGGCCATAAAGATTTTAAAGATGTGAACAGCATGGTTAACAAATTTGACTTAAATGATATATAGATCACTGGACCCAACAACTTCAGGCTACATACTTTTTTCAAGTGAGAATGGAACATCATACAATTGGCTATATGTTCGGCCATAAACCAAGTGTCAACACATTTCAAAGGATTTCAATTATATACTATAAATCTAAAATAATTCTAAAATTAAAAGTTTTTTTTAAATTAATAGATATGTTCTCTAATCATAGTGTAATTAAACTGATAATTAGTAATAATATGATAACTAGAAAATTCTCAAGTGTTTGGGCATTAAGTAATACACTTTCAAATTGTGAGTTAAAAAAATCACAATGGACATCAGAAACTTTTTTATCTGAATAATGAAAATACACATTTAAAGCTTGTATGATAAAAAAATTAATTGATGCTTAGGTATAAATTTATATATTAGGAATGAAAAATTCTGAATATCTATTGTTCAAGAACTTATAAAGAGAACAAAAAAACCCAAAGAAAATAAAGGGAAGAAAATAATAAAGATAAAAGAAGAAGTTAATGAAATAAAAACAAACATACTACAGAAAGGATCTGCAAGGCCAAAAGTTGGTTGTTTGAAAAAACTAATAAAATCAATTAACCTTTAGCAAAATTTATTATGGGGAAAAAAATAAAAAGCATGAATTGCCAACATCAGGAATGAAAGGCAATATTACTACAGATGCTACAGACATTTAAAAGATAATACAAAAGAAAAAGTTATATGAACTACACAAATTTATAATAAAATACAATTTACCAGAACTGTCAAAGGGAGAAATAGAAGATCTGAATAATCTTATATTTGACAAAGAAATTAAATCAGTAATTTCAAACCTTCCCACAAAGAAAACTCTAGGCCTAGATGGTTTCATGAATAAATGCTTCCAAATATTTAGGAAGTAACACCCATCTTACATAAATTCTTCCAGGAAATAGTAAAACAGGGAACACTTCCCAGTTCCTTTTATGAGATCAATATAATCTTGATTCAAAAGCATGATAAAAACATTAAAAGAAAGAAAATTATAGACCAATTTCTGTCTTGAGCATAGGTGCAAAAATCCTAAACAAAATGTGAATCCAGCAATGTATAAAAAGAATAGGGCCGAGCATGATGGCTCACACCTGTAATACCAGTACTTCGAGAGGCAGAGATGGCAGGATTGCATGAGGCCAGGAGTTTGAGACCAGCCTGGACAACATAGCAAGTCCTCATCTCTACAAAAAAATTAAAAAATTAGGTGAATGTGGTGGTGTGCACCTGTAGTCCCAGCTACTCAGGAGGCTGAGGTAGGAGGATCACTTGAGCCCAGGAGTTCCAGGCTGCAGTGAGCTATGATTGCACCACACTGTACCCCAACCTGGGCAACAGAGCAAGATCCTGTCTCTAAAAAAAAAAAAGGATTAGAATGAACAAATGAATTTAGGCAAAGTCCTTGGATACAAGGTCAATATATTAAAAAGTCAATTATATTTTTATCTATCTGTAATACCCATTTAGAACATGAAACACATTTTAAAATATCATTTATAATAGTACCAAAAAACATCAGCCATCAAGGGAGTGAACCTAAGAAAAGATGTTTAAGACCTCTACACAGAAAATCATAAAACATTATTTAGAGAAAATTTTTAAAACCTAAATAAATGTTGGGACCCACTATATTTATTAATTAAGACTCAATATTTTAAGACACAATACTCACAAATTGATACCTAGAATCAATACCATCCTAATCAATATCTTAGCTGGTATTTTGTGAAACTTGACAAGCTAATCCTAAAATTTATGTTGAAAATGCAAAAGGCAAAGAATGAAATTAATCTTGAAGAACAAAGAAGTTGGGAGATATATACTACCAGATAGAAAAACTTATAAATCTACAGTGATTAAGACTGTGGTGTTAGCACAAGGACAAATAGGTCAGTGGAACAGAATAGAGACTCCAGACCTGAACAGCTACGCTATTCAATGCAGTAGCTGCTAGCCCCATGGGGCAGTTTCAATTAATTAAAATTAAATTTACTTAAAAATTCCATCCTGAGTTACAGCAGCCACATTTCATATGCTCAGTAGCCACACACGGTTAGTGGCTGTAGCATAGGAAAGCACATACACAGACCATTTCCATCACTGCAGAAAGTTCCGCTGGACAATGATGTGCTAGAGACACACGTGCCCCATATGGACATATGGTTTTTGACAAAGGTATCTCTACAGATGAGTAGGAAAAGGACAGTCTTTTTAATCAGTGGGGTTTGTTAGTTGAAAGCCATATTTTGAAAAAGTGAATCTTGATTCCTACCTCACTTCATAGGCAAAAATCAATCCCAGGTGGGTTTTAAATTTAAATATAAGAGGTTGTGGGAATTTTCATACAATGGAATAATATCCAGCAATGAAAATGAATGAAGTATTAGAAACAGGCTGATTCCCAACAACATAGATGAATCTCCCAAACAATAGATTGATCAAAACGAGCCAGAAAAAAGAGTAACATACTATATGTTTTCCATTCACACTGAGTTCAAAAGCAGGCAGAAATAATCTCTGCTGTTCAAAGTTAGGATCGCAGTTACCAGGGGAGAGGAGGTTAGTTACTGAAGGCTGCTGACGTGGGTTTCTGAAGTCTTAGTAACGTTCTGTTTCTTGATCCGGTCGGTGTTGACAGGGGAGAGTTCACTGTTCATCAAGCTGTTTACTTGTGATTTGTGCACTTTTCTCCATGAGTGTTATTTTTTAAAGCAACCTCTGTATTGACACAGAGAAAGTTCTTGCTAATTTAATAAAAAAAAAAAGATGAAGTTTCTCTCAAAATTTTTAGATAGACAAAAAATTTCAAGTCTGAAAATATTGGATATAGGATGTGGAGAAATGGGGAGATGATTAGTGGGAGGGCCAAGAGTATGTGTTGTAAAGTTGAAAGTGTGCACACTCTGCAACTCAACAGTTCTGCTTCTAGACACACATTCTTGAGAAACTCTAGCACATTTGCACAAGGAGATATGGATAATAATATTCATTTCAGGATAGTTTATGATACCCAAAAAAAGAACATTAAAACAATTTGAATGCCCATCAACAGGGGAGTGGATAAATAAAATGTGATATTTTTATATAATGAAATATTAAACAATTAAAAGGAATATATGCACATACATAATCACAGAGCTCTAAACACACAATAGTGAATGATGAACCAAGTTGCATACTAGGTCTAACATATCACACAGGTACATTTTAATTTAATTTTTATTGATACATAATTGTACATATTTATGGGGTACACATGATATTTTGATATATGCATACAATGTGTAATTATCAAATCAGGGTATTTAGGATATCTATCACCTCAAACAATTATCATTTCTTTGTGTTGGGACTATTTCAAATCTTCTCTTCTGGCTATTTTTAAATATACAATAAATTATTGTTAACTATAGTCACCCTACTGTGCTGTCAAATAACAGAACTTATTCCTTATATCTAACTGGATTTTTGTACCTATTAACCATCCTCACTTCCCACCCCTACCCTACTCTTTCCAGCCTCTTGTAACCATCATTCTACTCTCTACCTCTATGAAATCAACATTTTTTAGCTTCTACATATGAGGGAGAACATGCAATCTTTGTCTTTCTGTGCCTGGCTTGTTTCATTAAAGATAATGACCTCCAGTTCCATCCATGTTGCTGCAAATGACAAAATTTCATTCCTTTTTATGGATGAATAGTATTGCAGTGTGTATATATTCCACATTTTCTTATCCATTCATCTGTTGACGGATATTTAGGTTGATTCCACATCTTGGCTATTGTGAATAGTGCTGCATAAACATGGGGGTGCAGGTATCCCTTTGCTGTACTGCTTTCCTTTCCTTTGGGTAAATACCTAGCAGTGGGATTGCTGGATCATCTGATGGTTCTGTTTTTGGTTTTTTGAGAAACCTCCATACTCTTTTCCATAGTGGCTATACTAATTTGCATTCCCACCAACAGCACACGCATACATTTTTTTTTACTTTTTTATTTTTTGAGACAGGGTCTCACTCTGTTGCCCGGGCTAGAGTGCCATGGCATCAGCCTAGCTCACAGCAACCTCAAACTCATGGGCTCAAGCAATCCTACTGCCTCAGCCTCCCAAGTAGCTGGGACTACAGGCATGCGCCACCATGCCCAGCTAATTTTTTCTGTGTATATATATATTTAGTTGTCATACTAATTTCTTTCTATTTTTAGTAGAGATGGGGTCTCGCTCTTGCTCAGGCTGGTCTCGAACTCCTGAGCTCAAATGATCCACCCACCTCGGCCTTCCAGAGTGCTAGGATTACAGGCGTGAGCCACCATGCCCAGCCTCACACATACATTTTTAAAGCATAAGACAGTAGTATGTATTATTCCTTGGCACATGTGTGTTCTACCATACTTTGATATGGCTGAAGAATGCCCTGAAGTCATGATAGCAGCATGCTCTGGAGAAGCACAGGAAGAGCCTGAGGTTGAGGACGGGACAAAAGAGACTTCATCTTTATTGTCCAATTTCTTTTATTTAAAAAAAAGCAAACATGTCAACATGTTAACATCAGTCCATTTAGGATGATGGCTCACAGAGTGTTAGTTATATTAAGCTTTGTAATTTTGTCTTTGTTTAATTTCTCAAAATGAAAGCCAATAAAATTGAGATAATAGAATCTTTCATCGTTTAGTCTTCGACTTATTTATTGTTTAGGTATTTTATGTTCCTGTTTGTTTTAACAAAAAAAGTATATAAATATAAGTATAGCTGATATAAATTTCCTTTTTTTGTTTATGTTCACAAAATATGCTTGTTTTATTTAACGTTCTTTGTATCAAAATGTGACCTTCATACAGACTTGTGAGGAGGAAATCATTAGGGCTCAGGGCTTTCCCACAGTCTGTGTATCCCGCTTCCTGGGATAGACATCCTCACGCACCTCAGTCGCTAGAAGCACCGGCTGGATGGGTGCCACGGGAGCCAAAATAGCCACAAGAAAGGAGGCGAGGATCCAGGACGATTCTCCTCTTTGCTGCTAAAGATGTGTTGTTGAGTGATTGTTCAGACTGAAGCTCTGAAAGCACCGATGTTTATTGGATCGGTCTCCTCTACAGGGTCATTTCCAAAAGACTGTCAAAATAGTGGGACTTCCCGCCTTTTCCATCACTGACAGGGCTTCCTGCATCAAACCCTGCATCAAACCCTGAGGAGCCCAGATCCTACTTTGGCAAGGAGGAGGGTGTTCTCAAAGTCTTTTATAAAAGGAAGGCAGACAGATGGGTTAATCACCGTGATGGCGTCTGTACTCTTATAGACATATCGCACATGACGGCAATTCCTTATTGGGCTGCTAATTAAGCAACCTTTTGAAGTGCTCTCAAGAGGATTGCCCTGACCATATTTGCAAAGGTAACAGATAAATGTGGGCTTAAACCAGATTAAATATTATTCAGCTAGACTCCAAGTTGAGGCTTTGAACTATGCACAAGTCAGAGTAAGGTGAGGGACCTCCATAGCCTGCCCTCATGAGCCACCAGTGCCTTCCACAGGAGTGGAAGAACTCTTGCTGCGCCTTAGTCACCCCTCCCCACGAGCAGGCAAAGGAAGGGGTTGTCCAAAAGGAGGACTGAGCATCTGAGCATCTCAACCCAGACCCTTTTGTCCATCTAGTTCCTGAGCCAGCCTGTCACTGAGATGTATGTGAGCACTCTGGTCTGCTCTGGGCTGTGCACTCTGCGAGCCCGGTGCATGTCCGGCGAGATCAATGATGGTGGCTAAGTCCTTCTAAATCAAGGGTCAGCTATGAGCAAGCTCTCTCTGCCACAGATCTGAAGCCATGTTCTCTCCAATCGATTTTGTCAGTAATAAAAGCAATATTTTTTGCTCCGTCTGGCTTCTTCCTCTTGCTTGGTTCCAAACTCCAGAGGTATTAGTAATTGCTCCCTCAAAAACCTGATGATCGATTAATATAAAACCTCAAAATGATAAGTTAATGTAATCCATGATACCAACCAATAATTTGTATACCAAATTTATCCTTATCCTGTCCAAATAGTTAAACACTGCTCACTTTTATATTTCATAAGTGTGGTTTAAAAATAAATGTATCTACTGTTTGGCCGGGTGCGGTGGCTCACGCCTGTAATCCTAGCACTCTTGGGAGGCCCAGGTGGGAGGATTTCTTGAGCTCAGGAGTTCAAGACCAGCCTGAGCAAGAATGAGACCCCCTCTGTACAGAAAACAGAAAAATTAGCTGCGTGTAGTGGCACATGCCTGTAGTCCCAGCTACTCGGGAGGCTGAGGCAGGAGAATCGCTTGAGCCCAGGAGTTTGAGGTTGCTGTGAGCTAGGCTGATGTCACAGCACACTAGCCCATGCAACAGAGTGAGACTCTGTCTCAAAAAATAAAATAAATAAATAAATGTACTCTTTATCATAGCATGCTTGAACTCTCATAGCTTGAGATAGACTCCATTGAAATGTACATTTTATAATTTATCATACTATCTACATAGGAATTAGTATGCAGGGAAAATGCGTTTAATTTAAACATTTAGCAGCAAAACACACACACACACACACACACACACACAAAATGCCAACCCACACTGCTGTAAAAAACACTGTTCTGCATATGGCCAGCTGTACATTGGCAGAACATAGTGATTTTAAGGATGAATTAGTCTTCTAATCTCTTTGGGATTTCCTTTATATTTGTGGTGGTTTATGACTGACATATAACTATAGTTTTCTGTTTGCATTTAATAAAAGATTCATTTCTGTGGCAAGATACACATTTGCACTCCAGTGTTGAATAAAAGCTACTGTTCTGCAAGCAGCACATAAAATGCTGATTTATAACGACACGTTCCAATGACAGCGATCTAATTCTTCTAAACTATTTCTTCCCAGGTCCTGGGAATGGCATGGCCTCAGCAAAGGTTGATTCTTCTCTTCCAGAATATTCAGCTTTTAACACATCTGTCCATGCTGCAATTAGACATGGAAATTGGAAACTCCTCACAGGCAACCCAGGTACGATGCTTAGCTTACTGAGCGTACTTCCCTTCCCGCGGTAGACAGGGCAGGGCGGTATCTCCAGTCTGCTTGCCCTCGTGGGCTTATATTCCTTTGGCCATTCCTCTGGAAAGAAAGGATATTATCACTCTTGTTCTAACCACTTCCCACCTCTGTGGCCGTCTCTTCCTGCTTGGCTCCTTAAGGTTCCTAAGCCCTACCACTCACCTCACTTTGCTCAGACACCTGAAATGTTAACTTGTCTTTCAAATCTTTCATGATCCCTCCTGATATGTGTCATAAGAAGATGACCGTTTATTCAGGGCTTTCTTTTCCCACTTGTAAGACTCAGCCTGTTCCCAGTGACACAGCTTCCATTGTTGTCCTGGCCCACGTAGGCCTTCCCACCAGAACATCAAGGAAAAGTTTTAACAAAGTAACTATCTTTTGCAAAACATCTCTCTGGGGCTGCCAAAGGAGGAGGAATGGTTTCATCTACTGGTCCTCACCCTCTCCCCCCAGGCCCCCCCAAAAAAGATTTAAAAAATTGAGAATTAACTGTAGTAGGGGCATAAGGAAAAATGCTACTCTAATGCTTCATGGAAGATATGGATTTCAGATACGTGTGCCTACCGAGCACAGCACATTCAGTGAGCAAAGAGAATCTCCAAGAGCTACACCCTCAGCTGATGGCAGAGCTGGGGAAGGAGGTTGCTTCCCCTGATCATATTCTCTAAAAGTGACATATTTTCAGTACATTTTAAATACATGGTGGGATGGTTAAGATTGAGAGGCAATTAAGCAATACTTACAATGGGGACATTCTTGGCATTTGTAACAAGACAATTCTTCATTGTTTGGGACTGTCCCATGTATATCACAAGACACTGTGGCATCACTGGCCCATGCCCACTAATTGCCAGGCGTACCCCTACCCCCAGTCCTTGTGACAACTAAAAATCCCCTCACACGCACACACACATGCACACACACTCCTGACCTCCCTGGCTGTGCAGCAGCGAGACGTGTCTAGTGAAAGCACCAGAAGTCAGAGTCTGAGACAAACCTACAGACAGCAGCATCACGATGGGCCACATCTTTTCATGTGTCCACATCCCCAGCCCAGAGCAGCCTTGTCCTCAGACCCCCTCCTGGAAATTAGAACCTGCCTGCCGTGCTTTTCCCTCCATAACCTGTTTCGTTTCTTTGCTA
This sequence comes from Lemur catta, assembly GCF_020740605.2. Taxonomy (NCBI): domain Eukaryota; kingdom Metazoa; phylum Chordata; class Mammalia; order Primates; family Lemuridae; genus Lemur; species Lemur catta. The sequence continues at coordinate 50,436,512 of NC_059139.1, read as the reverse complement.
GGCTGTGGTTACTGGTTCCCTCCACCGTCTCAACACAATGTTTCTGAGATACCCTCATCAGATCCACCAACCAAGACCCTCTGGCTGTTTGACATTGAGCGGGACCCAGAAGAAAGGCATGACCTGTCCAGAAAATACCCCCACATCGTCTCGAAGCTCCTTTCCCGCCTGCAGTTCTACCATAAACACTCAGTGCCCGTGTACTTCCCTGCGCAGGACCCCCGCTGTGATCCCAAGGGCACTGGGGCGTGGGGGCCTTGGATGTAGGATTTCAGCGAGGCCAGAAAACCTTCCCGCTGCAAGCTGGACTTCAGACCTTTACTCTCGTGACTCTCGTTTCGTTTGTTATCCCAACCTGGGTTCACTTGGCACTTCTCTTGCTCCTAAAACCACACTGAGGTATCTAATTTCAACCCCTGGTGCATTTACAGAGCTGATAACATCTAGAACACTCCTGTTACTGGCCGGGGCATGTGTCTACAGGCAGGGTGGCTAGGTTCATCCCCTTTTCCTAAGCCGTGGGACAGCTGGGAACTTGAAATAGGAAGTTCTCAGTGCGTCCCGGAGGCCGGAGCAGCTGGCTCTCTTTGCCTCACAAGTCAGACATTAGATTTCCCTCTGCCAACAGCTGGTTTTATTGGAATGACTCAAATTTCTTGTAACAAATGAAGGGAACAGACAATTGTTAATGGTTCTGCTGGCCAGGGGTTCTCCTGTCTGAGAGATCACGTTCAGGCATCCCATGTGAATGACCTTCCTTGGTTCACCCGTCACTCACTCATCCCATCACCGGGCATAAGGCCCATCCCATTGTTAAGGTCAACGTGGCTATATGCCTGCACCTTAGTTTTGGTTTTTACAATAAGGAAATGTGTATTTATCCTAGATTTTCATTCCCCAGCCATGGCTCACTCTGTCTAGACTTCCTGCCACCCCCAGCTCCCCAGTGGCTGTTTTCCTGCCTTTTCTTTGGTCCCCAGTGTCCTGCCTGGGGAAGCTGCTATGCCTGTCTACCCTGAGCGCCCCTGATTTTTGGAACACTGCCAAGCCCTGCCTTCCTCTTGCCTCTGTGCTGAAGCTAGAGCCACACTCCCACCCCCACCCCCACCCACACCCGGGCAGGTGGTGGAGTCGCCCTGTGAGTATGCTCACGGTGGATACCAAGAGGGCTGGATGGGGATGCTTAGATCTGTGGCATGTGTTCAGTGAGGATTTTCCTAAGTTGCACGGAGGTTATCGTCATGATTGTGGCTTTATCTTGTACTATATTAAAGAACTGCACTGCTGTTTCCTAGCTGTGAGATAAAAGCCTTGGACAAGATAATTTTGTCCTGAGATGGTGGAAGTGGGCAGTTTGAGAAAGGAAATGGCCAGCATCTGGGGTATAGGCCGTGGTAAAGCAAAGAGGGCACGTCCACGTTCCTCTTATTCCCTGCTTTACTCCTGTGTTGAGGTGCTGGGGTCGGGGAAAGGATGCACAGCCGGACCTGCAGCTCTTCTCAGTCCCACTAACATCCTACTAACAGGAATCAGTCCAGATTAGCTCCAGAGACTGTCATACTCAGAGAAGTATGTGCAAAAACAATACTCCTTTCTTCATTAGCTCCACTGTCTTTTTCGCTGCTTGTCACCAATGCCTAGAACAGCGCCTGCTACATAGAAGGCACCCAATTCAGTTTTTAAATAAATGGAAAAATGAGAAAGTCTCACATGAAAGATGCTAGTCTGGAGAGCTGAATACAGGGGCAATATAAATGTCCTCCATCTGTTGTTATTCTGTTCTCGAGCTGCCTCTCCTGAGGTCGTAGCATAACCTGCTTATCTGGGCAGTCATGGGACACTCTAAGCAAGGTTGTAATGCCCTCTCTCCGATGTGGCAGAGGGGAAGGAACTATGCCGACCAAAATTACTCTGTTGCCAACAATCTTCATTTTTATTGTTCATAGGATACTAGAAACTAAAACCATCAAATAATACAATATATGCCCCTGCATAGCCATCCTTCAATTCAGTAGCAATATTTTCTGGTTACTACTAACCTGTATTGTGTTAAAGACTATTGGGAAGAAATGGTGCTAGAACTAATGATATCTATTACCAACCTTTGCCCAACTCCTGGGTTGGCAGATAGCTGACCAAAATGCCATCACCTCTCACCCTGAAGTCTGTGGCAGATGAACAGTACGAACTGAGCCCAGATGTTCCTTCTGCGTCTTCCTAGTCCCAGGGCTGTGGGCAGCTGTCACTATTATAAGATTGGAGGCCATCACTACATGACACCTATTTGCTCTCCCTGTTATATTCCCAACAGCTGTCCCCAATTCTAGTTCCTTGATTACTATGCACAATGGGGATGTTCTGCATTCAGTGCATTTAAAGAGTTTTAAAGACTAATTTTTTTGGAAAACTAATATTTGAGATTTTGTTTTATCCATAACAGAAGGTACCTCATTAGAATTTCTTATTCTATACAAGAATGTGAAAAGATTCATATGTTGTCATTAGAAATATTAATGTTATTTCTTCCTAAATTTGTTTACCTTTAAAGAAGGTTTTATTTCATTTTGAACTAGTTTTTCTTTGTTACTACATGATTGTTCCAAATTTGAAGGACAAAATAAAATTAATCTTTTAAACTGTGTGAACCACAGGTATGGAGCTTCCATACTACACAGTGATAATGGCTGCACCACGTCATGAATGCACTTAATGCCACTGAATTGTATACTTCAACATGATTAAAATAGCAAATTTTATGTTATATGGTTTTTAATCGCAATTTTTAAAATATGTCAACCAATTTTATGGTATGTAAATCTCAATAAAGCTGTTAAGCAAATAAACATAGCAAAAGTATCATAGCTGAAAAAAAAAGTGTCAGTCATTGCTCTAAGAATATAAACTCTAGGCCAGGCACGGTGGCTCACGCCCGTAATCCTCACCCTCTGGGAGGCCGAGGCGGGTGGATCACTTGAGGTCAGGAGTTCGAGACCAGCCTCAGCAAGAGCGAGACCCCGTCTCTACTAAAAATAGAAATAAAATTATCTGGACAACTAAAAATATATATAGAAAAAAAAAATTAGCCGGGCATGGTGGCACATGCCTGTAGTCCCAGCTACTCGGGAAGCTGAGGCAGGAGGATCACTTGAGCCCAGGAGTTTGAGGTTGCTGTGAGCTAGGCTGACGCCACGGCACTCACTCTAGCCCGGGCAACAAAGTGAGACTCTGTCTCAAAAAAAAAAAAAAGAATATAAACTCTAAAATAAGGTATTGGAGGGAGGTCAGGGCAGGGTAGGAGTGAAAACAAAGGGGTAGTAAGAGAGTGTATTAGTTCTCTACTGCTGCATAACAAAGTACCCCAAACTTAGCTGCTTAAAGCAACAAATATTTACTATTTCACATGTTATCTGAGGGCTTATGAGATTGTAGTCAAGCGTTGGCCAAGGCCGTCTGAAAACTTGAGTAGGGCTGGAGGCTCTACCTCTGAGATGATTCTCAAGGCTCTTGCCAGAGGCTTCCGTTCCTTGCCAGGTGGGCGTCTCTATCTTGGATGTCCTCACACGGGGCAGTAATCCAGAGGGGGTGTGCAAGCAGGAGCTGCAGTGCCTTTCATGACCTCATCTCCAAGGGTGGACACTGTCACTTCTACCTTTTTTCTATTCATTAGAAACAAGTCACTAGGTCTAACCCATACTCAAGGGGAGGAGAAACCCAGTTTTTGAAGGGAATGTCAGATTTGTGGACATATTTCACACCACAGCAGGAGAGAATGGACACATTTACCCACTGGGGAATAGATTGTCCAAGCAAGTTCACATGCATTTATCAAATGCTGCTATTTGAAGAGAGATGGTAGAAAAAGCATCCAACTTTGCTATTTAGTGGTAGAATAACCATGGACAAATCACATAATCCTTTCTTTGCCTCAGTTTGTGCCTGGTAAAGCGATAGGTTGGATTAGATAATCCCTAAAGTCTCTTATAACCCTAGTGTCCTGAACAATGCCTGGCACATAGATGTTCTATAAATGTTGGTTGATTGACTCTCAAATGACTGAACTTCAATGTGAGGATGTGAAATAATACTGTGCTAAAAAATAGCCCGGGATTATACTCAATCTTGAAGAAGTATCCATTTTCTAGAAGTATTATAACAAAAATTTTTTGAGCGCCTATAATTATATACTAGATATTATATTAGGTGGTTTAAAAGAATTATCTTGTTTAATATAATTTTAAAATAACCAGAGGTAATGTTTGTAAAATTTATTCAGTCTTAATTATAAAAGGCTTGCTTGGTTTTCACCTCTTCCATTTATTCAATATCCAATCTTTGTCCAAGCATAAAATTACAGTTGGCCCTTGAACAACTTGGAGGTTAAGGACATTGACCACCCCCATGCAATTAAAAATATGCATTTAACTTTTGACGCCCCCAAAACTTAACTACTAATAGCCTACTGCTGACCAGAAGCCTTACTGATAACAGTCAATTAACACATATTTTGTATATGTATTATATGCTATATTCTTTGAGTAAACTAGAGAAAGGAAAATGTTAAGAAAATCATAAGGAAGAGAAAAATATTTACTATTCATTAAGTGGAGTGGATCATCATAAAGGTCTTCATCCTCATCACCTTCATGTTGGGGAGGCAGAGGAGGCAGAGGAGAGGTGGATCTTGCTGTCTCAGGGGTGACCGAGGCGGGAAGTAATCTGCATATGTGAACCCTGGCAGTTCAAACTCATGTTGTTCAAGGGTCAACTGTATTTAAATCAAGAAAATAAGAACGAAGAATTATGTCTTTTTAAAAAGTACATCAGAGATGCCGGGCGCGGTGACTCACGCCTGTAATCCTAGCACTCTGGAGGCCGAGGCGGGTGGATCACTCGAGGTCAGGAGTTCGAGACCAGCCTCAGCAAGAGCGAGACCCGTCTCTGCTAAAAATAGAAAGAAATTATCTGGCCAACTAAAAAATATATATAGAAAAAATTAGCCGGGCATGGTGGCGCATGCCTGTAGTCCCAGCTACTCGGGAGGCTGAGGCAGTAGGATCGCTTAAGCCCAGGAGTCTGAGGTTGCTGTGAGCTAGGCTGACGCCACGGCACTCACTGTAGCCCGGGCAACACAGCAAGACTCTGTCTCAAAAAAAAAAAAAAAAAAAAGTACATCAGAGAAATAACCCAAGTGTCCATCAACACTCAAATAGGTAAACAAAATGTGGTATATATATAATGAGATATTATTCAGCTATTAAAAGGAATGGAGTTCTGATACATTCTACAACATGGACTATCTTTGAAACATTCTAAGTGAAAGAAGCCAGACACAAAAAGACAAATATTGTATGATTCCACTTCTATGAAATATTGAGAATAGGCAAATTCGTAGAGTCAGAAAGTAGGTTAGAGGTTACTAGGGTCTGGGGGAAGGGGAGAATGGGAGCTATTGTTCAATGGGTATTGTACTATTCAGGGTGATGGTTGTACAACATTTGAATGTAATCAACACTACTTAATTGTACACTTAAAATAGTTATTAGGGCAATTTTAATGTTTTACATATATATGTATTTACCACAACATAAACAAAGAAAGAAACCAATGGGGAGGGGGGTGCATCAGAGAAATGCTGAATTGGGAAGTAAGAAAGGAATAGGTGGGATCTAGGGCCTCCACCCTACTTCGATGAAAGTGGCTGCACTTTTAGTTTTTTTATAGATTGGACTCCCATGTAAAACAAAGCTAATTGATGATAATGGAAGTCAACAGTGGTTTCCTTTCAGGGAGGGGAGATTGACTGGGGACAGAGCATGACAAAACCTTCTGGAGTTCGGAAAATGCTCTTCATGCTTTGGCTGGTCTTTACACGGGTGTATGTAATGTAAATATTTGCTGAGAGGTATACTAAGTTATGCACTCCATGGTGTATTTGTTTTACCTAGTTAAAAAGTACTTTTAAACAAAAGTACTTTAAAACAAAAAACACTTGCCTTAGAGCAAAACAAGCACTACATATTTATCTCATTTTTTAGAACCAAAATAGGCTTATAAACACAAAATATGTGAATAAAACATGTTAACTGCTGCAGGGATATTCACTATTTGAAGAAAGCTTTCTGTGAATCCTTTTGTAAACACAAATTTAGGTTTTCATACATTGATTTCGGTTTTGTACATTGAGATTTTTGCTGCCCAGGTTTTCCTGGGGATCCACACCCATGTTGGGGGAGGAGGTGTAGAGACGGGAGAAATGATACTAACAAAACTGAAGGCATGGCCCTGCCCTTAGGAGGCTTACGATCTAATTCTGTGGCACAATGTTGTTTCCAGCTCAGCTGTTTTTAAGAAAATTCCATCTGATACTAAATATATTGAAGTGTTATTATTCCTTGCAGCGACCACCTAAACGTTAAAAATCTGTTTTTGTCCAAGTAGAAAATCACCATAGTTTGTATAGACAGGTTCATTTCCTGGCTGCTGAACACCCAGCCTGTTCCCCTGGCCAGCTCCGCTACCATCACTGAGAGCAGGCAGATTGAAAGGGTGCAGAAGTGACGGCCACCTCTCTTTCACCTTTGCCCCGTTGCTATGGGAGCCGCCACCAGAATGGCAGGAAGCAGAAGAGGCCACTCATGTTCCCTGGGATTTGTGGCCGACTTCAGGGATTTGTGGCCATCAGGAAACTGAAGAGACATTTTCATTCTCAAACTAATTTGCCGACGTCACCAATCATTGTACTTCAGCTAGTTCATTTAATAACTTTTCTTACTTTTCTGATAATAGAGATAATACATATACGTCAAATGTAACGATTTTTTAAAATACAGAAAACAAATAACAGAAAATTAAACAACTGCCCAGAAACAGCCATCACTAGCTTGTTTTCCACTCCTGTAAGAGAGTAATCAGGTGGCGCCCTTCCCAGGTGGGTTTTCAAATCCCACTGTGCCCAGCTGAGCCCTCTTAGAGGCTCAAGATGGTAGATAACTGAAATGGCACATGTTTAGGAAATCTTCATTTTGATATCATTAATGAAGTCCAGATGTTCCCAGGGTGTTTACGCCAAAGGGCTGCGGTGGAACACTCAGGTGCCCACCCTCGCTCGCTCTCCCCCGTGGGCCTGTGGAGGGGCCGGTGTATGATCAGCCAGGCCGGCTGCCTGCGGTTCAGAGTCCTGCAGAGCCTGGTAGAGGAGACAAACACACACGCTCCTCCCTCCTCGGGGAAACAGGTAAACAGGACTTACCGGGCTTTTACCTACATTAGGTGAATCAAAGCTTAGGTTTGCCCTTCACGCCAGCAATTTATAAGCGGGATCATCCAAGCCCACCCTGTCATATGCATCGGGGGTGAAGATAAGGCCACCCACGCCCGGCCCGGGGAGGGTGCGTCAGATGAGACCCCACTCCCAGGATGCCCACTTGCAGTGGAGCACAAACGTGAGGCAGCAGAAGGCAGAGGAGGACCAAGGAGGAGGGCCCAGGGCAGGGCGGAAAGCAGAGGCGGTGGGGGGCTCACCAGCCAGAGGACTGCTGCTTCAAGCCCAGCAAGGGGATTCATTTTACCTTAACTTTGCTTTTTATTTTTCACACCCATGAGAGCAGTGCATTCTTTCTGAACAAAGTATTTCTAAGGGCAAAACCTTTGATTAGAGCATTCTCTGAATCTGTCAGGGAAGCAGCTGGTTTGCTTTGAACATGTTACGTGTTGGGGCTTCACAATAGGGTGTCTGGTTTTTCCCGGTTCTTAGGAGAGGGCTTGAATGAAAGTGTTTGGGTTTCACACAGATGATGGAAACCTGGGGCCTCCGCACCCAGGACTCCAGGACAAGGAGGGCCCTTGTCAGTGGGGCCTGCGGGTCTCTCTCTGAGGTCCACACATACTCCTTCCCCACCAAGAAAGCGGCTCACGCTCCCCAGGCAGCCAGGGCTGGGGGAGATGCCCTGAAAGCCCTGCAGAACCCCACCTCACCCCTACTCCCACCCCACCCTCACCCCTACCTCCACCCCAGATCTCTGTCGCTCACACGGGCCCTTGTGCTGCTGGAGGACTTAATATGGTGCTTTTCCTAAAATTGACACTCTTTACTATCATAAGTACTTCAAGGGGATGCCTTTTTTATTACCATGGTAAAGGAAAAACCAGTATCATTGGTAATCATGAAAATACACACGATGAATACAAATTGCTCTTAAACTTGAGCTAGGAACTGTTTCTAGCGTGGAAGGAAGGAGAATTGAAAAGTGAGTAACTTTCTCACTAAGTGTTTCAGTGTCACTAGTGCCAAACAGACTTGGCAGCACTGCCCTGGGGACAAGGAAACTCCTTGAGGGCAGGCACGGGCTCCAGTGTGCCCAGGCCCAGTGCCTGGTGCTGGGCGTGCTCCGTGGTGATTGGTAACTTTGCTTCCTAAAGTGCTACTGTCCCCTCTGTGTGTGACTTCCTCCAAGAAGAATGACAGCTGCAATTTTTTTTCTAACAGTTTGTTTTGCTCGTGTGCCTGGAGACCTCAAAGCAAGGAAAGAATTCTAAATGAGTTAAATGTATAAACATGATAAGAAATCAACATACTTGTCCTCTGTAATACAGTAGAAAATGACAGAGAACCCAACCAAAGGAAGGAGCCAGGAAAGTCAATAAACAAGCTGGTGGAGATGCAATATACAGAGATGAAATGTTTGGAAGAAATAACTCAATCTGAGAGGAGGACAAGAGAAACAATGCAGAAGCGTCTTGGGTGAAGAAGTTCCTTGAGTCAGGTTCTGATCCCCTTTCCCTACCTTAATTTCCAAGACTGTAATTTTTGGTCTCCTGGCTCATAAACCTGTCCCCTCCCCCAGGAGACCCAGTGTCACTAATGCCTAGAAATTGCTCCTTTTCTGCCTCACCAGCCAGCGAGTACCCCTGGGTGCCCACGTGGGCCTCATCCGGCCCAAGTTCACCACAGCCTCTTTGGGTGCTGCGAATTAGCCTGTCAGGTGTGCCCCACCTTGGCAATCATAGGAACAAGGTAAGGAGCTTTGTCGAGGACACTGCATGCCACACACCGCTGACTCTTGCAATGGCCACTAAACTCCTCACAATATCTATCCATTAGGTAAAAGTTTTTGCCATTTTAGAAATCATCTTGCCTGAAGTTGTTTGGCCAGTAGAGTTGGCACTGGAGCCCAGACTGCTCTTGACTCGAAGCCCCCACCATCTAGTAATACTGTTCCCCCTGTATGGTAGGACCCCGGCCCTCAGCTTCCTTCCCTTCATCCTGCGCCTCTGAAGACTGAGTATAATTTGGAAGAAGTCCTGGTCTTGCAATGTATGACCCAGAGTGCCTCTGGTGAGTGATAGTCAAAGCTAGAATTTAAGAACATCAGCTTGGTAGACGTGTGGGGGTGAGAGGAGGGAGCCAAGGAAGGGACTGGTACAGCAGTGGAGTCAAGAAGTAATGACAACTAAAGAGGTATGAAGGTATTAGGATGAAATATTAAATAGAGCCTTCCAGAATTTAAAGTTTTTTAAATGTGTTAATGTTTTTCATATACATCGCATGAAAATTGCCTCCCTATACACAGGTTATACAGCTCAGTGGCCATTTGTGCTGTCATCCCAGTGAACTCACAGACAAAACCAACACCACAATGCTAATGGGAAGGAGGGCAAGTGAGTTTCACAGGTGAGTTCTTAAAGCTCACTACAGCTTCTGACGGAGATGCTGGCTTGAAAATGGAATTGAATGTTGTATCTAGTCCTATGACCAATTGGCATCAGCCAGTCTTTATTTTATTTTTCATTTTTTATTTCAGATATTACAGGGGTACAAATGTTTAGGTTACATATATTGTCTTTGCCCCACCTGAGTCAGAGCTTCAAGCATGTCCATCCCCCAGATGGTGCACATGGCACCCATTAGGTGTGAATATACCCATCCTCTCCTCTCCCCTCCCACCTGCCGGACATCCAATGTTACTACTATATGTGCATGTAAGTGTTGATCAGCTAATACAAATTTGACAGTACAGTACATGTGGTGCTTGTTTTTCCATTCTTGGGATACTTCACTTGGTAGAATGGGCTCCAGCTCTAACCAGGATAATACAAGAGGTGCTAGATCACCATTGTTTTTTGTGGCTGAATAGAACTCCGTGCTATACATATGCCACATTTTATTAATCCACTCATGTATTGATGGGCACTTGGGTTGTTTCCACCACTTTGCAATTGTGAATTGTGCTGCTATAACATTCTAGTGCAGATGTCTTTTTCATAGAATGTCCTTTTTTCCTTTGGGTAGATGCCCAGTAATGGGATTGCTGGATCAAATGGTAGTTCTACTTGTACCTCTTTGAGGTATCTCCATATTACTTTCCACAGAGGTTGTACTAGCTTATAGTCCCACCAGCAGTGTATGAGTGTTCCTATCTCTCTGCATCCACGCCAACATTTATTGTTTTGGGACTTTTTGATAAAGGCCATCCTCACTGGAGTTAAGTGATATCTCATTGTGGTTGTGATTTTCATTTCCCTGATGATTAGAGATGTTGAGCATTTTTTCGTATGTTTGTTGGCCATTAGTCTATCTTCTTTTGAAAGGTTTCTCTTCAAGTCCTTGCCCACTTTTTGATAGGGTTGTTTGATTTTTTTCTTGCTGATTTTCCTGAGTTCTATATAGATTCTAGTTATCAGCCCTTTATCAGATGTGTAGCATGCGAATATTTCCTCCCATTCTATAGGTTGTCTGTTTGGTCTTGTGATAGTCTTTAAACTTTAGTTACAATCTGTTACCATCTTGCTGGATTCTGGAGGAGGAGGAGGAGGTGGTTCCTACTAGCAACACCGACTGTTCTCTATGGTACAAAGTATGCAAAAAAATATAATTTAAAAGCTGTCAGAACCCCCAAAACACTTGAAGCCTTGAGAGAGGTGTGACCATGATCTGAGTCACATATGGTTACAATTTCTGTTTCTCAGATTATAGATTAACTCACTTTCTTATATTCTTGTTCTGGACAATGACTAGAGAGAATTAAACAATGTAGGAACAAAAACCTCCTGCCTTCTCAATTAAATGACCCTTGTTATAAGTTAACTTCCCCTTTGTTGTCCTGCTTTGCTTAGACCAGATGACAGAAAACCCATGACTGTTACACTCTCAGTAAAATATGTTAAATGTCCCCTTCCCAAAAAGAAACATTGCCTATAACCAATCAAATTGCTGTAACTATGCACCAACCTTGTGTGAAAAATGTTGTAATCCTGCTAAAAACTCCTCTGTCTCCACCTATATACATGAAACCTTACCTTCCCTACTTCGGAACACTGACACCTTTCCCTGGAGTTGGTGTTTCCAGGTGGTTCATCCTCGCTCTTTGCACTTGAATAAACTCTCTTTAATTTAGATTCAGACCCTTCTGATTATTTTAGGTTGACAAAAGTCAAGAGGTCCTCATTGACGCTCTGTGGTTAGGACTCTGAGGTGAAGAGTAACAAACACTTCAGATACATAGGATATTTGCTAAAGTTCTGTTGGTAAGGATTTGTCTTTGGGGATTGGGATGAACAAAGGTAAAGCAAGTATTAGCCTGTATATGTGAACTTTCTTAAAAAGAATATTGCTTTGTGAGGCTCTCTCCTTGAAAACGGGAACAAACACTGACTATGTTTAGGTTCAGATAGTATGTTTTGGTTTAAAATGTTGTTTAAATTAGAGAACTCTCTACTGGTCAACACAAGCTAACTAGAAAAATGCTTTGATTTCTACAGTAAAACGTTGTTGCCTAAAAAGTAGCTGAGTCATAGTAATTATGCCCACAACTCCTCTCGCTGGTTGGGCAGAGAAATGGTCAGCAAGAGGTTAAGTCCCTGCTTCTCAGGCAACAGTCCTGGGGGAGCCTGTTCCTCCTGACGGGTCTGCAGGGTCTGCTGGCATCCCCTGCTGGCGATGCTTTTAGCGACGTGCTTTAACATGTCATCCCAGCGACCACCCCAGCACACACCATCTAGTCACCAAGCAGAGCCAAGGCGGGTCTAACCAACCCATCCCCACATGGGGGAAACAGCCTGTCTCGGAGCAGGGATGGCGGAGAGGAGAGGTGAGCAGAGGGTGCCATTAGCCATTCCTCCTTTGTTACTCGGGTTCTGTGTCTAACACCATCAGTGACTAGAACTTGACCTTACCTTTGCCAGTACCTATTATTATAAAACTTCAAAATTCTTGCTGGTTTGATAGACTTGGAAATGTTACATTATTTTAATTTGTGTTTCTTTCACAGCCAGTAGATTGGACTTTTCCATATATTTATTGGCCCACATGGCTCTTTTTTGAGTGGCCTGAGCAGCACCCCCAGTCTCGCTGGCCCTGTTGTAGATAGGGGGTGGGGGTAGAAAGGAGCCCTAGCTGAAGGGATGATGCAAGGAAATGCAGCCCTTGTTTGGGCCCAAACCCTCTTCTCCACTGGGGCCGCTAGTCTTCCCATTCCAGGTGGGCATCTTGAGTCGTATATTAGTCTGTGGAATTGTCAGGGGGCAAGGAAAGTAAAGAGATGGACAGGGAACAGGCAAGGTCCTTGTCCTTTCTTATGGACAGAGCCAAGTGAGGCTGTGAGCGCTCAGGGAAGGCTGATAATGTGGTGTGCCTTCCAAGTGATGTTCCTTTAATATTGGAAGAGGGGCCCTGGGGGAACAAGCTGGCCAGGGATGGCCCCTGGACACTGTCCCATCCCTCCTCCCCTATGACCCAAGAACAGCAGGTCTGGTCCCAGCTGCAAACCCCGCTTGGCAAAACAAAAGCCCTGCTATTATCCAGCTGACTGCCCTTCTTAGCAGACAGTTTAACAATCACTTATTTCTTACCAAGCATAGGCCCTGGAACCATCTCACCCTCACCCAGCCTATATTTTACCCAGTTTGCCTAAACTCTCCTTGAGAGGAGCTCTGATGACCACAGCTATCTCTCTCTGTGTCCCTTGGGCCTTTCTACACGGGTTGGCCAATCCCTACCCTGCTTTCCTCTCCAGCAGGCCTCAGTGGAAGAGGTTATTGCCTTTTATATAAACACCTTATTATAATGAACCCTTTCATTCAAGTTGTAGCCTTTCCCTTCCCAGTATGAATAATCCCAATTCCTTTCCTCTGCCGTCCTGAACTTCTTCCAGCTCTTCCAATCAGCCAGCACCCTCGTGACTCTGGGCCTTGACACACGCTTGTCCGTTGGCACAATTCGTTCTCTTTGCTTGACTAACTCATCTTTCAGGTTTAAATCTAAAGGCCCCTTCCCCTGGGAAGGTTTTTCCAGCCCTGCTGAATGGGAGTGGGTGTTCCTGACTTGCACGTCTCCTGCAAGAGAGGACATCGTACTGTGCTGTTATTCATGTATAAATATCGCATGTCTGGTTTGTGTCACGGAATATCTGCCTCAGAGCAGTGCTTGGCACGTAAATAATGCTAGTTGAGGGAGTGTTCAATTTGCTGCATTCCAAGGACCTAACCACCTTCTGATCTTAGGATGACATTTTAGTCCTCGATTTCAGTCTGGCCTTTGTTCCAAACCCTCACATCCCACCTGCTGACCCTGTTTCCCAACCTCCAGGGCGGCTCCACCCTTGCCTGCCGGAGGGAAGTCTGTATCCGAGCTTCAAAGGGCTCGCTCTGTATCGGCTGGAAGGACTTCAGCGCCTTCGTCAAATCTGGGTGAACCATTACACTATCCAGACGCGTCCCGCAAGTTTGTTTACCCTGGGATCTCCTCCAAGACATAAGCTTATGGCTTCAAACACTTTTTACGGTCTCCAGATTTGGATAGACTCAGATTTTCCCCCTTCATCTCCCAGTCCTTCCCTAAGAGTTTCCCCCTTCACTTGTTCATGCTTTATGACAAGTGCATGTCCATGTGCGATTTTCCCTGCAGAAAACTGGCTTCATAGCTTGCGCCTAGTGCTGTCTTGCACACGCCTAGGACCAGCTGCAAAGGACTAGATGGCTCACTTCCTGATGCTGTGTAGTTACCCATTCCTACCTACAGAGGCTTTTCTCCTCCTGCACAGTCGGAGTGGGTGGTTTTTGGTTTAGATACAATGAAGATAAACTCATGGTTTCCTTAAGGAAAGTGAAGCTGGAAAAAATCAGGAGTTGAGGTTAACAGAGATACAGTGCAGACTAGCACAGCATGAATCTTGGTGAAAAGTGCAAGGCACAAATGTGTTTGGCATGTGCGAGCACCTACTGTGTATGTATGCCAGTGTCCGGCACAGCGGGTAACAGCGATAAACAAGACACAGTCCTTCCCCGCAAGGAGCTCACAGCCTGTTCAGACACTGGGAGTAGCGCATGGTGCCTGTCATGTACAGGTGGGGGTGGGAGGCGTGCACAGGCTGCAGAACCATTTTAGTTGCACTCAGATCCCCTGGCCTGGCACTACTGGTACTGACATGGCACTAGGACCTAGAAACCCATTTTCTTAAATTTCTTTTAAATTCTAAAACCCCAAAAGCACAAATGCCTTCTGTGGTCATCCAGATTGTCGGGAGATTCTGATATTTTTCTCCCTGCTGGATTCAGAAACCAAGGAAATGACCCCCACACACTACCTCCCATATTAACTGTCTATCACTGTGTAACAAATTACCCCAAAGTTACATCTGGAAACAAAATATATATATTACACCCCCACCCACACCCTCCACCCCAGTTTCTGAGGGCCAAGAATCTAGGTGCGGTGTAGCTGGGGGCCTCGGGCTCAAGCGTGCTTGTGGGGCAGCCATCTCCGCTGAGGGCTTGACTTGGTGGGGACAGGTAGGACCCAAGAGAGCAAGAGTGCCCATGGTGGAAGCCACAATCTCATATAACCTAATCTCTCAGACATGAAATCCCCTTACTTCTGTCATAGTCTATCTGTTAGGAACCAGTCACTAACTTCAGCCCACACTCAGGGATGGGATTACTCAGGGGTGTGAATCCCAGGGGTGTGACTCCCTGGGACTCTCTTAGAGGGGCCTCCTGCAGCCCTCCTCCAGTTCCCATGCAGGACATGCTTGTGAAAAGGCTCGGTGATGCTTTCCTCTTTTCTCTGTCACTGAGAGTGGGAATGGCTTTAAATGATGACAGGTTGCATGCACTGTTTGCAGCAGAACACAGGGATGGACAGTGCTGGCAGAGCCTCCTTCTGAAGAGGTAGAGCCAACGCTCAAGTACTACTGGGTAGGAGCAGGGGGGTTCAGAGGAGGTCACTTCTGAAGTGTTTGGCTAGAGGGAAGCCATTTTGCAAAATATGACTTGAAGCCTGGCCAGACCTTGATGCTGTCGAGGTGTCTGCCATCTAATAAAGACACCTGTAGTCCCCTTGAGGCCCAGGACTGTATAGCTACTGTCTTGTAGAAGAAGACAGTTTCTGCCCCATCTCAGGGCTGAGCCTGGCCCATAAGGTCATAGAGGCCAAACTAGTCTGGTTACCTCCCTCACCTTCCCTTTCTGACCCTTCCAATTGCTTCCAGGTTTATGACTCAACACACTCCCCTCAGCGCAGGCCGTCCTTGTCTCCTGTGCACACTCAGCTGGCTGCTGTTAGTCCCGGCCTCCATCTTAGCTGAAAAGCACTTAAAGTGCAATTCTTCCCTGGAGATCCGCAGAGGAAAGTTCCTGGTAAAGAAGCTCAGGAAGTTTCACCCAAAAATATGACTCGTTGGTATAAAGAGTATTTATCAAAGGCCCTGGTATAAAGAGTATTTATCAAAGGCCCTTAAAGATCAAGAGGACTTTTCCTCTTTCTTCATAAAAAACCAGACCCATCAAAACTATTGACTTCCCTTCCCCTTCCTGTCATCTCAGTATATTTTAGGAAAGAAGATCAAGAACACAACCAGACCTGACCCAAACCATGTTAAAATAATACCTGTCTCTCAGGCTAATTTAGTTTCCAAAGAGACTCATTTACAAGTCAATCTGTTCCACCCCATCCTTTCATTCTCCCAAGTATCTATTCATCCTCCCTAGTAGCCATTTATTGCCACTCAACAGAATTACCCACACTCCTCGTCTCCCCTCCCCTTTAAAAAGAGGACCCCACTGGGAAATCAGGTAATCACTTTATGATTCTCCATGCGGGCACGGGGAATAAATCTCTTTCTCTTATTAATCTGCCTTATTCTCTTTCAGGGAACCTTCCAGGGCAAAGGAGAGGTTTCCCCTCACCCCCACACAGGTTATACCAGTATTCACTATCTAAGCCCCAAAATTGCATCAATATTGACTGATGAAATTACCCACCACTTACAAAAGGTATCCATGTGCAAACACTCCTGTCCTAATTAAACCAGCCTTCTTCCTAGCCAGCCACCCCATCCTCATCAGCCATCCTCTGCTGATCGTCCAATGTTGTAAATATGCGGAAATATGATGCAAATTGAATGCACTTTTATGCAGTGGGCAACAAAGTTGGAGAAGTACTCAATCAGGGGTAAACTCATTACAAAGAAGTGTGAACTAAAATAAAATCCTAAGGCTCCCCGCCACCAGCTGACTGAATGGACCCCCTCTAGGCCACCAGCTGACTGAATGGACCCCCTCTAGGCCAAGGGGATATCCTAAAACTGAATTGCCTGCCAGGAGAAGGGAGGTCAGACATGCCTCATCATGCCCCCCTCCCTTCTTGGAGATAGCCTTTGTAACCCAATAACAGGCCTTAAGGGTATGCAAGACAAACCTGCAGGTCCTCAGTTTACACAACAAATATACACTCAGGTGGCTTGTCTCTGATGAAAAGAGCTCCTTATCTTAAAACATTCCAAGCCTTTAGACAAAGCTTCATATCTTTAACGAATTACAAGTCAAAGAATCTTTTTTTTTTTTTTTTCTGAGACAGAGTTTCACTCTGTTGCCCTGGCTAGAGTGCCGTGGCATCCTCCTAGCTCACAGCAACCTCAAACTCCTGGGCTCAAGCAATCCTACTGCCTCAGCCTCCCGAGGAGCTGGGACTACAGGCATGCGCCACCATACCCGGCTAATTTTTTCTATATATTTTTAGTTGGCCAGATAATTTCTTTCTATTTTTAGTAGAGATGGGGTCTCGCTCTTGCTCAGGCTGGTCTTGAACTCCTGCGTTCAAACGATCCACCCACCTCGGCCTCCCAGAGTGCTAGGATTACAGGCATGAGCCACCGCACCCAGCCACAAGTCAAAGAATCTTTAAACCCACCTATAACCTGTAAGCTCCCCCCGCCCAGATGGCCCACCTTTTCCGGCCAAACCAATGTATGCCTCCCATGTATTGATTTATGACATTACCTGTAACCCCTGTCTTCCTGAAATGTATAAAACCAAACTGTAACCCAACCACAGGGAGTCCACTTGCTCAAGGTTTCTTGGATGTGGCTCCGGGTCATGGTCCTCAAATTTGGCCCAGAATAAATCTTTTTAAAATTATTTTACAGAGTTTGACTTCTTTTCCCTTGACAGAAAGATCTGACAGAATTAGAGCAGTTAACAGAGGAGAGAAAATCGACAAGAACATGACACAAAAGGCTCTTCAAAAGAAGGTGATTTGAATATCAAAGGTGGAAGAGAGGTCCTTAGGAAACTGATGAAACTCTTGAATATTTTTGCAAAAATGTTCCTCTTTATCTTCCTGTCTTTGCATGTAAAACAAAGGAAAAAATAATGTGCTATCTTATAGTGTATCAAACAGCTAATGCCAAAAAAAATTGACTCATTCTTTTTTTAGTCTTAAGAATTAGTATACATATAACATCTAGTCTATGAAATAGATAAAAGGTACTTTTATGATTTTTAGTTTTGTGTGAAGATAAAGTTCCAATCAAACTCCTTTTTCCCTCACTATTTACTATGGCGTTTTCAATGAGGTTGGGAGTGAAGAGATGTGAGGCTGAACACAGGCGTAAGGAAGGAGAAAAATATTTTAAGCAGAAGCAATGGCTAACAGGATGTGGAATGGAACTTGTCCAGTGGTCTCAGGTGTTGGCTGAAGCTTCAAAGCTGAAGTCAGTGGGTGATGAGCACCCCTACATTCTAAACAGAGGTGCTAAAGGAATCCCTTCGGATTGGCTAACAAGAGGCTGGAGGTTTATGAGAGAGTTCTTTGAAGAGAATTTCTACGTGGAGCAAGCTTTGCTTTTTCCTTCCTTCCCCATGGGGAAGGGGATCCCTTCACCCAAAGCAAGCAAAGAGGGGGTCCAAGAGAACCTCATGTTGGGGAGTTCTTGCAAGAAGGGGAGAGAAACTGGCCTCTCACTTTGTAGATGGAAGCCTGTTGAGTCAAACATTTCAGCCTGCCTAGTGCCACTACCAGGGTGGAGAATGCCAAGGGTCTTGGGAGAGCTTGCCATGTGTTGCCAGGAGTCAGAGGGCATGGCCACTGGGCCTGGCTCTCAGGAGCTCTGAAAGCAAGAGGCCAGCTGGGGCTGGGGGAGGGTAAGGAGAGAGAGGGCAGCTGGGTGGCAAGATGCATTTCTGCCATTTGAAAGTGTCAAAAGTCACCTGGTGCAGTAGCTCACACCTGTAACCCTAGCACTTGGGAAGCTGAGGTGGGAGGATTGCTTGAGGCCAGGAGTTCCAGACCAACCTGGGCAACATAGAGAGACCTTGTCTCTACAAAACATTTAAAAATTAGCTGAGCATGTGGTGTACACCTGTAGTCCCAGATACTCAGGAGACTAAGGCAGGAGGATCACTTGAGCCCAGGAATTGGAGGTTGCAGTGAGCTATGATGATGTCACTGTACTCCAGCCTGGGGAAACAGAGTGAGACCCTGCCTCAGAAAAAAAGTGTCAAACGACAAAATTACAACACATTTAGTTTAAAGGTCTAATTTGCTTTCATTAGCAGTTCTGGAAGTGGGAAATTTCTCATTCTATATAAATAGAATGAGTGCTCTGATGAGCTGAGTTTGGCTTTATAGGCAGAAAAGGGCTGAAGAAAGCAGAAACAGAACAAAAGGCCAATTGGTTAACATCGGGTTACTTCAGGTTATTAATACTTTCCTCATAAAGGTTAAAGCAGAGAGGACTCTTAATCATGCTGGCTAAAAACTGGCCTATTTAGGGATTTGTCTATTATCTCTCTCTCTCTCTCCTGGTTTCTCAAAAGGTCAGATAAACAGCAACATTTGGTGACAAGGCTAAGGGTGAGTGGGTTCCCACTGGCCAAGTGACAGCCAGAGGTATCAAAGAGAGCTACCTGCTGGGGTATGTGGTCCCAGCAGAGAGGGACCCAGAGATAGCTGGCGAGTGCATGGCCCACGGCGCAGTGCGGGAAGTCCCTGTGGTAGGAGTAGGAGAGGGTATCTCCAAAGTCCCATCAATATGCCCTGAAAAGAGTGGATGTAGTGTGCAGAGGAAGCTGAAAACCCCCTTTAAAAACCCCGTATTTCTTCTTAAAGGGGGGGGGACAATGGTCCTTTAAGAGGAGAGTCTGTCGTCCTCCTCATTTGCCAGCAAATTAATAAACTTCTTTTTCCTTTTCCTCAAAACATTTGTCCTCATTCTTTGTTTGGCCTTGGGGACAAATACCGAAATTTTGGTAACAATTGTGTACGACAAAAGAAGTACCTATAGGGATATGATGCCATGAGGGAGGGAGTTTCTCTTTTGTAATTTGGGAGATATTAGAGCATGTTTGAATGATGATGGGAAAGAGGGAGGGAGAGGCTGAGGAGGTGAACAAATGGTCCTAACTGATGCACAAAAACTCGTAAACCAGAAGGGAGGGATCTAGAGGAGCTGGAGTGTTGCACAGGTGTAGAAATCAGCCTGGGATAAAGGCAGGAGCTGGCTGTCACTAAGCTTGGGAAAGAACAAAGAGCTGGGGAGACAGGGAGGGTGTAGACAAGTGACCAGTAGAGGGCCAGAAAGGTTAAGAGTTCTTGCCTTCCTGGTGGGTGATGAGGGTAGCAAATGACGTCAACAAAAGCATCTTACAGCTTCAAAGTATTTGTATAAGTATCTCATTTAATCTTCACAACAAGCCAAGCATGTCTTCTGGTTCCAGATCCAGGTCACCTCCAGGTTCTCCACCTCTCTCAGCTGCCCTCACCTGGTGCCATCCCCTCAGGTAGTGCCACACAACTAGAACTCCCTCAAGCTAATCTTTCCCTGACATTGGCCCAAGCCAATTTGTAAGTCTCTCTTACAGCTTGCTGTGGTTTCAATGTTTGTGTTTCCTCCAGAATTCATGTTGAAACTTAATCCCCAACTGCAACCCCATTAAGAGGTGGGGACATTTAGGGGGTGACTAGGCCATGAAGGCTCTGCCCTCATAAATGAGATTAGTGCCTTATAAGAGGACTGGAGGGAACTAGCTAAGACCTTTTTGCCCTTCCACCCTTTAGCCACGTGAGGACATGGCATTTGTCCCCTCCAAAGGACACAGCAACAAGGTGCTGTCTTGGAAACACAGACTGGGCCCTCACCAGACACTGAACCTGCTGGTGCCTCGATCTTAGACTTCCAACCTCCAAAAGTGTGAGAAATACATTTCGGTTCTTTATAAGTTACCCAATCTCAGGTATTCTGTTCTATCAGCACGAACAGACTAAGACACAGCTGCTGCCATTGAGGGAATCCAAACAACAACTGGTTCTTTTCCATCTTGCGCCTCAAACTTCCCTGCCATCCAGCAGCAACCAGCTCCAGCACAGCTGGCCATTGTTCAGATTATCAATCCTTTCTTGGCCTGTTGCAAAAAAGCACGTTAACCAAATCCAGATCTACATTAGGTGCATGGTACCACCTCTCAGCTATAGCCAAGAATTATTCCCTGACTTCATGGGGATTCAACTTGTGATGGTGTGTGTTGAGAACATTTGGCCAGTCATCATCCTCTTACATTTATTATGCCCCCCCCAGTACCCACAGGAATTGAGGCAGTGGCCATGCACCACTGGGCTCTCTGATTTCCTGCTATAGTTGGCCCCATAGCTTTTCATTCTCAGCACCATTACAACACATCTCTTAGACATCCCTTGGTTATGCAAAAGAAGTGGGAAGGGCAGGGTTAAAGTTGCAAAAAGAGTGTGAAATGCAAAAACCTGCATTGGATCCAGGAAGCAAACCTGTGACTATCAAGTCAGGTGACATTCTTCTGCTTTTGTTCAAGTAGTCTTAAAGGCTACTCTGAAAGAGGAACTTTGAAGGTGCTTTGAGCAATAATAGTATCATTTGAATAAAAAGATGCTCTCAAAGCCAATATTTATTTGGGTCATACATTCTGAGGTGTTTGTTAAAAGCTTTGTTATTTTGGGTGATAATTTATGCAATCTTTCAAGCAGTACTCTGTTAAAATAAAGCTCTGCTAGCCGAGCTGGAAAGATGTTTTTTAAAAATGTGGATCCAGGATCCAATTTTGTGCTGAGTACCTTTAAACTTTCCAGTCCAGTGGAAGATTGAAGCTTCTTGACATTGTGAATCAACAATGTGGTTAAAGGTCGTAGGTTTAAAAAATCCAGCACAATGTAGGTTTGACTTGTGAGTTCAAGAGGCAGATATTTTTGACCCCAGGGTGAAGGTGAAACTGCAGATTCTGATAGGGCAGCTCCAGAAAGCAAAATCACTTTGTTTTAAAGGCCGCTGTTTTCCTGGGTGCTGTGCTTTAATTTAAACCAAACAGACTCACCATGCACTGAGCAGCCAATGGAATAAAGGACTGGATACCATTTCCACTTGGGGAAACCATCAGGACTATGAGTCCAGGAAGCTGTCCTGGACTCTCTGATTTCCTCAGCCTTTCTCTCACTTTCCACTCATCTCAGGGCCAGCCCAGTAGCTTATTTTGCCTTGTCCCAGGCATCATGTTAAGTGTACTGGCCACAGAATTTGGCTTCCCCAAGCTTGACCCTCGGTGCTGGCACGCCCTGGACATGATGGATACACCCCCTCTGGCTTTCTGACTCTTGGCTATTTCAGAAACCACCTCTCAGCCCCCCTGCCCATGAGGCAGAGCCTGGGGAACCAGTAACTGTAATAATTCGTCTATATCTCCTGTGCTGACCACAGGGCCATAAGCAACAGATGGGCTGTGGCAGGGTATGAACAACATGCCTTTTTTTTTTTTTTTTTTTGGAGACAGAGTCTCGCTCTGTTGCCCAGGCTAGAGTGCTGTGGCATCAGCGTAGCTCACAGCAACCTCAAACTCCTGGGCTCAAGGGATCCTCCTGCCCCAGCCTCCCAAGTAGCTGGGACTACAGGCATGAACCACCACACCCAGCTAATTTTTTTTCTATTTTTTTTTAGTTGACCAGCTAATTTCTTTCTATTTTTAGTAGAGACGGGGGGTCTCACTCTTGCTGAGACTGGTCTCGAACTCCTGACCTCAAGCGATTCTCCCTCCTTGGCCTCCCTGAGTGCTAGGATTACAGAAATGAGCCACCACACCCAGCCAACAACACGCGTTTCTCCAAAAAATGTTGAGATTCAAATTTGCTCCTTTTTTTTTTCCCATAAGATGTCTCCCCAAAGAAGCCCTTCTGAATGCCATGGTGTGCTGGAGATGTGCTTTTGTATCATAGCTTTTGCAGTAAAAACTAGCATGGGCTTATTTTACATTTCCTAAGTTCCCAGTGGGTAAGAGTCATTGCCAGTGTATCTGAGGCTCCTACTCTCCTCACTGGGAACCCTACCCAGCTCCAGCGGGCAGAACTGGTGCCTCTCAGTCCCCATCTGGATGGTGTCAACAGCTCTTTCCTTGCATGAAAATGACATATGAACATAGATTTGGGGATTTTTCCTCTTAATTTTGGAAGAAAAGAAAAACATACAGGGTAAGGACACAGTTATGTTGTCAGAGTGATTATTTGGCTTCTGGCTAACTCGTGGTCTCATGGGAGGCAGAGAGAGAAGTTTTGGTAAAAATTAGCTCAGAGTTTTTCCTTTCTGTAAACACAACCTGAAAAAATGTAAACCTGAGGCTCTGAGTGGACAGAGCCTTTGCCTGTCCCAAATGCAGGCCTTCATGCTATCAAAACAAGTTTACTTAGAGACATTGCCACTTGCGTTTCCTGTGAATGAATTGGGGAAAGTGAATGAAGAAGACCTGGGTGGAACTGGGCTTTCTTCATTCATACGGGCCACTGGAAACCTGTGCTCTTTACAGAAAACAGTGGAGACATTGTTTGGAAGATTGCTCTGGGGGCTGGAAGAACCCCTGCACAACAAAGCCCTGCATGTACCTTGGGTCAAAGTACAGTTTCAAATATGGTTCAGCCATTGAGGCAGGTGTTGAGACTGGCTGGACGTGTCAGAGAAAGTTCTTGGACAGCAAGCTTTTCTTCTCCAAAATTATGATGCCAATAATCCAAAGTACACAGCCACAGTAGCTCAGGCAGCCCTACCTTGAAATCACAGAGCTAGTAGAACGTTGTTTTTATTTATAGCTTTAATAATCAAGGCTTTTTATTAAGCTGTTATATTCTGTGGCTATTTCCTCTGCAGAATACAGACTGAGTGATGCACACACTTTCTCACTGATAACATGGTTCAAGATAATGTTTAAAAGAGTAAAACTCATTAGGTTGTTTGGACTCGAAGATCTACTACATTTATATCTAACTCGTGTAATATTATCATCTTTCTCTCCGTAAATGAGTCAGCACCTTCAAGGGCGGCAGCACCTTTCAGGCCAGTAGGAAAGCCTTAGATGTGGTTCGATGTGGTCTTTGCCCTTGGGAAACTTCACTAAGGAGCCCCCAACTGTGTGAAATGTTCTTTAACAATTCAAGACAGGTGTGATAAGTGCCAAATGAGGCAGGATGGAAAGACCTGGAGAAATTTAATTTAGAGAAAATGAAGGGCACGTGAGACACCAGGCTTCCTATTTCCACGGGGATATTGACTCTGTCTCCAGGAGGAGAAACTTGGGAGTTACGGGAAGGATTTGGGCTCATCATCAGAAAGAACTTCTAAACTGGGAAAGCCAACCTAGTGAGGCTGCTGGGGACATGCAAACAGAGCCTGAATAACCACCTGGTAGGGAAGCTGAGAAAGCATTTTCTACGTGGAGAAAACTAGATAACCTCTAAGACTGGCTTGAACCTATGCGTTAGTGACAATCTGGACCTGCCGGAGGAGCCAGGAGCTGTGCTGGGTCTTAAAGGGTGAGTGGCCTCTTGATTCGTAGACAACCCCCCCACCATGTGCTCCCACCAACTGCTTCCTGGGGCAGTCCCACTCGCAGCAAAGCTGTCGCTTTGGTAGCAGATGCCGGGACGCTTCAGTAAGGACCCATGATGGCTGCATTCATGGTATACTTAAGGTTTGAGTATTTCATTAAATGTACGTATTACCTTTAACAAATCTAGACAACGATATGCAGTATGAAAAGTACTGATGTCTGCAACTTGCTTTAAAATGTATTAAAATAAGACGGATTGATGGTGGATGAGAGATATGTGAAAAAATATATAGCAAAATGCTACCTACAGAATCTAGGTGGTAGGGATATGAGCGTTCACCGTACAAGTTTCAGCTATTTTGTATGCTTGAAATGTTTTATCATAAAATGTTGGGGGAAGATCCATGTAGCTCTGACTGTTGAAGAGTGAATGGCTTTCAGCTTTCACAGACTTTGAATACCACAGAACATAACAACATGGGCTTATTGAGTTCTCACAGCTCCCTAAGCACATTATGTATACTAACTAATTTTCACAACCACCTGTGAAGTAAGTACCACTTTGTAGACTGGAAAACCCAGACACAGAGACCATAAAGCATTTGTCCAGAGTCGCGTAGCTGGTAAACGTCAGAGTCAGGATTGAACCCAGGTCTGACCGACTCTGAACCCAAGGCTGTGACTCCTGCACCACACTTAGGCCCCAGATGTGGATGCCACGACCTGGCACAGCTCCTTGCGTTGGAGGAAAGCACTGATGTTTGGGGGCGGTGGGAGGGGTGACTCCATGCCAGCCCTTCCCTCCCCTCCCATGGGTTTACATAGGTTTGATTCTTTAATTATTCCCTGTGGTTAATGGACACCCAGACTGCCACCTGGGAGTTTTATTCTGGTTTCATCTCACTTTTTTTTTCATTTTAAACAAGTGTGTTTAAATGATAAGGCACTTGACTTCAAAGCCACCTAGGATTTCTTTGAGACTAATCTGTCCTTACTGAAATTCAGATTGCCCTACGTGTAATGACTATGGACAGAAAAGTTATAAGATTGTCCTTGCTTTTACAATGATAAATGAAAAATTAAAATTTTTCAATCAAACAAAGTATGCAGGGACTTTTTTTTACATTGTTTTATTGTTAAACAGTGCAAAATAACTTCCGGGACTGTAAAAAGCTGAATGAGCATGCCACAATGGAAAGAAAAAGAGCATTTTTATAGAACCAGTAATTTGCCCCATGCCATCTTTATCTGATATTGATCAAAATGTAACATTGGCCATTTAGTTTTTTTTAAATGGGATATGCTTATGCACAGACACCAATCACTTTATGTACAGTCATGCGTCACTTCATGGGGATATGTCTGGCGATTTTGTTGCTATGTGAACATTGTAGTGGATACTTACACAAACCTAGGTGATATAGCCTACTACACACCTAGGCTATATGCTACAGCCTATTGCTCCTAGGCTACAAACCTGTGCAGCTTGTGAATGTACCAAATACTGTAGGCAATTATAACACAATGGTAAGCATTCATGTATCTAAATGTATCTAAATATAGAAAAGGTACGGTAAAAATAGGTATTATATTCTTACAGAACCACCATCTATATGTGGTCTGTTGACTGAAATGTCATTATTTGGCACTTGACTGAACAATTAAGGACCGGAGATGGGGAAAATGAAACCACATATTGTAGTGGTCAGGATACGGTGAAAC
This sequence comes from Lemur catta, assembly GCF_020740605.2. NCBI lineage: Eukaryota > Metazoa > Chordata > Mammalia > Primates > Lemuridae > Lemur > Lemur catta. The sequence continues at coordinate 50,410,685 of NC_059139.1, read as the reverse complement.
CATACTGTGGTTTTCTATTCGAGAATGTATTCTTGGTCTGCAGGAACAGTGGTCTGGAGAAGCAAAGGGTTTTCTTTTAAGGAGACGCCTCCTGTCTGTTGCTGGGACACATCACTTGTATCGTCAGCCTCCATGTGCACCTGTGCAGGTGTGCATGTTTCATTGATTGGTTGCCTGTCAAATCAGAATCCGATCTGCCTCATTGACAAGCCTTGTCATCCACAGTAGGCTTTCATTAGTTTACTAAGTGGTGTATGGCTGTTAGTCTTTAACGGCACCATAGAACCACCCCGCTTGACACTTCAAAGTAACATGATGATTGTTCTCAATCTCGACTCCTTCATTGGGCTTCTTGTTAGCCTTGGTGAGAGCAGGAGTCTCCTCAGCTGCTGCAGCTTCACAAAAGAGGTACTAGATTCCCACTGAATGAGTGGTTATTTATTTGCTTGATTGTTTTTTAAGAGACTGGTTCTCACTCTGTTGCCCAGGCTCAAATGCAGTGGCGTCATCATAACTCACTGCAAACTCCAACTCCTGGGCTGAAGTGATCCTCCTGCCTCAGCCTCCTGAGTAGCTGGGACTACAGGTGTGCACCACCATGCCCAGCTAATTTTTGTATTTTTTGTAGAGACAGGGTCTCTCTATGTTGCCCAGGCTGGTCTCAAACTGCTGACCTCCAGCAATGCTCCCGAATGAGTTTTAGCTCATATTGTCCCTGTGGAGGTGCTTCCAGTCATTTGTTGAACGTGTGAACAACACTCTCTTTATCAGGATCTTGAGGTAGTTTTCAGCTCCTTCATAGTTTGCAAAAAGAAAAGAAAAATGAAAATACTCTAACCCCTTCTGTTTAACTCCAAAGTCCTTAAATGCCTCTTGACTGAGGAGTGGAAGCTTTTGTAATGCCTCTGGGGAGCTGGGCGACCAGGCCTGAGTGCTTTTCTCAGATGGCCTGAGAATCCTGGCTCTGCCCTGCCAGGCAGGAGGCCCCGGCCCCTGCCCCTCCCCTGCCCGTGGCCTGATCACCAGGGTCATCGAGGCCCCCAAAGCCCCGCGCAGGCTGCCCAGGTTGCACAGCAGCTCTTGGCCAGCCCAGGGAAGGCCGTCTCTTTGGTCCCCAGATTCAGCCTGTCTGGGGCTTCTATTGTTTATTTCCACTTCCCTCCACCTGTTAAGAGGAAGGAGGAGGCTGCTTCCCAAAACTGGAGTACAGGAATTAAAACCCAACTGGATGGCTTCCCACTCACACCAATAGCTCCCGGAACCCATAGCTTCCCTGGAATAGAAAACAGGGAAAAAAGAATTTTAAAAACCAGAACCAGGGAGTAGGGAAGAAATTCCTCAAAGCTGTGCCTCTGGGTCATCTTCCTCGCAGGCTCTGAGATAAGCTGGAGGTCAGGCTGGTTTTAAATGCCAGGCAGGGACCCCTAAGCCCAGGGCTCCAACCAGGATCACTGTTCTAATTTCACTGTGGGGGTATTTAGACTTTACTAGACCACACAATTCTAGGACAACGGGGGCTACAGAGGTTGTACACCAGGGGCTGACTGTGCAGCCTCCCTCACCCTGGACAGAGAGTGTCCGTCAGCATCTTCTGCCACTTTCTGTGGAAGGCCCGGTGCTGGGCCTGGCCCTTAGGGCCTTCAAGCCAAAGTGCTGTGGGGTCAGAAGTTAAAGGTTTTAAAACGTTGGAAGGAATCTTAGCGATATTTCATGTAACCCTTTTTCTCTTTTTAATTGTGATAATTATACATAACATAAAATTTATCATTTTAACCACTTTTAAGTGTACAATTCAGTGGCATTAAGAACATTCACAATGTTGTGCAACCATCACCACTACACATTTCTAGAACTTATTCATCATCCCAACTTGAAACTCTGTACCCATTAAACCATACACTCCTCTCTTTATAGCAATGAATAAATCAACCAAAAAGGAAAGGGCTGGCCCAATTCATGCAGCTAGAACAGGATTTGTGACCTTGGAATCAAGAGTTCAGTCTCTTATACATTCTGATTTCTTAGAATAAGGATTTTCAAAAATACATACACACACACACACACTCACCAAGTACTCTACTGGGAGTCACATCTTCAGGAGGATGTTGGCAAACCAGTGTATCCAGAAACAGCAGACAGGATAGCTAGGGACCTGGGAGCCTTGTCTCTTTTGTTTTGTTTTGTAAATAAAGTTTTATTGGTACATGGCCACCACCATTCATTTACATATCATCTATGGCTACTTTCAGGGTATACTGGCAGAGATAGATGTTTGCCACAGAGACTAGACAAACCACAAAGCATAAAAATATTATCTGGCACTTTCTAGACAAAGTTTGTCAATCCCTGGTATAAAAGGTAAATTGGGTAAAGTTGAAGAAAACCTTAATTTAAGGAATATGCTTCTGCACAGACCCAAAGAAGAGCAACTCCAGGGTACATCTAGACTGAAAATATGACTGTTTTCAAACAAACAAATGAAGCAACAACAAAAAAGGAAAACAAACCCAGACATGACTACAGCTTATTCTTCAATCACATCACACAGCACCTCTGCACACTTAGAGGATATGCCATGTGTCTATCTCCCGCAGCAGGAATTACCTCTCTTTCTTTCTTCTCCTATAGTTTCTGCTCCTCCTCTTCTCTCTCTTTTCTCTGCTGTCCTTCCCATTCTTCCTTTAACTTTCTCTCTTGCTCTTCCTGCTGTTTCTTAGCTGCCTCTTCTTTTTCCTTCTTTATTCTGAATTCTTCTTGTGTCTTCTGCTCCCTCAGCAACCACTCCTCATGCAACTTTTGCCTCTCTCTTTCCAACAATTTCTCTTCTTCCAGTCGTTGTTCTTCGATGAAAACGTCCTCCTCCTCCTCCTTCTGTGAGAGTACTGAGTCTCTCAATCAAGCGAGTTCCTGCTGACGTTTCTTTCGTTTCTCCTTCTTCAGGGTGGCCCAGTACTTTTTGTGGCTCAGTTTCTCACGAAACACCACCCTCTCGGCTCCGCCATCTCAGCTGCGCTGCTCTATCCCGCCCCACCCTCACTCCTGTCCCCTGCCCTCCCTCTCCCCTCCCCCCAACGATCTGGCCCTTGTCTCTTAAAAATGGAGAGAATTGGTGATGGTGGATCAGAGAAGTTATGGGTGTCATCAAGGGTTTTAAGGTATGATGTGGAAAAGAGACTCAGGTCACCTGACTTCAAAGGACAGGACAAAGATGGAGGGTGTGAGTGGCAGCGAGATCACTTCTATTGGAGATGTTGCAGAATTTTTAATTACTCAGCTAAAGCAGCGGGTGCTGAGCTCCAGGCTGCGGGAGGTGTGGTGCAGAGGCTGGCTGACCATTTGTGCTGGTGTGATGTGGGAGGGATGGACACAGCTGAGAAAGTGCCCCTTCCAACTCTGAGACCCCTCATGAAGGAGCAGGGGGATGATGTCTGGGGCCATGGGCCCACCTACTCCCACTGTGCACTGTTCAGACACTCCTGGGCTGGATGGGGTAGGCTGGAGTCCTGAGACAAAGGGCTTATGAAGCATTTGATGGGAAGGTTCTCACAGTTTCAGCTGGTGACACACTGGGGACACTGTGTAGAATGGTTTTACTTTGTGCTCCCCAAACTATGGGCCATGAAATCAATTTAGTGGTTTTACCCAGGATTTTTTTAAAAAATGAAATAAAATTGAACAGAATATATCATAGGGCCAGGTACAATGGCTCATGCCTGTAATTCCAGCACATTGGGATGCTGAGGCAGAAGGATCACTTGAGGCCAGGAGTTCAAGACCAGATTGGGCTATATAGCGAGACTCCATCTCTATAGAAAATAGAAAAATTAGCCAGGCATGGTGGCATGTGCCTGTAGTCCCAGTTACTTGGAAGGCTGAGGCAGGAGAATCCTTTGAGCCCAGGAGTTCGAGGCTATGGTGAACTATGATGACAGCACTGCACTCTAGCCTGGTCAACAGACTGCAACCCTGTCTCCAAAAAAAAAAAAAAATAGGACAACACGCAGGGTAAGGGTAAATAAGTGTTTTTCAAGAAATTCTTTTGGTTATATTTTACATATGTGTGTGTATAAGGTCAATGTGAAATGTATGTTTTACTGTGAGCTTAATTTTTTTCAATTTAAAAGTTGAAAAGGCACTATTTAATGTAAAGCATGGAACAGAAATGTCTGAAGTCTTAGAAATGGGTCACAGGTTGCTAGAGAGGTCACATGCCAGAATAGGGAGATGACAGTCCCCCCTAGGTGGGACTGCCCCGTCCACTTGCTTTCTTGGTCCAGTATACGATGAAGCTCATGTCTGTGACACAGCAGCTGGGCCTGAAGGAAATTAGAAATATTTTACTCCCAAATGTATTTCTTAGACATTTTGAGATGGCTGCCATGGGTCGCACAGATAGAAGTAACCCTGCAAAGCTGTCTTTTGTGGGGGAAATTTCCATCTGTAGAGAATCTTGTAAAAGATAACCAGGTCTTTCCTTACCTGAGCCAGGGGAGACTAACTGGGAGTTTGACACCTTTAAAGCTTTGAAAAGAAACATTTCCCATCCACTCTCTCTGAGGGCTGCTACCTGGAAGGTTTCACTTCCGTAACATGACCAGCTTTGCTAGCCAGCCTTCTTCCTTCCTTCCTCCCCAAAACTGTTTCACTGCTCCCAATTTCCGTTCTCTAAAAACCTCTGTACCTCCCTGAGGAGTTGAATCTTCATTCTGAGGGTTCCCATGTACACATGTGAAATAAATTTGTACCTTTTTCCTCCTATTAATTGATCTGCCTCATCTCGTGTCAGTGATTTCTCAGCGAACTTTGGGGTGGAGGGCAAGAGCTTTGCTCCCTACAGGCCCGTGGGGCACCCAAGTGCATTGACTTGGCTAGCAACACAGCCAAAAACCTCTGTACACCCGAAGGGCAGACAGAACGGCATGTCTGATTTCTTGTTGGTCTTCCCTTTGTGATGAGAGATTGTCATGAAAATGAATCTTGGTCCTCAGGAACACCGGAGACAGAAAGCTAAGTGTATATGTAAACCCTCCCTGCTACTCACACACTAGCACCCAGATACCCACAAGTGCAACTGTCCTTGTTGGGCTGCTCATTCTAGCAGTGGTTCCAGTGGGAATATCAATTACAGGATCTTTCCCATCCCCCTGGCTTCAATGAATGGTCCATGGGGAGGCAACAGACACAAGCTGGGCCAGTCAAGGTCTTTCCCTAGATCTTACATGTATTAAAGAAATAGGCAAGACCTCAGGCTTTCCTTTGTCAACTGAAGATGAGGTCCATAAATTTGGAAAGGAGAGCTTTATTTCTCATAAAGGGTTTCATCCTGCAAGGTGGCCACTCCCCCAGGATGGGAAGCAGAACCTCCAGTGAGCATGTACTTTGAGGGAGGGACAATAGGAACAGGAATTTATGCTGAATGGGGTGGCCAAAATACATATTTAACAAGCTATAGGAGTCATGAATATTTATGAAAGGAGAAACATATGTTCAATTGAGCTTCATGCTCTCTCATGGGATCCATGTTCAGAAAATGGCAGCCTTAGCATGATCTGAGGGTGGAGTTTTTGGCCCTCCAACATGAAAAGGTGAAGCAGTGGACAGAAAAACCCTCACTGGGCATCCTCCGTAGACTGGTGAGAACCACTCCATGGGTGGTGGTCTCTCATCAGGAAAGAATGCTGGTCAGGTGTAGTGTCTAAATGGGAGGAGCAAAAGAATCACAATATTGATTTATATTTAGCCCTGAGGAAAGAAAGCTAATGGCTCTTAGGGAGGGAGAGAGGGGTTATAATGAGGCTTGTCTGACCTTCTATCCCCAAATCGCTGGGAACTCAGTTTTAAATTTTCTCTGGGATACCTTTGGCCAAGAGGGGGTCAATTCAGCCAGCAGTGGGGAGGAGCTTAGGAGCTTAGGCACAAATTGATAGCAACTAATATGTTCTGAGATCACACCATGTTTTGCCAACTCCACCAACAGGAAAGGGGGAAGGAGCAGCGAGGAGGCAGCCTGCTCCCCAAGGGCTCTGGTTTGAGATTGGCATGCTCTTGCTCACCTTCCCTGGTAAAGGTGTGGTCACACGATCTTACCTGGCTTCAAGGGAGGTTGGGAAAAGTAGTCCCAGGCTGGACAGCCATATTCCAGCTACAATTCTTTTTTTTTTTTTTTTTTTTTTTTTTGAGACAGAGTCTCGCTCTGTTGCCCGGGCTAGAGTGAGTGCCGTGGCGTCAGCCTAGCTCACAGCAACCTCAAACTCCTGGGCTTAAGCGATCCTCCTGCCTCAGCCTCCTGAGTAGCTGGGACTACAGGCATGCGCCACCATGCCCGGCTAATTTTTTTTCTATATATATATTTTAGTTGTCCAGATAATTTATTTCTATTTTTTTTTTTTAGTAGAGACAGGGTCTCACTCAGGCTGGTCTCGAACTGCTAACCTCGAGCGATCCACCTGCCTCGGCCTCCCAGAGAGCTAGGATTACAGGCGTGAGCCACCATGCCTGGCCCCAGCTACAATTCTTGGAAGAAAAGAACAGATTGTGGTTTCACTGCACAAAGAGTGAATGAGACAATGCATGTTAAGAGCTTAGAATATTCCCTAAATAAGATAGCACTCAAATATTAGCTATTTTGGTATTATTAATTCTCTCATGCTATAGGAATTAGAAAAGAAAGCTTTTTCTTGAAGGAGGCCACAAAATGACTCTGTATAGGAAAAATGTACTGATCTCATGATCACATTCTGCCAGCTTCCCTTGGCAGCTGTGAGCACATTTCTTAGCTCCTTTTCTCTAAGCGCCTCCATTCCTCTCCCCCAAGGAGCTTCTAAAATACTCCCTAGAGTGACAATCTTGAAAGACAAGCCATGGAGAAAGTCCAGCTTCATCTGCTGAAACACCCTTTTTACTCATGGGATGAGCAAGAATAGAAGACAATTAAAAGACGATAAATGGGCATCAGATTTGCTCCATTTCCCAGCCTAGTTTTCACCAGACTAGTGTAGAGACCCTGGGAGTTTTTCCCCTGTTAACTCTAGCACTGACTACTTCCTATTCTGCTGGCAGACTAGTGTGGAGGAGGGGTGCGGTGAGTACCTGGCGTAAGAGGAGAGCTGAGACTGATTGATGGCAAGCCTTCCAATGCCATAAATAACGCAGCCCTAAGTCCCATTAGCCGTAGAGATTTGCAACAAAAAACTACTGAATTCCTTAATTATAAAGTCCTAGCTATTTAGTCTTCTAAGAAGGCAGGGTTCCTAATAAATACTGTGGCAGAGGCCATAAGCAGGAGGTGGGCTGTGTTGTGTAGCTGGTCGAGTGTGAGTATGAGAGACCACCCACGAGGCCAAGATGGCAGAGCAGCCAGAGTGTGGCTTATTCGTGAGTTCAGCAGATGGCCTGCCAAGGAAACAAAGCCCCTTACCCCACCTTCTCGACCGCCCAGTCACATGTGAGGAATGGGGACATGGCCAAGGACAGCCCACCTGCACTTAGCTCATCTCAAATATTACCTGGCTCCTAATGACTTGTTTTGAGTATCTCCATGAGTAATTAATTTGCAAGTTCACCTATTAGCTGTGAACAGGACATGATTTCTTCCATCCTGCTTGTTATGGTTTCCAGCTATGGCCAAGTGCAAAGGTTGGAAAAGAAAAAGAAGGAGAAATGATTCTCTCTCTCCTACATGGAATATGAAGAAAAACAGGGGAACCAAGAAGCACTTCTTATAAAAGTGCCTGCAAGGCAGAGATGTCTCGCGGGTGCTGCTTAAGGCCATGTCCACACATACAACATAAAGTGGAGACAATTCTCCTAATCATTTGGGCTAAAATCATTTTACTGAAAAATCCAGAAAGTTGAAGCTTGGTTGCTTTCATTTATTTATTTATTTCAAGTCTGACTGCCTTGGAAAATTACCTCAATTTGCTACCTCGCTTCAGTTGTCTAGCCCACTTACAGGGAACTCAATTAACTGCGTGTCCCTGACAGGGTTAAAAGCTCAAGCCCAAGAAATGGCCATGGTATTTGGGCCATGCCAACGCCACAATGACTGGAGGGAATTGGTACCACGTTGGGGTAGGTGATGGAGAGACTGCCACGTCATCGGAAAACTAAAGTCAGATAGACCCCCCCCACATAGATTTCCAAGGAAAGTACCAAAAGAAAGGAAAGCTATATTAGAAATCTTCAAAGCCCCTTTGCGTGGTCTCCATGGAAACTGGGGGAAACAAAGGTAACAGGCCAGCCTTACTCCAGGCTGTGGAGGTAGCCCAGAATGAGTCTGAGCTAGTGAGAAGTGCTCGCTGACATCCCTGCACAATCTGTTGAGATACTTGCAAGATTTGGAGCATTTTTACTTTGGCCTGGAGCCTCCAAATCCATTCAGCCAATGATTAATTGCAGGAAAGACGCTGGGAAACAGATCAGGAATAGAAAGTGGTTTATATCAGTGTGATCATCAAACTTTGATCAAAAGCTGGACTTGGCTAGTTACCTTTTGAAGGCATTTTCTTAGCAAATCCTAAAAAGCAGTTCCCAGCCTCCCTCACCATGAACTCTCCTTGAATTCCCAAGTAATATTTTGAGGCAGTACCACATAATGGATCAGAAAGAAGCAGAACAAGGCAGCTGAGTAGATCAAGATATTCTTAGGTGGTGAGAAAAGCAACAGAAAGGATTTCAAGACTAAGGCAATTGGTAAAAACCTTCAGAAACCTTAGTAACAATGAGTATGATTGACTTCTGTCAATCATATTTTTTCTCTCTGTTTAGAAAAAAGCACACAAGCAATCTTAAATTTACATGTTGCTTCCATCTTACAAATTAGTAAGTCCAAAATTTGGGATTTATATCATAATATTTTTCTCATAGTTGCAGTGCCTCAAATCTTTGCATTTTGGGAGTCACTTTAGATGACAGTTCTTCCAGAAGCCTCCCATCCATCCACCCAGCCTGTGCTGAGAACCACCTCTCCTGGTGCCCTCTAACACCCACATCCACCCAGTGTAAGCTCGGTTACACTGTCATGGCACCTTTTCATATCTGCACCCCTACTAGACTATAAGTTCCTTATGAGAGAACTTTCCAGCTTTAGCTCAGTACCTTGGTATTCATAAATGTTCCATAAATATCTGTTGAATGAATGAAAAAATGAATGGTAGTTAAGTTTCCAGCTCTTTCATAGAAATCTATATATTTCATAAAGGAGAAAAAACACTAACTCATTTTTTTTATAGATGATATCTGTCGTTCTCTTCTCCCATCCTGATGCAAGTGTATACCCTACATATGACAATTCCTAATAGCTATACAGATTCACACTGCTTCTGTCAGAAAGTGAATTTTGGCTTCCAATCCAGAGCTCAGGACACCAAAACCATGTTTATCCTGTTTTGTCGCCTTTAATGAACGCAGTTGCTTTCTGCCTCCCCACCTACCTGCTCTGGCTGGGAGAGAGAATTCTTTTTTCCTTTCTTTTCTTTATACATCACCCCTTGCACTTAGTACATAAAGAGGAATATCTCCTAGGGGTCACAACAGAAAGGACTCTACTCAAATTCGTAAGTATGGTGTCTGTATCCCAGGGAACATTCATTAAGCAATTGATCTGTATCCTGGGAACTGCCTTCTCTCTCTCTCTCTCTCTCTCTCTCTCTCTTTCCCCCCCTCCCCCCCAAAGACTATTTTGAACTTTTATTCTCAGTCTGTTCTTGCTCTGTGCTCTCAAAGTTAGCCAAAAAGAGGCAGTTATTCCCAGCCACTTTGAGAGCATCTATTTCTTTTGTTGTTAACAATTTCCTTTGGGTATTCTTAGCTTTGCTCTCGACATCTTGCAATATGCAAACACACCTCTTCCCATCTTGAGTTGCCATTAGCTCAGCAAAGCTTTTGCCCTAACAGTCTGGACTGGGAGATTTTTAGCTCCTCAACTGTTAACTGGTGTCTTTGGCCCCTGGCATGAGAAGGTTTTGAGAATAGCCAAGGTGTATAAGAAAGTAAATCAGGTAGGTAAAAGGCAAAGAAAGACTGGTCTGCCTTGAAGACAACATCTATCCCACTTCTATTTTGTGAAAAATATTTACATATCGAAAATAATACAAGTAGTGAATATTAACATAACCAAAATGTTCTATAACTATTTGGTAGGATGGGGACTCAGGAGAAAGGCTATATTGGGGGCAGGGAATGGAAAGGTTTTAAGGAGTTAAATTTAACTCTTTCATAGTAGAAAGTCAATAGATAATGTCCAACATTTTAAAATCAAGAAATTCCCCCATATTTTAATATATAGCATTTTCATTCATTTCATGATATCCAAAATATGTTCTTAATCTCCATTGTGATTTCTTCTTTAATCCAGAGATTATTTAGAAGTATATTTCTTTTTTTTTTTTTTTTTTTGAGACAGAGTCTTGCTTTGTTGCCCGGGCTAGAGTGCCATGGCATCAGCCTAGCTCACAGCAGCCTCAAACTCCTGGGCTCAAGCAATCTTTCTGCCTCAGCCTCCCGTGTAGCTGGGACTACAGGCATACGTCACCATGCCTGGCTAATATTTTTCCTATATATTTTTAGTTGTCCAGCTAATTTCTTTCTATTTTTAGTAAAGACGGGATCTCACTCTTGCTCAGGCTGGTCTTGAACTCCTGACCTTGAGCAATCTTCCCACCTCGGCCTCCCAGAGTGCTAGGATTACAGGTGTGAGCTGCCGCGCCCGAACGGAAGCATATTTCTTAATTTCCAAAAATATGGGGGTTTTCTAGGTTGTTTTTTTTTTGTTGTTGTTACTAATTTCTTTTCATCTGCAACATGGCCAGAGAGCATGTGCTATATGACTTCAATCCTTAGAAATTTGTCGAGACTTGTTTTATGACACAGCACATGATCAACTTTTCCATATGTGCTTTGAATACACACACACACACACACACACACGTATATACCCTGCAGTTGTTGAATGCTCCATCTTGTCTATCAAGTTATTTGTTAATCATATTGCTGAAGTCTTTTGTGTTCTTAACAATTTTTGTCTGCTTGTTCTCATTTTATAAAGTGTTAAACTCCCACTAAAATAATATTTTTATCTATCTTCTCATTTAATTTTATCAATATTTGCCTTATATTATTTTGAAGATTTTTTTAGGTGGATACAAACTTATAATTGTGATATTTTTCTAATAAAATGTATATTTCATCATTAAGTGTACCTTTCTAGAGATATAGTTTACTGGTATCTGATAGTAATAATGCTATACCCATTTTTTCATTAGTATTCACAATATATTTCTTTATCCATCTTTTTACTTTCAACATGTCTATATTCATAGATAGAATTCTTATAAACATGATATAGGTTTTTTATACCGGCTTGAAGATCTTTGACTTTTATTTATTATTTATTTATATTTTTATGTATTTATTTTTGAGACAGGGTCTCACTCTGGTGCCTAGGCTAGAGTGCAATGGCTTCATCATAGCTCACAGCAACCTCAAACTCCTAGGCTCAAGCCATCCTCCTGCCTCAGCCTCCCAAGTAGTTGGAACTACAGGTCCATACCACCATGCCTAGCTAATTTTTCAATTTTTTTGTTTAGATGGGGTCTCACTCTTGTTCAGGCTGATGTTGAACCTGGCCTCAAGCTATCCTCTGAAAGTACTAGGAATACAGGTGTGAACCGGATCTTTATTCTGAGCCAAATATGTGTGACTGCAGCCCAGGGAATACGGTCTCAAGAGGTCATGAGAGAATGTGCCCAATTTTAAGATAAATTAACCTTTTTTATTTTTCTTGATTCCTTCCTGCATCTTCAAACTTTCATCTAGAGTCATTTCCTCCAGGTGGAATAATAGTTCTTTAGTTTAATCTGTCAGTGACAAATTCTACTAGTTTTTGTTTGTCTATAGACCTATTTCACATTTATATTTGCAGTCACTTTTTCAGTGCTTTAAAGATAACATTTCATTATCTTTCATTTGACATTGCTTCTGTCAAAGTCAGTTGTCCATCTGATGGGTTGCTCCTTTGAATGTTGTCTGGATATAATCCGAATCTGCTACAGCTTTTTCTCTTTAGTTTTAGAAGTTTTATATAATGTAACTAAATGTTTTTTTCTCTATTTTTTATTGTTTTAAAATATGTTTGAGATAGGTACAGTTTGTTTAATATATGGCCTCATATCTTTCATCAGCTTTGGGAAATTCTCACTCTTATTTCTTCAAATATTACTTTTGCCTCATTCTCTCTCTCTCTTTCTCTCTAGGTATGTGATATCTTCTCATTGCATCCCCATTTGCTTTGCTTGTATATTGTCTGTTAATTTACCTCTTTGTGATTCATTCTGAATTATTTCCTCTGACCTATCTGTCACTTCACCAATTTCTCTCTTCATCTGTGTCAAACCTGTTGCTAAACCCACCTATTGAGTTCTTAATTTCAGTTGTTGTCCTTTTCAGTTTTCAAATTTCCATTTGGATCTTTCTTATAATTTCCAGTTCTTGCCAAAATTACAAGTCTTTTCATTTATCTCCTTGAACACAGTAAGCAGGTAAAGTCTTTCTCTGGCGATTCCCGTATGCGACGCTCCTGTGGGTCTGTTTCTGTGGTTGGTTGCTTCTGTTTTTGTTTTTTCATTTTGCCTGTTCTCATTGTGTGCCTGCTGTTGTATTTGCAATATTGTTTATAGAATTAATTTTAGGTCTAGGATGATATTTTTCCTCCAGAGAGGAATACCGCCAATCTGGATTACCTCAATCCAGTTTCAGAGATGAACTTACTTGAAGTTCAGCTTTAGTCCTTGTAAGACTTTTCTAATTCCAGTTCACACTGATCCCTAGAGTAGCCCTTTAGGTTCACAACTTATAGTGATGGGGTTCACCAGAGGTCCCTGTAGTGAGCACTAGACTGAGCTCCCTGGCCCAATAAGGTGCCAAACTTTAGCCTTCCAGCCTCCCAGGTACTTCCATCAGAGTTGGCAAAAGTCTGCAGGGGAAAAAAATATGCACCTGCTTGTCGCGCCCGCCTCGCCAGCAAGGAAGATGCGGCAACAGGAGTTCTTCTACAGTGCTTTATTGGGGATCCCTCTAAGCTTCAAGATGCGGAAGACCCTGAGCACAAGCTCTCACACAGTAATATACCCTCAGGGAAACAGGAAGTAACAGAGATAGGTCAAAGTCAATCACAAGCGGTCACCAATAGGCCGAGTCAGAAAACCTCATATGCATACTTATGTAACAGACCTACAGATGTACTACGCATGCGCCACACTTGTTTACCTCAGCCAAGCCACCGGAAATCGGCGCCATCTTGTAATGGCGTCCGCGCTCCCCACATCTCCCCCTACTTTATTATTTAAGAAGGCCTGCCAGACTGGAAACCGCCTCGTCTCGTGCAATGAGCGAACTCGGAGACGTGCAGAGGCCGGTTATAAAGGCGGCCGTGGGTAAGGCCTCTGTCTTAGGCTACGCGGGCTGCCTCCCGGCCTGGCACCAACTGGTGTGCCTCCAGGCGCGGGACCCACGCATTCCCGTCATGGAGGTACCTTACAGCCGAGAGAGGGGGGAGAGCGGGCAAGTCGCGGAACGCCTATAACCTGGCCATCCACACGTGGGGGTCCTGGGCGAGTTGCAGTGCGGCAAAGGCTTGTTGCAGCAACATTTGGTTGCGCCGATTACGACGCGCCATACGGGTAAGGGCCACAAATCCTATCAGGGCCACAGTCGCGAGCAAGGCTAACAAACAGCCCATTCCCGCCCACTCTTTCACATGGTTAGCCACTTGCCACACCCAATCCGACAGTCCTTGGGCAAAGTCCACGTCGACTCGCGTAGAGTTGACGTGAACTATACTAGCCTGCAGCTGTTCCATCAGAGTCTCAAACTCATTGGACCATGCACCCAACAACTGCTGCGACAGGGTTCGTGATAGGTTAGCTGCCCGGGAAGCGTTCTGAAAAGGGATAGAGGTGACACACATGCCAGGCAGGCGCCACTCGCATCCGAGCTGCATGACCTGCATCAACAAGTCCACTTGTTCTTGAACCAAGTCCACTCTTTGGTTGAGAATCATGATGCCTCCTTTCAGCTGAGCGTTGACGTTTGATTGGGTCGCCAGGGCGGTCGCCACCCCCGACGATAAGTTGTTCAAGGCGGTGGCCGTCTGCACCGAAGTGGTGAGCGCAACTGCAGCCGTCGCCGCGGCAGCCACCGCGGCCGCTACGGCGGCAACTATGGCTGCGGTGATGCCAAAGTCGCGTCGCTGCCGATACAGCATCGTGGCCGAGGGCGCCTCCACGGGGACTGGAACAAAGCGGGGTAAGCGGGTTACAATAGCAGTGGTATGCCGGCTAGCGTTCCAGCAGGTGGTGTACAGGCAAGAACTGGCCATTAGCACCACACAGAAGCCATAAGGCAAAGGGGTTGGCGGTGCCCTCTATGTAGGGGCTCTGCCCGGTGAAATTGACTGCTGGGTCAGTCTCATTACAAAAGACACTCATACGGGGAGAAAATGTAAAGAGGCCCTGCACTGCGTAACTGGCATATCTGCTCTGGCAACCCGTCCGAGGGAGCAAGCCGTCACGCTTCCCTCGGCACCGAGGTGCCCACTTAGGTTGCGTGACAATACTCCTGTCCGCTGCAGCGGGCCAGAAGGCCACCACGCCAGTGCCATTGGAGGAGTTAGTAGATCCCTGGGGCTTATCTAGCCAAACCCCGGCATGCTTGCGCAGGCGGATGCATTCGGGCACCTGCGTCATGTTACAAGTCCGGTTAACCTCAGATACATGCAGAAGGGTGAAACACAAGGTACCCAAGACAGTGATATTGGCCACATGTGAAAAATTGGCCTCCTCACTATCAAACAGGAGGAAAGGTAAGTCTAGAGACGCATTGGTGGTGAAGAAGCGAGGGAAAACTGTAGCGTCATGCCGGACGGGCATCGGCAGAGGGAAGACATCCATCAGGGCCCAGCGCGCTTCCGGTACCGCCGTTGCCGTCGTCAGGGCTCCCGCCAGCATCAGCATTTGCAGTAGCGCCATCTCGGTCCGCAGGACGTTCGTCCTCCTCAGCCATGGGGTGCACCGAGCGGGTCAATCGCGCCGGAACCCAAATAGGGTCCTCACGATCCTGCGGGAAAACACAAACAGCTCCCCTGGATCTGGCTATAACCGGATCCGGGCCTCTCCACTGGCTCGTCAAGACGTCCTTCCATTTTACCACCTCGCAGCGAGCCACCGGGGGGGACGTGTGTCTCTCTGCCGCAGAGCGGCCGGTCACGTCCAAAGTCAAAAAGTTTAAAGTAAAAAGGACAAGGGAAATGGTGCCTTTAGGGGACCTCTGTATGGCCTCCAGGGCATCTCCCCCTTTCTGTTTTTGTAGATAAGCCTTGAGCGTGCCATGGGCACGCTCCACAATGCCTTGTGCCTGAGGATTGTAGGGGAGGCCAGTGAGGTGTTTGACTCCGAGGCGAGCACAAAATTGTTGGAAAACTCTGGAGGTATAAGCGGGGCCATTGTCTGTTTTAATAGTACTTGGCTTGCCCCAGGCAGCCCAAGCCTCCAAGCAATGGATGATGACATGACTGGCTTTTTCCCCCGTTAGTGGCGTGGCGTGGAGGACACCAGAACAGGTGTCTATGGACACATGAACAAAGGAAGTTTTTCCTAGAGAGGGAATATGAGTGACGTCCATTTGCCACAATTGTAATGGTCGCAGACCCCTGGGATTTACTCCCGTATGCGCGACATTGCGAAAAGGAGCACAAGTGTGGCACTGCAAGACAATCTCACGCGCCTCGGCGCGCGAGATGTGAAATCGGAGACGCAAGGTCTCAGCTGGCACATGGTAAAGTGTATGAAAATCTTTGGCGGCAGCAAGGTTATCAGCCACCCAAAGAGTGCGGGTGGCCTGGTCTGCCATTGCATTTCCCGCCGCCATGGGTCCAGGCAGGAGGGAGTGTGCTCTGATATGCTGAATAGAGAATGGGTTGGTCCTACTCAGGATGATGCTTCTGAGGTCCGTGAATAAGGAGAAAACTGTACTTTTAGGAAGGATATAAGGGGAAGTTTCCAAAACCTTCACTGCGTTAACCACGTAGCAAGAGTCTGAGATGATATTAATGGGATCGGTGATGGTGCTGAGAACCAGGCCAACTATTGCACACTCCACCAGCTGAGGGGAGGCGTAAGGGAATTGCTTAGTAAACACCTGGTCCCGGACAACATAACTCCCAATGCCTGTTTTAGAGCCATCAGTATAGACATCCAGGGCATTAGGCAGTGGGTGTGCCGAAGTCACCTTCGGGAAAATGAGGTCATTTCTCATAGCAAATTGTAATAGGGGATGTTTGGGGTAATGATTGTCAATGCCTCCTGGGAAAGCGCACCGCAGCACTGCCCATGCATCAAGAGTGGCACATAAGGTGTCTATCTGGTTAGAAGTGTATGGACAGATGAGGCTCTCTGGGTAGCGCCCGAAGTGGGAGAGAGCCATGTGAAGGCCCTTTAATGCGAGGTCAGCTACACAGGTCGGGTAGTGACCAATCACCTTTCCCGGAGAGGCTTGAGGATGTACCCAGAGAAGGGGACCATCCTGCCAGAGCACTGCTGTAGGAAGGGTAGGAGAGGGGAGCAGGCAGAGAAGAAAAGGGTCCTGGTGACGAATGCGTACCAGATGCGCACTCTTAATGGCTTCCTCAACCCTATGCAAGACCTCTAGGGCTTCCGGAGTCAGGGTTCTAGGGGATGTGATATGAGGGTCTCCCTCAAGAATCTGAAATAAAGGCTTTAGTTCAGCGGTGGTAAGACCCAGAAAAGGCCGAAGCCAATTGATGTCTCCTAATAATCGCTGGAAATCATTTAAAGTTCTCAAAGCATCTCTTCGAATGGACAGCCTTTGAGGTACAATTTTATCGGGAAGGATGCTACTGCCAAGAAATGAGCCCACCGCCCCTTCCTGCACTTTATCGGGAGCTATGGACAGCCCCCTTTCCTTTAACTGAGCGTGAAGGAAGGCAAAGACCTGAAGCAACAACTGGGCATCCTGATGGCATAGTAGAATGTCATCCATGTAATGGATGATTCTTACCTTAGGGTACCTCTGTCGAACAGGCTGGAGAGCCGCGCTCACGTAAATCTGGCATAGAGTGGGACTGTTAGCCATGCCCTGAGGCAGGACCCGCCAGTGGTACCTTTCATCAGGCTGCTCATGGTTCATGGAAGGGAGTGTAAATGCAAATCTAATTTTGTCAGATGAGTGAAGGGGAATAGAGAAAAAACAGTCTTTAATATCCAAAATGATCAGATTCCAATGCTTGGGCAAGGCAGAAAGGGGCAACCCTCGCTGGACAGGCCCCATTAGGCGCATCTGGGCGTTGACTGCCCTTAGGTCCTGCAGTAAGCGCCACTTTCCTGACCTTTTCTTAATCACAAAAATAGGGGTATTCCAAGGCGAATGAGAGGGTTCAAGGTGCCCAAGAGTGAGCTGCTCCTGCACCAACTCACGGGCTGCAAGCAGTTTGTCGGAGGGTAATGGCCACTGAGACACCCACACCGGGTCCTCCGAAACCCAGGGAATGGGCAAGGCAGCCTCAGCGGCCCCTAGGAAAAACCCAGCCCCTGTCTACCGGGATTGGGAGTAGGCATAAGTGGTGTTGACCTGCCTTGCAAATTCTTTCCTAAGCCCTTACCTGGGACCCATCCCATGGTACTCATCATGTCTTGGCTCTGAGCAGAATACTCATTTGTTAACTTAAGGTTTAACTGTCTCAGGACGTCTCTGCCCCAGAGATTCACTGGTAAGGGGAGAACAAAAGGCTTAAAACTACCCCTACCGCCTTCAAGATCACTCCAAGACAGAGTTCGGGCACTCACGGCTGGGGCCGAAGCGTAACCCAGGCCCTGTAAAGTTGCCTCTGAGCGGGTGAGCGGCCAGCCTTTAGGCCACCATCGCTCAGATATGATACTAGTGTCTGCTCCCGTATCCAGCAAACCCTCAAATTTTATTCCCTGAACAGTCAATACAAGGGTCGGACGGGTGTTTAAATCCAAAGACAAAAATGTACAAGTGCCTCCGGACGACCCGAACGCCTTACTACCACGTGGCTCCTGCTTGCTGGGGAACCAAGCGTGAAGGCTAGGGAGAAGCAGGAGCTGAGCAAATCGGTCCCCGGGGTGAATGGAGATAACTCCCCGAGGTGATGAGCACATGACCTTTATTGGCCCCTGGAAGTCTGAGTCTATAACCCCCGGGTGGACAATCAGCCCTTTTAAGGTAGCTGATGACCTCCCAAGCACTAATCCCACAGTATGATTGGGCAGAGGTCCTTTAAAGTCTGAAGGGATAGGTTGACATCCTAACCCAGGTGTCAAAACTGTGAGGGTGGTGGCACGGAGGTCCAATCCTACGGAACCGGGGGTGGCCCTCCTAGGTTCCCCCCCGGTAGCGCCGGGATCAAGGAGGGACGAGTCCCCGGGGTCAGCAGAGACGGGCCCGGGGGCCCCTGGGGGCTGTCCTGTGCCAGCATTGCCCCATATGTTTGCGGGCCCTGGGGTCGTGGGCCCCGCCTCCCGTTTTTTGGCGGTGCAGCCGCGCTGCCGCTAGGCCCACGGGAGATGGGCCGGCCGTCCTTATCTTTAACGGATCGGCACTCTGCGGCCCAGTGCCGGCCTTTCTGGCACACGGGGCAAATCCCCGGCTGTGAAGATGATTGCTTCACCTTACTTGGCGCTCGGCACTGTCTTTTTAAGTGACCGGGCTTGCCGCAGTTGTAGCAACAGCGTTGTTGCTGGGCTTGTGCCGCTATGACCGCGGCCGCCAGGCCTTGATTAGTCAGAGGACCCCCAATCTCCCTGCAAGCCTTCAGCCATGCATTTAATCCTTTACTTTTCCATGGCGTAATAGCATTCCGACATTCCGAAGTGGCCTGCTCAAAAACCAGTTGCTCAACCAACGGCAAGGCCGTGTCTACGTCCTCAAAAATCTTTCCTGCGGCATCCATCATGCGAGCCACAAAATCCGAAAACGGCTCTGCTGGAGCCTGGACAATTTTTGTCAGATTGCCACGCACCTCCCCCCGTTTGGGCAAACACTTCCAAGCCTTAATGGCTATCTGATTTACCTGGACATACACCTCCTCCGGGTAGGCCGTTTGATTATTGGCCCACTGTCCCTGTCCGGTGAGCATGTCAAAAGTCCACGCTGCTCTGCCGCCTCCCTGGGCTGCATTCGCACGGGCCTGCGCGGCACACCCGTCATGATACATGGACTTCCAGTCTAGATATTGGCCCGTGGTTAGCGCCGCGCGCACCACCTGCTGCCAATCCGTGGGCGTTAGGGCACTAGCGGCGAGCCTCTCCAGCAGTACTAAAGTGTAGGCTGCGCTATGCCCCCAGTTGTGGACCGCCTCTGCAAATTCCTTTAATTGCTTATGGTCCACAGGTTGCCAATATCTCTGATTATTGTTGTCCACATACACAGGGAAAGCAAATCCTAGCTCTCTCCGCGCTTCTGGGGGGAGGAGAGATGCTCCACCTCCGGGTGTGGGCCCATCGAGGGGCGCTGTAGGTGGGGGCAGGGAATACGGGGGAGGCCAGGTCTCTATATCGAGCCTGGGCGGGGCCTGCCTTCTCGGCTGGACCACATCCTGTTTTTTAAGTCCCCGTATTTCCTTTCTCAACTGCTGAAAAGAGGGGGTAGCTTCTTCCCCCTCCGAGGCGGACGATTCACCTTCCGCCTCGGACAAATGCAAATCTGCAAATTCTGGCAACAGCGGGTCGTCACCCGTTCGCCGGTTCTCTACCTGACATGACTGATCGTCCTTAACCGTTGCAACTCCTTCCCCTCTCCCTCCTTCTGAGAGCTGAGACTGCACTTCCGCAAGCTGTTCTGCTGCACTCTGCGAACCCTGCGGATCGCACTTTAGGCAATCCATAACTAACCTATGAAGTATCAAGACGCCAGGCCTTAAATCTAACGCCTCGCGTAGATCATGGCCCACCTTCCTCCAAGATGGTACGGTGAGCGAGCCGGAGGCTAGGAACCAAGGGGATACCCGGTCCACCTCCCTCAACAATCTCCTTAGGTCATGATCGTCAACATGGATTTTATTTTCAGCAAGCAGAGTTTTCAGAGGCCACAGAAACCGGCGTAGTGGTATGTTGCCCATGTCTCTCTTGGGGGCGGGGAAATTGGCCGTCCCACACTGTAGTTCTGAACTCACCTCACAAGAGGTCGTCTCCGCTGGTGCCCTGGTGGTACAGTTCCCGGGTTTCGGCACCACTTGTCGCGCCCGCCTCGCCAGCAAGGAAGACGCGGCAACAGGAGTTCTTCTACAGTGCTTTATTGGGGATCCCTCTAAGCTTCAAGATGCGGAAGACCCTGAGCACAAGCTCTCACACAGTAATATACCCTCAGGGAAACAGGAAGTAACAGAGATAGGTCAAAGTCAATCACAAGCGGTCACCAATAGGCCGAGTCAGAAAACCTCATATGCATACTTATGTAACAGACCTACAGATGTACTACGCATGCGCCACACTTGTTTACCTCAGCCAAGCCACCGGAAATCGGCGCCATCTTGTAATGGCGTCCGCGCTCCCCACACCTGCTAGGCCCCTCCCTGGACCTGGCCTCCAGCCTGGGAATTCCTTACTATCTTGACAGCTCTCAGATGTCTTCAAGCCAGTATTTTTTATATTTTATATCATTATTCTGTCTTTCCTCAGTGGATTAGATTTAAATTGGCCAGTCATTATTAGAATCTCAGTTTTTTTACAAAAAGTATAGTCTCTACATAATTATATAACATCAGTATATCACTGGAGTTAAAAATGTATATCTCAGTTCTAGAGTGATTTATTCAGCTTTTATATCAATATTAGAGTATTAAAACTTTTTTTCCTATATTAGAGTCTAGGAAGAAAGCTGCCAAAATTATAGTCACTGTGGAAATTTTCAAATTTTTTCTTGTGATATAAAATAAACTAATATGAGAGAGCTCTCCATTTGCAGCCTTCATCTGTAATTTTTGACTTAGTTTGGATATATTCTTATAGGGTAAAAAAATATTCATATAGAATTGCATAAATTTTGGATTGACCTTTATTGTTTTAGGGAAGTCTGAAAATGATTTTGCCCCTGAAAAACTCAGTCTTCAGATTTCTTTTTTCTTTTATGTTTCTAAGCTTTTTCCTCCACCTTCCCAAAGAGTTTTTAGCTCCTTTCCTTCTGACAGCTCTCTTGTCCCAGAACCCCAGAGAATTCCCCCTTCCAAGGTCCCAGCATGATGATCATAAGACAGCAATAAAAGTGAATTGTTAAAAAAAAAAAAAAAACAGGCAACAATATCTAAGATCTGAGATGACCAGAGTCCAATAAAATTGTTCCTACATTAATATGTGCTGGAGCCTCTGGAATCTCTTGAGGTCGAAGAATTACTGAGTTCAGCATCTTGCCAAAGCAGATTTGAGAGTGTTTCTGCTTGATATATTTTCCAATTAAAAAATCCTACATACTATACTTCCTCATAATTGCACCATTAAAACTGGATTAAAGTGTATGGAATTTGTTGTAAAAAGAAAAAAAATCAAGCAGTTTAGATTGGAGGAGGATCTGGACATGATAAGTTTGCCCAACATGATATTGATATTCCCTTTCCTGAGACATGCTGATTAGATGATCCTTTCAAGTAGACGATGGTTTCTTTCCATCATACTGGGTACCTCTAGTCAGGTAAGAGAGTAATTGACTGTACCTTCCAAAATGAACTCTTGTTGGAATTACCACATAAGCATCTAGGGTAGAAATGACAGCTGGCCACAGACACAGATCAAGCATTCCCAGTTGCTCTTATTCATTTTATTCATAAAACTATATTTACTGAGTACCAGGCATTGGGAATAGAGCAGTGAAAAGTTAGACTTGGTCCTTGCCTCGTGGGACTCATGTTCCAGTGAAGAAGATATGATAGAAGCATGTAATAAATAAACAAGCATTACAGGTTGTGCTGTGTTACCAAGGAAATAAGCCAGATGAAGTGATAAAGAGTAACCCAGGGGTTACTGAACTTCATCCTGGCAAAAAACAAAGTTGCAAGCACAACAGCTTAAGAATGTGTTCCTCCAGAAGAGAATCTGGTCAGGTTGACCGTGAGCCTTCTTTGGACTTTATTTGGAACTTAGCCTGGAAAGCAAAAGTGGGCCGAGCACGGTGGCTCAAGCCTGTAATCCTCGCACTCTGGGAGGCCACGGCGGGAGGATTGCTTGAGGTAAGGAGTTTGAGACCAGCCTGAGTGAGAGTGAGACCCCTATCTCTACAAAAAATAGAAAAATTAGCCGGGTGTCATGGTGCGTGCCTGTAGTCTCAGCTATTCAGAAGGCTGAGGCAAGAAGGATTGCTTGAGCCCAGGAGTTTGTGGTTGCTGGTCTAGGATGAGAAAAGAGAAGAAGCTTAGAAGTGGAGCTGTCAGGGCAAAGTTAAGGAAGCTCTAACCACTAATGTTTCTACAGCCTGGTTCTCCGTCCTGCTGGACTCAGGCCAGCACCTCTGGCAGCAGCAGCAGTGTGGATAAAGTTAGTTCTCAAGGGAGGTGCCTGATGAGCACATGAAAGCAGGAGATTCGGAGAAATTAGAGGTGAAAGAGAATGAAGGTGGTCTCCAGGGTGCATTCATGAGGATGCAGGGAAAACAGTACTTGTTGCCGGGGATTTACCTCCATTCCTGAGGGACTGATGGAGTGCAAAACACCGGAGTCTGGGCTGTGGTCCCCTTTGCTCTTGTCACTCAATTGTTTCTGCTGTAGACCATAAAGGACTCACCCCCCCCACCCCCACCCAAGCCCGGTGGCCTGGGTTGGATCTGGCTGCCTGGACCAGGAGGCAGGAGACCAGGGGCTGCTCCCTTTGGTCACTTGGTGACCTTGAGAAAGTTACTTACACTTGGATGGACAAGGTTTTCATCTGCAAAGAGAGCTGAACCAGATGGTCTAAATAGTTCAAATTATTTTTGTATATTGCTTAAAATAATTTGAAAAACTACTTTCTCCCTCTGTAGTTTTATTTAAAATGTTTCTTCAACAAAAGATATAACTTCCAACACATAATAAATATGAACACTTTAAAAACCTTGTTACATCATTCTTTAAAATGTATCCAAATACCACAGCGATATTATACTCACCATCATCCTTCTTTAAATATATGAATAAATTATTCTTTAACATGAAAATTTTACATCATTCCTTTTTCACTTTGAACTTGTTTTGTTCAACTTCACCAAAAGAATTTTACCCGATATACTATATCTGAATACTTGAAAGTCTTTTTAAAAAAATTATTGTCATTCTTTGATGCAACAAAAGTATGTAAACAAATTGAAATTAAAAATATTTCCTGTGCCTATAAAGCTCTAAGTAAGGGGGGAAAAAGTTCAGATGGAGTTATCACTACAATTGTTTTGACCAACTGTAATCATTAAACATAAAAGTAAAAATTTATTAAAAATGTGTCTGTTAGTAAGATGGATAGGGCTGCTTTGGGTTTTAAACAAGTTCAGTTATGTATGGACAAGTATAATTTATCACATCAATTGTCTTCCCCCCCCTTTTTTTTTAAATTGTCAACACAGAGCCACATTACTCATACAAATAAGCAGATGGCAATGGAAAAAGTTTTCTGAGAGCAATATCACTCATTTCGCTGAAGTCTTTAATTATATATAAAAAATGGCCCTTGTGATCTATTTTCAAAAATAAGTTTTAGTGGTTCTATCAGCTAACAACTCAGTAGATTCTCTTTCAATTTTTTTGAAAGTGAAAGCTTGGAAACTACCTTTTGTAAGAATTGCACTTGCAAAATGATTTATTTCCCAATCTTTATTGTTGTTCACTTTCTTAAAACCAATGCCAATGTGTTGAATTGTTTCTTTGTTGAGCCTCTGAAAGGTCTTTCCACTCTGGGGCAATGCATCAGAATAAAATGCAGGACAGCTGAGAGGTATTCTTGTCTTTGCCAAGTGAGAGAAGGAAGGCTGAGAGAGAAGAAGCAGAGAGAAGGTAGAACCAGCCCAGCAAGGTGCTTTCCCAGACAAGTGAATTTTACAGACATTCTATATCTAGAAATGGATTCCCTTAACCTCCTAATCCATGCACATACACCCTGGAAGAAAATCATCCTGAATCCTCAGGATTACATGTACCTCTGATTGAAGATCCAGCTCTAATATCTAAATGGCCAGTGTTAAAGCAAAAACAACTTATAGAAATTTCTTTTTTTAAAGGAAATTTTATTTATTTTTGATTAGGTAATACATTTCACCTGGCATAAAATTAAGAGGTATCAAAGGCAGACAGTAAACCTCTGCCCTCCCACTCATTTCTCAGCCATCTGTTCTCTTCCCCAGGCAACAGACAGCAAGTTCCTTGTGTAATTGCAAAGGTCATCTATGCATATTCATGTAATTAAGAACAGATATTTTTTTCTTCCTCCTCTTTCACGATTGCCACTGTACTATACACCTTGCCCTGTGCCTTACTTTTTTTTGTTTTGCTTTAAAATTACATTGGAAATTTTTTTCCATGTCGTCACACAAAGGATATCTTCATTCTTTTTTTTGAATGACACAATAATCTGTTGAATGTTATAATTTGCTTAAATGGGCCCATAATTATGGCCTTTTAGGTTGTTTTCAATTGTTTCTATTTAAACGATGCTGTGATAAATAATATTGCACATATGTCACTTTGCATTTGTGTGAGTACATTTGTTGGGAAACTTCTAAAAGTAGCATGTCTGGGAAAAGAGCTTATGTATGTATTGTTTTGATGAGACATTAACAAACTGCTAATCTCTAAGGAGGATGTACCGATTTATCAGCATCAAGGTATAAGGGTGTGTGCTGTGTAACAAATCACTCCAAAATGTAATGGCTTTAAATAATAATCATTTCTCATCCCTCATAGTTTCTGTGGGTCTAGATGCAGGAGCGGCTTGGCTGGGCTTTTCTGGTTTGGGGTGTCTCAGGAGGTTGCTTTTAGATGGTGACTGGGGTTGGGGTCATTTTGAAAACTTCCTCACGTGTCTGGTGCAGGACTGGGAAGAGCCAAATTGCCAGGTGGGCAATAGAATAGCTGGGACTGCTTAGGTGTCTCTAACTCTTTGTGGTCTCTTCACATGGTTTCTTCAGCCTGCTGGTAGCCAGACGTCTTACATGGTGACTCAGGGCTCCAAAGACTACATAGGATGGAGAAAGAGTGCCAGGTAGAAGCTAGATCCTTTTTATGACCTAGCTTTGGAAGCATGTCCAGGACTAGGGGGTGCCTGGGACATGTAATTTAAGGAAGCAATCTTTTGTAAGACTCTTGCCTTGCTGCAGTCCCACCCCTGCATCCCATAGCACGCCTTCCACACTCTGTGAGCAGAGTTACATGCCCACCCAGGTGGAAGAAGAGAGGAGACACAGTGGGAGGGAACTCAATCTTGGTGGGAATAGTGTCAGTCACATTGTACAAACAGCATATTGGATATTTGTTCAAGTGTTTTTTACCTTTCCAATGTGATGAGTAAGCCTGGCATTTTGCTTGTTTTTTTAAAAAATATACTTCTTTTTGAAGTATAACTGAATCATACTTTTAAATCACATTTCTCTGTGAGTGTGGTCAACATCTTTTGAGTGTTTGCTTCCTCTTAGGCTAATTGTCTCCGTAGCCTTTGTCCATTTTTCTTTCTTTCTTTTTTGCCCATTTTTCTGTTGGTTTATAGATCTTTTTTCTGTAAGAAATGTGTGTGTGTGTATATATATGGATGTGCACGCTCGTGTAGAGAGAGAGAAAGGCAGAGAGAAAGGAAATTATTCTTTGCGATGTGAGTTATAAACTTTTTTCTAGTTTATTATCTACCTTTTGACTTTGCTTATGGTAGTTTTTCCATGCAAAAAAATATTATTTTTGTGTAGTTAAATTTCTTTTCTTTTAGTCTTCTGGATTTTTTTTTTTTTTTTTTTTTGGTCATTCTTGGAAAAGCCTTTCTCACTCTAAAATTGTAAAAGTTTCCCCATGTTTTCTTCCACTGGTCCACTGGTGGTGGGGGGCGTGTGTGTGTGTGTGTGTGTGTGTGTGTGTGTGTTTGCATATACACATGTATGTATGTCTATGTATTTGGTTTTTTCACATTTTTGCCATTGCTGTATTTAGTATTAACATCACTCGAAGTTGGAAGGTAGGGGTGCAAATGTCCTTTTGTCTGATGGCTATTTAGCCATTTGAAATATTGCCTTTATCATATCAAATTCATGTCATATCAAATACCTCTTCCATTCCATTCATTTATATGGGGCTTTATGCGGTAGTGCTACAACGTTTTAAGTATTGTAGCCATGAGATATGTTGTCTGGGAGGACTATTTCACCTTATTCATTGTCATCATTTTCTTGGCTATTCTTTCTAGTTTACTTTTATATGCAAACAATTTCTTAAGCTAATTGCATGTTGGTGTAACTGGTCATGAAATGTGATTTTGGATGAGTGAGTCTTGCTTGGGGTGCTTGGGAATTTTCTGAACATAAAAGAAGGAAATGGGAGTTTATCTGGCATCCTAGAAAGAAGCCAGACATCAGGAGGAACAAATTTCAGTCTCAGATCTGAAGAATTCTCTAGGGCCTTGATGATACTTGAAAAGAAATTGGTGAAGATTCATGAGGGGGAAAAAAAAAAACCCTAACTTGCTATACGATCATTTTCCTATATTAATAATTTAGATTTAATGGCAAATCTCTCAGAATAATTGAATCTTTCACTTCTTTTTTCTTTTTTTTAATTTTTAATTTTTTTTTTTATATTTTTGAGACAGAGTCTTGCACTGTCACCCCAGGTAGAGTGCAGTGGCACCATCATAGCTCACTGCAATGTCAAACTCCTGCCTGGGTTCAAGCAATCCTCCTGCCTCAGCCTCCTGAGTAGCTAGGACTACAGGTGCATGCCACAATGCCCGGCTAATTTTTCTATTTTTATTGTATTGTATTTTTATTTATTTGGGGTTTTGTTTGTTTTCTTTTTAAACTGCAGGGTCAGGTGGGAGAGCCAGTGCCACTGTGGGGTCCTTATTTGTTTTTATTTCAGAATATTACCTGGGTACAAACATTTAGGTTATATGAATTGCTTTGGTAGAGTTTGAGTCAAAGTTATAAGTGGAATTTTTCTATTTTTAGTAGAGACGGGGTCTCACTCTCGCTCAAGCTGGTCTTGAACTCCTGAGCTCAAGCGATCCTCCCACCTCAGCCTCCCAGAGTGCTAGGATTACAGGCATGAGCCACCTCACCTGGCCTTGAATCTTTCTTTATTGATTAGAAGTCATACGTAATTTCCTACTGTTCATCTGTTGTACTATTTCTGTATGAGTTATCATGTTTTTCTAAAAGCATAGTAAGGGAGTAGTGAGTGGGATTCAGTCATTAGAGGTTTTATTTATCAATATTGTGTTAGGTTTTTCCATATTTTGCAACAAACCAATTAATCTGATGAAAATCTCCCAGAGCCATATGTTTGTCGCTTTTCCTCTTTAGCTTCAGGATTGGAAACACTCAACATTTCTATATTCTAAAAAGCCTAGGACATGGCTCTTACTGAAACTTTCCTACTGAAGGGATCAAAGGCATTTTGCTATTGTGCCCTCCCTGCTCTCCTGGGACACGGGGAGATCCTGCAGAGCCTCTTGCAGTATATGCACATAACAGGCCTCAGAACTGCCAGGTTTCCCTGTTATTCTTCACTAATGGATCTCAGGATTTCAGCATTTCTATGGAGGGGAAACTCAAAGCTCAAATGTTCAAGTAAAGTTTGAATAAAAAGCAAACAGAAACTGAAAATGTAAAGACCCTGTAGTGGACTGAATGGTGGCTCCAAAAAGATACGCCCAAACCCTGTCCCCCCCCACCCCCACCCCTGTACCTGTTACCATATTTGAAAATAGGGTCTTTGCAGTTATAATCAAGATAAGGTTTTCCAGGTGAGATCATTCTGCATTTAGAGTGGGCCCTAAATCCAACGACTGGTGTCCTTGTAAGAGAAAGGAGAGGGAGCTGTGGCAGGCAAAGACATGCATGGAGACAGATTGGGCTGATGTGTCTATGAGGCAAGGAGCCACCCAAGCTAGACGAGGCCTGGGATGTGTTCTCCCTCAGAGCCTCCAGGACCACCCCACCCTGCTGACATGGTGCGTATTTGAGACTCCTAGCCAGCACGAACAAAGGTCTATTGTTTTAAGTCACCTAGTTTGTGCTAATTTGTTATGGCAGCCACGGAAAAGTACTACAGACCCCTTTACCCATCCACAGAGGCTAAGCAGCAAAGCTCCTGCCTTCAGGGTCCAGCAAACTTGTGAAACAGAAGAGACACCTCTTCAGCAGCTCCTCCCTCTCCTATTCTGACCTCCATGTCCCACTGTCCCTCTGCAGCACCTCAGCCAGACTTATCCTTCCTAAATTTACTTTGCTCCAAGTTCAAAAGCATCCCTCTCATTCCTCCAAACTTCCCCCTGTGCCCAGACCTCCCTTGGTGATCACCTTACAACAGCTTAGTGTTAGAACTGGTTTCCCCCGGCCCCAGGAACAGAGAGGCAGAGTCACCGAGGCTGCAAAAGGCAAAGGAGTTTACTGGCTAGCTCGAGCTAGGGTTCAAGTCCCAGAGCACCAACGCAGTGGCCTCTCCACGAACCAGGACCCCGCCCTGGGGTAAAAATTAAGCTTTTATACTTTTCAGTAGGTTACATAGGCTGGGCACACCATCCCCCCTCCCCCCTTAGTTCATTTGCTCTTTCAAGAGTGGCTGATTGTGTTGGCTCCTGATTGGTTGGCTCCAAGGTCATGTTGGCTTCTGATTGGTCAGTTCCAAGTCTCCGGAGCTTTTAATTGTTATCAGCGTCATTTCCGGGAAGGGGAGGACCGGTGGCATCGGGGAAACCGCAACTGAGGCCTATTCCAGGAGGTCCAACCTGTCATGGAGTCACTCCTGCTCTTTTTCCTGTTTTACATTAGGAACCTGTGCACAGCACGGTGGAGACCAGTCACGCGGGGTGCTGACCCTCCCAGGAATAGTCTTATTTTGAAAACAGCTGGAAAGGGCTTTACCACAAAGGAATTCTCCCTGCTGGTGGGATCTTTGGAGTTGGCATCCAAGCAAGGAGGGTAATTTTGCAGGGGTTCTTCTCCCACTCTCAAACTTCCTTGTCTCGTCCTCAGGGGCCCTGGTTTCTGTGGCCTTGTCACCGTCTGAACAGACCCCGGTGGTGAGTGGGGTGGGCTGGCGGAGGACGGGCCTGAGGGTCAGGCTGGTGGGGAGCTGTGCAGAAACTGAAGGGACAGAAGGGAGATTTTCTGTGACAGCCATGTATGGGGAGAACTGGCTGCGTAATCTGCCCAGTGCAAAATGAAAATACGGCGCCCCGTGTTCAAACTTATTTAGACTTTCAAGATGGCAACAGCAGAGCATTAAGCCCTGTGCGGGCCGCTTCTAAATGTGGGGCCTGCGCCGCCGTGAATGTTGCACACCCCTGAAGCCGGTCCTGAATAGGGTCCTCAAAAGCTTGGCATCTGAACTAAGGGGTGTGTTAACTCGCGTCAGTGGGTGTCCAGTTGTGGAGCTCATTCCAGAAATTAGGGGTGTGGCACAAAGAAGAGCTGCCACCATCAAAGCTGTGGGCTTAGCTTGGCAAGGAGGATCTCCAGGGAGGCAGCGTACAATTTGTCTAGATGGGTTTGTGTAGGTAACCGAAATAAAAACCAAAAAAAAAAAAACCCCACAAACCCAGAAAAATGGTCAGGTATTTAAAATTTAAATTTAAAAACAGGAGGGCTCCTGTTGGGTTTATGGACTACATTGTCTCTGCAGGCCCAGGAGCTGAATTACTTTGCATAAGAGAAGGGGGGAAGTGGTGTGGGGGGGGGCAGGGAAGATTAGGATGTTGTTGCTAAGGGAGATTTCAGGGGAAGGGGGGAGATTTGGGGAAACCTATGTCTGGGGACTTTTCTAAGTGAAGTTCCCAGCGAGGGTGCTGTGCCCTCTCCCAGTCTCTATCCCCCACCAGCCTGCCCACCCCCACCCTACCTCTGCCCTGGCACATTTTCCATAAAATCAATTTCTCAGGAATCCTTATGGGTGAACTTCCTTTGGGGGAATGAACAGAAACATTTAGTCCACAGTGAGAGGAGGATTGCAGGGTAGGGGTTAATAAGTCATAACGTTGTTAAAACAGAAGTAAGCCCTGCAGAGCTCATTGAAATGAAGTGAGTAGTTTAGCTAAGTGGCTTCAGAAAAATGAAAATCACTTTACATTTTCACTTAGTTCCTTCACTTGGAAAAATCATAAAGGCGCAAACAATGTTGGTAGGCCCAGCCTGGTTGAAGGTAGGTCCGGTTATTGAGGAGGGAGGAGGGTATGCAGGACTGAGGTTGTTGGGTTCTGGGGGTGTGGCGAGGAGGGGTGGGAGGGAGTATTCAAGCCTCAGGCTCCTACCTGCTGACAGCAGATAAGGCCCCTGAGAGTCCCCAGGCTCCAGTCAGGCCACTATGTTCCTCCTGCAGGGCTAGCTTTGGGCTTTTATGACAACCAGACTCAAAATTACGGGAGTTGCATTCCCTCTGGATCATGAATATTTTTGTTTCTTTATAGAACTTTATTCCTAGTCAATAAACATACTTGATGTTTTAATCTAGAAGGTGCTCTAGGCTAGGCATGGTGGCCCACACCTGTAATTCTAGCACTCTGGAAGGCCGAGGTGGGAGGATCACTTGAGCTCAGGAGTTCAAGACCAGCCTGAGCAAGAGCAAGACCCTGTCTCTACTAAAAATAGAAAAAATTAGCCGGGCATGATAGCGAACACCTATAGTCCCAGCTCCTTGGGAGGCTGAGGCAGGAGGATCACTTGAGCCCAGGACTTTGAGGTTGCTGTGAGCTAGGCTGACACCACTGCACTCTAGTCCAGGCAAAAGAGCAAGATTCTGTCTCAAAAAAAAATAGAAGGTGCTTGCTCTCTCTCTCTAACTGTAGTTGGTGGGTTGTGAGTGCGGCCGGGTATGGTGGAACTCTCCTGTGGTCCAGGAGCTGAAGCTAAAGTGGGTGTCCTGGTAGCTGCCAACACAGGGAAGGAACATGGGGTGTTTTCTCTTTCGTGTACCACACAGTTTTTATTTGGTCTAAGTCAATGTCCAGCAACGTCCCACCTAACAGGTTCTACAGATGAAATGCCTCAAGATACAATGTGTCCCCCTTAAAAACCCAGAGAATCTGTCCACTGACATTGTTCAATTTCTGTAAACTACACTGGTGCAAAGGAAAGGCGGTGGGGTTGTGGCTGATGCTTGGCATTCTTGTGCAGGGTGGAGAGAGGCATTTCCAGTTACCTGGTTCACCTGTGAGACGTATCGCCACCCCTTAACTGTCTTTCAAAATGAAACCTTAGCTGACCTCAGCTCTGGGGAGATTCCCAGGCAGGGTCCACCTTCACATGACAAAGCAAAAGGCATTCACTCCTGGCTGGTGGTTTCAATTCCTGTTCTCATGCATTGAATCAATTCTGTCATATAATCTTCCAGAGCAATGGCTTCAAATCTGTATGTGAGATGGTCTCTGCTTCTGGAAGTGCTGTTCGTATTCATTAAAGCAGGCCAAAAAATATTAAGATTATGAACTAATAAGATGTTATTTGCTAGTTTCTTTTAAAAAGCATTTTTCTTATGCCACAAAAATATTGCAATACTTGAGTTTTAGGTCTTTATGTTGTAAGTTAGGGTGGTGTGTGGCATTGGATCCCTGAAAAGGCTACTTCCTAGTTTAAAGTCATTCTATGTGTTTTCCATCCTCCCTCACCCCCCACCAGAGGCCCCGGGCTTCCTTCCACTGTTTAAATGGCTGAGTGAAATCATCTACTTTGGGATTCCATCCATCGAATCAAATGTTATGGGTTTGGTTTGTTTAGTAGATGAAAAAGCCCACATTGGCTGTCTCCCAGTTCATTCTCCGTACCACCATGTGAAAGCTAAGACCAAGGGCCCTCCCAAGGAACAAGAGAAAATGGATAATTCTGTGAGCTAAGAAGGCAGCAGTTCTCAGTACTGGTCACCACCAAAACCTGGTTGAAGGAGCTCAGGAAAAAGGATCCCAAAATATGACTCCTTAATATAAAGAATATTTTGAATTAAAGGCTCTTAGAGATTAACAGGCCCTTGGAAGACAATTGCCTTCTATCTGCACAAACCAGACTGACCTTGCAAAAAAAAACAATAGACTTCCCTTCCTCTCCCTGTTATCTCAATATATTGGGGGAAAAAAAAATGATCAAGAATGCAACCAGAGCTGGCCCAAATAATTTAAACATAATACTCCTTCAACCAGGTTTTGGTGGTGACCAGTACTGAGAACTGCTGCCTTCTTAGCTCACAGAATTATCCATTTTCTCTTGTTCCTTGGGAGGGCCCTTGGTCTTAGCTTTCACATGGTGGTACGGAGAATGAACTGGGAGACAGCCAATGTGGGCTTTTTCATCTACTAAACAAACCAAACCCATAACATTTGATTCGATGGATGGAATCCCAAAGTAGATGATTTCACTCAGCCATTTAAACAGTGGAAGGAAGCCCGGGGCCTCCTGGTGGGGGGTGAGGGAGGATGGAAAACACATAGAATGACTTTAAACTAGGAAGTAGCCTTTTCAGGGATCCAATGCCACTTGGGATCCATGTCTCTTGGGTTAATTTTCAAATCAGTCTGTGTCCCCCTCATCCATTCATTCTCCCAAGGATCTATTCGTCCTCCCTAGCAACCATTTATGGCCCCTAAACAGAATTACCTGTACTCCTCACCTCCCTCTTCCCTCCAGAAGGACAGGTATAAAAACATCTGAACTTCATTGGGATAGTAGGTAATCACTCTGTGATTGTCCCCATGTGCATGGTCAATAAACCTTTTTCTTATTAATCTGCACTAATTATGAATTGATCTTTCAGTGAACTTTGGGGTAAAGGGCAAGTTTCCCCTCACCCTTTCGTGGTCAAAGTCCAGCATGTCTGTTGGTCCATAGTCTCCAGAAGTGAAAAGCAAAGAAGCAACCACAGCAGCCAGGTTCATTGATTCATTCCAACAAACATTTATTGAGCACCTACTATGTGTCCGGCACTATCCTGGGCCAACACTGTTTGATGTGGAGGTAGAAGGTTCAAGACACCCATAAATCATGCCCTATAGACATAAGGTCAACCTTGGAGATAAATATGGCCACAGAACCTTTTGGCAGGGACATTGTCACCGACCACACTCCGTGCCACAATCACCATGATGAGTGAATATTGTCAGTGGCAGAGATCTCCCTGCTGCTCAGGTAAGAGTGTTCTACTTCCTGTCAATCCCAGCGTTGTTCCCCAGAGCGACAGAACCACGGTGCCCCTTCCCCTGCACAACCACCCTTCCAACATTAGAAAGTAGCTCCCTTGTTTAAGTTACTCTTCTTCACACTGAATTTGGGGACAAGGGCATGTGAGGATGGCCCAGACTGGGTCCAAGCTAAAGTCAGAAATGCCTGGGCTTTTCTGGAAACTGCGGCATGTCCACCATAAGTCTGCTCGAATGAGACCCTGAGGATCCCGTGAGGAATGAACCCAACCAGAGACAAGACTGAGACTGAGGTGACCAGCGAGACCAGTTACCAAGCCTTGACCGCTGGAGAAAGGGGCAAACCTGAGCAGAACTCAGGGTCACAAAACAGATTTTAAAAATACGTGTAGGCCGGGCGCGGTGGCTCTCTGGGAGGCCGAGGCGGGTGGATCGCTCGAGGTCATCAGGAGTTCGAGACCAGCCTGAGCGAGACCCCGTCTCTACTAAAAATAGAAATAAAAATTATCTGGACAACTAAAAATATATATAGAAAAAATTAGCCAGGCATGGTGGTGCATGCCTGTCTACTCGGGAGGCTGAGGCAGTAGGATCGCTTAAGCCCAGGAGTCTGAGGTTGTTGTGAGCTAGGCTGACGCCACGGCACTCACTCTAGCCCGGGCAACAAAGCGAGACTCTGTCTCAAAAAAAAAAAAAATAAGTATAAATAAAAATAAAATAATAATAAAAAAATAAAAATACGTGTATACACAGAAAAGGAACAAAACAAAATGTTACTTTTTCTGGGAGGTGAGGTTGTGAGTGATTTTAATGTTTTCTTTATACTTTTTGGTATTTTTCTACAGTGACTACATAAACAGAATAAAATTTTATTTTAAAAAATCATTTAGAAACTGATTTTTCACAGTGATTTACTTTACCTGCTTCTTTTTACTATAGAACAATGGTAAAGTTTACATAGTAAACAACATTTGCAAATATGCATTGTAGAACTCCTCCCTTCTAGTTGTTTTTTTGGAATTAGCTACTGCCCCCTCCCCCCAGAGAAAACACCTGGCACCTGGCCCACAAAGGCTCTTTAAAAGGGGCTTAATCACTTTCTTTAAACAAGCAACCAGCAATCTTCTTTAGCATCTGTATAGTTTGAAAGAATAAAAATAACCATTAATATAAATTTATCTCCCCCTAAAGGACTGCAGTGAGTCTTGCCTTAGAGGGCCTGAGATAAGGGCAAAATTTCTGGAAAAGTTAAACACTGCTTCTTATCATATTACACATTCAACTAAACCTGCTTTTCAGATGTTTGAGAGATTCACGGAACTGATCAAAGACATCCACACAAGTCAAAATTAGCCTCCAGAGAATTTAGGTGATAGTTACAGGATTTACGGAAATAGTAAGTCTGAATTTTATTTTGTGACCATTGGTTATTCAATGCATCTTAATGTTTTCGAACCATAAATTCTGCTTTCCTTAACTCTGTTGCCTGGGTGGTCATCAAAATTTGTTTCTCACATGATAGAGATTATCCAAACATACTGTTTTCCATCTCGTTGCTGTGTTTAGGGTTATAGGGTGAAAATGTTCACACTAAACCGGTTTTAAGACCAGCTCATTTGAAACATGGGTTTCCAGATGGGCCCTGGGATGCGATGTGGTCTCCCTGGAGACCGGAGCACTGAAGAGCTCCTCAAAATGGGGTTGATCGGACACCTGACTCATCCACAGTGACAATCTTTGGTCTGGAAAGTTCTTTTTGAAGTAGATGAAATAAATATTTCAAAACCAAAGTGTGGAGAGGATTAAAGGATTTAAATTATTGCCCCGGATTTGTGATTTTATGATCTAGTTTTTTTTTCTTCCCCAAACTCTTATTTAGTCTTACAATGGTGACTCCTTCAAGTTTGTACAGAAATGCCTGATTTATATGTGACACGCCGGTGTGGCTCTCTTGTTCCTATAAGGAAGTATGCACTGGGGATCCCTCTCACCTCAGAAGGAAGACAACTTTAGGAAAAACAAAACCTGGAAAGATTGACTCTTTAGGCTTTATGATAAAATATTGGAGACCCTCTAAAATGAACCTTAAATGTATCCCATGCTGCTGCCTCACTTGTGACCTAACAATTACCCAAATATTCATTTAAAGTCAATTCTCTACTTTTGGATATAACTTCTGTGTAATTTCAGGTGTTCTTGCTAGCGGCATAGTTTAGTGTTCAAAAGCTCAGATGTGGCCAGACTATCTGGGTTCAGATCCCAGCTTCACCACTTACTAGCTGTGTTACCTTCAGCAAGTCACTTAAACTCCCTGTGCTTTGGTTTCCACAGCTGTAAAGAAGAAATAATAATAGTAGCTGTTAATACCTTATACAGTGAGTGTTGGGATTGAAAGAGTTACTATGCATAAACCACTGAGAATATTGCTTAGCGTACAGGAAATGCTGTACAAGATCTCCTCTCTGTGCTTTTTGGTTTTGTTTTTTTGTTTGTTTGATTTGTTTTTTGGCATTAGCCCTCTTTTCTCCAAAATGTGTGAAAAATAAGAGTAACCGCTGCTATTATTGTGGCCTAAAAATTTATCATCAAATAGAAAATCTGGCTTTAGCAAGAATAGAATTTCCTATTTCAAAATCATAAAGGTATTTTTTTCTCTACATAGGGTTTTTTTTTTCTTTATATGGTTAACTTTCAGATGTGATAGATGTGACTTTTTGAAAAGGGGCATTTGACGATTTCTTTCAATGGGAGAAAGGCTGAAAATGTATCAGCTTTTTTCCAAGATCATAAAGCAGTGAACCTTAGTGAGATTTCAATCTAAATCTTATATAGGAATAACAGCCCTTCCTGTCATAGTGTATCGTCTCCCAGGCCACTCTGGTATCCTGTTTACCGTTGCCCCGCAGCTGTCTGTTGGGTGGCGCTGGCACTGGGAAATCACCTACTGTTAATAACAATAACCCATCCGGCCTTCCTCATCTGCATGAAGGTCATTCTCCCATAAGAGATGGACGGATTTTTCTTTTGTTCTTTTCTTTTCTTTCATTTGCTTTTCCTTTCAAAATTTAGTTTCCTTCAACTCCTTCTAGAGTTGATTCTTTCTTTTCTCCATCATTCCTGCTGTGCCCTACCTGTGGGCTGCGCTGCCCAGACTTCCACGCTGGGCAGCTCTTTGGGAGCCCTGTCTTCATAGCCCGTCTGGGCGCTCTGTGCACATGTGGGAGAGGGGCAGCGCCCATGCCTGGGGCTCTCCGTCAGCGCAGCCTCCCCTCTGTGGAAGTTCACTTTTCTGGGTCAGTGTCTTTTACTGCGGAGCTTGTTAAGAGCCTTTATTGCTTCAAGAAGGTGCACCCTGGAACTTTAAGATGTCCAATATATTTATACGCAGGGCAGGGCCCAGCCTCATGCTGATGGTGCGGGCCAGCTCGCAAGCTTTGCCACAGGGCACTGAGTGGGACCCAAGAGGAACTGCAAAGGGGGTTTAAAAGCAAGTGTCTGCTTAGCTTCCGCGGCTCTGTTGGAGACCGTGAGAAAGCACCCAGCCAGAGCTCGGGGGGGGGGGGGGGGGGGGGGGGGGGGATCTGGTGCTGCCAGTGCAGAGTTCTGCACCCAGGACAGGGCACTCTCTGAGCCTTAAGGCATCTCTGTGCTAGAAAGGCACCCTCTTCTAGGCCCCCAGCCTGAGTGGTTAAAACTCTCGAACTGAGTCCCTATACCTGTGACTACCAGAAAGACTGCTGTTTTTAGCCCCTGTCCATACAAACAGTATTTACAGAAAATTCGGCCTTCCCCAAATCCTTCCAGTGTCCCCCAGGGTGTGGACAGGGGTCATCATCTCTTTCTTGCTATAGTGTGACACCAGTCACAGGTCTGAGCAGTTCTGCAGGAGCTCCGATTTTCCTGCCCCTGGCTAGGTTTCCAAGCCCCACCCTATGACAAATGCTGCCTCTCTGAGGCCCTTCCTAGGAATAATTGTGTCACTCAGAGTGCCACAACCTTGTGTCTCCAAGCAGGACATCTCCTCCCCAGCTGGGGAGTGGGGTACCGGAGGCGGAATGAATCACTGGCAGCTGCTTGATGAGCGTGGCATCTCAGCAGAGAGTCCTAAGGAGAGGCCGGGCCCTCTGCCACGGGACGTGCCCTTGGGGTGTGGAGTTTCTGGGTCAGAAGAAACAGATGCGGCTCTGCCTGCATGGCCAGAAGTCACAAATCTAGGAAGAGCGTGCATTTTCCATCGTGAAGAGGGAAGGAAGCAGTGAGGTTCTATTAACTCAGGGCCAGCTCTCTAAGGAGTTTCATCCATGCTTGGAGAAGCCTGTGGCCCCTCGAATGCCCACCCCCTCGAGCTAGGTCCACCTGCCCCAGCACACCCTGTGTAAAGCTGGCCTCGTCTTGCTTCCGGGTTCCTGTTTCCCAGCCTCCATGCCAGCCACTCCAACAGTACTGTCAGTCCTCAGGTAGGACTCTCTTCCAGCTCAGGTACAGCTCTCTTCCAGCCTGATCTCCCCTAGATTAGAGCCCTGACCCCCAAATCTGGTTTTGGGCAAGCGGATTGATGCTCTGTTCACATGGGGATTTGGTCCATGGGTGACTGTTTTTGAGCTCTTGGAGGCAACAGAAATCCCAGCAAGACTCAGGCTCCTTCAGACACATTCCAGGTGGCAACAGCCTGAGGCAAAATCCTGTATTTGTGCCTCTCTGGCATTGCACATTGAGTTAAATCTGGTTCCAGCTGGTGGGTGGGGAGGGCATGGGATACAGTACCTGTGGAGGCTTCCAACAAGAGCTGTAAAGGGAGCATCTTTCAGGCAGAGCAAACATCAGGGCAGTGAAAGTCTAATTCCCGCAGGAGCAGTGGGCACCACCGGGCACGGGTCTCCCTCTCCCCAGCTGAGCAAGGCCTGCTGCTCCAGGCTCCTGCCAGCTCTGGGATTCCAATCCCGAGCGGTCATTCGCCTTCTCTCCCCCACTGCAGAGCCAGGAGTCAATGTCCTGTAACTATTTTAGTGCTGGATTTTCATGACACCCACCCCTGCCCCTTGCTTTTCTCTTAAATCCTCTCACACACGTGTGAGGTGGGCATTATTATCCTTTTCTACAAAGGAGGAAGCTGAGGTGCAGGTAGGAGATGGGGTTTCTCTGTGCACCTGTGACTGGGGGGTGGCTGAGCTGGGACTCTCCCCAGGCTCGTACAAATGCCTCTTCAGCAAGAGCAGGTGCCGGGGGACCAGGGCTGTAGCGGGTCTTCTCTTAAAGCAGTTTTCCCCCCATCTTACCAGGTCAGCAAGCAACGTGGGGCTTCAGAAAACGTTTGCCGAATTGAGACTCCATAGGAAAGAAGATGGGGAACAGGTAGCTGGAACAGCAGTTCCACACGGCAGCAAATCCCTCCCAGGCCTGCCCGGGCCGGGCACTGCGTGCACATTTGTTAGTAGAGTGTTCCCCGGACAGGCATGTTATGGTCGCCAACGCACAAACCACAGGCACGTGGATCTTCCACATTTGTGCTTGCTACATGGCGATAGCTTCACACCGCTGAAAACTCTTCCTGCAGTGCCCCGAGATAGGGATGGTTTTATGTACTAATGATGGTGCTGTAAAGCGTGAAGGCCATTAGTGAGGTGATGCGTCTGTGCCAGTAAGATAATAGTAAGAACAAGGGCTGCCCGCCCTCTCTCACTTTGCCTCCTGCTGGGTAAACAAACATCAGTGTGGACATCCCATAAAAAGTCTAGGCCCCCAAATCTTCAGCTGGTGTCAGTTTCCACTGCCTCCTGTGCTTGTGAGTGGTTAAGGCTGTGCATCTGCTTAAAGACGGGTCACACAGAGTGCATTCAAATCCCAGCTAAACCATATACCAGCTGTGTGGCTTTGGATAAGTTATTCAACTTCTCTGATCAGATTCCTCACTCATAAAATGAGAATAGTATAATAAGCTTTCAAGGTTGTTGAAAGGATTAGAAGTAATTCACATAAAGTGCTTATCACAGGGCTTGACATATGTGGTTACTTTGTATTATTGTCATTGTTATTCTTGTTAAACTCCCCTATCCAGGGTCCAACTGTGCAATTGAAGAAAAGAGGAGAGCAATAGACTCCTTAAGGTAATCACATCTTCTTCTTGTTAAAAGTCATTTTCTTCCTTATATATCTGCCTCAAGGTATCACTTATCTCTTACCACAAAAATCCCACATAATCAATAACCACAAAGCCCCAGTGACATAATGGTAAACATTTTTGTTGTTGGTGTGTCTGGGGTGGTGAGCAAGGCAGCTCTGCGGGGAGGCCACCCCTCTAGGAGTCAGTGGGCTGTTGGCTGGTGACCGAGGTGGCTCAGTTCAGCTCCGCATCTCTCTCTTGCCTCTGCAGGCTGGCCCAGGCGTGTCCTGGTGGCACGGTGGAGGAACATAAGAGGGAGTGGACTCGTGCAAGCACGGTGTGATCCTCTGTTTGGGAGCTGTTGCTAGCATCTCATTTGCCAAAGTCTGTAGTCACAGAGCCAAGCCCTGATCCAGAGGGCAGGGAACAACCTTCTTTTTAGCAAGAGCATCTGCAGAGTGACACGGCCAAGGATGTTAGATACAAGGAGCATGGCAAATACCACACTCATCCTGGCCCCAACAGGCCTTAGGCTCACTCCACAGAGACGATAAACTCCCCTGATAGCAACCCCAACGTGGGGGTGACTTGCAACCAACAAAGTCCAATCTTCGTCCCATAAAAGATCTACAGAAAGATCTCTGTTGAGTGTTTAAAACAAAAGTGTTTACCACAAAGTTGTCTTTGTTTGTTTTTGGTTTTTTTAGGCAAGTGTTGGAAAATAATTCTCCATAGATCTCTCCTGTGTCCTCATGTCTTGTGAACAGAGGCATTAACTGCCATTGCTCCTAATTTTCTTTTTTTAAATTAATTTTTAAAAAAACTTTTTTCTTTAAAGGCTGGTCTAGTGAAGCACTGGGAGTGGAGAAGGAACAAAGGAATCTGTAACTGTTTGTGATCAATTAGTTGTCAACACCACTGCACTCGGACCAACCACTAATTATGTTTTCAAGGGTGCTTGTATCATTCCCATTGATACCAGGGAGTGTCCTTCTGCGACTGCATCTCCTGCTATCAATCCTGGTCTCTACCAGTGACAGCCACCATCAAACTTCTCAAAGATGTTTGTACCCCTCAACTGTACCCCTTATTACTCAAGTAAAGAGAACATTCCCTCTCCCTTCCTGAGGAATATAGTATGTTGGTGGCTCCTGGGGTCTTGCACAATAAATCTACTCCAACATTCCTACATATCTGAGCTTTCTGACCCCTTCATCGATAGTGTGTTAAGGCAGTTCCAGCATTCCCACCTCATTTCCTGTGGGCCATGGTTGGTCCAACTTCTAGGAGCTATTCTGGCGGTCTATTAGGACTGGTTCTAGGTGTCCTTTCCCTGATGTTAACTTCAAACCATGAGAGAGGATTCCTGTGGTCAATAAACTCTCCCCCATCCAGCATTATTTATATTCTGCACTTGCCACCAATTCTACCGCCGCCACCCCACGCACAACCTGATTCCTTTAGGATCCACACCCTGACATGATCCTTGGTTCCTGCTGGTACCCATTAGCCAAGTCCTGCAGTGTCTTCGGTGTGTAAGGTATGGACTCTTGGAGGAGGAACTGTGTTTCTCTACTCAGACTGTGCTGATTCATAATCTTTGTTATTGGTCTGCAGACAATAAAAGGAGGCAGGTAATCTTGAGGAATATAAAGATCCGGTGAGGCTTTAGCAGCGTCCCAGGCAAGGGGGTCTGCTCTCCTCTACAAGAGGAGGGAGTTGAAAGGCATATGAGGGTTTGTGCTTCTCCGCCTCATCCATCCACATATCCCTAAATCAAATCTCAAAGTCTCTTTTTTTTTTTTTTATCAAAGTCCTGACTTTAACATAAGAGACCTATTGAAGCCATGAGTTAACTGTCCTCTGTAGCTCTCTCACCCTTACAATTGGATCCTAGGACCAATTCTGAGTACATTCCACCCTACAACTGCTGGAGGCCTCTAGCTTTCACGACGTATCTGAGCTGATACTTAGCTAACCTGAATCATTGTTTTTCAAGGCTTCCAAAGAATTAATAAAATCTAACTGGCTCCCAGATCTTCGTAATTTTGTTACTCCCATTTCGTTTAAGTGTCACGGCTGCCACATAACCCAATGTGTCACCTTCTACGTGTACCTGTGCTGGTGAGAGTCTTGGTGATTGTACTGCTATTGCATGCCCGTTATCACCACTGTGCTCCAAAATCTCATCCTGAGAGTGTGCTTTATAAAACCACTGTTATCCACTCTCTTAGCCTTGGTTCTCTTAGAAGCTGAGTCTAACACCAAAGTCATGTCAGGTGGTTTACTTGGGAGTGATCCCAAGGAGTAGGAGTGAGCAGCTTGGGGGACAGGACCAGGGAAGAAGGAATCAACCGAGGGGTACAGTATATAAGGATGTTGGCCTCATCCCACTCCTACTAAGACTGAGTGTTATACCCTACCTGTTTTTAATATTTAATAAGTATGTCCTTCTTGGGTAACTTTGAATTTTTATTTTTAATGACATTGCAATATTTTTCTCATGTTTTAAAATTCGTATTCTATTTGTGATTTTTTTCTTTCTGTCCTTTGCTCATTTATTAAGATATAAGGTTTTTTTTTTATCTTAAAATAGCCATTTTTATCATCATTCTCATATATTACTAGTAGGCTAAACATCAATACAACATGCTAGTTTGTTTCAAGAACAAACTGCAAAAGGCTTTCCACCTACTGAAATGTCTCCAAGACAAACTGGACCTGGGGCACAGGAACAGGGTAGGTTTCTGGAAGCCTGGCTCAGGAGTCCAGGACTCAGCAGTCCCTAACCTTTTTGGCACCAGGGACTGGTTTCATAGAAGACAATTTTTCCATGGACTGGGGCGGTGAGGGACGGTTTCAGGATGATTCAAGCATATTACATTTATTGTGTACTTTATTTCTATTATTATTACATTGTAATATATAATAAAATAATTATACAACTCACCATAGGTTGGGGACCCCTGGTCCAGGTAATGCAGCATTGACTTTTCATGGTCATTACCGCCTAATTTGTTGCTTGTATTTGTATTTGTTGTTTTTAGTGATGTTTTTGGGTATTTGAAATTTTAAACTTTGGTCAAATCTGTTCATTTTAGTTTTCTTTTGCCTCCTTCCTTCCTTCCTTCCTTCCTTCCTTCCTTCCTTCCTTCCTTCCTTCCTTCCTCCTTCCTTCCTTTCTTTTCTTTCTTTCTTTCTTTCTTTCTTTCTTTCTTTCTTTCTTTCTTTCTTTCTTTCTTTCTTTCTTTCTTTCTTTCTTTCTTTCTTTCTTTCCTCCTTCCTTCCTTTCTTTTCTTTTCTTTTCTTTTTTTTTTTTGAGACAGAGCATCACTCTGTTGCTTGGCTAGAGTACCATGGCATCAGCCTAGCTCACAGCAACCTCAAACTCCTGGGCTGAAGGGATCCTCCTGCCTCAGCCTCCCAGGTAGCTGGGACTACAGGAGCATGCCATGATACCTGGCTAATTTTTTCTATTTTTAGTAGAGACAGGGTCTCACTCTTGCTCAGGCTGGTCTGGAACTCCTGAGCTCAAAAGATCTTGTCTCCTCAGCCTCCCAGAATACTAGGATTACAGGCTTGAGCCACCACACCTGGCCTAATTTTAGAAAGTCATTCCCCCACCAGAAATCAGAAAGTTTTCAACCACATTTTCTTTAGTTTTTTTCTGGAGATTTGAGATTTTTAAAACATTTAACTCCTACACACCTATAGAATCAGTTAACATAAAAAATGTAATAATACCAAGTGCTGGAGATGATGTGGAGAAACTGGATCTCTCATACATTGATGGTGAGAGTGTAAAATGATGTACATATTGTGAACAAGGATGATCATGGGTTGCTGGTCTTTTCCTTAGTGATTTGTAGGAGCTCTTTATACATTAAAGGATTTTCCCTTTTACTTCTAATTGGAACTGTATTTTTTTCCCCCAGTTTGTCATTTTTCTTTTGATTTTGCTTGTACAGATGGGTTGTCACACAGAAATCTTTTTCTTTTCATGTAGTCAAGTTTGTCAGTCTTGTTTTTTATGGCTTCTGAGCCTTATGTCATACTTAGGGCTTCTATACTCCTAGATTACAATATTTAAAAATATCCTATATTTCTTCTACTAATTGTGTAATTCTTTTAAGCCTTTCAACTATCTAGAATTTATTTTTGTTTGGATGGCTACCTAGTTGTCCCAATGTCATTTTTAAAATGAGCCATTTTCCCCTACTGATTTGAAATGCCAACTGACTCTATACTCAAGTTCTGTTTGTATTTGAGTGTTATCTGTGGATGGACCTTCATGTCTGTTTCATTGAACTCTATGACTATTTGTGCTTTGGTACCACACCATTTTGCTTACTATATTTTGATAATATGTTTTATTATCTGGTAAGGCTTATGCCCTCATCACTTTTCTTTTTATAAACAGTAACTTTGTTTGCTTTTCATTTTCGTTGGTGCTGGGCCCATGCTGATGGGGAAACCTGGCTGTCCAACCTTGCTCAAGGCCTTGTTCTCTCTGCACATTTAGAAGAGGGTTTAGCAGAAATGCAAAACCCTGTATCCATTACCCTTTGGTGGGGCTTTTCTAAAAGCTTCTACAGATGGAGCTTCTAAGTCCTAGATGGATCCACCCTCCCCTGGGCAGGGCATAGGGCTTAAAGTATTTCTCTTGCTCAAGTTCTCAGAATAAGTTCTGAGGTTTGATGTTCTTGTCCAACTAATGTCAAATAGCAGGCCTGTAATTTTCTCAAATTTAAGAGTGTTTTCCCCTGGCTTCCTGGCTGGCTTAAACTTATGAAAATATTCTCAGTATCAACTTCACTTCCTCTAACATTGTGCAAGACAGTGTGTGGCAAAGCCTTAGGATATAAAACATTTCTGACATTTTTACTCTGTGACTTGCCAGTTTCTCATTGGATTCTTTTTCCTTTTTATAAAGACAAATTAGAAAGCAATCACTCTGTAATCTTTGGCTTTGTTATTTCTTTATCCTTTGTGCTACGTGGTCCTATTTCCCTGTCTATCACTCTTGTCTATTGATTTTGGATAGTTTGCTGTTTGCCTTTGTGCT
Source organism: Lemur catta (assembly GCF_020740605.2). NCBI lineage: Eukaryota > Metazoa > Chordata > Mammalia > Primates > Lemuridae > Lemur > Lemur catta. The sequence continues at coordinate 50,366,164 of NC_059139.1, read as the reverse complement.
TTGCAAAGACAGCCATTGATTGGGAATAGATCTCGACATTTTGGGAGTGTTTGGCAGTAAACCCAATCTTAGTGTTGCTCCTAAAGGCATTAGACGTTGTCTTGCAAGTGAGTTTATTGACGCAGCCTATGATTATGGAAATAAAGACTGCTGACAGCTGTTGGCAAAGATCTTCAGAGTTATCATCTGCCTCTTCATGACAGCAGGAGCCAGGAGTGTCCTGTTGAGTGGCCTACTGAACCACTGATGGCAAGTGTGTCTTCCATTTCAACTCCAAAAAATAGGATATGAAGTAATGGAAAGATAACTTGGGATAGAGAATCAGGAGACCTGAATATGGTCTTGACATCCTCCAGCTAGGTAGAATTCCTCAACAGCCTCTGAAGAGAAAAAGCTGCTCAATAACTCATAAATAGGAAGTTGTAGCATCCAGACTATTCCAGATTGTCCCTAAGTGATAAGGGCCAGAGATAACGTGGATAGGGAAAGCTACCTAACCCTTTCACCTTTCTTCCTCATAAATCTGCCACCAGATTTTTGCCCAGTCTCTGGAGTAAGTCATATGAGACATTAGGTGGCCAAAGGGCAAATAGGAGAAAAAAATGAAAGGAAAAATGTAGGTCACCCCCAGGCTGGAGGACCAGGTGCTGAACAGTTGAAAATTGCCGATAGATATGTAGGAAGGATGATAGTGAGAGATGAGTTCAGCCAGCTGCCGGGCCCCAGGGATGGTGCCACAAGGATGAACATAAGGAAGCGTTTGCCCAGCAGATGTATGAAGGACTCGCTGCTGACACACCTGGAGCCTGCCAGGTTTCCTTGCCCGGCCAAGTACCTCCGCTTACGGAGGCCATCCCTGCCAGTGGCTCTGCCTGGAGAAGTAAGGAGCTGTTCTGCCATATAAAGCACCGACAGACGCATGGGCTGACGTATGGTGATGCTCCAGAGTAAAGGGAATACATCAAAACAAGAAATGTACCTGCCCTTTGACTCAGCAATTCCAAGGTAAAACCCAAGAGAGGATTAATTTGAAAAACAGGGTTTTCATTTGCTTTGGCTGTGGAGCAAAATGAGACCTACCTTCCATGTCCCCCTGAAACCATCCATCCATAAGTGCTAGGCTTCTCACAAAAGGGAATCATTTGAGTGGCGACTGAGGAAAGAGCTCACATATGTGGTAAGTGGGGAGGAAATGGGGGGCTGGACAGTGAAAGCTGAGACGATAACTCAGGTTTGTGAGCTGATTCACCTGCCAGTCAAGCAAGACTGATCAGCACAAACCTTCCAAGGGAGAAGGAAAAAAATGTGTCATGAGCATTCACCCATTTCATCCCAGGTTGAGTCATCCATGGTTTACTCTGATTCACTCGTGTCTTTTATCTTCCCGGATATTCAGGGAAAGCAAGGGTCCTTTGTCCAGCTAGAAGTCAGAAATCTTTTTACAGTCGTCTTATTCTTGATTTTCATGCAGGGGGTCATTCTCACGTTCATGAGTCACCATGTCCCAGGCTGGCTTTCTGCCCTCATCTGGCTCTTCCTCAGCCAGAGTGGCCCCTACTCCCCCTCACTCATCACACGCCTGACGGGCCCTGCTGGTGCCTGGGAGCAGGGCAGGGGTTCTCCCTCCCACTCTTACCTGAGCATACCTTGCCCAGCCGGCTCTCCCTGTCGGGGAGGTGACTCACTCACATTCACTCTTGGTGGAGGATTTGGAATCCCATAATCTTATAACATCCATTTCAACTTGTTGTCACCCAAAATTTTTTTTTTTTTTTTTTTTTTTGAGACAGATTGTCGCTTTGTTGCCCTGGCTAGAGTGAGTGCCATGGCATCAGCCTAGCTCACAGCAACCTCAGACTCCTGGGCTTAAGCGATCCTACTGCCTCAGCCTCCTGAGTAGCTGGGACTACAGGCATGCACCACCATGCCTGGCTAATTTTTTCTATATATATTTTAGTTGGCCAGATAATTTCTATTTTTTTTAGTAGAAACGGGGTCTCGCTCTTGCTGAGGCTGGTCTCGAACTCCTGACCTCGAGCGATCCACCCGCCTCGGCCTCCCAGAGTGCTAGGATTACAGGTGTGAACCACTGCGCCCGGCCCAAAATTTTTATCTCACCCAATAATTGAGTGAAAAACATAGGAAATGTGTCATCCTGGGTATAATTTCAGTTCAGGGGAAAAAACAATCAGTCTTCTTTAATCTGATAAACGACACTTACTAAAATCTCACTGGGAATAGATAAATAATATGTGATGGAATATCATCCAGCTGTGAAAATAAATGAATTACAGCTACATGAAATAAAATGGATAAATCTTAGAAACAATGTTGAGTGAAAAAAATCAAGTCCCAGAATCTAAATATGTATATATATAAAAATATGGCAATTTTATAAAGATAAAATCTAGCTAAATGAATAAGATAGAAGGATATTTTAAGAATTCGTATAAAATGCTGTGTGTGTGTGTCTTAGTTTCCTGCGGCTGCTGTAACAAATTTCTACAAACTTGGTGGCTCAAAACAACAGATTATTCTGCCACAGTGCTGGAAGCCAGATGTCTGAACTCAGTTTCACTGGGCTAAAAGTCAAGATGTTGGCAGGGCTGTGCTTCCTCTCAAGGCCCCAGGGAAGAATCTGTTCCTTGCTTCTTCCAGCTTCTTGTGGCTGCCAGCATTCCTTGGCCAGCCACATTGCTTTAATGTCTGCCTCCATGGTCACACTGCCTTCTCATCCATAGTCAAATCTCCCTCTGCCTCCATTTTATTAGGACATTTGTGATTGTATTTGGGGCCCAATTGGATAATCCAGGTAATCTCCATATCTCAAGCACCTTAAAATTTAATCACATCTGCAAAGTCTTTGCCATTTAAGGTAACATTCACAGGTTCCAGGCATCAGGATGTGCACATCTTGGGGGTCAGCCTACTACTGTGTCTATATGTGTGTGTGTATACACACTCAGACACTTTTTTTTTTTTCCTGGAATGATAAATACTGAGTTCAGGATTAGTGGTGCTGGAACAGGCTTGTACAGGCTTGCAAGACCTGGCTCCACGCATCTCTTCCCAGCTCCACACTTCGTTACCTCAGGTTTGTAGCTTGAAACCAGTCACATGGGAGTATTTATACTATGAAAATTGACAACAACTGCAAATCAGAGCTTTTCCCCAGAGATTTGGTTCATATTGTCAAGAGTATGGTTACTCTCTTGGTGGGAGAGGCAGAAAGGTGGAATTGGGTTTGTTAATGCTCTAATTTTTAAATTGGGTTATGTGTTAATAGGTGATTTATTTATCTATTTAATTTATTGTGACAGCCCTGTCACCCAGGCTAGAGTGCAGTGGCAAAATCATAGTTCACAGCAACCTCAAACCCATGGGCTCAAGTGATCCTCCTGTCTCAGCCTCCCAAGTAGCTGGGACTACATGTGTGAGCCACCACACTCGGCCTGATGTATTATGATGCTGACTGCATGTGTGAGCCACCACACTCGGCCTGATGTATTATGATGCTTTGAATGTACATAGATTTTATAAACACGTATATACTGAATTTTTTAAGGGAAAATAAAGGGAAGGCAGCAGGAAGTTTCTGATCTTGCAAAAAAGAAATGAAACAATATCAAATGCCGGTAAGGATGCAGTGATAGTGGGTCATTCATACATTGCTAGTGGGAATGTAAAATAGCACAGCCACTTTGGAAAATAGTATGGCAGTTTTTTATACAACTAAACATACTCTTACTATACATCCCAACAAAGGCACTCCTGGGAATTTATCCCAGAGAAATGAAAACTTACATCCACAGAAAATTTGAATACAATGTTCATTGCAGATTTACCTGTAAAAGGCAAAAACTGAAAACAACTCAAATGTCCTTCAATCAGTGAATGGTTAAATACATTAGCCTGCTTAATTATTGATACACACAGAAACTTCGATAGACCTCAAAGACATTATGCTGAATGAAAAAAGCTAATCAATCATAAAAGATCATATACTGTATATATCTATATTACATTCTCAAAATGAGAAAATTATAGATTAGGTGTTACCAGGGATTAGGGATGGTGGGGGGTGGGAGGGAGGGATAGTGAGTGTGACTATAAAGGGATGGTATAAAGGAGATCTTTGTGGTGATAGAATATTCTGAATATTGATCTTGGTGGTGGTTTCACGAATCTGTGTGTGATAGAATAGAAGTATATGCATGCATTGTATCAACAACATTTTCATGGTTCTGATACTATCTATAGTTATGTAAAATGTAACCATTGGGGGTTACATGGGACCTCTCTAAACTATCTTTGCTACTTCCTGTGAACCTACAATGGAATCCATAAAAATACTAGAGAAAGGTAAAAAATTTAAAGCTTTTGAAAGAGAAAAAAAAAGAGCAAAAAGCTATGATTGCTTTCATACCTTTCCCCACTAACTCAGTAGGAAACATGACTTCTGTGCTAATACCTTCTTTAGTTTTTCCTAAATCACCCTTCATAATGGGGTAAGTTGCAAATCGGAGCACCCACAGTTGTTCAGCGCCATCACCATGCACCTAGTCTCCCTGCATAAGGTATTTCTTCAGAGGGCCACCTAGGATGCCTTTCTCTCTTTTTTACTCGCTGTCTGCCTTGTTTATGTCTGGCTGCTTCACCATTGGGCGTTATTTGGAACAAGCTTCCCTTAATCTTCCCATTACAATCTGTTCCTTGATACAGAGAGCAAACACACTGTTTCTTCCTTATCCTGACCTGCTGAAACGTTCCTCCTCTGCACCCTGCTTTTAAATCTCTGTCCAAACCCAACTTGCTGCCCTTTATCACAGACACTAACCACTGAGCAGAAGTTTAAAAATATTTTCTGACAAAAGCAGCCCACTGAATTTGACGTTTTCTCTCTTTTATTATTGTATTTGGACTTTCCCTAGCCAGCTGGCTATAATAAGTCTTTGTTTCTCTTCTCTTCTCTTCCACTAAGTCAGTTACAGCCTCAATAATAATACCCCCTGAACAGGGCAGGAAATTCCAGCTTTGATGAACCAGTGGGCAGAGTTAATGGGGGAAGGGCTTACTGACCGGGGACATTTGGCTTATAACACAGAATTACAGCATCTGAGCGGAGGGGACCTTGCAGCCCTGCATACCACACTGGGATGGTGCCTGGGACTAGGGCAATTAATTTCAGGCTACGACCACACTGCCCACCATTCTTCCCTCTGTATTTCTGCAGATTCCTACTGGGAAGTAATGCCTAGTGATGAGGGTTCCACTTCCTGCCTGTGAGTTGCCATTCTTTTCATAAATTAACTTAAAATTTTTTTTATCTGTATACACAAAGGTAAAGTCAAATTATATTTCAAGGCTTGTGAAGGAGGACAGTTTTCCTCCACTTTAGACTTCACTCCTATGCCCCAGAGGCAACAGCTTTGAACTCCTCCAGCTGCTTCTCCTGTTTGCTATGCTTAACACTGCTATTGCAGACATAGCAATTTTAGACATTATCTCTTTTTTTCTTTCTTTTTTTTTTGACACAGAGTTTCACTCTGTTGTCCAGACTAGAGTGCCGTGGCATCAGCCTAGCTCACAGCAACCTCAAACTCCTGGGCTCAAGCAATCCTCCTGCCTCAGCCTCCCGAGTAGCTGGGACTATAGGCATGTGCCACCATGCCTGGCTAATTTTTTTTCTATATATTTTTAGTTGTCCAGCTAATTTTTTTCTATTTTATTTTTAGTAGAGACAGGGGTCTCACTCTTGCTCAGGCTGGTCTCAAACTCCTGAGCTCAAATGATCCGCCAACCTCAGTCTCCCGGAGTGCTAGGATTGCAGGCGTGAGCCACCATGCCAGGCCTAGCCATTATCTCTTGATTCTATGGGATGGTTGAATGGGGATTTAGATCTCGTTCACCACCATCCCCACTTGCCCTCCCCCAGTACAATAGCATGACATTTTAGTTAAATTGATATTAATATTTAGTTTTTAGGCAGGGCATGGTAGCATGTGCCTGTAGTCCCAGCTACTTGGCAGGCTGAGGCAGAAGGATCACTTGAGTCCAGGAGTTGGAGGCTGCAGTGAGCTGTGATCATGCCACTGCACTCCAGCCTGGGTGACAGAATGAGACCTTGTCTCTAAAGAATTAAAAATTTAAAAAATTATAAATTGAAATTTAGTTTTTAGATTTTTATTTCCCAGCAAGTCAAGTAGTATGGTGTAATTATATTTACTCTTTTATGAATTTTTGTTTTATCTGCAGTTATTATTTATATTTCCTCTTTCTTAATCTTATATACATATGTCCCTGAGTCTTTCTAGACTCTCCCACGGAACTGTAAAATTCCTCCTAAAACAATTTCTACGTGGTGGAACCTATCAGATTATTTAATCAGTTTTTTTAACCTGGAGGTTACCTTCTGGGAGCCTGAAGTCCCTCTAGCCTAATCTGGTTTACAGTTCTTTAGACTTGCTGAATAATCATCATTCTAGGACTATTCTTTACTTCTCTTCAATGTTACACCCTGTGCCAGTTGGATTCTTTGAGAAGGAGACACCAAGGTAGAGTTAAGAATGCAGAAGTTTTATTGAGGAGTAATAGTCATGAAAGGAAAAGAGAAGAGAAGGATCGGACAGGAGAGCTGCCAGCCTGAGTTGCAAACCTAACAAAGACTCCACCAGCCCAATGGGGAGTGCCAGTGCAAACACTGTCCTTCTGAGAGACCCCATGATGGGTAGAAATGGCGACGTCCTTTTATCAGCTCTTCACTTGGTCATTGAGTAAAAGCCACCCTGAAAAGAATGTGACCTTGGCTCAAAAGTTGAGGCAGATCCCAAAGGAGCTACCAGCTAGAGGCTGTCAGCTAACCACGCTCCTTTCAGTTGGGTGACAAGTCATTTCCTGAAGGAGATCTGAGCAGTGCATTTCTAGGTTTACGTAGATCCCATTTTCTGAATCCCATGTCTTCCTCTTTCTTGTTTTACACTCTGATTTTGGTGAAGCACATTTTCAGTAGTTGCTCAGAAAGAGCACTTAGAATGTAGTTTTTGAGACCTAGAATATGTAAAAATGTCATTATTTTACCCTCATACCTGACAGTTTGGTTGGGTATAGAATTCTACACCCCTTTGACTTACAATTTTGATGGCACTGCTCTGTTGTTTTCCCTCCTACCCTGACCCTGTGGGGAAGATCTATTGTCTTTTAGGTTCTGATGTCACTGTTGATAAATCTGATGCCATTCTGTTTCTCACTCCTTGGATTCTCACTTTTTTCCCCCCACTTTTTTTTTCTTTCTCTGGAAACTTTTAGGATCTTTTCTTTATTCCTAGTATAATTCCCACTGTCATTTAAAATAATGTGACTTGGTGAACCTTTGTTCATTAGGTTGGGCACACAATTCTCATGTTCTATCTGGAGAATAATGTCATTATATACAGAGAAATAGCTTGTATTATCTATTCAATGACTTTCTTCAGTCTTTTCTAGTCTCTCTTGAACTCCTATTAGTCAGATACAGAACTTTCTGGATTATCCTCCAACTTTTTGACATTTTCTCTCCCATTGCCTATCTTTTGTCTTTTTCATCAACTCTCCAGAAGAGATTTTATGTTTCAGTCTTTCTATTGAATTTATATTTCAGCTATCAGTGCTTATTTCAGCTACCAAGGGCACTTTTTCTATTCTCACGTTGTTTTTTTCATAACATCCTGTTCTTGTTCAATATACACCATATTTTCTCTCATTTCTTTGAGGATATTAGAATGTTTTTAAAAAATTCTTCTCTCTGTATTATCTCTAGTTCCTCCAAGTTCTTTTTTTTCCTTTTCTTGTATGTTTTATTCTCTGTCTGTCATACTGAAAGTTTCCTTGAAATATCTGGTGATCCTTAGTTAATCAAACTGATGAGGTATACCATTGAGTGCATTGACAGTTGTACAGTAGGACTTGTTAAAAGGTAGTCTCTGCTCTAGAGAGATCAAGCAGTAAACTGTCCTTTAACTGGGTTTCTGAAATGTCGGGATCTGCAGATCTTTTCTTTGGAATCTTAAGTTTCTTTCAAAGAAGAAGACTCCAGTCATCCACCTGTGCACTGCATTCCTGGTTCCCATCACTCTGCCATTGTTACCCAGGCAATGAGAAGGGACAGAGGGACTCCTCATTTCGTATTCAGACTTTTACTCAATCTCCCTGTTTTCAACAGAGCATCTCCCTTCCTTCCTCCGGTAAGATCTAAGATATGCTGATGTCCCAGAATGGGAAGCCTCTTATGCTCAAATTTTCCAGAGAATAAATGTATAATTTCTAGACTAAGGGGCTGGGGGAGGGAAGGGATAGTTGCCTGCTGGGTGGGGAAGAGGAAAGACATGGCATTATAAATTCTCTCTATAACTTTCAACTAGTCCCCTGTTTTTATTTCCACAATTAACCTGTATCTTCTGAAATACCTAACACTTAATTCCTGAGACTTTCCAGGTTTCTGTAATGGGAATTGACCTGCTTCTCACCGGTGCCTCCCTCTGGAAGTCCTTAGATTTCAGTTTTTTCAGCTCTGTTCTATCAGTCACTACTCGTGTATTCACTTCTTTCAAAACTTTTATACCTCTGAGTGGTTGTTGTCTCCTTTTCTTTGGGCTGTATAGATATAGATATAGGTATCAATATAGGCACACACACACACACACACACACACTTTTCATTTGTTTTTGCTTGTGGTCTTTCAGACAGAAGAGATAAAAATGCCTGTATTTAATGTACTATGTTTAATTAAAATCCATGACATGACTTTCCAGCAGGCTTATAGGAAGACCATAGTAACTTTCCCTTTACCTTTATTCCAATTCTTGTGGACATTTGGGCATCGTTATGACACATTTAGGGAAATTACAGTTCCAGCATCCCATGACTCTCTGAAAATCCTTAATTGTTCTAGATGTACCAGTGTTCTTTATGCAGTGGGTGTGTCAGTCAAAACTTCCATTTGGTTATTTTCCTTGTTATTTTGGTATGTATTTTGCCATAACTTTGTTTTGTGATTCATATTCCCAGCTTTGGTACTAAGGGTGGAATAGGAGTGAACATTGTGAAATGTCCTAACTTCCCAGTAGAAATCTAAATCATAAGCCCTCATATTTTTAAACTCAAAGGCTTAAGGGTTGGCTGCCTAGAGAGAGCAAATGTTTTTACTAAAAGCAAAAGAACAATTTTTTTACAAGCACAAAAATTGGTTCCCCACCTCTTCTAAAAGCCATAAAATTGCTCAGGGTGAAAGGAGTTCAGGTGTTGTCCTTGTCCAATCCAACCACTCATGCAATGCTTAGAGCCACCCTCCTCCTTCATCCCTCCCCTAGGGAGGACTATGCTTGCACACCTCTGGGGATGGGAAGCTTACTTCCACTTTAGGTAACCCCTTCCCTGTTCTCAGCCTTGACTGTTCTTATTTTTATCATCTACCATTTACTGAGCCTTGATTATGTGCCCAGCTCTCTGCTAAGAGCTTTACAAACATCTCCTTTAATCCTTACCATGGCCCTGGAAGTATTGTTATTCCCGTTTTGCAATTGAGAAAATTCAGAGAGCTTAACTGCCTGCCCGGGATCCCACAGCTAGTAAGTGCAGGGCCAGCAGCAGGTCTGGCTGTAACTCCTTGTTCTTCCTTTGTCAAGCCCGTATTGTCCCCTCTCTATAGCTTCCCCCGACTGAGGCTATCTGTGCCTCAGGAGCACCCGGGGAACAGCCAAACCTCTCTTCCACACGAGCACTCTTCAGCTATTTCAAGATATTTATCTGATAACCATTCTACTTCAGGCTAAAGTGCTCTCTCTCTCTCTGTCTCTCTCTGTCTCTCTCTCTCTCTTTTAAGCCACCCTGAGAGCAATAGAAGGCTAAAGCTTTCTTGAAAAAAGAAATAAGAAAAGAAGATGAATATCTGTTTTAGGGTATCGAGTGTACTTCTCTCTTTGGTTTCTAAGCTTTTTGCCTCCTCCAGACATTGGGTCAGCCTCCTAGGAGGGCGGAGGCTGCTGCCCCGAGCACAGCGAGGACTGTGCCTTACACCCACCTTCTGAGAGGGGCCTGAACAAGCTGGGAGCTTCCTTACCCTTCTCCAGGCACATCCACTATGTCAGCCACTGAAGTCATCCCACTTTTAATGGTGTTCCTCCAAAAGGTGACCCAGCTGAGTTCCAGGGGTAGTAGTAATTGCTTAATAAAAGGGGGCTTAAATAGACTTTGTTGTGTGTCATTAAAACAGCTTCAAATTACAGATTCACATCGAGCAAACGCCCATATAAATCCCACCAGATAGCCTGGGTCCTTTCCTGCAAGCAGGTTTGTTTTACTGTAAGTGGGTTTGTTTTACTTACTGTTGCCCAAATTTGCCTGATCGTAATCCCTTGGAGAGCTTATTTTTTAAACTACGGAGTCCTGGACCCCACAGAGTCCTGGACCTCCTAAGTCAGGATCTGCAGGGGAGAGACCTGACATTTTAATAAGCCTCTCCATGGGATTCTCCATCATCACCTAGGTTTGGAAAGCATTGTTTTGAGGAATTCATTGCCTGAAATTCCATTCCTTGTCTTTAAAAACTGGAGGAGAAACAGAGCTCAATGAAGACTGCGATGGTAATGTGTCAACTTGGCTGGGACACAGTGCCCAGACATGTGGTCAAACATTGTTCTGAATGTTTCTTTGTTTTTGGATGAGATTATCATTTAAATCGGTAGACTACAAGTAATGCAGATTGCCCTCCATAATGTGAGTGGGCCTCATCCAATTAGTTGAAGACCTGAATAAAACAAAAAAACTGACCTCCCCCAAGCAAGAATGAATTCTGGGCAGATGGCCTTCAGACTTGAACTGCAACGTCAGCCCTTTCCTGGGTCTCTAGCCTGGTGTCCCACCTGCAGATTTTGGACTTGCTAGCATCCATAATTATGTGAGCCAAATCCTTAAAATAACAGATACTTCCTGTTCTGTTTCTCTGGAGAACGCTGATGAATATAAAGATCAAACCTTTTTCTAAGGTGGTAAATGAGGTGACAGCTTCTTATCTTCTGAACTCCTCCCTATTCTTGGTAGCTGGCTGCAGTTTTGTGGTCACAGAGAGGAGTGGATTGAATATTTGAGAAGAGAAGAAATAAGGAGAGTTGTGGTATACTCTAAAGAGAGCAGAGAAGTTGAAATAGAGAGAGAAGTTGAGTCAACAAAAGTACTGTGACAGTCTTGCTCTAATCTCACTGTGACAATAGCCCACAGTCAAATACTTTGGAAAACAGCAGGGATGGGGACTGGGATCTAGTTTTAATACTAGATTTATTTTTGAGTCAGACTGAGATATAGTTTACGCATGATAACATTCTCTTTTTAAGTAGAATGTTGGATGAGTTTTGGCAAGTGTGTAAGCTTGCATAACCACTACAGTAAGTAAGATGCAGAATATTTTCATCATTCCAAAATTTCCTTGAACCCCCTTTTAGTCAGTTCCCTTCTCCATTCTAAGCCCCTGGCCATCACTGATTTGTTTTCTGCTAGTATCGTTTTAATTTCCTGGAATTTCATGTAAATGGAATCACACTAAATGTAGCCCTTTCTTTTACTTAGCATAATGCCTTTGTGTTTCATCTCACATTGTTGGAGTGTATCAGTAACTTTTCCGTTGTATTGCTGAGTACTATTCCACTGTTGGATGTACCACAGACCAGCTATTCACCAGTTAATAGACATTTGGGTCGTTTCCAGTTTGGTGCTATTATAAATAAAGCTGTATGAATATTCCCATCCAGGTCTTGGTGCAGACATATGTTTTCATTTCATTTCTCTTGAGTAAATGCCCAGGAGTGGGACCTCCGCATCATGTGCTAAATGTATGCTTGCCTTTGTAAGAAATCAATGGATTGTTTTTCAAAGTGGCTATACCAGTTTGCATTTGCACCAGCAATATACTACTGAATTTTTTTTGAAAAACACAATTCATTGTAGACAGATCTACAAACATCTTTATTTTCTGTCATTGGCATGGGTGTAGAATTAGTTTTGTGTAAAGTTTTACTTAAAGAGCTCTGGAGCTGGAGTCAGATTGAACTGGGTCCATTTACTGGATTCAACAATATTGCGTCTATAGTTTCAGACAAGTCACTAGATTTCTCCAAACCTATTGTAAAATGGGAGATCATAGTTCCTCTCTGATTAGGGATGTTGTGAGGATTAAATGAGATAAAACACATAAAGCACTTAATATAGTACCTGCTACATAATTTATGATTAATGTAAGTTACTCTTATTATTTTCATTATCTTCTTTGGAATAGTATATGTTGCAGTAGGGTTAAATCATATAAGAACATGTACCATGGACCTTATTTCTTTGGGGTAATAATTTAGAACTCAGGAAAGCTGTAGGAAACTGAGAAAGGATGTCTTGTCATTGAAAGAAGATATTTGTAGTTATTTGGAATGAACAACCAAAAAGTCATTTTATATCCTCTCTAAACTTTCTGTCCTCAGTTTTTTAATTTATAAAATGGCGTGGGGGAGCCATCATTTTTACACTGTCTCTCTCACAGTGTTGATGTGAAGATCAAAGGAAAAACCAAACATTATAAACTGTAAAGTGTTATATAAATATTTGCCACCAGTAAAGGTTTTAGAAAATAACTTTCATGAGATATGATTTAATTAGAAATTATAGAATAATAGTATCCATTTATAAACATAGGGAAAAATAAACTGACAGTTGGGGAAAATTGCAAAAAAAAAAAGTAATTAAAAGGTGTAAGAAATTGGTACCAAAGCCTGAGCAAGAGCGAGATCCCACACCTACAAAAAATAGAAAAATTAGCCAGGCATGGTGTTACGCTCCTGTAGTCCCAGCTACTCCAGAGGCTGAGGCAGGAGGATGGTTTGAGCCCAAGAGTTTGAGGTTGCTGTGAGCTATGATGATGCCACTGCACTCTAGCCAGGGCAACAGAACAAGACCCTGTCTCAAAAAAAAAAAAAAAAAGAAAAAAAGAAATTGGTACCAAGGAGATCCAAGCTACCACATAGATTCCAAACCTCCACTGTAAAAAAAGAACATATACATAGCACTTTTCACAGGCTACAATAGATCAACAAGCTGAATTCACTGCAGTCATTTCGTAGTTATGGAGAATGGTCTGTGTATGCATCTAAACATCTGCCTTCAGTTGCTTACTTAGATGACACATGAGTTTGAACATGCCTCTTGAAATTCTTTTTGGGACCCTACTAATCTCATGTTTACACAATGGAAATTTTGACAGTACCAGGAAAGTTTTAATAGAAATATAAATTATTTAATTCTCCATTGAAACCATGTGTAAGAACAGAATATAGAGTTGCATTTGGGAACAGAGAGATTATGTGTATTCAGAATGGAAAAGAATTAATTCTGCCTTCCATAATTTATGAGCAATACCAGGCAGTCAGCCTAAGCTTCTAGTCATGTTCTCTTTCTCAGGACTTATAACTTGAGGGTTTGGTCCTGCTTGTCTTATAGAGGAAGTCTAATTTTTCCTCAACTATCCAACACAAAGAGGAGGTGAGAGAAGGGGGCCTCTGACACAGGTGCCCCTCAGACTTACCTACTTGATGTGGATTCTCAAATATATATAGATACTTAGCATTTCTTTTTTTTTTCTTTCTTTCTTTTTTTTTTTTTTTGAGACAGAGTCTCATTCTATTGTCCTGGCTAGAATGCCGTGGCATCAGCCTAGCTCACAGCAACCTCAAACTCCTGGGCTCAAGCAATCCTCCTGCCTCAGCCTCCCGAGTAGCTGGGACGACAGGCCTGCGCCACCATGCCCAGCCAACTTTTTTCTATTTTTAGTAGAGACAGGGTCTCACTCTTGCTCTTGCTCAGGCTGGTCTTGAACTCCCGAGCTGAAGCAATCCTCCCGCCGTGGCCTCCCGGAGTGCTAGGCTTACAGGCATGAGCCACTGTGCCCAGCCCAACATTTCTTATTTAATAAGTCACTTTTCAACTAAAGAAAGTCAGAGCATTTCTCATAAATTGCTTTTAAGACTCAGAAATAAATGAATTAACTTGTGTTTTTAATTTGCTGATGAATGAGTACATTCATCTATCACTTTTTCCGTGTACTTTTAGTATAGACATTCTGATATTTACTGTGTGGTCTGAAATTATGATGTGTGGCCAGACATAGAACACATGTTTCTTCCGGAACTCAGCCTAAAATGTCATGATTCAGAGGCTTTCACGGAGCATCCACCCAGCTCATGATAGTCACTTTCACAAACATATTTCACTCTCATAGTTCTGTGAAATAGTATTTTATGTATACATATATATATATATACACACACATACACGTATATAAATGTGATTAAAATAAAAGATGTAAGAGACTGGTACCAAGAAGACCAAGCTACCATATAGATCACAAACCAGCACTAATCTATCTCCAAAATGTAAAAAAAATCACACACAGCACTTTTCACACATGACAGTAGGTCAACAAGCTGAATTCACCACAATAATTTAGTAGCCACAGGAGAACAGTTTGGCATTCTCCTGATAATGGTAGATATATACATATATGTATAATTTTAAATATATGGCATATATATTTATATATACACATATATATTTAATTTTACAGATGAGGAAACTAAGGCCCAGAAAGGTAAAGTAACTTACCAACATTTCACAGCTAGTAAACAGGAGAAATAGAATTGAAATATGGGTTCTGCTATACAGCGGCTGCAACTAATGTATACTCCAAAGAATTGAGGATGAACACTCTAGAAATACCACATTTTGATCTGTGACCCCCAGGGAAAATTGCTGTAATACATCAATTGTTTTCCAAGGAAATCAACCCCAAAAGTAGGGCATGCACCTTAAAGTGATATTACTTAATGATATTACTTAATAACCTGCCATAGGTCTATAATCTCTAAGTTTCTTGATATTTCTTGAATTTATTTGTAGTTACAACTTGGAATATCTCATGGGATAATAGGTACCTTAAGTTTATGACCAGTTGTGTTATTCAGCAATTGCTTTTCTATATACCTAAACTGTTTCTCAAATTTCAATGGGTATCCACCCATTTCTAGTATTGTGGAAATGGGGGTGCATGTTCTTTCCCCATCCGTACTCTCAGGATTTCATAAAATTTGTTAATATTTTCTTTAACTGAGAATAATCGATGTCTCAGTATGTCTGAATCTGTCCTCATCCACAAGCCTCCTGATTGCAGAAGTTGACTCTAAACATTTTGCAGATGAAAGAAAAGATAAAACCTGCCCTACCTGGCTTCTTGCACAGCCTCCCTTGCTGACCCTCCTTCCCCCTCCAGCCTGTAGGACACCTGCTCCTCCCTCTCTTTCCGCTCAGGAAGCGACAATCACTTAGACTTCAGGTTCTTTCTTGCCCTTCAGTAGTTCACACTGTTAAAGGCCAAAATGTTCCCTACCTTTCTTTCTGTGGGGTGGTAATATTTTAAACCTAGAAAGCCATTATATTAAGAAAAAATTTCTGAGCAGAATCAAGCAAAGGATGTGGCAGAATGAGAAAATGACTACTTTCTTTAGCAATCAGCAGGCTGTGGACGTAAGTACGTGGGTGTCGGAACACCTACAGGTTCCTGGGCCCACGAGCCCTCCATGAGGCTCTCTGGAGTAGAGTCCGGATGTACGCGGTTTAACTGATTTCCCGGGGTGATTCCAACGCAAGTGGTCAAGAAACACTGCAAAGGTGTCATGTGATCAGTCAAACCAGTCTCTTCTGGAAAGAGACAGGACAGCTGATCTAAAGCGAATGTTATTCACGACCTCCCACTTATGGTAGAAAATCCTACTTAAAACTGTGAGTAATCGTAGAGGTTCTTATTCTTCTGAAGAGTCTAAAACAAGAAACCAAACCAACAAACCAACTACCCATCTAGTCAAATACATGCTGCCTGAAAGAAGAGCAACAGCTGTTCTAGCTTCTTGTCCGTGATTTGAAGGAAGCATTTTAAGTGCTTCTCCATGAAGCAGTAGAAAAAAAAGATGATATGATTAGAGATCTGTTAGCTCTACCTCCAGAAAACAAATAGAAAACCCTTGGCTTTTGTCCTGACTGAGAAATGCTTAAATGTCCACATGCACAATCAGATAATCCCTAAAATGCCTTTCCCCTGGTCTAACTCAATTCAGATAACTGTGTTTGTCTGTGAGAAACCCTCAGAGAAAACAGGCCAAATGATCTCATGCCTGGATTTTGCAAAACAATATGTGCACAAGACCAGAATTTATATCATCATCGAATATGTGCCATTCCCAGATCCAGCCCTGAGATGTTCTTCAGCAACGTGGTTTCTTTGTCACGTCTGAGTCACTTCCTCGGCCTGGATCCAGGGCAGCCTGCAGACCCCTGGCCACCACGCAGGCCACATGAGGAAGCAGTTCGGTACTATTTCTAGGAATGGCATCTTTTAAAATTATTTTACACTTATCTCACCCATTTTGCTATCCCAGATGGTTTTAAAGGGGAGTTAGCATGGCCAAAAGTGATGTGGGTTTTTTTTTTCTCCTCAAAATAATTACATTTTCTGTTCTGCCCAACCGAGAGAAAAATCAAAGGTATGTAGTGGTGAAAATGCCTGATAGTCGCTGGAGATGTTGAACTAGTCCTTTGGGGAAAAATTCTGGAGATCTGTTTGCCGCCCTGGGGGATTAGCTGTCTTTGCACTTCTGTTTGGAAAGCAAGGCGGAACTCGGGTTCTACCTTTTCTTTTCCAAGGAGGTCAAAGAAGCTGGAAAATTTGTTCTGGACTGAACTCTAAATTCTGATCACAAATAATTGCTAGTATAGGTTGAATATCTGAAAAGTTTTGGACCAGGGTTTTGAATTTTGGATCTTTTTTGGATTTTGGAATATTTGCATATACCTAATGACGTATCTTGGAGATAAGACCCAAGTCTAAACACGAAATTCATTTATGTTTCATATACATCTTATACACATAGCCCAAAGGTAACTTTATGGGATATTCTTTTCTTTTCTTTTTTTTTTTTTTTTGAGACAGACTCTCGCTCTGTTGCCCAGGGTAGAGTGCTGTGGCATCAGCCTAGCTCACAGCAACCTCAAACTCTTGGGCTCAAGCAATCCTTCTGCCTCAGCTTCCCGAGTAGCTGGGCCTACAGGCATGTACCACCATGCCCAGCTCATTTTTTTCTATATATTTTCAGTTGTTCAGCTAATTTATTTCTATTTTTAGTAGAGACGAGGGTCTCGCTCTTGCTCAGGCTGGTCTTGAACTACTGAGCTCGAGCGATCCACCCGCCTCGGCCTCCCAGAGTGCTAGGATTACAGGCCTGAGCCACTGCACCAGGCCCTATGTGATATTCTTAATAATTTTGTGCATGAACCATCAGAAAAGCAAAGCATCATGTTGGCACTCAAAAAGTTTTGGATTTTAGAGCTTTTCAGATTTCAGATTTTCAGAATTGGGATGCTCAACCTGTAACACTTCTTGGTGCTTGCACGTATCAGACTAAGTCTTTGTGATTAAAAAGCTTTTTTCCACCATTTTCCTGGTTGTTACTTCCAGAAGGGCCGCCCTCTACATGGTATATGTGATCTCTTATTGAGGGGAGGGTTGGGGAGAAGTGCTGTGTGCTCTGCCTCAGGAGAGGAGGCTGCAGTTGCCAGGCCTACTCGGCACAGTGTCCTGGAGGCAGGACACCTGGGGTCCCTGCAGGGAGGCACATCCAACCTGGGGACTGCAGGAGGATACCTCTGGGCCCACACTAACCCATATGCTGCCTGCTCCAAGTACCTCTTTTGGTTTGTTATAAGATCTGAAATCCCACCCGTGGAAAGTCATTTGAGTTGGTAGACCTCCTCTTTACGAGGTCAGATAAGAATGAGTTGGGCCCTAGAATGCTCTTCCTGGAGCTCTTGTTCTCTTGCTAACCTTGGTCCTGTAATGATCAGGTAACACTTCCTGCAGTAAACATTTTCATTCTGGATCACCGGCCTTTCCATGAGTCCTCAGAGCTTAGTGCTGCGTGGTCACTGCCGGTCGTGGTGAGTATTCTCTCCCGGCCTCCCTGGAGGGAGGAACTCTGTACGGCACATTCATCATCAGTTTCCACTGGGCCTGATGCCTAGTTTACTCCATAAATATTTGTTGAATGAGCCTCAGTATCTTCAGCTATAAAATGATAAAGTCATTCAACTATAAAATGACGATGGTAATGACGCCTTGCTCAGGGTGTTTGTGAGCCGGAGATGAGATAATCCTCATCAAAATGTTGGTAAACTGTAAAACTCTGCACAAATGGAAGCCATTAGAGTAACTTGCCAGGAGGTATGAGAGGAGTCCCGGAAAGGGACACACAGACCTCACCCACTCTGCATGATCTCCTGGGGCCAGTTCTAAGCGACTGTACTTGGAACTGCACACAGAACTACACCCAAAAAGGACTTTGTTCTAGCGCTATATCAAGATCCTTTGCCTTGTGTAAATCTGAAAGAACTTAACTCCAAAGGTGTTGCCAGAGCTTGTCATTTTATAGAATGAATGGCTAGAGACTGGAATATTAGATACTAATTCTCACAGAATCTGTTTGACAAGTAGTTTGGTGGATAACTGCATTCATTATCAAGGTTAGGAGTCTGAGATGATAAGCCAGGATTTGCTCATTACCTATATAGACCATAGCACAGTGCAGACTGTAGTGAATTATAGAAGAGAAACAATCACTCCTCTCCCTGGAGAACCTGCCTCTGCTCCGGCCTTGTCTACCCCCAGCTGTTTGGACAGGGCTGGAAAGCTATGATTCAGCCTTCTCACCTCACAGAAGTAATGCCACCATGGGGCTATGCCACATGGATCGTCAAGAGTTTGGACAGACACTGAGAACAAGTCTGCCTTGGAAGCATGAACAGGGGGCCACGTTGAGCCAGGCGTGAAGAACCAGTGCACATCACAGCAAGGAAAGCCAGGCCATGGAAGGACACATGGCGAGGCGCCTCCGCCCCCACCTGCCATGTCCCCTGGCCCAGGCTGTATGCCAAGGCCAAGCCTCTAAAAGGACATTTCATGTAAAGTGTATCTGAAATGGGAATAGAGAGAATTAGAAAGTAGCACACTGGTTTTTAAATAAGAGAAAAAGGTAAATAGAAAAGGTAACAGTGTTATTTATGGTGAACTCTGGAACACGCAGCAATGAACCAATAGAGATTTTTGTGGTAGTTCTGGCGGGACTTTCTGGGCTGGCTCAGATAATGCTGATGTCATATTATATTTGGTAAGTTTATGCAAAAATAAATTATCTGAGGTAAAATTCACTGTTCTGTAAATGGTGGAAAATAGAGATTTAAAAAAGACTCATGTGCAGATTAAAATTGAGGAGGTGATAGCCTGTTTGGCCACTGTCTGGAGTTGGTCGGGAAGTGGTGTTGATGGGGTGGTGGTGATGGTGTTGGCTACGACCAACGGATCACCAGTCACAGCTTTCTACGTTGTAATCGTAACCGGGTTGTGCCTGTTTGGAGGTCGTATTTCTCTTCGAGAGAAGGAAGGATTCATAGGGAAGCTGGATCCCTCTCACAATGTAAACACAGAACACCATACTGTTCTTCTAAGACCTGGACATATATTTACATTCAAGAGTTCCCAAAGACCTCTACTCTGTGGTTACGTTTTTATTATTTTTTTCAAATGGAGCATCAAAGGTCCTCCTCTATCAGTTAAAAAGCTCCTGGAACTCTAATTCTTACTCATGCTTCTTTTCCTTTATTTTCCTTAATCTTTTTTTTTTTTAAAACAGGGCAGAGAGATTTTAATCAGGAACAAAGATTACCATAATCCCCAAGTGGATTTATTTTATTTATTTATTTTTTGAGACAGCATCTTGCTCTGTTGCCCTGGCTAGAGTGCAGTGGCGTCATCATGGCTCACTGCAATCTCTAACTACTGGGCTCAAGCGATCCTCCTGCCTCAGCCTCCCAAGTAGCTGGGACTACAGGTGCACCACCACACCTGGCTAATTTTTCTGTTTTTTTGTAGAGATGGGTCTCACTTTTGCTCTGGCTGGTCTTGAACTCCTGACCTCAAACAATCCTCCCACTTCAGCCTCCTAGAGTATTAGGATTACAGCCGTGAGCCACCACACCCGGCCGGGTTTACTTTTGAAAGAAGAAACATTTGTAGAGTACAAACATTCTCTCTTTTTTTAATGTTCAATATGTTATTTTATTACTTCAAAAGATTTAGAGGATTCCGTGGTTTTGTTTGTTTGTTTGTTTGTCTAGGAAAATCTTTATTTCTCTTCATGTTTGAAGGATATTTTTATAGGATATAAAATTCCAGGGTTAAGGTTTTTTTCCTTCAGCACTTGGAATATGTCATGTCACTCTCTCCTGGCCTGTAAGGTTTCCACTGAGAAGTCTGCTGCCAGACCTACTGGAGCTCCTTCATATATAGATGTATGTGTATATACATATATATATTTTTTTCTTCTCTTATGACCTTTTCTTTATGCATGACCTTTAGGAGTTTTGATTATTAAGTGCCTTGAGATAGTCTTGTTTGTGTTAAATCTGCTTGGTGTTCTATGACCTTCTTATACCTGAATATTGATATCTTTCTGTAGATTTGGAAAGTCCTCTGTTATTATTTCTTTGAAACTTTCTACCCCAATCTCTCTGTCTATCTCATCTTTAAGCCAAATAAATCTTAGATTTGCTGTTTTGAGGCTATTTTCTAGATCTTGTAGGCATGCTTCATTCCTTTTTATTCTTTTTTCTTTTTTCTCTTCTGACTGTGCATTTTCAAATAGCCTGTCAACAAGCTCACTAATTCTTTCTTCTGCTTGGTCAATTCTGCTGTTGAGAGACTCTAATGCATTTCTCAGTTTGTCGATTGAATTCTTCAGCTCCAGAATTTCTGCTTGTTTTTTTAATTATTTCAATTTCTTTGTTGATTTTTTCTGACAGGTTTCTGAATTCCTTGTTTGTTTATCTTCAAGTTCATTGAGCTTCTACAGCACAGCTATTTTGAATTCTTTGTCTGAAAGGTCACATATCTCCATCACTCCAGGATTGATCACTGGTACCTTATTTGGTTCATTTGGTGATTTCTTATTTTCCTGGATGTTCTTGATGCTTTTGGATATTCATGACTGTCTGGGCATTGAAGAGTTAGGTGTTTATTTTAATCTTCACAGTCGGGGCTTGTTTGAACCCGTTATTTTCGAGAAGACTTTCTAGATATTCAAAGGAAATTGTGTATCATGGTCTAAGTCTTTGGTCACTGTAGCCATATCAACACTGGGGATGCCCCAAGCCCAGTAATGCTGTGATTCTTGCAGACTCATAGTTGTACTGCCTTGGTGGACTCTGATAAGATACGGGAGAATTCCTTGGATTACCAGGCAAAGTCTCTCACTGTCTTCCCTCACTCTCTGTGCTGGGCTGCTGGAGTTGGGGGAGGAGTGACACAGGTACTCCTTCATGGCCACCAGTGCCAGGTCAGTCTCACCCAAAGTCCATGGTGACTGTTGCCTGGCTACCTCTGATGTTTACTCAAAGCCCAAGGGCTCCTTAGTCAGCAGGTGGTGAATCCTGCCAGGACTGGGTCCTTCCCTTCAGGGCAGCATGTTTCCTCCTGGCCCAGGATGGTTCCAGAAATGCTGTTCAGAAAGAAAGGCCTGGATTCAGGGGCTTCAGGAGTCTGCTTGGTACTTTATTTTACCGTAGCTGAGCTGGTTCCCAAGTTGCAAAACAAAGTCCTCTGAGTTCTTCCCTTTCCTTCTCCCAAGTGAAGGAAGACTCTCCCTGAGCCACAGTGCCTGGAGTTGGGGGAGAAGTAACATAGCACTGGCTTGGCTGCTGGTGTCTCAGTAGGTCACATACACCCAAGTCCACTGGCTCTGAGCGAGCACAGCTGCAGGAATTGCCCAAGGACTGCAGCTCTTGTGGCCTGACTATCTTACAAATTCAGTCCAGGCCCCAGGCTGTTTTTTTATCGTCTGCTGGTGGGGACAGCGGGAACTCGGGTTATGGAATGGAGGATTTCCCTCTGGTCAGGCTGGTCTAAATGTTCCCACCATGGGCAGCAGCAGTATTCTGCTCTGTGCCGTGTTCCCCTGTGCCAGGGTGGCCCTGAGTTTCAATGTAAAACCCCATAATCACTTTGCTGTCCCTTCTCCAGCACACAGATTCTCTCTCCACTCTGCATGCTGGTCTGGCACTGCTGGGGATGGGGGAGGGGTGGCATAGGCAATGCAAGACTGTCTTTTCTGCCCTCTTCAGTGCCTCTTTCCTGGATATAGTGTTAAAACCAGGTAGTATGATCGCTCACCTGATTTTTGGTTCTTCTGAAGGTACTTGTTTGCGTGGATAGTTGTTGAATTTGGTGTCAGTGTAGCGGAATGATTGCTGGAGGTTTCCATGCAGCCATCTTGCTCTTCTCCCTCCCAGTGCTTTTTTGTTGTTGTTGTTCCATGGCTTTTTTTCACTTCTTTTTTTCAAGTATCATATTGCTTTATACTTTTGCTTTTTTCAAAAAACCACAAACTTCCTTTTAGATTTTTTCCATTTTTTTCAGCCTGTCCTCTGAAACTTGCAACCAGGGAGAAAGAAGGTAATCTCATCCTTGCTCGTGCACGTGCCTTGCTTACTTTTTGGCACAATCATGAGGCCGTTGTGGTATTTCAGGCCCACCGCATCTTACAGCAATCATGTGAAAAGTTAAAAAGAACTATAACCCCAAGGCTATTTGCAAAGCATTGATTCTGTACATACAAAGTTTAAGTGTTTGAATGTCAGCTTATCTCAGATTCCCATTTGTAGTTCATTTAAGTGATGCATATACTCAATTTTTTGTTCTAATCTTGTGCAGGCTGAACTCAAGATCTGCCTGAATGAACATTTCTGGTTCATTTACAAGTTTACACCATTCCTAGTGATCACTCCTCATAGCTCTTCACTGTGATCCAAGGTTCTTCTCTACTTGCCAAACTGTATATTATGTGGGGAGATTGGTGGTGCTGGTGGTTTTCTTTTTGGCTACTTCCTTACTTTCAAAAATAAAAAGTAAGCTATGCAATACTCTCAGGCAGTAGGTAATCAAATCCATCCATCTTTTCTTTCACCAACTTTTCATTGAGTGCCTACTGTGAGCCAAGCACTGTGCTTGATCCTGGGTATGCGGCGATGACAATCACAGACACATGACAACAGGAACAGCTGCTCTCAGCGTGCTCAAGTCCAATGTATCATAAAGCGTGCAAATGTATCATAAAGACAGTTAATTATAGGGACAGGTGCAGCCTTTAGAGGTCCACTTAATACCATCTTAAAGAAGAGGTTTGCATTATTCAGAGATTTACTTGGAAAACATTTTATTACATCCTTCTGAGGGTCATTCTTGATCTCATTATTAAAGACTATTTCCTTTTATTCTCAACAGTGATGAAGATCTCTTGTTCAGCATTCTCCTAATGAGAACTCTGTGTGTGTGTGTGTGTGTTTGTGTGTATGTATGATTTTAGCAGATAGCTATCAAGCTGCCCTTTCTATTTTTCTGTTATACCACTTATCTTATGAAGGTCTTAGTCTTCAGGAGTTCTTACTGGGCTCATGGACTTCACTGAGCATCTAACTTGTCCCTAGAAAGCTTTCTTTTTTTCTTTGTCTTTTCTTTGTTTGTTTCTTTTTTTTTTTTCTTTTCGAGACACAGTCTCACTCTGTTGCTCTCCTGCTGGGACTAGAGTGCGGTGGCATCACCACAACTTACTGCAACCAAGCACTCCTCCTGCCTCAGCCTCCTGAGTAGCTAGGACTATAGGCATGCACCACCAAGCCCACCTAATTTTCTTTTCTTTCACAGAGACAGGATCTCACTATGTTGCCCAGGCTAGTCTTGAACTACTGGGCTCAAGTGATCCTCCCACCGTGCTGGGATTATAGACGTGAGCCACCATACCTGATCCCTATGGGGCTTTCTTGATTCTAGAGAGGATAGAGCACTAGGATACATTCTGAATGATATTAGAAAAGATGTGAAAAAGAGATTTTTAATTTTCAGGTGGGAAACATTATGTTCTATGAGTAAAGCATGCATTTTCTTTTGGATAATGCATGTGCTCATTTGGGCTACTAGGTTAAAGGAGGTAACAGGCCCTAAATCATAGATTTTTCATTAGCAACTTCTAGGGCCCAAATTCTGCAAGGTTTTGTATCATGTCCAAAAGAAGTTTAATGCCTGACCTTATACAAATGAAAAGTGGCATTACCTAAAGCAGTGCTATTGTTGTAGTCCTGTGTTACTAACAGCCTATCACTGAGGGTGATGGCTAACTTTTGGACACAGAGGAAAGAGGTGATTCTAGGCAGAGTAAGCACCTGTTGTAGCAACACTTTCCTGTCTTTTAGAACTTCCCTCCTCAACAACCATCAATGGCTCACCATTACATAAAGTATAGAATCTAAACTTCTGAACTGCCTTTCAAGCCCTACTATATACCAGCCAAACTAGTCTATTTCTTGCCTATCCTCCTCCAAATACAAGCTTTGTGCTTTCCTGTCTTTTTTCTTTGGTTACTTCTGTTTCTGTCATCTGAAATGCCCTCCTTCTTTTCTCTGCCTGGCCAAAATCAACAGTTCTCAACATTGAATATCTACCTCGGTCATCTGTCAAACTTAAAAATGAAGAAGAAGGCGGGGGGCGGGGTGGGCAGCGGTGGGAGGAGAAGGAGAAATAGTATCTAGGTATCACTTCTCTAGGGGTATGACCCCAGCATCATATATCTCTTTAAAATGGGTTGAAACCCCCTGGCCTGCCTTTAAAATGCTCAATTCAAACCTTTTCTGGAAAGCCCTCCCTGACCATGCCGGTGGAGAACAGTCCTTTCTGGTTGCCATTATGAGTATGTTCAATGAAACCTAACACTCACACCTTAAAGGGCCCTAAATCAACTCAGAAGCTTTTTGACAGTGAAGCCAAGTCTTATAATCTTCCATTCTTGGGCCACTAACACAGCGTCTTGCCACAGTAATCTTTGTAAATATTTACCAATTATTGGCTGCAGGCTAGAGGGGCAGGTGTGACCAAAAATGGATGATGTGGGGCATGCGACAGAGCAAAACCACTGCTGTGGATCCAAGGCAGACATGAAAGCAACAGTGAATTCTCTAACCCTTGAACTTCCACAAGCAAAGCTAAGCTGCCCGAGGGCGAGGCAGAACTGGAAGGAGCTCATTTCGGTCCAGGTGAGCTGAGAGTGCAGATCTCAGCAGTGGGGAGAGGTGGAGCCCGAGTCAGTGACAAGGCAGGGGCCCTGAGCTGCATTTCAGGGTTGGAGGCATAGCTTCCGTCTGAAGAGAGAGGCTGCCTTCTGGCCCAGGCAGACGACTTGAGTCTGCAGGGTCCAAGGGTATTAAAGGAGAGGTCCTGGACCTGGATGGAGTGCCAGAGGTGAGGTGAAGTTCAGGCAAGGAGCTGCTCCGAGATGGAGGTGGGTGAGGCATTGAGAGACTGAAGAGGAGGAGGCCTGCCCCAGAGACAGACGGACGTCTGCAGTCATGTTTTAATTTTAATCGTTCTGAGTTATTTGAGCACCAGACTTACACATTAACTGCCTCCCTTTGTTCCCTTTCCTAATTCCCAAGGTGGTCAGGCACTTTATGACAACGGGCTGTGCTTCAGGGAAAGGGCAGGCATGGGGCAGACTGCCAGGGCCCCTGTGTGTTGACAAGGGAGGCCTGGCCTGAGTCACCCAGGAAAACTGCAAAGGAGCCTTCTGTTTGGAACTGCCTAGGGTGACTGTTTCATCACAAACCCTTCCATTTCTGTGATTTCACAAGTGATAGCTGTTTTTTAAGCAGAGGAGCCAGATCTTTCTGGTAAAACATTCATTGAAACCTTCCCACCCTACCACAGCAGGAAAAGTCCTCTAGCCAGAACATTTGATTAGAAACAAATTAAGAAAACTCAGTCTGCTGGCCCAGGAGGCCTGTCTTGCCTTGATGGGTCTTGGGGTAATGGAGACTCCTGGAGGCCTCTCCACTCAGCAGACTCTGGGCTCTAAAAAGGAAAACATTCAAATGCCAGCACCTGTGCCTCCCTTTCTACCCTGAAAATCCCCCTTCCCCAAACCTCTCCCTTTAATTCCCTAACC
Organism: Lemur catta; assembly: GCF_020740605.2. Lineage (NCBI taxonomy): Eukaryota > Metazoa > Chordata > Mammalia > Primates > Lemuridae > Lemur > Lemur catta. The sequence goes on along the minus strand of NC_059139.1, from coordinate 50,340,011 downwards.
ACCTGCTCTGTGATGTTGAGCATGGTGGGCTTATAAAGGGAACCCAAGACATAACAGCTATTTCCTGTGTGCCCACTGTGAGCAAGCCCTGTAGCTGCTTTGCACAGAGCTCATTCAAATGTCAATCCTTACAACCCTGTGAGATGGGTATTATAATATCAGTTTTAGAGGGGAGAAAACCAAGTGCTGAGAGGTTAAACAAGGCATCTCCAGACATTCAGGGGCAAGTGGAACACATGGGCTTCCAACCCAGGACTGTCTGATTCTCAATAATAATAATAACAGCAGGTATTGAGCATTGATTGCATGGCAAGCATTGCTGTAAGCACTCAACACATACCCACTCACTACAATCCAACAAGGTAGGAAGAGTTGTTATCATTTTCCTCCTTTCACTGATGAGGAAGCTGAGGCACAGAGAGATTAAACAGCTTGTCTGAGCTCTGAGTATTGCATGGCATGGCTGGGTTTGAACCTGGACAAGTGGTCTAGATGCTCCACCACAGTGAGTCCTGTTCATTCTTACTCCACGTGGCCTGCCTGGGCCTGCCTTCCCAAGCTGGCCGCAGAAGACATTACACAACAACACAGCACACACGGTGAGATAGAAAATTGAGGTGTTTCTTAACTGATTGTTGTAATTTTGGAGTCCTAACAGAGATGTATAGCAACCATGAGGATTGGAATGTGCACTCTGGGTTGTATCCTAGCAGGTACAGACACAGGCCTTGATTAGAGGAAGGGGATTTAAATTGGAGTAGACAAAATTTTTACTAACATGAGAAAATTCTTAGGTTACGGTGTTAAGTGAAAAAAAAAGCTACAAGGCTATTTATGGTATGACCTCAGTGATATAAAAAGATACGTAAAAATGATGGAATAAACTATAGTTTTGTTAAAGGATTTTTAAATCTTTTAAGTCAAGCAACAATAAAGAAAAATCTTCCTACTGATGTATGTTTTTCCTAATTCACTATAGTTCAGCAAAGCCTTTTTGAGCACCTCCTGGTGCTGGTGACACAGGCATCCCAGCATTACCCTGGAGAAGTCTGCGTTCTGGTGGTGCAGGCTGGCTGGGCTATGACGTCTTCTCTCTGTCTCTGGCCCAGTCCTGGGAAAGCAGCCTTGACCCAGCCTGGCTTGGCAAACTTTTGCAGTAGGCAATGGTTTATGTTGTATACTCTTCTACCATTTTGTTTCCACACCCAACCTCTATCACCCAGCCAAATTCCTGGCATATAGAAGGAAGCTTAATGTAGTCGTCCCTTGGAGTCCATGGGGATTGGTTCCAGGAGCACCCTCCCAAGATACCAAAATCTATCACACTCAATTCCTTTATATAAAATGGAATAGTATTTACATATAACCTACACATATCCTCCCATATACTTTAAATCATCTCTAGATTACTGATAACACCTAATACAATGTAAATGCTACGTAAGTAGCTGTTACACAGTATTGTGTAGGAAATAATGGCAAGAAAAAAGTCTGTACCTGTTCAGTACAGAGGCAACCATTCCCTTTTTTTTTTTTTTTTTTTTTAATATTTTTGATCTGGGGTTGGTTAAATCCATGGATGCAAAACCCATGGATACAGAGGGCCAACTGTATTTATGGACTAAAAGTACATCTCTCCCTGGCATTGAACATAAAATGTTCTTTAAAGCTGAACAACTCCATTGCTAATCATTAACTAATAACCTTGGACATAATATTTGTCCTTTTCCATGTCTTCTTTATAGCAATTAAGTCAGGATCATACATCTACACAGGAGAAAGCTTTACTACTTTTCAGTCTCATCCTTTCACTTTCATACTTTTGCAAGATAAACCAATGGATTTTAATATCATAGAACATGAAAAGCTAATTGACTTGGTTTCAGATTACACATCACACCAAACCTCTAAAAAACTATCAATTGTTGAATTTTGGTGCAGTATCAAAAAAGAATATCCACAATTATCTGGAAAGGGTATTAAAATCTCCTTTTTCCAACTACATGTGTGTGTGAGGCTGGACTTTCTTCACATACTTCAACCAAACAACATTGCACCAGCTTGAATGCAGAAGCAAATATGAGCATCACCTCTCTTCTACTAAGTCATACATAAATGAGATTTTCAAAAATATAAAACAGTGCCACTCTTCTCACTAATTATTTTTTGGTTTTGGAAAATATGTTTTTTTAATTGAGATAAAATTCTCATGAGATAAAATTCACAATTTTAACCATATTTTAAAATTTACGATTTCAAGGCTTCCAGTATGTTTGCAAAGTTATGCAACCATCACCATTATCTAATTTCAGAACATTTTCATCATCCCAGAAAAGAAGGTCCATAAGCCCATTTTTGCCTTTTCCCAGCTCCTGGTAACCACTGATCTGTTTTCTGTCTCTATAGATTTGCCTATTCTGGGCATCTCACATAAAAGGATTTGTCTAATATGTGGCCTTTGTCTCTGGCTACTTTCACTTAGCCTCATATTTTCAATATCCATCTATATTACAGCACATATCAGCACTTCATTCCTTTCTGTGACTTAATAATATTCCATTGTTTGGATCTACCACATTTGGCTTGGACACATAGTTTGTTTCTACTTTTTGAGTAATGAATAAAGCTGCTATGAACTTGCAGGTACAAATTTTTTATTTGAAAACTTGTTTTCAGTTCTCAGGTATATACCTATGAATGGAATTATAGGGTCATGTTTTAACTCTGTGTTTAACTTTTTGAGAAAATGACAAGCTGTTTCCCAAGCATTGCATCATTTTACATTCCCACCAGCCATGTATGAGGCTTCCAATTCTCCATATACTGATCAACACTTTCTATTCTCCATTTGTTTGCTTTTTATTATGGCCATTCTAGTGGTGTGAAGTGGTAACTCATTATGGATTTGATTTGTATTTTCCTAATGACTAATGATGTTGAGCATCTTTTCATGTGCTTATTGCCCATTCATATATCTTCTTGAAGAAATGTCTTCAGATTCTTTGCCCATTTTTAAAAACTGAGTTGTTGTTTTGTTATTGAGTTATAAGAACTCTTTATATATTCTAGGTACTAGACCCTTATCAGATACATGATTTCCAAATATTTCCTCCCATTCTTTGGGTTGTCTTTTCACTTTCTTAATAGTGTTTTGATGCACAAGTTTTTAATTTTGATGAAGTTTAAATTATCTAGTTGTCTTTTGTTTCTTGTGGTTTTGGTGTCATCTCCATGACCAAATCAAAGGTAATGAAGATTTATTCCCATGTTTTATTCTAAGAGTTTTATAGTTTTATCTTTTATATTTAGGTCTTTATTCCATTTTGAGTTGATTGTTTTACATGGTGTGAGGTAAAGGTCCAAATTACCCTCGCACTTGAGAGATTCCTATAAATTGATCATGAGATATTAACTAAAGAGCAAGACTTGGGTAAGTAGACACTTGGTCTCTGCCAGAACTACTTCCCCCTCAGCAAATCTATTTCTTTTCTTTTTTTTTTTTTTTTAGACAAAGTCTCACATTGTTGCCCTGACTAGAGTGCCATGGCATCAGCCTAGCTCACAGCAACCTCAAACTCCCGGGCTTAAGCAATCCTTCTGCCTCAGCCTCCCGAGTAGCTGGGACTACAGGCATGCGCCACCATGCCCGGCTAATTTTTTCTATACATATTTTTAGTTGTCCAGCTAATTTCTTTCTATTTTTAGTAGAGACGGGGTCTCACTCTTGCTCAGCCTGGTCTCGAACTCCTGACCTTGAGTGATCCTCCCTCCTTGGCCTCCCAGAGTGCTAGGATTACAGGCTTGAGCCACTGCGCCTGGCCTCAGCAAATCTATTTCATCATAAGTTCTCTGAAGATATAAATAAAATAAACCTGGAAATGAATCCTTTAAAAGCATTTTCTTGGCATCCAGTCGCCATATAAAATATTTGGTTAGATTTATTTATTAGAAAAATGGTCTGTAATTAAATCATGGTCCCATCTAGGGCTTGGACAACAAAATGTGAGACAAGAAACTGTTTGGTTGTTCCACTCCATCATTGCCTGAAATGGCCCGCGATGATAACTGAACCACCAACGCTGCAGTCTGCACTTTGTAAAATGTTGTAAACTAATGTTAATAATTTCTCTAAAGACTTGTGAGATTTGGGGTTTTAAAAATATGATAAAACTGTGAATCCATTAAAATTCAACTTTTCTATATAAACAAGCATTATTAAGTGGCTTTATTTTGCATTATTGAAAAATGAGAGAAATTAATACTTTTTCTCAAAGTAATTTCATGAGCCTATCCTTGAAGAATACAATAAATGCACAGGTTAAAATGTTAGCAAGTTGCTGGCATTGCTACCTTCAGGCACTGGCAAATTTCCTCTACTGACAATATGATTATGAGTCTGAAAGCTTTGGGAAGTGTTCTGGGCTAAGACAAAGAGAAGCTATGTTTCTGGATCACAGCCAATTTTAGAAAAAGAATAAGAAAGATTTAACAATTTGTTTTTTAAAGTTTGAATTGTTTCTCCTGAATTCTTTTTGTGTTATCAGTAAACATGGTATTTGCTTTTTCTTTTGAGGTCTCTGAGGTTAAAATGTACTTTCAACAACTGTGTGTTTTTGAAGAGGCGTATTATTAATATATTGTCTTTCATCCTATGCTGAAGTTGCTACTTTCTATCAGGTCAATGAAAGTTCAGGTTTCCAAAGGAACTTTGCACTGATGGAATCCCACATTAGAAGACAGATTTTTTTTTTTTAATGTAACTTTATTTTTAGGATATTTTTATCAGTTATTTTTTCATGCTAATTTTGATCTCATCAGCAGTCAATAAATGCATTAAGAGTTGCTCTAAATTTTCAATTTGACTTGAGAATCAATAATTCCATTATGATTTGAGGGCCTTTTCTGGTTTACAAAGCTACGATGGTTTCTAAAGTAGTAGATTGAGCTACTTTTGAGTAGCTCAAAAGAAGTGAACATTTCTTCTCTGTTGTTATTTAGTTATTGAACTATCTAATGCAACGATGCCCTCAGGAATACCAATCTAGACCACTGGTGGTGCACTTCACATGTCTCTGTAGTAAATGACAATGGTATTTGATTCACCCCAACCTGGAGAAACTTCTACAGAGAGAGTCTTCCAGCCTCTATCAGAACCTGGATCATGAAGTCCCCGGGGAGAGTCTTTTCCTCGGCCTATTACCTGATACTTTTCATTTAGCTGAAAAACATTCAGTAAGATTTATCAGCACCATCTAATGTTGGTGTAGTCTGAGTTTTTCAGACAGAAGTTCTCCATGGGAAGAATGGCTAGATCCAACTCCACAATCTGATGGCAAGGGAAAGGATTTGACACTGGTCTTTAAAGTTCCAAGAGGGAAGCTCCAATTTTGCACATTCCATGCCCCATGGCCCTTTCCGCTCACATAAGGGATATGTTACGTGCACCATGCCCCCGCCAGAACCTGGCCTCGTGTCCATGTTTGCTGACCCCATGGCTGGCACAACTTGCCATGCATCACGCATCACCCTACAAACCTGGACATCATCCTTGAAATCTTTCCCCCTCACTGACCACCCCGTCAGTGCTGCAAGCTCACTGCCACCTCTGATGTTGGTCCTATTCCCACTGTCCTGGAAGACAGGTCTTTCCATTCCTGATCTTGCTCCCATACAATCTGTATCTTCACACAGCAGCCAGAACCATCTTTCTGAAACAAAATAAGATCATTCATGGGATTTAAAACCCTCAATGGGGCCAAGACACAGTGCCTCACGCCATAATCCCAGCACTTGGGAAGCTGAGGCAGGAGGATCACTTGAGCCCAGGAGTTCGAGGCTGCAGTGAGCTATAATCACACCACTGCACTCCAGCCTAGGTGATAGAGCGAGACCCTATCTCAATCAATCAATTAATCAATAAAAAATTAGTAAATTAATAAACCCTCAATGGCTCCCCAGGCCCTCAGTTCAAACATCTTAATGTGACTCATAGGACTCTTGGTGGTCCACCTAACAATCCACCCTATCCCCAAGTTAATATTATCTCATCTCTTCCTTTTCATCTCCATGTGTGCTTCAGCCATGCACTCTCTGATGCTTCAAGGCTTTTGTGCATTAAGTCTCCTTTGAGCAGACTAACTGCCTTCTACCCCTCTCACCTTGCTAACTCTTATTTACCCCCTGGAGCACCTTCTCTAACACCATTCCGCTCCCACCACCCATTTCCAGTGTGGATGGGCTCCCCTGACACCTGCTCTTACCTTTAGCACAGAGCTTTTGCCTAGATCCTTCTCTCTCACCCCAGAAGCTGGGTGCCTCTAGTGGACTGGGACATGCAAACTCTATACCCCTAGGTGTAGCACAGTGCTTAGCATTGTGTATTAAATGAACACTATGTATTATAGCTATTTATTTAATTCTGGTCCCACTAGCAATCAAAATGTGCATTGACTTTCACTGAACTGCATCCATTCCCGAGATTTTAAGCTCTTTGAGGATGGAAACCATGTCTAGTCACCTTTTGTATCCCTTTTACACACTCATTGTGGTTTTGATTTGCATTTCCCTGATGACTAATAGTGTTGAGCATCTTTTCATGTGCTTATTGGCCATTTGTATATCTTCTTGGAGAAATATCTATTCATATATTTTGCCAATTTTTTGATTAGTTTGTTTTTTATTGTTCTTTATATATTCTGGAAACAAGTCCTTTGTCAGATACATGTTTTGCAAATATCTTCACCCATTCTTTGGGTTATCTTTTCACTTTCTTGATAGCGTCCCTTTGTTACACAGAAGTTTTTACTTTCAAGGAAGTCCAACTTATATATATTTTCTTGTCATTTGTTCTTCTGGTGTCATATCTAAGAAATTATTGCCTAACCCAAAGTCAAGAAAATTTACTGCTAGTGTTCTTCTAGGGAGTTTTATAGTTTTAACTTTTACATTTAAGTCTATGATCCATTTTGAGGTAATTTTTGTTAATAGTATGAGGTAGGGGTTTATATTCATTCTTTTGCATCTGTATATCCAGCTGTATCAGTATCACGTATTGAAAACACTGCTCTTTCCTCCTCTGAAATGTCTTGGCACCCTCATTGGAAATCATTGACCATAAATGTGAGGGTTCATTTCTAGATTCTTAATTCTATTCCATTGATCTGTATGTCGATCTTTATGCCAGTACCACACTATTTAGACTCTCATATCATTTTTAAAAAGCAGTATAGGAAAGCTATGTAATTGGGAAGTTGGGAAGAATGATCTCTTTGAACTGGTAGAAAATTCTTTTTGTGAGAGAATGGATGTCAGGAGGAGGGAACAAGCATCTACTGAGCACGTATTTTACGTTAGGCATTGTAATAGATACTTGCACATACATTACAATAATAATAATGTAATAGTGAGAGCAATCCCATGTAGTAGGGAATGTTATCTTCATTTAAAGGTGAGGAAACTACGATTTGGAGAAGTTAAATAACTTGCCTGAAATCATTTAGCAACTGGTGGTAGAAGTGTGATTTGTACACAGTCCCTAGGACTCCAAAGTCCATGATTTTTTCCTATCATGGAGATTTTCTTACCATATATCTAGGAAACACAAACACCTATGAAACATGTCTAAATGCAGTGGAGAGACTTGAATTCATTAATACTAAATATTTTTTCTCACAACACTCTGGAAAATTAAAGAGGCATTTATGACTATTTTGAGATAGTTGTCTAACAGCAAAATTTCACAAGGTATTTAAAGAAATCACTCTTCAGCTATAAAACTAGTTTTATGCTTCATTTTAATTTCACAGCTTATGTTATTTATATGACCTCAAAAGTGATTGAACATTATTTTTGTATAATTGGCATAGCACATGCTGTTCTGTGGAAGAAAGGCTAGAACTAATCTCAGCTGTGTTGATTGGCCTTGTTCTTAATTCTTGTTTTCATTGAAAACCTTCCCAAGGTTGTTCTGAAATGAACACAGGTCATAGTTGTCAAGTTAATTGTATGTGAAATAGTAGAATTAAAATTGAGAAATATTTGCGATGTTAATGAAGAAATGGCATTATTTTTGCATAATTTGCTTAATACAAGGCTGTTTTTCATTTTCTTTTTTTAATTGAGGACACAGAGAGTACCCTCTCAGTCCCAGAGTTTGGGTCAAAGTTAGATAATTCAGTTTTAGCTATGACAGAAACAGTCTAGACCATTCTGTCATGTCATGTTACTTTCCATGCTCGCTGCTTCTGTGGGGCAAGAGACTAGTGCTTTCTCTGTGTGAAGATTCTGCACCTACAGGTTTAGATTGTCCAGTGTCTCTTACGTGAGGATTCCCATGATTCAATTCCTTTTAGAAGTTAGTGCCAGGAAAAAGTTTGCCTAACTTGAAGAACAACTATGATCCTTTTACCATGCCATGAGAACTATATCATTAATTGTATGTCATTCTTGGCCTTGGCTCTGGGAAGCCCAGAGCTAAAGTTTAATGCTTGACTGTGGCAAACAGGACCTTGGCAAGAGAATCTCTTTACCTTCTTCTGTTCTTTCTAGTAAGAAGTCATGCAAGTCCATTTGGAAGTAGGCAGAATAGATGCTATAATCAGTGATACTCAATATTTTAATTATCAATAGAAAATAATATATCTTTTAACTCTAGCATTAAATGAAAATAGAATGCCCAAATCAGCAATTGCTAGTTTTCCCGATATACATTTTTGTGCTGCTTGTTTCCAGGAAAAGTATTGGGAGAAGTAAAAATCAAAGCAAATGAAATAATGATTCCTTGCAGGCAAGGTTTTCAGATTGGAAATTAGATTTTTCAGTCTGGACCAGATGAAGGATAAGAATCCTCTCCACAATACAAAAAAAAAAAAAAAAAGCAGTAGTTTTTTTCAAGTTCTCATTTTAAGCATTGCTATTCAATCATGCTGAGTGAGTATTTTCCAAATTTCGTTGTAGGTACTAGTGAGAGTACTAGTGAAACTTTACCTCTTAGAGGTTTTGAGAGCAACACATAATTCATAATAGAAAAGATAAAGCTCTTGAAAGCACAAGTCACAGACCAGATGCACAACATTGTTGTTATAAACGGCCAAAGCGTGCTTTCTCTGGATGGTTTTATACCTGTCATGAACACTGGAAGACAGCTAATCTCCCCAGCTTCTTTGTATTTTATACCTCTTCTGGAAAAGGTTTGTAGTCCAGGAAAATGTCTACAGGTGAAGATTCAGAGTGAATAAAGATTCATTTAATTGAATTTGCCTGTTACAAGTTATTGAGCAGTGAAGAATGTTGCAGCATTTGCATGCAACTAATAAAGACATTTTGCAGTAAAAAAAGAGTCTCACTGTATGGAAATTTCCACCTCACTTCAAGGATAAGCTCAATTGGATGAGGGCCAGATGAATCTGTTTATGGTGGTGGTGACATAATAGCAGGAAATGAATGGAGTACCTTCTTAGATTGAGTTTTACCAGAGTCACGTGGAGTCTAGTTTTGGAACTAGAGTCAGGAAAGCAGACTATTTCTTTAGGAAAAATCAGCGGGCAAATTAAAACTACTGCTTCATGTATAGGAGAAAGAGAGGCCAGAAGGTAAAAACTGTGGCTGGAACATAAAAGTGGCCAACAGGCATCAGTTTTTATAGGAAGAGCATGAGTACCCAAAATTCTGTGCACTTATTTCCTTTATGACTTAGCCATAGTGAGTATTTTGAGGGCCGTGTTTTTCTTTGGCTGGACTGGAATGTGGATTGTGTCTTTAACAGATCCATCAGGCAAAAAGGAGTCTTTTCTACAGATCATTGAGATTTTCTTTATCAAGAGCCCGTGGCCCTTTATGTCTGACTTGGTACTATTGCCCTCCCCATCACACAGCACAGAGTACCCTACATGCCTATTTGCACCTGTCATGTTTGTTCTAAGTTGATGTTTCTCTATTCTCATTCAACAGACAGCCAAGCACCTTGGTAGAATGGGATTTCAGTAAAAATAAGGAATTTGTGTGTGTATGTGTGTGTGTGTGTGTGTATGTTTACAGGCTTCATTTTTGTCCTTGACTTAAAAACTGACCATTGGAAGCAGAAATTAGTAAGATATGAGATTTCTAAGTCCAATGGAGACTTTGGCCAGGCCATTTGATGTGACCAAAAAGGTAGCTTCTGTCTCACATAGGTCAGAGTGCTAATTTTATTCAGTAGAGCCCTTCAAGTGTTTGTGCTCAAAATTGCCCTTTTCCAACCCTTATTTGTAGAGGAAAATGGATTCTTTGAATTGCAGATGACTTTTTAAATAAAATTACATCCATGGAACAAAAAAAGCAGAATGAATCATTTTTAAGTCAGTGACGTTTCACAAGAAACGTGAATGAACTGCAATTCTAGTTTCCTTGAAGAGATTCGTCATTCAAATCATCTAGTTTTTTATGTCATCCTCAAAAGACATTGATTTCTAAGTTTGCATCTAGCAGTGAAATTCTATGATCATGTACAGTGTTAGGAAATAGTCTTTCAAAGTAGGGAGTGGTGGATTTGGGGAGTAGGTTTTATGAAGATGAATAAGCAAATTTAAACTTAACCAGTATTCAGTATGCTGACAATCATGAAAACATATCAATGTTTTCCTGTTATCAATGCATATTTTATTTAAATTCCAAGCAGATTCTTACTCAGAAAGAATAGGATACAAAGTGTTCACAAGTGAAAAATATCTAGCCCTATTGAAACAAAGTACTCTAGGTGGGCTATAATGTCCAGACATTCAGAGAACAGAGTGATTTGCACAGGCAAGTAAGTTCAGAATCATATATTTTAGCCAGGCACCTCTGTAATTTTACCTTATGACCTATCCAAGTGGCTCATAATCATTTTCTTCTAAGGCCTCCTTGTCATTTGAACAAACTGTGCAGACACCCTTTAATTTCTTATAATTTCCTCCTCACTTATGCTTCACAGTGAGTGTTTCTTGAAAATTTGGCTGAAGCACATGATAGAAGCAGCGTTTACAACATCCCAAAGTTCCTGCTATTATCACTTCTCCAGCCCTACCTTTCCACAGAACTATACCGTTTAGCATCTCCTTCTCTGTTCTTCCTCTCTGTACCATTCCTAATCTCTTGCTTCATATTAAGTATAATTTATCTACTTTTCAGATCGAGTACTGTCTACTCTGCTACAGGAGTGTTTCTGTAACAAGAGCATGCATAACACAGACTAACTCATCCATGACTGATAATATGCAGTATTTATGTTAGTAAAATGGGTGTAGTTGTGGTGGTTCATATGCAAGTGTTCCCAGTACTTTCATATTTTGCACCACCAAGTAACAGCAGCTGCAAAACACAGCAGAGGGTGAGTTATGGATTCACACTGTGCTGTGCCTGGTGCTCATTCGCCCTACATTCTTTCTCTTGTGCTGGTTTGGCCTGAACTTCTAACTTAGAAGAATTTAGGAGGTAGGGGATTGGGGGGGAGGGGCAGAGGTTCTTGTTTTATTTGTACATCTTGTGTTTATCCTAAGTCTGTAGCCTCGAACAATTCCCTTATACTCTCTTCAACAGTTATCTTCACGTTTTTATAAAGGTAAAGTCCTATATTTATGTTTACTGTAATATTTACAGGAATTTAACATGGCTCCTTAGCTCTGTAATATGTTTTTTGGAATGATTACTGTTTTTGTTAGTGCTCTGGTTTGCAATGTCACATAGATTTTGAGTCATTTGTTCCCAACCCTATTTCCCCCATAAACCCTGTTATTTCCAGCATGTGATTTCACAAAATAGGAAGAACACATATATCCTTTTATAGCAGAAATGTAGTACTGCAAAGTTCATTTTCAGTGAAGATAAGTTGGACTTGGCTGTGGGAGAAGATGAAAGAGAGCATTCCAGTTCTGGTAAGAGCATCAGCAACTCCCACGTGGATACAGGCATGGATGGAGGGGGCGGGGGTGGAGGAGGGGAGAGCCCCATCTGGACAGAGTGCCAGGCTCTCAGGAGTGGATGTGTGGGTGCAGGGGGAGGGTGGACACTGGCAAAGTGCTTCTAGAACTGGAAGTGGCCTGTCCCAGTGGTGTTCTAGAGCCATTAACTGTAGGCCTGTGCATATGGATGCAAGTGCAGAGAGGGCCAGACAGGGAACCGGGGAGGCGACCACTGAAGCCATCAAGTCCCAGACAGCAAGATCCAGGAAGGCAGCAGTGGGCTTGGAAAGGACAGCACAGGACAGCTGGAAAGACATTAAAAGTGAAGAACCAATGGGAGTGGCTACTGGCAGCGGAGGCAGAGACCCCAAATTGACCAGTAGTCTGAATCTGGGCAACTGGTGGATAGAGATGTCCCAGACAAGGGCCCCGAGAAGCTGGGGACGGCAGCAAGTTTGGCAAGAAAAATAGACAAGTTTGCTTGGTCAGATGCCGCGCCCCAATGTTTCAATCACAAAAAATACTGGCACATTAATTCATGGCCATTTAACTCCGTTCTTTGCTCCCACCCCTGTGGGTGGTGGTGGAGTTATTGGGTTCTCTCTCTGGACAAGGATGTCTTTTCAGACTGTCGCTAAAGTGCCTTCAACATTTACCCCGAAACCGTCTTTGGAGCGAGGGGGAAGATGTCTCAGGACTCCAAGCGTTCTGTTTAGGAATATTCTTTGTGACTGCTGGCCCCGGGTCCCTCACCTAGATCGAGACTCACAGGGCACGGAAACAAGCCCAGAGCCTCCTCTCCGGGAGAGGGCAGCGGGGGTGGGGTGTTTCGGAGTCCCGGGGGCCGCCAGGCCGACGTTCTTCCCACTCAGCCTGGGTCTGGGGAACTGCTCAGAGCGCCCCAGGGCCCGCTCCCCGCCGAAGAAGCCCGGCCTCTCCCCCGCGTCTCCCACAGCGCCGCTCCCCGCCTCCCGCGCTCCCGACACGGTTCCCGGGCTCGGCCCGGAGAGCCCTCGCGGGACCCCAGGAGGCGCCGCCGTGGCCCGTCGGGCGCAGTGTCCGGCTGCCAGGTCCCCGCGCCCCCTCTCGGGGATCCCCTTTCGCCGGCACCCTCCCGGGCGCCGCAGGACACTCCCCTCCGGAGGCCGGGCCTCGTCCGCCCGCCCGCGCCGCGCGCCGCGCGCCGCGTCGGGGAGCCCCGGGCCGACCCCTCCCCCCGGCCGCCCGGCCGCAGGCGGGACGGCGGCGACGGTGACTGGGCAGCGGCGCGGGGCTGGGGCCTGGGCTGGGAGGCTCAGCCGCCTCTTTCTTTCGCTCCTCCCCGCTGAGTGCTAGCCCGGCGGCGGCGCTCTCTCGCCTCCTCCTCCCCCTGCTCCCCACGCCGCGGACCCTCTCCGCTGCTCGCCCCTCCCCGCCCCCTCCTCCCGCTCTCCGCCTCCTTCCCGGAGCGGCCCGCGGGGGCGAGAGAGAGGTGGCTGCGAGGAGGCGTAACGGAAAGCCCCGGCTTGGGGAAGGCTGCGGGCTCGGAGCCGGAGCCGCAGAGCGGGGGCTGGGTGAGTTGGGGACGCCGGGCCCAGCGCGCGCTGTGGGAGGGGAGAGCCCGCAGCCGCGGCCAGGTGGGCGCTGGGGGCGCGGGCGGAGGGCACCCGGCGCGGGCGCACGCGGAGCCGTCGCGGCCGGTCGAGCCCGGGCTGCGAGCGCGGCTGGCGCGGGAACTGCGCTCCGGAGCCCGCGGGGAGGGAGAGGGTCTGGCCGCTGACGGGTTGGAGGTGCCGCGGGAAGGGTGTTGGATGCTGGGAATGGGACGGGAACGGCTGCGTCTCTTAGCGCTGCGGCCGGCGAAGTGGAAAAAGTTGTGCCTGGAACGGCGTCTTCCCAGGAAGCCGGCGCGAGCCCTGCTCTCCCGCCGCTGCCGGCGGGCTTCGACCGGCGGCCACGGCGGGGACGGCGGCGCGCGGGTCCTGGACGCAGCCCGGCGCCGGGGTCGGGCGCGCCTGGCACCGCGCCGTGGGGGCCGCCCGGCGGTCGCCCCCGCCGGGCCTGGTGTGTGGCGTGTGGGTCACGCCGGCCGCAGACGTCAGCTGCTTCTCAAATCTGGACTGCATTCTTGTGGGCAGCGCGGTGATTCGGGGTGCAGGCTGGAGGAGGTGGGTGTGGAGTGGGGAAGACCACATCTGGAGTGGGTGGTTTGAGCCCATGGGATGGGTGAAGGACTGGGGAGACTGTTTCTGGATGTTTTTAGGCACACTGCTTTTTGTTTTTCTTTTCCATTCAGCGGTCCAGTGTCCTTTGAACTTAGAAAAGCAAAGGATTTTCTAAAATCCTGTTCAACTTTTATTTCAGGAGGGTGATGAGTTCTATGAAAGTACATGAGCTGTTTCAATGGGAGTTAGACCAGCATAAAGACAAAAGTTTTATCTCCCACCCCTGTCCTCACCCGCACCCTGGCAATTTCCTGTATTTCCCATTTTCTCTGTATGAGTGTATTTGTGCTTGTAGGTTACCACTGGTGAGTGACCTACGTGAAAAAGTAGAACTTCTGAAATCGCAAAGGGGCCACTATAGACAAATGGGTGTTGGAGCCAGAGCTGTTACAGCCTCCCCCCAGAGAGTTAAGCGTGAGTAACCGAGCTGGAAGGGCCATTTATAACCTGCGCATTGCTTTTGCCTTACCCACTGGCTTGAAAGCTTCACTCCTGCCAGGTTTAAGAGAGGATCAGATGCTAATTTCCTTGCCGTTGTTCTTGGCTAGCAATCCTGATTCTTTCCTATCGGTCCTCTTTTAAAAACTCCTCCTTTTTAAATTTAAGAGATAGAGAACACATGTTAGTGGGAAGAGTAAACGTTTCTGAGATAGGGAAGAGAAATAAAATCCAAGATTCTCCTATCTTTTTGCTGTCATACTGTGATAGGCTTGTTATTAACCTATGTTAGAAATCTGAATCTGATGAAATATTTAAGAGTTTGGAAATAATAGCAGACAAAACACTATCTTATAATAGTATTTTGCTCTAAGTGGTCACAGAACAGACTGTGTGGCCTGTTGTGGTTTGCAAAGGTTGCAACGAACATTTTATACCAGGAAAAAGGCATTGTGTATTGTAGGAGAGGGGAATGGGGGGGGGTCATTTGTCTTCCGAACAGTCCAATTAGGAAGAATAATTACACTGCAAATGAGCATTCTTGAATATAATTTGAGTCATGATATGTGAACTAGCAATTTGTCCCCAAGAAGAAAGAAGGATCTTTGTAGATTAGAGCAAAGCAATGCCTCCTGGGAAAAGTAATGTATACTAGTCACTCATGTGCATGGGCTCAGAATTGATGGCACCTGCTTACTGCCTACAGTGTTGGGCAGGGAGGAAAGTCCATAGCAGGAGATGATAGAAAAACAACATAAAAAACTGCGTATTTCTTTTTAATGAACATTTATACAGCTTCTCAACTTCTTTATTGCAAAGACTTGACAAAGTAGGAGACCAAAATATAGAAGACCTAAATTCGAGTTCCCAGATGTGCCACTTATTACCTGAACCTTGGGCAAGTTATTTAATTTATCACAGCCTTAGTTTCTGTGTCTATAAAATGGTGGTGGTAAGAGATCAAAGAATCACCTTGAGGATTAACTGGGATTACTTTTATGCAGGATTTAGGGTAGTTCCTCACACTAAGTGCTCAGAATATGTTAATGGTCAAGTATTCCAAATCCCTAGGAAAGAGTGGTGGTATTCAAAGAGCAGGAATGCAAAGGTAGCTGATTTTGAGTGAGCAACACTAGGCTGAGGTTGTAACCATGTTCTGCCAGTCTACACTCAGAAACACTTGTTCTTTCTAGAACTTGCAGGCTGCATCCTTCTCACCCATTCTGGGCTTCCATTTTCCAGGGAGTATAGTGCAGGCAGGCTCTGTGTGGATCTGAGAGCTGGAAGACAGGCATGGCTTGCAGTTCCAGGCTTCGTGCTCCATTTCAATGGCAGGTTCTCAGGTCCCGCTCCTACCAAAGTAAATATCCAAATTTTATTTGAGGAAGAAAGAAAACTAGTGGTGAACACGTTAAGTGCCTCTCTTGGGAATCCTAAAAGCAACATTTTACCGAATCCTTTTTGCTCTTAGAAAGATACAAACAGTAAGTAAATAGCTCACCTCCAGAGTTTACTCCAAAAAGCAACTTTGAGGCCAGGTGTGGTGGCTCATGCCTATAATCCTAGCACTTTGGGAGGCCGAGGCAGGAGGATCACTTGAGCCTAGCAGTTTGAGGTTGCAATGAGCTATGACCACACCACTTTAGCCCCAGCAACAGAGTGAGACCCTGTCTCAAAAAAACAAACAAAAAGTAAGTTTAAAGTATGTCTTGGCGTTAATGATGCACTGCCCAGTTTTTACTAAAGTTGTACCTAAAAGCAAAGTGAATAAAAGGCATTCTTAGCAAAAGAGTATATCTTAAGCAGAGGAACTGCTGTGTATTACTTCTTGTATTATAACTTAGAGAGAACACCTATTCCTTCATCCATTCATTCAGCAGGTACCTATGGGGCTCTATCCTGGGCTCTGGTAACACAGCAAGAAAGAAGATTAGCCCTCTCCTCTCAGAGAACACACATTTTAGCAGGAGAAACAAGCTCTGTGCAAAGAACCTCCGTAAGCCCTGGAAGCTCTCATTTTGATTCAGAAGACCACGCACTGGAAAGCAGCATGTTGGGTGTACTTCCTTTCCACTGTCCAGCCTAATCAGAGGGAAGTGATCTGCCTGGGCCCTGGAGTGGCGGCAGGGGACAGCCAGTCCCGTGGGTCCTCCGTAAGGGTAAGGGTGGGATGGGGGCCGGCCTCTCTCTGTACTTTATAAAAGTATGTGTCCAGTTTGAGCAGTGGCTGAGCAGAACCATTGGTCAGTGAAACAAATTATTTCATGTGCAGTGAAAACAGCAGTTTTTCCTAGAAGTGAGACTTCTCAGCCTTAGGAAAAGAAGGAATCAAAAGTAGGATCTGATCATCCACTTGTAAAAGCTAGATGTGTCAAGGGAAGAGTCTTGTCTGATACTTGAAATGCTTGACTCTCTTGCTGTAGAAGGTCTTAAATAAAAGAGAAAAGAGTGAATACTTGGTTCCTCACACATTTTCAAGACTTTTTTTCTCTTATTACTTTAACGTATGTTTGGCGTCTAAGAGGTTTGACAAGATATAATGCAATCAGGGTGCTGATGGGAGTTGTTTGGGCTAGAGTCGAGGTTGTGCGGGGGTCTTGAGCTGAGGCTGTGTGGGGTCTTGGGTGCTGAGCTGAGGGCTCAGCTGAACATCATCTTGAAAGCTGTGTGCAGGGTGGAGCATTTATAGCAGGTGAAGGCTGTGATCCTATTGTGCTTTAGAAAGAGCCACAAGGAGGGCAGGAGACGAGGTGAGCTGGAAGGCTAGTGCAGTAGCACAGGAATCCTGGCAGGACTGGGTGACGGGGAGAGGGGAGCCCTGGGGAGGTTGACCATACATCCTATTCATCTCCTGGGGGTGGTCCCTTAGGAGATAGAGCCCACGGTGATGGTGTGGTCATGGCACCTGTCAATGAGGTAAGCGGTTGTGGGCAACCTCAGTTTGGAGAGATGGCCAAGAGTAATGAGTTCAGTTGAATCCAAAACTGAACTATGGCCTTGCAGGGAGAAATGTCCAGCAAAGAGTTGGATTCAGAGGCAGGAAGAGAGGTCTAGAGCTAGAGATGAAGGAGGGAGGTTTTTGTTGTTTCGGTTATAGTAGCAGCAAGTGGTTGTAGGGAGGCATCCTTCTCTTGCCTGGTCTGTCAAGGTTTACTAAATAGTGCCCGGGACAAGAGTAGTTTGTGTCCTTGAAACTGAAATTTTCTGTCCTTGCACCAGGCCTAACTGGGGATGATCAAGGCCCTGACCTTGGTCTCAAATGACCAGGTTCCTACTGATGTTATTTTGCAGACTTGGCAAGGTCTGCTTGTGTTATTTTGAACTGAGATAGTTAAGAGGAATGTACGGAGAATGGTTCTGAACATGTTTGATAGCTAGAATGTATAACTGATAACACTGATACCACACACACGTGTGTCATGGACTGAATATTTGTATCCTCCCCCAAATGTGTATGTTGAACCCCTAACCCCCCATGTGATGATATTTGGAAGTAGGACCTGTGGGAGGTAATTAGGTTTAGTTGAGGTCTAAAGGTGGGCCCCCCATGATAGGATGAGTGTCAACATGAGAAAAGGAAGAGAGCAGAGCTTTCTCGCGATTTCTCTACCACGTGAGGACACAGCAAGGCGGTGGCTGCCTGTAAGCCAGGAAGAGGGCCCTTACCAGGAACCAAATCTGCTGACTTCCAGAACTATGAGAAATAAATGTTAAGCCACCCAGTCTGCAGTATTTTGTTATAGCACCCTGAGCAGACTAATATACATACGTATATTTAAGAAAATGTAAGATGACCTTGACTTGTTGAGAATGTCAACTGGTTTTGTGTACATCTACAAAATATGGAATACAGTTAAAGAGGTGCATGTTATCTGCGTGTTTTCTTAATTTAACCTTAATGCCATCAGCTAGGTCGAGAGAAACACCCAACTTTGACTTTGAGACTTGGCAGGTTAGAAAGGAGAACCTCAGTGTATTTTGACTTTTCCTCCTGTGGGTTTGTTCTGATTTTGATTTACTATCACATTTTATTGATTAAGTGGTTTTATGGACACTATTTAAAAAAATGTTTCTGTCAAACTTAAATAAGACTTTAGAGGTGTTTCCTTGGGGGTGAAACTTTTGAGGTTCAATCAAACTAACTTTTAAAACTCTTCACATTTTTAAAAAATAATAGTCACTGAACCCTGTACCCAATTACAGTATCTGAATGAACAGTATAGAGTATTTCAGTGGGTCAGTAATGAGCAATGTGTAATGCTTACTGAAGTGACATTAGCAGTAGAAATAGTTCCTTCCTTATGTCCTCTTTAAGTACAGAGAATGGTTCAATTGGACAGAACCTTGTTGTCTGGCTTTTAGCTGCACAAGGGCAATATGTTGAGGATTTGCAGCCCAGGCTGATGTGACATGAGGGTGTTAATAACAGTTTGAAAATTCTCCCTGTGTGTGGGACCAAGAACATTCCCTTGCAGGCTGAATCTCTCTGGTCCTAAAAGTGCATAGATGCTCAGGGACCAGTGGCTTGCTTATGGGCAGCTGCACACATATCTGTGGTTTCAGGTCTTCATCTCCAACAGCTGCACACCCCCTTTCTCTGCAACATTTCCTTCCCTACCTTAGAGAGGGCAGCCAGGGTCTTCTAGTCTCTGGACTGGGAGAACCAACTTGTGTTTTCATGTCCACTGGGGATGAGGCTTATCTACCTTCTTTTTTAAGGTTACTAAATGGCCCTCAAGTGCCATTGGGGTTAATTTGCATTTTATTTATTTGTGCAATAAATGAAAGTATGCCAAGTAGACCCCAATGAATGCTTGTTGAATCGCAGGCATGACATTTGATTTGTGCATAACCATTACTCCTTACTGCTGTGGATCTAGAGTAATTCCAATGGCAATGATTAATCATTGTCAGTCCGTGTAACCAGCAATAACACCTCACTTCACCCTTGCCTGCTTACCTGGGTTGGAAGGACATAGACTAAAATTTTAACTGCTTATCTTGGGCTGGTGGGGCTATGGGTGACTACTTTTTTTTTCTTTTTCTGTTTCTCACATTTTCTGTAAGTAGCATGTTACTTTTAAACTCAGAGCAAAAGAGCTGGTGGGTTATTTTGTTTTTCTGTACAAAACTATCGTGGTTTTGGTCACAACACTGTACATCTCTTTACATTTGTGGTGCGTCCATCTTAAGACAGTCTCTGTCTTTAAACAGAATTGAAATTCCTGTTCATTGTTAATATAATTAAAAATACAGGAAGGTTGCAGGAATGTAACTAGGACTGGGCGCTATGACCCAAAGCCAGAGTGGGGCAGCTTCCTCAGAGCCATGGGGAAGACCCCACTCCTTCTAGTGGGTATGTTTTGTATGTTTTCCTAAACATTTTAAGTGTGATTTGAGAGGTGTTTCTTTGTAATTAATTAGAAGTACTGAATTAAATAAGTACCATACTGGCATGTTAGATTTCTTTCTTTAGTTACTTCAGTGTTCAGTAGAACCCGAACCAGCAGTGAGATCTTAAATATCTCTTTAGCAGCAACCTCCCCACATGCCCGGAAAATTAAGAGGGGCTCTTTTTCCTCTACTGATTCTATTGTTCAGCATTTTCTTTCTTTCCTCACTGTGCTGTGTTGTCAGGGGCACCTGGAGTTCAAACTTCCTTTCTCCTGGGGCAGGCTGCAGTTGAATTTTATGTGTTGTTTTCCAGTTTGAGGCATTTAGCCAGTTGTTTAAGGAAGGCTCTAACGGCATTGACAGCCTTGTTTAATCTTCAGATAAGTAATACATGGCACATACTTGTTAAGGACAAAATATTAATAACTTCTTTTAAAAAGTGACTTTTTTCTCTTGCCCACGGAGATCAAATTTTCTGAAATTAAAAATAACAGACTGGATACTCTAGGAATTACTTCCCAGTGAGCAGTGTTTTTGTGTTTATAAATGACTACCATTTGTACATTACATTGTGCATACATTAAGTATGCACTTAAGACATGGCTCACAACTTTAAAAACAATCTAAACTCACATCTTTTTTCTCCTTTTTTAAAATGGCACAGTGTCCATTCTTAGAGGATGATTCTACATAGAGAGGTGTGTCTAAACAGATACTTACTCTTTCATTTGCGCGTTCTTACAGTGGTCCTTTCAGAGTTCTGCTGTGGTGGAAGCTCATAATTTACTGACCTAATTACTGACTGCAGGGATTCATGCTGTGATACGTAGCATGGTGTGCTGGCTTAAGTCAGTGACTGTAAGTCATTTTCGATCCAAATCCTTTTGGTAAATGGGTGTGCTTAGGCTATCTTGTCTAGTCACATGTTTTTTCCAGCTTGTGCTTAGTTCTATTGTAAAGAAAGGGCACCTCCCAAGGGAGCTAAGCTGGCATGTGGAATGTTTATATTTCTAAGCCATAGAGTTGTAGCCAGGGATAGTATGGGTGGAGAGGCCCCCCTGGATAGTAAGAACCCAAGTGATGGTGGTGGGAAGGTGTGACAAGTTGTGTATACGCCTGTGTGGACAGGTGGCCGGGGAACTGTTTAGGATAAGCTGATCAGCCAAGCTAGGTTCGTGGGCCCTAAAAGCATGCTGGCTTTCTTAGCAGCCATACTGTGAACAAAACTTGCATGTTTTAAAAAGATTTAAAAAAAAAGTTAAACAAGAACTGTCATGAAATTAGATTTCCTCTAGCTTAGATATGTATATTTGATTGTTAAAATATTGACCATGGGACTTGTATGTCTTCTTGTGAAATTTCATCTTTCTCAGTTGTGGCTTGTTCAGCCTGCAGTAGTTTTGACTTCTGATCCGGTTATCTATCATGTCTTCCTTCTGGGCTGCAGGTTGTTTGTCGATACATTCAGCTCATCAGTCATTTGGGTTCTTTGAGTTGTACTGGTGCTGCTCTGTTCAGCCTCCCTTTGTTGTCCTCTAAGTAACCAAGGGTGCATCAGCCTTTGCAGGCGGCCCGAGGGCAGAGGGTTGGAGTCTGTGCCAAGATACAGAGGAAGCTAATCATACCGTGACCTTGACCTCATTAACATTGTGCTGGAACTAAAAGAGCCAGCATTCCATGGTATTGTTTGACTTTGGATTGTCTCTACTGATTTATGGTCACGAGGTCCATATTCCTGCCCTCTATGGGAGGCAGATGTTAGAGCCAGATGAGAATGTGAGAGACTGGCTTACTGCCTCTTTTGAACTCCCTAAAAATCGGGCATTGGATTGTCAGCTAGTCATTGGGCCCTGCTGATGGTGATTTGGCCCCAAGACAAACAGCACTGACCAGGCTCGAGTAAAGCATGTGAGGGAAGAAGGCCTCTTAGCGTCTGGAGTATAAATGGTTGGGCTGATGTTCCACAGGTGGGGGTAAAGTAGCACATTGGTAGTCCCCACGCCTTCAAGGAGGGCTTCTCAAACTTGAATGTGCACAAGAGTCACCCAGAATCTTGTTAACGTTCAGGGCTGGGTGAGGCCTGGGATTCTGCATTTCTAACAAGCTCTCCCCATAATGTTTTTGCTGCTAGTCCTGTGGAGCACACTGTGGATGGCAAGGACTCACATAACGCTGGGACATGAATGAGACTGGGGTAGTCAGCTGGAGGCTGAACCTGGCATGCCAGGAGGGCCTGTGAGCCCCCACTTGAAATTGGTCGCCTGCTACTTTGGGCTGGGCTCTGTTGGGATGAGACTGAGGGTCTGACACTTCCATTTGGGCCTTTAATAGCTGTTGGGAGCAGCTGTGCAGGGATCCCCTTACTCCTTTAGGACAGGGAGGTTATGGGGGTCTTTCAGGTTGGAATGTGGTTAAGTATGGGGGAAGTTTTTATTTATTTTTTATTATTTTTGTTTTTGCTAAGTTTTAATTAAAATGACTTCCTCATTACATGCTGGTTATACTCCATAAGTATAAGTAGACAAAGAAGGCTCTAGCTTCCTTCCGTTAAACCTGCATTTTCCCATACACCCTAATAACTTTGAAGTTATGTGATCACAGAGTTTTTAAAAAGTTGCCTATTGTTTCATTTGGAGCATTATTTCTGAAACTTGCCTGACACTCTGCTGGGGTGCATGTTCCCGAGCCCCTCCCCTGGGACGTGACTTTGTGGGTCTGAGTAAGTCCTAGGAATCTAATTTTTTAAACAAAGCTTCTAGGTGGTTCTTATGACCAGGCAGTTTAGAGAAATATCAATTTAGAAACCTGTCTGTTGGAGCCTGTGATATTGGCCGTGTCTGAGGGTCACCCTCAGCCATTCATTTCTTGGCTTCTTGGATACTTGGTTGTCAAGGGCTATCTTCTGTCCCATTGGTTCCACTTCAGTTTTTATCTTGACACATGCTTTTGTCCTTACAGAGAGGCTCTTTCTTATCTTGGATGGAACCAAATCAGAGAGGCCTTTGTCCACAGTCTAAGAAGTCAGTTCTGTGAAGCCTTTATTTTTAGGATGGTTTTACAGATACTGATTATTAAGTGCTTTGAGAAATTCTCAAAGATACTGGACTATAAGCTTTGGGCCTCTGCAGAGAAGTCTTTAATATAAAATGTCTTGACGCTGACTTTTCCCACTCTCTTTTCCCTGCTTTGGTTCAGACACTGGAGATAATGAGCATCTCCTTCTTAAGTGATGGATAACCAGAAATGGATGGAGACGAGCTCCCACCCTCCAGGGACCAGCTTGGTTCTGATCCAGGTGAATTGGAAGATTAAGGACTTGGGCTTTCCATATTGTTATGTCAACATTAACCTCCATTTCTACAGATGCAGGATCCATCTCAGCCCCACCCTAGGGGCAAAGTGAGCTTATAAAACAGATGAAGTAGGAAATGATCTGGCGGGTGTAGAAAGATCTTATTTACACGGTGGGATTCACTTTCTGATGTGCCTAAAATTCTACCATTAGTGGAATTTGGGTGAAGTGCTTCCCTTTAAGCCTCTTATTAGATATATGAGCATCCCTAGAACTAGAAAAAGTGAGGGGATAGAATCCAGGCCTGAAGCTGTTATTCTGGGTGAGTCCATATGTCTGTGTGTTTAGTCATTTATTCAACACATGCTTATTATGCACTCAGGGAGCTCACAGTCTAGTGGGGAGAGACTGGTAGAAGAGCCATATCGTCGATGCTTAGCTAGGTGTGGCAGTGTAGGATGAGTAGGCTGGGTGGGGCATGTAAAGGCGGTGTGGGCACCACAGGCACAGGGCAGGTGGGAGACTGGAGAGCTTCCATGTGCAAATGTAGGGTGCCACACACGGGGGGCGGGGGGCAGTTGGGATTTCTGCAGCATTACTCGATGTGCTCTAGGAGTCCAGGTTCCCTCTGCCCCTGTATCCCACATGGTTCTGTGGCCTCGGGTCACGTCCTGCAGCTCAGCCACCCTCAGTGTGGCATTGGCACGAGGGGCAGACCCTGGAAGCTGAGTGGTATATCATCTGATGTCATGATCAGTGTTGATCTGAATACTATTTTAATGCTTTGGACCCCATTTTTTCCTTTTATAACACAAAGCAAGAGCTATAAAAACAAACAACAATGTGATAAATATTCTTTTGTGTGGGTGCAGGGTAATCTTTTTTTCTTTTTCTAGGGAGAAGGTAGATATTCAAAGAAAGAGGTATCTAGACTGGGCTCTTCTGAATCCATTATTTTATGGCTCCTGGGCCTCAGTGTCTTTGTAACCACAGAGTTTGTTCCACAGTCCAGAAGGAAACTTGACCCTCCAATAAAACCACGTGGAGCCTTCCAGGATGACCTCACTGTTTCATTTCTGGAGTGGTCAGATTCTGTAGCTAAGTGG
Organism: Lemur catta; assembly: GCF_020740605.2. Taxonomy (NCBI): domain Eukaryota; kingdom Metazoa; phylum Chordata; class Mammalia; order Primates; family Lemuridae; genus Lemur; species Lemur catta. The sequence continues at coordinate 50,315,662 of NC_059139.1, read as the reverse complement.
GAGGAGAAACTTCTAAAAGGAGAAATGTGCACCCACTTTCCTCGAGTTCCCTTTGCCTGTCCCGAAACACATGAGGGCTGCGGGAGAAGGGCCTTGCCAGGGGAAATGAAGTCCCCCTGCAGTGCCATGTCCCCCGCATGGAGGTGGATTGGCCCTCTCTCTACCTCATTGGTCTGCAGGGCTAGGAACCGTGCCAAGCCTCGACAAAACCAGCTTTGTGTATTTTCTTTTAAACAGAAATGGGCTTCAAAGGCCCGGTAGAGTGCCTTGAGCACAAAGTCACTCTTGGGTCAGTAGGCAGGGCCAGCTTTGTTCCCAGTCCCCCCAAGACTTGCTCTTAGCAAGCATCAGAATCACCTGGAGGGCTTATTAAGACACAGATGGGCCAAGCCCCACCCCAGAGATTCTGAGTACTAGGTCTGGGACTAGTGGAGAATTTGCATTTCTGACACCCTCCCAGGTGACGCTGCTGCTGCTGGTGGGGACCACACCTGGAGACCACACTGTGGCTCCCATTCCTGAGTGGTGGCTCTGAGCTGTGCCTCTCTGGTGGGAACCTCACGCTGGAGGACTGTAATTCAGAAGTGGTGGTTCACTGGAGATGCTGGAGGGAGCCTTCTCTCTGGTCCTGTCATCAAAGACTAGAATGTGGCATTTTGGGCAGCTAAGATAGGCTGTTATTACCTCCTTCCAGTCCATTCTTGTCTCTGGTGTTGCAGGAAGCTTTCTGAACCCTGCCAGTCTCGTATGTAAGGGCTTGCATTTGCCTTAAGATAAAGTCCAAATTCTTGTAAAGTAGCTGGAAGGCCATTTGTAATCTGAAATACTCCAGTTGTCACACCTATTTTCATTTGTGAACTCGCTATCTTCTTCATTCTGGGGCGCGTCCCATTTTGCTGTTCCCTCTGCCTGGCAGGCCCTTTGCTTGCCTTCTAGTTGGGCCAGCCCCTCAGCTTAGCCCTCACTTGCTCTGGGGAGCTTCCTTTGACACATCTGGAATCAGCTGGTGCCTCTGCAAAGGCTCCTGTGTCATCCTGTCTTTCCCTCACTTTGGCTCCTATCAGCTGCGTTGCTACCTGTTTACTTCTCTTTGTGGACTGTAGGTTCCCTGAGGGCAGGGAGCCCATCACAGGTTCCTTTATGCATCTCTGGGTGTATAGAAGGTGCCTGGCATGTGGAAGGCCTTCTTACTCATTCTGTGAGGTAGGCACTACAGGGGAGGAAACAGGCACAGGTAGGTTAATTACTTGGCTTTTAGTCACCCTGCCACTGAGTTATAAAACCAGGACTCTCACCTTGGTCTGTTTGGTCCAACTCCTTGGCCGAGTGACACTGGCAGGTTTTCTTCTCTGAGACCAAGAAGCCGTCACCATGGCCTGCAGGTCTACTGGAATCATTAAAAGACTAGCTACTGGTTTTAAAAAAATGGCTTTTTCCTGTTTTTCAGGTGAACTGAGAAGCAGACTGTTGAGTTGACAGCTGGCCCAGTTTCTGCATTTCGTTAAGAAGCACTTCATACAGGTAAGGGGTTGGTTCCTGGGACTGCTCGTGCCCAAGCAGGTTGTCCCGGTTACTGCTGCCTTGACAATGCACTGCGGCAACCACCCCAAATTCTCATTCCCTAGAAAGAAAATCCTTCAGTGTAGGGCAACATCTCCTCTAAGGAAAGTATAAAATGGTCCCAGCTTCTGTTGTGAGTTACCTGATGAAGCTGTTTACCTGGCTGGCTTTCTCCTGGGCATTGCCCGTCTTCGCGTCACCCGACACTCCTTTGTGCAGACACCCTTCTCCCCTCCATTTGGGTTGGTGCTTTAGAATTCCTTTTCTTCACTTAAGACCCAGCCCAAATTTCACCTGCTACTTATCAAACTGGCTAAGTGAGAGGCCTTTTTCAGAGCATTGCCTTTTTCTGCTTTCCAGCAGAACAAATGGCTCTGCTTTCTGCTCACATTGCACTTGCCCTGGTGAGCTTTATTTACCTGCTTGTACACATCTTCTTCCTCTAGTCTGTAAGTTCCCTTTGCCGCTGTCTTCTACCTAGCATGGTTCCTGGCGTGGAACAGATTTTCAATAAATGAAAGAATGTTAGTTTGAGAAAAAAAAAAATGCCTTGTGAACTAAATTAAGGCATAGCCATAAAAAAATCATAATGTATTCCTAAACCAATTAAATGATTTGTAGAGTGTCTTTTTGGATTCACTATATGGATGTTTGTTCACATTACCACACATAGTTGAGAATTTACCATGGTGTGGTTAAATCAATAGGAGTTTAGATTCTTGAAAAAGATAAGAAGTCATGAGTTTTTTTTTGTTGTTGTTGTTGTGTTACTCCTAAGTAGTGTAAGTGTTGCAATGTACTAAATGGCCACCTGTGGCCAGGACCAATCAGCTCTCTTGGCTGCCCTCGGAGAGAGACACATTTGTCACCCAGACCCTGGAAGCCCCAGGTAGCCCAGTCATTGGCATGCAGACCTCCGCGGGATGGAACATGTATCTAAATGTGTAGGTGGTAGGGAGCAAACAATAGACTGTCCCAATTGGCAACCCAAAGGAAATAAAAATATTTCTCAGTGGCTTGAGGATTTTGTTTTAAAACCCAGTTTAAGTTTAAATAATTTTAATAAAAAGCTTTTAAATCAGTGCATTTCAATTTTCTCCTTACTTAATAAGTTGAGTGCTTTGAGAGGTGCACTGATTGGCTTGAGGTGACACTGCTCTATCCTGTGGGTTGGGAGTAAAAACCCTCAGGTGGTGATTCACCTGAATGTTGGAGCCCAAATGGGACCTGGGTCCTTTTAGAAGCTGGTGGGTGGCTGAATTCTCTGAAGCTTGGGGGTGGTGCTTGCTTTCTTTTTTTTTTTTTGAGACACAGTCTCGCTCTGTTGCCCGGGCTAGAGTGCCATGGTATCAGCCTAGCTCACAGCAACCTCAAACTCCTGGGCTCAAGCAATCCTTCTGCCTCAGCCTCCCAGTAGCTGGGACTACAGGCATGCGCCACCATGCCCGGCTAATTTTTTTTCTATATATATTTTTAGTTGTCCAGCTAATTTCTTTCTATTTTTTAGTAGAGATGGGGTCTCGCTCTTGCTCAGGCTGGTCTCAAACTCCTGACCTTGAGCGATCCTCCTACCTTGGCCTCCCAGAGTGCTAGGATGACAGGCGTGAGCCACCGCGCCCGGCCCATGGGGGTGGTGTTTAACTCTGACCAAAGACTATTTTCACATAGGAGAATGTGATCTCGAGATTTTGCTCCTGACTTCTTATTCTGCTTCTACATTAGCGTTACTGTTCACATTATCATTCAGCCTTTCCAGGTGCTGAACCAGTTTGCAGCACTAAGGCAAAAGGAAGTTGTTTTCTGGTTTCTGCATGTGCTCTCCACAACCTAGTAGAGGTACCTGGCCAGCAAGTGCCATGTCAAAGTAGTTGCTTACCCATGGTTTCTTCTCCCTGGTGCTGGGTCCCAGTTGTATAGCTGCCTGAAGGACGATCTGGAAGAAGACACAGCAGTAAAAGAAACTTGACTCCTACTTGACCCTCTTCATGGTCTTAAAGTTTCCTAGGGCTTGGGTGGAATGAGGAATTCAGCTTTGCCCAGGAATGTCCAGTCTCCATGGAATCAGTTTGTCTATCATACTTGAAAAATAAGCTAAGAAAATAAATTGAAATGAAAAGCCCAGATGTTAAAATATGAGTGGATTTTAGCAGTCTTTGGAATTTGAGATGTTACTGAATATTTATGTCGCGCCATCCCTGAAGAAGCTGAGTGCAGGGCATTTGTTGTGTGTCTGGTCTTCACACGGCCCAACACCTGGGGAGTTCTTACCAATTTATAATAAGCAGCAACTCATTGAGCTTCTGGGAGATGTCTGATTCTCAGAGCGCCTCTTGTTTTACAATATAATCCTAATCAGGTTAGAGAAAAACAAAAACAGCAGTGAGGTGTAGGTCAAGACCTCCAGTTACCAAGCTGGTCTCCACATAGGCTCACCTGCTGGTGTAGGTTCAGGCCCCCTTCACAGAGGCTCTAGCTGTGGATCTTGCCTGCCCACGTCATCCTAATTAGAAAGTCCAAGAAGTGGTATGGTGCCTGAATTTCCTCAGAGCTTCTGAACTTGTAATATATGTTTTGCACTTGTAATAAGGTGCTATTTTTTCATTCAGTGAAATGTTTACTGTTTCTAAAGATGGGACTGCTAGTACCTTCTCAGTTGAATTTTTATATCAGGGTGTGTGTCTTTTTTAATATAGTTGTTTTTGTGCATTGACCTTGATCCAAAGATACTGTCCAGCATGTGTCCAGGGTACACATTTGGGAATAATCACAGCAAAGGCACACAGCAGCTGGTCTACTGGTCTTGGACGCCAGTGCCATTAGCATACTGGGCTCTGCCTGACCATTTATTTCCTTTATTGCTGAGATGCCTGGGAACCAGGTACGAGGATGTAGATAAATGGGACATCTCCCCTTAAGCTCCTTTGTTGGTTCCTCCCACCCCCCCAGGTAAAGCCTTTATTTTCTGCTATAGTTCCTTAAAGAGGAATCAAAGTCTCCAAAATAGCCTTTCAAGTTTCATCGTAAAGCTGCGCCCATGTACTGACATCTCTGGGAAGAGTTTGCTGTATTCCATTTCCAGAGCACAATCAATGCATAATTTAGGAACCACTTTTTACTTGGATCAGGTAGCTTGTCAGCGATGATTTGTGGGCGGGTTTGTCTTACCTACTGTAGGGGTTTTGTTGTTGATTTGAAAGGAAACTTACAGGTACTTGTTTCCAGGAAAAGGTGATTTAAAATGGAATATATTAGACTTTTTGCCTTACAAAAAAAGTCTGGGGATATTATTTTATCATTCTCATGTCCTCTTTTAGTTAAGAAACGACAATTCCCTGTTTCTTAAGGTTTTTTTTTTCTTTAAAGATTTTGGACCTCAGAAGGAGGCCCTGTGGATAACTAGTTAATAAAAGTAACTTTTCCAAATAGGCAAAAGATGGAAAAAAAATTTCCTCTTGCATCTCTTTTAATGATAAAGAGTAAATAGCTGGCATTTTGTATGATTCCTTTTCCCTGTAGATCATTCTTGTACTGAGAACAATTTCTGAGAGTTCTGGAATCCTGTCTTCCCAGGCTCCTCCTTCAGATCTGGGAAGTCCTTGGTTGGCTCCCTCAGACCTCTTCCTTTGATGCTTATCTTTCCTCTACTTTGTTTCCTAAGGGCACGCGCTGGTGCTCACCTCGCCTCGCCTGCGTTTCATCTGCTTGCCTGACCTTACTGCAGAGGAGTCCTTCTTCCCTTTATGGCTACAGTCTGAAAAAGAAAACAAACAGCCGAAGCTCCCCTTGCAGCCCAGCAGGCTGGGGAAAATAGCACTCATTCCCCTCGTCCCCGGGTTCAAAGTGCACTTAACATTTTATGGGGGTGACCGGCCCTCCCAAGGTGCTGGTTTGAGTGGGCCTGTGTTTTAGCCTGGTGGACAATTAACCACGCTGACCTCCTCCTTTTGCCTCTGCCTTTCTGGCTGAGTTGACACTAATGCTCCGAGTGAGAAGGGGTTGCTACTCCTTTGAGCCAGCACCAGGCCGGGGTCTTGTTCAAAGGGGTTGCCTCTGAAGCATGAAGATTGAACTGATTGTGACCCCACCCCGGGGGAGGAGAAGCTCCCTCTGGGGAACAGGCCGGGAGGAAGGAGCCATCAATTACTAATCCCACTGGCCTGTGGGTCCTCGGGGTCTCATATCCGTTTAAAGGACGGAGAATTGGGATTGAAGGTAATAAAGTAGGCCTTCAATTAGAGGAGCAGGGGGTCATTTCATCTAATTTTGTGGTGGTTACTGAGGAATAAAAGGCAGAAGAGATAATTTCATTAGTCCCCTTTGAGATCTTTATCAGGGCGAGGTGGCATTTTGGGACGTAGCAGAGCCTCGCAGGGGCTGTGCATCTCCCCCCTGCTAAGCCTAGAGCCAGATTTCCTTAGTGCCAGGGCAGGGCTTGGGAGGCACAGCGACCCTTTAGGGCACTGTGGTCGGGAACCGACCGTTTCTCCTGCTGTAAGTGAGAGATGAAGACTACTAGTCCCAACACACAATTCTGTCGGCCAGTCAGAAATGTGGCACTCACACTGAAAATGAAGGCATCCACCAGAGAAGCAAGCTCGTTCAGAGCTGGGGTTTGTTTCTTACTTCCGAGCAAGGCTCGCTGGTCTTCTGTTGTTGACTTATTTGGGAGCATCATGGTCATCCGTCAAATTCCTTTGAGCTGAGCGTTATGCAGTATCAAACCGTGTGGTGGAGGGTTAGCAGGGAAGTGAGAGCTGTGCCTTCTGTCTGGTTAGTGCTGTTCTGTTCACAGTGTGAGTTCATGTCTGTTGCTTCATAGAAGCCCTGCTGAGTAGGCAGGTATTTCTATCCGTGTTTGCTGCTTGCAGGGGAAGGCGTGGGGCAAACGGGTGATGTGACTGGCCCAAGGCCTCCTGGTAGGGAAGTAGAGAGTATGGATTTCATCCCTGGACTTCTGACTTTTGGATTAAGCTCTCTGTGATCATAATTAGAAGAAACAGAGGAAAGAGGAGGAGGAGGATAGGAATGATTTCTCCAGAAGGGAGAAAGTAGTGGTGATAAATAGTACTTTGACCAGATACCAGCCGGCACCATCCCCCAAGACAGCTTGGTTTCTTTCTTGGGGTGGTGGGGAAGTGGCCAGGGTGGGCAGGGAAGGTGGGGGAGGCTGTTGGCCTGTCTGACACAGCCCTAAGCAGATGCTGATTAACTTCTGGAGAGCCTGCGCCTACCGCCTACCGTCAGAAAGGGCTGGGTCTTGCTAACTCATTTCCGGGGCACAGCCTTTTCCATGTCTGTCTGTATTCACACTCTTACTGTCTCATGTCTGATTGCTTTCTTTTCCCCAGCTCCCCCCTCTCTCTTGTATAAATTTCTGTTTAGTATTTCTGAACTTAGCTCTGAAAAAAAACTTCTCTTAAGATGTGCTAATAAAAACCTTCACTGCTGTTAAGTGCATTTAATCGTAGCTTAGGTTTGTGCAGTGCTTATAAAAATCTGTTGCCCCAATTGATTCAGGGGCTGGTATTTTCCTCCTGCAAGTTGATGATGGAAACTGTGGACACCTCCCTTTCTGGTGGATGCGATACCCTCGGGAACTCCCAGGAGGCAAGGCTCCAGCCAAGTGTTTTCCTGAACTGTTGCCTGAGCGGAATTGCTGGGGGTGGTGGTAGAGAGGGAAGATTTTCACTTGTTTCATTAATGCTTCTCCATATCCTCTGCAAGAATCTCTGCCCCTGCAGTGTTGGGAGGCAAGAGTCCTCTTGCTTTGCTGTGTGTGGTTCCTTTCCTTCAGGACTGTGGCTAAGCAGGAGCTGGCTGTACTTCGGTGCCTCTTCAAAGCTTTTCTCCCTGGCCGTGTTCAGGATGTTGAAGTGCAGTGTCAGAAATGATGTGAGTTGATGAAGAAGAAATAAACAAACCCAGGCAGCATGTGGGGAAGGCTTGGCAGCCTTGCTCCTGTTTTTCTGCAGTTTTGATCTGAAGGAACCAGATTTCCTCCATGTGGAAGGAATGGAGCTGTGAGAGTCCCTGTGCCAAGGAGCCTGAGCTGTGCACGCCAGTGGGCCTTCTAGACTAGGGCACGAGTTAGTCTAATAACTGTGGGATGGAAATGCATAGCTCATGGTTGGCAGAACGGAGATAAGTCACAGGACTGCAGCCTGAGCTATATGTATGTGGAGTTAAAATAGCATCTGTTCAGGGAAGCGGAACGTTCCAGAATGCTTCATTCCCCTCTCGGCATCAGTGCAGAGAATGGAGAAGAGGAGAGCTGGGAGGGACTTCACGGAGCTTTTTGTCTAAGCCCCTTAATTTCAGTTTAGGACACTGAATCACATGGCCAAAGCCCCATGATGGCAGGGGCCCCTGTCTGTCTTGTTTGTTCACCCTCATACCTTTGGCCCCTGGTGTGTATTAGGTGCATAGTATGCATTTGTTAGATGATTGAAGGATATAAATGAAGATACAACTTCTAACTCCCATTCCAGTGCTCTGAGATATTATAGGCTGAAAAGTCTGCAAGTGGTGCCAAGTAGCCTTTATGTAGTTGAGGCTTTCTTTTTTTATAATTTGTACACATTTGTGGGAGTACATGTGAAATTTAGTTACATGTTTATAATGCATAGTGATCAGGTCAGGGTACTGAGGGTGTCCATCAGAGGCTTTCTTGACATTACACACAGATTAGAAAATTGAGACATAGCAAAATCCAACTGGCTTCTGAAAGTTGGTGAAACTGGGGGGAAGACAGGCTTGCTCAGGCTTGGGTGGTGGGTGGAAGGCAGGACTGCCACACTGCCCAGCACCTGGGCCCGCTCTCTCGTTGGATTCTGTGTGAGTGGTGCCTCTGGAGTTGGGTGAGAGTCCTGATAACTCAGACCCCCTGGAGGAACAAATAGGCTTGAAGTTGCCCCTGTCCCTAAGAACACTACCTAGAAGCTGGGAGCCCACCCTCCTTCTGTGACGTAGTCACCTCCTTTTCAGAAGGATATGCAACTTGGAGCTCACCGGACTTACCATCTGTTTGTAGAAATGTGTGTGTACAAAACGCTGCAGGTGTGACTGGAAGGTCCAGGTGTGTCTGAGCACTGCAGTGACAGGAGTAGCTTAGGTCCTCCATACAGGGTCTCCCCTGCTGTCCAAGTCCATTTTGAAAATTGCAACCCTGCTGTCATGGGCCCCAACCAAGGAAACTGAGTCTTGCAGTGGGCTGTGCTTAGAAATCCACAGTGGTAAGCCATGCTGCCATTTTCAGGCTGGTAACTCAAAGCATTGCTGCTTGTTTATCTCCTTTATTTAACTTCATGGTTAATTCACAAAAAGAGATTTTCAATTACAAAGGAGTTTTAAAATTTAGAATAGTTAAGAGGAAATTAATTCAAGATTAAAAGTTGCCAAGAGGAATTTACAAAGTCAAGAAATCTTATTTGAATTCACAAATAGTGACCCAAGGAGACATCATCGTTTGCTGCTTGGTGGGTTTCATCTGCCTACTCTGGTCCATCTTCCCACCCCTCAAGCATGGCTAGTGATGTGTCTCTTTAAATTGACCTGTAGGCTTCACCACTTGGCCTTGGTGTCTAGGGGAGAGGTGCTTCCTCTGGGATCCTTGGCAACTGATCATTTTCATGTGGAATTTCTATGCTACCTTGGGGAGAGAACATAGTTCCTTTTGGAAATCCCTTTCACTGGTTCACCTGACTTCTGCTGATGCCTAGTTTGTACAACCTCTCCTTACTTCTCTCTAGGAAATATGTAGCAGACAGCCCATCTCCTGGTGGGTCAGAAGGCAAGCTATACTCACAACCTGATTGATGACTATAGAATGAATTGGTTGGGTTGTGGCTTCTGCTTTGTATTGAAGATCACAGGGCTTATTGATCTGTAGCTGGCAGGCTTTCTGCAGGCCACAGGTAAAACTGAGCAGGTTTCCAGAGCAGCAAGAAGTATTATTACTTTTTTATTATTATCATTGTTACCATTGCCTGGGTTATGAGAACTTGAATAAAAAGAGTGAAGTTAAATTTGCACACTAGCATTAATCATTACTTTGCATTTTGGTGAAAATCAGGCCTTTGGAAGTGATTTTGTGGTAGTGTCCTCATAGTCTGGTGTTTGAACTTCTCATGGGGGCTGTTCTTTGGCACTGGCACTGATGTAGTTATTTTGAGCTTGTCCTGTTGTGTGATGCCAGTATAGCATTTTGGAAGTGAATAATATTTACTTGAACCCAAAATATTCCATGTGCAAAATCATGAAAATTAGAAACAAGTTAACAATCCATATGTGTTGATTAAAAACAAAATGTCTTATTTGGAAAATCTAGTTTCAATCATTTATTTACATGCGGAGAAAGCTTGATTCTACTCTTTAGGATTCTTGAAAGTACAAACAAAAATGAGGTAGGAGTGCCCAACTTCCCCAGCTGTGGGCCTTGAGCTTTTATGGAGGGTATTTTAGAAAGCACACCCTTCAGTGCAAAAGTGTTTTAGCATTGCCTGTGGAGGGGGGCACACCTTTTGTTTACATACTTACATTATTGTACGTATATAAATACAGTCGTTTTCTCTCTCTGTCTCTCTCTTTTTTTTAAGCAATCTGTAGGGGTCCGTAACCACAATAGCAGAGAAAAAGTTAATGGAGATTTATATAATAGAGTTCATGTTTATAAACTTAAATGCTGAAATGTGATGGAATTGTATAGTCATAGGATTCTAACTTGCTATAAAAATTAATGTTAATAAGATTGGTTTATATTTATGGTTTTCCTGCAAAAAAATCTTACGTACTATTGCAAAGTGAAATAGTATACATGTATTCATTAATTACTCCCCAGATAAGGTATAAATCACTTAAGTACAGTTTTATACTGTACATAGAGTAGGAGTATAAGAATCAAAGTTTGGTTATTTGCAAGAATTTGCTCCCACTTTGACAACATAAGTCAAAGAAGTCTTTGATGTGTCCCATCTTTTCTTCCGTTTATAGCTTCTATATTTTGTCTAGATGATTTCCTCCCCTACTACATGTGTTCCTTTCCCAGAGCTAGGATAAAATCCCTGATCATCACCCCAGTTTCATCCTCTCCCTTTGTAAGGCCTGACCCTGTAGGGGTCTTCCTGAAAAGACCAAGTATTTCCTCCAGCCAGTCCAGGCTCTAAAGGTGTCTTGGTTCATGTCTTTGGGTGCTTTCTGGAGCCCGGCTGTCCTTCACAAACAGCCCAGCTCACCCTAACTCTAAAGAGCATGTGTTTTCTATAGCCTAAAAATATTAATGATTAAATACACAGGATTAGATTTTGTTTGGTGATTATGTAGCCTCTTTAAGTATTCTGCTAATTGAGAAACCTTAGAGAGCCTTCTCGGGCTCTTTGGAGGAAGAGAATGCTTGGGAGACAGCCCTTCCCCATTTTGCCACAGGAGGGTGGATGGGACTCTGTTTGGCAGGGTGTGTGGCGGGAAGACCCAGCCTTGAGAGTCAGGCAGGCCTGAGGTCCAGTCTCTGCTCCCCACTCCCAGGCTCGGTGACCTCAGGCAAGTTATTCATCTTTCCAGGGCTTAGTCTCCTCGTCTGTGAAGTGGGGGTACCCATGCCTACTTTGCAGAATTGTTGTGAGATGAAATGAGGGGGAACCCATGGAGGGCACACCTGGAGCACAGTAAGTGGTAATTGTCTTTAGTAGCAGGAGCAAGTCCGCGGCGAGTAATCCAGTACCTTCTCAAAAGTGTCTCCCTGATTGTTGCCCCTCGGCCGAGGGGCTCAGAGCGTTTTGGTGCTGATGTTTTCAGGCGTGTAGTGCCTTTCAGCGCCGGTGCCGTTCTGTCCACATCCAAGCCTGCGGCCGACTGAGCGTCTTGGAGCCCTGTGCTAGGTGCATTTACTCTTCTCCATAGCAGGCAGGTCCTGGAGACTGGCATTTCCTCGGGCTTTCTGTGCCTTTAGGATCCAGGGATTTCTAGAGTGTGCATTTATTTTGGCGTGATTTAAAATTAATATTTATAAAATCAAATGAGCACTGTGGGCAGATTTCTCAGAGAGTTATGTGTTTCCTAGGAGGAACGCCTAGGTGTGTTTGGGCATCCTTGGTGGTGAGCTGCCTTGTGGGGAAGTTAGATTCTACTTCCTGGGCCCGCACCTTAGTTGGAAAGGGGGAGGCAAAGCCAAAATATTATATTAATATAAAAAGTGTTTATGTTTGTCCTGGGAGAATAGCAACATATTACACACCATTAATAGGCCTGGCATGCTAATAGTCCTGCCTTGCAGTTTGCACCAACCCAGCAATGTGGTAATTTATTTCAGTGAGGGAATTGTGGTTTTATGTGCCATGTATCGGTGTCATTGAAACCTGTTTAAAGAGGAAAATAGCAATTAATGTTTAGAAATAGGAAATAGCTTTACAAATTTGTGGTGGAAGAGACCCAATAAAAATGACTATCAGGAGTCCCCCAAAGGTGAATGTAAGCATTTATAAATGGTGTTTTCTGTCTGGTAGCTTGACAGCTTTTGATTTGTGAGTATTAACCAAAGTATGAGTGCCACAAACAGAGCAGGGTGTGTGAGAGAGCATGACCGCAAAGAAGAAAGTAACTCCCCGGAGACGTGCAGGCCGGCATCTGTGCCATCTTAGGGACAGGTGGCAGCGGTCCAGGGTGTGTTTGGTCAGATAGGGCCGTATCTGTGCCATTGTTGCTATTGTCTTCCTGCTGGGAGATGACAGATGGAAGAGCCTGTACCTAAACAGTGGCTGTTAATCTCTGACTCTCGGTTTGCTTGTACCCAGGCATAATAAACATTTCAGCTCCGTATTTTAAGATGCAAAAGACTGGAACATATGGAAGCCACTGAGTACTGAATCCTTTAAAATTTGTTTTTTGTTTGTTTGTTTTTAGTATGATGAGATTGGACCATCTAAATTTAAAGTGACTCTTAAAGATTAAGTTAAACAATTATGATTTTCAGACTTTTAGTAGAACTCTTTCTTTAAAATGAGATATTTCAGTGGAGCTGCAGCATACATGCATTTAACTCATAAAAATTAAACTATTCATGCATGGTTCAAAAATAGAAATAATGTTAAAAATAATGTGGAGCAGCTTAGCGGTCTACTCCATGAGAGTGTGTGCCACTAGCAGGTTTTCTCAGCTTTGGCACTGTTGACATTTTGTGCTGGATAATTCTTTTCTGTGGGAACTGTCCTGTGCATTATATGCCGTTTAGTGTCATCCCTGGCCTCCACTGATGAGATGCCAGTAGAGCCTTGCTTCCCTGGTCATGACGATGAAAAATGTCTCAGACATTGCCACGTAAATGTGCCCTAGGGGCGAGGAAGAGGACAGAATTGTCCACGTTGAAAACCACTGCCTGAGCATGAGAGTGATACAAGGCACTTTCCAATCCCTTAGATGATCTGGGTTCCAGGTCCTCTCATATAGATCATCTTGCCTTTCTGACTATGATTGAGAAAATAAAAACTCTGAGGCGTAGGGAATGTAAACTGTAAAGGATAACTCAGAGATAATTAGTCTAAAGCATTAGATTCACTCATCAAGGGAGAGCAGCCTCAGTGAAATCTCTCCTAGAAATTTCTACATAAAGAAAAGTTGATTGGTCCATTGACACAAATGTTGGCCTTGTTCAGAATTTTTTGGTAATAGTGGGGCTCATGGACAATTTTTAAACCCCAACTCTGTTTAACACCATTGTGCTGTGTCTGTAATGTTTTTGGGCCAGTTTTCTGAAACGCAGTTATTCTGCTGCTTCTCAGGCTCAGGGCGGGAAGCAGGCCATTCTGAATGTACGGTTCAAGTCTGTGTGCAAATTACCTTTGACAGTGTTTGAATTATTTTTTTTTATGCAGTATGCCTGGAGAGGTTCTGGATTTTAAAGCAGGGTCTCTCTCCTTGAATCTGGGTGGGCTTGTCAATGCTCTGACCAGGAGAGATGACAAAAGCACGCCATGTGACTTCTGAGGCCAAGTCATAGAAGGCTGTGTGGTTTCTGTCTTGTTGGATGGAAGACTGCTTTTCAAGCCCTGAGCTGCCATGTGACAAGTTCGACTATTCTAAAGCTATGATGGCAGGAGAGGCACTCCGTTTGGGTAGTCTCAGCTGAACCCAGACTTCCAGCCATACCCGCTGACATGTGAATGAAGCTATCTTGGGTCCTCCAGACTGGGCCACCCACCAGCTGAATGCCACCTACGACCTTTGCCATTGCCACAGAACCATCACCCAGCTGCTCTTTGCCCAAATTCCTGACCCACAAAATGTGAGATACTATAAAAAGTTGTTGTTTTAGAAGTCCCCTAAAATAATCAACCTCTTTTTCTGGTGCTTGACTGAAAACATTTTTCTAGAAGCATCTTTATTTTATTATGTTTTGTTTTATTTATTTATTTATTTTATTGAGACAGAGTTTCAGCTCTCTCGCCTGGGCTAGAGTGCAGTGGCATCATCATAGCTCACAGCAACCTCAAACTCTTGGGCTCCAGTGATCCTCCTGCCTCAGGCCCCTGAGTAGCTAGGAATACAGGTACATGCCATCATACCCACCTAATTTTTCTATTTTTAGTAGAGATGATATCTTGTTCTTGCTCAGGTTGATCTTGAACGCCTGGCCTCAAGCAATCCTCCTGCCTCAGCCTCTCAAAGTGCTAGGATTACATTCATGAGCCACCGTTCCTGGCCCATATTCTAGAAACTTCTTGAGAGATAGTCTTTGCTCTTCCTGAAGAAGTTTTAAAGGGTAATCATGACCAGGCACAAGTTTTACCCCACTCTGCTGACTAATGTTGCTCTAGCATAGTCTATCAAACTATTAACAGATATTTTAATTTTAATAAATATTGCTTAATGACAACTATTAAACAAACAAAAAAAGGTGAAGTTGCTCTGGTTTAATCCAGAGATTAGGGTCAGAGCCCTGCCTTTATCTGGAGCGCTATCCCAAATCACTGCTCTCATGTTCCAAGGCAACTCTGTGGATCCTTCCTGAAGTTCACAGTTTGAAAGAGCTTTCCATTTATTCTTGCAAGATGAGATCAGTTTGTCCTAAATCCAGTCCTGGGTTGTGAGCACTCTAAATGGTGTGTCTCCTGGAGGTGAATAGAATTAAAATGTAGGTCATAAAAATTGCATCTGTGGGTGCATAGATGGCTGTCCACGTGCCTATGAGCAGACAGAGTAAACCATCCCTTAGGCTGAGTGGGTTAGGGAGGAAAAATGAGTAATTATTCAAATGCATCTCTTTCTTAGAGAACTAATAGCTTTCACAATGTGACTAGTACTTTAAGGAAACTCTAGAAGTGGTATAATGACCCTCATTAAAAGGGACTTGTGACACTTCAGATTTTGAGACCTGTGTAATGAGTTCTCCCAGAAACCAGAATTTGCTTCAGGAAAGTCAGAATTAACCCACATGCAGGGAACTGTCTTCTTACTTAGGGCAAGTGGGCTGGGTAAGCTGCCTTTATGCAGCTGGATGCCAAGATGCAAACAAGCCCAGGTTGTTAGGGGTATGGACATCAGCTGTGTCACTGTCAGTGCTGGTGTCAGTGAGAAGAGTACCAGGAACTCTTGGCTGTAGTGTTGCAAGGAGCGCCAGAGTTCTTTTCCAGCAAAGGCCGTGAAGGACTGCCAATGGAAATAGGATGTCCTTTACACTTCCTGGATCCCTTTTAGCATCCTTTCCCTTCTTCTCTGGGATACATCAGTCCACAGACCAGGGATTAGGGGAGGAGAGCATCCATTTGCATGGTGTCCTGAAATCTGGATGTGCCTGCCTTGGGATTCTTACTGAAATCCTTTTCTGGCTTTGCTGTTTTTGTGTAAAATGTCTTCAGAAGCAATCTGTAGTCAGAATAGTTAAAAAGGAAACCTGGGAAAAGAGGTTGGATTTGCCAAGGGGAGGGGAGGAAGAGAGGGCAGGACGGAGGAGGACAAGAGGGAGGAGGAGTGGCTGAGCAAGTAGCAGAGGAGACAGTGGAACTGTTTTGTAAGCATTGCTGGTCTTAAGGACACAAGCTCCATTGAGCCCTGCAAACCCCAGATCCTAGCACCAGCTTTGCAAAGGCAACCTTTCTGCAGTGCAGTTGTCTAGGTGAGTCACCTGCAGGTGGTCTTCCCATCGTGGCCAAATGGTTAAGAAGAGGTGGCAGGCTGAGGAAGGAGTGAGGGTGTTATATTTCGTGTGTGTCCATCAGCTTGACTGTCTTAGTCATTTTTACTTTTGGAGCCAAATGAGTGGTCCGCTTATGATAGAACGTAGGTTCTTACTAGTTCTAGCACCAAGTTTTGAATCAAATCTTAGATTTTATTTTGGGACAATGTGAGTTCTTTTATATTGGGCTAAACAAGGGAGAGGGCTTCTTATTATGTTCCTATCAAGAGGATACGTTTATAGATTGCCTGGTAGGTCATAAGTTAATTTGAAATCTTGTGCTTAGAGTTTATGAAAGAACACATAAAGAATGCCTACCATATATGGATTTGTTTTTAGAAAACAGTTTTCTATTAGCTGCTGTGCCCTGATGACTTTTCAGAAATTTGGATTGTTTTTAGTCTAATTATCGGTGCAACAATGTGGGGTTTGATGCAGGAAAAGGGAAGAAATCTGTTATGTGTCTTTCCTTTGTCTCTCTTTTCTTTTTAATCTTCCTTTGCTTGCTGTTTCTTTTTAAATTTTCTTGATATCCTTTTGATTTCCTTTTGTTTATTGTAATGGTTCTCTCTCTTTTTTTAAATTTCAAGATATTAAGGGGGTACAAGTGTTTTTGTTACATGGATACCTTGTATAATGCTTAACTTGGGGCTTTTAGTGTGCCCGTCACCAGAACAGTGTTCATTGTACCCAAGAAGTTTTTTACCCCTCCCCCTTCTTCCCTCCCTCCTTCTTGGATTCCAATGGCCTTTATATCACTTTGTGCCCATGTGTGCCCATCTATTAGGTCCCAATTATTAGAGAGTACATGTGGTGTTTGTTTTTCTGTTCCTGAGAGACTTTGCTTAGGATAATGGTCTCTAGATCCAGTCAACTTGCTGCAAAAGACATTATTTCATTCCTTTTTATGGCTAAGTAGTACTCTCCATGGTATATATATGCCATATTTTGTAAATCCACTCGTGAGTTGATGGGCACCTAGGTTGACTCCACATCTTTGCAATTGGAATGGTGCTGTGATAAACATTTGAGTACAGGTATCTTTTTGATAAAATGACTTTTTTTTCCTTTGGGTAAATATGCAGTAGTGGGGTTGTTGGATCAAATGGTAAGTCTACTTTTATTTCATTGCGGAATCCCCATACTGTTTTCCATAGAGGTTGTACTAATTGGCAGTCCCACTGACAGTGTATAAGCGTTCGTTTCTGTCTGCATCGATGCCAGTATCTGTTGTTTTCTGGCTTTTTAATAATGGCCATTCTGACAGGGGTAAGGTTATATCTCATTGTGGTTTTAATTTGCATTTCTCTGGTGCTTAGTGATGTTGAGCATTTTTTCATATGTTTATAGGCCATTTGTGTATCTTCTTTTGAAAAACTTCTGTTCATGTCTTTTGCCCACTTTTTAATTAATTTTCATTTTTTGCTTGTTAATTTGTTTGAGTTCTTTGTAGATTTTAGATGTTAGCCCTTTATGAGATGTACAGTTTGTGAATATTCTCTTCCATTCTGTAGGTTGGCTATTTACTGTGTCGATTATTTCCTTTGCTGTGCAGAAGCTTTTTAATGTAATCAAGTCCCATTTCTGTTGCTGTATTTGCCTTTGGGGTCTTAGTCATAAATTCTTTGGCTACCTTGATGTCTAGAAGAGTTTTTCCTATGTTTTCTTGTGGAATTTTTATGGTTTGATACCTTACATTTAAGTCTTTTATCCATCTTGAATTAATTTTTGCATATGATTAGAAACAAGTCTCCTGTTTTGTTCTTCTACATGTGGCTATCCATTTTCATGGCACCATTTATTGAATAGAGCTTCCTTTCCCCAGTGTATGCTGTTGTCTGCTTTATTGAAGATCAGTTGGTTGTAGGTAGATGGTTTTATTTCTGGGTTCTCTATTCTGTTCCATTGGTCTATGTCTCTATACCAGTACCATGTCTCTGTACTATACCAGTACCATGTCATAGTACCAGTACTATGTCTCTATACCAGTACCATGCTGTTTTGGTTATTGTAGCCTTGTAGTATAATTTGAAGTCAGGTAATGTGATGCCTCCAGATTTGTTCTTTTTTCTTAAGATTGCTTTGGCTAATTGGGCTCCTTTTTGGTTCCAAAAAAAGCTTAGGATTGTTTTTTCTAGATCTGTGAAATATGGTGTTGGTATTTTGATGGGGATTTTGTTGAATATGTAAATCACTTTGGGCAGTATGGACATTTTAATGATGTTGGTGCTACCAATCCATGAGCAAGGGATATTTTTCCATTTGTGTCATCTGAAATTTCTATCATAAGTGTTTTGTAGTTCTCCTTGTAGAGATCTTTCACCTCCTTAGTTAAGGACATTCCTGGGTATTTTCTTTTCTTTGTGGTTGTTGCAAATGGTACTGAGTCCCTGATTTGACTCTCAGCTTGACTGTTATTAGTACATAGAAATGCTACATCGATTTTGTAACCCGAGACTTTGCTGAGTTTAGTTATCAATTCTAGGAGTCATTTGATGGAGTCCTTAGGGTTTTTTAGATACAAGATCATATCATCAGCAAACACGGATAGTTTGGCCTCCTCTTTCTCGATTTGGATACCCTTTATTTCTTTCTTTTGCCTGCTTGCTCTGGCCAGGACTTCCAGTACTGTGTTGAATGGAAATGGTGACAGTGGGCACCCTTGTCTTGTTCCACTGGGTACCCTTGTCTTATTTCTATAATAATTGAGCTCAGGGGGAATGCTTTCAACTTTTCACCATTTAGTATGATGTTGGCTGTGGGTTTGTCATATATGATTTTTATTATTTTGAGGTATATTCCTTCTATGCCTAGTTTGTTGAGAATTTTTATCATGATAGGGTGCTAGATTTAATCAAATGCTTTTTGTGCATCTATTGAGACAATCATGTAGTCTTTCTTTTTGCTTCTGTTTGTGTGGTGAATCACATTTATTGATTTGCATATGTTAAACCATCCTTGCATCCCTGGGATGAAACCCACCTGATCATGGTGAATTATCTTTTTGATATGCTGTTGAATTCAGTTTGCTAGTATTTGCTAGCATTTGCTGGTATTTGTTGAGGATTTTGGCATCTTTGTTCATAAGAGATATTGGTGTGTAGTTTTCTATTTTTGTTGTGTCCTTTCCTGGCTGCAGTATCAAAGTGATACTGGCTTCATAGAATGAGTTAGGAAAGATTCCCTTCTTTTTGATGTTATGGAATAATGTCTGTACGATAGGTACCAGTTCTTTCCAGTTCTGGTAGAATTTGGTTGTGAATCCCTCTGGTCCAGAGCTTTATTTGGTTGGGAGATTTTTTTATTGCTGCTTCAGTCTTGCTGCTTGTTATTGGTCTGTTCAGGATTTCTATTTTGTCCTGATTTAGGGTTGGGAGATTGTGTATTTCCAGGAATTTATCAATTTCCTCTACATTTTCTAGTTTGCGTGTGTAGAGGTTTTCATAGTATTCATGGATGATATTTTGTATTTCTGTGGTATCACTTGTAATGTTTCCTTTTTCATTTCTATAATAATTGAGCTTATTTGAGTCCTTTTTCTTTTATTTCTGGCTAATCTGTCTAGCGGTATATTGATTTTCCTTGATCCTTTGTATTTTTTTTTGGTTTCCATTTTGTTGAGTTCTGCTCTGAGCTTTTCTTATTTCTTTTCTTCTGCTGGCTTTGGGTTTGGTTTGCTCTTTTTCTAATTCCTTGAGAGGTGACAATAGGTTGTTAATTTGTGATCTTTCTGTCTTTTTGATGTAGGCATTTAAGGCTATGAAGTTTTCCCCTTAGGACTACTTTTTTTGTATCCCATAGGTTTTGAAATCTTTTGTTTCCTTTGTCATTCAATTCAAGGAATCTTTTGATTTCCATCTTAATTTCATCACTGACCCAATAATGCTCATTCATCAGCAGGTTGTTTAATACCCGTAACTTTGTGTAGAATTGAGTGTTCTCTTGGAATTGGTTTCTAGTTCCACTGTGATCTGAGAAGATGCATGGTGTGATTTTGATTTTTTCTGAATTTGTTGAGACTTGTTTTGTGGCCTAAGATATGCTCAACCTTGCAGAATGTCACACGTGCTGATTAGAAGAATGTATATTCAGTAGTTTTTGGGTAGAATGTTCTGTAAATGTTATGTCCATTTGTCCTTGAGTCTCATTTAAGTACAGTGTTTCTTTATTGATTTTCTGCTTCAGTGATCTGTCCAGCTCTGACAGTGGGGTGTTGAGGCCCCTGGCAATTACTATGCTACTATTTATCTCTTTGCTTAGATCTAGTAGAATTTACTTCATGAATCTAGGAGCTTCTGTATCAGCTGCATATATATTTAGGATTATTATGTCTTCTTGTTGAATTGCTCCCTTTACCATTATATAATGACTATTTTTTTTTTTTACCACTGTTGATTTAAAGTCTATTTTACCTGATACGAGAATGGCTACACCTGCTTGCTTTGGGCTTCCATTTGCGTGGAATACTTTTTTCCATCCTTTTACCTTGAGTCTGTGTGATTCCTTGTGAGTTAAATGGGATTCTTGGAACAGCATATGCTTA
This sequence comes from Lemur catta, assembly GCF_020740605.2. Taxonomy (NCBI): domain Eukaryota; kingdom Metazoa; phylum Chordata; class Mammalia; order Primates; family Lemuridae; genus Lemur; species Lemur catta. Next base: position 50,295,398 of record NC_059139.1, on the reverse strand, counting down.
GAATGCAGTTTTTTATCCATTCAGCCAGTCTGTGTCTTTTAAATGGGGCATTAAGACCATTCATGGGCAGTGTTAGTAGGGATATATGGGATGCTGTTTCATTCATCATGTTAGATGATGCTTTGTTATTTTGTTTTCCCTCTTGTGCTATTGTTTTGTAAGAGGTATGAGCATTAACTTTTGGGAGTCTTTACACTGATGGGTATCTATTGTGCTGTTACACGTATAATGCACTTTTGAGCATTTCCTGTAGGGCAGGTCTAGTAGCGACAAAGTCCCTTAGTGTTTGCTTATCTAGAAAAGTCTTTATTTTCCCATAATTTATGAAACTTAGTTTTGCAGGATACAAAATTTTTGGATGGCAGTTCTGTTTAAGAAGACTAAAAATCAGACCAATCCGTTCTGGCTTGTAAGGTCTCTGCTGAGAAGTCTACTGTTAGCCTGATGGATTTTCCTTTGTAGGTTAGTTGTTGCTTTCGTCTTGCTGCTTGTAGAATTTTCTCCCTCATTTTGACTCTGGGCAAATTGATGTTTATATATCTTGGCAATGTCCCATCTGCTATGAATCTTCCAGTTGTTTGATGACCATCTTATATCTGGATATTTGGATCTCTGGTGATGCCAGGGAAGTTTTCCTCAATAATCCCCTCAGATAAGTTTTCCATGCTTTATGCTTTTCCTCCTTCTCCTGAAGAACTGGGGCTGGGTGACACGTGGGTATCACAGGTGCAAGGCTCCAGGGCCGAGCTGCTGGGGCTCTCTCCCTGCCAAGCTCTGGTGGAGACAGCTGCTGCAGGGCTTCTCAGGTGGTGTCTGTGGTGCCCAATCTATTCAAATCCCCCATGGTGGGGAAGGGGTGCTCAGCTTCCTGTCATGGGAAGTGTGAGAATGTCTGTTCTCTCTGCTCCCTCCCTGGCTGGCCAGAGTGGTGTGGAGGTGCCTGCAGCAAAGCTGAGTCCTGTGTAGACCTGGCGCTCTGGACCTGGGGGCTCAGAATGGCATCAGTTGCAGTAACCTGGGAATGGGACCCCCCAGGTTTCTGTCATGCCCGCTCTCTGGTGCAGTGTAGTGGCACAGATTCTAAGCAACTCCCTGATCGGTCCAGAGGTCTGCAGTGGTGGTTGGAGCACCATCACAGCTCGGGCTGCAGGGACGGTGGGAGAGCATGGAGCCCAGGGATTCTCTCCTCCTTTTCTTCCCCATGTGTGGATCCCTCCCACAGGTATCTTCTGATCTTGCCAAGTGGATCAACCTGTCACCTTCTCCTTCACTCTGAATGTCCCATGTTACTACTTCTCTGATGATTCACAATGCTCTTTTCAAGAAGGCCCATCCACACGTGGGCATCCACCTGCAACTTCAGTCCTCTCCTTGAGAGCGGTGCGTACGGGCTGCTGCTTTCCTGCCATCTTACCTATTTCCCTGTTTACTGTAATGATTCTCATCTGGGATGGGGCTTTCCCCCTCTCCTCTCTCCTCTCCTCCTTCCCATCACCCCTACCCCACACATTGTGGCTTTTGGATATGGGAGGGGGATTGGTCTGCTCAAAGGCTTTCAGGACATAGGACCAGAGATCCTAAATGCCTATACAGACATCACTCCTGAAATGTTAATACTGCCCCCGTTATAGATGAAGTCAGAGGCTTTTTTTTATAGTTTATGGTGGAGAAAGAGTCTTAAACTTTCATATGAAAATGTGACTAGCTAAGATAAAACCACCTAGTAGACTCAAGTGGTTAAAAGCCCAGGCTTTGGATTCAGACTGCCTGGCTTTGAAATCAGCTGGTAATTGAATCTGGGTGATGTTTGGGAAGTTACTTAAAATATCTTTACTTCAGTCCTCGTATCTGTAAATTGGAGCTAACAATAATACCTCATAGGTTTTTGTGACGATCAAATGAGTTAGAACAGTACTTGGCATGTCCTAAGTATTCAATAGTTACTTCTTTTTGATACGATATCATTTGAAAGGGTCCAAGGCCTCTCTCCCCATTCCTAAATCTTTTAGTCTTTTTTTTTCCTTCTTCTTAGCATGAGCTATATTGATGCTCATATTTTTATATGAGCGAATATGGGTTCCACCATAATTCTAAGTTTAAATATAGCAAAATAGTTTTAGATTATTTCTTAAAGATTTATAGTAAAATGGAAAGAGTTTTGTGCAGAGTAATAGAAACAGTAGGTTTCTGTGCCGGATACTATGAGAAGTGCTTGCTGTCAGTCTGCTTCAGGACTGCTTTTCTAATTGTAAAGGTGGAACTTAGATTAGTTTTCCTTAAAATGAGTGAGCTTTACCCAGAGGCTCAGACACTCATGGTATGGGTGAAGATTTTTCATCTCCCACTGTCTCAAGACCCAGTAGAGATCTGAGGAGACTCCCAAGCCAGAGAATGTGGGTAGGGTTGTTCTGGTAGCATCTGTCTGTAGGATCCTGCTTTCTAAGGGGCCACCTAGAGATGCCCATGCAAACCAGGCCAGGCTTCCCCAGGGCATTGAGGGTGACCAGACCAGATTCAGGGCATATGTCACCCATGAAGCTTTTTAAAACTTAGAGCTAAACCCTGTCACCCACTAATGTGGCATTGGCACCAAAATCAACATCAGTCAGCAAGTATTATTTCTAAGGCCTGTTGTGTAACTGCTGTCAGGTACTCTCTGATGACCAAGGACAGAAAGTATTACAATGAAGTGGCATTTGTTTAGGGTGTCGCAGGCCCCAGGGACAATGTTGACCAGAGCTCTCTTACAAAGACAGCTATTCACTCCTTCCCATTATCTTCCCAATAATCAATCCTTTGGTGGTATTAACACATTCTCCCACAGACTCCAATCTGAGTCACAAGTTTGACAACTTTCCTAAGATGATACAACCAGTAAGTATAAGAACAGGATTTCAGACCATAGGTCTGCTTGATGTAAAGCCTGTTTTAAATCACCACCCTGGCTGGCCTTTCCCTTAGTATGAAATAGACATGGATAGTCCATTTGAATGAATTAAAAATTAGAACAAAGAAGCGCAGAAGGATGAAATCACTGATAATAAGAGAACGCTGACACATGCAAACATTAGAGAGTAATAATCAACATCTAGTTTATGCCAGGCACTGCCCATTCATTAACATATTTAAATTTTCACAACCATCTTATGGGGTGTTAGTGCCATTTTGCAGATGAGGCAGCAGAGGCCCACTGAATATAAGTAACTGTTGTAAATAATGCAACTATTGGAGGGCAAAGCAGGTATGGGAATCCATTTCCCACCATGTCATGCTGTGAAAGGTTGGGAGGGTCTCCTTGCTTGCTCACTTCCAGTCCCTTCTAGGATACGTGGAACATGTCTGGATTTCTGAATCAGGAAAAATGAGTGCACGTTCCAAGTCTGTCATGATCTTAAAGAACCAGTGCATTCATTTCTCATCCAAGAAACTTACCCATGTTTTCTACCATGACGGAGGTAGAAGGCTGATAAAAGAGGCATAACCTTCAAGTGGTATATTCTGTAGACTTGGCCTTGTTCCTTGGCCTTGCCTCTCGGGGGGGAGGGAATGGAAAAGGGTGTATTGGCATTCTTTGCACTAGCTTCTGAGCACAACTGCCTTCTCCATGGAACCGCCCCATTCTTTTGGTGCTTTATCTGCCAGGAGAACCCCAGTATTGCCAGGTGTGCATGTGGTGGAGCTGTCTGGGGCGAGGAGAGGCCAGATGTGGTCTCTCTGTCCTCAAGCTGTCAGTGGACCATCCCACAGGCATTACAAAGAATAGCCCTTGGCTCAGCCTTAATTCATTAGGAAATCACTATCTCCCCAGCTCATTTGGTGCCAGCCTTAAGGGCACTTTAAATGTAGGACTCAGTGCTACTATAAAATGGAGTCCAGCACTGGCACTAGGTTTCTGGGCCATTGCTGTTTACAGGGGCCGGTTTCATAGAAGTAATTCTGGGGCAAGGAAAGGCAGCCTTGTGTAGAGGAAATGTGCCACGGGTAGGTAGTTGACTGCTTATTAGTTTACTCTTGCAGCCAAATTATTTTTGTTGCTGTTAAAAATTAATTTTAATAATTGCTTTTGGATCAAGCTGTTGAATAGCTGAGCCAAGTTTTCATGCCCAATGAACTTTTATAGCAAACTCTCTTCTCTTTATGGGGTTATTATGAGGATGATATTTGTAAAGCACTTTAACTGCTTACAGGAAGGCTCTGGATAAACAGTAGTCATATTTTCAGAGTTTTGGAGGAACGATTATACAATGGCATTCCAGTTTTGAAAGATGCAAATCATACTCTGCTGTTAGTGATTTGCTTTAGTGGCTACTTTCCTATTTTTAATTTCTAAAAGGAAATTTATGCAAAAGACTGGGGTGATTTTTATATTTCCATAACATTTTTGAACCGGCTAAAAAAATCTCTCCTTTGAGAGGAAATGTTTTCACAGTGTCAGAATTTGACTAATAAGTAGTAGTCAGTAGGAAATGCTCTATTGTCAATGAACAGCATTAATTTGTATCAGAATGTCACAGTCCTTTACTATAAAATAATACTTTCTTCTGTCTTACTGCTCTCTTTGGTTTTATCTTTTTGGGAAAGAAACACCAAAAAAAAAAAAATTTTCTGTTTTTTCAGAGAGGAATATACGCCCTAGATAGGACCGTCTTACGATATACGGTGGGTTTTTAGCAAGTCACCTAACATGTGTGCAAGTGTATCCTAAGAACTTGTCTGTACCACACATGGGAAAATGGAATTAGACTCCCCTTGGTGCATCCGTATATTCTGAATTTTAACAATAGATCTTCAGTAACACTTAAAATTTGAGCTGCCGCATAATCCATTCTATACACAGCAGCTGTCAGGATTGTTAAAAATGTAAATTAGATGGCAAATTGGACTATACTCCTTTGCTTAAAATCTTCCAGTGTTTTCCTGGTGGGATCTGGCCCCACTTGCTTTGACAGCCCACTTTGTAACTGTCCTGTGCTCATTCTGTCCCAGCCCTGCTGTCTTTCTGGGCCTCAGCCCCGCAGCTCCAGCCGCTCCTGTGGGGCTGTTTCCCTGCAGGGAATGCTCCTGCCCCAGGTCTCTGGCGGAGCTTCTTGGAGCTAGGAGCTGAGTTGGCAGCACCTCCTAAGATCTGGGATGTCACTTACTGAGAAGGGAGCCCAGATACTTCATGGGCCAGCATCAGAAGGTAATTCTTAACCCTGCCAGAGTACAGAGGCTGATGATGGACTGGACAGAGTTCCTGGACCCAGTAGAGTTCCACTCTGAAAGTCCTCCTCCTGTGCCTCAGTCCACCCTGACCTTGCCCGGCTGGGGACTGTCTCGCAGCCAGGCCACACAGCTCACTGCTGCCTGTGCTCTGCTTGGGGGTGTATGCTGCCTTGGACTGAGTGAGTTGGCAGGGCAAGGACTGTTACCCCTTGCTCAATGAACACTGGCATTATCTTTATTTGTTTGCTCATAGTAATTAATGAACCTTTTTTTTTTTTTTTTTGCAATAACAAAGAAGTGAAACCTTAAATGAGTCTGAGCTGCACCACCCCCTCTGCTTCTGGCTCCTGAAGGAGGAGAAACACTGACACATCCTATCCTGTTAATGCCTATGCAATGCTCCTTCCTTTGCTTGTGGTCTAATTACATTTTCTTTCTGCCACATAATACATGTCAGAATATTGATTTAGTCCTTGCATGTGGCCAAATCCACATTTTTCAAATAGATTAAGAATTATTCAGGAATGCACGGGAGGGAGGGACAACTGCAGCTTGGGCTACTCTTTTCTTAGCTGCTTTCATTGTTAGAGAGACTGGACTTTGAGGATCCTCTACACAAAGGGACTACTGATGGCTACTTTTCCTAGAGTGTGGGTGTGTTTAGATTAATAGTCTTTTGCTTCAAATCTTGTTTGCTGATGTCCTGAGAGGAATATGTGAAGAGGGCCTTCTCCCCTGCCTCCCCACGCCATCCTGTGCGTACCACTCTTCCAGATCTGCAGTGGGCCCTTGGCTCCTGAGTGGGGTCTTGCTTACTGATCTGCACAGAGTCTTTCCTCGGGGCCTGCTGGCTGCCTCTGTAGGAAAGTGAAATAGGCCCAAGGCAGCCTCATCTTTTCTGTTCTTCCACTTCCTTTTTGTGAAGTTTCATTTTTGCAGCCATTCCCTTCTCAGGCAGGGCCATGTGCTAGGTGTAGAGGGCCCAGCTGGCGTTTCCTGAACTAGGACCCTGCTGGCCTGCCTGCCCCTGGTGCAGGCCCAGAGCCCACCAAGGGTCTCTTTTCCTATGGTGAGGCATGGAAGTGGGCATGTGCGATGAGGAGGCTGTTGGTCTGGTGGCTCAGGTGGGCTCTTACTGGAGTTTCCTCTGCCCCACTGTGGCCCATAGCAGCCTGGGTAGGTGACTCTGGCTATGCTGGGAGCTGCTACCCAGGGCAGGCATGTCACCAGCCTGAGGTTCAGGCTGCTTTCATTCCAGAGCTTCTGATGTATGGCAGAGAATTTTCATCCTGTAAATAAACGATGACTGGTATTCTCTCCATAAAAAGATTCTTTTTTTTTTTTTTTTTTTTTTAAAAGGTGCACCGATGACGTTTTTTCTTCAAAATGACAGGAACTTAATTTTCTGGAATCTCTTCTGTTCAGAAAAGAAAGTGCTTATTGTAGAAAGTTCAAACAACATGTACAAATACAAGTAAAGTGCAAAGCCTGCCAGGTATCCACGTTCTAGAGACAATTGATACCCAGATTTTGATGATCATCATGCATATGTACATACAGCCTTAGACATAAGATCGTATCATAAAACATTGTTTTTTTTCTTCACTATACATTGTGGTATTTTCTGTGTCATAAATTTAGAGACACCTCATTTTTAATATCTAAAGAGTATTCCTTGTATGGGTATGACATAATTTATTTAACCAGTCTCAAAAATTCCAATCTCTGGAATTTTTTCCCACTTGTGAGTAATGCTCCATTGAATGTCTTTGTACTACACTTGTCTAATTATTTCATAGAGTAAATGGATTACAACTACTGAGTCAGAGTAGAGCCATTTTAGTTATTCATGCAGATTGACAAACTACTTGCAGAGAGTTCATGCAATTTTTTAGTTATGCCACAATGAAGGAAAGCCTCTTGCTGACTTTCTTTAATGTTGTTCTCTAATGTATTTTAAATGATGATTAAATATCCCAAACTTTTTAGGTACTTTTTTTTTTTTTTTGGCAAATAGAGTTTGAATAACTAATTTGGGAGAAATATAGTGATTAATTTCGTAGCTTCAGTAAAAACCCAAACTATATATCCTGTATGTATTTTCCCTTATATTATTCTAGTATGCAGTTATGTCGTTGCTTGACTTTTATTTTAAATAAGTTTCGCATGGAGTTTGTGTAATTAAAACTATGTCCTCTATTAGTTTCTATTTTTGACAATCTGTCATGTTCCATATTTTTATATTGCTCCTAAAACTTGGCTAAAGAGAGCTTTCTGGCAGTAAAAGTAGTAAATGCTATTTTGTAATTTGGTAGGGATTTTAAAAAATAACTCTGCGTTCTTGTTGGAAGGTATAGTCTTCAGGTGAATATTCTAGCATTTCTGCAAAGGAAGCGCTGCCTTCACGACCATCTCTGGTTTCCTTTAGAATGTATTTCCCAGATCCATGTGATTAACGACCTGTTGTTCCACCTCTTTGAACTTTATCTCCTTGATCTCATTTGTCCATCCTCTGGTGTCACCTGAAACTTCTTACCAGTTCATTGGTTAATTGTTTATCTTTCCTTTACACTTTCTTGGGTTCATCTAATGATAAAGATATCACATATCTTCTTCAAAAGCTTTTTTTAGTGTGTGTTCTTTCACCGCCCTCCCTTTGTCTGGGCCTTACCCAGATCTACCAAAGATAGACTTTGCCTGTTAAGACTACTTACTGCAATAACAGGCAAGATGTAGGCACAGTCAGCTTAGGCAAGAAAACATCATCAATTTAGTTATCTTTGTAAACTTACTTGGAATTTGAAGGGAGATTTTTCAGTGTTTCGCCACCTCATGGGGTGGTCTTCTAGAGGAGACAGACTTTTCAAGGTGAATTTTAATTGAAAAGACTGGGGTACTACCTGGAGGGAGGGGACGGCTGGTGAAGAAGCTAGTCTAGGATTAAGTGGGAATGAGAGGTGGGAACCTGCTGGATGGGAGTAACTAAGATGTACAAAAAAGGCTTTGAGGCCGGGTGTGGTTGCTCACACCTGTAATCCTAGCACTCCAGGAGGCCGAGGGGGGAGGAACGTTTGAGCTCAGAAGTTCCAGACCAGCCTGAGCAAGAGCAAGACCCCATCTCTACTAAAAATAGAAAGAAATTAGCTGGACAGCTAAAAATATATATAGAAAAATTTAGCCGGGCATGGTGGCGCATGCCTGTAGTCCCAGCTACTCAGGAGGCTGAGGCAGGAGGATTGCTTGAGCCCAGGAGTTTTTGAAGTTGCTGTGAGCTAGGCTGACGCCATGGCACTCTGGCCCCAGCAACAGAGTGAGACTCTGTCTTCATAAAAAAAAGAAAAACAAAAAAGGCTTTGGAGGAGGTTGTCAGAGTAAATAGGGCAAATTTTATTTGTCATTAGATTGGAACTTATTTTTAAATGTCCTTTGTTCATGTCAGAATGGCAAAATATAAACCTGTGGGAGAAGATCCACTACAACTTGGGTGTGATTGGTGAAAGGGACAGAGACTGTGATAGACTGAGCTGGGGCTGTCGTCTTGTCGTACTCGGGCTGCAAGGTGGGTCAGTGTGCCAGGAGCCTCTGAGGGGAGGGTGCTGAGTAAAGTGCTTGCTCAACGGCCAGGCCAAATGCCAGGGTTACTGGCTGGAGTTGGCTACTGTGTGACAATTCACATTTTTTTCCAGCAGACAGCTGGATTTCCCTAGTGTCTATATTTGCTCATGGTGAGTTGCGTGGAAATGACCCTTTGAGGACACTAAGGTACCATTTAATGAACTGTTCCGTTAGTGCCTTTTAATAACTCACAATCTGAAGTGGTATTTAATTACTTTTTCAGCTACTGGGGACCATGTAGTAATTGCTACTTCATTGCCATTTAATAAACTTCTGTCTTGTACATTAAATAGCACTGAGCAATAATTCACTGCCTAGTCCCTGGTGGCAGAAAAAGTTAATGCTGCTTCTAGAAATGCTCATCTGAAACCAGATGGTCGCTCAGGCATTGGGAAAGTAAAAGGTGCAATAAAAATCTTCAAATTAGTGAGGCCCAGACTTTCGGATTTCAGAGAGCAGTTTTTTAAAAAGAATGTTTAGGGACTAAGGGTTGTTAAAATTTTGATTTTGCCAAGTTTTGTTCCCCTTGAGAAACTTGACCCAAGAGCACATTGCCTAGGGCATAGTGGACACTTGGTAAATATCAGTGGGGTGGAATTGATCTACGCATTTTAGGACAGAATTTTTACTGGTGATACCTGTTTAATTTTGTTATTGTCTCATCAGACTTCATATTGGGTTGTTAATTTTGCAAAATGTTTAATCGAATGTGGCTGACTAAAAAAATTTCATTTTATTTGGGGATTGTGAGGGTTAAATAGCATGTGAAAAGCTCTGGAACAACCTCATACCAGATGGTAAATGTAGGATGATCAATATTGTTTGCTGAAAATATTACAGAGATACTATTCATTTTTGGATTATATTAAATTCTGGGGAATTTTAAGATGCAGAGATGATGAATCCAAAGGTAATTAATCTGCAGGTTGTTGTGTCTTGGTTCTCAAATGAAATTCTGTGACAGATCAAAGGAGAAAGTGAATCAGTAAGAATTATTTAATTAAAATTGGCACTTTAAAAGCAATATAAAGGTGCTGCTTTTTCTGTGATTTCATTCAGAGTGTATGTTGTAAGGCCATCTGTCTGAATTCCATCAGGTGGTAACATAGTCATGGGGTTTGTAATGGTGACATAAAAGATCCTAAAAGTCCTGGTGTGTGTTTTGGAAGAGTGTGGAAGGAATGATTGACAGAAGAGTGGCCTATGACACAGATCCCTGGGATGGCTGATACCCCTGTTGGAGCCATCTGTTTCCCAGACACAATTCATCCCGCTCAGAGGCCAGGCATTGCATCAGTACTTGTCATGATCCTAATGCCTGCCAACTTTTGAAGTTGCACTGATTGCCTGGGTGTCCTGTAGAATGTCTGATTTTAGCCACTGAAAGAGAGTGGAACAGTTAATTGTAACAGTTTTCATTAAAGTGCCCTCCTTAATAATGTTTGAAATATAATTTAAACCCTAGCCATGCCATGGCTTCTGTACCTGGCTTTAGAAGCCCAGTAACACACAGAAAGTCTATACTGGGGCTGGGCAACCTTTTTTTATGGGAAGTAATGGAAATCTCCTGTCATATCTTCTGATAAAACAAATTTTAAAAGATGAGTTTTCAGGCACATTATATTGCACAGGTTCATTTAGCAAATTATTAAAGTGCAAAACTGTGCAAACACATTGCTCAGACATAAAGTTAAGTACATTGTGTTAGAAAATTCACCACGTCTTTAATCCTAGTGGTTTAGTGCTATGGTTTAAGTAGAAGGATTTAGAGAGTTCATGAATGTAGGGAAATAGCATAAACAAAAAGGATGAAAGGTATGTTTCCTGGGCAGCGCTGATATAGACCTGTGTACCTCATTATTCTCCGTAAGGTTATTGTCAATTTTATTTTAAAGCCAGCCTTCAAGAAGCTACAGAGAAGACAGATATAGTGAAAATACAAATTAATAAATTAATTTCAATAATCAGGGTGTGCATGTGATGTCATAAATACAAGTTTCTTTGATCACATAGCAATCTATTGGTCTCTGTTTTGACTTTTCATAGTTTGTGTTTCTTCAGCAGCTTTACAACAGACTATAGCAGAGATTGAATTGTCATTTAAATTTCTGATTTTGCTTCTGATACTGTATCTTATATCTGTATGAGACTCTTATGGTTTTAAGTGGTGGGTACGTACTATTTCATTTGAAATATTTAGCATTATTGTAGTTTTATATTGCATATATCTGCGCTAACCACATTCTGTTCATTTTGAATAGCCCATTTAGTATCTCATCGTTTTATATGTCATAAATGTATTTAACTTGCCCCAAATTAGGGTATTTGGATTCTTTCTAGTTTGAGGCTGGCATAAATAATGCTGCAGCAAACATCTTTAAGCAGATGGTTTTCTCCTGCTCTTGGGGTCCCTTCCTGGGGATATATTTAAGTCTCTGGTAAAGGGCATGGACTCTTTGTGGCTCCTGTTCCACATTGCTACTTCCCATTTGTTTCAAGAGCACTCTAGGGACATATAATGAGAAAGAAAAAACAACTGGAAGCAAAAAGAATTGTGCTGGAGGTATGAAATCTTTCTACTGATAAGAGAATGATAGTTTTCAGATGTCTAAATTGGGACTTTGCTTGCTCTGGGCTAATCAGTAAATTAGAAAATTCAGTATAGTGGTTAAGAGCACAGGCTATGGAATTCAAATCAGTTACATAACCCCTCTGAGCCTCAGTTTCCATCTTCATAAAGTGCTTATAAGAATTCCTGCCTCATTGTGGGTGGTGGTGAGGTTTAAATGAGATAATGTGCTGGAAAGTGATTAAGTGGCACAGGGTGGGGCTCGTAAATGGCCCGTAAGTGACGGCAGCTGTGATTTGTTCTGACGATGCCTGTGGGGCAGACCTCTGGGTTGGGTTCCATGCAGCGTTGGCATGTTGTTCCCTGAGTCCTAAGGCTCAGGCGTCCTCTTGGGTGTGTTCACTGAATTCTGGGTCAGAGTTCTCTGCCCAGGCTAAGTTCTCAGGTTGTATGTGAGTTAATATTGACAGTGAAGGGTCCCTGTGAGTTAGTCAGACTCCCCTACAGTGAACAAGGAGTAAATCCAATAAGAGTATTAACCATGTCTATGTGGCAGACTTAACACCATTCTTTTCTGGTACCACACTTTTTTTGGGGGGGGGTGAAAAGAGAATTTGAGAAGGATGTGTTTCTTTCAATCCTGTATTTCCTTAGCTTAATAAAATGCCTTTAGAGAAGCTGATGGGTAAGAGTTTTAAGTTGTTTGGGTTCTGTGAATGTGTTCCCTTTACTTTACTGTGACATTAACAGAAATCTTTCTACCTTACATCCAACTACTTTTAAAAAGTCAAAGAAGTGTCAACATTACTTGACTTCTTAATTTTTTTCTTACTATTTGCCTTCTTCGTTGCTGTCATCACCTCCTTTACCCATATGTGTACTTTTGGATCAGTGATTTGTCATTCGCTCTCCAGAGTATACATCAGATACACTTTCCTTTTCTGGAAATTTTGGTGGAAGCTCTTTTCAATGTAGTACCATATGTCATGAGTGCTTTGGAGGGACAGTCTAAAGTGGTGTGTATATTTTTTCCACATTAATATATTTTTAAAAAACAGTTTTTAATTTTTTGGTTTGAAGGGAAACTTGCCCACACCCATTGACTCCTTCATGTTGAGGTCCAGCAACAACATTTGTGATTGTTGAGCAATGTTTGACGAGGGATGTGGTGACCACAGCTGTGTTTCCATTGCTGCATGAACTTGGGCTCCGAGGGAAATGACTTTCCCATGAGCAGACTGAAAAGTTGGAGAGGGAGCGAGTGTTGCCCCAACCTCCACCCCCAAGTCCTCTGGCTTCTCTTCTTTCTCCAGAAGGCAGCCAACACAGGGATTCCATTCTGTGTTCAGCCTGGCCCTTAGGAATGCGTCTGAGGAGTTGGAATGATATTTTTTTCCTTCTAGTGCTGTTGAATTCATTGGTGGTATAAGTTTGCTATATAGACATGGTTTCTACTCTTACTAGATGGAGTCCTCATTAGTTTGTTATTAAAGATTACACATCTCCTTTTGGGGGAGTCTGCCTAACTCACAAGGGCCCGTCACCATCAATATTAACTGTATACAAACCTGAAAATAATTCATATTGTTGGTGAGAACTTACCCCGGGCAGAGGGATTCAGAGAAAGATCTGTGACTCTGAATTCTTAGTACTGTCTGCTCTGGGACTTGCATTCTCAACTGTGGTTTTGTGAACATGGTAGAAGCAGTGTAGTAAATCTCAAGGCAAACCAAATCAGCCTTTCACGAAAAGAGGTTTGTTCTGTTGCCTTACCCTCCCAGGGAAGACAGGGGTCCAAATATTTGTCATCCTCAGTGACACCTCATTTCTCCTTTCATCACCACAGCAAATGGTAGGAATTGTTCTACTTAATTGTATTTTCACAGTTTTTCCTCTGAGGCTTCCCTGCCTGTTGTTATTTGATCTTTCAGACTTGGGGGCTCTCAGGGCCTGCATAGTCACTCTGCGGGGGTTGGGGCAGATGTCCAACACCCTGGTCAAGTGTTGGGCAGAGTTGAATGTCACTTTCTTTTATTTCTAATGTTTTCGGAGTTTCAGCTAACTTTTTTTTTTGGTAAATGGTTAATTTGGGTTCAGACACAGGCCAAAATAAAATGTTGTTCCTGGCCATCTGCTATTTACGTTCCATGGTGGAAAGTATTCTTTTAAAGCCAGAACATTTACTTTAGTTACCAACTTCCTTTGTAGTATTTTGTTAGTAATATCTCTCTGAGGAGGAAGTGTATTGTCTGCTTTCATTCATTAGTCATTTATCTCTGTGGAAGTGAAATTCATAAAATAGAGAAATTCTCTTTTGACCCAGGTTATAGTTTCAGTTTTTCATTACCCCCAACCCAAACTGAAGAGCTTACTGATGAATCTTTACTCTGAAACTTCAGTATCATCTCTGGCCGTCAGTCTGGAGAATAACACAAAATAACAGAGCTCGTGTTAGAGTTGAGATCTACTTTTGTCACTAGACAAGAGTATATGTGTAACTTTTTTTTTTATACTTGAAAGATTCGTCTTAAAGGAAGAACCTCACCTTGAAAATTTTCAAAGCTCTTTAGGAATTTAGTAGGTGTAGTGCTTTCAACTTGAGTCTTTCAAAATAATTTTTACAGATAAACAAGCTCCCTTTATTTGATCTCCTGTGCCTCCCTGGGAAGTAGCTCTTTCTGAAGAGTATATTGGTCGTTTATTATTAATCTAAGCGAGAAGTTAATTGCTAGAAAGTCACAATTAAGATTACATTTGTTTGATCCCGTAAAATTTTCTTTTAGAGAAAGATTTGACTGTCAACAGTCATTCAAAAATTTGATCTTTTCAGGCACTTTCTAAGGAGAACTCCAGAAACTGCCAATAATTTGGGGGACAATTTGAAAAATCTCAGATTTTAAGGGATAGGAAGTATTCAGCATGGCTGGCGCAGTTACACGAGCAGAAAGATGTCCCTGTTGTGCTCATCTTTATGCCATTATCTGTACCAAGTCAAACTGGACAGGATCCCAAGGCTAGCCTTGATGTTAAGCCTTCATGTTGGTTACCCAGCTGTTGAACTGGCAAGCAAGGCCTGCTCGTCGACATGATGGTCCCTCTCTTAATGAACATTCCACCTGGGGAGAAGTAGGGTTTACCCTTGGCTTCCAATCTTGGCAAGTTTTTATCTCTGGGAATCATGGAATTCTCTAGCAAAATCAAATTTATATTAATTGAGAAAATAAAACTGTATCCGTAACACTTGGGAGGACAGGAGAATGAAGCAGTGTAACGAAACAGTACTACTGTGCCAGCCAAGGGCTGGAGATGAGTGGGGAGGGCCGGGGAATCAGGCAGACCAACAGGTGCAGTGAGCTCAACATTTGCTGGGGCTGGCGCTTGAGAACCAGGGATAACTGGACTTGGATTATCTAACAGGTCTGTAACTGACATTTCTGTGTATTCAGATTTTGTGAAATAAACAAGACTCATGTTTGAAGGCTTTGGACAAATGAAACGTGAAGACAAGATGCTACGTCTGTACTTCTTTACTTCGGAATGTTATTTGAAATATAACATGGAAGAAAATAATTCATGAAGTTGTTGACAATCGGTGGATGGACAGTCAGGATTATCCATTGTTCTCACTTGAGAAAACTTTGAAAAGCAGGAGTCTGGAACTCCTCTAGAATGTTTTCTCTATCAGAATGCAACGTTAGATCTGTTTTGATTGAGCGAATTAAGTTGTGCTGTAACAATTTAGTTGCCATTTGAAAAACTAATACATGTAAATGAAAGAAAATATGCTTTTCTCCTTATAAAATTTTAGGATTCATTTTATTCTTGAATAACTACCATCATTTACTAGTGGGCTGTGTCTACCTGTTGGACACTGCACAGCTTCTCAAACCTTGGATTAGATTGGGCGTTCCCAGCCTCATTTCCGCTCCATGTTGATTTTCAAATGGTGCTTGGCTTATTATCATAGCAATTGCAAAAAGCCCAGTTTCACAAAGAGATGATGTCATCAAAAGGAATGTAGTGCAATCTGAGGATTAACTTGAACTAGTAGTTTGTACAGTGTCCGACGCTTCACAGTGTTATCTTGAAAAATTGAGATATCCCTCCAAACTCCTGTGAGTTCACTGTGGCCCTCCAGGGAGTGTTGGCACATGGTATGGGAACCCTGGTCTTAACCTATATTTGTTCCCTATAAGTAAGTCAGGGTTGCCTTAAGGGGCCTATGTATTTAACTG
Organism: Lemur catta; assembly: GCF_020740605.2. Classification (NCBI taxonomy): domain Eukaryota; kingdom Metazoa; phylum Chordata; class Mammalia; order Primates; family Lemuridae; genus Lemur; species Lemur catta. Next base: position 50,279,774 of record NC_059139.1, on the reverse strand, counting down.
TGTTATTCAAAAGTTGGCTTCCTTTGTCATTTAGTTTGTGGTTGTCAAGTTTTGGTGAGTAACAAAAACATTCCTAGGCTCTGCATCCTGGGAATTGAGTCATTACATTTGGGATGAGGGAGTGCAACCCAGGTGTCTGTATTTTTTAACAAGCTTGCCTGGAGATACTAATGCACGTGAAGTTTGAGAACTACTGAGTTCCCTCACAGATCCCTTGAGTTCAGGGACCATGTTGCTCTTTACTTAAACCCCTTCTTATTCCTATAATATACTTAATGCCATAATGCACCTTTGATGTTCATCGAATGCTGTTCAATTTACTTATTGTCCCTCACTTCATCTGTCTTTCCTTCCCAACTTTTCTTTTGTTCTATACCTTAAAAAAGGAAAAAAAAAAAAAAAAAAAAGAGAATTGGAGCTTAGTCTTTAGTCTACCATGCCAATTCCCCACTCTCCCACACAGATCCTTAGGTCATGTTGAATCAGTCTGCTCTGAGAGACACTTTGATATATTTGTCTCCATTTTTTTTCTTCTATCCCACAAAGAAGAGACATTAAGTTTCCTAAGTGGAAAAAACTCTGGGTTTGGGAAAAAATAGAAAAAATTTGTATGTGTTAGTTTCCTAAGTGGAAAAAACTCTGGGATTGGGAGAAAATTGAAAAACCGGAAGAGACTTAGATTATTATTTAATACAATGCCCCCATTTCCCTGTGAGGAAACACAGGGAAGAGAGTGATATACTCAAGGCCACGCAGAAAGTGCAAAGCCAAGCTGAGGTTAGAATGCTTCTCTCCCAGATCCTTGGTGTGGAGTGGAAACAGCCCACCATACCTCACTCTCTGGGGTGGGGAGTGGTGCTGGGTCAACAATGATTTTCCAAGTCCCACAGGTGATTGGGATGTGGGAACAATGGCTGAGAACTGGGCTTGGCAATTTCCTTTGTTCGCAAAATTATAGTTTGGTGTGTTAAATATTACTTTGTAGTTTATTTAGTCAATAATTGCAAAGTGAAATTCCTTTTAAATATTTAAATTTTAGTTTCATATGAATTTATAGACTGGAATGTGAGCAACCTAGAGTCACTTAATTTTTGTGGTTTGATGAGAAGAAAGCAAAAACTTGAGAGCAGAAGAAACTATCAACATTATCATCAAAGGTGGAATTTGTGTTTTCTGGGTTTTTATTTATAAAAGATGCCCTACCAGCATCAGAATGTGGCTTGGTGGGTTTCGACAGCATTTCCGTTCTCAGATTTCTTTTTTTAATTGAAAAGTAATTTTTTTTAGAGACAGGGTTTCACTGTGTCTCCCAGGCTAAAGTGCAGTGGCTGTTTGCAGGTGTGGTCATAGCTTACTCCCGCCTTGAACTCCTGGACTCCAGCGATCCTCTGGCCGCAGGCTCCCGACTGGCTGGGACTACAGGCACCTGCCACCAATTTGCTTGATTCTTTCTTTTTCTGCATTTGTAGTTGGGTTCAGGGACTATGGAGGGTCTGACTTTGGGTAATTCAGACATGGCTGTAGTTGACAGTTTCAAACAGGCACATGACATCTATACCCCTAAGAGGAGTTGGAATGATTAGATAAAGAGTCACGAGGAAGGTCAATAATTTTTACTGGGTTCCTCTTTATCACATGTCAGGTATGTTTTATAATAGAAGAGATAAGATAGACTGCATATAAGGAAAACTGAACACTGTGAGACTAATGAAATATACTCTTGGAACTTTGTGATCTGGGGGCTATTTCATTCATGCCTTCATGCTTCCTTCATCTATTCATCATTTATTCATCAGCAAGTTAAACTCCCTGAGAGGTCTTCCCCTAAGCAGCTTCCTACCTTCCATGAGATGATGCGGAGCTATGTTATCCTAAACAGGCTTATGTTTCCTGGAAGTCCAGTCTCTTGGAATGAGAACCCTTTCTCCTTCCATCTTTCTTAAGAAGTAATCTTGTAGCTATGTATCTTTTCAGTTCAATTGCAAATAATATTCGTCTGGCTTTAATTGTAGACATTATAATAATATTGTGAAGGAGGAAAAGAGATGTATACTTTGGATGTCATATATAGGTTACTTATGATTTATTATAACTTTTATAATCTATTTCTTCAGTTCAGTCCAGAATAGCTGGAAAGAGGGCTGCTTTTTTTTTAATGGATGAAAGAATGTTTCAACTTTTTTATCTAATATAATCAAGAACAAATTTAACTTACATCTGCAAAAGCAATATTACCTAATACAATTACTGTTCATTTTAACCCCCTTTCTCAGACTGCACTTTACCAGAGTGCTTATAGGAAAATATCCTATATGTAAGTGTAAGTTTCTTTTCCGGAAGAAAAGTTTAAGATTCTTGTCAGGAATGCCCTCCAAAGTGAGGAGGAACACTATAGATGCTCCTGGCGTGGTCCTGAACGGCTAGAAACGCTTGTTGTGCCTCCCAACACTGAGACACTGTCTACATGGTGAAAAGGGCTTGCAGATTTCTGGTGGCAAAATCTGTCCACTCATTGTATGAGGGTTGCCTTGAAGCACTGACGTGGCTTAAACTGCATTTGACCTGGCGCTTCGGATTCAAGCCAATAGGTGACTCATTATTTCAGATGTTTGGTTTGTGCTGTTAGAGTTGAAGCAATCTGTAAGGAAAATAGAAAAGCCTGTTGTAAAAATATAGTCTGTCTCTAGGAAGGAGAATCCCTGCGTTGTGACCGGAGGTGGGATGTCTGCACAGGGCTTGTCTAACTTGTTGTTTTACCTTAGATCCTGGTTTGAAGCGGTCCTGGAAATTGTCCATTAACGCATGTTTAGATGGCATTGCTGATTATTTTTACATTCTTGAATGTGAGGTCAAAACACTCTGGATATGAAGGTTGCTATCTGGTCCCTGAGAGATAGCTGTCCACCCTGAGGGTAGGCAGCCAGGGCTGGTCACCAGGCTCTATTCTGAAGGGGAAGAAAGAACACAGCCCTTGGACCGGCTCAGAAGGCTAACCTCATCAGATGGTTTCTCTCCGAAGTTGAAATGTGACATGCAATTTATATTCTTTGGTCGTTGGAGGCTGTCCGTTCTATATGTGATTTAGTAATTATGGAATGTTTGGCTTTCTAGAATCAAACAAAGACTATTGTAAAATGTCAGGCTTTTTTTTTTTTTTAAATCATCTTTAACTTTTGCAGTATATTTTTAAGTAAAGCATTCTGCTAACTTGTAAATTTGTCCCTTTTCTCTTTGTTGTGTCTTGGTTCTTAACTATCCCAGGGGAACACTTAGGAAAAATTATGGAATTCCTACCCAAACAGTGTGGTAAAGGAACTGTTCGAGATTTGTAGGGCTCTGGCTATGAACCTACAGCCATTATTACTTTATAGGATTTTGATTAATTTGTTAGGTGGCGAGTATGTGTTGGATGCTTGTTTTGAGAGCTTTCACCTGGGTGAATAACGGTTTCTATCGATTGTGTATATGCCAGGAACTATATTTAATCCACACAGATATTGCAGACAGCATATATTACAGATGCAGTGAATAGCCAGTACTCAAGGAGGCTAATTAACATGCCCAGGCCACACAGCTAGTAAGTGGAAGAGCTGACTTGAAGGATGTCTCTACAAAGCGATACTACTTCTCCCCCTAAAAACAAGGCGAGCACAGTTAACGTGCTACATAATGGTTGTCTAGTGCTATATAAATGGCTATTCTTTCAGAGAAGCAGAATTGCATAATGGTTGAGAGCCAGGACAACTGCCTGGCTCCCACACTTGCTAGCTCTCAAACCCTGGGCACGTCCCTTAACCTTTTTATATCTTCCTTTCTCCAGCAGTGGATAAAATAGCTGTGGGTTGTGAGGCTTAAATGAGTCCCTATCTAGGAAGTATTCAAAGATTGGCTCCCAGTAAGCACTATGCTGCAAGTGTTTGCTATTTTTGTGTATTATCTTGAAGACAAATAGGGCTGAGATAGCCTCTCCGTCCCCTCTCCTTGCCTCATCAAGCAAGGTGCCGTGGGTCAGCTTGTGGAGAGGCTTCAGAGGAGGGAAGGACTGGGGAACAGGCGTGACCTGCCGGTTTGTGAGTGAGGCCTTCGTGGACACCTGGTCTCGTCTCGTCCCTCTACTGTGTATGGAGCTCCCAGGTTCTTCCACACATACTCGGTCCATTTGGTCTCTGGTCTGGTTACATCTACAGGTTGCCTCTTTCCCTAAACTGTGTGTGTCCTCAACCTCCACCGCATGTGCTATAAATATGTCATTCCTCATTCAAACATTGATTTAGGATTCTAGCCTGTTGTCCATATGTTTCAACTAGTGTGGCCACAACAGTATATCATAAATTGTGATCTCCTGGAGGCAGGGACCAGGTCTGTGAGGACCTCATAGAACATTTTTTTAAAAGAACTTTTTAGCATGAAAATTATATTGTTTTGGGAGTGTGAAGGGAGAGGTGCCTGGGGGAGGCAGCTGGTGCCGGTTTAAACTAGGAGGTGGAAAGAAGTCCCTGGGGACCTCAGGACCTTGCACTTGTGACTTCAGCTCTTTTCCTTCCTTAATTGTGGGAAGCTGGAGGTCTTACTTCAAGGCAGTGAAGTTTGTCTCTTCTGATTCCCATGAGAACAAGAAGTGAGTCGGGCATGCCTGATACAGACACTGCGCTCCCTGGGAAAGGACTCTGTGAGGATCGTCGGGCATCTCCTTTAGTCCCCGTGTGAATGTCAGAAGCTGGTAGTGACCCAGCACTGCTCTGGAATGACTGCTCCCGACCGGAAACTTTCAGTGACAGAAATCATGCGCAAATTGCCAAAACCACATGTGGGAACTGCCTGTTGGTTTTTGATTTTGTTTTTAATTGTAATAAAATACACACAAAACGCACCATCTTAATATTTTAAGGTACGATTCCAGTAGTATGAAGTACTTTCACCTCCATCTGTCTCTGGAATTCTTTCATCTTCCAAAACCGAAACTTAGTACTCAAGAAACAGTAACTCCGCATTCTGAATCTTTTTTAAAATTCAGAAAGAACAATAGCCCGGATCACCAGGAGTAATTTAGCTGAGTGTGTGTTTGTATATACCTGGATTCACATAGTTGAGGAGTGGTCAGGCAAAACTTAAAAGTGAAGAAAGCAAAAGATATTCAAGAAAGACCACTTTGGTACATAATTGTGAAGCTTTGATAAAATCGGGAAAAAGAACTTCATTCCCCACACAGGGTGGAGAGTTTGTGTAGTTCAGCCTGAGAAATAGAAACCAGACAGGAGACAAACCCAGATCAGCTCTGACTTTCTGGTTCTATGAGAGTGTCTTTTAGAGGTAAGAATTCCTTCAGCAGATTTGATGTGGATTTGCAGAGCCTTCCTCTGCAGCCTGAGGCTTTCGTCGCCCACTCCTTTCAGGGAGGTGCCCTCTGTCCTTTCTGAGCTGTTGGGACAAGGTGCCTTGCCATCTTTGGGTACTTCTGGACTCTTCCAGAATTCCCTGGCTGGAAATCTGCCACATGTCTCACTTCCCTTTGGTCTCTAAATGTAGGTCCATGTTGCTTGTTAAAAAGAATGTTGTCAGATATGCTAATTGAAGAGTACGTGTTCTTGACCACTGTGGAAAGACAACCAAATGGAAATGATTAGAAGGAAACCCTGTGTTTTAAGAAGCTTCCCAGGTGCAGTGGACAGAGCACCCTTCACAGCTCTCCTGTGCTGGCTGTCAGTTGGATTCAGTTAGGAATCAGCACTCAGACCCGTCCACCGTGTCCATACCAGTTGTGTGTACCCAGGTAGAACCATAAGACAATTTGACAGATGTATGTATTGCACTTTATTTTTTTCTGCCCATGTTCTTCATGTGCCTCACTTTTGCTTTTGCTACCTCAGCTAACAAGCTTCCTTTCTGTCCTTCCCTACAGCATGAGGTTTCCACTGGCTTCTCCTCCCCTCGCTCCCCTTGCACAATACTTGATTTTCATAAAGCTAATTATTCCAAAATAGCTTTTAAAATAATTGTCAGAAAGAAGGTACTCCATAAAGGCAGGAGGGTATAGATGATGATGTTAAAGATTACAGGACAAAAAGGATTGAGAGCATTTTCTTTGAGTCGGCCTCAGGATTTACTCTGACAGTGTCTCGCTCTGTTTCTACCCCAACTTTTCTGCCTTGCGCTTCCCAGATGATTTCACTGAAAAGCAATGGCAAATTATGACTTGTCTTTTCTACTAGAGCCTTAACAGATAGTTTATTCTCAAATGTAAACATTTTAGTAAGCTTTTTGTTTAGTGACTCATTAATTTGATGAGGAAAATGTCCTAATAAAGATAAAGAAACTGTAAACTGTTTCAAAATCTGCAGAGGGAAAAATGTTAGGGCCCTTAGGTCAACTGCTTTCCCCTGTTCTTTGAATTTCATTTGTTGTTTGGTCATGGGAACAAACAAATTGGTCATTTGGGGGTTAGGTCCTCTTCTTCATTTCTTCCTGTAACTTTATGCATACATACCGAGTCATGGGTGCTTTACTTCCTGAGAGTTTCTTTCTGTATAGATAGGAGCTGTGTCTGAGGAGATTTTATAAAAAACGGTAAATCAGATTTCCCTCTGCAATCACAAATGTGTGCATTAAATGTGTCACTAGGTTAGCCCTGAGAAACTTGGTTAATTTTTACGTATAAGCAGTTTGATTTTCTCAGAAGTGTCACAAACCCCCAGGTTGTTTTTTTTTTTTTTTTTTTTTGAGACAGAGTCTCGCTCTGTCACCCTGGCTAGAGTGTCGTGGCGTCAGCCTAGCTCACGGCAACCTCAGACTCTTGGGCTCAAGCAATCCTTCTGCCTCAGCCTCCCGAGTAGCTGGGACTACAGGCATGTGCCACCATGCCCGGCTAATTTTTTTCTCTATATATTTTTAGATGTCCATGTAACTTCTTTCTGTTTTTAGTAGAGACGGGGTCTCGCTCTTGCTCAGGCTGGTCTCGAACTCCTGACCTCAAGCGATCCTCCTGCCTCGGCCTCCCAGAGTGCTAGGATTACAGGCGTGAGCCACCACACCCGGCTGAACCCCCAGGTTTAAAGGGTCAAAAATCCCTAAATACAGCAGTCCCCAACCTTTTTGGCACTAGGAACTGGTTTCATGGAAGACAATTTTTCCATGGACTGAGGTGGTGGGGATGATTTCAGGATGGTTCACATGCATTACATTTATTGTGTAGTCAAACCTCTCTGCTAATGATAGTACATGTTTGCAGCCACTCCCTAGTGCTAGCATCATCACCTCAGCTCCCCCTCAGATCATCAGGCATTAGACTCTCATAAGGAGCACGCAACCTAGATCCCTCACATGCACAGTTTACAGTAGGGTTTGTGCTCCTATGAGAATCCAATGCCACCGCTACTCCGACAGGAGGTGGAGCTTATGTGATGCGAATGATGGAGAGTGGCTGTAAGTACAGATGAAGCTTCCCTTGCTGGCCCTGCCGCTCACCTCCTGCCATGTAGCCCAGTTCCTAACAGGCCATAGACTGGTACTGGTCAGTGGCCCGGGATCTGGGGACCACAGCCTAAGTACAATCAAAGGCTTACAAGAATAGTTAGCCATACACCTGTGGTTACATAGGCATAATCCACATTATCCATTTATATGAAAATATTCTAGAGGTGTTAAGAATTTATGTTGGGCATAATTTTGGTAAGACTAAATGTTCCAGCATGGATGATATAACTGTTTCTAGGTTTTGTATGAGTGGTCAGTGAAATATAAATTGATGTAGAATGCCCTTTGTAACAAGAGCATGTTGACTTTTATTAAGTCTGGGGATAAACATCAAAGATGTTTTTAAAAACAGTTATCCAACAATTTTGCACTTAAATTTTAAGAGGCAGTTATATGCTTGAGTGATTCTCAGCCTTTTCAGGAGGAAGACCCAGTTCTAACTGGGAAAAAAAAAATCAGATAACATCCCTCCAAACTATCTTTGATAGAAACTTACTTGTAAAAGATGTGTGAAATTAGAAGGAAAAATGAATTCAATATAATTAATAAAAAAAAAAAAAAAAAAGCAAGGTAAAGTGACTTTTGAGGCTCCAGGTAGACTATCAGGAACTTGGATTTTGTTTTGCTTATAAAATCTGTTAATGCCTTTGTCTAAGTTTGTGTCTGCTCTCTTGCCAGGTACTTATGAAGTAGGAAATACGATGACCCAAGGCAACTTTTTATGACAGCATACCTCTAAAACTATTGCCCATTTTTGTTGTTGTTACTGGCTGGGTCTTCCTGGACCAAAGTGGGGAAAAGAGGTATAAATGAGGCACTAGCTGTAGTAAAGCCGTGTGTGTGAAAGTGTAGGCATTTGTGTAATGATGCAAGAGCATTTCATAGCAGGCGAGTTAAGTTTCATAATGACATAAATATATTTTAGCTAGGTATATTTCTAATTGCGTAGGCTAACGAAGTATCTTTTGCAGGAGTAGCCTTGCATATGACACAGATCATATTCTGAACTGACAGGGCCAAGTTTAATTGTGGGCCCCTTTAACTTCTAGTAATTGTCAAATGAACCAGTCCTTGGTGCAGCGAGGACGATCTGGATGGCTGCTATTCATGCATTTATTCAGCTGTCTTGTGTCCTGCGCTGGGCTGGGCATTGGGCAGGGCCGTGGGCATTCGAGGTGAACCAGACATAGTGCCAGACCTCAAGGAACCAATCCGTGCTCTGTTGGAGGAGGCAGACGTGAAGCAGTGAGCGTGCTGCTTGGTGCTAAGTGCCATGCAGAAGTGCGCACCCACTGGCTGGCCGTGCAGAAGTCTCTGCTCACCTCTTCATGTGGGTGCAGGTTGAGGAGGGACAGGGGAAGAAGGTCAGGAGTAGGCACCATTTGAGCTGAATCTTGACTGCTTAAATCCAAATCTAATGCTATTTTTAGTAATAGGCTTTGAATTATACTGCCTATGTAAATTAGATGACTTTCAAATTTTTAGAGAAATCATTATTATTCTCCCACTTTATATCTAAATGGAAACTGGATGCAATGGCAAGCACAGTCTGGGTCATTCAGGCCTGACCTTGAATCCTGGCTGCCACCTAATTGCCACTTGACCTTTCTGAACTTCACATAAAAAGGGATAGTAAGATCTGCCACACATGTTGGTTGGCAGGATGAAATGAGGTCAGATATGTAACAGAACTCATTAGTCCCTCCCCTTTCCTTAGCACATGAAAGCTGAATGGCTTGAAAAAGGTAATTTATTTTGAAAGGAGCTTGATGAAACAAGAAGGCAGGGTTCATTATGGATAATGAGAGTAACTAATATTATTTTGGTGCCAGGAACTGTTTTAAGTGCTTTCTTTATGTTTGTTCGTTTATTCCCCACACTAACTGTGTTAGGTACTATTATTTTATCCCCACTTTACAGATGAGAAAATTGAGGCTAGAGCTGTTAAATAACTTTCATTAACCCTTCCTTTCTGACTCCAGAGCTTTTAACTATCAGCATGGAGCTTTTGAAAAGAATAATGAGGATAACAGCAATAATAATAATACCTTAGATTTTTATAGAGCTTCATCCTTTGAAGAACACACCTATGTACACTGTTACATTTGTTCCTCATGAGAAAAGCTAGGAGATGGCTAGAAACTGGATTAGAAAACTGAGGTGCAGAGAGGGGAAGTTACTTACCCAGGGTTACTAAATCAATATATGGCCTTGTTGGTACCAGAACTTCTTCCAACTTGACTCTTGTGAGAACAGTTCAGGAATCCTTTTAAGAAATGGTCACTGTTAAATTTTTAACTATGGGACACAAGGAAGTTAGTTGTGTTGCTCAGGTCCCATGTCTGGCTAGTGGCCAACTCTGATTAGAAAGGGCATGTCCAGCCCCTGAGCCACACAGCTTCTGAGGGTCCCAAGTGAAAGATTGGGAAAGTACTGGTGCATCTAATTTTTTGGGCCACGTGGAGCCTGGGTACATCCTCATGCTTCCTTCTGGGATTCTGGAACCAGCAGGGGGAACGTGAACTTGCCTTTAGCTCAGATCATCTCCTCCAGAGCCACAAGGCCACTTTCTGAAGGTGGGCCAGGGAGGCCACAACCACAGGGAGATGGTAAGGATGTGCACAGGCCTGTGGTGGGGACAATACAGAGGGCCTAGGCGGCCGCCTTCCAGTGCTAATCAGCTCTCTCTGCAAATTGAAGGCTCAGCACAATTTTAAAGACAGCAAGAGAGATGAGAAACCAAGTAAGGTTTGACCAAAAGCCTCTTGGGATTATGTGGTGTTTTGCCTTGTAGCTGGGGATCCAGTTACAGATGCCTGTGATTATGGCCTTTGCAAACAATTGTCAGAGAAATTCATAAGATTTCCAAAGGCTGCAGAAGAGCAGATGTGGAATTAAATTTCAAGCACAGTTACCCATAATGGCTTACATGTGGGCATAGAGTATTTAGGATTCAAGACTGAGTGCCTCCCCTTTGTCCAGGAGGTGTGGGATGGAGAGACAAAAGCAGAGGTTGGAGGTGTCAGCATTTTCTGGAGGTCTTTTTCTGTTGTATCATTTATACTTTGCCTACAGACCTTTTAAAGTGTCAAAATTCTTTCATAATGGTTAGCTGGTTAGCTTGCAGTGTCTACCATTGTCATCTTTTGTCCTATTTAGTAATAAGGCTCAAATCAGCTTCTTTGCCAACAAGCATCCACCATGCCAGCAGATAGACTGTGGAAAATGTGAGTCTCTGCAACCAACTTTAATTGGCTGTGCAACAGACATTTTAACTCAATTTAATATTGCTAGCAAAGTTCTAGGTGTTTAGACTTGCCTTGTTTGGTATCTGTTCTCCATAATTCATATGGCAAGGACTTTAGATGACTATAAGAAATACCTTTTTAAAATTACTAATAAGGAAGGACAAAATAGAAAAGGATAGGAGTAGTTGCAATAATCTGTTACTGAAGTAACAGCTACTAGGTTTCTCCCCACCTCAAAGAAATAAGCTTACTGAGCTTAAAAATCCTGTAAGCATCATTAGGCAACAAAAAGGATTAAAGGAAATATTTCAAGTCTGTGTGTGTGTGTGTGTGTGTGTGTGTGTGTGTGTGTGTGTGTGTGTAAAATTCTAGTTTTTGTTGTATGGCGATGCCGTTTTCTAGATCTTTTCAAGTAATTGCTAAAAAAACCCCAACTTACATTAATAAGCAGCGGACCCTCAGTTGAAGAATGGGACAGAATTTAGGAATTGACCTTTTTTCCTATAAAATCTGAAAGTTTTTGCTATTGTTTTATTTTGCTGTGTATACCCACTGTCTGAGGAAGTGGAGCAGGAGTGTGTGCCAGCCTTGCACGGAGTCGCCGTTGGGACACTGCAGCCATGCTGAGTGGTCAGACTCGTCGCAGACTCAGTTGCCTGGGTGTTGAGGTTTTGTGGTGACCGAGTCAAAGGGCAGAGGACAGGGAGTCTGTGGTGTACCAGCTGTGGGATGAGTCAGTGTGCCTGGGCTGCAGCGACTGCCGTTCCTGTGTTCCACACAGCGCTTCTGGAAAGCCAGATGTGGTGACACTCCTCTGCAGATGAGGCAACATGAACATCAAATGGGATAACATGGAAGAACAACAACAGTCAGTATGTGTGTACTGCTTTATCATGATGACATCATCTTACTTAATCCTCACAGCTGTGCAGTGAGGAAGCTGCTACTTAAAGCCAAGAATCTGAACTCCAGAGCTGGTGGTGTTCCTCAGCCTCAAGTCCTTCAGAGAGGGAAAGCACTGTGTTTAAAAAATGGCCTCGTTACTCCTTCCACGTTAAGCTCTGAGGTCCTGTGGCCTTCGAGATGACTGGGATGAAGCATGAGAAGGGCCAGTGCTGCCTGTTATTTGTATGACCTTGGGCAAGCTGCTTTGTCCATCCCACCCCCAACCCTGGGTTTCCCTATCTGTAAAATCGGGTCAGTAGCCTATCTCGTAAAATTGTGAGTTTTCCTTGGAGATAAATGCTGTTAAGTGCCTAGCACAGTGTCTGGCACCTAGCAAGGGCTCAGTGAATGCCTGATGATGATGATTGCTACTGCTGAGGTTCTTAGTGCTCTCGAGGTTGTTGTAGTTCCTGGAGGTTCTTGCTGGATATGGCTGGGCCGCTGCCAGGCTGAACACCCATTCTTGACTCTCCCATGCTACACACACCCACAATAGCTTCCTGAGGTAGTTTCTAGAAATAACAGCTTTTGAACCTGCCTCATCATCTGTTTCCTATTTATTCCATATATCCCAGTTTAAACTTTCAAGATTCTTCCACCCCATCAAGCAAGGGGAGACAGCTGGACCTATGGCTCCTGCTCACTTGGATGCCTTTGAAGGCAAGTGGCACTCATAGTCTCTGTCCACAGCTAATCCTTTAAATTACCCTTCAGAGATTGTCATTCCAAGCAGAACCAAATGCTTTCTGTCCCTCTGCATCACATAACCAGGAGTTGGCAAGTGTCATCTCCTCTCATTTCCTGGAAACGGGTAGAACAGACCTGCAGGAGGACCCAATTGCTGAAGTCAGACTGCTGCCTTCATTTTGACGGTCTGTGAGAGGCACTTCCCAGCAAAGGCTATTGCTCTATTCTCTTTGCCTCTTTTGAGAAGTTTTTCATCTTGGTTGGCTTTTTTTCATCATGTACCTCATGTAGGGGAACCTGAAAAACCATAGGAGGCATCTGTTCTTTTTGTTTTAATCTACATTTCATGAAAATTCTAAACTGGCCAGCTCCTCCCGTCTGCAGCTGAAATCTTGAGCTTAGAATCCTGTCCTCATTTCCCGTGACCTTCTAATCAGCTGGAGAGCCCAGAGGCGTCGTCCAGCCAGATGGTTTCAAGCCAAACTGAGATTAAAGATCCCTTATTTAGCATCTAGAGGTAAAACTCTTTTTAAAATCATTACCCCTTAAAAAAAAAAAAAACCTAAGCAATTGATACTAAACTTAATCAATAAAGTTTGAATGGAATGGAAACAAAATAGTTCCCCTGTTTTAATTCTAGGGCTCTTGTTTATGCAAAGTAGTCTAGGAATAAAGAAGTAGCCAGTCTGAATTAAGCCAGATGAAGATAAACAAAAAGGTTGAAATTATTTATTTCTTTACTCACTTGTTTCTGTTACTGCTAATCCTATGAATTCCTCTACTAGAACCGTCCTAAACATTTCGCTTCTGATACCTATAGATGAAGAAGCTTCCGTGATTTGCTTAGTTTTCCTTCTTCTAAAGATCCCCGTGTTGAAGTCCTTGATTAGATATACTGAAGCTGGAATACAAATGAAAAGTACTGTTATTAAATGAAGTTCCAAAGAGCAATTTTTCAGTCTAGTCAGTCAACAAGTATAAATTAAGCACTTACGAGGGGCATTGCATCTTTCTACTTGACTTGTTTCTGAAATCTGAGATTCCAACCACGGTTCTAGTTGGTTGCGCTGGTTTGACTTGCAGTGCAGGGAAGTGGTCAGACTATAATAGATAAAAATCACTGAACTTGGGCCACATTATAGGCCCTGTGACGGTCTTTTTGCTTTGCTTGGGGGCAACTTTTATCTCTTCCTTTTGCAGAGGAAAATGGGGGAAATAAACTACCCTTTTGTAGTGGTTTGGGTTGTCACTGTTAGCTGAGTGTACCTTGTAGAAGAACCTGCTTGAACCACAGCTCTTGGTGAATAGGAGCTCTCTCCTTGCTACTGGGCTGTGACTTCTAGGATGAGGGAGCAGGACTTGGCCTGTCTGAGCCCCCACGTTGCTCATATATGTTGTTGGTGGATCACGTAGTCATTTTGCTTTGTTACAGGACAGGTAGCTGGGAACACACGTGCTACGGGTAACCTGGGGTTTGAGATGGAGTGGAGTGGAAAGATTTCAGAAGTCTTCTACCTAAATGATTCCTGGAAGACATTTCCCAGAGAAAATTGGCAGTGCAATGAAGTCATTCACCTTACCCCTTGATCTCTTGGTGTAGAGGAAAGTACATGTCCCCAGGCAGAGGTCCTCTTGAGATAAGAAGCCCTTGAAATACCTGTGACCCAGCTGTGTGTGTGTGTGTGTGTGTGTGTGTGTGTGTGTGTGTGTGTGTGTGTGTGTGCGTGCGCGTGTGTGTGTGTGTGTGTAGGGGGGAGGCAGCCTAAACCCTTTCCAAACAGGGATAGATGTGCCTATTTGAAATGGAAAACGTCCATACCAGAAACTTCCAAAAACTCTCCAAATGCCCTCTGCCAGAGTGAGCCTGGATTCAGCCTCATTTAGACTCTTTAACTGGCAGAAAATTGTTCTCACTCCTCCTTCTCCCTACCCCTGGGATCATAGTTCTTTCTGCTCTCTTACTGCTTTTGAAAAATTCATAATAATCCTTTTATTCTTCCTGTGTTTAGCATCTTGTTTTGTCAAAAAGATAATGTTTCCTATCTTTACATTGATGCTCCTAATCAGGTGAAGTGCAAAGGACTGTGCCAGAGAAGGGAGTATAATTAATACCTTTATGATTCTGTCCAAGTTCTTGAGAAACTATTAGAACTTGATTATCTCGGTGTTTGCCAGTTGAGGTCAAGCCAACATCTGTACTTGTGTTTTTTTCCCAGAAGGCATGACAAGGAAAGAGAAAGAGAATAGTTCAAAGAATTAAAAACAGAGTTTTCATTAGGATAACTTTGGGGTCAGGTAAACATCTCTTTTGAGTTTCATTGAAAAATTCCAGGAGGCCAAAGGCAAAATCTCCGGAAGACTTGTTTCAAGAAGTGTAGCTTGGTGGAAAGTTTACCTTTAAAAAGAATTTAAGAAAACTGAGCATGATGTTGCTTAGAGGACTCTAAGAAAAAAGAAAATAGAAAAGATATCAAAAACCAAAAATTTCTTTTCCTCATTTGGAAAGTGTGGAAGCCTTGAAAAAGATTTCCCCTGTGACTAAGAAATATTTCTTCATTGTATATAAACTACTTTCCTTCTAGGAGATGTGGAGTTGTTTCCTAAGTTTGTGAACTTGAGTTGTGAATGCAGATACCCGTGGACTCAGCTTGGGGACAATGCATTATGACTGTCCTTAGTAAGCCAGGCACACTTCCCGTGGACCTATGGTTTAGCATATAACCTAGTTCTTGGTTATTCACTTTTGTATCATTCCAGTTGGCAGTTTCAGGGTTCAAATGACACCTTTTATAAGAGTTGACTTCTTGTTTAGCTTAAAAACAAAAATTGAGAGAAACAGTCCCCTTTGAGTCTGAAGGAAATTAAACCACAAGTCAGGCTACCAATGGAGATTGTGGAATTTCTGTCCTAGAGATCTTCAAAAGTAGAACATAAAAATTGGATCGCTTAAGTAAGTCAGCTTGGAGGCTGCCCAAGATGGCCTCTTGCAGTGTTCCAAGTTTATAAAACAGCTCATGTTAATATTCCTATATTGTTGGCACATCAGGAAAATCAGTCCTTTGTTACATTATCCTTCGATTTAAAATGTTTTGAGTTCCCTGTGCCTAGGAATGGCTGTGTCTCTCATTTGCATTATATGATAATATTGCTTGTGGAAATTTGGGAGTGAGTGGGAAGAAGGAAGTAAGAGGGGTTGTCATTTTAGAAAATGACATCCGATCTCTTCAGGGGATGGCACTGAGGACACTTGGCTTAGACAGAGCTGACTTGACTGAACATGTTAACAAAATCCCTGAGGACCTGCGTTTAGCTTTGGGGTACTTCCTGTGAAGAACTGTTGCATTACTAATGATCAAGTTTGCTGGCTTTAGATGATTTATAAAATGTGAAAAGGTTGTTTGATTCAGTGTTATTGGATGCAGTTAACTTTAAAAAGTTAAGAAAATTGTCTGAAGCAAGATTTTTAAGTCATGTGGCTCTAGCATGAGCCTAAAATGGCAAAAACAAAGAAAAGGTTCTTTGTGGGATGCCAAACCACAGTGAACATAGTTCTTGGTGACTCCTTGAATTTACAGTGTCCCCAGGGCCATCTCCTTCTCCTCCACATTGCATCCCCCTCTTCTGCTTACCACTAGTGGCAAACCAGTTTCCCTGCCTCCCACTGACCTTAAAGAGACACAGGTCATGGCTTGTGAGCACCTGTACCAAGGAATTGTTTTTTAGGAATAGGAGAAATTGAAAGCTGTTAAAGGTGCCCAGCAGACAGGAGAGCAAAAGGTAAAATTGGGAGCCTTACCGTTCGTTCGTTCGTTTATTTATTTATTTATTTGTTTACTTTTTTGCAGGTAATTTATGAAAACTCTAATTTCTTCCATTCTTTTCTGAGATTGATCTTACGAATTTAAATTAGGAGGCTAAACGTCTTCTGTGACTCTATTTCTTAAAATTGTCCGGTGATCAATGCCATATGAATTGCAGACTTTTCCAGAGACCTGGAAACTAAAATATGTTATCTTCCCTGTGTTTTTCTTCTTTTTGTCTTTTTGGTTTTTTATGTTATTTTCCTGGGTAGGCAAAAATACAGGAGAGACCTCTAAGCTATAATATTCAGTTTTAGGGCTGTTTTCTTTCTTTGTTCCATTTAGAAAGGACATGTTCATTAAAATGAGACCTATGTTTTTAGTTTTTTTCTCTCTTTTAACTTTCCTTTTATTTGAAGTTAGTTCTGCCATGTGGTGGTTTTCAAGGTGTTTGTTTATTTACAGTAGAGCCCTCTCTTTCAAATGAAATCTTGTGTGTAACCCTAATATGTGAAACAGATAAAGTGCCCTGCTCTGGGGGGTTGCCTCGCTGCGCCATGCCCGGGGCACATCTGAGCCCCGTATCTGTGATGCACTGACAGGAACACAGGGTTAAGAAACAGTGCCAGTTTGCAGTCCCCAGCTCTGCCACCAAACCTTTTTTGATCACTTCATTTCTCTAGGCTCAGTTTGCTTTTTTATGGAATGGTGACTTTGTACCAGATTCTCTCTGAGGTCCTTCCTGCCTAGTCATGAGCACTTCTGAGTTGCAGAGAGCAGGGGCGGGAAGTGTTCGGTGAGCACAGCGGGAGCAGGTCCCGCTACAGGAGGAATCGTCCTGCTCTAGCATGAATGGCCTTTAGTTCTTGCAGAGGAAGCTGGGGAGCAAAAACTGATGTGTCTGCAGAATTATTAATATCTCCCGAAGGTTTCAGCGAGGCGTCTGTTACCCTCTGATGCAGAAGAATCTTGTGGAGAAAAGGATTTAAAATAGTCGTAGGTTGTTGTTTACCATTGATTGTGTGTGGTCAAATTTGCTGGTAGGTGGTTAGCTATTAATAAGCAAAACAAGTTTCCTTTACTAGAGACAATTATGTCCTGTCATTTGTTGTTGTTAGTTGGGAAATGCAACTGAGACGCAGTCCAAGAATCTGCAGCCAGTTAACACATGTGGTTAGAAAATGGAGATGGTGAGGCCAAGGTCAGGGTTCAGCTGCCACATGGGCCAGTTAACTGGGCTGGGCTCTGTGGCCAGACTGTACTTTTAGCCCTGAACAACTGCCTCTCACATGTGTGCCCTGGGGCACAGGGAGGGGTTAGAGACTGGGTTAGAGGGCATGGGAGGATGTCTGAACCCAGCTTTTCCTCCTGGGGCCAAGCAAAGCCTTAGCCCTGGTACTAGAGTGCTTGGCCAACTCCTCTTGGTGTACAAAGGGTGACCTGCTCACATCTTTAACAGCTCAAAGGCAAACTGGAAATTCTCCCAGTGGACCAGGATCTTCATGCCTACTGTTAGTGGATCTCTTCAGTCTGAAGACAAAACTTTGCACTCTAAGTTAGAACAGAGATTAGTGAAATAATACTTCATGGTTCTTGATGTGAATGTCCCCTCTTCCTCTTTGAGAATTGGGAGAGGGGCTGGCTGTTAAAAGAGAAATTTGCTTCTGTTTTAATTCCATTGTTCGCTGTTGTTGTTCTAGTTTTTTCCTTTAGTTAAATGCCATTTTGCAATTAAAATTTGAAACACTTGATTTTCATCGGTGAAAGAAAATCGCACAGGAATTTTGGGGAAGTTGTTTGGAAAAAATAAGCCAATGCACACAATTCTCTTAGGGAATGATTCTATAGGAATAGATTTTTACTATTACAAATGGAACATTTTTCACTAATTTCTTAGCATAAATGCAATAATGTAGGAGACCTCAGTAGGATTTCATCTTTGTCCAGCAAATGAATTTAGTTATAATTTGTTTCCTATGAAAAACAGGAAAGACACTAGCGTGAAGTAAACTATCTGAAGCACTTTTTTGGTGAGAAAAGTATTTGTTTCTGTTATACAGAATTCAAGCATTAACTTATATACTTCTTAATCTCTACACTAACCTACCCCAGCGGTACATCAAGATATTCTTGAGTCAATTGTAAAAATGCACATAAAAATTAGAAGTTTAAAACTTGTGATTCTCTCTCCCCCCGCCAATAAATATGCTCCAGGTCAGTGGCCTCCAAAGTGTTTTAACAATAAATGCTTTCTTTAAAATTTTAAGTGGAATTCTAATATAGGGGGGAAAAAGGATAAAAGCAGAGACACATTGGTTGTAGCTGTGGAAGAGCTCTGCTCACTTTCTCCTCACCCCAACTATGAGACCACAGGGTCCCTCCTCAGAGAGGCTCTCTCTGCACAGACAGGTCTAGCAGGCGGGTCCCTGGTGCTGCAGTGGTTGAGTGGCCTTGATGTTGGCCCTTCCCTCCCAGAGCCACTCTTCTAAGTGGGGCGGCCATAGTGACGTTTGTTTCCCTGTCATTGACTTGGGGTGGTTATTTTTACTTAAGCTACAGTTAGTTGCAAACTTGAAAGCTAACCACGTAAGCCAACCAGTATTTTTTTCCTCTCTTAAAATTGGACCTTTACGTTTAGCTCATCCTTTGAATTTCGCTCAAATGCCACATTTGTCACTACTTTTTAGTCTGTGCCAGAAAGTTTTTCTCCTCATGAATCTGGGTTTAAATCTGTAACTACTATACTTGTGCCTGCCATGGTAGACATTCGTGTTCACAGACCTTGTAGAAATGAGTATTTTCCTTTTATATCCCATTCCAGGACATTGAGTTCCTATCTGTTTTTCTTTCTCCACTAGATAGTAAAAAGTAATACAGTGTTATTTCACACTGTGGATAATTCTAGAGTATATCTTAAACTTTGAACAGACTGGAATAACTCAAAGCCCTATAAAAGAAAAACACCAGCATGGTGTAAGCATGCAATTTTGGGGTCCATGCTGTGCCCAAATGCTTGTCTTTTGGTATTAAAAGTGGTCTTTCTCAGTCTTACAAGGTGTACATATATTCAGTTAGCATATATTGAGCACTTGCTGTATAGAGTTATTTGGCTAAACCTTGAAGAGAGAGAGATCAGATAACTTCATATGCACTAATTCCTTTAGTATACACATGCCCCTATGAGATAGATGCTATTTTTTTTTAACTATATGGTAGCCAGCTCTTCCCTTACTTACTTGACATGCTTTTCTGGTGTAATCTCACCCTTACCCATGGCTTCAGTCACCTCCTATATGCTGATAATTTCCCAAACTATATTGCCTGCTCTAAACTCCTTCCTAAGTTCCAGACCAGTTGCCTCCTGGAATCCTCCCTTGCCCAGCCAGATACCACGAACTTGAAAAGCTTCAACAGAGCAAATTTTTATCCTTACCCTCACCTGATCTCCTTTTTTCCCTGGGTTTCCTCTTTTGGTCAAGACATTATCATCTGCCCACACATACATTCATCAATGGATATTTACTGAGAACTCATTCTCTCTCAGGTACTATTCCAGATAGTAGGGATCTATACATCACAGACCAAAACATATTAAAGGCTTTGCCTTAGTGAAGCTTACATTCTAGTAGATAGACAACTAACTTAAAAAAATACGTGCATCTATACCTGTCTGTCTGGAGATCTGTGTCTCCTTGGATCCATCTTACCCATCTATACGGGTGGGTGTCAGGCAGTGGTGAGAGCTTGGAGGGATACAGAGCAGGCTGAGGATGGCAGGCAGTGCTGGAGACAGAGGGGGGAGCTGCTGCTTTATCTAGGGTGGTCAGGGAAGGAGGAGACATTTGAGTGGGGATTTGAGTGAAGTGAGGGCATAAACGTTTTTAAATCTGTGATTTAGGGGGCCTGCTCTGTTAGTCCTACCTGGTCAAGGACTGAATTATGGTCATTATTGTAATGTTGCCTCAAGCCACAGTTTGTAAGTGTTAGCTGTGAGATGGGTGCGTAGATGGGCTTGAAACAGGGAGCTGGACAGGGAAACGGGGGCGAAGACAAGAATGAGAGAAGGCTTCATGGAAGATGGCACTTAAGTTGGGTCTTGAGCAAAGTTTCACATATGGCACGGGAAAGGCAAAACAGTTAAGGAGGCAGATGCTCTGGGCCTCAAAATTGAGTTTTGGAGAACACGGCATCAAATTTGGGGTCACAGAAACAGGGGAGCACAACACCATGACTTGTGATGAGTAGTGTTCAACAAACCTCAGGACAAACGAACTGGGGTGGGTGTGTTGTAAGAGGACAAATTCCATTCACTGATTCTGAATGCTGTTTTTGGGAAAGGAAAGAGGTGAGAAAGAACCACAGGTTTTTCTACTTTCCTATTTCCCCAGGTGCCTCCCAGAGAGCATCTTCCACATCTCCCTTACCCAGTGTCCTTCTTTTCTGATTATGAAGAGTCACAGCAGAAGCCTCTGCCATCTTGGCTAGAAGATCTCTCATTTACAAGTTTTGAAAAAGAACTCTGTGTCATGCCACTGAGAAGGGACCTGGCTGTGAGGCCTGAGAGCTCGAGGGAGAGAAAGTGGCTCTTGGCCTTTACTTCTGACCCTGGTGAGGATTGGGGGTGGTGTCTTGAGGGAGGGGCAGGAAGGACATGCTGTGGCTCTTCTATCTGGGGAGGTTGGGGGAGTTGTCACCCGTGATCTGGGTGTACATTAGGAACGAGATGAACATGCCAAAGGGACTCTACAGTAAGCTCTTGGGTCTTCGACGTGCAGCTTTGGCATTATTTTGTTTTTAGTGTGTTTGCCTTCATTTTCTCTAGTTTGTCAGGGCACCCTCCCCCTTAGGTTTTATCTGGAAGACTTGATAAGTAACAATGATTCAGGGATAAGATTTCTGTTACATGTAATAGTTTTTATTCTTTAATGGTAGATCCTTCTATTTCTTTGTGCTGTGTAAATTCTTGTTTAGGTGAGCAGAGTTGTTCTAGGAGATTTCAGGAGTAAGTGCTCACCTCATTATCTCCTTTCTTAAGGGGCAAGGGATGTGCTTCTGTTTTCTCCTTTTATGGGGTATGGATTGTACCATGTAGGCCTCATTACAGGACTCCATTGCTAAGGGCCTTTTTAGGATTTATTTTTATTGATAAATTATACTGTACATTAGTGAGCAAGACTTAGCACTATCATAAACGTCACTGAAATATTTTACTAAAGGTTCACGTATGCTTTGTCTTGTTATGATACAGATTTTTTTAAAAGCAAATTTCTTGAAATGTTTTTCCCTGAAGCTGGTAAAAGCTTAGTCACAATGTTCTCTTGTAGTTAGTGTCGAAAGTGATTTCATTCCTCTGGAAATTCATTCGGAAGCTGTTCTCACTCACACTGAGATGGCACGTGCCTTCTGGGCTCTCTGAGGTGTAACTGAAGGTCCCCTGCTTGGGCTGTGCTTCACCTGCTCACAAATGTCAAGTTTTTAGAAAAACTCAAAGCAAGATAGTGTAGACTAAACCTTAGGATGCAAATGCACCTCGAAGAGACAGACAGTGGTGACCGTGTGCTTTGTCGGGTAGGTGATGGCTTCCAGACCCTCCATGCAGGAGACAGTGGAGGAAGGAGGCTCGGGTAGCGTGCAGAGGCAGAGGATTGCTGAGCAGCGCCATGAGAAAGGATGCCTTCCTTTGGAGTAGCAAATGATGCCTTGTCTTGCTTGGTCTCCCAGTGCCTGGCAGGAACTGGGTACTCAATCAGTATTTTCTGACGGCGAGCAAATAGAATAATGGACAGATAAATATTAATACTTTTATGCATATGTAGGATAATGAAAAAGGTAAATATTTTAGATAGAGAAGCCAAGATTCCAAAAGCAAACTACCTGTTTCACCATTAGAGCTGGCTTTGCTTAGATATAGAGACTCCCTGGTTTCCTTTCAAATCCTTTAAAGGAAATGCATTTCCCAAAGGGTGAATTGGCTTGTCTCAGTGGTGAGTGAGCTTCACCTGTGTGAAAGTGACAAAGCTTCCACTTGGAGATGTGCTGGTGGCATGAACAATTGGCATAGTCAAAAACCCTTGAAGAGATACCAAGGTCTTTGGGAAGCATTCCACAGGTTAAACAGGCTCATTGCTGTACTGCAAGGGTTTATAATTGACAGCCAGCTTGGCAGCAGGATCTCTTCTAGCTATATATATGCTTTGGCCTGCGTGTGTCCATAGATACCCTATTTGGAAGTCTTTTTAATGAGTAACTGTTCTTTATTTCTAGTTTTAATCTTGGCATCTGTTTTCCAGAAACATTGGTCTGTTATTACTTAAAGTTTATGCTCGGATTCGGAATGCAGACTGCTGAGAGCTGTCAAACAGAGAAAGGGCTTGTCAGCACTTACAGTGCAAGTCCCCCACTGCAGCCACCTGTCTGCCTGGTGTGCTCCCCAAGTATGCTCCACTCACCTGTCTGCCTGTGGCACCCTGTGTCTGTTGATCTTAAATAACCTGTTCTTGAATGAGGAATTGGGGTATTTGATGAGATTTACACAGTGCTGGTGCTCGACACTATTCACAGTGTTTTCTGTCTTGCAAAATGATCACATACCTATATTCAAGGTTAGGGGAAAAAAAAACAAGACTATTGAGTGATTGTCACCAGGAAGAGTGTTTCTCCGAATTAACCGAAAGAGCTCTTTAGTCATACTCACTTGCCCCGGACCCCCTCCTCCTCCACCCAGATTCTAAGGCTGTTCTAGGACAGAAGGAGTTCACAGAGTTTGATCCAGACCCTGGTGTTTTGGAAACATACCCACATGAGGACCCCCCCTGCCTCAGGCAGCAGAACTTACCCAAACCTGTGGCTTCCTCTTTGCCTTCCGTGCTCTCTTTGCATTCCAGAATTCCTGCTTTCATCTTTGCGTGATGATTTTTTTCACTCCTATTAACCCAGTTTTTCTCTTCCCGTAGCCTGCCTTTGCTAAATACTGTCTGTAGAAAATGCTCTTAATCCTTGTGTTTATTCAGTAAACACTTACGAACTGTTCACTCTGTGCTTCTGTGCTGTGCGAGAGATACAGGAAGGAGTGAGCTAGAATTAGTATTGTTCTCCAAGAGCTTGTCGTCCCATGTATTTACAACTAAATATTGGGGAAGGGGTAGCAATTATGAGAACGAGCACGGTCCTGGCTATGTGTGAATCACAATAGCACAAGCCTGGCGGGTTAAAATGCAGTGCAATTGAATCTGACTGGTTGCTGGCACATTGGTAGGCTATTCTGTACCCAGATCTTTAAAAACGTGCTCTCTAACAGCTTTGTGTTGATGTGGTAATGTTTGAATCAAGGAGTTTCTCCTTCCTTAAGAGTAAAAGGAAGTTTTCATGATTAGTGACATTTGGCTTATAGTCTGGGAGGTCTTTGGAAACTTGAACTTCAGTTATTCACCACTGTGGTTGAGTGGCAGGGCAGGCACTGTGGAGGCTCAAGTTCCCAGCATTTCAAATGCATTAACAGTCCAGCCTTTGGCAACCTGCCACTCTCTCCCCTTGGTAGACAGGTCCGTGAAACTTGACACTCTCGTGTCTTTCCTTGAAAATCTCCCAGGGTTCAGCAATCCTTCAATGACTGACCCATTTCTGTTAAATTCCTGTTGTCAGACACAAGTGTAAAGTTGTCCTGGACCTGTTGTCAGAGAATGCATTTCAGTGATTTAAAAACAAAAAACCAAAAAACCGCCAACCTAGTCTTTGAGTGACAATTTGTGCTTTGGATGCAGAAATGGGGCACTACTCTTTGTATTTATTATGCTGTCATCAGAACTGCCCTTAAAATGTGGACAAACTTCCCCAAGTGTTTGTTGTACCAACAGAGCACAGTAAAGTAGGATTAGGACAATTATTCCTTTAGTTGACTCATGTAGATAGAGCCTTAGGGTGTCTACCAAAAATATAACGAGCCCTTCTTAGGTAGAAGGAATGGTTTGGGAGAGTAGCAGAGATCTTACCGTATTTTGCTTTTAGCTGATCTGCTTTGGTATTCACCTCCATGCTTCATATCTTTGGGGCCCATCCTTCCCCCGTCCTTGATAAATAAGTATGATGGCAAAAAACGTCATATGTTGGTTGTTGGAGTATTGCCTACCTGGAAACGCACTGGCCTTGGGAGTCAGAGCCCAGATTCTAGCATTTACTAATTGTGTGTTTCAGCTTAAATTACTCAAATTCCAAGTCTGTAAAATGGGAATAACAAATGATGTCTGTCCCCACCCGTACTATAGTCACCTTTTTACGCATAGTGTGTATCAAGTGAGAAAATGAATTGGAAAGTAGTCCTGTAACATACAATGCTCTGCTGTGGAACTTCCTTTCTTGCCATGGATGGGCATAGTTTCAGGGACAGAGTCTCCCTGTTAGAGGACAGTTATTGAGACTGTCCCCCTCTGTGGCCTTTGCCATTAAGAGCTACTGCCCCCTAACCCACCCCAGAGGTAACCTGGACTATTGTGGGGAGACTCTGTTTATTACACAGTTCTTTCTTTATTAAATTGAAATTTATCCATGTCACTTCCAAGGTAATTTTCCCTCCCTGGTTCTAGTGTTACAGAGTATAGCATGAAACAATTCAAATCGAGTCTTAGAAATTTGTAACTGAGAAAGACGTCTTACAACTCTGCTTCCTGTTTTTGGCAATTCAATTCAATAAATAAGTGCTGGTGCCTATCACGTGGGTGCTGTGCTCGGGCACTGAAGGCGGCTATTGTTTCTTCTCCTGGTCTCCGGAAGTGGAACAGAAGGGCATGCAACCCAAATGGAGATGAATGGGAAGTAAGAACTTTTTAACTCTTTAATGTGCAAAAACACGGTGGTTTTAATTTTATTTAGAATGCTTGCTGGAATTAAGTGCTTGCCTACATTTATTGGGCTATAAATAATTTAAATGGCCAAGCAGACTAATAACACACAAAAATGAAGATGAAAGAATGGTAAATAATAGAGACCAACATTTCTAATTTTTATGTGAACTCGTGTGTTTAACAACCAGTAAGCGGAAAAACATAATAGTATGTGAGAAAACGGAACACTGGTGACAGGGCAGCATGAGAATACCTCTGTGTGTGCTAGACTTGATGCTCTTACTGTTGCCACAACCCATGGGAGGATCCTGAAGTGTCTTAGTGATTAAAGGCACCACACGCTCCCTACATTGAGTTATGGATTGATTTATAGACTCTAAGACAAAAGTGGACAAATGTAAAAGCAGCGTTGGTCTTAGCATCAGAAGCCTTGGGTTCTGTTCTTGACTAGCGGCGTTTCTTCGAGGAAGTCGGTCTTTACTGCTCAGAATTTCAGTTTCTCTCAAATTTAAAATGAGACTAAAATTTTCTCTCCTGCCTGCATTATATAGTTGTTAGAATTAAATGTGGCAATATTTAGTACATCGATTTAAATCGTGACACCACTTTTTGCAAGGCATGTAACTTTTGGAAAGTTCTTTAAACTTCTCTGTGCTGTTTTTCTCATTTTTAAAATGGGATAATACTAGTACCTACTTCAGGGTTTTTGTGAGAAGTTAAATGAGTTAATTCCCAAAAAGTACATAGAACAGTGCCTGACAGTTAATGCCTAATACATTAACTATTTTTTTTGTGAAATTTTGAGAGTTCTGTGACTTAGTATATTTTTAATGTAATGTATTTTTTTGAAATAGCATATTTAAATACAACTAAAAATGAAAATCACGCCCTGTTTACCAGCCAAATCCAGAACAGAATTGGCGTGTTTTATCTTTCTGCTCACTCTGGTAGTTTCACAAGGTATGACTTCTTTGTCAAAAAAGTTTAATGGTGAGAATTTATTTCTGAATTCTTTTTTCTTCAGAGCTTTGGGTCAAATTTATTTATTCTAGGAAATGCTTTCTACTATCAGTGTGAGTTTGGAAGGCTTTAGGTGGGGACCAGGATCCAGTCTAGCCTTGTCTGATGTTGTTACAGTCCTGAGATCTGGCTTAACTGTCCAGAGCTTTGCTTGTGTTGTGTGTAAAAAAGAGATTTTAAAAAACGTTATCTTTGATTTTGAACAGTGCTAAGATTCAAGTGATTCATCTTTTGTGACTCATTTAGCTTTTAGAAATCATGAAATGTTGGTCAAGAACTCCATTTATAACAGACCCATTCATGATAATCCTAGTAGCTTATTTCACAGAAGCCATTTCCAGATAAAAATACTGATCATGACTTCCCTTAAAGGGGTGAAATAAAATTATGGGAAAGTCTTAGAATTTGGCTAATAAATAATTCACAGAAAAACAATTAAAAAAAATGATAGCTTCCATAAGCCATTATAACAAAGGAGCTTATGAGTTCAAAATTCTTTGGTGTATTTATCTTTTTATAAAGTGAAACCCAATGACTGTTATCCAGTATCCTCAAGTTTATTGCAAAACTAAAATGATTTTTTTAGATAGAGGCGCCTTTCAGCCACCTACTGGCTTTTCAGTCTCGGGTACAGTTTGGATTAACGCTGTTGATGCTGCTTCTAAGCTATTTATCTGAATATAAATGTGGATACTCATAGCTTCATATTACAGATTTTCATTGTCAGCCCTGGCCATATTTGAACATTCTTGTTTTCCTGTTTATCAGCAGAATTGAGGCTGTTGAATGTTTTCTGTTTGATCCATCTTATGTGGAATTAAACATATTTCTTCACTCCTAATTGTATTTTTAATGTTTCTTGAACTCAAAACCCTTTTTTCTAAATATTTACTCATATACAATATTACATTATAGTCCCAAATAGCATGATTAGCTTAATCATTTCTTTTCTTTTTGTTTTTTTTTTTTTTTTTTTTTTTTTTTGAGATAGGATCTCACTCTGTTGCCTGGGCTAGAGTGCCCCGTGACATCAGCCTAACTCACGGCAACATCAAACTCCTGGGCTCAAGCAATTCTCCTGCCTCAGCCTCCCGAGTAGCTGGGACTACAGGCGTGCGTCCACCATGCCCGGCTAATTTTTTCTATATATTTTTAGTTGTCTGGCTAATTTTTTCTATTTTTAGTAGAGACAGGGCTTGCTCTTGCTCAGGCTGGTCTTGGACTCCTGACCTCTATCAATCCTCCCGCCTCGGCCTCCCAGAGTGCTAGGATTATAGGCATGAACCACTGCGCCCAGCAGCCGTAGCTTAATCATTTCTAAATGAACAAAGTACTTTTCAATATGTAAAAAGAAAAAATTTATCAGCCAGTTATCTGCTAGCCAATTTCTTTTACAGAGTTTTGCATTAAGGCATGTCAGGGGAGGTGATAAGTAGGCTTTGTGTGGAGTAGAAAAGATGCTTTTAAGAACAAGACCATGTGGTGGGGGTGGGAGGGAAGGGCATGATTCAGAAACCCTGGATATGTGAGGTATTGAGGAAGGTTGTCTACTTCTTTTAACATCGGTTTCCTCGTATGTTAATGGACATCATACTTGTCTGGGAAGGTTGTAATATGATGCCTAAAACAGTCCCAGGTGCATAATAGATTTCCAACAAGTGGGAAGTGTGGTAATTAGAAATTTGTTCCATTTATGCTTCATATTGTAAAGCAATGCTGAAAAGATATTTTGGGATTCTCTGTCTTGTGAATGTACTAATAGGGTTATAATTTTCTGACGTTTACCTGAAGACTTTGAGACCACCAGAAGGAATACTTGATTTCTGAATAAACTATCATTAAATAAATTTGTCTCAGTCTTTCTCTTTACTGTGTTAGAGTTTTAACAGCTATTTTTCCATTTCCCCAGTCTATGCCATCTTTGTGAATTTAGCTTAAAAAAAAAATCTAACAGAGTAACTGAAAAGCAAATAAAGTGCTGCCAGGATAACTTCCTCATTTACAATTTTATGTTTCATTCCTTAATTTGTTTCTGGATTATTTGGGCCTTTTATGGTTGTTCATAAAGTGCCCTCAAGGACACAAGTTATATTTTCAAGTTGGTCCCTTTGTGAGGGGAAAGGAAAGGATGTAATTAGGTGCATGTTCGTGGGCTGCACATTCCCCACTGGCCTCTTATGTTTTTCTGATTCACTGGTGGTTTGGACCTTACGTTCCCACATCAGTGTTCCTGCGGTGGAGGGGCTGTGTTCTAATGCAGGTTGAACTATGTGCAGCCTCGGGACCAGTATTTGAAATATCACAGTTTAATGAGACATAAGATTGCATGGTAAGTCGTCTTTGTGTGTTTTTAAAATCTAACTCTTGGTTCAATTTGTTTCTCCAGGTGGCACTTTTCTGAAGTTGTTCAAGGAGTCTTCCCAGCATTCCTGCAGATATAAATAGGTAAGTAAATGAGATCACGTGCCCTGTTGTTGGTGATTATTTAGAAACACTTTCCAGGTGGGTGGCAACTTCTTGAAAAAGATGCAGTGTTTCACACTTTTGGACCCTGCATGGTAAGCATTAATTTTTTTTAAGCTAAAGACATCACTGGATGAGCTTACATAAATGTTCAAAACAGCTGTCCCCAGCTTTTTTGGCACCAGGGACTGGTTTCATGGAAGACAATTTTTCCACAGACTTGGAGGTGGGTGGGGGGATGGTTGTGGGATGATTCAAGCACATTACATTTATTGTGCAGTCAGACTGGTCTGCTAATGATGATCTGTATTTGCAGCCGCTCCCCAGTGCCAGTGTCACCGCCTCAGCTCCATCTCAGATCATCAGGCATTAGATTCTCACAAGGAGCACACAACCTAGATCCTTCACGTGCACAGTTTACTGTAGGGTTCAAGCTCCTGTGAGAATCTAATGTGGCTGCTGGTCTGACAGGAGGCGGAACTTATGCAGTGATGTGAGTGTGAGTGATGGGGAGCGACTGTAAATACAGATGAAGCTTCACTCACCTCCCACTGTGAGGCCTGGTTCCTAGGCCCAGGGATTGGGGACAGCAGTTGTAAAGGACCCTGTGAGGTTTCATAAATGATAGTGAACTTAATGCTGTAATTTCCATGCTTCAATTCTAACATGCTTTGTCACCATTCATACACAAGTTTCAGAGCTCTTTATAATGGGCATAGCTGACTTTAAGTTATCTTTCCTTGTGAGCTGCTCTGTTTGTTATCATTTCTCTCAGACAGGGGAAGTAGAGACGGCCAACTGAAATTACCCTGTTTAATTACTCAGTGGTAGCTCGCTAGAAGGATTGCCAGAATACAAGTTGAAAACAGTTGACTAATAGGTGATTTATGACTAAATCTACAGATTTTAATTTATAAAGGTCACTTTTGGAAAATACTAGTAACAATAATAGAGGTTGAGTAATCTCCTACAATATGCATTTGAGAAAATGAAGGCAGTGGATAGTTAAATAATCATCCCAAAAGACTTTGATCCAGCTCTGCTTCTCCTGAGGGAGAGGCCTGTTAAACCAGGTTCTTCTAGGGGTCTTGGTATAAGCTTATGAGTTCAGCTGAGACCAAAGAAGCCAGTGTGAGGTATGGATTTGGGACCAACTGACCTCCTATCCAGGAGGTCTACCATGTGCAGGGGATTTGCAGAGTATTTTCACAGACACCATCTCATTTGTAGAAAGGTCGTTTTTTTTAGCTTACAGATTCTAGGAAAGGAAAAATCGCCCTTACGTTAGGAAGTGAACTACTGACTTTTCAAATGTTATTAAGTTGTTCTAATAACTACTATCGCTTAGGTTGGGAAGCTTGGGTCTATTTTTTTTAAATGGGAACTGTAAATGCTTGTGAGTTATGGAATTATTTGAGCACAGTTCCTTCTCATGGGAAAGCCAGGGCTGACATTGACACCATATCAAATCTGTTCCATGTTTATTTAGGGGGGGGGTGGGAGAAACTAATTTTCTATTAATAAAGATTATTAATAAAAATACATACCTTTTCCTGTATATTGAAATTAAGGGATTTATTACGTGTGATTTTCTGAACCAGGTGTTCATAAACCTGTTTAAAATTAGGCCAATAATAGTACTCTGCTATGTGTTGTGAAGATCCAGAATTTCGGATGCCTGTCAGCTAGGTGACATGGGGGTTGGTAGTGAGGCCGGTTTTTGCTCTTACAGTTCTACAAATACAGATATTCTCAACAGAGGCAGGCCTGTGATGGTGAGGAGTGTGTTTATTTCTACTCCGAGGCACTGCCTGCCTGAGTGGGAACAGGAATAGTTGCCATTTTGCCCCTTTATGTAAAACCCGAGTTAAGTGGCCCTGTATTTCCCAGTGATGGCTTAGTCCCCCATGGTGGGTTGTCACCCTGGCTCCCTGCCAGGTTGGCCTGTTTAATCTTGCCCTGAGGAAAAGCCAGTTCTGTTCTGCCAATGCCTTCAGGAGCCAAGTCGTGTTCTCCCTTGAAATCCCCCTCTCTGAAGATTCAACCCAATAAAACCAGCCTTCTTGATGTCTTTTTTGTTTTGTTTTTAAAGTTGTGAATTCATTCTTTGCAAATTACAATAAAACTTTAATCAAGTCAGACAGATACAAGAACAGACGTTCTGAATTAACGGTACCTGAATTGTAGAGAAATGTGCTATTAATACTTTCTGTTTTATACAGTCACTCACATTGTATCAAGTTGGTAGAAAGGTTCTCTTGAGCAAAGAGAGTGACTGCAGTTTAGGGAGAGCCTTGACGTCAGGTGGTCCTGGGCTGGGGTCCCATTTCTGCTGGGCACAGACCTGGGTTGGGATCCCAGCTGTGAGGCCAGTGGGCAGTGTGACCTAACGCCCATTTCTTTACCTCTTGGAACTCCCATGTCTTTCCTTGTGGATAATCTGTTCCTCCCAAAGTGGTTTGGAAGATTGACTGAGATGGGCAATGCGTGTGGTGCATAGTAAACCACAGGTATCCCCTGCGTGGCTCCCTGGCAGTAGGTATCCTGGAAAGGGTACCAGGTGTGGAATCTGAGGAACTGCTCTGCCGGCAGTGCACTGTGCCTCTGGGCAAATCTCTTCCCTCCTGTGCCTCATTGGCACAGTGGCAAAGTAATAGCTGTTCTGTCTGTCTGCCTACTCCATGAGCGTTGTGTGAAGACTCTGAAAAGTGTGAATTTGCATGTGTGGTTAGTATAAGGGGTCTTCTATTGGGCTGGCTTTAAAAAAAAAAAGACTCTCTGGGCTTGAATTCCTGCTCCACCCCTTGTACTTAATAGGTGTGTAACCTTTAGCAAGTTACTGACACCGTCTCTGGCTCCCACCTGTCTCACTGGATTGCTCTGAGAGTAAATGATAGGCTGTATGAAGGACGGGGTCATGTGGAACCTACATATGCGTGTGAATTCACCAGGATGTGGGAAGGGAGGCAGAGAACTGGACTTAAAAAAATATCTACGGTTTTAAAATCCCTTAAGTTTGAACTTTGGCTTGTACAGCTGCCTTTTATATCATGTTATGTTAGTTTGAACCAAGGACGATAATCTCCTGAATAAACTGAGGTTGTGAAAACACTACAACCACACCATCCAGTATGATAGCCACGCCCCGTAGATAAGGCTACTGAGCACTTGAAATATGGCTAGTGAGACTGAGACATGAAATTTCTAATTTTACTTAATTTAAAATTTAGAATTGATGGTCAATTCAGTTATTGGAAAACTTTTAAGTATATTTGGAACAACTTGCATGTGAAGATCTACTTTTTCAACTATAAATTGTATAATGTTTAAACTAGATCAGTCACTTTTGATTAAAGTTTTGTGCCTGAATTGAGATGTATTATAAGTACAAAATACACAGCAGATTTTGAAGTATCAATATTAGAAGAAAGAGTGTAAATATTTCATTAATTTTTAGGCGATTACATGTTGAAATGATAATGTTTTGCATATTTTGAGTTACATGAAATATATTATTAAAATTAGTTTCTTTTTACCTTTTGATGTTGTTACTAAAAATTCTAAATAATATTCATGGCTCACAATGATACTTCCATTGGACAGTGCTGCTCTAGAAGATCCTAGAATTGGGTAGTTTCTAGTTTATCAAGTAAAATACTATTTTTTCTAATAGTTTATAAAAATTGTGAAAGTGAGTTCTTTATTCCTTTAAGGTTTTTGTTCACTGTCTGCCAATTAACAAGTTTGAAAAATTTAAAAAAATATTCAAAGTTGGAAAGAGAAAGAAAAGGTACATAGCAGATGTGTTACCTGAACCTTATGTGATAGAGCCCGAGGCTCAATTTCGATGTCTCTCCTGTGGTCCTTACCTCAGCTTCCTCCTGACGTGTGTGAAGAAAGGTTCTCACAGTCTTCCACGGCACAGCCGTTCCCTAGCATGTGAACCCAAACACTATCTTCACATAAGCGTCTGCTTCCTTGATGATTGTTGACTGTGAAGTTTGATGCAGGTACCACGTTCCCAGGGGCACATTTTGCCTTGCCCCGGGAGATTAGCTTCGGGACTGTCATCTAGTAGAAAGTGACTTTTCATTACCTGTAGTGAATCAGCACTCTTTTTTTTTACCATGCTACCGGAACTATGGAGATATATTCCCGAGGGCATGATTGCTGGCTAGATGCTTAGTTGTCTTTGGTGTATATATGAAACATGAGAAGATAATACAATTAATGTTATCAGTATATTTGTTTCACATCCCTGCCCTGAGTGGCATTTAAGTGCATTCTGAGAAGCGAGGGGTAGAGTGATTCAGAATCATACTGGCCTGGGTTGCATACTGAACATGTCCCCTCCAAAGAGGTTGTGGTGAGGTTACCTAGCCCCTCTGATTCTGTACACCTTGTGCCAGTAAACACCAGCCACTTCCCTTGTTAAAATTCTTTCATTGTAAGTGCTTGATCTGTGATACCTGCACTCCTTTGTGTGATAACCATGGTGAACACATTGCCATCCTTGTACTTTTCCAGACTGAGCAAATGAATGACAGAGCTTGCTTTCCAGTGTTAGAAGCTCTGTCTGGGAATGAAGCAGGATTGATGTTTCTGTATTAAATAGAAACCATTATGAAATTTCAGAAAGAATCCTTAGCTAAAGAAAAGTCGCTTTTCCTTTCATAGTTTTAACTGTTACGTTATTGATGCTTTTAAATTCCAGTATTACCATATAGAATTCATTTGCACCTTCAATTTGGAAGCAGTTAATAGGAGTGGTAAGCATTTAATAAGAGAGGGTGTAACAAGTTTCTCCCTTTCATGAACATAAATTGGGCTAAATATATGGTCTCTGGATAGGAAAATGGTAAAGTAGAAACAGAGAGTGATTTTTAAGATTTAACAAAAGCAAATCAAAGTAATTAAATATATTAAAGATTTAAAGTAAATGCAGATCTTTTTTCTTTTTCTGCTTTTGTTACTTGCATGTCAATAGCTTATCTTTTTTCTGGTAAGAAATTCTGGCTAGAGCTGTCTGTTCTAGAGGAGATTCCTGGGGACTCTCCCCAGCAGGGGTGTTCTCTTTCTATGAAAAGTTGGTTCCCTTGACAAACTGTCAACTTCATGAGGGCAGGCCTGAGTCTTTCAGTATGTCCTCGGCGCCCAGAGCCTTGTCTGACACATGGGAGGCACTTGATAAGTACTGGTTGAATGGATGGATGGGGAAGTGATGGTTAGACTGCAGAGTTGTTCTGTAACACGCTCTAAAGAGAACTCTGCTTCAGTAGAGAACACTATAGGCTACCCAGCCTGGTGCCTAACACCGATCACGTGCTCAGTAAATGTGTGCAAACGGAGGTGTGAATGTGGGCTTAAATATGACTTCCAATTTATAAGTATTTGAGAGTATGAGCAACTTACAATGTGGTAAGCCACTGAGTTTCTTTTAATCAGAAGTAAAGTTGAACATTAAGAAGGCACCACTGGTAGTGGATTGACCAGAGGCCAGGAGACCAGGTGTGAAGGTGTTACTGTCAGGAAATGAGGAGGGCTGGGAGGGAGGCTCAGGGAGTAGGTTGGGCAGGACTGCAGCTGCCTGATGGGACACAGCCCAGGGAGGCCGGCCCTGTGGGGTCAGCTGTGCACACAGGAGCAGGGCAGCTCCCTGGCATAGGAAGGGTGGTATTACCATCGGTAAGCTGAAAGTATAGGGAATAGGTGTTCAGAGAATTCTTATGTTGGGGCCTCAGTTCTTTTGAGAAGTAGGAGGAAAAGTCATCTGCTCTGGGGAGAGGAGGTGAAGCCGGGGCATAACAAGGATGCACGTTTTCCCTACATGGAAAAGAACTCCTTTTGGTGCTGATGTGACAGGAGTGGACATCTTCCTGTGAATTCTGGTCCTCTGTCTGATAAGATTAGTCCATGGGAATGTTCTGGGATCTCACATCAATAAAAGTATGATTGAATACTGAAGTCAGTGAAAAAGGCTATATGCAGGTCTTCCAGCAGGTAGATTTGGTTCCAACTGGTACTCCTGTTATTCCATCTACGTGAAGAGATGCCCCAATCCTTAATAAGAAGGTGTTTTAACTTTAACTTTTAATTGTTCCTTGAAAGGAAGGTGACCTATTGGAGCTCAGGTAAATGAGTATACACTGGGATGGTGTAGAGGTGTCCCCTAATTGTCACTGTAAAACATATGTATGTCTTTATATGAAGCTTGTCAATATAGGCAAGTAATAGCTATACACATTTTTATTTAGTATTCTTTTTTGGAAAAAATCATTCCCCATGCCAAACCACAGCAACTCCTGTGTACCCTAAAGAGGGCCATAGTATACCTCTGAATTTTGAGATCCTATCCCCGTAGATACCTTATCTGCCCTTTGAGACTTCCTCACAATTTCCTAACTGAAACTGACTTCTACTGAATTAAATATTGACTTAATCTATATTCTCTTTTGGGTTAATTCAATCACCACAATAAAGTTTGTATGAACTTTCCCCTCTCTTGTGCTGTTAGTCATACAGCAGTCCTGTCCTTCCAGACAGCCCTGGCACCAGCATCCCCAGAGCCCGGGCCAGCCACTTGGCACACACTCCAGCACCAGGATGCTAGGCAGCCTGCGAAGATGGGCTCAGCCCCCATCTCTGCACCTATGCTACCATCCCAGAACAGGCTGTGAAAAACTCTTAAGACAGTCAATTGGCAAGACCAGATGGACTTGGAAACAAACCCACCACCAAGTGGTGTTAGGAGGTAGACACTTCCTGTTGTTAGCTACAGCTCAGGCCATCTTTTTCATGTAATGATGGCAGATATGACTGTCCATGTTAGGAAGCTAGTGTGACTTGTCTGAAAGAGCCGGTCCTCTCTGGCTACTTCCACCACATTCTCTCTCCTTGCTTCATTCTCAGACTGCATCCCTGATTCAATTGAAGTCCAGTCCATTCTTCTCCTAGTTCATGGTCCATGGAGTGACTGTGGGTGTAGGGTGGTGGTCAAGTGCTGTCAGGAACTCCTCTTCATCATTATTCAAGGTCAGAGTCACCAGTTTTTGGCCATCTATACCCCACATCAGGTATGTTTAAGTCTATTCATCTAGAAACTGGCAGGCATTTTGATAAGGGGGGTAGTTTGCAGACAAAGTCACTGGGACAAACTCCTAGAGTTCTATTCTTCTTTAGGTGCTGTGATATTCTATGTTGTATGCTTGCATATTCACATCATCTGCCCATCTGAAAGCAAAGATGGTTTTTCATCTACCTGAGGGTCACGCTCAATATTTCCTGGTGCCCCACAACACTGGTGTGCACTCTTGAAGCCAAGTAGCAGTCCTTACATACAAACCGTTAGGGCTGGATTAGAATTGCCAGATGTGCTTCCCTTCCCCAATTATGAAAATAACCCATGTTCATACAGAAACATGTAAGCATGCAAGGGAAACATCAGTCTCCATAGGGGTTACCACTGTTAATCTACTGGCCAAGTCCCCAAGAGTATTTCTTTGTACACTCTTTTCTCCACATAGTTGAGCTCTTTATATACAACTTTGTATTCAGTTACTTTTTTGTTTAATATTATAAACATTTCCCCATGTCCTTAAAAGTTCCTTGCTTTAAAAGAAAGCATTTCAATGATTTATCCCATCTTATGGTTTATATTTTAAATAATTTTAACCTTCTATTTTTGACATTTGAATTGGTTTTCTGATTTTTTTTAAACCATTAAATATAAACTTTGAATATCCTTTTACGGATACCATTGTTCAGTTCTAAGAATACTTCCAGGAAAGTTGGGCTCTCATTGGCAGTATGAGAGGGCTTGTTTTATGACACCCTAATCAGGAATGAGTTATCATCAGGCTCTTAAATGTTTGCCAGTTTGTGAGATGAGAATGGCATCTCATTTTAATTTTTGCTATTTTTATTAATCAAATCTTACCTTTTTCATAAATAGAATAGCCATTTGTATTTTTTCTTTTGTGTATTATTCATGTTCTTCCTTTCAGTTGAAACCGTCATTTAAGATAATTGTGACATTTATGACCTTTACCCGCTTTCCTAGAAAACTTTATTTGGAATGAATACTTTGCACATATTAACTGCTCAGTAATTGTTAATTGCATGCAAAACTGTCCTGCAGTTGAGGGAAAATCAGGTGTGGAAGTATCAAAGAAAACACAGCTGGAGGTTCTCATGTGGCTTCTTAGTTGTGGTGGTGGCATCTGGAAAGTCAGGCCTACCCAGTGAGCACCCCTATCCCACCTCCCCTAGCCCTTGTGGGCCCCAGTCGTCACCTTCATCCTGCCCGGTGCTTCTGATCCCCCTGTGCCTTTCAGGACAAACGAAGTATGACTCATGTTGTCAGAAGAAGAATCATAAACACAACATGTTGGCTTATAATAGAGTGTTCATTGACCCCAGGAAGTGCTTCTTACCTGCTTCTCTCCTGGTGTTTCTTCTCAGCCTGCTTGGATGACTTGTTTTGCCCGCACCTTAATCATTGTTTCCAGGAAATCCTTGGCCCCCTTTTGTCCCTCAGCTTCTTGTGTTCTCTGGATGATCTAGCCCACTCCATGGCTTCAGCTGCCACGCACGGCCCAGACCCTCTCCTCCCAGCTGCAGCCTCATTTAGCCAGCTGCCCACTGGGGGTCTTCCCCTGATGTCTCTTTGGCACTTACGATGCAGTGTGCCCCAAAATGAACCTTTTCGTCCCACTTGACTATCATTGTGGCCTGGCTTCTCTCCAGTAAGAAGACCTCCATCCCAGCCACTAGCCACCTCAGTCAGACACCTGAGCAGCACCTGGAAATCCCTCTTTCCCTCCTTGCCCACATCCCATCGGTTACATGCAGTCCTGCCCATTCTACCTTCTTCATGTCCCTTCATGTGCGTCCCTGTTCCTCCTGCCTTAGTCCAGGCTTCACTTCCTGAGTGAATGAATCTGTTTTCCCAATTAGATATGTTCTTACAAAATGGGTAAATCAGATTTCTCTAAAACAAATCATACTTGATATTTTTCAGGGCATGTTATTTTAATGGGATCTACTTATGAATTATTTATATGAGGTGAATCATCAGTTACTAGCTTACCATTTGTAGAAAGAAATTTTTTTCCCTATTTAGTCTAAAGCAAAAATATACCTTGAATAATGTCTAATGTATGTTAGTCAAGTGAGAGCCTCCTAGACAGTATTTCTAGTTAAAGGACTTTTGATTTGAGGGCTTGATGTTTTTTCTTGGGGGTCTTAATTATTTCCATATTTCAATATGTATTGTTTTTGTCATACTGGAATTATCCTTTATTAGCTAGTTTTTCAGCTTACCTCCTAGGGAACTCAGGCAAGAAATACAAATATTTTCATAAGATTCTTTAAGGGAGTAAAATTAATATTTTTGAGATGAAAATATGGTGATTTGTCTCCTAAGGATTGGAAGATTTTATTAAGATAGCAAAATATCCTTCCCCAGGGGTAAGTTTTTTTTAGGACTTATTGGAAATATGGTACTGGGAAGAATAAAAGGAAATTTAATACCATGGAAGTTGGAAACAGCGCCTGAAATCTAATCCGTTTTTAGAACACACGTAACACACTAACTCCCAGAGATTGAAGATAGCTCATTTCGCTTCCTAAGGCTGTCAGGCTCCTTATGACTGTGACACGAAAAGGCCACAGCATCAAAATACCACAGCAGTGTTTTATTTATTGTATTTTCTACACCTGACTATGGGGCTATGCCTTGGGTCTGCTTTCCCTTATCTGCCTCAAGTTGCTTCAGTCTGGTACTTTTTGTAGGCTGGGTTCCCCCAAAGCAGGTCCTATGGCAAGGGTTCAAGTGCAAGTAGGTTCTTTGGGAGGTAATCCCAGAAAGTGTTGTAAAGGGAATAGAGATGTGAGGTAGGGAGGAGAAGAAAGAGATTTTATTGAACAGGTTGCTGCTGTGGGTACCTGAGGCTCAAGCCTGATGAATTCTAGGAAATGTCCTTAAGGATTATTCCATCTGAGGAGCTAGCAAGCTCTGTGATATGTCCGCTCCCAACTTGTCTCTGTCGTTGACTGACTACCCCTCTGAGACCAGCACTTAAGGCTTGCTTCTTGCTGGGACCAAAAGAGAGCCCTGAGGTGGAGGTCCTGTGTGCTTGTAGTAAGTGTGTGTGGGGATAGGGAGCCATGGGGGGCAGTGGGCCCCAACTATGTTTGTGGTATGCCCTGCTGTAACATTTTTAACACTGATAGATAGGTCTACTTGAGGGAGACATACCAGGTGGTCAGAAACAAAGCACATGCTATCAGCACCTGATAGATGTTGGAGTGCATTGTAAAGTTCAAGAATTTGATACCACTGATCCTGAAATGGGGAATGGCAGAATCTCTGATAGGTATCTAAATGTTGTTCCCCACATGACACATTGTGCCTTAATAACAAACACTGGCAAACCATTACAGTCACAGATGGGACAGACGGATTGTCAGAGGTCCTTATAGGGCTAAAGTTTCCACAGGGCTAATCAGCCTACAGGATTATAACTAGGCCCACAAGGAAATTACAATATTTTTTCCATGCACTCAGATGTGGAAGAAAACAAAAATCTGACGGAAATCCGTGGCTAGCCAAGTCTGAACAGAGCCACCTTCGTTACTTGGGGAAATTCCTGGGGAAGGAAAGAAGGTGGTGGAATCAGTGCTGTTAGTGGACCTTGAAAAGAATCCTTCTGTGCTGTATTTTTTCTAGTCCTTTCTGTTATATTAGTGTAAAAGCCTTGCTGACACATCCTATCATGGAAAATGTATCCTAATATCTTGTTGGCTCTTCCGTTCTTGTCATTTAAGGGGTGAGGGAATAAGATCTTGAAGCTATAGACATCTAATCATTTAGTGCTATTATTGTGATGCTGGAGCAACAGAGAGTAGGACAGTGTCTCTGTCTCTTAAAGGGTCCTCATTCCAACCAGGAGAGCATAAGCAGAGAAGTCACTGCCATGGTGGTAAACTAATTACACTGGAGACAGAGGAAGGAACAGTTAATTGTGCCAGTTGGAGAAGGCATCCCAGACCTTTGAATTGGGCATGACGATGAAGAGCTGTTGCTGAGGGGTGGAGGAGGAGGATGGCAGGCCAGGTGGAGGCATGGAAGTGCAGAGTGTGGTCAGGAAGCAGTGAGTGGTTTGTGGTGGCTGAGATGTTAATACGTGGGGTAGTGAGGTTGTGACG
This sequence comes from Lemur catta, assembly GCF_020740605.2. Lineage (NCBI taxonomy): Eukaryota > Metazoa > Chordata > Mammalia > Primates > Lemuridae > Lemur > Lemur catta. The sequence continues at coordinate 50,240,096 of NC_059139.1, read as the reverse complement.
GCAGGCAGGAGAGGCCACCTTGTGAAAGTCCTGAGGGCCTTGTCCCTGCTTTTACCGTCTGTCCAATAGAAAGTAAAAACGTGTATACCATTTATGGCCGAACCGTTTCTTTCGGCTTGTGTCTAAGTCCCCACCAAACATCCTGTCGTTGTAGGAACAACTTGGGCACAGGATGATGAATGGAGCTTTTAGAACTTATGTGGGGTTCAAAGTCTCAAAGGTGTGGCCTTTGGGTACTGAAACCAACACTTTGGGTACTGAAACCAGCATTTTGTGCTAAGTGGCTGGTGATCCCACGTGGCCTGTGGATGCCTTGTTGAAGGGGAAATTGACATGCTTTATGCAGGTGGACAAATATTATGTATAAAATATATTATTTACCCTTTTTGCCATGTATTTTCTGTGACTCCAATAAGCCCCCAATATTCTACATTTCTGGAAGTATCTTGCTATATATTTAATAGTGTACAGAATTGATTGTGTTTGTTTTTTCCTAATTTATCCTTTCTGTAGTAGTTGTCTGGCAGTATTAGTGTGTTAGTGCCTTTGGCCATGCTAGAGGGGCACATCTGCCCTTAGAATCCTGGAATCCCTCAGCATGTGGATTGAGAAAGGAAACACAGGAATAAGTTGGCATCAGGTTTCCCCCCATATTGTACTAAGCAGCTCAGTCCCTTTAGTTGCTGTCTTTGTCTTTTGTTTCTGATGGAATAGTTACCTTGCTACAGGGAAAGAAAACTCAACATGGTTTCCAGGTCCTGGGGCCATTTCTCAGGGTGAATTAGGAGCAGGAGCTGAAAGTACCTCCCAGAAACATCTCTAGAAACCCTAACAGTCCAGTTACTATCTCACCAAATCTTGGATTGACTGACCTCTTGTTCCTTAAGTTCAAAATTGCTCATAAGATTTGATGTCCATCCATTCTCAAAAAGGCTCTCCAAATGACTTTGTTGTGGAACTCTTCCAAGCACTCACCTTGTTTATTTCTTAGACTGAGCAGCGCATTCATAATTCTTTCTCCCTTAGGAATATCTACTTCCTCTTTTGTCATTCATGGGGTGTTTTTTCCCACGGAATTCCCCATTCCTCTATGGATTCACTTTTATTCTGTCCTTTGAAATTGCAATCAGGCTTCCAGAAGACGTTCCTCTGATGATTTCACAACATAAGCTGAAGACTTAAAAATATTTGACACCAAAGAGAGAAATGTTAGGATATTTTGAGTCCAGTTTAGTAACTTGGCTGCTGACTGCTGTATATCTTTGGGTGAATCGCTGTCCTTTAGTGAGTGAATGTGATAATTCTAAGGAACTGCCCTGGCAGCAGGATGAAAATAAATCTTTCTCTATTCTCCTCGCCAATCTCCCCAGTGCAAGAGTAAATACCAAAGTACACAGGATACTGTTCCAGTCTCGTGTTCAGCATCCAATATTTCAGTGAGCCTTTATTGTGTGCCTCGTCTCTCTCCATGCACAGGGACCGTAATGGGGATTTGGGCCCTGAATTGAGGAGACTGCTCTTGACTGTTCTTGGCCTTGTGAGTGCTCTGGTCATAGCAGCCCTAGGCCTTGATTTGAGCTGGCCCTCACTGCATGAATCTTCACCCACTATTGGGACCATCATGTTCTCAAGACCCCAGAGTATTAGGTCACTTTTTTCCGTGCTGTGGCTATTGAAAGCTGCCAATAGAGAGTCTAGTTGTGAGGATAAGTGAGCTTTTTCTTTTCCATTGAGCAGAAAGTTGTATGGGAGGCTACAAATGGGTGCCAACAGGCAGGTGAAAAGTGGAGTTGTTTGTTGGTGGTCCAGCGGCCGCTGTGGCAGAATAGCTCTTGGCCTCCTGCTCAGCTATAGGTTATGTAGTTATCACTGAATTTTAAATTTGTGAAGTTTAATCAGAGTGAATTTTAATGTTCATTCTGTAGGAACCAAGACTTCTGTCCATGCTCAGAAATATTATACCTGAAGAAAAAGATTCCAAACCTTTGGTGCACACAACTTTTAGGAAAAATTGTCAAGGCTAATCAAGAAGATTTTGAGTGGAAGTTTCTTCTTGTCTATTTACCTGAGAGATAGACTGTGGTGACCTTTAGTTTATTAACACCAACTCAGGAATCGCCATATTGTGTGCTACTTCCACATGGGTGTGACATTTCTGGAACATTTCATAAGGCAGCAAGACAAAGTGTGCTAAGCTGGAACTATTCTAAAAGTGCAGAGTTCATGATTAAGCTTTCCAAAATGGTGTTACAGGAAAGTAGTCTTCCTCTGCTTCTATAAACTGATTTGTTAATCATTAAACAAAGTTCAGCAGTATTTATTTTTCTTGCAGGACTACTCAGACTTCAGCGTGCTAATGTGTGCAATGGCTCTTCAAGGGTGAGATATAGGATCCAGTGTACATCCTGGGATCCCTTTGGTCTCAGAGCCCCTGTGACTATGTCCGAGAACTCATGTCAGTCTTAAACAGTTGGCGAGATGCTGACATTTTACAGATTAAAAATGTTCACAGATTATTTTTGGCTCTTCTCATCAATAACTGGAGTCTTGTTTCCCTACCTCTTACGTGCAGGCTGGCCTTCTGCCTGGCTTTTACTGATCGAATATGGTAGAAATAGCATATGAGTCCTAGAGCCTCGGCCTCAAGAGGGCTGGCAGATTCCAGTTTCACCTTCTTGGAACACTCCTAAGACCTTTGTGTTAGCAAGCGGGCCTAGCTGCAGGAGGAAGAAGGGTCGGCTTGTGGAGGTAGCCACAGTGCCCCAGTTGGCTGGCAGTGATCGCTGCCAGACATGTGAATGAAGCCGTCGTGGGCTCCCAGCATGGCTCAGCTAGCTAAAAGGAGTGCCTGTGGGAACCCCGGAAAAACCAGCAGAGGCACTACCCAGCCAACCTGTGCAGTTGTGAGGCATGATAAATGGTTGTTTTAAGCCACTACATTTTCAGGCAGTTTGTTATATAGTAGTAGTTAACAGATACACTAACAGAAGCAGTACCACTCACCAAAAACTTTGAAACAAGACACAAAAAAACTATGGTTTTTTAAACCTAATCTGATACTTTCTAGGAGAGTTTTCTGGTTTAAAGCTAAATTTGTAGACAGGGATTTTCTAGAAACCTGAATCAAATAAATAGTTAACAAGAACATAATGTGTTTGGCACGTGATGAGCAGCACCGGAAAACGGCACCTAATCCCAGAACGGGGGCTCCGGGGTGAGTCATGCCGATGCTGCCTTGGAAAGGTTAGAGGAACTGATGGAGAAGCTGCTGCTCTCATACCTGCTCTCAATGACAGTTTCCTGAGGGCTGTGTGACAGCTACCTTTGAAGGTGACCAGTGTCACTTAGGGCTCATAAGGCTCACAGCTTAATAATTAGATTTAGCAGACATGGCTTTGGATACGGCCCATCTGCTCTGCTGACGGCCCAGCTGTGGGATAGGAGACCTTTCCAGTGTTCCTGCCATGGAGCAGGTTTAATTATTAGTGGCTCCTAGGAGCACATGTGATTAGTGGATGTCACAAGGGGCCTGTTGTCAGCAGGCCCCCGGTGGGCTGTGGAAATGCGAGAGGGCCGAGGGCAGCACGTTACATCTGCTGTCTTCTCAGTGCCCCGGGCCAGCGGGGCTGTTTCTGTGGAGGTCAGGACGCAGTACCGCCGCTGGGAGGCCTCAGCCAGAGCCCTGTCCGTCCGCACACGCCGGCCCCAGAGCACTCAGACCGGGGGATCGCGGCAGGCATGCTGTGGCCACGCTGGCCAGAGTGACTTGGGAAGACGCGGAAGGACCCGGAATCATGGGAGTTGGAGCTGGAAAAGACCCATTTGGTCATGAAGCCTCTTCCTCCGTCATGGCCAGATCGTTCCCCCAGGATACTCCGGAGCGCTCTGTAAACTCTGTTTCCGAATGACTCAGGCTGAGAGTCTTCCAGCCGGTCCCTGGGGAGAGGTAGCGGCCTTTTCTGAGGAGGAAATATTTTCCTCACGATTGGTTGGGATTCTTAGTCGGTTGGCTCCAGCCCCATCACTGCTGGCTGGTCTCCCTCAGACCACCCTGAACGAATCCCCACTACCTCTTGGATTCCCACAGTGAAATCTGTGTCATGCTTCCGCCCAGCAGCAGCGAAGCCAGGGAGGAGGGCCTGCCTCCTCGCCGCCTGCTTTCCTGAGTAGCGGCTTTCTCCAGCTGCTTCCTTACCCTCATCCCCTACGCTGAACTTCTCATTTCTTTTGTGCCGGTCACATTTCATATGTGTGGAAACTATGCTGGTCCGTCACAGGCATTGCAAGGAGTGTGTATTCCACTGTGAGAATGGCACTCTCATTGGAAGTTATCTGAAAATTGCTGTGAATTTTTGCTAGATTGGGTTGATCTTGGTTTCCATGTCATTGTCCAGTGGGTACAAAGAATGGTACATGTAATATGGCTCCTGCAGAAGCTGATAATGATGATATCAGTCATCATATGTGCTGGTTGGCGCAGCCGTGTAAACACTGTGGTCCTGGGGCATTTCTTTTGGGGGTTTATAGTCAATAAAACAAAGAAAATAAGGGTTTGTGTTGTCTGCACAGCCCACAGCCGTGTGAGGAATGTTTGGTAAGGAAGGGATCGTGGTCTGTGGGTCTCTGACTTTGTTGTTGCTGATGGAGTGAGGACATGAAGAGCAAGAGCTCGCCAGTCAGCCTCCTCAAGCTCAGGCTGTGTGGAGTCTATGGGCCATGAGAGCGAAAGTGGAGGAGTGGTTTAGATCAGTGTTCTTCTGAGCACGTTGCGCAGGGTGCTCCAGTTCCTGGGGGCATTGTAGGAGCTACGTGGAGGGGGTTGGGGGGCCTTCTCCATGCCTTCCTTTTTCATCGGTACAGCTCTGCTTTCATTTGTCTCATGTACAGAACTGGGGTTGCTTGTCAGATTCTGTTTGATAAATAGAGTTCCATGCTCAAAAAGAAAGTTTGCAAACCACAGGTTCAGAGGACTGACTTCTAGTAAAAACAAACACAGAGAGAAACCTCTTTAGCCGAGCAACTAACGATTACGTTTCTGGGATCCACATCGATCAATCCACAGACATTTGGAAGCAGCAAAAAGCAAAGAACTAAACAAATAGATGTTTCTGTGTGACTACTGTGTCATCAGGAAACTCTTAGTCAACATACACAGAACATGCAGGACCATGACCTCAAAGTAGCAAGGAGACAAGAGGCCAATTCTGGTCATCTGTGCAGGTGGCCCTGCCAGATTGTGATGTTCCACATTGCATAAGCACCAGCAAGTCCTGGAGTCGAGGTTAGTGACAATCATGAGATAAAAGCTACCATTTATTGAGAGCTTCCATTTGTTGGGACTGTACTTGGGAGGTACTGTCCATCTAGGAAATGTAGGTTCTCTTATTACCCTTGTTTCACATATGGGGAAACGGAGGCTCAGAGATTGAGTTATTTGCCCAAGGTCACATAGCTGATAAAGTAATGGAGCTGGGGAGAGATGTCTTTGGCTAGAATGCCCATAAATGCTCTGCTGGATCGCCCCCCTAATGGTTTTGGTGAGCAGAGAACCTAAGGATGGCTAGTTTGAAAAAGTGTCTTTCTTGCCATAGGTACAACTTTTTTATCACTCCACTCATAGATTTCTCCATATAAAGTTGAAATTTAATGTTGCATGTGAGTGATCCTTATTGTAGAAAAAAGAATATAGAGAAAAGGAGCCAACAATATAACCTTAACAATGTGGACTAATACCAAGCAGACACATGCAGCTCTGAAAGTGTGCGCTGGATTTGGTAGCTCGCAGACGGTCACTCCAAAGTTTTTAGTGGTGGTACGGGAGAAATTAGAACTCTTGTTGCCATAGCAAGCGAGTAACTTTGCCAAGGTAGATGAGACTAACTTTTGCACAGGTTTTGAGTTTTAAAATTGGAGGTGTTTTTCTCATATTTTATCTTCACTTCTCCATTTCAGCCTCTGTGTCATGGCCTTAGCTACGGATGGGTCTCCTTTTGAGGGTCTGCTCTTAACTGACTCTGTACCGTTCCAAATCTGCACGAACCATTTCCTTATTCTCGCCAGTGACAGGATTGTTCAAGTGGGTGTGTTAGATTCCGCTGAAAATTCTCTTTGGTCAGTTGATAGTGTTGGAGCAAAGTTGGTCTCCTAAAGAGTGAATTTAACAAGCATTTAGGTTTGTTTTTATAGGTGCATTTGGAAAAGCTGGGACTGTGTGAGAAACTATTTCACAGCACATCCAGGTGGCTCGAATGATCTGGCTCCACGCATCACGCCAAGTCTTTTTAAACAAGACGAAAGCTTGTAGTGAGTTTCTCTCATGGAGCAAGTGAGGCCCTCAGGGAGAAACATGAACTTATGTGGGTGCTTGGGAAGTATTGAGTAATAACTCTTTCGAGCCATGAGGCCCCCATCTGCCTAGCAGAAATTTATGAACAGTGCCCTGGTGGCTTAAAAATGTTCATTTTCTTTCCCAAGTGCCTAACTCACTTCCTAAAAGTAGCATTTTCATGGAAGGATTGGACCGTACTAGATATTACAGAAAAATCCTCACACAAGAAATCCTGCTCTGGATTCTGTAGCAGACAGTGACGACTTGGCTGAGATAGGGGCTTAAGTGTTGCCTCCTGACCAGGGCACAGAGAAAAAGTTACTACGTAGCAGCCATCTAAGATCTTGCAGACCGTATTAGAGCTGGACATGAAGAAGCAGTCTCTGCACAATTTTGGACCCGGGTGGCTGTGAGAGTGTGTGATCCACCTCACAGTGACAAGCTGCTTGTTGGTGGTTTCCAAAACATCTGTCTCAAAGAGGCGGTTGAAATTCCTGCAGGGGAGTGTTTCCATTCATTGTCCATGAGAAACGAGCGGGAGTGGGAGTAAGTGATGTGCAGATCGAGAGGAAATGAGTCCGCTCTCCACTTGGGATTACAGTGCAGATGAATTCCATATTTTGGTTAGGGAATGTTTTCTTTAAAAAAAGAGAAGACAAGAAAGAAAAGCTAAGTCACTGACCCAGTTACTGAAAAGCAGACTAAAACGCAGTTAAATGCCTGCTGAAACGGTCGCTTCAGTTGGTTGGGTTTTTTTTGTTTTGGGGTGTGTGTGTGTGTGTGTGTGTGTGTGTGTGTGTGTGTGTGTGTGGCGCACATGCAAGAAGATGGCCCAGGACTTCCTTGGCAGGCTTTTCTGCCTTTGGCCCCACTTTCCCACCAAGGTGGCCTGACCCTGCTGACGAGCTGCTTTAAAATGACACAGTCAGCAAGTGTGGATTCTTCACTGCGTCTGCACAGATTGGCTGCTTACGGATTCAGACAGATACTACATATTTTTCCTGTTAACCAAAATCGCAGCAGAGGTTTTCCTGGCTAAATTTTCACTGAAATCACTAAAAATGGTAGCCCTATATAAGAAAGCAATGGCCAGTTTCAATTTAGAGATACTTTATGTCCAATTTGCATTCAAAATGTGCCACCTGTGATGATTCAAAACCAAAGATCTGAGCTCTGTGTTACTTGCAGACGTGTCACTTGGCAGGTATTGCAGACGTGCCACACGTGCCAGATGCTGTGCAAGGATGTGGGGTTGAACATGGGGGACCCACACAGGCCCTGCCCGCGTGGCGGTCACCATCTGGAGTAGCCTGGGTATCGAAGCTCTACAGCTGGGGCATTTGAAGCAAGGGGACTCACTCCACCTGGAAGAGAGCCACCTGGGCAGCTGCTATAGTGAGGGACTCTGAAAGGGTGGGCCAAGCCATTGCTGCCCTGGCACTAGTGGGTGGTCAGTGACGGTCCTCAATGTCCTTCACCAGAGCCAGGGAGGAGTGCTTGCCGGCCTGGCCCTGTCAGCCAGCTGGAGGTGGATCAACCTGCAGCATTCTGAGCCTTTCCTATCTCTGCCTGGAATTGCAAGAGACAATCAAAGGCTAAAAGAGACCCCACCCCCAAATCACCCTTTCTGCCCTTAGTTCATGTACAATAATGGCATGATGTCTTGGCCTAATCCTCCTGATATTTTGTCCTTGTTGTCACTGTGCACAAACCTTACCTGTCCCCCTCAGCCCTCCAGCTGTGTGTACCTCAAGGTGACTTGACTCACTAAGGAAAAGCTCTTTATTCAGCCCCACCTTGGTTTTTCTGTGTCCTAGGATTTCTGAGACCTGCATCCCAAGGCGGGGTACCCTGGGTTGTGCTGGCTCCTCCCCTCATCCCCGTACCCAGATGGCTAGGCCGGAGGTCTGAGGCTTGTCCCTCAGGGGGCAATTGTCCCTCCTGCCATGCTTTACTGTCTCAGAGGGATAGCCAGGAAGGACGGGCATGCTGAAGCGCATACCTGGGGAGCCCGGGGAGCTCTGTGGACGTGTGCCCCCTCCCCAGCCCCCCTAACCCCGCTGGCAGGGACAGTGATCTAGGGGGGATCCCATTAGGACTTACGAAACATTTACTGAGTGTGCAGCCCTGTAGGGAGTATGAAGGTGAGTTAGATGAGGATCTGGACCTCAAGGTGTGCAGGTACTGCCTAGTAACGGGGAACAGGCATGCACTTAAATCCACCATGGTATGGGGGCACTTATGTCATTGAAGTGGCACAGGTGGAGAATGGACCCCTGTCAGCAGGAGAATGGTCTAAAGGGACAGGCTTCTCTGGAAGAGGTGGCCTTGAGCTGAACCCTGAAGGGTGGGTATGAGGTGGACATGCAGGAATGAAGGGGGAAAGAGACAGGGCATGTGCACGGCATGGAGGCGGGCACTACAGGAAACGCGCCTGGCGGAAGCAGGCAGAGTAGGGGAAGCGCAGTTGTGTTCGGTGGCTCCCGGGACGCACACAGCAGCTTGGCTACAGGAGCCCATCAGGCGATTGCTGGAAGTCCCAGGAAGCTGTTCACAAGCACCCTGCTCTGCAGGAGTTCGGTGTATTCAACTGGGCCCCTCACAGCCACAGCAGCGCTCCCCACTCAGAAACCTGAGCCTCTCAGGGGACCGACCCTACTGGAGAGAGCGAGCCCTGGGGTGCTGAGAGGCCTGTTAGATGGTTACCCTTCCTTTTCCTAATGACAAATCAGAGCCCTCACGCAATGCTGGGGAATATATTCCTGAAGGACGTGGAAGTAGTTGGACAAACAACAATGGTCTTTTAAAATGAATGCAAAGGTCACAGAGCTATTAAATTTCTGTAACTGAAGCATTCTAGAATTACAAATGGCTTCCCTATTAGAACGGACCCTGTTGTCTTTCAAACTCTAAGCATTCTAATGTTATTTCTACCACAGAAATATATTTTTAAAGAAGGAATGCTTTTTAAAAAGAAATTTAACTTAACCACTGTGGTTTTGGTTTCTGCCATCAGCAGGCTAGGTGGGCACAGGCTAATGACTGCCCTCCTCCTAAGTGGGCACGCAGGTACTCAGAGTCTGCTTTAATTATTACCATTTTCCTGCCGCGCACGTCAGAACTGAAAGTTCTTTTTTGGGTGGGCTTCGCAGCACAGTATTTTATGGATTTATTTTTTATGCTTTTCCCCTTCTTGAGTGTTATGGGATCCTCAGTCACCGGAAGGCTGGGATCTGTTTTAGCTACTGATTTATCAGGTGCCAGGCTGGTCACACACCTCACTGCAAGAGTTTATGAAAGGGACCCCTACCTCCTTCCCGGAGGACTTTGTGACTGGCCCAGCCAGGAGCCCCTGACAGAGTGAAACAGGCCAGGGGCTTCCTGCGTGTTTTCCACACCGGAGTACATGTGAAATGGCTTCTACAAGCAGGGCTGCTGCATTGGAAATACGAACTCTGTAACCTCCTCCGATGGCTCCCACATCCCAGGGCCACGCTCCGGGTCACTCAGGAGTGGGCGAGAAACTTCAGAGGCCTCGGTCGGCGTGCTCGTGCTTTGCTATCACTGGATACTTGAAAGATGCCCTCCCCACTTTCTCCCCCTCCCTCTGGTCGCCCAAGTGTTCCACCTCCCCCACCGTTGCTGCAGGCCAGCCAGGAGGCCCGGTCGGACGCCTTCTTTTAAGGCAAGATTTAGAGTCTGGGCTGACGGGTGATGGATGGCTGGGGAGGTGGGCTGCTGACTTGATGGTGATAGATCAAGCAGTTAATCAAGGGGCGCGCTTCCTCCATGTGGGGGGTAAGGGATTTTCTGTTCCTTTGTTCTTCAGCTAACATGGATGCCATTTTCCCTCATGGCGACCTCATGGCTGTGGTCAAAAAAAAAAAAAAATGCTTCCATGATTCCCTTTGGCAATGCTAGAGGCAGCATTGTTCCCTCACCAAGGACACAGGAAAGTCACAGATATTGGGGTTTCCCTCTTGCTACAGGCCGGGAATGTGGGATGAAAACTCTGTGTCCCCATAACAAGGTAGGGGCTGTCCAGCAGGGCCGTGTGCTTTGTTCAGACAAGCAGGTCATTCAAAATCAGCCCCAGAGAGCCACTTCTGTAAGGCTGTTGTCTGCCCCGTGGAGGAGGAGCTGTTGTCCAGGGCTGCTGTTCACAGAGGGAAATTCGTAGCTGTTTTAATGTGCCGCTTTCGAGTCAAAGCTCCTGATGAAGACATAGCAGTGAAAGGATGCTTGAATAAATGCAGTGGGCCACAGGTGCCAGAAATCCTCCCAGATACCTCTCGTGCCTCCTATGTCAGAGACACTGCATGTGACCAGGTAGGTTCTCCTCTCAGCCAGTGTCTGCTGACAGCCGCCCGGCCCTCTGCGTTCTGAAAGCCATGAATATGAGGCCATCGTGGTTCCTAAGAAGGATTGCTGAGGCCAGGATCTGTGGCCTGTTGAAATCAGAACTGAAAGGAGGAACTTGCATGAAAACCATTGTTTTTGGAAAGACACATTGTGTTTCTTCCGTCAATTTTGCAGCATTGGCAGATAAAATGCGGCAGCCCAGACATGGATCATCACCAGTCCCTTTTTAAGGAAACAAACAAACAAGACAGTGACCCAATTCAGTCCCTTTTCATTTATTATACAGTGCATGGTTCAAACATTACCAGAGGAAACTGGAAGATTTCCATTTCATAGTTGAATTAACATTAAGTATGTTGCTTAGCACACAGGGAATGAATATTGATGGGCATGGTGTGTATTATGTTTATTACATTGCTTAGCACTTTGCTGGTATGAAATAAATGCAAAAAAAGATCTGTTTTGCTTGAAAAGGGGGAAATTGTTGTGTATGCATGTGTACGTGTGTGCACTTTTAGAAACCTTCTGTTTGCAACACACCGTGCCTTTGGGGGCCACTTGCAGTTTTTCTGGAGGGTCGTACGGCCTATATGAAATATTGAGAGAACACTAAATGCTCAACTGTGTGATCCTAACCAAGTGCCATATGAGATCAGAGAAGGGAGACATTTGTTTGGGCCAGAATGGAATTAAAAAACATCTTACTGACTTTGAAGGGAAAGAAACAAAAATGCTAACTTTAAAAAATAGAAAAAGCAAAAAGTTTGGCTGGTTTTTGTAGAAGCTGTGAGTGGGGCAAGGAAGATGCCAGGCATGGCTGTAGCAGGCCGTGTGGTTTTAGGATCCATCCCACCAGCCCGCATCCTCGGGTGCTGATGGGGGCAGCCTGTCCCGAGACCCCACAGACCACAGCGCTGCTGCCTCCTACTGTAGGTGTGGAAGCTCTCAGATTCAAGGGGTGGGGCTGGGACAGTCACAGGTGACGGAAAAGTCGGTCAACAAATATCTGTTTAGCACCAACTGTGTATAATAGCAGCAATAACCACTTTTATGGAGCACATACTATGTGCCAGGCACTGTGCTAAGCAAGCACTTCACAGTCTTCTCTTTCTCACAGCCCAGTGAAGTAGGAAGGCTACCCCCTGATTTCACAGGCAAGGAAACAGGCTCAGGGGGGTTGAGTTAGTCTGTTTGTGCTGCCATAACAAAATACCTGGGAATGGGTAATTTCTAAAGAACAAATTTATTTCTCAGAGTTATGGAGTCTGGGAAGGCCAAGATCACGGTGCCAGCCCTGGTGTCCGGTGAGAGCCGTGCTCTCCTTCTAAGATGGCACCTTGTTGCTGTGTCCTTAGATGGCAGAGGGCGGAAGGGCAAGAGAGAGGGCGCTCCCTCCAACCTTGAGCCCGTTCATGAGGATGCTCATCCCATTCTTGAGGGCGGAGCTCTCAGGACTTAATCGCCTCCCAAAGGCCATACCTCTTAATACTGTTGTGTTGGGTAGTAAGTTCCAATATGAATTTTATAGGGACATCATCATTTAAACCATAGCAGGGGTCAAGCGACTCGTTATACTCCCACTGAGTGGCAGAGCTAGGAATTTGAAGTAGGTTGCAGAATTAGGGCTCATGCTCTTACGGGTTCTACTTTCTAGTGTGTGGTTGGCGGCAGGCCGTTGGACGATAGAAAGGATATGTGGTGTGTGGTTGCAAACCTCAGGCAACCTGTGGACCTCAAAGAGGAGGCGACTGTATGAAGAGGCAGCTCATACTGCAGGCGCTCCTCTCCCCACACAAGATCATAGGGAGGAAGGGAAACTGTGCCAATGCAGGTGTGCTTCCTTTTACCTTTAGAATCAGTGAATAAGCAGATGAAGGTGATGGTGTCATGGGCAGTTCTTATTGATATTGGAAATAACCATAGTATATGGTATAGTCATACACACAAGTAGGCATCAGGAAAGAGAGCAGGCTGATATGAGGCAGTAGGGAGTAGTGGAGACTGAGACAAACTGGAGAGTCTCTGTTCTGTCTAAAAGAGAGCAGCCACTACTCAGCTCTAATCACCTTTGTCATGTGGAAATGTGGGGCCAGTATTGCCAGATGCACTGATATTTTTCCTTCAAGAAGCCAGAAATTTGGATTTTTACATTGTCCTCCAATCTTTGAATGTTTGCTATTAATTTAAAAATTTTTTATCTCTTGAGCCATTGTGGTAAAGAAAAAAAAATTCTATAAAAATTTTTTAACTGGTTAATGATTGTATATAAGCCTCAAATTTGGAGAAATTGGAATAGAAACTGGTACATGGAGGTTGGAAACCTCAATACAACAGACCAGGAGTAGCAAGTGTATCTCACTTTGTTGATCTACACCAGGTGACTGCAGCCCACACCAGCCCTTCTTAAACTTCCATGTGCATGTGATTCACCTGGGGATCTTGTTGGAATGTAGATCCTGGCTCAGGAGATGGGGTCTGAGATGCTGCAGGACTGGGGGGCTCTATTGAGAAGAGGCTAAGGCAGCCTCTAGACTCAGGGGGAAGTGCTGTGATGAAGTGGTGCCATCTACTGTGAGCAAAGAGGGGCACGGCCTCACATACTCGCCATCCCTGTAGCACACCAGGACGATAAGGTAAATGGTGTGTTCAAGGTCATTTCCAGGGTCCCCCTAAAAGTCAGAATTTGAGCTAAGAGATGATTTTGAATTTTATATCCTTTTTATGCACTCTCCTCCTTACAAAATAAACTTGAATTCTTTCTATCTTCTGGGAAATTGGGATTAGAATATTAAGCTCTCAACTTGGGTGGGATAAAGGGAGAGTTAGCAGATTGGCTCTCCCTTCTTTCTGCTATATCTTGAGGGTGAAAAATATGTCTTGCATATGTTGGTGTTCTGTTACTTCCACGTGGCCTTGGCATCCCTTCAGCGTGGGGTCCGTGGTGGGAGGAAAGGGTGGGTGCTGAGGAAATTGCTTTGAGCAGAAATCATCTTGTTTGCATTCACTAAGAGCTGTTCTTGGATGCATTCTCTGGGTCCCCTGCCTGTGTCCAGTACCCTTGGAATTGTATGCCAGGAAACAATACGATCTTTCTAATTGGGCAAGTGGGAGGAGAGGGACTGGGTGAGCCAGGATGGGCTGGTAATTGATACCTAAAAATAGATTTTTTTCCTCATGAATAAACATTTTTGGGGGCAAAAGGCTGTGCACATTTCTAACCATCCCAAATGAACGTTGCCTTGGCGGGTCAAGGGAGGTGGCCGGCTAGGCCAGGGTGCAGGCAGGTGGGTGGAATGCCAGCCAGAGTAGGGTTGCCATGACAGCTGAGCCTCTAGAGGAGCAGAGGCGGGTCTCAGATCTGGGGCCAAAGTATATGTGCAGGGGATGAGTGGGAGGAGCAAAGTCTTAGAGCCATGCTGCTTACAGTTCAGCGTGCCTATCAATGTGAAGTGCTGATTCTGGTTCAGTGGGTCTGGGCTGGAGTCTGAGCTCCTGCAGTTCTCACAAGCTCCCAGGCAACACCAGTGCTGCCAGGGGTCAGAATGCATCCATGGTCCTCAGGGCTTTGAGGAATAGTGAAGGTGAATGGGTGAGGGAGTTACCTTGCTCAATTTTTGTTGGATTTGGTCTAAGCTGAAAAAGGCAAGTGTTTCACAGCTGTTTCTTGTCATATTGTCATATTGATGATATTTTTGTTGCATGGTGGTGGTGACACTTTACTATAATGACAAGATTACACATGTTGTATGTTATAATTTTATTGGTAAAAATGCATATGGTTGGGCAGAATCTGAACATTGTAGATGTCATGACTAATTCAGTGAGATACAGCCCTGGGCTAGTTGATGTATAACTGAGACTCTTCTAAAATAATGGAGCAGACTTTACCAAAATTACAAGGGCAAATGAATAGCCCAAACATTGAAGTTGTGAAGTGGAAAATAATTTTGATCATTTAAAAACTTTCTTGAGGATGTAGGTAGAAGAATAAAACCATTCCCTGAGAGGCCAGGGTTCTTATTGGGTTCTGTAGTTTCTTGGAGAACAAATTAGGCAAGGCCATTGTTGGGAGAGAGAGAAGCAACACGAGTTTTGGTTTTTATAAGCTTCTGAGATCTATTCCAGAGGCAAGGGGTAGACAGTGCCCCTTTATGTCCTTGGAAGGCTTTTCTCAGGATGCGTCTTTTTGCTGGGCATCTGGGTGGCTGGTTGTGTCTGGGCAGTAGAGGCAGCAGCTTTTGCAGAGCCCTGGCCAAGTTCCACTTGAAAAATCTCATCATCCTCCTTCCCACCTCCCAAGCGAGTTCTTCATCCCACATGCTGTTTCTGATTACCCCACTCTCCACGTGATCACATCTGGTCACTGGGACTGTTTCCAGAGTCTATCGCATTGTTCTCCTCTTAGCATGGGCGCCTCAGAGACTTGAGTGAGGTTTGGTGTGGAACTGTGACTGGGAGCTCTTCACAGAAGGAGCCAGAGAGCTGCCTTTTCACGGGTCCCCCACTTCCCCGTGTGACTCCCACATTCCTAAGGGAGGATGCCCACGTTCCCCCAAGGGTGTGACTAGTCTGATTTTACAGAACTCTGAGACTAGTAGGCTCCAGCTCATGATTTTGATTGTGCTCCAGAGATGGTTATCGGTGAGTGTCGGCGTCTGGCACCCACTGCCATGGGGAAGTGTCACGGTCAGGTCTGTGCAGGAGCCCGCAGCCTGCACACCCCTGAGCTGCAAGGCACTGTCAGGATGGAGTCCAGCAGCCAGCGGTCACAATATGTCTGTGGTTGGGATGTGGGAGTCCCAGAGGTACCCCCGGCCACAGGCTTGGCAGAGGGACAAGGACCCAGCCTCCCCAACTCCCTAGCCTGGCAGGCATCAGCACAGGGGGCTCGCGAGGGAGCAGGCCTGGGACAGGTGGTGCTGCGGCTGACTATGAGGGGGCTACTCCTGTGGGTGGGCTTCTCTCTCCTCCGGCTGTGCTGGCTTTGTGTGGCTCGGTGGGCAGTGTGGTCCCAGGTCTTCTCTGCTCCTCTTTATTCCTCCCCATCATGCTGGCCACCATGGCCATCCCTTGTCCTCTGTAGGCGGCCACAGGCAGTGAGATGGGAAGGGAGGCGTCTCTGCAGCAGAGACGTGCAGAGGGGGCATTTGAGGGCTGTCATGTCCATTTCCCCGCAGTGACTTGCTCAGGGTGAGGGTGGGTGGGAGGCTGGGACTGCCCCCTGCCCAGACGCACAGTGTGGTGCTGGGCGCAGCACTGTCTCTGTGGTCCCTTGGCCAAGCTCCTTCTCTGACAGCATCTCTCGTCTTTGTCTGACCCTGGGGTGTATCCTAGGGGTCAGAGGAAGCCTCATTTCCTTTTGTGGGAACTCAAATGTAATGGGAGAAGCTCTGGGACACTAGAAAATAAGCTTTTCTCCCTTTTTGTCCTAAGAAGTTGTTGGATTCCCCACCCCCATTCCAGCAAACTTGTTCAACTTATAACAAAATACCATTAAAGCTTTTAGGTTTTTGCCATGGACTTAACAGTAGGAGGCGAACAATAATAGTCTAAGATTTTCAAAGCTTAAGTTGAGGCGGCGGTGTGATTTTGGCAGTATTTCTTCCTGGGCCTTGTCCCAGCCTCTGGCTCCCCCGGCCTGGGTTGGCAGCAACAGGGAGTTTTGCCAGAGCAGAGTGGGGACAGCAAGGTTGCTGGGAGTCAGGCGCTTGCTGTGGTTTTACGCCCCGTTTGCTGTGGACGGGGTCTCCTCGCAGACACAGCCAGCTCCGGCAGAAGCCTTCGCTGATGGCCTGGAAGACAAACTGAGGCCATCGCTTCCCCCAAGGACGTGAAGCCACTGCAGTACCAGGGGAAGTAGGGAAGATCGACGCCAAATCTGGAGTTCTGCCTTTCTGTTCCTATTTTGCTTCGAGTCAGAGGCTGGTCAGAAGAAAACCCAGCGGTCACAGCTCCGTGGAGTGAGTCAGTGCCGGGGACAGGGGTGAGGCACGAGGACGTGGAACCATGGAGTCAGAGTCACAGCCGTGGGATCTGTGAGGGCCCTGCAGCGACTCCCTTCCTGCGGGCCCCGTGTTTATGGGGAGCCAGCTGAGACCCCGGAAGGCAAAGCGGCTGCCAAGAGCACGCGGCTAGAAGGGGAGCAGGTTCCCAGACTCCCAGCCTAGCTCTCCCTTCCCGGCACCATGGTGACCCCCCAGCCCTGCCCACTCCTGCTCCTCCCTGTGGAGGGCATCTCTCCTGTTCTTTCCGCCTTGGGCCCCTGAGAGTCCCTCTGCTTTCCTTGCAGGAGGGACTCCAGGCCTCTTGGCCCCACACACCCCCGCTTGTACCCTTCTGGGCAGGGGTCTGGCCACACTGTCATCATATCCCTGCTCTCCCCCTCAGCCACCAGTGGCACATGGTTGGATTGGCCACAGCTGCCAGCTTCTTCATCCTTGGGCTTCACATGGCCCCTGCTCCCCTGCGAGGTCCGGGAAGGCCACGTGAGGCTCGGAGCCAGAGCGTTCAGTGTCTCTGTCTAGGCTCCGGGCCCTCACTCTGTTGTTGTACTAATGGCCCCTCTGGCATCATTTTTCTTTCTTTCTTTCTTAGAGTAGTGGCCTAGAATCTGAGGCAGGGCCAGCAGGTTTGCAGGGAATGGTGGACCTCAAGTTTAAAAAATTTAATAAAACAGTTTTAGTTCTGGGAATGAAAAGAAACAATTTTAGGTGTTGATAAATGTTTGGCAGAGTTCTTTTCCTCTTTTCAGAGCTGATCCTGCAGATTAGGGTTTTGGCACATGGCTTATGACTTAACCCATACAAGCAGAGAGAAATGTAAATAACTCTTTTCTTCTGAAAAGGGGTCTCTGACCTTGGAATACGAGCCTTTCGTTCAAGCACTGACATCTCATCATAGAAGGCATTCCCCTCTTTCCTTTGTTCAAGGAGATTGAAAAGCTATACTTTTACTTACCTTTCCCACAGCATCCTCCACTACCCATCCTCTCCTTTCTCCGTGTGAACAGCACATTTACAAACTAATACTTGTTATTGCTCATTACCGTTTATTCTCATATGTATTTGTCATAAGTCTTCTAAGGAATTTCACCGGGCAACACTTTGTTCATATGGTTTGAATTACTTGTACCTAACAACAAAGCTTCATTTGTTTAAAAATATTCTACACTTAAGGCTTAAGGTTCAATGCTCCCCAATATACCTTAATATAGGGATGTTACTCTTTTGTGGGTAGCAATATCAGGGATGGGAAAGATGCCTTCTAGAATCCTGGCTTTTGAAAAGATGATGACACTTGCCTGGAGCTAGGCAGTTAGTTTTTGCTCCAGTCAAGGCAGACAGTGTCAGTCTACTCAGGCCCATTGGGAAGGCTGTAAGTGGGCTCAGTGAAGGAGAGGACACAAGAGGAGTCCCTGCAGTAGGTCGGTGAACGGCCCAGCCTGCACAGGACAGGGCTGCTGGCACCACTGGCTCCACTTGGCATGGCCACGTGTCCACAGGCATCAGGCACGATGCTGTCAGCCTTGCTCACCACTGGGGGAAACATTGCTAATCCCTGCCCTGATTTGCCTCTGTCATTATGTGAAAGACCAATGAAATGGACTTCATAATAATAAAACGACACTAGAATTATTAGGGTGAAAACATTAGTGTCTTGGTTAATAAGATGGAAAGACAGGCATCCGGGATCTTGGTGGGTTCTCTCTAGGACAGCCTCATTTAAATGAAGGTGATGGTTTTATTGTTGTGTTTAGCTTTCTTTTTCTGAAGCATTCATAGCATTATTACTTAAGAACTGCATTTATCAGTCATTACCTGAAACCCAATTACAGTGCTTTAAACGAATAAGAGTTTTATTGTTTTGTTTTCAGGTAACAAGAAATCCTGAGATAGGCAGACCGTAGTGTTAGCTTCACAATGTCAACAGGGACCCAGGCTCCTTCTCTCTTTTTGCTCCACCATCATTAACACAGAACTTTCATTCTCTAAGTCCCCCAAGGTCATGAGGTGGTCACTGGAGCCTTTATAGTCACATTCCCCAGCTGGAGAAAAGCCCGTGTCAAAGCTGCACCAGGTCCCTTGCAGAAGCCCAACTCTTAATATGCTGAAATAAATAATTTAAAAAGACGAAGCCCACCCCTCTCTCTTGCACTTAAATCTCAATGGCCACCCCATTTGCAAAGCAAGTTGGAAAATGTAGGCTTTATAGCTGGGCCCATTACCACCCCCTTAAGGTAGGGTTTCAGTCAGGGCCAGGACTAAGGTGAAGCAAGTTAAGACACTTACCTTTGGTGTAAAATTTAAGGGGGCACCGAAAACCACCTAATCAAGATAAATGATGCTTTAATGTAATGTGCCATATTGGAGCCTGAGACAAAAGGAAAAATTGGTAATGCTGATCCTGTCTTTAGTTACAATTTTGATATTTTGTTCATTGTGGGTTTTTAAGTTAATTGTGGTTTTTAAGACTTGCATATTGAAATATTATTTAGCATGATTAATCCCTTTTTGCGCCCCCTCAAATGTGCCCCAGGTGAGTCCTGCCATATGCCAGCTGTGGCCAAAGTTTCTGTTGGCAAAGAAGAGGAGAATGGATATTGGGTGGGAACCTGGCAGTCTCTGCCAAGGAAATGTTACCCTTTGCTTACCCACATCCGTAGCCATTGCAGGTTGTGAAGTGAGTAAACTTGTGGTTGAGGGGACACCACTGGGAGGGCAGGTGCTTTGGTGCTGAGTGACCAAGGATGAATTGGTGGGATCAGAGTCTTATGGTTAGTTTGGGGTCCATGTTATAAAAGTGATTAATAAAGTCTGACCCAATAGGTATAGAGTCAACAACCATGGAGTGTGAAACTTCTAGGAAGAACCACTGACTCAGAAGATCTTATCAGTGGCTATAGCACTCAGGGCAAATGACCTCACTACATGATGGTGGGCCCCTGGGGGAAGGGACTAAATGAATACAGCATGTTCAGGGGAGAACTCTGCAGCTCCCTGTGCCATGTGTAGGCAAACCTCTTGGAATGATTGTTTATGGTTCAGCTTGATTTCGTGTGGACCTGCTTGGTCGTTATGCTTCTACAACAAGTTTTGGAGAAATGATTAGGCTAAGATCACATGTGTATGTGAAACCAAAAGTATAGTTAATTTGCTGTTTTTAGATCCTAATGGTATAATTTGATTATTAGAGATATGGTTTAGAATTTTTTCATGACTTTTAATAATCACGTGGCATTTGAGAGAAGCTCCTTTTTTTAGAAATTTCAAATTATTTTTAAGTTACTTCTTCTAAAATTATTTGTAATTTTGAAAGTTCTACTGATGGTGTTTAGCTATGAATTAGATTGCCCTCAAGTAATTGTACTAAAAATAATGTGCCTAGTGGATCTTATGGCTTAACTTGGGGTATGGACAAAATGGCATTTGCCAAATATACTGTGCTGGGAACTAGGGTTCCCCCCCTTCTTCTTCTAGTTTCCCGAAATTTGATCTTCAGGTAGATTTTTGTAATTTTTTTTTTGAAAAATTTACAATGAGTTGTGATGCCTGAAATAAAAAGACAAGTGTAAACGAGTTAATCCCTGAAATGAAAAGACAAGCACTTTCGGAAGAGTTGCTACATTCATTGAGCCTGATTTTTGCAAAGACGTTAAAAAACATTTTGTGGGTATGATTCATACTAGGAAGCGTTTATAAATTCTTGGATTGCACAAATTCATGATTCAGTCTGTCAGATGATTTCCCTTCCCGAGACTCTATAGTATTGCAAAAATTCAGTGATATGTTTCACAAATCCTTTCATCTGTCTCCTCATGTAATGCTTTCTGTTTTAAAGCTGTGAGCATTTTCTCATCTAGCTGTATGCCAGCCTCGCTGCATGGCCTGGCTCCATCCTACACTAACTCCTGTTGCCTACTCGGCTGCAATACCCTTCCAAGGAGGCAGTTTGTGGCTTCATGCTTCAGGGAAAAGTGCTGTTTTATCTCTTCAGCCTTTCTCAGGAATGTTGTGACAGTAAAATTAGGTAATCAGTTAAAGTCCTTTCAGTTCTTATGAAGTCACCTGCTGCAGAATTCTAAGTGTTGGTATAGGTAAACTTTTAAAGTGTGCAAGTGCTTTTCTTTGACAGTGCTCTGCCATCTAACATGTGGTTGGTTGTTTCCAGTTGGAGAATATCTGAAACGTAAATTGTTTTCATTTATTAGCATTAGGCTGGTTAAAATAGAAGTGTCTTGGTTGTTGGCATTTATTAGCATTTTTAAAATATGGATGCTGTCTCAGGTATTATGGCCGGTGCCGCAGTTTCCCCATTTGTGAAACACGATCATAGTACCTACGTGAAAGCTGTGAGGGAGTTAAGAAGCAATGCATTTAGCAGGTGCACATTGTGAACAAATTCCCGGAAAAAGAAATTTAGAGGAAAGAGACTTTAGTCCAGTGAACAGTTTGTAAGCTGGGGAGATGCAGGCAGCCTTTAGTATAAAATGAAGGTGCATTCCAGAGAGCAAGGAGAGGTTCAGGTTTTATAGCAAAAGTTCCCTGCCAGGTTCCCGATCAGGTGTATTTATTCAAATGAAGGATGGAAACATGCTTAGTTCTGATTCGTCAATGCAACTGAGTTCTGATTGGTTGATACAGCTGAGCCCTGATTGGTTGGTTCAGGTGAGTTCTCAAAAATCCCAGAGTTAAACAGGTGTGGGTTTTCAGGGACCTCAGAGTACAGTTGTGACCTCTAATCAGCAAGTAGCTGCTTGGCTCTATTTTAAATTTAGGCCCAGTTAGCCACGTGGGCTCCATCCTGACGGACTGGCTCTTTCAGGGTCACATTGGTTCGCGATGTATTTATCAGCGTGCCTGCTGCTTTGATTGGGCCTGTAAATGGCACCATCGTTGTTGGTTATTGCTGCATAAACACATTCTACAACCGCTGCACAAACATGGCAGTGAGTTAACGTGAATACAGTAAAAGGCAGTCTGAGAGCATAAAATAGGGAGTGTGCAAAGGGGGCTGAGTGAGGACAATGGAATCTATTTTGTAAGGTGCACTTTAACTCAGAAGCCTGTAGCAGGTACAGTTCTGTGACTATAAACGCCCACATGAAATGCATTCGCTTAAACATCTCAATATTGTTTTCTGTTGCTGAGAGCAGTTACCCCCAAAGAGAGATCTAATTTTAGACAGATGGTGATGGTACAGAGATCAAAAATTCCTGGCAGCCCTCAGGTTCAGAAAATGAAGGACAGTTATCAGAACTGAGGAACAAGAGAAATGAAAAGTAGAGATTGAGTATTGGATGTTACTTTTCATCCTCTCAGCACCCGTTTATTGCTTACACTCTTCAAGATTCAGAACTAGAAGCATTGCTGACTTTGTGCACTTATCCAGTGTCATGTATCTGAATAAATAAAGCTTGAGGGGTGGGGAGGACCAAGAGAGGAAGCTTTTCCCAGTTGAATGATGTTGTTCAGTCTCTCTTTTGATGGGACTAGAAACTGTTGTATTTTAAAAGTTGAAAATTTCAGTCTTTTTTTCTGTGTGAATGAAGTGAAATCTAAAATCCTTCATTCCTTGATTCCACTAGAGGTGCAGTGAAACTGCCCTTCTAGACCCATTTCTAGGCAGAGGACTTTGTGTACAAAATTTGCAAACACAAAAGGGTCAGGTAAAATAATGAGACAGGAGGCTGGTCCAGATTTCTGATCCTTTGAATTAAAAATGGTCCCAAGCTGTAGGGGTGAACTGTGCCACCAGGGAAGCAGTCTGAAAGTCAAGGTTGCCATTTATTAGCTTTCTTTACTTCTAGGCTCTCAGTGACTTCTCATCTGAACTTTAGAAAAAAGAATCTCACGAGCATTGAGAGCTTCTCTAAAGCTTGATCATCTTCAGAGTCTTGCTTCCTGATTTCCAGACAGAACTGAGTTAAAAACATAGTAACTGAGTCCGTTTGTTTTTCTGTCTCCAAGGTGTTTGGCCCCATGTTAATCCTCCCAGCCAAGGAGAGAGAGGAACTCTTAGTTACTCAGACCAAACACTGATGTGAACAAATGATGGAAATGGTGACTTGACAAAATGTTGGCTGGGGAAATGGAGTTCTCCCTCAAGCAGGGCTAAATGTTTCCGAAATTAATTCTGACAAAGTGAATTTAACATTCAACCTTCTGGGGTTTCTCAGAATAGTTTAGGGTATTTTAAGTCAACTCTCTATTTGTTGCCTGTTTTTCAAATTTCTAACCTCTACTACCTGTTGGGCACTTCATTTATGTCAAATATTTTACTTTTCTAAACTCCTCCATGCAATTTTTATCTTGTGAAAATTACCCTGGAAAGTAAATGCCACTGTGATGACTTTGATTTGATGTCGGGGTCAAATGCAGGGTGCTGTGTGGCCTTCCTTCAGGAAAGAACGAAGGGCTGTCTTGTTTTCTTCATTTGGTTCTTCCAGGGCACTCAGCTGACAGCGACATAATAGCATATCAGGGTAAAAAATCACTGGTCTCTGCTGGGTTTTTTGTGTTGACCCAACTTGGGCTCAGAAGATTACAGATGGGTGGGTGCATTGTTGATTGTTAATGTGTACAGCCTTAAACACTGGGCACAAGCCCACTACTATTCTGGGTTATTTAATTTACTTTAATGAGAAAAGAACAATATGGTGCATTTGAGTGACATACTAGACAACTGCATGTTATTGGGCTATAAGTATAACATGGGTCAAACAAAAGACAGTAAAGAGGGTATTTCATTAAATATTGCCAGGCTTTGTCTCACAAAGACTTATTTGTATTTCTGAATGGCTAATTAGGAGATAAGATTCAATTTAGTGTTGCATTCTCTGAGTTAGATAGAAAGTCAAGATGATTGTTTTTAATAGCTTATTTCAGATGTTAGCTCCCAGATACAGTCACTGGCTATTTCCAGCCCTGGGGAGGCTTGGGTGCTGATGGACACCCAGTATTTGTGTTCCCGTGAGTCCACCCACACCCAGCCTGCGTGTAAAGCACGAACGCAGTGTGGGGCTGGGGTTGGGGCTACAGAGGCTGGCGAAGGAGGTGGAAGGGGAGGCCTTGTTCCGTGCCCTACGGAGGGGCCGGGGAGTAGCTAGTGGGAGAGGCCCAGGTTTGAGGCTCCTGATCTCTCCTTCTGGGGGACCCAGGTGTCACCTTCTTCAGCAGGCTCAGCAATTGACAGGAGGAAGCTGTAGGCAGCCCTGGGCCAGAGTCTCTACAGTGCTCACGTTTTCCCACTTCTTTGGTGTTTGACTATACTGTTTTCTTCTTGGCTGCATCAAGACTGTCCTCCCCACCTTCCATTGACTGTTGTTAGCTATTTAGATACTCAACACCTCTTGCCATGGTATCCTCTCCCGATGTTTAATATGTTTATTTTAACTTGTGTCTTCAAGTCGTTTTTAAAAGATGCACATTTTTACCTTTTCCTTTTTATGTCGGGGTCTCTCTTGTTAGTCTATAGCTGCTTTCTTATTTCATCTCTTTTCCCTTTATTCCTACTCCCCCCTCTGTCCCATCAAGGTTGGTGTTAATAAGTGGCTGTTTTTCTAACACACAAGCCATGAGTGCCCTTGTACTGACCTTGTCTCGCTCTTGCTGAGGCTGGTCTCGAACTCCTGACCTCGAGCGATCCACCCACCTCGGCCTCCCAGAGGGCTAGGATTACAGGCGTGAGCCACCGCACCGTGCTGACGCCACGGCACTCACACTAGCCCGGGGAACAAAGTGAGACTCTGTCTCAAAAAAAAAAAACTCAATAGGGAGGAAAAAAAATATATAACTTTGCAAGGAGGAAACATTTCTTGAAATTCCTGAGTTTTGAAACCCAGAGGATCACTAACCATTGTGATGTGGTTATTGGAACAGAGCCTGTCATTCGGGTAATTACACCACACGTTTTTTCTTTGGTTCCCACTTAGAGGCTGTATACACGTAAATTTTCTGCTAGATGTCACCAGGAAACTTTAAAATGGTTAACTCTGGCGGCTTGGCCTTGTTAGGGTCCCATGAGTGAGCGCACCTGAAAGCCCCAGCACGCGGCCGGGCAGGAGGTGGGGAGGCCGGGGAGCGCGACCTGGGCTTGGGACTTCCCGAGAACCAGAACCAGCCTGGCCATAGGTTCTGTGTGTGGCGATTCTTGCAGCCTTAATCACAACCTTCTGTTTTCATGTTCCAGTCATGTGCTCAGCCCCTCTGCTCAACAGGCAAAACCCAGCGTTAGCAGTTGGAGAAGTTTAAGGTCTTCCTGTTTGCCTGAACTCCTGGCAGCGAAAACACAGACATCTGTGCATTGTCCAGCTCGTTTCCTTCCCCCAGCCCCCTGCCCAGCCCCCAGCAGCATCTACACCATTGTATTGTTCACATTCCTCCTTATCTCGACCTCGACCTCGTGCTAACTGCCTGTTTATTGTAATGACTCCTCAGATAAAGGACTCCTTGGGACTTTTTTTTCTTTTAATTAAATGCTCGGGGCTGGGAAATTGAGGACCTAGCTAAAATGCAACACACATTTTGAAGTGTATCTCAGGCCACAGGAGACTGACTCATTCCTGCTTATCAAGCTCATGACTTCTTTTAGGGTAAAATGTTTGTTTGTTGGGACATGACCATCAGTGACAGCCACTGGCTTCTGCCGGTCAGTGCCACGCCTCTTGTCTCTGCTGTCCAGGACACAGTCTCTCCTCGTGCCTCCCCCTTGGACTGCCCCTCCGTCTCCAGCAGGCTTCTCCTGTCTTGAGCAGACAGCACCGCCAGGGAGCATCCTGGTGCTCTTGTCTTCCTGCACACCCTCCCCTCAGGGGAGCTCAGTCACACCCTGTTGCCTTACTCTGGTAGATCCCAAGTCTCTTGACTTTAAGTATTTAACGGCCATCCTCATTCCTTGAAAGCCATTATAAAAAGTTCGCAAATATATAATTTTGAGTGAAAAAGTGAATTTGAATGGGAAAGAGGGGCTGTGAGAACATAAGGTTAACTTTAATTAACCTCTGTTGAAAATTCATCATAGTAAATAGGTAGCAGATATGCCTGGAGTAAATATCACTCACCCTTTCAGCCTCTACTTTTCCTCACACACCAGCTAGGATTACCAGCCACCGTGTCTTGCTCGGGACAGAAGCAGTGTCGGCATGGGCCAGCCCTCTCGGCTTCCATTAACAAGTGTTTTTATGTATACATCCAGGGTCATCCAGAAGCAGCAGGGAAACTCCAGCCTTTTCTCCCAAGTGCAGCTCTCCCATTTGAATTAACCATCTGTTTACTTCTCAGACATTACATTCCTGATAAAACCTTATAGTGGTTTTCTAGAGAGTCTCGCCCCTCAGTCCTGCCCTGTCTCTCCTATATCAGAATTCTAAGTGACTGAGTCATGGTCCTATAGTCCTCCGTGGCCCGGGGCTTTATTATGTCTGTGTCCTTCCTGATTCTAGCTTTAGCAACAGTTGCTGGAGGGCAGTGAGAGTAACTTTGTGTCTCCCCCACCTGCCCACCGCTCTGCCCCCATTGCCTGGTACCTTGACCTCGGCCAGTCGGATCATGCACAGGATGATAGGTTCCAGAGTTGCCTGCCTTGCCTTACCCCTTTAGACCTTCAGTGCTTGGTTGAGTAGCAGCTGGCTGTTGATCATCATAGTGGTCAACAAGGGTCAACAAATGCATATTAATGAGTTCCCTGGTTTGGGAAGCCGGCAATGTAAGAGTCTCCTTTTGAAGTGCTTTAGTTTTAGCAGATATATAATGACACTGTTTTCAAGAATGAAATTTAATAAGATGAGAAGAAAGGAAGAATCACATATCCTGGAAAAAAATTATAAGAGCTATTTTTGCAGAATTGATGCAGCTTCACCTGTTACCTCAGAAATCCATCACCTTTGTGAAGAGTCTGGGTCCTTGGTTTCTTGGGGTAGGAGCGGGGGGTTCTGTCTGTGTGCACAACTCATGTATCGGGTCATTTTCCTCCTGTGCACAGCCGGCCTTAGAAGGTCTGCCTTTTCATTCCTGCCCACATCACAAAGGCCTGGTACAGTGTAGAGCTTGCTTTTATGAATGCCTACCTCTGCTAAGGAGCAGGAAATTCGGAGGAGAGAAACTGTACGTGTTTATGAGTGTTGTTCTTGTTGTTGACGTGGCTTTATTGCAGCTCAAGCCTGCAGCCCACTTGTTAATTTGGAATGTGTGTGGCTGACGGCCAAGCAATTTGTCTTCCCGGAACCTCTCACCCCTGGGCTTTTCTATCTGTGATTATCACCGTAATCAGATCAATTTTATTGAACCTTGTAAAATATTGTCTTTGACAGCATTGCAGCCAAAATTTAAAAAAAATTAATTCATCCACGATCTCACTGATAATGCCAAATATAATTGAAAATCACTTTAAAGTAATGTCCGCTCAGCAGCTTCATCACCAGGCTATTGGGTTGGAGTGTCGGATTTTTAAACATCATTTGAATCATCTGGTTGGTTGTAAAACAAGACATTTTATTAGATCATTAATAAAACTATCAGAAATATGTGCCCCTGGATAGATGTAAATCAGCTTTTTAGGGCCATTTATAACTGATGAGAGAGGTGAAGTTCAGTGACACAGTTAATGATAGAGCCCAGTGACACAGTTAATGCTAGAGCCTGGTGTGTAGCATTGAAATAGGTCTGCTCCGTGTTGTGTCCTTTCTGCCATGCGACTCCTTTTACATGGGAGAAATTAGTATTTGAAGGAGAAGCTAAATATATGCCAGGTGAGCCCTAGAACAGGAAGATCTAAGTGGCAAAAGGAATGCCTGAGACGTGACCTCAGAAGTGGTTGTGTTTATGCCAGACTGAGGGATGGGGAGGCTGGATCCTGTTCCAGGAAGGATAGCCCACGTGCCTGGGGTACTGCCGAGTGCTAAATACTGTTCTGAGCTTGTTACTTAATTTAGTTGATTCTCACAACATCCCCGTGCTCTATTATTGCCCCATTTTACAGACATGGGAACTGAGGAAAAGGGCAGCAGTGTACCGAAGGCCACCACTTAGGAAGTGGTAGAACCAGGATTCAAATCAAGGCAGTCTGCCTCCAGATGGAATCGCTTCCGTGCTGCCTTTCTGGGTGAACTCGTTGCTCTGGAAGGGTGGGGCAGGGGTTTTGTCCCGTGTACCCTTCCGTAAGCCCAACAGATCCTCCCCCAAAACATAGTCCAGCTGCCATCTGATGCCGGAGTCCAGAATCATCAGCCACCCACCTGTGGGAGAGCTTGGCTCTTAGGGTGCAGAGAAGAGGAACTTCTCTGCCACTCGGAGATGGCTTCTGTAGAGGCCCGTGGTGATCAGGACTGTGGGAAACGGTTTGTGGTCAGTTCTAACTACGTCAGAGAAGTATGTATCAGCACCCCAGGGATATATGCTCCTTTTTATGACCTAACCAAAATCCAGTCTGTTTTTTTTCCTCCATTGATTCTCCTGGGCTCGTTGGCCTAGCATCTTTCTCCTTGAGGGCCACATGGGTTTTCGGTGAGTTATCTCCTCCAGCCAGGCTCATGCTGGGGATCAAGGTGGCAGGAGCCCAGTGGAGCCCCGGGAGTCCACAACGCCGGGCGTGCAGGCCTCCTCTGCCCACCTGGTTTAGCAGCCCTTCCAGGTGAGCCGCTGGGGAGCAGGGGATTGGGAAGTATCTCTTCCTACAGAAATGAGCCTAAAGCTGTTTCTGCCCAAGCCAGCCTAGCATTTTTGTTTTTAAGTGGTCTGGTCTTCTGACACATAAGTCTCTACTTCTGAAACATCCAGTTGAACTTTATCTCTGTTTACTATGCCTCACTGTTGTTAAAAGCTATAATAATAAGTCCCTGTTCCCAGAAAGAGGACACTGAATCATATGAACAAGTACCAGGGTTCAGACTTTCAAAAAAAGGGATGTTCTACGACCGTTGTGAACTTTGAGCCTGCAGTGACTTCATTTAGGCTGCGGTGATGAAACTGCTCCAGCCTCCTCTTCCCGGTGGTTAGGCCAGCTCAGCGGCGCACCCAGGCTGTGGCCCAGAGGTGAAGGGTTGCTCTGTATTTGCAAGTTCCTGAAGCTGCTGGCAGCTGTCTGTTGAACTCGCTTTTCTCCGAGGAGTGTACATCCTTTTGGAAGCTGCACTCATTATTTTTCAAAACATAATTTGAATCCTAAGTATCTGGGGAATTCCTCTAGTTAATAAATGAAGAAAGTTTAAACCTGTCTGCAGTTTTGAATTTGGCATTCTCATTCAGGAAAGTTGAAAACTACCGGGTAGCGGATCTCTGGCTGTGACGTCGTTGAGATGTACAGCGTTCAGTGAATTCGGTGAGGATGCGGCTTATGATTCTGTCTTGCTGATTTTTTCAGATCTTTAAAAAAAATCTCACATGTGTGTATTCCTGATCACATACTATTTCGTCTATCTTAAATCTCTGAGAGAAATAAGGCACGAGAGAGGGGAGGTTTTCAATATGTAGATAAAATTATGAAGAGCCTTGTTTGCGGACATCCACCTTGTCCGTTTTGTTCTTTACTGCGTGTGTGTGCAGTACCTGGAGGCGTAGGCCACTTGCAGGTGCTCGGAGCCCGCTGGCCCCCAGGAGATGGGGACTGTGTGTGCACCAGGACCTCGGGCTGCAGGTTGTGTCTTTGGTCGTCAAAAGCCAGCATCCATGTGAGTGAAGTAATAAAAAATGGTAAGTTTGAAAATTTTAGCGATACTCTTGGAAATAGGAACTTAGCTTACACTAGACTTTGGCCTTTTACCTTAAATTATTCAAAAAACTTTTTAAATTCCACTACCCCTTAGTAATATTGGTTAGAAACAGAAGTGACCTCAGTGAGACTGGGAAAGGCCTGAAAAGACAGCAAGTGAGCAACCACTAGCATTATCTTGGTCCCTGTGTAAATCCCAAATTAGGCTCTTGGTTTTTAAGTTGTCTTTTGTCATCAGGCTCAGCTCAGTGCCCCATCCTTTAGTGGGAAATTGGAAATGCCTCACTCTGCTGATAGCTTTGCGAGCAAACCCAGTTAAGGCTGGTGGTTCTGTGATGTGCGTGGAGTGTTTGTTTTAACAGGATCCTCGTTGCAGGCTGCTGCTGCTGGGCCAGCTCTTCCTGCCTGCGCCCTCCCGAAAGTTCCTGGGTTGGTGTTGCACCTGGCAGGGGAGGATCCCCTTCCAGTCTCTGCGGGTCATGCAGCTAGACTGTCCCCTTGGCCACTTTAGGAGGAAATTTCTGTTCACGCCTGTCACTCTCTAACTGCTGGGGACCACGGGACTTGCTCTCCTTGATGGCTTCTTCCCTCCTTAGCTGACACCCTCACACCAGCCCTGTGGCCTTCATTCCCTGGGGAGACCTGCCAGGTGCATGTTGGAGATGGGCCTCAGGGCAGCCCTGTGCCTTTGTTCTGTGCTAATACCTGGTACCAGCTGGTCCTTGAGGTGTCTCCTGAGCTGAGCTCTGGCTGAGCCTCCCCTTCAGACAGAGCTCAGCACCCTCTCCTTGTGGTGGTGAGAGCACACTTCCTCCTTGCGGCGGCAGGAGGTGGCCAGAGTTAGCAGCTGTGAGCCAGCCACACCTCTTTGGGAAGAGCCCCTGGATGCAGCGGATGTGGGAAGTGATTCTTCACGCTGGCACTCCGGGAGACACTTCTCAGGTCCTCATTTACTCAAAACAGAATTTTCATCTTTCTTAGTACTTCCCCTCATTAAGAGAGCAAATTTTTTATTGTAGCAGCTTACCTGATTGGATTGTGTAACGGATGCTTCTGAGATAGTTGGCCAAGCTTTAATGTGTCTCACTAGATGACTTGTATTATTGTTTAATTTAAAAAAAAATTCTTTGCCTGGTGTGTGGGCTCAGATGGTGAGATTGAATTTAACCTGATGCCAGAGAGAGACAGGGTGAGCGGGCACTTTGACTCCGCCAGGAGCTGTAGCCCTCAGAGGAGGTGAGTTTGTGCTGTGACCCTGAAGTCTCAACGCCGGCAACAGCAGAGGTTTGGGTTTTTTGCCTACACTGCACGTCCATTGAGGCTTGGCTGTGCCCCTGCTTCATGTTGCTGGGGACCCGGGCTGGTGGAGAGGTCTCTGTCCATGATCTTCCTAATGTCACAGCAGAGGGAGTGGAGAGCTCAGGACCTTCTGCTCAGAAGGGGCACATGTCACTTCTGCCCACGTTGGACGGGGCTGAAGCAATGGTCAGGCTTGATGCCAATGGGCCGGGAATATCCACTCCCCCTGTAAGGAGGGACAGGGAAAGTTAGAAACAGGAATACAGTCTCCCACAAGAGCTGTCCCAGAATAGAAAGGGGCTCTTGGATTTTCTGATGTTTTATGAGTTGGTGTGAGAGACTCAGAAATAGCAGATGCATAATCCTCCATATATCGTGTGCAGGGGTACCCTGTGATCAAGCTGTGGCTCTTTCTGCCCCTGTGCGGAGTGACAGGAGGCCTGTGCTGCTGAGAGAGGGAACTTGGCGTTCCCTGGACCAGGAGAGTTTCCGCCGGGATGAGCCAGAAGCCCAGGCTCTGAGTCACCTGGACAGAGGCCGCTGTGAGCCTCCCCTGTGTGACACCAGGGACTTCAAGGAGGAAATTTTGATATATCTTGATTTTTATTTATAAGTTCTTTGTTTTCCACTCTTGTTACTTTTCTGCATTAAAACTCTCTACTTTCTTATTGATCCTGAAGACTCGTGAGGTTTATATTTTGCCTATCACAGAATTCAATATAAACTTGAAAAACTCCTTTTGATTAAAATTATGTAAAGTAGCGACATTAAAAGGCAACTCTTGAAACTCAAGTTTTAATTCCATGTAAACAAACCAAAACAGCTTCTGACCTGCAGCATGGACATGTAGAGGCGAATTGCCCGGCTTACGGGACCGGGGCTAAAGCAGACTTTAGCATCCACCGTGAACGTTGGTTTGTCCCTCTCTCCTGTGGACAGACAGACACATGGAGAAAGACTTCCTCCCAAAGAGTGTCAGATGGGGACGTTTGTAGAGACAGGGGTGGAAAGTATAAAATGTGTAAGTGGACTTCAGAAATCTTAAGGGATTATTTAGCTAACAGGACCCGGCAAGGGGACCTGCTATCTCTGGCTGCAGGTGCCTCAGCACCAAAGGGTAACAGCGGCCCAGCCAGAAGTGGGGGCTCTGAAGGCAGAGTGACTGGACACGGGAGGATTGAAGTGGGCACAGAAAAGGAAATCGGACTGGCTGCACCGGTGAATCGAAGAACAAACTTAATAATGAGCAGGAGGTTGAGAGAGCTCACAGGGTATTGCACGCCCAGAAAAAAAAGATTTGTCCAGGTGCTTGTGGCGCGAGGGGCCACCAGGCAGCTGAGCCTGCCAGGAAGCCCAGGGGAGAGCAGAGCGTCTTGCGGCGGGGAGCCAAGCTGGGGTCGGGGAAGGGTCAGCATGCCTGTGAATCCTGCTGGTCTGTTTCATAAGTTTCTTGAGAGTCCCTGAGACTTACAGTGGCCGAGGCCATCTGAGCATCTGCCGAGTGGCCAGCCCAACTCAGGAGAAGGGGTTTGAGAGAAGTAACGGCCATCGGGGCAGCCTTGCAGCTTTCTGAGGCAGTGTCCCCGACCCTCAGGTGCAGGTCACGGAGCAAATGAGCTGCCAGTCTTGGTGAGTGGGGAGCCCCGTTTTGCCATTCCCAGAATAGAGATTACTGAACACAAAGCTCCCTTTAGCATGTGAGCCAGAGAAACCACCTGGGACCCCGGGGGAGGCAGGATCACCGACCCTGTGAAACTGGGGTCAGTGCATTTTGGCCAGTTGGGCTCCGCATTCCTGTCATCGTGT
The DNA here is from genome assembly GCF_020740605.2 of Lemur catta. Classification (NCBI taxonomy): domain Eukaryota; kingdom Metazoa; phylum Chordata; class Mammalia; order Primates; family Lemuridae; genus Lemur; species Lemur catta. The sequence continues at coordinate 50,207,599 of NC_059139.1, read as the reverse complement.
TGTCTTAGACATACAGACTAGCATGGCCCTTTAAAAAAATTAGAAAAACAACTAAAAATATATTTAATTTAGTAAATATGTGAATGTCTAGATTACAGAACATGGCATATTCATTAGAATAGACCTTTTTAAAATGTAAAGATTTTAGAAATCTATTTTAAATTGCACCTACACATGTCAAAACTGCTCTCTGTGGGCAGCCTCCAGAGCAAGGTTTCTCAGCAGCGACACGACTGCCATTGGGGCCGGGTAATTCCGTGTTTAGCAGCATCCTCGGTCCACGAGATACCGGTAGCACGTACACCTCTATTCCAAAGTTGTGACAACCAAAAATGCCTCCAGACATTACCAAATCTGTCCCCTACAGAGGTGGGGTGGGGGCAAGATTGCTCCCAGGTGAGAGCCACAGCTTCAGAGCTCCCCCCGTGGAGTCAGAGGTGGGTGGAGGTTAGGGGTGAGCGCAGAGGTGGAGGAAAGGAAATTCGCAAAAGCAGGAGGTGTTGAGCGTGTTTAGACTATAACTCAACAACTAACATAATTATGAGTGCATTTGGACCCACCTCTTAAATATAGTCAAGATGTCTGTATTTCGGTAGTCAGTATGTTTTATGAGGTGGCCAGGGTGAGAGTTTGCAAAACTTCCTTTGATAGATGATTTGGAAAAAAAAAAAAAAAAAGTCATGCAGGGTTCTGTGCGTTTCATGCCAGTACTGTCCTTCCAGTTCTGAAAGCTGCTTTTGTGCTCTGAAGGGAACGTCCTGAATGTTTGGGCAGCTCATTCCATGCCCTGTGAGGATTATTGGAGAGCATATGAGCTGGGAGAACAGCTGGTTTCCCGACCAAATCCCTCATCCCTGAGACTTGGGAAGCTTCCTGAGCTCTGCAGAACTGACAGGTGGTCTGGCCACTGGGCCTGTCCTGACTGAGCTGGGTCACACTCCTCCTGCCCGTCCCCTTCAGCCTCTGCTCCCCATCACCTCCTCCCGACTGCCTCACGAACAATCTCCTGGGGAGCTTGTGGGAAATGCAGGTTCTGGCACCACCAGAAGGATCGACTCGGGGAGCAGAGACCAGGAACTTAGGCTTTTTTAGTAGGTGGCCCTCGTCCTCCTCTAGGAGATGGGGGCGGTCCAGGGACCACACTTTAAGCAGCAGCACTTTCGGAAGGCAAAAGCACATAAGTTCTGCTTTACCTAATCCTTTTATTCTTGCATTAGACACTGGGATGGAGGCCACGTTGCCCAGCCCTCGTGTGACTCAGATATTCGAGGGCGGCAGCAGTAACAAAACTAGAGATTGGCTAAGAGAGACTCAGTGACATGGGAGCGACATGTAGTCTGCTCGGAGGTGCATTGATGATTGGGGCCACGTGGTCAGTGTAGTAAATGCACTATTCATAGTAGGAGCTAATACTGCTGACTGCTTCCCTCACCACAGACATCGCGTTAGGCTAATCCTGTGGTGGTGATTAGTAACAGCCAACGTATGCTGAGTGCTGTGAATTAGCAGCTATGCTCATTATTTTATGGACACTTTCTCCTTTAAATCTCACAGCAACCTTGTGAGGATGATGCCATTATTCGTATTTTGAAGATAAGAAAACCGAACCTTGCAGGGGTTAAATATAAACGGGCTGTCCAAGGACACAGAGCTATTTAGTGGCAGAGCTGAGATTTGATCTTGGGTGTGTTTACAGAGCTCTTAAAGCACAATGACATCCGACAGTTTAATGCCCTTTTCTTAACGTGTATTGCCTGGTGCGTAATGCCCCCTCCAGGCTGGCTGGGGGACAGGGGTGTGGGCAGAGGACAGTGGCAGAGGCTTCAGGAGCCCAGCTTTGTCCTTTTTGAAAGGAAGGGTTCCAAGTTAGAGGAGGGGCTGTGGCCACCAGGCTACCATTAAATCCTGACCCTCTTAGCTACACAAAAGCTTTTCTCATCACTATCCCCTGTGCTCTTGGTTCAAGGAGCTTCTCCAGGGAAGGGCTGCATCTGTTTAAGGTTGCATCTCCCTCCCTGTGTCAGAAGATCTTTTTGTGTTTTCCTAAGTTATGTATAAAACATGCTTCTACTTCAAAGAAATATAGCAAACATTTCTGAGAAATCAGATTCCTCTTCAGCTTCTAGGATGGCATCTCTCATAACAGGGCTTCTCAGCTGTGGCATCAGAATCCACCCACGGAGGTTTTCAGACAAAACAGAACTTCATCAACAGAATTCTGGTTCTTTAGGACTGGAGAGGACCCTGAGCATGGTGTCTGTCTCTCATTCTCCTTTCCCTCCCTCGTCCTCCCTCTCCCTCTCTCCAAGTATATGTACACACACACGTACATACACACACACACACACACACACACACACACACGTATGTGAATACGACTGTTCTGATTCTGAGGTGTAGCCCAGCAACGTTCCTCGCGATGTGATGCAGTAGGAACTACACAGCATCACCTGCAAAGGATTCTCACTAAAAACGTTTAAGCCTTTAGATTTAACGTCCAGTTTCTGTGAAACAGAGGATGGAGAACATGTTTAAATGGGATCAGGAGGAAATAGACAAATCTAGATAGCTGGGTATTCTGTAAGACTGTGGTCCCCAACCCCCAGGCCATGGACCAGTACCAGTCCGTGGGCTGTTAGGAACTGGGCCACACAGCAGGAGGTGATATTGTAGGCGATTACTCAACCTCTATTATTATTACTGGTATTTTCCAAAAGTGACCTTTGTAAATTAAAATCTGTAGATTTAGTCATAAATCACCTATTAGTCAACTGTTTTCGACTTGTATTCGGCAATCCTTCTAGCGAGCTACCACTGAGTAATAAAACAGGGTAATTTCAGTTGGCCGTCTCCACTTCCCCTGTCTGAAAGAAATGATAACAAACAGAGAAGCTCAAAAGGAAAGATAACTTAGTCAGCTATGCCCATTATAAAGAGCTCTGAAACTTGTGTATGAATGGTGACAAAGCATGTCAGAATTGAAGCATGGAAATTATAGCATTAAGTTCACTACCATTTATGAAACCTCACAGGGTCCTTTACAACTGCTGTCCCCAAACCCCAGGCTGCACAGCAGGAGGTGAGCCCTGGGCAAGGAGTGAAGAAGCATCATCTGTATTTACAGCCGCCCCCATCGCTCGCATCATTGAATAAGCTCCACCTCCTGTCAGATCAGCAGCAGCATTAGATTCCCATAGGAGCACTAACCCTACCATAAACTGCACATGCGAGGGATCTAGGTTGCTCACTCCTTATGAGAATCTAATGCCTGATGATCTGAGGTGGAGCTGAGGGCAGCAAATACAGGTTTTCATTAACTGAGAGGTTTGACTGCACAATAAATGTAATAGGCTTGAATCATCCCAGAACCATTCTGCAACCTGACTCGGTCTGTAGAAAAACTGTCTTCCGTGAAACTAGTCTGTGATGCCAAAAAGGTGGAAGACCACTATTGTAAGACATCTGGCCTACTATCTTCAGATAGTCAGTGTCAGGGGGGACAAGGAGGGCGGGATGGGATAGGTTGGGGTGGAAAGACTGTTCTTGACTAAAAGAAACTAATCAAATGCAATGCATGAACCTTGATTGAGTCATGGTTTTAAGAAAACAGCTATAAAAAATGGAGCAGGGGTAGGGAAATTTGAGTACAGACTAGGCTTTGGATATAAGGGGATTATTGTCAGTTCTCTTGGGTGTGCTAATTTTATTGTGGTTATGTAGGAAAATGTTCTTATTTTTAGGAGTTGGATGCTAATGTATTTAAGGGTGAAGTGTTAAGACATCTGCAACTCATTTTCAGATGGTTCAGGAAAAGAATTGTGTGTTGGCGTGAGTGTGTAGGCTATAGATGGATGGAACAAATATGGAAAAATGTTAACAAATGTTGAATCTGAGCATTGGGTGTTTACTGTCTATTTTTGTCAACTTGTATCTGTGTTTGAAAATTTTCATCATAAAGCTGAAAACCAGAACCAAGGTAAAGAAGGTAGTGTTCTTTAAAAACAACGTTTGTCCTGGTCTCATTCTCTGGGTTTCTGTTCCTGCCATGGTGGGGAGCGTGGACGACACCACCTTGATTGGTGTCCTCTGGTTTCCTTCTGCCTTTCCAGGTAGAGGTGAACTTTGCCCCTGCGTTTCTGTCCCGGTAATCCAGCCAGCAGCACTGGGTGGTTCTGGCTTCACGTGTACTTTCTTCCCTTCTAACTGGCAGCAGGAAGCTGCCATGGATAGAACCCAGGGTCTAAGTGACAAACTGCAGCTCAGCTCTGCTCTCCACCTTCACCCTTCTCTTACAGTTAGAGCTTTGGGAAGAATACTTATATGTACGACTGACTCCCACAGACCAGCCTCTTGTAAACTGCTTCTTGCTCTCTATTCTGACTATGGTATTGTAGGTTTCTGCATGATTCTCGTTTGTCTTTTTTTTTGTTACATGCTAAGAGGCTTTACTTTGCAGACCTTTGTGGCAAACATAGCATCATTTTCTGAAAGTCAGAGGGCTGTGCAGATTATCCACTGTCATAAGGCATGTGATAGCAATGTCAGGAGGTCTAGAGGGGAAATTTATTTAGTGGCCCATGGAGAGAAGACTTTTACATGGAATGGCACGGAGGGTCTGGTTTTATGAAGTGAGCTTCGTGGAAGCAGGAATTAGTCCAGAGCATGGATGGCGGGGCTGAGGAGTGCTGTGCCTAGTGTCCCTGCGGTTTACAAGGTTCTGTAATGAGGATCTCTTTCCCCTTGGATACAGATGTTGTCTCAGCAGGTGTCTGCGTCTCTGTGCACAGGGCCAAACTGGGGCACCTCACAGACCACCAACCACTTGAGAGGCCCCTGCTGCATTTCCAGACTTTTCCCTTGTCCTGCCACCCTGAGAACTTTGCTTGGAGCCCCGAGGAAGCCGGCCTTGCATATCATGGCTGTTCCTCTGATAATAGCAGTTTACAAATTGCCTGGGAGATGAAAGCATCTTATCTCCCTGTTCAAAGCAGAAGAATGAAGGCCTCATCCCCGATGCTCTGGTGTGGACGTGAGAATTTGGTGCAGTGGGTGGCAGATTGTTTCAGCACAGAATGAGAAGGAACTATTAAATTATTTGAACTTAAGCACTTGAGTCCTTAAATAATCCTGCCTTAAATTTGGCATCAACCATTTTGCTGGGCCCGGACATCCCATCTTCTCTAGTCCTGAAGTTCTACAGCCTTTCTTTTCAGAAGTTGCACCCTAATTGCATTCCCAACTCTGAACAGAGCCTGCTGGCCAGGACAGTGGACACTGGCATAGCGAGTAAGATACAAGTCACCTGAGAGGTTGTAGCAGAAGCCTGCACTTCTGCTAGAGGACAAATATGTACATTCACATTGAAAAATTACCATTAAACAGAGAAAAGGGACAAGACAGAGGCGGGCTGTGTGTAACAGTGAGTTGGTTAGGGAAGGCTAACCAAATGGGAAGGCTTTGGAGCTCTTAGCAGGCTGGGCTTCCACCTGTTGGTCCAAAGTGGCTGTGAGCCCAGTGGGCAGGTGCAGCCTCTCAGGGCCTTGTGGGAGGCATTGTGGCTGGGTTTCTTACTCTCTTTCAGAATGATCATTTTCATTACAAACAATCTCCTCTGAAGCTCTTTTATAATTGGTAACTTTTTTCTCAAAAGGCTCTTCAATTTGGTAATATTGGGGAGTGGGAATGAGTGAGTGGGCGTAGGATACACCTCCCGGCTTCATGCTCGCTTTCACCAGTGGAATTTGGCAGCTGGGTCAGGTCGTGGGGAAGCAGGAAGACAGACCAGGACCCTGCGCTTGAGCCCCACCAGGGAAGCTTAGATGTGAGCGCCTCATCCATCCCTCGGCAGTCTGTTCTGCCTGTGTGCAGTGGTAGTAGTGGTTTCTGCTACTACTGAGCACCTCCTCCGGTTCGCTCGTCTGACCAGCACCGTCCACGTTAGGGGAGAAGCTTCTAAGGGAAAGGACTCAGTATTTACCGAGCACATACCGTGCTAGGCACTTTAACAGGTTCTTGTTATTCCCTACAGCAATCTTGCGAGGCAGGAACACCCTTACCGTCTCTATGTATGTAGTAGAGGAGGAAGGTCTGAGAAGTTAGATGTCTACGTGACCAGTCAGGGGTGGAGCTGGCTTTGGAACAGAGACCTGATGGACTCAAACTGTCTCCATGGAGCACCCCACTCCCTTACCAGTGCTCAGCACAACCCCATTACATGTGCGCACGCTCACCCCCCCCAGCTGCACCCACCCACAGTTAAGTGCATATATTCCTAGTATTGCTCTAGTTCTGTCCCCAAAATAGCATCTTGTATAACTGCAGTGATAGGACTTTTAAATACATCCTGTTTCACGAGAAGAGTCAAGTCATTTGCTCAATAGGATGTCGGACCGCAAGCAGACAGCTGGTGCATGGTATAGAAACGAGCACTTCAAGCCTTGACACTGGGCTTCCTCATTTCCCCATTTCCCTTCCTCTTTGATAACTCCCTGCCTCACCCTGCTCCCGACATGCCAGGGGGCTCTTTGTAGTTCTCATGGAGTTGACGTGACCTCGGTTAATAAGATCTAATCATTGAGAGCAGGGCCGTGTGCCCAGATGTCAGATGTGAGCTGCATGACTCTTCCTGACCTTGGAGAGGGGGCAGAAAACTGGGCTGCGGAGAGCACTGCCAGGCCTGCTGCAGGGCTCAGGCTCCTCTGGAGGAGGTTTAAGCCATTGGAGCAAAGTCCTCTGGTAATGAAGTCATTTGTCCTTGGGAACAGAATGAGTCCTCTGTGAAATCAGAAACAATGGGCATGTTGAGTTCCAGACCTGGGGTGAATTGAAGCTTAGGCAGGGGCACATGGGATGAATTGGGACATTTCAAGGGATGCATTCTTCATAGACAAGTTTCTGCTGTCAACAGTTGGTCCACTCAGTTGTAATGACACTTAGTTAACCGTCATCACTGCCCGTTGTGAATAATTTCCACAAGTAAGGTTCGTTGAGGTTTTTTTTTCCCTTCTTTGAGTTCTAATTAGTATGAATCATTTTGTCTAAAAATCACCCTGTGAAAATGGATGAAAAATAGGTTTGGGTAGCAATATTTTGTTTATTCTTTTTCATGGGGTTGTTTCCTTTTACATTCTCATTTACCGATGAAGCACATGTTCACTCGTATGTCTGAGCTAGTAATTTGATTTCCAGGCAATAAAAGTGGGGTGTTGCTAGTCTCTACTGCCTGGCAAAAGCTTTTGGTGCGAGTATTTGAGAACTTAGCTTATCTAGTACCAAAACAGCAGACCGAGTCTTGCAGAGTTTAAAAAATGTAGCCAATCCGCTGGCAAAGTTCACGGCCAGTCTCGCCTGGATCTATCTGTGAGGTTTGAGTTTTTCTAATAGAAGACGAGGAAGCAGGAGCCACGTCGGAGCGTGCAGCCAGCTGGGCAGCGCCCCCTGTTCCGCGGGGCGTCCCTGGGTGAGGAGCAGGAACCGACGTTGGTCTCTCTCGCCCTGTCCCATAGAGATAAGGTGACCCGCCACCTACTGTTCTGAGTGCTGTGTGGCCGGGGAGAACTTGAAACGACGAACCCCCGCAGATGCGCGCAGAGCGGCGCGGCTCGCTGCCCGGGACGGGACCCTGGCGCGGCTCCGCGGGCCCCGCCCGGCGCGGAGTGGGCGGGCCCGGAGCGCCGCTAACCGCCTCCCTCTCGCCCTAGGTGAGCCGCCCGGCAGGCGGTGCTGCGGCTCCGACAGAGCCCAGAGCGCCCGCAGCGTGAATGCCGCCGGCTGCGGGAGTGGATGACTGCAGCTGCGACTTCCTTCCCAGGCCGCCCGAACCACCTTCCCCGCCGACTTTCTTTTTTGATTAACTCCGTGGACGCCTGAGTCTTTTCCCGCCTGGAACATCAATATGTGTCATGTCATTGTCACCTGTCGCTCGATGCTCTGGACCCTCCTGAGTATTGTGGTGGCTTTTGCAGAGCTCATTGCCTTCATGAGCGCAGACTGGCTCATCGGGAAAGCGAAGAGCCACAGCCGCAGCGGCGCCGAGCCGGCCGGCGCGGGCGGGAGTTCCCCCGAGTTCTACCACCCCACCTTGGGCATCTACGCGCGCTGCACGCGGAACCCCGGGCTGCAGCACTTCCAGCGGGACATGCTGTGTGGGCCCTACGCGGAGAGCTTCGGCGAGATCGCCAGCGGCTTCTGGCAGGCCACTGCGATCTTCCTGGCTGTGGGGATCTTTATTCTCTGCATAGTGGCCTTGGTGTCCGTCTTCACCATGTGTGTGCAGAGCATCATGAAGAAAAGCATTTTCAACGTCTGTGGGCTGTTGCAAGGAATCGCAGGTAAGTGCAGAGGGCAGGGGCCTGAGCCGGGGAGGGCGGACCGAGAGCTGCGGGGCAGCGGATGCTGGCTGTGCACCTCCTGCCAGTTCGGGAGAAGACCATCTGGTCTCACTGGGCTTTCCCCGGCTACGTTCTGTTCCAGGCACGTGCTGCCCGCATGGGTCCCTTCTCCCTGTCTCACCCGTACCCCACAGGAAGACGCCGTCTTATTCTTCTCCGGCAAGATCTTCCTCATTGCTTATTTCCTCCGGTTCTAAGTTGTTGGTTTTTATTTGAGTAATTACTCCTACTTTTTGCTTTTCGCATTAAATGAAAAGCATGCTTTCCAGGCCAGTGTATCTCCCCCAGGAATTATGGTGAGAGGAGTCCCACCTGCAGCGAGCACTCTGTGCTAAGAAGGAATGCAAGTAGGCGGCGGCCAGCCCGGGCCCCACTCTCAGCCCCGGCCCCCAGATGATTTCAGCTTTGGGCCTGGGAGAGGCGGGCTGGGAAGGAATTAGTATCAGCTGCTCCGTGTTTAATGATGTTCTGGTTTAAATTGTCTGTCTCCTGCAGCCTGACAGAATGTTCTGTGCACTCAGATCCGAAAAGGCAATCTAACTCTTCCACTTTCTGAGAATTTCTTACTAATGAGCTTGTTAGAAATGGGTGGAAGAAACTATGAGCTCTTTACAGTGATCCCGGCGGGAAGGCTGTGAGCTGTAGGAAAACGTCCACTGCCACCAGCACTTTGGTAGGCTTCCCGCGTGGGCCGGAAAGGCAGGGCCTGACCAAGGGGGTAGCAGTCTGTCCAGGCTTGTTCTGGGTGGCAGAAATTCACACACACAGACGTTTGAAGAAATCCACAAGGAAGTAGAATCTTAGATTGATAGTCAGAAAAAGGTATTCACTTTTAAACCAAGATATTAATCTCAATTCTAACAGGAGAAACAGTAATCTGCCTACAACCCTAAATGAAGGACACAGGTGATTCATCCCTCAGCAAATTCTAAAGCTGTTGCACAGGACTCAACAATGAAGATAAGCACTGAGCCTTGCGTCCAGGGCTGTTAAAGAAACAGACCCCAAATGAATTAACTCTAGTCTGCTTCATAGCAAAGTCTTGAGCTCAGCAGGGATGGCTTCCAAAGAGATCAAATGACAGTTGTTTTTTTTTTTCCCCCCTCAAACAGCTGATAAGATAAAGTTTTCTGTTCCTCAAATCTTAGGAGGGCCCCTGGCTGTGTGGTGGCGGGGGGGGGGGGGGGGGGGGGGGGGGATGGGGGCAATGGGCAGAGGAACTGCCCCTCAGTTCTGATCTGCTGTCATGGGGCTATACTCCATCCAGTCACCAGAGCCCTTAAATGTTCTGGCCCAAAATGACAAATCTCTAGCGCCTCATCTCATCTGCCAGGATAGCCATACCACGGATAAGGCAATGAGAATTTAGGTGCCCGGGATTTTGTTTCTCAGCTTTGCTAACTAGCAGTTCCTCTTGAGATATTGTAAACGTACCAACTCTCTGGAGCTCAGTGTTCTCTTCTGAAAAATAGGGAGATGGAAAATATGACTTTACCTTAGATTTTATTTTTAATCTCAGAGTTTTTTTGAGACAGAGTCATGCTCTGTTGCCCGGGCTAGAGTGCCGTGGCGTCAGCCTAGCTCACAGCAACCTCAAACTCCTGGGCTCAAGCGATCCTCCTGCCTCAGCCTCCCAAGTAGCTGGGACTATAGGCATGCACCACCATGCTCGGCTAATTTTTTTCTGTATAGATGTTTAGTTGTCCAGCTAATTTCTTTCTAGTTTTAGTAGAGACAGGGTCTTGCTCTTGCTCAGGCTGGTCTCGAACTCCTGAACTGAAATAATCCTCCTGCCTTGGCCTCCCAGAGTGCTAGGATTACAGACATGAGCCAATGCGCCTGGCCTAATCTCAGAGTTTTGATTCGACTCATGGTCTCCTTTTGATTCACTTTTGAAATCTGAAGTCTGTCCCCTTCAGCTTGGCATTTCACTGCCCAGAAGTGTTAAATAAGGTGGGTTTCAACAACATTGTCAGAGGAATGCCCCTGCTTTATCCTCAGACAATGCTTCAGGTGTGTGTGCACAGATGCATGTGTATGTCTTAAAACTTCTGCAGAGAAGTGTTACCAAAGGCTTTGGAGGAGTCAAAAATAAACATGTAGATAAAGGGAGGCTGGCACACAAAGTTTATTAATCCTATTGAAGAGCCCTGGTTGACCAGATGGGAGGATTTCTGTTGAATTTTCTCTCACTGTGGTGTATTCGCACATGCTTGATAATTTCATGCCTTTATTGTGGGTTTGATCAATATGCTAGTGTGCAGGTGAGACTCCTGGCTTGTCACCTCTAGGAGTGCTTTTCACCTGAGAAAGTTGGTGGTGATCTAACTGCCTTCTAGTAAATCAGTGGCCATTTACTACAAGGAGTGGGACACCTTGGGCCGTAACACCAAGCCTGTCTTTTATAGGTATTCAGGAGCAAAGCATAGGCGTCCTTCAGGATGATTTGCATGCAGTTTTAATGAGGTGTTCAGTGAATTCCATCTTGAAGAATGCAGATTAGTCCAACAAATCTTTTGATGCTCTTGTGTGCATCACATAAATGGCAAGAGTATTCATTTTTGCACAAAGATCAGTATATATTTTAGGTATTATTTGTACACTCTGGTGAGATTTTTCTGACTTTTCTCTTTTTCTCTCTGCATAAGGCCTCTGGGAAGAAGGTTGAAAAGGAGGAAGCAGGAATACCCCTGAGGGGCTAGTCTGCTGGTCATCAGTCTCTTCCAAAAGTGTGGGCTTTCTAAAGGAAACCTTAACCTTCTCACCACCCCTAGGACCTATGCAGCATCTCAGAAATTCTGAAATTACTAAAAATTTTTCATTGGCAGGAGGCAGAGGTTCCTGCTCAGTGTGACTGCTGTCTAGGAGCCATTAATCTAAGGCTAAGCAGTAAGATACAGTAAAGAAGTGGTTTCTGTTCTCCTTCCAGCCCAGAAGCACCCCACAGGGAGGAAATCATGAGAAACACGGGATAGGCCATCCTTTGCGTGTTCAGGGCTCACATCTGCCAGGAATGCTTGGGAGTCTTTCTCCCTAATGGAGGTCTACACCGCGCACTTTAAGCCAGTGGCAGCGGCAGCCATGCTCCTTAAACCTCTGGCTGAGAAGGTTGCCACACCAGCGTCCGTCCGAAGCAGCTGGCTCGCTTTCTCTCCCGTCGGCCAATCTGTGATAGCATCTGGCCAGCCCCAGCCTGGGACTGGTTGCAGCTGTGAGCGTCAGTCTTGTCTTCCCCCATAGCCGTCTCACACAGCCCTGGATCTCTTCCATGTTGAGACAAATGGTGAGAAAGGAGGCTGCCGCCAGAGCAACAGGAGGATTCTTTAGCAGTACACTCGGCTGTGTGTGTTCTTATAGCTCGCATTTTGGCAAAAATGACATTTTTGTGAAATGTAACTGGATGAAATATTACAAGATATTATAAGCATATTCCTTTGCTACACTTAATTTTAAAGACTAAATAGGCCACAGGCTTGTATAGCTCTCATTATCTATAAAAATACAACATAAATCATCAAAATCCTGATATTTTGATTTTAGAAGTTGAATGTGAAAGAATCGGCTATCTCAAACTCTGGATTAACTTAAAAAAAATAAAATAAAATAGTTATTGCCTGGTAGTTAACCCTGATAGCAGGATTTGCCTTTAAGGCCTGGCCTGATGGTGGCACCCATTCTAAGTACTTCTGCACAGATGTCCTTGGTGTTTAGCGCTCACTCCTGACAGTAATTAGAGTTCAAGCTTCACTTAAAAGTGGCTGGGAAACATTGACCAATTTACCTCACTTCTCTAAGTCCTTAGTTTTCTCATTTGTAAAATGGATATAATAATCTTATATGCCTTGGGGTTGTTTTGAGGGTTAAATTAGATAATATAAGAATATGAGAAAGGCTTAAGCACCGTGCTTGATACACAATAAATAATAAATAGCAGCTAATAATAATAATTAAAGTATTTCTGCTTTCTTAGCCAGTTTTAGTGTATTTTTTGTTTTCCAGAATTGTGGTATTCTAAGGCAGGGGTCCCCAACCTTTTCAGCTTCAGGGGCTGGTTTCATGGAAGACAATTTTTCTATGGAAGATGGGGAGGTGGAGCCCAGGAGGTGGTGCTCTGCCCTGTTTTCCTAACAGGCCACAGACCAGTACCGGGCCATGGCCTGGGGGTTGGGGACTGCAGTTCTAAGGAATTAGGGATATCTTTTGTAGCTTTTAGTATTGACCTTGTTCTGTTCAAATCAAACATAAATGCATTGTATGGGGCCATTCCCTGGTCCCGTAATAGCCTGCCTGTGTTGGGGCTGCAGGGTGCAGAGCAGTCCTGTGGCTTTGGTATGACCAGGCGTGTCCTCAGATCATTTTTTTAAAAAAGCAGAAGATAGCAATTGAATCGACAAGGAAACAAAGACCTCCTTCACCCCCCTCCCCTTCCGCCTGACACAAACAGCCTTCATCCCGTCGCCTTCTGGAGGCAGCTCCCAGCAGTGGAGTCTTGATTGCAGGTGGCTGCTCGGATTCCCCTGGCAAAATAAATCACAGGCTGATTGGTCTTCACTAGGTGAGAACTTGTCCAGGACTTGGCAGAGCCAGAAACACACATCAGTTCGTATCCCTCTGGGATTCATTACAAAAACTGGGTAATCCGCCAGCAGGGCTGTTTTTTTTGCCAGCTGTCTTCCTTAGGTTGTGACCTGGATGTAATCCATAGTGAAACCGTAGAATGCAAAGATCCAGGTTTTCCATGACAGCATCAAGCAGTTTGTTTTGGGAAATGCATGTAGGGCTCTCTTAGGAGTCCATGGAATCCCCAGTGACTCAGGATTGGGACAGAAGCCATTAAAATGAGCTCAGGATTTGGCTCGCTCGTGCTGGCTGGGCCTATTCCACTGGGATTGCCACGAGGGCCGGACTAGCACATGGGCCGCCGGGCCTGGCTGCCTGCTGTCTTCCAGTCTGCCCTCGTGTGCGTGTTCGCTGCTGTGAGTCTGGCCGGCTCTCACGCTCTCGACTCCCTCCAGCCCTCCGTCCGTCCGTCCGTCCGTCCGTCCGTCTGTCTGTGTGGGTCCCAGTCTATCAGGATTGCCTCAGCCAGCGGCCCCAGCCAGTCTGACCAGATCCACGGCTGTGGGGCTGAACTCTGCCTCTGCAGGGCCGGGTGGAGGGTGTGGCCGTGGGAACTGCTGTTTGCTGTGGTGGCTGAGGGCCTGGCTTGGGCAGGCTCGGTTTTCTTGTAAGTGAGCAATGATTGAGGGTGAAGGAAGTCAGTATGGAAAAAGAAAAAGGAATGAAAGGAGAAGAATCTGAGAGAAGACAAGTGGCGGGGTTTTGCCTTTGTTGCTTGTGGAATTGCTTTTGTCATAACCTGTGTGTGTGTGTGGAAGTACAGGTGGGCACACGAAATGCATCACAAGCGCTGTTCAGGACTTGGTATTTTCATTGCTTTTTTTCACAGGGTGACAGATAACCTTAAGCATCAGGTGATGACCACAACCCAACCCAGCCCCAGCCTCCCTTTTGACTCATCCCGGGCCCTACCCATTTGCTCCCAGGCCAGAGCCGCCAGGCCAGCCGCTGAGAGGAGAAGAGCGAGCAGGGGCCTGGGAAGCTCAGGGACAGACAGGCAGAGATTCCTGGCTCTCACAGAGCCCTGCCCGGGATTTTACACCTGAAAAATGCCCCCAGCTTTCTCCGAGAAGGTAGTATGACCTTGGTTGCCCAACTTCAAAGTGTCCTCCAAGAAGGGGCATGAGAAAAGGAGGAGGAGCACCCCCTGCTGTCCCCTCCTGGTGGTGGCTACTGGGGACCAAAAGGAGACTCCTGATTTCTGGCTCTCCAGACAGAAGATGCCTCCCCCACAGTCAGGTCCAGTTCCATGTCCGAAGCCGTTTAAGAAAACCAACTGATAAGACACATTGACAACCTTTAGCAGCCACCTGGCAAAAAGTGAAAAATGCAGAAATGTTGTAAGGCAGGCTAGAATTGGAGCTTTTACTGGATGCCGACTATGTGCAAAGACCTGTAGACTCAGCTCTACAATTTCTTGAGCTTCTGCTCCCAAGCTGTATCAGAGTCATTTCAGAAACTGTATCCTAGAGAAGCCAAAAAGAAAAACAAAAAACAAAAAACAAAACCTACATCATCATATATAAAGGAAACAAAGAACTCAACTATATCATTACAGTAAAAACGATTGCCTAAAAGCAAGTGGACCAAGCATTCATTTGAGTAAATCTAGAGACGGGGGTCTACTTTTAAAGAATCAGTTGGAAAGCCTAGAAGAAAATTCCAAACTCTTAACATTGAGATACAGCAATTGATATACAAATAAAACGTGGAAAGCAGTTTGCCATGGCAACCACTTAATTGTAGACATAAATTATCATGGAGCCATAGATGATCTATGTTCAAATTACATTAGCAAATAATTGCTTAAGCATGGCTCTGAATATTTACATGAGCAGTCCAGACGTCCTGTTTTAAGAGCTTAATGCAAAGGTGCTGTTCTTGTAAGCTGTAAAGCCACTTCAGAAATAATGTGCATCTCCTATGAAGACCTGTGCTATATCAGCCATATTTATGGGTTCATTTATTATATATGGTCTTCCCTGTAGCTTTATTAAATGGCCAGCAATCTTTATTTTTTTTAAAGACAGCCCCCAGTACAGACTAAATTTAAAAATACACATATTGAGAAAATGAAAATAAGAATCAATACAAATATATGTGCAGAACACTAAGTAATTTCAAATCAAAATGCAGAATGGCCGTGTGTTCAGACTGATAGAGGCCAACCTCAGGGACCTAGTGTTGAAAAGATGTCACCTGGTTTTGATGTAGGAATTAACATTATCTGCACCCAAAGATCTCAGCAGGCAATAAATTTATTTATTGTCCTAGAAATTTTATAGCTCAGCAAGCTTTTTAAAAAGTATCTTTAACTCTGTTACACACTGCATTTTGCATTTTATTTACTTTAGTAGCTTATTTTGAGATGTCAGTGTATTTTGGTTATAGTCAAACAGGAGCTCTGTCTTTTGTAATCCTTTGCGTCGGGTGAACAATTTATGGAGAAAATGTTTCATAAAGTTCTTCCAGTTGCAGATAAGCAGCTTAACAAACAGCTTCTCACCCTGAATGGGAAGTAAAGCTTCATCGGCTGAATTAGTTTGTTGAGATGCATTTCAAGGATTTCAGAGTTAAGGCTTTAAAAACTGCCAGCAGGAAGTAATTTGCATGTAGAGAGGAGTCATTGCTGAGAAGGACTTAGGGAGGCTTCACCAATTAGAGAAACTGCATCTTTCTTATAAATTGTTTCTCCACATGTCCTAAGGGCATCAGACAATTCTTAATTGATGGCCATTAATTTGAGTAATTGTAACAGAAACTTCCTTTGGGGGCCTTGGTTGTAAGGTCTTTTTATGACAAATACAATCTGATTATCTTCCAAAGAGTTCTGTTTATGTTGCTCTGTCATCCTTTCTCTGCCCTGGAGAGTATTTTTCTTGCCAATTATAATACCATGGGAGTGTTTTTAGTAGAAAATGGATATCCTATATCCCTCTGGGGAGATGGCATAAGCATTAATACAAGCTTTTGAAAAGATTATTGACATTTGCAAATAACCAGCTCTTTCCCTTTTCTTCTTCTTTTCCTCTGAAAATCTTACCAGTTAAAAACCTCTGACATTATTATCGGTCATGTGCTAAGCTGACATGTAGATACAATCTGCTGTATAAAGACACTGTGGTCATCAACAAACTCTTTTCATTACCATGAACGCTTTGACATCTAGTTCCTTATCTGGCCATCAAAGCAGAGTTTCTAAATGTCAAAGTTGGGCCCTGTCTAGCTTGTCTATAAATGCTTGAAACTTTAAAGTGAGAGGCAAAAAGCTGGGCACAGTGGTGCACGCCTGTGGTCCTGGCTACCTGGGAGGCTAAGGCAGGAGGATTCCTCGAGCCCAGTTGTCCAAGGCTGCAGTGAGCTGTGATTGCGCCACTGCACTCCCCACCCCGACCCCTCAGGAAGGGCCCCTTGACCAGAAGTTGCTACCTTTGAATGAGAGCTTGTTCTCTCTGTGCTAAGGTTTCCGCCAGTCCACAGCAAAAACGAGAAAGATGAGGACAGCGTAGTAAGATTTCATTGATCTAAAGATAGTTAATTTAAAGAACTGTCCTTTATTTTCAGTGTACATCCTTCACCCTTCTTGTGTTAAAATATTCTTTATTTTATTAAATGATGATGAGAGAAAATAATGGTTAAGTGTCCTTATATAAGCAAAATGAAAATATGGACCTAACAATTTTCTGGCTATTGTACCAACTGTGTGAAGTCCAGAAACGTGGGAACCACTGTTTTAGAATATAACCAAGCCCCGAAAGGGTTTGAATGGTGTCTTTTCACAGTTACATCTCTAGTGTTCAGAATAGGGCCGGCTACATCCATCGTAGGTGCTCAGCAAAGGTAGCATCACGGTGCTGTGCTGATTAGTCTGTGCTGGTGCAGCTGTAAATATACAGGTGTTTGGGAAAAAGAGTAAAGGAGTTACTGCATGCTGCTAAGTCTCAGTCCTCACAGGGACTCTGCCCCCCACACAGTTAAAGCATAAATAATTGATGGAGCCATCATCTAAAGAACTAATAAGAATTATTTCAGAACAGACAGTCTCTAAAACAGAATTCTGCTTGGGTGTTAGACTAAATTTTCATTGAAAAATTGAAAAACCTTTATGGGCAAAGTAATTTCAAAAGTATAGATTAGCCAAAACTGATAATTCTTGGGCAGAAATTCTTGATCCATGTTATAACTCATACTTTGTTATATTACTTTTATTTATAAGAATTACTCAAATACCCTTGATTGGAAATGGGTAACTGAAGTTTTGGTACTGAAGATAGTGGCCCACCCTGGCATCTGTGGAAGTCAGGCAAGCTTGAATACCATTACTAATTAGCTTTTGGGTTTGGGGGGGGGTGGGTGGTCACAGAACCAGAACTCTTCTTGGGCAGATGGAAGAGCTCTTGGGCCTCCCTCCTGCTGTCTCTGCAGTTGTCATAAGCAAGATTTCACCAGAGCCAGATGCCCAAGATTGAGAGCGACATTCCCTGCATGTAGACATAGACACAAGCAGGTTTCTCAGTGACACAGGATTGACTAAAACCCTCTGTACACAGGGAATGGTGCAAGGATTCAAGGGTAGGAAGCAATCAGGAAAGACAAAGACCATCAGCTCCATTCTGTGAATTAAAGAAGGCTATTTGGAGAAGGTGAGATGGCCAAACAAGGAGAGATCTAGGGCTGTCTGAGACATTCTCAGTCCTGGATTTGGTCTCATTGGCAACAGATGGCTGTCCTAGAAAGGACATGGTAGTATATGTGGGTTTTTTTGTGGATCATCCTGTGGATAGCATTATTGTTCGAGGTGGATGTGCAAATGCTAATGGTTCCCAAGCATACAGGATTGCAGGGACAAAAATGAAGCTGTAAGCTGATTATATTGCTTAGATTTTCCCTGCCTCTGGTCCAATGGGTTTCATGCTTTGTTTGCAGTTTTTTGCTCACACCGGTGTTCCTGCACAAAAATACATCATAGTGAACCTTAAATTGTTCTGATCTGTTCACTAGATTTTCTTTCTAGAAGTAGCGTTGGCCAAGGGCAGCCATTCCAAAGTGGCATCTGTACTTCAGAAAGGAGGTTGGTGATGCTTAGATTGGGATGGAAGAGAAGATGTGGATGGAACTTCTGTTATCTTGTTGTTGTCTTGCCACAGGGTGAGCAAACCAACCCGCTTGACAATAGGTGACCCTTTATCTTGGTGCAGTGCTCCCCTCCCAGCCCACTCCTGAGGTTACTCACTGATAACTGGCCTTTATCATCTGCTCTCCAACCTCTCAGAGATAGAGCTAAGCCAGTGTCTGAGTACCTCCCAGTCTCCCCTCTTCAGGGCAAAGATGCTTTTGTCTGGAAGTTAGTCTGTGGTCTGCAGGGGCACAGCAGTCCAGCATATGAGGGCCCAGGAAGTGGGCTCGGGAGCCATATTCTCTGGGTTTGCGTCCCAGCCCTGCTGTTGATGAGCCATGTAACCCTACTGAGCCCTCCGTGTCTCAGTGTCCTCGTCTGTCAAACGGTATTAATAGTGCCAGCCTCACAGGATTGCTCTCAGGACTAAATGAGTTAAAGTGCCAAACTGGTGCCTGACATGGAGTACTCAGTAGGCATTAACGCTGCCATTGTCATTACGACAGTTATCTTTGTGATTATTAAAAAGTTCTACTCACTGGTACAAACTTCCCACTTTAAAGTATCAGTTGTGAATATATAACATTGGGGGAGCATTTTATAGCTTCAACTCAATATCTTTATTTGGAATCTACCATTTTTACCATGGAAGACCTCTCTAGAAGGTTCTTCCGGGGAGGAAGTAAAGACTAGAAAGGAAATGGGGATCAGAAATGACATGAAGTTGGGCAGCAGACACTGTGTGTGCAGGACCGTGTGACGGGCACCAGGGTGGATCTGGGACGGGGCAGAGTCGGAGGAATCAGGAAAGAGAGAACAGCCCTCAGGCCCACTGTCTGCAAGTTCACGGTGGATGGGAGCTCAGGCCTCCCGCGGGCTGTGGGGCAAGGCTGGTTTATAATGGTACAAACGCATGTTCTGTCACAGCGAGACTTCTGTTTTTTACTATCAGTATCCTGGATAGTTTTCCAGAGAGTTGGTTAACCATTTACTCGTAACTTTTATTTAGTTTTTACCCATGAAATTCCATCTTAATTGTATCATGTGTGTCTCTCCCTTCTAAAATAGAATGTAGGGAGCCTAGAGGATCGTTTCTGCAGTGTCCAAAGTCCCTGCACGTGAGAAATAAGCAGGTTCACACTGTGGTCTTTGGGGAAGGGACGAGCGTGATGGCAGATTCAGCGGATGGGGAACTGGACCGGGTCTGCTGTGGTGTGTCCTCCCCAAAGCACAGCCCTCATAGGGTCTGACGCTTTCCCTTGGGAAAGTGTGAAAGGGAAAACGTCCCACGTAACAATTGGTGACCTACAGAGACTTATTAGGGATTGCCAAAATGACTCCTGTCAGCGTGGAAGATGACTTGGAAAAATAAAAATTTAGACGGAGAAGAGAGGCATCCCGATCAGCCTTACCGAGCATGCGTAGGGGGGTGTAGCACCCTGCGTGTCAGTCGTGGTACCCGTGACCGAGAGAGATGGTCCCAGACTTCCATAGCTGAGCACGTTATTCTCCTCCTGCAAACAGAAACAGAGCCCGGCCCCAGAGGTTGATCTGTGACGTTGTCCTCGGGGCTGCCGATAGAAGCGGCATCTTCCTGGGCTGTGGGACAGTTCTGTACCTGCTGCTTGCGGTGCTGGCACCTCTGCCATTCGTCTCTCCCCTGTCCAGGCTCATGCGGCTTCTGGATGTCACCGGCCTCTTCCGTACACTGCTGTGGTCCCTCATCCCTCGTTCCCCCGTGTCTCTCACTGTCACGTCGCTGCTCCCCTGCAGCCGCGGCCTGGCCCGTTCCCGCAGGGCAGCCGTCTCCGCAGCTGTCCCCGCCGCAGCCAGGCGGAGGTGGAAACAATCTCAGGGTTTTGAGGCTAAACTAAGGCTGGTCTCTAGATAAATGAAAATGTATTACATTTAATCGACTTACTACCTTTTCCTGGGTACTCTCCCAACAACCACTTTCTGCAGGCAGGAAGGCGGCTTCCATTTCGGGCAGCCGTGTAACTGAGCGGTCCCGTGGTTTGGTCCCTGCAGGGTTGCGGTAGTAACGGCGAGGCTGCTGTTCTGTTGGCCAGAGTCACGGACCCCTGGGATTCATGTTACTGACCAAAGTTTTTCCTGCAGCCATTTCCAAAACTTGGCAAGAACTTTCCACAGTGGCTTCATTTAAAAATGTACCATAATCACATCCTCCTATCTTTTCATTCGTCCGTTCAATCAGTAAATATTTACAAAGAGCATGTTACATGCCCCACATTGTTCTAGGCAATTGGGACACACAATAAACTGCCCAAAGTTCCCTGTCATTTCCTTTAATCTAGTACTTTCTGAAGCTGTCACCCCCTCCTAAGCCTGGAGTGCTGTCTGAGCCGGTCCCAGAATAGGGCTGAGATACAGGAGGCAAGTCACTCGCTTTGCGGGAGGTGCTTGTCCTGGGGGAGGGACCATGGGGCGTGGGGGTGGCAGTGGTGGCAGGGCTAGGCTCTCAGCATTGTGCTACAGCCCAGACCTCCGAGGTCACAGGGCAAACCTGATAGAACCAACACCGGGAGGGGGGGTGGTGCGTTCAGAGAACTGTTAGAAGGGGAATGGATGTTTGACAGCTTGGTAGTCCCCTGCTGTATTCCTAAATGAGTCAATGGCTGTTTGAAAACCTGAAATAATTTGAACTCTTGACCTCGGCAATGTAGAAAGACCCCATCTCAAAACAAACAGATTTATTCTTACTTGGTAAACTTTAAACTGCTCGTGCTTATATATGATATGGGAGGGGGTCTGCAGAGGGCGGCTACTGTCTGTTTCCAGTTTTGTTCGAAAGGTACAAAGTACTCTTCACAGACTTTAAAATTCATAGCCACCTTGTGAGTTAAGGATTAGTCCATTTTACAGGTGAGGAATCATACTTAAGGTAAAAACCTTTTCTAAGGTCTCTCAGCTCACAGAGGGCAGAGCCTGGATTCAAACCTCTCAGTGATTAACTGATTCACCTCTTATTAATAATTTAGTGAGTCTGCCGTGGTCCCCCACATTGCTGGTTTGAGTTCCAGCCTCACACTAGACTATAGGGGCTTTTCTGCTACATGAGTTGTAGCCTTTCCAAGCCGAGATTGCTGGTTTGGGACCTTCCAGATTCTGGAGGACCAACAGTCTCCAATGGCGGCCTTAGCCTGGGGGAACTGGCCCCCAGTCCCTGCCAACTGCTCCCTGTCCCCCTGCTCCAGCCACTCAGACCTACAGAGAAATAGAGGGCGCAGGGTCAGAAGGACTTCTGTGAGTCACCCATCTTCAGACAGCATCTGAATGGATTCCCTCTAATCTACCCCTGCTAAAAAGTCCCTCGAGGCCATCTGAGTAGCCTGATGGGATGAAGGGGGTACAATGAGACCCCCAAACGCTCTGGTAGTGAACCAAACACCACAGGAGGAAGACAGCTAGGAAAGTTGCCATCTGTGCCCAACCTTCCTTCCGACCTCATACTACCACAAAATTAGTCATGTTTTCTTTGTGGGGAAGTTGCTGTGAATGACTCAGAAGCTTTGGTGTGGTAAACCCAGAGAATTTCAGTCAAGGTGGGAAAAGAAACAGAACTAAAGCCAAGATTAATTCATAAGGATAGAATTGCTAGTTCAAGGTATCTAAAAAGGCAAGACTGTTTGGTTATGATTTGGCAATCTTGATTATGTAGGTGTCATTTTTCAGAGAAAAGCTTTTTCCTTCCACACAGAATGAAGCCATCCTCCTCTTGTGGCATCTGCAGGTAAAATAAAGGCTTTTATAAAAAATCTTCTACCAAGAAAGTTTTGTTGGGTAAAATTTGGGGACCCTAGGTTGCCTGTCCTTTTGAGGAGGAGCCTGGCAGCCAGGATGAGGCAAGCACAGGGCTGACATGAGACCTGAGAGTCAGTGAACAGCTCCTCACCTCACCCTCGTCCTAGCCCTGGTGGGGCCAGGCAGAAAAATAACTCAATTGGCGCATTCCAGTTAAGCTGTGAGGAACTGAAAAATGGATGTGCAGTATGATAGGGTGGTAAGGTCACCAGAATGGAAGCAACGCTTATTAGTGTCCCCTCAGGGCTGAGTTCACTTAAACTTCCTAAGAATTTTCTGTTTGGATGCTTTTGGAATTTGTTTCTAACCACGTATTTAAATACAGACATCTCCAGCCCTAGGCATTGGTTGGTGTTGAATCCCTGCAAACAGACTCCTCCTGGGCTTATTTAAAGCACTAACCATCAGGCTAAGATCTGGGCTCCTTCATGGCCTCTGTTTCTTGCATTTAACCAGGTTGACATCAGATGGTTCTGTGTGAATCCCCTGAGACCAGAGGTTGGCCAACTCTCTGTAAATGGCCAGATGTTAAATATTCCAGGTTTTGCGGGTCTGTGGCAACTACTGCTGTCCCAGCACAAAAGCAGTCAGGGGCATCCATAAAGGAATGGCCACAGCTGGTGTTCCAATAAAACTTTATTTATAAAGCCACATTTGGCTGGAGGGCCATAGTTTGCCAGCATCTGCCTTGGACCAAAAGGGAAATACTCATTGCAGTAAGCCCTGTGGGAAGAAATAGTAACAATTTAATTTGCTTTTCTAGAAGAGCAATTATAAGTGGATTCACATTCCAACATGTACAAAAGTAGCTGAAAATATTTCTAATACCATAATATTTCTTGACTAGGTCAGATTGGTTGCACGAAACAGTCCTAACACTTTTATTGTAAAACAGATACCATTGCCCAAAGCAAGCAAATCAAGTAACGGTTGCAACAGATCTGGACTTTGTTGTAGTGCCATGGGGGTTTTAATGTTTTCTCTTTTGTCCTGCAGGTCTATTCCTTATCCTTGGTTTGATACTCTACCCTGCTGGCTGGGGCTGTCAGAAGGCCATAGACTACTGTGGACATTATGCGTCTGCCTACAAACCTGGAGACTGCTCCTTGGGCTGGGCCTTTTATACTGCCATCGGGGGCACAGTCCTCACCTTCATCTGTGCTGTCTTCTCCGCACAAGCAGAAATTGCAACCTCCAGTGACAAAGTACAGGAAGAAATTGAAGAGGGGAAAAACCTGATCTGCCTCCTTTAGCTTGGAAGAGACACTAATGGCATTTTCTTCCTTGAGTAATCTCGTGAAACAGTCCACCTCCAGGTTCATCACTGGAATCAAGTGGAGAACTAGCCTTTAGCTACCAAAGCCCCGTTCCACAGTCCCAGGCCTTACCAGGACCAATGAGAGGCAACATCCGGCTAAGCAAAGTTACTGGACATGAGGACTGCAGTGCAAATTATAAAGGATGGAACATGAAAACAAACAGTACATAAACCCTGACATGTAGTTGCCAAGTTCTGTGAGACTCCACATCCCCCCCAAGGCTCAATGAAGGTAATGATGGAAATTATTAAGGCAGCCGTGTCTCTGGTAGCGGGAGACACTGCTGGCCCTATTTGCAGGGTGTTTCTGCCCCAGGGCTGCTTGTCTGGGGCATCTCTGCCTCAGAATGAGGTTTTGGGTTGGTGTTGATGTTTCCCTCTTAGTCCTTTCAAGTTGTCTCAGTTGGAGATGAATGGAAAACTACACACATGCTGTGTGCTAAAGGGAACCTCAAGACCCTAGCTCTTGCTTGGGTGACCAAAGACGTCAGCAGGGACGGTGTGGAATCCTGCTGTGAAACTTAATCTAGGCTGAATTCCAGGGTAGGGCGGATCACATGAACTATCACTATAACATTTTAAAAATTTGAGCAAAGAAAAAATAAGGACCTATACGATCATATTAGAACAAAAGTACATAATCTTACTAGTGAAGACAAATTCTTTCCTCTTCCCTCGTACCAGCCAGGCTCCTCTTCTATGGGAGACCACGTGTTTTCTCATAGGGTTGTGCTTTGACTGCCAAAGGAAACCTCACTGTTTCCTCCTTCCAGGGACAGAGGTCTCCAAGCCAGCTGGGGCTCATTCAGACGGTCACTGGGAAGACTTGCCAGAATTTTGGCACTTGCAGTAGGGAGATCTTTCCTCCCTATTTGGTAACCATGCGGTAGTCGGCTGTTATTTCCAACCTCATCAGTAGCAGAATGGCATTCTTAGCAGGAAAAAAGGAGCTAGTCATAGGAGTTAAGTAGATGCAGCTAAAGAGTTGCATCAAAGACTTTATTCCCAGGAAAGCAGAGTCAAAGTAAATGCAAAAACAGGAGCTAGACCGAGGTCATAGTGTACCTGCCTACACCTGTTTACAAAAAGAATCAAATACCACTATTATAAAGGATTCAGGAGCTTTATTCAGGAAGATGGTATGCAGTAGCCAGAAATCATCTAGTCTGTCATTATGTGAGCTTCAGAATTGCAGAATGATATAGAAACACTGCTTAGCAACTTAAGTGAGGTAGACCTGCCAGATTTCTGGGGATTAAAAGTATAAGTCTGCTCACTTGAGGGCTTTGTTTTGAAAATTTAACAAATAATTACTAAGCACCTTCTATGGGCAAGGTAGGGTGTGCGAAGTACCACCAGGTGTACAACCCTGACTCAGATTTTACAACCTTGCCCCCAGTGAATCATGTTCAAGCTGTGAGAGTCTAAAACCCTACCTTGGTGCAGAACAAGTAACTGCTTTATTATGTATAGATGGAATGAGGCCACTATAGTTTTACTACATTTTCACCTTTGGTCTATACCAGAAACCATCATATCTCACAAATTAAGAGCAAGCAGGGTGGGAGTGTAGAACCACCAGACCTTAATGAGTTTACCATTCTTGAACTCCTGGGACTTCTTTTGGAGAGAGAACAGGTATCCTCGTAGCAGGTGTCTTCAACAGGCTCCGGGAAGCACCAGACCAGGCTCCTGTCCCTGTTTGTGCATTCATAATGTTCTAATCAAGTCTGTGCCACCACAGTAACTTTTTCATACCTTGACAATAATTAAAAGCAATTCCCTTCATCAGGCAAAATCTTAGTCAAATTTTTCATCCGAAGATTCATTCTTTCTTTACAAGATTGAGAATCGACATTCTAATACTAAATTTGCAATTTAAGCCCAAAGGATCCTCCAAGCACGTCCATCATCTGCTCTTTCACTGAGGTGGTGGTGAACCCCTACATCAACCTGGAAACAGTCACAAATGAGAATGTGACCACTCTTGGCCAAAATAAAGTCACTTGACAATTTTTATTTCATTAATTTGAATGCTACAGAAGACAAAAAAACACATGCGCACACGCAAAACCCCAAGCCACTAAAAACTACCTAAACACTGACTTAGTAACAGATCAAATTGCTCTAGCAGAGACTTGAGTAAAAGGGTAATGTTGGGCCTTTTAAACCTTCACTTCTTTAGGCTTTGGGGTGAAAGGACCATCAAAAGTCACGCATCATGCTAGTCTAGACCACTCTTCTACACGGCTGTTTAAAAACCACTGAGTATGAGGGATGTGCTAGAAAGAAATGTTAAAAATAATTAGATTGTTGACCCACACTTATTTTTCTAATAAATAGGACCATTACTACTACCAGAAAAGTCGTATTTATTTTGCCTGCATTTATGCTTAAAGTTTCGTGATGGGCTGGGCTTCTCAACAAACTCTGAGGCAGAAATATTTGCCTTAGATTCTGTGGATTCTTTAAACCTGTGTGCTAACTCAACAAAGTTATGTTGTGTGTTCTTGTATAGTTTTCAGACATCTGTGGTGTAATGATCTTTGTTAAACATGTATTCTGTAAAGTGCCATAGTCTTTTTATGTGTAGCATATTTAAGATATATGTCTATTATACATACACAAGTTCGTGAGAAAGATGTGCAATAACAAACGTGTATGTAGGGTTTTTTTTTTTTTTTTTTTGAAACTGGACAGGAGTCAAAACAGGGATGTTTCTGTTTTGGCAAAGGAGAGTTACACATTTTTGCCTTCATGGCCTAGTCATTAACCCGTAACAATTTAATGCTACACAAATCTTATGTGAAGAAAAGACTGGTATACAATCATTTTCTCCTGGGTCTAAATTACAATAATCACTAGATTTACGTGAAAGTTAAGCCAGCAACAAGCCAGGCCCAGTTAATGCTAGTCTTTTATGTGAAATGTGAAGCTGCCATGTTGCCTTTTCTGTTCATGTGATAACTAGTAGCTGGTACATAATCACAAAGGAGCTATTTCTTAACATGCTTTTATAGACCATGTTAATGCTAGACCACTATTTAAGGGCTAATCTCACACCTTAGCTATAAGAGTCTGGCTTAGAACAGACCTCTCTGTGCAATACCATGTGGCCATGGGAAATCCGTCGCCTGCATTTCTATTTGGGTAGCAATGACTCCCAAGCGCCAAAAGAATTAAAGGCGTGACTGGGATTTCTTCCGAGACTGTGGTGAAACTCCTTCCAAGGCTGGGGGGGTCATTAGGTGCTTTGGAGGAACTTGGCACCACTTGATATTCAATAGCCACTTGAGCCAAATATGAAATTGTATTTACAGCTGATGGACTCAATTTGAGCCTTTAAATTTGTGGTTATCCTGTTATATTGTAAACTAATACATTGTTTGTCTAGCATTGATTAGGTTCCTGTGCATATGTATTTTCACAATGTGCTCCCCTCCCCAAATCTGAATTAAACCAGATTTTGCAAATTCATTCTTTCAGGTCTGAGTATACTGGCTTCAATATGATGCGTATAATTTGATCTAAAAAATACTTATGTCAAAATTTATTTTAAACAACAAATAATATGTAATGTTGATGACAGGAACAAAGATACTTAGATATTTTCAACTGTTCCATTCACTAGCAACATATATCCCTACTCCAGGTTATCTTTGACTTCAAGATATGTCTTCCTTGGAGAAGCACCAACATACTATTATAAACAGGAAAAAACCTCTCAAGTACAATGAATGTATCTTAAAGCTATGAAAATACTTCAAACTATTAAAAAAACTTTACAAAGAAATAGCACAATGACAAAAGAAAGTTAACTGAAAGACAAATTCTCCTCTTCCAACAAAAATATTAGGAGTAAAAAAAGCCAATCCTATGGGGCCACTCCACATCCACATTTCCTGAGGGTAATCCTGCCCATAAAAAGCCTCACCCGTCCGTCATAGGTAGAATTCTAACTTATAAACTCAAACATGACACTAAATACACTTTTTGTAAACTTTCAACTCCCCAAGTCCCTTGAACCACTTATTATCTGACAGAATAAGCAAAAATGGCTGTTGCCTCCCCCTGACCTAGGGCCTGTGACAGTTGAAACTATATTTATGTTTTGGTTTCTAAATATACCTGACACTTGCCAGATTTCTAATAAAAATTATAATTAAAAGCTGAAATAATTACCTAAATCACTAAAATATTTTCCAAACACACCATGATCTGAATAACCCAAGCAAATTGAGGAAAAGTCAGTTGCTTTTCGGGCTGTCCTATAATTTCTCAGAAGTTAACACAGAAGAGACAGAACTCTGGCTTACATTTCAGCAGAGTCCTTTCTGGGGAGTCCTCTGTGTGCTTCTCACCTGCTAGCAGTTTGCTTCTGGGTCAGCTTTCCACAACTGATCTGGGACACGTTGCATTCAGCTTACTCCTAGATCCCCTTTGCTTAACCAAAGAACCACTTCAGAGTCTTTACTACCCTGGACATTTCCTTTATGTGAGTATTATTTCAGTAGTTTCAAATAATTCTATACCTTTTTCAACCCTCAGACACTGAAGGATAAGGGCACTAAAGCAAACTTTGGACTATGCTTCAAAGCAGCAAGAACCAGTAACTGCATTTTAGAGACTCACCAGCAGCTTAGTCATTTGGCAGGGCCATCCCACTGCTGCCTCTACTACTATCTTCTTCCTTGCAGCTTCCTCTCCTTACCCTGCAGAGTTCTCCAAGATAAGTCTTCAAGACATGACTGCTAATTTTGCTTAGGTGCACAGGATGTAAATGAAAGCACAAATAAGAGGAGGCAGTGAAGCCAAAACTGCAGGAGAAAGAAAAGCCAATCAAATAACACAAAGCTATTAGCAGCTCTTCAGCTTTTTATAGCCAAACATCCTGAAAAACCTAACACCTACAGGGAGGCAGCCCACAAAGTGCCTATGTTTGGAGGAAACCACTATAATTTTATTCACGAGAGAATAAAGCCTGAATTAAGGCAGGGACAGTGGGGCAATCAGTGGGATGAATTAGACAGATGTTACAGAGAAAGAACAGATGGGTCACTGATGAGAAGTGGTGGGAGAAGGAATCAAGTCTAGGATGACTGCCAGGTATTTAGTGTAGGCACTGGATGGAGAGCGATGCTATCACCAAGATGAAGAATCCAGAAGGAGCAAGGACAGTGAAGGTGGGAAGGTTCAGCTTAGGTTGCCAATGGAGAAGTCCTGTGTGCAGCTGAAATATACCGTGGGGAGACCAGGTTAGAGTCACAGATTCGGGAGTCAATACACATGGACAGATGGGTAAGTTTTAGTTATTGTGTACATTCTATGTGCAGATACTATGCTAAGCCCCTCACATAATTCACTGATTCATCAAAACCCTATGAGGTAGAAACTATTATTAACCTCATTTTATAGATAAGTTAACTGTCACGTAAGTGAGGTTAAGTAATGTGCCCCAGGTTAGAAAACTGTTAAGTGGAAAAGCAAATACAGATTTGACAACCAAAGGCAACACTCCCAAACAGCTAATGTTATTTTCTTCTTCCTTGAATGTTCAGGGTGAGAAAGTGGCCAATACAAACTCCTTGGCAAGACCAGTATCTCTGTGTGATCACATAAGCAGCACACTTAACACAATAATTAAATAAGGATTTGTCCTCAACTGTTTCTCCAAACACAAATGCCAGAGGCAATTCGGTAAGTTAATACCGTTGAAGAGCAGGCAGCAGGCACCTGCTCTCCAACAGGCCCCGCTCCACAGGAGGTAGAGCTAGCTAGCCCTTGGTCTGGACACTTCAGAAATACATGTTGTAAATTTTTCTTGGTCATCAATACTTTTTCTAGTGCCCGTTGTCCTTAAAAGGATGGACATGAATTACCGGAAACGTGGAAGGATGGAAGGGAACACAGAACCGGAAAGAGGTGGCACTGTGTGACAGAAGCAGCCCCACACTTGGCAGGAGTCAGGGCAGCTGGTTATTCTCACTACCTCTCTCTCCAGCCCTTCACCACTACCACTCACTGAGTGACCTTGGGGTAATTTCCTAGAACTTCCTGTGACATAACAGACTTGGTGTGAGGATTAAGGTGCTGTAAATAATGCATTAAGTGTAGTCTCTGGTATACAGTAAGTCCTCAGTAAGTAAAAGTTACTATTAGAAGAAAACTAAAAGCATCCTCTGTCCATCCAGACTAGTATCATTTTGAGTTGCTTTTAAAAATTTCATGAAGGGTAACATAACCTGCTGTCAAAACCAATCAAATTTTACCTAGAGACTTGGTGGATTGGCTACCTTAGGCCACCATTTCTTTTTCCATCTTGTTACAATAAAGCATTCAGCTAATCATCTTTACCTTAGAGCTTTCAGGAAGTGGAAGATTTCTCTGTGGATGCAGGATATACAGTTACTGCTGTTTAGCAAAACCAAAAAATAAACAGGTAGCATTAGGTGAGACCACAAGCTACGGGAAACCAGAAAGCACAGAAAACAGACCTCCTGATTATTTGTCAAAACCTACTGGTATAAAAGACTTTAGAAAAGGAACATTTAATGTTGGCTAGCATATGGAAAAAGAGGCTCTTTTGTACATTGCTAATGGAGGCATAAATTGATAGAAATTTTTCTGGAGAGCAATCTGGCAACGCACATCAAAGTTCTTTTAAAAAAAAATATGCACACCCTTTGACCCAGCAATTTGTATTAACAAAAGAACAAAAGCCTGAGCCCCTAAATTTAATATATTCCTTGATAAATTATTTATAATAAAAAGCCCCTGAAAATCAGAAGCTAAAGGAACAAGACTTTATGATACAAACATATAATGGTAGCTATACAGCAAATGTTATAGCAATATATTCAGAAATATGAAAAGTTTGATATATTTATATCATAAGTGAAAAAAGATAAACCAGTGTCTTAGTTAAGATTTCCAGTTGAATGTAACAGGAAACCACTTCAAGATAGCTCAGAGAGAAGAGAGTAAGTATCACGAGGATCATGAGGTGAGATGAGAGTGAGCAGTAGGGCCTCACATAGGAAATGGAAAGCTGTTAAGACCTTTCTGTGTCCTCCTTTCTACGTCTCCTTGCACGCCTGCTTCATTTTTCACTTTCATTGCAGACCAGCTTTCTTGGTGATTCCTTCCTCATGGCAGAACATGGCTACTCAATCTATCCCAATTCTGGAAAAGTACAGTTCTGGACACATCTACACGCAGAATAAAAATCTGATGAGCCACGCATGAATTCACTGTGGCTAAATGACATCCAGTACCAATGTGGTTTTCAGGGTCCCAAAGAAATGGGGCTTGTGAGAACTAGGTAAACATCCCTAAAGAATCTACTAGAAGGATGTACAGGATAATCTCATTTTTTAATATTAGAAAGTTGTCTTCCTAGAAAAACAGAAAGATACAAACTAGATTTTAATAGAAATTATTCATGGGTATAAAAATTATGAGCAATTTCAGTTAACTTCTTTTGCTTGTAAATATTTTCTATAAATTATACTGAAATATATATTATTTTTATAAACTAAAAAAGTTATTTTTTAAAACAAACTATCAGGTCATTATGATATGCTAAGTGAGGGGAAAACAGGATTTTTAAAAATCCATATTGCTTATGTATCCCTTAACTCTATAAAATATATACATGCATAAAAAAAGAATGGAAGAAAATACAATAAAATATTACCAGAGGTATCCCTAGGTGATAGAATTAAGAATTTGTTTTTATTTTCTCATTTATTACTTCCTGTATTTTTTAATTGTTCTATCATAGATATACATCGCTTTCATACTAGAAAAAAAGTTTGAGGGATGTATTTGCCCAGTGGGGTCAGTTTTTGTATAGGAGACTAGACTATTGTAGAAACCACTGTAATCACCAGATAATGTATTACTGATTTTTAGTGTTTTCCCTCCTATCCCCAAAATACCTGAATAATACTACAAATTGTCAACAGTAACAACTACAAAAAATCATGATTAATCTTGAGAATCACACAAAATTCTAGGATTACAATTAAGTACATACCGAAATAACTAAAGAGTTTAAAATTTGCATGTATGATTCTAAAACATAGAACTATTTAATGTATAGAATATTCAGTCATACAAGTACATTACTAAAAATTACTAGATAGAAGGAGATTAACTATTTTCTGTCCCTATTAGAAAAAAGATAAAATGGGTTTGAGTGTTGGGAGTTTTAGCTACACCATCAGCCATGTCAAGTCAGATATGAGCTGAGAAATTACTCACGATTTGGATAAACACAAAATGTAACACTCACTGCGTTTCCACACGGTGGCTCCCATATTCCCTTGCTAACTGCAAACGTGAAGAGTGCACACCACAAAGTTAAACTGTCAATATAAAATCCACAGGAAGGGTGAGAAAACTGGAGAACAGTCTTTCCCTGTGTTCTCAGAATTTTTAATTAGAGATCTGCCTATATATAATAGAACAGACGAGTGGCAATACCTGGCTCAGAAAGTGTCTGCTGATTTCTTTCCAGCTCTCTATATTCTCTTTCTATATACTGTGATAAACCTTTAAAATAAGGTTTAAAAATACCCACCAAAACAACAAGCATGCTGTTTTATAAATGTGCCCTAAAATTCTAGTGGAAATACTTCACTTTCCATGATACTTAACCACTGAGATACAACTTTTTAGTTGAATAAAAAAGTTTTTAAAACAACTCTAATGTTTTTTGTTTGTTTGGAGACAGTTTCACTCTGTAGTCCAGGCTACAGTGCGGTGGTGTCATCATAGCTCACTGAACCCTCAAACTCCTGGGCTTAAGTGATCCTCCTGCCTCAGCCTCCCAGAGTGCTAGGATTACAGGCATGAGCCACCACACCTGGCCTCAATTCTAATGTTTTAAAACATATTATTTTACTCTAAATAAATTTATATTATCATACTTGAAAATCTATCAGGGTAAGGTGCTATTTTTAACCATCCTCAATTATTTTTAAATTAATTACTCTTGGCCGGGCACGGTGGCTCATGCCTGTAATCCTAGCACTCTGGGAGGCTGAGGCTGGTGGATCGTTTGAGCTCCGAAGTTCGAGACCAGCCTGAGTAAGAGCGAGACCCCGTCTCTACATAAACAGAAAGAAATCATCAGCTGGACACTAAAAATATACATATAGAAAAAATTAGCTGGGCATAGTGGCGCATGCCTGTAGTCCCAGCTACTTGGGAGGCTGAGGCAATAGGATTGCTTGAGCCCAGGAGTTTGAGGTTGCTGTGAGCTAGGCTGACACCACGGCACTCTAGCCCGGGCAACAGAGTGAGACTCTGTCTCAAAAACAAAAAACAAAACAAAACAAAACAACTCTTATTTCATCTTTAAAGAAAAAAAAAAAAAAGGAGATATAGTAAAATGGTATATGACAGTCATGGTAATTCTAAGCTATACATAAGCAGGAAAAAAATGCCCCAAATGCAACAAATTCCATATATAAAGTCATGCTAACCACAGATTTTTACCAACAAATACAAAATTAGATACTAAGTTTTTTCAGATAAGTACAAAGCATTATGCTATTACAAATGATTTACACAAACAACTAATAAATCTAACAACATAAATCTCCTTAAAATGCAAACCATACATTACCTCCACATGAATTATAGAATTAGATATTTTCCTAGTAAATGAGGTATAAAACTCCAAACTCACATTTTTTAGATAACACTCAGAAAGTAAAAAATATTGTTTCTATTTTAACATGTATTTCTCAAAAGAGTCACTATGAACATTATTTTAGATTATATTTTTACATCTTCTTTAGCTAACCAAGTGAAAACTTCAATAATACACAAAGAGGTACTTTTATCAGTACATAAAACAGCAACAGGTAGTAGTAGCAAGGTTAGGAAATGGAACGTAAGTTCAATGAAATCAATACAGTACTAGTACACAAGCATCTATTTTTAACCCACAATGAAACATCAGAGCCATAAAACAGGTTTTCCATTTTGAATTTAACTTCTTGACAGTCTGTATTTTGACCTTAAAGTGGTCAAAATATTTAATATGGATGAAGCTAATGTTCCACTACCTATAAAGATCTAATGCGACAGAAAAATTGTTTTATGTTGCTGAGAGTTTTTAATTGTCTTTTATATTATGTTTAGCAAATGATAGAATTATACATAGGTTTATAAAAATCAAATGTGAAATTTCTATATACCATAAACCCTCAACATAATTTCTGCTTCTGTATTGCTAATGTAGTTCTTAAAATTATACAAACAAACATTCAGTAAACAGCATTTTATTTTATGACACTCTGTGATAATACAATAAATATACAAAACTTCCAACCCACTGAAAACATGCAACATTAGAGGGACAGATGGAGAGCATTTATATAGAACCATGACAGTCACCATGATGGCAGTGCAATATCACTGACAAAATATACAAACATCCTCAGATAAATAATCCAAGTCCCAAATTACAAATCACCGAGCAATGATTTTCCAGTGTTCAAACTTTGGCTTGAAATAAAATAGCCACGTTTAATATTGCAAACTGAAAAATGACGTGATACCTACTATGTGAAGACCATTCAGGACTGTAATTTTAGTATTAAATATAAAACACTAACAAATGCCAATCTTTTGCTGAGTGAAAATGTAAATATTTACTGATTATTGTTAATAATGAATGTAAGAATTTAAAGCTCCTTTCATACCTGATGAAACTGTAGGCATTGCCATAATTTTAATGCACACTCATGTTTTTAAAAAACATAATTTTCTCTCTTAAACTTGTATTAACCCAAATAACTGGATTTTAAAACATTTTCCCCATCCACAGAAAAAAAATACTGTGGGTTATAATTATTCTTTGCTATTGAATAGTGCTACCTTTGGGGATTTCTACATAATAGAGAGAAACAATCCAATTCTGAAGGAAAGTCATCTCAGTATTTGTCAAATGTCTGTAATATATCTTTTATTTGTAATTTAAAGAAAAACAAAAATGGGCTTGGGATATAAGTTAATGGTGGATTTAAGTGCTCTTGTATTTTGTGGTTCATGTTTTGGATGTGTGTAAAATCCACACTCAGTAAAGCACATGATGAAATAGATTTTCAATTATGACTACAAGGCTCTGAAAAACTTGAACTGGCTTGGTTGGTTTAGAATGTAAGTGGAGATTATCACTGATCAGAAATATTCACAAAAACAGCTTTAAATGCATACTCTGAAGAAAAAAAGAAATATCTTCCCCCAGTATATTTAATTTTAATAAGGTCCCAAATAAATCAAAATGTAAACACCATCTGGATAGATCTGTGTTACCTAGTAACATGCTAAGCTTCATAAATAGTGAGAACTTGGCATCCAACCCCCCACATGAAACTTATTTTAACTCCAGATTTGGGGAGAATGGAAGTGATTTAACCATTTATGTCCATATGCCCATATTATTTTTTTTTAAAAATGATTTACAGTCTCAAATAATATAATCCTTACTTAAAATCAAGTAATCACTGCCCATCATTCTGCAATCTTAAATTAGCTACAGACTTCCAAAACACAATAGCATGACTTACAAATGCCTTTGAGTCATTTAATCAATACTAAAATCAATTCTAAGTTTGATCCCAATATAAGAACAAAGTTCTGTGCTACATAGTAACTGTAATGTGATTATCATAATTAATGCATTTAACTGTATTTGTATTTTCTTGCTTAGTGCAAGTTACATGTTTTATTTTTTTCTATTGCTGAAAATTTTAGATGTATTCAGTCTGTCTCAAAAAATGAAAGACTTAGGTGTATTAGGGATTCAAGTACATGAAAAATGCCAGGGTCTTTTTATTTTTAATATTATTCGAGATGAAAGGCTAAAAGAAAAATCCCTTAAACACTGTACGTTCTTTTTAGACAAGGGTTAAGCTAGTCTTTTAACCTCTATTAAAAATCACATATACACACATCTCCAAAAAGAGCTGTCAAATACAATCTCAGTTCAATTAAAAAGAGTAGCCACAAGAATATACCAAAGTTTCCATATAGTAAAATTTTACTATATGAATGCCAAAAATTAAGGAAAAAAAAGGAATTATTACCACTACATTCTATTGCATCAGTTAACTACCATCTGTTTTGGATAATGCACTGCATATTATATTAAATTCTCATATTGTACCCCAATAAATTCTAATTTAAAAGAAACTATTACATAAAATCATTTCTATGATTCCATGAACTCCTGAATCCTACAACCATAAGCAGTACAGAGCCCCAAATACTGTTTTAAGAAATGTGGTACTCATGCAAGATCAGAGATTGTTATCAAAATATCAACTACTCTAAAAAAAGAAAATAAAAAGAAGATAAAATTTACATTATCTACTACAAAATGCACACAGGCTCTTCACTGGTGACTGAAACTGCTAAAAGCAAGCCAATTTAAAAATCCTTATGTGTCTGCTGGCCTATTTGTTTCAATATAAATAGAGAAAAAAGAATGAAACATAGCTTCACTGTTCCAATGTGTAATCCTTGTCTCTAAAGATCCTTGAAAGAACTACTGCAGTTAGTATTAAATGTATTTTTAATCATAAGTACCATATTAATTTCAGTGTG
This sequence comes from Lemur catta, assembly GCF_020740605.2. Taxonomy (NCBI): domain Eukaryota; kingdom Metazoa; phylum Chordata; class Mammalia; order Primates; family Lemuridae; genus Lemur; species Lemur catta. The sequence goes on along the minus strand of NC_059139.1, from coordinate 50,171,709 downwards.
TCACTACTGAAACAATTCACTGAACATCATCCCCCAAAAAATATGGAGAATATTTATTTAGCATGTAATTTTTTTTCTGCAAGGGGCACTGAAATATTAAGAAACTCTTAAGTAATAAGGAAGTTTTTCTGATTTTAGCCCATGCACAAGTGAACAGGAAATATCCATGCTGTGTGTACTGTGTGTTTTGAACATAAAAATATCTGTAGAATATACAGTAACTGGAGAAAAAAATACAGTCAAAAGGTAACAGTGTATTGTTTAAAGATTCTCTAAATTTGGTTACCCTTGAAAGCATTCTGAGCTGCACTAGTTGCTGCAGTTGAAGCTGCATTTGCAGCTGCAGTCTGGACAGTTTTGTTGGACATTACACCTGTTGCAAATTCTTGTTGGGCCTTCTCAAAACTAGCACCTGTTGTGCGATATAGTCCATGTACCTAGAAAAAGACAAAAATGAGAAGGTAAGTACCATCTACACATTCATTTCCAGCAGCTCCTAAATTAATCTCAACATTACTCAGAAATAAAAGGACTAGTTGTAGCCATGACTCCTAAGATCAAAACAATTAGCCATCACACTGGCAGACAATATTGTATTTAAATATTTTCTTAACACAGGTTTTTCCTTTTTTCTCCAAGCAGAAGAGATGATTATGCCAATTCAAACCAAAAATAATTTAAAGAACGCCTTCTTAGCCAATTGCAAAAAGCTATCTTATCTTCTGCATCCAATTAGTTATTATATTACAGCATTACAATAGAATGGCTTAAACATTGTAACAGACAATCTGACTTTAATACATTAATTTACAATCCCCAACAATTCAAAGAGAACAATACCTTATCTTGTTCTATTTTGGCTAAATATACATCACTGACCCTATTATAATCAAATGGTATCACTTTATCATTTAATGTATCAAACACTCTTTATGTCCTTCAACACACTGCTGTTAACCACTGTATACAATTTACCTATGTTTGGTCAAGTCCTAAAGAATGTACAAGAAGCACTTCTGGGAATGGCCTCTCCATGATTCCTCATTCAAATCTTGGGGTTTATTTTCAGGAGTAGAGTTCAAAATTTTTCTATCAGCATATGTTTTAAGCTGCATAATTAAACTATGAAGCTCATCAATACATAACATTACCCACTCAACACAAATTTAACAAAGGAAAAGATAAAACAAATTAGAACAAACACTTACTTATTACATGCCTACAAACTTTGGGGGCAGGGGAAGAGACAGATAAACAAACCAGTAATTACACTGCACAGTGATTGGATCTAAATTAGAAGCTTGACTTAAATACAATCAAAGCAGGTTTAGGGAAGGGGCCAGTGCATCCAAGTCATTCTTTTTCCAAACCTAGATAGGAACCGGTAACTATACAGTGAACATGGAATAAGATAAAGTAGAATGGGTCAAAGACACTCAAGTCAAACCTGGCTACCAGGAAGTAGTTTCAAGAAGATAGATAATAGGGATGATAGGTTGGTTTAGTGGGGAGGTGAGACAAGTTCTAAATAGTCATTCATTCCACAAATGTCTACTGAATACCTATTCTAGGCCTGCCACAGCAGTAGGTGAACATTTGGTTTGGAGCTCAGGTGAGGACTAGGCTAAGACACAAACTTGGAAACCACGGGCATATGTTATAGACTGAATGTTTGTGCCCCTGGCCCAATTCTTACGTTAAAATCCTAACCCCCAATGTGATAGTACTAGGAGGTGTGGGTCTTTGAGAGGTGATTAAGTCATGAGCATGAAGCCTTCATGAATAAGCCTAGTGCTTTTATAAAAGAAACCCCCAGACCAGGTGTGGTGGGGCATGCCTATAGTTCCAGCTACTCTGAAGGCTGAGGCAGGAGGATAGCTTGAGGGCAGGAGAGTGCAGGATGATCATGCCTATGAATAGCCACTACACTTCAGCTTAGGCAACAAAGCAAGACCCTGTCTCTAAAAAATAAAGAGACCCCAGAGAGCTCTTTCATCCCTTCCACCACTTGAGGACAAAGATGATAGCTAGCTATGAACCAGGAAGTTGGCCCCAACAAGACACCCAATCTGTCCATGCCTTGGATCTTGGACTCCCCAGCCTCTAGAACTGTGAAAAATAAATATTTGTTGTTCAAACCACCCAATTTATAGTATTTTTGTTATAGCAGCCCAAAGGAACTAAGATAACATATAAATGGTAGTTAAAACCTTGGCATATATGAAATTATCTATGGAGAACATGTAGCATAGGAAGAAAAGAAAATCAAGTACAGAAACATATTAAGACACCAATATTTAAGAGGCACCCACAATAAGAAGGAATGATTAGAAGAGGAATGGGAATAACCAGGGACTTCTCGCTGATGTCAAGGGAAGAAAGCATATTAAGGCATGAAAAGCTGTCAGGGTACAAGATAAAAATAACCCAAACAGCCCAAGTGCTTCTGACACAGTGGTGAAAGCAAATGCCATATTACTGTGCATCAAAATATAAAATGGTCAGGAAGAAAGAGTACTGACAAGTACATATACTGGTAAACTCCAAAATTCTTTTCCTCTAGTACCTTAGCATTATAATAAATACAGAATTAATTATTTTATTCCCTTTTAAAACCAAGTTTTCTATGGAAAATTAAAGATACAGATAAATTATTACTCCTATGTTCAAGAAATTTATCTCACAGTGAGGACAAATGATTGGATCCTAGAAAAGTGTATTATAGAAATCTAATATACCTTTACTTACTAGACCCAATCATAATGCAATGCAATTACAAGTTCACTTGTCTCTCTCTCCCCCTCTTCTCTCAAGTTTACGGTCATGTAATAAATAAATGTTAGTTCTATTTTCCTTTGTTATTATTTCCTTTATCAGATCTGCATTAAATTGAGCAGCTGATGCTATGTGTTCATGGGCTTCACAGTTTACTTAAAATGTAATTCATAGTCCCACGGAGAGGCAAAATAAAGGTAGGAGTAGCACATATTTCTCACAGTCTGTATCTATACAGAGACACAGAGAGCCACCTAGAGGGAAAAGACCACATATGTGTTCAGTGCACAAAGCTCAAATACTGTACTAAATCCATTATATCCATGTGCAAAGGGCAGATTCCTGATTTTGGGGCTCCCCCAAAATGACAGGCTAATCATGAGGACCAACATCTCAAAAAGCTTATCATTTTCCTGTGTTTCAGATTGATACCTACTGACAATTCACATTCTTTATGAAATCAGGAACAAAGTTTTAACATCAAGTACTAAAATTTTTTAAAGATTTTTTAACAAGTTTAATACTTGCTATTTCTTCTACTTACGAGAACTGCATTATTCCTAGAATAATACTTAGTTCTAAGAATATTACAGAAAAGGCACTAGGTTTGGCACCTACTAATTCCACTACTTTCTAGGTGGCTGGCCACCACGCAAAACCTCAAGTTTAACCATAAAACAAGGATATTTGTTATCCTATCTGCTTCTCAGAGTTTTCCTAAGGATCAAATCAGAATGTATGTAGGTGGGTTATACTAATATAAATTAAAATTAACTTTTAAGTATCTGCAGAAGTGTCACAGCCAAAATGTAGATGCACCTCCAAAAGGGAGTCCCGCTTCCTTGATGCATTTTCAGATCTAGTACAATGCCACAGTGGTGTATGACAGAAAAACTGTATACTGTGGAAATTAAAGAACCATGATACTTTACTTAAAATAATCTAAACATATGTTTTTATTAAAGCTTATAGAGCATCATTTCAAGAAATCATGCTTTTTATTAATGTAAGATCCCTTTCATACCAAATTTTACCTTTAATAAAAGCAAGGAAAATAAGAACAAATAATATTAAGTATTTCTTTTATCCTTATTCTGAGTTTTTAAAAAACTCATGGATCCCTAAGCCTAATTTTTCCAATTAAACATTTCTTAGAAACCCTCGATGAACCCTCCTGCCCATGGATCTGGGTCAGATATATCTTCTATAACCCCATGAGTTATCATTCTAGTTTCACCCTGTTGAAATTTCACTCATCCTTTAAGGCCTATCTCAGATACTGTTTTGTCCTCTTTCATGCCTCAACTAGCTGTGGCTCTAACTGTTGTGAGTACCTCCTATACTCTGTATATCTTTTAGGGCAGCGGTCCCCAACCTTCTTGGCACCAGAGACTGGTTTCACTGAAGACAAGTATTCCACAGATGGTGGAGGTGGGGGGACAGAACTCTGCGGCCCGGTCCCTAACAGGCCGTGGATGGACTAGTCTGCAGCCTGGGGGCTGGGGACCACAGTTTTAGGGCATGTATATTGTGTTTCTTCTTTTGTAGGGTTTATCTCCATGTTTTATTATACCCCATATGCTTTTAGTTCCCCAAAGGCAAGAGCTAATTCTACTTATTGTTATACCACTCTAAAAGACACAGTTTAGTAACTTGCAGTGGAAGCCACTGAATGATTATTTATCTGTCTGCTAGTATTAAATGGCCCAAAATTTTCCTCATTGATAAAAAAAAGTTACCAAACAATTGCAAACATTCTAGTAAATTGTACCTGTGTCACAAAGTAAAATGCTCAGTTTACAGTTACCTCAAACATACTACTTCACATCTACTATTTAATAGAATGGCTATGAGAAATATGGAAAATAACAAGTATTGGCAAGGCTGTAGAGAAACCGCTGGTGTGAATGGAAAATGATGAAGCCACAGCAGAAAAGAGTTTAGAGGTTCCCCAAAAAGCTAAACACAGGCCGGGCGCGGTGGCTCACGCCTGTAATCCTAGCACTCTGGGAGGCCGAGGCGGGAGGATTGCTTGAGCTCAGGAGTTTGAGACCAGCCTGAGCAAGAGCGAGACCTCATGTCTACTAAGAATAGAAAAATTAGCCAGGTGTCATGGCATGTGCCTATAGTCCCAGCTACATGGGAGGCTGGGGCAGGAGGATCACCTGAGTCCAGGAGTTTGAGGTTGCAGTGAGCTATGATGATGCCACTGCACTCTACCCAGGGAGACAGAGCAAGACTCTGTCTTGAATGAAAAAAAAGAACATACTAAGGATATCAACTGCGAACAGGACAAAAACAACTTGCTCAAGAGTGCCAATTTTTTCTAGGAATTCAAAATTATTACTCTACCTACTGTGTCCCCTGGATGAAGATGACATATAACTGGACAAGCATTTTAATAAGGCAATGTGAATCACCTGGAATTGATTCCTAATGAAGAATGACCTGGATGGTTCTGAGAGAGAGAGAGAGAGGTCACATAACTACAGAAAAACAGTAGGGTAGAATTATCACCTTACTATCCTAGGTCCTAAAAGAAGTTTATAAAAAGGGGTGAGCAACAGTAATGCTTTCAGAGTAACTACAATGTAGCCCTTGAACAACATTTAACTGCTGGGGTACACTTCTATGTGCATTTTTCCCCAGTCAAACTCAGATTAAAAATACAGTGTTCATGGGATGCAAACCCCGTCTATACAGAGGCTTTTCGTGTGTGGGTTCTTCAGAGCTGTGGGACTTCAGTAAGCACAAATTTCGGTATACATGGGGGAAGGGGAACCAACCCCACATATACTGAGGGATGACGGGGGAAGGGGAACCAACCCCAGATATACTGAGGGATGACTGTAACAGTCACTTTTAACCTAAGACAACTATCACCACTTTATATCTTGTTAACGAAAAAAAAGCCAAACTCTGTAAAATAATTTTAAAGAGATTCATTCTGAGCCAAATTTGAGGACCATGACTCGCAGCCATGCCCAAGAAGCCCTGAGCACGTGGACCTGCTGTGGCTGGGTTACAGTTTAGTTTTATACATTTTAGGGAAACAGGGGTTACAGGTAAAGTCATAAATCAATATGTGGGAGGCATACACTGGTTGGCCCAAAAAGGTGGGCCATCTCAAAGGGGGGGGGGCTTGCAGGTTATAGGTGGGTTTAAAGATTCTTTGACTTGTAATTGGTTAAAGACATGAAGTTTTGTCTAAAGGCTTGGAATGTTTTAAGATAAGGAGCTGTTTGTCAGAGGTTTGTCTTGCATACCCTTAGGCCTGTAAATGGGTTTACAAAGGATATCCCCAAGAACGGAGGGGGGGCATGATGAGGCATGTCTGACCTCCCTCCTCCTGGCAGGCAACTTAGTTTTAGGATATTCCTTTGGCCATGAAGGGGTCCATTCAGTCAGCCAGTTGGGGGGGCTGAGCCTTAAGATTTTATTTTAGTTCACAATATAATAGACTATCTCCACAAAGCATTTACTATAAAACACCAACTTAACTCATTAGTGAGACTTAATCATTATTCTGGATAATATACCCAAGTCTATACTCCTATACAAATTAAAGAATACCTGCCAAATAGATATTATAGTAAATAAAATTTAAAGCACCTGGGGAAACTTGTTTTTTAAAGAGACAAAAGAAATTTTTTCTAAAATTCTTTTGAAATGTAAGAAACCTCACTATTAAAAACTATTTTATTCACATGGATATGAAAGTCTATGAACAAATTCCCAAATTTCATGGAAAAGATAATCATCCAAAACAAGGTCCCAAAAGAAATACAAATTATGTATTATTTAGTAATTCCTTCCATATTATTCTAGCTCTTATACCAACTAAAAGAAGGGAATATTGTTGGATTCCTCTGATCCATAGCCTCCTGTGACTCATTCATTCACTGTTACTTGACCCATTTATAGTATCTCCCTCCTTAGCCCAAAACCATTATTCAATTCTAACAATTTACTATAGAAAGAGGACCTTTTAAAAAATACCATTTAGAAACAATCTGAGAGAAAATTTCAGAAATCTATTTGTGAAAGATAAGGATTGAACTTATTTATCTATGTATATGTATAAGAGACATATACATCCTTTCAAGACTTGAAATTTGGATTATAAAATGACACTATGAGGGAAACAAAGACATCACAGTCTCACACTGGGCATTCTACACACCAGTAATTACCTACTCCACTTATGCAAGACTTGAGAATGCCAACAAAATTCTCAAAATCATATTCATTTCAATTAGAATAAATATATACCACAGAGAACATTTAGCTGGGGCTGGACAGAACAGCTTAATAAAATCCAATAGTTCTAGAGCCAAAATAGCGTGCACAGAAAAACTTTAGACGACATTAACTGTTCATGAAGAGCCTGACCCCTAGTGGTTATAAACTATGGCTACACACCCTCAAAGGATGTTTTTGGTTATTAAACAGCCAGTTTTGAGCAACTGTGAATAAAAAAATAAAAAGAAAAACCAGTTGTTTTTATTGGACCTAAATTTCTATCACAGTAGGAGAAATTCCTGCCATTAAAATATGAAAGCTAACTCAAATTATATTTTAGCTTATATTATCCCTATTTATTGTACTTCATAAAATCATACCAAAAAAACTCATCTAAACTTACTTCGCAGATAAAGAATAGCAGACCCAGAGAAGTTTAGGGACTTACACAGCACCAACAGATAGTGGAAACATAAAAAGAGAGGTAACAGGTAACTACTTTAACTATGAGGTAAAAAAAAATTCAACTAAAATATTAGATAAATAAATATCAGACAAATAAATGCATGATTCTCATATCAATACTTTTATTTGGGAAACAATCATATTTCTTTTAAATGCCTGGCATATGAGCACAGCCCTGTAACTTTTCCTTCATGGATTGGATCCTGAAAAACTGTGTACCTGGAAAACTGAAAGGGGAAAAAAAACTGCAGAGTGCTGTACATAGTCGTCCATTACACAACAGCCGCAGAACACATACTTCCTTCACACCCTGACTCGATTGATCATCTGTGTCACGTATGTCCCCCCGTCCTGACGACCACTGCTGGGTAAAATCTCCTCCTCACTCTGCCCACAGCAGACTCTTATATTCACTCCGTAATATACTTTCTAGGCTTCACTCACCTCTAAGAACTCAATACTTCCCAGTCTAGAAGTCCAGCCCACAGCTCTTCTCCTTGGTCCTAACTGATATATCCAAAAGCCTACTGAGTATTTATATTTTAATGCCCCACCAGTATTTTAAACTTCCCATATTCAAAGTAGAAAACATCTTGATCCCCAAACCTGCTTTTCTTGCATTCTCTCTTCCTGAATGGTCCATCATCTAAAAACCTGGGTGTCACCCTTGAGTCTTCCCTTGTTCCCTACTTCCAGACCCAAGTCAAATTAACCGTCACCTGATCATTTTCTCTTGACTACATTAACTTCACACTTCCTTAGTTCAGTAATGATAATGGCCATTTCCTTAGTTCAGACCACTATCATTACCAAACAACTTCTTATCTCGTCTCCCAGCCTTAGTTTTTCCAAGCACCATATCCTGTCCCACAAATCCCAAATCTATTCCAGGATAATCCCTTTAAAGCTCAAATCAGATCAATTCAGTTACTCTCCACCTTAATACTCTTCTATGGCTCACTACCCCTTTTTGGAGAAGATTCAAACTTAACAAGGTTTCCTAGTTTACCAGGCCTTGGCGGATATAACTACAGTTAATGAGTTGAATCTCATCTTCCCCTATCCTCCACCATCAACAGTCTACATTTTTCCCAGTCCTAGCTCATGCACCAAGTTTATCTCCCCATCCATTCTGAGCTACTTTTAATTCCCTGAATTTGCCATGTTATTTCCTACAACTAGGTGTGAACATGGCATGCCTGCTACCTGGTACCTACTTAACCTCTTCCCTGCCCCTTATTCCTTTATTTAGACAACTACAATGATGAATAGTCATTATATCTCAGCTGAGGCAATACTTAAAAAGACTTCATTACTTAAAAAGACCTCCAAAACATGGTTAGGTGTCCCTCTCTCCCTATACTCACCTCTATAATAATCATCAAATCACTGGATTGTGGTGCCCATTCGTTTCTCTTCCACACCAATACATGAGCTCCTTGAACTTATGCATGGCACAGTGCCTAGCACACATAATCCATGCTCAGTAACAGCTGTCTAATGAATGAAACCTGTAACATATCACAAACCCTCTACTATACTCTAAATTTATTACATTTCTGATTTTATGAAACACCCTCAATAATACATCTGGAATAATAAAGGAATTCTCCCCAAGAATGGTGCTATGTTCAGTTTTAGGTGTCAATTTGGCTAGGCCACAGTTCCCAGTTATTCAATCAAACACGAATGTAGGTGCTGTTGTGAAGGTATTTTGAAGATGTGATTGGTATCTACTATCAGTTGACTTTAAATGAAGCAGACTATTCTGGAAGATCTGGCTATGCCTCACCCAATCAGGCCTTAAGAACAGAACTGGGGTTCCTCTGAGGAAGAAGAAATCCTACTTAAGACCAGAGTTTCGGCTTCTGCCTGAGACTTTCAGCCTGCCCTTCCTAACAGCCTGGCCCATGGATTTCAGACTTACCTAGCCAGCCCTAACAACCGTGTAAGCCAATTCTTTGAGATAAACTTCTTCATTCTGTTCCTTTTCTCTGATGGAAAACTGACTGATAAAGAGCACCTACTAAACAAAAGTAAATACTAAACCAGATTCTGAATTACAAAATGATACTAAAGAGTCAAAAAGATCAGAAAGGAAAACTATTTTTTAATTGAGGAGGCCTTGTGCTATGCTATTTACATTCATTGTTTCATTTACTCCTCACACCAATCCTACTAAAGTAGTTAATTATTCCCATTCTTTCTTTTATTCAACCAATATTTGAGGGCCTTTCACATGCCAATCACTGCCTGTCACTGATTCAGATGTGAGGAACACCCTGAAAGCATATAGACCAGGTCCCCACTTTCATGCAGCTTGGAGTATAGGTGAGGACACTGAACCTCGGTGTTTATAGGTGCCTGTCTCAGGTCACACAGCTTAAGTGAAGGCATGGATTTCAACCTGACTTGTATGGTTCCAAAGCAAAACTCTTGCTCTTCTCATTTAACTCCAATGCTAAGGACTTGTTTGACCTGGAGGGGCTTCACAAACTGGGTACCCAGAGTATGTGTACTAAAGGTATGTCAACTGGCTCAGGTCCCACAGTGAGCAATACAGAGAGTAAGTTCCCCCAAGAAAACAGAGGATGACAAAAATCCCTAAGACATGAGGCAATGAGAAAGATTCTGTGGAAGAGGCAGCAAGATCTGTGCTGGGTCTTAAAAGAACATCTACTGATGTCTTCAACTGGAAGATGAATTAATCCATGGGTTAAAAAGGATAGCTTAAACAAAATTTGGAACAAAGGGATGTAGATGATATATTTGAAGAAAATGAGCAGTACAGTTTGATTAGCATAGGAAAGTGTGGATCTAGGAGCTGTGAAGTGTCACCACTAACCCTTCTCCCACAAACCCATTTCCCAACCCCAAGTCCATGTCAAAAATCTGCAGAGTGCTGTTTTGTTGGGTTAGTTTTTTATAGTTTTTATAGTTAGTTTTATATAGTTTTTTATATATAAAATGGACTGAAAAAAGGGTGAGGGGGTGTGAATGACCCATAAAAAATTTTCTGGAGGGTAGGAATGGAAAGGAAGAGAAAGATGAAAAGGACTCTAAGAAAGTGACTAACAAAGTAATGGAAGCACTGACAGATGCAGTAATCACAAAGTGCATAGTCAATCTCCTTCATAGTAGCTACTCAAGGTACTCAATAAATGTTTCTTTTTAAAAAGCTCCACTGAGACAAAACTTGTATAGTATGCAATTGACCCTTTTAAAATACACCATTCAATGGTTTTTGGTATATTCATAGAGTTGTGAATACAACATCTATACAACCTAATTTTAGAACACTTTCATTACCCCAAAAAGAAATCCTTTAACAATTAGCAGCCACTCTCCACCCCACCCGCAAGCCACAGACAACCACTAACCTACTTTCTGTCTCTAAAGATTTGCCTGTTTGGGATATTTCATATAAATGGAATCATACAATATGTGCTTCTTGAATATGAGTCAGAACATCTAGAAAGAGAGCTAGTGCTGAGAAGAAAGTGAAGAGTTTATGAAGCATTACTGTAAGGTGATACCAATCAACTAGAGATGTAACGAAAGGTTTAAGCAAAGCATTATCTTTTCCAATTCCAGGATTCTAGGTCACCCAGGTATAGAAGAAACTGAAACAATGAGGATGAAATTTCCCCCTACCAAATTGTATAGCAAAGAGCTAACTGCATTTAAGACATTTATTTATGAGCTGGGTAAAAAGATGGAGGAGAAAGAAGAGCCAGAGAGGCAGGAGAATGAGAACACAATTACAAAGGCCTAGGAAGAGAAGCCACCTGTGGTGTAGAAAGCTGCAGAGGTCAAGGAGAAGAAAAACTGGAAAAAGACTATAGGATTTAGTAACTTGAGAAAGCTGAGTTTCAGTAACATGTGTCTTTGGTGCAAAGTTGTTAAACCTTCTAAGAGAGAAAATAAGTAGCAAAATATGGACAGAAAAAGACATAACCTCCTCTTAATAGGTTTTGAGAAGGATAAAAGGTAAATGTATGAGTAAAGTATTTCAAATCTGCAAAGAGGTTTTAAATATAAGGTAAAACTGGCCTGGCACGGTGGCTCAAGCCTGTAATCCTAGCACTCTGGAAGGCCGAGGTGGGTGGATCGTTTGAGCTCAGGAGTTCGAGACCAGCCTGAGCAAGAGTGAGACCCCGTCTGTACTGAAAAATAGAAAGAAATTATCTGGACAACTAAAAATAGATAGAAAAAATTAGCTGGGCATGGTGGCACATGCCTGTAGTCCCAGCTACTCGGGAGGCTGAGGCAGTAGGATCGCTTGAGCCCAGGAGTTTGAGGTTGCTGTGAGCTAGGCTGATGTCATGGCTCTCTAGCCTGGGCAACACAGTGAGACTCTGACTCAAAAAAAAAAAAGATAAAATTATTTCTATGCGTTCTTTGTACATATGCTCAAGTTACCAAATTGGGATGGCGGGGATCAAGAAAAAATTTTATAAGGACCTATTTTCTTTAAAGTGAGATCCACCAAAAAGCCTATCATTTTAAAACATAGGTGTTATTCTCAGGGTCTCAGTATCATGTTTGAACACATGTAAAATGTCTATCTAAGACACAATAAAACTTTAAATAAATAAAAACATTGGTTTATCTCCCATCCTATGTAATGATTCATTTTTAAGGCTGTGAAAACAGATGTGAGAATTCTACAGGACGAAGTGTAGCTAAGGTGATCGGGCACTTACTAAAAACAAAAGTCATGTCATAACCCAGCCTAAATCTGTCACCAGCTCACTCTCTATACTCTTGGTGTCTTTCAATTTTAAATATGGATAAAATGCACGCATCACACAACAATTTTATTTCTCTATTTATGAATCAGGCTAATATGCTTCATATTAAAAAAAAAGAAATGAGAATATACAAAAAAATTCAAATTTAAAAAACGAGGTTGATTTTTTAATTAAAGAAAGATGCCTTCAGTTAACAGCATTTTAAAATGTTCTCTTTTTACAGGAAGTTCAAAATGTGATGCAATATTCTAAAATGTATCTATGTATAACTTTTAACTGTAAAAAGTAATCCTCAAGAAGCAAACTTGCACAAAAACAACAAAATGGCTTGAGATTACACTGAATTAACAGCAAAATGGGAAAATGAGAACTTTATATCACATTTACTACAAAAACTTACAGACATAAAATCTCACTTACTTTTTTAAACATAACTAGTGAGATGACTGCTGATGCTGTGAAAAGTGCTGCTATGATTATCATCATGATTCCAACAGGAATATTTTGGTTGAGACCAGTAAGGGATGAAATCCAACCACTACAGAGTAATAAAAAAAGTATAATTAGGAAAATAAATTAGTGTACACTTTTAAGAAATAGCATAATAGTTACACATATTCAGCACTTATGGGCCAGGCAATGTTCAAGTTCTCTATATGGATGAACTCAATTCTCACAGCTACCACAGTAAGACAGATGATGTTTCTAATCTCCATTTTACAGATGAGGAACTGAGTCACAGAGACATTCAGTAACTTGCCCAAGGTCACACAGCTTATTGATGGCATAGTCTGAATTCAAAAGCAAACCAAACTCCAGAGCCTCAAGTATTTACCACTAGATTCATTTTTTAAGCCTATGAGTCCAATATTACATTTTTTAAATGTTAATTTTAAATTCTCAATTATGAAATATTTGCAAACCACACACCGAAAAAAGGATTAGCATCTAGAAATATAAAGAACATTCAAAACTCAACATTACAAAAAAAATTCATTTAGAAAATGGGCAAAAAACATGAAGAGATATTTCACCAAGAGGACATAAAGATGGCAAATAAGCACATGAAAAGATTTTCAACATCATTAGTCATTAGGGAATTACAAATTAAAACCACAACGTGATATGACTACATACCAATCATGACTAAAACAAAAAATATTGACAACACCAAATACTGATGAGGTGGTAGAGGGTAAATCACTTATAATTGTTGGTGGGAATGTAAAATGGTACAGCCATTCTGGAAAACAGTTTGTCAGTTTCTTAAAAAAAACTAAACATGCAACTTTCATATAATCTAAAAATTATACTCTTAGACATTTATTTCAGAAAAAGGAAAACTTCTGTTCACACAAAAACCTGTTCATGAATGCTCACAGCAGCAGCTTTATTAGTAATAAGCCAAAACTGGAAACAATGCAGATGTTCATCATCTGGTGAATGGTTCAACAAACTGTGACACAACCACATCACAGACTACTACTCCAGAATAAAAAGGAGTAAACTACTGATACACATAACAACCTGAATGAATCTCCAGAGAACTATACTGAGTGACAAAAGTCAAAGGCTGCACACTATATGATTCCATTTCTATAACCTTGAAATGACAAGACAACAGAAATGATGAACAGATTAGTGGTTGCCAGGGGTCAAAGAGGGAGTGGGAACAGGAGAGTTGTGAGTGTGGCTATTAAAAAGCTACATGAGAAATCCTCTAGTGATGGAAGTATTCTATATCTTGACTAGCAAGGTCAAGATCCTGGTTTTTATATTTTAGTGCATTTTTGCAAGATTTTACTATTGGGGGAAATTGGGTAAAGGGTACCTGGGATCTCTCTGCTTTATTTCTTAAAACTGTATGTGAATCTACAATTACTCCAAAATAAAAAGTTTAACATAAAAAATCTGAATTACATGTGGTCTATCTTAAAACAGTTCATTCTGTATGCAACCTCATTAGGACACTTTTCTGTGCTGTTTAAGTCATACATAATACATGGTGTTATCCTCAGTTTTAGCATTTTTCTCATGTTTATGCTAAACAGCAAAAGAAATTACTTCAATTTCACAAGAGTGAAAAAAAAACCCTTGTGCTGTTAAAGCAAGCAGTGTATTTAATTACACATTTAAAGCATTTCCTTTCCCTCAAATGCCAAAGGCTAGACACTACTTAAAATAATAAAAATTCCTTTTTCCAAGAAATGATGTAAAATATCTATATAAATTCTCTGCATGTATATATGCCAATTAAGAGCTCTGTGAAACTGCCAATAGTTGTCTGACAGCCAATCATTACTCCGATTAAGTAACAGCATACTAATTTAAGTCCTTAGCACACTCTAATTACATGCTTATTTCCACTTTATGTATACAGTGGAACAAATCTGCATCACACATGCTTCTGACAGACAAGAATTCATATGAATGCAACTCAGTATAAAAGAAAGAAGGGAGGGTAGGAACATTTTAGAGATGTGTACTCTTCCACCCACCATTTCACTCAAGGAATGCTTGCTCCAAGGTGTAAGAGGAACATAAATCTACTATTATCTCCTAGTTTAGGTCCAGATAGCCTTAGTTTCCCCCACTGAGTGAGCATCCTGCCATGATGAGAAGGATTCTACTGTTTAAAGATATATGTGTATGTATGTGTGCAGTGATTCTACCTTTCAAAGGTAAGTGTTCATGTATGTATATGTGTGTACAAAAACATGCATCTGCATATCTAAAATAGTGCTCTATACGTAATAGGCACCTTTTTCCTTAAAATCCTTTAAGTTTTCTTCTGTCCCTTCCGTAATCTTTGGCCCTCACCTCTCTCACCACTCCTCAGTCTCCTTTGCACTCTTCCTTAGTGCCCATTACATACACGTTCTATTTAAACTAGACATAATGTACAGTTTTTAAAAATGGAAATAGAATCTTTAAAGAGAATGGTTTGCCCAAAGTTTATGCCTTAGGACATTTTAAAATTGAATTTTTTAAAATTCATTTTTGCTTTTATTTACTTTTGCTAATCTGGCTTTTCTGTGTAAAATATTTTAGGAAACTAAAAATTATATAACAACATTAGATTAATAGCTTAAAACTAATAAATAACTTACCAATTGCCCCAATTATGAAATCCTGCAGCCTGGAGTACATGTACAGCAAACTGACAAATATATACGAAGAAGAATACAAAGAATCTGAATGAACTGTCACTCCTTTAGGAAAAAAAAGAAAGAAAGAAAACAAAAAAGGGGGAAGAAGGAGAGAAAGGAAAAAATTGTCATTTTTTTCATTACCTTTATATTCACATGCAGACTGACATTCAAACTTTAAAAAATAATACAAACCAAAAAAAGGGGCAACTACCTCAACTACCTTGAAATTGAAACAGTATCATAATAATTCATGTGAACCTTTCATGCAAATACTAGATATCATTATTACAATCTCACTTTGTCCTTTCAATTCCAACTGCACCACAAACCCATCTTGACCAAAAAATGTATAGTTTTCCTTTGTTTATTAAACAGCTTCATACGATTATAATTTATAATAAACTACAAATATTTAAAATATACAATTTGAAAGTTTTTTTTGACACGTTTATATTCCTAGACCCTCCCCAATCAATACAGCGATCATATCCCAAAAGCTTCCTTGGGCCCTCCCCCCCTCGGTAAACCCTCCCTACCCTACCCACTGCTTTCTGTTCCTATAGTTTGCCTACTTTAGAGTTTTATATAAATGGGATTATATTAATATATACTCTTTTTACTTATCTGGCTTCTTTCACTCAGTACAATTATTCTGCTCGTATTGTGGCATGTATCAAAAGTTTGTTCCTTTTCATTGCTTAGTATTCCATTGTATAAATATACCATAGTTTATTCACTGTTGATGGGCACTTAGATTGTTTTCTAGTTTTTTACTATTATTAATACAAATAAAGCTGCTGTGAATATTCACGTATAAGTCTTCATACAAATAGACATTTTCTTTTCTCTTGGGTAAATACATACAAGTGGAATGGCTGGAACATATGGTAGGTGTATGCCTAATTTTACTGTTTTACAAAGGGGTTGCTTCGTTTTACATTCCCATTGGCAGAGTATGAGTATCCCAGCTCCTCCGCACCTCACTAACACTTGGTATGGTCAGTCTTTTTAATTCTAGCCATTCTAATAGGTATATAGTGGTATCTTATTTGGTTTTAGTTTGCATTTTCCTAATGAGTAATGTTGTTGAGCATCTTTTCAGGCGCTTTTGTCATCTATAGATCTTTGGTGAGGTGTTTATTAAAATCTTTTTCTCATATTTTAGTTGCATTGTTTTTTCCCTTATTGTTGAGTTTTCAGAGTTTTTTAAAAATATATACTCTGGAAATATAAGTCCTCTTTCAGAGACATGCCCAGCAAAGATTTTCTCCCAGTCTGTGGCTTGTCTTTTCATTCTCTTAATCTGAGTTAGGCACAGTGCTAAAAAGCATATTAACTATCATATTTCCCATATACCAAACACTGGAAAGCTCTGCAAAGTGTAAACTAATAAACTGAAGCAAGACAATCATCCATGAGTATTAAGTTCCTGTGAGACGCTTTAGGGAAGGGCTAGGCAAAGCTGAGGAGCTCTAAAGAACCACGAGAGTCCCAGGAGGAGGGCTATACCTGAGCTAGAATCAGAAAAAGTCCAGGAGAAAAAACATTATCGGAGTAGAAAGATTTCTACTGGCATTCAGAACCAAAGGTGCTGGATCTTAGATGAGGAAGAAATTAGGAAGCAGATCGTTTAAATAACTCAGCTTGTACATTAGCCATTTTAAACCAAAGAAAGAATAGAAATATAGTTAGAAAAACACTATAAATTGATTTAAGCTAAGTGGTTTAGATTATAATCTGCCTCAGTTTACAATGAAGTACTTATGGTATCACCAATATTTATCATAATAAATCCATGTCATCTATTAATATTTTCTCATCAGAATAAATAAAAGCTTCCTACTGCTTGCTATCTTGGCTCTTTCAGATCAAAGCCTACTGGAAAACTGAACTTCAAATAAGCAAGTGGTTTTCGGTTTAATGTTGCAGCACAGTTTTAACAGAAAAGTTCTTCCCTAAATTATTAAAAAATGAGAAAATAAATTTATATGATCTTATAAAATTTATTTCACATGCCAAATCAATACCAGAGATATTAATTTCAACTATAGTTTGGGGGAACAGGAGAAGACAAAAGTATTTCACCATTTCAAAAGAACTAATGGAAATGTTACATTTAACAATAACAAGGGGGCACAAATTAACTGAAGTACAATACTAAACACCTTCACCTTTGGTAACTCAACACAGTGGATAAGAGCTTGTAGCTTTAAAGACAGACTTGGGTTTGAATTCAGACCCTCCCACTCAAAGGTGTGTAACTTTGGGCAAAATACTAACCCTGAGATTTTCCAAATGCAAAATGAGAGTGACAGTGGAACCTGTTTTTATGTGAATAAAATATGTAAAGTGCTTAGCTGCGGATGCAAAGGCATAGAGTAAGCAATTAATAAATGTTACTTGTTGGTACCTCTAATACACTAGTACAATAGTGCTCATAGAAGTGGCATTAGGCTGTTGATAAGATAGCGAAAATTTCTATGGCATGGTTGGTAACTTAATCACTACTACAAGAATCAAGACAGACATGAAATTCTTGATGATGTAAAGGAATTAGAATAAAAAGAATCCTAAGAAATAGAGCTGCTTCTCTCGTCCTAGTTACTTGGGGGATCCACAACTGTCTAAACCAGCCCTTTCGTCCCTCCTAATAACTTTATACTGAAATCAATTCTTTCTCTAGAAGAGAGAAAGAGGAACCATTGAAAAAGTGGGACCATGAACTTCCCAAATTGTACAAAAATTTTGCATATGTGTGCTTTTTCAGGAAAAAGATTAAAAGATTTTAGATTTATTTTGGAGTCTATAACTTGAAAACTATTAAGAACCACTCACTAAGCTAGTCTAGGTAAAAATGCACAGGACTGGAAAGAAAGAGACCCTGAACTCTCTTTCCACCTATGTTCTGCCAAAAGCAGAGGGATACAATGAAAAGTTCACTTAAAATGAAATTATAAACTTGAACAATATTAAGCCTAGATTACAACCTGGGTTCAAGCTCTGGATCCTGTATACTTAACTTGCTCTATTTTGTAAAAATAGTTAACATTTGTTGAACATTATGTGCCAGGGACCATGCCATTACCCATTCAATCCTTATAACACCCCCATGAGGTAGACACTAATACTGACTGCATTTTACTGATAACAGAGTTAGAGAGGTTAAGTAATCTAAATATGTAGCTAGTGACAGAAATGCTGAGACTTGTCTGTGTATCTATAAACCGAATGTTCTTAACCATGTGATAAAATTACCTCTAAGATATTATTTCAATTCCATCTTCTCCAAGAAATCTAATTATCAATCAACAGAACACCACTATTTAAAGTTAAGTAACCCCCAAGACTCAACGTAGTGTTTCTTTTTATCCCCCAGAAGCAAATAATCACAATAAAAAAAAATTTTCCCTTGTGCAATGTTTTTCTCTTGAAAACATCTTTTTCAATCTAGTGTTTCTTACATAAGGAGAGCTTATAAATCTACTTTTCATTTAATACAGTTTAGGTTATTTAAAATACTCAGACAAATAACAAAATAATATTTTACTAAAACTATTACTTGATTAGTCAAAGATTTTCATGAGTGACAACCAAAAACCTCACAATTATATTGCCAATGTAGAAAGCATAAACAGCTGAAGTCAGCCAGTAGCCAAGCATTTTCATATTACCTTTGAACAATAAAACTAAGCAATTTAAATGAAAGCAGAAGTCAACATTGGTTAGATCCTAGGTCACAAATGAACTGTTTTCAGGATATTACATAGGCTACGCTCTTATAAAGCAGACACTCAAACATTTTTCTACAAATATTCCTCTATGATGCCTGTATCAACAGAAAATACTGAACATAAGAGTTTGAGTTTTGACACATCTAAAGTATCACATCATAAAACTATTTCTAATGCTTTTTATGTCACAAAGAACAATTTAATATTAATTCTCTTACTTGATTTGACTCTTACAAATAGTCCTATCACTCTTACAAAACACAAGCTTCCTAACTATTTAATCATATATTTTAAAAAATCCTTTTTCCCCCTAAACTCTTCCCTCAAGTGTTAACATAACCTCAAATTCTCAATTAACTATCTTAACTTTACATTGTAGGTCAAGATAAAGTATGCATTATATCTCATGGAATATTACCCAAAACAAGTAACTTTTACTAAATAAACTAAAACTTCTACTTTATCACCAGTAGCAATTCACCCTGAATACTTTCTCTAAAAGTATTATGATCCTCTATATTAATCTAAATCACCATTCTGTCCATCTTAGATCATGACTTGAAGAAAAAAATACATAGAACTCTTTCCTTGACTCCTTGCACCATATGCAATATATATTTAGTTTCTTCTTTACTACCTCCATTTCAAAAGCTAAACTCTAAACCTCCTTTTACTTAGCTGAAGAGCTAAGGATCTTTTAATGGATAATTTAAAATAATTTATATTTACTGCCATAAAGATATAAACACAAATGCATACTGACAGAAATATTTAATTTTTAATATAAGTTATAGTATCTATTTTTGCATTCCTTATATTTATATGTAAATATGTGTTTCATCCTGCTCTATTTTACCCCTAAACTACTCTCGGCTATACCATACATACATTTCTTACATACTTTTGCTGTTCCAGAATAATGCTACTGTTTATTCATATTTCCCTTTAAAATTAGATGTGTACAAAGTAAGCAGCTGATAGAACACAAATAGAATTAACTCATGAAAAGATGTGTTTTTAAAAATTATCTCATGCACCTTTTATTATTTTTACATTTACTGCAAATCTCAAATATTTTCACAGTGCCAAGGACTTTCAAACTTGAAGCTAACACCTTCTTCTGCATCTCAGCTAGTCTTTAAGGAGAAGATATTTGCCAATACCAATTTACTCTGAAGTGTAAATAATGCCGTAGCACAATGGGAAAGAGTAACTCATGGAAAGAATAACAAAATGTTTTGTGTGTGTGTGTATTTTATATATATATATATATATATATATATATATATATATGGTAAAAAGAAAAACTAAAGTGATTTTAAAACTTCTTTAAATTAAAAAAAAAAAAGAATAGTTTAAAGACCAAAGAACTGTGTCTCATGACTAAGAAGGAACTTTCCTACATAGTGCAGATGTGGTGGGGGAGGGGTAGGCTTCTGCTTAGGCTAGAGAAAACTGGAAAGAGCACTGCTCCCAACCCTTGCAATGACAATTTAAAAAACTGAATAATCTGCAAAAGCATAGCTGTATTTAAACTCATCAAAGGGCAACCAATCAACCCAAAATACAACCAGGAGAGAGAAAAGACTACCACTTGGTTGTGGAGGCAGACAACCAACAAAGAATTCAGCTACAGCTTGTAATGTAATGATTGGTTAAAGAGAGAATACAGAACCTCTAGGAGCCAAAGACCTGTGGGTATTCACACCTACTCACAGGGTCTTCTCCATAGGTCTCACCAGGTGCTCAGAAGACAGACTAGAGGCAGGACTCACTCAGGTTACAGGTCTGAGGGAGGCAAACAGCAGCCACTGAAACTCCCCTTTATCCCTTCAAAATAAAAGCATTAATGGGACAGCAAACCCCATCTTCCTCGGGACACAGCTGAAGACCCACTGCACCTGGGGAAAGGGCACAGGAAAAAATCCTAACCCTGGAGGAGGGACAGGAATATGTCCTGGTCTAGACTATTAGAGATTTAAAAAGTTATCTCCCAGAAGATTAAAAACGTTATCTCCCAGAAATGTCACTCTTGGGAATATAATCAAGAAAAATGATTCGAAACCAGCCTGAGCGAGACCCCGGCTCTACTAAAAATAGAAATAAATTATCTGGACAACTAAAAATATATATAGAAAAAATTAGCCGGGTATGGTGGCACATGCCTGTAGTCCCAGCTACTGGGGAGGCTGAGGCAGTAGGATCGCTTAAGCCCAGGAGTTTGAGGTTGCTGTGAGCTAGGCTGACGCCACGGCACTCACTCTAGCCCAGGCAACAAAGTGAGACTCTGTCTCAAAAAAAAAAAAAAAAGAAAAGAAAAATGAATACACGTTCACACACACAATCGTACATGCAGGCTGGGAGCAGTCGCTCACGCCTGTAATCCTAGCATTGTGGGAGGCTGAGGCGGGAGGATTGCTGTAGCTCAGGAGCTCGAGACCAGCCTAAGCAAGAGTGAGACTCTGTCTCTACTAAAAACAGAAAAATTAGCCAGGAGTGGTATGGCATGCCTGTAGTCCCTGCTACTAAGGAGGCTGAGGCAAAAGGATTACTTAAGCCCAGGAGTTTGAGGTTGCAGTGAGCTATGATGATGCACTGTACTCTATCAGGGGCAACAGAACAAGACTCTGTCTTAAAAAAAAAAATGTACATGTATATTCATAATATTATTCATAAAGCCAAAATTGAAAAAGAAGGCAAATGTCCATTAACTGGTAAATGAAAAAATAAAATGTAATATAGGGATACAATGGAATGCTATGTGACAATTAAAAAGAAATTAATTACTAATACACTCTACAACCCGAATGAACCTCAAAAACATTCTAAGTGAAAGAAAACAGCAAAATACTACACATTTTATGATTCCATTTTTATGAAATGTCCAGAAAAGAAATTTTAGACATTGACAATAGATCAGTGGTTGCCTGGAGCTAGGGAGTAGGAATGGGAATCGGCTGCAAATGGGATCCAGGGAAATCTGGGGGTGATGGAAAAGTGCTAAAATTGATTGTGGTAATGGCTGCACAACTCTTTAAATTTACTTGAAAATCATTTATTTGTACCTTCAGAACGGGTGAATTTTATAGTATGTAAAATATATCCCAATAAAGCTGCAAAAACATCAAGAAATAGCAGTATGTGATAATTATTTTAAAATATGGAGGTAAATGTCAAAAATATAAGTCAGGATCAAAAACTGCTGGTAGAAAAAGATGAAACTAGGGTTATTATTTTACTTAAAAAAATCCTTGTACAGTTATTTAAAACTATATACATAACCTCTATGCATGTATCACTTTGATAAAAATTGAAAATTTTTTAAAAGTGTTCTCTATGAGCTAAAAACATGTTTAGGGGCACATCCATGTGACAAAACTAAAATTATAACTAGAGAATGAGCAAAAAATACCTAACTTCAGGCTGTTTACCTACAGTGCAGGGAAATGGGAACATGTCAGAGCTTCAGCAATATTAATATTGGTCCATTTTTCAAATTGAGCAGTGGGTTCACAGTTCATAAATGTTTTATTATTATGCCTTATAACTGATGTTTCAGATATTCTTTGGTATATATTAAATATATCATAAAAAATGACAGAAAGTACTATTTTGAAAATTGTCTTCAAAGCTTTTAGCTTAACAATGGCTTTGGCTTCATTGCGTGAGAATCATAAAAAATGACAGATCAAACATTTATCAGGTTTGAAATAACAGATTAGTTTCATTTTCAGGCTTCTGAATATCACAAAATAGCTTGTGTCAACCATATTCCCACCCCCCAAAAAATTTAAATGGTAAAAAGTATGTTTAAATCCATTGAAGAGCTACTACAGCAACCAGGAACAGAGGGACCGTAGTTCTGGAGGCAAAGAGAACTACAGAGATGTCAGCTGGCATTCTGTAACCACTTTTTCCCTGAATGCAGGACAAGAAGCTGAGAATCCAGATTCTATCTGCACAGAGGGCTGCTGCAGGGAAACAGACAAACCAACAGAACTATTGACAGTCTCACAGGGCTATAAGACACAAAACTGGATATACAATGTAACAATATACTGATGAGAAAGTAATAAGCATAAAACTGACCCTAACATGTTGTCAGCTTCTCTCTCAAAGTTATGTATATAGTTTTAAATAATTGTACAAGGATTTAAGTAAAATAGTAACTCCAGTTTCATCTTTTTCTACCAGTAGTTTTTGATCCTGACTTATATTTGTGACATTTACCTCCATATTTTAAAATAATTATCACATGATGCTAAATAATTATCACACTGATGCTAAAATGATAAGCAGAGCCTCTGATCACAGAGTAGAGTTTTCTGCAATGTTCCCTCAGAGGGCAAGCAGCAGAACAGCAGATTTCAAGTTTTTGGTCTCAGGACCTCTTTACACCCTTAGAAATTATTGACGATCACAGGGAATCTTTATTTCCTTAGGTTATAGCTCTTGACTTGCCAAGTTAGAAATCAAAACTGAGAAATATTTAAAGTATTTAGTAATTCACTTTTTAAAAATAAATCTTTTATAATTTTAAAAACATTTTAATGGGAAATAACTATATTTTCAAAAATAGTAAAAAGAGTAGCATCATTTTATATTTTGGCAAATCTCTTTAATGTCTGGCTTGTATTAGAACAGAGATTCCCAACCTTTCTGGCACCAGACCAGTTTCATGGAAGACAATTTTTCCACAGACCATGGTGAGGGAATGGTTTTGGGATGATTCAAGCACATTCCATTTATGGTACAGTCAAACCTCTCTGCTAATGATAATCTGTATTTGCAGCCACTCCCCAGCACTACCATCACCGCCTCAGCTCCACCTCAGATCAGGCATTAGATTCTCATAAGGAGCGTGCAACCTAGATCCCTCACCATGTGCTCCTATGAGAATCTAATGCCACTGCTGATCTGACAGGAGGTGGAGCTTATGCAGTGATGTGAGCAATGGAGAGCAGCTATAATACAGATGAAGCTTTGCTTGCTTACTTGCAGCTCACCTCCTGCTGTGTGGCCTGGTTCTGAACAGGTCTTGAACTGGTACCAGTCCATGGCCCAGGGATTGGGGATCACAGTACTAGAAGATAGCTACACTCTTCTTAACTGCTTCTGCATTCAGTATGTTTCATATCATTTATCATGTGGTCTCTGAAAAAAATCCCACTAAACACTTGCAAAGAATAAGAGTGAAAAGGCAAACATGTTAATATTATTATGAAACAGTTTTGACTTTGTGAACACTCTGAAAGGATGTTGTCCTTTTCCCTTCTCCCTCAAGGGATCACAGGACTACATCATATGAGTCTAGAACTTGCTGGGGGAGAAGTCCTAGTGAATAGAGCAGGTTCTCAGTTGAAAACCTTAGAGGGTTACCCTCTAGGAGTGGAGAACCATAGATAAACAGAGACTAAACAAAACTACACCTCACCCTTGACTCAGTTCAGCCCCTGACTTCTGCCCTAACAGACAAGCAGGACAAAACGTGAACTCTCTCTGAGACAATTGAACATTGTCAGAACCCTTTACTATTTTTTACTCAGAGTTTCCAGATTCAGTCAAGACCTGTTAAGTATGTCAACAAACAGCACTACATAATTGAAAACAAAGAAAAAAATAGACCCACAGAGTGATCTAAATACTGAAGTGTCATACAAAGATATTAACAGGAGAATTTCACCAGAAAATAAAACCTTTTAAAAAGATTCAAGTGCACATTACAAAACTAAAAGAAATTAATGAAATCAAGAATTCATTGCATGAGTTTAAATACAGATAAGACAATACAGAAGATAAGATTAGTGAAATGAAAGACAGGTCAATAGAAAATATTCAAAGCTTGGAAAGAAAAAGACAGAAAATACATAAAAGGCATGTAGGATACTGGAAAGGACATGTCAACTGAAGCCTACAAGGGAAGAGAGAATGGTGCAGAAGCAATATTTGAGGAAATAATGTCAAGCATTTTCCACATAGTTCAAAACCCATCTATAAATTCAAGAAGCTCTACAAACTCCAAGCAAGATGAATACAAAGAAAACTATTGAAAACCACAGATAGAAAATCTTTAAAATAGCCTAAAAGATAATTCCTTTAAAGAAGCATTAAAAGGCTGACAGCTGACTTCTCAATAGAAATGAAGAAAGCTGGAAAACAATGGAACAGCATCTCTGAAGCACTATAAGAAATTAACTGACAGTACAGAATTTGTATCATTGAACTAAACTTCAAAAATGAATGTGAAATGACAATGTTTTCAGTCAAACAAAAACTGAGGGAATTCATTCCCAGCAGATCCATACTAAACAAAATATAAAATAATAAAACCATACACACAAAATAGAATACTTTATTAATCTAAAAGAAGAAAACATGAATATAAAACAGATATATTTTATAAATATATATGTACTATCTTATAAATAGTAAGATGGTAGATATAAATCCATATATATTAGTAATTATTAATACATTAAACATAAATAGACAAAAAATGCCAATTAAAAGACTAGATTATTGGACTAAATTTTTTTAAGTTCATTTTTATCTGGAAATACAATAGACACCTTAGTCTAAGTTATGATTTTTCTCTTAGCTTAGAATGGGGCACAAGAGGACAATGGACTAAAAGAAGCAAAATATAATGTGCAAGCGCTGTCCAGAAAGTATCCAGCCATGTACCCATTCTCATCGTATTAACAATGGCTGGATATTTTCTGGACAGCCCTCATATAAGAAATCACAGATCACTTATAGATCATCAAAAGTAAATGACAAAACCTAACAGATCCAATAAAAGTAAAAAGTTAATTCTGACTACCATTTGTCGACCATATATAATGCCACATCTTTTGTATACATTATCTCTAATGCTCTTATGAACTCTACAAATATTATCCCCCATTTACACTTAAACTGAGGCTCTGAGAGGTTTTACTGCATTTTCCCAGAACAACACAGCTTTTTAAGTGGGGAAGCCAGGATTCTAACCCTTTCTCAGTCTGTTTTCAATAGTTATGCTTTTCAACAATAATGTTGCCTCATTAATAATTACCTAATATATTTTGAAATACTTACAAAATGTTTAGTGATTTTTGGAGGTACAAAATTAAAGACCAAGTTATAATCTTTTTAAAGTACAGAAATGACAAAATGACAACTCCATGTTTAATTCTGATATTAAACTTAATTTTTAAAAGTACATTCACTTGAAACTTCTCTATATAATTCCCATTCAGATTTTTACAATGGGATTATCTTATGGAAGACAAAGTGCCATGAGTATATCAGTATAAGGAAATGCCAAAGTTACACTCTGAGAAGGTACATTAATTATTTAAAATACTGTAATTCAATTACCCCCATAAAAAAATTATTCCTCTCAGTTCTACTATGCACAGTGAACCCAGATAATAAATATATTTGTGATATACTCTAAAAGATTAAGATGTAGCTAACAACTCAGCCTAGAAATTGATAATGCCAGAACTAAAAATGTTCCACAGAGCATTTTTATTTCAACTGACAAAGAAAAAGGGGAAAAAGCTAACTAAGTGACTTCAAGTAATGAAAGACAGAAAGTTGGCTTTTAGTAGTTTATTTTGACTACATAGTCATAGAAGGTTTAAAATCCAAAGTCTGTAGTCCATATCATTTTTTTTTAAAAAGTCTCATTACAATACCCCCATCTCCCACCAAGCAGCATCATTCATTACAGATAGGTAACATACTGGTAACGTGATGAAAGTAAGCAGGCAGATGCTAGATGTCAAAATAAAAAATAAAAAAAGCCTTGTCAGCCAGGCTTAAATAACAAGGAAAAGAGGAGCAATAACTTTCTTCCATAACTCTCTAACCCCTATTGTGGGCTAGGTCCTTTTCATTCCTCTTCTAACCAACAACTACAGGGGAACCTCTCCCCCTATTCCTTGACAACCAATCTCCTATATTCCAATATATCCAACGGTTCTTTCTTCTCTTTCCCTCTTTCCCTTCATTCCATTTCTAATGGATTTACTTTTCTGTTGTCTGACATTTTTTCTCTCCAAATTCCCTAACACTCTCCCATCTCCTTTTCTCTTCTGTTTTCCCCTATCTATTCACAGATAAGGGTTTCTAACTGTGTGTCTCTGTGTGTGTGTGTGTGTGTGTGTGTGTGTGTGTGTGAGAGAGAGAGAGAGAGAGAGAGAGAGAGAGAGAGAGAGAGAGAGAGAGAGAGAGAGAGAGAGAGAGAGAGAGGGAGGGAGGGAGGGAGGGAGGGAGACATTCTGGTAATTAAAGAGATTTTAGGATGAAATAGAAAAAAAATTGAAAAACTGAATGTGGTCCTCTAATTTCCCTAATACATCATTTGCACAACAAAGGCCTATACCCTAGTAATGTTGCCCCTCATTCATGAGTTGAAAAGGCTTGTTATTTGTATGAATTTAACTCAAATAAAAATGAGTTGATAAACTATTGAATACATGGGCCCATACAGGACTATCATTTCAATCAGTATTTCCCAATGTTTATTTCTTAAAGCAATAGTTCAACAATGTGTTCCACAGAAAAATAATGGTTTCATGATCAAGTCACAAAATACAAAGCACACTAGGCACTTAAAGGGTCTAAGAAATTCTGAAATGAAAAAACTTACTAACTTCACTATCCAGCTGTTATGAAACTTATTAAGCTAATGCACTCTTTTTTCCCCCCAACATCCTACAGAACATGCATTTAGGAAATGTTAATCCTAATCATTGATTAAAATATACTATACAAAGTAGTATACTTAATCTTATAGCGTAGTTTTACTATGCTAAAACGTTACTGCCTTTAGAAAAGCCAAAAATGAATTTACAGAGAAACTAATTACCAAGTTGCTAGGTGAAAATGACTTATTTTAAATATTGCATATATATTTACCTTCCCTAGGTTCGTTTAAAAATTAACACTGAAATCACCACTGGTGATTTTGAAGGCACGGGGTGGGTAAAGGCCAAAATTTCCCTTCAGTCAAGTATACCACATGAAATATCTCAGACTGTTTTTATTTCTCCTTCATTAATTTTCATGCTTGATCTTTTTTTCAAATGGGAGAAAAGAATGGGATTTTATAACTTACAAAATCCAATAAACAGACATGCCACTGGACTTTTCTGAAGGTATGTTATACAATAAAAAATTGTTTAATGAAAATGTGTCACTTTTTCCTTTAAGGTATACTACTATTTACTTCAAGGTTTTAAAGAGCATATTTTAAAATACACACATTTTACCTGAAAGCTCCGTAAAGTGGTCTGTACCAACAGACAAATGAACAAGGAGTAAAAAGCAAGAACCACAGGATACTCAATCCAAAATCAACCCCTCTTGAAGAATCAACACAAAACCAAGCCGTGCATCCGAAGATATTTAGAAACAGTGTTACGGCGTGGACTGTGGAATCAGAAAACAAAATAGAAAAAGAAATGTTTACATTCAATTTATGAATTCAACAAAAATTGTAAATGAAAAAATACTTCCTAACAGCAAATGAATTCTATTCCATGTTTCTATTTAGTAGTTTTCAAAACACTGCTATGTCTTACACATTTGATTTGAAAACAGAGTATACACACAAAAAGGAGTCCTAATACATGCGCTATTTGGCAAAAATTCTGGTGGCCCTCTCACCCTAATAGGCAATTACATAGCTAAACCAGAGAACCAACCAACTAAAGGGCTTCTCTATGAAGGAAACATGATGTGTCTCCTGATTCAAGGTCCAGGAAGAATAGTAGCGTCTGCTAGGAGAAGAACGAAGATTTGGAAGGAAAATGACCCTACTCTAAGAACTGTATTTTCACAGAATGGGGCTGCAGATTAAAAACTGTAGTAAAAATACTAATACAGTAGCAATTTCTAATGACTATATAGTCAATCTGTAAGGATTATTAATTCATCCTCATAGAGTTGTCCGTTGTCCTGAAAAAAATTGTGTTTTGGTAGAGGATTAAACTTACTAAACCATCACCCCACTCCTCTACACTACACAATGCATTTCAGCTGTTCTGACAGGCCATTCCTTTGGTTAATACAAACAGGTCCTGGCAAATTCCTCATATGCTGTTAATAAGTACTTTCCCTGACAGATCAAAAACCAAAAATCTGAGTAACATCTAACTACACCATGATCCTAAAGAACCATTATAATAACTTGTAAAAGAATTTTTAAAAAATTTATTCACAGGCTGAATTTGTCACAGGAAATAAATTCTTATATAAGCTAAAAGAAATGTTCAATGTAAATTATGAATACAAAAAAATGCCAACTACTTAAATTGAAATTAAAGATGGGAAAACCTATTGAATCTAAATAAAAACATCTCAACATATTAAAAACTAAAATCTCCTTACAAATCAAAAATTAATGAAACAGTATAAAAACACATTCTAGAATGCTCCAAATTTGCTCTCATCTAACTACTAGATAAATAAACAAGCTCTAGAGTAAAAGAAAAAGCTCCAGAGGAAGAGTGAAGACACAATTACAGTCAGACAATATTAAACCAGTCACTTAACCTCTATGAGTGTCAACATTTCAGCTATATCCAGTTTTAAAACTCCATTCAATTCTATCACAAAAAAGAGACTCTCACTAATTACTCTCCCATTAGGGTTTTTAACACTCATGAAAGAAATCCAGCTAGTACTAATAAATTTACTTAAAATCCTTTGCCTCAAAATAAGGGTGGTTTTGTTAAGAGCTTAAAAACAAAATTCAAAAGAAAATTATTACTCTGTAGCATTAAATGGCATCCAGTTGTCTAAAGAAGTTTTAAATGTTAGGAACATTCTAACTTAAATTTCAGTCTTCAGAGAAATAACTTTTAAAGTCTTAACTCCTAATCCATTTAAAGAAAGACTAAATATGTATGTTTTAAAGTTCACAAAAAAATGTTCTAAGTATAGATAAAAATAGCAATTTAATTTTGTGTAATAAAATTTTTTTCTAAATGTTTTCATAGTAACCAACAACCATAATCAATGAATCACTTACTTATATCCCAAAGAAGACTAAACTGCCCAGGGCTAATTACTGAACAATCTGTCCAATTATGAAGAGTTCAGAAAACACACAGAAAAGGTACTGTGAAATGCATGACTCTATATTGCTAATTTCAATACAATTTCAGAGAGAGATGAATCTATGCCAGTGGACTCCAAATGTAGGTAAAGAAATCATTTGATTTTGATTATTGGATTATATGATTTACAATCTGTACAACTCTCCTTCATATAAAATTTCAATTTGCTTTCCTAAGCACTCAAATCTGTCAGTGAACCTAAATTTGCAACCATTGCTACAGTAGTTTTGGTAAGTTCTGAATTACAATATACACACCAAAAATAAACAGTATATTGTCTTCTTCACTAAATGGTGTTTAATGAACCTAACTTGTTTCTTTGTTCCGTTTTTTTTCTTAATTCAAGAGTACATTCAAAGAGGCTGAGATTCATCTCACAGTGATATTTCTAATTACTCCAGTTCATTTATAGATTATATTATTTGCTTCAGGTAAGACAATTTTAAAAGCATATCTTCATGATATTCAGTTTAAAATGTAAATTACTTCATTTCAGTACTTTGTAGGTGTTCTAACATGTAAATCTAGGCCCTGGGCTCTACACAGTTAAGCAATACAACTCCAACCTTACTTGTATAATGTTGGACAAGTTATTCAAATTCTCTAAGCTTTAGTTTTCCTATCTACAAAACACAATACTATACTACCTGCTTCGTATTAGTTAGGATTTAATAAGACAATGCATACGAAGTGATTATTAGCATTGTGCCTGGCACAAAGTAAATCCTCAATAAATGTTAGCTCTTATTATGAAAGCATTAGTCAATTCCAATAGCAACAACAGGTGAATACTTCTTGAAAATAATTTATTAAAACAGTCTATATTCTATAAAATGTAGGTACATTACTAAGCTGGTAGTAGATCTTACTTTGTTCCAGGTAATGGCTTCTTCAAAACTGAACCCTAACTGGAATTCTGAGACCTTTCTGAATATAGTTAACAGACCTGCCAACTGAAAAGGGCTGGGGAAAACTATAGTCAACTACATTATTTCTGAGAAACTCAGAAAGTGATTATTTCTAAGACAAAACAGACCTATTTTAAAACACTTAGCATTGGTAAAGTAATTAATAACCATTTAGTTAAAATTAACCATCTTCCCCAATCTTGATTTACTAAATTCCTTGTATAATTTCTATCCCAACCCCATCTCCTCCACCAAAAAAAATATTTTCTAGACCCAGCTACTTGGGAGTTCAGGCAGAAGGATCCCTCAAGCCCAGAAGTTTGAATCCAGCCTGGGCAACATAGTGAGACCTCATTTCAAAAAAACAAACAAACAAAAAAAAGAATATTTTTCATTAAGTCAAAGAACATACATCTGAAATGCTAGGCCACTTTCTGCCCATTTAAAAATATACATATATACCATATATATAAAATATAAATGCATATATTATATTGATGTATTGAGTTGTTTAGCACATACATACATGGAATCATACTTTAATATCAAAAATATATAATACTACTGACACTGACTATTCATCAAAAGATATCAGATCAAGAACAATATCTCAAAAAGAAACTAAAAATAAGGGTTAAAAATGTACTACCCAAAACAACCTACATATGCGAAGAATGCTCCTGAAAGATTGTCAGGGAAATTATCTCACCCATTGGGGGGGGGGGAGTGTCACTAATCCTAAAGGAAAAACATACAAATTTCCTCCATCAAGAATGTATTCTAGGGCCGGGCGCGGTGGCTCACGCCTATAACCCTAGCACTCTGGGAGGCCGAGGCAGGTGGATCGCTCGAGGTCAGGAGTTCGAGACCAGCCTGAGCGAGACCCTGTCTCTACTAAAAATAGAAAGAAATTATCTGGACAACTAAAATATATATAGAAAAAATTAGTCGGGCATGATCGCGCATGCCTGTAGTCCCAGCTACTCGAGAGGCTGAGGCAGAAGGATTACCTAAGCCCAGGAGTTTGAGGTTGCTGTGAGCTAGGCTGACGCCACGGCACTCACTCTAGCCCAGGCAACAAAGCGAGACTCTGTCTCAAAAAAAAAAAAAGAATGTATTCTACAAATTATCCATTAACCCAGATTGTTGCGCAGGTAAGAAGCCAAGACAGCTACCTCCCCTTCTGACATAATGATATCAAGTAAGACTGAGACTACTGTTTGGAAGAAAAATGAAACAGAGTAAGTGGGAAGTCTGTGTACATACAACAGAACTGTTAACAGCTTGACATTTTATTTTAGTATTTCATGAGTTGTAATTATATTCAAAGCGATGTGAGCATCACACCCTAAAATGTATGTTCTAACATTCCATTCAATAAAATATCCTATATTAATTATGTATTTTCAATAATACTATAAAAGTATTCACAACCATTTAAAATGAAAAGTAAACTATGCTCAAAGCTATAAAAAAATCTTACCATTTATAATATTACAATATTGTATGCCCCTTTTAAAAAATAGCCACAATGCCTACATTTAACAGAATTTTTTAAACAACCTTCCTCTGCATAAAAATAGTATGCATAATTTATTCAAAGCAAATCATGCCTAGATAACACCTTTCAAGGAACAAGAATCATTACACAATTCTACCCATGGGACAGAGAAGTTGTTCTTTCCTTAAAAGAATGCCAGTTCTCAGTAAGTAAGTTTTTCTCTTCCAAGGACTTACATTGTCACATAAGGTACAATTTGAAGTACCTAAACATGGTATGTTTCACTCTGAAAATATTATTATAAAAAATAAAAACCAATTTACTATACTATCTTTAATGTAACAGTTCCAAAAAACGGTGGATTTTGACAACAAAATATAAACTCTAAAGAAATATATAATTTGTTCTATACTCACACATCCATAAGTAGTACATAAGCTTTACTGTCTTTTGGAATTCTACAGGAATGTCTACAGAAAAATCCTGATAGAAACAAGGTCCCACAGGAAAATTTCCAGGAAGAGGTGGCCAATTATTTTTCCTGCCTGTAAATTAAAAAAAAAAAAAAAAGTTATTTATATTACAACAAATATGTGCTATTCTGATTTTTGGTTTCATAATAAAGACCACTCCTATTATTTTAATAGATGTTATTTTAAAAATTAATACAATATCTCTATACTCCTAGAACTTTGGAAACTAAGCTTTTCAAAATTTACAAATTTTCTCAGAATATCACCTTAGAAAACAGACGGCAAAGTAATTTTCCACTTATTGTATCAAATCCTGTACAGAAAAAACAAGAAACAAAAAGAAAACACAGGGACATAGGACATACCCTGTGATTCTGCCCTAAAAACAGATTTACTTCAAAAAGTCTCAACAGCCTGGATGTCATGGAAAGATCATCTAGTTTTTTAACTTCAATTTCTTCCTCAACATGTTAAATCTTTAAACGTAATTCTGCTATTATTCCTAACCCATGTGGAGAAAGATCAGCTTCTGAATTCTTCAAGTTTTTAACTCCATGAAGAAACACAAGATTAAACCAATACCCAAGAATCAAATTTAGAAATGTCTAAGTCTGGAAAAAAATAATATCCGAAAGACATATGTAAGAAAACCATAAAACTGTGAGAAAACATGAAACAGTCATGAGAAAGAAGTTGAGAAATTATGGAACCTTCAAAAACAGAGAAAAGGAAGTTCAATCTGTGAGGGGAGAAAATATATCTATATAAAGAAATTAGATTGAAAATAAGACTTGGGAAATAGAGGGCAAAATAAAAAATTAAACATAAAATAAGTCAGAACATAAAAACAGAGTAAAAACAGCACCTAAAGGCCATTTTCTAATATTAGATGTTATATCCCACAACTTTCAAAAATTCAATTTTATATAGTTTTTACAGACCAGGAAAATTTTCACAGTGGAAAAAAGCATGACTTACTATTTCAGATCCTCCCCAATGTGCCTCCTCTGTTACATTTCTCATACTGTTCAAATTCCATATAGTCCATACATTTCTCATACCAATCTCATAATAGTTGAGAAGCAGGGGAGAGTAGCAGTAAAGAACAGTGGCTCTGGAACCAGAACTGCCTAGCCACTTACTGGCTAGGTGGCCTTGGGCAACTTGACCTCTAGAAACCTCAGTTTCTATTCTATAAAATGAGAATAACAACTCTACCATCCTTTGCAGGATTGTAATGAGGATTAAATATGAGTTAAAAGGTGAAAGTACTAAGATGTACTAACATACTACAAGTCTGTTAATTTCCCACTCTTCATTACCACCTTTACTAAAATACCGCTTACAGAAATCACTTGTTATTAGTCAGTGCTAAAGAAATAGGACTGACTTTGTTTACAGGTATTTCAGAAACATTGATCCCAAGTAAACCTTTAGTTTCTCCATCTACAGATTCTGTTTCTGATGCTGCAAGCAAGAAAATGACCCAGGATAAATGTATTCTCATGAGGCCCTAGACTTACATGTTCTATTTAATAACGTAAGAAAGAAATAGTTCTATAAACTATTGTTGCCTTAGCTTTGCATTCCATCCCTATCCCAAACATCCTAACCAATGACTTATCTAGCCCTTATCACTTCTTACCCAGACACTGCTAGTCTTCCCTAAGAGATTCACGTGAAGTGATCTTCAGTAGTCACAGGCTGAACAGATTTTATAGCAAACAATTCAGCATGTACTAATTTCTTTGTCACTGTATAAAAATACCTTAGGCTTCCAAGGGTCACCACAACATTTTTCTAACATGGTCTGACAAATATGATAAACTTTTGAGGACTAGCGTAGAGATAATGTGAAACTGGTCTGAATAAATCAGCTAGGAGTCAAAAGTAGGGCACACTCAAATGTACTCAAACATTCAATAGAACCAAAAACGACCCAAGTGCAGAATAAAAGGCTCCTGGCCTTAGAATAAGACAAAATCACCACATTCACATTCATTTTCTGTGTGATGAAGCTAACACTGTTCTAATCCATCAAACGACTATGCAAATCAGCCAAGATAAGAGAACTACAGAGTATCACGGAGGCAATCTGCTGTGTCCAATCTCCTTGCTAGAAGAGGACAATAGGGCAGGGTTTTATCCACAAACCAAATGACCTAGGAGCTAGTACAGATACAATTTAAAGTGTTTAAATGTTATTTTTATCTCAGACTCCTTTGGATACTACCATGTTGACTGAGGTTTTGCATTTCTCGTTCTCGACGATCTAATTCTGCAGCTTTTCTTTCTAGTTCTTCCTGACGCTTAAGAAGCTCAGCTTGGGCCAAGGCATGCTCCTAAACAAAAAAAAAAGAAAAAAGAAATCAACACATGAATACGTTTGTCAGAAGTATAAAATATTTTAACATTCATATGCTATCTCCTACTTCTCTATTATGATAGTAACCTAATTCAACTGTACTTCCAAAATATAGGGATTCATTGAAGATCATAGTTTCAGAAAATTTTATGAGGATATTTAGCCCATTTTGGTCTTTTGGCTACGAAAACCCTCAGTAGGAATGTTGGGTCCATATGGACAGGAAAAACCTCTCTTAGTAAGAGCAGTCAGAGTCCTAAGGTAATCTAGAACATGAAATTAAGGTGATCTCTCTACCTAAAAGAGTGAAGAACAGAGGCAATGAGAACAGTTGAGGAAAACAGACAAACAGAAAAAAGGGCAAATGAATTGGCTATTGTAAGTTGGGTTAAATGGGTTATAAGGTTCCCAATGCAAGAATATTTTATAATATTAACATCCAAATTTCACGAGAGAATGAGGTGAAAAAAAGGATATGGTTAAGAAATTCTGCCCTAGTACTCCATTTGTTCTTACACGACACTAGACATCTTATTCATCTCCTTTTTTCTCAGATTATGCCACCTGCCACTTCCTACCACAGTCACTGTCCATTGCTTAGCCATTATAACTCTCTCCCAGTAATATCCACTATTCTATCAATGCTACTATAATGGTATCCGTGCATTAGAAGGTGAGACCAAAGGCAATTAAAATTTTGCTACACAAGTTGTACACCAAGATGATAAATGAAGAACTCAAAAAAAGAATAATTCCTAATAATGGAATAAAGTAAATGTTAGTAATATAAGCTGACAAAGAGGTATGAGTATTTATAGGGTGACAAGATAGCAAATACATACTCAAAAGGGAGTTACAAATTGTAACAATAGGAATGCAACAATATAATTATTTTGCTTTGAAAGCAAATGTTACTGATATTGTAATCTCCAACATGAATTTACACAGCTAACAAGCACTAACCTTTGCAATCTGTGTATAAGCTGGATGTTCCTCTGTTGGTTTCATTATTGCTGGTTGTGTATTGGGTACATTAGGCATCTTCACACTGCCTGGTGGAGGCTAGGAAAATTAAGAAAAGGACAAATTACATAACATAGAGAGCCAACTTTAACTTCTTTCAAAAGGTATAAAATCAATAAAATGCAAAATCCCAAGATCTGCCTCTCTTCACCCCTTCCCCTCTCACTTGACTAAGTGTGTGACAAAGAGCTGCTTGTGTTTTCCATCTACATTTTCTCAAACTTATTCATTTCTCAACTCTACAATCTGGCTGCTATTTTTGTAAACCATATCACACCAACCTGGCACAACTTTTATGTAACAAAAGTAAGTTGTTTTTCAATTGCCAAGGATGTAAGAAAAAAAGAAGCTGCAAAAGTAAATTCAACCATCAGAAAAACTAAAGTCCTAAGACACCACCAATATAGCAAGATTTGACCCTAACACAGCTAACAGCAGCCCTGAAAAGGAAGCCACAGGTAACCAAAGACATAATTGGAGTACAGCTGATTCTAAAATTCATGTGGAAAAGTCAAGGAGTAAGAATTGGCCAAGCAATTCTGAAGAAACATAAGATAGGGAGACCTATGATATTAAGACTTATTATTAGGCTACAGTAATTAAGAGTGTGGTACAGGCCGGGTGCGGTGGCTTTAATATGCAGAAGTTTTAAATTTTGATGTCCAATTTGTCTATTTTTTCTTTCATTGCTTGTATTTTTAGCATCATATCTAAAAAACCATCGTCTAACTCAAGGTCATGAAGATTCACTCTAATGTTTTCTTGTTGGAGTTGTATAGTTTTAGTGCTTACATTTTGGTCTATGATCCATTTTGAGTAAATTTTTGTGTACAGGATGAGGTAGGAGCCCAATTTCATTCTTTTGCATATGGATATCCAGTTGTTCTGGTATCATTCTTTCCCATTGGATTTTCTCGACTCTTATCAAAAATCAGTTGATCATAAACATGTTTATTTCTGGACTATCAGTTCTATTCCATTGTTCTGTATGTCCATCCCAGTACCACACTGTCTTAATTACTATAACTTTGTAACAAAACTGTATCTTAATCTCATTTCCCTTTCCAGAAAAATTTTCTCTGCTCTCCACTACTGCAAAACTCCTCTAAAAAGTTGTCTACTTGCTTTTTCCCCAGTTCTTTCTCCTTAAGAATACTTCAATAAGGCTTTTGCTCCCAAAACTCCACTAAAATTAAAACTACCCTTGTCAAGGTAGCTAATGACTTCCACATTGCTAAACCCAATGGTAAATTTTGTCTTTACCTTACTTGATCTATCATCAACACTGACAGGTGATCACTATCTCATTCTTGAAACACTTTCTTCACTTGGCTTTCAGAACACTAAGTTGTTCCTTGTCAATACCCTTTTCTGGTTTCTCTCCTCATCCTGCCCATTCACCTCCAATACTAGAGTGCACCAGGAGTTAGGTCTTGCTTCTCGTCTACATACATATGCTCACTCAGTTGGTGATCACATCCGGTTTTACAGCTTTAAACACCATCTACATGCTGATGATTCCCAAAGTTATCTCTCTAGTCCAGACCTCTCTACTAAACACCAAACTCATATATTCAACTGCTTACTAATCATGTCTCTACCTGCATGTCTTAAAAATTACAAATCTGACATGTCAAAAATTTAACTGAGTCCCCTACTCATTTTCAGTCTTTCCTGTTTCTATCCTACTAGGTGCTTAGTGCAAAACCTTGATGGTATTTCATTATTTCCATTTCCTTGTAACTCACATCATTCTGTCAGAAAATCCTGTTGGATCTACCCTAAAAATATACTGATATCTGACCCCTTACCTCCACAGCCACCACTGTGGCCTGCGCTGCCATCACCCTCTCTGCCTGGATTACTACAGTGGTGGTTTCCTAAATACTCTCCCTCCTTCTGCCTTTGCCTCTTTCCAATCTATTTTCAACTCAGTAGCCAGAGTGAGTCCTTAAAAAAAGAAAAGTGATCTTTTTAGTCTTCTTCTCAGAACCCTTCACTAGCTTCTTTTTTAAAAAAGGCTTTATTTTTCTAGCACAGTTTTAGGTTCACAGCAAAACTGAGAGGAAGTTACAGAGATTTCCCATAAACCCCTGCCCCAACATTTGTACCACCCTCCTCCATTATTAACACCCCCCCACCAGAGTGATATATTTTGTTACAATTGATGAACCTACATTGACACATCATAATCACCCAAAGTCCATATTTCACATGAGGGTTCACTCTTGGTGTTGTACACTCTCCGGTTTTGGACAAATGTGTAATGACATGTAGCCATCATTATAATATCACACAGAGTAGTTTCACTGCCCTAAAATAAAAATCCTCCATCCAATGACCAATTGAATGTATTGAGGATGGGGAGGGATAGGTATTCTGGGGGTCCCACTATGACCCTTTTAAATGGGGGTGAAGAGAGATGGAGAAATATACTCTTAATCCTAAAGCATCATTTATTCCAGGGTGGCATACAGACCCTAAAGTGAAACCTAATGATTCTCCCCTTCTCATGTTCACATCTTTGTAATACTCCCCTACCTTGAGTGCATATAGGGCCTGTGACAGGCTTCTAACAAAATATGGTCAAAGTGATAGAATGTCACTCCTT
Organism: Lemur catta; assembly: GCF_020740605.2. Taxonomy (NCBI): domain Eukaryota; kingdom Metazoa; phylum Chordata; class Mammalia; order Primates; family Lemuridae; genus Lemur; species Lemur catta. The sequence goes on along the minus strand of NC_059139.1, from coordinate 50,132,595 downwards.
TGATTACGTTACATTATATAAGACTCCATCTTAGCAGAACAGAGCAAGAGATTCTCTGAAGGCTTGCCATGAAGGTCATGTTGAAGAAGCTGGCAAGAAACTATGTAGCCCCTGGGAACTATGGACAGCACCTATGACCTGAAGATGGCCTCCAGCTGACAGCCAGCAAAAAGCAGGGTCCTCAGTCATACAACCACCAGGATATTAATTATGCCAACAACTTAAGTGAGCTTGGAAGCAAATTCTTCCCCTAATTAAACCTCTAGATGAGAATGCAGCCCAGACAACACCTTGATCACAGCCTTGTGAGACCCTGAGCAAAGGACCCAGTTACGTTGTATCTAAACTCCCGACTCACAGAAACTGTGAAATAAATATATGTTTTTTCAAGCAACTAAATTTGTGATAATTTGTTACACAGCAAAAGAAAATGAATATGGCCAGTGTGAGGGCTTCATCTGGACCCAGTGAAGGAGGTAAGGATAACCTAGGGGAGCCAGGCATTATGTTCACACATAAGTGTCTCCTGACTCCATTCAATGACCAACAGAAGGCCTAGGGGAGGTGTTCTCAATATGGTTGGGGGTTTGGGACTTACTAACTTTGGCTGGAACGAATAGCACATTAGAGGATAAGAGTAAAAAGATAGTCTAAAGGAAGTAAATTGAGACTCTGTATTTTCTCCTTGCAATTTTTCTGTAAAATTGCTCTCAAAAATAGTCTATGAAAAGAATTAAAATAAAAACAAAAAGGCTAAGGTCAAACCATGAATAGCTCCACATGCCAAACTACTGAGTATGCAATGCACAATCATTTCTAAGGAGAGCAGATGAACTAATCTGACCTCAGATTAAGGAAAATAATTCTAGTCACAGTGCAAAAAATTATTTGAAAAAGAGAGATTGGAGGCAGGTAACTAGGTAGACCACTGTATTATTTCACGTGAGTGCCTGAATTAGGACAGGTTAGTAGGAATGAAAAGAACAGACAGGTAATAGGATGTGGCAACTGATTAGATGTAGGAAAAGAAGCTGTTTGAGCCAAAGAGGATTCAAGTATTTCTACCCAATGACGCTAGGACGACAGAAGTCAACAGTATCATTAATAAGACTAAAAACAATGACAGGTTCCAGAAGAGACACATAAGGAGCTCCAAAAATGACAAAATGGTGAGAAGCAGAGTGGAAAGAAAAAGAGAAAAAAGAAATGCATCACAAGAGAAAATAAAAACACTAGGCATTAACACTAGGTATTAAAGTGTACAGAATGCTTCTGCAATATTAGAGATAGGTAAACTACTATGTACAATCATAACAAGTCAGTCTCTGGAGCTAAAAGCTTTATCCTCCATTTTTAAAAGATAAACTGATGTTAGGAATTATTTAACTCAACATTTTCCTCCCCCCATCCACTGTAACACGTTTTTAAAAATAAAATGTCCAAAGAGGATAGATGGTTTGCCTTTTAAAGTTATCAACTAATTAGCAGTAGAGCCTAAGTTAAAATGCAGGTCTTTCAACACTCAGTCTACTTTATGTCCTGAATTATGTTAGAGGCAGTTCTTTCTTTCAATGTCCAATTACCCATGTCCCTTATGGTAAGAGATGACCGCCTGGGCATGTCGCGTCAAGTTGCCAGTACTTGGAATTTTCTTCCAGTGTTTCTTCTTTCTGCTATAAGATATAGATCTTGCTGCTGTTTGTGAAAGAATCATATAAAGCAGCACCTAGCAGAACAGAAAAGGAACCAGGAAGACAATCCCTTAAGAAAAGAAACATGACAGGCCCTGAAAAATGTCCTTATGGATTTGTATCCATAGCACTGTACTTCTTCCACATACAGGTGTCTCCCTCCCTATCCTTCAATACCCACCAGAAGAAATCCTATAGGATGCTATGAATGCCATCAGAAGTGGCTAAAACTAGAGGAAATCAAGCTGTAATAGACACTTTAAACTGTTACCTAATTAAAAAGAAAAACATTCCCCATAAATACATATCAGTCCTCAAGGATAAGATAATTACACTAGCAATTTATACATTAGCTTGTAGAGGGTAAGCCAGGAAACTACCCACCAGGCACAACAAAATCAGTAGGAAGATGCATTTTGAATTCAAAAATTATCTCATAACTCAAGACTACCTTCCATTTATATCACACCTCGATTCCGACTAGACACATTTCAAGTGCTCAATAGCCTTCTATGACACGGTCAACAGTCTGACTTAGTCTATATCATAAGATGTCTTGTGACAACTCCTTTCTCTGAATGTATAATATAGAGAATTAATATGTAAATTATAAAATTATTCAAATTTTTCCTACTATAGCCTTCCTTAAATACCATAAAGTTTCTCTTAAAATAGAAAATTAAGCATACAAGGAAACTTCATTTTAACAAAAAAAGAACAGGACAGGAACTTTCTAAATCTTAGCAAGGTTACACACTCAGACATGCTGTTGGAAGATCTTCCATCTTGACCTCAAGCAGCTCACCATACCCTTATGCAATAATCCAGAAGCTACATTTTCACAAATACTTTTATAAAGTAAACATCAATACCACCAATCAACTAAAACAGTATTTGGACTGAGGTCTAACATACCACTTAAATCAATTATCCAAGTACATCTAATCTACTTTGGAAAATAGTCACAGCCACAAAAATGGACAAATTCCTGAAATTGTATTACACAGGAGATAAAGGAATATTTAATTTTAATATTTCAACATTTTACATCATGAAAAAAGTGCGATGGAAAAAGCACCAAATTCTCTTATAACAATTTTCCTGATTCTGACACTGTATCACTGATCATCAAATCTAAGAGAAGTGTTTCACTGTAAATTGGCTTCTCATTATTGCCTAGTTCCCTCCTAAAGACAACTCATTTTCAAAAAACTTTTCTGCGACTACAGAATCTCAACATTAATAACCATGATTTACACTTTTATGTTTTATTGTCCTCGTTATATCTTCTTTGTGACTGTGTAAATTTTTAAAATCCCAATTGAGAAATTTGTCAAATACCAGAACTGTATCTTCTATTTCTTAGGCATCCATCTCTAAAGACAGCACTAGCAAAATGCAAAAGGCAAAAGCTTTACAGAAAGCATCAATTAATAAACCAGTTCTGCCACTTACTAGATGGACAATCTGTGTCTCAGATTCTTTATTAGTAAAATGAATATTTAAAATATCCATTTAGAATGTTATGAGAATTCAACTCATAACACATGGTGCAAAGTAGACAAGTTGATAAAGAATACTAATACTGATAAGAGTAATCTGACGCTGCTACTATAAAAAGTTTAAACCCATTTCTTGATAGTAAAGTTTTCCAAGCAATTATATAAAAATCTCTTTTCATTCTTTACCAGCAAACTTTAAAAAGTCTTGTTCCTATCTCCACACCTAGAAATCACGTTAAAAGAACTACAGATAGCGGAAAACAATTTGCTAGCTCTTCCTTTTCTCCCTTTCAACAACTACTGTAACAGAGTAGCTGCCCCTCTTCCCATAGATATGGAAACGTAAAATTGAGAGTAGGGAAGGGGAAAAAAAAAGGCAAAACATGTTTTCTGTCTCTTTAAAACTTCCTCTAGTTTTCCCAGCACCATTTATTGAATAGGGACTCTTGTCCCCAGACTATGTTTTTGTCTATTTTGTCAAAGATTAGATGGTTATATGAGGATGGTTTTATATTTGGGTTTTCTGTTCTGTTCCACTGGTCTGTGTCCCTGCCCTTGTGCCAATACCAAGCAGTTTTAAGAACCACAGCTTTGTAGTATAGTTTGAAGTCTGGCAAATCAATACCTCCCATTTTGTTTTTATTGCTTAAGATTGCTTTTGCTATACGGGGTCTTCTCTGATTCCATACAAAGTGTATAATTATTTTTTCTAAATCTGTGAAAAATGATGTTGGTATTTTAATAGGAATTGCATTGAATCTATAGATTACTTTGGGTAGTATAGACATTTTAACGATGTTAATTCTTCCAATCCATGAGCATGGTATGGATTTCCACTTATTTACGTGTTCTGCAATTTCCTTCCTTAGCGTTTCATAGTTCTCTTTATAGAGGTCCTTTACCTCTTTAGTTAAATATATTCCTAGATATTTTATTTTCTTTGTTGCTATTTTGAAAGGTATTGAGTCCTTAATTTGGTTCTCCGATTGAATGGTATTGGCATATATGAATGCCTCTGATTTGTGTGTATTGACTTTGTAACCTGAGACATTACTGAATTCGTTAATTAATTCCAGGAGTCTCTTGGTTGAGTCCTTGGGGTTTTCCAGATACAACATCATGTCATCAGCGAAGAGTGAGAGTTTGATCTCTTCTGTCCCTATTTGGACACCTTTGATTCTGCTCTCTTGTCTGATAGCTCTCGCAAGGACTTCCAATACTATGTTGAAAAGTAATGGGGACAGTGGGCAGCCTTGTCTGGTTCCAGTTCTGAGTGGGAATGCTTTCAGTTTTTCCCCATTCAGTATGATGTTGGCTGTGGGTTTGTCATATATGGCTTGTATTATTTTTAGGTAGGTCCCATTTATGCCTATGTTGTTAAGTGTTTTTATCATAAAAGGGTGTTGAATTTTGTCAAATGCTTTTTCTGCATCTATTGAGAGGATCATATGGTCTTTATTTTTGCTTCTATTTACGTGGTTAATTACATAGCCACATGTAGAAGACTGAAACAGGACCCACAGATTTCACCTCTCTCAAAAATCAAATCACGGTGGGTAACAGATTTAAACCTTAAATGGGAAACAATTAGAATTCTAGAAGAAAATGTAGGAAAGACTCTTACAGACATTGGTCTAGGCAAAGAATTTATGAAGAAAACCCCTAAGGCAATCGCAGCAACAACAAAAATAAACGACTGGGACCTGATTAAATTAAAAAGCTTCTGCACAGCCAAAGAAACAGTCATGAAAATAAACAGACAGCCTACAGAATGGGAAAAAATTTTCGCATACTACACATCAGATAAAAGACTGATAACAAGAATCTATTTAGAACTCAGGAAAATCAGCAAGAAAAAATCAAACAATCCTATCAAAAAATGGGCAAAGGACATGAATAGAAATTTTTCAAAAGAAGACATAAGAATGGCCAAAAAACATATCAAAAAATGCTCAACATCCCTAATCATCAGGGAAATGCAAATCAAAACCACAATGAGATACCACTTAACTCCGGTGAGAATGGCCTTTATCAAAAAATCCCAAAACAACACATGTTGGCGTGGATGCGGAGAGACAGGAACACTCATACACTGCTGGTGGGAATGCAAACTAGTGCAACCCCTATGGAAAGCAATATGGAGATACCTTAAACAGATTCAAGTAGACCTACCATTTGATCCAGCAATCCCATTATTGGGCATATACCCAGAAGAACAAAAGTCATTCTTTAACAAAGACACCTGTACCCGAATGTTTATAGCAGCACAATTTACAATCGCAAGGATGTGGAAACAACCCAAGTGCCCATCGATCCACGAATGGATTAGTAAACTGTGGTATATGTATACCATGGAGTACTACTCAGCTATAAGAAATAACGATGATACGACATCTCTTTGGTTCTCCTGGAGAGAGCTGGAACCCATTATACTAAGTATCCAAAGAATGGAAAAACAAGCATCACATGTACTCACCAGAAAACTGGTTTCCCTGATCATCACCTAAATGTACATCAGGGAAGGATACCAATTGGATATCAGACTGGGATGGGGGGTGGGGGGAGGGGGTGAGTGTATGCCTACATGATGAGTACGTTGCACACCCTCTGGGGAATGGTCATGCTTGAAGGTGCAGACCCGGGGAGGTGGGGGGGGGTGAGGGGATGGAGGTATGACTACATGATGAGTGCCAGGTGCACTGTCTGGAGAATGAGAACGGACGCGCTTGGGATTCTGACTCAGGGGGATGGGTGGGACATGGAAAATGTATATAACCTAAACTTATGTACCCCCATGATGAGCTGAAATAAAAAAAAAAAAAAAAAAGAAAAAAAAAAAACTTCCTCTACTCTTTTTGGGAACTGCAGCCTGGCCTGCATCCCTGAAACAGGTTAAGTTCTTTGTCAAAAGAGATAACTCAGCCATCCCAAGCAGTGCCAGCCCCCCAGGTCTTTGGCAGAAATGGGACAATTAAAATAGTTAACTACAATAGCCTAGAACTGAGGGGCCCTCCCTTAAAAAGCTCTGTATTTCTGCTTATGTTCAGGAAATTTGGATTTTGAGATCAGAAGGTCTACCATTTTTTCCTCCTTTGCCAACAAAGTAATAAACGTCTCCCTCCTTCTCCTCCAATCACTTGTTCACATTCTTCAGCCTCAAGGACAGGTACCAAGCTTTTGGTAACACTCTTATTATTGATTTCTAGTTAGACATCACACTTATAGGGCCCTAGTTTTAAACCTTATTGGCTCCTGAAGTGTTAGTCATCCTCTGAAAGATATTCAAGTTCTTTAATTGTGTGCTTAGATTTACATATCAGTATAATTTTCCTCATTGGTGGATCACCTTTTCTTGATTTGTTTTATCATAGCCTAGAAAATAATCATAAAAGATTATGTTTTTGCTTGGAGATTTCTTCAAGATAATTAACTCAATTTTAGGAAGAGCTTTGTACAAAACAGTGATAGTAAGAAGTATATATTTGGTCTTTGTCCCCAGTGCCTGAGATTGGGCTCCTAAAACCTTTAGAATCTCCAGAGAGATGATTCTATTGTATGCTAATGAGGTATCTGCAGGCCAAGGGGCCCCTAGATAGTTTCAGGATGTTCTCAGTCAGCGAGAAAAACCTAGACATATTTAGAGAGTTGGAATCTTCAGCCTGCTTTCTCTCCTTCTCAGGAAGAGAGGGATTGAAGATTGAGTTCATCACCAATGTTCGTGATTTATTCAGTCATACCTATGTAATGAAACCTCCATAAAAACAGCTTCCAGGTTGGCAAACACACTGACGTGCCCGGAGTGTGGTATGTCCAGAAAGGGCATGGTAGGCTCTGCATCTCCTTCCCCCGCAACACTCTGATACTTTGCCCTATGCATCTCTTCCATTTGACTGTTCCTGAGTTGTATCCTTTATAATAAACTGCTAATAGTAAGTAAACTGTTTTCCTGAGTTCTGTGAACCATTCTGTAAAATTATCAAACCTGAGTAGGAGAGTCATAGAATACCCAATTTATAGCCAGTCAGAAGTACAGGTAGCAACATCGGACTTGTGACTGGCATCTGAAGTGGGGGTAGTCTTGTACTGAGCCCTCAAACCCACAGGAGCTGTGCTAGTCTGGTTAGGTAACATCAGAATTGATTTGAATTGTAGGAAATCTAGTTGGTGTCCAGAGAGTTGGAGAACTGGGTGGAGTGAGGGGAAAAAACCCATACATTTGGTGTCAGAATTGTTGTGAGTAAAAAAAAAAAAAAAAAAAAAAAAGTCCAAAAGGGAAAGCATTAAAATAAGCTTGAACTTTTTTTTTTTTTTTTTTTTTTTTGAGACAGAGTCTTGCTTTGTTGCCCGGGCTAGAGTGAGTGCCGTGGCGTCAGCCTAGCTCACAGCAACCTCAAACTCCTGGGCTCAAGCAATCCTACTGCCTCAGCCTCCCGAGTAGCTGGGACTACAGGCATGTGCCACCACGCCCGGCTAATTTTTTTTTCTATATATATTTTAGTTGGCCTGATAATTTCTTTCTATTTTTAGTAGAGATGGGGTCTCGCTCAGGCTGGTCTCGAGCTCCTGACCTCGAGCGATCCACCCGCCTCGGCCTCCCAGAGGGCTGGGATTACAGGCGTGAGCCACTCCGCCCGGCCTAAGCTTGAACTTTTAAATTTCACTTTAACAGATAAGGATGCCCACTTTCACCACTGTTATTCAACATAGTACTGGAAGTTCCAGCTAGAGCAATCAGACAAGAGAAAGAAACAAAGGGCATCCAAACTGAAAAGAAAGAAGTCAAATTATCCTTATTTGCAGACCACATGATCTTGTATTTAGAGAAAGCTAAAAACTCTACCAAAAAACTATTAGACCTGATAAACAAATTCAGTAAAGTTGCAGGATACAAAAAAAAAAATCAACATACAACAATCAGTAGCATTTCTATATGCCAACAGCAAACAATCTAAAAAAGAAACCAAGAAAGTAAGCCCACTTACAATAGCTACAACTAAAATAAAACACCTAGGAATAAACTTAACCAAAAAAGTGAAAGATCTCTACAGTGAAAACTATAAAATATTGATGAAATAAACTGAAGAGGACACAAAAAAATAGAAAGATATTCCATGCTCATGGATTGGAAGAATCAATATTTTTTAAATGCCCACACTACCCAAAGCAATCTACAGATTCAATAAAATCCCCATCAAAATATGACTTTCTTCACAGAAACAGAAAAAATAATCCTAATGTACACAGGGCCACAAGAAAACCAGAATAGCCAAAACTATCCTGAGCAAAAAGAACAAAACTGGTGGAATCACATTACCTGACTTCAAATTATATGACAGAGCTGTATTAACCAAAACACCATGGTACTGGCATAAAAACAGACACCACACATAGACCAATGCAACAGAATAGAGAACTCAGAAATAAATCCACACATCTATAGTGAACTCATTTTGACAAAAGTGCCAAGAACACACACTGGGGAAAGGAAAGTCTCTACAATAAATGGTGCTGGGAAAACTAGATATCCATATGCAGAAGAATGAAACTAGACCCCTAACTCTCACCATATGAAAAAATCAGGCCGGGTGCGGTGGCTCACACCTGTAATCCTAGCACTTTGGGAGGCCGAGACGGGTGGATCGCTCGAGGTCAGGAGTTCGAGACCAGCAAGAGCGAGACCCCGTCTCTACTAAAACTAGAAAGAAATTATCTGGCCAACCAAAAATATATATAGAAAAAATTAGCCGGGCGTGGTGGCACATGCCTGTAGTCCCAGCTACTGAGGAGGCTGAGGCAGTAGGATCGCTTAAGCCCAGGAGTTTGAGGTTGCTGTGAGCTAGGCTGATGCCACAGCACTCACTCTAGCTCAGGCAACACAGCGAGACTCTGTCTCAAAAAAAAAAAAAAAAAAAAAATCAAATTAGAATGGCTGGGCATGGTGGCTGACGCCTGTAATCCTAGCACTCTGGGAGGCCAAGGAGGGAGGATTGCTTGAGCTCAGGAGTTCAAGACCAGCCTGAGCAAGAGTGAGACCCCGTCTCTACTAAAAATAGAAAGAAATTAGACAAACTACTAAAAACAGAAAAAATTAGCCGGGCATGGTGGTGCATGCCTGTAGTCCCAGCTACCCGGGAGGCTGAGGCAGGAGGATCGCTTGAGCCCAGGAGTTTGAGCTTTCTGTGAGCTAGGCTGATGCCATAGCACTCTAGCCCAGGCAAGAGAGTGAGACTCTGTCTCAAAAAAAAAAAAAAAAAAATCAAATTAAAATGGATAAAAGATCTAAATCTAAGACCCGAAACTATGAAACTACTGAAAGAAAACACTGGTGAAACACTTCAGAACATTGGTCTGGTCAAGGACTTCTTGAGTAATACCACAAAAGCACAGGCAAGTAAAGCAAAATTAGACAAATGGGATCACATCAAGCTAAAAAGCTTCTGCATAGCAAAGGAAACAATCAACAAAATGAGGAGACAACACACAAAATGGGAGAAAACAACACATGTGATGAAGGAGTAATAACTAGAATATATAAGGAGCTCAAACAACTCAATAGAAAACAAAAATCAAATAATCTGACTTAAAAATGGTCAAAAGATCCAAATAGACATTTATCAAAAGACATACAAATGGCCAACACGTGTATGAAAAAATGTTCAACATCATTAGTCATCATTAGTCATCAGAGAAATGCAAATCAAACTAAAACAAGATTGTCATCTTACCCTAGTTAAATGGTTTTTACTAAAGGACAGGCAATAAGAAATGCTGGTGAGGATGTGGAAAAAGGTGAACTCTTATACACTGTTAGTGGGAATATAAATTAGTGTAACCACTATAGAGAACAATATGGAGGTCCCTCAAAAAACTAAAAATAGAACTTCCACAGCACCCAGCAATCCCACTGCTAGGTATATATTCAAAAGAAAGGAAATTAGTATATTGAAAAGATATCTGCACTCCCATGTTTATTGTAGCACTATTCACAACAGCCAAGATTTAGAATCAACCTAAGTGTCCATCAGTGGATGAATGGATAAAGAAATTGTGGCATATATACAATGGATATTAGTCAGCCATAAAAAAGTATAAAACCCTGTCATTTCCAACAACATGGATGGAACTTGAGAATATTATGTTAAGTGAAATAAGCCAAGCACAGAAAGATAAATTTTGCATTTTCTCACTCAAATGTGAGAGCTAAATATTAAAACAATTGATCTCATGGAGACAGAGAGTACAATGATGGTTACCAGAGGCTGAGAAAAATAGTGGGGAGGGAGGCATAAAGTAGGGATGGTTAATACGTATAATGCATACAATAATACATACAATATAGTTAGATAGATAGAATGAATATTTGATAGCATGACAAAATGACTATATTCAACAGTAAGTTAGGGTATACTTTAAAATAACTAAAAAAGTGGAATTGGAATGTTCCTAACACAAAGAAATGATAAATGCTTAAGGTGATATACCCCAATTACCTGATTTATTACACATTGTATGCCAGTATCAAAACATCACATGTACCCTATAAATATAACTATTATGTACTATTAATTAATATATATATTAATATAATTATGTACTCATAATTATTAAAAACAAAAACTGGGGAAAAAAGACCCAAATATTGGAGATGAAATTATTTGCCAGAGAAATTTTAGGGAGAATTCTCAATAGAATCTACCCCAAGAGTTTTCAAGTCCGGTTCACAATAAAATCATCAAAATGAAACTGGGGGCTAACCTCATTAGGCTCCCCCAAACTTAACCTGCCTTAGTTGCTTTTAGTAACTTGCTTCTAGTTGATCTTAAAACCTATATATTAATAGCTAAAAGTCACGTATAGCTAAGCAACTAAACTTCCAGTAGCTTATTTATAGATAACATCTCTGACATATAGGTCACCATAGTAATAGTGGCTTAAGTTGTTTTTCAGGGGTCAGCTTGTGTTCAGTTCAAACCAACTGAGACCACTGACCCTTCAACTGGGCCTGCATGAATGTCCAGTGGGTGACCTTTTGATGTCAAGCTAAAAAACTCCACCCTCAGATCATGCTAATGCCTCCACGTTCTAAACATACATCCTGTGAATTTTAGGGACAGCAATGGAAGACATTAGGAAGACGATGAAAAGGAGCAAGAGATCAGAGCGTTGTTTTCCTAGTGAGATGAATGCAAACCATCCAAAGAAGAGGAGACTATCCCAGTCATCCAAACCTGATACAGCATTTTAGAAGGATAAAAATTGGATCTTATTTTTGTCATTTACTTTTAAATATTAAATAAAGTTGGCAGTTCTGTTTTTGTGTATCAAAAAGTCTTGCTTTTTTTTGAAGCCGCACTTCACAGAGCATGGTTCTACGTAGAGCCATGAAGTCTGACTATATTTGTGCAGATCACCGATTACCTCACTTTTCCTCACCCCCAATCACCTTTCCCCACACCTTAGACCACCCTGTTTCTTTATCTCATAAATATCCCTAAACTCCATCTTTAAGGAGGCAGATTTTGAGTTCTGTTCTTCCTTCTCTGGCTAGCTTATAAATTAGACTCTTTCTCTGCTACAAAACTCATCATTTCAGTAATTGGCATACTGTGCCACAGGCAGAACAAGCCGGGTTTGGTATCACAAAGAGCTTTTTTAGAAGGGGAAAAAAAAAACAGCAGGAGAGCCATGATGGCTCAAGCCTGTAATCTCAGCAATTTCAAAGGCAGAGGCAAGAGGATTGCTTGAGGCCAAGAGTTCAAGACCAACCTGGGCAACATAGTGAATGAGACCCCATCTCCACAGAAAATAAAAAACTTAGCCAGACATGGTGGCACAAGCCTGTAGTCCCAGCTACTGGGGAGGCTGAAGCAGGAGCATTGCTTTAGCCCAGTGTTTGAGATAGCAGTGGGCTGTGATGATGCAACTGCACTCTAGCTCAGGCAACAGAGCAAGACCCTGTCTCAAAAAAAAAAAAAAAAAAAGGAACAAACAAACAAACAAACCTGCCCTAACTATAATAAAGAGATTAGGGCCATAATGCTTAATGTGATAAAGTTCCCTAGGTAGATCCTTACTAATATGCATCCAGGATAGCAAACCACTGTTCTATAAGGATTTTCTTCATACTCCTACATTTTATAAATCAAGACTAAATTTTGATGGGAAGAGTATGCCTTCCTAGACTGGGTAAAGTTCCAGAGGTTCTAGTCTACCAGAGCAGAAAGCCAGTACTATTCAGAACAACCTAATTAAAATGTCAATCATATAAACAAACATTCATGGTACAATTCTAGACGTGGTTTCCACTGTAAGAAAACATCACCCCACATTACCAGGTAGACAACATATATATGAAGAAATATTTCTCTAATTCCTAGTATTTCAAGTACTGTAGAAAGGTTTACACATTAGAGAGATTATCATGATTTAATTTGTAGAACATAAAAGAAAATTTAAGGTATTTCACTAGGAGCATCATGGTAATTTTTTTTTTTTTTTTTTTTTTTTTTGAGACAGAGTCTCGCTTTGTTGCCCTGGCTAGAGTGAGTGCCGTGGCGTCAGCCTAGCTCACAGCAACCTCAAACTCCTGGGCTTAAGCGATCCTCCTGCCTCAGCCTCCCGAGTAGCTGGGACTACAGGCATGCGCCACCATGCCCGGCTAATTTTTTTTCTATATATTTTTAGTTGGCCAGCTAATTTCTTTCTATTTTTAGTAGAGACGGGGTCTTGCTCAGGCTGGTCTCGAACTCCTGACCTCGAGTGATCCACCCGCCTCGGCCTCCCAGAGGGCTAGGATTACAGGCGTGAGGCACCGCGCCCGGCTAGTAATTTTCAAACACTACTGATATTCCCTCATGTTAAAAGAAAAATTAACAGCTTATTTTACATAAGTTTAATCAACTAAATTACAAGCCATAACTGAAATATAACCCCTATTTAATTTCAATTTAAACATTTAAAAGTATTTCAATTAGGAATAATCTTACTGTTCTAGAATCCGAGAATGGATTATATTCATCAAGTCCTGGTGGAACATTTCTTGTCACCTGTGTAACTGATGGATCCTGAAATAAAATTCAAAGGAGAAAAAAATATTATTTATCCTTTAAGACATAATTTTGACATTTACAAAGCATTTGCCTTATCTGTACTTTTGATCACCCAGCAAAGCTAACAGGAAAATAAAGATAATTACCAGATTTACTAAGTCCCATTTTCAACAAAGGTGAAATTTAAACGCATAACCCTCACATCCTCAAAGAAAAACAAAAACTGGGTTAGATGCAAATCAGCTGCTAACTATTATATAAAGATCAAAAGTAGACCACCTCTTAATAGCTGTATGGAACAAATGAACAAGAGCATCTTAAATCTTGGGTAAACCCACCATCCTTTCCTTTGGACGCCACAAAGAGTTCATGTTCCCCTTTTTTATAACATCTTCAATCAATTTTCCCTACTTAGATTTTGTACTACATTACAAATCAGTGTCATATACAGCCAGCATCTAGAACAATTAAGATTAAACACCTCTTGTTTTATTCTACTCCAATACCTGTATCTAAGTGTAGTTTATTTTTCTACACGATCCTAGACTGCCTCCCCTTTTCCATGTATAATATATGACCACGCTACCCTAGGTTTTCAAATCTAATATTAGGCTTTCATAAGAATAATCAAATCCCCAAATCCTAGATTGCGAGCATCAAATGAATAAATATGAACATCTCAATAAAAATCAACTATATAATTCATGTGAAAAGCATTTTTCAAACTGTGATTATAGCTTAATTGACCTATTTTCTATCTCGAACTTTAGTGTACATCAGATTCAAAACACAGATTGCTGCATCCAACCCCCTGAGTTTCTCATTCAGTAGGTTTGAGGTGGGGCCTGAAGATCCGTAGTTCTAACAAGTTCCCAGGTGATAACTACTTCTGCAAAACTAATCTTGTCATTCCCCTCCTCCAACCTCTTTCCTCTGTCCCTCATCCATTTCAGATTTTTAGAGGCTGTCCACAAACTATAAAGCACAAATTCCTCAAAATGCGATACAAGTCTTTTGACCATCTAGCCTGGTCCCTGCCTATCATTCCAGCCTGATCAACTCATACAACAGATCCTTAACCAAATAGTAAAAATATGACCAAGATGAAACATAAAGGCTTTATTTAGCCTTGCTCAAGAATAAAACGGGAAGGAGGGAATAAAATCACTCTACTTACTCCCCAGGGTTCCCCTCCCAAGTTTACCCAAAAGTGTGAGGAGCAGGAAGATCATCAACAGGAGAGGCATGCCTCAGGGAGAAAATTGAGAAAACAGAAACATGAATGTTTTAATCAAATTTTTCACCTTGGCATTGCTGAAGTTAACCTAATTTAGAAGGGCCACAAGCAGAGACCTTCTTCAAATCCAGATGGTCCAGCTGTAGTCTCAATGACCACCTGCACCACTACCCACAAAATCAGTAACCAGTGAGTTCTCAGACACCATACTCTTCCCCTGCATTGCTTCCTCTAGCTGGAGCACTCTTCTCAGCAGGGTCGGCCTGGCAATCTCCTCCTTTTCCTGAGAGACTCAGTCCAAATATGACTTCATGTGCTAAGAAATGGTCTTCCTGATATCTTTCCCCTACCCAAGTCACTCTACTCCACACTCAGTGCTCCACAGCAAATTGGTATTTACCTCCACTAGCATTTATTTCACCGAATCTTCATGCAAGTCTTTTTTCCCCAAATTATTTGTGAGCTCTTTAAATCAAGAAACAGGTCTCTTTTTTTCTAAATCATACATCCTGGTGATATTCTGTTTTTTCAAAGAGTATTACCACCCCTAGGGAGAAATACACAAGAATTCTTCAAAATAAGTAACTGCAGTAGTAACCAAGAAATAGTTCCTGAAAAAATGAGCATAAATATAAAGATAATTCAAAAAGTGTAAATGGACCAGCCACAATGACTCATGCCTGTAATCCTAGCACTTTGGGAGGCCAAGGCAGGAGGATCACTTTAGCTCAGGTGTTGGAGACCAGCCTGAGCAAGAGCAAGATGCTGTCTCTACAAAAAAATAGAAAAATCAGCTGAGTTTGGTAGGGCACACTTGTAGCTCCAGCTACTTGGGAGGCTGAGGCAAGTCCGGCTTGAACCCAGGAGCTGGAGGTTGTAGTGAGCTACAATGATGCCACTGCAGTCCACCCAGGACAACACAGCGAGACTATGTCTCAAAAAAAAAAAAAAAAAACATAAATGAAAAGATGTTTAGTCTCATTCATAAGAGAAATACTAATTAAAATACACTGATGTAATCATTTCTCATCTATCAGATTAGCAAAAAATCCAAAATCTGACATACCCTGTTGACAAAACTACAAGGAAGCAGAGATTCTAAAACATCGCTAATGGGAATAAAAATGTTACAATCTTTATGGAGGGGAAGTTGGCAATAGCCGGCAAAATTTTATCTGCATTTTTCCTTTGACCCACAGACTGACTTGTAGGAGTCTATTCCAGAGATATACTGGCAAAATATTATTTGTAATAGCCTCTAAGCAACCTAAATGGCTACCAATACAAGATTGCTGAATAAACTATGGTAACCTACATGACAAAGTCCTATGCAGCTGAGTATTATACAGTTATAAAACAGTATAAGGAGATACATACACTGCTATGGGCTAAGTGAGAAAAGGTATAGGACAGTATAAATGATGTTAAATTTTTATGGAAGAAGAAAGATAAACACGAATGTGTATTTATTTATATTTTTTAAAAAGGAAGAATAAGCCAAAAACTAATAAAAATGATTACCTATAAGGGGAGGAAGGGAACACTAAAGAGAGGACAGGCTTGGAAACTAGACTTCTCTAACGTATCTTGTTTGATAGTCTTTATTTTGGAATGATGAAAACGTTTTCATAATTACATACCAAAATAATTCAAAAAGAAAAAAAGAGGGAGATAGAATGTCGGGTCAGAAAGATGCATCCTGCTTAGCCAACCTTCATGCCATCAATGTCATTCTATCAATGCCACAGAAGTACGAGTCCCAACTCCCATTTTGTAAGTACACATAACCCACTTATTTCAAGTGTCCTAAAATTCACCTTAAATTCTTAAAAAAATAAATAATAAGGTATAACTTAGTACCAACATTTTTCCAATTTTCTGTTTTCAATTACACTAACTGAAATGTGCTTATTTCCTTTTAGATTCTAGAAAAGTTTAATCCAGGCTACAAGTTAACTGGCAATTTGACAAAATCATTATCTCAAATGAAGTGAGTTCACCTGCAGCCCATTTGGAATCTCTCCTAGTGTAGTATTAGATGCAAAGCAGTAGAGTATATACACTATACACCGACAGCGAGACTAGATTTATGAAGGTGAAAAACTATTATCCCTGAATTATTACATAATTAATGTTTCAAATTAGTTTTGGTAACTGTAAAGTGCGTTGAGGAAGCCATAGCCTCCAAACTGGGAGAGGATAACCAAGATCAAGAAGATTTCAATAATAAAACCTAATCTCTTATGCCTCCTAAGTAACCAGCATTTACTTATATTTCCAATCCTTGCTGTGATCCTTCCTGGTAGACTGCATAGTTCCATTTTTCAGAGAAAGAAGCTGTGGCCTTAAACAAGGTCAGGAAAATTCCTCAAGGTCAATTAGTGTATGTCTGAGACAAAATATGAAACCAGGACTTTCCAATGCTTATATACACACTTTCCACCAGATATACTAAAAATAGAGGTCACCACAATAACAACTTTAATAAGATATTCATTAATTTTTTATTAATAATTCCAAAACTTTGGCAGGAAAATGTCATGCCTCCTCTTCAACATAATCAAAATGAAACTGTTTCAACTGATAACTTGATTTCTGTATGGCAGTGGTTTTCAAACTTCAGCACACATTACAATCACCTTGAGGGCTTGCTGAACTCCAGATTGATGAGCTTCACTCTGAATATACCTTGTTTCTAATTCAGTAGTTCTGGGATGGTACCTAAGAATTTATGTTTCTAAGAAGGAAAATAGTCTTATATAGTCTTATTTTATTGACTTAGAGGAACAGACTAGGCTTCTGTATTTCATTCACTTTCAAGTGGCAAGTAAAGACATTCTTCAGAATTTAATTTAAATATCATGTGGATTTCACTATGCATAGACATTAAAGCTGCATCTTTACTTCATTATTTAAGCCAAAGCTATTCTGCCAACTCTTTTAGTAACACCACTTAACTTCATAGTCATATTTCATTAAAAACCAAGATGCATTATGAAAACAAGTTTTTTCAAATAAGAAAGTAAAAATTTTACATCTAGCATAATTAGTTTTTTTGTATCTTTAATCTTAGTTTCTTCACAGAACCTTTCAAAGTAGTGCACCTTCGTTGTATTTCAAATGATCTCCTACACCGTGCATTAAATTAGACATTTCTCAATCACTGCTGCATATGACCTGGAAGATCCAACCTGGTAAAGAGTACTTTCACCTGCAGCTAAAATTAGGAGATTGATTCAATGAACATCTCATGTGACTAATCAAGCGCCATCTCCTTATTTTGCTCTGCACCTTTATCATTTTTGAGCCAAATAGTAGTCTAACAACATAAAAACCCATAAGGGTAATTATGTACAACCATATATTATGTATCCACTTACTATAATACCTGCTAACACAAAATAGGTTTGGGTTTAAAGATTAATGTGCAGGCCGGGCGCGGTGGCTCACTCCTGTAATCCTAGCACTCTGGGAGGCCGAGGCGGGTGGATCGCTCGAGGTCAGGAGTTCGAGACCAGCCTGAGCAAGAGCGAGACCCCGTCTCTACTAAAAATAGAAAGAAATTATCTGGCCAACTAAAAATATATAGAAAAAAAATTAGCCGGGCATGGTGGCGTATGCCTGTAGTCCCAGCTACCCGGGAGGCTGAGGCAGGAGGATCGCTTAAGCCCAGGAGTTTGAGGTTGCTGTGAGCTAGGCTGACGCCACGGCACTCACTCTAGCAACAAACCAAGACTCTGTCTCAAAAAAAAAAAAAAAAAAAGATTAATGTGCAAAACCCTGTACATCTTGGGTATTTGTTCTGTTGTAGAAAGATCACTAGTTTAAGAATCAGAAACTGAGTTCCTGGCAATGACCAACTCTGTGACCTTAGGCAAGTCACCTAAACTCTCTTGGTCTCAATATTCTCATTTTTAAAATAGAGGAAATTTGATAGATGATTACCCTAGTCAATTGCAGTTCAGAAATGTTACCCTACAGATTGTCTTGCTGGAAAGCTGACTGCCTGTATTCCAATTCCAGTCCTAGTACTAAGAGAAAACCATGCTTAGAACTGGACATGAGGAAGCTTGACAGGCCCCAGCAGCAGTGATTCAATATTGGATAATGACTAAGCAATCCATTAGATCCTATTTTTGAGGAAACAATATTAGACATAAAAATTGGTAATTAAAGCTGACAACAGTCATGGTAGAAAGAGTGACAAATAGAAGCTAAGTTATAGGCAGTTGACCAGAAAAGGGAGCAGAGAGCAGCAGGTACAGCATCCGAGGGGGACAGCAAGTACTAGAGTTGTCAATGAGTCATCGAAGCAAAACTGGGACCAATAAATAGTTACTGCTATTGTAACTGGCAAGGAATGACTGTGTTACACGTTTTCACAATGTCCTATAGGTCATCAGAAGGGGCTCAGCCTGAAGGAAAGAGGAGGAGGAAGCGTGAGAGGAGAAGGAGGAAGGGAGGGTGGCAGAGATCAGGTCCCAGTCTTTCCTTGATTTAGTGAAGCTCAACTTTTATTTGTTTCATAAGCATAGATTTCATTTGAAAATGGCTTCCACTACTTAGGTGAGGAGGTGGTAAAGTGGAGAAGGAGGTATGGGTTGAGGAAATGCCTTACTAACTCCCACTGTTTCATTACAATTGCAGACTGTGTTGGGCTTCCTTCCCTCCCCCAGGAATCCTTACAATAAATATCCATCACCTGAAGTAACCTCAGCACGTCTCCATGCCTTAAAATCAAAACAGATGGAACCAATACTCCTTGCCATTTTGTATTTCATTTAACAATTTACTGCCCTGAGTATATTTAAATAAAATTCATGAGAGATTTTAATAAGTATCAACATTTACTGATCCCTGGTATACTTATCCCTAACATACTTACTAATCCATAACTGTTATTAATCACTGCTTAATTTAACTCTTTCACCTTTTCTTCCCCTTTCAACTTAAAAAATGAGGAAAAACATAACTCTAGTCTTTAATTTATCCTTTATTTTTCTTAGTGTTAGATATTCCCTGCAGTTCAAAAGTTTACACCAACTTAAGAAAATGTATCCAAAATAACAAAAAACAAACACTTTTCATATCTAAGCTTCATCTCTTCCCACCTTTTCTCAGGATTACCGTATCAATTATCCTTTTCCCTCATATGTTCAAGTGCTTCCTCTCAGCAGGATACCTCACATTTCAAGTCTTGATCATCTTCAAGATACACACAAGCAAAAAGAACAAAAAACATTGCTTCAACCACATTTCACCCTCAAGCTACTATCGGCCCCCAGTCTCACCCTCTGTTGGTCCACTTCTCCGTTTATCCTCCTCCACCCCAGTTCAAGCTGCCAGTATTTCTCCAGTGTAAACTGCAATGGCCTCCTTACTGTACTCCCTCCCTACCTTCTGACCTCTTTGAAATCTTCATAATGAATCAGAATGAGCTTTCAAAATACAAATCTGCTCATGTCATACCTACAGATTTACTATGAAGTGGACATATTTTAGGCCTTTGAAAATGTTTAAATATTAGGGAATGGATAATAACTGGTGAAATCATTTATGAAATAGAGACTGCAAAGATGGGTAAATTCTCACCATCTACATAAGTCACTGCTAAGGAATAAAGACAAACATTAGATTGGCAATTACTATTAATATTCTTTTATCACACACCCTACAGTGTGCAAAAACCATCTACTGTTGTAGTAACACATTTTATTCATTTAGACTTGTGCTGTACAATATGATGGCCACTAGCCACAAGTAGCTCTTGAAATGTAATTAGTCCAACTGAGATGTGCTTAAAGTTTGAAATATACTCGATATTGAATTTAGCACAAAAGAATGTAAAATATCTCAATAATTTTTATATTATGTGTTGGAATAAGACTTCATATATCGAGTAAAATAAAATATATTAAAATCAATTTTACCTAGTTTTTCTTTTTTGATGCAGGTACAAGAAAATTTTAAATTACACACATGGCACAAATTATATTTCTACTTGGCAGTACTGATCTAGGCATTACAACCCATTCAAGACTGGCTTATAATTTTCACTTTCATCCGTTTATACAAGTTCATTTGTTAGTAAAAAGGAAACCAAGAAACCCAGACTTAAATTTCCTCTAAGTTTTTCAAAATTACAAAGGATGACAAGAGATCTGGATCAGGAGCTTCCCAGTCCAGTAATTTTATGTAACATAGTAGCAGACTTTCACCATCACTTTCTTCACATTTTCACATGAAATATTAGAAAGCAATATTTTAAATGTATCAGACATTTAGTTAGACATGGTGACTTGCACCTGTAATCCCAGCTACTCGGGAGGCTGAGGCAGGAGGATGACTTGAGCCCAGGAGTTTGAGACCAATCTGGGCAACACAGAAAGACCCTGTTTCTACAAAAAAAAGAAAAAAAAAATTTTGCCAGGCACGGTTGTACACACCTATAGTCCCAGCTACTCAGGAGGCTGAAATGGGAGGATTCTTTGAGCCCAGGAGTTGAGGCTGCAGTGAGCTATAATCTTATTAAATACCACCATACTCCAGCGTGGGGGACAAAGGGAGACTTTATCTCTAAAAAACTATTTTTTTAAATAATATAGACATGTAGAAGAAAAATGCATATTTACAATTCTATCAAGGAAGCTTATGGAAAACTGCAAAAGTCCACATCAAGTTAGATTCAAAGAGAGAAAGAGAATTCACCTAGGTTAGCATACCAGACTCTTTATCTCATGTAATCCTCAGAAGAGCTCTATGATTTAGGTTCTATATACTTTCTTTCAATGTTGAGAAAACTGGCTCATAGATATTTAAGTAATTTGCCCAAAGTCATACAAGCTAATAAGTGATATGGTCAGGATTCAAATCCAAATCTAAATCCAAAGACTGAGCTGTTGGAGGAAAATGTAATAAACAAATTTAGGCTTAAAACTATATTTCCTCAAAGGAAAA
This sequence comes from Lemur catta, assembly GCF_020740605.2. Taxonomy (NCBI): domain Eukaryota; kingdom Metazoa; phylum Chordata; class Mammalia; order Primates; family Lemuridae; genus Lemur; species Lemur catta. The sequence continues at coordinate 50,111,159 of NC_059139.1, read as the reverse complement.
ACAATGAATTAAACATTGTGTTGCTTCACAAAACTAAAAATACTCTTCAGTAGCTCTGCTTAGTCCAATCAATATTATACACTAGAACCAGGTGACTTGATTAAACAAGAAAGGTCCCAAGCTGAGGCCCTGCCCTCAGTTAAATTTTTTCCCTACTCTATGATTTTCAGAGTTTCTATCATATGAATTTAATAAATATTGAAAATTTCACTTACCTGGAACAGTACTACAGTTTCTAAATGTCCCATTAAAAAAAAAAAAAAAGAAAGAAATGAACTAGGAGAAGCTATTAAAAATCTCTCAGCAAGACACTAAGACCACAACATACTTAGCAAAACTTTTATGAATCATTATAAAAAGTGCTTAATAATCACTAGGAATTACTCAGCAAATCACAATTCTGAAAAATTCAAGATCATGGCAAGAGTCATAACAACCTTACTCAAACCTAAAAGAGACTCACAAACTAATTTTTTATAGACCCAAATCAGTCTTCAGTTAATTAGAAACATAACTAAAGCAATGATACCCAAGCAGATTTATTGCACAGGAGGCATCTGAAAGACAGTGCAACTTGAAAGTAAAACAAACCACCTTAAATTGCACTATTTGTCCACATTAACATTATCATTATGTGCCCCCTCAAAAAAACAGTAAGTCCATTACTTACTATACCCTATAGATTCTAGAGGAAGAACTCTTTGGCAATGTTAAGGGAAAAAACCCAAACTCTGTAAAATAATTTAAAGAGGTGTATTCTGAGCCAAGTGTGTGTGACTGCAGCTTGGGGAAACATGTCCTCAAGAGGTCTTGAGAAAATGTACCCAAGGTAGCTGGGTGACAGTTTGGTTTTATACATTCACGGAGACAGGAATTACACATAAAATTATAAATCAATACGTTGAAGGTGTACATTGGTTTGTCCCAAAATGGAGGGACATCTTGAAGTGAGGGGCTTACAGGTTATGCATGGATTTAAAGAATCTTTGATTTGTAATTGGTTAAAGGAATGAAGTTCTGTCTTAAGGCTTGGATGTTTTACCTTAAGATAAAGGTGTCTGTTAACCAGAAACAAACCACCCAACATTTATCAAAATTCCAGTGATCTGTTAAGTAAATTGATGGCTTACAGGTGTGGTTTAAGCGTCATCATGCATGGCCTTCATTCCTGTTAATGAGTTAGTATCTTATTGTTACAAAGAGTAACTCCGAAAGGGAGGGAGCAAAATAAGGCCTGACTTTCCTTCACATGGACAGCAGCTCAGCTTTAAGATTTTTCTGGGGTTCCATCAGCCAAGAGGGGTCCACCCAGTTGGCTTGGGGCTTAACATTCTATTTTAGTTCACAGAAACAAAACATCATTTGTGAATATAATTTGGTAAAAATTTCCTCCAGATAATTAATGATCTATGTAAGGAAACTAAACAATACAGAAAGCAAGAAATTCTAGTTTCTCCAGAAAATATCATTTCTTAGTCTACAGTCAAAGAGAAATTGAGCAGTCTGGTCCTTTCTTTGTTTACTTTTATACTGCTTGCAGCACTTTTAGCAGCTGCTGTGAGAAATAATTTCTCACATCATTATCCTTATTATGGCCCTTCCATGGAATAGTTCTAATCCAAATTCTGTCATTCCTGAGTGAACTTAGCAAAATTAACCTCTATGTCTCAATGTCCCTACGTATAAAATGAGGTGAGTGAACTACAACAACACATATGCCTTCTGCCTCAGATTCTGTATTTAGGGGAACTGAGGCAAGATAGCTCAGGCCTCATCTTCTCAGGAAGTTTTGCTTCTGCAATATGAAAAACATGCTATTTCTGTTTCTTTAGCAAGAACGCATTTATCACAAATTAATACTATGTCTCCCAACGAAGGTGTAGATTCTTTGACATCAGGGACATCTCTTTACCTTTGTATCCTTAATGACTATCATAGTGTCTGACTGGTTTTAGTAGCTCCGTATATTATAATGTTTGCAAAATAAATAACCAACTCTTGTTCTATCTTCAATGGTAACAATTTCTTGCAGACAACTGAGTTTGGTCCTCTTTATCTCTAATACAGTCACAGTAATTACAAAAAAATTTAAGTAATTCTAAAGACCTATTAAACTGGCAAATTCTCCACTTTAAGTATAATGGTTAATGGACTGAGAATATGCTTTGTTCTTCAAATTATGCTATTAAATCCACTCAAAGTCACAATTAATCACCTAACCAAAACAATAGAAATTAGACAGTACACTGGCAAAAGAATTAGAAAGCAAATGCTATCAGAAATCACCGCAGTAAAGGGATCCTGCTACTTCTGTATTTCATGTTCTATTTTATAGCACCATATCTGAGCCACACAAACTACATGAAAACATATTTCAACTGAACTACAGTCAAAAAAAGATAATGTCTAAAGATAGAGCAATGGCAAGAACCCAAATTATTTCCTAAAGCAATCAGTAGGGCACAGCACTGAACATTTAGATAGTATGAAAATGCTTTACATTGATAGTAAATCCTTAAGAAAGACTTGACAAAATAAACTTTAAAAAGACGACCGATACCTCTCACCATATACTACAAAAATTAACTCAAAATGAATCACAGCCCTAAATGTACACACTAAAACTACAAAACTCTTAAAACATAGGATTCAATCTTCATGACCTTGAGTTAGGCATGGTTTATTAGATATGACAGCAAACACACAAGTAACAACAAAAAAAGACTATCAAAATTAAAAATTTTCATGCTACAAACAATACCATCAAGAAAGTAAAAAGAAGCTGGGTGTGCTTCCTGGCCCCTATAATCCTGGCCACCTCCCAGCTGAGGTGGGAGGATTATTTGTTTGAGGCCAGCCTAGACAACATAGCAAGATTCCCATCCCCCACAAAATAAAATCCTAAAATGTTTTTTAAAAAAGTAAAAAGATAATCCACAGAACTGGAGAAAATTTTTGCAAATCATGTATGTGACAAGTGACTTTTGCCCAGAATATATAAAGAATTCTTATAACTCAATTATTAAAAAAAACCACAATTTAAAAATGGGCAAAAGGTCAGAATAAACATTTGTCCAATGCAGACAAATGGCCAATAAGCACATGAAAAGATGTTTCACATCATTAGCTATCAGGGAAATGCAAATCAAAACCAAAATGAGATACCATTCACACCTACTAGGATGACTATTATCAAAAAGACTAGTGTTGGGAAAGACATGGAAAAAACTAAAATGCTCATACTCTGCTGAAGGTAATATAAAAGAGTGCAACTGGCCAGGCACGGTGGCTCATGCCTGTAATCCTAGAGCTCTGGGAGGCCAAGGCGGGTGGATCATTTGAGCTCAGGAGTTCGAGACCAGCCTGAGCAAGAGTGAGACCCTGTCTCTACTAAAAATAGAAAGAAATTATATGGACAGCTAAAAATATATATAGAAAAAATTAGCCAGGCATGGTGGCACATGCCTGTAGTCCCAGCTACTTGGGAGACTGAGGCAGGAGGATCGCTTGAGCCCAGGAGTTTGAGGTTGCTGTGAGCTAGGCTAACACTACGGACGGCACTCTAGCCCAGGCAACAGAGTGAGACTCTGCCTCAAAAAAACAAAACAAAAAAAAGAATGCAACCATTTTGGAAAATAATTTGGCAGTTACCATATGACCTAGCAATTCCACTCCTATATATGCAAGAAAATGAAGGCATATGCCCACAAAAAAATTTGTTCACAAATATTCACAGCGGCACTATTCATAACTGCCAAAAAGCAGAAACACAAATCTGTATCACCTAATGGATGAACAAAAAAAAATGCAGTATGTCCATACAATGCAATATTATTTGGCAATAAAAAGAAATGAAGTCCTGAAACACGCTATAACATGGATGAATTTAAATACATTATGGTAAATGAAAGAAGCCAGTCATAGAACACCACATATTGTATGACTCCACTGATATGAAATGTTCAGAAAGTATACCAGGGGTCACCTATGGCTGGAAAGGTTAGGAGAAAAATGTGAAGTGACTGATAAAGGGAAAGGGTTTTCTTTTTGGAAAGATGAAAATGTTCTTAAATTTATAGTACCAATGACTGCACTACTGTGAATACACTAAAAACCACTGAACTGTACCCTTTAGATGGGTGAATTGTGTGGCATATGAATATCTCATATTATTGTTAAAAATAAAAGGATAATCAGACATAATATTTCTTAGAAGAAATGTTGCCAACCAGCTATAAATTCATGCCTTCAAAAGCTAAATACAAGATCACCCAGTACCTTCATTAAATAAATAGAAATGCTCATTAGCAAAGAAGTAACGAAAAATGGGATTGGAGGATTAGCCACCAGGGACTACACTGACACTGGAGTTTGAATATTTACACATGAGAGGCTTTACTTTCGCATTCTATTATACTAAATCACCAAAATTTCTTTTAAAATATGAGAAATTGAGTAACTAATAGGGCTAGGTGCCCCAATATTAAATGAACTGAAGTCTACAGACATGAAAAAGGTTGGTCACATAAAAAAGAAAAATATTTAGTTGTATGTCTGTTCAACTGACCCACAAGCTAAACTGCCTTTGACCATTGAAGAACAAGCCATTAAATTAATATCCTAAGAGCTGGAGAACAGAGCCCTCACATAAATATCCCTATTTTTAGTAAATTATTGAGACTTTTGTGCAAAGTTTGTGTTATCATACACAGTGGTTTCTCCATCAAGATTAATGGGTTTTCTATCATTGTCCCTTTAATATATTAAACAGTGAAATAAATATCAATTACCACTAAATGTGGCAAGCAAGAAGTGAACAAATTTTAAAAGATCTTAATAGTTTGCTCATATTATAGGCAGACAACTTTTAAGCATGGTTTTTCTACCTGAGAATAAGTATGTAGTTCACAGAACATTTTCTTATGAACTAATTCTAAATGCGGTTAAGATCCCCAGGCCAGTGTTCAGAATCATAGTATGTACCACCAAACCCAATCATTCTCTACATATTACAGTGTATCCATGGGGGAGGAAAGGTTCATTGTGAGACCAGGGATTCACCCTTTGCTAGCCTCCCATGACTTTGAAAACTAATTATAACTTTAAAAACTATTAGCTCAGTCCAGAGTGGTGGCTGACGCCTGTAACCCCAACATGTTGGGAGGCTGAGGCAGGAGGACTGCTTGAGGACAGGAGCTGCAGACCAGCCTGGGCAGCACAGCAAGACTCCTGTCTCTACAAAAAAATAAAAAACTTAGCTGGGCATGGTGGCACACTCCTCGAGTCCTAGCTACTGGGGAGGCTAAAGCAGGAGGATCATTTGAGCCCAGGAATTTGAGGCTGCAGTGAGCTATGATTGTGCCACTTCAGTGCAGCCTCAGCAACAGAGCAAGACCCTGTCTCTTAAAAAAAAATTAGCACAAATATTAGGTTATTAAGTATGGAATGCCCAATTTCCTTAAGTATTAAGTCTGACAGTTGATATCTTTGACATTTCACTTTGATACTTTTGTGTGTGTGTGTGTGTGTGTGTGTGTGTATGTGAAGGTACATCCTCAGTCTTTCAAACACATGTTTTGGCTTGTGATTATCTTTCATATTTTTTTAGAGCAATTTTTGTGAAACCATGGGTAAGTCAAAAATTCATGTTCTTTTCGAATATGAATTCTGTCATGGAACCAATGCAGCACGATGGTTTGAGAAGTTCCATTCTGGTGATTTTAATCTTGAACATGAGCCATGTGGGTGACCTGAGACCAAGATAGATAATGATGAGCTGAAAGCTGTAGTGGAAGCGAATCCATCTCAACCTACTGCTGAATTAGCAGCAAGGTTTGACATTACTATTCCAATAATATTGGACCATTTGAAACAAATGGGGAAGGTAAAGAACCTGGATAGATGGGTTACCCATGAATTAAACAAGCATCAGAAGAGAAATAGTCTCAAAGCCCCTTTTTGCTGTCACAACATAAAAGCGAACCATTTCTACACCGTATTGTTATGTGTGATGAAAAACAGATTATTTTTGACAATCGCAAGTGTTTGCCACAATGGCTGGATAAACATGAGGTGCCAAAACACATTCTAAAACCGAATAGTCACCAAAAAAAAAAAGCTAATGGTGTCTTTTTGGTGGTCCAGCGCTAGTATTATCCACTACAGTTTGATGAAACCTGGTCAATTGATTACAGTGGGTGTCTACCGCAACCAATTGGAAAAAATGATCAGGATGCTTGTGATTAAGCAGCCGAGATTGGTCAACAGAGACAGACTAATCCTCTTGCAAGACCACATGTCACAAAAAACAATGCTGCTCAAACTACAGAAATTGAACTTGGAAATTCCTGTCATCCGCCGTATTTACCAGACCTTGCACCAACTGACTACCACTTCTTCTAGGTTTTGGACCACTTTTGCAAGGAAAAATATTCAAATATTAACAAGCTGTGGAAACCGCCTTTCATAATTTCATTGCCACTCACCCTCCAGGTTTCTTTGCTGCTGGCATAAGCAAGCTACCGTTAAGATGGCAAAACTGTGTCGACAGTTTAGCCACATACTTTGATTAATTGTACTGCTTCTTGTTTAAGATATAAACTAAACTTTTGATTCGAAATCGGACATTTCATATTTAATTATCTAATATAATAAAAAGAACACTAGATGTCCTTTTCAAAAATCTCCAACATTAACCAAGTGCACAACTCTAACATTTAAATGAAACCTACATCACAAGGTGATTTGTCATAAAAATAAGCTGTCCTTACTGTTATCCTCAGTTTAAGTCATGATACATAATAGCTTCTAAAACCCCTAAGCTTTGTAAAGCAACCAGTAATTTGCATGTTTTGTTTTTGTTACTATTTCTGTTAATACCAAAAAGTTTTAAAGTTAACACAAATTAGAGTCTGCCATAGAAAATATAGGCAATTTAAGGATGAAATAAAAAATAATCACAAGTTACAACCCAAGATAATCTTGCACTATTTATTTTCTTTATCTGTTATTTTAAGAGATTCCCATCTTTGTCCTGATTTAAAAGGACTAAAATTACAAGAAATGTAAAAAACAAACAAATAAACAAAAAAACTAAATAAATGCTGAAAGCAGAAAAACTAAGTAATTTGCCTAAGATCACCCTAATTAGGAGACAGAGAAGCCAACCTAGGCAGTCTGGTTCCACCTTCTTACCTATTCCCCTCTCCTGGTGGAAAAGAAATCTCTACAAATTTCATTTACTCCTTCTTCTAGTCCCCCCCACCACTAGGCTAAGAACATAGAAATGGCTGCCTGCAGTATATATAGTTTATAGAACTTTTTCTTATGAACTCAATTTTAAATGGAGGTTAAGTTCCCCTGAGATTCAACTATAAAGATTTCCATTAAAAATTTTTAAAATAGAAAAAGTGTATTATTTCTTTTAGGGTTAGGAAATACATTAATTTGCATTTTTACAATATGCTACTTACCTGTAAGAAATTTGCTAAATAAAATTTATGACTATTTAAGAAACGCCAAAAGTTAGACATGCTACACCATATATAAAATCACAAGACTGACTAAATCAACCAGAACAAGCACCCACAGCTCTAGAAAAATTGCCAAATGGTGATAAAGTTATGCCTCGTATACCAGCCCCTGGCCATGACTGGCCAATTCTCCTGATGCTCTTTCCCTATTACCTACCACTTTGATCTGACATTACTTTCCTTATATTCCAAACCACCATATGAGAATTTTAACCACTAGTAGAAGACTCCCACAGGTTAAACGGCTGCCACTTGCATGTATACAACATGACCACTGCTTATTTCTCTTGGAAAAAGTAGGAATGTCCAGTATTTGCTATGCATATAATGTTTCTACAATATGGATTGTTTTCACTGTGTTTGACAAGCAAAAATCTTTAAGAGCTACCTATAGTAAATCACTTGCATTTAAATGTCTGATTTGTTTTCTTCTATTATCAGTAAAGTTAAAATCATCAGTGTACAACTATCACAAATCCCTTCTTCCTCGTTTTGATCTCACCAATACTCAAAATGCACACTTTATAAATACACACCTATCCCTTGCTTTATGAATTTAAGAGGTTCCAAATGTTTTGCTTATATGCAAAAACATATTCTGCAATTCAACTGTATTCTGTAAAACAAACAAAAATAATTAAGTTTTTTTAAAAAAGGAAAAGTATCAAGTTGGTATATTGACAATGTGTTCATAATTACATTCTAAAACCAAATGTAAAACCTGTCACTACACTGTTGTTGTTATTGTTTTATTAAGCATTGAAGTATGAAAGGATTTATAAGCAATTGCAACACTAGCTCTGGCAATTTTAGAAGCTGAACAAGTTAATATATACTCTGGGAAGACTCACCAGGTATTTGGGAGACATTTTTGCATGAAATATGAGAGTTTTCCAGGTAAAATTCTTCATCTCCTTTGCAAGAACATAGTTAAAGAAAGAATACTGAGATTTTCAACAAGCATACCAACATCATTCAATGGGGAAAGAACAGTTTTTTCAGCAAATGGTGCTGGAACTATATATCCACATGCAAAAGAATGAAGTTGAACTTTACCTCATGGCATATATAAAAAAAAAACTCAAAATTAATCATAAACCTAAATGTAAGACCTAAAACTATTAAACTCTTAAAACACAGGGATAAACCTTCATTACCTTAGATTTAGCAAAAGATTATTAGATAAGACTAAAACAACAAAAAAAGATAATTTGGACTTGAACAAAATTAAAAGCTTTTCTGTTTCAAAGGACATTAACAAGAACATAAAAAGCCCACAGAATGACAGAAAATGTTTGCAAATCACATACCTGATAAAGGACTTGTATCCACAGTGTATAAAAATCTATAACTCAATAATAAAAAATACAAACCCATCTAAAAATATATAAAGGATATGAATAAACATTTCTCCAGAGAAGATATGCAAATAGTCAATAAGTACATAAAATGGTTCTCAACATCATTAGTTATCAGGGGAACACAAATCAAAACCATGAGATACCATCCACTAGGATGACTAGAATAAAAAACAGGTAATAACAAGTATTGGCAAGGATGTGGAGAATTCTGCATAGTCATACACTGCTAATAAGAATATAAAATGGTGCAGCCACTACAGAAAAAGATCTGGAAGTTCCTCAAATGATTAAACATAGAGTTACCATATGATTCAGCAATTCGTTTTTAAATTGTTCAAACAATAACTCGTACATGAATATTTATAGCAGCATTATTCGCAAAAGCCAAAAGGTAGAAGCAACCTAAGTGTCCAACAATTGATGAAGTAACAAACATTATTTATTCTTAAAAGTACCCAAAACCAAACACCAAGGACAAGGGAATTACTGGATTGTTCCCTGGGTACAGATCACAAGGGTTTCCTGTGGCAGTTCTTGCACAGGAAAGAAGAACAGAGGTACCAACACTGTTCTGTACATGTGAAGTCAGAAACTGTAAGACAGTACAGACTGCCTCAGTAGGCACAAATGAAACGGAATGAAAGTGGTAAGGAGACTTGTTACAAGGTCAAATCCAACCAAACTCCTTGTTACCTTTTGTATACCACACCTATTGAAAGTTGGGAAATTCTCCCTTGTGATTTGAACACATCTTATAATGTTTGGATTTGTATTATTCCACCATACCACCAAAAACTGTAGCTCTAAATACAGGTTTAAATCTACCGCAGTTTTGGCAAGAAAATGTTACTTCACATTTACTGTTTGGCAATTTTGGTTGGAAGAAAGATTCACTCAGTTCACCTCAAATGCTGGGGATGGGAAAGTATCTTAAAGATATACACAGAAAAAAGGATGGAAGGTTTCACAGAGACAGGAATTCCACAACATCTACTTCTATTTCAAGATCTGCTCTAATGAGGGACTCGAATTATTGAAAATGGCCCTCAAAAGCCCTAGTGAGATGACTACTACTCTGCTGCTTGTAAGATCAGTCAGCTGAAGCCAGGGTGGACAAGGATCACAGGAAAGAGGACATCATCACCTGTGTGTCAAAAGAAGCTGAGGCTTAGAGCATAGCAGGCCTCTAGAACACAAGGCTTCCTCTTTAGCTGATGGTAAGACTCAAGTCCAACATCCAATATGTCAGAATATGAGAGAAAATACAGGGATACCTCATTTTATTGCACTTTACTGCATATTTTATAAATTAAAAGTCTGTGGCAACCCTGCTTCAAGCAAGTCTATGGGTGCCATTTTTCCAACAACACAGGCTCACATAATGTCTGTCTCTGTGTCACATTTTGGTAATCATTCCAATATTTCAAACTTTTTCATTATGCCTACTGTGATGATCTGTGACCAGTGATCTTTGATTAACTATTTACTAATTTCATTACATATATTTTTTCAGCAACTATATCACACTGGTGGTTCATATTAAGAAAATACTCTAAGCATGGTGATTCAAACCTGTAATCCCAGCATTTTGGGAGGCCACGGCAGGAGGACTGCTTAAGGATAAAAGTTTGAGACCAGCCTGGGCAACATAGTGAGACCCTGTCTCTACAAAAAGTAAAAAAATTAGTGGGGCGTGGTGGTGCTCACTTGCAGTCCCATATACTAGGAGGCTGAGGCAGGAGGATCCCTTGAGCCCAGGAGCTCCAGGCTACAGCGAGCTATGATAAAGCCACTGCACTCCAGCCTGGGCAACAGAGTGAGACTCTGTCTCAAAAAATAAACAACCAATAAATTATTTGGATCTGGATTCAGCACTATTAAATATTAACTGTATTCTTTAAAAAAAACTTTTTTGGTAACAACACAAGAACGGTTTACTTTCAAAACTTTTCACAATCACCATCATCTCAACTACGACCACTGTTAAAGCTATGGGACCAAAATAAAACTGTGTTCAAATACTAGTTTTGTCAAGTGGCACAGCAGCCTCCTACAGTCACAGCCTCCCATCGTGCCTCCCTGAAAGCTTCCACTAGCCAAAGGAGATGCTCAACCTAGACCAAAGGTTTTCTAAATAGCTCAAGAGTGTTGATTCATAGCACCTGACAAGCCATCCTAAGCAAAGAAGACTATCTTACAAAGAATTATTGACGTGGTTTTTAAGGCATGGTTTGAACCCCAATAAGATTAACAAGAAATTTTTAAGAGACTTATGCCAGCCTAGACAAAAAAAAAAAAAAACCAACAGACATCTCACAATGAAAAGAAACTCCTGAGCTCCCAACTTTCAACTGGGCAGAAAGCAGGCTGAAAATGCTACTCAGTTGCAAATAGGTCTTTTTCTTTCTCTCAGAGGGTGGAGCCGAAAGCAGAACAAAATAATGGATGAAGGAACCAGTTCCAGGTAGCAGAACTGGGCCCTAATCAAGGAACATTCATTGCTCCCAAGTAGGGGACCCTAATAACATGTACACGGCTAAATTTCAGAATTGCTGTGCATCAGCAATTGCTATATGCCCTCTCACTCTTCCCCTATTTGAATGGGAGCGTCTACTGAAGGTATCCTATACCTGTCGCACCATGTTATGCTGGGTATACCTGTACTTCATAGGTCCTCCTCCTGTCAAGAAGGGGAATCTGGCCGGGTGTGGTGGCTCACGCCTGTAATCCTAGCACTCTGGGAGGCCGAGGTGGGCGGATCGTTTGAGCTCAGGAATTCGAGGCCAGCCTGAGCAAGAGTGAGACCCTGTCTCTACTACAAATAGAAAGAAATTATACGGACAGCTAAAAATATATATAGAAAAATTAGCCGGGCATGGTGGCACATGCCTGTAGTCCCAGCTACTAGGGAGGCTGAGGCAGGAGGATTGCTCGAGCCCAGGAGTTTGAGGTTGCTGTGAGCTAGGCTGACGCCACGGTACTCTAGCCTGAGCAACAGAGTGAGACTCTGTCTCAAAAAAATTTAAAAAAATTATAAAAAAAAAAAAAAAAAAAGAAGTGGAATCTAATCTTCCCCACCCCTTTTTGAATCTGGACTGATCTTGTGGCTTGTTTTGACCAACATAATGTAGCACAAGTGGCACATGACTCAAGGAGCCTTGTAGCTTCAACTCTTGCCCTCTTGGAGCACTGTTGCCAATATGTAAAAAGCCCAGGTTATTACTAGTAAAGAGGCTACATGAAAGAGAACCAATATCTGCCCCCACTGACAGTTCCAGGTCATCAGCAAGCACATAAGTGAGGACATCTTAAACCATCTAGTCCTAGTCAAGGTGTCAAGTGACTGAAGCCACCTGAGTGACTTCAGGTAAGAACAGGGGAAAAAAAACAAACCTGCCTACCTCAAATAACAGAATCATGGGCAAATAATTGTTTTAAGATACTACATTTTGGGATTGTTACATTAGCAACAGGTGAGACAGTGGTAACTAAATAATGGTGCATCTTACAAAGGATGGCATCTTAAATTGATGAAATATGAGAAGCAGCTCAATACATGCTTAATATATGCTTTTAAAAAATACTAACATGAGGAAAAGAGAGCAGGAACTCATGAACGTAAAATACCACAGACTATAACCTACAATCACTATATCCCAGATTAACATTAAAAAATAAAGTTTTGAAAGTGTGACTATCACAAAGGAAATCCTAGGAATCCCTTCCTAGGCTATCTAATCTCCAGACTCAAAATTTTAAATAGATAAGGAGCCAAATCAACTTGATGTAAATATCACTAAAAATGCAAATGAAACAAGATGGATAACATCCTGAAATGAAAACAAATGGTGCTACAGTCTGAGTGTCTGTGTTCCCTCAAAAATCACAGGTTAAAAATTACTCACCAAGGTAATGGTATTAGAAGGTGGGGCTTATAAGAAGTGATTAGGTCATGAGTGCTCCACTCTCAAGAATGGAAGTGATGCACTTAAAAAAGAGGCCCCAGAGTGCTGCTGTCCCCTTCCACCATGTGAGGACAAACAGAAGGTGCCATCTATGAGGAACAGGCCCTCACTAGACACTGAATCTGCCAGCACTTTGATCTTGGACTTCCAAGCCTCCAGAACTGTAAGCAATAAATTTTTGTTGTTTATAAATTACCCAGCATAGAGTGCTGTATTTTGTTATAGCAGCCTAAACAGAATAAGACAAATGAATGACATACTTGAATTATGGGTCACTTTTTAACGACAAGCTTTTTAATTTTCAACTTCAACTAAACTCTTAGAATGCCACTGAAATTACTGTGACTTAAGAAGATAACATAAGCGAGAATGCTGAATTTTAGGCCATTTCTAAGAGATTATTTAAATAAAGTAGAATTAATTTTTGAGGTCAAAATAATTGGATATTGTGCTCAAGGTTAACATGGCGTTCTTTTATTAGGGAGGAACCATGTGTAGTGACAAAGCACCCAAATTCAGACAACCTTGGTCTAGTCTAGCAGGATGACCTAGGGCAAAGCACTTACTTATTTTTATCTTTGATTCCTTGACTATGATCAGCCAAACGGCTACTACCAGCACTCCAGAAAAATCAAAAAGGAACAGGAATTTTACCAAATTAATAGCTAAGAATACTGTGGTTAACATAATTAAATGTTAATATTAAATATTAGTACCTATTAAAGCCACCACGCATTGAGTACTTACTACATGCTAAATGTACGGTCATCTAATCCTATTAACAATCCTATGAAGAATGTACTATTGTACTATTTTACAGAATAGTAAACTGAGGTTTAAAGAGGTTAAGTAACTTTTTTTTTTTTAACTCTTGAGCCAAAACTTTTAAATCCTTTCCTCTGCTGCTTCACCACAAGCATAAGAGCCTCAACTCTAAGCTTCAAATAAAAAGCAAGAATTGTAGTATCAAAAATGCATCCAGCCAGCCTTAGCAGGAGCGAGACCCCATCTCTACTAAAAAATAGAAAGAAATTATCTGGCCAACTAAAATATATATAGAAAAATTAGCTGGGCATGGTGGCACATGCCTGTAGTCCCAGCTACTCGGGAGGCTGAGGCAGGAGGATCGCTTAAGCCCAGGAGTTTGAGGTTGCTGTGAGCTAGGCTGATGCCACAGCACTCACTCTAGCCCAGGCAACAAAGCGAGACTCTGTTTCAAAAAAAAAAAAAATGCATCCAGGAAGCATGTATAGTGCCACCAGCAATGGACTAGGAATCAGAAGACCTAAGTTCCAACGCCAATTCTATACAACCTACCTACTACACGTGGGCATAAGACAATGAATAAGTTAGCCTTTTGGACTTTGCTTTTTGGTTTTTTTCATTTATGAAATATTTACTGACTTTAAAAAAAAACATATTTTTTAAAAAATATGTAACATTTCACAAATTTGCGTGTCTTCCTTATGCAGGGGCCATGCTAATCTTCTCTGTATCGTTCCAATTTTAGCATATATGCTGCTGAACCAAACACTGGGCTTTGTTTTTGTTTTAATCCATAAAATGAGAGCTGACTAAATACATTTTAAGATTCAGCCTTCTCAACTCTGAAATTGATTCTCCTCATATTTTAAAAGTTATATTAATTTAAATGTTATTTCCATAATGAATTTTCTAATTCAATGATCATATTTATATGCAAAAGCGTATTAGAAGGCATGAAGATTTTCTGGCCACTTATTAATTTCTCCCTAAGAACAAACTGCACTCATTCTGGCACTTAATCATACACTCTTACACTGCCTTGTAAGAGCCTATACTGCTCACCTCTGCCGGTCATTGAAATCTCCCCATTTATTTCACTTCCCAAGTATGTCTGTCTCCATATTAGACTAATATCCATAAGGATTCAGCCATTTCTTCAGTGTCTGTTGAAAGAATAAACTGAACCGAAGAACAGGGACATACAGTAATTATTCAATAAATGCACGTTGGCTACGTAGAAAGTATTTTTCCTCTCTACATTTAAAACTACATTTTAACAACTTGAGAGTGGATTCTAAGAAATTTCCATATAATTAATAATCTATTTTCTTTTGGATTACTACAGATTTCCAGTTACTCCAAGTTTCTTGATACACAATGAAAACCCATTCACTGAGCCTAGCACAACCACTGGAATAAAGCAGGGGCAAAAAAAAAAAAAAAAAAAAGAACTAAATACCACAAATAATTTTACAATAAAATCAAGTAAACCACTGTGGTTACATTACCTCAGGAGATTATACTCAGAAATTATTTCCATGACTTATCTCAAATAAAGATGCTTACAAAAGTATTCCTAACATGAAAGTGAAGGAAAAGAAATATTAACAAAAAATGTAGCAGAAACCAAATTAAATAAAAAAGAAATTAGCATGTTTACCAGATATGATATATTATATACTTGAAAATAAAGAACAGATTTGAAAAGAAAGATAATCATAAGGTATCACAAAGATGAGTCTAGAAACTTTTTATATTTGAGTATCAGAAATGTTATTTCAAAAATCATTTTCACATAGAAGAAACCAAAAGTACAAAGAAGAAACCAAAAATACAAAGAAGAAAAAATACAGAATAGATGTAAAGTTTTTCTTTGAGGAGAAAGGGCAGCAGGACACAAATGGAAAGATAAAGGGTCACAATGATTCACAGTGGAGAAGTCACCAAAAACAGCAAGATCATAAGCAGGAATATGTGTGCAACCAAGTCTTAGACCTAAAGAATCCATCCCTTAAGCATTTTATGAACTTGAGTAATCACTGTCCTCTGAGTGCATCCATTTATAAAAAGCAAAAAAGGTTTATAATTTTATGCCACAATGAATGAGTATTTAAAACTACTTTGGGGTTTAAAATTACTACAGCAACCTTATAAATGTCAGAAGAGGAAAGTGTCATGGCAACATTAGATGTCACAAAAGGGCAGTCTGGGCTAAGAAGAGAATGCCCTAACAAGAGAACCAGCTAATAAGAAATGAGCCATGAAAAGGAATGACCAACTAGAAAATAAACAGCCAAATTGTCAGATTCCGAATAAACAGCACCAATGAATTATCTGAATTAGGAAAAACTAAAAGGTTCCTGATGTCATACTTTCAAAATATTTTAAAGTAATACTCATTTAGCAATTTACAAAATGCCTCTTTAGGAAATTTATGGTTTAAAAATAACCTGATTTTCCACACATGCAAAGTCCAATACTAACTGAAACAAAACTTCAAGGGAAAAAAATTCTCCTTTAAATGCAACTATATATCATCTGTAAAAAACTGAAAGTTATAGGCCAGTTGCACTAAATTTTCTTAAGCGTCATTAAGGACAATAGAATACTGACTGAGCCTATTCTACAATCAAAGTGAGTCAAGCTGTCAATAATCAGGTTCATTTCATTAAAAAACTCCTCTATGAAATTACCAGGCATTTAATAAAACAGGAATATTTTTACTCTTCCAGGATTCCTAGTAAGAGATAAAACCAGGCTTAAAAAAAAGAGATGTAAACTCAACAAGCCCGAAGACACACTTGTGTGACCACAAATTAGAGTTACTGTTTCATTTTGTGTTGACTCCAAATTAAATTTACTATTGCACATGGCCAACGGAGATTAAGAACCAACTTCGACCCACAGTTGGAAACAAATTACTCGCTTAAGCAGTTACGCTCATTATGAAACCCAGAGCACTTTTAAAGAGTTATCTAGATGTTGCGGTAAGCGCAGATCACGAACACCTCCGCCACCTTCCTTTGCGGGTTTCTGTACCAGCTGGGGTTGATACGGTCGACTCCAGCAGGGAAAGCAGCTCAAGTGGGAAATGGTATCCTCATACAGCCCAGAGAACCGGTGACGCACTAGGAGCTTGGAAAATGTCCCAGCGTTTACCTTGCTAGGAGCAGTTAGGTAGGAAGATGTCCACGTGCACTACTGTTTTCCAGATATGTTTATTTTTAACTTCTGTTTTGATATCGGCACTCTCGACCTCAGCCTAACGGGGAAAGGGGGGGATGGCAGCGCCGCTGGTGGTATTCGGGTGCAGCACAAGTTTAAAAAATAAAAAACACAACCTTTTATTTTTTAAATTGCAGCCTATCCGGTGCCCTCACCCCTCTCCTCCTCCACCCTCTGCCATCACCCCACGCAGCGCTTCGCCGCTGCCACTTCGGGTCCCCATGACAACCCCACCCCAGGGCAGGCCCCCTCCGCCGTGTCTCGGCCCCGACCCGGCCCGCCACGACTCCCCCTGCCCTGGGCTCTCGCTCTCCCCGCTCCCGAGGGGCGGGCCAGGACCCCGCCGGGCGCGCGGGCCCAGTCCCGGGTGAGGGCACGAGCCTCCCCAGTCGGGTCGTGGGGAAGGGCGGCCTGACGCGTAGCTGGGGAGGCCCCCCCCAACGGGTGACGCGTGGGGGGCCGGGGCGCGACCCCAAAGGGGAACGGCGGCCCCGCGCCCCTCTCTGGTCTGCCCAGGGGAGCCGCGGGGCGGACGCAGTGGGCGCGAAGGAACTCGTCTGTTTTCACAAACAACGACGCGTCGCGGCGGCGGGAGATGCTGGGGTCGCAGCTCACCTTGAACGGGTTGTTGAGATCCGGGTCCGCAAATGGGTTACTGTCGAAATCCGACATCTCTCTGGCGCTCGGCGTCACCCACCCGACCCAGGCGAAGGGAAAGAGACGAGGCGAGGCCGCCGCCCCCCTGCGCGTTCACGTCGCCGCCGCCGCCGAGCAGATCCGGGTGCAGCTCGCGGGGCCACCCAGCCGGCCGCGCCACTGAGCATGCCCGGTGCGACTGGCTCCCGGCCGCGGCTCCCGTTCCCGGCCGGTTCCTCCGGGCCTGGATCCCGCGCTCCGGGCTTTGGCTGCGACTGAGCGGCGTCCGGAGGCGGAGGGAGCCGGGAACGGCGAGCGGAGGCGATGCGCCCCGAGCTCTAAAAACCCGCGGCAGGCCCCGCAGGCCGAGGATCCTGGACCCGACTGTATTAGCGTCGATTTAAAATCGGCTCCCTGGGAGCCAGCGTGACTTAGGGAAGAGGTGGTATTCTCTGGGAAGGAAAGACGCACAGTGACCCCCCGTGCGGGCTGGGGAGGCGGCCTGGTGGCGGCGTGCGCACACCTGGGGTGGGGGCGGCGGCTGTGGGGAAGCCTCGGCGCCGACCTCCAGAGGAAACGCTGGGGCGGGGGGTGGGGGGGCTTGCTAATAAATTTTGCGCTCCCGAGTCCACCTGGGAATCCCGGCCTCCCATCTTCCGGTCCCTCCGCCTCTAAGTTGCTGCTAAATCACGGAGAGCAGCTTTGGCACTGTGGATCCGGACTTGTTCCAAGGCGCTCTGGGAAGAGATGAGATTCAGTACCAGGGGATGGCCCCTGCTCCCGTCGTTCGGGAATCTGTAAAATGGCTACCTCTTCGGACATCCCAGGGAGGGGTGGCACCAGTCCAGAGATCAAGGCCCTCAAGTTAATGTTGGTGGAAGATAAAAATATAATCGTTTTTGTTTACCTTCAGACATTTGGATGCAAAATATATACTTTTGAATTTTTCCTATTCTTTTCCCCAACACCAAGGATGAGATTATCAAAAAATATGTGTGTAAGAAATTCATTCGTACCATTCGTTGCCCCACCCCTGAACTTACTGAGAGGGCCTCACTTTCCCCACTTGCATTTTCCTTCTGCCCTAACAGAAAAGCATTTAGATGAAACTACAAAGAGCCAGAATTATTTTGACTTGGTGGGTATCTAAGAATTGGGAAAATCTAGATTTAGTCTTCCTTGGTCTTTTGGAGGCTTTACACTATGCAAAGTAAGAAATGATATTTTCTCCCCACTGTGAAAACACTAGCTAGCGACATGGCCAAAAGCACATTTGCTATGTGATGGTACCAAGGTTGGGATACATGACAAAGCAGCCGCTTCTAGGTGGCCAACTAAGAGTGTCAATTAATAAGTGACAACAGGCAGGGATGATCTTGACAGAACTATAAGATTCTAGATATGAAAAAGAGGAAGCAACCCATTATGCTCACCATCCTATCCTCAGCCACTTGCCCAGTGCCTGATTTATAACTTAGTGCTCAGTATGTGTGTCTGTTCGAATCCCAATTCTGACACTACTTGTGCTACTCCCTTCACCTCTCTGAGTCTGTAAAGAGTTAAAAATTAAATGAGACAAGAAATAGAAAAGTGTCCTACATGTTTATTTAGTGTCTAACAAATACTAATTGAATGCCTGAAAATGGAAAGGAAGCCCAGCCCATTGTTCTTACACAGGTGTTTTGCCTTAACTCTCCCGAGCTTGACCTTGCCCAGTTGATCTGCCCTAACTCCATCCAATTGTCTGTCCTCCAAATACTCAATCAGCAGCTATTTATTATGCATCTACTATGTTCCAAGACTATGAGGATCAGCTGAGCCTGCATTGCAGGATGGAAAGTTCCAACAGTGCTCTGTTTACAGCTAATGATATTAGCACCTAATGCAAAAGGTTTATAGATTTCATTGTTACAGAATCACTTGGGAATACTTGTTAAAGATGCAGACACCCACCTCTCCATACCTTCTATCCCCAAGATTAAGGGATCTGAGATAGGGGCCCTGGATCTGCATTTATTATTTTTACATGTCTTTGTATATGCAAATAACATCATTTTACATAAATGCATAAATGGATACATAGCATACATATAGATTTTTTCACTTTTTAAAAAAAATTTATTCTTTGTCTTCCCTGTTCTCTCCCCCTATGTTAACAATCTAGTACTTTTCTTCCAATATTTTTATTGTATATCTACACACTTAAAATAACTCACATAGTCATATAAAAACACGTATTTATGCAGACATACATACACTCTAATACTGTGTTTTGGCACTGTATTGAGAAATAGGGTCATATACATACTCTTCTGCAGCTTATTTTTTCACTCAATGATACTTATGGCAGAGTTTCTCAGTGAGATGTGCATTGGCAAAGAGACAAGTTATAGGTTTTTTACCCTATATACCACATAGTACTGTCGCTTTTTACGTGTATGATGACTATAGAGGTGAAAAGGGAAGCATGGCCTAATGGAAATTCCTCTAAATCAACAACCATACAGTTAATTTATTATTTTTAACCACTGCAAAATCATATTTAAAGGACCCCCAGGTGATTCTGATAGTGGTAATGTGACTTTAAGAACACTGATATGTTCAAGTCAGTGAAAAGTTGGGGAAAAAAAGAAAAACAAATTTTAAAAAAGTAAAAAACAAAAAAAGAGAACGCTGATATAAGGATATTCAGACATATGGTCCATACATGAATGTCTTAGTCCGTTTGTGTTGCTAGAAAGGAATACTCAGGGCTGGGTAAATTATAAAGAAAAGAGCTTTCTTTGGCTCATGGTTGTGCAGACTGTACAAAAAGCATGGCACCAGCATCTGCTTCTGGTGAGGGCTTCAGGCTGTAGCCACTCATGACAAAGGGCAAAGGGAAGCTGGTGTGCAGAGGTCACATGGCGAGCGAAAAGCAGGAAAGAGAGCACAGAGGTGCCAGGCTCTTTCCAACAACCAGTTCTGGGAACTGAGAGTGAGAATTCACTCCCATGGGAGTGGCAAAAAGCCATTCATGAAGGACTGTCCCCACAACCCAAACACCTCCCACCAGGCCCCACCTCCAACCCTGGGGATCAGATTTCAGCATGAGACTAGACAGGGACAAACCATATCCAAACCCTCGCAGTGAGCTTACTAATTCATCAGTTTTCATGAAATTTAGAATTACAGGATATGAGAGTTAAAAGGAACCTTAGCTTTTCTCATGGAGTTTGGACAGCTTGAGTAATTTGCCTCAGTCATCAAAGAAGTGAATAGGGGAACTGGGAACATAACTCAGGTCTCTTGACTCAGGTTTCAGACATTAAATTGATAGGCTTGGTTAGTAATAATTTCATATAGAAAAAAGAAATGGCATGTGCAAGGTAGAGAGAAAGTCAGCATAGAGAAGGCCTGGTTTGTTGCAGGAATTCATTTTCCTGGAGCTGCCTCCCTAAATTTGATAGAACAAAGAATCAAAACTAGTTTCTCAGCCCAGCTCTGCCACCAAACCAGCTGTGTGATCTTGATCTTATCAGCTCACCTCTCAGACCAGAGTTTCCACTTATGCCCATCATTCAAGTATATCTTTAAACAACTACTAAATGGTAAACATGCTTTAGTTGTTGTGGATAAAGCAGTGAACCATATGTAAATGTAGAGCCTCCTCCAGAAAACTTCCTAAAAGGGCTAGAGCATGGCTAAATGATATCTGTATCTCAGGTCCTTTGGATAGCTCTAACATTCTATTAATCTGTGACGGTAGCACTCACCCATCCCCAACCTTGTTTCTTTTACCCTCAGAGCATACCTCAGCCCATTACTGTGCTGCTTCTCCCTCAGTCTGACACATTTAATTTATGAACCTATTGGGTAGGGGTTATAGTCTGAATTCCTTGTTTTCTAAATTGGCTAGAGTATAGCTGGCAAATGCGAAGAAAATGCCACATTAGAAATTTACTTTTCTTACCTCAGAATGTTCACTGGACTCTGGGGTCACTGATGGGTTAAAGCTGAAATCCATCATCTCTTGCAGTGGACCCAGTCTCCAGATTTGCCGCTGTGTCTGCTGCTACTGATATCTGAGACACTCCAACAGGATCATATCTGGCTCCCTGTTCTCCCACTGGCTACATTTCCAGGAGGTATCAGAGGAGGTGAAGGCACTATATGATGGGCCAAATAATAGCCCTCCAAAGATGTTCATGCTGTAATCTCTGGAACCTGTAAATGAATTCCATAAAGCCTCCAGAAAGGAACCCAGCCTTACTGATAACCTTGATTTTAGTCTAGTGAAACTCATACTGGACTTATGACCTACAGAGTTGTAAGATAATAAATTTGTGGTTTTTTGTTTGTTTTTTTAAGACAGAGTCTCGCTCTGTTGCCTGGGCTAGAGTGCCGTGGCATTAGCCTAGCTCACAGCAACCTCAAACTCCTGGGTTCAAGCAATCCTCCTGCCTCAGCCTCTCGAGTAGCTGGGACTACAGGCATGCGGCACCACACCTGGCTAATTTTTCTATTTTTTGTAGAAATAGTGTCTTGCTATGTTGGTCATGCTGGTCTCAAACTCCTGGCCTCAAGTGATCCTCCTGCCTCAGCCTCCCAAGTGCTGGGATTACAGGTATGAGCCACTGCACCCAGCCCAGTGTTTATTATTAAAAGGAAGTAGATCTACTCTTCCCTCTTCTTCACTCTGAGAAGCCACCTGATAGTCAACAAGTGTTGTGTATGTCTACTCTTAGGTTTGGCTTCTCCTCTCTTTCCCTCCTCCACTCCCCTAGGAAGCCTTCCCTACTCATCTCCCCACTTGACTACCAAATTCTATATATACTGTCCTATACTGATGTCTTCATTATACATCTCCCAACTGGCCATAGCACCTTCTTAAAGGCAGGGATTGTCTGTTTTTCAACATTATGACTCCAGCTTCTGACACGGTGCTGGCAAACGTGAATGAATGAATGAATGTCACAGCTTTAATTTGGGCCTTAACATCTTTGGTTCCTTTACTAAAATACTATTTGAGTAGCTCTCCCATTATTGCAAATGTTATCTTTAACAATTCTGATTAACACATTAAGTGCCATGTGAATTGTCTTTAACTCACACTAGTTTTGAGCCCGGGGCCTCGTGAAGCAAATCAAGACTCAATTCTCTGAAACAAATTCAATTGTATTCAGTTGTATGTGAGTCACATACAACTCCATCGGCCTGCAGTATAAAAATAGATTCTAGCACTGCATGAGTTGCATATAACTCATGCACAGAAAACAATAAAAAATAACAAATTTTTCATTAAATTAGAAAGATCATTTTGTTTTTGAAGCTTTTATTCTATTTTCGTAATAAAACACTGTGGCCCCTGGGAAAAAATTTTTACTCTAGTGTGGCAGTCAATATGTTAAGTACTCTCTTGCCTAAAAATCTTTCTAATCTCCTTGTTGACTACAAGAGAAACACTAAATTCAGTACCATATCACTCATAGTCCTTCCCAACATGGCCTCAACCTGTGCTGTCAGTCGTACCCGTCCCCCACTGGCTGTCTACATGCATGTATGTATTTTCTCATCTACTTCCCCTTGTCCTGTTGTGTTTCAAATTTCAGGTCTTACAGTGCAACCCACTAGTGGGTCACAAAATCAATTTAGTGGGCTATGACCAGCACATTTTTAAAAGAGAACAGAAAACATCCAAGCATGTGGCACACAATAAACGTAAGGTTCACCAAACTTCTGTTTCAGTTGTGAGTGTACGCTTGTGTGCCACACTTAAAATTTACTTCTTACTGTGGACACAGCCCTCAACTGAGAATTCCTCAAAGGTAGATTTGTATTTTATTACGTTTGAGGTTTTTTATTATTCAAAGTACTTAGTGCAGCGGCTGGTAATTATAACTTATTCATTTGTTGAATGAACCAGACCGAACCAAGGGTATTTTGGAATTAAAGACTAGAGAGCTATGCCAACAGCACGAAGACAAGTAGTGTGGCCTTCCTCAAGCGATCAAGGCAGTCTCTCTGTCTCTACAGGACTGCCTCAGTTCTCCCACATTATCATAGCGTATGCTCTTGGGCACCAGTGAGAGTTTTCAGTGCTGCCTCCCAATCAATTCACAAACTGCTGTGGAACATCTCTGGGGTAAAGCTCTGACCTTGATGCTAGAAGGAACCTGAAATATAAAGGCTTAGTCCTAGGCCAGGACTAGGGTGAGGCCAGAGAGGCTTCTAGGGCAAAAATTTTAAGGAGGCACCCACTCTCAGGGTCCAGTAAGTGCCAAGCCTGCATTTAGTCCCTCCCTGCACCTTCTAACCAAGTTGACAAAATGAGACAAGCACAGAGAAGCACCAGCGGCTTAGCAGAGAGGCCAACCTGGGCTCAGATTCCTGCTGTGCTGCCTTCTGAGTCCTGTGGCTTCAGGCAACTTGTTCAGCCTCCCCAGTCCTCAGGTGGTTCTGCTCTCCTCCTTGTTACCACACCAATCCAAGCTCTCAACAGCTCTCACCTGGATCCTGCAGTGGCCTCTTGTTTCCCTGTTTCCATCCTTGTCCTTCTACAATTCATTGTCAACACAGTGCCAAACTGATTGTTTTAAAATGTTAATTAGAGCATGTCATTCATCCACTCAAAGTCCTCTCTGACAGCTTCCCAGCTGTAGCAGGGGAAAAGCCTTCTTCCTCACAACGGACCTTGCAGGGCCCTGTAGGATCTGGCCCCTGTTACCTGTCTAACTCTCTTTCCTATTGCCCTCCCTTGCAGTATTCTGTTTCCGACACCCTGGCCTCAGCATCCCACATCTGCGTGCTCCCACCACAGAGCCCTTGTCCTTCTGTTCCCTCTGCCTGGATGCAGTTCCCTTCTGTGACTGTGTGGCTGACTCACTCACCTCCTTCAAGTCTTTGTTCAAATGTCACTTTCTCAATAAGACCTTCCCTGACCACCTTTTTATAAACTTTTTTTTTTGGTGAGGGGAGGACAGAGTCTCACTCTGTTGCGAAGGATGGAGTGCAGTGGGATGTTCATAGCTCACTCCTGGGCTCAAGCTATCCTTCTGCCTCAGGCTCCTGAGTAGCTGGGACTACAAGCTCACCCCACCATGCCTAGCTAATTTTTTAAAAATATTTTTTTGTAGGGATGGGGTCTCACTATGTTGCCCACGCTGGTCTCAACCCCCTGGCCTCAAGCAATCCTCCTGCCTAATCCTAGCAAAGCACTGGGATTATAGGCATGAGCCACAATGCCCAGCTACCTTTTAAAAACTTTAATCCTCTACTTCCTAGCACTTCCTCCTCTCTCCCTGCATTATTTTTCTCTAAAATATAATACTTTTCAACATTTGGCATCCTCTGCTCCCAGGAGACTATAAGCTCCTTGAGGACAGGGATTTTTGTTAGTTTTGATCACAGAGCTATCCTCAATGGCTAAAACAAAAGTAAGAGCTCAAGACTCTTTGTGGAATGAATGAATTAATCAACTAGGGGTAATACTACCTCCTAGAATTGTGAGAATTAAGTCAGAGAATGTTCAATAAATAGTAACTATTATGATTAAGAGGTGATTAAGAACTTAAGAAATTAATTAAAGAATTAATAACTCAAGATAAAAGAGTTAAATTTAATGGTACAAAAAAAAAAAAGCAGTTTAAGATAGGCAAACACAATAGGCAGAAGAGGTATTCCCAGGGAAGAGGGGTGGCTGTGGGCTGGAGTGGGCTGGGGAGGCTTCACAGAAAAGGAAGGATTTGACTCAGGCCTTAAAGACCTGGTGACACGGCCATGAAGCACGGAAAGGACAAAGGAGCACATCTCTTGGGCCAAAAAGCTTGAGCAAAAGTAGGCAGCACATGACAGAAGAGCTTTCACCCTCCAGGATCCACTGTGGGAGAGACATCATGAGAAAAGATAGCAAGGGAAGAGGCGCTCTTCCTTTCTCACCAGGTGCTGTGGTATGTTGACCTGTTATCTTCAACTCAATGAGTTGACCACTAGCAAGCCACAGAGTCACACCACCACCCATTATCCAGCTCAGTGCTACCCAAGCTCATCACCCAAGCCAACCCCAGCCCCACCAGCTGTCTAAAGTAACCACCCTCTCCCATGTGATTATATGTTGTTCAAGAGGCTGATGGTCTAAGTATCCCCCAGACAATTATATCATAGCGGCATTCTTTTATTATTGTGTGAAAGTGTTCTGTAGTACAGGAACACAATAAACATAACAAAAATAAATGTATATTTTGAGTCTCAGTTTACTTATACATGCATATACAATTTCCTCTACCAAGAATGTCCTTCCACTCAATTTCCACTTGCCAAAGTCCAGTCAATTCTTCATGGCCAATTTCAAATGACACATCCTATATAGACATTTTACTAGATATTCCTAATCCAAATTTGTCTCTCCTATCACTACAGTATACAAAATAATCCTGTATCTTTGTTACAGAATTCATGATAGGGCCATCTCCTATGAGTATAAAGTTATTATTACATGCCCAGTGATTATGGTGAGCTCTCCATTAATATTTGTAAATGAATGAATGTATCTGTCTCTCCATGGTGTGAGCTTCTGAAGACAGGAAAAAATTTCATTTTTATATCCTTCCCTCACAGCATCCTGTTCATAGCAGGTACACAATCAATAATTGTGTCTTAGCTTATAAAAGAGATTGCCACTTAAAATGTTTGGTCAGAGTAAGCCCCAATATAAGATTAAGAGCAACAATTTTGTAGTCAATATAAAGTGAATTGTGCAGTCATTGTGATAATATCTTCTGAATTCTAAATATAAATAATGACTTCATAGAAACATCATGGAAGCATTTCAAATAGTTTGGGTCAATGAGCTACAAAAACTGTTTCAGTCTGCTTGGGCTGCTATAACAAAATACCTTAGGTTGGGTAATTTATAAACAGAAAGTTATTGCTCACAATTCTGGAGGCTGGGAAGTTCAAGATCAAGACATTAGAATATTTGGCATCTGATGAGGCCTTGTTCTCGGCTTCATAGATGGTGCCTTCTTACTGCATCTTCATATTGTGTAAGGGGTGAGCAAGCTCTCTTGGGCCTCTTTTATAAGGACACTAATCCCCATTCATTAGGACTCTATCCTCATGACCTAATCAGCTCCTAAAAACCCAATCTCTGAAAGCTATTGCATTGGAGATTAGTTTTCAACATATGTATTTGGAAGGGACACAAACATTCACTAAAGCTCATTTTATTAATATTTCCTAGAATGATCTACATAAGAATTTTATGGTGAAATTATCCTGATTTTACAAGATAGAGAGACATTATTGAACATATGTGTGTGTATATATGGTATGCATAATACACACCTAAATATTAAGGAGGTGTTTACCAGTGATCATATTTAACATACTATGAGTTTAAAGTAAGTATTACAGTCCTGGACTACTTTGAAAATTCAATTTTATCTATGTGTGATGAGTCAGAAAGAAAACTGCTATTTTTATCTAGGTATATTTTCAGAAAACTTTTTTGTTTTTATAATGAACCATACATAAATTTTACAAACATACTTGATGTTACCTTATGTCTATGAAACTTCAAAAAGGTCTTCAAAGTAAGGAAAGTTTACAATTCTTAAATTGCCTATTAGCCATAAATCTTCAGGGAACTCTGGTAAGAGAGAAAATAATCATGATAATCTAACCCATTTTCTGATCTCCCCAAAGAAATACACCCAAATCTGATTATTAGGCCCCTAAGGAAAGAAAGATTACTTTCAGGTTCTCCTTTTCTACTTTAATGCTGAGAATTTTAAAAAAGGAATCAGGTTTATTTAGAATGGCTGTTACCCTCCCTACATTATGTGAGAAGAGAGTAGAGACAACTGAAATTTCTTGAACGCCTGGCATATGTCAGGCCTGAAGTGCTGGAGGCTCAACAGATATTTTCTTGTATAACAAAATACTTTGGGGAGGTTAAGTATTATTAGCTCCATTTTACAAATGAGAAAATGGGAACTCAGAAAAGTGAAGTAAATATGAGGAGTTATTTTAAGAATTATTATGCAAAATAGAGGCCTCATTTCTGGGGTTTCATATTGTTTGTCCTTGCATTCTATATTATGCTTTATTATACTGCCCAAGTAGAGAATTCCATGCTGTTGTTTTTTAGGGAAGTGACATAATCTTGTTTGTTCTTTAAACACATTGCTGTCACTCATGCTTCCCCAATATGCCACTACCAGATGACTGGGGAGAACAAGTGACAGGCATGTGGATAATTATACCCATAGTCTCCAGTTCTCTCACCTCCCTCCGCTGTATCACCTCCCTTCAACTGACCAGTCGCTGGGGCAGCTGCCACAGTTGGTTGCCCTCCATCTGTGGCCTTGGGAACTTTGATGGTTCTGCCTGCCTCTTACCATGATTTTAGGCTCTAGAGATGAGGGCAGATGTTGTTCCTCCCATTAACACCAGCATGGATCTGCTCAAATCTCATATTCTCCATTAGCCAAGGCATTGGATTCTGCTGATATATCAGTCTTCCACAAGGAGCTCTTCATTATTTTAGGTTTTTACAATGCTTTGATGAATTATAACTATTCCTTTCAATGCTCTCTTTTAGTTTTCAGAGTCCCTCTCTCATGGAACTTTATACAAGTTCCCTTGGGAGTTTGGTTAATAGACAGTAAAAAGCTACCATACAGTGTCACAAGCACACTGTTCTTTTATACCTGGTCACAACCATTGTCACTAAACCAAGCCTGGGAACCTTGACATTCTCCCACCTCAAATCGTCTTCCCTGGTCAAGGAAGGCAAAGATCTGTTACTATTTTTTGTTCTAAAAACGTCTTAGTCCTAGGACTGGACCTTAGCTCCAACTTATCTTGTCATTGATTATTCCAGAAGACCCAAAAGTCCTCAGGCAAATATAACTAACCCAAACAACAGGATATATGCAGATTAGCCTCCTCTATATCATCCCAGGGCTATATATTTCATCTTGAGCTATAGTTAAGGAAATTGGAGAGCCTTACCTTTCAATCATCAATTTCCAAATTTCTCTCTTTCTTTGGTTCCTACAATTGGCCCATAATCTTTCCTGGCAACTCCTACCCAAGAAATTAGTGGCTCCTTCCTCTGTAGAATGAGAAAACTCTATTTATATCTTTATGATCTATAGAAATCCTTATCTTGTATTGGCAATTCAAAAAGTGGGTTCTCCCAAAAGCAGGACCTTGGGCGTAAGTGATAAGGAACATGGGTACAAGTAGTTAATTTGGGTGGTGTTCCCAGGAAGCCAGAGTGAGAGAGAGAGCAGAGAATGAGGGAGATAAAGAGGAAAAGACAATAAAAGAATGATTAAGAAGGTTACAACTGTGGGTAAGTGAGGCTCAATGCCAGTGGGGATCTACAGAGGAACCATGTAGAATATTCCTTAGAATTGTCCTTTGAAGCATAGGGAACCAGGGACATTTATCCACCAACTCTTGTCCCCGATTGGTTCAGATTTTCCTTCCAGAGGTGTAAATCACACACGCACACATGCATGCATGCACTCACATGTGTAGAAGTTGAGTAGCTTCAGGGAAAGCCCAAAGAAAGAAAAGCTAAGAAAGTCAAAGTGCACCAACAATGAGAAGCCATCAATGTGCACCATTACTGTCTATTTATCACAGCTGCAGCCCAAGTCAGAGGTTGCCAAAGGAATAGGATGTGAGGCACAAACAGTGTTTCTACAACACCTCTTGACATATCTCTGTCCCCCTTTAAATTATATATACCTCTAGGGGTCACACCAGATCTTAATCATTTTCACATCTTTCATACCCAGCACAGCATCTGACATAAGGTAGAAGCTGAATTATTATTGCATGGATAGATGGATGGAAAGATGTAGTTAAGACTAAAGAAATTTCTTTCACATTAGGTTTACACTCACCTAACAGCTTTCCTATCCTCTTTTTATGACTTGCTCTGTTAATAGTAGTTTTTATCATATATTCTGAATTTTTGCCATATAATGCTATATTTTATCATGGCATATAAAAATTTCTTGCTTTTTTTTTTTTTTTTTTTGGAGACAGAGTCTCACACTGTTGCCCAGACTAGAGTGCCATGGCGTCAGCCTAGCTCACAGCAACCTCAGACTCCTGGGCTCAAGTGATCCTCCTGCCTCAGCCTCCCAAGTAGCTGGGACTATAGGCATGTGCCACCATGCCCAGCTAATATTTTCTGTATATTTTTAGTTGTCCATATATTTTCTTTCTATTTTTAGTAGAGACGGGGTCTCACCCTTGCTCAGGCTGGTTAAAATTTCAGTACAAAAAATAAAATTACAACATAATTTGTCTTCCCTTTGCCTACTTTGTAATTGACTTTTCACCATAAAGGGCATTGGAAGATCAGTGATCACAAAATAAAAACAGAAAACATTCATTTTGTTGGGCAAGGTTCTGAAGAAATTAATCACATTTTCACAAGGGTATCAGACCAGTTTCCTAATTAAATTGTAATTTGGTAGGCAAATGAATTTGAAAAATAAACTCAATGGAGATTTAGTGATGTGAGGTTTTAAAAATTAATGTTAACACAAAAATAATCAAGTTCAATAATTTCTAAATAAATGGAGAAAGAGTCCCAGAACATTAACTCAAGTTGAGAAGTTGAGAACTGAGACAAGTCTAAACACATCTAGGTAGCCTGTAGACAGGCTCACCAGAGCACAACTTGAAGGGGGCTGAGAAACATCACGGGAGGGACAGTGAGAAATGCTGTCAGCCAGCGTCTAAGGAGGCTCTAGCCTTGAAACGACTGGGCAACAGAAACTCTTCCCTTATCCCCTCAGACAATGTGCCTGGTGGGGAAAGAATCTGGTCACAGAGGATGGAAGGAGAACCCAGACTTGTTCTGTGGACAGGGGCTGAGATCTGAGAGGGAGGACAGTTCTGAACGCAATGTCATGTGCATCACTCAGATTGCCCTCCCGTCCCGGCCCTCAGAAACTCACACCAAAGACCTAGGGAGAGAAAAGCCTTAACAGAGGTGAGGCTAAATGAAGAACTTTGATCACTAGAAGCACAGTGAAGAACTGAGAACAGATAGCTCTGCCTCACATGTGGGAAGAATTAGACCTCACTTCAGAATGAATATCTTCGCCAATATTAGGAGAGTGGAGAGAAGGGATTCGGCTGAGCAGCAGGGCTAGGAGAGGAGGGGCAATAGCAGGCACTTCTAGGTGGAAGAAGAGGGTGGTGAAAATAGAACCTTCAGAGAAAAGTAGTTATAACATCAAGAGGGGAAGGTGGAAGCATCCAGGCCGCCAGCTAGGAGGCTGAGCTGAGATGAAAATAGCACAGTAGGGTGACTAGAGTTAACGATAATTTATTGTATATGAGAACTGTCTGGAAAGTATCCAGCCATGGATATGATGGATACATAGATGCAATGGCTGGATACTTTCCAGACAGCCCTCCTATGTCAAAATAACTAGAAGAGAAGATTTGAAACGTTTCCAACACAAATGATAAATGTTTAAGGTGATGAATATCTTAATTACCATGATTTGATCATTACACATTATATGCATGTATCAAAATTCACATGTGCCCTATAAATATGTACAATTATAATGTATCAAAGAACATGAAAAAGAAGGAAAAAACCACACTTCAGGCTTTCTGGGTAGCAGAATCATAAAAGGCACCCTCTAATTCTCTAACCCTGTGACTGCCCATCACAAGCCAAACCACACTGACTGAGAAAAGTTTCGCTGACCCTTACTAGACAACTATGATTTTTGTTTCTTTCTCAAGTGCAAAGTTTCTGGAAACTTGGTTCCATTAAACATACATATGAGACTGCATTAGTCAAGGTTCTTCAGAGAGAGAGAACCAATAGGATATATAAATAGATGAAAGAGGATTTATTAGGGGAATTAGCACACGATCATGGAGGCTGAGAAGTCCCACAACAGAACATCCGCAAGCTGGAGAACAAAAGAAGTGGTAGCATGGGTCAGTCCAAGGCAGAAAGCCCAGGAACCAGGGAACCTGATGGTGTAACTCTCAGCCCAACGCTGCAGGCATGAGAGACCCGGGAGGCCACTGGGACAAGTCCCAGAGTTCAAAGTCTGAAGAATCTGGAGTTCTGATGCCTAAGGGCAAGAGGGGAAGGGCATTGCACTCCAGAAGAAAAAGAGAGAGAGAGAGAGAGAGAATTCACCTGTCTTTCTACTTTGTGTTCCATCTGAGTCCCCAGTGGATTGATGGTGGATGACCACATTGAGGGCTGATCTTTCCCATGCAGTCCACAGAATTACTCACCAGTTTCCTCCAAAATTACCCTCAATAGACACACCCAGAAACAATGCTTCACCAGCCACCTAGGCATCCCTCCATCCAGTCAGGTTCACAGCTGAAATTAACTATCACAGAGACATAGTATTAAATATTTCTTAGTATTTTTCAAGACAGAGAAAATTATAAATAAAAAAGCTTAACTTGATTATTAAATTTCATTCATATGTAAATACATGTGTTTTATTATACAAGCATCTGACATCTGTTAGAAGAAAGGTCTGGATTACCTTATCAGCTGGCATAAATTTGAGAAAAATATTTTGGAATAACATTCTGTTGCATTATCCCAACAAACAAAAGCATTATTTCAGAAAAACATAGAAAACTAAAATTGAATCATCAAATCGATAATGCAAAGTACATGCATGAATTAATTATTAAAATGATATTTAAAAATATAATCTGTAATAACATGAAAGAACATGTATAATAATGAATGGGAAAGGTAGGATATATAGTGTAAAAAGTAGAGATACAACTTTATTTTAAAAACCTAAAAGTAGAAAAGAAGACAGATGAGTCAGTGGACTGTTTTCTTTTTTCTACTTGAATTTCCATTTACTTACCATCCATTACTTTTATAACTGAAAAATATGTTCAGGAGAAAGAATATGGTTTGGTTTTAACTTAGTTGGTATAAACACCCCAAAATCTTCATGGGTCTTAGAGTTGAAAAAATTGACATGCTTTGATTCAAATAATTCTGTACCTTAGCTTTTTCCTCCTGCATGGTCTGGAACAGATATGTGAAAGTTCGGAAAGAATGGTGTACCTGGCAATTATTAATACCTTGCTTAAAGGAAGTCCTCAGTAAAAGTTTATTGATGGTTTGCTGAACTCAATACTACTGGCTCTTTTCCAAAAGTAAAACAAAACAAAATCAGAGGTTTAAATACAGCCCTAGCAAGCAACAAGTACAAAATGCTTTTGTATGCCATAATTATTAGGACTGTCCTTGTTTAAGATGGAAGCTGACTAAGCCAGAAAGACCAACCAAGTGATTTAGGGTGGGGGCTTTGTGCACTCTATCAATCAATCATTCAATCAATCAGGCCTACAGAATGAAGCTCTATTTTTTTTTTTTTTTTTTTGAGACAAAGTCTCACTCTGTTGACAGGGCTAGAGTGCTGTGTCATCATCCTAGCTCACAGCAACCTCAAACTCCTGGGCTTAAGCAATCCTTCTGCCTCAGCCTCCCAAGTAGCTAGGACTACAGGCATGTGCCACCATGCCCAGCTAATTTTTTTCTATATATATAATTTTAGCTGTCCAGATCATTTCTTTCTATTTTTAGTAGAGATGGGGGTCTCGCTCTTGCTCAGGCTGGTCTCGACTCCTGACCTCAAGTGATCCTCCCGCCTCGGCCTCCCAGAGTGCTAGGATTACAGGCGTGAGCCACCATGCCCGGCCCAGAATGAAGCTCTGATTAAAAACTGTGGACATCAAAGCTTAGGTGATCTCCCTGGTTGGTAATACTCCATAGGTATTGTCATACATTGATGTCAGGAGTTCAATGGGTCATTACTCCGTGGAAGAGGAGAGTGAAACTCCACATTTGGAACCCTCCCAGACTGTGTCCTATTTGTCTCTTCGTTTGGCCAATTTTAATTTGTATCATTTCCCTGTAATAAACTATAACAATGAGTATAATAACTTTCAGTGAGTTCTATCAATCCTTCTAGCAAATTATCAAACCTGCAGTTAGTGTTGGAAGTGGGAGCAATCTTGAGGACTATGCCCTTAAACCTTGCAGTGTGACTAACTCCAGGCACATAGATAATATGTAAACAAATGGATGTGGCCAAATTTGGCCCGTAGGCCATAGTTCACCAGCCCCTGTTCTAGCTCATTAAAATAGCTGTAGAGCATACATATAATTTGTTGAGCTCCATGTAAAATTCATAATTGGGTCCAAACAAACTGCAATATTCTACCAATCAAAATAGAATCTGCAATTGTCAAAATTTGCGGATATTTTCTATATATACAGAGTAACTGAACTGCAACATTTCTGTGACAAAGCTGATGCTGAACACACACACACACACACACACACATACACAAATGTATATACATTTAGTATGTGCACTTCCTTCTTTGCTGCCCATCCCCAATTAGATTTTTAAAACGTTTGTGCCTTTGAAGAACTATAATACTTTGTAAATCAACTTAAGTTTCCCACAGTGCTATTGTGGTAAGCAAATAATCCTCTCAGCATGTGTTTAGGAATATTAAGCAGCATAATAGGAATCCTGATATGCCAAAAAAAATCACAGATAATACTGGGTTATTAATACTCTTGGGTGTTCTAGAATTTTCCTAGGAAACAGAAGGAATGTGTACCTTTGGCCCATTAAAAAAAGAGACTCCAAACAATATCTGCTTTTTACATTTAAACATTTGTCTACACGTCTTGGTGGCCAGTGTCCCTCCAATCTTATCAAAGGGATTATAGGAAAAAATCATATGGAAAGAAGGTCGCCTTCATTTTAAATCTGGTTTTCTTTTGGTGTAACAAAACTCAATTTTCTGTTCTTGTCTTATTCTTTCTCAATATTAGACATTTTTGAGAAGGTAATAATGTCATTATTTATTATTAGTTATTAACCATGGGTAATTTATTCCTGCAATTGAATTTTCTATGGTAGTTATAAAGTATCACAAGCTACTACAATTTAATTGCCATGTTATCCTAGCTGGTATGAATGACTCTTTCTATGTGACTGACTTACTCTAACTAAAATACCTACTGGCTAGATAGTCAGTCCCATCCACAATATCAGAATATCTCCCCACCCCTTAACCAATTTTTTTCCACTTTGAATACTGTGGCGAAGCTATCTCACATTGGCAATAGCATCCACTAGTACTTCAGCTATCACCTGGCACATGACAAATATTCTCCACTCAGTCGTGATGCCCACTCAATTTTCCAACAAATACTACCAAGCTGATTTCAGGGAAGAGGGCAGAATGGGGGAAACTCACATCTTAAATGACTCTGTTTCAGCTGTGAACACAGTCCATTTTTTATTTCCCTGCAACTTAGGTAATACTGAAATGTAGCACTTAAAATTTTACTTGAAAATATTGCAGGGGAATTAAAACATACAGAAGGAAAGAAATGTAAAACGGAAATTTAGATATTTGTCCTGGAGTCAGTCACCCATTGCTTGCACTGAGGATCCCTCTGCCCCCAGCCATTTCTCTGTTTAACCCTTAGCAGGTCACGAGTAACCTATGCCATTTTATCTTCCACAGCCATATGTCTCTATCACGTCCTCCTTATCCAGTCAGGTCCCACTGCCACCGACCATGAGAGATGATGAAGTCCTCCCTTTCCCTAGTCCAAGGCCTTCTTTAGTTCTTCCTCTAGGAAATTGACAATGAGTCTACCATTTTCTTCAAGACAGATTTCCCCATCTCCATTCCCAGGGATACTTTGATCCCCATAACCTACACAAAGTACACCCAATAGTTGAAAGTACATTTCCCAAACTCAGGCTCATTCAGTTACAAATAGCATCCATGCAAGACATTAATCATTCAGGCCATGGTAGGCTGCCACAGTCCAGTACAGTTTTATTTCACAGTCTTCCTTTCAGTATACAGTGAGGGGGAAATTAGACCTATGTGTCCCCTCTGGCACGGTCCTAGTCTCATGATTTCCTGTGAGGAAATAACTGAATAAAAAGACACTCATCTCTCAGAAACAATTCTTTTTGAATTAGTAGAAAGATATTTTTCCCCTTAACTCTTTAGTAGCCTCATTCTAGAAAGACATAATAGAAGTCACATCGCTAAGCAAAATTTAATAACTCAATCAGAAACATCTGCTTTTGGTTCAGGGTGTCCATAAGAACAATGGCCAGGTACTTGTTTACAACAACATGGTTTTAAAAGTTCACCAAAGTAGCTACAGCCAGAACAAATAGGAGTTTGACTCCAGGTTCAAGGACAAATTCCAGTTTCTATGAGTGCAGAAACTGCTCACCACCTTCCCAAATGGTTTTCAAATTCCAACAGTTTCCCTGAGGCACCAGTTACACTGGTGTGTGGTTATGTTCCTGCTTGGTCTTTTTTTTTTTTTTTTTTTTTTGAGACAGAGTCTCATTTTTTTGCCCTGGCTAGCGTGCCGTGGCATCAGTGTAGCTCACAGCAACCTCAAACTCCTGGGCTTAAGCAATCCTTCTGCCTCAGCCTCCCAAGTACGTAGCTGGGACTACAAGCATGCACCACCATGCCCGGCTAATTTTTCCTATATATTTTTAGTTGTCCAGCTAATTTCTTTCTATTTTTCAGTAGAGATGGGTTCTCGCTCTTGCGCAGGCTGGTCTCGAACTCCTGACCTCGAGCGATCCTCCCGCCTCGGTCTCCCAGAGTGCTAGGATTACAGGCATGAGCCACCTCACCCGGCCCCTGCCTAGTCTTGATGATTGAATTCTCTGGTGGTTTAGTTATCCAGAGAAGATCAGTGAGTCCTACAGAGAATCTAAAGTCCAGAAACCCTAGTTATAGTGCGTAGCATGTTTATGTTTTCTACTTCAAAAGGTACATATTTCTTTCCTGACAATATTCTATTTAATTTATTCAGCTGCTGCTGTAGAAATGCTCATAACACACCTCCACCCTAGAGATGGCTGAAAATACAGGCACATTGATATTGTGTGGATTATTCAAACAACATACGTGTGAATGAAGCAGGAAGGTTATCAAGTAGAAACTACTGAATACTAAGCATTATATTAGAAGAACAATTATAGTAGTGTAAACTATGTAAAGTGCTAGATGTGGTCTAGTTTGTCTATGAAGGAGCTACTTTGACCACAATAAGTCTATTTTGTTAGTCTTTATAAAGAATCACTGTAAGGGCCTGGTGTGGTGGCTCACGCCTGTAATCCTAGCACTCTGGGATGCTGAAGTGGGAGCATTGCTTGAGCTCAGGAGTTTGTGATCAGCCTGAGCAAGAATGAGACCCTGTCTCTACTAAAAATAGAAAAATTAGCTGAGCAAGGTGGCATGTGCCTATAATCCCAGCTACCCAGAAGGCTGAGGCAGGAGGATTGTTTGAGCCCAGGAGTTGGATGTTGCAGTGAATTATGAGAACACCACTGCATTCTACCCTGGTGATACAGTGAGACTCTTTCTCAAAAAAAAGGAACCATTGTCCATTTTTTAATAAAATAAAAGTGTATTAATCATGCTCAATGGACTCAACAGCAGATTTGAACTGACAGAAGAATGAATCAGTCAGTTGAAAGAATGAATCAGTCAATTGAGATTATCCAGTCTAAGGAAAGAAAAAAAAAAGAGAAGGAAGAAAAATAAAAAGAGACCATCAAGCATACCAACATATATGCATAATGAGAGTATTAGAAGGAGAAGAAAAAAATGACAGAGGTAGAGAAAAAGAAATAATAGCCACAAGCTACCCAAATTTGATGAAAGACATTAATGTACATGCCCAAGAAGCACAATGAACTCCTAATGTAATAAACTCAAAGAGATCCAAACCTAGACACATCATAGGCAAACTGTCAAAAGACAAAGACAAAGAAAGAATTCTCAAAGCAGCAAGAGAAAAAATACTCATCAAGTACAAGGCATGCTCAACAAAATTTACAGTTGACTTCTCATCAGAGACTATGGAGACCAGAAGGCAGTGGGATGACATATTTAAAGTGCTGAAAGAAAGACCATCAATCAAGAATTCTATATCCAGAGAGACTATTCTTCAAAAATGATAAATTCAGACATTTCCAGATTAAAACAATAAAACAAAACACGAAATTTCTCATTAGCACACAAGAAACACCAAAGGGATTCCATGTTGAAACAAAAGGACACTGGATAGTAACTCAAATTCACCTGAAGAAATAAATAGCACCAGTAGAGATAACCACATAGGTAAACATAAAAAAATGTCTGTGACTCTTTTCTTTTCCTATCTGATTTAAAACTGATTTATACAGTTGCATAAAGTAATCATTATTAAGTTGTGTTCATGGGCTTATGATGTATAAATATGTAATCTATATGACAATAATAATATAAAGAAAAGGGATGAAAATAGAGCTATATTGGGGCAAAGTTCTTATATACTATTGAAATTAAGTTGCTATTGATTCAAATTAGATTGTTGTAAGTTATGACATTAACTGTAATTTCTAGGGAAACCACTAAGAAAATAACTTAAATAAAAAGATATAGTAAAAGAAACAAGGCATGAAATGATGCTTATCATTAGTCATTAGGGAAATTCAAACCAAAACCACAATGAGATACACTTCAGACCCACTAGGACGGCTATATATAATCAATGGAAAATAACAAGTGTTGACAAGGATGTGGAGAAAATAGAACCCTCATACATGCTGGTGAGAACGTAAAGTGGTGCCATCACTTTGGAAAACAGTTTGGCAGTTCTTCAAAGAGCTAAACATAGAGTTACCATATAACCAGCAAGTCCATTTACAAGTATATATCAATGATTATTGAAAACACATATTCACCCAAAACTTGTATGTAAATATTCATAGCAGCATTATATGTAGTGACCAAAAACAAGGAAAACAATGAAGGTAGTTTATGAAATTTGCTTCCATTACAAGCCCTGGGTATTGCTTTATATATGAAGATATTCAACAATATTGTGTAGAATTTAGGAAGCTGGTGGATGAGGGAAGGATAAGATAAGAGGTAGAATGGAAGAAAGCAAAACAATATGAATGATAAATAGGTAGGGAAGCTGGGCAAGGAAATAGAAGAGGAAAAAAAGATGCCCAGATATTTCTCCAACATGATGTCTATGTTCCACAGTCTCTTCTTCCCTCCATGAAAAGGAATCTTTCTATATGTAAAAAGTGAAAACAGAATAAAAAGGATGAAGTTAACTTGCTCAATGGCTCTATGGCTATTCTTTGCCAATTACTCCATCACTGGTGTTAACTTACATGAGATGCACTTTCTGACTTTTTCTTTTCTTAAGAGATCTACCTGTCTGTGGTAGATATGAAGATTCTGAGACTCCCCTTCAAGAAAGGCCTTGATGCTCAGCAGCAGGTGGGCAGTCAGCAGACATTCTTTAGCTA
The DNA here is from genome assembly GCF_020740605.2 of Lemur catta. Classification (NCBI taxonomy): domain Eukaryota; kingdom Metazoa; phylum Chordata; class Mammalia; order Primates; family Lemuridae; genus Lemur; species Lemur catta. The sequence continues at coordinate 50,072,265 of NC_059139.1, read as the reverse complement.
TGAGCTTTTTCAGAGTTCTGCTTTGCCCAAAGCCTTCCTTTTCTTGGGGCAGCATGCATCTCCTGACAGTGAGAGGCAGGCATAGAAAGTCTTGGCCATTTAGGGTACTATTCTCCCAGAGTTCTATGCCAGGTGGGATGAGGTGTTTTGGATCTGCAGAGCAGTTTGACTTCTCTTCCTTGATCCCTAACAAAACATCTCATTCCCAAAGCTCTACCTTGCTCTTTGCTTCTGGAGAACTCAACCTGTGACACAATCATTTTCTTTTACCTTCATGCATGATGGAGAAGACAGAAAGTCAACAACCCTCTTCTGTTCAACAAAGAAAATTCACAAGTATTTATGTTTTCCAGAAGATGCAATGCTTCCAAGAGCTAGCTCCTTCTGCTTTGAGTGAAAACACTTTTTTCAGCCTCCCTTCTCTCCAAGGGACCAAGAAAATAGAAATCTTTGCACAGGATTTGTATTGCTATGCAATATAGTTGGGTCCTGAACCCCCTTGGGACTGCTCCTTGATCTGATCAGATGCTCCTACCCAACTCTACCCCCATGTCTACCCTGGAATTTCCCAAAAGTCACTCCTAAAAAAATATCTAACATTCAAAATCAGTAAACAGTATTCAAGTAGTAGTAATTCTCATGTGAACATAGATAGTATTTGAATCCAGTCTTACCATTGCCTGAATATTCCCAGATAAAGCTCTGGGCTGAGAAGCAAGTCACTGCCTAGATTCATAGTTGCCCCATAACTGCAACAACCAAAACATGCTGACTGATCTTGACTATGACATCATTTCTTAAAATTTCATCTTCCCACACCACTAAGTTTTTACAATTAGAAGAGAGGCGGAAATGTTCTATATTTCCTCCTGTCTTAACATGCAAATCCTATGTCTGTTTTTTCACTTAGCAGCATCCTAATTAAACTTACCTCATTAGGTGACAACAGCTTTTGGGGAGGCATGGAGTGACAGAGAATGTAGCAGCCAGTAAGGATCTTTTCTGAGGCAGTTTCCTTGCAGTTTAGGGGATAAGAAACTAACATTTGACAGAGAGTATATAAGGGATTTCCAGATGTAAATCATTTGTGAATTTATCACAAGGGCTATTGGGAAATGAATACGAAACCAGCACAAATAATGTGCCTGGGAGCAAAACTTCAGGACAATAATTACCAAGAGTATAATGAAAACCAAGTGGTAATTAGCTCCATGGGTTAAACTAATTAAGTGAGTGGAAAAATACTTTTAGAAAATAAAATTTCAGACGTTTAATATTAAAGCATTTGTACTACAATTTCAGAATAGCTTTTAGAACACGTAAGTGCAATTTAGAGGATAGTTCTCTATATAATGGAATGGTGGAAGCAGCAATAAATGATGTAAAAAGCACATTAAAAGCTGTGTGTAATTCACAAGCCCATACTCTGTGTTAAGTGTGCCAGCGGGTGCTCATGTTGAATGTCATATTTGAGTCTTCATTAGAGTGTTGCTCCTTTTGAATTCATGTGACTGAATATTATGGAACTTTAGGCTGGAGTTAGCCCAGAATATTTAATATTTTTGCCCCCCAAAGTTGTTGAAACTGGTGCTACTTATCATTACCCCAACATAAGGGGGGAAAGGTGCTTTATATTGGAATTATTTTGTACTTTCACAACCAAACTTTCCTAATGGAGACTCCACATCCATCCATCTATCCATTAATTCATTTGCTCATTCATTGATCACTCCAAAGGTACCCATCTATTTTTTCCAGGCACTGCCCTGGGAGCTGGGGTTACAAAAGCAAATAGGATAAGATCTCTTCTCTTCAAGTAGCTTACAGGCTGGTTGGAGAAGACATATTTGTAAACAAGTGGCATTAGTTGTTATAGCTTCTGTGTTAGAAGTACTGAGTAGGCTTTGGTGGGGCCGGAGGGAGGAGCAGTGAATGGGGAAGGATGAGCATGGGGAAGAAAGTCTACAGAGGAGGAAATGCTGGGGCTCTGTCCTTTTGTCTCCTTTTTTTGTTCTGTTCCTTCTTCCTACAATACTCTTCCCTCACTTCTTCATCAGGCTAAACCTTGCTCAAAACTTTAAAAAATGGTATATATATTTTCTTAACCAGTTATACATGAATGCATCTCAATTATTTAAAATATTGACATACAAAAGTATACAAATAGCAGAAGTCTTTTTTCACCCTGCTCTCACTACTCTTCTACTCACAGGTAGCACTTTTAACACTTTGTATGTATGTTTAAAGAATTTTTTCTGTACATTTACCTGTATTCATATATATATGTATTTGTGTACATATTAATATTATATGTCTGTGCATATGTGCATATATAATTATATACAAATGATAAAATAAATATTGTTTCAATTTGTTTTTCCACTTAACAGTTTATTATGGGCATTGTTTTGTTACAGTACTTCTATATCAAAATCCAACAGTTGGGATTATCATATTTTTTTAGCCAATCCTCTATGGATAGAAATTCAGAATTTTCCCCCAAATTTTCATCATTATAAATGAACACCTTTATGCACATTCGTATTTCTGTAGACTATGTACCTAAGAGTAGAATAATTAAAATTATGATAAATACTGTCTCATTGTCTTCCAAAAACCATGTAGCAATATGAACTCCCATCAATTTGGTAGAAGAGTGCCTATTTCCCCACGTTTACCAGGTGAGAATATTGTAACTGTTTAACATTTTGATTGTCCAATGGTGGAAAACTTATTGTTTTAATTTCCACTTCCCTCACTTCTGGGGAGATTAAGCATCCTTCATATATTCCTTTGAAACTCATTTTAAAAGAATTGGTGGTAGGCAAAGGGGAAAGTGTGAGCAAAGACAGATCTGTTAGCCACAGAGTGCCCAGAGTGTTTTAGGGGATCCAAAATTGCTTAGTATAGGGGATGAGAGGGTGATTTCAAGCTAAATGGGGCTTAGAGAAGTAGACAGGTCTCAGATGACAAAGGGCCTACTGTGCCATTTGGACTTTATCCTGTAGATAATGGGGAGCTATTCAAGGATTTTAAAACAGGGCTGTGAGAAAAGGCCAGGTTAACTTTCCGAAAATACTTAATCTTGCAGCTGTTAGTAGAGAGCACAAAGACTAGACAAGATGAGCGCAAATTTGTGACAACTGCAGTTCTCTGAAGGAGGGCACTGGGTGTGCAGAAGGCATATAGGAGAGGGATTAGGGAGACAGAAGCCACAGTGCCACGTGTGGACTATCTGTGAGGATCCAGAAGTGGGAAGCCAATTTGCGAGTCAGTTTTCTACCTGGAGTATTGGAGTGAATGGTTTTCCGAGAATCTTCTGCTCCAGCAAACAATGTTACAGAGAGGCTGCATTTAATCTAGTTATGTTTAAGTTCAGTGAGGTTTCTACAGAGATGAATATTTAAAAGGAAATAAGAAAAAAATGTGCATTTACTTAAGAGAGAGAAGATAGTGGTTGAAAAGAGCTACTAATAAATAATCTGCAAAGAAAAATAATGGAAAAATAAGAAAAATATTTTTAAAAATGAATGAACTAAAGAAAAGGGAGAGTAGATGAGGATATAAAGGAAACAGGGTTTTTTTCTATTTTATTATATTTACTTTTATATACATTTACATTATGTTTTGAAAATCATATATCAAAAATATAGAATGTTAATTCATGGAAGGCAGTAGATTCTGAACCATATGTTTGATCAAAATTTCAAAGTGACTATAACTAATAACACTCTTGTCTTAAATAATAACACCCCTGTCTTGAGAACCTGAATCTATTTCATCATGCAGCACTCTCTTAACCTCTTGATGTTACTTCATCTAGAAAGAAATCATTCTCTCTGTTTTATAGAATAGAGTCCTGAGGCACGAGACAGGTTACTCGTACATGTTCCCAGTTAAATGTTCTGTTAGTTATTTATTATTCATCCTTTACTTGATTACTGGGGTAATTTTCATGGGCGTTCTGGAATCCCCTTGTTACCAAGCAATGGGCTCACTTCCTGACATGCATAGAAGCCAATAACACTGGGCACCAGCTTTTGAAAAAAGAAAAAGAATTATTGCAAGTTGACTGGCAAAGAGACAGGATGCAATGCTCACATCTGTCTCCCTGGCTGGGCATGGTGGCTCACTCCTATAAGCCTAGCACTCTGGGAGGCCAAGGTGGGAGGATCACTTGAGGTCAGGAGTTCGAGACCAGCCTGAGCAAGAATGAGGACACCCCCCCAATCTCTACTAAAAATAGATAAAATTAGCCAGGTGTGGTGATGCACACCTGTAGTCCCAGCGACTGGGGAGCCTGGGGCAGAAGGCTCACTTGAGCCCAGGAGTTTGAGGTTGCAGTGAGCTATGATGATGCCACTGGAATCTAGCCAGGGTGACAGAGTGAGACTCTGTCTCAACAAACAAACAAGTAAATAAATAAATAAATCTGTCTGCCCCCACTCCATCTGGGGGTGGGTCAAGATTTTATGGCATTTCTAACTAGTCCCAGGTGATGCCAGTGCAGCCAGTCTGCCAGGCTGCTGGTGTTAACAATTAGGAGGTTAAAGACTTTTCTCATTGTGCATGCCTGGGCTACATGACTTGCAATTTTGGCTCTATGCCGTCTGTAACAACTTAAGCAATGGTTAATGGGTTTGAGCTGGTCCTGTGGTACACCTCAAATTCTAATTCTCTTTCCCTGGAACAAAGTTTGCCCTCCTCAGAGCTTCTTAGACACAGCAATTATTGCTATTTCTTTAAATCTGTCTGTTCTAATCTTTAGACAAATAATGCTTTATCTTGGTCCATGGTACTTTTTAAATGCATGTCTGTAAAAACCATCTTCGGTTGAAAGGTTCTATGTGAAAACATAATGCTTTACTATTATCATCTTCATAAAACTGCCACGGAATAAATAAATATTAACACAGAAGGAAAGCATAATAGCAATGTTGGATATTTCTATCATTTTTATTTTATAACTTTTATTATTGGAAAGTTAGAAAATATAGAAAAGCATAAAGAAAATAATAATAATCACCAGGCATAGTGGTGCGCACCTGTAGCCCCAGCCAGGAGTTAGAGGCTGCAGTGTGCCATAATTATGCCTGTGAATAGCCACTGCACTCCAGCCTGGGCAATATAGTGAGACCCTGTCTCAAAATAATAATAGTCACACCATCTAGAATCAATCACTATTATTATACTGACATTTTTTTCCCATTTTTAGAAGAAAAATTAGTCTAATCTCAGACTTACAGAAGTTCAAATAACAGAATTACACATAAATAAATGTTTAAAGATCACTTCAAATCAACCACCCAGAAATGACCATTGTTAGCTTTAGAATAATATTATATTCACCCTTCTAAGCATATACACAGATAAGAGGAATACTTTTATAAACATGAGGTCATGATATTTATATAAACATATTCAAATTAAATTTATTTGAATTTAATAGAAGGGAAATTGAAGAGGACTGGGCACAGCGGCTCATGCCTGTAAATCCTAGCACTTTGAGAGGCTGAGGCAGGAGGATTGCTTGAGGCTGGGAGTTTGAGACCAGCCTGAGCAAGAGCAAGACTTCATCTCTGCAAAAACAGAAAAATTAACCAGGCGTGGTGGTGCGAACTCCTAGTCCCAGCTACTCAGGAGGCTGAGGCAGGAGAATCGCTTAAGCCCAGGAGTTTGAGGTTGTACTGAGCTATGATGATGTCACTGTGCTATAGCGTGGGTGACAGAGTGAGACCCTGTCTCAGAACAACAAAAAAAAGAGACAGAGAAATTGAAGAGAAACTGAAGGAACTGTTGAAATTCCAATAAATATTTTTCTACCACAAGATACATTATTTCCTAACAAATTCTAAATATTCTAAAATATGAAAAGGCTGACTTCACTGTGTTTTTTAAAACAGCTACATGTTTTGATTGTATGTAGCATCAGTGACTCCCTGCTTTGAAAGATGAGAATACTGGCATCCTCATGTTCCACTCATTTCTTCATCCTCCTCTCCACCCAGTTCAAAACTTTTACCTGTTATTTTATACTTACAATTCTCATAATTTTTAGCAGGCATAGGTACTGTATTGAAAAATCCTCTGTCTATACCTCTGCCATTCTCAATGTTTTTTACATGGAAGTGGTTGCTACCAAAAAGTCCCTCTTCCCATTGTGAACTCCTAACCAGAAACTGCCACCATAACCCAGTGTTGGCAGCTCAAGCTTTGCTTCCCCCCGACCCATCTCTCTAATAAGGCGCATGAGAAAGGTAAGTGAAAAAATGCCTAGAGGATGAACAACTCGAAAATTTTACTTAGGTCTTGAGGAGAAGGAAAGAAGACAGGAACACTTGTGCATTGGTAATTTTGACCCCGTATGACTTTTTATAACACTAGAATTTTCTGGAATAATATGTATGCACAGTAGAACTCAGATGATGCACTGGCTTCTGAGAAATTACTGAGGAAGTGGGGGCAGGAGGTCCAGGGAGAGCAGAGTCAAAGGCAGGGAGTGATAGGAAGGGCATCCTGTCTCCAGGGCTGGAGCACAGAGCAGAGGGGCCGGACCCTGAATCCCTTACCTTAGGGCTGTGCCACCAGCTTGCAGTCTGCTCATCTCCTTGCTTCCTACACATTTAAACAGAAAGCTCAGTACTTAAAGCTAAGCATCTGGCTTGACAGCAGGGAACATTCAGTTAATGGTAGTTCAGAGGAATTGCTGTGTTTGCAGCTGTTTTTTCTTGATAAAATAATTGTTATTTCAAATGGGAAATTATTATGTAGAATCAAAAAAGTGGTGTCTTAGCACAGCTTGATTTAGTAGTATATAAATAGGTTTTGAGGAAGGAAGGTATAACATTAAAAAGTATGATAATCATTATATATGGTAGATTAGCACTTTTTCAATAGCCAAAGGTAACAATGCCAGGGAGATGTGACATAGGACTGAAGCGGTATGGGTCAGTCTGTGCATATTTTATAACCTTATTTTGTGGAAAGCACACACAATGACTGTGCATATTTTATAACCTTATTTCATGGAAAGCACACACACTCTTAAGACATGGTATTTGGCAATCTGTTTTGCCCAAACTAAAAGCTCAGTTGCTACTAGTAGGCACAGGAAAACTGTTAGAAACAGCTATGTATATGATTTTTAAATATTTCAAAGGCCTCAGCCAAATGTCAAGCTATCATTTGCCTGCAGTAACTATTAGTTGAAGAAAGAAATGAAAAAAATACTGATGCATCTATGTTTTTGCCTGTGTCTGCAAAGAGCAATTGAGAGTGAGGACCACTTAGGTCTAGGGTGAGCAGGGAGTTTTGGGGGCCTGGCAAGAACAGCAACTGAGTGAACGAAACAGAAGCTGGGAAAGCTATTTCAGAACGTGTGTGGATGCCTTTATTTTCTCTCTCTATGATACCCAGCAATGATAAAGACCCTAAATGGGCTATACATTGAAGAGTCGTAGGTTCTGTGTTATAGGAGGAATTGAAGACTATGGGATAGTAAGAATTTCAGAACCTAGAGAGCTCAGACATGGAGCCTGGGCGACTAAGCTTGCTGAGGAGCAGAATCACTGGGTAGTGTCAGCTGTTTCCAGGCTATGACTCCCAGGGTAGGGGAGTATAGCTCTCCCTAGGGTTTATCAGGGCGTCACTGACCTGGAGAATTCTCTACCTTTTGCCTCCACATTGGCACATCCCAGAGAGGATCAGCAGGAAGTCACCAGAAGGTCTTGCTCACTTGGATATATCCTTTGTTTATGCTGTTCACATTCCATTTTGATTTTTCATAAAAGTTATGATAGAATAAATCACAGTCTGTGCATTTCATTTTTATCCTTCTAGTCCCAAACCTAATCTTTTCAGATTGGAATTAGATTTAGGCCCTGAGACAGCTAAAACCCCTTTCATATTTTTAGACTGTGACCAGTGTAGATTCAAAATACTATATACCTCTTATTTTATTTGTTAATAATCCTGCTTTGCCATTTTTCTTTCTATATTGTTTCGGGCTTCCTGCAATTGCCTTTTTTCTCCTCAGTGCCAATTAATGGAATCCCAGGGCTTGGTTTTTAAAAACTGGAGGCTTTTCTAACTGCTCCCTCTCCCTGTAGTTGACTAGAAAAGCAGGTAATATTTTGCATCATAAAACTGTCCTTGCAAAAATTATTTCAAACACTCTTCTTTTTCTTAAAGGGTCATATAGCAAATATTTTAGGCTTCAGGCTCTGTGGTCTCTGGCAACTACTCAGCTCTGCTGTTGTAGCATGAAAGCAGCCATAGACAACAGGTGTATGAATGGCTATATTCCAATAAAGATTTATTTACAAAAACAAGAGGCTGAGCTGGGTAATAGATTGCTGACTCACATTAGCTACAATTCCTGTTAGACATCTGGATATCAGGATTGTTGCTGTGGCCTGTGAAAGCAATCCTTAATCCTTAACAGGTTGTAAACTGGTTGTCATACCTCATAGTGTGTTGGCCTGGTAATAAATACTTAAAGTGACATCCCTGAGTTCAAATCCTCCTTCTTCAATAAGACCTACTCCAATTATACTCTGCCTTCTTTATTTCCTTGATGTACAACAGTGCTGTCCAATAAAAATTTCTGCCATCAAGACCTGCTACATAACTTGCCAATCCCAGTGCCAACTTAAAATGTAGGGCCCCTTGTTGTTAAAAAATTAGTAAGACTTTCAAGACAGCAACAGCAGGTATCAAACCAAGCATGGACCCTCCTAAGCTTAGAGCCCTGTGCAACCTATGAAGCCGGTCCTGTCTGCAATGATGGGACCATTTTATGCACACTATTTAATATGGTAGCCACTAGCCACATGTGGCTATTGAGCATTTGAAATATGGCCTGTAATTGTGGAACTGAATTTTATTTCACTTTCATGGAAATAGCCACGTGGTTAGTGGCTATCGTATTCGACAGTGCAGCACCAAATAGATGATAAATTATTTTGAGTAAATTACTTAATCCTGCTGTTATTGAGGGTTTTTCATTTGCAAAATGGGTGTAATAATAGTACCTACTTCCCAGGGTTATTTTGAAAATTAAATTGACCTATGTAAAGTTCTTACAACAGAGCTTGGTATATAATAACTGTTAGCTTTAATATTTATCATTATAAACATAACCCAATTTTTTTTAAGTAATGGTTCCTCTGGGGTAATTCCAGCAAATTATGGTAATCCTATTATCCTCATAAAAGACTGGTTCAACTATGGGCATAAGCCAAGTCTGCTGGAGGTTTTGGGAAAGGTTTTGAGAATCTTGGTAACTATAAATCATTCAAATGATATAGAACTGGATAAAGTAAAAAGTAAAAGTGCCCCCAAGACATACAATTAACATTTTACCTGTTAATGTATGTAGGGTTGCCTGATAAAATGCAGGATGCCTCATTAAATTTGAATTTCAGATAAGCAACGAATAATTTCTTAGTATAATTATGTCACCCATTTTTTTTTTTTTTGAGACAGTTTCGCTCTGTTGCCTGGGCTAGAGAGCTGTGGCATCAGCCTAGCTCATAGCAACCTCAAACTCCTGGGCTTAAGCGATCCTCTTGCCTCAGCCTTCCAAGTAGCTGGAACTATAGGTGTGTGCCACCACACCCGGCTAATGTTTTCTATTTTTGGTGGAGACAGGGGTCTCACTCTTGCTCAGGCTGATCTTGAACTCCTGACCTCAAGCGATCCTCCCACCTCGGCCTCCCATAGTGCTAGGATTATAGGCATGACCCACTGTGCCTGGTCTATGTCCCAAATATTGCATGGAGCATGTTTATACTAAAAAACTATTCATTAGTTATCTGAAATTCAAATTTAATAACAAGTCCTATATTTTTATTTATTAAATTTGACAAGCCTAGATACATGTCTTCCTAAATTAATTGTATTGTCATTTCTCTGAACTTGGCCAGACAGTGCTAATTAATAATCCATGTAAGATTCAACAGAGGGAGATTATTATCCCAATCCCCTTTATGTAGTATTGTACCAAGAAGAGGGAGCACTTTAGCTCTCTGGGCCTCAGGCAGTTTGATTCTAAAACGGATGTTGGATGAGATTGCCCAAAGGTTTGATATACAGAGTGGTGAGGAGCACAGGCAATAGAGTCATACTTTCTAGGTTGAAATCTTAACTCTGGTACCAGCTGGGTGACCTTGGACAAAGTGTTCAACCTCCTGATGCTTCGGTTTCTTATCTGTGTAAAGGGGAATAATCATAAACCATACATCATATGCTGCTGTGACAGCTAAATGAGTTAACATACTTCAAGTGCTTGGAACAGAGCCTGGCACATAGTAAGTGCTCCAGAAATGTTAGTTCTCGTTATAATTCCAGCTCCAGCTTTAGTTTTTTCTATGATCTTGAACAGCCTCTTTAGGACTTAAGGGACTTAAGACCTCAGATCTGGGTAGGGAAAGTGCTACTAAGAGGAACATTGGGTATGAAACATGACTCAACTATTGAGTTACATTACATATCTGCTTAGAAATGAATTTAATTGGGGATACTTAAGAGATTATATTTAAAATGATTGTTTTGAAATGGTGGAGTCTAAAGTGTTGCTATTGAAAATCACACCATCTGTATGTTATTGGTGGGCAGCCTTGCAGTTGATCTCAACTTGTGAGTTCTTATCAGAACCTGTTTTCCACCTAGAAAATGGGCATGTTTATGATCCAAACTATCACACACAGGGAGGACTAATCTTCAGTGATGGAAGGAGCTATGCAAATAAATGTATTTAAGGGATGAATAGCGTTTATATGGTCTATTTTTCTTGCTAGAAGAAAAGAGCTACAGGTCATTAACTGAACTCTGGGGAAAAAATCAGATGTCAGGATTCAGAGATTATTGTGTAATCAGTAATTTGGAGATGCCTCAACCTTTTGTTTGGTTTTCAAAAGCTCAGATTCAAAGGCCAAAAAGTCAGCTTTTATTTTCCTTTTATGGAACTTGGTTCATTTTCTGCAGAGGTTCAATTTGTTGCCAAAGAGAATCATCGCTAATTTGAATAATTATATACTAAACTGTAGGGTAGAGCTGAAATTGGTGTTGATTGAGAGGGCTGGAAACAGAGCTAACTCCTTCCTGCCATAAGAATTACAGATTCCTATGTAACAAAACATGGCAATGCAAACAAGCATTTCCAATGGATTAAATTTGTTTGGAGGAAATCTGCAAAAAAAGCTCAATTTCACTCACAGTGAGAGAGCAGCAAATTATTATAAAACCACACCAAGATATCTATCTGTTTGATAAAACTCTGAAAGTTTGACAACACACACTGTTGGCAATATTATTGGGAAACAAGCCCTCTCACACGTGTTGATGATAGAAATTGATGACCAAACTGAGGAAAAAATTCAGCAAAATCTATTAAAACTGCAAATTTAATGTGCATGTGACTTTTGACCCAGCAATCCCACTTCTGGGATTTTCTCTTATAAAAATGTTTATACTCATATAAAATGATATATACAAAGGTTTTTTTAAATTGGAATACAATTCACGAACCATAAAATTCACCATTTTTAAATGTACAATTCAGTGTCTTCTAGTGTATTCGCAAGGTTATGCAACCATCACCACTGTCTAATTCCAGAATATTTTCATCATTCCTCCAACCCCCAATCCCAAACAACCACTAATTTACTTTGTCTCTGTGGATTTGCCTATTCTGGACAAGTCATACAAATTAAATTATACAATATATGGCCTTTTGTTTCTGGTTTATTTCACTTACATAATGTTTTCAAGGCTCATCCACGTTGTAGCATGCATCAGTACTTCATTCTTCTCATGGCTGAATAATACTCCATTGTCCAGCCAGGCGCAGTGGCTCACACCTGTAATCCTGGCACTCTGGGAGGCCAAGGCAGGAGGATTGGTTGAGGTCAGGTGTTTGAGACCAGCCTGAGCAAGAGTGAGACCCCATCTCTACTAAAAATAGAAAAAATTAGCTAGGTGCAGTGACACATGCCTGTAGTCCCAGCTACTGGGGAGGCTGAAGCAGGAGGATGGCTTGAGCCCAGGAGTTCGAGGTTGCTGTGAGCTAGGCTCACGCCATGGCACTCTAGCCCAGGCAACAGAGGAAGACTCTGTCTCCAAAATAATAATAATAATAATAATAACAATACTCCATTGTATGATATACCAGATTTTCTTTATCCGTTCATCAGCTGATGGATGTTTGGGTTGTTTCCACTTTTTGACTATTATGAACAATGCTGCTGTGAACATTTGTGTATATGTGAACATTTGTGTAAATATATGTGAACATGTTTTCAATTCTCTTGGGTATATGACTAGGAGTAGAATTTTTGGGTCATATGGTAAATCGATGTTTAAATAAAAGGTTATTTCATTTGTAACAGCAAAATCACATTGGAACAACCAATGTGTTCATCACTAGAAGACTGGTTAAATAAACTGTGCCACATCCATACAATGGAATATTGGGCACCCTTAAAGACAACAGAATGATCTCTATGCACTGATAAGGAAAGATTTTCAAGACATATTAATTTTAAAGAAACAAGGTGCAGAGAGTTCTTAACCATTCTTAGCTTTGGTATAAGACAAACATAAAGGAACCTTGAAAGGATGCACAAAAACTAAGAGAATCATTGGGCAAAAGGGCAGAGTGTGTGCATTATTTCTGATATATACCTTTTAATATTGTTTTAAAACCAGGAAAAAAATGTGTTATCTATTCAAAATAAAATATTAAAAATTTTTGTAGACTATGCAGTGATGAGCGTTATCATTTGTTTCAGGTGGTTCCAAGCTGAGGCTGATCTGGGAACACCACCCCAGGGTACTTCAATTAAGAGGGCACTATTTTAAGGGAGCAATTAAATGATATTATACAGTTATAAATATAGTTTGTACGTATCAAATTTAAAGTTATTTGACCAAAGACCATAAGAAAAAGATGTGGCACAAAACAGTTCATAACAGTGTCTAACAAAGTTTTGGAATATGGGGCATCAACATTAGAATGTCTGGGAGTGCTAGCTAAGAACAAAGACCTCTCAGACCAACTGAGTCAGACTCTGTAAATCTTGGGCCCAGGATTCTGCATTTAAAAATCTTCTGCACAAAGACATTTGGGAAATTTTGGCCTAATAAAGTAGACAAAAAACTTTATTTATTTATTTTTTTAAAGATGGGTTTTCGCTCTGTTGCCCAGACTGGAGCCCAGTGCAGTGGCTCAATCATAGCTCACTATAACCTCCAACTCCTGGGCTCAAGCGATCTCCCACCCCAGCCTCCTGAGTAGTTGGGACTACAAGTGTGCACTACTGTGCCTAGCTAATTTAAAAACATTTTTTTGTGTTGAGACTGGGTCTTGCTATATTGCTCAGGCTGGCACAAAAAGACTTTTTAAAGTGATAGTTAATATCTACTATACTTCCTGTTAGTTACATTATCTCCTGAATTTTTTCCATGAAAGAATTCGCAGGCATTTTGTCCTTTTAAAAATACGTGAGTTTAGCTGGACATTGAGGGAAACTACATGGGAACAACCTCAGGACTCCTTGCTCCAGGAAGACAGGATTGGGTTTGCCGGGCTCATCAGTGTTTCTCCAGCCTCAAGCTCAGCTCCTGTCTTATGTGGCATCTAAGAAATATTTTATTGATTCTTCTCGTCTCACCTGGCTCCTGATGGCTGATTTAGTTTTAGACTTATGCAAGGGATGTTGGTGATGTCTGAAAAGGCTCTGAGAGAAGAAGGGGAAGGAAATAGGTCACAAGCATTACCTACAGCAGTATTAAAGGCTAGTTACCTTTTCTTAAAGTTAATCATAAAATAACATTAACATATACAAAACTAGGTGGAACTATAAAATGTAAAATCTGAAAACAACAATAGAAATTAGCTAGGCTGAAGCTTCTATTTTACAAATGAGATCAAGTGACTCACACAGGTTTATAAATGTTGAATTAGTGGGAAAAACTCAAGTTTTTCTCTGCTTGGCAATGTCCAAAATTCAAACACAAACCATGAAATAAGGCATGGACAAGTTCAACTTTCTCGTCTTATCATGGGGCAGATAAGGCCCAAGAAAGAAAAGTGATCAAGTTAGGACTTCAAAGCAGTTCTTTTTACTCTAATCCCTATGGTCTCTTGATAATATCATCCTACCTGTTTTTAGTCACCAACACGAGCATTTTCTAAAATGGTCACTCTCATATTTAAAACCTGACTGGTCCACAACCAACTGGGCCTTCTAGGGCCAACTTTCATAATGTCTTATGTGATCTAACATTTTTTCATACTGTTAAGCCAAATAGAAACTCTCTGCACACACATACATATAGTATAAAATAATAGTAAATTTCCAAAATAGTTTAAAACTACTTGTAGAAAGCTCCCTCTTAATCTGAGCCCAATACTGCAGAAAAATGTGTATGGAAGAGTGAGGGTGGGACTCCAGCCTGTGTGAATCCAAATTTAGCCTTTATGACTAAAAGGGAAACACCTTAACACCTTAACAACAAAAAGCTTTTTTTTTTTTTTTTTTGGATACACAGTCTCATTCTGTTGCCCAGGCTGGAGTGCAGTGTCATAATCATAGCTCACTTGGGCTCAAGTTATCCTCTTGCCTCAGCCTCCCAAAGTGCTGAGACTACAGGTCTGAGTCACTGTGCCTGGCCAAAAAGCTTTTCGAAAGAGAGATAATTATGAAACCTGGTAACTTATTTGAAAATTCACCGTAGAGAAAATGGCTGTCAGGGAAAGGTTTATAGACAAGTTGGAATTTAAGCTACATTTAAAGAAGGAGATTAAAGAAGAGGTACAAAAGAGTGTCAGGTAGGACGAACAAAATTTAATTCCATAAAAAGATACTGAGCGTGATACACCACGTTTAACAGTTAGGAGTAAATTTAGCTAGCTTCAAAGAGGTGGAAGTTTATTTCTCATTCGTGTAAAAGAAGTCCAGAAGTAGGCCGACCAGAATTGGCTTGGCATCTCCATGATGCCCTTAGGGAATGGCAGGATGTCTTCTTTCATCTCCAGCTTTGCCATCGATCCTTAAGGTCATCTGATGGGACAAGATAGCGGCTAAAGCGACAGCATGTGATCAACTACACTTCACGAAGCAAAGGTGAGGTTGGCAGGGAGAGGTTCATAAAGAACGTCCATTTCCATATTACATATTTTATATCCTTCCTAGTCACATGCTCATCCTTAGCTGCTAGAGAGGCTGAAAAACAGCCTCTGCTGAGCAATGTGCTCAGCTAAACTTTAGAGCTCTGTTATAATAAAGAAGAGAGAATGGATGTTTGGCAAAAACAGCCCCTGCCACATTATGCTTCATAGGGAGCATAACAGTAAGTAAGAGGGCTGGATGGGGTAATAGAACCCAGTCTTGGAATCCAGGCCCTGCCACTTATTAGTTATATGACCTTGGAAATAGTAACTAAAATTCTCTAAGCATCAGATTCTTCATCTGTAAATAGAAAGAATTTGTTAAAAAGAGAAAATAATGTGTGTAAAGCACCCAGTACAAAGGAAGTGCTCAGTGAACCACTATTATTTTGCTGGTGATTTATTAGAGATTTAGTGATTAAGGAAAAGATTTTTCTGCCCTTAAGGAGTTAGCAAAGCTGTTGTATGGGAGAAAGAAAAGTATGCCACTGATAAAAGCTGATGAGATTGCAAGTTCATTATTTTTAAAGTTTCATTAATGTACAAGTAATACAACGGTCAGCAATATTACTTTCAAATATGAAATAAAATAGAACTAAATTACAATATTTGTTTATTTGTAATACATAGTCTATAGAATTTAACAAGTGTTAAATCAAACCCTATTCCTTCCCAATTCACCTGCTCAAATAAAGTAGAAATACACATATTACCCATGGGTTTAAGAATGAGATTTCTAAGATTTGGTCTTTTGGGAAACCATAAAATAAAACTTGAGGGATCACAACATGTTAGATTAAAGTAAATGTAGAAAAGAAGGTATCTCTAATTTATTTATTCTTTTGATGGAAGTGAGGGCAAGTAGTGGGGGTGCCAATAATGTGAATTCAACTTTTTATATTAGGAAGCTTAAAAGGGAGGAGAAACTGAGATGTGTGAGAAATTCAGGTTGTAATGAGTTTTCACACTTGTCTCAACTCGCTGAGTTTACTAGTCAAACTGCTTGCCTTTTCCATATTTTCACCTCTACTGCTCTCCTTTATAGATTTGTTTCATACAAATTCATTTCCGAAAATGAAAGAGGACAGAAAAAAAGTGAATGTTAAAGCCATGCCAAAAATTTTTGTATTTTCATTGGATTTAACTTATCATAAGCCAGATTTAATTTTTTCTTCTGAGACTGTGATAGCTATCATGGTTATTTTTATTAAGGTAAGAATTAATCTTAGATTCCCCAAACTAGGGTAGACTCAGACATTATATAGTCTAACTGTCCTTCTAATGCTCCAAATTGTCTCCATGTGATTTCTCCCTCCCCTAACCCCATTCCCAGCCCATGACCACACACTTCAAGTGCCAGGGCGTTCGCTGTTTGTCAAGACAAGCCATTCCTGCTATAACGATTAGAAAGCTCTGAATCTATCTCATCTCTTCCTCTCTCAAATTCTCATTCACTTGTCCTGATTCTCCCTACTGCAGCCATACAGAAAAGGCCCAATCCCTTTTCTACCTGGAAGCTCTTTAAAATACTGAAAGATACACAATAATTACCTTGCCCAATGTCTTATCTCCAGGGTAAATATACCTGCTTCCTTTAACTGCTCCTCTACGCTCTGCTTTTGAGCCTGTCACTTCCCAGGTGGCTTTTCTGAGGGAACTCTGGTTTGTCTGCACACACAAGATTGTTAGAATTCTCTGCCCATATTTACAGGGCCTCTTGTCACACATAAAATGGGTCCCTGGCTTAGGGATTTGAGGTAGGCCCAGAGGTGTGCCACTTAGTTCCCCCTTCAAGGAATGACTTGCTACTCCTGCTCCTAGGGGTATAGTAAGCAAAAAGCCTTGGCAATCAGTCCTTTGAGAGGTTGCTTCAGCTGCAGAGAGCTACCATGCCCAAGGTTATGCCCTTGCCAGGGAGGACCCTATCCAATGACTGATTAAGGTGGGAGTATAGATACTTGGCCATTTCAGCCCAATGTGGGACAACTTTTACAGGTTATTTTTGCTCCAAAGTTCCTGATGCAGGAGTCTGAGTCTGTCTGGCTGAGTTTGTCATTGGTCCTGCAACGTAACTCAACTTCTCCCTCTGCCTAATTATGCTTCCTTCCCCTGCCTTCCATAGGGGCTGATCGTAAGGCACTCTGTAATAAGCATGAAACTCTACCTAAGAGTCTGCTTCCTGATGAACGCAACATGCAACAGGACCCTAACTGCTTCTCTATCATGTAGAATAAGGCGTTAATTAATTCAAATAGTCATTATTTATTTGCAAGCCATGTTTTCATTGTCTCCTTTTCCCTTCTCTGAAAGAGTTGCCTCTGCTAATCTGCTAGCCTGTGGGGCAATCAAAAAGGTAGGTTTTACAAACACAACTTTGATTTTTTTCTAGCATTGGCCTTTGTTTGGGATAGCTTCCCCTTGCCTCTCCAGAGCCATTCTCTTCACCCTGCCCTCTGCCTAAGGAAGATAATCTGTATGGACTCTACCACTGGACTCATGGGCCCTCTGGCTTCCTGTGGTGTTTGCCAATGAGGAGTCCCAGCAGGAGAAGGATGAAGAGAAGAAAGCGAAGTCAAGGTATTTATTCCCCTGGCCCTGCTCTAGGAATTTGTCTTGGGCTGACTGTTTCACTTGACTGATTGTGTGTCACTGTTCATAGTACGTCTCCGTCCATCTCTCTTCTTTAAGGTTCTAGTCGTCTCTCCCTCCTCTCATCTTTTCCGGATTCAGGTTTCTGCACTTTACTTGTGGTTTCCCCTATAACCCAACCTCTTCCTTGCAAATAAATCTCTTTGAATTTTTTTATCTTAGTTTGAGAGTACAAGCTCTTTCCTCTTGGGACCCTGACTAATACAATCTTCCTTGGACTTCTTAGATGTCTACATGGAACTGGCTCCATGGATTCACTCTTTCTCCTTCTGCTTTGGTTATGGTGACCTCTGCTTCAACACAGCTGCTTTTCCAGGCCTCTCAATCCAGTACCACTTGCCCCTCCCTCAGGAAAACTCTGTCCCCTCCATAGGAGAGGGTTTTACTGCTTTGATCCTTCTGTAGACTTATAAATCACACAAGGACTTCAGGATGAACAGGGCTAAAGACCCTGTGCCAGGTACTATGGGAGCTCAAGGGAGAGTTTCAGAGTTTCTGAATATAAACCAAGCAAGGGGATAATCAGAGAAGTCTTGGAATCCTTGCTACCTCAGCTGAGTTTGGGTAGATAAACAGGCAATAGCCAGGAGGCAGGATGTGTGTGTATATGTGGGGTGTGTTCCAGGGAGAAGGAGCAGCATTCTCAAAGGCCTATAAAAAAAAAGAAATTCAATGTAAGTGTCTGGAGCACCCAATAAACATCTTTGCAGGATGAGGGTGCAGAAGGAATATCACAGGAGATGAGATCATTGTATTCATAACTCCACCCAAATCTAGCCCCTTCATGCTCAACAGCTGATTCTTGTACTATTTAACCAAGAAAATACACCTGTGAATGATCTCCATTTTTTCTGCTCATAATCACAAAGTTATCTATATTTTTACTCATCCTTCCCTTCTTCCCTCCTATTCAAATCTATCACCTTCACCTATGTCTCAATTTTAGGAGGAAGAGTGGAGACAAGGAGACTACTTAGGGGGCTATTTTTGTAAATGAAGTTTTATTGGAACACGGCCACACCTATTCATTTAACTACTGTCTATGGCTGCTTTAGGCTTGCAACAACAGAGTTGAGTGGTTTCAACAGGGACTCTATGGCCTGCAAAGCCTAAATTATTTTCTATCTGGCCCTTTACAGACAACGTTTGCTAGCCCCTGATCCAGATGAATAACCCAAATGAGAGAGGGTAGTGAATCGTATTGTAGTAGTAGTGGTAGGGGGTGAGGAGTGATCAAATTCCAGACATACTTTCTAAGGAGAGCTGCCTACTAGATTTGCTAATGGACTGGACATGAAACACGAAAGAAAGAGGAGACAAGAATGACTCTGAGTTTTTTGTCCTAAGGAACTGGAAGAATAGAGTTTGTCATTTGTTGAAATGGGGAGGTCTGTGGGAAGAGTTGTTTGAAGTGGTAGATAATGAAGAGTTTGGTTTTGTACATGTTTGGACATAAGTTTGAGATGCCTATTAGATATTTAAGTGGAGATGTCAAGTAAGTAGTTGGATACACGAGGGTGGATTTCAAAGGAAAAGTTAGGGCTAGAAATATAAATTTGAAAGCTGCCAGTATATAGATGTTGTTTAAAACATGGGATGAAATGAGATCATTTAGTAATGGACTACAGTGACAGAAGGGGACTGAACACTGAGCCTTGAGGTTATACTTAACATTCAGAGGTTGGGAGTGTTAGGAGGAACTAGCAAAGGAGACCCATCAGGTGAGTAGGTTAGGTGAAAAACCAAGAGAGATTGATTGGTGAGCTAGAAGCCAAGTGAAGAAAGTGTGTCAAAGAGGAAGGATAATGAACTCTCAAAGTAGATCAAAGGGTTTATGGTGCAATAATGGTGTCATGCATGGTCTCCCCTCAGGAGGATAGGGACATAGGAAAGGCTAACACAGTCCTTGAAGTGGTCTTCTGGCCATTTAGTCAGGCAATGCCAACGAAGACTTGGGTACCAAAAATGGTTTAGAAGGGAGGGGACAGATTCCAAGCGGGCATGTTCCCTTGTCCTGCAGGAAGTAGTACAACCAGAGGAAGACCAGAATGTGAACTTTTTTGCCCAAATCTAAGAACAATAATCTTTGTTTCCATATATATTTGGGTCTATTTCCAGATTTTCTAGTTTGTTTCATTGATTTTTTTCTTTTCATATTCTAGAACTATACCATTTTGGTTATTATAACTATAAAATATCTTTTAATATTTGGTAGAGATAGACTCCTCTCTCTTTTTTAGAGCAACGACCTCTTAATTCCAAAATTCAATGGTTACCTTTAAGATAACTGGCATGTAATCTTAGTAGCTATGTAATTATTTCATTTGATTTTCACAACAATTCTGGCTGATAAGTATTATAATTTAATTATAATATTCTATTTTTCTCTTGTTCCTTGAACAAAATTTTTATTCTGTATTATAATTTAAATTTGTAGGTGTCTGTATCTTGCCTCCCATCTAGACAATAAATTCCTGGATAACAGAGTAACATCTCATAATTTCTCTCTGTGTCAAATAATTACTGAGTGCCAACAATGTGTGAAGTTCATTAATTAACTAATTTGATAAATTGGTGATATAGATAAAAGTGGTCCTTTAGGAGCTTTATGGAGGTGAGATCATTTCTGTTTGGGAATATCATGGAAGATTCAATGAGGGAGTTGGGATTTGATCTAGGTGTGAGGGATTAGTAGGGTTGGTGTAAGCAGAGAAATAGTTTCCTTTTAATTTAGCCAGGATGAACAGCACAAGACAAACCATGAGGGTTAAGAAGTCCCAATGTATTCTGGAGAAAGTGACTAAATCAATGTATTTTTCATTTTCAAGGGAGTAAAAAATTTGGAAAAAATGTTTAATGGTAGATAATTAAGAGGATAGATTGGAGGCAAGAACAGCAATGGCCTGCTTTGTGTGTAGTAGCTTATGTATCCAATTTATCCAACATGAATACTATTAAGCTCCTACTGTGTACCCAGTGGGTAATTTTCACCCTGATTTCACGGTTTATTTGGCCTCTATAGTATCTGTTACTATTTACTTCTCCTTTCGTCTTGAAACTCTCCTCTTTTAACTCTCTTGGTCTTACTCCCTTTGTTCTCCTGCTCTCCTCCCCAACAGTTTTTTTGTTGTTGTTAAGACAGTCTCCTGTTGCCCAGGCTAGAGTGCAGTAGTGTCATCACAGCTCCCTGCAACCTCAAACTCCTGGGCTCAAGCAATCCTCCTGCCTCAGCCTCCTTAGTAGCAGGGACTACAGGTGTGTGCCACCATGCCTAGCTAATTTTTTCTATTTTTTGTAGCGACGTGGTCTTACTATGTTGCTCAGCCTGGTCTTGAACTCCTGGCCTCAAGCAATCCTCCTGCCTTGGCCTCTCAAAGTGCTAGGATTTCAGGCATGAGCCACTGCACCGGCTCCCAGTATTTTTTTTTACAGTTCCTTTCCTAGCCTTTACTCTGCCTACCCCTTAGGCCTCTTCCATTTTTATACTTTCCTCCTTCCTGGTTGATTTCATAAATGTCTGTGGCCTCAACGTTTTGCCAGTGATTCCCAAATCGTCATTTCCATCCTCATCTCAGATTTTAGTCCTAATCTTCAGATTATTAAATCCTCCTGCCTCAGGGACATTTTACCTGAATGTCCCACTGGTACTTCATTTAACATGAATAAAATTGAACTATTTCTCTCACCAACCTTGCTCTTCTTCATGAATAACCTATCTTGTTTAAGGGTCACTCTCTATTTTGTTTCCCAAGTCAGAAACAGGTGATTTATCCTTTGTGACTTCTTCATTCTCACCATTGAATTGGCCATTAAATCCTATAACTTCCATATCCTACATATGTCTCTAGCCTGACATCTTCTTTATCCCTATTACCATGGCTTTAATTTAGGGTCTTATTTTCTCTTATCTGGATATTGGATTCTTCTTTCTGGTTTCTCTGCTTCAAGCCTAACTCTTCCAAAGCACCTACAATTTTAAATAACTTTTTAAAATGAAATTTGATCATATTACCCTCTTTTTTAAAAGTTTTTACTGACTTTCCATCCTCTGCAGCAATGTTTTCAAATTTTTTAAACATAACCTTTTTTTTTTTTTTGAGACAGAGTCTCGCTGTGTTGCCCAGGCTAGAGTGAGTGCCATGGCGTCAGCCTAGCTCACAGCAACCTCAAACTCCTGGGCTTAAGGAATCCTACTGCCTCAGCCTCTCCAGTAGCTGGGACTACAGGCATGTGCCACCATGCCTGGCTAATTTTTTCTCTCTATATATATTTTAGTTGGCCAGCTAATTTGTTTCTATTTTCTATTTTTAGTAGAGACGGGGTCTCGCTCTTGCTGAGGCTGGTCTCAAAGTCCTGACCTCGAGCAATCCACCTGCCTCGGCCTCCCAGAGTGCTAGGATTACAGGCGTGAGCCACAGCGCCTGGCCCATAACCTTTTTTTTTCAGTTGAAATCGTAAATTTGAATTCTCTTCAATGAGCATCTAACAAATCAGAGAAAATATTAAATCTATGTTCATTTTAAAATCATTTAAGGTATATTGGTTTACTGCTTTAGAAGAGTTACTGTATTGAACACAGTGAATATAAACAATAATAGCAATAGCTAAATATTTATTGTGTGATTATCCTGTGTCAAGCACTATTCTAAGTTCTTTGCATGCACCAACGCATTTAATCTTTACAACAACCCTATGAGTATGCATAAGGCATGGCTCCTTCTCCTAAGGAATTTTCATTTTGTGTGTGTGTGCGTGTGTGTGTGTGTGTGTGTGTGTATTTTACCCTGATGATCAACATTTTGTTTCACTGATGGCTCCTCTAAGGAATCATAGAATCTTTGATGGCCATTGATCTAAGCTGCCTAGCAAATTTACTGGAGCCTCACCAAATTGATTAGCCTGTGTACTGGGAACTTGGAACCAATGTTAATCATCCCAAGGGCAATTAAGGCAAGAGGCACAGCAAAGTCGTCTTAGTTACAAAATAAGAAGACAGTATTAGTCTCTATACCCCTGTCCTCAGCCTTGCCAATAGAGCATTCTGAACTCCTTTTCTGTAAAATATTGTTTGTCAGTCAGACTTGTCTAATGTCTTAGCAACACAAAAGGAACCCAAGAAAAGCCAAACATTATAATTTGGTTGTTCACGATTTGATTGGTACCATGATTTAGTAAATTACTTTTTTCTGAGAGTTCTTTTTTGGCTTGTTTAAAGCCAACAACTAAATGTAGCAATAAAAATTTAAATTACCTTGGCTCTTTCCTGAAATGCTCAATATTCCAATCTTTGTGCTCTGTGGTGGTGCCAGGGAGAAGAGCAAAAACAGTCGACAATGATTCTGCATTACTGATTGACTCTACTCATATTATATTGAAATGTTATGACTTGCTGGGCTCAGAGAGTTACTCAATTTTTGCCTCCAGACTTTTCAAAGTAATTTTTTGCTACTACATTAACAAAATACAAAATTATTTGCAGTTAAGACTTTCTAATTAGAAATAATAATTTTTAGATAGGAAATTAAGCCCTTTACTAAATAATGTTAAATTATCATCAGAATTACATTTTCATGAATAATCAATAACACTTCAGCTATTTAGCTATTTTAGTATTGTTGAACGCTAGTAATTGTTAGGTTTAATTGTGTTCTCTTGAGCACAACAGCAAAAATAAAATCAGGCCATATATTTGCACTGTAAAATGTTATGTTAGACAAAAAAGTTCACTAAATAAAAAATGGTCCAGGAAAGTATGTTTTTGGTAAACATATTCCAAAATGTTATAGTTACATTAGCACTTGCTACTCCAATTTTTATAGAATTCTTTTACTTTAATCAAGGTAAAACAAAGGCTTTCTCCAATATAGCCCCAATATAGTTTTTATGTTATAAATTCCAGAGAGTTTTCTATATTAATTTTTAACTGAGTGTATGATCAGTGTGACAGACACTGGTTTTTGATTGAATTATTTATTTTTTCCCTCGATTTAAAGAGAGTAAAAACAAGGCTGGGCGCCGTGGCTCAAGCCTGTAATCCTAGCCCTCTGGCAGGCCGAGGCGGGTGGATTGCTCCAGGTCAGGAGTTCAAGACCAGCCTCAGCAAGAGCGAGACCCCGTCTGTACTAAAAATAGAAAGAAATTATCTGGCCAACTAAAATATATATATAGAAAAAATTAGCCGGGCATGGTGGCACATGCCTGTAGTCCCAGCTACTCGGGAGGCTGAGGCAGAAGGATCGCTTAAGCCCAGGAGTTTGAGGTTGCTGTGAGCTAGGCTGACGCCACGGCACTTACTCTAGCCCGGGCAACACAGCGAGACTCTGTCTCAAAAAAAAAAAAAAAAAAAAAGAGTGAATTTATAAGCTAGTCTGAAGAAATTACCCAGAATTCTGCACAGTGATATGTACATTCAAACTTCTAGTGGAAGATAGTCCCAAAAAAAAAGGTGATTGAAAAAATAAAAAAAAAAAGAGTAAAAACAATCAATGGACTATTCTTAGCCATTTGCCCTAGAGCTTCAAGCATATGAAGATGGCCATGTACTCATATCTACTTCAGTGCAGTCAAAATGTTACAGTTCACCATGGACATGATAAAAACAAACATCCTAGTTTAATAGGGTACTATCACCAACTCTTGACTCAATAGCAGTGTCTAAAATGATTTTTACCATTAAGTGATTGAAGTTACCCATTCTCTCTTCCAAATCTTGCCCAATTTTCTTTTTTTTCTTTTCTCTTCTCTTCTCTCTTCCTTTTGAGACAGGGTCTCACTCTATTGCCCAAGGTAGAGTGCAGTGGTATCATCATAGCTCACTGCAACCTCAAATGCCTGGGCTCTACAGATCCTCCTGCCACAGCCTACCGGCTACCTGGGACTACAGGTGCATGCCACCGTGCCCAGCTAATTTTTCTATTTTTTATAGAGACGGGGTCTCGCTATGTTGCTCTGGCTGGTCTCTAACTCCTAGCCTCAACTGATCCTCCTGCCTTGGCCCCCCAAAGTGTTAGGATTATAGGCATGAGCCAATGTGCCTGGCTTGCCCAATTTTTCACATATCAGAAAAATGAAATATTAAATAGCTATTATCATTATTCCTGCCTTTGTTTTCAGGGTACCACCTAAATTAATCCTTTACCAACATTATGTGCTTTGCTGTGTTATATCTCCAACTTTTTTTTAGCAGCTGAACTTTATGAAAGCAGGGTACTCAGTGGGAAATGAGCCTTGGGGTGTTGTGATTATCAGAATGGTATTAGGGGCTGAGGAGTGAGGGAGCAGGGGGAATGGACACAAATGCAATGGGAAAAATTATCCAGCAGACAAGCTTTGAAGTCAGGAAAGTAGCAGCTAGAATTATCACTGGTATCAGCCTGGTATTATCATTTATCTTTGCCATACCTCCTTGTGAAGTCTAGATATTACTGGAATGTCTAGATAATCCTGTTGAGGAGATGTGCTGCTGGGAGACACTCAGAAAGCAAAAAAGAACTAATATTTATTAAACACCTCTAAGTGCTGGGCACTGCAGAGATACTTTCACATTCCGGATCTCACTGGGTCACCACTATAATTCTAATCCTCTAAAGTTCATGTGATTATTTTCATTTTACTGTAGGCAATATTAAGGGTGAGAGTAGCTCAGCAACTCACCCAGAGTCTCACTGATTATTCAGTAAACAGCACTAATCCCTCTGGCAGCCACATTAGTGGTAGAAAGAGAAGGGACCAAATAGGTCAACATGGATTTGGTGCTTGTCCTTTTGAACAGTGGCACTAGAGTTTCATCTCAGGACACCACAGCACTAAGATATTCATATGAAAAGATTTTGAATTAAATCATTTTCAGAGGTGAATGTTTTGTATTCATTATCCACAGACTCTTGGTTTAAACCTCTTATATTGGGGTAGACAATTATTCATCTTTCTTTTTCCCATACCACCTCCCATGTACTCTTTACACATCATGATTGTTCAATATTTGTTAAATTGAATTTAAAATCTTCTTACAGGAGCAATAAGAAACAGTCATTTTATAAAGTGGCATAATTACAATAGTGACCACTCTGGGATATTTATGCTTGCCATAGTAATTGAAGACCCAATTAGAGAATTAAAAGCTGAGTAAGATCGGGAGACTGAGGCGGGAGGATCGCTTGAGCCCAGGAGTTTGAGGTTGCTGTGAGCTAGGCTGACGCCATGGCACTCTAGCCTGGGCCACAGAATGAGACTCTGTCTCAAAAAAAAAAAAAAAAAAAAAAAAAAAAAACCTGAGTAAGTAAGCAAAAACTTATTAATAGTGTTGACCAGTATAGGAAAATATAACTTGCTAAAGAAAGGGCTAAAGGAGAGAGAGAGAGAAAGAGAGAGAGAGAGAGGGAGAGAGAGAGAAGGAATTATAATACAAAAGATTGATAATTTATAAGATTTTACTATTTGAAATGAAAATTAGGAGAGAAACTCAAATATGAGTAATTAATATCTCATGGTTTCTGTGAAAACAACTACCTCTGCTGCCTACAACTGGAATTACGATTTATACCAGACAAGAGCTTCTTTTACAAATTGGGTCAGATTATATTTTTAGTACAATTTTATTTTAACAAATGCAGGCCTTTTCTATTAACCTTAACAGTCAAGAAACATGAAATAAGGGGAGAATATATTATTTGAGACTTCAAACTAACTGTTTATGCTAATGTGACAGGAATGATTGCTTGAGGACAATTTTATCATATCAATTGCAATTATGAAGGGAAAATAAAATCTTCTCAAGTATACTTCATTCTCTCTGAGTTAATTAAATTTTATAACATTTGCTAAACTCTTCAAACAATAGAATCTTATTTAGGAAATATCAAAAAACCATAAAGAACTTTATTGTCTTCCAAATATTCTGCTAGGTTAACAGATTTAGCAGTTTCCTTTGTTTTCATTGCAAGAAATTATCATCACCATCATTACAGCAAATGTGATCACCAACATCTTTGATTGCATCTGTAGGGCTGCAGTCCAGTACTTGTCTGTGGACTGTTACAAACAGGGCTGCACAGCAGGAGATGAGTGATGGGCCAGCAGGGGAAGCTTCATCTGTATTTACAGCTGCTCCCCATTGCTCACATCACCGCATAAGCTCCGCCTCCTGTCAGATCAGTGCCAGCGTTAGATTCTCATAGGAGCTCTAACCCTACTGGAAACTGTGCATGCGAGGGATCTAGGTTGCACACTCCTTATGAGAATCTAATGCCAGAAGATCTGAGGTGGAGCTGAGGCAGTGATGCTAGTGCTGGGGAGCAGCTGCAAATACACATTATTATTAGCAGAGAGGTTTGACTGTACAATAAATGTAATGCACTTGAATCATCCCCAAACCATCCCCCAACCCCTACCCGGGTCTGCGAAAAAATTGTCTTCCATGAAACTGCTCTCTGGTGCAAAAAAGTTTGGGGACCACTACTGTAGGGCACTGTGCTAGGTAGAGAGACATTAAGAGGTATACGATATATACCCTTGAGAAATGAAGACATTTAAACTGGTTAAAGCTGGTCCAAAATAATTTATTCAATCCTGTGATTTGTTACAATCATTCAGTGGGGACACACGTGGGAATGATACTGTAGTTAGATATGTTAAAATAAATCCTACTGCCTAACTATGCTAAGAGATACACATATGTTTTAAAAGATAATGGAGGTGGCATTAGTTACTTTTCTGTGGGCAAAATGAAATCCATTGATTTCTAGAGGATAAAACACTAATTCTCTGAGCACTTTATCTGGGTGACTTGGGAAAGCAGTTCAAGTCTCATCTCTGCAACTAACTGGCAGTGTTATGCTCCAGCTGCTATGCTGAAGTATGAGCTCCCAATATCTTTCACTTGAGAGAAATCCTGTATCCCTGAATAGGATGGCATGTTTGCATCAGTAGACCACAGTGTCTCACCTTCCTCCTCCATAACTAAACTGGTTGACAAAGAATGCTGAGATTGTGATAGACTTTATGCCTCTGAGGTACTTCTAAATCAGTCTTATATATGAAAACTTATTTAACATTTCCTTGATGTAGATATCATGTACAAAAAAAGTTATTTTCTAATACATGATACAATAATACTCATCACACGTTAGTATAAGGAAATTAGTTAATATCGTGACATATTCTACATTGATTTTTAGTGCCTGAATTTGGGAGAAGTGAGGGCAGAGAATTTTTTCCCTCCCAAACTGGAGTTATGAAAATAAGTCATGGGGATGATTGGGCAAGTGCATTTCCTGAAAGTATCCTGTAACTGTATCGTTCTGGTTTAATTTGTTTTCTTGGTAATCAGGCCTCACATGATTACTCAATTTCCTTTAGTATCACATTAATTGAAGGTTAATAATCCATTTCCTTTATCAATGATATCAGTGTTTGGTTTTTATAAAACAATGTTCAGTAGTCACACAGATCAGCAGTTTATGTGGGTCGATGAGATCATCTGAGGCTTTCCACATTCACACTGCGGTCTATTCTTAATCAGGAACACTAAGAAGCTGCTTAGAACTTTAAGAACCTTTACAACCTTGAGATTAGAGATGTGTGTGTGGTTTTTTTTTTTGGTTTGTTTTGAAAATAAATTTTATATATAAAAATGTTGAAAGAAGAAGGCAATGAATACTTTTCACTTAGATTCACCAAATATTAACATTTTGCCCCAATTTTATCTCTCTCAATATACATATATATGTATATATTTTTAAGCAGACTTTTAATTCAATATCATCTACTATATAGTCCATATGCACATGTCCTGAATTAGCACAAAAATAATTATTTTGTTTTTACTTTTTAAAAGCAGTTTCTTATTAGAAATTAATATGTGTACATGTTAGAAATGCAAAAAGTAAAAAAAGGATATCCCATGGAAGTTGAGTCTACATGCTGTTCCTGACTCCATCCATAGAGCAAATACTGTGGATTGTTTCACAGGTATGGTTTTAGAAATTTTCTCCAAAATACAATATATGTTTTTAGATGGATGGAAACATTTTATAATAGGAGGCATTTTCATATAAACATATATCATATTTTCATATCAGATAAGTTCCACCCATTGATTTTTAAAAATTTAATAAACTTTATTTTTAGAGCAGTTGTAGGTTCATAGCAAAATTCAGTGGAACGTATGGAGAATTTACATATGACCCCTGTCCCCCTGCATTCTTAACCTTCCCCACTATTGACATTGGCACCATAGTGGTACATTTGTTAAAACTGCTGAACCTACAGCAACACATCATTATCATCCAGAGTCCATAATTTACATTATGGTGCTCACCTGGTATCTGGGATCTCAGGGGCAGGCCTAGAGGCTGGATTTATGCAGCCTGGGCCTGGATCTGCGGCAAATGGGTCAGGGCTGAGCCCTACTGGGATAGGCCTATACCCTGGGTTTGTTGGAATGTGGGGCTATGCAGCCTGGAGCCTAGAGTTGTGGGGGTTGGTTTGCCATTGGGGCAGGCCTGGAGACTTGGTCTACAGGTTCCATCCTGGAGTGGGGATGTGGGGGCCAGCCTAGCACCAGGTTTCACTGCAGCCGCCCTGGTGTCAGGTCTGTGGCAAAGTCTGGGGCTCACTGTAATTTCTTTCCCCTCTTAGAGGATACCTCTCTCTGTGCTGTGATGCCTGGGCATGGGAGTGTCCTTCCTACCCTCTTCAGTGGGGCCTTTCACAATTCTGTGCTACACCCAGGTGCTATAATCTCTCAACTGGATTCCTTAGCTCTTGTGAAGATATTTTCATGCGTGGAGAGTTGTTCAAACTGATGTTTCTGTGAGGAGAGAAGTGCTAGAAAGTCCTATTCCACAATCTTCCTGACATCACTCTCTGAGATACACACTTTCTTTTCTTTCTTTTTAAGGCTAGTCAAGTGAAGCAGTGGGACTGGAGAAGGAATAAAAGAATCTGCAGCTGGTTGTCATCAATTAGTTGTAAACAAACACTACTGCACTTGAACCAGTCCACACTTTCTTTTGATTAGTTTAATTAATTAAGTAAGTAATTTTATGACTTCGATGGGTTCAAGACTTCAGTGGAAGAAGTAACTGCAGATGTGCTGGAAATAGCAAGAGAACCAGGATTAAAAATGGAGCCTGAAGATGTGACTGAATTGCTGAAATGTCATGATCAAATTTAAACAGATGAGGAGTTGCTTCTGATGGATGAGCAAAGTGGTTTCTTGAGATGGCATCTACTACTGGAGAAGCAGCTCTGAATATTTTTGGAATGACAACAAAGAATTTAAAATATTCCATAAACTTAGTTGATAAAGCAGTGGCAGGGTTTTAGAGGATTGAGTCCAATTTTGAAAGAAGTTCTACTGTGGGTAAAATGCTATCAAACATCGTCACATGCTACAGAGAAGTTGTTCATGAAAAGAAGAGTTGATCGACACAGCAAATTTCATTGTTGTCGTATTTTAAGAAATTGCCACAGCCACCCCAATCTTTAACAACCACCACTCTGATTAGTCAACAGCCATCAATACTGAGGCAAGACCCTCCCCCAGCAAAAAGATTATGGCTTGCTGAAGGCTCAGATGATCATTAACATTTTTTAGCATTAAATTATTTTAAAATTAAGGTATGTACTTTTTTTGACAAAATGTTATTGTATACTTAATAGACTACAGTATAGTGTAAACATAACTTTCATATGCACTGGGAAATCAAAAAATTTGTGACTCACTTTATTGTGATATTCACTTTATTGAAGTGGTCTCCAACTGAACCCACAATATCTGCAAGGTATGCATGCCTCTAACACTGTACCACTTCATAGGTAGTGAAAGTACCTTATAATAGCAAAATATTCCTAATTCTTTCCTCCTGTCTCTTGTATCATTGCTATGATTCATTTTACTTATACATAAGCATATATAATCAAATACATTGTTGCTAGTATTTTATTATTTTAAACAAACTGTTAGATCAATTAAAAATAAAAAAAATAAAAGTTTTTATTTTACTTTTACTTATTGCTTCTCTGATACACTTCCTTTCTTTATATATTTCCATGTTTCTGACCTAGATTATTTTCCTTCTCTCCGAAAATCTTCTTTTAACATTTCTTGCAAGGCAAGTCTACTGGCAAGAAATTTCCTAAATTTTTGTTTGTATGACAAAGTCTTTATTTCTCCTTACTTTTCAAGGATAATTTCACAGGGTACAGAATTCTAGGCCAGTTTTTTTTTTCTCTCATCACTTTAACTGTTTCTTGTTTACTGTCTTCTTGTTTACAGTTTCTGAGGAGAAGTCAGATGTAACTCTTATCTTTATTCCTCTATAGATAAAGTGTGTTTTCCTCTGGCTACTTTCAGGATTTTTTCTTTATCTTTGGTTTTCTGTAGTTTGAATATGATGTGCCCAGGTATGGTTTCTTTTGGTATTTATCCTGCTTGGTGTTATCTGAGCTTCCTGGATCTGTTGTTTGGTGTCTTACATTAATTTGAGGAAAATCTCACTTATTATTGCTTCAGATATTGCTCCTCTTCCTTTCTCTATTTCTTTTCTTTCTAGTATTCCCATTGTTGTATGTTACACCTTTTGCAGTTATCCCACAGTTCAGTTCTTAGATATTCTTTTCTGTTTTTTTTTTTCAGTCTTTTTTCTGTTTGCTTTTCAGTTTTAGAGGTTTCCGTTGTCATATCCTCAAGTTCTGAGATTCTTTCCTTAGCCATGTCCAGTCTAGTAATGAACCCATCAAAGGCATTCTTCATTCCTGTTACAGTGTTTTTGATCCCTAACATTCTTTGTGCTTCTTAGAATTTCCATCATTCTGCTCACATTATCCATCCGTTCTTGCATGTTGTCTACTTTTCTCTTTAAAGTTCTTAGCATAGTAATCATAGTTTTTAAAATTCTTGGCCTAAGAATTCCAACTTTCTTGCCATATCAGACTCTAGTTTTGATGCTTGTTTATTTTAATCTCTTCAAACTGTGGGGGTTCTTTGTTTGTTTGTTTTGGGGTTTTTTTTTTCCCCCTTTAGCATTCCTTGTAATTTTTTGTTGGAAGGTGGACATGATGTACCAGTTAAAAAGAACTGTAGTAAACAGGTCTTGGTAATGTAGTGGTAAGATGTGGCGGGGAAAGGAAGTGTCTACAGTCCTGTAATTAGGTCTGTCTTTCGGCTGAGACTGTATCTCTGGTCTATGAACTTCACCACTGCTTCTTGCAGGTTTTTTCTCCCCTTAGGTGGGACAGGATGGATACACAGCAGGCTGGAGTTGGGTACTTTCCTTTCTTCAAGTATGTTAGGCTTTGATAAAACCCTAGCTAACAGGCTCTGAAAAATAGTTACTGGTAACGGCAGACCTTGCTAAGAACAGAGTACTCTGGCATATTTCAAAATGCTTCCTTTTTTCCTCCCCCTGCAGGAAGCAGGAAGGGATTTTTTTCTCCAAAATTTCACTGTGAGAATGAGGTCAGGCTCCTGGAAGTGAAACTCACAAAAGATGGAAGTAAAACAAAAAGTGTGGGGACCCCCATGACTAGGTCCCCCTGCAAATTTTAGCTCTCCGACTAATCCATACCTAGCCACCAGTAGTTTGTCAATTACAGTTCTGGTTTTCCTACCCCTGCACTGGTTCCTGCAGCTGGTTTCTGCTCTGATAAGTTGTGGTCCTCTGTATTTACCTGTCTGTCTCTTCAGTTTTTGGTGCACCAGTTTGCCCTGTGACCTCACCTCTGCAATAAATCTAAGAAAAGTTGTTGAGTTTTCAGTTTGTTCAGCCTTTTACTTGTTGGTCGGGCAGAGTGGCAACTCCTAAGCTCCTTACATGCTGAACTGGAGACCAGAAGTCTGTTTTTTATTTTTTTTTAAATCCAGGATCTAATTTAGGTTCACATATTACCTTTGGTTTTTATATCTCTTTAATCTCTTTTATTCTAAACCAGTTCTCCTGCCCGTTTACATCCATAACAGAATTTTTAAAAAAGAGTTTAGGTCTATGTGTCCTTTTTTAATTAAAAAAAAACTGAAAGTTTGACAAAAGAGCACTGAAAATGGACAATGTTATTTTTCCTGTTGTCAATGATTGAGAAAAAGCCTACTTATTGGGCCTAAATTCTTTAAACTGGCACTATAATTCATTGATACCAAAAATGTTAATAAAAAAGAGAAATCCTAGAATGTGTCCATGAAAGCAAAAACTGCCAAAATTTAAAACTAGCCATGAACACAAAGAGCACTAAAACTTGATTAACTTTTTCCTGAGTCTGCTTGTCTATCCAAGGTAATGTCATAGAATTTTTGAACTTGAAGAACCTTAGAAGCAGGTGAACTAGCTTGATTCCTTGTATTACCAGTGAGAAAACTGATTCTCAAAGAATCTGTGATTTGTCAAGGTCACACTGGTAGTTATTTGCAGGGATGGGCATAGAAATAAGGTGACTTGATTCCTAGTATCTTTGTGTCCCTGATTCTTTCATCTTCTCTCCCATAGCTTTCTATACCTCTTACTTCCTTTCTTTTCTATTTCTTCCTTCTCCTTTTTCCCCCCTTCCTTCTATTGAGCATACAACAACTGACCATTTTTAAGGAAAACAAATCACTTCAGTTGCCCTTCTGCCAAGATTTCTCAATAGTGGCATTATCGACATTTTGGGCTAGATAATTCTTTGCTCTTGGGGAGCTGTTCTGTGCATTGTAGGATGTTTGGCAGCATTGCTGGATTCTACCCATTAGATGCCAGTAGCACCCCTCACTCCAGACATTGCCAAATGTCCCCTGGACGGCAAAATCACTCCTGACCAAGAACCCCTAACCTTTTCCTGGGAAATTGCCAGAAGAAAGGATTTACTACTTCATTTGTGTTGCTAACCTGTGATATAAAGTTGAAACTTCCTGCAGCTATAGCCTCCGCTTGTCTGCAATTCAAGAAAATGAAACCAACATTATAGAAAGCAAATCTTAGAAGTGGGGAGAAAATCCTGGTAGTATCACTTGATTCCATAGATCCAGTCATCTCTGAGGGCAGTGCAACCCTTGTCTCTCATAATTACGAAAGTCAATAAATCTCTTCCCCATATCCTTTTATTCATTTATGTTTTGCTAAGTTGGTTTGAGGCATTCTTTCACTTGCAACAAAAAGAGTCCTGATTAATAAAATAGTATGCATGCTTATAGTATTTAATGACTCATGTTTCCTCAAGTTGTAGTGCCATAATTTCCTTAAGTGTTCTGCTAACATTGAACTTTAAGGTGATTTAAAATATTTTTCCATTGTAAAAGCAGTGTTCTTTTTCAGTGCTTTCTGAATGACACCTACTAAATTTTCCATTAGTTTTCTCAAACATGGGCCCTTGGTTTGAATTCTGAACTACAAGACTTAAAATTGAATGATTTACCACCTAATTTAAGGCCATTCAGTTTTTCTTTACCCCCTTTTGCTTTTATACTTCCATTATAACCCTTCCATCTGTGATTATACCAACTGTTGTGGCAGTATTGCTCCAGCTGCATGGGCACATTTGAATATATTAGTGTGCTATGTCAGTGGCTTAAGAAATTTTTTATGGTACCATGAAGATTTATTTCTAACTCTTCTAGGACCTGCTTTATGATTTCTTTTAACTATTAACCTCAGAAACAATATTGTTCAATTTTAAGCCTTTAGACCTGCACATTCACTTAAGATGCAGAATTACTTAGTATTCTAATGTCTGTGAAAAATGTCTCTGGTTGTTTATTACTATGAAGTCTGTATGTTCCTCATTTACCTGTATAAATTAACTTCCCTGTATTTTAATGCCTAGCCTACATGTTACTGCCTTCTATGTGATTTCTTTTTTTTATCAGCCAATTTTAATCAAGTTAATGTTAAGCAGTAAAAGTGCAATTACATGAAAAGCCGCATATTTTACATTGTGTTAGCCCATTTGTGTTGGATACAGGAAGACCCGAGACTGGATAATTTATAAAGAAAAGAGGTTTATTTGACTCACTGTCCCGCAGGCTGTCTAAGAAGCAGAAGCATGGCACCAGCATCTGCTTCTGGTGAGGGCTTCAGGCTGCTTCCACTCATGGTGGAAGGGGAAAGGGAACCGGCATGTACAGAAGTCACATGGAGAGAAAGTGGAAGCAAGAGAGAGGGTGAGGATGCTAGGTTCTTTTTTTTTTTTTTGAGACAGAGTCTCACTCTGTTGCCCAGGCTAGAATGAGTGCTGTGGCATCAGCCTAGCTCACAGCAACCTCAAACTCCTGGACTCAAGCGATCCTTCTGCCTCAGCCTCCCGAGTAGCTGGGACTACAGGTATGCGCCACCATGCCCGGCTAATTTTTTCTATATATATTTTTAGCTGTCCATATAATTTTTTTCTATTTTAGTAGAGACGGGGTCTTGCTTTTGCTCAGGCTGGTCTTGAACTCTTAAGCTCCAACGATCCGCCCGCCTCAGCCTCCCAGAGTGCTAGGATTACAGGCGTGAGCCACCGCGCCCGGCACTTTTTAATAAACAGCTCTTGGGTTGGGGGGTGGTGATCTGGCTGATTGTTTGCTCTTTCTACTGCAAAAGTGAAGTAGAAAGGAAGGTCATATTCACTGACTTTGTAAGGTGAGCCTTGATGAGAGGACATAAAGGAAGACTTATAGAGTAGACCTGTAATTCAGTAGTATAGTCGTCCCTTGGTATCCTCGGAGGGCTGGTTCTACGACCCCTGAGTATACCAAAATCCTTGGATGCTCAAGTCCCTTATATAAAATGGTGTAGTATTTGCATATAACCTACACACATCCTCCTGTGTACTTAAAGCATCTCTACATTATTTATAATACTTAATACAATATAAATACTATGTAAATAGTTGTTATACTGTATTTTAAAACTTGTATAATTTCTTATTGTATTGTTATTTTTAATTTTTTCGAGTATTTTTGATCTACTGTTGGTTGAATCTGTGGATGCAGAATCCTTGGATATGGAGGGCTGACTCTATTTCATTTTGCTGAGCACATTACCCAGCTATTTAAACTACTTCAAAAACCTAGGACTGAATAAAAATATTCAATGTATTAGGAATATGAGGAAAAGTATAACAAGATCATTTTGTACAACTTAAGCCTTTGCCTCTGAGATTAAGGACACCTAAAATTCTTAATAAGAATAGTATAAATGGCCTAAAATGTTCCCTTTGTGATATTTAGTGATATAGTCTCTCCACATTTCTAAATCATCATTTCAAATAAGTGCCAGTCATTATCTAATGTAGTGTTGATCACATTGCCTTTTTCCAGATCAATTTCATTATGAAATATAATAATGAGGTGATAGCATATTCAAGGTACCATTTTATAGGTGTGTATTTAGAAAACCTTAAGTATGAAAATCCCCAAATGGTTGGTAAATTGGAAGATTGCATAAATTCAATTACAGAAGCGTTCTTCATGTTTCCAAATAATAAATCAGAGAGTTTCTTTAAACAGGAGGGTATGACAACACATATTCGTTTGGCAAAAGAAACGGAAGTGCCACATTAGATTGGGTGGTCAGGGAAGACCTCTGACAAGATATTTGAACTAAAGGCTGAATAGAAAAAAGCTTGAACAAAGCTGAAGGAGCCAGCCTTTTGAAGACCCACTGGAAGAATGTTCCCAACAGAGAGCTCAGCAAGTAAGGTCAGAACAAGCTTGGTGGCTCAAGGAACAGAAAAGCCAGACTGTTTGGAGGGTAAGGGGGACTATAAACTAGGGAAAGTGGTTCACAATGAAGTTAAGAGATAAAAACAAGGGCAAGATCAAGTAGAACCACAGTGACTGCATGTAAATTACCTCGCTTGGAGCTTGAAACTTTTTAAGAGCTTAGTAAGTGGGAAACTCTAAGTTATTATAGATCATATTATTCTTTTCTTCACAATTCTTTTTTTTTTGAGACTGGATCTTGCTTTGTTGCCCAGGCTGGAGTGCGGTGGTAAGTGTTGCTAAAGTAGCTCACTGTACCTCTACCTCCCTGGCTCAAATGATCCTCCTGCTTCAGCCTCCCAAGTATCTGGGACTTCCGGTGCATGCCACCATGCCTGGCTAATTTTTTTCTTATTTTTTGTAGAGATGGAATCTTGCTATGTTGCTCAGGCTGGTCTTGAACTCTTGGCCTCAAGCTATACTTTTGCCTTGGCCTTCCAAAGTGCTGATATTATAGGCATGAGCCACAGTGCCTGGCCTTTTCTTCACATTTTAATTTAAATATTTAAAAATAGGAATAGCTTTATTCCTTATTATAAATTCAAATGAATACTTAGAAAATACTTGTGAAATTCAAACTTGTCTTTACTAACCCTATAAAATTTAAATCCTATTAAAAAACACAAGGAATAATTCCTTAATTGTAAAGGCACTAAAACTTGGTATTTAAATAGAACTTATTAGTTGTTTTTTTTTTTTTTTTTTTTAAATACAGGGACTTGCTCTGTTGCCTAGGCTGGAGCACAGTGGTGTCATCATAGCTCACTGCAGCCGCAAACTCCTAGACTCAAAGGACCCTCCTGCTTCCACCTGTTGGATAGCTGGGACTACAGGCATGTGCTGCCCTGCCTGGCTAATTTCTTTAGGAGACAGGGTCTTGCTCTGTTGCACAGGCTGGTATGCAGTGTAGCAATCACAGCTCACTGTAGCCTCAAACTCCTGGGCTCAAGTGATTCTCCCACCTCAGCTTTGAATATCTGGGACTACAGATGGGCACCACTATGCCTGGCTAATTTTTTTAAAAAATTGTAGGCATGGGGTCTCGCTATGTTGCCTAGGCTGGTCTTAAACTCCTGGCCTCATGTGATCCTCTTGCCTCAGCCTTCCAAAGTGCTGGGATTATAGGTGTAAACCACTGTGCTGGCCAGAACTTACTGTTTTACAAACATTTGTTTATTGTTTTTTGCCTAGAGTTATGCTGTGAGGCTTTCTCATCCTAATTCTGAACCACAAGACCCCTCAGTCAGGAAAATATTTTCCTGCTATTCAATCAGTTTTTGTAGTTTATTTTTAATCAATTTGTAATTTATTTTTCACATTGTGTGAGTTAGAGATTATGCTAGGCTGAATAATAGTTCCCAAGTATGTCCAAATCCTAATCCCTGGAAAATGTCTTACCTTATATGGCAAAAGTGATTTTGCAGATGTGATTAAGTTAAGGATTTTGAGATAAGGGAGATGAGTCTGGATTGTCTGGGTGGGCCTTAAATGTCATCAGAAGTATTCTTGTAAGAGAAAGGCAGAGGGAGATTTGACATAGAAGAGAAGGAGGTCATGTGAAGACAGAGCAGAGATATGAAGATGATGCTGGCCTGAAGAGGGAGGAAGGGGCCATGAGCCAAGGAATGCAAGGAATGCAGCTGTAAAAGCTGGAAAAGGCAAGCAAGGGCTCCTCCCCTAGAGACTTTGGAGGGAGTGGCCCTGTCTATACCTTAGATTGTGTGTGTTGATTTTGAATGTCTGGACTCCAGAACTGTAAGAGAATAAATTTATGCTGTTTTAACAACTAAGTTTGTGGTAATTTGTTACAGCAGTCATAGGAAACTAATATAAAAACTTTACTTTTTGCCGCATTGTTAACTAACTGTCCTAGGACTATTTATTGAGTAATACATTATTTCTTAACTGATCTGAAATGTTAACAATGCCCATATATAGCTGAATCTGTTTCTATTCTATACTACCAATTAATTTACTCTTGGGTCAATATCAAACCTTTAAATATAATAACTTTATAGTACATTTACTATATAGGTTGACTAAGTCCATTATTATATAATAATTTCTTTTTTTTTCAAAAAATTTCTTGCTTTCAGCTGCATTTCTTCTTGCAGATGAACTTTAGAATCAATTTGCCTAGACAAAAAAATTTTTCTTTTAATCGTTTTTTTTTTCCAGAGAGAGGGTCTCACTCTATTGCCTAAGCTGGAGTAAAGTGGCCCAATCGTAGTTCACTGTAACCTCGAACTCCTGGGCTCAAGTGATCCTCCCATCTCAGCCTCTGGAATAGCTAGGACTACAGGCGTACACCACCAGGCCTGGCTAATGTTTTAAATTTTTGTAGAGATGGGGTCTCACTATCTTGCCCAGGCTAGTCTGGAACTCCTGGCCTTAAGCTATCCTCCTCACTTAGCCTTCCAAAGCTCTGAGATTATGGGCTTGAGTCACTGCACCCTGCCAGTAAAAAACTTTGAATGTTGATTTAAGCTGCACTAAATATATAGGTTTGTTTAAACATTTTAATTTAGAAATGAAGATCCCCTTTTCCGGTCTTGCATATTTTTAAAGGCTGATATCTTAAGGCTTATTTTGTTGCCATGTGGAATAGGGTGTTTTTAAAAATTATACTTCTAATTAGATGCTGCTGGTGTGCAGAAATGCTATTGGATTTTGAATTTGGCCATTATGCTGAATCCACTTAAAGTCTCTTAGGCTTTTCAGCAAGACAATTATGTCATCTATAAATATTATACTCTTTTCTCTTTCACTATTTCTTTTTCTTTTTCTTATTCTGTTGCATTAGCTAGAATCTGTAAAACCATGTTAAATTTTAATGGTGTTAATAGACATATATACACATATAAAAATGACACATAAAGTCATTTTTCTGACTAGTTGGAATGCTTTTGATGTTTCATTTTTAAATACGATGTGTTTTACTTCGTATATTTTGCGGAGGAATTTTAACATAATCTATACATATACCTATTCATATACACATAATGATAAGAATATTTACTTCTCTTTCTAGGTTATTAAGTATTTCTTTAAATCAGAAGTTCCAATAAAATATTAAATGTATTTCTAATATCGATCATTATAAGAAATCTTTCAATGTTCAAAAATTCTTTTATAATGTAACAAAACCTACTGGGTTATTTTGTATTTTTCATTTAACATTTGTCCAGTATTTAGTATTTAGTTTATTGCTCTTTGTTTTGCATTGAAAAAAATTCAGACTTGTATATCAGTAATGCTAGTCCTGTAAAATGAATTTGGAAGTGCTTTGTCTTTTCCTTTTTTAAAATTCAGTAATGGTTTAAAAGAACAGAGGCTGGGTGGTGGCTCATGCCTGTAATTCCAGCACTTTGGGAGGCCCAGGGAGGAAGATTGCTTGAGGCCAGGAGCTTGAGACTAGCCTAGAAAACACAGTGAAACCTTGTCTCTAAAAAAAAAAAATTTAAAAATTAGCAAAGCATGGTGGCATGTACCTGTAGTCTTAGCTATTTGAGAGAGAGAAGTGAGAGGATTGCTTGAGCCCAGGAGTTTGAGGCTAATGTGATCTATGATCACACCACTGCACTCCAGCCTGGGCAACTAAGACCCTGTCTCTAAACAAACAAATAAAAAAAAAAAAAGAAATAGCAAACGTTTTATAGGCCCAATAGAACGGTATTAGTCTAGTGCCTTTTTGGTGGTAGATTTTTGACAACTTTTCCAATTTTTTTCTATAGTTATTTAGTTTATTCAGGTTTCCTATAACTTTTTCAATCAATTTTTATAACTTATACTCTCCTAGAAAATAATGAGAAAAGGTTAACATCCAGTATCTATACAGTATGCCTACAAATCAGTAACATACATGACCCACTTAAAAACAACCAAATGCCAAGTCTGTATAATTAACAGAAGAAAAATTCAAATGGCCATTAAACGTATGCTTTAACTCTGTCACATTTAAGGTAACAATATATCTCTGTTTCCCAGGAAAGTCCTGATTTACATGTGCTTCTCCAGCAAAATTATGATTAGTGTCATCATTTAGTCTCAAAAATTTCCCCTGGACAATACATTTTAATGTCTCCCTACTTATAATAAATGTGATGGAAGTTTAAATAATAATGAGGATTTTATTATTATGCCAATTAGATTAACAAACATTAAAGAGATTTATAATATACATTGCCAGAAAAGGTTTGTTGAAACAGAAAAATATTGGTGGAATACATAGTTGGTACTCTCTTTTTGGGTTAGAAATTTGGCAGTATCTATTAAAATTAAAATTTTAAGTGTGCATCTCATTTGAGCTAGCTATTAGACTTTTGGGATGTTAACTTAGGGAAATACTGATGCCAGGGTGCAAAGACATGCATTGGCAAAGATGTTGAAATAGTCTAAAATTGAAAAAAATCTGTATGTGTATCAATAGGTTATCAGTTAAATAAATAAAGGTGCACCTATGAAATGAAATATTACATAGATGTTTAAAACAATGTGGTAACCATGGGTGTGTGTGTGTGTGTGTGTGTGTGTGTGTGTGTGTGTAGAGAGAGAGAGAGAGAGACCTACAGAAAGATTTCCATAGTATATTAAGAAAAAAAAGGTAAAATGCAGAATGGTATTATAGTTTTAACTGGTATTTGGAGAAATATGCACATATATGTTGTTTTTATACGCTTAGCAAAAAAGTCTGAAAATATATAAACCAAACTTACCTATTGTCATGAGGGTTAGATGAACAGAAATTGCAATTAGAAAATTCAATAAAGGTTTTAAGTGTTAGCAAAAAATGTCCTTTTTCAAAAAAACAGCCTATTTGACAATAATGCAGAGACACTACATATCCTGTCAGCAAATAGAAAAATCTGGTTCAGGCTTGGTAACGGGGCAAGGAGTAATTCTTTGGTATTTTAACAGCGGAATTAAAAACGTGCCAAACTTTGACTGTGAAGTTTAGAGGACGTTCCTTCCTCTCCCACCCAGAGGCACTGTCGTGCGTTCTACAGTGACAGTGCAGTCTTTTGAAAAGTGAAGGATCACACTCATCCTCGAACACGCCCCACCGCCCTAGCAGGGGCGGCCGGGTCCCCAGGCGCGCTTCACCCCTTGGCTTCTGGGGCTCCGGGTTTTAACCCGAGGCAATAGGGAAAAGGGCGGGAAAGCGCTGAAATCCGTGCGAGGCGGCGGGCTGGGGAAGGGACGCCTGGAAGTAGGCTTTTTAGGTGCTGGCACCAGGTCAGAGCTGCTCCCGGGCCAGGCAGCCTTCCCGCCTGGGCTCCCCAGTGCCTGAGCAAGTGACGAGACAGCTAAAGAACGTGGGAAGGGGGTGGCTGCTCCTGGCGTGCGAGGTGGCTCTACGTTATTTCATTTTTGGTAGCTAGAAGCTGGTGGGACGCACCCCTTTAGCTCCAAACGGGAACTGCTGGCCCCAGGGTTTTCGTCCCACAGATGGCGTGATCGCTTCTTCGCGGATTCCCCAAACCACCTTAGGCAGCGGCCTCCTCAAAGTCTAGGGTAAAGGCGGCTGGGGCGGATGTGGACGCGCGGCGACGCTGGCTGAAGGGAGAGCGGCGGAAGCAAGCACGAGAGGGACGAGTGAGCGTGACGGGCTTAGGAAAGTTGATCTGGCGAGTTAAATGGCGTTTCCGGAGAAATCTGAAAGCTATTGGTTTACAGCAGAAGTCCAGCAAAGGGCTGTCCAGGGTCTGGAATCTCCTCAAGGGATCAAAATGGATACAATGGGTATCTCTCTCCAATAAAACTGAGGGCCGCGAGTCAAGTGGTTCGCAAGCCCCGCGGCCTTGTTTCCCCTCCACCTGGGTCTCTCAGCCACCTCCGAAACCCGGAAAGGGGAGCGCAGCAAGCCGGGAGCGGCGGGCGGTGGGCTCGGGCCGGCCTGTGCACTGGGCATGCGCAGGGGGTGGAACGCCAGGTCGGCTTAGGGAGCCGTGACGAGTCCGGAAGCGCCTGCGCGCGCCCCTCCGCACGAGAACTAGTTTTGTTCCGTGGCCTCTGGACTGGAACCCTTTGGAGGGACCCCCCTGGCAGGACAAGCTGCACACCCGCCAGCGCCGCGGCAATGTCCAGCAACAGTTTCGCTTACAATGAGCAGTCCGGAGGAGGGGAGGCGACGGAGCTGGGTCAGGAGGCGACCTCAACCATTTCCCCGTCGGGCGCCTTCGGCCTCTTTAGCAGCGATTTGAAGAAGTGAGGAGAAAGGTTTGGGGTGCGGGGACGGGACTGAGGAGCTGGGGTCCTCGGGTGAGAGGGCACCCAGGCTTGGGTTCCCGGGAGAGGAGTGGGGGCCCCCCCGAGACAGCAGCGAAGCGGGGCGGTAATGTGTGTGGTGGGTGGATGGGGTCGGGTCAGTTGGGGGTCGTGAGAGTTGTTGGGGAGTTTAGGTGAGTGTGTGTAGGGGTCTCTAGCAGTTTTTAAACTTTAATGGAAAAAGACCCACTTGGTGAGCTTAGGTCTCACCCCCAAGACTCTGAGTTGGTCTGGGCTGGGGCACAGGAGTCTGAATTTTGAGTATAGACTTGTAGTTAATTTAATGTTTGTAGGCTCAAACGTTGAGAAATTTTCTTATTAAGGTGAAAGGAGTGTTTTGGGGGTTCAGAGTGAGAATGTGAGCGTTGCTTATGGGAAATTATTCCGTTACCTTTGGAGTGTAAAAGTAGAGAAGTGGTTTTAGGCGTTATGATTGGGCACTGTTTTATACCAACATTAATGAGTGTTCTTGGACAATGTCCTTTGCACTACAGAGAAAAACTCCAGTCCACAATAAGCATATGAGTTGAGAATATTCAAAAAAGTGTTACTATAAACACATCTTAAACTTTTACAGATTATAATGTGAGCTTTCAAAAACGAACATGAAACATTGTACATCGAGTTTTGTAAAATGTTTGTAAGAGTATTTTAAGTACCTCCGAGAAATGGAAAGAAATCCCCGAATTGTTTTCTTATTTGGGGGGGGGTTTAAACTTACA
Source organism: Lemur catta (assembly GCF_020740605.2). Classification (NCBI taxonomy): domain Eukaryota; kingdom Metazoa; phylum Chordata; class Mammalia; order Primates; family Lemuridae; genus Lemur; species Lemur catta. The sequence goes on along the minus strand of NC_059139.1, from coordinate 50,028,740 downwards.
AAATTCTGGTAACTTTATATTTTATTATCATTTTTACATTTTTCTTTTTCAGTACTAAGCAATATGTTCGTATAATAGGTTGTCACTAGAGTCATACCTAAATTAAAGTAAAATAGCTGTGCTGGTAGCTTTGCAGATGTCAGAGGGTACATTTAAAATTTAACGTAAACTTAACTAACAGGTTTGGGTACTCTAGAAAGTGCTGGTAGTTGAAATTGGGATTACATTTTGATTGTATTAAGATTAAATCTTATATGTTGCATGTAAAATACAGTCTTTTTTTGTTTTCCATATTCCCAGTTTAGAAAAGTTTAAAAGTAAGATAACTGATGTCATTTTTCATTATGGGCATAGATGATCAATTGTTCTAACAAGGAACTTGTTGCAACTGTACAGTTCTATTAGCAAAATGTTTCAACTGAATTAAAACCTCTAATTCTACATTGGTTAATTGCCTGTGGTTTACTTACAATTAATTTACTTTTATGGTTTGAACATCTAAGATGTTTTTCTCTTAGACTTTGTCAGATTTGGACCTGATTTGGAAAAAAATTATGGCTTTTACCAGTGCTGTCCAGGGGACCTAGCTGATTGTATTTAACATAAAAATAGCTAACATTTACTGAGTGCCTAGTGCATTTGTGCTAACCACTTTATATTAATTATCTCATTGAGTCCCCCTAACAAGCCCATGGATTGTTACCAGATACTTCTCTGATCCCACTTTACAGATGAGAAAATTGGAGCACAGCACAGTGGTTAATTTGCCTAAGATCATAAAGCTAGAACACTGTACTTCCTGAATTGGAACCCAGAAGTTCTAATCTCAGAGCCCATTCTCTCAAGTGTTTAGATATGCTACTTATTAATTGATGAAATTTATGTTACTTTTATGAGAGAATGCATACAACTCATTAAAAGTTTAAAATCTTAAATAGTAGCTGTAGACAACATATGACCTTGAAGCTTACAGGACTTAGAAACATTCTGGCCTTTGAACTGCAGTCTAATGGAGTTCTACAGAAACAAGGAGACCCCTTATCTGGAAGTGATCACTTAATCTTTCTTGAGCAAGTAATATTGCAATAATACTTGCCTTTTTAAAAAAATCGAATGATAAAATTTATGTTAAGAAACTTGAAGCTTACCCTGTTCCTCTGCTCTAATTTTTAATGATTTACTCTGACAGAATAGATTCAAGTTTATAAAAAAGTAGCAACTTTTTTATAGTACAGAGAATTACGCTTTTGCAGATTCACTGATTCTTAGAAATTTGCTGCATTGCTTTATCTCTCTCTGTCACTTACTCTCCCCATACATACACATACACATATTGACATTATTATGTCTTCTGAACCATTGGAGAATAGCTTTTATACATCATGTCCCTTTACTCTTAAATCCTTAGTGTGTATTTTTTAAGAACAGATATTCTTTTAAACAATCACAGTATTGATGTATTCAGGAAATTTAACATCAGTACAATCTATAGTATATAATCCAATTTTATAATTTGTTCCAATAAAGATTTTTTTTAAGCGTTTTTTTTTTTTTTTTCTGTCTAGGACTGGATCCAGTCCAGGATCATGTATTTCATTTAGTTGTCATATCTCTTTAATCTCTTTTAATCTGGACTAGTTCCTTATCCTTTTTTGTCTTTCATGACCATGACATGTTTATGGAATACATGCCTGTTATTTTATAGCATGTTAATTAATTTGGGTTAGACGGTGTTTCCTCATGTTAAGATTCAGGTTATGTATCTGTGGTGAGAATACTACTATCGGTGATGTGTCCTTCTCAGACTATTAGATTCAGAGGCATAGGATACCCATCTTCATGATGATAATTTTCCCAGTCAAGGGGCTGTCCAGTTTCTCTACTGTATCATTGTTTTTTTCCCCAAATTATCTGTGGGTAGACACTGAAACTTTGCAGATATCCTGGTCCTCATTAAATTTACCACTCCTACATTTAGCAACATCAGGGAATCTCCTAAACTGGTCTTTACCACAATGGCTGCAAAATGGTAATGTTTCAACTCTCCAACTCCCTCTACTGTTCTACGCTTTAGCTTCTTGTCCTAGAGCTTTGTGTTCTCTGATTCTTCAACTAACCATCTCAGAGATGCCTACTTACTTCCTAGTCACATTATTATTGATGATTTCTGTTTTCTGAATTTAATCTTATTTATCCCTTCTCCCTTTTAAACAAAACCAGCATTAGCATTAGATGGCTTTATGAAAGTGGATCCTATACATCATTTATTGGCTAAAAAGCCTGTGTATTAGATTATTGGCTTCAAGATTTTAATTTCTTCATTTAAAATATAAAGAACTTATCTTTTGTACTCCATTTTATTTTGCTTATTTTTTTTAAGAGATAGGGGTCTTGCTCTGTTGCCTAGGCTGGAGTACAGTGGTGCAATCACAGCTCACTGGTGCAATCATAGCTCACTGCAGCCTCAAACTCCTGGGCTTAAGCAGTTTTCTTGCCTCAGCCTCCTGTGTAGCTGGGACTGCAGGCTTGAGCCACTACACCCAGCTAATCTTTTTAATTGTTTTTTTTTAGAGACAGGGTCTCGCTATGTTGCCCAGACTGGTTTCAAACTCCTGATCTCAACCAATCCCACCTCAGCCTCCTGAGTCACTGGGATTACAGACTGTACTCCTCTTTAGAGTGTTCTAAACTTCTATTGCTTTTAGTTTTTCTCTGTTGTTTTTGTTTATCTTAAAAAAAATTCCTCTTTTTTTATCTTAACCAATTTTGGTATCTGTGTATAATTGAAAAATAATTTTAATAATTTGATTTCTGGATTAAACATTTAATTACAGATTAATTTCTAGAAAGAAACACACAAGACTAATTAATTTTTCTTAATTACAATAGTAAAGCTACTAAATTTCTAAATCTCTTTTGAGAGAGCATCATGGTGTGTTAGACCAGTGGTCTCCAACATTTTTGACACCAGGGACAGGTTTCATGGAAGACAATTTTTCCACAGACTGGAGAGGGTTGGGGGGAGGGGATGGTTTCGGGATGATTCCAGCACATTACATTTATTGTTCAAGCCTCTCTGCTAGTGATAATCTCTTTTTGCAGCCACTCTCCAGTGCTAGCATCACCACCTCAGCTCCACCAAAGATGATCAGGTGTTAAATTCTCATAAGGAGCATGCACCCTTGCATGCACAGTTTACAGTAGGGTTTACACTCCTATGAAAATCTAATGCCACCACTGATCTAACAGGAGATGGAGCTTATCTGGTGATACAAGCAATGGGGAGCAGGTGTAAATACAGATGAAGCTTCCCTTGCTTGCCCGCTGCTCACCTGCTGCTGTGCAGCTGGATTCCTAATAGGCCATGGACTGGTGCTGGTCCGTGGCCTGGGGGTTGGGGACCATAGTATTAGACCATCATTGGACCCAGAGTCAGAAGACCTGGATTTAAGTGGATGTTTTCCATTAGTAGTGTTACGTTGTTCAAGTTGTTGATCTCTTCAAACCTCAGTTTTCTTATCTTTAGAAAGGGTGTGCTAATACTGGCCTATTTTTTGAGGTTCCCATAAGGTGGTGTACTTGAAAGTGATTTTTTTTTTTAAGTGGACAGGAAGTAGGATTTATTGGTGGGTGCAAATGAGGAGGCAGCACGGTGGAAGCCCTCGTGAGTGCAGAGCCCACCACTTGTCTAGGGGGCCACAACTGGGGATGTATGGGCTTTTCAGCCACCGTGTCTTCAAATTCGTCTGCATTAAAGTTGGTAAAGCCCCACTTCTTGGAGATGTGGATCTTCTCGTGGCCAGGGAACTTGAACTTGGCCCTGCAGGGCCTCAAATCACATGTTCCTTGTTCTGCAGTTTGGTGCAGATGGACATGATGACTTGGCCAATGTGAACTCTGGCCACAGTGTCCTGGGGCTTTCTCCAATGGCACCACGCATACCTGTCTGGAACCTAGATTGGGGACAGCACAAGGTCTGACACATGAACATACATTGGAAGGGACTGTCTCCAAGGTCCCTTAGAGCAACCCATACAAGTAAGCAACAGGCTACATACACTACCAAGGAGGCTGCTGTAGGCAGGCATTGCACACCGGGCTGCATGAGGAAAGTAGCATGGTTGGCTTAATTGGCTGCATGAAAGTGATTTCTAAACTAGAATGTTATGGAATACTATTTGGGAAAGTTGGTGAACTCTTCACTGAGGTGCTGACATTTTAGGTCTTAAAGCCTGAGAAGGTTTTTGCCAGGTGGAAGAACAGGGGAGTTCTTCAGACAGAGTATGTAGAAACTGGGAGAGTTGCAAAAGAAAATGCATGTTCAAATGAGAGAGAGATTTGGACATCAAAATTTAGAATAGTAGGTAGTAGTTAAATCATGTGAATAGGTGAAATTGCCCAGGGAGAACTTTTCTTGTTAGAGGAGAAGGCAGTTTAGACAAAACCCAAGGGGACACCAACATCTAAGGTGTGAACGGAAGAACTAGAAAAAGAGACAGAGCTCAGTGGGGTAGGAAACCAGGCGAAGGTTAAAAAAAAAAGAGAGAAGTTAATAGGAAAATTAGAAGAAGGAAATGGTCAACTGTAAGGAGTTACAGAGTGAGGACAAATAGAATGATGAAGGCTAGAAAGAGGCCCTTGTGTTTAACACCTAAAAGGTGACTTTAGCAATTAGTAATTTAGCAATCCAATCCTGAAACACATTGAAAAGTAACATCTTTGCTGAAATTGGGCTGGATTTTCCATTTGTTTAGATTCACAGAGCTAATTTAGATCCAGACAGCGGTATGCTTTCTGAAGTCCATAATACTACCCCAGTGTATTTACATTGAATTAATAAAGCCTGGCTTACTTTTTAACTTAAATTTTATTCGTTGTCCTGTTTACAGTATCAGCCATAAAAATTCCACCACATATACCCATTTAACTTTTAATATCAGTGATTCTAAGTGAAGTCTAGTATGAAGATTGCATGTGTCTGTGGTTTGTATGCACTTAGCAACTCTATCTCCACCACTTTTTCTATCTTTCAAGAAGGTATATAGAAATGCATCTGAGTGAGATTAACCTATTTCGAGAGATGTTCTTGAATATACTTTATTAAAAATAAAAATAAGCCAGTCTCAGATGTCAGTACTTTATTAATAGTAACACATCATTTTTGACATACCTCAAAGAGTCATTGTGTCTCAGTATGAGGTTTTAAACTTGTTTTTGTAATTGTTTCCATTTTTTATTAATAATATAGAGTCTAGACTATATTTTTATTTTTTCATTTAACATTCTTTTATGGTCCAGTTGCACAGAGCTTACTCTGCTTTCTTTTTACTTACCCTAGTATTCCTCATTGATACCTTCATCTCATTCTGTATCCTCATGTTATATAGTTGCTTGACGAATATTTGTGTAGAGAGATTTCACATACTCTCCTAATATTAAGCAGTGTAATCTGTATGAAGGTGCCTAGCAAAGTGTTTGGCTCATAATTTTGCTTAATAAAATATTTTCAGGTCCTTTTAGATTCTACCAACCTTTATTGTCTCATTAGCTAGTGTTAATAAAAAAATGAAGCATGAGTGATTCAGTGGACCCTGTCCAAAGGAAAACCTGACCTGGTATCCCTATCATATTGCATCATACAATTGTGTATAGGTCCAGAGCAACCATTTTCTTTATGGCATTGCTTGGGTCTTTGCTGTGGTTAGGGTTAACTGACTTGGAATTGTCATGTAGGTGTTGAATGAACTTTACAATCAAGATTTTTAAAGTCTCCCAGGTTTCAAAGGCATCTTTATTTCCAGCTTTGGAATTATACCATATGTATAGTTCATTCCTCTGTGTTTTCACCATAAAAATACAGAACAATTATAAGATCTTTATCTTGCCTTTAAAAAGCTTAGAATTTAGTTGGAGAGATAAGGCTAATGTGAACTAACAGTAACATGAGCATGTAATTAATGTTAAATTGTGTGATAATTCTCAACTTTTCAACACTACATACCTATTGAAAATTATTTATTATAAGCCTTTATTTATGTAAACAGTGATTTACTGAAGAAATGGAAATGCTATAATTTTGAAATGTCAAACACAGTTTGAGGTGTTGAAAATGTTGGAGCCCCGAGTTGTAAGCATAATATGAAGAGGCATGGGCTTCTCATCATGAATTCCTTTCTCTTGTGCTCAGGAGTCCAGGGTTGCTGGTATGAAAATATACTCCAGTGATGATTTCTTTAGTACATTGTTGTATGTCTTATCATCTTTAAGTGCCAAAGATTTAAATCCCTTGAGATCTAATAATTACAGTTTTGGTAACTGATCTTGTTAATTCTGTTTAGCTGATTGAAATTTATGTTCATTATATCTGGTTCTAGAGATGTTAACAACATACTTGCTTACTATATATGTAGATTGGATCCTACCTTTATCTTTACAAGGGGCACATTAAATTTTAGACAATTTCAATGTTTTATTGATCTTTCACTAAGTAAATTTCAACATTTTTTTCAAGATGGCTCTTAGCAAAAGAAGAAACTGTGTACTAGTGTCTGTAGTGCATTCCTAGCTAGATGAACTTGTTGTTTTTATCTTCATATAAATAAGACAAAGAGCTGACTACTCAAGGATTGTCATTTCAGTGGTATAGAAGGGTTCTATTTATGATATCATTTAATTCTTGAAATATACTTCAAATTAAATAAGATTTTACTACATTGAACAAAAATTTGATGAAATACTGCCTGTAAGCAGAGTTCTGCTTTCCAAGAAATCATAAGTGTTTCATTTTATTTTGCTTTGTTTGTATTTCTTTTTGAAGGAGAGTCATTTCTGACATTTACATTTTGTCTTTACAAATATTCAAGAAATATTCATCCTTTTGATGTAGGATGTTATTTTTAAAATCACTGATCTGGTGAAATCTGAGGAGAAAATCTGAAACACTTAAATTTCAAGCCTTACCATTAAATCGTAAGATGGGAGATATTATGTTATTTAAAAAAATGTTTAGAATTTGGAGCCATGATACTAGAGCTGAATGATTAAAACAAACAAAGCAGACAGATGGTTGGTTGAAATGTTCTTTTTTATTGCATGAGAAGTTATAAACGCTCATAGAATGACAAATGTGTTATAGTGAAATAATTTGACAGTTTTGCACTTGTGTATATAAATGAACTACTGACAAAAACAAATTGCCTGCAGTCCAAATTCAAAATTTAAAGTGAAAAGCCCAAAGTGGAATAATCAAGAAGGAAATGATTTTTTTCTCTATTTCATATTATTATGAATAACATTGGTTTCTGTATTTAGGGAAGACTTATTTGGCATATTAGCTAGAAAGAATTCATAGATCTACAAAAGTCAATAATTTATAGTTAATATCTGCTTATTGAAGGGCTGATTATATTGTCAATAGGAAGCAACCTCATGAGAAGACCAGTGTCTTTAATTCAGCTGAGTGAGCTGGCATGGCAGCTGGACGAGTGAAAGTGTAGTGAATGGGGCTGTGTCTTAGTTTGTTTTGTGCTCCTATAACAAAATTCCTGAGACTGGGTAATTTATAAAGAATAGAATTTTATTTCTTATGGTTCTAGAGGCTGGAAAGTCTGAGATCAAGGCACTGGCAAGTTCCATTGTCTGGTCAGGGCTGTTTTCTGCTTCTAAGATGGCTTCTTGTTGCTGCATCCTCTGGAGGGAAGTAATCTATGTCCTCACATGAAGGAAGGCAGAAGGGCAAGAGAACTGAATGCTGTTTGAAGCCTCTTTTATAAGGCTTAATCTCATTCATGAGAAGAGGAGCCCTCATAACCTAATCATATCTTAAAGGCTCCACCTCTTAATACCATGCCATTGGCAATTAAGTTTCAACACCTGGATTTTGGAGGGAACACATTCCAACCATAGCAGGCTGGTTCCAAAATCATAGGTTGGCAGAGCTATGCATCACCCAACTTTATTCTTGGAATGAGTTTTCTCCAAGTTTCTTAAAGCCTAGATTAAGAATGTGGTCATGAAAGATGAGGGGGAAATAGTAGGATGTGGAGGCAGAGTAGAAAGGGGGGGGCCAGAGTGTATAGGGCCTTGTAAATCATTGTGAGGACTTGGCATTTTACTCTGAGTGACAAGAGAAGCCATTGGAGGGTTTTGAGTAGAATGGGCATTTAGATGGTAGTCAGTGACTATTAAGTGCTTATTTTGTGCCAGATATATTCCTGCCTTCAAAAGGTTATAGTTTGAGGAGTACTTAGGACCTGTTTATTTTTAGTGTTTTTTGCAGTAATTTAAAAAATTATAGAAGTAGTTTATTGATTCAACAAATATGAGTGCCATTATATGCTAGACAGTGTTCTTGGATTAAGCAGTAAACAAAACGCCTGATCTCATGGACTTTATACTCTAGTAGGAGGAAGACAGGCATCTTAACCATTTTTTGTTTTTGTTTTTGAGACAGAGTCTTGCTCTGTTGCCCTGGCTATAGTGCAGTGCCATCATCATAGCTCACTGTAACCTGTAACTCCTGGGTTCAAGCGATCCTCCTGTCTCAGCCTCCTGGGTAGCTGGGACTACAGGGAGGTGCCACCATGCCTGGCTAAGTTTTCTATTTTTTGTAGAAATGGGGTCTTGCTCTTGCTCAGGCTGGTGTCAAATTCCTGACCTCAAGCAGTCCTCTTGTCTTAGCCTCCCAGAGTGCTAGGATTGATTACAGGTGTGAGCCACTGTGCCCAGCCATCTTAACCTTTCTTAAGTGTATAGTTCAGTGGCATTAAGTACATTCACACTGTTACGCAACCATCACCACCATCTGTCTACAGAACTCTTCATTTTGCAAAACTGAAATTGTGTACCCATTAAATAAATCCCCATTTTTCTCCTCTCCCCAGCCCCTGGCAACTAATATTCTACTTTCTGTCTCTGTGAATTTTACTACTCTAGATACTTCGGATAAGTGGAATTCTATAGCATTTGCTCTTTTGTGACTGGTTTATTTCACTGAGCAACATGTCCTCAAAGTTTATCCATATTGTAGCTTATGTTAGAATTTCCTTCTTTTTATGGCTGAATAATATTCCATTGTATGGATATATCACATTTTGTTTATCCATTTATCTCTTAATAGGAACTTGTGTTATTACTTAACACTTTTTGGCCACAATGAATAACAGTGCTGTAAATAAGGATATACAAATATCTGTTTAAGACCCGGTTTTCAATTCTTTTAGGTATATGAGGCTGTCGGGAAAGTATCTATCCATTGTTAATATAATGAGAATGGTTACATATAGAAAAGTCTATATCCAGAAGTAGAATTTAAAGAGCTTTTTTTTTTTTTTTTTTTTAAGGTTGGGAAGAGTTAATGAGGCTTTAATGCTGACTGGAAGGAGGCAGTGGAGAAGGGTGTCAAAAAAATATTGGCAAGAGGGAAGGAGATGGCCTCTTTACCCCGTCTAACTCCATATCCTATTAGTCTCCCATCCAAATATTCTTAATTTCACTCCTTACAGATCACATCTTCAATTTTTACGGGACACCATGTCCACCTACTTGTACTATTTTCCCCTTTTTTGAGTCGTCACTATGATCCAAGGTGTGTAAATGCCTGAGGGTCTCTTAGTTTCCAAAATAGAGAACTATTTTTCATGTTGTCTGAGCTCATGGGGGGGTGGGGGGCTATTGGCTTTGGAACTCCAGGGCTTTTATATTCATTTTTTGAAAACAGTTTTCAGTGGATCAGGTATCCTATGTATCAGTTTGTGGAACACTTTTGGGTACTTTTTCTTTAGTTGAGGTATCAGAACATTAACATAAAACGTGTTAGTTTAGTGGTTAGAACAAAAAAGAATGTGTTAGTACTTGCTTAGTGTCAAATGGAATCAGGAGTGCTGTAGGATTTTAAAGGAGGGAATGATCACTGAAGGCTTGATCTGCTAGAGAAAGTGAATTTTGATTTAGGCCTTGGCACAGATGTAAGAAAGAGGCCGGGCGCGGTGACTCACGCATGTAATCCTGGCACTCTGGGAGGCCGAGGTGGGTGGATCGCTTGAGGCCAGCCTGAGCAAGAGCGAGACCCCGTCTCTACTAAAAATAGAAAGAAATTATCTGGCCAACTAAAAATATATATAGGAAAAATTAGCCGGGCATGGTGGCGCATGCCTGTAGTCCCAGCTACTTGGGAGGCTGAGGCAGGAGGATCGCTTAAGCCTGGGAGTTTGAGGTTGCTTTGAGCTAGGCTGACGCCATGACACTCGCTCTAGCCTGGGCAACAGAGTGAGACTCTGTCTCAAAAAAAAAAAAACAAAAAAAACAAAAACCACAAAGATTAGGAAAGGATGAAGGGTATTCTCTGCAGGGACAAACAAAGCGAAGGTAAAATATTCTGCAATAGTGAGTGAACCAATTTGGATAAAGAAGAGAGTCCCTAGAATTTTTCTTTCTAGGAGCAGTGGAAAACAAGATTCGAGAAATTGCTAGAATGTGAAGGAAATTGGACTTTTAACTTACATTTTATTAATAGGAGTTGATGGTTACAAATGGTTATTGCAGTGGTGTTTTGGGAAGATTAACTTGGCATTGTATGGAGAATAGGATGGAGAAGAGAAATTGGAGATAGAGGAACCATAAAGGAGATTGTCAAGAAAATTCTGTGAGGAATGTGATAATGATTTGGATTTTTTTGGTTTCAGTGGGTAGCAAGAGGAAGGGAAGTGAGCAACATTAAAAAGGGATTTATAGGTCTTAGTTACGTACTAGATTTGGGTACAGGAGGGGAAGAATCAAATCTTGAAGCCTAACTGGAAAAATGTTAGGGCTACTGACAGAAGTGGGGAAGGGTTGAGAGGATGTTTGGGAAGGTGGAAGCACATTTTCATTGGTAATGTTGAGAGTTGGAGCTGTAGACATATATTTGAGAATGTATTGAGATGAGAGAGCAATATATAGTTGTGACTAAATAGTTGTACTTTTCATTAGATTTAATCAGCTTTTGTCAAAAGTCTGTTCTTGAGTTACATGTGAGGTTATTGATCTCAAACTCCTGGGCTCAAGTGATCCTCCTGCCTCAGCCTCCTGAGTAGCTGGGACTATAGGCATGCACCACCACACCTGGCTTTGTGTGTGGTTATTGAAAAGGTCAGTGTAAACATACTTAGGAATGAAACAAAACATGAAAACGTAGTATCTGAAGTACATTAACCCAAAATAATGTGAATACTCAGTTTATTAAAGAAAGAATGCAAATGGCTACTGTACGAATAATCATAGGAACGCAAACAATCTTCCCACTTTCTTTTAGGAAATAACAGTGAAAATAGAGTGTTTTTATCACACACTCATGCATACTTAATGACACAGATATGTTCTGAGAAATATCTTTAGGTGATTTCATCCTTGAGCAAGCATGATAGAATATACTTACATATACCTAAAATATGGTATAGCCTATACACCTAGGCTGTAGCCTAGCTTATTGCTCCTAGGCTACAAACCTGTACAGCACGTTACTGTCTTGAATACTGTAGGCAGTTGTAACACAATGGTATTTGCGTATCTAAACATAGAAAAGGTACAGTGAAAATATGGAATTATCTTACAGGACCACTGTTGTATATCCTGTCCGTTGTTGGCTGAAATGTTATGTGGTGCATGACATTTGATTTGGCAAAATAAAAAGTGGGCAACGCCATCTTATTAGCAAGAATTTTTGTTGAAATTTTATCTATTCCCTGAAATCCAGAAGTCTGGAACACTCTTCTGAATATTTGAGCTCACTACCTTCAAGGGGCAATAAGAATTTTACAAATACTTATATGTACTTTAATAATATCAAAATGGGTGATTCATTTAACATTACATGTTGTAGAAATGCTAATGTTAATTAAAAGTAAAATAAATAAAGTTAGAAACACTTCTTATAAATAGCTTCTGCCTATCTGACAATATCAACAATTATAAAATATTATTATTATTTTTATTTATTTATTTATTTTTTTTGAGACAGAGTGTCACTTTGTTGCCCGGGCTAGAGTGAGTGCCGTGGCATCAGCCTCGCTCACAGCAACCTCAAATTCCTGGGCTTAAGCAATCCTACTGCCTCAGCCTCCCGAGTAGCTGGGACTACAGGCATGTGCCACCATGCCCGGCTAATTTTTTCTATATACATTTTTAGTTGTCCAGATAGTTTATTTCTATTTTTAGTAGAGACGGGGTCTCGCTCAGGCTGGTCTCGAACTCCTGACCTCGAGCGATCCACCCGCCTCGGCCTCCCAGAGGGCTAGGATTACAGGCGTGAGCCACCGCGCCCGGCCAACAATTATAAAATATTATAACAGAATTTTTTTCTCAAGGTCAATGGATACTTGAACATTTTTTAAGAGAGAGTATGTGGTTAAGCGTCTGGAAGTCAGAGATGATTTTTGCTTACACACACACACACACACACAGACACATACACATGAGTCCCATCTATTTTGGTACTTTGTATATTACTTGAATGATTTTGGATGACATTGACCACAAATGATTTTTTTTCCTTCCTTTTTCCTTAGCATTCTTAGTATTTTAAAACTGGTTTTGGCCGGGCGCCGTGGCTCACGCCTGTAATCCTAGCCCTCTGGGAGGCCGAGACGGGTGGATCGCTCGAGGTCAGGAGTTCGAAACTAGCCTGAGCGAGACCCCGTCTCTACTAAAAATAGAAATAAATTATCTGGACAACTAAAAATATATATATAGAAAAAATTAGCTGGGCATGGTGGTGCAAGCCTGTAGTCCCAGCTACTCAGGAGGCTGAGGCAGGAGGATCGCTTAAGCCCAGGAGTCTGAGGTTGCTGTGAGCTAGGCTGACGCCACGGCACTCACTCTAGCCCAAGCAACAAAGTGAGACTCTGTCTCAAAAAAAAAAAAAAAAACCAAAACAAACAAACAAACAAAAAAACTGGTTTTCATTTATGTAGCAAGTTTCAAGATAATTTTATTGATGTATATATTTTATATTTCAAAAATTTAAAACCACCTGGGAAAATAAGATAATCTTTTAAAAACGATGATTAAGTTTAGATGAGAATTGTTTTTCAAAGATAATCGTGTAAACTTCAGTGATTTGCACTTTTAGATTCTATTCCTGTCAAGTAGGAATTTGTAGGACCCTTTTTCTGTTTCTGGGTGTACATAGCCTTCATTAGGAAACCTGGAGGGGCCATGTGACTTCAAAAAAATATTGTGGTAAAAAACACATGACTTTAAAATTACCATCTTACCCGTTTTTAAGTGTAAGTTTGTTCACATTGTTGTGCAACATCTCTAGAACTTTTTCATCTTGTAACACTGCCATGTGACTTTTTAAAAACTAAACTTTTTACTTAGATTTTCAAGTGCTTCAGGAACAAAGCTTATCTAAGGTAGAGATTGCATATTGGTTTCCTCAATTCCCTATACAGAATGCTGATCCAAATTCATCAGATGGAAAACTTGCCCTCTGTGGCCTTGGAAAGTTTTTTTTTTTTTTTTGAAAGAATTTAAAAATTAATCTAGCTTTGAGCTGGCATATCTTATTAACACAGTTGCAGAAAACTTATATTTACACTACTAAAGTTTATGAATTTCTTGGAGGAAAATCTAATACCAATACTCAAACTTGATGCACAGACTGACTCTTTGGCATGTCTGTGTTTACGTCCATCTGTTACCGTGGCACCATGCCCGTTATTATGGTGGCATGCCAATAGCAGTGAGCCATGTGAGCCAACAAAGATGAATTGTTTGGATGAAATACACTATTCTGTAATACTAATTAATTTTGAGCTGATGAATCTACATGAGATAATGTTAACCAAATACAGTCAAAGTAATATCAGTGAAAATAAAATTTATTTTGACTTCTGCAGAAGTATATCACAGATGTTTTAGACTACCGTTGAGAATAATCAGAGTCAGTGTTTACTATGATTCCAATGATCAGTTTTCTTTTCATAAAAATTTCCAGTTTAAAAGAAAAACATACAATAATTTTTCTTGTGGTAGATTATAGATTAGAGAGGAAATAGGGTGACACTTTAGGTGACACTTTTAGGATTTTATACTTCTTATAAGGTACTACTTTATAGTTCCTGAAATATATTCTTAATATAGTTAACTTTATAGCAGAAATTGACAGTAATATGGTGAATGGGAAGAATGTTGGATTTTAAAATAAGACTTGAGTTTAATGCCTTGCTTTGCCATTCCTTAGTTCTATGATGATGTACTTAAAAATAGTATGAGTTTAGAATTTCTTCCATATTGTATAATCTTTTACTTGTATGTTGCCCTTACATGTTCTGAGCCTTGGTTTACTCATCTATCAAGTGGGAATAATAGCCACACATGCTTCATAGAGACTTTGTGATACTAAAGGTAGTGTTGTAAGCTCCAGAAAATAATACCATTATCAGGTGGCTAAATAAGTTAATTATATATTATAAATGCCAGGCATGTTAGTGGTAAATTAGTCAATAATATGGAAAGGATATAACTTCTAATCCCGTATTCACAGAGATATCTACAATGAACAAGTTCTTATGTATCCGTCCAGAAAATTTAAAAAAAATTAAATGATAATATATATACTATTCTCTATGTGTCTTGCTTTTCACTTAATATATGTTAGAGATCTTTCCATATCCGCATGTGATACTATTTCAATCTTTTTAACTACTGTGTAGTATTTCCTCATATTCCTTTTATTTAATTAGTTCCATTTTGAAGGGCATTTGATTGATTTCACTTTTCATCAAGTATAAGCAATATTGCAAATAAATTTTTATACACTTGTGTGAATTTATTTATAGGGAAAAAGTTTTAGAGGAAATTTCATGGAGCCGCTCACCTCATTCAGTTTATACATACTAAGGCAAAAAATTTGTTTAGAACAAGCAAAAAAAAATCTTTGATACATCCTTTTTAGGGGCGTACTTCTGATCAGAAATCACTATTCCTTATAACTTTTCCCAATCCGTAATTCCTCGATTTGAGTTTCAGATGTTGCTTTCTATGGTACACCAATTTTGGTGAATGTTTTGAGGAAAAAGAAGATAACTGTGGTGCAGTGCTCTCAAACTGGTGAAGGCCCCCCTTTTTTTTCTCCTTTTAAATTTCCAGTCCATCATGGATGGATAATTCTATAAAATACAATAAAAAATAAATTACTAGGAAAGTAAAATGAAAAAAGCATATCAAGTACAAGTGCCAATTTTTAAAATTAGACTTAATAAAAAATAAAATTACATTGTCAGACTCTCTGTCAAGTTTCTAAATATGCTGACTCTGAATTTTGTACATAGCTGCAGCTCATGAGTGGATTGGTAATGATTCTCCAACCAGACTTTCTCAGATCATGCTTTCAGTAGCATGTAAAAGACCTAACATACTATGTAAAAGACCTAACATTTCCTATGTTCTAATATGTAACTGGTAAAATTTTGCTTTTCGATTATAGTTACTAGTTTATGCTGATGTGGAAATAAGAATAACTTTCCTGGTAATAGTAAGATTTACTTTATATATTCTTCTCTATTCCTTGAAACTTAAAACAGGCACATTTTGAACATGAAAGGAAAAGTTATACCGTTTAACACCACAAGATGTCACTTATGTAAAAATAAAGTTGGTATCTTTATACTCAAAGCTAGAAACCCGTAGGTAACTAGGTAAATGAACAACCAGGTAAATAAAAAATGTATATATCTGAAACAAGTTTTGGTTTTCAACATAGAGTCAAGGAAAATGTTTGTAATTCAGCATTATTTTGACTCAACTATTGATATTTAGCAAAAAGAATTTCTTAATATCTAAGATTTATGTAGTAATACATGTTAATGGGTCATATTTGAATTGACATAATGAAGGAGGTAGACCTAAGATGACTCAATAGAAGTGAATATATTTTGAGGGTAAGGTAGGTGTTATGGTACTAATTTTGCAAAATCTTTACTGTCTTGGTGACACACAGAGGAATTTGGGGAGAAATATGTAATTTATATCAGAATTTCTATTCTTTATGATGGATATGTGAAAAGTTGACTATTACATCATGTTGACACAGTACCTAGGATTTTTCTTGTCTTTTTTCTCTGAACCTCAAATTTATTAGCTTTTCTGCTTATGTTAACACAAAAGATATTTGTATTTGTTGAAGACTGGCTTTCTGTTAAACACAGAGCAATACCTTTGACTTTAATATTGGGGTTCTGTTTCCTTGTTTTTAGTTTGAAAGAGCAGGTAGTCGGGGAGGGGACTCTGGCAACTTGGGCTGAAGAGGAACAAACCAAGTTTCCATCAGGCCATGAATAAGATTTGATTATGTTTCGGGTTAGAGATTGTGAAGTGTTAAAAATTGATACTTCATTCCTCTTCGTTACTTACTTCTCTTTCCAGAAAACGCTTGTGGGGGTGAATGGTGGAACACACTTGGGGAAAAGAAAAGGGCTACAGCCAGGAGAAAATTATTCTTTTTGGCATGTATATGTGTGATCATATCTCCTTTCTATTTAGTTCCTATCTAATGACTTGTGTTTTTTTGTTTTCCTACCCTCCAGTAAGATATTTTAAGGTTTCTTTTAGGTTTTAGGTTTTTCATTTCTAAATGTATACATAATCATTAAGTAAAATAGGAGAATAGCAAAAAGTAGAAGAAAAAAATAAAGTCACATATGTGCAGTTTCATTAATTTTTCCCCCATTTTTGTTACCTGTGAACTGTGAAAGAACCTGAGAAGCTTTCAGAAGGAATTCTAAATTCATTACAGTGAACATTTATAGTATATTTAGTAGTTGTCTATCCTCGAGATAGTTTTTATATATTGCCATCTCTACTATTTCAGTATTTTCTAGCTATATTTTTAATTAGGAAAAAGTAGGTGTTTTAATTAACTACTTTTGGTCTTTCACTAGTGGTCACCATAACATTTAATTTTATGAGCTGCTTAGGAAGTAAGAGTAACTTTTTTCATAATAAATTTCATTGCTGCTATTTTTTTTTAGAAAAAATGTGCCTAATTTTTACTTATTTTGTTTTTACTCCAATGACAGTTTGTAACATTTAACCCCTGTATTAGTTTACTAGGGCTGTGATAACAAAATGCCACAGGCTGGGTGACAAATCAATAGAAATTTATTTTTTCACAATTCTGGAGGCTAGATGTCTAAGATTGAGGTGTCAGCAGGTTTGGTTTTTTCTGAGACTTCTCTCCTTGGCTTGCAGATGGCCACCTTCTTGCTGCAGTTACTTAACATTGCCCATCATATTATTTCTAATTCTTACAAAAACATATGATATATTTTAAACTGTTTAATGTAAAAATCTAAGTATGAAATTTTTTTTCCTTCTCTTTTGTAATAGGAATGAAGATCTAAAACAAATGTTGGAGAGCAACAAAGATTCTGCTAAATTGGATGCTATGAAGCGAATTGTTGGGGTAGGTAAAATACTTTATTACTTCGATTTAAGGAAATGGACAAGTAGTGGTTATAGTATATTAAATATATATATTAAATATTTTAAATACCAAATTAACATCCCATTTACCCTTTATTATTAACTTAGAATTTTCTGTCTAAAAATGTTAAGAAAGGAAGTACAGTATGGAAGTGTCAAAATCAAGAAACTTGGGTTTTAATTTCATCTTTTCTCAGTTTTAATTTTCCTGTCTCTAATATCAAGATATTTCTCCTGTGAGAAGGAGGGAGTTAATCATTTTGAAGATACAATAAGATGATACACAATCCTATTTTCACTTCCTCAAAGAGGGATACTAAAGGATTTTTTTTTTTTGTCATTTCTTGACCTAAATATTGAGAGCATACTTTCTTCTGTTTTTCAAATTCCATTACTACCAGTAAAAACACTTTATTCAATATAGTAGCTGAAAACTTCTAATAAATATTATTAAATGTAAGAGCATTCACTGTTTTTCAATTGTAATGCAAAACCAAACAATTGACTAATACGTTATTAGAGGGATTCCATTGCCAGAAACTAAAGATTTAATTCCTAATCATATATATCATCTTTAATAAAATATTGTTGCAACTTGTGTTGCAGTCTCTCTATATATTCATTTTATTTTTCACATTCACAGGGAAAACTGGCTTAATTCCAGTGACTAACGCTAAAGAGTTCTGCTTTTGTTTCAGTGGAATTAAATTCATAAAACCTGTTTTTCTTATAACTACTGTGCTTTTTATCTCTACCATTGCTAATTTTATTTTCGACATACTTTTATATAAGGTCAAAATATAAAACATCTGTGTATTTGCACAAATAAATTCTGCTGTAATCAGATGACAACACAACTGAAACAGTACTCTTTTCCAGCAGGCAGTGCCATCATATGAGAACTTGAAATCTCCTTTGTTTTTTTGATGTATGAAGGTCCACATCCCATTTATGAAAGATGGTTAATAGGTATCCATATGCTCTGTTAAAAAGTGAGGTGGTATGAAAAAAATCAAATATATGAAAGTCAAGGACTAATTGTGTCTTTGTATCTGTAGGACACGTATAAGTGACTTTATTTTTGCTTTCAGGTTTATGTCATTTGGCAATGTGATGGAAATTTTGAGGATCCTATTTAAAATTTTTGATTTGTTAATGTTATACTTTATACATAAGAATGTTTATGGACAGGCATTTCTTGCTTTGCATGGTTTTTATGCACATCAGTTTCAATGACAACAGTTAAATTGTATCAGTTCCCCAGCAATATAGTTCAAATTTCATTTACCATGATATATTAACTGAGTAATTGTATAATGTACAAACTTCGTGTTTGCTTTCTGTCCACACATCGCTATGTAAATTACAGATGTGCATCATGTCACCAGTCATGTCACTTCTTTCAAAACCTGTCAGTGATTGGTCACTGTGCATCTGTTATTTAGTTCATGCACAGACAGCAAAGCATGCAATTGTGTTGCCTCCTCGTTTCCCAGTGAGAGATATGTGTGACATATTACAAAAATGAGTATTTGAAGAGGGATTTGGTCAACAAAGATGAAAGTGCAGCAAAGAAATGAAAAATGATAACACTAGAAATTCAGAGCTTGATCTGGAACTTGATCTTTTTAACTGTAGGAAATGATTAGTAATTAAAAATTATTCTTTTAACAGTAATATAAATATCATTTATATATATTAATCACTTATATGTGATATAAATATATATTTGTACATTTTCAAATAATATTGTAGTATAAAAAGTTTTAACTTCCAAATAAATTTTAGAATAAAATTGTCAAGTTCTATTAACAATTGTTTTCGATTTTGATTAGGATAATACAAAATTTATATATTCCCTCCTTCCTTCCGTCAATCCTTCCCTCTCTCCCTTTCAGTAGTGTTATATTTATATTTTACAGTTTTTATCATAAGAGGTCTTACGTATTCCTCATTAGATTGATACCTGTGTATTTGTTTACTCTTAGTTGCCATTATGAATAATCTCCCTCATTTTGCTTTTAAAATTAATTATTAGTGATATATAAAAACAGCTAATAAATTTTCTATGTTCTTGCATTTGGCCTTCTCAGAGAACTGTCTTTTTAGCTCTAATAGTCTTTGACTTCCTTTTCTTGGGTTCTCTGGTTAATTACATCATTGGGAAGTTATGATAGATTTATATTTTCTTTTCAGATATTTACATCTCTTTTTATTTTTCTTGTTTCTTTACATTGAATAAAACTCTACCATGATGTTAAATAATAGGGGTGGTGGAGGATATCACTGTCTCATTTTTTATTTTAGTGGAAGTATTTCTAATGTTTTATAATGATCCTGTAGAATTGAAGTAGATATATTTCTCTGTATTTAAGTGATGTTGGTCTGTAATCTTCTCTTTGTCCTCTGGTGAGGTTTTGAATAAAGGTTAAGCTAGATCCATAGAGTACGTTGTTGTCTAAGTTATCTTGGCCTATCTCAAGGTTGCAAAGATCCCCCTGCCCCCACCTCTATTTTTTGCTTTTATGATTAGGTCTAGGATCCATTTTGAATTTACTTTTATATATGGTGTGAGGTTAGAGCCAAGGTTTTGTTTTTTCACACATGAATATCTAATTTTCCCTGTATAATTTGTTTAAAAAGGCATCCTTTCCTTACGGAATTTCAGCCTTTGATGAAAAGGAAAATCAGTTTACCATATGTATGTGGGTCTGTTTTCTTCTGGTGCTTCACTGATCTTTACAGCTGTCATTTCATGAGTACCTTACTCATAATTTTGGTAGCCTTAAAAAAAATGCTGCAAGCCCTCCAATCTTGTTTTTTTCCCCCCAGATTGTTTTGTTTATTCTATATCCTTTATGTTTCCTTATAAATTTTAGAATCAGCTTTTCAGTTTCTGCATTAAAAAAAGGCCTGTTGGGATTTAGATTGGAATTGCATTGAATCTGTAGGTTAATTTTGGTAGAATTGACATCTTAACAGTATTTAGTCTTGTGACCCATGATCATGATTCTACCTCTTAACTTGTTTAGATCTTTAATTTTTCTCAGCAACATAGTTTTTAGTGTTAAATTTTAAGTGCTGTTGTTTTTTTAATACAAGTTGGTATTCCTTATTCAAAATACTTGGGAACAGAACTGTTTTGGATTTTGGATTTTTTTCAGATTTTGGAATATTTGCATTAAAATCTAAAATCCAAAATGCTCCTTGACACTGAAAAAATTTTGGATTTTGGAGCATTTTGAAGTTTAAGAGTAGGGGTATTAAACCTGTATTTTTCTTAAATAGTTTGTGTTTTCCATGCTATTGAATGTTATATATTTAAATCTCAATTTTCAATTAGCAATTGTTACTTGCTAGTGCCTTTTAACAAATAATTAATAGTTATTTCGCTTGGATTTTTTTCCCAGCAAGCTGTTATAACAATTACTTGTTCTTTTGTCCAGTTTTTAATTTAATTTCTAATTAGTGCCATATTCCTATGTGGAAGCTCTTAAAAATCATTAAAAAATTCCATGTTCGTGTGTGTGTGTGTGTGTGTGTGTGTGTGTGTGTGTGTGTGTGTGTTTGTGTATTTTCTGTTATTAAATGTCGGATGTTGAAAGTGTTTCTCAAATTAGTTTACTTGTCTTTGCAGTTGTGGAATAATGAACAGATTTGAACCTTTGATAGTTGAGACTTACAAAACTCCTGATTAGATTTATTAATATATATTACTTTATAGCCATACATGCCACAGGGTAGAGATCAAGAAATAGCTTAAATATGTGAAAATTATACATTAAACTTCTAAATAATCCATGAGTCAAAATAAAAGTCACAAGGAAATTTGAATGAAAATCAAAAACCATATATAAAAATTTGGAAGATTCAGGTAAAGCAGTGCTTTCAAGGATATTTATAGTAATAAAAGCTTACATTTGAAAAGAAAAATTTCTAATTAATGATATGAGCATCCACCTTAGTGTAGTAGAAATAGAAGAGTAAATTATACCAAAATTTAAGCTAAGGAAAAGAATAATAAGTGTAGAATAGAAGTCAATGTAATTGAGCAGAAAAAAAACAATAAAGTAAAATCTTGAAATGAAGAGCTGGTCCTTGGAAAAGATTAATAAAATTGATAAACCTATAGACAGAGTGACCAAGAAAAAAAAAAAGGACAAATTTTCAGTATCAGAAATGCAAGAGGGATGTCAATACAGACCCTGTTAACATTTAAAGGATAATTTGAGTATATTTCAGACATCTGTATGTCTATAAATTTGACAACTTTGTTGAAATGGGCAAAGTTCTTGAAAGACAAGCTACAAAGTATACTTAAGAAGAACTAGATTACCTGACTAGTCCTATATCTAACGAAGTAATTGAATTTCTTATTGAAAAACCTTCAACATAGAAAATTCTGATTCTACACAAACAAACTCTTCCAAAATATAGAACATCAGAAAACATTCAGTATTATGGTGTGAAAACTAGACAGAGTCTCCCTTATGAACATAGAAGATTGGAGAGAGGGTATATCAATCAAATCTCTCCAACTATAGGGCTATTGGGCTAAAACCTTGGTAGGTGGGACACTGATGTTGAGTCCAAGGCCACCAGAGGTCAAAGAATGAAAAACAAATAAAACTTATATGTATAAATTAGAGAACATTTATCAGAAACTGCTTCCTCCTTTAATTATTAATATATGCGGGCAACCAGTGAATATTCTTTGGGGGACTCAACTTCATCTCTTCTGTGGGTAGAAGCTATCTAAGAGCTCAGAGAAGGGCATACCTAGAACCTGGGAGAGTTTAGAGCTATGAATGACCTGCGCCACCTCAACTTCTGCCCAGTTAGCTGCCTAAACATGGCTCTACCTGTTACCTGAGAACTTGTCTTCCCTTCTTACTTTTTATCTAGAATCACCTTCAAGGGCAAAATCACTGGTGCTGCAGCTTTTTCAAACATCAGAAACTTCAGATAACAACAAAAAGAATATTTCCCTGTGCTTTCCACCTGTGAACCTACTTTTCCCACAGGACCCAAATGTGGCTCCCCTCAATTCCTGTGCTCCCTGTTCTGGGGAGAGGAGTAAAAGGGGACTAAGAATAGGGTTTTACCTAAAGTAGAAGGGAGAAGGGGTGGGAGAAATGTTATTGGAGAAGATGAGGTGCACTTGGAAGGACTGCTCCATTTCAAACTGGGCTTCAAAAGATCTTAGAACTTCTTTGCTGGTTTCTTCTTTTCTCCTCAGTTTCTACTTGTAGGATTATACCGTGTCTTGTCCCTTAGTCTACTTCTCTGGCTATATGTACTCCCTTAGTGATCTCATCCTTTTCCAAATGCATGTTGTCAACCAGAGCTCTCTGCTCTCTTCTCATATAGTCGCCACATGCATATATTCAGCTGTCTTCTCAACATATCAAAACTAAGCCCTTGATCACTCATCT
Organism: Lemur catta; assembly: GCF_020740605.2. Taxonomy (NCBI): domain Eukaryota; kingdom Metazoa; phylum Chordata; class Mammalia; order Primates; family Lemuridae; genus Lemur; species Lemur catta. The sequence goes on along the minus strand of NC_059139.1, from coordinate 50,005,842 downwards.
CCCCCAAATCCCTGCTTCTTCCCCAGTCTTTCTCATCATAGTAAATGGCAATTCCATTTCTCCAGTTACTCATTTATAGTCCTCCTTAATTCCTGTCTTTCTCTCTAAACCCATATATAATCAATTTCCAGAATAATCCAAAATCTAGCTCCTTCTCACTATCTCTCACCATCTTCCCCCTAGATAATTGCAGTAGCCTCCTGACATTTCCATGCTTCCATATCTTGTGGTCTATTTTTCATACTGCAGCGAGAAAGATCTTTCTAAAACGAGTCTGATGATGTCTGTCCTCTGTTCAGAACTCTCCGGTGGTCTCCCATTTCCCTCAGAGTAAAACCCAAGTCCTTTTGCTTTTGTTTATCCATCTCTCACCTTTATCTCCTACCACTCTTCTGTCACTTACTCCAGTCTAGCTACTCTGGCCTGTTCTTGGAACACGCCATGCCTAAAACGCTATGTCTCTGGCTAGTCTCATGGTTCCCTTCCTCTCTTTGCTCAGATTCCTGCTGAAAGGAGGGCCTTTAATGACCACCATGTAAGAGCAGTTCCCACTCCACCTCAGCACTTCCTGTTTCCCTTATGGTGCTTTATTTTTCTCATAGTACTCTCTGTTACCACTTCACATACTACATTCATTTGTCAGTTGACCTTCACCCCTGTTAAAGGGTAACTACAAGGTGGGCAAGGAGTTTGTATTGTTCAAGCTTGTATCCCCAAGGCCTAATCCCTGGTATAGAATATCCTCTCAGCAAATGTGTTGAATGAATTTGACTGTAGGGTTTTCTCCTCCTTCATATATTAACATCTTACTGAATAGCATTTTGCAGAATAAAGTTGGGGTAGCCTTGGGACAGAATATAATAGGACAGGATCTCTGACTTTAGGTAATCATTGAATGACTGAGTGAAAAGGGCCCTAGAGGGCATTTAATCCCTCTCTTTTCTTATTTCCAGATGAGGAAATTGAGAGAGGTTTACAAATTATATAAAGACGTTTTAGCTGCAGTATTTTCTGAACCTTTTGTAATGCTCAGCAGGTTTCACAAAATACTCAAATCAAAAGAATGTCACAGGTAAGGACGTAGAGTATAAAAAGACTAGCCTTGTATTAGAGAGTATTTTAAAGCTATCCTGTAGAAAGGTCTTAGAAATTGCTAACTGGGATTATAATGCTTAAAATATTGCATAGTATTTGCATAACATTTGTTGTAAATTAATAAAGCTAATACCTTTTTAAAGGTAGCTTGTAAGATTTGGTGTGTAATTCATAAAGAATCCTTTTCCCAAAAATTAGCTTATAATTTGAGCTTTATTTTGTGGTTACCAAAGTCCAGACTATTAAAAGACATGGCCAGGCGTGGTAGCTCATGCCTGTAATCCTTGCACTTTGGGAGGCCAAGGTGGGAGGATCACTTGCAGTCAGGAGTTCAAGACCAGCTTGAGCAACATAGTAAGGCTCCACTTCTACAAAAAAACGGAAAAATTAGCCGGGTGTGGTGGCACACACCTGTAGTCCCAAGCCCCAAGCTACTTCAGGGGCTGAGGCAAGAAGATCATTTGAGCCTGGCAGTTTGAGGTTGCAGTGAGCTATGATCATGCCACTGTCCTCATGCCTGGGAGACAAAGTCAGACCCTGTCTCCAAAAAAAAAAAAAAAAAAGACATAAAGATACACTCTGGGAATGAGTGAGAGGAAATGGGCATGTAGATAGATATAAAACTCAAATAAATAGAATTGTAAGATAGTACATGGGAAATTCCAACTGAGAAGCATAGATTAAAAAATTCTAGAGGAAATTATTAATAGAATTGGTTGCCACAGTGGAATAGGTGTTAGACGGTAGCTCTAGCCAGGGAAAATGAGTGGAATTTGGTGATAACCATAGATAGAGGGTAGAAATTAGAAATTTGGGGGCATGATATGAGCAAAGGCATAGAAGAGAAGCCAGAAAATGTTCTGCTAATGAGTAAGATCAGTTTATTTGGATAATGGCAATTGTTGTAGAACATTAGGTCAGGAGCTTACGAAGGTATGTTAGTGCAGATTGTGAGGGCATGTGAATATTAAGTGAAATAGTTTGGCCTCTAGGCAGTCAGGAGCTTTTGAAATCTTTCAGTGGGGCTGACAAGTATGAAGTAGTAGTTTTAAGTACATTAAACTGTCAGTGGTGTACATTATGGATAGAAGGAGGAGACTGTTGGAAAAGTTCTCAGTGAAATGATGTTCACCCATGCTAGGATATCATTAATAGCAGTAGAAGGGATTAACATGAGTGTACTAAGAAGTAGCAATGAGACCTGGTTACTGTGTAGATGTGAGAAGAGACCAAGATAATTTAGTGGTTTCTGTTATCTGGGAGAATTGGTGGAAACAGAAAATTCTAGCATAAATGTCGTTTTTATCATGAAAAATTAGTTTGATTTTAGACATAGCAAGCTTGGGATGAGAGAGACATGTAGTGATGTCTAGTTAAGATGTGAAACTCAGCTCAGAATTTGGGCTACAGTTTTGGGGAATTGATCCTCATACATAGAGGTGAGAGTCATGAGGGTGAATCAGATATTGTATTAACAGAACAATGTAGCCTGAAAAGATGGTGGTACACAGAACTTTAGTGGGCAGCAGAAGAGGGTTCAATGAAGGGAACTTTGAAAAGTAATAATTGGAGAAATAGGGGAGAAAGAATTAGTTCAAAGTAGCATTTATACCTTCTCTCTTCCCTCTACTCATTGCAAATATAGTACATTCAAAATCCATAAGATTTTGGAAAATAAAAAACAGCATAAATATTTTTAAAAAAGGATTTACAACCCAATTAGCCAGGGACAACTATGGTAAATATTTTAATATATGTCTTTAATTACTTTGTTTCTTCCTTAATGTGTCTGTGTATTTGTGTATTTATATTGATAAATAAGAGATGTTTATTCTTTGCTGCAAACAGTTGGGATAAGTAAGATTACTCAAAAAAAGTTCAGCTGTTAATTAAATGGCTTATTTGTTGACATACTCTTCTAAATATTTAATATATATAGAATTTTTCAAAATATTTTGTTTTTAAATTACTAATTTAAAAGAAGGTTTTGTCCTAATATTCCGCTTTTATTCTTCAGATGATTGCAAAAGGGAAAAATGCATCTGAACTGTTTCCTGCTGTTGTGAAGAATGTGGCCAGTAAAAATATTGAGGTACTGTTTTGATTTATAATAATTCTCATGATTCCTTTTGTTATAAAGGAATTACTTTGAAATGCAACATAAAATATTTAAGTATCACTAGATTTTTGTTATAATTAAGTATCCTAATCTTAAATATAGGTAAAATAGAACAAAAAGTAGACATAATCCTAGTTTTGGGTTTTTGATGGAGAATATGAAAAGCAAAATTGAGATTGATTCATCTAGGTGAAAGACAGTAACTGATCAAATTTTCGCCTGTTCCTAGAAGCCAGTTTAGTTTAATTTTTATTGTGGGAGCTCAATTATAAGATAGCATATGTCCTGTGAAACAGGCCTAGTCAGGTATATCCAGACCTTAATGATTTGGTGCTTTTTGGGATTTTTAGGACTTAGCCCCAAAACATTCCACAAGTTTCTCAGATTACTCATGACCTGTACTAAGCACTCAATACATATATGTGGATTTATTGAATGAGCATGTCCCAGTAAAATACTGTTTTCTGTAAGCTGGACTGATAAAGTCTAGTACTAAAGTTATATTTTCCCCCAAACCCCATCTGTATTATAGAAAAAGTATGGTTAATTGATAAAAATTTTCTCAATTTAAAGCTTTAAAGCTCCCCCCAAATAAAATTTAAAATGTGTTACTGCTACTGTTTGTTTGCCATGTTATTGACAAATAACAAAACAAATGGACAAGTAACAGGAACATTCTGAGCCAGGAGACCGTGGATATGATGACAGCTTGAGAGAGAGTACAAGAAGGATGGGTGTGTGATTCCAGAAGGGATGCTAATTGTGTAGTTTTGGTTTTATTTTCCAAGCATTGTATCATCATTTTTTGCTATTGAAGTTGTTTCCATTTTGTGTAATGATATTAGATATTCAAAGCACCTTTGCCCGTAAAACTAACTAGAGAAAAAGAGAAAATGTGATCTTTTCGTACAGACCTAATTTATGTTCCTCCTGCTTAATTAGGCTTTCCCCAAGGACATGTGCTTGATCAGGACAATTGACCTGTTGGGAACAGTAGCCCTCCTCCTTGGGATGGAGTGTATATGGTTGGGTGAAGAGTACCTTGAACCCAACATTTATTAAAACTGGAAATGGAATTAGTTTGGCATTGATGCAGTGAGTTTCATATAGCACTGTTTACTCAATAGCCTAAAATGATCCCATAATCAGTACCTTATATATCTTTTCATTCAATATGTCAGCATTGGTTAACTTTCTGTTATTTGTGACATGTGTAAATTTGTGCCTTTCTTTTATATGTTGCAATGTCCATCCGAAAATATTAATAAAATAGATCAAGTGTATAATACAAAAGCATATTATGTGTATATTATGTATTAAGGACAGTATTCATATATACTATTGAATATTGTAACACTTGTATAGTGTTTATTGTTTTCCACATATTGCTCTAAGTACATCAATTAACTAATCTTCACCCTATGAAGTGTAGATACTATTACAATTACATATTAAAAAATACCTGGAGTCTACACATGTTTATTTTTTTATAAGTCTACACATATGTGTGTTTTTAGCTATATTCTTTTTTTCTCTGCATTTCATTATTGATTGATAAAAAGGATCCAGCTAGAATGGTCTTCTTGTCAGTTGGAAATTGAGACTTGATGTACAGCTTAGAGATAGAGGCTAGAGATTTAGGATTGAGAGCTATTTGTAGACCTTCCTTGAAGCTGTGGAAATGAATTCGATCTCAGCGAGAGAGTAGAGGCAAGGTGAGAAGAAAGTCTTTATAGTCACCTGTGTTAATGGTAGCACAGGGAGGGGAACCAGCTGGTGATGTTATTACAGAAACTCGTGGAATGCTAGGGAGAGGTTGAGGAGTGGGCTTGACAGATTCAGGAATTGGTTGGGATAAATGAATTATAGATGGAGAAAAGGGAGGGGCACATTTAGTGGTAGTGAGGAACTGAGAGTTGAAAGGATGGAAAGTGAGAGAACACTTTGAGAGTTTGAGATACTGGCTGCAGAGTAGTTTTAGGTGATAATCATGTGAAAATCAGGTGAGCCTTTGCAGGGGAGTGGATGAGGTAGTAATTACTATTTTCACCATATTAAGTCTTCCAATCCATGAATTTCCCTTTGCAGGGTTTTGTATGCATGTATGTTTTGTGTTTTTGATAGTACAAGTTTTGCACATATTGTTAAATCTATTTTTTAGTAGTTATTGATGCTATAATTTATTCATTCATTTATTTTAAGTGCCATTGAGCTTTCGAGATGCTTGTAAAAATGAATTTGTCTTTTTAATTTCATTTTCCAATTGGTCATTGCTATCATATAGAATTATAATTGCTTTTTGTATAGTGGTTGTGTATCCTCACTAAATTCACTTATTGGTTCTAACTGTTACTTTGTAGATGTGTTAGGCTTTGCTGCCTGGATAATTGTATCATGTGCAAATATAATTTTATTCTTTTTTATTCGTATGTCTTTTATTACTTTTTCGTATCATATTGCACTGACAGTCTACATTACAGTGTTGGAAAAAAGTGATGAGTGGTCATCCTTGCCTTCTTCCTGATGTAGAAAGCATTAAGCCTTTGACCATTGAATAAGATGTTAGCTGTAGAATTCTTTGCAGAAGCCTGTAATCATGTTAAAGTTTCTTCTATCTCTAGTTTGCTGGGAGTTTTTATCATGAATGGGTACTGAAATTTATCAGGTGATTTTCTGTCATTTTTGAAATCATATGATTTTTTTTTTTTCTGTTTTCTTCATATGATAAACTACTGGCATTGATTTTCAGTTATTAAGCCTTTCTATTCCTGGGATAAATCCCTCTTTGTCATGATATATTAATCTTTTCATATGCTATTAAAATCAATTTGCTTACTTTTGTTAAGGATTTTTATTTTCTTGTGATAGTTTTAGTTTTGCTGTCAGGGTAATCTGGCCTTATAAAATGAATTGGGAGGTGTTTCTCCTCTGTTGTCTGAAAAAATCTGTGTAGGATTAGTATCATTTCATCCTAACTGATATTATATATTTCATCCTTGCTATGAAACTTTCTGGGGCAGGAGTTTCTTTTATGGGAAGGTTTTTAATTATGAATTGAAGTTGTTTACTTGATGTAGGGCTGTGTGGGAACTGGTTACCTAGCAGGCTTGGGTTGCTTCAATCCTTCATATTCCTAAGAAAAGTCTGTTTTCAGAGCCTTGGCTTGGCTGGCTGTGGTGAACTGAGCTCTTGGAATGTTCTCTTCTGAACGTTTTGCATGTCTGTGACCTTGAACAGTACTGTACCAGTTTGTGCAGATAGTTCATACTATAATAACAATGTGATTTATGGTGAATACCTGCCTTTCCTCTGAGGTCTGGAGCTTCAGTTACTGATGTCAGTGATGTAGGTACATGTATGCCTACCCAACTTAAATAAAAACCCTGGACTTTCTGTCTTAAGGAAATTTCCCTGGTTGGCAACACTTTCCACATGTTGACATACATTGTTGCTGATGGAATTAAGTAGGACTCTTGGAAGTTTACAACTGGTTTCCTCTGGACTTCACCCCATACTCTTTTCCTTTTGCTCATTTTACTGTGTATCTTTTTGTTGTAATGAATTGTAACATGAGTATAACAACTTCTGAGTCTTGTGAGTTCTTTTAGGCAGTCATCAAGCTGGAGGGTGGTCTTGGTGGACCCCCCACCACTGTTTCTTCTTGGATCTGTTTTGGTAGTTTTTTTTATTTAAGAAATTTATCCATTTTATAGATTATCATTTTATTGATATAAGGTTATTCATATTTCTTTTCTTTTCTTTTCTTTTTTTTTTTTTTTTGAGACAGAGTCTCGCTGTGTTGCTCGGGCTAGAGCGAGTGCCATGGCGTCAGCCTAGCTCACAGCAACCTCAAACTCCTGGGCTTAAGCGATCCTTCTGCCTCAGCCTCCTGAGTAGCTGGGACTACAGGCTTGTGCCACCATGCCCGGCTAATTTTTTCTATATATATATTTTAGTTGGCCAGATAATTTCTTTCTATTTTTAGTAGAGACGGGGTCTCGCTCTTGCTGAGGCTGGTCTCGAACTCCTGACCTCGAGCAATCCACCCGCCTCGGCCTCCCAGAGTGCTAGGATTACAGGCGTGAGCCACTGCGCCCAGCCGATATTTCTTTAATATCCTTATAATGTCTGTAGAATCTGCAGTGATGTTTTCCTCTTTCATTTTCGTTTTCTCTATTTATTTCTTGATCAGTTTAGCTAGAGGCTTATCAATTTTATTGATTTTTATTTCTTTTCTCTATTTTCTTTTCTTTCTTTTTTTTTTTTTTTTGAGATACTGTCTCACTCTGTCATCCCAGGTAGAATGCAGTGACATCATCATAGCTCACTGCAACCTTAAACTGTTGGGCTCAAGCAATCCTCCTGTTTCAGTCTCCCCAGTAGCTGGGACTACAGGCATGCACTATCATAACCAGCTAATTTTTCTATTTTTGGTGGAGAGCTCAGGCTGGTCTGAAACTCCATAGCTTGAACAATCCTCCCTGCCTCAGTCTCCTAGAGTGTTTGGATTATAGGCATGAACCATGACACCCAGCCTTCTTTTCTCTATTTTCTGTGTCATTGATTTTTTTTTTCTGTAATTACTGACTTTTGTTTTTATCTTTTATATTTCATCCTTCTACTTCATTTGGCTTTGATTATTCTTTTTCTAATCTCTTGCGTTGGGAACTCAGATCAGATCTTATTGTTGATGCAAGCCTTTAATACTATGCATTTTTCTGATAGTTTCATTGGTCATAGAATTCTGAGTTAATAGTTTAAAAAAGAAATTTTTTCCACAAAGGAACTTTTTGACCACTATTTTCTTCAGATAATTTACTTTACTTTGCCTTTTCTCCTTCTGGGATTGAAATTAAATATATATGTTTGGTATTATCTGATAGTTTATGAAGCTTTGTTTGTTTTTCCATATCTTTTTTGTGTGTGTGTGTTCATCACATTGGATAGTTTTCATTCACTTATTTTCAAGTTCACTTACTCATTCTTCTGTCATCTACATTTGATTAAGTACATCTGGTAAACCCTTTATTTCAGAAATTATATATTTTCATAGTATTTACAGATGATATTTTGTATTTCTGTGGTTTCAGTGTTAATATCTTCTTTTTCATTTCTGATTGAGCTTATTTGGGTCCTTTCTCTTTTACTCCTGGTTAAGCTCACAAGAGATCTATCAATTTTGTTTATCTTTTCAAAGAACCAACTTTTTGTTTTATTGATCCTTTGTATTGTGTTTTTATTGTTTTTTTTTCCATCTCATTTAGTTCTGCTCTGACATTAGTTATTTCTTTTCTTCTGCTGGCTTTGGGTTTGGTTTGCTCTTCCTTTTCTAATTCCTTGAGACATGTCATTAGATTGTTAATTTATGATCTTTCTGTCTTTTTGATGTAGACATTTAAGGCTATGGATTTTCCCCTTAGAACTGCTTTTGCTGAACCCCATACATTTTAGTAGCTTCTGTCCCCTTTGTCATTCAGTTTGAGGAATCTTTGATCTCCATTTTAATTTCATTTTGACCCAATAGTTGGTCAGCATCAGGTTGTATAAGTTCCATGACTTTGTGTAGTTTGAGTTTCTGTTGGAATTGATTTCTAGTTATATTCCACTGTGGTTCAACATGTAAATAAATGTGATTTACCACATAAACAGAAATAAAAACAAAGACCATATGATCATCTCAGTAGATGCAGAAAAAACATTCAACAAAATTCAGCACCCTTTCATGATAAAAACCCTCCACAAACTAGGCTTAGAAGGAATATATCTCAAGATTATAAAAGCCATATATAACAAACCCATAGCCAACATCATACTGAATGGGGAAAAGTTGAAAGCATTCCCCCTAAGAAGTGGAACAAGACAGAGGTGCCCACTGTCACCACTTCTATTCAACATAGTCCTGGCAGTCCTAACCAGAGCATTCAGGCAAGAGAAAGAAATTAAGGGTATCCAGATCTGGAAAGAGGAGGTCAAACTATTGTATTTTGCTGACAGTATGATCTTATATCTAGAAAACCCCCAAGACTCCACCAAGAGACTCCTGGAATTGATAAATAAACTCGGCAAAGTCTCAGGTTACAGAATCAATGTATACAAATCAGTAACATTCCTATACACCAATAACAGTTAAGGTGAGAAATCAAAGACTCAACACCATTCGCATTGGCTACAAAGAATATAAAATACCTAGAAATATACTTAACCATGGAGGTGAAAGATCTCTACAAGGAGAACTATGAAACACCGAACAAAGAAATTGGAGATGACACAAACAAATGGAAAAAGATATCATGCTCATGGATTGCTAGAATCAAAATTGTTAAAGTGTCCATACTACCCAAAGTAATTTAGAGATCCAATGCAATCCCCATCAAAATACCAACATCATATTTTACAGATCTAGAAAAAATAGTTCTCATGGTTATGATTCATATTTCCCTGATTTTTAAAGTATCTGTAATAAATTTTAATTGAATCCTGAACCTTATGAGTTTTATGTTGTCAGTTGCTAGATTTTGTTGTATTCCTTTAAATTGTGTTGGGTTTTGTTATGGTGCACAGTTAATCATGTGGAATGATTTGATTCTTTCAGAGCATGCTTTTAAACTTTATTAGGGTAGGTACAGAAACATGTTTAGTCTATATACAAATTGAGTCCCATTACTAAGATAATGTCTTTCTTTGATTCTGCTTGATGATCTATGTTATTAGACATTTTCTCTGTGACTGTTAGGAACATGTTCTATCACTAGGATTCTGTGATCTTTGAGATCTGTTCTGCCTACTCCTTTCCAGTGGTTTTTTTCTCTGGCCTCAGGTAGTTTCATCTGTAGGTCAGTACTTAGCCTAAGAGTTGATGGTACCCCTCTGTAGAGTACTCTTGTGTTTTCACACTTGCATGTGTGTGCACATGAGTTTTCTTCCTCTCTCCCTCTCACTCGCTCTCATCTTTCATCTCTGAAGTTTCCTTCTCTTTGTTTTTCTGCCCTGCAAACTCTAGCAGCCACTTTGATCTCTGCCTCCTGAGTACAGTAAGACTGCTGAGATCTGTTTGGGTTGCCTAGTCTGTGCTGTTGGCCTAGAAACTGCTTTTAGGTAGTAATCTGGTGCAATTTTAGGGCTCACTTTAATTTTTTTCCCTCTCTCAGGGTTCACAGTCCTATGCTGCTTGTTGTCCAACCTATGAAAAACATGTTTGTTTGTTTTTTTCTTTTTTCTGTGGTTTTTCTGTTTGTTTAAGGTAGGAGGGTAAATCAGATCCCTCAGGTGTTATTGTTTTTAAATTATAGCTTTATATCAAAATCTGTAACTGTTTTTAAAGACTTAAAATATGTGGAATGTTACTGATCAAATGAAAACATTAATGTCAGTTTTTCCTGCTTTCCACACAGAAGTTTCATTTTATAACTGGTAACATACTTGAAAATTCTCCTTCTCTATAACCTCTGCATCAGTTCTCTAATGGTATCTTATGGTACTTTATAGTCCAAATATACTGAGTGAACCAGCTATCATTAGTGATTTTATAATTAATGCTTAAGTATTTTTAGTTTTAAAAACAAGGCATTTTCTAATGAAAAGATTACTTAAACACATGACATATAGAGTAAATATTAGAACCATGACCTGAGAGTGGCGGTAGAGTTTTTTAAGTAGCACAGTAAGATCAGCTGGGTCACATTTCAGCTGTGTAACACATTACTGTGATTACAAAGACAAGGCTGATGTGAAGTAGAGTCTTAGCTATTATTTTAACACAGTGCAGTGGATTGGGTGTTATGTCTCCAATAACACTTTTCTTCATGTAAAGTAGATCATTAGTTTAAAAAATCTTGCATTTACATATTCAAAATCTATTAAAGTAAGTGTGAAGTATATATGATACAATTTCTAGAATATACATTTCCATATATAAAATGAATTATTTTCCCATTATCTTTTTTATTGAAATAATTTATACAGTCATATAACATATATACAAAGGTGGTTCCATAAGATTAAATACTGTATTTTTACTCTACCTTTTCTATGTTTAGATATATTTAGATACCCAAATACTTAGATTGTGTTACCTACAGTATTCAGGACAGTCACATGCTGTACAGGTTTGTAACCTAGGAGCAAAAGGCTACATACCATTGAGCCTGAGTGCATAGTAGGGTATACCATCTAGGTTTCTGTAAGTACACTCTGTCATGCTCTCACAATAACGAAATCACCCAATGATGCATATCTCAGGACATATCTCTGTTTTTAAGCAACACATGACTGTTTTATAGAATTCCAAAGAAATATCCTTTTAAACCTACTCTTTTTCAAGGTACATTTTAAAATGTACTTCATTTTTTATTAGATAGTAAGTGCATTATATTTCAAATAGATGACTTTTGCTAGAAACTCAATTGGACTACTTTGGGTAAGCCAAAATTAAAACAGTTGTACCCTTGTTGCCAATTTATGAACTAGATTAAATTAATATTGAACTTAAATGACTTGATAAAGCATACTTTCTTTCTAAGATACCAGTTAATGGGAGAAATCTACGTAGTATTTACAGTTTTACTCATTGATTTGTTGATATTTTAAAACACTATTTATGTGCTTGTTACCATCTATAATTCTGAATTGAAAATTTTATACATAGTCTCCCTTTAATGTCTTATGGCCATGCTATCTGAGCTTCTAATTTGATACGTACATTAGTTTATGGCTACTAGTATAAGCCCAAATATCTGAAAAAAACCAGATCTGACTTAGAAAAATTGTGAGGCATAGGTAAATCTTGTCTTAGTGTTATCAGAATAATAGTAAGAGTCTCTCAATAACAATAGTAATGATTAATAACATTTAAAAAATACTTTTTGAACTAGGTTGTTAGTACCTTACATAGATCAACTCATTTTATTCTCACAAGTAACACTGTGAAAGCTGGCTTTGTCATTATCTGTATTTTACATATGAGAGCAAGGTGACAGAGAGATTAAATTGCCTGATCAAAGTCACGCAGCAGTATGGGACAGTAAGAATCCAAAGCTAAGTAGCTTGGCGTTAGGCCCTGTCTGAGACCATTCCCCTTTCAGCGCCATCTTTTCTTTTTGATGATTCTGTCCTCTTTTTTCTACCTTAATATCTATCTTTGCCTCCTTATCAACATCTGGTATTAGCTATCCTTTGGGACGTATCAGGTATTGGCATAAATTTTTTGTTTTAGATATGGGTAGAAATGACCAAGTCCTTAGAAATTGGTGGTAAATTAACTAGTTCCCTCTGGACTTCTAGTCTTCTTGTTGTAAACAGAAAATTCTGTACTAATTGTTGTTCATTCACAATTCTTTATGCTGTTCACATAGTTATCGGTAATAGAACTTTTCCATTTGTTCACTTTTTGCCCTTCAAAATCAGACTCTGGGATGCTGCCTAATGTTTTGTAACAGAAATGTCAGTAAAACATAATTATTGATCTATTTAGTTTTGGATTTTTTTGTTCTTTAAATATCTTTTTTTTAAAATTTTTGAAGCATGTTTAATCCTCTGATGTTTTTGGGAAACTGACACAAGCTTCTTAAAGTTTATGTTCAGAGAATTGATTGATGTTTCATTGCTATCAAGTGCAAAATTTCACTTTTACGAGTACATGTTGCCTTAGACACACAGGTGAGCTGTACGTCATCTGCCATTAGATGTCAAATGATACCAAAAGTGACCTAGTAAGTAATCAGTGGTTATAGTACAGAAATAATCAAAGGTTTAGTCAATAACTCATGAAGTTTGATGTACTGGTATTGATAAGCTAATTAAACAGATCTGCCTGTGTTCTTCCAGCCTACTGGGGCTCTGCTATGATTAGCTTTACAGCAAGCAGTGTTGTAACATTGAATGAAAGTAACTGATCAGAGAATGGTGTAGTCACGAAGCTTTAAGTACTCCCATTTCTGGTCACAGAATGGTTTCAGGGAAAGTAGGCTATCTTTGCACACCTGCAGCCAGTCAGTGCATAGGCCTCTTGTGGTCAATATTGATTGATTCTTATAACAGAACTAGAACAAATTTAGTGTTTGCAACCTTCTGTGATTTAATATTGTTATGCTTTTTGCCATAACAGTCACAGAAATCTTTCTCCAATAGTGAGTAATTACTGCAATGCCTGCTAGCTCAGCTGTGGTTCTGAATATTTCAGCGTTGACAATACAAACTCCTAGATATATTCTGGAGTTCATAATTCTGTTTTAGAAGCTGGTTGTACAGTTACTTTGTAAATAAAGGTGTTGCCGAGAAATTGATTGCAAGGGGTTGGGGTGGGGTAGACTCTAACCCATTCTTTTTTCAAAACTTCCCAGAGAAGTTTTAGAGTAGAGTAAGATCTGAATATAATTAGTAAGAAGAAAGAATATGTCAAATTATTATTTTAAAAAACCAAACCAACAACAAAATTAAAGACTTTGAAGTCTTCCTCTTATCTGTTGTTTTCCTCATAGTATGTTGTGTCCTTCTAGACATTGCTGTTCAATGATTATAACCATTGCTGGGAAGTTGGATCCTAGATGTAGCAACCTAATGGGAAACATGTTAATTTTTTTCAGTCTGTCATTTGGCTAGAATGTGATTCAGCTGATAATTATTGAGCTGTTACTGTATGCCAGGCACTGTGATAAGTCCTCACAAATAGAGATGAATAAAGAATGATTCCTGTACACTAAATAGCCTCACCTTCATTGCAAGGCAGATTTGAGAAATTTCTTCCTTAAATACATCTTAGGTGTTGATTTGATGTATTGAAAATGCTATTAATCAGTCAACCAATAAGTGTTAATTGCTTTCTAGCATTGTTGTGTTCTTAGGAACTTTAAAACTAGTTAGGAAGAAAGTCATCTGTCCTCAAACAATCAGAGAAGTGCTTATAAAACTGTGATCTAAGAGTTTTTAAACTTATGTTTCCACTTAAATATAATCTAAAACATTAGGTGTAGTTTGAATTGTTTGGCTTCCATCTTATAGACTAGGATCACCTAATTTTGGAACCCTTTTTTTATATTTATGCATAAGATCGCTTGGTTCTAAGTGATCATGTAAAGAAAGGAACAGTGTTTCACAAATATATTTATTTTGGATTATGCAAATTCTAAAGTTTGAGAAGTACTAATTTGAACATAAGAAAGTAAAAATAGTCTAATTGTGAATATAGATGGAAAGTACATTGATAGTAGAGATGGGGATCTGTGGAATGAAGTCACCCTGACTTTGCTATTCTTCTTACAGATGTAAATTTCTTGTTGGATTTTTTTTAACGGTAGTACCTCAATGATGTGCTTCTTAAATTAGAGGATATGCACTTGGGGTTATGAGATAGTTTCCTGGGAATTATAAAGCTATACATTGGCTCTTGTCCATTGACTTGGGTTGTAAGATTTAGTTAAGTATGGGTTAAGTGATTTAAAGCATTTTTCTTTTATAAACTGGCATATTATGGAATAAAATATAAAATTTTTCCTACCTTAAAAGATAAGAGCCAATATTTTAAGGAAATTTTATTCTTGGATGGTTTAATTTATACTAGGTTTTCAGATGCTCTTGTGGGAAGGGTAGTCTTTTTTTAGAGCACAAGAAAAATCTGCTGTGACAGTCCACAACATGTAGTAGTTATGAATATGCCCGTTTCCTGGGTTGTATCCTAATTCTGCCACTTGCTGGTTCTATGACCTTGGGCAAGTTACATAAACCTCTGTGTCTTACTTTTCTCATCTTTGAAATGGACCTAGGTAATGGTACCTAGGGTAGAGGTAAGAATTAAATGAATAATATAATGTAAGGGCTTCACACATTTGGAGTCCTCAGTAAATGCTACCTCTGAATGAAAATTCAGGTAGAGTTTTTCTTCCATATTTTGTATTTCCTGATTAATTTTCATACTGGCCAGAATGATAAAAGTATATTAGAAAAGAAAGGCTCAGGAATTTCTACAGATGAAAGAAGACCAATGAGACATGAAAACTTAAATATAATGCATGATACTGGATCAAGAAAAAATACTATAAATATAGGATACTACTGAGAAATTCTAAATATGGATTATTTATTAGATAGCAGATTATACTGATGTTAAATTTCCTGAGTTTTGTAATTGTAATGTTAGCAATTGAACAATATAGATGAAGGATATATGGGCCTTCAGTGAACTAACTAGTCATGGAGCTTTTTTAATAGGTTGTGTTGAAGGATGATGAAACCCACATTCCATTCAATATCTGAAATAATAAAACAATTTATTGCTTACTATAGCAAAGGACAGCTATACTTTTTAGGCACAGTTTCTCTGGGCACAGAGATTGCTGATTTTATGGTGGATTTTTGGGAAGGGTTGACTTCAGGGATTTTCGGACTTTGGGGGTCCTGAGTGGGTTGATACCATCTATAACTATGTGGTCACTTGAGTGATACTGCTATTGATTGATTGCCACTCAATGAGATGGGTTTATTGGAGTAAGTTTGTTCCTGACTGGCTAACTTTCATAAGCAAGAGCTGTCACAGATTGGTTGACTTGAAAAAACTTGTTCATTGAGGTGAGTTTTTATTAACACAGTTCTGGTGGCTACATGTTGCCATGGCTATAGAAAAAGTCTTTTCCTAGGAATGTAGGAACTTAAAAATATTACCAATTTGAAATTTTTTATAATGAAAGAGTTTAAAATATTGTTAGAATCAGATGAACTACTATTATTTTGTGTTGAAGGACATCTGGAAAGATGAGATTCACCCCTAGAATGAAAATATTATTATCATTTTATTTGAACACAAAATTAGTTAATGTTCCCTGTGGGGGAAAAAAGATCTAAATAATATGGAAAGGTGCAAAGAGTGAAAGTCATTGCTTAATACTATCACCCAGAGATAGTCACTCTTAACATTTTTCTGACTTTTAATTTATTTGCTTACTTGGTTTGAATCCTGGCTCTTCCATTTAATAGATGTGATACTTTGGTCAAGTTATTTACACTTTCTGTGCTTCAGTTTTCTCATCTGTAAAATAGGAATAATAATACTTGTTTATTGAATTGTGAGAATATAATGAGTTAATCTAAGTTTTAATAAAACATTTAAAACAGTATCTGGCACATGGTTAGTGCTATATATATTTGCTATTATTACCATATTATGTCCATTTTTATACATTTGTTATTTTAAAGTTTCTGCAATTGGGATTTATCTTAACAAGTGATTGTGATTATGATGGGCAGGTTTATTTTTGTTGTTATTCTTTCCTTTGTGGTCCATAAAATAATGGTATGTCTTAGAATTGATGATGTAATCTTAGAGTAGATAAGATGCAGTGTGTGTGCACCCATTTTTTTCTAATACAGAAGTGAGATCATGTAATACATACTGTTTCATACTTTTAAAAAATTTTATAAGGACATATTTTCAATTTCAAATATAGATTTACTTAATTCTTCAGTGGCTGTGTAATATAGTGTTATATGGATATATTGTAATTTACTATTCATCTATTAATGGACATTTTATTGTTTGATTTTTGCTCTTGTGGAGGATTTTAATAAGTGGAACTTGGGGAAAGAGGATAACTCAAGGGGATAACCTGAGTGGAGATTGAGACAAAAAATTACATTTGGGGACTGTTTCTATTTAACTAGACAGGACATTTGAGGCACATTATAAACTGCATTGAGTACTGGGTTAAGGTCTTTAGATTCTTTTAAGATTTTGTGGAGCCATTCAACACTGAAGAATAATTGGAAATAAGTTTTTTGTTAGTTTTACCTATAACCCTATTCATGTAATATAGATGAGTGGATTGATGTCAACCTAAGATGGCTGTGTTTAACATTTTTATTAATAATGATCATGTAGAAAGTATGAGTATGCTCATTAAGTTTTCATTTGTGCTTATGAAACTGTGAAGAATAGCAAATAGATGGGATTATAAAGTTAAGGTTTCAGATTGTCTTAACAGGGTGCCATGATGGGTTGAATCTTAAGTTTTTGAAAATTCCCACAAGTACAATTGCTCAAGTATGATTTGATTTAACCAGCAGTACATTTGGAAAAGGTGCATGGTTTTAATCAAGAATTAGTTGTATTGGTGGAAGTACCTCATCTGGAAAAGATCTTACCTAGTTTCTTCTGGTTAGACCTTATTTGTAGTTTGAAGTGCCACACTGAAAGAAATATAGACAAGTTGGAGTGTGTTTAGAAGGAGCAAACAGGAAGGTGAAAAACTCAAAACTATGCTGTATCAAGAGAAATTGGGGTGTGAGGGGAGGAAGGCCATGGCAGTTGTCTTTAAAGTAGTCCAAATTGGTTAGCATGACATAAAATATGACCCAGTATAGCACTATTTTTTTCCTTTTAGCATCAATTCCAGCTATTTCCATCTATTTCCCCTCATTTCCTGTGTTCTTTGAGCATTCCATAAACTTTTAGGTATGTACTATGCTGATATATAAGAAGAGCAATGAGGCAGTGGTATCTGAGGATATTTGAGAAGGGACATACAGACTATGAGCAGTGCTAGAAGGAAGCAATTGATGAATTCCGACTCAAATTCTAATTTTCATTTATTTTTCTGTTCATAATTTTCTTATAAACTTAGTGATTAAATTGCCTTTAAAAATTGTTTTCAGAATGCGCATCTAGTCTTTGAATTTTTATTACATTAAACTGGTATTATGGTCATACATTATTCATATTGAGCTGAAAATATTTTGTAATGTATATTTAAATGTGAATATTACCATAAAATCAGCACCTTTTGACAGATGAGGAAACATAAGCTTCCATACCATATAGTTCATGGATAGGGCCCAGATTCTTTATTTTATTTTATTTTTCGGTTAGTTTTAGTTTTTTTTTTTTTTTTTTTAAAGGAATGAGGTATTGCTGTGTTGCCCAAGCTGGCCTCAAACTCCTGGGCTCACACAGTCCTCCTGCCTCAGCCTCCTGAATAGCTGGGACTACAGGTGCCACATTGTGCCTGGCTTCTTTCTATTATTTGTATCCCTCATTTTGAAAATATTTTTACAATTTAGTTAATATCTTAATGTTCTTTTTTGAGGTTTGCTCAGAGACTTTTTTATTCCTTTTAAGAGGAAGGGGCACCTTGACAGGATGTTGCTATTATGGATTGGATTATTAAAATGCTTATTTGGTGAGCTGCTTCTGTTGTCATTAATTATTCCACACAATATTGTGTTTATTTTATAATCTTAACTGTGGACTAGGTTCATTTATTTACTTGAGAAAAATTGAGCATGGATTTTGGTATAGCAAATACTGAGTTTTAAATTTTCACTCTGGCTAGGAGTCAATGATTTTCTTTTTTCTTAACAGATCAAGAAGTTGGTATATGTTTACCTGGTTCGATATGCTGAGGAACAGCAGGATCTGGCACTCTTGTCCATAAGCACTTTTCAGCGAGCTCTGAAGGTAAATAATGGAGTGAGTAGGCAAATAGCTACAAGGTTTCTGCACAGTTGAAAGTGTGTCATTTAAAGAAGTGGAGCAATAATCCACTAAATAGCACAGTAGTGTCTTGAAAGAGTTAAAAGGCCTCCCATAGTGCCTATTCAATACCCTTGAAAAATAGTTATATAACCAACTGGAATCTTGCCATATATGTTGCAGCTTCTATATGTTTATGTTCAATATAATCATTATCATTTATCAAAGAACTGTTCATCATTATACCGACTAGTTGAAAGTGTGCAAAAAGCGGACCTAAGACATTTTTAAAAATAAAATTTATGACCTGTATGTAGCATTTTATTATTACAAAATGCTAAAATCCTAGCACATTTAGTAATAAATGATCAACCAGAATTATAACTATTACATTTCTTTAAAACACTGTTTAGAGAAATAAATTTATTTACTTCTCTCACTTTTTTTTTTTTTTAATTTCAGCTCTTCATGGGGGTACAAAAGCTCAGGTTATATACATTGTCCGTGTCCCGCCCATCCCCCTGAGTCAGAGCCTCAGGCGTGTCCATTCTCCAGACAGTGTGCCTGGCATTCACCATGTAGTCATACCTTCATCTCCTCCCCCCGCCCACCTGCCCGAGTCAGCACCTTCAAGTATGACCATTCCCCATTTCCATATACTGGTTATTCATTTTAAATTAAGTAGATTTTTTTAGCCTTTGTTCTATAATACTACACCCTATAAGTACCTATTAACTGTGTCATAAAGATGTCTTTGACATATTATAAACTTGAAATTTTGATAACTATTTTTGCACTATTTTTAGGATCCAAACCAACTAATTCGTGCAAGTGCTTTGAGAGTTCTGTCAAGTATTAGAGTACCCATTATTGTACCTATCATGATGCTCGCTATTAAGGAAGCTTCTGCTGACTTATCACCATATGTTAGGAAGAATGCAGCCCATGCAATACAAAAATTGTACAGGTAGGTGCTTTGTTCTTAGTATAGCAAAGATCTCTAATGTTACCTGGAATATTATAGACCACAGAGGCTTATTTTATTAGTTCTTAAAACTAGCCTGTCCTTATTCTAAGTAAATCCAATGATTGTATTTTTTCCCCTGTAAACATTCTGTACACATCTTTAATTTTGTTTTGGTTATAGAGACCCTGTGCAGGTTTTTATTTGTGAGCCTATTAGAGCCTATGATAATTTTGAAATTTTACAACTTAAAAATAGTCAGAATTTGAATTTTCATTTATATAGTCTATCTCCTATACACATATGCACATATTATTAGAAAATTGAGATTTTTTTCCTATTTAGTGTAGGTTAGGATCTTAAGTGTATTAGCTTCTCAACACATTTATATTTGTTTTCTCTTCTTTTATTTTTGTTCGTGCTTACCCCTTCTTTGATTCTTTTCCAGAACTATTTTATTAAATAATTTTAAAAAATAGTGATTTTTGAATATAGTGCCATACCTTGTATGATATCTTAGCAAATATACAATACCCTGAACTCTATGGGAAATGTATTGTCCAAATAGAATTATCTGCAGCAAGTTGGTATTATTTTTTGCTGTCATTTATTCCATGAGCTTTTTTGAGGTCTTTTTCCATTTCTGGTGTTGTGTTCACAGTATTGTGCTATGTGCGTTAGATGTGTGAAAATACTAGAGGATGTGGTACTTACTTATGAATAGCGTATAACATATTTGATGAAGGAAATCAAACATCTACCAAGTAATTAAAGGCAGTGTTTAATTGAATAAGATTTTAGCACATGATATATGTGTATATATAAAGGCATACTAGCAATGTCTTTGATAGGCTAGGGGCCAGAGATCATGTTATAAATGTTACCAGAAAGTAAAGAAGTAATGAGATGGAATTACTTATGAAAGACTGCTTTGATGAGGGGGACTTGAGCTGGAATTTGACAGAATTAAAAGTATTGAATGTTGAGGTAATTATAATGGTCAATAACAAACTTATATAATGTCTGTAAAGAAGTAAAACCTTATATTCTTAGGTTAACTGTCAAGCAAAGTTTTATCATGTTTCTCATCATTATCTTTTCACACTGTAAACTTGCGGAGTAAGATCCAAGCTCGTTATGATGGTTTAAAAGTCCTTCTGTCATTAGTCTCCAGTTTACCTCTTCAGCATCAACTCCTACCTCTCCCCGCCTTGAACTTATAGTCTTGTAGCTCAGTACTGCCAGTTAATTCTCTATATCAAATGTTTTAATCTCATTACTACCTCTTATTTTTCTTGGTTTTAAATGGCAGGTTTTATAAGGCGTGTCTCTATCAGCGCAGTAGTGTGTATCTATAGTAAAAATATGTATGTATCTATAAACATAAAAATATAGTATGTATCTATAGTAAAAAAATGACTACTATGTTGTTACTTTTTTCCCCCACTTGAAAAAAGAATTTGTGGTTTGTCTACTAGCAGGCAGTTTCCTGAGGTTTTCCAACTTTTTTTAGAAGTCAATTTGTTCTTTAAATACTTTCTTAATGACATTGGTATCTGGTTTAGTTTTTAGCAACTTTAGAAGGAAAGATAAGGACACATTTATGAGAAAACCATCCCATCCCATTTTCCTTTCAGTTTGTTTTCTGTTTGTTTCTATTTTGAACTAATTCTTGCTTTCCCTCCTCTTTAAAAATTTCTCAGCATCCTTGAAAAAGTGAGCATCCTTTAAAGCTACTATTAAAAGGAAAAAAATTAATGTAAGTTCTTTTTATGTTTTAGTCTTGATCCAGAACAGAAGGAAATGTTAATTGAAGTAATTGAAAAACTTCTGAAAGATAAAAGCACTGTAAGTAATATCTTTTTATGTCATTAAAGTAAAATTGTGTTTTATTTACATAGTATCATTTACCATTGTATATTTGATATAATTATTTTTATCATTTCAAAATTATGTAAATGTTAGTGGAGCTCATGCTTATTTTTAAAATCTTTAAGCAACAAAAATTTCCATATAATGAGAAAGATTACATTTCGAATTCTAGTTTGTTACTTGTTTCTTCATCACAGTCTGAAAAAGGGCAAGTTGTAAAACAGAAAATTCTTTTCTTTAACCTATGGCTAAATTGTTGACTGCTTTTAGAGTCAAAGTTTTTATTTCAAGCAATGATTTATTAAGATTTTAAAAAGCCCAGTCACCTGGGAATACATGATTATCTTAAAATGAAGTACTAAGAAGTATTAAAGAGCTGTTGAAAAATTAGAGAGGTGTGTTTTAGTATTTTAAGTGTGCTTTTTTTTTTTTTTTTTTTTTGAGACA
Organism: Lemur catta; assembly: GCF_020740605.2. Classification (NCBI taxonomy): domain Eukaryota; kingdom Metazoa; phylum Chordata; class Mammalia; order Primates; family Lemuridae; genus Lemur; species Lemur catta. The sequence goes on along the minus strand of NC_059139.1, from coordinate 49,983,891 downwards.
GAGTCTTGCTTTGTTGCCCGGGCTAGAGTGAGTGCCGTGGCGTCAGCCTATCTCACAGCAACCTCAAACTCCTGGGCTTAAGCGATCCTACTGGCTCAGCCTCCTGAGTAGCTGGGACTACAGGCATGCACCACCATGCCCGGCTAATTTTTTGTATATATATATTTTAGTTGGCCAGATAATTTCTTTCTATTTTTTTAGTAGAGACGGGGTCTCGCTCTTGCTCAGGCTGGTCTCGAACTCCTGAGATCAAACAATCCGCCCACCTCGGCCTCCCAGAGTGCTAGGATTACAGTCATGAGCCACCGCGCCCGGCCTTAAGTGTGCTTTTAAAAAATAATTAAGACAGTTTCATACATACAAGACTGTTTTATTGGCCATTTAGAATTATTTTATTGGCTAAAATGAGTCATCTTTTGGGACTGTATATATCCCTTCCTTCCTCCTTTACTACTGCCATTTTTTGTATGTAGTGACATGATAGCAAGATCTAGGAATAGGGGCAACACGTGGGGTCTGTGAGTTACTGGTGTGCTGGTATCTTAGATGGGGCTTTCGTACCCATTTTATGTGGTTCAAAATTACTGAGGAAAAGGATTCCAGCTCAGTTTAGGATGCTATCATTAGGAAGTATATAATATGTGTACATCAGCTTTTTAATATAGTAGTCACTAGCCCCATGTAACTATTGTTTTCTGGCTTAGCATATGATCTGTCCTAGAGAATGTTCAATGTACAATTGAGAATGCGTATTCTGCTGTTGCTGAGTGGAGTATTCTATAGATGTCTGTTAGGTCTAATTGTTTTATATTATTGTTCAATTTTTTTATTTCTTTGTTGATTTTATGCTTACTGGTTCTATCCATGATTGAAAGTAGTATATCGAAGTCACTTCAATCCTGTCAGTGTTTGGGTTGCATATTTAGGAGCTCAGATGTTTGGTACATATTATGTTTATAATTGTTTTATCTTCCTTTTGTCATTATAAAATCTTCCTCTTTATCTCTAGTAACATTTTTTTGTTTTAAAGTCTACTTTGCCTGATATAAGTACAACTATTCCATCTTTCTTATGGTTGCTGTTTGCATTATATATCTTTTTCCATCCTTTTACTTTCAACCTGTTTGTATTTTTGGATCTAATGTATTGTCTTCTGTAGACATCTTATATAGTTGGCTCTTCTGTTTTAATCCAGTCTAGCCATATGTGCCTTTTGATTGGATTGTTTAATCTGTTCATACTTAATACTACTATTAATATAGTAGGATTTTAAGCTGCCATTTTACTTGTTTTTATATGTCTTGCCTTTTTTTGTTCATTTCTCATTTATTGCTTATTTTGCATTAATTAAGTGAATATGTTCTAGCGAACATTTTATTTTAATGATTTTTGTCACTATATATTTTTACAAATATTATATTTAAAAATATTATATTATGCATATACTTGAAGTTTCATTCCTAGGCTATTCAGCAACTTTCTTTTAGTCTATAGTGTAGTAGAAATCTTCATTTCATTTCTTCTGTGCATAGTTGGCATAATATAGGAAGTAATCAAATATAGATTAACTGTAAATGAAGACAGAGAAAACAAATTTGATTCCTTTTTGTCTTTTGTATGGCAAGCATGCTGTGTGCTTCTAGGACCCAGATATGAAGTCAAGATTATTGATATTGTGGTTAACTATATTTTAATAATTAAAAAAAAATTAGTTTTTTCTATGTGCAAGGTATTTGCTAAGTGCCATGGAGAATAGTGAGATCTATTACTACAAGAAACAGATTCCTTATTTTAATCTAGTTTACCATAATTTCTGATCCATTATATAAAAGAAATTTGTTGCATTGCCTGGGAATGAAACTTCTATATATAATGTGTGCAGGTCTTCCCAGACAGGATACCGCCTGTCGCAGGTGAAAACTGTAGTCTTTGGGATTAGATAGAAATGGATTCATGTCAGAGCTTCTGCCACTTAGTAGCTATGTGCTAAACCTTCATGAGTTCAAGTTTCCAAATGTGTAGGGCTTATAATTTCTAATTTATAAAGTTATTGTTTGGGTTGAAAGACCTATTGTACATAAAATTCTTAGTGCAGTGCCTAACACCATAATATAGGGTGTTAATAAATATTCCAAATAAGAAAGAAATGACTCAAAAGGAATATAAAAGACACAATGTAAATTTGGAATATCTATTCTTGATTTCTGACCATTTATTTCCAAAATATAGTGTAAAGAAAAAATATTGAATACTTGTTCACAGTAGGTATTTAATATTTGTTGAGTGACTTTTGAAATAATTTTTAAAATTCTTCGTAATAGTGATTAGGTGTGTGGTATTATTTTTAATCTTTTTTTCCTCAAGTGGTATTATGCTCAGTGTTCTTTTGGGGTAGATCTTTTGGGGGCTTTGATGGCCTACTCTTTATGAGGCACTAATTCTTCCTATAGTGTTATATAGCATATGTTTTGAAAATGAAAAACACACATCTCTTTTTATATCTATAGTAAAAACCAGAAGTTTTTACTGATACCTCTAATTCCAGTACAACAGCACAGAATGCCTTCTACCTTCCTCCCTTGTCATATTTGTAACTTCCTCTCCAACATTAAGAAATACAGCTCCCATCATCCACAGAATATTTACTTATTGCTTAGTCCCGGAATACAGAGAAAGTGTTGTTTCAGAACTGCTAGCACATACCTCTGTGAGGAGTAGCAGGATGGGGATTAATACTTAGAGTTAAATACTGGTTTAGAGTTGTTTGTTTTTATCTTTAGTCTTATTTCTTTGATGCTATGGCAAATCAAAATTGCTTTATCATTATATCCTTGAACTTGTTGATATATAAGAAAGTTGTTGGCCGGGCGTGGTGGCTCACGCTTGTAATCCTAGCACTCTGGGAGGCCGAGGCGGGTGGATCGCTCGAGGTCAGGAGTTCGAGACCAGCCTGAGCAAGAGTGAGACCCCGTCTCTACTAAAAATAGAAAGAAATGATCTGGCCAACTAAAAATATATATATAAAAAAAAAATTAGCTGGGCATGGTGGTGCATGCCTGTAGTCCCAGCTACTTGGGAGGCTGAGGCGGGAGGATCGCTTGAGCCCAGGAGTTTGAGGTTGCTGTGAGCTAGGCTGATGCCACTGCACTCTAGCCCGGGCAATAGAGCAAGACTCTATCTCAAAAACAAAAACAAACAAACAAACAAAAAAACAAGAAAAGTTGTTGATTTTTTGAATACTAATTTTATATCCTTCTTTACTGAATTCTTCTGTTGTTTGAGATAGTTTTCTCACTCGTTCTCCTTGTCTTTTTCCTAGAGAATGAATCATATCTGCAATTAGGGATACTTTACTTCTTCTTTTCCCAATTTCTAAGGTCTCTAATTTCCCTTATCTAATTATACTGGCTAGCACCATCACTATGATGTTGAATAGTAGTAGAGATGGTGGGCATGCTTGCCTAGTTTCAATCTAAAGGAAATACCTATATTGTGTTCACATTAAGAAAGATACTAGCCCTAAGGATTTTCTCTTTTTCTTTGAAATATAATAGTTTTGCAAGGTGCTTCAGGGCTAGTTGATACAGGTTAATTCTTTTCCTGGCACCTAGTGAGTCCTTTCAAAATGTAGATTCAGAATTTATTTCTGGTGGCAAGGTAGGTTTATTTCTTTTTTAAGATTATAGTTTTAAATATTAATTCTATTTGTTATTTTTCTTCTTCTTTAGGGATTCCAGTTTTATTCACATTGGATCTTCTTTGCCTAATATTTCAACCATTGTCTCTCTAAAACTGTGGGACCAGTATGGTTTACGGCCTGTTAGGAATCCAGCTGCAGAGCTTCCCCTCCCCCCACCCCTACCCTGCTCTGTGGAAAAAGTGTCTTCCATAAAACTTAGGAACCTGGGGCATCACAGCAGGAGGTGGACAGTAGGCCAGCTTCATCTGTATTTACAGCCGCTCCCCTCCCCATCTCTGACATCACTGTCTGAGCTCCTCCTTGCCAGCTCCCCGATGCCCCCATCTGTGGAAAAATTATCTTCCATAAAAACCTGTCTCCCCACCCCCACCATGGAAAAATGGTCTTCCATGAAACTGGTCCTTGGTGCCAAAAAGGTTGGGGACTGCTGCTCTAACCATTTTTACTTCTTTCTTGATCACATTTTTGTTCTGTTCTTTCTCTACCTTTCTTTAATGCCCCTTATTAAATTTTCATTCAGTGATTTTTCTTCCAATGGAACCTTGCAATTTAGTCTTCATGTTTGATTATTTTCCCCCCTCGATTTCTTTCCTGGTTTCAATCAACTCCTATTTCATTTCTTCCTGATTCTTTTGTTCAATTTGTTCACTGTTTTTGAATTTCTAATTCATGTTTGTTTTTCTATCTTGAGATATTTCTTTTGAGGGTATTTAATTCATTTTGGAGTGTTATGTTTCCTTTTGCTTCACCATTGATTGTTTTTGTGGGTAATTTTCATCAGTTAAATTGTTATAATTTCCATTTTCTGTTTTTAATGCTTGTGGATTATTTGCATCTTTGCATGGACAGGATTGGTGGTTTGATTTTGAGGTAGCTGGCAAATATTAAGAGCACTCTCTCTGTTAGAATAGCAAAGTATGTTTTTTATTAGATGGCTTTTTGGGGGGAAGGGCATGCATAGGAATGGGTATATGTCCTAAGATTATTTTGAGATGTATCTTGTAGGGGCTAAAATTTCCCCTCTTATTTTTTTTTTTTTCTGTTACCTCAGTTTCTGAGGGGCTCCTCTCCCTTTACTTTTTTTTAACCCATTTTTTCCTTGAAACTGTTTCCCTTTCCAAGATGGCCTTATTGAGTCGTCTTCTCCCTTAAGTCTTTCCCTTGTCATCTGCTCTGATCTACCAGGAATCTTTTTCAGTATTTTCACACTTAGTGTGTTCTTGTTTTTTCTATTACTGATTTTAGTTTGCTCTTAACACCTACCACTAACCCCTGTCTGCTTTGTTCTGGGTAATTTTTTTTTATAAGTCTTTGTAAAGTTTTGTAATATAAGCATTTAGGGCTTATTTTTCTACTTAATGTGTACTTTGAAGTTTGGAGATTCTCTGTTTTGAGTTTAGCTTAGGGCATAGGTTTTGGTCCTTTGGTTTTGGGGGATTTGGTTTGGAAGATTCAGATTTACCTGGGCACCATTAACTTGTCTACCCAGTATTTAAATTGATTATGTTTTAAGAATGTTTTCAGACAATTTTTTCCTTTGTGTGATTATAATCCATTGTGGAAAGGTTAAAAGTATTCTGATATGTACACAGATTTGTGGATCTTATCTTAATTATTACCTTTTTTTGGTCACATCTAATATTTTATTGAAGGAAAACAAGTACATTTCTTCTCCCTTGACACTTAAAATCAGTAATCACAAATCATTTTTATTTAACAATCTCCCAATTAAACGAACCAGGTCTAATTTATTTTCACATTTTAAAAAGGAATTTATTTGTTGTCAGCAGTAGTTTCTTGGTATCATTATCAAGATGATGATATTGATATCGCTGCTGATAAATATAAATTTGAAAGATGTTACTCTGTTAAACTTTCTTCATTTAACCTTATTGATTTGAGACATATCTTCTGTTGCTTCTTTTAGACTAGAGAAAGATTTTCTTTCAATTGAGATCTCAAAGAAAATTAGTTCTGTAGTTTTCATTTTAAGCAAAGATGGAGCTGTAAGCATATTAAAATATAATTAGAATGGCTTTTCCCTTTCATTAGAGAAAGACCAATATTTGTCATATGAATAGTTCTTTCCTAAAAATAAATCACTCTGGGTTTAGGAGCACAATTATGGTAATATAACTGAAAGAACATTTTAGTGTTATTTATTTTAGGTAATTGTTGTCTGAAGGTATCTGTACATTTTAAAACATACAGAAACTTTAGAACTGTAGTCAATGAAATTAAAGAGAATATTTAATCTGTATTCTATCATCCCCAAATATCTATTATAACTTTGTATATTTTTCATTGTATATTCTTAAATTTTGTACAATTTTCCTTCACCTTCTCAGCATATCCTAAACACTTTTCTACTTCATACAAACCTTTCCTAATGTTCACTTATGAATTCATTTTTAAAATTTATAACAGTTTCTTTCTCTTGTTTTTCTGTAAATGTAAAATATGGAAATCCATATTTGTTGAGCAATTAAAGCTTAGAAGTGGACATTCTTTTGTTTAGAATACCTCAAAAGCAGGGTGATATTTATTTCCTTTTCCTTTCTGGTTAATTTTAAATAAATCATTTTGATAGCATTTAACTTTCTTTTTTTTTTTTTTTTTTGAGACAGATTCTCACTTTGTTGCCCGGGCTAGAGTGAGTGCCGTGGCATCAGCCTAGCTCACAGCAACCTCAAACTCCTGGGCTTAAGTGATCCTACTGCCTCAGCCTCCCGAGTAGCTGGGACTACAGGCATGCGCCACCATGCCCGGCTGATTTTTTCTATATATATTTTTAGTTGTCCAGATAATTTATTTCTATTTTTAGTAGAGACGGGGTCTCCCTCAGGCTGGTCTCGAACTCCTGACCTCGAGCGATCTACTAGCCTCGTCCTCGCAGAGTGCTAGGATTACAGGCGTGAGCCACCGCGCCCGGCCCAGCATTTAACTTTCTAATAGAAAATGGAGTTTCTTAGGAAAACAAATTAGGTCAGTGCCTATTGAAAAACAGATTTTCATATTTTTTTGATGGCATAAAGTTTCCTTAATTTTTGGTACAAAATTATGTTTAATGAATAGTTCAATAGTTTATAGCTAAACTGTAGTGGTAAGATGCCATTTTATAAGTTATTGATTTAATGTTGGTAAAAGCCTCACTGTTATGGGCAAAAAAACACACCCCTGAGTTTGTGCAGATGTTTTATTGTGATAGATCTATTATCCAGCTATTAGAAGATAAATGACTAATCTTTCCCATTTTCCATGCCTCGAGAAAATTGAAATAAGAAGGGGCATATCATTTGGGCTGTATGATTAGGGCAGGTTGGATGGCCATTAATTTAAGGGAAGAAAATCTTGGCAGCATTGGCCAACTTACACCATATTATCAATCAAACCTTGATGCACTTCTTGTGATGACCCAGCACTCTCAGGTTTTTGCAACGTTAATTAGAATTCATGACAAAATAGATGCAAGGAAACATTTTGTACCCTTCATAATTTTATAGAAAATTTATTGTTATTAGAGGAGCCATTTGCTTAGTGTGATTTTTTTCATTACCAGCTTGTCAACTAGCATAGATAATCTGGAGAAAATATGAACTCCATAGATGGAGTGTCACTTTTGTTGATGGTTCATGTAGTTTACCTTGGAGCACAGCTAATGGCCAAAGTTCATAGCAACAGCACAGAAAAACGTGGCAACCAAGGGAAGATAAATGAACCATGTTTATTGCCTTAATATAAAAAATACATAAATGGAAAACTGCATTTGAATTTGATGAGCTCATTGCTAGTTTTGTTGGAGTGATTTATTTTTCCCGTTCTATGAAAAGCTACTATTGACACAGTGAGATGGAAATTAACTGTCTGTTTTTTGGAAACCAATATTTTTGGTTTTAAAATCTGAGTAGATCATTTTATTTTAATTCTGAATGTTTTATAGAATATTGAACACTTAATAGACCAAAATTATTAATTCTTCTGCTAGTGTTTAGCCCAGGGTCAGATTGTTAAAACTAGGCAATGAAGTATCTAAAATGATCATTTTTATTTCATAAAGGTACCCTCTTTACATTCTTTCTAATTATTACAATGTTCCTATGAACTTTATTTGTCCTTAAGTAATGAATAATTTTTTTCCTTTGTATAATATTTGTTAGTACTTTAGAATGTGTTTGTGCTTTAGAATTGTTGTATACTTACAGCTCTTAGTTTAATAAATTTAATATGTGGTAGCTGATTTTCCATTTAATTGTTTGGTGTCTAAACACCTTTGGAAGAAAAGAAATTTCTAGGTTTATACAAAATAACTTGATTTTACCCAGTATTTTTAAAATTAAAAACTGTTGAGTTACCTGTGTAATTTCATGGGTCATTTTATTCTAAGTGGTATTTTTTTATTTTTGTACTTTAACACTCTTTGCCAATTAATATAGATATATTAATATAAGATTGATATATAAATAATATGTAGAGATATTTATATCTCACAAATGAGTTATTTTATAGCATGATGTCATAAACTTAGTTGTTTTAAGAGATTTTTAAATGATACTGATTCTAACCTTATAGAAATGTGATTATCACAGAGTATAATTTCTGAAGAGTAGTTTATGCAGAAGACAACACAATGTGGAGTTGAGAACACAAACTTAACTTCCTTTCCATATCAATAGCAAATAGAAAATTATATGTGTAATACATTTTTATTTAGTTCACACAGATAATCAATTTTTTGCTTTTTCTATTGAGGTGCATACATGCTGGGACCAGCAGGCACCAGTACATGGGCAGGGCTGGAGTCAATAAATGCGGCTTCACGTTTATACTGATTGGTAATTCATAAAATCCCCACAGGACTTGAAACTTGTTTAGCATAATAGCAAGTCTATATTCTGAGCTGTTTTCTTTCAATTGTATTGTTGGTTGCATATTAATAAACTAAATGTCAGCCAAGTAGAGGGACAAACACTCAAAATATGAATATCATTGTATCTAATATTTTTCAAAAAGTACCATTTCAGTAAGTTATATTTCTATTTAATTGCTTATTTTAAGTCATTGGGGAAATTTTAGACAGTAAAATGAAGATCCCTAGTGTTCAGGAAGAATATGATATTAATTTGTTTTTTCAAAACCGTATTATACTGTTGGCTAACTGCATGTATATCGTAGCACATATATAGAAGAATTTGTATATTACATATACTGCTTAGCTTGTATCTTTATGCTAAAGGAATCTTAATATTACCACTTTTTAAAAGCATGGCAATTCAAAAATTAGTATTTATGGTTCATTAATTGATCTTGGAGAAAGCTGCCTTTTGTTGGTAATATATTATTCCAGCTTATACACATTCTTATAAAAGTGATAATAGCTCAGGTGATGTACTGAACTTTCAGCCACTGTGTTTTCTTTGTAAATAAATTATATTGGTAAAAACAGGTTGATTAAGATGTGTAAGATTTGAAAGTGTTTTTGTACCTAAAACATTTATGAATTCCTCATGTACTTTTTAACAAATTCATTGTGAAATTATTGTCATTCTTGAAACTGACACAATGTGATCCTCATTATTGTCTTGATTCTTTTTCTGAATATTGTTATGAACTAAGTAATACATTTTTAGATAAGAATTTAGGTTACCTTTACAAATGAAAAATGTGCATAATTAATGTTTAATCCGTATATGAAAAATTTACTGAAACTTAATCTTATGGAATAAAAAAAAATCAGAATTTACCTCTCTTCAGAATAGTATTAGTTTTCCAGACATATTACAACTATTTAAATTATTCTTTGACAGAGTGGCATTTTAAAATTTGTTATTCACATGTGAACGTTCATTTTAATTGAATGACTGAATACTTTAAATATTGATTGTCATGACACTGATTACACCATTGTGATGCCTGAGTAGGATCTTTGATGGGGGAGACAAACGTTTTTTAATAAGTTACTATTTCTTTCTTTTCTAGCTCGTAGCTGGCAGTGTTGTGATGGCCTTTGAAGAAGTATGCCCAGATAGAATAGACCTGATTCACAAGAATTACCGCAAGCTATGTAACTTACTAGTTGATGTTGAAGAGTGGGGGCAGGTTGTCATAATCCACATGCTAACTCGATATGCTCGGACGCAGTTTGTCAGCCCGTGGAAAGAGGTAAGTGTTGAATAGTCTTCCACTTATCAAGTATACTAAGAGAATGGACAAGCTTTTAAAAATGTATATAAAAAATTAACAATAGTAAAATACAGAAATCTGCCTAATTCAGGAGGACTCATTTTTCTCATGTTCTTTTAGAAAAGTGGAAAACAGTATAAATGTAAGAATAATTGTCTGTTGTTTTGGCACTGACTGATACATGTTTAGTGGCACAGTATATAAACTTTTAGTATGATACCTGGTAAGAGCCCCTTGTTAGGAGTGTGATACAGTGTTTAAAATGACATTGCCAAACCATGGATTTTTTTGTTACTAGTTACAAAAAATACCTTTGAGCCCCAGCTGTTCCAGGTACTCATTTGTAAAAGTAGGTGATATGAAACTGTAACACATGAATTTATACCTTAAATAAATGTCTTGCCTTTATAAATATTGTTGAACTTTTAAACTACTATTTTCTAGTTTTATATTTCTAAAATAGGTTTATGTTTTTCTTTTCTTCACTTAAGCTGGTAGCATTTTAGCAAAATTAATAATTAAATTTACCTTTAAGTAAATTATTTGTTATTTGTTTTCTTTGTGCAGATTAACATTAGAAGCATACTTTGTTCTTTTCATTATATTGATAATTTAGAAAAGTTTAATTTTATTTTATGGTTTATAATTCAGATCACACAGTGTGTACATATTTAAGATTGAAGTATAAACTTGTTTAAGGAAATCCTTAAATATTGTCAGAATAGCATATTCATTCTAATCTTTTGATATGTCATATCTTTTTAAAATGCAGTATTATAAATTGAAAAAAATCAATTGTGTGCAAAATAAAAGATTAAAAACCCGTATTAAGTAAAAGTGGTTTGTACACAAACTTATGAATAGGCCTTGAGTGATCAGTACATCTTGCTTTTGTTAATTAGAAATAAAGTGAGGGGAAAATGTTCACAATACATGGTAAGTGACATGTCAAGTTTGCAGATAATTATAAAATGTTTATCAATATTTTCTACATTGACTTTGTATTTGTTAGCCTTAAAAACGTTTTAAAGTTTTTCATATCTTCCTAAAAGACTGTAATATTGACTCCATCTCAATTTTAATATTAACAAAGTGATAATGTTCTTAAAAATTGAAGTATATTTTGAATTATTAATATATAAAAGTCTTATGCTACATAAGGCTCTTAAATTGATGAAATTTTACTATCCTTCTACTCTTTAATTTTATAAAGTTAATTTTATTTATCATCTAGCAAAGTACAGTTTTGATGTTACTTTTGTTATATTACGTAGCATGTCTATGATAGAAATGTCTTGGTCCTTTGATGGTAACTTTGACAAGAGATTTTTGTTGCTAACAGCTTATTTGTTTGATTTCAGCCAATTCCTTTCAAAAATGCTCAGATTTTTTTTTCCCTTTGTGTAAGGTTATAGATAATTTTGGCTTATCTAACTACTGTCACCTTTTAAACTAGTTTATTTTATTTTCCTGTCACTGTCAAATCCTTTTCAATAGCTGTTTGCAAATGATCCTTTGCTTTGTCATTATGTAGAAACCGCAATTAAAATATAATACATACTTAGCCATATCTTCTAAAAATGTGTAACAGATATTAAAATCTCTAGTTTGTCTATTTGTTTGTTTTACTGTTTCTTGAATTTTATTTCATCTTATTTTAGATAAAATTCATTTTTAAAACTATGTGCAAAAGTACGAAAGTGAAATTCTACATTACCGTCTACATTTCTTCTTTTGACAAGTGATTTGAAATATTGGGATTATATTCATTCTTTGTGTTTTCACAGTTAACTCCTTGAACATTAATTATTACAAACATGGGGTTGTCCTTGGCATACTGGAATGGGCAAAATCATTTCTTTGCCACTTATTTGCAATCTAATCTTGGCATTATTGTAAATGTTGTGGTTTTTAGACTAATTTAGTGGTTTTCAAATGTGCGCCTGAACCCTCGGGGTGCTGTAGTGCTGCCATAGGAACAACGAAGGGTGGCAGTGGTGCTCTGGACTGTGTAGCTTTCTGGGCTCTTACCACTCTTTCAAACAGAGCTGCTTTTTTTTTTTTTGCCTTCCTTTCTTATGGAGCTTTGTATATGATTTCCTTTGAGAAAGATTCATTGGCTTAAAGAAAAGAAAGAAAGAAAACCAATTAAATAGAAAATTTGTAGGAGTTTAGCTAACTGTGACCATGTTCTGTTTTTGTTTTTGTTTTTGTTTTTAAATGATAGTAGCAATTCAAGTACATGGTGAAGTACAAAATAAATTACCTTCTCATAACCTCTTGGTTAACTCCTTAGAGGCAATTATTGGCAACCATTTAATTTCAGTTATTCTGGTGATTAGACATTTTAGTTTGGATGAAACATTTCACTTTGTTTATTAAGTTAAGATGATATCAGTTGACCTTAATCCATGGAAAAATTATTCTTTAATTGTTTAAGTTCTATTTGAGAATCTTGTTTAGCTCAGAATAATCAAGATAACAGGCTTATGTCTGCATGTGTACATATATGTTCTGTTTAGCACCAGTGTGAAAGATTTGAAAGGGTCAGCCCTTATTGTAGTATTAGAATTAGGGATTGTAAAAGATGTTATGCTCTTGGTACAAATACATTTTATAAAATTAAGATTCAAATGGATGATCAACATTAGGACTATGTCCATACTGTTACTCTTCTACTTAACCCACCTCAGCCTTTCTCTGTGCTAATCATGATTTTGTTTTACTGAGAAACTTTGGTGTAAACAGTCTGGTCATTTGCAGCCTTGGAGGCTTTCTGGCCTAGACTTTATGTTGCTTCCAACTTTTTAGGACCACACGTGGTAGTTTTAGCTTTAGAAGTTGGCGGACTAAATCCGAAAGCAGGCTTTGATCATAGCTGGAAGAAACTGAGAAGTATTCGCATCTGTATCTCTTTTCTATTTCATATCTGATGTAAAAGGCATACCATGTATTAATAGTAAGGAATGGTTAAAATTATTATAGGATAGGAAAACAAGGTGGAACAGCACTCTGAGTCAGTCTTGAGTGGTTACCTTCCTTTTTTTATCCTTTTACCATCAACACTTGAATGTGTTGTTTCATGGAATCAGCTGAGTAGAAATGTGTTCATTCTAGCCCGTTTCTTTTTATATACAGGCAGAAGTCACTTGCATAAATGCTATGTGAAGACCATTTTATGATAAATTAGGGGCCATTTTACCTTGAAGTAAAAGAATCTGCTGGTCGGAAAACAGTGCCACTAAAATAAAAATTGATATAAAAATTATTTAAAATAAAAAAGCTAGCTGAGTACAGTGGCTTAAGTCTATAATCCCAGCACTTTGGTAGGTCAAGCAAGGCTGAAGGATCGTTTGAGGCCAGGAGTTCGAGACTAACCCAGGCAACATAACGAGACCCATCTCTACAAAGAAGTAAAGCATTAGCCAGGTGTGGTTGCACATGTCTGTAGTCCCAGTTCCTCTGGAGGCTGAGACAACAGGATCGCATGAGTCCAGGAGTTTGAGGTTGCAGTGAGCTATGACCACACCACTGCAATCTGTTCCTGGTGACAGAGTGAGAGTCTATCTGAAAAAGTAAATAAATAAATAAATAAATAAATCAGCTGCCTAATACCAAATTCATTGAAATTAAGCATTTTTCTCTCAAATACTTGGTGAAAAATAGTACTTTGATACTTTATACTTAGCAGTTCATCATTTTTGTTGTACTTCCTTATATAGTATTTTATTTGTGATAGGGCAGTCAGAATTATTATACCTGTTTTATAAATGAAGAAACCAAGGTATACAGATTTTTAACTCATGTAAGATAATATTGCTTGTGAAAGATTGAATGGAACTATAAACAGAGTTATCTGATGCCCAGGCCAGCATTCTTTCCCTTATATTCCATTACCTTGTGACTTTTGAATTAAAATTTTTTTGGTTACTTTAATAAGTTTTTGTGTGTTTTCTTATTGTGTTCCAGTTAAAACCAACTTTAAACCCCCCAATCTGTGGTGCTCAGACATTGCAATTAGCTAAAAACCATAATTAAATTTGCTTTTAAAGAGAAAAATCATGTTTCTTATTGAATTTTAAAAAATATTTATATTAATATGCTTGAGGGGTGGCAAAATTATTTTTTTAAGGAATTGAAAATTGGTGGAAATACTTTTTGAGATGAACTGATGTACATGCTTTTGTCAATAAGTTCTCAAATGAACACATATACAAACAAGCTTCTTCAGGGGCAGAAGAGATTTTTAATTTAGTTTATTTGCATCATTATAGATCAGTATTTAGGTTGTTTATATGTAAATGTATGATTTGAGGAACAATTAAGTGTTGACAAAGTAGATTGCAGTCGTATCAATTGCAGTGCATTTTCCATAATTTTTCTAACTGACATCTTTGATGATAAATAGTGGATGCCAAGTCAAAGCCGATTATACAGTGCACTAGGAATTCATGGGGCTGTCAGGGAGAAGACCGATTGACTTTAAATTTACATATTAATGAGAAGATTTGTTAAGAGGGTGCTTGACTATAGAAGCACGACATTTTATAAATAAAGCTGATGCAGGAAAATGGAAATTAAACCTTTTAGGTTAATAAATTCAAGAGACTGCTAAAATGCATATTTGCATTTTTATTTTCTTAAATTTACCTTACTCTTTACAGTCCATGTGAGTTGTTTTTTATTCTAGGTTAAGTTTGTATAATTTTCAAGGATATAAATTTGGTTGAGTATTTTCTTTGTCATTCAAGCCTATGATGGGAGAATACTTGAACCATAAATGTAAATCTCTAAGACTAAAGTTGCTTTTGTAGAATTAATGGATTTTTAAAAATAAATATTATAAGTCAACAAATTTTAAGAGTGATTAAAAAAAAAATCCAATCCACCGTTTAGTGGCACTAATTCTAAACTGAAATGAAACCCTAACACTGCCAGGATTGTTTTTAATTTTATGAATTTAGCTCATTAAAATTGAACTTTTTTTAGGACATAACAGTTTTGTAAGAATTATCAAAATATTTTACTTCAGTGATTTAGAACTTAAAGCTCTAGATATTCACCATTACCTTTTAGAATATGAATTCAGGTAATACAATTCTGGTGGCAGTATTTAGGGCACTTTGAAATTTAGAGTGATTAATTTTCTTTTGTCTCTGTATATCTGTACTTCAATTTTAAAACTACATAGGTTTAATAAAGTCTTAATTTAGAATTTTGTTTAAAGTAGTTTTAAGATTAAGTTCTTAAGTTTTTCAGCGGTAACTTTTAAAATAAGAACTTGTCAAAACTCAAAATTTACATACATAGTTTTTGATTAGTGATTTTCTGCATATACAAAGGTACTTGAGGGGAGCGCTTCACATGAACTCCACGTTTAGGTCCTGTCTTAAAGGACCCAAATGTTAGAGATTATTTTTATTGTGTTTTAATTTTCTTTACCAGTTAATTTTCTTTGTGAAACAAATTTTGTATTGTGTCTTACCATTTTACTGTTATTAGATCTTACTATTCCATGGAATTATTTTTAAACAGCATAGTGAGGAGTTGTATGTAGTACAATCCATGCTTTACAATGCAAATAAAAGAAGTTTTTCTGCACGTTCACAGGCAACTGTTGATGAAGGGTTCGATATATAGTTTAATGTGAAACTGTGGACCATATTGAAATGAGGTCTCCCCTCCTCCCATTGGTTATGAAGCATTTATCTTAAAGATTCTTTATTCTTTTTGTTGTTCATAATTTATTCCTATTGTTTGGATTCTTTTAAGTCGCGAAGTTTTCCTTTTTAAAAAAATTATTTTAAATTTTATTCAAATAGCATGTACGTGGTTTTTAAAAAAAGAAGTTGAGTAATACTACAAGGCTTATAAGAAAGAACATTTTCCTTTCTCACCCTTTCCTGTGCCTGAATTAGCTCTCTCAATTCTTTTAGAGAGAGAGAGAGTGTGTGTGTGTGTATATATTTCCATTTCTAGGTAATATACATATATTACTGTTTTTTGATAGTATTTATCATTATGTATTGACTTCCTATTATAGAAATGAAGAACTTGGCATTCTTATATTACCTTACTCTTCCTTCTTTGCAATACAATTACAATTTTTCAACCCATGTGTATTCATTTTACGAAGACTTGGTGAATATTATTCATGCATAGTAACATTTCATCTCCTTTCTTATGGAACTTTTGGTTATTTTTGGAATAAAAAACTTACTCATTTTAATTTGCCTTTTTTTTTTTTTTTATCATGTCACTATACAAAAAGCATTCCAAACCCTTGTTTTTTTTTTTTGAGACAGAGTGTCACTTTGTGGCCCTGGCTAGAGTGAGTGTCGTGGCCTCAGCCTAGCTCACAGCAGCCTCAAACTCCTGGGCTCTAGCGATCCTCCTGCCTCAGCCTACCGAGTAGCTGAGACTATGGACATGAGCCACCACGCCTGGCTAATTTTTTGTTTCTATTATTTTAGTTGACTGGCTAATTTTTTTCTATTTTTAGTAGAGACGGGGTCTCACTCTTGCTCAGGCTGGTCTCGAACTCCTGACCTCAAGCGATCCTCCACTGTGGCCTTCCAGAGTGCTAGGCATTCTACACTCCTTGTCAGAATATTAAATATTCTCCAAATATTGTTTTATATGCAGTTGTTGAGATACTTCTAATTGTCTACCAAATATCAATTCCCCTCTCCCCTCTTTAAATAATAGACTCCTGCTTTTGTTCAGGGTGGTGATATGCCCAATTAAAAATAATCAACTTCCTTTTACTCCTTTAGAGTCAGAAATGGCTATGTGACCCACTTCTGAAAGCTGGGATTCTGGCAACTTTATGGGTTATGTAGAAAACTGTGGAGGTGGTGGCAGCAGAGGTAGTTATAGAGGAGTTGACGGTGGCAACTATGGCAGTGGTCCTGGTTATGGTAGTAGAGGGGGCTTTGGTGGTGGTGGACCAGGATATGGAAACCAAAATGGTGGATATGGTGGTGGTGGAGGAGGATGTGCTGGTTACAATGAAGGAGGAAATTTTGGAGGTGGTAACTATGGTGGTGGTGGGAACTATAATGATTTTGGAAATTGTAGTGGACAACAGCAATCAAATTATGGACCCATGAAAGGTGGCAGTTTTGATGGAAGAAGCTTGGGCAGTCCATATGGTGGTGGTTATGGATCTGGTAGTAGACCTGGTGAATATGATAGCAGAAGGTTCTAAAAGCAGCAAAAAAGGGCTACAGTTACTACAGGAGAGAGGAGTTGTCAGGAAAGCTGCAGGTTACTTTGAGATAGTTGTTCGAAATGCATTAGAGGAACTGTAAAAATCTACCACAGAAGAAATGATGATCTACAGTCAGAAAAGTTATTGCAGCTTAAACAGGAAACCCTTCTTATTCGGGGGTGTCATAGCCACAGTTTGCAAAAGGTACAGCTGTTTATTAATGCAATGTCATGTCAGTTAGGTGTACGTTCCTGAGGTCTTTTATCTGTTGTAACTTTTTCTTTTTCTTTTCATTACATCAGGTATATTGCCCGGTAAATTGTGGTAGTGGTACCAGGAATAAAAAATTAAGGAATTTCTAACTTTTCAAAAAAAAGAAATCAGTGCATTCTGACCTTTATGAAATTTTTTATTAAAAACATTAGATGAGGCCGGGCGCGGTGGCTCACGCCTGTAATCCTACCATTCTGGGAGACTGAGGCGGGAAGATTGCTTGAGCTCAGGAGTTCGAGACCAGCCTGAGAAAGAGCGAGACCCCGTCTCTACTAAAAATAGAAAGAAATGATTTGGACAGCTAAAAAATATATATAGAAAAAAATTAGCTGGGCATGGTGGCACATGCCTCTAGTCCCAGCTACTCGGGAGGCTGAGGCAGGAGGATTGCTTAAGCCCAGGAGTTTGAGGTTGCTGTGAACTAGGCTGACGCCACGGCACTCTAGCCCGGGCAACAGAGCGAGACTCTGTCTCAAAAAAAAAAATAAATTGTAAAAAAAAAAAAAAAATATATATATATATATATATATATATATAAAATGAGCTGGGCATGGTGGCACATGCCTGTAGTCCCAGCTACTTGGCAGGCTGAGGCAGAAGGATTTCTTGAGCCCAGGAGTTTGAGGTTGCTGTGAGCTAGGCTGATATATGGCACTCTAGCCTGGGCAACAGAGTGAGACTTTGTCTTAAAAAAAAAAAGGAAAAAAAAGAAAAGATGAAAGTAAGATTTCTTGGACTGATGTTCTTCAGAGACACTAGCTTTTCTTAGGTAAGTAACACCATGAATTTTCATATATAGTACATAGAAAACCATTCTTGGCATGAAGAGCTACATTGTGGAAAATTTTTCTGTAGATTTTTTTTTCTCCTGGACAAAATAAATCCCCTTCCCTTTTTACCCTCCAACTCCTTGGATAGGTGTACATCCATCTGAAAATCCATGTAATTGTCTAGCATGAGACTTATAGTAAGCCTTCAATAAGTGCTACATAATGGTGCTGGTTAGTTATCTAATTGACATGCTGACATTTTCTAATTAAGCAGGTCTAGCCATGTTATTGGAGTCAACACATTAACTGCTGTGTGATTTGTATTTAACTCACACTAGTTTTGAGCCCAGGGCCTCGTGAAACAAAACCTGGGCAAAACCCTGCAGTTGGTTCATGAAAACCTTAGTTGTTGATGTTCTTATTATACTTAATACTGACAAATTAATTCTAAAAATGCAGATTAAAAGAATAGAATTCAAAATTTCGTTTTTTCATTAAATTAGAAAGGATCATTTTATTTTCGAAGTTTTTATCTGTTTTCATAATGAAACACCATGGCCCCAAGGAGAAAATTTTTTTCTAGTGTGGCAGTCAGTGTGTTAAGGATTTAGGGACAGTCGTTGACATTTTCTTTTTTAACATTTCCTTTAGCTTTGGCTACTGTCCTCCTCCAGGCACTAGAAATCTTGACAGGTTCCCTATTATAAATCATTAGTTCCAGAGCTAGGTGTTATTCCTGTTAGTTTATTTAGGGGTTAATTTATTTAGTAGTGTTGAGTGCCTACATATAAAAATATTTGTGTATCTGTGTGTATATATATGTACAATTCCATCCTTAAAATACTGTTTATTAAAAATGATTTAGCTTCTATTTTTGTATGTCGAGCTTACTTAGAATATTAAATATCTTTAGTGAGTTTATATTAGTTTTTTCTCTTATTTTCTGTTTCCTAAACATCCTTTCTGTGTGTTTAGCCCTATTTTTGCATTCCTTATAATTTTAAAAAACTGTATCTTTATACTATATACTATTAGTCTAATTATATTAGTGCTTTATGTCATTTTGTGTTTCCTGAATTTCCTTTTAAAGTTCTTCACTGTAAGTCATGGCTCCAAGAGAAACAGAGAAGTAGTTTTTATCCATGTTTTCCCCAACATTTTAAGAATTTTCAAATGGAAAGTGACATCAGCAAAAATTGCAGAAGCTTGTCTGTCCACAGAGACAGGAGGAAGCCTGGTGAAAAAGGGCTAGCGTCAACTTTCTGAATTCAAAAAATAGTCAAAGGTGTATAGCAACCATCCAAACATTTAAGAAAAAGGTGAGTGAAACTCAGTAGGAGAAATTTGTGGCATTTTTAACTTACCCTCACCCCATCCTCCCTTCTCTGCCTCAGTGGCAGGAGCTGGAGGGAACAGAGTAGACTTTGTTCTCAAACAGTTGTGATTATCTGTTTTGACCTGTCTGGGGGATCCCTAATGCAAAGGGCGGGCCTTTATTTTGCCTAAATTGGAACTCCCTCAGGGCAGATGATCTGCTGATACTACCTATGACAATAGATATCAATTGGGAAAAATAACGGACATGCCCAGAAGCCTGGAAGGAAAGGCTAGAGGAGGGAATGCTTTGGGGAATAAAAGTGTTGACAAGCTTCCTAGTATGCTATGGAATCTAGAAAGCTCACTGAATGCCTAGGGTTTGGCACATGTTCAGAAAAGACCTGATAAGAACCTAAGCTTTCACCTCTGACCTTCAAGCTCTGCACAAGAGACCATGATGCCTAAGACAGAGTTATCAATGGTCCAACTAAGTTTGATAGAGACAGCTGAGCTCCGATGACTGGGAGTTTTTTTTTTTATTATTTTCCTGTAGGAATTTAATAAAATTTCTGTCAAACGGCTAGCAGACTGCAAAGGTAACAGAACAGTAAACACTTGTGTGATAGCAGGCAAGAAAGAATATACTCTTTTCAAAAATAGCTTAGAAATGCCTCTAATCAAACAAAAATAAAAACCACAAGCAATAAGCAAACCAGCAAGATCAATCCTGGGAAGGAGTTAGAGTCTGAGTTACAGTTAACCCGTTATAATATGCAAAATGTCCTGTTTTCAGCAAAAAATTACAAGGCATGCAAAAAAGAAAAAAAAAAAAAAACAAGGAAATTTGCTCCAGTCACAGGAAAAAGAGAAAATGGAACTTTGTACCTGAGGAAGTCTAGACATTGGACTTTCTAGTCAAGGATTTTAAATCACTGTCTTAAATATGCTGAAACAGCTAAATGAAATCAGGAGAACAATATATCTCCAAGTAGTGAATATCAATAGAGAGAAGTTATGCAAAGGAACCAAATAGAAATTCTGGAGGTGAAAAGTACAATAACCAAAGTGAAATATTCACTAATGGACATCAGCAGATTTGAATAGGCAGAAAATAAATTGGTGAACTTGAAGATAGATCAATTGGGATCATCTAATCTGAGGAGCAGAAAGTAAAAGAGAATGAAGTAAGACGAACAGAGTAAGATGAAATAAGAGGACTCATTAGGTAAGGTATCATCAAATGTACCAACACACATAATGGATAGTCTAGAAGGAAAGGAGAGAGAAAAAGGGGCAGACAGAAGTATGTGAGGAAAAAAAATGGCTGAAAACTTCCCAAATTTGATGAAAGACACAACTCTGCACGTTCAGGAAGCTCATCCAGCTCCAAGTAGGAGAAATTCTGAGGTGCACACCAAGACATGTTTTAATCAAACTGTCAAAAGCCAAGGACAAAAAGAGAATTTTGCAAGCAGCAAGAGAGAAGTTTATAAATCTCATCATTTATAAGATTTTCTCAGTCAGATTAACAGCTGGTTTGTTATCAGAAACCATGGGGCCAGAGGCAGTTGAAGAACCATGTTTGAAGTGTTGAAAGAAAAAAAAGAAGTCAACAAAAAAGTCCTTATCTGGCAAAACTATCCTTCAGAAATGGAGAAGTTAATATATTTCCTGTATTGGTACATCAGTTCCTCTGAATTTTTTGAATGCATTTCAAAGTAAGATGTAGACATTAATGAACATTATCCCTAAACACTTCAGTATTTGTATTGTTAATTAAATTCAGTATTTTTTATGATTGTTTTGTTGATGTAAAATTTAACATGGTGAAATGCACAAATCTTAGAGTTTTGATAATTGTACATGTTAGTAACACAAACCCTTTTTGTGATATGGAATATTATTATCCTTCCATATTAATCGCTGTCTTCACAGTTTGTTCTAAGAGGCAAATATTGTTTTTATTTTTTTCACTATAATGTTGAGTTCAAAAAGTAAAGGATTTAAGATGTTACCCTACTTTCTCTCTCTCTCTCTCTCTCTCCCTCTCATCTCTCTCTCTCACACACACTTATATATAGTGTATGCACAGCAGAAAAGCAGAAACATTGATGGATATCAGGATCAGAGAAGAGACTTTTTATTTATTCACAGTTCATATTAGTGTCACTTCCCTACTCTTCAGTTTCTCATGAGGGTGATGCTGTGAGGGCCAGTGTCACCTGCATGTAGGGGAGAGGATCCCATCTTGAATGAGTGAATCACAGAGTTTATATAGGACTATGCGAGTCTCAGAGCTTATATAGGACTGCTTTTTCATCTTCTTCTGCTTCCCAGTGTAAAGAGGGATAGTTACATATCTTTCTAATGTAGACAAGTCCTTTCTTCTCTGGGGAGAGATGCAAAATGTCTCTTTATCCATTATTCTTTGGAATTAGATTAACAGATGAGTAAATGGCAAATGAGTCTTGAAAGTTAGAGATAGAGACATCCAGGGAGATTAATAGTTTATATCCCATTTGTTTAAGTTTCAAAGTATTAGAGTTGCCCATTGGATTAAAAAAAAAAAAAACTTTACTGATTTATCCCCTTCCTTCCAGAATGTCCACAACGATTGTAAAACCTGTGTTTAACCCATGTATTTTATACCTTAAAGGAGAGTTAAACTTATCAATTTCAATTCAACACACATTTACCTTTTTGATTCTAATAAAATCTATTTATTTCAGAGATTAAGGTAAGGAGAAAATGAATATATGGAATCATGATTAGCTCTACTTAGGATGGTTTTAATTTTGTTTCATAATTTATGATTGAATGAGAACCACTCTAAAGTGCATTCTGCTTAAGAAAAAAAAACAATTTTTTTTATTCACCATCCACTAGATCTTGATTAGTTTTTAAATAATTGTGACTCTTATTTCTCATGTCTTGAAACCTTTAGAGCTAGGTTCAACATGTGTCATGAGCATGTTTTATTTCAGGAAAATTTGAAAAATGCCTTATGTAGATCTTTCAGATTTCTCAGTAACAAAGTTTGGAAACTACTGCATTCAGAAAGCTTATTTCTTACATACTATGGCTGAATATATAGTCAAAGAAATGAGAAGTGCTGTGGGCAATTGAACACTGAATTTTCATAGTGGTTCAACACAAAGTTACTGTGCACAGGTGTTTCCGTAATTGTGATGTATTGGGGGAGATTCAGTGTTCAATGGTCCTCAAACCCACACTTCCACCTGTGTAGTGTAGTAGTCACTGGACTGTGGTATAAAACATGTAAAGTGAACAGCATAGCAGTTTCTTCACAGAAGGAAAAAAAAAAGAAAAACTCAAACCAGTATACATATCCTGTGTTGTTTTACATAGACCTGAATTTTGGAAAAGGGGACTCCTAATTTTTTTTTGAACAAAACATTAAAAGTTTTATTAAACATGAACTTTTTTCCTACTGAATTCATCTCTGATAATGTATGCCATCCATACAGAATAACTAATTTAATATAGTTGTTATGATATTGCTTATTATCAACTTACCCTGGTCTTCTCAGGAATATCTAACCCAATGTCAGAGAGATATAATACCAATATAGTGCTATAGTATCTGTTATGGACTGAATGTGTCCCCTCAAAATTCATATATTGAGCTCTAGCCCCTAATGTGATCATATTTGGAGGTGGGGCCTTTGGGAGGTGATTAGGTTTAGATGAAGTTACGAAGGTGGAGCCCTCATGATGGAATTAGTGCCCTTATAAGAAGAGACACCAGAGAACTTTTTTCCTGTCTTTCTGCCATGTGAGATAGCTGTCTGCAAGACACAAAGAGGGCCCTCACCAGGAACTGAATTACACTGTACCTTGATTTTAGACTTTCTAGCCTCAAGAACTATGAGAAATAGATGTCTGTTGTTTAAGCCACCCACTTTATGGTATTTTATTGCAGCAGCCCAAGTTGACTAACACAGTCTTACAGATTACATGGAAATGTCATAACATGTTCCTGTGGGTCACTTTTAAACATTATGTAATAGTCTGAGTCCACAGTAGGCTGCAGGCTGCAAGGATTGTTTTATCCTGGTGTAAATCTTAGGCTGACTTGGAATTCAGACGGCCAGTGGGTACATTCAGTGTCTTACTTGACTACTATAAATGTCAAGGTAATAAAGGGGAGAGATGACAGGATGAAGATAATAATTCCAGAGTTCAAATCCTGGCCCCACCACTTTTAATCTCTGTGACTATTGATAACTTATGTAAATTATGTGCACTTTAGTTCTTTCATCCGTGAAAAAGATAGCAAATACCTGCTTGGCTTCCAAGGATTCAAAGAGATATTTGTGCAAGACTTTATTATTGTATTAGAGATTTGTTAAGCCCAAGTTGCCTTTTATTTCTACTAAGTCTAGTGTTACTGACATATCACAGAAGTAGATATTTTTCAGGAATATGAGATTCTTTTATCAATTTTTAGACATAAAGTTTTGTTATATGCAGTTTAAAGTGATGCCAATTTTATTTTTTCTTTATTTTCTCTGTCATTCCATTTGAATTGACAAAAAGACCATAATTTTTGTTTTTTTCTTAGCAAATCTATTCAGATAAAATGAGTAAGTCTCCCTTATGTCTTAAGATCCCTCTAAAAAACAAAGATTTATCCTCAGCTCCCAAAATTGTGGGTTTGATACTGACTTCTTATAATTTTACATAAAACATCCCCCACTATCAACATCTGGCACCACAATCAATGAACCTACATTAACGCATTATCACCCAAAGTCCATAGTTTACATTAGGGTTCACTCTTGGTGTTACACATCCTATGGGTTTTGGCAGATATATAATGACATAAATATATCATTTTATTATCATACACAATAGTTTTGCTGCCCTGAAAATCCTCTGTGCTCTGCTTGTTCATGCTGTCCTCCTACCTATCCCTTGGCAATCACTAATCTTTTTGAATGTCTCCATAGTTTGTCTTTCCTAAAATGTGATATAGTTGGAATCATGTAGTATTTAGCCTTTTCAGGTTGGCTTCCCTCATTTAGTAATAAGCATTTAAGTTTCCACCATGTTTTTTCATAGCTTGATAGCTAATTTTTTTAAATTTCAAAATATTAAGGGGGGTACAAATGTTTTTGTTACCTGGACACCTTAAGTCAGGGCTTTTAGTGTGCCTGTCACCAGAATAGTATTTATTGTACCCAATAGGTAAGTTTTTATCCCTCACTCCCCCTCTACCCTCCCCTTGTCCTGGTTTCCAGTGTCATTTACAGCTCTTTGTGCCTGTGTGTACCCATTGTTTAGCTCCCAGTTATTAGTTGAGTACATGTGGTGTTTGTTTTTCCATTCCTGTGATACTTCACTTAGAATAATGGTCTCCAGTTCCATCGATGTTGCTGCAAATGACATTATTTCATTTCTTTTTATGGCTGAGTAATACTCCATGGTGTAATATATATACCACATTTTCTGTATCCACTCATCAATTGATGGGCACTTAGCTTGATTCCCCATCTTTGCAATTGTGAATGGTGCTGTGATAAACATTTGAGTGCAGGTGTCTTTTTGATAAAATGACTTCATTTCTTTTGGGTAGTTACCCAGTAGTGGGATTGCTGGATTGAATGGTATGTCTACATTTATTTCTTTGAGGAATATCCATATTGTTTTCTGTAGAGGTTGTACTAATCTGCAGTCCCACCAACAGTGTATAAGTGTTCTTTTCTCTCTGCATTCATACTAGCATCTATTATTTTTGGAGTTTTTAATAATGGCTATTCTGACAGGGGTAAAGTGATAGCTCATTGTGGTTTTAATTTGCATTTCCCTGTTATTATTGATGTTGAGCTTTTTTTCATATGTTAGCCATGTGTCTGTCTTCTTTTGAAAAACTTATGTTCATGTCTTTTGCCTACTTTTTGATGGGGTTGTTTGTTATTTTCTTGCTGATTTGTTTAAGTTCTTTGTACATTCTTGATTGTATAATTTGCAAATATTTTCTACCATTCTGTAGGTTGTCTGTTCACTCTGTTGATTATTTCTTTCACTGTACAGAAGCTTTTTAGTTTAATTAAGTCCCATTTATTTATTTTTTTATTGCTGTATTCACCTTTGGGGTCTTAGTCATAAGTTCTTTGGCTAGGCTGATGTCTAGAAGAGTTTTTCCTAGGTTTTCTTCTAGAATTTTTATGGTTTTGTGACTTACATCTAAATTTTTTATCCATCTTGAATTAATTTTTTTATATAAAAGAGATAGGGGTCCTGTTTCATTTTTCTGCATGTGGCTATCTAGTTTTCCCAGCACCGTTTATTGAATAGGGCTTCCTTTCCTTAGTGTATGTTATTGTCTGCTTTGTTGAAGATCAGTTGGTTGTAGGTAGATGGTTTTATATCTGGTTTCTCTTTTCGGTTCCATTGGTGTATGTGTCTACTTTTATACCAGTACCATGCTGTTTTGGTTATTATAGCCTTGTAGTATAATTTGAAGTCAGGTAATGTGATATATCCAGATTTGTTCTTTTTTTCTTAAGTTTGCTTTGGTTATTTGGGTTCTTTTTTGGTTCCAAAGAAAGCTTATGGTTATTTTTTCTAGATCTGTGAAATATGGTGTTAGTATTTTGATGGGGATTTTGTTGAATGTGTAAATCACTTTGGGCAGTATGGACATTTTAATGATGTTGATTCTACCAATCCATGGGCATGGATTATTTTTCTATTTGTTTCTGTCTCTGTGATATCTTCAGTGTTTCATGGTTCTCCTTGTAGAGATCTTTCACCTCCTTGGTTAAGTATATTCCTAGGTGTTTTATTTTCTTTGTAGTTATTGTAAATAGTACTGAGTCCTTGATTTGACTCTCATCTTGACTGTTATTGGTATACAGAAATGCTGTTAATTTGTGTATCTTGGTTTTGCAACCTGAGATTTTGCTGAATTTATCAATTCTAGAAGTTTTTTGGTGGAGTCTTTAGGGTTTTCTAGATACAAGATCATATCATCATGTGCTGTTGGATTTGGTTTGCTAGTATTTTGTTGAGGATTTTTGCATGTATGTTCATAAGGGATATTGGTTTGTAGTTTTCTTTTTTTTTTTTGGTATAGACTTTCCTGGCTTTGGTGTCAAGGTGATACTGGCTTCATAGAATGAGTTATAGAGAATTTTCTTCTTTTCAATGTTATGGAATAATTTCTGTAGGATAGGTACCAGTTCTTTGTAGGTCTGGCAGAATTTGGTTGTGAATCATATGGTCTGGGCCTTTTTTGTTGTTGGAAGATTTTTTATTACTGCTTCAACCTCGCTGCTTATTACTGGTTCAGGATTTCTGTTTCTTCCTGATTCATGCTTGGGAGGTTGTGTGTTTCCAGGAATTTATCCATCTCATCTGTGTTTTCTAGTTTGTGTATACAGAGGTTTTCATAGTATTCACAGATGATATTTTGTATTTCTGTGGTATCAGTTGTAATGTCTTCTTTTTCATTTTTGATTGAGCTTATTTGAGTCCTTTCTCTTCTATTTCTGGTTAATCTGGCTAGTGGTCTATCGATTTTGTTTATCTTTTCAAAGAACCAACTTTTTGTTTTGTTGATCATTTGTATTCTGTTTTTGGTTTCCCTTTCATTTAGTTCTGCTCTGAGCTTTATTTCTTTTCTTCTGCTGGCTTTGGGTTTGGTTTGCTCTTCTTTTTCTAATTCCTTGAGATGTGACATTAGGTTGTTAATTTGTGATCTTTCTGATGTGTAGTAGGCATTGAAAGCTATGAACTTTCTCCTTAGCATTGCTTTCACTGTATCCAATAGATTTTGAAAGCTTGCATCCCCTTTGTCATGCAGTTTAAGAAATGTTTTGATTTGCATCTTAATTTCGTCATTGACCCAAGGATCCTTCAGCAGCAGGTTGTTTGATTTCCACTACTTTGTGTAGTTTTTCTCTTGGAATTGATTTCTAGTTTTATTCCTCTGTGGTCTGAGAAGAAAAAATGGTATGATTTTGATTTGTATGAATTTGCAGAGACATGTTATGTGACCTAAGATATGGTCAATATTGGAAAATGTCCCAAGTGCTGATGAGAAGAATGTATATTCTGTAGTTGTTAGGTAGACTATTCTGTAAATGTCATTGAGGTCCATTTGTGTTAGAGTCCTGCTTAACTCTGGTGTTTCTTTATTGATTTTCTGCTTTGATGATCTGTCTAGTTCTGTCAGTGGGGTGTTGAAGACCCCTGCAATTATGATGCTACTGTTTATTTCTTTGCTAATTCTAGTAGAATTTGTTTTATGAATCTGGGAGCTCCTTTGTTAAGTGCATATGTATTTAGTATTATGTTTTGTTGAGTTGCTCCCTTTACCATTATATAATGACCATCTTGTCTATTTTTTCCATTGTTGATTTAAAGTCCGTTTTTATCTGATATGAGAATGGCTATACCTGCTCACTTTTGGTTTGTATTTGCGTGGTATATGCCATCCTTTTACCTTGAGTCCACGCAAGTCCTTGTGAGTTAGATGGGTTTTCTTGGAGGCAGCTCATACTTCGCTTTTATTTACTCACCCATTCAGCCAGTCTGTGTCTTTTCAGTGGAGTGTTAAGACCATTCATGTTCAATGTTAGTACTGATATATGTCATACTGTTCTGTTTGTCATGTGGAATGATACCTTGTTTTGTTTTCCCTCTTGTGTTATTGTGTGTATGTGTGTTTTCTTAAGACAGGGTCTCACACTGTCACCTGGGCTAGAGTGTAGTGGCATCATCATAGCTCACTGCAGCCTCAAACTTCAGGGCTGGGCTCAAGCAATCCTCCTACCTCCTTCCCAAGTAGCTGAGACTCCTGGTGCACTACCATGTCTGGATGATTTTTCTATTTTTTTGTAGAGCTGGAGTCTCACTATGTTGCTTAGGTTGGTCTATCTGCTGACCTCAAGTGACCCTCCCTCCCTATCCTCCCAAAGTACTGGGATTATAGGTATGAGCTACCATGCCCAGCCATGTGCTATCATTTTATATAAGTTGTGAGATTTAACTTTGGGGAGTTTTTTTACTGGTGAGTATCTATTGTGCTGTTCCATGTATACTGCAGTTTTGAGCATTTCCTGTAGGGCAGGTCTAGTAGTAACAAATTGCGTTAATGTTTGCCTGTCTGGAAAAGTCTTTATTTCTCCATAATTTATGAAACTTAGTTTTATAAGATATAAAATTCTTCGCTGGCAGTATTCTGAATTCCGTTTCTGACATTTCAACGATTTCCTTTTGTTTGGGGTCCTTTGCTGTAGATCTTTTGTGATTCTTTGTGGGTGCACTAGCTTGTTTGTTTATGTTGTCAGAGTTCTTTTGCTGGTTTCTTCTCATCTGCAACCTCTTCTCAGCTCAGGGCAGATAGGTTTGCAGGTCATCTGTTCTTCTTTGCTGGGAACTCTCCTACTTTGTGAGAAGAAGGAGAGGTATCTAGGTGATGCTTCTGTGTCCTTCTCTCGAAGATTGCCCTGACAGGAGAGGGGTGGATGCACAAGAGCCTGTAATGCAGCTGTTCTGTGTTGTCCCATTGCCCTATGGTTGTCGCAGTACAAGCTGGTGCTGGATGACCTTTGTGAGGAGTGGTGGGCTGTTCCTCAGGCTGTTGTAGGAAGATCGGGTGGAGGACTGGGCAAGCCCCTCTCCGTGGAGGCTGGCGTTGCAGGGAGATTGCTCTGTCCAGTTCTCCCCATGGCAGTGGCAGTTGGGCAAGGCTATTTAGGCGGTGGTCACAGGAGTCTGGGCTGCTGGCATTTGCTCCACCTGGGTCTGGGTGCAGTGGTGGCTGGTGGCTAACAGGTCCCTGGCAGAGCGTCCTGAGATATGGCAGGTGGGAGTTGTGGGGGTGGGGCTGCCGGCTGAAAGGCAGCTTGGGGGCCATGAGGTTGGGGCTTTGGAGCCACCGGGGAGT
The DNA here is from genome assembly GCF_020740605.2 of Lemur catta. NCBI lineage: Eukaryota > Metazoa > Chordata > Mammalia > Primates > Lemuridae > Lemur > Lemur catta. The sequence goes on along the minus strand of NC_059139.1, from coordinate 49,954,519 downwards.
GCAGGCGCCAAGTCCTCCATCCCCAAGTGTTGCCTGGTAGTGAAGGAGCCTGTGGGGTCAGTGCTGTGGGGGTGGGCAGCAGAGTGGGGTCCTCGGGTGGGGCTGAGGGGCCTGGCAGCATCGTAGGCTTCCATGGGGTCCAGTTGCAATGCAGGAGCTGCTTGTGTGAGGGGTTGGGGTGTTAGGTGACTGTGCAGTTGTGGGGATGGAGCTGTGGGGTCAGAGCTATGGGCTTGGGTGGGAGCCTTGGGGACAGATTGTGGGTCCTGCCGTGGGTCTGGGCCATGGTGCCGGGTGGTAGCATGCAAGGCTGGGCCTCTGGGCACTTTGTTTCTCTCCCTGACCACCTGCCGCTGAGGCAGCGTCCTGCGGCTTCTTGTCTTGTGTTGACTTCCCCGCACTGTATTCTGCTTGAATCCCCTGTGGGGTAGAGACACCGGGCTCTCAGAGGGCGGGTGAGAGCATCCACTCTCCCTGCTTCCTCCCCTTCCCGAGGGGGTGATGTGGAGGCGGGTCCAGCAAAGCTGAGCCCTGTGTAGACCAGGCATTCTGAACCTGAGAGCTTAGAGTAGCATTAGTTGCAGCAACCTGGAATGGAACAGGTCCTTATTGTGCCTGTTCTCTGGTGCATTGTCGCTGCACAGACTCCAGACAGTTCCCTGATCAGTCCGGAGATCTGCAGTGGTGGTGGGGCCCCATTACAGCTCCTGTTGCAGTGTCTGTGGCGGTAGGGTGGACCCCCAGGACTCTCTCCTCCTGTCCTTTCCCATGTGAAGATGTCTCCCCAACAAACTTTCCCCTTCCTAATCCCCCCAAGTGGATTTTCCTGTCACCCTCTCCTTCGCTCCGAGTCTCTCCTGTCACTTCTCTGATGATTCCCAGTGCTTTCTCCAAGAATGCCCATCCATAGGTGGCATCCACTTGCAACTTTGGATCCTCTCCTTGAGAGTGGCATGCACAGGCTGCTTCCAGTCCTCCATCTTGCCTGCTTCTCCTTTATAGGTAATTTCTTTTTAGCACAGAATAATATTCCTTTGGATGTACCATTTTTTATTTATCCATTCACTGACTAAAGTACGTCTTGATTGCTTCCAGGTTTGGGCAGTGATGAATGAAGCTTGTTGTGTATCCATGGAAGTACATTTTCAGCTCCTTTGGGTAAATACCAAGGAGCTTGATTGCAAGATTGGTAGGAATATGTTTAGTGTTGTAAGAAATTGCCAAATTGTCTTCCAAAGTTGAGGTACATTTTACATTTCCACAAGCAGTGAATGGGAGTTCCTGTTACTTTACATCTTTGCCTACATTTGGTGTTCTCAGGCTTTTGGGTTTTGTCCATTCCAATAGGTGTGTAGTAGTATCTCCTTGCTGTTTTAATTTGCAGTTCTCAAATGACATATGATATTGAGCATCTTTTCATATGCTTACTTATTATCTGAGTATCTTTTTTTGGTGAGATATCAGTTCACGTCTTTAGTCCATTTTTAAAATAAGGCTGTTTTCTTATTGTTGAATTTTAAGAGTTCTTTATATATTTTGGATAACAATCTTTTTTTAAATTTTTAAAATTATTTTAGAGACAGAGTCTTGCTCTGTTACCCAGGCTACAGTGCAGTGGCATGATCAAAGCTCACTGCAGCCTCAAACTCTTGGGTTCAAGCATTCCTCCTGTGTCAGCCTCTTGAGTTGCTAGAACTGCAGGCATGTGTCACCATACCCAGCTAATCTAAAATTTTTTTTGGTAGAGACAGGGTTTCAATGTGTTGCCCAGGCCTGTCTTGGAACTCCTGGCCTCAGCCAACCTTCCTGCCTCAGCCTCCCAAAGTGCTGGGATTACAGGTGTGAGACACTACACCTAACCAGCAATGCTTTATCAGACAGGTCTTTTGCAAATATTTTCTCCCAGTCTGTGACTTGTCTTGTAGTTCCCTTGACTTTTCATGATAAGTATAAAACTTATACTTTTCATTAAAAGTGTTTTCCAGTGATATTTATATCAAGATTTAAGTAAAGATTGTGCATTATCTGCAAGCACTTAGCAAGGGAAAAATACTTCATTAAATGATATTAACCTAAATCATTTTACATGATTTTTTAAATTATTGTGATAATGCATAAATACATGCAAATTGCTTTTAAGTAATTTAGTGATTTTTTATCTCAATTTTATTCAGTTAAGCTTTTTAAAAAATAATTTAGATTCACATGCAGTTGTAAGAAATAATTCAGAGAGATCTGGTAACCCTTACTCAGTTTCCCCCAATGGTAATATCTTGCAAAACTATAGTACATTTTTAAAACGAGGATATTGACATTGACACAGTCAAGGTTCAGAATATTTTCATCACAGGGATCATTTATGTTGCCATTTTATAGTTAAACATACTTTTTTTTGGATGCTTAACCCTGCCCTCCCAATCCTTAAGCCATGGCAACCATTAATCTTTCTCTATTTCTACAATTTTGTCATTTCAAGAATGTTAAATAAACGGAATTATACGATATATAACCTTCATTGTAGATTATCCATTTTGTCATTATATAATGTCCCTCTCTGTCTGTAGTAATTTTCTTTGAAGTGTACTTTATCTGATATTAATATCACTATTCCTGCTTTTCGTTGATTTATATTAGCATATTATGTATTTTTTCCATCCTTTTACTTTCAACTTGTCTGTATCTTTATATTTGAAGTGAGTTTCTTATAGACAGCATATAGTTGGGTCATGTATTTCAATCTCCTCTTCCAGTGTTTGTCTTTTAATTGGTCTATTTATTTAAATTTAATCTAATTATTGATTTTTTAAGGGTTAAACCTGCCATTTTATTTTTTGTTTCATTTGTTCTCTCTGTTCTTCATTTCTCTGTTTTTCTTTTGTCTTCCTGTGGGTTATTTAAACATTTTTTAGAATTCCATTTGTATTTATCTGTGGTTAATTTGAATGTATCTCTTTGCATGAGAGTAGCTCCCAGCTAGTCCTGCTCTTATAGCTGTCTGTCTGGGAGGGATAGAAGTGCCTCATTATTACTGTTCCACATGGATCTTTCACTGATACTCACCATGGTATGGGAGAATGGCTTTGGTTACTACTAGGTGTGGTGCTTCAAGTCCTGGCTATCCTCCAGTCATCCTGACATCATCGCAGTGGGGAAGAATAAGGTCACTATGTTACTAATGGGTAGGCTTGGAAGTCCAAGCACCCCACTTGATCTCTTTTGACACTATGAGGGTTCTAATTACCTCCTGATGGGGATGAAAATCTTGGTCCCATTTTAGCCTTTCTGAAACCACCTCGATAGGGTGGTTGGGGCATCACGCTACAGCCTAGCAAGTGAAAGTCTAGGATGATCATCTTAGCCTTTACTGGTAGGAATGGGGGTAGGGCTGTAATTTTTTCTCTGATGTTGGCTGCACTAGAATAATTATGTCTAAAAGTTTTCTGTCTTGCTAGACTTCCGCTTTCTTGGTCCTTTGGGAGTTTGTTTTATCTGTACTTGTTGCCAGCTTCTCCAGCACCTGGTCTTGGAGAGATGAGATAAAAAGTAAACCGAGGTAACTCACTGTTGTGTCATTCTTTGGGTCCTGAGGTCCCTAGCCAGTCTTCCTTCTCATTGCCTTTCAGAGTCTTCTTATGTTTGTTTTATATGTAATGTTTTGTGTTTCTAGTTGTATTTAGTGAGAGAAATTAGAAAAAGTATATCAATTCCATCTTCCCAGAAGCAGAAAGTATGTTTCAAATACCTGGTAACAAAAATTACCTCTAAACAGTAGTTGAATTGGATGTATGTGGATATTACTGTGTTTGTGTACTTTTTGTTTATTTTGGGGACTAAATGGCTGTAGATAGGTGTATTTTATTGGTGGAGATAAAGAATTTAAAACAAAAACCTGGAATCAACTCCTATGAATATTCATAAATCTCAAACTTTTTTTGAACAACTCAGGGATGTACTTAATCACTAGTTTTTACCTGTCAAGCTTTATTATGATTTCTTTTATGTTACTGTTCATACAGTTCTCCTTCTTCTGACTCTTTGATCTAGTTATAGGGTAACTGACAATTACGGAAATAGTTTTGAGGTTTTGTGTAGTGTCATAGGCTTTGTTAGAATCTAATGGTCATGTGTTCCCTTTGAGCAACTATAGGTATTTCTATGGGGATTTAATATTCAAAGATTAACTATGTATTATAGTAGAAATGTCATCTGTACCACTGCTACTGTGTTATAAAATAAGAGAAAAATAAAAAGCCTTTTATTCCATATAAGTTGTATAATATTTTTATTTTTTTATTTTATTTTAAAAAATATGTATGTATGTATGTGTGTATGTATTTAAAGACAGGATCTCACTCTGTTGCCGGGGCTAGAGCACAGTGGCAGTGGCATCATCATAGCTCACTGCAACCTCAAACTCCTGGGCTCACATGATCCTCCTGCTTCATCCTCCCAGGCAGCTATGACTAGGTGCGTGCCACCACGCCTGGCTAAGGATTTTTTTTTTTTTAATTTTTTGTAGAGACAGGGTCTCACTATTGCCCAGGCTGGTCTCAAACTCCTGGGCTCAAGCTATCCTGCCTTGGCCTCTCAAAGTGCTAGGACTAGGTATGAGGCCCTGTGCCAGGCCTGTATAATATTTTGAAATTGCCCCAACGGTAGTATGTTACAACAGTAAGATGTTATTGCAGATATTGTAAAACACAGTTTTCTTAGACTGTATAATTACTTGAGCTGTTTAAGGTGTGAACTAATCTTGGGATTGGATTTCTTTTATTGTAGGATGATGGTCTAGAAGACAATGAAAAAAATTTCTATGAATCTGATGATGAACAGAAGGAAAAGACTGACAAAAGGAAGAAGACATATGCTATGGATCCAGACCATAGGCTCTTGATTAGAAATACAAAGCCTTTGCTTCAGAGCAGGAATGCAGCGGTATGTTAAAATCCTTATAAGAAATGATTCACAGATTTTTAAAAATAGTAATAAGTATGTAAATTTAGTAAATGAGTCTATGTATGCTAATGGAGCATTTGTTTGTTTACATACCAAACACATGTAAGGGATATTTGGAAATACAGTATGAAATAGAAGCTATAGATTTAGAGAACTCATTTCTGGAAAGTAATGCCTAAATTTATTTCAGCCTTCAGTGTTTCCAGGTATGCAAAATTAGGTTTTGATGAGAATCCTGGTTTGGTAGTTGTTGGCCTAGTGGACTTTGTTTGCTTTTCTGTAGTTTTGTTAGTTGGCTTTTTATTAATATAAGTTATGAGCCCAAGTTGTTTCTCAATTAATTGGATTATATTAACCTTTATGCAAAGACTGTGTATATTTCTCAGTTACTCCATTGTGTTTGAGTCCATAATGTTTCTATCTAACTGACAGAATTTTTAAGAGACTAAAGTATAACAAAAAGTAATACCTCACACATAGTGAACTTACATTGGTAGTAATAGTAACTAAAAATCATCTTTGTTTGAGTCCTAGGGCTTTTTTTGTTTGACGTCTTTTTAAATAACCTTTTATATTTTGGAAGAATACATGTACACAATAAAAAATCAGAAAATATAAATTAGCAAAACTAAAAAAAAAATTAAAACATCGCATTCTCATCACTCAGAAATCAGTTATAATATCTTAGTGCATTTTCTTCCAGATCTTTTTTTGTTTGTATAAATATACATATATTCACATGTATATGTACATATATATTTTTAACCAAGATAAAAATCTTACCATGTGTTGTAATTTTTAACCTGTTTTTTTTTAGTCAGTTCTCTCCGCCTTTGTATTTCAATAAAATTTCATCTCATAAAATACCAGTTTATCTTAAATTGTTCTATAGTTTATCCAGACCATTATCTCATGCATTACATCTGGTTGTTAAATTGTTTAAAGCCTCTCAAGTCCTGCAGAATGTCCTTCTCGATTTGTCTGGTTGCTTCTTTTATAATGTCATTTAATTTATCCTTTTAAACCCTGTGTTTCCTGATAACTGAAAATTACATCTAAAGGCTTGATGAATTTAAGTTAAACATTTTCTTAAAATATTTTTAATTAAGAAAATATTCTTAATGAATTGTTTTTTCTTACATTAGTGAAAACTCTGAGTATGAGGAACTTTACTTGAGTCACTCTCTATTTTCTGATTCTTGAGAATTTAGGGTTTACAACTTTGTATATCTTAGTAACCAGTAGCAGTTTTTATCATACACCTGGTAATTGTTTCCAAATCATTATTCAGTAACCATGTTCGGTCATAACAAAAATATTATTCCACAGATGTTGTAAAATATGATTTTATTTTAGTGTGCCCTAGCTTAGCCAGACACTAGTTAGGTAGCTGCAATTTGCCATCTAAAACTCTGCTTTATGAGTGAATCACTGTTAATTTAATTTTGTCTTAGAAATTGATTTTAAAGTCCAAATACTTACTGATCAAAATTGTTCTCAAATGATGAAACAAATCGAGGTAGTTTACTTTTTGTTCTAGTATATTTTGGTACCCTGTTTTTTGATGCTGCTAAAATATAAGTAAAGGCTGACTTTTAAAGAATTGTGAGTAGCTTTTTTGTTAACCTTATACTCAGATTTATGGAGAGACTTTGAGAATTTGTTTCAGAAAATTTATTCATTGCTGTGTAGATTGGATTACAGATAGATACTGGAAACAGAATGTTAACAGTCTAAAATAAGGTGATAGTGGCCTGAATATTTAAGAATAGAAAAATGAATATAGTTTGTACTTTATTATGAACATACTGGATGTAACTGTAGAAGGCCTTTGAGGCTGTACATTTTTAGTCTTTTTGGATTCTGGAGTTTTGGGAGCTTTCCTCTTGGCTTTTATAAATTAGCCTATACATTTCAAATTTTGAGTTTAGAGGAAACTTTAAACTGTTGGATTGGTAATATTGAGGAAAAAGAAGATTATTTAGTCCTTTTGGATGTTGGAATGCCCTAATATATTAGAATGAATGACATACCAAGTGGAAGCTAGAATTTTAAAAACATTGACCTATATAGAAGGTACAGTTTATGTTCTTGCCAGTGGGATTGGACTTATTATTTGTGATGGAATAGCATTTAATTATTATGTATAAAATACATTAAAATTAAGCTTCAATTTTTTTTTCTGTCATATACTACTTACTAGCCAGCTATGTGGCTTAATATTTTTACAAATGACTATCACCTTGTATTAGGTCAATCATTAATTGGGATTCTTTTATCTTTGTAAGATTTTAAATTTAGGAGAGTTTACTTTATAATTAAATCATATTTTGTAGATCATAAGTGAAGAAATGAGATATTCTTGCACTCCTAAAATTCTGGACTGACATCTAAAGGCATAATCAGTCTTGTAGAAAAGTACAACTAATGCCAAACAACAGTAAATTTAGGACCCTGTAATCTGTAATTTTTAAAATACAGTTTTTTAGTTTCAGAAGAAACTCTTTTTACCTCAGGCACTCTCATGTGCTGTATACTATTTAGGCATACATAAAACTGCCGAGTATTTGTTAGAATTTTATACCAAACAAAAATAAAGTAGTATTAGTATATCCTTTGAGCCAAAGACAAGATTATGTAAGTTCTATAGCTGTGTCTCTGCAGTTGTCACTCTGAATCTAAGTGTAAAGGCACTTATGGGAAACTCTTATATTTTGAGACAGAGAAATTCTAATCACCCTTATAATGGCTTTGAACTAAAGACTATTTTTAAGGTTTGCATTTTGAAAAATAAGATAATTTTAAATGCTGCTTTAGATGTTTTAATGGAGTTCTTTTAATTATAACTTAAATGTGCTGATTTTTCTTTATTTCAGCCTACTTCTACTGTTATCCTGAAGTATCTGGCTTCACTTTGAAAGGCATGCTTACAATTCTTAAAAATTCCCAGTCTCAGAGCAGTAGCAGTACTAGGAGGAGCATGGAATTTGGAACGTCATGTTGAGCTTTGGCACGTAGTGGCTGTCACATCTTGAGCAGTTCGTTTAACATCTATTTTCTTTTCTGAGGATGTGTTAGTTTCCTAGCACTGTCATACAAATTGCCACAAACTGGGTGGATTAAAACAACAGAAATTCATGCTAACATTTCAGTAAATCAGAAGTCCAAAATCACGGTGTAAACAGTGTTGGTACCCTCTGGAGGCTCTGAGGGAGAAAGCTGCTCTTTCCCAGCTTCTGGTGGTTGCTGGCAGTTGTTGGCATTTCTTGGCTGGTAGATGCATCACCCTAATCTCTTCCTCCATTTTCACATTGCCTTCTTCTCTGTGTCTTTTTGTGTCCTTTTCTGTCTCTTATAAGGAGCTCTCATTGAATGTAGGGCCTATTCAAATCCAGCATGGTCTCATTTCAGTCCTTACCTTAGTCATTTGTGCAGAGACCCATCTTCTAAATAGGATCACATTCTAAGGATAGACAAAAATTTGGGGGAGGGGCACTTCTTCAACTCACTACAACAATAACATTTTATTTTACTTCACAGGAATTTTGTAGGAGTTAAAGGAAACAATATCTAATAATGTATTTTGAAACTGTAGATTGCCCTAGTGTTCCTAGTTCCTATTATTTTTATGCTTTATCTTTTAGGTGGTTATGGCAGTTGCTCAGCTGTATTGGCATATAGCGCCAAAATCTGAAACTGGCATTATTTCTAAATCAGTAGTGCGTTTACTCCGTAGCAATAGGTAAGTCAATATTTTATATATGTTTTTTCTTTTGTGTTTCTTCAAAAGTAATGTTTGAACAAATATAATCTTTCTTTCAGACATTTAATAAGTAGCTCTGACTACATTTTATCAATAAGATTTCATACTAAAGGGGATCAATATAAAAGCATTTATAACATTTATCTCAAACTTAATGATAAATATTGAAAATGTTTTAAACTTAGCCCAAAGAGATTGAAAATATTTGTGGCATAGAGTAGTATATGCTGTCACTGGTAACTAGGTGTTTGATATTTTTAGGTATAAAAATAATGATGTTTGGGAGTTTTAGTAAATCTGGAATTGCTGAAAAACTATACTGAAGTACCGTCAGATTGACTTAATTACTGTGGTTTGCTCTATTTTAAAAGGAGAGCTATACAGAAACAGGATGTTGGTATTTTGAGATGAAACTCTGCCAACCTGCTCATATGCTAGCAAATTAATAAACTCTTTTCTTCTCTTCAAAAAAAAAAAGAGCTATATATATATTTTTTTATTTCAAAGTATTCCGGGGTACAAATGCTTTTGGTTATGTGGATCACTTTTGTAATGCTTGAGTCAGGGTTATAAGTGTGCCCGCCACCTAGATAGTGTTCATTGTACCCCTTAGGTAGGTTTTTGCCCATCCCCTCCACTCCCTTCCCCGTTTGATTTTCATTGAGTTATACTTCCCTCTGTGCACATGTGTGAAGAGAGCTATATTTTTAATAGCTATTCATTTTAAAGAATTACATATTCTTTTAGTTTTGTATAGATATTTACATAGAAAGCAAGGAAGCACACCACCTTCTTTTTAATTTTACCTCCTTATAATTCAGTGGTTTAGGTCAACAATTCAAAATACCTGTATTGAGTTCCCAGGACATGTAACATGAGAAACGTGATTTCCAGTTTGAAATCAGATATTTTTTGTTTGTTTTCTGTATTTAAGAATAACTTTGTTACAGCTATTTAGCATGCTTTAGATATTTTACAATAATGAGTTGTTTTAAATTAAAAATTTTGTTTTTTTATTGAGTGCTCACTTCCACTAAGTGGGTGGAGAAAAAAAGGTATATATTTACTTTTGCCCTTAACTAGAACTTAGCACTCAACTTTAGCCCTTGACTAGCTTTTGCCATTCCTTAGTAACAAGTGAGATGACATTTCCTTTGTGTTCCTGTTCCCCATCTTTATATTTAGTCATTCTTTTCTCTTTTGTTAGTTCAATAATTTTTCTTTTCTATGGCTGGTTCAAAGGATATCAGAAAGATCTGGAATGGGTCTTTCACATGAAACCTTATAACAAATTGAGTTCACTTATTATATGAGTTCATTTATTATATTTGGACATAAAAATATAAATAAAAATATTATGAGACTGCTTTTTAAATCTGGCCTTCACTCTGGGCAGGATTGAGTGACAGAGTGAGCCTTCAGTCAGAGTTTACATTATTAGCACTGTGGTCATGTTTACCCCATTAACTCTAAGAATACGTTCCTTGTATGTGTTCAAAGCAGAATCAATATTGACTTTGTATTTTAAGAGTACATTATTATAAAATTTGTTTTAATTCTTCCTCATGACAAATCACTTCTAATTTATTATGTAACTTATTGCCGATTCTTTTTCAATATTGTACTGTTTACTCAAAGATGTTTCATTGGAAAATATAACCAGTGAAAATTCTCTCTTAATTTCTAGGGAGGTGCAGTATATTGTCCTACAAAATATAGCAACTATGTCAATTCAAAGAAAGGTATGTACATTAGGACACACAATTTAAGAGGCAAATGAACATATTAATACTATAAATGTATTTATATATATATATTTTTTGTAATTTAGGGCATGTTTGAACCTTATCTGAAGAGTTTCTATGTTAGGTCAACTGATCCAACTATGATCAAGACACTGAAGGTGTGTATGTTTTCATTTTTCAGGTACTCTTAATACATGTTTACTTTGCAGAGATAGTGCTATAACTTTCTAGCATCCACAAAATGGAGTCCTGCTTTTCTAAAAACAGATACATTTAAGGATTTTTCTTTATACTTTCTAATCTGTATTCTTACGTACTATTAATAGTTACTATGTTACATTCTGATAAAGTTAAGACATGCTGCCTACACCTTGGATGATTCATGCTGAAGGAGACAAGCATGTGAATAGATGATTTTAGCACCGTGTATTCTAAGTGATACAGCAATTTGAATTGAGTGCTGTGAAAACAGAAAGATGAGGCTAATTCTTTGAAAGATTTGGAAAAGATGATATTTGGAAGGATCTTAAAAGAATGACAATTGTCAATTTTTTTTGTTGTTGGTAGGTTGATTGGGAAGTTGAAAGGTGGAGAGTAGGTGAAAAGCACAGTTTATGCTGACATGAAGGATTATGAAAGAGTGTTGTTTTCAGAGAAAAATAACTACAATATAGAGTGGAGTTAGGAGTTATAAAGCTATAATGATTAAAACAGTATGATATTTAGAAAGAAAAGTAAGTGGAATAGAATAGAAAGCCTAGAAACATACCCATACATGTGAAAATTTACTGTATAATAGAAGAGACATTACAAACCAATGGGGAAAAGGTGGACTATTCAATAAATGTTAGAATTATGTGTTATGCACATGGAAACTGAGTTCAATCATAAGAAAATCTAAGACACACCCAAATTGAAGGATATTTTATAAAAAATTTGGTTTCTAATCATCAAAAGTCATGGAGTCATGAAATTCAAAACAGAGACTGAGAAACTATTTCAGACTGAAGGGGAAAACTAAATATAATATGTGATACTGAACTGGATCCTGTTATTATACATTATTGAGACAATGAAACTTAAATGCATAGTGACAATTGCACAGAACTAATGCGTCAGTGTTAATTTCCTGATTTTCTTGGTTGTACTGTGGTCTGTATAACATGCCATTTTTTATAGGAAATATATACTGAAGTGTTTGGGGATGAGATGGCATCAGATTGGCAACTATAGTCGCAAATCATTCAGAGAAAAAAAACCAGTTCTTTATACTATACATGTAACTTTTTGTATGATTGAGGTTGTTTTTAAAAAGCTGTTCAAAAAGTTAAAATTTAGTCACCAAAATAAAATGGAAAGTTAAGCTGTAATCTGGGAGAAAACATTCCCAATACATGTATCTGAATAAATATGGCTTGTACCCAGAATATATAATGAACTCCTTCTACAATCTGTGCCTTTTAATTGGAATGTTTAACTCATTTACTTTTAATGTAATTATTGATATGAGTATGTGTCCACATCTTATTTTCTGTTTGTCTCATCTGTTCTCTTCCTTTTTTCTTTTTCTTGCTTTTCTTGAGATTATTTTTTATGAGTAAAAAAAATTTTTTTGCAAGCCCATTGGAGATGCACTTGTAATTACATATTTCTTATATCTATAAATCCAAAAGAGGGAATTAAAATGTCTAAGTATTTGGAATGGTAGAATGTAGGAAAATCAAGACAACTGGTATCTGGAAAGCAGGTATTAGATGGAGAGGGCAAATTGTTTTCTAACTTTACTAACAAAAGGCAAAAGTTAAACTAGCTTAAATTGTTTAAGTTAATTAGATATAAATTGTAAAGCTGGGGCAAACAATGAGTAAGGTGTAGAAGTCTCCTTTTTCTAATTTGTTTTTTAAGAACTAGTAATTGTCTAGTCTCTGCGTAGGCATAAGAAGACAGACTAAGGTCACCTTGAAGGGTATAATGCCTCACCACATTGGTGACAGTGTGATTTTTTTAAAAATAGAAATTACCTTTCAATTAAATGCCTAGGCTTTATTAAGTTTATCTTTTTACTTATGTTTTAAAATCTTTACTTTTTCTTTTTTTCTACCATAGCTTGAAATTTTGACAAACCTGGCAAATGAAGCTAACATATCAACTCTTCTTCGAGAATTTCAGGTATGTGTATAATGCTAATTATAAAACAACTTCTAAAACATATGTTCAATTCTTAAGTTAAATTTGTATCTTTCCCAATCTAGAAATATGTAATTATGTAAATAAAACAGTGGTTTGAGACAAGAATGACAACTAAGAAATTAATAAATTTTTAAGAATAAGGATTAACTACAAATTTATAACTTAAAGGAAATGGAATAATATTTCCTTTCATGTTTTCATAGAATTTGAAAGACTTTGGTTTATAACTTTGTCTTTGTTTGAAATTTCATTTCTGGAAAGGATGTCATCTTTTTGTGTTGTCAGAATCTGTAGTGCTTTCTGTACTCTGCACTCACGAAAATGGCTTCATTTCTTACCTAGTTGTCCCTGTTTGATTGACCTATCACTATTTTAGACACTGTACAACTTTAGCCTCATATACAACTCAAAAATATTTGGTTTGTAAGTGCCCACCATGATTTTTTTAATTGTTGTTTTTATTTTATTTTTTGTATTTTATTTTATTTTTTTTTGAGACAGAGTCTCGCTCTGTTGCCCAGGTTGGAGTGAGTGCCGTGGCGTCAGCCTAGCTCACAGCAACCTCAAACTCCTGGGCTTAAGCGATCCTACTGCCTCAACCTCCCTAGTAGCTGGGACTACAGGCATGTGCCACCATGCCTGGCTAATTTTTTCTATATATATTTTTAGTTGGCCGGATCATTTCTTTCTATTTTTAGTAGAGACGGGGTCTCACTCTTGCTCAGGCTGGTCTCGAACTCCTGACCTCAAGCGATCCAACCGCCTCGGCCTCCCAGAGTGCTAGGATTACAGGCGTGAGCCACCGCGCCCAGCCTATTTTTTGTATTTTTAAACCATATGTGCTGATGGATGAGATGTTTTTAGCTTATTTCCCAAAAAAATACTATTCAAAAATTACTTGATGGACATGATGCCTTTTATGATAGAAGAGTCATCTTTGAAGCATTAGTGGTGGAGCACAGCAATAGAAAACTTTATGTCAGTAGTATGAGTTTCACATCCCATCAGCAGTTTTCTTAACAAAAATATTCCACGTGCTGCGCAGTAGTCACAGAGTTTTTATCAACGCCTACCTTTTATAGATTTATTTTGTTGCCGTAATTCTTCTATAAGCCCATATTAAATTTCTTTTTAGCTATATAGACCCTATATTTCTTTTTAGCTATGTGGTTTAAAAGTTTTTTGAGGAATAGTAGAATATTATGGCATGTCCATGATTTGTATTTTCATAAATGGATTGCTTTTTCATGCTATATGTTTTTCTAGAAAAATTCCTTATAAAATTAAGATGTCTTGGAAACCCACTCATATTTATATGCCAGGAAATGTAGTATCTTCAGTTCTTATCCAGTAATCTTATTAGCTATAGATCACAGCTGAATTTGATTTTTACTTCATTCTTATATTTTATTTATTTATTAATCTTTGAGTTTTGATCTTCATGTTTACTCATATCCTTTTTTCTGTTGTCCTCTGTAATCTCTTTGGGTGTCTTCTCACCGTCCATTTTCTGCTTATGTCAATTCTCCTGGGATTGTAGGAAGGGAATCTTAGGTAATCTTAAGGAAGTGTTTGGTTGTATAGAGGTTACACACTATACCTGTTTCAGAATATTTGTCATCTAGTTGTTTCATTTAAGATCAGGATATTTATTTAATAAGGTCCATTTTTCAGTTAAACTTTTAAACATATTCTTTCTTCACGTATTCATTTTTATCATTGTCTAAATTTGTACTTTATTTCTATTTATGTGTTATGTTCATAAACATAGTTTGCTTTTAATAACTTCTTGAGTAAAATAGGGAATTTTTCTGAAGATTCATAAGTATTTTTTTTTAATTGAGGAAATTGAGTAATCTATTTGGGAATAGTTTTAAATGCAGTTGGTTTTACCTTCACGGAACTAGGAAAGTTTAATTTGTTTATTTCCTCATATTTAATCACCTTGGTCCCATTCTTACTAAATTTGTCCCTTTTTTTTTTTTTAGCTATTCGTAGATTCTCTCCCCCACTTGTCATTTATACAGCATTTAAATGTATATCTTTTTTTGTATTTTAGATAACCATAGTGTTAATTTTAAATTGTGTATTTCTCATTTGAGGTTGGGAGTATTTTTTAAAAAATTTAGTTGAAAATTGGACTTTAAATCCTATGTATATATAATGTGATATAAAATATAAATATGCATATTAAAAGTACATTTGTTTCTGTTAACAATGAAAGCTTACTTTTTAAATTGGGAAAGTTCTAACCAAAGTGAAATTCTCTTAGGACCATTATAAATTTTGTAAATATATTTTAACATCCAATTGTTAATCAGTGATTTTTTATTTTTAAATTTGTATAAATGTGCTGTTTAAAGTGTTTTTAAAAGTATGCTTTAAAAAAAAAACCTATTTCAAAAGTATGATATTCTGTTGTAAACTGGGTATTTGTAGTCTTTATTAAAATGCTGCTCACTGTGGCTGTTGTTATGGTTTTGCAACCATTGTGATACCATTTTGAAAGTAAAATGTTTGTGAATACCATACTGGTCTTATTCCTTTTCTCCCAATTTTTGAAGTTAGTATCTCTGAAAAAGTGACCCTTTTTTTTCATAGATTCACAGGTGCTGCTGGTTAAATGAACTGAAACCTCCAAAGAGAGAGTTCTCATCATCTCTTTCAACCTTGCACTTAAACTAATTGCTGTCTTTGGGTGACTGCTCCCTATCTGTTTTGGAGTCTCAAGCCACTGTGGCCACAGGTGAATGAGCCTGGCTTGAAAATGTGCTGCTTCTATAGGCACATTCTTTAAGTAAAAAAACAAAACTAAATTAACCCAAGTCATCAGTCGGGCCCCGTGTTGTGCTTACGAGAAGATTATGTGTTCCTGAATTCTTATATGTTGACAAAGCTTAATATAATAGGGTTTTTGGTTCACTTCATAGTACCAATGTGTAAACTAATTGAACTAATGTTTTCTAGACCTATGTGAAAAGCCAGGATAAACAATTTGCAGCAGCTACTATTCAGACTATAGGCAGATGTGCAACCAATATCTCAGAAGTCACTGATACATGCCTCAATGGCCTGGTCTGTTTGCTGTCCAACAGGGATGGTAAGTTCATAGTTTCATTTTATTTTCAAGTGATTTGCAATTTGAATATTTTTGGTATTATCTGTAAGTTGTAACCTTTTTAACTTTGCATTTTAATTTTTCCTATATGTCATTAGTATAGTCACAGTAAGTGGCATTTTATCTGTGAACATAAGTGCAAACATTGTTTTTTTTTTTAATTAAATTAGGTAATTAACTATCATTGTTTTGCCTCAACACAACTAAGAAAGTTTAATTTGTTTTACTTCTTGACAGTTTAACCACCTTCATTGTACCCTTTCCACAAAGGTTCTATTTTACTGCTTTTTAATAAGTCATGCATAATATTGGTTCACCTGCAGAGGGTGCTAAAAGCAGGCAAATGACTTTATAACA
The DNA here is from genome assembly GCF_020740605.2 of Lemur catta. Taxonomy (NCBI): domain Eukaryota; kingdom Metazoa; phylum Chordata; class Mammalia; order Primates; family Lemuridae; genus Lemur; species Lemur catta. Next base: position 49,938,390 of record NC_059139.1, on the reverse strand, counting down.
TGGAGAAGTGGCTAGATCAAAAAATATGTTAACTGTGTACCTTCAATGTTTTTCCCCCCCAGAAATTCATCTAATAATTTTATATTAAAGATTAACTAGATTCAAAAACCATCAATTTGGTACAGCTTCATATTTTAAGCGAAACGATATCTAAGTGTTTGGTAAAACTCTGTAGATAATATCCAGTAAAATATGTAATCTAGATTTCATATTGTTTTGTGGTAAAGTGTCAGCTGTTTCTATAGGTATGGCTTTAGAATTAATGGGGCCATTTAGAGAAAGAAAAATAATTCAACTTTTACCTTTAAAATAATTTATTTAGAACACTTGTTATAATTATATATTTGATTAAAATGAAATTTTTTTTGAAAAAGCATAATTTTCTGTGTAAAATCATTGAAATTATTAGTGGAATTTTAAATATATGCTTATGTAATGTCTAGATACAGGCACATATGGCATAGCAGCCATAAGGTGAAACATAATAAAATTGATTATTTTTAATATTTTATTTGAAAAATAACTTTTCATGACAATAATCCTGTTATCCCTAATTATCTTTTCCCACATGTAAATCTCTTTAGAAAACAGTAACATTGTTGAAATTACTTCTGATGAAAAAAATTGAAAGAAAATTTATTCCTAAATAACATTGATTTTTGTTGTGAACATAAAATTTGAAACTTGTAAACTCAAGATATTATGACAGATAGAACATTTGTCTATATGTAGTATTAAAATTTCAAATAAATGACAACAAAAATTATCAAGAACATAGTTTAAAAAAATTTTTTTGTCTCTACAAAGTAACAGACAGAGGGGAGATAGGATGATAAATGTTATCCATTTTATCTATTCCTATTTTTAACAAAGACTAATATTTTTGTCTCTATTTCTATGTCACACTTGAAAATATGACTGTAAAACCATGCTTTTTGTTTTCCTGTATCTTTAATAATGACTTTCTGTTTGACCAAATAAAATACATTCCTTGGGAAAATAATTTCAGAACATTAAAGATTATGAACCAAAGTTTACCAGAATAATTGTTCTTTATAATTTAGTAGCATACAAAAACAAAACAAAACAAAACAAAAACCCACCTGAAATTAGTTAGAACACTGATTAGTTCTTTCAAATACAAAACATATTTACGTTTTCTCAATTTTATTTTTTGACTCTTTTTTCTGATACGAAAATTTCCAGCTGTAGCTTTTAAAGCTTCAGCTTTATAACACATTAACTTGTCAAAAATATTTTTATTCACTTTGATTTAAAAGATAAATGTCCTCCCCCTATAGCACTTTTAATGGAAGAATAGATTGTTTTATAATTAGATACTGGAAGATTAATATTATATGTAATCACTCACAAAGAGTAAGAAGATTTACTGATTTAAAATCTGATATTTTAATGTTTAGGCTTTTGTTTTTGATAAATCAAAACTCTTTATAGCTATGGATTTTTTTCCCTGCAGTTTGAATACTAACAAACATAAATTGCGTTGTCCAGGTTCTGGTTGTATAATCATCATTAACCTAAAATACCCAATTAATTTTATATGCTACATTTTTTTTGTAGTGTGGAAATCTGGCTCAATAGAATTAAGAGGTAAAACAAATAAGGAGACTATATTAAAATCAGTAACATAAAAGAACATTTTATAGTATTTTTAACTTTAACAGTAGAGCCCATTCCACTTCCTATTAAAAGGTCTATTTTTAGAAATAAATACTATGAATGTAGCCTTAGTTTCCTTAAAATCTGCAAGATTTTTTGTGACTTTTAAGAATCTGTGATTCTTTGATTTTATAGCGAAATTGATACCCCATTGTCTCTTTAGATAATGTATCTTTAAACTTCAGGGACAGCATTGAGACTCCAGTGTTTTTTATGTATGTTTAATCTATTTCTCTTAGAGCTGTAGTTTTGTGTATATGTATGTTATTGAGGACTTTTCTAAGCAGACTCGAAGCTTGCCCTAAAATAGTCCATTGTCACTCTCTAAGGTTAATTTGATAAACAAATTTCTTAAGGACGTTTAGTAGGAGAAATCTGCATTTCAGTTGACTTAGGAGAATTTAATTGCCTAAGGTAATTTATTTCAGATAACATATTAGCAAAATTTGCTTGTCTGAATAACCTTATTGCCATCTACTATAAACTAAAAGGATTAGGGGTGGAAGACCTTTTTTTGTTTAGTTTTGTAATAATTCAATAAGCATTTACTGAGGACTTGAATTAGTTGAGATATTTAATAAATGTTGAATACATTAATGTAGTACTCATTTAGCTTATGAAAGATTCTTGCCTTTATGGAGTTCATAGTCTAATGGGAAAAGATAGTAATATAAGTGTACTATAGTCTTCCCATATACTGACCACTTACTCTGTTGCCAGCTATTTGCTTACATGTAGAACTAGATTATCTATGTTTGAATGTTGATGGTATCTTGAGTAAATTACCTGATCTACCTGATTCCTCATTTGTAAAATGTGTATAGTAATAGACTATATTTCTTAGATTTAGGTCCATTAAGTTTAGTTGAGGACAAGGAGGAAGCTAGGACAGGTCCAGCACATGGGATCATTTTGTGCTTCTGGTGGGTTAACACCACAGTGCTGAGGGCTTTGGACACCAGAAGGTAGCATAAAGGAAAAGTAGTGTGGAATTCCTCGAAGGGAATGAGAAGGAACCCGTGGTAGGTAGAATAATGGCCCCTCGAAGGTTCCTGGGTCCTAATGCCCCGAGCCTGTGAATATGTTAACTTACATGGCAAAAGGGCCTTTGCAGATGTGACTAAGTTAAGGTTTTAGAGATGAGGAGATTATTCGGATGGGCCCAATGTTATCAAAAGTGCCTTTATAAGAGAAAGAGGGAGGCAGGAAAGTCAGAAGATGTCAGAAGCAGAGGTCAGAATGATGTGATTGTTAGGAGGGAGCCTTGAACCAAGGAGGGTGGGGCAGCCTCGAGAAATTGGAAGAGGCAAGGAATAGATTTTCCTCCCCTAGAACCTCGAGAGGGAATGCAGCCTTATTGAGAGCTTGATTTTAGCACCATAAGAACTGTTAGACTTCTGACTTCAGAACTGTAAGATGATAAATTTGTGTTGTTTCAAGCTACTCTGTTTGTAGTAATCTGTGACAGCAACAGTGTGAAACTAATATAGCTCCAAAGGATATATAACATTCCAAATACATATTTCAACTATAAGCAATCCTGCCTCTATATTATAGATAATTAAAATAATACATCATTTTTTTCCTTAGGCTAGTTTTGCAATAATATATTTTTAAAATATTGATTTTTATACTATGAATTCGTTAAAACTATACTTACCATATATGGCTTCACTAGTAATTACGTAACCATTTTATTTTTTCTACTGGAGTGTAAGCTTAATGAGGTCAGGGTGTCATTCTGATTTACCTTTGTTTTTCTCATAGCACAAATAAGTGGTCTTTTTAGAAGTAATACGTGCTCATAATAATATAGATTATTATAGGTAGAATGGTACATCCTGGTTCTGCCTTTGAATTCTGGACAAAATCATAGTTCCAGTGCATCTCTCTTCATCTTTAAAATGATAATAATAGGTTATCCACCTTTTGTTATTATGAGAAGAAAATGAAATATGACATCATTTTGTAAACTAAAGCATTAATATTAATTAACTGTTACTTAATTTTTCATTCCCATGGAGAAAGTTATGCAGTTTGAAATACATACATTTAATAATGGTTAGAATGATAAAATTTGTTTATATTCTTAAGGAGAGCAAGGTAAAATATATTGCAGAGAAAGTAATAGGACACAAATCATGGTATTTCCAGTATAATATTAAAATAAACCTTTTTAGTATACCCCAGGGAATCTGTAAGATCTATGAAGACCTATAAATAAAAAATGTCAAAATAATAAGTAAAAGCAATGTTGATTTATTTTCTTGGCATTGGTAGCATTTATAATAGTTTACATAAGATTTATTCCATAAAGTAAGGTTCTCAGACTAGTTATGTTAAATTTCTCTACTGGTGCCACCCAAAAGTAACTGGACCAGTGATTAGCCACTTTAGTATGATAACTCAATCACATAATTCCGATTTGAGGATTTGCTTCCTAGCCACTTCCAGTAGCAGTTACTGTATTAGTTAAGGCCCTAGCAACAAACAACACTTAAAAGGGGGATTGAAGAAAACTTAATGAAGGAGCTGTTTATACAGTGTGGGCAGGATTAAGGGAAACCAACAAGGTATGATGTAGCACCGTGGGGATAACAGGCTAGCAACAGTGGGAAGCCCTTACCATACCTAGGACTGAAGGGAAAGGGCAAGAGGAGGAGGCACAGTTACCAGACCCTGCAGGGGAGAGCCACTCACAGGAACTGATACCTTCGGTAGAGGATTGCATGTGTTAGCTGGGAGGCTGGCAGGGGAGGGATACAGGATAGTAAATATTTTCTCCTTTCTCCCCCGATCTCCTGCTGGTACTTACTATTGCTGCCAGAAGCCAGGGGCAAGGGAGTCTGGTTGATGTAGTCTACAGGTGGACCTCTGAGGGCACAGAGGTGGGGAGAGAAAGACAAAGTGAACTCATGGGGCAAATGGAGACAATCCAGCCCACAAGTCCCACTCTTCAGTGTTGTTTCTACAGTAACATCTTTCCTACTGCTACTAATCTTTACTACTCACTTTTGTGGACATATCACTGAAGGAAATTTTTTTAGCTTGCTGTTTTCTATAGAATAGGGGAAATGTTGTTTAGACTGTAGATATTTGATTGCCACTGTATAATTGGTAGGCATCAAAGAGCAATATTTGAGAGCTCTGGTTAAAAGCTAAAGACATAGAACACTATGGTGAGCAGTATAATATAACCTCTGTTGCTTTCCTGATCTAAAGAAGCCGAGGTTAGACGTGGATAACAGAAGGTAGGAGATAGCAACAGAGGTTCTCCTCTACTTAAGACAGGCATTCACTCCAAAATTTGGGAGCACACTCATGGTTATACTTTTCAACTGGTCTTTTAAGACATATAGAATGTTTTGCTAATTTACATTTACATTTTACCAAGCATATTGCATTTGAATTGAATTACATATACTTAGTATGAACAATCTCTTGTCTTTTTCAGAAATAGTTGTTGCTGAAAGTGTGGTTGTTATAAAGAAATTACTTCAAATGCAACCTGCACAACATGGTGAAATTATTAAACATATGGCCAAACTCTTGGACAGTATCACTGTGAGTATCAATAAGAGATGTTTGCTGAATTCTACTGAATTTTATTCAGTATGTGGTAGTGCTTAGGAGAACTGAACTGGATTCAAATTGTGGTCTAAGATTTTGTGCTGTTGTAGGAGGGTAATTACAAATCTGAAAAGGGGCAAGGATAGAATGAGACTTGCCGTGTTAGATTGGAATTGGAGATAGCAGTGTAAGCTTCCTGGGTTTTTAATATAGATATTGAGGTGTTGGGTGAGTATATATACACATTTATGTGTCACATGTGAATGTGTAAATGAAAATACAAGCATCTATTTCTCAGTGCTGTCCTTTGAGAGGGCCTGGAAACAATAATAACCCAGTACCACTGAGTACACCTTGTACCTAGATTTCTTTCTCTTTTTAATTGAGATATAATTTTATACCATAAAATTCACCCTTTGAGGTGTATAATTTGTTGGGTTTTGGTATACTCATAAACTTTTGCAATCATCACCACTCGGTAATTGCAGAACATTTTTATTACTCCTAAGAAAAGTCCCGTAGTGAAAGTGCACAGCCTCCCTTTGCTCTATGCCCTGGCCACCACTAATCTACTTTTTATCTCTGTAGATATGCCTAGTCTGGACAATAATATGTGGCCTTTTCTTTCTGGCTTCTTTCACTTAGCATGTTTTCAAGGTTCATGCATATTGTAGAATATAGTACTTCATTCCTTTTTATGGGTAGATCTTCATTTTTAAATACTATTCTCCACTTAAAGGAACCAGGATTCCTTAGAGAAATGGCTGATTTCAGAGCTAGGGTAAAGAAAGAACAAGATGAGCTTGGAACATCTTGTTGGGGCAAACAAAAGCAGGAAAGTGCTCACAGAGTGATAGAGACATGACAAAAGGACCCAAGAGCCATCTTGAAGGGGCTTCCAGCTGGCCAATTTCAGCAAAAAAATTAATGATAGTAAAAGGATTATAACCCATGGCATAAGGTAAGAATCTCTAAGTCTGCATCGGAATGAATAAATAAATGATTGAATAGGGGAGAAAAGGAAGCTCTTCCTTACAATTCAGAAACAACTAGTAAATGTAGAAGGAATGATGGAATTAGAACACCACTGTTTGCCAACTGGCACAATGATAATTGATTCAGGCAAGAATTATTAACAAACACTAAAAACTAGTGGGTGAAAATTTGAGTAACAGAGTATTTACACAGTCTCAAAGTATATCCTTTTAAGGTACTTTTTAATTCTGAAGGTTAAAATAGTGACTTATAATGGAGAAACCTGGCAAAAAATGATCTTAACCAAATTAACCTAGTTAACATTGCCATTAATGAGATCATGTGCCTTCTGATATGATACACTGAAAAGAACTCAGCATCAGGGCTATTACATTCCTGTCCAAAGTGAATGACTTGAATCTAATCATTGGGAAATATGAGATAAACTGAAATTGAGGGTATTCTACAAAATAACTGTACTGTTTTTATAAATGTCGGTGTCATGAAATGAAAAGGAAAACTCAGGTACTTTTTCAGATTAAAAGAGACAAAAAGAACGTGACAATACTATGCCTCACATGATTTTGTCTTTTCTTTTTCTATAGAGGATATTATAGGAACAAGTAGCAAAATCTTAATATAATGTATAGATCAGATAATAGTATTGGTTCAGTATTTAGTTTCCTGATTTTAAAATTGTTTTACTGTGATTGGGTAAGGACATTCCTTTTGTTAGGAAGATCACACTGAAGTATTTTGGGGAATTAGGGCATATCTACAATTTTATCGATTAAGAAAACAAAATGTATGTGTATACCTAGAGAGATAGCTAACACAAATGTAGCAAAATGTTAACATTTGGGAAATCTGGGTGAAGGGTATCCAGAAATTATTATTATTATTATTTATTTTTTTTTATTTCAGCTCATCATGGGGGTACAAAAGCTCAGGTTATATACATTGTCCATGTCCCTCCCACCCATCCCCCTGAGTCAGAGCCTCAAGCGTGTCCATTCTCCAGACAGTGCGCCTGGCACTCACCATGTAGTCATACCTCCATCCCCTCCCCCACCCCCCACCTCCCCGAGTCAGCACCTTCAAGCATTCCCCAGATGGTGCGCAACGCACTCATCTTGTAGGCATACACCCATCCCCTCCCCCCACCCCCTGTCTCAGTCTGATATTCGATTGGTATCCTTCCCCTATGTGCATTTAGGTGATGATCAGGGAAACCAATTTTCTGGTGAGTACATGTGATGCTTGTTTTTCCATTCTTTGGATGCTTCACTTAATATAATGGGTTCCACCTTTCTCCAGGAGAACCAAAGAGATGTCATATCACCGTTATTTCTTATAGCTGAGTAATACTCCATGGTATACATATACCACAGTTTACTAATCCATTTGTGGATTGATGGGCATTTGGGTTGTTTCCACATCTTTGCAATTGTGAATTGTGTTGCTATAAACATTCGGGTACAGGTGTCTTTGTTATAGAATGACTTTTGTTCCTTTGGGTAGATGCCCAATAATGGGATTGCTGGATCGAATGGTAGGTCTGCCTGAATCTGTTTAAGGTATCTCCATAATGCTTTCCACAGGGGTTGCACTAGTTTGCAGTCCCACCAGCAGTGTATGAGTGTTCCTGTCTCATCATACCATGCATCTTCTCAGATCACAGTGGAATAAAAGTAATAATGAACCCTAACAGAAACTTTCATTCCTACTCAAAGTCCTGGAAGCTAAACAACCTTCTCCTGAACGATTATTTTATAAAGGAAGAAATCAAGTCGGAAATCAAAAGATTCTTTGAATTAAACGACAAAGGAGACACAACTTATCAAAATCTATGGGACACAGCTAAAGCAGTCCTGAGAGGGAAATTCATTTCCATAAATGCCTATATCAAAAAGACAGAAAACTTACAAATAGACAACCTAATGAATAGACTCAAAGAGCTGGAGAAAGAAGAACAGACTGACCCCAAACCCAGCAGAAGGCAAGAAATTATTAAGATCAAATCAGAATTAAATGAAAAGGACAACAAAAATACCATAAGGGAAATTAATAAAACAAAAAGTTGGTTCTTTGAAAAGATAAACAAAATAGACACACCACTGGCTAGACTAACCAAGAGCAGAAAAGAAAAATCTCTAATAACCTCCATCAGGAACATGAAAGGAGAAATCACAACCGATGCCACAGAGATACACGATATCGTCTATGAATTCTACAGAAATCTTTATGCACACAAACTGGAGAATGTGGAGGAAATGGACAATTTTTTAGAAACACATGGCCTTCCCAGGCTCAATCAGGAAGAAATAGAATTTCTGAATAGACCAATATCAAGAACTGAAATCGAAACAGAAATTATTTTTACTCTTCTTGCAACTTTTCTGTAAATCTGAAATTATTTAAAAAAAATAAACTCAAACAACAAATATTAGTCCAGACTCCACCACTTACCACTCTGTGTCTTTACATTAAAATCTTTGTATTTCACTTTCCCATCTGTAAAATGATGATAGTAAAAGGACCTACATTACATTATTGGTATAAATATTATATTAGTATATGTAATGCTCTTAGAACATGGACTGGCACATAGGAGTGCCGCGTGTGTGTTTGTTACTGTGTCTTCATGTTCTTCTTCCCTTTAAAACTAAAGTTTTTGAAAGAATTATCTGAAAAGAATTTTGTTCCCTTACTTCATTCAGTCCTCAACTCATCCTGGTCTGATTTTGACTCCCAGCACTTCATTAATTAAACCTTTTCCAAGGTTGCTATCTCCTTCTTAATAAATCCGGTGGATACTTTTCTGTCTATATCTCCCTTGATCTTTTGTTAACATTTGATTTCACTAACCACTTCTTCCTTTTGAAATGTTCTCGCCTCATGATTTCTGTGATTCCACATTCCCAAAGTTGATTTTGTAAAATAGAATACCAGACAAAAAAGTAGAAATTGATAAATACATGTTAAATATGGTCCTTTGGAAAGAAAATAAAATAGAAAACTTCTCCTAATTACAGGAAGGCAAAGAGGGGAAGCAAAAGTAGGCAAAACTGGAGTGTGATAATAGGAGAGATAAAATAATTACAAGAAAGCTACATGTAATTCTTCAGCACAAATTTGAACTTTGGGAGGATAAAAAGCTGATAAGGTGTTGTTGCTAATCTAACATATTTGAGGAAGCTGAAGTGCTTGCAGTGGGACAAGGGAGCAAGAAGCAAGACAATTTGTTGTGCAGAACCCTAAAAATGGCCAGGGATTGAAGGCACAAATTACCCCAGAAGATGGTGGTGAGGGATATAGTAGATGTAAGCTTCAAAGTTACAAAAGAGGTGTGATTGAGTTCTCAGAATCTCTCTGTTCTAAACAGTCAAGAGAGCTAGCTATTCACATAAGAACATAAGCCACGTGGAAACAAAAGCAGGACTTTATTCATCTGACCAAGCACCTGATAACTCCTAAATGCAGACAAATAATTCTAAAATGTGAGCCTTAAAATAGGAGCCTTAGATGAGACCTCTATTCTCTTGAATCTCTACCTATTTCACCCTCAGATCCAGGGGTGGTATCTTAAACCACTGTAATTTTAGGAAAAGCCAATCTGATTAATGTCAAAGGACAAGAGGATAGTATTGAGCATATTTTCCACTGGTACATAAACCACTTTAGCAGGGCAGAACCCTGGGCCTGTCTACCCTCTGGGGAGAAGGGAGAACAGAAGTGATAGTGAGACCTCTTCCCCCTTTGGCCACTTTACCTGTTCATAAAATGAGGTAAAAGGAAATGGGGAAATGCCCTACCATGCATGGGTGCAGGAATAGGCAAGAGGATGTCGTAGACCTGCCCTGAAAAGTCTGGCTATTGGGGAAACAGCAGGAGGCATTAAGGCAGCCATTGTACAATGTGGCAGAAGAATGGGCGACGAAAGAATAATCCTTAATTTGATTAAGTAAAAGAGGCCCATTCAGTTGAAGTTATTTGCCTCCATGATATGCACAATCTGGGACCAGAACCAGTCTTAGTGGCTCACTGGCTTGTATTTTTCCTAGCTTACCTTACTCATTTGTCTCTGCCCAAGTGGTCCAATGTGAATTCTGGACTCAGACTTGAGTTCCGATTCTGTTTCCACCACTCACAACCTGTGAGATGTGGGCAAGATTCTTAACCACTTTCTTATTCTGTTAATAGTTTCCTCATATTTCAAGTGCAGATAGTGGTGGAGCTTACTTCATAGGGCTTTGGTGATGATTGACTAAGAAAATATGTAAAGTTCTCAAAAACAATGCCTAGCACATGGTAAGAGAACATAGATTTTATTGTATTCAAAGCTTTGATTTTACTGGTGATTTAGTAAGTGATATAGTTGAAAATATGAAAACTAAAATTTAAATTTATTTTACTTTTTGAATTCAGTCAAATTGAATAGATTTATGTCTATAGGATAGTCAGCTTACATATTCTGATTGTGAATATTTTATCCTTTGGAGTATCTTTCGTTTGTGGTAAATACCAGTTTTGGAGTAAAGTCCTTCCAGAATAAGATGCATACTACCTAAGGATTGCTCTAATAAGATTTCATATAATGTTTAATGGGACAAGTGGGGATTTCATATTATAAAAGAACAATTTGAAGGGTGCTGTTCTGTAAAGACTACTGAGTAATATTGAAATAGCACTTTACATACTCCTGGCCCAGATACCTCACTGGACACCTGCCATTTCACAAGTTATCCACCCTTGTCCTGCCACCCCAATGTAATTCAGGCTTAAGTTTTAGTGCATATTGAGTCCAGATACAGAATATTGAATCTGATTTGCTGTGGGTATGCAGTTTGCTTAGCTGTCTACTGGTTTTGCCTTTGACAAATTTAAATAAATAAAATTGATGTTTTTGTAAGATTTACTTTAGACTCTTGCATTGTGCAGTGGGCTGGTGTTGAAACACAAAAGCTTTTAAATTGAACTGTTTATAGAATGATCTGTAAAATCGTTCTAGATGTATTCTATAACTGCTGTGGTGGGCTAGGAGTCATTATTTGTTTTTGCAGGCAAGTTAATAGGTTAAAATGGCAGTCGAAACTGCCTTCTAGTAGAAGGTTTGAAAAGTGCACTTAATCATTTGCTCAGGGCATTTAGAATAAAGAATCAGGCAAAGTCATTTACAATCCAGTTTGTCTTTGAGAATATTGAAAAGCAGAGGCTCATAATGAAAATATTATATGTATGACTGTATGTGTGTGTATGTCTGTGGAGGGGGGATGGGTATTATTAACTTGGTTTTAGTTCAGTGTTCCTGTTGTATTTTGTGGTTGAAAAGACCAAGAATAACAAAGTTACTAATTTTCTTACTTGCAATTTTTTTACTTGCCTCAAATCTTTGAAAGTAGTAGCCATGGGTTCATAGTATCAGTGGTGTAAATGAGAGCGCTATTAGCTTAAATGGGAGAGAGAAAGGGAGGGCTAGAATCTGCAATTCTTAGGATTCTTATTCTAGTCAAGTGCACAAAAATACTGGTTTTGTCAGTTTCCTAAGGTTGTTAATAAAATGCCATCACCAAGAGTTGGGTATCAGTGTATTTATATTGATGTTATTTCTTGTGAAGTTTTTTAAATTTTTAAAATGTTTTCTTGGAAATTTTATTAGCTTAATCCTAGAAAACTCCAAATCTTATCCTTACTACCACCACCTCCTTGAGATATTCATTCTGAGCATTACAATTTATTGATTTTTAATTTTTTTGCAGAGTTATATTTTAAATATATGCATTATGAATTTTAGAGTATTCAAATATTTTTATTTTAATCAGTATATTCATGTATATAAACAGTCTTTTAAAACCTTATTTCTTTTTGGGATTGTCTTTTTAATTGCAAAAGAGTGTTACCAGAAGAAAATTACTTCAGATGGGGTAATAGATTGTGATATGTCATTGAATTCTAATTTTTATACTAGCAATGTATAATAAAATGTTTAAGAAAAATAAATCTAGCATTACTGAAATCTGAAGTTGCCCATATATTCTTATTTAGAAGTACCTTTCATTATGGCAGGCAACTTGAATTGCTCTATACTGGAAAATTTAATGTACCACTCAATTACTATTCTTTAGCCCAATTTAAAATAATAAATTGAGAGTAAGGTCTTAATGCAGTGTAACCTTTGGAACATTAGAAATAACCTCTTTCCAGAAATCAGTATATAGTAAGGGTATCAATTTTATCACACTGCATGAATAGATTTGTAATAGCTCTTAGACCTTTTTTTATGACATAAGTATACTGATTTCTTCTTACTAAATTTATGCTAAACACTAATTTTAAGATGATGCTATTAATAATGTTCAAAATTGTGTACTTTTTTATTTTAAAGCTTTTTTGATTCTGATTCTGGTGAAAAACCCAATTTAGAGATGTCTTGATATTTTTATATTATTTCATAAAATGGGTGTTTTGAAGGAATTTGAGATGGGAGATATTCAGATAAAATTTTAGCTATGGAAAGGTCCTTATTCTCCCTTTTTATCTTTAATAGTCATACTATGTATAGCTATGAAACTGAAAATATTAGGATTTTATTTGAGAAATCATAAAAAGACTTCATAAAAAGTGTTATCTTTTCTTGTGATGCTACCTTTTAATGATAGCTATCAGCTTTTTCATTTATTATGAAAAGCAGATTTTCTATGCCAGGTGAAAATGTTCACAGAAACTAATTTACATACCCTCTCAAATTCCTTTTGGAATAGGGGAGGCTACAAATAAGCAAATGGTAATAGAACTAATTTGCATACTCTAAAATGTTGGTCTTAATGGTACTGATGGAAAGTTTCCAATTTGTAGCAAAGCAGTGACTTTTAAGAAAATAAATTATATTGAAATGTACTTTATTAAGAATATATAATGCCAAAATACAACATTGGACAAGTTTATCTTACCCTTATTTCTTTTGTTGACCAAATAGTAGGCTAAGGTTCATGATTTTATAAGCAGACCTGGATGATCTTGTCAGTTTGATATAATTCCAGTGCTATAGATACAAATACACAAATACATACAGAGGAAGAATAGTTTTGATTTGGAATCATAGACTTCAATGGATGTATTCCTTTTTCTGTGTTATCCATGGGTTCTCAAATGTGGTTTGTGGACCGACTTCCTCAGGAATCACTTGTGATGCTTCTTAAAATATAATATTTTTGTGGCCTAGTAATCTATCTTGAAGTTGATAACCAGAAACCTGCCTTTTTACTAAGAACCCTAGATTATTTTTATGGGCATCGAGGTGTGAGAACTGTTGCTCTCTCTAGAGCAGGGGACAGCAAACTTTTCCTATAAATTACTGGTCAATATTTTTGGCTTTGAGGACCTTTGAGGTCTTCATTGTAACTACTCAATTCTGCCATCATAGCACAAAAGCAGCAACAGACAATACAGAAGCACAGGGTCATGACTGGCCAGACTTGGTCCAAGATTTTGCCAATCTCTAACAGAATCTAGATTCTAGACCAATGGTTTTTAGTCTCTGAATCTTTTCCAAGAAATAATCTTTGAAATCAGTTGTAATGAGATTTTCTGTGTATTTATTTTTTGATAACTAAATAAAATCTATAAATATAGAACACTTTCTGGATATACATTAAATGAATTAATAGATGTAAAACCTTTATAATATTTAAAACCTTTCCTATGTTAATATTAAGGAGATTATGATTATCTTATTTCTAACTATGTAATCTGCTTCTAATATTAGGTTCCTGTGGCTAGAGCAAGTATTCTTTGGCTAATTGGAGAGAACTGTGAACGAGTTCCGAAAATTGCCCCTGATGTTTTGAGGAAGATGGCTAAAAGCTTCACTAGTGAAGATGATCTGGTAAAACTGCAGATTTTAAATCTGGGTGCAAAATTGTATTTAACCAACTCCAAACAGGTAAGAGTCTAATTCTTAGTCAACCTATCTGATACTTACTTTCCTCTTCAAGCAGCTGAGGTCTGTTCCTGCATTAGTCTATCCATTCAATAATTACTAGGTGCCTATTTGTTTCAGGTTCTACTTTAGATAGTAATAGTACGAGGAGATGATGTTCTAGTCTAGTAGGGGAGAAAAGTAGATTAAAAAAATGAAAGAGTTTATGGCAAGTGCTGTAATAGATTTATTGAGATACAATGGAATTCCAGAGGAGTTATTGAAAATCTGAAGTTTTCACATTTTGGTCAAAGCAATCATTTTAGTCTCCTCATGTCCATTGGGTTATGAACCATACAATTTAAAAAATACTATCAAGTTGATGGTGCTTAAAACCATTCTTTAATGCTAATTTTCATTTATTAATTCTCTCAATCTCCTCTTTTGAGAAGTATTGAAGGACACAGCACAATTCTACAGGACACCTTATTCATCTATGTTTAAACTTAATCATTTAAAAAAAACAATGAGCTGTGTGAAATTTTGTGGTTTTTTTTTTTTAAAAAACACCATGTTTTCACAGGGAATGGTGAAACCTACTGTGGTTATGTAGAAGTACCATTCTAAAATATACAATAGAACACTTCAGAAGCTGAGCTCAACAACTTCTATTAATAATATAGTTTAATAAAAAAATATGAATGCAAACTATGTTATCTTCAAATTCACTGGATAAAAAGGCATGGAACATACTCTACAATTTCTAAAGAAAGAGTACTGTACTGATTAGTTATTTACTCATTAGCTACATAGAAAAGGACCAAAGACAGAACCTTTATTTGGTTTTGTTGAGTCTTAAGATACTATTTTTGTATTACTTTCCTAATAACCATTAAGCTATGTATATATTATGTGTGTGTGTGTGTATAGTTTTTTTTTTAAAGAGATAGAGTTTCACTCTGTTGCCCAGGAGTTTCAGCTGCATGATCATAGCTCACTGTAACCTCAAACCCCTGGGCTCAAGTGATCCTCCTGCCATAGCCTCCCAAGTAGCTGGGACTACAGGCACATGCCACCATGCCTGGCTAATTTTCAAAAAATTTTTAGAGACAGGGTCTTGCTATCTTACCCAGGCTGGTCTCAAACTCCAGGCCTCAAACAATCCTCCCATCAGAGCCTCCAAAGTGCTAGGATTACAGGCATGAGCCACCGAGTCCAGTCTTAAAAGTTTTAAAAGGTTTCCCTTTCACCTGTAGGACAAGGTACATACGATTTAGTAGAGCATACAAACCACTTCGTGTCCTCAAATTGCCAAATATTTTAGTCCACTTGGGCTGCTATAACTAAATACCATATACTAGAAGCCTATAAAGAACTGAAATTTATTTCTCATGGTTCTGGAGGCTGGGTAGTTCAAGATCAAGGTGTCTGTACATTTGGTGTCTGGTCAGCGCTCACTTTCTTGTTCATAGATGGTGCCTTCTCACTGTGTCTTCACATGGTAGAGGGGGTAAACTAGCTGTCATCATAGAAACTCTGCCCACATGACCTAATCGCCTCCCGCAGGTTCTGTTTCCCAATATCGTCACATTAGTGATTAGGGATACTAACATTCAGACCGTAGATTCTACTATTCCAAACTTGCCTTTTTAAAGTTTCCTAAAAAAACACCAACCTGTTTTATGACTCTGATCCTCTGCTCTCCTCTTTCCTTGTTCTGTATAGTAAACCACTCCTTATAAGCCCTTAGTCAAGAGTCTTATCCTTCATAAAATTTTCTCTGACCTCTCGTCTCATTATTATTATTACTTATTTATTTTATCATCTTTAAACTGTAAGGAGAGTAGGCCACAGTGTTCAGGGGCTGGTTTGCCATGGAGTCCTAAGACTTATTTGTGGACCTGAATTCTCTGTGGTCTAGATACCTCAGTGAACATTTCCAGAATTTTTATTGAATTCCCTATTTAGTTATAGGGAATGTCTCAGTTGATTTTTGTAAGATTTAGCACATTTTATTTGTATGCTTAAAGAATACCTAAATAATAAACTTCTTTACTACCTCAAAATGTTTTGACCTGATATAAAAAAGAATTTAAAAGAATTTTAAAATTAGATCTGCTTTCAGTATGTACTAGACTGACCTATGAAAAAAAACTGTGGAAATTCTCAAAAAAACAAAAAACTGTCTAAAGACTAAGAAGAGTAAAGAAAAGCAAGATAGATTTTGGAGGGGAATTGATACTTGGAAGAAGGGAGTGGCAGAGTGATTTTCTTCATTTTTATGGCTTTTATCCTGATGGTGGGCTGCAGTTCACGTTATGCACAGCAGCTGAAGCTCCAAAAGGAAAGCCAGGGCCTTCTGGCTTGAGGAAGTAGAGGACAGAGTTCAGGAAAATTATGAACGTTGGAAAAATATGGAAAAATTCTAGAAAGGAGAGAGAGCCAGAGTGGGGAAGCCTCAAAATCTGTGAATAACTCTATTTCTGGCTAGATTTTGAATCACACATGTATAGAGTGGATTCAGAGCAGCACAGCTGAGAATAAACAACTAAACTAAAATTTGAGGTGTACTCAAGCGACAGAGTTTTCACTTTGAATCCCACCAAGTTAATTGCCTGCTAAAACAAGCAAAAATCTAATATTCATTCAAAGACTATAACAATGTCCAGGATCTCTACAATATAATATTCATAATGTCCAAGATACAATTCAGAATTACTCAGCATAAGTAGAACCAGGATAGGCAGTTCTTATATAATGATTATAGTTTCAGTTTGGAAGGTGAAAAAATTCTGGAGATGGATGGTGGTAGTTGTTGTACAATTCTGTGAATATACTTAATGCCACCAAACTTTAAAAGTGGTTAAAATGGTAAAATTTATGTTTTTTTAAACTCAACAAAAATGAAGACCAGGAAAATGTAATTTTCAAGGAAAAAAAAAATATCAACAGAAACCAGCTCCAAGATGTCTGAGATGGAATTTGCAGGCATTTTGAAGCAACTGTTATAAATATGGTTAATAATATAAAGGAAAATGCACTAACAATGAATGAAAAGATAAGAAATGCCAGCAGGAAATTAGCTCGGTGTGGTGGTGCACGCCTGTAGTCCCAGCTGCTTGGGAGGCTAACCCAATGGCAATCACAGCAAGAACAAAATTAAATACATGGGACTTGATTAAATTAAAAAATTTCTGCATAGCCAAGGAAATAATCAACAGAGCAAACAGACAACCTACAGAATGGGACAAAATATTTGCATCTGAAAGAGAGCTAATTACCAGAATCTACAAAGAATGAAAGCAAATCAGCAGGGGAAAAACAACCCCATTAAAAAGTGGGCAAAAAAACATGAATGGAAGCTTTTCAGAAGAAATAGACAAATGGCCAATAAACATGAAAACACGTTCAACATCATTAATTATCAGGGAAATGCAAATTAAAACCACAATGAGATGTTTTCCTTACTCCAGTTAGAATGGCTTTTATTAAAAAGTCCAAAAACAATAGACACTGGCATGGATGCAGAAAGAAGGGAATGCTTATACACTGTTGGTAGAACTCCAAATTAGTACAACCTCTGTGGAAAACAGTATGGAGATTCCTCAAAGAACTAAAAGTCAACCTACCATTTGATACAGCAATCCCACTACTCGGTATTTACCCAAAGGAAAAGAAGTCATTTTATGAAAAAGACACCTGTCCTTGAATGTTTATTGCAGCACAATTCACAATTGCAAAGATGTGGAATCAACCCAAGTGCCCATCAATTCATGAGTGGTTTAAGAAAATGTGGTATGTGTATACTACGGAATACTACTTGGCCATGAAGAAGGATGAATTAAGGCCTTTTACAACAATTGGGTTGGAACTGGAGACCATTATGCTAAATGGAGTATTTAAAGAATGGAAAAACAAACATCACATGTACTCGCTATTAAATTGAAACTAACTGATGAGCACACGTGTGCACAAAGGAAAGTAAAACTCAGTGGAAATCAAGCCAGGGAGAAGGGGATGGGTGAAAATCTACCTGATGGGTATAGTGAATACTATGTGGGTGATGGGCACACTTACGACCCTAACTCAAGCATAACAAAGTCAGTAGATGTAGCCAAAAACATTTGTATCCCCGTAATATTTTGGAAAAAAGAAAAAAAAATACCAACACGGAAATAGAAACTAAAAAAGAATCAAATGAAAGTTCTGGAACTGAAAAATGTAATATCTGAAAAGTTAACATCTTGTCTACTTTGAATATTATATATTCTCTAACATTTAAATATTTTTCCTTTATGGTATAGAATTATAAAGCTGCTTCATATTGGGTTTTTTTGTTGTTGTTAATCTCTGTTACATTATATTAAAGATTCTTTAGGTGAACTTTTGTGTAAGCTGAAATTTTCTAACTCTGAGCTCTTTGAGGTAGAAGTTTGTATTTGGAAAACAGTTTTCAATTAACTGTGTGTGGTGACTATCATAGAACTATTTGATATCAGTTACTGGGAGGCAGGTAGTGATTGAGAGTGCAGGTTCTAAAGTTAGACTGTCTGGCTTCGCATCCTGCCGTGCCACTTACTAACTATATGATTTTGGACAGATTATATAACCTGTCCATGACTTAGTTTCCTCATCTACAAAGTGGGCATTATACTAATATAGTCAGTTTTGCTGTAATGCAACATGTGTTCCTAAAAATCATAATATACAAAAGGGCACAATAAAAACCATAGGGATTATTGTGAAAATGGAACTAGAGTCACAACACTCAAAAACTATATTGGTGACATTTTTAAAAAGGGAACCTAATAAAAATAGGAGGACAGTTTTACGCATGTTAGATGTTTAACAAATACATAAATACTGAAATGAATACAACTCTATTTTGAGACAGATGTGAGCTTTGCTTGTTATGAAAAGGTAGTTTTTGTGAGTGAAGTGGTAGGAGGGTTAATCGGGAATTAGATGGAAAGTTGTATGTCTTAATGTGAATGAGTATGGCCCATAACACTTGCACATGTTAACATCTGAGGTAGATGTTTGAGGTGTGTATGTTTTGTGCATTTCTGCACAGCCCAGTTCAGCTGAGTGCATTTTTCTGCCTTCACCTATGTTTGTTGCAGAAGAAATCATGTACAAAATTCACGTTATGCCCAGATTGTTCCCTAATACCCCAGCTGAGTTGGAACAAATGCACATTTTCTAAACAAGCATTGGAGCAGAACTGACTGTACCTACCTCACAAAGTTATTATGAGGATTACATGAGACAGTCCATGTAAAATGCTTAGATTTCCTGGCACATAAAAGTGCTTAGTTGATTTTAGTAACCCTGCTTCTTTGGTAACCGTAGTTTGCAGCTACTAGATTTTTCTTAAGGAATGTGATTATTTACAGTAAAGAAACTAGTATAGATGCTGAGAATCTCTATTCTTATGAGGAAAAATACTCATTTGGGTTTATCCTGGTAAGAAAGAGTGCTGAAATCCCTCTTTTGAGAAGTTTATGAAGAAAAAAAATAGATGTAAATTTCAAGAGTAAACACTGTTAGAATATTCTCGCAGGGGAGTAATTTCATTGTTATAGAAGGTAAAAAAGTTGAAGAACTTTGAAACCAGTTGAAATTGCTGAAAGAGCTCTTAAGACATAGCTTAAAGATTTAGCATGACTTTATTGAAATACTCTATTGAAGTTTGGGGAAAAAAGCTTGGATTTCATTAAACTGATTAATAACAATTAAAAAGTTAATGAATAAAGGATGTGTTTGTTTTTAAACTTTCTTAATAGTGTGTTATTTTTCCAATGATATTGTAGTGTTAAGTACCATAAGTTAATGTTTTTCTTAGCTCATGTCTTTATTTTCAATTATAAAATATTGCAAACCTATGGCAAAGTACCTGATAGCGTAAATGTGTATATATCTACTACGAGGATTAAGTTGATATTTAACATTTGCCATATCTTTTTTAAAAGGAATGTAAGATACAGAACTAAAACCTCAAGCTCCTGTTCACACTTCCTTTTCCACTGGTAACCAGTGCTGTATTGTTGGTTTGTTTCATTTAATCATGCATGTTTTATGTTTTTATTATATGATTATATATCCATAAGTGATACTATTTTGTGGGTTTTGAAATTTTTATATAAGTAGGTATTCTACTTTATGTACACTTTCAGGACTTTTTTCACTTTATATGTTTTTGAAATATTGGTATGTGTAGATAGTTCATTTAATTGCTGTCTCATTCTGGGGGACAGTTAAATTTCTACTTTTCTGCTATTAATATTAAAAAAGAAAGTGAGTTCTTTTTGATTCTTAGTGAGGAATTTGTATTTGGAGATTCCTCCTGAATTCTGTCTTGCCCTGTGATTCAGGTCTTTGGACAAAAGAAGCTGGGAAAATCCCCTCAGCTCAGTTAACATGATTTAGCAAAAGGAGGCTTGGGTACTACGCAGTGACATCTCTCCCCTTTTTTGGACATATTTTCTTGGTATTGAAAAACTCAAGTATATATAACATAGAAAGGAAGACCTTACAGAAAACTTTTCTAGTTGACAGAAGTAGATACTGTTAAATTCAGAATCCAATCCGAGTCACATAAAGAATCCTATTTAGTCATGAAATTAAGAAACTGATTAGATGGGACACTAATACTGCTTAAATTTGCCTCTGATGTAGGTTAAGAATTCTGTGTAGCTTTACTTCATTTACCAAACACATTTGTCAATATCATTCTTTTTAAAAATAACTATGTGGGACCAATATTAATCTTTACTATGCTAAATGCAGAATTTTGTGTACTTTTTGTATTCCTTAAACCAACAGTATTTCTAAGCTGATACTAGGGCTATGTTTTAGGAGACCTTTTTAAATTATTTTGTACTGACTCATAAACTGTCAGAAGAAAGCTACTGTTTAACATTTTTACTAGTTTATTACTTGTCAGAGAATTTAGGTAAAAACATGATACCCATATTTTGAGAAGTCTTTTAAATAATGAACTTCTTAATTTTTATATAGCACTCCCAAAATTCATTTTCCATGTCACAGTAACTTAGAGTCAATCTGAAGAGAATGTAATTGCTGTAAATAGTGTCTGGATAACATTAGTCATTAGTTGGTACCAGTAATGTGAGCAGGAATCTAAGCAGGAAAATTAATCTGAAATCAAAATTTAATAAATATATGTATATACAATATTGAATATTTCTGTTAATGATAGTATATTCTATTTGCTTATCTTGTGTAATTTATGAATAAAACAAATTTTAAAGTACTATTTAATGTTCCATCTGGTTTTGGATTGAGCCTCTGGTGATACTCAAATGTCATGATTATTAACTTAAACATTGTCTATTTTCTTCATAACAGTTGCCCTGGACAGATCTAATTATGCCTGTTATCTAAGTGTCTCATCCAGTTTAGGATTTGTCCCAAATATTTAATTTTTAATGAAGTAATATTATTAATAGTTACATTAATATAAGACAGAGTAAATTTGTAGACCTCCACTTTGAACTTCTAGCTTCTGCCATGGTTCTGTGTAGTGGCATGTAAGACACAAGTGCAATGAACAGAGATTTCATTTTAATATGTGAGATATTTTAAATCTGAAAGACTGTCATTTTCCAACCCATTCTGGATGTAACTTAACTAACTTTTCCCTTTTAGACCAGCATGCAGGGTGTGTGCTGTAAAATGAAGTACACTGTGACAAAGCAGGTGGGGAAAGCTGTCTTTCACTTTCCTGGTGGTGGTGAGATGAATACTTAACAGTGTTTCATTTGGCAGCAACTTGATGTACCAGCAAGTGGTGCCATGGCCTGTGAGATGTGTGAAGCTTCAGGCTGCCAGTGAAAGGAGTCAGGGAAAAAAGGGAAGTTAGAGCTTGGTTATAGGTGAAATATGTGCAGGAGGTAACAACTAAACAGTCCTGCTATAGATCATTAAAGAGAGTGGTCAAATTGCATAGTGTAAATCTAAAATTTATTTTATTACTTGGCAGTTCTTTTTTTATTTTGTTATAAACTCATCAGCACTACATTTTTTAATGGAAATGTATATTTAATTAAGAATGAAGTGTTAAATTTCCATTCAGTACTTAACATGCACAAAATGTTTGCTGACATTTACCATTCACCATGAGAGTTGCAGTGATATCATTCACTGGCCACACAACATCAGAAGATAACAAATCAGGTAAAAAAGGATCAATATCTATTTAAAAAGTTAGAAGTTATTTTTAAGAAGTTTATGCCTCAAGATGATACTTTAACACATATGGGTATGGAAGATGTTTATATAACTATATGAAAAATGATCTAATTTAGATAAAATGACTTTTTAAAAATTAGTTTTTCACTTTTTATTCCAAGGATGCTTTTGCACATATGAAAATTGAAACAGTAGCTGTTAATGTGTTGGCTCCATTAGTAGAGAAAAGGCCACACACTGCAGGTTTTGAAATAGAAAATCAATTAATTCCAATAGGAGACTTTTTTCACTTAAAGTATTTTTATGTTTGTTCCCTGTCAGTGCTGTAAATGGGAACAAAGTAAAGCTTTTGGAAGTTTATTCTGTCAAAAATTCTGTAAATGCTGTTGTAAATTAAAAGGCCCAACATTGAAGATAAAATTATTTGATTTTGCTGAAAGGATGTTGTCATGGATAATATCAATGTTCTTATTAGATTAAGAAAATTGTGGAACAGAAGTGTTTTGGAAATTGGTTGCAGTGCATGTACACAAACTCTGCTTGTTCAATCAGTTGAAATAAAACTGTAGTGGTCAGATTTGCTGATATTGATATATATATTTAACTGTACTACAAAATTCTTGCGATGAAGCTGATGTTGAAAAGACTTCAGCATGACAGTATGCAACTTATTCCCTTTGCTGCATATTACCAACAGGATTTTAGAAATATAATTTCGTGAAGAACCACTTTATAAATTAAGTGTCTTATATTGTCCTAAGTTTTTTAAATTGATAGCTTAGTCTTCTGTATATGAAGTTTTGGTTCAGAAATCATTTGGAAATCTTTAAAGTGTCATCAGTAGAATGCCAAGAACCTTCAGTTTTTTGAAAATTTTAGCAAATAAAAATTCTTGGAAACAAATCTTGCAAACAGGAAGACTTTGAAATTTATCCCTTAAAAACAAGGGAAGAACTTGAACAAATTAAATGATGAGAGCTCAAGATTTAATTGGGAAGTTCTGTGATTTGTACTATCTCATCTATTTTGGAGACTCTTTAGATGGAGCTTTTATTTTTAATTAGATAAGTTTATATTTTGTATTAGAATGAAGTGAAATTAAGGCAGTTGGTTTTATGGTATCTAAATTTGGTGAAATATTTAAAAAATGATAAGTAATTATTTGAAAGTTTTGTCTCGAAATAATTATCAAAAGAACGTTCATTGACTAGGAGTAGGGAAGTTAAATATTTGGATTTGAATTATTTATAGATTTCAACTTAAAAAAATTGAGAATATCCTTCATTCAACAGAATTTTTTCTGCACTTACCAGGTGGTTAAGAAAAACAGTAAAGAGGATATTTTCAGCTGGGTGTGGTGGCTTAAGCCTATAATCCTAGCACTTTGGGAGGCCAAGGAAGGAGGATCACTAGAGGCCAGGAGTTCAAGACCAGCATAAGCAACATAGAAAGACCCTGTCTTTACAAAAAAACAATTTAAAAATTAGCTGAGAGTTCTGGTACACACCTGTAGTCCCAGCTGCTCAGGAGGCTGAGGCAAGAGGATCACTTGAGCCCAGGAGTTCCAGGCTGTGGGGAGCTATAACTGTACCACTGCACTCCAGCCTGGGCAACAGAGGAAGACCCTGTGTCTTTAAAAAAAAAAAAAATGGGCGGGGGCATTTTCTCCATTAGAATATTATTGTCTACAAAGAATAATAAGTTGAAAATGTCAATAATTTGATAATTACTAATCATCAAATTTAATTTAAAAAAGATTGTAAACAGTTTTATTTTTTTAAACTTAAAAAATAGTAAGACCATATAAAAATACAGTGAATAATTATTCTGCTTGTGTTTTTAATGTATCATTGTACACAGATATGCTTATATATTTTAGAAAGAATTTTATTTTTGAAAATACATTTTAATAGAACTATTTTATAAGCTTACCAAGATAATAAATTTTATAGTTAATATATAGTTTAAAATCATATAATTTTGGTTACTTTAGATACCCTATCTCACTCTCAAAATTATTAGTACATTGAAAAAGTTTAATTTTCTAAAATTAATTTTGGGGATAGGAAATATAAGCAAAATGTATCACTCTGCTAGCTCAAAATAAATCATTGCAATTAGGAGACTTGCTTTCTATGATCTATTTTAGTTGTAGATTATAGATCTCGACACTCAAATAGACTTTAAAGTTAACCTAATTGTAAATTCTTACTCTACATTTGAGAAAACTAATGGTTAAGTGAGTTTCCCAGTTTTTCCCAGCAAGTTAATTACACAGTTGAGTGTACCACTTTTCCCTTTAAGCTGGTTTTGAGTTGTAGTACTCACTGGGTGAATATTTTGCTAATTGTCTTTAAAAAATGAATTATAGAATGTTTTCTTATCTGTAGTTGCGTGGTCTAGCAATTAGTGAAGAGCAATTGTTGATTCCCAAATTCAGAATAGCTCTATTAACATTTTCACTTGTATTTTTTATAATTCTACTTTAATAAAACTAGGTTAATGCTTTATAAGTATCTTGCTACTGAAAGAAGGTTGCTTTCTATCCAAATCAATTATCTGAACCAATTACTATTGTAAAAGAGTTTACCACACCATTCCTGTACTTTGACTTATTGTTCTAGAATTGCCTTTAGCTCTGTCTAAACCTGATTGATTTTTATTTTTTATCTGTTTTCTAATGTGTATAAAATGTTCTAATCTAATGTAAATGATTTACTGTTCCTCAGTTTATTTTTTCCATGTATTATGAATCCTATTTGGCTTGTAGTTAAATTGTACATGTGTAGCTTTCTAATTTAAAAACTATGCTTTTTTAATAAAATAACTGTAGTTTAAAATACAAACCTGTTTTGTTAACATTTCAATTTTGGTTTAATTATTATTAAAATTATCTCAATATATGTTAATGTAGTACATTCAAAAATTGACTTAGGAAGTCTTATTACGGTATAAAAGCTACCCTAATAAGTTGTTCCCTTACATAAATAAATAAATGACCAATATTACTAGAGGCTATAAGCAGCATGGGGGAAAAAATGGAAGAAGTCTTTTATCCTAGTTTTTAGAGGGCATCAGCAGCTTGCTTTTATGAAAAAGTAACAGCTAAATGCACTGCAAATAATTTGCAGTAATCCAGTTCAGTGATTCATGTGTCTGCTTTAATGGGTCATAATTCAGGGTAAAGTAACTGAGTGCAGTCAGAGTGCAGACACTGCTTATGCCAGGGACAGTATCTCTTCATAAAACACACCTCAGGAGAAGCAGTTTGCCAGCCCCCTAATACTCTCTGATGTTTTGATGTCCTGCATATTTTTCCGATTAAGTTTTGAGTGCCATGTTTTTAGTTGTATTTCCACATTCATTATTCTCACGTAGACCCTTCAGCGGGTTTGCCATATATGATTATTTTTTTAATGATGCCTTTCTTTCCACTTCAGCAGTTTAATAATCTAGCACATGGCTGCTTCTCAGTACTCAGCATTCACCTCCCCAGTACAGAAGAGGACATGTGCTTTGGCTTCAAAATTCCATTTGCAGCATTAGAAATGCATATTCCCTGCGGAACAACATTTGTTTGACATAACCATTCATTTTTATTATCTCTTTAAATATGTTTATCCAGAGTTATCAATAATCATAAATAACTGTATTCTCATCTTGTTCTGTTTTTTTCCAACAGACAAAATTGCTTACCCAGTACATATTAAATCTCGGCAAGTATGATCAAAACTACGACATCAGAGACCGTACAAGATTTATTAGGCAGCTTATTGTTCCGAATGAAAAGAGTGGAGCTTTAAGTAAATATGCCAAAAAAATATTCCTAGCACAAAAACCTGCCCCATTGCTTGAGTCTCCTTTTAAAGGTATTATTATCAGACTACAACTGCAAAATATGTGTTATCTAAAAAATTGTGGAAGTATCTGCCCATTTCTAATGTGTTTAAAATTTATCTCTTAGGTATTAATAAATGATTAGCATATATAAGAACAATATGTTTTCTACTGATTCATCTGTTCTCCAGAGCAAGTTTTATATTAAAGTTTATATTTTTATAGACCTTATTTACCTAAATAATTTTGATTTTATTCTTAATAAACTGTTTAAGCAGTAGATGAAAGCTTTGTTCTTCTTGTAGGGATTGTGTTTATTTAAATTTTAAGTAGATTGATTTTATAAGGAATGTAAGTCATTTTAATAGTGAGGTATTATTAATTACATATTTTATGTGCATTAATATCAACATTTCTAGGAGGAATTATTTCATAAAAATATCCCTTTTTATTTAAGTTTCTTTTTCAAAGAGGGAAGTTGACTTATTTTTCCCAGCTTTAAAAAAGAACTAATTAAGTATTTTATTAATTATAATAAAATTAAATATGATAATTATAAAATTAAATATAATAAAATTAAGTATTTTATTAACAAGTAGCCATTAACTTGGAATCAAATGATTATATACCTTGGTTTTTGTATTGTTTCTTATTTAATTGTTGTAAAGCAATAAAAAGCAATTCAGTTTTGTAGAAAAACTATTAAAATTCTGAATGTGTTTGTGCCAAGACATGTATATGGATTGTTTAACTGTGCTGTCATTCTTAATATTCACAGTAAAGTAATTTTTAGAGAAGCTACATTTCAGAGCAACACCTCTAAACACACTGACTGATTAGCTTTTTTATTGACCATTATGGGGGAGATTATTGTAATCTATGGACTGAAATCAGTTTTTTGACCTATGAAGAGCTTCCTAGTTTATATTTATTCCTTGACATTTGAGGTAATATGCCAATTACCTTGAGCTCTGATTATGACTGTTCTCTGTTATATTCAGCTTATATTGTTTATTTTATATTTTCCTCTGTTTTTAATAGATAGAGATCATTTCCAGCTTGGCACCTTATCTCATACTCTCAATGCTAAAGCTACTGGGTACCTGGAATTATCTAATTGGCCAGAGGTGGCACCCGACCCATCAGTTCGAAATGTAGAAGTAATAGAGTTGGTAAGTTGACCTTTCTGAAATTAATTTTGTTCAAACAGTGGGAGATTCTAGGCTAACTGTTGCTTTATATAAAAGCTTTTTAGGAGAGTTGAAAATTGAAGATTGTTCTAGTATTTCTAGTATTTCTAAATGTAATGTGTTAGATATACTGTGCCTTTATAGGAGCTAAATTATAGCATTCCTATGTCATTGTACTTGTACTGTTCCTTTTCTTCAAGGAAATAGAGAATTGAATTCCCTGCATTAGTGCCACCCACATTTGTGCGATTGCATCTGTAGCTGTGTAGATTCCATTTCTAAGGTATTTAGTTTCACTGGATTGAGCTTTTTCTACTTTGTTTAGAGACTCGAAGCTTCCTGTCATTATTTTTCTAAATATATATATATATATATATTTTTTTTTTTTTTTTGCTGTTCTCTTCCAGAGAAACCACACAAAGTGTTCTTCTGGATTTCTGGTGAACTTGCTTTAAATGAAGCCTAAATATAAATAGGGAGCATTGTGTACCAAAAATGTCCTTTGACAAGGTCACAATTAAAGCGAATAATATGTTGGTTTAATATTTTAAAAACTTGCTCTATAAATACACTTTTTCTAGATTTTTAAAAAATGCTCACCATTAGGATAAAAGAATTAACATTCTTTTCTGATATTATCTGTTTCTTTCTTATATAAACAAGAAAAATAAGGAGAGAGGACTTCTGATTGTATTTAGAGATTGACTGTGTGAGGCCAGCACTTTGGGAGGTGGAGGTGAGAGGATTGTTTGAGGCCAGAAGTTCAAGATTGATTATGTGGAATATACTTTTTAAAGTAGAATTAATAAAAAAGAGCAATTAAGTAGAATTAATAAAAAAGAGCAATTAAGAATTCTATTCTGGATACTTTTCTGGTAGAAAAGATATATTGAACTAGAATTCAGATAACCAAGTTCTTTACCACTAATTCCTGTGGGAAAGTGAGTTAGCTTTCCTTGTTCTTATTTTTTCTGTATACAATAGAATTGTGGTCCCCACCAACTCCTCTGGCTGAGGATTGTAGCCTGTTAGGAACTGGGCCGCTCAGCAGGAGGTGAGCGATGGGCAAGCCAGCAAAGCTTCATCTCTATTTACAGCTGCTCCCCATCGCTCACATCACGGTCTGAGCTCTGCCTCCTGTCAGATGGGGGATGGGCATTAGATATTTTCATAGGAGCGAGAACCCAACTAAAAGCTGCACATGCAAGAGATCTAGGTCGTACAAAAATTTAATGCCTAATGATCTGAGGTGAAGCTGAGGCTGTGATGCTAGTGCTGGGGAGCAGCTGCAAATGTAGTAAGTGCAATGCACTTAAATCATCCTGAAACCACCCCCCTCTCCACCATCCCTGGAAAAATTGTCTTCCATGAAACCAGTCCCTGGTGCCAAAAAGGTTGGGGACCACTGCAATAGAAGACCTTTATTACTTAAAATAGAATTTCTGTAATGATCATAGCCATGTAATTTGATTCCTCTGAGAAAAATGTTTCTCTTAACGACCCCAACTTATCCTGGCTTTGGAACATGGCCAGAAACAATAATAACTAATAATAGCTCCATTTAGCAAACCCTAACAGTATACTATGATAATGTTTTGCAAACATTATCTTGTTTAAACCTCATAATGATCATAAGTGATGGTTATTGGTTATTGTTATGCACATTTTTCAGATGAGGGAGCAAAGTCTCATAGAACCTAATATTAATATTAAATATTAAATTGCCTAAGTTCATGTAGCTGGTAGGTGATAGAACCAGATTCCAACCCAAGTCTGTTTGAGTCCATTGTCTATGGTCTTACTACATTTTAATATGTCACGATGAGAGGAAGCTTGAGTTTGTTTGCAAATCTGTATTATCCTTAATACTTAGCACTATCACTTTCATCTTGTGACAAATGATCTCTTACTTAGAGATGGCTGAAAAAAGGTAAAAGTTAAAAATAGGAAAACTAATTACACTTCTTTCTCCTTGTAATTAAGTTTGTTGATTTTCACACAAATCTGCATACTCTTAAGTATTCTTCAAAACAATTGCCTATTTATGTAACTTTTGGTCAGATACTAGAATATGAAGAGAATACTTTATTATGATTCTCCCTACAGATATACTCCTTCTCCTAATTTCATATTATGCCTGTTTGTTGTTTTTATAATTCTGTTCTTTCTCATTATTGGGAACATAATGTTTTGGCCCAAATAGAACCATCCTTTTATCCTCCCTCTACTTCCATCCTATCCCCACCTCCCTGCTGCCACTGCTCATCCCCAACAAAGGTCTCTCTTGTCAGAAATGTATACCAATGCTGCAGTTTAATTTGGTCTCAGCATTATCCTTATGTTGGCTGATAGGTTGGTTGGTTGGCTAGCTTCTTCCATTTTCATGTGTCCTTCTAACCATTAACTACTTATAGAGTTAGTTCTTAAATAACCTATTTTCTTACATTCATTTCACCTGTCCAGTTCAATGGGGACAAATTTGATTTTTCATTTTATGGATTACATTTCTGAAATTAATAATTGGTAGCTTACTATGGAGAATATTTATAACTGATGGAATCTGGTTGAAGAGAACTGTCACTATCCGTTGATGCCATGCAGAAAACAGCTTCAAGCTATTGGTCTCTGAGAAATACTGGTTAAAGTTATACTATGAAGGATGCAATTAAATATAAAAATAATGTAGATAGTTTTATTTTCAAATGCAGCTGTAACAATGCAGAAAATAATGCTCATACTGTCTTTCTTGCCTCTCATTCTACTTCCCCTCCCCACCAAAGCCATATTAATGTATTTCATGCACATAATACACTATGTTGTTCTAGTTTCACTGTAAAGTGATCTTACAGGGTCAAATCTTGTTACTATGAAATATAACTTAGTAAGAAAAATGGCCTAGATTTAGATAATCTAATACTTTAATCAAAACAACAGGGAACCTAGTCAGATTGACACTTGAAGTCACTTTGAATTACACACCACCATTTCCAGGATATCAGATATAATGTATATTTATATTATGATATATTAAGTTTTGAAGATCCTTTAGAATTTTGTTACTTAGTTCTAGAAAATCCTTTCTTCTCCAGTTACAGAAAAACTGTGTTTGCATATCAAGGGTATTTTGCTTTATAAACACATCTATCAATATTTTATCCCTCACAGGAACTCTCAAATTAATACCTCTCTATTCTTCTCCTCTTTTCTTTTTCCTATTATTCCTTTTGCTTAGAATGATACAACTATCATAGTCATAAAGAACCATAATAAAAATTAAAATATTTTTATTATTAGTCTTTCGCCCTTTGAAACCTGAAACTTCATGAATATAGAGTCCATGGACACGTCAAGATAACATACCCCTTTGAGCACAGAAGCCCAGTTTTCTCAAGTTGTTGATTTAGTCTTACTAAATTGATCCAATAAACTTTTTATCAGATTTCAGAGAAATATGTTCATTTGGATTTAAGAAAAATATAGACTTAAGTGTTTACTAAATATAGGAGACCTTTGTTTATAAAATACTGTCTTTATTCATATTTGGAGACAGAAGCATTTTAAATACAATGAAAGAAAGCAGTACTGCTGATCTTATGCAATTATCTTATTCAAATATATTCAAGTAATTTTTACTCATTTTCCTGTTATTGTGCAGTTAGTAATTTTCCAGGTTCCTGAAACTTATCTCTTTACGTAACGTACCTTAAGCCCTTGAGATCATTGTTTTTTAAATGTAGTTGCACATTATAATCATATGACAAATTTATGTCCGACCTGCACCCGAACAATTAAATCAAAATCTCTGGAGGTGAACCCCGGGTTTTAATTTTTTAGTGTTAATATTTTTATTGTTTGTATTAGCATTTAAAAATACATTCTCAAGTGATTCTAATGTGCATCCATTGTTGAGAACCATTGTTAAATAAGAACTTCTGTCATGCTGTAAATTCCTTCACAACAAAATATGTACTGTAGCGGAGACTGGCACCTAGTAGAAACTCAAAAGTATAATAAATAAGTGAATCTTAAACACTTTGACCTTTTAAAAAATACATACATTTTCCTGCTCTTTAAAAAAGAATATTTTTTAAATATGATTTAATTTTTTCTTGATGCAAGGTCACAGTTATTAATATAAAAGCAATTTAATATACTGTATTAAAGTCTTTAAGGGATTCATATTAGTAATAATACTAAAATCAACACTGAAGTCCATATTTTTCTTGAATCCAAACAATTTTCTGGATTTAATATTCAAGTCTTTAAGAGGCTAATAAATATAACTAATGTTTGTAGTGCTAGCCACAGTTAGGATACATCAGTGTACAAAATATTAAAAAATCCCTGCTCTCCAGAAGCTTACATTCTATCAGGATAGACCACAATTTAAAAAATAAGTAAATTTTGTAGTGTATTAGAAAATAATAAGTGCTATGATTTTTTTTTCTTTTTTTTTTTTCTTTTTTTGAGACAGAGTCTCACTTTGTTGCTTGGGCTAGAGTGAGTGCCGTGGCGTCAGCCTAGCTCACAGCAACCTCAAACTCCTGGGCTTAAGCGATCCTACTGCCTCAGCCTCCCGGGTAATTGGGACTATAGGCACTCGTCACCATGCCCGGCTAATTTTTTCTATTTTTAGTTGTTTGGCTAATTTCTTTCTATTTTTAGTAGAGATGGGGGTCTCACTCTTGCTCAGGCTGGTCTCGAACTCCTGACCTCGAGCGATCCACCCGCCTCAGCCTCCCAGAGTGCTAGGATTACAGGCGTGAGCCACAGGGCCCGGCCTGATTTTTTTTTTAAAGGATGGGGGAATAGTGTTACAAGTGGGAACAGCTTGGGGCAAGACCGTGGACTGGGAGCATGCCCTGGATGTTTGGAGGAATAGAAAGGAGGGGCTGGAGCAGAGTGAGCAGGAGGGCTAGCAACTGGAGGAGGTCAGACAGGCAAGGGGCAGGAGGGTAGTAGAGGGATGGTGGCAAAGGGCTGGTCATGTCGGTCCATGCAGACTGTTGTAAGGACTTTGGCTTTTTCTCTTGAGTGAAATGGGGAGCTCTGGCAGGGTTTCAGACCAGAGAAGAGCTTGATCTGACCTAGGTGCTAATAGAATCATTCTAGATGCTGTGTTGTGCAAACATTGGTTGAGGGTAGAGGGGAAGTGGAAGCAAGGTAACCAATAAAGTGAATCAGCCTTAAGGCCAGGACTTCTAACAGTTGCCTTCTCTACTGAGGTCTTAAACTTTGAGTTCACACTTGTATTATGAATGATTAAATTTGCCAGAAGTCTGAATCTCTAATGAGAACTCGTTTACATTTACTTTATTTGTTTGTTTAAACAGGCAAAAGAATGGACCCCAACAGGAAAAGCAAAGAAAGAGAATTCTGCTAAGAAATTTTATTCTGAATCTGAGGAAGAGGAAGACTCTTCTGATAGCAGCAGTGACAGTGGTGGGTTTTATAATTTATTGAAATATATTATTCACATAGTAGATTACATGTTATACCTCCAGAATGACAAAGCCTGGTACATAATATTCAACAAGTGGTTATAAATAAAGGTTATACTATTAATATTAAAACAATTTCTTTTATGTATATATCACTGTTTAGTTTTCAAAGTAATGTCTAATTACTTTCCTAAATTGCCTTCTTATTTGACAGTGCCTCTTGGATGTATAGCTAATAAATGGTAGAGCTGAAATAGGAACTCATGCTTTTCTGAATTCTAACCCACACTGCATATTATATAATAGATATCTATTAGCACACTGAAAAACATGATTTTATACTTGATAAATCTTAAGTAGGGTCTTTAAAAGTAACTTTCTTTTATAAAAATGTAATGTTTAAACTTTAAAGAATCTTTTGCTTCTCCATTTTATGCTCTGCTATTGCTAGTAAACCTGTACAGACATAAAACGAAAATTATTAAGTCTCTGTATACTATAAAGAAACATCAAGCTAACGATTGAGAGCAACCGTGTGCAATGAAAAGGATACTAAATAGGAAGGATTTGGAAGTCCTGATTTTAGCTATGCAAATTGAACAAGGCACCTACCTTTCTCTGTATCTGATAAATGAAGGGATAGAGTTAGATGTTTTTAAAGTTCATTCATTACTAAAATCCTGTGAGTGATTTGCATAATGGAAACTATATTAGAGTCACTTTCTAACATTCTTAACAATTCACCCAAGACCAAAAGATATCCAACTTTCTCTAAAATCTTTATTCTTTGGAGAACCAAGAATGACTTCACTATTACTTGGTTATCTACTACCCTACTCTAAGGTAATTCATTCTTTTTTTTCCCTGTTTTCCTTTTCAAAATCTTTGTTTTCAATATCCAATAAATTAATCTGTGATACATTACCTTCTGAAGTAATAAACTGAAGAGTAGAGAAAATACATCAATCCGGAAAGTTAATGTTAAAAGATACGGAATTTCAGTAAGCATGTATTTTTCATTTTATAACATATAGATATTTATCTTCATTATATCTATTTACAAGTTCATGACTGTTCATAGGCTAACCATTTTCAATACATACTTGAAATATTCCATTAACATGGATTTTCATGGGTTTAGCTGAACACGTATAGTAGTGAGTCATGAGGCCAGAGTTCCACTGTACCTACTGGAAGAAAAAATACAACTTTTCTCATTAGAAGTTATGAGATTTTGTTTTCCAGTGAGCAAGTCTTTTTGAGAGTGAACAAATTTCCTCGAGGGTTTTACTGACTTGTAAATTTAAATAATGGTACCTGAAATGAACCGGACCCAGATTCATGTTGAACTCTCATGTGATAACATGAGAAAGTAACTTAGATGCTATAATTTCTTTTCATTATTTATATTGGAAGGCAGTTATCTGACTTAATGTCTGTGTGTGTGTAACTTTGATATCACAACAAATTCAAAATGTTCTTATTTAGCAATTTTATTTATTTTTATAAAATTTAGGTAAAATAAATTTTCTTCTTTGTAAAAGATGTTAATGATGAGTGCTTTACTATGTGATTAGAACTGTTGTGTTCTTATCACCTTTACATGTTTCAAATCACTTAATCTTCACAGTAGCTCTGTAAAGTAGCTAGTAGTATTATCTGCATTGGCTGAAAAGGAAACTGAGACCCAGAGAGGTTGAATAACTTACTCAGTCTTACAGCTGGTAAGTGGCAGAGCCATGATTTGAACCTGGACATTCCAACTTGAGCATCCATGCTGTACCCACTGCAAGCTATTCTGAAAGAATATAGGCAGTCCTAGTTTTTCACTGTGATACATAAATAAATCTTCATGAAATAGATATTGTTTACCCATTAGTAAATTAATATTTTAATTAAAGATTATGTTCCTATCTAAGGGTACTTTATCACATAGATCACAGGCAATTTGTCCTTTTATCTAGGACATAACTCTGTACCTACAATCATGTTAAACAGTAAAAAAATTATGCTTCATTTAAAAAATACACATAAATATATTTATGCACCACTTCTGCAAATAGTCCTAGTATGCCATAATTTACACATAAAACATTTAAAAAGCATAACCCCAATGTAACTTTATCATCTCTTAGACCTATGGAAAACTCCTATACTAGTAAAATAAATTATAACTGTTTAATTAGTAATTTTCCTTGTTGTCTTTGAATTTAGAAGTTTTTGGAGATGATATGAATTGCTCATTTTCCTCTCAAAATTTGTTCCTAAGAAGATTCAACCATTGCCTTTTACTTTAAGTACAATTTCCCATTACAAGTAGAATAATTCAAAATTATTTCTTTTGCCTTACATCATCCTTATGTCATTCTTTAAAAGAAAGTTTTTGCCATAGCTAGATACTTAGGTTTGAAAAGTGGGATTCCCTCACATTTGGTTCATTTTTGCTTTGCTTTTCTCTGCTCATTGTCAGAGCATCTTCTCTCCGTGTGTTTGAGTCCCTCCAAGCTCACCCTGCTGCAGGAATCCACATGTCTTAATGAATGGGGTGTAGAAATATAATGTGTTGAACGAGTGGGGTCCACTGAACTAAAATTCAACACCTGGTTTCGTTTGTGATGAATATTGACAGTTACAGGTGTCCTTATGTGTAATTAAATGGCTGTAAATCAAAGAACATCTGGTTTTGCTTTTCAGAGAGTGGATCTGGAAGTGAAAGTGGAGAACAAGGAAAAAGTGGGGAGGAAGGAGACAGCAGTGAGGACAGCAGTGAAGACTCCTCCAGTGGGCAGGAGAGTGAGAGTGGAAGTGAGTCAGGATTAGAGGACAAAAGAACAGCCAAGAGGAACTCAAAACCCAAAGGAAAAAGGTAAATTATTTTGTCAGAATTTCCTTCAAAAAATATTCTGTGGTATATCCCTCAGGCTAATACTTCCCATTAATTCATAGAGTGGGAGAAGAACTATGTGTATTTTTTCCCAAACAGATATTAAATCTTTTTAAGTTAATTTGAAATGCTAGTAGTTCACATTATTCTCCTACTTATAATGCTTAGTTTTCATTTTGAACTTGAACAAATCTTGGGGTTACATTTTGAAAATTGGTATAACCTTGGAAGGCTGAGTTAAGTGATCAAGCAGTAGGTATGAAACACTTAATTACCTTTTGTAGCAATTTTGCTGAGGGCTAAAATTAAATCCTTCAACACTTTGCCATTATGTAACTAAGACAATTGATTTTTCTAAATAATGTTACATTAAAAAGATTATGATCCAAATATTAGAGTCAAGGGCTGTGAAGGAAGACGGTCATAAGATATTTAAGTGTTAGCACTTTTTAAGATCTCCCATTATCAACAACATTATCATGTATTAAAGTGTCATTAAAATTTGGAGTAATTGGGGCTAATATCTTGGATTGTGTGACTCTGTTTTCCCCACTGCCGTCAATGAGTGGCCTCTGCCGACACGATGGCCCTTTCCTGGGAGCCTGCTGCCCGCTCGCTTGATGAGCTTGCAGCTCAGCTCAGTCGTGGCTGACAGCACTGATTGGGGCGCAGTACGCTCTCTGCTCCTTTTATTACAGACAGTAATTAAAGCAGCTCGCCCTGCCACTTCCATAACAAACACAGCATAATGCCCTAATTATGACTTTATTAATTTAAGTCAGGATTTAATGATTTTAAAAGTGATTTATATTGTTTTTCCTGTTCAGAACAAATGAAATCTGTAGGTTAAATTAATACAGGCTTTTCATCATTGCAAAGTTAAAAACCTAGTTACCAGTAAATTCTTTTCATTAGATTAACATCTGAAACTCTAAGCAGTAAGGTAAACAATAATTACCATCAAAATTGAGTGATGCATAATAAAGTAACACTTTTACCTTTAAAAACTCATCTTAAAAGCTAGAAGTTAAATATATTTAGAATCATTCACTTGTTGGAGCTACTTGGTTTATAATAGCCTTTTCTTTGAGAGAAATTCTGTACTTCTGGTTTAATATCAGAGTATGTGTGATATAACTTAAAAGTATATCTTGTTTCTAGGAAGAAAGGCAGTACACGAAGTATTTTTTCAGATAGCAAAAACTAGTATGCTAGAAATGTATGATCATGTCTTAAATTAGTTTCATTATTTTATTCTTCAGAAATGGACTTTTCTCTTTACCTATGTTTGAATTTAAAAGAATTGTTTATTACACCAAAGAGAAGCACAAATAGATTCTAAACCTTATAATTTTTAAGTACATGTTTTAACCAGTGAATTGGGGATAATAAATTGCTACTCTTTGCTAGGAAAAAGAAAAACAACATATTTTTCAGTCTTCAAATATAATTACATGTGCTCTGAGATGTTACCATGGCTCCATTTTTAATAAACAGCAGTTATATTTCCTCCACAAAAATCAATTCTAGGAAATATTGATTCTCCCCTTGCCTCACTTTTCCTGTCTTGTGTTTTTCTGCCTGTCTCTTAGAATTTTTTTAACTTTGCCAGTATGATAAATTTTTAAGCTCTTAATAAGTTTTAAACATCTTCAAAAACTACCCTTTAGTAATAACTATTTATGACTACATTTGAATTTTACACTCAAAAGTAATTTTCATTTGAAAGGAGATAGTATGACATAGAGGAAAAATATGGACCTTGGTGTGAGACAGACTTGAGTTCAGATTCCAATTCTGCTCCTCCTGTTCTGTGTCCTTGAGCAAGTTATTTAACCTTCCTGAATATTAATTTCATTATTATAAATGGGATAATAATGTACCCAGGAAGAGTGCGTCTAAATTAGATAATTGGTATGAAATGTCTAACCCTGCCTGGCCCAAGGTACATTCTTAAAACATACACACATGGTAGAGAGAACTAGACCTTCAGTTTCTGGGAAAATATAAAACATTACAAGATATTTCTCATCCTCTGAGAGAAGCTGGTTTGGCCATCTCACATATTATTCCTTCTCCTTGGAGAACTGCCTCTCACCCATCTGCCTGCCTTATTCCTACTTCTCAACTTGTGTGTCTCTTCCTTCAGGAAGCAGTCCTTATCTTAGTTAAGTTTGCTTAGGTGTCTCTCTAAATGTTCTCACTGTACTTTCTTACTTATTACTTACCATACTGTATTGTCAGTGCCACCATACTTCTCTGTATCTTGCAATGGACTGTAGACACTATAAGGTAAACACAGAGGTCATCTGTGTCTTACTAACCATTTTTATCCTTAGCACCTAACATAGTGCTAGCATGTAGTCAATAATCAATAAATATTTGTTAAGTGAGTGAGTGAACAAATGAATTCATGGTGTTAAGCACTTATGTGTGATCATTTGGTATTTCAAAAGCTTGTATTTGATTAGCTTACATGTTTAGAAGACGGCTCATTAAAATTCTATTTGAACTGGTTAACATTTTCTCATAGAATGTGTTTCAGGACATTTGGAAACTTGTATAAGTAATTTTCTTGGAGAGAAAAAACTGAAAATGCAAGTCTTTCTTAGCAAAAGTAGATATATAGACATTTAAATTTATTAATAAACAATATTTTGAGACAGCATTCAAAAATTTTCCTAAGTATCTTTGAAGTTGTTTCTGTTATAGCATTTAATTCTTAGTAAATCAAACATTTAATATTAATTATTTTCTGTTATTGATATCATTCAGTGTTATGACTTTTTGCATTTGAAGTGTGTATGACATCATATAATTGAATCTGAATGGGTTCTGATTTATTTGGTTATAGATAATACTACCAAGTTACCTCATTGATATAGTCAATGATTTAAAACCATTTTTATTGTCTTTTTATATAAACTACTTATTTACATAAAGGATTTAAAGTTAATATTTCAAAATTTATTACTATGAACAGTGATTCTGAAGATGGGGAGAAGAACAATGAAAAATCTAAAACTTCAGATTCTTCCAATGCTGAATCTAGTTCAATAGAAGAAAGTTCTTCAGATTCTGAATCTGAATCAGACTCTGAAAGTGAATCTGAATCCAGAAGAGTCACTAAGGTAAGAGATTATACATTTGTTATATTAATAATTGAAGGTAGATACTCTTACAGCAATGAAAATAAACAGTACCATTTTCATGTGCACCTGTGATTTTATTTTTTCTAGATAATCTTTTCCCTTATAACTCTGTAGAAAAGTTAAAATCTTTTTTTTTTTTTACCTCATCCCTTGCCACTGAAATCAGAGATTTCAATGTTACACATATGGCCTGTCTTATTCTTGGCTAGGTTGTGACAAGGGAGACTTTTGCTAAAAGGGAAGTAAAAGGAAGTTACCAAAATAAAGCATTGAGCAAAGAAATATAAATGTACATACATCTTAAGAAATTGAGACTATTAGCCTTTTAAAAATATTAGGCCTTTTGGATAACAGAATGTTTTTAAAACTTTAAAGGATGTACATTCTATAACTAGTTAATAAAAATTTACAGTAGCCATTTTTAAACCACTTATGTAATACAATGGTAATGCTTCTTGATATAACTTTTCTGACACTGAACTTTGCTTAGCAGGAAAAAATAAAAGTCTAAGTTGTAAAAATGTAGCTATTCATATAAAATTCAGACCTAATAATAATTATCTTTCTGGTCTTTAATTATCACCCCTTCCTATAAGTGGATCATGTTGATGCTAGGCTTTAAGTACCATAGTTTTATATATTAACTGTGTTATTCCATGTATTGAAAATATGATCAAACTTGCCTTTCATTGATTTCAATTTTTTCTTCTTTTTTTTTTGAGAGAGTCTTACTCTGTTGCCCCAGGTAGAGTGCAGTGGCATCATCATAGCTCACTGCAACTTCAAACACTTGGGCTCAAGCCATCCTCCTGCCTCAGCCTCCCAAGTAGCTGAGACTACAGGCGCATGCCATGATGCCAGGCTAAGTTTTCTATTTTTAGTAGAGACGGGATCTCACTCTTGCTTAGGCTAGTCTCGAACTCCTGAGCTTAAGCAATCCTCCTGCCTCGGCCTTCCAGAGTGCTAGTGTTACAGGCATGAACCACCTCGCCCAGCCCTCAATTTCTTCTTAACCTAGTATTTTTTTTTGTTGTTATTTGTTATTTCTAATTAACTTTAATTTCTTCAGTATGTCATCCAAGTAGCCAAAGACAAAAATAAATTCATTGAAGTAGATAATTGCTCTTCCCCATCCAGAGATTTATTGTTAAAGAATAAGCATATTTTTAAAATTGGTTAATATTTGTCTTACTTTATTTCAAATATTCTTATATATAGTAAAACCTATCTTAAACTTCAATTTGTATTTAAAACTTGTGTCTATATATAACATACAATCTAAGATTTTTATTTTTCAGAAATTCACATAAAATCTCAAAGATTTTATGGTTTATTAATCTGGCCTTCTATAAAAACTCATCACATACTTTTATTTCCTACTTACATCAAATTACAAAAAAGCTTAAAATGTTGTCTAAAATAAAGAACTTTAGAAATTGACAATAAGTACAACCCAGAATAAGAAATAGTGTTTTTTTTAAATGACAAAACAAGAAATCGGCACATGTCAAGTGGGTAGAATTAAAGTAAGTTATTCTTATGTAGTTTTTGTAATGGTTGAAAAATTATGGACCTCAGTGCCTCTACAGTATTAGCAGCAGAACTTTAGGATCCCATTAAAAAGCCACAGTGGCACCCCAGATCAGTGATTCAGTTTGTTTCTTCTTTGTCAAAGACTTTGAATGATTAGATTAAATCTCTTAGTAATTGAAAATATTTTATGATAGAACATCAGTGTGAAAAATTCAAACTGTTGCAATGAGCCAAGACCCCTGAGAAATTCAGGTTTTACTCACATTGTTGATAGTTTTGTGTCCATGTGTTTTCCTTAGATGGCTTATTTTCTCTGTGTTAGAATTCCTTTCCCTCTCTATAAAAAGCAGGTAGGGATGTCGGGGGGCCGGGGGGAGGGAGGTTTGCTTTAATTTAGCAATTGGAATATCTTGGAGCTACCATGACTTCTTATCTATTTCTATTTTTTTCTAAATGATTTGGAGTATACCATGTGATTACAAGTATGCCAATTTTTCTAATAATAGGCAACTTTATAATTGTGCAGAAGTCTTCCTTGCACCAAGTATTATGGCTTCTGCTCTAAATTATGAGTAATGAAGGCAGATGGTGCGGGTGCTTTACTTTAATTTAGTATGACAGTATGTTAGTGCTGAAAATTCATATGCCTCAAATCTGCAGCCTAACTAAATCCATACTTTTACTTTTTCTCTTCCTTTTTTATTCATGTGGACAATGTGTTTTGGGGGCATTAAGCATGCAAATGAGACCTAGAAGATACCTCAAATATATGGTTTTCAAAACAGTTAATTTTGTGGTAGTCCTATAAGTATAGTGTTCTACGTGTTGGGAGATAATACCTTTATGCTTCAGTTTCCTCATCTATAAAGTAGAAATGCTGATATCTACCTTACTTCTTTCAAGTGTTATGGTAAAAAATCAAATGTAAAAGATCAGTGTAAAGAGTAAGTGATCCCCATCCATCTACTTAGCCAAGTATAAGTCCTGCTTCCTTTGGCCTTGTTTTCTTAATAATCATCTGCCTCCTTTGCAACCTTCAATCTCTTTCTTCACTAACTCCTCTTCTGCCAACCAAAGCACTCAAGTCTTTTCCAGTATTTAAAGAGAGAGGGAGAGAGCAGGGAATGGAAGAACTACTACTGCCTAACCCAGGTATTTCTTAGTCCCTTATAAATTGGTTTCCACCTCTATCCCTTCCTATAGATACTGCTCTCTGAAAAGTCAACTGTGATCCTTCCCCAAACCGAGCAGCCTTCTCTTAGGTGTTATCTATCCTTCTTGATCTTTTCGTATGACTGTTCCCCTACTACTTGAAACTCTGTCCCTTTTGTTCTGACTTCTTTGACCTTTCATTCTTTTGATTGCTTCACTTTTTATCCCCTTCTGACACCCAACTGTGCACATTGACTCCAAATTATACTTAGTATACATTAGTTTTTCAAAATATTAATTGATGTGAATGAATTTTTCTTTTTCTTCTAAATTTTTCCTGTTGTGAGGTCTCATTTACTCCTATAGCTTCAGCTAAAACATTCATGTGAATTGCTTCCATGGTAACATCTCTCAGTTTCTACAACAGCTCCAGCTTTCTTCCCAAATTCAGACCAAGTTCTTAGCCTTCTCTGGGGCTACTGATTTTCCAAACCTAATACAGCCAGAAGACATGCTTTACAATTTGGTACCAGCATTCTTTTTCCATTCTCCCAGATTTATAGCCCCACAATTCTCTTCGACTCCTCTGTCATTCTATATGTTTAGATAGTTGCCAAGTCCTATAGATTCTGTATATTTCTCATATCTGTTTCTTCTTTCCCCACTGCCACCATCCACCATTCTATAGATCAGCT
Organism: Lemur catta; assembly: GCF_020740605.2. Lineage (NCBI taxonomy): Eukaryota > Metazoa > Chordata > Mammalia > Primates > Lemuridae > Lemur > Lemur catta. Next base: position 49,896,149 of record NC_059139.1, on the reverse strand, counting down.
CTTCATCAGCTTCATAGACCATTGTCATTGATCACCCTCAGACCAGTGCTTTCCCAGTCCCAATCCTTCTGTGCAGTGGCCAGATTAATGTTAGAGTTCAGTAAACTCAGATGAGCGTGCCCAAACTTGCCTTCCTAGTCTTAACCCACCCTGTGTTCTAATCCCAATGGAGTATTTGCAACATGCTATATGCTTTCCTATTTCTATGCCTTTCTTCTTTCTTGGCCTCATATCAGAGTATGATCCCTCCACTTCTCCTGGTTGAGAATGCCTACAGGGACTGAAAAGTGTTACTGATGATATGGTATTACTCTTGTGAGTAGCGTAGGGACTGTCAAAAAGAGTGAGAACCACTGCTTGATTGTTTATGTTCCTGAAGTGTTTGCCATTCAGCACCATGCCCCAGCGTGTCCAGAGGCACAAAACTATAGTCACACATTCAGGTGTCAGCTGTGTTTGTTTGTGTTATTCACTGGGAGATATCCTCATTTGGGGTCAGATATTGTCAGTAATAACCAAAGTTACAGTTATTTGCATATTTTTATGTGTAGGTGTTATTTTCTGAAATATTTTAAACTAAATATTTTGAGTATAGTCATTTTAAAGAAGTAATTCTTTTTCCCCAAATAATATCTATAACAAAATTACTTTTAGTAACTCCATATTTTAAGTGCTTTCACATACTTTATAGAGAGTAAAGGGAAAAATTTTTTATATAGAAGAGTGGAAAGGAAAATCAGTAATGTAAACCACATTGTGTCAGGAAGAGATTCACATTTGTATCACTTTATCCTATTTTTTACCAATATAATTAAGTTATATTCTGCTTGTGGTTAAAATTATGTTGAGCAGATGGTGATAATTTTATTTAAAATGTTTTTAAGGTTTCCAGGGGTTTTTTCCTTCGTTGAACCTAGGCTTCAGTGTTCTTAAAACTAGCCAGTATATTAGAGTGCTTCTATATACTACAGTTATTTCAGCTATCATCTCGTCTACTATTCATACCTTATCTGTGAATGCAGTATTCTAGTTGTATCTACAATGTCTGTGTACCAACTGCTGAAGATTTAATTTATGATTAAAATGATAAAAATTTTAAATCATGATTATAAGTTATCATAACTTTTATATAATTCCTTGTATCTATTAACATTTTAATTATATAAACTGCATATAAAGTATAATAGCCAATGTGAAATAAATATATTTAATGTACTTGCACTTAATAACACTTAATATTAACAGCATTTCCATATTTGAATCAAAATTAAGAATAATATGTGTACCAGCTGTGAAAAAATTAGTACCACCTATATATATATACCTAGCAGTGTTTGAGATGCTCTTGCCAGTTGTCTTTAACTCAGATTATATGTATCTCAGAACTTTGTTAATCCCTTTTTGAGAGGTGCAAAGAAATTGATTAAATCTCTTAAGTGCTGTAAGGACCATCACTGTTATTGTGACTTGTGTTTGTTGAATGTCAGTAAGTGTTAAAATTTACCATAGTAAAAGGTATTGGGGATAAAGATCTTTTATTTGAAAGATCCTTGGGGATAAAGTAATTTTGGCATGTGGGATAAAATAGATCATGGATAAGAGTGAAGGAAACTATTTTCCGATTGTTTTTATGTTCTGTTTGAGAAATAAGGAAACAAGTTTTAATTATGTTTTTACAAGTATTTATATTTGATACAATTGTATAACTTTTGTGAATATTGGTTTTTATTTTAACAATTCAAAGCTTTGCTCTCTCAATTTATGTCACTCCTAATTTAGTTTACATTTTAAGTTCTTTAAAACAGAAATATCATTTAATTTCAATTGAGACCTTTAAAATGAAGTGAATGCCATTCAGCAAGCTTTCTTAGTTAGTTATAATCTAATAGGGAAAGATTTGTTTTAGTGGTTTAGACTTCTTTTTAACTTATAAAGAAGTTTCAATTTACTAGCAATGTACTTTTGTTTTAAAGCACAAGTTTAAGTGTAAGCCTCAGATTTTTTAAATCAAATTTGTCAGTTGACTTGAAGGGAAGAGAGTCATTAAATTGTCCTTGGTTGGTAATTCTAACTGAAAATATTTCATGCAAATATCTTGCCCTGTGAGGCTAGAAATTAGCCTTCAATTGTTGTTGATTTCAAAGCACAGTAAGGGTTGCCAAACTTTACATACTGCTTATCCTGTTTTATAGTTTTAAATTTCAAACCTCTTTATAATGATTTCCTCTTAGGACACATATTTGATGCTTGTCATGTCAGATCTTTTTTTCTACTTGCCTTTTTTTTTTAATCAGCATGAAAGTGAACATGCATAATACATAAAAAAATGTTTTCAGATATATTGTTACATTGTATTATTTGGGGCTTAGGAAGTATTTCCAGGATCTTTTATTTATTTTTTGAAATGAAATACATTAAATAGAAATCAGTTTCTTAACCCTGTGACTTTGTATTTCATTTTGAAAATGTTGATGTGTTGAGGTGTATAATTGAATACCATAGAAACAAAATGGAGATTTGAGGATGATGAATTGATAACTAGGTATTTTTTGTGGTGAGATTTTAAGATCAGTTACTGTTGTCCTTATAAAAGTCTAATACAGTCACTCAGCTGTTAAAAACCTAATCCTCTATTTAAAAAAATATACAAAAACAAATTGTCTATCTTTCTGCCTGATCTCTTCTCAAGTACTAACACAATGGAAACAGTGGGTGATCTGTCAGTGTGTTTGGTTTGTCAATGATGGTTTTGTATAAATATTGGGAGGGTAAGAAATAAAATTCACACAGTAAAATATGATTTCATCTGCCTTTTCTCTGCAGCTCCATGGCTCATGCTGCAGTGTGAAATTCTCATTTTACACACTTTGCAGGCGGAGCACATGAATTATGCATTGAGCAAGAAAAATCTCCTGCCTCAAGTCCTATATGCATTTACCCAGGTTCTGTCTCTATTACCAAGATGAATTGCAAATGGAGAAATGTTTGATGGAATAGAGCTCTTAACTTCTTTGTTTAGAATTCAGATTTTTATTTTTATAGTAGATCCTTTAAGTATGAAAATGTTTTGAACTTACTATGGATTTTTTAAAATGAAATATAAGAGAGGAATACCAAACACATCACGAAGCATTTTATAGCCTTGATTTGGAATGCAAGGCTTTTTCAATTCAGTAGAAATGACCATTATCTATTGCTAATGTTGTATTTCAGTCACTGGTTATTTGCTGTTCTCAGAAAGTCAATGAAATTCTGTCCTTTTGAAAGCCTTTTTTCTCTCTGTTCTAGGCTTCTAATAAGAGATTATGCCAATTTCACATGCAGCTCTGTTCTGTGTTGTATGTGACCTGATGTGTATTTAATAGATATTGTTACACACGCTTGGCTGTGAAGTAGAAAATAAGGTATAGACCTGCCTTCAGCTTTAACTTTATCTTGATTTGATAGGTTTCTAATTTTTCAGGTGGGGAGGTTACAGTTCCATAAAGACAGTCATGCACCATTGTAGCTTATAGGAAGCTACACCCATTGTGCTCAGCATAGCATTTTGATAAGTCACATGATGATAAGCTCTTTTTGTTATATGTTCTTTCTTCACAGGAATGATATCCTAGTTGAGGTGGCGTTTTCATTCTGGGCCTGTTTTCATTTACTTACAACTTTTAAATTTCAGCCTCAAAACTAACATTTCTTCTTTTTTTTTTTCTCCAGTCCTAGACATTGTTATTCATTTGAGGCGTGGAGAGAAGGACAAATACTATTTGTTTTGTTTTTAAATAAGAAATGAAAATTAGAACTTACATGGATGATTTGAAGTTTTCAGTGGCAAAAATAATTATTTTGAAGAAGAAAATACATGCTGATTTTTTTAGTTAGTGTGTTAATGTATATTATTATATGATCCTTGAAAATAATTTTCTGAGTATTGGCATAAGGGAAAAGCCAAGCAGAATTTAAATCATTCAAAAAAATGTTACCTAATGCATAATTTTATGCAATGCTCTTGTTAAGATATGTGTACTGTTTTAAGAGCTCTAACACTGTGTAGACTTTAAACAATGGTAATATACCTTTTGCTTCAGTCATACCTTTCTGTGGCTAGAGGAATACTTCAAAAATATTTATAATAGTTCACATGAAGAATAAGATATAAATGCCTGTCTCAGATAGTAAGTTATTTGAAGGCAGGACTGTGTCTGTCTTAGATGTTATTTCCATTGCTTAGCGCAGATTCTGATACTTAAAATTCTGTACATACTCATTGAATGAATGAATGAATGAACAGAAACATTTTTGTAAAAACTTAAGTTTTGGCTTTTAATATGAGAAGATTTAAAAACTTTTAAAAAAAAGTACAGGTTATAAGGATAAGAAACTTTGACCCAAATACATCTATTTAACACCCTATTTATTGTTGGTCTTTAGTTGTTTGTAATGCTACTCAGTACTGCAGTTAATTTATATTTTTTCTTTTTTAAAGATATACAAATCTTTTCTGAATCTCTAACCAAACTATGAACACCTCAGGCTTAGGAACACTGTATTCTAGTTCATGTTTATACACAGTTTATAAATATGGTAGACTGAATAAGCAAATCTGTAGTGCAGGGAAACCCTAATTATGTGCAGATATGTTTTGAAATATTTATTCTTTCTACAAAAATAAGTGAACCTATTTCAACCCTAAAGAGCAAGAGCCTGGGAATGTTGTTTATAGATTTTAATGAATACTTTTGGCAGAGGTCTGACACAACCCAGGATTGAAATATAAACTACCTAATACAGTGCTAATTCAAACTACATCAGGAAAGCCTAACCTATTACAAGCCCATCAATAATCTCAGGGCTCCGCATATGTTATTTGAGCATTTCTTTTTCTTAAAAGTAAATTGGTTTAAAATTATTTTCAAGAATCTGTACGTTCTACCGAAGAGCCACTTTACATTTTTATGTTAGCAGAAAGTTGTCAGATTATAAAATAATGGTTACTTGCCTTTCAGTTTTCTTCTAAAGATTCTTTATAATCTTTAAACACAAAATATTTTAAAATAATTAACAGATTGCATGGTGGGGAAGAAATACCATATGCTAATTGAGACAAATTTTGTTCAGAAAAACATTTCATATAACTATAGAGAAGCTTAATTTGTTTGTTGGTAAGACTACACAGAAAAAAATGTTTGCTTTGGCATGTTACAGACTACTCCATTGATTTGAAAAACAGAACATGTAATAAATGAAATATTTGTTATTTTCTAGGAGAAAGAAAAAAAAACAAAGCAAGATAGAAACCCTCTCACCAAAGATGTTTCACTTCTAGATCTGGATGATTGTAAGTGTTATAATTTAAAATTTTTCTTTTGTGTTTAGTAGGAGTGGTTTTTATTTTTATAGTAACTTTCATTTACACATCCCAAAATATATCAACATCTATTGTGAAAGACTTGTAGGTGAATAAGGCAAGGAGATTTTGGAAATCACTGGTATGAGTATCTTTCATTACTTCAGCATATTATTTTGTATCACATGAATAAATATAGATGGTGAAATAAAAGTGCACCAAATTCAGTTTAAAATCTTTTACTTTAGTAATTTACACTTGTTTTGTTAAATAATTACCTATTTGTTATAGCTTCTACATTGTGAAATGTTGATTATGAGGACTGATACATCTAACTGAAGGAGATAGGGAATTAGGAACATAAGGAGAAATGTAATGGACATCACCATCTTCCACTTGCCACAATTTGGTGAAAATGGAAATGGATTACAAAGCCTTTTGAGGCCAGTTTGGCTGTACCTATCAATATTTTATCTGCAAAAAATCTTTGTCCCAGCAAATCTAAGAATTCAGAATCCTACAAATTAACTCACCCAAGTGTGCAAAGATATATATTCACCCCCTCCCCTTAAATCTTCCCACATTGTGAAAGAGAGAGTAGAACTAACTTTGTTGCACCAGGAGAAGAGTAATAAAGTAAAATTTTATGAATATTAAACTACTCACATTTTCTGATAGAGTTTTTCCATGCTGGGAGTGAGTTATGTTTTTAGGTTGCCTCATTCTGTCATAGATCCATTCTATGTCTCCAATAGCCATGGCAAATCTTAATATAGGGAAATTAAAATGTATAATACAGAGAAATATTTAATATAAAGAAACTAAAAATAAAATTGGAACCAAATTTGAATCATGTTTTACATATTGGCAAAGATTTTGAGATTTGATATTATCCAGTATTGCTAAGCTTTGAAGAAACAGACACATATGCTTTTGATAAAAATAGAGACAGGTACAGCTTTTTGGAGTCATTTTAGCAATATCTATCAAAATTTAAATGGCACATAGCCTTTGACCTAGCAGTTCTTTTCTCATCTTGTGACAGATGGAGGAAACAGCCTCCCTCAAGCCTTTTTAATAAGGGCACTAATCCCATTTATGAGGGTGGAGCCCTCATGACCTAATTATCTCCTAAAGGCCCCATCTCTTACTACCACCATAATAGAGGTTAGGTTTCAACATGAATTTTGGAGGGACACAAATGTTCAGATCATAGCACATATCTTTACTAATCACTCTTCATTGTCTTAATGGCATTTTCACTATCTGAAATGATCTTAAATATTTTCATTACTTGATTATTATCTGTTTCTCCCAACTAAGATGTAAATTCCATGAGAACAGGATCCCTGTCTTGCTCACTGCTATTCCTGGTGCTTAGAATAGCACCTGGCAGTTGGTGGACACCCAGTATTTGTTGAATTAATAAAATATGTAAAGGTATATATAACAATTTCATCACAGCATCATTTATTATAGCAAAATCCTAAAAACAAATATAATGTCTACCAACAGGGTAATGCAACCATTAACAAAAATGAGGCAAATCTGTATGTGCTGATTATGTAATTACATATTCAAAATACTATAAGTAAAAAAAATACGTGTAGAACATGATTCCACTTGTGTATAAAATGAATAAAAGAAAAATATATCCTGTACACAAACACAAACACAATTATACATATGTAAGTTTCTGGAAGGCTACAGAGGAAACAGTTAACAGTGGTTAGTTCCAGCCCTCTTCCCGCCTTTTTTTTGAGATAGGATCTCATTTTGTTACCCAAGCTAGAGTGCAGTAGCATCACCATAGCTCATTGCAACCTCAAACTCCTGGGCTCAAGCGTTCTTCTTCCCTCAGCCTCCCAAGTAGCTGAAACTACAGGCACCTTGCCACCATGCCCAGCTAATTGTTCTGTGTTTTCTGTAGACAAGCTCTCATTATGTTGCTCAGGCTGGTCTCAAACTCCTGGCCTCAAGTGATCCTTCCACCTCAGCAGCACTGGCCCCTTTAAAATGTAGGACTAAAGTGGGGACAGAAAAGGGAACAAGACTTTCATTTTATATTTTATATCATTCTGTGGCACTTGAGTATTTTTTGTGTGTAGGTAAGATTCACAGTTTATAAAGTTTAAAATTATAAAAGAATAACAGTAAAGCAGGCCAGGTGCAATGGCTCATGCCTATAACCCCAGCACTTTGGGAGGCCAGGGCAGCAGGATTGCTTGAGGCCAGGAGTTTGAGACCAGCCTGAGCAACATAGCAAGATCTGTCTCTACAAAACAATTGAAAAATTAGCCAAATACGGTGTTGCACACCTATAGTCCTAGCTACTCGGGAGGCTGAGTCTTTATAAACTAAGGTAATAAAGAGAAATCTGTAAAATGATACAATTACTATAGTTCAGTTCTTTTTAAAAGTGTGTTTTTATTTGTAAAGACAAAAGTTTGTCTTAAAAATTAAGTTTTTAAGAATTTAAATGTAAGTTTTTTAAATTTTAAGGGAACATTTATCTCAACATATATATTTTTAACTCAACATAGGATATATTAATAGTATTTCTCTTTGTTTTCATTACTCAAGTGCTGTTTTTTTGAAAATCTTCTGTAGTCCTGCATTTGTCAGAAACGACACTTAAAAACTCTTGTTAACAAGTCAATTTAGCAAATATCTGTGGACTGTCTTATAAGTGCAAAGTACTTGCTAGGAGCTGTAATAGATTAATAGAATTTAGTCATTCCCTTCCAGAAACTAAAATCTAGTCAGAGCCACAGATACCTGAACAAGTAACTATTTATATAAGAGATAAAATAGAGATGCAAAGTAGAATGAAGAAACAGGGAGACAAAAACTATTTGAAAAGCTACAAAGACCTTGTGGAGGAAGCATGGCCTGACCATAGAGGTAAAGACAAACTGAGTGCTACTGACTTCATTGTATGCTTCTCATTGGCCTGCAGTAGTTCTCCATTGTCCATGGCAAGCAGTTTGTTGATCAAACACTAAAAAGGCACACTCTCCAGTGGTTTGAGTTCTCAGCTGTGAGAATTAGATTAATCTTGAAGGAGGGGCAGATACATTCCTTATGTTTTAATTAAGAGGTACATCATAATCCACATAGGTTGTTTCCTAGGTATGTACTGCATACCAGGAAAACTGCAAATGCTGAATTTATTCATTTCTTCATTCAGGAGATATTTATTGAATATTTGATAACATCTATGTAACCTGCTACATGCTAGATATTCTAAATAAATACAATGTTGTCCCTACCCAAGGAACTCTCAAAGTATAATGGGAAAAACGGATAATTCAGCAATTAAATTGCCACATTATAGGTGAAATGAAAAAGAGATATGCAAACAGAATATCTTTTAGGTAGCAGGGTACCTGTACACTATGCCAGGTGAAGCCATGGAGGAGGGAAAGAGCTTGCTACTACCAGAAATAATGTCTGTCTCTCTAAGAAAGCAATAGAGTTAGCAACTCTAGCAGTAGACTAGCTCTGCTACAAAACAGTTCTATAGCTGAGTAACTTGCTGTTTCCTTACCACATCTCTGGAGGAGATGTTATCATGAGCACTGGCATTGATCTTGGTATCCCTTTAATCAGTTCAGTGAGTTAATTTCTTTGTGTCTCATTTTATTCATTTGTAAAATTTTTTAAAATGACTATAAAACTTCTACATTTCCTTTAGATTATGGAGTTATGTGACTCCATTTCATGGGGGTCAGTTAATAATACATGAGAAAATGTTTGCACCAGGATAATATATGACCTAACAATGTATTGTTAGACTTGGAGGTAGCAATATGCTTTCTGTTTCTCAGGCATATTTTATATTTATGGAAATTAAAATATCTTCTAGTAGCCCATACCATGTGCCCTCAATAGGATGATTATAAAGTAGTGTTCATATTCTGGTGTTCTTTTAAAGAAAATGTAAACCTATGTCATTACTCTATTAGTATAACTAACAGTGAAGTCCTTTTAAAATTTCTATCAGCCAACAATAATCATGCTTCAGATAAGCCTTATGATATGTGATATCACATTGTAGAATGAATTATGGTTGAGGCAGTAGAGTGGAGTGACTAAGAGGACAATAAAGCTAAGCTGTCTGAGTTTGAATCCCAGTTCTATTACTTACTATCTGTGTAACCTTGGACAATTTACTTAACCTCTCTGTGCTTTAGTTGTTTTATCTATAAAATTGTGATAATACTAAACTTTTTTGGGTCATTTTATCCAATGAGTTTATATATGTAAAAGCATTTAAAACTGTGCCTGATACATGCATGATAAACATTTTATAAGCATTAGTGATGATGCTGATGATGCAGTAAATTACACTTAACAAATAACTGGCTGGGCACCTATAATCCTAGCACTTTGGGAGGCTGAGGTGGGAGGATTGCTTCAGGTCAGGAGTTCGAGACCAGCCTGAGCAAGAGTGAGACACCATCTCTACTAAAATAGAAAAATTAGATGGGCGTGGTGGTGTGTGCTTATAGTCCCAGCTACTCAGGAGGCTGAGGCAGGAGGATCACTTGAGCCCAGGAGTTTGAGATTGCAGTGAGCTACAATGATGCCACTGCACTCTAGCCAGGGTGAAAGAGTGAGACTGTCCAAAACAAAAACAAAAAACCCAAATAACTACATATTAAACCATTATATATTAAGTTTTACTTATTAAATTTTAAAGCAAAAATTTGATCAGAAGAATAATTAAATAATTACTGTATTAAATACACTTTAACAAACAAAAGTGTTTTGTAAAAAGTTTTAAAAATGAAAAGGAGAAAATTAAATTAAATTGTAATTTAAACACCCTGGATTAAAGTTCAGATTGTCTTCATACACATACCTCCTTCAAATTAGATTACTATTTTATCATTTGCTTCTTTCTCTGTTTACTATATACATTATTTTTCGTACTGTAAATATTAACAACTTTATTTTAGTAACTGCGTGGTTATTCTTTATATTGTAATAAATTCTATTTAATAGATTTACTGTTGAAAATTTAACTTGTTTCCATTTTTGCTATCATAATCAGTGAACCAAATCATCATAAGTATATTATTACATTATCTCCATAACTGTTGCCTTAGGATAAATTTCTAGAAGTAAAATTGCTGGGCAAAGACTTTGGAGAATTCTTTTGTCTGAAATTACCTTTTAGAAAGCTTTGTACCAACTTACACAATATTAGTATGAGAGCAACAGATTCCTTATACCCTAATGCTGGGTTTTGTACTTAAAAATTGCCTTTGCCAGTTTGACAAGTGCAAATTTTAATTTGTATGCCATGTTATTAAGAAAACAACCCATACAGAGTCATTCTGTTTCTTACACATTACTTATTCAATACTCCTGCACAGTCAGCTGGCCTCAGAATTCATGTTAGGATAAGCTTTCAGTGCCAGCTTTCATCTTGCCAGACCTGCAAGCAGGTGCATAATCATCTCCTTAATGCCAGAGCTTCTGTCTTCTGAAATGACATTAAAAGCCTATCTTTTTTTTCTTTTCTTTTTTTTTTTAAGAAGAGAACTTGTCCTCGTTTTAATTTTCTTCTCTTATCTCTTAATGGTATTTAGCCAACCCATAGTTAAAATCAGAGGCTGTTTCTTGTGAATTTTTTTATTCCTTACATGGGCATCTAATATTTTGGAGGGATGGATGGGTGGATAGATGGACAAATGAACAAACATGCATTTAGAACCTACCAGGAAAGTTATTGTTGCATCTAATGGCAACGTATTATGATCCAAATTAGAAGAACCAATTTCTAATTCTATAGTGGTTCTACCATTCACTTGTTTTATAAACCTTGGCAAGTCTTACTTTCCCTGTGCCTCAGCTTTTAGTGTCTTTAATATAAAGGCCTTTTCTAAGCCTTCTCATTGCCAATACCTTACTTCAGTCTTTTTCGTCTCATTCCTGAACTATTGTAAACTGTTCCTTACTGCTGTGCCTACTGTTCTTTCCTTTGGTCTATCCCTTATGCTCATCAGATTAAACATCCTGTAGTACCATAGTCATCATATCATTTCTCTGTTTGGTAGATTTTCACTAGTTCCCCTTGTTCTGTAAGATAAGCTTAACTGACTTAGTTTTCCAATTTCCCACATCTCAGCCTTCATTCACAGCATTGTCTCATCCAGCGCCTAACTGGCCTCTTCCTTCCATCTTGTTCAAATCCCACTCTTACTTAAAAACCAGGCCTCACTCCTCCTATTCATGAAGCCTCCTCTTACACCCATCCCCAGTAAGCCCCCACCCCTGACTCTGTGGCACTTGCTAACTGTACAGTGGTTTTCAGCATAGGTCTAGGGAAGCCTGGGGATTTGTAGCAATACTTCAGCTGCACTGAGTGAGTGCAGGGAGAAACCAAGGGCCCCATTACCTCCTCCACTCAGTCTCCACTCTGCTTTTCCTACCATATATGCTGAGATTTTATTTAAGATTTCCTTTGAAAGTTTTCTTCTTTGGCAATATCATTTATAGACTATATTGTTGCTTTTCTTTTTCAATCATGTGTATCTTTTTTTTTCATCAGGTTTTAAGTTACTTGAAGACAGGGACCACATCTTGAACTTTTTTGTCTCCCCCTTGCTGTCTTGCTCAAGAAATACTTATTGTTAACTTTATGAATTAATACTTGTTTTGCCTAATTCACATGATATTGTGAGACTAAAATGAGAAAAAGATGCTTTGAGAAGTGATGTCAAATTAAGTAAATGTTACTCCTTTTAGAGTGTTATTTTGGAGTGAGAATTTATTAGAGGTTAAAACTTTTTCCACAACAGTTGAGGAATTACTAAGCATTAAAATTTAATAAGTTAAATTTTGTTCACACAGACTAGTAGAAATAAAAATATGTAAAAACACAAATTTGTATTACATGAGAAGTATAGTTATAGAAGTTTGCCCAAGTATATATGTGTGGAACAAAGAAGGCATCTACAAAGACTGTAGGTGAGTCTGGGAGTGTTTCCACTCTAAGGGGCATCTTAATGGGGTTACAAGATGAGCAAGACAGAGAAGTACCTCTAGGCAGATTTGAATGTAAAAGGCTCGGAGACATGGAACAAGATCTTGGGAACTATTGTTCTATAAAGCTAGAGCAGAAGAGGCTGAAAATTAGAGATAAGGTGGATCTGAGCTGTCCAATATGGTGGCCACCAGTCACATGTAGCTATTTAAATTAATTAAAATTAAAATGCATTTCTTACTCATACTAGCCACATTTCAAGAGCACATGAGGCATATGTGGCTAGTGGCCACCATATTAGACAGCACCGACAGAACGTTTCCATTATCACAGGAATTACTATTGGTCAGAGCTGAGCTAGATCATAGAGGACCTTATGAACTTAATTAAGAAGTTGGACTTTTATCTTGTAGGCAATTATGAGCCTTTGAAGAGTCTTGAGCAGGGGAGTAATATGATTGGATTTGCATTTTTAAAAGATTTTCAAACTTAACAGATATTAGTTTTCAGGTACATGGCAGTTTTAGAATCAGTTATACATTTCTACCTAGTATATAGCTTTTGCTGATAAAATATAACTAGAAGGGAATTGGTAGCCTGGACTCCTAATTAAAGTAGAGAATAAAATAGAGAAAGGATTAAAACATCCTTTCAAGACTTCTAACTCAACTGGAGAACTCTCTTGAAAGCTATTGTTATTCTTTATATTAGTCTGGAAAAATGTTTCTTCACCTTTTTTTTTTTTAGTGAAATTACTGGGTGATAAATATTAGTGATAATGTTATGTGATAAAAACTTTCAAAAACTATTACTGAAGATATTTATATCCTTATTTTGTTATAGGATTTGCCATTATGTTTTGAAAGCTAAGACTAATAACTGCCATGACTTGATAATAACTTGACTAAATCAAGATGTTAAATAGAATTGTCATACATTTATTAATCAAAGTAATTTAATTAGATTTACTAACAAAGTAAAAATGTTGCTTTTAATAATTTGAATTAAATTTTCATGCACATTTGCTAATTTGGGCCTTTTCTTACAGTTAACCCAGTATCCACTCCAGTTGTACTTCCCACACCAGCTCTTTCTCCAAGCTTGATAGCCGATCTTGAGGGTTTAAACTTGTCAACTTCCTCATCAGTCATCAGTGTAAGTTATTTTTAAAATACATTAATTCAGTTTTCATATGATGCCATTGCATCTTTTTTTATTAAAATGCAAATAATTGAAGCAGATTCTTAGTCTTGAACAGATTCTCCTCCAACAACAAATTCAATTCATGTAAAAAGACCTTTTAATTTTGTAAATAGTTTTTTAATTTATTCTACTCAAACCATTATCTTCTCAATTTACTTTTGCTTGTTATCCACGTTTAATTATCATGTGTACATTTTTCTCTGGTACTGTTGTATATCTGTAACATACAAGGGTTCTTTGCCAAATTGAGGCAGTTTATATACCTGAACTCTGCCATAAAGAATTGTTTTCTACATTAATAGACTTTTATTTTCATAATAATTTTATTCCTACCACACTGCTTTTTCACCATAGGCTATTAAAAATTCATGACTGCTTCATTTAAAAGTCAAAGATTGTATTTCTCTCTGTGTTTTCATACATTTATTGTGTTGGTGTCTTTTAAAAAAATTCTTTAGTGTTACTTATAGGGTGTGACATGAATTGAGGCAAGAGGCCTACCTATCACAAAATAATGCCAATACCACCACCTATCTTAGTATCAGAAACTGTAATAACTTTTTTTGTGTGTTAGCATATTATATCCATTAACCTTTCACTCAGAATCAAGCTTGCTGCTTAGGATGTATAATCTGTTGATATGCGTGACCTCCTGTTAATTTGTTGTCAGAAATCTGACAAACTAAGAGATACAATAGTACGCTTTGATGGGCACAGGGAGCTCGACTAGATCTGGTTCCCAGGGTTGGCAGGTTACATAATTGATGATTTGAGCTGCCAGGGAGCATAGAGCTGCTTTTTTGCCAAAAGTCAAAAAGAGAAGTGCCTAATTCTTGTATATTATTACAAAAAAATTCATCCATCAAAGCAAGTATGATATCAGGGCCATGCAATGAAATACTGAAAAGAGCTACTTACATTTCTCTTCAACTTTGGGCAGCTCGCTTAGAAAGTACAGGTGAAAACTGTTAAGCTACAGTGTTCTCTTTAAAGCACAGAATGAGATTATCTCTAAACTAATCAGAAATGAATAAGAATGGTATTTGGGATTTTAGTTTGCCATTCTTGTTTCTAAAGGGAAAAGGCACATTAAAAGAACTGAGGGGAAAGCGTTGAAAAAAAATACTTCATTTATTCAAGTAATAAATATTTATTGAGTATTTGTGGTAGGCTCTAAAGAGAAAGCATTAATCAAAAAATGTATAGTGAAGCACTTAGTTCCTTGTGAAACAGGTGGCCCCTAAAAACATGGTAGGCAGTGAGGTAGTGAATAAGTAACAACTTGGGCTCTGATATCAGGGGTCCAGTGTGCAAACCGCTGCTTTGCCACTTACTAGCTATGTGGCTGTGGGCAAATTGGTGTGTAACACTTCTGCACCTCAGTTTCCTATGAGAATATCTACCTCACAGGGTTGTGAGATTAATGAAATAATACATATAAAGCAGAGGTCCCCAACATTTTTGGCACTAAGGACCAGTTTCATGGAAGACAATTTTTCCATGGACAGGGTTAGGGGGGCAGGGAGGCAGAGCTCACGCAGTGATGCGAGCAATGGGGAGCAGCTGTTAAATACAGATAAAGCTTGGAAGCATCACTTGCTAGCCTGCCATTCACCTCCTGCTGTGTGGCCCTGGTTCGTAAGTTTCATGGAAGACAATTTTTCCACAGATGGGGCGATGGGGTGGGGAGTTCATGGACTGGTATCAGTCCACAGCCCAGGGGTTGGGGACCACAGATGAAAAGCTCTTAGAACAGTGACTAGCACATTGTCATCGCTCAGTAAATAGTAATATTTTCCAAAGTGATACAATATGTAATAATGGACCCTGAGCAGACTCTTACACTTTACTAGCTATGAGAAGAATGCAGTTGAGATTAGAAAAGCTTGTAGTAAATTTTCATTCATCACAAAGTAATTGAAAGACTCACTTTTCTATACTAAGGAAAATATTTATTGGGATGGTCTCTTTAAAGGAAAGAAAAGCACTCCATCCAAAGTTGGGCACAAAAGGACAACAAGGTGGTACAGCTGAGTGAAGCAGGACCACAACACTCACTCCGCAAAAGCTAACAAAATGATCAAATAGTGCTAAAAAGAATGGCAGCAAGAAACTCACCAGCAACAACAACCAAGCAAGGAAAGGAGTAGAACAAAGAAAAAGGCATAACTTTGAAAAGTAGAACCCGTAGAAATAAACTGAATTTTCTGGTACAGAATGGCATGGCTCTCAGTATCACCTCCAGCCAGCTCTCAAAACAGTACTGAGAACAAGATGAATCAACCAAATTTTAAGTTTTCTCATGATCTGTATGAATTTGGAAAGAAGTGGACTAAAGACATCAGAGGAAAATAGTGAAAAAAAAAAAAAAAGAATCCCTCAAGAATTACAACTCTCATACGGTGTTACAGGATCTCAACAAATCTAGGAGCTTTTTTGGATCCTGAAATGAAATTCATAGATAATAGAGCATATCCATAATTTTAAAGTCAACATGTTGTCCTAGTTGAATAGAAAGGAGAAATAAAAGTAATTTATAATACAATAATATTTACATTGTTCTGTAAATTCTTGGCTATGACTACACTGGAAGATGTAGTGAAGTAGTTAAATAATGCTGGCACTCATGTAGAACTCATGATTGTGGGAGCTGTATATACATACTAAAGTAGGGATATTGCCTGGCAACTCAAATGCTGTGGGTTGTGATATTGCCATCAGTGACATGATTTTCCAAACATTGAACAGGTTTTCTGGACCAAAGCAGTTGAGTTACTGGAAAATTGAGCATATAAAAACATTACAAATAAAAAAATGCTTTATACATATATGGAAATAGTTCAAGGATTAAGTAACTTTAAACAGGTTTTCACCTTATGGATGTCCAACAAAATATTGAAATGCTAATTTCATTTCTTCTTATTAGGAAGTCAATTAATAATATGCAAAATTGAAACAGAACTTTTGTGAGAGACTGGTACAGTCTGCATTGTATGGATCTGCCCTATTCATTGTCGCACATTTAGCATCCCTGGCCTTTGCCCCTTAAAGCTAGTAGCATTCTCTACTGTCCCTCCCTCCAGTCATGTTCCAGCTGCAAACAATGAAAGCAGTATCATGTAGCATATCAAAGCACAGGCTCTTAAGCCACACTACCTGCGTTCAAATCAGAGCTCTGTCTCCCAGAATTAGTGACTTTGGGCAAGTCAGTTTATTTCTCAGTGCCTCAGATTTTTCATCTGTAAAATAAAGACAATAATGCTACCTACCTCATTAGGGTGGTTGTTAATATTAAATGAGTTAACATATACAAAAGGTTTATAACAGTATCTGATACATATTAAGCACTAAATTTTTCCTGTTATTATTTTTATCACATGTATGTTAGTTATTATTACAACTTTATAAAAGAAATAAAGCGTGACCCAAGAAAATTGTGTTATCTCTTTACTATTAAGGCTGCATGTAGAGATGCTCAAAATGAGCATACTATGAGTCTTACTCTAAAGGAAAAAAAGGGGGGGGGACACTCACTGCTCATTGTTGAAACCATTTAAAGAATGATTCAAAATAATAGGATTAGTAACTATAGAAATTATGGTCATAGAATTGAGGTAAATGATAAAATAAAAATAATGTAAGGAACCAAAACTAGAGGGGAGAAAGAGAAAAATGAGGGGATAAATGTTAATCTCATTTTTTTAAATGTAGGAAATCACTATAATATGCAAAATTGAAACAAAGCTTTTGTTTTTAATAAAACTCACACCTCTTAATGGTTTATGTATACTCAACATTTATCGGAAGTTTTGGAGATTCTTTTTTTTAGTTTTAGTTTTTTTCTTCAATTAAAGTAAGATTATAATCCCATTCTAAGGGATAAATTATCTGTTTATCTATATATCTGTCTATCAGTGCTTACAGAAATGTCATATTCACCATGGTTAACAGTTACTTTAGGTGGTATAATTTTTGGATGACTTGTTAATTTTTTTGTAATATTTAAATTTTTTATTATTAACACAAATTAACTTTAAAACAATAAAATTATTACTATAAAATGTGTAAAAGTGCAAAACAGGCAGAATAAATTTATGGTATTATAAGTCAGAATAATGATTACTCTTAGACAGTTGGCACTTGCAAGGAGACACAAAAATAGCTTCTGGGGTAATGATAATGTTCTGTCTTTTGTTCTGGGTGCTATTACATGGTTGTATCCAGTTTATAAAAAAATCATTGAGCTTTGCACTTAAGATACATATTTTTTTCTGCATGTATGTATATTGTACTTCAATAAAACATTTCTTAAAAAATGGATAAACAATATAAACATTAATAGAAGATGATATACAGATGATAGCTATATGGAAAATGTTCAGTACTAGTAATGAAAAATGCAAATTTAAAGAGCCATTTTGCCTGTAACTATAGCAAAAATTACAAAAACTTTTGTCCACTGTTGGTGAGGAAGGAAATGAAACATGCATTCTGTACTACTACACTGGTGAAAGTATAAATTAGTACATCATTTTGGATGTCAACTGGGCCATCTATGTAAAGAGCCATTAAATTACATGTACTCTTTGACCCAGTAATCTCTTATCTAGATTTTTCTTATAAGTAAATAATTAGAAATACAAAGATTTATGTGCATGGTTATTAATAACCTAAATGTCCAGTGATAGGAGAATGATGGTTACATAAAGTATAGCAAAAACAATTTAAGGAATTTTATATAATCATTAAAATATTTTTATTATATACTTTAATAAGATAAAAAATGTGGCCTAATGTAAAGTGAAAAAGGGATACAAAATGTTATGTATATGATGTTAATTTTCTAAAATTGTACAATTTTACTGTGTTTTTAAATACAGAGAAATCAAAAGAGTAGAAGAAACTACATCATAATGTTAATAGCTTTTCTGAATGATGAGATTATGAGTGATTTACATTTGATTTTTTTCTGTATATTTTTCAGTATTTTCCAAATTTTCTCTAATCAAGGTGTAATATATCTATTTTCCAAAATGCAATACTTTGTTTTAACAGAAATAGAAAACACATATGTGAATGACTAGTATTCCTTTTTATTGACATATCTAATGTCTGTTTTTCTAGATCACCGCTACTAATTAGTTGGGTGATATTGAGCAAATCTTTTGGCTTTTTCACCTGTAAGATGATAGCAAGGTAGATCTCCACATTTCCTTTTAGCTTGAATTAACCTGAAATAGAATTTCAAAGCACTGAAAATAGTTCCACTGCGTTGATTTGAATAAGTTTGTAAAAATAAATAGATGAAACACTTTTTAGCTTATATGATGACTTCCTAGTCCATAGGTAATTTTTACTTATTACAGTAAATAAAATTTGTTTTCCTTAGGTATTTGGTATATGAGTAGATTTTATCTTGTTTTTAATTAATGAAATATTTTCAGTGAAACCCAGGGAACAATAGCTTTTTCACAGTGAATATTTTTCTCATTAAACAATTCACTATTTATTCTAACCCTTTAAATTATATATTCAGAACATAGAGATTTTTAAAGTAATGCCTGGTAAACATTATTATCATTATAAGGAAAGGCTTTAGTTTTTCACACTGTGATAAAGATAATATATAAACACAACTTGTTTCAGTATTGTGTGAGACTAATTAGCCACTAACCAACAGATGGCTCCATTGAAGAAACATTTTCATTCCTGCTAGAGTATTTCAGTGAACAAACTGTGATTAACTTAGTGAATTTTTTAACAAGATTTTTATTAGGTCATGAGTTTAAACTAAGCCCTGAGAATACAGAAACGCAATCCTTAAAATGTTAGGCTGTGTTCAGGAATTTAAAAAAATGAGGTGTGGGGGGGCAATTTTGCACAAAAGAATAAATGGAAAATAAGAATAAATTGTTCACCTCTGGGTATTAGAAATGTTGGGGTAGAATTCCAATCTCTTGTGCTTTAAATGACTTTTTGTATATTTGAGTCACAAAAATACTAAGGTGAATAAAATAAAATTACCTCTGAAAACTATTTTAGTGTATATTTTGCTTTAACTGATAAATATCAACATGAAACCTTGACTCATACTTTGCATTTTTTGTTTCTTCTCAGGCTAGTTGTATAAGAAAGTATATTAATTTATTCACTTATTATTTAAGATTATGTTTCTATGAAAAAATCTGAGTCTGACCTTACTAGGTTATAAGGTTCCCAAGGCAGTCCCTGAATTCTATAATTCCCAAATGGACGTATAGTACCTGTGGGTGTTTAGTACCTAATCAGAAGGTTTCTGTGGGAATATACTTAGGGTTTCAACCTAAAAATGCTAAGAACTCATTTAGAAAGGCAGGGTGACATTTGGGGAATATATTGAATTTGGAGCTCAAAGACCTGGTTTGCACCCTTGACTGAGCTACTTTTTTATGACTTTGGGCAATCCTTTGACTTGTGTAAATTTCCATTTTTGAATTTACAAAATGGAGATAATACTTTTCCTAAACACCCAGTTGTGTTTTCATGAAAATCAAATGAAATAGTGGTTCTGAAAATGTTTGAATTCTATTCTGTAGCTGTAAACCCTGGAATTTGGGTCTGTGGCCCTGGAACAAGGGGATAGTGATTTGGGAACAGATAAGAGATTCAGATTTGAGGATCTTGGGCCAGTCATTGTATATAGGAGGGAGGATTCAGTTAAGATTGCAATAGAGTATAGAGGCACCAAGGCCTTGATGTTTAGTAAGCACATAGGTTTGACATCACTGTCCTTTCCCTTCCTTCAGCCCTCAAAGTGGATACTAGAACTGTACGGAGGAAAAGGGGCTCAGTGAAACAAAAAGATAAGGTCCACAGGAAACACCAAGATCTTCAGGGTTAGACAGTGCAAAACCCTTATGGCAGAGAAAAGGATAATTGCTGAGTCTGCCCAGCAGAATTCTTCTAGTGGGCATATCTAAGTCAGGCAAAAGTTGCTGCATGCTAATCCTGAAAGTTGTTGTGGGATTATAACTTTTTTCATCTCAAAAAATTCAACCTAGAAGTAAGCATTAATTTGCTTTAAAATGTTTGCAATTGGTTCCATAGTTTTCTCTTCCTTAGAACTTAAAGAAGAAAATTAAATTTCTTGAGTACCATTAGTGGTGTCTTACTGAGTGAAGACAAAGCTACAAATAGCTATATTCTAAAATAAAGTGAAAGGACCACTGAGTGCTACATGTCATTCCTTAATAACATATTTTCTGAATTATGTAACACCAGGGCTAGTGTTACAGAAATCTATACTTGCCACAAAGTAATAAAGCAGTGCTATAAAATATAGGCTCAGCAGGAATTTGTGCAGTTTGTATCCAAGCATGTCTCTTCCTTGTGTCCTATTCTGTGCTGAGGAAGACCTCATGAACTGAAGCCAAATATCAGCAGGTTAAGCCAGCTCTCATCTTGTTCTTTGTCTTCTCTTTAAGATTAGGGTAGTGGTTATTGGATAATGCTCCCAAGTCTGACAACTGTATTTCAAGGGTCACCTGAATCAGCACCTGTAGCTTATCCCTAAACCCTGATCTTACAGCAATCTGTTTGTAGCTTGAAATGGTCAAGCTATCCTTTACTCCAGCTGAAAACTTATTTTCCTGATATTTCAGCTAATCATTGCTTAGTTGGTTTAAATCCATAGTAATAATTCACTTCACCCAGTTACCAACAAAGCAATAAAAAGTTTTTCCACCCATCATGTTTTGTTAATACTGTTGATTACATTGACCTAGCATAAATCAAATCTGAAATACATGTGCTTATAACAAATTACTGAATGGTTTCACATGAGGGTTTTGGGGTTTTTTTTTTTTAACTTTAATATAGGAAGCTTATTTTTTAAATTTTAAAAGTTTCTAAAAAGACTTTTTCTGAAAGTTAAAAAGTCTTAACAATGTAAGTGTTGGCAAAAAAAAAAAGAATGTAGGCATACCTAGTGGAAATACATAGTGATAAAACCACACTTCAGAGAGTAATTTGGAAATATCCAGTCAAGTTGAATATATGCATTCCCTATAACTCAGCAATCCATGTGGACACACATGAAAAATTTAAAAAATGTTCCGTGGTACATTGTTTTTAAGAGCAAAAAATTGGAAACAAACTAAATGTCTATCACTAGAATAGATGCATAAATTGTGACATACATGTACAATAGAACACTATGCCAGTTAAAATGAATGAACAAGAAACATGCTAAACATAGATAAATCTCAAAAACAATATTAAGAAAGGAACATTACAGTACGTAGGATACATTCAGTATGAAGCCATTGGTAGAAAGTTTAAAGACATGTAAAATAATGTATGTAATTGGTAGATGCATACATATGTGGAAAATGTTTAAAAACATACGTGCAACTGGTAAACATCAAATACAAATACTTGTTACTTCTGATGCCAGGATGAAAGAAGAATGAAATCTGGGAGGAGCATACTTGGGAGATTCATTCAGATTTATAAAGTTTTCTTCATGATGTTGGATGGTGGAGGCACTGTCACTTTTTTGGTTTTTGTTTTACTCTGTTCTTTATACTTCTTTGCTGAATTATTTTATATTTGGGTTGTCACAAGTTGGAGTAATAATAATAAATATTAACTACATTAAATATCAACTTAAATAATACCATAGATGTCTTCCATTGTATTGTACTACTATATACTGCATATGTTATTTCATTTGATTTACTTCTCGCAACAAACCTAAAAAGATGATATCTTCTATTTTAAAATCTATATTTTTATAATTTATTTTCTAACATTTAAAAAATGAATTATAATTCATTTTGGTAGTTGCCAACACCACTCAACTGATGAGGGATAGAAATTGAATTGAGTCCGAGTTTTATGCTTCCAAATTTCATGACTTTTCTTTCATGTCTTTCTGTTTTCCTTTAGAATTATATGCTAAATCAATATGTGTACATACCATACATGTGAAATGCCTTAAAATAATTTAATTATTGAAATACATTTATGTGTTCCTTAAAATCTTACTTCATGATTTGCCTGGTTAAGTCTTTTCTTCCTAGATGGTGCAAACTTAATCCATACTTCATTCCATGTTTAATTTTCAATTAGACTTAACTCAGAGTTTAACAATTCTGTTTCAGTAAAAATCTTTTGTAAAAAAGATAATGTCTTAAGACTCCTATTTCAAAGAATTATGTAAGAAAATTGTAGCAAAATAAAAAATAGTTTAACCCCTTAGATATTATTACAAAGAAAATTAAATTTATGTTAGCTATATAGTTGATTTTAAGAGGAATTGGCAATATTCTGAAATGAGTTTAAAGCAAGATTTGCCTTTGACAAATTCAGGCATATAGATGATCTGATTTTCAGCTGGTATTCCTTAGCCCTTGCATTTTGCAGTGCATTTGTGGGTATGGCCAATAAAAGCTTCCAACACCTAATAACTTTCTTATCTAAAATTGGTAAGGCAGGTAACAACACATGTTCCCTTAATGTTTATGTTGTTCATAAATATTGTTAACTGAAGAAAATGACAAGGTTCATAAATTTGGAAAGGAGAGCTTTATTTCTCATAAAGAGTTGCAGCCTGTAGGTGGCCATTCCCACAGGCCAGGAGCAGAGCCCCCAGCCAGCAGCCAGAAACCCATGCTTCAAGGGAGGGACAATGAAAACTGGAATTTATGCTGAGTGGGTGGGGAAATGTACATATTTAACAAGCTATAGGAAGAATCATGAATATATATGAAAGAAGAAACATGTACTTGCGCAGTCAAGCTTTATGCCCCTTTATGGGGTCAGGTTTAGAAAATGGTGGCCCTCTGATGTCAAAAGGCAAAGCAAGGACAGGAAAACCCTTAGTGCGCATACTCCATTGACTGGTTAAAACCACTCCATGGTTGGCGGTCTCTTATCAGGAAGGAATGCTGGTCAGTTGTGGTTATGAAATCATAAATAGGGAGGAGTGGATCCCGAGATTGGTTTCTCTTCAGTGCTTAGGGAAAAAAAGCCCGATGGCCGTTAGCAAGGGAGGGAGTATAATAAGGCATGTCTGACCTTCCTTCCTATCATGGCTGGCAACTAAATTTTAAGGTTTCTCTGTGGTCCTCTTGGCTGAGGTGGGGGGGTCCATTCATTTAGTGGGGGAGCTTAGGATTTTATTTTAGTTCATGATGTCAGTGAGATTCTCTAGATATTTGTGTTCTAACATACCTGCAGACTGAAATGCCTTAGCATAGCTTAATTTCATTTACTTAAAAAGTATGACCAAGTCACTGTGCTAAGAATCACAGATAACAGGTAAGTAAGACACAGCTCCTTCCTAAAGGAGCTCACAGTTTAGTGAATGGAACAGACTAGAAAACTTCTATTAAGTGTTATGCAAACACAGAGAAGGGAGCAAGTAATTCTGGAAGAGGGGCTAGCAGTAAAGGAATGCATAGTGATATTTGTGTTGGGTCTTGAAGAAAGACTGAGTTTACCAACAAGGAAGAAGGGACAAGTATTTCAGATGCAGGGCATGGCCAGATCAAAGTTAAAAGATACAATAATGTATTATATTTTTGAGAAGTTATATAGCTAGTGTATGAAATGTATGTATTGGGGGAAAGAGAAATGGCTACAGATGAGGCTGGTAAAATGGTTGGAAGCCATATTATGAAAAACTTTGAAAGGAATTCTGAAGATTCTTAAGCAGGTCATTGATAGTGATCAGATCTTTGTTTTATAAAGTCATGTGGAGGATTAATTGAACAGGAAGAGAATAAAGGAAGAGTTTAGTGACTGATAGATAGTTAAATAAAGTTTCCATTTGAATGATTTTCTAGATAGTGGTACCCAATTAGCCAAGATAGAAAATACAAGAGAAAGAGGAAGGGACAATGGTATTTGTCAGGTCCAGCCTCTTGGTGGACTGTTGTCCTGGTTCTTTGGCTTCTTGCTTGGAAAGTGCACAGAGCCAGTGTGACAGAGTGACCACAGACAGGAAGAAATTCCACACAAACAGCTTTTATTACAGAAAAGAAGGGAGCTATACAAAGCGAGAGTACGTTCCAGAGAGGAATGGGTCAGTTCACAAGTGGAGACTCCCAGGTGATTTCCTTTTATTGGCCTGGTCCAGGGGTGGGCTTACGGAAGGTGTGGGATGTTACCAGGTGATTGATATACATGATTAACACGTGTTCTTATAACAAACCTGCAGCTCCACAGGTGTTTGTGTCTCAGACCCTCAAGTGCCTGCCCTTCCTGGTTGTTAGCTTCATTTTCCTGTGATCCATCTGCCCCGCGTGTCCCTTCTCCACCCCTAGGAACTACCCTCCTGGCCTGTATCTGCCACCTACAGATTTGGTCCCTGCCTAACAGCATTGAAATTTAGTTTGGGACATGTTGACTCTAAGGTGCTTGTGGAGCATCAAGTTAGAGGTTTCCAGTAAGAAGGTAAAAATCCATTCTGGATTTCAGAGAAAAATCAGGGAAATACCACCCAACAAAGCCATCAGGATATAGGTAATAGTTTAAGGTAGGGGAATAGAAGTGCACGCTCAGGGAAACCTTGTGGAATGAGAAGAGACAAAGGAAGACGGAATCTTGGGGAACATGATGCTTTAGGAGGCAACAAAGGAAAAAGGCCAAGAAAAAGGAGTGAAAGGAGGTGAATCATAGAGCTTATCATCAGGAAACTCGCAGTTTACTGAGGGAAACAGACAAATCATTAGTGTAGTAAGTGTTGTACTAGAGACACAAATCCACTGAGTGCTTCTGAATGACAAAGATAGCTTAGAAAAGAATGTACATATGCAACCTTGGAACTGAGTCTTAAAGAATAAGTAGGAGTTTGGCTAGGTAGCTGGAGTAGATGGGGAATTACATGCCTGGCAGAGGAAATAGTATATGCGAAGGCTAGGGAGGTGGAAGAACTTGGACTGTTGCAGAGTAGTTCGATGTGGCTGAAATATAGTGTGTGTAGGTTGGAATAACCAGGTCTGACGCTTGAGATGTGTGTTGGTGACACACTGTCATGGGAAGACTGTAGTAATGATTCCTTAAATTCTTGGTTTCCAGTCTTCTCATGTCCTGGTACATTTAGAAATGTGGTAATGTTTGCAGTGTGCTCTGGGGTAACAGAATCCTGAGGGAGGTTGGAGGCACTCAGTCCAGGAGCTCCAGCTGCCACAGGCCCCACCTGGCCTTCCCCGAGCCCTAGGAAGGCAACATCACAGCACACTTCTAACGTATTAGTGGCAAATGACTGAGGAATCTCTGACTTAGCTACCATACAGGCAACAGATTTGATCCTCATGGATCACAAACCCTAAGTGGAATCAAATTTAGGAGAGTGCAGGAAGATTCATTAAGAAAAGTGATCATTACAAAATACAGAAGTAATGTTAGGTATACTGAGGAATGGTAAGGAATTCCAAGAATGGTTCATGAAACATAAAACAGCTGCAGAACAAAAAGGGGGGGGTCCCAATTTGTCATATAATATGCCACTTGGAGTTAGCCAAACTTAAGGTTAAGAGCACAGTCCTCCAGACTACTAAGTTGGCCCAAGACTTCTGACATCAACCACAAGTTCAGGGTTCTCCCCAAATCACCCTCTGGTTCAATAATTTGCTAAAACAACTCAGCAGAACTCAGGAAAGTGCTATGCTTAGGATTACAGTTTTATTTTAGCAAAAGGATACAAATTAGAACCAGCCAAATGAAGATACATGTAGGGCAGATTCTAGGAGGGTTCCAAATGTGTAACTTCCAGGTTACCCTACTGGCATTGAAATGTGGCAGTATGTGTGGAGTATTGCCAACCAGGGACAGTCACATGAGCTTCAATGTCCAGGATTTTTATTGTGGCTTCATTACATAGGCATGATTGATTGAACATGGCAACATGGTTGAACTCAATCTCCAGCCATTCCCTATTCCTCGAGGTCAGGCTGATGTTAAGTGGTCCAAAGCCCCAGTCCTCTAATAACATGGTGATTCTTTCTGGGGTGGCCAGCCCGCATCCTGAGTTATCTCCTTAGCATAAGCTACCTATGGACCTAACATGAGTCACCTCCATGGCATAAATTATCCAGTGTGCTCCCAGGGGACCCACCACAAATAACAAAGACACTTCTATCCCTGAGGAAATTCCAAGGGTTTAGAGGTAGACTCTCAAGAGGATGGGCAAGGTTCCTGCTCTGAGGGGGTTTACAGTTGACTGGGAAAATAAAGAAAAATTGCCTCAAAAGTATGTCATTATAGTATACTGAGTGCTGTCATTTTTGTAACATAGTTTTCCCCATTTGGAAATTTCTGTTGATATAAGTTGTTATTTGTCAATATTTCTCTAATTATGAACATAAACACCATCATTTAATATTCAGTAAACCCTATAGTCCCACTTATTTCCCTCCGTACCATTATAGCTTAAAACCTATCAAGGGTCACTTTTGACATTTGATGCAGTTTAAGACAGATAATCTGAACTACTTTTGCTCTGTAACAAGAAGTAGAAGGATGATTTTCATGGTTGGTTCTCTTTGCCTTTTACTGTCCTTGAATTAGCACATGGACCATAACTTCATCACTTGATGAAGAAAACCTCTTGTGATGCCAGGGTGGAGACAGTGGCAACAGCAGAATTAAACCAGGCTCTGTGCATGTTGTTATCGCTAGCCAGTGTGGAATTTCCTGTGACCAACAAAAAGATGACATTAAGGTTGGCAGCATAACCAGGAAGCCATGTAACTAGTGTCTTCTGTCTCCCCTTGGATTTACAGGCTGAAGGATAGGAAGAAGGAATCCCATATGTAATCCACTTGAATTTGGGCAACCAGAGTGAGGCAAATAAAAGGCATTTTTTTAGTACGCAAAACAAATACAGCATTTGCAGTTTTTATCATTAGTTCTGTGAAGTTCCTAAAGAATATGGAAAATTGGCTAGCAGGTAGGCTTATGGCTTTTTGTTTTTGACAAAAATTGGCAGCTAATGAAGTTACAATTCTCCATGATTAAGGATGAGTCTCTGACCCTGTTTGTGTTATAAGAGCTTAATTGGAAAATAGAGAAGTCTCTATCAGACCTACTTTTGGTATTGTTTTAAAACTATAACTTCTAAACCCTTGGAACTGTGTCAGTTTTAAAACAATAAGAAGAAAAATCAAACCATAATTCATGAAGAAGAATCTGATTGACTTCATCTGAAATCTACTAAGACAGTTTTTAGAATTATTAGGATAATGGTGCATTATAATGATAACTTCTATGATTGAAGTTGCTTTATATTTAGGATTTCAGTTTCTCTTGAGTACTTTTAAGTATATCATCCCTGCCCCCCCCCTTCTTTCTCTCTCTCTTTTAATTGCTACTAGGACATTTTGGTTTTGTTTTCCAATCTGCTTGTCTTATACTAGCAGTTTTTTTCAAGTTGGTCTGCGAGGACAGATTGCTTTCAGGGGTGTCTTTGTTGAATACAAGCATTTACTAAGTCATGTGCCAGACTTTTCGTGAATATGTGGTTTCAGTCACTAAAATGATAATAAGTCTATGAAAAAGTTTTTCCAATACAGTAGAAAAACTTTTAAAAAGTATTTTTTATACTTTAACAACTTAAGGTATATTTAAGCCCCAGGGTAAGAGACAAGCCCAGCTAAGACTATATTCCCCTGGGTTTAGGGGAAGAAGAAATTGTAACTCAAAATTAAAAATAATTTTGTCATTTTAAATTTGGGAAAAATCCTGTATTTGTTCTGATGAAAATGTCAGTAGTCATGGAACTGTGGTAAAAATAATGAAAAATCACTGGCCTGGGTCTGCTTAAATTGAAAACATTTTTTAATTAAAATTTGACAGTATTTTGTGCTTCCATTGCCTAGCTACGTCCCATCTTATTCTCTTATTTAATTCTCTTCTGGGTATGAGTTGCTTTAATTTTTAAATTAAACTTTAAGATATGCCATCCTACTGCTTGATCTTTCTATTTCTGTGCTACTTTGAAGGGTCTTATTGTTATTATAATATAACAGACCATTTTCATCTCTCCCCTTTCTAAATTATTAAAAGGAGCTACTTCCTTTAAAAAGCGATTGTTATTAATTTTTAGTTGCAGATTTTTTATTGCAAAATATTTTTTAATTAGCTTAAGCAAATATATGCCAGCTTAAGTCCTGCCTGGTGGATAGTATTCATAATGATTTGTCATTGGTACAGTTCACACTGAGAAGCCCACTGTATCAGAGGCTCATTATAGTTATTAATGAACTAGTAATTATTTATGGGAGAAAACCCAGGTCACCAAGAGAAAACAAAGGAAATATGTATACAGATCTGTAAGAAATTGAAGGATTAAAGAGGCGATTGTAAAGAAAGCCTTAGGTCTTTCTTTTTCTCCTCCTCCTTTGTGGTGAGTAGTTCCTTTCACTTTCGTGGGTTCATTCTTCAGAGCTGAGACACTTCTCTGAACATCTACCCACTTTTTTCCAAAGATCGTGAGTTTTAGCTTTTTTTTATTATAATTAGTTGTACTACAATAGGAAACAAGAGGGTTTTAAAAATATAATTTGTTTTTAAAAGATTCACCTTTTCTGTATTCAAAGTTGATTGAACTTTGTGTGACTGTGGACTGCTGTGTTTCAAGTTTTGTTGCTACAGTTGCATTGTGGTTTGTAGTGAAGAAATTTTTTAGCTTTATAATATCTTAGATTATGCATTGGCCAATCACATAGTAAACATTATTTAATTACATATCAGCCAAGTTCTGTTATGATTGTTTCCCTTAAAAAGTATACCAAATTTTTTCTGAACACAGGGCAGAGAAATGGTATGGGAAATTGGTATTATTTTAGTAGTATCAAATCTCTTAACATGAGACACCTGACCTAAACATGGAAAGTGTTACTGTAATATTTACAAAAACTTTATTCCTCTTCAGAGGAAGAGCAAATTAATTTAGCTGTAAGGTACATGTCCAACTAACACTGAGAAATTGATTTATTACCAGAGACAGCAGAGCATGGAGTAAAAATAGGTAAGTACAGTATATGACCCTAATATCAAAGAAAAGTAAAAACCACTTTTCTTCGAATTTATCAAACACAATGTTATTCAAATCATTCAGGAATGTAATTATATACAGCTTTTATACACTTACAATAAGGGTTATTTCCTCAAATTTGTAGCCATTCTACATTACTGAATTCATAAATATCTCCCCTAAATGTTAAGTTAATATTGAAGATCTGCTTTATACTTCTCAAAAAATATATACTCTCCCCAAACCCAGAAAATTTTAGCAAATTCTGCTTTAAAATTCATACTTTAGATTGAGAGATTTGAGATACCAGCCAAGTGAAATGTGTGCATCTTGTCTGAATCCTCTTGGAACTTTAGAAAGACATGTATGAAATAGTCAAGGAAATGTGAACACTGTATTTTAGATGAAATCAGGGGAATTTTTGTTTTTTTTTTTTAGATGAAATAATAGTATAGCAAGTTTTCTTTAAAAATCTTTATTTGTTACATATTACAAACCAAAGTATTTATTGATGAAATTATATCATGTCTGGAATTTGCTTTTAAATAATTCAGAGGTAGAGTAAAAGATTGGCCAAATATTGATAATTTTGAAACTTAAATCTCGGTACCTAGTTGTTTATTATGTTAGTGTCTCTGCTTTTGTCTACATTTGAAATTTTTCATAATAAGTTTTTTCAAATGTGTAATTTCAGAAACTTATTTGCATATTTTCAGTGAAGATTTGACATTCATGCATCATAGAATATTTGACGTGACAAGGGTAGCTTGTAAATTTAAACTGGTATATCAAAGTTTCAGTTCAGTTCAGATTGTCACTTGTCAAATTATAGGAGAGGAATAGATAGTTTCTAAGGTAACTTCCAAGTCTAAATTTCTAAAGATCTATGAGAAATTAAGTGGGGAGATTTCAGTAAACATCAGCATAGAGGAAGGGTTGCTTTATCTTTTCCATTAGAAATGTATTATAGGTATAATAAGACTTGGAGTCTGCGTCCCTACAAGATAGGACAGGGCCCTTTTATTGGCCTTTCTGTCCTCAGTGCTTAAAAACATAATAGGTGCTTATTAAACATTTTTTGCATGAATGAAATTAATCTGTCCTATTTTCCAGCCCACTATTATAGAACCCATTTCCACTGATGTCAGTTTAAAGGACTCTATTGTTAATATATTAGTTTATTAGATCTAGAGAATTATTCCCATCAAGTGCTTATCTAGAATAGAAAGTGGTTGTGCTATTTACACATTCCTTTTATTACTTAACGTGCAATATTTGAGACAGTAAAATGGAGAATAAGTTATTGCTTTAAATTATTTGACCAAATGTATCTTAATAACCCATTCTTTATATTTCTTAAGTGCTCTTAATTTAGCTAAAAATATAGCATGATAAACTGATAAACTAAAAATATCAGTTTGATTTTGATTTGATTTTTCTGTCAATAGAGCACATCTCCTAAAAATTTAAAGCACATCTTTCTAAGGTAACATTTACCTCCTCACATCTTTAGCAGCTATCAGACATGACATGGGACATATTCATTGACCCTAAAAATTTTCATCAGAATCATGCACTGAAAGGGGGCAGCCCCAGCCAGACAAGAGGCTCATTTCAATTTTAACGGCTGTAATTAAAGGTTAATTCACTGAGTCAGGATTAACGAGGAAAGTACAAATGATAGGCAGGCAGCTGCCTTTATAATACAAG